>NC_091761.1:112478390-117478390 GCF_029378745.1 Bos indicus
GATTGCCGAGAGAAATATCAATAACCTCAGATATGCAGATGACACCACCCTTATGGCAGAAAGTGAAGAACTAAAGAGCCTCTTGGTGAAACTGAAAGAGGAGAGTGAGAAAGCTGGCTTAAAACTCAACATTCAGAAAACTAAGGTCATGGTATCCGGTCCCATCACTTCATGGCAAACAGATGGGGAAACAATGGAAACAGTGAGAGACTTTATTGGCGGGGGAGGCTCCAAAATCACTGCAGATGGTGACCGCAGCCATGAAATGAAATACACTTGCTCCTTGGAAGAAAAACTATGACCAACCTAGATAGCATATTAAAAAGCAGAGACATTACTTTGCCAACAAAGGTCCATCTAGTTAAAATTATGGTTTTTTCAATAGTCCTGTATGGATGTGAGAGTTGGACTATAAAGAAAGCTGAGCGCAGAAGAATTAATGCTTTTGAACTGTGATGCTGGAGAAGACTCTTTGTTGAGAGTCCCTTGGACAGCAAGGAGATCCAACCAGTCCATCCTAAAGGAAATCAGTCCTGAATATTCATTGGAAAGACTGATGCTGAAGCTGAAACTCTAATACTTTGGCCACCTGATGTGAAGAACTAACTCACTGGAAAAGATCTTGATGCTGGGAGAGATTGAAGGCAGGAGGAGAAAGGGACAACAGAGAATGAGATAGTTGAATGGCATCACCAACTCAATGGACATGAGTTTGGGTATACTCTGGGAGCTGGTGATGGACAGGGAAGCCTGGCATGCTGCAGTCCTTGGGCTCACAAAGAGTTGGACACGAACTCCTGCACTGCAGGCAGATGCTTTACTGAGCTACACGGGAAGCCCTTCCCACCCTCCTATCCATGGAAAAATTGTCCTTCATGAAACCAGTCCCTGGTGTCATAAAAGTTGGAGACTACTGGAATAAAGGACCCTTTCCCCATATCCCTAATACATGTGCACTCTAAGATTTAAGATTACCAGTTACTGGAGGGAATACTAGTACCAGCTACCATTCTGTCACGGGGGCTTTCTTTTCCATATGAGAAAAGGGTACCAAAGAATTAAGTTGCAACCAAGTAAAAGGGAAAATCAGTAAACATCTTTCTAAGTCATACAGGCTCCACGGAGATACTTCATAGTGCTGGTAGGGGCTTGCATACCTTCTGAAAAGCGACCCACAGGTAAAGGATGTTGGCTGTCTGAAAAGTGACCTGAATATCATGAAGGGTAGATGAAAACTACAGTGGGCATTCATAGTAACTGGGTACCAGTTAGTGACAAGCAGTCAAGGATTCAGAGACTCATGAACCAAATCACAGGGATTCTGCCATACAACTGCTAGTCACATTCAAGTCAAAGTTAGGGTTTGTTTTTGTTTCCTTTGCTCTTGAGGCTGAATATCAGTAAACCCCAGACCAAAAATACCAGTCATGGAATGAAGACATCTGGTTTCATTAAGTTGGCAAAACTAATTTGCCCTTTGTGGTTGCTTCTTGTTTAGCAATTAATAAAATGAACTAATTGTTATGAAATCGCTGGATGTTTCTTCGTTACATCAACGGAGTGAAGAAAGAGGGAGGGGATGGTTCTGGATTAAAAGAGAATGATGAAGAGACATAAACAAATGCAGTGTGCAGACTTGATTGATTCAAATAAACCAAGAGTAAGTGGAGTTGACGATGGACAGGGAAGCCTGGCATGCTGCAGTCCATGTGGTGCAAAGAGTTGGACACAACTGAGCAACTGAACCGGCTGAAGTGACATTTAGGGACAAGTGGGCACATTTGGGCAGGGGAAGAAGATGAGTATTAGCTACAACTGTGTGTGCGTGTTCAGTCATGTCTGACTTTTTGGGACCCTATGGAATGTAGCCTGCCTGGCTCCTCTGTCCGTGGGATTTTCCAGGCAAGAATACTGGAGTGGGTTGCCAATTCCTCCTCCAGGGGATCTTCCCGACCCAGGGATCAAACCCACATCTCCTGCTTTGGCAGGCAGATTCTTTACCACTGAGCCACCTGGGAAGCCCCTTAGATACAACTGAGGAATTACTGTTGTTAGATCTTTTGGTAAGATAGGGAGAAGTCCTGACTTTTTAGAGATGTGTAACCCATATTTAAGGGAGAAGTGTCATGTTATAAGAACTTTAAAATATTTAAGTAAAAGTAATAAGTGAAATAAATTAGCTACTTTCTGCTGTACTCATTGGCCCCCCAAACAAAGAGACCTTGAGATTCCCATAAGGGAAAGAACAACCATCCTTCAGACATCCCTTGAATTGGTTTATCATGTCTATTTATCTTATACGGTGGAAGCTATATTTCTTCTATATTCCTTAAAAGAAATGAAACATTTTACATTTAGGTATTAGTATCCCCTGAAAGGGAAGATGGCTAATTTTATAAACATAGTTTATGGTATTACCTTTAACTGTAAAAATATATTCCCAGTCCAGTGGTTAAGACTCCGAATTCCCAATGCAGGGGATCTGGGTTCGATCCTTGGTCAGGGAACTAAGATCCCACATGTCTCATGGCATGGCCAAAACTATAAATAAAAATGTCTTCAACAGCCCTCAGTTTTGGATGTGTGAAGATCTAGGACAATAGAGTTCTGAGCAATAATAATACATATGATGGGAAAGGGCTTTAGAGGAAAAAGCCAAGTTCTGCTCTTAAATTAGAAAGCACGTTTTTTAAAGAGTTAAAGACATGATCAGAAAATCCCTTTGTTAGCTTCCTGTACTCCATCATAAATTGGTTAGGCCAGCTACAGATTATCCCCTGGGTGGGAGGGAAGGTGATGGGTGGTCTGATGAGGTTTTGCAAGGGCAGCTTCAATCTTTCTTGATCTCAGCAGTGAATACTGACCAAGTGCTTGTTGTATGGTGATAGCTGTGCCCAGAGCAAGCCCCTGACTGTCAGATGGGAGGTGTGTTTAAAACTAGCACTGCCAGGGCTTCCCACACCACTTCCTGTACCACTCAGGTCACTTCCTCCCTCCTGTGACCACAGGGAATGACTTGTGTTCCCTGAAGTGTTAGCTTTGCCAGTTGATACCTGGCATTTCAAGGAAAAGCCAGAGGTGCACCATGAGGCATATTTTCTCTGTTAATTCTCTTTCTTCTCTAAGAAGAGAATCCTCAGGTTCTAGGATGGTAACGGAGACAACTCATCACTAGGAGGTGAACCACAGATGGTGAAAAGGTTGCCCTGGACCATCCTCTCCCACTGATACAGCTCCTCTGATGATGAATAACCCCAAGCTGAGATAGCTGGTGATGATGAGAATTCTCCGTCAGTACCAATGGAACTGCTGTTCTGATCTTCAGGGGATCATGCCCTCATTAGCACCACATTCTTACCAAAAGAGCTACCACTCTTACACCCCGTCGTCAAATCTCTACGAATTTTATCTGTTTGCTGGCCCAAGGAAAGATGCAGAAACTGCTTGAAAAGATTACTATAAATAGCCTAATCACTGTATCAACAAACATGCTGAATAAAAACTCTCAAAAAATAATTGTCCATTTGCTTAGTAATTAGTTACACCCTAGCATTCCTTCAAAGGGAAGCATGCCACATGCATGGTGATTTGTATCTCTGTTAGCCACATAAGCTCTGGAACAACAGGAAATACAGAGGTAAAGGAACAGAAGTCCACTAAAACTGCTGCTTTGAAGACAGGGATATTTATGCCAAGCTTTGTTGTTCTGAGGTTACTGAGTGACTCCTCTTTCGTCACCACTGAAGCTCTTAAGAGCTCTGAGCAGAAACGTTCAACCTACCTGGATATATTGGATTCCCTGGTCTACAGAATATATAATTCTAACATCCTTGCCACTGTGTACACACACACACGCAGACATTGTTTACTTGTTGGTAATCACCACAATCAAAACTGTGAAAAACTCTCACTGTGTTCGGCCAACACAATTTTGAAACTTAGTCCTTGAGACACAGATGGAAGAGCCAAAAATACTCATTTTACTCGTGCAGTAATGTCCTACCTCATTAAAAATAAAAATAACTGATTTCCAGAAAACTCGTCAGCCCATTGTCACTGCAGTTGTTCATCTTCCTTCAGGTGCAAAAAGGTTTTCAAAGGTCAAACGCTTCTTTTCCAAAGATGTTTACCCAGTGGCCCAAATCTGCCAGGATGCACAGCTGTGAATGGCATGTGAAGTTCAAAGGCTTGAAATCCTGTTTTCATTCTCGACACACTAGATTTTCTAGGTCTTTTGACACCGCTTCCTTTCAACTCTTTTAATCATGCCCTAAATTCTTCAGGCACCCTGGGGCCCGGCTGAAATACAGGTATCTATTCAAACATTGTTACTTTTACTGATGCAAAGGAATACCCTGGGAATTTAAACTAACCCACTTCCTTCACTTTTCTTGCCAACTGAAGGTTCAGGAAACCAGACCTGAATACTAACACTTCTCCCTAGAATAATAAGGAAGTAAACATGCAGAAGACAGGATAATACTGGCTGGGTTATCCATGCATTGAGATCATTTCTTATGCAGGGTCACCCCAGTGTGAGGCCTTCTGGTACCTACATAATATATCTCTTGGAAGGGCTCTCACATGGGCTGGGTCATATCAGTTTGGGTTTAGAATAAAGTAAAATGCCATAGTGGCTCTGTAATAAAGGAATAGCTAGGGGAATGCAGATTTTGATTTGTGTCTTTGTTTTCTTTTTTCCTTTGGAAAACAATTGGGCCAAATATTTAAAAATATATATATATTATCAAGAACTTTAAAACTTTCTCAATAATCCTCTTTCTAAAAAGTTATTCTAAGCCAATATTAGAAACTTTGACAAATATTTGTGGACAGAGATATTCATCCCATTGTAAATCTGTGAAAGGGGAAAAAACACAACCTAAATTTCTAATTGGATAATAATAAACTGAAGTGCACCTCACTTTATAAACTATGGCATTATCATTTGAAAAGCTTTTTTCAAAAAGTATCTACTGATGTAAAACTGCTTACGTTAGTGTTAAAATTTTAAAGCCAAGGTATGATATTTGATATATAGTATGTTTCTAATTTGGGTAGAGAAATATTCATAGAGCAGTAAGAAAATATAAGTGTGAACAGTGATGATCTCTGGAGAATAGGATAACTGACATTTCTTTTTATTTTTATCTTTCTGTATTTTCTAAATTATCTGAAATGTGCATATTGAGCTTCAATAAGGAGGAACATATATTTAAATAAAGTAACTTATATGCATCATCTCCCTCCTTTTACCCACACAAAAATATCAGAAAAAATGAGTTTAAATAAATTCAGATGTTATGGGGAAGACTTAAAATATTAGACATTGCAGTAGTTTCTGCAATTGGTTTTAAAATAGGTTGCAGATAAAATTTCAAAACAGATAAAACATAAAATGGAATTGAACTTATCCATTTATATTTTGAAGATAGAATTTTAAAATTTTAATTTATGTTATTGAAGAATAGTTGATTTACAATGCTGTATTAGTTTCTGGTGTACAATCATCAGTTATATGTGTGTGTGTGTGTGTATACATGTATAATATAATAGTTTGCATCTGTTAATCCCAAACTCCCAATGCATCCCTCCCCTACTCTCTCCCCCTCAGCAACCACAAGCCTGGTCTCTATGTCTGTGTGTTTGTTTCTGTTTTGTGGATAAGTTCATGTGTGTCATATTTTAGATTCCACATATAAGTGATATCATATGATATTTGTCTCTTTCTGACTTACTTCACTTAGTATGATAATTTATAAGTAGATCCATGTTGTTGTCAGTGATATTGTTTCATTCTTTACAGTTGTTTCATTCTTCATGGCTGAGTAGTAGTCCATAGAATACAACATTTACACCAGATACTCATTATTAATTCAAATTTTAGCAAGCTCTATAAAATGTTTTCCTCAAGCTCCTTTCAACACTGACATCTTCATTTTCTGGGACCCTAAACATGTTTGTTTGCTCTTTTTATCAGTCAATATGTATTGAATACAGAATTGATGCTTTTGAACTGTAGTGTTAGAGAAGACTCTTGAGAGTCCCTTAGACTGCAAGGTGATCCAACCAGCCCATCTGAAAGGAAATCAGTCCTGAATGTTCATTGGAAGGACTGATGTTGAAGCTAAAACTCCAATACTTTGGCCACCTGATGTGAAGAACTGACTCATTGGAAAAGACACTGATGCTGGGAAAGATTGAAGGCAGGAGAAGGAGATGACAGAGGATGAGATGGTTCGATGGCATCACTGAATCAATGGACATAAGTTTGAGTCAACTCCGGGAGTTGGTGATGGACAGGGAGGCCTGGCGTGCTGCAGTCCATGGGGTCGCAAAGAGGCAAGCACAACTGAGTGACTGAACTGAACTGATTGGCCACACACCATGCTGGGGACCAAGGATACAGTAGTAAGTAAAACAAATGTGATCAGTGATATTTTCTCACTAGGCTCTATGTTCCAATGAATACTAGGCAAGCTCTCCTTACAGAACACAAAGAGTTCTGTTAAGGAAAAGAGCCAAGTGGGGTCCGATATAGGTGTCAGGTGCCAGGAAAGACATTTCCAAGGGATGAAGAAGAACCAGCCATGGGGATACCATTTGTAGGCACGTGAAACAGCATATGCAAATGTCCTACAGCAGAAAGGTGTTCACTATGTCTTAGGAACTGCCAGGAATCCCTTGTACCTGAGAAAGTGTAACTGATGGAACAATGACATTGGGAGGAGTTGGAAAAGGGTTGGCAGGAACCATAGCAGTCAGTGATTTCCACAGGCCATGGTAAGGAGCTGGATTTGCTGAAGTACAAAGCCAATGGTTTTCTTCATTCTTGAGCAAATTTTTTAAATCTGATTTTTTAACTAATTATAAACGCATAAGAAGTTGTGTAGATTCCCATGTACCCTTCACCCAGCTTCCCCCAAGAGCAGGATCTTACAAGAGACTAATATCAAAACCAGGAGACTGACATCAATACAACATCGTTAACTAGACTACAGATCCTATTCAGCTTTACAGATTTTTTATATGTGTTTATTCATTTGTACACATGCATGGTTCTATCCAATTTTAACCCACGTATAGACTCTAGTGAAGAATTTCAAATAAGTGACAGACTCTGATTTATGTTTTTGGCAGTAACCACAAAGGAGAGTGGGTTGGGTCAGGAGACCAGTTAGGAGGCTCCTACTACAAGGCACTGAAGGAAGCAGCAAAGATGTGAAAAACCCATGGAATTATTTGGGAGGTAGAGGAGGTGGGGCCAGCCAGGCTTGGAGGAAACTGGATAAGGAGGGTTAGGGAAGGAGAGAAATTAGACAGTCCAGGTTTCTGGCTTGAACAGCCAGGTGGACGGTGATGTCATTTCCCAGGAGGACAGTGCCTGGTCATGGAGTACGTTGGGTCTGGGCTATGAGTTTGAGATGCAAGTGGGACAACTTGGAGTGGAAGACACACATTTGAGAGTCAGAAGCATATCAGTGGTATTTAAAGCCATTAAAAGCCATAAGTGAAATTTGACTGTTTTTTTAAGTCACAACACTGTACAATATAATCTTCCTTATCATAATAAAATAATTTTACTTAAAATAAGAAGCCTTGACTAAGATCACCAAGGAAGTGAGTATAGAGAGACAGTCCAGAGCAGAGCACTAAGCAACTCAACACCATAAGTAGTCGGCACGTGTTCATTCTACTTAACCATTTCCCAGTCATTTCACTGATAGTGATATCTCCTTCAAGAGACTCTAAACCTACATGCGGTGGAGATGCTGCCTTACCGGCCTGTTCTGCTCTGCACAATGCCTGGCATGGTTGCATGCACCTAGGAATGCTCAATAAATTTGGTTCTGTTCAGTAAACATTTGCTAGCCATGAGGGATTTGCCTGGTATTAAGATAAAGCACTGGAAGACCAAGAACACAGCTTAACTGGCTCAACAGAATCAAAGTTCCACCTGCATTAAAATGATGAAATCAATGGAGTCAGAAGAGACATTTTCCTCTTGAGTAGTAAATCCCACCAGCTTTGACGCTGATTTGATTGAACAAAAGAAGATGCCAATTTAGAACAAGGGTTTCCTGTTTTTCTTCTCAATATTTGGTACTAGCCACCTCTAATAATTTTTTGTAGTGTAGTGCTCAATCATTCAGTCATGTCCAACTCCTTGCAGCCCCATGGACTGTAGCCCATCAGGCTCCTCTGTCCATGGGGTTCTCCTGGCAAGAATATTGGAGTGGGTTGCCATTTCCTTCTCCAGGGGATCTTCTTGGACCAGGGATTGAACCTGCATTTTTTGCATCTCCTGCATTGGCAGGCAGATTCTTTACCATTAGCCCACCAGGGGATTTTTTAAAGGCTATGAATTGCTTTGAATTATCATATGCCAAAATAAAAATTGTTTATGAAATATTGATTTGGCCAAGAAACTCATTCAGGTTTTTCCATAAGATGCTGTGGAAACTTCTTGGTCAATCCAATAGATTTGAGAAATTTTGCAAACTGTTAAATACAGTTTCTTTCGTTATGTAAATTCCTAAATGATCATGGAAGGACAGCTTGTAAATTAGTCAAATATTTCAACTTCCATAAAAACACTTCTAGTATGTAAGATTCAAGGGCTTCCCTGGTAGCTTAGAGGATAAATAATCTGCCTGCACTGCAGGAGACTCCAGTTCAATTCCTGGATCAGGAGGATCCACTGGAGAAGAGAGAGGCTACCCACTCCAGTATTCTTGGGCTTCCCTGGTAGCTCAGATGGTAAAGCATCCTCCTGCAATGTGGAAGACCTGGGTTCAATCCTGGGTTTGAAGATCCCCTGGAGAAGGGAACAGCTACCCGCTTCAGTATTCTGGCCTGGAGAATTCTATGGACAGAGGGGCCTGGAGGGCTTCTACTTATATTTATATATCTTCCCACTTGTGTGTCCCATCCATACAGGTTTGGAATATCCTTACTATAAAAGGCATAAACTGAAATGATAGCAATTTTTAAGTAAAAGGAGAATCCAGTATCATGAAAAGGGAAAGACATATTCCAGGTGGAAGAACTAACATAAGAATTGTTCTTAAGCAAAACCCAGGGGAACTGGAAACTCAGCTTACCAGCCCAGAACCCACTGGGGGGCACAGGCATCCCTGGTGATCTGTGCAGGTTGGCAGGGACATGGCTGATGCTCAGGCAATGGAAACTGTTCACCACAGTTTCACCCGCCTCAAAAAATGTCTGCAGTGATCATTTCCCACTTTCATCTGATTTAGCTTCCTGCTCATTGCAAGATATGAATAAATAATCCTGTTCTGTTAATTTTCACAAATGAATGAATGGAATTCAGAGCTACCCAAATTAGAATTGGACAATTCTAGGTATGGGTCCTGGTCAGGGTCCAGGTCCCCTGGGTCCAAGGCAGTAGGAAGCATGCATAATAAAACTGTGCAGGGGGCACCCAAAAAAGGCTCTAATCCCAGCTCTGACATCAGTTTTATCCTATGGGATCCAGCCCATTCATTCATTCATTCTCTCTCTCTCTCTTTCACTCACTCATTCACACACGCTGACACAGACACACACACACACACACACACACACATGCATCTCTCTCTTCTCTGAAGGATGAAGACGAGAGCCTTTCTAAATGGTCTCCAGGTCATAACGCAGTATCTCTTTGTCCACATGTACTTGACCGCTGGGAACAGCTGGAGGAATCTGACAGTTTTTAACAGGCGTCAGGAAGTCCCATGGTAGAGCCTGAGGTCCTGGGAACTGGGAGCCCATCGCCCTGCCAAGTGTAGGGTTTGTTTCACTGTCGACCCTCTGAATCTTAGAATTGAGAAGAGATGCCTGAGGGGGTTGTGGCCCAAAAGGGGCCACAAAGATGCCCTGGGACAGATTTCCTGGGTTGGCCCAGCACCACAGGTTCCAGTCGTCTGCCCTGAGGATAGCATCAGGCTTGTTGGACCGTGAACTCTACCTGGCTTTGCTGCTCAGCTTTTGTCGGTCCACCTCCCTTGGCCTGACTGTGCGGGAAGCTTTCACTGTCCCCCTGCTCCATCCTCCACCCTTCTCCACCCTGCTCTGTGTCCTGAGACTGACCTCCTGCCCTTAGCGTCTGGTTGTTTGGGCAATGATGGGATCTGAGAGCTGCGGGATGATGAGGGCAGGATATCATTCCTCTGGCTCCCTTCCTGCAGGGTCATCTCAGGTCATCTTCAAGCCACCTCTGAAGGTCACAGCACCTATCCACGGCCCTTTCCAAGATCCCCTGCTGTCCTCTCCCCTCCTGGCACACCGACTCCTTGCCTGGAGGTCTTGCGCTGCTCCTGGTGCCTTCCTTAAACCTTCCTATTTAGTTTCTTTATTACTAATACAGTGTCTTGAAAGTGTTAGTTGTTCAGTCATGTCCGACTCTCTGCGACCCCATGGCCTGTAGCCCATCAGGCTCCTCTGTCCATGGAATTCTCCAGGCAAGAATACTGCAGTGGGTAGACATACCCTTCTCCAGTGGATCTTCCTGACCCAGGGAACAAACCCAGGTCTTCTGCACTGCAGGCAGATTCTTTACCATCTGAGCCACCAGGGAAGCCCCACTGTTTTAGATTCACTCCCAAATTACCCAGATTAAAGGTCCCATCTGTTTCCTGATGAAACCTAACCCGTATGCTCATAATAACAACTGCAGCCCCAGGAGGCAGGCACTCATCACAGAATCATCAGTCTTCACTGCCATTCACTACTATGTGATGTGAGGCAAGTAATGTCATCTCTTTAAGATGCTTCGCAACTGGGGAGGTGCAGATGACAGTACCCACTTTCGAGGTTGCAGTGAGGATTATACATCCATCTGAGAGGCTTAGCGGGATGAGGCCCACGGTAAATGCTCAATTAACAGCAGCTATTTTTAGAAGCAGCTGCTTTTCAACCCAGATCTAGCTTGCATTCCCATAGTCTGTGCTATTCACAGCGTCCATCTGACACTGACCTTGCCATAGTGCTCCTCTGCCTTGGAACACTTTCCTCTGCGAATTTCTCAAAATTGACTTTCATCCCCAACCACCCTTTAGGAGTGGCTCTTTCTTCCTGTCCCCTGGAACCACTGCCCCCTCAGATGTGCTGGCCTCCTAACAGATAGTCCAAACACAAGTAGGACAACTTCAGGCTCAATAGAATATTGTCATCTCTCCAGAGGGAAAGGCCCAGAGTCCTCCAGACCCAGATTTCCAGTGAGTCCTGCCCAAGTCTTTGTCTTTCCTCCTTTTCTCTTCTGAACATGTGACCTGTGTCAGAAGAGGTATATATAAATGGATATATAAATGGCATGTATGTTACCATGTATGGCTTCTCCTGCCCCCTATGCCACGGTGAGTTCCAAATCCAAATCCCTAGGCCTGATCCACATGTGAACCCAAGCATTCCCACCTCGCCCCTACTTTGTATCTGGTGAATTCCTGCTCTTTCTTAGGAATACAGCATAAGAACTTCTTCCTCTAAGAAGTCCTCCCTGACTTCCCTAAAGCTCCCCACATTCATACTGATGTGATAATACTTATTGCTAACTATCCTTCAGTGTCTGTCTCCAGAGGGGAAGGACTACAGCTGTATTCATCCTTAGATCTCCAATGCCCAACAGATACCAGGTTTTTCCAAGCTTGGTGAATAAATAAATAAATGAACAGACAGACAAAGGAACTTATAAAAGCCAAACACAGAGGAAACAACAGAGACAGCTGTGGAATGATTTGATGTAACGTCCAAAATATATATGCAAACATTTTTTTAACTATAGAAAGAGCTCCAACTTTTATAACTGCAGAATATCTCTGCTTATCACACTTCCTGATTTTACAGGTAAGTTGGAAAATGCACATGGAATTTTTAGTCTATAAACCATACTTGATTGGATAAATAATGACACTGTATCGGAAGGGTTTTCTTTTTAAAATACTAATCAAATAAGTCTTCTTTAAAGTTCAACTTTGTCCAATCAAATACAAATATCACCTAGTCCTGGAACTACTTTTATAGTTATAAGTGCAAATCTTATCTTTCAGAGGGCATTCAGACTCTGATAGGGAAATGTGTGAAAGATAAAAAGTTTAACAGAAATGGAAGTTCCAGGAAGAATGTGTCTGGACAGGTATGCCTATGCATTATAATAATAGCCCAGTAAAAGTTCATATCCCCTATTGTTCAGGACTTCCTTTCAGGAAGAAGTGGGGTTCCGTGTTATTGCATACCAACCTCATACTAATTACTGATTTCCTCTTGAAGAGTCAGATGAAGCAAGAGCAAAATTCTCCATGATTCAATGGCAAAATAATTTCCCTTTATTTTGGTTGAAAGTATTTGTTTCTGTAGATAGTAAAATCTCCAAGTAGGCAGCATTCTTTGAAAAGAGGGGCTGCATTTAATTTTATCCAGAAGAGGAAAGTTACACTAAAACTCAGACTCTGTCAACAAGTCACTTTCTGGGAACTCCATATTTAGCTCATGCACTTGGTCATGTTACAGCTCCCTCTGAAGAAAGTATTCATAAACTTGACACTGAATATAGAAATGTTCATTCGGGAGCCAAAATTCAGATGTGTTTCATATACTATAATTGCAACGGCAGTCAATTAAATTAATACATTCTCTAATATTTTCCAGTGGACTTCCCTGGTGGCTCAGCAGTAAAGAATCCATCTGCCAGTGCAGGAGATGCAGCCTCAATCCCTGGATTGGGAAGATCTCCTAGAGAAGGAAATGGCAATGTACCCCAGTATTCTTGCCTGGGAAATCCCATGGACAGAGGAGCCTAGTGGGCTAGAGTCCATGGGGTCACAGAATCGGACACAACTTAGCGACTGAACAACAAGCACTATTTTCCAACAGGAGATGAAATGATGAAAGCGCAATATTCAGTTAACCAGAAACAGACAGGGTCCAGGAGCCCATCACTAAGCTTCTGATGGCTCAAGCTTCTCTGAAAAGTTTCTCAGTACTGTTTCTATTTTTTGAAAATGATAAAGGTGTAATCCTATAAAATGTCTTTTATAGGATTGAACTGAATCCAGGTAGAAAAAGGATAAATAGTTGGAATGACGCATGTTTGAAAGGGCGAGAGGTAAGAAGAAAAACTATCGTTTGGTGCTGTGAGCATCATCATTTTATGGGAGACAGGTCCACGGAGAGAGGGTATTTATTCTAAGGGCCTTCGCTCTGAATCTTTGCAACGTTCTCCTTTGTCCTGTCCCAGGGCACAAACATTTTACAGCAGAAAGGTGAATGTGTCCTTGACCACTGAGGTCTTCTGTCTGAATCATTATTAGTCAATCCTTGAAACGGAAAAATAGGAGACTTCCCCTGGGGTCTAGGGGTTAAGTTCCCAGTGCAAGGGCTGCAGATTTGGTCCTTCATTGGGAAACTAGGATCCCACATACCATGAGCTGTGACCAAAAAACAAACAAACAGAGAGATAGAGAGACAAGGAGAAGGAAAAATAGTGTATTTCATAACAGTAGGAAGGTTTAAAGAGTCGAGTGCAGATCACCACTCTAGAACCGGGAGCAGATTTCATCTCAACAGAAAACATTTCTAATCAAAGCAAAACTCCAGTGCTGACCTCTCTGTTACTGAGACATCTGAGGCAATAGCAAACATAAACTTGAGGGTCAGCCTCAATTCAGAAGTGGCTCTGCCATTTTCAATAAGCTCACATCCTACAGTAGTTGGTCCTCGCCTCCCTGTGTGCACAAGCAGCTCCATCTCCTCTCTCCTGCAACCTAGGCTGTCTCTGTGCCTTGTTTTGCCCAAGAGAATGCAGCAGAAGTGATGCTCTGTGACTTTCAGGCTTCTCCCTTAGGAGGCTCTGCAGCTTCCATATTTGCACTTTCAGACACCAGCCACTATGTGAAGAAACTGAGGCTAGACTACCAAAGGATGAAGGACCATGGAGAAAGACAGAGGGGGACCACTCAGGGAGGCACCCAAGACCCCCCAGCCAGCAGCAAGCACCTGGACCCCAGTCATGTGACTGAGGCCATCTTGAATTTTCCAGCTTAGTGATGCTAATATTATTTTTTTTAAAAGTTTCCCAGCCAGTCTCAGACATACAGATCCACTAAGGCCCCTAACATCTCAGAGCAGAGAAGTGTTGACCTGCTGAGCCCTACCTAAATCCCTGACTGCCACCCACCCCTCCCGACCTGAACAAATAGTCATTGTCTGCTAAGTTTCAAGGTGGTTTGTTCCATAGAAATAAATGATTCGTCTGTAAAGTGTGACCAGTAATATTAGAAGCACTTCCCTCATCACAGGGAAGAAAAGGACATACATGTGATGCCAAGAGCAGGGGAAGTTCCTGCAGGTAGGAAATCTCCATCAGAGGGAACTGCTGTTGTGTTGTCATTTTGTCATTTTGCAAGGTAGGCTGAATGTCCCACCAGCAATGGTATGAAGGGTGATTGTTCTTTAAGATGATATTATTTCTCAAACCCTCTGAGGCCCTTTTCTCACATATTCAATAGGTTCTGAGACTGAGGGGAGCTGGCCCAGTTCCCCAGTCCTTAAACTGTGAATCTGAGCACATTCTCAGAGTGGAGAGCAGCAGATTTCCTGGCGAGGCCAAGGCCCCTTCTCCAAAGGTGCCTCTTTGTCAGTAATGCCTAACGTGGCTCACGAGCCGCGTTAGGCATTACCAACATCTCCTACACACCCTGCTTTGAGAAACAGCCCTAGATGGTTCTAAAAAGCAGTCTTCCAGGGTGACTCCCTCCCCTGCAACCTTGGAGGAGAAAAAGGCCTCTTCTGGCCTCATGGAGACTAAGACTACATTCTTTCCAGGGAGGTATGACAGCATCACAGAGACAGACAGCTGATATTAGAGGGACCCTGGAAGGAAGCAAGATCGCCTGGACAAGCAGTAGCAGTAGGAACAGAACACAAAGACCCCCAAGTCCCCAAGGAAGATAATAGAGGATTCCTGTGGGAACCTGGGTCCACCGTCCTTTTCTGGTCTGCCACCAACTGTGATTCTTTTACAGTCTCTGTGAGGGCGGCCATGTTTCTGTGGGAGGTAACTAGGACTCTAATTTCCTTAATACCTTTATAACAAAATCTAATTTTTTGGCAATTAGCATTTTTTTTAATCAAAGCAATCTAAATAATAAAGCGGTGGTAGGGAGAGGTAGCAAATTAGTCACTCCTATCTCTTTAATCTACAGTGAGCCACTCCGAATAAAGATGTAATCTAAGTAAAAGCAGCATTTGCCCCGCAGAGAACTTCCAGACAAATATTCTGAGGTATCTGGAAAGAGGTGGCTGTCACTCATCACCTCCCACACTGGAAATTCTGGAGTGGCCACTGAAGACACTGAGAAATGGAGTATTTCCTGCCATATCAGCAAGCAAGGATGGCACAGTCATCAGGGTTTGCAGCCCTCCAATGTGAGCTGCTGAACCGTAAGGGCACTCAGGAAGGAGAAAAATATCTTTGGGCCTCCCTGATGGTACAGTGGTAAAGAATCTGCCTGCCAGTGCAGGAGACTCAAGAGACACAGGTTCAACTTTTGGGATTCTTGCCTGGAAAATTCCATGGACAGAAGGACCTGGCAGGATACAGTCCATGGAGTCACAAACAGTTGGACATGACTGAGCAGCTGAGCACACACAGACCATCAGATTGCAGCCTCTCCCTAAGGTGAGCCCCATGGAAGCTCAGGACGTGAAAAACATAGGACACGGACCCCAAGTTTGATGGCTTGATGCATATGAAAGGGATGATTTCAGTGAATCCAGACTTTTGCATCTTCCCAGAAAATCGATAAATTCCTTAATTTAGGATATCTGGTTTTCTTTAATTTACAGTGATGCTCAGACCACCTGCCTTTTGTTGCAACACTTCTGTATAACCTGGCTCCTCCCCTCACCTCCTCACAACAGTTCTCTCAAGGTCACTTGAGATGTTGCCTCCTGAGATATTCCTCCTGCCTCCTAGGAATTTTGAATTCCTAAAAAGCTAACTCTCAACTTTTAGGTTGTGAATATTTTTTCAAGTCGACAACACAATGACCTCCTTTTGAATGCTGTCATTTTCCCCCCTGTGCTCCTGATCATGCTAAACTTCTGGTCCAGGGCTGTAAGGTTTATTCCCAGCAACCCATCCCGCTCTCCCTTCCCCCTTTTCATTTGTGAGTAAATTCCTATCGCCAGAGCAAATTCTCCGATCTCCCCCCTCTACTGCTAGTGGTAAAGAACCTGCTGGCCAATGCAGGAGACATAAGAAATGCAGGTTTGATCCCTGGGTCAGAAAGATTTCCTGGAGGAGGGCATGGCAACCCACTCCAATATTCTTGCCTGGAGAATCCCATGGACAGAGGAGCCTACAGTCCATGGGGTCGCAAAGAGCCGGACACGACTGAAGTGACTGAGTATACACTTCACTTCTACACCAGCACTAGATAAGAGACTCCTAACCACCGTACACCTTTCTCCAAAGGCTTTTGTTCATACATCCCCCTGCCCCCGCCGCCGCTGGGCCCCCCCACCACCACGCCCTTCCACTTATCAAGTCCGTTAAGATTTACTCCAAAAAGCATTCATCGTATCACTGTTCACTTAGTTTTCTGTGGAATTGGAATGCTTTATAAAGAACATGTAGTTAGTCAAGGCAAGTCTGTAGCAGACTTTGCCTAAAAGGATTGAGTTATAAAACATTTAAGGGACTTCTTTATCATGTAAATTCCACCTTTGTAATGCAAATCCCATTGTATGGCCCCTGCCAGGAGAAGGAGAGCAATATTAATTTACTTACTGTTTAATTATTCTCCTCTCTCCAACAGCCCCTGGGATGATGTAAGGATTCCAGGGCCAAGAAGAGAATCTTCCACTAACATTCCAAAGTGCTTTGGCATCCTGGGAAAGCTAGATTTTGACCTTGAGAATGACAAACTGGGAAACCCCCCAAATCAACAAAGACTTATGAGTGACAAGCGGTGACTCCGGGCAGTCCCGTGTTTCCCTTCCTCATTCTTTTATCTTTCATAAGATTACAGAGTTGTACCAGCTTCTTTTGCCACAGTCTGTAAATTTTTCTATTATTCTTAAATAGACTAAGTAAATGCCAGTATTTTAGTTTGTCTAATACTGCCTTTAGGATAAAACAGGAAATCTGTGACTAAACAAGACAGAGACAGTATTAACGAGAATTTGTTTATTCTTTAAAAATATGTGCATGCTAAGTCACTTCAGTCACATCTGACTCTGTGAGACCCGATGGACTGTAGCCCACCAAGCTCCACTGTCCAAGGGATTCTCCAGACAAGAAAATATGTACTAAACAAAAAATTAAAAAATTAAAATATATACTGAGTGCCCATTAAAGCCATGGCATGATTTCTAACAAAGTAGTTTATTAATATGACTAGTGATTTTAGTAATGACAATTATATTTGTTAATAGCAGCTACCAGAGGCTCTGTTTATTATCTAATTCACACAGAATCCTATTTAGCTAATAAACCAACAGAGACTCTGAGAGGTTGGTAGCTCCCCCTCCTCCCCTCCTTCTACCCCAGGGGTAATGCAGCCTGGGAAAGCCTGAGTTAGGATTCAAATTGATAGATTTTGACCTTGCCATGTTCCCCTATCAAGTCATATTACAAAGAAGAGAGCAGTGGGATTAAAATATCCTCAGTCCAAAAATATTTTGTATGATTCATTATTAAAACGACAAGCATTTCCCATCTTCAGCTTGCAACTATGCAGCTCATCAAAGTGATCATTCTTGAACTGGGTTTACCCACAATTGCCTTTCTTCACTCCTCAGTTGATGCTTTGGGTTTTTGTTTTTGCTTTTTTTTCTTTTTTTCTTTTGCCCAATCCTCTTCAGCTTAAAGCTGTGACATAAAGACCCTTGTGCAGTTTGCTTTCTTGCACAGGG
The DNA here is from genome assembly GCF_029378745.1 of Bos indicus. Classification (NCBI taxonomy): domain Eukaryota; kingdom Metazoa; phylum Chordata; class Mammalia; order Artiodactyla; family Bovidae; genus Bos; species Bos indicus. Next base: position 112,496,307 of record NC_091761.1, read on the forward strand.
TTCTGGTCTACTGACACTCATTTGAATCTTGTTGATTAGTGTCAAGATTCAAACAGCTAAGCGATTTCTAACTCTTAGAGTTACTTCTTATCTCCACACACAGTTACTGAGCTAATCGGGGGGAAGGTCCCCTGAAACTTGAGCCTTTATCCTCCCAGGTATTAATTTGCCAAGCAGATGGAAAAAATCACCATTCAGTTCAGTTCAATTCAGTCGTTCAGTCGTGTCTGACTCTTTGTGACCCCATGCAACCTTCCCTGTCCATCACCAACTCCCAGAGCTTACTCAAACTCATGTCCAGAGAGTCCGTGATGCCATCCAACCATCTCATCCTCTGTCATCCCCTTCTCCTCCCACCTTCAATCTTCCCCAGCATCAAAGTATTTTCCAGTGAGTCAGTTCTTCACATCAGGTGGCCAAAGTATTAGAGTTTCAATGAACACCCAGGACTGGTCTCCTTTAGGATGGACTGGTTGGATCTCCTTGCAGTCCAAGGGACTCTCAAGAGTCTTCTCCAACACCACAGTTTAAAAGCATCAATTCTTCTGTGCTCAGCTTTCTTTATAGTCCAACTGTCACATACATACATGACTACTGGAAAAACCATAGCTTTGACTAGACAGACCTTGGTCAGCAAAGTAATGACTCTGCCTTTTAATATGCTGTCTGCTGCTGCTAAGTCGCTTCAGTCGTGTCCGACTCTGTGCGACCCCAGACACGGCAGCCCACCAGGCTCCCCCGTCCCTGGGATTCTCCAGGCAAGAACACTGGAGTGGGTTGCCATTTCCTTCTCCAATGCATGAAAGTGAAAAGTGAAAATGAAGTCGCTCAGTCGTGTACGACTCTTAGCGACCTCATGGACCACAGCCCACCAGGCTCCTCCGTCCATGGGATATTCCAGGCAAGAGCACTGGAGTGGGTTGCCATTGCCTTCTAATATGCTGTCTAGGTTGGTCATTATTTTTCTTCCAAGGAGTAAGTGTCTTTTAATTTCATGGCTGCAATCACCATCTGCAGTGATTTTGGAGCCCAAGAAAATAGAGTCTGTCACTGTTTCAATTGTTTCCCCATCTATTTGCCATGAAGTGATGAGATCTTAGTGAAGTGATCTTAGATTTCTGAATGTCAAGTTTTAAGCCAACTTTTTCACTCTCTCACTTTCATTAAGAGGTTCTTTAGTTCTTCGCTTTCTGCCATACGGGTGGTGTCATCTGCATATCTGAGGATATTGATATTTCTCCCGGCAATCTTGATTCCAGCTTGTGCTTCCTCCAGCCCAGCATTTCTCATGATGTACTCCGCATGTAAGTTAAATAAGCAGGGTGACAATATACAGCTTTGACGTACTCCTTTCCCAAAAATCACCATTGAATTTTTCTTTTCATTGGCTCAGCATTACATAAGTAACACATAAGAAGGTGGTCTTTATGGAGCAAAATGTGATCACCCCAAGTTAGAAAGGAGAGGAGAAACAGCACCCTGGATACTTCAGTTACTTGAAGCTGCACGTTCTCTTCAAGCCCAGGAGGTGCGCCTGCACTGCTGGCCTTTCATTCAGATCCCTCTTGTCTCCTCCACAACCCCACCCCTCATCCCCAGTCACCACCCTCGTTCCTCTTTAACTTCTTCTCCATCAACAGTGCTGGTATCACCACTCACCTTTTAGTACAAAGGGAAGACATAAGTAAATAGCTTTTAAGTATCCAGAAGAAAAGTCATAACAGAAGGAGGGCAAGATAGAGCTGGGCCAAAGGGTGTATTTCCATAAACTACCGTCCAAAGATGGATGGGGCTCGGGTGATCGTTGGGGCCCGGTTTGAGAACCTCGTTGGAGGACCTGGTCTCTAACCCCGCTTCTGAATCTTTTCATGATGGACATAGGGAGGGGATGGGGGAGGATGCTGAGTGGGACTCTGTGTAAGGCACCACTTGACCTCTGTGCTCTATTAAAGATGGGGGTGGGGTGAGGAGGGAGTTCAGTTCATGGAGACGGTATCAGGAGAATCCAAAAATGGGAAGCCAAAGACAGGGCACTAAGGATTCAGGAAGCAGAATAACAGGGCAATCAGAGAGTCCATTCAGAGACCCGGGACCCATAGTCAATGACAGAGAGGAAAGAAATAGAAGCCGACGTCCAGGGAGTCTCGCAGGCCGCATTCAGAAAAGAAGCCACGCCAGGTCCCCCCAGCCCACCTGCATCCCGCCTCTAGCCCGCCTCCCTCGCGGGCTGAGTCCAGGGACTCAGGTCCCATGGGTGCTAGGCGAGTCTCCCTGTAGGCTCCACGAGGACTCCGGCTTTCCGCTCCACCCAGGCTCCGGCCCCGTCCCTCCCAGACTCTGGCCCCGCCCCATCTAGGCTCCGGCCGCGTCCCGCCACGACCCCGCCCTGCCCGCCCCTCCCCGACCCACCATCCCGGCCCCGGCCATGTGGAAGCCCCCCACAAACCCCTGGCACAAAAGGCCTTGCGGGATGTGCCACTCCGCCGAATCTGCTGGGGCAGCCGCCGCCGTGGCTTTGCGCTCCCCTCCGTCCCTCTCGAGCTGTTCCACCCGATCACTACCGGACTGGATGTTCCGCCGCTCTGCTGCGCCCAGGTCCTGCGCGCGTTCGCGGTCACCCTTCTGCCTCAGCCCGGACCAGGGCCCTACCGCGGGCACCAAGCCCCCCACCCCCACCCTCACCCCCCGCCCCCCGGGCCTGCGCCCTGGCTGAGAGCGAGACCTATGGCCAGGCCACCAGGGACCTGGTCCATCCAGGCTCTGATGGGGCCGCGGAGAGGCGGCGCTCTCCCGGAAGGCTTCCTGGAGGCGAGAGCCGAAAAAGTTAAAACCCTCACTCTAAACAAGAGCCTAGTATTTTTTCTTTTGGCCCGCCTTTTTCATTTTCAAACCGATTATTTCCCGATTCGCCGGATGTACTACCTCTCTACTTTTTCATGCCAATTTGGCTCTGACATCCTCTACCCTAGAACTACCTGTTTCATGAGAAGTCGTGGAAATTTTCCACATATAAAACCCGCGGCTTAGTTGTTGTTGTTTAGTCGCTAAACCCAGTCCGACTCTGCCACCCCATGGACTGTAGCCCGCCAGGTTCCTATGTCCATGAGATTCTCCTAGAATACTAGAGTGGGTTGCCATTTCCTACAGCAGGGGATCTTCCCGACCCAGGGATCGAGCCCAAGTCTCCTGCATTGCAGAGGTACTCTTTACCACTGAGCCACCAGGGAAGATCCAGGCTTAATGGGGGTTATTAATTTATTTTAGCGTTATTAATTTATTTTAGTACTGTAAAGGACCACCCAGTGTTTCTTTCAAAGTGCTGATTGATACCTTTTGAAGAACAAGCAAGAGGCCAGGAGTTTAAAGGGAGAAGCCCAAAGGCATTAACTTAAGTCGGAATAAGGGAATTTTAGGAGCTGAAGGCAGAGAAGGCAATGGCACCCCACTCCAGTACTCTTGCCTGGAAAATCCCATGGACGGACGAGCCTGGTGGGCTGCAGTCCATGGGGTCACTAAGAGTCGGACAGGACTGAGCGACTTCACTTTCACTTTCCACTTTAATGCATTGGAGGAGGAAATGGCAACCCACTCCAGTATTCTTGCCTGGAGAATCCCAGGGACAGGGGAGCCTGGTGGGCTGCTGTCTACGGGGTCACACAGAGTCCGTCACGACTGAAGCGACTTAGCAGCAGCAACAGGAGCTGAAGGAGACTTAGGAGTTTCTGACTCTACCTTCTGCTCTTTCCCCAGGATGGCATCCCCCAGGGCTCCCTTCAGACCTGTACCTACACCTGGAGGCTAGGAAACCATATCCAATCTTGAGTCTAAAGAGATGAGCCACCAACACTTGAACAGAAAGGACCTCTTCATACTGGGCTTTCACTGACTAGCCTCAATAAATGAATCACATGTTCCATTACATCCCAAACACTCAAAAAAGTTCAAAAGGAAGCTATTTTACAAAATGTGGTCCAATTTCTAAGGTGCTATGAACACTGGGTTCCTTAATACTCCCTTCAACTAAACAACTGAAAGCAGATTTCCCAATGTGTGGTATGGAGGAATCAGTAGGTATTCGATGAATAAAAGAGTTGGAGAAGACTTTTAGAGAGTCCATTGGACAACAAGGAGATCAAACCAGTCAATCCTAAAGGAAATAAACCCTGAATATTCTGTGAAAGGACTGATGCTAAAGCTGAAGGTCCAATCCTTTGGCCATCTGATGCAAAGAGCCAACTCATTGGAAAAGACTCTGATGCTGGGAAAGATTGAAGGCAGGAGGAGAAGGGGTCGAGAGAGGATGAGATGGTTGGATGGCATCACTGACTCAATGGACATGAGTTTGAGCAAACTCGGGAAATAGCGATGGACAGGGAAGCCTGGCGTGCTGCAGTCCATGGGGTCACAAAGAGTCGAGCGACTCAACAACAGCAACAGTGATCAGATATGGATTGAACAAACAGTGGACTTTTAAAAATTGTACTACAGCAGCACTTCCTAGAGAAACTGATACCCTATGTAGTTCTTTAATTTCCAAAAGGGCACTTGGAGGTGGTAGCCAGCCCCAAGGTGGCCCCCAGGGATCCTCACCTTCTGCTATAATGCCCCTGGTGTAGGTGACGGAGGCACTGAATCAGGGCTGGTGCCATGACCAGGAGAAAACTGGGGTGTAACATCTGAGCTCATATCAAAAAAAGCATTAAAATTTTTTTCTTTATTGTGCATTTGGCTGCATCATGCAGCATGTGGAATCCTGGGATCTTAGTTTCCTGATCAGGGAATCAAATCCATGCCCCCTGCAGAAGCCCAGAGTCTTAACCACTAGACCTCCAGTAAAGTTTGAAAAAAGGCATTTTTTAGTTTCCATTTTATCCTCCTCAGTTCAGTCAGTTCAGTTGCTCAGTCATGTCCAACTCTTTGCAACCCCATGAATCTCAGCACGCCAGGCCTCCCTGTCCATCACCAACTTCCGGAGTTCACACAAACTCATGATCATTGAGTTGGTGATGCCATCCAGCCATCTCATCCTCTGTCATCCCCTTCTCCTCCTGCCCCCAATCCCTCCCAGCATCAGGGTCTTTTCCAATGAGTCAACTCTTCACATGAGGTGGCCAAAGTACTGGAGTTTTAGCTTCAGCATCAGTCCTTCCAATGAACACCCAGGACTGGTCTCCTTTAGGATGGACTGGTTGGATATCCTTGCAGTCCAAGGGACTCTCAAGAGTCTTCTCCAACACCACAGTTCAAAAGCATCAATTCTTCAGCGCTCAGCTTTCTTCACAGTCCAACTCTCACATCCATACATGACCACTGGAAAAACCATAGGCTTGACTAGGCGGACCTTTGTAGGCAAAGTAATGTCTCTGCTTTTCAATATGCTATCTGCTGCTGCTGCTGCTAAGTCGCTTCAGTCGTGCCCGACTCTGTGCGACCCCATAGATGGCAGCTCACCAGGCTCCCCCGTCCCTGGGATTCTCCAGGCAAGAACACTGGAGTGGGTTGCCATTTCCTTCTCCAATGCATGAAAGTGAAAAGTGAAAGTGAAGTCACTCAGTCGTGTCCGACTCTTAGCGACCCCATGGACTGCAGCCTACCAGGCTCCTACGTCCATGGGATTTTCCAGGCAAGAGTACTGGAGTGGGGTGCTATTGCCTTCTCCAATATGCTATCTGGTTGGTAATAACTTTCCTTCCAAGGAGTAAGCATCTTTAATTTCATGGCTGCAATCACCATCTGCAGTGATTTTGGAGCCCCAAAAAATAAAGTCTGACACTGTTTCTATTGAAGTGATGGGACCTAATTCTGAATTCAATTTACTAGCATTTTAATTAGGATTTTTTCATTTAAACCATACATATACTTTGCCTGTGGGATTTTTGCTTATACTGTTCTCATCCTGTCTTGATACCAAGATTCTGTTAGCCTCATAAAATTAGCTAGATAATTTCCTTCTGTTCCCCCTGAAATAGTTTAAGATAGAATAAATGCTCCTTAAAGTTTAGTAAAACCATCCTCCCATCTCAGCCCCAGAGTAATCAACTGGCCTGGTGTTGCTTTGAGGAAGAGAAGGAGAATGCCAGGAGAACTTTTTGATTTCCGTCACTCACTCGTGTCCAACTCTTTGCAACCCCATGGACTGCAGCACACCAGTCTTCCCTGTCCATCACCAACTCCTGGAGCTTACTCATATTCATGTCCATTGAGTCGGTGATGCCATCCAACCATCTCATCCTCTGTCATCTCCTACTCCCGCCTTCAATCATTCCCAGCATCAAAGTCTTTTCCAAGGAGTCAGTTCTTGCCAGGTGGCCAAAGTATTGGAGATTCAGCTTCAGCATCAGTCCTTCCAATAGGATGGACTGGTTGGATCTCCTTATAGTCAAGGGACTCCCAAGAGTCTTCTCCAACACCACAGTTCAAAATCTTCAATTCTTTGGCACTCAGCTTTCTTTACCCACTCCGGTACTCTTGCCTGGAAAATCCCATGGACGGAGGAGCCTGGTAAGCTGAAGTCCATGGGGTCACTAAGAGTCAGACACGACTGGGCAACTTCACTTTCATTTTTTCACTTCATGCATTGGAGAAGGAAATGGCATCCCACTCCAGTATTCTTGCCTAGAATCCCAGGGATGCGGGAGCCTGGTGGGCTGCCATCTACGGGGTCACACAGAGTTGGACACGACTGAAGTGACTTAGCAGCAGCAGCAGCAGCAGCTTTCTTTGTAGTCCAACTCTCACATCCATACGTGACTACTGGAAAAACCATAGCTTTGACTAGACAGACCATTGTTGGCAAAGTAATGTCTCTGCTTTTTAATATGCTTTTCAAGTTGATCATAGCTTTTCTTCCAAGGAGCAAGTCTTTTAATTTCATGGCTGCAGTCACCATCTGCAGTGATTTTGGAGCCCCCCAAAACAAAGTCTTTCACTGTTTCCATTGTTTCCCCATCTATTTGCCATGAAGTGATGGGAGCAGATGCCATGATCTTAGGTTTCTGAATGTTGAGTTTTAAGCCAACTTTTTCACTTTCCCCTTTCACTTTCATCAAGAGGCTTTTTAGTTCCTCTTCATTTTCTGTCATAAGGGTGGCATCATCTGCATATCTGAGATTATTGATATTTCTCCCAGCAATCTTGATTCCAGTTTGTACTTCATCCAGCCTGGCATTTCGCCTGATGTACTCTGCATAAAAGTTAAATAAGCAGGGTGACAATATACAGCCTTGACATACTCCTTTCCCAATTTGGAGCCATGTTCTATGCTGGGTTCTAACTGTTGCTTCTTGACCTGCATACAGATTTTGATTACTAACTTTTTGATTAGTAATTTAATATCTGTGATTTTTTACTGGTTTATTCAGAATTTCTTTGTCTTTTTGGGTCAGTTTTTGACCTTTTTTTTTTGGAAAAGTATTTTATTAAAGTTTTTTCAGTTTATCAAAGGTTTTAATGTTCATGTATGCTGTTAAATTTTCAATTAAATCTATAGCTGTGTCCTGTTTTAAAATTCCTAATATTGATTGTTTGTGTTACTCTTCTATTGTTTTCCATTTTGTTGGTTTAACCAAAAAACTAGCTTTTGATTTTGTTGATACTGTTTCTTTCTCTAATACGTTATTTATTTCTGCTCCTGTTCTTTAAAATTTCTTCTTTTTACTCTGTTTATATTTACTGGATTTGGTTGTTTTTTTTTTTTTTCCTATTTAATTAAATGCTTTTTTACTCATTTGTTTTCAAAATTTCATTAAAAGATAAATTTAAGTCTATAAAATATGTTTCTAATTCTTTTTGCTGCAATCCATTAATTTTTATATGTAACAAATGTATTATCATTCTGGTCTTAAATATGCTACAGTTTCCATTGTGATCTCTTTTTAAGTTAATTCAGAAATTATTCAGAAATGCATTGAAGAATTTCCAGAAGTGTATGTATATTATTTATTCATACATATATTTATTGTTTATTTATTTATTTTACTACTGTTTTATTCTTGAGTTCTCTGCTACCCATTCCAGTATTCTTGGGCTTCCCTTGTGGCTCAGATGGTAAAGAATCTGCCTGCAATGCGGGAGACCTGGGTTCAATCCCTAGGTTGGGAAGATCCCCTGGAGAAGGGAAAGGCTACCCACTCCAGTCTTCAGGCCTGGAGAATTCCATGGACTGTACAGTCCTTGGGATTGCAAAATGACTGAGCAACTTTCACTTCACTTCACTTCTAATTATTTGAATGTGGTCTGTGTTCTATGTGTTTTAATTTGTTTATACCTTATTACCTGCTATATGGTCAATTTTTAAAGATATTTTTGAAAATAATTCATTACATCAAACTTGTTATTTTTGTTTTTTCATTTCCATGACCTCACACTTTTTATTATTTTGTGAGCAATCACTATCTTATAGAGATGTGTTAAAACACCTCAATATAATTAAAGGTTTGTCTATTTTCTTTATGCAGATTCATTTTATCTTCTAGATTTTAAGGCATTTTTTAAAGTGCATAGGAACTCATGAGCACTATACAGTCGTCTTATTACTGAGTTCTTTCCTGCTTTATCAATGTTTTTGCCATAAATTGTTTTTTGTTTGCAACTGATATTGCTATTCTTAGGGTAACTGTTTCTGTGAAGAAGGCTGAGTGCCAAAGAATTGATGCTTTTGAACTGTGGTGTTGGAGAAGACTCTTGAGAGTCCCTTGGACTGCAAGGAGATCCAACCAGTCCATTCTGAAGGAGATCAGCCCTGGGATTTCTTTGGAAGGAATGATGCTAAAGCTGAAACTCCAGTACTTTGGCCACCTCATGCGAAGAGTTGACTCATTGGAAAAGACTCTGATGCTGGGAGGGATTGGGGGCAGGAGGAGAAGGGGACGGCAGAGGATGAGATGGCTGGATGGCATCACTGACTCGATGGACGTGAGTCTCAGTGAACTCTGGGAGTTGGTGATGGACAGGGAGGCCTGGCGTGCTGCAATTCATGGGGTCGCAAACAGTCAGACACGACTGAGCAACTGATCTGATCTGATCTGGTCTATATATAAGATAAGCCACCGCTGGAGCAGTGGCTATGTGGTGCTGGAATGACTTTGAGGAGATACCCCATGTCCAAGGGCAAAGGAGAAGCCTCAGCAAGATGGTAGGAGGGACGAAATCATGATTAGAATCAAACCCCATACCCACCAGAGATGCTCAGAGGGCTCAAACAAATCTTGTGAGAACCAGGACCCAGAGACCCCAGAGACTGAGACAGAACTGTGTGTGAGTGTCCCCTGAGTGGGTACAGGTCAGCAGTGGACTGCCGAGGGGCAGGGGCTCTCGGTGCAGCAGACCTGGACATGGTCTAAGCCCTCTTGGAGGAAGTCACCATTAAACCCACCATAGAGCCACAAGAACTTATACGAGACAGGGAAACAGACTCTTGGAGGACACAAGCAAAACCTGTGCACATCAGGACCCAGGAGAAAGAAGCCGTGATTCCACAAGAGACTGACCCAGACTTGCCCATGAGTGTCCAGGAGTCTCCAGCAAAGGTGTGGGTCAGCAGTGAACTGCTGAAGGGTTGGGGGCACTGCCTGCATGGGGCCTTTTGAAGGAGGTCCCCATTATTTGCATTACCTCCACCATAGTTTGGCTTCAGGTCAAATAACAGGGAGGGAACACAGCCCCGCCCATCAACAGAAAATTGAATTAAAGATTTACTTTAGCATGGCCCCGCCTATCAGAACAAGACCCAGCTTCCCCCTCTCTTCCATCAGGAAGCTTCCATAAGCCTCTTATCCTTCTCCATCAGAGGACAGACAGAATGAAAACCACAGTCACAGAAAACTAACCAATCTTATCACATGGACCACAGCCTTGTCCAACTCAATGAAACTATGAGCCATGCCATGTAGGGCCACCTAAGACAATGGGTCATGGTGGAGAGTTCTGACAAAATGTCGTCCACTGGAGAAGGGAATGGCAAACCACTTCAGTATTCTTGCCTTGAGAAGCCCAAGAACAGTATGCAAAGGCAGAAAGATAGGATACTGAAAGATGAACTCCTCAGGTCGGTAGGTGCCCAATATGCTACTGGAGATCAGTGGAGAAATAACTCCAGAGAGAATGAAGAGGAGGAGGCAAAGCAAAAACAATACCCAATTGTGGATGTGACTGGTGATGGAAGTAAAGTCCGATGCTGTAAAGAGCAATATTACATGGGAAGCTGGAATGTCAGGTCCATGAATCAAGGCATATTGGAAGTGATCAAACAGGAGATGGCAAGAGTGAAAATAGACATCTTAGGAATCAGCGAACTAAAATGGACTGGAATGGTGAATGTAACTCAGATGACCATTATATTTACTACTGTGAGCAAGAATCCCTTAGAAGAAGTGCAGTAGCTGGTTGTAATCAACAAAAGAGTCTGAAATGCAGTACTTGGATTGGATGCAATCAAAAATGACAGAATGATCTCTGTTTGTTTCCAAGGCAAACCACTCAATATCACAGTAATTCAAGTCTATGCTCCAACCAGTAATGCTGAAGAAGCTGAAGTTGAACGGTTCTATGAAGACCTACAAGACCTTCTAGAACTAACACCAGAAAAAGATGTCTTTTTCATTATAGGAGACTGGAATGCAAAAATAGGAAGTCAAGAAATACCTGGAGTAATGGGCAAATTTGGCCTTGGAGTACAGAATGAAGCAGGGCAAAGGCTTATAGAGTTTTGCCAACAGAACGCACTGATCATAGCAAACACCCTCTTCCAATAACACAAGAGAAGACTCTACACATGGGCATCACCAGATGGTCAATACTGAAATCAGATTGATTATATTCTTTGAATCCAAAGATGGAGAAGCTCTATAAAGTCAGCAAAAACAAGACCGGGAGCTGACTGTGGCTCAGATCATGAATTCCTTATTGCCAAATTCAGACTTAAATTGAAGAAAGTAGGGAAAACCATGAGACCATTCAGGTTTGATCTAAATCAAAACCCCTACAATTATACAGTGGAAGTGAGAAATAGATTCAAGGGCTTAGATCTAAAAGACAAAGTGCCTGAAGAACTATGGATGGAGGTTCATGACATTGTACAGGAGGCAGTGATCAAGACCATTCCCAAGAAAAAGAAATGCAAAAAAAAAGCAAAATGGTTGTCTGAGGAGGCCTTACAAATAGCTGTGAAAAGAAGAGAAGCTAAAGGCAAAGGAGAAAAGGAAAGATATACCCATTTGAATGCAGAGTTCCAAAGAATAGCAAGGAGAGATAAGAAAGCCTTCCTCAGTGATCAATACAAAGAAATAGAGGAAAACAATAGAACGGGAAAGACTAGAGATCTCTTCGAGAAAATTAGAGATTCCAAGGGAACATTTCACACAAAGATGGGCTCGATAAAGGACAGAAATGGTACGGGCCTAACAGAAGCAAAAGATATTAAGAAGAGGTGGCAAGAATACACAGAAGAACTATACAAAAAACATCTTCATGACCCAGATAACCACTATGGTGTGATCACTCAGCTAGAGCCAGACATCCTGGAATGCGAAGTCAAGTGGGCCTTAAGAAGCATCACTATGAACAAAGCTAGTGGAGGTGATGAAATTCCAGTTGAGCTATTTCAAATCCTGAAAGATGATGCTGTGAAAGTGCTGCACTCAATATGCCAGCAAATTTGGAAAACTCAGCAGTGGCCACAGGACTGAAAAAGTTAGTTTTCATTCCAATCCCAGAGAAAAGCAATGCCAAAGAATGCTCAAACTACCGTACAATTGCACTCATCTCACATGCTATCAAAGTAATGCTCAAAATTCTCCAAGCCAGGCTTCAACAGTACATGAACTGTGAACTTGCAGATGTTCAAGGTGGATTTAGAAAAGGCAGAGGAACTAGAGATCAAATTGCCAACATCCGCTGGATCATCAAAAAAGAAGAGAGTTCCAGAAAAACATCTACTTCTGCTTTATTGACTATGTCAAAGCCTTTGACTGTGTGGATCACAACAAACTATGGAAAATTCTGAAAGAGATGGGAATACCAGACCACCTGACTTGCCTCTTGAGAAATCTGTATGCAGGTCAGAAACAACAGTAAGAACTGTTGTGGAACAACAGACTGGTTCCAAATAGGAAAAGGAGTACGTCAAGGCTGTATATCGTCACCCTGCTTATTTAACTTATATGCAGAGTACATCATGAGAAATGCCCGGCTGGCTGAAGTATAAGCTGGAATCAAGACTGCCAGGAGAAATATCAATAACCTCAGATATGCAGATGACACCACCCTTATGGCAGAAAGCAAAGAGGAACTAAAGAGCCTCTTGATGAAGGTGCAAGAGGAGAGTGAAAAAGTTGGCTCAAGACGCAGCATTCAGAAAACTAAAATCATGGCATCTAGTCCCATCACTTCATGGCAAATTGATAGGGAAACAATGGAAACAGTAACAGGCTTTATTTTCTTGGGCTCCAAAATCACTGTGGACAGTGACTGCAGCCATGATATTAAAAGACCCTTGCTCCTTGGAAGCAAAACTATAACAAACCTAGACAGCATATTAAAAAGCAGAGACATTACTTTACCGACAAAGGTCCGTCTAGTCAAAGCTATGGTTTTTCCAGTAGTCATATATGGATGAGAGTTGGATCATAAAGAAGGCTGTGCACAAAAGAATTGATGTTTTCAAACTATTGTGCTGGAGAAGACTCTTGAGAGTGCCTTGGACTGCATGGAGATCCAACAAGTCCATCCTATAGGAAATCAGTCCTGAATATTCATTGGAAGGACTGATGCTGAAGCTGAATCTCCAAAACTTTGGCCACCTGATGTGAAGAACTGACTCATTTGAAAAGACGGTGATGCTGGGAAAGATTGAAGGCAGGAGGAGAAGGAGACAACAGAGGATGAGATGGTTGGATGGCATCATCGACTCTCTGGACATGAGTAAGCTTCAGGAGTTGGTGATGGACAGGGAAGACTGGCGTACTGCAGTCCACGGGGTCACAAAGAGTCAGACATGACTGAGCGACTGAACTGAACTGAAGATAAGTTTTCCCATTCCTTTAGCTGAAAAGTTTATATGTGTGGTTTTATTTTATTTATATCTTTTTAAGAAAGACTATATGGTAAGGAATCCATCTGCAATGCAGGAGACCCAGGTTTAATCCCTGGGTCGGGAAAACCTGCTGGAGGAGTGCATGGCAACCCACTCCAGTATTCTTGCCTGGAGAATTCCATGGACAGAGTAGCCTGGTGGACTACAGTCTATGGAGTCACAAGAGTGGGACATGACTAAGTGATTATCTGCTTATACTTAGCTTTTAAATTTTAATTTAATCATATAATTTTATTGTTTATATTTTATTCTATTTTCCATTTTTAATTATTGATTGATTTAAGAATTATTTCTACTCTGTTAGTTTTAATTTTCTGTTCATCTTCATTTATCTTTTTCTTCCCTTTTCTTTGAGTTTTATTGAACTAATACATTTCTGTATTTCCCCCATTTATGGTAGGAAGCTATTAATAGTGTTTTTATATTTTGACTATTTGTGTTTAGGGTTTTTTTCCCTTTTGTTGTTTAACATATACATTAGACCACACATTTTTCTATATAATCCAAAATGTTCAATATTTGGCTTTTGTCCTGAACAATAATAGCAAAGAAGCCTTTAGCATACTTTATCTGGCCATTGACATTACTTCTTCAGTTTATTGTTCTAGAGTTTGGTTTTGTACTTCTTGAAAAAAAAGAAAGAAAAAAAATTAGAATTTTTTTACAGTTAATAGTTTATAAACATTTGCTTACATTTTATCAGTTTCTTTGCTTCTCCTGGGTTTTCTTTTGCTTTTTTGTATTCCATGCTGCTGCTGCTGCTGCTGCTAAGTCGCTTCAGTCGTGTCCAACTCCGTGCGACCCCATAGACAGCAGCCCACCAGGCTCCTCCATCCGTGGGATTCTCCAGGCAAGAATGCTGGAGTGGGTTGCCATTTCCTTCTCCAATGCATGAAAGTGAAAAGTGAAAGTGAAGTTGCTCAGTCGTGTCTGACTCTTCGCGACCCCATGGACTGCAGCCTACCAGGCTCCTCCGTCCATGGGATTTTCCAGGCAAGAGTACTGGAGTGGGGTGCCATTGCCTTCTCTGTTGTATTCCATACCTTTTCTCTAAGCTCATTTTTCTTCCAATAAAGTATATATTTCAATAATTTTTTAAGATATTTATTTTTATTTATTTATTTTGGCTGTGTTGGGTCTTAGTTGCAGCACATGGAATTTTTAGGTGCAGCAAGTGGGATCTAGTTCCCCCACCAGGGATCAAACCCAGGCCCCCCTGCATTGACAGTGTGGAGTTTTACCCACAGTGTGGAGTTTAATTTGGACTGCCAGGGAAGTCCCGATAATTATTTTAATAAAGAACTTTGTGTGGCATTGGCCTTCACAGCATTGCATTTCTGATCCACTTTTTTGATCCAGAAATAATTTGTCTTGTCTTTGATCCCAAATCCATATTAATGGCTTTTCCTTTTTATGACCTAGCTGTCATTGCTTTGGGTTTGGAGCAAGGGGGATGAATTGAAAGGTTAACTTATAGAGTCCTCTTGCTTGACTGGAACTTAGAATTTATGGCTATTAAGTTCCTAGTCCTCAGAGGAAAGGATCAAAGCAGCACAAAGCCAGCAAGTGTGGCAACCTGCCTGAAAGGGGAAAAATAAAATTATGGGCATATGCAAGTTTCAAAAGGTATTTGGCTTTTCCACTCTTTATAATTTTTTTCTTGGTTCAATTCGTACTGATACTGGAGTGATAAGGCTTGGTGTGCTGACCCCTGGTGGATTCAGAAAGTGCCTATTTATTACAGATTTTGGAGTTGGAATAGATTTTATCAGGAGATACAGAGTCAGTTGCCTTCAGAAGCCAGACAGGTTGTGTAAATGTGCCAAGTAACTCTGTGTCTGACAGTAGATCATGATGCCAAGTGTGGTGAAACTGGAGAAGGCAGACTCCACCAAAGGCATATGAACTCGGTGTTGGCAAAACACACACACACACACACACACACGCTCGCGTGCGCACGCACACACACACACGTGCACGTGAGCGCATGCGCGCACACGCAAAACCCAGAGCAGGGGCTTGATTGGGTTCATCAGTTTGGGTCAACCTTCCATATATAAGACTTAACAGATGTGTTGGGCTTCCCTGGTGGCTCAGATAGTAAAGAATCCATTTGCGATGAAGGAAACACGGACTTGATCCCAGGGTCAGGAAGATACCCTAGAAGAGGAAATGGGTACCCTCTTGAGCATTGTTGCCCAGAGAATCCTATGGACAGAGGAGCCTGGTGGGCTACAGTCCATGGGGTTGCAAAGAGCTGGATGTGACTGAAACTTGGCACGCATGCCCGGAACAAATAGGTTACCCTTCTATCTGGCCTGAGGTCACACTAAAACATGGCTTGTAAGTATAACACTCCTTCCATAATTCACTCTTACTTTCCAAAAATGTAGCAAACATTCCACAGTGCTATAAGGAGCTATATTTAATTTTAAATTAGGATTAAACCTATGTTGACAAGACTCAGTGGTGGAAAACATTAATCTTCAAGTGAATTCATGTATTATTTCTGTGTTTTAAGCAGAAAACTGTTTGTGTTATACATTATTTGAGACGTTATACAGAGAAATTCATTAATTAAAACATTAAATGTCACACAAATTTAAATTTTTTTCCTACTTTTTATGGAGTCAACTTAGAGTTTAAAATCAGACACTTGTCCCAATATGCCATATTTTTAACTGGAGAGCATAATGACAGAGAATAAGAGTGAATCATGTAACAGCGGTGAGAGCTGTGATATTCTAGAACCAAAATGTTTTGAAAAATCCAAATAGCATTTCTACAAAGGAAATTTTACTTGATTTTAATGGTAATCATTAAAGGGCATTTACTCTTTTTTTTTTTTTTCTTATTAATTTAAACTTACGTGGTTTTCTTCCAGCATCTGTCTGATGTTTCTCTTGGAAACTGCAGTGTCTTCCGGTTACCTACCATGTTGAATCAAGAGTTTTCAGTCTACCAGTCCCTCCATCCTTTCCTCTGCTTTAACCACCGTATTTCCGGAATTCAAGTAAATCTGCCTGTGGCTTTCAGGTGAAGGGCAGCATATTCTCGCCCCAGCCTGCCCCAGGTTTCACATGAATGTGAAGAAATAGCCTGTGGTATCCCCAAGGCAAATCTTCAGCTCAGCCTTTTATGGCAGCCGAGATGGGGTTCTTGGTTCCTGTTCTTCCCTCACATTCTCTTCCCTTGATATGCCTTGTTCTCTACTAGACAGACTCAAGCACAGCCACTCAAGCTCCTGACAAAACATTATGGCAGCATAAGAAACTTGGTGAATAGTTCCTCTGTGTGTACTTACGTATTTATACATTCACACAAACTCAAATATATACACACATGGACACAGATATATACATATCTTTGATAGGTTGAAATAATGGTCTGAGAGGTTATTAAATATAAAATACAAATTTTTATGTAGGATTATGACTCAAAAGTATCTCTATATTTAAAACGATATGTACATACAAACTCTAATATGTACAAATGCCAGCTGCTCATTACTTCTTTAATTTTTATTTTTTATTAGAATATAGTTGCTTTACAATATTGTGTTAGTTTCTACTATACCACAAAGTGAGTCAGCTATATGTACACATACATCCCCCTCCCTATTAGACTTCCCTCCTACTCCCCCCACCCTTATTGCCCCTCTAGGTCATCATAGAGCACCAAGCTGAGTTTTCTGTGCTTTATAGCAGGTTCCCACCAGCAATCTATTTTACACATGGTAGTGTTTATATGTCGATCCTAATTGCACAACTTATCCCACCCGCCAACTGGATCATAGCAAAAGCAAGAGAATTCCAGGAAAAAATATTTACTTCTGCTTCACTGACTATGCTAAAGCTTTTGACTGTGTGCATCACAACAAACTGTGGAAAATTCTCAAAGAGGTAGGATACCAGACCATCTTACCTGCCTCCTGAGAAGCCTGTATTCAGGTCAAGAAGCTGCAGTTAGAACCAGACATGGAACAACAGACTGGTTCCAAATTGGGAACGGAGTACGCCAAGGCTGTATATTGTCACCCTGCTTATTTAACTTATATGCAGAGTACATCATGAGAAATGCAAGGCTGGATGAAGCACAAGCAGCAATCAAGATTGCCGGGAGAAATACCAATAACCTCAGATATGCAGATGATGCCACCCTTATGGCAGAAAGCGAAGAGGAACTGAAGAGCTTCTTGACAAAGGTGAAAGAGGAGAGTGAAAAAGCTGGCTTAAAACTCAATATTCAAAAAAACTGAGATCGTGGCATCCAATCCCATCATTTCATGGCATGTAACAGATGGGGAAACAATAGAAACAGTGACAGATTTTATTTTTTGAGGGGCTCCAAAATCACTGCAGATGGTGACTGCAGCCATGAAATTAAAGGATGCTTGCTCCTTGGAATAAAAGCTATGACCAACCTAGACAGCATATTAAAAAACAGAGACATTACTTCGCCAACAAAGGACCATATTGTCAAGCTATGGTTTTCCCAGTAGTCATATATGGATTTGAGAGTTGGATCATAAAGAAGGCTGAGCACCAAAGAATTGATGTTTTTGAACCATGGTGCTGGAGAAGACTCTCGAGAATCCCTTGGACTGCAAGGAGATCAAACCAGTCAATCCTAAAGGAAATCAGTCCTGAATATTCATTGGAAGGACTGATGCTGAAGCTGAAGCTCCAATACTTTGGCCACCTGATATGAAGAGTAGACTCATTAGAAAAGACCCTGATGCTGGGAAAGATAGAAAGCAAGAGGAGAAGGGGATGACAGAGGATGAAAATGTTGGATGGCATCACTGACTCAATGGACATGAGTTTGAGCAAGTTCTAGGAGATAGAGAAAGGGAAGCCTGGCTTGCTGCAGTCCATGGGGTTGCAAAGAGTCAGACATGACTGAGAGACTGACCAACAACAACAACCACCCGTTTCCCCTCTGTGTTCACATGTCCGCTCTCTATGACTGGGTCTCCATTCCTACCCCGGAAATAACTTTGTTTGTACTATTTGTAGAGACATGGATGGACCTAGAGTCTGTCGTACAGAGTGAAGTGAGTCAGAAAGAGAAAAGCAAATATAGTACATTAATGCATGTATGGGGAATCTAGAAAAATAATACAGCTGCCCAGGACATTTACATACAAACTCGAAAAGCTTTGTAAGACTGTATTTTCAAATGTTAATGTCTGATAGAAAACTTTGTGGATATTGTTAAATTTGAAAATTCCCAGGTCCACTCTTCAGAAATTCTGCTTTAGTGGTATCAGGGCAAGTACAGAAAAGTAGGGCTTGTTTTCTTTTTTTCAGCAAACATCACAAGAAATTCTGAGAGAGGTAGCTAACAGATGAGACTCTGAAATACAATGTTGGAAGGAATAATTTTTTCCCCAAATAAAGCAATCTCGCTCTTGTTTCTATATTTATGAAATCATGTGCTGGTTCTGTAACCAAAATTCTGAACATATAAAATGTAAATTTCAAAAACTTCGGTCCTTGAGGTTTGATAGAAAACAACAAAATTCTGTAAAGCAATTATCCTTCAATTTAAAAAAAAATTAAAAAAACTTCAGTCTTGCTAGTTTTTAGATTTTTTAATGTTTGCATTTAATTTTGTTTATTTTAGATGCAACTTGAAATTCTCTTCAATAAGCTTTTATTTACAGTATAGTTTCATCATTTATTAAAATGCCTAGGAGGTTTTCTTCCTCCATTAAACACATTTACTTAATTCTCAGAAATATTTTAGTTTCATGTTAGAGCCCTCTTTTAAAATGTGCCAACAAGGAACACTCCTGAACTTATTTAAAAAAAGTTTGCTATTCACTTTCCTTGGTATGTTTCCATTCGACTCAGAATAGGTAATCAAATACTGGAATTGCCTTGATTCTGGAATGTGAATTGGGTATGCCCTGTTGTTTGGAGAAGTTTGGTGTCATATGGACTTTAGGGAATTCCTGGGGAGGTGGGGAGAAGTGTCTTTATCTCTTAAGCAATGGATGTCGGAACTTTTACATAAACTTACCTTCTCATTAGACAACTGAAATGTGAATCATTTGGACTCCACTGTACCACCTAGAGCCTGACTGACTATGAGTCAGACACGTACATGGTTTCTTTATGCCATAGTGATATAAAGGCTGGATTGGTGTATAGCACTTATAAAACATACTTTAGCTATTGAAGAATATAACATTATAGGGCTGGAAGACTTTAGACGCTGAATCATCCAACACCTTCATTTTACAGATGGGATAAATGAAGCCCAAACTCATAATAATCTCAGGACCTCTTTGAGGGAAAGATTGACTCATCTCCCCAAGCCTGTGCATAATCCTTCCAAAAGGTTTTGTTTATTTTTTATATTAGGTCACTCCTAGTACAATAAAACACATCAGATTTGGTGCATGGATAATGAATGAATTACGTAACTGCTGTATTTTCTAGCTCCTATGTCCCCTATCAGACCCAGAATAAGTTTGACACCAGCATGACCTTTGGTACTTCCATCAGGTAAGCGTGGACCACGGTGTATTTCAGTTATTAACAAAAAACAGCTCATTGGCCTATGGCCATACCGCCCTGAACATGCCTGATCTCATCAAAAAACTGCACAGTGAGCTGTTTATTTTTTTAAAAACCCATGCCACACAATATGGGGGATCTTAGTTCCCCAACCAGGGATTGATTCCTTTGCAGTGGAAGCATCAAGTCTTAATGACTCGATGGAACACCTGAGAAGTCCCTGTTTTCCTATTATTTTTACCAACACTGAATAGTATCAACATGTTTTACTTTTTTCATTATACAAATGGAAAGTAAGCTCAGTTCAGTTCAGTTGCTCAATCATGTCCGACTCTTTGCGACCCCATGAATCGCAGCACACCAGGCCTCCCTGTCCATCACCAACTCCCAGAGTTCACTCAAACTCATGTCCATCGAATTGGTGATGCCATCCAGCCATCTCATCCTCTGCCATCCCTTTCACCTCCTGCTCCCAATCCCTCCCAGCATCAGAGTCTTTTCCAATGAGTCAACTCTTCGCATGAGGTGACCAAAGTATTGGAGTTTCCGCTTTAGCATCAGTCCTTCCAAAGAACACCCAGGACTGATCTCCTTTAGAATGCACTGGTTGGATCTCCTTGCAGTCCAAGGGACTGTCAAGAGTCTTCTCCAACACCACAGTTCAAAAGCATCAATTCTTCAGCGCTCAGCTTTCTTCACAGTCCAACTTTCACATCCATACATGACCACTGGAAAAACCATAGCCTTGACTAAACGGACCTTTGTTGGCAAAGTAATGTCTCTGCTTTTCAATACACTGTCTAGGTTGGTCATAACTTTTCTCCAAGGAGTAAATGTCTTTTAATTTCATGGCTGCAATCACCATCTGCAGTGATTTTGGAGCCCCCCAAAATAAAGTCTGACACTGTTTCCCCATCTATTTCCCATGAAGTGATGGGACCAGACGCCATGATCTTCGTTTTCTGAATGTTGAGCTTTAAGGCAACTTTTTCACTCTCCTCTTTCACTTTCATCAAGAGGCTTTTTAGTTCCTCTTCACTTTCTGCCATGAGGGTGGTGTCATCTGAGGTTATTGATATTTCTCCCAGCAATCTTGATTCCAGCTTGTGCTTCTTCAGCCCAGTGTTTCTCATGATGTACTCTGCATATCAGGGTAACAATATACAGCCTTGATGTACTCCTTTTCCTATTTGGAAGCAGTCTGTTGTTCCATGTCCAGTTCTAACTGCTGCTTCCTGACCTGCATATAGGTTTCTCAAGAGGCAGGTCAGGTGGTCTGGTGAGCAAAATGTGAACCGTGAACCTCCAGATGTTCAAGCTGGTTTTAGAAAAGGCAGAGGGAGCAGAGATCAAATTGCCAATATCTGCTGGATCATCGAAAAAGCAAGAGAGCCCAAGAAAAACATTTATTTCTGCTTTATTGACCATGCCAAAGCCTTTAACTGTGTGGATCACAATCAACTGTGGAAAATTCTGAAAGAGATGGGAATACCAGATCACCTGACCTGCCTCTTGAGAAACCTATACGCAGGTCAGGAAGCAACAGTTAGAACTGGACATGGAACAAGAGGAAAATAGGCATTGATATTTAAATTTTCCTTTTTTATTGCTGATATTATGTAGTTTTTCTCACGTTTATTGGGAAAATTGTCTTTCGTGAATTTGGAATACACCTCTTTATTGTCTTCTAACTTCCAGTGTTGCCGTCAAGAAATAAAATTCGTTCTGCTATTTGGGCTTCCCTTGTGGCTCAGCTGGTAAAGATTCCACCTGTAATGTGGGAGACCTGGGTTCAATCCCTGGGTTGGGAAAACACCCTTGAGAAGGGAAAGGCTACTCACTCCAGTATTCTGACCTGGAGAGTTCCATGGACTATACAGTCCATGGGTGGCAAAGAGTTAGGGACACGACTGATCGACTTTCACTTTCATTTGGGTAAAAAATGTTTTTCTCTCTGGAAACTTATGGGCTCTTTTCTCTATTTCTAGTATTCTGCCATTTCATGATATACTTGGAATATTTATCAATTGCTTTTTCTGCAGCTATTGAGATAGTGGCTTGGTTTTTGTCATTTCTTTTGTGGATGTGAAGCATCAGACTGATGGATTTGCTCTGTTGAACCATCCTGTGACACTGTGATGAATCCCACTCAGTCGCAGTGTATGATGTTTCTCATGTGTTGTTGGATTTGCTTTACTAATATTTTGTTGAGAGCTTTTGCATCTATATTCGTCAAAGATATTGGCCTGTACATTTCTTTTTTGGTGGTGTCTTTATCTGGTTTCGGTATCAGGGTGATGGTGGCTTCACAGACTATCTTTGGGAGTGTTCTCTCCCTTTTCAGTCTTTTGGAAGAGTTTCAGTGGGATTGGTTTAAGTTCTTCCTTGTATGCTTGGTAGAATTCACCTATGAAACCATACGGTCCTGGACTTCTATTTGTAGGGAGATTTTTTTGTTTTTGTTTTTTTAATAGATTCTATTTGGCACACAAGCGTGGGGCAGTTGCGATGGCGCACGAGCGCAGCAGAGAGGAGCTACCCCACGTCCAAGGTCAGGGGTAGAAGCTGGGAGGACCCCATGTCCAAGGGGTGGCAGCCAAGAGGAGCTACCCCATGTCCGAGGTCAGGGGCGGTGGCCAGGAGGAGCAACCCTATGTCCAAGGAGCAGTGGCTGCCCGGGCGTAGGAGGGCCTAGAGGAGCTACTCCACTTTCAAGGTCAGGAGGGGCAGTGGTGAGGAGATATCCCTTGTCCAAGGTAAGGAGCAGCGACTGTGCTTTGCTGGAGCAGCCGTGAAGAGATACCCCACGTCCAAGGTAAGAGAAACCCAAGTAAGACGGTAGGTGTTGCAAGAGGGCGTCAGAGGGCAGACACTCTGAAACCATAACCACAGAAAACTAGTCAATCTAATCACACTAGGACCACAGCCTTGTCTAACTCAATGAAACTAAGCCATGCCATGTGGGGGCACCCAAAACAGGCGGGTCATGGTGGAGAGGTCTGACAGAAAGTGGTCCACTGGAGAAGGGAATGGCAAACCACTTCAGTATTCTTACCTTGAGAATCCCATGAACAGTATGAAAAGGCAAAATGATAGGATACTAAAAGAGGAACTCCCCAGGTCAGTAGGTGCCCAATATGCTACTGGAGATCAGTGAAGGAATAACTCCAGAAAGAATGAAGGGATGGAGCCAAAGCAAAAACAATACCTAGTTGTGGATGTGACTGGTGATAGAAGCAAGGTCCGATGTTATAAAGAGCAATATCGCATAGGAACCTGGAATGTCAGGTCCATGAATCAAGGCAAATTGGAAATGGTCAAACAGGAGATAGCAAGAGTGAATGTCAACATTCTAGGAATCAGAGAACTAAAATGGACTGGAATGGGTGAATTTAACTCAGATGACCCTTATATCTAGTACTGTGGGCAGGAATCCCTCAGAAGAAATGGAGTAGCCATCATGGTCAACAAAAGAGTCTGAAATGCAGTACTTGGATGCGATCTCAAAGACGACAGAATGATCTCTGTTTTTTTCTAAGGCAAACCATTCATTATCACAGTAATCCAAGTCTATGCCCCAATCAGTAATGCTGGAGAAACTGAAGTTGAATGGTTCTATGAAGACCTACAAGACCTTCTAGAACTAACACCCAAAAAAGATGTCCTTTTCATTATAGGGGACTGGAATGCAAAAGTAGGAAGTCAAGAAACGCCTGGAGTTACAGGCAAATTTGGCCTTGGAATATGAAATGAAGCAGGGCAAAAACTAATAGAGTTTTGCCAAGAGAACGCACTGGTCATAGCAAACAGCCTCTTCCAACAACACAAGAGAAGACTCTACACATGGACATCACCAGATGGTCAACACTGAAATCAATTGATTATATTCTTTGCATCCAAAGATGGAGAAGCTCTATACAGTCAGCAAAAACAAGACCGGGAGCTGACTGTGGCTCAGATCATGAGCTCCTTATTGCCAAATTCAGACTTAAATTGAAGAAAGTAGGGAAAACCACTAGACTATTCAGGTATGACCTAAATCAAATCCCTTATGATTACACAGTGGAAGTGAGAAATGGATTTAAGGGACTACATCTGATAGATAGAGTGCCTGATGAACTATGGAATGAGGTCTGTGACACTGTACAGGAGACAGGGATCAAGACCATCCCCATGGAAAAGAAATGCAAAAAAACAAAATGGCTGTCTGAGGAGGCCTTACAAATAGCTGTGAAAAGAAGAGAAGTGAAAAGCAAAGGAGAAAAGGAAAGATATAAGCATCTGAATGCAGAGTTCTAAAGAATAGCAAGAAGAGATAAGAAAGCCTTCCTCAGTGATCAATGCAAAGAAATAGAGGAAAACAACAGAATGGGAAAGACTAGAGATCTCTTCAAGAAAATTAAAGATACCAAGGGAACATTTCTTGCAAAGATGGGCTTGATAAAGGACAGAAATGGTATGGACCTAACAGAAGCAGAAGATATTAAGAAGAGGTGGCAAGAATACACAGAAGAACTATACAAAAAAGATCTTCATGACCTAGATAACCACGATGGTGTGATCACTCACCTAGAGCCAGACATCCTGGAATGCAAAGTCAAGTGGGCCTTAAGAAGCATCACTATGAACAAAGCTAGTGGAGGTGATGGAATTCTAGTTGAGCTATTTCAAATCCTGAGAGATGATGCTGTGAAAGTGCTGCACTCAATGTGCCAGCAAATGTGGAAAACTCAGCAGTGGCCACAGGACTGGAAAAGGTCAGTTTTCATTCCAATCTCAAAGAGAGGCAATGCTAAAGAATGCTCAAACTACCGCACAATTGCACTCATCTCACATGCTAGTAAAGTAATGTTCAGAATTCTCCAAGCCAGGCTTCAGCAATACATGAACCGTGAACTTCCAGATGTTCAAGCTGGTTTTAGAAAAGGCAGAGGAACCAGAGATCAAATTGCCAACATCCGCTGGATCATCGAAAAAGCAAGAGAGTTCCAGAAAAACATCTATTTCTGCTTTATTGACTATGCCAAAGCCTTTGACTGTGTGGATCACAATCAACTGTGGAAAATTCTGAAAGAGATGGGAATACCAGATTACCTGACCTGCCTCTTGAGAAACCTATTTGCAGGTCAGGAAACAACAGTAAGAACTGTTGTGGAACAACAGACTGGTTCCAAATAGGAAAAGGAGTGTGTCAAGGCTGTATACTGTCACCCTGATTACTTAACTTCTATGAATAGTGCATCATAAGAAACGCTGGGCTGGAAGAAGCACAAGCTGGAATCAAGATTGCCGGGAGAAATATCAATAACCTCAGATATGCGATGACACCACCCTTATGGCAGAAAGTGAAAAGGAACTAAAAAGCTTCTTGATGAAAGTGAAAGAGGAGAGTGAAAAAGTTGGTAAAGCTCAACATTCAGAAAACAAAGATCATGGCATCTGGTCCCATGGGAAATAGATGGGGAAACAGTGTCAGAATTTATTTTTTGGGGCTCCAAAATCACTGCGGATGGTGATTGCAGCCATGAAATTAAAAGACACTTACTCCTTGGAAGGAAAGTTATGACCAACCTAGATAGCATATTGAAAAGCAGAGACGTTACTTTGCCAACAAAGGTCCGTCTAGTCAAGGCTATGGTTTTTCCAGTGGTCATGTATGGATGTAAGAGTTGGACTGTGAAGAAAGCTGAGCGCTGAAGAATTGATGCTTTTGAACTGTGGTGTTGGAGAAGACTCTTGACAATCCCTTGGACTGCAAGGAGATCCAACCAGTCCATTCTAAAGGAGATCAGCCCTGGGTGTTCTTTGGAAGGACTGATGCTAAAGCGGAAATTCCAATACTTTGGCCACCTCATGCGAAGAGTTGACTCATTGGAAAAGACTCTGATGCTGGAAGGGATTGGGGCAGGAGGAAAGAGGGACGACAGAGGATGAGATGGCTGGATGGCATCACCGACTGGATGGACGTGAGTCTGAGTGAACTCTGGGAGTTGGTGATGGACAGGGAGGCCTGGCGTGCTGCAGTTCATGGGGTCGCAAAGAGTCAGACACGACTGAGCGACTGAACTGACTGATTTCACTTTTAGTGATCAGTATTCAAATTATATGATGATATACTTTGGGTTGGATCTATTTTGAGCAATTAGCCCATTCTTGAAAAGTTCATCCAATCCCAGGAAGATTTCTTTGACTTTTTCCTCTGATGGTGTTCCCCTCCATTTTTGTTTTTTTTCGTTTCTGCCCTCTCATTCTGGAGCTTCTCTTATTTTGGATATCCCACCTCCTGGACCAGTCTTCCAATCATCTTTTCTCTCCTATTTCCTCCCTGCTCTCCAGTATATTTCCTCAACTGAATCTTCCCATTTTTCTATCAAGTCTTTCACTTCTGTGATATTTTTGATTTCTAATGGTCTTTCTTTGCTCTCTCCATGCTCTTTCTCTTAGAGCATCCTGTTCTAACAGCATCTGTTAATACTGTATCGTCGGGCTTTCCAGGTGGCTCAGTGGGTAAATGAGTCTTCAGGAGATGCAGGAGACATCGGTTCGATCCCTGGGTTGGAAAGATCCCCTGGAGGAGAGCATGGCAACCCACTCCAGTATTCTTGCTTGAAGAATTCCATGGAACAGGAGCCTGGTGGGCTGCAGTCCATAGCACCGCGAAGAGTAGGACATGACTGAGGGAACCGAGCACCCATGCATGCATGCACTTTATCTTCTCTTAGCCCTCTGATGATCTGACAGTTCTTGTGAAATTTTTTTCTTCCTGGAGAGTCTCTCTGTGACTTTCAAGTAACTCTTCCCTGTTGGTCTTGGTTTCTTGTCTAGCGTGGCTTTCACTTTAAGAAGCTCTGACTGGGCTAGTTCTTCCAGTCACCCCTGACATCAATACCTGTTTGTCTCTTCCTTCACTTTGCATATTTTATTTCTGCCTGGAGGAAGTCAGTCCAACCTGCATGGAGGATGTCTGCCTAGCTGCCAGCATTCCAGGGGGTCTGCCCCGGAGGAAGTTTGCAAGTCTAGTCTTCATTGTCTCAGCTTCTATTTATTTACTCTCCTGTTTTCAAGCACAATATTCCCACCCTCGACTTGTTCTGGTACCTTCTGTTTGCTCTCTCCACGAAAGCAAAAAAATTCCAGTCCAATTTTGGGAGTGGGAGAGAGCCAGTAAAAAGACTTTGGAGATGGCGGAGATCCTATCAAAATTCTAACTTCTTAAAGAGATAAAGAATCCATTCTCTCCAGTTTTTTGCTTCACCTCTCATCCACTTTCATAGGTTCCAAATATATTCAGTTCCCAAGACTGAAAGATCTGTGCTCAGCTGATAAAGAATCTGTCTGCCAGTACAGGAGACACAAGAGATGCAGGCTTGATCTCTGGGTCGGGAAGATGTCCTGGAGAAGGGAATGACAACCCACTCCATTATTTTTGCCTGGAGAATCTCATGAATAGAGGAGGAGTCTGGCACCCTACAGCCCATGGGGTCGCAAGAGTCGGACATGACTGAGCGCACACGCGCATACACACAATGTAAGTCAGATTGCTTCTTGATTTTTCTCTCCTGCCAGGTTTAGGATTCAGCTTTTAGGAGCTGCTAAGTCTGCTGCCATGATCCATCTGCTTTGCAGATCCTAACACTGGTTATTGCTTTCATCTCCCCTCTCCAGCCTTGAGAATTTACGCAAAAATCAAAGAGAAAAATACCTTTATTCTCATTTTTGTAGGATTTCAGGAGAGAGTGAAGGTTAAATGCATGTTTTCAGTCTTGCATTTTTAACCAATGGTCTTTATTTGTTCTTTCAGGTGAACTTGGTAACCAATTTGTTTTTCTAAAAATGTATCTGTTATTAATCCCTTCACTCCCACCAGAGGTCAGATTCTTAGTTTTATCCATTATTTTTCTACTTTTGCTTGCTTATCAATTGATTTCTAGTTTTATATTTATTATATCCTTTTCCTTTCTTTAGATTTCTTATGGTGTTATTTTTATTATGTGAGTGAGTTGAATGCTTAGTCTCTTGTGTAATAACAAAGGCATTAAATTCTGAATTTTCTCCAGAGTATGACTGTAGCTGAATTTCATAGTTATTTGTATTCAATATTCCCACTGTCATTCAGTCCTAAAGAGCTTATACTTTCAATTTTGATTTCTTGAAAGGAATTACTTAGAAGAGTAATGTAAAGTTTCCAAAAGAGATTAATCTTGTTATCTTTTTATTTATTAATGTTCTATCTTGCTTCACTGGCCATCAGAAAAAGCAGAACTCAAAACATTTTACTAAATTTTTAGCTTATTTTTTATATTATGCCCTTCTATTTTAAAAATTATTTTCATTGTTGTTTAGTCACTAAGTCGTGTCCAACTCTTCTCAAAAAATGTTTTTCCTATGTATATAAAACCAAGGTGTTCATCTGCCAACAAGAGATGTTGGTGAAAATTATTAAGATTCATTTGTAGAGAAGAAATGTAATGATATACAAAGAGTGTTCAGTTTCTGACATTTAAATGGCATTTTGCAGGAAGACAATAGGCAAATATGCTTGAAAGTCAGTTGAAAACAAAGAAATGTCTAAATTCCTTTGCTTCTATTTAATAGATCAAATGCTAGGCTTGAGCCATAAAGCAGTATTTCTCCCAAAGTTCATAGAAAATAATTTGGTCTGTCACTAGAGATTAGCCAAGAATTTGGAATCAGAAGGTTGAGGATATTAAACAGAGGGAGTAAAAGGAATTAGTCCCTGCTGGTGCTGGGGAGGTGGATGGAAACCAAGACATATAGGTCAGGGGAGGTTGTGCCCTGGGAGGAAGGAGTCATGTGTGTGTCCCCGTCTCTCCTACAGCCTTGGCTTGTTGAGGGAAACTGGTGCTAACAGGATGGCAAGGCTTCTTCTACATCACCCGGGACTGTGGAAGGAGGCTGAGGGGCAGGGCAGCCCTGGTCTAACAAGGGAGGACAGTGTAGTTATACACCAAAGATCTAAACCTGTGGCTCCAGTCTGCATTCGCATCCTTTGAGGTAAGGGACGCCGAGCTGATGACCAGCAGATAAAGGCCACGATGGATTGCTTGAGCTGAAACTGGGATAGAGGGTGTGCATGAGGGTCTCAGCTTCAGTGAAAACTGAAGGGAGGCTGATAAGACAAGAGGGAGGGGCAGCTGGACGCTGACAGATCCTACGAACACTGTGAATTCATCACTTCCAGAGGCCGGACACCAGCAGGAAGCCCAGGGTGCGACAGGACCAGGCACCTCTCAGAAGACCCAAGTGCACAACCTAGGACTGATGAGATCAGGGGGGTTCCTTTTACCTTCAAATAACATGAGACCCTGTTGGCCCCACCCCACGTTCCAGATATCATGTTAGAAAAAAACAAGGCGGAGTGGGCGGTAAGAAACAGGACTGGCATTAGCCCCTCCTTCTCCTTAGTAAACTGACTTAAATCTAGAGACTGTATACATTAATGTTTTAAGCAAACTGGGATCAAATTAAATTGAACTAAAATCTAAAACTTTTCCCACTCACTCCTCAGCAGCTGGTGGTTGTAAGGGAGTTCAGAATTATCTTAAGAGCACAGCTTCTTGCCAGACTGAAAATTCTGATTCACTAGGTCTGGTGTGGAGCCTGAGTTTCATTGCTGAACACTAGTTTGTTGGATAACATGTTTTCATTTCCCTGTGTTTTTCAAGGGCTGCCCAGGTGGTGCTAGTGGTAAAAAATCCTCCTGTCGATGCAGCAGACGTGCGAGACAGGAGTTTGATCCCTGGGTCAGGAAGATCCCTTGGAGGAGGAAATGACAAACCACTCCAGTATTCTTGCCTGGAGAATCCCATGGACAGAGGAGCCTGGTGGGCTACAGTTCATGGGGTTACAAAGAGTTGGACACGACTGAGCACTTGTTTTTCGAATTCAGATTCACGTTTACCTTTAGCTGGAGAATCTCAAAATAATTCTTTCCAGAAAGTTACATGTCTGGTCTAAAAAGTGTCTTTCTTTTGCCCTCAGAGATGACTCCTGGTCTGACATGGAACTCTCAGAAAGTGTTTGGTCCTCAGAAATTTGCCCATCACATGGCATGTTGCATTTGGCATTTGGCGTTTGGTATTGCAAATAAGAATTCTGATGTCAGCATGATTCTCTTCTCTTTGTAGTCAAACTATATTTTGTATTTATTTTGGAAAATGCTTATTTTATCCTTGGAAATAAAATGTATTTTTCAATTTTTTCAATAATCCTGCCAAACATTTGTGAGGCGTTTTGAATTGGAATTCATATGACTCTTAGACTTGGGGGAATTTCTTTTGGGTATCTGTTCTGTTTTGCTTTTGTTGTTCTTTTGGGGGCTTATTTTCCATCTGCTTCATTGTTTCCTAGCATTCCTATTTCATGAATATGGGGTCTCTTTGCTCTGTTTTTATGTCTCATCTTTCCTTTTATGCATTCTTTTTCTTGGTCTTTCTGCTCTGCACTCTGAAACAGAGTTTGTTGTTGTTCAGTCATTATTTATAAGGGTAAATAATTCATTTAGTGAGTTATAAATATAAATCACTATTTTCATGGGGAATGTTCTTTCCATCAGCATTTCTAATAAGTTAAAATTTTTTGACAGTTCCATCTTTTCATTTGAAAGAAGTCTTTCTTATTTTCGTAGTTAGTCCTTCTTATGACAAGATTGATCTATTGTTGCAGTAGCCCGGAAATCAACACAAAAATACACGATGAAATACTGTTAAATTCTCTTCTGCTTTCTGTGTTAATTCTATCTTGCTGTTGTTCAGTTGCTAAGTCATGTCTAGCTCTTTGGGACCCCATGAACTGCAGCACACCAGTCTTCCCTGTCCTTCACTATCTCCCAGAGCTTGCTCAGACTCATCACCATTGAGTCGCTGGTGCCATCTAACCACCTACTGGGACCATTTATCAACTCTGTGATTTGGCATCATGTTTTCAAGTGACGGATGCTGCTCAAGTGTCATGTTACTGTCTGTCTCCATGTTCACCTAGGATGGTGGAGCCTGATTGTATGGCTGGAGACCAGGGACTCTGTTAGTATCCATGTTGGTCTCACTGCAGGAGGATGTTGGGGTGGTTTTATCTCTTGGAAGCTAAAAAGTGATCCTCCTGAGCTTAGGAAGCCAGTGGGGCTTGTTGTTTTCTCATAATGACCAGAGGGAATTCACTTGGTAGGTGAGTTTCTCACAGCAAGATAACTGATGGCAAATTTGCCAGTCTCATCTGTATTATTTCAGTTAATACCTATGGCACCAGAGTTGCAGATGGGACCCTCCTGTAGCTGTCCGTGGTGAGAAAGTATTTTTTTTCCACATTAGCTGAGGCACTAGAGTGAGAAACTAGGCAAAGGATGAAAATGAAATGTAGCCTAGTATGTTCCTAGGCTACACTTTTGTCCCATGCACCTAATAATTACCAATTGGGGTGGGAGGGATTTGAGCATCTACCTTCAGTATAATAATTCATTTTAAACATTTTTCAAAGCTTTATTTTTTATGCCTGTGCTAGGTCTTCATTGCTGCATGCAGGCTTTTCTCTAGTTGAGGCGAGCCAAGGCTACTCATTGTTGCGGCACGCGGGCTTCTCACTGTGGTGGCTTCTCTTGTTGCAGAGCACAGGCTCCAGGGCACGTGGGCTTCAGGAGTTGCAGCACGTGGGCTCAGTAATTGTGCACGGGCATAGCTGCTCCTTGGCATGTGGGATCTTCCCGGCCCAGGGATGAAAGCAGTCTCCCCTGCATTGCAAGGTGGATTCTTAATCACTGGACCTCCAGGGAAGCCCAGTTCAATGAGTTTTGACAATGAATTTGACAGAGTTTTGACAAATCATGTAATGACCACTCATGATATAAAACAATACCATTCACCTCCAAAATTTCCTCCAGGTCCTGTAAAGTTAATTTTTGCTCTCAATTTCCTGGCTTTTTTCCTGTAAAGGGCTAGATAGTAAATAAATACTTGAAGCTTTCCACCCCATAATTTCCATCACAACTACTCAAAGACAGCCATAATACATAAACAACACAAAAATGAGCAGAGCTCTGTTCCAGGAAAACTTTATATTCACAAAAATAGGCTCCAGGACTCTGTTTGGAAGCGTCAGAATAATTCAGTTTACGGCTACTACTAAATAGCTACAAATGTAAGGGTCGGTTATATTTCTTAGTAATTTCTTTAGGAATAAAAGGTACTTGGCATTCTTTATTGGGGAAGTAACTACAGCTTAACTTTTTCTGTCTTTTTTAAATAAAATCTACCAGTAGTTTAAATGTAAGCTTTTAATGCCTGTCCCCTATGCCTTTAAAACGTTCAAAATAAATGTCTATTATTTGAGAAAGCACGTTTAAAAATTGCAGATGATATTTAATGATATTTCATTGATAATTATGAACTGTCTTCATATGGCCATTTTATCCATTAGTATAACACTAGGTTATAGTGGCCTCATTTTTGGGGTTTGATAATCCAGATGTGTGTTTTTTTTTTAAATCATTGTCTTCCTCTTCTAAATTTTTGAAAGTTATTTTGCTCAAGTACTTAAATAGTTTGACTCAAGTACTTTGTTTACAATAGAAGTGGATACTACAGTATTTAATAGAAGAAATGGCTATGGCTTATCTGAAAAGAATGTCAGCATGAGTTTGGGTAGACTTACAAGACTATGTGTTGTGAATATTTCATTATGTGGAATGATCATTGAAATATCAAGGACTCTAGTAATTGTATTTCCTGAATAAATGTACGTTTATGAATTTTCTAACTTAAGAAAAATAGGCTTCAGGAAATAATTCATCCTCAAGTTATAGTTTTCCAACCACTGATTTCCAACCACTGTAATCTTCCTAAAATTATGAGAATGTTAATTGTTCATTGTTTGTTCAAATATTTTCCCTCTCCTCTTCTTTTCCCACTGGGATTTCAATTACAGATATGTTAGACGACTTAATATTGTCCCACAAGTTGTTGGTGTTTTGTTGTTGGTATTTGCTTTTCATTTTTCTGTTCTTTTTGGATAGTTTCTATTGCTGTGTCAAGTTGCTGTCTAATCTGCTTTAATCGCATCCAGCATATTTTTATTTCAAATGTTGTATTTTGCATCTCTAAAAGTTCCATTGACATATTTTTTTTACATCTTCTAATTCTCTTCTCTTTTACAATCTTGTTTTTCTCTCCTTCTTGAATACATGGGATATATTCACAATGGCTGTTTTAGAGACCTTGTCTGCTGGTTTCATCATCACTGCTTTGTGGGTCTGTTTATTTTTCTACCATTTATAGATCATTTTACACTCCTTGCCTGTCTAATAATCTTTTTATTGCATGTCAGATACTGTGAATTCATTGATCAAAGGATTTTGCTGTATTTGTTTAAATATTGTTGAACCAAAGAATTGATGCTTTTGAATTGTCATGCTGGAGAAGACTCTCGAGAGTCCCTTGGATTGCAAGGAGATCAAACCAGTCCATCCTAAAGGAAATCAGTCCTGAATATTCATTGGAAGGACCGATGCTGAAGCCGAAGCTCCAATACTTTGACCAACTGATGCAAAGAGCCAACTCACTGGAAAAGACCCTGATGCTGGGAAAGATGGAAGGCGGGAGGAGGGGACAACAGAGATCGAGATGGTTGGATGGCATTACCGACTCAATGGACATGAGTTTGAGCAAGTTCTGGGAGAAGGACAGGAAAACCTGGCTTGCTATAGTCCATGGGCTCACAAAGAGTTGAACACGACTGAGCGACTGAACAACAGCGAATACTGTTGCGTTCCTTTAAATACTGGTTCACAGTTAAGATACTTGGACTCTGCTGGATTTTTTTGAAGTTTGCTTTTGATCTTTGTTGGTGTAGGTCTTTGTCTACAGCTCACTGTGCTTCACTAGTACATTGGTACACTTCTGAGGACTTGACCCAGTGCCCTGAATTTGGGAGACTCTTCCCCTTGGCTAATGGGGGCACAAAGCATTCCCAGTCGTGTGTGGGCATCAGAACTGTTCAGCCTTCCCCTTTCCGATGGGCCTTTCCCCAGCCCTGGGTCTTTGCTCTCATGAATGCTCGGCTCAATATTCAACCAAAGACTTGAGAGGACGTGTGCAGGTGTCCAGGGCTCTCTTGGTGAAGTTGTCTCCTCTCCCACCAATTCTAGGTTATCTTTGACCTCCTGAAACTCTGATCTTGGACTCGCTAACTTAGAAAGGTTGCCAGGCTCTGTTTGAGTTGCTCTTTCCTCATAGTTCAGCCTGGAAACTATCTCCCCATAAGAACCTACTGCAATTTTAGGGTTCACTTGGCTTTTTTCCCTTTTCTCAGGGATCACAGTTCTGGATTTAGGGTTAGAGTGTAAATCTTATCCCTGTTACTGCATCATGGCTGAACTGGAAGTGCCTTTGCCTATCTTTCCCCTTGTCTTCCACTTCTCTCTCAAATTTCACTCTGTGCTTCAGTTATTTGCTCCCCTCTTATCTTCTGAATCCATAAAGCTTTCACTCCCTGGTCCTTTTTATTTGCCACGCACTTCACCTAAACTACTTTTTGGCCAGATCATTGTTCATCTCTCTCCATCTTTGGGTCTCATCTCAAATGCTTTTTCTTCGGAGAGAACTTTTCTAACCCACTGGTGTAATTCTAATGCAACTCCCTACTATTCCTGTCACTCTGCTTTTTTGACTGCACATATGGGTCTGAATACACACCAGTTTAGGTGTTTGTTTACTAGTTTATTACCTGTTTCTCCCACCGAAATGTAAGCTTCATGATGTAGTGCAATTTGCTTCCCTATTTCAATGCCATGTCCCAGTTCCTAGACCAATACCTGCCACACAATAGGCGCTCAATAAATATTATGAAATTAATACATAAAGAGAATTATAAAAAGAATTATCTCAATATTCTATGCTTACAATAACTGATGCTTCTAATTTTTTAAAAAATACTATGAAGCCCTAAAAGTTCACAAATACAATGGCATAACTAATAAATAATGATATTTGAAGCGAACTTGGGCAGTTATACATGGATAAATGATCTGTCAAGGATGTTTTGGGCAGGAGGTTGGTAGATGAACTGTATGCTCTAAGTTTTCTGCTGCTTGTGAAGTTTACTCATAATCTCCACAATGCTACATCCGGTGTTTTATTCTCCATTCTCTGCACACATGGCTAACCAGCTGCTTTTAATATAGTTGATTACTTCCTTCTTTTTAAAATTTTTTTATTCAGAGACCTTTCTGTACAATATTATATATGTTATAGGTGTACAATATAGCGATCCACAATTTTATACATTATACATCATTCATAGTTATTATATTAACTATATTCTCCATGTTGTATGATACATGCTTATGGCTTATTTTATACATAGTAGTTTATACCTCTTAACCCCCTACTGCTCTAAAGCCCTCCCATCTCCCCTCTCTCCATTGGTAACCATTAGTTTGGTTTCTACACCTGTGAGTCTGCTTCCTTTTGGTTACACTAGTTTGTTTTATCTTTTAGATTCCACGTGTAAGTGATACAGTGTTTATCTTTCTCTGACTTAGTTCCTTAGCATAATAACCTCCAAGTCCATCCATGTTGCTGGAGACGGCAAAATTCTATTCTTTCTCAAAGGACTGAATATTATTCCTTTGTATATACATGACATGATTACTTCCTTCTTTATAGATATGCTCTTCGCTTCTACGATGTGATGCCACATGCTTCTGCTTTTCTCCTCTCCTGGCCACTTGCTTACACTATTACTCTTGAGCCCCTCTTCTCAGCCTCTTACTGGTGAGGTGACTCAGAGCTCAAATCCTTAAACTTCTTCTCTCTTTCCTCTCAACTCTGGTATTAATCCAGGTCCAATAAGGTGACAGACACCACACAGTAACTTAAACAGGGCAAGTTTAAAATGAGGAGTTATTAAGCCATTTGGGGAAGGTAACTGTGAAGATTGCTAGAGAACCCTAAAGGCCACCTTGGAGCTAAGGAAGCATGCTCAAAGGACAGTTGTGGAAGGGGGTTCAGACCTAGTGAAGCAGGCATGGCTGCAGCCCACTGCAAGGAGGAGAAATCTCCTGGCCCTTTATCACCTAGCAAAGCAGGAACAACCCTCCAGGGTGCAGGCAAGCCACCACTGACAGGCAGGTGTGCAGAGGGAGTCGTGTCAGTGGAGGCACAGGATTGGAATGTACAGTGTCCGTGTCAGGAAGGCTGTGGGAAACAAGCTCACGGGTGCGGCTGAGCAGACGCTTCACTGGGTTAACAGCGGGGGTTGGTGCACAGAGGCGATGGTCTGTGCAGAGGGGGCTGGGGGACCACCGTAGAGACCAGTGGATCCAGGGGCTGAAAGCCCTAGTGACTGTCTGTGCATGGCTGGGCCCAGATGGCTAGAATGCTGCATGGCAGGAAAGTCAGGGGGCTCGTTCACTAAGGAGAGGGTGAGGGGGCAGTGGTCTCAGCTAGACCGCAGGTCCACCCTGTCTCGGGGCCCAGTCAAGCTGCTAAGCCTGAGTCAGGGGCTTAAGAAGGCACTGGGGGAAGTGGCCAGATGCTGGAGAGGGCTACACCTGGGGGCACCTGGCACTGGGAAAACGGTGCAAGCCGAGCGGTAGACGGAGGAAAAGAGAACCAGCAGACCCAGGACAATAAACCTCTCCTCTCTGCAAAGTCCCTTTAGTACCTTCTACTTGCAGAGCTCAACACCGTGTCGGCAAGCAAAGGAGAAAGGATGCAGGATGCAGGTCTATTGGCACAGATGAAGTGTGTATTTGGAGCTGAGAGGCAACATGTGGAAAACTGACACACATCTTTGGTGCCTCCTTACAGTCTCAAGGGTTTAAACACCATCTACCCACTGACAGTGGCACCCCACTCCAGTACTCTTGCCTGGAAAATCCCATGGACAGAGGAGCCTGATAGGCTG
The DNA here is from genome assembly GCF_029378745.1 of Bos indicus. Lineage (NCBI taxonomy): Eukaryota > Metazoa > Chordata > Mammalia > Artiodactyla > Bovidae > Bos > Bos indicus. Next base: position 112,532,841 of record NC_091761.1, read on the forward strand.
CAGTTCATGGGGACACTAAGAGTCAGACACGACTGAGCGACTTCACTTTCACTTTTCTGCATTGGAGAAGGAAATGGCAACCTACTCCAGTGTTCTTGCCTGGAGAATCCCAGGGACCGGGGACCCTGGTGGGCTGCCGTCTACAGGGTCGCACAGAGTTGGACACGACTGAAGCGACTTAGCAGTAGCAGCACCCACTGACAACTTTGGGCTTCCCAGGTGGCACTAGTGGTAAAGAACCTGTCTGCCAATGCAGGAGACACAAGAGACGAGGGTTTGATCCCTGGGTCAGGAAGATCCCCTGGAGAAGGGCATGGCAACCCACTCCAGTATTCTCGACTGGAGAATCCCATGGACAGAGGAGCCTGGCAGGCTACGGTAATAGGGTCTCAGTGAGTCGGGCACAATTGAAGTGACTTAACATGCACTGACAACTTTAAAATTCATTATTGCCACCCAACAGCCTTGCCCTAAACCACAAATGTGCATATCCAACTCACTGTGTACATTTGGTTGTGTGCTAGACGCTGAAATTGAACAGGTTCTGAACTGAACTCAACTCACCCCTCCCTGAAAGTAAAATGATCCACTTTGCTGTGAACCTAAAACTGCTCTGAAAAATAAATTAAAAAAAAAAAAAAGGTAATGTAAAAAAGTCTAACAAAATGAAAAAAGAAAACTACCCTACTCACCTTCTCCCCCTATTGCCTGCTAACTTGCTTCAGTTGTGTCTGAGTCTTGGCAACCCCATGGACTGTTGCCTGCCAGGCTCCTCCATCCATGAAATTCTCCAGGCAAAAGTGGGTTACCATGCCCTCCTCTGGGAGATCTTCCTGACCCAGGGATCAGATCTCCTGCACTGGCAGGTGGGGTTTTTTTTTTTTTTTTTTTTTTACCACTAGTGCGAATGGCAAGTCTATGTTTTCAGTTCCTCAGACCAAAAGCCTTGGTGTCATCTCTCTCTCTCTGCCCACATCCTATCCATCAGATGCTACTTGTAAATCCATCAGATTACTGGAGTAGCCAGAGAATATAGCAGCTAGAGTGATCTTTCTAAAGGATGAGTGAGGGTGTCATTCCTCTGCTTAGTCCCCTGCAATGGTTCTCCATGCCACTTGAAGTAAAAGCCAGTGTTTTTGAGGCCTGCAAAGCCCTCCGTCCTCTGGCCCATTCTTGTTTCTCTTTCCCTCCCAGAGACTCTGCACAGTGAAGTCAGCCCCATGTCTGTTGCTTTGACCCTTTAATCCAGTCTGTGAACTGTCTTATTTCTCTGCCTGGATCATTCTTTCTTAATAGTGGCATGGTGTGCTTGCTCCTTCACTTCTTCCAAATCATATCTAGCTCAAATTCGAGCTTCTCAGTAAGACAGACCTACACTGATCATTCTGTTCAGAATTAGAACTCTCTTCCATTATGCCCTCTTCATGCCCTCGAGCCGCCTTTATTTTTCCTCACAGTGCTTATCACATTATGCATGTTATATAATTGTACGTGACAATTCTCCTCAGTGTACTCCGTTTTTTTTGGCCATGTCGTGCCGTATGCAGCATCTTAGTTCTCCAATCAGGGACTGAACCCGAGCTCCCTGCAGTGGAAGTGTGGAACCCTAACCTCTGGACTGCCGGCAAGTCCCAGGTGCACTTTTCTTGAGGGCAAGGCTTGTCTATTTTGTTCACTTCTGAGTCTCAAGGGCATAAAGAAAACTCTACCTGGCATATAGAAGATATATACCTAAATGTGAATGAAGATACATATTAAATATGGTTAACTAGGTATAGACACATAATATAAAAAAATTAATTCTGTGCAAAACAAAATATTATTCAATTAATTTAAATATATTTCATTACATTGAGATTATTAAATTTAGTAAGTTATGTGATATACAAACTAGGTAACACATTGGGAATGTTCATAATACCAAATTGCACCTGTGGATGAAGGGGAGTTCTCATTGCCAATATTGGGAACTTCTGAAAATATGCACATCTTATAAATTGCCTGCATATACCCTGTCTTGAATAAATTCAATAATGAATCTCTTTCTGAGATTTGCTATTGTTACCCTATCTTCCACAGTCCCCTTTTAACTCCTTCACTACTTTTTAAAGGTTTTTGTTTATTTTTAGTAAACCTGGACCGACAAGCTTTTAAAGAATTAGAAGTCAATATAGAGGCAATTTCATATTATGCAATTACACACCATTATTATGGCAGAAAACTCTTTACCCCTGCACCATCTGGGATGCCTGCAATGCAGGAGACGGGGATCCCTGGGTCGGGAAGATCCCCTGGAGTAGGAAATGGCAACCCACTCCAGTTTTCTTGCCTGGGGAATTCCATGTACAGAGGAGCCTGGAGGGCTACAGTCCGTGGGCCCGCAGAGTCAGACACGACTGAGTGAGCACAGGCACACATACACATCATGGAAGTTAGATTTCCTCACTTTAGAAGTGAAAGTGTTAAGTCACTCAGTTGTGTCCAAGCTCTTTGTGACCCCATGGACTGTACCCCGCCAGGCTCCTCTGTCCATGGGGATTCTCCAGGCAAGAATACCGGAGTGGGTTGCCATTCCCTTCTCCAGGGGATCTTCCCAAGCCAGGGATCGAACTCATGTCTCCTGCATTGCAGGCAGATTCTTTACCGTCTGAACCAACAGGAGTCCAAACCCAAATTGCCTGGCAAACTCTAGCAAAGCCAGGCTCTTGATTCCTTCCCTCCTGGTGTCTCAGCCTCACTTACTTCTGAACAGCAATCATGCCATGGCAGTTATTTTTTTCCCCATCTCTAGCACAGGAGAAGCAAGGAAGCTGTTAACAGGCAAGCCCACTGAACAAGGAAGCAACTTGCAGGCAGACTCAGCCAGAGTTGGAGGGAGGCCATAAAAAAGCCCCAGACAAAAGGCACAAAACTTTACTACAGCTGTCCATTGACCCAGAATCATCAGAGACAGGTCAGATTATGTATACACTCACTTCTCAGAAAGGTATAGACATGAGTGTAACACAGTTACAGAAAACTGACACCAGAAATTATGAAAATGCAAATCTTGTAAATCTTTGGCTGTTCGGGATTGAAGCAGCATTTCTGTATATATGTAGACTATTTTTATGTTTATGCTTTTCTAGTATGCACTTTTTTTTTTTTTTTAAACCGAAGAAAGAAGTTGTGTGTGTGTTACTCACATAGTCATGTCTGACTCTTTGCGACCCCATGGAGTGTGGCCAGCTAGGCTCCTCTGTCCATGGGATTCTCAGGCAAGAATACTGTAGTGGGTTGCTATACCCTCCTCCAGGGGATTTTCCTGACCCAGGGATTGAACCTGAGTCTCCTGCATCTCCTGAATTGGCAGAAGGATTCTTTACCACGAGCGCCACTTGGGAAGCCCATTGCCTCATAACTGAATGCTGCTATTAAGGGGTGGAATGAAGTTAGAATTTGAGAACTAAGTGGCAGGTATCATGCTATGAGGTATTACAGTGAGAGCAAGCATGCCTTTGATAAATTCAAGCTCCAAATACTCTAAGTGAAGCTAAAGAGGGGAAAATCTCCCTCAGGAGAAATAACACCATTTGGCACCCTATCCTACCACTGGATTCACGGTTGAGGCCAGTGGAGAAGTAAACATTATAAATATTAATAAACATTAACAGGCTGTGTATCCATGCTGGGGTTGAAGGAGCAATTCCTGCGGCCTTAAGGGAGGCACCTCAATCAGACTAAGTGGATGCTCCTTAAACCAAAGAGTAACTCTCCCTGGAAATACTTGGCACCCCTGGGATTATGCTGACGATGGCCAGACTGTGGTTTAGCCTTGCATGTGATCTTACAAAGCTGACAACAAAAACATACCAATTCTTTGTCACCCAGATCTCATTAAACTGATTCATAACCAATCAATCTTTATGGGAGAAAAAAACTCAGGTTCAGTGGGCACTGACTTTTTTCTTAGAATCACTCTTTTAAGTTACTATCTAAACTCATACTAAGGGGACAGAGGTCATTGGGCTTTGAACACTTGGTTTCTAAATTTAATTTCTCCCAGTGGAAAGGCCTAACTAAATTTTTTTAAAGACCACAGCCTTCCCTTTGACTATGAGGACACTATTAGTGATGCATCCCCATGTCCCACCCCCCTGCAATTATGAGGATTCACTAACAACTGATTGGTTGCAACTAATACTGTGATCTGTGAGCATGCAGAGCTTGAAATGAACTGGTTCACTAATCAAATCTCTTGACTTGACCAACATGTTGCCATAATCAACTGAGGCTCAATAAATTCACGAAAGATGTGTAAGAACATCTCATAACTTGCATATCAAGGGAATGTTTTCTCCAATTAGTAAAACTGGTAGATTATATGCTTTATTGTAACACATGTAATCTAAAGCAATGGTTCCCAAATTTAGCTGCATTGAAGAATCACCTCAGACTTACCAATCATAATCTACAAGAGGCATTATGTTTTTGTTTTGTTTAAAGCTCCCTTAAGAAACTATAGTGTGCAGTCAGGCTTTAAACATTGAAGCAGTTGTCATTCCTCTTCTGGAACCGCTTTTAAAAGCTACTGCAACCTTTCACTCTTCTGAGAATGGATTGAATTATTTTTTAATCAGCTCAAGTCAGTTTGGTGAATTAGATGTCTTATTACAAATTTCAATAATACTAATTTCGGTCAAAGAATAGTAAGAATGCTCTTCTTATGAGTACTGTAAAATGCCTAAGGGCGAATTTTTTTTAAAGTGATACTATAAACATAGTATTTATAGACTTTCTTAAGGGCCTTCTCCTTCCACCTCCCCCCTCACTCAGAAGTTGCAATAAGCTTTTGACAATCTCTAGTGACATACACTGGCTGCTGACTGCTAGAACTACACTGCAGTCCTATTCCTCACTCAATTCCACGCCCTTTAGGTAAGTTTTCTCCCTCCACTTACAATTCTATTCCATTAAATCAGTCCAGTGGCTATCTTTTTTTAATACAGAGGATATCACATCAGGCAGGAAATAAAAGATTAATTCTAGAGATATTGATACATCAGTTCTATGAACTTATTATAGACAAAAAGAAGTCACATATACCACATACAGTGATATGCACAGCTGATAATTGCCAATTTTTCTCTTGTGCAGGATCTATAGAAGTTTCACAACATCAGATTCTCCACAGAACACTTTCAGAAGAAGCCAACACAAACTTTCACCAAAATACTCACCAAAACAATCACCTTTCGAATCCAAATCCGTCAAGTTCTGTCCACTGCCTGCCGAAACCACCGAGGACACACCAACACTCACTGGAAGCACGGGGTTTGGACTCAGAAACTCGGGCCTGAACTCCTGCACCTCATTAGCTCTAAGTGGGCTCGTGAGTTTTTAGATCACTAGTTCTGAGTTTTTTCCCATAGGATGTTGAGTCAAGAGGACAAAAATAAGTATTTAATACCGTCTGGAGCAACCCAGCAGTTGATCTGCATTTCCCACTTTTTACCTAGTTAAAAATCAAAGGTCAAGTGATTTCATTTATAAAAGTATAAAATATACATAACCCTTATACCATATTGTCATCTCTCCCTAGTATGAAGTATGAATTTCATAAAGCTCAATTCTTCTAAGACTTTCTTTCAAATCATTTCGTGATTATTGTGCACATTCATCTGAGATTTACTGAGTGCCTACACCCACCACATGCCAGACATTATGCTGAGGCATTTCCTCAAGAATCACAACTACAGAAAGAATTTTAAGGCTTAAAATTTTAATTTTCCCACACTGTAAAAATTCCTACAGTTTTATGTATTATTTGAACTGTACTTTACCTGAATATTGAAATTTGACAATTTCACTGTGACTAAAACGTTAAGATTACTCTGAGCTCTTCACATACAGAGTTATTTTGGTGTGGCTTACTGGAGGTTCACTTTAGACCCCAATACTGAGGATCAAATCACTCAGATGACTCATTCACAAACAAACTGGCTATATCTAAAAATTATTAAATGAATGGGGTTTTAAGTTGTTGTAACTGCTCATGTTTCTCCAAGTTAGCTTCATGACCATTATTACTTGTTAATTTTTAGGTCTCCTTTTACTTCTGGCTAAATGATTTGGTACAGGACAGGCATACAAAAAGTAAAGTGTTTCTTTAAATCCAAGATTTAATTTTAAATAAAGCATCTATCCATGTTGCCCACTATAATATGTAAGAAATTCACTGAGACTCCAGAATAGCAGCCATTACCTTCCCTATCACCCTTCCTACTAAAAACTGTGACCAACAAATAATGTTCAGTCGCTTAGTCTATCTGTGACCCCATGGACTGTAGCCTGCTGGCTCCTCGGCCCATGGGATTTTTTCCAGCCAAGAATACAGAGTGGGTTGCCATTTCCAACTCTATCAACAAATAATATAGACAATAAAAAAGTCTTTTAAGTTCCATGCTCATGGGTAACAGCCTTGTCCTGGTGAAGGGGTTGGTGCAACTCATGAAGCTATGAGCCATGCTGGGCAGGGCCACTCAAGACAGACCAGTCTAGTGAATTCTGACAAATCATGGTCCACTGGAGGAGGAAACGGCAAACCACTCCAGTATTCTTGCCGTGAGAACCCCATGGACAGTATGAAAAGGTAAAAAGATATAACACTGGAAGGTGAGCCCCTCCAGGTCGGAAGGTGTCCAACATGCTATTGGGAAAGGTGGTGGTTTAGTCGCGAAGTCGTGTCCAACTCTTTTGACCCTGTGGACTGTAGCCTGCCAGGCTCCTCTGTCAATGGGGTTCTCCAGGCAAGAATACTGGAGTGGGTTGCCATTTCCTCCTCCAACTGGGGAAGAAGGCAGGGTGATTACTTGTAACTCCAGAAAGAATGAAGTACCTGGGCCAAAGCAGAAATGACTCAGTTGTGAATGTGTCTGATGGTGAAAGTAAAGTCCAATGCTGCAAAAAATAATATTGCATAGGAATCTGGAATATTAGGTCCAGGAATCAAGGTAATTTGGACATTGTCAAGCGGGCAATGGTAAGAGTGAACATCGACATCTTAGGAATCAGTGAACTAACATGGACAGGAATGAGCCAATTTAATTTAGATAACCACTGTATCTACTACTATGGGCGAGAATCCCAAGAAACGGAGTAGCCCTCATAGTCAACACGAGTCCAAAATGGAGTATGTGGGTGCAACCTCAAAAACAACACAATGACCTTGGTTCATTTCCAAGGCAAACCATTCAACATCACAGTAATCCAAGTCTATGCCCCAATCACTGATGACAAAGAAGCTGAAGTTAAGCAGTTGAAGAACTAGAACACGTGCACACACACAAAATGTCCTTTTCATCGTAGGTGATTGGAATGCAAAAGTAAGAAGTCAACGGATACCCAGAACAGCAGCAAGTTTGGCCTTTTGAGTACTAAATGAAGCAGGGCAAAGGCTAACAGAGTTTTGTCAAGAGAACATGCTGAGTGTTCGTTAAGAACACTTTTCCAATAACCAGAGAGATGACTCTATACATGGACATCATCAGATGATCAATACTGAAATCAGGTTATGTTCTTTGCAGCCAAAGATGGAGAAGGTCTATACAGTCAGCAAAAACAAGACATGGAGCCAACTATGGCTCAGATCGTGAGCTCCTTATTGCAAAATTCAGGCTTAAATTGAAGGAAGTAGGGAAAGTCACTAGGCCACTTAAATACGATCTATGTCAAATCCCTTATGACTATACAGTTGAGGTGATGGGTAGATTCAAGGGATTAAATCTAAGAGTGCCTGAACTATGGACAGAGGTTCAAAATACTGTACAGTAGGCAATGACCAAAACCATCCCAAAGAAAAATAAATGCAAGAATGCAAAGTGATTGTCTTAGGAGGCCTTACAAATAGCTGAGAAGTGAAAGGCAAGGGTAAAAGGGAAAGATACACTCAATTCAATGTAGAGTTTCATAGAATAGCCAAGAAGAAGGCCTTAATTGAACATTGCAAAGAAATAAAGAAAAACAATAGAATTGAAAAGACAAGATCTTTTCAAGAAAATTGGAGATATTGAGAGAACATTTCATAAAATGATGGGCACAATAAACGACAGCGTGAAGACCTAACAGAAGAAGTAAGAACTATACAAGAAAGATCTTTAAGACCCAGATAAACATGATGGTGTGGTCACTCACCTACAGCCAGACATCCTGGAGTGTGAAGTCAAGTGGGCCTTAAGAAGCATTACAATGAACAAAGCTAGTGGAGGTAACAGAATGTCAGCTATTTCAAATGATGCTGTTACATGCTGTATTCAATACGTCAGCAAATTTTGAAAACTCAGCAGTGGCCAGAGGATGGGAAAGGGAGTTTTCATTCCAATGCCAAAGAATGTTCTAATTATTATACAATTGTGCTCATTTCACATGCTACCAAGGTATGCTCAAAATCCCTCAAGCTAGACTTCAGCAGCGTATGAATCAGTAACTTCCAGATGTACTAGCTGGGTTGCAAAGAGGCAGAGGAGTAAACGATCAAATTGCCAACATTCACTGGATCACGCAGAAAGCAAAGGAATTCCAGGAAAACATCTACTTCATTGACTATGCTAAAGCCTTTGTGTGGATCACAGCAAACTGGAAAATTCTTAAAAGAGATGGGAATACCAGCTTACCTGTCTCCTGAAAAACCTGTATGCAGGTCAAAATCCAACATTACAATCAAACGTGGAAAAACAGACTGGTTCAAAACTGGGGAAGGAGTACAAGGTGCCTGTATATCGTCACCCTGCTTATTGAACTTATATGCAGAGTACATCATCCAAAATGCCAAGCCAGATGAAGCTAAAGCTGGAATTAAGACTGTCAGGAGAAATACCAATAACCTTAGATATGCAGATGCCACCACCCTAATGACAGAAAGCAAAGCAAAGAGCCTCTTGATCAAAGTAAAAGAAAGTGAAAAAAGCTGGCTTAAAACTCAACATTCAGAAAACTAAAATTATAGCATCTGGTCCCATCGGTTCATGGCAAACAGAAGGGGAAAAAGTACAAGCAGAAAGATTTTCTCTTCTTGGTCTCCATAATCACTGCAGATGGTGACTGCAGCCATGAACTTAAATGATGCTTGCTCCTTGGAAGCAAAGACATGACAAACCTAGACAACGTCTTAACACCACTTTGCCAGCAATGGTCCATATAGTAAAAGCTATGGTTTTCCAGCAGTCATGAATGGGTGAGAGAGCTGGGCCATGAAGAAGGCTGAATGCCCAATAATTGATGCTTTTGAACTGTGGTGCTGGAGCAGACTCTTGAGTTTCTAGGGCTCTAAGATCAAATCAGTCAATCCTAAAGGAAATCAACTCTGAATATTCATTGCAAGGATTGTTGCTGAAATTCCAATACTTTGGCCACCTGATGGAAGAGCCAACTCTTTTGCCCACTGATGCTGGGAAAAAGGATGAAATGGTTAGATCACCACCTCAACGGACATGAACCTGAGCGAACTCCAGAAGACAGGGGAAAACAGAGGAGCATGGTGTGCTGCAGTCCATGGGATTGCAAAGAAACAGACACAAGTGACTGAACACGCAGTATTAAGCTTGGGCAACACTAGTATAATCAACAGTTCTCATCTCATGGAGATCATGTTTCAACTACGTTAAATAACATACACAAAGCACTCAGAATAGTGTCTGGCACATGGTGATAAGTTATTACATCACTGTTTAACACCTATATATTTGTTTCTGCTTTGGGGAACAGAAATGATTTAAACTATACCTGACCTGCCTCTTGAGAAACCTATATGCAGGTCAGGAAGCAACAGTTAGAACTGGACATGGAACAACAGACTGCTTCCAAATAGGAAAAGGAGTGCGTCAAGGCTGTATATTGACACCCTGCTTATTTAACTTATATACAGAGTACATCATGGGAAACGCTGGGCTGGAAGGACAAGCTGGAATCAAGATTGCCGGGAGAACAAAACGTCAGAAATGCAGATGACACCACCCTTACGGCAGAAAGTGAAGAGGAACTAAAAAGCCTCTTGATGAAAGTGAAAGAGGAGAGTGAAAAAGTTGGCTTAAAGATCAACATTTAGAAAACGAAGATCATGGCATCTGGTCCCATCACTTCATGGCAAATAGATGGGGAAACAGTGGAAACAGTGTCAGACTTTATTTTTGGGGGCTCCAAAATCACTGCAAATGGTGGTGATTGCAGCCATGAAATTAAAAGATGCTTACTCCTTGGAAGGAAAGTTACAACCAACCTAGACAGCATATTGAAAAGCAGAGACAGTACTTTGCCAACAAAGGTCTGTCTAGTCAAGGCTATGATTTTCCCGGTGGTCATGTATGGATGTGAGAGTTGGACTGTGAAGAAAGCTGAGTGCCGAAGAATTGATGCTTTTGAATTGTGGTGTTGGAGAAGACTCTTGAGAGTCCCTTGGACTGCAAGGAGATCCAACCAGTCCATTGTAAGCATCACTGACTTGATGGACATGCATGAGTTTGAGTGAACTCCGGGAGTTGGTGATGGACAGGGAGGCCTGGCGTGCTGTGATTCATGGGGTCGCAAGAGTCGGACACAACTGAGCGACTGAACTGAACTGATTTTGCTAACCTGAAATGGTTTAATGTTCTTACTGATAGTGTACAAAATACTTATTGCCTGACTATATGCATCATACTGAATACATGATCTACAACTGTGGTACGTTAACTGCTCTCCTCCCTAGACTTGGACAAAAATAGCATTCATGAGATACCAGGTGATAATCAAGGCTATAAGGCAGGCAAAGATAAAACCCTGTAATGCTTATTCAAAATATGTACTTAAAACTGCAAACAAAAACAGCATTATTTGGAATGAACATACAATTATTTTCTAGAACTGGGAACTAAATACTTAGAAAGCTGAGATCATGCAAACTAGTCTCCTAGGGATGCAGACGTAATTGTAAGATCACTGCCTGTCACCTAAGCCTTTCCTGCTACCCAATGTACATTCTGGCGGGCGGAGCATCATCAGTGCTTTGCTGACAAGATTTTTGCCAAGAGAATACACCAGCATCTTTGGGGGTGGTGGTGATACCGGTCTATGTTTACAGTGCTACATGGGTGATTTTAGTATATTCTTTAGCAAGAAATACATCCCTCTCCCACCCCCTTTTAAAATTCACTGACATAAGAACCTTACAATCACAACCACAGTTTATTTTGTGAGGCTGTGTGTTCCCTAATTGCAATGAGTTTTCAATCTTTAAATAATATAACTATATAACAATTCAAAATAAACACTGTCCTGGATTCAAAAATGATAGCAGAGAATTACAATTAAACAAGTGAACAAAGAGTACATCATTTTTGCAGTTGAAAAACTATGTATCCATCCTCCTTAAAATTCTTCAAGTAAGTCACCAATATCTATTCACATCAACAGGATTAAATGAATGGTTAGGATCATTGTTTGAGATTAAGACATTAAAAAACAAAGAAGAAAAACAGCATGAATGACCTCTCCTGAAAAGAAAGCAACGTCAAAATGTATCACTATGAGCTTTATGAACTAAAATAAAGCTAATGCACTAAAACATTTAAAACACGTTGGGTGATCCAATTTTGTTTTTCAGTACAGCATCATTTTCTGACCATTCAACTCAACTGCAATTGACTGAAATGCAACTGAATGCAAAATGGCTGCATTCGCTGACTGTTCAACTGCAATTGAGAAATGTTTTAATGTATTTATAAGCATTTAGAAGCATAGATATCAAACCTGTTCTCCAAAACTAACAAGTGTGTCTCTGAATTCTACATGTGATTTGTATATCCATACTTGAGACAATGACACAAATTTAACTTGACTGATTTTTAATTCAAACCACAACCTAAATTTTTGTTTTAATGTCTCATTTAGACTTCAAATGGAAGTTTTTACATCTTTCATATTAACTTGACAGTATTCTATTCCCTAAAGTTTTATATATATATATATATATCAATCATTTAATTGGAAACTGAGACCAATAAAAAAAAATAATGAAATGTGCAATACCAGTATTTTCTTGTAGATAAACACCCTATCATTATAGAAATTCCAATTGTGTAGTCTGAAAGGGAAACCTTTCATCTTCCCATGTCACACCTGACTGACTACCGCTCAAGTATGGTCAAAGCATCCTGAGAATAATGTTCATGATAGCTTTCACTTGTATTTTAACTCTATCATGCAAAACTGGAAAGCACTGAGAAGAGCAGGCGGCCTGTATTTCTACAACACAAATGGAGACGAAATTAAATGCAATAAGAGCATATTTCCAAGTCTGAAAGGAAAATTATAACCCAAGACGCATGGGGAAAAAATATTGACGTGGAGTTTTTAATCCATATTAGAATTCAGTTTTAACTTGACCATAAATTTAAACAGATATCATCTTCTGAGACATACATTCTAATAAATGTATCAACAGTTTACCATAGTCAACCAAGGGTCAGTTGGTTACTCAAACTTATTAGTAACATTTCATCTTTCTATCAACAGAAATCTATAGTGGTTTGCCCCAATTACATATCTGAAACATTGTCTTATGAAAACAGAATGAAACAAAATTAAATAAAATTGAAGATAAAAATACTCTGAAGTTAAAATAAAGCAAACTATAATCCTTGGCAGATCAGTCAGGTAAAAAATATTGGTGAAAGTTGGAAGCACAGGATAACTGACGTGAATCTTCAGCACAGAGCACATCTTTGAAAACATAAAATGATGACTCTTTGGATTATAAGAGCTAAATATCCAAGAATCATCATGTTTGAAAAATATTGCTTAATCACTTTCCAAATTGCAGCTGTAAGAACTGAAGATCTTATTAAAAAATATTAAGGTAATCATATTTATTGCATCTTTAGAATGCATTCTGAAGCAGAAAATTAACAGTGCATCCCAGCTTCACCAAAATATATATATTTGAGAGGGGGAACCTAAGATATTCAGAAACAAAGTGTAGACCACATGTGCTTTTCAGAAGGGCTGAATTAAATATAACCAGCTGCCAACTTTGTGCTCTGACATACTTGAATTAGTGAGTATATGTATACTAAACTCATTTATGTTTGCCTACAATAAATGAAATAAAACACTGCCCTATACAATCCACTATTAGCAGTGAGTACAACAGCAAAAAATTATTGTACAATTTATACATACTAAAATATTTTCTTTCTCTAGAAATAATGCAGAACAAAACCTAATCATTGTTAAGAATTTGGGACATCTCAAATTACAGTAGGGAAAAATCAAATCAGGGTGTGTACTGAGCCCAAAACAAAGGTTCCTGGTCATAAGGCTATTAGATTAGTAAGTGCAAGTGGTAGAATAAAGCATGCTCAAATTTTATGCTTGGGTCTCTGTATATAATCAAACCTTTAAATTAAACAAGACGAGCTAAAGAAATGCCTTAAGCAGAGCGAGATAACTGGGAATCGTGTCACTGCTTTTACCATTATTGTTACCCAACTTATACAATGTGCAAAGTGCTAAGCAACGCTACAAAAACACAATTATATGAACACTGAAGACCTGGGGAAATGAAATCCAACAATTTTTATTTTAATGAGCTGTATTTTCTAAATTTTGTTTTATTTTTTCCTGTTTTCATACAGTATTGAAAACAAAACTCAGCACATTCACATTTTCCCGAGGAACTGTAAAGATGATCTCTACAGGGATAAACGCTGTAAAGCCTGAAGCTCAATCAACTGATGTTGAAAACTCTCAAAGGGAGTAAAGGCTTGATCTGAATGGTCTAGAACATGTACTGTAATTTAATAGAAGAGATGGTCGTCTTAATATTTAATGATTTAAAAGAACTTCCCAGTCCATGCGAAGAGTACAGTCCAATAATAAATCAAGTTTCTGAACGCATTTTATGCTACATATGTGTATACTTTGCGATCCTCAGGTGTTCGTGCCAAATATTCTCTCTCAATAAGTCCTTCAATACGTTTTTTAATAACAACTGGACTTGGTAAGAATCGAGCCTTCAACTGCTGAGTTACCTAAAAGAGAAGGTTAAAAAATAAACTAATTTCTACCAGAAAATCGGAAACAAAAAATATTTCCATATAAACACACAATTATCTTTGAAAAGAAATTGCACCATTTTAAGACTCAGATCAAACTTCAGTAATTTGATTATGAAAATTAAAAATGATACTACTGAAAACGTCCTGTGTGGCTGGCTAGAACATATCTCCTCATATGAGGATGTAAATGCTCAAATGGATTAGTAGATGAATTGGAATATATTCATATCAATTTATACAACCTTATAGTTTATCCACTTTGAAGCTATAATTTAATGCCTTCTAAGTTACTATCCTAATTCAGAGATTCAAATTCCAGCTCTCTCACTAGCTCTGGGTCCTTGGGAAATTATTAACCTCATTAAGTTGTGTGTATTAAATGAGTTAATAGATGTGATGCAGAATAATGCGTTGTCCCACAGTTAAGTGCTACTGTTAGTATTCTTTTCTTCAACAGCTGTCAGGATTTCAGGTCTTGTTACATCAGTAATAACCAAACAGTAACTCCAGCACAGTAGCTGCAACCTGAGTATACACTCTATATATATGTCAGTTTTATATATATTTATTTGATACTCTTAACCCTGCAAAGTTGGCTGTCTCATTTTACGAAAGTGGAAAATAAGCCAGAGAAGACAAATGATAAGTTGTAAGTAGCAAACAGAACCAGAAGAGATGAGAATCTAAATCTTTCTGATCTTGCCTCCTTCTTTCATGTAAGATCACTTTAGCTACACTTGCAACAGTACCTTCAACTCCCTGATTCCTTTGGTTCTATTCCATAAGCACCCATTCTAGAACACTCCAAAAGCCACTATTCAGTCCTTTACTAAGTTGTAGTTTTTATACCTTTTGTGTAGACCTGGAGTCAACAAATTGCACCCTACAGGCAAATACAGCCCACTGCCTGTTGTCAATTTTTCCTGGAACAGCCACCCTCATTTGTTATCTATGGGTGCTTTCATGCTACAACTGGCCATTTAAAAAAGGCTGCCAATCTCTGCTACAGACTGATAACACAAATTTATAGTATTCAAGTATAGCAAGTTTCCAAGCACCATAAACTCATATCCTGTTTTACATAAGAAAAAAAGTCATTTTCATTTGAAACTCCTCTAACTCCCACCACATTGCACTTAACCAGTTTATCCAAGCATGTATCCACCTTTCATTAGAACCACCCCTGCCTCCTGCCCTGGGTTTCAGGAAGAGGTATTCAGTAGCATTCATTAACATTGACTGCCTGTGCGTTCTCTACACAATTCTCTTGTCTTTCTTTTTCTAGACTTTAGTACATCAATTATCCCTCATCCCTGTTCTTTCCTTTTGTTTTTAAGCATCCTTTCTTTATCCTTAGACTATAAATGCAACACAAGGTGTTCCGTGTTCCCATTTGAAAAAAAACTGTTCAGATGCCCTCATCTCAACACATAATCCTCTAGATGTTCTTCTTCGTGCCCTTTCCCACAAGACAGCATCCCAAAGGACAAGCCACTCACTTGGTGGTTTCAGCTCCATTTATTCTCAAGGCACTGCCACCAAATGCTCACTCTTACCAGTCCAATGAAAATGGGAAAACTAATCAGTCACCTAATTGCCAACACATATTAAATGTTTACTTGATTTGGTTTTTAAATGATTTTCGAAATTACTAACTGACCACTCACCCATAATTCTCTTCCTTTGTCAACATAATACAAAGTCAACTTATAAAAAAGATTTTAACTGACCTGTGGAACACAGCAGTACATACCCACTCCCTTTTCAGTTAAAGAAACCAACCTCTATCTAGACAATCAAGCTAGGGGCCTAAGAGTCACCTCCACTCCTCTTTTTCATTTCCCATGCTGTCAATTTCTCTTCCCATTTGTCTTCATTCGGTTCTCTATCTTCACCCAATACTTTATTCAACCCTAATCACCTCTTTCCTCACTATTTCAATGGCTTCACATAGATCTTACATCTTTACTACAAGCATGTTTGTTTTTAAGGTGTGCACATAATTTGATGCTCAGCTATGTTTAGCTATCAAGAAAGTGCCAGATGTTTAATACTGTGTGAATTGACTACAGTTTTCAAATTTGAAGATTGTATTTTAAAATACAACAGTACTTTCCTAAATTTAAGCTGTTCAAGTAATTTTGCCTTTTCCACATCAGTGCTGTCTGGAAGAGTCCTCACCTCTGCTACTAACACATTGTGCTGCATCTTCTTCCTAGATTTCATTATCCGCACTATAGCAGCTTCTATCTCATGTTTTCTGTCGTCGTCTACTTTCTGCCTTGTTTCTTTCCTTTCTGGGTCGGATTCACCTTGCTTGGCAGCAACTAAAAGAGAAATAAAGACATTTACCATGTGATTATCATGCAAATTTCACACACAATGAAAAATTATTTATAAACAACCTTAACCTAAAAAAATCAATTTCAACCTCTGAATATACACTACACACATACTTCTATTCAAATAAACATACAAAAAGTACCTAATTCAAAGTTTACTGATTAAATTTAATTCTGGATTTTTCTTTTTAAATATTAGGAGCTTAAATTTATAGAGATAATAAAACCAATTTTATTTTTATAGACTAGAATGATTCCTTTCCTAGAAGAAAAATGGAAGCCACATTTAGTTAGCAGTAAAATTATCAGTAAAGAATTTTCACTGCTTGTGACTTCCAGAAGTTAAGTAGTATCTTACCAATATGACTTCAAGTTAAGTCTCACCAAAACCACCTCAAATGGGAGAAACGTGGGGACTTTAAGAGGACAAAAGAGCACGTATTGCCAAGATTTAGCTAGCTAAATTAAAAAATTTTCAAGTATCACCAGAATGTCTCTTAACAAAACTCCATTTGGACACCTCATCAATTATTTAACAATTTCTTGTTATTTATCTTAGTAATTCCTAAATGTCACAATATCACTAATTTGGCTCCAGAATCACTGGGGAGGGTGACCACAGACATGAAATTAAAAGACACTTGCTCCTTGGAATACAAGTAATGACAAACCTAGACAGCACATTAAAAAGCAGAGACATTCTTTGCCTACAAAATCCATATAGTCAAAGCTATGGTTCTTCCAAGTAATCACAGAGAAATGAGAGCTGGACAATAAAAAAGGCTGAGTACCGAAGAATTGATGCTTTAACTGTGGTGTTGGAGAAGACTCTTGAGTCCCTTGGAATGCAAGGAGATCAAACCAGTCAATCCTAAAGGAATCAACCCTGAATATTTTTACTGGAAGGACTGATGCTGAACCTGAAGCTCCAATACTCTGGCCGCCTGATGTGATGATCCGACTCACTGGAAAAGACCCTGATGCTAGGAAAGACTGAGGGCAGGAGGAGAAGGGGGCGACAGAGGGTGAAATGGTTGGATGGCATCACTGACTCAATGGACATGAGTTTGAGCAAACTCCGGGAGATAGTGAAAAACAGGGAAGCCTGGCATGCTGCAGTCCGTGGGGTCACAGAGTCGGACCTGACTGAGCAACTGAACAACAATGTAAACTACATTCCACTCTTGCAGAGTAGTCTTGTCTTACTGTGTTATTCCCCAGTCTTCAAGCCAACTTCTCAAGAATTAAGTATACAAGTTCTTTCTCTTATAATTTGCTCTAATTGAAGTAGCAGAGAAACAAAGTGGTAACTGATGCAGTTTATTTGGTTACCAACAGTAGACAGATGTGAAGTTTCTGGAGTAAAAACTGAAATATTACAAAGAACCACATAAAATATTGCTGACTTAGGCCTGGGCACACCCATGAGACAGCAGACTATAATTCAGAAGATCATTCTGGTGTGCCCATTCAGTTATTTCTAATTAGAATTCCTTGGTTAAGAATTCTACTTTCAGGGTCTTCTCCCAAGTTATCCACAAACTAACAAGAAAAAAAATAAAATTAGATTAAAATGCTCAACTAAAGAAGAAAAATGCTTTTCTTCAATAATTCCATACCATAAGGGGAAAAACAAAGATAAAGACACTGGTTTAAATAGAACTAAAGAAACATTAAAATCACTGTAATGTGGAGCTCTTGAGTGAATCCTGGACCCAAAAAATAAGATCATGAAAATTAGACAACCGTGGACATGCAAATATGGGTAATGCATATAGATGTTTGGAATTTCTAATTAATAATTAATTTCTAGGTCTGATATAGTACAACAATTTTGTGGTAAAATCTTAATTCTGAGATAAGTATATTCTCAAGTATTTAAGGGATAAGTGCTATGATGTTTGCAAATTATGTTATGATGTTTGCAAATTAAGTCCAAACGCTGTAGGAACTATAAACATATATGAACGGAGAGGGAGAATGGGAAGGTAGAAATAAAGGTGCTTAAACAAATGTGGCAAAATTTAATTGAGTATCTATTACAGCATTTTTCACTTTTTCTGCTGATGTGAAAATAGATAAAACAGTGGAGGGAAAAAATTTTTTAACAACTCACTTAGTTCATCTAAATTTGGTCACCTAAATAAATATACTCCAAGACTGTGGATTATGTTTTTAAAAACGTGAGGACAGAGCTCACTCCCAGACCCTGGCATGATATTATGTGTTTAAGAGAAGCATAACAAGGATATTTGCTGCGTAAGTGGGTACGTAAGTATCTAGATGTATCAGGAGAAATATACTTAGCACCAGAGAGAAAATTTGAACTTCCACAAAAATCAGTAAGAGCCAAGATAATCTAAGTACCATTTCAAAAATAAAACATTTTTCTTTATGGAATTTGATAGCTGAAAAGAATTGTAAAAAGGGTCATCTAGTCAAATTTTTCATCACATTTAACTGTATTTCATACTATATACTTAACACCAAAAATTAAAAATCTAAGAAGAAGACTTTTAAAAATAATCATAATACTACCTGACAATATTAGCTGGGCATGATAGAATCTTGAATTACAAAGACATTTATTTAGGATTAAGCAGGCTGAGGCTAGGTAATTCAGATCTGTATCACCACACATCCTTCAAATCTGAGATACAAGTAACTTCTGAAATCCAAAACCTACCTCTGCCCAAAACTGCAGTCTTATGTCTTACACTAGTGAAAAAGATATTTTATTCCACAACCACCCTTTAGCACTGTTCTATTTTTTAACATACATCTGTGTCCCAAACATAGGGATCAATGATATGGTTTACAATGAATAAACAAAGTAGTCATGGCTGTAAAAAGATACCACTTTGCTGTGAAAAAAATATCCTATTTAGAGTCAAAAAGAAAAACTAAAGTGTATATACAAAGTTCTTAAATCAGTGTATTCTGGCAATCAACTGTATACTTAATATTAAAAAAATTTTAACACTATCTTTTATTATTAATATATAAAAATCAGAAAAGTGAAGTCATTTTAAATGCTTAACTTATTTTAAAATACGGTTTTATTACACAGATACATTACATGTATTGGATAAATTATCACTGGGAAGCTCACCTAAAAACCAGGTAGCAAGCAACACTAAGACTTTTAAATATTCAGCAAAGGTGAAGTACCTTTTTGCCTTCTTAAATACATAGAAAATATACACCTTACACTGTTAAATATACAATAGATAGGACGTTTACTGTCATCCTAAAAAAAGCTGAAGCAAAAACTGTTCACAACAGGGTTATCTCTGTTTTTAAATTAGAGAAATCATATGGGTTTTTAAAGTTTTGAAATTTAACAAATATTTATCAGAATATAAACAGCTGCATCTAAAGATTAAATTTTAAATAGATAACTCACAATTTTGAAAAATTTGTACATCAGTTTTAAAAACAGACTTCACTATTTGTTAACCAGTTAAAAACAATTTTTTTATAAGAAAACATTCATAAAATTGTATTTCACTTGCTGAAAACCATATGAAAACAATACTTGTTCACAATATGAATTACTTTTTCAAATGTTTACTGAACTTGGATTCAACTGCATTTTGACAGGAAGATACAATGATAAAAGTCACTTTATCTTGTAAGTCTATGTATCATGCAGCACACAGAAAAACATTACTTTTTAAAAAATAGAAATCCAACATTAAGAACTTCTAAGAAAAAATATGTATGTAATTTTTAAGAGAAAAAGATAATTTCAGATACCTGTTTGAATCTTGACTCTGTGTAGTTTGGATGTGAACTGATCATTAACTGTAAATATGTGACCATTTTCTATCTCCTTTGACTTGGGCTCCTTGGTGAGGACCCGCTGTGTTGGTTTACCACAGGCGAGGGATTGCAGGGCTCTAACAAGTTCTCGTTCAGGGATATCTGTCTCCTGTTGAATTTCCTGAAATTTCACCAGATTAACAGAGTTTAACAGGCCAGATTAACAGTGTGAAAGATTAAAATAGTTAATTAGTAAGTAAAATTGACCAGGCAATAGTTAAGAGAGTTAATTCCATTTAAGAAATAATTCACAACAAAAATCTTTCTATTATGACACTTCACTAAAATCTCACTTATTTGAACACACTAGAGAAAAAGGTGGTTCAAGTCACTGAACATCGAAAAGCTATGTTTTTTCCTGCAGGGATATAAAGCCCAGTCTAAGAATGTCATCCAACAGAGATTAGTAGGGGCCTACTTTAAAATTTAGGTAAAAATAAAGTGTTAACCAACATACTAATGCTAACTTTAGAAATAGTCTACAATCTTCCTCCCAAGTTTATCCATACTACTCTTTGCTTAGCAACTTTTTCCTAGAAATAACCAAAGTATACCATCAAAAATTTACAATCCAAGTTGACCATATTTACTGCCTGTATAACCAAATGAAAAAAAATTTAAATACTTGGTAATTTATATTAAACATGAAAAGCAGTAAATTCATTGTATACTTTTTTATGTCAGTGGGACAGGAAGAGAATTGTACATGTATATGATATACATCGACAGGTACTGCATGGCTCAAGTCTTCACATTGGGATGTATCATTTTGATTCACTGTATAAGGCTGTTTTTTTCCCTCAAATGGAGCACAGGAAGAATGGGCATAAAGACGGTGTTATTTAGACTGTGTAACCGATCTGGAGCAAGTCGTCGTCCTTTCACAAGATCCTGAGGAAGAGTTTTAGGCTTTTTCAGAGCACTACAGGTAGGTGAGGACTGAGAGACATGTCAGTTTTAGTGGTGATGATGCACATCCCTTAGCTTCCAATGATCTCAGTATGTCTACAAACTTTAGACACATCAATGTCAATCCTAGCAAATTAAATACGTGCTCTTAATAAACAATGTTAATTTTAATTATTATGTACATGCTAAAAGTGGCTTATTTATATTATTGTTTAACCAGAGTCAAAGAACCAGAAATGCCTTTTTAGGTAGAAATTCATGTTCCATCAATAAATTGGACAGTGTCAAATCTCTATTATCTCAATAGATCAGTGGAATTTGATTATGATTTTGCATTTGATATGACATATGGAACTACTCTCTTTCCATTCTCACAAATGAATTAGCAGTTATTTCAATTCCATTTATTAGAAATGGCAAATTTATCACATCCCAAACACTTCTGTATTTAACACTCTGTTTCTGGACTCTGTTTTGTTCAAATTGAGTTATTTGTTCACACATGTTAAAAACAATTTTAACTTCGAGTTATGTTTGGATATTAAGACATATTCCTTTTCCTCTCACTGGGCTTTCCCATCTCCAAACCCCTGCCCCTCCTTGCCTATTCTTGTGCATTCTCTTGACCAGACGAATTTTGGGATCAGTTGTCAAATTTCATAGAAAATAAATCTACAGGTTTGGATTGAGACACTGAATTTATAGGTGACTTAAAAAAAAACAAACAAATTCCTTTATAACACATAGCTTTCTCATTCAGATACATTTACCCTTCCGTATTCTTTTCTCTTATTGCCTTTTTGGTTTAAGTCTTGTACTTTCTGTGTTTAGAATGATTCCCAGAAAGATTATAATTATTAAAATATCTCTTTCCTCATGTTATTTTCCAATTAATTCTGATGCAGAGAGAAGGGACTTACTAACAGTAAGTCTGATTTATAGAAAGATTTTTCAACCCCAAATTCTCCTCAAAAAATAATTTCTTAGTTATTATACTTGACAGTCATACTGTCTATAAACTTTGTCAACTCTTGATATTTGTAAATTTCATTCCTTTTTCTTTTTTAGTGTGTTCATTAGGACCTGCAGAACAAGGCTGGACAGTAGGAGTAAAGGCAGGTATAAATTGTTCCTAACCTTAAGGGGAAGGTGTCTAATATTTTAATACTAATTACTGCTTCCTTACTAGATCTCTCATTAGGTACACCTTTATGCCATTAAGGTACTTTTTCTATTCTTAGGTGGCTAAGAGTGCCCCATCTGGAATTAAGAAATCAGGACTGACCTTTCTCATATGCTTTGCGTACATCCATAGACATCATTGATTTTTCTCCTTGAACTGATGTCTGCTCAGTTAATTGTATTATTATTATAAAATCTCAATAGCTCTCTGTTGACAAACTCCTTCTCTGTATTCCAGGAAGAAACCCCACTTGGACAGGGTGGATTATTATTTCAATACACTGCTGAATATAACCTGCTAATAATATTTTATTTAAGATTTGTATATTTATTTTGAATAACCTATAGCTTCCTTATCTTTTTTGTATTTTCCTAGTTCAGTTTTAGTAATAAGGTTATGTAGCCTAAGGTATTTCTCAAGAACAATTTGTGTATTTTGTTTTCTGGTTCAAAGTTCCCAGTATAACTTTCAATTTTAATTTGCTGTGTTAATTCAGATCTTTAATATCCTTTTTTATTGTATAGTCAGTACATATGTGAGGGCTTTCTGTAACAATGGAGTTAACCTATTTCTCCTTGTACTTCCAATCATTTTCCTTTATGCATTGTTATGTCACAATAATGATATAATTTCTCGGTGAAATACCACTGGCGTTTAATGATTGTCTATGTAAATTCTGTCTGACATTAATTCTGCTACTGTCAATAATTAGCTTTTAGTCTCATACTCAGAAATTTTTCAAAAGTATTAATAAAGAACATTCAGAAAAACATGTATTAATATCCATACCTCTTTCAAAAATTAAATGCTAGTTACTAAAATCTAAGGTACAGACTACCATTAAACATATATTTTGGTATTTTAGCTGTTCTACATCACAATATGGACTACATTCCAAAAAATACATAAAAAGAGGAAAAAGTCTCTGCAGCCTGACTACTATGGATTAAATGTGACACTATAATAAATGCTACCTTTTGAAGGCAGTTCTCAAGATGGCCCACAGTGACCTTGGTACGTTTTAATCTTGTGTGGTCCCCTCACTTTACTGGGGTGATGTTAGTGACCAACAAAATAAGGAAGTGATAATATGTGATTTTCAAGGCTGGATCATAAAGGCACTGCAGGTTCTGCCTGGGTCTCTTGGATCACTCACTCTAGGGAAAGTTAGCCACCAAGATACAAGGACAATCGAACAGCCATGTCTGGTAAAGACCACATGGAGAGAATCTAACACCCCCTAAGTTTGGTTAACAGCCAAAACAAACTTTCCAGTCATGTGGAAAAAGGTGCATACCAATAGTATTTTCCAATCCTGACAACATTAGATGACTGAAGCCCCAGCTGACATATTAACATAACCTCATTAAAGATTCCAAGCCACAAGTCAATCAAGCCGCTCCTGAATCCCCAACCCAAAGAAACCACAAAAGATAATAAATTGTTAGTAGCTGTTTTACAACATGAAGCTGAGATTTGTTATGTAGCATTAAATAAAAAATACTCTATTTTATGGAACTCATAAAGAATATTTGAAGAGATCAGCTTCCTTTAATAATTATTAAATACTTTTAACTATCTTTTCTAATATGTGAAGATTTTTGCAAAATAGCTGTCTAATAAAACTTATGCAGCAGACTCTAAGCACACAGTGTGAATGTGTGTCATGAGCCTTTTCACCATTGCCTGGTTCGAGATGCAAGCAGAGGTTTTGGAGCCACAGGAATGGCATTTTACATATGCCACTTATGCTCAGGATTCTGGTTTGACACAGCTAAAATTTAAAATATTAGAGCAATTTTCTACTTAATTTTTCCTTCTACCTAAGTCACTTCTTGTTAAGCCTCAACGATCCCAACCAGACAGGGAAGGAGAAAAGCCTGAACCACTAAAATTACTAGCAATTCCAATAATGGTTTAAGAAAATGCATTCATGATTTTGTTTATCCTATTATTTTTACCAGCTCTTTATAAAGTAGGACTCTGAAAACCAAATCTAGTATTTATTAAGCAGCTTATTTGTTTAAAATATATTATCCATGATAGCTCCAGACTAAAACATCCAAGCTGTTATAGATAATTCAGTTCTACCTGCCTGAAAAGCTTTACAATGTTTGGGTAAGGTACTCAATACTTACTTGAAATCAATAATCTTAGGATTCAATCACATATAATTTTGTGTTTGGAAATTAAGTTATTCCCGAAGTTAATACACACCCGGAAATTTACAAGAGCAAAATCTCTTGGCTTAGCCACTGGCTTAAAACACTAAGGTTTCAAAATATTTCTCTGAAGCATTATCATGTAAAAATAGTCATCTCTGAACTATATTATCATCACATAAAGAGAATATGAGTATTAAAATAGGCCTAGAATTTAATTGTTCATTTCAAATTTAAAACTTCCAATGTTCACCTGTATCTGAAAATTCTTTTTCAATTAAGTGTAAAAATGGCAGTAACTCTACAGCTTTTAAAATATTCATTATCTTTCATTTAAACTTAATTTAAAAATATCACATGATCCTCATTTCAACTCCAACCTACTCATTAAACATATGGGAAAAGACTAACTGAATATAATTCAATCAAATCATGACTTAATGGGAGAAAAAAGTAATAAGAAGTATATTTTTATAGTTACTCTAAAAGAAGAAAGTTGACACTATCAAGATAGTGTAAAATTACCAAAAGGACAGACAGAAACTAATGAAACAGAGATCAGAGTGTGTAAAAATACATACATATGGTCAACTGATTTTATTTTTTCTAAATAAAGGGGCTAAGGTAATTCAATGAGAAAAGAATAGTTAGTGCTTTTGACAGATGATGTTGAATGAACAAGTGAATATATGTGGGCAGAGGAAATAATTCTTAATCCTTCCTATAACCATACCAAAAAAATTAACTTGAAATTGATCATATATCTAAATGCAAAAAGCTAAAACTATAAATCACTTAGAAGAAAATGTAGAAGAAAATCTTTGAAACCACACAACAGCCAATAATTTCTTAGACTATCAAAAGTACAAACCATAAAACAGCGGCTACTGGACTTTGTCAATATTAAAAAGTTCTGCTCTTAGTAAAATTAAGAAAATAAAAGGGCAAATAACAGACTGTGAGAAAATATTCATAGTACATAGAGGTGACAAAGGATCTGTATCCAAACCTTATAAAGAATTTTTAAACAACCCAATAAAGTTATATGAACAAAGAACTCATCAAACAAGACACATTAAGTGGCACATGAATTAACAAAAAAATGGTCATCACCATTAGCAATCAAAGTAAGAAATTAAATTCACAACGAATAGGTATAATTGCACACTAGCTAAAATGGCTAAAATTTAAAAGACTGAGAATATTAGATTTTGGAGAATATGTGGGGCAAGCAGAACTCTCCTACATTGCTGGTAGAAATGGAAAAAGTAAAATCACTCCAGGATGCAGCCTGGTAGCTCAGTGGTCTGTGATGACCTAGAAGGGTGGGATGGGCGTGGGAGAGAGGCTTAATCAAGGGGTAGAGGATCTATGTATACATACAGCTTGATTCATGCTATGCCCCAGAAACAATACAACACTGTAAAGCAATTATACTCCTCAATTAAAAAAATAATCGTTTTCAAAAATTGGATTTGCAAAGCACAGTAGTGCAAAGTGCAAAAAAAATTTAAACATACAGCTCTATTCACTACGATCTAAATTCAACCCAACAATCGAAATGCCTATCAAGAGGTGAGTGGATAAAGAAACCATAACAGATCCATGTAGCAGAGTTATCACTCAGCAATAAAAATAAACTACTGAACTATATACTCAACAACATAGATTAATCTTAAAAATACTAGACTATGTAAAAGAAGCTGGAAAAAAGTGATATGTATCATTTGGTTCCAATTATAAGAAATTCTAGAAACCCAAACCTAATTTACATTGATACAAAGCAGACAACTGGCTGCCTGAGTCTGGAGATACTGTGAGGGAAATGACTGCAACAGAGTATAAAAATTGGGGAAGATATTCTATGGGGGCTTCCCTGGTGGCTAGGTGGTAAAGAATCCAACCGCCAATGTAGGAAATGTGGGTTCCATCCCTGGGTGGGGAATATGCCCTGGAGAAGCAAAGGGCAAACCATTTCAGTACTCTTGTCTGAAAATTTCCATGGACAGAGGAGCCCGGCAGGCTACAGTACACAGGGTCACAAAAGAGTTAGATACAACTTAGTGACTGAACAACCAAATAATATTCTGTATCTTGAGTTCAGTGTTTGTTACAGAGGTGCATATATCTGTTAAAACTCATCAAACTGTGAACTTAGATGGAGTTATGTTTTACTATATAAAACGTACTATTTCAACAAAGTTGACTTAAAAAACCAAATGAAACATGACCCAAGAAGCGTATAACGTTCATAGTTTCATGGTTCCATGGTCCAATTTTATGCTATACATATTTCTCCGATTATATTCTGAAAGGTTATTACTCAGATCCTTTTCAATAATAATTCTGCATTAGATTATTCAAACAAGAAAAAGACTCAAGTAACAACACAACAAGGTAAAATCCACAAACCAACCCATACCTCAAATGTGTATTTTTCTCTATTATTGAAAAGCATTAATATGGTCATCTGGAAAGTGGAGACTTGCAATATATGCTTCCGTGTATTAGAGCCAGTTACTTGTGCGCCTCCAACGCCAACTTCAGATCCATCTTCCTGTTTAATTTTTAAACATAAAAATAGAACCAAGATATAATTATCTTCTGATAAGTTTACCAGTATGCTTGTGAAATAAGCTCTGCATTGCCCAAACCCGCCTTAACAAAATGACAGGACTCATTCCTACATAAAAAAGAAATGTTATTTTAAAAGTGTATATGTATATATATGTGTGTGTAAACACACACACACACACAGTCTTTATTTGGGACTGTCTCATTTTTTCCCATTATGAACACGCTAATGTATCTGAACAAGTAATGAATCAATAATTCCTTTTATTTATAGCTAAAATTTATGGTAATAGGACATACAAGGATAAAACTGGACTTTTAAGATATCACTGCCATTATACTGCCACCCTAAGTAATAGGGTTAGGTTTCTTTTTGCATGATCTGATCATTGTAAGAGATTAAATAATAGCATAGGGTGGAGAGGGGGGAATCTGTCATCCTTAAAGCCTATTGCTGCTCTATGATTTAAAAGTACAAATTTAGTCCTCAATAATTAACATATGAATTATCTTTTCAAAACCTACTTATCTGTTTAATAAAACTGCAGAAGCTAACATGATTATTTAAGAAAAAACCTTTTCCTTAAAAAGAAGCAATCAAGCAAGAAGAATTAAAAGCTGAGTGAGCCTCGGTAAATTCAAAAAAATAGAAATCATTCCAAGCATCTTTTCTGACCACAATGCAGTAAGATTAGATCTTAATTACAGGAGAAAAACTATTAAAAATTCCAACATATGGAGGCTGAACAACACGCTGCTGAACAACCAACAAATCACAGAAGAAATCAAAAAAAGAAATCAAAATTTGCATAGAAACTAATGAAAATGAAAACACAACAACCCAAAACCTATGGGACACTTTAAAAGCAGTCCTAAGGGGAAAGTTCATAGCAATATAGGCATACCTCAAGAAACAAGAAAAAAGTCAAATAAATAACCTAACCCTACACCTAAAGCAACTAGAAAAGGAAGAAATGAAGAACCCCAGGGTTAGTAGAAGGAAAGAAATCTTTAAAATTAGGGCAGAAATAAATGCAAAAGAAACAAAAGAGACCATAGCAAAAATCAACAAAGCCAAAAGCTGGTTCTTTGAAAGGATAAATAAAATTGACAAACCATTAGCCAGACTCATCAAGAAACAAAGGGAGAAAAATCAAATCAATAAAATTAGAAATGAAAATGGAGAGATCACAACAGACAACACAGAAATACAAAGGATCATAAGAGACTACTATCAACAATTATATGCCAATAAAATGGACAACGTGGAAGAAATGGACAAATTCTTAGAAAAGTACAACTTTCCAAAACTAGACCAGGAAGAAATAGAAAATCTTAACAGACCCATCACAAGCACGGAAATTGAAACTGTAATCAAAAATCTTCCAGCAAACAAAAGCCCCGGTCCAGACGGCTTCACAGCTGAATTCTACCAAAAATTCAGAGAAGAGCTAACACCTGTCCTGCTCAAACTCTTCCAGAAAATTGCAGAGGAAGGTAAACTTCCAAACTCATTCTATGAGGCCACCATCACCCTAATATCAAAACCTGACAAAGATCCCACAAAAAAAGAAAACTACAGGCCAATATCACTGATGAACATAGATGCAAAAATCCTTAACAAAATTCTAGCAATCAGAATCCAACAACACATTAAAAAGATCATACACCATGACCAAGTGGGCTTTATCCCAGGGATGCAAGGATTCTTCAATATCCGCAAATCAATGTAATACACCACATTAACAAATTGAAAAATAAAAACCATATGATTATCTCGATAGATGCAGAGAAAGCCTTTGACAAAATTCAACATCCATTTATGATAAAAACTCTCCAGAAAGCAGGAATAGAAGGAACATACCTCAACATAATAAAAGCTATACATGACAAACCCACAGCAAACATTATCCTCAATGGTGAAAAATTGAAAGCATTTCCTCTAAAGTCAGGAACAAGACAAGGGTGCCCACTTTCACCATTACTATTCAACATAGTTTTGGAAGTTTTGGCCACAGCAATCAGAGCAGAAAAAGAAATAAAAGGAATCCAAATTGGAAAAGAAGTAAAACTCTCACTATTTGCAGATGACATGATCCTCTACATAGAAAACCCTAAAGACTCCACCAGAAAATTACTAGAACTAATCAATGATTATAGTAAAGTTGCAGGATATAAAATCAACACACAGAAATCCCTTGCATTCCTATACACTAATAATGAGAAAACAGAAAGAGAAATTAAGGGAACAATTCCATTCACCATTGCAATGGAAAGAATAAAATACTTATGAATAGATCTACCTAAAGAAACTAAAGACCTATATATAGAAAACTATAAAACACTGGTGAAAGAAATCAAAGAGGACACTAATAGATGGAGAAATATACCATGTTCATGGATTGGAGGAATCAATATAGTGAAAATGAGTATACTACCCAAAGCAATTTATAGATTCAATGCAGTCCCTATCAAGCTACCAACAGTATTCTTCACAGAGCTAGAACAAATAATTTCACAATTTGTATGGAAATACAAAAAACCTCGAACAGCCAAAGCTGTCTTGAGAAAGAAGAATGGAACTGGAGGAATCAACCTACCTGACTTCAGGCTCTACTACAAAGCCACAGTTATCAAGACAGTATGGTACTGGCACAAAGACAGAAATATTGATCAATGGAACAAAATAGAAAGCCGAGAGATAAATCCACGCACATATGGACACCTTATCTTTGACAAAGGAGGCAAGAATATACAATGGGTTAAAGACAATCTCTTTAACAAGTGGTGCTGGGAAAACTCATCAACCACTTGTAAAAGAATGAAACTAGAGCACTTTCTAACACCATACACAAAAATAAACTCAAAATGGATTAAAGATCTCAACGTAAGACCAGAAACTATAAAACTCCTAGAGGAGAACATAGGCAAAACACTCTCCAACATACCTCACAGCAGGATCCTCTATGACCCACCCCCCTGAATATTAGAAATAAAAGCAAAAATAAACAAATGGGATCTAATTAAACTTAAAAGCTTCTGCACAACAAAGGAAACTATTAGCAAGGTGAAAAGACAGCCTTCAGGATGGGAGAAAATAATAGCAAATTAAGCAACTGACAAACAACTAATCTCAAAAATATACAAGCAACTCCTACAGCTCAACTCCAGAAAAATAAATGACCCAATCAAAAAATGGGCCAAAGAACTAAATAGACATTTCTCCAAAGAAGACATACAGATGGCTAACAAACACATGAAAAGATGCTCAACATCACTCATTATCAGAGAAATGTAAATCAAAACCACTATGAGGTACCATTTCACGCCAGTCAGAATGGCTGCGATCCAAAAGTCTACAAGCAATAAATGCTGGAGAGGGTGTGGAGAAAAGGGAACCGTCTTACACTGTTGGTGGGAATGCAAACTAGTACAGCCACTATGGAGAACAGTGTGGAGATTCCTTAAAAAACTGGAAATAGAACTGCCTTATGATCCAGCAATCCCACTGCTGGGCATACACACCGAGGAAACCAGAATTGAAAGAGACACATGTACCCCAATGTTCATCGAAGCACTGTTTATAATAGCCAGGACATGGAAGCAACCTAGATGTCCATCAGCAGACGAATGGATAAGAAAGCTATGGTACATATACACAATGGAGTTATTACTCAGCCATTAAAAAGAATACATTTGAATCAGTTCTAATGAGGTGGATGAAACTGGAGCCTATTATACAGAGTGAAGTAAGCCAGAAAGAAAAACACCAATACAGTATACTAATGCATATATATGGAATTTAGAAAGATGGTAACAATAACCCTGTGTACGAGACAGCAAAAGAGACAGTGATGTATAGATCAGTCTTATGGACTCTGTGGGAGAGGGAGAGGGTGGGGAGATTTGGGAGAATAGCATTGAAACATGTATAATATCATGTATGAAACGAGTCTCCAGTCCAGGTTCGATGCACAATATTGGATGCTTGGGGCTGGTGCACTGGGACGACCCAGAGGGAGGGTATGGGGAGGGAGGAGGGTTCAGGATGGGGAACACAGGTATACCTGTGGCAGATTCATTTCGATATTTGGCAAAACTAATACAATATTGTAAAGTTTAAAAATAAAATTAAATTAAAAAAAAAAAAGCTGAGTGAGTTCTTTAATATCCTTGACCTTCCCACTTACAACTAAACATGTAACAGTCTTAAACCTAATTCAACTAAATGAATTCTAAGGAATATTTCCCACTTCAATTAAATATAAAAAACTACAATATGTAGTTTTTTAACTATAGGCATTTTCAACAATATTAAAAAAAAAAACCTTTGGTGTTACAGTGACATATAAAAAAAGTTAAGATTTTAATTAAAATGTTTAATAAAACTTACTTGCTGCCTAGATAACAACTTGGGTATTTTTTTCTTCAATAATTTTTTTAAAAGCTTTTTATTATTTTGCCATTTTAAGGCAAATGACTGATTTTATTTATACCGAGCAATGGAAGTAAATTAAAGCTCACAATTTTACATACAAAAAAGAAGTTACTTTTTTAAAAATGAAGGCAATTTACTAGTGTATTGCTAATTTTTAAATAATCACTTTGGTAACATTTTGCACATTTCACAAATCTTGTTAGCTTTCCTGATTTCAATTTATTGGAAATAAGGATTATAGGAGACTGAGAATTCTGAGAAAGGACTGATGGGTTTTGTATGCTCTCAAATCAATTTGCATTTTATTATCTTAAGCAATACTATCTCAAGTCTAATCTCATAAATAATGTAATTATATTACTTATTCCATAAGGAAGGCTACTGGCATAGTCTTCGTAATGTCAAAGGAAGTTAGTAACTGAAGGAATAGAAGTAAAGAATCAAAGCTGATGTTTCCTTCTTCTAAATATTTGAAACAGGCAGGGAAATAAAATAAATAAATAATTTACCCAAATCAACAAAACTCACTAATCAGTTCTAAGTTATTAAATAAAAATATGCTCAAACTATTAATATTTACCTTTTTAACTGGTCCATAGAAGGTGGCATTGAGATCTGCAGAACCCATGTGATGCTGGAGTGTGAGCTGTCGACCACTGTGTTTGGCTAAGTAAAACCTTCAGCAAATCAAACCAGGTTTTTGAGAATTACACAACTTATTTATTTGAAATTATAAACTTCCAATCTTTAACAAACATTTATGTAAGGGAGACTTCAAAAGCAAAAAAAAAATCTCAGGAATCAAGTTCAGTTCCAATTTTTTATAGAAAAGAAACTATAAATTAAGGGGTGGGGGAAAAGAGACAGAAAAAGACAGACCTAAGAAACTTAGCTAGACAGTAAGTGATAAAAGTAGTACACTAAATACTTTCTACTTGTATATTTATTTGTCCTGGCTGCTGCTCAGCCACCGCAGTTCTTAAGACAACCTTTCTCCATAATTAACCCCAAAACAATTCACCCCCACCTAGTGGAAAACATCAATACAAAATATACTCCTAACTATGCACTAATGCTGAAGAAGGGTATTAGTATTCCTCTGAAAAGAGATTATGCAATTCATCCTTACATATTGAAAGCATAAAGGGTAATAAGATTAAAAATGGAGTATATTCCTCTTCAATCAGGGACACTAACTGCTCCGATTCATCTCAATTCTGGACAATTTGTACTTAGAAATACAAAGTTCGATCTACATTTACCTTCTGAATATCTCAAAAGCATGTCTTGGTGCTGGTGGGATGTTGCACTTTGGTGTGGCTGACTGAGTGGGCCAGTATCCTGTTGTGAGCACCCGGACTGTGAGATCAACACCACCTAAAGATACCTGCAGCAAAAAGAAGAAATTGTCCCCGCGCCAAGTTAGCTAGGATGTGCTATCTGTTGCCAAGCCACTGTGAGAGTTATCAGAGTTATCAAAGTAGTTATCTCCAGGTCCAACAGCCAGCAAATAAAACACATCTTCTTAAAAGTTAGACTCATCCAATGTTTTCCTAATTTTAACTATGGTAAATTTTATTGCTTAAGATGTTTGCTTAGTCTTACTGGTGTCACTGAAATGTACAAAGTTTGAGGCCTTTAAGATTTTTTCCAGATAAAATGCCAAGGGGTCATATCAGTATCATTTTAGAGAAAACTCCAGAATAATACCTTTCATCTCAGTTTTTAAGTACCCCTGCCATCTTAACACAGAAACAAAATATTTCTAACATCCCAATCACATTTCAACTAAACTGACCAAAACTTTCAGGTTTTCACATGTAGCTCACATTCTATCAATCTCTGCATAGGACGCTAGGCCCAGTTCTACACAGTCGGTGCTCTGTAACTATTTGCATGTTTGACTACCTCTATAAAATACATGCTAGCATTACTGTCACAATGAGGTTATTTTTTCCCTTTAAACAGATCTCTTAACAAGATAATTTTTTAAGAAAACAGTAACAAAGCATATCAACAGACATTATTAAGGGGAAAAGCTCCAATACTCTGGGCCACCTGATGTGAACAGCTGACTCATTGGAAAAGATCCTGATGCTGGGAAAGATTAAGGGCAAAAGGAAAAGGGGCAACAGAGGATGAGATGGTGGATAACATCACTAACTCAACGGACATGAGTTTAAGCAAATTCCAGAAGATAGTGGAGGACAGAGGAGCCTGGAATGCTACACTCCATGAGGTCGCAAATAGTCAGCTGAACAACAATCACTGTTCAGCTTTATCATTAAGATTCACAGCTTGTTCCATTTTTATGTATCCTGAATGATTCAGTGAAATTTTAAAAAAAGAAGAACAAGTTTATAAATATCAAGATGTATTCCACATTTAGATTTCTTCATAATTATCTCTTAAATGGGTTACTCCATTTTAAAGAATTGAACCCAGAAACCTTAGATGACACATAGGAAAGATCACAGCAAAGATGCTTAGATGATGAATCGAAGAGGCCTGAGAACTGTTTACACATTTGCAAGCAGGGAAGGGGCACCCAAATAACAATGTCTTTTATCTCTTTTCTCATATCCCCAGATATCTTGCTCCCTAATCTTCCAAGTCTTTCTTCAAAATGTCATTTTTTAAAGGAGGCCTTCTCTGACCACTCTTCCTGGCTACAGTGTTCCTCTACATCTCCTATCACCAGCTGAAGTGTTCTGTAATTAGAAAGAAAGCTCCATCAAGGTAGGGATTCTTGCCTATTCTCTGCTGTATACCCGGTGCCTAGAACAATGCCTGGCATAGAAACAGTGAATTATTTGTTAAATTAAAAAGAGAAAGAACCTCAAGAACTATTGCTCTAATGGTTTGGACATTTATTTCTAGCTATTGTAGTAGTATTTTTAAGCCATTCAGCTTATTTTCAAAGACACTACATGACAGAGACAAGTACACAAAGACAAGGTACTAGAAAAGTCTGTCTGGATACAATTTGTTGATATAAATGAACAGAAATATGACAGCAAGGTGGTTTTCCCGTCCTTATCCCCATGAAAAAAGTAAAACACAGGAAATAATGCACAAATACTTAAATTTCCTTCAGCATAATAAATATGACTTGTCTAAATAAAGTATACTACAAGTATTCAGAATTTTAAGAAAGTACTTGTTATATGACTTCTGAAAGTAAACAGAAGAGTCATTCTATTTCAACAAGTCAGGAACCTTTAAGATAGTAACAGAAATATCTGAGGATTGGTGATGTTTTAAAAGGGCTCCAAGATTTCACAAAGTTCAAGATTTGTTTTTCTCTGTCACTTTTCATCAAATCTTTCTAATGAAAATAAAGGTTTAGGAGACTTAAAGCTTAAGATGCTTATTGTATAAACAATTACAAAATAGCCAGGAATTGTATGCAAATAATGGCTCTACAAAGTGGAAGATGCAACAAGATCAGCAGATATATAACTCTGAGCATCTCGACAAGTACTCTACTTAATGGGTTAACAATTATAAAAAAAATATTCCACCATAAAGTGCAGGATGTATCTGAACAGTCAAAATGAAAGAAGAGAAAATGCACAAACTTCACAGAAAGAAAACAGAAAACAGAATCTGATGAAATGATCGTGTTGAACAATCCCAGTGCAAAAGAATCAGTTCAGTTCAGTCGCTCAGTCATGTCAGACTCTTTGTGACCCCATGGACTGCAGCACACGAGGCCTCCCTGTCCATCACCAACTCCTGGAGTCTACCCAAACCCATGTCCACTGAGTCAGTGATGCCACCAACCGTCTCATCCTCTGTTATCCCCTTCTCCTCCTGCCCTCAATCTTTCCCAGCATCAGGG
Source organism: Bos indicus (assembly GCF_029378745.1). Classification (NCBI taxonomy): domain Eukaryota; kingdom Metazoa; phylum Chordata; class Mammalia; order Artiodactyla; family Bovidae; genus Bos; species Bos indicus. The sequence goes on from NC_091761.1 coordinate 112,568,187, forward strand.
TCTTTTCAAATGAGTCAGCTCTTTGCATCAGGTGGCCGAAGTATTGGAGTTTCAGCTTCAACATCAGTCCTTTCAATGAACACCCAGAACTGATCTCCAAAGAATGGTCAACAGTAAATAAAGATGGCAATTTTTCAATCAAAAGACCTTCAACTATCATAGAAAAGGTACTTGGACACTTAAAACAAACAAAACAAAATAAAACAAACAAACAAACAAAAAAACAAAACCTTAAGGTGAATGCAGAGTTGAAAAACAGTTTAACAAAAAAGAGAAAATTCTGAACTTCATCATACCCTACTGAAATCTTCTCAAAAACTTCACTGGACTCCAAAGTCTTACTGTAAGTTGCAGCTCACTGAACTTCTGGCAATCACAATACAAAAGCACACTTACAACATACCAGCATCAGCATTGCTATTCTCAGCTCACCCTTTACCAACTCTGAGGATGTCAGGCCCATTTATCCTAATCTTTCACATGAATAAGAATAATGAGGTACAAGAAGCTCAGGTAACAATTATAAGACAATACCATCCTAGGGTAAAGAAAAAGTATTAAAACTCAATAAGCTTGCCTAGGGAGCTTCCTTGGAGGCTCAGCAGTAAAGAATCCGCCTGCCAATGCAGGAGATGCAGGTTCAATCTCTGGGTCAGGAAGATCCCCGGGAGAAGGAAATAGCAACCCACCCCAGTATTCTTTGGAGAAGGCAATGGCAGCCCCCTCCAGCACTCTTGCCTGGAAAATCCCATGGACGGAGGAGCCTGGTGGGCTGCAGTCCATGGGGTCGCTAAGAGTCGGACACAACTGAGCGACTTCACTTTCACTTTTCACTTTCATGCATTGGAGAAGGAAATGGCAACCCACTCCAGCGTTCTTGCCTGGAGAATCCCAGGGACGGGGGAGCCTGGTGGGCTGCCGTCTATGGGGTCGCACAGAGTCGGACACAACTTAAGTGACTTAGCAGCCAGTATTCTTGCCTGAGAAAATCCCGTGGACAGAGGAGCCTGGCTGGCTAGAATCCACAGGGTCACAAAGAGTCAGACACGACTGAGCGATTAAGCAACAAGAAGTTTGCCTAAGCCTGGTATTGTTTCCATAATCTGTAAATGGTTATAACATAACTCTATTTATTAAATATTCAGTGCATTCCTTCAAGTAGGGAGGATAAACTAAGTTGTTTAAGAATAAGAGAATATATTTTAAGAATAGAAAAGTTAGAAAAACAGGTTGTATGGGTGAAATAATTTTTAAAGCACTCACAAATACATATGTTGTCTCTAATGACATTTAAAGAAATGACACCAGCAATTCAGTTATCTAAATGGATGAAAATGCCTATTACAAAAGACTATATATAAAAATCATTTACATAAGTAGAAATTAATGAAGAGTCTCACCCCAGTAGCCTGTAGATGTTGCCTGAACTCATCCATAGTTGTGTTTGAGATGCTCATATCCCTAAACATTCCTTCCAGTTTTGATGTGAATTGACATCCACATTCAGTCTAGAAGAAAAACACAAACATACACAAACAAATGATGGATTCTGTTATGAGGAAACATACAACCTCTTCCATGTTACTGTCATCCTTTCTGAATCTTTCTAATAATAGTTGTTCTATGCCTGTAGGCACCAACTTTAGTGGGATTAATAACCTAAGAATTTTATTTTAAAACGCAAATTTCCAGACTCTGAGATTTTCATAAAGCCAACTGAAGGTAGGGCCCAGAACTCTGTGTTTTTAACAAGAAACACCCATATCAGGTGATATGTGTACAGGTGGCCTGTGGATCACACTGTGTGAAACAGAAGTGTATGTCATATTCCACTTACTGCTTTCCTTGTACTGATCCTCCCCCAGATCGCCATAAATGTATCTGCCTCACCAAGAGAAATTTCAGTACACTGTGAACGTCCCAGAACTTGAACAAATCGCAATACAACTTTCTCTTTAAAAAACAAAACAAAAAAACCACAGGTCCCTCAAAATCTAGCTTTGTTCATTTACAGAAACAAATATTTTAAATCAATTATTTCCCAATTACTTGTTTGTTGGTGCTCAATTATGTGATAAACATTAGTTAAGGGCACTCCATTCCATCCTAAATACACCTTACCTTTAACTTAGAAATCATATTTTTTTCAGAGTCATCAGAAACACTTTTATTTGTAAGAAGTCTCCTTGCCAAGTGTTGCTTATAATAACGTTCAAATACATCTTTTTCTTGCATAAACCTAAAAAGGACCATTGCCTTATCCAATATTGTTTCTACTTCTTGTTCTGTTAGCTGCAAATCAATTAGAAGACAATTAACAATTACATAGCTTTAATTCTACAAAAACAGTATCACAGTTCAGTTTTAAAACAACATTAATAACAAACATAAATATCTGGTTGACCATGTCAGAAAAGAGATCTAACATGAGACAATATGGCCCACTTCCTACAGCTCGGTTCTTACATTCTGAACCAGTGCAACACGAATCAGAAGTTGGAATGGCACTCCACTCCCCAGTGGGCTAACTCTGAAAGGGAGAGGCTGATACATGGCTGGAGGATGACTGAGAATAGCTGAAATTAAATTTTAATCACATAAGAGAATTTTACAGTGCCCTTGTACTGTAAAACATATTGGCCAAAAGACAGTTATTTTTATATGAGCTCATTCAAAATCTAAATTGTTCAAACAGAAGCATAACAATATGTTATATTTCCCAAAGCAAAAAGGCCTCTTGCCCCTAATCTTTTAAATAAGGGCAAGATGATACTGTGGCAGGTTGTATTCAGTTTATATTAAAAATTACGGAAGACTATTTAGATGTGTCTCTTCTATTCGGTGTCCATGGTAATATTCCTCGTTTCTGTTATTACTACCTACTTGCTGCTTTGCCCTTATGTCTCACAAATCCCAAGATGAAGTCAGCAAGACCAATTTACACATAATCCCAATCTGTTTATTTTGATTTTCTGTGCTATAGTGCACTTCCAAGATCCCAGATACATTATAAACACTTGAAATTGAGCTGCCATATATGCTATCAAAGTATTTTCTGATACTTATTCTAGACTAGGTCTTCAAATTCTTGACACTCAAGTACTACTGGATAGATAACCTCCAGAACCAGATAAGAGTAAGCAATATTCTATGTGCAATGTATACCTGTTTTCTAGTTTCTTATTATCACTTATATATAACCCTCACAATCTAAAAGTTTATGGCTGTGTGGTTGTTTCTGACGCCAATGACACATTAAGTGAAATGTCAAAGCACTTCTGACCACTTCAAGCACTTAAAACAAGCCTTTCAAATATCACAGTGCACATTTAAGCATAGCAAAAGTGAAAAGTCAAAGTGTCAGTCGCTCAGTGCTGTCCAACTCTTTGCAATACCATGGACTGTAGCCTGCCAGGTTCCTCTGTCCATGGAATTCTCCATACAAGAACACTAGAGTAGACTGCCATTCCCTTCTCCAGAGGATCTTCCCAACCCAGGAATCGAGCCCGGGTATTCCACATTGGAGGCAGATTCTTTACTTTCTGAGCCATCAAGGAAGCCCAAGCATAGCAAAAGACTTTATATATACAAAATTGTCTAAATTATGTTTTATTTCCTAATGTTACATCTACAAATAAAACAATGTACTTTCAAATGCTTTAACACTTACCCCTTTGACTCCCTTTTTCAGCTTATCATCAATAAATAATGAGAGGTATTCAGGGGACCTGGAGTTGAGGTTGAGAAAATACTCAAAGTCACCCGCAATAGTCTGTTTAAAGAGCCTGTCGTTATTGAACGATTCCTGGAGGAAGCGATCAAACCTACTCTTCAGATCCAACAAGCCCTTCCAAATAAAAAAAGAAGAAAGAAATTTAGGATACATGTTAATATATGTTCTATAAACACCACATGTGTAACTACACACTTACCTTTGACTTCGCTAGTAATAAATGTGTGCACTCAGTGTTAAATTTACAGATTCTACGTTGTTATTTTCGAGCCTGTATCTAAAAGCCTGTATTAAAAACATCAGTGGTGAGAGAAGTATTCTATCTTCCATTTATGTATTACTCTACTGAAGGTGAAACAAAGATCCGTTTCACCGTTTCTCCCTACCTTCCTCTATCTTGACTGAATGGGTGAGCCTAAGAAAATCAGCTTTAAAAATACACACAGAGAAAGCTGACTGTTGATACTAAAACATGAAAAATTTGAGAGCATAATATATTCATAATACTGTTTGAAAGCAAAATATCTTGAAACAAAAAGTCACTAAAACAGTTATTTTTTCTAACACATGAGGGTATATAAACACTAAGGCATACAAAGAAGAACAAACTTTCATTCTTGACACTATTTAAATAAGGTCTTCATCAGATAAGCTAATACATAAAAAGAAGTGGCTGAGTTTGGCTCCCTGATATAAACATACGTACTTTCCAAAATTCCTGAAATATTTACGATAATTACACATATTAACCTACCACTGGAACAATTCAGTCAAAATACATACTACATCACTTTGTAAAAGTGATCTTTTTAGCACGACAAAATTACTTTATGATAAAGAGAATCTTCTGTATTTACTTACCTGGATATAATCTACCGGATTCTTTCCTTCTCCTTCCTCAGAAACAAGGGCTTTACCTTGTTCCCTTAAATAGGAACTCATACACTCACACATCGTTTTCAAACCATTTGGCACACGACTAAATAACTTGTACATGCAAGCAAGGTCTGCAATCAGAATGAACACACAAATTGGCTACATTAAAGATTAAGAAAAAAAAAACTGAATATCTGTTCATGCTGATTTGTGATATTTAAAGAAGCTCCATTATGATAATTTGATGACCCCATAAAAAAACTACTAAAAAACAAAATTGCAGCAAAATGGGGCTGGGATGGGGGAAAACTAGTTAATGATTATTATTGCAACTTACAAAATACATCATACAGATGAGATACTAAGCATCAATAAACGGTTGTGGCAAGTTTTGGTTTGCATGGAAGAGATGTCCAAATAGCATAAGAAACAAAGTCACAAAAAAGGAAAACTGAACTTTTGGGTTCCTATGTAATTTATCCAATATAATTCTAATTTAGAAACTAGTAATACAACAAAACAACTATCAAAAGAATAACTTTAAATTTGGTATGTCCAATTAAAAAAATAAATGTGGTTTAACTGACAGTTAATGTAAAAAGAGGAACTTTAAAAACCAAGAAAAGTCTTACAGGTATTTTTGAAGCATGTCTATCTCAAAAGTTCAATGCCAATAGTGGCAAGAAATAAATTTCATTACACATCATGGTAAAATTCATGTGAAACTTACAGTATAAACTCCTATGTTTTAGTATTTTCCTCGGAGCAATCCCTGGTATTTTTTAGGAGGTGATCTAAGCCAATATCTGTATTTGAAAAACTGGCGTATCTCACTACATTGTTTTTATTTAGAATGAAAATTCTAGACTGCCTTTTACAGAAATAAAAGGTGGAGTTGAGATACTGCTTTCCTGTATGTCTAATGTATCTCTGAAATAAGAACTTACTGGAAGAATACAATGTCAAAACTTTACAATGATATAAAAAAAGGTTTTATAACTGAGAACTTTTAAAAATGGAGTTAGAACAGCACCTTCTAGATCAGGGGCTGTTTTCTGTAAAGCATCAGACAGTAAATGTTTTAAACCATGGATCATATGGTTTTTGTTCCAACTACTCAATGTTGCCATTGTAGCCAGAAAGAAGCCATGGCTAATACATAAATGAATGGTCATGACTGTACTTCAATGAAACTTGATTTATAGACACTGAGATCTAAAACTTATATAATTTTCATATGTAATGAAATATTACTCTTTTGACTTTTTTTCCAGCCTAACTGGTAGTGGGCCAGATCTGACAGGCTGTAATTTGCCCACCTTGTCTGTATTTATAAGAGCAATTTAGATCCTAAAAATACATGGATGCAACTTTTATAAAAAGGGCTTCAAAATTTGTTTCAATGACTTTCAAAAGTTTTTGGACAAACTTTTTTTGAAATGACTTTCAAAATGACTTTCAAAAGTTTTTGGACAAAGTATTCTCATCAACAATGTATGTCCAAAATAATCCACACAGAGCAAATCTTATAGTATCTCACATTTGGTATAAATTATAACCAAGTTGGCCCATGTTAAAAATAAATATTATAAATGCAACAGAAATTTATGGATATGTACTACAGTAAGCTTTTGTTATCAAATACCTCTAACAAAACAGTTTCCAATTTTGTATTCTTTATTCCTATGCTATTATAGTTCTGTTTATATGTTGTATATTTAACTGTATATAAACTAATAAAATTTCATTATATATAATCCACTGTAAATAAATGGATGGCATAGTGGAGAAAGTGAAAGAGAAGAAAAATTATTTGGCAAGCAATTAAATATTATTTGTTTACACTGAAACAATAAAATGATACTATGTGAACTTAATTTCATAGTGCCATATGCATTTCATGATCAATCCAACTAATCCTCTACTCATGGTGGGAAAACACTTTCACTTTCTGATCTATAAGACATTTGGCTTCATAATGGTGAAGTTGCATCTCTGACATATTCTTGACATATTGTTCAAGAGCAGGTCCTAGCATAATTAAGACATTTTGCAATTAGGTTTCTAGTGGAAAGCCAGGAAAACTGAAGCCATGATTTTTAAATTTAATTTAGCATCACAGAAAGCTGCTTACTTGCTGAGAACATTAAGCACTAAACAGAAACTATGGTAAGTGGCTATTCTGATACTCCACCATTTAGGTGCTTATTAAGCAGTTGCCACGTGTTAGATATACTTAATGCCTTTAACACAAGTCTCCATGCAGGCTACAGATACTATAATTCAGGTGTGCTCAATCATCTCTCCATCAAACATTTCCTAGCCTCTTAATCTTCAAGCACATTTAATCTCCCAACTCTTAGCCACCCCCACCAAACATGAATAAGAAAGCATTAACTCAGTAACTAAACAATACATTAGAAAATTGATTCTCATTCTGTTTAAGTAAGGAAAACTGCTTTTCATAAAGTCCTCATCTGCCAGAGATCATTAAGATTGGGGTCATCAAACTATAGCCCATGGAACAAGTATAGGCCACTGCTTGTTACTAAACAGTTCACAAAATAAGAATGCTTTTCACATTTTAAATGGTTGAAAAATAAAAATCAAAATTTTATAAGAATACAAGTTTATTCATTTATGTTATTGTCTATACCTACTTTCTATTATAGCAGAGATGGGTAGTTTACTGTATGGTCCACACCCTAAACTATTTATTCTCTCTCCTTTTAGAAAAAAATTTTGCCAATCCCTGACTTAAGACAATGGGCATCCAGGAGTAGCTTATTTTGGAAAATATCCTTAAAAATGATTTTTGTTTTGCTTTTACAAAAAAGCTTTATCGGAGTGTTTTTAAAAAGTAACTTTCTCTAGCTTAATAAAGACAACAAATTTACATGCAACTTTTCTGGAAGTTAAAACATATATAGAAACATAATCATCTGAAAATACAAGGCAAAGATTCCACTAGAAGAAGAATGGAACAACCTCTCTTCCTACTATCTTTCTTTTCCCTTCTCTTACGTCTTCCTGTCTTTTAAATTATTAACTTAAAAAATTGTTTCACTCCCTACCTAGGAAGTCAAGGTAGGGTCATAGGTCATAGGCAGTATGTATTTCTTTTATAAGTACGTGGCTATAATGTTGCTAAGACTTCACCCAGCACCAGATTTACTTTTTAATACCATGTGCTCTATGTGCTCGTCTGCTCAGTCATGCCCGACTCTTTGCAACCCCACAGACAGTCCACAAGGCTCCTCTGTCCATGGGATCTTCCCTGACGCAGGGACTGAACCCACATCTCTTGTGTCCCCTGCACTGGCAGGCAGATTCTTGATCATTAGCACTACCCTTTTATTACTGTATCAGTGACTTAGCAAGTTCCAGTTTTAATGCGAAGCTTCAGAAATTAAGAATGAGGACAACATAACTGTTCTTCGTAATTTGTCCCAGGGTATTCCCTATCACTTCAGGAAAATAAGGTAAATAGTCAAAAAAAGAGTAAATGTTAGTTATCTCCAAAATGTTTACTTGTAAGCAATACTCCTTTCTCCTTGTTCAGTCTATAACTTAAGAGTTCATCTAAACATGTCAACATGGAAGACACACAAATTTTTGCATTTTTGGTACCCTTATCACAACCAACTCCCCAAAGGAATGCATACAAAAATTTAAGACTGGAACTTCAGACTGTGGAGAGTGTGGATGAAAAAAAGACTCTAAATGCCCTGGCATAAAAAAATAAAGTACAGGAGCAGGTCAGGAGCTCACCAGCCTCATCAACATCATTAGGCTTTATCTTCTGGGTTAAGAAAAACACAAAGTGAGGAGACTGAAGATGAAAGAAAAAATCAGCTATTCAATTCACTAGCAACATCTAGAAACCTTATTAAGTGTAAAGCTTTACTGTAAAATCCTATCAAAGTACCAACAGTGATAAAGTGATCAAACATCATGACTTCTTGAAAACTGATATTCATAATCTTCAATAGAAAAAAAAAAAAAACGAGAACCTGGCAGACCTACAAGAATTTAATTGTTTTTCAATTGCTAACACTTACCTTCTGTCTTGCCATTTTTCAACATATGTACTAGTCCCGAATTCTCCATTTCTACTATAGTTTTCATGTGCTTGGAAATGAGTTCCCTCTCAACCACCTTTACAATCGGCTCTTCAGTTGATTTGTCAAGGCAGTGCATCACTCGTTCTATTTCTTCATTAATTCTAGCTTCTACTTTCTTTATATATACTGAAGCACTGTTTTCTGCTAGAAATTTCTGGCTTTCCATCTGCAAACAAAAAGCATGATTTTTTTCTTTTTTAAACAAAGCAGCAAAATGTGCTTCTGCTTTCAACTCGGTTTCTACAGTGTTTCTCATAAACCAAACTAAATATCCCAAGCGCTATTAACATTTTATATACTGTCTATAAATACTCCTAGCATCAGCATATCCTTTAAAGCATTACATACAACTAAATTAATACATTATCCTTAAGCAGCATTTTTCAAACTTTGCCAGTGTATTCCGAATAGCAGAAAAAGTAAGCATATGCCAGTAAAAGTTGAAACTACACAATGAAGCATCTGACTTCAAGTGAGAGTGAAAAATTATTTGTTTTAATGTAAAATTATGCCTAAAAAGATTCATCCGATTTATCATAGTTTTGCTGCCATACTGGTAGTTACTAAAGTCCTCCTGCCACCCTACTCCCACTCTCAAAGGAATATATATAAAGTCTGAGAAAGAGCTTTTCAATAACTATCAATCTTGTCTGCTAACACCAGTCTTACAGAGAAATCTCAGTAAGTTTTAAATGCTGACCCTGACTTTAACCTCATAATAAAATTAACAAATATATCTAAAAATTATATAATGTTAGACATATTAATATAAATGATATACAAATGTAATAGTATTTTCCATTCTCTTAATAAAAAGTAGTTTGAAATAATTTAAGTTTTTAGGTGTGTGTGATAATGGTGTGATACACATTATCACACCAAACAAAAATCATGGTGAGACAACCACTTCACTATTACATTAATATATATATCACTGTAATATATTTTGGAAACCTGACAATTTTCTACTTTATTTCTACACTGTAATGAAAGAAATTAAAACAAATGCAAATGTAAAAACACTGTAAAAAATATCCAGAACTAGTTGTTGCATTATTAGAAAATAGTTTCCTACATCATAAAATTAGCATTTCATAAAGCATGGTTCAGGCTTACCAGTACAGGCCATAAAAATCTTCCTGATAGGTTACAAACTGATTTTTAAAAACCGTGGCGGGGGTGGTGGTAGGGTGATGTGGGCGGCAGTGTGCAAGTACGTTCGTTTGTTTCTTTACTGGTAAGTGACAGCAAAATTTCAGGAGTCCCACATTTATATACACCCAATGCCTGGAGATGGAGAAGGCAATGGCACCCCACTCCAGTACTCTTGCCTGGAAAATCCCATGGACAGAGGAGCCTGGTGGGCTGCAATCCATGGGGTTGCAAAGAGTCGGACACGACTGAGTGACTTCACTTTCACTTTTCACTTTCATGCATTGGAGAAGGAAATGGCAACCCACTCCAGCATTCTTGCCTGGAGAATCCCAGGGACAGGGGAGCCTGGTAGGCTGCTGTCTATGGGGTCGCACAGAGTCGGACACGACTGAAGTGACTTAGCAGTAGCAATGCCTGGAGAATCCCAGGGAGGGGGAGCCTGGTGGGCTGCTGTCTCTGGGGTCACACAGAGTCAGACACGACTGAAGTGACTTGGCGGCAGCAGCAGGAGAAGGGGACGACAGAGGATGAGATGGCTGGATGGCATCACCGACTCGATGCACATGAGTTGGGGTAACTCCGGGAGTTGGTGACGGACAGGGAAGCCTAGTGTGCGACGGTTCATGAGGTCGCAGAGTCGAACACGACTGAGCAACTGATCTGAACGGCTCTTAAAAATGACCTACTGTAGAGTAATTGTAACTTTCTGCTTATTTTTAAAAAGTTTATTACTGAAATTGAATAGTAAAGTTTTAACTGAGTCTACTTTAGCAGTACTACAAAGCTCCTACTATAAACTGCTCAGATGGTTGAGGCTTTCAGGAAGAATGCCCAATTACCATGACTCTATAAAGACTGTCTTGTCTGTCACAGTACTCAGTCATTGTTATTTCATTACAAATCAGTACTAGTTTATCCTTACTTTTGGCCATTCAGTTGGTTTGGGGTTGTAGATACAGCTGCAAATTTGTATCTTATAATTTCCTCATCAATAGCTTTTAAGACATATAGATGCACTACAGGATCATACCTATTATCTTATCTATATTTACTAGTAAATTACCAAAAGCCTGAATAATGAGACTTCATTGGTGATGTACTGCCTGTGAATTTATGGCAAATTACAGTAACATATAAATATTATAAAACTTAAGGTTATTCCTTAGTTTCTATGTTTTAGAAACATATAAACATAAAATTTGTTAAAGATTTTTCTTTTTGATGGAGACCATTTTTAAAGATTTAATTAAATTCGTTACAACACTGTTTCTGTTTTACATTTTGTTTTTTGGCAGAGAGGCACGTGGGATATCAGCTGCCTGACCAGTGACTGAACCCACATCCCTGCACTGGAAGGCAAAGTCCCAACCACTGGACCATTAGGAAAATGCATATAATTTCAAAAAATCATAAAACAATGAAATCCTATAAAGCAATTATCCTTCAATTTAAAAATAAATTAAAAAAAATCATATGTCTAAGTCCAACCTCTTCGATTTATTTCCAATAAGCTCCTTCACTGGAATGTGAGCATGTAGGGTTGGTGTGCTGAAGGGTATAAAATTTGCATTCTTTTCCCCAATGGGCCTCAGGACATAAAGGTCAAAGTGTTTAAATTAGTAACTATATTTGGTAATCTTAAGAACATCTTAAAAGTATGTATTTATATCTTATACAAATAAATACATAAGATATTTGTATCTTATAACTGATTACCTGAAAAAACTCTGCAGACATTTCCAAAAAAGGAGCCTCAAAATCTTCTTCATAGACTGATCGTCCTTCGAGACCTAATATCATTAACATCTGGCAAGCATTTCTTATTGCGCCTCTGTCAAAAGAAGTTAAACCACTTGATAGTAAAAACACATTAAAGATTCACGTGAAACATGCAACAGAAGTAGCGAGAAAGACTTTCAGAACAACTTTAACGAAAGTGCTCAATTTCCCATAAGCAACCGATTTATAACATGAGGATTTAGAACAATTTTAATTGGAAAGCACACTGTACAGTTATTTATCTCGAGTTGTCCTCATGCTGTTGTAACTTAGAATATGACTTAACAAAACGGGTACAAGTTCTCAGTCATTTTAGACTATGTTCGACATTTTTTTCTTCACATACATTAAAAATAAATGCTAACCAAAAGCCCCTTCAAAAAAAGACAGACAAACATGTTATCAAACAGAAAAAAGAACAAAATGTCAGCATTAAAAAATACACAAAAAATAAAAAAGATTAATGGTTGATTTGCTTCTTAAAGATATATTAAACAAAAGCTTTAGGATGGTTTCTTCTAAAAATAAATGTCTGCTTTTCAGTTAAAATCTAGCTAACTTTGCTAACTGTGACATAACGTTTTTGAGTATTTTTATAACATGCTGCTGCTAGACAAACTTAAAATTAAGACAGTGAATCAATTCTCAAGATATAACCACTAAAAACCTAAACCCAAAGAGTTTAGAAAGACTGTCATACCGGTCTACAACCTCTCCTTTCCGCTCCCTGGCAATCATATCCAATAGCGTCTGCCGGAGATGATCCCTAATACACCCATAGCGTACAACTTGATCTCGGAAAATAATTAATCCCAAATTGTAGACATTCTCCACATTATTTTGTTGTACATATACACGGTCCTGCAGTTAAAAGAAAATCATAATATAAACATTAGTAAACTCTTGCGTACAGAAAAATAATCATTTTGTGTTACAAAAGCAAAGGAAATACAATTTCAAAAGTGGTCAATTTTTCAGGTGAGAAACACTTCAGGCAGCATGGAATTTTCTAGTACCTCCCAAGTTATATAAAAGTTATACATAGTTAAGTATTTACTATTTACAATGGCTACTGAAACAATGGTGATAGGTGAAGATGACCCATTTACCATAAGTAAAAGGGAGGAAAAAAAAGCACTCCACCCAGGGAGAGAGACAAGTCAGCAGAAAGGAGACAGGAGAAAGGTAGACAGCAGGCAGGCAGGTCTTCCCTTTTCCCCAAAGCCATAACCTGCATGAACATGGTTCTTATTTTCCTAAATACTGTACCTGAAGGTGATATTCTTTAAATAAAATCGAGAGCTAAATGAAATAGAGATACATGTGACTTAAGCTGGCTGCTTATTGGTAAATGTTGCTGCTAAGCCGTTTCAGTCGTGTCCGACTGTGTGACCCATAGACGGCAGCCCACCAGGCTTCCCGTCCCTGGGATTCTCCAGGCAAGAACACTGGAGTGGGTTGCCATTTCCTTCTACAATGCATGAAAGTGAAAAGTGAAAGGGAAGTCGCTCAGTCGTGTCTGACTCTAGCGACCCCATGGACTGCAGCCTACCAGGCTCCTCCGTCCATGGAATTTTCTAGGCAAAAGTACTGGAGCGGGGTGCCGTTAAATGTTAAAAGTTCCTAAATGCTTATAACAGAGCAGCATTCAGTATTACATAATTAAAACACCCCTGGCTAATGCCATTTCGGATTATTTACTAGTAGTCAGTCATCTTACTTTCAAGTTCTTACCAGCATGTTACCAGTGTTTCACTTAATATAGCACAGATAATCCAAAATTATTGGTCATGGAAGGCTCATTTTGTGAAATACTTAGAAATCTGTATTTACATCAAGATACACTGAAATAAAACTACTCTTTTTCATTCACAAAAGGATTAGTAACAGAATTCCATTCTGTTCTTAACCAGGATGTCTCTGGGCTTTGGTGGGCCCGCAAACTTCGGAAGTTTTAAAAATTATTTTGTGTTTGTTCATATTAATACGTAAGTATTTTGGGAAGAGTCCATAGCTTTCACCAGATTCTTAAAGGAATCTGTAATCCCCAAACAAGATCCACTAAACTGTATCTCTGAACTTTCAAAGGAACACTGTACTAAAAGCAATACCAAATAAAGTACAAGCTAAGTAAACATGAACATCATATCATAATAGGCATTAAATGGCACTCATCTTTTTTTTTCCAATGGCAGGAAATGACATTTCTGTTTTTATGTAAAAATACAAATATACAAAATGCAAACATATAAAATTATAGTTGTACATAAAATATACATGTACTCATGACCTTTCTAACCAATTTTTATCTAATTTTTTGAGAGTAGTATAGCCTCTCTTCAGACACTAGTCCTCCAACTTTCATTCATCTCAAACAATGGTCCATTCCTACGCTACAAGGAAAGCTGCTCTTTTGTTAATCTTTGGTGCTTACTTTCTACATTTTATACCACATTTTTCAAACTGTGGTAGCAACTTCAGTTAAGTTCAAAATTTTCACCGGTGACTTCAATAAATTCCTGAATTTCACACTTCTTTCCTTGAGATCTTAAATTCTAAGTTTCACCCTGTGCACATCCCTCTTTTTTTAACGGACTCACTTTTACTGAAGCTTACTCATGAACTTCAAGGTCCAACTCTCCCCCACCCTCCAGTATCATCCTGATTCTGGCTTACTTTTCAGCATAAAACAAAACGTATTCAATGAAAACTGACAAAAACCCAGTAATTCATAAAGCAATGAGAATTATTTTTATTATAAAAATAGTCACTCCAATTAAAGCATAAATTATTTATAAATTTTTTTCAATTTTGAACATAAATATCTATGGCACAGAATCTGGACCAAATATAGAATCACTCTTACCCAATGCCACCAAAACCAGTTAACTGATTAATTAAAGTGGTGAAACAGGAAAACCATTACATACATACACACACCACACTTGCACCTTAAACATTTTACTTTAAAACATGTGCGTGTTCACTAAAATACTTTTTATTTGAACATGCGTCCTGTTATTAGAGGTCAATGCTGTCTTTCTCAAATATACTCATTCAATGTAAATTGTCTAGCATTTCCACTTTCAGTTTTATTAAGATGGATCGTGACCAGAGATAATCGTGAGGCAATCTAACTGTAAAAGGCCTTCTAAATTTTTAGTTTCCACCCTAGACTTTTAAATTACCAAATAACCCAATATTTAGCGATTTGCCTTTGTCAAGTCTTTCCAAAACATTCAATCTAGTCTGCCAAATAACAAACTGTATTGTTTTACACACTATTCTACTGATTGACACAATATAAAATTATGTAGAAACAGGAAGTACAATTAGCATAATTTGAAAACAAATACAACTGACTCTCAGTAAGGAAAGCTCAACTGAAAAGAACAAGACAAAGATATACTGAAAAGTAGTGGGATAGCACTGAGAGAATGTCTACCAATCAGGCTTTTCACGGCTAGAGCAGAAAGTACTGTCAATTCCAGCAAGTACTGTCAAGCTTCAATGTATTACATGCCTCTGTAACCGTCAGCACATCTTGTAGGAGATATATAACATACATATACATAATACATATTAGCAAAGTTAACATATGCCTTCTAAAATACCTCTTTCTTAAGAAACCAAATGTTTCTAATTTAGGATAAGAGAAATGTCAAAGAACTAGATCGGATTTTATTGGTTTTGGTGAAAGGCAATTACCTTTAAGAATTACAGAACAAAAGATGCAGCAATGTAACCTTCAGAGTAAATTAAAAGTGTTAAAGTGAAAATTTTTAATGTTCCCCCTTTTGGCTTTATTGTAGTTAATTTATATGCCATAAAAAATTCACTCATTGTTAAGAGTATGGTTCAATAATTCACAGTCCATTTCTATACTGTGTAATCACTGCAATAATCCAGTTATAGAATATAGTTCCGTCACTCAAAAAATCCCTCCAGCCCTTCTGACATTAATTGTCACTATCAGCACCTCTGCTTTTTCTATAATTTCCTTTCCTGGACATTTCATAGAAGTGGAATCATATAATATGTAATCTTTTTGAGTCTCATTTTTTACTAAGCGTTAAGATTGCTAAGGTTCATTAATGTAACACATATTAGTATTTCTTTCCTGTTCAGTGCTGAATAGTATTCCACTGCATGGATATGCCACATTTAGTTTACCCATTTATCAGCTAATGGATATCTAGGGCTGTTTCAGTTTACCAGTTGTTTCCAGTCTCCTACAGGTAATGCTGCTATGCACACTTGGGTACAATCTTCTTGTAGGATGTATGCCTTCTTTTTTTTTTTTTGGATAGATTTCTATGAGCAGAAGTATTGGCCACATGGAAATAGCCAAATTGCTTTCTAAAGTGGACATGTCAGTTACAGAATTCTTCTTAAGATGTCTGGCCCTACCATTAACTGCTGGTTTGATTCTGAGTAAATCATTTATCCACTCTGGTCCTGGGTAACACAAAGGGCTGGTAAAAATACTCTCTAAAACTCTGATTTCCTTTGAAGCTTAACTCTCTGATCAAGGCTTAGCATATACTAGGGATCAAGACATGTATCACTATTACTTCTTTCCTTCTGTTATCCGTCTCCTCTGGCCTGGGTTTTTCCCCTCTCAATCCTAAACACAGTGATGCTATCATTCTATAACCATATGGCCTATGCTATGCTATGCTAAGTCACTTCAGTCGTGTCCGACTCTGTGCGACCCCATAGACGGCAGCCCACCAGGCTCCCCCGTCCCTGGGATTCTCCAGGCAAGAACACTGGAATGGGTTGCCATTTCCTTCTCCAAATGCAGGAAAGTGAAAAGTGAAAGTGAAGTCACTCAGTCGTGTCTGACTCTTAGCGACCCCATGGATTGCAGCCTAACAGGCTCCTCCATCCATGGGATTTTCCAAGCAAGAGTACTGGAGTGGGGTGCCATTGCCCTCTCCGCATATGGCCTATAGAAACTGCTATCTTAAGTCTTCTGGCAAAAAGACAGAAAGGGAGCCTGGTGCAGCTAATAAGCTCTTCAGGTATACTGCATACAGAGACAAACAATGCTTCAGAGTAGGAGAAGCCAGGTATAATGGGACCACATGGCTAGGGTATTCAAGGAAATCACACAAAATTTACATCCATGGAAAATAACTGAGGACATGGGAAATACTGATGCTAAACCCTGTCTTTCAATGTGAGACTGTCAAGGTGTATATAATGATCATAATTAAATGACATAATATTAAGAAAACCTGTTAACCCTGAAATTTGACTATGGATACCAGAGAACTAACAAAGAGAGAAGGAAAACCTGCAACCTTGAGTGTGGCTACTTAAAATGAGTAATACCAAATGGTCATTTATATTGTTTGGTACATGTGATTGATAGCCATCAAGCAAAGTAAAAGCTACACATGCACACATTTAGGTGTTTACATGTGTATGAACAATAACGCAGGCACACATTCACAATAAACTTGTGATCTGAACATGATAAATATTAAAATATTTGCTGAATGAACGTGCTAAATCTTTTTACTGTTTATTAAGCACTATCAGAAGGACTTCAGCCTGTGGGTACACAAGAGCATTTCATAACAGATTCTAATAGGAATCTTTGTTAAAAAAATAAATGGCTAACTTTATGTTAATACAGTATCTATTTAGCTGTAATCATTTAAATCACTGCAGGACTTTTTATTTTGTATATGTGTCTATGTGATATTTAATTTGACCAAAATGTAATTTGTATGAGTTCAACTTCAGTCAGTTATCTACTAGACAGATAAGCACAGGTAGAAAGTTGGTGGTTGCTTCTATTTGACTTTTTAAAGCCAAAATAAATTCCTTTTTAAGGCATTTTGAATTCAAAAATGTTCTGAAAAATCCATGTTTCATCACTACGGAGATAAAACTACATTTAAAATCTCTATGGTTCCCTCTCGGGAACTGCTATTCCTAGGCTAAGCAAACCTTTTCCCCTTAACTGACAGCTTCACCGAGACACCTAATTCACCTCGATACCTAAATACCTAACTAATATATAAGAGGTCAAACTCAGAATGCAAAAGTATTCTCAGATGGTCCAAGACACACTATGCAAAAAGAAAATTTTTTAGGAAAGCTAAATCTATGCAAAGTCAAGAAATGACTGTGTAAGTGGGCTAAATAGTTTCATGGAGTCAGGGATAAATAAAAACAGTAACAAAAATTTGGTAATGAAGTTCAAAAAGTAACTCATACTATTTAATTTACCCACAATAAATGGTTTGGGAAATATTTTCAATCAACAGTCATCATGTCATGAAACAGCCAAGGAAAGAACAAATTATAAGCTCTTTCAGTATCATTCATATCTAGTCTCACCGAACAATGTTTTCTTGTAAGATTAAATGGGTACTCAGGGAGCAAATTCTAACCTTTGGGTAATATTCAAGTCTGAAAACTTAGTACTATAAATATATATACAACATTCCTTTGCCTCAATTATAAAATTTAGGGCAGATCTTCATCATTTTTTTGCTTCAAATTCCAGTAGTTCAGTACTTTCGGTAACAACACTAAGGAACTAGGAGCAGTTATGGTTTAGTACTCGTTTGTCTACACTTCCTGCTTGATCCCACTTATGACCAATGGCAGCTCTTTAGGCAAAGAGCACTTTTTGAATCTAAGTGTATAGCTCTGAAAGTTGGTTTATCAAGTACATTGCCAAGATGGTTAATAAAACTTAATTCTTCTCTCACTTTCACTCATTTTTCTTTCCCACATCTCAAGGCAAGATGACCTATAACTGCTTTCATTTATTTTTTTTACAAGAGAACAGAAAAATAGGAATGTAAATCAGGTTAAAAATCTTTATCAATACTAAATATTTATCCTACTCATAAACTAGAGATAAATCCTGAAAAATTAGACTCATTTAAAAGAAAAGACACACACAAGAAAATACCGCTATAATAACTAGCTACTGTAGGTTTGAACCTACTTTCCCAAATTTAATCACCAGGCAATCTTTTACCAACAAGTTATAAATTTAAGTGTTTTCAAAAACAGGGTTCACTTTCTAACCACAAGTTAAGATGGATTAACACAATGAAGACAGAAATAGAAAATTTAAAAACAAAACAAAACCCCAGAAAAGCAACAAAAAGGTTCTATGGCAGAGTTTACAGTAGGGGTAAAACAGTCTAATCAGAGCAACGGTTGAAGAAGTGTCCCGATATTTTTACAGAATGCTAGTGTCTGACTACATTGCTGAAAAGGCATCCATAAGATATGAAATAGTAAACTGCCCAGATTAATACTTCTGAATTTAACAGAAATGTTACTGGTTAATTCTGGATAAAGTGAATGAAAAAGCACAGGATACAGTGTCCAAAAACCTGGCTTGAAAACTTAGCTGCATAACTAAAGTTCAAAGTCATAATTTCCACCAATATAAAATGGGCCCCAATCTCCCTCTTGGGAACATGAAGGCCGTTTAAGGCTGTGCAGCTCCAAGAAATTCTATTATTTAAAAAAGTCTTTTTACTGAATGTTACAATATTACTTCTGTTTTATGTTTTGGTTTTTTGGCCATGAGGAGTGTAGGATCTTAGCCCCCTGAGGAGGGATGGAACCCACAGGTCCTGCATTGGAAAATGAAGTCTTAACCACTGGAACGACCAGGGAGGTCCCCAAGAAATTCTACTTTACAATAATTCCCGTTCATCTCAAGAACTTTATCTTAGGATATGTGACAAAACAAACCCCTAGTCATGTTTCTCTAAAGCTATATAACTTGCACCGAATCACAAAATAAAAGCACTGTTTCCTACTGCAAAATTTCACCAATGTAATGGTGGGGAATAAAGCAACAACGCTAGAATACTGTCCCTATTAGAACCATACCAATTTTAATAATGTGATTATAAGATTTTTAGAAAAGAAGACCTGTATCAGAGAAGCGATATCATTCAGTGTTCATAAGCACAGATTTATGAGCCAGACAGGCTGTCTTGATCCTATCTCTACCATTTACTAGGTGT
Organism: Bos indicus; assembly: GCF_029378745.1. Classification (NCBI taxonomy): domain Eukaryota; kingdom Metazoa; phylum Chordata; class Mammalia; order Artiodactyla; family Bovidae; genus Bos; species Bos indicus. The sequence goes on from NC_091761.1 coordinate 112,587,872, forward strand.
GACCTTAACATCTGTGTTTGTTTCTTCAATATAAAATAACACGTATCTCAAAAAGCTATTATCACGTACTTTCACTCTTTGTCTTGAAAGAATACCCTTTATAAAACAAACTCCTTTCACAATAACTATAAAAGTAAGCTACAATATTACCACCTCACAGCCATCAAGATAGTTACTATTAAAAAGGAATAATTATTCAAAAAGATGCATGTACCCTAATGTTCACTGCAGCACTACACGGAAGCAACCTAGATGTCCACTGACAGATGAATGGATAAAGAAGACGTGGTACATATATACAAAAGAACATTGTTCAGCCATAAACCGGACTGAAATCGAGCCATCTGAAGGGATGTGGAAGAACCTAGCGGCTGTCATACAGAGTGAAGAAGTCAGAAAGAGAACAACAAATACTGTATATTCACACACATATATAGAATCTAGAATAACGACACTGATGAACCTATCTGCATGTAGAGCATGAACTTATAGACATAGCAGGTAAAGGAGAGGGTGGGATAATGAGAGTAGCACTGACACATGTACATTACCATGTGTAAAACAGATAGCTAGCAAGAAGTCATTATATAGCCGAGTTCAGCCCAGGAGGAAATATACTATGTATACATACAGCGGATTCACACTGCTGTACAGCAGAAATTAACACAATATTGTAAACCAGTTATACTGCAACTTTAAAATAAAAGGTAAAGAAAGGAAAAACAACAAGCACATAGTGAGAATACGGAGAAATCGGAATTTTTGAATCTTGCTGGGAATGTAAAATTGTTCAGCTGCTATCGAAAAATAAGATGGTAGTTACTTAAAAATTAAGAATAGAATTATCATGTAATCCAGCAATTCTACTGTCTGGGTTTATACTCAAAAGATGGGTCTTAAAGAAATATTCTTACACTCCTATCCATAGCAGTGTTATTCAAAATAGGCAAAGGGTGGGAAAAAAATCCAAGAGACCATTGACTTGCGAATGGAAAAGCAACTGTAGCATATCCATATGACTGAGTATTACTCAGCCTTAAAAAGAAAGACAATTTTAAAAACTGACGTAACACATTTCACGTGTAAAACATTATGACTTCTGTATACACTACAACGTGCTCACCACAAGTTCAGTTTCACCATCTTGCCTTGCCCTCACTCCCCTTTCCCTCTGTTAACCACTAATCTGTTAAGGAAAGAAACTCAGACTCAGATTACAACATGGATGAAACTTCAGTTGCAAAAGGACAAATATTCTATGATTCCACTTTTAAGAGGTAGCTAGAGTGGACTACTTCATACAGTCAGAAAGTACAGTGGTGGAGACCAGGGGACTGAGGAATAGGGTGGGGGGGGATGGGGAGTTACCGTTTAATGGGTATCAGTTTTGCAAGGTGAAATTCTAGAGATGAATGGAGGCAATGATAGCTGTGTAACAGTATGAATGTATTTAACATCATATGTATTTTAAAATAAAACAAACAAACAAATACTGTTTAAAAGCATCAAAGAGCACCAAAAGCCATCTGGATTTGCGGGACCAATGTTCTGGGAAAAAGGCAAGTATACTGAGAAGAGTCCTACATTTGCCTTCACTCATTCCCTTGGGTCATCTGTTGTTCTCACAATACTTGGAGGCCAAGCAGAAAGTCACAGGTGGAATGGCTATCAAGTAGCCAAGGCTTCTGAGGCAAAAGTCTAAAGAAAAGAACCAAAGTTGTGCAAGCAAACTTCACTGAGACGTTTACTGACACATCATCTAAGCATGGATGAGACACCAAAACTCCAAACAGAAAGCAGCGCAGGGAGACTAAGAGCTGAACAGAGACTGCCAGAAGCCCTGCAGTGAGGTCAAGTCAGTGTTATCTTAAGGCGCACTAATGTGGAGACCAAACCGTAAACAACTCAGGCTTCTGACTGAGACCCCAGAAGGGATGGTCTGAAGAAAACAAAAAGGCAAACTAAAAACAGATCAACCTTAACAAAGCCTAAAAGCCAGTTTCATCTAGATTATGGTGATCTGCCCATACTGTGCCTGTCTGCCAGAAGAAAACTGCATTTCCTAAGAAGGAAGGTTATCATCACTCAGGGCCTCCACAAATTTTCATATACAATGTTGGAAAAGTTACCAGGCACAACAAAACAAACACCCCAGGATCCAATGTCTAAAAACTAAGACGAAAAGGCCCCCGGAAGTCAAAAGTATTCTATACTCAAACTATCCAGAAGTGTTTAAGAACAAACCAACGACAAACAAATTTAAGTAAACTGTAAATCAAGGGTCTGTGTTGTAATCTCTAAATCCCTAAAATGATAATAATAAAAGCATATATAAATAATAGTTAATGGGGGAAGGGGGTATAGTAATAAAACATACTTGACTCACCTAAAAGAAGTAAAGAAAACTGAAAGAAAAAAAATCAATAAAGAACAGATGAGACAAACAGAAAAAAGAAAACCACAGCAGGATGGCAAACATAAACCCCAATGTGTCAGTAATCACATTAAACATAAAAGAACTACATGCTTCATTTTAAAAACAAAGATAATCAGATGGGGTTAAAAAGCATGTTACTATTTGGTACTTACAAGTGACACACCTTAAATATAAGCAGACAAAAAGGTGAAAAGCAAACAGTTGGATGAAGTTTGCTATGAAAACATTAATTATAAGAAAGCTCATACTAATACTAGACAAAGTAGTCTTTTAGCAGGAAGTATTACTAAAGATAAAGAAGGATATAATCCTAAATTTATATTCACTGTATAACAAAACTTAAAAATATATAACCTAAAAGGAGAAATAAGACCCAAATCAAATCTGAAGATTTTAATATTTCTTGGTAGTTGATAGAACAGGCAGACAAAAAAATTAGTAAAGATGGGTAAGATCTGAACTTGATTAGTAAATCTGACCAATTGATATATACACAACACTTTCTCCAACAACTGCAGATTGAAAAACTGAAACCAACTGAAATTAAAAACTTCTCTTCAAAGACACCATTAGGAAAAAAGATATCTAGAATGAAAGACAATATCTCACAATACATTTATTATTTGATGAAGTATTTTTATCCAGAACATACAAAGAACTCTCTCAAATTTTTTAAAAAATCAGAAAACCCACATTAAAAAAAAAAGGGCAAATGTGTAGTTTAATTTGTTATACACAAGTGTTCATCATTCAGTCATCTCCGACTCTTTGTGACCCTATGGACTGTAGCCCGCCAGGCTCCTCTGTCCATGGGATTCTCCAGGCAAGGATACTGGAGTGGGTTGCCATTTCCTTCTCCCTGTTATAAATTGTTTTTAAAAAAATTAAAAGGGGACTTTTGAATTAGTGGTTAGAATAACTGCTGTAACTGCTACAGTATCTAATATTTTTGCTGAGTTTCTAAGTATTCTAATAATAATGGTTTTAAATAACTTCTGATGACAATTTTTGTCTAAATCCTTAGAAAAATCACTTCTTTAATGAGAATTTTACCATCAGATTCAAAATTTAAAAATGAGAAAACAGTGCTAAAATTTCTAATATGCTTTCTTAGCTTACACTTGGATCATTGATAAAAATCACTTTTCTTAAATTATAGGCTTGGGAAAACAGGATTATCTACCCAAATGCGACGTCCACATCATAAAACTGCCCAATGACAGAAGAAATTGGAAAAAGAAACCCAGTTGTTTAGAATAGTGTTTGACATATAATACACATTCACAGCATACCTGCTGAGTGAATTTATCCACATAAGCAACAAAGGTGAATAAATGTTAGCTCAACTCTGTGTAAATAAATTATCATAAACATATAAGTGTGTGTGTATGTGTCAGTGTGTGTGAGTGTGAAGTCTCCTTTATTGACAAAGTTTCATCTTCCTTTCCTACACCAAGGTATCTGTGCTCTATGAGTGCACCTCCACAGGACCTACCCATGATGGATTAACCTGCTTGCAACCCACTCCTGTGTTCTTGCCTGGAGAATCCCAGGGACAGGCAAGCCTGGTGGGCTGCCGTCTATGGGGTTGCAGAGAGTCGGACACGAATGCAGTGACGTAGCAACAGCAGCAGCCTCCCTCCCTAAACTCAATGTCATGGATTGCTACATCATCACTGCACACACAAAAAAACAGTTCACAGGGCATAAGTAATCAAAAGTGTTTATGGTTCTGTTAATTTGCTGAAAGGGGAACTTAAATGGATAGCAAGGAAGGAAATCCAAACTATCAAGCCCAATATTTGCTTGTTAATTTGCTGAAAGGGGAACTTAAATGGATGGCAAGGAAGGAAATCCAAACTATCAAGCCCAATATGCTTAACCTTTACAGTACTTATGATGTTGCCCTGGTTTTATTTTACATAAATGCCCAGTACTCGGCTTCTGAACTAACCATAAAAAGACACCAAGGTATTATACTATCAGTCACAAATGCAAAAACTAGAGCACATATGGGGAGCCCGTCTTGTACAGGCCCTTCTTGCAAAAGGAGTAAGTTAAAGAAAAAAAAAAAATTAAAAAGTGTGAAGCTTAACAGCCCAAAAGCCACATCCTATTTTCCTCTAAGATATCATTTTGAAAGCAGAGAAAGTACCAAGAAGACTTTAAACACCTATCTGTGCTCCTCTAGAATACAGCTGTTTTCAAACTTTTCTCAGTGCTCAATCTAGAATACAGTAAAGAAGAAATATTTTTTTGGATCTAAAAAGTACCAAAATCTACAAAAGAAAAGGCAGACTCTCAAATTCTGTGATCTCCATGTTCTCATCCTATCTTCTGGTATCCAAGGACATACAAATCCTTGGTAGCTTTAGCCAACAGCTTATATTATCTCTCAACTTGGTTCCTTGATATCACCTCTGATAACTGTAATTTTCATAATAATGACCAATTTGACACACTCCTTACAGATGCCTAAATTTTCATCTCCCATCTTATCAGGAATCCCTTCACCCACATATTGAGATGGACAGACTTTCAGCTTCATCATTATAAGACCTCAAATATCTCTTGTATTAAAGGTCCTCTTTTTCCTCCCACCTCTCCCTGTGTACATTTCAACAGCTCCTCACTTCAACTAGAACTTCATGTCTACTGATCTCTAACATGGAACACTTGTTTCCTGGGAACTTGTGATTCAATTGCCCACTTCTTAAAATAGCACAGATTGACAACCAACAATTTTAACAATGCTACGATCTTAGAATTATTCCCCGTACCCAATAAGCCAAATTGAATTCGTAGGTTTTCCTTAGCTTTTGAATATTCTTCTCTGAGATTGCTAAGTCCCTCCAAAGAAAGTATGAAGGCTACTGACTGCCGTCACTATACAAACTTTGTGCCAACTTACTTAAATTATCCCCTCACAATTACAGATGACCCACTTAGGTGGCTGACCCAGCACAGGGGATATTCCAAACCTCCCTGTGTGTTAGTTTCCTATTGTTGCAGAACAAATGACCAGCTTCAGTACCTCGTTTACTCTGTAACAGTTCCAGAGTTGACAAGACTGAAAACAGTTTCACTAGAAGAGATTATGATGTTAGTAGCACTGGTTCTTTCTGGAAGCTCTGAGGAGTTTCACTTCCCTGTCTCTTTCAATCTCTAGTGGTCACCTGTATTCCTGGACTATAGCCCCTCTATCTTCAAAGCGCATGACTCCAATCTCTGTGTCTGCCATACTGCCTTCTCTTACTCTGACCCTCCTGCAACTCTCTTATAAAGACCCTGCAGCAGGATAACCTAAGACAACTATCATCTCATGATCCTCAACCTCACCACCTCTGCAAAGTTCCTTCTGCCGAATATGGTGACAACCTCTACGTTCCAGAGATTAGTCGTGGGCGTATCTGGGAGTCCATTACTCAGCCTACCACATTCCTCAGCACCTCACATGATTCTGCGACCAGTAACGACTGTCGCATGCTCTACTTTATTAAGGAGACCATCCTCGCTTCTCTCCTCTTCACAAAGTTCTTCCTACATTCTACTTCACCTCTTTACCCATCCTAATGACTTTCCTAATAGCTCAAAGAAGCAGTGATCCATTTTTAACCTGGGTCAACTCTCCCCCCATGACTTTGAATTTATAGCTTCTAGTCTTTAAGGATAACCTTAACAGAACTGTATCTTTATTATTTGTAAAAATGACTGGGAATATAGATAAATAAGTAAAAATATGAAAGTATCTTGGAAAATCATCACAAAGTTTTATGCAGAAAATTCTATTAACCTTCCACACAATAGGAAATGCTTTTCTATTTCTTTTGAAATGAATTCTAATTGCTCCAAAGCAACCTACAGAATGCCATCCATATAATAGCTATTTTATAGTTTACAGGGGGAGAAATGCATGAATATTAATATATCTGTGGATTATTTTGATAATTAAAGCTATTATATAACCTATAACAAATTTTCTTCATAAAATTACAAAACTTAAAAGATAACATACTAAGTAGCCCCAAACCAATCTTAGAAGTTTAACATGTTAACTTTTCTTAAAGAAAAGGATGAATTAAAAATAAAGCAGATTACAAACTCCAATGCTTTCAGGGACAAAACAGGTAAATTAAGTCTCAAATGTTAGAAAAAGTATAGTGGCAGAATCACATGTTCCATTTTGAGATATGTGTACACTTTTCTTTCCAGAACGCTGAACCTGCCAACAAAGTGTTCAGGGACAAATTTTGACCAATAGCTGCCTCCATGTAACCTGTGATTCCATTTTCACTTTCAAGAGCCAGTGCTTCCCACGTTATCTATACACTGAGGCTGGTGCAGGGCATTTTAGATACAGACATCTCCCTGTCAGAGTAAAAGTCAGCTAGCTGAGGAGGAGGAAGGTGGAAGACAGTGCAGCATCTTCTCTTCTCCCATGAGCCTAAGTTCTAATATTCCAACAGTCAGAGCCAGTCTTCACAGGAAGAAGAAATCTGCCTAGGTATATGTCTTATCTAGCAGGTAAAGTGATCTGATAAGTCTGGAATGAGGGTAAAAAGCTTCATAGAAAATAACGGGGATGTCAATATAAAAAAATTGGGGGGGAGGAGAGGAGTTTTGGGAAAATTAGAAGAATTTATCTTGACTGAAGCTCTGGTTACACATGTGCATACATGTGTCAAAAATAACTTTGTACACTTTAGTTCTGCACATTTCAATGTTAACTGAAATTAATTATACTTTAATTTAAAAAAAACTTATTTAGTTAAGCCCAGAATACTACACATAAAAAGGCAAAACGAAGAGAATGAAAGATGAAAGAATTATACCTGTGGAATATGAAAATACATTATCAACACTTTAACCTCTTTCTAAATCTAAAATTTTGCATTTTTTAATAAGCATTTTGAAAAAAATGCACCATCTATTAAAACACAACGTGTATAGTAATTCTAAGATGTAGTGAGTGCCTAGGTTGTGCAGGAGGCTGTGCTAGGTGTTGGAGACAGAGCCGTGATACAAACACTGTCCCGTCCCCACCCCTCCCAGTCCAGTCTAGTGAGGAACTGAGGCTTTAAGCACTTGTTAGTAATGATAAATACTACAAAGAGAGTAGCGCTAGGTACAATGAGAGCAGCTGGGGCCACGGGCAGTACAAAGCATGTAGCAAGGAAAGCTTACCAGAAATCTAAGCAAAGTCTTAAAGGATAAGAAGAAACACATGACAAAAGAGAGGAAACATTCTGCAAACACTTCCCGACAACACAGGTATGAAAATTCCAAGATGAGAGAGAAGGATAAGAGAGAATCATGCACTTTAAAGTAATAATTCTAGGAACCATGTGAAAAAGAAGAGAGGAGAGCATGGTTAATGTTCTATGACTAGCTACTGAGAAATCAAAGTGCTCTGGTCTTGAGTGGCAGATATGAAAATAGAGAAATTACACATTCTAGAAATATATGATGTGGGAAAAAAGGGAGAAGAAACTGACAAAATAATTCCCAGGTTCCTGTCATGACCAAATGGAATAACACTGATTATGAGCTCACTTGGAAATGCCAAGTTTGAACTATCTCTAGACAGTGAAGGGAGCCACTAGCTAGATCAATGAATTTATGAGTCTGAATCTCAGAGCATGAGACTGGAGAGATAAGGTGAGAATCATTTACACAAAGGCACTACAGAGAGTCAAGGTAAGTAAAAACCATGTACCAGGAGAGGGAAGCCTAGGGTAAGCCCCAAGAAAGGCTCTATTTTAAGGGGCAAGAAGAGAGAGAAGAGTGACTGAGAAGAAACAGTCAGAAAGGCCAGAGGTATACCAAGGGAGTACTTGATGACAGAAATTAAGCACTCAACCATGCCAGAATAATAGTACTCAAGCGTGCCAATGCTGCTGGGAAATCAAGGCAAGTGAGGATTAGCAGTGCGCTTTGTTTTCAGAGATGTGCAAACATGGTGATCCTAGTAGGAGCAAGACAGAACAGAAGAGCTGAGGTAGAAGCGTGACTGAAACATACTCAAAATGAATGGTGGTGGTTTAGTCGCTAAGTCGTATCTGACTCTTGCGACCTCATGGACTTGCCCACTAGGCTCCCCTGTGCATGGGATTTCCCAGGGAAGAATACTGGAGTGGTTTGCCATTTCTTGTTCCAGGGGATCTTTTCGACTCAGGGATCAAATCTGGGTCTCCTACCTTGCAGGCGGATTCAAACCGATGAGAAAAGAGAGAAGCAAGTGTCAACACTTCCTATGAGACATTTAGCTGTGAATAGCAATGGGAGATCCTGGGTGGCAGTGGAGGGGGTCCAAGAGAAAATTTAGTGGGATACTATTCTGAGAAGGGGGAGAAAATAGAGGGAAACTTGCAGACTCAGAGGCAAGAGATGAATACAGCTTCTACCTGATGCTTTCTCTTTCTCTAAAAGGCAGATGAGATTGTTTATTAAGAGTAAGGGGACCAGCAGGATAGCAGGAGGCTTGAAGAGAAAGAATTGTTTCAAAATGGTAGAATGAGCTGACTAGAGACTTCTGGGCAGTGTGGAAGGTTGATAGAGGACGTTCACGAAAATGGACACATAGTATGAGGTTTCCCAAGTGGGGTTTCTACCAGCAGAAGCCCAGGGAAGGCAAGTGGCTGGGTTTATCCAGGGCTGTTACACTACTAGATGGATTCGATGAAAAGATGAAGGGAAATATTACTACCAATTTTTACTGAACACAATACTGCAGTCCAGGCCATATAAATGCTTCACATGAAGGGCTCCTTTAAGCCTCACGGCTACTCTACCCATGAGTACAATATTATTTTCATTTTATAAATGAAGCTAAGGAATAATAATTAGTTCCCTGATTATCATAATTAGCTCCCTGACTACAGTCACGTAACAGCTAGGATTCAAAGTGTGAGATTTCTTTTGTGCCCCCACCAACAAAAAATGTGGTGTGTGTGCTGAAATAAAATAGAAATTCTAAAAAATCACAGAGTATAAAGAGTAAGTATATATTATTTCAAAATACTCATCAATAGAGCAATGGACTATAAAATCACAAGTGATTTTCTATCTCAGTGTCTGTGTTGAAACTCAAAGACTCAACAAACTGGAACTTAAAAAAGACAGTAGTAAGCGAAGTCATTTCACATTTAAATCCTAAACATTATAATATGTTTTCACAGGCTACCTCATTTACCTCAAAATGTCTACACTGCGATCACTATTGTGAAAAGGAAAATGAGGCTCAGAAAGGCTAAATAATCTGCTAAACCTTTTCCCAAAACCCTGAAAAATGAAGTAGCCCCTCTTTGATGCTCTTGCCAATCAGTTCAGTTCAGTCACTCAGTCATGTCCCCACTCTTTGTGACCCCATGGACTGCAGCACTCCAGGCCTCCCTGTCCATCACCAACCCCCAGAGCTTACTCAAACTCACGTCCATAGCATCAGTGATGCCATCCAACCACCTCATCCTCTGCCACCCCTTCTCCTCCCGCATTCAATCTTTCCCAGCATCACAAATCCTGGGGTAATAGGACTGATTGAATTCACTCAGCAGAACAAAAAACTTTATAGTTCTTTGATCTCACTGGAAATTCTTTTCAAAGACTGCCTCATTCTACCAAGTAAAGAAACTAGGATACACTCTCACCATTACAACTAATAATCAAAAACTAAAGAAACTGAAAATAAAAATTCCAAAGCAGAGAGTAAAATCTTAGAAGAAAATCATTAAGTACAATTCCCAAACATAAGTTCAATTCCCAAGCACAAACACTGAAGAAACAAGTTATTGGGCTTGGTGACTCTGCAGACACAATAATTAAGCTTGACGAATCTTTAATAATTGTATTAAAAAAAAAAACCTGACAGTTTTTAATCTCCTTGAAAGCTATTAAACAGTCTAGCTCAAGTCAATGTTTTCCTAATTGTTCTGATCAACAAGGTATTTTTTTTTGAATGATAAAAACAAAAAAGTTATACGTGAAAAAGGGAATACATATCTGAAGAATATATATACACATATGTGTGTGTGTGTGTGTGTGTGTGTGTGTGTGTGTGTGTGTGTGTGTACACATGTACACATATACACACACATCCCTAGAGGAGAAAATGGCAACTCACTCTAATATTCTTGCCTGGGCAATTCCATGGACAGAGGAGCCTGGGAGGGCTACAGTCCATGGGGTCACAAAGGGTAGGACACAACTGAGCACACACACATACCACTGGGAGAGACAGATGGCAACTATTAAGAGTACAGTTATTACAAAAAAAGTTGCATTAATACGGTAACTGAAAACATAAGGACATTAGGGTTTAAAAATCTGCAAGAGAATATTTAGCTTTCATCTCTCATGTTGTCACTCAACTCCCCTTACTCAGAGATGGGCTTTTCAGTATTTCCCATATTGAAGCGTAAGTGCTTGATTACATCTTTTCCTTTCTAATCCTTAAGTATACGAACTAAGATTTTATTTATATAAGCTAAAGTTGGCCCTTATGACATAAATGGTATTAAAAAAAAGAAGAAAAGTTTCCCACACCGAGTTGCACAATCTAACTAAATGTGACAGAAATAAAGACAATGTGTTTTGAAATGCTTAACTTAAAAACAACAAAGCTCTACTTACCATATACATTAGTATGTCTCTAATCATCACCATAGCTGTCTGATGATCATTCCAAGCTTGATTTAGCGTTTGAAGAAAGTTGTTATTCAATGAATTTAGTACATCTTCTCGCACCTATTAACAGAAGGGTTCATTACAGTTTGTTTATACACCTAACGCACACTCATATGTATACGTGCACATTATCTGTTCAACAAAATAATGAAGTGAAATCTTCGATTTTAAATCAAAGAAACATGTTACAGACCAGTAGAAATATTTTAAGCTATAATATAACCTATATACAGATAACTAACAAAACATGTTTTGTACAGTCCAGACAGGTCTCTTGACCTCCAGAATCATAAAGCAATCTCCTGGGCATTTCTCAACCCTCCAATGATGTAACTTGTCAGCATAAAATCCTAAAGACTTACAAAAGAACTACAAAGGTGCCACAGAACTGGTCCCAGGCTCTATCGCTCCAGTTAAACCTTCTACTACACTACCCCTCCCCCATCTTTGAAAAATGGTCAATAATACTGACTTTGGAGTCAAACTACCTGGGCTTGAATCCCAGTTGATTAGGAGTGCAACCTTGGGTAAATTATTTCATCTCCGTGCTTCAGCTGCCTCATATCTAAAACAGTATCCATTTTATAGGACTGTTTTAAGGACTGAATTACCACTTGAAATACACATAAGACAGTGCCTAACACTCAGCAAACACTCAACAAGCATAAAATACATTAACTTAATGTACTCCAGCTACCACAAAGCTGCATACTGCAAATGTGCTCTGCCATCTCCTCTGCTTAGTTCACACAGCTCACTCCCCTCCTTTTCTTCTACTGAAGTTTAACCTCCACAAAAAGGTCTTTCCTGACTATCCTATTTTAATAACAATACCTCTACTTCTTCACCCTGCACTTTATTTTTCCTCACAGTATTTGTCACTAATTACCAGTATATTACATATTTATTTCTTTACTATTGCTCCATTGCAGCAGGGATTTTCTCTTCTCCGTGTGTACCTCCCACATCTACAACAGTGCCTGGCATATAAAAGACCCTTTATTTCATACCCACCCTCCAATACCATGATTCACCTCCAACAAGGTATGTTCTTTCACCATTTCCGCCTTTGCATAAAGTTCCTTCCAGTCTGAAATACCCTTTAAAGGCAATTCTGATAAGAATTCAGGAATTTTTTTCCACAATCCACAAGTATATTCACACCTTCTCCAGTAACAGGTTACTGCCCATTACTTCTTCCTGCTATGTTATCAGTTCAATGGAAAAATTCTTTGACTAGGAAACAGAATCTAGACTCTGGTTTTGGCTTCGTCATGAAGTACTGCATCTGTCCTCTAAGTTCCTATGACACTTTGGGACTATTAATGCCAGTTTTTCAAATCCAACCAATCTTCCACGGTCCACCTCAACTCTCAGTAACTCCAGCCTAAAGAGACATATTTTTTTTTTTTAATCTCTAAACATTCTTCACCACAGATAATCTACAGCAATGGTTTAACTTTTTCAGGCTGGAAGAATCTGAAGGCACAGAACTTTCTGACACCTAAAACCCAAATTATAAACACATGTAAATCAAATGTCATTGTGTATTAGAACTAGAATAAAGTGATTTTAAGTGCCAAAGATTAAAACACACACACGTTATTCTGAATACATGGGAGAGAAAGCTGAATCTGAGAAAACTGTAATTTATTTTTTCTTACATGTAGAGGAAAAATAGTGGGAGATTTTTACTGGTGGGACAATTAATCTCTTCTACCAAACACACAATATGAAAACCACTAGTCTATACCACATAATTCAAAATTTCATTATATACTCTTGTTCACAAGACTCAGCTACTTGACTTTAAATATATCACTAAGAGATTACTCTATAAATATGTTGACAATATTAAAAGTGATAAACACCCATGTCAGTTGACAGTACTATGTTAAACATTTTCATGCAAAGTGGTAAAACATCATATTTCAAGTAATTAAGTCTACCACACATCATATGCAAGCTCCCATATGCTAAACAAATTAAAAAACCCAGCAAGCTGAAAATGTACCTATTTACAAAATTCTTCATCAAGCTTCATATTCTTTCACTGACCCTCTAAACTCTGAGTAGCAATTAAATTAAAATCATGACAATACTAGAGAAACTGTATTAGACATTCTAAACACTGGAAAATCTAGAAATTAATCATTTGAAAGGATTTAAGTGAAAATATTCCCTTTCTTATAAAATCAAGTTATATGTTAACTCTATTTATAAAGTCATTCTGATTTTGGAATGCAAAAACATGTTTGGTATATTTGCTGAATAAATGAAAAATTTACCTATTAAAAGTTATAAAATAAGGCATGTTTTCTAAAACCACTAATTTATACACTAAAAATATTATCAGCAAGTATAAGATACTGCCTTTCAACAATATTAAAATGTAACCAACTAGCACAGTGTGTCAGAAATAATAACACTACTTTATTTGCATTATACTTCAAAAAATTATCCTGACAAATCAGTAATAGTGAATTCTACTTAGCAGAAAGGAAGTTGCTATTAAGAGTTAATTTTGTTAATACTTATTTTTGAATGATCACACACAGAGATGACTAAAAGATGAAAGATAAATGCCCTTAAATATACTTGCTGCAATCATCTCTTATTCAGATCACTCTATGATCAAGAAATTGTTCCTTTAAAACTGTTTCCGAAAAGGATCTTTGTACTGATACATGAAAAGTGAAAGATTATTTGTCCAAACTTACAATAAAATGGTAGAAGGAGATGAAAATTTAATGTTTATGAAGATCAAAACAGGCTTTTTCAAGACTAAGCTGGCATATAAAGCAAAATACACATAAAGTGACAAAAGATTTAACCTTTATCTTACAAATTATTAACATAACAATACAGAAAGTTTAAAACAGAAAGTGGGGGATATGTAACATTATCAATCTCACACCCTACCAAAACCATAGTTAGTTTTTGCACTAGCAAAGGCAAAGGGGAAGAAGAACCCTGAAATAAAGGTGGTACCAGAACCAAAGGGTCCTACCAATCATATTGTGACCCGATCCATTACTTAAAAAATCTATATGAACATTATGCAGATGAAAAGCTGTAATGTGAAGAATGAGATGATGAACAAGTTTAATAAGATCATGGAAGCTGAGAGCAGGATGATGCACCAGCTGTGACAAGAGCCTAAAGTAGTAGCTGAAAACTGATGACTTTGCAAAGCATCTAGCCTTGCAAAGGAGAAAGCAAGACACAGTAATTTAAAACAATAAATCATAAGCCTGGCAAAGAGACAGAATCCCATAGAGACTAAGAGATTTCAATCAAGAAAATGAAAAGATAAGACAGACTGGAAGAAAATATTTACAAAAGACACATACACCTGATTCGATTCAATTCAGTCACTCAGTCAAGTCCTACTCTTTGCAACCCCGTGAACCGAAGCACATCAGGCCTCCCTGTCCATCACCAACTTCCGGAGTCCAGCCAAACCCATGTTCATTGAGTCGGTGATGCCATCCAACCATCTCATCCTCTGTCACCCCCTTCTCCTCCTGCCTTCAATCTTTCCCAGCATCAGGATCTTTTCAAATGAGTCAGCTCTTCGCATGAGGTGGCCAAAGTATTGGAGTTTCAGCTTTAGCATCATTCCTTTCAAAGAACACCCAGGACTGATCTCCTTTAGAATGGACTGGTTGGATCTCCTTGCAGTCCAAGGGACTCTCAAGAGTCTTCTCCAACACCACAGTTCAAAAGCATCAATTCTTCGGCACTCAGCTTTCTTTATAGTCCAACTCTCACAGCCATACACGACCACTGGAAAAAACCATAGCCTTGACTAGACAGATCTTTGTTGGCAAAGTAATGTCTCTGCTTTTTAATATGCTATCTAGGTTGGTCAATAGATGGGGAAACAGTGGAAACAGTGTCAGACTTTATTTTTCTGGGCTCCAAAATCACTGCAGATGGTGACTGCAGCCATGAAATTAAAAGACACTTACTCCTTGGAAGGAAAATTATGACCAACCTAGACAGCATATTCAAAAGCAGAGACATTACTTTGCCAACAAAGGTCCGTCTAGTCAAGGCTATAGTTTTTCCAGTGGTCATGTATGGATGTGAGAGTTGGACTGTGAAGAAGGCTGAGTGCCGAAGAACTGATTCTTTTGAACTGTGGTGTTGGAGAAGACTCCTGAGAGTCCCTTCGCCTGCAAGGAGATCCAACCAGTTCCATTCTGAAGGAGAGCAGCCCTGGGATTTCTTTGGAAGAAATGATGCTAAAGCTGAAACTCCAGTACTTTGGCCACCTCATACGAAGAGTTGACTCACTGGAAAGCTGGGAGGGACTGGGGGCAGGAGGAGAAGGGGACGTCAAAGGATGAGATGGTTGGACGGCATCACTGACTTGATGCACATGAGTCTGAGTGAACTCCGGGAGTTGGTGATGGACAGGGAGGCCTGGCGTGCTGTGATTCATGGGGCTGCTAAGAGTTGGACGTGACTGAGCAACTGAACTGAACTGAGGTTGGTCATAACTTTCCTTCCAAGGAGTAAGCATCTTTTAATTTCAATACACTTGATAAAGGACTGTTAATCAAAATACACAAATAATTTCTAAAACTCAGTAATAAGAAAATAAACAATCCAACTTTTAAAACTGGCTAGACCTGGACACCTCACCAAAAAGATATTCAGATAGCAAATACGCATATAAAAAGATGTTCAACGTCTGAATTAAAATAATGGGATGCCACCACACATCTATTAGAATGGCCAAAATCCAAAACAAGGACAACGACAAATTTGGTGAGGATGCAGAGCAATAGGAACGAACACTCAATCACTGCTGGGAGGGATACAAAATGATACAGCCACTTGGGAAGACAGTGGCAGTTTCTTACAAAACTAGACATACTCTTACTATGTGATCCAGAAAATTATGCTTTCCAGAATAAACACCAAAGGAGTTGACAACGTATGTCGACATAATGTTTATAGGAGCTTTACTTTAACTGCCAAAACCTGGAAGCAAAGAAAATGCCCTTCAGTAGGTGAATAAATAAACCGCAGTACATCCAGACAATGGAATATCACTCAGCACTAGAAAGAAATGAGCTATCAAGCCCATGAAAAAAAAAGATGCAGAGGAACCTTAAGTACATACTACAACGTGAAAGAAGTCAATCTGAAAAGGCTACATACAATATGATTCCAACCACATGACATTATGGAAAAGGCAAAACTAAAGAGACTGTAAAAAAGATCAATGGTTGCCAGGGCTTAGGGTGAAAGGAAAAATGAATATGCCGAGTACAGAGGATTTTTAGGGCAGTGAAAATATTCTGTATGCTATTGTAATGGTATTTCATTATACAGTTGCCAAAACGCATAAACACCACCAAGAATAAACATCATGTAGATGATGGACTGTAGGTGATAATGATAAGTCAGTGTAAGTTCAATACTGTTCGCACCACTCTGGCAGGGATGCTTGTGGTGAGGGAGACTGTACATGTGTCAGTGGACATATAGGAAATCTCTATTACCTTTTGCTCAATTTTGCTGTGAATCAAAAACTGCTATAAAAAATAAGAGTCTATCTTAAAAAGCTTCTCTGGTAGCTCAGATGGTAAAGAATCCACCTGCAATGCAGGAGACCTGAGTCAGGAATATCCCCTTAAGAAGGAAATAGCAACCCTCTCCAGCATTCTTGTCTGGAGAACTCCATGCACAGAAGAGCCTGGCTGGCCACAGTTTGATGGGGCCACAGAGTTGAATACAACTGAGGGACTAACACACACACAAAAAGTCGGGGACACACACACAAAGTCGGGGGCCCACACAGAATCTAAGAGAAAGAGAATCTGGGTATTCTTGTTTTTAAAGAGCTACCCAGGTGATTCTGATATAACAGCCAGGATTAAGGGACCAATGACTTAAAGAGCCACACCAGCTATTTTTGTTCCTTCCCTTTGCAAAAGTTCCTCAGTATGAATGTTTTTATATAGTTATAATACCTATATGTGGTTCTAAGTCCTGATTTTCTTAAGCCACTGTTAAAATTCAACATTAACCTTTACTTTAGGAGACAAGTTTCTTGCTTTATCATTTCCAAAGCACAATAATTCAAAGAAAAAGGGTATAGCAGAATGAAATGTAAGGAAAAAAATATTATCTGAGATTTAAACAGTTTTCAACCTAACACCAAAATCATGAGCTATAAAAGACAAAAATGATAAAATGGGCTCCATCAAAATTGAAATCTTTTGTTCTGCAAGTACTGTTAAAACAATAAAAAGACAAACTATTGACAGGGAAGAAGTATTAAATGACTTGTACCAAAAATAAAAACAAAAAACCCCAAAACTCTTATAAATCAATAAAGAAAGCAAACAGAATTTTTAAATGGGGAAAAGACTTGAACAGACACTCAACCAAGTAAGATATAAAAAGGCAATCTGGCACATGAAAAGATGTTCACCAACATTAGGAAGGAAGGAAAGGCAAATTAAAAGCATGATGAGATACCACTACACACATCCATTACAATGGCTACAATATTGACATTACCAAGTGCTGGCAAAGATTCTGAATAGCTAACTTTCATACATCGCTAGTGGGAATACAAAATGGCACAATCCCACAAGCAGTCAGGCAGTTATCTTACGAAGTTAAATATACACTTACCACAAGACCCAGCAATCCCACTCCTGGGAAT
Source organism: Bos indicus (assembly GCF_029378745.1). Lineage (NCBI taxonomy): Eukaryota > Metazoa > Chordata > Mammalia > Artiodactyla > Bovidae > Bos > Bos indicus. The sequence goes on from NC_091761.1 coordinate 112,605,682, forward strand.
TTATCCTAGAGAAAGGAAAACATGTATCCACACAAAAACTTGCACAAAAATGTTCACAGCAACTCTATTCACAACCAGAAGAAACTATACAACCCAAATGTCTTGCAATAAATAAATAAGTAAAAGGATAAGCAAACTGATACACTGATAACAAGAGTATCACCCAGAAATAACAAGGAACAAACTATTGATACACACAACAGACTGGTTCAATTGCAAAATAATTATGTGAATGAAAGAAGTTAGTCTGTATGATTCCATTTATACAACATTGTTGACAAAACAAAACTACACAGACAGATCAGTGGTTGCCAAGTATTAACGGTGGAAGAAGGACGTGACAACAAAGGAAAAACAAATTTTCTGGGGCTGAAGGATATTCCATACTGACTGTGATAGCAATTACATAAACCTATACATGGGAAATAGATGGAGAAACAGTGGAAACAGTGTCAGACTTTATTTTCCTGGGCTCCAAAATCACGACAGATGGTGACTGCAGCCATGAAATTAAAAGACGCTTACTCCTTGGCAGGAAAGTTATAACCAACCTACAAAGCATATTGAAAAGCAGAGACATTACTTTGCCAACAAAGGTTCGTCTAGTCAAGGCTATGGTTTTTCCTGTGGTCATGTATGGATGTGAGAGTTGGACTGTGAAGAAGGCTGAGCGCCAAAGAATTGATGCTTTTGAACTGTGGTGTTGGAGAAGACTCTTGAGAGTCCCTTGGACTGCAAGGAGATCCAACCAGTCCATTCTGAAGATCAGCCCTGGGATTTCTTTGGAAGGAATGATGCTAAAGCTGAAACTCCAGTACTTTGGCCACCTCATGCGAAGAGTTGACTCATTGGAAAAGACTCTGATGCTGGGAGGGATTGGGGGCAAGAGGAGAAGGGAACGACAGAGGATGAGATGGCTGGATGGCATCACTGACTCGATGGACGTGAGTGTGGGTGAACTCCGGGAGTTGGTGATGGACAGGGAGGCCTGGCGTGCTGCAATTCATGGGGTCGCAAAGAGTCGGACACGACTGAGCGACTTTTCTGATCTGATCTGATACATGGGTTAAAATTCACAGAATCGTACATAAAAATTAAAAGGCTAATTTTATTGTATATTGATTTTTTTAAATTGCAACGTTTATGTTCTCAAATTGGGTCTTGTTTCCTTATTGTATAAGCTATGATGCCACAATTATTATTCATAAAAGCAACCTGAATGCCAAACAATGAAGAATCATTATTTTGAGTACACCAACCTTTACAGAGGCCTCTGCAATAATTCAAATGGACATACTACATCCTCCATTTCTGTGAACACAGCTTTCCCTGTCCTTTTTATTACACCCTCAGCAAAGATTAAAGTGGATTAGTAAATCAAAACAAAACCTTTATTTTTCAATGCCATAATAACGTAAGTTCACTGTGTTCAATGATAAACTGACATCCAAGTTGTAAGAAATACATTCTCACATCAATCAAATTACTGGCGAAGGGAAGAAGGTGGAAAGGGTAATGACAGGAGAGGGCAGCAGGTAGGAGCATGAGTGGGAGCTCAAAGGACAAGGAGGCTGCCCTTGGGCCAGCAGCTCATGGCTAGAGAGTTGAAGGATTATTAATAATCTATACATTAACTCCCCACCCTCTAACACACACACACATATTTATTCTTAATCATTAATTAAAACTTTTTCATGCTCTAAAGTTTAAATGCCTGGGGCAAATCCCAGCAAGCCCATCCTAATATCTAGGTAACACCAAGAAATTTTATCAACTAAAAGTAATAACTAAGATTTTAATTCTCAACTTTACTGAAACGAGAACTAAGCCATATAATTAATGATGATATGGAATACTGAGAAGGACTTTCTTCTTTAAAAAATCTTCAAACTCAGGACAAAACTTAATTCCAATATAGATAAACCTATGAAAAATACGGACATTTGTATTTGACATTATTTTCCACTGAAACATACACCATGTATTAAAACATCAAAAGGTACATGACTAATATGGTTCATGTGCTTAAAAAAAAAAAAAAAAAAAAGAAAGAAAACATTTAAGGATACCACAGAGAGACTATCATGTGACTTCTTAGAAATCTGTAGCATTTCAGTGTTCACTCAGGAACTAAAGAATCAAATTTGTATTTGCAGACAGTTACCCAGGGCAGTTACAAGGACTTTGATCAAGTTACTTAACCTATACATTCTGTAGTTCCTCTTCCTGTAATATGACAGGTTGATCAGATCAATGGCACTCATGCAATGCCTTAGAACCATTCCAGGGTGGGCTGTTTCCCCTAATTAATATCATTTATACCAGTGACTATGCCGAAGCCTTTGACTGTGTGGATCACAATAAACTGTGGAAAATTCTGAAAGAGATGGGAATACCAGACCACCTGACCTGCCTCTTGAGAAACCTATATGCAGGTCAGGAAGCAACAGTTAGAACTGGACATGGAACAACAGACTGGTTCCAAATAGGAAAAGGAGTACGTCAAGGCTGTATATTGTCACCCTGCTTATTTAACTTCTATGTAGAGTACATCATGAGGAACACTGAGCTGGAAGAAGCACAAGCTGGAATCAAGATTGCCGGGAGAAACATCAATCACCTCAGATATGCAGATGACACCACCCTTATGGCAGAAAGTGAAAAGGCTAAAAGGCCTCTTGATGAAAGTGAAAGAGGAGAGTGGAAAAGTTGGCTTAAAGCTCAACATTCAGAAAATGAAGATCATGGCATCTGGTCCCATCACTTCATGGGAAATAGATGGGGAAACAGTGTCAGAATTTATTTTTGGGGGCTCCAAAATCACTGCAGATGGTGACTGCAACCATGAAATTAAAAGACGCTTACTCCTTGGAAGGAAAGTTATGACCAACCTAGATAGCATATTCAAAAGCAGAGACATTACTTTGCCAACAAAGGTCCGTCTAGTCAAGGCTATGGTTTTTCCAGTGGTCATGTATGGATGTGAGAGTTGGACTGTGAAGAAAGGTGAGCGCCGAAGAATTGATGCTTTTGAACTGTGGTGATGGAGAAGACTCTTGAGAGTCCCTTGGACTGCATCCTAAAGGAGATCAGCCCTGGGTGTTCTTTGGAAGGAATGATACTAAAGCTAAAACTCCAGTACTTTGGCTACCTCATGCAAAGAGATGACTCATTGGAAAGGACTCTGATGCTGGGAGGGACTGGGGGCAGGAGGAGAAGGGGACGACAGAGGATGAGATGGCTGGATGGCATCACTGACTCGATGGACGTGAGTCTGAGTGAACTCCGGGAGTTGGTGATAGACAGAGAGGCCCCACGTGCTGCGATTCATGGGGTTGCAAAGAGTCGGACATGACTGAGCGACTGAACTGAACTGAAATGAACTGATACCAGTTTTGTGTGATTTTAAAAGTAGGGTTTTCCACTGTTTTAAAAATATAGGCATACCTTGAAGATACCATGGTTCTGATTCCAAACCACTGCAATAAACTAAGCATTGCCAACAAAACAAGTCACACAGACAGTTTTTGTTAAAGCAAGTCTCATGAATTTTTTGGTTTCCTATTGCATATAAAACTTATGTTTACATTATACAGTAGGCTATTAAGTGGGCAATAGCATTATGTCTATAATAAACAATGCATATCTTAATTTAAAAATACTTTGTTGCAAATAAATGCTAACATTATCTGAGTCTTCAAGGTGTTATAATCTTGTTGCTGGTGAAGATCTTGCCAAGGTGTTGATGGCTGCTGACTGATCAGGGGTGACTGGTGAATGCTGGGATGGCTGTGGCAATTTCTTCAAATAAGATGACAATGAAGTGTGTCACGTGAATAAACTCTTCCTGTCAGGAATGATTTCTCTGTAGCATGCAACGCTGTTTCACAGCATTTTACCAACAGTAAGAAGTGGAGTCAGTCCTTTCAAACCTGCTTCATTAACTAAGTTTATGTAACAAATCCTTTGTTGTCATGTCAACAGCCTTCACAGTATCTGTACCAGAAGTACATTTCATCTTAAGAAACCATTTTCTTTGTCCACCCATAGGCGTCCCTGGTAGCTCAGCCAGTAAAGAATCTGCCTGTGATGCTGGCGATGCAGGAGACGTGGGTTCAATCCCTGGGTCGGGAAGATTCCCCTGGAGAAGGAATGACAACCCACTCCAGTATTCTTGCCTGGAGAACGCCATGGACAAAGAAGCTTGGCAGGTTACAGTCCTTGGGGTCACAAAGAGTTGCACACAACTGAACCACTAACACACTTTAAGGTTCCAATTGTAATTCTAGTTTTTCTGCTACTTGCACCACATCTGAAGTTACTTGTGAGCCCTTCAAAGTAATCCAAGGAATTAACCTCTTCCAAACTTGTGTCAATATTGGTATTTTGACCTCTTCCCACCCATCAGGAATGTTCATCAGAAACACGCTGAAGAGGGTTGCCATAAACCTTCAATTTGTAAAAAATGCTGTCATCTGCTAAGTGCAGTAAAGCAAAAGCACAATAAAACAAGGTGTGCCTGAGACTGACAGAGCCACTGGATACGCGCTAAGTACCTTTTTCTTGACTCTAAATTTCAAAGCACACTGCTTGTTTCACTTGATGAAACCAAGTATTTACAAAAATATGAAACATTTACCATGATCAAAAATAGCATTTAAGTTCTCACAACATTTGAATTTTTCAGAGCCCTGCGTATATAATCTGGGAACTTATCGTTTTACAGATTTTACCAGTTATATAAATCCTGTTTTTCCTAAAAATGGACTACCCTGGTGGCTCAGTAGGTGAAGAATTCGCCTGCAACGCAGGAGTCACAGGATACACAGGTTCGATCCCTGGGTCGGGAACATTCCCTGGAGAAGGAAATGGAAACCCACTCCAGTATTCTTGCCTGGAGAATTCTATAGACAGAGGAGCCTGGTGGGCTACAGTCCAAACGGTCACAGTCAGACACAACTAAGCAAGCAGGCAGGGATTTCCTAAAAACGTCATTAAAAAATAATTCCTGAAGATCTCAAAATATGAAGTGATGTGATATAAACCTATCAATAAACATGGCTTAATATATAAGTGAATCTCAACAGAAGCCAAGCCATAAAGTGTAGAAGATATCTCTCCTAATCTGATGCATCCTTTGAAAAAATGCTCCACAGCTTTTCCCCTTATGCAAAGATTCTTGATCTAAAAGATTACATGGTAAATAAAGGCAACACAGGAATACAGATGCTTTTTAAAAAGCCCATCTGCCTGATTCAAATCATAGAGCTGACATCAGGTAGATGTGTGACCCTGAGACTTCATTTGTGTGAAAATGATAGTGTGTGTTAGTCACTCAGTCATGCTTGACTCTTTGCGACCCCATGGACTGTAGCCAGCCAGGCTCCTCTGTCCGTGGGATTCTCCAGGCCAGACTACTCGAATGGGTACCTGTTCCCTTCTCCAAGAGATCCTTCCAACCCAAGAATCAAACCCAGGTCTCCCACACTGCAGGCGGATTCTTTACCAAGCCACCAGGGAAGCCCAAGAACACTGCAGTGTATAGCCCATCCCTTCTCCAGTGGATCTTCCCAACCCAGGAATCAAACTGAGGTTTCCTGCATTGCAGGTTGATCCTTTACCAACTGAACTACCAGCGAAGCCTTCATTTGTGTATCAGTTTTTATAAAACAGCACTTATTTCAAGGAGTTATTGTGTGGATAAAATGAGTCAACATGCACAAAATACTTAGAACAGTGCCTAGCCCACATTAAATGCTACATAAGCATTTGCTTCCATTACAATATTACTTGTGTTACATTATTTATAAAATTATTGGAATCTTGCTGAGAGTGTCGTCTGCACAGGGTAGAATCATGGTCAATATCCTCATTACCACATTCATCATCTGTAAGCTTGACCCACTGAATCATAATCTGCATTTTAACAACATGCTCAGAAAATTTTCTGAAACACAAACACACATACATATACATTCACATATTTTATACACTGTTGATTCTCAACTCTCCATTTCCACTTGATTACTGCTTTCTTTCTCTTCTTTTAAAGAACAAAATCTCTCCATAACTAGAAGGAATTACTTTACTTCATATTTTGAGGAGTTCATAATGCAGCCAACCTCCATTAAATCTGATGAATAGATATAGCTAATTAAAAATACATATAACAAGCTTAAGACTTGTATTTCAAAGCAAACTTCTACTAATGGTTGCTTTGTTTAGTCGACCAATCGTGTCCAACTCTTTGCAACCCCATAGTCTGCAGTATGCCAGGCCTCCCTATCCCTCACCATCTCCCAGAGTTTGCCCAAGTTCATGTCCATTGCGTCGGTGATGCCTTCCAGCCATCTCATCCTCTGATGCCCTCTTCTCCATCTGCCCTCAATCTTTTCCAGCATCAGGGACTTTTCCAATGAGCCGGCTGCTTGCATCAGATGACCAAAATAGTGGAGCTTCAGTTTTAGTGTCAGTTCTTTCAACAAGTATTCAGGGTTGATTTTCCTTAAAACTGACTGGTTTGATCTTGCTGTCCAAGGCACTTTTCAGGAGTCTTCTCCAGCACCACAGTTCAAAGGCATCAATTCTTTGGCGTTCTGTCCTCTTTACAGTGCAGCTCTCACAACCACATGTGACCACAGGGAAGACCATGGCCTTGACTATATAGACCTCTGGCAGCAGAGTAATGTCTGTGTTTTTCAATACACTGTCTAGTAGGTTTGTCCTACTAAAGATTAGGAGAATTAATTTTTACTTTTGTAGATACTTTAAGAATTCACTAATGACAAGAGATTCCTGAATGGAATAAAATCCACTGCCCTTTTGATATCTTCTAGATTCACAGTACTGTTCTCATTATCTTCACTTATTTTTAGGATAAAAGTTGGCCACCTTTATCAGAGGATTTAAACCAGTATCATCAAAACTAAAGACAGCCATTTCAGGGAAATGTTTTTTTGACCACTGTCAAAAGATTCTTCTGTAAGTTTACTAATGTATACATAGTTATTAACTAAGTTTAAGAATTTCACAAAGTGTCCAAAATGAAGGTCTTAATTTAAATGGATACATAAAATTTTTTCCCCCGAGCTGACAATTCTAATATTTAAAGATTAGTTTCAACAAGCAAGCAGGATGTTAGGCACCATGGGGAATATAAAATGCACTCACTTAACAATCTCTACAAAGGAGGGTAGAAGGGAGGAGCTTAATATTAGCATTCATATGACCTCAATACAAAGTAGAATTCAATGAACAGTACTAAAGAAGTCAAAGCAGGGGCACATGATGCCTATTAGGACAACAGGTTTTCATAGTTTCATAAAGAAAATCTGCTACATGTTAAAGAAGATTTTAAAAAAACACCTAAATCTGGGATTAAAAAAAAAAAAATACATTCTTACTTCAAAAACATTCTTCTTAAAAACTTTAAAATAACACAACTTGGAAAACCAGGATTTAAGGATGAAGTCATGCCCTGAAAAATGGTAGCTTTTTACCTAATGGATGGAAAGGAAAACAAAGAACAAAGCAGTATACCACAGGACAATATGATTATCATTTGTCAAGTACTTCATTCCCAATGTTTAAGAAATACATTAAATACATTACATTAAATACATTAAAAGCACCAGTACATTATAGCATTAATGCCATAGTTCAACTCTGAACAACAGGGACACTGACAAAACAAATAGTAAAACATATACAAAGTATGGCAATAAAGCAACTACCCTCTCCTAGGTATCATGAAGAGAAAAAACACAGTTCTGCAAGATCACACAATCTAGAGTTCCCACCAAACTGACAGACTCCTGACTCAAGAAATCAAAGGTAGTCAGCCCCAAAACTAAACTGCACTTTAAAATGGTGAAACACTGCTTTATAGTAGTTAAGATTCAGTAACGAACTTGGGTAAGCAGAAGTATTACTTCATATACAGAAGACAAAACAGATGTCAGCGGTTCATACGGTTCATAGATATAAACCATAATGGCTTCCATTTGACTACTAGTGTTCTTAGAGATTCATTTCAATAGACAATTATTGATGCCAAGTATATGGAGAGCAGAAGACACAAAGATGAATGAAACAGGCCCTAGCTTAATAAATATTAAAAGAACATCACTAGAAAATACAATCAAGATTATGAGCACTGAGCTCACAGAATTTATAGTCTACTCCACAATTTAAGTAGGAATAGCTGGTGTTTAACATGGGTGAACTTAACTAAATAACACTCTAAACTTCGCTCTTCCCCAGCATTTCTCTTTCAATCCTTTTAAAGTAGAAACTACTCAATTTCCTACCCGCCTCATATTGTGACTGCTGTCTTTCTGATTCTCCATTAATCCCTACTCCTCACCCTATCCCTATCCTTAATAATCTCTATCATCCTATTTATATTCAAGTCATTCTTTCCACTCCTATTCCTTAAGGGTTTGTACACCTAGCTGAGAGCCTTCCTCTTCTTTCTGACTGTCAGTGTCACCCTAAGTGACTCTAACATTCAGTGGGTTCTTAAGTTTCTTCCAACAACTTTAAATTTAGAAAAAAGGACAAGATGGCACGAGAATGAAAGATAAGTAGCAATGAAGGACTGAAAATGGAACTTCTATTTAAACATTTTACTCCATCTTTTCCACTTCAGGCTTTTTGAAGATTAAAACCCAATAGCTCCTAGCACCCACAGAATAAAAGCCAAATCCCCTACAAAGTTAGGCCAGCTAACTTTATCATTCTCATTTCCTACAAATCCAAGTGAAGTCCTTTATGTTCCCTTTAAACTTATACTGGTCCACCATACTATGCTCCTACCTACCTACCTTTTTATTTATTCATGCCATTTCCCTTACTGAGATTATCTTTTGCCTATGTTTAACATGATGAATCTTCTATAATACTTTAGGCTCATCAAACATGACCTCCTCTTTCTACTTTGCCCTGAATTCTTCAGGCAAAATAATTCCCCTTCAAATCTGATTACCTCACTAAAACTGGGAGGTGAGGTTTCCTGCTGATAGGCACTGTGTCTTAATTCTTTTCTGGTGGGTAAGCCACAGGAGAGACTCAGTATCTATGGGACCTCTGAACTTTGCTAATGAAAATCTTATTCCCTAGTGTTTCTATCAATGTCCTTTTTAATTCACAGCAATCACTATATTTACGATATATTTTGTGCATACAATGCTATTTAAAAGGTGCTTCTACATCCATTTATATTTCCCTAGAAAGGAAAAGCACCAAAAGAACTTTATTATAAAAGCTAAGTCTACTTAAGTAAGTGGCCTACAAAACAGTCTAGAGCTTACCATAAAATTACCAACTTCATTCTCTCAATTAGTACCACTATATAAACATTTAAATTTACCTATGAATAAACATAGTATTTAAAACTCCAGTTCTTCCCATTCTCCCTCTAAAGATGAGGAGAAACATTAATAAACTGAGGAAGTAGTTTACATAGAAACATCATTTTCAGCAAAATAAAAGCAGTAGCATATGTTATTCTACAAAGAGAATTTACACACACACACACACACAAAATCAACAGGAAGTCACTTAAAAATTGAAATTATTCTCCTTCGAAGCATCATTTTTCCTACCTGAAAAACAGAGTGCTTAGAACTCATCAGGATTACAAGGCACAGATTCAAGTATATAAGTCTGTAACCTAAGTTTCAGAAAGATGGAGACCTTTGATTTAACACAAATGCATAGCCCAGTGCCTGGCATTAACAGGTCCTCAATAGGCAGTTTTCTGAATGAATGAAAAGTGAAGAGGATGAAGCTCCTCTTACTCTGCCTTCCTCACACTGATTCCATCAAAGTAAGACATTATTTGAAGAACAAGATAGGACTTTGAAAACCACTGGAATAAATATTTCTTTTAGCAATAATAAACTTTCTAGTAGAGTTGAAAAGTCAACATCTTTTCTGTTCAGCTATTTTCCTAAAAGAACTAACTTTTACAGTACAGAAATTAGTTTTTATAAACTCACTTATGAGGCTATCTTACTATTATTACTAAAAAGTAGAAATTTGGGGAAAAAGGAGGAAATTAACCTTAAGGCAAATCTAAGAAACTTGTTATTCATAACAAGATTAGGATAATAAAGTTTTTTCTATATTAAAACCAAAGAGTTTCTCCTGACCTTAAGAAACAATTAAAAATGGAAAAACTTTTATTCTAAACATGTATTATGGCACATGAAAGGACAACAGTAAACTCAAAAACTATCATTTTCCTAAGGAACTAAAATTATCAAGGTACATAATCATTATATAAATTTAATGCTCATTCAGGCTAACTAATTCCAATCATTTTATACATTAATAATCTTAAGTTCAGAAAAATTTAGTAATTTGATTCAATATTTAGTGGTAGAATCAGGTCTAATGCCTCATTCTCCCTACTTTCTATCCAGTACTTTTTTTCACTGCATCTACTTCTAAATTATTTATTATTAAACTATTATTATTTATTATTACGGAGTTCTTAGCAGTGTATAGAAGAAAAGCTAAGTCCTCTGTAGAGACTTTCTATGAACTTTGATACCACAGAACCCTAAACCATTCTCTTACCTTCCAGGCAGAAGGTGCAATGTAGAAACAGGCACTACTGATTTACATGCAAACTCTCTCTCTGCACATTATATCAGTAACATCCCTAAGTCCTATTTGGGAGAACAAATGGACTTCCTATATCAGAGGACAAACATTTTACACTACTGTATGATGGCTCTGTCAGTTAAGACTTCGGTAATAGTGTCCCCTGTAGACAGTACTGTATTTCTATGATTTTTTTCAAGTGTCTTATAAAATCAAACTAAAAATGAAATAAGATCAACAGGAAACAGAAAAATGAAAGCACAGATATCACCAGAGGTTCAAAAACTTAATTCAACTGAAACAAAGAAATCATCAGATATGCCGATACTGGCACATTTCCTAGTCAGAAATTAACTAGCTTAACGTGGTCAAATGAGTATTTGTGAAAGAAAAAAAAAATTAAAGAACATCTTCAGATGCTGCTGCTATTTCATTAATACTTATAGGAGAAATAAAAGTTCAGCAGATTCACTTTTTAATTCTTTAGCATAATCAACTTGAATACATGTTTTCTGGAATATAATGTAGAGAACTGGCTATATTTTGAAATAACAGTTAATCTTAGATATGGGACCACTTTAAGAGACTATATGAAGCTCTTAACAATTACCACAGAGTTATTGTTCACATGACTCCAATTTCCACCTAACCATGTTTCAGAGTCCAAAAATCTGTCACATTAACACTGACCTCTCACTCTGACCTTCCCTCCTCTCCTCACTTTTTGAATCAAAGCACATAAATATAGAGGTTTTTTCCCTGCATCTGTGCCCAAGCTGCAAAGCACTTCTTAAAAAAAAGGAAAAAAAAAAAAAAAGGAAGAAAGATAAATCATACATTCAGGCCAACTCCCACAGAGATATCTTTTCCCTCACTTGCCAATTCCTTAGTATATTCCCCACAGGAGCTACTCCAAGCCTCTTCATCTCATTTTCAGAAGATACACTGCTTAATTATTAGATTTGCAGTAGTTTTAGAACTAAAGCATCTCAAAGATACTCCTGCCAACTCCTTGATTTTAACCATAAATAAACCAAAAACTAAAATTTAAAGGACTACAGTTTTATAAACACTGAGGCAATATTCATGAAACTCCACATGCACCCTCAATTTCAGCATCTTCATCCATTCATTATGCCTCAGGAGCAGATTTATAGAAAAGTTAGGGATTCAGCCTGAAGCCACACTGCTTGAATACTGTTTTCAGCTAGGATACTTACTAACTTTGTGAAAGTGAAATGTTAGTCGCTCAGTTGTGTCCAACTCTTAGTAAACCCATGGGCTGTAGCCTGCCAGGCTCCTCTTTCCATGGAATTCTCCAGGCAAGAATACTGGAGTGGGTTGCCAATCCCTTCTCCAGAGGATCTTCCTGATCCAGGGATCGAACATGGGTCTCCTCTATCGCAGGCGGATTCTTTAGAATCTGAGCTACCGGTAAGTCCCTAACTTCGTGTATCTGGACAAATAACCAACACTGTGTGCCTGGGTTTCTTCATTTTTAAACAGAGGTAATAATAGTAGTATCTGGCTCCTTGTGTTGTGACCATTAACTAAGTGAACACATCCAAAAGCACTAAAAGTGGACCTAGCACATAGTAAATGCTAAATAAGACTTAGCTGGGATCATTATCATCATGCCCTGTGAGAATCTGCTCCCCTTCTACCTTTACTTCTCCACTGTTCCATTTCACATTCCCTTCATATCCAAACTTCAGCTGCTCCAAACTTCTCTTCTACAGCTTTAAACAAACCTCTTCCACTCTACTTTTGTTTTTTTGATGCCAAGATTCTTAAATTAGTCTTCATTTCTCACACCTGTTTACCATAGTTTGCTTTTGAAGATTCATCCCTCAGCTCTGGGATTTTCGTTTTTGAACTCCCAACACATATTCCTCAGTGCAAGCTACCAAATGTCAGATCTCACTCTCCAGTTCTGAGTTCCTGCCAAGCTCCAAACCCACCATATCTCTACTTGGACACCTTATTATAATCTCTCACACAAATTTCCTCACATGTAAAATGGTTTCTAAGTTGACTTCTAACTATAAAAGTTTCCAATATTAACCTAAAGCAAAATTTTTCATCTCCTCTACCCATTCTAAATCCGTTTTCCACCGAAGTTCACAATAATTCTTTTGGTAGCACCGTAATTCTCTCCCAGTAACTAAATTTTATCTTATTTCAGAATTGTTGACATCACATTTTTAGACTATCATCTTAATTAGCTTTTTCCAGGTCTTCCTCTGTTTCTAGCACACACATTCCCTCAATTCTACTTTATATCACTCTCATCTTAATCTTAAAATATTCTGTCATATTATCATCCACTTAAAAACCTCCAATAAACCTTCATTGTAAAGTTCAAATTCCTTAGCTTGGCATTCAAGTTTTTCTCCAATCTATTCCCAAATCAACTCTGCAACACTACACTCCACTAATCCCCATGAATTGTTACACACCTCAATCCAACTCTACTTACCACCAAGTTTATTTCTGTATAATCATGAGACATCTGACATCCTGGAAACACCTGCTGCATCGTTCACTTATATTCGAAATTTTTCATGGTTCAGTTCAATTTCATCCTTTCCTATGAAATGTTACAGCCCACGGTAGTATCTCCCTCATTTGAATAACTAAGCCATTTATTGCCTATACAACTCATTTGCCCTTTAATTATGTAATGCCACACACTGTTATCTAAATATGTATATCATCTCTCACATCAGAATAAAAACAAAAACAAACCTGGAAAGGGACAGCATCATATCTGTTTGCATCTACTACATTTTCTTAGAAAGTTGTACAGTTAGGCACTTAACAACAACAACAAAAAAAACTACTGAATGAATGAAGAACTTAATCCCCTTGCTTCATGAGACACTAGCTACCTGCTCATGTAATTCCATTTAAGAGAAAAGAATTACAGAAGAGTAGAAATATAAAGTGATTATTTTGTAACCATTGTAGAAATAATGATTCATGCAAGAATCATCAATGGATGCTAAAACCATCACATGAAAAGTTTCTTGGGGAACAGGATATTTACACAGTCTCAAAATATATCTGAACAAATTACTTATGAATTACAAAGGGAAAAAAGGTACCTTCACAGTGGAGAAATCTGGCGGACACCAAGTGATCAAAGTTAACATCACCAATAATGGGATAAACTGACATCATGTGCCTCCTGATGTGTTGCACTGAGGACACAACATCACTTATGTATAATTCCTGCCAAAAACGCACAACCTGAAACTAGTCATGAGGAAACAATCAGACAAACCAAAAACCGAGGGACAATCTACAAAACAACTGACCTATACTCTCAAAAATGTCAGTGTGCTCAAAGACAAAAGCAGGCTGAGAAATTGAGTGAGTGATCCTGGATGAAGATCCTGGATCAGGAAACATACTGCGATAAAGGACATCACTGCCACAAAGGACACCGGTGAATCTGAATGTGGATCATATTAGGTAATAGTTTTATGTTCATGTTAAGCTGCCTGGTTTTAAATATTGTTCTTTGGTTAAGTGAGAGAATTTCCTTGTTCTTAGGAGAAATATTCCAAAGCATTTGAGTGTAAACGGATCCAAAACTAATTCTCTGTCTGGCAATAATAATAATACCAATAATAGTAATAACAAATACCAATAGAAAATTGGCTAAAATGTGGCAAAATCTTGACAACTGGTAAATCTACAATATAAAGAAATTATTGTACTACTGATGCAACTTTTCCATTTTTTTTTCAGAACAAAATTTAAAAAACAAATACCCTAATACCACGCAAAAACTCTGAGACGTTTTTATTTATCTGTGGTATTTTACATCTTATCTGACAATCTTAAAGCAGGACATACTTATAGTGGAAGAGTCTGCTTTATAAAAAACATTTGTTCTAAAAAAAAAACAAATACATCTTTTTGGAACCAAAGAACCATTTTATAATGTTAACACTCCAACACTAATTTATCTTAAAAAATTCCTATTCGTTGTAATAAAACTCAGTTAAAATGAATAAGGCCAATTTCATTTGTAAAAAGTCTTAGACATCATTTTTTAAACAATGTAGTCATCTTACTTTCAAATATACAAAGACGACAAAACTAAAATGGGCAGATAAGCATTTTAAAGAAAATGATAATCTATAATTAACTTATTCATAAACAACCATATGTATATTAAATTTATTTCTGAAATTATACTTATCAAAGATCACAAATTCCACCTTCCCTTAATTATCAAAAATTCTAATTTAGCTGAATATAAGTTTTTAAGTGAGGTTTTACAACATTGCTACTATTATTTCTATAGGCTTCCTGGAACCTTTAAAAATAATTCTTCTAGGTTCAATACAGTTAGCAATAGTCCTTTAAAAGTTGGATACCTTATTTATGAGATGTTCGGTAACAACTTCTCTTAGTCCAGTGTAGAGCTTTTCTCCATGTTTATGCAAAACCATTGTATATGCATTTCTATAGAGCTCCTCAAAACTAAGACCACTGTTATTCTTACGCTGGATTTCTTGAATTGCATTTTTCAGAAGGTCCCAAATGCTGTTTACATATTTTTCATCCATGGTCATCTGTAATATCCAAAAGAGAGAAAGAGACAAAAAAAAAGAAAAAACCAATGGTTGAAAATCTTTCTGTATTTGTCCATATAGTAAATATTTTATTATATGATTATGATTTGTCCACATAGTAAATATTTTATTATGATTATGATTACATATCTCTATGACTTACAAGGATGCTAACAATCTATTTTAACAGAAATAATTAAATTTAAAATACATTTAAAATAGTTTTTAGAGCTGAAAGAAGCAATTTTAAAATATCATTTTAAGACCTCCCTCCTTCCTTATCTGCAGCACAACCCTCCACTTTAAATAAAATCGTAATTCCAGATGTTAATACTTGTTTTAGCCAAAAATATAGGACGTCTTTTCCCTAAGTTTATTTAGTAGATACAAGCTCATATGTTCCTTGATGAAAAAACATTGGGGACATGAACACTATTTTCCTCTCCTGAAGATCTGCAGAGCTCCTTAGCAAATTAAAGATGAGGAGATCTGCAATTAAAAAACAAAACAACAATAAATCCACACATTTTCTTTGTTTAACCTAGTATTCTCTCATTTTCCACCTTTCCCAGTTTAGATTCCATGGTCTGTCATTTCTGAGCCCTGTTGCATACACCCATAAATAACTCGTCTCTTTCCCCCACTTCAAAATACTTGCCATTCTACACCCCAACTGCCCACCTACCCTCACAGGCACTCACAAAGCTGAATGTAACTACAGACATACATATATACAACCGTATTCAATCCATCTCAATTTAAATTCATAACCACAAACCATATGTGGGCCCTTAATACAATCCCACGGTTCTACTTTTCTAGTCTAACTCTACTTTCCTAGATGATTTTATGCTGTCTCCTCCATCCTCAACCCTAGGATAATGACTTGCTTCCTGTTCCACTGAGAAAACAGAAACAACCTGAAGAGAGCGTCATATCCACTAACCTATATGACTGTACACCAACATAACCTGCTAGCTCTTGTGCTTGAAGTGCCAAGTTCTTATACTCAAATTACAGCACAGGTACCAGAAACAGACATCATCAAGGGACTTAGAAATGCAGAATTTCAGGCCCCATCCCAGACCAATGGAACTGTATCTGCAGTTTAACAAGCACCCCAGGTGATACCTGTACAGAACAAAGTTTAACAAGTATTACTCTAGGTCCATCCCAAGTCACCTATTCATGGACCTCCCTATAGCAATCTACCTTTCCAGCATCATCAAAATTTTCCTCTGTGCTAAGTAATTTCCATCTGCAATTTATATCCTCAGTTTCCCACCTTAAAAACAAATCCTCACAATCCCACATATTTCTCCAGCACCATCAGAAAACCTTTTTTCATTTACAACACAATCACAGAGCTAGGGAGAGGACTTCTATATCTATTATCCCCAGGTCACATTTTGCCCACTGTATCTTGAATCCATTCTAATAAGGCTTTCATATCTACCGTTTCACCAGCCCAGGTGGAGCTAGTGGTAAAGAACTCTCCTGCCAATGCAGTAGACGTAAGAGATGCAGGTTCGATCCCTGGGTCGGGAAGACTCCATGGAGAAGGAAACAGCAACACACTCCAGTATTCTTGCCTAGAGAATCCCTTGGGCAGAGGAGCCTGATGGGCCACAGTCCATAGGTTCGCAAAGAGCTGGACACAACTGAAGCGATTTAGCACACACACACACTCCACCATTTCACAGAAACTACTCTACAGAAGGTCACCAGTGACCTTCCACACTGCTATTTCTAACAAAGTCTCACTTCTCATCTTACTTGACCACTCTGGTAGCAATTCAAAGGCCCAATTATTCAGATTGATACAGATTCCTCCCTTGCCTTTCAAGCACTACCATCTCTTGTTTTTCTTTCTATTCCACTCGCTCCTATTTTGCCAGCCTGCTTACTGATTCTTACACATCACCACAACCTCCAACTCTTGTCAGAACCTCTTATCTATCCAAACTCAGTTTTCAGGTGAAGTTAACTCATCTGGTCTCCTGGCTTTAAGTCAACCTCAAAATTTACATATCCTGTTGGGAGCCACCCTCTCCCACCAACCACTTAATACCAGGTTCCCATATCCAGCCCTCTAACTCAATACTGATACTTGAAAATCTACTAAGGGTCTCAATCACATCTAGAACAGAATGGCTAATCTTTCCCCCTAAGTTGGCATCCCTACAGTCTTCTCCAGCGAGAAGACATCCACTCCATCTTTCCTGGTGCTAAGGCCAAAAAGTTTGCAGTCAGTCCCCTTTAGTCTATCACCTCACTACTAATCCAAGAGGAATTTCTGTTGTCTCTATCTTCAGTCTTCAAGATGGCAGAGTAAAACGATGTGCACTCATCTTCTGCTGCAAGAACTCCAAAATTGCAACTTGCTGAAGAACAATCATCGACAGGATAATGTTGAATCCCACCAAGAAAAGATACCCCCCACATTCAAGGGCAAAGGAAAAGCTCCAACAAGACAGTTCAGTTCAGTCGCTCAGTCATGTCCGACTCTTTGCGACCCCATGAATTGCAGCACGCCAGGCCTCCCTGTCCATCACCAACTTCCGGAGTTCACTCAGACTCACGTCCATCAAGTCAGTGATGCCGTCCAACCATCTCATCCTCTGACGTCCCCTTCTCCTGCCCCCAGTCCCTCCCAGCATCAGAGTCTTTTCCAATGACTCAACTCTTCACATGAGGTGGCCAAAGTACTGGAGTTTCAGCTTTAGTATCATTCCTTCCAAAGAAATCCCAGGGCTGATCTCCTTCAGAATGGATTGGTTGGATCTCCTTGCAGTCCAAGGGACTCTCAAGAGTCTTCTCCAACACCACAGTTCAAAAGCATCAATTCTTTGGTGCTCAGCTTTCTTCACAGTCCAACTCTCACATCCATACATGACCACAGGAAAAACCATAGCCTTGACTAGACGGACCTTTGTTGGCAAAGTAATGTCTCTGCTTTTCAATATGCTATCTAGGTTGGTCATAACTTTCCTTCCAAGGAGTAGGCATCTTTTAATTTCATGGCTGCAGTAGGAGGGGCAAAATCAGATTCAGAATCAAACCCCATACCTGCCAGAGACGCTCAGAGGGCTCAAACAAAATCTCGTGTGCATCAGGACCCAGAGACCCCAGAGACCGAGCCAGACCTGCCTTTGAGTGTTTGAGTGTCTTCTGAGGAGATTTGGGTCAGCAATGGCCTGCCACAGGGACAGGGGCTCTGGCTGCAGCAGACCTGGGTCATGCAGAGTGTGATGTTAACCCCTCTCGGAGGAGGGCGCCATTAACCCCATCACAGAGCCGCCAAGCAGATGACCCACAAACTGCAGAACAATTGTACCAAAGAAATTCTAGCAATGTTAAGAAAGTTCTAGGACCCACAACAGACTCCCTAATCTGGGGATCTGGCTAAGGGACTGAGAACGCTCGGGGAATTTGACTTTGGAGGCCAGTGGGATTTGATTATAGAACTTCCAAAGGACCAGGGAAACAGACTCCTGGAAGGCACAAACAAAACTCTGTGCACGCCAGGAGAAAGGAGCAGTATCCCCACAAAAGACTAAGCCAGAATTGCCTATGAGAGTCCACGAGTCTCTGGTGGAACCGTGGGTCAACAGTGGACTGTTGCAGGGTCAGGGACACTGAATACAACAGTGCATACACAAGTCCTTTTGAAGGAGGTCACCAAGACTGTAATTGCCCCTACCATAGTTTGGCCTCAGGCTAAAAACAACAGAGAGGGAACACAGCCCAGCCCATCAACAGACAATTGGATTAAAGATTTACTGAGCATAGCCCCTCACCAATACCTTCTCCCACAGTCAGTCTCTCCCAACAGGAAGCTCCCACAAGCCTCTTATCCTTATCCATGAGGGAAGACAGAATGAAAGACAGACACCACAATCACAAAAAAATAACCAAACTGATCACATGGACCACAGACCTGTCTAACTCAACGAAACTATGAGCCATGCCATTTAAGACCACCCAAGAGAGATGGGTCATCTTGGAGAGTTCTGACAAAATGTGGTTCGCTCGCGAAGGGAATGGCAAACCACTCCAGTATTCTTGCCTTGAGAACCCCATGGACAGTACAAAAAGGCAAAAAGATGGAGCAATGAAAGATGAACTCCCCAGGTCAGTAGGTGCCCAATATGCTACTGGAGATCAGTGGAGAAATAACTCCAGAAAGAATGACAAGACAGAGCCAAAATGGAAACAATGCCCAGTTGTGGATGTAACTGGTGATGGAAGTAAAGTTCCATGCTGTAAAGAACAACATAGCATAGGAACCTGGAATGTTAGGTCCATGACTCAAGGTAAATTGGAAGTGGTCAAACAGGAGACAGAAAGAGTGAACATTGACATTTTAGGAATCAGTGACTAAAACGGACTGGAATGGGTGAATTAATTCGAATGACCATTTTATCTACTTCTGTGGGCAAGAATCCCTTAGAAGAAAAAGAGTAGCCCTCAGAGTCAACAAAAGAGTCCGAAATGCAGTACTTGGATGCAATCTCAAAAACGACACAATGATCTCTGTTCATTTCCAAGGCAAACCAACCATTCAATCTCACAGTAATCCAAGTCTATGCCCCGATCAGTAACACTGAAGAAGCTGAAGTTGAAAGGTTCTATGAAGACCTACAAGACCTTCTAGAACTAACATGAAAAGAAGATGCCCTTTTCATCACAGGGGACTGGAATGCAAAAGTAAGAAGTCAAGAGTCACATGGAGTTAACAGGCAAGTTTGGCCTCAGAGTACAAAATAAAGCAGGGCAAAGGCTAACAGAGTTTTACCAAGAGAATGCTGGTCATAGCAAACATCCTCTTCCAACAACACAAGAGATAACTTTACACATGGACATCACCAGATGGTCAATACAAAATCAGACTGATTATATTCTTTGTAGCCAAAGATGGAGAAGCTCTACACAGTCAGCAAAAACAAGACCGGGAGCTGACTGTGGCTCAGATCATGAACTCCTTATTACCAAATTCAGACTTAAAATTGAAGAAAGTAGGGAAAACCACAAGGCCATTCAGGTATGATCTAAATCAAATCCTTTATGACTATACAGTGGAAATGAGAAATGAATTCAAGGGATTAAATCTAATAAGAGTGGCTGAAGAACTATGGATGGAGGTTCATGACACTGTATAGGAAGGCAACAGTGATCAAGACTACCCCCAAGAAAAAGAAAGGCAAAATGGTTGTCTGAGGAGGCCTTACAAATAGCCAAGAAAAGACGAGAACAAAAGGCAAGGAGAAAAGGAAAGATATACATACCCATCTGAACGCAGAGTTCCAAACAACGCAAGGAGAGATAAGAAAGCATTCCTCAGTGATCAATGTAAATGGAGGAAAACAACAGAATGGGAAAGACTAGAGATCTCTTCAAGAAAATTCAGATACCAAGAAAACATTTCATGTAAAGATAGGCACAATAAAGGACAGAAACAGTATGGACCTAAAAGAAGTAGAAGATATTAAGAAGAGGTGGTAAGAATACACAGAAGAACTATACAAAAGAGATATTCATGACCCAGATAACCACGAAGGTGTGATCACTCACCTAGAGCCAGACATCCTAGAGTGCCAAGTCAAGTGGGCCTTAGGAAGCATCACTACAAACAAAGCTAGTGGAGGTGATGGAATTCCAGTTGAGCTCTTTCAAATCCTAAAAGGTGATGCTGTGAAAATGCAGCACTCAATATGCCAGCAAATTTTGAAAATTCAGCAGTGTCCCTAGTGGCTCAGACACAGTAAAGCATTTACCTGCAATGTGAGAGACCTGGGTTCTATCCCTGGGTCGGGAAGATCCCCTGGAGAAGGAAATGGCAACCCACTCCAGTACTCTTCCCTAGAAAATTCCATGGATGGAGGAGTCTGGTGGTCTGCAGTCCATGGGGTCGCACAGATGGACACGACTAGATGACTTCACAGCAGTGGCCACAGGACTGGAAAAGGTCAGTTTTCATTCCAATCCCAAAGACAGGCAATGCCAAAGAATGTTCAAACTAGTGCACAATTGCATTCATCTCACATGCTAGCAAAGTAATACTCAAAATTCTCCAAGCGAGACTTCAACAGTACGTAAACCAAGAACTTCCAGATGTTCAGGCTGGATTTAGAAAAGGCAGAGGAACCAGAGATCAATTGCCAACATCCTTTGCATCATCGTAAAAGCAACAAAGTTCTAGAAAAACATCTACTTCTGCTTTAATAAATACACCAAAGCCTTTGACTGTGTGGATCACAATAAACTGTGGAAAATTCTGAAAGAGATGGGAATACCAGACCACCTGACCTGCCTCCTGAGAAACCTGTATGCAAGTCAAGAAGCAACAATAAGAACCAGACATGGAACAACTGACTGGTTCCAAATTGGAAAAGGAGTACGTCAAGGCTGTGTATTGTCCCCATTTCCTGTTTTTTCAACCTCTATGCAAAGTACATCATGTGAAATGCCAGCTGGGTGAAGCTCAAGCTGGAATCAAGATTGCCAGAGAAGTATCAATAACCTCATATATGCAAATGACACCACCCTTAATGGCAGAAAGTGAAGAGGAACTAAAGAGTTTCTCTTTAGTGAAAGAGAAAGAGCAGAGTGAAAAAACTGGCTTAAAACTCCATATGCAGAAAACTAAGACCATGGCATCTGGTCCCATCACTTCATGGCAAATAGATGGGGAAACAATGGAAACAGTGACAGACTATTTTCTTGGGCTCCATAATTACTGCAGATGGTGACTGCAGCCATGAAATTAAAAGACACTTGCTCCTTGGAATAAAAGCTGTGACAAACCTAGACAGCATATTAAAAAGCAGGGACATTACTTTGCCAACAAAGGTCCATCTAGTCAAAGCTATGGTTTCTCCAGTAGTCATGTATGGATGTGAGAGTTGGACTATAAAAAAAGCTGAGTGCCGAAGAATTGATACTTTTTGAACTGTGGTGTTGGAGAAAACTCTTAACAGTCCCTTGAACTGCAAGATCAAACAGTCCATCCACAAAGGAAATCAGTCCTGAATAGTCATTGGAAGGAATGATGCTGACGCTCCAGTGCTTTGGCCACCTGATGGGAAAAAATACCTCACTGGAAAAGACCCTGATGCGGGGAAAGACTGAAGGCAGGAGGAGAAGGGGATGACAGAGAACGAGATGGTTGGATGGCATTACCGACTTTATGGACACGAGTTTGACCAAGCTCTGAAAATTGACTACGGACAGGGAAGCCTGGCATGCTGCAGTCTATGGCATCACAAAGAGTCGGACACAACTGAGCAACTGAACTGATCTTCAGAATGCATCCAAAACTAAGTCCTCACTTCTTCCCCTGTTACTAGCCTAATCCAAACCACCATTATCTCTCAGATTACTACAACAGTGTCCTAACTGGTCTGCTTCTGCTCTTGGCCCACTATCATAAAGCAATCAGAGTGACCCTTCTGAAAAACAAGCCAAATCATGTCACTTGGTTGCTCACAACTCTCAGTGGGTGACTTCTCTTGGAGATAAGAGTCCTAAACACTATCCTACAAACTCTTACTCGACCTGACAGTCTCTGTGACTTCATCTATCCTTCCCCCTTGCTTTCTCTGCTCCAGCCCTATAAGCCTCCTTGTTATTCCTTGGAACATGATAAACAAGTTCACTTCAAGGTGGTTTTTGCTATTCTCTCTGTCTGGAAATGGTCTTCCCCCAGATATCTGCATGTCTCATCCCCCTATCAAACACAAACACTGCTCAACCTTTAATGAAGTCACCTTAAAATGAAGTTTTAACTGTCTACTCTAAAGCAACAGCCTCCTCCTACTTGCTGCTGTTGTCTCCCACAACAACATGCAACCCCATGGACTGCAGTCCATCACGCTCCTGTCACTGGATTTTCCAGGCAAGAATACTGGAGTGATTTGCCATTTCCTTCTCCAGGGGATCCTTCCTGACCCAGGGATGGAACCCGTGTCTCCTGCATTGATTGGCAGGCAGATTCTTTACCACTGAGCCACCAGGGAGGCCCCTCCCTCCTACTAGTGACCATCAAATGCCAACTTCACATTATCTCTTTTCCTGGTCTCTCTCTTTCCAGTCAAATATCAGTTCCATGAAAGCAGGGATTTTCCTCACTACTGAATAAACTCAGCCATTAAAATAATACCTGGCATTTAACAAGCACTTGTTGATAAATTTTCTACTTATCTCTGACTTAAGCAGCCCTTTTCATGCCATATAAAACCTACAAGTTCTCTGTTCACAACCAGGGAAACACTACATCAATTACTCATCTGACTCATGTCTACTTCTGACTTGAAATGAATAAGATACTGAACGAATAAAATCCTCTCCAAAGAGAGCTGTAAGAAAATTTGGAGGTGATGGATATATTTACTGCATATACTGCGATCTCTTCACAAATGAATACTTACCTCCAAGCTCATCAAATTGCATACATTTAATATGTACAACTTATCTCAATAAAGAGATTTTTAAAAAGACATTAAACAAAAAAAGAAAAAAGAATCCTCTTCAAGTCCTGTCCAAAGGGTATGAACGTGAAAAGAGGAAGGAGTAGGTAGGTAGGCAAAACAGTTTTTTCAGTCAAACAATTTCAACTCTCAGTCAAGAGGATTCTTAGGCAGGTAACTCAAACTAAGTCTTATTATTCTAATCTTTTCTGGAGAGTTTAAAAAGGAACTCTTTAGAAAACAACAACTTTCTTGTTTCTCAAACCTTATTCAAATCCAGGTCTATCAGAGACTTCTCTGAAACAGCCTTAAGAGACTTTACCGTTGTATCTAAAGTACAACCTAAGGGCGGCGGCGGCTGCTACCGGCACACTAAGCGCGGCCGAGAGAAGCTACCCCACGTCCGAGGTCAGGGGCAGAAGCCAGGAGGACCCCATGCCCGAAGGGCGGCGGCCAAGAGGAGTTACCCGACATCCGAGGTCAGGGGCAGCAGCCGAGAACGCCAGGCTGCGTCGGCGCAGGAACGGCCTAGAAGAGCTACCCAACTCCGAGGTCAGGGGCAGCAGCCGGGAGGAGCTACCCCACGTCCAAGGTCAAGGGCAGCAGCCGCCCCAACGCCTGAGGCCAGGGGTGGCGGCCGGGAGGAGCTGCCCTACGCCTGAGGCCAGGGGCGGTGGCCAGGAGGACCAACAGAACCTCCAAGGAGCTGTGGCTGCGCAGGCACAGGAGGGCCTTGAGGAACTATCCCACGCTGAAGGTCAGGAAGGGCGGCGGTGAGGAGATACCCCTCGTCCAAGGGAAGGAGCGGCAGCTGTGCTTTGCTTGAGCAGCCATGAAGAGATACCCCACGCCCAAGGTAAGAGAAACCGAAGTAAGACGGTAGGTGTAGCAAGAGGGCATCAGAGGGCAGACACATTGAAACCATACTCACAGAAACTAGTCAATCTAATCACACTAGGACCACAGCCTTGTCTAACTCAATGAAATTAAGCCATGCCTGTAGGGCAACTCAAGACGGGCGGGTCACGGTGGAGACATCTGACAGAATGGGGTCCACTGGAGAAAGGAATGGCAAACCACTTCAGTATTCTTGCCTTGATAACCCCATGCTGCTGCTACTGCTGCTAAGTCACTTCAGTTGTGTCCGACTCTCTGCGACCCCATAGACGGCAGCCCACCAGGTTCCTCTGTCCATTGGATTCTCCAGGCAAGAACATTGGAGTGGGTTAACATTTCCTTCTCCAATGCATGAAAGTGAAAAGTCAAAGTGAATTTGCTGAGCCGTGTCCGTCTCCTAGCGACCCCATGGACTGCAGCCTACCAGGCTCCTCCGTCCATGGGATTTTCCAGGCAAAAGTACGGGAGTGGGGTGCCACTGCCTTCTCCATGATAATCCCATAAATAGTATGAAAAGGCAAAATGATAGGATACTGAAAGAGGAACTCCCCAGGTCAGTCAGTTCAGTTCACTTCAGTCGCTCAGTCATCTCCGACTCTTTGCGACCCCATGAATCGCAGCATGCCAGGCTTCCGTGTCCATCACCAACTCCCGGAGTTCACTTAGACTCACGTCTATTGAGTCAGTGATGCCATCCAGCCATCTCATCATCCTCTGTCATCCCCTTCGCCTGCTCCCAGTGCCTCCCAGCATCAGTCTTTTCCAATGAGTCAACTCTTCACATGAGGTGGCCAAAGTACTGGAGTTTCAGATTCGGCATCATTCCTTCCAAAGAAATCCCAGGGCTGATCTCCTTTAGAATGGACTGGTTGGATCTCCTTGCAGTCCAAGGGACTCTCAAGAGTCTTCTCCAACACCACAGTTCAAAAGCATCAATTCTTCAGCGTTCGGCCTTCTTCACAGTCCAAATCTCACATACATACGTGACCATAGGAATAACCATAGCCTTGACTAGACAGACCTTTGTTGGCAAAGTAATGTCTCTGCTCTTCAATATGCTATCTAGGTTGGTCATAACCTTCCTTCCAAGGAGTACGCGTCTTTTAATTTCATGGCTGCAGTCACCATCTGCAGTGATTTTGGAGCCCAGAAAAATAAAGTCTGACACCGTTTCCACTGTTTCCCCATCTATTTCCCATGAAGTGATGGGACCGGATGCCATGATCTTCGTTTCCTGAATGTTGAGCTTTAAGCCAACTTTTTCACTCTCCTCTTTAATCAAGAGCCTTTTCAGTTCCTCTTCACTTTCTGCCATAAGGGTGGTGTCATCTGCATATCTGAGGTTATTGATATTTCTCCCGGCAATCTTGATTCCAGCTTGTGTTTCCTCCAGTCCAGCGTTTCTCATGATGTACTCTGCATATAAGTTAAATAAGCAAGGTGATAATAAACAGCCTTGACGTACTCCTTTTCCTGTTTGGAACCAGTCTGTTGTTCCATGTCCAGTTCTAACTGTTGCTTCCTGACCTGCATACAGATTTCTCAAGAGGCAGGTCAGGTGGTCTGGTATTCCCATCTCTTTCAGAATTTTCCACAGTTTATTGTGATCCACACAGTCAAAGGCTCTGGCATAGTCAGTAAAGCAGAAATAGATGTTTTTCTGGAACTCTCTTGCTTTTTCCATGATCCAGAGGATGTTGGCAATTTGATCTCTAGTTCCTCTGCCTTTTCTAAAACCATCTTGAACATCAGGAAGTTCACAGTTCACGTATTGCTGAAGCCTGGCTTGGAGAATTTTAGGCATTACTTTACTAGCATGTGAGATGAGTGCAATTGTGTGGTAGTTTGAGCGTTCTTTGGCATTGCCTTACTTTGGGATTGGACTGAAAACTGACCTTTTCCAGTCCTGTGGCCACTACTGAGCTTTCCAAATTTGCTGGCATATTGAGTGCAGCACTTTCACAGCATCATCTTTCAGGATTTGAAATAGCTCAACTGGAATTCCATCACCTCCACTAGCTTTGTTCGTAGTGATGCTTTCTAAGGCCCACTTGACTTCACATTCCAGGATGTGTGGCTTTAGATGAGTGATCACACCATCGTAATTATCTGGGTCATGAAGATCTTTTTTGTACAGTTCTTCTGTGTATTCTCGTCACCTCTTCTTAATATCTTCTGCTTATTTTAGGTCCATACCATTTCTGTCCTTTATCGAGCCCATCTTTGCATGAAATGTCCCCTTGGTATCCCTAATTTTCTTGAAGAGATCTCTAGTCTTTCCCATTCTTTTGTTTTCCTCTATTTCTTTGCATTGATCGCTGAAGAAAGGCTTTCTTATCTCTTCTTGCTATTCTTTGGAACTCTGCATTCAGATGCTTATATCTTTCCTTTTCTCCTTTGCTTTTCACTTCTCTTCTTTTCACAGCTATTTGTAAGGCCTCCCCAGACAGCCATTTTGCTTTTTTGCATTTCTTTTCCTTGGGGATAGTCTTGATCCCTGTCTCCTGTATAATGTCACGAACCTCATTCCATAGTTCATCGGGCACTCACTCGATCAGATCTAGGCCCTTAAATCTATTTCTCACTTCCACTGTGTAATCATAAGGGATTTGATTTAGGTCATACCTGAATGGTAGGGGCCCAATATGCTACTGGAGATCAGTGGAGAAATAACTCCAGAAAGAATGAAGGGATGGAGCCAAAGCAAAAACAATACCCAGTTGTGGACGTGACTGGTGATAGAAGCAAGATCCGATGCTGTAAAGAGCAATATTGCATACGAACCTGGAATGTGAGGTCCATGGTTCAAGGCACATTGGAAGCGGTCAAACAAGAGATGGCAACAGTGAATGTCGACATTATAGGAAAAAGCAAACTATAATGGACTGGAATGGGTGTATTTAACTCAGATGACCATTATATCTACTACTGCAGGCAGGAATCCCTCAGAAGAAATGGAGTAGCCATCATGGTCAACAAAAGAGTCTGAAATGCAGTAGTTGGATGCAATCGCAAAAATGACAGAATGATCTCTGTTCGTTTACAAGGCAAACCATTAATTATCACAGTAATCCAAGTCTATGCCCCAACCAGTAATGCTGAAGAACCTGAAGTTGAATGGTTCTATGAAGACCTACAAGACCTTTAAGAACTAACGCCCCAAAAAGATGTCCTTTTCATTATAGGGGACTGGAATGCAGAAGTAGGAAGTCAAGAATCACCTGGAATAACAGGCAAATTTGGCCTTGGAATACGGAATGAAGCAGGGCAAAGACTAACAGAGTTTTGCCAAGAAAATGAACTGGTCATAGCAAACACCCTCTTTCAACAACACAAGAGAAGACTCTACACATGGACATCACCAGATGGTCAACACCGAAATCAGATTGATTATATTCTTTGCAGCCAAAGATGGAGAAGCTCTATACAGTCAACCAAAACAAGACCAGGACCTGACTGTGGCTCAGATCATGAACTCCTTATTGCCAAATTCAGAATGAAATTGAAGAAAAGGAAAACCACTAGACCATTCAGGTATGACCTAAATCAAATCCCTTATGATTATACAGTGGAAGTGAGAAATAGATTTAAGGGCCTAGTCTGATAGATACAGTGTCTGATGAACTATGGAATGAGGTCCGTGACACTGTACAGGAGACAGGGATCAAGACCATCCTCATGGAAAAGAAATGCAAAAAAGCAAAATGGCTGTCTGGGGAGGCCTTACAAATAGCTGTGAAAAGAAGAGAAGGGAAAAGCAAAGGAAAAAAGGAAGGATATAAGCATCTGAATGCAGAGTTCCAAAGAATAGCAAGAAGAGATAAGAAAGCCTTCTTCAGTGATCAATGCAAAGAAATAGAGGAAAACAAAAGAATGGGAAAGACTAGAGATCTCTTCAAAGAAATTAGAGATACCAAGGGGACATTTCATGCAAAGATGGGCTCGATAAAGGACAGAAATGGTATGGACCTAACAGAAACAGAAGATATTAAGAAGAGGTGGCAAGAATACACAGAAGAACTGTACAAAAAAGATCTTCATGACCCAGATAATTACGATGGTGTGATCACTCATCTAAAGCCACACATCCTGGAATGTGAAGTCAAGTGGGCCTTAGAAAGCATCACTACGAACAAAGCTAGTGGAGGTGATGGAATTCCAGTTGAGCTATTTCAAATCCTGAAAGATGATGCTGTGAAAGTGCTGCACTCAATATGCCAGCAAATTTGGAAAACTCAGCAGTGGCCACAGGACTGGAAAAGGTCAGTTTTCAGTCCAATCCCAAAGTAAGGCAATGCCAAAGAACGCTCAAACTACCACACAATTGCACTCATCTCACATGCTAGTAAAGTAATGCCTAAAATTCTCCAAGCCAGGCTTCAGCAATACGTGAACTGTGAACTTCCTGATGTTCAAGATGGTTTTAGAAAAGGCAGAGGAACTAGAGATCAAATTGCCAACATCCTCTGGATCATGGAAAAAGCAAGAGAGTTCCAGAAAAACATCTATTTCTGCTTTACTGACTATGCCAGAGCCTTTGACTGTGTGGATCACAATAAACTGTGGAAAATTCTGAAAGAGATGGGAATACCAGACCACCTGACCTGCCTCTTGAGAAATCTGTATGCAGGTCAGGAAGCAACAGTTAGAACTGGACATGGAACAACAGACTGGTTCCAAACAGGAAAAGGAGTACGTCAAGGCTGTTTATTATCACCCTGCTTATTTAACTTATATGCAGAGTACATCATGAGAAATGCTGGACTGGAGGAAACACAAGCTGGCATCGATTGCCGGGAGAAATATCAATAACCTCAGATATGCAGATGACACCACCCTTATGGCAGAAAGTGAAGAGGAACTAAAAAGGCTCTTGATGAAAATGAAAGAGGAGAGTGAAAAAGTTGGCTTAAAGCTCAACATTCAGGAAACGAAGATCATGGCATCCAGTCCCATCACTTCATGGGAAATAGATGGGGAAACAGTGGAAACGGTGTCAGACTTTATTTTTCTGGGCTCCAAAATCACTGCAGATGGTGACTGCAGCCATGAAATTAAAAGACGCGTACTCCTTGGAAGGAAAGTTATGACCAACCTAGATAGCATATTCAAAAGCAGAGACTACTTTGCCAACAAAGGTCTGTCTAGTCAAGGCTATGGTTTTTTCCTGTGGTCATGTATGGATGTGAGAGTTGGACTGTGAAGAAGGCTGAGCACTGAAGAATTGATGCTTTTGAACTGTGGTGTTGGAGAAGACTCTTGAGAGTCCCTTGGACTGCAAGGAGATCCAACCAGTCCATTCTGAAGGAGATTAGCCCTGGGATTTCTTTGGAGGGAATGATGCTGAAGCTGAAACTCCAGTAGTTTGGCCACCTCATGTGAAGAATTGACTCACTGGAAAAGACTCTGATACTGGGAGGGATTGGGGGCAGGAGGAGAAGGGGATGACAGAGGATGATGAGATGGCTGGATGGCATCACTGACTCGGTGGACGTGAGTCTGAGTAAACTCCGGGAGCTGGTGATGGACAGGGAGGCCTGGTGTGCTGCGACTTATGGGGTTGCAAATTGTCGGACACGACTGAGCGACTGAACTGCACTGAACCGAACCCTTATACAGAGAATGCCATCCATGTGAAATATAAATAAGATGTGACTTTTTACAACTTTGCACAAATAAAGGCCACAAGACAATGTGAGAATGATGGCCTCGAACAGTCCATACATGTGCAATGTGGTTTTCTTAACAGTTTGCCGACAGTATATATAGAGGTTACAATAAAGCAGACTAAGACACCATTCCTGAGGTTAAATCCTGAACATATAAAGAATGTTGAAAACACTTTCAAAGAAAGAAAAGTTAACTGTGGACTGAAAATGCCAGAGATAATTATACTGCTAAATAAAAGTTCAGCAAAACCTTAAATGATCTTTTCAGGCTCTGTAACGAAGACCCCATGGAAGCTAAAAAAAACATACACGAGGGTCTCTACTCAGCATGAATTACTAAATTTTCTATTAGAAAGTAAAGTATTTTTAACATATTTTTAGTATAAAATATAGAAGTTACAAATATAAACTAAAATATAAACAAGTTTCAAATATTGTACAAATACTCTTAAAGAATCATTTCTCACACATATAAATTATTTTAAAATCCAAGATGTTATGTTTATTTTCCTCAGTATTTGTGCATTATAGGTACAAGTGGAAGACACAGGACAAAATGTTTCTTCTCATGATTGCTGAAGCATAAAAATGCTCAAAGACGAAAATAGACCCAGAGAAGTTAAATGACTTACCCAAAAATCACAGAGCTGGAATCAGAATCCATATTTTCAAATCTAGTCCAAACCACTGGACTCACCTACCATTCCTCTGTGCTAACTAAGTAAAGCAGCAGTATCAGTAATCACTGACAATCCTGGTAAACACGGTACAGTATATTATTCATAGCAGAGAACACAGATTTTGCTGCCCACCATGCAGTGGAAACAGTGGCTGACTTTATTTTTCTGGGCTCCAAAATCACTGCAGATGGTGACTGCAGCCATGAAATTAAAAAGACGCTTACTCCTTGGAAAGAAAGTTATGACCAACCTAGACAACACGATAAAAAGCACAGACATTACTTTGCCAAAAAGGTCCATCTAGTCAAGGCTATGGTTTTTCCTGTGGTCATGTATGGATGTGAGAGTTGGACTGTGAGGAAAGCTGAGCATCAAGGATTTGATGCTTTTGAACTGTGGTGCTAGAGAAGACTCTTGAGAGTTCCTTGGACTGCAAGGAGATCCAATCAGTCCATCCTAAAGGAGATCAGTCCTGGGTGTTCATTGGAAGGACTGAAACTCCAATACTTTGGCCACCTGATGTGAAGAGCTGACTCATTTGAAAAGACCGTGATGCTGGGAAAGATTGAGGGCAGGAGGAGAAGGAGATGACAGAGGATAAGATGGTTGGATGGCATCACCGACTCAATGGAGATGAGTGGGTGGACTCCCGGAGTTGGTGATGGACAGGGAGGCCTGGTGTGCTGCGGTTCATGGAGTTGCAAAGAGTCAGACACGACTGAGTGACTGACCTGATGCCTAGATTTGTCATGGCTTTGCTAAATGCATAAGCCACACAACCTTGGGCAAAATTACATAACTCCTCCAAATCTTTATTAAGAGGTTTCCCTAGTGGCTCACTGGTAAGGAATCTGCCTGCTAATGCAGGACATGTGGGTTCGATCCCTGAGTTGGGACGATCCCCTGGAGGAAGAAATGGCAATCCAGTATTGGAGAATCCTTTAGACAGAGGAGCCTAACAGGCTATAGCTATAGTACACAGAGTAGCAGAAGAGTTGAATATGACTGACTAAATAACAACAAACCTTTATTTCCTCACTTTTTAATAACAACATCTATCTCAAAAGACTATCATGAGGATTAAACGCAAATGTTGGTAAATTCTGCCCAGGCCAAGGCACAGTATAGCCAGCCCTCCGTATCCACGGACCTCACAGATACAGAGCAGACTGTACTCCGGCATCTTATACAAGGGACCAGAGAACCCTCAAGGGCTTCCCTGATACCTCCGCTGGTAAAGAATCCGCCTGCAATGCAGGAGGCCACAGTCTGATCTCTAGGTTGGGAAGATCTGCTGCAGAAGGGATAGGCTACCCACTCCAGTATTCTTGGGCTTCCCTGGTGGCTCAGCTGGTAAAGAATCCACCTGCAATGCAGAAGACCTGGGTTCAATCCCTGGGTTAGGAAAATCCCCTGGAGAAAGGAAAGGTCATCCACTTCACTATTTCGGCGTGGAGAATTCCATGGACTGTATAGTATAATCCATGGGGTTGCAAAGAGTCGGACAGGATTGAGCGACTTGCACTTCACTGAGCACCCGCAGATCCTGGTATCTGCAGGGGTCCTATAACCAGTCCCCTAAGGATACTGAGGGACTACTATATAATCCCTCACATGCTGACCATCAGTGACAGGATCTCTTGAACTCTCATCTATGGAAATCAAATGTCAGGGAAAAAACAGTTTTTCAAGCTTAGCAAATAAACAGCTAAAACAGAAGTACCTTAAGAACACAACTGTGATTCTGAAGCCCAAGAAAATAAAGTCTGCCACTTTTCCAGTGGGCTTTAGTCCATGAGGTAGCAAAAAAGTCAGACACAACTTAAGGGACTGAACAAGAGCACAACTATGCTAAATGCAAGTCAATAAAATGTAGCCTTCTTTCAAAAACAGTATCCCCCTACTTCATATCTCCTATTCTTCCAGTGTCATTTACATGATTTTAATCCCCAGAGCTCTGTCCTTGGTTCTTCTTTTCACTCTACACTGGGTCTGCATGCATTTCCATTTATTATAATGGTTACGACTACTATGAACACTTTCAGGATTCTAAAATGTACAAAGTTTTAGACCAGCAAGGGATTCTGAAGTCCCCTAAAACCACATAGAAAATTTTGCAAAATTTTGTGTGTATACTTCTTTTCTGGATGGTGAGTCAATAGCTCTTACCAGATTTCTGAAGAAATTTGGTCCGTATCTCAAAGAAGATAAATTAGTGGCTTACGTGTTAATTGCTCCCAATCTATACTGCCAGCCCGGCAGTAACCCCAAAGTCTAAACTATGGTATTCAACTACCTGCTGGACATGCCCAACAAAATCCTCCAGACACAAATCAAATTTATCATGTCCAAACTTTCTGGTAAACTCACTCTTCAAACCCACCCAAGTCTTCTTTCTATATTCTCTAGTTCAGTAGTGGCCAACACAAACCACCTAGTTATACAAGCTGGAAGCATAAGCCTTAACTTGTCTTCTTTCCTCTCTCTCATCCAATCATCAAGGGCTACCAACGTCAGGCTCAAGAGATTTCTCAAACATGCTTCCAATCTTTCAATCTGAATACTGCTGCCCTAAAACTTTCTTCTAAATCACTGCAACAGTCTTCCAGGCATCATGAAATGAACTCTAATAACCTTTTAGAATCTATTTTCCTCAAAATCCACCCTTTAAAATAAAACACTTGAGCATCATGGCCCTGTTCAAAACCCAGCTCCTATTAGCATGGGTGGGGGGAGGCAGTGGCCCTTTTAAAAGCGAACACAACACTTGATGATCCAGTCTATGCCTCCTTCTGGAACTTCATCTGTCACTCACTGCAACCTATCTTACATTCACTTCCTGCACTGTCACACCTCCCTTCCACACACCACCCTCTCATTCTTGATACACCCCTCTTCTGCCTCTTGATATCTTACATAGCTTCTGAACACAGTTCAAGTGTCACATCCTCCAAAAATCCCTCCCTGAAATCCTCAAGCAAAGCTAACAACTCTTAACTTTTTCACAACACTCAGGTTATATCTATCACTACACTCATACTACTCCATAATTATCCATTTGCGAATCTTTTTCCTCCATTAGACTATGAGATACTTAACGGACTGTGCAGCATTTTTCTTCAATGTCACTTAGAAGGCCATAAACAAATGTCTGGGGAATGCTGTTTTATCTATGTTATACCAACGCAATTTTGAAAACACAAACATTTGAATTTACTAAGCACAATGAAACAGAAATATTTTGATGTGCTTATGTAATAGTGTAATTTTAATTTTAAAATAATCAACTATCTTTTTTCAAATAATGTACAAGCAAAGGATTCTCAAATTTCATATATCAAGTATTTTCATATTTTCCCATTCACCTAACTAAATGCCTCAGAAGGATGTTTAATCATTAATTTTATTAATTAACGTTAACTAGGAGAAGAATCAGAGAAGGCAATGGCACCCCACTCCAGTACTCTTGCCTGGAAAATCCCATGGACGGAGGAGCCTGGTAGGCTGCAGTCCATGCAGTCGCTAAGAATCGACACAACTGAGCGACTTCCCTTTCACTTTTCATTTTCATGCATTGGAGAAGGAAATGGCAACCCACTCCAGTGTTCTTGCCTGGAGAATCCCAGGGACGGGGGAGCCTGGTGGGCTGCCGTCTATGGGGTCGCACAGAGTCAGAACAACTGAAGCGACTCAGCAGCAGAAGCAGCAGCAGGAGAAAAATAGTGGATAAAAAAGCTCTTCAGGAGGAGTCCACAACTACAATCTTCCTCTAAATCAACTAAGTCCAAAAACCACACACCCAAGGAAATATGCTTCAAGTGCAGGTTCCTACATGCTTTGGTCTTGGCATCAGTGAACATGTCAACAACAGCAGCTAGATAACTGCACTGGTGATGAATTGATGCATGAATGTCTCACCCATCTTTGATAGAGAACACAACTTTAACTGTCAGCAAAAGTTAAAAGAACTAAATGTTAAACTCTGAAGTCATCAATGTTAACCATTAAAAAACACCAGAATCATTTAAAAGCCCTAATACTTTAAAGTAATTTTCCAAATTATTTGAGTAGAATTTATCCCATTGGAGAAACCGACTCACTCAGGTTGCAGTAACTGCAAATACACTCAGGAAGGAATGTGCTAACAATGCTTCAGCAAAACAATAAAATGCACACACACACACACACACACACACGCCTATATACACATTTAATGTTTGCTAATTTTAGGTATATGGAGCTTCCCAGGTGGCTCAGTGGTAAAGAACCTGCCTGCCAATGGAAGAGACATAGGTTCAATCCCTGTGTCGGGAAGATCCCCTGGAGTAGGAAATGGCAACCCACTCCGGTATTCTTGCCTGGAGAATGCCATGAACAGAGGAGCCTGACAGGCTACAGTCCATGGGGTCACAGAGTTGGACACAACTAAGCGCACACAATTGCAGGAAGACACTGCATGCTTCCCCAACAAGCTCACGTTACAAAGTGGTCAGCAAAATAAATTCATTTAGCAAGTAAAGAAAGGTTTAGTGAGACCTCTTAGAAACCAAATTAACACTACTTTTTAAAAGTAACCTTCAAACAAATAAAATATTAAAAAAAGAAAAGAAAAAGAAAAAACGGACTTCCCTGATTGTCCAGTGGTTAACACTAGAGCTCCCAATGCACAGGGCATGGCTTCAATCCCTGGTTGGGGAACTAAGATTTCACATGCCGTGTAGCCATAAATAAATTTTTTTAAGTGACCTTTAAAGAGTAATAAAAAGAGAAAAGAAATAAAATAGTGAACTTCACCCCCTTACTGTACCCAATCCAGGATTATAATGTCCCCGCTAGTAAGCATAAATAAGAAAAATAACACTAACAGTCTCTTTTCTTTCACAAACATCTCTGCCTTTTCATCTACATTAAAAGATATAAAAGCATAACCTTCAAAATGCTACATTTAAAAGGATGTCAGTCTATTATATACTTACACATCTTGAAGATTCTGTAATTACTGAGAGCTGGAGAACTGCAGCATGAGCCAATTAAAACTAAAATGAAGAAAACTGTATTCTTCACATTCACTACACACAGAGGACAAGAAGTCTTTAGTCCCCTGTGAATAATTTTCAACAAGAAATTTAGAACAGGGTGGGTGGGGGGAAAGGGTGAGAATTTCAAATTCCAGGCAATTCAGAATGACACAGCTAGAAAAAAATAAACAAGGAAAAATGCTTGATTTTAATTTTGAGCTTCAGCTTCAAAAAAAAAATGTTGTTTTGGTACAAATATCTGAGGAATGGCAATATTCTAGACAAATACAACTAAAACTATAAATTTTGTAAGGACATTCCCTCCCAGATTATAAGCATCTCAAAGTAATATCAAGCCTGTTCTCTTATTTTACCGTATCCTTTTTAAAACATGTCATGACGCCTAGATAATTTGAAGGCAGTCCCGTTAAGAGTTAGTAATAATGATGAATCTTATTTAATGACCCATAGCTCACACAACGACTTACGATGTCTAAAATAATCCCATTTGCTCATCACTTAATCTTTAAGTATCCTCAACCACAAAAAAGATAGTCAAAGATCCAAGCTTTGAGGAAAACAGCGCAGTGGGACACACTCAGACTTTGGGCAAGTTATTTAAACTTTCCAACTTCACTTTCCTCATCTGCTTGTAACAAGAGAAATGGGAAAAGGTGGTATATTGTGTAGCAATTAACAAAGTTTGTGAAAGCATCTGACATATAACCCTTGCTCAATAAATTTCTTTCTTTCCTACAAAGAAACAACACACAGCCTTCTGTGCTGGAATTGTGCTGCCAAAAGTAATGACTGATGTCAAGGATGGAAAGAAAGATTATCAATTAGAAAAGCACAGTAGCCTGAAACAATACTATGAAATTACAAATTAAGTCTGACCTACACTCAACTGGCATCTAACATCACTAAATTACAGAACAGTAACATTTATAATGAGAAAGCTAAATCATCAACAGAAGGTTCAATTATTATAATCCGCATTTCAGTTCTCAACATGAGTAGGCTGTTCAAAAATCAATTTAAGATTTTGAAGTAATTTCTTTCAAAGGCATAGGTTAAGTTTTCAGATTAGCCTGTAAAGTTCAGTTAAGTCACAACTGACGAGTATGAACAGTATTCTTTCAACTGTTATCTGTCAGTGATTTTATGTGAAAAAATGTATATCTAACATTTCATAGTCTGATAATGACCACAAGATGCAATTGTTACGTATTCTCATTGAGTCAAGAAGTCTGTCACTATCCTATTGGTGCTACTTCTCTGATAAAGATATGTTACTTGGCATCCTAAAACATCTTTTATCCCGAGAATACAATATTTATATTCACTAGAACTCTTCAAAGACTCTCCTTGTTGAGAAAATTAGTTATTACACCTATAAGATCAACAATTTAAAATAAAAACATTTCCTATTTTCTTAATATACCATTAAATCCCAATCATTAACAATAAGAGGTCATGAGTATAAACTAGCTCTTTAAACATCTATCTGGAAAACAAAAATAAGAGAAAAGCAAGAATCATATATTTTGGATGGAATCTCAAAGTAGTAGTAGCAATGCTTCAGACAGAAATACTTCATGTCTAAATGCATATCTGAGTTTCCTATTTCTACCCTACAATCTAAAACTATGAATTTTAATTTAAAAATGATAATCCTTTGTTCTCTGTAGCTTCATCTCTAAAGTTTCTCTTTTTTTTAGTGGGTAAACCCAGTTTTTCTAAAACTATGATAACGTGTGGGCTTCCCTTGTGTCTCAGCTGGTAAAGAATCCACCTGCAATGCCAGAGACCTGGGTTTGATCCCTGGGTTGGGAAATAATGCGTACAGCTGTATAAACTGTTAGACAATAACAAATTAGTTTACACCATTATAAGCTACACATGATCCAAAGAGGGAAAAAAAAAAAAAGTAAAACAGTATAAGCTGCCACAGTTACTTAGCTTTGTCTTTGAATGACTCTAATTATAAACCACATGTGATAATGCAAAAGGCCTAGCTCATAAAATTATTACAAAAATCTGACAACACATCTCAAAATTTCTCTAAAACTGACACAAAAAGAAGTATATAAGAACATAATCAACTTTTCCACTCCTTCATATTAGCATTTAATCATCATCACTGAAACATACCATTCTTATTCTAAAGAAATTCTAAAGCTGAAAAGACAAGTGACATTTGCAACATCACAAAATGTTCTAGGGCACAGGAGAACACACCAGCATTCAGTTTCTAGACTGAAATTTTAAAAACAGAAATGAGCCTAAGGAAACCCCAATTTAAAATCTCTTAATTTTACAAATGAAGAAACTGAAGCTAGGGAGTTTATCCAAAATTATTCAGTTAGTTAAAGCAATGAAGGAATCCATGTGTCCTAAGCTAAGGATCCTTCTGTTCAGTTCAGTTCAGTTCAGTCAGTCATGTCTGACTCTTTGCGACCCCATGAATCGCAGCATGCCAGGCCTCCCTGTCCATCACCAATTCCCGGAGTTCACTCAGACTCACGTCCATCGAGTCAGTGATGCCATCCAGCTATCTCATCCTCTGTCGTCCCCTTCTCCTTCTGCCCCCAATCCCTCTCAGCAATTTTCCAATGAGTCAACTCTTCGCATGAGGTGGCCAAAGTACCTGAGTTTCAGCTTCAGCATCATTCCTTCCAAAGAAATCCCAGGGCTGATCTCCTTCAGAATGGACTGGTTGGATCTCCTTGCAGTCCAAGGGACTCTCAAGAGTCTTCTGTTAAACCATGTTAACCCAAATCACCTGAGTGTCTGATACTACAAAATCAATTAATAATTAATAGGCTAATATTAACACCGAATTATCAAGGCTATATGCTTTTTTCTAGTTTGGCCTAGAGAAAAAAGTTTTTAACCAGAAACCAGGCTTTTAAGTCATGGTTCTTCCGTAAATTCAAGACATGAGTATCCTCTGGGTAAATCACCTTCTCCAGTTCTCCACTTCCCCATCTATTATGTAAGATCTAGAACAGATTCTCTCTGAAGTCTTTTTAGCTTTTAAAGACTAAAATTAAATATGAAAACAATAGGACCAAATTAATTATTAAGACCAGAGATCTTTTCAAGAAAACTGGAGATATATTTCATACAAAGATGGGAACAATAAAGGACAGAAACGGCAAGGATCTAACAGAGGCAGAAGAGATCTGCTTCCAAGAGGTGGCAAGAATAAAGAGAAGAACTGGACAAAAAAAGGTCTTAAGGACCCAGATAACCACAATGGTGCACTCACTCACTAGAGCCAGACATCTTGGAATGTGAAGTCAAATGGGTCTTAGGAAGCATTACGACAAACAAACCTAGTGGAGGTGATGGAATTCCAGTTGAGGTATTTCAAATCCTAAAAGATGCTGTTAAAGTGCTGCTGCACTCAATATGCCAGCAAATATGGAAAACTCAGCACTGACCACAGGTCGGAAAAGGTCAGTTTTCATTCTAATCCCAAAAAAAGGCAATTCCAAAAAATGTTCAAACTTTCATTTCATGTGATAGCAAGGGAATGCTCAAAATCCTTCAAGCTGGGCTTCAATAGTACATGAACCAAGAACTTCCAGATGTTCAAGCTGGATTTAGAAAAGCCAGAGGATCCAGAGATCAAATTGCCAACATCTCTTGGCTCATAGAAAAAGCAAGGGAATTCGAGAAAAACATCTGCTTCATTGACTATGCGAAAGACTTTGTGTGGATGAGAACAAACTGAAAAATTCTTCAAGAGATGGGAATATCAGACCACCTAACCTGCCTCCTGAGAAACCTGGTCAAGAAGCAACAATTAGAACCGGACATGGAACAATGGACTAGTTCAAAATTGGAAAAGGAGTACATCAAGGCTGTCTACCGTCACACTGCTTATTTATCTGCAGAGTACACCATGTGGATTGCTGGACTGGATGAATCCCAAACTGGAATCAAGATTGCCAGGAGAAATCTCAACAACCTCAGACATGCAGATAATACCATTCTAATGGCAGAAAGCAAAGAGGAACTAAAGAGTCTCTTGATGAGGGTCAAAGAGTGAAAAGGCTGGCTTAAAACAAACATTCAAAAAACTAAGATCATGGTATCCAGTCCCATCACTTCATGGCAAACAGATGGGGAAAAAGTGGAAACAATGACAGATTTCATTTTCTTGGGCTCCAAAATTACCGCAGACAGTGATTGCAGCCATAAAATTAAAAGACGCTTGCTCCTGGAAAGAAAAACTATGACAAACGACACATACTAAAAAAAGCAGACATCTCTTTGCTGACAAAGGTTTATGGAGTCAAAGCTATGGTTTTTCCAGTAGTCATGGATGGATGTGAGAGGTGGACCATAAAGAAGATTGAGAGTCCAAGAATTGATGTTTTCGAATGGTGGTGGTGAAGAGAACTCTTGAGAGTCTCCTGAAGCTGTCAATCCTAAAGGAAATCAGTCTTGAATAGTCATTGGAAGGACTGAGGTTGAAGCTCCAATACTTTGGCCACTGGATGTGAAGAGCCAACTCACTGGAAAAGACCTTGATTCTGGAAAAAACTGAGGGAAGGAGAAGAGGCAAGAGAGGATGAGATGGTTGGATGGCATCACCCACACAATGGATATGTTTGAGCAAACTCTGGGACACTGAAGGACAGGGAAGCCATGTCCTCTACAAAGAGTTGGACATGACTTAGCAACTGAACACTGCTCATCAAAATACACTTCTTTCATATCTCATTTGCATATGGCATGAAGAAAAGCAAACTATTTTAAGTATCTGATCCTTGTACTCCAAAATTCATACACTCTTTAACCTACTTCTTAGTATATTCTGAGACACAAAAAATTATATATAAAGGTATTTAAACACATTCCAGTACTCTTGCCTGGAAAACCCCATGGACAGAGGAGCCTGGTAGGCTGCAATCCATGGGTCCCTAAGAGTCGGACACGACTGAGCGGCTTCACTTTCACTTTTCATTTTCATGCACTGGAGAAGGAAATGGCAACCCACTCCAGTGTTCTTGCCTGGAGAATCCCAGGGACAGGGAAGCCTGGTGAGCTGCCGTCTATGGGGTCACACAGAGTCGGACACGACTGAAGTGACTTAGCAGCAGTAGCAGCAGATGGTAAAGCATCTGCCTCCAATGCGGGAGACCCAGGTTTGATCCCTAGGTCGGGAAGATTCCCGGGAGAAGGAAATGGCAACCCACTCCAGTATTCTTGCCTGGAAAATTCCATGGATGGAGGAGTCTGGTGGGCTACAGTTCATGGGGTTGCAAAGAGTAGGACATGACTGAGGGACTTCACCTTCACTTAAATACATTAACTTCAAGGAATCACTTTTTAAAATGTTTAACAAGATAAATTTCTAATAACTGAAAAAAGTTTAAAAATGTGTACTATGAATCTTCAACTTAAAAAGAAAAGTGTTAACTTAGAAATACATCAACTAATGTATCTTTCTTATAGGCTATTATTTTGACTGCTTTATTAAAGTCAATACACACTAGGACCCCCTTAATCAATATATACAGTCAAATTTTACTGAACAACATAGGATTCCATTGAGTCAAAGTTCTTATAACTTGTATGTGAGAGGTACACACACTTTGAATCTAGTGAGGTTTAAACTTGCAAAAGCTCCTTCCAAGACTTGGAAACTAATTTTAAGTTCTTTTTATAAAGAGAGTACTGAAGTGTATAAGCTTCAGGGGCCCTGGATTAACCCCTGGGTAATCATTTAAATGGCAAGCTTAGAATTAACTTCCCAATATATTCCTATTAGGAAAGTAAATATCAGAAACTAGTAAATTTTTTTTTAAAACCAGTACTTTTATTATATATTGCAAGGCGGTTTAGTCGCTAAGTTGTGTCTGACTCCATGCGACCCCATGGACTGTGGCCTGCCAGGCTCCTCTGTCCATGGGATTTACCAGACAAATATACTGGAGTGGGTTGCCATTTCCTTCTTCAGAATCCAGCAAGTTTTTGACTGAATATAATTAAGGCAGTGTGATGTAATGGAAAGAACATGATTTTCTGAGTCAGATACACCTGGGATTTGAATCCCAGCTCTGCCCTTCCGTAGGTGTATATGTAATACACATTATTTTACTGGAAATGGCAACCCAGTCCAGTATGCTTGCCTTAAGAATCCCATATACATAGAAGCCTGGCGGGCTACAGTCCATGGGGTCGCAAAGAGTCGGACACGACTATGCGACTTTGACTTCACTCTGAGCCACAGGACAGATTTAAAACAGTTCAGTTCAGCTGCTCAGTCATGTCCAACTCTTTGCGACCCCACAGACAGCAGCACACCAGCCCTCCCTGTCTGTCACCAACTCCTGGAGTTTACCCAAACTCATGTCCATTGAGTTGGTGATGCCATCCAGCCATCTCATCCTCTGTCGTTCCCTCCTCCTCCTGCCCTCAATCTTTCCCAGCATCAGGGTCTTTTCTAATGAGTCAGCTCTTTGTATCAGGTGGCCAAAGCAGTGGAGTTTCAGCTTCAACATCAGTCCTTCAGAAGTAACATCTAAAGATTGTTGTGAGGATTTGAGATTATAGTTCAAACAGCCTAAATCAGAGCCTAGCACAAAGTAGACATTCAACACAATGCAGTTATTAATCTTATAAAGCAATTTCTCATACTATTAAACTGAAAAGGAGAGGAGGAAGAGTTTTTCATTATTACTTTCAAGAGGATAGGGAGAAGAGAAGAGGCTAAGTATTGCTCAGTTAAGAGCTGCTTTAGATAAGAATGACTTGCAATCAGGATGTTAAAGCATTCCTCTTAGAAATGATGGCTTGCTTTTACAGAAAAGCATCTCTAAGGAATCTTGTATTTTCTTAAAGTAGGTAAAAGATATCTCTTTGAAGTCTTTATTCATTTGCTTAGCTGTAACCTTTCTCATCTAAAGAGCAAACTCAGCTCCAAGCCCTACTCAAAGTTCACTTAAATAAACGGAAGTCAAATTAATAAATTTTAATTATATTTTCAACTTTTAAAAAAGAAGGAATGTTTTCTTGTAGCAAAAGGCTCTGGACTAGTGGTTAAAGCAACTTTAGACTGTTCTCAATTTCTCATTAATGGCAGCAACTTAGGAAAGTAGGACTCTCAACTTTAAAAACACTGGATTGGTCACTGATTCTAAAACAACAGAGAACTTTTTAAAATGAAGTCTTCTATACAAAGAACAATACAAAAATGGCTCTAAATGGCTAGAGAGGGAGATTTCTGAAGATACCTACTCCACCCCTCTTAGGCTTCCTGAGTCCTAGGGCTTCCCTGGTGGCTCGGATGGTAAAGAATCAGCCTGCAATGCAGGAGACCTGGGTTTGATCCCTCGGTTGGGAAGATCCCCTGGAGGAGGGAATGGCAACCCACTCCAGTCTTCTTGCCTGGAGAATCCCCATGGACAGAGGAGCCTGGCGGGCTACTGTCCACGGGGTGGCAAAGAGTCGGACACAACTGAGGAACTAAGCAGAGACCCTGTAAGAGTTTGACAATAACTGTTCTACATTAACACACTACTCTTATGCTTGAAAATACTAACTTTATGATTAGAAAATGATTTTAGCAGTCTCAGTGATGTTACTGTTTATTAGCAAGCACTTTCTAATATTATTTTTATTCCTCACAATTAATCTGTGAGAAAGATTGCTATAGTGCCCATCTAAAAGATGGGCAAACGAACTATAAAGAGTCTGTCAGCTCATTCACTCAACATTGTTGGTTGCTACTGTAAAGCACTGACAAAGATCAATACAAAGAGATCTGCTGCCTTCTGTAAAGAAAATCATATTCTAATACAGGAGATACTGACTATTCTCTGAAGATGGGGCTATGAAAGGAGATGGAATGGTAGTTACCATGGTAGAGAAGACAGAAAAAGGAACATCCTACTTCTCTGAGACCCAAGGGAAGGAGTTGAGAATAAGTAAAGATACAGGTTAATGAATGAAACTGCAAGAGATCAAAGCTGAAGGTACTTACACAAGATAACTTTGGTAGTTACATTTCCTGAAGAAGAGAGATAAGAGAATTCTCAATAAAGAGCTTGAGGACAATGACTAAAGTTTGAAATAGTTCAAGCAGGAAAAAGGGAGCCAAAGCTCACAGGGACACAAAAAATTGCCCAGAGGCACTGAAAAGTCCAGCAAGGTTAGAGCCCACAATCTTGTAATTTTCTCCAGGAGTACCCAATAGTCTTAAAAAATATGAGCAGTGAAGACAGATGAATGGAATGGTTCAAGATGCTTTTTGCTGATATTTCTGGCCTTACCCTGGGAGACAACAGGAAAGAAGTGGCAAATGGTATCAGGCCCCACATCCTGGGAGAATGAAAAGGGTCTTCTTGAGATCCCACAGCACATTTAATGTGAGAAGAAAACAAGCAACACGTAGGATAGAATAATTCAATAATAACAGGTTGGATTTATTTATAGTGTTTATTA
The DNA here is from genome assembly GCF_029378745.1 of Bos indicus. Taxonomy (NCBI): domain Eukaryota; kingdom Metazoa; phylum Chordata; class Mammalia; order Artiodactyla; family Bovidae; genus Bos; species Bos indicus. The sequence continues at coordinate 112,650,077 of NC_091761.1, forward strand.
TGTGCCACTTGTAAGAACTTTGTATGTATTAACCCTATCCTTACAACTGCCTTACGAGGTAGGTACTACTGTTTTCTTCTCTTTTACAAAAGAGAAAACAGACAGAGGTTAAGTGATTTGCTCAAGTCCTATACCTAATAAATGAAGGAGCTAGGACAGACTGTAGTATGAAGTTTTAAGATTTCTAAAGTAGCGGATAACAAGTTTCAAGACAGAGTGAAGACCACAGTAATAGAGAAGAGGCCAGATCTGTCCCATCGTTACCATTTAGTGCCAGTAGGAACACGTAATAAACATGTATTAAAATAAATAAATGAATGCCTGCCCACACACACTGGATAAAGTTAGTTTAAACTAGAGAGAATATCTGTGAAGAATGCATGCAAGTCTTCAATGACTGAGGGAGCATGTGGAAGAAGTTAGGAGACAGTCACAGGAATCACTCAAAGAACGGTACAGAAGGGCCAAGCCGCAAGAGTGATAGATGTTGCAATCATTAGCATCTGGGCCCAATGATTCATGGATTATAAGGAAAGAGGACACCTCAATTCAAGAAGATAAGCCTGTATCCTCAGGTCAAAGGTAAATTACAGATGAAAAGAGGGTGAAGAATTCCCAGAACAGGTAGAGATGACAGATGGTAGTCAATCTGCCGTGAAAGAAGGGCCTTACCAGCTATGGTTAACTGGCTGGGAGGAAGAAGTCATGGTGGAGGGAGTAAAATGTAGAGAAAGCTCGTGAACAGAAAAGACTAGGCTAGCAAGTAAGTCTTCCGACACGCAATCCAAAGTAACTGCTAATACATACCTACATCTTTACTTTCAAGTCACTGTTTTAGGAGACTAGGCTAACTAACCTTTAAGGAAAAGTGCCACATGATCAGTAATGACCTACAAATTAAGGCTTCACTTACAGCTGAAAGAGTTCAAATATTTTGGAATACTCCCAGAATCGACTTAGCTAAGTCATTGATTACTGTGGTTTGGCTTCAAGGACTAGTTTCTCATTTAATCAATCATTTCACTAACCATCCACACTGTGTCTAACACTTCAAGATTGAAAAGGGGATCTGGTATAAACTTTGGGCAGGAACCATAACCTAGTTCATGAGTGAAAAAAAAAAAAAAAGAGGGTGGAAGAAAAGAAGGAAGGAAATAAAAACAAAATGTACTTTTAGATAAACACTTAATGTACATATCTGGAGTAGGAAATGGCAGCCCGCTTGCCTGGAGAATCCCATGGACAAAGGAGCCGGCGGGCTACAGTCTAAGGGGTCACAAAGAGTTGGGACATGACTGAGCGACTAACACTTCCTTTAATGTACATATTAGAATGTACACACCAAGTGAGTGTTTACTCCTTCAATAAAGTTATCCCAGAAAGGTTATACACTTACCCCAATGAGTAACCATCACTATCGTATTTTCTCTTTTCAATCTACCCCCACCCCACAAGAGCCAGTGGCATTCTTTTCAAACACCCCAGCAGTAACCAAACCCATATACTTTGAGACTGATTTCTTAATGTGGTCCACAAATTGAATCTATAAGCTTCTCAAAACCTAAGTTCTAAAAATTTAAGTACCCAAAACTGGCAGCATCACTAAAATAACTGTATAAATAAAATTACTTGCAAAAATAACCTTCAATTTTAACATAAATTGTGGCATGAGTGCTCACTTAGTTGTGTCCAACCCTGGCGATCCCATGGACTGTGTAGCCCACCAGGCTCCGCAGTCCATGGAATTTTCCAGGCAAGAATACCGAAGTGCGGTGCCATGCCCTTCTCCAAAACTGTGGCAGAATCATGACTAAATACTGGTATAACAATTGTTCACTGTATGTTAGGTCCAGTTCTAATGCCTGACTCTCTTTATCTCACAACAGCCATGTAAGACAGGCCCTACAACCTCATTTTACAGAGGAGAAAACTGAGGTTAGAAGTGGTTAAGTAACGTGTTAAAGGTCACACAACTAGAAAGAGGCACAGCTGACATTTAAACTCTGATAGTGTATGAGCCCACACTCATGCTCTCTAGTCTTTTTACTTTTTAGTCAGGTTTCTAAACCTATGCTGAATACTCAAATGTGAAACTAAATGAAAATTCCCTACAGACTATCCACGGTTTTATATGTAGGCAAAGAAATAAAAATTAAAACATTCAAGTACTATTTTTTCACCTATGAAATTAAAGATATCTTATCTAAGACACTGTTACAGGGTAGAAGTACAACCTTGAGAGATATAATTAATTCCTACAGCCTTCACTTTAGAGCCAGACTGCCTAGGTTAAAAAGAACCTTAGGTTCTCGTACTTCCAAGCAAAGTGACCTTAAGCAAATTACTTAACATCTCAAGACCTCTTTTGTAAAAAAGATGATAATAGAACCCTATAGAGTTATGCAAATTAAATTAGTTTACACATGCAAAGCAGAGAGAGCAGTGTGTGGCACATTATAAGCATTCAGCAAGTGGAACTATTATTATTCCTACCTTTCTGGAGGTCAATGTGGTTGGTCAATGTATCAGTTATGTTGAGTCCAGTAATTCCATAATCATAAGTGAAAAAGTGAAACTGTTTAGTCCCTCAGTCATGTCCAACTCTTTGCAACCCCATGGACTGTATAACCTGCCAGGCTCCTTTGTGCATGGAATTCTCCAGGCTAGGAATACTGGAGTAGAGAGCCATTCCCTTCTCCAGGGATCTTCCCTACCCAGGGATTCAACCCAGGTCTCCTGCATTGCAGGCAGATTCTTTACTGTCTGAGCCACCAGGGGAAGCATTCTTTGTAATAGAGAAAGCATGTATTCACTGGAATCAATCAAACCTGTCAGCAAGGAAATGGATAAGCCAAAGTACTGCAGATTCAAAATCATGTTTTTGATATATTTAACATGGAAATAAATATATATAGTACAGAAATAAAATTAATGGAAATAAAATAAATATAGTAAGATACTGTATTTAAAAGGCAGTATATAAAAAGATGGTACCTCAATTTTACTGTGTGCTTACACATGTATGAAAGATTATAAGGAAACACATCAAAAGGTTAATACAGCTTACTTCCAAGTGGCAGGGTTACAGGTGATTATCTATTACTTTACTTAGAAGTTCAGATACTTATTAAGTTTTCTATCATGAATATGCATCACTTTTACAACTAGAAAACCTACTAAAATGAATTCATAGCTTTGCTAGACTACAACTGAATAATTTTCACAATATACTTACAGACATTAACTGTAATTCATGTTTCAGCTCAGTGATTACTTACTAGTAGCACCTTTTTTGTTGACTTTATAATGATAAACAAGAACTATTATGAAAGTTCCGTTATTTAAAGCTATAAATTGTCCAATAACTTTTTTTTTTGGGGGGGGTGTAATTAGTTTATTTAGGAAATGATCCTAAGAAGCACAGTGAGCAAGTGAGGAAGTGAGATAGGAAATGAAGGAGAGACAATGGACGGAGCATGAATGACATTTCAGATTTGGGTTCTAGAACTAGGGCTCAGTTCTGTTGGGGGCGAGGTGTGAATAGTCTATAAAGGGCATACATCACCTTGTCCCACCTAAGGGCAAGGAAGCTGGGGCACATATCCACTAGCTTCCTCCTCCCCTGGGCTGAGGGATGCTCCTCTGCAGTGGCCAAGGATGCCAGGACCAGAGAAAACCCTGAGGCACAGAGTGGCTGAAAGCCATTGGCCTGGATGTGACCTGTCTGGAGGTGACCTCCAGGATGGGTAGACTATGAGTGGGCTGTGGACAACTGTGGCTACATAGGCTGTGCCTTCTTCCTTGCTGTATCCTTAGCACCCAGGCAGCGCTTGGCACATCATGGATGTTCAATAACCACTAGTTGAATGAGCAGATGGATAAATGAAGAGCACATATGCACAAATACAGCTTAATGGTTCCTCAAATGCTGCTCAGTTGTCAAAAAACTTTTGCGACCATTTGAAACCAGCTCAAGTGTCAGTGACAGTGGATATTAGTGGGCAGGGCAAGATAATCTGCTTGCGGTTTGAAGTCCTTGACCAGAGTAGGTGGGAAACAAGCAGCAGGGCCATCAAGTCCAAAAGAAAGGGAAGCTCCCTATAAAGCACCTTGGAAATCATAAAGTGGATGTAAACCAAAGATGTTATTGTATTATTACTTCTTTTCCTGGGTGTTCCTGGGCACAGGGGATTCAGAACCCCACTGAGGTGCCTGTTGTTATGAAACTTTGGTAGTTAGACAAGTCGTAACTATTATATTGAATCACAATTTGCCTCCTAATTGCTCATTAGTTTCCAATGGCTTCAAATGACACTTCATCTCTGTTAACTGTGGTTCGGTGGCTCACAGTTTCTGTGTGTTATCGTCCTCACCTGTAAAGTGCCTATGATAACACTGCATAAGACCTGGACTCTGCCTTTCAACCGCATCATTCAAATTCAGAACTTTTATAAAAATCTAGCAAAACTTCAAAATTTTGTTTTGCTGTTAAGATTAACAGATAATTTTTTTTCGAATAACAGCAAAAAATTATCTCTGAGGTCTCCCAATTTATAACACAATGAGAAGATACACTATTTTTTCTAGCCTTAATTATATAATCTTGTTGAAATAGAGAAAACACTATTATTACCTAGCTGCATTTAATGAATGAAACTTTCTCTATTTTGTTTGAATGAACTTATTGTGTGACTACTGTATTATTTAACAAGTCAAATTCACACATTATACTCTATACTATTAAAACTGTTTCAAATTCAGTAACTTTAGTACTAATAATTTGGTAGTAATAATTTTCTTGGCTCCTCAGAACTGCTTTCTAAGATAATACAAAATAGACACTTTGTAACTACTTATCTTTTTATTTTTAAGCTTCTAAAGCCTGTGAGGTACTAACTATAACAGCTGGCTGTCCTAAAACCATTATAGAAAAAAAAAAATCAGTCTAAGTGAAAGCAATACTTTAATGAATGCTATATCTCCATAACATCCCTATAAGAAAATATTAAAGAATAAAAAACAAACCAAACTTGAGAGGTTAATTCCGCACCCTGTGTGATTTGCAAAACTCTTATTCAATCTCTCTGTATGTACAGTCCAGGTGGTAAATAAAAGAAACCTATTTTGAACATTAAAGCTGTTCCCTTAAATCTAACAAATATCACTACAGCTAGGAGAAACAAAAACATTAACTTTCCCTCTTGTCCTTAAATTCTTGTGCTCTTAAGTATTTAAGAACATAACAAATGAGTATCAGTCATTCTGTGGGTTCCATTTAACAATAACTTCTCTTATTGTCCATGCCACACAGGTGGTGCTCATCTAGAATTACTGCATGCACATCACAGACAGAGATTCCTTATCATGATTGACGATGCTTCTATAAACCAGTAAGTGAAACCATTTTCAGATCACATTCTAATGAAAATCACTTTCACAATTTGTCTCCTAAACTCTGAAGTCTAAGTCAAAAAAGGCAAATCAGAGGAGACCAGTATTCCCATTCAACCATATCCCCTCCAATACAATCAAGCTTTTCAAGCCCATGTGGACAAACAACCCAACTACAGTACAGACGGTGAGGAATGACTATTATAAAGATAAGAACAAAAAGTTCACCTGACAGCAACTAATCCTACAGAGTGAAACACATGGCAACAGTAAGGAAATAAGGGCAGGAACTTCTTGGGACAGCATTCTTTGGTCCAAAGCCACAGAGTTTCCAGGAGTTTCACAACTACAGCTTCCTTTCTTAAAAAAGTGTTGTGTCACTTGCTGTCATTTTGGGTACCAAAAAACTCCGAAAGATATGAGATGCTATATATTTTGTCCACTGCAGCAAAGTTTACAAACTGGAATAAAATATTTCCTCCATCGTCAATCTGTTACATACAGAAAGTTCTGCATTGTTTTCCATCTTAAAAAGAACCAACTTCTCAGAACCTGATTTTATTGATGAGACTACAGCTGGGGTAGGTTTACACATTTACAAAATATCCTGTACCATCACTTACTATTTTGTAAAGATAACAAAACAATCTTCAAACATATTTTTACACTGTTTCACCGATCAGTTTTATAAAACACTTTGAAAGGAGTATTTGAGGCCTCTGCTTACACTACAATTTCCCTTAGAGTAGCTGTTTATCTCAAATGGTAAAATATAGTAGTTTTGCACACATGAATACACAATTCCATATTTTCTTTATGGAATAACATGCATTTATTACTTCTGACTTGCAATCCATGCAGACTACAGTTAGGTAAATGACTGCTAACCTGGAAGGAAAAAAAAATTCTGAAAGTCTGTAAGTATTCATTTACCAAATAATCAGTGAAATATCACACCACTGAGGTTTTATGTAGCCATTCTTAATGAAAGTTGAAAGAACTATGATTTTTAAATTTATGTATTAAAGAAATGCAATGGTTCTCATTGTAGGAACTACTTATGAGTAATGTTAATACCCATGAGAAAATTTAAAACTCTTAGACACTTTTAAAAATTAGCAGATACTAAGTACTGAATATCAAACACTAGCTACTTGCAAACTTCATTTAAGGATTTTAGACAAACTTAAGAGGGCAACAAATTACAGATAAGAAAAGGCCTACATTAGCTCATGACCATAATGCTCCTGAAAAAAAAAGTCAGTTTCAGTGCTGTATGGTAACCTGTCACATACTCTGATACTCTTTAGCTAAAAGAAGAACAAAATTCTCTCCCACAGCTTCTTCCCAACAGTACAAGATCCAGAAAAGAGGGATATTGTTTTCTGAAGCTATACTGATACATCCCAAGACCCCAGAACAGTACCTGGCACACAGTCCTCAGTATTTCCTAAATGAATGGAGTGGAAGAACAGGTAGGGACAGGCAAACCAAGAGATCAAAGAGTTGATTACACATAGATAAAGACAGAGCTGATTAATCAGAATATCCACAACAGTGAGTTGATGTCAAGTGTGAGCTATTTCACCTTTTAACAATAATCTGTATTAGAAGTCAGACTTCAAGAATAGCAAACTTTTCTTAAAAATGTATAAAATTATTTTAAATTCTGAATAATTCTAGATTCTGCTCACTTAGTAGGAACTGATTCAGTAGGAAAACTATCCCTACTCACGAATTCATAAACCCAGTTCATTGTTTATCATTATAAAGGAAAACGTGCAAGTGAACTTCATTAGTGCTCTTCTGTCAACATTTCTTACTTTCTTTGTACTTTCTCACGATTACTTAAGGAAAAAAACTTCAGAAATTAAAAATCCCTTTAATGTGCATTAAAACATCTAATTCTCCTGATTATATCCTACCTTTATTTACGTAAAGTCCCAAGAGTTTTCACATAGGCATTAACATTTTTCTTATTACCATCTGGGAATTCTGCATCAGGTGTATTTTTTCGAAAGAATTCAGGGAGGTCCTCAAGTTTTCTAAGTCAGTTTCTTACTCAACTAGGACAATTATATTAATCTCTCCACTAAAGTGCGAACTACACTTTAGAAAAAGCATGCTTTAAGAAGTGAATACAAACCCTCTCTTCAATGCCCCCCACCACACAATATAATGTGCTTGTGATTCTAAGACAGGAAACCACAGCTTCTTCTCTAGTTTTCCTGGTTTAAAATCTTCTATTCAATTGCTAGTTTGTCCACCTTGACGTCTACTTGTTACAGAAGCGGCCATGAGCAAGTATGTCCAGTTTCTCTGTCCCAAGAGTACACTCTAATTGCTTGCCATTGGCTATCTGATTCAGATATGACATCCAAAGTTATACCCTGTAATACTAAACACCGCAGGGGTATGACTTAATTTAAGGCCAAAAAAGTTTCTAAACAAAAATACTTTTGCTGTCACTAAAACCTAGAGTAAAGCAACTCACGGTGGTGACTACTTATTCTTTTGGGCTTCCATGGCTAAGAAATGAAGAACCAATCGTCCCATTTGTTTTCTCTTACTTCCCCTTGAGTGGCTAGGCCATTCCTGCACAGGAGAGTTTGTAAAGTGCATTGGAAGGTTGCGGATGAAAGATTCTGTAAACACACCGACGTTGTTAGTGTATTACTACAGAGCATTACGCGGAACGTCTGTCAACGCGTCGAGGGTAGGTGAACGGCAGAGCCCTTCCTGGGGAGGGGAAGAGCGGGAGAGGTCCGACCTCGGCATCTTTTAGCAGGCCATCCTTTAGGCATGGTGATTTTTTTTCAACTGCTGCGAAACCTCACGTGAAAAGTTACACACACGCCCCACACCGGGAGGACGTAGACGGTCCCCGTCCCTGCAGGGCTGAGAGCCCCGGGGACCGAGCAGGAGCGGGGTGCTAGGGGTTGGGCCTACACCCCAAGAGCGCGGCGAGGTGCCGGGACCGGCAGAGGGGCCCCGGCCGCAGCCGACGCCCGCGGGGCGACCGGAGGCGCAGCTCTGGGGCGGGAGCGCGGCGCCGGCCTCGGACGCCGGGGGCGCGGGGAACGGCCCGGGAAGGCGGCCGTGCCGGGGCCCCGCGCCGCCCCGTTGCCGGGAAGGCTCGCGCCCCGCGGCCGGCGGCGTGGGGGATGGGAGGCCGGGCCTGCGGCCTGTTGGGGGGAGTTCAGCCCGGGCCTCGCGTGCGGCTGTCGGCCGGGCCCCCAGACCCCGGGTCCCAAGCGCCGAGAAGAGACTCACCGGAAAGGCCCGGATCCGCATCTTGGTGTCCTTCCGGCTGCCCGTGCCTTTGCTCAGATTCGACATGGTGCTCGTCCCCTCCCCGGCGGCGGCTTCGGGTCGCACTCCGAGGCGCCGGTGTCACATTTAAGGCGGGCGGGCAGGCGAGGGGCGACGCTGGGGGCGGCGGCGGCGGCGCGACCCCCGGGCTGGGCTGGGGAGCTGGCCGGCCCCTGGGCGGCCGCGGCGGGGGCAGCGGCGGCTCGGTATCCGGCGGCTCGGGCTCGGCTGGGGGACTGCGCTGGCGCGGCGGCTCCGCGGGGTCCCCCTCACGCCCGGCTCGGCTCCCTTTATCGCGCTCCTCCGCGATGGCGGCGGCGGCGGCGACGGACAAACATCTCACTGCGCAGGCCGAACGTCCTCCTCCTCCTCCTTCTCCTCCTCCGCCTCAGCGAGACGAGATCCGGCCCAGAGGGTGGAGAGGGGAGGAGGGAGGGAGGAGAGCCGGAGAGTGGAGAGATTGGGGGGAGGGGGGGTGGGAGGACAGGAGGGGGAGGCGGGCGGCCGCGGCAGGAGGAGGGGGACGCTCAAGTCTCGCGAGAAGAGGGCGAGCGCGCTTTCCCGGGCGGGGCGGGGCGAAGCCTGCGAGTGGGAGGGGGCAACGGGAGAGGAGGAAGGGAACGGGGATTTGGGGAGGTGGGAGGGGCCAGCGGGGAGGAGAGGTAGGAAAGGGGCGGGACTGAGGAGGGAGGAGTGAGCTTACTTTTTGAAAGGGGAGCGTTGGAGACCGGATCCTGGGTGAAGGGGCTGCTGATTGGTGGAGCGCCGGCGAGGGGGCGGGGTCCTGTTCACGTGGACCGAGAGGGCGGGGGAAGTTCCGAGAGCCGGAGCCGGACTGTAGTAGGCAGTGTTCGGCTCTGCTTAGCTGGGCCGACCTGGATGGGCTGGGCTAGAGCGGGAGGAGGGTAGTCTCGGGGTGGAGCGTAGGGTGCTAGGTGGATAACCACGTCCTGAAACTGGTTCCTGTGTTTTTCTAGGGCATGTGGACTAGGGATGGATACTTGACCAGAAGCCAGAAAGTTGAAAGAAGAGTTTGTGCAGGAGTTATTAATATATGCAGTGTCAGAAAGTAGAGTCCTCTATGCCTAACAAGGTATTCGGATTGGATGTGCACACTCCAGCTGTCAGGATTGAGGGGTGGAAATCCATAAAATTTCCTTAAACTGCACAAGCTCTTGATTCACTATTGTCTGAGAGACCTAGAACTTACTAGTATTAAAATTTGTATTTCTTTGCCATTGAAATAACAGCTCCCTTAACGCAGTGCAATATTTTGGTAAATGGTGTTAAATATAAAATAGAATGATAGAAACCTAACCTTAACCTGCCAAATCATTTTTACCATTTCAAGAGTATGATACATTTTGAAAGCCAAAATTTTTGTCTTTCATTTCAGTTTGCTGATAATTTGGGGGAATAAAAGTTTGGCATTGCGTTCAAAAAGTCTAGTTTGATTCATCAGTTTTGCTTTTCATTATGAATTTTACATCCTAATTTACTTCTTTGTATTGTTATATTTGGATTTCTGACTGCAGAGGAATATGTGAGTTCCCACTAAAGTTTACGATATCATTTTAAGTAAGAACCTGTTGTTGGAATGAATATTAATAGAATATTAATACTTTTAAATTTTATTTTTAATGCCTTTTTTAAGATGAAGTTTAAATCTTTTTAAGCATTTGGACTCTGGGGGTTTTTATATTATTTTTTTTAATAAATGAACTGGAATATACCTTTTTGATTTGTTCACTGTAAGGTTGGATTTTCCCTAAATTAACTTAATCCTGATAACTAGATTCACCAGTGTTGTGCTTTCACCCCTTACTTGGTTGAAATGCCCCATTGAAAACATTTTCTTGTTTTGTTTTCTGGTATTTGCTAATAAAACAGAGCTTAAGAAACAAGGATATTGCTTGAAGCAATATCTATGTAAATACTGAAGCTAAAAATATGTCAAGAATTTTGTTGATAAGCTAACAATGGGAGGGACTCTGATTTAAATAATGGCAACCCACTCCAGTACTCTTGTCTGGAAAATCCCATGGATGGAAGAGCCTGGTAGGCTACAGTCCATGGGGTCGCAAAGAGTCGGACAAGACTGAGTGACTTCACCGTACTAAAGCTCAGTTGGTAGAGAATCTGCCTGCAGTGCAGGAGACCCCGGTTCGATTCCTGGGTCAGGAAGATCCCCTGGAGAGGGGAAAGGCTACCCACTCCAGTATTCTGGCCTAGAGAATTCCATGGAAACTCCATGGGGTCGCAAAGAGTCGGACACGACTGAGCCACTTTCACTTCACTTCACATGAGTCTTGGATAGAAGTTTATAATCTATGTGCTGATTGAAACTTCATTTCCATAATCATTAGATGATACTAACAACCAATGTTTTTGTATTGGTTGCAGGGTCAGGTGGCTCAGTTTCTTTCTAATGTAAGAAGACTGCTCTGACCAAGGGATCATCCAGGCGAAAATCCTGGAGTAGGTTGCCATGCCCTCCTCCAGGGGATCTTCCTGACCCAGGGATCAAACCCACTTCTGCATTGCAGGAGGATTCTTTTTTCACTGAACCACCTGGGAAGCCCTTCTACTCTCACTGGATGTATTCTGTGTCTTTAGGGGCAAGGGCTAGGCTGTTTGTCTAGAGTTCCTTATCTGTGAAATGGAGATAAAAAGAATGTTTCTTCCTTGGGCTACTCAAATTTAGATGATAAATACATTTTTTAAAACCCTGAAAGCAGTGTTCAGCACAAAGTAGTCACTCAAAACCTGTTGGCTGCTATTATCTTTGGTAATTAAGGCCCAGCTTATACTGTCTTCCTTTATTCAATATGTAGGTTTCTTTAAGAATGCTGTATGCTTTTACAAAATGAATCTTACTTGGATTTCAGAAACCAATAAAGTAGTTTTTTCAAACATTAGAGAACCAGTGTTATTTGGCAAGTAAGAGTATTAAAGGGCTTCCCAGGTGGCTCAGTGGTGAAGAATCCCCCTGCCAACGCAGGAGTCACAGGAGATGCCAGTTTGATCCTTGGGCTGGGAAAATCCCCCAGAGAAGGACGTGGCAATCCACTTCAGTATTCTTGCCCAGGAAATCCCAAGGACAGAGGAGCCTGGCAGGCTACAATCCATCGTGTGGCAAAAGAGTTGAGCGCAACTTAGCCAGTAAAACAGCAACAACAAAGAGCATTAAAAGAAAATAAGTAACCGGAAGTATAGACTAGCTTCATTATTTTATTTTGCTTTTTTATGTATTTTAACCACAGAAATGGAGGAAGATCAGTTTGTGAATGAAGAACAGTTCTTTAGAACAATACATTGAGGTGATTTTTCTTCTTTCAGTGTGAACCTGAGAAAACACCAGCATTAACACCACACTAAAAGCCAGCATTTAGGAAACCCCCCTGCATTAAAGCATATATCCATGTAATTGTGAATCGTATAATGTCCTTTTGTTTTGTGAACTCAGATTTTCATATTATGGTTTTACTTAAGCAAAATTTAGCTGCATTTAGAAGAATCACTCTCTACTGTCTCCCTTTAGGTTGTTAACCACAAAGACCCAGAAAAATTCTTAAAAATGAATTTGTCTGCCACTGCCATAGAAAATTCTACTGCTCATTTATTTAAGAAATATTTATTTAATGGCTGCCATATATCGGGCGGTAAGGTAAATAAGACAGATGAGACCTACCATCACATAATATATAGTCCTTCCTCCCTCCGCCATCCCCAAAACTTGGAAACGACAGGTCCACGCTGGATTTGGCAATAACTTTTTTATACACTGTAGTCCAGAAATCAGAGCTTTTCCTTCCTAGAAAATAAACATCCTCAAAATGCCTATGAAATACCCTCTAAAGCAGCAGTAGGCCCCTAGTCCAGTCGTGTTCCCTGCCCTGCAAATAGCAAATGAACTTTCAGGATATTCCTTTTTCTGTCAACTGCCACCTGATCCAGCAAAGAAAGGAGCGCGGGACTAGGAACCAACTAGATGTTACATGCCTGCCAGTTGGTATTCCCACTTATGCTGACCGTGTCCTGACACAGGAGAATTGTGGCCCCATTTCCATTTATTTGCAGGGAGCACGTGCAGTCAGAGAAGCCAGGAGGCTGAGTGGACCAGCCTCTTTTCTACATCCCAGTCTAGAGATGGGCAGTACAGACTGTGAGAAGCCAGTGAAAGGCAATAGCTTCTTCTTGGCCATGAATTTCCAGGTATCCAGGATACCAAGCCACATTAATCACTGCATCATACCTAGTGATTTGATTCTGCAGATATTGCTTATTAAAACAGCTGACAGCCTACCAATTTATTTGGAAAGATCTGCTCATTGGCTTTAAACAGCAAAGGCTGTGTTAGGGGAAGATGCACATTCTTCAAATTGGAAGGGAAAGATCTGTAGATATTATCACGTCCTTGAAAAGAAGGGCTCAACCTACTTTCTTCCTTGTCTCCACCAGGCAACTAGTAAGTATTGTAGGCCATTAAATTTGTACATGTTTAGAGCAGTAGCATTCATGTTTGCTTTATAAGATGACATGTCATAGGAGTATTGGATTGACAACATAATCACAGACATAAAAACTGTAGATCTTTTCTACTTTTTACTGTTTTTTTATATGTATATCATCTATACAAGAGCATGTAAGACCTATGAGCATAGGAAACAAGTTACATCTTGAATTAAAATCTTAAATGCCCGTTGTATCATAAAAACCCATCTCAATTTTTTATCACATGTCATGCTAAACAAAATCATCTCACTGGAAGCTCTGGAAATCTTCTAGTTAGCCTGGACAGTGTTCTGTTTACTCCACATTTATCCAGTAAATTAATATTTTGAAAATAAAAATGTCTATATATACAACCGACAAACCTAATTTAACAGAATACATATTCTCAATTAAAAATTATAGGCATCGTGTCAATGTAATTTTATTTTGAAGACAAATAATTTCCTCTTACTGATAACAGTAACTATATCAAGAATCCTCTGGGGGACAATTATGGATATGTATTGCTCTTTCTTTCGTGATGAGTAAAACGCATGTTGAAATTTATAACTCTTCAGCTCTGTCTTTGTGAAGTAAGTTAATTTTGAAGATGAGATAAAATGCAGTTCCAAAGGACTATAAATGTAAATAGTCTAAATTTTATGCTACATTTAGTAATTGTGTGAACTATAAATACAACAGTCAACAAATAAAATAGTATTATCTTTCAATTTCTTCAATAAACTGTTTTGAGTTCACAGTAAACCTATATTCTTTATTGTTACATTTTCAATAGTGCTGGTAGAGATGAAGAATTACCGTTAAGAAACTTACAGATTATTGTTTTAAATTGTTGGGGCCGATTTCTAGCCCCAAGTTGATATAATCAATTAATTCCCACCAATAAGTTGATTTGAAGTTAGTTACTGGTATCTGAACCTCCTGGTTCTTGAATGGCTAGTTTTGGGGCAGACAATCCACTGAATGGATGGTTCTAAGAAACGGACAATGTGGACACCCTGTTAAGATGAAACAGGCAACTTTATATCTCACCCAGGTTAAAACCTTGTAAAAATTTTTCATGTGTAAGAACTTTAGATATTGTCCTTCTCTGCTAAGGGACTTTGTTGAGAAGTGCTTATCTCTGCATGAACCTTCATTTTTTGGGGAAAGTTGCTTTAGATGCTCATATTGTTAAGGCAGTTTCACGCTATTTTATTAATTTTTATAGTTATGTTTGTGCTTGTTTGGGGGGTGGTACTTCCTATTAGCATCTCCTGATTTCTTGTTTTAAAGGATTCAACTGTTGAGTGTGGTCTTGGTGGGTAGTGGTGTCCATTTCCTATCGCAATAGCCAAGGGGGCCTGATGCCCACTTTCCACTGCCCAGCTCAACATGGGGATGTATTATGTAGACTCAGGCGAGTGGGCCTTCTCCTTGAGTTGGTGGCTGAAGGACACAGGGACATTTGGTGGGCATACGGGCAGTGGCAGTGGGTGGCCTAGGTGCCTCCCACTGAATGACTTCAGTGTCATTTCTGCTCTTCAGCTTTCCAGAGATCCCTGGGTTCCTGCTTATTCTCCAACCCTGATCTTCCCACCTCCCTGGCCTTTCTGTGACTCCTAACATGCTTTCCCCAATTTCCATTTTCACTTAAAATAGTTAAAGTTTGTTTCCACTGTGTATCAGTCAGGGTCCTGGCAAGAAACAGATGGCTCACTCATACAGGGAAATTGAGGCGAGTTTAATTCAGAAGTTTAATTCAGGCGACTATTTACAGAAGTGTGGGCAGATTTAGGGAGTGACCACAGGATGATGAAGCATCTCAAGACTAACAACAGAAGGGAGGTTTGCATCCCTTCCAGACTAGAAGGGCTATGAGAAATGGCAACCAGAACCTGGAGGCAGAATTCTCTCTGAAGCCTTGGAACAGGGCTGTCTGAGAAGCTGAGACCTTAGGAGAGGACCCAAGCTGCTGGCTCAGTAGGGAGGCAGACGGGAGAAAATACCCGAGCCTTACTCTTCTCCTTCCTCCAGATTTCTGGCTGGTAACCTCCATTGGATGAAGCTAACTGGAAGCCAGAAGGCAAGGAAGCTCATTAATGGATCCCATAAAGGTTAGCCTTCCTGAACACAGAGCAGAATGGAGAAGGGAACAGGGAATATCTGTGTAGAGTTCTTGTGAATAAGACTTAACTGATAAAAATAAAATACACATTTTTTTAAACCCCTTCATGTAGTTGTAAAGTCTGTGCACAATAAGGAGATGCCTCGCTGAGGAGGTCAATAGAAGTGATATCCAAAGCAGGTGTGCTTGCAAGGGCTGTCATTACTTGAAGGAAGGAAACCTATTTCCTTGATCAGAAGTGCCAATTGCCCTCTAAACTATGCAGCTGTGAGTCTGTGTTTCCCTCGGTGGTGGGCAGGACCCTTTGGTCTTTTCTAATTTGTATTAAAACTATCATATAGGGTTTCCTGGTGCCTCGGTGGTAAAGAATCCACCTGCCAATGCAGGAGATGCAGATTTGATTCCTGGTCCGGGAAGATCCCACGTGCCACAGAGGAACTAAGTCCACGTGCCACAACTCTTGAGCTTGTGCTCTAGAGCCCGGGAGCCACAACTCGGTGAGTCCCAGAGCCTGTGCTCTGAAACAAGAGGAGCCACCACAGCGAGAAGCCCACGCAGCACAACGAAATAAAATTATTTTGAAAACCTATCATGTAGACAAACAGTGATTGCATTACCTATACACTAAAGTTTTAAACTATGAAAGAAAATAGCACCGTGGTTAAGCATGCCCATGCTGGAATCAGAGCACCTGGATTCTAAACCAAATTCTGCAGTGTATCAATTTTTGTTGTTGTTCAGTCACCTAGTTGTGTCTGACTCTTCGAGACCCCATGAACTGCCACATGCCAGGCTTCTTTGTCCCTCACCATCTCCTGGAGTGTGCCCAAGTTCATGTCTGTTGTAAATGTACCATTTATTTTCATCAGTGAAATCAGGTTAATAATAATACCAGCTTGACAAGGCTAACATGAGGATTAAGACAAACAGTGGAGGTAAAGTATTTGGCACAACACCGACATGAATTGTTCCATGATTAATTTCTAACCCTGTGTTTTGACTTTCATTCCTGCAGCCACCAGTATCCGGTTTGCTTGATCCTTTCCTTGGTGGCACCAGTACCATCAGCACTTACACAGTAGCCTTTCTGTCATCTGTATCTGGTTACCTATACTACCATCACCCTGTCAATCATATCACTTTCCAATCAGCTTTCATTTTCCCTGCAACTTTCACTTCTCTAGGCCTATTTCCTAGCTGTCTCTTACCTATGAACGTTGCTCCCAAGGTATCTGTCTTCCCAGGGAGACCCAGGAGCAGCAAGTCTTCTAAAACGACTGAAAAGGAGAAACAATGATGGGAATTTTGCTTTGACTTTCCAGTCATGTCAAAATCTTCACTAACTTTTATACTATTAGGATATCCTTTCTGTAGTTTAAGATTTGACTTTACCATAATTCTAGGATTAAAACTGTAAATCTACTATGCTTATTTTAAGGGCTGAAAATGGACTTGGAAAAATAAACACACAAAGCAATATAACCCTACTGTCCCTTGTCATGGTCTGTCTTATGCTGTGTTCTTACCTTCCAAAGCATACAAAGCACAAACCTTTGGTATATACATTACACGTGGTGCAATTCATCATCATTTGCACTTCCGCTTTTCTCTCTCCACTGCCATGTCACTTTTGCTGTGCACAAGAGAGCAGCAAGGCTCGAACCGACATCCTGACAACTGAAAAATTATGTCTCATGTCAGTGTTAAGTACATGACAAATTAAATTAATCCTTAAGCTTTTTGTGTTCTCATCACTTTTCACCTTTATTATATTTCAGCACATGTTTTTAAATTTTCATTTAATCCTAATACTTGCCAATAATATTAACAGAATGCAAATTTAAAAGGCGTTCGTGCTTAGTCGCTCAGTCGTGTCCAACTCTGTGACCGTGTGTACTGTAGCCTGACAGGCTCCTCTATCCGTGGGATTTCCCAGGTAAGAATACTAGAGTGGGTTGCTATTTCCTTCTCCAGGGGATCTTCCCAGCACAGGGCTCAAACCCACATCTCCTGCATTGGCAGGAGGATTCTCTACTACCGAGCCACCTGGGAAACCTCAGTTTAAAAGGAGTGGATAGAAAACTCCCCTTGACACTCTTGCATTGATTTAATCTCAGATAACAACTTCGTCCTTAAGGTTTTGATTGAAAGTATGATGCTATATCGGAGAAGACAATGGCACCCCACTCCAGTACTCTTGCCTGGAAAATCCCATGGACGGAGGGGGCTGGTGGGCTGCAGTCCATGGGGTCGCTAGGAGTCGGGCATGGCTGAGCGACTTCACTTTCACTTTTCACTTTCATGCATTGGAGAAGGAAATGGCAACCCACTCCAGTGTTCTTGCCTGGAGAATCCCAGGGACGGGGGAGCCTGGTGGGCTGCCGTCTATGGGGTCGCACAGGGTCGGACACGACTGAAGCAACTTAGCAGCAGCAGCAGCAGCATGATGCTATATTAAAATCTAAAGTATTTTTATATCTATTGATAAGTAGGCAGTTCTTTCCATAATTGTGTCCAGACTTTTAGAAGTAATAGAAATGGTCCACAAGACTCTCGTTTGATCAACTTATTCACCATCAATTTTTGGTGCATTTACACATCTACCATTTGAACTAATGTAACAAGTGACCATTCGTAGGAATGGGGAAGGATTATGAATGAATTGATTATGAGAAACATCACTTTTCAAAACAAGCCAGCACACTCTCCTTTATAGAAATACCTGGCATATGGTCTAAACTTAAAGAATATTAGCAGTTATCAAGTGGTTATACCAAAGCCAAGGAACAATTATGGTTGTCCATAAAAATAGTACACTTGAGGAGTTCCTTGGTGGTGAAGTGGATAAGAATCTGTCTACCAATGCAGGGAACACAGCTTTAATCCCTGGTCCAGGAAGAGTCCACTTGCCGCGAAGCGACTAAGCCCATGTGTCACAACTACTGAGCCCATGAGCCACAACTACTGAAGCCTGCCTTCTCTATGACCCATGAACCACAACTAAGGAGCCCCTGTGCCACACTATTAAGCCCATGTGCCTGGAGCCTGTGCTCTGCAATGAGAGAAGCCGCAGCGGTGAGAAGCCCACACACCACAGCTAGGGAAAGCCTGCGTGCAACAACAAAAACCCAGCACAGCCCAAAACAAACAAATAATATATAAAATTTTAAAAAGTAGTGCATCTGAATCAGCCAAGTTAATTTTGTTGCAAGTAAGAGAAAACTCAACTCAGACAGGCATGTGCAACAATCAAATCTGCTGTCTCACATAGCAAGTCCAAAGTTAGCATGGGTTCTAGGTAGGAACATCAAGGCTCCAGTCCAGCCTGTGACAATCTTCCTGGCCCTGGTCTTGGACTGATGGAGAGGTGGCTGCAGTCACCTCTGTATCTCTATGTGTGTCTGTATCACTTACAGACACAACAAAGTCAACAGAGCAGGAAGGAGAGAATTGTCTCTCTGTGTAATGAGCCAGAAAGTGTTCCCAGAAGCAGGAGACTCTCTTGTGGCTCATTGGCCAAGACTAGATTACATGTATATTTTAACCCACTCAGTAGCAAGGAGAGTGACCTTAGTTTATGCTAATCATTGGGGTAAAATGGATTTTTGGAGTCAACTATTAGTATAGAACACATTTATTTATCTGTGAAGAGAGTCTACATGGAGATTAAGGAAAGGGAGTGTGTGTGTGTGTGTGTGTATGAATAAAGGGGCATGATCTCAGGCCTCAAACTACAATGAAATGAAAGGATAGCTCTCAAACACAGAAAAGGAAATCGAAGAGAAGTGTATCACAGCCAGGGATCCACAGAAAGATGTTGCTTGTTTCAAAAAGATGCCACGGGCATGCACATGTACGCAGACACTTTCACACTTCTCTCAGGGGTCACAGGTTTCTCTTTCAGAGGTACTGAAGAAACCTTATTCTCTGCTCCCTGTTTTAATGGGATCTATAGATCAGGACCATCACAGGCAAATGCACACAAGGTGGGTGCCCACACAGAGCAACATGACAGGCAATGGAGAGGCCTCTCCACCCTCCAGAATTCTCCCCTCAAAAACAAAGGAAATGAAATGCACAAAAACACAGAGAAATCAAACTAGCCATCTGCTTAGATGGACAAGGAAGCTAGCTAGCCATGAAATATGGAGAGAGTTTCTGTGCTGTCTCTCCAAGCCCCCGTGGTACCCCCTTCTCAGCCCAAAGACATCAGTTTCACTACTGTATGCTGCTGCTGCTGCTGCGTAACTTTAGTCGTGTCCAACTCTGTGTGACCCCCATAGACGGCAGCCCACCAGGCTCCCCCGTCCCTGGGATTCTCCAGGCAAGAACACTGGAGTGGGTTGCCATTTCCTTCTCCAATGCATGAAAGTGAAAAGTGAAAGTGAAGTCGCTCAGTCGTGTCCGACTCCTAGCGACCCCATGGACTGCAGCCTACCAGGCTCCTTGGTCCATGGGGTTTTTTAGGCAAAAGTACTGGAGTGGGGTGCCATTGCCTTCTCTGACCACTACTGTATAAAGCATGCCTACAGGTTTTTTCAAAAAGTAATGCTTTTTCTAGATTCCACATATATGCATTAATATATTTGTTTTTCTCTTTCTGACCTGCTTCACTCTGTATGACAGACACTAGGTCCATCCATGTCTCTACAAATAACCTTATTTCATTTTTTTAGTGGCTGAGTCAATATTCCATTGTATGCATGCAGCACGTCTTCTTTGTCCATTCATCTGCCGTTGAACATTTAGGTTGTTTCCATGTCCTGCCTACTGTAAATAGTGTTGCAATGAACATTATGGAATCTAGAAAAATAGTACAGGTGGGTATATTTCCAGGGCAGGAATGGAGATGCAGACTTAGAGAACGGACATTTGGACACAGGCAGGGAAGGGGAGGGTGGGATGACCTGGGACATTAGGATTGACATATACACACCGCCATGTATAAAATAGCAAGTGGGAACCTGCTGTAAAGCACAGGAAGCTCAACTTGGTGCTCTGTGATGACCTGTGATGATCTAGAAGGGTGGGATGGGTTGAGGGGGGAGGGAGGGAGTATATGTATACATATAGCCGATTCACTTCACTGTACAACAGAAACTAACACAACACTGAAAGCAATTATATTCCAATTAAAAAAAGAAAAAAAAACATCGAAAAAGTAAATGTCTATGGGAATTAGACTACATTAAGCCACCAACACCCTGGCATTAATTGTTACATCACAGAAACTAAGTGTACCTGAAAACAAGCAAATTTCCTAGATGGATAGCATCTTTAAAAAGGGAGATACAACTGCTCTATCAGTTTGCTTAGATTTCCAGTAAGACAAGCATGTCTATGTAAAACACATGAGAAAATAATGTGATGATGAAATTCAAACGTGTGTCCTACTTGAACCAATATATGAGGAAGAAACCAGGAACTAAGCCTGTCAGGAGAGGGTCGGTGGCCCTCTGGGATCTCCTCTTTCCCTGGCTTGTCTTCCAAGGGGAATCCTGGGATTGTGTTCTTTACCCCATTTCCTGCTTATTGGTGAGAGACTGGCTCCTCTCCACACTACAATGGAAATTAATCAATATTCCCAAGAATCAACTATGACTTTGGGATCACTTTAGACCCTCCTAAGGGAGTGAGTGGGCTTTCCTGGTGGCTCAGTGGTAAGGAATCTGCCTGCCAATGCAGGAGACATGGGTACGATCCCTGGGTTGGAAAGATCCCTTGGAGAAGGAAATGGCAACCCACGACAGTATTCTTATGTGGTGCTAGAGGTAAAGAACCCACCTGCCAATGCAGGAGCCTCAAGAGATGAGGGTTCAATCCCTAGGTCAGGAAGATACCTTGAAGTAGGAAATGGCAGTCCACTCCAGTCTTCTTGCCTGGGAAATCCCATGGACAGAGGAACCTGGCAGGCTACAGTCTATGGGATTGCAAAAGAGTCAGGCATGACTTAGCCACTAAACAACAACAAGGGAATGAATAGGAATGTGAGAACTTTGTATCGGGATATTTAGCTCAGAAATGTTTGTACTTCATTGATGTCAAAAGGTTTTTTAATCATTCTGGAGCCCTTCTGGCTCTTGATCCTGTCTTTACTATTTGATAGCAAAGGTGTGTGTCCCCCAAAGATGTAAAGAGCCAGGGTAACAAGGAAGCTTTCCTTTGGGAATAGAAGTTCGTACTTTATGTTTAGGTCAGATCGATTCTTGATCTATTGTTGTTTTGTTTGCTTGATTCACTAACTTCCTAAGAGTAAGAAAGTATCTAACCTTTAGAAATTGTGAATCACTATATTGTACATCTGTAACATACAATATTGTACATCAATTATACTTCAATAATAAATAGATTAAAAATATCTAAAGTATAAGTTCTGGATGTTCTGATTCAGATTGCAAAGGAGAGGGGGTTACCGTTGATTGAACATCTACTACATGTCTTTCACAGAGAAGGCAATGGCACCCCACTCCAGTACTCTTGCTTGGAAAATCCCATGGACGGATGAGCCTGGTGGGCTGCAGTCCATAGGGTCGCTGAGGGTCGGGCACGACTGAGCAACTTCACTTTCACTTTTCACTTTCCTGCATTGGAGAAGGAAATGGCAATCCACTCCAGTGTTCTTGCCTGGAGAATCCCAGGGATGGGGGAGCCTGGTGGTCTGCCGTCTATGGGGTCGCATAGAGTCGGACACGACTGAAGTGACTTAGCAGTAACACATGTCTTTCATGCCTCAGTTTTGCCCACTTCTCTTGAAAGCAACCCTGTGCAATTCCGTTTTACTAGGATAAAATGATGAAGAGCTCTGGATTCAAACCCAGGTACTGCACTCAAGCTGAACGACCTGGGCTCTCCTACAGAAGAAGATAGTAACCTACCTCATGAGATTGCTCTAAAAATTAAATCAGTTAAGGAATCTTCAACACTCTTGGTTCAAGTTTAGACTGTGCAATAATAAGAACTTAATAGAAATCTGCTCTTGTTTTATTGTTTTTCTTATTTTACCTATCAGAAAGTCGTATCTCAAAGAGATTATGTAACTTGTCATATCCGAGAGAGGTTATTTGCCTAAGGTCACTGCATTAATAAATCATGAGAGAGGAATTCGAGCAATTTTTTCTAATTTCAGGTTTGTCCATTTCTAGAGTCTGCATCTTTCACAAATAGTAAATTTTCCTGCTGAATCATCTATTTCACTGCTCTGTTCCACACAGGATAATAGGATGAAGCTCCCTAAAATTTGGAGAGTGGAATTTTTTTTTTTTTTTGTATCTTCCTTAGTGATCTGTACTTAAGGGCCCTAAGTGGATGTTGCCAAATGCTGAATGATGGAGAGTCCATGCCTAAAACCCCCTTAGGGGTCTTACTGACAAACTACAATTGACCCCCTGTATCCAAGGTTTCTGCATCCAGGGATTCAGCCAATTAAAGGAATGAAATAATTTTGGCGAAAAAAATTCCACCAAGTTCCAAAAAGCAAAACTTTGCCACACATTGCAATTATATTTGCACTGAATTAGATATCCTAAGTAATCTAGAGGTGATTTTATATACACAGGAGGATGTACATAGGTTATATGCAAATACTTCACCACTTTACAGAAGGGACTTGGGCATCCGTGGTGGTCCTGGAGCTTAATCCCCTTTGAATACTGAGAGATAACTGTATTTTGTTGCCATTCTCAGTGATGACCTGAAAATGTAATAAGATTGCTGTGATCTTTACTCACAGACCATCTCTATGTCTTTTAAGATATAAGTTAGCTAGGAAAAATTGTTTTGCTGAGTATGTTCTTCACATGGTAGAGAAAAGAACTGAAGTTTCAACAGAGATTTTGGAGTGAAATTCATTTCTTTAGCTCACCAGAATGTATAGATAGATAGATGAGACGGTCCCAACTGTGATTATGTGTTGCTTTTTTCATTAACAGTACTGGAATGTTTTTGTTTTCTGTCCAGGGTTTACTTTCTACATCAATTATATTATGAGAAGAAGTAGGTGTGAATTATAAAATACGCTGAGCAGGCACATGTTAGAGGATAATTTTGTTGAAATCTTTTTTCTTGGAGCACACATAAAAAGACTAAGATTGTCAAAACCCTTCCTTTGGTAGGGGATCTCATCAGTCATTGTCCACATTGTCCCCATAGTGTTACATGTGGGAACTATTGAGTTAGGTGCTCTGACATGGTAGAATCAAACAAAAGCTGGAGAACCAGAACATGACCCTTGTCATCATGCTAATTTTATTGACTTGCAATATTCATTGTCTTTTCTATTTTCTGAGGTTTTATTACATATTTATAGGTTTATTTCCTTTTCTTCTTTCTAAAAATCAAGATATAATTGACACGGTAACATTCTATTTATTTTTGGTGTCCAATATGATGATTACTGTGAAATGATCATCACAGTATGTAGTTACAAATTTACAATTTTTTTTCTTGTGGTGGAACTTCTTTATGTTTTAAATTACAAATGGATATACCAGATGGATTTGGATTTATGACACAAGATCAAACTGAAAATGCCCAAATCAAACAATCAGCAAAGAGAAACTTGATATGGTTCAGCTGACCTATCAGACAAGCTTGCTCTTTGATACCAGGATTTTGAAGGCATTTCAATGCATTATATTATGGGTTGTAGCAAATATAATTGGCGATTTAACTTGAGTATTTAAGTCACCACAAAAGAGTTGACTTGAAATATTTAAATCACCCTGGAATATAAGAAGAAATGCATCAGATCAGATCAGTCACTCAGTCGTGTCCGACTCTTTGTGACCCCATGAATCACAGCACGCCAGGCCTACCCTGTCCATCACCAACTCCTGGAGTTCACTCAGACTCATGTCCATCGAGTCAGTGATGCAATCCAGCCATCTCATCCTCTGTCGTCCCCTTCTCCTCCTGCCCCCAATCCCTCCCAGTATCAGAGTCTTTGCCAATGAGTCAACTCTTCGCATGAGGTGGCCAAAGTACTGGAGTTTCAGCTTTAGCATCATTCCTTCCAAAGAAATCCCAGGGCTGATCTCCTTCAGAATGGACTGGTTGGATCTCCTTGCAGTCCAAGGGACTCTCAAGAGTCTTCTCCAACACCACAGTTCAAGAGCATCAATTCTTCGGTGCTCAGCCTTCTTCACAGTCCAATATGCTATCTAGGTTGGTCATAACCTTCCTTCCAAGGAGTATGCGTCTTTTAATTTCATGGCTGCAGTCACCATCTGTCTTGATTTTGGAGCCCAGAAAAATAAAGTCTGACACTGTTTCCCCTGTTTCCCCATCTATTTCCCATGAAGTGGTGGGACCGGATGCCATGATCTTCGTTTTCTGAATGTTGAGTTTCCCTATATGTAAAGTTTTACCCCAAGTGGGAAAAAAAGACTCCCAAACAAAGTCTGGATTCTATTTAACAATAAGCAGGCTGATATTTTTTGGGAGAGAAGTGTACTGATGTTTCCCATAGAATATGAACTGCATTAGAAAAGAAGCTTTGGTGGATGGAATAAGTGGACAGATAAGTGATAATATAAATATCCTTGATAATCATGGCAACCCACTCCAGTATTTTTGCCTAGAGAATCCCCATGGACAGAGAAGCCTGACGGGCTACAGTCCATGAGGCCACAAAGAGCTTGGACATGACTGAGCAACTAAGCACAGCACAGGGAAATGTTAATTGTACGATCCAGGCCATGGTTGGATAGGTATTCATGGCATATTTCTTTCAACCTTAGGTAGATTTAAAATTTTTCAATAAAATGTTAGAAAAAATATGAATGTGTGGATTAAATTACTTATTTTGTTGTTCAGTTGCTAAGTCGTGTCCAACTCTGCGACTCCATGGACTGCAACACACCAATCTCCCTTGTCTATTGCTACGTCCGGAACTTGCTCAAATTCATGTCCATTGAGTCAGTGATTCTATCTAACCATCTCATCCTCTGCTGCCCCCTTCTCCTTTTTCTTCAATCATTCCCAGCATCAGGATCTTTTTCAGTGAGTTGGTTCTCTGCATCAGGTGGCCAAAGTATTGGAGCTTCAGCTTCAGCATCAGTCCATGCAATGAATATTCAGGACTGATTTCCCTTAGGATTGTTGGTTTGAGCTCCTTGCAGTCCAAGGGACTCTCGAGTCTTCTTTAGCACCACAATTCAAAAGCATCAATTCTCCCATGCTCAGCCTTCTTTATGGTCCAACTCTCACATCCATACGTGACTACTGAAAAAAATTGCTTATAGTCAGATTTAATTGAAGAGTCCAAAAAATGTATGTGTTATAGGAAGTCTCACTGTAAGTGAACTTGATACATTAAAATGTAGAATTAATGGTATTGACTACAATTTATTGAGTGCTTAGTATGTACAAACTGCTTAATAAGTATTATCTAATTTTGTAGTTGTTCTTTAGTTGCTAAATCATGTCTGACTTTTTGCAACCCCATGCACTGTAGCCCACCATGGTCCTCTGTCCATGAAAATTTCCAGGCAAGAATACTGGAGTGGGTTGCCATTTCGTTCTCCAGTGGATCTTCTAGACCCAGGGATTCTGAACCCGTCTCCTGCATTGCAGGCAGATTCTTTACTGCTGAGCCACCAGGAAGCCCATTATCTAATTTAATATAATACAATTACTATTTGAAGTACATATTATCATCCTTATTTCACAAGTTAGGATAAGATATAAAAAGGTTACATGACTTGCAGGAAAGTGTATATCCAGTAAGCGACACAGTTGAGAGGCAAACCACATAAGTCATTGCACTCCAGGAAAGGCAAATCTTTTATTATTAAAGTTAATTTATTTGGCTGCGTCAGATCTTAGTTGTGGCTTGTGGGATCTTCATTGCCATGCGTGAGATCTATTCCCCTGACCAGGGATTGAAGCTTGGCCCCCTGCTTTGGGGGTGTGAAATCTTAACCACTGGACCACCATGGAAGTCCCCAGGAAAAGGACATTTAAATTAGAGACGTTTAGAGATTATATTTTCCCGTTCCTTTGTAAAAATGACACAAAGGGGATGTAGCACTAGAATCCCAGAATTTCTACTCTTTGATCAAGGTTTTTGCCACAAGTCATAATATCTCTCAAGGTACAGTTTTTTTGTTTTTGTTACAAAATGGATTCACTATAGGATTCCTTTAAGTAACAGATTTCTATAATGTACTCCAACTATCATACAATGTAGCAGAATTTGATCTGTGTACTTTTTTCAGGTATTGTATATGTCATAAACAGCAGCACCAAGATGCTATGAACCGTATGTCCAAAAAATGTAAATTCCCTTGAAGTTTTGAATGCACTGAAATTGTGCATACTTCCCCGGTGGGAGAAACACACAAAATTCTAAAATAAATATGTATTGCATCCATCCATTTGAATGAAAATGCTATCATTCTGATAACTATGGATTTTTTTTTCACAGTTTAATTCCAAATTCATGTCGTTGTGGGATTTTTTTTTTTTAAGCAATGACTGATTTATGTAGTGCAAACCACCAAAAGGAAAAAAAAATGAATGTAGAAAAGGGAAGTTGAGCATCAAAAGACAAAGAGGGCATATTTATATCCTCTCCTCCACTTGTGTTCCCTCCAGCTTATGTCTTCAATTCTGCTCCCAAAATTCTGCCATGGGAGTGTGGCAGCACTGAGGAAATGAAGAGACTCACTAAAGCTTTCAGGTTTTAAGTTCTCAGCAAATGTTCATCTGCTCTAGTGCTATTGGTCAAGTGTTTGGCAGTTTGGAAATAAGAAATCCTGGGTTTAACCTCTGGGCCCACCACTCACTAGAGGAGTATAATGAAGCTCTTTATCTTCCAAGTCATTTTTCCGTCAGTCATAAAATAACTACTTACCTCACAGGATTATTGCTGGCATCAAAGGAAAATGTGTTTATACTTTGAAAAGTGAAAGTGTTAGTCGTTCAGTTGTGTCCAACTCTTTTCAATCCCATGGAGTGTAGCTCCCCAGGCTCCTGTGTCCAAGGGATTCTTTAGGTAAGAATAAGTGGAGTGGGTTGCCATGCCCTTCTCCAGAGGATTTCCCTGCCCCAGAGAGGGAACCCACGTCTGCATTGCAGGCAGATTCTTTACCATCTGAGCCACCAGGAAAGCCCGCTTATACCTTGAAAACAAAATGACAAAACCATAAAAACTAAGACCATGCAATGAACAGTTCTTAAATTTTGCCATTTGTTTTTGCCATTTTCTGTAAGGCATAATTATGTTTCCATTGTGTGATGAAACTAGGAACAAACTTTTGTGATTTCAGAACAAAGAAGACAGTTCTTTATGGGTGGCTTGCATAGCTGCGCACATTCAAGTGAGACGCTGATATCCTCTGTTACGGACTATCTTTTCAAAGATTTTAGTATAGGTAACAGCCTTGAAAGACAGAAGTAGTGACTATCTCTGGAGCAAAGAACAGTCATGTTTATTGTCCTGTATAAAAGGTTTGGGTTTTCTAACCTCAGGGTCCTTTCTCTCATAACACAGTCCTCTGTGTGTGTAGTTATCCATCTGGGCCTGTTTGTGTCATCCTGTGAGAAATGGACCTTGGGGAGCAAATGCAGATTTTTTAGCTACTATCATTGCTGTATATAATAGAACAGAGCTCTTGTTTCTGACCCAGGAGTTTTGTGTCTTCTGTCAGTCTTCATGAAACTGCTGTTCAGTCACTAACTCATGTCTGACTCTTTACAATCCCATGGACTGTGGCATGCCAGATTCCTCTGTTTTCCACTGTCTCCTAGAGTTTGCTCAAACTCATATCCATTGAGTCAGAGATATTATCTAACCATCTCTTCCTCTGCCAACCCCTTCTCCTTTTGCCTTCAGTCTTTCCCAGCAACAGGGTCTTTTCCAATGAGTCAGTTCTTTGCATCAGGTGGACAAAGTGTTGGAGTTTCAGCTTCAGCATGAGTCCTGCCATTGAATATTCAGGGTTGATTTCCTTTAGGATTGACAGGCTTGATCCTTGTTGTCCAAGGGACTCTCAAGAGACTTCTCCAGCACCACAACTTGAAGGCATCAGTTCTTCCATGCTCAGCCTTATTTCCCTGGAGAAGGAAATGGCAACCCACTCCAGTATTCTTGCCTGGAAAATCCCATGGACAGAGGAGCCTCGTGGGCTACAGTTCATGAGTTTGCAAACAGTCGAACATGACTGAGCAACTGAGCACACCAGCCTTCTTTATGGTCCAAATCTCACATACATACATGACTACTGGAAAAACCATAGCTTTAACTATATGGACCTTTGTCAATGAAGTGGTATCTCTGCTTTTTAATACACTGTCTAGGTTTGCCATAGCTTTCCTCCAAGGAGCAAGCATCTTTTAATTTCATTACTGCAGTCACTGTCCTCAGTGATTTTGGAGCCCAAGAAAATAAAATCTGTCATTACTTCCACTTTCCCCCCTTCTATTTACCACGGAGGAGGGCATGACAACCCACTCCAGTATTCATGCCTGGAGAATCCTGTGGACAGAGGAACCTGGCAGGCTATAGTCCAAAGGGTTGAAAAGAGTCAGACACAACTGAAGCGACTTAGCAACAGCAGCAAATGGGACCAGATGCCATGACCTTAGTTTTTTAAGGCTGAGTTTCAAACTAGTTTTTTCACTCTCCTCTTTCAGCCTTATCAAGAGGTTCTGTTGTTCCTCTTCACTTTCTGTCATTAGAGTAGTATCATCTGCATTACTGAGGTTGTTGATATTTCTCACAGAAATCTTGATTCCAGCTTGGGATTCATCCAGCCTGACATTTTGCATGGTGTACTCTGCATAAAAATTAAATAAGCAGGTGACACTATACAGCCTTGACATACTCCTTTTCCAGTTTTGAACCAGTCCATTGTTCCATGTCTGGTTCTAACTGCTGTTTCTTGACTCACATACGATTTCCTGAGGAGACAGGTAAGATGATCTAGTACTTCCATCTCTTTAAGAATTCTGCAGTTTGTTGAGACCTACATAGTCAAAGGCTTTAGCATAGTCAATGGAGCAGAAGTATATATTTTTCTGGAATTCCCTTCCTTTCTCCATGAGTCATCGAATGTTGACAATTTGATATATAATTCCTCTGCCTCTTCGAAGCATAGCTTATACATCTGGACGTTCTGGGTTCATGTACTGATGAAGCCTAGCTTGAAGGATTTTAAGTATAACCTTGCTAGCATGCAAAATGTGTGCAACTGTAAGGTAGTTTGAACATTCTTTGGCATTGCCCTTCTTTGAGACTGGAATGAAAACTGACCTTTTCCAGTCCTGTGACCTCTGCTGAGTTTTCCAAATTTGCTGACATATTGACTGCAGCACTTTAACAACATCATCTTTTAGGGTTTGAAATAGCTCAGCTGGAATTCCATCATGTCCACTAGCTTTGTTCCTATTAATAACAATGTTGCCTAAGGCCCACTTGACTTGGCAATCCAGGATGTTCCACTCTAGGTGAGTGACCATACCATCATGCTATTCAGGTCATTAAGACCTTTTTTGTATTATTCTTCTGTGTATTCTTGCCATCTCTTCTTAATCTCTTCTGCTTCTCTTAGGTCCTTACTGTTTCTGTCCTTTATCGTGCCCATCCTGGCATGAAATGTTTTCTTGATATCTCTAATTTTCTTGAAGAGATATCTAGTTTTCCCCATTCTATTGTTCTCCTCTATTGCTTTGCATTGTTCATTCAAGAAAGCCTTCTTATATCTCCTTGCTATTTTCTGGAACTCTGCAGTTAGTTGGATATATCTTTCCCCCTTCTCCCTGCCTTTTACTTCTCTTCTTTCCTCAGTTATTCTTAAAGCCTCCTTAGACAGTCATTTTGCCTTCTTGCATTTCTTTTCTTTGGGGATCATTTTGGTCACTGCCTCCTGCACAGTGTTATTGATCTTAATCCATAGTTCTTCCGGCACTCTGTCAATCAGATCTAATCCCTAAATCTATTCATCACCTCCACTGTATAATTATAAGGGATTTGTTTTGGGTCATTCCTGAATGACCTAGTGATTTTTCCCTACTTTCTTAATTTAAGCCTGAATTTTGCGATAAGGAGCTCCTGATCACAGTCAACTCCAGGTCTTGTTTTTGCTGACTTTAGAGCTTTTCCATCTTTGGCTGCTAAGAACATAATCAATATGATTTCAGCATTGACCATATGGTGATGTCCATGTGTAGAGCTCTTGGGCTGTTGGAAAAGCATGTTTGCTATGACCATCATGTTCTCTTGGCAAAACTCTGCTAGCCTATGGCAGGCTAATTTCTTTGTTGGCAAGAAATGTAAAATCTCAGACCCCTCACAGTTCTTGATAAGAAGTTGGGATGTATAACAGAGACAAAACTCTTTTGCCTCTCATGTCTTGAGACCAAGTTTACAAAATATATATCATCTTTTGGGGAGAATAGGAAGCATGTGGTAGGGATAAACACTAGGCTCTGTGGCCAGACTGTCTGGGTTCTAATCATGTCTAGGGCTCTTTTTAGTTTGAATTCCTCCAGAAACAAACTCTAAGATAAGGATATGAGAGAAAACAGTTTATTTGGGAGGTAATCCCAGAAATTACTGGTAGGAACTAAGGAAATAAAAAAAGGGGAGGGAAGACTGCCAATAAATGATGAATTTTTAAGTAAGTTATGATTATGGGTAACAAAAGTTTAATTCCACTCAGAAACTCTTAGTAGGCAATACAGAACATGTGTCTGAGGGGTGAGGGACCTGAGATATTTTATACCAAATCCCATTCATCATTGATTGAGGGCTCCTGGGAGGATGTTGGGACAGATTCTAAGTTTTTCTGGCCTGTCTCACATACAGCAAAATGTACACAGAGCGGCCTGCAGCAGGCCCTGGCAGTTGGAAGTATGGCCTGGGTGTGCACTACATTGATAAGGCCAAGGAACTATAGTTGGCACACCCACAGCCTTTGCTACAGACATCCTCTATCAATATATTCCAAGGAGGTCACTCAACCTGTTTAAGCCCTAGTTTCATCCTCCATAAAATGGAAATAATAATAGCTCCAACCACCTAGGGTTGAGAGAAGGATTCCAGATTCAATCCATGTAAAATACTTAAAGTAGGTCATAGCATTTCCTAAGCACATAATAAAATGTTGGCTATTGTTATAGAAGAAAATAACATTTATTGATTGATTAGTATTTCCATATCATTCTCTGATATTCTGGAGGTCGACTTCTAATGCCCAAACATCAAGAAGTCTGATTTTAGTAACTGCCTGTGATGGACTGTTAACAGATTCAAGGTGTATTTATATTTGCCATTTGTCAGGGCCAACATTGGCTGTCTCATGGGAGGTACCAAGAAAGATGTGTTTAAAACTTATTATTCCTATTTAAATTTCCTTAGAGAATTTTATGGGGCTAGGCACTCCTAAACTCTTTAATTTAAAGATTAACTGCTTTGTCAGAGAAACCAATTAAACTTTATTTGAAGTGTCAGTAACACAGCAGTTTTAAACTCAATTTTCTATTCTTCTATTATGGGAATGAGAATATAAAAAAGAAGTATATTTTAAACTCAATTTTCTAGCATTATGTATCATTTATGTCAGGCTCCTGCAAATCAGCATCATGGTAACTATGGAATTCACCAAAGGAAAACACTCAAGAATTTTAGTAATTCTCTTGGTTAAATTCTGCTGTTATGCTAAACACAAGAGAAGGAAATCACAGTTTACCAAGGAACAGACATATTTATGGAAACCAGCTCTTCAAAGGTCTATGGATGCGTGCGTGCTCAGTCGCTTCAGTCATGTGTGACTCTACAGATCCTATGGATTATAACCTGCCAGGCTCCTCTGTCCTTGGAATTCTCCAGGCAAGAATACTGGAGTGGGTTGCTATGCCCTCCTCCAGGGGATCTTCCCGACCCAGGGATCAAACCTGTATCTCCTGCGTTGCAGGTGGATTCTTTACTGCTGAGCCACCAGGGAAGCCCTCAAAAGTCTACAGATTTGCCTATTTCCTAATCTAATAAAATCCTTGATCTCCATTACCTTTAATTGTCCCCAAACAGTCCTCTTGCCTTGCTCTGCTTTGACTTTTAATCTATTTAAAGAATTCTCACTTTTATATATGTATTATGTGTCTTTATATTAAGACTTTTAAGTTTTTATGTTAAGTCTTTATATTGAGGAAATTGTCTCAAGCCTTTTGTCCAAAATCCTTTTTCACTTTTGCAGTTGCTAATTTAGATATTATTTTCTATGTCTAAATCTGAAGCTATCTTAATGCACATATATGTGGATATTTTTTAAAAGTTAAGAAAACTGTAATCTTTCTATAAATATCTTACCAGTGTTTAGACTGAAAGATTTTGACAGTTTTAATGAGACGTTTTATTTTTAGGTACTTCTTTTTTTCCACATTTAAATGTCTTACATTTGAATTCTATTAAATGCTACTTATTTTTATTATAGACCAAGAGAAGTTAGAAAAACCTATAATCATTCTTTTCTTACATTAGTCAACTTAAAAAAGTTTTTATTGATGTCTTACTGGCCTATAAAATTTTTCTAAGTAGGAGGTAGAATAAAATTTCATATAAACTTAATTCATATATACTATAGCATTATTTTTATTTCTTGAATTTTCTAGCCATTTTTTTCCCTCTCTCAGCATCATTTTAATAAAACATATTGCTATAGATAATATGAATCAAATGTTTTTATCTTAAAAACAGATCATTAGGGAGAAAAAAAAATTCATGATTTAACTGATGCTCTTATTAAGAAAGTACATAAGTCAAGTTAAAAAATAAGTTCAAATTGTATTACAGATTTATGGATGCTAAGAAATTATTTTAAATGTTTTAAGTAGTCTGTGTATATACATACTTATAAAAATAATACATCTTTATTTAGTAATTACTGTTTGAAATATCTCTTTGCTGCATTTATTTAAATTTTTAAAATTATTCTTACTTCTGAAATGTAAACATCAATTCATATCCTCTGAAAATGGATTTTAATTCTTCTTTTTCTTTGAATTCTTCCTTGGACATTAAACTCCATTTTAAAAAGTCAACATTTATTTATTCTTTTATTTATTTATTTGATGTTTACTATGCCTTATTAATTTGAAATTAATTATGAAAAGCAAAACTCAACTAATTCTCAAAAAGAATTGAGATTAGAATCCAAAATGATGAAAGAAGAAGAGGGGATAGATACAATTTTAAATTGCTTAAAAATCTTTTAAGTAATACATCATCAGTAGAGTGCATGAAAAAGAAGTCACTAACTTATGTAAAGTGATTGATTTAAGAGGGTAAATTAAAATAATAAACCATCATTATCAAATGGCATTGATATTATATATATGACAGCACTGAATCTCTGCTTATTTATTACTTTCTACTTTCCTGCTCCAGCACAGACATGTGATAATCTAGAAAGATACCCCTAATCTATATATTTACATAGTAAAATAGTTGATGCTGTTCTGAACAGTGTTTTTTTTAATTTATAAATTTCAATAGACCTCTTTAACATTCTGATGAAAGCTCTATTTGAAAAATATCTCTCCACTACTCTGTTTAAAATATATACCCATTTTATTGCAGACACAGAAATTCTCCCTTTGGGCACTCTCCCTTCCTGCTTAGTAATGTGCTTGGTGGCTTAGCTGTGTCCAGCTCTTTGTGACCCCATGGACTTTAGCCCATCAGGCTCCTCTGCCCATGGGATTGTCTAGGCAAGAATATTGGGGTGGGTTGCCATTTCCTTCTCCATTATTTATTTATTTATTTATTTTTAATTGAAGTATAGTAGATTTACAATGTTGTATTAGTTTAAGCTGTACTACACAGTGAATCAGTTATGCACATACATACATATATTTTTTTCAGATTCTTTTCCCTTATAGGTTATCATAAAATATTGAGTCTAGTTCCCTGTGCTATACAGTAAGTCCTTATTCCTTTACTCATTAATGCTATGGTGTTCACTTACCAAAGCTTACTGTGTGTTAAGCTCCAGGAATAACAAGGTAAAACAGAATGCTTCTTAGTAATCAAATAATGCCACCAAATACTACTACTAATAAAAATAGTAGTAATCAAATAATGCCACTGAAAAAGCCCATAAGAGACAAGTGTGATAAGTGCCATGTACAGAGGCTACCTGACTTCCCCAGTGGCTCAAGGATAAAGAATCCACTTGCAATACAGCAGCCACAGGAGATGCAGGTTCGATCCCTGGGTTGGGAAGATCCCTTGGAGGAGGGCAAGGCAACCCACTCCAGTATTCTTGCCTGGAGAATCCCATGGACAGAGGAGCCTGGTGGGCCACAGTCCGTGGGTCACAAAAAATTGCACATGACTGAAGTGACTTACACACACCACAAAAGCTACCAGGTACTTTGAGAGCATTTCTAGAGAGACCAGACCTAGCCTGTAGAGAAAGAGAGAGAGGACTTCCTTGAGGGAGACATCTGAATTGAGATCTGAGGGATCCATAGGAGTCAGACATAAAATAATGATTTTGGCTGCAACTGTGTCTGTAACCTAAGAGTCAACACAGAAGTCTGTATCCAGATTTCAAAATTAAGAGGAGCCACATGTTGCAATTGGTGACCCCAACCCTTTTGGTTTTACTGGAGATATACACAACTATCTACATCTTAAATTACTCTTTTACTAATAAAACAGATGACAATCTCAGCTCTATTTCTGAGAAGATTCCTCTAAGTATAAAATGAAATAGGGTATGTGAAGGTATTCCCTTTTTTCCCCCACATGATAGAGTTTGAGGCAGATACTATTTATTGTTTCTCTGTGCTCTCATTATTTTTTTATTTTCAACATGGCAAGTGGAAAAAGAAGTCCATTCTTTAGAGTAAAGGATTATTTGTTCTCTACAACTACAACTCTAATCGTTCCCATCCAATTGTTTATTAGCAGTAATTTTTAGTAAGTGGTTCCCTGATAAAGCTGTCTCCTAGACACAGAATAAAGTAAAACAGATCTTATCATTCCTTAAAAGAATGACTATAGCAAAAATGATAAATATAAACAACATATCACCAAGAGTATAAGTAAATTTGTTGTTCATTCATTCATTTAATCAGTGTTTAGCTCTAAGGATAGTAGGAAAAACAAGACAATAAAGACAGAAGTGGTCCCTGCCTTCATAGAGCTAATAATCTACCTCTAGTCGTCAAATGTTGTGCCTATTTGTAAGATGTGTGTTTGATTTCAGGAACATGTACTAGAAAGCTCAGAACTACTATTTGTTACATAAATCATAAGGCCAGTGATTCCATCAAGATTTATGTGTAGCCCTCAAAGCCATGCACAACTAGTGGAAGATATCTGAGCTGTTTGCATTGCCACTTTCCACTTTCTGGCAAATGTCCTGGCTGGAATTTGTCTAGATTCCAAGCTGGCAACTATACCCCAACTCCTCTTAGTGAAGGGGTAAGAGGATCCCCCTTGGGAATAAGCTAGGCTTCTTGGGAGGCAGGTCATTATGTCAGTGGGAGACTTAAGGTCCAGCTCAATGCACTGTGTAGTAGAGGCCTGTCTTGGCAGACCCATACACCCACCGGACTCTGAGTAAGCTCTGTAGGAGAGAAAAAGGCAAGTATGTATCCTCAACAGCTCAGCTTGCAGCCAGCCACACTCAGCATCCTTAAAATGCCACAAGAAATGTCAGCTCATTTCTGGAAAGTCATCCACTGACTAACACAAGTCCAAAAGAACCTCAGAGACTGAGGAGAGTCCTACCTACCTTGAAGGACATAGCCTCAAAGCAAGGCTGTGAAATTGCACCTGCAAAAGACTACCACTGTCAAAGCTCTAGTTGCATCAGAAAAATAAAGAATGCAAAATGTGTGTTTGGTGACACTTCCATCCCCTCTTTCTTCATCATCTCCGGCCTTTCTTCCCTCCCTGATGGCCAGGATCCTAGTGCATGCACTGGCTGTCCAGTCTCTACAGGGACCCCTGTACATGTGCGCTTGTGTGCGTGCTCAGTTTGGTCTGACTCATTGTGATCCTACGGACTATAGACTGCCTGGTTTTTCTATACATGAGATTTTCCAGGCAAGAATACTGGAGTGGGTTGCTATTTCCTTCTCCGGGGGATCTCCCCAACCCAGGGATTGCGTCCATGTCTTCTGCATCTCTTGCATGGCAGGTGGATTCTTTGCCTCTTGAGCTATCTAGGAAGTCTGACATATTTTGAGGCTAATCAAACCCTGCTTTAACAAAAGTTAATTCCATTTCTTATGGGCCCCTTTTTTTTCTAGATGGAAAAGAATAATTTGAAAAAACCATTTCGATAAATTGTTAGTGGTGATCATAGATTTAGGACAGTGTCTGGCATATAAATGTTCCTGAGAATATAAACACATCTGGTAATCTCTCCAGTCCATATGTACATATTCTAACAGAGGCTACTTGGAGACATTAATTAAACTCCAGAGAAAGGCATTACAATTTAAATGTGCTAGTTCTAGATGTGAGTTATATTTGGGGGTATATCACCCATTTATTAATTTTGTACTCTCACATAATTTCAGCATATGGTTTAATGAACTTTGTCGTATGGGCTAAATTGACATTCTGTGAATATATATTGAGCCCAAAGTACACTGCTGGAAATTTAAGCTTTGTCCACGAGGTTGACTATTTCTGGGCACTGCTACAAACCCCAGAAAAAAAATTAGTTACATGTTCTCATTAGAGATGACTTGAATTAAATAGTATACCCTCAGATTAAATTTATCATCTATTCAACACAGACTTCTTACAAAAGGCCTCGGAATAAATATAGTCTTTTAAATATAAAAATTGGAGAATGTTGACAGCTGCCAAGCCCATGTAGTCTCTACACATTTACATGCTGAGCAAACATGTCAGTCAATCTGCCTGACCTACTCATGCCCTTTTCCTGAGAACCTGTTTCCATTGCTTCTGGTGAATGGGCAGCGAGCCATTTGACCTCAGCCTCCTGACCCCAGCTGATTGCAACAGGGATGAAAGAGACAGACAGAAAGAGAAGAGTCAAGTCAGTAGGTATTGAGAGAGACACCAGTGACCATGTGGCTCCAGAGAGAGAAAAAGAAAGAGAGAAAGAGAGAGAGTACACATCTTGATTCAAGAGAGCTTCCAAGTCCCCTGCTTTGGATTCTGTGAATGGCTCAGATACACTTCTTATCTCAAGCCTGTGAGATAATCTATGTAACAGAGAAGGCTGGTTTCCATTGCAGAACTATCCAATAGAAATATTGGAATGGCCAAAAAGTTCATTCGGGTCTTAAGTGTTACGGGAAAAAAATCCAAATGAATTTTGGGCCAATCCAATAGAACACAAGCCACATATGTAATTTAAAATTTTCTAGTAGCCTTGGTAAAAAAGTAAAAAGAAACAGGTAAAATTAATTCTAACAACATAGTTTATTTAACCCAGTTATTCACAAATTCACAATCTTGCCATTTTAACGTGTAACCACTAAAACTTGTCAGTGAGATATTTATATCCTTTCATTCATGCTAAAGTCATCAAAGCCTGGGATGCACCTTACGCTTATAGCACATCTCAGTTTGGATGAACCACATTCCCAGCATCCAATACCCACATGTGTCTGGTGGCTACCATATTGGATCCCAAAGACAGAGCAATCACTGGACAACAGTTATGCTCTTAAGGAACCTCAGTTTCTGGCTACTTTGCATCTAGGAAGGGCCCAGTGACTACATATTGTCAAAAACTTGGGAATAAAAGTTATGTATGTCACTTCTAAACTAAGGTGAAGCACGTGTGGCTTCTTCACTCTCTGCCCCCTTTCCCAAGCTTGATGCAAATGAACATGCAGCCTATGAAAGCTGGCGCAAGAAGGAAGAAGTGTGGGTCCTTGGATCATCACTTTGAGGAAAGCCTGCCATCAATCAAACAAATTTGCTTTGGATAGTACACAAGTAAGAAATAAACATCTTTTTTTGCTTGAACAGCTAGAAAATTTGGGGGTTTGTTTGTTTAGCCATTAGCCTACACACTCTAATATGTCCATATTTTCCTGTACTAGTGTTAAATGCTTTTTCTATTTCTTTCAGCAAGTGATACCCTAACATACATGCACAAGTACTTGGGTACACACATGTGCACAAGTACAGATACAGTAGCTACTTACCTTTGGGTTTGCAGATGAGTAATTCATATATTTAGGCTACAAAATTTTGTCCCAAAATACAAACCACAAAGCTCAGAAAAACATATGTGAAAAAAAGCTTCATGACACTGGATTTGGGGATGATTTGTTGAGTACTGCCTGTAAAGTCACAGACAATAAAAGATAAAATAGACAAATTGAACTTTATCAGAATGAAAACTTGTGTGTGTCATAAGACACTATTAAAATACTAAAAGATGATCCACAGAATGGGAGAAATTATGTGCAAATTATATATATATATGATAAGGGATTAGTATAAAGAGTATGTAGAGAATTCCTAATACTCAAGAAGAAGAAAACAAACAATTTAATTCAAAAGTAGACAAAGGGAATTAAATAGACCTGTTTCCCAGGAAGATGTACAAATAACAAACAAGCTCACAAAAAGATGCCCAACATCACTAATAGTCATTGCTCAGTTGTTAAGTCATGTCTGACTCTTTTCTACCCCATGGACTGCAGCATTCCAGGCTTCCCTGTCTGTTATGATCTCCCAGAGTTTGCTCACACTCGTGTCTATTGATTCAATGATGCCATCCAACCATCTCATCCTCTGTCATCCCCTTCTCATCCTGCCTTCAATCTTCCCCAGCATCAGGGTCTTTTCCAATGAGTCATTACATAAATGCAAATCAAAATTTCACACTTTACATACATTAAGATGGAAAAGAACAAATGTTGATGAGAGTGTAGAGAAATTGGAACACTTGTGCAGTGTTGGTGGGAATGTATTAATAAGATGGTACACCACTATGGAAAACAAAATGGCAGTACTTTATAAGATTAAA
The DNA here is from genome assembly GCF_029378745.1 of Bos indicus. NCBI lineage: Eukaryota > Metazoa > Chordata > Mammalia > Artiodactyla > Bovidae > Bos > Bos indicus. The sequence continues at coordinate 112,689,380 of NC_091761.1, forward strand.
ATTAGAATTACCAATGATCCAGCAATTCTACTTCTGGGTGTGTACCCAAAAGAAGTGAAAGAATGGTCTTGAAGATATATTTGTATAACCGTATTCACCGCAGCATTATTCACAACAAGCTAAACCATAGAAGCAACCCAACTATCTACTGACAGATGAATGTATAAGCAAAAAATATGTACATAAAATAAAATGTTACTCTGTCTTAAAAAGGAATACAGTTCTACCACAGGCTACAAGATGGCTGAACCTTGACAGTATTATGCTAAGTGCAATAACTCATTCATCAAAAGACAAATACTGTGTACTATTCCACTTATACAAGTGCCTAGAGTCGTCAAGTACGTAGAGACAGAAAGTAGAATGGTGATTGCCAGGGGTAGGAGGGAGGAGGAAATGAGAAGTTATTGTTTAATGGGTACAGAGTTTCAGTTTTGCTAGACGAAGAGTTCTGGACAGGTATGACGGTGATGGTTGCACAACAATATGAATGTACTTAATATCACAGGACTGGACACTTAAAACTGGTTAAGATGATTCAAATGGTTAAGATGGCCACCTGATGCAAATAGCTGACTCATTAGAAAAGATCCTGATGCTGGGGAAGATTGAAGGCAGGAGGACAAAGGGACGACAGAGGACAAGTTGGTTGGATGGCATCACCGACTCAATGGACATGAGTATGAGCAAACTCTGGGAGAGAGTGACAGACAGGGAAGCCTGGCATGCTGCAGTCCCTGGGGTCTCAAACAGTCGGACACGACTAAGAGACTGAACGACAACAAAGATGATTAAATTAAAATTTTATGCTATTATATTTTAACACTATAAAAAGTTTCATTAAGAAATCTTACTGAAAAATCGAGACAAATGTGATCAAAGACCAGAATCCTAAGAGATTTGATGAGTAAACATGGAATTCATCACTGCCAAAAACTTTTCCAAACCCAAAGTATAGATGGAATAAGGAAGGAATAGTTAGATAATGGTAAAATTATTTAACAAGATTTTTTTGTATTATACAGACATAATCATGACAAAGTACTAAAGACATTGTGTTAGGTACTGTGATAACCCTACAAGAAATAGGGTTCTTATGGAGGGAAATTCTAAAGCATACAGTTGTTAAATAACTGGCTCAAGGTCATTTACCCAGTACTCTCAACATTCACATTATTCACATTTTAGGCTGGATGATTCTTTGTTGTGGGCAACAGTCTTGTGCATTGTAGGATGTTTATCAGCATCTCTGGACTTTACTCGCTAGATACAAGCCACTCCGCCTCCCTATCAGATTGTGATAAAAGATAATATCATATGCCAAAGTCACTTCTAGAGCACCACGGCCAGCGCCAAGAGGTTACTAAGGTTAGAGAGGTCTGGCACAACCCCTGCCTTAGAACTGGACTCTCAGAAGACAACTAGTTAGGATCAATTTAGAAAGGTGTCATATACCAAATTATCAAACCAAGGACAAAGATGGGAGTTTGGTGACAGAAACAAGCTGAAGTCTAGTAGTACTGGGCAATTGAACTAGGCCTTCTCTGGTTTCCCCAGATAATAATACACGATCTATCCAGGGCTTAGAGTTGAGGTTAAGCTTAGAGGGGTGTATGTGCAGAAACTAGGAGACAGTAAGAATAGAAAATCAGGCAGCTCTTGACAAGGTAGCATAGCAAGGCAAGAATTGTTTCAGTTGGGACAATTCAAAGTACCATAGAAGAGGGTACCATAAAGAGAGCTGAATGCTGAAGAACTGATGCTTTCAAATTGTGGTGCTGGAGAAGACTCTTGAGAGTCCGTTGGACAGCAAGGAGATCAAACCAGTCAATCCTAAATCAACCCTAAATTTTCACTGGAAGGACTGATCCTGAAGCTAAAGTTGAAGCTCCAATACTTTGGCCACCTGATGTAAAGAGCTAACTCATTGGAAAAGACTCTGATGCTGGGAAAGATAGAGGGCAGGAGGAGAAGAGGGTGACGGAGGTGATGGTTGGATGCCATCACTGACTCAGTGGACATGAGTTTGAGCAAACTCTGAGGGATAGTGAAGGACAGAGAAACCTGGCATGCTGCAGTCCATGTGGCTGCAAAGAGTTGGATATGACGTAGAGACTGAACAACAACCATAGGGTTGTCATCTAAGTGGAGGTATTTTTTTTTAAGATACTTGATTTTATTAAATTTAATGCAATTTTTGAATTCAACTTAATGTAATAATAATCTTTCCATTAATTAACATTTCCTCAAAAATCTGCCAGGAGAATAAATGTTCCAGAGAAATTGCCATGCTTATCTTATCTTACCTGGCCAAGGTTTGGTCAGCAAACCACTACCTCACCCCCATACCTCAATCTGAGAAGAAAAGCAACAAGGGGACCAGACCTAAGTAGAGCTATTTTTTAAAAGGCAAATCTCGGTGGTTGTAAGGGATGGAAACTCATTCAAATTAATTCCAACTGAAAGGAGGGTTTATTTTTAGGAAATGGAGCTCTCACATAAATGAGATACAGCTGGGAATGGTGCTATAACCTGGGGAGCTGCCAAGGTTGCTTTATCTTTTGGTGGCTGCACAATTCTTCTTCTGCACATAATTTCATAAGCATGCTCTCTTGTGTTTCGCCAACCAACTTTCTTTGGTTTCTGATCCTCCATAACTTTGTCTTGTGCATGATTTTGGGTTGATAAGGGACTAATTCAAGAGACTCTAGATGAGTTTTATGTAACTTTCTATGTTGAATTGACTCTGTGTTAATTCTAGATTCCCAGGAGAAGATTCTGATTGGTCCAGTTTGATTAGCTATGCATCCAACATGATTCACTCAGCTGAGAGTAGGAATGAAAACACATGGTAAAAACATGGGCACCTATACCCCTTTCTTTTGCGGCCCTAGTAGGATGGAGTGGATGGTGGATGGTGGCAGGTGGCAAGAAAGGGAGTTTGGGAAGACACATTTTTGAAAACCTATTTATGACAACTTTAAAATGTGAGTAGCATATGGAAGAAATTAATTTTTGGAAGATGAAATAGCATGAATAAAGGTACAGCACGAGAGTCAGTAAAATGAATGTAGTCAGTAAATTTTCTAGATTAACTCTGAGATTCAGAGATCATTATATAGTATGGATTCATTATAGCCAAAGTTCATATAGGGAACAATTAGGTAAAGAAGCTGGAAATATAAAGTGATATCAGATTGTTAAGGGTTTTAAGAGGTAAGCTGAGGCCTTTAGACTTTCCAGGGTCTCTGTAATCTCAGAGAACACACTGTTGGGAAAGTGTGTAATTTGCTCCGTTCTATCTCGCAGCAACAAAAATTTGAAGTGACAGACCAGTGTTACAGCTTGGTTACAGCTCAGAGTTTTATTAAGGATGGTATACCCAGAGGCATGAGGGTGGGCTGACCCCCAAGAAGAGGCCTCAACCCATCTGGGATCCCACTTTTTATATGTTTTATCTCCTCCTCCCTGAGCCTGCCCTATGCGTATTAGGGCTAGTCAGGAAGGGGGTGTGTTTGTTTCATCTGCGGTTCTCACCCTAGCCTACAGATTTTTCCTTTGTTCCCTTTTCGTGGGCTTTTCCCCTTTCTTTGTCTGTCTTTTAGCCACTGCCATCTTGGACTCCTCTTTCCTATTCTAACTACCTAACAACACCATGGAGGAAAGCTGCCATGTTTTTCTGTAAAATATTCTTTGGTTGCTGGCTAAGTCCTAGGCTCCAGAGTCAAGTAGCAGGTTAATTTAGTTGTACAGTGTGTCAAGAGGGAGATCACACCATGAAACGACAATCTAGATATATGGCAACTGGAATCTGAGTCTGCTTAGTAAGCTCTTGAGAAAGATCGACTATTTGATATCTCAACTCTTGAAAAATAAAGTCAGTAGATCACTGAAACAACTTAATTAAATACGAAGCCAATAAGCCACAAGTCATTCTACTTAGAAACGACAACTAACATTTTTCTAGCTTCTTCCTTGGGTTTCTACTTTGTGTTAAGCACTTGTATGAATGAAGCAGAGTAAGTGAATGAGGGTTTTATTCACTGTCTAGTAAACATACATACCGGAGAAGGCAATGGCACCCCACTCCAGTACTCTTGCCTGGAAAATCCCATGGATGGAGGAGCCTGGTGGGCTGCAGTCCATGGGGTGGCGAAGAGTCGGACACGACTGAGCGACTTCACTTTCACTTTTCACTTTCATGCATTGGAGAAGGAAATGGCAACCCACTCCAGTGTTCTTGCCTGGAGAATCCCAGGGACGGGGGAACCTGGTGGGCTGCCATCTATGGGGTCGCACAGAGTCGGACGAGACTGAAGCGACTTAGCAGCAGCAGCAGCAGCAGCAAACATACATAAGGGCTTCCCTGTTGACTCAGACAGTAAAGAATCTGCTTGCAATGCAGGAGACCCAGGTTCAATCCCTGGGTCAGGACAATTCCCTAGAGAAGGGAATGGCAACCCACTCCAGTGTTTTTGCCTGGAGAATTCCATGGACAGAGAAGCCTGGCAAGCCACAGTCCATGGGGTCAGAGAGAGTCTAACACCACTGAGCAACTGGCAACAACAACAAGCATACGTAGCTCTTCTCTTTCAGGGCCTAGAATCTCTGAATGTTGAGGTCTTTGACATCCGTACCATGAGCATTCTCGTCTAGCACACAGCAACAGTTATCACTCTCCCTGGTAACTGGATAACCAGGTAGAACCTAACTGCATCAGAACCTAACTGAGCCCAGGTTACACAACACCAGGTCTGAGGAACGGGCAGGCAGTTCCATGCACAAAAGTGAAGCTGGACTGGATCCTAAGTACTTGGACAGAGTCCACATTAGAATCAGAAGTGCTTTGTAAACTATGTGTGTCTATAGAGACTTAAAATCTCCTCTAGGACTTAACAAGCCTGCTTCTTGCTTCACATTTAATGCTAATGGTAAACTGAAAAAGATTTCTAGTGACAGATAATTAGTGACAATGGTAATTACCGGCCTTTATACGGTCTTTCACCCAAACAGATAGTAAAGAGCTTAAAAAATGAATGCTCTAAGGCATAATTTCCTCCCCTTCTTAAATACAAGTTCCTCTAGGGTCAACGATAGTTTGTATTTAACACATTGTCTTATGCTACCCACACGAAATAACAATTTCTGGGCAATTCAGCTAGCTTGTTAATTTGCTTAGCAATTAGCTTTGAATGGATTTCTACCCTGAATACATTACGAATGTATGAATGCATGTATACCTTTATTTATTTTCTTATTCATTTATTTAACTTTTATAAAAAACCTCTGTGATTACCATCAATCACGTGGATGGACTTCCAGGTGACACGAGGTTTGGGTCAACTTAGCAGGCCTCTCAATGTGGCCTACACAGCCCAGCTTCCCTGAAAGAAGCCAGCCTCTTTGGATCCACTGGGACAGAGCCAAGTTTGAGATTTATAGGTGTTTCTGAATCCCTAGGACCAAACATCAGGCTGCATTTTCTTGGTGTCTTTCCCCCCTTTTGTGTATAAGTTTTAAAGACTCTACACATCATATTAAAAAGACATCAATATTTAATCTAAATTAATTGTATATTAAACTATCAAAGGAACACTGAGACTCTTCCCGACATCTTTCTTCCCTTCGCCCGCCTCCTGTTTTAGGAAAGGTGTTGCTGTCTTTGTATTATTCACTATCTGGTTCACAAAGATGCTTTGTGTTGTGTGATGAGCGAAAAATGAGAGCAATTGCTTTCTAGATCTAAAAAGATTAAGATATTACTTTGCATAAGTAATGGGAGAATATGAATTTCTATTCTTCACCCTCAGGCCAAGTGTCAGAAGGAAATGGGTCTTTGCCTTGGTGAATGTGTTTGGTTCTGCTTCTCAGCAGAGAAGGTATAAGAGTGGGTAGGTGTGGGATCGGTGTTTGAAGAAAGACTCACTTTTCCTCTTTTCTGCCTTCCCTTCTCTGGGCAGACTTTCATAGCCTAAGTCAAAGCTCAGCTCTCTCTTCATTAGAGCAGAAATGGATGAGGGAGAAAGCAGAAGAGATATTGTGATGGAGGGCCCAGGATAGGCAGTTTAGGTTGGAATCCCACAGCCTGTGGCACCAAGAATTTCATTCATGCCTGAGGCCTCAACGTCTTCATACGTAAACTATGGTTAACAATTCCCTTAGCACTATATTGTATATAATATAAATTGGATCCCTGTTAACCATCATTATTGTCATTGACACTTGGTGCCTGGGGATATGGAATTTACCTGGTTATTTCTTCAGGGAGGGGTAAGAAGCACCCTAAAAAGATAAGATGGGATATTAGAGGGGAAGACAGTTGGAGGATCCAGGATGGGAAACAAGAGAGATCAGGGTTGGGAAGAAACTCACTCTGAAAGCTTCAGATGCCTCCTTATGGGGTTATCCCCTTACCCAGGAAAGTGAGGTATGAATTCTTAGCCATAATGAGGTTTAAACAAACGGAGCGTCTAATTTGCAGACATGTGGAAGGACCTAGATAGAGCCTGTCATACAGAATCAAGTAAGTTAGAAAGACAAATGTGGAATATTAACACATATTTATGGAATCTAAAACAATGGCATAGTGATTTTATTTGCAAAGTAGAAGTAGAGACACAGGCTTAGAGAACAAACATGGATACCAAAGGGGAAGGGGCAGTAGGATGAATTAGGAGATTGGGATTGACATATATACATTATTGGTACTACATATAAAATAGATAACTAATGAGAACTTTCTAGATAGCACAGGGAACACTACTCAATGCTCAACAGTGACCTAAATGGGAAGAAAATTTAAAAAAGAGGGGATATATGTATGTTGTTGTTGTTATTGTTGTTCAGTCGCTCAGTCATTCCGACTATTTGCGACCCCATGGACTGCAGCATGCCAGGCTTTCTTGTCTTTCACTATCTCCTAGAGCTTGCTCAAACCCATTCCTATTGAATCAGTGATGCCATCCAACCATCTCATCCTCTGTTGCCTTCATCTCCTCTGCCTTCAGTCTTTCCCATTATCCAGGTCTTTTCTAATGAGTCAGCTCTTTGCATCAGGTGGCCAAAATACTGGTGTTTCTGCTTCAGCATCAGTCCCTCCAGAGAATACTCAGGGTTAATTTCCTTTAGGATTGACTGGTTTAATCTCCTTGCAGTCCAAGTGACTCTCAAGAGTATTCTCCAGCACCACAGTTCAAAAGCATCAATTCTTTGGTGCTCAACCTTCTTTATGGTCCAACTTTCATATCCTTACATGACTACTGGAAAAACCATAGATTTGACTATACTGACCTCTGTCAGCAAAGAGATGTCTCTGTTTTTTAATGCTCATGTCTAGGTTTGTCATAGTTTTTCTTCCAAGGAGCAAGCATCTTCTAATTTCATGGCTACAGTCACCATCTGCAGTGCTTTCGGAGCCCCTCAAAAAATAAAGTCTCTCACTGTTTCTATTGTTTTCCCATCTATTTGCCATGAAGTGATGGGACCAGATGTCATCATCTTAGTTTTCTGAACGTTGAGTTTTAATCCAGCTTTTTCACTCTCCTCTTTCACCTCATCAAGAGGCTCTTTATTTCCTCTTTGCTTTCTGCCATAAAGATGGTGTCATCTGCATGTCTGAGGTTACTGATATTTCTCCCAGCAATCTTGATTCCGTCTTGTACTTCATCCAGCCTGGCATTTCTCATGATGTACTCTGCATAGGAGTTAAATAAGCGGGGTGACAATGCACAGCCTTGACGTACTCCTTTTCCAATTTGGAATCAGTCTATTGTTCTGTGTCCGGTTCTAACTGTTGCTTCTTGACCTGCATACAGGTTTCTCAGGAGGTAGGTAAAGTGGTTTGGTATTCTCATCTCTTGAAGAATTTTCCAGTTTGTTGTGATCCACACAGTCAAAGATTTAGCATAGTCAATGAAGCAGAAGTAGATATTTTTCTGGAATTCCTTTCTTTTTCTATGATCCAACAGATGTTGGCAATTTGGCCTCTGGTTCTTCTGCTTTTCTAAATCTAACTTGAACATCTGGGAGTTCTCAGTTCAAGTACTGTTGAAGCCTAGCTTAGAGAATTTTGAGATTACTTTGCTGGCACGTGAAATGAGTGCAATTGTGTGGTGGTTTAAACATTCTCTGGCATTGCCCTTCTTTGGGACTGGAATGAAAACTGACCTTTTCCAGTCCTGTGGCCACTGGTGACTTTTCCAAATTTGCTGACATTGAGTGCAGCACTTTCACAGCATTATCTTGTAGGACTGTATATGTATACCTGTATACATTTTGCTGTGTAGCAAGAACTAACACAGCATTGTGGCTTCCCCGGTGGCTTGGCAGTAAAGAATTTGCCTGTGATGCAGGAGATGCAGGAGCTGTGGGTTTGATCCCTGGGTCGGGAAGATCTCTTGGAGGAGGGCATGGCAACCTACTCCAATATTCTTCCCTGGAAAGTTGCATGGACAGAGGAGCCTGGCAAGCTACGGTCTATGAGGTTGCAAAGAGTCGAACATCACTGAAGTGACTGAGCATGCACAACACAGCATTGTAAAGCAATTATTCTCCAATTAAAAAAATTGAAAAAAATAACATATATACGTGCATGACTGAACCACTTTACTGTACAGCAGAAATTATCACAACATTGTAAATCAACTAAACTTCAATAAAATAAATTTTTACTAAAAAAAAACAAAAGAACTGGCATCTTAACAAGGGCTACAACATTTGATCCCACCCCTACCTTCTGTATTCAATGCAGCTTTGGAATAAATATAAGCAATCTGGTGGGAGAGACCTGCTCTCCAGGAGCCTTCAGGGGCCACAGAGGTATCAGAGAAGTCAGAGGCAGCCAAGTGTAAGACAGCTGGGGGCTGTGGTAAGTTTGTGTCTCACCTAAAGGCTTTTAGACTCAAATTTTCAAAAAAGAAAAAAAAACTGCCCTCCGTACCAAAAGGTTCTGTGTGTTTTTTGTTTTGTTTGTGAGCTCTGCCTTAATTCTTCAATGAGTCAGCGCCAAGGTAGCTTCAGCCAAAGGCACTTGGGACAGTGTTCATGAGCAGGAGGGCTGTCTTTCCTCTGTCTCGTTACTCCTGTGTCACACAGAGACCTCATCAGGGGCTTCTGGGGTCCAGAAGAATCATCCTGCAGACAGTGAATGCCTTCTGGACAAAGAAAAAAGTCTACCCTGTGGGTTACATCAGATCAGATCAAATCAGTCACTCAGTCGTGTCCGACTCTTTGCGACCCCATGAATCACAGCACACCAGGCCTCCCTGTCCATCACCAACTCCCGGAGTTCACTCAGACTCACGTCCATCGAGTCAGTGATGCCATCCAGCCATCTCATCCTCTGTCGTCCCCTTCTCCTCCTGCCCCCAATCCCTCCCAGCATCAGAGTCTTTTCCAATGAGTCAACTCTTCGCATGAGGTGGCCAAAGTACTGGAGTTTCAGCTTTAGCATCATTCCTTCCAAAGAAATCCCCAATGCACTTTTATTGGGACATATACAGTTAGTGTTGTCTCGGATCTACAGAAACAATAATAAAACACAATGAAATAAATAGCCAGCAAAACAAAACATTTATGAAAGATGATGAAAGGTGATGTGTTGCCCTGATTTGGAGTCTGGGATTCTAAAATAACCAAATCCTGCAAGCTGCACATTTCTTATCTGAACTGCAAGTTCAAGTCAGTTCTACACTCTAAGTAGGCACTTGAGACACCTCAGTGGACCAAACAAAGCAGTCAATCCTAAAGGAAATCAACCCTGAACATTCATTGGAAGGATTGATGCTGAAGTTGAAGCTCCAATACTTTGAGCTACTTAGCAACTGAGCAACAACAATGCAAAGATGTAGTGTCAAAGAAATCTATGTATAGAAGAAAGTATTGCTATGTTTAAATCTCCACTGTCCACTTACTTGCATGTGTATTCACTGTCCACATGTTTCCATTAGACTTAATTACCAATTTTTTGAAAGCAGAAATTCAGGTCTTAATCTCCTTCTCCTCAGATTTCCAGTTTCCCAGGTATGGAGCTTCCCTGATGGCTCAGACAGTAGAGAATCTGCCTGCAATGCAGGAGACCCAGGGTCATTCCCTGGGTTGAGAAGATCCCCTGGAGAAGGGAATGGAAACCGACTCCAGTATTCTTGCATGGAGAATCCCATGGACGGGGAGCCTGGTGGGCCACAGTCCATGGGTTCACAAAGAGTCAGAGATGATTGAGGGACTAACACTTTGACTTTGGTTTCCCTCATAAGTGATAAGAAAAACCCCTTTTGATAATATCCTTATGTTTCTCTAGTCCAATACCAGGAATGTTTCAGAATTCTGAGATTTTAATAAAAACCTTCCTTTGTCAATTGCAATTGAATTGAACAAAAAGCAATTCCCAGTACTGGCACATGTATCCCAAAGACTGCTTGCCTCGCATTTTTATCTACAACTCACCTGCAACACTGCATGTATCATTAGCTGTGGTTGCAGTTATATGTCATGGCTGGAAAGAAACATGTTATAAATTAGTCTCTTCCTGTGGAAAATTCTGAAAGAGATGGGAATACCAGACCACCTGATTTGCGTCTTGAGAAATCTGTATGCAGGTCAGGAAGCAACAGTTAGAACTGGACATGGAACAACAGACTGGTTCCAAATAGGAAAAGGAGTACGTCAAGGCTGTATATTGTCACCCTGTTTATTTAACTTCTATGCAGAGTACATCATGAGAAATGCTGGACTGGAAGAAACACAAGCTGGAATCAAGATTGCCTGGAGAAATATCAATAACCTCAGATATGCAGATGACACCACCCTTATGGCAGAAAGTGAAGAGGAACTAAAAAGCCTCTTGATGAAGGTGAAAGAGGAGAGTGAAAAAGTTGGCTTAAAGCTCAACATTCAGAAAATGAAGATCATGGCATCCGGTCCCATCACTTCATGGCAAATAGATGGGGAAACAGTGGAAACAGTGTCAGACTTTATTTTTCTGGGCTCCAAAATCACTGCAGATGGTGACTGCAGCCATGAAATTAAAAGACGCGTACTCCTTGGAAGGAAAGTTATGACCAACCTAGATAGCATATTCAAAAGCAGAGACATTACTTTGCCAACAAAGGTCTGTCTAGTCAAGGCTATGGTTTTTCCTGTGGTCATGTATGTATGTGAGAGTTGGACTGTGAAGAAGGCTGAGCGCCGAAGAATTGATGCTTTTGAACTGTGGTGTTGGAGAAGACTCTTGAGAGTCCCTTGGACTGCAAGGAGATCCAACCAGTCCATTCTGAAGGAGATCAGCCCTGGGTGTTCTTTGGAAGGAATGATACTAAAGCTGAAACTCCAGTAGTTTGGCCACCTCATGTGAAGAACTGACTCATTGGAAAAGACTCTGATGCTGGGAGGGATTGGGAGCAGGAGGAGAAGGGGACGACAGAGGAAGAGATGGCTGGATGGCATCACTGACTCGATGGACGTGAGTCTGAGTGAACTCCAGGAGTTGGTGATGGACAGGGAGGCCTGGCGTGCTGTGATTCATGGGGTTGCAAAGAGTCGGACATGACTGAGCGACTGATCTGATCTGATGGTTTAGCAAATCTGTTTACTTACTATCAAACCTTTATACACAGTTCATACTAAACCCATATATACCAGATGGAAGGAAACAGTAAACACTAGCTGCTATTTTATATGACAAAATTCAGCTTAGTTTAAGATTATGTATGAAGTGACGTGAAGTGAAAGTCACTCAGTCATGTCCAGCTGTTTGCAACCTCATGGACTATTCCAGGCAAGATTACTGGAGTGGATAGCCTTTCCCTTCTCCAGGGGATCTTCCCAACCCAGGAATTGAACTGGGGTCTCCTGCATTGCGGGCCAATTCTTTACCAACTGACCTATGAGGGAAGCCCAAGATTATGTATTACCAAATAAGAAAAAAATAAGAAAAATAGGTAGATTTCTCAGTAATGTTTCTATTAATAGTAAAAGGAATCTAAAGTGTATCTAAACCTTTTAGCCCTGCTATGCTACTCTTTTAGCGAGTAAAATTTCTTTTTTTTAATAAAAGTTATTTTTTTTCTTATCATGTTAGTGAATAATTGTTTATGGCCAGGTAATTATCACTTTTCAAAATTTTTATTGGAGCATAGTTGATATACAGTGTTGTGTTAGTTTCAGGCGTATAGCAAAGTGATTTAGTTTATATACCCTTATGTCCATTCTTTTCTTTTTTAGGTTCTTTTCTCATATAGACTACTGCACAATACTGAGTAGAGTTCCCTGTGCTATACAGTAGGTCCTTATTAGTTTTCTATTTTATATATTGATGTTCAGTTGCTAAGTCGTGTCAGATTCCTTTGGGACCCCATGATCTGTGGCCCACCAGGCCCCTCTGTTGATGGGATTTTCCAGGAATACTGGAGTGGGTTGCCATTCCCTTCTTCAGGGGATATTCCCCACTGAGGGATCGAACTCAAGTCTCTTGCATTGCAGGTGGATGCTCTGCCATCAAACCAGTGCTGCTGCTGCTGCTGCTAAGTTGCTTCTGTCATGTCCGACTCTGTGCGACCCCATAGACAGCAGCCACCAGGCTCTGCCGTCCCTGGGATTCTCCAGGCAAGAACACTGGAGTGGGGTGCCATTTCCTTCTCCAATGCATGAAAGTGAAAAGTGAAAGTGAAGTCGCTCAGTCACGACCGACTCGTGGCGACCCCATGGACTGTAGCCCACTAGGTTCCTCCATCCATGGGACTTTCTAGGCAAGAGTACTGGAGTGGCTTGCCATTGCCTTCTCCAGTAGGGAAGCCCATTTCATACAGAGTAGTCACCTGGTAGGCTGCCGTCTATGAGCAGAGCCGGACACGACTGAAGTGACTTAGCAGCAGCAGCAGCAGCAGTGTGTATATATTCCAACCTCCCCGTTTAACCCATGTTGGATTGATTTTTTATGTCCTCTTCGTTTAGTTCTTCTTCTGAGATTTGATCTTGCTCCTTCAGTAGGGACATGTTCTGTCTTCTCATTTTGCCCAGTTGTCTGTATTATATCTATGCGTTAGGTGATCTGGGTGCATTTCCCTATCCTGGAGAATTGGCCTTATGTAGGAGTCACCAGCGGCACACTCCCTTCTGGTCGCTTGAGCTATATGCTCTAGAGTGTCCCTTGTGTAGGCTGGATGCACTCTTCTGCTGTGGTGGGGCTGACTACTGTGGGCGTGTCAGTGGGTGGGGCTGAACCCTGGGCCTGGTTGGCTGTGACGTCCTGCCTCTTGAGGTGGCTACGGGCCTGCTGCAAAGTGGATAGGCTTCTTTAGCAACTGGCTGTGAGGCCATGGGGACGCTGAGCTTCTTTTATCCACTGGTGGGTGGCGCCGGTTCTCTGGGGGTCCGTCTGTGTGGCCTGCGGACCTGGAGGCTGATGTCAGCCAGCTAGAAGCTGGGGCTGTGTCTCCAGTGCTAATGGTGTTTGCCGGTACTGCTGTGGCTGTGCTAGAACAAGCTCCCAAGATGGCCGCCACCAGGGTCCCCAGGGAATCCCAGGTGCCTTCTGTCTTTCCAGGTGGTTCTGATTTAGGCTGTTTTCAGATTATCATCTCTGCTTGGACTCGGAGCACGTGAGGTTTTGTGTACCCCTTTAAGAGTGAAGTTCCTGTTTTCCTGTAGCCTCCAACTCTCCCAAAGACAAGCCCTGACAGTCTTCAAAGCCACACTTCTGGGGGATCACCTTCCCAGTAGAGATTCCCCCAGGCTGGGGAGCCTGATGATGGGCTTGGGCCTCTAGCTCCTGGGGGAGGACTCCTACGACTGTGATCCCCTCCTGTTTGTGAGTCATTGGCCCAGGACTGTGGGTCCTGATTATATCGTTTCTGACCCGCCTTCCCATCATGTTGTGATTCCTTCCTGATGTCTTTAGTTGTGAAAATTCTTTTCTACTACTCTTCATGTTTTTCTCAAAGATAAGTGCTCCGTAAATAGTTGTAATTTTGGTGTGTCCGTGGGAGGAGGTGAGTTCAGAGTCTTCCTACTCCTACATTTTGGCCACATCCTCTTTTACAATGTTGTTTTTACAGAAAAGTCAGATATGCAGGAAAAGGTTAAGACCACCCACCATCCACCTTTTCAGAGACAGCTACTATTACAGTGCTTCACTTCCTCTTCTTTTCATGTTCATGCACTAAAAACAATGAAAAGGAGAGCATTTATGTAAGTCGCTGTTTATTTTTACTTTTGTATCCCTATTTATATTCTCAAAGAAGCTATTTTTAAAGATTTTTTTGCTTTCATTGCTCCATGCTAGCCTAGCCCTTTGGGTTGGAGAAGGCAATGGCACCCCACTCCAGTACTCTTGCCTGGAAAATCCCATGGATGGAAGAGCCTGGTAGGCTGCAGTCCATGGGGTCGCTAAGACTCAGACACGACTGAGTGACTTCACTTTGACTTTTCACTTTCATGCATTGGAGGAGGAAATGGCAACCCACTCCAGTGTTCTTGCCTGGAGAATCCCATGGACAGAGGAGCCTGGTGGGCTGCCATCTATGGGGTCGCACAGAGTTGGACACGACTGAAGCGACTTAGCAGCAGCAGCAGCAGTAGCAGCAGCCCTTTGGGTGGTAAAAAGTGATTAGTGTAACAACAGTTAATTCTGTATGAAATTCATGTTGTGATTTTACTGAATACATTTTTTTGGGTGTGATAGAGATTCCCTAGTTGTTCATAAGAAAAATGACCAAATTAAATAAAATTATATTCTCTTTGATTTGAAAATAGTTTACGGGTAGAAAATAAATATGCCACATTTGAATAATGATATTATATAATTTAATATTATATTTTTGATCATATGTCTTTTAACGACAGATTTTTAAAAAATGGTTATTCAAAATTTCTAGAAATTAAGAAAAAGTTCTTCAAAAATATGGTAAATTGTAAGAACTTGGTGAACTTTAATGGCAGGAAGAGAAGAGCCCTGGTCAGATTGTGTTGTATCCTCATATTTTTTCTTTACACACATAGATATATACATTTTTTACCCAGGGGAAATTATTGGCTCAAAATAAATACCAAGTGCAACTTTGAGTGAAAAGTCATGTCACATTGTATCTAGCCTCTGAAAGCACTTCTTGTATATGGTCATGCTTGTGAACTCCAGTCCCTTTTCCCAACTCCTGCTTTCTTTGAAATACCAATTATTTTCTCTGTTACTCTGTCCAGGAGCTGGGAAGACAGCTATATAAGTACTTTATAGTGAGATTTTGAGGGAGGACAAAAGGAGCCATAGCATATTCTCAGAGAAAGGACCTCTAATGGAAATAGACTCCTAATTGATGAAAGTAATAATCAAAATATTTATATTTATATATTATATGTGTATTGTATCATTTTTAAAATTGATATATAATTCACATACCAAAAACTCACCCTTTGAAGTGTACAGTTCAGTGGTTTCTCCTGTATTCATACAGTTGGGTAGCCATCACCATGACCTAATGTCAAAACATTTTCTCTTTCCCTCCCTCACCCACCCCCATTCAAAGTGAGTCCCTAATCCTCTTTCTCCTCAGCTCTGCAACCACTAATCTGCATTCTGTCTTTGTGGATTTGTCTGCTTTGGAAATGTCATATAAATGGAGTCATATAAACGTGGCTTTTCATATAAATCATATAAATGTATGCGGCTACTACTAGTATAATGTTTCCAAGATTCATGCAAGTTGTAACATGTATCGTTACAGGTGGTCCCTGACCTATGGTGGTTTCACTGATGATTTTTCAACTTTATGGTAGTGCAAAAGCAGTACACTTTCCGTAGAAACCATATTTCAAATTTTGAATTTTGATCTTGGGTTAGTGATACATGGTATGATACACTCTTGTGCTGAGTTGTGACAATGACCCCAGCTTCCAGTCAGCCATGCAGTCTTGAGTGTAAACAGCTGATATACTTAAAACCATTCTGTTTTTCACTTTCAGTATTGTATTCAATACATTACATGAGATATTCAACATTTCATTTATAATATAGGCTTTGTGTTAAATGATTTTGCACAGCTGTAGGCTAACGTAAGTGTTCTGAGCATGTTTAAAGTGGGCTAGGCTAAGACATCATGGACATCACCAGATGGTCAACACCGAAATCAGATTGATTATATTCTTTGCAGCCAAAGATGGAGAAGCTCTATACAGTCAGCAAAAACAAGACCAGGACCTGACTGTGGCTTGGGTCATGAGCTCCTTATTGCCAAATTCAGACTTAAACTGAAGAAAGTAGGGAAAACCACTAGACCATTCAGGTATGACCTAAATCAAATCCCTTATGATTATACAGTGGAAGTGACAAATAGATTTAAGGGATTAGAACTGATAGATAGAGTCCCTGATGAACTATGGACTAAGGTTCGTGACATTGTACAGAAGACAGGGATCAAGACCATTCCCATGGAAAAGAAATGCAAAAAAGCAAAATGGCTGTCTGGGGAGGCCTTACAATTAGCTGTGAAAAGAAGAGAAGGGAAAAGCAAAGGAAAAAAGGAAAGATATAAGCATCTGAATGCAGAGTTCCAAAGAATTAGCAAGAAGAGATAAGAAAGCCTTCCTCTGCGATCAATGCAAAGAAATAGAGGAAAACAACAGAATGGGAAAGACTAGAAATCTCTTCAAGAAAATTGGAAATACCAAGGGTACATTTCATGCAAAGATGGGCTCGATAAAGGACAGAAATGGTAGGGACCTAACAGAAGCAGAAGATATTAAGAAGAGGTGACAAGAATACACAGAAGAACTGTACAAAAAAGATCTTCACGACCAAAATAATCATGATGGTGTGATCACTGACCTAGAGCCAGACATCCTGGAATGTGAACTCAAGTGGGCCTTAGAAAGCATCACTATGAACAAAGCTAGTGGAGGTGATGGCATTCTAGTTGAGCTATTTCAAATCCTGAAAGATGATGCTGTGAAAAGTGCTGAACTCAATATGCCAGCAAATGTGGAAAACTCAGCAATGGCCACAGGACTGGAAAAGGTCAGTTTTCATTCCAATCCCAAAGAAAGCCAATGCCAAAGAATGCTCAAACTGCCACACAATTGCACTCATCTCACACACTAGTAAAGTAATGCTCAAAATTCTCCAAGCCAGGCTTCAGCAATACGTGAACTGTGAACTTCCTGATGTTCAAGCTGGTTTTAGAAAAGGCAGAGGAACTAGAGATCAAATTGCCAACATCCGCTGGATAATGGAAAAAGGAAGAGAGTTCCAGAAAAACACCTATTTCTGTTTTATTGACTATGCCAAAGCCTTTGATTGTGTGGATCACGATAAACTGTGGAAAACTCTGAAATAGATGGGAATACCAGACCACCTGACCTGCCTCTTGAGAAATCTGTATGCAGGTCAGGAAGCAACAGTTCGAACTGGACATGGAACAACAGACTGCTTCCAAATAGGAAAAGGAATATGTCAAGGCTGTATATTGTCACCCTGCTTATTTAACTTCTATGCAGAGTACATCATGAGAAATGCTGGGTGGGAAGAAGCACAAGCTGGAATCAAGATTGCTGGGAGAAATATCAATAACCTCAGATATGCAGATGACACCACCCTTATGGCAGAAAGTGAAGAGGAACTAAAAAGCCTCTTGATGAAAGCGAACGAGAAGAGTGAAATAGTTGGCTTAAAGCTCAACATTCAGAAAACGAAGATCATGGCATCCGGTCCCATCACTTCATGGCAAATAGATGGGGAAACAGTGGAAACAGTATCAGACTTTATTTTTCTGGGTTTCAAAATCACTGCAGATGGTGACTGCAGCCATGAAATTAAAAGACACTTACTCCTTGGAAGAAAAGTTATGACCAACCTAGATAACATATTGAAAAGCAGAGACATTACTTTGCCAACAAAGGTCCGTCTAGTCAAGGCTATGGTTTTTCTAGTGGTCATGTATGGATGTGAGAGTTGGACTGTGAAGAAGGCTGAGCACCAAAGAATTGATGCTTTTGAACTGTGGTTTTGGAGAAGACTCCTGAGAGTCCCTTGGACCGCAAGGAGATCCAACCAGTCCATTCTGAAGGAGATCAGCCCTGGGATTTCTTTGGAAGGAATGATATTAAAGCTGAAACTCCAGTACTTTGGCCACCTCATGCAAAGAATGACTGATTGGAAAAGAATCTGATGCTGGTAGGGATTGTGGGCAGGAGGAGAAGGGGACAACAGAGGATGAGATGGCTGGATGGCATCACTGACTCGATGGTCGTGAGTCTGAGTGAACTCCGGGAGTTGGTGATGGACAGGGAGGCCCGGCATGCTGAGATTCATGGGGTCGCAAAGCGTCAGACACGACTGAGCAACTGAACTGAACTGAGACTAAGCTATAATGTTTGGTAGGTTAGGTGTATTATTAAACACATTTTACGATATGGCTTTATTGGTATGTAACCCTGTTACAAGTGAAAGAAGATCTGTACTTCATTCCCTTTATAGATGAATATCCCATGGTGTGGTTTTGCTACATTTTGTTTATCCATTCATCAGTGTTGGCCATTTGATTTAGTTATTTCCACTTTTTGGATATTACAAATAATGCTCCTGTGACCATTCATATATGTTTTTGTTTGTATATGATATTTTAGTGTTTATGATAAAATTTCAGATTTTGATTTGGGTCTCACAAATAATATGTGAGATAAGGCAAGTTTTGCTATTTCCCCTTTTCAGTTAGGAAAACTCAGGCTCTCAGATAAAACTGGCTAGTATGTGCTAATGTCAGCATTGCAATCCAGTTATACTTTTAAAAGTAGATTGCTGCTGCTGCAGCTAAGTCGTTTCAGTTGCGTCTGACTCTTTGCAGCACCAAAGACTGTAGCTCACCAGGCTCCTCTGTCCACTGGATTCTCCAGGCAAGAGTTCTGGAGTGGGTTGCCATTTCCTCCTCCAGGGGATCTTCCTGATTGAGGGATCAAGCCAGCATCTCTCTCTTTAAAAAAAAAAAAAAAAGTTATTTATTTTTAATTAAAAGATAATTGCTTTACAGTATTGTGTTGGTTTCTACCAAACATCAACATGAAGCAGCCATAGGTTTACCCATGTCCCCTCCTATTTGAACATCCCTCCCACCTCCCGCCCCATCCCACCCCTCTAGGTTGTTACCGAGCCCCGTTTTGAGTTCTCTGAGTCATACAGCAAATTCTCATTGGCTGTCTATTTACATATAGTAATAGATGTTTCCATATCACTCTCTCCATACACCCCACCTTCTCTTCCCCACCCCCTAAGCCGTGTCCATAAGTCTGTTCTCGATGTCTGTGTCTTCATTGCTGCTCTGCAAATAAATTCATCAGTACAATCTTTCTAGGTTCCATATATACACACTAGTATATAATAGTTGTTTTTCTCGTTCTGGCTTGCTTCACTTTGTATAATAGGCTCTAGTTTAATCTACCTCATTAGGACTGACTCAAATGCATTGAACCTGCATTTCTTAAGTCTCATGCATTGACAGGCAAGTTCTTTAACACAAGTGCCACCTGGGAAGCCCAGGAATAACTTAAGGAATGTTAACAGAAGCAACTGTTTTCAAAGAAAGATGAAATTTGTTGTTTAGTTTTGTGAAGATGTGAATGTATTTATCCGTGCCTATTGGAAAAGCAATGGCTTAATTTACAGATTCCAGAAGAAAATATTTCCTTAGCAAGTGGTCAAAATTTCTCAAAATGGAATTAAAACAGAATTATTCTTAGACTGTGGTATAGGTAGTGGCAGTTTTATTCTTTGTTGTTTTTCAATTTTACTTTCAAGGAAAACGCAAAGACAGATTGTAGCTGTTCACGGTTCTGATGGTTCACAGAAAGAAACAGCCCCAGATTATTTTTTTTTTCTCCTAATTATCATGCATCTTATCTTGGAGACATGTTTATGACTACATTTAAATCTTAACACAGTCTATTAATACTTCAGTTCTGGCCTCAGCCACATTTAAAATAGTATTATTCATGAAAACCTTGCCAAAAACATTCTGAGTCAAAACTTGAATAAATTAATAGAGTCCTTTTTTGATCATTTGAGTTATTATGTATAAAAGTTTTGCAGGGGACTTTGAAAACAGTTTAATTCAAACTTCCTACCTAATGTGTGTGTTCTGGTCTGTGAATTGAATTCTCTTCCCCATCTGCACTCCCCTGCCCAAAAGCAGCATCACTAATAATAAAGAAAAGAGCTTAACAACAAACAAAAGAATTCTGTTCAATGTTTCCATGCTTGGAATGTTTTTTTCCCCACACTGTATTCCTGATAAATTCTGACATGTCCTTGTCTTTCCCTGGGTTTCCAGGGGTTAACTCCTCTCACCTTGTATCCATGTCCATATTTTATTTATCACATTGTATTGAAATTATTTGTTTAAATGACTGTGTTCTTTATTAGACAGTGTGCGTCTTGAGAGTTATGTATTTTGATCTTTCCAGCATCCAGTAAAATTTCTAGTACAGTCATGCAGTAAAAATTCATTGGATTAGATGGACTTTCAAATAGGATCTTGAGAACTCCATGGTTTGAAGACTGTGAACTTACTGTTTGTCTTACCATCAACTAATACTTTTATAGCTAGAAGGACTAAACTGGACCTACAAGATTTAGAAAGTCTCTTGCACATGCTTCCTGCATTTAGGGAGTTAACGCAGTCTATGCATTGTAGATGTCAAGCCAGACAAAATTAGATTCAAAAGTGATGTTTAGAAGGACTACCCATACCTATGTGTGTAATTGGTAGGGTATCAATGTGTGAGATATGTAAAAGGATTAGATCTATTGAGATTCCGTCATGGTTTTCTATTATTGGGACATACTATTATTAGCCAGTTGCACAAGGATCAATCAGTCTTTCTTGCAACATGAAATTAACAAGCAATTATACTAAAGGTGGAGTACAAAAGACTTTCTGTCTGATCAGATGTGGGTGTTAAGAGATAAAAGATTTAAGGATGCCCTCAATATTTTTGACTTGGGCCACTGGAAGGATGATGTTGCCATTAACTGAGATGGGGGTAGAGGTGTTCATTGTGAAGCAGGTTTGTGGGAGATGATCAGGAGTCAGTCCTACGTTCTAAGTAGGCACTTGGGACACCTCAGTGAACCAAACAAGCAAAGATTCCAGCTCCCTCCATTACATTCTCAGGTTGTTGGGGGTACAGAAATGTGACACATAAGAAAATTATATAGATGATAGAAGGGATGAGAGCTAGGAGAAAGCACAGAGCAGGGTGTGGGGATCAGGAATGCTGGGGTGGTATTGGGGCATATCAGGAAAAAGAGTGTTTCAAGCAGAAGAAACAGTTCAAAGTCCTAAGAGAGACAGGACTTTTCAGTTCCTCCTGGGAGCATTGGAGAGTGAAGAATGTGTGTGTGTGTGTGTGTGTGTGTGTGTGTGTGTGTGTGTGTATGTGTGTGTGTTAGTTGTTCAGTCATGTTGACTCTTTGCAACCCCATGAACTGTAGCCCACCAGGCTCCTCCGTCCATGGAGTTCTCCAGGCAAGAATACTGGAGTGGGTTGTCATTCCCTTCTCCAGGGGATCTTCCTGACCCAGGGATCAAACTCAGGTCTCCTGCATTGCAGGCAGATTCTTTTCCATCTGAGCCACCAGGGAAGCCCAAAGAATATGTAGAACAGAGTAATTCTGGGAGAGCAGAAGAGACCTGATGGGCCAAGGGACCAGGTCCTATAGGGCCTGGTAGGCCACCATGAGGGTATTGATTTGTACCACTCCATTCTAAACAGGGTGTCTTTGTTAGGTTTCCAGCCCAGAGGTGGTGGCATCCTCTGACTTACATATTTAAGGGATTGCTCTGGCTATTGCCTTGAGAATGCACTTCGGCAAGGTGGAGTAGACTTAGACAGAAGCAGTGACGCTTTCAAAGATGCTGTCTTAGTAATCTAGGAAAGGGATGGTGTGGATCACCAGGGGTAGAGAGAAGAGTTTGCATTTTGAATGTAGTATTTTCAGAGTAGAGCCAACGAATCTCCCTACAGATTGAATGTGAGGTGTGACAAAACAGGGAATCAAGGATGTCTCCAAGGTTTTGGACTGGGGCAACTGGAAGGGTGGAGATGCCATCAATCAGTCCAATAGGGAAGTCTGTAGTGGAGTTCTGTGGAGGAAGATCAGGAGCTGTTTTGTGTATGTTAGCTTTGAGATAACTTATTCCATAACCAGGTAATACAAGGGCCTTGGGAGAAAAGAGGTCCATTGGCCAAAAGGCCGCAGGGGAAACAGCAACCTCAGGGGAGAGCCAGGTTATAGTTGGAGCAAGAAAAAGGGGGAACCATTCAGAGACAGCTTGTGGATATAGGTGTTACAAAGGATGGACTGGGATTTGCCGAGGGCAGTGTGGGAAAGCAGAGAAGGCAATGGCAACCCATTCCAGTACTCTTGCCTGGAAAATCCCATGGACAGAGGAGCCTGGTAGGCTGCAGTCTGTGGGGTTGCTAAGAGTCAGACACGACTGAGCGACTTCACTTTCACTTTTCGCTTTCATGCATTGGAGAAGGAAATGGCAATCCACTCCAGTATTCTTGCCTGGAGAATCCCAGGGACGGGGGAGCCTGGTGGGCTGCCATCTATGGGGTCGCACAGAGTCGGACATGACTGAAGTGACTTAGCAGCAGCAGCGGCACTGCCCTCTATTGACTCCCGTTTCTGTAGAAGGTAAGGCCTAGGATACTTCAGACCTTATTACCCTGGACTGAGCCATGTGGGGCAGGGAGAAGTCACGTGGGTGTTGCCCTTAAACTACTTGTGATTATTGTGTTAAAACTGAAATAATAGTTTCTTTATAGTCTAAAATAATGATAACCTAAGTTAATCAGTGACAGAGTCTGTGTCACTGTGGTATTTATCAGAGGAACTCCTCATAGAAGGACCTTTGTCGGTGATGTTCTTCAGGAAGGCCAGGGTTTTCACAAGAACATTATTTTTAAAGGCACTAAGCTGGCAGTCAGAAAACTTGAGTTCAAGTTCCACTTTTTAATTGACTAATTGTGAATTTTCTAGCTGTAAATATATATCTAATTTTCTAACTGTAAATATATATCCATTGAAAATAATTTTTATAACTGAAAATAAACCTACAGAAACAGTCATAGTCTGAGAAACTTTCCTGTTGTGTTTCTCATGCTGTAGTTTAGGTTAAATTAACTGGGAGTAAGTGAAGGGAGATTGTAAATACAAGGGCAAAGAGAGAGGAGAAAGTGCCCGATAACCTCAAGTATCTTTCCTGAGAAGTACAAGCACAGTTAGAAGTACATCCATGATAGTTCACGACATCACGTGTCACTCTCATCACTGAGAAAAAGATGGTGTGATCTTGGATCTTCTCGTGGGAAGGGATCTTGGTAAAGGCATAACAAACCATTTTCTTTGCAGGTATGAGGAAACCCAACTCAAATTTGCTTTGACGACAAAGAAACTCACTGGTTCCCATAAGGGGAAGCCCAGACATAGGACACAGTTTTAATTGTCTTTGTCTACTGGCTCCATTTTCCTGACTGAGCTCTGTGCTTCTCTATGGATCAGCTTCACCCTCATTCTTGTACTGAACTGGATGCAGCTGTTTGAGACACATGACCCATGAACAGTAACATCAGAGGAAGTCAGAAGCTTCCAGAAGTTTCTTCTGAAGAGCATGGTGGGGGCCCCCCAACATACTTCTTCTCATAACTCATTGGCAAGAATTTTCACCTGCCTAATCGCTGATGAGAGAAATGAATTTACCCTTCAGTCGGAGTTCTGTTTGAAAGGCCTAAGAAGGAAAAGTCTGCTAGATAGACAATTGCTAATGTCCACCTACTCTATTTCTTTCTGCAGGATTTTGCTGAGGATAAGTACCATCTTTTACTCATTGGTTTATTTCTGGCATCTATCATGGTTGCTAGTACATAGTAACAGCTCAATAAACACTGCTGAATAGATAAACTGATAAAAGAGTACCCAGAAAGGTGGCAAATCTGATCTATATTTGTCCTGTAGTTAAAAAAAAAAAAGTCCAAATAATCCCTAGTTTTCCTGAAATTAAAAAGGGAGGCATTTACAAAAGCATCCTGTCCAAAGGAAACAGAGGAAGATACAATCACATAATCAGGACCTCAAATTACATAGGATTTTGTAATAGACCAGATGTCAACCATGTGAATAACATTTAGCAGTGAACAGGCATCAGTGCTACATTTTTTTTCTTCCGTGAACCATTTGGATCCTGAAGCCTGAATTTCACACAATGGCAGCTTCCAGATTTCCAGCCTGCATTAAAAGATTTAGGATAACTTTGTTTGAAGACAAGGGGGATGGGCACATGCAATCACAAAATCACAGATTTTGTGGTTACTGGGATTTGGAATTACAGGGCTCCACAGCAACTTGACAGAAAGCAATGGGCCACAGATTTTAGGGACTGTCAATGCAAATTTTCTTCTGCTTTCCTCCCCATTTATCCAGAACAACATAAACATTACAAATGACTGGTTTGGGATTACTGTGAGTGGGAGGGAACAGAATATTCACCAATGCTTTGTAGAAACCTTTTGCACTCCAATGTGCCCAATATACTACTGCTGGTTTTTAGAGCTTTAGCCGAATTCCTTTCATCAGTGGTATCTTGATGTTCCCTGCCACACTCTTTAAGAAGTAAACAGTTCAACAGGTGGGTGTCTCTGGGAGGCACCCTCTCTATTTCGTGGCCAAAAAATTCAGCACTTCCTCATGATGGCTGCCTCCTCATCCTGATTGAAAAGAAAACAAACAAGGCTGGCCCCACCTCAGTGACTGTGCACCTGCACATTGTTTACTGAGGGGCGCGGCAACTGCTCAGAGGCTGCACGTTTGTGGAGCTGGCACAATGTGTGTGGTTTTCCTCTCTTTTTATAATATTTGAATTTGAATGATTTGAGGTGAGGCATGCTTTTTGGTTCCCTCTAAGTCGCCCTACATCCTATTTGACTCACACATTTACATTACCTGCCGGGGCTCTTGCCACAGGAAACAAAACCACAGAAGGAAATAGACATTGAGGCAGAGCTTACTTCGTTTAAGGAGGGAAAACACATAGGAAAACACCATCATAGAACAAATGTATTTTCAATCATCACTTCTAGAACTGCTGAAACCAGTACTGAAGGTGCTGGAAGAAGTGGAGAGAACGTGACCACTGCTTGACTTGCACGCTGAACCCGGGCAAGTAGAGGCTTGTACACAGGCTGGTACATTCCCCTGTCCTTGGAATGTACACGTTGACCACTGTTCTCAGAGTAGGGGGGCAGGGGGATTTTCAGGGTCGTAACCTCGAAAGAATAAGGTCTATTGGGACCATCTGTTCTGAATACTTGACTGAACCCAGGTAGTAAGGTCTGTACATAAACTCAAGATTCTGGTGGGCGGGTGAGAAGATACACTTACAGCAGTCACCCAAGACAAGCCTCTTATGTAAGTCCCTTGCTTATTTCAAAGCCACCTACCAGCCTAGAGAAGTTGACCCTTCTCTCTCCTCACTTTCCCTTTCTGGGGTCCAGTTTCAGATTTCACTAGGAACTCTCTTGAGGTTTCAAACCGTCAAACTTGTTTATCTTTATATCTACCTATATATTATAGCACTCTGATTTGGATTGACTTGGAATGCAAAAGGGTTTCCTGGGACTATCCCAAGAACATTTATCAAATGTTACAATTTATACAAGCAATTTATCTCTGTTGTTTCTATTAGAATGTCATTTTAGAGAGAAGTGTTTTCTGTATGTGCACAAAGCACTATAGCGTCACTCACTAGGACAGACATTGGTACCATGTGTGTGCATAGTTCTCTGTGAATCTAAGACTTGTGTAGAGAATCCACCTGCTACACTGGTTTGATTCCTCAGTTGGGAAGATCCTCTGGAGAAGGGATAGGCTACCCACCCCAGTATCCTTGGGCTTCCCTGGTGGCTCAGATAGTAGAGAATCCACCTGCAATGCAGGAGACCTGGGTTCAATCCCTGGGTTGGCAAGATCCCTGGAGGAGGGCATGGCAACCCACTCTAGTATTCTCACCTGGAGAATCCCATGAACAGAGGAGCCTGGGCTACAGTCCATGGGGTCGAAAAGAGTCAACACAACTGAGCAACTAAGCACAGCACAGTTGTGTCTAACCACCACTACAATCCAAATAAGGAACTATTCCAACGTCTCAGCGATTTCCCTCTTGCTACCTGACCCTCCCCCACCACAACCAAACCTTTGCAACCACTAATCTGTTCCATTTCTGTAAGTTTGTCATTTTGAGGTGGTTATATAAGTGGAATTCTATAGTATGTGACCTTTTGAGGCTGGCTTTTTGCTGCTCAACGTAATACCCTTGAGATTCACCCAAGTTCTGTGTATGAGCAGTTAGTTCATTCCTTTGTATTACTAAGCACAATTCCCTGGCATGAAGGTACCACTGTCTGTTGGGTATTTCCATTACAGTTGCTATGAACAATTGTGTAGTGGTTTGTGTGCGCATGTATTTTCACTTCTCTGGGATAAGTGCAATTGCTAAGTCATAGTATATATTTAGTTTTTAAAAGAAATTGCCTGTTTTTCAGGGTGGTTATACCATTTTCTTTTTTATACAGTTTATGGAGTTCTCATGGCAAATATACTGGAGTGGTTTGCCATTCCCTCCTCCAGTGACTCACGTTTTGTCAGAACTCTCCACTATGACCCATCCATCTTGGGTGGCCCTGCATGCATGGCTTATAGCTTCACTGAGTTATGCAAGCCCCTTTGCCACAACAAGGCAGTGATCCGTGAAGGGGATACATGAGAGTCCCTTGAACAGCAAGGAGATCAAAACAGTCAATCCTAAAGGAAATCTACCCTGAATATTCATTGGAAGGACTGATGCTGAAGCTGAAGCTCCAATACTTTGACCACCTGATAAGAAGAGCCGACTCATTGGAAAAGACCCTGATGCTGGGAAAGATGTTGGAATTATATGAGTCAAAGCTATTGAAGGTAGGAGGAGAAGGGGACAACAGAGGATGAGATGGTTGGATGGCATCACCAATTCAATGGACATGAGTTTGAGAAAACTCTGGGAGATAATGAAGGACAGGGAAGCCTGGTGTGCTGCAGTCCATGGGGTCATGAAGAATTGGACACAACTTGGTGACTGAATAACAACAACAACGAACACCGTTTTCCATTCTCAGCATGCTACTTTTATAAAAAAAAAAACTGAGCATCAAATTTTTAGGTAAGTGATTACTGAAAAGGGTTCTTCAAAGGGGAAAAGTCAATTTATGAGTGTGTCTGTGATCATTCTGTCTGACCTCATTATGTTCCCTTTGCAAGGCAAGACATCATAATAGATAGGGAAAATGCTGATCCTAGTGTGTGGTTTACTAGGGACCACAGATGTAGAGTCTAAGCTGGATGGACAGGAGCAGGAATGGACATGTCAGGTGTTCAAATGTTGACCTCTCTTTATTAACAAGGACATAATTTGTTCTGACATGCCAGATGATCAAGAGGCACTTAGCCATCAAAGGGTGCTCTACTTCCAAGAGGTTGAAACAATTTTTGAGTTTTATTTTCTTGCCTTGGGCACATTTAGGATTTAGGAGGCAAGTTCTTTTCAGCCAATTTTTTTTTTATTTCTATTTATTTATTTTAAACTTTCTATTTTTTATTGGGTTAACAATGTTGTGATAGTTTCAGGTGAACAGCAGAGAGACTGAGTCATTCATAAATGTACATCCATTCTCCTCTAAACTCCTCTCTCATCTAGGCTGCCACATAACACTGAGCAGAGTTCCATGTGTTTTACAGTAGGACTGTGTTGGTTATCCATTTCAAATATAGCAGTGTGTACAGGTAAGAATGAACAGTAAGTTCATTCTCTAAGTCTGTGAGTCTCTGGGTAAGTTCGTTCCCATCATTTCTTCTTAGATTCCACATATAAGGGGTATAAGGGGGGATGTAGTATGACGTTACTCCTTCTCAGTCTGACTTACTTCACTCAGTATGACAATTGCTAGGTCCATCCATGTTGCTACAAATGGCATTATTTCATTCTTTTTAATTCAGCCCGTTTTTTTACAGGAGAAAGTGTAAGGATGAAAGGTTATGGAAGTAAACCTCAGACACAGTGGTCAGAATCAGCGTGGTGGAAGGGAAACGATCTCTGGCATCAGGGTCAGTTCTGTCACCTTCCAGCTACTTCTGATCAGTTCAGTCGTGTCTGACTCTTTGTGATCTCAGGGACTGCAGCACACCAGGCTTCCCTGTTCATCACCAAAACCCAGAGTTGCTCAAACTCAAGTCCCTCGAGTCAGTGATGCCATCCAACCATCTCATTCTCTGTTGTCCCCTTCTCCTCCCACCTTCAATCTTTCCCAGCATCAGGGTCTTTTCCAGTGAGTCAGTTCTTGCCATCAGGTGGCCAAAGTATTGGAGCTTCAGCTTCACCATCAGTCCTTCCAATGAATATTCAGGACTGATTTCCTTTAGGATTGATTGGTTTGATCTCCTTGCAGTCCAAGGGACTCTTAAGAGTCTTCTCCAACACCACAGTTCAAAAGCATCAATTCTTCAGCACACAGCTTTCTTTATGGTCCAACTCTCACATCCATACATGACAACTGGAAAAACCATAGCCTTGACTATATGGACTTTTGTTGGTAAATAATGT
Organism: Bos indicus; assembly: GCF_029378745.1. Classification (NCBI taxonomy): domain Eukaryota; kingdom Metazoa; phylum Chordata; class Mammalia; order Artiodactyla; family Bovidae; genus Bos; species Bos indicus. The sequence goes on from NC_091761.1 coordinate 112,718,050, forward strand.
CTCAGTGATCAATGCAAAGAAATAGAGGAAAACAAAGGACGGGAAAGACTAGAGATCTCTTCAATAAAATTAGAGATACCAAGGGAACATTTCATGCAAAGATAGGCTCAATAAAGGACAGAAATGGTATGGACCTAATAGAAGCAAAAGATATTAAGAAGAGGAGGCAAGAATACACAGAAGAACTGTACAAAAAAGATCTTCATGACCCAGATAATCACAATGATGTGATCACTCACCTAGAGCCAGACATCCTGGAATGTGAAGTCAAGTGGGCCTTAGAAAGCATCACTACGAACAAAGCTAGTGGAGGTGATGGAATTCCAGTTGAGCTACTTCAAATCCTGAAAGATAAGCGCTGTGAAAGTGCTGCATTCAATATGCCAGCAAATTTGGAAAACTCAGCTGTGGCCACAGGACTGGAAAAGGTCAGTCTTCATTACAATCCCCAAGAAAGCAATGCCAAAGAATGCTCAAACTACTGCACAATTGCACTCATCTCACACGCTAGTAAAGTAATGCTCAAAATTCTCCAAGCCAGGCTTCAGCAATATGTGAACCATGAACTTCCAGATGTTCAAGCTGGTTTTACAAAAGGCAGAGGAACTAGAGATCAAATTGCCAACATCCTCTGGATCATGGAAAAAGCAAGAGAGTTCCAGAAAAACATCTATTTCTGCTTTATTGACTGTGCCAAAGCCTTTGACTGTGTGGATCACGATAAACTGTGGAAAATTCTGAAAGACATAGGCATACCAGACCACCTGACCTGCCTCTTGAGAAACCTGTATGCAGGTCAGGAAGCTAAAGTTCGAACTGGACATGGAACAGACTGGTTCCAAATAGGAAAAGGAGTACATCAAGGCTGTATATTGTCACTCTACTTATTTAACTTATATACAGAGTACATCATGAGAAACTCTGGGCTGGAGGAAGCACAAGCTGGAATCAAGATTGCTGGGAGAAATATCAATAACCTCAGATATGCAGATGACACCACTCTTATGGCAGAAAGTGAAGAGGAATTTTTAAAAAGCCTCTTGATGAAAGTGAAAGAAGAGAGTGAAAAAGTTGGCTTAAATCTCAACATTCAGAAAACTAAGATCATGGCATCTGGTCCCATCACTTCATGGGAAATAGATGGGGAAACAGTGTCAGACTTTATGTTTCTGCACTCCAAAATCACTGTAGATGGTGATTGCAGCCATGAAATTAAAAGACGCGTACTCCTTGGAAGGAAAGTTATGACCAACCTAGATAGCATATTCAAAAGCAGAGACATTACTTTGCCAACAAAGTTCCGTCTAGTCAAGGCTATGGTTTTTCCAGTGGTCATGTATGGATGTGAGAGTTGGACTAAAAAGAAAGCTGAGCACTGAAGAATTGATGCTTTTGAACTGTGATGTTGGAGAAGACTCTTGAGAGTCCCTTGCACTGCAAGGAGATCCAACCAGTCCATCCTAAAGGAGATCAGTCCTGGGTGTTCATTGCAAGGAGTGATGTTGAAGCTGAAACTCCAATACTTTGGCCACCTGATGCGAAGAGCTGACTCATTTGAAAAGACCCTGATCCTGGGAAAGATAGAGGGCAGGAGGAGAAGGGGACAACAGAGGATAAGATGGTTGGATGGCATCACCAACTCAGTGGACATGGGTTTGGGTGGACTCCGGGAGTTGGTGATAGACAGGGAGGCCTGGCGTGCTGCGGTTCATGGGGTCACAGATAGTCGAACACAACTGAGCGACTGAACTGAACTGAATGTCTCTGCCTTTTCATATACTGTCTAGGTTGCTTTTCTTCCAAGGATCGAGCATCTTTTAATTTCATGGCTTGTAGTCACCATCGGCAGTGATTTTGGAGCCCAAGAAAATAAGGTATGTCACTGTTTCCATTGTTTCCCCACCTATTTGCCATGAAGTGACCCAGGTCTTTGGCCCATTATTTAACACCTTTCTGCCTCAGCTTCCTTTTCTGCGTAATGGGGACACTAATGTCTACCTTAAATCCATGAAAGAATCCATGAGTGCATGAAGTTCAATCGAGTGTGTAAATCAGTACAGGATCAACAAACAGTGACCATTTTTAAGGACTTTAGTACATTTGTGACACTGTGCTTGGCCCCTTGTAGGCATTTGAAAAACTCAATATGTTCCCCTTCCTCTTTCTCATTATCTTCTTACTCTATTCTCCAAAGCTAAAAATACAGTGATTTTGTAATTTTGTTCTTTCATTAAACAAATATTTACAGAGCAACTCCTGTGTGCTAGGCATGGTTCTTTTTTCTGAAGATAAACCCCCAAACAAGACAGACTAGGTCTATGTGCTCAGAGATCATGTTCTAGTGAAAAGAGACTGAAAAGAAACACAGAAGCAAATATATATATATATATATATATATATATATTAGATAATTTCGGACAGTGGCTAAATACTAAAAAATAACGATAGCAGGAAAACAAAGTACCATGAGGAAATGGAGACAGCTGGGATTGGTGGCTAGACAATGAATGATGACTATTTTAGAAACAGTGGTGAGGGGGACTTCCCTGGTGGTCTGCACGCCCAATGCAGGGGACTGGATTCGATCCCTGGTTGAGGAAGTAGATCCCACAGACAGCAAGTAAGAGTTCAAATGCTTCAACTAAAAGATCCTGGATGCTACAACCAAGACTCAGTGCAACTAAATAAATAAGCAAAAAAAATTTTTTTTAAAAAAGAGAGAAATGGTCAAGAAAGCAATCTCTAAGGGTGTGACGTTAGAAAAGAAAGTTGAAGGAAGTGGGGCAATAGCAATGGGAAAATGTAGGAAAAGTGAGCTGGGGGCAGAGTATATGCAAGTGAAATGAATTTGATGTGTCTGAGGAGCAAAGGGGGTCAGAATTCCAAGTGGTGAGCAAATGAGAGAACACAGAGGGTGAAGATGGAGAGACTGAGTTTTCTAGGATGGCAGAAAATTTGACTTTAGGATGGAGGGTTTCGCACATTGGAATGATGTGATCTGATTTGTGTTTTGTAGGGATATTTATTCTGTTATTGGGAAGATGGATTGGAGGGGTGAAAATGACAAGGGAGCCATTTTCAAAAGAGTGAGGGGCGAGGACAAATCACCTCTGGGGTGAGAGGTGATTGGGGTTTGGCCAAGGGTTTTAGCAGTTGAGATAGAGACAAGATGCATTTGGGCTAAGTTTTGGAGAAGAGCTGCTTGGACCAACATGGATAGAACTTGGGAAGTGAAAGGAACAGAAGGATCTAGAATGACTCCAGGGCTTTGGCTGAGTACTTGTTTGCTGGGAAATCTACGACTCTTCTCAGTTCCACTGTGTGTTTCGAAAGGAAACAATTCCATGTGTTGTGCAATAGGAGTTCATTTAAGTCAGTATTTGTGGTATTCAATGAGAACACAGACTGGGATAAAGATTTGGTCCAACTGGAGAAGAGATGTTAATACTTCCTGAATCCTTTAAGTTTTGTTCTTTCTGTCCAACCAGTGGTGGATTACTCTGGAACTTTTGTTTCAGTTTTTCTCCAACTGTCCCAGTTTCCAACCCCCAGAGCCCACCCCACTTCTGCAGCTTTCTCTTCACCTCAACAGAACAGGATCCGCTCTGCAGGGCAAGTTCAGTGGACTTAGCGTGGACCCTGGTGGGTCCCACCCTCTGGGGGTGTGGCCTCCTGCCTTGGCAAATCTTGGCTTCGGTGGTTTTGACACTTTCCTGTGCCTGTGCTGATTCTGCACTGGGCTTGGGGGCTGCAGCAGAGCAGAGCAGACCCCTACTCACTCCCTTGTTAGGGTCTGTGGTGGGGAGGGGCGGGGAGCAGGAAGGCCTGGGTGGTTCATGGTAGTGGAGGCCCAGCACCACTGTTTAAGGCTGACCATGGAAACTGGTGGAGAGAGTAGACAGTCTCTTCTCTGAAGCACTTTGACAACTATTTTTAGAAGACTTCCTTAATTTCTATGAATGCCAATTCCCTCATCTTTAAAGGTGGGATAGTTAATACTCATTGCTTCTGAGTTATTGTGAGAACTGTCAATTTGAGAGGCAGTTAAAAGTCAAGGCACACTTGGCTTGGAGTCTACAGTCAGACCACCCAAGTTCTTTGCCATACAGATCCTGACATTGGAACACGTTTCTTAACCAATCTATGCCTCAATTTCCTTATCTCCCCTAAGAGGACAATAATGGTACCTCCTTCAAATGGCTGCTGTGAGACTCAGATGAACTCTTGTAAAGCGCTTCAAACTGGGACTGGCATTTGACTACAGCACCTAAAAATAGTCCTTGATAAGAGGTGCATGATGCTTGTCTGTTTGGAAAAAATGATGTCTAGGAAAAGTTCATGAATAGCATTCAAAAGTTATTGTTTTCAATTTTAGTACATCTTCCATTTGTCTTGCTGATCCTGTTTTCCAGAAATAATTACAGATTCGGCATGTGAATCTTGGATTGAAATGAGAAGATGACATACTCAGACACCTTTGGGGGGTGAGGGCAGGTAACACCAAGAATTGAGGGGAGCAGGCTCAGGAATGGACCAGGAACACATGATCTGATCTGTCTAAACAGGTCGTATGGCTCAGCTGCAGCTGTTTCAATGCCAGTGGTGTCACAGGCAAGTTCCTTAAGAGAAGCTGGAAATCTGGAATTTTGAGATAAAATTTCCGGGTTTATAAATGTTGGCAGTTAGACCAAAGAAACAAAACAGAACACCTTGCTGACTAAAGAGATACATGCTCCGTGGGGGTGGACCTAGCTCAGAGCCATCAGTTTAGTATTTGGATCTTGATAACTACAGGCCAGTTTGGGAGATCAGCTACAAGTAGGGTCCAGGAAAGTACATTTAAACAAGAGGATGTTTTAGTACAGGAAACTCATGGTGGGCGCTGCCCCAGAAGCTCCCCTGGGGTAGGAGACAGGTTGGACTTGTGATGACGGAGGGTGCTGAAAGATGAAGCATGTGACCCAAATGACCTGGGCATACTTCAGAACCTGATGTAGGGCTGGCCCCAATGCCACAGATGTCTGTGCTTTGAATATACAGGTTGTTTTTACTTCCTTGGCAGTCAGGTGACAGAGGCAGTATTGTTCAACTCACTGCTTCCTGGGGCCCAGGTGGCCCTTGACGTGCATAGCTATGGCATCATTCATAGTTAGGCAACTGCTTGCTTTTGTCGTGAGGCTCCTGTGGGTCCTACCTGATGCAGGCATTTGGGGGGAGCATACACAGGAGGAGGGCTTCCTGGGTGACACAGTGGTAAAGAATCCACCTGCAGGATTCGTGGGTTCGTTCCCTGGGTTGGGAAGATCCCCTGGAGAAGGGAATGGCAACCCACTCCAGTATTCCTGCCTAGAAAATTCCATGGAAAGAGGAGCCTGGTGGGTTATAGTTCATGGAGTTGCAGAGTCAGACATGACTGAGCACGTGTCACACGTGTACACACACACACACACACACACACACACACACACACACACACACACACACACACAGAGGAGGACAGCTAGGATCAGATCATATAAGCCAGTACAATAAACTGAACTACAGGGCAGGTGCCTGGACCATGCTGGAGTTGACTTTCACTTTCCAGTATGACCTGGACTGTCATACTCATGCAGCTATTTGGTTATGGTTTTCATAACTCAACAATGCCTACTAAAGGGTTTAGGATACTGAGAGAATGCAGTTTTGGATACTGCATCCACTGGCAGAGAAAAGTTCAAAATTGAGGTAAAAATAAAACCTTAATAATTACTATTAATATTTAGAATGAAACTCAAACATCTAATGCTATTTAAAAGTTATAGGATAATACTAGTTGATTAGTGGTTCTTAACAGGTGTAATTTAGCAATGTCTGGAGACATTTTGGGTTATTAGAACTGAGAGAGAGATTTGCTGCTACATTTAGTTGGTAGAGGCCAGGGATTCTTCAAAACACCCTGCAGTGCCCAGGACCGTCCCCCCACAGCAAAGAATTACTGGATCAAACATGTCAGTAGTGACAAGGCTGAGAAAGCTTTAATAAGGTGAAATAAAAGTCATGTGAGTATTAATGTGATAGGTAACTTTAAAAAAATAAAATTAGGGGCATAAATTAAAGGCTGCCATGCAGTGGGTTAAAGATATGTAGATGTAGATCAATAGCAAATTGATCTCTTCATGGACTCATAGCTGAGTTAAACCAGTTATATACATTTGAATCAGTTCTAACGAGGTGGATGAAACTGGAGCCTATTATACAGAGTGAAATAAGCCAGAAAGAAAAACTCTAATACAATATACTAACGCATATATATGGAATTTAGAAAGATGGTAACGATAACCCTGTATGCAAGAGACACAGATGTATAGAACAGTCTTTTGGACTCTGTGGGAGAGGGAGAGGGTGGGATGATTTGGGAGAATGGCATTGAAACATGTATAATATCATATAAGAAACGAATTGACAGTCCAGGTTCGATGCAGGATACAGGATGCTTGGGGCTGGTGCGCTGGAATGACCCAGAGGGATGGTATGGGGAGGGAGGTGGGAGGGGAGTTCAGGATGGGGAACACATGTACACCTGTGGCGGATTCATGTTGATGTATGGCAAAACCAATACAATATTGTAAAGTAATTAGCCTCCAATTAAAATAAATAAATTTAAATTAAAAAAAAAAAAACAGTTATATATAAAGCAACCTGGGCTTCCCAGGTGGCTTAGCGGGTAAAGAATTGGCCTGCAGTGCAGGAGATGCAGGAGACAGGAGTTTGATCCCTGGGTGGGGAAGATCCCTTGAGATGGGCATGACAACCCATTCCAATATTCTTGCCTGGAAAATCCCATGGACAGAGGAGCCTGGTGGGCTGTAGTCCACAACTGAGGCAACTTCTCATGCACCCCTGAATCGCAAATGCAGGTCATTATTTCCAAAGGACAGGGTCACCCCTGGAGTTCAGATTGAGTTGTTGAGGAGAGGGCAACATAAAGTGGCTGGCGAGATTGGAATATTGAGATGAAATACTGAATTTTGTGAAACATCTGAGAGAAAGGAAGTGAGATTCGTGTAATCAATTTCTTACCTTTTATTTGCACAGATGCCATTGCTATCTCAAATATTCTTAAAAGAAAGAAGGCATTTCAGTTCTGTTTCAAAGGGGCAGGGGTGGGGTTTGGCATTTGGACTGAAATATACACATAACCTGTTAAACTGGGTGGACTTTTTTCCTTGCCCAGAAAATCCTCTTTATGCACCCATGGAAGCCATACCACCAAACTGAACAAGCAGAAACCAAAACCAAACTGGCATGTTTGCATGGGACTTTTAAAAATCTTACCTGTTCAACTTAAATGATGAACCTATACTTCGGTTTATTTTTTTCAGGTTGGCGAGCCCCTCTCATAGTTACCATTATCAAACCTTTCTCTTCTTTGACCTCAAACAAAAATAATTAGAATTGGCATTGCCTGGGCCTTTGTTGGGCTTCTCAGGTGGCATTAGTGGTAAGAACCTGCTTTCCAATGCAAGAGACTTGAGAGACGTGGGTTGGGAAGATCCCTGGAGGAAGGCATGGAAACCCACTCCAGTATTCTTTCCTGGAGAATCCCCATGGGCAGAGAAGCCTGATGGGCTACGATCCATAGGGTCACAAAGAGTTGAACACAACTGAAGTGGCTTAGCACACACGCATGGGCCTTTGTTAAAAATGATTCAGCTGGGTGAGGAAAGAGTTGAAACTTCAATCCAGGCTGTCTGGCTAGTTAAACATAAACGCTACCCTGTATCTTACGAAATCAGGAAATAGAATTTTTCTAAGCTAAAAAATCAGTTTTTCTAAACTAAGTATGAGTCAGTTTTTCCAGGGGGAATGTTAAGGAGATTGATTCTTTATTTTTCCTGAAATTTCTTTGAGTTTTCTTTACTGTCCTAGAAGGAAAGCTTCAGAGACAATCTTCCCAGGTTGATAAGGCAGTAGGAGATGAGAAAATAAACCCTGTGGTAGACAGAAGTGGTTTGAATTGTAGTGAAACCTACTAACTGAGAGATTTGGACAGGTTACTTATTGTCTCTGAGCTTTGTGTTTCTCATTTGTAAAAGGGGGTAATAACGTATATCTGGGTTGTTCTAAGGATTACATGATAAAATTCAGGTAAAGTGCCTAATGCAGGGCTTGGCACATAGAAAGCACTCAATAAAAATCTTAGTTCTTGTTTTTGCAGAGAGTCTAGTGGTGGAATTACAGAATGCAGGTGGATTAGTAAGCAAATCTCAGATAAACACTTTAAAACTAAGAAGAAATTCTGGCTCTGCCACTGAGAAATAAAATGACCCTTGAATAATTGTTTGTCTTTTTGGAAACTTGATAAAGGACAGGTATTATGTATTGTATGAATCCACAATATAAGGCTACCTTTATCACTTACTATATGACTTGGTTCTGCTTCTAAAAACAGTACTATGCAAAAGTAAAAAAGCCCAGAAAAAGGAAACAAGAGATAACATACCTATGTGTCAATATTTTGACCTACAGAAAGTTGGTTTTTTTTTTTTTTTTTTTACTATTAGTGCTAAGAAACAAAACCAAACAATGAAGATGGTAGGATTTATATAGCTAAAAGGGATTTTTTAAGGGATTATATAATTTCTTTCTGTACATCAAGATAGTTAAAGTGGTTCAACATTTCATGGATGAAGGAATGAAAAAAGAAAGCATTGTGTGAAAAATAAAGACTCAGCTGGTTGGTGAGTCACAGGGGATGTGAGTTTTTTCCCATCATAGTCTTTGCAAGAGATTACTTTCCAATTCTGCAGTTTGGTGAGCTCTCAACTTTCTCTCATTGGAATCAGATCCTTTTAAAATTAGGAAGGATCGCCCTCTAGGGGAGATGGAGAGAGACAAACCGCAAAACTGGACTAGATTTCTGCAGATGAGATTACCATTCACCAGGACTGGGGATGGAAAGAAAGTCCAAATTTGACAGGAGATGACTTTAAATTTTGCTGGGGGGTGGGGGTTGGGAGGGGGCGGTGGGGGTACATTACCATGTGGGGCTAATTAGTTTAATTCAGATAATTGGGTAATTCAGCTTTCCTCCCTTCTGAGGCTTCCCCATTACCCTAATTAAATAAAGCAGCAGATTTTAACAACAAATCTCTTTCAAAAGCAGAAAGTTCAAAACAGTAAAAGACATGACAGAAACTGATGGCCCATTTCTGTTTATTTGCTGCCAACACTGCCCCAACAGTGATGGCTTTAACTTTTTTTATTCATAATTTGGTTATTTTGTCAAGATTTTACAGAATGTGTTAAGATACTAGGTCCCCTAAATTTTACTTGCGCTGTTCTTATGTGGTCTGGTTATGAATGTGCTGAAGTCAGATGATGAAGTACATAGACTTTTAAGAGTGAGAAAGCCACAGTCCTGGTGGGTGATGAGTATCTGCATGGAGTGTAGGAGAAATCCTTTTGAAAATACAATTACACACATAATTAATAAAGCATACTTATGAAAGTTTGAACGGAGTTAAAGCTGGCATCCCAATTTAAGTGCAATATTTTTAAATCAAAATTTACTTTGTTATGATAATGTCACTCACTGAAAATATTTGTATTGGCCTACTTATCCACTGAAGAATCAGAGCATTTGTTTCAATATTCATAACTTTTTATCACTGGAGAGTCATTTTCAGAACAATATAATTTACATCTAATAGTATCCTGGTAATCAAATATTGAAGTCATTTAATCTTTTAATGTATGTGAACCCTTAATAAATAGGTAATAAAAAGTAATGGGGCTTTGTAGTCAGTGTCAGTTCTGTGAAATTTTCCATCACCATGTTTAGAAAATTATTTTCAAGAAAAGGAAAAAAAAATCACCTGTCTTTAAAGGTGTTATATTTTTTGGTTCTCCATTGAAAGTGAGCTGAAAGTTGATTGGATCTTAACTGGCAGCTCTTTTAAGACCATAAATTCTAGGAGTCAGACATAAAATCAGTAAACAAGAGTTATAGTATCAGTGAAATACAAGTCTGAGAGCCTCTAAGGCAGGATGTGAAATTGACTTAAAAGATACAGCATTAAAACTAAGGATACAAGGTAGATAACCAGGAGGAAAAGAAAATCTTCTCTGGCTAAGTACAGGAATATTGGATCACTGACTTAAATTTACCAAATTGCACAAAGAAATACTTTATATCAAGGATCTGACCTGCATATAGTTGTCGGGAACTAAACATTATTCCAACTTAAATAGCATATTGGCAAATATTTTTCCTCATTACATTCCTTATAAGGCCATGGAAATAAAGGAAAGTATTACTCAAACAGAACCTGCAATTGTCTCTATTAATATTAAGGAATGTTGAATGGAATGATTATTAATCTAAAATTGTATACATTATCTTTTGGTGATGAAATCACTCAGCATTTGTTAAGCACTTAAAATTACAAAAAGTGTAATGCGTTGAGCTTTGATGTGGTTGCTTTTAGAAAAGAAAGGATAATTTTAGATACAGTGTAAAAGAAAGATAATAGTTATAGATTTGGTGTTTAGTACTTAGAAAAGGGGGCTTCCCTGGTGGCTCAGATGGTAAAGAATCTGCTTGGAATGCAGCAGACCCAGGTTCGATCCCTGGGTCAGGAAGATCCCCCCGGAGGAAAAAATGGCAACCCACTTCAGTATTCTTGCCTGGGAAATCCCATGGACAGAGAAACCTGGTGGGCTATAGTCAACCGGGTCACAAAGAGTTGGAAACAACTGAGAAACTACACACATACACACACACGCACACACACACACTTAGAAAAGGACCGGGACACGTGTTAAATTGGAGTCTAAGAATCAAATACACACATACACACAAGCATACAATACCCTTCATGTAACATACTGGACATTATTTTTTCTGTAAGACTAACTCAACTAATCTAGGTAGCAAATGTGACATTCACTGGTCAAGTAAACAATAATTTAAGGTAAAAATGTAGGAGGTCATAATGGGCATCCCCCAAACTTTAAAAATATCTTTTATTTTACAGTATAGACTTTATCCTTGAAAGAACCCTTAAGATTCTGAACTCAGTAACAACAATTAAGTACATTCTTATGACTAAAGTAATACTCCGTTACAATGGACACTAGCATCTATGTCAATCCAGACAGTTTCATGTCACAGTACTTTTATCTCATAGAGCAGAGTAGGATTTGACCCTGATGTCTGATAGAGCTTGAGTGCCCTGCTTATGGCATTGAACCCAGGAGTCAATTAAATGCGTTTTTTCTTGAGGTTTTCATACTGTCCCAATTTGGCTGGCATTTTTTTTTTCTAGTGGATGTGGTTTCAGAGGATGCTCCCAAGAGCAATCAGAGGATAGTCCCAAGAGTTTTGAATGTGAGGAGCATGTGTCCCTATAATCTGAGGAATGAATGCTGACCCCTCCATGATGGGTTAATTAATTCAGCACCATGGTCAGAACAGCTCTCCAAACCTCACTGTGCAATTGCAGGCTGCTAGTCACCGTCAGAAGGCAATGGCACCCCACTCCAGTACTCTTGCCTGGAAAATCCCATGGACAGAGGAGCCTGGTAGGCTGCAATCCATGAGGTTGTGAAGAGTCAGACACGACTGAGCGCCTTCACTTTCACTTTTTACTTTCATGCATTGGAGAAGGAAATGGCAACCCACTCCAGTGTTCTTGCCTGGAGAATCCCAGGGACGGGGGAGCCTGGTGGGCTGCCGTCTATGGGGTCGTACAGAGTCGGGCACGACTGAAACGACTTAGCAGCAACAGCAGTCACCATGTTGGAAAAGACCCTGATGCTGGGAAAGATTGAAGGCAAAAGAAGGCAGCAGAGGATAAGCTGGTTAGATAGCATGACTGACTCAATGGACATAAATTGAGCAAACTCAAGGATATAGTGGAGGATAGAGAAACCTGGCACGCTGTAGTCCATGGGGTCACAAAGAGTCAGACATGACTTAGCAGCTGAACAAGAACAGTCACCATTGGGTTGCACCAATAAAGTATATGTAAATCCAGTGACATTTGCCTCTGGCCAGCAAGCAAGGGGATATATGTATATATGGTTATATAAGTACATGTGGACTTCCCTGGTGGCTCAGGCAGATGCCTGCAATGCGGGAGACCTGGGTTTCATCCCTGGTTTGGGAAGATCTCCTAGAAGAGGACATGGCAACCTACTCCAGTATTCTTGTCTGGAGAATCCCCATGGACAGAGGAGTCTGGCAGGTTGCAGTCCATGGGATTGCAAAGAGTTGGACATGACTGAGCAACTAGGCACACATTTTATTTTATTTTTGGAAAACCAGAAAAGTGATCAAAACATTTAAAATTTCTCTTGAGTGCTTAAGAGCCTGTTGGTTTTTGCTCCATGGCATGGGGCCAGGGTAGGGAGTTAAGAAGGAGTTAAATGAGGATTAAAAAAATCGGGAGGTCTGGGAAACTGACTTTTGCATGGAAGTGAGGAAAGCTGGCATGAATGTTTCCTAGAGTACCAACATTTTTTATTAAAACGTTTTTGTGGGGGGAGGGGGTCTCAGTAAAGGAGAGCATGCCCACTGATTAACCTGAACCTGAAGTGTTGTGACAGCAAATTTGTTTTGTAATAATACCATGATGCTGACTTAAAGAACTGTGAACATGCATACAAGAGGAAGGGCTTCCTGGGTGGAGCTAATGGTAAAGAACCTGCCCACCAATGCAGGAGATGTAAAAGACACAGCTTTGCTCCTTGGGTCAGGAAGATCCCCTGGAGGAGAGCACGACAACCCACTCCAGTTTTCTTGCCTAGAGAATCCCATGGACAGATGAGCCTGGTGGGTCATGCTCCATAGGGTCACAAAGAGTTGGACACGACTGAAGTGACTTAGCACACACGCATACAAGAAGAAAATAAGGAAGAGAAAAATGGCATTAATATTTGGGGAATAACATGATTTTCTTTCATCTGGAAGAGGATCCCCTTGAAAATTCTCTGTAAGTTTTACAGCAGATAGTCAACTGATTATGAGTTGTTCTCATATAGTTTATTCCCGTTGGTATCACGAAGCCCCTCAGAACCTAACTTCAGTGTTCCATGAAGACTAGTGCTTAACCAGTCAGAAAAAGAATAATACGTGAAAAATGAGACTGATTTGATACCACTTCCTACCCTTGCAATTTATCTTTCCTTTCTCTACTTCTAGGAATCAGAGATCAACAGTGTCTATTTGCCTCCTTTCATTCAAGCAAGGCTTATCTAGAGAAATGCTTTTCAAAAGAAGACCTAAGAATTTCTCTCTATCTCTTGCCTTATCCCAACCCGATAGTTGTATTTAGCTCTTTCTGCAGTGGAGTATAATGATTGAAGCCTGACTTAAATAGAAAGAATGTGTTCTTTGGTAAAAGAGAGGAAAACAGTCACATCTATCATCAGAGATGCTCCAAGGAACCTTGGCATTTTCATCAGTTCGCTCATATTTTCAGACTTTTATAACTTGATAGTAAAATGATCCATAGGTTCTTAACATATTTAAAAATGTGGAAAATCTCTTAGGTATTCAGTGGCTGGAATATATATATATATATATGTGTGTGTGTGTGTGTGTGTGTTAGAAAAGTTTCTGCCAAATATATATGCATATATATATATATATATATATATATATATATAGGAGAAGGCAATGGCATCCCACTCCAGTACTCTTGCCTGGAAAATCCCATGGATGGAGGAGCCTGGTAGGCTGCTGTCTATGGGGTCGCACAGAGTTGGACACGACTGACACGAGTTAGCAGCAGCAGCAGCATCATATGTATATATATATATATATAGGTGTTAGAAAAATCTCTGGCAATCAAGGAGACAGCAAATCTTAAAATTTTATGCCTTGAGAGATGGAAGGAAAAAGTAAGGTAAATAATTCAGTAGACAAAAATTCATTGAATGTGGATGATTTTAAATACTGATAAATAGATATCATGGACAATAGATACAAATACATATAACATGGCAATTATATAACTTTGTAATTTATCTGATGTCCTTGGAAAATGAGGATGTGTGTATAAATATACATACATCTGTATTTATGTATTCTGCCTTCAGACCAACTGTCAGACATGGACTACAGATTTAAAATATGCTCATATTTTGTTGAAACATGACTACACAATGTATTAAGACCTAAAATATATGCTCTTTCAAATATACAAAAGGATTGAAGACCGAGGAAGGATACAGGGAAAACATGTTCTTTGTTCATAAATTAGATGCGACTCTTCTAAGGCCACCAGAGCATTTGTGAATCGAAGCCAAGGAATTGCAACTGATTTCAAACTTCAAAGTTCTTGACTTAAATAACCAGAGGAGCTAGGAATGGAAGAATCTGGCTTTGTGCTGTAATAGTCCTACTGTTTGAAGTCTGACCAACAGTTGTAATTTTAGTAGTGTGAAATATGGTCTTCCTAGTATTGATAAAGATTAGATGTTAAACTAATGGCAGAAAGTTAAGAATAATGACTGACAGCCTGGGTAATAGTCTTTCTCTGTTTTCTCTTAAGAATGAATTTTTCTTTAAGAATGAATTTTTTAAGAACCTGCCTGAAGTCCCTGGCAGTGGAAAAGGGGGTGAAAGTGAGGTAATACTGGGGATCTGCCCGGACATATCTGTATTCTTTTTACCAGCTTTGAATCTCCTCCTCTATCTTTGTGCTTTTTTCCCAATGGTTTCTTGAGAGGACCTTTCATTGAGGTCCCAAAGGTTCACTGAAACCTTTCGGAGGTCTGCCCTTGGGCTATTGGATGCTTATACTCTTTGGGGGCTATACCAGCAAATGACAAGTGTAGAAGTAGGAACACCCCAACTCCTTGCCTCAGATGGGGACCACTCTGAGCTGTGACTCACCATCCAAGCTAGCACCACCCTCTCTGGACTCTGCCAGACTGCGCCTGGCTGGGCTCCTTCCTCTTCCCTGTCTGGCTTTCTCCTTTCTGTTACCAGTTTCCCCATGTCCTAAATCAGTCCCTCGCCTGTAAATCCTCATCTCAATGGGGGCTTCTGAAAACCAGACCTGATACTGGAGAAACAAAGGGAAGGAAAGGAGTTGATTTACAAGGTCACATGATTTCTTTGAGCATATTTATTTGTACAGTCCTAACATTTTATTAAATCATCACGTGACCACAAGAGTGGAGATCATTTCAGAAGGAAATCACAGTTCAGTGGGTCTGCTTCTTATCCATGAATGTCCTTATTAATACCAGGAATGTTACATCTCATTGTTTTCAATATAGTGGAGACTTGAACTATTTTAGTATCAAATAACAGAAACATTGCTTCAAGGGGGCAAAAAGAGAATCTATATCTGCTCAAGCATCTGAAAAGCCAAGCAGTCGTGGTTCAGGCACAAGGAAATCCAGGTCTAAACATCACCAATAAGGTCTCTCTCAATTCCTAATCCTGATTTTCTTTGTTTTAGTTTCATTCTTGGGCATGTTCTCCCTTATGGAGACAAGGATGACATCATACCAGCTTAGCACCCTCTGGGAAAACAACCCATCTTTCCCAACAGTTCTGATAAAGAGATTACAGCCAGTTCTCTTTGAAGCATCTAAAGTCACTGGTCCATTCCTGGGTCAGTAATTGTGGCCTGGAAAATGGAATGCTCCAATTAGCTAATATGAATCACATGCTCATTTATAGAGGGTTGGTGGGCGTTAGGATTAGCCCATCCAATAACATGGCAAAGGAGGTGGGAAAGAGATAGTTCCCTGAAAGAAGACCGACAACCTACTTATAGGTAGGTGCTGGATGTTGGCCTGGCTAAAACAAATAGCTGTCTCCCACAAGATTGAAAAGTATGATGGACTTTAGAGTTCCTTTTTTTTTTAAAGAGGGGCTGATAAAATGTGCCTTACCTTACTTCACAGGATCAAATTCAATCCCTTGAACGAACTTTAAAAATTATAAAGGATTTTACAAAGGTGCAGTCAGATCATAACTTGTCATTCAGGTCTGTGACTGAGGGACTATGTAGGGAGGTATTATAAAGAGCAAACCATACCCAATTTTCATTCTTTTTTTCAAAATTATTTATTATTGGCTGTGCTGAGTCTTCATTGCTCCTCGGGCTTTTCTGTAGTTGCGGCGAGCGGAGGCTACTCCCTAGCTGTGGTGGGCTTCTCATTGCGGTGGCCTCTCTCATCGTGGAGCACAGGCTCTAGGAGCACGGGCTTCAGGAGTTGTGGCCCCTGGGCTCTAGAGCACGGGCTCAGTGGTTGTGGCGCACAGGCTTAGTTGCTCCACGGCATGTGGGGTCTTCCCAGATCAGGGACTGAACCTGTGTCTCATGCATTGGCAAGTGATTCTTTACCAGCGAACCACCAGGGAAGCCCTCCACTATACTTCTGAAGGAGTTTGGTGAATATTTCCTTGAGTCTTGCAAAAGGTCGGACTTTGACCATACGCTGATGACCCCAGCTGGGAATTTTTATAACTTCGTGGAAACATGGATGCATTACATAGTTACCTGTTCTTGCCATTCCCGCCAAGAAATACATGTTTTCAGAGCTCTCAAACTTCCACAAAAAGTCACTGAAGAGTTAAAGCCAGTAGCTTAGTTCTCACTTGCTCTCTTTAATAAGAGTTTAAGTTTTCAGCATATTATCTACAAAGTGGATACTTTGCTGGGAGATAATGAGAGTAGATGTTGTTACTCTGAGAATAGTTCTTATCCAACTCTACTTACATTTTTAATGGTGGGTCTTTTCTTTGTATGGAGCACCACATTAGGAGAGAACACGGGGAATTTAATTATCAAGTTAAATAATAAACCCTTTAGATTACTTTAATTTCCAAGGGATTCAACAATTCTATTAACTGAAGTATAACTAAGAAAATAAAATCTCCAAACGATTGGAAAACCCTTGTACAAAAGGCAAATGATTAGAAAACACTCAGTACCCTGGGGCCTAAGTAATATAATTAAAAGCAGCATTTAAAAAAAATTTTTTTTTTTTGTAAATCAGAAGAAGGCACCAAGGCAGTTGCCCTGTTTCCCAGATGCTTTCAGATCCTGAATGCATTCATAGGGTTTGCATAGTTGTCTATTTTCTTGTATTTTCTAAAACATAGAAAACATGCCAGATCATTTATTCTTCTAGTATATAAAGAGAATTTTGAAAGGGCCAATGTTTAAATTCTTGTTTACATTCTATTTATATGTCACAATCTGCAGTAAAGGTAGAAAGGAGATACATAAGATATATTATACACATGATATACACAATAAGAAGACTCTTCAGAGTCCCTTGAACCACAAGGAGATCAAACAGTCAATCCTAAAGGAAATAACCCTGAATATTCATTGGAAGGACTGATGCTGAAACTCCAATATTTTGGTCACCTGATGCGAAGAGCCAACTCACTGAGAAAGACCCTGATGCTGGGAAAGATTGAAAGCAAAAGGAGAAGAAGGTGATGAGAGGATGAGATAGTTAGATAGCATCACTGACTCTGTGGGTGTGAATTTGAGCAAACTCTGGGAGATGGTGAAGGACAGAGAAGCATGGCATGTTACAAACCATGGGGTCACAGTCAGACATGACTTAGGAACTGAACAACAACAATACACAATGATACACTATTAGGTAACGGCTATCATTTATTTAGGCTTATAAATGCTAGTTGTTGTTTAGTCACTAAGTTGTGTCTGACTCTTTGTGACTCCATGGATTGTAGCATGCATGCTTCCCTGTCTTTCACCATCTCATGGAGTTTGCTCAAATTCATATCATTGAGTCAGTGGTGCCATCCAACCATCTCATCCTCTGATGCCCTCTTTTCCTCTTGCCCTCAGTCTTTCCAAGCATTATGTGTTAAATAGGCTATGCACATTTATCTCAGTGCAACTTGGAGAGGTGGAAACATTCTGGATTGAACTGTGTCACTTGAGAATTCATATGTTGAAATCCTAACCCCCCAGGACCTCAGAAAGTGACTTGATTTGGGAATAGGGTCATTGCAGATTAATTAGTTAATATGAAGTCACATTGGATTAGGGTGGGCCCTTAGTCCAATTACGATTGGTATTCTTATGAAAGGGGGAATATGGACACATATTGCACAAAGGGAGATCACCAGGTGAAGATGAAGGCAGAGATGCATAAGCCAAAGAATGCCAAAGATTACCAGCAAACCAGAAGAAGGTAGGAGAGGGGCCTGGAGCCAATTCTCCTTCACACCCCTCAGAAGGAACCAGCCTTGCCAACATGTTGATTTCAGGTTTGCTGACCCTCAAATTGTGAGACAATAAGTCTCTGTTGCTAAGCCATCTAGTTTGTGGTACACTGTTATAGCAGTTGTAGCAAATGAATACAGTACTATTATGGTCCCATTTTATAGATGAAGATTCTGAGGTAAGTTATCAGAGACATAAACTTGCCCCAAGTCACACAACAGTGATGGGTAGGGCTGCGGCTGGATTCACGTCACTCCAACACTGTCTTTTCAAACTCCTCCAGTGTTTTCCAAAAACTGACCAGAGAACCACTTGCATAAGAATCCTCTTGGGATACCTGTTAAAAGTGCAGATTCAGTGAATAAAATTGTGGCACATATATACAATGAAATATTAGTCATAAAAAAGAATGAATATGAGTCAGCTGAACTCAGATGGATGAACCAAGAGCCTGTTGTGCAGAGGTAAGTAAGTTAGAAAGACAAATACTGTATATTAGTGCATATATATGGGATATAGAAAAGTGGTGCTGATGAACCTACTTGCAGTGCAGCAACAGAGACACAGGTACAGAAAACAGACTTGAGGACACAGTGGGGGAAGGAAAGCATGGGATCAATTGAGAGAGTAGCACTGAACATATACATTACCATATATAAAATAGATGGCCAGTGAGAATTTGCTGTATGACACAGGGAGCTTAACCCAGTGCTCTGTGACAACCTAGAGGGGTGTCTGCATGGGATGGGAGGTGGGAGGGAGGTTCAAGAGGGAGGGGACATGTATATACCTATGGCTGATTCATATTGATGTGTGGCAGAAATCAACACAACATTATAAAGTAATTATCCTTCAACTAAATTTTTTTTTTTCTAAGTGCAGATTCAGAGTCTTACCTCAGACTCACTAAATAAACTGTGGAAATGGGGCAAGAAGCTGAACTCTGCATGACATCCTTACTACTCATTTTCTGTCTGAAATCAGAGGTCCTCAACCTCCTCACTGTGATCTATTGAACTTGGGATGATTCAAGTACAAGGGATATTGATTACTTTATCAATTAGATGTTGGGCAAGTTTTAATATGGACTTAAGAGTCAACTTTTTTTTTTTTTTAAGTGAGGACAATACAATATTTGCTATCTTACCTACCAGGGTCAAAGAAAATCCCTTGAAAATGATTTAAAATCCCTTAAAATGTATAAAAGGTTTGAGAAAGGCAAGGTAATATTATAAGATGTCTTTATTCAGGTCATTTGATTGAGGGACTAGGGAGGAAGGTATTACTTCCGTGCAAATCCTACCCATTTCCCTTGAAAGAGTCAATGCTCAGTTATTGGGGTTCTACTCTGAAAAGCTCTGCATCTTTTCTACCAGAACCAGGGTTCTGCGTAACTGTGTGTTGGGAAATGCTTCTTTTCTGCTGCACACGATCACATACTCTGCTTCTAAGCAAGCTTTGCTCATATCTTCTCAGCCTCAGGTGAAACTGGAGAAGCAGAGGGTCTTTTTCTTGACTATGTTATTGTTATTTACTCCCTCAGACACAGAAAAATTATTGATGATTTTTTAAGGAGTCATCCATGAATGCACCTCCTCCCTCCTCACTGGTCACCACTCGTCTGTCTGCCTGTATCTGCAGGACTCTGCCTGTTCACCACAGGCACTGCTGACTGTGACGTGCTCTCTCTCGTCCGTCTGCCTGTATCTGCGGGACTCTGCCTGTTCACCACAGGCACTGCTGACTGTGACGTGCTCTCACTCGTCCGTCTGCCTGTATCTGCGGGACTCTGCCTGTTCACCACAGGCACTGCTGACTGTGACGTGCTCTCACTCGTCCGTCTGCCTGTATCTGCGGGACTCTGCCTGTTCACCACAGGCACTGCTGACTGTGACGTGCTCTCATGTTATTACTCTCGTCCTAGTTATCGACTCTCGGGATCTTTCCTTCTTCAGATTCACTGAAATATGCAGGATAGCTGTGCCAGTTACTTACAGCTTAACAAAACACCCCCAAATTTGGTGACTTGAAACAGTATTTTGTTACTTCTCACGTTTCTGAGGGTTGACTGAGCAGATCCTCCACTGATCTGACCTGAGCTCATTCATGCAACGACATTCAGCTTCAGGTCTATGGGACTTAAAGTCCAGGATGAGTGCTTTTGCACAGCCGGCAGGTGCTAGCTGTTGGCTGGGGTGCCTCGGTTCTCCTCTATGGTGTCTCATCCTCCACTTGGCTAGATTAGTTTCCTCATTGAGCAGTTTCAAGGCATTTTGCCAAAAGAAAAAGGCAGAAACAACAAGGTTTTTTGAGGTTTAGGGGCTGGGACCTACGGAATGGCTCTTTTGGTGGATTCTATTGGTTAAAGCAAGTCATATGGCCAGTTCAAGCTCAGGATGTTGAAAAATAGATTTCAAATCTGAATGGGAGAATCAGCAGTTACTCACTGTGCAAAGGATGCGAAGTGTGAGAGCAAGGAGTTTCTGGCCTTTAAACAGTCTCCCACACTGGCACTTAGACACATTGTCGCCATTCTTTAGGTAATCTGGATTTTTAACACCAAAGGCCATTACTGGAAATGTGTGAAAGGTTTACTTGTAACAATAACAACCAAATTAACACAACCCAAACCTCAGTAGAATCTACTTTTAGCAATAGATAAAAATAACGAGTAAAATAAATAATAAAATAACATAAAATGGGTTCACAGGTTATTGTATTGGAGGAATATATTGCAGGGTGCTTGTGTAGCATTTCTGAACAAAGATGAAAAATAAAAAGTATACTGTCTTTTGCAGACTCTTTTCACAACTAATGGAGATTAGGACAGTCTTACTTAAGCTGTGGTCCCTGGACCACAAGCATCAGCATCAACCAAAAGACAGTTAGAAATGCAAATTTTCAGCCTCCACTGGGACCTACTGAATTAGAGTCTCGAGGGTGGTGCCTGGGAATTTGTGTTTTAAAAGGGTTCCGGGGTTATTCTTAACACACATTAAAATTTAAGAAGTACTAATTTAAAATAGCTTCCCTGGTGGCCCAGTTGTAAAGAATCTGCCTGCAATGCAGGAGATGCAGGAGACTTGAGTTCAATCCCTGGGTTGGAAGATTCCTTGCAGAAGGAAATGGCAACCCACTCCAATATTCTTGCTTGGGAAATCCCACAGAGGATCCTGGTGGGCTACAGTCCATGGGTTTGCAAAAGAGTCGGACATGACTTAGCAACTAAGCAGCAACAGTTTAAAATAAGATCCCTCTTAAATAAAAGCACTAAATTAGAGATATTTTTCTCAGTCTCCCCTTTTTTTCATATTCAGTTCAGTTCAGTTAAGAAGCTCAGTTATGTCCGACTCTTTGTGACCCCATGGACTGCAGCACGCCAGGCTTCCCTGTCCATCAGCAACTCCGAGTTTACCCAAACTCATGTCCATTGAATTGGTGATGCCATCCAACCACCATCTCATCCTCTGTCGTCCCCTTCTCCTCCTACTTTCAGTCTTTCCTAGCATCAGGGTCTTTTCAAATGAGTCAGTTCTTCGCATCAGGTGGCCAAAGTATTAGAGTTTCAGCTTCTGCATCAGTCTTTCCAATGAATATTCAGGACTGATTTCCTTTAGGATGGACTGGTTGGATCTCCTTGCTGTCCAAGACTCTCAAGAGTCTTCTCCAACAATTTTGAACCACAGTTCAAAAGCTTCAGTTCTTCAGTGCTCAGCTTTCTTTATAGTCCAATTCTCACATCCATACATAACTACTGGAAAAACTATAGCTTTTTCTAGATGGACATTTCTTGGCAAATTAATGTCTCTGCTTTTTAATATGCTGTCTAAGTTGGTCATAACTTTTCTTCCAAGGAGCAAGCATCTTTTAATTTCATGGCTGCAATCACCATCTGCAGTGATTTTGGAGGCCTCCCCACCAAAAAATAAAGTCTGTCACTATTTCCATTGTTTCTCTATCTATTTGCCATGAAGTGATGGGACCAGATGCCATGATCTTAGTTTTCTGTATGTGGAGTTTTAAGCCAACGTTTTCACTCTCCTCTTTCACTTTCATCAGGAGGCTCTTTAGTTCTTCTTTGCTTTCTGCTACAAGGATTATGTCATCTGCATATCTGAAGTTATTGATATTTCTCCTGGAAATCTTGATTCCAGCTTGTGCTTTATCCAGTCCAGCATTTCTCATGATGTACCCTGCATATAAGTTAAATAAGCAGGGTGACAATATACAGCCTTGACATACTCCTTTCCTGATTTGGAACAGTCTGTTGTTCCATGTCCAGTTCTAACTATTGCTTCTTGACCTGCATAGAGATTTCTCAGGAGGCAGGTCAGGTGGTCTGGTATTCCCGTCTCTTGAAGAATTGTCCACAGTTTGTTGTGATCCACACAGTCAAAGGCTTTGGCATAGTCACTGAAGCAGAAGTAGATGTTTTTCTGGAACTCTCTTGCTTTTTCCATGATCCCAGAGGATGTTGGCAATTTGATCTCTGGTTCCTCTGCAAGTTCATGGTTCACGTACTGTTGAAGCCTGGCTTGGAGAATTTTGAGCATTACTTTGCCAACGTGTGAGATGAGTGCAATTGTGCAGTAGTTTGAACATTCTTTGGCATTGCCTTTCTTTGAGATTGGAATGAAAACTGAGCTTTTCCAGTCCTGTGGCCACTGTTGAGTTTTCTGAATTTGCTGGCATATTGAGTGTAGCACTTTCACAGCATCATCATTTAGGATTTGAAATAACTCAACTGGAATTCCATCACCTCCACTAGCTTTGTTCGTAGTGATGCTTCCTAAGGCCCACTTGACTTCGCTTTCCAGGATGTCTGGCTCTAGGTGAGTGATCGCAGCATTGTGGTTATCTGGGTCATGAAGATCTTTTTTGTATAGTTCTTCTGTGTATTCTTGCCACCTCTTCTTAATATCTTCTGCTTCTATTAGGTCCATACTATTTCTGTCCTTTATTATGCCCATCTTTGCATGAAGTGTCTCCTTGGTATCTCTAATTTTCTCGTAGAGATCTCTAGTCTTTCCCATTCTATTGTTTTCCTCCATTTCTTTGCATTGATCACTGAGGAAGGATTTCTTGTTTTAAATTTTAATTGGAGGCTAATTACTTTACAATATTGTGATGGTTTTTGCCATACATTCACATGAATCAGCCATGGGTGTACGTGTTCCCCATCCTGAACCCCCTCTCCATCCCATCCCTCACGGTCATCCCAGTGCACCACCCCTAAGCACCCTGTCTCAGGCATCAAACCTGGACTGGCAATCTATTTCATATATGATAATATACATGTTTCAATGCTATTCTCTCAAATCATCCCACCCTTGCCTTCTCTCACAGAGTCCAAAAGTCTGTTCTTTACATCTGTGTCTCATTTACTATCTCACATATAGGGTCATTGTTACCATCTTTCTAAATTCCATATATATGTGTTAATATACTGTATTTGTGTTTTTCTTTCTGACTTACTTCTCTCTGTATAATAGGTTCTGGTTTCATCCACCTCATTAGAACTGATTCAAATGCATTCTTTTTAACAGCTCAGTAATATTCCATTGTGTATATGTAGCACAGCTTTCTTATCCATTCATCTGTTGATGGACATCTAGGTTGCTTCCATGTCCTGGCTATTGTAAACAGTGCTGTGATGAACATTGGGGTACACGTATCTTTTTCAATTCTGGTTTCCTTGGTGTGTATGCCCAGCAGTGGGATTACTTGGTCGTATGACAGTTCTGCTCCTTACCTTGGATGAGGTCACCCCTCCTGACCTTGAATGTGGAGTAGCTCCTCTCCGTCCTCCTGTGCCTGTGCAGCCACTGCTCCTTGGATGTGGGGTTGCTCCTCTCGGCCCCCACAATGCAGTGAGTGTCCAGGAGTCTCCAGCAGAGGTGTGGGTCTGAGGAGGCATTGGTCAGTGGTGGCCTGGTGCAGGGTCAGGGGAACTGAGTGCAGCAATGCCTGCATGGGACCTTTTGAAGGAGGTCACTCACCTAGAGCCAGACATCCTGGAATGTGAAGTCAAGTGGGCCTTAGAAAGCATCACTACGAACAAAGCTAGTGGAGGTGATGGAATTCCAGTTGAACTATTTCAAATCCTGAAAGATGATGCTGTGAAAGTGCTACACTCAGTATGCCACCAAATTTGGAAAACTCAGCAGTGGCCACAGGACTGGAAAAGGTCAGTTTTCATTCCAATCCCAAAGAAAGGCAATGCCAAAGAATGCTCGAACTACTGCAAAATTGCACTCATCTCACACGCTAGTAATGTGATACTTAAAATTCTCCAAGCCAGGCTTCAGCAATATGTGAATCATGAACTTCCTGATGTTCAAGCTGGTTTTAGAAAAGGCAGAGGAACCAGAGATCAAATTGCCAATATCCACTGGACCATGGAAAAAGCAAGAGAGCTCCAGAAAAACATGTATTTCTGCTTTATTGACTATGCCAAAGTCTTTGACTGCATGGATCACAATGAACTGCAGAAAATTCTGAAAGAGATGGGAATACCGACCACTTGACCTGCCTCTTGAGAAACCTATATGGAAGCCAGAAAGCAACAGTTAGAACTGGATGTGGAACAACAGACTGTTTCCAAACAGGAAAAGGAGTACGTCAAGGCTGTATATTGTCACCCTGCTTATTTAACTTATATGCAGAGTACATTATGAGAAATGCTGGGCTGGAAGAAGCACAAGCTGGAATCAAGATTGCCGGGAGAAATATCAATAACCTCAGATATGCAGATGACACCACCCTTATGGTAGAAAGTGAATAGGAACTAAAAAGCCTCTTGATGAAAGTGAAAGAGGAGAGTGAAAACATTGGCTTAAATCTCAACATTCAGAAAACTAAGATCATGGCATTTGGTCCCAACACTTCATGGGAAATAGATGGGGAAACAGTGGAAATAGTGTCAGACTTTATTTTTTGGGGCTCCAAAATCACTGCAGATGGTGGTTGCAGCCATGAAATTAAGAGACGCTTACTCCTGGAAGGAAAGTTATGACCAACCTAGATAGCATATTGAAAAGCAGAGATATTACTTTGCCAATAAAATTCCGTCTAGTCAAGGCTATGGTTTTTCCAGTGGTCATGTATGGATGTGAGAGTTGGACTGTGAAGAAAGCTGAGTGCCTAAGAATTGATGCTTTTGAACTGTGGTGTTGGAGAAGACTCCTGAGAGTCCCTTGGACTGCAAGGAGATCCAAACAGTCCATCCTAAAGGAGACCAGTCCTGGGTGTTCATTGGAAGGACTGATGCTGAGGCTGACACTCCAATACTTTGGCCACCTCATATGAAGAGTTGACTCATTGGAAAAGACCCTGATGCTGGGAGGGATTGGGGACAGGAGGAGAAGGGAACGACAGAGGATGAGATGGCTGGATGGCATCACCGACTCGATGCACATGAGTTTGGGTGAACTCCGGGAGTTGGTGATGGACAGGGAGGCCTGGTATGCTGGGATTCATGGGGTTGCAAAGAGTCAGACACAACTGAGCGACTGAAATGAACTGAACTGAACTGAACTGATGACCGTTCTATTTCCAGTTTTTTAAGGAATCTCCACACTGTTCTTCATAGTGGCTGTACTAGTTTGCATTCCCACCAACAGTGTAAGAGGGTTCCTTTTTCTCTGCACCCTTTCCAGCATTTATTGTTTGTAGACTTTTTGATAGCAGCCATTTTGATCGGCGTGAGATGGTACCTCATTGTGGTTTTGATTTGCATTTCTCTGATAGTGAATGATGTTGAGCATCTTTTCATGTGTTTGTTAGCTATCTGTATGTCTTCTTTGGAGAAATGTCTGTTTAGTTCTTTGGCCCACTTTTTTATTGGGTTGCTTATTTTTTCTGGAATTGAGCTGCAGGAGTTGCTTGTATATTTTTGAGATTAATTCTTTGTCAGTTGCTTCATTTGCTATTATTTTCTCCCATTCCGAAGGCTGTCTTTTCACATTGCTTATAGTTTCCTTCTTTGTGCAAAAGCTTTTGAGTTTAATTAGGTCCCATTCATTTATTTTTGCTTTTATTTCCATTACTCTGGGAGGTGGGTCACAGAGGATCCTGCTGAGATTTATGTCAGAGAGTGTTTTGCCTATGTTTTCCTCTAGGATTTTTATAGTTTCTGGTTTTACAGTTAGATCGTTAATCCATTTTGAGTTTATTTTTTGTGTATGGTGTTAGAAAGTGTTCTAGTTTCATTCTTTTGCAAGTGGTTGACCAGTTTTCCCAGCACCACTTGTTAAAGAGATTGTCTTTTCTCCATTGCATATTCTTGCCTCCTTTGTCAAAGATAAGGTGTCCATAGGTGCATGGATTTATCTCTGGGCTTTCTATTTTATTCCATTGATCTATGTTTCTGTCTTTGTGCTAGTACCATACTGTCTTGATGACTGTAGCTTTGTAGTATAGCCTGAAGTCAGGCAGGTTGATTCTGATGAAGGTTTTCTTATCTTTCCTTGCTATTCTTTGGAACTCTGCATTCAAATGGGTTTATCTTTCCTTTTCTCCTTTGCCTTTTGAGTCTCTTCTTTTCACAGCTATTTTGTAAGTCCTCCTCAGACAACCATTTTGCCTTTTTGCATTTCTTTCTCTTGGGGATGGTCTTGATCACTGCTTCCTGTACAAGGTGACAAACCTCTGCCCATAGTTATTCAGGCACTCTGTCTTTCAGATGTAGTCCCTTAAATCTATTTCTCACTTCCACTGTATAATTGTAAGGTATTTGATTTAGGTCATACCTGAATGGTCTCATGGTTTCCCTTACTTTCTTCAGTTTAAGTCTGAATTTGGCAATAAGGAGTTCATGATCTGAGCTACAGTCAGCTCCTGGTCTTGTGTTTGCTGACTGTATAGAGCTTCTCCATCTTTGGCTGCAAAGAATATAATCAATCTGATTTCAGTGTTGACCATCTGCTGATGTCCATGTGTAGAGTCTTCTCTTGTGTTTGTGTTGTTGGCAGAGGGTGTTTGCTTTGACCAGTGCATTCTCTTGGCAAAACTCTATTAGCCCTTTGCCCTGCTTCATTCTGTACTCCAAGGCCAAATTTGCCTGTTACTCCAGGTATTTCTTGACTTCCTACTTTTGCATTCCAGTCCCTTATAATGAAAAGGACATCTTTTTCTGGTGTTAGTTCTAAAAGATCTTATAGGTCTTCATAGAACCATTCAACTTCAGCTTCTTCAGGATTACTGGTTGGGGCATATGTTTTTCATATGTTTAGGGCTAATGCCATGATCTATAAGGTTGGATTTATTTAACAAAATAATCTAGTTAGTTTTTCAAGAGGTTTGCATCAAGTAACATATTGAGAATTATTACTACTTCCCTGTTTGTTTGTTTGTTTTTTCCTGTAAATTTAAGAAATCAATAACCAGAGATGTATTGTCTTCTGATTTAGGATTAGAGGCATCACACTGGATTGTTCCAAGAGGGCACCTTATAAACAACTGGGTGTACTGAGTTTTGTGAACGTATGTAGAGCTTATATTGCTTGAGGGCAAAACAAATACAATCTGGCAGAGCCCAACTGAATAGGGTTATGCTTTTGAAAGGAACTTCTTGGCAGACAGCTGTTCATATTCATTTTCTAAAGGAAGGGATTTAAGCCTACTCACAAAAATAAACATGGTATTAATATCCAGAGTCTGTGTTTTTTTTTTTTTTCTTTTAAGTAATGAAGAATTCACTTATTAAAGTAAGAGAGATTCATCACAGCCAATAATAAAAAGAGATAATTATACCAGCATTAATGATAATAGTTAACTTTATCAGAAAATTCTCGAAAGGATTTTTGCTCATCAAGTGATGAGAGTTCCCATTTCAAATGAGGCAATTTTCAAAGATATATACTTGGTTTTCCAGGAATCATTGCAAGTTCTTGTGATGTTCATTATAAATTTCAACCCCTAATGTACCACGAGCTCATTATTTTCTACTGATCCTCCACCGATTTGCAGGCTGCCTGTACTCAAACTTGGAGTCACTGAGAATTCCACCAGGTAAGGCAGAGTTAACTCTCATTCAGTGGTCCAATAGAGTATTAAGATCATTTTTGCTTGTGACAATGCAGAGGGCTGAACTGCTGGATTCCATGGTGAACTGAAAAATCTTGCTCAAGATTTTGAAGCTTCTCTTATCAAAAGGTGGAATGGTATTTGAAAATATTCCTTCATCCTGGGTGGCTTTGGGACTTGCTGTGACCAATAGAATGTGGCAGAAGTGACACTGTGAGCATTCTGAGGGCTAATGCTCAAGAGACCCTGCAGTTGCCTGCTTGTTTTCTCAGAATACAGCCCTGGAACCCCCGAATAGGAAGGAGTTCCAGCCGATTGGAGAATGAAGGACTATAGGGAGGAGAAGTAAGACGCCCTAGCAGACAGCCACTCTACCCGCCAGGCATTCGACTGAGTCATCTTGGACTTTCTATTAAAT
Source organism: Bos indicus (assembly GCF_029378745.1). NCBI lineage: Eukaryota > Metazoa > Chordata > Mammalia > Artiodactyla > Bovidae > Bos > Bos indicus. Next base: position 112,746,715 of record NC_091761.1, read on the forward strand.
AACTGGACCAGCCTTTCAGGTCATACAGAGCATGAAAGAGGCAAAACATCAGAAGAACCTTCAGAGTGAAAATACATGAGATGCATTGTAAAAAATAATACATTATTACTATCTTAAGCCACATAGTTTGGGGATGGCTTGTTACTCAGCAACAGGTGACTGACGTAACAAGTTCAATAATCTTTGCTGCTCCTATAACCTCTCCAGTCTCCTTTCTACCCAAGCATGTCTGGGAGCAGACAAAAATACTTTCTTTTCCTTCTCTATTAGATACCTTGGGGAATTGGCATTTCTTCTCCTTTCACAGAGCTCTGCTTTTCTCTTCATCTCTCACTCTTTTTCCCAGGAGCATCCCCCCAGTCTTCCCTGAATGGTTTTTCCCACAGACACTTCTCAAATCCCACTTCTGTTGTATGTCTTACAGTTAGGTTCTCCTTGGATTTCAGTTTCAACAGGAATTTGAACAAGAATTACAATAGCCCTGGTTGATTTAATTTATGGCAAATTATTCTCTCTATGGACAAGGATTTTTTCCCTCTTCCAGTTCTCTTGAGTTTTCCCTTATCACCTTATGCGGGTTGCTGGTGAGATTCAACCCCTCTTCCTGGAACCTAATGCAGGAAAGACTGGCAGTAAGATTTTCAAATACCTTGGCCCCTGAATGATTTCATTTCAGATGACCAGATGGTAAAGAAGACTCATGCTATGAAGAAAATGTGTGCTATACAGCCCAGGGGAGAGACACTGACTCAGTGTGGCCATCAACACATTTTTCTTTTCTTTCTTTCTTTTTTTTGGCAGTGCTGTGCAGCTTGTGAAATTTTAGCTCCCTGACCAACCTGGGACCTCAGCAAAGAGTCCTAGCTGCTGGTTGCTGTTGTTTAGTCGCTGAGTCATGTCTAATTCTCACCAGGCATCTCTGTCATTCTCCATCTTCCGGAGTTTGCTCAGATTCATGTCCATTAAGTCATTGGACTGCCAGGGAGTTCCCTCAATGCATTTTTTCAAACCTGCCTATAAAAATTTGTTTTAAATATGAAAATTTTCACTTTTCTAGTCATGTTTTTCCTCTCTCAACAGGCCTTAGAGCAATGATCTTGTGTTTACTTTTTCAACACTAATATTTCTGTGGAAGTTATGAGTAGGCAAAAAAAAAAAAGAAGAAAGAACAGGATAAAATGATGTATATTACTTTTTGAGGCCTGCCTGAAAGCTCATCGTGTCTTTCAAAAGAGAAAGAGAAATACCTTAGATATCATAGTAGCTTATTGGAGGCAATTTAGGTTATTTCACCTCATGACTCTACTTTTCCATGATTAAACTGATAAATTCTGTATGTTGCAACTAAATTTAAAACATCTAAAATGCTGGGAAGTTGGAATTAAGAGAGAGGCTAGAGGTCACCTCTTTCAGAAACCAGTTTTTGTGTCTGAGAAAGCAGGAACCCTGAGAGGTTAGCTAGCTTGCTGGAGCAGTAGGATTTCTGCCACTAGTTTGGGACTCTGGTCCACCTGTGTGGTCTGATTGCAACTAAATTTAACTGGGATGTTGACTAGAGCTTGAACATCCAGGATGGCCTCTTTTTCTCCAGGGCGCCTGTCTCTGTGGCGTCTCTGATTCAGTAGTATAGTCCAAGCTTCTTTGCAGCGTAGTGGCTGGCTTCTATGGAAGAAGCATTCTAAAAAGTCAAGACCTAAGATGCAAGCACTTTTTGAACTTCTGCTTGCATCATCCTTGCTAATTCGCATTGGCCAAAGTAAGTCCTATAGCTAAGGCTTGAGGGGATGTGGAAGGGACTTACTACATAAGAATGTGAACACCAGTGGGTAAAAATCCATGGGGGCCACCAGTGTGGCAGTATGTGGAGTACATAGCACATACGATTTCATTTTTATCCATAGAAGCTATCACCTTTGAATACACTCTATGCTTTACTCCTTTATTTTGTCTGATGTCTCCTGTCTGTCTTCATTAGAATATAAGTTTCATGGGTCTGTGGAACATTGTTTTGTTGAGTGTTTTGAATGAATGCATGTTTGAAAAGATAAAATTGATATAAAATAAAGAAGAAAAAAATTCACTTACAACATAACAGAACTTCTTCTGTTAATACTTGAAATAATAGAAAAGCAAAGCAAAACAGTGGGCCAAGTGCTGGGATAATCCTCCATCTTATTAAGTGATAACTATCATCTAGTGTGGAAATCACGTATCCTTCATCCACCTAGTGTTTGTTGAGCACTACTCTGTCCCAGAAACCTGAGAACTAGCAGAGAAAAAGGTAGATATAGTGCCTGCCCTCAAGGGGCTTGGGTACTAAGGGCAAAGGCAGAGGAAGACAAGTGAGTGGACCAAATAATTAGACATTAACATAAATGTTGCAAAGTAAACAAAGGAAATCAATCCTGAATATTCATTGGAAGGACTGATGCTGAAGCTGAAGCTTCAATACTTTGGACACCTGATGCGAAGCGCTGACTCATAAGAAAAGGTCCTGATGCTGGGAAAGATTGAAGGCAGGAGAAGGGGACGACAGAGGATGAGATGGCTGGATGGCATCACGGACTCAATGGACGTGACTCTGAGCAAGTTCTGGGAGATGGTGAAGGACAGGGAAGCCTGGCGTGCTGCAGTCCATGGGGTCGAAAAGAGTCGGACATGATGAAGCGACTGAATAACAAAACATAGAAAAGGCTGAGGCTAATGATGGGAGGTGCCTACTTTGCATAGCATGGTCAGGGCAAACCTCTGACAGAATGGCATTTAAATTGGGATCTAAAGAGTAAGAATAAATCCAATACCAAAAGACGAGTTCTCAGTAGAGGGGAAAAGCCTGAGTGAAGACTATTCATGCGTGCTCAGTGTTTGAGTTAAGACCTTGAGGCAGGCGAAAACTTGTGGCTGTTAGTATGGGGGTCAAGTGTGATGGCTCTGCAATCAGAGTTCAGATCCTGCCTCCATCACTTGCTAGCCTTATTATCCTGGTGGTGAGTTTCTTTGGTCTTCTTCTTTTTTTAAAAAAATATGTATTTATTTATTTGGCCATACTGGGTCTTGGTTGCAGTGTGTGGGATCTTGTTCCCTGACCAGGGATTGAACCCAGGTTTCCTGCAATGGGAATGCTGTGTCTTAACCATTGGGCAACCAGTGAAGTCTGGGTGGTGAGTTTCTAAAACTTTTTGTGCCTGGGTTTCCTTATCTGTAAAATAGGGAACTCCATGAAGGTGAGAACCAGGTAGAGGTTAATGTGGGCGATAGCAAAGGATTTAAAGAATCTTGCCTTCCCCAAAGTGTAATGGGAACCCATTCAAGGGCTTTTAGGAGGATAATAATATCATTTGTCTTATATTTCAGAAGATTATTTTTGGTAGCTGCATACAAAGGTGTAGGGGGAAGCAAGTGTTGAGCAAGCAGACGAGGTGGGAGGGAGTCCAGGTAAGAGAAGAAGGCAGACTTGGACTGCAATCGACAACACTTGACTGAATGGATAAGGGTGGGAAAGCAAGGCATCCAAATTACCCTTAAGTTTTCAGCTTTAACAACTAGGTGAATTGTGGTGACATTGACTGGGGTGACATTGACTTAGTTTGAGGTTCATGGGACCAGGTAGGCTGGGTCTGGACCTTCCAGGACATCTCAGGCTTAGACCCTATGCCTAAGGGTTGCACTGTTAAAGTCTAGTAAGGACTCCAGTCATCTTTTGTAGACATGAGAAGTGGTATTTAAATACTGCCCTTGGTGGTACAAGGGCTTCATTGGTGGCTCAGATGGTAAAAAATCTACCTGCAGTGCAGGAGACGCAAGTTCGATCCCTGAGTCAAGAAGATCCCCCCGGAGAAGGGAATGGCAACCCACTCCAGTTTCTTATTTGGAGAATTCTATGGACAGAGGAGCCTGGCGGGCTACAGTCCATTGGGGTCCCAAAGAGTCAGACACGACTGAGCGACTTTCACTTTCTTTCACTTGTTTTAAGGTCTCTATAGATGGTAACCCTTCCAATGCTCAGAACAGGTGTAGGTACCACCGTCATTACATTTTATAAACAAGGAAAGAACACAGCAATAAAATAGGGGGGGCTAGCTCCAAGTTTTATCTCTATAATGGAGAAATTATCAATGTAGGTTTTGATACTATGTAAAGTATGGTGGGAGAAGGCAATGGCACCCCACTCCAGTACTCTTGCCTGGAAAATCCTGTGGATGGAGGAGCCTGGTAGGCTTCAGTCCATGGGGTCGCTAAGAGTCTGACACGACTAGGCGACTTCACTTTCACTTTTCACTTTCATGCATTGGAGAAGGAAATGGCAACCCACTCCAGTGTTCTTGCCTGGAGAATCCCAGGGACGGTGGAGCCTGGTAGGCTGCCGTTTAAGGGGTCGCACAGAGTCAGACACGACTGAAGTGACTTAGCAGCAGCAGCAGCAAAGTATGGTGAGTGGTTTGGGCTTTTTCTTTTAATATTAATGTACTTTAAATATAACATACATACAAGAAAGTATAAAAATCCTAAGTGTGTAGTTGGGCGAGTTATCAAAGTGGACAAGCCTTTGAACACCATTCTGGTCAAGCAGGGAACAATATTGGCCCCCAGAACAATACTGACCCAATCACCTACCCCTTGTCTCTCTCCATTAATAATTGCTCTCTTGAGATCTAACACTATAGCTAAATAGTGCTTATTTTTGACTTAATGTAAATGGGATGATAAAATTGGCCTTTTATAGTACAAAATCTGTCCCGGTTTGGAACACTTGGGGGCATCCACTGGGAACCAGAACTCCTTAGTTGAAATTGCCTATGAAGCTCTGTGCTGGTGCCGTGTACTGTAGTGTCAGTTTGGAAGACGCTTCCCTGGAGTCTGATATTGACAGGTGGTGCAGTCTGTCTGGGGAGAAGGGAAAATGATGCAAAAAGGAAATTCCAAAGGAGACATCTTATCCATGCATGAATAAAATTTGGAAGCGGGGGGGATGCCAAATGAATTAATAATATGGGAAAATGAGAAGTCAACTCACTGTTAAGGACAAATCAAATGGACGAGTGCAAGGTAGGACATTTATGGGAAAATCATTTGCTTAGTTGTGATGTGGTTGAGGGACCATTTGAAGTGGTCCCCTATTTTACCCATTTCAAAAAACCACAAGGGTGAGCTCTTAAAAGCCAACAATCTGGACTAGAAATTATGTCTTATAATATGGTTTATGTGATGCAGTAAAAATGATTGAGGGGTAATACAAGCATGCAATTGTCAGCTAATCACAAGCTGCATGAATGATGAAAGGGACTTTATATCCAACACTTGCAGTTTATAGAAGCCTGGACTAGCGATGTGGAGGGAGGCACAGTTAACTGGGGCATGTCCTGGAAGGGTGAGTCACGGCCAGAGTCTGGCTTTGGGGGCTGTTCGGGTCTTCAAGGAGAAGGCAATGGCACCCCACTCCAGTGTTCTTGCTTGGAGAATCCCAGGGACAGGGGAGCCTGGTTGGCTGCCGTCTATGGGGTCTTACAGAGTCGGACACGACTGAAGCGACTTAGCAGGTCTTCACACTGTACTGTCCTCCTCATGAGGTCAAAGTGTGTAAATGAAGGTTTTGGTTTGAGATCTTGAAAAGGGGAGCTAAAGCCGTATCCAAGGGTCATTTTGCAAACCCTTTATTCTCCTTTCAGGAAAGACCAAGGGGCACTGGTAGTGGAACATGGCTCCTGTGGATTTGGGAGGGGATGACTACCTGCACTAGGAGCATGAATGACTCTTCCCTCTCCCTGGACACTCTTCTTCCATTTCTTCAAAAGCTGGCTTCAGGACTGTCCTGGTGGTCCAGTGGCTCAGACTCTGTGCTCCCAGCACAGGGGGCCCAGGTTCAATCCCCAGTCAGGGAGCTAGATCCCACATGCCACAACCAAGACCCAGCATGGCCAAATAAATAAATAAATATTAAAAAAAAACCCTGGCTTCATCTCATCCTTTAATTAATTTCTCTTTTGCGCTCAAAGGATTTTTCTTCTCAACACTTATTTCTACAGTAAATCATTAAATAGTTGATTAAAAACTTATTTTTAAATTAAATTATTTATTTTATATTATAGTGTATTTGATTTACAATGTTGTGTTAGTTTCAAGCAAAGTGAAATTTTTCTTTAACCTTTTGATCTCCACCCATTTCTCCTATTTATTGATTTCTATTGGTTGCTTTGTGGATGAATCTCTTTGTCTACTTCAACAGTAATACAAGCTCCAACCCGTCGGGGGCTGGTCGGTCTGTCTAGTTCACAGCAGTGATCCCCACACTGGTGCAGTGCTTCACCCGTTGTTGTTCAGTCACTCAGTTGTGTCCGACTCTGTGACCCCATGGACTGCAGCAGCCAGGCTTCCCTGTCCTTCACCATCTCCTGGAGCTTGCTCAGACTCACGTCCATTGAGTTGATAGCTGCATCCAACCATCTCGTCCTCTGTCATCCCCTTCTCCTCCTGCCTTCAATCTTTCCCAGCATCAGGGTCTTTTCTAATGAGTCAGCTCTTCGCATCAGGTGGCCAAAGTATTGGAGCTTCAGTCTCTTAGCATCAGTCCCTCCAATGAATATTCGGGACTGATTTCCTTTAGGATTGACTGGTTTGATCTCCTTATAGTCCGAGGGAGTCTCAAGAGTCTTCTCCAACACCACAGTTCAAAAGCATCAGTTCTTCCACGCTCAGTCTTCTTTATGGTCCAACTCTCACATCCATACATGACCATAGCTTTCCCTATTTAGCTTCACGTGTAGTTGGTGCTCAATTAAGGTTTCCTGAATGAATGGACTTTCTGGAAGAGATGACTGGTAATAACATGTCGCTGAAGGGAAGGCTGTGGTAGAGGCAATTGCTGTAGATATAAGCTATCCCATAGGGCTTCTCTGGTGATGCAGTGGTAAAGAACCCACCTGCAATGCAGGAGACCCAGGTTCGATCCCTGTATTGGTAAGATCGCCTGGAGTAGGAAGTGAATACCCAGTCTGGTATTCTTGCCTGGAAAATTCCATGGACAGAGGAGCCTGGTGGGCTACTGGGGTGGTAGTCCATGGGGTGGCAGAGAGTCAGACACAAATGAGCAACTAAGCACGCGCGCGCACACACACACACACACACACACACACAAGTTATCCCATATCTTAGGCTGGAGTATTCTTGGGACTTTTAACTCTGTCCATGGCCCCTCAGCTTGGAAAACAAGAGAAGCTAGAGGAGATGCATCACTTTCAATCTTATACCATCTTTCTTTTTTTTAAAAAAATAATTAAACCACTATGAGGTACCATTTCACGCCAGTCAGAATGGCTGCGATCCAAAAGTCTACAAGCAATAAATGCTGGAGAGGGTGTGGAGAAAAGGGAACCCTCTTACACTGTTGGTGGGAATGCAAACTAGTACAGCCACTATGGAGAACAGTGTGGAGATTCCTTAAAAAACTGGTATTAGGACCGCCTTATGATCCAGCAATTCCACTGCTAGGCATACACACCGAGGAAACCAGAATTGAAAGAGACACATGTACCCCAACATTCATCACAGTGCTGTTTATAACAGCCAGGACATGGAAGCAACCTAGATGTCCATCATCAGATGAATGGATAAGTAAGCTGTGGTACATATACCCAATGGAGTATTACTCAGCCATTAAAAAGAATGCATTTGAGTCAGTTCTAATGAGGTGGATGAAACTGGAGCCTATTATACAGAGTGAAGCAAGCCAGAAAGAGAAACACTAATACAGTATACTAACGCGTATATATGGAATTTAGAAAGATGGTAACAATAACCCTGTATACGAGACAGCAAAAGAGACGCTGATGTATAGAACAGTCTTATGGACTCTGTGAGAGAGGGAGAGGGTGGGATGATTTGGGAGAATGGAACTGAAACATGTATAATATCATATATGAAACGAGTCGCCAGTCCAGGTTCAATGCACGATACTGGATGCTCGGGGCTGGTGCACTGGGACGACCCAGAGGGATAGTATGGGGAGGGAGGTGGGAGGAGGGTTCAGAATGGGGAACACATGTATACCTGTGGCAGATTCATTTTGATATATGGCAAAACCAATACAATATTGTAAAGTTAAAAAATTAAATTAAATTAAAAAAAGTAATTTAATTGATTAATTAAATTTTGGCTGCTCCAGGTCTTCTTTGTGGTGTGGTCTTCCCTCTAGTTGTGGTGCATGGGCTCCAGCGGTCATGGGCTCAGTAGTTGTGGCGCTTGGGCTTAGTCGCTTCACGGCATGTGGGATCTTAGTCCCAGACCAGGGATTGAACTCCCTGCATTGGAAGGGAAATTCTTAATCACCGGTAAAGTCCCAATATTCCACCTTTCTTAAAGTCTGTCTAGTCCAAGAGGTGCTGGCTCTCCCAATATGCTTGACATCACTAGTGGGCTCATATGGGGAACTGGGTGTGGTTTTTTTAGTGGAATTTTGTTTCTATTTCCTGGATTACCCTACTGAATCTAGGATGCCTCTGGAGCTATCACACTACCTACGTGTGGCCTGGAAATTCTTTCTGGGATGAAAACATCTTCCTGGGATGTTTGCAACTCTTTGGGGCCCTTTGAGCTGGAGCCAGTCTGTGATCGGACCCTCATGCATTTCAAGATATCATCCAGCCCCACGAACACTGCGTTTCTTTCCTCCTGCCCCAGCTCAATGCATGGAGAGAGGACACAGACTCTTTTAACGTGGCTATACATATGACCATGATTTCTGAGGCTTGGGAAGCCACGGAACTGTGCAACAAATGGTACAAATAGTAATCAATCCCATGAGAGTCAGGCTGCCTGGGTGCACACTTGATCTCTCTCATTTAGTGGTAGTATGACTCTCAGAGTGACGTGTCTATCTAAGTGATTGTCTACCAATGTCAGTGCCTGAATTTCTACTTTTGGGGCTACATTTCATGCCCATAAAGGTCCCTTTCTCCTTGAACTTCTGAGACCAAAAGGATTTCCTGTGCTCAGACACTTGGCAAATGGTACACACGGATAGTCTCCTTACCTGGAAAACCCAATATTCAGGTTCAGTATTGTCTATAACCAGTGGCGAAGCAATATTGTTTCCAGTGGAAGATCTTTGGTGCAATATCCACTCTTAGGGGCTGTGCTTTGATCGAGATGACCCAGATCTCTAGCAGGGCAGCAGGTGCCTGGGTAAGCAGGATTAAGCTGGCATAGTGTCAAAGGTATGGCTTTTCACTTTTTGTTATTTTCTTAGTTTAATCCACAGAGTTCTTTTTCCTCGAGCGAATATGACAATACATGTTGGCGGAATAGTGCAAGTATATCTGAGACCATATGGTGGAGTATTTATTTTCTTATTAGGCAAATACTTTAAATCTAAGTAGCAGGTATCAGTTGTGAATATATTTGAATGCAAACAAAGCAGTAACTAAAACACCTTTAAAAATAAGGCTGATAACACTCTTACATCATTCATTATTTTACTTCCACCTAATATCTGTGCCTTTAAAAAACATTTTAGTTTCACAAGCTTTTCAATCAACTGCATAGTTAAGGAGGAAGCTCAAAATTAAAGCCTTTAAGATTGAGATTGTGATTTATCTCTTGGCTTGTTTATCCAGTTAAAAGTCAAAGTTAACTGCAAATTAAATGATCCATATCATCAAATACCAGTGAACAGTCTCTTGGGTAAGGAAGCATAATGAGCATGAGATAAACACAGATGAACTGGTTCTTAGGCTGCCTAGCATTTTTGCATACTACATTATATCTTATATAGACTTTGCATATGTCCTTCAGCTAAGTCAGAACATAAGCTTGGATAGTTGATTTCTTCCTAAATTGGACTGATTATATATGTTTGACTAATTAGTGAGCTGGGCTTCCCAGGTGGTTGAGTGGTAAAGAGCCCTCCTGCTAATACAGGAGATGTGGGTTTGATCCCTGGATCGGGAAGATCCCCTGGAGAAGGAAATGGCAATCTGCTCCAGTATTCTTGCCTAGGAAATCCCACGGACAGAGAAGTCTGGTGAGTTACAGTCCATGGGGTGGCCAAACAGTCAGACACGACTTAGCGACTAAAGCAATTAGTGGGCTACAAATTAACTTTAGTAGTTTGGATCCCATTTGCTTCTGTTGTAAATACTGGTGAAGGCTTCTGAAGATAAGCCTGACATTCTCAGGTTTTTTCAAGATTTCTGTCCAACATTTTTTTTATTCTTGGAAAAACTATTCTTTAAATTGAAGTATAATTTATACACAACTATATGTATGCATTGTAAGCACTATGGCAAGACAGAATAATGGGCTACCAAGGACATCCACATTCTCATCCCTGAAAACTGAGTGTGTTACAGTATGTGACAAAAGAGGCCCTGGAGAAGTCTTTAAGTTCAGGTTCTTGAGATGGAAAGATTACTGTGGATTATCTGTGTGGGCATAGTAAAATTGAAAGCGTTCTTAAAAGTGGAAGAGGGAGGCAGAACAGGAGGTCAGAGAGACAGGATGCAAGAAAGACTCCACCCACCCCATTTCTGGCTTTGAAAATGGAGCAGGGGAAGGGAACCTGAGCCATCAGGGAAATTATAAGCACCAGCTTCTGAAGACACCAAAGACACATGTATCTGATGGTCACTATGCATCATTTTTTTTCAAAACTCTTAAAGTTCATAAATGTTCTTTCCTCCAAATTTCTGTCATCCTTCTCATCTTCTGTTTCAATTGATGCTGAGATGACAAATACAGTGGACCCTCATTATTCAAAGATTCTGTATTTGTAAGTTCATCTCTTGCTAAAATCTATGACACCCAGATCAGTACTCACTGTGCTTTCGTGCATGTTTGTGGACATATGCAGAGTGACATTTGAGTTCCTAGAGACTCATGCTACCAGCTGACACTGTACCAGCTGATGCTCTGCCTTCTGCTCTTGGGCTGTAAGCAAATGTCCTTTCCATGGTCTCTTAGTGTCACAATTTTCATGTTTGTGCTTGGAGATTTTGACATTTAAAATGGTCCCCAAGCAAGTAGTGCTGAAGTGCTATCTAGTGTTTCTGAGTGCAAGAAAACTGCAATGGATGTGTCTCATGGACAAAACCCAAGTGATTGACAAGCTTCCTTTGGACATGTGTTATAGTGTTGTTGGCTGTGAGTTTGTTATTGAATCACCATCTACACTAAACAGTTCATGGGGTTGCAAAGAGTCGGACACAACTGAGTGACTAAGCACATACACACATGCATTAAACAAGGTGTCTTAAACAGAAATAAACATAAAACAAGCTTATGTATGATTTGGTCGATGAAAATTTTGTGATGGGAGGCTTGCAGGAAGCGAACCCTGTACTTCCTCCAGGGGCAATTTTTTGTTTTTTTGGTTTTTTTTTTGGTATTTTTTAATTCAGTGTTCATGGTGACTTTGCAGTGAATAATGAGAACCCACTATGTATAGGACATAGACTTTCATTCTATGGATGTGCCCTAGAAATTCCCAGTGATGAAACACACCAAACTAACTTAGAAACAAGAGGAAACCTAGAGTTCTCACTGAACTGCTGAAGGGTTTTCTTCAGGTTGTTAGCCAAATCTCATATAAGCTCATTCTGATCTCTTTAGGTTCTGAGCATATGGCTTCTTATCTGCTCACATCTGTTTTTCTACCTAAAATCAGCTTGTGGCAATGGTCATAGGTCACAGAATGTTAGTGGAATCAAGACCTCAGCTCTATCAATCCAACTCCCTCTTTTACAGATGACAAATGTGAGGCTCAGTTAGGGAAGGGTTTGCCAAGATCTGGAATTCTATTCACTTGCTGCCTTCTTTAATAAATATGAATCAAGCTGAGGAGAGATGATCATAATAGCTATATATGAAGTTCATGTTTAAAAAATCAATATAGGAAGAATAAATTCTGTTATTGTCAACGTCATGTAGACTGGGGTGATAAGTGTTTCTCAGATAATTTAGCTCTCTGTCTTTGCAAGTCCTGGCTCCAAATGATTGATAATGCCACACTGCAAAGAAATCTTTTGACTAGAAGATTGCCAAATCACTTTGTCTCAGTGGGAAGGAATGCTCTGAATTTTTGAGGCATTATTTGACACAGCTTAACTAAAGTAACATTTGGGGAAAACCCAGTTTACTGATTTTACGAACATGGAACTGAAGTTTTTTTCACCTCTTCAGAGTGAAGCAGATTGTAATGAGTATCTAAAAAGTTATTTCTATACCTGAAACTAACACAGCACTGTAAATCAACTACACTTCAATTAAAAAGAAGTTGTTCCTAATCTTCAGAAAATGGACATTTTATTTGAATAAAACTTTTTACTGTACACTGTGAAGTAATTTTCAGTTTCTCAATTATTCAGATGTTTACAAATAGCCAATATTTTAATTCCTCTTGTATATATGTATATATGATAAAATTATATACTTTTTTTTTTCATCCTGAGAGAAGGATGATTTCACAGTCTGGGGAGAAGCAGCCCTGCTAGAAGTGTGAGGTTCTGAATGTTTGAATTTTGCTGTTACTCATGCATGAAAGTTAAGCTACCAGTCCACTCCGTCAGCATGACATAAGCTCTGAGTTATTTTTCTGTGTAATCAATTACATTTTCCCCAATCATAAAAGTTCATGATAAAAAAATTGGAAAATAGAAGGGTGAAGGAGAAAATAATTTACTCAGAAGTCTTTGCCTCAGAGATGAGCTCTTTGGGGTTTGGACATGCTTTATCCTTTGTGTGTGTTCACAGGCTTTATCCTTTGTGTGTATTCACAGGCATTCGTCCTGCTTTTTGTAACAAGATGGAATTACATGTTTTATTCTGTACCATTTAAGTTTAGTATATCATGTGTATATTTCCATGTCATAAAATAATCTCCCAAAACTTTAAAACCCATCACGTCCCCAAATTTACTAAAGCAATACCTAATTTTTGGAAATAGAAGCTATTTTTCTGCTCTTGTAAAATAACATCATGATGAGTATCTGGATATTTTTTGTAAGGCTCTGATTGCTTCCTTGGGATAGATTTCTGGGTCTGTATAGTGGGTTAAGGAGAAGGGGCTGTGGTTTCCTAGTTTTGGCATGGAATTTTCTAGATCCATTACCAAGGTAGGGCTTTCAATGCAGGATCGCTAGAGGGGAAGGAGCCTGCCTTTCTTGCTGTGGTACCCACCCCATAAATTCCAAATCTACCCCTGGGGTAGAGCCTAATACCTGGTTCTGATAGAAAAGCTTTTCCTTCTAACCATTTTCCTGGAACAGTGTACTTATGGTTAAAAATGTAGCTTTTTAAATTAAATCTGCAAATTGTGAGTTTTTATGACTAAAAAGGTGATATGTTGATAAAAAAATGATAACATTGTATACAAAAGCTGTTTGAATATTTGAAAGGAGAACACACATTTTGAGGTTGTTCCCTTTTGGACATTTTTCTCGAAGCCAGAAAAGCTGATAGTTTCCTCTCGGGATCGTCTTAGCTTTTTACCAGGAGACCCGACACACCTGCCTTAGAAGATCTGCACGAGCAGTAACTCCTTAAACCCAGAATATAAATATTATGTAAAAGAGATCTGGATTTCCTTTCTTTTGTGTGTGTGTTCCAAATAAGCCTATCATCCATTTCTGAAAATAGTCTTGGACTTAAAAATACACAAATTGCCTAAAGAATAACAGCAACTAAAATTTATGGAAATTTGGCTTTAATCTGGATGGTGCTCTAGGTTTTTTTTTTTTTTTTTTTTCTGGCTGCACCACACAGCCTGCGGGATCTTGGTTCCCCAACTCTAGGGATTGAACCTGTTCCTACTGCAATGGAAGCTCAGATTAACCCCAGGGAATTCCCTCTAGGCTCTTTTTATACTGATTTTATTCCTTGAAATAGCCTCCCCTCTTCCCTCACTATTTATTTGACAGGTAGTGAGGAGATTGAGCCTTAGAGAAAGGACTTTCTTCAAATCTGAGATTATCTGAAGAGCTATTCGTAGATCTGCCCAGTTCTGAAGTCTATATTCTTATTGTTCGCTGCCTCTCCTGGTTCTGACATGGTGATTTCTGTGCATCCCTGCCACTACTTCCACCATTCATTCCCTCACTCATTTCATATATACTGAGCCAATGCCCTGAGTAAGATACTAGGAATAGAAAAATGATGAGAAAGCCCTTATCTTTGAGGGGAAATGAGCAACACAGCACATTGGGATTGGTTAAAAATCACTGCAGATGGTGATTGCAGCCATGAAATTAAAAGACGCTTACTCCTTGGAAGGAAAGTTATGACCAACCTAGATAGCATATTCAAAAGCAGAGATATTACCTTTCCAACAAAAGTCCGTCTAGTCAAGACTATGGTTTTTCCAGTGGTCATGTATGATGTGACAGTTGGACTGTGAAGAAAGCTGAGAGCTGAAGAATTGATGCTTTTGAACTGTGGTGTTGGAGAAGACACTTGAGAATCCCTTGGACTGCAAGGAGATCCAACCAGTCCATCCTAAAGGAGATCAGTCCTGGGTGTTCATTGGAAGGACGGATGCTGAGGCTGAAATTCCAATACTTTGGCCACCTCATGTGAAGAATTGACTCATTGGAAAAGACCCTGATGCTGGGAGGGATTGGGGGCAGGAGGAGATGGGGACGACAGAGGATGAGATGGCTGGATGGCTTCACCAACTCGATGGACATGAGTTTGGGTGAACTCCGGGAGATGGTCATGGACAGGGAGGCCTGGCGTGCTGTGATTCATTGGGTCGCAAAGAGTTGGACAAGACTGAGCAACTGAACTGAACTGAACTGATAGAAAGGGTTGTGAAATCTTAGGGAGTATCTGACCTTGACTGTGGGAACAACAGCCTAGTCCTGTTGATTTTTTGTCATTTCTATAATGTTCTCTTATAGTCCAGTTCACTCTCACACCTGTACACACTCTTGCATGTCCTCTAACACACCCTCATACAAATGACTCAGGTTTCAGTGTTCTCAAAAAGGTGACGTGCAACTTAAAAATAGCCAGTGGTGTTTGTTTATGCTGGAAGCAAAACTATAACTGCTGTCTTATAAACATTGTCAGTCAATCAGTTGCTTGAAGGACTCATAGACTGTAAAATATCCCCAGATTACATACTGTGAACTTGCCAATCAGGAGCCTTCTACTGAATGACGGATACGTGCGAACACTGTTAGTTGAGGTTAGAAGCTTCATGATGGTAATGATTTAAGAATGACTTCTGCCACCAGGCAGTAAACAAGTGCCCAACAGTGGCACAGAAAGGAGATGGGAGGAGATGGAGGTGGCCTCCAGGAGCAGGGGGCAGGGGGCAGGTGTGGGTGCGGCTGCTTGTTCCTCCCTCACCTGTGACTGTGGATTAGTGAGTGTGGGCATCCTGCACTGAGTAGGGTATAGTTGTCAGCACCACAGACCATCAGGGTTGAGTGGTGATGGTCTTCATACTGAGCCACCAAGTCCAGCAAAGGTGATGTCTGAGAGCAAGGGGTTTAGAATTAAGAGTGCAGGAGGGAGAGGATGACTGGGGGTGCAGTTCACCCCACTAGACTCCCTCTTCTGTCTTCCCCCAGGAAGAGAGGCTCACACGGAGGAGTTGCTCTCTGAACATGGGTCTCCAGAGAACTGCATCCCTGTGGCATGAGGGGAGGACCACAACAGCCATGTAGCCTGGGAGATTCACGGCTGGGTGCTTTGTATCCTTGCACTTCTGGACTCTGTAAAGCTAGAGGAACTGATTTCCAAAGTGCATGATCTCTTTCCAGGAGACTTTGTGAGGGTTCCACTGGGCTACCAGTCATTGCTCTTGCCTGGCTCTTGGAGATCCTTGTGTCCAGGGATCAGCAGGTGAGAGGAGTCCTCACCTAAGAAAGGGTCACTGATCTTGATCTACAAGGGGAACAGGGCCATGCTATAAAGCAGGGGCAGAGAGGACTCAGGTCATCACTTGGGTACTTGGTACTCTCTGGTTTTCAGCATCCTCCCAGGAATGCATTTTCTAAAAGCTCTTCCCATGTTTCTGTGGTCAGATATGGCTGAAAATGCTCAGTTAATCTCTTCTCATTATATTTACTTTCTAAGATAATTCTCCTTGTATGCATAGGAGGCAGATAGCAAGTGTGGTCATTCATAAACAGGAGAGATTCAAGATACACCTTAGACAATAAAGTCTCCAGTCCTTTCTTATCTGGAGAATAACAGAGAACACATTAAGCACAGTAAATAAAAGTACAGAAAAAGGTCATGTAATTTTTCATCTTCCTAAACCCCCAGACTTGTATATTTCCATCTTTCTTCTCATATTTACATTTAACAAAATAGCTATTGTTTTCTTTGTTATGATAAACTTCTCTCAACTTTTTTTTCTTGAAAATTATTCATGTTCTAAAATTTTAGACATAAACTGTCTCTTGTAGGATTACAAAAATATAGCCCTAATAAGACTTTTTTCTCTTGAGAGATTTCTGTGTATTATGTGAATGGTTTTATATTTTGTTTTCCTCTTTTCAGGGAGAAGGCTAGAGTCATCACATATTCCTTTTTTCTTCCATTCAACTCTACCACATTGAGTCCTTGGCTTGTGGAATAAGATCTGCCAAGAGACGGGAAATTCAAGGAGAAGACTCTGACGCTCTCTTTCAATCCCTGGACAAAACAGTAGACAAGAAAAGATACTGCATCAAAGAGGCATGGAGAGATTAAGGCCATCCTTAAAAATATAAGCGATGCAGGGTTCCATTTACTCCACCAGTACAGACCCCCTAAAGAATTGATGGATCCTGGAGGATGGCTGTAGACCACAGCAAGCCAGATGAGTTATTTCTGATACAACAGAAACTGAGCAGGACCCTGTGGGGCTTTCCTGGGGGACAGAACTCCTGCTTCTCCTGTGTCTCCTGAATTGGCAGGCAGATTCTTTACCACTGAGCCACCAGGGAAGCCCACAAAAAGCAGATTTAAAACATACCATTTTCACAGGAAAGAATGCTTGTGCCACGTCCAGTCTTACTGCATAAACCCTCTGCCGTCACCAGACTCAATGACGGGAGGGCTGAGTTCATCAGGGCAGAACTGTGGAGCCATGGAAAGGCTGCTGGAGCATTAAGGAGGAGACGGGGTGTCTCGGCGTGGCCTGCCACCAATTCCCTGGGCAGGTCAGGGAGTGGGGCTACCTCTGCTTCTCTTCTTCTTGAAGACCAAGACTATGTCTTGTACATACCATTGCTAGTACTACCACGATTACTGTTATTTCTTTTAAAAATTTATTTTTATTTTTTTGTTGGAGTATAGTTGTTTTACAATGTTGTGTTCGTTTCTACTGTACAGCAAAGCGAATCAGCTATATGCATACATATATCCTGTCTTTTTCCATTTAGACCACCACAGAGCACTGAATAGCATTCCCTGTGCTACACAGTCATTTCTCATTAGTTATCTATCTTATACACAGTATCAATAGAGTATATATGTCAGCTATATGCTGACATATATTCAGCATATTCATATATTCTCGCAATTCATCCCACCTCCCTTTTCCCCCCTTGATATCTATGTGTTGGTTCTCTATGTCTGTATCTTTACTTGAATGCTTATTTCTTGCATGAATTATTTCTTGGGTGCTAGGTGTTAGAGTAGGTGCTTTAAATGACTTAGCTCACTAAGTCTCCACATGCCAGAGAATGTCAGTATGTCTCCATTTCATAGATGAGGAAACTGAGAGACTCAGGGATATTGCCTAAGATCCCATGGGGACATACCTGGTGACTCAGTGGTAAAGGATCTGCCTACCAGTGCAGGAGACATGAGTTTAATCCCTCATCCCAGAAGATTCCCACATGCTGTGGAGCAACTAAGCCTGTGCTCCGCAACTACTGAGCCTGTGCTCTAGAGCCTGGGAACCGCAACTACTGACGCCCTCACACCCTGGCGCCATGCTCTGCAACAAGAGAAGCCGCCACAATGAGAAGCACTTGCATTCCAACTAGAGAGTAGCCCCACTGAAGCCCTTGCCCTACAACTCGAGCGTAGCCCCTGCTCGCTGCAACTAGAGAAACGCCTGTGCAGCAACGAAGACGCAGCCCAACCATAAATAAATAAATGTGTGTGGGAGTGAGAGCCCAGGGCTATCTGATTTCAAGGTCTGTGCATGTCCTCCTTCAGGATCTGTGACATGCAGGGTGGTCTTCGTGGCCTCTCAACTTTATAACAGCGTTTCTCAGCCTTGCTTGTACATTGGAATCAAGGGAGGAGCTCTAAGGAATACTGATGGCAAAGCCCATCCCTATGGATGTTGACATAATTTGTCTAAATGGAGACTGGTAAATGGGATTTTTTAAACTCTCTCCAGTTTATTTGATTTTGCAGCCAGGATTGAGAACTGCTGCTTCACAGTTAGTTTTACGGACTGGAGAGAGAAGGCTGGGAGAGCCAAGGCACTTTCTAATTTCAGTTTCAGTTTTCTGAGAGCTAAATCTCCTTGGAATGGCCTCTTGAGGGGATCCTTCAAATGCAAGATTCCTGGGGCTGGAACAGAGCCTCAGTGCAGCTTTAAAATGTAAAGCACTTGGGGAAAGAAAGACTGAATTTCAGAGGAACACTTGAATGAGTTGGTTTGGGACAGTTTTGATGCCAGAGGGAGTTTCAGTTTGATGAGAGGAAGTGTCTGTGTGTGGTGATGTGATGGTAGGTTTCCGTGATCGATCTGGAAAGAGCCAGAATCAAAGCCAATGCCAGAGATGAAAAAGACCACATCTCTGATGGGCGATATAGAACCAGCCACATGATAGATGAGATAATATAGTCAGGAAGGGAGTAACTGGCTCATTTCTTGGATATCCATTTAACTGTGACTACAGGCAAGTTACTTTTTCTAGTGCACTCAATGGTGTTGCAACTGGGATGAAGATGTATTTGCTTCTAAGCTATTTATTCACTTATCTGCTTTTCAATGCAGAAAGCTTTTCTTATATGAAATGATGGGGTTTGTTGGTCCAAATATTATTTCAAAGACCAAGAACTTTCTGGGTGTTTCAGAAAGTGAATTTTTTTCCTACTTAGAAAGTCTTGCTCGCTCTCCTTATCTTCCCATCAGAAGTGAGTTCCTGGACTGAAGTAATTGTGTGAATTAAAAATTCTCGAGGCTGAGAAGGATAGAAAGAGAAAGGGTGTGGATTTTGGAATTAATGGATGGAGTTAGGGACAATTTTCATGAATGAGTAAAATTAAGATTGATAACTGAGTTCCCTAAAGGAGAGGGGTACTGTATTTTTTGGAACAATCTTAACAAAGATGCATATGGTCTTCAAAAATGGTATTGAGCAGATGCAGAATGAATTTATCATTAAGAATAAAGTTTAAAATATTTATTCATTTTTAATTGGAGGATTTATATATATATATATTTTTTAAATTTTATTTTATTTTTAAACTTTACATAAGTACATAATTGTATTAGTTTTGCCAAATACCAAAATGAATCCGCCACAGGTATACATGTGTTCCCCATCCTGAACCCTCCTCCCTCCTCCCTCCCCATACCGTCCCTCTGAGTCGTCCCAGTGCACTAGCCCCAAGCATCCAGTATCGTGCATCGAACCTGGACTGGCATCTTGTTTCATACATGATATTTTACATGTTTCAATGCCATTCTCCCAAATCTTCCCACCCTCTCCCTCTCCCATAGAGTCCATAAGACTGTGCTATACATCAGTGTCTCTTTTGCTGTCTCGTACACAGGGTTATTGTTACCATCTTTCTAAATTCCATATATATGCGTTAGTATACTGTATTGGTGTTTTTCCTTCTGGCTTACTTCACTCTGTATAATAGGCTCCAGTTTCACCCACCTCATTAGAACTGATTCAAATGTTTTCTTTTTAATGGCTGAGTAATACTCCATTGTGTATATGTACCATAGCTTTCTTTGTGTTGGTTTCTACTATACATAAACATGAATCAGCCATAGGTATACATAGGTCTCCTCCCTTTTGAACCTCCCTCTAGCCTTCCACTCCATCTTATCCCTCCAGGTTGTCACAGGGCACCGGATCTGAGCTCCCTGCATCATGCAGCAAATTCCCACTGGCTATCTGTTTTACATATGATAATGTATTGTTTCAATGCTTCTCTCCCAATTCGTGCCATCCTCTCCTTCCTTCACTGAGTCCACAAGTCTGTTCCCTCTGTCTGCATCTCCATTGCTGCCCTGCATATGGGTTCAGTTCTAAGGTGGATGCACCTAGAGCCTATTATACAGTGTGAAGTCAGAAAGAGAAAAACTAACATTGTATATTAACGCATATACATGGAATCTAGAAAGAATAGACTTTCAATTTGTCCTCAGATTCAGACATCTCAAATGTAAGAATTTTAAGATAATTGCAGGAGGACAAATTCTAGTTAGGGAAAAGGAAAAATGGGGAGATATCTCCTGAATGCAAACCTGAGGGCCACATAGAATTATCTTTCAGCAAAACCAGACAGGAACAAGTGTGATCTCTCTCTGAGTTGGGGGTGAATTGTTTCAAGATCAACTTTCAGAGTAATTTTAATAATGTCAAAGTATTAAGTATGTATGTATGAGACTGGATAAATTCAATCTTTCTTTTCTCAGCTTTTAAAAAGTAATTGTGAACAGATTATTGTAATCATGAAATATTTTGACTGTCTCACAGTGTTAATGATAAAAGCAGGAATCAAAGAGGAATTAAAGCTACAACAGGTCTTTCAACTCCCATATAAGAAAGAGGATTCTCCAACTATGTGCTTTTTCAAACACAGCTTGAATGAATGAAGATTTCTCTGCATCAATATTTAAAAATTAACTACTACTTCAGGCAGCAGAACTCTCTTTAAAAAACACTATAACTAAACATTTTTGTTGATTACAATAACCACATAGTCCTCTTTCAGACTGTTTTTATCATATCTTTTAAGTTCTATGGGTGGTACTTCCCATAATCAGTAGGTACTACTGTACTTTGCTTTTTATCTTGGAGACAAAAACACCAGGCTCAATGATTGTGCCTGCCAGGATTCTTAGAGGTTCCTAAGATGTATTTTCTAGAGGATAAGCTAGAATTTGAAAAGTAATAAAATGAACTCCATAATGTGTCATATTGTGCCTGTACACAGGTATCTTTCCAGTTAAGTTTGTTCTAGATTCATAGCTTAGGGAGTAGAAATAGCTCAAGGAGATGGGAGCAGAGAGAATTGGGAAGCTGGAAAAGTTATCTGGACTTATATTTGATTTTGAATGCATTGTTTATATTTTTATTCATTTCAATGTGTTTATTTGTTAATGGACATTTGCAAGATACCAATTTATGAAAGCAAATAGGTGGCTGTTGGTGTACTCTGACAACAAATCATACAAATTGTGAAATTATTTGTTCTAGCTCTGTGAAGAATACTGTTGGTAGCTTGATAGGGATTGCATCAAAAGACCTCGAATGGCCAAAGCGATCTTGAGAAAGAAGAATGGAACTGGAGGAGTCAACCTACCTGACTTCAGGCTCTACTACAAAGCCACAGTTATCAAGACAGTATGGTACTGGCACAAAGACAGAAATATAGATCAATGGAACAAAATGGAAAGCCCAAAGATAAATCCACGCACATATGGACGCCTTGTCTTTGACAGAGGAGGCAAGAATATACAATGGATTAAAGACAATCTATTTAACAAGTGGTGCTGGGAAAACTGGTCAACCACTTGTAAAAGAATGAAACTAGACCACTTTCTAACACCATACACAAAAATAAACTCAAAATGGATTAAAGATCTAAACACAAGACCAGAGGCTATAAAGTTCCTAGAGGAGAACATAGGCAAAACACTCTCTGACATACATCACAGCAGGATCCTCTATGACCCACCTCCCAGAATATCGGAAATAAAAGCAAAAATAAACAAATGGGACCTAATTAAGCTTAAAAGCTTCTGCACATCAAAGGAAACTATCAGCAAGGTGAAAAGACAGCCTTCAGAATGGGAGAGGATAATAGCAAATGAAGCAACTGACAAACAACTAATCTCAAAAATATACAAGCAACTCCTACAGCTCAACTCCAGAAAAATAAATGACCCAATCAAAAAATGGGCCAAAGAACTAAATAGACATTTCTCCAGGGAGGACATGCAGATGGCTAACAAGCACATGAAAAGATGCTCAACATCACTCATTATCAGAGAAATGCAAATCAAGACCACTATGAGGTACCATTTCACACCAGTCAGAATGGCTGCGATCCAAAGTCTACAAATAATAAATGTTGGAGAGGGTGTGGAGAAGAGGGAACCCTCTTACACTGTTGGTGGGAATGCAAACTAGTACAGCCACTATGGAGAACAGTGTGGACATTCCTTAAAAAACTGGAAATAGAACTGCCTTATGATCCAGCAATCCCACTGCTGGGCATACACACTGAGGAAACCAGAAGGGAAAGAGACACGTGTACCCCAATGTTCATCGCAGCACTGTTTATAATAGCCAGGACATGGAAGCAACCTAGATGTCCATCAGCAGATGAATGGATAAGAAAGCTGTGGTACATATACACAATGGAGTATTACTCAGCCATTAAAAAGAATTCATTTGAATCAGTTCTAATGAGGTGGATGAAACTGGAGTCTATTATACAGAGTGAAGTAAGCCAGAAGGAAAAACACCAATACAGTATACTAACGCATATATATGGAATTTAGAAAGATGATAACAATAACCCTGTGTACAAGACAGCAAAAGAGACACTGATGTATAGCACAGTCTTATGGACTCTGTGGGAGAGGGAGAGGGTGGGAAGATTTGGGAGAATGGCATTGAAACATGTAAAATATCATGTATGAAATGAGATGCCAGTCCAGGTTCAATGCACGATACTGGATGCTTAGGGCTAGTGCACTAGGACGACTCAGAGGGAAGGTATGGGGAGGGAGGAGGGAGGAGGGTTCAGGATGGGGAGCACATGTATACCTGTGATGGATTCATTTTGATATTTGGCAAAACTAATACAATTATGTAAAGTTTAAAAATAAAATAAAATTAAAAAAAAAAAAAAGAAAAGATTTAGGAAAAAAAAAAAAAAACAAATCAACATATTTATTGGGCTTCCCCTGTGTCTCAGTTGGTAAAGAATCCTCCTGCAATGTGGGAGACCTGGGTTTGATCCCTGGGTTGGGAAGATCCCCTGGAGAAGGGAAAGGCTACCCGTTCCAGTATTCTGGCCTGGAGAATTCCATGGACTGTATAGTCCATGGGGTCGCAAAGAGTTGGACACGACTGAGTGACTTTCACTTTGATGTATTTATTAAGTTTTGACTTTCATCATCCACAGAGTTATGAGTCTGTGCCACTCTCGGCAATGTTGGTGACCACTGAGAATTCATCATGGGGAGGTTTCTTTCCTTCTTCTTCTTTCCGGGTAAAATACATGACATTGAATGCTCTGAATGCCTTGCTGTTTATCTTTTAGCTGTCGACTCATCAACGTAACCCAGAGAAAAATTGAAAGCTAGAAAACACAAAAGCTAGAAATTTCATACATAAATTTTTACCAACTGAACACCTTGATCTAAAATTAGACACCAGGTGGGAGTCTACTTTTTGAATGGAACAAAGTAACAGTGTCTTGTATTTGCTTAGTGCTTTATGCCACATACCCACATACACGATCTCATTTGATCCTTAGATAACCTGGTCATTGAGAACACTGAGATCGTCTTCACTTGTTGAGAAAGGCTCAGATGATAAAGATGTTAAATTTAATGACTGGCTTAGTGTAGCAAATGCAGGTGGCATCATGGAACTCTTACAGGAGGAGTCAGCAGATATGGGTTCTGGTTCTGGCTTCACTCTAAACTCTGTTGCTTCAGACTAGTGGAGTAACTTTCATGAGCTATGCTAACTCTTTGAAATGATGGCCCCAAACCAGAATTGTGCTGGAAAATTCTATGATCCTCTAACTTTAGGATCTTCCCCACCAAAAGGAGGAAAAGTCAGCAAGACTGTTTGCCAAGAGTTCTATACAATTGAAAAATATAAACCAGGCAAAATACATAATAAAAGTTTTAAAATAAAACTTAGACCATGATTTCTCGTATTAGGATTTGGTTCTGTGAGCAAATATGTATTGACTCTGGATTAAGCTACATTTTTTTGTGAAGATGAAAGACTTCAGCCTTTTTATCTAAGTAGACTTCATTTCCTAAACCATCTTATCCTCCTTTCCCAGTCTCAAATTTCCTTCTCCTCTTTCCATCCAGATTGTAGCTTTCCAGAGCCACATTCTTATTTTGGATCTCTATGTTTAAATTGCATTTAAAAGCAGAAATAGAGACACAGATGTAAAGAAGAAACATATGATACCAATGGGGAAAGGGAGGGTGGGATTAATTGGGAGGATGGGATTGGCCTACATACACTATTGATATTATGTATAAAATAGATATACTATCTATAAACTGACGCTGAAACTGAAGCTCCAATATTTTGGCCACCTGATGTGAACAGCCCACTCACTGGAAAAGACCCTGATGTTGGGAAAGATTTAAGACAAGAGGAGAATGGGGCGGCAGAGGATGAGATGGTTAGATAGAATCACTGACTCAATGGACATGAATTTGAACAAATTCTGGGAGATAGTAGAGGACAGAGGACCCTGGCATAGTGCAGTCCATGGAGTTGCAAAGAGTGAGACATGACTTAGCCACTAAACAACAACACATAAAATATGTAACTTTTGAGAACCTACTGTGTAGCACAGGGAACTCAATATTCTGTAGTGACCTATACGGGAAGGAAATCCAAACAAGAGGGAATATATGTATACATATGGTGGATTCACTTTGCCGTACAGCAGATACAAACAATATTGTAAAGCGACTACACTCCAATAAGGAAATAAATAAAAAGCCTTAAAAAAAAAAAAAAGAAATTGCATTTAAATCAGAAGTTGAAACCTGATATCTTAAATCTGGTCTTTGGATATATTGTGTTTCATTTCCATAATGTTTTAAAAATCAAACATGATGCCAGTATTTATGAATCAGCAGATTTTTGCATAAAAATTCAGATTTTAACATCCCTTGGACAATAGACGTGATAATGGAGTGTCCACTTTCCCACACAGCCTCACAAGGGTGAATGGTTGCAGCCCCCTTTGGCTGGGGTGTGCATACCCTTGTTCTCCAGAGCCCTTATTCATTTCTGTCACTTGCCTGTCCCGGCTGGATACTTGGGTTCCTGACTTAACAGAAGTTTGGATCATGGAAGAAGAGAAATATAATTGGTAGATCAGAGCATGACTGAGATACATTTGTGTTCTTTGTAGTTTATTGTGTTTAAAAATATGCTCAGAGGATTTATTACCAAACTCTACAGAGTCAGGGAACAGAGATGGACCTCTGTTTCTTTCATCATAATACTAAGTAACTTAATTTCAAAGTATAATATTTGATGGTGCGTATTTCTCACTGGTCAGGGAGAGTCTCATGTAACTGTTCATTCAGTTCAGGTCACGGACTGTGTGTGTAATGCCAATCACATATTAGTCGTTGAGCTGGGCATTGGGGTAATTTGTCTTTATAACTTTGCCAGTTATGACACTGTGATTCGAGTGGTTGTCAGTCATTTCTTTAAAACAAAAAAAACTGGAAAATGTTTCTTTGATGTCAACACAAAATTCTCCATTTTGTAAATATGCAGAAAATAGAATTGTGCATGAACTAAATATTCCAATAATCACATATGCTAATAGCTTAATTCTTGCACACATCTTTATTCCCAGGTGAATGTTTTTAGATCTCATTTGTATCTTTCCCCTCCGGTCATAACCTTGCCCTGCTGTACATCTGTTATAATATGGAGAATATTGATAATCTTAAATTAATATCATAAATAAAAGAAGGATTTGATCCATTATGCTGTTTTTACTTCAGGGTAGTCGTTGATTCATCCATCTCCCTTCTAGGAGTCTGTTTTGTGAATATTGAAATCCTTTATTAGAAAGAGATTGGACCATTTCTCCCCTTTCCTTGCTTCAGTGCTTCCCTTTCAACCTGGTGTCACATCTGGGGAACTCTGTGATTCTTAATATTTACAATAGTAGATTGAAATCATAGCTGTATAAGAAATCATTGGGGAAGGCTTATTTAAAATGCGAATTTCTTGTCTTGTTCCTGTTGGGAGCCCCAACTCTACATTCTATTACTCTGGAGATTAAAAAAAAAATTTATTGGAGTATAGTTGCTTTACAATATTGTGTTAGTTTCTACTGTATAGCAGAGTGAATCTGCTTTATGTGTACATGTATCTCCTCTTTTTTGGATTTCCCTCCTGTCTGTGTTACCACAGAGCATTGAGTAGAGTTCCCTGTGCTATATAATAGGTTCTCATTAGTTACCTATTTTATACATAATATCAGTAGCGTGGATATGTCAGTCCCAATCTCCCTTCACACACCCTCTGTCCCCTCCTTGGTGTCCATAGGTTTGTTCTTTATGTCTGTGTCTCTATTTCTGCTTTGAAAATAGGAGATTTTAATATATTTATTTAAAAGACTTATTGGTATTAAAACATGATTGCTGTAAACCTGGAGTTGGGGAGGGACTCTTGAATAGAGGTTTGGGATCTGAGGGATTTCTGAAATTTCCAATCCTTAAGTAATGATGATTTGAACATTTTTCTTTCTCCTTCCAACCAAGATGAGTGTCTTTACCATTAGACAGCTCACAGTTACTCTGAGTCCACAACATACGCTGTGGGAGTTTGCTGTGTTTGTGTTCTTGTGCCAGTGACACAGGATATTAAAAGATTAAATGAGCTTGCATCAGTGAAATATCAGCCCACGACTAACTCTAAGGATAATCACTATGGCTTCTATGTTATTAGTCAGATATAGAATTTTTTTCCTAGATGTGTTATAGTTTCATCTGGAGAGTGACCCATAATGGGAACAGAGGAATTTCATGATAGCATAACACAGATACTGAACACTTAGCAAGCAATTTAATTTAATTTTTTTAATTGCTCAGAGGCTGCATAGAGACACTGCTACAGCCACTGTGCACACATCAACATTAATATTCAGTGACAACATAAAGTAATGACTTCCACTTCTTGTTTAGGTCCTTTGACAACTCCATTGACCCAACTTTGGGTATTTTGTGTGTCTTAGTGAACATCTTTTTATTTTTCTCTTTTCAAATTATGGAAGTATGATAACACATTTATGGGAGACTTGGAAAATACAGAACAAGTTTATTTCCACTATGTTCCAATATATTTCCACTATATATTATAATTATTTTTTAAAGTAGATAAATTAAGAATTTTAAATTGGAGTTTCAATATCAAACTCTCAAAAATTAATAGAATGAACATGCAGAGAAGTAGAAGGATATAGTAGACCCGAAAAGCACTGTGAACCAATTCAACGTAATTAAGATCTATACAATTTTCACACAACAGTAGGAAACTACTTCTTATTCAAGTTCCCATAGGCTGTAAACTAGGACACCCTGGAACAGATTCAGGGACATAAAACAAGGTGCAAAAATTCCACAGCCCAAAGCTATTGAAACCATACAGAGTCTGTTCTCTTATCACTATGGAATTATATTAGAAATCAATATCAAAAGATATTTGACAATAACCCACATATTTTCAAGTGCAGTGCAACGTTTACTAAGAGAGATCTTGGACTTAGCTATTGAAAGCCCTTAGTGAGCATCTTCTCAGAGCTCTTTGTGGGGGGGAAAACTGACCCAACCACATCTCAGTGTTCCCACATGTTGGAAATCAACTGTGTCTTAAATTTCACCACCTTGAGTATCCTATTCTATAATAGTACTTAGCTGGTTTGGTGAGTATTTCAAAGAACTTGAATCTTTGGAGTGTGAAGATGTGTTCATGGGTAACAGGAAACCCACTGTCTTTCTCTTGTCCCTAAAGAAAGCAGAATAAAGGAGAGAGAAATAAAAATTTAGTGAGGCTTTACACAAAGCATTTACTATTTCTACAAAACATGTACTATTTTTCCAAGTACCAAATAATGCCTAAAGAGTTAAACATTCAACTTACATATACCATACTATTTTTTTGTTTAGTTGCTCAAGAAAACAATTTGGAATGCAAGAAAATGTATTGTAACTGGCCTTTTGATTAAACCAGTGGATAGTGCTGATAAAACTAAAACTTAAAACTTTTGAGGAAAGGACTACGTCTGAGGATTCTTAGCTTGACGTTTAAAGTTAAAGATTAATATGTTCTCTCAACAAAGGGTCCTGCATATCAAAGCTTTTCAGTTGAAATGAAGCAGAAATTTGGGACAATTATTTTCTAAATCCAGAGCAACGCACCATTTTGGATTTTGATGAATATCCATCACACCTGAACAATAAAGGAGAGAGAGCTGTGCCAGCAATGACCTAGTGTTATCTGAGCGATTAAATCTTTTCATTTTGCCCACTGCTCCTTTCTCCTTGAACAGTGTTATGTACGATTTTGACATAAACCAGGATAAAGTGCTCCCAGGAACAAGTCTAAAGAATAGTGCTCAGAATGATTGTCTTTTCTCTAGTTTTGATCTTTCTCTCTTTAATTAGATAAGGCCATAATTTCACAGAATGGCATTTAGTGGCTGTATTGTGGGGAACACACATCTGCTCCCTCCCTTGGGAGGAAGGCCAGTTGTTCCATATGTTGGGATCAATAAAATAATAACAGCTCTGCCACTTAGCAAGCATTCACTAGACTCTCCCATTTATTCTTCACAAAAACTATGAGGTCACTGCTATTATGATTCTCTTTTTACAAAAAAATAAACTATGGCACAGGACAGACTAATAACTTTTCCAAGAGCATTCTCTTTGCAAATGATGGAGTTGGAATTTTAGTCATCTGATTCCAGAGGCTGTCTTCTTAACGACTTTGCTTAGAAAAAGAAGACAATATATTTATTTTAATGTCTGTTTTGTCCTTTCTAAGTTCAATTGTCTATATGGACCCTTTCCCCTAATCTTTCCAACAGCCTAAGGTTATTATTTTTTTCTTGAATGCAGGAGGAAAAAATTGGGTTTTTATGTCAAAATGAGGGAAAAAATTAAAATCCAATCTCTAGTTTCTGGAGAGCATGGGTTCTTAGAAATATTGACACTGGCTTTCTTCTGAAATACTTTCTTGGTATAACAGTTGAAAAGTTCATGAGAAAATTAGATACGATATCTCATTGATTTGAAAGCTAGTTCAAACATATTGGTTGGTTCTTGATAAATCTTTGTAAGATTCTTTGAATGCTATTAGAAAGGAAATGGATTTACTCCCCAAATTAGAGGAATAGTGTAATGAGTTGTTACTTTACTAGTTAATTCCTGAGAAAGTAAAAGACAAAATAAAAAAAAGACTACGAAAGAAAGTGCTTAATTCCTGTGAAACCATTCTCTGTATCTACTGGGTTTCATGCCAGCCCAGCTGTTGATTTTCAGCCGTTACTGACGTTCTTGCTTTAACACAATCCTACAATTGGCTCAATCTTTCAAATTGAAGTAGATTCCAAATTAGAAATGGATTGTGTTCTAATAGTTTATTCATTGGCAGCTTGGAAGTTGGAAAACATTTTGCTTCAGAAAAGTAACGCATTATAAACATTGGCGAGGTTCCCAAACTCTCATAGAAAATAAAATAAACTGAAATGGAAAAATTAATATTACTATATTTCTCAGTGTAGTGTTGTAGGTCTGTGGACCTGCAGTGATTTCAGTGCAAAAACTAAACCATTATAATACAGACCCTGTACAATTACAAACTATATAGATCCTAGCATGGAGAGATAGCCATTAAAATCTCAATGATGGGAACCTCCCTGGTGGTCCAGTGGCTAAGACTCTGAGTTCCCAATGCAGGGGTTCTGGGTTTGATCCCTGCTCAGGGACACTGCAACTAAGACCTGGTACAGCCAAATAAATAAAGAAAATCAATAAAAAAAACCTCAATGGTGGTTTTTCAGGTAGTGGGATTATGGAAGATATTCCTTTTTACACTTTTTACTTTGTATACTGTATTTATATTTTTAAATTTGCAATTTTGAAAACAAGGAACATTTAGTGTTTTCATATGACTGTCTATTACATATACATAATTTTACTCAGACAAAGGGTACATCTCTGCCTTTCTTCCCTCTTCCCTCTTTGAAAACACATGGCCATTGGAACACAATGGTTGGGTATACACTTATTGTTTCCATATCCTACATCTGCTCTGTTAACGAATCTTGTTGGCTCCATCTTCAAAACAAGATTAGAAACCACATTCAGTTATTGCTGTTGGCCAATAAATAATCATTTCTTGCCTAAATTACTTTTTTAGCTTTAAACTGGTCCTCTTGTTTTCTGTATTATTTTCCTATAGTCCTTTCAAAACAGAGTTTCATATATATTATATATTAATACATATACGAACGAAAAGAGTATGTTATACATCCCAGTTCACTTGCAATGGATCCAGAACATTGAAAAGAGTGGATGGCCATCCTTAGCTCTCTTTTTCATTGCTCTCTGTCTTGCTTGCTCCCTCCACTGCACTCAAAGCCAGCCTCCTTACCCTTCCTTAAACACCAGTCGTTTTTGAGCCCACCCAGTCCTCTGGCGTTTGCTGTTCTCAATGTCTGGCAAGTCCCCTCACCCACTCACTCCAAACCCTTGCCCGTATTCCCAGAACTCTTTCTCCCTTCTTTATTCAAATACTGTCATATTTTCTGGCTACAACAATTCATTTCAATTAACATTTCAACAATGCTTGCTTCTCAAGCCCTTCATTTTTCCTTTGATTGGCTTACTTGTTTCACCGCCTAACTATACGCTGCATGTATTTTCATGTTGATTGATCATCATGTTATAGAGGAAAAACTCCACATTGGCAGAGATTTCTGACAATTTTGTTTCCTGCTGTATCCTCGGTGCCTAGAATCCTGCCCAGCACATAGTACACATTTAAGATGTATTTGTCGAATGAATGAATGTGTGTAATGAAAGCAAAAAAAAATAGACCTAAAGGATAGAAACAAAATTCCTGGTAATGCTTGCCCCTTAGGAGGACAGGGGAAGAGATGTCCCTTTTCTTTCTTAGTAACACTTTTGGTCTTATATATAAAAATATCTGATAAACTATGACAAAACTCTTGCAGATGGATACACTGGTATTTGTAATATTAGTTTATGAATATTTGTGCATTTTGAAAATTTTCATGAAGACATTTTTTATCAGCTTTCCAGTAATTACTGGATAAAGCACATACTCCCAGCATCCCATGGGATGCCTTCTGCGAAGGATACTGCCAACCTCTCCAGCCTCACTGACTTCCCTGCTTCTAGCTTTCTCCACAGTCATGATTTCTTCTATCTTCTCTTTTTTGGTCTAGTGGGATACGCTGTACATTTGTCTTTGCCTATCCTTCCTGACCAGGTTCCTCTCTCCTCCTGTAATAGAACTTTCTACAAGTGAAACACGGTGTTCATCCTGCTTTGTAAAATTCAAATAAGACTGGCTCAACCTTTGTATCCTACATCCTGTGGGAAGACCAGTGCTCTTTTCCATATTTATGAGAATTCCTGATGGCCTATTAATTTTCACTACCACTTTGATTTGATTTCCTGCTGCTGCTGAATTAGATGACTCACTAATTCTCTAAACAACCATATTCGTTCCATTTTCTCTTCCTCATGATAAGTTAATCATGAAACCAGGTCCCTTTTTCTTGATTTTTCTCCTTCTCCTCAAAAGAAACAAATGTGTATAGACTCTTTGTTTTTTAAATAACCGTATCTTTTTTCTTCTTTTTCAGAGTCTATTCCCATCTAGGTTATTACAGAATACTGAGCAGAGTTCCCTCTGCTAAACAGTAGGTCTTTGTTGATTATCTACAGTGTGTGTAGACTCTTGATAGAGGTAGAGCCTACATGGATATTGGGAGGTAGGCTGGGTGCTGGTGTCCTGAGACACACTTTATTGTAGTGGTCAGTTTGCTTGTGTGTCTTTGTCACCAAAGGAAAGTGCTGAACTTTAAAATAACATTTTGCTTTTGCTGAATCTTGGATTCCCAGCACCCAGCCTAGAGTACCATCATTCATGCTTGATGAGTAAGTGAAGACTGATCACTTTCCAGTTTTTACAGGCATCTATTAGAGAGTACCATTTGATCTCAGATAAGTTTGTTTCTTTTGGTTCTCAAAACACATAAATGTGATGGAAATAGCCTCCTTGTTTTTAGTTCCTCCACTGTATAAGACCTTGCTTATCCAGGAGAACGTCTCAGTAGCCATCACACTATGCAACTATAAACTGTCTCGAGGTGGATTGTACACTGTGCTGTGCTTTGCTTAGTCACTCAGAAGTGTCTCCTCTTTGCGACCCCATGACCTGGAGCCCTCCAGGCTCCTCTGTCCATGGGGATTCTCTAGGCAAGAATGCTGGAGTGGGTTACCATGCCTTCCCCCAGAGGGATTGTACATTACCTGTAACCAAAATTATGCTCAGGAAAGACTCCTTTGCTGCAACCATTGGTAGTAAAAGAATCCGAGGTAAACATCTTTTCCTCATTGTTTTGCTTCTTAACTGAAGAAGCCAGTGATTTGACCGTCCCTTGAACTTCTAGAATTCCACAGTTTGGATGTCTTCTCCTAGTCTTCCAAGGGTCACTTGTAGTTGATGAATGAATCGGTGAGGAAATGGAATAGCGTCTAACAATCATGACATTGCCTGTAAAGGAGACACAAAATTCAAGTTTAAAAATTCTATTTTTAATGACTTCCACAAATGGAAGACTGTATGACTAGTACTTTATTGAAACTAACTAAACAAAACTGTTATTTTTTTGCATTAAAAATATATGCAAAAATTAATTTTTTGCATAAAAGGTATTAATTCATTGATTTATTTTGCAAATAATTGAGTTCCAACCCTGAGCCAGGCACTTCTTAAAGAGATGGATGTGTGCAAGTGAAAACACAAAATTCTTGCTTGCATAGAGCTTACCTTCTTGTGTGGCTGACAGATGATAGACAGATATATGATAAAATTCAGCTAGCAATAGAGTCTAGGAGGATGAATAAGACTGCTGAGAGCAATGTGCTAGAGTTAGATGAGGGCAAGGTCTGGAGGCTACTTAAATAGTGTAGTCAGGGAAGACCTTCCTGAGAACACAGAATATTAACAAAAACTTGCACAGAATGAAACAGTAAAGTATGATTTTAGAAAGGGAAGAACATGAACTTGTAGAGATGCAGTTCTGGATGTCTTCTCGATCCTCATTCTAAAAGAACGTGCTCATCCACAGCCCCTCATCACCTGAATGACCACAAATAATTGAACCGGTTGCTGCCAACTGGCCTGAAATGTGTGTGTTTGCTTTAGTTGAGCAGTCATCTCTCTCTGTCGAATGAGAGATGAGAGCAAGGCAAACAAGTAGAAAGAAGTAAAAACATCTAGGGACTTCCCAGGTGATTCAGTGGCTAAGACGCCACACTTTCTCTGCAGCAGGTGCGAGTTTGATCCTGGTCAGGGAACTAAGATCCCACATGCCTTGAGTTGCAGCCAAAAAAAAAGTAAAGATGCCTGTGTGGGAAAAAGGAGTTTTCTTTATCTTTCTCTTAGGAGCTTTATGTCTTTAGTTTCTGAGGGTTTCCAACTCAATTTCTATCCATAAGAGTCTCCTAATAAACTCTTTCTTTGAGGTAAATCATATCTCCAGTCCTTAGAATGAAAGCCTCTTGATTAAAAGAGCTTTATTTTAGGGCATCTCGGTTTGTCTGCATCTCACATCTAACACTCAGCTAACTGACATGGGGCCTGTCATTCAGCCTCTACTTAGATATCTAGTTATTACCACTGGGGCTAATGACACTGACCTCATAGACTGGACCATTTTCTGGAGAATTTAATGAATGTTCGTTGACTCTATTCTTTCTCATTACAGCTTTGCCATTAACTAGCAGGTAAGTAAAGCAAAGTCCAGCATCGTGTTTAGGTTTTCAGAGGGTTAGAAGCACAATTTTCTCTTTTTTAAATTTTGTGACCCATGTCTGTAGCACACAGACAGCAAATTATATGGCCATTATAGGAAGTGGAGGCTGCCTTTGCTTTTTATAATATGGAAGAGCAGAAGATCAGATTTTAGGCAAGAGTCTGTGGGGGAGTTTAAGTTCAAATCCAACTGAAGTAATTAACTGCAAATACTATTCATAAATTATCTTGGAACACTTCCTTTGGCCACGATATATAACTTTCATAATGATTTAAAGATGGGTCTTTATATGCAGAGTACATCATGAGAAACGCTGGGCTGGAAGAAGCACAAGCTGGAATCAAGATTGCCGGGAGAAATATCAATAACCTCAGATATGCAGATGACACCACCCTTATGGCAGAAAGTGAAGAAGAACTAAAAAGTCTCTTGATGAAAGTGAAAAAGGAGAGTGAAAAGCTTGGCTTAAAGCTCAACATTCAGAAAACGAAGATCATGGCATCCGGTCCCATCACTTCATGGGAAATAGATGGGGAAACAGGGGAAACAGTGTCAGACTTTATTTTTCTGGGCTCCAAAATCACTGCAGATGGTGATTGCAGCCATGAAATTAAAAGATGCTTACTCCTTGGAAGGAAAGTTATGACCAACCTAGATAGCATATTCAAAAGCAGAGACATTACTTTGCCAACAAAGGTTCGTCTAGTCAAGACTACAGTTTTTCCAGTGGTCATGTATGGATGTGAGAGTTGGACTGTGAAGAAAGCTGAACACCGAAGAATTGATGCTTTTGAACTGTGGTGTTGGAGAAGACTCTTGAGAGTCCCTTGGACTGCAAGGAGATCCAACCAGTCCATTCTAAACGAGATCAGTCCTGGGATTTCTTTGGAAGGAATGATGCTAAAGCTGAAACTCCAGTACTTTGGCCACCTGATGTGAAGAGCTAACTCATTGGAAAAGACTTTGATGCTGGGAAGGATTCGGGGCAGGAGGAGAAGGGGACAACAGAGGATGAGATGGCTGGATGGCATCAACGACTCAATGGACGTGAGTTTGAGTGAACTCCGGGAGTTGGTGATGGACAGGTAGGCCTGGTGTGCTGCAATTCATGGGGTTGCAAAGAGTTGGACACGACTGAGTGACTGAACTAAACTGAAAGACAAGTTTATGACTATTGACAAACATAAAAGTTTCTATTTAAGAGGATTATAAAGCAATCTCTTTATACCAAATGATAAGAAAATACAACAGAGGAAATTATACCAACAATTGCAAAGTTAAGTTTGTTCTTATATGCAACCTATACTCCAACATGACTGATCAGAAAATAAGTTCTTTGTTTATGTCCATGGGTCACAAATAATCTGTATTCTTTAGTTTCTTATCAATAGAAGGGAAAGAATATTCCACATAACATCAAGGGATCATCAGCACCATTTCAAAGATTCCTATCAAATGCAGTTTGTCAGACAAAAGGGTAGGAGCAGAGTGAAGAGAATCAGAGGTCTAGGAATGCTGAAGTTTCTTGGTAAAGAGTTGTTTCTTGCATCATCTTTGTAGCAAATTTCTCTTCCCTTCAAACTATGAGGCTGGAGAAGACTCTTGAGAGTCCCTTGGACAGCAAGAGATCAAACTAATCAATCCTAAAGGAAATCAATTCTGAATATTCATTGGAAGGGCTGATTTTGAAGCTGAAGCTCCAATACTTACGCCAGCTGATGTGAACAGCCGACCTACTGGAAAAGACCCTGATGCTGGGAAAGATTCACGGTGAGAGGAGAAGGGGCAACAGAGGATGAGATGGTAGGATAGCATCATTGACTCAATGGAAATGAATTTGAGCAAACTCTGTGATACAGTGAAGGACAGGGAAGCCTGGTGTGCTGCAGTCCACGGGGTTGCAAAGAGTCAGACATGGCTGAGTGACTGAGCAACAATCTCTTCCCTAATAGACCCAAGGTGAGAATTCCAAGGGCAGGAAGGATGATGGCAACATCTCCGTGAGATGGATTGGATTTCATACCTACCAAATACTTGCACACTATCATGAATGTTTCCAGGAGGATTTAGTCCCAAGGGATTTGCTTTCAGACCCAGCTTATTGGTTTCCTTTCTTAAAGTGAGACACACTTCTGATTTCACATCATCCCTTATCAGAGTATAGGTTTATATTATTTTGTTTTCAAAAGAGGATAGGACAAGTTGCTGAATCTCTCTGGGTCTTATATCCTCAACAGTAAAATAAGGAGATTATCACTAAAGTTCTTCTCTAGAATCACATTTTTATGAATCAGTTTCGAGTATAAATTTTGACTATTGGCAATCTTACTAACTGCTAAGTCACTTCAGTCGTGTCCGGACTCTGTGCGACCCCATAGACGGCAGCCCACCAGGCTCCCCCGTCCCTGGGATTCTCCAGGCAAGAACACTGGAGTGGGTTGCCATTTCCTTCTTCAATGCATGAAAGTGAAAAGGGAAAGTAAAGTCACTCAGTCGTGTCCGACTCTTAGCGACCCCATGGACTGCGGCCTACCAGGCTCCTCCGTCCATGGGATTTTCCAGACAAGAGTACTGGAGTGGGTTGTCATTGCCTTCTCCGAATCTTACTAAAACTGCTAATAAAAACTTTGTACTTAAGTCAAATCATATTTTTCTGACCTATCGAATAGTACTAAGACTACTGCTGGGAAAGGTTGAAGGCAGGAGGAGAAGGGGACGACAGAGGATGAGATGGTTGAACGGCATCACCGACTCAATGGACATGAGTTTGAGTAAGCTCCTGGAGTTGGTGATGGACAGGGAAGACTGGCGTGCTGCAGTCCATGGGGTCGCAAAGAGTCGGACACGACTGAGTGACGGAACTGAACTGAGCAAAGTAATCACGTTGAGTCCTACTTGTGCTGCCTCATTTAATTGTCTCAGCAGCCTGAGATAGATTCTGTTACTATCTCCATTTTACAGATGAGGAGAGTGATTATAAAAGCATGTCACATTCATAGACTCATAGAATTTTACAGTTGGAACAGGCCTTGGAAGGCATCCAATCCATTCATTTTTACAAAAGAATGATAAGACGAGGAATTTTATGTTATCTACCTGGCACCAACCAACTCTTACAAAACTGGGACCGCAACACATGTGTCTTCGTGCTCAAGCCAGTGTTCCCACTATTTCTGTCATTTACTTTCATAGTAGAACACTACATGTAAGACACATAAATATCGCTTGAAGTAAGTACACTGGGATTCTAAACACAAATTTAAATCATAAACTCTTTGTTTTATTGGTGCAGCCTGCAAGAATTCCCCAAATGTCAAGAAATGTTTTTCACTAGATGGTTTCAAACTTAGTGCTTATATTATTATTGGAGGCCACCATTCAGATGCTGAAGAAGTATGTTATCAGTTGTGTATTTGGTGCTTAATAGTATTCTAACTTCATTTAAACTTGATGGCATTCAGGCTCTGAAGGTTTAAAGGGTAGTTCTCTCTGTTCTTTGAACAGAGTGAGACTTGTTTTAGAATGGCACAACATATAGTAAGACCCAAGTTACTTTTGCATTAGGATAAACATCATGAAATTGATGCTTTTGAACTGTGGTGTTGGAGAAGACTCTTGAGAGTCCCTTGGATTGCAAGGAGGTCAAACCAGTCAGTTCTAAAGGAAATCAGTCCTGAATATTCATTTGAAGGACTGAGGCTGAAGCTGAAGCTCCAGTACTTTGGCCGTCTGATGAAAAGAACCAACTCATTAGAAAAGACCCTGATGCTGGGAAATACTGAGGGCAGGAGGAGAAGAGAATGACAGAGGATGAGATGGTTGGATGGTATCACTGACT
Organism: Bos indicus; assembly: GCF_029378745.1. NCBI lineage: Eukaryota > Metazoa > Chordata > Mammalia > Artiodactyla > Bovidae > Bos > Bos indicus. Next base: position 112,784,558 of record NC_091761.1, read on the forward strand.
TAATGGAAATGAGTTTGAGCAAGCTCTGGGAGTTGGTGATGGACTGGGAAGCCTGGCATGCTGCAGTTCATGGAATCGCAAAGAGTTAGACACGACTGAGTGACTGAACTGAACTGAACTGAACTGAAACATCATGGAAAATAACTAGGGGAAATATCCTCCAGGTGGTATTTGGAATGTCTGAAGACATTTTTGATGATCATGACCAAATGGGAAGAAGCAGATACTTTACTAAACATCTTCCAGTGACCAAGACAGACTCCTATAATACAGAGTTATTCATTCCAAATGTCAGGAATTCAGAGGTGGAGGAAACCTGGAGGATGGATATATTACACATGTCTGTATCTCTTTTTTTCCCCACTAGGAGAAGGTCTAACTTCTTTATAGGTTCCTTTTTCAGTTTTATTAAATAACCAACAGACAGAATAACTCAGTTCCATAGCTGTACTTGACAACAAGGAAAAAGACCCCGAATGGAATCTATTTCCAGCTTTGAAGTATAGGGCCCCACACTAGAGAGAGACTGCTTTAACAGAAAAAAACAAAAACAGCTGGAGATAAGACATGTCCCATTGCTAAGCCGTTCAGTACCTCTAAATAGCCTTGCCTGAAGCCTTTGACAGAGGATATTAAGCACTTTGAGTATTCAAGTATGTATCAATTTTATTTGAATATGCTATATGTAAGGGAGTTTGACAATTTGAATGTAGAACATATTAAGTTGCCCAAAATCTCATTTGGCTATTTCTCTAATCACAGAGAAATCAAAATGAACTTTTTTGGCCAACTCAATATTTTTCACTCTCCTGATTTCTAATTTCATGTATAGTCTTCACAGTCAAAATTCTTTCCCATAAAAGGTGAGAGAGTAGATTTTTTAAAGAATGTATCAGACATTGACTTGTAGTCTTGAAGTCTCCAACCTGCATATAGTAAGTTGAATTATGTGCAACATACATTCATAAAGGACAGTAAAGATCTTCTAAAACATGGATAAGGAACAATATCTGCCTTGGCTGTGTGTTTGTTAGATGCTGTACTAAGCACTTAGTTTATTATTACAACCAGTCATCACCAGCTGAGATAGGTACTATAGCACTTCTGAATGAACAAAATGCGAGTTAAAGATTTATTCTAACTAGCTCTAAATCAAGTGGTGGTTGATGAGTGTCAAATCATTGGCAACTGTATTTGTCTGACTCTGATATCCATACACTTAACTGTTGCGCACTACTGTTCTGGCTTAATAAATGAGCACTCCATTTGACACGTACCCATTTGGTGTTCTATTATGTAGCATTTAAATGCTTGAAGTCAAGAAAGGGAAAAAAGCATTCTTTTTAATATGACTGATTTCCACGAATCTGTCATCTTGAACTTCTCAGGAATAACTGGAGATAGTTTTACTGTTGTTAAAATATGATAATTGAAGATGTTAAAGATATTTTTGCCTAAGGATTCTAAACTTATCTATCTTGGCCAAAAAGGTCATTTGGATTTTTCCATAGCATCTTTCTGTAACAAGAACCTTTTGGCCAACTCAATACCAGGGAAAAAACACACCCCTGTTAATACCAAATTATTCACTTATGTTAGAGGCACACTAAGCCAACTATTTAACAGATATTTGCAAAGGTGGGCACAGCCCCAAAGAACTATGGGCAGTCAGTACCTTGGTGTTCTCTCACACCTGGGGCTGAATCAGAGGCAACACCACCATGAAGGGCTGCTGGAGATTGCCCGGGCACTTCTTCAAGGTTACCGAGGTCTGTGACTTCCTTTTCGTCTCCTGATTCTCCTCCTGAGCCTGGGGTTCTCTGACTACTTAAAGTCAGCTTCATCCGGAGGGCTTGATTCTCTTTCTCCAGCTTGTGGATCTCTGCCCGCATTTCCTGGATAACTCTCATGAGATGGATGTTCGCGGCCATTGCTTCTTTTCAGGTTGCTCTGGCTGCTCCTTTGGGGAGACAGATCAACATTTGCTTACGAACCAAACACACAATCTGCTCAGTGGAACAGGTTGACCCCACCCCTAAACTTTCCTGAACAATAGATGTCAGTCTTCTCTATGCCATCTTTCAGCACCTGGGGAGTTAGGCTATCAAGGGAGGTAAAGGATCTCCATGACTTATTCATCCTGGGTTTTGTTTTTCAGAACAGAGCTTTTCTTTGTATCTTTCATTTCATATCAATCCACAGTTCTGGAATATTGCTTTGGGTCTACAGAAGATACTCTGAAAATTTCCGGCAAGGAACAGAATTTCTTGTTTCTCTCATGAACTCACCATCCGAGCAGCCACTCAAGTTTTTTCTCTGTTGCTATTTCTGGTATCGGATGTTTCATAGGATCGCCAACTGTCATGAGCATATCAAAATGGGCACATAAGAATTATTCCTTGTCTTTTCTGTAGGCTATATCATAGTTTTGTACCTTTGGGGTAAATTATTAATTTCGACACCTTTTGATTAGGTGTCAAAACTTAAATAATATAGGAAATCATATGAATTGCCATGAGATTATTTAAATGAGATGTCGATAATTATACCTTAATCCCTTAAGATAATGTCAAGGATGATATAATTACTTCTTGGTAGGTTTTCTTATGATCATTTTTGCTGTTATTTGGTTTTAGAGTGTTTGCTCAGGCAAATGCTGCTGAGGGCTATTTTGGGAATGTAAGAAGATATAGGTCAAACATTAATCTTGAATGAGAAGAACATGCAATAGATAACAGCTTTCATGACCTATTTCCTGAAGAGGTTTTATCATTGGGAATGAAAGGTATGCACTCCGTATCCATTTGGAAATTCAACTCATGCTTAAGCATAAATGCTCTTTTGCAATAGGTTCAAAATGATTAGATAATTTTTCATGGTGGTAATTTTCCTTGCACATTTGCGTACTTATGTTTTCTACATACATGATGCTTTTTTGCTTATCTTTGTAAATAGGATGATCAGGTTGATTGATCCAAGGCTGTATGTGGGAGTTACTGGAGAAAGTATTATTTCTTTTTCATTCATACAGAATTATTATATGTATTTAAATTTTATGACATGTTTACTAGTCAGTTGTTTTGATCTACTACTTCTATTTGTATTTCAATGAATTTCAGTAAGCATTTGTGTGCCCGGCATGCTAGAGGCTATTGAAGTGGCTCCTCTCTGATTTCATCTGCTATGACTCCCTTGCTCTGTCCCTCTGCTCTGCCCCAATCACACTGGCCTAAGCATTAGTTCCATAAACATTCCAGGCACATCGCTGCCTTGGAACACTGGTCCCAGCTGTCCCCAGGGCTTTCCCCAGGTATCCACACAGTTAATTCCCTCATCTTCTACATCAGCTAGTAAACATCATGCTGCCAGCCTCCAGCATGAGTTGGCCCTGTGGGAATGGAGTCAGTCTTTAACTTTTCCCACATTTGTGGGCAAGGTTTTAAAAAGGAGATGAACTGTGTTAGTATGTCTGCTTTCTAGAGAATGGGAGTTGGCAGCAAGTGTCTGCTTTCCATCTTCTTCAAATAGATGATGTCACAGCGTGTCTTTCGTCTGGACATAAAATCATGCCTCGCTGGAATATGGTGTGTAGGGTTGACATGTGACTCCTTTATCTGTCAGAACCTTTGGTTTTAGTCAGTGACAGAGGATAGGCAAGGTCAGATTAGAACTCGGGGATTTTGACTGCATTATCACCACCCGGCCGTGTGTCCTTCCGTGTGGAGATACCCAATGGCCTTGCCCTCTAAGACATAATAGAAAAGTGTCACTTACATGAAGTCTTATGTCTCACTTTTCAAGCAGGCGTACACTCTGCTGTTATAAATTATTTAAACAGCTGCTCAGAAATTCGGCTTTTGCAGCATTTGCAGAGTTCACTTTGACCTTGAACTTGATATGTAGCTATCGTCACAGTGATTTCCCAGGTGACTGGAAGCATCTGGTGTTGCCAGGAGCCCCGAGTCAGAAGTGGATCTGACAGACTGCCATCCTGCCATCTTTTTGACATTTGAGTGTCACACGGTGGTGGAGCAGTCATGTGGAAACAAAGGAGGAGATGAAAAGTTTTTGACGGGCATAGCTTCCATGAAATACTGATAAGCCTGTGAAAGGGACATTTAAGAATGCTCTGGGTCAATTCACATAGAAGGGATGAGCCGCTTCCCTGTTCAGCCAGATGTGAGATAATCTTGACTGTTGTGCATGAAGAGACTTGCATGGAGCCAGTTATGGAAAGGGACATTTGCCATCTGATAGATGATCACGGACCTGTGTAAGTTTCCAATGAAAGTAAGAATGCCAAGGCTTCCTTGCAATTGGCACATGTGCAAAAAATATGACTGATATAATGCACAGGGTGGAGGTCTGGGTCCTAAGTTACTGCCACTCTGTCACTATCTCATTATTAAATCTTACTCATAAAATAAAGGCAGGTAAAATGATTGACTGATATGGTGAGTTCAACAACTACTGAGCTCCAATCATCAGTTGTCATGAAGAAAGGCATGTGTTTTTCTAGTTCTGGTGTTTCCGGTTCTTTAGAATTTTCAAAAGAAGTTGGAATCCAGATATCATGAGAGATCATTACACTTTTTTAATGGGCAACTAATTCAACCTTTCAAATGTACTGTGTGGAGACAGCAAAACAAGTTTGAGGGAATGGATAAATTCTCTTGGTTTCCTAGGAGTGTGGCTTCAAGGAGATAGAGTTCTTTCCACGAGAAACTAAGGACCAAAAAAGTAATACAGCTTTCCAAGATCAACTTGTTGTCATGAACATTTACTGAGGGCCAAGGCTTCCGTGGTGGCTCAGGTGGTAGAGAACCCACCTGCCAATGCAGGAAACATAAAAGGCATGGGTTTGATCCCTGTGTCAGGAAGATCCCTTGGAGAAGGAAATGGCAACCCACTCCAGTATTTTTGCTTAGAGAATTCCATGGACAGAGGAGCCTGGTGGGCTACATGGAGCCACAAAGAGTTGGACATGACTGAGCGACTTTCACTTCACATTCAAGTTTAAGCCTCTCACAAGATATCCTGGAAGGATCTGGCTCTATGAACTGTCAGCGGCAAGACCAAGTTATTCCTCTTTTCTAAGCCTGTATCTTTATCTGTGAAGGAGACATAAGGATAGTTATCCTCAGATTAAATGAATTTATAATGATAAATGCTCTGATGTGTTTTAAAGTTAGTAAGTTTTAAATACATGTTTGTTGAGTAACATCAGGTTTTAAAATGAAAGATTTTTTGGTTGAATATTCTATCTGCTCTCTAGTATTAGACAAGTAGGGGGAGGGCTTTGTAGATGAGCAGAGAAGGAGGATGGACAAGCTTGGAATTGTAGTGAATGAAATCTATCTGTGTGGTCTGATTCTAGCTTTGCACTGAATACCTGTATAGCCACAAAGGATTTCTCTCTGCCTAGCCCTGATTTTTAGTTTCATGAAAATCTCTTTTTGGAATTTATGGATCAATTGAGAAGAATTGACATCTATCTTGGCTGTATTGAATCTTCTTTTTTTTTAATTTTTATATATTTACTTATTTATTTTTGGCTGTGCTGGGTCTCCGTTGCTGCAGGGACTTTTCTCTAGTTGTGGCGAGTGGGGGCTACTCTCTAGCTGCACTGCCCAAGCTTCTCATTGTAGTGGCTTCTGTCAACTCGTTGCGTAGGTTCTAGGCATGTGGGCTCAGTAGTTGCACCTCCTGGGCTCCAGAGCACATGCTGAATAGTTGTGGCCAGGGGCTTAGTTGCTCTGTGGCATGTGGGATCTTCCTGGGCCAGGGATCAAATCTATGTCTCCTGCATTGGCAGGTGGATTCTTTACCATTGAACCAATAAAGGAAGCCCTGTATTGAATCGTTATTATGACATTTATTCAAATCTCCCTCTAAGTATTTCAAGAATGTTTTGTAGTTGTACCCAAATGTCTTCCCCTTATTTTATTACATAATATTTTCCTCATCATTTAGCTCTAAATATTTTGTAATTTCTATTGTTATTACCTCATTCATTCATTCGATGAATATTTATTTACTTCTTACCATGTGCCCTGTCCCATTCAAAGCCCTGGACCATAGCTAGTGAACAAAAGAGACACAAATCCCTATCTTTAGGGAATATATATTCTAGTCAGGAAAGCAGCAAAGAAACACAATAAATAAGCAAAATGTAAAGCATGTAAGAAGAGATAAAGTCTATAGAGAAAAATAAAGGAGCACAGAATGTCAGGCAAGGGCAGTGAGAATTCAATTTAAATTTATTTTACAACAGAGCAGGTAGGAAAGAAGTCCCTGTAAAGGTGGCCCAGGGAAAGAAAGGGAGAAAAATGATGGGAAAAGGTTCCAGACACGTGAACAGAAAGCACAGAGGCACTGATGGAGCTGTATTCTCCTTATGTTTGAGAGCACCACCTGATTTGGATGGACTGCGAATGTCCCTTGAACAACGCTATTCTAGAGTAGGTTATGTATATCAGGCAATATGCTGTGTGTGTGTGTGTGTGTGTATACATACTCACAGGCAAATCAATACAACCATGTGGAAAAGATACTTGAAAAATGCAAAATAATCGCATTTAGCAGCAGCCAGTGCTGGGCAGGCTGACCCCTATAGCAGGTGGTTCTTTTTTCCTGACCTATACAGCTTTCTTCCTCGCCTCTCCCCTGACCCCCACCCCTTGCTCCCTCAAAGTCCTACAGGAAGAAGCTCAGACAATTTATCAAAGAAGATCAAACAAGTGTTTCTTGTGGCCTCTTGAATTCCCATATCAATGTCATATTTTGAATTTTTTTCAAAGAAAATTTTATTTGTCTAAACAGGGGTTCTTAATTTAGGCTGTCTCTGTTTGCCTATTGTGATTTTAAAATCTCTTTCTTCTCTAAAAGTTATTGTCACAAGGAACCATTGTGACTGATGGAGACCATACCATTTGATCTCCCAGATGGGTTGGGCTGCTGCTGCTGCTGCTACTAAGTCACTTCAGTCGTGTCCGACTCTGTGCGACCCCATAGACGGCAGCCCACCAGGCTCCGCCGTCCCTGGGATTCTCCAGGCAAGAACACTGGAGTGGGTTGCCATGGGTTGGGCTAGAAAGGCCCAAAAAACAGTCTGTGAGCATTGATAATCTTCCTTTTGATTATGTGAAGATGAGTTCAGGGTCATTCACGATCATGTTCAGCTCTGTGAAGATTACAGAGTCATAGGAATGCTATGTCTTTCCAGGAGGCCATTACTCATAAGTTTTATTCTGTTTTTTTTTTTTTTTTTTAAACAGTGTAACAAATCCTTTATGTTGCCATCATCTTGCATCAAAAATTATCATCTTAGGGTCAAACTTATTTTTATTGGAGGATAATTGCTTTATAATGTTTTGTTGGTTTCTGCTGTGCAACAGTGTGGCACATGTATAAAGTCTACTCTTTAGAGGAAAACTGTTCTAGAAATAGCAAAAAAAAAAAAAAAAAAGTGACCTATTTAGCCACTCTTCTCCTTTATGAAGCCAATTTGCCAGAAATAAGTCTGGTCTTCCATTGTCTCTCTTATTTTATAGATGAAGAGAAATCTGTGGCTTTGCTGAACTTTGGTTGCTCTTAATTATTAATGAAATGGGACTTGAAAAATGTCCAGTTTCACCTGAAGTCTTGCATAGCTTGATGTCTCTGCTTTGGCCTCATTTATTTTAAAAGATTCAACAGACTCCAAAGTCTGCATCAGGGTCTCTGACTTTGGAAAAGAGGCTTCTTCTTTCCCCAGGAGGATCCCATTGCATTGACTCGCGTTGCATAGTATCACAGTTTTTCTCTAGGACCATCTTCTGCCATTAGAAGCCTTGGAAGATAGTGTCCCCTGGAGAGTACACATCTGCTACCAGTCCCTGGAAGTAATCGCTTCCTTAGCCTTTGTGATGCTAACCCTTTGCTTATTAGCACTTTCTTTAACGAAGTATGGAGGGGGTTCTGCTGATCTGTATCCTATGAGTACTAACATTATGCTTCTCGTTGGCCAGCATCTTGGATACGAAGGAATATAGAGAGTTATGTTTGAGATGGAGGAGAAAAAATAAATAGAAAAACAAGAAGCCAACACTATAATAAGGGCTTCCCAGGTGGTGCTAGAGGTAAAGAATCTACTTGTCAATGCAAGAGATGCAAGACACACAGATTCAATCCCTGGGAGTGGGGAATCGACCCAGGGATGGAACCTGTGTCCAGTATTCTTGCCTGTAAAGATCCCATGGGCAGAGGAGCCTAGTAGGTTATAGTCCATGGAGTTGCAAGGAGTAGGACACGGCTGATCACACAACACTATAAAGACTCTTGATAGTCAGTCAACATTCTGAAATTTTCAAGACCTAATCATATCAGAGTTGCTGTGTTTGGACATTTGATCTTCCATGTTCTCCATCCATTTATTTTTGGATCAACTGTTTAGCTCTTACTTTTTGACATTTATTCACCACACCAATAGGTCAATAGTGAAATGAGACTTCAATGTTTTAAAAGATGTTTCTGTTGTAAGAAACATTCCTGGAGGTAACAATAATAATATTGTTTTACATTGTGGAGTGCATTAATAGTTAGAAAGCATTTCCCCATTCATTGCCCTGTTTTAGTCTGAGAGCAAGCTTGTTCTCTGGGTGCTATTTGTACCTTGATGGACAGTGAATGAGCTTTACAGCTGAGTGGCCCTGGGTTGCAATTCAGTCTCAACCACTTCCTACTGATAGGACTGTTAGCCAGTGGAACATGGGAAGTAGATTTGCTTCTTCCAAGCCGAGTCTCTGAAACAGCCTGTTCTCCAAAACCTCCACTCTCATTCTCTCAATCCCTCTCTTCTTTTTCAGTGTCTGGCCAGTGGAGGGATTCAGTCAGGGCATACCACAGTGCCAGTAAATAAATATTAAACTGTACTTCTGCCACGATGACAGGCGGACATCATTTATACCTTGTCATTCAGTGCTTTTAAATCCAGGCTGCTAGGATACCAAGTAGTTTAGCAAGAAGTGAATGAACAATGTATATGAAATTCTTAACTTCGTAGTACAATAGCCTGGAAAGTTTTCTTTTCTAGAAGCTAAAATTCTGTATGTGTGTGTGTGTGAGATTTTTTTTTGAGAGACTGAAGCAATTCATTTATATATATACATTTCTTTCTTTTATATATCCATCAAGTTCTTATTAAGCATCTATCTAATGTAGTAGGGCTTTCCAGGTGGCTCAGTGCTAAAGAATCTGCCTGCCAATGCAGGAAACATAAAACGACCCGGGTTCGATCCCTGGGTTGGGAAGATCCCCTGGAGAAGGAAATGGCAACCCACTCCAGTATTCTTGCCTGGAAAATCCACAGACAGAGGAGACTGGAGGGCTACTGTCTATGGGGTTGCAGAGTTGGACACGACTGAGCACAGCACAGCACAATGTACTATACTGGACATGGGAGACAGACAGGCTTTGTGCCTTAAAAAGGGAGACAACCAAATAAATACATTAAATAAAACATAAATTGTAACTTGGATTATGAGCAGTCTTAGGAAGAAGGCACTGAGGGAAGTCTTCTTTTTTTGCTTTAAAAACATTTTTAATGATGCTTTACTCTCTAATTTGGGAGTATTCATTTTGCTTCCATTTTTAAAAGCTATTTTACATTACAATGATTAACCTTTTTAAGTATAAAACTTTTAATTTTATCTTGGCTAGAATTTAGGAAGATCTTTAAGGAAGATGGTCAGAGGAGGCCTCTTATGCCATAAAGAGTGGGAACACTGGAGCCCTGCAAAAAATTCAGCCAAATATTGAAAGGCTTTGCATACCACATGGAGGAATTTGGTTTTCTTTCTTTCTCCAACAGAAGAATGTGATTTTATTGTTTTTAATTTTTAAAATTGAATGAAAGAGTCTCTAAATTGTATAATGCTTTACAATTTTCAAAAGTTTCACACACGTGATTTCATATAATTTCATAGTAAGCCTCCCCCCACCACCCCTACAATCCTTATATTCTGGCTCTTATTTAAAATTTTTAAATTTTAAAAAGATTTTTTGGGCTGTGAGTGAAGCATGGTTAGAGCTAATACTTAGTAAGTGGTATTAAATGTGAAGAGACAGGATGATTTACAAAAAAAAATGTTGTAATCCATTAATATATAATGTCAGAAAAGGAATTTCTCCTACCAAAGGCATGTAAAGAGTTTTCAGTCCCAAGCTTGACAACAGTGGTCTTCCTGTGACCTGCCTGGAAGGGTCCTCGCTTCTGGGAGACTGCATGGCTCATGACATTAAAACAACTTTTCTTTTCAAGAAGTATTATTTACTGTGTCTGATTATTTTAAATGGAAAGACATCTTTAGATTTACCTGAGGATGAAATGCCTTATGGAAATTGATTTGTGTGGTGATGGGAAAGCCTTAAAGACGAGAGTAAATGCCTCTTACTTTTTGTTCTTTTTTTAGTTTATCCTAGAGACTGTTCAAAATAAACTGTGCTATTTGACTAGTGCCACTGTGGCCGAACAAAGAGCATTCTTTGTTCCTTATATTATTAGGGTGTGTTTGGTAAAAGAAGGAATGAATAGTAATTTCCTCTGAGTACATTTTAAAAATAAATAGAAGGTAGTCTGCCAATAGTAGAACCATGAATGCCTGCTCATTTAGTTCTTCAAAACTTGGCTAGTGTCCTAAAACATGGGCCCTGGGGCTAGTTCTTCTATAGATATGAATAATGCAAATGTTGGGACTATTTGACTCTGGATAAAATCTCTGTGAAGGCACTGCGTGTGGTTTTGTGCTGTCTGGGTGGGTTGGAGGTCTTGAAACAGGGTTTTCATGAACCTTTACATTCCCCAGCTCCACTGCCAGTATAGTAGACTGTTGCAGCCTTCCCGTTCACAGACACAGTTCACATGCCAGCCCAAGGAAATGGGTTCACAGGCCAGAACAGTCACTTGACTATGGGGCTGCTACCTACAAGGTTGTAAAGGGGCTAAGCGCTGTGTCTGAGTCTCCCAGGATTTGTTGTTTTGTCACTAAGTCGTGTTTGATCTTTGTAACCCCATGGACTACAGCACATCAGGCTTCCCTGTCTTTAACTCCTGGAGTTTGCTCAAACTCATGTCCACTGAGTTGGTAATGCCATCCAACTATCTCATCCTCTGTCGTCCCCTTCTCTTCCTGCCTTCAATCTTTCCCAGCATCAGGGTCTTTACCAATGAGTTGGCTCCTCGAATCAGGTAGCCAAAGTATTGGAACTTCAGCTTCAGCCTCAGTCCTTCCAATGAATATTCAGGGCTGATTTCCTTTAGGATTGATTGGTTTGATCTCCTTGCTGTCTAAGGGACTCTAAAAGAGTCTTCTCCAACACCACAGTTAAAAGCCTCATTTCTTCAGTGCTCAGCTTTCTTTATGGTCCAAGTCTCACAACTGTACATGACCACTGGAAAAATCATAGCTTTGACTATATGGACCTTTGTAGGCAAAGTGATATCTCTGCTTTTTAACATGTCTAGGTTTGTCAGAGCAACTCAATGAAAATATGGTGGGTTTTTATTCACTTCTGGTCTACTTCTTAAATGAGATTCATGTTAGATTTGGTTCAATGAATGTAGAAATGTGCAGGTGGAAGTCCATAAGCAATCAAAATATATAGTCTTTGGATGTATGATTTTGGTAAAGATTATTTTCCATCAAATATTTAAGTTTTACTCTTGTTCTATTCAATGCAAATTCTTGGTCTCTGGAGATGCTTATAAATTAAGTAAATGGCCATCTGCTTTTCTAGATAGCCATTCATCTGCTGAAGCAGTTTTGAGGTTTTCTTCAGTCCTAGGCTTTTGTGATTGAAGCAGGAAAACATGTTACTTTTGTTCAGAGACATTTCCCTCATCTGCACTTTTTATGTATGTTGCTATTTGTAGAATAGCAATGTATCGGAAGCTAGGCTTTCAAAAGTATCAACAGGATTAAAAGATACCAATGAAAAAAATTTTTTTCATCCAAGTCTCTGTGTTTATGTTACCATGATCATTTTTTCCCATTTATTTTGAGATGAATAGTCAATCAAATTATTTTTGTTTTATAGTTGACCTTTTGGATCTTCTATTTTTCCTTTTTTACTTTTCTTGTCAGAAAAAAAAGTCTGGGTTTTTAGTCTTGTTTTTTTTATGCAACTCAGGTAAATGATTAAAAGGCAATGATTTGGAGATATTGACTGATGATGAAATGATACAGAAATAGGAATCTTGCTGAACTATTATTTATTTCTTCAGTTTTAAAAAAAAATACCTGCAGAAAGTAATTAAGCACTGAGATACATTTAGCTGTAATTGTAAATGCAAATAATTAATAGATATGAAGGTTTCTTTTGATGTGTTATTTTCTAACCATTAAGGATAGTTCTGCTATAATTTGTTATTGGAAAGCCACTTTCATGGTTTTCTTTTTTGTTTTTTCACGTTAGAACAATATTATGCATTTTTATTAAACTTATGAAAAGCAACAGTCTTAGTTTAAGAAACATAGCATAACAGTTCAATTTAAATATGGGTGGCTTTACCATCTGGTAAGTAGCAAATATATTTAAAGTATGTTGTGTTTTTTTTGCTTTTGTTATTAATTAATTTTTATTGAAGTATAGCTGCTCTACATGGAGAAGGCAATGGCAAGCCACTCCAGTAGTCTTGCCTGGAAAATCCCATGGATGGAGGAGCCTGGTAGGCTGTAGTCCATGGGGTCGCTAGAGTCAGACACAACTGAGCGACTTCACTTTCACTTTTCACTTTCATGCATTGGAGGAGGAAATGGCAACCCACTCCAGTGTTCTTGCCTGGAGAATCCCAGGGACGGGGGAGCCTGGTGGGCTGCCATCTATGGGGTCTCACAGAGTCGGACACGACTGACGTGACTTAGCAGCAGCAGCAGCAGTTGCTCTACAATGTTGTGTTAGTTTCTGCTGTAAAGCAAAATGAATCAGACATATATGTATCATATATTACCTCCCTTTCAAACTTCCTTCCCATTCAGGTCACCACAGTGCATTTAGTTTAGTTCTTGTGCCTTTTGTGTTTTTTTTTCTATCATTCCCTTTCTTACCTGTTCTTAGTTTTATGTGGCCATGGTATGGTTATAGGTTTTCCATAAAAAGATGAAGAAATTAAGGGTAGCGCTACCCTTCAACAAAGAATGATCAATGACCCTTTGGTCCTATCTCAGATATATTCAAAACTTTGTCTTTCAGAAGGTTGTGCAAACATCCTTGATATCTAATTTTAAAATATTTTCATCACTTTAAAAAGAAACTCTTTGCCCATTCCTCATGCCCACCTCCTTCCCTGCCCTTGGCAATCATTAATCTACTCTTTATTTCTGTTTTTTTCATATTCTCAACATCTCTGATAAATGGAATCATAAAACATGTGGCCTTTCATGTTACTTAGCAGAGTGTTTTCAAGATTCATTCATACTGTAGCATGTATGGTGAATTTAGAACACCAACTGCATGAATAAATTTACTTGAAGTTAACTTATAAGCTTAAAGTTTTTAGTTTCTAGAGTCCCTTGGACTGCAAGGAGATCCCACCAGTCCATCCTAAAGGAGATCAGTCCTGGGTGTTCATTGGAAGGACTGATGCTGAAGCTGAAACTCCAATAGTTTGGCCACATGATGTGAAGAGCTGACTCATTTGAAAAGACGCTGATGCTGGGAAAGATTGAGGGCAGGAGAAGAACGGGATGACAGAGGAAGAGATGGTTGTATGGCTCTACCAACTCGATGGACGTGAAGTTAAGCAAGCTCCAGGAGTTGGTGATGGACAGGGAAGCCTGGCGTGCTGCAGTCCATGGGACTGCAAAGAACTGGACACAACTGAGTGACTGAACTGAAGTTTCCTCTAATTACATAATTTGCCATTTCCCCTAAATATTAAAACTGGATTTGAAGTAACTCTTTTTCTACCATATCAACCATGTGATCTTTTAAAATTGCAGGCTGTTTGTCTTTACTCCAGTGGAAAACCAGGTCATGAAAACCATCCTGAGGCAGAATAAGTGTGGACAGACATGTCTATTCAGAGTTTGAGTGCTGGAGTTTCTATCTTTAATACAAAGTGTGTGATGTGTACTTTCCTGGTTAAGTTTCTTTTTCCATAAAATGAGCTCAAGAATTACTCATACCAGAGCGTGGCTGTGAGGCGTAACTGAGTGCTCAGAACAGTTCAGGGCACATGGTGAATTTTCAAATGAGGGAAGTGGTTATTACTCCTATTGGTCCTGACATTAATACCGTGAAAGTGTCCAGTTGTATTTGTTTGTAGAACAATAAGCTCTGTAGTATTGAGTGTAAATGGGCTTCCTCGGTGGCTCAGTGGTAAAGAATCCACCTACAATGCAGGAGTCACAGGAGATGGGGGTTCAATCCCTGGGTTGGGAAGCTCCCCTGGAGAAGGAAATGGCAGCCTCCAATATTCTGGCCTGGAGAAACCCATGGACAGAGAAGACTGGAAGGCTCCATGGGATCACTAAGAGTCCAACAAGACTGAAGTGACATAGGAGGTACACACACTGAGTGTAAATAGTCAGTGCAAAGGGAAAGGTCTCTGTTAATTCTTGCCCTTATACATTAGAATTCTGCATATTGTGGCTAATGAGGTTGGTTTGGGCTGTTTATTCCTAGTGAGCAATGTGTTCATATGACCCATAAAGAGAGGAAAGGAAATATGGACACTAAATAGGCTGAAATGTTTTTTTATTTTTGGTTTTTTTATTAGGCCACATGGCATGGCTTGTAGGATATTAGTTCCCAACCAGGGATAAAACCTGGGCCCTGGCAGTAAAAGTTCTGAATCCTAACTACTGTCCCTCAGGGAATTCCTAAGACTGAAGCTTTTGCATGAAAATAAATGGAATTCAACACATCTCTACTTTCCTACTAAGTATTATTTGTGTTAAAGTGTCAGTAAAGAAATTGGGAAGAATTTGACATTCAGATTAATGTAATTAATAAATACAATTATGAAAATGCATAAAAGCAGGAGCAACTAAATAGAATCCTAAATATAGAAGCATAAAATGCCAAATTCTTATTCAGATTGGAAGATGCTTTTATATAATACTGAAATTATTAAAACAATTGCAATAAAGTTTTAATTATTTGTAGGTTTTGCAGCATTTATTAATGGATAACCTAAACTATTGATTTTTTTAAAGGAGTTTATTGCAGACAGTAGTTGCACAGTACTTCATTTATTTAATAAATGCACTGAGTGTTGAAGGACAAATTAATACTACTATTGACATCAAATATATTCTCTATGAAAAAATAGCTTTATATCTGTAGATGAAGCTATATATCTTCAATATAGTATAATGGTTAAAAAATACTTGAATATGGTGTTTTTTATTTACAAATTGATTTTTTAAGCTGGAGAAGAAAATGGCAACCCACTCCAGTATTCTTGTCTGGAGAATCCCATGGACAGAGGAGCCTGGTGGGCTACAGTCTTTGGGGTAGCAAAGAGTTGGACATGACTGAGTGATCTACACTTCATTAGCACATACATTGAGTAATCAAGATCATAAATGTTGATATTAGTTTACAAAAAATTTATTTAGGGCCTACTGTGAGCCAAATATTGTTTGAGATTCTCAAAGAAGTTTAAACAAAAGAGATGAACATTTCTGGCTGCTATGGTCTAAATACTTAAGTCCATCCAATTTTCATATGTTGAAACCTTAGCCCTAATATTAGAGGTGAGGCAGTTGGAGGGTGATTAGCTCATGAGCGTGGAGCTCCCATGGCTAGAATTAGTGCCCTTTTAAGAGAGACCTCAGAGTACCTTCCACCCTATAAAGACACAGCAAGAAGGCCTTGTCTCTGAGGAAAAGGATTCTCACCAGTCACCAAATCTGCTGGTAGCATGATCTCTGACTTCCTAATCTCCAGAACTGGGAGAAATAAATGTCGTTTACAAGTCTTTAGTTTGTCATATTTTTTGTTAGAGCAGCTTGAACGGGCAAACAATACTGACCCTCATGGAGCATAATATCTGTTAAACAAATTCATATATAAATAAAGAATTTATGTGTAATTCCAGGTAGTGATAAATACTAGGAGAAACAACAAACAGGAAAGGAAGTAGGGAAGGATGAGAAGAAAGATGAGAAAGGCTGCTTTGGATTTTAGCCCCGGAGTTCTGAGAAGTCCCCTTCGTGGAGGTGATAGGTGAATAGGGACTGGAATGAATGAGGAAGAAGGACGTGGCACCACCTGTGTTGTGGGGGGATGAGGGGGGAAGGTCCTTCCAGGCAAATGGATCAGTAGGTGCAAAGCCCTGAGTTAAGCCTGAGCTTGTTACATGTGAGCTTGTTACATCTGGTAACAAGCCTGAGCTTGTTACCAGAAGGCTCATGTGGCTACAGAAGAGTGAACCTGGATGCTGGGAAGGGAGGACACAGAGGGCATCAGAGGTCGCATCACATTGGCCTTGCAGACAGCATGAGGGCAGAGCTTCGAGTTCTATTCTAAGTGTACCTGCATTGATTGGAGGGTCATGGCAGGAGTCGCAAAATCTGACTACCTTTCTAGGTACTAACGCTTCTTCCTTTTCTTTTAAAATGAAGTAATGAAACTCACAGGGTAAAATGGCCTGCTCAGTCTCAGAATGTAGGAGCCCAGGGGAGGCTCAATGGACTAGTGAAGCTCAGATGTGCTGTCTACAGTTCCTGAGATGCTCTTTGCTGGCCTCAACTCCTCCTTACTAAATCAGAATCTCCAGGGGAAACACCTGGGAATCGGTATTTTTAGTAACTGCATTGGTCTTTTCTCATCAGAAAGCAGAGAAGCCCCAAAATGTTAATACTAGAATGGGGTATCTAACTCTTCCTAGAATCCAAGTCACTATAAAATTAGATACATTATATTTTAATTTGAAAAAAAAAAATCTAAAGTTAAAAAAAGTTTTCTTAGAAAAGTCACCAGTGTGACTCATGTGTGACCTCAGAAACTCAGTTGTATTTGACTCTTAGCAACCCCATGGCACCCCACTCCAGTACTCTTGCCTGGAGAATCCCATGGACAGAGGAGCCTGGTAGGCTGCAATCCATGGGGTCACTAAGAGTCAGACACGACTGAGAGACTTCACTTTCACTTTTCACTTTCATGCATTGGAGAAGGAAATGGCAACCCCCTCCAGTGTTCTTGCCTGGAGAATCCCAGGGATGGCAGAGCCTGGTGGGCTGCCATCTATGGGGTCACACAGAGTCGGACACGACTGACTTGACTTAGCAGCAGCAGCAGCAGCAACCCCATGGACTGTAGCCCGTCAGACTCCTCTGTCCATGGGATTTCCCAGGCAAGAATGTTGGAGTGGGTTGCCATTTCCTACTTGAAAGGATCTTCCCAACCCAGAGATTGAATCCATGTCTCCTGTGTCTCCTGCATTGCAGGTGGATTCTTTTTATTAGGGAAATTTTTACTTACCTTTATTAGCATGAAAGAATTTACACAAAACATAATAATGATCACTGCATGTTCTCACTGTTGTCTTTTTAATACAAAGAAAAAGAAATTACTCAAGTTGCACATTTCTTCATTTTGCTGAATTTTAAAACTTTGAGAATGATTGCATTTAAAAAAAAGTGTTAGTCCTCAGTTGTGTCCAACTCTTTGCAACCCCATGGACTATAGCCTGTTAGTCTCTGTCAATGGGATTCTCCAGGAAGAATACTGGAGTGGGTTGCCACTTCCTTCTTCAGGGGATCCTCCCAACCCAGGGATCAAACCCAGGTCTCCTGCATTGCTGGTGGGTTAACTTTTAGAATGATTGCTTAAAATATGGACTAATATAGAAAGTGGACTTCCTTGATGGCTCAGTGGTAAAGAATCTGCCTGCCAAGTGGGAGGCTCGGATTGGATCCCTGGGTTGGAAAGATCCCCTGGAGAAGGAAATAGCAACCCATTCCTGTATTCTTTCCTGGGAAATCCCAGGGACAGAGAAGCCTGGCGGGCTACAGTCCATGGTGTCGCAGAGTCAGACATGACTGAGCGACTAAGTACAGCACAGCATAGAGTTTTATAGACTAAATTTAATTTAAAACCCATCATCCAGTTTTATTCTTAGTCTGTCCTCTATTGTAAATGAGGTCCTGGTATAAGCTGTAAAGCCATTTCTACCTTATTTTGGGCCCAGCAGTGCTACTCCTAGGTGCTTATATAAGGGAAATGAAAAGATCTGTAGAGAAAAGGTTTAAAGCAGCTTTACTCATAACTGGAGAAGGAAATGGCGACCCACTCCAATATTCTTGCCTGGAAAATCCCATGGATGGAGGAGCCTGGTAGGCTACAGTCCATGGGGTCGAAGAGTCGGACATGACTGAGTGACTTCACTTTCACTTTACTCATAATAGCCCCAAAATGTAAAGAGCTGAAGTGATTACCAACAAAAGAATGGATAAACCAATTATGGACTATAATTACAGAGTAGAATACTACCCAGCACTTAAAAAAGAATGAAATACATGTAAAAACTTTAATGATTCTCAAAACCAATATGATCTAAATAAATCTTATCCAAAAGATAGCATGTGCTAAATCACTTCAGCTGTGTCCGACTCTGTGTGACCCACTGGACTGCAGCCCACCGGGCTCCTCTGTCCATGGAACTCTCCAGGGAAGAATACTGGAGTGGGTTGCCATTTCCTTATCCAGGGGATCTTCCCGACCCAGGGATTGAACCCATATCTCTTACATCTAATGCATTGGCAGGCTGGTTCTTTATCACTAGCACCACCTGGGAAGCAAAGATAGCACATAATTCCATTTATCTGATGTTCTAACATAAGCAAAACTAATTTGTCCATAAAAATTGGAACACTGATTGCCTCAAGGCAGTTAGAGTGCAAGGAAACCTTCTGGAGTGAATGGTAATGTTCTGTTATCTTGAAAGGGGGGCTATATTACTCAGGAGCAAACACTTATTCAAACACATCAAAGAGTTAAGATATATGCATTTCACTTTAATGTAAAATTTACCTCTCTCAAATGATGAAGAAATATTAAATTCCAATGTTATTCATGCTAAGGTTTTTAGGGGTGAGGTATACTGATGTGAGTAATGTACTCTAAAATATATTTTTAAAATGAGATGGAAAAATGGATGGTCATAGGAATGAACAGATGGATACTGCTAAGTCGCTTCAGTCGTGTCTGACTCTGTTCGATCCCATAGACGGCAGCCCACCAGGCTCCCCCGTCCCTGGGATTCTCCAGGCAAGAACACTGGAGTGGGTTGCCATTTCCTTCTCCAATGCATGAAAGTGAAAAGTGAAAGTGAAGGCGCTCAGTTGTGTCCGACTCTTAGCGACCCCATGGACTGCAGCCCACCAGGCTCCTCTGTCCATGGGATTTTCCAGGCAAGAGTACTGGAGTAGGGTGCCATCGCCTTCTCCGAACAGATGGATAGACGTGTGATAAAGTATGTGCAGGAAATGTTCGTTGTAGAATTGAAGTGAGGATGTACAAGTAGTCTGCTGTCTGTTTTGCACACCACCTTTCTATCAAGGTCTGCTTGGAACCCTGTCGAGTTCATGGAATCCTTCTAAAAATTCCATATCTCTTTGGTCTTTGCCTTTTCTCAATTCTTTTAATAAATGTAGCAGATATGGTGAATCTTGACACTTGATATTCGGTCATGCATTTTTCTGGAAATATGGACACATGGATACATAGCATGTATCTCCTTGGGTAAGATACAAACTTCTTGAGAGCAAAAACTAGTCCCAATTTTTTTTTTTTCCCTCTCTCCTCAGTGTCCTTTCTCCAACACACATAGAATTGACAAGAATGCTGCAGTCCACGGGGTCAAAAAGAGTTGGAGACGACTTAGCGACCAAATACCACCACCACCGTGATAATCTATCCATATCATGATAAATATTTATTGGAGTGGCTAAGCTTCAAGACACACATAACAACCGTGACTCCATAATTTTCAGACAAATCTGTAGTTTGTATTTTCAAGATGGCCTAGCCGTAGAGCATTAGACTAATCTGTTTCCTGGGTAGATTCCAGTTTCCATTTCAGATGTCTCCAGTGAACCAAACTCAGGCTATTGAGCTGTGGTTGGAGCACTTGGCAGGGCAGTTCTTTTCTTGGCAGTCCTTAGAGACACTGAGACAGTGTGGAAAGCTGGCAAAACAGAATGATGTACACACCAGCAGTGTACAGATACTCAGATTCAACAGACAAAAAATTGACCAAAACAATGGTCAAAAATTGACAAAAACAATGACAGAATTATCAGAGGGTGGTTTGCATTAGGACTGCCTTTTGGGACACTGACACTGGTCTTGCCTTTCCTCGGTGATTGATGGCCCTGTGGAGGCAGAACTATTACAATATGAACAGCTAGTTAATTGCTGTTAATTCCAGGAATAATGATCTCTACTATTAGTGAATAGGAGTAAATAATCAAGAAGGGTATTAAAAACCCAAAGCAGATTAAAAAAATTTTTTTTATTGAAGGATAATTGCTTTCACCTTGTTTTGGTGGTCTCTGCCATACATCAACTCGAATCAGTCGTAATTATACTTATATTCCCTCCCTCTTGAGCCTCCCTCCCAACCCTCTCCCCACCAATTCCACCTCTCTGTGTGATCACAGAGCACCAGACTGGGCTCCTTGTGTTAAACAGCAGCTTTGCACCAGTTATCTACTTCATACATGACAGTGTATGTATGTCAGTGCTAAAAACCCAAAGTAGATCTTTAAATTCCCAAGATAAAGACTAGTCAAATGTCAAAAATAGATTTAATACTCTGCTTGGCTTTTATTAGATATAACAATTGAATTTCTTACTTTGTAACACATTTTGGAGTAAATCCAAGACCCACTATATAGCAAAAATGTTTGTTGTAGTTTTCAGGATGAGACAAAATTGTCATCTAATTTTTGGAGAGGATCTTCCAAGAGCATGACTTCGAATTTGCTTAGCCATGCTGGTGTGAATGGAAGTTCTTCTCCCTGAGAGCCTCTGCAGAATAGGACACACACAGCCTTTCTGTTTCATCTTTGTATCACTCTGGCCTTTGAAATAATTACACCAGATCCCCCTAAACCTAGCAGACTTCATTATGAAATTTCTTTAAAAAAATTTTTTTTTATTGTGGCTAAAAGTCCACGACATGAAATTTACCATCTTACCCATTTTTTTACCTGCTCACTTCAGCTGTGTTAAGTATTTTCACATCGTTGTGCAGCCAAGTTCCAGAACTTTTCATCTTGTGAAACTGAAATTCTGGACGCATTAAGCAACCACTCCCCACTTTCCATCCCCCAGTCCTTGGCAGCCATCATTCTCCTCTCTGTTTTTGTGATTTTGACTACTCTAGATACCTCACGGAATGGAATTATACTATACTTGTCTTCTTCCTTCCTGTGTGCCTGCTCAGTTGTGTCCCACTCTTTGAGACCCCTTGGACTGTAGCCCTGCAGGCTCCTCTGTCCATGGAATTTTCCAGGCAAGAATACTGGAGTGGGTTACTATTTCCTCTTCTAGGGGATCTTCCCAACCCCGGATCGAATCCATGTCTCTTATGCCTTTTGCATTGACAGGTGGGTACTTTACCACTGGCGCTACCTGGGAAGCTTGCAATTGTCTTTTTTGTGACTGGCTTATTTTATTTAGCTGAGTAGCCTCACTGTTTATCCATGATGTAGCAAAGCACCCCACTCCAGTACTCTTGCCTGGAAAATCCCATGGATGGAGGAGCCTGGTAGGCTGCAGTCCATGGGGTCGCTGAGAGTCGGACACGACTGAGCGACTTCACTTTCACTTTTCACTTTCATGCATTGGAGAAGGAAATGGCAACCCACTCCAGTGTTCTTGCCTGGAGAATCCCAGGGACAGGGGAGCCTGGTGGGCTGCCGTCTATGGGGTCGCACAGAGTCGGACACGACTGAAGCAACTTAGCAGCAGCAGCAGCAGCAAATGTCAGAATTTCTTTCATTTTTAAGGCTACATCATACTTTTTTATGTATTTTATGTATGCTTTTGCTGCTTAGTCACTTCAGTTGTGTCCAACTCTGTGTGACCCTATGGACTGCAGCCTGCTAGGTTCCTCTGTCCATGGGATTCTCCAGGCAAGACTACTGACGTGGGTTGCCATGCCCTTTCTTCTCCAGGGATCTTCCTGGCCTAGGGATCAGACCCAGGTCCCCTGCATTGCAGGCAGAGTCTTTACAGTTGAGCCATCAGGGAATTGTATGTATGCATTGTATGTATAGACCACATTAAAAAATCTTTTCATCCATCAGTGAATACTTGGGTTTCTTCTACCTCTTGGCTATTTTGAATACTGTTGCTATGAACATGGATGTGCAAATATCTCTTTGCAGTCCTGTTTTCAGTCCTTTCGGATATGTACCCAGAAGCATAATGTCTGGATCATATGGTAATCTTACTTTCAATTTTTTGAGGAATCTTTATACTGTTTTCTGTGATAACAGCACTATTTTATGCTTCTACCAGCAGCACATGGGGATTCTTTTTTTCCACATCTTTGCTAACACTTGTTACCTTCTTGTTTTTTAAAATAGTGGTGGATCCTAATCAGTGTAATTAAAATTTGCCCTTTAATTAAAAAAATAAAAGCCCCACTTTCTCATCAAAGGAGTTGAAACTGTTGAAGACACAAAGTCTACAAAATCCAAATAAGATTCATTTCACATTAAATGTATTATAGCTGATCATTTCTTGTGTTACTCATGTATTTTTTTTTTCTTTAGGCTTTTGAAAGTAGCCATATACTGAAATGAACCAGCTACCTCAGTATTACCTGGGCAGAATTTAAATGGTGAACTTTTGCAATCCTATTTTCCACGACACTGTTTTCTGATATTGTGAAAAATTGACAGTGCAAACCTGATCTTCTGCTGAAGAGATAATGTGAATAAGAGGTGGTCATCATCATGAACTTCAGTGTTCTTGTTGCTAAAACAAAGGAGTTTGTCTAGATGAGAGATGACAAAACTACATGCCTATGGGACACAGGCAGGCCCTGTAAATGAGTGGAGCAGCCTGGTTGTAAAACCACAGAGTGGAAGGTCTTTGCAGACTGGGGAGGAGGGGAAATGCTCCTTCCGGAGCATGAAGCCAGCCCTCAGCTCTGATGTACTGCAAGGTGAAGCAACATAGACTTCTGTCCACGTGACGTGTGGCTGAATCTTCAGACTTGTCCAGAAGAAATGAAGAATTTTAAACATGGTGATAATTTTAATGGAAAGAAAAATGCTTTTGTGCCGGACGAAAAAACACATTTCTGAGTGGAATGTGTCCACTAGCCTGGGGGTTCGCAGTATGTGGGCTGGATAATCTCTGAGGTTCTTTGAATTCTAAAATTCTATAATTTTTAGGAACAGATTAAAAATAGTGACTATAACCAGGGTCTGTGATCCTATTTTGTACCTTGGATTGCTCAAAAGTATAGGCTGTTGTCTTGGTTTGCTGAGAATGGATCAAAATGACTCAATTGTTTGATATATAGACATTGCCTCCTTAAGCACTATATTCATCTTCGGTGAACTGTACTAAGAAAGATTTGTGTGACAACTCATATCACATTTGAGGTGATACATGACTCTCTGTAGCAAAAACTGCTGTCTTTTATTTGATTCCTCAAATCTGTATTAAATTTCAGCAAAATTGAAGAGACAAAAAAATCAGTTCATGTCTCAATCAATTTCATGAACTAAAAAGACAGATGAATTTTCTCTTTGGCTCCAGCTCTGCCTGTTCCTGCAGAATTGGAGAATATTGGTGGTTGTCTGATCTCTTCTGTCAGAACTTTTTCCTTTTAATAAGAGTGCAGCTGTGATTGACGTGTGCTCTCCATCCACTCTACTGGTTCTTCTTTTGTTAATGGAATGTTGATTTCCCAACTAGCCACTCCTATTGAACTCAGTCGTGTGTTTCTTAAAGTGTGTTCCTCAGACCAGTAGCATCAGCATCAGAAAAACAGCATCAGAAATGCGTATTTCCAGGTCTTATCCCACTAGTTTAAGTAATTCTAGTACTGCAGACATACCCCACAACTCCAGGCCTGATGCTTTGTGCACTCTGATGGTTTAAGGTACAATCCAGGTCAATGGTTTTCAAACTTTATGTTGAATCTGAATAACTTGAAGCACATGTTAAAGCAAAAACTGCCGGTCGTCTCCCTCAGAGCTTATGATTATGTAGGTCTGATTTGGGACCCAGGCGTTTTTACCAAGTTCCCAGATAATGCTGGGGCTGCTCCTAGGAGATGGTGATGATCACACTTTGAGAACCATTGCTCTGAGTTCATGAGGTTAATCTCTGAGAATTTTGTTGAAAAGCCACATGCTTCAGTTAGCTGATGCATCATAAATGCTGTGTGAGAAGGTACCCTAAATCTTAGTTGCATACAACTGTAAGTACGTATTTCTCTTTTACACATGTGATCACTGGGTGGTATTTGACTGTTTGAATCTGGCTTTGATTGGACTTGGCTCCAAGTGGTAGGTTTAGCCAAGCTCTGCTTCATCTTCCTTAGTTAAATGGCTACTCAACTCATAGCATGGTTTTCTAAGAATAAAAGTCAAAGTGCAAATGATCAGGTCCCACTCTGTCTGCAAGCTTATTACAGCTCTAACTCAGTTCAATTACATCTACTAATATTCCATTGGGCAAAGGGTTTCTCTGGCGACTCTAATGGTAAACAATCAACCTGCAATGAAGGAGACCTGGATTTGATCCTTGGGTTGAGAAGATCCCCTGGAGAAGGGAATGGCTACCCACTCCAGTATTCTTGCCTGGAAAATCCCATGGACAAAGGAGCCTGGTGGGCTACAGTTCATGAAGTCTCAAAGAGTTGGACATCACTGAGTTACTAAGCACACACAAAGCAAATCACATGGTTGATATCACAATAAAAAACTTACATGAAAGTTGAAGGGGAGATAATGATGTTTACTGAATGATAATTTAATTTTTCATATTTTTGGAACTAGTGCCTTCTTTCCACTTTTTTTTAAGCTGATAAACTAGAGTCTTGTATCTATTAGTGGCTGAATTTGCAGTCATCCAGGAAAAGATTGCCTCAGAATAAAGTCAATAAAAGGAAACTCAGAGCTGAAAGCTGGAGAAACATAGTATCCTGAAGATTCAGCCGTGTTAGAAACCACTTTTATTATTGAACTTTTATGTTAGCTAAACTAATACTTTTGTTTTTCCTTAAGTTGTTTCTTGCAAACCAACACCCTTAAGTACATAACCATGAATGAAATATTTAATGATTACCTTTCACTTTATAAATCTACATCAATCCTTGAGATAATGGGCATTTCAATAAATATGATATTTAAGTTGTGTATCGAAATGTTTATTTGCCAAATATTTTTAGTACTGTGGTATTCTTGAAGCTCGATTCAAAGTTAAATTTACTGCAGTAGAATTTGTCTTTAATCAAGTACTTTCAATACCTTGTAATATTTCATTTGGTTCTACCTCAAAGGATTAGATAAAAGTTAAGTAGTTCAGTGTCATAGGTGACCAAGAGAGGACTTTATATTTTCCAGGGAGTACATTTGTTAGAAATTACATGATGATGTAGGTAACAACAATGCTGGGCTAATGAGATGAATTTTTCAGTTTTTTTCTCCAGAAATAGGCATTCTGAGACTGGCGTGGCTCTCTACCATCATCTTGGACCTGGTACCCTATTTTTTTCCTTTGCCATTCTCACTGTGTGGCTATCAGTTTTTCCCCGGGGGCCAAGATTGCTGCCAGAATCAGGCTCACATTCCAGGCAGAAGGGAGGTAGTGAGGGTGAGCAAAAAGGGTCCATCTCAGCTAACTTTTACCCTTTTAAGGAGCTTTTCTTGATGTGTCACGCAACAATTTTTTCCTGCATTTCATTAGCTAGACCTTAATCACATAGACACAAGTTTGGCTGAAAAGTAGTCTTTTTGACTCAATACTTCTGTCTCCTGCATAAAATCATGGTTGTATTACAGAGAAAGATGGCTGGAACCTGGAAGGCAGCTGGCAGTCTCTGCTGCAAATGCATAAATAGTTAAGTATCTCTGATGGAAATAAGCATAAAATCAAAGACCAATGGCTGACAAACCGAAATGACTTTAGAAATGGAATATATCTCAAAAGAGAATTGGAAAATGAGCATATCTCAAAAGAGAACTGGAAATGAAAGGCAAGTAGAAATGGGGTTAGGAACGAAAATCAGAATGGTCACTAGAACTACAGGTGAAAGGAAGGTGGTGAAAAATACATTTTCTCAGGGTTTAATTGACACCATTTTTGAAAGGGAAGTAAATGTGGATAGTTCAGTTTATAGAAATGTGCACCATTGCTCCAAAATCACTGCAGATGGTGACTGCAGCCATGACATTAAAAGACGTTTACTGCTTGGAAGGAAAGTTATGACCAACCTAGACAGCATGTTAAAAAGCAGAGACATTACTTTGCCAACAAAAGTCCGTCCAGTCAAGGCTATGGTTTTTCCAGTGGTCATGTATGGATGTAAGAGTTGGACCATAAAGAAAGCTGAGTGCTGAAGAATTGATGCTTTTGACCTGTGGTGTTGGAGAAGACTCTTGAGAGTCCCTTGGACTATAAGGAGATCCAACCAGTCCATCCTAAAGGAGATAAGTCCTGGGTATTCATTGGAAGGACTGATGTTGAAGCTGAAACTCCAATACTTTGGCCACCTCATGTGAAGATTTGACTCATTGGAAAAGACCCTGATGCTGGGAGGGATTAGGGGCAGGAGGAAAAGGGGACGACAGAGGATGAAATGGCTGAATGGCATCACCGACTCGATGGATATGAGTTTGAGTGAACTCTGGGAGTTGGTAATGGACAGGGAGGCCTGGCGTGCCTCAAAGAGTAGGAAAAGACTGAGCGGCTGAACTGAATTGAACTGAGAAGGAAAAGAACTTTTCAAATAAAACAAGTCAGTGTTTTTTAGCAGGCTTTACAGACTCAGCTTGAATAAAATATCTTTAAAAATATCCATCTCTGGATATTCGACTCCACCTTCTCTATGCAGCCTTCTGGTGATAAATCTGCCCTTTAGAGTAAACTTCCTCACCTAGCAAAGATATAACAAAGGCAACGCTAACATTTGAGTTTACTCAGATGCTCTTTCTTATTGTAAAAACCCATGGCATTTAGGTTGAAAAACATAGTTATGTAAATTTCCCTACAGTGAGAGAGAGAATAGGCAGTAGCTTATCTCTAACATCACATGATGTTGGACTGTCGTCCTCCAGGAGATTGGGAATATCCTCAGAAAGGACATTTGATGTCATGGGGGGCTATGGCTTGGTATGGCCATTGGGCAGGATTTTGGTTTCAGTTCAGTTCAGTTCAGTCGATCAGTCGTGTCCGACTCTTTGGAACCCCGTGAATCGCAGCATGCCAGGCCTCCCTGTCCATCACCATCTCCCGGAGTTCAAACTCACGTCCATCGAGTCAGTGATGCCATCCAGCCATCTCATCCTTTGTCATCCCCTTTTCCTCCTGCCCTCAATCCCTCCCAGCATCAGAGTCTTTTCTAATGAGTCAACTCTTTGCACGAGGTGGCCAAAGTACTGGAGTTTCAGCTTTAGCATCATTCCTTCCAAAGGACACCCCAGGCTGATCTCCTTCAGAATGGACTGGTTGGATCTCCTTGCAGTCCAAGGGACTCTCAAGAGTCTTCTCCAACACCACAGTTCAAAAGCATCAATTCTTCAGCACTCAGCTTTCTTTACAGTCCAACTCTCACATCCATACATGACCACAGGAAAAACCATAGCCTTGACTAGACGAACCTTTGTTGGCAAAGCAATGTCTCTGCTTTTGAATATGCTATCTAGGTTGGTCATAACTTTTCTTCCAAGGAGTAAGCATGTTTTAATTTCATGGCTGCAATCAACATCTGCAGTGATTTTGGAGCCCCCAAAAATTTTGGTTTAGGTTCAACCAAACTCAAACCAGTGGTAGATGGAAGAACGGCAGTGGACAAACAGATCTGATCACAATAAAGTTCTGCTTCTCATAATATTATATTGTGATGTTGAACCAATTTCTTCATTTCCATGAATTGGCATTTCTTCATCTATAAAATGATGATAAGGATGCCTGTTTACAGTGGCACTGAGAGGATTAATGAAACAATGTAGGTAAAGTTACTTAAGCTGGTGCTGATGGTGAACACTGAATGAATTCAAACCCCACTTCTATCCTTGGTCCTACCCTTCTCCCTTTCTTCTTTTTTTTCCCCTCTCTAGTCTACTTTCCCTATAGACCTCAAAATATTCTAAAGTACCACAAGGAAGCACAGTTTGAACATCAGCCTTGTGTAACAGTAGATCCCACATAGCTTGCTGAGTTACACTGGGGTAGAGTAGAAAGCCTACAGGCTGGAAGTTCTGCTGATTTTCTGAGTAGCTTGTGTGTGTGCAGAACTACAGATCATCAATCTATTTATTACAATTTGTAGAATATAACTGCTTTGAGCAGTTCAATTTTTCTATTCATTTCTTTCATTTTCCACTTATCATGATTTGCTTAAGTTCTTGCTCTATAGTGGAAATTATCAGACTAACTATTCCCTGTGTGTCTGTGTGCAGACATTAGCTTTCAGAATAAACCAGAAAATGAATAGTTTACTTAGAGTTTCCCTATTTTCACCTCCCCATGTCTTCATGATCTCCATTTGAACTTTGTTTTCACAATAATATGTATATACTTGAAGTGAAGTGAAGTCACTCAGTCGTGTCCGACTCTTTGCGACCCCATAGACTGTAGCCTACCAGGCTCCTCCTTCCATGGGATTCTCCAGGCAAGAGTACTGGAGTGGGTTGCCATTTCCTTCTGTCTACTTAATTATTTCACAGCATTGTTATGAAAAGCTGTCAGTTCCATGTATTGCCATAGTTAAAGCCAATCTTTTGATGTTAATTACAATAAATTATTCCTGTGAATATTAATCAATTGAACAGATTTCCAATCTCAGCTCCTGAAACACACAGCAAGTCAGGATTATAAATCAGTCTTCTTGGCTTTTACATAGCTTCTAGGCATTTAAAAAATACTCTCAAACCTCACGTCCTCCTAATGTTTTTCTGTCACTAAGGATGATCAACTTGATTCTCTTAACACAGAAAGCAAGTCTATGCTAAATTATTTTTGACATTGCTAACTAAAAAAAAGAAATTTTTTGAGCATATAACTGTTTCATCCAGCTGGATTTTAGAAAGCATGCCTTTTCTGTATTTATTTCCTTTGTCAGTAATTAAGCTAATTTCACTTTTGTCTTTCATGGGCAATTTCAGAGAGTTTATCCAAAGTCAAGCCAATAGGTAGCATCTTTCCATAGAGATACAGGCAAATAATTACTAGTATTTGTGCACTTTGAACAACATTTGCTGAGTGCCTACAATATGGCATGCACTATGTGAGCAGTCTTTGCAAAGAGAAGCAGTGTCTCTGTGCTCCACCAATTCACAGAAAGGGAAACCACCTGGGGCTTCCAACTGGTGCTGTGTTCATTAGTGACTATTTGGAGGCAATGTGAATTACTCATTTTCAAATTTATGCATTCATTAATTATTCATTTAATTCAATCATCCTTTTGATAAATATTATTTTAAAATAATTTAAAGTCACTTTCCACTGGGTAGCTTGTTTGGTAGGATATTAAAAATTATAGTTCACAGAGATTGAGTGTTTATTGTTGCCAGGCTGATGTGCTAAGTTTTTTTTTTTTCCTATTCTTTTTTTTAATCCTCTTAATAACCCTGCAAAATTGGCATATTTATTATTGCCATTTTACAGATGATAAAGCTGAGACATAGATAATAAACTGAGGATGCTTAACACAGGCAATTAGTAGTGGAGCTGAGGTTCTATATTTGCTCTGGAGCCGATGCTAAAGACCACTATGCCTTCTGATTTAATATGGTATGAGTAGGGAAACTGACGGAGAAGGCAATGGCACCTCACTCCAGTACTCTTGCCTGGAAAATCCCATGGATGGAGGAGCCTGGTAGGCTGCAGTCTATGGGGTCGCACAGAGTCAGACACGACTGGTCGACCTAGCAGCAGCAGCAGCAGGGAAACTGAAGCGTCATTAGGGCATCCCAGGTGGCACAAGTGGTAAAGAACCCAGCTGCAACCCAGGAGACATACGAGATCTGGGTTTGATCCCTGGGTCAGGAAGATTCCCCTGGAGAAGGGCATGGTAACCCACTCCAGTACTCTTGCCAGGAGAATTCCATGGATAGAGGAGCCTGGCGGGCTACAGTCCATGAGGTTGCAAAGAGTCAGACATGACTGAAGTGACTTAGCACATAGTCAGTGTGACATTGTTCAAGGGAGTTAACCTTGAGAATTTTCTTGATTCACTTGCTCATCCATTCACCCGTGTATTAGCTGGTGTTGACTGAAACCCTTCTCTCTGCCAGGTGCTTTTCTGGGCCTCTGAAACACAAAGGTAAACAAGATGCAAACCTGGCTTTCAAGGAGTTCCATGCTTGGATTCAGCTATTTGTTTTCTGTCTCCATCTATAGATTTGTTTTTTGATTACTCTAGAATCATGCAACATCTTAGCTCTATGAGTCCAGGAGGAGGTTGTTTGCTGCTGATCCTTGGCAATGGACTGCTATTCAGATCCAATTTTAATTGATATTCAGATGTTAAGATATCACAGTACAGAAAATGTAAGTGGGAAATTCTAACAAGGAAAACATTATTTCCTAATTCTTAAAAAGATACTGTGGTGTTAATATTTATACTTCAAAGGGACTATCATCTGATATGTTACATAGACAAACCAAGAAGTTGCTAATTCCAATAAAGAGATGAAACTGATTAGAAGATAAAGCATAGACTTTGCCTAAGATTAACACTGCACTTAAGGCCATTTCTGAGTTGAAATAATGAGGCAATTGTCTCTAGTTCCAGCCATGAGCTGTTTCTTCCTCCAGAAGAAGGAACTGAATTGCAGCTACACCACCCTCCAAGGGTCCTGCATTTTTGCCAAAAACACTCTTTCTCAGATTCTGTTGAAAGGAGTACAAAAACTGCATATTTGATGAGTGGAAAAAATCAACAGTAACCAGAATATTAAAACTTAGTGTTCAAATTTAAGACATCTTGTTATCTTATCGACAACTTGATATGAAAATCCCACTTTTAATGATGCACATTACGACTGCAGCCAAATGGAAGCTATTTTGAGAGGTGTAAAACAATGTTGCCATGATATGCTCCAGAAACAAACAGATGCCTCATCGTATGGGAGAAAATGGGAAACCTCAGACTCCCCAGGGCTGGTGATCTGCCTGGGAGTCAGGGAAGTTTTGGCTTACTCTTCTGGGCTAGATTCATTTCTGTTGCACGCATTTTTAAAACATATCATTTCATTCTCACCAAATGTGTGATGTTAGGAAATCCCCATTTCTGGGATGTGACACCCCTCTTGGGGCTCTGACTCACTCTGAGCAGGACCAGAAGTAAGATGGGAAAGGAAGATGGAGAAAGACATTTTGCTTCTTTGAAGAGAGTCTCTGTTAGCACAGTTACACACTCAAGTTACACTGTGGAAGGAAGTGAGTTTATAAAAGACTGTTACAGTAAGTCCCCTACATGCCAACAAGTTCTGTTCTCAGACCATGTTTGTAAGTCAAATTTGTTAGTAAGTCGGACAAAGTTAGCCTAGGTATCCAAATTCAATCGGCTCTAAACTACTGTGCTGTAATAGGTATATAACACTTTCCATACAAATAATACGCCAAAAGCAAACTCGAAAAATAAAGAAAATACTTTTAATGTTGTAATACCTTGAAAATCACAGTAGAAGAGTACAACAATGGCGTAAAAGGGCTGGCATTGAGTGAATAGGCAGGAAGAGTCACCGAGAGGAGGTGGGAAATGGTAGAGCTGAAAGATCTTCAGCAATAGGAGATGGGGGGCAAGCTGCGATTTCACTCACACTTGATGTTGATGGTGTAGGTTCTGGGCTTGAAATAAATACACGACGTACTGTACTACTGTACTTTATATAGTATTGTGCAGCAAAGTACACAAAAGCACAACCATTTGTAGAGGATGCACGCAAGTGACAATGTACACCGGACATGTGAACTAACTTAATGTGACTGGACATGGGAACTCACGTCCATATGTTTGAAAGTTTGAAACTCGTAGGTTCGTATGTAGGGGACTTACTATACTGTCCATTCTCAATTTTTCCCAGTAGTAACAATAAAAATCCGTAGTATCAGAATCAAGGTCCCTCAAAAAAAAAAAAAAAAAAGGTATAGATTGTTTTGAATAATCATCTGCAATTCTTGGGCTTAGAATCCTAATGGAAACAGTTTCTTTCTGAAAAGGACTCTTATTTTCAGCCCTTCTAGATGTTGAAGGCAAAATAAGTGGCCACATACACCTCCCGAATCCTTTGGCTTAGAAATATCCAAATTAATGGGCTTCCCTGGTGGTTCAGGGGTAAAGAATCCACCTGCCAATGCAGGAGATGCAAGAGATGTGGGTTTCATCCCTGGGTTGGGAAGAATCCCTGGAAAAGGAAATGGCAACCCACTCCAGTATTCTTGTCTGGAAGATTCCATGGACAGAGGAGCCTTGTTTGGCTATAGTCCTTGGGGTCACAAAGAGTCAGACACAACTGAAAACACACACACACACACACACACACACAGAGCCAATAAACCTCCAGCAGCAATGTCTTTTAATCAGCTGTTTAGAGGGAGAGGCTGAAACTTGGAAACCGCTAGATAGAATGTGATGGGTCAATTTGACTTTCGGAATCCAAAGGGGTGTTTTTGAGCTGAGGTGGTGAAAGGCCTCTGCCTTGGCCTGGGACACTAACTGGAAATATTTTTGTAGAACACTCCAGAGTCTTCAAGCTAGATTTCCATTTTACTTGACTTTTGTTAAAAAGCAAAAATTCCTTTTGGTTGTTGTCATTAAATTGATTTGACTTGATTTGTAGAACTTTACTTTTATTCTTTATTTCTTAAAATAATTGCTCATCAAAGGGAAAAATAATATGGCATAAGGGAAGTCCCATAGAAATCTAAAGGAACCCTCTAAATTTCATGCAAGTATTATGAAACAGACCCTCATTCTTGGGCCATTCTGTTCAATAAAATAATCCTGCAAATACCACACTGTCTTATTTATAACTTTAGAAATGTCCACCTACCTTGGATTTAGTAGTTACAGTTGTGTGGCTTTTGATGAAATACAAAGAAAGTCATGAGCTTTTAAATACAAATATTCTTCATACATTAGGAATACATCCAAGAAACAATGGCTTTATAGTTGGGTATTAATATTAATGATGTAAGAAAATTGCAAGCAGATTCCTCTGGAGAATCCTTGACATTAGTGTTATTTAAAGCTATTCTTTGTAAACCTTTGCTCAATTACTCAGGCTCAATCACCATTACCTTCTCCAAATGACCTTTGTGAACTCCATTTGGGCATGTTTTGATTTATCTCTCCCTTCTTATCCCTCTCAGATCAACTTTATGTGCTCGCTGTAGCGTCTCTCTTGAGATTTGTGATTTATGATCTCTCCATCAAATTACTCCTCTCTTTCCTCCCCTCCCCAACCACATGCATTCCCTATAAGAACGTCAAGGTGCAGTTTAGAGCTTTCATGGGAATTTCTTTATCTTGCTAGTGTCTCCCCATCTCAATTATTCACCTGGAACACTTTACTCACCCATGTTCTGAACCCAGACATATATATAATCTGCCTATCTGTTCTCTTCATAGCACTTCCTCTCATGTGCTTTTAAGTAATTTGACGCTTATCCTGTTCCATCACAGGCAAAGGTACTTCTGGTTGGGATGGGACTCTTTGTCTAAAGTAGACCGTGGATTTCCTTGTTCAATCTCAGTACATAACCAGGTGAGTTGCAAAGGACACTCCTAGAGAGTTCTCAGATGCCAACTCTTAGCTCTTCTTAAACTTCTTCTCACCCTTAGAAAATTCAAGATCCCAGACAAACTTTCTCACATTATCAGAATTTTCCTCTTCACATTATATACAGGTGGCTCTCTCAGTAGCCATCAGACTTTGATTGTTGTTTGAGAATCAGAAGAATCAGATGCTGATTGTTTTGGAATGGTGTGGGAAAATAGGGTGACCTGGTAGGATTGCTAATTGAAAAATTTCAATGAACATATGCTGTCTATGTATATCACTCTGCTGCTGCTGCTCTACAAAGTACCCCAAAATGGCTGTGTTTTGCATTTAATTTTCAGAACCACTTGTTCAGTAGCAATCATGGCCCTCTCTCAGACAGCTAAAGTGGTTGGCCCAAGAACATATCTGAGACTTCAGATCTTAACCAGGTATGGCTCTTTGTAACACATTTATTACTTCACTTAGATGCAATTTAACTGAATATCCTAGATAGAGATGATGGCTAGTTTAGTGAGATGGTGGAGAGGGATGTGGGTTGAGGAAGAACTTTACTGGCAGACTATCTGAAGACCTAAAATTTCATCAATTCAAAATTCATTCTTCTGAGTGAAAGATTGTCCTCTGAGGATACCAATTTCCCCAGGAAACCATACCACTTCTTCCTTCGATCAGTCGTTGGATCAATAGTTTGAGGCAGCTTGGTGTTAGTGTTTCAGCAGGTTTCACGCAGGAATGCGAAAATCACAGCACAGCACTGCTCTCACCTGTCCGGTGTCTGGTCAGTTGCCCATACCTTCTGGGACTAGAGGTGGTCTCACATAATCCTCAATCCAGTGGTTTGTGGGATCTTAGTCATCTGACCACGGATCGAACCCATGCCCTCGGCAGTGAAAACTCTTGAGTTCTAACCACCGAACCACCAGAGAATTCCCAACAGCTTCGTTTTGACTGGAAGTGGTATTTGAACTGGAATCCATCTGGAAGCAAGACAAACGGAGATGGAGAAGGGGTGGGGATTCTGCTTGAGGAAGACAAGACTGGGTGGAGGGCTGGAGCAGGGACCGTGGGGAGGCAACATTAGGTCACTGGGCGATGGGGAGGCACGAAGATACAGAGGAGCTGGGAGCAGAGAGGAGTTGGGTAGCTTCCAAATGAAAAGATCACATTGTTAATAATGCTGCCTGAGTTTGCTCCACAGATGTACGTATCCAGTGCCAAATACTTCAGTGGCAAACCCTGCTAAGGCTGAGAACTGAAAACAAACCAAAAGCAGTCAACGCTGATTATTTAAAAAAACGTACATCTCCTTATAGAAGAGATTCACGGACACTTGTTCGGACAGTGACTTCTAGCTCCAAATCCATCCTCCCACAATCTACTCTTTCCCCCTTGGCTCCCCTTTCCCTGCCCTAGCATTTTCTCTGGAACGGCTCCATTCCAACACAAGTTTGAGAAATGACTCCAAAACTCTGAAGTTCAGGGCAATAATTTGAATTGCCAAGACTGCAGAGCAGATCAAGACATAATCTTCCTTCAAGCCGGCCCTGACATGGTTGGAAAGAACACGCAGACATGTGAAATGATAACTGACAACATAATCAAGGGGAGAAAAATGGATGACATGGGTGTATGTGTTAAGGCAGGACAGGGAATTAGAAGTCCATGTGAGCAAAGCTTCTGGAAAAGCTCTTGACTTGATCTGTTCCCCCAAGAAACAGACTCTGACGTGGAGATTTATATGCAGGAAATGTGTTGGGAGTCCATGTCTCCTAAGAATCCTTTTCAAAGGATTTATGGAGAGAAGATGAACTGTGATGTAGTCTCAGGTTGCTCTCAAGTCAGAGCTGGGGAGCCTGGATGGCCATTCAGAGTCATCTTGAGTTGAGACAATGAGGCCAGGCCTTTGCCCTTCCTGCCATCAACCAGTCATTGAATGTGAGTTTCCTAGAGAGCTGGCTGCTGGGGAAACAGGAGTCTCAACCCTGGAAGGTGGCTCTGGGTGTCCTATCACAGTGGCCACCACAGGTGTGAATTCAGCTGAATCCTGATGCATACGGGCTGGGTTTATGTGGTGGGGGGCTTCCCAGGGGGCCGAGACGGGAAAGAATCTGCCTGCAATGTGGGAGGTCCGGGTTCAGTCCCTGGGTCGTGAAGATCCTCTGCATTGGCAGGCAGATTCTTAACCAGTGGCCCATCAGCAAAGCCGTTGCTTTGGTTTTGTTTTGTTTTCAAGTGAGTAGAACACTGTGGGTCTAGTGCAGGGTGTATGTGTAGTCAAGCAAGCAGGACCTGGACTGGCTGACTTTCAATGGCTAAAGAGTGGTCAACTCTAGCTTCAAAAAGGCACAAGGACTTCCCTGGTGGCACAGTGGGTAAGAATCAGCCTGCCAATGCAGGGGACACAGGTTCAATCCCAGGGCTGGGAAGACTCCATATGCTGCACAGCAAGTAAGCTGGTGAGCTACTGAGCCCATGTGCTGCAACTCCTAAGTCTATATGCTGCAGCTGCTGAAGCCTGCTCGCCTGGAGCCTGTGCTCCACAAGAGAAGCCACTGCAATGAGAAGCCTGTGCACTGCAACAGAGTAGCCCCTGCTTCTTCCTGCAACCAGAGAAAGCCTGTGCGAAGCAGCAAAGACCCAGTGCAACCAAAAAAAAAAAGGTACGGAATGCAATCCCACTACACATATATAGAATGGAATATCTGTGCAGAGTCCTAAAAATTACCATAACCCTTAAGATTCTGATTCAATGTATCTTCTTCCAATCAGTCTAGTTATCTCTTGGGATTGGAAAACCCTGGTCTGTCCAGTTGATCTTCGAATCTTTGTCCTGCTGAGGTTCAAGTCCTTGTCCCGACTTCTTGCTAAGGCATCATAAATCATAAGTAGGCATTCAGCAGCTGCCCGGTCCCATGAACCACTTTTAGTGGCAACTCTCTTCAAGAGGGAACCAAATGCAAAGTAATTGTATTTTTTTATTTCTATGAACAACAAAAGGCTTCCATAATTTCACATCTCATTGCTTTTAAGAGCACATATATTACAAATAAACTCCACAAACTTTAAAGATTAGTATTTATCAACACTTTTGTACACATACACAAATATTTTAATAACAGTATCTGAAATGTTATTCATATAATTTTAGCACTGTCATAAGTAATACCTAAAAAGGTTCTTTTAAATTTGGTAAAAACCATATATTTTACAATCTTCTATTTACATCTGAAATACGCTTAAATGTTACAAAAACATTCACTTTGACCTTCAAAATATGTGTGCGAGGACTGGGTATTGAACATAATGTGACCGACAGCAGACTTACAGTCAGCTTTTGAATTACACATTCATTGGAATTTCATAGCATATATTTAGCTTGGCTTGATCAACGTCACTCAAAGGAAAAAAAAAATTGTAATAAATGTGCAAATCTGGAGGCTGGCAAAATTCTCAAGCTAGCGAGGTAAAAAACAAATGAACACCACCATAAAAACTTCAAATAAATTAAATGTTATCTTTCTCTTCCCCGAGATTAGCTGCAAATTCAGAGTTCCCTTGAAGGAGGAGTGTCCGATGCTGTGGACTTCTCAAACTTCTCCACTAGGTGAGACAGAGACCGTGGGCAGAGAGGGAGCCGCCTTGTTAATTACTCGACTGCAAGTTCGCTCCA
The DNA here is from genome assembly GCF_029378745.1 of Bos indicus. Classification (NCBI taxonomy): domain Eukaryota; kingdom Metazoa; phylum Chordata; class Mammalia; order Artiodactyla; family Bovidae; genus Bos; species Bos indicus. The sequence continues at coordinate 112,822,202 of NC_091761.1, forward strand.
CTCCTCGCTTTGATGGGTCGTCCCGGTAGGTAATCTTCAGACAGGACAAAACACAATGCGATAAAACAAAACGATAATAGAGAGGTCTGTGTTAATAACTTCAAATACAAAAGCAAAACCCAGAACACTGACTTTAAAAAAAAATTTCCCCACAAGGAATCTGCAAATTTTGAAAATGCTCTTATCAAACTTGAGTTTTAAAAAAAATTATTTTAATTGGAGGCTAATTACTTTATAATATTGTGGTGGTTTTTGCCATACACTGACATGAATCAGCCATGGGTGTACATGTGTCCCCCATCCTGAACCCCCCTCCCACCTCCCACCCCATCCCATCCCTCAGGGTTGTCCCAGTGCAACGGCTTTGAGTGCCCTGTTTCATGCATCGAACTTGGACTGGTCATCTATTTTACACATGGTACTATACATGTTTCAGTGCTATTCTCTCAGATCATCTCACTTTCGCCTTCTCCCATGGAGTCCAAAAATCTGTTCTTTACATCTGTGTCTCTTTTGCTGTCTCGCATATAGGGTCATCATTACCATCTTTCTAAATTCCATATATATGCATTAATATACTGTATTGGTGTTTTTCTTTCTGACTTACTTCACTCTGTATAATCTGAAGAGCTTTTTCTTCCCAGCCTACATCTCAGCCATGTTGACCAGATTTGAAGTAGTTTCCTGATTCTCTTCAACTATCAGATATGTTTTTAAATGTGAATGAATCTTATGGATGTGTTTGAGTAATTCTGGAATTTTATTTTATTTGCAAAGGTCATAATAAGTATTGTCAAAATCTGCCTCCAAAGAAAACATCTGAAGCCTCATTTAAATGTTTCCATTAATGGAAATAGGAGGAAAAAAATATATACCTTGATCTGATTTTACTTTCGAAAATAATGTTAATATGCCCTAACTGTACTTCCCTGTCAGATCTGTTCAACTAATGATATGTGAACACAGTAACAATTCCAGAAACCCCAGGCACCTCTAAAACCTTGGTGCAGAAGAGGCTTAATGAATATTTAAAATTCCTGGTTTTCTCACTGACTTTACACGTTACCAGGCTTTGGCTCTACTGCTTTTCTGGGACAGAATGGCTTCTCTGTCCCCACAGCATCCGTGTACCTTATACTATCAATAAGTTCTCCTTATGATCAGTGTCACAAGTTCTGTTTAAATACATTGGCAAACAATGTATCTGAAACTCAAAAAGCAACATGCCTTTGGATCTGGCCTGCTTGGCACGGTAACAGAATAGATGTGTTCCCTCTTGTGTTTTTTTTTTTTTTTTTTTAATATTTGCTATCCGTTACCAGTGTTGACTTCACTATGCTGTCATCCTTTTAAACGGTGAAACAGACAGCAAATCAGCATCTTATGTTTCATCCAATGGTTATATGTATTACTTTGGCCTCCATCAAAAGAGGCTTTTATGGTTTTTGGCCATTTATAAAATAGCTTGGCATCCTGGCTGTCTGAAAAGGTAATTGCTGCCTGCTTGTCACTTTAGCAGCTCCATGTCCACATCTCCATTTTTACACATGAGCGTCTACCTCATCCCGCTCCATCCCACTCCTTATATTGAAGGTTCTTTCATTAGGCAGTGGCTTTAGTGTTTGCCTTTTACCTTAGACTTTTCTGGACGCTCTCGGAATGAACTGCATAATCAATTCTATTTCTGTTTTTCTATGTCTGTCTATCCATTCTGTTTCTATTGTTAACAAGTTTAATGGTAGAATTCCTCTCTTCACTGTAATTATACATGTATCTGTTTCCAGAATACGTGGATGAGTATCAAGGTATGTAAAGGTATTCATGCGTCACAGATTAAGGCTCATTCATGCATTATAGGATTATGCTAAAATTTGACTACCCTTCCCTCTACTAGAGTGCCAACCCAAACATTAGAGTCAAATGCCTTTTCAGTAAAAATATTGAGGAAAGAAGCAAACATTTTTTGTTATAAATCTGAATTGAGATTTACACCCCCTTTTTAAACTACTTTGGACTTTAAGGACACCATCTTTTGCTATTTCTGACATTACAACCAACTCAAGACACTTATCAATATTTGTCATAAAGATAGCTTATTTTGCTGCAGAATACATAGTTCTGCTATGGTTAACTTAAACTTGTGGTTGATAATTATAATTAAATAGTGCCTCTTCTAGAATTTCCTCTTCAGAGTTAGAAGTGAATATTTTTTCCTCATTTTAATCTAAGATGGAAATGTGGAATGGCCATTTAATAGAGTAAGACATTTTTAAAGAAAACTTTTTTTTTTTTTTTGAGGATATCATGAACACTGTAGTCATTGTCCATATATAAAACCTATGTGACAAATCACTATAGAGGCTCAGGACCAGGAGAAAGTTTATCTTTCCTGCCAACAGATCTATTTCTTTTGCTAAATAATAAGACCTGTGTAATCCATTAGTTTCTTTACGTCAGTTTCTAGGACGCTCAGAGTCAAATTCTGCTTCTGTTAGCAAAAGTTTTCTAGAAAAAAAGTTATTTTCCTTCCTCTAAATCACCTGGCCATTGTCTCTGTTTTTTTATTTTTTATTTTTTTAGCCCTTTGAGATATAATGAATCTTCATTTTGGATACAAATGAGCTCAAATATATTTTAGAAGTTGATAGGACATATATTTTTCTTTTAAACGCTAAGTTGTCAATTAGCTTTTTGATTTTAGTAGGCTTTTTATTTTAATATTGACCTACCTTGAAATGGAAACAAAGTTGATTTAATTAAATAAGCATTTTTACAGAACACTTGTGACTATGGAGGTGCCTGGGGAAAAGGAACAGGTAGACCAGAAGGCCACAAAGGACAGAGTCAACATAAGGAAAGAAAAACATACCGCTTTTGCTTACAGTACTGAGGGAAATACTAGACACAGAGGAACAGAAGCTGTATAGACATGGACCGCGGCAGAGCTGCCAGGAAAAAAAGAGAAAAGCATTTTTGCCCAAAGTTTCAAGGTCAGATGCAATTTACAGCTGGAAACAAGCATTTCTTAGTCATCTTTTCCAATGTACAGATCCATTGCTTGTTCTTTTTGTTTTACTCTCAGATTTATGATTTCCCCATCTGTTAAGGCATCACTCCTGAGTATTTAATTCCCATTACCCCTTAACAATTCCAAACCAACACTTTCTCCACTAAAAATCCTATCCAGGAGATTTTTTTCTTTGCAACATAAGTCAAATAACCATTTCTTTCTCTAACTGCTATGGAGAACTTAAAATGTGGGTAGAATGAGATGGAAAAGAAGAGAAAAAAAAAAAGGGAAATTTAATTAGAATAAAAGAAGGGTATGACACATTTCATGTTTTGTGACAGTGTTATTTATTAATAACACTAAACACCATTTTCCATTTTAGGAAAGGAGAGGGAATTAATACTTAATGAATGGCTACCATGCATGAGGCACTATTGGGAGGTTAGCTCAAGTTCTCCCCCTCAGTTATTCTGTAAAGAACACATCTAACTCTTCACCTGGTGGGTGAAGAGACATCCAGGTGGAGTGTGAGGGTTGATGGATGCTGGAAGTAGGCCCAAACAAACTGAATTTGGTTTTGATCACTTGATTCTCAATACCCCCCAAAGTAGTGATTATTGAATGTCTACATTTTGTGCAGTCTTATGGAACACACTGAAATCATGAATGACTTGCTTGTGGGATGGAGGGTTAAGTTTATCCCAATCTGCATATCGTCTAGAGGCTCAGTCTCTGTAGAGGCAACCTTGACTATAGAAGTCCAGGACCCTAAGTTCCTGTCTTCTTCCTGAGAACTGTGCAGAGACCCCTAGTGGGAGTACTATGGAACTGCACATCCCAGCCTGGAGGTTGTGAGGTCCTGAATCAGGGGCACTGGGCGTGGTAATAAACTCTAGCAGGAACGTCACCCAGTGCTCTTGGTGTCTAATTAGGCGTCATCTGTTCTAGAAAACCAACACACGTCTGGTTTGGATAAATGTCTCTGAAAACTGGAAAGCATCTGGGTTCTCAATTTTCTTTTTCTACAGATTTTTCTCCAATCTGATCTCTCTCCTTTGAGACAAGGGGTGATGTACATGGGGAAGAGAACAGCTCAGGAACAAGGTGTTTGTGAAAATGCAGGGATTTCAGTAGCAGGAAAAGAAAGAGACTCTTTCCTGTCTTCGTGGCATGGGGGATAAAATGGGCACTTCCTATGCATAGACGGGGAAAGCCTCACCTGCTCATTCATGATTGCCGAGAGCTCGCTGAGCATGTCCTTGTAATGGGACCTCAGTTCCTCCTGGTACTCCAGCTGGTCCTCCTTGATGAGGCGCTCATTCACATCCAGGGCCTGGCCACACGCATCTGCAAATTGCCTTTAGTGACGGCAATAAGCAAATTAACAAGCAACCCTAGAAAGTGGCTTCCCTGGTGGCTCAACTAGTATAGAATCTGCCTGCAGTGTGGGAGACCTGGGTTTGATCCCTGGGTTGGGAAGATCCCCTGGAGAAGGGCAAGGCTACCCACTCCAGTATTCTGGCCTGGAGAGTTCCATGGAGTGTATAGTCTGTGAAGTCGCAAAGAGTCTGATACCAGTGATCGACTTTCACTTTCTTTCACTTTCAGAAACTGGCAATTTACAGACTTCCCTGGTGATCCAAGGGTTAAGAATTTGTCTTGCAATGCAGAGGAGGTGGGTTTGATCCTTGGTCAGGCAAACTAAGATTCCATATATACGTGGGGCAAGTAAGCCCACACACTACAACCAGAGAGCTCCTGCACCCCAAGGAAAGATCCTGCATATGCAAGGATCCTGCATGCCTCAACTAAAACCTGACACAGCCAAATACATAAACATTAAAAGAAAACAAAATAAGAAAGTGGCAACTTGAAGTCAGGCTGCTGATAAACTAGGCTACGGAGAAGAGGGTCTGTCAGTGGCTCCCTGGGGGCATTCATTCCTGACGCCCTGTCTGAAGGAATTCAAGGAAGAACAGCTCAACAGAGAAAGTCTTACCTGAAGATTTCCTTCAAAAGCTTTACTTGGTTGTCAGGGTATTTCTTTGCATTGGTTTCTTCAAGAAAAGCCCGTGCATAGGCCATTGGTCCGGCATTAACCTATTGGGGAGAAGAGAATTGGCTAAGAACGGTAATATCTCCTCCATGGAGTCCTCTCCATGGCTAGAAAGAGGCGCCTCCACCATGCGGCCCCCCTAATTCTCTCACATCCCCTTGTATCTGTCTTATCTGCTGTCTCTAGACCAGTCAGTGAGCAACTAGAGGACGCATCTGAACTCCACACTTCCTTGCCATCCTTCCTAAACTTCAGTCGTGTGGCCACCATGTCATGTTTTTGCTATATCCACAAATTCGGCAAGCACTGTTATTTTCTTAATAACTCTGAAAACTAGACTCATCTTTATTTACTTAAATACATTCAACATCTGTGAAGTCAAATGTTTGCTGGGCTAGTCACTTTTCCCCCTACAAACATTCAAGCAAACACACAGCTACTAATAAGAGACATTATGCAGTGGTCGTGATCTCGGCATCGCGCCGGGAACCACTGTTCTATCATGTCTCACTGGACAGTCTGGCAGATTCTGGTCCAGGGAGGGACTTTCTAGATTTGCTGGATGAAGGCACAATGCCAGGCCCTGGTCATGCTCACAAGCATGCATAGGCTGTCATTAGTGAAGGGGTTTGCATTCTTTAGAGCGTATGATCCTTGCCTATGACTGTGGGGCTGGAAGGAAGGAGGTGAAAGAAGGAGGAAGCTAAGGCTGTATTTGAGGCATATTCAGATGGCTTTGCTCACCAGCTGCTGCCCGTGTGGTAGAGAGGACAGACCCTACAGAATACTTGCCTTAGTTTCTTCATATTCCTCTCAACCTTCCACTGCTCAGCCATGTGCTGAGGGAAGCTGTCCCATTTGGAGTGTAACAATGGCTCTTTTGCCTTCTGGCTTTAAAGAAATTATTATCATTGAGTCAGCCATGGGGATACAGACAAGAGGTGGGCAGGGAAGAGGAGAGCCAGGTCAGCATCAAGATCAGTGGTACTGTTTTCCTTTGGCCTCAGCCTCCTGCATGGCTCCGTGTGGCACTGTTACTGGCCTGCCTTTATTTAAAATTTTAATACTTTGTTCAATCTGGTTTTGTGAAGTTACTTTTGATTTTTAGAAGTGGAGCATTAAAGTATTATTTTAGCTTGATTACTGAGTTTTTTGATGCTCCCTTAATTTTGTGCCCAAGGGAAATGCCTCGCTCACTGCACCCTAGTCTCAGCCCTGTCAGAGTATTTAGGCCCATGGCCTCCTCCTTGCAATTCCCCAGCAGAAACTGTGTCTGTCTATCATGAGTTGGTTCTCAACTCTCTCTCTTCTTCCAATAACTCTTCTCTCCCCTGAGTCTTAAGGTTTGGGGAGGGTGATAGTCCCTCAGTCTTATGCCCCAAGTGCCTGCCCTCTTTGGTTTTCCTAAATACTGCTTATACATTCTCAAAAGAGTCTATTTAATTATATTCTCTTCATTTCCTCACTGTGAACAGGCCATCTGCTTCCTCTCAGGACCTTGACATAAATACTGATGCACATTTATGAATGAATAAACATTTAAACATTTTTGTTTTTGAACAATTTTGTACGTCTGTTTCTGACAAATTTTAAAAAGCCATGCTAATTCATTCATTAATTCATTTGTTAGAATTTAGAATATAGAACACAGTTTATCCAGAGAAGATGGGAAAGGACAGTTGAAAAAAAAATAAGTTTTATTTTAGCTAAAACCTAAGAAAGATTTCCCCTAGGTGTTTGGTACCTCCACAAGGAAACAACATTTTAAAGATTCAGATAAAGGTGTTGGATGGTATCAAAACCAGAAAAATGTCTCTCATACTCTTTGTCAAAGAATTCCAAGGGGCATCATTTTTGTACCAGGTTCCACTGACCGTGTGCATCTCAGCTCTGGGTGACGCTCACCTTTACACTGACACTGCCTTGGAGTTTGAGCTGCAGTCTGATCATGTCCACTTCTTCCATCGTGCAAAGCTGATTAAGCTCGGAAACTTTCTTGGACATCTCGTCAATCGCCACTTCAATGGGATTCAGTTCTGTGCTTGACTGGCTAACAACCTGTATCCTCTTCTTCACGTAGGGGAACAAGTGACTTGCTGCACAAAAGCAATACAAGAGCATTTCAAGGTCAAGGGCTAGTGAAAGGTCACGGGTTCCCCTGAAGATCAGGATGACCCTGAGTCTTTGCACTCAGAACATTCTATCCTGCACGTTCTCTATGTATGTGAGCCATTTTTCTCTATGTGCCGTGCTCTCACACACCTCTTACTTTTCTCCCAGCTACTTTTGCCTGGCATGTTCTTCCCCACTTCACTAGTGACATCTCCTCATTGCCAAGGCTGGACTAGACATTTAGAGTCTCTAAACACTGAAAAGACAATAGTTTCCACTACAACTTGTAGTTCAAAAAAAAATTACATTGAGTCACAATAAAGCTGTGACTTAAATAGATACTGAACAGCACATACTATGGGGCTTCCCCAGTGGCTCAGTGGTAAAGGATCTGTCTGCAATGCAGGGAATGCAGGTTGAGTCCCTGGATTGGGAAGATCCCCTGGAGAAGGAAATGGCCACCCACCCACTCCAGTATTCTTGCCTGGGAAATCCCATGGAGCCTTGTGGGGTCACAAAAGAGTTGGACGTGACTTAGTGATTAAACAACAACAAGCATAGACTATAATAGCTTTGTTCTAGTTTCTTTTTTTGTTACAAAAGTTCTGGTAAAGTTTACTGAAGATGACTGTTTTCTCATAGTTTGGATGTGACTGCTAGCCACGTACCTACTGCAAAACCCAGGATTGCTCACCTCTGAAGATGCCTTGGGTCTCATTCATTCAGATGCCTGTGTTTATTCCCCATGACCCGAGTCTGCCTTAAAGTCCTCTCTGGGGGGTTCCCATTTCATTTCTCATGCTGGGCTCACCTAAAATTCTTGCTTTGCTTGGCTCTTTTTCCTATCAGACAGTGAGCGCCTTGAAGGGATGAATTGTGTTTTATCTATTTGAATTCTCAAAACACTGTCCGACACCTATAGGCACTTACTGAATGTGGAAAGGATGACCAGCTCATAGAATAGATCTAGATAGTATGGAAGGGATGGTGGAGGAAAACCCTCTGCATCTGTTTCACAGATGAGAAACCTGAATTCCCGAATGGTTTAGAATCTGTCCCCAAAGCACATACATCTGAGAGCAGTTGACTCTGCAATAACTGAGGGTAGGTTCAGGGAGAGAGGAGAGGAATGCTCAGAGTGCCTTTCCCAAGACACCATGACCATCATCACTGGAAGATCTAAAGGGAAGCGGCGGATAAAGTGACTTTAACTCTATGACAGTTTCTGTTTTGGCTGACTTGTCAAGGGTCTCTTGTTTCCAGACAAGGGACAAGAGGAGGTCTGGGCTTCCTGGCACTCATTTCCAAGTTAGCACATGTTAGGTCCTTGTCTGCAAGATTGAGGGGCTTCCCAGGTGATGCTAGTGGTAAAGAATCTGCCTGCCAATGCAGGAGAGGTAAGAGATCTGGGTTCGACCCCTGGGTTGGGACGATCCCCTGGAGGAGGGCATGGCAACCCACTCCAGTATTCTTGCCTGGAGAATCACAGGGACAGAGGAGCCTGGCGGGCTACAGTCCACAGGGCTGCACAGAATTGGACCTGACTGAAGCGACTTAGCACGAATGCACGCACGCTGCAAAGACTGAAGTGTCTTGATTTCTTGAGTCCAGCCTAACCCAGGACCCTGCAGGGGGACGTGCACTTGGGGACCGGCACTTACTTGTCAGGACGGTCCTCCGTTTGCACTGCTCCTCCACGCCACCGTGCTTCTTGCCCGACAACGTGAAGGGCGTCTCAAAGACGAAGCGGTTGATATTGTGGTGCATTTCGAAGTCCGTCTTCCGGTCCTCTATTTCCTTTTCCTCAAAGAATGGCGTGACATAGGTCACCTGGATGTAGGCGTATTTTGGGTCCAAATCCTTGGGGTTCACCTGTTTTAACACATTGTGCACAGAGAAAGAGTGGTGGGCCTGGGGTGCTCCTGGAAGAAAGGTGGGGAGCCCAGTACCCCTGCAGCTTGGCGTTCTGAGCCTTGGATGAAAATGGCCAATGACATCATCTGAGGGCTGGGTGAATGGAAACCACAGAAAGAGTAATTGGCTGGACTGTGGTCAAGCAGCCAGATGGTGACAGAGAACAAATCGGAGCCAGCTGTGCTAAGTCCCTGGGGCTCTGAAATAAAAGTACTTGGCTATGACATATTATTTAATCTTTTATTTTCTTTCTTTTCTGTATTCAATATCTTCATCTTTGGCTTGAGTCAAGCGTGTTAAGAGTGGAAATACATCTCTTTTTCTCTCTACAATTAGCCATGTTACCTAGACTGGAGCCATGAGCTATGGGCTTGTAATGTGTTAGGAGGTTCCTCATTGGTTTAGAAGAGTAACTGATAACCTGTCACGTGATTGCAAACATTTTTCTTTTCAATTTCTCGCCTTCTCTAATCTACAATAAGTTATTGTATATAACTTTTAAAACTAACTCTGTTTTGGTGAGTAGCCTTGACAAATAGCATGGAAAAGAGGCGAAAGGTCCTCCCTGCTCCCTGCCTCTTTTCTAATGACTTCTTGAAGAGTTTTTAAACTTCTTCCAACTTTCTCCATCCATTCACCCATCCACTGCTTATCTAATTCAAGAGATTTGAGGAGGCTCGTGAATTAATTTGTAATGCTACTGTAGGATGGATATAAGTATAACCATTTTTACAGATTAAAAAATGGAGACTCAGAGTGACCAACCACCTTCTCCAGGATGGACCACCAGCTGCTAAGTGGTAGCACAGTGGAATGAAGACTCCAGTTGTTCTGACACCAAATTTGGCATTTCTCTCACCACTAGGAGCTGCCTCTACTTTCCATGTAGGAGGGCGACCATGATAGTGGTTTGAGTTCTGTCCCTCTTTATGGGGAAGGAGTTTGCACCTTTCAAGTTAAGAATGATGAACACATTTGTAACAACTTCCGCCCAGATTCAGAAATCTAATCTTCTATCCAGATCTTATATCCTTCTAAATACCAGCTTTGCAAAAGAGGAAAAGGATAAAAGACCTCTTTTGTAGCCCAACAGAGGCCAATACAATAGAGTACAAACCATCTTCTCTAGCTCCACCTTCTGTCACATTCTTCTATCCAAACTGTGCTTCAAAGACCTCCCATTCCTCAAACACACCTTCCCCTAAATACCCCCATCATTGCATGTGCTGGTTTCTCAGCTACCCTTTGCTTCCAGCAAATACCTTCTTACCTCTCACCTTACAATCCCCAGCTCAAACATCATGCCCTCTGTGAAGCGTCACCCAACCATGAATGAGGTGTTCAGGGAGCCCCAGCCCTGAGCTTTCCCTGTATGACTTGAAGGCGTAGACCGCATCACCTGTGGTACCTCACTGCACTCTATTTAACCAGCTTTTCGCACACATCCTCCTTTTCCTAGCTCCGTGTGAACTGTGAGCTCTGGAAGGAAGAGACTGTTTGCCCCAGCTCCTAGTTCTGGGCCTGGAATGCAGTAGGTATTCAGTTAAGGTTGGCTAAATGAATCAAAGTGTATTAGAGAGATTCTGAGTAATCTCATTAGAGGATGTAAGTGTTTGCTTCCTGGAGCCGGGAGGAGGTTAGTTGGATGTTTGCAGCTTAGTACAATGGGATTGGCAAGTCTGGTACCGTCACAAGAGGGCAGATTTCCAAATTCTTATGACCCAGGAAGACCTCCATGACTGAATAAATAATTTCTTGCTATTTTCTCCCAGTGCATCATGGGGCCCAATTGCTTTAACCCTTTGGTTGCTATTCAAATACAAACAAACCATGGGAGGGATGCAGGGGCTGGTAAGTTGTTTTTAAGATTATCTAAAAGCTACTCAAATACACATGTACAAAGTTTTTGACTCTCTCCCTCCCATCACCAGTCAACCAATAAACAAACAACCAAAAGAGCTTAGGTAGTTTACTTTGCATAGTCAGGCAAAAATTTAAAACTTTAATAAATGTAGTGAAGAAAAAAGGAAATCAGTTCTTTGCACCTGCACGAATATTCTCCTACCTTATTGGAGTCCTGGATTATCTTCACATTGTCTGCTCCGAATTTATCTGCATAGAGCTTGAGCAGTCTTTGAGAAATCTCAGAGAGACCTGTCAGCTTAGGCTCTTTATAAATATACTCTTTGCCTTCTTCTTCTTCAAAAAATCCCTACAGAAGACATATAGTGAACCACCAATTTTACTAGAGAACTCCAACTGCAAGTCATGAGCTAAACAAAAACCATTTACTTAGATATTACAGCCAGTCTTTTGGTTGACATCCATGCCACAGGTTAGCTCCCTATAAAATTCACAATCAGAGAAAAATCAGGTGAAGAAAGCAAAATATCATATTAGAATCAGTCATTAATGCAAATATTCCCCAGTCAGACCAAAGAACCTCCAGAGGTACCTTCCACATGTTTTTCTCTATTAGTAGAAATCACTGGTAATCCCTGCTTGTATATATTTTAGGGGAAGAATGCCCTCCTGTGGTAGTTTGGTGTAGAACACAAAGTCTGGAGTACTCTGGTATTTTTTTCAAGGAGCGGTATCATTTTTAATGAATAGTTCTGCAAGTCTTGGAAACTAGCATAGGAAAAACCATAGGGGCACATGAAGGGATCTAAACGGGTTGATCTCATCCCACATCCTTGGAGACGAAAAGCCATAACAGAAATTACTTGTGTTACGCTCCCAAGTACTGCTACTTTAAAAATTATTTTATATTAATATTTCATGAGGGGCCCGATGGAACTCGGCTGTATGCAATTTCATCATTCAATTCACTTTACTGATAGATTGCTTACATTCTTGCAAAGCTAGATCTCATAAGATTGAAAGTAGTAAATTAACCATGTCATCATTTTTATGTCATAGGAGCAAGTAGGTTTTAAGCTCTGTTAATTTGTTTTGGGGAAGGGAAGTTTCCTTTGAGGAAAATGGGGACAATCTTTATAATTCTTTCTCATTGAAGAGACACAGAAGCATTTTTTCCTATGGAAGACATGAGGCTTCAGATAACTGGAGAAAGTCTGCAGTTAAGAACCCGAGTGCATCTGGAATCTTCTGACTGCAGAGTTTACCCTAAGGAAGCAACTTAAAAAAAAAAATAATAATTTTGTTGGCTGTGTTGGGTCTTTGTTGCTGCACGGGCTTTTCTCTAGTTGCGGAGAGCCGGGGCTGCTCTCTAGTTGCAATCACGGGCTTCTCATGGCGGTGGCTTCTCGTGTTGCGGAGCGCGGGCTCTAGGGCGTGCGGGCTTCAGTAGCTGCGGCAGATGGGCTCAGTAGCTGTGGCTCCCTGGCTCTAGAGCTCAGGCTCAGTCGTTGTGGCACATGGGTTTAGTTGCCCTGTGGCTTGTGGGATCTTTCCAGATCAGGGATTGAATGGTGTCTCCTGCATTGGCAGGTGGATTCTTTACCACTGGGCCACTAGGCAAGCCCAGGAAATAACTTTTAAGGGTTGAGTGAAGATATTAGAGGTCATAAAATATCTCAGCTATACTTTTTTTTTTGCTTGTTTTATATTTTTGACCATTAAAAACATACTCATTATATAAAAATTTGGGTAAAATATTCCGATGCTGTTTTTTCTTTTTTCCCCCACAGCTAATGTGAGGTGATCTGAGAATACTGATCACAACTCACATCGGTATGGTGCTTTATACTCGCAAAGCGCTTTCACTGGTGTTTGACCATCACGAAGAGTATGCTGCTGCTGCTCAGTCACTTCAGTCGTGTCCGACTCTGCACGACCCCGTAGACGGCAGCCCACCAGGCTCCCCCGTCCCTGGGATTCTCCAGGCAAGAACACTGGAGTGGGCTGCCATTTCCTTCTCCAATGCATGACAGTGAAAAGTGAAAGTGAAGTCGCTCAGTCGTGTCCGACTCTTCGTGACCCCATGGACTGCAGCCTACCAGGCTCCTCCGTCCATGGGATTTTCCAGGCAAGAGTACTGGAGTCGGGTGCCATTGCCTTCTCTGCACAAAGAGTATACTTGGTATCATAAATGGGCTGTAACTGACGACAAGGAACAAGGCACATTCACCAGCACAGTTCCTGTTAAGCAGGTAATCGCCTGTTTCCTTGCTGTTTCCCTGATCAACTCGGGGCTTTTTGGAGGCAGGAACGTGTCCTGTTCCACACTGCATGTCCAGTGTTTAGCGCTGTGCCTGTGCCTGTGTGATGTTAAGAGAGACATCCCTGCCCGTTAGCTGAATGAATAAACAGATGAATGAGGCCGTTCTTAGAGAGCATACATCTTAAAAGCATGTATTTGCACCAAGTATAGCTTGAAAAGATTCCATTGCTTTTGGTACAGGTGTTTTTATTGAACAATTTCTCTGAGAAGTGTTCAAGACTAATACAGCAGATTGTGAGTACCTTGACTCCAGACTGCTAAAACAGTGATGTGTGATGTTAAAAGCAAGCAAAGCCTCTCATCATTCTTCGAGACTCTGTAGGGGTAGTGAGGTCTGACCCTATCCCACATGACTTCCAGCCTGCTAGGTTTTTTCCTGTTGATGCTTTATGGAGTTTTGTCTGATTCAAGGTCAGAAGTAAGTGGCTAAAATTGACAGACTGACAAAAAGAGAACTGACTTCTGAGGCCGTCAACCAGAATCCCCACAGGGCAATAGCTCAAGCCACATTTACCGCTTCCATTTCAATGAGAAAAATGTTTCCAAATTTAAGGAAAAGATTTTTTCATCAAGGTGTGAAAACTAGCACAAAGGAACATTTTCACTGTGAATTTTTTCCCCCTAACAAATTTCTGAGTGCAGAGTTAGCAAAAAAGGAGTGGAAAGAACAGTATTTTATTGTCATTCCTATGACCTTTGTGGCCTTCGTCATGACCTGTGACTTTCTTTCATTCTTATACCTTGGTCTGGAGGATGGGAATCAGTACAGATTTAGACTTAGGAGACCCTAAGGGCAGTGCCCAGCCTACCGGAGATTGTTGGCTATGATGAGCATAAGGACAGTAATAAAGGAAAACACTGTCAGAGCAATTTGAGTTCTGGCTAATATAAGGCAAGGCTTTCCTGGTGGCTCAGCGGCAAAGAATCCGCCTGCAATGGAGATACAGGTTTGATTCCTGGGTTGGGAAGATCCCTCAAAGAGGAAATGGCAACCCAGTCCAGTATTCTTGCTGAGAAAAGCTCATGGACAGAGGTGCCTGGTGGGTTACAGTCCATAGGGTCACAGAGTCAGACAATACTGAGCACACACACATACACACAATACGAGGTAAATAGTTTAACTGAGTTTTGAGTGCTTAAAAATACACACTCAAGTTCTCTTGCTTGGGAATTACACTTTTCCTTATTGTAAATGGACTATTGATGCTTATTTTGATATTTTGGTAAGTGATTGATCAGAAAGAATTATGATTAGAATTAATCAACTTATAGAACATGGAGATACAAACCTATTGAGACGATTTTATAAAATGAATAGAAAGGAGCTGGTGTAGCAGAATACATGTTAATCTGCTGTCTGCCAGGCTTTGTGTAAGAGCTTATGGAGCCAGAGAAATGGCATCTCTGAAAATGGCTAGGATGTGAGCTTGCCTTTTATCCAAGGAAACCATCAAAGCAAAGCCCAGTGACGAACAGGAGACTATCTTAAGGAATTTTAATGCTCTGTGCATGAAATAATTGACTTATAAATAGGACCCAAGGTGAAGAAAACCTAGGGGCAATTTCTCTTTTGCTTTTGCTCCGAAGTGATGAGAAAAGTGCATTTCAAAGCATCAGGAAATGTGACCTCTGCATTTCCCTAGCTAGGCTGACTTTTTAAAGTGTCATTTTACATGGCAACAACTCCCTGATCTGCCATGGTTAGGAATCGGCACGTGTCCAAGTTAAACATGGACTTTGAGTCAGTAGAGTTAAGATGCACAGATTATGAAATTTCAAAGCAACAGGTTATGATAAAAATATACGTCAACAAATTGACAACAAAAATCATCGGCTCCTTCTTAGATGTTTTGGTAGGTATTTCAGAATCCTGCAATAGCTCTAGATCATTACTGGAACATCACATGTAAGTGCCCCTGCTATTATATTCCACTGACTCAACGCTCACAGAGGAATGCATCCAAAGGGGAATCTCGTGTATAAAGATGGGTCAGAAAATCATAATAGGCTGAATACTAAGAAAAGAAAACTTCACAGGTGCAGAGAAATGGTTTCACAGAAATAGGAACCCCAGTGTATATATGTTTCTCAATGACTTTCATATAAGGGGGGAGCCAGAAGGGTATATCATACACTGACATGAAGGTGATGGTTGTACCCAGTACAAATGCTCTTCCCTCCGAACCCCAACCCCCTTTTCTATCAAGATTTTAAAATGTATCTACACCCATGTAGGCATGATTGAGAATCACAGAATCATAGAATCAATCCTTTGATGAATAGAATCAAATTCCCCAGGCCTTTCACTCATTTCATCCCAGGGCCATCTGATGTTTTAAGTTATACAATGAGTATTCACTTACTTGCTTTCATGCTAAATACCAGAGCCTAAGGATTTCATTGATTACAGTGGTTGTTTGATCACTACTGGCAATTCACTACTCTTAAAATGAATACTTCAGGGACACTTGGGGGGATGTTTCATGTAGTCAGCTCTGTGTAAAATTTCCATAGTCAATGATGCCAGGGTGTTGGATTACAAAAGTCATGCTATGCAAGACTTGCGTTTTTAAAGTTCTTGCTGCAAAAGAACAGTTGCCAAATTCTTTTCCAGGGTCTGGCTCATTGCAGACATAACATTACTCTAGTCAACCCTGTAAAGGGAAAGCACTGGTCTACAGGGGACACTGAAATATTTACACAAAGGCCTTTGTGGAGGCAACGAGTTGATCACATATTATATTCCCATAATCCTTGGAGCATGATTTTGAGACATCAGTTTGAATATTAAAAAGTGAATTTTACAGGGACATAAGGTACTGTGATGAAAAGGAAATTATGTCTGACCATGGGGATTATGCTAGTGAAATAGTCAAGATTTTCTCTTAGATCTTTAGCACCTTCATTCTGCACATGTTCGAGGAATGTGCCAATCTATTTGGTTATTTCTTTATCATCAAATATGAAGTGACGTGCATTGTCTGCTGCCATTGAACACAATAGTTCACGTGCTTCGTTTGGAGTCTGGGGACAGGTATCTGAATATCATTTGAACAATGGTGACTGAGGAGTCATCAAAGAGGCTGTTTATCACAATGACCTCCATTAGTTCTCCTTTGTTCAAAGGCAGCTGGGGTTTGAGTTTACAGAGCACCATGTTCAGGCATGTACTTGGGTCTGCAGATTTCACACGACATTTTGCTTTTTAAGCTCACTTTGACTTTCAAATCAAAGACAACTGAGAACACTAGCAGCATACAAAACATCAGGTGCACGGTCAGCACACTTTACTGAGAAATCTGCAAAAAGAACAAGGTTAGGACATTTGAAAGTAGCTCTCTCCCATCATTCCCCTTTCCCCCCAAGTCTATTTAGTTAGAGGGGTTTTCAAGTATTCTTTTAGTAGGTGAGTTGAGGACCCATGACCCCAAATTTACAAATGAAGGTAGAAAATACTGATATGGTATGGATAGGGGAAGGGATTTAAAGAATTACAAAAAAGTATGTACTAGTCGGAGAAGCAGAGCTGTGGACAATGTGTGAATACTGAAAGATTTTGCCTTGCCAGCTGGGTTTCCCTGGTGGCTCAGACAGTAAAGAATTTGTCTGTAATGTAGGAGACCCGAGTTTGATTCCTGGGTGGGGAAGATCCCCTGGAAAAGGGAGTGGCTACCCACTCTAGTATTCTAGCCTGGAGAATTTCATGGACAGTGGAGCCTGATGGGCTACAGTCCCTGGGGCCACAAAGAGTCAGATACAACAGAGCTATGAACACTTTCACTTCCAGTTCTTTTCAAAAGTAATTTTTTGAGCCACATGAAATTGCCATCTTTGTAAGTAAAAAATGGTTGAATATGGGAAAGTTCATACAGTTCAAAATAACAGGGAAAATCCTGTGTCACAAATCTCTAGGTGCTGTCATGTACTGCCTTTGGCTTGTCCTCCAGTTTTTTTTTACATAGGTTCTTTTTACATCTGAGGAGACTTAACCTGATTTACTGTAGTTTATCACTTATACTGGGAATTAATACCACTGCCTTTAAGAATGCTCAGAGTTCACTACTAAAGAGAGTCCTATTTCTCCACAATACTCATTTTATTTGGAAAAGGCATAGTCCTTTCAGGACCCCAGAAGATACCCACCAATGGCCATTGCTACAGCTTTTGAAATTCTGCCCATTGCTTTCTTCTTAATCAGCTGCAACTCTGGTGGCCTGAACTGAGCAGGCAAGTTCCAACAGTTAGTCTACTATCCATATATTTCAAACATGTGGTGCCCATGTTTCTCTGTGTGCATATGTGTGTGTATGTAGCTTTTCATACTACACCGACCTCTGTGCTGAAAGATATTAGATATGAAAAGCAAAGTATACATTTTTGTAATTCAGATAACTGGAATAAACACAATTTAGTTCCAGAAATGCAGGATGACTCCAAAATGAATGGAAGTGGGATTATCTTACCTTGGTACTGAACGTTCATTTGCACAAAAAAGTTAGGGTTCAGTAAAACCACACGGAGGGAAGTGTGAGGCTTATTAGGGCATGCAAATGGAGAGAGGGAGAGAACTTACCACAGCCTGGAACAATCAAGACCAAAAGAAGAAAAAAGTAAACATCTGCATTAAAATCTCATTGGAAAGGAGCATAATTGTTTCATTTCCACCTGTCTAGTAAACAGCATCTTAGACGTTGGTTGGAGAAACCATCAGGTAGGCATTCTGGTCTCCGTGACCAGAGAATACTAACAGCAGTTCATTACTTTTTCTTTGGGAAGATCGCTGGAACAGTTGTTGACTCAAATTTAGGTTTGCTGAACTCACATCTTATCTGTCACTTCTGTACTGCTCAGTTAGTTCGTGGCCATTCCTGGAAAACCCTTGTCTTTCTCCTACAATCCCTCAGCTCCCACATTCCCTTCCTGATGAGGTTTTCTGCCATTTTTCTTGTGAAGGTTTCATTAAGGTCAAGAGTTGTTTTTTGTTTACTGCTGGTTTGAAAGATCATGTCCTTTTCTTTCCTCCCCTCCAGCAGATTGCCACATTTTTCTCTCCCAATACACATTCTCACTTCAGATAGTTCAGATTCTTTTCCTGGGAATTCATAAATGTGTAAACTTAGCTTCTTTCTGTAGACTGTATACACAGTCCTGACGCCCCTGCGCAGTGGGGGAAATCTACGTTGGATTAATTTGCTTATGGTAAGTGGCTAACTTTTCTTTCCAGGGAGACAGCAGCTATCTTGACTAATTTAGATGTTAGTTTTTAAACCGCCTTTGGTGATTACAGGACAATGTATGTCTTCCAAAAGACTTCAGTGGTAAATGATCTAGAATGACCATGCTGAATTTGATGCTTTTGTCTGCAGCCTTAGAGGAGTCTGAGGAGGACAAGAAGCCATGTGAAACTGTGCTTTACATGAAGGGAGAAAAAAATGGAAGACAGCGGGGCTGAGAGTCATTCTAACTGTGAAAATAAAAGGATGGAATGATTCTCCATGAAAGTAATAGTCTGAAATGTGAGTGCTGAAATACATTAAGGTTATAAGCCCTCCAGGAAAGAAACAGGATGGTCCCTGGGTTTATCCCACTTAAAGCATGGCTCAGAGACATTCATAATTAATATATAACATAAGTTCATTTTGCTTTTAGGCTAATGCTATGGCTAGCTAATATTTTCTATCTTGTTCATTATTTATGCAGTAAACTGAGAAAAATCACTTTGAAATGATATTGACCTCTAGTATAAGAAACAAAACAAGTAGATTACTTTCTGCGGAGAAGCAGTGATGGTTTGAAAGTAGGAGAAAAGAAAATGAATGATTTTAAAGTCAAAGGTTCATGGCTTTAACATGGTAGAGCCCTTAGGAACCTTTTATTTACTGGAATGCTATGGATTGCATTGCTTAAAAATATTCAATTAAATTTCACTTTCAAATATGATGCAAACCTGTATTTAGACGTTTTGGGGAGAATTGGAGGAGGGTGCTGAAGAAGAAGTGACTTCTTTCTTCAAGAAATTCAAAATCACTATTTTAACTCGATCTGTATTAGGACCCAAGGAGGGCTCTGCTCATTTATTTTTCAATTTAGTACATTTTTCTGGCTAAACACATAGACCCTCACACTTAGAGAAACACTCAAATATACCCAAACATATTCCTACCCTCACCCCACCCCCTGAGTCCTACGGCACATATACTTAGATGTCTTGTTAAGAATGAAAGACAGCAATCAACTACTCAACATTAAAGCTCATATTAGTAGGAAACTTACCTGCCCATAAAATGCCACACGGTAGTAGCGACCGAAGAGTCGCTTCTCTGAATTCACCACTTCTGCAACTTTCAGATATGACCGATGAATATCATAGTAAAGATCGGATAATTTCTGAAAACAGAAACAAAGGGTTTCATGAAGATGAAGCCAACATAAAAAAGAGAAAATTGTAAGTAATTCTCTGGTGTAATGAAGGATATTTGAATTAACTCCTGGGTTTATAACACCTACTTTGAAGTCTCTCTGCTTCTCAAAGACTGCAATGATGGGTTTGTTGACATCAGCGATGAGCTCATATCTCTCAGACTTCCAAAGAAACTCCACACACATGTACAGCTGCTCCACCAGGATATTCTGCAATTCCCCAAATGAAAATGTGATTTTACACAATGAAGACTGTGTCCCATCCCTGAAACTTGCTTCCAAAACTACTGCACTGTCAATCTTTTTCATAGTGGGATTTCTGCATCCCTCATCTTTGTGACTGGCAGTTACATCCATCCCGGGAGGTATAGTGGTGTCTTCTAGGATTCTTCTCTTTCCATAACATTATTAGTCCCTCAAACTTGCTAATTTAAATCTATGAAAAGTATTCAGATCTGTCAGGTTTTTTTTTTTTTTCCATTCCTACAGTCACAGGCTTAGATCAGACTCCTGTTTCTTCACTCCCAGACACCATGAAATAGTTTGCAAGCTAAACTGTTTTCCCTCTCCAGTTTGGTCGTACTGGTCCTGTGAGTAGCTCTCTAGTAATCTTTCTTCCAAAGACATCAACCTGATCATGAGCTTGCCACTGTCCCAAACCTTTCCAGTGCCTATGAACTGCTGCCTAAACTCTCTAGCATGACATTGAAGGAGCTCCAGAATCAGGTACCAACCTCCCTTTCAGTGGCCCTCCCCTTCAGCACCTTGGCATGGACTTGGCACTTTGGCTGTACTAGATGGTGCCACACCATTCTTAGGATGCTTTGTAATTTCCATACTTTTGCCTGTGATGTTGCTGCTGCTCCTTTGAGAAACTTAGTTTCTCATCTGACACTTTTTAAATCCTAGCAAATGTCAAGACCCAGTGCAAAAGTCTGCAGAGCTTTTATTTATGTTCCATCATCTGCATTCTAATTATTGTCACGTTAAAAAGTATTCCCTTTTTAACTGCAGCTGTAGACGATGCCTAGATTTAGCTATTGGGTCTTAGAGTGGTTGCCCCCACCTTGAAGGATGTTTATCTTTCACAAGATTCTAAACTCTTCAAGAACTGGGATTATGCCTTATTATCTTTGTCTCCCCAAATAAATTTGCCTTATTTATCTTTGTCTCAATGTCTCACATATACTAAGAGCTTAATAAATGTTCAACTGAACCAAATTATATACTTTCTAAAGCAAGTGGATAATACTGCTGGAATGTTTTCAGTGTCTTTTCAGAAAAGATTTTAAACAGTTTGAAATAGTTAATGCAAATGTGTAGTTACATTTACTGTTTGCAACGTACATTCAATTAATGTACAGCCTTATCTAAGATTTCTTTAACATGTCCCCCAAGATTTGTTTTCTGAATCCTTTTTTAAACCTATGTAATATTATGAATAAAAATTAGCTTTTGAAATATTTTATTTACTTGAGGAGGGGAGCTCTATTTTATTCACTTGAATTGTTGCTAAGTAACTCCTGATAGAAAGCTTCTTTTGAAAAATAACTGTAGTCTGCATACCAGGAGGTTTTCTGCAGAAACTAGTGAGACTTTCTGTTCAAGTCTCTTTGTTAATAAATTTTCCAATGCACTAAAAAAAGTGACCAGCTCAAAAAATTTTCAGCATTCCTTATCATATTTTATATTTTGTAGAAGAGCTGATTGCATAAATTTGGGTCCA
This sequence comes from Bos indicus, assembly GCF_029378745.1. Lineage (NCBI taxonomy): Eukaryota > Metazoa > Chordata > Mammalia > Artiodactyla > Bovidae > Bos > Bos indicus. The sequence continues at coordinate 112,843,626 of NC_091761.1, forward strand.
TCTTAGAGAATTAAAAGTTAGTTTAAATTTTCACTTTATCAGTGGAATTTGATATCTATGAATCTAGCTTAATTTTAGCTTGTATTTTATTTTGCCTAAGTCATGTTATAGGGTAACTTTGATTTTGGAATGAGATCTTCTCCTTCCTACTTAGTTTAATGTTACAACTCAATGTATCTTCTTACTTAATTACAATATATTCGATAATTTTCATCTAACCTCATTGTATGGCGTGTCTTGCATGCCAGAATCTTCTTTCATTTCCCCTTCTTCTTTAATGTTTGGTGTAATGCTCAGAAAAGCTGGCCAGCCCATAGAGAACATGCCTTAAGAGGACAGAGGAAAATGGAACATTATTATTTGAGCCAAATCCTGCATGGATTAGATAGTGACTTTGTGTTACATGATGTTACATGTGGTGGTTATAATACTCACACATCAATGAGATAGTTAGATTATGACTGTTGATAAATACTCTGCCAGGAAACCAGTTTTCCCTTTTTTATAATTTTTGTATTGTTCTCAACTGACCTGCTTTCTCTAAGGAGCTATTATGGGATTATGGACAGAACCCAGGCTTGTGGATTGATGTACTTCAATGTTCTGGTTTAATTAGCTTTTTGGAGTCTGTATCCCTTATTTGTTAAATCAGGGACATTAATATCTAATCTCAAGGATGCTGAAAGGATTCAAAGCATTAGTATTTGAGAAAATACCCAGTTATCATCACTGCCTTCTAAAGACAATACACAGTACTCACTAACTTTCACTCTTTTGCATTATTTAGAAAACTTCTCAAGATTTCTTAGCTTCATGGGCACCAAGACTAAGAAAGATGGAACTCTGCAGATGCATATGAAAATAGTTGATAATGAGCCATGTGTCCAGACAGGGGTCAGATCAGAACGTTAAAGGAATATGAGAGGTTAAGAGCACAGTCTGGAGTGACAGACCAGCCCTTGAACATGGCCCCATCACAAGCTAACCAGGGGGATCCGGGGCAGACTGCCTAACTTCTTTAGGTCCTATAAACAGGCAGGGATAACAGCATCTAACACACAGACTCCTTATTGGCAATTAACTGAGATATTTCCAGAGCACAGAACTTAGTGCGGTTGCCTACCTTGGAGCAAGTGCATTTTAAGTTATAATTAATACTTTTGTGGATATTTACATTTTTAATAATCAGGTCATTGGCTATGTGACTAAATTATCACCCCAAAACATGCTAGAAATGATAATGATAATAATTATTGCAATTGAATCTTTGTATTAAAAATTCTACTTTCCAACGTTTTATTAGCATTTTTCTTTGGTAATTAAATACATTAAAATATATGAGGATTGAATAGAGCAGGAAAAGCCATGACATAGTACTTCCTGGACGATGATGGTTGTTAGTACAACCGAAGAAGCTGTATTTTATGGAGTCACCTAAATTCACCTCTATAGTTGTTCTTCAATATCCACAGAGAATCGATTCCAGGACCCCCAGCAGATACTAAACTCTACAAATGGTGGTGGTCCAGTGGTTAAGACTCTGCATCCCCAATGCAAGGGGCCCTGGTTCGATTCTTGGTCGGGGACCCACATGCCACAACTAAAAGTTTGCATGCCGCAACTAAAGATCGCACATACCACAACTAAGACCCAACTCCACCAAACAAATGTTGGGCTTCCCAGATGGCTCAAACGGTAACGAATCTGCCTGCAATGCAGGAGACCTGGGCTTGATCCCTGGGTCAGGAAGATTCCCTGGAGAAGGGAATGGCTACCCACTGCAGTATTCTTGCCTGGAGAATTCCATGGACAGAGGAGCCTAGTAAAGATTCAGACATGATTGAGGGACTAACACTTCCTTTTCACAATGCTCAAGTCCTTTATTTTAAACGACATAGTAGGATGAGCCCTCTGTATCTGTGGATTCTCACTGATGGAGTGGTTGGTTGAATCTGCAGATCTGGAATTCCCACATGCAGAGGGCCAACTGTCTTCTTATCATGTGTACACTGTAGTGAAGGGACAGTTTACTTCTCTGACTTAGAAACATCACAACATAGAAACACATTGAAGACTTCAAATACATGCCAGTGAGCTTCAGATGTATGGCAACGAATACAAATATATGCTGCTGCTAAGTTGTTTCAGTCGTGTCCGACTCTGTGCGACCCCATAGACGGCAGTCCACCAGGCTTCCCCGTCCCTGGGATTCTCCAGGCAAGAACACTGGAGTGGGTTGCCATTTCCTTCTCCAATGCATGAAAGTGAAAAGTGAAAGTGAAGTCGCTCAGTCATGTCCGACTCCTAGCGACCTCATGGACTGCAGCCCACCAGGCTCCTAAGTCCATGGAATTTTCCAGGCAAGAGTACTGGAGTGGGGTGCCATTGCCTTCTCCACACACACACACACACACTGCTGCTGCTGCTGCTGCTGCTAAGTCACTTCAGTCGTGTCCGACTCTGTGTGACCCCATAGATGGCAGCCCACCAGGCTCCGCCATCCCTGGGATTCTCCAGGCAAGAACACTGGAGTGGGTTGCCATTTCCTTCTCCAATGCATGACAGTGAAAAGTGAAAGTGAAGTCGCTCAGTTGTGTCTGACTCTAGTGACCCCATGGACTGCAGCCTACCAGGCTTCTCCATCCATGGGATTTTCCAGGCAAGAGTACTGGAGTGGGGTGCCATTGCCTTCTCCGAAATATATGCTAATGTATCATAAATAATCACCTTCAATATTTAAAGTTTATAAAACACATACAGTGGACCCTTAAACAACCCAGATTTGAACTGTATGGGTCTGCTTAAATGCAGATTTTTTAGTAAGTACATACTGCAGCACTGCACTGTCTGTGGTTGGTCAAATCAATGGATGTGGATATGCAGGGCCAACTGTAAAGTTATCCCCAGGGTTGGGTGTCCCAACCTTCTCATTGTCCAAAGGTCAATAGGTATATATATTTTTCTCAATGGATATATTATTCCAATATCATTATTGGTCTAAACATATTTAGATCTTTTTTGAATATTCAAGATTTAGATACGTTTTGGGCTACAAGTTCCCACAACTTCTCAAACTGACACCTAGTTTTATCAGGTTTCTCAAAATAACTTTTATGGAACTGTATGGTATCTGATTATGAAAAAAACAGATGAGGACGAAGGGCATGTTAAATAAAACAAGAATGGTTTTGATGACTTGCCTGTATAAATAGGAAGCATGAAACTGAGCAAGGAGACCCTTGAATTTTATCGTGGACATGAGTCATGAGGCCAAGTCTGGTGTCTTCTTCAAGGCCCTCAAACGAATGAGCATACTGTCTCAGAATTCACTTTGGTCATTTGGTTCAAATATCTTATTTGCAAAATCCACCGAAACTCTTTGGGAGATATATACATATTTAAAAGAATAAGGGACCAAAAGAATTATGTTTCCAGAATGATACAACCAAAGTCCATTTCCCTTTTGTTTAGATATTTTAATCTAAACATTTAAATATTTGTTTCTCTTGTTCATACACTGAGTTTTCCATTTCATTTTGAAAGTTAAGAGAGTATTATGAGATAGACTGAAGTTCATAAACTGGGTTTGAACAGAATTTTATAAGGATACATTGTTGTTTTTTTTACAAAGTATAATTCTTTGGTTATTATTACAAAATGTTTATCAGATGTTAAAGACGGAATATTTTTAATTAAAGGAAGATTATACTGTAAATTACTATACGTTATAAATTGTCAGAATCAATGTATACTTAAAGAAACTGAAACATGTAGATTATAGGCACAGTCCTGGTATGTGCGTGTACATGCTCAGTTGCTCAGTCGTGTCCGACTCTGTGGACCCATGTGACTGTAGCTTGCTAGGTTCTTCTGTCCATTGAATTTTCCAGGCAAGAATACTGGAGTGGGTTGCCACTTCCTACTTCAGGGGATCTTTCCAACTCAAGATTCAAACCTGCGTCTCCTGCATTGGCAGGCGGATTCTTTACCACAGAGTCACCTGGGAAGCCCACGGTCCTGTATACTATATTTATATGTCACTTTTCTGCACTCCTTATTTTGAATAAACAGTTTTATGACATTTCAACAATAAAATGGATTTCCCTTGCAATTTTAAACAATTCATCCATTTCAGAATAGAATCCCAAAGACAGTCTAGCATGCAAACTGATAACAAAACATGGCCATAATATTATATAAGATGCACTTCTGTTTGCTGAGAACTCTTGAGGTCCCTAAACTTCATAAAGTTTGATGATGGAATTTCTGAATGGTAAGAACTTTGGGTTTCGACAGAGTAAGTTATGTAGGTCCGAGACAGTTTTTGCTTTTGGGAATACATTTAAAAGTTTCATTGGCGTGAAACTGAATCAGGACATGGTTTCCTCTGCACCATGCCCTGGGGGTAAAGGAGCCCAGTTAAATCACTCACTTCCTCCACTGGGAGTTGTTAGTAATGGATTGCTATCACAAGGGTGGACATCCTCCAGGAGCAGGGATGGTACGCAAATCTTTTCCATTTTCCAGTAACCTATGGCAGTGCAAGATGAAGTTAGGACATTGTTACAAGTTTATGTTAATTCAAGCTTATGAAACTATGAATCGTTAACCAGTGAAGCCTTCTCATTTGGAACTAAGAAGTGGACCAGTTAGCCGGGTTGTGCATAAAATAAACACGATGATGACATGAAGAGAAAGGTAAAACTCAAAAGTACAGCGTCATTAGAAATATCTGTGAAAACTAACACTGCTAAAACACTGAGATTAATCAATTTAAAGCTAATAAATACATTGTATGTATTAGTTTATCTATCAGGTTTTGACATGTTGATTTCTCCCCACACGTGGTTGTCTTACCCCTTCTTTTCAGGTATTCTGCAATGAGGGCAGCTATATGGATATAACACATGGCCGCCTGTAAGAGAAAAGCAAATAGTGTGAGAGGAAGATTTTACCATCTATCTCATACTAAAGATTTTACTATCAGTCTAATTCAGACTAATCCTCCAAGGAAGGTCTGTATTCCAAATCAGAATATGCAGAGAAATCCTTTTCATGGTAGAACCAAAAGTAACAATCAATTAGATTTCCAAAAAGTACACCCTCAAGAATAAAAAGCATATTTGGGTTTTTTTTTTTTTTGGTTTGCTTTTCTTGATTTAGTTTCCAGGTGGGTGAATGAGATGACTTGAAGAATTTTCTACAGAATTATCTTCCTGCATTAATATCTATGTTTCTCCTCTTTCTCTAAACAGCATCTGGATATAAACTGGAAGTGAAAATTAGCTGTCTTCTTACTTTTTTTTTTTAACCTCCAGCCCTAGACCCCCTTAGAATTTCTGTCATCTTTAAATGGTAGCCTCAAGAGGCAGCAGTTGATGAAATAGTGTGACCTAATGTATCACGTATGCATTCTTTAACCAGATTATTTCAGTGACATTTTATTGCCCTTTAAAATCTATTGCAAAGCCCTAGAACATTGCTCAACACACACTAGATGCTGAGTGGCTGAAGAATCCAAATGACTTCAGCATTTCCTTTCGAAGTTTTGTGGAGAACTTCTCCACATTCAGGGTGATCCAAGGGAACTGGAGTCGCTCTTCTGTGTCCTCACCGAACTGCTATCCAGTGAGGCCTCTGCTCAGATCTACATCCATCCCAGAGCCCTTCACCTGCATTTAGAAGAATTACAGGTTTCTTGGACAAACTCATCTCTTTCCAAAGCGGGCAAAATTTTGGGAACAAAGCAGAACTTTCCCACTGAGTGTCTGGAACTGCTCCACATGGGTGCTGTGAGTTGCTGCCCATAAATCCACCAGTGTTTAAACAGACATAGGAAGGTTAGCTATTGATTTATAACTGTCACACAGTGGCCTGTCATCAACATGGCCCTTAGAACTGTGAACCTATTGCTAGTTCGATGAGTTGCGCATGAGGACATATTACTCGAAACTGCCTTTACTCACCATGATGGTATGTTTCCCCATTTCACTCTAATTCCAGGGAAGAAGTTTTAACACACACAACAGTAATTTACATAACTTTTAATTTCCAGATACCCTTACAATCATCGTCCCTAGCCTCAGGCTTTAGCATTTGGTCTCCACTGCACATCCTACAACTGCAGGTGGTCCCCCTAGACTCTGGCTTTTATTTGATATCATTTACGTGGAGTCAGGTATCCTTGAATCTTACATGCAAATGTATTGCACATGACATGTTGGGTTGGCCAAAAAGTTCATTTGGGTCTTCCATCTACTCTTAGAGAGAAACCTGAATGAACGTTTTGGTCAACCCAATAAAATCAGGTCATATTGACATTAGTTGGGCAATACGGTAACTTTCTATATTCCTGATGTAAATGACAATCCAATGGTCCTGATTAAGAGGACTATGCTGACAAAGAAGGACCGAGTCTTTGCTGATCACCTCAGATAAGTCTCCGTTTCTGGCATGAATTTTGGCCATGCTTTCTAGCCAGGTCCTCCGCAGCTCAGGGGTGCTGGCGTAGGAGTTTGCCAGGCTGTACTGGAGATCCACCAGCATCTCTGGATCCTTCTCATGCTCCTTCATCTGAGCCGTGGCCATCAAAACAGTCCTTATTCGTTTAGTCAGGTCTTTCACCTCTGCTGGGAAATTGCTGTTCTTTGGAAAACAGAGAGCCTGGGTCATTATCTGTTTAGATTTCACAAGTTAACTCACTTCAAGTTATGCTTTTAGCTATGGCATGGCATCATGGTCGGTGCATTTTATACACTGTTCACAAATATGTATATTCTCTGTGGATAAATTCTATGTATTGTGATTGCGGTTGTGCACATTTGAAGATGAGTCATAGTAGAGTCCACTTTGTCTTCTAGCCTATATTCTTCTAGTGACAGCATCCTAACTGTCCTTTGACATCATCTAGCATCCTCTCTGGCTCTGGTTTGTGTGATTTGCATGTGTCTACTTCCTTCCCTTGGACTGCAAGGAGATCAAACCAGTCAATCCTAAAGGAAATCAACCCTGAATATTCATTGGAAGGACTGATGCTGAAGCTAAAGCTCCAATACTTCAGCCACCTGATGAGAAGTGCCGACTCCCTGGAAAAGACCCTGATGCTGGGCAAGACTGAAGGCAAAAGCAGAAGAGGATAGCAGAGGATGAGATGGTTAGATAGCATCACTGACCCAATGGACACGAATTTGAGCAAACTCTGGGAGATAGTGAAGGACAGAGGTGTGCTGCAGTCCATGGGGTTGCAAAGGGTCAGACACAACTTACAGACTGAACAATAACACCACTTCCTTCCCAGGGCTGGGCATGATACTGGCCTGGATAATCAATCATATTCTTTGATACCCCAGGTCACAGTGATTGGTTTAGGGATTGGGCATATGATACAAGGTTGGATCAAAGAGACTCAGTCTAGGAACTTTAATTTCCCACTCACAGATTACTACCAGTGTTCTCAGAATTTCTGAGAGACTAAGCTCATGGGGACAGCCTACCTGTAAATGAAGTAAACGAAGAAAATTGAACTGAGAGACAGAGAGGCAAAAAAGTAGAGGCGGTAGGGGAAAGAGATCTGAAAACCTTATTTTAATCCCTGGGTTCACTCATGCCTGTCACCAGGCTCTACCCCAGGACTTTTCAGTATAATGATTGAAGGAGATGTCCCCAAAAAGTTCTAAAAGAAAGGTAAAATGAATTTGACCAAGAGTAGGATCATGAGAGAATCACTGTGCTTTATATATATATATATATATATATATATATATATATATATTTGATATATGTGGTTAGTTTTATTGTCCCATATCATTCAGCCCCATACCTTGGTAATATCACTTAACAGATTACATGCTCAAAGTAGAAGCAAATTCAATGTCAGGACTCAAAGTGTCAATAAATAAAATGCAGAATTTGTTTTTTTTTTGTGATTTTGACATCTCATAAAAAGAATCCAACAGCTTAGTTTATTCCCAATTCCTTAAAAAAAGTCCACAATGCATTTCTTACTTTCATTTGCTTGTCTCCATTAGCAAAATTATTGGTAATAGCAAGGGAATGCTGAAAACGAGAGCCTCCAATCCCAGCATCAGCTATTAACTGGCTTACGGCCTTGATGAGCTGAAAGAGAAAACAAAAATGGAGCCTCAAAAGTAAGTAACTCCAAAATAGTAGGTGTAAAGAAAACCATTGACTTGGGTGGATGTATCATGAATATATCCCTGTAGGCCCAACGAATGTGCTCAGAATCTGGTGGAATTTGGCATCCTAGAAATAGTCATGGTTTCTCAAGTTGTATATTCTATTATCAGTGGTCTGCAACCTTTTCGGCCCCAGGGACCAGTTTTGTGGAAGACAGGGGCAGGGGGGATGGTTTTGGGATGATCCAAGTAACTACATCTACTGTGCACTTTATTTCTATTATTACTACATTGTAATACATAATGAAGTAACTATATAGCTCACCATAATGCAGAATCAGTGAGAGCCCTGAGTGTGAGCTCAGGTAGTAAGGGGAGCGATAGGGAGTGATTGTAAATACAGATGTAGCTTCACTTGCTTGCTTTCCCCTCAATTCCTGCTTTGTGGCCCAGTTCCTAACAGGCCATCGACCAAACTGGGGTTGGGGACCTCTGTTCCATATGATTCTATTTATTCCCTGGCAGAAAAAAGGAAAAGTACAAGTGGAATTATGGACTTTGCTAATTTCTGTCCAGCTGCCCTCTTTCTGTGAATCAGAACTGAGTGTGATGAGCATCCTTAAAGAGGAATCTGATGAAGGAATGGGGATCTGGTTGCCCTGGAAACAGGAAGCTTGTATCAATGCTGAAACAGATGAGTGGTTTTAACAACATTAATGAAAACTGGCAGCACTTACTTGTAAGTGCGACCGTACAATTGACTTCTGCTTGTTAAATTCAAAATTCTTCCTCATAAAGAAGTATAGAAGTGCTGATGCTTCCATCTGAGTTGACCGTGACCTGTGGTTACAGCATTTTAGGACTTCATAGCAGAATGATCCACACAGGTCAGCAGGCCCTTGGAAAAATGCTGAAGGAAACTGTGGAGACAGAAGTGCTGGTGAAATGAGCAAATTCCTTCATTTCGCTCTGTTCATTCTCATATTTGAAAATTCCTTAGAACAAAATCCTTTTTTTTTTTTAAACCTAGACTTTTTCTACCATTTGTAGGTGGAAGAAGATATAATTTTATTTACCTAAGTCGATGCTAGTATTGGGGCTTTCATGGTAGCCCAGTGGTAAAGAATCCACCTGCCAATGCAGAAGATGCAGGTTTGATCTTTGGGTCAGAAAGATTCCCTGGAGGAGGAAATGGCAACCCACTTCCTGGGAATTCTTGCCTGGGAAATCCCATGGCCAAGAAGCCTGGCAGGGTACAGTCCATGGGGTCACAGAAGAGTCGGACATGACTGAGTGACTAAATAACATGTTGTAAGTATCCTTTGCATCAATAATGGATGATTACTCAAAGAAACAGAATGAGAGCTTTGAGATAGTTTCTATTCACTCAACATTGTAAAGCCACAGGTCCTCAAAGGGGACTCTTTTGAAGTGGAACGATTTAAAATCACAGTTGATGGTGTATATTTTACCTAACTCTGCCACAAACACTGAGAACCCAAAGAATTGGAAGCCAAATGCCAATTTTATTCCCTTTTTATATCCAGCAGATAAGCCATCAAGGCTGTGAACTTATTCTGAGACCATGAATCAAACAGTCTAATAAAACCAAATAAATCAACATAGAATCAAACCACCCTTCTTTCCACCCTACTGAGAGACGTAAGGATTAGTGCTTGTTTATTGTCAGTAATGGGCGTCCCTGGTGGCTCAGATGGTGGTGAATCTGCATGCAATGCAGAAGACCTGGGTTCAATCCCTGGGTCGGGAGGATCCCTCAGAGAAGGGCTTGGCAACCCACTACACTATTCTTGCCTGAAGAATTTCATGGACAGAGGAGCCTGGCCGGCTACAGTCCATGGGGTCACAAAGAGTCGGACATGCTGAGTGACTAACACTTTCAGTGTCAGTAATCAACACTTCACTGAGCTCTCCAAGGAACCTGGACTCTTACCTTACACACAAACAGCCTCAACGAGGCAAACACGTGCTTCAGTGCGGTAGCTGATTGGTTGACTTGGAAAAAGAGCATGTAGGTGTCAAAGACCCTTTTCATCATTGAATTCTGACATTCAGATTGTTGGAGTTGTCTCTGGAAATTCAACACAGCACTTATTTAGGATGAGTGGAAGGACTCCTGTATTCTTTCAAAAAATATTTTCTCTGGGCCGGCAATGAGATGGTTAGATAGGATCATCAACTCAATGGACATGAACTTGGGCAAACTTCGGGAGATAGTAAGGTACAGGGAGGCTTGGTATGCTGTAGTTCACGGTGTCACAAAGAGTTGGACATAACTTAGCAACTCAACAACAGCAATCTGCTATGTGATAGGCATGATTTTGGATGCTGGAAATGAACTGCAAAATAAGAAGGTCTTATTCTTGTTCCCAATGAAACATATACACAGCAGTGACTGAAAAAAGTTACCAAATAAAAAAACAGAGTAGAAGGATAATAGGAAGGAAAGTAAATGCTTTGTGTTGGGGGGGGGGTGGGTAGGATTACTTTATGTAGGATGGTTAAGACTCCTCTAATGGTTGAATTGACAGGTGAGCTGAAAAAGTCAGCCCTGGCCAGATCTGGGAGGACTGTCCAAGTAAGAAACAAAAGTTGGTACCAGGGACTTGAGCTGAAAAGGAGCTTGTGAGTTCAAGGTGGAGAAAAAATTTGCTGTGTAGCCTAAGCATGGTGAGTCAGGGTGCAGTCAGGAGAGAGGTAGAAGATGAAGAGGTCATAGACAGGCGGGTCCTCGAAGGCACTGATAGAAGAGTCTGTAAGATGTATGGGATTTGACTGACACTTCCACTGAGCAATAAAGGATTAAAACATGGATTTTGATTTTTCTACCATCATGCTGACTTTTTACTTGAACGTAGGACTTTCTTGGTACAATCATTCTGTTTCGTGTAGTCTTTATTCTACCAGTTCAACTTTTTCTAATTAAACCCTTAACATTCAAAAGTTCATCAGGTTGAGCTGAAGTTTTTAATAACTTCATTGAGGTGTAACTGACATACAAATTCTATAGTTCATATTTTATAAAATTGTATTTAAAAGGAATTATATAAAACATGCTCTGTTTGGCTTCTTTTACTGAGCATAACTGAGCAGTATCCTACTGTATGGCTATATCACTGTTTTAGAAAATCCATTCACCTGCTGAAGTACATTTGGGTTGTTTCCAGTGTTTCATTATTAAAAATAAAGCTTCTATGAATATTCATGTATAAAGCTTTGTGTGAGCAAACACTTATTTTTCCTGGGTAAATCCTTAGAATTGAAATGGCTGGTCACATGATAGATTCTGTTTAATTTTTTATTTCAGCATATTGTTTTTCAAGGTGTTTGTACCATTTTGCATTTCCACCACCAGTGAATGAGACTTCCAGTTTCTCCATATTCTTGCCAAAACTTTTTAACTGTAGCCATTCTAAGAGCTGGTAGTGGTATCATTTCACCAAAGATCTACAGATGGTAAGTAAGCACTCAAAAAGATGCTCAACGTCATCACTTGGTTTTCTCTAGCTGTTAAGTCCGTTTATCTGTTGTATCTAGTTGAATCATTGGTCTCTCCCTCTGATACTGAAAACGTAGGGTCACATCTCACTCAGCCCAGCTTGCCTGACATAAAACAGGAAAAACAAGGAAGAAAGAAGTGTCTATTATTGGAAAATAATGAAATGTCTGTGTGTATATCAGCTATGCATTTGCCAACTTCTGATGAATTCTGAAGCATCACTATGAACAAACTAGTAGGAATTCCAGTTGAGCTATTTCAAATCCTGAAAGATGATGCTATGAAAGTGCTGCACTCAATATGTCAGCAAATTTGGAAAACTCAGCAGTGGCCACAGGACTGGAAAAGGTCACTTTTCATTCCAATCCCAAAGAAAGGCAATGTCAAAGAATGCTCAAACTATCGCACAATAGCACTCATCTCACACACTAGTTAAGTGATACTTAAAATTCTCCAAGCCAGGCTTCAGCAATACGTGAACCGTGAACTTCCAGATGTTCAAGCTGGTTTTAGAAAAGGCAGAGGAACCAGAGATCAAATTGCCAACATCTACTGGATCATCAAAAAAGCAAGAGAGTTCCAGAAAAACATGTATTTCTGCTTTATTGACTATGCCAAAGCCTTTGACTGTGTGGGTCACAACAAATTGTGGAAAATTCTTCAAGAGATGGGAATACCAGACCACCTGACTTGCCACTTGAGAAACCTGTATACGGGTCAGGAAGTAACAGTTAGAACTGGACATGGAACAACAGACTGGTTCCAAACAGGAAAATATATTTAACTTATATGCAGAGTACATCATGAGAAACACTGGGCTGGAGGAAGCACAACCTGGAATCAAGATTGCCAGGAGAAATATCAATAACCTCAGATATGCAGATGACACCACCCTTATGGCAGAAAGTGAAGAAAAGCTAAAGAGCCTCTTGATGAAAGAGAAAGAGGAGAGTGAAAAAGTTTGCTTAAAACTCAACATTCAGAAAACTAAGATCATGGGATCTGGTCCCATCACTTCATGGCAAATGGGGAAACAGTGGAAACAGTGGCTGACTTTATTTTGGGGGGCTCCAAAATCACTGCAGATGGTGATTGCAGCCATGAAATTAAAAGACGCTTACTCCTTGGAAGGAAAGTTACCACCAACCTAGACAGCATATTAAAAAACAGAGACATTACTTTGTCAACAAAGGTCCATCTAGTCAAGGCTATGGTTTTTCCAGTAGTCATGTATGGATGTGAGAGTTGGACTATAAAGAAAGTTGAGCACTGAAGAATTGATGCTTCTGAACTGCGGTGTTGGAGAAGACTCTTGAGAGTCCCTTGGACTGCAAGGAGATCCAGCCAGTCCATCCTAAAGGAGATCAGTCCTGGGTGTTCATCGGAAGGATTGATGTTGAAGTTTAAACTCCACTACTTTGGCCACCTGATGCGAAGAGCTGACTCACTGGAAAAGACCCTGATGCTGGGAAAGATTGAAGGCAGGAGGAGAAGGGGATGACAGAGGATGAGATGGTTGGATGGCATCACCGACTAAATGGACATGGGTTTGGGTGGACTCTGGGAGTTGGTGACAGACAGGGAGGCATGGTGTGCTGCAGTTCATGGGGTCACAAAGAGTCAGACACCACTGAGTGACTGAACTGAACTGATGAATTCTGAATCTCATCTTTAAGATGCTTTCCACTCACAGGTTGATTTATGGAAGGTTAATGGGTTTCATTAAATGTCTTAAAAACATGTTCTTGACTTCACATGACTTTTCCATCTTTAGTTTTGTCATGTTGCAGAAGATGCTGTGGTCACACTCACCTGGTGGACCTGAGTGAAGAGGGCCAGCAGGTCTAGAATAGTCAGGCAAACCTCTGTAGCAATGTTGGCCTCCGTGTCCACGTGGTGCACAATGTCTATTTCATTAGAGTTGCCTACAAAGTCCAAAGTAGAAAACAGCATAAAGGTCTGAGACAAGTCTTTGTACCCTATTAAAAACTTTCTTCTATTGCAACATAGTCATATACAACATATATACAATATGGACAATGTGGATACAATATACAACCTATGTATAGACACACAATCTTCACTGGTGTTTTGATGAGTAATTTAGTAAATCAAAATGCTTACATTTATTCAATTTCTTTATCGGCTGAAGCAAGAATACTAGACAGAGTTTTTAGTGGATGCTATAGACTGAATATGTGTGTTTCCCCCAAAATTCATATTGTTGTTGCTGTTGAGTCATTAAGTCATGTCTGACTCTTGGCAACCCCGTGGACTGTGGCACATCAGACTTCCCCACCCTTCACTATCTCCCGGAGTGTGCTCTCACTCATGTCCCTTGAGTCAGAACAGTATGAAAAAGCAAATAAATCAAAGCCCTAATCCACAATGTGATGGTATGTGAAGGTGGAGTCTTTGAAAAGTAATTAGGTTATGAGAATGGAGCCCTCATGATTGGGATTAATGCCCTTTTAAAAAGAGATACCAGAGGGATCATCTCTATCTCTACCATGTGAGAACACAGCAAGAAGGTAGCCATTTGCAAGGCAGGTTTCTACCAGACATCAAATCTGCTAGCACCTTGATCTTGGATCTCCTACCCTCTAGAACTAGGAGAAGTAAATATTTTTTATTTAAGCTACGCAGTCTGATGCATCTTGTTTTAGTAGCTTGAACCAATGAAGACAGTGTGTGTGCCCTTTTCATTGGTCAGGTATGGAGTTTCTAAAGAATCAGAGTAGTCTGTTCTTTATTTCCCACTTCTTTTCCATTGGTTCAGCTGTCAGTATAGTCATATTTCCTCCATAATTAGTCTGGGTCAAGTTTTATGCTCCAGGTTAATAGATCAAATGTAGAGTCTGAGTGGATGATCTGCACGAATGACCTCTTCAGAAAGGTACTAAATGTATTTACAGGTTAAGGCAAATACTGTCAAATAGCTAACTTTGGTCATGTGTCCATAATCAAGCACACTTACATGATATGAAAGGACTGGATCTCGTTTTTTACCTCATTCACACCTAGAATGTGTGCAGCACTGGATTCAAGATGGCACGCCTGCTGCTTCTAGGACACAGGCAACTTTTTCCTCTTCCCAGAGGGATAATAATCAGGTTGAGAGAGGCCACCATAACTCTCACGATGCCAGAGTCCCTTGGTTCCCCAGTGAGGGATCCAACCCATGCCCCGTGCAGTGGGAGCACAGAGTCCTTACCACTGGAACAATAGGGAAGTCCCAAACACTATGTTTTTAAACTACTCCCTGCTGATTGGAGAAGGAAATGGCAACCCACTCCAGTGTTCTTGCCTGGAGAATCCCAGGGACGGGCGAGCCTGTTGGGCTGCCGTCTATGGGGTCGCACAGAGTCGGACACGACTGAAGCGACTTAGCAGCAGCAGTAGCAGCTGATTCTCTCCTCAGGAACATTCTCAGGGCTACAGCAAGCCTGAAAACCAGTGGTCTGAGGGGCACAGCAACATTCCCTACATTCTGAAACAGAATGAATTTATTTCCTGCACATGTCTAGAGAAAAACGATAACCATCTTGTTGCTATTGTTTCTGGTTTACTTACTGGTCATGGTATTGTCTAACATCTGGAGGAGTTTGGGGTTAGAAAGTGCATTTTTGCCTCGAATTATTGGTAAAGTTTGTGATCTGTGCTGCTTCTGTCCTTCATGACTGGAAGTGGTGTGCATCCTGGAAATGAAATAAGAAAAATGGTTAAAGTCATAGGGATATGAAAACCAAATGTTTTTTTCAAATTCTCTTGCGTCATATTAACATTTTTTGTGAAAAATGAGACTTTTTATGAAAAACCATTAATTATGGGGTGACACGATGACAGAAATTTAAAAGTACTTTTGGAGAAATTTTATTTAAGCCAAAAAAAGGTTCAGAATGATAATAGATACTAAAGGATAATGAGTTTCCCAGGTGGCGCTAGTAGTAAAGAATTCATCTGCCAAAATAATAGATACGGAATTAAATTCTGCACAATCATATTCACTATTATTTAATGAAATCATGGGATTCCATAGATGTTACGCTGGCTATTGGTTGCTTAGAAAGGCATAGTGATAAACATTTATAAAGTACAATACTACATAACTCAATTGGTATCAATTATTTTTAGGGGGTAAAATATAAAAAAGTAAAATTTGGTCTGAAACAACTCTTTGACTCTTACTTCTTAGTATTTGGAGGAAGAGATACTGAAGAGTGAAGTCTCAAAAAGAAGCAATGGTTTTCTCTTTGTCTTACTTCTCAAGGCTTATTTGGTTCTGGCTAAATCAAGTGCTCTGAGTGGATCGGGGCCCAGGAAATCTGACTTTGGTTTTTAGTAGCCAAGAGAGTCTGGGTCATTTCTGCAGCTATAGGGAATAATGGGTTTGGGGCTATATGGCTTAAACTTTGGGACTGAATTACTTTGTCTCCTTCTGTCTATAACTGCTGGGAAAAGCCATGGTTTTGGGGAAAAAATCAGGAGGTGTTCAGGGAGGACCCTGAAGTCTAACTTACCAGACAGCCTCTAAACTGTAGTGACCTCAGCTGGGTTACGATCGTCATTAAAGTCATCGTTTATGGTCCTCTCTCCTACTACCAATTGCCAAAACATGCCCATGATATTTTTTATTTGCTTTCTCATAAGGGGGCCACTCAAGTGGTCCCCATGGATAAAGAGGCAAAATTTATTCTATGATTTATTAGCCGTTTACTACTTCCATATTACTTTCTAAAATTCTTTCTAAAATACAGCCATTTTCATATTGTATACTATCATGATACCTCTGGGAAGAATAAATCAAGCTGGAGAAAACTTCAGCAAAGAGTTTGGATTGACTAGACCCAGAGGAGCTTTAAGGTAGCATTTCAGGCTAATGTTTTCTGTAGGGTAGTTTATGAGGGGTGACCCTGGGTTTTTTATGCTAGTTAAATCAGTCTGATGACTAAAAAAACTAACATGAGCTTATGGGGCCAGATATGCTTCCTTATTGCCTTTGACCCTTAAAAAAATTACATTAAACTCTAAGAATATGGTTAAATTATTAAAATTACTGAAAGGAAAGGGGAGATACGACCTCACAGTTTACTTTGTCACCAAGAGATTAGCAAACATGAAAATAGTCATTGATTGGAATTATATCTTTCCAGGCTTAAAAAAATTAAGATACTCATTGACCCTATGCAAGAATCCACCGGCCAATGCAGGAGACACCAGAGACCACGTTCAATCTGTGGATTGGGAAGATGCCCTGGAAAAGGAAATGGCAACCTATTCCAGTATTCTTGCCTGGGAAATCCCATGGACAGAGGAACCCGACATGCTACAGTCCCTGGGGTCACAGACTCGGACATGACTGAGCACACAACAACAACACAAGGCATTGTACAGTAATATACTGTACATAAATAAGGTCACATAAATAAGGTGTAATTCTTGCTTCTTAGGTCTTTACAAGTTAGTGGGCCAGATAGGGAAGTACTTACAAGGTTTCCTCTTAGAAACATACAGAGTTATTTGAAATCTGTGTCTGGCTTGAAATATACATATAAGTATTGGAGAAGGAAATGGCAACCCACTCCAGTGTTCTTGCCTGGAGAATCCCAGGGATGGGGGAGCCTGGTGGGCTGCCGTCTATGGGGTCGCACAGAGTTGGACACGACTTAGCAGCAGCAAGTGTAAGTAAGTGAAGTCACTCAGTTGTGTCCAACTCTTTGCAACCCCACGGACGGTAGCCTACCAGGCTCCTCTGTTTATGGAATTTTCCAGGCGAGAGTACTGGAGTGGGTTGCCATTTCCTTCTCCAGGGGATCTTCTTGACCCAGGGATCGAACCCAGGTCTTCGGCACTGCAGGCAGACACTATTCCGTCTGAGCCACCAGGGGATATTTCATATGTATAAAATATACATATATATATATACACACACACACATGCATGTGTGTGTATGTACATAGTGTGTGTATCCACACTCTCTCTATATATATGCATGTGTGTGTGTGCTAAATTGCTTCAGTCATGCCCCACTCTGTGACCCTATAGACTGTAGCCCCCCAGGCTCCCCTGTCCATGGGATTCTCCAGGCAGGAATACTGGAGTGGGCTGCCATGTCCTCCTCCAGGCAATCTTCTCAGGGATTTAACCCGTGTCTCCTTTGGCTCCTGCATTGCAGGCGGATTCTTGACCACTGAGCCACTGCAGAAGCCCAATACACACACACACATATACACATCCATGTACACTCACAATATAATTTTAAATATCAAGCAAATGTGACAGTACCATTGTGACAAAAGGCCAGAAGTCTGGCAGGATGGATTAGATCCTTTGAGAGTTCCATTGTTCTGGGTGGACTGCACGAATTTAAACGCAGCAGCAATTTTTCTGCAAGGAAAACTGAAGTTTTAATCTTAGCTCAGTGTTTGCAACTGATATATAAACAAAAAATGGCAACTGACAAAAGATTACTGGACAATGAAATCTTTCATATGTTATAAAAACAAAAACAAACCACTTTTTTCCAGAAGAAAACCACATTTTCTTCTGGAAATGGGAAATTGAGGGTTTAGGGAATGTGCTGGGGCGGGGGGGGGGGGGGGGGGGGGGGCAGGGGCGGGGCACTGCTGTCTCTTATGGGAAAGGATGAGAGCACAGTTATTCCAGATTAATTTTTTTTTTTTTTAGTATATTGGAAGTATTTTCTTAAATATGCATCTTCTAAGTTACATTCATATGAAGACAAATGGGTTGAAAAGCTACATGAAATGTGGTTTCCTTTCAGAAATGTGTGTTTTGTGCTTTTTCTTTGGACAACATTAACTATTTTTGGATCTACTATGGGTATAGTATAATCATCAAACATGCTTTGCTTAATGTGAAGTTTCAGTTTTAAAACTAAAAAAAAAAAAAAAAAACAACTAAAACTTCACATTAAGCAAAGCATTGTTTAATGATTACACTATATCCATAATAGATCAAAGAACAGTTAATGTTGTCCGAATAAAAAGCACAAACACACATTTCTGAAAGGAAACCACATTTCATGTAGCTTTTCAACCAATTTGTCTTCATATGAATGTAACTTAGAAGATGCATATTTAAGAAAATACTTCCAATATACTAAAAAAAAAAAAGTTAATCTGGAGTGTAATCATCAAACATGCTTTACTTAATATGAGGTCAACCTTAAAATCCTATTTGCATTTTAAGATTTCTAACACACACATATATGACTCTTTTCAAAAGATCAGACTATGATTCTTTTCATGATTCTTTTCAAAAGATCAGACTAATCTTTTGGAGTTTAAAATGATTACCTTATTATGTTCCGTTTCCCTAGATATCTGAAATTTTGAAGACAGACGCTAGAAAGGAAAAAAACAAGTCACATTCTAATTATTCATACCTTTTTATCTATACAAAGTGTTCATCCAAGTGCACTAAAAGACAAATACAGTTTTCTTTAGATAGTTTATGCATTATTATTGACAGATTATTCACCATACGATACTTAGAATGAAAAATGGTATACTAAAATCATTTGAAGGTTCTAGAAAAAAAGTCTTAAGTAATCAACTCTAAAACTTACTCCAAGATGCTGAAGAAGTCAGACACCTCTGGACTGGGGGCTCTTTGCCAGTAGGCAATCAGAGTCTCTGAAAGGAAACACCAAATAGCATGAGACTCTTTGAAATTCAAAGTTTTTTCCTTTTTTTTTTTAAAATTTAATTTTAAAGAGCTCTCTTTACCCTCCGAAATTGTTTTCATAATGTGCAGAAAGCACATGAGAAGACTCCTGGTTTCTGCTTGATCTAGCTTGTCAAATCGAAGAGTTGAGCCTATCAAAGATAAGGGTCTTGGGATCTAGGGATGAAAGAAACAACAAGGATTGAGGAGGAGGAGACAGCTGACTTGTAACGTGCTTGGGAAGGTTGGGAGGGAAGTCATACCTTTTCACAGTTGTCAGTCTTCTCACTGCTCTTCTCAGTGGTACTTGGGTTGGAGTCAAGACTTGCTAATGAAGCTCTGGAATCAGCATGTGTTACTGTAGAAATAGCTATTGATGAAAATGCTGTAAACACAAGCCACAGCACACAAGACGGTAATGAGATGCATGGGCGTGCACACACACACACAACGCTAAAATGAACCAAAAAGATGCTGATCATTCAGGTATTGTGAAAGCCTGACACAATAGAGTCTGGGATCGGCATGAAAGACATGCAACTTTTAAAATATTATTTTAACAGCCATGCCAGTATGAAGGATTTAAGAACATTTAGACCATTATAACTGGAAATAAAGCGTGCTCCTTTGATTTCTTACAAAGCTTTTTAAAGAACGTTTCTGTTTTAAAATGCTTAATAAAAGTTCTTAAGGATGCTTTGGAGGAAGCAGCTTTCAATTTTTGACAGTTTGTAAGAAATTAAGATGACATTTCCAAAATAGTTCTTAAAAACAATCTTTGAAGTGGAAGGGCTATTATATTTTAAAAGGCTGTATGCAATGAAAACATCAAGATTGTTTTCAGAATGAAACAATTTGATGACATCGGAGTAGACTGCTTCTTAATCCAAGTAGAAATGAACACTAAGTAGAAGAGGAAGTTGTTGGATGACATTCAGAGAAACATGTAACAAGACTCTTTAGCTATATAAATGTAGAATACTTTGCCTCATACATTATGTACAATGGATGAGTGGGTAAAAAGCACAGTGATATACAATGTAAACACAGATGAGTGTTAAACACCATTGTCTGGAAGGTCTGAAGTACCTGCTATAGAATTTAAAACATCTTTAGAAAATGATGTGTCTGCAGAGTTGGCATGTTTCATAGCTGACTGGGTGTGGAATCCTCCGTTGGTACTGAGGTCGTCTCTAGACCCCTGGATTCAAAGCACAGAAGAGATTAGTGGGAATTAACATATTTCAACATCATAAACCTACAAATGTTTTCTTCATTACATTTTCAATTAGATGATAAGAGATTTGATTTTTTATATTTTTGCAAAATCTTCTGCCTAAGTAGGCAATGAAAGTGAATACTGTCAAACCATAATCTTAGTCACAATTTGGTTTCTTATGTGATTTTTAAATTTTTAAACAATGTAGTGGAAACTTTTTCAGATATAGATTAAATCAGGGGTCCCCAATCTTTTTGGCATCTTTCGGTTTTGTGGAAGAAAGTTTTTCCACAGACCGTGGGAGGAAGGATGGTTTGGAGATGATTCAAACATATTACATTTATTGTCCATTTTATTTCTACGATTATTACATCAGCTCCACTTCAGATCATCAGGCATTAGATCCCAGCAGTTGGGGACTCCTGGACTAAATGACTATAATGGTGATTGATAAGTTCACTGATTTAAAAAATTTTTTAATTGAACTATAATTGATGTACAATATTATATGTTATAAGTATAGAACATAGGGATTCACAGTTTTAAAGGTTATCCTCCATTTACAGTTATAATAAAATACTGGCTACATTCCCCATGTTGTACAATATATCCTTATAGCTTATAAAATTATAATAATTTTATATGTAACACTTATACCTCTTAACCCCTATTCCTATGGCTCTTCCTTCGCCCTACTGGTAATCACTAGGTTGTTGTCTATATCTGTGAGTCTGCTTCTTTTTTCTGTCATATTCTCTAGTTTGTTGTATTTTTTAGATTCCACTTGTAAGTAGTGTCATAAATTCATTGACTGGATTATCACTATTATCATGGATTTTTAAATGTATATTATTATTAAAAACTAGATGTTAGGTACTTATAATGTGCCAGTCTCTATGATGCATGTTATCTATTACACATTTAATCCTCCTAAGAACCCTGCGACAGAGGTATTCTGTTCCATTTTATAAAAGAGGAAAAAGTTGAATAGCTTACTGAAGTTTACATAGATGGTAACTGGTCCAAGGTCAAAAAAAATTCCAGACACAGTTCCTAGCTTCTAGACACCATATAAACACCTCAAAACACCTACATTAATGCATATATATGGAATCTAGAAAAATGGTACAGATGAACCTATATGCAGGGTGGGAACAGAGATGCAGATGTAGAGAATGGATGTGTGGACACAGGAGGGATGGGGAAGGAGAGGGTGAAAAGAACTGAGAAAGTACATCCAAGCCACAAGGAAAGCCCCTTATGTCCACTCCCGTGTGCAA
This sequence comes from Bos indicus, assembly GCF_029378745.1. NCBI lineage: Eukaryota > Metazoa > Chordata > Mammalia > Artiodactyla > Bovidae > Bos > Bos indicus. Next base: position 112,865,469 of record NC_091761.1, read on the forward strand.
CACAGATAGCTAGATGGCTGCTGTATATATAACACAGGCAGCTGAGCCCAGTGCTCTGTGGTGACCTGGGCGAAATGAAAGGCTTGGGTGGGAGGGAGGTCTAACAGGGAGGGAATACATGTATGCATATGGCTGATATACTTCACTGTACAGCGGAAAGTAACACAACAGTGTAAAGCAGTTATACTGCAATAAAAAAATAGATAAAAAACCAAAATCAAACGCCTGCTTCCCCCCACCAAAATACCACCTAGCAAAAAGCACTGTTCTGTTTAATCCTTAGTTTGCTCACATTTAGGGAAAAATGGTTATCGAGGCCAAAAATATATAAAAAAAGGCAAACTCTTTATTAAAATAGACACTTGGAATATTATGCAAACTTACCTGATTTGATGTATTGACAGTAAAAGGATACAGGTCCTTCAGGTAAATCCTTGGCATATTGTCCAGAAGCATGCCATAGAGGGGCATGTATAAACCGGCTATCTGGGCCTGCTTTTCCTAGGTAGAAAAGGAGTCAAAAGAAATGATTCACATAAAAATCGATAGACTTGTAGGTTTGATAGGCACTTAATGCAGTGAACCATTAAATGGTGCTTAGGGAAGGGAGAAAGAAAGACCACTTACTGGTTCTCTGTATCGATCATCAAATGAATGCTTAGCCATTAGGTTTTTTAGGACAGCTAAAGCCAAGTGCCTGATATCTTGATCTTCTTGCAGAGCAAAGCCAACTTCTCGGAGCAGAATTCCGATTAAGAAGTGTTTGCGGCAAAATTCATTCGTGACCGAATATTCAGGCATATCTTTGTGTGGAAGGTAAAGAGATCATGTTACTGAAAGTCAAATGATCACTTTACAATTAAGAGAAATGGAACAAACAACTATAAACCCTTATTGCTACTAGGAGGGATTCAGCAATGCAATCTTATATGAAAAATGTGAAGAGGGGCATTCAGTAAATACTGTTTATTCTTATCCAAAACAGAGCATGTGTGCATGCTGAGTCATTTCAGTCGTGTTCAACTCTTTTGCAATCCCATGGACCACAGCCTGCCAGGCTCCTCTGTCCATGGGATTTTCCCAGCAAGAATACTGGCGTGGGTTGCCATTTCTTACTCTGGGGATCTTTCCGACCCAGGACTACATGTTAGGAATAATGAACTATTAGAACACTCCACCACATATCTGACCAGAAGTAAAGTAAACACATCGATTTTTTCCAGTCCGTGAAAATACTGCTGAAGGCAGAAGTTCAGGGAATGTGGAAGTTAGGAAACTAACATCAAAGGGCTTAGGTTAAATAAATTTTTTCACGAAATACTGAGTAACAGTGAGGAGCCAGAAATAAAACAAAACTTGCAAATTGCCCATTTATACCTAGAAAAAAATTTGCCCAGACTATTTCAAGTTATGAACTTTTCTGGGGTAAAAATAAACTGATATGATTCTAATGATCTCAATTTTGAGAGAAGGGTTAGAACCAGGCTGTGGCTTATTGATAGAAATATCATATAAAGATAGTTTCATTGAATAAGCATGTTATTACATATAATTGGGAATTTCACGTATGGTTACACTCTAAGGAACTTTCTGATGCTTTGGGAAACTAAAAAGAGTTCAAACTCTGGAGAATAGGGTATAAGAAAATTCAAACTAAGGAAGCATTTAATTATTTGTGATAAAAGAAAAGCTCACTCAACTTTTTGACTATTTTGATTAGATGATATTTAATATTTTTATATATTTGATTAGATGATATGACTATTAGCATCTAGAAACTGGAAATATGAAGTGTCTATACTCATCAATATTATCGAAACACAAAGTGGTTATTGATGCTGAGATAGTGTAATAGAAAATAAAAATCATTTACCTGATGCATGTAATTCTTGTATTGATTCTGAAGGTGTCAAAGGATCTGAATTTAATATAAATAAACAAAAAGTTCAGCTATATACATACTCAGATAAACACCATATTCATTAACTATGTGTAATTTATACTGAAAAATTAAAATATATTGTCTTAAAATACAAGTGAATCCCTTCAATAAAGCTTTGCTTTTCAAGACAAGGCTTTGGTTGTTTACTTCTTTTCTTAAGAAAGAATGTCATGAACAGAATTATTTTAATGCTTAGCCTTCTTCTTGAGCACTGTCTTTTCCTTCTATCAGAAATCTGCTTGCTATGAAACATGTTTTTATGTTTACTATTGATAATATCAGATCTACAAAGATACTACCAGGTCTCTAAGCTACTGATAAATAGTAAACAATCCCTTTTACTTATTGATAAATAGTAAACTATCCCTTCTCTAGGGTGAATTCCAGACCCAGGAATTGAACCGGGGTCTCCTGCATTGCAGGTGGATTCTTTACTAGCTGAGCTACTTGGGAAGTAAATAGTAAACAGATAATACAAATGACTAAAATAGATTTTGATCCCCTTGACTGTCTTAACCAGTCTGCCTAATGCAGTAATAACTTGGCAATAGTTACGAGGTTAATGTTCTTTGATTTACAAGCACAAATTGTATGGCTTTGTGGGCCTTCTCTTTGATGAAAAAGAAAACATAAACAAAAATTGAGAAATACAGTGCTGTACTCTTTACCACATGCTATTATTTTCTGCATTTTAACCTGATTACCTGGGTCTAATGCCCATACGACAATTTCAGACAAAACTAAGACTGAGGAAACAGGAATACAAACAAAGAAGCTAAGGCAAACAAACAGATGTGTTCCCTTTGCAGGAACTGATAAAAGTCTGGGACTTATTACCTGGAATGTTGGCTGATCTTATGGGGAGACATAATGGAATAAAGTGTTCATGCTGACATACTTCTTGGAGAAAATCAAATTTATATTGGCATAAGGTCTAAAAAAGAGCAAAAGAATGACTATTATTCACACACTAAGAAAGTTAATAGAAAATCTGCACTTGAATCTTATCTCTAAAAAGGAAGTGGAGTTACTTTTGTGTGACCACTGGGTCATTGTTAAGTTTAAAGGATTTTGTCCCCTCTCAAGTGGTAAATGTAGTCAGGCACCCTATTTTTGGAGATTGGTCAAGGCTTGTTCAGGAAGTGATTTCATTTGCAACCTACCTTGAGCTTCTATGGGATACAATCTTATTGAGTTCTATTTTTTCATTTCTTTTAGCATATAGCAAAATGTATTTATTCTGAGAAAAACAGTGCCTCACCACATGTGCTAAGATGTACAACTACACTCAGCTTGAAGAGCAGATCACTCGAAATCAACTTCTAAGATCCAGTGCTAAGGAAGACAATGGTGCAGAGAATCTAAACTTAGAGTAAATCTCTCTCCATCTGCCGTTTATTCTGAGGGTACATCATTCCACCCCTTCCCTGCCCTTGCAAACAGGTCTGGCATCTCAATGTTTTGAGTAGAACAGTGATAAATGAAGTGCAGACATGATCCAAAGCAACTTAATACAACTGCATAAATGGGAACAATTAGCAACTCCATAACCATTCTATTTTTATTGTCATGCAAACTAAGTAATCAATTTTTAAGACTCAGCTTGTGTTCATTGTATTCACTAAAAACATCTAACAAAATAAAAATATATTTCATTTGCTCAGATACTTTAGAATCATAATTTGTGACACCTTTAGTCAGTAATTTAGAATACTGACATCTCAAACAAGGGTAGTATTTGACTTAATCCTTTGTACATCAAAGTGAAAAGGAACATAATTAAATTACACGGTGATCACTCTTCATTGAGTATGTTCCATTTGGTCTTTGATAAGATATATAATTTAGGGTCACTGGAATCATACCTAAAAGGATTTTCTGCAAATTTCTTGCATAATTGGAGCACTAATGAAGGACATTCTTTTTTTTTTTTAATTTAATTTCTAAACTTTACAAATTGTATTAGTTTTGCCAAATATCAAAATGAATCCGCCACAGGTATACATGTGTTCCCCATCCTGAACCCTCCTCCCTCCTCCCTCCCCATACCATCCCTCTGGGTCGTCCCAGTGCACTAGCCCCAAGCATCCAGTATCGTGCATCGAACCTGGACTGGCAACTCGTTTCATACATGATATTATACATGTTTCAATGCCATTTTCCCAAATCTTCCCACCCTCTCCCTCTGCAACAGAGTCCATAAGACCGTTCCATACATCAGTGTCTCTTTTGCTGTCTCGTACACAGGGTTATTGTTACCATCTTTCTAAATTCCATATATATGCGTTAGTATACTATATTGGTGTTTTTCTTTCTGGCTTACTTCACTCTGTATAATAGGCTCCAGTTTCATCCACCTCATTAGAACTGATTCAAATGTATTCTTTTTAATGGCTGAGTAATACTCCATTGTGTATATGTACCATCGCTTTCTTATCCATTCATCTGCTGATGGACATCTAGGTTGCTAGGTTGCATTCTTTTAAAAAATATTTACAGAAAGAACTAGATTTTCAAAACTGAATGACATATAATCATGCAGTTTTCCTAGCTAAATCTCCACAGCTAAAAATAACATTCAGGCTCCTAAGCCTAACACGAAATGCTCCAAGAAGATCATTATTTACTTTTGGAATTTCTATATTTGTTTATTTCTATAAACATAAATATATTCTATTTCTATATTCGTAAATATATTTCTATATTCTTTCCCAATACCTAGATGACTTCTCTTGGGGACTTATTTTCCTCCCAATGGGGAAAGGTTAATGGGGAACTGGTAATTCAGGTGCCTTCTCTTTCACGTGACCCAAAGCAGACCAGTTACATGCTTCCTCTCTGGAGTGTAAATCTTTAAAAAAATTTTTTTATTGGAGTATAGTTGATTTATAATGTTGTGTTAGTTTCAGATGTACAGCAAAGTAGATCAGTTATTTTATATATATATATATATATATATATCCATTCTTTTTAAGATTCTTTTCCCAAGTAGGTTATTACAGAATATTAACTAGAGTTCACTGTGCTATACAGTAGGTCCTTATTAGATATCTATTTTATATTATTGCAATCTGTATATGTTCATCCCAATCTCCTATTTATCACATCCTCCCACATTTCCTCTTTGGTAACCATAAATTTGAGTGAGTCCATTTCTGTTTTTTAAATAAGTTTATTTGTATCTTAAAAAAAATTAGATTCCACATGTAAGTTGTATCATATAGTATTAGTCTTTCTCTGTCTGACTTACTTCACTTAGACAATCTTGGAGTCCATCCACATTGCTGCAAATGACCTTATTTCATTTTTCATGGCCAAGTAATATTCCACGGTGTACATGTAAGCAGAGTGTTAAGAGGGAGAAAATGGTCCCATTTCATTATTTAAGGAGCAGCAGACCGTGGCCCCAGGTTCATCCTTTGTGATTACTCTTCTGCCCTGGAAGTGCCTTGGTCTCCGCTCTTTTCCAAGCCTAGTTCTCCCAATATCCTTCCAATAAATTCCCTTTTACTCAAATTGGAGTAAGTTTCTGTTGGTTGCAACACAAAGAACCTTAATGCTTAATGATACAAGTTTCAGAGTCTGGCCCGTTTCCAGTCTTATGTCCCTCTGGCATATGCTATATTATATAGCTCAGTGGTTCTCAAACTTGAAAGAACACAGAAATCACCTGAAGGTGATAAGAATCTTGCTGCATTCCAGATTTCTGGGCCCCACCTGCAGTAGCTCAGCCCTGAGATCACTGGTCTAGGAACCACACTTTGGGAACCACTGCTCCCTAGATATTAGTACTATTCCCTGTCTCCCGACACAGAGTCACTATTTATGTAAGGTGATCAACTGTTCCATTTTGCCCAAGACTGGAAATTTCCAGAGAAGTGGAACTTGCTAAAACCAAGACAGTCCTGGGAAAACCTGAGGAAGAAGAACTGCAGCTGGAATCACTCCTCTCACAGCCCACAAGAAACAGAAACGAAATGTGAACACTTTAACTCCACGCCCATTTGTTCCCCACGAAGGGAGGACTTGGGAGACTTGCTGAGATGACGAGCCATTTTAAAAGCCTGCCTTTCATTGTACAGAAATTGTTTTTTGATACAAATAATGGATAGGTTATTGTTTTAGACAGATTATACACAGAGACCAGTGTGTTTATTTGTAATGCAACAGTTTAGAAAGCCATCACTCCTGAACATGGTTCTTACCTTGGGATCACCAGAGGAGAACATGCTGATGTAATTGTTAACCATCTTAAACACAAAACCCCGGTCCATAAATGTAAAGCAGCGCTAAAAAATAAATAAATAAATAAATTCAGATGTTTTTGTTTTAAGGATCATTAAAGCTGTTAGAAAAGATGATTAAAAATATTGATGCAAAATAACATTTCACTAAATGTCTTATATAATAAATGTTTGAACAATATCTACAATATGCTTAAGCATTCATCCACATATGGCAGCTAATTAAAATACCAGATATAGGACACACACCACAAAGTTACAAACCCATATTTATCATTTTTCATAAAACATCTCTTGGAGCTTTGCAATGAAATATTGCAAGCCCTTTCCTTTTAATATAGAAATTTTTAGCTTTTACTTGTCTTATTTTTTAACCACTTTTCTACATTTTATTATTGTTTTTTAATAGTTTTTTCCACAGTTCCTTAGGTGAAGATCATTTACTGTACAACATCTGGTAAGAACAGGGGCAGCAGAGACAGGTCAGGGAAACCTTTTGCAATCTCACTGGCCTCTTTCAATAGCTTTTCTTTTCAGCCAAGGCGGCTTGAATTTGAAGAGTGAAGGTAAGAGAGCCTGAGATTTCTATCAGTGAGCTGCTCACTGTCTGTCTTACTCTGTCTTCACACTCTTGTAACTGTAATAAGGAGAGTCTTAAGCAGTAGGTAGCTTTAGAGGAGTCAGGCAAGCATTGCAAGTCAGCTCAGCATCTGCTCTCTATCCCAAAGACTAATGGCCACGTAACCAGTAACCAAGCTATGGGGGCCAGTTCCTGCACTGGAAAAGTATGATGTGGGCATGGACTGTTTCCTGATGCAGCATCTTGGGCACTATAGTAGATTAGCTTATGGAGGTCATCACTGCATGTGTGTTTCATTCTACCCATCCACAAGTGTGCGAATATGTGTATCACGTGGGAAAATTTCTCGGCTGCTGTATCACTCAGTATAGAAGGCTTCTTTCTCATCCAGAGTCCAGTAGGGTCCATTGTAACAGTTTCGCGTTTCTTAATCTCTCAGTTTTACAAACAAATCTCTTTTCTCAGAAAGGACTGGACATAAAATCTTGTTATAGGCAGTACGCATATGTGCGTGCTAAGTTGTTTCAGTCGTGTCCAACTCTTTGCAACTCGATGGCCTGTAGCCTGCCAGGCTCCTCTGTCCACAGGATTCTCCGGGCAAGAATACTGGAGTGGGTTGCCATGCCCTCGTCCACCTCCTCCAGGGGATCTTCCCGACCCAGGGATGGAACCTGCGTCTCTTATGTCTCCTGAATTGGCAGGCGATTTCTTTGCCACTAGTGCCACCTGGAAAGCCCTATAGGTAGTATTCCAAGTGGACGATTTCCCATTGAAATACGCCCATGTAGAAACATGAGTCATTTTCTCTAATAACATTTCCAGTTGATTGGTCAATCATGTTTGTTTTTCCTTTCCATTTTTCTATGTTTTATTCTGAGTTTTTTAAATGTACCTATTCATTACATACTACTTCATTTATATCTTCATTTTCAGTATGAATTTAAGTTCTTTCAATCATCTCCCCTTAGTAAAAAAGTGAATGGCTCCCTGGTCCTCCTATCTTCCAACAGAACAGTGAGGAAAGGTAACACCAAAGCATAATCACAGGTGCAGAACATGTAGAGGAGGGGAGGAAGAGGGCTTTGATGTCCTCTGCACTATGCAGGCTCTCAGCAAGTGGGTCAGGTCCTCTAAGGTTCTCCATCTGTAGAATGAAGTCCCAACTGGTGACCCTTGGAATATTCCCAATGTGGAGCTCTCTCCCTGGAGACCTCTGCTATTGCTGTCTCATTCCTGCTGGGAAGAAGCTTGGGTCTCACTTTGCAGAGAGGAAGACCATCTAGTATAACTATGGGTTCTAGAAACTTCTCAAGAAAGAGCATAAGAACAGAAGCACTTTGGTGAAGTCACAGGGCACCTTGATAAGATGGAGGAGGAATTTGTGAGTCATGTCATTGAAAGGTTGCAGTTGCCACCTCCCAGAGGCTACTGTAGCTAATCTGTGAGCTTTCAAAGGAAACCAAACTCCATCACCCATGAAAGGGGAAAATGAGGAGGAGGGTGCCTACCCTGGGGGGGGGGGAGGTCTAGGAAAACTCAGAGTTCTTGAGATTTAAGACCTTCTATGTGGAGAACTTGTCATACTCTTTTCAAGGGGCAGTGAGGGATAAGGGGGGCAGGTTGTTCCAAGGATACAAAGCTGGTAGAATCAGCCTTTTTCCTACAAAGAGCCCTCCTGCAGGTCAAGCTTCATCAAATGTGTCTCTCCTGTCATCGGTACCCTGTTCTGGCCCATTCCAGCACCTTCTTAACCCCAAGGGCAGAGGATCTTTCACCCATTGTTAAGGCATGGAGGGGCCTCTCTGCTTTTGTTTTAAAATAATTTATATTAACCTTCCATATTAGCAGAAAACAATTTATAGCAGGCTTTGGCAAACTATGTTCCATGAGCCAAAACTGGCCCACTGTTTGTTTTTGTAAATGATGTTGTATTGGGACACAGCTGTACCCATTTGTTTAAATATTGTCCATGGTGAATGGTCTATGGGTTTCCCTGGTGGTTCAGATGGTAAAGAGTCTGCCGGCGATGCAGGAGACCCAGGTTCAATCCCTGGGTCAGGAAGATCCCCTGGAGAAGGAAATGGCAACCCACTCCAGTATTCTTGCCTGGAGAATCCCAAAGATGGAGGAGCTTGGTAGGCTACACTCCACGGAGTTGCAAAGAGTTGGACACGAATGAGTGACTAACACAGAATGGTCTATGATTGTTTCTAGCTGAGTTGGGTACTTGCCACAGAAACTGTATGGTCTGCAAAACTAAAAATATTTAACATTTGACCCTTTACAGAAAAAAATTTGCAGATTGTTGATATAAAGAATAACATACCCTATCAGACTTTTTCTCAGTTTGGCTTAATAAAGGAAAATATTCTAAATTAAACACGCAAAGATATATTGTAATAAAAAATTATTTATTTTGTTTCACCAACTGTGAGAACCAATGAGAATTTTATTCTATAGCTTATTTAGCGATCAGTTATGAACTCAAATTACAAAACACGCATCTGATACCCTTTCCCTTTATATTTTACAAAACTACTTGGTCCATCTTTTTCTTTCTCATCTGGAAACTTTACTAGGTATTAACTTATGTATCTCCACAGCAACTCTTGCATAGATTGAATTTATAGAAAACATTTATTTATTCCACAAACACAGAACATTTAAGTGAAAGAGAGTAAATATAAAGACTTTCCCTTTCATAGACTTGCTTATCCATCTTTTTTTTTGATATTTAGAGAGTAATATCACAGATGTTTCTTTAAAATATTTTGCTACCAAAATCTGTCTTTTATATTAGATGATTGCCAAATGGTTTCCAAAAGCAAATTGAAATAAAGTAGAGAATAGTCAGAAGAGTGGGTAAAAAGACATGGCTGTCTGAGAAGGAAAATTAAAATCAGAATGAACTTTCCTTTGCTACCTCCTTGGTATTATATTTGCAAGAGAAGAGTATCTAGACAGCTACTCTCAGGTAAATTAGAGTTGTGACCCAGATTGGCAGTGGAAAGAAAAATTACAGAAGCTACATATGTAGACATGGATGCATTTGCATCCTATCTATCTCTAGGAGAGAACGGTCAGAGAAATGGACAAGGTTTCTGGCTTAAGTGCTACAAAAACATTATTTTCCCATGATGTAAGACAAAAGAGGACACTTTCTCACCTAGGACACTTTCATGTGGTCACCCCAGAGGTACCACATTCTCCATTTTTGGAAAACAATCTTGGTACAACCATGGTGTTACGATACTTCAGTTGTTAAATTCTGATGACAACTAACTTACAGTATTAGATTACTAATGTAGAATTCAACAACCAAAAGAGATAAAAGTCATTTGAAACCTAAGTTAAGTGAATAACTACTTTCTGGGAATATAAAAGTTTTGTAACGCCAACAGTGGGGCAGTGTTGAGCAGCTGAACACTCAAAGTTCATCAGTTCACATGCATTATGCCAAATGACTACATTCAATTTAACATAAAAAAACCATGTCATCTTCTTTTCTCTTTTCCTTTCTGCGTTCAGATGATTCATATAATAAACTTTACATTTTAAAACAAGCTTTCTGGGTCAAATAAATTCTGTAAAAGCAATAGTCTCAAAACAATGCCTGTACAATGGATTTTTATAATGTACATTATACTAAGTTAGCGTTTCCATTTATGAACGTCACAAAAGTCCTGCTTTCAGTTTGCAGTCCATGGATCCACATATCTTATAGACTGTATTTGTTTATCTATTGTCAATCCATGCTTTTTACCCACAGCTTTCACAAACCACTGGTGTCACCATTAGCTGTATACTCTGTGTCTCTTTTCACCTTGGACATTCATGTTAGACATTACTTTATGTACCACCAGAAGCTACTTTTGCATAAATGAGGTCCAAGGAAAGCATATTTTTTTCTAATAAGTACAGAACATTTAATCCAAAGAGGGTAGATAAGGGGTCTTTTCCCTTTTTAAGAGACTTGCTTATGCAACATTTTTTTTTTTTTTTTTGCAATTTAGGGAAGAATACTCTGCAGATGTTTCTTAAATGCAGTGTGCTTACAAATTGGACAACATGTCATTTTCTCCAAATTTTCTTTTTCATCAAGCACTTCAAATAAACTACTAGCATAGTAACAAACTTTATTCTCATAGGTCTTAAAATGTGGTAGAAAATTAGAGTAAATTTTTTTTCTGTTTTACTCTCTTCCTCCTTAAGCCTGACCATCTCTTTCTCTTTCTTGAAGCAAGAAAAAAGCAAAATTAAGATGTAAAACAGTGAAAAGGAAATTTTAAGAGGTAAACATGCATAGTACATAATTTGAAAGAGCATTTGACACGTCAAAAAAGAAATTAGACTGAATTAAAATTCACATGCAGAGTACATCATGAGACACACTGGACTGGAAGAAACACAAGCTGGAATTAAGATTGCAGGGAGAAATATCAATAACGTCAGATATGAAGATGATACCACCCTTATGGCAGAAAGTGAAGAGGAACTAAAAAGCCTCTTGATGAAAGTGAAAGTGGAGAGTGAAAAAGTTGGCTTAAAGCTCAACATTCAGAAAACGAAGATCATGGCATCCAGTCCCATCACTTCATGGGAAATAGATGGGGAAACAGTGGAAACAGTGTCAGACTTTATTTTTTGGGGCTCCAAAATCACTGCAGATAGTGACTGCAGCCATGAAATTAAAAGATGCTTACTCCTTGGAAGGAAAGTTATGACCAACCTAGATAGCATATTCAAAAGCAGAGACATTACTTTGCCATCAAAGGTTTGTCTAGTCAAGGCTATGGTTTTTCCTGTGGTCATGTATGGATGTGAGAGTTGGACTGTGAAGAAGGCTGAGTGCCGAAGAATTGATGCTTTTGAACTGCGGTGTTGGAGAAGACTCTTGAGAGTCCCTTGGACTGCAAGGAGATCCAACTAGTCCATTCTGAAGGAGATCAGCCCTGGGATTTCTTTGGAAGGAATGATGCTAAAGCTGAAAGTCCAGTACTTTGGCCACCTCATGCGAAGAGTTGACTCATTGGAAAAGACTCTGATGCTGGGAGGGATTGGGGGCAAGAGGAGAAGGGGACGACAGAGGATGAGATGGCTGGATGGCATCACGGACTCGATGGACATGAGTCTGGGTGAACTCCAGGAGTTGGTGATGGACAGGGAGGCCTGGCGTGCTGTGATTCATGGGGTTGCAAAGAGTCGGACACGACTGAGCGACTGAACTGAACTGAAAATTCATGAATGACAACTTCAGCTAATTTTCCATCTATCTCCATAGTCTCTTTGTTACTAGTATTTATTGATAAGTTCCCACAACTATCCAGTATGTCTTGGTGTCTACTACAAAAAAGCAAGAAAAGTGCCTTCATCAAGGTCACCAATAGTCAACAGTTGGGCAAAAGAAGGAACAGAAGAAACACATTATCTTTCCGATTGGATGCATTATCTGTTCAGTGATACACCATCATTCTACATTAGCTAATTTTGGACTAAGCTCATTTTTCTTCCTAATTTAATATAAATAAATATTGCTAAATATATATATGTATGCATATATATATTTCATTTTATGTTGCTAAATACTTTAACTGATCATTTTCCTTTTATGTAGCTAATTTATAATATTTTCATCATGTAAAAAAGAGCCTGGAAGTAAAACAACAAAAATGCTCAATTCCCCCAAATTTTTCCAAAGTGGCTATTTGGCATCATTGTGAGAGCTGTAGCCATGCCAAAATATCACTTCAAGGTTAGAAAAGTCCGAGACAAAAATATTGCCTCAGGACAAGTTCTCCTTTAAAAATATCACTTTTCTCTTTAAAAATATTTAGGAGTCCTACATTTGGCAATATTCAAACAGATACTTTTCTCTAACCTTGATTTTTGTTCTATAGGACTCCAAATTGGAAAAAAAAATCAGAAAGTATTTCAAGCAAGAAAGACATATAGATGAAAGCATTCATCTAATCATGGTAGTCCTGACTTCTCATCATAAATGAACCCGTGACTTAATTAACACGTAGAGTATCTCACAGCCACTATCACACAGGCCTGAAGAGAATCAGGCTTTGTATAATGTACCTTAAGAAATCTGGCAACGCTGTGGTTTGCCCTTTTTGTTTCTTCAAGTGCGTCTTTGTTTTTCCAAATCATGTGGTCAGCGAAGCTCATGACAAGATTGTCCAATTCATTTTGAAAAGATTCAGGAAATCTTTGAGGCCGAGAAAGCTAAAGAAAGAATGGATCATTGCTTTACAATGAGATCTGTGAAATACTAAGCCTGGAAAACATAACCTGTAAGACTTAACTTCATTCTATTTATTATCAAACAAAAAGTCTTTTTGGAAATTTGAAAGCAATAATGAAATTAGAAGCCATTTCAATTTCAAGGTCATGATTTCCACTTTTCAGTGAATTTTTCTTCTATTTTGGCCAATAAAGCTTTCACTTTTTCATTATAAATTATAACATATATGAATTGCAAACTATTCAGACAACATAGAAATGTAACATTTTTTATAACCTCTTAATACCCCTTCTTGCCTTCTCAGGAAATAACTACTATGAATGGTTTAATGACTATTATTCTAGATTTTCTTTGATTCACAGTTTTCTAATTTAAAAATCAATTATTTTGATTTTTTAAGACTATTAATAAGAATCTTCCAATAAACAACTATAAGAAATCAATGAATGAATAACTGAATGAGTACAGATATTAGTTTGAAATGTCCTCTAAGTTGTGAGTACCAGCTAGCTTTTTTATAAAAGTTATTTCAGTTTTATAAGAGACATAACTGACATATAAAATTATAACATATTTACACCATACACTCTGGTGTTTTCATGCACATAATAAATTGTGAAAGAATCCCCACCCCTCATCTAGTTAATTAAGCCATCCATCAGCTCACATACATATTTTTGGGGCGAGAACACTTAAGTTCTACTCTCCTAGCAAATTTCAATTATACAATACAGTGCTATCAACTATAATCACCATGTTTTCCATTAGACGCTCAAACGTTATTCATCTTATAGATGGAAGTCTATACCGGCTGGTCTTAACTCTGGTATTAGCATATGCCCATGACAGTTGTCAGTGAGACTTCACTGTCAAAATGCTTTTGCCATAAGATAAAAAATGGTTTGGCTGTGACATTACACAACTACACTGAGTAGTTGTGTACACAGTTACACAATTACACTCACTACACTGAGTAAAACTCTACAGGCCCCTAAAGAGTGCCCTTGGGTACAGAAATCTACGCCTCCTATTTTAACTCGGAAAATTTCAGGCAGCTGAGTTTTCCCATTTCTGTCACTGCTTTGTGAATTTATACAATTTCTTTGCACAAGATAGGTAAGATTCATTCACCTTTAGAAGATGGCTTTAAAATTAGACTTGCAATTTCACTATAGACAGAAACAGACAATTGAGAGTTTGACTAACCTTTATTTTCTTAATCTAAGCACTCAACCTTCCATGGTGCAAGAATAAAAACCATGGAGGCTAAAATTAGAGAAACTGCAGAGCACAAATACTGATTAACTACAGAATGCTGCAGTTGGCTTCGACTGGCTTTTTTTTTGCCATTTTTACCAGGAAATGACTGTCAGTTTAAGAATCTCATGGTTACTCTCTGTATATATTCAAAGTTTACTATTGAAATAAAATTAAATTGACAACAAATAAACCTAGTGGATTTAACTGTATACATCATTTTTCATTCTGCTCCATATCCCTTGAGAAATAAGGGTAAATGATTCACCTGTGAAAACAACAATCAGGTTTTACATAATCAAAGCACAATTGTCGTTTTCCTCTTTTCACTGCGTTAGTCCTCTGCTGCTGCTGCTGCTAAGTCGCTTCAGTCGTGTCCGACTCTGTGCGACCTCATAGACGGCAGCCCACCAGGCTCCCCCATCCCTGGGATTCTCCAGGCAAGAACACTGGAGTGGGTTGCCATTTCCTTCTCCAATGCATGAAACTGAAAAGTGAAAGTGAAGTCGCTCAGTCGTGTCCGACTCTTAGCGACCCCATGGACTGCAGCCTACCAGGCCCCTCTGTCCATGGGATTTTCCAGGCAAGAGTACTGGAGTGGGGTGCCATGTTAGTCCTCTAAGAGACATTAAACACATCAGTGATGACATTTTCTTCACAAGGATATGCATTAACAGCCTGGACCTTGATAATTCCTCCGTTCCTCCTCCCTGCCCTTTTTTTGTCTTCCTTTCAAACTCCCCTTGAAGCCTACTCCCACTCTTAACCCCAAGACATGCTGATTGGTATACACAGGTAACATCTTTATTTTTTAACTTTTTTGGTTGTGCCACAGGGTTTGTAGGATCCTAGTCAGAATCCCTGACTAGGGATCAAACCCTGTCCCCAGGAGTGGAAGTGTCGAGTCCTAACCACTAGACCAGCAGGGAATTCCCAATGAGTAATACTTTAAATTCTTCTCCAGAAGTCTATCCCACAGTCTTGAGAGGGGAGAACTGCTGAGCTGGGGACGGGGCTTTCTGTCTCAGGAAAGGGAGGAAGGCAGTGAGGTGACAGTCGGATCCACAGCTGCAAGCTGGAACCTGCTGGAAAACCTGGGCTATGATACGGCAGAGATCACAAGGACCAGATGCAGAATGCAGGGGCTGAGTTTCAGGCATTTGGGAGTTGTGTTAGGAACAAGGGGCTGATGGAAAACAAAACATGCAGCCAATACAAGCAACCTTTCGCTACTAGAGCTCAGTGTTGAGAAGGCATTCGGCATTTTCTAGTAAATAGGAATTGACAAGGATAAGAAAGCAGGAGTGCCAGGGAGGTGCTGTCTGCCTCTCAGAGGGTTCTTTACCATAAGGGTTGCCAGGGCCTCCTCCAGGGGATCTTCCCCGGGATCAAACCCACATCTCTTGTGTCTCCTCCATCGCAGGCAGGTTCTTTACCATTAGTGCCACCTGGAAAGCCCTAATAAATAGGAATTTGCCTTGGACAAGAAAGCAGGGGTCTCAGGGAGGTGCTATCTGCCTCTCAGAAGACCAGACTAGAGGATATGACTTCCTCAAAGCTTCCTGATAGTGGAATATTGTTTTAATAACAAAGAAAGCCATTCACTTTGCAATTAAAAAAAAATAAAGAAAATGCAAATAGCTTGGGAGATGCTTATTGGGAATGCTTTTAAGTCAAATGATGGCATCTGGTCTACTCCTAATGTGATACATAGAGCTGGTTAGAACATTAGATGGTCATGTGCCCTTGGAAGAAAACTGGGTGTGGTGGCTGCTCCTGAAGAGGGTCATGAAAAGGGAACTGGACTCAGTGAATATGAACTGCTGTCCATGAGAAGTTCTTCTGTTCTTAGGCTGTTCATAGGATGTTTGTAACCTATCGATTTGAGCAGATATATACTAGTGGGAACTGAAAGATTTTAGTCCAGTCCGTTCTTTTTACACATGGGAAAGCAGGCTGTGAGATGTTCAGTGTCTTTTTTATCATCTAACATGTTAATGGCAGAGCGAGGGTTATAATGCTGAGGTGTCCTGATAGAGCTTAATAACAGAGAGACAGGAATCATCCTTATCATCATGTTAGATTTTCTCTTGCTCCCAGGTCGGAGGCTGTTATCTCTGGGAGTAGAAGAGCAGACACAGCTGAAAAGCAAACCTGGGACTTAAGAATTCAGAGTTCTGGAATACTAGAGATGATTAGATGCACAGCCAGGGCAGGTCTCTTATGCTATGTCAAGACCATGTTTGGAAAGACTTGAGGCTGGAGGTGTGGATGGTGGCTCTGCAGAGACCCCTGAATCCTCAGTGCCCCATTCCTCTCCTCTAAGAGGCAGCACTTCTGGCATGTGGGAAGATGCTGCAGAAGCCTGCAAGGCAATAGGCAGACCCCTTGGGAGCTGTCCTTCCTCCTCTCCTGAAGCTCCGGGCATTAACTGGGTTATACCCCAGCTCAACTCAGCTGTGAACCTGCTCAGCCTAATAAGGTAAGGAAGAGTGTATACCCCAAGGAGTTAATAAGATTTAGCTAGCATGTGCCAGATATGGTTTCCCAAGTGATGGTAGTGGTAAAGAACTCGCCTGCCAATGCAGGAGAAGCAAGAGATTCGGGTTTGATCCCTGGGTCAGGAAGATCACTTGGCGAGGGAAATGGCAGCCCACTCCAGTATTCTTCCCTGGAAAATTCCATGGGCAGCGGAGACTGGTGGGCTACAGTTCATGGGGCCGCAAAGAGTTGAACACGACTGAGTAACTCAAAACAGCACAGCATGTACTGGCAAGGGCCACGTGGGAGTACCACTGAGACAACGTTGCGGGTGTTTGATCAACGTGGCCAGAATGAAAGAGTGGATAAGTTCAAATTCACTGAGTTGAGGGCACTTTGTCAGGACGTGGGCTTAAACAAGAATTCAGGGGATGGACCACTCACTGTTAGGTGGCTCTTAGGAGTCCTGGAGATGGCTCATTTTAAGCAGGATGAAAATACCTGGGTTGCCCTGGCAGATGATAGAGGAAGGAATAAAAAGGCAGAGGGAAGTGGACATATAGGAATGGAAATATGAGCCCAGAAGACCCACTGTGCACCAAAGCCATCCAGAAGGTATTAGGGACTGACATCCCTAAGACATTCAATGGTATCTCCCCTCTGCAGGTGGGAGAGACAAATACAGTGTTGGCTCACTAACAGCCATGAGGATGAGGGTCAGCTATATACAGAGGTCATGTGATTGCACCCAATCTCCAGGGACCAGTGGCTGTGATGATCAAGACAAATGGCAAGTCTGGAGAGCAGCCAAGGGGGCTTGACTCTCAGGAAGCTGTAGGGCTGGTTACTGATGTGTGGAATCCCTAGGGACAAGACAGGTAGCAGGCAACAATGGCACTGCTTCATATCCACCAATAAGACAAAATGGACCATCAGAAAACAAGGATCTCTGTTCCAACAAATAGCCATGACTCTTCCATCTTCCTGGACCTGAGTCAGTTCTCAAATCTGGTACACGCTGGCTGAAGAGGAGGCAGGGTCCCTAAAGAAAATGTCCTGCAGCTTGAATAAGTGTCTAATGCAATGATTCTAAAGTCCTTCTCCAAAGGACCCTATAGGATTTTCTTAGGTGATTACACTCAAACATTTGAAGCACGAGTGGACACAGGATCTGAACTGATGTTGATATCTGGAGACCAAAATACCATCATGTCCACCTGCTTAGAGTAGAAACTCACAAGATTAATAATGTAGTCCTAAGTTCTGTTAGCAGCAGGTCCACTGGGTTCAAAGATCTGACCACCAGCCATTTACCTGGTCTAAATGTATAATTTGTATTGACACAATTGGCATTTGCAGTAAACACACTGGATGCTTGACTGGCGGCTTGGCCAAGGGTAACTTGGCCTCTGTCTTCCTGGACCTGAGTCAGTTCTCAAATCTGGTACACACTAACTGAAAAGGAGACAGGGTCCCTAAAGAAAGTGTCCTGCAGCTTTAGTAAGTGTATAATATAATGATTCTAAAGTCCATCTTCAAAGGGCTCTATAGGTTTTGGCCTAAGACACTGCCCCTCCCCCACCAAGAGTATAAATGAAGACAATAATTGCTATTCACCACTATCCCCACCCCATGCAATACTGTTCTGATTTAGTCTCCCAGTGAAGGAGGCATAGTGTCTGAGGTTTCTGCCTGGTCTTACTCACAAAGAGAACAGAGAGAAATACATGCAGAAATCAGGGAATCTACTTGGGAGGTTCTTGATCCTCCTTACCCAACTGTAACTAGAAATGGTCCAAAGGCTGAGACCACTCTGGACCCATTTGGAATGAGCGTTTGGGCCACAACACAGGTAAGTGACTGAGACCTTCAGAGCTACTGGCTGAAGGTGAGGGGAATCTAGAATGGATGGCAGAGGAGGGAGGCGATGAGAACCATGTACGGTCCTGAGGCCAGCAACAGTAACAGACTACAGTTAATCAAATCCCACTAGGCCCCATTTTTCAGGAAGAGAGGCCCAGGGAAGCTACGGAGGGGCAGAATCAGAGACATTTGCAAAATGTAGTGTAATCTGTGGACCGTGGACCGAAGGTGGCAGTCAAGGATATGCACAGCGCAGACATTCCTTTGAGAAAAAATCTGCTTGATGAAAGAAACAGCTACGGAGTTTTGGGGATGCACTCAAGAGACCATGCCAAGGTCACCAAGGTCACATTCTCCCTGGCTGCTCCAAGCTTGCAGAGGTGTCAGAGTCAGATCATCTGCCCAATGCAGGACTTTCCTCATGAACATTCCTTGCTCTCAGACAGCCCATTGGTCCAGCTAAAACTGTCTCACTGCAAGGCTCTTTGCAGTCAATCCTCCTTCCTTTGCCATTTCCTTTCACAGGCATCAGACTTCCCTAGTCCTTTTGCCTGTCTTTTTATCCTTTACAGTCATTTTGCATTTCTAACTTTGTCCTTCCATCTGCTTCTGAAGGACCTGTACTGACACACAATCACGTCTCCTACATAGAAAGCATGAGCAGGGACTTCCCTGGTGGTCCAGTGGCTAAGACTTTGCCTTCCAAGGCAAGGCGTGTGGGTTCGATCCCTGACTGGGGGACTAAGGGATTTCCCTGATGGCTCAGACAGTAAAGAATTTGCCTGCAATGCAGGAGATCCAGGTTCAATCCCTGGGTCGAGAAGATCCCCTGGAGATGGGAATGGCTACCCACTCCAGTATTCTTGCCTGGAGAATTCCACGGACACACGACTCTGGCAGGCTACACTCCATGGGGTCGAAAAGAGCTGGACATGACTGACTGACTAACACTCTCTCTGGGGGAGGCTAAGATCTCACATGCCTTGCTAGCAAAAAACCAAAACGTAAAAGATAAGTAATATTGTAACAAATTCCATAAAGACTTTAAAAATGGTCCAGATAAAAAAATTCTTAAAGCAGTGAGCATAAATCAGTAAGGTTTAGAAAACAAATAAAAATGGAACTAATAAGAGCATATTCATTATTCAGAGAATATTCATGAGCATAATTGTTGGATGCTATTTTATTACATATGATCGTACCTGAATTTTATTTGTGTCAATCAAGTGCTGTGCCATGGATTTTAGGATAATTGCAAAGAAGAACCAGGAATGCTGTTAGGAAAAGAAAAGACAATCAGAAATTTATTATCTTACAGCAAAGTAATGATAATTCTGTTCTTTACAACATGCGATACTATAAAATCTTTATCTTGGAATGTATTCTTTGAAATTAAATGCATCAGAGGAATAATATAGTCTCCATTATGTTAGGATCATCCTTAGCAAAATTCTAATGGGAAATGTAAATGCCAGGTATTTCTGTTTCCCAGTCATCTCAAAGACTGTATAACACAAGAAACTGGCTTATTTGACATGGCTGATTAGACAGTCGTCTTAGGAAATACTTATTCATGGGGTGTTCTACCTGTTTTCCTTAAACAAAACTAAATGTTGTAGCAGGCCCACCCCTCACATTACGATGGGTAGAGGCAAGTAAAAATGGAAGCTGTATGTTTAAGTATTTAAAAGCTAACAGAGTGTTAAATAAAGTATGTTGGCTCTTCCTACCTTGACAAATACAACTTCATGACATTTTGGAATACTGTACCTGAATGTGGGAGCATAGGAAGAGCATGACCCTGGCCCACCCCTTCCTCTCACCCGGGGCTCCGTCCTGCCCTGAGGGACCTGGTGTGACTGTCCAGCCTGCAAGCCCAAGCGCTGCCCACAAACCTCTCCACAGTTCCTCTCTCCCACCATACACTGCTCCTGCCTTAGGTCTGGGGCTACACTCAGGCAACAAGAGTTTCCCTCTTTAGTATGGACTTCTAAAGAGGTGTAAGCAGGCCCAGGAATAAACCTACAAGCTCTAAAGGTGGGGGCTCCTGGGAATCCTTATAGTTCCAGGCGGCATTCCTTTGACTCCCTTCACACTTTGCCTCATGAGAAGGGGTGCACTTGGAGAAGGCCAAAGAATACCCAGGGCTTCCCAGGTGGCGCTAGTGGTAAAGAACTGGCCGCCAATCCAGGAGACACAAGGGATGTGGGTTTGATCCCTGGGTTGGGAAGATCCTCTGGAGAAGGAAATGGTACCCCACTCCAGAATTCTTGCCTGGAAAACTCCATGGGCAGACGACCCTGGTGGGCTGCAGTCCATGGGGTCACAAAGGGTCAGACACAACTGAGCACACACAGCAGCAAAGAACACCCAAGGATGCTAGGTAGGCAGCCTTCTCCAGCGACCCTGTCCCCACCCTCACCCCGTTACAGTCTATTCTCTATGCAGTCATCAGAGAGACCCTTTTGAACCATGGTCAGCTCAATTCACTTCTCCCCTCAAAGGCCTCTCATGGCTCCCAGTTTCTCTCCCAGCAGAAGCCCAAGCCCTGACAGTGGCCCACAGGCCTTACGCTACCCGCCTAACCTCCTGGTGCCTCTCTGACTTCATCTTGCCTCCTCTCTTTGCTTACGTGGCTCCTGACCTTCCTGCCATCCTTTAGGCACGTCCACCAGGTGTGCTGCTGCCTTACGACATTATACAGGTCTTCCCCTCAATCTTTATTTTCTTTAATTGAAATACAGTTGACTTAATAATGTTATGTAAGTTTCAGGTGTACAACATAATGATTCAATATTTTTATGGAGTGCACTCCTCAAGGTTATTATAAAATACCGGCAATATACCCTGTGCTCCTCATTACATTGTTGTAGTTTATTTTATACCTAGCAGTTTGTATCTCTTAATCCCCTTGACTTATTTTGCCCCTCCCCTCACTCCTCTCCCCTCAGATAACCACTAGTTCGTTCTCTGTATCACTAAGCCTGTTTCTGTTTTCTTATACTCACTTGTTGGCTTTATTTTTTAGATTCCACATATAAGTGAACTAAATTTTGCTATTTGTGACATCATGGATGGACCTGGAGGGCATTACATGCTTAGTGAAATAAGTCAAAGAATGACAAATACTGTATGTTTCCCCTTCTCCCTTTAATGTTCTACCCTAAACGTCTCTAGCTCTCTCACCCCCCTCACATTTTTTGCTGAGGTCTTTCCTTCTCCACAGCTCTATCCTGACCACTGTATTTAAAACTGTAAACCTCACTCTGCCCTCAGTGCTCCCCATGCCCTTACCTGCTTGATATTTTCTTTTCCCATGCTACTTCTCACCGCTGAACATGCAATTTTTTCCCAACATTTTTTAAAACCTTTTTTAAGGTTTTAAAGCATATTTAAAGACTTTTTTTTTTTTTAATCTTTAGGCCACACCGCCTGGCATGTGGGATTTTTTTAAATCGATTTTTTAAATTTTAAAACTAATTTTTTTTATTTTAAAACAAAAGAAATTAGAATTACTTTACAATGTTGTGTTAATTTCTGCTGTGCAACATGAATCAGCTGTATGTATACATACATCCCCTCCCTCTTGAGCTTCCCTTCCACCCTGCCCTCCCACCCCACCCTCCCCTCTAGGTCATCACAGAGCATCAAGCTGAGCATCCTGGGTCACACAGCAACTTCCCACTAGCTATCTGTTTCACACATGGTAGTGTATATACGTCAATGCGACTCTTGTAGTTCATCTCAACCTCTCCTTCCCACATGTGGGATCTTAATTTCCTGATCAGGGATTGAACCTGAGCCCCCTGCATTGGCAACGTGGAGTCTTAACCACTGGACAGCCAGGGAAGTCCCTGAACATGCAATTTAATTAACTTTGCTATTATGTGGGTCATTTACTATTTTTTATCTTGCAGTACTATGTAAACTTCCCAAAGGCAGAGATTTTTATTCTATTCTCTATATGCATATCAAGTGCCAAGGATGGTGAGGATGGTGTTTGTTGTATGGAAGGCACTTAGAACATATTTGCTGGATAAATTGAATGAATATGCTCATACAGCTAATTTAAATTTAAACAAACAAACCACTTGACCTAGACAACTTTGATTTTAGTGAAATGCTGATGCTTATTGATCCAGCCTCAGCCCTCTCTAGCTACTTACTCATCAATCATCTATCTGTCAAGTCATGATAGATAATTAATTTAGCAGGGGAGTACATTCACAAGTCTATAATAACTTAGAGTTATATCTTCATAAGCTTCTCACCATCTTTTATGTTACTACAAATGCATGTGTTGCAACTTTTGGGGGAAAAAGAGTAGCTGTTTCTCTGCCTCCTTTCTGCTGTCAGTCTACTCATTAATATATCATTAATCCTTTTGTTGGTATTTTTCCTCTTGTTGTGCCTAAAAACCCCATAAACTTTATTTTGGGTACACTTAGTACTTTTGAATGTTACAGGCCATTCTTAAGAGTCATTCATTTTGCCTTTAGGCCAAAGGACCTGAGTCCATTCTACTTTTAAAGATGATCTGTTCTCTTAATACTGGAGGAGGGCATGGCAACCCACTTCAGTATTCTTGCCTGGGGAATCCCATGGACGGAGGAGCCTGGTGGGCTACAGTCCATGGGGTCACATGCTACTGTTCCAACACGAAGCTTACACCAGAAACCATAAGAGAAACGATCTATAAAAATCAATGACTCCTATCACCTTCAGAGTTGAGTGTAAGCCATCCCAGTGAAAGCCCGTCTTTAAATTCTTTACCTTCAGGACATGCTTGACTGTTGTGGAGTCATTTGATTGCAAAAGACCAGTCATATTTTTAACCAGTTCTTCATGTATAGTTCTCTCCTTGTATGCCGTAGTCTTGAACACAAACTGAAGAAAATCCAAACGGTGAAAAAAAAGTTAAACACTTAAAAACAAAGGGTCAAAAATTATGTTCCATGAATAACTCATGTCTCAAAATTATCTGCTCATGCCAGATTTTGTCATGAAATAAATGAAGGCCCAATGGTAAGTGTAATACACACCTGCTCCTACTGAGGGCTGTGTACAGGTAGAGCCTTGCTCACCTAAGCTCTCCTTGACACACTCTTAGTAGAAATAAAAAAGAAGATCAGAGAGCAATTCAGCGGGTTCAAGGAAACATGGAGGGCTTTGACCCACCTACTGAGGGCACATTTCCCCTTCTCCTTCCTTCCACTGGCAACAGGTGGGTGGCATGGTAGCATTTCTTCATCCTGAAAGGGTAGAGCACCCACTCAAATAGCCAAGTGGGGAACCTGGTGCCTTCCAGAGGCCAGTAGGAGAACTGCCCACGAGCCCGGGGTCCACTACCTCCTCACGCTGAGACGCGGCAACCAAGAGGCTCATAAACATTGGCCATCAGTAAGATAACAAAGGCTGCTGGCCTTTTCCTTAAAAGATCGGTTGTTGGCACAGTGAGTGCATGTCATGGTTTAGTCTTCCATATTTCTTCATATATTTTAAGTATCAATTCATGCACATATATTTAAAGTACAAAATGCTTATGATGTTTTACTTATGAGTTGGGTTTGCCTCAAGGAAGGTCATTTCTTTATAATATTTACAGTTTGGACTTCACTATCGTCAAGGGTGAAGACAGACAAGAAACAAAGCAGAGGCACTTTGCATTTGGGGTCTATAGCTATTTCTTTGACTTCATAGCACATTGATGCCTAAATCTCCTGAGGCGTCTGACTTCTCCAAGCTCATCCCAAAGGAGAAGAATAAGGCTAAGAGATGCACGAAACTAGCTAAAATCAAGAGTAGTACAATTTTCCCCCTCATGGATTATGACTCCTATGAGGGTAATGTAGTCAACTATCTAATCCCATGCACAGTTACTTAGCTCCAAGGGCATTTTGACTAGCTCTGAAATTTTTTAAAATTTTGGCTAAACCATGTCAATCCCATGAGTTGCTATAAACGATGGTATCTAATTAGATCAACTTTAGACATACATCTTTGAAAAAGACACGGTGAGTGTATGTGTACATTTTGGATATTGTAGATGGAGTGAGTTAGCAGCATTTAGCACCACTGAACTTGAAATGGTGTTTAGCATATTTCTGAATAAGTATGAACTATATCAACGATCACATTTTGCAAGGACATCAAAGCAGGTATTGACCCCAGTTTTCATTAAACTCTTAGGTGTGGAGCTTAATATTATTGTATATGTTAGAAATTAATTTTTTTCCATTAAGGGTGAAAAAAAAAATCAGATTCCTTGGTCAAGGTCAGACTGTCAGCCATGTACTATATATAGCAGGAGTCAAATCACAGAGTCAGATAGCTGGATGTTCATCTCATCCACTCATCTCACTTCACAGAGAGGAAATGTGAGGTTCAGACAGGCTGATCACTCCGAGTTAACGATCTAACCCTAACTAGAATCTAGTTTTCCATTTTCTACTTTAGTGCTTTTTCCAGAATAAATTTTAGTTGGTTATATATATTTGTCTGTATTTGTTTTAGACATATGAAATTATGTTATGAAACATCTTTAGGAATTGTCATCAGCTTGAAAATCCACGTAGGTGTATTTCTGGATTTAAAACACTGACAAAATGTGGTCCACTGGAGAAAACACTTCAAAGCAAACTCAATAAGTATCCTCCTACATCATAAAATCAAATGGTCTCGTCAGGATTTTTTTAAATATCCTGGTTAAAAATAAGGACTGCTCCAGGAAGCACTGCCAGGATACCACTCCAAGAGCATTACAGATTGCTTCTATGAGCTGATATAAGGCTCTCATCAGGAACTAGCCTTGGCTGTCACAAAAATAGTCACATCAGTGGGTTCTAAAAGCAATTTTTGGTAATTCTACTGGAACAAGGTAAATAATACATGTGTTGAAAAGGAGATGACTTTGTATGACAGAGATTGGGAAATTTTTTTCCTTTCATGCCCTCCGGAGCTTGAAATGGAAAACTGGGGTAAGGGTTGAGAGAATGAAAATTCTATAGATGATTCTGCTGAACAGTAAACTCATCAATATCCTATAAAAGGAAGCTATGCCTCTGTCTTACAGAGCAAACTAAAAAGGCATTTGTAGATGGAACTGGCCTTTGGCAATTGAATTGTAGACCTTATTGGGTAAAATCATACCATAGGGAAATTATTGTGAAATTACTATTTTTGGCATATAAGGGCACACACTCATACTTAGATATTTGGGAAGACATTTAACTTTTCTGACAGATAAAAAACATGTTAATATGAAACTGTAATGAGAGTAATTCCTCACTGATAATATCTCAGAGGGGTTCACTCCAGAATAAAATTTTTAGTTATCTCTTGCTGTCACAAAATTTTAGCACAAAGGACCCCAAATTTCTTCTCTGGTTGCCTTTTTA
Organism: Bos indicus; assembly: GCF_029378745.1. Taxonomy (NCBI): domain Eukaryota; kingdom Metazoa; phylum Chordata; class Mammalia; order Artiodactyla; family Bovidae; genus Bos; species Bos indicus. The sequence continues at coordinate 112,891,483 of NC_091761.1, forward strand.
GACATCTAAACTACATGGGCATATGTCTACCTATATATATTCATGGAATATTTTAATTAAAAAGTTCTATGTCTCTTAAAAGAGATAATCTATACATAAAAATTGAAATTTAGGTCCTTTATTTATATAAAGGAATATAAGATACTTTTATTTATCTCTGGATGGTTTTTTTCTTTTCCTTCAAGAAGATGACCTTTAGGCTGGAATTATAATGTGCAAACATCATCACAAGTTCACTGGCATAAATTCACAGGCCAACTGAAAATGAGAATATAAACATGTCCAAGTGGACATCTGACGAAGGCCACTGGAGGAAGCAGTGCACACTGATGGGATGGGCTAGTGGTTCATGCTGGAGGAGAAAGGACTTAACATACCAGAAGCAGGTACAAATATACAGTAACTGGGAAAATGAAATAATGCCTGAGAAAACAATAAAAAGAGCTAAGAAAACATTACAGAAGAAACAGCACATTCAACAAACCAACAGGAGGCATCTTCCTTAAATTTACAGAGGAATTTCATATATTTCTAATGTTGATTTCAAAAGACCATACTTTCGTTTTCTCCTGCACTTCTTTCTTTGCTTTTTCTCCCCATATAAATATTCATTTGCACATGTATGCATTATTTATATATTGAAATAATACATTAATCCCATTAATGCAAAAAAGAAGGAGTTCTAAGTCACTAAAGGGAAAGTTCAGTATGACTGGGGTGGGCACCATTCAGCTAAAGAGGGGAACTCCTCACTTATTGCAGACAGGAAATGAGACAAGCCACACAGCACAAGGGGATACAACTGACGCCCACGTGGCAATTTCATACCTTAATGTAGGACTGGACAGAGTGCTCCAGCTGTTCCTCATGGCACTTGGCCACGATGTCGGTCAGAACCCTGGAAGAGCAAAGCTGTTGAGTGGCCTTTCTGGAGAAGGCAGGAAAATACCACTTGGTTTGTCACTGAAGTGCTTGGTGAGCTGGGCACTTAATCATTACTGAATGAATGAATGAACCAATTTCAAACTCAGTACCGGGTGTTCAGTATCTATAACATCCATTAGCCATTTCCAACCTTGAAATTTCTAAACACGAAGATAAAAGTAATGTCTTATGGCTGCTATTACAGTTTGTGTCTGCTGACAATGTCTTTTTGGAAAAGGAAGTGATTTTAGTATCTTATTAAAACTTAAGATCTTTAACCTCTAAGTATCACATTCTGTTTTTAAAGAGCTTGTCTTCCAACTTAGAGGTGTTATATATGTGCTTTTGGAAAAAGTATTCAGTCTAAAATGTAAGTTTTTGGGTTTTCCTCCTTAGCTGGGTTAGAGTTCAGTAGCAATTGTGGTACAGGTTGATTTCTTCACATTAATCCTTGCAGTTACTCCATGGCTGTAGTGCTTAGGAATATCTCAGAATTTTAACAGGTTTATCTGCTGAAATATTTAGGAGTTTTTGCCAACAGATGCACATACTCATGCTGAAAAGAGTACAACCTGAAGGCACAGTTGGGGACTTCTAATCTGGCTCCAGAACTGGATGGTTGTAGGAATGTTAGAGATGTTTTAATTTTCTAGCTTCAGAGCTTTACTTTAAAAATGATGCTGTGCTTAGTCACTCAGTAGTGTCCTCCTCTTTGTGACCCCATGGACTGTAGCCAGCCAGGCTCCTCTGTCCACGGGGATTCTCTAGGCAAGAATACTGGAGTGGGTTGCCATTTCCTTCTCCAGGGGATCTTCCCAACCCAGAGATCAAACCTGGGTATCCCACATTGCAGGCTGATTCTTTACCATCTGAGCCACCAGGGAAGCCCAAGAATACCGGAGTGGGTAGCCTATCCCTTCTCCAGGGGATCTTCCCGACCCAGGAATTGAACCAGGGTCTCCTGCATTGTAGGCGGATTCTCAACCAGCTGAGCTATGACTGTCTTTCTAAAAGAGGCTAGTAATATGTGTGGTAGTTATGAAGGTACTAGAGACATTTCAATGTCAATACCTGTGATGGATTCATTTTGATATTTGGCAAAACTAATACAATTATGTAAAGTTTAAAAATAAAATAAAATTAAAAAAAAAGAGTAATTTTTTTCCAGAATGCTGTGACTAATATTTTTTTAAAAAAAAAATGAACTTTAGGAATATATGATTCAATAATTAACTGAAAACCCTATCTCTAGAAAGAGAAGACTGTAATTTGCTAAAGTCACCAGACAGATTAGTAATGTTGAAAGAATGTAGCGAAGGCAAATTTAAAGCGAGAACAGTGAAAGAAAAACTGAACATAAAAAGAAAAATAAGATTTAGTGGGGAAAAAACGGTACAGCTACTCAGGAAAATAATTCGGCATTTCTTAAAACCAGCACTTTTGGGACTTGCCCGGTGGCTTAGTGGCTAGCTCTCTGAGCTCCGAGTGCAGAGGGACTGAGTTCAATCCTTGGGCAGGGACCTAGATCCTCCATGCTGCAACTAGGAGCATGCATGCCACAACTAAACACCCTGCATGCTGCAACAAAGGCCAAAGATCCTGTGTGTCACAACTAAGCTCAAGAAATAAATCAATATGAAAAAAACCCAATGCATACAACTACCATATGACCTAGCAACTGTTCTTTTCAGAGAAATGGAAACTTATGTTCACCCCAAATCTACCAAAAACTGGAAACAATCCAGCTATCCTTCAATGGGTGAGTTTTAAACATATTATGATATAGAATACTACTCACATAAAAAGGAGAGAACTATTGATTGATGTAACAACCTGGATGAATCTCCAGAGAGTTATGCTGAGTGAAAAAAGCCAATTCCTAAAGGTTACACACTGTCATATGATATAATTCCACATTTGTGCGTGTGTGCATGCTCAGTCGTGTCTAACTCTTTGCAATCCCATGGGCTATAGCCCATCAGGTTCCTCTGCCCATGGGATTCTCCAGGCAAGAATACTGGAATGGGTTGCCATTTCCTCCTCCAGGGGATCTTCCCTACCCAGGGGTTGAACCTGTGTCTCTTGTGTCTCCTGCACTGGCAGGCAGATTCTTTACCGCTGTGCCACCTGGGAAGCCCTCATAAATCCATATAACTTATATATAAATTTAAAATAGACTATATAATAAATTTATCAACTTATATAAATACATGGAATATATAATATAAAAATATATGTACTCATATTACATATAAAATTTCAATATAACATATATAAAATTCTTAAAGTAACAAAATTTTAGAGATGGAGAAAAGATTAGCAGTTGCCAGGAATAACGGGTGGGGACCGAGATGAGAAAGAAGTAGGTGTGTCAATAAAAGGGCAACATGAGGGATCTTTCTGGGAAGGGCGATGTTCTGTCTCCTGCTTCTTTCAATGTCAATATTCTGGGATTGATACTGTCCTATAGTTTTGCTAGATGTCACCATTGGGAACATCTGATGAGAACATGAGCTCTCTTTTGTATTACTTCTTACAACTGCAAGTGCCTCTATAACTATCTCAAAATAAAAAAGTATAATTAAAAAGCACAAAGGAAAAGTTAAAAAAAGAGGTCTAAAACTCCACGTGGATGATAATAGTAGATGATTAGAAGGTAAGAACTCAAGAGTGAGACATACTTAACTTTGAGATATATGTTCAAACGAAACGCAAGCATACACAGTTATGTAGCCACTCAGTTATAGTTAGAGTTGTCTGTCACCACAGCTTATAAAATCTCTTCTCCCAAGGCTGTGCTATGAATACCTGGTCACAGTGGTGCTTATTTCATCTTCTTCATTCTGTACCAGAATCTTGAAGAGCTGATTCAAGATTATAGGCAGAAAACTCATGATTGCATGAATCTTTTCCACATTCAGTAAGTTCTGTTAAATTGGCAGGACAGAAAAAAAAGGTCATTGATTAAATTTAAAGCACATTCGACTGATGTTCATCAGGACTTGAATATGAATACAGCAGTTCACCTTTGTTTGGCTTTATTTTTCATGGCATTTCTCATGACATACAGGCATGAGGGTAAATGTTGCAAAGACTCTACATCTAATTAACTAATTCAGAGTCAATTGACTCTGATTTTCAACCATTTTTATGTTGGAGAAACTGATCTTTGCTTACTCTTCCATTATACAGACAGACACCTTTTAGGAACTGTGAAATAAAATCATTTCCTCTTGGAAATGGTAAGGTGTTTAAAAAGCTTCAAGAATAATTACCCTGAAGCTTGCTACTCAATGCAAAATGTAAAGGTCTGCTTTGCCTATTTCCATCCTGGAGACCACTGCAACTATTTGAACATCATGTTACCTTACAGGAGCGAACGAAATTCGAGGTAGGTGACTGAGACATATCTTTCTCCCTTTTTTGGCATTGTCGGAAAAATGCGTTCACATGTGGATCCTGAAACAGCAAAAAAAGTATTGATTTTTCTGATGACACATAAGCTGTGTAACAATCATGGTGATGGGAGGTGAGTCCTTCTGTAGGGCAGATGACTTGGTGTGAGGCGCTTTACCAAGGAGGCAGAGAGACAGACCTCTCATTTCTGGAGCTGTTCTGGCATGCTGAGGGCTTGACCTGAACCACAAAGTCTGCTCTCCTTCCTATTTCATTCTCAGAGATTTGTGTCCTTCTGGGCCACATGACAACGGCTAGAGAATTCCTTCTCTTGACTCTGTTCCTACTCCTTTCCTCCCTCTTTTTTTTTTTTTTTTCTTTCTTAAATTCTCTTCTATCATCTTCCTGTTCCTGCTTATTCCACAGACTTCTATCATTTATTCTTACTATTCTTTAATACACACGAGAATGGGTACGGTTTAATATGCACAGGGATACTTTCAGACTTAAAATGTCAGCGTTAATAAAAAATTAGGAAGTCCACCTGGCATCGTGAAATAAAAGTTGACTCCTGTCCTTTGTTAGGGGCAGAACTGTGTCCCCTCCAAAATCCATGTGTTGAAGTCCCAACTCCCAGTACCTCAGGTTGTAACCATATTTGAAAATAAGGCCTCTAAAGAGGTAATTATGGTAGTTCGTGTGGTCCTAGCCCAAATATGACTGATGTCTTTACAGAAGAGCAAACTTGGATATTCACACACAGAGGAAAGCCAAGGAGGGAGGCTTTGGAAGAAGACAATACTCTGACACCTTGATCTCAGACGACCAGCCTCTACAACTGTGAGAAAATATATTTCTGTTTAAGCAACCCTGTCTGTGGTGTTTTATAATGGCAGCTGGAGCAAACCAATCTGTCCTTTAATGTTGTTTCCTGAAGCAAATGTCACGTTGGAAATCCTGTGGATCAAAGTTACATAGTCAGGAAGTGGGATACAGACTCCCTGGTGGCTCAGGTGGCAAAGAATCTGCCTGTAATGTAGGAGACCCAGGTTCAATTCCTGGGTCAGGAAGATCCTCTGGAGAAGGGAATGGCAACCCACTCCAGTATCCTTGCCTGGAGAATTCCATGGACAGAGGAGCCTGGAGGACTACAGTCTGTGGGGTCGCAAAGAGTCAGACACGACTGAGAAACTAGCACTCTGACTTTTCACACTCTTCTGGGTGTTTCTCTGGCATTTGTCAGCTCTAGAGGGGCATCTGTGGTTTGAGTTCCCCACAGGTCAGTGTGTGTGTGTGTGTGTGTGTGTGTGTGTTTAATATTTTCAGTTTCATGTTATTTTTTCAAGAATTATTTAGTGAAAGCTATTTGTCAGATCCTCAGTTGGCATGGAGGACAGAGCTGTGGGCAAGGAAAACCCACACCCTTCCTCTGGTCCTTCCATAATGCCCCTGAGATGGATACGACACCATGGTTTCCACACAATTTATATTTCTATTTTCTCACAATCAGACAGGTGCTTCAAAGGAAAACAGGGTGTCAGACGGTATATGACAAGATGATACAGCATGTCTGAGAGGTCAGCAGATAGGGAAGACTTCTTTGAGGAGGTGATATTTGAACCAAGATTTGAAGGATGCATAGGAGCTGAAAGACTGATGAGGGGAGGGGAGGCAGAGAGAGAGATAGCTTTCCTGGCTGAGGAAAGGCAGTGTCACAAAATCCCTGCATTCTGGAGGAATGGAAGCAGACAGAGGGTACAGTGCGTGAAAGGACCTTGGGTCTTCAAAAACTGACGTAAATACCGCTATAGAGGAAGGAAGGTGTCTTCCAGGGCGACGAGTGTGTGGGCAGTGGAAGCTGATATAGAGAAAGGTAAGTAACGGTGAGTCACAGAGGGACCCGAGCTGTTTGGAGGAAAGTAGCTGGAAGCATGACAAAGAGAAACTCAGGATTCTGAGATACATAAATGCAGGATTTGGTGGAGAACAGTCATCTTATTGTGACTTGACTGAGGCTGATGGCATCAGAGAAAAGATGTATTTAAGAAGTTATGATACAGGACTGGGGAAGAGGACTCAATTTGGCTTGAGGTGCCAGTGGTTATGGAAAGACATTTTGATCAATATATGCTGGATTATTTCACTTTTCTTAGCAACCAAGTATGTGCTAAAGCAAAACAAAACAAAACAAAAACTAAAAAACAACAAAAAAGAAACAAAACCAAACACACACACACACAACTACAACAACCAAATGCACGTTGAATTTAAGAAAGGAGCAATACTTATTCTACGTACAGGTAACAGTTTGCTTTGTAGTTCGTAATCAGTATCATAAAACTTCTCCCACTGCGCTAAAATAAGCTGCCTTGCAAGGGAAGGGGTGAGCTTTATGGTACTATGACAGTGGTAATAGTTCCCTGTGTTCAGCATTTTGTAGTTCATGAGACGTTTTCACATGCAGTTTCTCATTTTGAGCCTTACTGCAATCTTAGGTGGAGATTTTCTTTTATTGTTATCATTTTCCTGATGAGGACATGGGATTGCGGGGGTGAAGTGACTTGTCCAAAATCCCTGTGTCAGAAGTTGACCAAAGTGGCTCTCAGACACAGTTTTGACCACTTCATGGCCTTTGCTCCATGAGAGGAGGCTTGGATAGGCATTGGAAATTAGACTGAGTTTCAAGGGAAAGGTCCACAATTTTAATTTTAAATGTTTCATATTTTTAACACTTGGGTGTTGTCATTGGAAGCAAACCATCTTCCAAGGGAAGTGTCATCTTGATAAATACACTTCTGGAATTTTGGTCTGCAGTTGGATAGTATCAGGATAACATGCTCACCTGAGTGTTCACTGTTGATACAACAAATGTCGATACTTTGAAAAGTGGTTTACCACCATCGACCCATTTAATGTCACTCCCAGTGTGCTGTAAAAAAGAGTTTGTTACTGTCACTGTGGCAATTTGAGAGAAAGGAAATGTCAATAAATAGGTTATTTAGTTTATGTTAATTTGCCACCTTGATCCATTAGTCTCACATTACTATAGAGATGGAAAATGAGAGATGCAAATACATTTCGCAGTATTAGTAAATGATACCAATGTGATATCAGGAGATCATTTTGAATAGATCATTTCTACTGGCCACAAACAAAACAAGGTATTGAAATATTACAGGTACAGTTGATTTCTAATTACAATGGATGAATACATTAAGGTGGGATTAATTTAAATAGCCAATGGAAGATAACCTCATGCCATTTAGCCCATGTATCTTTTCTCTTAAGTTGTATGCTACCCAGTACCTTCCCATTTGCAGAATCTTGAAAGCTTAAATAATTTGGAGGCAGGCTCGTTGCTACTGGGATATTATACTCTTGAGAAGCTATCTGATCATCTTTCATCAAAGGAAGCCAAGCATATCCAACTGTTAAAAAAGAAAAACAGAGAGAAAACTTTTCAGTACACACCTTCACGGTGAGGAGTAAAAAGAAAGCTATTTATCATTTATGAATACAAAACCTAGTTTAAAAACTCTAAATAAATCAGCTCTTCAATTCAAGTCCCAGAGATGACATGTATGGCCATGTCGGATTGCTTCTGGTCAGTACCTGGGGTTTCCAGTGCCTCCTTCTTTTTGGCGTTGGCTTTCGCATTTATGTCACAAGTGACATGATGAAAAGAAAACAGAATATGGTGTTTCTCATGAAGTTGTGTTGGGAGCTCAATTTTCACCTGCAATGAAAGAGATAGTAGCTGGGATGAGACTGAAATCATTTCCTAGGGTCAGGGCAAGACAAAGCATAGGCACTTTAACCTTTTAAAAAGTCTTTAACTGAAATCTAGGTCCACGTTTAAGTCAGCACTAGAAGCACTGATTTAATTCTTAGTACATATCCATCCTGCTAGCACTAATGCATCAAGATTATATTTTTACTTCTTTATTGTGGTGGATGATGATAATTTAGACTACCCAGTGTTTCTCCTTAGGTAATTTATGTCATCATGGGCAAACTCTGGGACATAGTTTTGAGCAAACTCCAGGACGTAGTGAAGGACAGGGAGGCCTGGCATGCTGCAGTCCATGGGGTCACAAAGAGTCAGACACAACTGAGCGACTGAACAACAGATTTTGCCGTGAATTAAACACACACACATATACAAACAGACATACACATATGAAAAACACACAAGGAGACATAACTGTATAATGTAAATAAGGCACAGATTAAGGACTTATTATCAAGGGACATGAATTAAGTTGTCCTCGCCTCCCAAAGGGTGTGCATGGACCAAGCATCACTTGGGAGCTGGTTAGATGTACAGAAACTCAAGACACTACTCCAGACACGTGGAATCTGAATCTTCATTTTAACAAGATCCCCAGGCGATACTTTTCAGTTTTTAAATCTCTGTCACATAGGCTGTCATTTAATTCCCTCAACAGTCTTGTGAAGTAGGATGGTATAGAGGAAGCAAACAAGGCGAGAGACGTTAGGGGGCTTTGGGTCACTTAGGAGGACAGACTCGTCAGTAATTACTAGCACCTTCCAGGACAAGAACATCTGTCACACTGGAATCCCAGGATCCCAGGCAGGTAACCTACATTTAGTTCAATATTAGCAACAAGGTAGTGTCTAGAAAGAACATCAAATCAAGCAAGAAGGTGATAGTGAAAGTGAAGTGAAAGTTGCTCAGTTGTGTCCAACTCTTTGTGACCCCATGGACTATACAGTCCATGGAATTCTCTGGGCCAGAATACTGGAGTGGGTAGCCTTACCCTTCTCCAGGGAATCTTCCCAACCCAGGGATTGACCCTGGTCTCCCACATTGCAAGCAGATTCTTTACCAGGTAAGCCACCAGGGAAGCCCAGAGACCTAAGCAAATTATCTACCAATTTATTTATTAGACTCTGTGCATCTATATAGCTAGTTAATTTATTTTCACACTGTTCAGGAGAGAATTTATTAATAGATTTTCAGTGTCATCCCTGGGACAGTAGTATCAGCATCACTTAGAAACTTGTCTAAAAACGTGAATTCTCGGGCCCCATCCCAGACATATACAGGATCCAAAAATCCTGGGCGGGGGGGGGGGGGGGGGAGGGGGGGGGCAGGGTTCAGTAATCTGTGTTTTAACGAGCCTTTTGGGTGATTCTATGCCTGGTAAAGTTTGAGAACTTCTGAATTAGAATGGTTTGCAGCTTACATATATTCGTTATACACCAGCATTTTAACCTGGTAACAAAGCCAATATACAGTTTTTGAACTGTACATTCAATACATTCAATAACTAACAATGCAGAAGAATGAAATTTTCTTTTTTTAGCCAGAGCACATAGGAATGAAACAGGTGCTTAAGAATTCCAGTTAAACTACATATTAAGGCAAATACTCCTCAGAAGTGAGTACTGCAAATATTCACATTATATTTTTAACAGTGTCTTACAAGAATTGATAGCCATGCTTATAATTAAGGCAATCATTTCTTTTTGCAATACAAAGCAGAAAATGGTTTTGAATCTGCATGGCATAGTTCACCAGGCTGTTCATGAGATACACGTTCTCCTGTGGAGAAGCTCACGGCTTTTACAAGGATTCCAGGAAGCACATGAGAGTGAGAGAGATTAAAAGCCACATTTAACCCTAAGAACATCCTTTTTTTCCTTTTAATCTTATACGTCAACAGAGAATGCGCCTTTCAGATGGGCTTTGTCAAAGGGTCAATATTGTAGTAAATATTCAGTAGTACGGTAATAGACTTTTCTCTTAATTTTTTTTTCACCTCTGTCCTAAATTTATAGGGAAAAAATTAAGAGCATTAAATGGATGTGGAAGAAGGAGATAAGGTTCCTCAGGTCTGTGGTTTCATCAGTGTTCTTTTAATAAGTTTAAAAATGGTCCGAGTGTAACCAAGGGCAATAGGCAGAATAATAGCACCCCCCCCACCCCCCCCACCTCCTGCCCACAGTGTCCCCGGGGCTTCCCAGGTGTGCTAGTGGTAAAGAACCCGTTTGCACAAGACATAAGAGACACAGGTTCGATCCCTGGGTTGGGAAGATCCCTCGGAGGAGGTCATAGCAACCCACTCAACTCCAGTATTCTTGTCTGGAGAATCCCATGGACAGAGGAGCCTGGTGGGCTATGGTCCATAGGATTGCAAAGAGTTGGACATCACTGAGCAACTTAGCACGGAAAGATGTCCCCCATGTCCTAATCCCCAGAATATATGAATATGTTTCCTTACATGGTAAAAGGGACTTTGCAGGTGCAACTAAGTTAAGGGTCTTGAGATGGGGAGATTAAACCAGATTAGTCCAGTGGAGCCAATGTAATCACAAAAGTCCTTATCAGAGAAGGCAGAAGAGTCAGGGTCATAAGAAATGCGAGGAGAGAAACAGAGGTCAGAGTGATGACACTGCTGGAAAGGGTCAAAAGCCAAGGAATGTGGGCATTTCCAGAAACTGGAAAAGCAAGGTAAGGATTCTCTCCAGAGCCTCCAGGAGAAATGGAGCCCTGCTGACACCTGATTTCAGCCCTGGGGACCCATTTCAGAGCTGACCTGCACAACCAACTTTAAGATCATCAATGTGTGTTATTTAAGTCACTAAACTGAGATAATTTCTTAGAGCAGCAACAGGAAATTAATACAAAAGCTGTGATATTTTTAATCCCAGACATCATACTGACAGGTTTCATGAGTTCAGACCTAGTTTAATGGTTAGAAATTAAATTTAATTATTGGAACTTGTTTTTCTGAAGCTATTTATACTACCAGCTGACATGTGTATAGTAATTTACCATTAACCCAACAAAGCTTTTTTGTTGTTGCTATTGTTCTTGTTTTTTTTTGACACGCTGCACTGCTTATGGGATCTTAGTTCCCCAGTGAAGGTCTGAACCCAGGCTCCTGGCAGTGGAAGTGCAGAGTCCTAACCACTGGACCACCAGGGAAGTCCCACAGTGAGTGTTTTAGATGTGTTCTAGCAGAGTGGTGAAGCTTCAGGCTCTGGAGTCACATGGCCTGGCCTATATTTTGACTGTCACTTCATAGTTACATGCCCTAGGCAGAGTTGCTTCCCTGACCCCCAGTTTCCTTATCTGTAAAGTAGGAAGGCGTGAAGGTTCATTTAATGTGTCAACTTGACTGGGCCATGGGATGCCCAGATAGCCAGTTAAATATGATTTCTGGGCATGTCTGTGAGGCTGTTTGTGGAAGAGATCAGCCATGGGGGTGACCATCATTCCATTGAGGTCCAGAATAGAACAAGAGGGCTGGGGAAGGTGGAACTCCCTCCCTGCCTGACTGCTTGACCCGGAACACTGATCTTCTCCTGCCCTTGGTGCTGCTGGTTCTCAGGCCTTCAAACCTGGCCTGGAAGCTACAATAGGCACTCTGGTTCTCAAGCTTTTGAACTACACCAATGGCTTTCTTGGGTTTCCAGCTGGAAATGATAGACTGTGGGACTTTTAAGCCTCCTTGTATTAAATTATATCTATCTATCCTCCTATTGGCTCTGGTTCTCTGGAGAAAGCTGAGTGGATAAAGGGAGATGGTGTGTACTTGGAGGACAGTGTGGTGCCTGGCACATAATAAGAGAGTCTTAAGAACTGGCAGAGAAGGTCCTGAGGGGAAGGGGTCCAAGCTCCTTCAATTACTATGAAGGTTATAAGCAACAATGCTGGCTCATACTCTAGCCTTTTTTGTTTTGTTCCTTAAGACATGAAATGCTGCTGCTGCTAAGTCGCTTCAGTCGTTTCCGACTCTGTGCAACCCCATAGACGGCAGCCCACTAGGCTCCCCTGTCCCTGGGATTCTCCAGGCAAGAACACCGGGGTGAGTTGCCATTTCCTTCTCCAATGCACGAAAGTGAAAAGTGAACGTAAAGTCGCTCAGTCGTGTCTGACTTTTCACGACCCCATGGACTGCAGCCTACCAGGCTCCTCCACCCATGGGATTTTACAGGCAAGAGTACTGGAGTGGGGTGCCATTGCCTTCTCCGGAAATGCTGCTACTGATTGGTAAGAACTATCTAATACGATCTTTGTTATAGTAGCCAATGAAATAAAATAAAAAATTCATCTAATTTGAAAGGAATGATAGAATAAAAATTTCACATTTTAAAAAGATAATCATATGCTGAAATATATAAATTTTCAACATAGTCCTGGGGCAACTGTCAATGAATGTAGTTTTGGAAGCTTGGTTACGTAAACACCTGCTAGGGAACGTCTGAGTCAGAGGTGTAGTCAAGAGAGAGCGTTTATCATCATGTATTATCTCACCTACTCACACATCTTTTAAGGAGCTGCTGAGGGCAGGGAAGTCTTGACCCTTACCTCGTCTGAGAAATCTGGATTCTGGGAATGGTGCAGAACTGCAGTGTAGGCAGCCGAGGTGAAGAGGGGCCCTCCAGGTTTTCCATAAATACACTGTTTAAAAAATCATGAGTTGAATAATTATGAGGGTCTGAAATTAACCCTGAGCACAGAAAGGCCACAACTTTTTTCAGTTTCCCCTTCTGGAACAAAGATAAATTTTGTGATAATCTTCCAGGCTTAGCTGACATCTAATTAGCCTTGAACTTCTTTGATCTGCTGTCCTGTATTTATTCTACAATGGGGCACTGTTGAAGAAAATATGAAGGCTTTAATTCACTCTGTAGATATTACATCAAAACTGAATATCTGAGTCAGTTCACTACCTAACTTTGATTACCAGAGATAAGAGACTGTTCACTTCTGATTCCTGCAGCCCATGGTATCCAACTCTGATGTAGAGTTTAAGGTCATCAGTCCTGGGTGACCACAAGGCTTGGTTTGACCCCAGTTCTTGACATGCCAGCCCCCAACCAAGAATGCTGGAATCCTAGGGCTGGTTCCAGGCTCTACTATACTGTATTTTTCTTCTATCCCAGATCCTAATCAGGCCAGTGGGTGGGGATATGGTACTTTCTTGTCATAAAAGTCCCTTTAGCCCAAGGTTCAGAGTCCCTCTACTGAAGTTAGCTGTATCTCTGAGTAATGCTCTAGAATGCAATGAAACAAAGGTCACACATACCTGCAAGTACTTTTCATTTTTAAGAATTTTCCCCATAAGCAATGCTCTAACAGGCCTGGTGTGTTTGCCATCTGCTCACTGCTATTGTTCGCCTGACAATTTCATTTCATTTTAGTTTTTCTCTCCTGCTGCTAATGCTATTGTGGAACTTGGAACCTGAGGAGGCTGAGAGTACCTTAGGACAATTTTAAAGAACTCTTTCTCTCTACTCTGCATGATTCATTCAATCACTCAAACTGATTACTGCTCTTCTGAATAATGCTACCACCCTTCTGAGTTTGGAGAATACAACTGGTCCCTGACAGAGTGCTTTAAGAGATGATCTCAGATAATTGTGGGGGTTAGCTAGAAATTAGTTTTGTCCTTTACTATCTCTTTCCTCTGATTCATTGAAACTGGGAAGATCTGGCTGCAAGCCCACTAAAAAGAATTTTCCACTCTATTTTTATAGGTTACTTTATGTTGTTTGAAGTTCCTAAAATAAAAACAGCATACATCAAATATAAACTCTGAAAAAAAGCCATCTAGTTGCAGTTTTATAGGTTCATACAGCCCAGTTCATACAAACCTCATGGTTTTATTGATCTTATTAAATCATGTGATCAACAGCAGGGACCAGCTTCCCAGGGCCATTTCCCAGGTCCTCAGGCAGATGGCCACATGCACCTTCCATAAAAGTGAGCATCCCACGGGGCACCTGCATTAGCCATCAGGCCAGTAGGAGCAGCCCTTCTACACAGACCACGTGAAGGCCAGCTGGGATGTGGCATTTGAAATCAAGTACGGTGAATTCATGAGATGCAGGCTAATCTCTGAAAAGGGCAAAGACTTCCAGCGGGGAATCTTTGCATTGATTTCACACTAGAATGCCTTCCTTTTTTCCAAATCATGAAAAGCTAAGCGGAGCCATGAGACTGGCATTTCTAATAGATCTAGTTAATGGTGGCTATTCAATCAGGTACATGTTAGGAAACTTAAAATAAACGTACTAAGTGCTCTGCTTTCAAGCACACTAAAATAAAAGCCTCTTGGTGGTGGAGGGAACCAGGGCTCCTGCTTCCCCCTTTATGCTGTGTTCCCTCTGGGGCTTGGCTCACCTTCAAGGGCCTGGCATCTTCTTCATCAGAATTTTTGAATTCAACGCACACAGTTATATTTCGTGCCTGAAATTACAGCAGAGGAAATGGACATTGTAATTTCCTGTTAGATAATATCACAAAACAATCCAAGTGCCTAAAATAAGTAGCTTCTAATTAAATCTGAAAAATGTAGACTAGCCAACATTTTCTTGTGATATTATTCACAGTGCTCAGAAATAGCAGAAGGATTGGGAGAGATTATTTAAAAGGGAATAAAAGGCTCACATTGAAAGTGCAGGTATGCTATTTTCAGAGTCTCTCTTATTAAACTAAAAATAGAATAAAATTATTTAGGGCTGATTTCAGAAAGGATTATTCATATATTACAAAATGTGTATCCTTAAACACTTTTAAGGTAAAACTCATCACTGCCTCTCATTAAACATTTTATTCAAATAGTTTTCTATCCCTAAGTGTTGGTCCATAGTAATTTGTATTTGAACTTCCAAGAAGCCATCTTAATATGGTCTAAATAGGGTAGCGAGAGAGGATGATATTTCAGAAACATATCATACCTTGTTGAAACATTTCTGGCTATCATACTTGAGGTGCTTGGGGTAAATGTAAATCTGATTTTTGTATACTCTATAAGGACGGCAATACTTTGTTGAGTCATAAATAAATTCTTCCACTTCCACTGTGGGTTCTGGTTTTGCCGTCACATTGAAAGGCTTGACAGGAATAAAGGACGATGTTACACAGTCTTTAAAAATCAGAAATAAAAGTTTGTCATTGAATATGATCAAAAGTGAACAAGACTTAATCTATTTAAAAGTGAATCTATTCAAAATAGAAATTCCATACTTGTATACCAATTTATGTTAAATTATGCTGGCATGAAAAATTTATAGGAGGCAAGCATGATAGATAATTAGTGATATATTTAACATCAAAACTAATGTCTCAAAAAACTGGCAAATCTTTTGGATTTATAACTATTTTCTTTTTGTAGTAACCTTCATATAAAAAGTAAATTTTAGCTAGAGATCCTCAGAGCATAGTAACCAGGCTGGGTTCGACCCCCTGGTTGGGAATATCCCCTGGAGAAGGGAATGGAAACCCACTCCAGTATTTTTGCCTGAAAAATCCCATAAACAGAAGAGCCTGGTGGGCTACAGTCCATGGGCTCACAAAGAGTCAGACATGACTGAGCGACTAACATATGTAAGATAAAGAGTAGTTCACTGACCTTAACCATAACAGTATAAAAATTGATCTGTGATGGAACAAAACTCTGTCCAATGGATTTATTATTGATAGTACCAATCGGCTTAATAGTAATTTTCCCTATGGAATGATTTCACAACATTGGTCATAATCACCCTCTGCATTATGAGTTACAATTTTTTCTTCAGTTTTTACCATCTTTTAAACTCTAACTTTGTAAAAAATAGCCTAAAAGGGGGAAAAGACAATGAAGAATATATCAATCAAAACTGGTCACTATACAGTTTGGAGGTTTCAGCCTGCGGTACTGAAAGACAGCAAGGTTTTATACCTTCCTTTACTCCATCTGGAATTTTCCTGTGTCCAAACAAGCAAAATGGTTAGCTAAATATGCTTGGGAATCAGATTACAAGATTTTTTTCCCAAAAAAATCATGTATAATTTTTTTATTGTATGTTTAGATTTCTCTGATGTTCTCTGGCTCTTTCAGAGAGAATATTTTAGCTTTCTCTTTTGCTATTTTTCTTTTCCCTAGGTAATAATATCTACGTCCCACACATCAGGTAGAGGAAATGGCTTAGTTTATCTTCTGGTTTTTCACCCCAATCAATATAAAAGTGATTTGGAGCCATGGGTTAAGTGAGAATGATTTTTTTTTTTTTCATATTACAGTGACTTGTGGAAAAATCATAAGAATGAAAAATTTAATAATGCTCATGGTAATTCAAATATCCTGTGATAATGATCCTCTTCCTGTCTGTAGCTCTTTTTAGAATGCCTTTACTCATTATTTGCACCACTGAGAAAGTCACTAAAAAGCATAATAAGAAGGAAAAAAACAATCTCACCACTTATAAATCAATTCTGAAGATATTATTTATAAATTAATAAAATTGCTTCTGAAATTTAAATTTTCACTAACATAAATGAACCATATTCTGAGAAAGATACATGCTCCCTGTGTAATAAGAGTCTAGAAACAGTCCAGCTATAACTTCTGCATGGCCACCTGGGTAGCTACACACGGTGTTTGGAGTAGCCCTTTGGCAGCACAGTGTGGCATTGCCCGATATGGGTTAGGTTTATCAATACCTCTGAAACTGACCTTTGTCATTTGCAACCCTTCAGTGTTTGAGGATTAAGTGATACAGTGCAATATCCTGCTAGGTGTATGGTGTATACCAGATGAATATTAGGTTACCCTGAATATAGTTCCTATCTTATAATATGTACGCTGCTGCTAAGTCGCTTCAGTCGTGTCTGACTCTGTGCGACCCCATAGACGGCAGCCCACCAGGCTCTCCTGTCCCTGGGATTCTCCAGGCAAGAACACTGGGGTGGGTTGCTATTTCCTTCTCCAATGCATGAAAGTGAAAAGTGAAAGTGAAGTCGCTCAGTCGTGTCCGACTCTTCGCGACCCCATGGACTGCAGCCTACCAGGCTCCTCCACCTATGGGATTCTCCAGGCAAGAGTACTGGAGTGGGGTGCCACTGCCTTCTCCTTATAATACGTATAAGTCTGTCCTAATGGAGAAAGAAGTCCCAAATTTTTACACGATAATGAATTAGTTATCTCAAACTTTAAGATAAAAAATCCCAAACAAATCTCTGTAACAAACTATCTATCCAACGAACCAACCAACCAACCAACCAAAAAGCCAATCAAACTGTACAAAGAAACCATGATATCATCATCATACTTGGATGCTCCAAAGGAATGTTGTCGACAGCAATATCCAGGCTTCCGGGAATGGTCTGTGTTTTGCTTATTCTGTCAGCTCTGTGAAAGTATGCCAGCATAGACACACACACACACACACAAACACACAATGAGTTAATTCCAGTTGTCAAGGAAAAAAAAAAAACAACAGTCAACTGTAATTCTGAACTTTGATAAGAATAAACAGTGGAACCCTAAATAATCTGTAAATAATTTCATTTAGCTGGTTGAAAAGTAAAATGTATGTGATTTTGCAAATAAAAATTAAAAATCAGGGAGGGATCAAGTTATATTCTGAAGGATATTTTAAACTTGTTTGTACCACTTCAGATAACCATTTATATAGCCAAATAAGTACAATGTAAATTCTTAGTTTTGGTAAATGGTAGATAGCTTTGTTAACAAAAGATACTAGCATTTGAATTTATTTAAATGATTCATTTTCATGGGGAATTTTAAGAATTTTTGAGAGCAAGGCTGCTTTTTGCAACAACTGCTTTTTCCCTCTTCACCAACAGTCCAAGAGGAAAAGGGACCTTTCCTTGACCCTGGTTCTTCTTCCACCCTTGCAAGTGTATGTAGATTCTTCTTCACCACCTAACCCTGTTCCCACATTCATTCTAATTTATGAATCCTTGAATTTCTTTCCCTTCCTCTTTCCTAAAACCTTCTCCCCTATTTTCCTTTATAGTAAGGTCGAAGTTGTTGATCACAGTTTCAAATGTTACCCCTCTCAGGAAATCTACTTTGAGAGGCAGAATAATTATAGCGGTGGGTCAAGTCAGCTCTTTCCAGCTTGTGAGAATTGAGGGTTAAATTTTCAGTTATTTTTGCCTGTCAACTGTAAAACACAGCCATTATTAAAAATCAAATTATATAAACTTACCATTAAACACATTACATGAAACACCAAGGTAATAAGTACTAAAATTTCATCACTTAGTAATTGTTTTACTACATGGTGAGATGATCCACGATCTTGAGGTTATTTATATCTAACTGTGTGGTAGAAATGTCATATAATGGTGTGCACATTTCTTCCCAACTCCATGTTTGCTGAAGCCCCATTGGTAGCTTGCAATCAGCAATGGTAGGAGAATTTACACCATAGAATTTTGCTATCAGGACAAATCAGTTTTTCCCTGCCAGAGGGTCAGGGGTAGACATTTATCAGCACACTACTGAGAATAAGTGTCATAAGGTGTGAGGCATCTATGAAATAATTTAATCTCACAGTACAGGACTGGGTATTCTAGATGCCCTCTAAATGCTATAATGATTACTTTCTTTGCTAAACACCAATAACATGGGTTTCATGACAACATGGTCTTCCGTTTTGCCCATTCCTTTCTGCTGTTACAACTTTTCATGTTTTAATACATTTGGGAAAAAGTAAAGAGAAAAAGTATACTTATTTTCTACTTAGTGGCTATAGGAGTTTTGATCATGAAGTTTGAAAAGGGGAGCGTCTCCCCATGTAAGGAGTGGTCCTGCAGAATCACAAAAAAAGTAATATTGGCTCAATTCTACCTTTATTTTGCTTTCAAAGGTTTATATTTTTTCCAGAACAAAAAAAGACATTGGGCAAACTTCCCTTCTAGTTAAATAGAACTATATCATTTATTGAAGATACAGAAAATATTAATCATGTTTCATAGTAGTATATTATTTTAGTTCTAGATAAACAAATTAATTGATAGGAAATTGTTGATTCTGAGACAGGAGAGGCAGACAGCTAATATTTGGCGAAGAGGCAGAGGGTACAAGCATCCTGAGTGTGTCAGAGGACTGACAGTTTTAGTTAAGTCATGTATCATGAAAGAGCTTAACATCATCACATCATCACATTTCTGTCTGTCCCTTGATATGCTTACTCTTAGAACCCAGTCACCATGCCACGAGGAAGCCATAGCATCTGATGGAGAGGCTCCCACGGAAAAGAACCAAGGTCTCCACCCCACAGTTCCAGCCAAACTCCCAGCCAACAGCCAGCACCAACTTGCCAGTCATCAAATGCACTATCTCAAAAATGGGTCCTTTAGCTCTTTTCGTCTCTTCCAGTCGATGCCATATATAGAAGAGACAAAGTCTCCTCACCTAGCCATGCTCAAATTATGGACTCAAGAGGAAAAGTGATGTTGTTCTAAGCTACTAAATTTGGGGGTGATTTGTTACATGGCTATCAATCACTGATACAGTTTAATGTTTCACTCTCCTTCTATATTATTCTGGCAAACTGACTCAGGGTATCAGCTGGGCATATGTGAGGTCATCTGCAAAGCATCTGTTTTCGAAGGAGCTTGGTATTTGAAGAATCTGGTAATCAATTATTGTTTTTGCAGAAATAATAAATGAACAGTAGCAATGTAACTGATTCATGTTGATTTCAAGAGTATCCCCCAAGTCCTACCTTCTATAATCTGACACTAGTTTAAGGAGGTCCTCAGTTGAAATCTTGTTACTTTCTTGTCTATACAGTGGTGAAAATCTTGAGTCTCTGTCCACATTTCCCTGGTTGTCCTTAAATACTGATCTGAAAGAAAACAATATTTATTCAGTTTGATATCTGGCATGGGAGGGAGGTAAGAATTCTACTACTGAACCACAATGCTCCCCTTTTGGGATTTGGATATCATTTACCAAGATGTATTTTTAAGTTGACTAAAGTGATTCAACTTCTCACTTAAAATGGAAGAAACTCCAAGGAACTTATACAGTAAAGAGACAAGAAAACTTCTTTGACAAAAATTTCATTTGTATACTCTATTTGTTATCTTTAATTTCTTATTTTCAACCTAGTATTTAAAGTGACAGCAGCCCATATCAATTACAAGTACATTTATTTATGATTTAGTAATGTATCAAATTACATTGAAATGGCAACCCACTCCAGTATTCTTGCCTGGAGAACCCCATGGAGGGAGGAGCCTGGTAGGCCACAGTCCATGGGGTCGCAGAGAGTCGGACACGACTGAGTGACTTCACTTTCACTTTCACTTAATGTATCAAAGCCATAGAGTATTAGGAATGTGGAAAGGAATAGAAACACAGGTTACTACTTTTTCATTATTTCCTGGGCAAATTAGGGTCATGTTGGGTTGGGTGGTGCCATTAGAATTTACGAGTAAAGGAAATGGGATAAGGTGGTGTATATGCGTATAGAGAGGCAGACTCTTTAACATTTTCATGGAGATAAAGGTGCCCATGTCCTAAAGTTTAGGACAGAGACAAAAATAAAATTGAAAACACCTGAGTAAGCATTTTGTACTAAACAAAGAGAGTACCATGAACCTGGACAATTTATTTCCTTCCTTGATCCATTTCAATGGGATTATATAGATCTGGTTAAAATACATAAAGGTTTTTCACCCCAATAATATAGTAATGCGAGGCAACATTTCTTGAAAAGCAAGTATACATGGCATGCTTAGTGCCATTTTTCTTCCCTATGATTTATCATACTCTGTGCCCATCGAAGAAAAATTAAACCTATGTGTAATTGATTTGTCTTTGGTGTTAGAGAAATGCTGAATTTTTATTTCTCCTAACTTAAGAACCTTCACGAGACTCTTACTACTCTTTAAATGAGCTAAAGATTTCAATACATAGGCTGAGAAGGTCATTTAAATGGTTATCTGATCATAGAGATTGAGTTTAGTGTCAGATAATTTAGAAAATGGGCAAAGAAAGGATCAGAATGATATTTTTAGAATACTTCAGCCTTTCTCCTTAGTTTTTCTTTTGTGTGTGTGAAGTAGCAACTGAGAGAGAAAAAAGAAAAGTCCTCTATGAAATAACGCTGCAGGAGCTATGAATATGAATCAGCTATGTGCTGTGTTTAGTCGTGTCCGACTCTTTGCGGCCCCGTGGACTGTAGCCCACCAGGCTCCACTGCCCATGGAATTCTCCAGGCAAGACTACTGAAGTGGGTTGCTATTTCCTTCTCCAGAGGATCTTCCTGACTCATGGACGGAACCCCCGTCTCTTACATATTCTACAATAGCAGGTGGATTCTTTACTACAAGGGCTGGGCCAGGAATTTCTCAGAATGATATTTTTAGGATCCTTGAACGTTTCTCCTCAGTTTTTTTCTGTGAAGTAGTAACTGAGAGAAAAAAAAGTCCTCTCTCAAATAACACTGTGGGAGACAAATGAAAATATTTAACTTGAAGATTATTTTCATTTATATATTATCCAGGACTTTTGTCTGAATGTGTCATTTTTTTCAACATCAGTTCAGTTCAGTTCAGTCGCTCAGTCATGTCCGACTCTTTGCGACCCTGTGAATCGCAGCACGCCAGGCCTCCCTATCCGTCACCAACTCCTGGAGTTCATAGGAGGAAGTTAAATTGAGTATTTTTTTTTTAAGGTTAATCAGTCACTTGAAATCTATTGGTTGAGCTGTATCACTGATTTTGCTCTTATCCATAGCTCTGTTGTGGAGATAGCTCAATTACATTGGAAACATTGTGAAGAACAGAGCGTCACAGAGGAGCACTGATCACAGCACCACACACTCTGTCCCTGCTTGATAAATATGCTAACTGGCAGGAGAGCAGAGAACTCATTCATTTACACAGATGGTTTCAGGGTGGCTGAGACATCATGTCCTGTTCCAACTGACAGAGTTGAGCAATGATTGGTGTGCAATGATCTCAAAGCCTTGATGTGTGGGGTGTGATTGAAAAAAAATGCTGTGTTTAGCCTAAAGGAAAAGAAGCTTAGGTATCCATGAGAGCTTCATTCATAAGCATGAATAGCTGTGATATATAGAAAGAATGAGGAATTGATGTTTTTGAACTGTGGTGCTGGAGAAGACTCTTGAGAGTTCCTTGGACAGCAGGGAGATCAAACCAGTCAATCCTAAAGGAAATCAATCCTGAATATTCATTGGAAGGACTGATGCTGAAGCTGAAGCTCCAATACTTTGGCCACCTGATGTGAAAAGTCGATTCATTGGAAAAAACCCTGATGCTGGGAAAGGTTGAGGGCAGGAGGAGAAGGGGGCGACCGAAGATGAGATGGTTGGATGGCATACTGACTCAACGGACATGAGTCTGAGCAAACCCCGGGAGGGAGGGAAGGACAGGGAAGCCAGGCATGCTGCAGCTCATGGGATTAGTGACTGAACAACAACAACACAGAACTGAAGCACATTTTCTGTGGCTTTGGAAGACAAAACATACAAGTGACTATCAAGCAGCTTAAAAATGTGTATATATTATATATGTATATATGTGTGCATGTGTGCATGCTAAGTAGCTTCAGCTGTATCAAACTCTTTGTGACCATATGGACTATAGCTTGTCAGGCTCCCTTGTCCATGGAGTTTTCCAGGCAAGAATACTGGAGTGGGTTGCCATTCCCTTCTCCAGGGGATCTTTCCAATTCAGGGATCGAACCTGTGTCTCTCATGTCTCCTACATTGGCAGGCAGGTTCCCACTGGTGCCACCTGGGAAGCCCCATGTATACATATGTACATATACATATATATATATATATATCTGAAGAATTATCTAATCATTAGAGCTATAAAAAGACAGAACCACTCTGGGACATACTTGAATTTTTGACATTAGAAGGATTTGGACAGAGGCTGGACAACCACTTGTTGGGGGTGTTGCTTCACTGTCTTTTCTAAATGTATAGATAAAAGAATGAAATTTTTGTTTTAGTCCTGTTTAATTCTAAAGAAAATCCAGCATTTTTACTCTGGTCCATCTGAAATGCTGCATAGGACACAGAAAAGAAATCAAAAACACTTTTGTCCTGCAGAGGAGGAGAAATATTGTATGACATCCCTTACTTGTGGAATCTAAAAAGAAATGATACAAATGAACTTACAAAACAGGAAGACTCACAGACTTAGAAAATAAACTTATGGTTGCTGGAGGTAAGGGAAAGTTGGGGACTTTGGGAAGGTCACGTATACACTGCTGTATTTAAAATGAATAACCAACAAGGATCTGTTGTATAGCACAGGGAACTTTGCCCAATGTTATGTGCCAGCCTGGATAGGAAGGGGGTTTGGGGAAAATGGATACATGTATGTGTATGGTAGAGTCCCTTTGCCATTCACCTGAGACTAACATAATATTGTCAATCAGCTATAGCCTAATACAAAATCGAAAGTTTAAAGTTTAGGAAGAAAAAACAGATTCTTGTCCTGGATTTAGGCCCGTGTAACTCTGAGCCTTACATGGGTGGAAAGAGTTTGATTACCAGCAAGGCACATTTGTAAAGGTTGACTTTCTCCTGAATCAATGCGTGTACAACACCGTATGTAGCCATCTGAATGTGTTCTCTTTACCTACTCTCAATATAATCTTTTTTACTATAAAATGGCACTGCAGCTGGTGCCAAAAATAAGAACATGCACCAAATTAGCCCTAGATAAAATGTTCACAGTGATGAATATGTGTGTCTCACAGCTGGTGGGATGATTGCATCTGGGCAGAAATATTATGACTTTATAAGGTTATTGTCAACTTTAGGCTTCTTAGCGGCAGTTGATTTTAAGGGCCAAAGGATTTTAGAGTACACTCAGAGCTGTATCATGAGACAAGCTACAATCAAGAAAATTGAATGGAAAGGAAAAGGAGTCAGAGAACCTGCAGTATCAATAGGGTATTCAAATAAGACAGCAGGCTAGCTCATGTCAAAATGACATGAGTAGCAAGGAGCCCTCCCCTGACTTGATCAACAATTTATTTAAAGCAGTTTCTACACTGTGAAGGGAAAATTAAAATCTTCTTTGGTTGTATCTTGTACTTGTTTTTGTGGTTAGATTAAGTGTTCTGTAGCCCGTCAGGTTCCTCTGTCTACGGAATTCTCCAGGCAAGAATACTGGGGTGGGTTGCCATTTCCTTCTCCAGGGGATCTTCCCAACCCAGGGATCGAACCTGGGTCTCCTGCAATGGCAGGCAGATTCTTTATCATCTGAGCCACCAGGGAAGTCCCTAAATAACACTTTCCCAAGTGGTCTAACAGGAAATCTTGAGAAATACTCTTCTAACCATTTTTCTCAGTTGCTAGAGAGATTTCTGTAAATGTAAATCTATATTTATATACACACATTGGTGGTGTATTTGGTGGTATTTTCTAACCTATGACCAAACCACTGATCAGGCATTCATGTGGCATAAACTTGTGGTTTTGTTGGCTTTCCTGTCCTAGATATAAATACTTCAATAGTTGGTAATATCACCAACCTCCCTAGAAACTTCATCTATCTTTCCTCCAGCACATCTGACCAGATAACTTCAAAGTAGGATTCTTACTGCTTTTCCTAACTGCTCAGTTTCTTTCAATAATGGGCGATTCTTTCACTTCTTTCTCCCACATTATTATTCACTGTCCCAAATTGACCTGAAAAGACTTGCTGGGGGTGGATATGATCTTTATACAGACTTTTATTTTAAAAATTTTTTATTTTAGAATTTTCTTGTCTCTTATTATAATTATGAATGGACATCTCATATGTTCAGGGTCCTTCTGCAGCTCTTTTTCTGGAATTATCTGCTTGTAGATTTTGTCTGTTTTATTTTACTTATTTTTGGCCACACCAAGCAGCATGTGGGATTTTAGCTCCCTAACGAGGAATTGAACCTGGTCCCCCTGTTGTGGAAGTGCAGAGTCCTAACTGCTGTACTGCCAGGGAAGTCCCAGGACTTTTAATAATCATATTAGATTAGTGACTTCTAATAATGGCTATCTTTTATTGATTACATAGTTGTACTTGCTGATCCCTGAAACAGTAAATTAGGTATTGACACCTCTCTTTTGTATATTCAAAAAAAACCTAGGTAAACAGAGACTATAAATTCTTGTCTAAATTCACTTGGCTGGTAAACAGAGTTGAGACTTAGAATCCAGCTCTAGCTCTAAAGTATCTATTTATAACAGTGCTCAGGATAATTCTAATATTTAAAAAGAACATGTGTTCACTACTATAATTTTGCTACATTGGAATATTTCACCTTGCAAAAGGACAGCCTGCCTTTGCCCTTCGACTTGCCCAAACTGAGTGTCCTGTGGGAAATGACAATACTTATTAACACGAAAAAGTTTGGCTTCTGAATTATAACTAGTCATCCTTTTTCTTTTTTTCCTGTTTTTAAAATTAATTTTTATTGGATTACAGTTGCTTTACAATGTTCTGTTAGTTTCTACTGTACAGCAAAGTGAATCAGCTATATGTACACATATATTCCCTCTTTGGATTTCCTGCCCATTTAGTTCACCTCAGAGCACTGAGTAGAGTTCCCTGTGCTATACAGTAGGTTCACATTAGTGATCTACTTTATACATAGTATCAATAATGTATATATATCAATCCCAATCTCCCAATTCATCCTGACCTCCCTTTCCCCTCTTGGTGTATACACTTTTGCTCTCTGCATCTTAGTTATCCTTTTTCTTGAAGCTTATGAAGAATAAAAAGAATTAAGTTCATTATAAAGGGTTCAGTATTCCTAAATAGCATCTTTTTTCATACAGAATGGGAAGAGATATTAAAAGAGATAAAATGATATTTATGATGCGCTTTATGACAGATGCCTTTGTGCTTATGATTGCACTACTGTTCACAAGGCAGGTGTTGTCAGCTTCATTCTGTAGATGGAGACCCTGAGACTCAGAATGGGAACTGACTCAAAGTTATAGTCTATAAATGGCTCCTGATCTGGACCACATTTGTCTCTTTCTCCTTAGAGGGTTGCCTTAGAGCAAACTGATTCCTACAGACTACATGAGTTTACCTTGATTACTGCTGCCCCAGACTTCCACATTTCTCCTCCCTGTACCTAAGGACTATCTCCAACTTTCAATACCAGTATCAAAGTTATGAAAGATATTGGTGAGTATACTCTGGTTCTTCACCTCACTGGATACTGTAAGACCTAAAAATGGCATAACTAACCAGTTCCCCCTTCCTCCTGTATTTTAAAGTTCTTTGCATTGGGGTGTAATCAATATTCAAATGGATACCTAATAGGTGTTCTTTTTTGGTAGAACTAATTAATCCTTATTAGTTGATTCAGTTTGTACACTGTTGACCTTTTGCCATGTCTATGCCAGGCTCTTCTTCCTTTAAGAAATTAAGTACTGATAAAGACACAAGAAGACAGAGAGAGACAATAGTAATTGATGTTTAAATAAATCTGAAAGGCAATTTTTGATCTTTATGCAGAGGTTATACACCCAGGTGGGTGACTCCACCATTATTGTCCACATAACTCAGCATTTTGCTCAGAGAGTCAACTGGTACTGATAAATGTGGCTATACTAATAAGTACCAAAATCAGAGAGTTTCAGGGATCAATCTGATGGCTTCATTTGATCATCCATATATAGATCTGTGTTTTCTGCACAGATGAAAATATGTAGCTGCATAAGAAATCATGGTGCTTCCATCTGAATTTTATATAATACAGATGTTATGACCATTGGATACCTGGTCATGCATACAATGCACCCGTGTCATGGTCCCAGTCTATTATGAGCTGGCTTGCTAAATTGTAAAACACATGTTTCTAGGGAACTCCAGGTATTTATTTATGAAGATGAACACATTGGCATTCTTCTCGGTGTTGGCATGTTAAAAATAACAGGTAACACAGACGTGTTCAAAACTGAAGCTTTCAACGTAGATTATAAATGCATTTCTATTCTGTTGATTGCAATTGTCAACCTACCTCACCGCCCAAGCAAACGGCATGCGATATTTCCCCAACTTGCTGCAGAACTGCCTGTTGGATTTTAGAATCTTTTGTGCATACTAAGGAAAAAAATAAATAGAGACATTGTTTAGAATATCACTATAGAAACTGTCCATGTAAAATGGGAATAAATACTTTTCTGTGTTGTCTTATATTGAAAATCAGTGAAATCCTGCTTTACTGGCCCAGAGATTCTACCCTATAAAGAGCGAAACGATGTCATCTGTGTTCAAATTATTGCATAAGGTTTTTCTTTCCTTAATTATTTTTTAAACATCCTCTCTTTATTCCTTTTTTACTTCTTGGCCATCCCACGTGGCATATGGGATATTAGTTCCCTGATCAGGGATCGAACCAGTGCCCCCTGTTTTGGAAGTGTAGAGTATTAACCACTGGATCACCAGAGAAGTCTCTCTTTCTTCTTAGTTTAGAAATTTTAAATGCAGAAAACACTCATCTTGGAATACCAACTTCACCCCCTGCCTCTTTCTTTTTCCTGACTTAAGAGACCTTAAAATATTGAATGGAAAGAGTTATCAAATTTACATTCACAGTTTGTCCTATATTTCTTTTTGTTTGTTATGACAGCAATCAGCAAATCTGTTCTGTCAAGAGTCACATGGTAAATATATAGGGGTCTGCGGGCCATGTAGTCTTTGTCTCAGCTTCTTAGCTCTGTCACCACAGCAGGAAAGCAGCCAAAGATAATCTTAAATGAATCAGTATATCTGTGTTTCAATAAAACTTTATTTACAAAAATAGGTGGCAGGCTGGGTTTTAAAGCACTCTCTCATAAATATGTTAGACACTGTCCTAAACTGTCACATACCCTCAAATTCAATTATTACACATTATTATACATCTTTGGGTGGATAATAAAAACTTTTTGTATTTATTTTCTATTAAAATAATAACATTCAATTATTTAAAAAATGCAGTAATTGAAAAGAGAAAGCAGAAACAATGTCCTGTAGTCCCACCATTTAAGGAACTTACAGCATTTTCTTTCTTCTTTCTTTCTTCATTTAGGTATTATTATAACTTGGTAAACAATTATTTTACTTTTTCGCTTAGTTCTGCATAAGCATTGCTGATGTCTTAGTAAACTGTTTTTCCTTGTTTCCAGTCAGATTAATCCTAACTTTTCATTATTGTTAACACTTTGGTCCTTGGGGGTTAAAATTTTATCCTCGTAAATTTATTTTCACCAATAGATTCTCAGTTACAATTACCGTATCAGAAAACATAAGCTGAGACTATATACTTTAAAAATTTCCAACTGGATACTCATTTCACTAACAAGGGACTATTTCAAGACTCATATTTATCAAACTTGATAATTCATCAAGGCAGTGAGAAAGTCACTTCCTAGGCAGGTTGATAAGTCCTGTGTCCCCAAGGAGGAGAAAGGGGCCTGGGGCTCTCGAGGAGGAGATAGGAGTCTGGAATCCTCAACAGGACAAATGTCTTTTTTTTCCTCTACGTTTCTTAGTCTTGCTGCTGCTGCTAAGTCGCCTCAGTCATGCCCGACTCTTAGCGACCCCATGGACTGCAGCCCCCTGGCTCCCCCGTCCCTGGGATTCTCCAGGCAAGAACACTGGAGTGGGTTGCCATTTCCTTCTCCAACGCATGAAAGTGAAAAGTGAAAGTGAAGTCACTCAGTTGTGCCCGACTCTTAGCGACCCCATGGACTGCAGCCTACCAGGCTCCTCCGTCCATTGGATTTTCCAGGCAAGAGTGGAGTGGGTTGCCATTGCCTTCTCCGTCCTTAGTCTTAGTCACATAAAACTTTTTTTTTCTTTAAGATGATTACACGACAAACAACTCAGTTTAAACTCTGTACTAAGGATTATATAACAACAATGTATCCTGCTTGAGGACAGTTTCTCCTTCCTGAAAACCTTCTGACTAATACTGGTATCTTAAAATGTATATTATGGGAGTGGCTCTGGTAAGATCTTTCTATTGTTAAATTCTAATCCTGTCATCTTAAAATGTAAATTGTGGGTGTGGGTCTGGTAAATTTTTACAACCTGGAGACATTCTTTTGATTTATTGTAATAACCAATTGAAAAAGTATATAATTTCCTTGCTAAGACTAGCGAGGAGGGCACTCTCTGTCCCCCTTCTCATGCCTAGGAGGGCACTCTCTGTCCCCCTTCTCATGCCTATGTCAGAGGCTTTCTCTGTCCCTTTTAATACTTTAATAAAACTCTGCTACACAAAAGCTCTTGAGTGATCAAGCCTGGCCCCTGGTCCAGAAGCTAAATCTTTGGAGATCAGGAATCTGACATTGTTCACCTTAACCTATCAGCAGTGTGATTTTTGTTTCTTGAAAGTAACTGAAATCATTTATAAAAAGATCATGTATTACCTTGTTGGAGTCCGGATTTTTAATATAAGGTTCAGCACCACTTGCGATGTTTCCCATCAGTACTTTTTCAATTTTGGCCACTAAAACAATTTCAGAGTGTGGATTGCTTACAGAAAATATAGCCTGCATACAAAGAAAACAATAAGCATTTAGGAAACCACAATGAAGACATATACAAAAGTCTACTTTTACAGTACAACTTTAGGGGAATTTTTATTTGGAAAACTGCTCATCTTATGTAATCTATTGGTAAGAACAATGCAACAAACATCTTCCCTCCTATGAGAGATAAACAGAAGTGCAACCTGCTTTGGAAATTTTAGCCATTCTTCTGGAAATCCCTTGATGTGAGGTTCTCCTGATTGTCTGGGAGTGACAGTGTCTACGTTTCCATTTTCCACAGCCACAGATGCCCCTAAGAGCATCTGCCTGACAGCAGTGTGGTTTAGATCCACATGGAAATCGGCAGAAATCTTCCTGCTGTCTCTGAGGTCATAAAGTGCCACACTCACAAAAAAAGGCTCAATCTGTGGGAAGAAGAAAGAATTGGTGGTTTTGACATAAAACCATTACACAGACAATAGGCTCTTTAGTATAGCATTTAATAACACAATAGATAAAGTACTACTGAGAGAGTCAATTACTAGGCAGGTTGATAAGGAGTCTGGGGAGGAGAGAGAGAGGAGGAGAGAGGGGTCTGGGGCTCTCAAGGAGGAGATAGGGGTCTAGAATTCTCAAGGAGGAGGAAAGGACAAATGTCTTTTTTTTCTCTACATTCCTTAGTCTTAGTCACATAAAACGTTTTTTTTTTTTTTTTTTTTCTTTAAGCCAAGAACTGATGATTACACAACAAACTCAGTTTAAATTTTGTGCTGCTGCTAAGTCACTTCAGTCGTGTCCGACTCTAGGCAACCCCATAGACGGCAGCCCACCAGGCTCCCCCGTCCCTGGGATTCTCCAGGCAAGAACACTGGAGTGGGTTGCCATTTCCTTCTCCAATGCATCAAAGTGAAAAGTGAAAGTGAAGTCGCTCAGACACGTCCGACCCTTAGCATGGACTGCAGCCTACCAGGCTCCTCCGTCCATGGGAGTTTCCAGGCAAGAGTGCTGGAGTAGGGTGCCATTGCGTTCTCCGAAACTCTGTACTAAGGATTATATAAGAACAATGTATCCCGCTTGAGGACAGTTTCTCCTTTCTGAAAGTGAAGTTCAGTCGCTCAGTCCTGTTTGACTCTTTGCAACCCCATGGACTGCAGTGCACCAGGCTTCCCTGTCCATCACCAACCCCCAGAGTTTACTCAAACTCATGTCCATTGAGTCAGTGATGCTATCCAACGATCTCATCCTCTGTCGACCCCTTTTCCTCCTGCCTTCAATCTTTCCTAGCATCAGGGTCTTTTCCAGTGAGTCAGTTCTTGCCATCAGGTGGCCAAAGTACTGGAGTTTCAGCTTCAGCATCAGTCCTTCCAATGAATATTCAGGACTGCTTGCCTTTAGGATGGACTGGTTGGGTCTCCTTGAAGTCTCTCAAGAGTCTTCTCCAACACCACAGTTCAAAAGCATCAATTCTTCATGCTCAGCTTTCTTTATAGTCCAACTCTCATATCCATACATGACTACTGGAAAAACCATAGCTTTGACTAGATGGACCTTTGCTGGCAAGGTAATGTCTCTGCTTTTTCATAGCTTTTCTTCCAAGGAGCAAGCATCTTTTAATTTCATGGCTGCAATCACCATCTGCAGTGATTTTGGAGCCCAAGAAAATAAAGTCTGTCACTGTTTCTCCATCTATTTGCTATGAAGTGATGGACCAGATGCCATGATCTTAGTTTTCTGAATGTTGAGTTTTAAGCCAAATTTTTCACTCTTCTCTTTCACTTTCATCAAGAGGCTCTTTAGTTCTTCTTTGCTTTCTGCCATAGGGTGGTGTCGTCTGCATATATGAGGTTATTGATACTTCTCCCAGCAATCTTGATTCCAGCTTGTGCTTCACCCAGCCCAGCGTTACTCATGATGTACTCTGCATATAAGTTAAATAAGCAGGGTGACAATATACAGCCTTGACGTACTCCTTTCCCGATTTGGAACCAGTCCGTTGTTCCATGTCCAGTTCTAACTGTTGCTTCCTGATCTGCATACAGGTTTCTCCAGAGGCAGGTCAGGTGGTCTGGTATTCCCATCTCTTGAAGAATTTTCTACAGTTTGCTGTGATCCACACAATCAAAGGCTTTGGCATAGTCAATAAAGCAGAAATAGATATTTTTCTGGAACTCTTTTGCTTTTTTGATGATCCAACAGATGTTGGCAATTTGATCTGAACATCTGGAAGTTCATAGTTCACATACTGTTGAAGTCTGGCTTGAAGAAT
Organism: Bos indicus; assembly: GCF_029378745.1. Classification (NCBI taxonomy): domain Eukaryota; kingdom Metazoa; phylum Chordata; class Mammalia; order Artiodactyla; family Bovidae; genus Bos; species Bos indicus. The sequence continues at coordinate 112,923,353 of NC_091761.1, forward strand.
TTTGAGCATGACTTTATTAGCATGTGAGATGAGTGCAACTGTGTGGTAGTTTGAGCATTCTTTCTGAAAACCTTCTGACTAATCCTGATATCTTAGAATGTATACATTATGGGAGTGGGTCTGGTAAAATCTTTCTATTTTTAGTTCTAATCCTGTCTTCTTAAAATGTAAATTATGGGAGTGTGTCTAGTAATATCTTTACAACCTTGAGACATTATTTTGATTTATTGTAATAACTAACTAAAAAAGTTATAATTCCCTCACTTAGACTAGCGAGGGGGACACTCTCTGTCCACCTTCTGATGTCTATGTCAGAGGCTTTCTCTGTCCCTTTTTCATACTTTAATAAACTCTGCTACACAAAAGCTCTTGAGTGATCAAGCCTGGTCCCTGTTCCTGAAATTAAATCTTTGGAGATCACAAATCCGACACCATTCACTGTAAGCTATCATTACTATTTATATAGTATAATATTTCTATTTGTGTTATATGTAATACATAATACTATATATTACATGTTATATATTCATTAAATATATTTTTCCTTACTTCTTTATTTTGGTTGAGTCATGTGTCATATGGGATCTTAGTTTCCTGACCAGGGGTCAAACTTGTGCCCCCTGCACTGGCAGTTTATTACACGTAATATGCAAAATATAATACTTGTATAAAATCATATAAGACACACATACACATATATATATATGTGTGTGTGTATAGACTCATGGATTGTTATTTTATTCAGTAAATTTCCATCGCTTACTATCATTATTTAGAGTGATACTCAAGTTGTCCTAGATTTGGCCAGAGGTACACCCTTCATTTGGAGAAGGCAATGTCACCCCACTCCAGTACTCTTGCCTGAAAAATCCCATAGACAGAGGAGCCTGGTGGGCTGCAGTCCATGGGGTTGCTGGGAGTCGGACACGCCTGAGCAACTTCACTTTCACTTTTCACTTTCATGCATTGGAGAAGGAAATGGCAACCCACTCCAGTGTTCTTGCCTGGAGAATCCCAGGGACAGGGGAGCCTGGTGGGCTGCCGTCTATGGGGTTGCACAGAGTCGGACACAACTGAAGTGACTTAGCAGCAGCAGCACACCCTTCATTGTAGCTCCTATGTCTCTATGGCAGGTCTTCATCGTTTTTGGAGTACCTCTTTCTATACCCAACAAGGTTTTTTGGGTTCGTCTTTACTCTTCATGCCCCAGCCATTCCTCCAAAGACCCTTGGTTCCTGTGAATGAGGGTGACACTTTGAAATCAAGATCTGGGTGCTTGTTAGGCTCACTGTTTCCGGGACACACACCCACATACATGCTGCTGCTGCTGCTAAGTCGCTTCAGTCGTGTTTGACTCTGTGTGACCCCATAGATGGCAGCCCATGAGGCTCCCCCGTCCCTGAGATTCTCCAGGCAAGGACACTGCAGTGGGTTGCCATTACCTACATACACACAATATTCACAGCTATAATTGTAACTGAGCAGGACCCCATGGGGTCTTCCCAGGACAGGCCTTCTCCCATATCCTTTGCTTTAGCGTCTTTCTGAAGTACCTAGATAATATTAATAGTTGTTGTTTAGTTACTCAGTTGTGTCCAACTCTTTGTGACCCCATGGATTGTAGCCTGCCAGGTTTCTCTGTCCATGGGATTTCCTAGGAAGAACATTGGAGTAAGTTGCCATTTCCTTCTTCACGGCCTTCTCTGGTGGCTCAGATGGCAAAGTATGTGCCTAGAATGCAGGAGACCAGGGTTCGATCCCTGGGTTGGGAAGATTCCCCTGGAGAAGGAAATGGCACCCCACTCCAGTACTCTTGCCTGGAAAATCCCATGGATGGTGGTGCCTGTTAGGCTACAGTTCATGGGGTTGCAAAGAGTTGGACCTGACTGAGCCACTTCACTTTCTTTCTTTCTCCAGGGATCTTCCCGACCCAGAAATCAAACTGGTATCTCCTGCATTGGCAGGCGGACTTAGGATTCTTTAATCACTGAGTCACCTGGGAAGCCCTAGATAATAGTATTTCATGCAGATTTCCTGAGTTGTTTTGCAGATATGAAACCCACCCCGCCTCCCTGCCCACCCCGCCCCCCCGCGCCCCCCTACCCCACCCCCCCCCCCGCCACCACCCACCCGCTAAAAAGCAAGAACTACTTGATGACCATGAGCACATAGCCCCAGGCCTCCTTGAGCCTAAAGATGAATAACGTTAACCCCTGTGACAGGACCCTGCTACCTTACCATCAGCCAATCAGAGAACTGTTCACAAGCTGATCACATACCCTGAGACGCTCATGTCATCTTCCCTTTAAAAATGTTTTGCTAAAACCTTTTGGAGAGCTAGAGGCTTTTTAGGGCACGAGCCAACCTGCCTCCTTGCATGGCCTTGCAATAACCTTTCTCTGCTCCAAGCTCCTATGTTTCAGTTTGTTTGGCCTCTTTGTGGTTCAGGCACATGAACTTGTGTTAACAATGATTTCTTTATCACTATCTGTATGTGAATATTTGCAAAAAACTCATGGGTTCATGCTGTAGCTCCATTTCCAGTCAAGATCCTCAAAGGTTCCTTCTAAGCTTTCCCTTTTTCATATTTGTAAATATTTCTTCCAGTAGCGAAAAACCTGACTCATCATTAATTACTTATTTCTTCAATCAGTTTACTTTTGGTTTCAAAGTAACCCATCTCCCAATCATAGTAGCATCTGTGGCACCTCTGAGTCTCCATGTGGCTTTCTCCCCCAAATCATCTGGGGTTCTAGGGCTCACTCAGCTCCAAGCCTCAGTGCCACTGCCCCCTCGACCTCTTGCTACCATGCTAGGAAGGAAGAGGAAGATGTGACTAAAGGGAAAATGAGAAGGTAAAGGAAGATGGAAAGGGAAGGAAGACTTTCTTATTTGAGTAAAGAAGTAGAAGTTTGGTAAAGAGGAGTTTATAAGGGCTTCCAGTAAGTGGAGTGACATGGGCAAAGTCACAAAGACATGAAAAAACACAGGTTTAGAGTGAGATCAGAGTGGAAACACAACATTAGGATGTGTTTGTAGAAAATACACTGGAGAAACATTAGGGAAGTACAACTAGAAGCCTTGGAAACTCATTGCGTGTGTGTGTGTGTGTTGGTTGGTTGGAGAGACGGTTCACAGGGGCATGAATTAAAGAAAATCCTTAGGTTTGGGACTATAGAAATTAATTGAATGACAATGCCATTCACTAATGCATAGGATGAAGATACAAAGATGAATTCTTCAGTACAGAAAGTCATTTGTAGGACATTCCAGGAGCACTGGGGTATTATGAGTGTTGAGTTCAGTCAAGGAAATTGGGCTGGAGAGTAGAAAACGAAAGATTTGGGTGTGTCATGCTTTCCTGTGTCGTGCTTTCCTGTTCAAGCATGAAATGAAAAAAAGAGAAAATCCTAGGAAATGGCAAAATGGCATCACAGGAAATACGAACATGCATGGGATAGAGGTGAGAGTAGGAAAACCAGTTTACAAAGAAGACTGGGGAGTGGTGAGGGATTTTTAAAAACAAGTTGATAAAAGCATTTAATGCTGCCAGAGTATCACAGACACTGAAGGAGAAAGATTTAGTAAAGAAATAATTTTCAACCAGAAAAATGTCAAATGCAACAGAATTTAAATAGAAGGACAGAAATATAGATATGTAATTATATTCACATATATATGTACATATATACACATGAGTAATTATATGTATACATAAGTAAATACATGCATATGTAATTAACTATAGACTTCTTAAAATGTATATAATTATAAAAAGTTTTTAAAGTTTTGTTTATGCTACTTAATCTTGAACTGATGCCTCTCATCCACCAATATTTTGTGGATCAGTTCAGTTCAGTTCAGTTCAGTCGCTCAGTCGTGTCCGACTCTTTGCAACCCCATGAATCACAGCACGCCAGGCCTCCCTGTCCATCACCATCTCCCGGAGTTCAATCAAACTCACGTCCATCGAGTCGGTGATGCCATCCAGCCACCTCATCCTCTATCGTCCCCTCTCCCTCCTGCCCCCAATCCCTCCCAGCGTCAGAGTCTTTTCCACTGAGTCAACTCTCCGCATGAGGTGCCCAAAGTACTGGAGTTTCAGCTTTAGCATCATTCCTTCCAAAGAAATCCCAGGGCTGATCTCCTTCAGAATGGACTGGTTGGATCTCCTTGCAGTCCAAGGGACTCTCAAGAGTCTTCTCCAACACCACAGTTCAAAAGCATCAATTCTTCGGCACTCAGCCTTCTTCACAGTCCAACTCTCGCATCCATACATGACCACTGGAAAAACCATAGCCTTGACTAGATGGACCTTTGTTGGCAAAGTAATGTCTCTGCTTTTCAATATGCTGTCTAGGTTGGTCATAACTTTTCTTCCAAGGAGTAAGTGTCTTTTAATTTTATGGCTACAGTCACCATCTGCAGTGATTTTGGAGCCCAAAAAGATAAAGTCTGATATTGTTTCCACTGTTTCCCCATCTATTTCCCATGAAGTGATGGGACCAGATCCCATGATCTTCGTTTTCTGAATGTTGAGCTTTAAGCCAACTTTTTCACTCTCCTCTTTCACTTTCATCAAGAGGCTTTTTAGTTCCTCTTCACTTCCTGCCATAAGGGTGGTGCATTGTAGGTTATATACAAAAAACACATTGTGAGCAAGTTTATCACTATACAGACTCACTCATGCCATAGATTTTGCTGAATGTTTAATAAGTATCTTGTGTCCTTTGAAATGCAGGAATATGGCCAGCTTATAATAAGGGTATTAGTTTAATTCCTTAATATTAGCAATATTTGGCAGAGCCCTTGCTGTTAGAATTATACATATAAAATAAAATTCAACAAATTAAAAAAAATAAGACAAAATGTAAAAGTTTCATATTTTACCAATTTAATTTAGAAAAACTCCTGGTTTGTGGTACTGGTAGTCTGCCAAGAGATGAAAAATACAAAATTAAATGAAATAATTCAGGTAGGAACCCAAAACACATTGAACGTCAAAGAAAAAAATCCTTATTATTATTATTTTGCAGATTGCCCCCCTTTGATTTTCACTTCTGTTTTGTTAATGGAAATAAATTACCTACTTTGATAATCAATCAAAAATAAAGCTCATATGGTGATTCACTTATTTCTTCCAATTCACCTTTTCAACTTAAATGTCACATCTTACTTTTTGAATCACTGGTTTTTCAATAAATATAGCAAAACACCTACAAAGCCCAATGAATCATCACAGGTTTCTTGCTTAAAATTCTGTACTTCTCTTTAAAAAAATTTAAGAACATGAAATTCTAAATGTACTTCTGCTGTAAAGCAGCTTCATTAGTTCAGATTTTTGGATCAATTTCTGTTTTCAAAGAAATATGTTATACTCTAAAGCCATCAACTTGAAGTTGGTTTTCAGTTGACTGACTGAAAAATTATATGCTGTCAAATATTGTTTCCTCATCATGAAAAAGTTCTTTTGCGGAGTCTTTTTAAAAGCTCATTCATTAAATGCAACTGCATTGTTGTTGGCTCTTCAGCAACTTGGAGAAACATTTCAATTAGTTTAAAAGCATGTTCGCTGAGTTAAAAACAATGAGTTTAAAAATAGCGACATGAATAAATGAGTGTCACTGAATAATCGCAAAAAGATTTTTTAAAACAATGCCATTACATATAAAACTGAAGTTGAGTCCAGATGAGGCTGTTTTATCAGGTTTTTACATTGTTTATAAGCACTGAAATTATTCTTAAAAGTATTTTCTTAGTTGTTGTTTTAACATTTGTATCAATTACAAAATTAATTAAAAATGATACAAACAGAACACTTGAAAACAACTTATCCCTTTGGCCTGACAGATATGAAAGGGCTCCCGAAAGCTGCTCTTTGAATTGGACATATTCTCTTGTCGAGACTGTGCCAAATACGAACATCTAGCTACTGAATATGGGCTTTAATATAAAGATAGGAATCCAACGGGCTCCCCAGGTGGCGCTAGTGGTAAAGAACCAGCCCTCTAATGCACAAGACTTAAGAGATGCGGGTTCGATCCCTGGGTTGGGAAGATCCCCTGGAGAAGGAAATGGCAACCCACTCCAGTATTACTGCCTGGAGAATCCCACGGACAGAGGAGCTTTGAGAGCTACAGTCCATAGGGTTGCAAAGAATCGGACGCGACTGATATGACTTCACACGCACACATAGGAATCCACGTGGAGGGAGTCACATGTCCCTGGCACTGGAAAGAAAGCCCATTCTCTTTGATGTTTGTTTATAAATTTGAGTTTTTAATCACACTTAAGGATGTACTCGGAGAAGGCAATGGCACCCCACTCCAGTACTCTTGCCTAGAAAATCCCATGGACGGAGGAGCCTGGTGGACTGCAGTCCATGGAGTTGCTAGGAGTCGGACACGACTGAGCGACTTCACTTTCACTTTTCACTTTCATGCATTGGAGGAGGAAATGGCAACCCACTCCAGAATTCTTGCCTGGAGAATCCCAGGGACAGGGGAGCCTGGTGGGCTGCCATCTATGGGGTCGCACAGAGTCAGACACGACTGAAGCAACTTAGCAGCAGCAGCAAGGATGTACTGCAGCCATGAAATTAAAAGACGCTTACTCCTTGGAAGGAAAGTTATGACCAACCCAGATAGCATACTCAAAAGCAGAGACATTACTTTGCCAACAAAGGTTCGTCTAGTCAAGGCTATGGTTTTTCCTGTGATCACGTATGGATGTCAGAACTGGACTGTGAAGAAGGCTGAGCACCGAAGAATTGATGCTTTTGAACTGTGGTGTTGGAGAAGACTCTTGAGAGTCCCTTGGACAGCAAGGAGATCCAACCAGTCCATTCTGAAGGAGATCAGCCCTGGGATTTCTTTGGAAGGAATGATGCTAAAGCTGAAACTCCAGTACTTTGGGCACCTCATGTGAAGAGCTGACTCATTGGAAAAGACTCTGATGCTGGGAGGGATTGGGGGCAGGAGGAGAAGGGGATGACAGAGGATGAGATGGCTGGATGGCATCACTGACTCAACTGATGTGAGTCTGGGTGAACTCCGGGAGTTGGTGATGGACAGGGAGGCCTGGCATGCTGCAATTCATGGGGTCACAAAGACTTGGACACGACTGAGCGACTGAACTGAAGGATGTACTTTGGCTTCCCTGGTGGCTTGGCAGTAAAGAACCTGCCTGCCAATGCAAAAGACTTGGGTTTGATCCCTGAGTTGGGAAGATCCCGTGGAGAAGGAAATGGCAATCCACTCCAGCATTATTGTCTGGGAAATCCCATGGACAGAGGAGCCTGGTGGGCTACAGTCCATGGGGTTGCAGAAGAGTCAGACATGACTTAGCAACTAAACAACAACAAGGATGTATTTGGTCAAAAAAAGAATTCATTTTTATTTAATAAAATGATTAAGTGATATTATGATTTAGGTTAAATTTTCCTGATATTTCTAAATAGCTTCAAGACTAAGTTTCTAGTTTTATTTTTTTAAATCCCAAGTGAAAATATGTTCTGAATACTCCTCCTAACACTTTCACATAAAGGAACATTTTTCCTGCCATAGTCATCCTCCACGTGGCCACATCTACCATGCTCTTCTCTGGCTTCATGTTACTCAGCTTCTTAGCACCATTCCACACAGCTGACTCTCTTTTTTGGCATCGTGAGTCAGTCTTTCCTGGTTTATCCCTACATCAATGACCATTCCTTCTGAGTTTTCTTTGGTCACTTCAGTATTCATTCATTTAATATTTCCTACATACACAGAAATTTCTACATGATTCCCTGTAAGTCACTGCCTGGACTAGCCTTTCAGATTTATATCTCTGCTCATGCCATTCCCTTGAGTTCTAAACCTGTGTTTGAATCTGCCTAATGAACATCTTGATTTGGATATTGAATAGGCCAATTACGCTTCACATATCCATCATGTACTTTTTGGCCTGTATCCCCCAAATCTGCTCTTCCTCTAGTCTTATCCTCCTAGTAATGACACCCCTATGCATATAAGGGTCTAAAGCAAAACTTAGAGACTCATCCTTGAGATTTTTCTTCTCCTTATCCTGAATATCCCATATATCCAAAAAATCTGTCAATTCGATTTACAAAACGTCAGTCAAACCCATCCATTGCTCGCCTTCCTCTTTGCCAGTCCTAGAGCAAGCCACACTGTGAACTGTAGTAATAAACTTGTTTTCCTTAGTCACCTCGTTTCTTTCAGTCCATTCCTCCAATGGGATGTTTTAAGAACACAAATTCTTAAATTAGAATTAAGAATTAGAATTAGATCAAACCATTTTAAAGTGCTTCAAACCCTAGGATCGCCTCCAATTACACTAAGGATAAATCCAAACTCTTCACTACAGTGTAGAAGACCCGATCTACTCTTATTCTGCGCTGTTTCTCCCACCCCATCTTGGTCTGCCCTTCCCTTCACTATCTCCTTTCAGTTCCTAGACTCTGCCAATGTTTACCAGTCTCAGGGAACTTCACACTTGTTCTTTCTTCTGCCTGGAACCTTTTGCCCTGACCTGATGTTTTCCCTTTCTCAACCTTGGTCTCTGTTCAAATGTCACCCTCTCAGAGAGGTCTCCTGCGGTCATCTTATCCTCAGTAGCCCTCCTCTCAGTTATTCTGTATCATATCTCTATATATTGATTTACTTTAAAGAACTCTGCACAGTGTGAAAGTTTCTTGTTAATTCATTTGTTTCCTTATTTACTTTGGTCTTTTCCCAAAGATTCTAATCTTCAAGAGGCTGGGGACTTGTTTATCTTGTTCCCTGCTGTTTCTCCAGTATTTAGAACAAGTCTGTGGCTTCTCTGATAGCTCAGTTGGTAAAGAATCTGCCTGCAATGTAGGAGACCCCAGTTCGATTCCTGGGTTGGGAAGATCTGTTGGAGAGGGGGAAAAGCGACCCACTCCAGTATTCTGGCTTGGAGAACTCCATGGACTGTATAGTCCATGGGGTTGTAAAGAGTCCTTGGAAGAAAAGCTATGACCAATCTAGACAGCATATTACAAAGCAGAGACCTTACTTTGCCGACAAAGGTCCATCTAGTCAAAGCTATGGTTTTTCCAGTAGTCATGTATGGATGTAAGAGCTGGACTATACAGAAAATTGAGCACCGAAGAATTGATGCTTTTAAACTGTGGTGTTGGAGAAGACTCTTGAGAGTCCCTTGGACTGCAAGGAGATCTAACCAGTCCATCCTAAAGGAGATCAGCCCTGAGTGTTCATTGGAAGGACTGATGCTGAAGCTGAAATTCCAATACTTTGGCCTCCTGATGCGAAGAACTGACTCAATGCAAAAGACCCTGATGCTTAGAAAGACTGAAGGTGGGAGGAGAAGGGGTTGACAGAGGATGAGATGGTTGGATGGCATCACCAACTCGATCGACATGAGCTCGAGTAAACTCCAGGAGTTGGTGACGGCAGGGAGGCCTGGCGTGCTGCAGTCCATGGGGTCACATGGTAGTCGGACATGACTGAGCGACTGAACTGAACTGAACTAGAACAAGTCTAGCTCCATTAGGTGCACTGAACAAAGTATTTGCTCGAGAATGAATAAACTCAACTTTAACTACTTTCACTCTGTCACATACCTAGGGCAAGTTACAGTTTATAAAATATGAAGAAGCTTCATTTTGGGGGAAGATTCTTACTGGAAATACATTTAAGTTTTAGCTCATTTGTCAACAAGAATCTCATAGGTAACACTGAAAACATCAATATCTTGCATGCATCATATTTACAGATTCTCCTCATTAAACCTGAGGTCCACAGCACACACCATTACCCTGCTACTAGACTAGGAAGAAGGAGGCTCAGAGAAACATTAAGGTACCTGAAGACCCACGGGAAGCAGGTTACAGTCTTTCTGAAAGGGCTCACCCATTTGCCTGCTACTTACCATCAAACTAACAAGGCTTATTTTACTACATCATAAATAGAGAGGTGTACGGACTGTGTATACAATTTGCAGAAAAATGTCATACTGTTTCTATCTTCTAAAAGCAGATGTGGCTTGTATCATGGATTTGGAAATAAGTTCTTTAAGGTGAAAGATGAAAATTGAGGGATGATTTATTAGAAATAAGAACAGAATGCATTAAAAAAGAATGAAAAGGAACACACCAATATATTAACAATGATTTTTGATGTTAAGATTGAGTACTTTTTCTTTCTTTCTTTATAGTTCAACCTTTGACAATATTTATGCTATCAAAATGTGCCCTTCCCACCCATACATTCACAATTAGTATAGAACTGTCCCTTAGAATACTAAAAATGAACTCTCAAGAGAGCCCATTTAGTAAGAAGAGGAATCTTGTATTGATTTAATGAGTACAGTGATGTTTCCCAAATATCAGTGAAGCACCTTTTCCCCCTACCATTTACGTGTATTATTTATTTAATATTTATATATTATTCTACTTGACTCACTATTTAGCCTTGTTGTAAGCAGCAGTAGCTATGAAATCACAGGGTTAATTTGTTCATTATAAATATTCTCTAATATACATTAAAATTAACATATGAACATTAAAAATGTGGATTTAAAAGCCATAAAGTTCCACCAGGAAGATACAAACTGGAAACTCTGAACTATTGGGCTGATTTAATGGAAAGAACCATAAAGCAGAGTCCCTTTGTTACTTCTTCTGTATGTTAAAAGGGAAATTTTGTGGCAGTATAATTGACAATTCTACTTCAGAACTTGTACACTTTAGTCAAGTGGAAAAATGCTGTCAATCATATTCCTTGGTACAATAGAGGGTGTGAACTCAGTGCCTGGAATCATCAGGAATAGAAAAGATTTTAACGAGGGTGGTGTGATGTTGGCTGAGGGTACAGGATGTATCAGAAGAGAAACTTACATTCGTTGTCGGATCATTTTCATTCTCTGTCACACATCCCTGAAGATTTAAGTTGAGAGCTTTGCAAATGATCATGATTCTCTTGGCGGCCTTCTCTTCAAATGGTTTGATCACAAACTCGGGTTCTAAAAGGTCTTTTTTCTGAAGTTTCAAGCTCTAAAAGAGTTTGGAAAGTTTTTCTCAACATACACCCATCATAAGAAAAGAATTTCTAAATTATAAACAGCAACTACACAAGTCAAGTTCACATCTGCTTAAAGAGAATTCCGACTTACATCTATATCTGGATCCAGTGAGAACAGATTTAGCCTCTCCATGTTTCGAGTTGCTTTGACAGTCTCTTCAGTTTCTGTGAGGTACTACAGAGGAAACAGTGTTAGTTCTTAGTTTCTACTTGGCTGGAAACCTACAGCCCAGCCCCACACACATGGCCAAGAAACAGTCCCTTAATATTATCACTGTTTTAATATCATCCATCAACACTCTGCAATCTTACAGAAACATGCTTTTTGTTTTCTGACTGTTGTGTTTCTTACTCTAAATCTTAAAGCATTTACATTTTTTCCATGAAAGCGATAAGTAAGAAGTAATTTGAGTTTATTTGCACAGAAAAATGTCAGCTTTATTACTTTCGTGAAGTCTGGGTGCAGGCTGTTTTCTGAAGAATCAGCTTCCTCTGGTGTGCTTTCACAAGTTACAGCATTATCCAGGGAATCTTGAAAAGATACATCAAGACCAGGTCATTAAATAATCTTCATGAATCACTCATTTTTCAAGCCTGTGACATATCGAAACGGGGTTAGACTCAAGAGCGATGAGGAATGGACACTGGTGAGAAGATACCTTCACTGTGCCCTGGCTCTAGTCCTCCACATAGTTGGAAAAACTGGGCCTGGAAATCCGATGTCCTGGTGATCATTTTGGGACACTCTTCATGACACCATTCTGGGCCCATAAGAACTCTGGACCCTTACAATACTACATTCATACTTGGGGTTGTCTTGTCTCACTTCATCAGTGTATACTAAAGCTTTCTTACATATGAAAATATTTTTGATAATTCTGACTCTCAGGCCATCAACATAAAACCTACATTCTAGCTTCAGTTAGTTAAACTCTCTAGGACTCTGGAAACATTAATATTCTAGTTGATGATGATTAAGTAAATCATGAGTGTAAAACACCTTCTACGGTATATAGCAGGAGTTAAAATCAACACTAATTTTCTTCTTCTTTATCCCATGACTCTCGTACATGATAGGCTACCAGAACTTAAAGACTCTTTGGGGGACCTCTCTGGTGGTTTAGTGGTTAAAAATCCTCCTTCCAATGCAGAGGATGTGGGTCAATCCCTGCTGGGGGAACTAAGATCCCACATGCCCTGGGGCAACTAAGTCTGAGTGTCACAACTACATCCAATGCAGTCAAATAAATAAATTAACTAAAAAAAAAAGACTCTCTGGTTTTAATGTACCATGTATTGTGCAAAATGTCTTAGAATAGTTTTCCTTTGGGAGGAGTGACTGAGAATAAACTTGTCTTCCACATGACTATTAATATAAACCTGTTTTCCTCCTCTTCTTCTCACCATTTTTTCCCCTTTCTCTTGCTCTCTTCTCTTTGCCTAGAATGGTTTAGAGTCTGATGAAAGAACTGGGATGGGCAGAAGAAAAATTTTTTATCTTACAAAAATCTCTGATCTCATGCAAAATTTATGGAACTTTCACAACTTGCCTTATCTCCATGGGGTCAAAAGCACACATGAAAGATGCTTTTCAACTATAAGGAAAGGATGTATGTTTGCCATTACACAATAATGTTCATTAATTAAATTTAACGGGATCCATAAAACACAGAATCTCTCCTCTAACATCCCATTAGACATGGTCATTTTTTAAAAATATTGCTGATCAATGATTCCCAATATCATTTGCTGGATGTCGGCCTCAAATCACTGCCAGTCAACTTAAAAATCATACCTCTGTGAGGTGACCCCCACTATTCAGTAAAAGTAAAGGTTTGGGGGGTGATTTCCTGGAGCAAATAGCTCAGGGTTGGACGAGCTAGACCTGACAGCTACCAGGGTTACTAGCAGCTAAAATGAACCAAATGCACAGGTCATAGTTGGCAAGGGAGGCGGGTAGTGTGCTCACCCAGCCCCAGATCCGTGAGCTCTGCACTCCTCCTGCCCTGAGGGGGCCCCTCAGGACTGATCTGCAGGATTCGGTTGAGGGTGTGGATCCATTCATCCATATCTGACTCCGTCTCAGCCGCCAACACAAAATAGGTCAGGTCATTCATTTTCAATTCAAAGGCATATTTTCTTAGCCTGTTATTCTGCAGCATAAAAAGGAAAAAATACCAACTAAGTCTTAGAGAGTGAGAGATATTTTTTCATGGGGTTTTCCACACAAGGAGATGATGTCAAGGAGGTTTTCCAAAACAGACAAAAGTTTAGATGGCTAAGAATTATTTTGGGCTTTCCAGGTGGTGCTAGTTGTAAAGAATCTGCCTGCCAATGAAGTAGACATAAGAGACATAGATTTGATCCCTGGGTGGGGACAGGCCTGGAGGGCTATAATCCATGGGATCACAAAGAGCTGGACATGACTGAGTACACCACATCTGCATCTACAAGAATTATTTTATTTGGTTTCTTTCAAGGATTTTTGGACAAAGAAGATATTTTAAGGTTTTTGTTGACTGGGTGAGCATGTGGGCTCAAACATTTCATCTTCAGGCCTGGGGGAAGTATATTCTAAGCTTCTTTAAACAGTTGCTTTGAGTTGCTACCTTCATTTTCTCACCTTGTGTTCTGTTCACAATTCACTCCAGTTGTGATTTTGACCCCATCATATCCCAGAGGCTGCACTTGCCAAGGTCACCAACAAACTCTACATTGCTGTACTACCGCAAGGGCTATACAATCTCTGTTGACCTTTCAGCAGAATTGACACAGTGGCTACTTCCTCCTTCATGAAACCCATCTCTCTCTGGTTCCCATGACTACACTCTATTTCAGTTTTCTTTCCTCCTGAATAGCAACCACTTTTCAGTCACCTCTATTGGCTCTTCCTTACCTTGTGACTTGTCATGCTAACCTCAGCTCTGCCTTAGACTCTTTTCTTCCTTATCCAGTCCAATGACTTTAAATGACATCCACATGCCAGGGGCTCCCAATTCCTTTCTCTGCCTCTGGCTTCTTCATCAACCTCCAGACTTTTGTCTTACTTGACATCTCTACTTGCATTTTGTGACCATGAGGTTTTGTTCTAGTTTGCTGGATGTGTTCCCATCATAGACTTTGTTGCTGCCATAACGGCCTGAAACAACCCTCCCATCCCACTCACCAGGTATGTATTTACATACATAACACCATGTTTGCCCTTCACGTACTTAGGTGACTTGTATTCACTCTTTAGATCTGAACTAAAATTATCCTTGCTCAATGAAACTTCCTCAATTCCCCAGTTAGGACAATGTTCTTGTCTTCCAGGGTATGCACAAAAATTTGGGATTGCATGCTTATTCACTTTCATTTGTTTGTTTGCACAGCATATTCCTCCCTTCCAACTGCCTTCATGAGAGCTGGAGCACCACTATAGCCTTCACAGTACCATCACACAGAAGGATTCAACAGTGCATTTAAAACAATTATTTCTTATGAATGGGACAGAAGAGGTTCCAATCTTGGGGAATGAATGAACAACTGAAGAAATACACTAACAAATGAAAAACAGAATTTTCTGTTGTGCAGAGAATTACAGTGGTCTGATTTGATGAGTAACTACCTTAGATTAGACTTTCACAGAAGGTGAAATCTATAAAGAGAAGTTAGCTGTTTAAAGATCAAAGAAGCACAATTAAAGTAGTGGGAATACAAAAGCAGATTATTATAGTAGTTTATATACATTTCTGCCATGAGATTAGAAATATAAATGCAAAGTAGAAACTTGCCCCAATGATAACTAGAATTATGTAACCTGGGGTGGTTGAAAGAATTCCTGAAGATATTCTGTCTTCAAATCACTCCCAGGTAACTCTGATACAAGTATTCAATTCTTACACACACTGTTCTAAAGCCTAAGAGCACTCACAGCTGTAGTAAAGCAAGACTCTATACAATTAAAGTAAGTAAAATGCAAATAAGAGTAGAAATCGAAGATGAGAGTGGCACCATAGTGTGGGAGTACAACTTAAACATCAAGGTATAAACTCTTTCTGAGAACAAGATTGCTGTTTCTTGGAGGCAAAAGAGAATAATCTTTAATATACTTCTGGTAATCTTCTCTTCCTTTGGGATGCTCTGAGAACTTCCCAAAATAGCTTTCAACTTCCACAATAGCATGATTACTACTACAAACATGACACTTATTAAACATTTGCCGGCTATATATCTGGCACTGTGTTGAGTTCACAGTCATCATTTTTATTTAAATCTCATAACAACTCTATGAGAGACACTATTATCATTCCATTTAGCATATGAAAACACTGAGGCTTGGGGAGACAAATGAAAACCTGCTCGAAATACATGGACACCAAGTGGTGGAGACAGGAAGTAATCCCTTTATACTTTAATACCCCCTGAGACAACCCAGCACAAGGAAGATGTTCATTGGTTGCTGTTCTTCTTTGCCACCTGCTGGGCATTACCACACTCTAAAGGGGCAGCCATGCCTGGGGGTGCTGGTTTCTGAAAGTAGACATTGGGACAACATACAAGCCTCAGGAAAAAGAAAAATTTGGGGACTGAAGGAGAAAAAAGAATTAGCTAAAAAACTAACTGATCCTCACTGTGGGGTTTAACAGCTCAAGTGGCACTTTCTAGACTCTGCCAAGGACAAGGGCTTTGTTCATATTCAGGCTGCTAAGTCACGTCAGTCGTGTCCGACTCTGTGCGAGCCCAGAGACGGCAGCCCAACAGGCTCCCCCATTCCTGGGATTCTCCAGGCAAGAACACTGGAGTGGGTTGCCATTTCCTTCTCCAATGCACGAAAGTGGAAAGTGAAAGTGAAGTCGCTCAGTCATTTCCGACTCTTCCCGACCCCATGGACTGCAGCCTTCCAGGCTCCTCCATCCATGGGATTTTCCAGGCAAGGGTACTGGAGTGGGGTGCCATCGCCTTCTCCGGCTCATATTCATACTTTCCCATGATTGTCAATTATTATTATTTCTTTGCCCTGTAAGGATTCCTTTGCAGACTGGCATTTTCAATAGCCCATGAGCCCAGGGCAGAAGGTGACTAGTCATCCTCAGTGCAGTGACAGTGTTCATTCTTAAAAGGTTCTATCAGGTTTGTATTTTGTGCTGGGCAAAAACAGACAAGGTCTCTGCCCAGACAGGGGAGACAGGTGTTAACCAATTCATCATCCAAATGTGAAATTGGAAGATAAATGTGCTTAACTTCTGTATGAATATACTGAAGTAGAGGAATAAATAAACTGTGGAAAATTCTGAAAGAGATGGGAATACCAGACCACCTGACCTGCCTCTTGAGAAATCTGTATGCAGGTCAGGAAGCAACAGTTAGAACTGGACATGGAACAACAGACTGGTTCCAAATAGGAAAAGGAGTACGTCAAGGCTGTCTATTATCACCCTGCTTGTTTAACTTATATGCAGAGTACATCATGAGAAATGCTGGACTGGAAGAAACACAAGCTGGAATTAAGATTGCTGGGAGAGATATCAATAACCTCAGATATGCAGATGATACCATCCTTATGGCAGAAAGTGAAGAGGAACTAAAAAGCCTCTTGATGAAAGTGAAAGTGGAGAGTGAAAAAGTTGGCTTAAAGCTCAACATTCAGAAAACGAAGATCATGGCATCCCGTCCCATCACTTCATGGCAAATAGATGGGGAAACAGTGGAAACAGTGTCAGACTTTGTTTTTTTGGGCTCCAAAATCACTGCAGATGGTGACTGCAGCCATGAAATTAAAAGACGCTTACTCCTTGGAAGGAAAGTTATGTCCAACCTTGATAGCATATTGAAAAGCAGAGACATTACTTTGCCAACAAAGGTCCATCTAGTCAAGGCTATGGTTTTTCCAGTGGTCATGTATGGATGTGAGAGTTGGACTGTGAAGAAGGCTGAGCGCCGAAGAATTGATGCTTTTGAACTGTGGTGTTGGAGAAGACTCCTGAGAGTCCCTTGGACTGCAAGGAGATCCAACCAGTCCATTCTGAAGGAGATCAGCCCTGGGATTTCTTTGGAGGGAATGATGCTGAAGCTGAAACTCCAGTACTTTGGCCACCTCATGCGAAGAGCTGACTCATTGGAAAAGACTCTGATGCTGGGAGGGATTGGGGGCAGGAGGAGAAGAGGGACAGAGGATGAGATGGCTGGATGGCATCACTGACTCGATGGACGTGAGGCTGAGTGAACTCCAGGAGTTGGTGATGGACAGGGAGGCCTGGCATGCTGCGATTCATGGGGTTGCAAAGAGTCGGACACGACTGAGCGACTGAACTGAATTGAGAGGAATAAAAATCAAGGTATAGACATTCTTTTTTGAGAACAGGATTGTTATTGCAGCATGAGAATTGCAACATTAAAATACTACTATTCTTACAGAACTCTCTGTGTTCTGTGAGAATACAGAAAAGATAACTTTGACGAGTAAAATGCCACAGCTTTATATATATATATATATATATATATACATATATTTGTATAAATTCCTTTACTAAAGTTAAATTTATATAGAGTGAAATACACAAATCAAGCTTTTGACAAACGCATAAACTTATGTAATCCACACCCAGCTTTTTCAGATCATTTTGGCTTCAATGTAAACAGAATGGGGGGGTGGGCAGTGGCTGGAAAGGCAGTGACCCCAACATTCCTATGCAAAGCAAACATCTGGGTAGTTTCTTTAAGAATGCAAATTCTTAGAAGCTATGCTGTCCTCAAGAGGGAGGGCCAGACTCCTTCACACACCCTCCCACACACTTCCCCGGGTGCTGAAGAAGGAGGTCCCTAAAACCGCCTGTGACCTGCACTGACAGAGAGGGTCTGAGGTCAAAGACAGTTGGCCGAGAGCAGGAATGAAAGACAGACGTGCGTCCCATGACAGTATCATACCTTCAAAACACCACGGGAACAGAATAGACCCTCAGGAAAGAACAGAAGTGCTCAGAGCAGATCTAAAGTAGCTGAGTGGAGCAGGATGCAAACAAATCTCAGTGTTTTCTTGAAAACAAACAAATGAAAGAATCTGCTTGAATAATCTGATGCTGTAAATAATGGGGAAGGGTAGATGCAAAGCCTCGTAAAATGCTTGTATTAGGTCCAAATTAAAAGTGGATTGAGCTGCAACTTGCTTTCAAATGGAGATGTCAAGGAACTAATAAAAAATTACAAAAATTGATTTTCTAAATTGCCTTCTGTATGTGAATTAAATATGGCTGACAACGTCAACAATATTACATATTTTAAAAAATCTGAGCAAAATATAATAAGCCCTTGTTTCTCAAAAAGGGGTATTTATAAATGAAATAAATATTCTATTCACAACTTCTCTCAAAAGCCAAATTATCTTTTTCTCCTTGGAGTGAAAGAGAACTACTTTCAGTGCAGAGAAGCTTATGCTGGGGAAGATTAAGATGCCTTAAGTGGTTTTCTATCTCACCCTCTGTAATCTTCAAGATAATGGCATATAAAACAGCAAAAAGAAAGGACCAGAAGTAGAAAACCAATGGGACATTTTAATAACCGTGAAATGCAATGTTAAGTCATTAAAATGATAATCAAGAAGTAATCGTATTCTTCTTCTCACTCCTCAAATCTTCCTTTATTTTCCTGAAATCAGTATCCCTGGTGACTGATACAGTTTCTTTGTTCATTCAAGCTCACCACAGTCTATCTACATGACTTCATAAATAAAAGGAAACTGGAAATATGTCCTAATGCCATCCGATGTGCTTAATGAGTTGTGGCAAACGGATTGCTTTTCACACTGCTCACCTAGAAAAGCTTTGAAATAGATACTTCAATGAAACCACTAAAGCCAATGGAGGATGGAATATTGAAGGGAGTTATCCAAGCAAAATATGCCACTGTACCTGTTCTGTTGCTGGCATCTTTGACAGAATTTTGAAGAAACAGGAGAAGAGCCACACAACATCAAATTCAGGTTAGTGGTATTAGTGGCTACTATCCATGCAATCCTTTCCATTCTCTGTATGTTCATTCATTCAAATACATACTTGTTCAATACATACAAAAATGTATTGGCTATTTTCTATGTGCTAGGTAGAGAGCGCTAAAAAATGTTCAAGTGATGTGCTTGCCCCCACGGAACTTACATTCTAGTGCAATGTAATGTCAGGAAACAAGCAATATAATGTGCAATATATATATATATGCAATATATGTATTACATTGGAGTATGAAATGGCAATCTAGTAGTCTTGCCTGGAAAATCCTGTGGACAGAGGTGCCTGGCAGGTCACAGTCCATGGGGTCACAAAGAGTTGGCCACGGCTGAGTACATATACACACATTTGTATAATACACTGTAGCATCATGCAGTAATATCATTCTTGCAAATGATATCAGAACCTAGTTTTTGAGATGTGTCACACATGTTTAATTACTCATGCA
Organism: Bos indicus; assembly: GCF_029378745.1. Classification (NCBI taxonomy): domain Eukaryota; kingdom Metazoa; phylum Chordata; class Mammalia; order Artiodactyla; family Bovidae; genus Bos; species Bos indicus. The sequence continues at coordinate 112,942,846 of NC_091761.1, forward strand.
CATGCTATATTTATTCTGTGTTTTTTGGCACATCTTTCCATAGGTGAGAAGCTCTTTGAAGACAGGAACCACATCTAATTTATGTTTGGCTTTCCCACAAAGCTTTGCATGTAGCAAAATTTTCCATATATATTTGCTGAAATAAATGCTACATCTAAATTTCATGGCTTAAAATGACACACATCTATCTTCAGAGTGTTTCTTCTGCCTGTTGGCTTATGTAGGATAAATGTATTGATATGTATCTATGCAAGCATACCCACTAGATATATGATCACCAAAGTATTTCCTTGGGCATCTTTCTGTAAATCTGGATTTTCCTCAGCCTCAAATCTAATTTTTCCACTTATTAGCTCTGTTACTTGGGCAAGTCACTTTATCTCTCTGAGCTTTATTTTAATAAATTGAGACAATAATAATGCATTTTCCATGAACTGTTGTCAAATACTATATTAGATGAAGAAGATTACAAGTGTCATTCTGGTTTTTATTTTTATCACGGGAAGTGAGATTCTTAACCACCAAGGTTTGCTGGGGGGTTTATAGGTTATAGGTGACTTCTAAATTTGTTTTCATTGGCAGGTACACATTTTTTTTTTTTCCTTCCCATTATGACTGCCTTTACGTGGGCACACACAGTCTGAGATGCTCTGTGTTATCTCACACAGGAGAAGGAAGTGACCCTACTTCCTGTAGTGGTCTGGGCTGCAGAAAGCATCTGAATGCTTAGACTTTGGTTAAGCCTCAAAGGCCATTATCTTGGGACCTATATTCACAAGGTAGCAGATCCAGGACCTAGGAGGAAACTAACAATGTTCAGTTCCAGATGCGTGCATGCGTGCTCAGGCGTGTCTGGCTCTTTGCCACCCCATGGACTGCAGCTCACCAGGCTCCTCTGTCCATGGGATTTTCCAGGCAAGAATACTGAAGCAGGTTGCCATGCCCTTCTCCAAGGGATCTTTCCAACTCAGGATCAAACCTGGGTCTCCTGTGTTGGCAGGCAGAGTCTTTACCACTGCGTCACCTGCGAAGCCTGTTCAGCTTTAAGCCTTTATGTATAAAGTGACTTCAGTCATTGTCACTGTTAATATTGGGGCACTGAGTAGATGGGATTCCTGGGCTATTTACTCCGTTCAGAGTGGCAGTGGCATCCATCTGGGATGGATGGATGGATAAATGAATGAATGAGTGAATGAATGAATGAATAAATTAGAAGACTCTGAAGGAACAAGACAGGATAGATCAGGCTTAAATAGCCCTTAATCTCAGACCAAAACTGAAATAGTAAAAGTTGGAAGTTTTGCTTCAGACTGGAAATGAGGGGTATAAAAAAGATCTAGTACTGTTTCATGACACTACAAAGAGTGGAAAACTACTGTAAGGTCTCTATTTTACCAAGATCAGGAAATTCCTAACCATAAACATCACCTAAAGTCTCTGAGGGGCTTCCCTGATGGCTCAACAGGTAAAGAATCTGCCTAAAATGCAGGTGACACAAGGGACTCGGTTTCAATCCTTGGATTGGGAAGATCCCCTGGAAGAGGAAAATGGCAACTCACTCTAGTATTCTTGCCTGGAAAATGCCATGGACTGAGGAGTCGGTGGGCTATAGTCTGTGAGATAGCAAAGAGTCAGACAGGACTGAGTGACTAATGCTTGCAGAGTCTCTGAGAATTTTGGGTAGGAGTTTCTCTCTACTTGAAGTAGCCCTTAAAACATATTTCTGAGAATTCCAAGCCGTGTACTCCTAGGAAAAATGGTGCTATAGAATGGGTTTGAATGAAGCAAACTAAAACGGCTTATTCACGAAAGAGTGTTATGAGCTGGAACGCACTGAGAATGCTGGGTGGTAGGCAGCACTTTCTGAGGCAAACTGTTTTTCTTCTCTGTTTTATTCAAATGAAACTGACAATGATTCTTAATAAAATAGGTCTGACTCATTCTATTATTCATTTGCTTTGTGCTTCTGTGCGTACGTGTTTCATCTTCAGGCACATTTTGTACCTGAAAGCTTGATAGAACAAAGACTAAACTGGCACTGTATCATTCAGAATCTTCTTTTCAGATGTAAAAACTTGCAAGTCAGAAAGAGCTGTAAGCAAATATGTGAGAACTGGGATCCAGATACAAGGTGACAAGGACCTAGATGTCTATCTTCCCAAAGGGATCTCAAGAAACTAAAGGTCCCTCCTATAAAGGATAACAAGCTTATGATAAAGAAGAATATAAATACAGGGATATAGAGCTGAACTCTTTAAAAGATAGAGTACATGATCCCCAATATGTGAATGATTATTTATTGGAAGATGAAGTAGGATTATTCAACTCTGCTTTAATATGTAGAATCTACCTTGGGAATTCCTACCTATGTGCCCGTTCTTTTCTATGCATTCTTATAGCCAACCCAGAAGAGTTTATCACTGTTCTGTGCTCCTAGAACATTCCATAGAAAGTACATTTATACCACCATTATAGCTCTTGAGAAACTGTGTAATAGTTATGAGCCTATGTCCTCCTCTGGTTACGACTTCGGCAAGGAATTCCTAATGCCTAAACACATTTCTAGCATGTCATAAGTACTAAGTAAGCTTTTTGGATGAGTGAATAAATGAATGAATAAAGAAATGGATAAATTAGCCAGCTTGAAGTGTTAGTCAATCAGTTGTGTCCAGCTCTTTGCAATACCAGGGACTGAAGCCCGCCAGGCTCCTCTGTCCATGGAATTCTCCAGGCAAGAATACTGGAGTGGGTTGACATTCCCTTCTCCAGGGGATCTTCCCAACCCAGGGATCAAACCTGGGTCTCCTGCATTGCAAGCAGATTCTTTACCATGTCAATCAATATTTTCTAGAAGGGCTTTCCCATGATGGGACGTTTAGCTCTCAAAGTTGTGACTTTTATAATTAATGGAAAGACTGGGAAAGGCTGGCTGAGGACACACTGTCTCCCAGATCCTTTTTTAGTTTAGTTTTACAGATGAAACACTGGGAATAAAACAGCTTGAGTAACTTACTCAAGGCTCTTAGATAGTAAAGGGTGAAACCAGAATTCAAACATCGACTTGTATACACCCCACTCTTATGTTTTTCCTTGGAGGACATTCTCTTTCCAAGGCACTGCTTAAGCAGAGACTGAAACATGGTCTAAAAGGTAATGGAGAAGAGGTGAAAGGTCAGATTAGAGCACTAACTGACTCTGTGTTCAACAGAGTTATACCACTCTTGGAAGAAGAAATTACACAGGAATCTATGTCTCTGCAAACTTAACACCTAGCAAGGGATACAATGATACTTCTTAAAAGATGATGACTCATTGGCTACAGCAAGTTTGGAGGTACAAAGGGAAAAGAAAGTATTCAGTTTTTCAGCTCAATGTCTATAAAATGTAGTTATTGATCTTTAAACCTATTGTTAAAGTCTTACTTCATATTTCTAAAGCCAAAGAGTCTCCTTTGTGACCAACAATAGAAAACTATCTCCATCTTCCATTAAGATCCTTACTGCCCTTTCCATATGGAAAGTTGGCAACTGTGTTAGAAAGCAATTATCTTTCATTTCTAGTGGAGGGCTCAGCAACACTTAATTAATTCTTTCCCTTTAAAGTTCAGTATTATTACTTTCTGGAGAAATTCCAGATTTTAACAGCTAAACCATCCAGAAATAGATGAGGCTTAAGTGACTGAAGAGAATTCTATTTTGCATCCATGCATCTGAGGGCCCTCGGTATGAATCCAAGAGGCAATCTAAGCCATGTAGCAAGCTATGTGAATGCCCACGGTTTGGTGGAAACACAAAGAATTGTTCCTAGTGACTTGTGATCAGAAACAGAGTCCTCAATCTCAATGAGCCAGCGTTTAATGTTAAATTGGAGGGAAGACTACTAAAACACTTGATTGCTTCAATTTTTACATGAGAAAGAATAACAATGTTCGATCATCAGAGTAGAAAGAATAAGATGTCCAAATGAGGCGTATGGAATTTTTCTGCTTCTTTTTGCCAAAATGGTCCATATCAAATTTAATACTAAGGACAATAATTTGAGGACAAATTAGTGCAGAAGAGCATTGTTGGTTAAAATTGCCATGTCTGAGTTTCAGTTTCTGAGATTCAACTCTTGAGAACCAATGCAATATAATCCTTGCCCTTGAAGAAACCTGCTCTTAGAAGGAGGATGATGTGTATATACACTGTAAATTTACAATTGCAATATTACCTAAAAATAAAGGTAACATTCATGAAGAACTTTCTTTGAACTATGTGATTTACATATAAGCATACTGTATTCTTTAGCTCAGTGGATCTCTACACTGTAGCTATACAGGTGGTCATTTTCCTCTTGTCCTTGCATATATCAGACTTGCTCTGGCCTCAGGACATTTGTACTTGTTGCCCCTGCTCATGTTTTAATCTCTAGATCAAATATTTTCTCTTCATAAATGTTTCTATCACTTCTGGAGCATAAAGATTCCTTTCCAACTTCACCATGTGTCTCTCCCCATTCTGTAGCCTTGTTCATTTTCTTTATTCCAGATTTTAACAACTATTCCATTCCGTTATTTCTTTTTTTTCCCCCCTGCCTATTTTCTGTTTTCCTTACTTTATTGAAGTAAGTTTTGTGAAAGCAAGTCTCTAGGCTGCCTTCCATCTCCACTGAATCCTTAAGAGTCTGAAATAGTTTTTGGCTCATATCAGGTACTCCATAAATATTTTTAGAATGAATGAATGATGATTGGATGAATGCATTTTTCAATTAAAAAAACTCTCAGGGAAAAAGAGATTTCTACTCACCTGTACCACACCTGTACAGGAATCCAAAAAGATACAGCCTTTGGGTTCTTTGGATATTTTTTCATCTTTGTAAAAATTCATGATGTAGGAATTATCTGGCAACTGAGTCAGCTGGAAGAAGCGCTTTTTGAATGACTAAATAAAGGAAAAAAATATGAGGAAGTAGTTCAAATTCATGGAAATTAGAATTTTCTAATCCCTTCAAGAATACTACATTTCTTGAGCACTGTTCTGAGAAGAGCATCTTCCTTTCTCATAAATAAAATATGACATGAAACACAAACTCAGTGCAAATAGCTCACCTCAGTTGTGTGACTAAAGAGGGGGTGGGTGTCACGAAAGGTGGCAGAAACGAAAATGAGTCTCTATGTCTCCTTACCCGAACAGTAACGGTGTTGTTCACGGTGCTGTTAAAATTCCCCTTGTAGAGCCAACCAGACTTGAAAACTCCGGTCCCTCCCGTTCCCCCTCCGCCCTTGGAAGATGAGTGGGAAGTGGTATCCTGTACAAAAGGCATCATTAGCATCACAGCAATCTTTGTGAATCCCAGATCTTAGACACTGCACTTAAAAATGAGACTCCCTTTTTCTCTGACTCATCTGAAATAATCATGTTCAATTTCAAAACAAACGTGATTCGTTTTGTCTAAAAACCCTCACACCAACGGTTACTGCAGCTTTAGGAGAAATTAGTCTGAATTTCAAACATGTTAGATAGGACCTAATTATCCTCATGTTTTAAACATTTCACTCTCAACCATTTACTTACTTCATCCTTATCAGCATCTTCATGGTCAACCTCAAAGGAATGTGAAGGAAGTTTCTCTGGTTTGTATTCTGCTCTAATATTAAAAAAAAGAAGAAAAAAGATTCTGATTTGTCATTTGAGACATTGCTTTCAGCTGAGTAACAGCTTCTTATAGACTTTTATAAAATAATGTTATCTCACGTGGGGCCATTTTCTTTGGAAGTACTAACTTGCCCCCTACACCATTATATCTTATCTCCAGTAAATAAATCTCCATTTTAAACGACAGAGTTACTATTTGCACAGATTTACACATGTCCTTTTTAATTAGATGAAGGCAAATGGGACAATTTTAAGGCCTTGGTGATTTATATTTTTATTCTTCCACATTTTGAAGTGGAATATAATACAGCAATATTTTCATTATTTTTTTTTCCTTTTGCTTTTATGTGACATGCTCAAGGCTTATAGGATGGTCATTTGAAAACCAGCCACTACTCTGGCCACTAGGCTGTGTTGGTCCCCAACCCTGGTGTCTCCCAAAAGTCTGCACCAACGTGACTTAGCCGCATTTGTGCTCACTTGAGGCATTTCCATGGTAGCACAGAAAACACCTCTCAGTCAGAGCGTTGCTGATCAGCCCAAAGGAGCAAGAGTGTTCACTTGGCTCTACAAATGGTAAAATAAGACAGAAATAAATGTTCCTTGACTTAATTCTATCTCATAACACATGGTTGAATGGAACCCAGATAGAATCATCCAAACTTCAGGTATTCTTTTATACCAAGCTAGAAAATCCTACATGAAGGATTTGCAAGGTAGAGCCTTTTCTTTGAAATGACTTATATTATGTAGAAGCAACCCATGAGCACATTCAGTATTTCCATTGCAAATGGTTTCCTATGTTGGTGGTATTCCAGACAGTAAGGTGAATAACCAAGGACTCTTTATATGAATATACATACATGAAAGTTAAAGTATTAATCGCTCAGTGGTGTCTGACTCTTTGCGACCCCATGGACTGTGGCCTCTGTCCATGGTATTCTCCAGGCCAGAATACTGGAGTATTTCAGAATACTGGAGTGGGTAGCCATTCCCTTCTCCAAGGGATCTTCCTGACCCAGGGATCAAACCCAGGTCTCCCACATTGCAGGCAGATTCTTTACCAGCTGAGGCTCAAGGGAAACCCAAGAATACTGGAGTGGTAGCCTATCCCTTCCCTAGCAGATATTCCTGACCCAGGAATTGAACTGGGGTCTCCTGCATTGCAGGTGGATTCTTTACCAACTGAGCTATCAGGGAAGCACAATTATACAGGTATTCATAAAATCACCAAACTGTTCATTCACATAGAAATTCAGTGGATTCAAATGAATTCAAAATATCCTTTATCCTTCTTCTGAAAGACCTAAAAATGCCCATTCCCACGTCACAGTAGAGGAAGTCAGAACACAAAAAGAACAGTAACCTTGCTACTAAATTGTGAAAAGCCTGAAATCAGAACCACGGTCTCCACACCTGATAAATGTGTTTTTTTTCCCCCTCTATTGTGGTAAAATATACATAACAGAAGAATTTCTATTTTAACTATTTTCATGTGCACAGTTCAGTAGCATTAAGTAGATTCATACTATACGCCCATCGTCACTGACCATCTCCAGACCATTTTAATTCCCAAACTGACTCTGTATCCATTAGACAATAACTTTCCACTTCCTCCTTTCCTCAGTCCTGGGTTATCATTGTTCTTACTTGCTGTCTCTAGGTTTTTGACTATTCTAAGTACATCTTATGAGTGGAATAAGGCAACATTTATCTTTTTGTGTCTGGCTTACTTTATTAGAATAATGTCTTCAAGGTTCATTCATATAGTGGAGTGTATCAAGAGTTCACTCCTTTTTAAGGCTGAGTAATATTCCATTGTAACCTGATAAGAGTTTGTGCCCCCAAAGTAATTTCCACGAAGGTATCCTGAATCCACAGAATTAGGACCCTTTCCCTGTAGACTCTGAGTATACGTCTCTTATGATGTTTGCCTGGTTCTGTTATTTGGACACTTGTCTTAGCCCTCCATCTGATTATACATTTCTTAAAGCCAGAGACTCTAATGAAGTCCCATCTACATCCTAGCTTTTTTTCTTTCCTGTTGCAGACATACTCAAGATTCACTGTTGATTGAATTATTGATAAGCAAGGTGAATAGGGATAATATGAAAAGGCATACTTTAAAACTTTGTTTTTGTAAGGGATTGTGGTGATATTCTTTTTAGCAGTGGACACATTCTGAGTGATCAAAATCCTGAGACAACTCCAACATGTTAAATAGGTTTTTATTTATTTATTTTAATTAATTTTTATTGGGGTATAGTTGCTTTACAATGTTGTGTTAATGTCTTCTGTACAGTAAAGTGGATCAGCTCTTTGTATACATCTATACCCTCTTTTTTGGATTTCCTTCCCATTTAGGTCACCCCAGAGCACTGAGCAGAATACTTTGTGCTATACAGTAGTTTCTCATTAGTCATCTATTTTATACACAGTATCAATAATGTGTGTGTATATATATATATATATATATACATATAAATCCCAATTCATCCCACCTGAACTTTTCCCATTTGGTGTCCATATGTTTGTTCTCTATGCCTGTAAATAGGTTTTTAAAAAGTATCTTATTATTTATTTTATAAATAAATACCGAATTTACTTTATAAATTTAAATTATTTTATAAATTCAAATTAATGGAAGTTGCTTGCTACCAAAATTCATAACTAATAAATATAAAGCTATTCTGGTGTACACAGTACTTGATTATTATAAATGATATATGGAGTCTCAGTTCAGCCCTAATTCCGATTTATTTCTCTATTTTGTTTTGGTTGCATAGTCCTGTTAGGACATTCCAGCACCCATAGATGCTGCTGCTGCTGCTAAGTTGCTTCAGTCGTATCCGACTCTGTGCGACCCCAGAGACGGCAGCCCACCAGGCTCCCCCGTCCCTGGGATTCTGCAGGCAAGAACACTGGAGTGGGTTGCCATTTCCTTATCCAATGCATGAAAGTGAAAAGTGAAAGTGAAGTCGCTCAGTGGTGTCTGACTCTCAGCAACCCCATGGACTGCAGCCTACCAGGCTCCTCCGTCCATGGGATTTTCCAGGCAAGACTACTGGAGTGGGGTGCCATTGCCTTCTCCAATCCATAGATAAATAGCTGTAAATAGTAACAGTCTAATTTAAAAGCCAGAGGTTTAAAAGAAGAGTTGTAGGAAATGTGTATTTCAAAGTTATTAACCCCACAGGTTCTGACACATGGTCAGTGATCAATAAACATTTGTTAATTAATGTGTATGAATTTACTTGCTATGTGTTAGTCCAAATTTCAAAAACGTATTAATATATAATACAACCTTCTTCATCCATGATTTATCTGAAAGCTCAAAAATATATACCAAGAGTGCAGAAATTTTGTACTAAAGTCTTAATATGTACTAAGTAGCACATTTGTTGTTGTTTAGTTGCTAAGTTATGTCTGACTCTTTCACGACCTCATGGACTGTAGTCCGCCAGGCTTCTCTGTTCATAGGACTTCCCAGGCAAGAATAATGGAGTGAGTTGCCATTTCCTCCTCCAGGGGATCTTCCCGACCCAGGGATCGAACCTATGCCTCCTGCATTGGCAGTTGGATTCTTTACCATTGAGCCACCTGAGAAGCCGGAGTAGCACATTGCTTTTTATTAAACTGTATGCACGTATAATCAGACTTTTGTACACAAATACCAGGGATCCATGTCTCATCTAATCTTCCTATTTTGCTGAGAAGATGAGGTTTGTAACAGTTACTCACAGAAACACATAGTGAAACAGATGAGGTCAGACACTTTATCTCTGAAATGTTACTTCTTGTATTAAGGACAAGTAAGTCTAAACCATCTTTAATAAGCATGTTAAGTATGAGGGCAGCCATTTTTCTCTTCCAAAGGATTCCTGGTGTATCTAGTTCTTTCTGCTTCTTGCAAAACCTCAGAGATACTCAAGTCTATCTGTGCCAGCTGCCCTGATGTTAACTTGTTCTGCCTCTTTTGTTAGGGCCAGGTGGTGCTGATGGTAACGGACCCACCTACCAATGCAGGAGACGTAAGAGACACGGGTTCTATCCCTGGATTGGGAAGACCCCCAAAGGAGGCATGGCAACCCATTCCAGTTTTCTTGCCTAGTGAATCCCATGGACAGAGGACCCTGGCGGGCTACGGTCCATAGGGTTGCAAAGAGTTGAACACGACTGAAGTGACTTAGCGTGCATGCATGCAAATCAGAAGGCAGAACACTGATGTAGCAGACCACACTGTTATTTTGGGACTCCTGAGAAGTTCCTTCTATCACACCTAAAATTCTCTTCCTCTCCTTAACAATGTCCTGACACTCCTTGAACCAGAAGTAGTCCCTTTTGCCTTTCCATTTGATTGGCAAAAGAAAACTGTGAAACACGACCCTTTCCTCAACCTCTGCTCCCGTGACAGGTGACAGGTTGCCTGAGATTCAAAGGCAAGTTCAAAGGGCTGATTTCCGAGCAATTACTTGAAGTATTTTGTCTGTAGAGGAGGAGAAATGAGTGTTCCAGAATTCTTAAAATGATGGCAGGGCAGTAAAGGCACTATTAAGAAACATCCCAGGTGAAAGATAAAGGGATGAGTAGGGAAAACTGAGGATATGGCAACAGAGACAACTTTGAACACAGAAGGTCAATATTTGGCCCCAAGGTGGCCCTAAACTATATGCTAGTCCTTCTCTGTCCGTCTCCCTTTGACCTGGACACTATTCATTTCTGAACTCTTTATTCTGTCATCTTTTTTCATGTGATTTATCCTTTCTTCTCTTTCTCATAAAAGAATAATTTTATAGATATTTGATAATTGTGGCTTGAAACAGTGGCCATGTTCTACAGTCTATCATTTCTGCAAAGATATTTATAAAAGTGTAAAGAAAGGAGAGAAGGAACAGTCTTTCAAATTAGTAATGAAATAACAAAGAATTAAGGAAACAAAGTCGGGCTTTCATGAATCTCAAATGTATAAGGCTAAATACTTGTGAGGGTTTTCCCACAAATCTCTCAGCAGAGAACTGGGAATTGAGACAACCTTAAAAGGACAGACACAATTTCACAAAAGTCCATGATCTTAAAGTGACTTATGCACAGCTTAACTCAAAATGCTGTATCCACAGTTCCACAGGGATTGAACCCAAGTCTCTTGCATCTCTTGCAATAGTAGGCAGGTTCCTTACCACTGTGCCACCTGGGAAGCCCCCAGATATAGTAGATCCACACAAAGGAATGTTGCTCAGAAGGAGAAAGGATTTACCAATACATGTAACAATGTGGGTATCACTCAAAAACATCATGCTGAGTCAAAGAAGTTGGAAACACAGTAATACATACAGCATGATTCCAATGTGATGAAGTTTTAGAACTAGTAATACTAATCTGTAGTGAAGAAAATCAGAACAATGGTTGTCTCTGGGGAGAGAGGAAAGTAGGGGTGAGGACTGACCAGGAAGGGGCAGCAATGGGCTCTTTGCAGCTGATGATTATGTCCCTTATCTTAGTAGTGTTTTCAGATGCACAGGTATGTACATAATTAAAGCCATCCAATGGTTCACTTACAATGTGTGTCTTTTCTCCTAAAGTTTCCCTCAAAAGAAAAAAAAGTAAACTATAAACATACGTATCTCTAGCTAATGGTATGCATTCTAAAGTGTTTAGAAAGGCAACATACAGTGTGCTGATATTTTAAATTCACTTCGAAATGGTCAAAATATAAGACGGACTGATAGCTAGATGCATGGGTGGATGAACAGATAATGTCATAAAATACATAGCAAAAATAGCAAAATGCAAAAGATACATTCTAGATGGTAGGAATGTGGGTGTTGATTGTATAAGTTTTCCAAAACTTTTTGTATGTTTGAAAATTTGCATAATAGAATATAGGGGGGATTTTTTAAAAAAGTGTTGAAGAAATTATCTAAAGAGTGATGAACATGACATCTCTTGAATTTTTTTAATACCAAGAAAAATTAAAAAAAAATGTACACTATTGATACTCCGTGTAAAACAGACAACTAATGAGGATATACTGTACAGCACAGGGAGCTCTACTTAATCCACGGTGGTGACCTGAATGGGAAGGAAGTCCAAAAGGGGGAGGGGAACCTATGTATATGTATGATTCACTCACTTTGCTATATAGTAGACACTAATACCGGAGAAGGCACTGGTGACCCACTCCAATACTCTTGCCTGGAAAATCCCATGGACGGAGGAGCCTGGTGGGCTGCAGTCCATGGGGTCGCAAAGAGTCGGACACGATTGAGCGACCTGACTTTCACTTTTCACTTTCATGCATTGGAGAAGGAAATGGCAACCCACTCCAGTGTTCTTGCCTGGAGAATCCCAGGGACGGGGGAGCTTGGTGGGCTGCCGTCTATGGGGTCACAGAGTCGGACACGCCTGATACGACTTGGCGGCAGCAGCAGCAGACACTAATACAACACTGTAAAGCAACTATACTCCAATAATAATTAATTAAAAATTATACAAAAATATGTGCAACTATTCTCAAATGCTGAGGATGAATTTCTCAAGTATTTTCCCCTAGCATTTCAAGGACAGATGATTCTGAAAAGAGAGAAAAGGGCTTCATATAAACACTGAAAACAATTTTTTAAATTTGTAAAGTTTCACAAGTTGTAATGTTACAATACTACAACTTGTGAAGTCTCAAAACTCTTTCATAAAAACCAAATTTTCTTTAAGCTTTCCTTTTTATCACTTAAGTATTATGATACAAAAAGTTATATGATAGACAGATAAGACCAATAAGGTCTCTAGCAAAACACAGCCACTGCATTAATCCTTAGTGATATTCATGCAGACCTTATTGTTCATTAAAAAATACGTGCAGATTAGTGAATGTCAATTTAGGTCATATCCAGGGTGGGGGATAGGTCAATGGGAATGCTCTTTCACTGTTAGATTTTCTTAAATCTAAGTTTGCTTGATCAAATTCACTATGAGTTGAGAGTGGTCTTAATTTTTGGAGGCGTTCTTCCTTGTCACTAAATGATCCAGTTACCAGACAGCACCTGTCACTTAGAAGACCTGTGATAATGCCAACCATGTATTAGAAATTAAATCCCCAAGTGGAGAAGGCTCGCCCTCTAAGGAAGGAGAGAGTATATAATAAAGCATAAATTAACAAGATAATTTCCCAGGATGGAAATGGTTTTGAAGAAAATTAAAGAGAAGAAGGCCTCTCCCAGGAGGCTCAGCTGTAAAGAATCTGCCTGTTAAGCAGGAGACGCAGGAGATGCGGTTTTGATACCTGGGCTGGGAAGACTCCCTGGAGGAGGAAATGGTAACCCACTCTAGAATTCTTTCCTGGAGAAAGAATTCTTTCCTCTGTCCCAGGGACAGAGGAGCCTAGTGGGCTACAGTCTATGGGGTCTCAAAAGAGTCAGACATGACTTAGCAACTAAACAACATCAACAAAGAGAGAAAAACGATCAAGGTAGAGGTGGTAGAAGCCAGGTTTAGAAAGGGTGGTCACAGATGGCCATTTCCGTTGAGAAGGAGAAGAAGCCGTGCCTGTGATGATCTGGGGGAAGATCATCCTGGCACAGTGAATGGTGAGCAAAGATCTTGAGGAAGATAGGCTTGCAGCCAGCATTCAGGAGAGCCCCGCTGGTGGGGCTGGAGCGCAGAGAGGGAGGGAGAGCGAGGGGAGGTGAGGTTAGCCGTGTAAGAAAGTGTCCTGGAGTGCGCTGGCAGAGCCTTTGGACCACTGCTGAGGCGTGGGGCTACTGAGAACTCTTCTTTCCCACTCCCCTTCCCACTGACCCACCGGGCACAGCATTCCTGTTTTTATCGCTGCTCAGTTTCACATCTCTGGGGCCGTTAATCAATGACTGGTCTCTCTTCGGGAGATCATTTAAAGATAAGCCCCTCTGCTGGCTGAAAGTAAAATTCTTCCCCCAATGGCACTGTGGGCCTTTGGGCTCCAAGTTTAGAGAGCTCAGCAGGGACTTCACTCTCTGGTGTCTGGATCCACAGTAGCTGCCATTTTGGTCAGTCTTATTTCCTATGCCCCAAACAAGGAGTGTGGGGATACTTGAGTTGAGTGAGGTTGGGGGCAAGTTACCAACCCTTTTAGTGGTTTGGTTTGCTTTATACAACAAGGAAGACAGTTCCTACTCCGTGGGATCATGTGAATTAAATGAACATAAATGAACATAAATACGGCACCTGGAACATTTCAGCTCGCAGTGGACACTCAAGAAGTATTCTTTTATTAAAAAAAATTTTTTTTGTTCCAAATCAGTCCAGCTAAACTGGTTCCATTTTATTTGCTCTTCTATCAAGAAATATACTTTATGAAATTTTCTTCCGTATACCTACCCATCTGTGGTAAAACTTCTAAATATGTCGTATTATTCCTGTATTTTACCCCATGGATTAACAAAATCTGTGGCATCATATTTTTTGTTTGTTTCATAGTTTTTAAATTGAGATATAATTGATAGATGATGTTATACTAGTTTTGGGTGTACAAAGAAATGATTCTATATTTATATATATTGTGAAATGATGACCAGAGTAAGTCTAGTTAACATCATCATCATACGTAGCTATTAAAAATTTTTTTTTTCTTGTGATGAGAACTTTTAAGATCTACTCTATTGGTGACTTTAGAATACTTCATAGGGTATAGTTAACTCTAGACACCAAACTGTACATTCCATTTCCATGACTCATTTATTTTATAATTGGAAGTTTGTACCTACTGATTTTCTTCGCCCCACCTCTGGCAACTATCAATCTGTTCTTTGTACCTGTGGGCTTGTTTTCTTTTCATTTTGTTTTAAAATTCCACATAAGTGAGATCCAAGGGCATTGTCTTTCTCTGACTTATTTCACTCAGCATAGTGCCCTTAAGGTCTACACATGTTGTCAAAACTGACAAATTGCATTCTTTTTATGGCTTAATAGTATTCTGTTATGTATATATGCCACATTTTCTTTCTCCAGTCATCCATCAGTGGACACTTAAGTTGTTTCTTTGTCTTGGCTAGTGTAAATAATGCTGTAATGAACTTGGGGGGTGAGTACTTCTTTTTGAATTTTTGTTTTTGTTTTTTTTCAAATAAATACCCAGAAGTGGAATTGCTGAATCATATGGTGGTTTTAATTTTCATTTTTTGAGGACTCGCCGTACTAGTTTTCATGGTGGCTGTACCAGTTTATGTACCCACCAAGAGTGCACAGGGTTCCCTTTTCTCCACATCCTTAGCAGCACTTGCTATCTCTGGGTGGTTTGATTATAGCCATTCTGTCAAGTGTGAGGTGATAATTCATTGTGGTTTGATTTGCATTTCCCTGCTGATTAGTGATACAGAGCATCCTGTCATGTACTGGTTGGCCATTTGTGTGTCTTCTTTGGGAAAATGTCTAGTCAGATCCTCTGCTCATTTTAAAAATCAGATTATTGTATTTCTTTCTTTTTTTGCCATTGAGTTGTAAGAATTATTTGTACATTTTGGATATTAACCTCTTATCAGATATATGATTTGTAAATATTTTCTCCCATTCAGTAGGTTGCTTTTTCATTATTTTGATGATTTCCTTTGCTGTGCAAAAGCTTTTAGTTTGATGGAATCTCACTTGCTTATTTGTCCTTTTGTTGCACACACACACACAAAAATTGCCAGAACCAATGTCAAGCAGCTTATCACCTATGTCTTTTTTTTTTTACCACCCGACCCCTCCCCACTGCCCCCCGCCCCTGCCACCAGGAGTTTTATGGTCTCTGGTCTTATGCTCAAGTAGTAAATCCATTTTGAGTTAATTTCACTTATGGTGTAGGATAGTAGCCTCATTTCATTCTTTTACTTGTGGCTGTTAGTGTTCCCAGTGTTTATATCCTTTCGCCATTTATATTCTTGGCTCCTTTGACATCATATGTATTTTTTAATGACATTCTTGTCTCCTTAGGAACACCGATTTGGGTACTGATTTTTATTTCTAATTTGTGAAGGCTTTACTTTTTGTATTCTATCCTTAAATAGAGTCTGTCTCCAATATCTTCCTATGAACAGACACACCAAAAAGTGAGGTTCTTAAGAGTTAATAACAACACAATTTTAAATTCAAGGACTATAAGTGAGGGAGATAAGCAAACATCTTTTTTCACTTCTCCATAATTGTAAGTTTTTATTTTATAGCCTCAGCAACCCATAAAAAGAAACGATCAGTTTAAATTGGTAGCAGACATAGGAGAATTCTAATCCAGGAGGTATGAAAATGATTTACTTCTAATAGCCTCAGAAGGCCCAAGTAAATTATGTGTCTACTACTGACCTAAATATCTGTAGTCTAGTGGGGAGTGCCTAGCCTTGTAAAATCATTAAAAAATACTTTTGCTATTCAATATTACAATCTTCATTTGTTTAGGGGATACGTGAGGATTATTCTAGAACTTCTGATTTTCATTTTGAATATACATACATAGTTCATTACAGTTTCCTAGTTAGTGGTAGTCTTCTTCCCCTTCTTGGTATCAACTTTCACATCCTTTAGTTAAACTGAGAGAAATTCTCAACAATATTTATGTGACTTTTGCGTTTCTTCTCATGGGATTTCTTCTTGTGCTCTACAAGAATTCCAAGTCAGCAATGACATCTGGACCCTGTTCTGACTGGAGGTGCTTTCTCTGTTTTTCAACAGAGGAAGAATATAGTACATGTGAATTTTTAAATTAATATATATTTTTATGGCATCAGGGATATAAGAAAAGATGACGTGTTTGGAGATAAAGCTACTAAAGTGTTCAGTAGACCTAAGGACAGTAGGAACATTTATGCCAAATGAAAGCTAAACACCTCTTTCTACACTCTCTCCCTTTATAAATTGTCTTCCAAGTGCTTGGACATGGCTTCCAAGTTGTAACCACTTCTCAGAACTATTTTCAGAAAGAGGAAGACTTGATGGTAAAAAAAATGCTTTGCTTCTCAATGGCAGCTACATGCATGACTAATGTCCAGACATTCTGAATGTAATAATTACTCATGAAAGTTTAGGGTGTGATAAGACCATCTCAACATGAAATTACAGGAGGTTATCTATTAGGAGTGACCTGAATCTAAAGGAATGTTCAGAGCTTTGGCAAAAATCAAACATTCACTGTTTTGAATAAAGACTTGCTGTTTTCGAGGAATATTGCTTTGCTCTTCCCAGGAACTCAACTCCAAAGAAATGGTCTCCTTCCCTCTTTTTTTTTTTTTTTTTTAAATTCTCACTGCTACAATCCCATTTTCCATACAGTGGAGCAGGTAATCTCTTAAAGAGGTAAACTAGATCATGTCACACTCTAGGTTACAATTTCTATAGTCTTCTGTTGAATGAGAATAAAACCCAAGCTCATTTCCAGGGCCCACAAGGTCCCTTGCCTGGTTCCAGGGTTTCAATCAACCCTTAGGTCCAGATTCTCTGATGGTCACTCTGATTCCCAGCTCACAGCTTTTGCCCCTGTTATTTCCTCTGGGGACCCTTTTCTCGAGATCACAGTGCTGGTAGCTACTGTTCCTTCAGATCTGAGCTTAAATGTCACTTCCAGTGCTGCTCCATAACTCCACCTTCTTCAAATTTTGCATTTGGAGTTGAACGCAGTACTTCCAAGTATTCTAGTCTGGAAAAGATGTTTCTGTGGGCACGGGAGATCTTAGAAAGTGGTGCCCAAATCTAAACCATGTGCCCATTAAAAAGTTATGTGCAATGTGTATGACCTCAAAGTCTCACTTGAGGAAAGGGTTAGTAAAAAATTCACTTATTTCTGTCTTAAGTTTTATTTTCTGGATAATGTGCATCATTTTAGTCTGATGAACCAGTGTGTTGGGAGATTCCAGTTCATCACAGTTCTTTGAATTTAAGCAACTTGAAGCCCATCCAGGATTATTAGATTTAAAAATTTTTGACCCACTCAGTTTACTTATCCAATAAGTAATTACTGCATACTTACTATGTGCCAGGGCTTCCCTGATAGCTCAGCTGGTAAAGAATCCATCTGCAATGCAGGATACTCTAGTTTGATTCCTGGGTCAGGAAATTCCCCTGGAGAAGGGAATAGCTACCTACTCCAGTATTCTAGCCTGGAGAATTCCATGGACTATAGTCCATGGGGTCACAAGAATTGAACACAACTGAGTGACTTTCACTTTCACTTTACTATGTGCCAGGCATTCTTCAAGGCCTGCAAAAGATTCTGCAAGGTAGGCAGAGTCCCTGCCCTTTTGGACTTGACTTTAGTGGGGGACACAGACTTGGGATAAATGACTGCTCTAGGTCATGTAGCTTCTCTATAGAGGTGACAGGTAAGCAGGTACAGAATGAAGTTATCTTCTCCTAAAGACTTTATTTCCCTACAGTCTGAAAAGAATTAGGTACTTGCTTTTCCTTTTTGCTGTTCTTAGACATTATTGCTCTTGTGCAGGTTGTTTATTTTCATGCTTTTTGATATCCCAGCATGAAAATATATGAATCCAATGGCAAACCTGAATGCTATACACACCATATCAGAAAAAAATTTCTGGTCCAACTTGTACCTTTTAATCTTCTTGTATCTGCTATTGAAAGGACAGCTCACACAAGAATGACCTAACACTTTAAAACTTTGCTCACAGCCTTGTTGGTGTTTAGTCACTAAGTTGTGTATGACTTTTTGCGACCCCATGGACTATAGCCTGCCAGGTTCTTCTGTCCATGGTATTTCCCAGGCAAGAATATTGGAGTGGGTTGCCATTTCCCTCTCTAGGGGATCTTCCCAACCTAGGGATTGAACCTGGGTCTCCTGCTTGGCAGGCGGATTCTTTACCACTGAGCCACTTGGGAAGCCCTAGGCTATCCTAAATGAGTATATTTATCTGTCATCCAATTCTGTGAAGATATAAATAATACTTTGTTCAACAAAATGTTCTCTTGTGACTCTTATTTTTTAATTTTTTAAATATAACTTGGTATTAGGTGAATGTACAC
Source organism: Bos indicus (assembly GCF_029378745.1). Lineage (NCBI taxonomy): Eukaryota > Metazoa > Chordata > Mammalia > Artiodactyla > Bovidae > Bos > Bos indicus. The sequence continues at coordinate 112,961,460 of NC_091761.1, forward strand.
ATATTCATAAACAGTGACAGAGAAGATAGTTTATATATGGAAAAAGCCAAGGATTACTCATAAAAGGTTCTTACCGAGGTAACTGTCGAATGTCTCCAGAATACTGTTCATATTTGTAGTTTACCACATACCACTGGGAACTATAAAATTTACAAGCCTGAAAGGAAAAAATGACAGTTAAAATTTATCATTCAAATATCAGCTGTCCTGATAAGAAGCAAGGTGAATTCAGTGTTCATTATCTCCGGGTTAATGTTAAGGTAGCTATGTGAGTGATTTTAAGGTAGGTAAGAACATGCTTATTACGATCATTTCATTTTTCAGTGAAAGGGAAATCTAACCCTTCCCAGAATCCTACAGGAGGAACCATTTAACATATTTAGTCTACTTTTCTCCATCAAGGAAAGCCTAATTTAATCATCTGCTGAATCATAACCGGATATGTCACTAACCTCAAGTACTGTCATTTTTTCAGTTTTTCTTGGCAATCCTTTAACAGTTCTTCATAGTGAACGATGTTATTAATTATGTGTCATCCTTTCATCATAATTTTAGCCTATTTCTTCTTGTTCTTGCATCAGCAAACCTATCCTTTTCCTCTTTATGACAACCCTGTTGATAACTTTAGTTTTTCAGTTTTACCTCATTGCCTTCTGAGCCCAGCCTTCTCCCTGATCATGGATTGATTTTTTTATAAGTATATGTGAATAAAAGATGACCAAAAACCTTTAAAACACCAAGTTAATAGTGCAAAAGAATCAACTTACAGTGGTTCATAATGGCTGAATTTACAGTATTCATTGATGGCAAATATTCCCCAAACACCATCTATGCAACTGGCACAGCATTATCTCACAGTGGTTCATAATGACTGAATTTACAGTATTCACTGATGGCAAATATTCCCCAAGCACCATCTATGCACTGCCTGGCACAGCACTGACCATGGACTGGTAATGGGGATTCCACTAGATGTTTGTTTGTTTGTTTTTTTTTATAAAAATTTATTTATTTTAATTGGAGGTTAATTACTTTACAATACTGTATTGGTTTTGCCATAAATCAACATGAATCTGCCACAGGTGTACACGTGTTCCCCATCCTGAACCCCCCTCCCTCCCTGTACCATCCCTCTGGGTCATCCCAGTGCACCAGCCCCAAGCATCCAGTATCATGCATCGAACCTGGACTGGTGACTCGTTTCATATATGATATTATACATGTTTCAATGCCATTCTCCCAAATCATCCCACCCTCGCCCTCTCCCACAGAGTCCAAAAGACTGTTCTATACATCTGTGTCTCTTTTGCTCTCTTGCATACAGGGTTATCGTTACCATCTTTCTAAATTCCATATATATGTGTTAGTATACTGTATTGGTGTTTTTCTTTCTGGCTTACTTCACTCTGTATAACAGGCTCCAGTTTCATCCACCTCATTAGAACTGATTCAAATGTATTATTTTTAATGGCTGAGTAACACTCCATTGTGTATATGTACCATAGCTTTCTTATCCATTCATCTGCTGATGGGCATCTAGGTTGCTTCCATGTCCTGGCTATTATAAACAGTGCTGCGATGAACATTGGGGTACACGTGTCTCTTTCAATTCTGGTTTCCTCGGTGTGTATTCCCAGCAGTGGGATTGCTGGGTCATAAGGCAATTCTATTTCCAGGTTTTTAAGGAATCTCCACACTGTTCTCCATCACTAGATGGTTTTTAAGATTCCTTTCGATTCTAAAATTATGTGAATCTGGGAATTAAACAGCAACAGCACAACTATAAGGATACCTGTCCTCTAGCATTAGTAGGAAAAAACAAGGAGTAATAAACTTAATGCAATATGAGAGATAAGACCTCTGATTGTCTTTGTAACCAAGAAGGGGACAGGCAAGGAGATCTCTTTGTGAGAATCATTATTCAGGATGTAGAAGCACTACAACAAAGAAAGCACTGGCCCTGTCTTAGCAGAAACAGACAGTGGGAGAGAATGGCCCAGAGATGGGTACAGATGGGAGGTGGAGAGCGCCGGGTGGGCACCTGGTCCAAGATGCACAGGGAAGGCAGGGAGAGGGACTAGGAGTGCTAAGCCGCTCTAGATTTCTCCGGCCTCAAACTTTCTCAATACCATTGCTTTATTTGTTCAGGGAAACACCCACACACAAATGGGGGCTGACGGCAAACAATGTGTGAGGCTAGGACAAAGATAGGAGGGGGAGAGTGGCAGCAGCGGGAAAGGAGAAAAGAAGAGATAAAAACACAACAGGCGCGAGACAAATGGACATGGATAACAGCCACAGGGAATCCAGCGGATGTGTACTGACTCTGGATGGAGAAGAGGAATGTGAATAAAACTGAATATTTAGCTAATATTCAATTTTTTAACTTGCCAATTTCTGAGCCAATTGTGCAAACCACATGTTTCTGGAAATAAGAGGAAATCTGAGCCCTGATATATTCCTTGGCTGGAAAGTTCCATCTTCATTCTGGATAAAGATGCCAGGAATTCAGGCAAGGAGAAAAAGACCCACAGCATCCCTACCCAAGGAGGCAAAACATTCATGATTATGGTTCTTTCCCATCCTCTCTCATTTTCTTACTTCCCTTTCTCAACACTTCGCTGTAGTTTTCAAATGGTACAAAATGGAAAACAAAAACATAAAACTCATCCCTTTTTGGCAGTTCCTTTCAATCTTTTTTTTTCCTGGTACATAGTTTATCCAATTGTCCTTGAATATTTGAATTGAAATACTATTTTTATTCACTGAATGGTATCAGTTCAGTTTAGTCATTCAGTCGTGTCCGACTCTGTGATCCCATGGACTGCAGCACTCCAGGCTTCCCTGTCCATCACCAACTCCTGGAGCTTGCTCAAACTCATGTCCAATGAGTCGGTAATGACATCCAACCATCTCTTCCCCTGTCATCTCCTTCTCCTCCTGCCTTCAATCCTTCCCTTAATGGTATATTCTAAAGATTTTCTACTTTTGCTTTTCAAATTTTATGACACTTTAAATAAGTAGAATAAAGTCTCATACCCTAATTTATAAACCCAGTCTCTTAGTTCATTAATACGGTTAATAAACATTTTTGAAGCCATACTCTGTACCTAGGGATTTTCTTTGCTGATGCAAATACATCTGTGAAAAGGACAAAAATTCATGATCTCTTAAAACATAAGCCCTTGTGAAAAGCTGGTCAACAGACACAAAAATAAGTAAATTGTGTTAACATATCAGGAATGGTAAGTGTAGTGTGAAAAAGAAAGCAGATGAAGGAGGATGGTAGAGTTGGGAGAAGGAGGACAATTTAAATAGAATCATTAGGGTGAGTCTTATAAAGAAGGTGACATTTGAGCAAGACTTATAGAAGGGCTTCCCTGGTGGCTCAGATGATAAAGAATGAGCTGCAATGCAGGAGACCTGGATTTGATCCCTGGGTCAGGAAGATCTCCTGGAGAAAGGGATGGCTACTCACTCCAGTATTCTTGCTTGGAGAATTCCATGGACAGAGGAGCCTGGCGGACTACAGTCCATGGGGTCACAAAGAGTCAGACAGGACTAAGCAACTAACTCAAACACTATAAAGGGGAGAGAGTGAGTCATTCTTAAGGGTATTTCAAATTTTGTGCCATTGTAGACAAAAATGCTTCAGAGTATATCTTCACACATTTATTCCTCTCATTCTCCCCCAAGTCTGATCCATTTTGGATTATTTTCTTAAGATAAAGTGTTCAAAGTATTTTAAAGATTCTTGATTAAAAAACCTGCCAAACTAATATATACTCTTTATAAGAATATATAAGAGGGTATATAACTGAACCAAGAACTGCAGGGCTTCATTCTTGGGCTGGAACTAGTATTGACTTCCAACAAGACTTGTAACTCATTTTATTTATTATGATCTCTGATTTAGCAGCTGAACATTCAGGACATTAGACTGGATTAGAAATTTCTGTCTCATAATATCTATCTTCTGCTTCTTTAACTACGGTACAGCCTTTGACTGTGTGAATCACAACAAACTGGAAAATTCTTCAAGAGATGGGAATACCAGACCACTTTACCTGCCTCCTGAGAGATCTGTAAGCAGGTTAAGAAGCAACGTTAGAACCAGTCATGGAACAACAGACTGGTTCCAAATTGGGAAAGGAGGATGTCAAGGCTGTATATTGTCACAATGATTATTTAACTTATACTCAGAATACGTCACGTGAAATGCCTGGCTGGATGAAGCACAAGCTGGAATCAAGGCTGCTGGGAGAAATATCGATAGCCTCAGATATGCAGATGACACCACCCTTCTGGCAGAAAGCAAAGAACTAAAAAGCTTCTTGATGAAAGTGAAAGAGGAGAGTAAAAAAACTGGCTTCAAACTCAACATTAAAAAAACTAAGATCATGGCATCCAGTCCCATCACTTCATGGCAAATAGATGGAGAAACAATGGAAACAGTGACAGACTAATATTTTGGGCTCCAAAATCACTGTAGATGGTGACTGCAGCCATGAAATTAAAAGATGCTTGCTCCTTGGAAGAAAAGCTATGACCAACCCAGACAGCATATTAAAAATCAGAGACATTAATTACTTTGCTGACAAAGTTCTGACTAGTCAAAGCTATGGTTTTTCCAGTAGTCATGTATGGATGTGACAGTTGGACCATAAAGAAGGCTGAGTGCTGAAGAATTGATGCTTTTGAACTATGGTGTTGGGGAAGACTCTTGAGAGTCCCTTGGACTTCAAGGAAATCAAACCAGTCCAGCTTAAAGGACATCAGACCTGAATATTCATTGGAAGGACTGATGCTGAAGCTGAAGCTCCAATACTTTGGCCACCTGATGTGAAGAGTCAATTCATTAGGAAAGATCCTGATGCTGGGAAAGATTGAAGGCGGGAGGAGAAGGGGATGACAGAGGATGAGATGGTTGGATGGCATCACTGATTCAATGGACATGAGTTTCAGCTCATGTAGAGCTGGGAGGTGGTGATGGACAGGGAGGTCAACTCCAGGAGGTCGTGATGGACAGGGAGGCCTGGCGTGCTGCAGTCCATGGGGTTGCAAAGAGTCGGACATGACTGAGTAGTCGACTGAATTGACTAACTGACTGACTTTCTTATATCGGTATAGCCTGGTAAAAACTTCTTTTGTTTTGCAGTGGTAAGTGTTTGTCAGATACTGTTCTACTAGGTCCTTTACATACAATCTTAAGAAGCACTACATGAGATTTTGTTATTCCCATTTTATAGACCACAGAGGCAAGGAGAGGCGCAGACTTCTGCCCAAGATCCCACACATGACAGAAGCAGGATTTCAAAGCGGATTTGTCTGACTTAAGAAGTCTGTTCAAGTCATTTATGAGTTGTTTGCTAACTGCAGACTTCTGTTTTTTTCAAACCACATCTGGACTATCAAGCCAAATCTTTCCTGTGGTGTTTCTCTCTGTCTTGAAGTCAGACAGACCTGGTTTTGAATTTTGGTATTAATTGGCAGATCTCAATTAAGTGATTTAGTATCTCTAATTTTTTTATCTGTCTAAATAATACCACCTTCTTTAGGTTCAATTCCTATAAAATACCTACCTGAGGGTAAATAATCAATAAATATTTGATTAAAAAATCAGTTTTGCCAGTCAGTTTGACTCATTCTATAAATCACATTCATAGTAGTGGAGAAAACAACTTGTTTTTCTTGACTTATTCAAGTATAGTTTTAGAGAGCTATCTAAGCTCTGATAATCACAGTATTCTTTTTGTTTTTTTTTAATCAAACTCCTGAATTTATTTGTTAGGTTTCTTACATCTGGTAGTAGGTAGATGAAGATTTAGGTTGAATTAGATGACCCTCAGGAATCTTTCTAAATCAGTGATTTCTCCGATTCTGAGGAAGCCAGTGGATTTTACAAACATACAAATGTTTCTCCTACATAGTTAGGCATTTTAGAAATGTTACGCATAGAAAATTATTCTCTATTCTTTGTTCTAGCCCACATACTCACTCTAAGAAGATCATTAAGAACTATTATAATTATGACAACAACTCCTCTTTGTCCAAAACTGAAGCTGAAGTGACCTGTGAAATTCAAGCCACAGACTATAACTCTGCTTGTTACAATGAGGCAATGGTCCCATTTTCTCCTTAAAAATTATTAATACCTAGTTCACAATACTGGTTTCAAAATACCCACTTCTTTTCCCCTTGAAAATGGGGGGCTGCCATAGTCAGCTTCAAAGATGAAGGCCGGATGTCCAACAAAAGTTTGTTGAACTGGTTAATTTTTCCAAACAGCAATGCCCTGGTTCACATTTTATTCATTTATTACATTTGCTTGTTCAGCCTTTATCTTGCCATCTCTGCCTGTTATTTTTTTAGACATACAAAAATTTGAGTCAGGTCAACTTGGCCAAAGGCTTTTAAACTATTAGGATAGTGTTTCCTAAACTGTGTTGTGTCCATGGGGGTTACTAATTAAAATGCAGGTTCCTGGGCCCTACAGGGGATTCACTGAATCAGAATCTCTAGAGGGGGCCTTGAAATCCATCACTCCACCAGAGTGACAATATGACTATGTCCTTAACATGTTGTCTGCCTAGGAACTGAAAACATTAGGGTCCCAGCTTCATGCAGGGAATTTTAGTAACTGAGATGATGCTCCAGTGTTATTCAAGTAGGCATGGTCTTTTATAAGAGCAGGGAGCATACCAACTCCAGGATGAGGCCTTTAGGAGACATTCAATGATAGGAGACATTCAATACATATTTTTAATGAATGAATCTTCCATGTTTTTTTTTTTTTTTCCTTTAGAAATAACTAAATAGGACACCTTAAAAGTTCTAAATACCTAAATACTTTAGAAAAGATTGGACAACTGTAAAGGGTATCCTAAAACACTATAAATAAAACATTTCATTTTTCTCCCCTTTCTTTCCCTTTTTAGAAAATCATCTGTTGCCAATATCTGTTGGATCATTGAAAAAGCATGGGAGTTCCAGAAAAACATCTACTTCTCCTTTATTGACTATGCCAAAGCCTTTGACTGTGTGGATCACAACAAACAATGGAAAATTCTTAAACAGATGGGAATACCAGACCACCTGACTGGCCTTCTGAGAAAACTGTATGCAGGTCAAGAAGCAACAGTTAGAACTGGACATGGAACTACAGACTGGTTCCAAATCGGGAAAGGAGTATGTCAAGGCTGAATATTGTCACCTTGCTTATTTAACTTATATGTAGAGTATATCATGCGAAATGCCAGGCTAGATGAAGCACAAGCTGGAATCAAGACTGCTGGGAGAAACATCAACAACCTCAGATATGCAGATGACACCACCCTTATGGCAGAAAGTGAAGAAGAACTAAAGACCTCTTGATGAAAGTGAAAGAGGAGAGTGAAAAAGCTGGCTTAAAACTCAACATTCAGAAGACTAAGATCATGGCATCCAGTCCCATCACTTCATGGCAAATAGATGGGGAAATAATGGAAACAGTGAGAGACTTTATTTTTTGAGGCTCCAAAATCACTGTAGATGGTGACTACAGCCATGAAATTAAAAGATGCTTACTCCTTGGAAGAAAAGCTATGACCAACCCAGACAGCATATTAAAAAGCAGAGACATTATTTTGCCAACAAAGGTCTGTCTAGTCAAAGCTATGGTTTTTCCAGTAGTTATGTATGGATGTGAGAGTTGGACTCTAAAGCTGAGTACTGAAGAATTGACGCTTTTGAACTGTGGTGTTGGAGAAGACTCTTGAGAGTCCCTTGGACTGCAAGGAGATCCAACTAGTCCATCCTAAATGAAATCAGTCCTGAATATTTATTGGAAGGACTGACGCTGAAGCTGAAACTCAGATACTGTGGCCACCTGATGCGATGAACTGACTCATTGGAAAAGACCCTGATGCTGGTAAAGATTGAAGGCCAGAGGAGAAGGGGACGACAGAAGATGAGATGGCTGGATGGCATCATCAATTCGATGGACATGAGTTTGAGTAAGCTCTGGGAACTGGTGATGGACAGGGAAGCCTTTCATGCTGCGGTCCATGAGGTAGCAAAGAGTCAGACATGACTGAGCGACTGAACTGAACTGAACTTAGAAAATCATCAGAATCAATTCAAATCATGTTACCTACCTCAAATAGCAATTTGAGTTTGGCAATGTAATCTGTCCAGCTCTTAAAAAGGCTGATTATTAGATTATGACTACAGAGTAATAAGCAGGCAATAGATGGCTTTTTAGATTCAAAATTATTTTTCTTCCTGGCTATAGAGGCTTACTTAATTACATGACTACTGCCTTGCCAGGAAGGTTTATGTGACCACAAAAGGTGCTCTCTTTGGCCCTTACTTACCACTGGGATGAATCGGTATGTGTAAAATGATGGTGGTAATTTTCATATCAATGCCATTCTTTATAACATTTAGAAATAATTATGACTATTTTGTAAATGTTAAAAAATGCAGCTTCATGAATTTAAGTGAATTCAGGTGAATTATGTATTGAAAGAGTGGCTGGATAATTTATTGTCCACATTGAGGCACTTCAAAGTGAAAAGAAATGCTATTGGCCAGGCCAACAGATAGAACATGAAACTTCTTGCAAATCAGGATATTGGTCATCCAATAAATGCATCAGTATTTTAGAAAAAAGGAAAAGGCATTTTCTTTTAAAATTTAAGTGGATCACATTATATATTCCTTTAAAATTAAATCATTAATTTCTGCACTATAAAAATAAGGTGAACTACAAATGATCTTTTAAAACTTATACTACACTCCAGAGAGAGAAATGGAAATGAGTTTGGAGAAAATAAATGTGACTATAGATCTGACTCAATTTCAGAAGTCATGATAGAATCTTATTTAATAGTTTTTTGAGTCTGGTTTTTTAAAAATATTATTTGATATTAGATAATGTTGCCATGTATATAAATATGCCCATACAGTGTAAAACAGAATATCATAGCAAAGGCCAACCATAAGTGAAAATAATTTTTTAACTATTTTGTTTGAATTATAGAGTTGCCTAAATTGCTGTCTTGGTTGATTCTAAACTGAAAATGAATCAAGGTATTTGGCTTTTCTTTTCAAAATGTGCTGCATTAAGGCAACTGAACAAACTTTAAAATTAGACTTTCATAAGTCATACCTGTGCCTAATCTGGGGGAATACACTTTAATTTTCCAGCTAGCTATCCCAAGTATTTTGTCAGGACATAACAAATGGATGGTACTAAAAAATAACAACAACAACAAACAAACAAAACCTTTGATAAAATTATGAGTTAATCATTCTTTTCATATAATTCAAAAATTATATTGTAATTCAATGCAATTGAAATGTTAGGTTCAAACTTATGAAGAATCTTTTTTTTTATTTTTATATTCCAGGGTCTCTGATTTATAGTTCTGTCTTTATTCACTTACCACCAAACATAGGATGACTCTCATTGTGAAGAAGTCTACAGGAAGTCAATTTAGAACTGGAACCATTTTGCATATTTGGTAGAGAAGGAAATGACAACCCACTCCAGTTTTCTTGCTTGGAGAATTCCATGGACAGAAGAGCCTGGTGGGCTACAGTCCACGGGGTCACAAACAGTCAGACATGACTGAGTGACTAACACCTGCATATTTGGAAACAAGACTACTATTCTAGGGAATTGAACACTAGGAAATACGTTTCTTCAGGGTGGTTAATGTAAAACACAAAAAATTTTGATTTCATTGTTTTTAAATTGCATTTTCCATATACATTCTATCCTAATGCCACTAAACAGTAGATTAATTTGAATTTACCTTAATCAACATTCGTATGTTTATCTCTGTATGTGTGTATGTGTGTGGACTCAGTCGTGTCTGACTTCTTGCAACACCATGGATTATAGCCTGCCAGGCTCCTCTGTCCATGGGATTTTCTAAGCAAGAATACTGGAGAGGGTTGCCATTTCCTTCTCCAGGGGATCTTCCTGACCCAGGGATTGAACCCTCATCTCCTGCATTGGCAGGCAGATTCTTTATCACTGAGCTTTACTATCATACATTTAGTGTAAAAAAAAAAAAAAAAATTGGGTGATCCATTTTATTCTGACCAGAAAAAATCATTATATAAACTAGGCCTATATACAGGTTAACAGATTTTGATATCATTTTCCATTAAATTCTTGAAGTTGCAAAATAAATGTGGCTGTACTTTTAAAAATACTTATAAAAGGTATACATGAACACATGTATACCTGTGGCAGATTCATTTTGATATTTGGCAAAACTAATACAATTATGTAAAGTTTAAAAATAAAATTAAAAAAAAAAAAAAGAAAAAAAAATACTTATAAAACTACATACAATATAGATTCCCTTAAACCTCCAGCAAGACCTTCACTAATGAATTAAGAGCCTCTTCAAAGAGAAACAAAAATCTTTTTATCTGCACTACTTTTATTAAGAAAATATTATGAATTATTTGCAATTTGGAGAGGCTTTTTTATAGTTGTGTTTCCCCCAATGTGTTCAGTTGCTAAGCCGTGTCTTACTTTTTTGCGACTCCATCAACTGCAGCATGCCAGGCTTCCCTGTCCCAGAGTTTGCTCAAATTCATGTCCATTGAGGAGGGGATACTATTTAATAGTCTCTTCTGTCACCCCGTTCTCCTCCTGTTCTCAATTTTTCCCAGCATCAGGGTCTTTTCCAATGAGTCAGCTCTTTGCATCAGGTGGCCAAAGTACTGGAGCTTCAGCTTCAGCATCAGTCCTTCTAGTGAATATTCAGGGTCGATTTTCTTTAAGATTGGGGCTTCCCTGGTGGCTCAGAGGTTAAAGCGTCTGCCTGCAAAGGGACTGACTGGTTTGATCTTGCTGTTCAAGGGACTCGCAGGAGTCTTTTCCAGCACTACAAACTGTGCCTGTACCCCTGATGTCACAGCAGAGGAGCTAGTTCTAGACTGAAGAAAACCATTCTTACTATGCTCTGGTCCAAGGTTAATGAATACATTAGAACCACTCATTTTCTGCCCCATGTTTCAGATTCAGAAAACAGCTTTCATTTTTTTACTTAATTTATTTATACATGCAAAGAAACCATGGAATTATTTATTGAAAGACTTATTCTTATTTCTCGGTAAGTTTAATTGCACATTATTCTACATATGAGATTCAAACTATTTGTATAAAGTACAAAGGCATTTTGGTCAAAAGAATGGTTTCTTTATCAAAAGTACACAATATACAGTTCAAAATTAAAAACAAAATATACAAAATTATTTTAACCATAAAAGAAATGAAATTGCCTGACAAGATGCATTTCATTTTGTTTAGATATATTTCTTTCAGTTAACAAAAGGACACTGCATGAAATACATTTAAAATCAAGGCTAATCTCCCTTTCCCCATAATTTTCTTGAAATGCTAGGACCCGTGTTGCTTAAAATCTTCTCTCAACATGATGCAGCTTTTATCCTGACTATTCATAATTTTCTTGTGAATTAACTGAACACCACTTATCTGAGTCCAGATGGTGGAAGAGGAAGAAGGAAAGAAAGAAATTTCATTTTCAATATTTTGGTACATAATTTAACAGTCTACTGAACTATTTTTAACTTCAGGATTCAGTGTTGTACCTGAAGAGTTCTAATATTTTTACTGGGTTTACTCTCAAGGCACTTCCTAGGTAAAGGGACAAACATATACTTTCTTTGACAAGATAACACACTTTGCTTCTTTTCAGAGTTCACCCAGCAGTAATCAGGTTGTGATCAAAGTTTATGAAACCGCTCTGTTAAAGAACAACTGGTGACTCTCAATTACCAAATCCAGTGAATTACCCAATCTTGACATGTCATTGGTGTTTTATATCATTGCCTCACTCTCGCTACTGACAGTTCTTTGATTCTGAGAAATCATTTCTCCTTGTTTTCTTCCTACCTCCTGGTCCACTGGTTCACTTCTTGTGCTGGGCTCTCTTTCCCAGCCTTTTACATGGGAATGCCACTCAGGGACCTGCCTCATGGCATTCCTGGGCAAGCTCTTCCAGATTCAGAGTTTCCATTTTTAAAGCCAGAGCCAGAGCCCACCCCTTCCTACTATATTGAGACCTATGTATGTATCTTGTTGAATCTCTTGCTCTGCATGTCACCCAGAGATGTCATCTTATTTTCTTTATCCATCTCTGCTTGAGCAATCTGCACTTTCTTCTGGGTACCTTATTTAAATTACTGACACAACTATCAAGCTAATAGCCCAAGCCAGAAATGTGGGCATCATCGCCAACACAGTTCTCTCTTTTCCATCACCAACTCCTGTGAATTCTATCTCCTTAACAGTTCTTTACCATTATCACCATTATCTGCCACATGTTAGTACAGATCTTTAACCCAGCTAGGCTATTAAAATAGTCTCTCTGGCTTGAACTCTACCATGTCCCCAATTCCTGTTGATTTTCTTCCATCAGATTTACATCGGCATTTCTGAGAGACATTTCTCAAGATACCCAGGGGGGAAGCAGAATTTCTCCATGGCCAAAAAAATCTTGGGGGATATTTCATGCCTTTATTCTCTTCTAAGGCAGACTCTGTAGATGTTAGCTAGTTAAAGAACTTTGTGGGTGTTTGTGACCATGAACATCCTGCAGTTCCAGCTTTCTGCAGAACACTCTGTGTCTATGTGAAATTAGTGTCTGCTCTGATCTTAATCACCTTTTTCCTGGTTTTTATTGTGCATTTTCTATGGAAGCCTAGCGATTTCAATGACATTTATTCTGTCTTCTCTGAATCTAGTTTGTTTTCCCTATTCAATCTTGGGTTCTTTTATAATTTTTTTTTTCCCCTGGAAAATTCAATTATTGCTGGTCTGGAAACCCTGTTTAAAAATCTGAACTTTTCCTTGCCTCAGTAACTTAGTACTTTCTGGATGAGGACAGTACATAATCACTGTGTATGTGTGTGTATATATATTCAGATACAGATGTAGATATAGATATTTTGCTTCTATTCTTTTAATGCTTCCACGACTCTTAAATCTATCAGTGTTTTATGTCTTGACCAAAGTGAGACTTGGATTCTTGAATTCATGACTTATGCCTCACTTCATTGTTAGTCTACTCCTGATGCAGGTTGATTTCTAGAAATCACAAAAGGCTTTGCTGGCAGAGTAACTGGCTGCCTTAGTACTTACTATATTTCCCAGCTATTCAGATGGAAGTGGTCCCGGGACCCTTGCTCCCTGTTGAGTCACTATATTATTCTCAATTCTCTACTTGTTCATCTTCTTTGTTAAAAGAGACAAAACCAAGAGCTTAGCATTAATTAATGTTTTGTGTACATTAAAATGAAAACTTTGCTGTAAAAGTTTTGCTTGAGAAGTCTGCCTCCTATTTATAGATCCCTTTAATTGCTCCCCTGACCTTCCAGTGAAAGGAAGTGGTGCTTGTTTTATCATGGAAGTCTTTTATAATTTTTATGGTTACAGATGTTGATTTTAGGCTATTTATGAGGATCAGATAAAGACATTGGTTCCCAGTTATGTTCCAAGTGTTTTCATACTATTGCTATATTTATTTCTAGAAACATGGCATTGGGATTATTAATATCATTTAAAGATGGAGAAACTGAGGCAGAAAGAGGAAATCTTTGTCTAAATGAAGGATATATTCCCTTGTACACAGTGAAAATAGCCCCATTAGATCAGGATATTAAGAGCATGATTTAAAGGTGTTTTTCAAAGGGTCAGAGGTAAAAGTGGGTAAAATCATGGTGTTAATTCCCACTCTGTGTGAAAGTGGGCAAGTTATTGATCATTCAGAACCTGCTTTGTAGGGTTTAAAATGAGGTAGCAGTTCTGTAACATAAAGTGCTCTCTCTCTCTACATATATATATATACGTATATATACATATATATACCTACATATCTAACCTATATATAGAATGTTGCCAAACTCTGACTCATGTTAGTTTTACATAACTGTGAAGTGCTTTAGTGGATGTGAAGTACACCTATACTCTTGTCTGGGAGAATACTTTACCTTACATTTCATAGATACAAAAAAGAAATAATAACAGATTAAACAGTAAAGGAAGAGACTGCTCATTTTATTAAAGCACAAAGTTATTCAAGATTTGAAAAAGGAAAGAATGCTCACTGCCTTTCCTAAGAGGCTCAGAGTTGTCAAAAGTAGAGTGTAGAGAGGCAGAATGCAACATTAGTGTTGAACTTGGGGTGTTTAAATAAGATTCATGCCAATTTGTTGCCTAGCAATCAGGGTATTTATCCTTGCCTGGGGAGCAACAGGGCAACTGAGCACAGGGTGGATCAAAAAGGTTGCTTACTGCAATACAGCAGCCACTGTAAGGGGAACACGTGTTTCTACAAAATCCTACAAAAATGGCAATATGAATTCACTTCAGGGCTGGCTTACTCTGGTTGGAAAAATTCAGTCAATATTTTGCAAGTATGGTCCAATAACTACAGGCATCAGGGTTACAAAGCTACAGGGGGTTGTTAGGGTGAAGACTGAGGCAAGTGTTCTTTCCAGAGGGCAGCTATAGCAAAGCACACACGGCAGTCAGCATCGTGGTTAAGAGGCTAGGGGCCAGACAGCATGGGCTGGGATGCTGGGCCCGTCTATTCCCAGCTGTATAATGCTGGACACGTTCCTTAATTTTTCTATGAAAGTCTCCTTGTCATTAGAAGGTGATGATGATGATGAAACGTACGTTTGTAATTATTGCAAGAAAAGGCCTGAAAAGCATATCTGGCCCAAAGTAACTAGTCAATGACGATCAGCAGCTATTAGCTACTGAGGTCAAGACTTCTTGGCAGCCTACTTCTCTGGGGTTATTTCTCAGTCTTAACCCAGCTTTTTAGGGACCCCTTTCTTTTTATCTACTGTCCCCAGGCTCGACTATTCATATTCCTTTATCATCACGTGATGTTTGTCTTCTATCCCAAGGCATAAGTTTTCTCTTTATCTCCATCCTTAAAAACAAGTACAACTATGGGGATCTTCACAGGGTTTTCACTGCTAGTGATCTGGAAAAATTAGCAGGGAATAAAAGAGTTTCTTCCCAGGCTTCTTCCACTTTCTTCTACTTTAGATCCACAAGGGTGGGAAAAACATGGTAAGAAGATTCATTCACACTGTCAAGACAGATGCTCTGTCCTGAGATTTACAACAGAAAAGTTTAGGGTGATGAAGTCTCTAAAGTGACTACCTAATGACTGGAAGTATACAGTTGGATTTTAACTTTTGGAGACAATTTTAGGGAACAGACTCACGTTGCTTCCAATTTTGGCAGTATTTTTAGATATACTCTAACTTTTTCAAAATATTTTTTATTAAAAAAATTTGTAACCACAACAATACAGAATCTATACATTGGGCATTCCAGTTAATGCAGTTAAATGTGTATAATTTTTATTGCCTACTTATTATTATAAAATGTAGATGTGCCAAAACATATTCAACCCCACTTATATCAGCTGATATTACAAATTGGGCTTCCCTGGTGGCTCAGTGGTAAAGAACCCTCCTGCCAATGCAGGAGACTCGGGCTCAGTCCCTGGGTTGAGAAGATCCTCTGGATAAGGAAATGGCAATCCACTCCAGTATTCTTGCCTGGGAAATCCCATGGACAGAGGAATCTTTCAGGTTACAGTCCATGGGGTTGAAAAGAGTTGGACATGACTGAGCAACTGAGCATGCATGCATGCACACTGTACTCATGCTTGTAACTGTATTTTATATTCTAGTGTTCGTTTTTCTAAAATGTATGCTGCATATTTATACACATTTGAGTATCTCTAAATGCCACAGACATGTGAAAATTAGAAGCATTATGTGATAGTGTTTGTGTCCCTATATGCCTACTCTCATTTCTTCATTCACATATTATACATCATTTTTTTTAAAATTTGTATTTCTATGATTACAAGTGTAGCTTGGCAATTCTACATTCCTCTGGGCCAACTTAAAATTCCTGCTCTTTTGGAATTTCCTGCTCCTTTCTTTGTGCTCATATTTTCTTGGGTTATTTACCTTTTTCTTATTAATTTATAGAATTTTGTGTATTAGGAATGTCTGTGGGGGAGTGTGGGAAAAGATATATGAGTTGTGAATAAATTCTCTAACCATTTTCTTTGGCTTTATTGATGGCACCATTCATCATAAAAATTCAAGACTTTGTTAAATGCATGTATTTTTCATAACTTTTCATTTTAAAATGTCTTCCTATGTTTTTACAGCTTCTGCTTTTGAAATTAAGATATTAAAAATTCATCTGGAATTAATTTTTACATGTACTGTTAGATACAGCCTTAACTACTTTTGTCCAAAACAGATAGCCCAGTGGTATTTGTAGAACAGTCCACCCTTCACCAGGAATTTGAAGTGCCACATTTACCAGTTATCAAGTAACCATACGCATTTGGGTCTGTTTCAAATACTTGGTTGCTTTCACTGGCTTATTATTATTATTTTTTTTAATTTCAGAAGGCAGAGAAAGATGGAGAATGTCTATTTTTAAGAGTTAACATTTCTCTAATACCAAAGAAATAAAAGAAAACTAGAGCCAGATTTCACTCATGAATATAAATGCAAAAATTTGAAAAAAATTAGCAATTCTAATGCAGCAAAGAATTAAGGTAGAAATACAACTTGAATAAGACAGTTTAAACCAGAAACACAAGTATGTTTTCATAGGACAGTAACCTATTAATTCTATTGCAGAACTAAATTCAAGCAAAAAAAAGCTATTATGTCAATAGGCTGGATATGAATTTTGTAACACTGGGTATCCAGTCTTTATAAACACTGTGGAGACCAAGAAAGGTCCTTCTTGAACATGATTAAGACAAGAAAGACCTTTCTTAGACATTTCTTTTGTCTCTGAAACTATCATAAAACACCAAATCAAGAATAAGACAGGATGCCTGATTGGAATTATTATTCAATATTGTTTTAGAGATATTAGATAATAACACAAAAATTAAGGAAACAATATACTTATTAGAAAAAAAGAAATTTTAAATTTGAAAATCAGTAGCTTTAAAAAAATATCAGCAATAAATAGTAAGAAAAGAAGTCTACTCACAATTTTGCAACAATAGTATAAAATATGTGGAAATAAATTGAACAACAAAGTTAAAGGTTTTTAAAGAAGGAAGTGTATTTAATACACTAGATAGGGTATTAAAAAAGCAGAGACATCACTTTGCTGACAAAGGTCCATATAATCAAAGCTATGATTTTTCCAGTAATCATGTATGGATGTGAGAGTTGGACTATAAAGAAGGCTGAGCACTGAAGAACTGATACTTTCTAACCGTGGTGTTGGAGAAGACTCTTGAGAGTCCCTTGGACAGCAAGGAGATTAAACCAATCAATCCTAAAGGAAATGAACCCTAAATATTCATTGGAAGGACTGGTGCTAAAGTTGAAGTTCCAATACTTTGGCCAACTGATGTGAAGAGTCGACTCACTGGAAAAGATCCTGATTCTCGGAAATATTGAGAGCAAGAAGAGAATGGGGCGACAGAGGATAAGATGGTTGGATGGCGTCACTGACTCAATGAACATGAGTTTGAAGAAACTCCGGAAGATAGTGAAGGACAGGGAAGCCTCGCGTGCTGCAGTCCATGGGGTCACAAAGAGTCAGACACGACTGAGCAACTGGGCCACAACAACAAAAAGTACAATAGTTTTGTAAAGAAAACATAAAAGACCTAGTTAAATATTCCCTGTTAGGAATTTGAACATCATAAATATTTCAAATCATACCTAAGTTAACACATGCTTACTATAGGACTTTTGTAGACTTGGTCTCAATGATTTTGATTTGCTTGTGCAGAAAATGATTTACCAGCTTATTTAAAAACAAAAAAAACAAAAAACAATGATGCCCTACGAGATACGGAAACTTCCTCTAAGGTAACTGTAAACAAAATACTCTGGTACTGATGTCATACTTTTATTAGTAAATGTGAAAACAGTATAATCAGATATCCTGATGTTTTCTGAATGACATTTTACTCATTTTTTCTCATCACCTTCTTAGAAGATGTTGTAATTTAATGTGAACTTTGAGAAAATAAATATGAAATGACAGAATTGGGGAGAAAAAGACAACTCTATGGCAAAGATGGTGTGGACTGAATGGTCCAACATAAAATATGTATGATTAGGAATAATCTGATTAATAAACTTCTACTCATACAAATATGCTTAAAAGCTGAGAAAGGGTTTTGCTATTTTATGTACCTTTATTAAATCCTAATTGGGATACACTGTTTTCTTAGGATTAAAGATTGCATTTAGATTCCACTACTTTCAGTGTGATCCGTGCTAGGCTAAATGTTACCACTGCATATTCTGTAAAGGAAGGACTGGCTACACTTATTCATTCAATCCCTGGTGGTGCAGATGGTAAAGAATCTGCCTGCAATGCTGGAGACCCAGGTTCGATCCCTGGGTTGGGAAGATCCCCTGGGGAAGGGAATGGCAACCCACTCCAGTATTCTTGCCTGGAGAATCCCATGAAAGAGGAGCCTGGTGGGCTACAGTCCATGGGGTTGCAAAGAGTCAGACAGGACTGAAAGGCAAAGGAGAAAAGGAAAGATAAACCCATTTGAATGCAGAGTTCCAAAGAATAGCAAAGAGAGATAAGAAAGCCTTCCTCAGTGATAAATGCAAAGAAATAGAGGAAAACAATAGAATGGGAAAGATAGAGATTTTTTTCAATAAAATAAGAGATACCAAGGGAACATTTCATGAAAATATGGGCACAATAAAGGAAAGAAATGTCATGGACCTAGTAGAAGCAGAAGATATTAAGAAGAGGTGGCAACAATACACCTAAGAATGATACAAAAAAGATCTTCATGACCTAGATAACCATGATAGTGTGATCACTCATCGAGAGCCAGACATCCTGGAATGTGAAGTCAAGTGGGCCTTAGGAAGCATCACTATGAACAAAGCTAGTGGACGTGATGGAATTTCAGTTGAGCTATTTCAAATCCTAAAAGATGATGCTGTGAAAGTGCTGTACTCAATATGCCAGCAAATTTGGAAAACTCAGCAGTGGCCACAGGATTGGAAAAGGTCAGTTTTCATTCCAATTCCAAAGAAAGGCAATGACAAAGAATGCTCAAACTACTACACAATTACACTCATCTCACATGCTAGCAAAGTAATGCTCAAAATTCTCCAAGTCAGGCTTCAATAGTAGGTGAATCATGAGCTTCCAGATGTTCAAGCTGGATTTAGAAAAGGCAGAGGAACCAGAGATCAAATTGCCAACATCCGCTGGATCATAAAAAAAGCAAGAGTTCCAGAAAAACATCTATTTCTGCTTTATTGACTATGCCAAAACCTTTGACTGTGTGGATCACAAAAAACTATAGAAACTTCTTAAAGAGACTGGAATACCAGAACACCTTACCTGCCTCCTGAGAAATCTGTATGCAGGTCAAGAAGCAACAGTTACAACTTGACATGGAACAACAGACTGGCTCCAAATTGGGAAAGGAGTAGGTCAAGGCTGCATATTATCACCCTGCTTATTTAACTTCTATGCAGAGTACATCATGAGAAATGCTGGGCTGGATGAAGCACAAGCTGGAATCAAGATTGCCAGGAGAAATATCAATAACCTCAGATATGCAAATGACACCACCCTTATGGCAGAAAATGAAGAAGAACTAAAGAGCCTCTTGATGAAACTGAAAGAGGAGAGTGAAAAGTTGGCTTAAAACTCAACATTCAGAAAAGATCATGGGATCCAGTCCCATCACTTCATGGCAAATAGATGGGGAAACAATAGGAACAGTGTCAGACTATTTTCTGGGGCTCCAAAATCACTGCAGATGGTGACTGCAGCCATGAAATTAAAAGACACTTGCTCCTTGGAAGAAATCTATGACCAACCTAGACAGCATATTAAAAAGCAGAGACATTACGTTGCGAACAAAGGTCCATCTCGTCAAAGCTATGGTTTTTCCAGTAGTCATGTATGGATGTGAGAGTTGGACTATAAAGAAAGCTGAGTGCCCAAGAATTGATGCTTTTGAACTGTGGTGCTGGACAAGACTCTTGAGAGTCCCTTGGACTGCAAGGAGATCCTATCAGTCCATCCTAAAGGAGATTAGTCCTGGATGTTCATTGGAAGGACTGATGTTGAAGCTGAAACTCCAATACTTTGGCCACCTGATGTGAAGAACTGGCTCATTTGAAAAGACCCTGATGCTGGGAAAGATTGAGGGCAGGAGGAGAAGGGGATGACAGAGGATGAGATGGTTGGATGGTACCACTGACTTGATGGACATGAGTTTATGTAAGCTCTGGGAGTTGGTGATGGACAGAGGAGCCTGGCATGCTGCAGTCCATGGGGTTGCAAAGAGTCAGATGTGACTCAGGGACTGAACTGAACTGAGCTACTAACACTTTCATTTTCACTTTCAAACAAATGAGAAACAGATGTTAAGTGTGTGTCCAATCCCTGCCCCAAAGTTGCCTGTAGTCGGGCTAGAATAAGCAGTTTTATACCAACTTGGAGAAGGAAATGGCAATCCACTCCAGTATTCTTGCCTGGAGAATTCTACGGACAGAGGAGACTGGCGAGCTACAGTCCATGGGGTTGCAGAGTCAAACACGACTGAGTGATTAACACACACACCAACAAAATGCAGATAGATGCTACACACCAACAGAATTTATCAGTCCTTTCCAAATGGTTTTGTGTGTGTGTGAGCTCAGTCATGTCTGACTCTTTGTGACTGTGGATTATAGCCCACCAGGCTCCTCTGTCCATGGAATTCTTCAGGCAAGAATACTGGAGTGGTCTCTCATTTCTTTCTCCAGGAGATTCTCCAGCCCAGGGATCAAAACTGTGTTTCTTGCGTCTCCTACAATGGCAGGCAGACTCTTTACCACTAAGCTACCAGTGAAGTCATTAACTATTTCCATAGTTAATACTTGAAAGAAATATCTCTTTTAAAAACTTTGTTATCCAAAATTCTCACATAATATGGCATTTCCTATAAGTCAACCCAAATAAGTAAAATAAAATTAAATCTTTTTGTTAGGAATACTCAATTATTTCTCAATGTGGGGATTTTAAATTAAGTAAAAACAAAATTTAAAAGTTCCAGAACTCAAATGGTCACCAGACAATGAAAAATGATTCACAGGAAATAAGTAATAAAGGTTGAAAGACATTAACTAACAACTGTAGTTGGAATTCTCTATTGAAAAAGAGAGGGAGACAGCAAAAATAATAAGTTGCATTAAGAACTACATAGGGGAAAACAAAACTTTTTAAAATAATGGATTGGAAGCATTGCATTTACCTCTTTCACCAGTAAATTTTCTGCTTTGTGCTCTGCATCTTCAGGTACTGTTGAATACAAGGTTCGGATGTCCCAAGATACTGTGGTGGTCTGAGAACAACAAGGAAAGGGAATTAAATCTTCCAACTTGAAAGCATTGTGTAGACCACTATACCCAAGACACAATAAGAAAGTGTATTAGATCTCAGTATTTGAGGATAAGAGAAGACAGAAACTTCCATAGTTCTTAGCAATTTACTCTCTTCGAGGGAAGATTCATACCTCTTTTGATCACCACTAGTAGCATTACAGTTTCAAGCATGATCTCCAGGGGATCTTCCCGACCCAGGAATAGAACCTGGGTCTCCTGCACTGCAGGTGGATTCTTTACTGTCTGAGCCACCAGGGAGCATTACAGTTGCTGCTGCTGCTGCTAAGTCACTTCAGTCGTGTCTGACTCTGTGCGACCCCATAGATGGCAGCCCACCAGGCTCCCCTGTCCCTGGGATTCTCCAGGCAAGAACACTGGAGTGGGTTGCCATTTCCTTCTCCAATGCATGAAAGTGAAAGTGAAGTCGCTCAGTCGTGTCCAACTCTTAGCGACCCCATGGATTGCAGCCTACCAGGCTCCTCCATCCATGGGATTTTCCAGGCAAGAGTACTGGACTGGGGTGCCATCGCCTTCTCCGAGCATTACAGTTAGTCCCTCCTTATTTGTGGTTTCAGTTACCTGTGGTTAACCAGGGTCCAAAAATATTAAATGGAAACTTCTAGTGTTCTGTTCTGAGACGTATGATGGTATCTCAAGCCACTCCCCTCTGCCTGCCCCCACTATCTTATCTCATTGATCTTCTCAGGGTTCCAGGATCCAGGATCACCTAAAGCAGATGACCCTCCTTCTGATTTATTGTCAGAAGGTCAATAAATAGTAGCCTAATACTATGTCACTACATCATTAACCTCACTTCATCTCATCACCTAGGCATTTTATCATATCATCACTGGAAGAAGGGTGAGTACAGTATGAGAAGATATTGTGAGACAGAGAGCACATTCACATATTTTTTATTATAATTGTTCTATTTTACTATTAGTTACTCTTGTTAATCTTTTACTGTGCCTAATTTATAAGTTAAACATCATCACAGGTATGCGTGTATAGGAAAAAATAGTATTTACAGAGTACCATCTACACTTTCAGGCATCCACTAGGCATCTTGGGATGTATTCCCAATATACAATGGAAGAGGATGATATTACAGATCACTGTTTTCTCTGTGGAGCTCACAATTTTAAGCTGTTTCCTTCCATGGAGAAAACAAAAATTTGGGCATCTGTATATTTTGACTATTTATATTGGTACCTTTGTTGCTGCTAATGATAAAATACATTTGAAATGAAAAAGAAAACCTATAAAATCAGCAATATGTCAATCCTACTTTGAATAATCTCCTGAATATTCACAGGGTAAATTTGATGCCTTTCAGAAGCTGCGTGTGTGTAGCCACAGATAGAGTGGGAGAGAATAAAGGGTATTCAGTAAGTCTAGACCTTGAAGAAAATAAGTCATGTTTTTGGCGTCTTTATTTTCATAGAAATAAAACATCTTCAACTTTAAGCTAAACAAACCAATTTTTATTAAATGAATATACATCAACTAAAAGGATAAAGTATCTCTTCAAAGAAAACATTTAAAATGTAATGCATAGATTGTTTCTTCTGTATATTATCTTATGGGATGCCATGTAAGTTTGCAACCTCAGCCACCAGCTTCCTTTATTCTGTTCTCCTTGGTGATTACAGGGGTGCTGGGATGATGAGTCTGTTAGCATACATGGTACCAACAGTTGGGATCTTTTATTTTGTACACTGTCAAACCTACAAATCATATAGCACAATTTCCTGGTGGCTCAGATGGTAAAGAATCCGCCTGCAATGTAGAAGACATAACAGACTAAGGTTCAAGCCCTGGGTCAGGAAGATCCCCTGTAGAAGGGATGGCAACCCACTCCAGTATTATTGCCTGGCGAATCTCATGGACAGAGGAGTATGGCCAGCTACAGCGCATGGGGTTGCAAAGAGTAAAACATGACTGAGCTACTGACATTTTCACTTTCAGGATTCATGTGAGCTGTTCTAGATGAAGCGCAGACTGCAATGAAGGAGACATGGGTTCAGTCTCTGGGTTGGGAAGATCCCCTGGAGAAAGAAATGGCAACCCACTCCAGTATTCTTGCCTGGAGAATTCCATGGACAGAGGAGCCTGACAGGCTACACAGTCCACGGGGTTGCAGAAGAGTTAGACATGACTTAGTGACTAAACAACAACAACAGATGAAGGGCATTTTCCCTTCTAATTATTTAAGTAGATGAGAGTCTCAAAATCTGTCCTTACTTTCACAGAACGGGAAGGGGAGGGGTCCAGGGAATTTAGTCTTCTGAGTTCACAATGGCAACTGCAGCTCTGCCACCAGGGGCAGAATCATTCCTCATCTTCTAATCCTAGGCTCATATTTTCTTCAATTTTTTCTTTACTCTTGATATAAGCTCCTGGTGGGAAAGAAATCTGGTCTGTTTTGTTCACTGTTATAACCTCAGTGCCTGGCTGGGTGCTCAAATACTTACTTGTTGAGTGTGTGGGGTATGTGTCTGTGGTTGCCTGTTGTGTATGCCTGTGTGAATGCATGTGTGTGTGATGTGTGTCTGGTGTGTGTGTGTAGTGTCTATGTGATTATGCATGGAGGTAGGCTGTAGTTGACAGTGTGCGTGTGTGTATGTGCATGGTGAGTGTGTGTCACATGTGACTGAGTGTGGTATGTGAGTGTATCTGTGAGTGAATGAGTGTGTGGATGTGCATGTATATATGTGCATATTGGGAAGATGGTGTTTGGACCCTGAAAGAAGAAGAATGTCATGTGAATGTAACATGATCAAGGGATACAAAATAATGAGAAAATTATATTCAAGATACATCATATGGCAAAAATAAAAGCTCATCTTGAAACAGATAAAGAGCCTCTCTGTCAGTGTGTTTGTCCCAGGATTTGACTGTAGTGTGTGAAGGAAGTTTGGAAGTGCTCAGAGGCCATAGCTATTGATTCAAGCCAAGTGTAGATACACATACAGGGAACAATTACTTCCTATGTGAAGCATGCTGGGGCCAACGTGTGTGTGCTAAGTTGCTTCAGTCGTGCCCAACTCTTTGTGACCCCATGGAGTGTAGCCCACCAGGCTCCTCTGTCCATGGGATTCTCCAGGCAAGAATACTGGAGTGGGTTGCCATTTCCTACTCCAGGGGATCTTCCCAACCCAGGGACTGAGCCCAGGTCTCTTGTACCTCCTGCACTGGCAGGAGGGTTCTTTACCACTAGCGCCATCCGGCTCAGACAGTAAAGAATCTGCTTGCAATGCAGGAGACACGGGTTTGATCTCTGGGTTGGGAAAATCCTCTGGAGAAGGAATGGCAACCCACTCCAGTATTCTTGCCTGGAGAAATCCATGGACAGAGGGCCCTGGTGGGTTATAGTCCACGGGGTCACAAAGAGTTGGGCATGACTGACCAACTAACATAGACACACAGAGCCACCTGGGAAGCCCCCAAAGTATGAAACACTTCACGAATTTGCATTTTCATAGTAAGTCCTACATTTTGGGAGTCAATGTAGAACTTACTATTATTTAGATTTTACATTTTTATTCCTTTTGAATTGCCTCTTTCAAATTGTTTCTTTTATGTTATTTACTCTGTTAGAAAATAAACAGTAAACAAACTCCATTGAGGCTGAAGTAGAAGATGAGAATCCGTGCCTGAAGTGAGCTCTGGGGATTATTGCTGGATTTCAATTATCTGGGGATAACTTCTTTCCTGTTTGGACAGATAATTTGCAGATACACAATGTAACTTGATTGGTTTCCAGGGAACATTACATACTGTGATCTACTGGCAAGATTAAGGATTTTTTTTCCTCTAATTCAAAAATTTTTCCATATTTCAATCATTATTTTATA
The DNA here is from genome assembly GCF_029378745.1 of Bos indicus. Classification (NCBI taxonomy): domain Eukaryota; kingdom Metazoa; phylum Chordata; class Mammalia; order Artiodactyla; family Bovidae; genus Bos; species Bos indicus. Next base: position 112,986,785 of record NC_091761.1, read on the forward strand.
ATAAAATTTTTGTATTAAAGCAAGACTCCTCTTTTTCATTATCCACAACAGTTTCTTATTGATTTCTTGCCTTTAAAAAAATAATATCTTCTCTAAAATACTCTAAATCTGATGGACAGTGAAGGGACCTGCAGTTTAGTTTCCTGTTTAGTTATACCATAAGCCTGTTGTCCCACTAAGATCAGTACTCTGTGGTATAGTTCAATAGAGTGAATAGTGAGCTGGTTTAAGAAGTTGTTTTTTTTTCTTTATAGTAGGTTTCTGGAAGGTGGGCTTGGGTTTCCGGTAACGATAATCACACGATTATTTGATTTGTAATGTTACCAGAGTAAAGATTAGGGCCCCAAATACATAGGGTAATGCTCACACTTGATGTATGATTGGAAGTTCATTGAATTTGGAGTAATAAAAATTAATAATATGTACGATGGTTATGTATGATTCCTGATGACCTCTAGATATGAGATGATGTCAGTTCTTTACTAAGGCAGTTAGAGCTGAGCCACTCTTATGTAACCACATGAGAAATAGACAACAATATCTTACAACATGCAAATCTAATACCTTGTACAGAGTACACAGATACAAGAAAAGGAATGTAGAATAAGACACTACTGACCTCAGTTATAGTTTGCCATAATATTGGAGACTTTACTTGAAAAAGCAGAAGGCCTCCATAAAATTTCAACTTTAAGAATTGGAGAGCTTCTACTCATTTTTTTTTATTCCTTTTCTTCACTTTTAATTGAAGTGCAGTTGATGTACAATATTATATAAATTACAGGTGGACAACATAGTGATTCACAATTTTTAAAGGTTATATTCCGTTAATAGTTACTACACAATACTGGCTATATTCCCTGTATTGTATTATATATCCTTGTAGCTTAGTTTATACATAACAGTCTGTACCTCTTCACCCCTTATCCCCATCTTGTTCATCACCCCTTATCCCCATCTTGCTCATTTTTAATTTCTTTCATGTGTCTCTGTTGAAGCAAAAATAAATTGATTAAATAAGAAGAAAAGTATACAGAGTCATATTTGTTAAGGGTATTAACATGGCTACAAAGAATTTCTTTTCTGAGAATTAGATGCTTTCAGACCACTACAAATTGCCTTGGCCACAACAGACTTCCTGTTCTCTTTTATAAACCCTCTGGTCGACAATTAGTAGAGCTCAATAGCATGAGACGGAGCTGAGACTCAACTGGCGCTCAGCCAAGCTCCTCTTCTGGTGGTAGAGTCTTATAAGGGGCCTATTGTCCAGAGATTAGGCATTTGGAAATAAAAACTGTCCTTTTATTTACGAAACAAGACATGCAGGCCTGTGTGTGTAGTTTCAGGTCCATGACATTCAGACATCCTCCACTGCAGCCCTGACACGCTCTGGTTCCTTCTACTCTGTAGTGGGTCATCTCTGTGGCTTTGTCACAGCCACCATTCTGCTGGGGACCGCAGAAGTCGTCATTCCAAGCACACAGCGGCCATTTCTCAATCGGCCAAAGGCCACTGTCAAGAGTCTAAAAAAGAAGTTTCTTTTCCTATCCTGGAGTTGAGCAAAGATTCTTCTGACAGCGTTGTTGATCCCAGCTGCTCAAAAACAGCGGACAATAATGATGGTGTTTAGAATAACCCATCAGTGGAGCTTGAGGAGTCAACAATCCCCTCAATAAGGACTATTAACTAATACTTCATGTCAATTCCAACCTAAGCATGTGTTTTAAAGTAGTCTTCACCTAAATTTCTCAAATTAAAACACTGATACTGCTTTTTATCCTAGGAGAGCAGACATGTAACACTACATCTGTTGCTTGAAATACATTTTTACCCCATTCAGAAGAGTATTGTGATTTTAATTTTTTTTTTAATAGGTGAGCATTTCACATTAATACTTTTAATGTGCTTTCAGGGAAAGGTCCTTCTTGCTTTGCTAAAGTTAAATTGTATGGGAAATGCACAAATGGTGAGCAGTTGCCCATAACTGGACCCTCGTCATCAAACAACCAGGTCAAGCCTGGTGATTCATCCACCATAGTATTTAAGTATATAATTAAGGAACTTTGGAAATCTGTTTCAAAACCTTTTTACTCTTGGACAAGCAAACCACTGAGCAAGTCACTTCCTTTTTTCTGTGCTTCATTTTCTAGGCTCCAAAATGTGTCTCACCTCCTCCAAGGAAGTACATTTTATGTATGGAAAACTCTGAGTATTAATAGATCACAGTGTTCCAACAATAGAAAGATAGTATTGCATTGGGGTCTGCCCTCGGCAAGGACTCAGAGGCTGTGGTCTGAGCTCACTCTCCAGGAAGCATAGGGGAACAGCCTGATCCCTGTGAGGCCTGCAGACAAGGATTCATGGGAGAGCAAACAGAAGCAAGACACAAGACAATCCCCCACAGCCACTCGCCATGGCATCATTTCCAATGGCTGCTCACACTTCTCCTTCATTCTGGGCTCATGCCTACACATGACTTGCCCATTTTCCTTCTCCTTTCATAAATCTTTTTACCTTGTTCTTTCCTAATCTCAGGCTTGATATAGATATCAGTTCTTCTGAAAATTCTCTCTAATTCATCCATCACGCATCTTCTCTTCTTTGAACTATATCATTTACTGTCTGTATCACCCATGAAGTCTGCAGCTAAACTATAGAATATTTTAGATTCATAAGCTTTGCTAGTGATTAACTCAGCCAGTCATTTCACATGTGTGGTTTTGTTTGTTTGTAAGCAAGCCACATTAAATCCCCTTTGGCAATAAAATATTACTACAAATGAAATGTACTGCCATGCTCTTTATTGTGGCTCTGGTATATTGTTATTCTTTTTAAAGAATGATGTACCTGAATGCAGACATATATTTTTATGATTTTTTGGTATCCTGTCTCTGACCACCTACATCACACCTATCTTAACAACTCAAAACATCCTTATCTTTAAAATAGCAGTGTTATTGAAATATAACTGATTTGCCATAAAATTCACCCTTTCAAAATGAACTCAGTAGTTTTAAGTCTATGCATGGATTATGCAATCATCATCACTATTTAATTTTAGAACATTTTCATCACCCCCAAAAGAAACTCCATATCTACTAGAAGTTACTCCCTTTCTCCCTTCTCCCCAGCCCTAGGTAACTGTAACCAGCTTTCTGTCTCTAAGGATTCTCCTACTGTGGACATTGCATGTGGATGAAATCATACCACGGGTATTCTTTTGGGACTGGCCTCTTTTGCTTAGCATAATGTTTTCAAGTTTCACCCACATGTATCAGTACTTCATTTCTTTTTATTGCTGAATACTAGTCCATTGTATGGATATACCACACTGTTTATCCACTTCATTTGATGGACGTTTGGGTTGTTTTCAAGGTTCACTCATGTTATAACATGTATCAGTACTGTATTCCTTTTTATGGCTGAATAATATTCCATTGTATAGACATACCACACTTTGTTTATCCACTCTTCAGTTGATGAACATTTGGGTTGCTTCCACTTTGGATTATGAATAATACTGCTATGAATATTCCTACAAAAGTCTTTATATGGACATATATTCCTAGCACAATCAAGTCCAGAGCAGTCTCATTTTCACATATCCTTTACTGAATTGAAGTAAGCCCTCTAGAACCCCTTCTCTGCAATACTACAATGGTACCACTCACTGTGGGATTCAGGGGGTTAATATTTCTCCCAAATCATGCACCTTATTTTTATAAGAAGCAGTTGGCTCAGAGCATGCTGTTTCGACAGAAACTCTATAGCAAAAATCAAGGTGCTTATGCTTGATTTCTGTCGTCATAGTTACTCTATATCCTTGAACAAGAGCCTTTCCAAATCTCAGCTTCCTTAGCTTGTAAATGAGAGGAATATTCTAACTTAGAATAATCTAGTTTGACAAAGACTCTTACTTAGCTTTTAAATTTCGATCACAGTGTTCTTGCATGAACACCAAGAGCCATTTAAAGTCTGATTTCAGGCTAAGAAACCAAGGATTAAAAAGAGGTTGACATTCCTATAAAATGTTAGGCTGTGTCTCAGTAAGAGACAAAAGAGGAAGAAAATAAACACTCATAGCTTTTCTGCTTTTCCATTTAAGACATATTAAGGTCTGTATTTCTGCTTCCTCTGACAAAATGACCCATGTGGTTGAGCATGGAAGTCCCCACATACCAGGCTGCTTTTTATAGCTAAAAACATTCTATGAAAGAACAAATGTTAAATCACAACTGACTAAGTTCTGCTAATAAGTCATAAAAAATGCAGGATGTATTTGTCAGCCCTGAGACTCTAATTCTGAACTACTGATATGAAGAAAGGATTTGAGAAGATCATGTCAACTCTCTCGACAGGCTATTTTGGAGTGTAATGTAAACCTACGAGTTTGAGAATGCCACTGACCAGTGCTGAAAGGCTAACCTTTCAAGCCGGCTTCTTGATCTTGTTGGTGTCCTTGCTGTCTACAACAGAGCTCACAGACAACTGGGTCAGGAAACTGACGAAACAGCAGTGTGGCTGGGGTGGGCAAGATGGAAATACAGGTGATAGGGTGGCCTTTCCACAGCATCAGTATTGCTTTCGAACCCCTGAACTTTCTTCTTTAAGGTTTTTACATCTCCTAGAAATGATGCCACTTCAGGCTTTCTGTGTCTTTCGCTCAGAAAGAAACTCATTTCTGGCTTTCTCACTTTTTTGTTCTGCTTTTTTGTATCAGCCTCTCCTTCAATGGAATCACTCCACAATATGATTCAATGTGTCCTTGAAACTGTTCTTTAGCTCTTGTTTTTTCCCCCTACTCTCCTTGCCTATTTGTGAAGCCACAGTTTGGTGACTAAGTTCTTCATTTTTTGGTCTTCAGTTTCTATCACTACCAGTTTCAAAAAGAAAGATGAGAAAAACAAGAGTAGCAAACACAGTTATTGAAGGAATACGTGTTTTTGAAATGAATGAGTTAATAAACACATCTAGACTGCTTATTCCAAGAAACCATTATGATGCAAGCACTGCAGAAGATCACACTGCCTGCGTCCAGCACCCACACACCAGAGGAAGTATTTCTACCTCATGGGCCAAGAAAGAGGAAAATACTTCTACTTTGGTGTCTTAATCTAGAAGAAGATTATGTTAATTCAATGTTCAACAATCTTTACTGAACACCCATGAGCCAGATGTTGTGTTGGGTACTTAAAATACAGATATGAATTGATTTCTCCCTTGCCTAGTAACAGCTAGTGAATAAGTACACGGTGTTACAGGGAGGAAATCAGCCTTTGTTGATGGCGGCTAAGTGCTGGTCAGTGAACTGCACGGAATGAGCCTCTGGGGAAGAGGATTATGATCTTAGTGCAGTTTTTTTTTAAGGTTAAGATGTGTCAAAGACGAAAGTAGCATATTAGTGATCTCAACAAAGTCAATGACTTCATTCTCTTTATTCTCAAATTTCATTTCAGAATGGCCTTTTTGGTTCCTAAAAGCACTCAGAATTATATTCTAAATAACCTAAGAGATTTCCCTGGCAAATCCGGTGGTTAACACTCTTTGCTTCCAATGCAGGGGACGCGAGTTCAATTCCTGGTCAGGGAATTAAGCTCCCATATGCCACATGGCACAGCCAAAAATAAATAAATAAAAAATTAAAAGTCTACATGTGTCTGAAAGATAATTCATGAAATAAATATTCGTTTTCTCTTTGCTTGGTGCCAAGTGCCATTCCAGTTGCTGGGGGCCTCACCATGATCAAGACAGGGACATTCCTGCTTGAGGTTACTCTTTGATGGTGAGAAACACGTGACAGGAGTGAAAAAGCAAATTGAGATATTTCTAGGCACTGGTAAGTGTTATAAAGAGAAGCAAACAGGGGATGTGAGTGACACAGGGTGGGGGTGGGGTAATGTAGGTTGGAAATCAAGGATGGTTCTTTGAAGAGGTAGCATTTGAACTGAATCATGAATGAAAGATACAAGTCCCTGTGCAGGGTGCATAAAGGCCCCACAGAGCAGGTGGGCTTGGCAGGTTCAGTGAGCACAAAGAATGCTAGGAGGGAAACAGGACTGGAAGATAAGTACTCAGCAACATCAGGAGTCAGATGAGAAGTTGGATTTGACTCTAAAGGCAATGGGAAACCACTGGAAAGTTTTAACTAGAAGTGCAGCACAGCTGTTGTTGCTATTCAGTTGCTAAGTTGTGTCTGACTCTTTGTGACCCCATGGACTGCAGCACACCAGGTTTCCCTGTCCTTCTTTATCTCCCAGAGTTTGCTCAAACTCATGTCCATTGAGTTGGTGGTGGTGCCATCCAATCATTTCATCCTCTGTCTCCACCTTCTTCTTTTGCGTTTATTCTTTCCCAGCATCAGGGTCTTTTCCAATGACTCAGCTCTTCACATCAGGTGGCCAAAGTATTAGAGTTTCAGCTTCAGCACCAATCCTTCCAATGAATATTCAGGGTTGATTTCCTTTAGGGCTGACCAGTTTGATTTCCTTGCTGTTCAAGGGATTGCCAAGAGTCTTCCCCAGCAGCACAATTCCAAAGCATCACTTCTTCAGTATTCAGTCTTTTTCATGGTCTAATTCTCAGATGCATACATGACTACTGGAAAAACCATAGCTTTGACTACAGACTTTTGTCAGCAAAGTGACGTCTTTGCTTTTTAATATCCTGTCCTGCTTTGTCATATCTTTTCTTCCAAAGAGAAAAGTGAAAGTGTTAGTCACTCAGTTGTGTCTGACTCTTTGTGATCCCATGGACTATAGCCTGCCAGGCTTCTCTGTTCATGGAATTCTCCAGGCAAGAATATTGGAGTGGGTTGTCATTTCCTTCTCCAGGGGATCTTCCTGATCCAGGGATCGAACCTGGGTCTTCTGTATTGCAGGTAGATTCTTTACCATCTGAGCCACTAGGGAAGAGGAGGCGTCTTTTAATTTCAAGGCTGCAGTCACCATCCACAGTGATTCTGACACCCAAGAAAATAAAATCTGTCACTGTTTCCACTTCTTCCCCATCTATTTGCCGTCAAGTGATGGGAACGATGCCATGATCTTTGTTTCCTGAAAGTTGAGTTTTAAGCCAACTTTTTTGCTTTCTTCCTTCATCAAGAGACTTTTTAGTTCCTCTTCACTTTTTGCCATTAGAGTGGCATCATTTGCATATCTAAGGTTGTTGATCTTTCACCTGGAAATCTTGATTCCAGCTTGTGAGTCATTCAGGCCAGCATTTCACATGATGTACTCTGCATATAAGTTAAATAAGCAGGGTGACAATATACAGCCTTGACATACTCCTTTCTCAATTTTGAACCAGTCCACTGTTCCATGTCAATGGCATTATCTGATTGTATTTCCGAAAGCTTCCTTTGAATAAATCAAAGCAAGGCAAAGAAGGATGCAGGAAGACCAGTCAAAGGCTATATCTGGGGATACAAATGAAAAAGGATGATAATGGCTTGGGCCAGCAGTGTACATGGAATACTGCCTTGGTAAAAAATTATCTCCTTTAAGGGGTATCGAGGACCAGAGCAAGCCCTTGTCTCTTGTTATTTCTTCACCATGAGCATTCTTAATCGACTTTAGTTTTCATCCATATTAGGGCACACACTGCTTAAACATGGGGCTTTTGTTTTTCTTGTCAGTCTCTCTTGTCTAGGAACTGCTATTCTATATTCAGCACCTCGTGGGTCCTGAATAAATATTGATTAAACAAACCAAGTGATGAATCATGTCTGCTGCAGTGTGGGTGCTTGGTAACGTGGAAACACAGAAGTAAGCTGGATTCTTCCAGCCATAAGGCACAACCGGAAAGGACATTTGGAAGGAGAGTGGGGAGCTTGGGACTGCTTGCCCTCCTTTCATTCTGAGGAACCACTGGGAAGCCCAGAGAATCCTTACCCATCACTCAAGGATGGGCCTAGGAAATGATACCCTAGCCAGGGAAACGGAAGCCTTGCTGTTGCTGAGCAACACCTCTGAATGTGATGCAGAGTGTGGATGGAGCACACAGTGGCAGAGGGCATTTAAGGAAGGGTTTTACACAGAATCCGCCTGCAATTCAGGAGACCTCAGTTTGATTTCTGGGTTGGCAAGATTCCCTGGAAAAGGGATAGGCTACCCACTTCAGTGTTCTTGGGCTTCCCCTGTGGCTCAGCTGGTGAAGAATCTGCCTGCAATGCGGGACACCTCGGTTAGATCCCTGGGTTGGGAAGATCACCTGGAGAAGGGAAAGGCTACCCTATCCAGTATTCTGGCCTGGAGAATTCCATGGACAGTCCATGGAGTAGCAAAGAGTCGGACACGACTAAGTGACTTTCACTTTTCACTTTACACAGAAGGAGAGGAGAAAACCCCCAAAACAAATGAGGTTGTAATGTATAGTGGGGATTCCCAAACTTCTTCTGTAAAGGGTCAGATAGTAAATCCCTTAGGGCCCTCTCTCTCTGTTGCAATTACTGCTTGTACTTGTGGACAGTCATGTCTGACTCTTGCAATCCCATGGACTGTAGCCCACCCGGTTCCTCTGTCCATGGGATTTTACAGGCAAGAATATAGGAGTGGGTTGCCAGTTCCTCCTCTGGGGAATCCCCCAGACCCAGGGATCAAACCCGCGTCTCCTGCATTGGCAGGTGGATTCTTTACCACGGAGCCGCCTGGGCTGTACCTCTGTTGTAACTCTGCAGCCATATCATGAAAGCAGCCACTGACAACAGGTGAATGAAAAGGGGTCACTGGGTTCAAATAAAACTTTATGGATACCCAAATATAAATTTCATATAATTTTCATGGATTATAAAATATTCTTTTCTCCCCTTCAACTATTTAACAAAATTCTTTGAAGAAAATAAAATAGGGTGCTGTTTTAAAAAAACATGAAAACCATTCTTAGTTATGAGACATGCAAATTTAGGTGACAGGCCACCCATGAACCATAGTTTTTCAACCCCTGCGTTGTAGAGTAGGAACGAGAGAAAACAATTCATCTGAATATTGTTCAAAAGCCGGCAACTTGATGTAATAATATTCAACACTATCCTTTTGTTTGTCAAAACACTGCTTCATGCAAATGAAAATTTAGCTGTTTGTCTAATATGATATTTTCTGATAAGAGCGTGGTGTCCAGTGTCTCTTGAGCACCTGCTAATTGCAAGCTATGCTCCCGTTTACACTCCCAGCTTCATCTATACCCGCTATGTGTTTTCCCTGCACAGACCAGATGAGCTTCTAATGACATGCACCAGGTCATGTGGTGCCCTTCTTGAAACACTCCGGTGACCTGCCACTTGCCTTTCGGATAAAACGCAAATGTTTTACCTTGTCCTTGCTTGACCTCTGACCACCCTCTGGTCCACCCATACCGCTCTTCAATCTCAGATCTCTCCAGGGCCTTTGCAGCAACTTCCTGCAGCCTGACACCCTCCTTCCTGTCTCAGCTTTTAGCAGGGCTGGTCCTCCTTGGGAATTCAGACCTCAGCTCAAATGTCAGCTTGTCAGAGGTGCCCTTGAGCATCCAGTCTAGCTTAGTTCTTCTCCTCATTATTTCTATTACTTGGCCCTGTTCATTCTTCACAGAACTCTTGTCTTTATCCAAATTATCTTGCTAATTAATTTATTTACCGTTCTTTTTTTTTTTTTTTTTGCCTGATTCCTTCTACCAGAAGGCAAGCTTCATTAAAACAAGGTAATTTCTGCCTAATCACTGCTATTTTCCCATTCTGAGATTAATATCTAGCATTTGGTATTAGAGTTTGTAATTTGTTGAATGAATAAAGGAAGGACATTTCATGAGAGTGATAGAGTGTTCCATTCAGAACTGTGCTAGTATTTTACCCCAGTTGGGACTGAGGGTGACTGTGTATGACAGGGTAGGGGGGTTTGGTAAGGGACGAAGAGCATGGTTTTGAGAAATTGGTGAGTACCGGATTTTGGAAAATCCCCTGCGAAACACTTCATTTGGAAGGCAATGGGGGTGGTCATAGAAGGGTCTTTAGCAAGTACAAGATGAAAGAACTGTGTATTTATTGAAATGTTTACCTCAGGAAAATAACAAAGTATGTTATGATATCCTTTGTTTACAGTATTAAGGATAGTGAAGGATGTAATCAGATCAGCCTTTGTTTAAATGAATGTGGAAAGATGCCAAAAAATGAATTCAAATTAATGAAATGTTACATTGCATCTATATGCCTCTGTGCTTATTCGCTTTGTTGTGTTTAACTCTTTGTGACTCCATGGACTGTAACCTGCCAGGTACCTCTGTCCATGGGGATTCTCCAGGCAAGATACTGGAGTAGGTTGCCATGCCCTCCTCCAGGGGATCTTCTCAACTCAGGGATCAAATCCAGGTCTCCCGCATTGCAGGCAGATTCTTTACCATCTGAGCCACCAGGGAAGCCCAAGAATACTGCAGTGAGTGGCCTATCCCTTCGCCAGGGGATATTCCTGACCCAGGAATCAAACTGGGGTCTCCTGCATTGCAGGCAGATTCTTTTCCAGCTGAGTTACCAGGGAAGCCCACATGCCTCTACTCTCTTTTTCAAAATATATATTTTATATCATTTATTTTGGCGTTATAGTATGGCATGTGGGATCTTAGTTCCCAGACTAGGGATTGAACCCATGCCACCTGCAGTGAAAGCACAAAGTTTTAACCATAGGACTGCCATGGAAGTCCCTCTACTCTCTTCTTGAGTTGGGGGAACTTGGAGTAGCTTTTGACATATTTCTCAATAACAGAGCTAGAAGAAAAGGGGCTCCCAGTGTCAATGTTTTGTGTATGCTGTATGACAAAAAGAGACTGTTCATCAAGGTTTACCTTTGGTCTGAAAGAAAAGGAGGATGTGGAATTAAAAAGCGAAACTTGGTTCAACTTTGTGCTAGCAGTTCAGGCCCCGTGGCCTGATCTGACCACGGAAATGAGATTTCTGCCCAAGATAAGTCTCTCTTAAATGTGTCAAATGCTCAAGTGAGAAACATTTAAAAGTCCAAAAAACAGATTGGAAGATTTCTTTTTATTGCCTACAGATTTCTCCCATTACTTTACTCCTTTACTCCCATTACTCCTTTCTCCCATTACTCTTGGTACTTGGAACAGAAAATTGTTGACTTCCAGTTATCTACTTTTTAATTAATCCATGGATAAATGTGAAAAAAATGAACCTTTAGAAGCCAGAAGCCAGATTTGTCCCAAAGACACAAGAAGGAATGGGGGTTTGAGGTTGCATGAGGAAGTGTCAGCCCTGGGGCCCCAGCAACTTGTCAGAGGCTTCCAGGGACAATGGCTGTTTCTCAAGGTTACCTTGAAGTTGCCTTTTCATCTACTTTAAGATGATCAGGTTTGTAATGCTTAAGACTACTTTTAGGGAAAAAAAAAAAAAAGGGAAACATTGCTATCTGCCCATTGAGATCTCTGTTATATAGATATTCATTAATAATTTAAACAGTTTTAGTTGATCAGAGATGGAATGTTTGGGACACTTGGGTGCTCATCATCCATAATTTTACTGTGCGTGTCTCCAAAATGAATCTCCTTTTTATTCATTCACTCCACTACCCTCTGTGTGCCTGTGATCATTGTCCTTAAGGAGACATGTCTCAGATTACAAACTCTTCCATGAAGATACACTTGCCTCCCTTTCCTTGTCCACAACACTCAACAAAGGACAACCAAGATTAAGGGTGAAGTTTTTAAAGAATTGTATCTTTTGTGCCAGGAGATTCCCACCTCTGCTATTGGCTGGTTACAGTTGCTTAGAAGCTTTCAGTTACAAATGGCCTAAGGGAGAAAGTGCTCTGCGAGGCCAGGTAAGTGGTGAGAAACCCAGATATTGCAAAGGATACAAGTACCACTTGGAGCCAGGCAGCACCCCATGCCCCTCCCATCCCAAGAGGCCACTGTATCACTGAGCCTCCAATCTTCCAATATTAGAAGGCCCTTGGGCACTTTCTATCATCAGATATGATGATAGAGACATTACTATGATGATGATAGTTCCCTCTGTGATGATGGTGATTCAGGATGATCACGGGAAGAGGGCTGAGCTCCCCAAGTCTATAAGGAAAGACAGTGACCCAATTTGGGAGGATCTTATATCACCCTGTGGGGCCCTTCTGTACTTGGACGGCTTGAAAAGACAACACTTACTGAAAAGTCGTCACTGGGGAAGAACAGGAGATCTCGAAGGGGATCATTCTGATAGGTCTTTTCAAGTTCTTCAATGACAGTTTCATAATCCAAAGGCTCGAGAAGCCGAGGCTTTTCTTGCTGTAGACAAAGAAAATATCACATTAACCACCGACATGTAAAATCTCGCTTCTTCTCAACATGTGGTTGGAGTTCATTTCTTACAACCATCAAAGCTTTGACACTGTGCAGTCCTTCCAGGGGAGTCAGGGAGACTCCAGGCATCTGGAGCAAAGCCACAGAAGTATTATTTCCAGATCTGAAATAATATGAGATCTTGACATACCTGACATCTCATTCAGTGACTTAAGCTGTTGGCACCGAGCCCCTCATGCACATGGTTTTCAGCCCTGTCACATCCCTGGAGTAGACAGTTGGGTAAACTTGATCTTTGTCAATGTGAAGAAAGGCCTTCTGCTTACTTGCTCTAGTATTATGATTATCATCATCATTTTTGGTGGATTAGATACTTCCTTGAGAGGTCTACTTGGGTCTGTTTCAAAACACTGTCTCCTTGCTAGCAATCAAAGTATTACAGACTGTCTTAGTTGTCACTGAAACATGGATCCTATGTCAGGATTAACTGCTTGGCTCTAAGCCTCTTTGCTGATATAGACAGAAGTTAGGTAATTCTCTAGTAAAATTGAACAACACAATTATTATGGATACAGTGTGGTGAAAATGGAGAAGAGTTTGAAAAAAAAAGCCAGATAATCTCATCACATTATAGTCCTGAAGTCAAAGGAAAAGCACTTCCCTCATAGAAGCTGCCCAAGAGATAAATGCCAGTGGGAGGAAGGTGGTTATTTCATTCTATGGTCGATGTGTTTATCCCAAACAGAACTCACAAAGTGAGAAACTTGGAGTCCAAAAGAAAGAATAAAATATTACAGAAGACCAAGGACACAGTTTGAGTTCCCTTAGCCCTTGGATGAAGCATTCATACAAACTAAATAAAAAGAGATGATTGGATTATTTGGGGGCTCCTGGAAGCTAGAGTGGTTGCCAAAATATGCATGCTACAGTGGTCTCATCAGTTCAGTTAAGTCACTCAGTCATATCCGACTCTTTGTGACCCCATGGACAGTACACCAGGCCTCCCTGTCTATCACCAACTCCCGGAACCTGCTCAAACTCATGTCCATGGAGTCGGTGATGCCATCCAACCATCTCATCCTCTGTTGCCCCCTTTTCCTCAAAAATGAGAAAAAAAATTTGTTTCATTGGCCATGTCGATGACATAAATAGACTCTTTCCCATCAACCCCATGCCTCCCTACTCTGCAAAGCCACAGATTTAGCTTTAACTTCTAGAGCCTTCTTTGGAAGATCTGTGCTGGTAAAGCTCCAGAAACTGTTACTGATATTTTAGTAATTGCTAATGAGCTCCTCAAAGTAGCAGTCAATGTTTTTTCCAAATACAAACAAAACAAAATGTACCACAGTGGACTAACAACAAGGATTTCTATGTGCTTTCTGCATTACAGTCAAACCAAACCCATTCTACAATGCTTAAGTAAACTGAGGACTATGAAAAATGAGTACTCACACTGGAAGGGCCCTTCAATTAAGATTGCTGATTTAGCAAATGAAAATACAGAACTCCGTGTGGAACTGGGAGAAAAGAAGAAATGTAGTTGCCTGACATAACCTATTTAGTGAAAGAATTTTCAAGTAGAAGATACAGAGATACTATGGTATGATGGGTGATTTTTTAAAAAAAGTCCTTCTTGCATCTTTCCCCTGCCTTTTGATATGAGTATTCTATTTTAGACTTATTTTAAGTTCCAATTGCCTATTTTCCCAGGAAATTAATTCCAAGGAGCAGAGATTGATAGCTCAAGAGGCAAATGTAGGCTCCAGATGTTGCTTTTGGCTCACTAATTATATTTTTAGTTTGTTTTGAGTGTCTTTGAGTAGTGGTATATCATTACAGGTCAGCAATAGTCCTCAATAACCTATCGCCTCTTACCCTACAATGTCGCATTTATTTTTTTTTAACTTTTTATTTTATATTGGAGTATATTTGATTAACAATGTCCTGTTAGTTTCAAGTGTACAGCAAAGTGATTCAGTTAGGTTGTTACATAAAGTTGAGCAGAATTCCCTGTGCTATAAGTAGGATCTCAAGGGTTATCTGTTTTTATCCCTATCCCTCTCCCTTTCCCCCCCTGTTAATCATAAGTACTCTAAACCTTTGAGTCTATATCTGTTTTGTAACTAAGTTCATTTGTATCATAATGTCAGATTTACATTGCCAGTCGCCCCAATAAGCCTTCAAGTTTGAAATACCTGGCTTATTCTGGAACTTCTTCCCTTTTCCCCCAATAATCTGTTTGTGTAGGAAATGTAGCAAGTAAAACAGAATGCATTATAGAAGAGTTAGGGTGTCTTATCTCTGCCATCAACTTGGTTGGTTACATCCTGTTTCCTCACTTTCTTCAGCTCAAGTGTCTCATGTCCTTCCACCAACAGATCAGGATGTGACTACTTACACTTTCTCTTTTCTCTCCCTTCTTCACACCAGTATGAACAGGAGTGTGAGAGCATGGTTTGGTGCACATGGCAATTTATTGGTTAAGGCAAATGACATAAGGATGTTCTAGAAGGTCTTCTATAATCTTCTCACTATCCATCTAATTTTATCTCCCATTAGTCAAAAATTCGAGCATTAATAAACAACCCCATGTCAAGGATATCTTTCAAAGAAGATAATCTTTTTATCTATTATTTAATTATACTAGGGTCCAAACTCTATCTAAAATTAATCCCACATAAAGTAGTACAATAGGAAAATCAAAATTCACAAATCATGGGTTATTAATAAGACCACAGGAAAACTAAATCCTAAACTCTTCTTAATATACACAATAAATGGCATTGCCTGTAAGCATCTGTTGGAAGGTATATTTTTATCTATTCATTTCAGGCTCTGACATGTCAGACAATTAATGAATGACATTATTAAACCTTTCCTGTTTAAAATGTTGCACCGAGGTTGTCCTGACATGGGGCTGCAAAGCCTAGCAGCTCTGTTTCATATAATTTATCAAATTTTGGACTCTGCGGGATAAGTAAAATCCCATCTTTCCATAGAATGTGCTAAATGGTGTGTAATATTCAAGATGTTCAATGTTTAATTATTTGGAATATATGAGGTTTATACATAAAAATCGGAGAAGGCAATGGCACCCCACTCCCGTACTCTTGCTTGGAAAATCCAATGGACGGAGGAGCCTGTTAGGCTGCAATCCATGGGGTCGCTAAGAGTTGGACACAACTGAGCGACTTCACTTTCACTTTTCACTTTCATGCATTGGAGAAGGAAATGGCAACCCACTCCAGTGTTCTTGCCTGGAGAATCCCAGGGACGGGGGAGCCTGGTGGGCTGCCGTCTATGGGGTCGCATAGAGTTGGAAGCGACTGAAGTGACTTAGCATACATAAAAATAATCCTGATACAGTCCATAGTACCTAGAGCCTGAGATTTGGTGATACTTGCCAAGGATGCTTTCTGTATCTGTGATGGTGAGAATCCAGGTTACGCAATCCATAGTTCTCTCTGGATCAAGAGAGCTGTTGGTTCTGTGTTTTGGTCAAAGAGACAGATGTATACAAGGATGATGGGATCAGTTAATTTCTCTCTACTGCTTTTACAGAGACGTTGAGTGAAACTGGGAACTGAGCAGCATAGATTTATAGCTTTACAACGGTTGGGTTGTCCCTCCTGAATTTAATGTGCTTCTTGCTTTTGGAAATGCACCAACTGGGAGAAGGTATGTGCCAAGATTACTCTGAATTGGATTGGATTTTTATAGTGCTTTTTACTCTTACTCTTTTCCTCTCAAATGAGTAATGAATTTCATTAGCTGTTCTAAAAATCACTCGAGGCATGGGAAAAGGCACCCACCAGTGCCCATTATTATGTGGCAGGGCCAGTGCTATACCGCTGTGGGAATAGGGCTATTCTCCTGATATGGTATGAAGACATTTGTTTGGTCTACCCGCTCCAAACCCACAGCTCTCTTCCAATTCGACTTCACATCAGAAGAATGGGCTCCTGTCATGAAAACAAATGCTTTCTTCCCTGCTCCTTATTCCACAACTTCTCATGGAACACCAGCACAAGTTTAAGCCTTGCAATTGGTAAACTTGCCATCTTGGTAACAACCAAGGCTGCCAGGAGCTGTTTACTGGTCCAAGTAAGCATTGTCCATGCTTTAGCTAAAAATTCTAATTTCAGGAACACAGTGTTCCATCACAAAGATCTGAATTATTTTCATAATTATAATTCAAAATCAAATGAGTATAGAAGTACTTAGACACTGAAGATCTAAGCATTTGAAGTATGTGATGCATAAAAAATCCAGTGACTTAATGTTCAACCTAGACCTTTCTCCGGAATCCAAGAAAGAATCTAGACCACCCAGCCTTGTTTTAGGGAGATATGAATATATTATATGAATATGAATATATTATATGAATATATAAGCTGAGATGTAACAGAGAGTGTAACATGCACTCCAGAACCAGAATTCCAGTGCTCCTCATCCTGGCATTGAAACTTACAGGCTACAGAATTTGGAACATGTTATTTTAGTTAGAATAACTGTCAGTCCTAAAGGAAATCAACCCTGAATACTCATTGGAAGGACTGATGCTGAAGCCGAAGCTCCAATACTTTGGCCACCTGATGTGAAGAGCCAACTCATTAGAAAAGACCCTGATGCTGGAAAGATTGAAGGCAGGAGAAAAAGGGGGTGGCAAAGGATGAGATGGTTGAATGGTATCACAGACTCAATGGACATAAGTTTGCACAAACTTTGGGAGACAGTGAAGGACAGAGAAGCCTGTTGTGCTGCAGTTCATGGGGTCACAAAGAGTTGGACACGACTCAGTGATTGAACAACAACATCAGACTGTACCTCTAGTTTCCCAACCTGTAAAATAGACATTTTAGTAGGAGCTACATCATAAGATTAAATGAGGTAATATTTGCTATGCTCTTAGAACAGCACTATACCCATAGTACTTATTATATAAATGTTAAGCAGATAAAGGCCACGAGTTTTAAATTTTCACTAGTCATAGATTTAAAGCACTTTTGTAAATTTAATGGATACAGAGAGCAAAGAGTAGGTATTCAATAAATAAATGTTGAGTAAATAAGTTTTTATGATTTCATCTAGGACATTAATTTTAAATAAATAGTCACACATATAATCTAAGATGAAACAAGAATACCTTTGCAATATTCCCTTTGTAACAAGACAGAGAAAATATATTTGCCTTAGTCAAAGAGAGCTAAGAAAGGCAGGCAGGCTGGTGGAGGCTCTATCTAAAAAGACATTGAAAATAGGATAGGGGTTGGAAAAAAAAAATCAATGAATAACCGTGTGGTACATGCCATGATTCCCCCTTGTAACTTTTCAAACATTCAGTAAAGTTAATTAAGTCACAACATTTTGCATGTTGTGGGAGAATGTGAGGAGGCTGGAGTCTATGTTCAATATGGCATTGCTGCAAAAGGAAAGGCAATGAAAGGAGCTCACATTTATCCTGACAATGGTTCTAGATTTTCACATATTGTGACATTAGAATTTGAGTTCAGAACACCTAGATCTTTGACAGGTAATAAAATCTGAAGGACAAGGACAGCTAAAAACGTGAAACAATAAATGATTAAAGGTAAGGAATGACTAGGAAATTATGGCACATCCATTCTAAGAAAAAATATATATGTTTGTTCTAAGAAAAAATATATATGTTTGTTAAAACAAGCAAAATTTCTTAGGTATTGTTGCTAAGTAAAAGTGGGATTAAATACTGCACCCTGAATAACTGCACAAGATTTTAAAAATTTAAAGAAAAAAAAACCTAGAAATATATATCCATATATTAGCAATTTTATTTAGATGGGATGTAGGATTTTGCTATTCTGAGTTTTTGCATTTTGCAAATTTTCTTTAATGATCATTTGGTTCATCGTGGTGAAAATGAACTTCGTCTTTCAAAACTCTCATGCTTCTGTGAAAACACTGGGGAGTTGCTTGGTTTTAAAAGTGTTTATCCTTTGAAAATCCACCAAAGAGGGAAACTAGAAAAGTGCATGAAGTTGAACCACTAACAGCTTCAAGTAATTAAAAAAAAGAGAAATAAAACACTGGTGATAGGAGACCAGGGAAAATAACTACAGATTATGCATGTGCTTCTGGAAGCTAATGTCAGCAAGAAAGGGAAAAACAATTAGCAATTTATTATCGAAAGTATTTTGAGCTCTGTAGGGAACCGTAAACACCTGGTAAGTTTCTTAAACAGTTCTGTGCATTGGACCCTCCTGTAAAGGATCAGAAGTCAGAATCTCTAGTTGGAAGCCCAGGGTCTTTTACCTCTCTGCTAAGTTAACTTGGACAGTCATTTAAATTGAGACTTAGTGAGACTGACTCAAATCAAAGAGCAACTTCCTGGTTTCTGCAGTGTTAAAAAGATCAAAGAGAAGAAGTATGTGAGGGTGTTAAGGGAACCACCAATGCCAGGCGAATACAGATTTCTCTTTACTCAAAAATGATTGAAAATAACCACACACGTTTACCCCAAAATATATCCTAACATCAACGATACCAAACCAACCAAACCAATGATACTAAATTTTTAATGTGCTAGAAACTGTCTTACATGCTTTTAATGTTTATTATCTAAATTTCCTTTTGAAACAAACCTTGATATTTAGTGATTCTATTGGAAGCAAAAGAAGTAATAACATAAGGAAAAGCACTGAAATTAAAAATAGGGCTGTGTCTCCTCTGTGTATAATATCTTCTGAATCAAGTCAGGCTGCCCTATGCCCAGTAGGAAGAAGAAAGGCAATCTACCTAATTATGTATATCAGCAAATGAAAGTGATTTTGAAATCCTGCCTTTTATTTTCCTTGAGAAATCAGCCTAGAAAAAATGTCCTTGTATTTATATTTTCAGATCGAAAGGAAAGGATTAAATTTAGGATTAGTTTAGCATTAAACTCATTAGCTTTGCCAAGATAAATATCTGTACAACAATCAAAGTCAGAATTTCTGTCTGGAGCTCTAACGTACATACATGCCAAGATAAATATCTAGACAACAATCAAAGGTAGAATTTCTTTCTGGAGCTCTAACCTACACACATGCAAGTCAAGTTTGTTAGCAAGAGAGAATTAACAGGATGGCTAAGGGTTTGAAAGGGGTCTGATGGGATGAAAAATGGAGAACAGTCTCCATAGCAAACCCCTTGAGTTTGGGGCCACACATTTGTGCTGTTCAGTGTATTTAGCGAGCCAAACCTTGGTTACTCACCATTAGGGTTACTTTAGTTTGTTGATCTAAACTAGTTGCTCGGTTCTGCTTTTCAAAAGAATCTTATCTTTTCAAGAAACATTATCATGCAAAGAGATTCTCCCCCTACCTTTGAGATACTTCATATTTTTTCTGTGACATGCAGTACCTCCTGTGATGTTAGTCCAGACTTCTTCTATTTTCCTTGATCACCCCTGTTACTTTCAGATATACGAATCTTTATTCTAATTTGAGTATTTTAACAGAATTAATTCTGTATCTGAATGTCTTCATCAGCAACAAAACTATTCATCCTGGCTAGTGACCCAGAAAAACAAATGAAAATAGCATTTACTTCAGGACCAAACAGAAGCCTCTCGTAGGGCATGAGATGCAAATTAACATTGTCTTCACATTCTGACACATAGACAAATAGCTAAGGGTGAGGATCCACAGGGTCTTTAGACAGACCTCGGAAAAAAAAAAAAAAAGAAACCAATCTCTATGTCGCCAAAACAAACTAGAAACAACACAGCTGTTAATTAATTTCAGTGTTATCAAGATAACGGATTACATTTCTTAAAGGAAATAAAAGATCTAAATGACACACAGATTTGTTAGATCTTAAGTTCATCAGGACCCTTTGGCCTTTGTGTAACTGGAATGGGACCAACTTCCACACTATTTGTGTTTAAAACAAACAAGAAAATTGCAGAGAGCCCGTACAGCTGGATCCATGGCCACAGCTGCCAGCCTGTGGTTGTGTGACAGATTTACTTCAGCCTTTCATCAAAGGGAGTTCCACTAGACAACCTCTCAAATGTTTGAGTTTCAGAAAGCAAGACCAGCTCTTCTTATGGAAAAGGAAATGATTAAGTAAGGAATAAGCCATCTTATGCTGACCCTTTAACCTTTTCTCTGTCTTCAAGTGCACAGTTTCGTGAGAATGGAAAAACACCAGCTAACTCAAAGTTAAGAACTGTACAGCTGGGTAAACTCAGATTAAGCTGAATTTGGAAATGGTTCCCTTGGTAACAAAAATGGACAGCGATCTCGGAAGAAATCAGCCAGGAGTAACTCTTTAAATGTCCTAGTCCATTTCAGTGAAATAAAGCAGGTTAAACTTGTTGTTGGCAAATAGGATGATTAATTATAATTTTCTGTGTTAGTTTTTTATAGTTAGAAAAATCAGGATATTCTATTTCCTGCTTAGTTGCTCAGTTGTGTCCGACTCTTTGAGACCCCATGGACTGCAGCCTGCCAGGCTCCTCTGTCCATGGGGATTCTCTAGGCAAGGATACTGGAGTGGGTTGCCATGCCCTCCTCCAGGGTATCTTCCCAACCCAGGGACTGAATCCAGGTCTCCCACATTTCAGGTGGATTCTTTATTGTCTGAGCCACCAGGAAGCCCTGCAGTTAGAAAGTCAGGATGTTCTATTTTATTAATTCATAAATTCATTAGGAAAATCAAGGAACTGAAGAGATTTATAGGATCTATGATGGAAGGTATACTTTCAAATTTAATTTAAATCTTCTCAGTCTTATTTTTTTAAGGTAATTTGACCACATATACCTCTTAGTATATAAAAATTCACTCATTTTTGTTTAGCAAATGAAAAAAATAAAAGTGGCTGCTTCTTCGCCTAACACTGGTACTTGCAAAGAAGTAGAAAATATCCAAGAAGATCTAAATCAAATTAAATTACATGTCTCACTTAGTTTTCTAGAAACACTTGAAAGATAATAAATATCATTAAAAATACATCATAACCAGGGAAATTAATGTCTTTGAGCCAACTGCCTGGATTTTTAGATTAATTTTCATGAAGTCTGTGATGAAAGCTGCCATCAGCTGAAACTCTGACACTATTTTAGTTCTGTAACAGTCACACAAATAAACTAACAGGTCAAATGTGAGAGGTATGTGGGTATGTGTGTGCGTACATAAACACATATACACGAATGTAAATACTTAACAACATGAATTATATACGTTTAATACATTTTTCCCATAATGATAGTCACCTTATTCTTTTATTTCCTTTCTTAACCTTTGGCTACTTGAAACTGAACATGCGGAGTGAACATTTGCTGTTTTTTGACCTAAGTCAGAAGGTTAACAATTTGTCTGCCATACGGGAAACCCTGGGTTGAAAAGATCCCCTGGAGAAGGAAATGGCAACCCACTTCAGTATTCTTGCCTGGAGAATTCCAAGGACAGAGGAGCCTGGTGGGCTACAGTTCATAGTGTAGCAAAGAGTCAGACATGACTAAATGACTAACACACACATACACACATATCCATCCTGCTTTCTTCTGGTATCAGCATGTAAATTTCCTTCTGAGGATGTACTTCCTCCTCCTGTATAAAGAGCAGTGTTGGTGGGTCTGATAATTAAAAGGGTCCTACTTTTCTGTGGTCGAGGACACGTGACCCCAGCCCATTAAAATCTTTTCTCCAGAACTCTGAATCGTGCAGGAGAGACGCCAAAATCTCACAGGCAGTCCATTAGTTCCAAACACCAAGACCGTTCCTGTTTCCCACTGCCCTGAGCTGCTCTAAGTCCATTCCTGTTCTTTGCCAGCCTATCCCTTCATTCTTCCTTCTGTTTCCTTCTCTGGATATACTTGTTTACCAGAGAAGGTTTCCTCTGCTTGCAATTAAAGAAATCTAAAATGAAATACTACAAGAAGTGGCACCAACAATAAGGGACTACTATTTCCTCAACTTACCTTTATTTGGAATTGAATCATCTTAAAGGAGAACCTCTCCTATAGTCAATGACTTTTTGAAGTACAGAATGTAGGTTTAACAAACTCATGTATTACTAATGAAGTCTCATGTCATCTTACTCTATAAAAAATACATCAGACATCACACATGCTGAGAATGAGAGACAAATACCTTCTTGGCTTTCCAAGGTGATAAATTCAGTAAAATTTTCATCTCTAATTTTCTACTAAGCATAATCCATTTTAATCATCCCTCTCCTAATCACCAGAGCAACTGGGGCCAAAAAATGTTTATATTCACATTTGCTTTCAGTGCTGACACTGTCACAAACTATAATTTTTTTCTCTGTAGGAGGTGCCAGATTGCACTGGAAGTTGTGTTACAGACAACCAACTAGGTGTCTTTAAGCCATTGCTGGCCCTGTATCACCTTCCTTCTTCTGCCATTTTCATCTTAAAACATTTGCTATATTAAAACCAATTCATATATTTTTACTTGTAGAAATAACATCTGCACACCGAACAATTTAATACTAACTTTAAACACTACCATTTAAAATCATTTACCCCATATATGCTAATGGGTATCTCAGCTGGTAAAGAATCCGCCTGGAATGCAGGAGACACTGGTTCAATTCCTGGGTTGGGAGTTCCCCTGGAGAAGGAATAGGCTTTCCACTCCTATTCTTGGGCTTCCCCAGTGGCTCAGAAGGTAAAGAATCTTCCTAGAATGCAAGAGACCTGGGTTCGATCCCTGGGCTGGGAAGATCCCCTGAAGGAGGGCATGGCAACCCACTCCAGTATTCTTGCCTAGAGAATCCCCATGGACAGAGGAACCTACTGGCTACAGTCCATGGGGTCAGAGAGTTGGATGTGACTAAGCACAGCACACATTAATGATGGCTTTTATTTTTCCTACTATTATTATCATGATCAAGTGGAAAGGCCTATCATAAGCATTTAAAACTTTCTCTCATTCAATATTCCTATTAAACTTAGAAGAGATGGTGGGGAGGGGTGATTTCGAGAACTAACCAGCTAATAAGAGAGCCAGACCTTTCAGTTTCACTTCCTTGACCACTGGGGAGATCAAGAAGAATCTGAGTTTAAATCAATATCTAATAGTCAATGACTTAATCAATCATGTCTATGTAATGAAGCTTTTATAAAAACCCCAAAGGATGGGGTTTAGAGAACTTCTGAGTTGGTGAGCACATGGAGATCTGAGGGAGATTGGTACTCTTTCCCTATACCCTGCTTTAAGTATCTGTTCCACCAGGCTGTTTCTGAGTTATATCCTTTTATACTAAACCCATGATCTAGTGAGCAAAATGTTTCTCTGAGTTCTGTGAGATGCTCTAGCAAATTAGTCAATCCCAAGAAGGGATGATGGGAACCTGTGATTTATAGCCAGTGGATCAGAAGGACAGGTAACAACCTGGACTTGCAACTGGTGTCTGAAATTCAAAGAGTGGGTGGTTGGAACCTCCAATGTAAAATGGGTTGGTCAGAAGCACAGGCAATAATCTAGACTTACGGTTGGCATCAGATGTGGGATGCGGGGGCTGCCTTATAGGTCTGAGCTCTTAACCTGTGAGATCTGATGCAATCTCCAGGCAGACAGTGTTAGAACTGGGTTAAATTTAGGACACCCAGCTGGTGAGTAAGCAAGGAAATAGATGAGTCCCAGGCTGAGCAGCTGGAGTTACTCCCCTGTGGACAGAGACTCCAAAATAGGAGGGAGAAGAAGCTGAATCCTCCCACATAAGAGATCAAAGACCACACATTCCTTATTCTTGAAGTGAAGAAGATCTTCCCAACCACACATGTGCAGAAAGTCTCCTTGGACATCAAAAGAAGGGGGTGTCACCCCATAGTAGGTGATGTCAACCTTCCCATAGGCCTCTTTGCTGGAATCTGTCTTGCCTAAGAGATATGTGTGCATACCTGGAAGAACTCCGAGATACACAAAACACAGACTCAGGAACAAATAAAACAAGATGATTGGCCAGAGGAAACCAGGAAGAAATGCCCCATAGAAGTGATTAAACTACCATGAGGGCACGATTCTCCCTCTGACCCTACTCGTGTGTGTCTCCACAAGTACTGTACTCTTTTTTTTCTCTTAATAAACACCTTACTTATTTCACTACTTTCTGTCTCTGTGGAATTCAGGGCCAGGGCCTTGTCATTGCCTATCTGTCTTCGCAGTCACTAGACTAGTATTTTGAGCTCACCCTGCCTCAGGCTGACTTCAGTCTCCGGCTGGGAACTGAAATCCTGCTTCAAGCCACAAAAGGTCAAGGCCACCCAAGATCAATGCTGTAGAAAATGTCTTGGTGTGGGGGAAACCGCAACACATTTGGTGACCGGAAGTGTCAGAAAGGAAGTGTTCTATGTGAGCGGTAAAGAAGACATATCAAAGAGAGAAAGGCGGCAGTTTTTCCCATTGAGAATGCTAGATAACATTTGTGTCAGAAATCACAGTGGAAACGGCCACCAACTGAGGGAACCTCTGTTTAAGGAATTTTGTACCACTGTCATTAGGGAAATTAAAGAGTTGGGGGATCATGGTATTACTTCCTGTCCACCGTACCCCTCCCCCTCTCTGGCAAACGGTCTACTTCCTGATCAGCTAATTGTAAAGAGCATCGTTATGAAGTCAAGCTTGGCCCTGTTTGGCAGTTCTCTTCTTGGTCTCTCTCTGGATTTCACTCATCTCCCTCTCCTGGCACTCAGCCTTGAGGAAAGTAAGGGCATTTTTGGTTCAATTGCAGGTACTAATCCTAAATCCATTTAAAAAGCATCCTCTCTGCATCTCTGTGGCACCTGGGCTAGCTGTTCCCCATCGCTACCGCCACAGGCAGAGTCCTCAGATCCAGTTTCAACTTACACTTCTCCATTTCTATGGTCTGGATTGAATTCAGATCCCCCGTTTAGTCCTGGTTCATGGCTTCCTTCTGCCTTGTCCGTTTATAGCATTCATCCCTGCTTTATGCTGTATTTCAACCCTGATTCAGTCCCATTTCATCATTTCCTGGAACCATCCTCTTGGTTCCTGGGTCCCCATCCCACGCTTCCTTTCAGCTAACTGGTTCATTATAAAATAGGCCCAAGAGGTAACAGTGAATGTTTGTATAAAACAGTATCAGTAAGTAAGGCAATACAGATGATCAGGGAGAAGCTGTCCATGTTAACGTGGAAGAGTAAAGACAAAACGCAGACTTGAAAGAGAACAGGACAAAATGTAATAACACAATGTATGTGGGAGATAGGTTAAAGTCATTCAGATTACATCCTTTGTAGCTTTCTACAGTTTTAAATTTTCTATTAAAGTGCTAACAGGCTAAATGACTGCTAAATGACTAAAGAGGAGGAGAAATTGTCATTTGTATCCCCAAATTTCCAAACATTTTGAAATCCTGCAGATTAATTAACCACAAGCTAGTAACAAAGTAAAAATAATAATTCACATTTACTTAAATGAATTTCACATTTTTCTGGCAGTACAGATGATTGCTATTA
The DNA here is from genome assembly GCF_029378745.1 of Bos indicus. NCBI lineage: Eukaryota > Metazoa > Chordata > Mammalia > Artiodactyla > Bovidae > Bos > Bos indicus. Next base: position 113,012,524 of record NC_091761.1, read on the forward strand.
TAACTCAACTTAATAGTACACTTAATCTTTCCAAATTAGGACATGTAACTTAGGAAGGAAACTACCTTTTTATTAACTTTTGTTCTATGCACCAGAGATCATACTGGGTGATTGGATAAAAAAAGAAAAATAAAAATAGAAAGGCAGTTAAAGAGAAAACCTTCAACTACAGAACACCAAACAAACTTCAAAAATTAAGGGAAGTAGTTCTACTTGATGATCTAACAAGTAAGTTTCATTTTCCTCAAACTTCTCTTATAATGCTATTGCACTGTCTCATATTGCATATTGTCTGTGATAAGTGGATTAAAGCATGGAAAGGGATTTCTTAGACAAGATACTTGAAAACTGGATTGATAAGGGAAGCTTCCAAAACAATTAAAAATTTCAACAGAGTTAAATAAACAGCTTTAAACAGCATTTGAAGAAAAACAAATAAAACTGTTAGCCTAGATCATGAGAATATAAAGTTTGAGTTGTGTACCATTTAGGAAGTCATAGACTTCCAGTTAAGTATTCTAGACTACTATGATACTAAACCATTTCTAAACTTGTCTTAGGGCAAGAAGTGGGCTTCCCTGATAGCTCGGTTGGTTAAGAATCCGCCTGCAATGCAGTAGACCCTGGTTCAATTCCTAGGTTGGGCAGATCCTCTGGAAAAGGGAAAGGCTACCTATTCCAGTATTCTGGCCTAGAGAATTCCATGGACTGTTTAGTCCATGGGGTCACAAAGAGTCGCACACAACTGAGCAGTTTTCAAATTAAAAAAAAAACAAATGATTTGTGGAATTCAAAATACACATGATCATTATAAAACTGCAATCTATGATAATTATTTCCGGTGATCATCATTTCTCCTTTCATAACAATATATGAGTATATCTAAAAATTCAAAAGAAATCATTTTATTCTCTGACCTAACTGTAAGTCTTATGTTCATTTGTTGGGCACTCTGACATTTGAATTGCCTCTTCCTTACCACCTATCAAGTCATCTCAGAAGCTGGTCTAGAAATGTTGGTTTAGATTTTAAATAGCTCAGATGAGTGTGCTGTGGAAAGTCCAATTTGGTTTTGGGTGGGTTTCAACTAAGCTGCGCAACGGTGAGGGTGGAGTGGGAAATGGTGTTTCAAAGGAAACCCCCATTGACATATAGAATGATGTGGGAGCCTCCCTCAACACCAGCTTGATGCAATCCAGAATTCCGTCTACTGAGTGGCTCTGTCACTTAAAAAGGGTCCTGGAAGGAAGGAGTCACCAACAGCCCAGTGGCTTCAACATTTGCAGTTTCTGAAAAAAACAATCTCACTCTGCAATTATATCCCCCTCTTTCCTGGCCCTTGATATTTTACTTGGTTTTATTAGTAACCCACAACACTTGCAGCTCATAACTTTTCACAGTGTTCAAATCATGTTCAGAATAGACATGATCAAAATGAATTCCAATAAAAAATTTTAAGACAGGGCAGGTATCATTAGGAACATTTTATGAAAGGGGTGACTAAGGCTCAGAATGATTTAAGTAAACTGCCCAAGGTCACCTGGCGGTGGGTGACAGTCAGAATGACCCCCTAGCCTTCTAATTACATGCTTCACTTTCTTGGAGTCACTCTCTCTCTCTCTTTTTTTTTTTCCAAAATGAAAGCCAAGTCCCAGGATAATACTACAGTCCCCTACTCAACAGAAGAGACAAGCTGTGAAAGAAGATATGCCTGTCTTAGGAGGACCAAAAGCAGGCAACAGCCATCAGGGAGTCCCCAGCGCCTTCCACAGAAGAAAGCTAATCACTGTATGAATGATCTTAATTAAATGTGAATGCACAGCTACTGAATGCTGTGGGAAAACACACCATCCTTACTGGCTGCTTTCCCCATACTTCTCAGTAGCAATACATTCCAATTCAATTAAGATAACTCATGGAGTGATTAGTTTCATTATATGGGAGACACCTGGGACTGTCCTAACGTCAAATCCTGTGGTCTTGCGGTCTCTGTAAGATAGACACATTCTTCTCCTGTGTGTTGTCTCTTCCAGTGGACACAAGAAGAAGTAAGCCTTGTGGTGACATAACCTTAGGATTTCTAAATTCCACTGAGATTTGGGCAGCTAGGAAACTGCATTTTTTTGATTGGCCTGAAGGTTAACATAATCTCAAAGCAAAGAAGTCTCCAAACACTTATCCTCTTTAACAGGCTGATGGTAAACAACTGATGAGACTTCTATGGGGCCAGTGGAGCCGTCACAACTGAGCATCCTTTGGGGTCAGTGGGGACCAAGAGGTTAGATTCTGAACTCAGCACAGTCTCCTTAGGAAACACTGAGTGGAAAGACCTGGGCACATGCCATGGGAACAGGTCAAAGGGGTCATTTGCCCATGTTTGCCAATGGGAGACATATACTACTAAGATCCTGACATGGAATCAGCAAGGCATCAACCCTATGAGCCAGACCTCCAAGTAAACTCTACTCACATAAAATCATCACCAGACAGATTGTAAGTATAAAGAGAACCACTGCTACGTGAGATGGAGTATTCCATACTTGATTTTGGCCTATCAAAGCCTGAGTGACTATTCATTAATTTGATTTTTCATATTCTTTCAATGTCTATTCATAAACAACCATTATATGATCAAATATATATAGTTTTTTAAGTTGCTCTGTTTCTAGATAAAAAATGTTTACCTGAACAAAAACATTATTTCTCTCTAGAGCAGTGGTTCTCAACCTGGACATCACTCTCCCTGCCCGAGAGAACGTTTGGCAATGTAGGGAGACATGTTTGCTTGTCACAACAGGGGACAGCTTGCCACCAGCATCTACTGGGTAAACGCCCAGGTCGTCACTAAATGTGGTCACAATGCATAGGACAGCTCCAAACAACAAAGAAATCTCCAACCCAAAATGATAGTAGTGCTGAGCTCAAGAAGCCTTGCCTTGAAGAAAAACAAGCAAAACACACTACTTGGTAAAAGAAAACATTCCTATAAAAAGAGTACCCAATCATTCATCATATAAAGTGGGCCTTCCACATTACATATGAATCACTGAAGCTCAAACCATCCGCCCTGATACTGACAGAGAGAAATCTAGAATTCTGTAATAAGGACACATTTTCAGAGCTCTCATTTTGTTTACCAACCCTAAGGCAGAAACACTTTTAACGGTAAACAAAACCAAATCTTTTTAACCTTTAGAATGTACCAATTTTTACTCTCTCCCTCAGCTCACTTAATTAAATAGTTATTTACATTTCCTTTCCTATTTTGGGTTGCTCTTTCTAAGAACTTTAAAACAAATCATGAGTGGTACACGATAAAAATAGAGCAGTAATACTTTTTTAAAAACACAACTGTAGGCACATCATCAATTGGGGTCTTAATTGAGGCAATTACAGGCTTTTCTTTAAAAAAGAATATTCTAGCAATAGTAACTCTCTAAATCCTCTATCAACTGTTTTAAAATAATGATGGTAGTAATTCTAATATTCTAAATAAGTTAGTAGTATTTTAACTACTTCAAACCTCTTCCAATATGTTTAAAAATAATGATGGAAGCAATTAAAAAATAATGATGTAAGTAAAAAAGGATATTTATGAGCTGGGCTGAATACTCTGTTTCATTTAAGACTTTGCCCATCACCCTAGGTTAGATTACCATACCAGAGCTTTTTTTTTTTTTTTTTTTTTTTTAAGTATTGAAGAGAAGATGAAAAGCAAACATCAACATTCAGATACCTACAGAGGTAAATCTGTGGATTTCTTCTTGATTTTTTCTCCTCATTGTTCGTCTCTTCTTCCAAAATTCACTGGGATCCCGTTTAAAAACCTTTCCTCGGAAGCTCATTGTATTGTTGTTACTTGAGTGGCAAGATATTTAAAAATATCAATTCCCTTAAGCCTCTTCCTCCTGAAGCTTCACCAGGCCGAACAAATTTTTCTTCTCTGGTAAAAAGGGAAATGCTCATGCTACATTAACATAACTCAACAGAAAGGAAAAGAAAACCGACAAATTACCGCTTCCTGTGAGTGAGTAACTACCAGCTGTTCAGATACACTTTTGTGCATGTATTCTCCCTAATCACCTGCTTTAAAGCAAGACAAAAAAGCACGAAATGACTCTGGATGTTTAAGAGAATTGCTCACAGATAAATAAACCCTGGGAGCTTAAACTCGCCCTTGGAACCAAGTTGCGCCTGAATCAAAGAACTAATTTACTGTAGGCTGCCATATCTGTTAGTGCAACAGCCATCCAAACTTGATCATCGTGGCTAGATTCCAAAGGTGAACTGCAATAATCTTTTTATGGTTTTCCCTGGTGGCTCAGATGGTGAAGAATCTGCCTGCAATGCAGGAGACCCAGGTTTGATCCCTGGGTGGGGAAGATCCCTTGGAGAAGGAAACAGCAACCTGCTAGATCTCAAAAGTGAACTGTAATAATATACCTGTTTAAATCAGTTTCTCATTACATCAGTGGTCTTTCCACTTAGGCACAAGGGAAAATATTAGAATTCCATTTATATCAGTCATCTAAATAAATTGTGCTTTACTAATCTTTATATAATGCATTGACATGGACACCTTCATTCTCTATGTCACATGGGTACGAACAGTCAACCAGTTAATTCCCTAATCTTTAGATCTTTACTCCCTTTCTCTGATGCAATTTAAAATTGCACTTCCCCCCTAAAACCCACTCTAGTGCTCCTTCCTGTTTTATTTTTCTCCATGGCACATGCTGTCACGTGACACTGCAGTACAGTTTACTTATTTATTTCACTTACGATCTTTCATCCTCCACTAGATTCTATGCCACAGGAGTGTGGGAATTTTGTTTGCTTTGTTCACTGTGTATTCAGTGATCAGAACTGTGCCTGCTTCCAGAAGATTCTCAGTATATAACTGTTTAATAAAAGAATTGAGGGACTTGTATACCTTATGCTAAACAATGAACTTGCCCCCTATGTATACTGTGTTTTGAAATATTAGCTATTGGCAAGGACTGTATAGTTTATAAATAAACGTAGAATATGGGAATGCATTCTACTTTTTTTACGAAGTGTACGAGGTAAGTAGTTGGAGGCCATGGGACTAGTGAATAATTGATTAGATTAAACATTAGAAAGATGAGTTCCAAAAGTAAGTGTTGTATGAGACAATCATTCCGATTCTTTAAGAGTTTGTTTCTTCATCTTTAAGAGTTTGTTTCTTCATCTACAGGATGGACCTCCTTAAGGGGGGTGCTCATAAGTTTGGTAGGTGCTAAAGGAACCATTGCTTGCCTAGGAAGCAATCTGGGGTTTAAAAGATGGTTGAAGGAATATTTCCATTGAGGACTGATCTTCATGACCACTGAGACACAAGCTTGAACCAACTCTCCCAGGAGACAAGTTCTGAGCACGCAGCATTATGGAGTAAGTGCCTACTCTTAAGTCAGGGAGTCAGTTTCACAGACACTTGTTGGGGGCATCTTTGCACAGAGAGCAGTATGGTGAACATTGGCGACACACACAAGAAGCTGAACCAGAAGGGCAATTTCTGTGCAAAAGACTCTCAATATTCTGTGAGTTTTGAACTGTAAGAAGGAAAAATAACAAGGTTGCTACTGGTGTTCACGTCTTAGCTGGAAGCAGAACTGAGGATATAGGTAGAAATGGGACAATGACAAGAGGAGAGGACCAATGAGTTAACACAATGAGTCGTGGGTTTTGTGGGAGCTTTGGCTCCAGAGCCTTTTCTTCTCTTTCTAGAGCTCAACACACTTAATGGTGCAGGCCCAGGCTGGCTGCCATGGTGACACCAAATTGCCACCCAGAAGTCAGTGGTCCCACGTATCCAGGTGGCTTTTGCTCAACTTCCTTCAGGTCTTTACTCAAATGTCGCTTCCTCACAAAGCCTTCTCTGACATTCATCTGAAACTACGGCTTTCTCCCCTAAACACTTTGGATGCTCCTCCCTTGCCATGTTTTGGTGGTGGTGGTGGGGAAGGTCAGGTCATTAAGATGATGGATAAGATGCTCATCTTGCTCTGAGACGCCACTTCTGCAAACACAGTTCTGATTCTGTAATGAAGGCAGCAACCTCAAGGAAGCTCCCACTTAACCAGCTCGTTCCAAAGATAAGACTTCCCTGTGCCCCAGGGGTTAAGAATCCTCCTTCCAGTGCAGGGGACATGGGTTCTATCTCTGATCGGGGAACTAAGATCCCACATGCCTTGGCACCACTAAGTCCACACAGCACAACTACCGAGCCAGCATGCTGTGACTAACACCTGACACAGCCCCAAATAAACAAATATTTTACAATACATATACAACTGGAAAAGGACAAAAACCTAAAAACAAACAGGCAGACAAACAAACAACAAAAAGACACGGCACTAAATAGATACCACTTGCTTATTGGATAAGCCTCATAGGACTTCCCTGGTGGCTCACATGGTAAAGAATCTGCCTGCAATGCAGGAGACCCAGGTTCAGGCCCTGGGTTGGGAAGATCCCCTGGAGAATGGAATGGCAACCCACTCCAGTGTTCTTGCCTGGAGAATTTCATGGACAGAGGATCCTGGTGGGCTATAGGCCATGGGGCTGCAAAGAGTTGGATACAACTGAGCAACTAACACTTTCATTATTAATTATTATTGAATCTGTAAGAAGCCTTCTTCTTACAGGCTCTAGCTACTCATGTACCTCTACTCTGTCATGCAGAGATTTGGAGAGACAGGTATAAAGAGATACTGCTCATTTCCTGCCGAAGTATGGAGACGGAGGAAGGATCTTTCAAAAACTATGAGAAAAACAGCAAGATGCTATAAAAATAGCAACTGAGGAGGTAAGCTGTATTGTTATTCTGCAATTGGTTAAGAAGGCATCAAAGGATTCTACAGAGCAGAAGCCCTTTTGATGCATGGTCATGGGATAGATAGAAATTCCACTGTAGGTCTTTCATTCTAAAGAGAGTTGACCTTCTGAGTAACTTTTTGGCATCTGTTAGATGAGCAGGTACATTATAGCATATGCAGAATTTTCAAATTTAACTTTTTCCTTACATGATATTATGAGACTCTGCCTTTGAGTCACCTGATGTCCCAAGGTAAGATTATGTTTCTATTTCAATAACTGAAAGTAGTATTTCACAACCCTTTTGGATCATGAACCTATTTGAGAATCTAACAGAAACTGGACTCACTCACTGAGGAAATGTAAGGACTCAGAAACTGTGTGTGTATGTGGTCAGGGGTCACAAATCTCTGAAGTCCATCTGGGGGACCCTCTTATTTGTTCATGTTACCCTAAATCCCCAACTTCTAATTTTAGAAGGTAGGAATGTTATCTCATAACAAAGCATTTGGCAATCTTGAGCAACTCATAAGTGACTTCCTCTCTTTCTAGTAGTTGCATCTCGTCTCTCCTCTATTCCTCTTTAGGCGCCACAGTTCTTTATCCTGGAGTCCCTCCCACTCCCCAACTTCTGCAATAAGAGAATGACTCATTTCTTTCCTTGCTAAGCTGTTGATTGCAGCTGCCTTGAACATAGGCAAAAAAAAAAAAAAAGGCATAGCTGGGCATCATGGGGGGAGGCCAGACAGACACAACCTGCAGTGACTGCAAAGGAGGGGAAATCCACCAGCATGGAGTTCAGTGTTCATGCGCTGGCACTGTCGGGGACCACTGCTGGGCTGCGCCCTCCTTGATTTCAGACCAAGTCTGCTGTTTCAGCATTCCATGATACTCTACACCATTAAAAATATTTCCTATTCTGCTTAAGTTCAGACATGTGTTGGCAATCAAAGAACCTAACTTGGTCACTGGGAAAAAATGGGTAATAAAGAGAAATCAATCAGCTGGCTCCACCACAAGGAATCACAGTCAAGTTCACTAGGCAAGAAATTTGGTACCAATTAATGATCAGAAATAATTAATTACTACGCTCAAGGTATTGCTGGGCTTCATGAGAAATATGTAACACCCTTCTTAGCCTCGAGAAGCTTGTACCTGATAGAGGAGTTCACTAGAGTTTTTAAAGGAGACTGGGAAAGCTTTATAGTAAGGACAGAACATAGGGGAGACTTTGAATAGGTGGGAGTCAAACAGACAGGGGAAGACTAAAGGACACTCTAGGAAAGGGGAATGAAGCATAGAGAAGTCATAAGATACAGTCGTTAAAACCAGGAATCTGGAATCAGTTTAGATTCAAATCCTGAGTCCACCACTTCCTAACTGTATATCCTTCAGCCAATGTCATCCTCTCTGGGCCTCAGTTTTCTCATCTGTAAAATAGGAATAGCACAGTAGATACCCCATACTGTTTTTGTGAGGACAAATGAGATGACACCCTTGAAAGTTTCAACACATTACCTGGCACATATTCACCATAGTTACTAGTTGTCACAAAAGCTAAGAGGCAGGCCAATAAATAATATTTAAGAAAAAGGAGGAGGTCCAGCCTGTCTACAGTCAGAGGCTGAGTGGGAGAGGAAAGGGAGAAACAATTTAAAACAGAAGTCGGGGCCAATTCATGGAAGGCTTTGAAAGCCAAGAAAATGAAAGTTTCCATTGTATCATGAAAGTTACGGAAAACCACTGAAGGATTTTTGAGCGATAATTAAAATAGTGCCTTTGGAAGATTCATTTAATAATTACACGTCGGCTAGATTTTGGGGAATATGATTCAGAGGTGATCAGCATTGATTCAGATATTAACATGGAGTGGTGGAGGGCAGAAAAGTCGGCATCAGAAACTTAAGCATAGACTTCACAGATGAAAAAATGAAAGTGAAAGTCACTCAGTCGTGTCTGACTCTTTGCAACCCCATGGGCTGTACAGTCCACGGAATTTCCAGGACAGAATACTGGAGTGGGTAGCCTTTTCCTTCTCCAGGGGATCTTCCCAACTGAGGAATTGAACCCAGGTCTCTTGCATTACGGGCGGAATGAAGATCTGGCAATTAAATGGAAAATGAATGAGAGCTGAAATTTATCAAGAGGACTAGGTGCTGGGCGCTGATCTAAATATAGTGTCTTATTTAAACCATGCAACAACCCTGTGAGGTATTACTATGACTTCTATCACCACTCGGTTTTACAGAGGAAGATACTTGGGTCCTGAGAAGTTAAGCAATTGGTCCAAGGTCCCAAACAAGTAAGTAACACAGATGGGATTTAATCCTAGGCAGCCCAGTCCAGAGCTCATGCTCTTAGCCAGAAGAGAGGTCCAAAGGGGCTAACAGGCTTCTGAGTTTGGCCACCGAAGAGATGGGTAATATGACTGAGGGACAAAGGCTGGCAAGAAGAGAAGACTTCTTTTCCTACTACTGCTTATTTAGAAATGTCAAGAAGATGGAAAAGGAGGCATTTTTCAGCACCATGGTTATATGAATACATGTGCCTGGAACCCAGGGAAGAGTCAGGACTGGAGATATTAAGCTGAAAGTCATTGAAAGAGTTAACAACGGAGAGTTTAAAAGTAAACTGAATTTTTGGAGAAGAGAGTAGCATAAGGTTGAGAACACAATCTTGAGATTCTTTTATATATGATAAGTAGAAGGCAACTTAGGAAATGAGAAGGCACAGAGCTGTAGGGGGAAAACTAGCAGTGTAGTGTGGCATCCAGACGTACCGTAGAAGGGAGCTGAAAGAGGCTGACACAAGGCGTCTGGGCAGAGATGGGTGTAGGACCTGATCCAGCATGAGAGATAAGCAAGATGAAAACTAAGGACCTTGCAGTCTTAGATCCAGACAGATCTATATTTGAATCCTCTTCAGCCACTTACTAGATGACCTCTATCTAGCTACGTGACCTCTGTCTTCCTATTTCTAACATGTATAACGAAGCAATTAATATATAGCTTACAAGATTGTCACAAAATAATGTTGCTATTTACTTAACATTGTGGAAAAATACACATATGTGTATATATAATTGCTCAGATTCCTATATGTGTGTATATGTAAACTATTATTTATCGACCATGATTGATATTTACTAGGTCTACATAGGTTTTGGAAAAGACCCTGATGCTGGGAAAGACTGAGGGCAGGAGAAGGAGGATGAGATGGTTGGATGGCATCACCAACTCAATGGACATGAGTGTGAGCAAACTCAGGGAGATGGTGAAGGACGAGGAAGCCTGTCATGCTTCAGTCCATGGGGTCGCAAAGAGTCAGACATGACTTAGTGACTGAACAACAACCTAGGTATGTATTTCTGTATAGACACCCTATATATGCACAGGCATGTATGTAACAAAATACACAGACGCATAAATCCTTATATGTGTATTCAAAGTCTGGCCCCATGGTGTCCAGATACAGAAACTAAGTTTGCAATTTCAATAGATAATATATTTGGAATACAATTAAGATGGTAAATATTAACCATGTTTTGGAAGAGATGGAAATTTGAATGCTAAGATATCAGAAATTTGAGAAAAAGTTCTAGTAGTCTATATTAGTTTTCCATTGCTGCTGTAACAGATTACCATACATTTAATGACTTAAGTCAACACCCACTTATGACCTCATAGTTTTTGTGGGTATGACAGATACCTGGGTATGACACAGCCCAGCTGATTCTCTATATAGAGCCCCACAAGGCTGAAATCCAAGTGTCAGCAGGGTGATGTCCCTTTCTGGAGGCTCCAGGGGAGCACCTGGTTCTAGACTCATTCAGTTTGTTGGCAGAATTCAATTCCTTGCAGGTATAGGCCTGAGGTCTCAGCTTCCTGCTGTCTGTCAGCCAGGGGTAATTATCAGCTTCCAGCAGCTGCCTGCATTCTCTGGCTCACTGTTCCTTGCTAAACCAGCAATAATGAGTTGAATCCTTCTCACACTCTCAATCTGATTTTTTCTTTTGTCTCCTAAACATCTCTCCTCTGCATCCTTCTACTCTAGTTGGAGAAAAGTCTTAGCTCTTTAAGGCCCCATATGATTAAATTGGTTCCACTCAGACAATTCAGAATAATTTCTCTCTTTTAAGGTCAGCTGATAAGTAACACAAAGTCCCTTCACACCAGTACTAAGATGATTGTTTCACTGAACCACCAGAGAATCTTGTAGGGAGAGGGGAGAGGTATCTTTAGGAAATTCTCACATGGTCTTAATCTGGATCACAACTTGGTTTGGTACTTATCTTTTGAAGACAAGGTTAACATCAAGAATGCACCGAGAAGAAGGTGTAGGTGAGAACAATACTTGATCTTTGAGTTCCGTTTCTGCTGAACAGTGAGGTGGGATGTAGGTTGCAGTGGAGCCAAGAAATGAATGAGAGGAAATAGACATTTTTGACTTATAGGTCATATCCTGGAAAAGTCGGTAGTGGATAAAGGTGAGAAAGACAATAGTGGCTGTGGGGAGGGAGGGCAGAACCAAAGAGACAAATCTGGAAGATGAACACTGGTGGAGAAGTAATCAAAGTGATAAACACAGAAAACAAAGGCAATAGACTAAAGCAACAAGCTCTGAGGTCACCTCTAAAATGTTTGTTTTTAGTACATTTGAACAGGCTGTACAAATAGCAAATGACATTCTCACAGAATCGAAGAAATCAGAAGACAAGAGATTCTTGTTTCTTTGGCAACGCATCTGAATCTACTTAATAAAAATTACTCAGAAAGTACCGTTAGGCATGCAGAGTAACTGAAACCTTGGTGGTTAAGACTTAGACAACCACACACTACATCATACTTGAATCCACAAAGCTTAATTTGAGCAGCCGGTAAAGTACTTCCTGTTCATTTCCACTTGCTTTCTTTACTAGCTTCTTATCCCATCTTTAGGTTTATTCCAATTTACTTTACCTGTGGAGCTTTTCAGCATTTACCGTGATTACTACTTCCTTGTTAGAGAATGTTTAGATGACTCATTTTACTTCATTTTCTTCTTCCATTTCCAATAGACTTTCCCTTTGCCTGAGAGTTTGGGTGCTTTCCAGCCTTTCTCTCATAGGACATGACAAGGCTGGTCCATAGTGCCTCTCTAGGTTCTGCTCACTACTGTCTACCTCATTTAAAGGAAATAAAGCACAAGTAGCTACTTCCTCCCTCTCTATGGTCTCTCCAGAGCCTGGCCCCAAGCAGAAGTGCTTTTCAAGCTTTTAGCCCTGAGGCTCACTACTTCCCACTATAAAGGTCAAGACTGAATGGCACAGAGTTAGCGATGAGAGAGGCTTAGACATCTTGGAGGAGTTTCAATGGGCGCAATAAAACCTCTTATTTCTAACTGTAGGGCTTTCAGTGGGCAATGTCTGTAGAGTAAGAGCCAACTCATTGGAAAAGACCCTGATGCTGGGAAAGATAGAAGGCAGGAGGAGAACGGGATGACAGAGGACGAGATGGTTAGATGGCATCACTGACTCAGTGGACATGAGTTTGTGCAAGCTCTGGGAGATGGTGAAGGACAGGGAAGCCTGGTGTGCTGCAGTCCATGGGGTGGCAAAGAATTGGACACGACCGAGAAACTGAACAACAACAATACCCTCTAATCCAAATGGCATTAGTTTTATTAATAACATGAAATATTTAGAAACTTCACAGAAAATAGAGCTGTGCAAGATGAACTGCACCGAGGGAGAATGCAAAACCAGATTGCAGTTGTGTGTGTGTGTGAGTGTATGGTGTAAGCTGAGTATGTGATGTGTGTGTGTATTAGTTGTGTGTCTGTGTGCAAAGCATAAATGTTCTTTGTTGTATTAAAATAAGTTATTCATGGCCCTTCTAACATGTATTAAGTTGTAATGGTATTTGTTTATATTACTGAACTTAAGTAGGCCTCGGGAGTTAAGAATTTTCACTTAATTAGGCTTTGATGGTGACAAGGCAGGTAAGGAACTCATTTTATTCAGTTTGGTGAGCCCATCTTAGAATCTAATAGCAACCAGGGAAGGGGTTTTAGTTTCTTCTTTTCCACTGTGGACTTTATCATTGGTCACAGCCTTCCACCAGGAAAAACATTATGGCCTGTAGATACTCACATATCTTACCAGTAAGCATTTAACGACATACTTGGGAAATGAGGAACACTGATTTTAATTTTACCCTCTCTCTCAATTTCCTGATGGGTATAAAGGTACTTGAGCCTTCCCAGGTGGCGCTAGTTGTAAAGAACCCCACGTCCCAGTTCAAGAGGCATAAGAGATGTGGGCTCCGTCCCTGGGTCAGGAAGATCCCCTGGAGGAGGACATGGCAACTCACTCCAGTATCCTTGACTGGAGAATCCATGGACAGAGGAGCCTGGAGGGCTACGGTCCATGGGGTCACAAAGAGTCAGACACAACTGAAGCGACTTAGCACACACAAACATATGTTTTTTTCTGCTTTTGATAAAGGCATCCAGCCACTCTTCAGAAGTCAGTTTCAGTCTGGTCTGAAGCAGAACAGGAAATCCCTAAGAAGCAACAGTATCTGCTTATGGAGTGCAATGTGTAAGCTAGCTGCTGCTGCTAAGTCACTTCAGTCGTGTTTCTTTGAGTGACTCTTTGCGACCCCATGGACTGTAATCTGCCATGGTCCTCTGTCCATGGGATTCTCCAGGAAAGAATATGGGGGTGTGCTGCTATTTCCTCCTACAGGGAAGAAACTTATTCCTCCTTCTCAACCCAGGGATCCAACCTGTGTCTCCAGCATTGTAGGTGGATTCTTTACCAGCTGATCCATCAGGGAGATACTTACAGAGACTACATTTTAACTCACAACTTCACACCACCAAACTCAGAGCCAGAGCCTAACAACATGACAGTAACAATAACAAACACACCAAAGCTACTATATGATTTTCTAAGCTTATATTTCATGTGAATAATACAGCCTGGATTGTTAATGTTCTCTAGCAAGTTATTTTAAAAGTTATGCAGCTAATTCTTCACCTAGAATATAGCATTCTTTTCCCATTAAAAACATTATCAGTTCCCAAGCAACTTATTTTTCCTGGACTCTTCTTCCTCTGTCTTTTAAAGAAGACAGAAAGGCATTCTAGGTCCAGGCAGACAGTTTCTCTCAAAAGTGATCAGATGAAGGCACACAAATGGAGTCTAGGGTCTGAATCAATGTTATTATCATTGATCTGCTAGGGACTACTGCCTGACAGTAATTTTCCCCTGAAGACACATGCGTCTCTCTGCTGGCTGGCTGGATCCCACCCCAGCCTCCCACTGCTGGCAAAGTCAACTAGAGACCTGAGTTGTTTCTTTTAAAATAAAACAAGCACCCAAATTGCCCTTCTGTGGTCCTTCCAATTGCTAATTACCTTGCTTTCAATAAGAATGTCACTCAATGTTTAATAATCGCCTCGAAAATCATGTGTTATATGAAAGAGCCTAGGTCTTTCAACTCTTCAAAGCTCCCATGCAAAAGCTGGTTAATTTTTCTACTTCAGGGGATCCTTCTGACCCAGAGATTGAACTCAGGTCTCCCGAATTGCAGGCAGATTCTTTACTGTCTGAGCTACCAGGGAAGCCCATACAGCAAAATGGATGTGTCTTTACAAAGGGAGAGCAATGAAGTACTCTTACCTAAGCAATTCTGAAAAAGAAACTAATTGCTGTGTACATGCCACACTCTGAGTATGGAAGTGACCAACCATTCAGACCAAGGAGTGCGTGCTAGTGGAGTTGATAGTTGGGCTGCAATTTCTGCAATCTCTTTGCCCCACAAACCATTTCTTTAATGGTGTCATAATGCTTTCGTGTCTTTTTAAGGCCTCTATCAGGAGGAGAGACGAAGCCAATGTGATAGTTCAAGTGTTTAATGCCCTGTGTGTGTACTCAGTCACTCAGTTGTGTCCGACTCTTTGTGACCCCATGAATTGTAGCCCACCACGATCCTCTGTCCATGGAATTCTCCAGGCAAGAATATTGGAGTGGGTTGCCATTTCCCCCTCCTGGGGATCTGCCTGACTCAGGGATCAAACCCCATGTCTCCTGCATTGGCAGGAGGATTTTTGACCACTGTGCCACCTAGGAAGCCCTCGTTTAATGCCTTGCATTGTAGAAATTGGAGACTAATGGAAGGTTCTTAGCTTTCCAATCGAGAGTTTCTTTGTTGTTGTTTTTTTTAATGTTTTAAATTAAATTTAACTTTTTATTATTTATTTTTGGCTGTACTGGGTCTTCGTTGCTGCTTGGGCTTTTCTCTAGTTGCCGTGTGGGTGCTTCTCATGGTGGTCTCTTGCTGGGGAGCACAGGCTCTTGGGCACACGGGCTAGGGTAGTTGTGGCACATGAGCTCAGTAGTTGCAGTTCCTGGACTCTAAAGCACAGGCTCAGTAGTTGGGATGTAAGGGCTTAGTTGCTCCATGGCATGTGGGATCATCCCAGATCTGGGATCGAACCCATGTCTCCTGCATTGGCAGGTGGACTTTACCACTAAGCCAGCTTCTTTGTGTTTTGCAGAGAATTAACTGCTGGATTTTATTTAGCTCAGCACACTAGAGTGAATTGTTGACCTTTGGACATATAATAGCTCATCAATTCGAGGACACATTGACTTTTCGCTCTCTGTTCTGCACCTCTCTAGGTGGACAAAAGAAGACAACAGGAAAATGCAGATTGTATGGCATGAACAGGGCACTAGTGTGTGTTGAATCCGGTTTATGAGAAAAGGTACAAATCTGGAGAGGCTCTGATTCTATGTCAGTCATTTCCCCCTGGTTCTGTGCCGGGTATCTATGATAGAAGGGATTACGTCAGAGCGCCCACCTATAGTCCAGGTGGGAACTGAGGTACACAAAACAACTACAGAAACACAAAAAGGCAGAAACTGTCAAGTGAAGACTATGAGTAAAGAACATGAGGGGACTCTATACAGGCACAGAGACCTGAGTCCAGGCCCGAACAATGGTAGGACTCTCAAAGCCACCTTCGTAAGAATCCCCAGAGCAGGTGTTTTCCAGTGTGTGCAAGAATCACCCGTGCTGTGATGAGTTTAGTCATGTCCGACTCTCTGCGACTCCATGGATTAAAGCCTGCCAGGCTCCTCTGTCCATGGAGATTCCCCAGGCAAGAATGCTGGAGTGGGTTGCCATGTCCTCCTCCGGGATCTTCCCAACCCAGGGGTCGAACCCAGGTCTCCCACATTGCAGGCGGATTCTTTACTGTCTGAGCCACCAGGGAAGCCCAAGAATACTGGAGTGGGTAGCCTATCCCTTACTCCAGGAGATCTTCCTGACCCAGGAATTGAACTGGGGTCTCCTTCATGGCAGGAGCTGAGCTACCAGGGAGGCCTAAGAATTACCAGGGAAGGTTGTTAAAACTGTGGATTCCTAGACTTACCCAGGATCTCAGTAGGTCTGATAGGAGGTCCAGAAGTTTGACTTTGTTAACAAATACCCCCATGATTCATTTGAAGATGCTACACAGACCACACTTGGAGAAACAAAGACTCAGAAGCTGGTTCACCTAACTGTTTTCTTGCCCAGAAAAATTGTATACTAGTATCCAAAGTGGCACCGCCCCCAGTGCCAATTTTTTTTTTTTTTAACTAGACTGATGTCTTATTTACAAGATCAAATCTTCCCTTTCTCTTAGGTGTATTCAAGGAGGCACAACTAACCAGCTCCATCAATGTAAACATTTGGGGGACTGAGGAGAGAACCCTGGAGTGTAACCAGTTGTCAAAAACTGGGCCATAGTCATGCCCCATCCGTCCTTTAATTTTACTTGATCAGTTATTTCTCTGCTTGGACTTTTCCAACCCAGCTTATACTGGCCTCTCAGTTATGTCTAAACAAGTTTTCTTCAACTTGGCATTAGTGACCATTTGGGCCAGATCATCCTTTCTGTAAGTAGTTGTCCTATGCACCACAGAATGTTTCATAATATCCCTGGCCAGCCTCCATCCACTAGATGCCAGGAACTCCCCCATCCCCCTGCTGTGTCAACCAACAATGTCTTCAGACATCATCATATGTCCTCTGCAGAGTGGGGGAGGAGGGGAACATAACTCCTGGTTGAAATGCTCTGGTTCAAATCCCAATGCACATTATTCTGCCTCAGTATTGCATTGATGATGGCTTTCAGAAGGGCCTGGTGGCTCAGACAGTAAAGAATCCACCTGCAATGCAGAAGACCCAGGTTCGATCCTCGGGTTGAGAAGATCCCCTGGAGAAGGAGATGGCAACCCACTCCAGTATTCCTGTCTGGATAATTCCATGGACAGAGGAGCCTGGCAGGCTACAGTCCATGGAGCTGCAAAGAGTCAGACACAACTGAGCGAATAACTTCAGGTCTAGAGACCTCCTGACAGATGATGTAGGTTTCTCTTTAGATCATGGAGAGCTGCAATTGAAAGCCAAGTTGAGAATCACTTGCTTGGAAGAACCTTGGGGCTACTACCTTCAAGTCAATCCCCTCTCTTATTCTCTACATGCTTCAAAACCCCACTATCAGAATTAGTCTCTGAGTCTGGTTTCTGTTTCTGTTCTGAGGTGTCCCTAATAAAGTGCAGCCATCACTTTTGTGGAAAAGACCTGAAGCCATTATAATCTTCAGTAATTTAACATGACACATCAAAAGTGGCAAGCTGGTCACCTAGGCCAAGCCCCAAGCAGCTGGAAATGAAGATACACATTTTAAGAGTGTGAAGGATAAAGCTGGGAGAGTGGTGTTTGCCAGTGTGTGTATGGCCACTGTGCTGGAGTCAGTGAGCATGTGTTTGATTCCTGCCTTCCCCACTTAGTTGCTGGAGGTCTCCAGGCAAGTTGCTCAACCTCTCTGAACAAGAATTGTTCACCTGTAAAGTGGCAATAATTACAGTACCTGCCTCATTGACTGCATGAGTGTGGGCTAAGTCATTTCAGTCGTGTTTGACTCTTTACCACCACATGGACTGTAGCCCGCCAGGCACCTCTGTCTATGGAATACTCCAGGCAAGAATCCTGGTGTGGATTGCCATGCCCTCTTCAAGAGGATCTTCCTGACCCAGGGGTGGAACCCACGTCTCTTAGGTATCCTGCATTGGCAGACAGATTCTGTACCACTAGTGCCACCTGGAAAGCCTAATAAGAGAATATTTGCAGGGTGTTTAGCTCAATATTTGGAATGCAAGAAAATGCTCAGTAGATGTTAGCTCTAAGTTCGGTTGTGTTGAGGAGTGGTCGTAAGCTGGGCTGTGTGTATTGAGGGGGCACAGATGTCCCAGTTGTCCATGCACTGAGCTTGGAGAGGTAGGTGGGGACACCAGAGGGCACTAGCTGCTTTGAACGTGGCAGTGAAAGGGAAATGATCTTCCAGAAATGGAGGGAGTGGCTAGGAGACCCCCTTGGCTTAGAAGTATATTAGTAGGCTAAACATCCCCTCCCTCCATGCGCACACCATCCTTCCACAACTGACCTCTTTGTGCTCACTGCGTCTTGCAATACTGGTGATTTCATTTTTAAATCCCCACTGTGCACAACTACAAAAGCTTCCAATTATCCTATTTCTGTCATCTCCCTTCATCCCGCACAAAAGACCCAAAAGCCAAGGAAGTTAAAGAAAGCCAAGATTTAACCAGTATCATATGCTTTTCTCATCTTTTCATGGTTGCTTTTCTGCCTAAGCAAGACTGTAAATTCCCAGAGCAATGAACAGTGTTGTCTTTATGTCTGAACTGTGCTGGGTCTCTTGCAGACATGCGGCAAATACCAACAGTGTAATTACCCATTTACATTGTGAACCAAGAAAATGGCATCGCGCTTTCTTTTCCTCTCCTCCTTTCCACAACTTTCCGAGGCCACAGCAAGGTATCAAAGTACACTGACATGGACACATTTATTCCGACTTTGCTCCTGTTTGCAAGGATGTCACAGATTGGGAAGATCTGTTACCAAGATTGTATCAAAAGCTCTTTGGCAGCATTTAAAACTGGCCTCCCTCTTGCTTTGGTTGGCATTCAGGGTTTTGGTTCAGAAAATAGTTTTGAATTTGTGTTCACGTCTTATCTCTCTGTGCCCATAACTACTGAGTGAGTGCCACTGAGAAGTCATTTCTTTTGTTCTTCTAGGCAGAATGCATCTGTGTTAATGGTGAAAAGAGTATCCAATGTCAGTCAGGAGACTTGTATTCAAGAAATCAGTCAGCTCAGGGCTCTGTGATGACCTAGAGGGGTGGCATGGGGGTGGGAGTGGGAAGGAGACTCAAGAGGGGATATATATGCTTATAGCTGATTCACACTTTTGTACAGCAGAAACTAACAACATTATAAAGCAATTATCCTCCAATTTAAAAAAATTGAATGGACTCTGTGGGAGAGGGAGGGGGGATTATTTGGGAGAAGGGCATTGAGACATGTATAATATCATATAAGAAATGAATCGCCAGTCCAGGTTCAATGCAGGATACAGGATGCTTGGGGCTGGTGCACTGGGATGACCCAGAGGGATGGTACGGGGAGACAGGTGGGACGGGGGTTCAGGATTGGGAACAAGTGTACACCCGTGGTGGATTCATGTTGATGTATGGGAAAACCAATACAATATTGTAAAGTAATTAGCCTCTAATTAAAATAAATAAATTTAAATTAAAAATAAATAAATAAATAAATAGAATGAAAAAAAAGAAGAATCAGTCCATTCACAGTTGGTCTAAGCAATCTTGGACAAAGCAGTAACCTCTCTGGGCCTCTTTGACCTACAGCCTTTTTCATCTCTGAAATCTTTATGTTCTAAAATAAAATTAATGTTATTCATTTTCAGATAGTCTAATGACCAGGCTGAGAAAGTCAGCTTTATGTCTGTTTTATTTTAACCTCAATGACCAACTGGAAAAGAAAGGAATGTGTTGTCAGAGAGCCTCTTTCTGCACGCCGAGTCCAGATGGTGACCCCCAAATGCTGCCTGGGCCTCACTCTCTGGTTCCAGCTAGATTTCACTTCAAAAGTCAATAGCTGTGCCTTCTCACTGGGTGACCTTGTCCTTGACACAGTTCGTAAACAGAGCATCGAAAAGAATATTGGTGCTGGTTTTGCGCCGACTCATTTTACTGATATTTTTTTGATTTTCTTGTGGGGGCATCTCCTCTCGCCCCTCATCTGCCAGAGATGTCCAACAGCGACCTGACCACACTTGGATTAAAAGAAAACTCTTCTCTTTGAACCTGAGCCTTGAGAAGAATGACACCAAGCTGTGATTTATACCAAAGGCTCCCCGAACCCTGAACGTTCCAGCTCCGGTGGGGTGGGCCCTCCTCCTTCCTGCGTTTACAAGGCCTTCAGTGAGTTCTGCCTCAGTCTGACGGGCAGGGCCCATCCCACCTTCACTCTTTACTCCCCTTGATTCAGCTAAGGCTGTTTTTTGTTTGTGACTGTGTAATTTTTGCCACCATTTGTTAACTTCCTTTGTAAATGGGTACCAATATTGTGCTCAGTATTTAGGGAAATCAGAAAAATAAAATAACTTCTTTGCCTTCATAGAGCTTAGAGGAGATGATCTGGCAAGTGCTATAAAAGGAGGTTTGTATTAGAAACCCTAAAAATCAAACAAAGAAAAATCTTTTTATCCTAAATATTAAGTGCTAAAACCAACTGAAAGCTTATTACCTTTCCATCCAAATACTATTTCATGTGACTTTGTTGTTGCTCAGTTGTGTCCGACTCTATGTGACTCCATAAACTGCAGCATGCCAGACTTCCCTGTCCTTCACTATCTCCCTGACTTTGCTCAAACTCATGTCCATTGAGTCAGCGATGCCGACCATCTCATCCTCTGTCACCCCCTCCTCCTCTTGCCCTCAGTCTTTCCCAGCATCAGAATCTTTTCCAATGAGTCGGCTCTTCGAATCAAGTGGCCAAAGTAGCGGAGCTTCAGCTTCAGCATCAGTCCTTCCAATGAATATTCAGGGCTGACTTCCTTTCACGTGACTGTCATCACGCTAGTAACATCATCATTCATGTAGGTGATAAAGTTGAGTATCTGATTCTCCTTTTTTAATTGATTTATTTTCTATTGGAATGTAGCTGATTTAAATGTTGTGTTAGTTTCAGGTGTGCAGTTAACTGATTCAGTTACACATATATTAATATCAATACATATATCCATTCTTTTTCAGATTCTTTTCCCACTGATTTCTGCATAGCCAGCCTATCATTAACTCTAATGATTATATGTGTTCTCTTAATCATCCCTCTCATTGCTGCCATTTTCTTGTCTAAAGCCAAGTTTGACCATGTTATTCCCCAGCTCAGAAGCCTTAGATGGCATCCCCTTTGTCCAAGTTCCTGTTTCCCAAAGTACGCTCTAGAAATTCAAGATGTGTGGGCCAGCATTCCAGGTAAGAGATATTCAATGTCAAATAAACTTGAGACAATGGGTGGAACAAAGCTAAACTAGCCTCCTCACTGAAAAACTCTCAGAGCTTTACATTTCCAAAGTGCAAGGTGAGTCTCTCAAGGAGTGTGCACTCGACAATATTTCCCACACTGATTTTTGCACAGAAGCATTTTCTTACAGTGTACTTATTACACTTATTATTCGTGTCACATAGCCCAGGAAATGGTCTCTGCAACCAGCGTTTGTAGTAAGCCATCTGGTAAGAAAGAATTTAATATATTTGAGAAAGAAAGGTGACAGCAGCTTCTTTTCCAGAGTAGAGGGAAATTGCAGGGGTTTATGTGAGGAAGGAGGAAAGTCTGAATGAGGGGAGATGCTGGGTTACTGTTGTTTAGTCACTCAGTTGTGTCTGACTCTTTGTGACCCTCTGGACTGTAGCCCATCAGGCTCCTCTGTCCATGGAACTCTCCAGGCAAGAATACTGGAGTGAGCTGCTATTCCCTTCTCCAGGGCATCTTCTGGATCCAGGAATCAAACCTGGGTCTCCTGCATTGAGGGCAGATTCTTTACCATCTGAGCCACTAGGGAAGCTCTCAAAACTGGACCAAAAGTAACATCTATTTAGGTATGTGGCTTTGGGTTTATTGGGCCTCTGTCAAATCTCAGCCTAACAGGATAAGGCAGGCACAGATTTTCACGGTTGTGTAGTAAGCACTGAATAAGCCCTGTAGTCAGCATGGAAAGTAATTCATGACCCAGTTAAGGTGAAAATATGGGGCATCTGAATCCTCTATCCATCCCTGCCCTCCTCCCTTCCTTTCAGTAAAGGGTGACGTCTCTAGTCTGGTTTGTAAACAGGTTTTTAAAGGATTTGTTGCATTTGATGCGGCATTAGTCGCCACATCTTCTACTTGCATTATGTTGCTGAAAATTATATTAAGTGTCTGATATTTATTACCACATTCCCCTCTCATTGTTTTACAATCAAGAAAGGATAGTCTGAGCTGTTATTATTCAATTATATCTGTGGAAATCCTTCTGAATTAGGAGTTGGACTGCACAATTTCTTGAAGTCAAAATATAATCTCTAGCCCTACACAGACATTAACATCAAAATCATTTTCCATTCCTATGAGCCAGACATACTGTAACATATTACAGGCAGTGTAGTTCTCACTGGCTCCTTGAAGCTGGAACCTTGAATTAAAGGGAAACTAATGGCATCCGGTCCCATCACTTCATGGGAAATAGATGGGGAAACAGTGGAAACAGGGTCAGACTATTTTTTGGGCTCCAAAATCACTGCAGATGGTGACTGCAGCCATGAAATTAAAAGTCGCTTACTCCTTGGAAGAAAAGTTATGACCAACCTAGATAGCATGTTGAAAAGCAGAGACATTACTTTGCCAACAAAGGTCCGTCTAGTCAAGGCTATGGTTTTTCCTGTGGTCATGTATGGATGTGAGAGTTGGACTGTGAAGAAGGCTGAGCGCCAAAGAATTGATGCTTTTGAACTGTGGTGTTGGAGAAGACTCTTGAGAGTCCCTTGGACTGCAAGGAGATCCAACTAGTCCACTCTGAAGGAGATCGGGCCTGGGTGTTCTTTGGAAGGAATGATGCTAAAGCTGAAAGTCCAGTACTTTGGCCACCTCATGCGAAGAGTTGACTCATTGGAAAAGACTCTGATGCTGGGAGGGATTGGGGGCAGGAGGAAAGAGGGATGACAGAAGATGAGATGGCTGGATGGCATCACTGACTCGATGGACTTGAGTCTGGGTGAACTCCGGGAGTTGGTGATGGACAGGGAGGCCTGGCGTGCTGTGATTCATGGGGTCGCAAAGAGTTGGACATGACTGAGCGACTGAACTGAACTGAATGTCTGTTGTAATTTTTTCAAATAAAAACCATTTGGTGGCAGAATCAGCTCATGGGAGAAACTGGTGTGGCATGGTTCATCACCTCTTCCTATAAATGATGTGAACATAATGCTAAGAAGTGACTAAATCTTTGTTTTTGAGAAGAAGCAAACATCCTTCAAGCAGTGATTTTCTATTAACAATGTGTGTGTGTGTGTGTGTGTGTGTGTGTGTGTGTGTGCATGCTCAGCTATGTCCAACTCTTTGAGGCCCCATGGGGTGTATAGCCCTCCAGGTTCTTCTGTCCATGAATTCTCCAGGCAAGAATACTGGAGTGGGTAGCCAATTTCTTCTGCAATATTAATAATGAGGGAGAGAGAAAAGATTTAATAGTAATGGTTATCATGATACTAAGTTATTTACCTATCAATTTAAAATTATTTCCACCCTACATTTTAAGGAATCTATCATGTGTCTGGATGAGGAACTTGGCAATTGAGTTGATCATTTTCCTCATTCAATGAAATAAAGACAAGACATTGTAAATAATCTTGAAAACGCTTGGTAGCTCCAAAACCTTATTATGAGAGTATAGCTATGAAAGCTTAAGAAATATTTTTAGTTATTCTCTACATTTATCCTTGGAAAAATAAGAGAATACTATTCTCCCTTCTTTATACAGGGTCCTCGTGTTAATAATCATGTAAGTCATGATGAAAGACCACAAGAGTCTTGAATAATTTAATGGTTTCATGGTACTCTTTACAGACATGTTATGGTTGCATTCTTCCTGCACTTTGAAAGATGGCCAAGAGCTGATTCTGCCATACCTCACATTTCCTAACAACTATGCAGTTGTATTGACTTCCCTGGTGGCTCAGACTGTAACGAATCCCCCTGCAATGCAGGACACCCAGGTTTGACCCCTGGGTCGGGAAGATCCCTTGGAGAAGGGAGGGGCTACCCACTCCAATGTTCTTGCCTGGGAAATCCCATGGACAGAAGAGCCTGGAGAGCTACAGTCCATGGGGTCACAAAGAATCAGACACGACTGAGTGACTAGGCACTCGCTCACTCACACAGTTGTACTGCCGTTGCTCCTGCCTGAGATTATTTAGTAATGGATTTATCCCAGAAATCCTCTCTCCAAAGCACCAATGCCATTTTCTCACCCATTCCACCATTTCCAGGGTCATGGCTTCCCGACTGGGATGGCTGAGATCGTGCAGTGAATCACCCCTCACTGCCCCATCCAGTCTCCCAGTGGGGTACCTTTCTGGCCTCTCTGTTCTCAACACTCAACAATACAACTTTAAAACGTCCTAGGAGTATAATCCAAATATGACGCCAGAACTTTTTTTGCTGACATCTTTTGTATTAAATGACAGATGCTTCTAGCTTAGCCTCACTGTTTCAGTAGTTAGTTGGACTGTCAACCAAATTCTGCCTTCTTCAAGAAAAAAAAAAGAAAAATGTAGAGAACCATGATAAAGAGGAAGCATGATAATAGGAATCTGGCATTGCTCCCAGCTTTTCTTAAACCATGAATGACAAGTAATTGAAAATTTGGAGTTGGTATAATATAGAATGGGAAATTTTTATTTTAATAACAACAGCAGTGATGGTATGAAAGACTGAAAAGGGAGAAAACCAAAGTTATAATAAAATTCTCCAGTACAGGTTCAAGCCCATTTTCCCCAAACCATTTTGATATATTATCAACAATGGACAATTAGCAACTTCTCAGCTTGAATTTAATCTGCCTACTATAAAATTTAATAAGGTTGGCCTTCGTGTAAGGAGTACAGTTACTCCTACGTGGGTTGATTCAGGGAAGGACTATTTCACTCTAAAGATATCTGGAGCTCATTATTACAAAACCTGTTTGTTTCTTAATGCCTGGGAAACAAGGTTTCATATGCAAATACCTGCAAAGGGATAATATAATATTCACATCCATTGCAGAACAGAGCAAAGTAGAGGAGAAAAGTTCAAGGAGGCACTTGGGATGTATGTGTTGGTGGGAGGTACAACTGGATGAACTCAGAGACATAAAGACGATTTGGTCTGAAATCATCATGTTTTTGCCAATCAAAGAGCCATTTTCTACATCTTATATTTTCAAAATACCTGTTTAAAATGTTATATTTGGGAGGAGGATGACAATGCAGGATGCAGTGGGCTACAGCATGTTAATAAGCCTCTTGTGGGAATTTTCCTTGGTGAAATTTAGAAGACTCTCTGTGTTTAGATGAAATAAAAAAATATGCCATAGAATTTAAGGTGAATTAGAAAAACTCTTTAAATGATAAGTTGCTATAAAATGAAAAGCTATTTGATAACCAGTCGACATTTAATTTTCTAAATACAAATCATTCTTCAACATAGCTTAATTTTTCAACAAAACTTTTTGAAATAGACACCACCCAATTCACCACTAATTCCTTCTTGAGGACTTAAAGAAGCACAGGAAAACAAGGGACCAGGAATAAAACCTGGTTTTATTATTTCATAGGTTTAAATCTTGGGCTTTAAATATTTCTAGGAAAATATGATTACTGGTCTTGGATATCATCAACAAGTTCAACTTTACATTTTCCTTTCAGCAACATGCACTCCAAAAAAGCAGAACCCTCTTCTCTTCGTTAATTTTTCTTCTTTTCTTCTCCCTTAGAAGGGATGAGCAATGTTCAAAGAACTCACATTTCATGAGCCCAAGACTAGGAGAAGGATGAATGCAGAATGGCTAAGGGTAGAGATGGGACTGTCCTATCCACTTATACTGCCAAGTTACTTCTACTGTAGATGACCACAGCAAAAATGCTTCTCTTTGGTGGGTTATGTTAACATCACTATGTCAGATAAGAGATACTAATTTTGTAGAAGACAACTCTTATTAATTAGATTTTAATTGCTTGAAATATATTAATAATTATTAGGTTGACTCTAAGACACAATTATATTGAGGATCTGGTAATGTATATTTTCCCCAAAACATAATCATTCAACCTTTTAAGTGCATAGAAGAATAGAACTATTCAATGCCAAGGGCTTTAACTTCACAGTGTGCGATCTGGTCAGAATGCCGAAAGTGACCAAATTTCATGTTGTGTAGGGGCAGGGGCAGAGCTTGGCATGTAGAAAATATTAAGTAAATGTTTACTGACTGCATGTGCCACAACAGCCACTGTTAAGCACCTTTGATGGCAAGGTCAATGTTTAGACACGACTGGTCGGTAGTTTGCTTATCTGACCTCATCTCCCAATACGATGCCATATATCAGGGGTTCTCAACTCCCAGGTCATGGACCAGTACCAGTCCATGGCCTGTTGGGAACCAGGCTGCACAGCAGGAGGGGAACAGTGGGTGAGAGAGCAAAGCTTCATTTGTATTTACAGCCGCTCCCTATTGCCCGTATCGCCCTAGTCGGTGGAACAACTGTTTTCTACGAAACTGGTCTCTGATGCCCAAAAGGTTAGGGACCTCTGCTTTATATAGTCTATAATCTAGCTCTTCTAGGATGGGTTCCCGCCTTCTTTATTCCTCTGTTGAAACCTCAAGGCAGTTTCTTTGTGTTTCTCTCGTGGTAATTACCTTATTTCTCTTTAGATTGTATTCACTTATTTAGCACAGGCCAAATGCCGTCTTGCTGTGCTATCTTCTCAGGTACAGAGCCAGTGGCTTAATTACTTTTTTACCCTCGAGAGATCTTAGTCTCAGAACTGTAATTTAGCAGGTGCTCCATAATTCTTAAGCATTTACATGGCTTCCCTAAAACTCCCATGTAGTATACTTAACTCTGAAGCCTACAGCATTATTTCTTAAGAATTTATTTGAAAATGCTTAAAGAAGCATCTTAAATTGTACTCATTTACACAGGTGGGGCCAGAAGTCCTCGTGGAAAACTTTACAATATTGTCATTTTCACAGAATTATTTTCGAAAAAGTAAATTTCACTCTACCCATATTTCTTATATACAAAAAAAGCTTACTTTTCAAAGAGCTGAGCACTTTTAAATGCTGAGTGAAATGCTACTTTTGGAAGTTAGAATGTATTATTAATCATGCCACTGTGGTTTCCAGGGAATGTAATTACCTACTATCTATAGCAGAATTGAGCAAATTGATTAACATTATCCTGAAAAAATGCAAGTGGGCACAACAGACTCACGGACGCCTTCAGATATTTGGCAAACAAAGTGCTCAGTTTATAAACCATCCACTCACAGCCCTCTCTTTCCCTCCAAGTTCTTTCAAAAGACATTTCTGAAGGGGCTCTCTATTCTTAATATCAAAAAATTCGGTGGGCTGCTAGGAGAGTATATATGGATGTTTCCCCAGTCATGGCCCCATCTCTGTACCTCATGCTCATTTTAGAAAGAGAACCCTGGGGATATCCTTGGTGGTCCAGTGGTTAGAACTCTGTGCTTTCACTATCAAGGGTCTAGGTTCAGTCTCTGGTTGGGGAACTACATCCCACAAGCCCTGTGGCAAAAAAAAAAAAAAAAAAAAAAAAAGAGAGAGAGAGAGAACTCTGTTTGATAAGAAGTAAGGCTTCTTTGCATTAGGATATAATATCAGTTCAGTTCAGTTCAGTTCAGTTGCTCAGTCGTGTCTGACTCTTTGTGACCCCATGAATTGCAGCATGCCAGGCCTCCCTGTCAATCACTAACTCCTGGAGTCCACCCAAACCCATGTCCATTGAGTTGGTGATGCCATCCAACCATCTCATCCTCTATCATTCCTCTTCTCCTCCTGCCTTCAATCTTTCCCAGCATCAGGGTCTTTTTCAATGAGTCAGCTCTTTGCATCAGGTGGCCAAAGTATTGGAGTTTCAGCTTCAATATCAGTCCTTCCAATGAACACCCAGGACTGATCTCCTTTAGGATATAACATAAACCACTCTAAAAATCATGGCCTCCTTGCAGTAAAATGATGTTACACATGTTTATCTGTGTAAGGTAAACATGGAGAGGGTGTGGAGAAAAGGGAACCTTCTTACACTTCAACATATAAGAAATACTTCACTCAGTATGATAACCTCTAGGTCCATCCAGGAGCTATTTTGAATACATAAAATTATCACAAATTCTATTAAGACTTACATAAGACTGACTTTCTGATTTCTACTTTTCTGCACCTGTAAGTTCCTGAAGGTAATTCCCAGGGCAACAAAAAGGAAATGTGTGTTTCTAATTTCTAAAAGCCTTAAATGTTTCTTTCCTCCTTTTGGAAGTCAATAAGACTACTGCCTCTTATAGATGAATTGTGAAACTGATCATATATAGGTATCACACAGTGCTCCCGAGACAAAGCAGAATGACTTTCATTCTAAAGTTGTAGAAAAATGCTAAGTGTCACAAAGATTATAATGGCCTATGTAGCAAGTTTCTTTGGAAATGGACCTTACTATTTTGTCAGGTGTATGGCCAACTATATTGTATTGAGGCTATGAATAACATAGATTGAACTCTTCAATGCCAACTAGCACATGCTTATAAAGTTAAATATTTTACCCTAAGCAGATACTCAGGTAAAAGCACAGGGGCTCACATTTAACCACATTTAAAATGAAAGAGGCAGGAATTATACACAAATCACTTAGGTCCAAAATATTGTAGATGCTAAAAATAGTAAAAGCTCATGAAATGACGCCACTCATTGGGCACAGAATATGCCAGGATAAACAGATAAAATTCCATTTATCTGTTAGTCTTTATCTAATATGAAGAACTACATAATAAGTGAAAATTTCAGGGTCTGCCCAGTGGTTTAGCAATGGGTAGGATATACCTGGAGAAGGCAATGGCACCCCACTCCAGTACTCTTGCCTGGAAAATCCCATGGATGGAGGAGCCTGGTACGCTGCAGTCCATGGGGTTGCTAAGAGTCGGACACGACTGAGCGACTTCACTTTCTCTGTTCACTTTCATGCATTGGAGGAGGAAATGGCAATCCACTCCAGTGTTCTCGCCTAGAGAATCCCAGGGACGGCGGGGCCTGGTGGGCTGCCGTCTATGGGGTCACACAGAGTCGGACACGACTGAAGCGACTTAGCAGCAGCAGGATATACCTAAAGCATTATTTTATAATCAAGTAACCAAAATTGTCATTTAATTAGGTGACTGTGAAAGTGAGGCTTCCTGGGTGGCTCAGTGGTAAAGAATCCACCTGCCAACGCAGGAGATGCAGGAGACATGGGTTCAATCCCTAGGTCAGGAAGATCCCCTGGAGTAGGGCATGGCAGCCCATTCTAGTATTCTTGCCTGAAAAAAATCCCATGGACTGAGGAAGCTGGCAGGCTATTCCATGGGGTCACAACAAGTTGGACACGACTGAGCACACACACATACTTACTGCTGGTAAA
This sequence comes from Bos indicus, assembly GCF_029378745.1. Taxonomy (NCBI): domain Eukaryota; kingdom Metazoa; phylum Chordata; class Mammalia; order Artiodactyla; family Bovidae; genus Bos; species Bos indicus. The sequence goes on from NC_091761.1 coordinate 113,041,981, forward strand.
TGACAGAAAGTATGTTATATCAGTGACTATCACAGGCCCCCTGGCCAAATTGCAATGAGAAATTAGACCAAAAACTGACTCTGTGTCCTCATGTTCTGGGTCATAATCATGCTTACCTTTGTGACTGCAAAGATCTCTTGGTGTACCACATACTAAACATCTTATTACTTTTGCAAAAAAAGGAAAACCACATATATGTAGATGTTATTAACAATGATGATTATGTGTAGGGGCATGAGAGAAATGTGGAAATGTGAGCAAGAGGTTTGAGTAAGATCCCTCAAGTATTTTCACTGTTTCATTTTATACAGATATACATGATTTACCTTGCTCACATGGTATATACTTATTTATAGGAAATAAAACAATATAAAAGAGAAAAAACTGATAGACTTTATTCTGCCCTGACTTTTACCCTTCTGCCACCGGAGCTTTCTAGTCATTATTTTGAAGAAACACCTACATAGAAATCACTAGCTGAATTTCAATGGGTTCATGTAAGTCTGCACCTTTCAACATGGAGACAGATAACCACTGGGAAAGTAAAACAATGTTAAATTATGGCCACGATCAAGCACATAAAAGGGAGCATTGGCTGGGAAACTGATCACGTGAGAAACAAAAATGGCAAGGACAAAGCTAACAGAAAATGGTATGTCTAGTTTCACTGATAAAATTATTCCCATGTGGTATTTAAAGAAGAGCATCAGAAAATAACCTCTAGGAACTAAGAATAGTTTAAACTCTGGATTCGTTAAACCACAAAGCATAAGCACAAAGTCTAAGCACAAAATAATCCAAGTCAGGGCAAGTACTGGGGCTCAGTAAGCCCTTCTCTGCCAGAAATGGCTGTGCTTTGGAAGGTATGAAGTGCAGGTCTACACAGCCAATCAGCCCCTAGTCTCAATTTTCCACTTCCTTATGAGGTCTTCAGCATGTTACTTCTTTTAATCTGTTTGGGACTGACACATCCCTTTGCTATTGCATTTTTGGTATTCTTCGTAAAATAGTGATAAATCGACATTTATTGCTATAATGTAAGAGATGAAATGAGAATTTTGTTGTTCAGTTGCTCAGTCATGTCTGATTTTTTGTGACCCCATGGACTGTAGCCCACCAGGCTTCCCTGTCCTTCACCATCCCCTGGAGTTTGCTCAAACTCATGTCCATTGAGTCGGTGATGAGAATATCGGCTAAGATTTCTATCTCAAAAATTTTATTGTCATTGGCTTTATCATCACAAGGTTCTGAAATAACAGATCCAGTCTTAAATGGCTAAATAAGGAAGTAGATTTCATTTTCCAGACACACCAGGCTCCATTTAAAACGCTGGCTACTAGCTAACTGACATACTATCCATATCTGGCTATACAGCTACATGGATTCAGACATGTAAATCAACTGTGCATATATGGATATAATGACGCTGAATGTTTAAAGACAACACAGTGTGGGGAAGTTTCTTTGACTGCAAAACAGAGCCATAGACACACGCAAGCACACAGATCTATTGATACAAACTACAATTAAAAAGAGGCAGAAAGTTGGAGCGGTAAAATGAAAGTAGGGTTTGCCAAGTCCAGGCAGTAAAGCTTCAGAGAAGCACAGTGTCTTCTGCAGAACACCAGGGCAAAGCTGTTCAGCTACAATTCGTTTACTTCTCTGTGGTCTCAGCTTGAGCCTGCGCTCTCTGCTTTTTCCAAGGGGGTTTTAACAATGTGCAGCTGTATGAAGAAGTAGCTGTCCTCCCTAACTGAGGCTTCTACAATCCTCTAGAATTTACTTAGTAGTAACTGTTGTTGTTGTTTAGTAACTAAGTCGAGTTTGACTCTTTGCAGTCCCATGGACTGTAGCCCGGCTAGCCTCCTCTGTCCGTGGGATTTCTCAGGCAAGAATATTGGAGTGGGCTGCCATTTCCTTCTCCAGGGAATCTTCTCGACCCAGAGATTAAATCTACATCTCCTGCACTGGCAAGTGAATTCTTTACTGCTGAGCCACCACAGAAGCCCTACTTAGTAATACTGCTGCTGCTGCTGCTAAGTCACTTCAGTTGTGTCCAACTCTATGCAACCCCATAGACAGCAGCCCACCAGGCTCCCCCGTCCCTGGGATTCTCCAGGCAAGAACACTGGAGTGGGTTGCCATTTCCTTCTCCAATGCATGAAAGTGAAAAGTGAAAGTGAAGTCACTCAGTCATGTCCGACCCTTAGCAACCCCATGGAATATAGCCTATCGGGCTCCTCCGTCCATGGGAGTTTCCAGGCAAGAGTACTGGGGTGGGGTGCCATTGCCTTCTCCAACTTAGTAATACTATAACTTCACAATCCTGTTTCTCTTTTCAATCTTGATCTTTAAAGAAGTAATCTACAGTACTGATGATCCTCAACGACCTTAACACATCTACAGTGAAATACACGGTCTCTATGGTAGGTCTAAAAAGAATCTGAAGGAGAACTTAAGTGATTCCAATGGTGCTTACTGCTTTGTGATGAACTCAGCTACAGTTCATAATTTCTTTTCATTTTAGCTGTGAAAAAATAGGATGTATTTAAAGAAGAGCGTCTCTTTATTGTCTCGTTATTCCTCACATTTTTGCAAATGACTACTACAGGGCTGGGCTTTCCAGGTGGCACTAGTGGTAAAGAAGCTACTTGCCAATGCAGGAGACATAAGAGACACTGGTTCAATCCCTGGATTGGGAAGCTCCCTTGGACAAGGGCATGGCAACCCACTCCAGTATTCTTGCCTGGAGAATCCCACAGACAGAGGAGGCTGGCAGGCTACAGTCCATAGGGCTGCAAAGAGTCGGACTAGCACACTCCCTTGCATGACAGGGATATTCATTAAGATGACATTTCTAAAAGTGCTCATTGGTTCACTTGCCTGTCAATCAAAACAAAATCCTCTAATCAGACCCTGAAGATGTGATTCCACCCAATTTCATCAGTTACAGGTCTGCCATGCTCCACTCAAGTTTCAGAACTAAAGAAATAAGAGGGATATACTAATGCAATCTTTAACTGAAAACCCATCACCATTCTTTTTCAACAGCATGGGTAAAAATGGGACACAGTATGGTAGCCATTATGAAAGAACAAATATCTTCAAGGGAAAAAAAGAAAAAAACAGAGTAGAAGAATGACACTGATTGAAATGTTCCATAGTTTGACAGCGGTACAAAAGCAGACTGGTTTTAAGCAAGCCTTACAAAAGGACCCTTTAGCAACCTCACGCCACTTGGATTTGAGAGAGGAAAAGGCATTTTACACTTCATTTCTCTCCCTGTTCAGTGAGCCTCTTCCCTACCTACGTCTCTTTGTCCTTAATCTCAACCTCTAGCTTTTGGTCCACTTATTTCTTCCAAGGGCTTTGGTTGGGGTATGTCATTTGGTTCACTGGCTTTTTCACTGAGTCCCCTTGTTTACTCGCTGTCTCTTTTAGCATTTCAGTTTTCTTATCTGGAAAAGTGAGGAGCAGTCAAACATTCCAAAATGTCTCCTTTGGAATCAACACAAAATAGTGTTAATTTTCACTTACAGAAGTTATTACACTTCACTTACAAAAGTTACTACTTTAATTATGATACAGGTACACACTGGATATTTTTCTCACTTCACTGATGAAAAAGAGGTACATTCTCCTTGGGAATGGGAGCACTGTGCTAAGTGGTTTTCCTCAATTTCCACTTAGATGGTCAACAGCACCGTGAAGACCCACTGCCATGCTGCAAATTGGGACACTGAGATTCCAAGAATGCAAGGAATTCTCCCATAGTCCCACATTTTTCAAATGGCACAGGTCTGACATCAAATCCCATGTTTTGTCATTACATACTTGTCTTTCTGGTACAGCACAGTATTTTGTGGTTCAGAGTTCTGGAAGGTAACAGATACACTTCAGTTCTCAAAGTAGAACTCTGTAAGCTCTTCAATCTGAAGAGATTATGAGAAAGTGATTTATCCTTTTTTTTCCTTTGCTCTTCCTGCTCTGGGACTACCAAGACACCCAGGATATAGGTTTATTCTGCAGATTAACCAGAACTCATTTTCTTAGTATTTAATCCTTCAGGTAAATTCAAGAGGTCAAATTGCCAAGATCTGCAGGATCGTAGAAAAAGCAAGAGAGTTCCAGAAAAACATCTACTTCTGCTTTACTGACTATACCAAAGCCTTTGACTGTGTGGATCACAACAAACTGTGCAAAATTCTTCAAGAGACAGGAATACCAGACCATCTTACCTGCCTCCTGAGAAATCAGTATGCAGGTCAAGAAGCAACAGTTATTACTGGACATGGAACAACAGACTGGTTCAAATTGGGAAAGGAAAATGTCAAGGCTGTATATTGTCACCCTGCTTATTTAACTTATATGCAGAGTACATCATGACAAATGCTGGGCTGGATGAAGCTCAAGCTGAAATCAAGATTGCCAGGAGAAATATCAATACCCTCAGATATGCAGATGACACCACCCTTACAGCAGAAAGTGAAGAAGAACTAAAGAGCCTCTTGATGAAAGTGAAAGAGGAGAGTAAAAAAGTTGGCTTAAAACTCAACATTCAAAAAATTAAGATCATGACATCCAATCTCATCACTTGATGACAAATAGATGGGATAACAATGGAAACAGTGAGAGACTTTATTTTTAGGCTTCAAAATCACTGCAGATGGTGACCGCAGCCATGAAATTAAAAGACACTTGCTCCTTGGAAGAAATCTATGACCAACCTAGCTGCTGCTGCTGCTAAGTCACTTCAGTCGTGTCCAACTCTGCGATCCCATAGACGGTAGCCCATTAGGTTCCTCTGTCCCCGGGATTCTCCAGGCAAGAATACTGGAGTGGGTTGCCATTTCCTTCTCCAATGCATGAAAGTGAAAAGTGAAAGTGAAGTCAATCAGTCATGTCTGACTCTTAGCGACCCCATGGACTGGAGCGTACCTGGCTCCTCCGTCCATGGGATTTTCCAGGCAAGAGTACTGGAGTGGGGTGCCATTGCCTTCTCCGACCAACCTAGACAGCATATTAAAAAGCAGAGACATTACTTTGCTGACAAAGGTCCATCTAGTTAAAGCTATGGTTTTTCCAGTAGTCATGTATGGATGTGAGGATTGGACTATAAGGAAAGCTGAGCACCAAAGAATTGATGCTTTTGAACTGTTGTGTTGGAGAAGACTCTTCAGAGTCTCTTGGACTGCAAGGAAATCAAACCAGTCAATCCTAAAGGAAATCAACCCTGAATATTCATTGGAAGGACTGATGCTGAAGCTGAAACTCTAATACTTTGGCCACCTGATGGCAAGAACTGACTCATTGGAAAAGACCCTGATGCTGGGAAAGATTGAAGGCAGGAAAAGAGGGGGATAATAGAGGATGAGATGGTTGGATGGCATCATTGACTCAATGGACATGAATTTGAGAAAGCACCAGGATCTGGTGATGGACAGGAAAGCCTGGCATGCTGCAGTCCACGGGGTTGCAAAGGGTCGGACACAACTGAGCGACTGAACTGAAATTCAAGAGAGTAGTCTGGAGTAAGAGTCCTTATTTACTAAATGACAAAATTTATTTTCAACTCCATATAAATTGATTCTTCTAAAATAACCAGAGACTGGATACAATTTGCTATACTACTGATGTTATTACTATTTTGCAGTTAGGAATTATGTGGTTTTACCTAAAACTGTACACATGCTCTGGTCCATTATCTTTGGATTAAGAAAGGAAGAGTGTGGAATTTAAAAGAGTGAAGGTTTCATCATTTTGAGATCCGGGCAAAGGTCCTTTTTCTGTCACCAACCCTTATGAAAGCCACAGATATGTGCATTTACCTTTTTGACTCTGGTTTTTACCCTACAAATGAGGCAACTGGATTCTATCATCCTCAGTTCATACCATCTTATTATTCTATATAATCTACATGGGAAACTCTGAATTTTTAAGAAAATTGCCAAGCAGCTTGCCATACTGGACACAGCAAAGGAATGCCACGGCACATACCTGAATCAATAGAGACAGAAGGCAGGGGGGTGCAGTGGGGAAAGTGGGCGTGACCAGGCTACAGGAGTGAAGAAAACGTGGGTGGAGTTGGTGGGGTGGGCGTGGCTGCTTGAGAGCCAGAGATGGTAGGAAGATGGAGTGAGGGAGGTTGGTGATATGGAAAGTGGGGGTGGGAGGGGGGTAGGTGGTGGCTCTAGGTTTCAGGGAAAGTGGTAGTCTGCATGTTCGATAAAAGCCACACTGGGCTTGTCCCTGACTCCATCTCTAGCCTGGGTGAAAGTGAAGTCGCTCAGTCGTGTCTGACTCTTTGCGACCCCATAGACTGTAGCCTACCAGGCTCCTCTGTCCATGGGATTGTCCAGGCAATAGTACTGGAGTGGATTGCCATTTCCTTCTCCAGGGCATCTTCCCAACTCAGGGCTCGAACCAGGGTCTCCCGAATTGTAGACAGACGCTTTACTGTCTGAGCCACCAGGGAAGTCCTAGCCTGGGTAGCTTGTCCATTTTTAATTAATTAACTAATTAATCAATTTTAAAATATATATTTGACTCATTTGCCAACCTGATAAGGATATTTACATACCTTAGAAAAATTTACTAGGAACAGGTGAAAAAAGACAGATTTTTAATTCACCCCAAATCTTCATATTAATAGATACACCTCCCCTGCCCACTCCCTACATGCGTTAAAGAAAGTAAATGAACTATTTTTTGTTGTTAGTTTTCTTTAAATCAGAGAAACAAAGGTCCGTGGCAAGGCAATAGAGAATGCGCTGGTAAAGGTGGGCAGAGGCTGGTGCTGCCCACCACTCCCTGGCTTTTCAAGGCAGAGGCAAAGTGGCACTGTGGCTACAAGCAATAGCCCCAGGTTCAAATCGCAGTTCACGTTCCTACCAGAGGGTGATCAAGGGCAAGGTCAGTAACCACTACATTTGCACAGTTCACTGCAGCAGCCACCAGTCATACGTGGGTATTGAGATGTGGTTAGTGTGACTGAGGAACTGAATTTTTAGTTTTACTTCATCTTCATTAATTTTGGCTTAACTTTACAAACTGTACTCGATCCAGTTACTGGAAAACTTGAATTTTGAAACAACTGAGCTACGGGAATTTACTCTTTCAACTGTAAATTTTATGTAATCTGAATACTGCGCAAGTACTTGTGATACATATTTAGCATCCCAACTGAAATGTGTGATATGTACAAATGCATACCAGATTTTGAAAACTTAAGAAAAAAACAAGAATGCAAAATATCTCATTAATAATTGTATATTGATTACATGCCAGAATAACCAGAGTTTGGATATACTGGGTTCAATAAAATGTACTATTAATTTCACCTTTTTTACTTTTTAAGATATGGCTCCTAGAAAATTTAAACTTATGTGGTTCACATTATATTTCAATTGGGCAGAGCTACTCTGTGTGCTTTAGTTTTTCCTCAAGTGATATGGGAATAAAAATAATATCCTCCAGTGGGTTGTTGTGGCAACAAGAAACGATAACTGCAAAGTTGTTAGCAAAGTGCTTGACAAATAGCTGGAAGAGCTCACTAAAGAGCTATTATTTTGTGGGCACAATTTCCATCTTTACTTTCTCTGACTCATAAAACAGAATTTGAAGTTATTTTGTGGGATATTCATTCAGTCTGTTCTCCTAAAGTGCAGGGAAGCCAAGAAGACCTTTGATAACATAAAGGACCAATAAATGGCATGGATGCTGGTAATTTACCAAATGAACCCATGTCTTATTTTCCCCCTCACAGATTCCTTTTATAAATTTTCTGACCTGTAAGATATAGCTTACATTCATTCATCAAACCTTTAACTGAGTATCAATTTGTAGAAGAATCTAGATTCCATAGTTTCAAATTCTTAAATTTCTTTTCTTCTTTTTGGCCTTGTGGATTGCAGGATCTTAGCTCCTCTACCAGGGACTGAACCCAAGTTCTTGGCAGTGGGCAATAAAAGCACAGAGTCCTAACCACTGGACTGCCAGGACCCTTAAGTTTCTTAATGGTTACAGATCTGCTATAATTAAAAAATCTGCTCACATCAAAAAACACTGAAATAGCTTTAAAATGATACGATATAATCTATTCTTTATCTGTAAGCTAATAACTTCAGTTGTCCTTATTGAACCTAAAAGTATTATCTTTTTCTGTCTCACATGATTTTCTACTTGTTTTTTATTATTGTGGTGGTTTTAAATTCTAGACTTTTTTTTTTTTAAGATTTTGTATTTTTTTTCTTTGTTCCTTATCATTTCTATCTTTGGCATAATTTGGAGAACTCGAAACATACAGTATTCCTTCATAAATGATAAAGGGAAAACAAAAAGAAATTAAAAGTTAAATTTCAGAAAAGTGGCAACTGATGGATAACACAGAAGAGAATCTCTAATAAGCTTAGGTGTTCTTTGAATAATCTATTCAGTAGATTAATCTATTCAGTAGAATAATCTATTCAGTGCTCCTGTAAATAAGCTAACTTTGAATTTCCATTTCTCCACATTCTATGAAGCACAAATTAAGTTTCCTTTTAGCAGTTCAATTCTTTTTCCTAAAATAATTCTTTAAAGTATATTAAATTTGTGATCCTCTCTTAGTTTCAACCAGACGATGGAAGCAATCATAATAGCTGAAACTTAGGTCTTTCTAAGTTCTGGGTACATTATTGATTTTTTACTTGTATTCACTCACTGAACTCTGAAAGTAACTCCATGGAATAGTTCAGTAGACAGATAACAGTCCCCCAGAGATGTCCACATCCTATGCTCCAGAACTTGTGAATATGTTCTTTATATGGCAAGGGGGAAAGTAAGACTGCAGATGGAATTAAGGTTGCTAATCAGCTGACCCTGACATGGTCCTGGATTGTCCAAGTGGGACCAATGTAATCCACAAGGATCCTTTGTAAGTAAAAGAGGGAGGTAGGAGAGTCAGGGGTCAGAGTCAGTTGTTTGACGATACAATGCTGCTGAATTTGAAGATGGAACAGGGGCAATGAACCAAGGCTTCTTAACCCACGGCAACAAAACAAAAGTTAGGAGTGGCACATGGCACTCTCCCTCTTCTTAACCTCTACTACTCTTCAGATCTCTGCTCCATCGTTACTTCCTTAGAGGAAGCCTTCCTTGGTGGCCTGGTTGAGGACGGATGCTCAAAGGAGACAATCTTAAGGTAGAGTGTAACTCTCATTTGAAGCACTTAGCATGATTACAGTTTTACATTTGTTTGCGTCTTCTCTGTCTCTGCCACCAGACTCCATGAGAAAAGAGCAGTAGTTAGCCCTTGCTGCCTGGGCCTGTCAAAGGCAAGGTGCAGTTGTTTCTCTGCTGTCTACTCAATTTCTGATATTTAGATAATTAACAATCCAAATTCATTTGACACATGTTGAATTTGTTGGACAAGGTCTTAAGAGAATAAAATGCATTCCAGAATAGATTATGGGAAATGAATTTCAAAACTCCTAGACTTTAGTCCTTAAGTAAATCAGCTCCATGAAAAGAAAACATGAGAGAATAAAACAACTATCTAGAAGAAATTTGCTGAAGCATGACAAAAATACTCTATTTGCATTTGGCTTGCCAAAATATGCATTTTTATCCTCAAGTATATTACTCAGTTGGCATAAGATTTCATTGTATTGAAACCTGGAACTTGGAGATAAGCCTTAAATCTACTCTTCTAGAAAGCAAAGAAATAAAAACAAAAAGAAGCATAATCAGACTTTCTTAATATTTGAGTATCTTAAAAAGTTAAAGAACTTTTCGCTACCACTTATTTCTTGAGTCTTTACTTTTTCTAGCCATATAACTACATATTTCTACTCGTAACAAAATTGTTTGAATCTTTATAGCATGGTCTGTCCTCAAACAGTTATATCTACTAAGGACATAATTTTCTATATGTTTTAATATATATTTTATTATAATATAAATATATATTTCTATCTCTATATAGTTACTTTGGTAATTATTTTTGGTGAAAGTCTCTGCATTGCCCCATATACCTGACTTTCTGCTTTTCTTTACCAGTGTGGTGGTGGTTTTAAATTTTACATTTTAGATTTGGAATATTTCATCTTTGTTTCTTATCATTTCTAAATATATCTTATTTGGAGAACTAGATAGATGTAAGATTATTTGGACAAGATGAGACCAGATGTAATTTGAGTCTAGTAAGCCTTGGCCTCAAAGATTTGTCTTGCTAATTACTAAGCCTCAATTACATTCAATTAATTCTTATATCCATAGAGAAGCCATTCAATTCATTTGTCCATTTTCTGTGGCTTTGAGATTCAGCTCAAATTCAGTTCACAAAGAAAAATAGCTGCCAAAGATTCCCTGTGCTTGTAAGTTCCACATTATACCCATCTATCTATGGCAAACCATTTCAATTCACACTCCATTACACAAACTTTCTTTCCCAGGGGAATCTTACATTAGTATATTCAAAATTCAACCTCTCTAAAATGAAATAAGAACATTTACTCAGGATTAAGAATGTTTGGAAGTCATTTCCTCTGAATGCATAAAGCTGAAACTGGGCAAAATCCCTTTGGTTACAAGTTTTATTAAATTAGAATATTTATTGTAGGATAAGGATAGAAATTATTTTATTTTCTTTGAAGTAGCTCCCAAAGTATATTTCTCTCTGGTCCTGATTTTATTCATAGGACATAAATGTAAACAAATATGAGTTCCAAAGATAAGGCATCATTAGTTTCACAAATAATTCATTTCCTTCATTTAGCTTCCTTCCTTATCCCAGGTTTGCAAAGAACTTGACCAGGAAGGAAGGACTATTACGCCTATTCTACATGAGGGGACACAAATGTGGAGATTTGTTGAAGACCAAGCTAATCAAAGCCCATCAAATAGAAGCTTGACAATTCCCTCATGGACCCTCTCTTCTAGCCACACTCACTGTTCCAGCCTTTTGGGGTAGAGATGGAGCAAATACAGTAAAACCCTAATGTAAGCTGTGTCCTTGTATCACAGATGAGTCACTCAGCGGATAATGAACTTTCACTGGGACAGTGACCTACAATGGATCTCTGACACTGTAAGTTAGCCCCCTACCTGCAAGACTTTGTTTTAGTATAATGCCCACTAATTTACAAAGTGATTCCATAAAAATAAACACTCTGGTGCTTCCAACAGACAGAATAGATAGTAGTTACCACCATTTCAGAAACTCAGACAAATAAATCATCATGTCCAGATCACATGGGCTTTTAAGTGACAGGCTTCAGACTCAGACACGGGGCTTCTGACTCCAAATCTAAAGCTTCTTCATTGAATCACAACAGTTCTCAGACCCTTGGGTGAACAAAAGGTGCCCAGGAAAAACCTAAGTTCCTTTGCATCAAGGTAGGCCAAGAGCAGGGCTTCCCTAGTGGCTTAGAAGGTAAAGAATCTGCCTGCCAGCGCAGGAGATGTGGGTTTAATCCCTAGGTTGGGAAGATCCCCCAGAGGAGGGAATGACTACCCACTCCAGTATTCTTGCCTGGAGAATTCCATGGACAGAGGAGCCTGGTGAGCCACAGTCCATGGGATTGCAAAGAGTTGGACACGACTGAGTGACTAACACACACATACACACAAGCAGAGAGCAAGTACATTGTAGAAATCAAATAAGTTTAAAACAAACAAACAAACAAAAAAAACAAAAGAAAGAAGAAGTTTCCATTTTGGTTGAGCCCACATCATTCACCAGAGTAAGGTCAGCAAACTTTTCTATAAAAGGCCAGACTGTAAATACTTTAAGCTTTGTGGGCCATATATGGTCTCTGCTACACAGTCTTTTTCTTCCTTTTTTGTTTTATAAAATTTGAAAGTTTTAGAAACCACTCTTAGTTAATAAGGTATACAAAAAAAGATTGTGGACAGGATTTGACCTATAAACTATAGTTCATCAGAGCCCTGGACCTGATAGCCACAAAAGGGTGACTTGTAATGCAGGTCTGGACAGCACCTGAAGCTCCCAGGCTCTGAAATGCTTATCCTGTAAGTGCTCTGACTCACAGAAGAGAGTTTACCTTCCGACTCACCACATTAGACTATATTTTCCTGTCTTCAATCAAAATTAAAGTCAAAGCCATGTTTGGCATGTTATGTACACTAGATCCTTTGCATTCACAAATTTAAATTTTATGGTTTCTGCTATTACAGAGACACCCCAAAATGTTCATGGATTTTAAAAAATGTTTCACTTTCAAGTTTAGACCCTAGAATTGTGCATGGGGGTTGGTCATATAGTGAGAGACCAGAAGCCTGGCTAGCACTTGCTTCTTGCTCTCCTTCTATTTTATCCCTATCCTGCACCATATAAACAGATAAATATTCTTTGGGGGTTGGGAAGGAGAGGAAATAGGTCTTAAAAGGGAAGTCAACTTCCAGGGCTGGTGATTAGTGAATTACATCAGAAGTTACAGACATTCCCCAGAAAATAGCAGATCTCCATAAATTAAATTAGTGTCTGAGGCCTTCAACAAAATATGCTATAAAGGGTGTAAGAAAAAGTAATTCATGAAAGGGTTTCTGTTCATTCTCCCATCAGAGAAAACACTTTGGAAGAGGTAGAGTTTTGAAGGAATTTCCTCATTTTGCCCAGTTAAACTTGAATGCATTTTAACAGGCCATTGTAATAGTCTCAGCTATTTGGATTCATATGTCCCTTGCAAAGGCTGAGGGCCTACAATGATTTAGTTTGACGTTTACCAGGCTTTTCATTTTGGACTCTGCAGCCAAACCATAATCAGTGCCAGCCCAAAGCTGATCTCTCCATGAAGACTCAGGACTTGGACTCAGCAATGAGATTCTTCGATATAATGACGACTTGAGTGCCAGAGCCTTTTGAAGAACATTCAAACTCTTGTATTTATTGTAGTAGCTGTCTTCATTCTTAACTTATTCCTGGACACTTCATGAAGAGTTAAGAAAGCAGCTTTTATCAACTGAGTTTTCATATGGGGGTCAATTGTTAACAAATTTCAAATCATCAATGATATCAAGTTTTAGTTTATAAAAACAATTGTACTGGGTACCACTAGGGCATAAAGTCAGCTTAGTTCCTGCCTACATGGGGTTTTCCATCTATCAGTGAGATAAAAATATGAATAGAAAAGTAAGTAAGCAATTAAAAGTTCAATGAAGTAGGTAAAGATACAATTAACTACAAATGGATTGACACACTATAAGTATTATAGAAAATTAGTGGAGAGATCCTTTATTCATTCATCAATCATTAATTGCTATTTATACTGTGCCAGGCATTATATCTTCCTTGTAGACTCTTCCTTGGGACTCTGACCTATATATACAATCTTTTATTTGAAATCTCCATGTATAGACCTCACAGGTATTTCAAACATGACATGTCTTACAGTGAACTTAGATTCACTTGCCAAATCTTCTCCTACAGCCTTCCCCTTTTGAATGGCAACTCAGTCTTCTGGCTGTTCAGGCCAAAAAACAAAACAACAACAAAAAACCCTGCTGCTGCTGCTGCTGCTGCTAAGTTGCTTCAGTCGTGTCCGACTCTGTGTGACCCCATAGACAGCAGCCTACCAGGATCCTCCGTCCCTGGGATTCTCCAGGCAAGAATACTGGAGTGGGTTGCCATTTCCTTCTCCAATGCATGAAAGTGAAAAATGAAAGTGAAGTCACTCAGTCGTGTCCGACTCTTCGTGACCCCATGGACTGCAGCCTACCAGGCTCCTCCATCCATGGGAGTTTCCAGGCAAGAGTACTGGAGTGGGTTGCCATTGCCTTCTCTGACAAAAAACCCTAAAATACCATATATTCATCCCTCATTCCTCTCTTTCCCTCACTTGTGTTCGATCTGTAAGCAAATCCTACTGGTCCTATTATTAAAATATATCCAAATCCAGCCACTTGTCACAATCTCAACAAGTACTATCCAGGTCTGTTGTGGGGATCATTGTAATAGCTTCTTGATTAATAGTCTCCCTGCTTCTACCCGTGATAGCTCGGTTGGTAAAGAATCGACCTTTAATGCAGGAGACCCCAGTTTGATTCCTGGGTCGGGAAGATCCCCTGGAGAAGGGATAGGCTACCCACTCCCGCATTCTTGGGCTTCCCTTGTGGCTCAGCTGGTAAAGAATCTACCTACAATGCAGGAGACCCTGGTTTGATTCCTGGGTCGGGAATATCCACTGGAGAAGGGATAGGCTACCCACCCCAATATTCTGGCCTGGAGAATTCCATGGACTGTATAGTCCATTGGGTTGCAAAGAGTGGGACATGACTGAGCAACTTTTTTTCTTTTTCTGCTTCTACCCTAGACCCTTGGCAACCATTCTGTCACCTCCCTGCCCAAGGCCATCCAAATTAACAAGCTTATAGTTCATATAGCACTTACTACCCACCAAGCACAAGCTCTTTGCAAGTATTAACTGAATTCTCACAATAATCTTACAGGGTAGGCACCGTGACTCTCTGCGTTTTATCAGTGAGGCAATGCAGAGACAGGACTCCAACCCTGACATTCTGGCTCCCCAGCCCCCGCTCTTAACTTCTGTGCCTGCTCCCTCCAGTGGTTTCCCTTCTCACTTTTGGAAAAAGCCCAAATCTTCATCATGGCCTGCTAAGTGTCACATGATCTGTCCCCATTACCTCCACAACATTCTTCTACTACCTTCTCCTTGGCTTACTCAGTCACAGTGACTTCCTCACTGGTCCTCAAACACCCCAAGCTTCTTCCCATATCAGGGACTTTCACCCTGGCTGGTCCTTCTGCCTGAGCCATTTCCCCTCAGGGTGGCCTGACTCACTTGTCACCTCCTTCAGGTCTTTTCTGCAAATGTCACATTTTCAGTTAGGGAGTCCTAGATTCTACTTATTAATAATCTTACTAATATATCTAGATATAATTCTAAGCACTTAACACACCCTTTACTTCATTAAACCCTCACAACAGCTCTGGGCTGAGGGAGCTCTTACCTCCATCTTACAGATGAGGAAAAGAGACCCAGAGTCACTAAAAAGTGTGCAGAAGGTCTCATAGCCAATAAGGAATGAAGTTAGGATTCCAACCTAAAATCTCTGGCTCTAGAGTCTGTGATCTTACACAGACACAGATACACACACAATCAATATACAAAATTTGGTGACTAATGGTTGATGGGAAAGTAAGAGAATTTAAAAAATCAGTTTGTGGAGCTTCCTTGGTGGCTCAGATGGTAAAGAATCTCCCTGCGATGCAGGAGACTTGGGCTCAGTCCCTGGGTTGGGAAGATCCCTGAAGAAGGTAATGGCAACCCACTCCAGTATTCTTGCCTGGAGAATTTCATGAATAGAGGAGCCTGGCAGTCTATAGTCTCTGGGATTGCAAAGAGTCAGACACGACTGAGTGACTGACACTTTCACCACTTTCAGAAGGTTGTAGCGAGAGTTCAAGACAGTTAGCATATAAAGTTAAAGGAGGACGCCAGGTGGAGGGTTTAGATGATCAGTTTCCAGAGTGATGTGTCTCAGTGTGTCATCTACGCTGTTCCTCCATCAGAACCTGAGAATAACTGGAGTTGGCTTGGGGGTGGGAAGTTCTCTCACAGCAAAGAATCCTTGATTCCACTCTAGATCTTCTTATGTAGAGTCATTGGGACCAGGAGCACAAGGATTTGTATATACAAGAACTCCTAGGTGATTGTGAAGTGCATTAAAGTTTGCAAACCACCATCTTGGAAGATAGGGAATAGTTTTATTGACTTAAATTAGAACACTAAGCATTACAACCCTAATATAGTAATTCCATAAAGAGATCTGCAAAATATGCTATCACTGTAAAACACTGAAACTTAGGGCAGGGATCTTTGATGGGTTTGTTCATTGATGGATTCCAAGTACCGAGAACAGTGGTTGGCCCAATTGGGGAATGTGTGAACTTTCAAGTGGCCCATTGGAAACTTTCAAGGTGCAAAATAACTTTGTATGAGCATATTTTACTCTGAGTGGTCCAACATTTCCATCAGACTTCTCATAAAAATTCACTTCTATCAGTTTTATCATTATTTCCTAAGAAATATGAACAGAGTGAAAAAGTATATTGGTTTTTGGAATTATTGATCTAAGTGTGACTTGAGGCTCTGGCATTTGGCAGCCGTGTGATATAACCAAGGCATTCCATCTTTCTAAACTTTGTTTTCCTCATCAATAAATCATCATCACCTCATTTAATGTCCATAAAAGTATCATGTGAATAAAAGGATCTTTGAAAAAAACAGGGCACTGTTATTAGGTGAATTATTACTTTTTATTTCTCAATTGCTTTGAAATATGATTTTGGGGGCAAAGTTCTAGATGGAAAAATTTAGTAAAATTAGGAAAAAATGTTTTCAAGACCTAGATGGCATAAGTAATACATAGCTATAGAATGTGTGGTGGCAAGAGTGATAAAGAACCCGCCAGCCAATGCAGAAGCGTAAGAGACACAGATTTGACCCCTGGATTGGGAAGATCCCCTGGAGAAGGGAATGGCAACACACTCCAGTATTCTTGCCTGGAGAATCCCATGGACAGAGGAACCTGACAGGCTATAGTCCATGGGGTTGCAAAGAGTTGGACACGATTGAAGCAACTTAGCACAGCACAGTATGGGAATAATGAGAGAATGAAAATATTCCCACTAAGTATTCCCTCCAAGAGATAATCATAGTCCAATAGTTGAAGGACAGTATTGCCTTTTGAAAATCAAATATTGATTTGTTGGAGAGATTGGCCTAGAATGTTACAGCTTAGTATTCTGTCACTCAGACACACAGCTCAAGCCAAATAACTTTCACTTAAAAACTTTTGGTGTAACAGGTATTTATCATTCATTATTTACTGCATCCTTGATATCCGAACATTGAAATCTAAGAGAAAAAAGTCGATTGTGCTGAAACCACGCAGACTTCAATGCCTCCTCAATTTTGGAAACTTAAGCACACCGCTTCCATCCTAAGACAGGATTTCAGTGACTAAGCAGATCTCTCCCTGAACATAAGGTAAGGAGAGTCTACCCTCCACTTTCTTCTAGCTGATCAACAAGATACACGTGAAGGAATTAACACTATAATCATTAAAGCACAGACAAAAATGTCATTTGTCAAGTGGCAAGAAACAGCTTTCTAATGAAAACACCATGCATTCCACAAAATTCTCAAAAACTTCATTCTGATTTTATGCCTAAGTTAAACATTTTGGAAAGGCATTTCCCTTGTAGCGCCAGAAATGAAAGCCTCAAATGCTTTGAAGTTAGAGATCTAACTGCCAACACAACTGGATGAGTCACATGTGATATAAAAATACCTATTTGGGGCTCTACTTTCAAATTAGAGCCACAACATAAAATCCACTTAATTGAACCAGGCTTCAAAGATTTCTGCACAAAAGTTAATAACAGCAATACAAAACAGTAGGCAGAAGAGAGTTTCTAACAGACAACCAAACTGTACATTTTCAAGACACATATAAGAGAAAGAAAACCAGTTCTGTGAATAATATATGAAATCATTCTGAAAAGATTTTCCACAGTAGTAAACTCTTGGTAGTAAACTCTTGGTCACACATTTCTTTATCTAAAGCTGAAAACCCGAATCCCAAATGACAGCCTCATTTCTATAATCACAGCTTCATCAACTGAGGCTGTTTTGCCACAGATACCATACCATTATGATGAGGGTTCTGGGTCTACTCATTTCATCGTCAATTTCCAGAGGCAAAATTTCGTGGGATGGTTCCTCCTGGCGTCGTCGACAAATGTGTGGACAGCTCCTCTGGACCACAGAACGAAAAGCTTGAAGCAGAACAATGCTGGCAGTGCAGCCCATCGCTGCATCCTGGAGCCCAGAAAATAACTTCTATGTGGATGCTATGTTTGAAAAACAGTGGCTCCTTGTCCCTGAAAACAGCCTACATCGCAGCTGCAGCCAGCTCACTCTCCAATCACTTCCTTGAGCTCTGATCATCTGATCACCGCCAAATAGCTTGGATGCAGAGATGGGAAAGATTTGATCCACTGAAACTGAACACACTCAGGAATATTAGAGCATTTTGCCCAGAGAACATTTCTCAATTCATCTCAAGAGCATGTTTCCTGTTCATTACAGTGATTCTCTTCAATTCCAGTTTTGGAGGTCTGATTAAAGATATCTTTCCCTCTCAGACACTCAAACAAATCACTCTTTTTCACATTAAACAACTGAAAAATTGACTTCACACTCACATGTTTTTTCCAAGGCAGAGGAGTGTCATATAAAGAGTGAAAGTGACTGTTGTCTTTTTAATGTAAAAACTTGCAGAAGGAAATTTTACTAGACACCTCACTAAGTGGCTGGGGTTCTGCTTATTGTAGCTCGTAAGTTCCAGAAATGAAATGGACTCTATATATAAAGTGGGGAGTCCTCTGAATCAAAACGATTTATCCGAAGTATGCACGCGTTAACCAAAGCCATGTGAGTGACACTAGTGTTCCCCCTGTGATTTTCTTTCAATAGCTCGGTTGTTCTGTTCCCACGCATGCAGTTCTGCAGCCTGATACATTTTTATATTTACATAGGCGGCTTGCATGGCTGAAAATATCTGTTTACTGAGGTCGGGCATTGAGCTTTGCCGAGCTGACCTCTCAGAGAAAAAAAAAAAAAGAAGAGCAGCTGTAAAGCATTTTCACCTCCTATCAATAAGAATTCAAGGTTTCAGGAAGGACTTTAAGGTCTCTGGCAGTTAAGAGTCTAGTATTCCCTGAATCCTGAGAGACTAGTCACTTAGGAGAGAACCGAGAGAGCTTAGGAGTCACGTGACTGGCTTGGACCGGCCTCAAGATCTAATGGTATACTGCAAGAGAATAAGACAACAGGGATGCTTGCACTAAAAATATCTCATGGAAAATAGATTTTGCTTACAAATGAGGAAACTACGAAATCCCCAGTAGGATTTACAACGTCGAGATCTTTCTGTCAAGCTAATCCTGTCCGTGTAACTCTCGGAGATTCAAAGTAAAAATGTTTTCTTTGGTTTCTGGGCCCCTCAGCGCAGAGGGTGTTACAGGAAGTTTGGAGGTTTCTTTTCCTCTAAGGTGTGGCCACTTCGGGCCCCAGTAAAGTGGCTTTCACAGAAGCATCTAGCAGAAGGCTCAATTAGGCATTAATTGCTCTGTAATCTGTCACAACACAGCTTCGTTTTAATTGGTATGTTTGCCAGAGGAGTAAAATATTTTTTTTCTTTTAAGAGGTACTGGCTGCCAGTAGTTTTTCATCTCCCTCTGTTTTGGGCAAACATATTTTAGTGCGGCTGGAAAAAGAAGAAAAAAATGCTAATGATGCTGGCAAGTCCTTTAAGTCCCTCTGGACCTTTGTCAGAGTGCCCGGGTGCTAATCTAAACCATTTTTTTTTTTTTTTAACTCTAAACAACTAGGGCATTTATTGAAGAGAGGTTACAATTTAGCCCGCCAGGCTTGCATATTGAATATATATATATATATATATATATATATATAAATGGTGTCCCACCAGAAACAAAATATGGAATGGGCTTTCATGATTATGAATGTGCCTTTTCAGATCTGATTGCTCCTTGGCGCTCCCTGGATGTCAGTGCCCACCCTCGCCCACCCACTCCCATACCCCATGACCTATCACCCTCCAGTCATTCCCTCAGGTTCTGGTCATCTGCTCAGGGCTGAAGAGCTTGAATACAGCAAGGCACTGACTGGGGGTCATTAAACATTCCCCAGCAGCTCCTGTGGGCTACAAATAAGAGTAGGTGGAGCCCTAAGTTACAAACCATGTGCTTGGCAGGAAAGAGGCAGTTTGCATCCCAAACTCCTTTCTAGCCATCTCTCCCTAAGGCTGGCTAACCTCTGGGGTCTCTTCTGGAGTCAGACGATCTGGCAGATGCCGAAGTCTTTGGGGAAATAAATGATGTGCTTTCTGGCTATTAGAGTCCTGTGTTCATCGATCCCTGAACTGCCTCTGAGGAATTCAGCCCTATTATTGATGGACTGCTATTACTGATGGGAGTCTCAAAATTCTCTCTCTCTCTTCTAACTTCCATCATCAAGGAAAGGGAACCTCCAAGAATTAGTTTCTTGGGAATTCAATTCACAACTGCAGTTATCCAATGGAAAAGAGGCTGGAAGGATGAAAACCAGAGAATGACAGCTGGACACACAGTCCAATGTTTTCTTATCAAAAATTTCAAGCACGCAAATTCAAAATTGCAGGAAAAGGATTGGGTTCTGAGATGTTTGAAAGAGGAAATTAAGCTAGGGATGTGGCAAAGTGGGGGAGGAGATAGATCAACCCACAGAGATAAGGTCCCTTTTTCCCCTCATGTTTGGCATAGATGTTGATACACAGGAAATATTTTAAAAGGAAGAATCAATTCCCTGAAGGTGTCTGCTAGTTTCTTTGAAGTATTAATAAAATGAATCACTAATTTGGCCTTTAAACATTAAATGTGCATGGAATGCTATTGCTGATAACAAGAGGTTATCTTAGAAAACCAACATGAGCTCAGATGCAAATATCATAATTAAGAAATGAATACATGTGTTTCCTTTCCTCCTTCCCAAAGTCCAAGTGAAATTACCAAAAAAGCAGTATAACAGGGGAATATATTCATTACAGTGAGAAAGTGGGGGTGGAGGGATGGATCTTTGAACAGAGTTTTCGGAAAATTTCTCTGAAAGTTGAAAAATGAACCTGATCACATTGAGCGATAACTAAAAATGAAGGATGAGCAAGAACTTCGGGGGCAGGAGGACACGGTAGAAAGAGGAGCCACAGTTCTCAATAGAGCCCTGGAGGGGGTCGGAGTTCCAGGGAAGTAGGTGCTCGGTGTGAGAAAGTAGCTAACTGACACCCATCCCACCACCAACCCCAGGAGACAGAACTGTAGAGCATGTGGCAACAGCAGAGGGGCAGACGCTTCCAGAATAAGGAGCACAGGGGTCAGCACCCCTTGGCCAGTGGAGGCAGGCGTGTCTGCAGCCTGCTTGCCTGG
Organism: Bos indicus; assembly: GCF_029378745.1. Classification (NCBI taxonomy): domain Eukaryota; kingdom Metazoa; phylum Chordata; class Mammalia; order Artiodactyla; family Bovidae; genus Bos; species Bos indicus. Next base: position 113,062,991 of record NC_091761.1, read on the forward strand.
CTCACACTCACAGTGAAGAAAGATGGCAACTGGCACACATGTCAACCTGTGAGCAGGTATGGGGTTGACCACATGAAGAAGTGGGCCTCCAGGGCTCTTCTTCCTGTTCCTGGAGCCAGAGGGCAGAGTACTCAGGCTACCCAAACTAAGTGGGTCCCTCCTTATATGTGGACTTATTCATAGAGGGAAGGGCTTCCCTGGTGGCTCAGAGGGTAAAGCATCTGCCTGCAGTGCGGGAAACCTGGGTTCGATCCCTGGGTTGGGAAGATCCCCTGGAGAAGGAGAGGGCAACCCACTCCAGGACTCTTGCCTGGAAAATCCCATGGACGGAGAAGTCTGGTAGGCTACAGTCCATGGGGTCGCAAAGAGCTGGACACGACAGAGCGACTTCACTTTCACTTTTCTTTTCATTCATAGAGGGACTGGCAATGTACAGACTGGGCAACACAGTTCAAGTCTAGTCCAGGCAGTAGCCTGGTGGAAGAGGCAGCAGAGAGGCTCCCATGAGCTGCAGAGTGTGTCAACTCGATCAAGTTGCTTGACCTCCCTGAGCCTCGAGAATATCCACTGTAACACGGAAATTATTCTTTACCATCTATTAGGATGCAGGTGGGAGGAGAGGACCTGAAAAGATCAATGTATATATGTGTGCGCCCAGTTGTCTCCTATTCTTTGCGACCCCACGGACAGTAGCCCACCAGGCTCCTCTGTCCAAGGGATTTTCCAGGCAAGAATACTGGAGTGGGCTGCTATCTCCTATTCCAGGGGATCTTCCTGACCCAGGGACTGAACCCCAGTCTCCTGTCTCTTCTGTGTTGGCAGGCAGGTTTCTTACCACGAAGCTACCTCATCAATCACTGAACAAGTGTGAGGCTACCTCTGTTGATGGGGAGAGTGGAAGATTGGTCGCCTCCCCCTGGGAAGCATCTCCGACAGCCCACACCTCACAGTTCAGAACGTCAGTCCTTATTACTGCACCCTGTGGGTTTCCTAACTCACAAACAGGCTGAAAATACGTTCTGATGGATTTCATTTCTAAGGGCTGTCATCCCCTTTCTGTAAGAGCTGGGATTGTGCTTGCTTTACTATATGTCCTCTGTAACCATGAAGTAGATGCTCAGTGAACAATAATAATAACAACAGTAATATTTACAATAAAGTAAGCCATCCATAGCACTTACTATGTGCCAAGCACAGTTCTATCTAATATTTACACATATTGATCCACATACATCTCTATTATGAGGTCATGATCTGATCATTCCCATTTTACAGCTGAGGAAACCGAGGCACAGAGAAGTTAAGTGACTTGTTGCTAGAATCACACCGAGTAACTGGCAAAGCCAGATCTGGCTACTGGGTATGAGATTTTTAAAACCAGTTCTGAAAGCCAAATATGTGCCAAGTAAACCTTGTATCTTCCAAAGGTGGATTTATACCAGAAAAATATTATTTGGCACATGGCAGGGTGTATGGAGGCAACCTTGGAACATCCCCTTTGAGAGCTGGTTTGTCCTTCATAGGAAAGTCTGTGATGTTTCCTTGGATCACAGTTTTAGAAGGCAGCTAGTAGTGTTAGCAGAATGTTTTGGGTGACCATTTAAATTACATTTTGATGGGAACTTACAACGTTTAAAAATGTAATGAATTTGATAACAGAATTCTTAAAAAGATGTATTTACTGTGTGAAGCATTCATTGGCAGAAACCACTCACCTATTCAAGCTGGCTCTGAAAGCACAAGTGGGAATATGGAATTGTGACTGGCGCCTTTGTTACTCCTTGATGCAGTGTCTATCCTTACATACAAAGATGCTGGCTAACACTGAAATACCCCCAGAAAAGAGGCTACTTTGGGTCCAACAGGAATGAAGCCATCACCCTAGGACACTGTTTGAACCTGGACATGGCTCCAAGAGAAAACCTGCTACCACTTGCCTTCGAATCCATGGGAAGTTGATAGCCTGAACTGCTGTTCACAGGGATCCAGCCATTCGCTTTTCTGGGCCAGCGTGAAAATTTGGTGAGGGCTCTGAAGCTGGTGCATTGCAACTGTCTCCCAGACTTTGTTGCCCTTCCTTCACCACCAGCGCTATTCTATACAGAGTTGTATGATGGCAAGAAACTGGAGACCAAGGACAAAGGCTGAAACTTGCACCCACTTGTTTAAGTTGGAGCACAGCCTTTCCATGGGAATTCAGTGCTTTGTGGAGTGAATCAGTCAATCAATATGGAGTGAAAATAAACTCCTCTTCCTCATTATTATTATCATCAAGGTCTGAATCTTGTTGGGGTTCTCTGTGAGTTTTCCAGAGGCTCAGCAATTGTGACCAAGTGAAAGTGACCCTAAAGGAGGAGAACTCTCCTAGACTAAAGGCAACTGAGAATTTAACCCCAAGCTGAGTAAAACCATTTCATGGACTTGGCCATTTTCCAGGGCAGGGATTAGCAAGAATCTTTTAACTTGTCTATTTCCAGATGGGTAAGTCCCCTCAGGTATATAAATTCAATTAAACGGATAGGATAGGAGGGAGTTGGTCAGTATAAAACACAACCCAGCAAAGTGATTCTCCCTGAGGCCCAGTTATTCCTTATCAACTTGCATCTTTGCCTCTCTTGGTGCTACTTCAACTCAAGAGCTTGGGACTCAGGTCCATTTTGATAGCAACTATGACCTCTTTCCCCCCATTTGTGATTTGTAGAGTTCTCTTCTTCCAGCTCCTATCTCTTCATTTGCACTTAATTATAGTGCCTCCCCTTTACAGGCATCTTTTCCACTTGCTGACATTTACTGAGTTGTACAATTAATCACTTTGGCAACAGGCACACTGTTCTTTCATTTAAAAAACCCAGGTGCTGTTGCCAAGCACATCTTTTCTTCACTTCCCTCCCTTTGGCACCAGTGCGGCTAAAAGCAGATTTCTCTTTGGTATGTTTAGGTGCTTCAGAAAATCTTCCTTCATTGCTCTCTCAAGTGGCTTCCTCAGCAGCTTCTTGCAGAGTACATGGATAATGTCAATGTTTTGTTAATATCACACCTTACATTTCTCAGGCTTCTGCATTTGACTGTATTCTTCTCTGGTCAGAGTTAATCTTTCTTATTCTTAGTAGAAGGCAGTACAGTGTAGCAGTTAGGCAAAAGCCTGAGAAGTGGACTGGGAATTTAAACCCACAGTTGAGATACTTGCTACCTTTGTGGCGTAAAGCAAAAGTTTTAAGCCTCAGTTTCCTCCTCTGTTAAATGAATGGATACTCATGAGGATCCAACTGCCCTGTGCCCAGTGCTTGGCACAGTGCCAGACATATGGTAAGTAAGGATTCAACACACATGAGTTAGTTATTATTGGAAGAGAAAAAAGATCTAAGGATTTCAGACATTGTTTACTTTTTCCCTGTCCCCTTTACAAGTGGTTAAAAAAAAAAAAAAAATCTCTGACTCTTCCTTGCTGAGGGACACACGATTCCCTGGGTGATGGAGGAATGGGCATGCCTCCTCTGAGCTTTGAAGTTGGGTCCCACGGTAACATGAGACCAGTTCCATAACTCCTTCCCAGTCCTTTTCCATGAGTAAACACATTTAAAATAATATAATAATACCTCACTTACCCAGAGGGCACTTATTTTGCAACCTCAACTATTCTGATCACAGCCAAGTTCTGGGAAGCAACAGAAACAACTTCTGCAGGGCCCGAAAGAGACAGTACCCAATTCATTACTCTGGGACGCTTACAGGAGTGGGTTAGAGAAGGGGTTTTCATACCTGTACCAGTTACAGCCACCATACACAGGATTCCAAAGACCTTGCTGAACGAAGCTTGCAAAAGCCTCTGACCAGATGCAATGTAACTGTGACTTGCCCTGGGCCAGTGGGAATAGGGCACAGCCACTTACAACTGGAAGGATGTCCCTCCTGATGGATGGAGTGCTGACAGCCTCTAACTTCTTCAAAGGGTTTCAAGGGTTCCAGCAATTAATCCAGCCAACCAAGACCCACACCACCAAATGGGATGGTGGACTGTGTTCCTGGGGCAAGGATGAGGGTGCATGATTCAAGCAACTGATGGGGGTGCTGACAGCTTCTAACTTCTTCAAAGGGTTGCAGGGGTCCCAGCAATTAAACTAGCCACCCAAGACCTACACCACCAAATGGGACTGTGGACTGTTTTCCTAGGGCAAAGATGAGGGTGCATGATTCTAGCTTGGTACCTGGGAAGTGATTCTGAGTTCAAATCCTCTGAACCTTATTTTCCTCAACTGGTATACTGGAACCACGATGCCCTCTTTTGCAGAGTTATTATAACAGAAGACATGCTATGAATAAAACACTGGCATAAATGGTAGATTTTATCACTCTTTTAGCTGTATTATGAATAAAACTATTATGTTTATTATCATTATTCCAAGAAAGAGCCAAAAAAGGTAAGTAACAGACCTGTAAGTCAAGGTTCAAGGCTAATACAGTCACATATAAATGCACCAGCAAGAGAGCCTTGGCACTAGAATGAATTGTCAATGTCAAGAGTGAGATGAAGCAGGAAGTGTCTTTGGCTCCTCATCACCAGTCAGTGAGCCCAGGGCACGCGCTTGAGTCTAACTAACTTAAAAGTACAAGCCCTGACAAAAGAAAGAGCTAGGATTTCCCTGGCGGTACAGTGGATAAGAATCTGCCTACCGATGCAGACGACATTCATAGTCTGGGAGGATTCCATACACCATGGGGCAACTAAGCCCATGTACCACAGCTACTGAAGCCTGTGTGCTCCAGTAGTGAGCCACAACTATTGAGCCTGTGTGTCGTAACTACTAAAGTCCATGTGCCTAGGGCCCATGCTCTGCAATAAGAAAAGTCAAATTATGTGCAGCGGTGACAGCTCCAGAAGGAAGAGAAAACTGTGAAACATTTGAGATAAACTTCCACCAACGACTGCTTTTAATTCTTAAAAGTTTGTGACTAAATGGGGTCAATTATATGATCTTCAAAAGTTAGCTATGTAAAAACTGTTCTGAGCCGTGGCTGGATCAATGAGCTATTAACTGTACTTTCAGTACTTGTTCTATTTTATTTTCTGTGCTCATTTCTTTCCCCTTTGAATTGTGGCAGGAATTAGCCACCCACATCCTAAACATTCCAAGTTAAATCTCGTTTACAATAATCATGAACTGCTTTCCAAACGTGAAAATGGCAGTCTTTTAAGTCATTTTCAAATGTGCTTTTCCAAACCAATTTGAGAGCTGAAAAGGATGGTGTCAACCTGAGCAAATCTCAACTCCATATTCTTTGCCAGGACTCAGGGGAGCAGCCCAACATTATCATTTTAGGGTTGGCGCAAAGCTCCCAGCTCAGGCTGTTGAAAGGAAATGAGGACAAAGCAAGGTTTAAACCCAGCAGGAGTAGGAGGGGCAGGGCTGTATTCAAAAGATTAACTTGATAAGATAATGTTCAACTTCTCTTTAAATCCTAAAGTGCAGGCTGTGGATTCCTCAAGTTTGTGTTCCTATTATCTTCAGTTTCTGCTACAGATAAATGAAGCTACTGCAGTTCTGCAGGAGGACTTGGGTACCCTGCATCCCAGGGGGATGTGATAGGAACAGCAGGGGATGGAGTTTGGGCTCTGACACTAATTAAGACTTCAGACAGGTCTTGTTACTCCTGTCTCTCTGGATCTAAGTTTGCTTATCCATAAAGTTAGAGGTCTTTCCAGTAGTCACGTACGGATGTGAGTCCAGTAGTCATGTACGGATGTGAAAGCTGGACAATAAAGAAGGCAGAGTGCCTGAGAATTGATGCTTTCAAACTCTAGTGCTGGAGAAGACTCTTGCGAGTCCCTTGGAAAGCAAGGGGATCAAATCAGTCAATCTTAAAAGAAATCAACCCTGAATGCTCTTTGGAAGGACTGATGCTGAAGTTGAAGCTCCAATACTTTGGCCACCTGATGCAACCAGCTGACTCATTGGAAAAGACCCTGATGCTGGGAAAGATTGAAGGTAGAAGGAGAAGGGGGCAACAGAGGATGAGATGGTTGAAAGGCATCACTGATTCAATGGACATAAACTTGGGCAAACTGGGGGATGGTGAGGGACAGGGAAGCCTGGCGTGCTGCAGTCCATGGGGTCTCGGAAGAGTCGGACACAAGTTAGCAACTGAACAACAGCAACAACAAAGTTAGAGGGTAAGAAGAGATGACCTCAGGTTCCTTCTAGGTCTAGAATCTAAAGGCTTTGTCTATAGATTCACTAAGTCCAATAACAGATGTCTGGGCTTTGGAGTAGAGAAGAGATAGGAAGAGATGTTGTTGGTATCTCTCTCATTCCCCCACCAATATTTTTAAAAAGGCAACAGTGAATCACAAGCAATGTGGAAAAACAGGTAGAAGCACTCTGACGAGTGAGAGTGAAGAGAAAAATATTGGGATTGAGGGAGTGGATGGAGGTTCAACTGAACCCATTTCCTTTTTCTTGGTGATCAAGTCATTTCTCAAGTCAGAAGCCAGGAGGACCTCCTTGTTCCCCATCCTGATCCAGCCTAGTAGCCAGAATAATCACTCCAGTGTGGTCTAAGGTGTACACAGCAATGTCCTATGGAACAGGAGCAGACTGATGGGATGGTAACAATAAGACTTGGCTGGTTTTTCTTCGGAGGTATGATATGATCATTTTGGTGTAGCATACACCTGAGTTTGTCACTCACTACCTGGATTACTGACCCCAAAAACAACCTTTTGAACTTCGCTTTCCATTTCAGTGAAATGGGACTGATGATAGTTTTTTATCCCTACGCAATAAGATGTGTGCGTGCGTGCAAAGTCACTTTAGTCCCGTCTGACTTTTTGCGACCCTATGGACTGTAGAACACCAATAGGCTCCTCTGTCCATGGAATTCTCCAAGCAGGAACACTGGAGTCGATTGCCACGCCCTCCTCCAGGGAATCAACTGGACCCAGGGATCGAACCTGTGCTTGTTATGTCTCCTGCCTTGGCAAGGCAGGTTCTTTACCACTAGTGCCACCTGGGGAGCCCACCTGCTAGGATGAGAAGGAGTAAATGAGATAATCCCAATGAAGCACTTAAGACACTTTTAACACTGTTCCTAGGATGGAGGAAGGACCCAATAAATAGAGAAGCTCTGTTCAGGGACTTTCAGAGTTGATAGCTACACACCCAGTGAGGCAGTCATGTCTCTCCCTGCTGGGCGATGGTAGCAGTCATGGAGAAGCAGAAAACCTTCTTTAGTAGAAGAAATCTCTGGGCTCTCAGTATTTTAGAAGAGAAGAATGCAAGACAGAACACAGGATGTTCATGTTTACCCTTTAGGCAAAGTATTGTCATCCTGTTTTCTATTTAGACACAGAAAGAAATAGGAGGAAGACTCAGATTTCAGGGAACTGAATGCTCTTCCCTTCGCCCACTCTGACCCCTCACCAAGGAGGACATAGGAGCCCTGCTTTGCACTGAGGGAGGGGCTACAGAAGCCCTGACCAACTTGTGGCAGGTTTCCTATCAGCCTAGACTATACATGCCTTCTTGGACCTGGAAGCAGGTCAGCACGTGGTCAAGCTGCCAGAGGACAAAGCTGCAGTGCCAATGATTTTTCTCAGGGTGGCTGGAATTTTTCTCTTGGGGCTGAGATCCCAACCTCCACACTGGTGAGTTTCTACTTCTGAAAATCTGTAAGTCTGGTCATACATGATGAAATTTCCCAAAATTCAACTGCAAGTGCCCCTAGGTCTTTAGAAATATAAGTGTCATCAGGAAATGATGCTATTCCATTCCTCAAAACCAATACCAAATATTTTAGCGCAAATCTTAATAAAGATCTAATCTGCACCCAACGTGGGGGGATAAGAGAAGGAATTTGCTATGAACATATTTTGCCTTTTAAAGCAGTCTATCACTACACAAAGAGGAGAGTGAAAGCCTGGCTTAAAACTCAACATTCAAAAAAGTAAGATCATGGCATCCGATCCCATCACTTCATGGCAAATAGATAGGGAAAAGGTAGAGGCAGTGACAGATTTTCTTTTCCTGCACTTCAGGATCACTGCAGATAGTGAGTGCAGCCATACAGTCATGGCTGCATGTGATGAAATTAAAAGATGCTTACTTCTTGAAAGACAATCTATGACAAACCTAGACAGAATATTAAAAAGCAAAGACATCATTTTGTCAACAAAGGTCCCTATAGTCAAAAGTTATGGTTTTTCCAGTAGTCATGTACAGATGTGAGAGTTAGACCATAAAGAAGGCAGAGCACCAAAGAATTGATGCTTTCTAACTGTGGTGCTGGACAAGACTCTTGAGGGTCCCCTCCACTGCAAGGAGAGCAAGCCAGTCAATTCTAAAAGAAATCAACCCTAAATGCTCATTGAAAGGACTGATGCTGAAGCTGAAGCTCTGATACTTTTGGCCACCTGATGCAAAGAGCCAACTTACTGGAAAAGATCCTGAGGAGAAGAGGAAAACAGAGGATGAGATGGTTGGATAGCATCACCAACTCTACAGACATGAACTTGAGCAAACCTTGGGAGATAGGGAAGGACAGGAAAGCCTGGCATGCTGCAGTCCATGGGTCGCAAAGAGTCGGGCATGACTTAGCAACTGAAAAACAACAGTCACTACACATCTAAGGATAAGGACACAGCACTTCAGATCACTTTGTAATTCACTTAATATATCGAATTCATTTGGACAGGAATAGCCTAGCAATTTATATTATGACCATCTCTGAAGGCATTAAGGAGGATATAAGTTGAGGAGGATATCAGCTTGGGAAGCAAGTTTACCCTTACAGACAGCCTCTGTATTGTCTAGTGTATGTGATGGGTAAGAAGGACTTGGGCTTCCCAGGTGGCGGCAGTGGTAACGAATTCTTCTGCCAATGCAGGAGATGCAAGAGAGGGATTGGGAAGATCCCCTGGAGGAGGAAATGGCAAACCACTCCAATATTCTTGCCTGGAGAATCCCAAGGACAGAGGAGCGTGGCGGGCTACAGTCCATAGGGTCACAAAGAGTCAGGACTGAGCACACACAAACACACACAGGAGGATTCTGCCAACCATTGGCAATGGTTTGGGAAGTCAGGTCTGGGTCTTACTAGCTTGGTCTTCTTCAGTGAGTCACATAACTCTTCTTTGCTTTCAGACTTACCTCAGAGGACTGTTGTGAAAATTAAGTGAGATAATCTGTGTAAAAGTACATATGTGAAATGTCAACAAGTGTTCTGAACAGTGCCACAGGATCACACCACTTGCTACTGATGTTAAGCTATGGTTTCAGATTTCTAGCTATTTCCACAGAAAGGCAGAGCCACACACCTGTGACAAAGTCTGGACGAGATGGTGTGTGATCAGAAGGGCCCTTGGCAAGCTACTTTCCGTTATGACAGGAAGTGGATGTTGGCACACTGGTGATGAAAACCTGGTTAACTGTGTGAATCTTATTAAGTTCACTGTTTTCAGGATGTGGAAAGTGACCATGGATGCATTTTTTACTTTCGTTTTTTTTTTTTTTTTTTTTTTGAGAAAAAGCTGTTGTATGCAATGGAAGGTTTTTAAGTATACATTGCTCACACCCATGGCCATCAACTTGCTTTTGCATGAAAAGACCACTACTGACTTTCAAAATTCAATTTTAACAAACACCAAGTCTGTTTAGATGAGGTGCATTTGTACGCAGCATCGCTGTTCTTCGGCCTTTTAAACTGTATTGTAACTGATACTATTTGCTTCATTGGCATTGATTGTGGGATAATTTCAGTCAATGGGCAAGCTGTCCAAAATAAAAGCCTGGGACATTACTTGGCTTAACCATTTCTCTTTCCTTGCTTAGGTCTTTTGAGCCAAATTGCTCACATCTTACATCCCTAAAAATAAATTTCTCTTAAGTCTCCTACAGCTTCCAGTAAGCACCCCATCTTGCTCCTCTCCATTTCAGCCCCAAGTGGGAAAAGCTCACCCTATATCTGAGGGTCAGATGCAGTGGGACATGGTAGTCACTGGTCGTGGGGAAAGGGGGTGAAAGGCTAAGCTGCTTGGTATGACACAGAATATCAGAACTAAATCAGCAGCAAAAGAAATCCTAAAGACCAGTCATCCATCAAAACTTAAGGGATCAGTAAAAATGAATCAGCGGCTTCGCTGGTGGCTCAGTAGCAAAGAGTTCACCTGCAATGCAGGAGCTGCAGGAGGTGAGGGTTCGATCTCTGATTTGGGAAGATCCCCTGGAGGGAGGGTATGGCAACCTACTACAGTATTCTTGTCTGGGAGGGGCTACAGTCTATGAGGTTGCAAAGAGTTGGACATGACTGAAGCTACTTAGCACATATGCACACACAAACATGAATCAGAACACAGTGGTTTACAGGCTGTCTCTGTGGGGTCTGATGCCAGAGTCCAAGTCCTGGCTCAGACATGGATCAGCGATGTGATGAGATGTGATGATGGATAAGAGACTTCACGTCTCTAGGTGTCATCTGTAAACTGAGGAAAGGAAGCGTGGTAACAGTTACAATGACCATATAATTGCTGGTCCAAACCAGGACTCTTTTAGAGGGTGCTATTAATAATGACACCAGAATATTAGGCATAAATAGGGACTATGCAGAGACAAAATTGGATGCATGGTCACCTTGGTAATAATTTCTACCATGTATGGTTGCTATGGGGCTTCTCTGGTAGCTCACCTGGTAAAGAATCTGCCTGCAATGCAGGAGACCCTGGTTCGATTCCTGGGTTGGGAAGATCCCCTGGAGGAGGGCATGGCAACCCACTCCAGTATTCTTGTCTGGAGAATCCCCATGGACAGAGGAGTCTGGTGGACTATAGTGCATGGGGGTCACAAAGAGTTGGACACGACTGAGTGGCTAAGCACAGCACAGCACATGGTTGCTATGAAAATCAAATAAGGGGAAAAAATCAAAATAGGTAATCCATGTGAAATCATTTAGGCAGGCATTTGGTATAACGGTGTCAGTAAATGTTAGCAACATGAGCAGGACTTAAGGGTCAAGGGATCTAATTTGAATATGATGATAAGAAGTGCTGAGCAGCTTTGGAACTTGGTTCTGCATGGAGGTGGTTGGCTAGGAAGGAGATTAAATTCCAGGTTGGGAGGGGATGGGAGCCCCAGACATTAGATGGAGGAGGGATAGAAGCAAGATCTGAAGCTTCACTAATCATGGTGACTGAGGTTAGGGGCAGAGGAAGGAAAGGAAAGAGTTCCAACTCTTTCAAGTGTTCATGTGGCCTCTTGAGAACTGGGTTTCCTCTAACCTGGGATCCCTAAATCCTCGCTTCTGATTTCAAAATCTACTCCACCCCGTGAAAGTCTATTTCCATATTTCCATTTAGATATTCTGTTCCCTGCCAAGTTCAATATTGCCTTTGTGCCTTGTTTCTGAGTCAGCTCTGCCTTGCAACTGTCCTGTTCTGCGTATTTTTATTTTTATTTAATTTTTCTTTTATATTGGAGTATAACTGATTTACAAAGTTGTGTTGGTTTCAGGTGTACAGTAAGGTGATTCAGTGATACATACACATATATCCATTCTTTTTCAAATAGGTTATTATAGACTGCTGAATAGAGTTATCTGTGCTATACAATAGGTCCTTGTTGATTATCGCTTTTATATACAGTAGTTGTCTGTTGGTTTTAATGGCTGCACCATTGTTCTTTAGACTTTAGGGTAATCTTTGTTGCCTCCTTCTTCATGGCCATGCACATAGAATAGGCAACAAGCCCAGCTCATAAGCACAGCTAATAGAGGATAAGAGTCAGAGAACAGCTCATGCGGGGAATATATGTGAAACCCAGGCTTGATGACACAGGGGGCTCATCTCAGGAATGGTGAGCACAAGAACTGAAGTCCAGAGTTCCCAGCAAGCCAAGGAGGACCAGAGTAGAATCTGGAAGGAGAGTCATTACCAGACATGCAATGTGGTCCAAAGCCACGGAGAGGATTTTAGATCTGGAGACAGTTTCCCAGAGGGAAGAGTGGTGTCCAGAAGAGAGTGGAGAACCCAGGGGGCTCCAGAAGAGGAGTGCAATGTGGGTGTGTGGGGCTGGGGATACAGACAGCATTCCATGGAATAAATGCACATCTTTCTGGCTGTCTCCTGTCTGTGTTTTCTCCAATGTAGGTTCCAAAATCTGTGAAGCTGTATGCCCTCAGATCTCCCAGAGACTTGTGAGATTCCTTGTTTCAATTCCTTGTGCCACCCCCCAGGTCTCGTTCTTATCACTTGCAATCTCATGGTATTCCAAGAGCCAGTCATCGTGTGGGCCTGTTTAGTCACTCAATCATGTCTGACTCTTCGGACCCTGTGAACTGTAGCCCATCAGACTCCTCTGTCCATGGGATTTCTCAGGCAAGAATATTGGAGTGAGTTGCCATTCCCTTCTCCATGGGATCTTCCCGACCCAGGGAATGAACCCACATCTCCTGCATTGCAGGCAGAGTCTTTACCATTGAGCCACCAGGGAAGCCCAGAGCCAGACATAGATGGTTTAAAAATGGCAATCTAAAAAAACAAACAAACAAAAAATGGCAATCTAGTTTCAATTCCCAATAAGTGTTACATGTGTTGTACGTTTTCCAGCTATTTTCTTAAAATTTTGCTTCTCTTGCTGCTTGTCTGTGAGTCAGCACGAGCAGATGAATGAATATGAATGAATAAGTGGCAAATGAACTTACTAAAATCACTTGGAAGCATCTGGTTTTACTTGGCTCAGCACCTTGGTGTTTTTTTTGTATTATTGTTTTTCTTTGTAAATATTTACTCACATCCTCCTTACATTGTCCTCAGTGTCAGAAGCAATGACCCATCTCTGTGCACTCAACAATTCCATCCATCACTCCTCTCCCTTCTACTGGCTCCTTCCCCTCAGCAGCACAAAAGCTTCTTCCACACATCATACAAAAAAAAAAAAAAAAAAAACATCTCTTCAACCCTGAAATTTCTATGGCTCCTGAACTCTCTCACCTTCCCTTCCAGGCAAACAACTGGAAAGCATCATCTAAAGGCCCTATTTTTTTCCTTCCTCTTCTCCCATCCACTCTTAACACCCTGACACTCACTTCACTGACTTCTTCCTCTTCAACAAAGGGTCATCAATAACCTCTGCCAGTGATTTCTAGATAGAAAAAAGACGGCTGACATCCTGCAATGTACTTTTTTCTCTTACAAAAGTGTTGCTCTTGAAATATCACCCATAGCAAGAAATTTCATGTGCAAACTTCCAAGGCTGCTTCTGCATGTTACCCAGGGAGCAGGTTCAGCTTAATGAGGTGTTAATATGTCAACCTTCCTTCTTCCTTCCTTCCTTTCCTTCTTAATAATCATGGAAAGAGGAAAGGAAGGAAGGTAGGGGGGTGGAAAGGAAAAGAAGAAATCTCCATTTAATGAATATTTACTGAAGGTCAGTCTATGCTAGGCACTGTCTCAGGCTAGGGCAGTGAACATGGAGACGAGAGCTCTTGCCCCTCGGGGATTATATTCTGGTGTCAATCTCAAATAAAATGCAATGTCCTATTAGTAAAAGCTTACCCATAAATACCACAATGGTATTTTTGAATGGATTATTTTTAATTTTTTTTAATTAAAATATATTTTTACAATGCTCTGTTGGTTTCTGCCATACAACAATGCAAATCAGCCATAATTACACATACTTCCCTTCCCTCGCTGGCCTCCCTCCCCTCCCCCATTTTATCCCTTCAGGTCATCATAGAGCACCAGACTGGGCTCCCTATGTTACACAGGAACTTCTCACCAGCTATCCATCTTACAGGTGATAGGGTATGTATGTTGATGCTACTTTCTCCATTCATCTCACTCTCTCATCAACTGATGAATGGATAAAGAAGATGTGGTACATATATACAATGGAATGTTACTCAGCCATAAAAAGGATGAATTCAAGTCAGTTCTAGTGAGGAGGATGAATCAAGAGCCTGTTATACATAGTGAAGGAAGTCACAAAGAGAGAAACAATGCATATATATGGAATCTAGTAAAATTGATATCGATGAACCTATTTGCAGGGTAAGAAAGGAGATGCAGATGTAGAGAATGGATGGGTTCTTTATCCTAAAATGAGCACCGTCTGGTGCACTGTCCAAAATTTCAGAGGAGAAAAATTAAGGTCAAAGAAGCAACTTCTCCTAGGTCTTCAACCTGAGAATTACAACCTGATGATATATAGCAGTAAATATTAGAACTTATTCTATAGAATGCCAAGTGCTTGGGAAAGCTCAGCAGTAGACTGAAAGCTTTATTATGTGTGATGTAACAGGTTCCCTCTGATGGTTCTTCAGAACACATCCTGCTCAGTGTTACAAGGCACTGATCCAGTCATTGTTAAATGGACAAGTGACCTTAAATTCGAAAACTACAGACTATCAAAGGGTAAGAGCATGTGGCTTTTCACATTACACACCTTCTATGCAAAAATACAGCTGGCCCCAAGAAACTGATACACAGATACACACACACACATGCACACACACACACACAGAGTAACTAGCTCTACAGGTCATGCTTCAGACTCATTGCTGCAGTTCCTAATGGTTTGTGTATCTGGTTTCTAAAAACACAAGGAAAGAATCATGACCTCTGGGCAACTCTTAGCGTTTGAAAATACACATTCTGTTTATTACAGTCATTAATGGAATTGTGCTTTCCATGTATGGAAGACCAAAAGGTAAATGCTTTAATAGGGAAAGAAACAACCCACTTAATTACGCTTTTGTCTTTCCTTTTTCTGATAAGAACAGCCAACATGAGATCTACCCTTCTAATGGATGCTTAAGTGTACAGTAGTATAGGAGTGTTGCTTATGGACACAATGTAGTACAGCAAATCTGATAGAATTGAGCTTCATCCCCATTGCCTAGCAATCCTTCTTTCCCCTTCTCCACTTAAAAAAGAAATAAACATATCTTAGAGCAGCCTATTCCACATTTAAACTGTTTTGTTTTGAGCACTTCCTGTCCACAGCTCATGGAAAGTAATAACACCAATCCGGCTAGGAGGCCAACAGAATTTCAACATATTTACAACATCTGGAGGGTATCTTTGCCAAGAGAGGGGCAGGATGTAGGGATTGGAATGGTGAGTCCATGCACCCATCACAGCCTCTCTGTCTTCTCTTTGGGGAGAGGGGCTTCAGAACAGTGTTCTAGCTAATCCACAAAAGAAAAGCCATTACTAGAAAGTGGGGTGTTAATTTGGCACTAAAGGAATTAACCTGCTGAACTGGTCTAGTGCTGCTTTCTATTAACAGTGGGAATCCACAGATTATTACAGGTAGTGGTATCTTATCAGCATTTTTAAATGATTAGCTTTAAAGTTGCTAGTTAGCTGATAACAGTACAAGTAATAGTAGTTTTGACAATCTTTCAAGGTATGTGCATTTGGCAATAGGTATACAGGAGGCAAAAGCAGGTGCTGGGGATGTTGGTACCCGTGGGTGGGGCTTACCAGAGGTATGCAACTGTATACAACAGAGAGCCTAAAGAGCAGTTTTATTCAAAGTGCTATGAAAGATGAGAGTGAAGTGAAGTGAAGTGAAAATCGCTCAGTTGTGTCCGACCCTTTGTGACCTCATACATTGTGTAGCCTGCTAGGCTCCTCTGTCCATGGAATCCTCCAGGCCAGAATCCTGGAGTGGGTAGCCATTCCCTTCTCCAGAGGATCTTCCCAACCCAGGAATCGAACCCAGGTCTCCCGCATTGCAGGTGGATTCTTTACCAACTGAGCCACCAGGGAAGCCTGGAAGATGAGAGGGGGCAGTTAATTTGGTCAGGAGAGTTAGATGTGATTTCTTAGAGACTAAAAGATTTGAGCCTCATTAAGGATGAATGAATAAATGATGTTTGGAAAGTAAAGTGAGGAAAAGGGTTTCAAACAAGAATGGCTGTGCCCCTGATGGAGGCATGGCACGTATGCAGATGGATTCACTTCCTGCCTGAGGCAGAAATCTCTTAATATGAACACTGCCCCCTGGTGTCCATTGTGAGAAGAGGCTTCAAGTCAAATACCTTCTGCTGTTACTCGTCTGTAAGAACCACCTACTGTCATCCTCAGTATCATTGCGTCGTCGGATCATCTCTTCAGGTCTCATCCCTAAGTGGCATGATGAATAAAAGCAAGCACTGGCCAGGAAATGCAATAACAACAGTAACAAGAACCACACATAAATCTTTCTCAGTGACTTCACTCAGAAATAAATCTGCTTCTGCTTAGGGCCCTTTATTGACAGATGTGAAAAAGAAACACTTCCATTTATTTCTTTGGTTTTAGTGGCTGACTTTCGGTCAACTGTTCACCTCTCTTCAACTGGCAAGTAGACTGAGATACAGAAAGTGTTTCTGTGACTACTTATCACAGTGTGACAACAGCTGGACCACGACTCAAGGAGCTGATCGTGGGCTCAGGCGGACAGACAGATACCCCACAAATGTAGAAGGAAAGGAACCAGTGGAGAGCATCTCATTACCCACAGCTCCCAGGAGGGGTCTAGAGTGTTGTGAGATGTCCAGAACATAATGAAGAATCCGTATAAACCATTATCAGTGCCACTGGGGTGGGATGTACAGGTAAGAACTGATCAATGACCAGGGAAAAAATTTATATAAAGTGACAAATGCCATTTCTAATTAATAATGGAAAAGAATTTCAGGAGGTTACAGTTATAGTTTAGAGTTGGAGTTTGGAGTTAATTCCCTCTAGGAGATTTTGAGCTCCCTGAGGGTGCAAGGTGGATCTTTGTTCCACCATTCCACCAGAAGATGGATCTTCACAACAGAATTATCTCTAGAGGGACAACACTCTCAATTAGAATCAGAGGAAAGACACACAATCCTGAAGTCATGCTTTATTGATTTCGTTGACTTCACATTTAATCAAATGAATCTTTTGTTCAAAAAAAGTATATATTCAACGCACAGAGATACTCTCCACTTAGTTTCAAATAAAAGGCTTTATCTAAAAGCAGTTCTTGTTCTAGATTTTATAGAGTTGGTATTTCGTTTGTATCCCTAAACCCTAATGAGCTTCCTTGTCTGCTAAAACTACAAGAAACAGTGTCTCTTTAAAGTTCCATGATGTGTAGTTAACCTGATAATATAAGGTTAATGACTTCCAAGCCAAGAAGCCATGTTTTCTCCCACGAAATGTTAAAAGACAACTAGAGTCTTATACCTATCCCTCAGGTTTAATCATTATCAAGCCCACCATTAAGTTCAGTTATTTGTGTGTGTTAGCCACCTGATGTGAAGAGCTGACTCGTTAGAAAAGACCCTGATGCTGGGAAAGATTGAGGGCAGGAGGAGAAGGGGACGACAGAGGATGAGATGGTTGGATGGCATCATTGACTCGATGGACATGGGTTTGGGTGGACTCCGGGAGTTGGTGATGGACAGGGAGGCCTGGCGTGCTGCGGTTCATGGGATTGCAAAGAGTTGGACACGACTGAGCGACTGAACTGAACTGAACTGAGTCATTGTTCCTGACTGACTTTTTGCAATCCCATGGACTGTAGCTTGCCAGGCTCCTCTGTCCATGGAATTCTCCAGGCAAGAATACTGGAGTGGGTTGCCATTCCCTTCTCCAGGGGATCTTCCCTACCCAGGGATTAAACACAGGTCTTCTGCATTGCAGTCAAATTCTTTACCATCTAAGCCACCAGGTAAGCCCCTAAGTTCAGCTATCTTACCAAAAGTAAATATTAGAATGACAAATCCAAGAAGCTATTTGATAATCCTAAAACTGATGATGACTAACATTTCTTGAACATGTCCTATTTGCTCAGCATTTTCTTATTTAATCTGTGATATAAGCATATGATTATCTCTTATAGTGGGTTAAATGTGGCTCTCAAAAAGATATCTCTACATCCTAATCGCTGAAACTGGCAGATACAACCTTTTTCTGGGAAAAGGTTCTTTGCAGATGTAATTAAATTAAGGTTTAAGATGAGATAATCTTGGATTATCTGAATGGGCCCTAAACCCACTGATTGTTGTTCAGTTGCTAGGTCATGTCCAACTCTTTGCAATCCCGTGCACTGCAGGACGCCAGGCTTCCCTGTCTTTCACTGTCTCCTGGAGTTTGCTCAAGTTCATCTCCATTGAGTCAGTGATGCTATCTAACAATATCATCCTCTGCCATCTCCTTCTCCTTTTGCCTTCAATCTTTCCCAACATCAGAGTCTTCCAATAAGTTAGTTCTTCTCATCAGATGGCCAAAGTATCGGAGCTTCATCTTTAGCATCAGTCCTTCCAATGAATATTCAGGGATGATTTCCTTTAGGATTCACTGGTTTGATCTCCTTGCAGTCCAAGGGACTCTCAAGAGTCTTCTCTAGCACCACAATTCAAAAACATCTATTCTTCAGTGCTTAGCCTTCTTTATGATCCAACTCTCACATTCATACATGACTACTGGAAAAACCAAAGCTTTGATTATACAGACCTTTATTGGCAAAGTGATATATTTGGTTTTTAATACACTGTCTAGGTTTATCATAGCTTTCCTTTCAAGAAGCAAGGAGCAGATTTTATTTTCTTGGACTCCAAAATTACTGCAGCCATGAAATTAAAAGATGCTTGCCCCTTGGAAGGAAAGTTATGATAAACCTAGACAGCATATTAAAAACCTACTGATAAGTGTCCTTATAAAAGACAGAAGAGGGGAAGACACAGAAAAGAAGAGACAGCAATGTGAAGAAGGATTAGGGGTTGGAGTTTGCAGTCACAAGACAAGAAATGCCTGGAGTCACCAAAAACTGGAAGACACAGGAAAGATTTGCCCCAAGAACCTCGGGAAGGGTGTAGACTTGCTGACTAGTAGATTTGCTGACCACTTCTGGCCTGGTAAAAAAATTCCTGTTGTTGTAAATGTAAGTTGCCCATTTATGGTATTTGGTTATGGTAGGCTTGGTGCAGTAGTAAAGAATCCACCTGCCAATGCAAGAGACACAAGAGACTCAGGTTCGATCCCTGGGTCAGGAATATCCCCTGGAGTAGGAAATGGCAACCCACTCCAGTATTCTTGCCTAGAAAATTCTATGGACAGAGGACCTAGTGGGCTACAGTCCATGGGGTTGCAAAGAGTTGGACACGACTGAGCACTTAAAAAACAAAGCCATGTTTGAACTCATCTTTCCAACTCAAAAGTGTAGGCTTTAAGCATAAAGCTACAGGCCTGGTTTAACAGTCTAGAGAACATTTATTTTCCTAAGAAAAAACCAAGAATGCCAAGAGTGTGCTGATGCAGAGTTTCAGAGCAGCCCTTCCAGAAGCTTCCTGCCTCCAGAATCAATTATTTGCATTTAAAGAGCCATTAGGGTCTGTCTGTCAGCCATTCAGTCCACATACGGCCCTGCTTCAGAGTCAGGGATAAAAGCTGCTCTACACTTGACCCCCAAAGCAGCAGTCTTGGCCTTGCTTTGTTTCTCTAATCATACACACCATCTTTACTCATGCTGGGCCATAATACAATGGAGGATGAACATTAAATTAAATCTATAAACAGCCTGAAATCAATCAAGCCCTTCATGAAACTAATTTTGGAAAAGAGGTCATTAGACATATTAGAATCAATTCGGAAGTGAATTGAGAAACAGGGACCTCATATTCTCTTTAGGATAAAACCTTTTTGCCATGAGATAGAGTTTTTAATTACCTTACACCAAAGGAGTCCTTTCCCTGGAGTCAGTGATGGGCAGGGAATCCTGCCCTCCACGGGGTCGCAAAGAGTTGGACATGACTGAGCGATTGAACTGAACTGAAAGGAGTCCAGCACCACAAAATAATGACGCATCTCCAGGAGTCAAAACAGTGATTTTACGATTTAAGGAGAACAGGATGCCATTGCTGTCCCCCCACAAGGAGGACATCTAACTCCATTTCATTCTCCAAAGGCCACTAGGCAAGCTGACAGGGACACAAGAATATGATTTCAAAAACTGGTGAATTCAGGGGAGAGAAAAATATTTTTGAAACAGTAAAGTTCTGGCAATTCCAACTAGACATTTACTAGAGCATTGCTGTTTTTTAGTTGCTGAGTCATGTTCAACTCTTTGCCACCTCATGGACTGCAGCACGCCAGGCTTCCCTGTCCTTCATTATCTCCCCGAGTTTGCTCAAGCCCATGTCCATTGAGTTGGTGATGCCATCCAACTATCTCATCCTCTGTTGCCCGCTTCTCCTCTTGCCCTCAATCTTTCCCAGCATCAAGGTCTTTTCCCATGAGTCAGCTCTTCTCATCAGGTGGGCAAAATATTGAAGCTTCAGCTCCAGCATCAGCCCTTTCAATAAATATTCAGGGTTTATTTCCTTTAGAATTGACGGGTTTGATCTCCTTGCTGTCCAAGGGACTCTCAAGAGTCTTCTCCAACACCATAGTTCGAAAGGATCAATTCTTCAGCACTCAGTCTTCTTTTTGGTCCAACTCTCACATCTGTACTATACTAGAGCATGGCTGATTGAATATTAGTCACACATGTACCATCATTTTTATTTTTGGCAAATCATTGAATTACCTGCTATATACCTAACACAATCATTTGAATCAATGATTTAATTTCTTTTCATAAACTTATTTTAAATTGACCATCAACAGAATAGTCTTCCTGACCCAGGGGTCGAACCCAGGTCTCCCGCATTGTAAGCAAGACGCTTTACCGTCTGAACCACCAGGGAAGTCCCAATAGAATAGTATCAGCTGCCAAAAACAGAATAAGGTACTTTTAAACTATGAGGGCAAAATTAAAGAAATGTTGCTGTTCAGTTCCAGTTCAATACCATTGCCTCCCAAAGTTTAAGTCCAAACCCACTCTCTCTTTGTAAAAAGTGAGAGAATAGCAACTGTTAGGTGGTAAGGAAACCAACACTAAACTGAGATTTTTATCCTCAATGTAATCAGAAGTATTGATAAAGAACTAAAAAGAAAATAACTTTTTATAGTGTGATTCAATGTTACTTAAAGCTGTGTGGGAAACTACCAAAAATAATCTTGAAAACACTCATTGGTCTGCTTTTCACACCTTGGGAAAGAGCACTAAGCGGGGACAGGTAAAGAAAATTTCCAAAACAAATAATAGTTTTCCAGAACAAATATAATATATATCTGTTCAAGTGTGTACCCTCAGTTGCTCAGTCATGTCTGATTCTTTGCGACCCCATGGCCTATAGTCCACCAGGCTCCTCTGTCTATGGAATTTCCCAGGCAAGAATACTGGAGTGGGTTACCATTTGCTGCTCTAGGGGATCTTCCTGACCCAGGGATTGAACCTGTGTCTCTTTCATCTCCTGCACTGACAGGGATTCTTTACCACTTATGAAATTCATATTCACATTTCTACCTACCTTTACATTATGGACTATTTCTCTCCTTTCCATTCGTTGCAGTCTTAGTTGGGGTGGCATGGTTACTATTGAATTCTAACTGCTATCTTTCTATCTTTCAGGTTAAGTTTGTGAATTCACTTACATCATAGCTCTAGTTGAAAACCTTTAAAACCTGAGTCCATCAAGTTATTCAAATGGGAAGCAGTCTGCAAAGCCCTTATTATCTTACCTACCGGGTAAATTAATAGTGTCCTAGCTGTTTCTTAAATATTTAAGCAGTTTCCTGTTTATGTTTTTGCTCCTGCCACTTTCCCCACTTACAATCCATCTGATGCTTCCAGTCAACATCTCACATATTTTTCCATGTATACCTATGGCTGACTCATGTTGATGTATGGCAGAGCCCAACACAATATTGTAAAGCAATTATCCCACAATTAAACCAAAAAGTAGATTTGCTGAGGTCCTATGACCAAAGTTATTTCTCTCTTCTGCATGCCCCTCTATTCTCCTCTTATGTCCAGCACACACCATCTAACATAAGTGACTTGAGTATACTTCCAAACCATTGATAGTTTTAATTTACATTTGGAAAGAAAAGCAACAAGGAAAGGATAGGCCTGCTGCTTAAAACTGAAGAAAAGTATGGATGGATATAAAAATTCATCTTTCATACTGCTCCTGTCTTCTAAGCATCAGTGATCTTTGCCTAAAAAAGGTAAATGACCCTTGAAAAGGAGAAAATGAAGCCCTCAACAATAGCTTTGAACTTCAAGCCCATGAAACTACTTTGTATTGTATTGAGAGAACTCACTCAACTGGCATTAGGGGCTCTGCAGATGCATGAAGGCCAGAAGATTTGAGATGCACAAATGCATCGCAAAATTCATAAAAGGAATATGAGGTACACTCTGCTTTCCAGCATCTTGCTTAATGTTTATTTCTAGCAAACTTCTAGAGTGGCTATTAACACGATGGTTTATCAGCTCTTAGGAAAGGAAAAGGTGGTCATGAAGAGTCAATATAGATATATCACTTATATCAAATCAGGTCACAATAATTTTGTTTCCTTTTACCTGGGCCTGAGATAGAACGATGGAATGAATTTTATAAAGCTATCTGAAAAGACCTTCAAAATGTTTCTGTTGACAACCTGGAGCATGGTTTCTAGCATTAACCTCACTGCTCTCTTAGCTCTGTTAAATTACACAGATACACAGATGAAACATGGGATGAGGTCACAGGGCCAGTATTGCTATAGATGACATGAAGTCAAAAGAAATAATTAGCAGATAGATATAACCAGAATCCAAAATGTCCCCACATGCAGACAAAGTTGAAGATAAACTTCAAAGATGAAAAGATCCTAACATAAATTTTTTAAAAATCACAATAATATAGAAACATGATTTAACAATGCATTCATGAAAAAGACTTGGGTATTAGTATAAACTGACCTTTGGTGAAGCATGTAATATTAAGTTGTATCAGCAAAAAAATAAAAATAGTACTTAGTGCACAGGTGAAGGTAATCCTGGTTTTCTTGGCATTTATTAAACATTGACAACTCTTCAGTTCTTAGTGACCGTGTAGGAAGGATACAGACAAACCAGGACTCATTAGAAGAGAGTAATGAAGACAATGAAAAAAAACATGGGTAACAAAGCTCTGAAGAATGATGGCTAGCTTTGAAAAGATGTACTAGGTATATCCTGAAAAGATATACACAAAGTTTGTCCATTCATTCTTTCTTATGGAAATATCTGAATAAACTTTGTGGTCAACTCAATAACTCTATCAGATAAGAGAATTGCTATCTATTAATAAAACTTAAAAATAGTCATAAAAAGAATTATGCCTAATTATAAGTATGGCCAGTGACATGCTTTCAGAAATTATTACCATCCAACTATTTTAGTAGTGGGGTGGGAAAAAAAAATAAAAGTAACTTTCTATGTATAGCAAATACAGTATGCCCAATACAATCCAAAGGAGTAAATTTAAAGCCACAGCTGGAAATTCACAGAGATTAATTCTGGCTCAAGATAATAAAGAATATTCTAGAAAATAAAAGCGGTACCAAGAATGGAATTAGCCATCTTGCCATTTATTCAACAACTATTTCTGGAGTGAAGACCCGATCCATTCTTATGCCTAGTGATATGTTTTGGCTAGTTGACACTTGTTCTTCTGAACTAGTTATTGTACCAATATCTTATGCTTATTTTATGAAATGATTCATATTTTAAGAAGAGAAATAAAAACATATTTATTGGCATTTATGGCTTTTAATAATTAAGCTGTAATTTTTTCCCCCAAATTTTAGATATTTTCTGCAGGCTAACCAAAATTTCACTGGGTAACTCACTGGGTAACTACCTAAATTTCCTTAGAATTAGCAGTTATCGTATCACTTCCTCTACCAAACTGTACAGAACTATTTTTATGGACCAAAGATCATATCATAAAGCTGGTGGGATTATGAAGAAAAACAAGATCAGCTTTTCATGGAATCTGAAGTACAAATATGGTAAGTACCTTCTGCAATGAGGTCCACTGAATGAATTCTTAGTATTCTACCCAGCCATCCATAATATTCCACAGGTCATATGTATCAACCCAGACATGAACCAGAATTGACTGACAACAACAATCATGCCAAATAAACACGATTGCCTCCTTCCACAGCTGTGTCTCATTTGCTATAGCACTTAAACCAAATGCATCAGTAAATTATGCATTTATCATGCTAAAATCAAGGCTCCACTTCTGATAGATTTATTAAAAGATTCCAATGTTTGAACCTAAACGTCTTCAACTTCACATGACATGGCCAGCAGCCAACCTTTCCAGACCAAGTTGTGAAGTGAGCAAATGGCGCCCTCTAGGGAGAACTAGTTGAAAAACCAGGTTGACTCCTAAGTAAGAGGTCATGGATGACTGACTTAAAAGAGTCTGGTTAAAATTTCATGTCCCCATAAGAAGTCTCCATAAACTAAGTATTAGATTTCTAGCTAATATGTAATATTCTATCTACCAAAATAAAACACCAATAACTGACTCAAAATATTTAAAACAGATGATATTAGGTTCTATAGGAGTGAACCCAGGCAGGGAGGCTGTCTGAACAATAAAATACTCTCAGCTGGATTTCTAAGTTAGCCAAAATACTTAGGTTATTTCCCTCTTTGATATTTCAAAAACAAGAGTGTAAAATATCCACAGAATGCAAGTATTTGCTTCAACCAAATCAGAGATGACTTTTGCAATCATTCTTCCTGTGAAAGAGGTATCTCTGTAAATCTCATTTCACCTGGGTGGCCTTTGGCAAGGTTAGCAGAATGTCTGTAGAGAAGATATACAGATGGAAGGATATCTGGGAAAGGATAAAGGGAAAAAGGACAAAAGCAGGCCCTAAGGTTTAAAAAAGGCTGAGAAACTACATTCAGAATTTGCTTAAAAAGGAAAACTCTCCAATAGTAACAGATTCAAACTAGTAGTCACTTAAAAAGACCTGCTATGAATTTTCATTTTGACTCAAGAGTTGCTAGGGTTTTGCCCATACTTAATGATGTGGTTGATTCCCACAAGCTGCTAAACACGTGATTTCTGAGAGATAGAGAAAGGTCTTTGTGTTGCCCTCTTCCCCTTAGATGAGGTATTAAATTTCTTTAACAGTGTAGTAGTTAGCGGTTGCTGAGTAACAAACTACCCTAAAACTCAGTGGCTTAGGGAAAAAAGCAACCATTATATATTGCTAAGCAGCCAATGGGTCGGCTGGGCTTCTTTTCGTATCGGACTCTTTTTGGTATTGACTGAGGAGGCACCCATTGACTTACTGTCAGTCACAGGTCAGCCAGGTAGCTCTTCAGATCTCTAGGGTCTTGGCAGATTCCCCTCTTCTCCATTAGACATCACCCTCCAGAAGCCAGCCCAGGCATTTTCTCATCATGAAGGCAGAGGAATAAAAGAGGAAGCAGAGGCATTCAGGAGCTTGTCAGGCTTCCGTAGGTGTATTGTTAGTTACTGTCTCACTGGCTAAAGTGAATCATGATTCCAAGCCCAGGGTCAGTGGGCAAATGTACCCCCAAGGGCCTGCATACAGAATGTGTGAAGAACTGTGGAGCTTAATGCAACCCATCTCCCAGGAAAGAGGACAGTCTTCCAGGGTTCAATAAGAAAGAAGGCACACAAGGCAAACAAACGTCCCAGCCACTGGTTGGTATACGCTTGATTGACAGCAGTTTCTTTTGAAGAATGGAATTTGAGAAATGGAAGATAGACCAGAATAGCAAAAGAAAGAGCCAGAGAAGGAAGGGGTTAATCAACTTTACTACTCTCAACTGCACTGCTCATCAAGCTGAAACACACACTGCCAGACCTTACCCCAGACTTTCTGAATTAGGAGGTGATGGGTTGGGACTGCTAACTTGCACTTCCATCAAGTTTCCAAGTGATACTGATGTTACTGGGAGAAAAGGGATGAAGGGAACACACTGAGAACTACCATTATAGAAAGCATAGGTGGGATGAGGAAGGAGCTTCAGGTTCTTATTTGTTCCAAGATCAGTTCAGGCACATCACTCTTGGTTCAAGCCAGACAGTTCATACAATTTGGGGGTCAACATGGTTTAAGGATGAAATATAAAATGGTGTCAATAAAGATAACTTTGATTCAACCTTGAAAAAAGAATACAGCAAAGAAAATAGAAGTTTTTCTATAGGAGAGACATCAACTAATCCAGGATTAGAAAGAGAACTAAATCCTGAAAAAACTTTTTTTCTGAAGAAGTGTTTAGCTTGTATGAAGCAGAGCAGCTAAGTGACACAGCACAGCCAGGGCATATGGGCCATTATCCACACTGGTCTAAATTAAACCAGTTGTGAATAAAGGCCTGCTATCCACTCAGCTGAGAAGTCAAATATTTTGAAGGAAAATACAGTGAAATGTTTTAAGTCTCAGAAGTGAGCCTGACTGTGAGTCACTCTGCCTGACAGCAGGGGATGTCTTTTTTGATAATGTTAAATAGTGATGGAAAATATTGATATGATATCTATAATAGCATATGTGATAGTCCAAGTTCTTTTCACAGTAAGCAAGTCTTGCCAAATGATCAGGTTCAAAGATTTCATGCCAATGAAGATTATTACAAAAGTAGAAAAGACAATGTCACAGTAGTTGCCAGAAAGAACTTATGGCTTTTTGGAGAAGTTACAGGAAACATTTTGTTTCTTTGCTTCTGGGAAGAAAGTTAAATAAAAGCATTATATCTGCCTCACAAACAAACCTGCTAGAGGTATTCACACCAGAAGTTCTAGATTCGTAAAGGGATAATCAATTTAGCTTAAAAAAAAACAAGTGAAAAACAAACAGCTCTTACAGAAATATTGATATCAGTGTCACCAAACAACAGGAAGGCAAACAGAGGTCTGCAGTTATGATTTTGGTATATTGATGGCTTTCCTAATGAAATTTTTATGATATATTTAAAAAATGAAACACATTTATTCAACCCTGAGCTTTAAAGAGTAAACAAAACAGAAGAGTCTCTATGTTTTAGGAAAGAAATTTAGTTAAGTCCAGATCTGGGTGGAGTTAAGTGAAACGAAGACTCTGAATCTTAGAGGGACATCTGGTTTCTGGCAGGGAGGCCACATCAGTATGCAAATGTCACTGGCATTTTAAACAGGCACCCAAAGTGTTAGGCTCTGAAAGAACGGTCTAGCTGCTCTCAGCTACAGCGTGAGCAGAGCTACACAGAATCAATGGGCCCTGAGCTGCTCTTTGAGATGAGCCCCACTGAGAACAGCCCAGTGGAGGAGCAAGCTTGGTGCAGGTATGATCTGAATGGAAACTAGTTTATGTGCGCTCCCTGAGAGAAGAAAAACAAACTGCCACGCAAATTCATTAAGGAGACAGAACTTGAAAATGGCTTTACGTGGTGTTATTACTATCAGTAACAATTCAATATTACACATGCCATGTCTCCAGGTTTCTCAAAATGAGGTCCCATTCATTCAGAATTTGAAATCCACAACAGGCAGAGGGAAAAAAAAAGTTCCCATCTGACTGCATGAAGGGAAGCTTGAGACCCAGACACTGACTTGACTGGCCACAGGTTACACTAAGGGCGGAATGCTCTCTGTCCGTGTTACTTGACTCTGCTCTGGACTAGACCATGACGGTCCAAGGATTCTTTCACACAAAGGCTGGAAGTATCCTGAATCACTTCTCTGTTAAATAAAGAACTTTGGAGAGTATTTGGAGGCATGCATGACAATTAGGGAAACTATATAAATCATCCAAAATATACTTCTAAGTTCATTTTATTGCAGTAATAATTTTATACTCAATTCCATCTGCTTTCACTTTATTTTCAAAGTAAGAAAGAGGAAGACATTTCCCAAATCCTTTAATCTACTTGTGTAGCAACATCTGTTTTCTAAGCTTTATAGTCAGCTTTCAAAAAATTACAGTGCCCATAGAAATTGGCTTTTCCATCATATAATCAAAAAGAGATATTGACAATAAAACTAGTATATACAGCTCCTTAGAGTTGACAAGGCACTTACAACTTACAAACCACCTTTCTCATCTGATGCTCATAAATAAAAACAACAATAATAATGGTAAATAATTATGAACTTTGTATAAAATATGCAATGTTAAAAATAACTTGCTTTTTCTTTTCCTCTACAATCAGGAACAAGACAAAAGTGCCCATTCTTGCCACTTCCATTTAACATAGTATTAGAAGTCCTAGCCACAGTAATCAGACAAGAAAAAGAAATAAAAGGCATCCAAACTAGAAGGGAAAAAAGTAAAACTGTCCCTATTTGCAGATGACATGATACTGTACACAGAAAATCCTAAAGTCTTCACCAAAAAAACTATTAGAACAAATTTAAAAAATTCAGTAAATTTGAAGGATACAAGACTGATATACAGAAGTCTGTTGCTTTGCCATACACTGATAATGAACTATCAGAAAAAGAATTAAGGAAAACAACCCATTTATAATTTATAATTGAGGTAAAAAGAATAAAATACTTAGGAATAAATTTAACCAAGGACGTGACAGACCTCCAGAAAACTTTAAGACACTGATGAAGGTAATTAAAGATACAAGTAGATAGAAAGATATCCCATGTTCATGGATTGGAAGAATTAATACTGTTAAAATGTCCATACTACCCAAAGCAATCTACAGACTTAATGCAATCTCTATCAAAACCCATGACATTTTTTCACAGAACTAGAGCAAATAATCCTAGAATTTATACGGAAACACAAAAACTCTAAATAGCCAAAGCAATCTTGAGAAAAAAGAACAAAGCTTAAGGTTTCACACTCTTGACTTCAGACTTACTATAAAGCAGTATTATACTGCTTTGTAAACAAAACACCATGGTCCTGGTACAAAACTGATACATAAATCAATGGAACAGAAGAGAGAGCCCAGAAATAAGCTCATGCACTTATGATCAATTAACCCATAACATAAGCAAGAATATACAGCGGAGAAAAGACAAATGGGGATAAGAAAACTGAAGAGCTACATGCAAAATAATGAAATTAAACATTTTTTCACACCATATTCAGACATAAACTCAAAATGGATTGAAGGCTTAATGTAAGACTGTAAACCAAAACTCCTAGAAGAAAACATAGGTATAACACTCTTTGACATAAATCATAACAATAGTTTATGGATCTGGTCCCAAGTCAAGAGAAACAAAATAAAAAATAAACAAATGGGAAATAATCAAACTTTAAAACTTTTGCACAGCAAAGGAAACCATTGAAAAAATTAAAAGACAATCTACTTCATGGGAAAAACACTTGCAAATGATATGATTGATAAGGGGTTAATAATTACAATATATAAACGGTTCATACAACTTAATATCTAAAAACCCCCAAACAACCCTATTTTAAAATGGGCAGAAGACCTAAATAGACATGTTTCCAAAGAAGACACACAGATGGCTAACAGGCACATGAAAGATGTTCAGCATCACTAATCATCAGAGAAATGCAAATCAAAACCACAATGAGTTATCACTTCACACCTGTTAGAATGGCTACCACAAAAACCAACAAAAAATAAATGTTGGCAAGGACGTGGAGACAAGGACCCCAGTACACTGTTGGCTGTACATTGGTGCAGCCAGTCACTGTGGAAAACAGCATGGAGGGTTTCTCATAACACTAAACATAGAACTACCATATGACCCAGCAATTCCATTCCTGGGTATATAGTTCACAAACACCAAAAACACTAATTTGAAAAGATATGCATACCCTAATGTCCGTAACAGCACTATTTACAATATTCAAGATAGGCATGCAACCCAGGTGCCCATAAACAGAAGACTAGCTTAAGAAGAAGTGGTATAGATATCACAATGGACTATTACTCCACCATAAAAAGAATGGGATTCTGCCATTTGCAACAACATGGATGGAGCTAGAAGGTTTTATGCTTAGTGAAAGAAAAATTGTAGGTTATCACTTACGTGTAGAATCTAGAAAATAAAGCAAATGAACGAATAATAAAACAGAAAGAAACTTACAGATCTAAAGAACAGACTAGTGGTTACCAGTGGGGATGGGGAGGAAACAAGACAGAAGGGGACTGAGAGGTACAAACGACTGTATATAAAATGGACAAGCTGCAGGGGCATATTGTATGACACAGAAAAATACAGCCATTATTTTGTGATGATTTTGAATGGTATATAATCTATAAAAATGCTAAGTCTCTCTGTTGTACACCTGAAACAGATGTGATGTTGCAGTTAACTATACTTCAATTTTAAAAGTTAGGAAATTTTAAAAAATGATTTGCTTTTCTTGAAATTCAGTCTTCACAAAAACTCTCTATGGTAGGTGTAATTACTACCCTATTTTTACAGAAAAGAAAACTGAAGTTCAGAAAAGTTCTGTTAGTTGCCTCAAGTCACAAAGACTCTAACATTCTTAAGCCTTCTTTGCAAATAAAAACATTTAGAAATTTATTTTCCTTACTAGCTACAACCGAGTTTAATAATTCAGTCTCAATGAATACTCTTCAAGTTAATTAATATTAAGGAAAGTACATAGATAATTTGCTTGTTAAAATCAAATGATATTCTCTTTAAATGCAAATATAGAGTTTTTAGTGACCTAAAAGAAAACAAGAAAATAATCATTTACATATTGGATAACAAGCATTATCAAAACCCCCTGAATATAAAGTTCCTTGATCCCTCAAAAGCACACAGATTGTGCTTGAAGATTTATAAGTGCTGCTATAAAATGTGTGAGGCTTAGAGTATTCTAAAGTAATATCTCTCAGAAAGGGTTCCAAGAGAAATATAATAAATCTCATTCATTAATCTGTGTTTCCCTTAACTGGTAAAATCATGATTCTGATATAAATGAAATAACACAGGTCAGATTGCTGTGGCCAAAGTGAAGTGGAGAGTTAGAATGTGTGTGTCAATCAAGCTAGATTCTCAAATCACCTAGATCAGTGGTCCTCAACCTTTTTGGCACCAGGGATCAGTTTCGTGGAAGACAATTTTTCCACAGATGGAACGGAGGGGATGGCTTCAGGATGATTCAAATATATTACATTCATTATGCTGCCACTGATCTGAGAGGAGGCAGAGTTTAGGAGGAAATGCAAGTGATGGGGAGCAGCTGTAAATACAGATAATGCTTTGCTTGCTTCTCTGTTGCTAACCTTCTGCTGTTCCGAAAAGGTCACAGACTGGTCCACGGTCTGGGGGTTGGGGATCCCTGATCTAGATAATAAGTACTTCAGTGCTTCACTCTGCTTGGTTTGGGGCAACCTAATCTATCTGCCCCGATATTACTTTATCACAGGCATTTGTGATGGCATCCTAGATGTGTTTAATGACAGTTTTTGAAAGAACAATCTACAGTTTCCTCTGGTTCTCTTCACTTCAAACACGGAATCTCCAGAAACACGGACATCATAAAATTGAGACGGAAAATTTAGCACAGGCTGTAGGGCTGTGTGTGTGTGTGTGTGTGTGTGTGTGAGAGAGAGAGAGAGAGAGAGAAAGAGGGAGAGGGACAAAGATGGGGAGGGGAGAGAAGGAGGGAGGGGAGAGAAGGAGGGAGGGGAGAGAGATCGACAGAGAGAGGGATAGAGAGAGGAGGTGGCGATAATAGCAGAGGAAAAGTAGTTCAGTAGCTCCAGAAATATTGAGCTTTCCAAGCATTTAAGAACCTTACATATTTTTCTTCCTTCCCCTTTCTGTGTATTTTAGTAAACCGCCCCTTACACAGCAGCCATGATTTAAAAAATCTTTAGGAAATATCCATGTCTAGTTCCTCTTAGGAAGACACTGTGCTTTTTTTTTTTTTAGGATCCGACATCCTCGCTGGTTGAAGCTTCTCAACCTTGTCTGCCGATTGTGCAAGCCCAGGATGTGACACGGTCTCAGTGACAAGGGATGGGCGGATGCCCCATAAGAGAATCATACTGACCCCTTCAGGAGAGTTTCGCTGAGCTCAGCCAGGGTAGGGAACCACGAGGCATGACAGGGTAGGGAACCACAGGGCACCCTGACAGAGTTTCATCAAAGTGCACAGAAATTAAACAATAGCTTGATTTCTCCATGGAAATGAATGTCCTCTTTTTCTTCTAGGACCTCACGGTTCCCAGGATAAGAAGTTCTTCTTTTAGTGATGATATTTGGTTGTAATAATGACGAAATTTTAAAGACATCTGCCACCAAGAAATCATTTCAGAATTTTAGATGTATAATACTTAGAATTCTTTTCTCCTTGAATACAATTTATATTGTATCAAACTGTACAACAAAACTATATTAGCATTAGCTCCTCATCTTAGATATTAATATTAGAGCATTTTTGGATAAAATCCAAAATTTTCTTTCACTCAATTAGAATTTTTTAGCCACTAAGCTCATCTCAACACAGAAACATCCAAAATGTCATTTCAGAAATTTCTCAATGTCTCCAAAAGATATATCAGAAAAGCATTTTTGGCTCCTATGATGATCACATAACTATGGTGATATAACTGTAAGAAGTAGGTGATATCATTAAAAAAAATTCCCAGAAGTCAGAATATAAAGGTTATTAAAAAAAGAAATATAACTTGAAAATTCATTCGAAACAAATGCTTAAAACATTTCAAAAAAAAAAAACCCTCTGAAATCAAAATGTGGATATTACATCCACATTTTGTCTCTGGTAATTTTTAAATCATATCACCTACTTCCTAGGGTAACTAGATAAAGTGGTGGCCTAAATAATTTTCTCATATATCTTGTGGAGACTATGAATAATTTAAAAATGATATTTTGGGCACTTCTGTGTTGATAGAAAGCTCTGTTACTGAAAAATTCCAATTAAGAGTGAGGTAATTTACTTACAAAAAATAGAAAAGATTTCAAAACACAAAAGATGCTATGCTATTACTATAGAATTTTATAGTATATCATAGTTTTAGTACAAATACTGAGTATATTCTGTTTTGTAATGAATGCAGCTTATATTTATTGTGATTGGTTACTGATATATTTATACTAATGTCTAAAATTTTATTTTGAGATGTCTACTAATCATGACTTTTGTTTGTATATTTCTCTTATTATGTGTTAGGCTGGTGTGTGTGTGTTAGTCACTCAGTCGTGTCTGACTCTTTGTGACCCCATGGACAGTAGCCCACCCCAGGCTCCTCTGTCCACGGAATTCTCCAGGTAAGAACACTGGAGTGGCCTACCATTCCCTTCTCCAGGGGATCTTCATGACTCAGAGATCAAAATCAGGTCTCCTGTATTGCAGGTATATTATTTACCATCTGATCCCCTAGGGGAGTTCTGCTATTAGGTAGGAATGATACGCTTTGAATTCTCTTTTTTCCTCTGCTAGTTAAGAAGCTCAACATTTTATTTCTCTTCTGAATTTTAATATCACTGAATTTATCAATTCTCTCTCTCATATCTTTAATTTCTCTGAGTTTTCTTTTGTATGAATTCAATACTATCTTTGAATAGATGAGTTGTCTCTTGAACTGGGTCTAGTCTGAAGTTTATTCCTTTTTTTCAGAAGCTTTTATTTCCATGATTTAAAAAATCTGTATGTACTTGTTTTATTATTCTTCATTACCCCCTGAATATTCTAAAGTAAACTCCATTGTAAGGGGAAACAAAATATTTTAATGTGATTATAATGTCATTGGTGCTGAAGAACTGACGCTTTTGAACTGTGGTATTGGAAAAGACTCTTGAGAGTCTCTTGGACTGCAAAGAGATCAAACCAGTCAATCCTAAAGGAAATCAGTCCTGAATATTCATTGGAAGGTGATGTTCCTTCCAATGGCACTTCCAATGGCTTCACTGATGCTGAAGCTGAAGCTCCAATACTTTGGCCACCTGATGCAAAGGACTGACTCATTGGAAAAGACCCTGATGCTAAGAAAGACTGAAGGCAGGAGGAGAAGGGGACGACAGAGGATGAGATGGTTGGATGGCATCACCTACTGAATGGACATGAATTTGAGCAAGCTCCAGGAGTTGGTGATGAACAGGGAAGCCTGGTGTGCTGCAGTCCATGGGGTCATAAAGAGTTGGACATGACTGAGTGACTGAACTGAACTGAATGTAATTGGTGACTGATTTCTATCATCTGCTTGTTCTCATCTGAAGGGTGAATAAAAGTCGTATTAACTCTTGGAAAGAGAATCTGAGTTGGGAGGAGGGTGTAGTTTGGAAGTGACCACTTCATGATCATTCAGGATTTTCTCAGTTTGGTGTGTGATACAAAATCTGTAATAGTGAACCATTTTTTAAAACTTGCTAATATGTTCAATAACTAAAAATTATAAATATAAAATATTTTCCTTTTACTTTTCCTACAAAAAAGACAGCCAAAATATATTTCATTATTTTTACAGTAATGCAAAGACAGCCAAAATATATTTCATTATTTTTACAGTAAGGCAACTTTACACTTTGTGTGATTGAACCATTATTAGATCACCACACTTCAATGACGCCAGGGTTTCACTATAACTTTAAGGAAGTATTTTCCAGATTACAGCATTATTTCCATATAATCAGGACCAAATTCAACTTTTGATTGTTGATTTTGTTAGCTTTCATTTTCCTCACATGTTCTGGAAGTTTTCGTCTGCAGACTTAAGTCAGAGTAGGAGGGCATCTCACCTTCCATCTGGGTGGGCCTTGGTGGCTTCATCACACAGTTAACTGGAGAGACCCAAGATTGAGGCCAGCTGGCAGACTGGCCAAGGCTGAGAAGCTGTGTTTTAGACTCTTAGGACTGGGACAGGGGTGGCAGTTTTTTCCAGGCTTACTCAGGGCAGTGGAGTTCCATTTCAATTCCTGGGTCCCAGTTTTGAGCCTGGTTCCAGATGTCCACCTTGAATGAGCATCCATTATTCAGAGCCAATACCCCTGTTTTATTTCCAGTTCTGCCACTTAACTGTTTCTTATCTTATCATTTTTTTTTAATTGGAGGATGACTGCTTTATAATATTGTGTGCATGCTAAGTTGCTTCAGTCATGTCTGACTCTTTGCAACCCTATGGACTGTAGAACACCAGGCTCCTCTGTCCATAGGGATTCTTCTGGCAAGAATACTGGAGCAGGTTGCCATGTCCTCCTCCAAGGGATCTTCCTGACTCAGGGATCAAACCCACATCTCATGTCTTCTGCATTGGCAGGCAGGTTCTTTAGCACTAGAGCCACCAGGGAAGCCCATAATATTGTGTTAGCCCACGAATGCTGATGACTGATTCATGTTGATATGTGATATTCATATATCAACATGAATCAGTCATGGACATACATATGTCATCTCCCTCTTGAACCTGCTTCCCACCTCCCACCCCATCCCACCCCTCTAGGTTATCACAGAGCACTGGATTTGAGCTCCCTGTGTGACACAGTAAATTTCACTGGCTATCTAATTTTACATATGGGAATGTATATGTGTCAGTGCTACTCCCTCAGTTCATCCCTTGTTTTCAGCCCCCCTTACGACTTTGTGTTTTTTTTTTCTATTTGAAAGACTTTTAAAAATCTTTACACTGACAGCAATTGAAAAGGTGGAAAAGGGACCTTGAAATGTCAACTAAAATGACATGTCATTGATTAAAAAGAAAACTGATGAGCTAAAATAAGAATATTTGGGCAAGAAGTTTCACTCAGACTCCTTAGGCTTCAGTTTCCCCATCATGGAGTATTTTCTGAGGCTTAAATGAGATGGGAATATTTTAAGATAACCCCTTCTTAAAATTATTTGCAAACTATAAAGCCATAAAACAGGACTTCCTTGGTCATTTAGTGGTTAAGAATCCACTTTCCAATGCATGGGATGTGGGCTGCTCCATCCCTGGTCAGGAACTAAGATCCCACATGCCACGGGACCACTACAGCCTGAGTGCATAATTAGAGACAACCCGTGCGCCGCAATGAAGACTCAACACAGCCAGAATAAAACAAATAAACAAAAACCCATAAAACATTACGCATTATTTCTGTTTGTAATCAAGTCTATCATGGCTGCTGCATTAGAGTCAGGTAGCTTTAATAGGTCTAGTTAGCAGGTTTGGCACTAACATATAATTTTCTTTTTAAATGTCCTCCTATGGCCTATACAAAATACACAAGAAAAAATAAAATAGTTGGTTTATATGTTAAGACTTTCTGTTTTATTTGGACTTATATAGATAACTTAGATAGAAATATCAACAACCTCAAGCATGCAGATGATACCACTATAATGGCAGAAAGCGAAGAGGAATTAAAGCGCCTCTTGATGAGGGTGAAAGAGGAGAGTGAAAAAGCTGGCTTAAAACTCAACATTCAAAAACCTAAGATTATGGCATCTGGTCCCATCACTTCACAGCAAATAAATGCAGAAAAAGTGGAAACAGATTTTATTTTCTTGGGCTCCAAAATCACTGTGGACAGTGACTGCAGTCATGAAATTAAAAGACACTTGCTTCTTGGAAGAAAAGCTATAACAAACCTAGACAGCACATTAAAAAGCAGAGACATCACTTGGCTAACAAAAGTCCTTATAGTCAAAGCTATGGTTTTTCCTATAGTCATGTATGGATGTGAGAGTTGAACCATAAAGAAGGCTGAAAGCTGAAGAATTGATGCTTTTGAACTATGATGCTGGGGAAGACTCTTGAGATCCACAGCAAGGAGATCAAGCCAGTTGATCCTAAAGGAAATCAACTCTGAATATTCATTGGCAGGACTGATGCTGAAGCTCCAATATTTTGGCCATCTGATGTGAAGAGATAACTCATTGGAAAAGATACTGATGCTGGGTTTTAAAGATTGAGGGCAGGAGGAGAAGGTGATGACAGAGGATGAGATGGTTGGATGGCATCACCAATTCAATGGACATGAGTTTGAGCAAACCCCGGGAGAGAGTGAAGGACAGGGAAGCCTGGTCTGCTTCAGCCCATGGGGTTGCAAAGAGTCAACACAACTTAGCAACTGAACAACAACAACACACGACATAGACAAGTTCTCAGACTTAATACTCGAATCATGGGTCATTTTAAACATATCGTAATTTGCATTTGTATAGAAACTTTTGGCTAAAAGAGATAGTTTAATGTTGATTGATATGAGCAAGAAGGTAAATACCTTATTAAAAACTAAGTGATGCTATTATTTAAGTGTACATTCTTTCCCCAGATAGCAAATCCTCTTACTTATATTTTTAACTTTCTAAGCTACAGTCCAAAGAAAACTAAAATTAAACCCAGAAAAATTTTTGAAAGGATTTCTTAACCAAAACTGTTATCCAATAATTTCACTTTTAGGAAATGGCAAGAGCGGCTGAATTATCCAGTCCAACTTTTGGTTATGAAATGTATTTGCAAAGGTTGTTGATTATGAGTCAGTCAAAAAGATCAGTGTAGGATGGAGTTAACCACCCAACTTTTATGCCTGAAGACAGACTGGCCACAGAAACAAGGCTCACTGTTCATGCAAAGAGTTACAAGTTACATGGAAAGAAGTAGAAATAAAATGGTGATGAGAGTGTTAAAGAACCTGCCTGCCAATGCAGAAGGCGTGAGAGACACGGGTTCGATCTCCGGGTGGGGAAGACCCCCCAGAGGAAGGCACAGAAGCCCCCTTCAGCGTTCTTGCCTGAAGAATCTCACAGACAGAGGACCCTGGCGGGCTACAGCCATGGGATCGCACTGAGTCGGACGTGACTGAAGCGACTTAGCATGGAGTGAGACAGCGTCAGGCTGACAGACTGATTCAGCAGTCTGGCCTGTATACCATTTGGATAAAACATCTGAAGTAATTATTCAGCATTACATCTCCAGCTTGTCCATTTTCTTTCAGATTTCCAGACTTTCTAAGTGATTTTTTTTTCTCCTTTGTCAAAAAAAAAAAAAAAAAGATGCAGATAGCACTGCCTAGCCAAAGAAGCCAGTAACTGGAGATACACTTCCCACTCAAAGAAAAGCAAAAAGGAAATGCTGGCTTTGCTGAATATGTTTAAGCTGGCTTTCCTGTTAGCTGTCCACTAACAAAGTTAGGCTAATCATTGATGAAATCATCTAGAAAATTGAATCAAACGAAACTTTGTGTTGACTGAGTTTTCCAAGGAATCCTGGTTTGGGCTCTAATTCTATTTATAATTGCATCTGTTCTTCCTTAACCCTGCCAGCAGAAAACAGAGGCCACTGTCTGGTTGCCAGGTCCCACAGCGGGCCCCTCCTCCTTAGCTACTCTGTTGGAATAATGCACTCACGGTCATGGTGGGGTGGCCCCTAGGTGAGAGCTATGCCGCATCTCATGTTCGACTGAATCTTCTACAGAAAGTAAGGTTTGAGGAATATTTTACAGAGGTGACAACTTGCTTTCCAAGTGCTGGATTCAGACATTTTCCAAGAAAAACAGTGTATGAGGAAGACTTTTTGATAACCATGATTTTTAACAAAACACTCAGTCTCCTCTATTCTCTTCTGTGTGTTATAGCGATCATGGGGACTAAACTGTTTATCTCTGGGTCTGAGCAGCTGGAGGGGAGAAGCACAGAGCCGGGGACTGGTGTGGAGTAAGCTGCTATTCCTTGCAGGACTGAATCAGGGGCCTGTGAAGTGAGCAATGTATATTTCATCTTAACCATCATTCTTTCCCTAGGTCAGTGGATTCAGCTGGTTTCATGGAAGAGCACCAAGTTGCAGCAGAAACTGGGGGAATTCTAGGTCTTTCCAAGTTCTCATGTAAATGTATGTAAAGCTCTGCTACCCATTAGCAACAATGTAATTCTGAGTGGCTGCCATTTTCTAAACCTTCCCTTTTGAACTGTTAAGAGCACTTAAGTAATAATCTAAGACAGGAAATAGTCCTACGGGTTGGGCCACAGTGGAGACCAATCATCTGACATGTTGCTGATTAGGTTTTGTGCCTGTGCAGCCCTCCATACCCTCAGGACCTCTGTTCCGGTGTGTGGGATTTTGAATGAGCAAAGGCTGTCACCCTGACCACACGATGTGGTAGTTTCCTGAATGGATGTGGAGAAATACCACACTCCCCAACTAATACACGCTCTGGGTTTCCAAGAACTAGAGCAGAGTCTCATGGTTAACAAAAAAGAAGACAACTGTGAATTTGGGGGTTGGCAACTTCAAAGCTCAAGAGAGTGTGGTTTAATTTTTTTTCCTGGCTGAGATACAAATCCTCAAGCCAACCCCACTTCAGTGTCCCATGCTCCTGCCTGGTTTTCTTCTTTAAACCCATTTTTGCTACTCCTGGCGTCTACTCTCTCCTGGCTTCCATTTGGCTCCAGCTGTTCAATGCCTACTATTTTCTGTCAAACACAGAGGCTTGATCCACATTCTTCTGCTGCCAGATCTTCCATTCTGAAGTGGAGGGTTTCTTCCTCTCATCTCTGAGAGCGCCTTAGCAAACACAACCATGAGCTCTGGCTTGCGTATCAGGGTGGAATGTGAGAGTGGAAAAAAGACTGAAAGTGTTTAATGTTCAGCTCTCATTCTGCAAAACATGGTCTACTGATTTCACGATCATTATGATGAGGATCGGCAGCCAAAATATAAGTATAATTTAGGTAAGTTCCCATGCTTTCAGTCAAGCGATGTGACCAATTGACAAATCTAAACCAACAAACTGAAGCCCTGAAGACATGGGTGTCGATTACGAGCGTATCTGCCATCCATATGTTGTACTCGTGCCTAATTCCTTGTGAATCTAGCTCAGTCAGAGATATGGACTCAACATAAACATAACTATTTGTCCATATAGGCAGACCACTTACCTCTATGTCTTTTCATAATTTCAGACTGTCAATAATACAACACTATATTGCTCCCCTGTTCTATCACCCTCATATTGGTAAGGATTCATAAGTGGATAGTCTTGATATCAATATTAAAGCATGCCAAATATTTAAAAGGGGAGCCATAACAATTCTAACTGTACATCCTTAACATTTTATTGAGAATAGGACATACATTTATGTTCCTCTGTGGTCAATGTATTCTATAGAGCAGAACAGAGGAGTTGCAACAAGATGGTGAACATATTGGCAAAGCAGTGGAGAAATCATGAGCTAATCACAAAGGATTTTTTTTCCTGCCAAACAACTTAACTCAGCAGCATAATATTTTAGAAGCAACTTTCCCCTATACTTTGCTTTATTATAACTGTTCTCCAAAAATCAAACTTTATTACATTATTTGGATGAACAGAAGTGACATTGATGTCTACAATGGGTTTTGCAGGGTTTCTCTCCTCTGAGTAGAGGTAGCTATCTTAAGATTCCAAAGGACAATTAAGCTGATGGCAATCATAAAATGATGTCATTTTCTAAAAATGTCTTGCAAGCACTTCAACATGAGATGAATGAAACATTTGCTATCACTTAGGACAATCTCCATCTTCAGCAATCTAATTTCTAAAACACACTAGAGCAATTCTTCCTATTAAAGAATATTAAATTCATTTACATTCCCAAGGATCTTGGGTTTCAAACACATATACACCCCTCATGCAATTGTATGAAGACGACTCCATAAACGTGATGGAACGCATATGTGACACAGATATATATTGTTTATACCCATTGGCTTTAAACACATCTTGCAAAGATGAAACAATCAGCAATTTGTTTCAGGAACTGTACTCTAGGGGAGAGCTGAGAGAAAATCAAGGAAGTTTGCTATATACGAGGGCAGTTGAAGAACTCTGTCTTGTGCTGAACAACTAAAGTGACAAGAACCATAAATGGCAGGGATCCTAAATGTTGTATTCAGCAGTATATGCCATGTCCATCAGAGAACTTGACAAGAGTGTTATACAGTTGGTTAAACAGTGGATAAATCATCAGTCCATCAATCTTTCATTTCTGCGAAAGCTATGCAAATACAAATGCCTCCTCATCTCAATCTATAGCCTGACCTATTCACTCAGGATGCCCATTTATGACTATTTCCTCATTCCAAACTAATCTATTTATTTACATGAAGTGTACTTGTTTAAAACATGTTATGGAGGTGGGAGAAACATAGGAAAAAGAAACTCAGGGGAGGATTTATCCCTGAAGCTTTTGCACCCCATAGGGTGGAGCTTCATTCTATTCTATGGTGAGGTTTGCACATCAAATACTTGCAGCAGGTTACTACTTCCTGTACATGATGATATATATTGGCAGATTTCAGCTTTTCTGAATTTGAAGTTTGATTTCCTAATTCAGCTGGGATAGATGGTAGAAGAAAGAGTCAGAGGGTTGCTTGTTATTGTTTTGTTTGTTTGTTTTATTTCTCTCCCAGCTCCTCTCCAAGACATACGAATTTGAGTGTCTGTGTTCTTCAAGAATCTCAAGGCCACTCTTAGATATAAACTGTCATGTCAGCAGAACAACACTGGAGGGTTCACTTTGGAAACTCAAGTCAGCTGGAAGTTCACTGCATAACATGAAGATGGGACCCAGACATGAAATAATTTAGGATGTTCTACAAAC
Organism: Bos indicus; assembly: GCF_029378745.1. Lineage (NCBI taxonomy): Eukaryota > Metazoa > Chordata > Mammalia > Artiodactyla > Bovidae > Bos > Bos indicus. The sequence goes on from NC_091761.1 coordinate 113,104,371, forward strand.
GGTGGTGTTGGAGAAGACTCTTGAGAGTCCTTTGGAGTGCAAGGACATCCAACCAATCCATCCTAAAGGAAATCAGTCCTGAATGTTCATTGGAAGGACTGATGTTGAAGCTAAAACTCCAATACTTTGGTCACCCGATGAGAAGAGCTGACTCATCTGAAAAGACCCTGATGCTGGGAAAGATTGAAGGTGAGAGAAGAAGGGGATGACAGAGGATGAGATGGTTGGATGGCATCACCGACTTGATCGACATGAGTTTGAGTAAACTCCAGGAGTTGGTGATTGACAGGGAGGCCTGGAGTGCTGTAGTCCCTGAGGTCACGAAGAGTCAGACATGACTGAGTGACTGAACTGAACTGAACAAAGTTATACATATTTTCATATCAATAAGTTATTTTAAAGAACTTTTACAGAAACTGCCTTTCCATTTAGTGACAAAAGGACACAAATCAGGTTGGAGTCTCCACTCAAATAATATCCAAAATGGTATTTTCCTAATTTTATATTTTTACCATTATGCTCTAAAATGTATAATGTTGTAATATCCATACATGCACAGTATTTACAACAGAGTGGCTAAGATTATGAACTCTCTTTTACCATTTAAAACTGTGTAATCTTGAGTAAGTTACTTAACCACTCAGCCCATTTCTCTGGCTGGTCAGAGTGAACTGCCAGCTCCATTTCTGCCCTTAGGTGACCCTTCACTTATTACTTAAAGGTTTAAGTTTGCCAGCAAGAACCTATACCATTGGGTTCCCACACCCAGCTCCACGTAACAGTCCTGATTGATAGCAGCCTTGTGGCAGTAAAAACAACTCTTCTTTTATATCAATCTTACTTGCACAGCCACACATTGTCATCAGTTCAGTTCAGTCGCTCAGTCGTGTCTGACTCTTTGGAACCCCATGGACTGCAGCACACCAGGCCTCCCTGTCCATCACCAACTTCCGGAGTTTACTCAAACTCAGGTCCATTGAGTCAGTGATGCCAACCAACCATCTCATCCTCTGTCATCCCTACACACATTGTCATGCAAGTGTAGAATTTAACATAAACTGAAAGTCAAAAGGAACATTCTAATATAGAAACTATATATTACTACTAGAATTTGTGCTTGGAAAAATTTGAGACTTCAGGCTGGGCATTTACTAAGACTGAATACAAGTCAAAGGGAATGAGTAAGACATTTCTATGCTGAGGATTTCTGTTTGATTAAAACAAAACATTTGCATAAGAGATGCTTGAGGCCAGGAAACTCTGTGGCCCAAAAGCCTTTCTATCCCTAGATTTGGGCAAAAGTTCAAATACATGGAATTTTCTTAAATACAGACACCTGCTTGCATTTATTGTTGTGAATTTCATTATGAGAATTGTATACAGGACATTTATGTACCGAATAATGAAGTCCATGAACTTGATGATGGAAGCGGACTGATCCTAATTACCAGCATAGTTTTGAAAACAGCTTTGAAAACTTCAAAATGCAACTTAAATTCAAAAAATTTCCTCTATAAAATAATTTCAAATAATCGTCCTATCATTAATGTCTGGAACACTTGCTGATATTAAATGCAAGTCTCACAAATATATGCCAAATTGTCAGCACGTAAAGGAAACAAGTATAGTCCGTAAATAGATAAAAAGATGTTCTACTTTGTGAACAGAGAAATGCAAATGAAATCAGCAAGGTCAGATGTCATGCGACACACAGAAAACCAACAAAAATCAAAAAGTTTTGACAGTAAGTTTAGAAAGTATGTGTGAGAGTAGAAAGTGATATGGTCTTTTTGGAGATGATATGGCAGCATTGCTAAAGTTGAAGAAGGTGTGCCCTGGAGAAGTTCCTGCATTTGTGTATCAGGAGACTTAAGATAGCAAACAGAAGGAAAATTAGAAATAACCTAAATGTCCATTCACAGCAGTAACTGCTTTAGGAAAATATCAACTGCAAATGCTAAGACAATGGCTAATGTATAAGGAGAATCAGGGGAGTCTCAGAGGTCTCCCTATAAGCTACTGGTTAATTACAGAGGGAACTGCTATGGGCTGAATGCTTGTGTCCCCTGCCTCCAGTTCTTTATGTTGAAACCCTAGTCTTCCAACGTGATAGTATTTGTGGATGGGGCCTCTGGGAGAAATTTAGGTCCTGGAGGTGAAAGAGAAGCTTCATAAGACACTAGATCTGCCTGTGCCTTGATCTTTGGCTTCCCAACCTCCATAACTGTAAGAAATAAATGTTTGTTGCTTAAGTCCCCTAGTCTATGGTATTTTGTTATAGCAGCCCAAGCTGAATAAGGCACAGCCCTAGTAACTTTAGAGGACAAACCTGGCAGACAGCATCATAGCTAACTGACCAGCAATGGGAAAACTGACACCACTCCCCCCCACCCCCCACACCCCCCTCACCCTCCGCCACACACACACAGGCTTGCACTGAAGATGCCCCATGGCTTCTGCTACATACCTGCCCAACAGAGCTTGATTCTAATCACGAGAATGCATCTGTCTAAAACCAGACTGACGGCCATTCTACAGAGCAGTGGAACTGTGCTTTTCAAAGTGTCAAGGTCAAGAAAAACAGAATGACTGAGAAACTGAAACTGTTCCAGATGGAAGAAGACTAAAGAGAGGTGACAGAATGTAATGCCATCCTTGGATCCTGGACCAGAAAAAGAAATGGTGAGTCAATCGGCAAAATCCTACTAAAGTCTATGTGTGTATGTCACACGGTCAGGTCCAACTCTTTGCAACCCCATGGACTGTAGGCCTCCAGGCTCCTCCGTTCATGGAATTCTCTAGGCAAGAATACTGGAGTGGGATGCCATTTCCTACTTCAGGGAGTAGGAAGATCCAAGGGATCTTCCTGATCCAGGGATGGAATTAGACTATATTTACACCAGTGTTAATTTCTTGATTTTTATCATTATAGTATAGGTACCAAAGAGAACTGCTTTAAGAAATATACCTGAAGTAGTATTTTGTGATAAAAGGGCATGATGCATGCAGTTTATTCTCAAACAAAACTGTGTGTGTATTTATGTGTGTCTGTGTTAAAGAGATAGAGAGAGACAAAAAGAGCTTGGGGGAGAGAAAAAAATAGTTTTAAGTGTGGTAAGATGTTAACATTTGGGGAATCTAGGTGAAAACGGTATATGAGATTCTTTCCACTAGTTTATATACTTTTTATAAATCTATGCACTGTTAAAAATTAAAAAAAAAGTAAAAAGAAAAACAAAGCAGGAGAATGAATAATGGGCATATTTTGTTTAGTGACTGCTTCTCAGGAAGGAGGAGCTTAGGGGGAGCAAAGGCAGATGGAGGCCTCTGAAGGTGCTGCTTGTAGCATTTCACTATCAATACTTTCATTTGTAGTCTTCCAGGAGTAAACATATGTTCTAGATATTCTTTTTATATATGAAGCATTTCAGTTTATAACCAGGAAACCAGTATGTGCCACAGGAGGTGGGTACCCAGTACAATTCAAGCTTATGAGGGTTTGGCTGGAGATAAGGGAAGGATTCCTGGAGGAAATGACGGATGAGGAGAAAAGAGCATTCTGGACTGGGAATGACCAATGAAGGCCATGCTTGGCCAGATGTGTTTTGCACACCAGGCACCCTGCACCTTTGACCCAGGCAGCAAGAGAAGGCTGGGGTCTGGAACTGTCACACTGAAGATTTTCAATGTTAGCACTGGGGCAATTTAAAGTCTCCATTATTTCCTCCAGTAAACTGGATAATTCATAAAAAATTTAATGTACAATTTATTTTAACTCACTGCAATGATAAAAAATATTTAAAATGTTAGAAATGTTCGAGGAGCTAAAAATTCCAATGAGAAATGATAGAGTGTGCACTTTGAAAAATAAAGAAATAGCAGACATAAAATGCAATTTTTCCTCGCAGTCACAACCATTCACTGAAAGGCAATAATTAAAATGGATCCTTTAAAAAAATCTCTGAACCTGTTTCATTTTTTCAGAAGTACTGGACTGAATGCTGGGCTATTATTTCCAAAGCTAGGTAATATTTAAGCATCTAAGTAAGGAAGAGGAAGATAATGCCTCACTGCTTCTGTTGCAAGACAATATTTGTAGTGCATTTTCCTTTTAAAGGACATGGAGTGGTTAGAACATTTAAAAGAGCTGTCAGTATGCACAGATACCTCTTTATCCATCTAACCAAGAATCATTTATTACATTATAATAAAATTATAACTGTCTGATGAGACAATAATTAAACCATTACAATGAAAACAAATTCACATATTTAAGAAGTGCTATGGAAACACAGAAGAGGAAGGGACCGGCTGTCTATGGACTCAGGGGAGGGTAACAGGTGAAGAAAAGCATGAGTTGGTCATGAAAGGCAAGTGGGGCTGAACAAGAAGAGAAAGAAGAGCAGCTGGTGGCATAAAAATGCATGGCATCCATGGGAAATTCCCAGAACCTTAAGCGGCTGTAGTGTGCAGAGAGGAAAGAGTCTTCTAGAAAATGAGGCTGGAAAGACAGGTTGGAACCAAGTGGGATTTAATCCCTTGAGGCAGTCATCAAGAGCATGAGGACACTCAGGAAGAAATGCATCATGATCAGAATTCGGTGCTCAACACATAAGGGAGACAAAGTGTGGAAGAGACAAAGGGAGACCAGAGAAGGGAAGTAGTAAGAATGTTGGGGGGGTGGCGGGGGAAAAAACCAAAACCTTCAAGAACACTGAAAAAGATAATCTGGATAAGAAATCATGAGTGACTTACCTGGATTGGTAAGGTCAGGGAGAAGTTTGAAATATTTAGGAGGCAGAGTTGTCCGCAATGGACCATAATCCCCCACGGGGTGGCAGGGAATGGAAAGAGTTCAGCATGGTTTCAATTTGAGATTAAAGGATCAACTGGGATGTGAAACTTGGGGAAAAAAGAACAGATTTATGAGGGGAGGATAAATGTGTTAGATATGGATCCTGTCGAGTTTGAAGTAACTCAGGGACCCCAGAATAGAAGCGTCAATGCATAGGGCTCAGATACAGAGCATGAAGTGGAGGCAGAGATGGAAACATCAGTGCCTAGGTGAGCTGTTGAATCTATGGGGCAAGATGAACCACAGACGGAGATTTTGAGGGAGAGGCCAAGAGAAGAAGGAGTAAGGCTAGACCCCTGGAGAACCTCAACATGAAGTGGTCCATTTCCGCTGGAGGTAGTCTGTGAACTGAACACATACTGAGGAATTCCTGATCCACTCTTCCATGACCAAAACTATACCAAGGCTCTGCTTATTAATGAATCAAAGGTATCATTTTGAATAAAATTGACTGTGTTAAATGGTTCTTTTAGCCATTAGGTAAAATGATAAAAGGTAGTTTCAGCCTGTCTTTCTGACTAATAGTTATTGAGTCCTATACACGAAACTGTAGACAGCTTGTTGGGAACTGATGCACAGAGTTTCTGCTCCTGTCCAGCAGGCTCCTCAATACATGATACTAAAGAAAACATGGAGAAGGAAGTTCAAGGTCTGGTAGGTGTGAGATCTATCATGGATCAAAGTGACTTTCACATAAAATCATGAGGCCTGGTCAGAGACTAGGTCCTAAATTGAACTCCAACAGGGTTCAGAGTCCCTTGAATGCCCAGAGGAGGCCCCCTACAGCCATGTTTGGGGATTGTCTGTCATCGACTGAGTCACAGTGATCCTCATTCCAAGACGCCTGTTCCTACGCAGATGAGCACAAAGACAAATGAGCAATATTTCCTTAGATGGATGACAATTACGGCAATGCACATGAAAGTAGCTTTAAAAATTCTAAGGCATGTTATCATTTGACCCTGGTGAGAATTTTGCGTTTCCTTATTTTACAAGGAGAAAAGCTATGGCTTATTACCTAACCAATACCATTCAAATAGAAAAGGTCCATGTCTGGAAGTGAAGTCTTTTACAAAAGACTGTTTCATCCTCTTTGTGTTAGGATCAGAAAACAGTACTTGGGGAAAAATGTGTCCTTTTAATAATTCTTCTAAACGTATTTGTGATAGGCTCCCCAAAGATGTCTGCTTCCTAAGACCTTGATTCTGGGAAAGATTGAAAGCAGGAGGAGAAGGGGACAACAGAGGATGAGATGGTTGGATGGCATCACTGACTCCATGGACATGAGTCTGAGCAAGCTCCGGAAGATGGTGAAGGACAGGGAAGCCTGGCATGCTGCAATTCATGCAGTCACAAAGACTTGGACAAAACTGAGTGACTGAACAACAACCCCAGAACCCAGGAATATGTCAATTTTCCTAGAAAAGGGGACTTTGCAAATGTGATCAAGGTTAAGGACACTGAGATGGGGAGGTGATCCTCCATTATCCGGGGGGCTCAAAGTAATTGCACGAGTCCTTCACAGCAAGAAAGAAAACAGAAGAATGAGTCAGAGAGATGTGGTATGTGCGGGACTTGATCCACCATTGCTGGATTTGAAGATGGAAGAGGGGGCCATGGCCAAGGAATGTGTTGGCCTCTAGGAGCTGGAAATGACCCTCAGTTTACAGCCAGCAAGAAAACAGGCACCTTGACCCTACAGTCACAAGAAATTCTGCCAACCACCTGAACGAGCAGGAAACACTTTTGCCCTCCGGCCTGTGGAAAAAGATGCAGCGCTTTGGACACCTTGCTTTTACCCTGGAGAGACCTCTGTGGACATCCTACCCATGCTGTTTTGTGTGTGTGTGTGTGTGTGTGTGTGTGTGTTAGTTGCTCGCTCGTGTCCGACTCTCTGCAACCCCATGCACTGTAGCCTCCAGGCTCCTCTGTTCATGGGATTCTCTAGGCAAAAATACTGGAGTGGGTTCCCATGCCCTTCTCCAGGAGATCGTCCCAAAGTAGGGATTGAACTTGTGTCTCCTGCATGACAGGCGGTTTCTGAACCATCTGAGCCACCAGGGAAGTCTTCCTACCCACACTGCAGGGAGATAATACATCTGTGTTCTTTAAGCCACAAGTTTGTAACAATTTTGTCAGGGCAGCAATAGAAATCTAGTGACAGGGTTGGTGTCTCCACAAAGCCACAGATGCCCAGACTGTCACAAGTCACCATTCAGATCACTCTAGGTGGTGACAAAACGCATCGTGTCAGCTTCCAGGAATGACACAAGCCCAAAGACACAACCACACCCTTCTCTGCCCTCACAAATCAGAGGCACATAACTTCAACCTGCTGCCAAACACAGGTCACAGAGTCTCAGCAGCAACAGGTAACATCCACGTCACATGTTCAGGAAGTAAGCCACGTGTGCACACTCAGGTTCACTGAATGTTTACTGTTTAAACTCCTTTGAAAGCAGTGTTCTATTGGGCTTAAGGCTTATTCACTTTTACCGGAAAGACCCATGGAACTATGAGTAAAATTCTAGACTTTCATTTTATGACATTAAATTATACTTCTGCCTGCTGATGGTGCCTTGGGCTGAGGGAGAAAAAGCAGTGGGTTTGAAACCATCAGCCATGCTGTCACCCTGACCATGTCCACTTAAAACCTCCCTGTGACTCAACCTCCTGATCTATTTTAGACTAAGTGTTCCTCTAGGTCTAACTGTTTATGATGGTAGGACACCAAGAAATGTGTCTCTTCTTTTATTCCCAACATACATTTCATGGGGAGTTGCTATACATACACACCCAGAAGAAAGGATTCTCAGGACAAAATTTAGCTTGAATCACACATTAAACATTTAAATATTCAACATTAGCTTAAACATGTGTCAAAGAATATATTTGTGAGCAGACAAATGTTTCAAATAAACACAGTGAAATCCGTTGCCAGTGGGTGCTGCAAAACAAAAAAAAGAAATTGTTTTTTTTTTATCCCCATTATTTTTTATATTTGAGTTATTAATTTAATAAAAGTTTTCAAAGCAGAGCTGTAAAAAGAGACTACTCAATGAAAATTGGAATTAAAAAGAAAATACAGAGCACAGTTATTACAACCCTCGGAAGCAGCATCAGGAATGCTCCTTGACCTAAAGAGAAGAAGCGGAGTTCTAAAGAATTAAAATAGCACTCACATTCGCTGATAGAATCGAACAGTCTGCTGATTTATGATGAGTTTTCTTGAAAACATAAACCGCACTCCATCATGGCACTGGGATCGGACTGCTGTCAAAACTCGTTGCCCACACTTCCTGCGGTTTAATCAATCATTTTCTGCAACCCGCCCAGAGTTTTATTCTGTCCCAGCCTCGTGACAGCTAACAGCATCCGAAGGAATGATGACACCCCTGGTCAAAGAGTGATCTCTGTGTGTGTCACCAAGGTGCCCTCAGGGGAGGAGCTGGTATTGAAACAGCCTGAACAACTGCTAGGCTGAGCCTTTCTTAACCAAGAGTATCTACTCACGCCAACTGACATTCTAATTTTTTTTTTAATCTTCAAATAGCCTTCGGTGAGAATCTTGAATTCAATTCCGTTAGTGCATACATGCTAAATCACTTCAGTTTTGACCCACTCTCTGCGACCCTAAGGACTGTAGTTCACCAGGCTCCTCTGTCCATGGCATTCTCCAGGCAAGAATACTGGAGTGGGTTGCCATGCCCTCCTCCAGAGGATCTTCCCTACCCAGGGATCGAACCCCTGTCTCTTACCTCTCCAGCATTGGCAGGCAGGCTCTTTACCACTAGAGCCACCTGGAAAGACCCTCAATTCTGTTCAGGTTACTTCAATTCAATTTGTGACTATCAGCAGATACAGTATGCCCTACTTGATTGCCGAAGTATTTCTTCTCAAACACGCCTGAGAATTTCTTCACTGCAAGCCAGGCACTTAGGTTCCCTTTCACAAGCCTAATCTATACTTCTGCCATCTCCAAGGGGGACATTCTCTCTCACATTTAACAAACATTTAGTAAATACCTACTGTATGTATGCCAGACATCTTGCTATCCTGGGAATAGAGAAACAATAACCACAGAGCTTATCCTGGAAAGTGTCTCAGGGTTTTGGAAACTTGAAGGCAAAACCATACTTCATCCTCCTGGTTCAGGGAAGGCAACTGGACATTTGTCATGTATTTACATGCCAGAGATCAGACTACCAATTACCAATAAATGAAGGACCATTATTTCTGGTACAAGCCTCCCGTTCTCATGCCCTTTTCCCCTAAAGCCTCTTTCCAAGGTATGAAAAAAAAAAAAAAAAAAGCGAGATGTTAGTTGCTCAGTCGTGTCTGACTCTTTGCGACCCCATGGACTCTAGATGGCCAGGCTCCTCTGTCTATGAAATTCTCCAGGCAAGAATACTAGAGTGGGTAGCCATTCCCTTCTCCAGGGGATCTTCCTGATTCAGGGATTGAACCCAGGTTTACTGCATTGCAGGTAGATTCTTTACTGTCTGAGGTATACCCGCTGGGAAATGGATTTACACTTTGGCATGAATTCAAGTCAATGACCATCTTGTGTCTTTAAGGTTGACTTCTAACTGCAGAATGAAATAGGCTGGATCTTGTTAAGAGTTTACGTCGTTAAGAGAGTGATCTGGGAAGGACGAACTTTGCTGTCTTTTCAACACCCTGGAAATCACACCAGAGCAGGGACAGCCCATATTACCTTTCTCAGGCGGGAGAAAGAGGTGACAAGGATGAAACTGGAAAGAGAGGTTCTGGCTGCTTTTTGATGGCAAGGAGAAGGCGTGGAGCATGGAGGGATGGCTCAAACTCCCCCCACCCTGGGCTATATGGTAGTCACGTGGGTGCTAAAAGGAGGTGGGCATAGACATGAAGCCAGAGAGCTGCTAGCAAGACTGGGCATGGGAAGCAGAGAAATGATCCTAAAGCAGATGGAGCCTACCTTTGTTCTCTGCAGGAACAGAAAACGGGAAATGAGTTGACATGCTAGCTTCTGAGCCTTTACCGGGTCAGAGGAGCGTGTCTTGCCCCCCTCAGGCACTGCTGCCTGTCCCTCTGCCAATTCGGATGCTACTATCCCCGTCCTCTGTGTGTATAAACAGCTATTCCCTTCATCACATCCTCAAATAACCACTTTATGTTACCATTTTCATCTCTGAAATACAACTTTGGTTGTAGGTCATTTGGAGTCATTCCTTCAGTTGCTAAAATCAGCTATGCTAATCAATAATACTGTTATTAAAATGAAAACAATGAATCCTCTATTCAACATCCTAAGAAGAAGAATAACCCCCTAGATCGTAGAACGAAGGCATCTTTAAAGCTCCTACTGTCCAACATTCTAATTTTAAAGACAAGGAAACTGAAACCCAAAGAAGCTTAAAGACACAGCCAAGGTTACACAGCCTGGAAACCACTGCTTCCTAATGATAAAAAGATACATTTTTCAAATTGATTGACTAGGAACCACATAATGGCTTTTGACTTCAAAAAATGGAAGTTAATAAATAAACCTTCCCTGTTAGCACTCAGAAAGGTCCTAAAAGAGTCTTATCTGTGCATATGGGTATGCCAATAAATTTTATTACTGGCAGTTTCACAGGGAAGTTTTATAGCTATGTAGGTAGACCTACTTTAAATCAAAATGGAACACTTTACATTGGAAAATAAAATCCTCTTTTGAATAAATGACAGATTTTAAAATAATGTAAAAAACATGAATGTAAATGATTTTAAATATTAGTTCTCCAGATTCGAATTTTCTTCTTCAAAAAAGTTACTGAGCTCTGATAGCACTTTCATTTTTGTGAAGGTTACTCAGCTATAGTTAATTCCCATTTTCTCCTTCTGAAGAGTATGACAAAGGGACTTTTAAGAGCTAATCAAATAAACAACGAGTGTTCAAAAATAACTTAATTATCATATTTCATTGAATAGTACATTTTGTCAAGTTTTTTGTTTGCTTGTTGCCAAGTCAGATGTTCAGGCCTGTGTTCTGTTTATAGAATGTGTGATCTGAAAGCCCAAACAGCACTGGTCATTTTGACAGCCTTAATGAGTCATTTAGATTGGCAATTACTAAAATAATTACATGAAGACAAGCTCACTGTGGTCATCACAAACGGTTTCACCTTTTTCAATAGACTCTCCTCTATCTCCTGTTGTTAAACTGCCATTTGGGTGTTTAACATAAAGAACTGACTCGCTTCCCTACTTTTATATGTCAGGAGAGGGAGTTATGCTGAAATTGAATAAGGAAAAGTGACTATTCTCACATTTAGCAGCACAATTAAAGGAACTTCTGATGATCTGGATCCATTAATTCTGCTATTCTCAGAGGCAGACATTCCCACCAAAATCCAATTGCAAAATATTAATGTTTTCAAAGGCAAGTGTTTTGCTCTATTGCCACTAACTTGGTCATATTCATTAAATTTTATTATTTCTACATCACTTAATGTAGGTCAGCATGTCAAGTCCAGCAAACACAAGCATTTCTTTTCTTTCCAGCCCACTGACGCTGCTGTGAATGACAAGAGGCGAACAAATCTCATTTCAGTGGGGAGGAAAAAAAAAAAAAAACCCTCTCCTTTGTAAACATGAACATTAAAATCAAGACCACAAAAGACAAAGTAACAGATGTCATGCGGCAATCCAACTACTCTATGCTTATCTTGCCAGAAATGTATTTCCACAGAAGGAGAAGAATCAAATGATGCCCCTTTCAAGAGATGAAGGGACCACTGTTTGCAAAGTTTAACACACTCCGTGCCAGTCCCGTTCTTGGGAAAGAACTGCACTGACGGTGTCCAGAGTTGGTGTCATTCTCAGTATACAGCTCTGGTGAGAGGTCATAAGTGAAAAATTGTTCATCAGAGCAAACTCTTCTCTCTTAACCGCAGCTCTTCTCTCGTTCAGAAACTCTTTTTCAAAACCTCCTCCTATGGCTAGTACTCTGAGGTTTCCTTTCTCTCTTTGCTCTCTCGCATGGATGCTAACTGCATGTTTAATGAGATCTGCTTGCCTGCCTGGTGGACCCAGTCTGAAGAATGGAGTTATCGTGGTGAATACAGACCCAGAGTCAGACTGCCTGCATGTGACTCCTGGATTCCTCACTTACCAGTCATTTACCAGATCTGGGGCAAGTTTCTGATCTCCAAGCATCTCTTTCCTCATCTATACAATACGAACACCAATCCTTCCCCATGTGGTTGTCATGAGGATTGAAAGAGACTGTACATGTCAAGTACCTGCCATTTAGGATGTGGTCACTATATTTCTATATAATTGCATTTTCACCACTTGCCAAGTAGACCATGAAGAAGATGACTCAGGAACATCCTTAGCAGATACTGACAACCTTGTTTTGAAGTCATAATTCTACTGTGATCCCTCACTGGTATACACCCAGCCCACTCTCCTGACTTTCCTTAAATGTTCATTTGCAGTGGGAAGGGAGACTTCCCCCTCCTTATTTTCATATAATAAAGTGAAAGTGTTAGTCACTCAGTCGTGTCTGACTCTTTGTGACCCTATGAACTGTAATCCACCAGGCTCCTCTGTCTATGGAATTCTCAAGACAAAAATACTGGAGGGGTTGCCATTTCCTTCTCCAGGGGATCTTCCCACTCAGGGATCAAACCTGGGTCTCCCACATTGCAGACAGACTCTTTACCAACTGAGTTACCAGGGAAGCCATTTTTATATAATAAACATAGTGTAAAAGTAGTGAAACATACACGTTTCTCTCAATGGCACTTATATGAAGGCAGAAAGGTTGGAAAAGAGAAAAAAGAATGAGGAAAGTGAAGCACAGTAATGGGTGAGAGATGTCTCCACTAGGAGGAGGCTGGAGAAGATGCTTGCATTTGGGAATTCGGGATGAATTTCCTGAGTGGGTGACAGCCGAGAAACCAAGGGATGAGAAGAAGCCATGACAACTCCAGGACAGAGAAACGGCAAATGTAAGGACTCTCTCATCTAGTCCCCTAATTTCACAGATGGGGAAACTGAGACTCCAAAAAGGGAAGTGACTAAGCAGAGTCCCAGAGACAGGGCTGGAATTCTGGTCTTCAGTCTCAATAGGATCTGATATTTCCTATACCAAATCCCAAATTGGCCAAGTTGTTCAAAATGCATGAAGGAACTTCAACTTAGACAGTCGTGAGGAGGAAAGGGTCTCTCAAGAAAGGTGGTGAAGGACAGCAATCACAGGGCTCCTGGACATTTGTCGCAACCTGTGAAGATACCAAGGGCTTTAATTCCATGGAATCCCATCCTTAGAACATTCATCCATGAACAAGAAAAATCTTTTTTTCTGAGAATCAATGACTGAAAGAAAAAAAGGTTCATCATTTTCTGATTCCAGCAGTCAGATTTTCTGATATAACCATTTATTTTCAAATAACTAAAAGTTTCAGTACGATGGCAACATAAAAAAAACAAAACAAAAACAATAAGGAATTATCATTACATGTCCTACTCGAGTTAGAGTGATTTTGCTTTCAAATTCTCTGGCGAGTAGGGTGACACCGGCCTTACCCTGGGACCCAACTTTGGTGTTCTAACCAAGACGAGAACTTTCATAGACTCCAATCACAACTCTGTCGTGTATGTTATAGAGTGTTTTCCTTAATCTCACTCTACAATTAAGGTGTTAGCTACAGAAGCAAACAGAATGCAAATAAGCAAGGGATTTCTCTAAAGTCACTTAGCAATGACTCAATCTCATTTTCATCCCTAGGTGGTCTTATCTTTATCTTTGCCTCAAGAGACTCTTTCAAAGAGTTATAATAGGTCTGCACTATACTAGACCCTCACACAATTGCCTTTACCTGACAATACACTGCAAAAATAGTCTAAACATGTAGCTATGTGTGTGTGTGCATTTCTCAAATTTCAGTGTGCTTACAAATCACCAGAGGATCTTGTTAAATTTCATATTCTGATCCAATAGGTCTAGTATGGGGCGCATTTCTAACATCCAGGCGATGCCAATGCTGTTGGCCCTGGAGCACATTCTAAGGAATGAAGGATCCATCACAGCATCATGATGTCCTTTGTGAACAATTACAGAAAAGAACTGTCTTGTTTTCGGAATCTCAGTCCAGTTAAAGCTGACCATGTCTAAGTGCCACTAAGAATGAGATGAATTTATACTTTATAGATCAAGTTACCCAACTGCATGAGAAACTGGAACAGGATGTAGGCTTTAGCATCAGACCCCTAATGTATTTCACAATATGATACTATGTGAAGAAACTTCTTTTGGAATTAGAAATCTTGTTCTGATGTTGATCTATTTGATAATAAAGTGCTTATTTGAAGATTAAAAAAAAAAAACCTGACCATGTCTAGAGTGAATTATTTTCTTTTATCTCAACGCTCTCTTAATCTCACGTCTAATCATGTTTTCCTCTTTGACTTGGTTGCTAGGATGTGCCTTTAGCAAGACTATGGTTATATGTTTCATATACTGATCCTACTTCACTGACCTACTCCTGACTACATCCCCCTTTCCTAACCTGGCTTTTTGTTGTTGTTGCTTATATTGATTTTTTCCTCTTTACTATATTTTGGGTTGTTGCGGTCTTACACCAATCTTTGTAAGACACTTAGAATCACTCCTTCGAACAAGATAGCATGTGACAAAAGACTCTCAGCACAACCTAGTCAAATGGAAATACGCATCGTCAAGGACACACGATACACTGGAAAATTTCAGGCCCTTGCAGGACTGGGTGGAATGACTGAGAATGGAGAAGCAGCCCGCCCTGGGAGAGAAGAGGACTTGAGAAGAAGTAACCCCACCCTCTTTCACAACTTGTTTATGGCTTTGCCAGATAGATGGCATGGGGATGACTGAGTTCATATTTTAAGGATTTAATAACTGAGCTCTGGTTGCCTTGGGAGGGTCGATTATTAATACAGGTAACTGGAAGAGCCTCTGCTGTGGCTTTTAGTCTCAGAGGAAAACTCACGGGAACACCTGTGGCTGCTCTGCGATGCCAGAGGGAAGGACAGAGTTCTTCTTTAGGCTGAGCTGCCCATCAGAAGGCAAAGTCAGCGCCTTGAGTCTTCCAACTTAGAGATGCTATTGGAAGCAGCTACAAAACTGGTTGTTATCCAGGATGCAAAAGAGGCTCCATGTCAGTTACTTAACTCGGAGCAACCTATTAACCCTAGTGTCTCAATGGCCTCTTGTGTAATCTGTAACTATAATGACTTCCTCATAGGATAGCTCTGAGAATTAAATAAAACACATAATGCTGTGTCAGGCATTTTGTAGGTTCTCAACAAATGGTTTATTATGTAACATTTATGAC
Source organism: Bos indicus (assembly GCF_029378745.1). NCBI lineage: Eukaryota > Metazoa > Chordata > Mammalia > Artiodactyla > Bovidae > Bos > Bos indicus. The sequence continues at coordinate 113,119,566 of NC_091761.1, forward strand.
TGCTCTTTTTTTACGTTAGGCCTTAGAGAAGAAGGTTGTAAAGAAAAAGACAGGTGAGAATGTTTATTCATTCTTTCATTTTTTGACCCATGCAGAAGTTCTCTAGAGCCCACTGTTGCTCCTTGTGCAATGCCCTCGAGAAGTCAAAAACATGAGTTGATACAGTCAATAATAACATTCAACCTTGATCTTGTCAGCTAAGTTTGAGTTGACTTCTTCACCAGGCAAGGGACTTTCCTCATTTGAGACTATAAACGTGGGACTGGAATTTTTGCTAAAGCCTGTGATTTCTGCTAAAATGTAAACACGCTTGTTGTGAAGAATCCCGTGGAAAAAAACGAAAACAAAGCAAGGGTGCAGGGAATGCCAAACAAATAGGCTTGTGCTTTGCATATTGCTTTCATTCTAGACACTGACAGTAAAACAAGTGTTTCATTTTCCTTCACTATCATTTCCTGCATCTTTTCACTGACTCTCACTCCCAGCATGGGATTTTGCAGAAACTCTAGTATCTCCCACTCAGTTTCTTAAAACCCTTCCTACTCTCAACTACCTAAATACCACAAAGTTTAGAGGGGAGGACATTCTTCCTTCTAAGAATTCCTCCTGCCCCTGTAAACACAGTTACATATTCACTGCTTCTCAATCAGAGATCTTCAGTAGGTCAAAGGTTCTGCTTCTTATTCAAAGCTCTCTAAAATATCAAAAGGAGTATCACTGGGGAACAGAGGAAGTTAGGAAGCCTCAAATCCAAGTTTGGATATGGAATTTGGGAGATTACTGAATTAATGTTGTCCATTCTTTACCACTTGGCCTTTCTGGCTGGGTGGGGAGGGAAAAAAACATACTGATTAAGTACAATCTCTTCTGGCAGGATGTTTCCTCTTTAAAAGAAGTTAATAAATTTGGATACAATTCAAGCACAAGGTGCAAAGAAATTTCTGTGTAACAACAGAATAAAGGTCCTAAAGAATACATGTGAACAAAGTGACATGTTCCCATCGAGGAACCACGTAAAAGGCTTTAAGCAAGAACTGACCAAATGATTTTTTGGTTTTTGATAAACCTCCACCAGGACTTCCCAGGTGGCGCTAGTGGTAAAGAACCCGCCTGCCAATGCAGGAGACATGAGAGACGTGAGTTCAATCCTTTGGTCGGGAAGATCCCTGGAGGAGTGCACGGCAACCCATTCCAGTATTCTTGCCTAGAGAATCTGATAGACAGAGGAGCCTGGCAGGCTACAGTCCATAGGATCACAAAGAGTCGGACATGACTCAAGTGACTTAACAGGCAGTCATGCATACACCTCCACCAGCCCCTGTACTTCCTTCCCACCATCTGACACAAGCCAGGCTCTTACCCTCTCTGTTACTCAGCCTTCCATTACTCTGACCAATCGCGTTCCACACATAAAAGTCCCTATCTCTCAAAGTGACAGATCTGATGCGATGTTAACAGAAATTAATTTTTTTTTCCTCTTGAATTGCTATCAAATAGAACATATATGGATAAAAGAGCACCAATCTTGTTTATAATTCATGAACAGTGTGTGTTACTCGCTCAGTTGTGTCTGACCATTTGCACTGTAGCCAACCAGGCTCTTCTGTCCGTGGAATTCTCCAGGCAAGAATACTAGAGCGGGTTGCCATTACCTTCTCCAGGGGATCTTCCCGACCCAGGGATTGAACCCTGGTCTCCTGCACTGCAGACAGATTCTTTACCATCTGAGCCACCAGGGAAGCCCTTAATGAACAGTAGAAAGCTATCTAAATGAACTAATTCATGTGAAAGTAAAATCCCTTTATACATTTTAAAGGAAGAGCTTCTTATCAAAAAGAATCTCTAATTAATGGCACCACAACTTTGAGGCCAACACAGTAGGTATATTCAACCAAAACAATAAGAGATTCTAGTCCTGACATGGGAGAAATATTCCTAATCATTTTTGAACTGAGATTCTGCACTACAGAAGCTTGCTTTGTTGGACTCTACCATAAATGGGGGGTTCAGGAAAATACTTCAGCTTCACTTGATTCTGAGATTGGCTTCTGCATGAGTTGTGATTCACTTGTTTTCTACGAAAAATAATCTCAGGATAACTAAGGAGGAAATATATACTTTTTCAAAATGTATATTTTGCTCCTAACTGTTCTTTATTGTTCTTATTCCTTTTTTTCTTTTAGACAATGTCACTGAGATACCTTTGACAAATAAAAACTGTATATACTTAAGGAGTACAATTTGACATTGTGATGTACGTACGCATTGTGAAACGATCACCACAATGAAATTAAATGACTTATCCATCACCTCTACATAGTCACCATTTTGTATGTGTGTGTGTGCTGGGAAGAGTTAAGATCTTCTCTCTTAGTACATGACAAGTGTACAAAACGGTATTTTCAACTACTGTCACGAAGTTGTACACTGGAGCCCCAGAACTCATTTATCATGCAGTCCGTACCCTTTGATGACCAGCTTCTCATTTCTTCCTCCACTCCTCTCCCCACTCCAGCAACCACCGTTCTACTCTCTCTGCATCTATGAGTTTTACTATTCTAGATTCCACACAGAAATGAGTTCAAGCAGTATTTGTCTTTCTGTGTCTGACTTATTCCACTTAATGTAATTATACAAATGGCAGGATATTTCTTTTATAAGGTTAAATAATGTGTGTGTGTTTGTGTGTATCCACATACACAATGGAGTATTACATATCCATTGCAATGGAATATTCTGGCTATTGTGAAAAATGCTGCAATGAACTTGAGAGTGCAGATAACTGCGCTATTATATTAAAAGGAACGTAGAATAAGGTGGGTCCTCACCAGGAGTCAGCCTGCGTGTGAGCTCCTGCAGTGTCTTGGGTTAAAACTGAAATCAAGCTTTGCCTTGGAACCCACCTCTATTTCTCTCAGCAACTGGCCTAAAAGCAGGCCCCCTAGTAAGTGCCCTCACTCAGCATCCTTCCATAATTCAAACACAGCTTGAAGATTTCCTGTTCTATTATGCGGATAGGACACAGAGTCCAAAACCTTGTCTGTCTGACAACCTCATCTCTTCTTATAATAACCTCTTATTACCCCTATCAAAGTCTACAGCAGTCTCTCCATAACACTCTGGATGATTCTGGTCCCCAAAAGAGAGATTTCATAAAGGGTATTCTATAATCTAGCAGCAAGACAGGTTTTTTCCACCAAGACCTTCTAGTGTCTCTCAAATATTTTTTCAATAGATGACAGCTTACTCCAATACACACAATTCTACCTGTGGTACTGGAGTGGGCTGCCCGTAATCTTCTTCCCTGAGTTTCTCCCCTGACATTTTCTCCCCTGATAACTAGGATTTGAGGACCTGAAGGAACACAAGGAGTCTTAAGGAAGTGGATCGATGTAAGCTAGGCTTCATCTTCACTGCGTTGTTCAGCTACAGGGTCTTAGGTTCAAAAGGGATGTTCTGCCTAACAGAATCCCTTTGAGTTTGGGTGCCAACTCAGAGAATGCATCATCTTCCTGTCACCCTTTAAGAGTTAATTATTTTTGACGAATTCTTTTTCCTGTTAGAACACTGAATTCTTCTACGCATACGTATGTGTGCTTAGCAGCTCAGTCATGTCCGACTCTTTTCGACCCCATGGACTGGAGCCTGCCAGGCTCTTCTGTCCATGGGGATTCTCCAGGCAAGAATACTGGAGTGAGTTGCCAAGCCCTCCTCCAGGGGATCTTCCCAACCCGGGGATGGAACCTAGGTCTCCCACATTGCAGGAGGCTTCTTTACTGTGAAAGCCACTAGGGAAGGTCCATGCTATGGATACATGAATATAAACTGAAGGCCCCTACCTCCTAGAGTTATGCAATTCAGCTTGTTTACCTCCATCTGCTGATGACAACTATTTTTTTTTAAAGTTGATGGTGGTGACTTGCAAATTGATGGTCCTTCCAACTTTTATATTAAAAATAAAAAGACAAGAAAATTGAAGATCATTTTTCACCTGTATAAAGAATACTAATGGATCACCTTAAAATTAGTCTAGGAAAAACCTTGGTGTATGTTATAGACAATTAACTGTTAAAGCTGTTGTAACTTCTCTGTATTTAGCAGAGTATTTTCATCTTGAGCAATGTGAGCAAAATTTGAAGACTATTAATAAGTTATGTTTGGAAGTTTTAACGTCAATGAGGTAGTTATTTGCTGGGAAAGAAACAAATATGAAATTACTAAATAAAGATGGTACAATATCTTTGTTTTCTTTTTACAAGGTTCCTGAGAATCAACCCATCTCAATTCACTGGAATGAGAAACGGGTTTAGTATCAAAAGAGCCCAAGAAGACACTGGTATGAAAGTTACAGCCTCAGAGGTGGGTCGATTACGGATGCACACTTCCTGGTCACTTTGTACAATGTAGATTTAAAGTATAGTGATGGAAAAATTAACGTGACACTTGAAAAAAGAAAAAAAAAAGAGTGAACTGATAGAATGGATGCCAAGCACATGGCTTCCTGCTGCCAAAATCACTGCCCAAACTGCCTGACTAGATGTGTAAGATCCCTTGAAATGTCTTGGCAAAAGCTTGTTTAGGCGTGTTGGCCACGGTGCTGAAGTGAGCTGAGGGAGGCAGGGAGGCCTCTGCCAGCGAATCACCCCTTGCCCCAACTCTTTTTAAGACATTGAGCTTATTCATTTTGACAAGACTCCCTAGGATTTCAAATCTGACGTAAATTTGGAGAAAATAATGTGTGCGTCTGCATACAAAAGTATCCAGGATACATATTCTTTAGAGAAAGTCAAGTGCTACAAAACTCCAGGAGAACCCAGTTGAAAACAAAACCCAAATCAAAAACAGCATTTAGGCTGTTTATTCCAATTGAATGCTACTTAGTTCGCTGCATTTCTCTACCAGATCATTACTGAGATTTGGTAAAATGAATCAATAGCAAAACAAAGTTATCTTAAAGGCACATGGCAGAGAATGACAAAGCCACCATCCTGAATAATCATTTCAAAGTAAAAATTATTCTCTAGGAATGCTGGAAGATATTACTATCTCTACTTCTTACTCCAATTGAACCTTCTTTTCAGGGGAAAAAAAAAAGAGTTCTTTTTGATGGTTTATCCTTCCTGCCTTGAAAATGTCCATGCTGATATCAGAATCAGGGCACCCACTTATTCTGCTAAGCCTTGAATTCCCTCTGGGTAATGGCAGACTGCAGCCAGTGAGTGGTGAGAGAGAGAGAGAGAGAGAGAGAGAGAGAGAGAGAGAGAGAGAGAGAGAAGATATGGCCACCTACTCATTTCACACTCCAATCACCGACACCCTCTTGGGCATCCGATGCCTAGTCCTCTGCCAGGCAATTAGCTTCCGTTCTGTTTAACTTTCAGACCTATGGCTCTAAAGAAAAGTCCTGGCTGTGGGAACCAGCTCTGGGTAGCCCTTGGCTCCTTCCTCATGGGTGACTGGCAAGAGTAACACTTTCTTTGACACTCTTAAAAGAAGCCGTTTAATTCCTAATGATATTTCCTGGCAAAAAGAAAAATGGAAGCCACAAAGTGGGATTCCGGTCCAGAGAGGCAAGCCAAGAGTGTGGCTGCTGAACCCAAGTCTTGCTTTAAGGCTGTTGCCACTCGTCTCCCTTTCCCACCAGAGTAGATTTATTTTTTTTCTCTTCCTGAGACTTCCACCCTGGAGGGTGACACCTACTGGAACTTCTGAACCTCTGGGAAGCTATGGATATGATTTGGGAATCAGATGAGCATTGCTGGAGGCTGCCCCAGGGATTTCCCGCGGAAATCACCCCGCTCTCTTAGAAGGCATTTCAATAAGGAAGTAACCAGTAAAGCAATCTTGGCGGGAGAACCCCACGTACATCTTAGAAAAATACAAGAAACCACTGACCCACGTCTTAATGACCCACATTTTCTCCAGTCTGGTTCCCTCAGCCCTTTCTGAAGTCCCATCAAGCGGTTTGTGGGTTTTTGCCCGGTGGAGGGAGGTGGGTGAGAAGTGCATTTGTTTCTGTGATAGCGTTCAGGTGAGGCTCCCAGGTTTTAGCCCAGGAGAGGACCTCCGATCGCCTTTTCCCCTCCGACGCACCAGACACCGGGGGTGAAGGGGGCGCGCAGACCTGTGGACCGAGGGGTTCCCCTCCGTAGACTCGCCCACCGCTCGAGGCTCTGGGACCCCACAACCTATCACCCGTGTGACTCGCGATGCGTTCCTGTCACCTCCTCACCGCCCCCACGCCTCCAACCCAGGCACATCCTCTCCCACGCTGCGTTTCTGCGGTCCATGCGGTCGCTCCTCGGAGTGTCCCCAGTCCCCAAACGCGCTCCCTCGGTCCCCAAGCGTCGGTATCGCTGCCTCGCGGAGGTGGTGCGTTGGGGCGCAGGGCAAGGAGGCTGGGGGAGGACTTGCGGGGGAGGGGAAGCGGGGGGCGGCCGGGGCTGGGGCGCCCAGGGGCTCGCGGAGACCCGGCTGCGGGAGCGGGGTCCCCGGCCGCCCGGGGCGCGCGGGGAAGGCGCGGGGGGCGCGCGGCACTCACCCGCTGCTGCTGCCGGCTGCTGACGGCCACGGCGGCGGCGGACGCGGCGCTGTGCCGGAGCTCGGCCGCCTGCCCGGGTCGCAGAAGGCTCCGGGTGAACCTGCGGGTCCGCTCGCCGGCCATCGCCCGTCGCGGGCCCGAAGTGCGCGTCCCGCCGGCCTGACCCGCGCCGACCTCCTCTACCCACCGCGGTTCAGGAAGCGGAACTCGGCGCCTTTCCCCCCCCTCTTCCTCGCTCTACTCGCAAGAGGCGGGTTTTTCTCTCTAGCACCCCCACTCTCCCACCCCCTGCTCTCCGCCGAAGCTTCGCGACGACTTTCCAAACTCTGCGCTCCTCCGGGCGCGCGCGGCCAACTCGGCGAGCGGCCCCGGCCCGGCGGCGGCGCCTCTGGAGCGGGGGCCGCGCGGGACGCGCGTGGGGCGGCTCCTACCCGCGCCGCCCCCGGGCTCGGCTGGCCACCCGGGGCTGTGTCCGCCGCCCCGGGGCTCCGGGCGGGGCCTGCCCGCCGCCCTCGTCCCCATGTGGAGGTTCCTCGCAGGGCTGGCGCTCTGGCCGCGTTCGCTGGTTTGGCCCAGACTTTCCCCGGGCTGGCGAGGGGGCGCGGGCCAAGCCCGTCCGCCCTTCCAGCCGTGGAGAGAGGTCAGAGGCTTAAAAACGGTCTGATGGCTGGGATTTCCGCAGCATCTACCCCATCAGGCTTTCCAAATTTCCTTTGCCTAAAATTCCTCTCAGAACCCTGGATTAAGCTTCCCAATTCATTCAAGCCTCAGCCAGTATTCAGGAACCACCTACTACGTGCCGGTTCACCTTGTTCTGGAAACGACCAAGAAAGGAGCTTACCAGCCCCACCTTAAGGCGGTGGGGGTGTTAAGGTTTTTGAATTGGGGGTGGGAGGCAGCAAATAACCAAATTAATAAAGAATACGAATCTGTGAACAAGGGAGTTTCAGATAATACAAGCTAGAAACCAGTAAGTCGGGGTAATGTGATGTAAGAGGTTGGGAAGAGGGGTGGAATCCCATGGGGTGAGTTGTCTCGAGCGGACTGTGGTCTTACCAGGTAGCGTGGGTCAGGTATGGGGGTGGAACTTATATCTGTGTTGTTTCTCTGCTCCCACTCTTGCCCCACGTTCATCTGGCCTGCACGTTGTTCCCAGCTATCTGATTAAAATCTAAGAATTCTCATTCTGAGTCACACCCCAGGGTGGTTCACCAACGACATTTGGGGCTGGGATGGAGACGAGCACCCGCAGCCCCTAGGACGCCAGTCTGAAGAGATTGGGGACAGCCATTCCAAGTATTCTGGGCTTTCCCGGTGGCTCAGAGGTTAAAAAAAAAAAAAAAAAATTCCGCTTGCAAAGCCATACACTGGAGAAGGGCGTGACAGCCCGCTCCAGTATTCTTGCCTGAAAAAATCCCATGGACACCGGAACATGGCAGGCTACAGTCTGTGGGGTTGCAAAGAGTCAGACAACTAGTGAAGTACCCAGCATTCCAAATATTATAGGTTTCCTCAGCAGTTCCTCAGTCTGTGACCCTGAGGTTTTCCCCACGCTAATACATGGTTTAACACAAGGTTGCATTTGGGTGTAAAGAATTCTTAAGTGGCCGATAAATGGACGTGGGTGAGCTCTCTGATATCTGGGATTCAATTAGCCAGAGATACTGATGGGGCATCGTTTTGGTACATTCTAGAAATCATGATAGGCAGAGACTCTAGACGACTTGAGAAGTGCCATATGAAGCATCAGTCGACTCTCCGATACCCTGTGTATTAATAAACTACTGTGTCTGGCATTATATGCTTTCACATGGGTAGCCAATATGGGACCCATATGTTACCTCTGAGTGTAAGCAAAGTAGGTGGTTGCCTTGTGGTGACATGAAGATCTCTGTGGGAATAACTCCTTCCAGCCACACCCTCCACTAACAGGTGTGCCCTGTGGTGATGCTTTCAAATGCATATTTTCTTCAGAGAGAGAATTCATTGAGCACTTTGGAATGAACTTCAGTTTCCCAACAGAAAGTATCTCGTCTTTGTCCCTGGTTTCAGAACACTGCATGGCACACCAGAGTTGCTCAGTAATGTTGGTTTGTGGTTGACTTTCCCAGGGGCTTAGATGGGCTGGCACAGTCAGAGAGCTCAGCATACCTAAGGCAGAGATAGAAAGGTGTGCGGGAAGGGAAGGCTGGTGTAAATGAGAATTTCTCACGGGGTGTCCTCACTATGGCAGGTGAGGCACTGACCTGCTCTAAAACACTGAATAACCCATACAACACATTCTTCAACTGTATCAAGTAACAGAAAGTCACTCACCCTTCTCTGATTACTACGAATAGTAATGGTTACCCGGAGCACTGGTGTGAGAGGATTTGATGAACAAATGCCAATTTGTCCTACCCATACCCTGTATGATGTTTATTCCATGGGTCACACCAAGAACGAGGGTAAATGTAAGTGACCTTTACCATCAGGGCATTTCAGTAATGATACACACTGGGACTCTCCTTGGTCGTTGACAGTCACGTAGGTTTTAGCTAGACTCTCTTCTGGATGTCAAGGACAGAGAGCTGAGTGTCTACATAGACATAGACATTCTTTGCTGCAGAACCATAATTTCAGATTTGCTACTTTGGGATTCTCTGACTCTCTGCTTGTCACCCATCTTCCAGTTCCTGGGAGAGACGTGGCTAAGATGCTTTGTAAAGGCAAATCTATGAAGGTGCCATGAAGATCCTAATTTATGTAAATGTGGACTCGGGGTGATTATGCTGTGTTGATGTAGGTTCATCAGTTGTAACAAATGTACTTGATAGGGGATGTTGATAATGGAGGAGGTTCTACTTGTGCAAAGAAAAATAGCCCAATGGAAGAATCTGCAAAGGATTGATCATACATTTCTCCAAAGAGGATATGTAAATAGCCAGTGCTCAATGTCATTAGTCATCAGAGAAATGCAAATCAAAATTACAATGAGACACCATAATGAGATGCCACCCACACTAGGAGGACCATAATGAAAAAATGGAAAATAGTACATGTTTGGGAGATGTGGGGAAATTGGAACCCTTGTGCTTTGGTGGTTGGGATATAAAATGGCACAGCTGCTTTGAAACAATTTGACAGTTCATCAAACTGGTATACATAGAGTTATCCCGGGACCCAGCAATTCTGCTCCTAGAGAGATAAAGACATATATTTAGATAAAAAGTTGTACAAGAATGTTCACAGCAGTCTTATTCATAATAGCTAAGAAGTGAAATGGAGAAGGCAATGGCACCCCAATCCAGTACTCTTGCCTGGAAAATCCCATGGATGGAGGAGCCTGGTGGGCTGCAGTCCATGGGGTCGCTGGGAGTCGGACACGACTGAGTGACTTCACTTTCACTTTTCACTTTCATGCATTGGAGAAGGAAATGGCATCCCACTCCAGTGTTCTTGCCTGGAGAATCCCAGGGATGGGGGAGCCTGGTGGGCTGCCATCTATGGGGTTGCACAGAGTCGGACACGACTGAAGCGACTTGGCAGCAGTAGCAATAGCAAGAAGCGAAAAAAATGTAAGTATACTCCAACTGAATGGATAAATAAAATGTGATATATTCATACAATAGAATATTCTTTGGCAATAAAAATGAAATATTATTATGTGCTACAAAGTGGATGAACCTTGAAAACACTATGCTAAATGAAATAAGATAGTCACTAAAGATCACACAATTATGATACCTTTTTTAAACGAAATGCCCAGGATTAGCAAATCTAGATCCAGAAAGTAGATTAGTGGCTGCCTAGGGCTGGAGGAGTTGGGAGAAAATGGGGAGTGACAGCTAATGGGTACACAGTTTCTTTGGGGGATGATGAAAATGTTCTAAAATTCATCGTGTTGGCGGTTGTACAAGAAACAGATTACAGTTATTGTTTCTGGGAAGGGGAACTTAACAGCTGGGGGACAGGAGTGCCGATGTATATTATTAATATACACGTTAATATGTTCATACGTTCTATGTGTTTGTTGGATTTTGTATCACATATATAATAAGCTATTCACAAACAAGTAAATACAATAATATTTTACAAAATGATATTGAAATAACAAAAGGGTATTAACTACAGATTCAATAAAATTTTTAAAAGTTAAAAAATATCTTGAAGTGGCAATTTTGTTCAATTACTTTAAATTCAAGCTTTTACTGTTCTGTATTTTCTAGTATGTAGAACACAGCCTGCAATCAAATTTTATCAAGTTCTAACTCTACTTTTCATTTGAGTTGGCTTGGACCAAGCCATTTAATCAGTTGGCTTGGACCAAGCCATTTAATTAGTTGGCTTGGACCAAGCCATTTAATCAGAAAGAGATAACCCCACTTTTGACAGCCATTTATGAATTATCCACTCTGGACAGGATATCAATCTAAGCCATGGGGCAGAGAGCAAAGTAAATGGTCTTTACATTCAAACAACTTAATTTCAAATAGAGAAACTGATTTATAAAACACTAGTTAGGGGTCGGGGGGTAATATTCTGGAAATGGTGTCTATCCAGTAGGACCCATATTAACATCTTTTATTTTCTTATGGCTCTAAGATTGAAAAAAACTGTCTCATGGGAGTTTCCGGTGCTTCTTCCTTCCTTCCTCTTCTCCCTCCCTCCCTCCTTTCCTTCTTTAGAGCTCAGATACTCTCCCTTCTTATTCAAAAGCATCAGTGGTTTTTTTCAGGTGCAGTAACCACAGATTGGGCTTCCCAGGTGGCACAGTGGTAAATGAATCCACCTGCGAATCCAGGAGACATAGGAGATGTGGGTTCAATCTCTGGGTCAGGAAGAACCACTGGATTAGAAAATGGAAACCCATTCCGGTATTCTTGCCTGGAGAATTCCATGGACAGAGGAGCCTGGCGGGCTACAGTCCATGGAATCGCAAAGAGGTAGACACGACTGAGCACGCACGCACACACACACACACACACAAGCACTGATTACCTGTCCTCATACATTTTGAAGCTCTATACAACTAGAAAAATGAAATTGTCAGTAGTCTCCTCCTACCATCCTTCTCCATGATTTTGTCCAGGGCTGATTACACTAGTATTATGAGTAAGGAAAGCTTTTAGAAACTTTATCAATAATAAATAGAAAAGAGAAAACGGTATCATCTTTACTATATCTAGAGATAGAATAGTGTGAACGTTTCATCACTTGGTCCAGGTATCTGAAGACCTGGGTGTGAGTCCAGGTTTTGGTACTAAGAGACTGTAGAAACTAGGATGAATACCCCTTGTACTAATTTCTGTGAGGTTAAGGCACCTTTCCTAAGTGATACCAAGTCCATTGCATCCCAGGTTTCAGCCTGACCATCAGCCTGTCTCAAGGCTTAACTATTTGTTTGCCTAGTGTTATGCAATCTACAAAATATAATCACTATTTTGTGTGTTTTTAAAATAATTCATCCTAAACCAGGTGAAGTTTAGCCATGCTAAAAGTCATTCATCCTAAAAGTCAGATGAAGCGTACAATATTGCCCCCATCATCCATAAAATAAAATTGAGAGATAATTTAATAACATTGAAGTTAGAAAGAGGAACATTTTGTTAATTAATAGAGAAGGCATATACAAATGTCTAAGTTAAAAGATGATGCTGTGAAAGTGCCGCACTCAATATGTCAGCAAATTTGGAAAACTCAGCAGTGGCCACAGGACTGGAAAAGGTCAGTTTTCATTCCAATCCCAAAGAAAGGTAATGCCAAAGAATGCTAAAACTACTGCACAATTGCACTCACCTCACACGCTAGTAAAGTAATGCTCAAAATTCTCCAAGCCAGGCTTCAGCAACACATGAACCGAAGCAACATGTGTTGCTTCAGCAATACAGCAACACAGCAACACTTGAACTTCCAGATGTTCAAGCTGGTTTTAGAAAAGGCAGAGGAACCAGAGACTAAATTGCCAACATCCGCTGGATCATCGAAAAAGCAAGAGAGTTCCAGAAAAACATCTATTTCTACTTTATTGACTATGTCAAAGCCTTTGACTATGTGGATCACAATAAACTGTGGAAAATTCTGAAAGAGATGGGAATACCAGACCACTTGACCTGCCTCTTGAGAAACCTGTATATGGGTCAGCAACAGTTGGAACTGGACATGGAACAACAGACTGGTTCCAAATAGGAAAAGGAGTACGTCAAGGCTGTATATTGTCACTCTGCTTATTTAGCTTATATGCAGAGTACATCATGAGAAACACTGGGCTGGAAGAAGCACAAGCTGGAATCAAGTTTGTCAGGAGAAATATCAATAACCTCAGATATGCAGATGACACCACCCTATGGCAGAAAGTGAAGAAGAACTAAAGAGCCTCTTGATGAAAGTGGAAGAAGAGAGTAAAAAGTTGGCTTAAAGCTCAACATTCAGAAAACGAAGATCATGGCATCTGGTCCCATCACTTCATGGCAAATAGATGGGGAAACAGTGGCTGCCTTTATTTTGGGGAGCTCCAAAATCACTGTGGAAAGGTGATTGCAGCCATGAAATTAAAAGACACTTGCTCCTTGGAAGGAAAGTTATGACCAACCTAGATTCCCTAGTGGCTCAGACGGTAAAGCGTCTGTCTGCAATGCAGGAGACCTGGGTTCGATCCCTGGGTTAGGAAGATCCCCTGGAGAAGGAAATGGCAGCTCACTCCAGTATTCTTGCCTGGAAAATCCCATGGACCGTGGAGCCTGGTAGGTTACCGTCCATGGGGTTGCAAAGAGTCAGACAGGACTGAGCGACTTCACTTTCACTTTCACTTTTTCAGATAGCGTATTAAAAAGCAGAGATATTACTTTGCCAATAAAGGTCCGTCTAGTCAAGGCTATGATTTTTCCAGTGGTCATGTATGGATGTGAGAGTTGGACTGTAAAGGAAGCTGAGTGCTGAAGAATTGATGCTTTTGAACTGTGGTGTTGGAGAAGACTCTTGGGAGTCCCCTGGACTGCAAGGAGATCCAACCAGTCGATCCCAAAGGAGATCAGTCCTGGGTGTTCATTGGAAAGACTGTGTTGAAACTGAAACTCCAATACTTTGGCCACCAGATGTGAAGAGCTGACTCATTTGAAAAGACCCTGATGCTGGGAAAGATTGAAGGCAGGAGGAGAAGGGAATGACAGAGGATGAGATGGTTGAATGGTAGCACCGACTCAATGGACATGGGTTTGGGTGGACTCCGGGAGTTGGTTGATGGACAGGGAGGCCTGGCGTGCTGTGGTTCATGGAGTCGCAAAGGGTAGGACATGACTAAGAGACTGAACTGAACTGAAAGTTAAAATGATTCTGGGATATTATCAAGTCTTCCTTCCTGTTTCCCTATTAAGGGAAAAGGACATTTACCCTATTTTTAATCGTAGGAAAAGAGATTCACCGAAGTAGGTAACTTACCCTGACACTGTAGTGACTATAATTTGTTGGTGTGTGTATGTGTGTGTGTGTGTGTGTGTGTGTGTGCGTGTTAGTCTCTCAGTTGTGTCCGACTCTTTGCAACCCCATGGACTGTAGCCTGACAGCCTTCCCTGTCCATGGAGTTCTCCAGGCAAGAATACTGGAGTGGGTATATCGGAATTGCAAACAACAATAATGTAAGAAAAAGACTTTACCATAAACATTTCTTTGTTCTCTAATATAAAGAAAAAAAGTAAACAATTAGATTTATATCCAGTGCCTTTTTGGCTGAATCCTGCTTCATAAGGTACATTTTTCTTCACTTTGCCAAGGGAATATTAAAAAGCAACGGGGAAAATATGGTTTGAGAGGTGTGATATTTATGGGCATCTATTAGTCCTTGCCAGAGCCATTTGACAAAGCAGAGTGCCTCTGTGTTGTTTATGGGCAAAGGAATTAAATTTGATATGGATTTGTTACGGTGTTTAGAAGACAGATCACTCCTTAGAAGAAAATTGCACTTACCCTAATATGATTTGAATGTGAAACTCTCTGCCAGGCTGTATATTCTGCCCACTCTCCACATGCAGAGCACGATAAGTCCACCAGAATCCTTGGGGGCATATCTCAAAGAGAGGCACATGCTTGAAAGAAAAGAACAGTTTGGACAGAAACCAGCACTGGGTTTTCTATCCTGCTTTGGATTTAATTTGTAGTCTGGCCCTAGGGAATTAATGTCCCAGGACCTTTATTTCTCCATCTGTAAAAATTACTCAGAGGCAGATTTTGCCTTGATATGAGGAAGAAGGAAATGGTTAGTAAATATAGAATGGGAACTTTTCAATTGCTTCCATGCATAATTAAACCCTTGTATTGTTTTATTCTTCTAGGCATTTCAGGGTCCTCTTTCGCTTCTCCAATATGTTGGTTACTCACTATTCTCACAGAAATACACCTTATATAACAAATTATGGGCTGCCTAGGTATCTCAGTGGATAAAGAATCTGCCTGTAGTGCAGGAGATGCAGGAGACTTGAGTTTGATCCCTGGTTCCGGAAGATCCAATGGAGGAGGGCAAGGCAAACGCCTGGAGAATCCCAAGGACAGAGGAGCTTGGCGGGCTACAGTCCATTGGGTCACAAAGAGTCATGACAAATTATAACTTAATTGCTTCTTTTTTAAAAGAGAGCAACAGAAAAATGAATCTGTTTTCTATTATGTCTTTGAGAATTATGTAGCTATCTGCATGAATGAGATTGGTCACCTTTTCCTTTTTGGAAGTGACTTCTTCATTAGGAAGACTTTAGCTTCCTAGAGTGGATTGGAGCAACTTCTGTCCCTTTCCATGGCCGATGATAATTTAAAAAACACTGGGATCATTTGGTCTCCAAAGATTGAATAGAATCCAGCTGTGGAGCCATCTGGTCCTGGTGCATTTTTTTAAGTAGGCGATCTATAATCACTTTCAAATCTTTTCTGTAGCAAAGCATTTAGGCAAGATTTGTACATCTTCTTTTAATTATTAAGAATTTGTATTTTTCTAAGACTATCATCCATTTTCCATGTTTTAAAAACATTTGCTTTAGAATTGCACATAGCATTAACATATTATATTTCCCCTTACTGACTAAAACAAAATAAAAAAGTTTTATTATGAAGATTTTAAATAAGACTAAAAATTTCACTGGAGGAGGGCATGGCAACCCACTCTAGTATTCTTGCCTGGAGAATCCCCATGGACAGAGGAGCCTGGTGGATTACAGTCCATGGGGTTGCAAAGAGTTGGACATGACTGAAGCAAGTAAGCACAGCACAAAAAAATTTCAAAAGAGTACAATGAACATCCATATAACTCCCAGCTGTAGTTAGCTATTTTAAATTAGAGAAATCGTGATCCTACATTTCTAAATAATTCAGCATTTATCTCCGGAGAGTAAAAATGTTCTTCCACATTACTGCGATATCATTTAACACACTGAAATCAGTCTCTTCATAACTTTTGTCATCCAGCTCATATTCAGATTTCTCCAATTGTTCCCCAAACACTGCTTCTTTATAGCTACTTTGTTCAACCCAGAATTTAATCATAGAAGATACATTAATTTGGTTGTTACGTCTTAAGACTTTCATTTAAAGCCGTTCTCCGCCTCCTTTTTGATAATATTAATAACATTAACTTACTGAAGAGATTAACTTAGTTGTCCTGCATGCTTTATTTCCTTTTGTGCTGTGCTGTGCTCAGTTGCTTCAGTCGTGTCCGACTCTTGGTGACCCCATGGACCGTAGCTTTCTTGCTTCTCTGTCCGTGGGATTTCCCCCGGCAAGAATACTGGAGTGGGTTGCTATGCCCTCCTCCAGGGGATCTTCCTGACCCAGGGATCAAACCCACGTCTCCTGTGTCTCCTGTATTGCAAGCAGATTCTTTACCACTGAGCCACCAGGAAGGTGGTGGCTTCCTGGTGGGAAGGAAGGAAGGAAGGAAGGAAGCCCCTTGTTTCTTTTCACTGACATTTAATTTGTTTCTTTATATCCAAAGGCTTTTCCCATTCTGAATCTTGAATTTCTTTCTTTCTTATTTTCTTTAATTGAATTCTTGAGGGGGATTATCTTATATTTGTCTCTTCAAAGAAGTGGTTTTGGATTTTATTAGTTGAACTATATTTTACTGTTAATTTGTTTCATTATTAATTTAATTAAGATATTCTCTGAATGAAGACAGGAATCCTAGATATTATAGAAGGAAAAAAATGTAGTATTTAAATATATAAAAACTTAAATTTTTATTTTGGCAGAAGAAATAATAAAAGCCAATGGGCAAATAATAGAATTGGGTAAATAAAAAATAAGAAAAGTGAATATCTTCGATATACAAATATCTCAACTGATAAGGAAAATACCTCACACAGTCAAATTCCTAAGAGAAAAATTCTGAATTAGAAAAGAAAATCTATTTCAATTTTTGCTCATTTTAAATGTGGTTGTCCCTCTCTCTTATTTATTTTAAAGTTTAATGTATATATTCTGGATATGAGTCAAATATGTATGTATATATGATTTGTTGTTTTTACTATTGCATGTTGATAAGACTTGGAGAAGGAAATGGCAACCCACTCAGGTGTTCTTGCCTGGAGAATCCCAGCGGGCTGCTGTCTATGGGGTTGCACAGAGTTGGACACAACCACTTCAGTTGCAGCAGCAGTTGATAACACTAATCAGAAATCATGACATCATTTGCTATTTTCTTCATTGAACTAAAAGAATGTTACACCAAATATATACTTAACAAATAACAAGTAACTATTTAAATGAGATAAAGGATGTGTTTTTTTTTTTTTTTTCCTAATAGGTAGCCCCAGAAGGAAACATACTGATATTTAGTCTATGCTCATTTAAGTTTTTAAAGCATTACTTCCATACGGTGATTAGGTGGGTGGAAGATATTTGGAGAAAAATGTTTTTTGGTGGATGTAGTTCATGTAAAGAAGCTATTTCATTTCCAGGAAAATTTTCTTTTTTTAAAATAAAAAATCCATCTGACATTGTAACTGTCTTTTCTCAGGCATGTGGTTTTGGTGTGTGCTTGCATTTGCACTAACCCATTTCCTGTGCATATGCTCTGCTTTGCCTCTGCCCTTGATACATTAAAAAGAAGTGAAATAGAAACATAACAGCATTGCCTAGAGCTCAGTTCTTGAAAAGGGAGAAGGCAGAGGGAGAAAAACAATGTAAACTGTGCCTACAATTAGGTACTGAAACAAAAAGGGTAGATTGACTAGTCTTGAGGACATCTATTCAAATGAAAGCTAGTGGGCTTTTTTTCTTCTTCCCCACATGATCATTTGAATTTATTAATATGACTCAATTAAGATTTTTCATAGCTTCACGTTCTAGCATTTTCTCATGTGTAGACTTGAAAACGTATTTCTGTTCTGAACTAATCCTGAGTCTTCTCCCCTTTCTGCTTGCTTGCTTCTTTGCTAGAGGGATAAAAAAGAAGAAAATAGCTATTTTTATAGATGTTTTCAAAGCAATAGGAGTATTATTATGCAACTAGTCTAAAAAACCCTAATAAAGTCAAAGTACTTTTTGTATATTTTTAAAGGCTACTATTAGCATCACCATGGGTACAAAGCTCCAAGCTCACATTAACAGGAGGCTTCCTAACACCTGCCAAATACCCTATTTTCAGTTAAAGAGATGCTTGGATGGGATCTACTTGAAAGCATCTAAGTATGATTCTTAAAGATCAATAACGCATGTCATGAAGATGTCAGGTTTTTACTACCTTTTTTTTTTCTTTTATTGGCTCCAGCATTTATCCAACCAATATTGATCAGTTTGATGGAAGTATATCTGTGAAGGCCAAACCTAGTGGTTAATATGGAAATCCACCAAATAGGCTTTCATCTCATTGCTGGATACATGTTCTCTCGTTGGATTCCTATTTTCAGTAGGGGCAGTGTGCCTGATATATGGATGGTGAGTCAGCTTATAAAAACCACCACACTGTGCTTGGTGATAAATGGATCAAGGTATTTCTGAGGCTGTCAAAGTTGGAAGTGGTCACAGAAATTATCTAAGTCATGCTTATTTGTTTGTTTTTGCTTGTTTAATTGTTGATTTTGTTTACAGAAGGAGAAGTGAAAACTCAGAAGCTAAGTGCTGTATCTCAAGTAAGCTGTTGACAAAATTACTTGGTGGCAAAGGTAGGATTATTGCCCAGATATGTTTTTAGTCCAATGTTTGTTCCAATGCTAGACCATGTAGCTAGAAACATGAAAGGGAGAAAAATCAGAGGTTAATGACATTAAATTAATTGCCATTCTTATGACGTATTATAGAAATAAGCACAGAACCACAGGAGTCATGGCCCTACCTATAGAATTATGAATGGGGCCAGAGAGAGACCTCAGCATATGAAACTCTCTTTTCCGCAATTTTTGGTTGGCCTATCTCAAATCAGGAAGCAACAGTTAGAACGGGACATGGAACAACAGACTGGGCTGTATATTGTCACTCTGCTTATTTAACTCATACACAGATTACATCATGAGAAACCCTGGGCTGGAAGAAGAACAAGCTGGAATCAAGATTGCCAGGAAAAATATCAGTAACCCTTAGATATGCAGATGACACCACCCTTATGTCAGAAAGTGAAGAAGAACTAAAGAGCCTCTTGATGAAAGTAAAAGAGGAGAATGAAAAACTTGGCTTAAAGCTCAACATTCAGAAAACTAAGATCATGGCATGCAGTCCCATCACTTCATGGCAAATGGATGGGGAAACAGTGGAAACAGTGGCTGACTTTATTTTGGGGGGCTTCAAAATCACTGCAGATGGTGATTGCAGCCATGAAATTAAAAGACACTTACTCCTTGGAAGGAAAGTTATGACCAACCTATACAGCATATTAAAAAGCAGAGACATTACTTTGTCAACTAAGGTCTGTCTAGTCAAGGCTATGGTTTTTCCAGTAGTCATGTATGGATGTGAGAGTTGGACCATAAAGAAAGCTGAGTGCTGAAGAATTGATGCTTTTGAACTGTGGTGTTGGAGAAAACTCTTGAGAGTCCCTTGGACTGTAAGGAGATCCAACTAGTCCATCCTAAACGAAATCAGTCCTGGGTGTTCACTGAAGGACTGATGTTGAAGCTGAAACTCCAATAGTTTGGCCACGTGATGTGAAGAGCTGACTCATTTGAAAAGACCCTGACTCTGGGAAAGATTGAGGGCAGGAGAAGGGGATGACAGAGGATGAGATGGCTGGATGGCATCACTGACTCAAAAGACATGGGTTTGGGTGGACTCTGGGAGTTGGCGATGGACAGGGAGGCCTGGTGTGCTGCAGTCCATGGGGTCGCAAAGAGTCGGACATGACTGAGTGACTGAACTGACTGATCTCAAATTTCAACATCACCTTCTTTAAGATGTCTTCTCTCCTTCTCCCAATCTGTTAGATGTCTTTTTTACACTAACAAATAGTACTTTCTGTAAATTGTATTTTTGTTTACTTGTCCTCTCCTCTTTTTTAAAAATTGATAACCATTATCAATCACTGAGTACCCACTATGTGCTAGGTGTTTTGCCAGGAACTTTATGAAAAAGTTATGAAAACTGTGTTGAGTTCTTGGAAAACCCTTCAAGTCAGGGATGAGGGTTCCCTGACTGACCAAAGTTTAAACAGTTAATAAGCATCAGAACCAGGATGGGAAATCAGATGTGTCATAGTCCCCTTCCTACATCATTTCTGTGTGTCATACTGACTGAATTCAGAATCAGAGGGCTGTGGTCATGGATACTAGATTTCTCTCATCATTCCATGCTCCTTCCAGCCTCTGAGGTTGAAAAGAGGAAACCTACATTTTTTTCCAAATCTCTTGAATCTAGGATTCTGTGTCTGATGGGAGATGTGCTGGTTAGACACCATTGTAAGAGATCCCGAAGGCAGGAATGTCGTGAGCCATCTTCCAGCCACTGTGGTGGCTGAGCTGAAAGCTGGGGGAACGTGACTATGTAGAGGCAACTCAAGAACCCAGTTTTCAGTCACCAGCTTTGAGGTTTGAGGGGTAGTTGTGCCCACAGCTGCAGTAGTAGCAACAGAATCTTCCTGCTATCTGGACAGTTAGGAGCTTTCTCGGAGAAGGTGATGGCACCCCATTCCAGTACTCTTGCCTGGAGAATCCCATGGATGGAGGAGCCTGGTGGGCTGCAGTCCATGGGGTCACACAGAGTCAGACACGACTGAAGTGACTCAGCAGCAGCAGCAGCAGCAGCAGCAGCAGGAGCTTTCTATAACCTCAGACTCCATAGTCCAGGAGGGGCTCATTTTGCCCTTTCAATGATTGTGTAAAACTAAGTTCCCTATTACATTTCTTTTTTCCTGAAATACCCAGAGTGATATAGTGGTATTTCTCATATCTATTGTTATATAACAAACTGCTCCAAAACCCTGTGGACTAAAACAACAATGATTTATTATTTATTATGATTCTGGGGTTGGTTGGAATCAGTTCTTCTGCCTCATCTGGTTGGCTGGGATCACTTGTGGCTGCATTCAGCCAGCAGCCCTGTGGAGGCTGGAACATCTGAGACAGCCTCACATGTCTGCTGCTGAGCTGCTGTGGGAATTTTCCTTACGGCCCCTCGTTCCACATGGTCTTTCGTCACTAATCTGAGCAGGAAGCAGGAACAGGGAACACTAAGCCAAGTTAAAAATAATGTAATTTCTGTATCTAAGCAGGAGAAACACAGTATCAGAAAGCACAGAAAACTGTAAGCCAACATGAAGAGGAGAAAGGATCGAGGCTGGAGAGAATTTGACCAGATCTCCCATTTTCCTCATCATAATTCTGCCAAATGAACTTTATTATCCATTGCTGCTGCAAACATTTGTCTAGCAGACAGTATTTGAAGTAACCATTTGAGGTGTTGGTATAGGAAAGCTCTGCCTTTGGGGAAATAACTGATGACAGAGAATGAGATGGTTGGATGGCATCACCGACTCAATGGACATGAACTTGGGCAAACTCTGGGAGTTGGTGATGGACAGGGAGGCCTGGCGTGCTGCGGTTCATGGGGTTGCAAAGAGTCGGACACGACTGAGCGACTGAACTAACAAGAGAATGATGACACGGAGGAAGTCAGTAGTCCTGCTAGCCAGTCAGGAAACCAGTTCGGAAAGGTCCCTCTTAAGGAGGATCTTGAAGACTGAGTAGGAGTTTGATTAGATGAACATTTGTTTGAAGGAAAGGGGGAATGGCATAAAAAGGCAACCCACTTCAGTGTTCTTGCCTGGAGAACCCCAGGGACGGGGGAGCCTGGTGGGCTGCTGTCTATGGGGTCACACAGAGTCGGACTAAAGCAACTTAGTAGCAGCAGTAGCAGCAGTGAGTAATTTTAGTCTCTTTGTGGCAAGAATGATGTCATCTTTCTTGGTATCTTCTACAGAATCTTTACACATCATTTTCATCCAAAGTACATTTATTGAGTAGTTATTAATATATATTGTCATGATCAAAATTTGACTACAGTAATTTATAAATATTTTACTTTGGGAGCTTACTTTAAATATCTTAAAAGCAGATAAAATAATGTTTTCTTACTAAATATATGAATAAAAAGCCATGTCATGCTCATTTATTATGAGGTTGTAAATTATTTGAGATTAAAATCCCTATCTGGCATTTACATTGTTAATTTAAAATTCACAGTGCTAGACACTGATACTGTGTTTTCTATGTCATGTAATGTTTTGTTCATGATGTGTTTAATACCTGTTCCCAATGTTTCTGACTTTATCCTCCTTGTAATATTAAAATAATACAAAGTATTTTTTAATGTATCATTAAAGTTGATATATTCTCAAGTGGGGAAAATGTGATATGACACAACTTTCTCACCCACTGATGTGATAATTAACATCAGAAATAATGTATAACTTAGGGAACTCAATAAGCAACAACAATATCATACATTTATTGTATCCATTCATTCAACAGATATATATTATGAGCCAGGCAATGTTAGAAGCTTCCCTTGTGGCTCAGATGGTAAAAATCTGCCTACAGTGCAGGAGAACTTGGGGTTTGATCCCTGGGTCAGCAATGTTAGGCACTGAAGATAAAAGGTAAATGAGATATGTATGCATCCTCCTCTCCTGGAAACCACGCTGATAAAGAAAAACATCATATAAGTAACTGCACAATTGATTATTAGTGATAATTGTGGCAGGTGTTGTCAAGAATTATTGTTAGGAGACTGTGTCATGGGGGGACCTGCATTGGCCTCCTCTGGGGTTTGGAGAGGCCTGCATCCTATATTCTTTTCCTTGAGAGTCAGGAATCAGCGTTTGGTATCACCTTGTAGTCCATGGGGTCGCTAAGAGTCGGACACGACTGAGCGACTTCACTTTCACTTTGGAATACATAAATAAAACTGCCATTCAGCTGCAAAAATAGAGATATGGAAGAACACACTCTTAACTTTCACAGTTCTCTCATTTAAGAATGATAGCTCTATCAGAACCTTTGAAAATGAAATGAACAGTTTAGAGCATGATTTAGATATTTACCAATGTACTTTAAAAGTAAAAATTAACAACAGTCCGAACTTGATAGTTCATCAATACGGACAGTATGTCTTTAAGTACCAAAATTCGAGGATGAATATATGCAAAGATGGTTTGGGAGAAATTATCTGTTCCAACCCATTACTGTTTGAAATCCAATTGAGACAGATATTGCTATCACATGAAGAAATATTTTCAAGTATTTATAACAGTAAATCCCAAATATTTCATTACTTCTCTATGATTTTTTAATTTTATAGCAGAAAAACATTTACAAAGTCCAACATTTGTTTTTAAGGAATTATTTGCCTCTCTGCCCAGCCAGGCGACTGGCCACCTGATGTGAAGAACTGACTCATTTGAAAAGACCCTGATGTTGGGAAAGTCTGAAGGTGGGAGGAGAAGGGGACGACAGAGGATGAGATGGTTGCATGCCATCACCGACTCAATGGATATGAATTTGAGCAAGCTCTAGGAGCTGGTGATGGACATGGAGGCCTGGTGTGCTGCAGTCCATGGGGTTGCAAAGAGTCGGACACGACTGATCTTGCTAGGATATCCTGTAAATAGTTGGGATCCTAAAGAGTCACGTGCTGTAAGTCTCTGGGTGTAGCAAAAGTATGCCTTCAGAAAAAAACTTACTTGTAAACTTAAAAAAAAGTCTATTAGCTTCCTGTGGCTGTTGTACCACAGACTTGATATGGTTTCCAGTTCTAGCTAAAGGCATCTTCTATCTTCTTTCGGTTTTGGGGGTCAGACGTCCAGAGTCAGTTTCACTTGCCTTGTCCAGTTTCTAGGGCTGCATTTCTTGCTTTTGTTTGTTCACGTCTTCATCTTCCATCTTCAAGGCCAGCAACTTAGCATCATTAAGACTCTCTCTTCTCCATTCACACCACTTTCTCCTCTTGCCTGTCTGAGATCTCCTCTGCCTCTCAAAAGAACACCTGTGATGGCATTTGGGTCCCGTCCAGATAAACTAGGGTCTTCATCTTGGAGATTCTTAATCACGTCTGCAAAGATAATTTTTTTTTTTTTTTTAACCACATAAGGAAATATCCACAGGTCTCAGGGTTTAGAACGTGGATATCTACGGGAGAGAGGGAAGGAGAGGGGTGGGGCATTTTCAGCCTACTGCAATGTATCTCTTTACTCTCATATATTACGTTTATAACTTTGTGAGCAACCTAAATGCTTAGGTTTTACTTTTTCATTTGATAATATATTTTAAATTATTTTTTCAAAATAGTCTTTTGTTTTATTGAAGTCCCTAATAAATTTCTTCTTATCTCCACTTGGAGGAGGATTAACATGTCTATTTCATCTTCTGCCAGTTGAAACCGGTGATAGTCATGAATCATGTTGTCATCTATAAAATGGAATTGATAGCTGTGGTTTTCATAAGCTCCTACCATAAAGCTATGTCAAGACCAAGTTCTACATTTTCTCTTCTCACTGGGAAAGATTTGATTCTTTTGTCAATTAGTGAATCTTGCTTACCTTCTTGCTTGAGGGTATTGGAAGAGCCGTATCAAGTATAAAAAAAAATTGTTAAAATATCCTTGCCAAACTAATGTTATACTTACTTTCCAACACTGAAACATTATGGCTATCATTTTAGAAGCAACTTTGATTCTCTCATCTTAGAATTATCCTTGATGTTTCCCATCAAAACTGTGACCTAGAATCAGATTTTCACCCTGCAACAGGCAATTAACAAGGCAAGTTGCACAGAGGAGACAGTGGTTTGGAACTTAAAAAAAAAAAGAGTACATGTTCAATTTTTATCCTCTCCTCCATGTGTGTCTGTTGAGGTGTATTCAGTTTAAGATACTAATATACAGAAAATCCAATTCAAATATGCAAAAATAATGAAGAGGATATTTTGTTTGTTTTAGTAACTAGATGAAGGTCCAGATGTAGAGCAGCTTTCCAGGCCTGATTAACTTACTGGCTCAGAATTATTTCTGGGATCCAGTTTCTGTCTGCTTCTCTGCCTTGCTTTCCACATATTATTTTCCTCTTATAACCAAATTCAAACTACCAAGACGACACAAAACACAACACTGAGAGTATGTATATACAGTTGTCACTTATGAGCTGGTACGAAGCCAGGTCTTGTACACCATCTGCTGAATCCATAGGCAAGAATTCAAGCATCTTCAGGGTTCTTCATCCTGATGTATGTAGGTCATTAACCTTAAGTAGTTTTGATGTATGCTCTTATTTTAACTTTAAGAAGCAATAGAAATTCTGGGTTCTGATAAGAATATAATTAAGGGAAATTTTTTTTTTCTCAAGGAGTTTCAGGGTTAGGTTTTTTTTAGCTACAGTGTTGATAGAAAGAGAGCTACTAATATCAGTTTCAGCTACTAGGTAGTTGGTCCTAAAAGTCGCAATGCATTGCCCAAATTCATCTCGATGTTCAAATAGTGAATTTACACCAAAGTTTTGCAGCAATTCATTGTTGCTATCTGTATACATTTTAGGCCTTTTAAAACATTCTTACCTTCTCTGGGTATTGCCATTTTCCTATCCATTACTCAATTCCAGTAATTTTGTTTTTCCTTTCGAGAGTATGAGAAAAAGATAAAGTATTTGATCATTCAAGAAGTAGTTGATATATGTTTTGTGCTTAAGGGTAGGTGTGTTCATTATTTATTGCTGTGTAAAAATTTTCCCCAAATTTACTGGATTAAAAAAGCACACATTTATTATCTCACTATTTCTGTGAGTCAAGGATCTAGACTTAGCTCTGGGTGTCTCAGAGTCAGAATCTCCTATGCTGCTCCTATCAAAATATAGTGACTCGGGTCTCCCTGTTATGGTGGAAAGGATTTACTTCCAGGCTCACATGGTTATTGGTGGGATTCCATTTCTTTCAGGATACTGGATAGTGTTCCTTGGTTGTTATCAGTTTCATGCTACATGGACTTTCCCAATAATTCAACTTGCTTCATCAGAGCCCCAAAGCGAGAGAGTCAGCAAGCAAGATGGAAGTCACTCTGTTCTGTTGTGTAATCATGGAAGAGACAGCCCATCTTCTTTGCCATATTCTTTTGGGTAAAACCAAGTCAGCAGACCAACCCACACTCAGTCCACAAAGGCATTGCCATGATTGCCTCTTTCTTATTAAGTCTTATTAATCAGCATGTTTATTGCTTTCACTTAGTGCAACGAAGTTTACAAAGCAGGCCAAATAGCTAAAAGAGATCTAGAGACCGTGGTTAGATTTTAGAGGAGATTTCCCATTAGCTAGGACTAAGACTCTTATAATCACAAAATTTTATGTTATTACCCCTGTCTTACAAAAAGATATCTTTAATGGTAGAAAAAAGTAGGAAAAGGCAGTGGTGAAGGTGTTATTGCAACCATGCCCAGGACAGCTTGGTCATTGGTTTCCTGCGTCACCCCAGCAGCTGAAGAACAGATGGAAATCTAAACCACAGGACTGTGTGCTGTGTGGCAAGCCTTTCTCAGTGTTGCTCATCACACACTCACACCCTCAATCTCTTCCTCTGTCTGTCTCTCTCACTGTTGGATGAGGAAGGCAGGTTTTATACCCATCGGCACAATTTCTGAAATCATCCAAAACCAAGACATGGGAAAACTCTGCTCCTAGATTCTAGACTTCTTGGCATCAACCAATTTGTCCTAAAGAATTCTTGTAGAAAAATATAGCCAAGCAGTAGTAATGCTTTGCCAAATATCTTTAAAATATGTACAGAAACCACCTCAGAGAAACAAACCAGCAAAAGTATAAGCTTATAATGGCAAAATCAACTGTTTTGTAAGAAAGAGAGCTTTGATTTTGCTCCTTATATTTACAGACACTGAAAGGAGAATTTAACAGAAGTTATGATTGTAGAATTTAATCAAGGACAAAGGGGACTGGCAGGGTCCAAGATTTTCCTCCACCTATCCACCTCGACCCTGTGGTGAAAGCTCTGCTCCTATGTTTGTGACTTTGAAAAAAATGACTCATGTCTTACAACTTCAAGCCCCCTCCCCACCTGGTTTACAAACTGAAAACACAAACTTTCAGCTTGGTTGTGTAGTTTGCAAGTGTTAGCTGCTCAGTTGTGTCTGACTCTTTGTGATCCCATGGACTGGGGTCTGCCAGGCTCCTCTGTCTTTGGAATTCTCCAGGCAAGAATACTGGAGTGGGTTATCATTCCCTTCTCCAGGGGATCTTCCTGACCTAGAGATTGAACCTGGGTCTCCTGCATTGCAAGCAGAATCTTTACCATGTGAGCCACCAGGAAGGTCCCTGACTGTGTGGTTTAAGTGATTTCAAATCCTTGAAAGCAGATAATAAAGTGCTGTATCTCTAAACTGTCTTTCTCATCCCTGCGGGATATATTGAAATTCATGGAGGGACACACTCCTCGTGGAATTCTTCAATGTGCAGGTGTTAAGTGAGCTTTGTACTTCCATGCACTTCACGACCCCTGGGGAAGGGTGGTGTTACTGTGATGCACTCAAAGGAGACGAAGGTGTGAACCAGGCCCACGAGGAGGCACCATGGCCTGATTCAGCTGGTTGGCTGATGTGTAAAGACTTGAACCAGCAAAGTTTTCAACCCAATATTTATATCACAGGTAGGAAAGGTTTTAGGGAAAGAAAAATAGTTTACTCTAGACTTGGAAACAGGGAAGAGAGATACAGAAACTCCCATTTGTCTCTTCTGCTTCCTCAGCAGTCTACCTTCCACCAACAAAATAAAATAAATCTGGAGGGGGATCACAGGTCTTGGTGTTGAAAGGATTTGAACACTGTGAGGCGTGTGAGGGTGGTGAGGGTGGTCCACCAGCAAATTTTTGGACTGGGGATGTTTTTGGAAGCTTTAGAGCTTGTGAAGTGCAGGCACCTTCCAGGTTTCTGATTACTGTATTTGTGCCTCTTCATTTTGTGGGCTGGGACGTCAATTTTGCCTGCATGACAAGGATGCCTCTAGAAAGCTAAAGCTACAGCGGTTGGGTCCTAGGAAAACAGTGGAATCTGGGTATTTGGGGGTTGCTTTGAGTGGGCTTCCCAGGTGACTCGGTGGTAAAGAATCCACCTGCCAATGCCAGAGACACAGGTTCAATTCCTGGGTTGGGAAGATCCCCTGGAGAAGGAAATGGCAACCCCATCCAGTGTTCTTGCCTGGGAAATCCCATGGACAGAGGAGCCTGGTGAGTTACAGTCCATGGGGTCCCAAAGAATTGGACATGACTTAGAGACTAAAGTACCCAGCACATAAGGTCAGCATACAGAGCTCAGGGACCTTTCCTGGACTGCTCATCCATGCATGCTAGGAAAGGAGGTGGGACTGTGTGGACACTCACACTCCGAAAAATATGGAGCTTCTGTTTGTTTGAATGGAATTTCTCTTGTAAGGAGTTAAGGGATCCCTATGGCCATTTATGGGTTATTGTCCAAATTAGCATGTTAAACTGTGGAGACTTTTTCAAGAGAGGGGAATACCAGACCACCTTGACTGCCTTCTGAGAAATCTGTATGCAGGTCAAGAAGCAACTGGACAGGGAACAACAGACTGGTTCCAAATTGGGAAAGGAGTACGTCAAGGCTGTATATTGTCACCCTGCTTATTTAAATTTAACTTATATGCAGAGTACATCACGTGAAATGCCAGGTCAGATGAAGCACAAGCTGAAATCAAGATTGCCGGGAGAAATATCAATAACTTCAGATGTGCAGATGATACCACCCTTATGGCAGAAAGTGAAGAGGAACTAAAGAGCCTCTCGATGAAAGTAAAAGAGGAGAGTGAAAAAGCTGGCTTAAAACTCAACATTCAAAAAACTAAGATCATGGCATCTGGTCCCATCACTTCATAGAAAACAGATGAGGAAACAGTGGAAACAGTGACAAACTATTTTTTTGGGTTGCAAAATCACTGCAGATGGTGACTGCAACCATGAAATTAAAAGATGCTTACTCCTTGGAAGAAAAGCTATGACCAACCTAGACAGCATATTAAAAAGCAGAGACATTACTTTGCTGACAAAGACTCGACTAGTCAAAGCTATGGTTTTTCCAGTAGTTGTGTATGGATGTGAGAGTTGAACTATAAAGATAGCAAAGTTCCAAACAATTGATGCTTTTGAACTATGGTGTTGGAGAAGACTCTTCAGAGTCCCTTGAACTGCAAGGAGATCCAACCAGGCCATCCTAAAGGAAATCAGTCCTGAATATTCATTGAAAGGACTGATGTTGAAGCTGAAATTCCAATACTTTGGCCACCTGATGTGAAGAACTGACTCACTGGAAAAGACCCTGATGCTGGGAAAGATCAAAGTTGGGAGGAGAAGGGGATGACAGAGGATGAGATGGTTGGATGGCATCATTGACTCAGTGGACATGAGTTTGGGTAAACTCTGGGAGTTGGTGATAGACAGGGAGGCCTGGAGTGCTGCAGTCCATGGGGCTGCAAAAAGTCGGACACGACTGAGCGACTGAACCAGAAGTAGACTAGCATGTTAAAATTCATTTACGAAACTTTATTTCTCCTTTCTTCATTCATTATTGATTCAATGCTTTATTGGCTTTTTAAGTACAGTGTATTTTAAAAAGTATCAAGTCTTAGAAGCAGAGAACAAGAAAAACTACAATTTTGAAAGTAAAGGGAAGCCTGCTGAGATTTTTCATCATAAAGTAAATGATGCCGTGCAATTTGTAGGAGGCTCTTTTTCCCGGAATGGAGGTCTCTAGTGCCTCATTTCCACATAAGGTGCAATCAGACTCTGAGAATTAGTAAGGAAAAGATTGCTTTGAGTATTTAGAACTCATTCTATATGAGTGATTTATAGCCGAGTTTTATAATACCTTTCAAGCTTTAATGTAGCTCTTTCCAAATATGAAATTCTATTGGCAAAATCTATAAGCGATTGTTTTACTTTACACAGGTTATATAATAGTGCTCCATCATCAAATTGAGAAGTGAAGAACACTAGGTTAAGAGGTAGGTTCTTCTCAGTGATTCTTTTTGTCTCTTTTCCTTGTCTATATCATGAGATAGGACCAGCTGTCTCCAAAACAGATGGCTCTGGGGAGGAAATGGAAGTAGGCTTGATGGAGACTGTGCAAGGGATGACTGACTACCCCTTCAGTGGTAGATGGGTTACTGGCTCTGTTTATTTAACTTTACCCCTGCTCCTTCCATGACGTGCTTTGGAAATTCCATTGTTAAAGGGACAGTGCACATTTCCCAATTTCTTTGACATGCAACCAGCCACCTGACTTGCTTCACTCACTTGAAAGAGACTGATGTCAAAGCCTACTAGTTATGAACCTAGATAGTATGAGAGCTCATGTGTTCCGCTTTGTGTGTGCTCAGTAGCTCAGTCATATCTAACTCTTTGTGACCTTCCCAGGCAAGAATACTGGAGTGGGTTGCCATTTCCTTTTCCAGGGGATCTTCCCCACCCAGGGATCGAAACCATGTCTCCTGCATTGGCAGGCAGACTTTTTACCACTGAGCCAACTGAGAAGCCTGTGTTTCCCTTGACCTTTTCCATTTCTGTCATTGCCTTGAGAAGAAGTTGCCTCACTGGTGTGCTGTTGTCAGGAGAATGAGTGACAAGTGGAGAAAAGCCAAGCCACCCCAGACCAAACCAGCCTAGATTAGTTCAGCCTGGCTGACCCTGAGACACATGAGCAAAACAAATGCTTGTTGTTTTATTGTTGCTGAGCTTTGGAGGTTCTTTATTATGCAATAATATCTGAACCCTAGAAGTCGTTTGTTCTATTTCCTCTGGGTAGATTTCCTTCTTGGCAACAAGATGGTGTTAGGACAGGGCTGGTGATCCAAACTCAGACTACCTTCAGGCAGGAAGGACCAGTAAATGAGGGAAGAAGGAAGCTGTTTGATGCCACATTACTTACCCCGTCTACTAAGGTAGCTGCCACTCAGCTCCAGCAAAAGGTGTTCATGCATGAATGTGAGTCCTGCATTGCTACGTATACTATTTTTCAAGAGAAGCTAGACATTAAGATTGTTTTAGGTGGAATCTCCAAAATTTAAGCTTGTGTGCCAGCTTATTCTAGGTATATTTGTTTTATAATGAATTCAGCAAAGTTTTGATTGAAAAATCCCCAAACATGCTTCTTTTGTCCCCATTGGAATGTCTTATAAATATGGTCACAGCATAAAAGCTAAAATCAACAAATGATAAACCAGACAAAGCCAAAAATCTCCAACTATCTAAAATCTTCAGCTACTTCAAAAGCCTGGGCTGGAGGAAGCACAAGCAGGAATCAAGATTGCCGGGGGAAATATCAGTAACCTCAGATATGCAAATGACACCACCCTTATGGCAGAAAGTGAAGAACTAAAGAGCCTCTTGATGAAAATGAAAGAGGAGAGTGGAAAAGTTGGCTTAAAGCTCAACATTCAGAAAATTAAGATCATGGCATCTGGTCCCATCACTTCATGGCAGATAGATGGGTTAACAGTGGACACAGTGGCTGACTCTATTTTTTTGGGCTCCAAAATCACTGCAGATGGTGACTGTAGCAATGAAATTAAAAGACGCTTACTCCTTGGAAGAAAAGTTATGACCAACCTATACAGCATATTAAAAAGCAGAGACATTACTTTGCCAACAAAGGTCCGTCTAGACAAGGCTATGGTTTTTCCAGTAGTCATGTATGGATGTGAGAGTTGGACTATAAAGAAAGCTGAGTGCCAAAGAATTGATGCTTTTGAACTGTGGTGTTGGAGAAAACTCTTGAGAGTCCCTTGGACTGCAAGGAGATCCAACCAGTCCATCCTAAAGGAGATCAGTCCTGGGTGTTCATTGGAAGGATTGATGTTGAAGCTGAAACTCCAATACTTTGGCCACCTGATGAGAAGAGCTGACTCATTTGAAAAGACCCTGATGCTGGGAAAGATTGAGGGTGGGAGGAGAAGGGGATGACAGAGGATGAGATGGTTGGATGGCATCATTGACTCAGTGGACATGGGTTTGGGTGGACTCTGGGAGTTGGTAATGGACAGGGAGGCCTGGTGTGCTGTGGTTCATGGGGTCGCAAAGAGTCAGACACGACTGAGTGACTGAACTTAACTGAAAATAACAAAACCAACCACTTAATAGTATAAAGAAACTGACTTTTATTTATTTTACTAAAGGAATTTTTTGCAACTTTAAAATCTATTCTTGTTTTTCAGGATGCAAAATTTTAAGATGATTTATTGTTATTACATGAAGCAAGCTGAGGTCTACTTCTGAAATGAAAATGTGGGTCTATCAGAGGAGAATAGAATTGTTAATTCCTTTTAATGACTTTTCTTAATAAAGTAGCCATCAAGTGGAAAAATGGACTGGCATCTCTGTTAAAGGAAAAGAAACCAGGAAGCCTTCATTTAAATCTTCATTAGCTACTGATTAGGCCAGAAAAGGGAAATCGCCAGATTTCCTCAACCATGGATTATAAACCAGGAATAATTAAGTGGAAAGACTATAACCTCCTTACAGGGTTATTGATTGGATTAATGGTTAGACATGACTTGAAAAATATGGACTATGAGTGTGCATGTCAATTTAATTTAAATAAAATTTATTTAGTCCCATTCAACAGCATATTGGATGCAGGGCACAGCCCAGCAAAGAATATAGAGGAAGCAATTCTTCCTCTGAAATAATGTACAATTAAATGAAGACCAAACAGAGAAGGCAGCACCTGGGGAGACTTCACTTTATATTTAGAATGAAAGG
This sequence comes from Bos indicus, assembly GCF_029378745.1. Classification (NCBI taxonomy): domain Eukaryota; kingdom Metazoa; phylum Chordata; class Mammalia; order Artiodactyla; family Bovidae; genus Bos; species Bos indicus. The sequence continues at coordinate 113,152,309 of NC_091761.1, forward strand.
CTTAGGTCCATTAGTTATTATTGCTTTATACCTCATTATACTTGGAGAAGCTTCTGTCTATGTTATGTTCTCAGTATTCCTTTTCATTGATGGCTTTTAGAATTCCTTAACTGTAAAAGGGCAGGAGGAGATTATTTAATACTTGTTCAGTGCCAGATTGATTTGTGCTAGATTAATGTGCTAGATTAATTTATTGAATCTGTACAACCATTCTGTGCAGTAAAGCTTTTATTCCCATTTTACAGAAGGAGGAAAATGAGGCTCTGGAGATCCATGAAATCAGGGGTCCCCAAGCCCTGGTCCATGGACTGTTTCTGGTCCGTGACCTGTTAGGAATCAGGCTGCCCTGTAGGATGTGAGTGACAGGCTAGTAGGCAAAGCTTCATCTGTATTTTCAGCCGTTCCTCATTGCTCACATTACTGGGTGAACTGTGTGCGTGTGTGAGTGCACAGTCAGTCATGTTCTACTCTTTGCTACCCCATGGACTGTAGCCTACCACTCTTCTGTCCATGGGATTCTCCAAGCAAGACTATTGGAGCAGAGTGCCATTTCCTTCTCCAGGGGATCTCCCTGATCCAGGGATTGAACCCAAGTCTCTTACATCTCCTGCGTTGGCAGGTGGGTTCTTTATCAGCTGAGCCACCAGGGAAGCCCACAGAATTTGTCCCTGGTGCCGAAACGTCTGGGGGCTGCTGCAGTAAATCTGCTGAGACATCTCTTCTTCACAGAAGACTTCTTTGAGCTCCATAGTCTGAATAAGTTGCCTTGTAAGCACCCTAAACCCACTGCAAGCTTCATTCTGGCAAATATAACACTTTGCACTGATAGTTGCTTACTTTCTGCCTCACCTACTGGACCATGAACTCTTGGAGCCTAGCGTTTGGCATAGACTGTTATCCAGTAAGTGCGTGTGAAAGGTTTGTGTTTAGTCAAGGTTGTATAACCTGTAAGTGGAAGAAACCAGAGCTTAGAATCAAGGGTTTCCTAAATATCAATCCCATGCACTTTCTACTGCACTGACACTTTAAAAATTTAAGAATTGGAAGATCTTTTATAAAATTTTTCTTCAGTAGACAAATGGGATCATCATCAAACTAGGATGCTTCTGGACAGTAAAGTAAACAATCAGCAGTGTGAGGAGATGGAGTCAGAGAAAAATCTTTGCAGACCATAATATCTGATAAGGAGTTAATATCCAAAATGCATACAGAACTCAAACAAATGAATAGGAAGAAAACAAATAATCTGATTTAAAAATGTACCAGAGACTTGAATAGACATTTCTTAAAAGAAGATATGCAAACAGCCAACAGATATGTGAAAAAAAAATACTCAACCTCACTAATCATCAGAGAAATGTAAATCAAAACCACAATGAGATATACCTCACACCTAGACGAGTAGCTGTCATAAAAAAAGCTAGAGTTAAAGGTTGGTGAGGATGTGGAAAAAAGGAACCCTTGTACACTTGGTGAGAGTATACACTGGTATAGCTATAAGAGAAAACAGGCTTCCGTCGTGGCTCAGTTGGTTAAAGAAGCTGACTGTGACACAGGAGACCCTGGTTTGATTCCTGGGTTGGGAAGATCCGCTGGAGAAGGGATAGGCTACTCCAGTATTCTTGGACTTCCCTTGTGGCTCAACTGATAAAGAATCTGCCTGCAATGTGGGAGACCTGGGTTTGATCCCTGGGTTGGGAAGATCCCCTAGAGAAGGGAAAGACTACCCACTCCAGTATTCTGGCCTGGAGAATTCCATGGACTGTATAGTCCATGGGGTCACAAAGAGTTGGATGTGACTGAGCGAATTTCACAAGGGACAACAGTATGGAAGTTCCTCAAAAAACTGCTAATAGAACCACATAAGGCCCAGCAGTCCCACTTCTGGGTATATATCCAAAAGAAATCAGTAACTTGGAGAGATATCTGAACTCTTAAATGTTTAAACTCATATGCACTCCACATGAATATTCTCCATTTCCATCCTCATTAGGGACTTTAAATCAATACCCAGCATATTACTGCTGAAGGCAGGGTTTCTCAGTCTCATGTGGTAATAATAATGACTTGGGGTCCTGTTAAAAAGTGTGGATTCTTTGGTCTCATGCAAACTTAGTAAACCATATTCTGAATGGCAAAGAGAATGGGAATCTGTTTTAAAGTGGTGCAGGTGGGAATCATTCTAGGGTATATATGCTGAGCTGGGCTTTGAAGAGAAAACAGTTTGTATCCGCTTCCATGTTTGGAGATTCAGAAGGCAATTCAACCTGGAGAAGATTTATTTGGGATAAGAATCTTCTGGGTGGCACCTCTTGTTACGGAAGGACAAGGGAAGCTGTCATCCATACCTTTAGGGACAAGCAAAGACTGCCCCTCCTAAAAAGGAGCTCCGGGGAGGGATCAGAAGAAACTGCAGAAGGATCAAGAGCCTCAAGTGAAGGGATGGACTCCTGAACTCTCAAACAGGAGACTATGAAAGTTAGATAGACTTACTGACATGAATCTATAGACCCTTCCTTCACAAGACTTAATAGGCAGAGAGAGGTAATGAGGTCTCTACAGTCAGATTATCACATGGGTAAACAGAGCCATGGACTGGCCCATGCACAGAACTGGGACAGAATGGCAAATCCCTGAATTCACAGGCACTGAAACTCGACTTGTTCTAGGCCTCCCAGGGAGTAGACCTTCTCACTAATGAAATAACTTCTCAATAGGATCCAAAGAAAGTGAAGTCGCTCAGTTGTGTCCAACTCTTTGCAACCCCATGGACTGCAGCCTGCCAGGCTCCTCTGTCCATGGGATTCTCCAGGAAAGAATACTGGAGTGGGTAGTCATTTCCTTCTCCAGGGGATCTTCCTGACACAGAGATCGAACCCGGGTCTTCCACACTGCAGGCAGACTCTTTACCATCTAAGCCACCAGGGGCTCCTAAGAACTCTGATCCAAAGAACTTTGATCAATTTGGCATGTAGTTTTCAAGACCTATGTAGGCTCATTGCTCCCTGGCTGTAGTGGCAGTTTACAGCCCAGGAGAGATGGTGTATTATCTCCCGTGGCCCATGTGGGCCCCAGACCCTCCCGTGGCCCATTGTGCCTTGAGATCACGAGTCTCACTTCTCACAAGGGAAAAGCAGAAGGGGAGGAGAAGATGTTCAGTGGGAAAGCCCATCAACTTTTAAAATGCCTTTATCTGGACTGAACAGAATACTGATATGTAAACCAAACCTTCCTCAAGAAGCCCCTGCCAGCAGGGGTGGACAGCTAGAAGTCCTTCTTGATGCCCTTCCTTGTAGTCAAGATGCCTTCTGAAACTTCCAGCTCCCAGCCAAGTGCTTCTTATAATTTGACTCCAGGAGGACCAGGAACGTTGACCACATGGTCATGATACGTCTCCTGAATTGAGACTATGCTGGGCTCATAGCAGGCTCTCAGTAAGTATTTATTAAATGAATGAATGATTGAATAAACATCCAGAACTGATACATATGTGATCTTTCTTTAAGGAGCTCAGCCTACCAGTGAAGGCAGACACACCAAGATAAAATCATCAGAGTACTGTCTGATTATGTGTTAATTAATGTTGTTAATTTATTAATCAAATATTTAATTATTATATTATCATAATAACCATTGTTCATTAAAATATTAATGATTATTAACATCATCATAATAATGATTACCCTGGTTATTATTATTTTACATTAATTCATAACAATGTGTAGAATGTTTGGGGAAGGCACAGAAAGGAGCTATTGATTCTGAGGAGTGGAGGACCTGGTAATGTGGAGGCGGTGGGGTTGGTGTAGAGGCAGAGATGGGGTGTGTACATGAGGTTGTGGAGCACAGCAGAGTTCAGGACTAGTAGACTTCCATGCAAAAGACTTTGGCTTAAAAGAATTTGACCCAGTGGATTTTCTCCCCATCCTTTAAGTCTTCGGTTTTTAATCTAAAAGGACAATCTACTACTGTTTTATCTTGGTTGGCTTTTTCCGTCAATGTGTTTCATTTAACAGTAATGATATATTTAGGAAATGGTTACCAAAAAAAAAAAAAAAAAACCCACAAATTCCCTTTCCTGGGTAAGAGTTGAGTCAGGTAATAGACAGTTTCTTTTCACCAACCTCACAGGCTGTTCACACTCTGCTTGCTGCTTCCTGTCCACCTACATCTCAGTCCTCTCCTGCCCCACCTAGACCACTTACAGTTGCTAAAAAAACTTCTGTGAGACTCTCTACCTTTTCCACCCTCCCTGCAAAATGTGCCTTCTCCCCTCCCATCTCCCATCCCCCTCACCTGGCTATTTCCCACTCAGCTCCCAGAAGCCAGCTTACCTTTCACTGTCTCCAGGAAAATTTCAACTGACCGACTCAAGTTCATGTCTCTTCTCTATGCTCCCAGTGCTCTGTCTCTCTGTCCCCAGATACCTGACCTCTACATAATCTGCAGGAGGACAGGTGATCGGTTCTCCTCACCACTGTGAATCACCTGCGTTTATCACGGGGCCTGCGAATCTCAGCACTCAGTCATTGCTTGTGGAGGAAATGACTGCATCTGTGTTTTCTCCTTTCTGTCCGGCACATTGCATGATCAGGACCTGGGTGGATGTATCTGAATATGCAAGGTTCACTCCATCAGCCCACACCCAGAACCCAGCTGTGTATGTGTCTTTGTTCAGACACAAGCATAAAAAACAAGGAGTAAGAGAGACAATCTTTGCTTTGTTAATAAAGTCAGTGGAAACCTTGTGCACTTCAAGAAATGCATTCTTCCTCCTCCTCTGGCCTTTTGAATGTGTTTCCCCTGGGATGCAAGTGAAATGTTTTGTGTCTCAGTGGAATAGTGAACAGGGATAATCCAACGCAGAAAGGAAATTCATTGCCAGCTCAACAACTGATTCACATTTCAGTGACTTGCCCCTCTGCTCATAAATAGAATTTTGGGGAGATGTAGCACAAGACAAAGCAGGAACTGAGGTTACTAGGTACCTGTTGTATATCATGCTGGGAATTCAAATATTAGAAGGTGGTAGCAATAAGAGGGAGAAGGCAATGGCAACCCACTCCAGTATTCTTGCCTGGAAAATCCCATGGGCGGAGGAGCCTGGTGGGCTACAGTCCATGGGGTTGCGAAGAGTCAGACACAACTGAGCGACTTCACTTTCACTTTTCACTTTCATGCCTTGGAGAAGGAAATGGAAACCTACTCCAGTGTTCTTGCCTGGAGAATCCCGGGGATAGGGGAGCCTGGTGGGCTGCCGTCTCTGGGGTCGCAGAGTCGGATACAACTGAAGCGACTTAGCAGCAGCGATAAGAGACCTCAAAAATACCTTGTGTGCGTGCTCAGTCATGTCTGACTCTTTAAGACCCCACAGACTGTAGCTTGCCAGGCTTCTCTGTCCATGGGATTTCCCAGGCAAGAATACTAGAGTGGGTTGCTATTTCCTCCTCCAGGGGATCTTCCCCATCCAGGGACTGAATCCGCATCTCCTGCATTTGTAGGCAGATTCTTTACCACTGACCACCTGGGAAGCCCGACTTTACTGCAGAGTTCTAAACTACCAGCTTGTGAAGCATGAGCCGCAACTTGGTGGCTGTTTGCAGCCAATGAAGTGGGCCTGGCTGGAACAAAGAGATCTGATCATTCCACTTCCAGCTGTTGTTTCCATGCAACAGATTCAGAAAATGTTCACCATACTAAATACAGAACCAGAAAACCAGCCTACCCTGCTCACCTCAGCCAAGCTTTAGATGTTGCATCTGGTAGAACTTAAAGAGACCAGCTAAGGTATTGCCCTTTAAGTCCAATAATGTCAAAACAGTGACGTTTTGGAGGTACGCAAGGTGATCGAAGACAGTCTTTTAAAAGTCATTCTTTATTTGCACTTTTTAGACGTTTATCTCAGAGAAATGAAGAGTTGACTTCTCACAGTAATATGTATAAAATATGTATGGAAGTTTATATGAGTTTTGTTCATAATGGACTCAAACTGACAGTGACCCAAGTGTCCTTTAATGGGTGTGTGATTGAACTGACTAGGGTGTATCCGTGTTATGCATTCTGGTCAGTACACAGGTTTGAACTCAAGGTGCCTATGGCATCTTGGGTGGATCTTTGGGAGTCATGCTGAAAGAACAAAGTTGGTCACAGAGGGTTACATGCTACATGATGTCATTTGTAATTCTTTTTTTAAAGAATTTTTATTTATTTATTTTTGGCTGTGCTGATCTTCGCTGCTGCACAGGCTTTCATTAGCTGCAGCAAGCAGGGGCCACTCTCTAGTTGCAGTGCTCAGGCTTCTCACTGTGGTGGCTTCTCCTGTTGCAGAGCATGGATTTTAGGGCATGCTGGCTTCAGTAGTTACGGCATGAGGGCTCAGTAGTTGCAGTTCCAGGACTCTAGAGCATACGCTCAATAGTTGTGGGGCCTGGGCTCAGTTGCTCTTTGATATATGGGGTCTTCCCAGATCAGGGATCAAACCTGTGTCTCTTGCATTGGCAGATGGATCCTTTACCTATTTGTGTGGAATTCTTGAAATGACAACATTGTAGAGATCGAGTACAGCTTGGCAGTTGCCAGAGATGGAAGATGGAAGCAGATGTAGCTGGAGAGGAGCAGTGGGAGGAAAACTCATGGTGAGGGAATGGCTCTTGTATCTTCACCAGTGATGACGTTGCACAGGATTTGCCTCCCTGGCGGCAATGCACACACGAGTGCTGAATGCAATGCTGATGAAATCCGAATGAGCTCCGCTGATCACGCTGGTGTCAGTTTCCTGGTTTGGATATTGTTCTCTTGCTGTGCAGGATACTGTCATTGTGGGAGGCTGGAGTATGTGGGATCTCTCTGTACATTTTTCTTTTGCAACTTCCTCTGAATCTGTAATTATTTCAGAACAAAAACTTATAAGAAATCATTTTCCCAACTGCGGTTGCTAAAATTTCAGTGGAATTTAAGGAAGTGAAACTCAAGTCCTTACTGTATGTTATTTTTGTTTTGTTCTCTTTTTGCTATAGGTTATTTTTAGGAGTTTTAGATGGATTGAGAAGACACACATTATAACTTGTGACATTATTAGATGTTTATGGATGTACAGTGAGGGAGTTACTTGATCTATTTATACCCCAAATTGAACAAATGCAAAATCCCACAGATTGTAAACATTATAGTCAGGTTTGCTAACCTTAGCAACTCTCATGATGGAAGGGTTTGGTGAATCCTATGTACCATCTTGTATCTTCTTGAAACTTTGGTGCTCACCACACTGCTGGTATGTCCATCTGGTATTTAACCCCTCTTGGTTTGTTTTGTTGTTCATTACGTATTACAAATACCCTTTCCTCAAGTGTGCTGTGAGACCCCATGATCATGAACTGTGTCAACATCTAATAGATACCATGGAAATGTGATGAGTGGGAGTAAGTCTGTGGGATTTCTTCAATTGTATTGAAAAGTGAAAGTGAAACAGGCTCTTCTGTCCATGGAATTCTCCAGGCAAGAATACTGGAGTGGGTTGCTATTCCCTTCTCCAGGGGATCTTCTTGACCCAGGGATCAAACCCAGGTCTCCTGATTGCAAGCAGATTCTTTACCATCTGAGCCACCAGGGATTGAATACTGAGTCAAGATATTTTCTCATATAGTGACAGGAAAAACCAAACCAAACTGAATCAAGCAAAAAGGAAAATGCATTATCTCATGTAATGAAAAGTCAAGGAGCATGTTTTTTGGCTTCAGCATGTTTCTCTCCATTTCTCAACTCTACTTTTTCCAAATTGGCTCCATCAGCAATAGGGTTCTTAACTTGGGGGTACAAGGAGACTACAGCCTTCTCAACCTCACTCCTAATTAGGATTCCTGCTGAACAGTCTTTCAGGATAGTTTCCAATGGAAGTCCAGGTACACTACTTCTCTGGCTATCTTGGGTTATGTTCCCATCTCTGAGCCAACCACTGGGAAGAAAAGTACTGACTTCTCTATCCTAAGGTCACGTGCTTTGCCCTTGCAACCCCATACTGAGGCCTCAAACTAAGAGTTGAGGAACCTTGCAAACTAAGAGTTGGAGGAGGTAGTTCCATCAAAGCAGGAGGCATTTCTTAAGTTTGGCAGTGAAGCAACAATGATCACTTGCTCAGTTTTAGAGACTCCCACTTCTGTTTCGTGATAGGCTTACACTGGGGGCAAGCGGATCGTTATGAAGCTTTGGAGTGGGCACTGGAGATCTGGTTATTAGTGGTTTGTTTCTCACAGCAAGATAGCACGGATGTAAATTAAAGATTTATTATTTGACATGCCATTAATGTTAGGATAGCTTGTTTGTCCTACAACTCACTTGTTTTAGTGCTCATAAATAAGTTTATAGTGTTTTTCATTTTGCTGGTTCAAACTGCATCAGTGGAATTTACAAACTGTGCAACAGTGCTGGGGAACTAATTGGTTTTGGTTTATATTCACCGTACCTTCATTATCTGTGTTCTCCTCAGGAGAAATCCTTAATTCAGCTTCCTAATTTCCTTGCTACGATGCATTGATGGTTTGAAGCATCTAAAAAGTATGATTGTGAGTGTCGGCAGTGGACCTTTGGCAGAGTCCTTTTTCACCATGTTTCTGTGAATGACCCTGGAAACTTTGGTGATGTGGCGCATGTTTTCAGGACCTCTCGGGTGTGGCAGGGTGCCACTCTGTGCTTCTTCCCTTAATTGTGGTTCCTTTCTCCAAAGAATCATGTAAGAAACTCCTATCCAAGGTAGACTTTCTTGCCCAGCGTTATGGCATTCATTCATATTACAGACAGGTTCTGATTTTCTTAAGGCATTCCTTCTGTTGATCTCATACTTTGGATTCTCCACCAACTCAGATGCATTCCTCAGTTCTGTTTCTGGTGAAATCCTTAACGTCCTGGGCTTGAAATCACTCACCTCTCTGGCTTAGTTCAAATTTTCAGCCTGTTCTTTCTTGTTCTGTCATAAGCTTGACTCTCATCACAGTGATTTTATTGTCTTACCCACTTAATTATTTGCTCATCATATCCCCTTAAGATGACTATCTTCATCATATCCCACCAGGATGGCTACTTCTTGGTACCTTGAATTCTTTCTGTAAAGCCTCATCTCTTGAGATCAAGCTGGCTGGACCTCAGCTCTCACTTTCCCTTTTGTCTATACTCTTCTATGAATTTTTCTCTATACTGTAGCTAAAGTGAAAATTTGAAAACATACATTCAATAAGGTTCAATAATCTGTTCTCTTCTTCACAGCCCACTAAAAATCTTCCTTTTTCTTCGGTCTAAGGAGTGTTCCTAGTTGCTTAGAATGGGGACCTGATTTTTCTCTGTGTTTTCAGAGCAGAGAAGAACTGGCAAGGTTACAAGGTAGAAACTTGGGTGAGGCATGCCAGGAATACATAAATTCACAGCAAATCAAGTGGACACCACACAGACAGCTGAGCTAAAGCCTTTTTCAGGTACTCTACGCAAGAGATCACTCACAGGGTAAGGAAAGTCCACCACCCAGAGGCACTGAGGTGTTGATGCAAGAGGACTATCAACTGCCTCTTTTAGGGTAGAGACCCCTACAGAGGTCCATCCACATAAGAGTGGCAACATTTGGGAATGATTTAATAGCTACATGAAGGACCTTGATGGAATAGAGGTTACTTGACTTTGGCCACCTCATGCGAAGAGTTGACTCATTGGAAAAGACTCTGATGCTGGGAGGGATTGGGGGCAGGAGAAGAAGGGGATGACAGAGGATGAGATGGCTGGATGGCATCACTGACTTGATGGACGTGAGTCTGAGTGAACTCCGGGAGTTGGTGATGGACAGGGAGGCCTGGCGTGCTTCGATTCATGGCGTCGCAAAGAGTCGGACATGACTGAGCGACTGAACTGAACTGAACTGACTAAGGAGAAGCTACCCCCTGCTCAGCCAGGAGAGAGAGGCTTGTCTTGTCCTTTTCCTCTTCATCCCAACACAATGGACCAGCTCACCCTAGAAGAGGGCAGAGTGAGAGGGGGTACGAAAGCAGCCCCCTCCTCTGACTTGCAGCCCCCTTCTCCAGCAGTTCCCGACCAGTCCTACTCACAAGCTGCTAGAGTCTTGACTCTTTATTGATGAAAATAAAACCTTTCAAAGAAGTGAAGTTGAGTGGAAAATTACTGAATCTTGCCAAAGTGTCATTAAAATACTCAGTGGAAAAGGTAGGATGAATACAGTACAATTAGAGAACAGTTACTGGAACAAAATGAAATCTTTTCATGCTTAGACTCCAAGTTGAAACTGCTCCATACACTAGTTAGAGATCCTTGGGCAGATATTTTAACATCAGAAGATTACTTTTTCTAAAACGATCATTTAATCATATTATTTCCAAGCTAAAAAAAAAAAAGAGAGAAGCCAAAACTTACTTTGCCAAAAAAATACAAATTAGATATTTGTTCTGAAATTTTTCATCTTCAAGAAAATGTTTTCATCTTTCATGATTTTGGAAAGCATCTAAAATGTTTTCCCAAAATCTATTTCAATTTAAATAAGCTTATTAGATACAAGTTTTTTTTTTTTTTTTTGTGGCACGTCAACTCAGATACTCTTGAAAATCTGGTGAGGATATATATTATACCTTTTAAAAAGTTTGGAATACTATAAAATGATTTATATTTGGTATTTTGGATTTGCATTTGCATGTTATTTTATATGATGCTTTGAAAAAGAAAGCCAGTCTACATTATACATCCCATGAAGGTATCAATTTTCTGAAATTATTTGGTTTACGGAGAAAAGTCACACCAAGTAAAGTTAAATAAAATAAATTGAAGGAGAAGAATACAATTACACAAAAATAGACACTATTGCATTTGCTTGATGGATTGGCCAGGACTGTGATACTGAGCTAGAATACAGATGTTTGGAATCTGGAGAGCCAAGAAGTTCCCCTGGAGAAGGGAATGGCAAGCTACTCCAGTATTCCTGCCTTGAGAACTCCATGGACAGAGGAGCCTGGTGAGCTACAGTTCACAGGGTCACAAAGAGTAGGATACGACTGAGCGACTATCACTTTCACTATCTTATGGACCTATTATTTACCTAGTATTGTACTGGTCACCATGTGAGAAATAAGCAAGGTTGGATATTTGATCTCTTACTTTGAGAAACTTAAAGTCTGAAAAGATCTGAAACGGGTGTGGTGTGATCCAGCAGTGATCTGGAACTTGGGGAAAGGGATAAGTCACTGTGGATGTGCCCCGTGGGTTGTCCCAGAAAGTTGAATCAGGTTGGATACCATAAGAAGGGAAGGACGGAGAAGTGGAGGATGGCCAATTGTGTTTCATGGTGGCTAAGAGATACATGAATACCAGCAACCAAACAAGAATAGCTCATTGGAAACCTTGAAGATTAAGAGTCAATACAGTGGGGAGAAGGGGATTATCTGGAAAAGAAATGAAGGAAGGGTACAGAGATTAGAGTTTTTAGGAGATTGACTGATAAGTAGAAGTGACATCTAAGTGTCTTTTAGAGATAAATATTATTTTCCAGATTATGAATATTCTTATGTGTATCTGCTCAAATATTAATTTGCTTATTTATAATAAGATGAGGATGAAAAAACTAAAAGAAAAACAAGATAAAAATAGCACAGAATCACTTCTCTGATCAAGAGCAACACTTTGCAATTAATTCAGCATAATCGATTCTTAATTTGAAAATATTCATATGGTTTTAAAGTTTGGATATTTTTGCATATATAGTAGCTAAATGAGAACCTCAGTTTTCCCCTGGTGATTTGATTGTTTCATTCCAGTGTCTCAGCCCCTGAATGATTTATTCTTTACTCAAAGAATTGCTCGTTATTTTAATGATAACATTGGAAGAGAAATTGAAAAACATCCATTTAAAGATATGTTTTCAGATTAAAAAGAAAATAGTTTTGGTGGAAAAAACAAAAAACAGAACAAGAGCCACATTCTGCCCTCAAAAGTTTACAGTGAATAGTCCATTTCTCTTTTATAACACTTGGTATCAAATAATAGACACAAAGAAAAAGAACCAAAGAATATAGAGGAGCTAAAGACAAAAAGCTGGTTTCCTACCCGCCTTGCCTCACCTCACCCCCATTAACCGGATGTAACTCCTTTCAGCATTCCTGTTTTAGTTCTTTTGGGAACCTACTTATCACTACTTCACACTAATATGATTACACTCTAACTTCTTGGTTTTTCAGCTCCTCCAAGTGAAAGATGAGGCCATCACCCATTACTCTACTTTTCCCTCTTCTCATTTTTCTTTTCCAAAGAAAACTAGTTTTTAATTTGTTCTCACAACTCTGGGCAGAAATAGGTTTGATTTTTTTTTATTGCTGTACAATTTTTTGAGATTATATTAATCCCAGGTCCTTACTCAGGATAACAACTAACTTTTATAATCTCACATAGAATTTTTTTAGCTCCTTATTTGTTGAATATTTATTGAATAATGAAATGTGCCACAGACTGGGCTAGATGTTAGGCAATGCTTCTTGGATTTTTTTTTTTTTTTCCAAATAGCAATAATCACTGAGTTAATATTATTATGCTCGTTTTCCAGAGAGTGCTGAAATTTAGAAACTGATTTCTAATAATTCTGTTACTTGCGGACTTTCTCTTGGTTACCTGTTAATTTAAAAATAAAACATTTAATCTACTTATCTTGCTCTACTGATGTTTGACACCTTATCAAAGAAGCTGAACATATCAACACTTCCAACCCTCCTTTCAACTTTGCTCCCACTTCTATCTCCTAAATTCTGTTGATGATACTTGGGAGGGGGGGTCATACTAAAAATATTTCACAACCAGCAGGGTCATCTTACTGGGTGAAGGCTGGACCTTTCAATTACCATCCTTTGTATTGTTTGCCTCATTCCATCCCCTCCTGCCATGTCCTTTGCCATTTGGTTTCTTTCCTGAAAAGCGTCATAAATGTTACAATAATAGGCTAGACTCATGTAGAGCTTCAGATGGCTCCCCATATATGAACTGCATAAAGGATGATTGCATAGCGCTGCATAAAGGAACTCTCTAAGGAGCTGTATGAGATTAGGATTTTAAATCACTGCTGCTGCTAAGTTGCTTCAGTCGTGTCCAACTCTGTGCGACCCCATAGACGGCAGCCCACCAGGCTCCCCCGTCCCTGGGATTCTCCAGGCGAGAACACTGGAGTGGGTTGCCATTTCCTTCTCCAATGCAGGAAAGTGAAAAGTGAAAATGAAGTCGCTCAGTCGTGTCCGACCCTCAGCGACCCCATGGACTGCAGCCTACCAGACTCCTCCGCCCATGGGATTTTCCAGGCAAGAGTACTGGAGTGGGGTGGCATCGCCTTCTCCCTTTAAATCACTATACGGTTTTAAATATACCTAGTAAATAATGGAGCTAAAATTCAAAACCCAGGTAATCTGGCTACAGTGTCGTGTTCTTAAACTATTTATATATTTACTATTAAATATAGTGAAATGTATCAAATATTTAAATTAAATATGGTAAAATATGTATGTACATATGTGCTTAATTTCACATTTCAATAGCTAGAGTTTGCTTTTATAATTTTTTAAGTAATTTATTTTATCCCTCAATTCATTCATTTCTTTCAGCTCAGAGATTTATTTATCACGGGCTTTTGCTTTCATGTTTCTAGTTTTTTTCACATGCTTATCCTTGATTGTTATTTGTCCTTCTGTATTGAAGAAGGACGACCTGGTCGAGTGTCTAAGTAACCAGTCTGGGCCACCTTGCTTTAGCAGACCTAGAGTTGTGTTCTGTAGGCTGATTTCAAACTCTGTAAATATGAGTGGGGCTGCTTGACAACCAGAATTTGCTCTGTGAGGGCAGGAGAGGAGCTGGGTGTTAAGCTGAGGGCTTTACCTTGGGGACCACTGTGGTTTTCTGTGTGTGGGATGGTCACAGGCAAACTTGAGTGAGTAGCCAGCTGGGTATTCAGGCTCATTTTCTGCTTCTGTCTTCTTCATCGTGTCCTTGTCCACAGAGCAGCCACCTATTCCAAGGCAACCACTTCAATATACTTTCATACTTCTGAACTTTATTGAAGACTCATGTCGATTGATACTGTCTCCTTTTATTATTTTACATTTATTCTGAGAGGTGAGGGCCTGAGTACTTTTCTTTCTGTCCCCTATGTTAGCATATGACAAAGTGGTTGGCATGGTAGCTAAGTGAGCCCACCTATGGTAATTTCCATTCTAGGGTTGTTGGTAACACTACATCCTAGTTTTTCCTTTACTGAGTTTACATGCTGGTTTGAAGTTAGAGATGTTTCTAGTGTCATTGTAGATGGAACTGCCCTCAGTGAGGTTAAATAAGCCACCCTATAATCACTCAGCCAGCACCACAGCCAGGATTTGAATCCATGTTATTTGGGATCTTTGTTGCTTCACTTTTTATTATAATCTTCAAACTGTTCTGTACTTGGTTTATAATTAGCATTAGTCATTGGGCTGAACATATGCCACATAGCTCCTGCAGAGTTTTGGTTCTCCCTTATTATATTAACAAGAAAATGCTATTTAATCATTTTAGATAGAGCTAATATGCACTATATGGGCTTCCCAGCTGGTGCTAGTGGTAAAGAACCTGCCTGCCAATGCAAGATACATAAGAGACATGAGTTTGATCCCAGAGTTGGGAAGATCCCCTGGAAGAGAGCATGGCAACTCATTCCAGTATTCTTGCCTGGAGAACCCCAAGGACCAAGGAGCATGCTGCTGCTGCTGCTAATTCGCTTCAGTCGTGTCTGACTCTGTGCGACCCCAGAGACGGCAGCCCACAAGGCTCCCCCGTCCCTGGGATTCTCCAGGCAAGAACACTGGAGTGGGTTGCCATTTCCTTCTCCAATGCATGAAAGTGAAAAGTGAAAGTGAAGTTGCTCAGTCGTGTCCGACTCTTAGCGACCCCATGGACTGCAGCCCACTAGGCTCCTCCATCCATGGGATTTTCCATGGCGGGCCACAGTCCATAGGATTGCAGAGTCAGGCACGACTGAAGTGACTTGGCAAGCATGCACATGTGCTATATAATATTAATCATGCACATGCTTATAATTAAGCACGCACATGCAATCTGTGTGTGTGTGTGTGTATATATATATATATATATATATATATATATATATATATATAAAATCGGCAAAAAGCAATAGTAATAGTGTTTAGAAAGAGATTTGCTTATATCCATTCAGTCAGACAACTGCTATTTTTGAGTATTGATCTTGCACCAAACACTGCATTGGAAGCTACATGTATGATAGTGAAAGAAGCAAGATACATTTCTGTCGGAATCTGTATTTTTGGAGGAGATGGTATTAAATAAATACACAATTATTTATATAAACACATATTCAGATAAATAAGGGTTGTACGGATGATATAACTAGGGGGCTGTGATACTTAAGAGATACTCTGGGGAGTTGGAAGGACATTTGGAAGGAAGGAGGGTTTCCTATTTAAATACTGTGATCATGACCATCACTCTCACACTGAGAAAAAGACCAGCATAATACAGTGGAAGAAGCTCTGATCTGGATAGCTGGGATGGGTGGTTATGGTTTGTATTGGTATAATTATTTGCTGTGTGTCTTTGGATCATTCACTTCATTATAAGCTTCATAAGGTGGGAACTTCATCTCTATTGATCATTGCAACTCCCCATTGGTAATCACTAGTTTGTCCTCCATATCTGTCAAAATCTGTATATTTTTTGTTCTGTTCACTGGATTATTTTAGTGATAACATACTATATTTGTCATTCTCTATCTGATTTAATGTAATACCTCCAGGTTCAAACATGTTGGTGCAAATTTCATTTTTTTTTACAGATGAGTAGTATTCCATTGTGTATATCTATTATATTGCATAATATATATTATATTATATTGTATATAATATATATACAATATATATACTACCCAAACCAGTATATGTATATATATATATATACTGGTTTGGGTAGCCATTCCTTCTCCAAAGGATCTTCCTGACCCAGCATAGAACCTGGGTCTCCTGCATTACAGGCAGATTTTTTACTGTCGGAGACACCAGGGAAGCCCTGATTTTATATATATATATATATATATATATATATATATAAAACATCTTCTTTATCCATTCATCTATTGATAGACTATTAGGTTATTTCCATATCTTGGCAACGGTAGATAATGATTTCTATGAACACTGGGTCACAGGTATCTTTTCTAATTGATGTTTTCATTTTCTGTCAGATAAATACCAAAGAGTGAATTTGTTGGATCATATGGTAGTTCTGTTTTTAGTTTTTCAAGGAGCCTCAGTACTATTCTTCACAGTGGATATACCAATTACATTCCCATCAACAGTGTAGTACATATACACAATGGAATGGAATATTACTCAATCATGAAAAGAACAAAATAATGCCATTTGCAGCAACATGGACAGACCTAGAGACTGTCATACCAAGTGAAGTAAGTCAGACAGAGAAAAACAAATATCATCAGTCAGTTCAGTTCAGTTCAGATCAGTCACTCAGTCATGTCCAACTCTTTGCGACCCCATGAACTGCAGCACACCAGACCTCCCTGTCCGTCACCAGCTCCCGGAGTTTACCCAAACTCATGTCCACTGAGTCAGTGATGCCATCCAACCATCTCATCCTCTGTCGTCCCCGTCTACTCCTGCCCTCAATCTTTCCCAGCATCAGGGTCTTTTCAAATGAGTCAGCTCTTTGCATCAGGTGGCCAAAGTATTGGAGTTTCAGCTTCAACATCAGTCCTTCCAACGAACACCCAGGATTCCTTTAGGATGGGCTGGTTGGATCTCCTTGCAGTCCAAGGGACTCTCAAGAGTCTTCTCCAACACCACAGTTCAAAAGCATCAATTCTTCGGTGCTCAGCTTTCTTTATAGTCCAACTCTCACATCCATACATAACCACTGGAAAAACCATAGCCTTGACTAGGCAGACCTTTGTTGACAAAGTAATGTCTCTGTTTTTTAATATGCTGTCTATTTTGGTCATAACTTTCCTTCCATGGAGTAATTGTCTTTTAATTTCATGGCTGCAGTCACCATCCGCAGTGATTTTGGAGCCCTAAAAAATAAAGTCTGACACTGTTTCCATTGTTTCCCCATCTATTTGCCATGAAGTGATGGGACCAGATACCATGATCTTAGTTTTCTGAATGTTGAGCTGTAAGCCAACTTTTTCACTCTCCACTTTCACTTTCAACAAGAGGCTCTTTAGTTCTTCACTTTCTGCCATAAGGGTGGTGTCATCTGCATATCTGAGGTTATTGATATTTCTCCCGGCAATCTTGATTCCAGCTTGTGCTTCTTCCAGCCCAGCGTTTCTCATGATGTACTCTGCATATAAGTTAAATAAGCAGGGTGACGATATACAGCCTTGACGTACTCCTTTTCCTATTTGGAACCAGTCTGTTATTCCATGTCCAGTTCCAACTGTTACTGACCCATATACAGGTTTCTCAAGAGGCAGGTCAGGTGATCTGGTATTCCCATCTCTTTCAGAATTTTCCACAGTTTATTGTGATCCACACAGTCAAAGGCTTTGGCATAGTCAAATAAAGCAGAAATAGATGTTTTTCTGGAACTGTCTTGCTTTTTCCAAGATCCAGCAGATGTTGGCAATTTGATCTCTGGTTCCTCTGCCTTTTCTAAAACCAGCTTGAACATCTGGAAGTTCACGGTTCACATATTGCTGAAGCCTGGCTTGGAGAATTTTGAGCATTACTTTACTAGCGTGTGAGATGAGTGTAACTGTGTGGTAGTCTGAAATATCATGAACTATTATTTATATGTGGAATCTACAAAAAAGGGTACAAATGAATTTATTTACAAAGCAGAAGTAGAAGCATGAAAGTTGGAAGTAAACTCATGATTACCAGGGGATAAACTTGGGGAGGGATAAATTGGAAGACTGAGATTGACATTCACACACTACTTCCCCAGTGGCTCAGATGGTACAGTATCTGCCTGCAATGCAGGAGACCCAGTTCTATCTCTGGGTCAGGAAGAAGCCCTGTAGAAGGGAACGGCAACCTACTGCAGTATTCTTGCCTGCAGAATTCTGTGGACAGAGGAGCCTGGCGGGCTGCTTTCTATGCACTTGCAAAGAGTTGGACACGACTGAGTGACTAACACACACATAATAGATAATTAATAGGAATCTGCTGTTTAGAGAACGCTACTCAATACTATGTAATGGCTGTATGGGAAACAAATCTAAAAAAGAGTGGATATATGTATCTGTATAGATGACTCATTTTTCTGTACAGCAGAAACTAACAGAACATTATACAGAAACTATACTCCAGTAACATTTTTTTTTAATTGGTACCTATTTTGGGAGGGTAAGAGGTGAGTGAGGAGATGAGTCGGTCAAAATGCTTTTCTGATAAATAGATGGTCATAAATAATGCTAAAAGTAGATAGAAAGGGGGGTAAAAACTAGAAACAATTTTAAAGATTTGACAGTTTTTGCCTCTGAGAAGTAAGGAGGAGATCTTCATGAACTATAGACAGGTGGCACTAACAAGGGGAAGAAGCAGGAAGCTTCTCTTTTTGATTATAAGACTTTTGTAGTTATTTGGATTTTAAAATCTTTGCAGGTTTGTTTTGATCAGAATAGTTTTTTAAATATTATTTTTAATAGCTGATGAACTTATTTTTTTTAATAAGAAGGAATTTTGTTACTTAAGTGGGGAAAAACAACACATGATCAGTGTAAAATATTCAAGTAGATACAGAAACTTACAGCAGTATAAAAAAGAAAATAATAAATAAAAATAAGGGAAATAAAATAAAAATATCCATTATTCAGAAACAAATATAGTCAGCATCCAATAATAATCCTTCTAGTAATCTCTCCACACAATTAAAACTAGAAAAATAGATTGAAAAATTATGAGTATTTGTATATGTTACAAAGTTTTCCCTTTCTTTAAAACAGTACTGTACATAGCTTTTCTTAAAATTTATGGGTGTTATAAAATACATTTGAAAAATAATGAATGTATTAATTTACTTAAATATCCTATTGTTTACTTCATTATTAGATAGAAATAAAATGCAACTAAGAGGGGCTAAGCAAGAGCTTTTCCTAAAAGGACACAGTTAATTTATATCAGAGTCAGGACTAGGACTCAGATTTTCTATCAGTCCTGGGTTCTTTCCAACTTACTAAGTTGTTTATTGTCTGAATTTTAGATATTATAGGCTTCTTGCAATCTACCATAATGGATTTTCACTCTAGTTTTGCCAGGTATATTTTCTTGAACTATCTGTGGCTTTGACACCTAATTAATTTTAAAATAATATTTGAAAATTTCAAGTAAGAGAAAAATGTTGTTATTGCAGACACGGATTAAGCACTGTGAGTCTTTAAAGGTCAGACCACTGTGAATCTAGAATTTGTGAATAACTAGATTTTTAAAGTAACTTAGCTAAAAATGATCCCAAAGTTGATTCGAAATAATATTTATTCATTTTTTTTAAACATTGACTTTGATAAATGAGCATGTTTACAGATCTTTTCCAATTAGTGACTATCTGCTGGGAGAAAAAGGTTTTAAAGATACATTAACTTTAAAATATTATTTAAAAATCTGTTAATGGACCTATTTAATAATTCTAACTGAAAGATTCTAATCATCTAAATCACAGTTAATAGAAATTCATGCTGCTGCTACTACTAAGTCGCTTCAGGCATGTCCGACTCTGTGCGACCCCATAGACGGAAGCCCACCAGGCTCCCTCATCCCTGGGATTCTCCAGGAAAGAACACTGGAGTGGATTGCCATTTCCTTCTCCAATGCATGAAAGTGAAAAGTAAAAGGGAAGTTGCTCATTCGTGTCCGACTCTTTGCGACCCCAGGCAAGAGTACTGGAGTGAGGTGCCATCGCCTTCAGAAGTTCATGTGTATTTCCAAAACAATGGAAATGGAAATCACTTTCTTTTAAATTTGTCTTATTTTTAAGCTTTTTATCATAATATATTTAGCATCAATAATGAAACTTCCACCTCATCTTTAATTTGAAAGACTATTTCTATATTAGAAGTTGATGCTCATGGTGACATTATGCGTGAAAGTGCAGATTACAAATTTATTGTTCATTATTATGTCAAAGCACTCTGCTTGCTATCATTCATTAATGAATTGAGGAAAGAAGAGGATTTTGAGAAAGAAATTCTCTGATAATTTTATTACACATTTTGACCAACCTCTAGGCAGGGTGACCAATGGGTCCTGTTTTGCCCAAGATTGTCTTGATTTTAAAAATAAAAGTCCAGCATCATAAGGCCCCACTCAGTCTCTGGAAAATGTTTGGTCACCCTAGTTTGAGGTGGAATGGGCTCATTTTTATATGGAATATCTAGCAAGCAGCAAAATTATAACAGAATTTTTTAAGGTTGTACTTACTGAAGACTCAGTAAGTCTTTACTGTACTTTACTAATATACTCAGCTACTTTGTAAATGAATGGCTCTTTATTCAATTCACCACTTTTCCTATTCTGGCCAAAGGTTATGATTCCTTACTTTATTACAAATGTTTTATTCCCTGTAAACATTTTACTTTAGCCTGTTCATCTGCCATTTATTCACTAGGATGAATGAAGCTCAGGTTTCCCTAAAGGTTTATGGTAAGAAATACTGAATCCTTAAAAATGCACCACCAAAATAAAACTATCTCCCTTTCCATTTTATGAATTGTTGCATTCAGGCAAGCAACTGCTTCAGAAAACTAAAATTTCACATTTTCATACAAATGCCTCATTTTTAATGACTTTCTAAAGCTTTAATATTAACATCCAGCTTTTTTCTATAGAAGTATAGTGCTATTTTTAATCCTTACTCATAATTACCAAAATACATTAAGATAAAATGCATATTCTTGGCAAAGTATCATCCTGTTTTATGATTAATGTTACAGGTGTTTTTGTCTACTGTTTTCACTGCTTATTTTAATTTAATCACCACTTTCTAATTAGCGACACATCACCTAGTCTTAGTTTGTTCTTAAATTAAACTTTCCTTTTAAATGCTAGCATAAGTTATTAATGCATTTATAAAGACCTCAGGACAAGTAGGAAAGAGAAAGTTTTACAATGACACAGTAATGATTGTTGTTATTTGTACTGAGCTCTCAGAAGTGACACTGCAACTCCCTGCAAACTCTGTGCTTCCTTGTCTGTCCTTTTCCTTTTTACTTTCCTTTCTATTTTTATTTAATAGGGAGTATGAATCTCAAGGGCCTCCCCAAATCCCTATTAAAATGCACATCCCTTTCCTTCTCCATGTATAGGAAACAGACTTAAATCATAGCTGAGTGGGTTAGTACAGGGCTGTTGGTAAACAGCACATTACCTCTATGCATATAAATCCTCCCTCCTTTCTTCTTGCCCCTTCCCTCCCTCCTTTTAGTCTTTTTTTTTTTTTTAACTTTTCATTTTATATTGGAGTATGGCTGATTAACAATGCTGTGATAATTTCAGTGTACAGCAAAGCAACTCAGCCATGTTTATACATATATCCATTCTCCCTTTTTTCCTTCTTTCCTTCCATTCAGGAAATATTTATTAAGTATATACTTGGTGAACCCCTGTTATACAATGTGCTGTTCTCTCTTTTACCATTGAAAAGTTCCTTAGTCTTTCTCTACGAGAAACAAGTTTCTCTAATTGTGTTATGGGCAACTATTTTTTTATATAGAAGGAGCTTCTCTGATGGCTCAGCAGTACAGAATCTGCCTGCAGTGCAGGAGACTCAGGAGATGCAGGTTTAATCCCTGGGTCAGGAAGATCCCCTGGAGAAGGAAATGGCACATGGACAAAGGAACCTTCTCACGCTTCTTGCTCTGTCATAATCACACTATTCCCACAGTTGTTCTGAAGTGAAGTGAAGTGAAAGTAGCTCAGTTGTGTCCAACGCTTTGCAACTCCATGGACTATAAAGTCAATGGACTTCTCCAGGCAAGAATACTGTAGTGGGTAGCCTTTCCCTTCTCCAGGGGATCTTCCCCACCCAGGGATCGAACCCAGGTCTCCCACGTTGCAGGCGGATTTTTTACCAGCTGAGCCACAAGGGAACGCCCCCGCTCCGGCCCCCGGCCCCAGTTATGGAGAATTCAAGTTCATTTACTTATTTTTTTGTTTCTGGTTCACATCCTTTTCTTTATCCCAGGAGAATACCCCACGGTCTCAACTCTCTACTCAGGTGGACAGGCACATCTTTACTGAGTCTTAGCCAAGGACACCTCTTCCCAGTTTACAGAGCAGATAGATACTTTTCAGGCTTATATTCTCTTGAACCTCAGCCTTTCTCTTCACAAACTGACTCGTATTTGCATCATTGCTTCCTTCTCATTTCAGTTAAAAAAAAAAGAAAAAAACAGTAACAATAAAAGTGCCACTTCACCAGCTCCATCTCTCACATCTGTCTGAGCAGGACTTTTCTCATTTACTTTTGTACCCTTGGGGCCCATCATTGTACCCAGAACATGTTAGATTGTTAGTAATTTCAGGGCCTGAATGAGTGAATAATGCTAGGCAGTGGTAGAGAGTACTGGACTTGAAAAAAAATCAATAGTGAATTGAAGTTAGAAATTATTTTGACTGCTAAACAGGTAAATTAAAGAAGCATTTCTCGAATGAGGTGTTGCAGGTGCTTAAATCAAGTGAGTGGATTATATTTGATATTGAGGTCATAATTCTACAAACACATCCTGACCTCTAGTAAAGGTGTGATTTCTGTTCTTTCAAACCAATCACAGAGAGATTGAAGGCATTGTTTTTTTTTACAGCCCGAGATTAACCCTAATTATGAGTCAAGGAAATGAGAGTCAGAGACACATTATTTTCAAATGTGATTGATGATTACGATTCATTTTGCTATTGCTATAAAATCACACAGTATATAAATTAGTCACATTACATTACTTAAAAACATGAGCACAATAATTTTTAAAAAACTGTAACATTTTTCTTATGTTGAGAAGGAAGGGGAGTTAGGGATAATAGCTCTTTCTTTAGATGAACTTTATTTACATGGTGTTAGTGAACTAGAAATATTTCTGCATTACTTCACTTTTTAAAGATGAATATAGCTCTGCTAAATTATTATAAAACTATTCATATTCATAAAAATATTTATTCATAAATAAATCAGATAATTCAGGAAAGTATGAGAAACCAATGATCTTCATTATGACCAGGTTGATTGACTATTATTACTGTTTTTATATATAATCTTTCTGACATATTTCTACACACACTGGTGAATATATTTTATAAAAGTGGACTCAAACTATGTACAGTATTTTGTAAATTTTACTTTTTATTTAACAATATGCTGTGATCAGACTTCCATGCTAATAAGTGTAATTCTTCATTGTTTTTTCCAGTGATTTGGGAGGATTTCATTGACGGAAGCACAAAAAATTTACTTCTTCAACTGACTTTTTGTGATTGGATCACTGAGTTTAAAAAGTTATACACTAACGTTGACGTGTCATGTAAAACATCAACATGCATTCCTCTTTTCACATATTTGATGATTGCATTAGGATAAATATCTAGAAATAGAATTGTAAATTCAAAGGGAATATGTATATCTCAAAATATGTATATGTATGTCTGCGTGTGTATGTATGTATATGTGTGTGGGTACAAAGCTCCACTGTGGTGATTTCATCCAACTAATCGATCGAAGAATGACAGATTGTTCATTTTTGGTCTATAAGCGTAAAGGAAGTCTGCTTTAGGCATCTTAAATTTGTTTCTTTACTGCGAAATGTGTTCATAAAACAAAACTTTTCTTTTGTCTCTGGTCTTGAGGGTTAATGCTTGGAAGTGTGGCAGCTTTAGGAGGACAAGGAAGCCAGATAAGGAGGAGAGACAAACGCTGTGAGAATGGCACAGAGGTAAAGATGGAAAGAACCTGAGTTCTTGATTATGTCAGTGAGCTAGGGAAATAAGCAACCCTGGGCGCACTTTCCCTCCATAGTTTTGTTATTTGTGGTCCTCAGAGTGTGAGAACCTGAGGGGTCCCTGAGACCCTCTCAGAGAATTCATTTATCCAAAACTATTTTCATAACAATATGAGATTTTTATTCGCCCTTTTTACTCTAATTCTTTCAAAGTGTACATGGAGTTTTCCAGAGGTTATATGACAATATGGCAATAACTTAAACATAGACACAGATATGAGAATCCAGCTGTTTTCTATTAAGTCAGACACTGAGAGATTTGTAAAAATGTAGCATGATGCCACATTTCTCATTAAATTTTTTATGGTTTTGGACTTTTCCCCCCCATAGACTATATGTGGTGGGCTTATTTTAAAATGAACGAATGAATACATATCCTAAAATTTCTCACATTTATTTCTGGCATAGCAGATATTGATAGATAAAGTCCACAGAACAAAAGCTCTTTAGGATTCTCAATAACTTTTAAGAGCGTAAGGGATCCTGAAATGAAAATTTTGAGAACCGCTGGTCTAAGCCAGTGTCACTTTTCTGTCTTCCGGCTGTGAATAAGTTTTACTTATTGTTATTATTGTTATTCTTTCTGAAGGAAGAGGTGGTGGTAGTGGTGGTGTTTTTGCCCAAATGAAAAATTTCATCCTTAAATGAAAGGCTAGTAGTTCAGAAATACTCTTAGAATGTAAATGGTTTAACATTTATCTCCTCTTTATATTCTTTTTTTTTCCATAGATTTTGCCTGGAGTACAGAGATCACTTGCTAAGTGCTCACATACTTTATCTTTTTTCTATTTTATTTTTACTTGCTGCCTATTCTTTTGAATTGCTTCTTAGTCCTTTTCTAGATTTTTCTCTTCTCTTATTTTCAGACCATTGTCTTCCCCTGGTCCTTGTCATTTTTATTCTGGGAGAATGGCTCATGTTTGTTCTCCACAATATTAATTTCATTTAAAACAGCATCCATTCTGTTTCAGCTTAATTTATCACTCCTAGATTGTGTCTTTAGTGTTCCTGAAATTCTTCTTTATCTCATCCGTCTTCCCTGCCATGCTACCTTGCTTTCTGTCCTATGCCTTGAATTTATTTTCTTACTGTATTTTATGGAGGAAGCCACCTTCTTCTGGGTCCTTCTGTGCCTTTGCTACTTCATTCTTAATGGATCTCCATTTTCCTGACCCCTACCCATTTCTCCCCCTCTTATTCATCATTTAAGAGACAAAATCTGTCCCGACTGAGTGTATGAGTAAAGAGATCAGGTGGATTGACTCTCTGTCTGCTGTTAGTGTGTATTTATCTACTTTTAATTTACAGCAGGAATGGGGGCAGGCTGGTGCACTTACCTTTGCTTCTAAAAGGAACCAGAATGGCATTTACTTCTGTCCTGAGCATCCACAGTGTGGTCCTTTGGAACTCTCGGCAGGTATGGAACAGCACACTCTACAACATGCCAAGTGTTCCGTGCCAGCCCCACCCCCAGCTTCTTCTGAGTATTTCTCCTCCCAAAGTGACCAGTCCCAGAGTGCAGAGGGACACCTATTTTTCTTCTGCTTCCTGCCCAGCTGCCCTCTGATATTTTTAGTACTGGACTTAGAGAAAACACAGGTGGAGTCAAGGAGGGACAGAGAGGGAGTAAGGAAAATGCCCTCTGACTAACAACAATTCCTAAAGGGTCCAAGGTAAGTCCAGGCCATTATTTGGTGCCATTCCAGGGAATAATGGAGCTGTGTAGTGCAGAGCTCCACAGAAGCCTTGCCGCACCCCCACCCCCCCACATGGACTTCAGTGTGATGAACCCCAGTAGAGCCCCTTGAATTTGTGCAATAGCATAGCACAGCTCTAGGGAACGGCTGCAGCTGTCTATTTAGTCTAGGAAACTTTTCTTCTCCTTCTTCTACATCATTGTCGTCTTCTCCTAGCTTTTGCTCTCTGATTCATAAGCTCCTGAGGGAGTGGAGAGAGAATGAAAGATATGCAAAGCTGCATGTGTTACCTTATTTTCTCAAACGATCCCTGTATGTCAGAGAACTGGAGTGTTTCAAGAATGCAGCTTTACTTGTTTTTCAAAGACTACAAATAACTAGATGTTTAAATTATTATGTCTATTCATTTAGCTTTCATTGTTAGTAAGTTTTTTTCTGGAGGTGGGGAGAGAGGATGTATTTTCTTGTTTTCTTTACAAGTTTTGGTGACATGATTCTTGGAGCTAATAGCCAGTACAGTTTTGTAAAGAGGCTATTATTATTTTGAAATGTACATGAGGAGCAGGGTATGCATAAACACTGTGAGTGATAGTAAAATGAGGACTATTCATTGAAAAATTACAGAGGAGAAACATTGTGTTAAACTATGAAATTCACTGAATTCACTCTCTAACCCTAAGAGATTAGTTCTATTATTTTACCTATTTTATTGAATTTAGTTTGAATTTCCCTAATGGTTAGTGGTGATGAGCATCTTTTCATGTGTCTATTGAACATCTGTACATCTTTCTTTGAGAAATGTCTATTTGTACTTTATTCATAGTTAGGGCTTCCCTGGTGGCTCAGAGGTTAAACCATCTGCCTGTAATGCGGGAGACCTGGGATCGATCCATGGGTCGGGAAGATCCCCTGGAGAAGGAAATTTCAACCCACTCCAGTCTTCTTGCCTGGAGAATCCCATGGACGGAGGAGCCTGGAGGGCTACAGTCCACAGGGTCGCAAAGAGTTGGACACGACTGAGCGACTTCACTTTCACTTTCAGTTTCATAGTTAATCAATTTTTGTTTAAAATATTGAGTTGCATGAGTTCTTTGTATATTTTGGATATTGGCCCTTTATCAGATATATCATTTACAAGTATCTTCTCCCATTCTGTGTGTGATCTTTTCATTTTGTTGATAGTTTCCTTCACTATGTAAAAGCTTTTTAGTTTGATGTCATTCCATTTGTTTACTTTTGATTTTTTTTCCCCTTGCCCGAGGAGACATATCTGAAAAAAATATTTCTATGACCAATGTCAAAGAGAATTGCCATGTTTTCTTCTACAAGTTTAATGGTTTCAGGTCCTACATTTAAGTCTTCAACTCATTTTGAATTTATTTTCATATATGATATAAGAAAGTAACCCAATTTGATTCTTTAGTATGTAGCTGTCCAGTTTTCCCAACACCATTTATTGAAGAGTCTGTCTTTTCTCCATTTTATATTCTTGCCTCCTTTGACATAGATTAATTGACCACATAGGTGGATTGACTTCTAAACTTTCTATTCTGTTCCATTGATCTATGAGTCTGTTTTCGTGGAAATCTTTACTTGATTATTGTAGCTTTGTAGTATAGTTTGAAATCATGGAATGTGGTTCTTCTCGCTCTGTTCTTCTTTCCCAAGATTGTTTTCTTCTGAGCCTTCATACAAAGTTTAGAATTATTTCTTGGAGATGTGTTTACCCTTGAATGATGTCAATATTGGGATGGTTTAGACTTACTTTCATAACAATCATCTGATTTCTTTAAATGTATAAAATTATAAAAGTAATGTCTGAGGCTAATAGTTAGAAAAGTAGTAACTTTTACCATTAATAAAACCAGCACTGTAGATATTGCACCAATTTCTTTGTCCTGCTCCAGTTTCCCAGTAGTTGTATTTATTATATAGTTTTCAGATCTTCACATGATTCAGTCTGTTGATTTTCAAATGATTTTACTTTAATGAGATCTGTTATTTAGCTTTTAAAGACAAACATTAATAGGAGTAATATCACAGGTTATCTCCATTAACATCTTTCAGTCATAATAATGATTTGACTTCAGTATGAAATATTGGATTAATTTATTGTGTGCTATGTTTTCTTCTTTAAAAATTCTCTGTTATACTATTAATAATGTGGAATAAAGAACTCAGTTGGCCATAAAAGCAAGTGCTAGTGTGGTTTGAAAAAAAATTTATGACAGCATAACTTTGAATAGGTCATTTGGCTAGCATTTTAATTCCTCACATTTGGTAGAGAAGGTATTTATTTAACAATGCCAAAGAAAATAAAACTTTACATAAAATGATTATAATTACCTCTTTTTGTTTTTATTAATATTAATAAAAATAGTGAATCATGCACATGCTTCATCAGGCATAGGAATTCAGGAGTTAACCCTTTAGGTGCAGTCCTAGAGTAAAGGTAGAATCTAAGTTTACATAACAATGGGCCTCAAATACCGAGTAAGTATCTCTTCCTCATTTAAGGGTTTTGAAGTGAATAGTTCACATTAGGAGGTGTCTCTGCTATCAATGGCACCCCACTCCAGTACTCTGGCCTGGAAAATCCCATGGATGGAGGAGCCTGGTGGGCTGCAGTCCATGGGGTCGCTAAGAGCCGGAAACGACTGAGCGACTTCACTTTCACTTTTCACTTTCATGCATTGAAGAAGGAAATGGCAACCCACTCCAGTGTTCTTGCCTGGAGAATCCCAGGGACGGGGGAGCCTGGTGGGCTGCCGTCTCTGGGGTCGCACAGAATCGGACATGACTGAAGTGACTTAGCAGCAGTAGCAAGGTGGCGTTAGTGGTAAAGAACCTGCTTGTCAGTGCAGGAGACAAGAGATGTGAGTTCGATCTCTGAGGGATCAGGAAGATCCCATGGAGGAAGGCATGTATTCTTGCCTGGAGAATACTTGTCCACTCTAGTATTCTTGCCTGGAGACTCCCATGGACAGAGGAGCCTGGTGGGGTATAGTCCATAGGGTCTCAAAGAGTCAGACACAACTGAAGTGACTTAGCATGCACTACTTACATGAACAGTTTCTTTCAACTTGGTGCTTTGCTATCTCCTAAGGCATCCTTTTCACCTACATACTGATGGCTGGATCACACTTGTGTCTATTTTACAGAACAACAGAAAAAGAGAGGAACTCCATGACAAACGGTTTGTGTTTTGATTTGAAGATCCACAAGTTGCAAGCATCATCCACATTCAATCCCTTTGGCTTTAATTTAATTGTCTAACCACATCTAGCTTTAGGGTGGTTGAGAAATGTCTGTAAGTTGGCAGCCAAGTGTGACCTTAAATGTTATTACTACAAATGAAGGAATGAATTTTAGGGAGTAATTAGTAGTCTCTACTATACTTCTATAACAGAATAATTGGTCTACTTTTTCTCCCATCCTGTTCCAACCTACTGTGAGGATTTTGTTGTAATATGCTAGGAAATGCAGGAGATGTAAAGACATATAACTTGAGGGTTGTTAAGTTTAGAAGGATAGTTATCATCATATGCAGTAATTATCATCCATATCTGTAGTCATTCTACTGATGAAGGTATATTGCAGGTACAAAAGCTCTGGAAATGGGACCAACTTGAAAAACAACTCCCCGATGAATCTGTAATAAAGTCAGTAAGAATCTGGACCCAAAGACCAAAGACACCTCAGGACTCAAGTTTTAAAGGTGCAGCAAATATTCAGTGTCAACTCGTTCAATATCATGGGAAGAAAATTTCTGACCAAAACTTATAGGAGGAAATATGAAACCCTGTAGGAAATTTTCTCTTTCTTGACACAGTACTACCATTTACAACCTGGATTGGATTGATAATAGAGTTTGGAATCATAAAATCACACCTCTGGGGGAGAAAAAAAAAGTGAGCTATCTATTCTTCCTGAGCATGTCAAGACCTGAAATTAAAATTGTTGTCATATTAAAGTAAGCACAAAAACACAACCCTCATCAATCAACCATTGCATTGACAAACCTTTCTAAATAAAGAGAAGATTGCTGGACAGTTTTCTAAAACAAAGTTATCTTCAAAAGACAGTTCTGAAAACATAATCCACTGTTTGGATTTTTGCTGGGATATAGTCTAACTGCTATCAGGGTTTGAGGTATATTGTGAAAGTTTCTTTGACCTGCGGGTCAAGAGACTTGGCTCTGAGTAGATGACCTTGGGCAAGTTGTTTAATCTCCAATCTCCCTTGCTTTCATCTGCAGAAACACGGTGACTGAGGAACTAGGGGCATGGAGGAGAGCGGGGAGAACTCAGTAATAACACAGGTCCCTCACGTTCTTTCCCTTTCTTCTAGTCCCTTTTTGTGAATATCTATAAAAGTATCATTTTTCCTGTATTTGGTGTCAATTTTGCTTCACAGGAGAAACAGTGAGTTTAGACTTTGTGCCCAATACCTGGTAAAGTTTTATATGAGGATTTCTAGCATGTTGGTTAAAAGTGTGAGCTTTGCACTCAGACTGCCTGGTCTAATTGTGACTCTTATTAGCTGTGTGACCCTCAGCAAATTGCTTAACCCCTCTGAGTCTCAATGTCTTCAAACATAAAACAGGGAAATGAGTAATATCAACCTTATGGGTTTTGTAAGCTTCAGAGGATATAATCAACGTGAAGCGATGAATACCGTGTCTGGCATTTTGTAAGTATTCTGTGAATAGTATCATTATTATGTGCAATTCAGATATTAATAAATGTTTTCTAATGCATTTGGTAATTATGAAGCACTGCTTTTAAACTGGAAAATGTATTATAATATGTTTCATATAGCTGTGTATTAGTAGAGAATGAAGTTAGACTGAGTCGTCTTTGGGAGCAATTAGAATAGATTAAAAGAATCTGTGTGTCCTTGCGATGGTGAGACACCAGCCTTGCTTTCCAGACGTGGGATGCTGCTTATTCACTGGGGAGACCTGAAACACACAGGGAGGTGAAAGTCAAAGGCCCTCAGCTTCCATCCCCGCTCTGCCATCACTAACGACTCACCAAGGCACATTGTTCAGCCTCTCATAGCATCAGTAGTCTCATTTCTAAAACAGAAATAAGATTCCCCTGGTAGGAATGATTTAAGAGCAAAAAGAGATAAGCCAGAGGTGACTGGCATAGAGACGGGGCTCAGTATCATTTATTTTCACTCTTTCTCCTTTAATGTAATTGCCTTGTAGGTGGATTACTGACCCTTCAAAAGCATTGAATAACACCAAATGAGGCCTATTAAATCAACTTGATTGCAGATTTTGAAAAAGATTTCTTACTTAAGCTGTTTTTTTAATTTACTGAAACTTTATGTAACAGAAAGGTCCTCAAGTTCTCCTGAAATTATGGTTTATCTTTTTTTTTTCAGTTTACAACATGATGAGTCTCACCCTGATGAAATTGTAAAAAATTCAGTATCCTTGTCACTACTGTTGACAACATTTCAGACATTGCTTTTATATCGTGTTTATGGCCTGTCACACTGAGCTTTTGGTCCTTGCTGCTCTTGGGTTTCTTGGCAGCAGCTGGCCAGCTCATGTGAATTTTCCTCTTGATCCAGTTTTCTCCTGACCCCTCTCCCTGTTCCAACATCATCATAACCTCCTCTCTTTAATCCTGAAAGCTACCTGAAAGACCAGCATGAAATTAGTGGTTGATAAGACTTTACTGAATACCAGAGGATGGTAAGTGGCAGAGCATACCATTACACAGGGCGACAACCATTGAAACTGGGTATCAGACATCATCATTTCTAAAGTCTAGAAGCTGAACTTTGGCACAGGAAGATCATTAATCTCAGTTGCTCCACTTGTTAGGCTGTATCCTATTGCTGGTTCTGTGATCTTTATTCATCCAGTTCAGTTCAGTCACTCAGTCGTGTCTGACTCTGCGACCCCATGAATCGCAACACGCCAGGCCTCCCTGTCCGTCACCAACTCCCGGAGTTCACTCAGACTCACGTGCATCGAGTCAGTGATGCCATCCAGCCATCTCATCCTCTGTCATCCCCTTCTCCTCCTTCCCCCAATCCCTCCCAGCATCAGAGTTTTTTCCAGTGAGTCAACTCTTCGCATGAGGTGGCCAAAGTATTGGAGTTTCAGCTTTAGCACCATTCCTTCCAAAGAAATCCCAGCTGATCTCCTTCAGAATGGACTGGTTGGATCTCCTTGTAGTCCAAAGGACTCTCAAGAGTCTTCTCCAACACCACAGTTCATCCAGAGACCCTCTTTTTTTTTTATCTTGTTGGTTCCCCACCTTCGGCATCCTCTAACTCCTCTCCAGCTTTACCCTCAAATCATTTTTATATGAAATTAACATCTCAAGCTCAAAAAGGACACTCTTCCCCCTTTCTCTCTAGACTCAGTTCTGCAGAGCAGTTTACCTCCCTCTGTTCTCAGTCTGCAGTGTGGGTGTTGCCGCAGGTCCTGCCTTTCCTAACTTGGACTCCTGCCCTGTGGCCATCCTCTCCTCCAAATGCAGAAATGCTAGCTGTCAGTAGGCACGTTCCCCATTTAGATTCATGTCACTCTTTACACTGCATGGACTTTATGCTTTCAGTACACTAGATGCTTTCACGTGTTATGTAAACATTCTCTTAGATCTAGTATGGGCTTCCATGATGGCTCAGTGTTAAAGAATCCACTTGCCAATGCAGAAGACTTGGGTTCGATCCCTGGGTCAGGAAGATCCCCTGGAGAAGGAAATGGCAACCCACTTCAGTATTCTTGCCTGGGAAATCCCACGGACAGAGGAGCCTAGCAGGATACAGTCCATAGGGTCACAAAGAGTCGAACATAACTGAGTGACTGTGCACAAGCACAACAAGCCTAGACCTATTAAGTGTTAAAAACAGATTAAAAAATTGAAAGATAAGTTTAAATATCTTGTCTAAGGGTAGAAAACTCTTAATTGGGAGAGCCTAGATTTAAATGTTGTTCTGGCTGATTCCAAACCTGCTGCTATTCTAAGCTGTGTTTCATGGATTTGTCCTTACTGTTTAGTTGCTAAGTCATGTGTGACTCTTTGTGACCTTATAGACTATAGACTGCCAGGCTCCTTTGTCCATGGAATTTTCCAGGGAAGAATACTGGAGTGGGTTGCCATTTCCTTTTCCATGGGATCTTCCTGACCCAGGGATTGAACCCACATCTAGCACGTCCTGCATCCCAGGCAGATTCTTTACTGATGAGTCACTAGGGAAGCCCAGATTTGTTCTTAAATGCTTAAAGACTGAGTAATTCCCAACAAAGTAGAGTGTCATATGTATTGAATATCCTTAACAAAATCAAATAATTGCTTTCAAATAGTTGCTACTTCTCTTTTAAAAAGTCCATAGAAAGTACAGAAATATACAATAGGAAATTCTATCCATATAAAGGAACATTTTGATTTCTAAAGCTGTTGATATCTGATTTCTGTCACATCTGTGAGATCTAGAAATCCCTGAGGCCCGAGATTACCAACAGTGGTACAAGTGAAATAGATGTTTCATTGTTTGAGAAATGCTCAGGATGAATGTTAGCAGTCAGCGCTAGATTATGGGAGACTGTTGTTCCTGGTGTTTTTTCCAAACTGTCCCAAAATGTGACAACTGTTAATTCTCAGTGGCCCCCAAGAGACAAGCAATTTACAGCAGAGAAATTGAACCTACAATGGAAATATTCAGAATTTAGGAGTGGATAAGACTATACCTCAAGTCTGGCATGTGTTTGTGGTTATGATCAGTTGCTTCAATTGTGTCAGACTCTTTTAGACCGTATGGACTGTAGCCCTCCAGGCTCCTATCTCCATGAGGTTTCCCAGGCAAGAATACTGGAGTGGGTTGCCATTTCCTTCTCCAGGGAATCTTCCAGACCCAGGGAATAACCCAGGCCCTTGTGTCTCCTGCATTGCAGGAGGATTTCTCACCCACTGTCATGTCTAGTAGGTAGGCCAAATTCAATTTTCGATTGCTAATAAGACTGGCAGTATTCTGCTTGTGTATTTCCCACAGTCTACTCTAGGTCACAATCACAATGGCCTTGAGCAACTCTAGGTCATCATTCACAGAAATACATAATGCTGGCCCCTTGTTTATCACTAATGCCTTCAGCATATTAACTATAATTGGTTTATGTCTAGTGAGCTCCAATATAAATTGCAATAATTTGGGGTAGTAAATTTTGTACTTATATATACCAACGAACTGTTCAAAATATGCAATGTGTCATTAAATGAATACATTAACAATTTTTTTCAATTAATGTTTTAATAGCATTTCTCCAGATCAATTTGTTACAGCCTAAAAAATCTTCTATTTGGCCAACCACAAAGAGAGAAGTTAGGGGAAAAAAACCATCCTGTAGAATGGTGGAAAATGCATTAAAATTCTCTGAAGAATTTTTTCAGAGAAGCAATTTTTCAGAGCATAATGGTGAAACCAGCACTTACTGATAGGGTCTCATAGCAACTGGATTAACATTTCAGTCCAGAATTTTGCCTAATCAACATCTGCTAGAAAATGTAAAAGAGAAAAAAAAATTGATAACTGCCTAGATTTCTGAAGTATGCACTTAGTTGCATACACATTTCTACCCACATTTTGTGGGAATAAGAATAGCTTGGTAGATTGAAGCACAAAGCAATAACAAGAATTGCTTTCTCATCTGGTCTGGCATATGAGAAAACCACAAAACAATGCCTGCACTGACCCCGCAGGTGCGCAAGCTACATCAAAACAAAGAAACATTATTCCCCGAACTCTTTCTAGTGGTCTCATCATTTGTGCTGAGACACAAAGAAGTAAACAAATGCCGAGTGCTGGCTTTGCTTCTGTCCAGCCCCCTCTCGGGAGCCTGAACTGGGTCAGAGAGGAGTCAGACCAGGGGCGGGTTATAGGCCAATTTTAGCTGTCAGCTGATCTATTGAAGCAGAGGAAAGGGGAAAAGAATAACAGGAGGCAGTGTTTCAAGGCTATGTTGAAGATATTGCTAGAAAATTCTGTCCTGTTTTCTTTTTAAATTTATTTTTCCATTGAAATTGGATTGTTCTGTGATTAGGAAGCCTTTTTCTTTTCATCAAAGTGAAGAACCTTTGTTTTTATTTTTCCTGCCTATGAGTGGTTTATGTGTCAGATGTGGTTAAACCCATGGGCTTTATTGCCTCATTTGAAAAAGTCATAAAATACCATTCTTATATCCCTCAAAACAACCTCTTTTCACATGGGTGAACCTAACAGAATGTCAATTGAAATTGTTAAATTTAATGACTTAATTTAACTTTATGTCATGCCCATTAGGTGAGCCAAATTTAATATTTGCTGAAAAGCCAAGTAAATCCTAGGGCCACTGTCATATAGTTCAATTTTCAGTTAGCCAATAAATCTAATGTTGCTGTAGATTTTGCAGGTGTTCATATCTAGCTTCTTCATTCCTTTCTCTCCACAGTTTACAGATTCTGGAGATTATAATTCCAAGCCATCTTGTTATTATGTAAATCATATTTCTAGGTATCAGTCTTCCATGGCTATAAATAAAGTCATATTTCTAGTATATTCAGATCATGGTACTAGGAGGCTGCACATTACCTCTAGAAATCCTATTCCTCCTCGCAAGGAATGCCACTGAGGATTTCTACGAGTTTCCTGGGAGATGTGTCATGTGTTTTTAGCCCTACGTGACTGTCCCTCAGTCAGATTTCCTTGTCACGTTGCAGATCATCCACCACGTCCTTCCTATCTCAGCATAATAAACCAGTGGTCCTGCAAAGGAGTAGCCCTTGAATTTGTCCCATCTATTGGACAAAGTGACTCAGATCTTAAACTCAGATCCCCATTGACTCAGATCTCACTGCATTTCAGCATTCTTCAATCAAACCCCAGTAGCTAAAATCTGCTTCTCTAAGTGTGAGGGCTTTCCCTCAAACCATAGAAGGCTACTAGCCCACACTTGGAATAGCTGGAAATTCGGGGGGATTAACACCACCTACTCCTATTCCCCACCCATCAGTTCTCAACCAATGACTCCCAGGAAATGATGTATAAAACCTCTGGCTACTTCCGCAGAGTAATTCTGAAACATGTGTTTCCTCAAATTTCCCTGTAAGTAAGCTCTTGAGGCCTATTGCATGTGTCTGACTCTTTGTGACCCCATGGAGTGTAGCCCACCAGGCTCCTCTGTTCATAGAATTCTCTGGCAAGAATACCACAGTGGGTAGCCATTCCCTTCTCCAGGGGATCTTCCCAACCCAGGAGTCGAACTGGGGTCTCCTGCAGTGCAGGCAGATTCTCTACTGTCTTAGCCACCAGGAAAGAAGCTCTTGTATATGTTGGCTTAGTAATAGCCCATTCCCGACTGCCTGCCTTTCTTTGTTTGACGTCCCCAAATTCACTTGTGTGCCCTGGAACTTCAAAACTAACTATACACACTTGAATCTTTGTCTTAGAGTATACTTCTGGGAAAAATGATGACAACCCCAAATATAAGACTGATACTTGATTCATTATCTCCCTCCATCATTTTTGCTACCACTCAAGTCACTGTCCTGACAGTAGAAAGAGTCTCCAAAATAATATCGACTCAAATGTGAATGCTCATCTGCAAGTCATTGCTGTCACAGCTGATTGAGTAGGTCTTACTGAGAAAATACCCACTCATTCAATTAGTTCGTAATTTTTAAAAAATTGCTTGTCTATGCATGTCTAACAAGGTAATAAAAAGAGAAGAGCTCAAAGAGTTAGGAAGAGGATCACCATATTGGGTTATTCATGATTCAGGTCAAATTTGTTCTTAGAGTATGAATCTGAATATTCTAGTCTGTGATGTCACCTTCAGATAATAAAATTTGCCCTGCCTCCAAATATGTATAGACTTATACCGGTTTTTAATTGCAGAGACCAGTCTTCCAGACAAATATTCTTCTTTTATTCTTTAATTAAACAGCAATGCTTATATTCTTTTGACAGTGAAGTCTGAAACCACTTTTTTTTCCACTTGGTTTGTAGAAAATACAGTCATATCTTGGAGGTATTGCAGATTTGGTTCCAGCCCACTGCAATAAAGTGGTCTGAGTATGGCAATAAAGCAAGTCACATGAATGTGCAGTAGCATTATGTTGAAAAAACAATGTACATACTTAAATTAAAAAATACTTCATTAGAAAGGAGAGGTGAGACAGAGAAATAAAAGGAAGAAAGGAAGGGAGGAAAAGAGGGAAGGCTTCTGAATTACAGTGACTGTGAGTAGGGCATTGGGTTTCTCTGTGGGTATCATAAAAATCATGCTAAGGACCAAATCTCTGAAACTGATTACATATGTAAAAAAAGAGTGTTTTGACCAGAATGTAAATGAAAATGTTATATTCATGGATTAAAAACTTCATTATGTAAACAAACTAAAAAATATATTTTAACTATATGTTGCTAGTATATGAAAAAACTGACTTTTTATATTTGTTAAAAAAATGCTTTATTGCTAAAAATGCTAAACATCATCTGAGCCTTCCTCAAGTCCTAAGAGTAACATCAAAGGTCACTGATCACAGATCACCATAATAAATATAATAATAATGAAAAAGTTGGAATATTGTAAAACTTACCAAAATGTAACACAGAGACACAAAGTGAGCAAAAGACTTTGACAGACTTGCTCCACGCAGGGTTGCCACATATGTTCAATTTGTAAAAAATGGGGAATCTGCAAAGCGTAATAAAGCAAAGACAATAAAACAAGTTATGCCTTATGGAAAGAAAGAAAGATCATCTCAAAGATGAGTCCAGCTCTTGATAACCTGCTAAGAAATGCTACTAAGGAATTTGTTTTATCTTTTTATTATTTATACTAAGCTTCCCTCATAGCTCAGTTGGTAAAGAATCTGCCTGCAATGCAGGAAAGCTGGGTTCGATTCCTAGGTCGGGAAGATCCCCTGGAGAAGGAAATGGCAATCTACTCCAGTGTTCTTGCCCGGAGAACCCAGGGACAGAGGAGCCTGGTAGGCTACAGTCTATAGAGTAGCAAGAGTTGGATATGACTTAGTAAACCATCACCACCACCACCACCACCACCAATTTATAAGTTAAGCATCTTTGTATTTCGGGGATGAGTCCCTTTTAGTTATGATGTAGTTTCCATTTAATTCTCTATGGAATCATTCAATTCCTAGGACAGTGTTCTTCAAGCTGTGCTTAAGAGTTGGGCAGAGGTATCTCTGGAGTGACTAAGGGGAAAAGAAGTGTGTGGAGAATCTCTGCCCACACTCTTTCCAACTGAAGCTATTCTGCTTTTTTCTGCATACTTGATGCAGTTTTATGTCTGGGCATCTACGAAATATTTTGGAGAAGGAAATGGAAACCCATTCCAGTATTCTTGCCTGGGAAATCTCATGCACAGAGGAGCCTGGTGGGTGCAGTTCATGGGGTTGTAAAGAGTTGGACATGACTGAATGACTAAACAGAAAGAGAAAAACAAAATATTTGAAAACTTGCTTTCTATTGTGGGAGACACACTTCACTGCCCACATTGAAAGCTGTTTAGCAAACTCCATCCTTCTTTGACGCTAAAGCTTCGATTTTGTACTAGTATTTATGGACATATGTTTACCGACAGAAGAGATGAGTCATGATCGGCCTAAACTAACTAGAGTATTCTCATCCTACTGATCCAGTTATTATCAAGGAGATATAAGGGGACCTTTGCTTGGATTCTGCTCTGGTACAATGAGGGGTATATAAGGAGAGAGCTTTGTCCCCTACTCCTTGCTTTGGACATATCACAAGAGGACGAGCACTCTCACCTGGTATCGCCTTCTTGCTAACGTGAGGTGAAGGCCAAGAGAAGCAACTCAGAGCTACAAATTTCCTAAGTTTCGATGGGACCCTGATACAACCTATTTTTGACTTTGTCTTTGTGTTTAAATTACTAATCTTCTATTGTTTAGTCCATTTGAATCAAGGAACCCAAACTGATACATATACTAAGAAATATTTTATTTTTATTTTATTGTTTTCCTTTGGCCATACTATGTGGCTGGCAGGATCTTACTTTTCCAACCAGGGATTGGACTTGGGCTCTAAGCAGTGAAAACTCAGAGTCCCGACCACTGGACCACCAGGGAATCCCCCAGAAATGTTTTAAATTCATATTCTGCATAGTTTTCTCCCCTTCATCAATTCATTAAATGTCCATAAATAACAGTTGCCCTATAGCAGTGCTACTTTAAAAAAAAGAAGATTCTGGCCTATGACTAT
This sequence comes from Bos indicus, assembly GCF_029378745.1. Classification (NCBI taxonomy): domain Eukaryota; kingdom Metazoa; phylum Chordata; class Mammalia; order Artiodactyla; family Bovidae; genus Bos; species Bos indicus. The sequence goes on from NC_091761.1 coordinate 113,191,276, forward strand.
TCTAGGTGCTCAAACAAGAGTTTGCAAGAGCTTTGTTATTGAAAGACGTGAAAGTGAAATTTGCTCAGTCATGTCTGACTCTTTGCGACCCCATGGACTATATAGACTGCCAAGCTCCTCGGCCCATGGAATTTTCTAGGCCAGAATATTGGAGTGGGTAACTGTTCCCTTCTCCAGGGGTTCTTCCCAACCCAGGAACTGAATCCAGGTCTCCTGCATTGCAGGTGGATTCTTTACCAGCTAAGCCACCAGGGAAGCCCAAGAATACTGGAGTGGGTAGCCTATCCCTTCTCCAGGGTATCTTCCTGACCCAGGAATGGAACCTGGGTCTCCTGCATTACAGGCAGATTCTTTTCCAGCTGTTTTTGACATAAGAAAACACAACAAAAAACATTTTTTTCACATACACTTAATAACATTGGGATGTGAAATTAATTGTGACATTAGCAGATGTCTGCTTACATTTTTAATAGTTCCATTTTAATAACTGAGCATGTGCTACAAGGATTGCTTTGACTAGTAAAATCTCACTTAACATAGTCTCAGATAACAGGGGAAAGTTTAAGTTAACACATTTTCTCAGTAATCCTTATTGAATTGTTTACATTTGATAATTTGCACCATTGTTAGGTACTGTTTATTTTCACTGTGCCACAATTCTCAAAGATGAATCAATACATACAACTAATTAAAGTATTGATATAAAAGCAGTGATGAAAATGATAGCTACAAGCAAAACTTATGTTATATGCAGAAAGTGTGCTCAGGACTCAAGTAAAAATGGTATCTGTAAATGTGAACTCAACAATGATAGACGGACTCACAAGTGTGAAGGCCTTGCACAAGCTGCTGAAAAAGAAAAATTGAACTGAAATGTGGGCAATTTACACATTCCTTCTATTTCTCCTCATTCCCAAAGTTTCTCTACTATGAATTTGTTTAAGCAGTGGGATGGTTTCTTTCTCTTATGAACTGTTTCGACAAAACTGTGTAATGACATACATCTCTGGACAATCAATCAATATTTTGTTGATCAAGAAAAACAAAATTTTAATTGATTAGCTTATTCTTGCTAAAAGGAAGAGACAAAAACCAGAGGTGGCATCATCAAGGTTGTATTTCTCATGGTACAAACAGGCACAAGTCACATCGTTGTCAAAGAGGGTTTATAAGGACCTTCACAGTTAAAGACAAATGCTATGCTTAGAAAGGAATCATAATGAGCCACAAGAAACTTCCTTATCAAAAGGCATTGTTGGACATCGTGCAGCATCACTGGTGTATCACCCAAGAGGCCAATCACTGTCACCTGCGTGCCAAGAACATTTCCCTTTTGGGGTGGGTCAAATCAATTGGCAGAGTATGACTTTTCCTTTAGAATATAGCACACTTGTAAAACGGGCTTCCCACGGGGCACAGTAGTAAAATATCTGCCTGCCAATACAGAAAACACAGGTTCAGTCCCTGGGTTGGGAAGATCCCCTGGAGAAGGAAATGGCAACCCACTCTGGTGTTCTTGCCTGGAAAATTCCATGGACAGCAGAGACTGGTGGGCTACAGTCCGTGGGGTCCCAAAGAGTTGACCAGAACTGAGTGACTGAGCATGTATGAGCGCCCACACACACTTGTAAGAGCTTGAAAGTTCAGAGACCATTTAGGTATATCATTAATTTGTTCCAAATCCTTTCACCTAGTCTCAGAACTTAGCTAATTTCCCCGGATTGACTTTCTTAATGTCTGGAACTGCAGAATCTCTGTGTCTTATGTATCTCTATTTGGTACAGCCCAACTAAGAAAGAAGATTCATTGTCTGGCTACCCATTAAAATTATTTTAAGTAAGAAATACTTGTCTCAAATGAACAATAATTAAAAAGAGGAGAAAATTATTTCTTTTGCTTTCCCCATCTAGTATGAAAAGGTACATGGAAGGTATTTAAGATGCATTTTATATTAACTAACTTGCAAGTTTCCCTCTCCACTATAGCTGGTTCCCCATTTGGGGAGGAGAGAAATGGTATGTATGTGGATGAGCTGCCTTGTTAGATTTAGAGACACAAAATTTGTGATATGCAGTGTACATTCTTTGGAGTAGGAAATGGCACCTCCCTTCAATATCCTTGCTTGGAAAGTCCCATGGACTGAGGAGCCTGGCAGGCTGCAATCCATGGGGTTGAAAAGAGTTGGACCTGACTGACCATGTACACATGCAATGTGCTTTCTAGGTCACTTTCCAGGCACCAGTATTACTGACAAAAGATTATTACAGAAGCCAAGGAGCACAGAAGCTGTCTCTAACCTGAAAGTAGTAAAAGACAGAATTGTTGTAAACCGGAAATATTGGAGGTCAAATATAATAGGCGACTGATGTTTTTTCCCTACATTGTAGTTAGTGTTCCTAAGCCCTTGACATGAATTATTTCCATTTGATTTCTTGATTTTTGTTTTTACTTTTTTCCTCTTTCATGTTGACTTAATGATTCTTTGCATAATCCCTTTATGGATAAGCTTAGAAAATTGTCATTTTAAATAAATGGCGTACCATTAAATTAATATACCAGGTCACAGGACTGAAACTAGAGAGAATAGAAAATCACCGGCACACGATATACTCTATGAGTTGCCAATTTATTACTCCAGATAATTAAAGTGTAGGAGGAAGAAACAAACACCCAGAAGAATTGGGGCAGAGAGTCATCATGGTGGACGGAGGCAAAATTTTTATATTAAAATTTTAGTATAATGTATGTGTGCCCTGCGGCAGGCATGGCTGCACAGCTCAGATTGTGTGCTGGGGAACACAGCGAGTGGGAGTCCCAGGAGCCTTCAGATGCACCACCAGAGTCACACACTGAAGTCACATGTCCCCTGCACTCTTCCCTGACAATGACCATGCAGGTCACTTCCGGCCCAGCATGGGACACCTCTAACGGGTGACTCTAGCTTGAGGACTCTCCGTTAGTGTGGTCCAAACTATTTTAGAATACCAGCAGCCTGAGACTCTTCCTACCCGTTCACCTTCCTTTCCCTCTCTCTTCAGAGGTGTCAAAATTGCATCACTGTCTGAAGACTGTCTACCTGGGGTCTTTTTTTTTTTTTAATAATATAAATATTTATTAGAGAATTATCTAGCTTACTTTCAATATACTAACATTAAAAGAGAAGAGAAACAAAAAGAGCAGGGGATACATCACCCAATATGGTTTTGACCAACATCCAGACTTGAATGGTGCTGGAAAGTCCCATGTCACAGCACAAACGGGAAAGGGTCCTAGGCAGCAGGTCCACTCCATGGGTGAGACTTCGAAGACTGCAGTTTCGGGTTCCTGGTTATAATCCCTACATGGTGTCTTTATCTTTTGATGAAGACAAGCATTGTTTCAAAAAACCTCTCATGTTAAACCCAGTCTTGGTATCTCCTCAGAGCATCTGAAAGGATATGTGTCCATCTGCTTATTTATTGTTCAAGCATTATAACATAAAGCAACATTCCGAGAAAGAAAGAAACTATAAAATTAAGCCTGTTCTCTTATTTTCCATGTATGTATAATGATAGTGCTTGTGTGTCACTTCAGTTGTGTCTGACTCTTTGTGACCCTATGAACTGTAGTCCACCAGGCTCCTCTCTCCATGGGCTTCTCCAGGCAAGAATACTAGAGTGGGTTGCCATTCCCTTCTCCAGGGGCTCTTCCCAACCCAGGGATCGAACCCTCGTTTCTTTTGTCTCCTGCATTTTCAGGTGGATTCTTTAACACCACAATAATGATAGAATTTCATTAATTAGTCATCATTATCAAAATTAGCTTTGAATTGTTTTTTACCACCTTATTCTAATTTATTTTACTAATGGTTATATAGTTTTCTTAATCTTAATTACAGGCAAAATAGTGTTTCAATTAATATACCATAAATCATTTACCACCTGATCTGCCTCTTAAGAAATTTGTATGCAGGTCAGGAAGCAACAGTTAGAACTGGACATGGAACAACAGACTGGTTCCAAATAGGAAAAGGAGTACGTCAAGGCTGTATATTGTCACCCTGCTTATTTAATTTATATGCAGAGTACATCATGAGAAATGCTGGACTGGAAGAAGCGTAAGCTGGAATCAAGATTGCCGGGAGAAATATCAAAAACCTCAGATATGCAGATGACACCACCCTTATGGCAGAAAGTGAAGAGGAACTAAAAAGCCTCTTGTTGAAAGTGAAAGTGGAGAGTGAAAAAGTTGGCTTAAAGCTCAACATTCAGAAAACAAAGATCATGGCATCTGGTCCCATCACTTCATGGGAAATAGATGGGGAAACAGTGGAAACAGTGTCAGACTTTATTTTTCTGGGCTCTAAAATCACTGCAGATGGTGACTGCAGCCATGAAATTAAAAGATGCTTACTCCTTGGAAGGAAAGTTATGACCAACCTAGATAGCATATTGAAAAGCAGAGACATTACTTTGCCAACAAAGGTCCATCTAGTCAAGGCTATGGTTCTTCCTGTGGTCATGTATGGATGTGAGAGTTGGATTATAAAGAAAGCTGAGCACCGAAGAATTGATGCTTTTGAACTGTGGTGTTGGAGAAGACTCTTGAGAGTCCCTTGGACTGCAAGGAGATCCAACCAGTCCATTCTGAAGGAGATCAGTCCTGGGATTTCTTTGGAAGGAATGATGCTAAAGCTGAAACTCCAGTACTTTGGCCACCTCATGCGATGAGTTGACTCATTGGAAAAGACTGTGATGCTGGGAGGGATTGGGGGCAGGAGGAGAAGGGGACGACAGAGGATGAGATGACTGGATGGCATCACTGACTCGATGGATGTGTGTCTGGGTGAACTCCGGGAGTTGGTGATGGACAGGGAGGCTTGGCATGCTGCGATTCATGGGGTCGCAAAGAGTTGGACATAACTGAGCGACTGAACTGAACTGAACTGGAGTCAATTTTTATCATGTCTTATTCCAAATAGTGCCAGAAGAGATTATATATATATATAGATATATATATATATATCCCCCTCCTTCTTAAAAAGGGCTTAAAATGATAATGTCTAATGGAAAATGCAGAATGATTCCTTCTTCTTTTGGAGGAAACAAACTAGGGTGATCCATGCATAGAAATATCACTGTGTAGATACTGAGGTTAGGGAATGAGTGCTGCCTTTCCAAGTTTTCTTGTGTGTGAAAAGTGTATAAGGGCACCTCATGGAATTTTTTGTGAGGATCATTACAAACGTTAGTTCAAGAATGGACATACTGTGGGTGCTAAGTTGCTTCAGTCATGTCCAACTCTTTGCAGCCTTATGGACCTGCCAGGCTCTTCTGACCATGGGATTCTCCAGGCAAGAATACTGGAGCATGTTGCCATGGCCTCCTCCAGGGGATCTTCCTGACCAAAGGATCTAACCCAAGTCTCTTATGTCTCCTGCATTGGCAAGCAGGTTCTTCATCTCTGGCACCGCTGCTTAGTCATTAAATGATATTGTTTGTATCAGTTTATTATAATTCCTTTGAACCAGAGAATTTTATAATTTCATTCAAATTCTCAATCTCTTAATCCACAAAGAACTCCTTATTTTCACTAAAACAATTTTTTTCTTCAATAATAAACAGAAGATTCTTCTTTTCCTTTTTTCTTTTTCTTGAAATGAAGCCATCGTGTATTCAACTTCTGTTCCCTGGGTCCCTCATCCATTTCTATGGTTCTTGCATATTTTACTTTTTAAGGAAATTAAAGGAAAAATTCAGAAGTCATGCTCCACTTATTGCATTCTGGAAACTAAGATTTCAACCAGTTGCAGTCATTAAAGCTGAACTAAAAATGTGAATGTATCATAAGGGACTTGCAACGTGGAAAAGAAGACTCAGTGTCAAGTGCCGGCTCCCACGGCCGTGCGTGGACCTCTTTGGTGCTTTTCTTTGCTGCAGTCCTGAGCACCAGCATATCTGCGGGGGCCTTTCCAACAAGATTAACTTCTCCTTCAGTGCTTATTTTCCCCTGCTCTAAAGTCTTGTCTTTCAGCTTACTAGGAAAATCATAAAGTCACATGAAGTAATTCTGTGTGTGCGTGCCCCTGAAAGAAAGTCCTCCACTCCTTTTAAGAAGCCTCCTGAATTATTAGACCTGTGGTTATGTGGCGGTTTTTGTGTTTGTTTCCTCACCGAAACCTGGTGAGTAAGTGAGTTCCTGAGTTTTGACTAAGCGGATTTGCCACTGAGCCTTGCCAGAACAGAGAAAAAGTTGACCCAAAGCCTCAGGTCTGCTTTCACCTAGAGTTCCAGGTTATTATGTTCTAATTGAAGAATCAATCTCTATCCTCTATTAGGAAGTGTAAAATTATATTTATGTTTTCTATTACAAAGAGTAAATCTATTTTCTAACTGAGAAACAATACAAATGGCTTTGTTTCAGGTAAACCCAATTGGATGATTTATAATCAAATTATGAAGACTAGAGGATTTAAAAGAAATATTGCAATAAAATTGTTATTCCTGATACTATCTTTTCATGTGTAGTTCTGCAATCTACCAGCAGGTTGCAGCAGAGGGCTAGCTTTAGTTTTAAATTAGCTTGCTAAAGGACTTCAGAATCCTTTCTCCCTTCCTTTCTTCATTTCCTAGTCTACTTCTATCTCCTGCACCATCTCTCATTCCTTCCTTACTTTTCCCCCTCCTTCCCCTTCTTCTTTCTCTTTCTGACATCAGAAGCCTGATAACCTGTTTACATCTGTAAGTGGAAGAGCTGGTTCAACAGTGAAATGTGCATGTCAACATCTGATTTTAAATAATGTCTATGATCCCCTCTTTCCAACTTTTTAACATATTAGGATGGAGACTGGAGTAATAGTAACAAGAAATTATGAACTTTCAGTTTGTTTAACAAAGATAATCATAGCAAAACCCAGCTTTGGTTTAAAGTACACAAATGATTAAGATTGTATTCCACTCCCATGGTGTATGCAAATGACCTCCTTTTTTGCTACTACATTTGGAAATGTGAAAGCGAGGAAAAGGCATTTCAATCATAGCTCTCATCAGTTATTCACTGTATCCAGGCCTTGCGATTGTGTTTCTTTCTTTAATGTGATAGTAAGCAGTTATCTCACAGCTGTGCTTTATAAAGTGAACTATATAAGCATCTATATTGAGATTTTGTACACACATAACATGAAGGGAAGAGAAAAGCGTTGAGAATAGTTCGTGGCCCACTGCAAAACCATACAAAAGAACTAATGAATGTCTCTCAGAAGGGTTTTGTTGAGTGACCAGCTGTAAGACTGGATTTGTGTTCTGTAATGGGAATCACCATTCAAAACAAATGATTATTTCAAGGTATAATACTACCTTCTCTTTGAGGCATTACTAGCTTAAACTGTATACTATTGGTCATTGGGCTGAACTAAAACAGATTCCTCAGCCAAAATTTCTCTTTTCTGTTTGCTTATCCACTTCATCTACCTATAATAAATGCATTTACCCAAATCCTATGAAAGAATGTTCCTCACAGGTGAAATATGATAGGTGCTGACTTTTTGCTATGGTATTAGAAGCTGACTGTTTATAGTTAGGTGGGAAGTGTTTTAACCTATAGTTTAATTCACAGAAGTATCTTTCATTGGCTGCCCTAAAGTATGCTGTCACAGGAGTTTGTAGGAATGATTTTGGGTGCATACCACTGAAGTTGATTCCACATTCAGTGCACAGATATTTATTGAGCTATTATCACTGGCATGCATTAATCAGAATGGCTATTAACTCTGTGCTTACATGGGGCTTAGGATGAGGCAGGAGGGGATGGGGTGGGAGCTTGAGGTTAGCAGATGCAAGCTATTATTAATATATATAGGATGGATAAACAGCAAGGACCTACTCTATAGTGCAGGGAACTCTATTCACCTATCCTATGATGAACCATAATGGAAATGAATACAAAAAAGATTGTATATATATATATAAAATAATTGCATTGCTATGCAGCAGAAATTAATACAACATTGTCAATCAACTATACTTCAATAGCAAATAAAAGAAAACAATTACAGTTGTGTTAAGTGCTATGAAAGAGGAGAGTGTTGTTTTATATGAGAACATAGAAGAAAGACACTCAACCTGCTCTAGGGGTGGGGAAATGGATCAGAGAAGCTTCCCTCTGTGACAGATAGGAAAATTCATTAGCCTCAGACAGTGGTTTGATCACTGTCTTTAATCTGTAATTAAATGTGGAAACTATAATTAAGCACAAAACAAAACCATAAATAATACAGCACATTAATTTACGATATGGAGCAATCATTGTGGTAAGTAGTAATACAAATAAAGCCACTCCATTTGAAAGGTGATACACTGAATTCTATGAAGAAAGGTTTATCTTTTGTATGGCAAGCCCATGAAAGGTGGCCATTACTGCTCACTAAAAGACCACATCTCTTCACCAATATGGCTTTTTATCTACAGATTAGGACTTTATCTTTTAAGTCTTATTGGAATATATGTATTATAAAGGCACACAGCAAAATCATATTTTGATATAAAATAGCATATTTTAAGAGAATCTATCATTTTTTTATATCATTTTCTTTCTCTCACTACTTTAAACCCTGTATCTGGTATCAGTTGTAAATCTTATGCTGTTTTTCATTGCAAAGTATATTTACATACTCTTCATTCACAAGTAGACTGAATTAATATACTAACCTGAATTGAGGCTGACGGCATACTGATGAAGAGATGATAATTAGGAGATTACATAGCAATAGGTGGTTTAAATATCTTTGTTAATGGAAACAAGAGGAGGAATAGCATAAAATTAACAGATATTAATGAATTCAGACATTAAAAAAGTAAAATGAACATAAAAATACATGAGTTAGTTCAATAGACTATGGGAGCATAGATCACTCTAGGAAAGGTGTCTGTAAGAAATAATGAATTGTAAAAATTATCCAGAATTTTCAGACCATTATCCTGAAAAAAAAAAAACAGCTGGAAGCAGAGAGATAAATAAAAAATTAACAGTTCAGTTATACTATAGTATAACAGCAATAAAGAATTTTTTGGAAACCTTTTGTAAAGGACACTTTGGAAAAGACAGTAGAAAATATTAGGACAATACAGAAATAAGTAAAAGCAAATGATTAACACTGGAAAAAATAAAGTTTAAACACAAAATAATAAAAAAATACATAAAAAATATAAATGTGAAGTTCAAAGCTATTGTGCTTTTTGTGCAGTCACATGACAAAAATACAAAAGCATCTAAAATGAGGAAAAAATGAAATGATAAATGTGAACCATGAACTGATGACATCGATTTGTTCCAAGATATAAAGATACTTGCTTAAAATTTAAGAATAAGTTTATATTATTTTGATTAAATAATAAAAATAGTATTCAGTTCAGTTCAGTTGCTCAGTCGTGTCCGACTCTTTGCAACCCCATGAACTGCAGCACGCCAGGCCTCCCTGTCCACCGTCAACTCCCGTGAGTTCACCCAAACTCACGTCCATCGAGTCGGTGATGCCATCCAGCCATCTCATCCTCTGTCATCCCCTTTTCCTCCTGCCCCCAAGCCCTCCCAGCATCTGAGTCTTTTCTGGTGAGTCAACTCTTTGCCTGAGGTGGCCAAAGTATTGGAGTTTCAGCTTTAGCATCAGTCCTTCCAAAGAATACCCAGGACTGATCTCCTTTAGGATAGACTGGTTGGATCTCCTTGCAGTCCAAGGGACTCTCAAGAGTCTTCTCCAACACCACAGTTCAAAGGCATCAATTCTTTGGCACTCAGCTTTCTTCACAGTCCAACTCTCATATCCATACATGACCACTGGAAAACCATAGCCTTGACTAGACAGACCTTTTTTGGCAAAGTAAAGTCTCTGCTTTTGAATATTATATCTAGGTTGGTCATAACTTTCCTTTCAAGGAGTAAGCATCTTTTAATTTCATGGCTGCAGTCACCATCTGCAGTGATTTTGGAGCCGCCCAAAATAAAGTCTGACACTGTTTCCTCTGTTTCCCCATCTATTTCCCATGAAGTGATGGGACCAGATGCCATGATCTTCGTTTTCTGAATGTTGAGCTTTAAGCCAACTTTTTCACTCTCCTCTTTCACTTTCATCAAGAGGCTTTTTAGTTCCTCTTCACTTTCTGCCATAAGGGTGGTGTCATCTGCATATCTGAGGTTATTGATATTTCTCCCGGCAATCTTGATTCCAGCTTGTGCTTCTTGCAGCCCAGCGTTTCTCATGATGTACTCTGCATAGAAATTAAATAAGCAAGGTGACAATATACAGCCTTGACATACTCCTTTTCCTATTTGGAACCAGTCTGTTGTTCCATGTCCAGTTCTAACTGTTGCTTCCTGACCTGCATATAGGTTTCTCAAGAGGCAGGTCAGGTGGTCTGGTATTCCCATCTCTTTCAGAATTTTCCACAGTTTATTGTGATCCACACAGTCAAAGGCTTTGGCATAGTCAATAAAGCAAAAATAGATCGTCATTGATAAGGCAAGGGGATTTTTAGTTCTCTGTGCCTTCTAACACTTTATGGTAGGTCTGTGAGTTGGAAATAGCCAGTTTCACCAATCAAATCTTTGCACATTGCACCCTGTATTCTCTGAGCCACCTCTGTCAAGGGGTAGGCAATGACATGAACTTTCTTAGCAGATACAGCTTGACAACTGCAGCTTTTGTCCCTATCTCTTTAATGCTTGTATAAGGCGGTAGTTTCTGGTGACGAGCCCTTATAATCTAGAATTTGTACTTATATTCTTTCCAAATGCTGAAAAAGAGATATTCCTTCAGTTTGTTACATGTGGCCTTATTTTTACCAATGGTTACAACTAGGTTCAAGAGTCTTTCTGAAAGGTTGTTTAACAAAGATATTCTAACATAATTATCTGGGAGGAAAAGGAACAAAAGAAAGCCATTATACTAATGTCAGCAAATGACGGAGACAATGTTTCTGGAGTTTTCAAACCAATTTATAACTAATACCAAGCATTCTCTTGCATGCTTTTAATATTACAGTCTCTAAAAGAAAAATTGGAAAAAATATGAGATATAATAAGGCATAAAAAAGGTTAGAGCATACCGTGTAATTCAGGACACATTCACCATGATAATATGGCCACAAATTAATCATGTGGGTTGTGGAAACTAGTCATAAAATGTGTGTTGCACTTGAAAACACCCTGGCTTATTGAATACACGAAAATATGATTTTATTTATGGATTGACCCTCATCCCTTAAAATCCTAGTGGTAGGACTTCTTCTCCAAAGGATTTGTTAAGGGTTTTACTTCACTTTATGGTGTGAAAATGAATGAAATAGCCTCTACAATATGGCAGGGAAGTCTGGCTGGCAGGGAAGTCTGATCTATGAAGTTATAAAAATACATTCAGATGTAGTATAATATCCATATGATATATATTTTGCAAATATATGGATATATTTACATCACATGTATGATATTAACAAATTCTGGGTAGCAGATCTGAGATATCTTATTTATTTTTTTTACAATTAAAATGGGTGCACTTTATTGTAGGTAAATTACACTGTGCTGTGCTAAGTTGCTTCAGTCGTGTTCGATTCTTTGTGACCCTATGGACCATAGCCCTCCAGGCTCCTCTGTCCATGGGTAAATTATACCTCAGTAAAGCAAAGAGTCAGACATGACTGAGTGACTGAACTGAAAGTTGATTTTGGGCTTCCCTGGTAGCTCAGATGGTAAAGAATACGCCTGAAATGTGCAAGACCTGGGTTCAATCCCTGGGTTGGATCTGGAGAAGGGAGAAGGAAATGGCTACCCACTCCAATATTCTTGCCTGGAGAATTCCATGGACAGAGGAGCTTGGCGGACTACAGTCCACAGGGTCGCAAAGAGTCAGACACGACCGAGCAACTTTTACTTTTTCAAAGTTGATTTTGTTGAATATTATCTTGAGCCTATTCATTTAGATTCAATCAGCTCCATTCATTCTCTTTCTTCTCTTTTTAGCTGTTTGTGTCGTAGCTACCTCGTAATTCTCATAGAACACGTTTGAAAAATGGTAGACCAAAACGCAAAGGATATTACAATATTTCCATCTTTCTACTTTTAAAAAGCTATGACTGTTTATTGGCCTACAAGGATATTTTAATAACTTCTCTCTGTGGTTCCTGAAAGTTGAAAACAGGAAAATGTACCTTATTCTCTATTGCCCTCAAATGTAAAAATGCAAAGAAAATAAGTACTGAACTCAATTTCTGTATAAAGTACAAGTAAATTACATTCATTTAAACAGCAGAAAATTTCAGAGTTATAGTGAGTAGAAAAATATAAGTGCAATACTTTCAATTTGGGGCTTCCCAGGTGGCTCAGCGGTAAAGAATCTGCCTGCCAAGCAGGAGACACAGGTTCCATTCCTGGATCAGGAAGGTCTTCTTTAGGAGGAAGTTGTTACCTATTCTAGTATTCCTGCCTGGTCAAGAGGCACGAGAACAGAGGAGCCTGGAGAATTACAGTCGATGGGGTAGCAAAAAGAGTTGGACATGACTTAGCAACTAAAATGAAGATGATGACTGTCAATTTGAGCATACACTGGTGCTGTTTTCTTGAAGGAAAACCTAGATGTTTTTTTTTTTTTTTTTTTTTAATTTTTTGTTTTTGTAGTGACATGTATTGGACAATAATGGTGGTGAAAGTCACTCAGTTGTGTCTGACTCTTTGCAACCCCATGGACTATACATGGCTATACACGGCCCCTGGAATTCTCCAGATCAGAATGCTGGAGTGGGTAGCCTTTCCCTTCTCCAAGGTATCTTCCCAACCCAGGGTTTGAACCCAGGTCTCCAGCATTGCAGGCAGATTCTTTACCAGCTGAGCCACCAGTGAAGCCCAAGAATACTGGAGTTGGTAGCCTATCCCTTCTCCAGTGTATCATCTTGACTCAGGAATCGAATCGGGGTCTCCTGCACTGCAGGCAGATTCTTTACCAACTGAGCTATCAGGGAAGCCCATAATGATGGTAGCCTGGAAAATTTTTCATGGGCTTAGGTAATTGTCTTCTGTGAAGCTTCAACATTGGCTTGATTTTATCCCAGAAATGTTTTGGGGATTCTGAAAGGTATATAAAAATCAAAGGAAACTCATATGTCTCAACTGAAAAGGCTGAATTAATTTCTCTAATAGTTCTTAGTTGCAGTCACATTTAATCCATAAGTACAGTCTGGGAAATTTTATTTGAAAACAGTCCCATTGAGTCTTGTGTCTCTGCCTTATATTCTTTCTTCAAGAGGTGTTAATGGGCTCTCCATGCCATTTCGGCCCAGTCACTTTACGGTCACTGTAAAGGTGATCCTTCTGCTCACGTCAATGATGAAGTGAACACCTGTTTTCAGTTTGTTAATCTCTTGCTTACATCTTTGTGTTTTACCATATTTTCTTCACTAATTGGTATTTACTGCTTTTTTCCCCATCAGTTTTCAGCTCAAATGTACCTCACATGTGCTGCTGTGCTTAGTTGCTCAGTCTTGTCTGACTTTTCGACCCCATAGACTGTAGCCAGCCAGGCTCTTCTGCCCATGGGATTCTCCAGGTAAGAATGCTGGAGTGGGTTTCCATGCCCTCCTCCAGGGGATCTTCTCAATCAGGGATTGTACCCAGGTCTCCTACATTGCAGGTGGATTTTTTACCATCTGAGCCACCAGGGAGGCCCAAGGATACTGGAGTGAGTAGCCTATCCCTTCTGCAGGGGATCTTCCCAACCCAGGAATCGAACCTGGGTCTCCTGAATTGCAGGTGGATTCTTTACCCCCTGAGCCACCAGGGAAGACCTTACTTCACCTAGGGCTCCTTTTGTTTCTGCTAATGACTGATCTTCCCTGACAGTTTTATTCGCTGCCTCTTCATCTCATTAATGAATGAGAACTTCCTGCCTGAGGGTTCTAGAGATAGCTGGGCACAGGATACCTGACACAGGTCAGATGAAGTTGACAGCAGTTTTTTTGTCACATATACACAAAGGCTCTGGGATAAGAACAATGTTCACCATACAGGGCCACATGGAGGGTGTGCTTAGCAACAGGGTGGACTTGCAGAGGCTGTGGAGGCAGGCTTTGTTGGCCCTGGAGAGTGGGATACCTGGTTCCTGTGGGAAGATGTGATTGTCTTGTTTGAACAATTCTGTTGGCTGTCAGGGATGGAGCGGGAGACCCTGGGGATGAGGACCTCCAGGAGGAGAGCAACTTGTCCTGCAGATAGGGAACTAGTGGGTGCAGAGTCTTCTCTGCCGGGTGTGGGGCATCTTTGGTGAGAACACATCATGGTTGAGTCCTTGGGGCCCTGTGAAGTTCAAAGATGTTGAAGAAGCACTTGAAATTTTAGATCTTGAAATATACTGATCTGTGTGTATGCTAAGTCACTTCAGTCATGTCCACCTCTGTGAGACCCTGTGGACTGTAGCCCACCAGGCTTCTCTGTCCATGGAATTCTCCAGGCAACAATACTGGAGTGGGTAGCCATTCCCTTCTCCAGGGGATCTTCTCAACTAGGGATTGAACCCAGGTCTCCTGCATTGTAAGGGGATTTCTTACTGCTGAGCCACCTGGGAAGCCCCCATACTGACTTACCCATTCCATGTAAAAATTCAGTTTTGTACTTTATGGTCCTAATGTATCCCATAAAATCTGGCACATGATGCCACTTTGCACTGCCATTGTTTGTTGGCAATTTTGCTAATTTAACCTAGTTTCTCAATTAGATTGTAAAACTCAAAGACAGAGACAGTATATTTTTTCTTCTGACTTTTCCACAACCAAAAAATATCTTATCTTTCACATATACTTTATATGTGTGTGTGTGCATATTGCATATTTTCTGGGTCTGCTATAACAAATTACCACAACTAGAGAGCTTCCTTGGTGGCTCAGCTGGTAAAGAATTCACCTGCAATGCGGGAGACCTGTGTTTGATCCCTGGGTTGGGAAGAACCCCTGGAGAATGTAAAGGCTACCCACTCCAGTATTCTGATCTAGAGAATTCCATAGACTGTATAGTCCATGGGGTTGCAAAGAGTTGGACATGACTAAGCGACTTTCACTTTCACTTTCAGATGGCTTAAAATAACAGAAATTTATCCTCTCAGTGTTTTGGAGGCCAAGTGTCTGAAATCAAGGTGTTCCAGGGCCAAGCTCCCTCTGAAGGCTCTGCAGAAAAATCCTTCCTTTGCTATTCCTCGCCTTGTAGCAGCATTAACTCCAGTCTCTGCCTCTGTTTGCACATGGTCTTCTTCCATCTTTGTTTGCTTCTGCATATCCTTCTTCTTATATAAGGACATCAGGCACTGGATTTAGGGACCACCTTAATCCAGCATGATCTCATCTTAACTTGATTACTTCTTTGTGAAAGAAGTGAAAGTGTTAGTCGCTCAGTCTTTCCTGACTCTTTGAGACCCCACAGACTATAGCCCAACAGGCTCCTCTGTCCATGGAATTCTCCAGGTGAGAATACTGGAGTGGGTTGCCATTCTCTTCTCCAGGGGATCTTTGTGACCCAGGAATTGAACCTGGGTCTCCTGCATTGCTGGCAGATGCTTTACCGTCTGAGCCACCAGAGAAACTAAATAAGGTTTCAGTTACAGGTACTCGGGGTGAGGACTCCAGTGTGCCTTTTAGGAGACACGATTCAACTCATGACACATACAATTAAAAAAGAAATCTATGTATGTTGTGTGTGTATATTCCAGAGATGTTCCTGTAGATGACTTGTCCAAGATGATACAAAGAAGCATAGCTCCTCAAGACGTCCAGCCAAGTTCTTATTGTCAACAGCTGAAAATGAATAACACAAAGCAGTGTGGCTTGGTGCACTGTTTGCTTCTGAGACACTGTGACATCTACTAAATGCTTGTGAAATTCTTTATGAGGTTAAAAGACTGTCTCAGCACAAGCCAACACTTTAGAAGAAGTTACTATAATTCATATGAACTGAGGGGAAAGGACGGACAGAAATCACTGAGCTGGCTCTAGCTTGTGGTTTTGCCTCTAGGAAAAGACATCTGATATACGAGGCTGGAACAAACGGTTATTTCCTCCTCATGATCAAATAAACCGCAGAATGGAGCTTGAAGCTTTTTCGGCATTTTCTGGCTACCTCTTCTTTTTCTATCAATTCATAGTTTATCACAATTGGCAGAATCAGCAGTCCTCCTGGGCGGGTGAAAGTTTTGTGTGGTTTCTCTACACCAGTGATTTCATATTTCCTTCAAATTCAAGGGAAAAATCCTCATTAATTTCCCTTTTCTTCATGATGGAGGAAGTCTCTAAGTCCCAGGGATTTGCATCAGCACTTGTTAGAGAGGGTACTCCCTTAGCCTGGGTGACTGAGCAAAGCTAAAGGAGAATTGAACACAGAACAGTCAAACATCAGTTTGCTGTTGTAGGCTAAAATTGCAGTAAATATGGTGGTGGTGGTGGTTTTGTCATTAAGTTGTACCTGACTCTTGCGACCCCATGGACTGTAGCCTGCCAGTCTTCTCTGTCCATGGAATTTTCCCAGCAAGAATACTGGAGAGGGTTACCATTTCTTTCTCCAGGGAAATCTTCCTGACCCAGGAATTGAACCTGTATCTCCTGCACTGGGAGGCAGATTCTTTATCCCTGAGCCATCTGGGAAGCCCCTGCAGTAAGTATCATATTTAGTAAAATATCATTCTTTAGTTCTTCTCCTCCTCAAAGATGGGTTTTTTGAAATGTAACAGAAAGATTCAACCCAGAGAAGACACATTGTCTCTGTCACTTGACCCGACTTAGCTGCCCAGAAGGATTTCTGGATATGTCTATTATATGATCATTGGAACTGGGCAAGGACTAAGATGAAACTCACTATGATGAATTAAAAAAATAGTAACAATTTTTAACAGCCTTTGGCTTTTGCTGTGTTTCTTAAAACTGAAGAATGCATGCTCAGTGGCTCAGTCTTGTCCTACTCTTTTCGACCCCAGGAACTGTAGCCCTCCAGGCTCCTCTGCCCATGGGGTTTCCCAGACAAGAATGCTGGAGTGGGTTGCCATTTCTAAGTCCATTTCTTAAAATTGAAGAAGGATATTCCAGATTGATTTCATTGATAAGTATTCAGAGTTGTTTAGAACCTGGTACTATTATTTAGCAACTTGATGGTGCTGGCCATATTTGATAACACTCATGAAGTTGGAGTGTGTGATAGGAAATCAGAATATTGGTTAACGATAGCCCTTAGATGACTGGCCGCTAGCTTTTCCCATTGGCCTCGGTCAAGTCAGTGTCAGTGATGGCTGTTAAGATGCTTACTCACATGATCTCTCGTGTTCTGTACTCCTTGGCAACACTGCCTGGATTCCCACTGCAATTCTATACATCAAGAATCTCTGACTATGAAGAGCAGAGACTGACTTCTCTGGCATCCTCAAGTGAAAGTCTCTCAGTTGTGTCCGACTCTTTGTGACCCCATGGACTATACAGTTCATGGAATTCTCCAGGCTGGAATACTGGAGTGGGTAGCCTTTCCCTTCTCCAGGGGGTCTTCCCAACCCAGGGATTGCACCCAGGTCTTCCGCATTGCAGGCGGATTCTTCACCATCTGAGCCACCAGGGAGGCCCAAGAATACTGGAGTGGGTAGCCTTTCCCTTCTCCAGGGGATCATCCCAACCCAGGAATAGAACCGGGGTCTCCTGCATTGTAGGCAGATTCTCTACCAGCTGAGCCCCACAGTGAAGAGTTCTCTTGGCCCCCTGATGTTATTGCTGCTGTGCCCTGTAATAACACAGACAGCAGGAAGACAGTGCAGGGTTTCAGTGCCCTGATGGAGTCAAATCTCTTTTCAGTAACTCTCTAGGTCTGTGACTTGAGAAAGTGTCCTTGAGAACCCTGTGTCTAGTCATTTGATGGGAATAATAGAGACTTGTCAGATTTAGCAAATAACAACAGAATAGCCTGTTGAATTTGAACTTATGTGAACGATGAATTTTAAGTGTATGTCTCAGATATTGCATGACATGTTAATTTCAAATTTAACAAGCATCCTTGATTTTATCTGGCAACCCTAGGATAATAGGTGCATCTACCTCATAAGATTCTTATTCAATTAAATGTGATGATGTGTGAAAAGCATTTAGCATGATGCCTATTGCATAGTACATCCAAGTTGTTATTCTTTCTAATTGCATCTACTATTTAAAATTAGATGTTATGTTGAGCATTTTTATATCACATCATAGAACTTCCCAACAACTCTGCTGGGTGAGGGCTAGGAGCTCTAATTTGAAATAAGGTAAACACAGATCAGAAACTTTGAAATTGGCATAGCAAGTCTATGTTGGGTTCAGGAGATGAGATCATTCAAGTATATCAGGTTACCTTGCATTAGATTTTAGCCTAAAAGATTCTGAATTTCACACCAGTGCTAGCGTTACAGTTTAATGGGATACAGTTTATTGTAAATTGCTTGGTATCTTGAAAGCTTCACTGCTCCTTCCCTTGCCTTGAATGACTGTCCAAGAGCATGATTGAAGGGGAGTCATGCTACCCAGGAAATGCTACCGCTCCTTCTGAAAGGACCTATTATGATCTCTGTCCCTCCCATGAATTCAAAGCAGGGAAAGAGATGGAGACCAATGGTCTACAGTATAATCATAGCAGTTTAGATTTGTTTCATTCACTGTTCTCCTTATAAGAGAAAAATATGGGCCATTTTGTGAACCAAAGTAGATGGTCTTACAATTTCAGATGTGGATGCATGTTTAAGACATGTTTATAAATTAAAGAGGGAGACTGTAGAGTTTGGAAAAAGGGATAAAAAGGATTCTTTTTTTTTTTTTCAAGTTGGAGTATAATTGCTTTAAATGTTGTGTTAATTTCTGCTGTACAGCAACCTGTACCAGCTATATGTATACATATGTCCCTTCCCTCTTAAGCCTCTCTCCTACCCATCCTGATCCCAATCCTTCTAGGTTGTCACAGAGCACTGAGCTGAGCTCCTTGTGCTGTATAGCAGCTTCCCTCTACCTATTTTATAACGACTGAGCGACTTCACTTTGACTTGTCACTTTCATGCATTGGAGAAGGAAATGGCAACCCACTCCAGTGTTCTTGCCTGGAGAATCCCAGGGACGAGGGAGCCTGGTGGGCTGCCGTCTATAGGGTTGCACAGAGTCGGACATGACTGAAGCAACTTAGCAGCAGCAGCAGTGTATAGATGTTAATGCTTCTCTCTCAATTTGTCTCACTCCCTTCTTCCTCTGTGTCCACAGATCCATTCTCTGTGTCTGCATCTCTATTCCTGCCCTGAAGATAGGTTCATCAGTACCACTTTTCTAAAGAAAGTATTCTTAATAAGAGCCTTCTGTTCCTGTCTGGCAGGAGGTGCTGGGGCACTGGTGAAGGAGCTGCTGGAAACAGGACTTGGTAGTGACTGGACGCTGAAGCTATCTGGTTGCTTTAGTGAAAGGGGCTTCTAATCTTAATTCACTTACTGTGAGATAACTAAGAGCTCATATCTGAAAAAAAAAAAATTACTACTGCAGTCAGCAAAAAGATGCCATTACCTACAGGCTTTCCTGTAAAGGGCTCAAGTCATCTGTGCAGACAAATTCCTTTTCATTCCCGAGATGATTAATATGGAGACTAATGTCAGGGTGACTGAGGGAAGGCTTCCCTCACGCTGTCTGAAGCTGACTTCTCCTAAGATTAAGGGCGGAGCTGCATGTCAGATTTGGAGAAGGAGAGGGCACTATTTGGAGGAGTTCCAAAGTCGGTAAGCGCGACATCATATCTGATTATATGATGCATTATGCTGAGTTATGCACAGGGATTACTGGGGTTGAGAAGCTGAATTTGCACATGTGGTTTGTATGACACTCAGGGCTGCATTTTCACCTCTCTCCTGGGTCATTCACAACTTCACTGACTTTTCAGAATCTTCTCTTTCCAACCAGACTATAAGCCATTTTGGGGTCTAAATGCTATGATTCATACATCTTCTGCGTGCTCACAGCACCTGTCATAGTGGAAGGCACAAAGTAATTTCCCAACAAATTCAGATTCATTAATAGAATGAGGCATCTCTAAATCAATCCCCTATGGATCTTTCTTTGCCTGGAGCATCACAAAAAGTTATTTCCAATGTGATTGGTAGCCTAAGTATTTTCTATGGATGGAGTGTGGCTGATAGAAGGTAAACAATCCGTAAAATATGACAGTCTTTTACAGACTTTGGGGAGTACTTGAGTTCTCCTTGTGATGTAATGTTTGTTAATATGGCCACCATACTCTCTCTCATAGCCTGGCTTATCCCTAATATTTATGGTTCAAGAAGAAGAGTACAAATAGAGATAGATAAACGCTGTATGCTGTTCTTAGTCACTCAGTCATGTCTGATTCTTTGTGACCCCATGGACTGCAGCCCGCCAGGCTCCTCGGTCCGTGGAGATTCTCCAGGCAAGAATACTGGAGTGGGTTGCCAATCCATCCTCCAGGGGATTTCCCTAATCCACGAATCGAATTAGCTTCTCTTGTGTCTCCTGCATTGACAGGCATGTTCTTTACCACTGCACCATCTGGGAAGCCCTTAAAAAATGATATTTAATGTAAATGTGTTATTTGTTGATTGAAAGTTAGCAATAATACTACAGATGATTTGTTTAAATTATCATGATTGTATGGGTGTTTTGCTGATGAGCTAGTGTATCAATCTGACTTCTCTGGAAGCAGAAGCTGAGACAGAGCTGAGAATGAGAGGGGTGGATTCTGGAGCGATGCTCATGAAAGATAAAGCTACTGGGTAGGCAGGGAGCAGGACTGGGTAGGCCAGGCTTTCAGTCACACACCTGAGCAGCAGCTGACCCCACACACACCGAGGAACCGGAGACAGTGGGAGCACAGACTAGCTCAGCTCCGGGCGGTTGTGTGCCTGCTCAGGTGTTTCGTCGTGTCTGACTCTTTGCGACGCCATGGACTGCTGTCCACCAGGCTCCTCTGTCCATGGGATTCTCCAGTCAAGAATACTGGAGTGGGTTACCACTCCCTTCTCCAGGGGATCCTCCCAATCCAGGGATCGAACCTGCATCTCTTAATGTCTCCTGCATTGGCAGGCAGATTCTTTACCACCAGCGCCACCTAGGAAGACCAGCTCGGCTCCATCCTGCTCAAACTGCTGACCCTCCTAATCGTGACCTGAAGAAGTGGTTATTGATTTAAGCCACTACGTTTAGGGTGGTTTGATATTTCTTAAATGCTACCTGAAACATTAAGACAATTTTTTTAAAGTACTGAGCTAGATCTTCTCGCTGCTCTGTCTAAAATCTTGTGAAATCAGTGTCCTTACAGTAGCCTACAAGACTGTCTATCTTCTGGTGACTTCTTTCCCTCTCTGACCTCAGGTCCTCCAGCCACACTGGTATCCTGTTGTTATTTTCAAACTCAAAGGACACACTGCACCTTAATGGCTTTGCACTGGCTTTTCTGTCTAGAGCATTCTACTATCCCTTTAGCTAAATCCTTCACCTTCGTCAAGTCTATGTTCACCTTAGAAGCATTTTCTTCAAAGCTACTCCCTTACTAGAGCTCCAATATGCTTACCGTGATTTATCTTTCCATCCATGGAAGCGAAGTACTAAATGCTTTGCTTATTTATGATGTTTGCTGTCTAACCCCTTCACTTATGTCTAAGGACTTTTGTCTGTTATGCTTACTGTTGATTTCCCAGCACAGACAACAATTTCTGACACGGATTAAGTCCAAAACAAATATTTATTAATGAATAAATTATGGAGAACATGAAGATTGAGTTAACAGGAGTAGTCTACTTTTTAAAGGAGTTTGGATTTGAAGAAGAAAGAAATCTTTCTATCCTTTTGCGTTTAGAGAATTAAAATATTTCATTCCTTGGTAGTTTGTGGGTGCATGTGTGTGCATTAACAGGCAGAGATGTAAGACAAAACCTATTAGTATTGAGACAGGAAGTGCTCTCTTCTAGTTATCAGAAAGGTTCTGAGCGAAAAGAGAAGTAAGCAAACATCAGTGCTTTTAAACTGTGAAAAATGAATGAGTGTTTCCAAAGGTCAGGCTTGTTGATTATCTTTTAAAGGTTCTCTTCCCTCTAAAATATGCCATTTTTATATGGTGTTAGCCTTTGCATTGTGTGACCTCCATGCTGGTCAGAGACAGGTACAGTATTCTCTAAACCAAGGTTTCTTAATTCAGAGTGAAATGATCTTTTTACAAAATGAAGTTTGAAAGTAAAATTGTGCTCTGTTACTAGTTTTAATTCTTAGTAAACAGACCTTTAATCTTTCTGATACTTGGACTGTATTATCTTTCATGGATGTTGCAAAGGTCAGAGAAGACAATTTCTTTTTTAAACAGATCTCTTGCAAGTGTCTCATATTGAATTTGTCCGAAGATGAGCCCTTTAATGCTTTCCCCTCTTCTTTTCTCCTCTCTTTTCCATGGCTAATGGAAAAAAAGGTATATCCTTTTCTCTTATGCTTGACGTGGCTTAATTTTTTTTCATCATAATGGCATTCACATTCTGAATCACTTAAAAATGGTAACCTAGACTCTCAATTTATTAGCATATTGGTCTCTGGGCAGACTGCCATGTTAAAATTCTTGACTGACACTAAGCATAAAAATAAGGACAAAATTTAGTTTAAACTAACAGTAAGGTGCATGAAAGCAATGTGTTTCAGTCACTCATTCATTCATCCATTTATCCAGTAATGAATTGTAGAATACTTACTATCAACCAGCCTCCCTGCCAGGAATTTTGGCAGTAGAACTAAATGTTATACAAAAGCCTTTTTTTAAAAATGGTAGTTTAGTGATGGAAGCAGACACATAAACATGATATGTGCTATAACAGGGGTCCCTATGCAATTGCTTCCTTTACTAAACAACTAAGTTGAGCAAATTTTTCACTTTATCAATTGTTTCAAAATTGCACAGACTAGTCTCGGTGTGTCTAACATTAGAAACCTCTTTTTTTTTTTTTTTTTTCTCTGCTGTTTGACTTAAAGGTAGCATGGGGTAGCTTCGACTGGAAGGTCCAGGATATAAATCACCCATGGTTCAGTTTTTGCTTTCTGTCTCAGCAGGGAGACACAGCATGAACTGCACTGGGAAGGGAACCGACTCCATTGCTTGTGTGTGTGGGCAAAACATAAATTCATATACAAAGGCCCGCCACAGTCTTTCTCCCACGTATTTTTAATAATCTGAACTCCCGCCAGAGTATCTGAGATTTGGTATCATTATGCTGCCTAACTTAAAAAAAAACTTTAGGAACTCTTTTCTTCATTTTATTTGATTTTCCTTTTATGTACGATGCTGGGGGCTTTTGTTCAGTATCTTAACATCAGGTGTTATAGACACAACATTGAAGGCTATAGGTTTGATTTTTTAGTTTCTTTATGCTTGAAAACCCAGCTGACTATTGACCATTGATGGGACAGGGCTCAGGTGGTATTATTGTCTGTCTTCCAAGTTAACCAGAAGGATCCCTAAAGAAGCAAATACATAGAATAAATAGATTTGCAGTTGTATAGGGGTTGTGGAAGAAAATACATTGAATCCTTTAAAAATGGCATTTATCTTCATGAACAAAGGATTAAAAAACTATATCATATCTCATTTAAAAAGAGGTTAGAATGCTAGAAAACATAATGCTAACTTCATGAGAAAGCTTTAAATTATTTTTATCCTGTGTAAATCAATCTAAATTTATATGTCAATTTGTAAGTAGATTGAATTGCAGACTTCGTATTAGAAATTACAAAAATGTAAAAATAGGGTCAAAGTGTGATGTAAAAACCTTCAAAAAGAAGGATATATTCAGAAGTAAATGTAAGGCACAAATAAAATATCCAGGTAAATACAAAGGTTTTAGTTTAAAATGATCATCTGGTTGGGATAGCAATATAGTATGTATGCTAGACTAAGAGAAAAGAGGAGTTGACTTTACCTTATAGTTTAAGAATATAAAGATTACACATACATACATGAATGTATAAAAAGTATGTATAGATAGAAACCATTAGAAAAAAATTGGTAGTATTATGAAGATAAAAAATATGAGAAAATAAACATGCTAATAGCATACTTATTTCAGAAAGTAGGTGTGACCTCAATGAATAGTTCACTAAAACTCATGAGGTTAGTACCTGACTTCATGGGAAGTGTTAATTTCCCAGGTATGAACTGGACAGTAATGCATTTTGGAGTATGTTTCAAAGAGCAGAACACAGAAGAATTCATCAGACTGCTTTGGCCACAAGCTATCAATACTTTTACTTTGGATTAATGAATCTTTCTGCTTGTCATTATCTGACTTGCAAGAGCATCAGGAGCCCACTCACCTGGCTGATGCACTGAAATAACTGAGATTGTGTCAGAGAAACTTGCTTCTTCTTGGAGATGCATTTCCTTATCAAACTCTCAGAGAATGAAGAAGTCTAAGTCCTATGGATTATCTGAAGGAAATCATCAATGCTTAATATTTCTATAGCATTTTATAGTTTACAAAACATTATAACTTTTAAAGTCTTTCTGTTCTCTCTTCAAGTTTGTATTCAGAGAAGACATCTACACCATTCAATAATTGGTTGAGCATTGTTATTGACCCATTAGAATTGATGTAGACCCTAATGATGCTATAGCTATAGCAAACCAGCCCTGAGTTTCTTTTATAATTTTCTCTGATAGTAACTCTGTTATTATCTTGCTATATTAATATTCATTTAAAACTCATACTTTCAAGGAAAACTATTTTTTGATCAGGACAATTTTTGCTGTCACTGACAGAAACTCAACCCAAACTTCTGCTTAAGTCAAAAACAAAACAAAACAAAACATAAAAAATATTTTAAAAAATATCCAAACTCATAGACTTTGCCCCATAAAGCCAGGAAGTCTATGTGTGATTGATCCAGTAGTTTAATTGAAATAACATTACCCAGTATCTTTTTCTTTCCATCTCTAGATTTGCTCTTCTCTGGTTAACTTCATTCTCTCATGCTACAGGAAAGAGAATTGTGGAGACCCCCAAAACTGTATCTGTACAAGGTGAGACCTAAATGGAAGAAAATCTCTTTATTTCTTAGGGTCAATGAATAGAATAACAGTTCTCTGGTTGGTCCTGGTTGTGGTATACACCCACATCTTGAACCAATTACTGTTGACAGGGAGATGTAGCACCATGTTTGACAGGACTTGGGTAATAGGCTCACCTCTGTCTAGGGGAATGAGTGCACACTTTATTTCATATTATTAGAACCACATGGGATGAGGGAAGGAACAATTTCGTAAAGGAATACCAAAATGGAAACAATCACTGAGTAGATATAAACTATCATTGCCATAATTTACTATAGATGTGATTCACAAATCATTCATATTTGAGAAAAGGTAGCCTGATGAGTAGGGTCATGTTTTATGTTTGTTTTTCTTTTCCCTCTGTGGTTGAATTTCTCCTGTGTCCTTCTTATTGGTGAAAACAATAATAATTTTTAGCACTGACAAATCTACTGGCTTGCCAAGTGCGACCCCATGAACTGTAGCCCACTAGACTCTTCTCTGTAGCCCACTAGACTCCTCTGTCTATGGAATTCTCCAGGCAAGAATACTGAAGTGGATAGCCGTTTCCCTCTCCAGGGAATCTTCCTGACTCAGGGAATGAACCCAGATCTCCTGTATTGCACGCAGATTCTTTACCATTTGAGCCAACAGGGAAACCCAGACAATTATTTATTGAAAGGAAAAAATGCTATCTTTCAATAGCATAGTATTGAATACAGTCTTCTACCCCTAAAAATTTGATTATGAAACACATTAAAAGGTTTTTTAATCTCTCTTTGTTAGCTTTTGATCATGCATGAATTCTCATTATTCCACTGATAGTTATCTTTCTGTGAAAAATATCTACCTCATCCTGATACTCAGCTTTGTTTATCATTTTTGAAGTGTTTTCCTATTAACCTTTCTCTAACAAGAACCTCTTCTTTTAAAGGTAATTTGAACATGCTATTCCTTGATCTTGCTAAACCAATAGTAATCCAAAATGCGCTCTCCCTTACCCAAAAGTGCATGCAATGTAAAGCTTTGAGGATCTGAATGTGTTTGAGTAGTTTCTGTGTTTAAGTGAACACCTCCGCACCCCTGCCCCTCACTGGAGAGCATACCCCAAATCACAGCTGGCTATGCTATGATTCCGTGGGTATATTCTCTTAGGTAATCCATCTGTCAGCCAACGAACCTCAGAAACAATGCCCTCCTCTCCAGGTGGACAAACCAGTAAATGTGTGTGTCAGGATGGGAGTGTGTCTACAATGATACAACTTAGATTGCTCGCATAGGTTGTTCTGGCATCTTGTCAGTTTCACCCTTTCCCCTACTTGTAATTTTCTTTTTGTTTGTTTTTATAATTAATTTTTATTGGAGTATACTGCTGCTGCTGCTAAGTCACTTCAATCGTGTCTGACTCTGTGTGACCCCATAGATGGCAGCCCACCAGGCTCCTCTGTCCTTGGGATTCTCCAGGCAAGAACACTGGAATGGGTTGCCATTTCCTTCTCCAATGCATGAAAGTGAAAAGAGAAAGGGAAGTCACTCAGTTGTGTCCGACTCTTCGTGACCCCATGGACTGCAGCCTACCAGGCTTCTCTGTCCATGGTATTTTCCAGGCAAGAGTATTGGAGTGGGGTGCCATTGCCTTCTCTGTTACTGGAGTACAGTTGCTCCAATAAATATAGTATATATATTTATATATATATATAACTATAGTATAACATACAATGTTGTTTTAATTTCTGCTGCACAGCAAAGTGAATCAGCTCTGTGTTTACATATAATCCTTCTTTTTAGGTTTTCCTTCCCATTTAGGTCACCACAGAGCACTGAGTAGGGGTCCTTGTGCTATACAGTAGGTCCTCATTAGTTTATTGATATTTTGTACACAGTATTAGTAGAGTATGTATGTCAATCCCAATCTCCCAATTTATTCCCCCATTCCCCTGTGGTATCTTTGTTTTCTGCATCAGTGTCTCTATTTGTGTTTTGTAAATAAGATCATCTAAACCATTTTCTAGATTTCACATATACGTGTTCAGTTCAGTTCAGTCGCTCAGTCATGTCCGACTCTTTGCAACCCCATGGGCTGCAGCATGCCAGGCTTCCCTGTCCATCACCAGCTCCCAGAGCTTGCTTAAACTCTTGTCCATAGAGTCGGTGATGCCATCCAACCATCTCATCCTCTGTCATCCCCTTCTCCCGCCTTCAATCTTTCCCAGCATCAGGACCTTTTCCAATGAGTCAGTTCTTCACATCAGGTGGCCAAAGTATTGGAGCTTCAGCTTCAGCATCAGTCCTTCCAATGAATATTCAGGACTGATTTCCATTAGGATAGACTGGTTGGATCTCCTCGCTGTCCAAGATACTCTCAAGAGTCTCCTCCAACACGACAGTTCACACACATGTATATATGTGTGTTAATATACGATATTTGTTTTTCTCCTTCTGACTTACTTCATTCTGTATGACAGTCTCTAGATCTATTCATGTCTCTGCAAATGGTGCAACATCATTTCTATCTATGGCTGAGTAATATTTTCTTAATTTTTCTTATCTTCTCTATTTGGCAGATTTCTTAAGGTGTGCCTTCTTTGGAACCTTCTCCCACCAACATTTTTTATTTCTTTCATCAGTCTTATAGTTTTCCACACATAGATCCTATATATTTTTGGTTAGATTGGTGGTATTATATTGTGTTTTCAGTTTCATATTCCAATAGCCTATTGTTGGCATGTGGGAAAATGCCAACAATAGGCATGCAAGCTGAACTTTCATGTTCAGCTTGCATTCTTCAACTTTTCTATTATTGCTTATTACTAAGAACTTAAATGGATGAATTAATTGAGTATATTCTTTATCTGTCAGATGGAATTTTTGTGCTTCATTCCCCACTATATGATAAGTTATTTAAATATAGGTGCTGTGGATCATACATCTGCATTCCCACATCTATTACAGCCATCACAAAGCTCCCATCAAACAATCCCAAAAAGAACAGATGTATTAACTTCACTCTGAATCCTCACTGTACCAGTTACTCATTCAACTTCAATAACTTCGTGTTTAAAATGGAGATAATAATATCTACTCCAACTGCTTGTTTTAAAGATCAAGTGAGAGAATACACACATGGAAGTGCTTAAACACCTGTAATAAGCCATCCAAATTTATTTAATACAGTAACAGTAGTGTAATAATAGTAATAATCATAGCATAGAAATACTCAGTTGAGGCCATAACATGAGATTGAAACCTTAATGATACAAAATGATACAAAAATGATATTACATTCTCTTTTCTAATTATGATCTCTGTAAATTGCTTCCTTTCTTTACTCACATAGGTAGGCTATACACATTAAAATAATACAAGACTAAGGATTGAAAGTTACTAAATGCTTATGTCACGCAATTTTAGAGTTACACTAATGTTTACTAGAAAATCTAGAATGCTTGGGGTCTTCATCCCTAAAACACCAGATTGTAGTTGAGTAAGTCTTTGGTCCACAAATAATGAATTTTCCCCCCAACCTTGGAAAATATGAAAAGCTATGTCATTAGTACATACAGAGGAGTTCCCTTGTGGCTCAGCTGGTAAAGAATCCGCCTGCAATGCAGGAGACCTGGGTTCCATCCCTGGGTTGGGAAGATTCCCTGGAGAAGGCAAAGGCTATCCACTCCAGTATTCTGGCCTGGAGAATTCCATGGGCTGTATAGTCCATGGGGTCACAAATGGTCAGACACGACTGACTTTTACTTCACTTCACTTGAGTACATCCAGAATACATAGTACATACACAAAATTCATATAGTAAATGCATAATGTATCAGTACATAAATGAGTACATAATACTATGTAATTGGTATTAGAATATTTATAATTCTATTTTCATCTTCACAATTAGTCAAAAAAAATTAGCAGGTAGAAAGAATATACTCCTGGCATAATTATAGGCTTAATATATTATGCAAATTTTGATGACTATTACTATGTCTGTATTCCAAGAAAATTAACTGTTTTAAAATATTTGGAAGACCAATGTCAATATCTTTAAGGCTGTGAACTCTTTGTCATGTCTAATCATAAGTACCAATAAAATCCTGAATGTAATTTTGAAGTTTGGGCTGATGGCCATTACTGGATGCTCTTTATGCTAGCCTGTGCTTGGATGCTGAGTAGACATTTAGGGAAAAAAATAATAGCTTACTGTCACAATTAATCTTTTATCCATAATGTACATTTTGCCTAACTGAAAAAGCTTACAAAATTGTGCTTACTTGTTATGATTTAGTTGGTGATTTGCTAAAATCTGATTTTAAATACATTTTTATAAATATTGATCTCTTAAATTTCTATAAATCTATAAATTTCTATAAATCTATAAATCTCTTAAATTTCTATAGATATTGATCTCTTTTTAAAATATTGCATGTCAATAAGTCAATTTTTTCTTTTATCTTTTAAATATACATAAATAAAATAATGCTTTTCCAATAATGTGTTTTCATTAATTTAAAATCAATAAAGTAATACAAATATCAAGTTTTACTGTTGCTTTCTCTTTTCTTTCTTTTTCTTTTATCTTAGTTTTGACATGGTCTTTTGCAAACTCTTGCTTGCCTTTCCCTATTGGTTTTTCTACACAGAGATTCATGAATACCATCTCTGAAAAAAAAAAGGCACTAGCTATTAATTAATAATTCAAAGTTGACAGGAGAGGCTAAGAAGTCAAAGCCC
The DNA here is from genome assembly GCF_029378745.1 of Bos indicus. Classification (NCBI taxonomy): domain Eukaryota; kingdom Metazoa; phylum Chordata; class Mammalia; order Artiodactyla; family Bovidae; genus Bos; species Bos indicus. Next base: position 113,221,081 of record NC_091761.1, read on the forward strand.
TAGTTTCCAAATTTCCATTGATTGATTCTGTTTAAATAAAACAAACAGGCAAACAAATCTGTATAATATCTGGGTTCTCATAGAAGAATTTAAGGGCCTGCTTGATAGATATTCTTCAAAAACATTATTTACTGTGGCTTTCGAGTTAATTTGTATCTACTGTATTCTTTCCAACTTATGTGTTCAGGATATGCAAAGAATAACCTTACTTTCTGGAATGAGAAACAAGGTGGAGAGCAGAGGCTAGGAGAGCTTTTCTGGGGCTCTGCCTTTCCTGTCTGCGTCACCAATGAAGCAGTACACTTCTCAAGGACTGCACTAACTCCTCAATGGACTGGGAGTGTTAGACTAGGAGACCCATAGCTCCCCTCTTGTTGGGTCCTTGCAACATCAAAAACCCTGAACTGATCTGTGTTTGGCTGTAAATTAAGATTTAGGTCTTAATTTTTTAAAAAATAATTTCTTTGGAATCTTTTCATGTGTGCACATGGTGACATTCCTTAATATCACTTTCATGTCTATTTCCATAAAGCAATTATTTTAATTGATATTTTTCTATGAGATTTTCGATAAAGGTATTTAGAGATTCAATAAAATTAGCTAAAAATTTTTAAGTTCCCTTAAAAATGGAAACCAGTACCCCATTTTCATCTGCTCACAACTCTTACTTTACTTATGAGAAAGAAAAATCCTCACACTGGCCTAGAAACAGTTCCCAATATGGCGCCCAGTGACCTGTACTCCTTCATCCCTGGTCACCACTTCCTTGGTCACTATGCTGCAGGCACAATGACCTCCTGGCTCTTCTTCAAAGAACCAAATGTGCTTGCTTCTCGTCTCTGAATGTACCATTCATTCCCTCTGCATTCTGGATGCTTCACACAGATACCACTATGGTTCAGTTCCTTTTCTTTCCTTCAGATATCCCTTCATTGGAAAGGTCTTCTCTGATCAAGGTATTTAAGAAAGTTCTCCTTCTAATAATGTCTTTCCCTTACACAGGCCAACAATTTTCATAGAACTTATCAGCACAGAGTGTGTGGTTAATTGTCTGTCTTCTTCCGCCTAGAATGTAACTGTGGAGAAAAGGAAATTTGGCTGTTGGGCTCACTGTTGGGTCCTAGTATCTAGAACTGTGTGCACGAGGAATATATTTGTTGAATGAAAGAGGAAGAAGGAAGGAAAGGAGAGAGAGATGGAGAGAGGGAGAGAAGAACAAGGAAGAGGAGAAAGAGAAGGAGGAGAAGACAGAGAAGAAGGAAAGGAGAGGAAGAAGGGAGGTGGAGGAAGAGGAGGGGAGGGGTCAGGGTTGGAGGAGGATTTTATTATAGTTGGTTACCTTGCACCTTGCTTCTAGAATCCTGATAGACCCAAATCTTTGCTCACTCTGTTTTGTTTGGTCAAATCTCTACTAAAGTGTTTCATTGATGTTGTTTTGACTCCCTGCCTCCCCCTTTTTTTAAGATGGTCAAGCTTAATTGTTTAAAATAAAATCCTACAAAAATTGGTTTCTTCACTATTTCCTTTGGAGTTAAGTCTCCCTTGTCTTCCTTTCATCTCTCCCTTTCATATATGGTGGCTCAGAGGGTAAAGAATCTGCCTACAGTGCAGAAGATCTGGGTTGATCCCTGGATTTGGAAGATTCCCTGGAGAAGGAAATGACAGCCCACTCCAGTATCCTTGCCTGGAGAATTCCATGGTTAGAGGAGCCTGGCAGGCTACAGTCCATGGGGTTGCAAAGAGTCAGACACAGCTGAGCAACTAACACATACCTTCATATTTATAAAACTGTCAAGCCAACAACTTGGCCATCTTTGGCTAGTCCCTGGCTATCCTAAGCCTTGTCTTTCTGATTTTCTTTCCCATTAAACAGAGTAAACTCCCTTTAGTTATGAATGGATCATGAATTTTCAGAGAATTAATAAAATATATATATGCTGCCAAGTCGCTTCAGTCGTGTCCGACTCTGTGTGACCCCATGGACTGCAGCCTACCAGGCTTCTCTGTCCATGGGATTCTCCAGGCAAGAACACTGGAGTGGGTTGCCATTTCCTTCTCCAATGCAGGAAAGTGGAAAGTGAAAGTGAAGTCACTTAGTCGTGTCTGACTCTTAGCGACCCCATGGACTGCAGCCCACCAGGCTCCTCCAACCATGGGATTTTCTGGGCAACAGTACTGGAGTGGAGTGCCATTGCCTTCTCCCAAATATATATATATATATATATATATATATATATTGTAAATTGTGTATATATTATATTATATATGCTGTTTGGAGAATATTCATTTAATGATTTCAAAATTATCTCATTGCATAAATGATTGGTTTTGATATTTTTATAATACAATGTGCAAGGTAAGCAAAGTTCTTGTCCTACATTTAAGTGGAATAGAGCATTTGGCATGTGGCAGAATCAGAGGGATTGGAAAGCTCCCTCACCCCCTTGCCTGGTTCCAGTGTATCTCAGTCCCTTCTATATGATGCTTTAAATATATCATTTTCTACTTAGTAGGACATGAAACGGAGAAGGCAATGGCACCCCACTCCAGTACTTTTGCCTGGAAAATCCCATGGACAGAGGAGCCTGGAGGCTCCAGTCCATGGTGTCTCGAAGAGTCGAACACAACTGAGCAACTTCCCTTTCACTTTTCACTTTCATGCATTGGAGAAGGAAATGGCAACCCACTCTGGTGTTCTTGCCTGGAGAATCCCAGGGACGGGGGAACCTGGTGGGCTTCCATCTACAGGGTTGCGCAGAGTCGGACACGACTGAAGTGACTTAGCAGCGGCAGCAGCAGGACATGAAAGCAACACCTATGTTAAAAACTTTAAAAGCATCATGTGGGAGGCTGCCACAGGAATTCATTTTTAGTCATTAACATCTTAGATAACATGGTAAGGTCATGAGGAAGTGAGAAGGATGGTGTCTAAATTTGATGCTGGTGGAGAGTTGTGTAGATACGGGCATTCAAGTCATGCCAAGGACAGAACCTTAGGAGAACTTCAGAAAGCAAGGCCACCTGAAGACCCTGAGTTAGGGATTAGTAAGGTCACATCTGAATGTGTTATCAGTTCTATATGAAAGCTTGACTGTCTTCCCAGTTGGTGCAGTGGTAAAGAATCTGCCTGCCAGTGCAAGAGACACAAAAGAGGCGAGTTCGATCCTTGATTCCGGAAGATCCCATGAAATAGGAAATGGCAACTCACTCCAATATTCTTGCCTGTCTAATTCTATGGACAGAGGAACCTGGGGAGATGGTTTTGTGATAGTCCATGGTGTCGCAAAGGAGTTGGACATGACAGCATACTGAGCACATAACTGTCTTCTAGCTTTTTCTTTTCTCTGATTGAACAGAAATGTATATCCCTTCTGCCTCTCCTGTGAGTCTCTGAATCTAAGTTCTCTGCCCTCTAGGAAAGCAGGGTCATTTGCTCAGGGTCAGCTTGGTGAGATGGCCTGTGGAGGTATCATTTTGAGTAAAAAGAACTCTCAACAACATCTAATTTTTGGTTTATATATTTGAATGGTTAAGCTATTCAGGGGACAACTTCTAAAAGAACATATTTTACTCAGATATACTTTTCTAGAGGAAACTTTTTGAGGATCCAGTTTATCTAGACATGGTCCTGCTGCATTAGCCATATCAGGTAATTACACATTTATATAAAATGAAATCTATCTGAGTCAGGAGTTATTATATTTCCCCCACCACATAATTAGAAAAACCTCATTTTATTAGGTCAGAGAAATGGACAGTGGTGGCATTCTCATTCACATCTTCAAATATTTCATGTTCTCTGAAACATCAGTGCTGGACAACCCAATTTCCTTTTGGAATATTTGGTTTCTTCTCAAGAACTTAAAAAACAGGAACTTCTGTAGTTTTTCAAAATGCATTATACTCGACCTTATTTAATTCTGCAAGTTTGCATGGGTGTATGTGCTTAAAAATAGTATGAGCACTGGCCCAAGTTTTCTATCATTTGTTCTGCTTATTAATGAGGGACAATGCTGAAAATATACTTTCAGACAACTTTGAGTTAACATTTTTCAGCATGGGCGAGACCCCCACATTCCATATGGACTCCTCACACAAGTCTGTTTTTGCTGTGTTCTCCTAAATGAGCCTGTTCAATGAGCCCTTCATTTTGTTTAGAAGCTAATATTAATTGTTCTGGAAAAATGTGGCTTAAACACTTAAATAAAAGTGCAATTGCTGAATTTAACACAAAAGGTTGCAACATGGTGTGCTTGAGGAACATGTACATTTTCAAAGAAATTGACTGAAATTTGGATCATTTTTGCAACTCGTTTTAAAACTGAAGATTTTTCTGGTTTGACTAAAGATTCATGGTACGCATATGCTTGAAATCTGCTGAAATAGCTCCTTAGACAAAACCAGCCTTCCTAACCAGATGAATCATTTGTTTGCTTCATTTCTTCTTAAGACCTATGAGGGCTTTCCAAGCTGTCCCTCTTGTAGCAGATGGAATACTCACAGGAGTCCATCCCTATGGCAACCACAGCTGCACTGGGCAACCAGCACACTACTCAGTTTTTCCAAATAGCATGTGAGTCCACTGGAGTCTGCAAAACCTCCACCGACTGTGTTCCCTGCTGATTATCCACAGCAGTGTGGATAATGTCTAGCTTGACCTGTATCTCAGAGATGGTTCTCTGGTATACAACTTAAGAAAATACTCAACCTAGAAATAGAATTATCTCAAGGAAAAACATTTTTTCTAGGTGTTTCTTTTAAGTTACTCTCAAGGACTTGACTTTTGTCCTTTAAGATTATCTGCCATAGATAAATCTATAGCATAAGGTGGCTCATTTGATCAGACCTTTGATAAAACCATGGGCCATGGTAGCATTTTTGTGAAGATTTAGTAGCTGTCATGTGAAAGTCTTTATGAATTAAGGTTAATGTTGAGAAGAAAGTAGATAGTAAGGAACAATACTGCAAAATTCCTTTTTGGAATGCATTCTTAGTGACTGTTTAGAGGTTCCATTAGTAGTCTTTTTTTTTTTTCTCTCAGCTTTTTATTTTGTATTGGGATATAGCTGATTAGCAGTGTTGTGATGGTTTCAGGTGAATATTGAAGGGACTCAGCTATACATCTGTCAGTAATCTTTGCAGCTACAAACAGAATGGGATAAAGTTATAGTTTGGATTGTGCATTATAAAAGTTGTTTGATTATTCAAATGTAATCAGTTTAATGAGTTTTTAGAGTGTTCTTACTTTGGGTGTAGTGACAAGTACCTATGTTGAATTTGCAATATGAAGGGTACACTGATGGGGCTAATTTCAATAAATTAAACCTATATTAGCATAAAGATGTTGTGACTGTGACTGAGGAATCTCAGCTTGACACCATAACCTGATTTCGTTTTTGCATGCTATGTTGCTTCAGTGGTGTCTGACTCTTTTGCCATCCCATAGACTAGCCCACCAGGTTCCTCTGTCCATGGGATTCTTCAGGCAAGAACACTGGAGTAGGTTACCATGCCCTCCTCAATTTCACTTTTATTCTTGTCCAAAATTTCCAGGCTTTCCTCCCCATCTTATTCTTCCCCCTGCGAGCTGAGCTAGTCTGGGGATGGAAAAATGGTGGAATGGATTCTGTACAAGGGTCAAACATACTTTCAGCATTGTGCATTCATATATCGTGATTGAAATTACTTCATCAAGCTGATGAATGGCAGGAAAAAAAAAACAAAAACAGGGACCAGATGAATGCATAATACTTCCCATTTCTTTCATTATAGATTTAAGCTTTTTCCCACCCCAAAGAGTAGATCAAGTATTCAGAGGTTTTCTGGGTAGTCTCTTTTGAAAAACAAATTTCTGAGCCTTAATTTATGATTACGTCTATGTCACCGCAATGTACAAAAGTGAAAAGGAGTCTCTAATACAGATAGTCTTTGTGTCATCCCAAATACGCATTGCTTTCCGTCTGAGAGCCCATGTAGCCAGGTGGCAGATGGAGTTTTCATTTTCCCTCTGTTGACGGTGTCAGAGCAGCACAGCTTTCATGTCATGTACACAACTGCAATATGATTGCATATGGTTTCATTGAGAATTTCACATTTACAGGGTGGAACTCTACCATAACGTGAAATCCAAAAGGCTGGAATCAAGCGTTGGGCCAATCTTGAATTCCCTCCAAGAAGGTTTTGAGTTTCTGGGAGTGTGTGCGAAAGTGTTCATTATAACATGGTTTTGTGTTGTGTGTACCATTAATATGGACCTTGAGGATAACATTACAAGGAAGCTCTGGTTTTCAGGGAAATGTCTCCTTGCCAGAGAATTTTATCTGCTCTCCACGTGCACATTTGTTATGCTGCCAGCTGTTCTCTGTTATCATTACTTTCAGCCTGCAGTCTGGGTCCACTCAGGAATGACTCTCTCCAGGGAGAGAGGTAAACAGACAGCTGCCAGGAATCCAAATTTTTTCCCTGCTGCCACTGCTCTTCAGAATCTGTGCTTTTGCTTGTCTTGCCCTGGGCTGTCAGCTACTTGGTTCACTTAATTTCTTACAGTTGCTTGACCTCCCAGTCCCTTGCCCTTGCCTGCTGGTGTTCTTTCACGTCCTGACAGTCTGCAATGCGAAGGGTACCTGGATATCTCTGGCTCTCCTCTTTCCCAACACCTGTGGCCTCTGCCTCTCTCTGATTGATTATGTTTCTTACACTATTGCTTCCTGGAACCTGTACAATTCATGTCCTTTTCTCTCAGGCCCACACTCTTCCTCTCTTCCAGTTTCCACTCATAACCTAGAATGTATAGACTTTGAGTAATTAAAACAAGAATGAAAATCCTCCCTTACAGTAGCTTTGAATTGCCATACCTTGAAACTCAATTATCATGACTGAATTGTATCATTAGAGCTTGTTTTTCCTGAAGAGACCTTTGAGAGATGGTGACCAAATTCATCATGGTGACTAAATTCATCATTTAGGCTACCTTTCACTATCATCAAAGCATTAGGCATGTTAGAACTTTGGTTGAATCAGAAGAGAAAAACTAGAAGCTTAGGAGTTCCAATGAAGTTCTTTAAGGAGTCATCTGCAATACGTAAATAGGGCTTTTTCTTCATGATTAGATATATAAAATCATAATTGTAACCCAGTGAATCAGTTCTCAGTTTTGGAGAGTGTATGATTTTTAGTGTTTAAACTTGGTAGAAACCCAAGCTTTGGGGTTGGTTAGGCACATGTATAAGGCCACATATACATAATTACATATATGATTAAGTTAGGAGCAAATTGCAATATTTTCTTTTTCCTTGCTTAAATTGGACAGAATATCAAATCAGAAACTCTCTTTGTCAGGTTTGGAGAATGATATCTGACAAGTATGTGCAGTCTTCATAAAGAGAGCAGAAGCAACAACCTACCTTTTTAAACAATACTTAAACAACTTACCTCTTATTGGTATAGTACTTGTATTTTTATTCTATCCCTGGGTACTTGTATGTTTTCTTTTTGATTCTCTGAAGATTGCAATTTGAGATCTGGAGGCTTACATCCTGTTTAAAAAAAAAAAAGATTCACTTATCCATTTCTCTCAGCTGCTGCACTCTTTATGTGTAGGTTGAGTTCCAGCTCAAATGGCCTTGGGTGTTGCAGAGTTGATGTCTCTGTGAAGTCCCTAAATTTTATAGTGGGGAGTCAGCACTCTCCTTCTTCAAGCTGGTCCAAGCTGCAGGCCCCCAGTCTCCATTATCCTTACCTCCTCTTCCTACTGGCCATATGAGCAAGTGTGTTCTTGGCTCTGACATCCACTAGCAGCTATTGACTCAAACAGCAACCTGAACTACTCGATTTTAGCTCCACCATATCTCTCAGTGCCCTTTCCAGAGAACACTAGCATCTAGTTGGAATCAATAGCATCACAGTTCTTTTTTAAATTTATTGAAAAAAAATTTTTTTTTTGGTTCTGCCAAGCAACATGTGGGATCTTAGTTCCGCCATCAGGGATTGAACTAATGTTCCTGCATTGGAAATATGAAGTCTTAACCACTAGACCACCAGAGAAGTCCCTGAAGTTCATATTTCTTTAATAGGCCTCCAAAATGCCTTGAAGTCATAGTAAGTAACTGCTACCCAGTTTAGCAATTTGGTGCTAGGAATTCCCTGGTGACTCAGATGGTAAAGAATCTGCCTGCAGTATGGGAGACCCAGGTTCGATTCCTGTATTGGGAAGATCCTCTGGAGAAAGGCATGGCAACCCACTTCAGTATTCTTGGCTGGCAGGCTACAGTTCATGGGGACGCAAGGAATCAGACACAGCTGAGTGACTAAGCATGTACAAAGTGAGCTGAGAATCTCTGATCATCTGGAGCTTAATGTCTGGACTATGATAGAAATGTTAATTAAAAACACAGATAAAAGTAGAATAAGAAATCAAATATACACAATGGAGTATTACTCCGCCATTAAAAAGAATACATTTGATCAGTTCTAATGAGGTGGATGAAACTGGAGCCTATTATACAGAGTGAAGTAAGCCAGAAAGAAAAACACTGGAATTTAGAAAGATGGTAACAATAACCCTGTATATGAGACAGCAAAAGAGACACTGATGTATAGAACAGTCTTTTGGACTCTGTGGGAGAGGGAGAGGGAGAGGGTGGAATGATTTGGGAGAATGGCACTGAAACATGTATAATATCATATATAAAACGAGTCGCCAATCCAGGTTTGATGCATGATACTGGATGCTTGGGGCTGGTGCACTGGGACGACCCAGAGAGATGGTATGGGGAGGGAGGAGGGAAGAGGGTTCAGGATGGGGAACACGTGTATACCTGTGGCAGATTCATATTGATATTTGGAAAAACCAATACAATATTGTAAAGTTAAAAAATAAAATAAAGTCAAAAAATTTAAAAAAATAAATAAAACTGAATAACAACAACAACAACAAAAAGAAATCAAATTAGGTGTCCTAAGGAAAGAGGATTTGGTACTCAAAGATATCTGAGAAGAGAAATGCTCCCCTGAGGATGACACTGAGCTGAGATTTGGAAGATGAGATGGTAATTGGGGAAAAGGGCAGTCTATCAAAAGTAACCCAGAAACCAGAGGAGCAGGTTCTAAGGTCCTGGGGTTGGAAAGAGCACAGTTAGCAAAACAGACATGAAGAACTATTGCTGTAGCATAGAGAATGAGTGAGAGGGAGCACAGAACATTAAAGTTAAATGTAACAGCCCAGAAGCCAGAAACCATTTTAGGTATTCAAGACACACAAAGGCATACGCAACATGGAAGAGACGGGGATTAGCTACCAAAGATGTGGATACCAAATGCCAGGGAAGTTTCATCAAAGTCTCAAGCTTGAAGCACTGTCATAGGTGATTCTCACAAACTCACTGGTATTCCAAGGAATTGAAAGTAGGGACTCAAACAGTTATTTGTACAGCAGTGTTCATAGCAGCATTATTTACAATAGCTGGACCCTGGAAAAAATTGAAATACCCATTGATGATTGGATAGATAAGCAGAATGTGGAATATATACACAGTGGACTCTTCTCCAGTCTTAAAGAAGTAAGAAACTCTGACATATGCTACATTATGGAATTATGTGAAGTGAAATAAACCAGTTACAAAAAGACAAATATTGTGCAATTCTACTACTATGAGGTACCTAGAGTCGCTGGATTTATAGAGAATAGAATGATGATTGCCAGAAGCTGGCAGGAAGGGGAGTTAGTGATTTTTGGGAACAGAGTTTCAGCTGGGGAAGAGGAAAAAGAAGGTGGTGATGGTTATACAACAAATAGTAAATATTATATTGTCTCTATTTCACCACATGCACATTTCTATGAGTCTGGAAACAATAAGAGGTGGTAAGGATTCAGTGTAACCCTCCATGCTGATCACTCTGACAGTGATTTTATCGGACTTTCGGTAAGGAGAGGCCAAAAATCTTGCTCACAGGAGAGGAGATGCTACTTTTGTTGCTAAGGAAAAGTCAGGGAAATCTGGGGGTAGGTCAAGCTTGTTAGATTCATTGAAATGTGCCCATTCCTATTAATGTTCCAGTCTTTTCCCATCAATGACCACAACTGTAACATAACGCCATATAGATGGTAATTTGATTCCCATTGTAATTAAACAACTTACAGAATCAGAAGCTTTTAGAAATATCACTTTGTAAATTTAAATTATAAGGAATCGTTTTAAGAAAGTCCTATCGCCTCTATGATCCTCTACTCTGACTTAAACTGAGAATGTAAAATCCTTTTTTAATGTTTCAACATTTATTATTATTTTAAAATGTATTTCATTGAAGTATAGTTGATTTACAATGCTGTACTGATTTCTGCTGTACAGAGAAGTCATTCAATTATACCTATGTATATATACACATTCTTTTTCATATTCTTTTCCATTATGGCTTATCACAGAATAATATATTTTCCTTCACTATAAAGTTGTTTATCCATTATATATGCAATAGTTTGTATCTTTTAATCCCAAACTCTCAATCCATCCTCCCACCCTGCTTGTCAATCACGAGTCTGTTTTCTATGTCTGCGAGTCTGTTTCTGTTTCTTAGATAAGTTCATTTTGTGTCATATTTTAGATTTTACATGGAAGAGATATATGGTATTTGGCTCTGTTTGTCTGACTTACTTCACTTAGTATGATAATCTCTAGGTCTATCCATGTTGCTGCAAATGCCATTATTTTGTTCTTTTTATGGCTGAGTAGTATTCCATTATATATATATATATCCCATTATATATATTCCATTATATATATATTCATTATATATATATATATATATATATATATATATATATATATATATATGTGTACACCACATCTTCTTTATGTGAGATTGTAAAACCTTGAGCTGGTCAGTTTCTTTCTCCAGCTTCTCAAGTGCACTTATATAAAGACACATCTATTGCAACTACTACTTTGCCTTCTAAAGCCTTACTTTGTACAAGCATTCAACTCCATGCAACCAAAGTTTACTTACTATGAGCGACTGCCCTTGTCTCATTGGACATTGTAGCCCATCCTTATTTCCTCTGCATTCTCTAGTATATGCTGTAGGCTGTTTACTGTGAATACCTGTGGCTCTCTGCCTGAGGACTTCTCTGTTTTTCTTCCTGATGCAGGAACATACCCAACTTGTATTCAGGATGAGCAAAATAGGCTTGAGAGTCAATATTTTTGGATGTAACATCCAACCAGAAATGAATGGGCATTTGGTGGATAGAGACCCCAGCATGCTCCTGCAGCTGCATGTCCCTGGGTGACAATATGCCCTGCCTCTAGTAGCACTCCTGTGCAGCACGTTGAACTCGAGCTGCTCATGGAAACAAAGCCCTGACTTTTAAATTTTCTTCCTTCTCGCTCTCTCATTTCCCTACCTTCTTAACAGTGAGAATCTTTGCAATCACCTCTCAGATTAACTACTCATATTTGCATTTTTGTCTCAGGGTCTGATTCTGGGGAAAACCAAAGATATCATGTTCCACTGGCAATTAGGGCAATAGCGCCTTAAATCTAATCAGAACTGCAAACCCATTTTAGAGTCTCATCTTTAAAGTTTGTCCCCTGAAACCAACTCCGTGATTAAAAAGTTGGGTGAATCAGGATTTTGTCAGGAAAACAGACATCACTCTATGTTTTTGTGGATCTGAAATATAGGGCTTTAGGCAACCACTGAACGAGGTGAAGGTGTAAGGAACAGGGAGGAGCAAGGGTCAACTGAAGGTCAGGGAAGACACCACTGAAGGCAGGGAGAAAAACGGAACTGCTTTCAAGCATTTCAGTAATGCATGGGCTTTTAAAAAACATTTTATATTGGGATACAACTGATTAACAATGTTGTGATAGTTTCAGGTTCACAGCTGAATGACTCAGTCTTGTGTATACATGTATCCATTCTCCCCCAAACTCCCCTCCAATCCAGGTTGCCACATACTTTTGAGCAGAGTTCTCTGTACTACACAGTAGTTAAATAAGGCAATGTGTACACTGCAATACATTGGAGAAGGAAATGGCAGCCCACCCCAGTGTTCTTGCCTGGAGAATCCCAGGGACGGGGGAGCCTGGTGGGCTGCCGTCTATGGGGTCACACAGAGTCGGACACAACTGAAGTGACTTAGCAGCAGCAGCGCACTGTGATCTCCATCCACCTAACTGCCCCATGCCCCAACCCTTCCCCTGATAACCTTAAGTTCATTCTCTAAGTCTGTGAGTCTGTTTCTATTTTGTAAATAAGTTCATTGGTATCATTTCTTTTTTAGATTCCACATACAAATGATATACATTTCTCATTCTCTAACTTCCTTCACTCAGTGTGACACTCTCTAGGTCTGTTCACATTGCTACAGACGACATTATTTCATTCTTCTTAATGGCGGAGTAATATTCCATTGTGTATACGCACCACATGTTCTTTATCTCTTCCTCTGTTGATCGACATTTAGGTTGCTTCCGTGTTTGGGCTATTGTAAGCAGTGCTACAGTGAACAGTGGGGCGCATGTGTCCTTTCAGATCATGTTTTTCTCTGAATATATGCCAACTGGTAGGATCACAGGGCCATATGGTAGCTCTATTTTTATTTTTTTAAGAACCTCCATGCTGTTCTCTATGTATTTGTTAATACATTCTCACCAACAGTGTAGGGGGGTTCCCTTCTATTCACACCTTCTTCAGCATTTATTATTTGTGGACTGCTGCTGTTGCTGCTAAGTCGCTTCAGTTGTGTCCAACTCTGTGTGACCCCATAGACGGCAGCCCACCAGGCTCCTCCGTCCCTGGAATTCTCCAGGCAAGAACACTGGAGTGGGTTGCCATTTCCTCCTCCAATGCATGAAAGTGAAAAGTCAAAGTGAAGTCGCTCAGTCATGTCCGACTCCTAGCCACCCCATGGACTGCAGCCTACCAGGCTCCTCCGTCCATGGGATTTTCCAGGCAAGAGTACTGGAGTGGGCGCTTTTTTAGAGCTTGCTAGAAGCTGCTGAGACTCTCACAGCTTCCCATGTTCTCTGCTGCCACAATTTCAGGAGAACAATGGATTTTCCTTTCTTCTCCCTTCAGGATCTTGCATGAGTGCCAAGGACTATGGGAAATGTAGCTCTTGGATTCTAGGCTTCATCCCAGGCAACTTCTTAGAAGAAGGGAATGATAATGATGTTGAGTTGTTACCAGCCCATCTGGAATCATAAGCAAAGTCTGGAATATGAAAGGTCTTGTGTAACATTTTTGTTTCTATTCCAAGAGCACTGAGAAGACATTGGCAGGTTTTAAGAAAGGTGTGATATCATTACATTTGCATTTTTAAAATCTTTGGCTATAGTGTAAAGTTTGGGGTGGCAAGAAAACCAGTTAGGAAAAAATACAGCTTTAGTCCAGGAAAGAAGCTGATGGTCATTTATTTGGGTAGAGTAATGAAGATATAGAGAAGGTATATAGACAGGTTGAAGAGTCACTGAGGATATAAGAGTAATTGGATATGGTAGTAAATTGAGTTTGAGAGATATAAATGATCAGACTATGATACTTACTGATTTACATTGTCATTCATTAAGATAGGAAATACTGATGGACAGCTAGTATGGGGCAGAGTGGCTAACTTTGTAGGTAGGCTATGACTTTAGGTCATGCATGATGAATTTGAGGTGTCTTTGAGATGTTATGTGAGGCTACAGAGCAGGCAGTGTACTAGGTCACACTATATGCTTTGGGAGGGTTTGCAAGGGTGCCCAGTGCTCCTTGGCAGTTTCTCATTTCTGGCAGTCACTAGGGATGATAGCAAAAGCCACCAGTAATTGCTTTGGTGTCCAATTATTAGCTCCTCGGGGCCCTAGAGTCTCTCTTTTGCAATAGTTTCTAAGAGCAGCAGTTCCCAAGAGCCTCTTTTAAGGACAGATGGTCAAAAAATTTTGACAATGGTTTCATAGATTTCCCACTACTTCTCCCTTCACAGGAGAGATATTGCATAATTATTATTGTCTGCTGGCTTGGTGTTACCCCCTCAGCCACCCTTGCAGGACAATTATGGTGAAGCTTTGACGAGCTGTCTCTAGCAAGCTGTTCATGCAAAGAAGAGTCCCCTCAAAACTCTCAAGTCTCACCGAGGGGAGGAAGTCTGTAGACTCTCATATAACACTATGTATCAGAGCTGTTCTCTGCTGTTTTCATTCATACCTCGAGGCTGGCAGGCTCAGGTGAGCTGTCATTGTCTCTAGTGGTGCTGTCAGGGCACTGAAGTAACAACTTTTCTTTTCCTCCTGGCTTTATGAAGGTTAGGTAAGGAAGGAGCCTGGAAAATCCACATATCACTCAGTCGTCCATGAGCGTGGAGCATGATCTACTCTGGGATTGGGACCTGAGGGACCTATTTCCTTACGTAATATGTGCAAAGTCTGAAGATAATAAGTTAAATAAAATTTTGTATTACTTGCAATATTCCTATAAAGAAGTCTTGCTTCTCCATTTACTTGTTTACTCATTTATTTATATCAGTATGGACTTTTATTTATTTTGTATTTTGGCTTATAACCCATTTCTAAATTATCTTATTGCACAAATTATTCCAAGTTTTAATTCCAATCTGAGCTTTTTTTTTTTCCTTCAGATTAGCTCTTGTGTCCCTGTGAATTCCATTTATTCTCTTGTTTCCCACCCCCCAAAGGGAAAAAATCCCATAATTTTATTAGCTATGTTAACTATATGCATGTGTGCTAAGTCACTTCACTCTTGTCTGACTCTTTAACCCTTTGGACCATAGCCTGTCAGGCTCCTCTGTCCATAGGATTCTCCACAGGATTCTAGCAAGAATGCTAGAGTGGGTTGCATGCCCTCCTCCGGGGAATCTTCCCAACCCAGGGATTGAATCCGAGTCTCTCATGTCTCTTGCATTGGCAGGTGGGTTCTTTACCACTAGCGCCATCAGCAAAGCCCCATGTTAACCATGTACTTAACCACACATTAGAGAATGATGTTCTGGGTACCTGTCTTTTCTGATACTCCACCTTTTAAAAAAAAAATTCTCTTATTTTTTAAGTACTGATTTCTTCTACAAGATGATTAAGAATTCATAACTTTTCTGTGTCCCAATCTTAGAATAAGCCATTTCTCCAAGGAGCCTGCATTCCTTTTATTGAAAAATCTTATTTTAAAACCAAGGTCTGAGCATTGATACCCCTTTCCTTCTGCCTGAAATACTTCCTTTATCTTATTTTACAGGGCAGGGCTGCCGGATGAATTCTACCAACTTTTGTATGTCTGGGGGCTCTTAGCTTGGCCTCTTGTAGTTTTCCTCATGTGCACATGCTGATCAATATTGTGTGAAAACTAAAGAAACGTTCTGCATTTTCCCAAAGCACTCTCTGTGCAGACTTCTTTCTTCATTCTGGTCATCTGCCCTACTGACTCCAGCTGCCCTAGTCTTACTCAGTTCTCAAGCTGATTTGCTGATATCAGAGACCATGAGGCTCTGTTTGATTTTCCTTTCTTGCCTATCCATGTATACACACACTGCAGGCAGGAATCTGAGACAGCTGGGGGGCTTTCCACATTTGCTAGTCCTCTTTAGAGGTTACTTAACAGAAGCTGCTCATTCCTCTAAATGTACTTATCTGAAAGTAGTTCTGAAAGCTAGTCTTATTTTGTCTGGCTTTCTGTTTATTTCAGGCAGAAAGATTGCTCCATCTTTGTTGGAAGAAGCATTTCCTCTGCATTTTATTTATATTGTTTTTAATGAAGCTGTGAAATTTTAGAAACATGTTAACAATAAATCTTGAAAGAGAAGATTTAACTTAGATGATAATAACAATATCTTATATTTTATTAAACAAACCCATGAATAGTCCCTATCTTGCCTTTGTGTGAATTAGAAAAACACACCCTGAATAAGAACACTTTATTTATCTTTTGGGAAGCTGTCATAATATACAGATTTTGCTAGCACAAGAGCCATCACTGCTAGGTGCTGGAAAATTTCCATGATGTTATAAAAATCTATGTTGTCTTCAGTACAAATGCTTTGCTCCAAATTTTCTTTTTGTATTCAACCTTCACTTTCTTTGAGGTCCTAGAAAAAATTTTAGAAGTGAGAAGTTTAGGATAGAGGGAATGAAAAACATGCAAAAATGTTTGTAGTTTCACTGGAGGAAGTCAATAAATCGAGCTTCACATTTCCTATACACCACAACATCTAACATAAAGAATCTAAATGTGTCTACTTATTAAAGATAATAAATTAGTTAAAATCCTCTGTAAAAAATAAAAAATATATAGCTTGCTTTCAGTATCTGTGAATTGGCTTTTTAAACAATTTTACTCACTTGTTTGCTGTATTTTTAGATTTACACATAAGTGATATCTCATGATATTTGTCTTTCTCTGTCTCACTTTTTTCACTTAGCATAATGGAAAGTAGATGAGGAAACAGTGGAAACAGTGGCTGACTTTATTTTCTGGCTCCAAAATCACTGTAGATGGTGACTGCACCCATGAAATTAAAAGACGCTTACTCCTTGGAAGGAAAGTTATGACCAACCTAGACAGCATATTAAAAAGCAGAGACATCATTTTGTCAACAAAGGTCCTTCTAGTCAAGGCTATGGTTTTTCCAGTAGCCAGTTACGTATGGATGTGAGAATTGGACCGTGAAGAAAGCTGAGGGCCGAAGAATTGATGCTTTTGAACTGTGGTGTTAGTGTCTTGAACACTGTGACTGACTCAGCCATAAAAAAGAATAAAATTTTGCCATTTCCAACAATATGGATAGACTTACGAGGTATTCAGTTCCGTTCAGTCTCTTAGTCGTGTCCGAATCTTTGGGATCCTGTGAACCACAGCAAGCCAGGCCTTCCTGTCCCAGAGTCCACCCAAACTTATGTCCATTGAGTTGGTGATGCCATCAAACGATCTCATCCTCTGTTGTCCCCTTCTCCTCCTGCCCTCAATCTTTCCCAGCATCAGGGTCTTTTCAAATGAGTCAGTTTTTCACATCAGGTGGCCAAAGTGGTGGAGTTTTAGCTTCAACGTCAGTCCTTCCAATGAACACCCAGGACTGATCTCCTTTAGGAAGGACTGGTTGGATCTCCTTGCAGTCCAAGGGACTCTCAAGAGTCTTCTCCAACACCATAGTTCAAAACATCAATTCTTCGGCGCTCAACTTTCTTTATAGTCCAACTCTCACATCCATACGTTACTACTGGAAAAAACATAGCTCTGACAAGACATACCTTTGTTGGCTAAGTAATATCTCTGCTTTTTAATATGCTGTCTAGGTTGGTCATAACTTTTCTTTCAAGGAGGAGCAAGCGTTTTTTAATTCCATGGCTGCAGTCACTACCTGCAGTGATTTTGGAGCCCAAAAGGTAAACTCTGTCACTGTTTCCACTGTGTCCCCATCTATTTGCCATGAAGTGATGGGACTGGTTGCCATGATCTTAGTTTTCTGAATGTTGAGTTTTAAGCCAACTTTTTCACTCTCCTCTTTCACTTTCATCAAGAGGTTCTTTAGTTCACTTTCTGCCATAAGGGTGGTGTCATCTGCATATATCTGAGGTTATTAATATTTCCCCCAGCAATACTGATTTCAGCTTGTGCTTCATCCAACCCAGCATTTTTCGTGATGTACTCTGCATATAAGTTAAATAAGCAGGGTGACAATATATAGCGTCAATGTACTCCTTTTCCTATTTGGAACCAGTCTGTTGTTCCATGTCCAGTTCTAACTGTTGCTTCTTGACCTGCATACAGATTTCGCAGGAGGCAGGTCAGGTGGTCTGGTATTCCCATCTCTTTTAGAATTTTTCGTTTTTTTGTGTGATCCACACAGTCAGAGGCTTTTCCATAGTCAATAAAGCAGAAATGGATGTTTTTCTGGAACTGTCTTGCTTTTTTGATGATCCAGTGGATGTTGGCAATTTGATCTCTGGTTCCTCTGCCTTTTCTAATTTCAGCTTGAACATTTGGAAGTTCACGGTTCATGTACTGTTGGCTGAGTAGCATTTCATTATGTGTATGTAGTACATCTTCTTTATCCATTCATCTGATGATGGACATTTAAGTTGTTTTCACATCTGGCTATTGTGAATAGTGCAGCTATGAATGTAGGGGTGTGTGTATCTTTTTGAATTACTGTTTCACATAAAGACTTAAACATAAGACGTGACACTATAAAATTGCTAGAAGAAAACATAGGTGAAACATTTTCTGACACAAATCTTACCAATGTTTTCTGAGGTTGGTCTCCCAAGGCAATAAAAAAATAAATAAATAGAACCTAGTCAAACTTATAAGCTTTTGTATAGCAGGTGACACCATAAACAACATGAAAAGACAACCTACAGACTGGGAGAACATATTTGCAAATGATGTGACCAATAACAGTTTAATTTCCAAAACGTACAAATAGCCCATACAACTCAACAACAACAACAGAAAACAACCCTATCCAAAAATAAGCAGAAGACTAAATAGACTGCAAGGAGATCCAACCAGTCCATTCTGAAGGAGATCAGCCCTGGGATTTCTTTGGAAGGAATGATGCTAAAGCTGAAACTCCAGTACTTTGGCCACCTCATGCAAAGAGTTGACTCATTGGAAAAGACTCTGATGCTGGGAGGGATTGGGGGCAGGAGGAGAAGGGGACGACAGAGGATGAGATGGCTGGATGGCATCACTGACTCGATGGTCTGGGTGAGCTCTGGGAGTTGGTGATGGACAGGGAGGCCTGGCGTGCTACAATTCATGGGGTCGCAAAGAGTCAGACATGACTGAGTGACTGAATTGAACTGACTGAAATAGACATTTGTCCAAAGAAGACATACAAATGGTCAATAGGCACATGACAAGATGCTCAACCTAGCTAATTATTAAAGAAATGGAAATCAGATACAATGTGTTATCACCTCACCAGACAGAAACGGTCTTTATTAAAAAGTCTGCAAAACAAATGCTGGAGAAGATGTAAAGAAAAGGGCTTTCCTGCACTGCTGGTGGGATTGCAAGTTGGTGTAGCCACTGTGGAAAACAGTATGGAGATTCCTCAGAAAACTAAAGATAGAATTGCCACATGATCTGGCAATCCTATTTTTAAGCATACATACAGACAAAATTGTAATGAAAAAAAGATGAGATTTCTAAATGTAAGAAAATACTGTCTGAAATCAGTGATGAGAAATTTGAAAAGATAAGAGTTAATATAAAATAAATGAAATTTTCCCCCTAGAAAATGTGAACAAATTCCTCATCTTGTTTAAAAACAGAAGCTTACTAAGTTGAGAAATTAAAAATGAAATTCTAGAGAACTCCCTGGTGGTACACTGGTTAGTACTCTACACTTTCTCTGCTGTGGGCCTTGGTCTGATCTCTGGTCAGGGAACGAGTCTGCCCTCTTAGCACAGAAGGCAGCCCGTCAGTCTCATAATCTGAAGGTCTTGAGTTCGAACCTCAGAGAGGGTAGATCACTCTTTTAGGGCTTCCCTGACAGCTCAGTTGGTAAAGAATCCACCTGCAATGAAGGAGACCCCGGTTTGATTCCTGGGTTGTGAAGATCTGCTGGAGAAAGGATAGGCTACCCACTCCAGTATTCTTGGGCTTCCCATGTGGCTCAGCTGGTAAAGAATCCACTTGTAATGTGGGAGATTTGGGTTCAATCGCTGGGTTGGGAATATTCCCTGGGGAAGGGCAAGGCTACATACTCCAGTATTCTGGCCTGGAGAATTCCATGGACTGTACAGGTCATGGGGTCACAAAGAGTCAGACATGACTGAGGGACTTTCACTTTCACTTTCAGGGAACGAAGATCCCACACGCATCGGATGCAGCCAAACGTATAAAATACACATATCCCTACAGCAGCTAACAGAAACCTCTAGAAGTGTCTGTTCACAAGACTGAAACTTAAGGTGATCTGCAATGGAGTGAATGTTTGGGTCCCATCCTAAATTCATGTATTGAAATCATAACTCCCAAGTGAGGCCTTTGGGAGGTAATTAAGCATAATAGTGGTGCCCACATAAATGGGGTTTATTGTTGTTCAATCGCTAAGTTGTGTCTGACTTTTTGCGACCCCATGGACTGCAGCACACCAGGCTCCTCTGTCCTTCATTATCTCCTGGAGTTTGCTCATACTCCTGTCTATTGAGTCTGTGACACTATTTAACCATCCCATCCTCTGCCGCTTCTTTCTCCTTTTGCCTCAGTCTTTCCTAGCATCACAGTCTTTTCCAGCGACTCAACTCTGCATCAAGTGGCCAAAGTATTGAAGCTTTAGCTTCAGCATCAGTCCCTCCAATGAATATTCAGTGTTGATTTCCTTTAGGATTGGCTGGTTTGGTCTCTTTGCAGTCCAAGGGAATCTCAAGAGTCTTCTCCAACACTTAGGGAACTGATTACTGGCTGGATCTGTCTCCCTCCTTTTCATCCCCCCGTTTTATCCTTCTGGCCACCTCTGTCACCTTCCTCCTTCTTCTCTTCTCTGTATAACTCCATGAACATCTCTGAGTGGTCCAGTTGTGGAGTGCACATAAGGAAGTGACTACTGGCTAGCCCACTCTCTCCACTATTGATTCCACCTCATCTCATTTGGGTCACCTCTAACTCCCTCCTCCCTCTTCTCTTCTCCATGTAACCCTGTGAACCTCTCTGAGTGACCCTCACTGTAGAGAAACTTTTCATCTTTAATGTAGATGTTTTATCAATGGTGCTGTATAGAAGGAGAAGTTTTGAAACTACTGTAAAAATAAGATCGATAACTGGAAGCAGGAGACTTAAGTCCAAACCCTGACTCCATGGAATTCCTGACTCCAAGGAACATTAATTGACAGGAGCTCATCAAATGCCTCCATACCGACACTGAAACCAAGCACCACACAAGGGCCAATAAGTTCCAGGACAAGACATACCAAGCAAATTCTCCAGCAACAAAGGAACACAGCCCTGAGCTTCAAGATACAGGCTGCCCAAAGTCACCCCAAAACTATAGACATCTCATAACTCATTACTGGACATTTCATTGCACTCCAGAGAGAAGAAATACAGCTCCACCCACCAGAACACCGACACAAGCTTCCCTAACCAGGAAACCTTGACAAGCCACCTGTACAAACCCACACACAGTGAAGAAACAATAAAGAACTCCACAAACTGCCAGAATACAGAAAGGACACCCCAAACTCAGCAATTTTAACAAGATGAAGAGACAGAGGAATACTCAGCAGATAAAGCAACAGGATAAATGCCCACCAAACCAAACCAAAGAGGAAGAGATAGGGAATCTACCTGATAAAGAATTCCAAATAATGATAGTGAAATTGATCCAAAATCTTGAAATTAAAACGGAATCACAGATAAATAGCCTGGAGACAAGGATTGAGAAGATGCAAGAAAGGTTTAACAAGGACCTAGAAGAAATAAAAAAGAGTCAATATATAATGAATAATGCAATAAATGAAATTAAAAACACTCTGGAGGCAACAAATAGTAGAATAACAGAGGCAGAAGATAGGATTAGTGAATTAGAAGATAGAATGGTAGAAATAAATGAATCAGAGAGGATAAAAGAAAAATGAATTAAAAGAAATGAGGACAATCTCAGAGACCTCCAGGACAATATTAAACGCTACAACATTCGAATCATAGGGGTTCCAGAAGAAGAAGACAAAAAGAAAGACCATGAGAAAATACTTGAGGAGATAATAGTTGAAAACTTCCCTAAAATGGGGAAGGAAATAATCACCCAAGTCCAAGAAACCCAGAGAGTCCCAAACAGGATAAACCCAAGGAGAAACACCCCAAGACACATATTAATCAAATTAACAAAGATCAAACACAAAGAACAAATATTAAAAGCAGCAAGGGAAAAACAACAAATAACACACAAGGGAATTCCCATAAGGATAACAGCTGATCTTTCAATAGAAACTCTTCAAGCCAGGAGGGAATGGCAAGACATACTTAAAGTGATGAAAGAAAATAACCTACAGACCAGATTATTGTACCCAGCAAGGATCTCATTCAAGTATGAAGGAGAAATCAAAAGCTTTTCAGACAAGCAAAAGCTGAGAGAATTCTGCCCCACCAAACCAGCTCTCCAACAAATACTAAAGGATATTCTCTAGACAGGAAACACAAAAACGATAAACTCGAACCCAAACAATAAAGTAAATGGCAACGGGATCATACTTATCAGTAATTACCTTAAACGTAAATGGGTTGAATGCCCCAACCAAAAGACAAAGACTGGCTGAATGGATACAAAAACAAGACCCCTACATATGTTGTCTACAAGAGACCCACCTCAAAACAGGGGACACATACAGACTGAAAGTGAAGGGCTGGAAAAAGATTTTCCATGCAAATAGGGACCAAAAGAAAGCAGGAGTAGCAATACTCATATCAGATAAAATAGACTTTAAAACAAAGGCTGTGAAAAGAGACAAAGAAGGTCACTACATAATGATCAAAGGATCAATCCAAGAAGAAAATATAACAATTATAAATATATATGCACCCAACACGGGAGCACCACAGTATGTAAGATAAATGCTAACAAGTATGAAAGGAGAAATTAACAATAACACAGTAATAGTGGGAGACTTTAATACCCCACTCACACCTATGGATAGATCAACTAAACAGAAAATTAACAAGGAAACACAAACTTTAAATGATACAATAGACCAGTTAGACCTAATTGATATCTATAGGACATTTCATCCCAAAACAATGAATTTCACCTTTTTCTCAAGCACACATGGAACCTTCTCCAGGATAGATCACATCCTGGGCCATAAAGCTAGCCTTGGTAAATTCAAAAAAATAGAAATCATTCCAAGCATCTTTTCTGACCACAATGCAGTAAGATTAGATCTCAATTACAGGAGAAAAACTATTAAAAATTCCAACATATGGAGGCTGAACAACACGCTGCTGAATAACCAACAAATCACAGAAGAAATCAAAAAAGAAATCAAAATTTGCATAGAAATGAATGAAAATGAAAACACAACAACCCAAAACCTGTGGGACACGGTAAAAGCAGTCCTAAGGCGAAAGTTCATAGCAATACAGGCACACCTCAAGAAACAAGAACAAAGTCAAATAAATAACCTAACTCTACACCTAAAGCAACTAGAAAAGGAAGAAATGAAGAACCCCAGGGTTAGTAGAAGGAAAGAAATCTTAAAACTTAGAGCAGAAATAAATGCAAAAGAAACAAAAGAGACCATAGCAAAAATCAACAAAACCAAAAGCTGGTTCTTTGAAAGGATAAATAAAATTGACAAACCATTAGCCAGACTCATCAAGAAACAAAGGGAGAAAAATCAAATCAACAAAATTAGAAACGAAAATGGAGAGATCACAACAGACAACACAGAAATACAAAGGATCATAAGAGACTACTATCAACAATTATATGCCAATAAAATGGACAACGTGGAAGAAATGGACAAATTCTTAGAAAAGTACAACTTTCCAAAACTGGACCAGGAAGAAATAGAAAATCTTAACAGACCCATCACAAGCACGGAAATTGAAACTGTAATCAAAAATCTTCCAGCAAACAAAAGCCCCGGTCCAGACGGCTTCACAGCTGAATTCTACCAAAAATTTAGAGAAGAGCTAACACCTATCCTGCTCAAACTCTTCCAAAAAGTTGCAGAGGAAGGTAAACTTCCAAACTCATTCTATGAGGCCACCATCACCCTAATACCAAAACCTGACAAAGATCCCACAAAAAAAGAAAACTACAGGCCAATATCACTGATGAACATAGATGCAAAAATCCTTAACAAAATTCTAGCAATCAGAATCCAACAACACATTAAAAAGATCATACACCATGATCAAGTGGGCTTTATCCCAGGGATGCAAGGATTCTTCAATATCCGCAAATCAATCAATGTAATACACCACATTAACAAATTGAAAAATAAAAACCATATGATTATCTCAATAGATGCAGAGATAGCCTTTGACAAAATTCAACATCCATTTATGATAAAAACTCGCCAGAAAGCAGGAATAGAAGGAACATACCTCAACATAATAAAAGCTATATATGACAAACCCACAGCAAACATTATCCTCAATGGTGAAAAACTGAAAGCATTTCCTCTAAAGTCAGGAACAAGACAAGGGTGCCCACTTTCACCATTACTATTCAACATAGTTTTGGAAGTTTTGGCCACAGCAATCAGAGCAGAAAAAGAAATAAAAGGAATCCAAATTGGAAAAGAAGAAGTAAAACTCTCACTATTTGCAGATGACATGATCCTCTACATAGAAAACCCTAAAGACTCCACCAGAAAATTACTAGAACTAATCAATGACTATAGTAAAGTTGCAGGATATAAAATCAACACACAGAAATCCCTTGCATTCCTATACACTAATAATGAGAAAACAGAAAGAGAAATTAAGGAAACAATTCCATTCACCATTGCAACGGAAAGAATAAAATACTTAGGAATCTATCTACCTAAAGAAACTAAAGACCTATATATAGAAAACTATAAAACACTGGTGAAAGAAATCAAAGAGGACACTAATAGATGGAGAAATATACCATGTTCATGGATTGGAAGAATCAATATAGTGAAAATGAGTATACTACCCAAAGCAACTTATAGATTCAATGCAGTCCCTATCAAGCTACCAACAGTATTCTTCACAGAGCTAGAACAAATAATTTCACAATTTGTATGGAAATACAAAAAACCTGGAATAGCCAAAGCGATCTTGAGAAAGAAGAATGGAACTGGAGGAATCAAACTACCTGACTTCAGGCTCTACTACAAAGCCACAGTTATCAAGACAGTATGGTACTGGCACAAAGACAGAAATATAGATCAATGGAACAAAATAGAAAGCCCAGAGATAAATCCATGCACATATGGACACCTTATCTTTGACAAAGGAGGCAAGAATATACAATGGATTAAAGACAATCTCTTTAACAAGTGGTGCTGGGAAATCTGGTCAACCACTTGTAAAAGAATGAAACTAGACCACTTTCTAACACCATACACAAAAATAAACTCAAAATGGATTAAAGATCTAAACGTAAGACCAGAAACTATAAAACTCCTAGAGGAGAACATAGGCAAAACACTCTCTGACATACATCACAGCAGGATCCTCTATGACCCACCTCCCAGAATATTGGAAATAAAAGCAAAAATAAACAAATGGGACCTAATTAACCTTAAAAGCTTCTGCACATCAAAGGAAACTATTAGCAAGGTGAAAAGACAGCCTTCAGAATGGGAGAAAATAATAGCAAATGAAGCAACTGACAAACAACTAATCTCAAAAATATACAAGCAACTCCTGCAGCTCAACTCCAGAAAAATAAATGACCCAATCAAAAAATGGGCCAAAGAACTAAATAGACATTTCTCCAAAGAAGACATACAGATGGCTAACAAACACATGAAAAGATGCTCAACATCACTCATTATCAGAGAAATGCAAATCAAAACCACTATGAGGTACCATTTCACACCAGTCAGAATGGCTGCGATCCAAAAGTCTACAAATAATAAATGCTGGAGAGGGTGTGGAGAAAAGGGAACCCTCTTACACTGTTGGTGGGAATGCAAACTAGTACAGTCACTATGGAGAACAGTGTGGAGATTCCTTAAAAAACTGGAAATAGAACTGCCTTATGACCCAGCAATCCCACTGCTAGGCATACACACTGAGGAAACCAGAAGGGAAAGAGACATGTGTACCCCAATGTTCATCTCAGCACTGTTTATAATAGCCAGGACATGGAAGCAACCTAGATGTCCATCAGCAGATGAATGGATAAGAAAGCAGTGGTACATATACACAATGGAGTATTACTCAGCCATTAAAAAGAATACATTTGAATCAGTTCTAATGAGGTGGATGAAACTGGAGCCTATTATACAGAGTGAAGTAAGCCAGAAAGAAAAACATCAATACAGTATACTAACGCATATATATGGAATTTAGAAAGATGGTAACAATAACCCGGTGTACGAGACAGCAAAAGAGACACTGATGTATAGAACAGTCTTATGGACTCTGTGGGAGAGGGAGAGGGTGGGAAGATTTGGGAGAATGACATTGAAACATGTAAAATATCATGTAAGAAACGAGTTGCCAGTCCAGGTTCGATGCACGATGCTGGATGCTTGGGGCTAGTGCACTGGGATGACCCAGAGGGATGGTATGGGGAGGGAGGAGAGAGGAGGGTTCAGGATGGGGAACACATGTATACCTGTGGTGGATTCATTTTGATATTTGGCAAAACTAATACAATTATGTAAAGTTTAAAAATAAAATAAAATTAAAAAAAAAAAGAGTCTTCTCCAGCACCAGAATTCAAAAACTTCAATTCTTTGGTGCTCAGCCTTCTTTATGGTCCAACTTGCACATCCGTACATGACTACTGGAAAAATCATAGCTTTGATTATGTGGACCATTGCCAGCAAAGTGATGTCTCTGCTTCTTAATACATTGTCTAGGTTGTCATCGATTTCCTTCCAAGGAGCAAGCATCTTCTAATTTCATGGCTGCAGTCACTCTCCACAGTGATTTTGGAGCCCAGGAAAATAAAATCTGCCACTGCTTCCACTTTTTCCCCTTCTATTTGCCACAAAGTGATGGGACTGGATACCATGATCTCAGTTTTTTGAATGTTGAGTTTTAAGCCAGCTTTTTCATTCTCCTCTTTCACCTTCATCAAGAGGCTTTTATTTTCTCTTTGCTTTCTTCTGTTAGAATAGTATCATCTACATATCTGAGGTTGTTGATATTTCTCACAGCAATCTTGATTCCAGCTTGTAAGTCATCCAGTCTGGCATTTCGCTTGATGTACTCTGATTAGAAGTTAAATAAGCAGGGTGACAATATACAGACTTGATGTATTCCTTTCCCAATTTTGAACCAGTCCATTGTTCCATGTCCAGTTCTAACTGTTGCTTCTGGACCCACATAGAGGCTTCTCAGGAGACAAGTAAGTTGGTCCAGTATTCCTGTCCCTTTAAGAATTTCCCACCATTTGCTGTGACCCACACAGTTCAAGTTTTTAGTGTAGTCAATGAAGCAGAAGTAGATGTCGTTCTGGAATTCCCTAGCTTTCTCTATGATCCAATGGATACTGGCAATTTGATTTCTGGTTCTTCTGCCTTAAATAAATCCAGCTCGAACATCTGGAAGTTCTTGGTTCACGTACTGCTGAAACCTAGCTTGAAGGATTTTGAGCTTACCTTGCTATCATGTGGAGTGAGTGAAATTGTAAGGGACCTCAAAGAGCTTTTTTATCTTCTTCATGCCTAGTGAGGGTATAGCAAACAGTCTGAAATTTGTAATTCTATAGAATGTTCTCACCAGATCCCTACCATTCTGGCACCCTGATTTCTGACGTCTATCTTCTAGAAATGTGAGAATTAAAATTCTATTGTTTATATGCCACCCAGTCTATGGTACTTGGTTGTAACAGCCTGGACAGACTAACAGCTATCTGAAGGAGAAAAATCTAGAGTGACAACTTACACAGAAGAGAGAGAGAATGAATAAAGAAGAAAAAGAAGATTCAATAATCCACAATAAGAAGACAAACAATTATTTTCTAAATTAATCCATATTAATATTTATTTTCATTTTAAATAACAACAGAATTTTAATAACTAATGGAACTTTAACAAGGTAAATCTACAATACATCTAAAAGAATAGTGAAGTGAAAATAACAAAGATAATGCTGAAAAATAAGAAAAATAAGTAGATTATTTTCCATGAGAGAAGCAACCAAGACCAAGACAAGTTAAACATGTTGCTCAGTCATTTATCTCATCACTGGTAGGGACTGTATACAAATTAAGACTTTTTTTAAACTTTAAATCTATTGCTCACCCCTAGTATGCTGTGTACAAATGTAATAGATGCTTTGATGGCTCCAAAATCAGGGCTGAGCCTCTAGCTGGAAGAGTGTTGGCCTGAGAAAGCTGCTTCACAAAGCTTATACCCCTTCCCCAGGGGCAGCCTGCATCCATGACTTATTAAAGCAGAGGTGCAGAGACCCATCCCTGGCCTCAATCTTGGACAACTCTGTAGAGTCATCCTAGCTGGAGTGCCTCTTGTGGGACAAGCTGAGGCCTTTTTGCAAATGCATGGCATTCAACTTCATCTTCTACCCAATTCTTCTTCCATCACTCCTTAATAGGTGCTATTCCTGTAAGTATTCACCAATTTACTTTCTGAATGCAAATCTTTGTCTTAGAGTATATGTATGGGGTACCTGATCTTGCATATTTGATGCCAAGAGTGACTCCAGGGAGCAGATTTAAAAAGAGAAATTCAGAGCTGATTCATCCCTGGCCAGCTGGCAATGCAAATTGCATCTCTTGTAGGTGGAGCACCAATGGCCTCTGACCTGCTCTAACGGAACAGTTGTTAATGTCCTCCCTTCAGAAGCAATTCAGAAGGCAATGCATTGACTACTGCAATATCTCACAGGTTTGAGAGGTTTGGGGGAAGTAGCAATTATTCAGACAATAGAATCAGAGTACTATTGATGCATTGGACAAAGGCAATGAAAGGCTGATGGTAATTAATCAACAATTCTAGGTAAAATGTGAAAATCAGAGAGCTTATTTGGCAGGACATAAGAAGAATCCCATGTTTTGCAGCTGGAGGCCAGAAAAAGCTGAGCATCAGGCCAGGGTATAATTATGAGTAGCAGAGAATCACAGAAGGTTGAATTCTAATTTTTACCTTTAGTAAGTCTTCTATAGTCAAGGTCAGGGTCATGGCTGGTAAGGTCTGAAATCTGAGAATTGGGATGGGGACATGTGAAATGAATATACCAGAATCTTGAAAACCCTAGAACATGTTGGCTTCTCTGTGGTGGCTGTGCCCTGTAGAAGGGAAAATGATAGGAGATGCTGGATAGAACTTTTCTCCTTGATTAAAGTGGAGCTTCCCTGATGGCTCAGCAGATAAAGAAACCACCTGCAATGCAGGAGATACAGGTTCAATTTCTGGGTCAGGAAGATGCCCTGGAGGAGGGAATGACAACCTACTCCTGTATTCTTGCCTGAAAAATCCCATGGACAGAGGAGCCTGGTGGATTACAGCCCAGAGGGCTGTAAACAATTGAACACGGCTGAGCCTGAGCCTGAGCAATGCAGTCCCTAAATAATAGAGACAGGTGGTGGCACTTACCCCTCAGAAGCAAAGTGTGCACAATAACCATAATGAGTAGCACAATTGAAGTGGCAGCCAGGCTGGCCTGTCCTGCAGAGACTATTGAGATGGCTAGCAGAATATGGCTTTGCTTGGAGCAAAATAGATAAGCAGACAAGAGTCTTGTTCAACACAGACAGTCCAAGGCAATCAAAGATAGATAACAAGGATGCTGAGGCCAATAAAATATGATAAACCTTTGCCTAGTTTCTAACTTGAGTCGGTTCTCAGACTCAGAACCCATTAATGGACATGGAAGGTCAGTCCAGTTCATCAGCGTTGATTTAGCTACTGCTTTCACTGGAGGTCCAACAGACAAACAAAAGTAATAGACAACAGCCCCTTGGATGTGGCATCATTCCTCAAAGGGACAGGCCAACCATTGGTCACAAGTGGATCATATCAGACTCCTTTTACCCTGGAAAGGGCAATGATTCATCTTGACTTATTCCTAATATGGGTGTGTCTTTCTTGCCTTCACGGTCATTATTGAAGGTCTACAGTATTTGACCCACTGAGAGTCTTTGACACAAATATCTCATACAGATATTTCAGGCCATGGGACCCAGTCTACAGAAAAGGAGGTGCAGCCATGGACCCATGACCAACATCTTACAACATAACATATCACTCAGAAACTACTGACCTGATGGAGCAATGATGAAACTAAAGTCTGACTTCTAATAATATCATGTACTAAGTGTTCAAGAGGCAGGTCAGGTGGTCTGGTATTCCCATCTCTTTCAGAATTCTCCACAAAGGCTATAGTTTTTCCAGTGATCATGTATGGATGTGACAGTTGGACTGTGAAGAAAGCTGAGCACCGAAGAATTGATGCTTTTGAACTGTGGTGTTGGAGAAGACTCTTGAGAGTCCCTTGGACTGCAAGGAGATCCAACCAGTCCATTCTAAAGGACATCAGCCCTGGGATTTCTTTGGAAGGAATGATGCTAAAGCTGAAACTCCAGTACTTTGGCCACCTCATGCGAAGAGTTGACTCATTGGAAAAGACTCTGATGCTGGGAGGGATTGGGGGCAAGAGGAGAAGGGGACGACAGAGGATGAGATGGCTGGATGGCATCACTGACTCGATGCACGTGAGTCTGAGTGAACTCCGGGAGTTGGTGATGGACAGGGAGGCCTGGCGTGCTGCGATTCATGGGATCGCAAAGAGTCGGACACGACTGAGCGACTGAACTGGAACTGGAACTAAGTGTTCATTGTGTATCACATTGGTTTTCTAAAGACATGACAGCTATAAACATTATTTTACTATAAAATTTATAATAGCCTATTTGTATGTTTTTAAAATAATCAGGAGAAGCTATCTCTTTTAAGCATAGAATGAATTTATTAGTAGATACATGAAAACTAATAGGAATGAAGGAAAAACACACTATCATTTTGGAAATAACAGAAACTAGTCATAGTCAACTTAGGGGATCTCAAAATATAAATTATCTGACATTATGGCTCTAAGGCTTTCACTGGAGGAATCATCTCACTCTGTTTTTTTGGTGCTGAATGCATTATGCTCACATCTCAAAGTGCTTAGGAAGAGAGGCCAGTTTCTATCACTTGTGTCGTGTTTCTGCATCATGTCCTATATGAGTCAGGAAAAGGTGTGATTTGTCAAAGTCTCTGGGGTTCTCTTTGGTTTTTATAATGAGAGGACACCATAATTTACCACTCAAATAAGATGACACGCAATGAAAGTGAAAGTGTTAGTTGCTCAGTCGTTCCCGACTCTTTGCGACCCCAGGGACTGTAGCTTGCCAGGCTCTTCTGTTCATGGAATTCTCCAGGCGACAATACTCGAGCGTGTTGCCATTTCCTTCTCTAGGGGATCTTCCTGACTCAGGGATCGAACCTGGGTCTCTCGCATTGCAGGCAGATTCTTCACTCTCTGAGCCACCTGGGCTAGCACACAGTGAGAGATATAATTCCCCAGAGGAAATCATGACATTATTTGTTAAGAGAGAAATGGATCCTAGATGACTAGAAACAGGTCAGTTGGCCTCTGATAAACATGTAACCACAGTGCTCTGTGAGGACCTATGGGGTGGGATGGGAGGACGGGAGAGGGACTCAAGAGGAAGTGGAGTCATGTTTATGTATAGCTGATTCACTTTGTTGTACAGCAGAAACTAATGCATTGTAAAACAATTACACTCGAACAAAAAGGATAAAATAGAAAACCAACAAGGACCTGTTTATAGCACAGAGAGTTCTGCTCAATACCACGCAGTAACGGAAATGGTTATTTTCAAATGGGAAAGGAATTTGAAACAGAACAGATACATGTATCTGGATATATGTACATGTATATATGTGCATGACACATGTATATGATATATGTGTATATATGTATACATGTATACATATATATATATATGTATAATATGCCATACACCTGAAACCTACACAACATTGTTAATTAACTATACTTCAATATAAAATAAAAATTAAAAGTAAAATAAAAAGCCATCCAATTATTTCTGGTCAATATGTGTGCTGTTGGATATACTGATTAACAAAGGAATCCTGCAAACAGTAGGGGAAGAAGTGCAAGACACCATTTTCTTCCTCTTTCATCAATTGCATAGAAGTTGGACAAAGGCAATGGTACATTACTGCTTCTGCTGGCCACCTCATGTTGCCATCTTGGGCAATGTTGCTTTCTGATGGGGACACCCCACAGTCATTTCCGGTGCTGATGAGTGCTATGGCCTTTGAGTTGTCAGAATGGCAGTTCATTATATGAAGTCTTCATTAAGTCAAAGTTACGTAACAACTTTTTTAAACGTTCTTTCCCCTGAAAAATTTCCATTACTTCTTTATCTTCCTTCTCTTGTAACTGATAGAAAAATGTGTGCCTGAATGTTGAAGAGATACTGTTGTGAATCAGAGAGTGAATAGGACTCTGTTTTGATTCCAGCCTGTAGCCCTCTGAGATCGAATATATATGTTCTCAGGGTTCTCAGGGTTTAATAGGAGCTGGGGTCAGAGTGGGGGAAGGTCTCTTCTTCAGATCTTGCTCTTATATCTCCTTTGGCCATATCCTTTTCTCTTGTCCTTCTCATGCTTTGTGGAAATCCTTAGTCAGTTCCTTTAACCTGTGGCATGAGTTTCTCTAGCTTTCCCGAAGCCCAGCATGAATAAAGCAAGGGTTCCTTATTGGTATGACAAAATAATTCTTTCTTGTACAATAAAATTTAATAAGGTTCTCTTAAAAATTGTTCATTAAGAATTGTGATTCAATTCATAAACATAATATCTGCACTCTAAATTTTGGGTAAAATCAAGTCTACTTTTATGGAATAACCTGAAAAGCAGTAGTAAGAAAATAGCATAGATCTGGCAGGAAATTATTCAAGCTGTTCACGCCTCCCTCCCCAAGCTAGTTTTAAGAGAACAGTGAAATAGAGTTCCCTGATAGGAAATGTGTTTTGCTGAAGGACAATGAAATCATGCTAAACTTAATGAGAATGTTTTTAAATTGCTCCTGTTTCTTCTTTCAGGTGATGCTTGAAACACATTTATTCTATTCTCTTGATACTATGACAGGAAAGGAATTGTAATATTACTTCTACTACCTAGGGAAAAGGAGCTGATTAGCTAGTTTTGACTCTTGGATGATTCTCAAATCATTCTATTGGAGTGCAATTCTCCGCCTTATTTTCAGTGACAGAGAAGTAAGGCCATTGCCTGATTTCTATTATCGTTAATGACTCTTCTAATGATTTGATGCCTGATACTTTTAATTTTTATTTTAGAAAACATATCTACTACTGAGACTAAGTCCGTTTATTGTTCACTGTAAATTTCCCTTGAGGCATTTGTTTTTGGTTAAAGAGACATAAATATATAAATAATAGATAAATGTTCAGGATATAGTTACAAATGGACTGAAGTCAAACTGACATTTGTGTCTCCAAATGAAGAAAGTAGTAAGTAATACATAGTGTTTACTCTATAATGCAGAAACAATAAAAAATATCTGATTAAAGATAGGAAACATAAAATGGGTGAATGATGGAAGAACAAAGTTTATTTCAAAAGACATTTGGGAGAACCCACGTCTCTTATGTCTCCTGGATTGGCAGCATCATGTTCAAGCTGAGCCTGGAGGCTGGGGGAGGTGATGGAGCTTCCACTCTCCCCATCAGTGGAGGTAGCCTCACACTTGTTCAGTGAAAGATGAGGTGGCTCAGTGGTAAAGAATCTGCCTGCAATGCAGGAGACATAAGACATGTGAGTTCGATCCCTGGGTCAGGAAGATCCCCTGCAGAAGGAAATGGCACCCCATTCCAGTATTCTTGCCTGGAGAGTCCCATGGACAGAGGTGGAGAGGGTTCTGAACAAAGGCAGTTTAACAGTCAGGCAGAGGGGCAGGATTCCCGGAGGCAGTCCATTATGTGTGAATGTAATAACAAAAGCAGCTAAAAACAAGTCAAAGAGACAATTCCAACAAGGAATCAGAATTGGCTTTTCCCTGCAATCTGAGTTGCTTATATGTGGAATCTAAACAAGCCTAACTCATTGAAATAGAGAGTAGATTGGTAGTTACTGGGGTCTGAGGGATGGTGGTGGTGGTGGTGGTGAATTGGGAGATGTTGTTCAAATGGAACAAACTTCCAGTTATCAGATAAATAAGTCTGGGGATGTAAGGTACACCATGGTGATTAGAGTGAACAATAATCTATTGCCGTAGCAGGGTGGAGAGGAGTCATGAACGACAAAATGTTGCCTGCCTTATCAGTAAACAAAGGATGTAGCAGTCATCAGTCACCAGTTGCCCCAATGGTGAGCCTTGAGGGAACTCAAGGCAAAAAGAGGTTGCCTGCCATCAAGCCATCAGCCACTGCAGCCATCTCCCCCAACCCCTACCCCCAGAGGTCCACTCGGAGCAGACCCAGGATGTAAAAACACAGGGTCCTGGCCCCAGAGAGCTGAGGTGCATATCAAAGGAATGATTTCAGTGAGTCCAGAGTCTGGATCTTCCCATACACAGAAAAATGCTAAATTCATTAACTTGAGCTGTCTTTTGTTTCCTTTAATTAACAGTAATCTTTAACTATCTGGTCTTTGTTGCAAAAACTTCTATACATCTTGGCTCCTCCTTTACCTCTCTAGGGCAGTCTCTCAGAGCTATCTGAGAAGCTGGGTCCAGGCTTAAGTCCTCAGTTTTGTCTGCCAAGTAAAACATAATTCTCTACTTTTTGGTTGTACATTTTTTTTTTTTCAGTTGACAGAGAGTTGCAGGGGTCCTGGTGCATGACCTGAGCTCTCTGATGACATGTTACAGCTTCATCTTTGATCGACAGCTTTTCTCTGCACGTTCACTCTTCACATGTCAGTATTTAGATGTTCCAGACAGATGGAAGACTGCTGTCACTACGCAAAGGTAAAAATAAGTTATTAACATGAATGTGACTCCCCTGCATTGCAGCTGGTCTGGATACCAAGTGCTACACATATTTCTCTTCTACCTTCACTCTAACTGCTCTGCTCTCGCGACTCCCAGAGAGAGTCAACAATTTCATTCTTGCCGTGGGCTTCTGCCTTCTAGAAGACCCAGGCTGGCAGTCTATGAAAAGGCTTTAATGTTCCTTTTCCATATGTCATTCAACCTAAAAATGGACTGTATTTCAGTGTGAATTCCTACATAGGCATGTTTATGAAAACCATACCAAAAGTGGGCTTCCCAGGGGGCTCAGTGGTAAAGAATCTGCCTGCTGTTGCAGGAGATGTGGGTTTGCTACCTGGATTGGGAAGATCCCCTGGAGAAGGAAGTGGCAACCTACTCCAGTATTCTTGCCTGGGGAATCCCATGGACAGAGGAGTCTGGTGGGCTACAGTCCATGGGGTTGCAAAAAGTCAGGCATGACTTAGTGACTAAACAATCTTAAGAGAGGAATACATAATTCTATTAGAATTGAGATGAAAAAATGAATTCCAAATGGTAAATATCAGGGCAAGTGTCAGGGACTTCAGATGGACAGGAAGATGTTCTAGGAGATGAGACAGAGAAGACAAAGTAGAGGATTTGGATATGCTCAGTGTGTTAATGGGAAACCAGAGTCACAGTAACCTCAAGTTCCATGTTAAAGGTAAAATAACAACAACAATTCAACATTCTTATTAATTCCAGCAAATATTTTTAATAGGTAGATATTTATATAACATACTAGAAGAAAATAAGAGCTTACATAGGTTTTAAAGAAACTTTTATTGGAGTATAGTTGATTTACAACA
Organism: Bos indicus; assembly: GCF_029378745.1. NCBI lineage: Eukaryota > Metazoa > Chordata > Mammalia > Artiodactyla > Bovidae > Bos > Bos indicus. Next base: position 113,256,561 of record NC_091761.1, read on the forward strand.
TTGTATTAACATTTTTTTTTTTTAATTCCCAAAATAACTATAATTGACTTGAAAGTCATTCTTGAAGTTTTCGCCCATAGCTGGCTGTTACTCCCAGGAAAATGACTTCCAGGATCATTCTGCTTCTGTTACTTATGCTTTTACTGTGCCCACTCCACTCTCTTCCATAAAAGTGGTGTCATCAATTTTTCAGTTTCCAGGACACTGACTTTCTGATGGGCTGGACCACTGAGACCACCGTACACTTGAACGTGTATGTGGTATGCTTGGCTCTCTTCCCTCTACTTTTGAAACTGCCATAGAAAACTCATCCCAGCCTTTCTCTCTTGGAGTGGTCCCTTTTCATTTTTTTTTTTTTTTTTGGCAAGAATGTAGAAATTCAAGTCTGGGTTTATGTGGAAATAAGTCCTTAATTTCTAAATATTCCAGGTTATTAAATTCTAAGATTCCAGAGTACATTTAGGTGTGAAAAGAGACCTCATAAACTCCTACCTTCTACCAACTTAAGTGCAGCTTTGGTTTGTCAGTATTCTTCCTTGGAATACAGAGAGAAAAAAAATTTTAAAAAGGTGAAAAGACAGCCTTCAGAATGGGAGAAAATAATAGCAAATGAAGCAACTGACAAACAATTAATCTCAAAAATATACAAGCAACTCCTGCAGCTTAATTCCAGAAAAATAAACGACCCAATCAAAAAATGAGCCAAAATAGACATTTCTCCAAAGAAGACATACAGATGGCTAACAAACACATAAAAAGATGCTCAATGTCACTCATTATCAGAGAAATGCAAATCAAAACCACAATGAGGTACCATTTCACCCCAGTCAGAATGGCTGCAATCCAAAAGTCTACAAGCAATAAATGCTGGAGAGGATGTGGAGAAAAGGGAACCCTCTTACACTGTTGGTGGGAATGCAAACTAGTACAGCCACTATGGAGAACAGTGTTGAGATTCCTTAAAAAACTGGAAATAGAACTGTCATGCTGCTGCTGCTGCTAAGTCACTTCAGTTGTGTCCAACTCTGTGTGACCCCATGGACTGCAGCCTACCAGGCTCCTCCATCCATGGGATTTTCCAGGCAACAGTACTGGAGTGGGGTGCAATTGCCTTCTCCCAGAACTGCCATAATATCCAGCAATCCCACTACTGGGCATACACCCCGAGGAAACCAGAATTGAAAGAAACACGTATAACCCAGTGTTCATCATAGTTCATAATAGCCAGGACATGGAAGCAACCTAGATGTCCATCAGCAGATGAATGGATAAGAAAGCTGTGGTACATATACACAATGGAGTATTACTCAGCCACTAAAAAGAATACATTTGAATCAGTTCTAATGAGGTGGATGAAACTGGAGCCTATGATACAGAGTGAAGTAAACCAGAAAGCAAAACACCAATACAGTATACTAACACATATATATGGAATTTAGAAAGATGGTAACGATAACCGTGTATGTGAGAGACCAAAAGAGACACAGATGTATAGAATAGTCTTTTGGACTCTGTGGGAGAGGGAGAGGGTGGGATGATTTGGGAGAATGGCATTGAAACATGTATAATATCATATAAGAAATGAATCTCCAGTCCAGTTCGATACAGGATGCTTGGGGCTGGTGCACTGGGATGACCCAGAGGGATGGTATGGGGAAGGAGGTGGGAGGGGGGTTCAGGATGGGGAACATGTGTACACCTGTGGTGGATTCATTCATGTTGATGTATGGCAAAACCAATACAATATTGTAAAGTAATTAGCCTCCAATTAAAATAAATAAATTTAAATTAAAAAAATGCTTGTTTTCATTACTGCCTGCTTATCTTCATCAGGATCTTTTAAGATTATGGCTACAGCTGGGATGATTGCTTGATGACCTGGATATGATGATATTTTAGCCTATCATGTCTTGAGAATCCCAAGACAAAGAAGCCTGGCAGGTTATGTCCATGAGGTTGCAAAGAGTTGGACACGACTGAGTGACTGAGCACCTAGCCTATCAAAATCTCACCATGGCTTCCAATATTTGTTGGAATAATGTCCTAATGTATTTACCAAGAGGACTAGCAGTTGAGGAACAAGTACTACATGAAGAAAGTAAGGATTAACCAACTATCTGTTGGTGAATGACCTTCTGCTTCTTGTAGGCAGATTCTAATATTAATCTAAAGACAAGGATGAATTTTGGAGCCAGAGAAGATTTTTGATCAGATAACAAGAGCAGTAGAATGTCTTTCAGCTTCAACATAAATACTTCTCAGCATATACCAAATTCTAATGTGTGAATCTTTTACTTATTTAGATTATTAGTGCCAAATTGGCACCCGTAGTATTCGGTCAGCTGGTTCATTATGTTCCATAGTGTATCTAGGATCTTCTTAGGATTATTGTGGCTATGATATGCCAGAATTTGCCCCACTGTTTCCTCTTGAGCTGGGTCTTGCATATTTATCAGCTAAGTCTTCACTCTGGTTATGGATTTCAGATATTCAGACAACAGATTTATTATGCATAGTGAACAAGAGAAGACTCTACACATGGACATCACCAGATGGTCAACACTGAAATCAGATTGATTATATTCTTTGCAGCCAAAGATGGAGAAGCTCTATACAGTCAGCAAAAACAAAACTGGGAGCTGACTGTGGCTCAGATCATGAACTCCTTATTGCCAAATTCAGACTTAAATTGAAGAAAGTGGGGGAAACCACTAGACCATTCAGGTATGACCTAAATCAAATCCCTTCTGATTATACAGGGGAAGTGAGAAATAGATTTACAGGACTAGATCTGATAGACAGAGTGCCTGATGAACTATGGATAGAGGTTCACGACATTGTATGGGAGACAGGGATCAAGATCATCCCCAAGAAAAAAGAATGCAAAAAAGTACAATGGCTGTCTGAGGAGGCCTTACAAATAGCTGTGAAAAGAAGAGAAGTCAAAAGCAAAGAAGAAAAGGAAAGATATACCCATTTGAATGCAGAGTTCCAAAGAATAGCAAGGAGAGATAAGAAAGCCTTCCTCAGCAATCACGGCAAAGAAATAGAGGAAAACAATAGAATGGGAAAGACCAGAGATCTCTTCAAGAAAACTAGATATACCAAGGGAATATTTCATGCAAAGATGGGCTCAATAAAGGACAAAAATGGTATGGATCTAACAGAAGCAGGGGATATTAAGAAGAGGTGGCAAGAATACACAGAAGAACTGTACAAAAAAGATCTTCATGACCCAGATAATCACGATGGTGTGATCACTGACCTAGAGCCAGACATCCTGGAATGCAAAGTCAAGTGGGCCTTAGAAAGCATCACTACGAATAAAGCTAGTGGAGGTGATGGAATTCCAGTTGAGCTGTTTCAAATCCTGGAAGATGATGCTATGAAAGTGCTTCACTCAATATGCCAGCAAATTTGGAAAACTCAGCAGTGGCCACAGGACTGGAAAAAGTCAGTTTTCATTCCAGTCCCAAAGAAAGGGAATGCCAAAGAATGCTCAAACTACTGCACAATTGTACTCACCTCACACGCTAGTAAAGTAATGCTCAGAATTCTCCAAGCCAGGCTTCAGCAACACATGAACCGTAAACTTCAGATGTTCAAGCTGGTTTTAGAAAAGGCAGAGGAACCAGAGATCAATTGCCAACATTTGCTGGATCATCGAAAAAGCAAGAGAGTTCCAGAAAAAACATCTATTTCTGCTTTATTGATTATGGAAAAGCCTTTGATTGTGTGGATCACAACAAACTGTGGAAAATTCTGAAAGAGATGGGAATATCAGACCACCTTGCCTGCCTCTTGAGAAACCTGTATGCAGGTCAGGAAGCAACAGTTAGAACTGGACATGGAACAACAGACTGGTTACAAATAGGAAAAGGAGTATATCAAGGCTGTGTATTGTCACCCTGTTTATTTAACTTATATGCAGAGTACATCATGAGAAACACTGGGCTGGAAGAAGCACAAGTTGGAATCAAGATTGCCAGGATAAATATGAAAAACCTCAGATATGCAGATGACACCACCCTTATGGCAGAAAGTGAAGAGGAACTAAAAAGCTTCTTGATGAAAGTGAAAGAGGAGAGTGAAAAAGTTGGCTTAAAGCTCAATATTCAGAAAACTAAGGTCATGGCATCCGGTCCCATCAGTTCATGGGAAATAGATGGGGAAACAGTGGAAACAGTGACTGACTTTATTTTTCTGGGCTCCAAAATCAGTGCAGATTGTGATTTCAGCCATGAAATTAAAAGATGCTTACTCCTTGGAAGAAAAGTTATGACCAACCTAGACAGCATATTAAAAAGCAGAGACATTATTTGGTCAACAAAGATCCATCTAGTCAAGGCTATGGTTTTTCCAGTAGTCATGGATGTGAAAGTTGGACTATAAAGAAAGCTGAGTGCCAAAGAATTGATGCTTTTGAACTGTGGTGTTGGAGAAGACTCTTGAGAGTTCCTTGGACTGGAAGGAGATACAACCAGTCCATCCTAAAGGAGATCAGGCCTGGGTGTTGATTGGAAGGAATGATGCTGAAGCTGAAACTCCAATACTTTGGCCACCTGATGCGAAGAGCTGACTCATTTGAAAAGATCCTGATGCTGGGAGAGATTGAAGGCAGGAGGATAAGGGGACGACAGAGGATGAGATGGCTGGACGGCATCACTGACTTGATGGACGTGAGTCTGAGTGAACTCTGGGAGTTGGTGATGACAGGGAGGCCTGGCGTGCTGCAGTTCATGAGGTCGCAAAGGTCGGACACAACTAAGCGACTGAACAAAACTGAACTGAAGGAGTGAAAACCATCAATGAATAATTAGACAAAATTATTATATTTGTTATGAAAAGAATGCCATTCTCTTGGATTTAGAGAAAGAAAACCTCAAGGAAATCATCACAAGGCAAACATGTACAATCAAAGGCAAACCTATGTCTGCAACACCACACGTGTAGAGCAGTGTTGTCCCATCAAAAGATCACCTTTGCCACATATGAAATTCAAATTTGTTTTCTAGCAGCCACATTAAACAAAAAGTAATAGAAATAATTTCATCATATATTTTATTTAGTTTTATATATCCAGATGTCATTTCAACATATCTTCAATAGAAAATTTGAAGATGCATAATTTTAAATTCCTTATTTTGTACTGTATTTGAAACTCAGTGTTTTTTTTTTTTTTTTTTGCTCACAGCATATTTTAATTCACACGAGCTATATTGCCAGTGTCCAATTATTGCCAGTGTCTTCTGAGATAGAGGAAACGTGAGCATGAATAAAACTGCAAATGTAGAGTATTAGCAAGATTATTAGTGTTTTTCCTGCATCCTATCTATACATTCATGTGTCTATTCATCTATCCCAGGCTCCTCTGAAGTTAGACTGAGATCATGTATCTAATTTTTAGCCAATATGATGTGGGGAAAATTATGTACACCACTTACAAGCCTGATCCTTCACAGCATCTCATTGATCATCTGGCCGTCTCTTCTGCCACAATGATCAAGAAGTTTTGTGGTCCAGATGGCACTGCTATAACTGAAGATGGTCACTCATCCAAACTCTATCATGTGACCAATCAATGAACATTTAGTTATCATGGTAAGTCATTGAGGTTTCAGGGCTTGTCTGTTGCACCAGCTAGAATTAATTGCCCTGTTGTGAAAGAGAACTACTGCCTAAGCTTTGGAAAGGGTAAGTCTAGAACATAAGTAGTGATATTAGCTCAGTAACCAGTCAAACAGAGAACCATGAAAGTTTGTTTTGCAGTAAAAATAGGAATTATGGGAAAAATAGAGAAGAGAATACTCTGATCTAGTGAGTATTTAACCTGACAAATGAGAAGAGAAATCAGATCTAATTTAAGAAACAGGTTGAACTTTAAAAAAAACTCAGCTAAGATTTGCTTGAAAGGAGATGGTAATAACAGAAGGAAATAGAAATGGAAACCTGGAGGAAATAGAGACATATCCATCTGCTACAGGAAAAATACCATAGGAAAGAATGGTTTTGCTATCATTTTAAAAAGTCATGATTTATCCAAGTCTCAAAAAAATGAAATTTTGATTTGGGGAGAGCAAAGTATGACTGAGGACATACTGACTGTGAACTTTGTATGGAGAGTTTCCTCTCGCAAACTTAAGGCAGCCATGTCAGATAACCGTAAATTCAGGGTCCAAAGGAGAATGGACAATGAATTTAATACTATACAGGTTGATGCCAAGGACAAGGAAAGTCAAAGAAAACTTGAGGATTTGGGGTATCCCAACAGCAAATGTTTGTAGTTTGCAAGACTATAGGAGTATTTCTAAGTCAGAGGCAAGAAGATTCCCCATTCCACCTCTCTGCCAGTATCTGGGAAGCAAAAGCTAAAACATTCCCAGTGGAAGACACCTGGAGTATTAGCTTTCAGGAAGGAGCGTTTGAATGAGACTCCCCTTGATGCAGGTAGGACAAAGGAGATGGTTTTGACCTCTTTCCCATCTTCAGAGTGTGATCACTTGTTATTTGTGCAACTCAATCATTTTTGAATGCAGAAATTTTCTCTCTCTGATCCCACATGATTCCAGCAGATCTGACAATCTCAATATACATAACGTGTCTGGCCAGTCATTGAATGCCATGTGTTATTAGCAAGAATAGGTCCAAGAGGTGAGCACAGAAGCAAGCCATGCCTATCAGATTGCTTCCATGGGATTTTATCTAAGGACAATGAAAAAGAGAACAGAGAGAGAGAGACTGGTTTTCGTACTGTTTTGAGACCTCATGTCGTGCTTCACTGAAGTTAGATGCACTTTCAGATTTTTCACTTATCTCTCATTGCATGTTAAGTCATTTCAGTCATTTCAGACTTAATATTGCATGTTAAATCATTTCCACCCTATGGACTGTAGCCTGCCAGGCTCTTCTGTCCATGGGGTTCTGCAGGTAAGAATACTGGAGTGGGTTGCCATGCCTTCCTCCAGAAGATCTTCCTGGCCCAGGGATTGAATCCATGTCTCCTGTGGCTCCTGCATCACAAGAGGATTCTTTACCGCTGAGCCACTGGGGAAGCCCATTTATCGATCATTAATCTACTCCAAATTATTCAAGTTGAGTATTTGGTGTTGCTGGATTCATATAATTTTAGTTAAAATGCTAAGCAGTCTGCTGTATATAATCCATCTGGTATTTTAATGTACAGAATATAGCTGGATCAGAAATAGGTAAAAACTAGAAGTGAGTAGGAATTACTGAATGCCCTAACCTCTCACAAGGCATAAATATCTGGAGACATTCACGAGGGGTTGAACTGGCTTTTAATAGGACTCAGCGGGTATATAGGAGCAGGAGTCTGTATTAGGACGTCATCATGTGAGTGTAAAATGGAATATCATGATAAATCACTAATCTTGCTTATAACTAAGAAAGACTTATAGAAGAGGAGAGGACAGCATGGGACAGTGGTAATGGACAAAGGTGATTCCCCTTTGACCAGGAAATAGCATACACAAACAGAAAAAGTGCTATCTATAACTCTGATGTGTTAGGTGAGTCTTAAGGGAGAATGCATATACATTTCTATTTCCTTAATTGTTGTATGTCCTAAATTTACCTTTTCATTTTGCAAACCCTGTATTTCCCCCAAGTCAATGATTTTCAAGTCTAGCTGGACATTTGGGGGTGCTTGGGTTTTATACCCAAAGACCCAGATTTAATGGATTGAGAAATGAAACTCAACACATTTTATAAAAGCTGATTTGGAGACAAGGGTGAGAACCCTGCCCCACCTCCTGGAGCCCCTCTACTCAACGGGGCTGAAGCACCAGTGCTGATGTCTAAGAGGCTGATTAGGGAGAGATGGTAAGATACTAAATGTTAGGCAAGCTGAAATGGAACATCCGTACTTGCCTTGGAATTCTCATATTCCCTCAAATGTCCTACTCAAATGGAATGGCATTCTCCCATGTTCCTTAATATAATTTTTACTACACTTTATGTTTTCAAGTCCCCTTTGTTTTCTTCATGTTTTCTTATATGACCAAATGTTTGTGTATTCACTAGAACAAATAGTTCATTTGTGAGCAAAGAAAGACTCTAAGATTTGCCCAAGACTTTGGCAGAATGCCTGAGGCATAGGTACTATTTAGAAAATTCCTTTATAGGAAAATAAATTGTTTTTCCTTATTTGGTCCCCAAGAGATGATAACAAGGATAGCCCTTTGGCCTTTGGTAAATAAACCGGGTAGATTTATTGACACTATGTGAATTATCTTTTTCTCTCAATTCACAGAGCTTAAGTGGTATCCCCCAAACCCACCCAAGGTTTTTAGAGGAACAGATCCCACGGATGATTCTTTATGTTCATTGGCTGTTGCTAATAAAATAAAATAAAATGCATCCTTTTTGGACAAAACTTGCCAATTGCCTTATCCTTAGACTGTTTTTTGGATAAGACTATTAATAAACTGATCGACAAAATTTTCAAAATGGAATTTGTAAAGCACGGTGTGAGCCTTCTTTAAGCATGAAATAAGTAGTATAGATTGTCTGGATCAAATGTCCTTGTCATTTGAATAAAAGAACATCTTTTGTGTCCACTTGAGCAAATTGAATTGAATTGAAAATACCTCCCTTTTGATCTTGGCATTTTTGAAGTCATGAATAAAGCATTTGCTGGGGCAAAGTGAGGTTTCTGCTTTCCAGACTTGACCTCTGAAAGGTCAGAAGACAACATGCCAGAATTAACATTGCATTAAAAAAAATAAATCTACTTATTGCTACTTGCATTTCCTGTGACTGTGGCTTTTGCAATTGGTGTGAAAGGAAGTGAACCTGAACTTACAGAATTCATGAAAATGTGATGGTTTAGGATATTCAAAACTTCTTAAAAGATCTTATCTTACTTACTGAATACCTGTATGATTGAAACAGAAACATAAGGAATATATTTATATTAAAATATAAATTTCATGTAAGAATTCAATATGATCATTCATGTTATATTTTAATTTATAAAATAATGTCACAGTTAAATTATAAGTATATGGACTTTAGCCAAATTATTGTACTTTATTTTCATTATAACCCAGAAAGAATTCAGGGCATGTTATTTTTACTGAGGTACTCATCATGCTTAGGAGATTTTAGTTATAAACATAGTGTAAGATTACTTTGAGAAGTAGTAGGCATATAGGGCCAAAAAATGTTATTTTGCTCCTAGTCCTGAAATAATTTTTAATGTATGATTTTAGAGATAACTCATTCTTCCCTGATGGTTTCAAATATAATTTGTTTAATGAAAACACACCATCTTTTCTTGTAATATTGAAAAGAGGTAGGTATTATTTTCTCATCCATAGAAAATACTAAAGTTCAGTTCAGTTCAGTTCAGTTGCTCAGTTGTGTCCGACTCTTTGTGATCCCATGGACTGCAGCACGCCAGGCCTCCCTGTCCATCACCAACTCCTGGAGTTTACCCAAACTCATGTCCATCAAGTCAGTGATGCCATCCAACCATCTCATCCTCTGTCATCCCCTTCTACTCCTGCCTTCAATCTTTCCCAGCATCAGGGTCTTTTCAAATGAGTCATTCTTTGCATCATTTGGCCAAAGTATTGGAGTTTCAGCTTCAACATCAGTCCTTCCAATGAATATTCAGGACTGATTTCTTTTAGGATGGACTGGTTGGATCTCCTTGCAGTCCAAGGGACTCTCAAGAGTCTTCTGCAACACCTCAGTTCATAAGCATCAATTCTTAGGTGCTCAGCCTTCAGTCCAGCTCTCACATCCATATATGACTACTGGAAAAACCATAGCCTTGACTAGATGGACCTTTGTTGGCTAAGTAATGTCTCTGCTTTTTAATATGCTGTCTAGGTTGGTCATAGCCTTCCTCCCAAGGAGTAAGTGTCTTTTAATTTTATGGCTGCAATCACCATCTGCAGTGATTTTGGAGCCCCCAAAAATAAAGTTTGACACTGTTCCACCATCTATTTGCTATGAAGTGATGGGACCAGATGCCATGATCTTAGTTTTCTGAATGTTGAGCTTTAAACCAACTTTTCACTCTTCTCTTTCATTTTCATCAAGAGGCTCTTTAGTTCTTCTTCACTTTCTGCCATAAGGGTGTGTCATCTGCATCTCTGAGGTTATTGATATTTCTCCTGGCAATCTTGATTCCAGCTTGTGGTTCATCCAGCCCCACATTTCTTATGATGTACTCTGCATATAAGTTAAATAAGCAGGGTGATAATATACTAAAATTCATCACATTTAAGTGCCTTTTTTTGTTCTTTTAAAAATTTGTCTTTTATTTTTAATTGTGGGATAATTACCATAAAATATTGTGATGGTTTTTGCCATACATCCACATGAATTTGCCATAGATATACATATATCCCTTCTGTTTTGTACCTCCCTTCCCACCTCCCTTCCCATCCCACCTCTCTAGGTTGTCACAAAGCACTGCCTTTGGGTTTCCGGCATCATACAGCAAACTCCCACTGGCTATCTATTTTATATATGGTAATGTGTGTGCTTCAATGCTATACTCTCAAATTATCCCACCCTTCCCTTCCCCCACTGTGTCCAAAAGTCCAGTGCCTAAAGCATGTTAGAGAAAAGTTCAAATGAATGAAGAAATGTCCAAATGAGGTTAGTGACCTGAAACCACAGAGTGAGCTAGTGGAAGCAGTGTAGGCTCCTGGCATTCACCCTAGTACCGAGTTCATAGATTTAGGACTTTCTGTACCCAAGGCTGACTGGAGTAACCCTCCTTCTATCTCTTGTAGTATTTCTCCACATAGATCACTGTTGCCTGTAAAAGTTCCCCTCATGGTTAAGAATCTTTAATTGGCAGCAAGCTTGCATAATTTATAATTAGAGTGTGATAAACCAAGCTTTGTTTTTAAGATCATTTTATAATGCAATGAAAAGTCCACATTATCTCATTAGTGTCTCATCAAAAATAGGGATTTCTTTCCCTCGTCCTCTCTCTGACTCTTTTATTGGTAGTTAATAAGGAGGAGTTGTTGAGTCTGATTTATCCATAGAGTCTTTTGACCAATCCAAGTGGTCCAAAATTAGAGATCATTGGTGTACACTCATCAGAATGCAGAGGATTAATCTGCCTTTCAGAAATACTGTATGCAATTACTGGTCATTTGGGAAATACTGAATTTTATGCTGGTTAAACACTAGTTTTCCAGAAGGTTTTCGTTTTACTTCTATTTACATAATTGCATGTCAGAAACTTGGCATAAGGGTACAAATCTGTATTAAATCTTTCCAGTTCTCCAATAGCTGGAGAAACGTATGGCAAAGCTCTCCACTTTGCTTTGAAGCCTGATTCTGCCATGCAGGTTTCTCTTTTCATGTGAGTAGGAGGACCTAATTAAGTTGTTTCTTGGAATAAAGCAATGGCAGGAAAGAAAAGTCAGATACTGACTATAAAACAGGCAATTCAATGTGTTTAATAAATTTTCACAGATAAAGTGACATTCAAATATTTTAGGATGAAAGTATTTTAATATTTTATATATGTAAAGAAAGATGTGAGATTTTGCCTATTTATGAGGAAGATTATTTTGAATTGTGGGATATTGTTATAAAAAGTCACTGAAGTATGTTTGCTGTATACCAGGATCTCAGATTAAAAATAGATATTTTAAATATGTAAAGAATTACCTGTCCTATCTTTAAAGACTTTGCAATATTTTACTTCCTTTAGTAAATAAAACATTGATATTTTGAACTATTTCATAATAAATACACTCAGTAAATCATTTTCTGAAGTGAAAAGAAACATAAAGATAAATGCCAATGTAATCTTTTGCTGCTTAAATTATTAAGAGTTTTAGATTACTGAGCTCTAACTTCCTGGTTTTATTGTATTGGTATTTTTAAATGTAGGGTGATACCAAAAGGAAAAATAAAGGACTCTGTGAAAGGAAGACATGTTTAAACATTCCTAAAGTTTCAGTTATGAATTGCATATGAAATAAAATAAATACCATTTTTAAGATGCTAGAATGAGATGCCATCATATAATGGATCAGAAATCCAATATGGTGGTTCAGTGGGTTTTGAGATTGCCTGTGGAAAAAGAGTGGGATGGGAACAACTGATGATTTAGTGTTCCCAGTTCCAGAATTATAACATTGGACACAACACCCAGAGAACCAACTTAAATTACACTGAGAGTAGAAGAGAGAAAAATTTTTAGATTTTTGTAGATAACATTTTATGTAAGTAGTTCTGTCAAGAAATGAGAATTTCTATTTAAGTAAATATTCGGACTAACTAAGCCTAAAGTAAAAATATTTAAACACTGTCAATTAAAAACTAATTTAAGGGACGTCATTGGTGGTTTAGTGGTTGAGATTCTTTGTTTCCAATGCTGGAGGCATGGGTTTGATCCCCGATCAGGGAAAATAAGAATACACATGCCATGTGACCAAAAAATAAAATTTTTTAAAACTAAAAAGCAAATTTAAAAACTACTCTATGCACTTCCTTACCTTTTCCAGTAGTGAACAGTCTAATCTGATTGCCTTTAGTTTAATAACTCAAACTAATGTCATTAATATGATTTTCCAGGATTTACTGAGGATTTCCTGAACAGTCTCCAATAAGCTTTGCCACCCGGTCCTGCCATATTCCAAAATCACATTAATTCTCCTCATAGTGTGTTTTCCTCTTTCATTAATGTTACATTTCTTTGCCATAATAATAATAGAGTTAAAAGATAATTTTTAAAAATGCTAAAATCACAATGCTTGTATAAATATAAAATGAACAGCCATCGTGGATTTTATAATTTATTAATGATTAAAGGATCCAGAAAGGCATTCCAATCTGCTCAAAGGAAAGTTCAAAGAATGGGTACTTATATAGGTAGTCAGGAATGCTGAAATTAATTTACACAGTTGTAAAATCAGTCAATATCCACAGGGCAATAATTTTTTTTTCTCCCCCACAAGAATCTTTTGCATTACCATTAGCTTTCTATGATTTCTAACATTGTAAAATAAGCTCAAAGACTGGCATAACCTAAAGAGTGGACTGACAAGAGAGGTGGTAAATTTCTTTTTGCCCATTTCAAAGTCTTTCACAGTTAAAAAAAATGAAATTAGGTGTCCATATGTGCGTGGATTTATCTCTGGGCTTTCTATTTTGTTCCATTGATCTATATTTCTGTCTTTGTGCCAGTACCATACTGTCTTGATAACTGTGGCTTTGTAGTAGAGCCTGAAGTCAGGTAGGTTGATTCCTCCAGTTCCATTTTTCTTTCTCAAGATCGCTTTGGCTATTTGAGGTTTTTTGTATTTCCATACAAATTGTGAAATTATTTGTTCTAGCTCTGTGAAGAATACTGTTGGTAGCTTGATAGGGATTGCATTGAATCTATAAATTGCTTTGGGTAGTATACTCATTTTCACAATATTGATTCTTCCAATCCATGAACATGGTATATTTCTCCATCTATTAGTGTCCTCTTTGATTTCTTTCACCAGTGTTTTATAGTTTTCTATATATAGGTCTTTAGTTTCTTTAGGTAGATAGATTCCTAAGTATTTTATTCTTTTCATTGCAATGGTGAATGGAATTGTTTCCTTAATTTCTCTTTCTGTTTTCTCATTATTAGTGTATAGGAATACAAGGGATTTCTGTGTGTTGATTTTATATCCTGCAACTTTACTATAATCATTGATTAGTTCTAGTAATTTTCTGGTGGAGTCTTTAGGGTTTTCTATGTAGAGGATCATGTCATCTGCAAATAGTGAGAGTTTTACTTCTTCTTTTCCAATTTGGATTCCTTTTATTTCTTTTTCTGCTCTGATTGCTGTGGCCAAAACTTCCAAAACTATGTTGAATAGTAATGGTGAAAGTGGGCACCCTTGTCTTGTTCCTGACTTTAGAGGAAATGCTTTCAATTTTTCACCATTGAGGATAATGTTTGCTGTGGTTGCTCCTTTGACAAAGGAGGCAAGAATATACAATGGATTAAAGACAATCTCTTTAACAAGTGGTGCTGGGAAATCTGGTCAACCACTTGTAAAAGAATGAAACTAGAACACTTTCTAACACCATATACAAAAATAAACTCAAAATGGATTAAAGATCTCAACGTAAGACCAGAAACTATAAAACTCCTAGAGGAGAACATAGGCAAAACACTCTCTGACATACATCACAGCAGGATCCTCTATGACCCACCTCCCAGAATATTGGAAATAAAAGCAAAAATAAACAAATGGGACCTAATTAAACTTAAAAGCTTCTGCACATCAAAGGAAACTATTAGCAAGGTGAAAAGACAGCCTTCAGAATGGGAGAAAATAATAGCAAATGAAGCAACTGACAAACAACTAATCTCAAAAATATACAAGCAACTCCTACAGCTCAACTCTAGAAAAATAAATGACCCAATCAAAAAATGGGCCAAAGATCTAAATAGACATTTCTCCAAAGAAGACATACAGATGGCTAACAAACACATGAAAAGATGCTCAACATCACTCATTATCAGAGAAATGCAAATCAAAACCACTATGAGATACCATTTCACACCAGTCAGAATGGCTGCAATCCAAAAGTCTACATATAATAAATGCTGGAGAGGGTGTGGAGAAAAGGGAACCCTCTTACACTGTTGGTGGGAATGCAAACTAGTACAGTCACTATGGAGAACAGTGTGGAGATTCCTTAAAAAACTGGAAATAGAACTGCCTTATGATCCAGCAATCCCACTGCTGGGCATACACACTGAGGAAACCAGAAGGGAAAGAGACACGTGTACCCCAATGTTCATCGCAGCACTGTTTATAATAGCCAGGACATGGAAACAACCTAGATGTCCATCAGCAGATGAATGGATAAGAAAGCAGTGGTACATATACACAATGGAGTATTACTCAGCCATTAAAAAGAATACATTTGAATCAGTTCTAATGAGGTGGATGAAACTGGAGCCTATTATACAGAGTGAAGTAAGCCAGAAGGACAAACACCAATACAGTATACTAACGCATATATATGGAATTTAGAAAGATGGTAACGATAACCCTGTATACGAGACAGCAAAAGAGACACTGATGTATAGAACAGGCTTATGGACTCTGTGGGAGAGGGAGAGGGTGGGAAGATTTGGGAGAATGGCATTGAAACATGTGAAATGTCATGTATGAAACGAGATGCCAGTCCAGGTTCAATGCACGATGCTGGATGCTTGGGGCTGGTGCACTGGGACGACCCAGAGGGATGGTATGGGGAGGGAGGATGGAGGAGGGTTCAGGATGGGGAACACATGTATAATTTTTTTAAATTAAAATAGAATAAAAAAAATGAAATTAAAACATTTATTATTTACTATTCCAGGCACTGTTCTGAGAACCTTACAAATATTTGTACAAATATACTTCATTTTGTCTTTCAAAATTTTTTTTGATTATAATAATTATTTCAATTAATATGAGGAAGTATTGGGTTGGCCAAAAAGTTCATTCGGATTTTTCTGTGCGCTCTTACAGGAAAACTCAAATGAACTTTTTGGCCAACCCATTTGTATTACTATCCCCACTTCACAGATGCTCAGAGTTTCATGTGGCAATTGGTGGGACTTAACCCAGCTTATTTGGCTCCATCTTTGAGCTTTATGCTATATCTCAGACTATATTTGAAGCTGGCAGCAGGCACATTTAATTGGAGTTGATTCTAAAGGTTTCTTTATTTTCCTATTTGTAACAGACAAAATGAAATAATTTCCACATTGGCATGGAAAATCACATGTGTATGACTCCTAAGCCAATTATCTTAGTTACATACAATTCACTCTATACGCTTTGGAATGCTATTTCATTGGGCAGCTCTAAGCATTTCTTCTAAATGGACCGGTTTGATGTGTCAGGGCTTCCCTGGTAGCTCAGCTGGTAAAGAAACTGCCTGCAACGCAGGAGACTGATTGGATTCCTGGGTCAGGAAAATCCCCTGGAGAAGGGATAGGCTACCCACTCCAGTATTCATGGGTTTCCCTGGTTGCTCAGATGGTAAACAATCTGCCTGCAACGTGGGAGACCTGGGTTTGATCCCCGGTTGGGAAGATCCCTTGGAGGAGGCCATGGCAACCCCACTCTACTGTTCTTTCCTGGAGAATCCCCATGGACAGTGGAGCCTGGTGGGCTACAGTCCATGGGGTCACAAAGAGTAGGATACAGCTGAGAGACTAAACACACTCACACACAGATGTGTTAACTGTTATTTTGAATTTTCATAGCATCACGGTGTTCCAAGTAGGATGAAATCCAACTTTTGTGTAAATGGTACCTGTAACTAAGTGTATATTTCATACAATGTAATTACATTTAGTAACTAACATAGACTAAATAAAGTGTGCTGTTTAAAGTTTAAACCCGATGAGTATGTGCTCAGTCGTGTCTGATTCTTTGCGGCCAGGTTCCTCTATCCATGGAGTTTTCCAGGCAAGAATACTAGAGTGGGTTGCCATTTCCTTCTCCAGGGGATCTTTCCTATCCAGGGATGGAACCTTTTTCTCCTGTAATAACAGGCAGATTCTTTACCACTGTACCACCTGGGAAACTTAAAATCTTAGATATATGTTTAATGGATAATAAAAAGATTAGAATGAATAATATACCAACCTTAACATAAATTCAATCTGCTCAGATTGTTCTTATGAAATTAACAAAATAGAATAATTATCTGCACTAATAGTTCTCAAAATGTGGTCTGTGAAACCCTGGGGGCATTTGAAATTCCTTTAGGAGATCGAACCCGGGTCTCCCGTATTGCAGGCAGATGCTTTACTGTCTGAGCCACCAGGGAAGCCTTCTTAATACTAGTAAGATATTTGTCTTTTTCTCTGTGATGACATTTGTAGATGGTGTAAAATGAATGGTAAGAAAAATTGACTAACTTAGCATGAAGCAAGGTAATACTAGCTAAGAAGAAGAAAAGGCAGTTTTTCACTTAAGAATGTCCTTAATGAAGCAACACAAATTTTATTAAATCTCTGCTCTTAATCACACATCCTTTTAATGTTTAGTGTGTGAAATAAGAAATAGGCATAAGGTGTCTGCTCCATGCTAAAATTGTGATGTTTGTTTCAAGGGAAAGTACTTGTGCAATTGAATTGTTAGCCCAGTTGAACCTTTCTTTCTTTCTTTTTTTTTTTCATGGAACACCATTTTTACTTGAAAGAATGACTAGCAGACAAACTATGCACACTTAGATTTGAATATTTGGTAGTTTTTTTTTTTTTTCCTGAAGTGAAAAAATGAGCAGACACTAAGGAAAACAATTGACCACATAGTGTTATGATAAAGTTCAGGCTTTCATGTAAGAAATAAAATTTGGAAAACTTATATCTGTTATCACAAACTTTGTCAGTGAGTCTGATGATGGTATTATGTAATGTGCTTCTAAACATAGTACTATATAATAAAATGTGTCAACATTTGGAAGATCCATTTAGTTCATGCATATCTCACCAGAAACTATAATGTGGAATAACTTAAAATCTTTAGAAAGCAAATCTACGAAAATTGAAATTTTATTGTACTCTGACAAAGAATGCTAAGGAAAATTTAGATACTTTGAATGAGTAGGAGAAGCATGTTAATCCTTCTTTTAGTTAATATTTGTGTTAGGGATGCTGTTTGGGTATATGCATGGAATTAAGTTCTACTTCAAAGAAAGTGAATTAGGGCTCAGAGAGAGCTGTGTGGGGAGGTAAATCCCAGTGGGTTCTTTATCCTCCCTTTGAACCATAGGGTTTAAATATGTTATTAAAAATAAATTAAGAAAGGCTGTGAAGTTTGGGGGAAGATAGGTCTGTGTACTTTTTTTTTCCTATATAAAATAAAGAAATGTAAAAAGCTGTAGTTTCCTTAATTGTCAATAGTGAAGATCAATCACCAAAAAATAAATACATATTATTACA
This sequence comes from Bos indicus, assembly GCF_029378745.1. Lineage (NCBI taxonomy): Eukaryota > Metazoa > Chordata > Mammalia > Artiodactyla > Bovidae > Bos > Bos indicus. The sequence goes on from NC_091761.1 coordinate 113,274,502, forward strand.
CATATGCGTGCATTTAAGTATTTATAACTTGTTATTTTTAAAATCTTTAAATCGTTCACTTCAAATAATTTGTACTACATATCTAATTTTTAAAAGACATAAAAGAATTAGAAGTGACTTAAAAAATAATAAGTTAAAGCTTGATATATCCATGGAAACATAATACCTTAGAAAGAATAAAATAGTAAAATTATATTCTTTAAATAAGTTTCTTAAAATTATACTATTAACCTGCAAATTGGTTTTAAGAGAAAAAATTATACAGATTTGTACATAGAAAGACTGGTTACTAGTCACAATTCTATATATTAAAGGAAGAAATTAACATTGACTGGATCTAGTTGTAGTTTTACTTTAGGTGAGTATGAATGGCAAGACATTTCTTTTGTTTTATTTTGTAGTATCTTACTCTGTATTACTATTAATAAGACTTACAAAATGATAGCCAATAGTCCACTTATGGCCTTTAGACATGTTTATTTGACTTGTGTTTTTTTAATTGAATTATAGTAACATTTAAAGTTCATAAAAGTTTATTGAAAGCTTTAAGATTTCTGAAAATTAAAAAATCTGTTTCTGAAAGCCTGACATGTTCACTTAGAAACTTTCAGATGGAACTGATGTCTGTGAGCTACTACTTTTGATGTGCATGCATTCCCTAGTTCCCTTGGGTCAACTAGGGTAATCCACTTATTTCTATCCCTTGCCTGGATTCTGAAGGCATTTGGTTTTGTAAGCACTGTCAGGATATTGGTGTTCATTGGCTGCAGTTCCTTCTTTGGTTTATAATGACACACATAATGAATATGCTCAAAGTTGGAACATCATTTCATAGCATAAGGACTAAGGCAGTGCTCTGCTACTTCCTTGGAGAGGACCTGCTTTAGGGAACATCTCTGACAGCATCTAATGGCCAATTCTCTGAATTCACCATATTTCTTTGGACTAGCATATTTATGCTAGTCCACCCTTCTGCTATGGTTTTTCCAGTAGTCATGTATGGATGTGAGAGTTGGACTATAAAGAAAGCTGAGCAGCAAAGAATTGATGCTTTTGAACTGTGGTGTTGGAGAAGACTCTTGAGAGTCCCTTGGACTGCAATAAGATCCAACCAGTCCATCCTAAAGGAGATCAAGCCTGGGTGTTCATTGGAAGGACTGATGTTGAAACTCCAATACTTTGGTCAAGTGATGCGAAGAGCTGACTCATTGGAAAAGACCCTGATGCTGGGAAAGATTAAGGGCAGGAGGAGAAGGGGATGACAGAGGATGAGATGGTTGGATGGCATCACCAACTCAATGGACATGGGTTTGGGTAGACTCCAGGAGTTGGTGATGGACAGGGAGGCCTGGCATGCTGCAGTTCACGGGGTCACAAAGAGTCGGACACAACTGAGCAAATGAACTGAACTGAACTGAACCCTTCTGCCAAGCTACTTGCAACCAGTAACTGAGCACAACAGGCTATCAGAATCTAGTCATCCTTCTCACCGTAGGAGTTCCCAGTGTCAGCTTAGCCCTGAGCTCTCTGCTTCAGTCTGGATAAGATCTTAGCACTGCTCAGTGCTTTGAGACTCTCCTTACTCTATTCTATTCTTTGTTCTCTCTGTTCTTAAGTGCTAAATCTGTATCTGAAGATCCTTCGTACCTGCTCCTAGTCCTGATTCTCACCTCCTTTTTCTTTTTTTTCCCTTTAAAGTCTTTATAGTCTTTATCAAATTTCTTACAATATTTTTTCTGTTAATGCTTTTTTTTTTTTTTGGCCATGGGGCATGTGGAATCTTAGCTCCCTGACCAAGGACTGAAACTGCACCCCCTGAGTTGGAAGGCAAAGGAAGTCTTAACCACCAGACCACTAGGGAAGTCCCTTTTATGTCCTTTTTCTTCACATATGGTGACAGCCATCTCTTGGATGATGGTTCTCAGTGAGCCCCCTGCACCTGATATTCATACCTTTGTGTAGTCACATTCAAGATTAGTTTGTAAAAGGGTGTACTTTCTGCTTTGAGTGCACTCTTTTTCTCGCTTTTGCAATTTTTCTGTCTGTCTTTCTCTGCTTGCTCATTCTGAGGAAAACACATACCATCTATAAGCAACCTATGGAGAGGCCAACATAATGGGGATAATGTTTCTCAGCAATATTTAGTAAGATGTTGAGACCACCAACATTACCATGTGAGTGAGGCTGGAAGAAAACTTTCCAGCCCCAGTCAAGCATGACGTGACTGTCTTCAGCCAATAATTGCACTTTCTGAGAGCTCCTGAGGCAGAACCACCCAGTTAAGTCACTTTGGGTTTTGTATAATAAATATTTGATTTATTTATTGATATAATAAAGACTTTGATATAATGAATACTTGTGAAAAGCTGTAAGGTAAGGTACAGAGATAATTTGTTACACACCAGTTTATAACTAATACACACATTTTCACCAAAAAATTTCTTGAATGTCAAAATCTGTGTTTGTATCTGCTTCTTGGGGAATCCAAAATGATATGTGTGGGGCTTCCTCAGATTTTGAGAAGACATTCATTTTCTTTCCCAGGAATATCAAGCATTGCAATCATTTTGAGTCACAACAACCATGAACCGTGTATCAGTGAAGACTTCTCATGGTACAATACATAGATGAGATAGGCTGAGAGGCATGTAATTCCTTATGTGCTAACTCTAACAGCATTTGTTCCTCTCTCACTGTAGAAAGTATATGGGAATGTAAATGACTGAGTGTGTCATGACTGCCTGGTTAATATTAAATAATTCACAGAAGTTAATGCTCATATATTAGCACATGTATGTGGACTCTAGAAAATGGTACCTATTTCCAAGGCAGGAATAGAGAGAGACACAGACATGGAGAATGAATGTGTGGACACAGGGTAGAAAGCAAGGGTTGGAATTAAATGGAAGATTATGTTTGACCTAAATACACTACAAATTGTGAAATAGATAGCTAATGGCAAGCTGCTGTATAACATAGGGAATTCAGGTTGGTGTTCTGTGATGACTTAGAGGGGTGGGGTGGTGGGGATTGGAGGGAGGTTTAAGAGGGAAGCGGTATGTATACATATAGCTGATTCACTTTGCTGTACAGCAGAAACTAATACAACATTGTAAAGCAATTGTATTCCAATTAAAAAGAAAACAACTGGCAGCGACACTGCAGTTGAAAAAAAAAAAGTCAGAGAAGTAGTGTCAGTTTTTGGCCAACTATTATTGTGAGCATTGAGGGAACACTAAAAAAATATGCCTGAATTACAAAAAAAGCATCCCATACAGTTACTGCAAAACAATTTTTGAAAAGAGATTGGTCTGTCAAAACATGTAGTTTGGCTGCAAGAGGAGCCTGAAACTTGGAGGTGAGCTTCTGTAGAGATTCAGCTGTAGTTTAGTTCAGTTACTCAGTCGTGTCTGACTCTTTGCAACCCTATGGACTGCAACATGCTAGGCCTCCCTGTCCATCACCAACTCCTGGAGCTTACTCAAACTCAAGTCCATTGAGTCTGTGATGCCATCCAACCATCTTAACCTCTGTCATCTCCTTCCCCTCCTGCCTTCAATCTTTCCCAGCATCAGGGTCTTTTCAAATGAGTCATTCTTTGCATCAGGTGGCCAAAGTATTGGAGCTTCAGCATCAGTCCTTCCAATCAGGACCGATTTCCTTTAGGAAATCTGTAGAGATTGGGAGATGGCTAAGTTTAGGGCAGAGCTTGGGGAACCAACTGGAGTGAAGTGTGATCATAAGTGGTCTAAATCGGAGCAGCACATTGTACTGGAGAATAGTATGGAGGTTCCTTGAAAGACTAAGAATAGAGTTACTACATGATCCTGCAACCCCATTCCTGAACATATATCTAGAGAAAACTCTAATTTGAAAAGATACATGCACCCCAATGTTCATAGCACCACTATTTACAATAGCCAAGACATGGAAGCAAACTAACTGTCCATTGACAGATGAAAGGATAAAGAAGATGTGATACATAAATACAAAGGAATATTACTCAGCCATGAGTCAGAATGAAATAATTCCATTTGCAGAAACATGGACGGATCTACAGATTTTCATACTAAGTGAAGCAAATCATACAAAGACAAATACTGTATGATATCACTTATGTGTGGAATCTGAAAAGAAAAGATATAAATGAACTTATTCACAGATAGACTCAGACAAAGAAAGCAAACTTATGGTTTCCAAAGTGGAGGCTGGCGGGGTGGGGGAAGGATAAATTAGGAGTTTGGGATTAACATATACAGTTCAGTTCAATTCAGTTCAATCGCTCAGTCATGTCTGACTCTGCCACACAATGAACTGCAGCACGCCAGGCCTTCCTGTCCATCACCAACTCCCAGAGATTTTAGTTATAAATATAATGTAAGGTTACTTTGAGAAGTAATAGGCATATGGGGCCAAAAAATGTTATTTTGCTCCTAGTCTTGAAATAATTTTTAATGTATGATTTTAGAGACAACTCATTATTCCCTGATGGTTTCAAATATAATTTGTTTAATGAAAACACACCACCTTTTCTTGTAATATTGAAAAGAATTAGGTATTATTTTTTCACCCATAGAAAATACTAAAGTTCAGTTCACTTCAGTTGCTCAGTTGTGTCCGACTCTTTACAACCCCATGGACTGCAGGACGCCAGGCCTCCCCGTCCATCACCAACTCCCGGAATTTACCCAAACTCATAAGTCGGTGATGCCATCCAACCATCTCATCCTCTGTTGTTCCCTTCTCCTCCTGCCCTCAATCTGACCCAGCATCAGGGTCTTTTCCAATGAGTCAGCTCTTCACATCAGGTGGCCAAAGTATTGGAGTTTCAGCTTCAACATCAGTCCTTCCAATGAACACCCAGGCCTGATCTCCTTCAGGATGAACTGGTTGGATCTTATTGCAGTCCAAGGGACTCTCAAGAGTCTTCTCCAACACCACAGTTCAAAAGCATCAATTCTTCAGCACTCAGCTTTCTTCATAGTCCAACTTTCACATCCATACACGACTACTGGAAAAACCATAGCCTTGACTAGATGGACCCTTATTGACAAGGTAATGTCTCTGCTTTTTAATATGCTGTCTAGGTTGGTCATAACTTTCCTTCCAAGGAGTAAGCATCTTTTAATTTCATGGATGCAATCACCATCTGCAGTGATTAGCAGTATATACATACAACTATATGCAAAAGAATCAATAAGGACCTACTATATAGCACAGGGAACTCTACTCAATATTTCGTAATAACCTATGAGAAGACAATCTGAAAATGAAATATATATGTATACTATATATTTATAATTGAATCACTGTGTTGTATACTTGAAACTAATATGACATTGTAAATCAATGACACTTCAATTTTCAAAAAAAGAAGAAAAAAAGGCATGTGAACTCAGATTTGAATCTGGGTCTCAGTGATGGCCAAGAGGGCTCTTTCAGTTGAATGTTAATGGTAAAAACAAAATTCAGATTGGCTTATGGAATAAAAAGCTATTTTTAGGTGGAAAGTTCTGTCCTTAGGTATGGTGTGATCAGGAACCACGTATTACCTGAATCCCTTGCTGGGCTCTGCCTTCCACTGACTGACCCTATTTTCTGAGTCCACGTGGTGGGCCATGGCTGCGTGCTCACTACATCATGGTACGTAGTACAGCTGTGGATTCCTACTCCACTTTCCAACCATTGTGGCTGGGCAGATTGTTTGAGTTACTACTCTTGGCTCACCAGGTCTCCTCCTGCTCTCAGTGGCAGGAGGTTAATCTGCATGGAAGATGTCAGCAGGGTCCCATCCGTCCAGCTTAGGTTTGAGCTCAGCTGGAAACCACGGGCATGGAGAAGACTGGGTCAGAAGTGTCCTCTGTAGGGTTCTTTTGGACTTTGTCAAAAGCTCACAGGTCCTAGCTCTCCATGTTCTCTCTGCATCCAAGTTCCTGTCATTTCTTCGTCTCCAAATACAATCCTTTAAGTCTATAGGTGGTAGCAGCACCAGTGAACTTACGGTTGCTCTATATCCTGTGTACCCTTTGCAGTCAGTCTGTTTGCGTATAAGTCCTTCTTAATTTATCCTGACTGGAGTGAGCCATCTGCTTCTACTGGGTGTCTGACTGTTACAGAGATAGAAAACACTTATTGCCTCTGATCAAGCTTGTCTCCTGCCCTGGGACTTAGAGAGCTCTACTTAGTCAACATGTATAGAGACCGAGAAACTGGAGACAGTCATGTGGAGAAGCAGGAATGAATGCTAAAGAGATAGACAAAATTGGTGAACTACAAAGAGGTTTGCTCTTGTGGCAGGAAAATTTGGTGGGTGTTTCTAAGGCAGTTGTTTCTAGGGTATCTAAGGTGTGTAATGATTTCCAGATGAACTATCTTGCTGAAGAATGTCTACTTACATTTTCAGTTCAGTTCAGTTGCTCAGTCGTGTCCGACTCTTTGGGACCCCATGAATTCCAGCACACCAGGCCTCCCTGTCCATCACCAACTACCAGAGTTTACCCAAACTCATGTCCATTGAGTTGGTGATGCCATTCAGCCATCTCATTTAGGGTATGAATATTGGATCCTACTGCTGAATATGTGACTGGACAAGGCTAGAGACAGCTAGGTAAGAATGTTGAAAACTCTGGTTTATGTAACTCAGTGTTAGTTTGTGAAAATGAACACGTTTTGCACAGCTGTGCATCCATATTACTGGGTTTGGAGACTGCCTACTGCATCTTTTATTTCATGTTATTTGGTCACATCTGCAAACCTGTAGTTGAGAGACCAGAAGATACTTATATTTTAATTAAGAAATATAGGAGTTCTACCAAAAAAGTGTGCATCAGCTTGGAGAAATTATATGTATGCATGCACGCTCCATCGTGTCCAAGTCTTTGCGATCCCATGAACTGAAGCCAGCCAGACTCCTCTGTCCATGGAATTTTCCAGACAAGCATACAAGAGTGGGTTGCTATTTCCTAGTCCAGGGGATCTGCCCAGCTCAAGGACTGAGCCAGCATCTCCTGTGTATCCTGCACTGGGAGGCGAATTTTTGCCACTGTATCATCTAGGCAAAATTACACCGAGAAAATTCCAGCCAGAGCTGATTTATGTCTTATCTTTTCTGAAGGTGATAGATTAGGCCCAAAACTGTGTTCTTGTCACCTGGAAACTTGCAAAAGCATCCCTCCCCAATATTTAGCTTTTGTTCACATTTTAATCTTTTACCCCAGTTATTTCCAATGCATTGGATGAAGCTCACTTGGATACTGGAGAACTAACTCTGTTCCTATATTTTTCTAGAGATTGTTTTATAAGTGATTACAGCTAATAGATACCATAGGAAAAATGACTCAGGATGTTGAGGGCAATAAATAATATTTTAATAATAGATATTTTGATTATTATTTTATTAAGTTTTTAAATTATGTTATCAAGTACTTTTTATTATGATGGTATTATGTTTTACAAAAGGAATGTAAACTGAAGATTTGTTTTTTGTTGAGGTTACCAGAGGGGAAAGAAGCTAAAAATTATGCTCCAGCCAGATTGAAGACAGGTTTAATCCCAGTCAAATTTTCAGATATTAGAGAAGAAAATTCTATTCAGTTGTCTTTCTTACTCTGTGCAACCTAGACACAATTATTTACCCCAGGGCCACGGGCATTCTTGAGAGTTATTTGATTAGGTTGCCAGTAAATATACTTTGGCAAAAATATAAGAGAGATCAGACATTACTACAAACTATATTTCTCTGTTTCTGGGGTCTGTATCAATAGTTTATACTATCTTTAGGGGAAATTATTCCATATTGCTAGTCTAATAGCTGAAACCAAAACAACCTCTCATGAAGTAGGATAGGGTAGTTTATTACAGGGAATGAAACAGTTATTAGATTCCTTTCCACAAGATTTTCTCCTTCTTGTTATTTTTTTTTTTAATAAGCTAGAAACAGCTAATAACCATTTACAAAATTTCCATTAAGTTGGTATGAGCTTAAATTTTTGACGTATTAAACTTGTAAAGTGTCAATGAGGAAATCCACCTCCTGCTACCCACCTCCAGTCTTCATAATTGCACAGACCATCGACTTTCTACTAGTGCAGAGTTCTTTGATTTTTTTTTGTGTGTGATATGATCTGCTTATTGGTAAATGCTAGATGATCCCACAAATCTGGCATTTGAATCAAGTAATATGTTCCTTTTTTTCTAGGGGCTGAGGTAGAAACAAATAATGACAGTGAACATACAAAAGTCATCTTCCTGTTTTCCAATCCCCAGAATAATGTACACACACATACACACACACACACCAATATATATATGGGAGCCAAGAGAACAAAAGCTATGACTGACAGGTGGCAAAAGGGATAGAACTTAAAAGCTATCATCAGGAAAAGAGTTTGCTCAGCTAAAGAATAACTTGAATTCTGTGAGGATACCATGGGTCTATGCCAACCCCCATGGTAAAATACCATGCCACAAAAGGGGAAATTGTGTATCTTCATTTGTATATCAGTCTTGTTGATCTTTCAAATGAAACACCTGTGGTTTTGGTGATTTTTTGGTTTTGTATTTTATTAGAATCCTTTCTCGGAGAAGGCAATGGCACCCCACTCCAGTACTCTTGCCTGGAAAATCCCATGGACGGAGGAGCCTGGTAGGCTGCAGTCCATGGGGTTGCTAAGAGTTGGACACGACTGAGCGACTTCACTTTCCCTTTTCACTTTCCTGCATTGGAGAAGGAAATGGCAACCCACTCCAGTGTTCTTGCCTGGAGAATCCCAGGGACGGGGAAGCCTGGTGGGCTGCCGTCTATGGGATCGCACAGAGTCAGACACGACTGAAGTGACTTAGCAGCAGAATCCTTTCTGATTTTTAATATTTTAGTTATTCCACTTAACTCTGAGTTTCATTTGCTCTTCTCTTTCTAGTTTTTTCTTAAAGTGGAAATTGAGTTTATTGTTTGAGACTGTTCTTTTCTTATATAAACATTCAGAGCTATAAACTTTCTTTTAAGCACTGCTATAGCAGCATACCATAAACTTTGACCTATTGTGTTTTTATTTTATTTTCAATTCAAAATAATTCAATAATTTAATTCAAAACAAGTTGTGATTTCTCTTTTGATTTCTTCCTTAACTCTTTACCTCTAAAGGTTAGCTTATTTGTTTTCTCCATATTTGAGATTATCTTCATATTTTATGAAATTGATTTGTACTTTAAAACTTTTTGGCCACACACCTTACTTTAATGATTTAAATCCTTTTAAGTTTTACTATGAGATTTGTTTTATGTGTCAGAACATAACCTCTTTTGGCAAATGTGCCATGTGGTCTCGAAAAGAATATATCTTTTAATTGTGGAGTATTCCATAAATATGAGTTAGGTCAAGCTATTGATGCTGTTGTTTTTGCTCAGGTGCCAAGGTGTGTCTGACTCTTCGCAGTCCCGTGGACTGGAGCACACCAGGATTCCCTGTCCCTCGCCATCTCCTGGACTTTGCCCAGGTGATAAGCTATTGATAGTGCTATTCAATTTTTACAAACTCCATATTGTTTTTTGCCTTCTTGTTCTATTATTTTGTGAAAGAATAATATTGAAATCTCTAAGCAAATTTTGGATTTGTGTATTTCTCTTTGCATCTCATTTTTTTCATGTATTTTTATAATAGTTCTATTGAGACATTATTAATATGCATAAAATTAACTTTTTTAGGTGTACAATTCTAATTGTAATTTTTAATTATGTACAGAGAGTGTGATTATCACCACTATTAACTTTAAAACATTTTCATCACCCCCTGGAGAAAACCTGTTCCAATTAGCAGTCACTCCCAATTCCCTCATCCTTCCACCTCTTGGCAATAATTTATATACTCTCTGTCTCTATGGATTTGCTTATTCTGGACATTTCATGTGAATATTTTCAAACAACATGTGGTTATTTTGAAGTGTGAAGTGTAGATCCATTTCTTGTTATTCCACCTTGGCTAGGAGTGAAAGTATAAAAATCAAATTTATGATTTAATATATTTGAAAAACTGGGCATCTTTTAAATTTATAAAATTCATGTCATATCTAACTATATTTAGTGACATATAATGTCTCTGCACTGTATTTTTGGCTGCAGAGACCACAGCTTTAAAAATGTTTAGAAGACTATATATTAGAACACAAACTTCCTTTTTACCATAAGTAATACAAAGAAATGTTCCAGTTATCTGGCAACTGAACTATTGAATTAAAAAGAGAAAAATTGATTTAATGACAATTCACCTTCAACAAATTTAAACAGTTTTTCAAAATCTCTCAATTCCACTATCTGTTTTCCAATATTCTTAAAGTAACCCATTCAGTTTGGTTCAGTCACTCAGTTGTGTCTGACTCTTTGCGACCCCATGGACTGCAGCACGCCAGACTTCCCTGTCCATCACCAACACCCGGGGCTTGCTCAAACTCATGTCCATCCTGTCGGTGATGCCACCAACCATCTCATCCTCTGTCATCCCCTTCTCCTCCTGCTTTCAATCTTTCCCAGCATCAGGGTCTTTTTTAATGGGTAAGTTCTTTTTTTCAGGTGGCCAAAGTATTGGAGTCTCAGCATCAGCATCAGTCCTTCCAATGAATTTTCAGGACTTTAGGATTGACTGGTTGGATCTCCTTGCAGGCCCAGGGACTCTTAACAGTCTTAGTAGGAGTACGTAGACATTCCCTTCTCCAGGGGAATCTTCCCAACCCAGGTCTCCTGCATTGCAGGCAGATTCTTTACCATCTGAGACACCAGGGAAGCCCAAGTTTAAAGACGGCATCAATTCAAAAGCATCAATTCTTCAGCGCTCAGCTTTCTTTATGGTCCACCATTCACATCGATACATGACTACTGGAAAAAATCATAGCTTTACTAGACAGACCTTTGTCAGCAAAGTAATGTTTCTGCTTTTTAATATGCTGTCTAGGTTGGTCATAAGTTTTCTCCCAAGGAGCAAGTGTCTTCATTTCATGGCTGCAGTCACCATCTGCAGTGATTTTGAAGTCCAAGGAAATAAAGTCTCTCACTGTTTCCATTGTTTCCCCATCTATTTGCCATGAAGTGATGGGACCAGATGCCAGGTTCTTCGTTTTTTGAATGTTGAATTTTAAGCCAAATTTTTCACTTTCCTGTTTTACTTTCATCAAGAGGCTGATAGTTCCTCTTCACTTTCTTCCCTAAGGGTGGTATCATTTGCATATCTGAGGCTATTGATATTTCTCTGGGCAATCTTTTCTCTTTTTTTTTTGGTGGTATAGCTAGTTTTATTAGAAAAAACAAAGGATAGTACATCTTCGAGGAGTGAGGGCAGGCCGACCCAAAAAACAAAGAGAAAAGAGGCCTCAATCCTTCTAGTTTCCTCCTTTTATACATTTGTCTCCTCCTCACTGAGACTGCCCTTTGTAAATTGGCCTAGCCAGGAGGGCTGTTTGATTTACCTGAGGTCCTCACTTTGGTCCTCCGGCCTTCCTTTGTTCTATTTTTGGGGGCTTTTCCCTTCTTTGTCTTTTAGCCACCACCATTCTGGGCTCCTGTTTCCTATTCTAACTGTCTAACATTCCCCCCTCAAGAGATGGGAGGCCCGATTCCTTGGGAATAGGGGCGTCGAGGTCTCTCTGGTTACTTCCTGCTGAACTGGGATGGTGAAGGGCATTGGGCCTCCTCCTCTTGCTAGTCTCAAGCCTCAGAGTCCTTATAGCGGTGTCCATCTAAGGGTGAGTGATATTTTCTGTGGTCAGCTGTAGTTTTATATATCCTTGTTGAACTTGCACTGCATGTTGTAGCTTGTTGACCTGGGCAGAGACGAAATGGGTTTGACAATTGATAATACATGGAGCAGTCATAAGCAGCATCAATATGGTGATTACAGGGACTAGTAGGGACATTAGCTAACTCCAAATTTCCCATGGCCATCTCTTGGCAGTCCTAATTCCAGCTTGTGCTTCATCCAGCCTGGTATTTCATGTGATGTACTCTGCATGTAAGCTAAATAAGCAGGGTGATGATATATAGTCTTAACATACTCCTTTTCCAATTTGGAACCAGTCCATTGTTCCATGTCCAGTTCTAACTGTTGCTTCTTGGCCTGCATATAGATTTCTCAAGAGTCAGGTAAGGTGGTCTGGTATTCCCATCTCTTTAAGAATTTTTCACAGTTTGTTGCGATCTACACAGTCAAAGGCTTTGGTGTAGTCAATAAAGCAGAAGTAGATGTTTTATTGGAGCTCTCTTACTTTTTCTATGATCAAACGGATGTGACGATTTGATGTCTGCTTCCTCTGCCTTTTCTAAATCCAGCTTGAACATCTGGAAGTTCTCAGTTCATGTACTGTTGAAGACTCAACATGAAATGATCCTTTGGTATCTCTAATTTTCTTGAAGAGATCTCTAGTTTTTCCCATTCTTTTGTTTTCCTCTATTTCTTTGCATTGATCACTTAAGAAGGCTTTCTTATCTCTCCTTGCAATTCTTTGCAAGTCTGCATTCAGATGGGTATATCTTTCCTTTTCTCCTTTCCCTTTCACTTCTCTTCTTTTCTCAGCTATTAGTAAGGCCTCCTCAGACAACCATTTTGCCTTTTTGCGCTTCTTTTCCTTGAGGATGGTCTTGATCACTGCCTCCTATACAGTGTCACAAACCTCCGCCCTTAGTTCTTCAGGCATTCTGCCTGTCAGATCTAATCTCTTGAATCTATTTGTCACTTCCACTGTATAATCATAAGGGATTTGATATAGGTCATGCCTGAATCGCCTAGTGGTTTTCTCTACTTTCTTTAAGTCTGAATTTTCCAATTAAGAGTTCATGATCTGAGCCACAGTCAACTCCCAGCCTTGTTTTTACTGACTGTTTGGAGCTTCTCCATCTTTGGCTGCAAAGAATGTAATCAATCTGATTTCAGTATTGAACATCTGGTGACGTCCATGTGTAGAGTCATCTTTTATCTTGTTGGAAGAGGATGTTTGCTATGACCAGTGCTTTCTCTTGGCAAAACTCTGTTAGCCTTTTCTCTGGTTCATTTTGTACTCCAAGGCCAAACTTGCCTGTTACTTCCTACTTTTGCATTCCAGTCCCCTTTAATGAAAGGACATTTTTTTGGGGAGTTAGTTCTAGAAGGTCTTGTAGCTCATCATAGAACCATTCAAATTCAGCTTCTTCAGCATTAGTGGTTGGGGTATAGACTTGGATTACTGTCATATTGAATGGTTTGCCTTGGAAACGGACAGAGATCATTCTGTAATTTTTGAGATTGCACCAAAGTACTGCATTTTGGACTCTTTTGTTGACTATGAGGGTTATTCCATTCCTTCTAAGGGATTCTTGCCCGCAGTAGTAGATATAATGGTCATCTGAATTAAATTCACCCATTCCGGTCCATTTTAGTTCGCTGATTCCTAAAATGTCGATGTTCCCTCTTGCCATCTCCTGTTTGGCCACTTTCAATTTGCCTTGATTCATGGACCTAATATTCCAGGTTCCTATTCAATATTGCTCTTTATAGCATCGGACCTTGCTTCCATCACCCTCACATCCACAACTGGGTGTTGTTTTCGCTTTGGCTCTGTCTCTTCATTCTTTCTGGAGCTATTTCTCTGCTCCTTTCTAGTAGCTTATGGGGTACGTACTGACCTGGGGAGTTTGTCTTTCATTGTCATATCTTTTTGCCTTTCATACTGTTTATGGGGTTTTCAAGGCAAGAATACTGAAGTGGCTTGCCATTCCCTTCTCCAGTGGACCTTGTTTTGTCAGAACTCTCCACCATGACCCATCCATCTTGGGTGGCCCTACACTGCATGGCTCATAGTTCCATTGAATTAGACAAGGCTGTGATCCATGCGATCAGTTTGGTTAGTTTGCTGTGATTGTGGTTTTGTTCTCTCTGCCCTCTGATGGATAAGGATAAGAGGCTTGTGGAAGCTTCCTGATGGGAAGTGTGTAGCCATTATAACAACCCATTAACTTGTTTTAATTTTCACTTTTCAGCCAGATACTTTGGCATCATGTAGCCAAAACTCTAGGCTGATCATAATTATGGAGGGAGATGTACTCTTCTATAATGCTGAGCACAAGGATTCTTTTGCTTTAGAATATTCTGTCAAAGGGGCTTCCCTGGTGGCTCAGATGGTAAAGAATCTGCTTGCAATTCAGGGGACCTGGGTGTAATCCCTGGCTCAGGAAGTGCCCCCGGAGAAGCAAATGAATACCCACTCCAGTATTCTTGCTTGGAGAATTCCATGGACAAAGGAGCCTGGTGAGCTACAGTCCATGGGGTTGCAAAGAATCAGACATGACTAACACTTTGACTTTTCATTCTGTCAAAGGCAATTGTGGTAAAGGATAAAACAGTAAAAATATTTGCCCAAATTACAACAGAAAAAAGATGCACACTTTGCAGAAGAGATTTCACCATTAAATACATCTATGAGAAAAATATTTAACTTCATTACTGAAAAATGTAAACTAAATGTAAACTAAACTAAAACTGCTAATAAGGTATTTTTTCTTAATTAGTTGGTATTTAACTTCTTAGTTATAACTTTTACTCTATTTTCACTGTTTCTTTCATAAAATTTCAATATAAATTTTGCTTAGTTATTTTAAATAATAAAAACCAACTGTTGTTCAGCTTTTCAGTCACGTCTAACTCTTTGTGATCCCGTGAACTAGAACATGCCAGTCTTCCCTGTCCTTCCTCATCACCTGGAGCTTGCTCAAACTCATGTCCATTGAGTCAGTGATGACATCCAAACATCTCATCCTCTGTTGTCCCCTTCTCCTTCTCCTCTTGTTTTCAATCTTTCCCAGCATCAGGGTCTTTTCTAATAAAAAACAATACTTCTAATCTATAAAAATTAAACAATGAATCTGAAACTGCATCTCAAATGGATTCTTTTGAAGTCCAGATATTAAATCTAATTTAAAATTTATCAAAGAAAATAAGAATTAGAAAGCATCAGAAGTATTCTTTTAAAATCTATGTTAAAAATATTCCATAATTATCTTTGTTGTGTTTGTAGGTAATTATGTTATATGCTAATGACAATATCTGTTCTTTTCCTAAATTGTTTTCTAATATGTGTTTTATTTATAATATACTAAAATGATATTCTGATCTAAATTCTACTCCAAATGGTTTTTAATGGCATGTTTTGTGGTTTTAACCTGCATTTCCCTGATGGTTATGATGCTGAGCATCTTTTCATGTGCTTATTTACAATCCATTTACCGTTTTTGTGGAAGAAACTGTGCAAATATTTTTCCAGTTTTATTGATTTATTTGTCTTATTATTGAGATGTAACATTTCTTTACACATTCTATACCCAAGTTTTTGTCATATATGTGTTTTGGAAATATTTTCTTCCAATTTGTGTTTGTCTTCACATTGTCTTAACTGTATCTTTTGAAGGACTGATAATTTTATTTGTTCATGCAATCCAAACTATCTTTTTCTTTCGTTTATGTTTCATGCTTTTTGTATTGCATTTAAGAAGTCTCTGTATAGCCTAAGGGCACAAAGTTTTTTTTTTTAATTAATTAATTTATTTTAATTGGAGGATAATTACTTTACAATATTGTGATGGTTTTTGCCATACATCAATATGAACTGGCGATGGGTATACGTGTGCCCCCTCATCTGAACCCCCCATCCTCTCCCCTCCCCACCTTATCCCTCTGGATTGTCCCAGATCACTGGCTTTTGGTGCCTTGCTTCATGCATCGAACTTGTGCTGGTCGTCTGTTTTACACATGGTAATGTACATGTTTCAATGCTATTCTTTCAAATAACCCTACCCTTGCCTTCTTGTATATTTTCTTTCAGAAGATTTTAATAATCTTAGCTCTTATGTTTAGATCTCTGACCCATATCAAGGTAATCAATATATGGTTTGAGGTAAAAATTGTGTTTTTAAAATAATACTATTTCAGGACCATATAATGAAAGGCTACCCTTTCCTCAATAAAATCCTTTAGCATCTCTGTCAATGATTAATTAAACATAGTTCTGAAGTCTGTTTCTTGACAATCTGTTATGTCCCATTGCTCTGTATAGTTGTTCTTGTGCCAAAACTGCAAAATATTGATTTCTGTAATCTTGAAATCAGAAAAAATGACTCCTTCAAATTTGTTCTTTTTCAAAACTGTTTCAACATTTCTAGGGTTTTGCACTTCTATAACATTCAGAATAAACTTGCCAATACCTAAGGAAAAAAAAAAACAAAACCTGGGATTTTGATTGGTATCATGCATCTGGTAGAATGGCTAACATTTAAAAACAGTGAGAATATCCAGTGCCGATGAGGGTGTGGGAGTGACTGAAACATTCAGGAATTTCATGTGAGAATACAAAATGGTACAGCTACAGTGGGAAAGAATTTGGCAGTTCCTTGTGTTATATGTACGCTTAGCATATAATACAGTTATCCTGCCTTTTGGTTTATTATGACCAAAGACTTGTCTACATATGTTTATGGCAACTAGTCACCCCAAACTAGAAACTATCCAAATGTCCATCAAGAGGTAAGTGAATACACAATTTGTGGTGTGTCTAATTTGGGGAATGGTACGCAGAAATAAAAGTAAGCTACTAATTCATATGACAACATGGATGAATCTTAAAGGCATCATGATAACTGAAGAAGCTCAGTACAAGGGGCTACCTATTGAATGTTCTCATTTATATAACATTCTAGAAGAGGCAGAATGTAGGGCGCATAAGCACAAAGTCAAATGGCTAGAGAGCAGATGGAGCAAAAATTGACTGAAAGGGGGAGAAGCTAACTTTACATATTGATGAAACTGATATGTTGATCATTGTAGTTATTACACAACCCTATATATCTGTCAAAACCATCCAACTGTATACCTCAAAAGAAAGAATTTTATCCTAGGAAAATTGAACCTCCTTACACCCCACAAAACAACAAATAAACCATAGTTTTTAGAAAGCCCAGTCAGTTAGTGTAACCTACACAATTTATTCCAGACTTTATTATTCTAATATAGACATAAACTACAAGTGTTGGAGCTTCTTCATCAGTACAGGAGTTAAGAAAAGATCTGATACTGGAAACATGGTAGCAAGACCTTAACTCTTCTCCCTTCCTCTTTTTTCTGCCAGTAGCTGCATATTCTTATATTTAAATATGTCTACTTTTTTATATTATATTTGATATAAGATTTAACCAGTAGCTAGTTTCTATATAAGCAATTTTAATAAATCATTTACTAAAGCCTCTACATTTCTTATTAATTCAGGTTAACTTGTTTTAAAAGAGTGTTCTTTACAAATTGTGAGATGTATTTTCAAAGTTCTCGTACAGTATTCCCTATAGATTTCTTGGCTTAGATTTAATTTGAAAGTGGCTATATAATTTATTCTCAATGAAAAGCTTGTATATTTAGTTGGTAAGTCTTTTGAACACATTCACACTTATATGTGGAGCATGACCTTTGCAAAACAAACTATTGTCCTCAAGAGCTTTTGATCAAATGGTATACTGTAGCCATAACAGCTGCCATTTAAACATCTTATGGAAAAAAGGTCAGGTACTTATCGTAATTCATGTGACTGATGGAAAAAACAGCCCAAGAAAATGCATCCTTCCTCCCTGCTTTTCAACTTTTTCTTTTTCTTTTTTTTTTGGACTACTTCCAAAATGATTTTAGTTTTATTTGTATTTATGTTGCAACTAATTATTTTCTTTCTTTCTTCTTTTCTTTTCTTTAAAAACCATGACTATAATCACTCACCAAGTATTAGTTCTCTGTGGATGCAGAATCCAGATGGCCTGGCAGATGGAGCCTGAAAGATTGGTTAAAATGTCCCAGACACATCCATTACTTAAATACTCCATAGGAAATTTGAATAAAACTAAAGATCTGAAACTCTATGGACTGGAGAGGGTAGTCAGCTGTAAAGTTCATGTGCAAAAACATGGTTGATTATCATTTCTTAAAGGAAACTTCTTGTACCATTATTTTGCTATTTGTGCATTATTTAATGATTTGATACTAAAGAAAAACTACCAAATCTTACCTTGATGACAAGAAAATGTAAACTCAAATCTCCCACTTCTTCTTCTTTTTAACCTCATTTGTAGAAACAGGGCTTGGAAATGTGGGAAGTTATTCTTCTCCCAAATCAATTCAAGGAGTCTGAGGTATTCTTTTCTTGGATAGAAAGGGGGAAATATTTTGTTTTTCATGTGGTGAATGTTAATCAGTCATATCAGTTTATAAATATGCTTTTCTGTAGAGAGAAATTTTCTCAAATAGTAATAAAAAAACAATAACTTAATTAGCCACACCACTTACTGAATGGCAATTATGTACTCATATCAAAAGATGAACTACTGCTACTGTGTTTTCACATAATAGACGCTCCTTCAATGTTTACTCATTCTCCTGCACTTATTATTTTCATACATGTTGAAATCCAGGAGAAGACTAGAGAATACATAAAGATTTCACTGGCTCCATGAGATGTACCAACATGGATTTAGATTTAAATTTGGAACAAACAAGTGAACAGACAACAAAGTTTTCCTTAAAAATATCACACAGGAATGAGGTATTAGCAATTTAAAAAAATTGCCCAATACTCATGCCTGTATTCTCAAACAGGGTGAAGAGTAGAAAGAGTGAATAGTGTTAAAGAAATGTGTAATATATATTATACATAAATGAACTGAGCATTAATTTAGGATATTTACAAG
Organism: Bos indicus; assembly: GCF_029378745.1. Classification (NCBI taxonomy): domain Eukaryota; kingdom Metazoa; phylum Chordata; class Mammalia; order Artiodactyla; family Bovidae; genus Bos; species Bos indicus. Next base: position 113,293,231 of record NC_091761.1, read on the forward strand.
CAAACACCTGATGGTTTTTTATTTGTCTCTTACATCATTTTGAGGCTCACTTTTGGAGATTTCTGGTTCTGATTCACATTTCTTATGTTCCAGCTCAGTGCATCTGCAATGTGGCACTGCTTGTGAGGCAGAAGACACTTTTGAGCAACTCACTGCATTGTAGGAGAAGATGCGTGAGGGGAGAAGGCTGTTTTAAGTAGCGTTACTAGCAAGAAATAGCACTTTACCTGAAATACAATTTCAAATGCTATTTTTCAGTTCTTGTAAAACAGAGAAGTAAGGTGAGAGGCAGAAGAAGGTGTGACCTTAACCATCATCAGAGACTAGGAGATGGAACTTCTTGGAAATCATTTCATCACATAAAAATTTTATTGGATTTATTTTTGTAATGGCTTCCAGTTGTCCCCCACTTCCTGAGAATGAAATAGTCTTGCTTCTCTGCTCAGTTAAACTTCTGGTCTATTTTGAAAACTAATTTCCATGTCTTTGGAGTCCATTTTGAAGACCTTTACATATGGGTTGGTTTACTAACTTCCTCCTCTCTACTAACATACAGGTCATTTTTCCTTTAAAGATTCTGACACCAATGAACAATTGGTGTTTCCCAGGCACTACCAAGTAACTCCTGGACACCCAATGGGTGTCCTCCCATTCAACACAATTCTGACACTATGAACTTGGAGGTAGCATCATATCCATGCGTCAAGGGCTCAATCTCACAGGACTGCCTCTTCTCCACATCAGATGCCAATCAAAAGTCTAGGTTATTACCTGTGCTTCTGACCAATTAACTATAAATCAGGAGTTCTCAGGACCCGCTCCTTGTGTTTGATTAGTCTGCTAGAGTTGCTCACTCTAGAATTTAGAGAAACATTTTACTTACTAGATTGCCAGTTTATAAAGGGTATGACTCAGGAAAAGCCAGGTGGAAGAGATACATAGGGCAAGGTGTGAGGAAAGGGCAGAAACTGCCATGCTCTCTCCAGGAACACCAGTCACCCCAAATCTCCTAGTGTTCAGCAACTGGGAAGTTCTTAGAACTGTATTTATTTGAATTTTTGTGGAAGCTTCATTACATAGTCACGTTTCATTAAATGGTTGACCCTTAGCAATTGCTTCAATCTCCAATCCTTCTCTATGGAGGAGGAAGGTGGGGAGCATTTTAAATTCCAAACCTTGAGTTTATACATAGTATTAATTGTGTGTATGTGTCAATTCATTAACTAATGAGGACCTACTGTGTGGCATAGCGAACTCTACTTAATGCTCTATGGTGACCTAACTAGGAAGGAAATCCAGAAAGAGATTTAGAAAAGGCAGTGGAACCAGATATCAAATTGCCAAAATCTGTTGGATGATAGAAAAAGCAAGGACATTCCTGTAAAACATCTACTTCTGCTTCATTAACTATGTAAAATCTTTGACTGTGTAGATCACAACAAACTGTGGAAAATTCTTAAATAATGGGAATACCAGACCTCCTTACCTGTCTCCTGAGAAACCTGTATGCAGGACAAGAAGCAACAGTTAGAACCAGACATGGAACAATGGACTGGTTCAAAATCGGGGAAGGAGTATGTCAAGGCTGTATATTGTCATCTGCTTATTTAACTTATATGCAGAGTACATCATGAGAAATGCTGGGCTAGATGAAGTACAAGCTGGAATCAAGATTACCTGAAGAAATATCAACAACCTCAGATATACAGATGATATCACTCTAATGGCAGAAAGTGAGGAGAAACTAAAGGGTATCTTGATGAGGGTGAAAGAGAAGACTGAAAAAGTTGGCTTAAAACTCAACATTTAAAAATCTAAGATCATGGCATCTGGTCCCATCACTTCATGGCAAATATATGGGGAAACAATGGAAACAGTGGCAAATTTTCTTTTTGCTTGGGCTCCAAAATCACTGCAGATGGTGACTGCAGCCATGTAATTTAAAGACGCTTGCTCCTTGGAAGAACCTAGACAGTGTATTAAAAAGAAGAGACATGACTTTACTGACAAAGGTCCATCTTATCAAAGCTATGGTTTTTCCAGTAGTCAGGTACAGATGTGAGAGTTGGACCATAAAGAAGGCTGTAAGAAAGTAAGTGAAGTCAGTCATGTCTGACTCTTTGCGACCCCATGGACTGTAGCCCACCAGGCTCCTCTGTCCATGGGATTTTCCAGGCAAGAATACTGGAGTGGGTTGCCATTTCCTTCTCCAAGAAGGCTGAGCACTGAAAAATTGATGCTTTTGGATTGTGGTGTTTGAGAAGCCTCTGGAGAGTTCCTTGGACAGCAAGGGGATCAAACCAGTCAATCCTAAAGGAAACCAACCCTGAATATTCATTGGAAAGATTAATGCTGAAGCTCCAATACTTTGGTCACCTTATGGGAAGAGCCACCTCGTTGGAAATGACCTGATGCTGGGAAAGATTGAAGGCAGGAAGAGAAGGAAACAACAGAGGATGAGATGGCTAGATATCATCACTGACTCAATGAGCATGAGTTTGGGCAAACTTAGGGAGATAGTGAAGGACATGGAAGCCTGGCTTGCTGCAGTCCATTGGGTCACAAAGAGTTGGACATGACTTAGCAACTGAACAACAAACAACAAAATGTATTCATATGGCTGATTCACTTTTTTATACAACAGGAAGTAACAAAATTGTAAAGCAACTATATGCCAATAAAAAATAATGAAAAAAAAAAAAAAGAAAGTTCCAGACCTATAATTCAGTGGTTGGTTCTCCAGGCAACCAGCTCTCTTCCCTAAGAAACCAGGGACCTTTCCAAAAGTCACCTCATTACCATAACAAAAGACACCAGAGCTTCTCTGGCTGCACAGAAGGTAAAGAATCAGCCTGCGATGCAGGAGACCTGGGATTGATCCCTGGGTTGGGGAAGATCCCCTGGAGGAGGGCATGGGAACCCACTCTAGGGTTCTTGCCTGGAGAATCCCATAGACAGAGGAGCCTGCCGGGCTGCAGTTCATGGGATTGCAAAGTCAGACACGACTGAGTGACTAAGCACATAGCACAACCCTCTTGTCACTTAGGGGAAATTCCAGTGGATTTAAGAGTTCTGTGCCAGAAACTAGGACAAAGCCCACAAATATGCGTTTCTTATAACAAATCACAATATCACATCTTTATAATTATTTTTCTTTAAAAGAAAACTGAGCAGTAGGAGTTTAAAGTACAAGCCCACACATATTCTTACAATCCTGATAAAACTATGTTAATTTTCAGACCCTTTCACACTCCTCCTTTTGTCTGAGTCTGACTTGTATGATACCCAGTAGAAATTTCTGTCCTGTCAGTACTATGAGATTGTGACCTTGTTTGGTGCCTACTATGATCCTCAATACATGACCAGCTCCATATTTCATATTCTGATTTGAATAGAAAGATCTGAGACAAAACCTTTATGTTAGCATCTGTCCTAATTTTTCTTCCTCTCTCTGTATCTTGTCCTTTTAAACCTGTCTCTTTAAAAAGAAAACTATCTACACACTTTTGATCTCAATGTCTGGAATCTGATTGAAGGTTGAGATATTATTAGCTTGAGTGGTAAAGAGAGCTTGAATTTTATGCCACATTTTTTTTTTTCCTCCCAGGAATTTAAATAATGCTTGATTGTACTGAGTATTCATTGTTGAGTGCTGCAAGAAAATCGCTGACTGTTGGTCCATGATTGTAAGAAAAGAATTCACAAATGTGAGTAAAAGGAAAAGGCTGAGAAATGACATGATGATGCCACAGAGGAAGATTAGAAGGCCAGTGGCACCTGCTTTAAGGATAGCGGTGGGATGAGAGAACAGAATTCTTTCTGAATTATCAGTCATGTACATTATTCTGTATTGCTTGAAGTATTTTATGATAAAAATAAGTTAGACTCTGTGGCAGATCGATATGAGATCATTTTAGTCTTTAGATACTAATCACATGGCAAATGTTATGGGCAGTCATGAACATCTATGAGCTTTGGTTTCCTCTTTTGTAAAGGAGAAAAAAAAAATTGGGGGCTCTTACAATAAAAGTGTAAAACATCAAACAGGCAGATGGCTCAATAAACGCCATCTATGTCATCAAAATATCACACCGAGTTTTATTGTCTGAATGATTTGCTGTAGCAACAACTCCAGCTTTGTGTGTCAGAGTATTATTGTGGTCAAGTCCAGCTGTGGTATGAAAAATATTTTTGTCTTCTAAATCATTCGTTCAAATTTATTTGGACTTGAGAATCATGGCATTCATACTTCAAGATGTTCCTCTGGTAATATAGCTGTTTCATCAAGAAATAGAGCTAATTAAGAAGAAAAAGAAAACTAACAGCCCTTCTGGAAACTATTGGAACTCAAATGGTGCCCCTTCAACCCCTGACTCACTCAATAATTGTTGCTGTTGTTCAGGGTGCTAAGTCATGTCCAATTCTTTGCATCCCCATGGACTGAAGCATGCTTGGCTTCCATGTCCTTCACTATCTCCTGGAGCTTGCTCAAACTCATGTCCATTGAGTCAGTGATTCCATCCAATCATCTCATCCTCTGTTGTCCCCTTCTCTTCCTGCCTTCAATCTTTCCCAGCATGAGGGTCTTTTCCAATAAGTCAGCTCTTTGCATTAGGTAGCCAAAATACTGGAGCTTCAGCTTCAGCATGGGTCCTTCCAATGAATATTCATGATCAATATAGGAGTAATTAAAAATACATATGCTTAAGATTTTAATAAAAGCTCTCATTTTCCTTTTTTCTTTTTTTCATTAGTACAGGTTGATTTTACACATAAGACCTTAAGTTTATTTACAAAAGCACCATGTGTAATGAATTCTCCTCTTGAGGGATCTGATAGGACCATCTGGAAGACATAGAGTGGGTATGAGTCAGTAGGTCTAACAGCTGACATTAACATGCAAACATTCTGCCACTAGCCTTTGGATTTTCACTGCTAAGTTATTATAATTCTAAATACACTATTGCTGCTTCCCCCCACCACCCAATTTTTAAACTAAACAAAAGAAGTTCACTCATTTCTTCCACCTGCTATCCCTACTCTGGCAGCCACCATCTTGCTCTCTGTATCTATGAGTTTAGTTTTGTTTCTTTAAATATATATATATACCAGGTGTGTGTGTGTATATATATATATATATTCCATGTGTAAGAGAAATGTATTTGTCTTTTTCTGTCTCATATTTCACTTGGCATAATACCACTGACATTCATTCATGTTGTTGTAAATGGCAGGGCTTTATTATTTTTATGAACAAATAATACTCCATTATATATATATATACACACATATATATACACACAAATATATATGTATATATATGCACTATATATATATATATATATAATGTATATATATATATATGGTCTGTAATGGTCTTCCAGAATGCTAAAGGCTCTCACCTTCCTGACTTCCCTCATGTCATCTGCCGCAACCTATTCCAGCCCCTCTTATACTGTAACCAGGAGGAGGAATAAGAACCTGGATTTTTGAGAACAAAGATTGGGCTACACTTTCTATGAATGAAACTTTTTGAAAAGTAATAGATTAGCTTAATTTAATGTTGCCCATAATCGCCTTCAATGAATGGGGCTGATGACACCATGGCCATTATATTGGAAATGAATTTTTAAAAAGTAGATATGGAGAAGGGGGCAGCAGAGGATGAGATCATTAGATGGCATCACCAACTCAATGAACATGAGTGAGAAAACTCCAGGAGATAGTGGAGTACAGAGGAGCCTGGCGTGCCTAGTCCAGGGGGTTGTAAGGAGTCAGACAGAGTTTAGAAACTGAATAACAATATGTATATGCATAACTGATTCACTTTGATGTACCCTTGAAACTAACACAACATTGTTAATCAACAAAACTCCAGCAAAAATTTTAAAAACAAACAAATTATACCATGGCCAGCTCTCTCTTTCTCTCTTTGCTTACACTTTTATTTTCATCTACTTTGCATGAACACTGAGAGATCTAGAATTATTCCTAATCTAAGATTATTTTCTTCATGCCACCTTTCAAGGGTGGCATGTGACCACTATGTGACCACTATGCTTGGGGTGATGGATTATTCTGTGAATGTCTGGATTCCTGGGCCAGGTGTGGTATGGACATTGAGACCAACATGCTCTTCTTCTATAATATAAGACACCATTGAACAATCACCACGTGGCAGACATTAGGAATCCAGGCTAAATGTTTTGCTTGCATCTTCTCATTGAATCTTCACGACAGTGACTTGAAAGTTCAGGGTCTAATTATTCTCATGGAGAGACGGATGGTGCTTGGTTTGAAGCTACTTGAGCTTGCTTAGGAGTGGGAAATGTTAACCTGCATGTGCTTCATCCTGCTCCTTTTTTTTTTTTTTTTTCAGTTTACTGTTTCTAGCAAGTGGCACTCTCATGCTGAAAGGAGCTGGGTTTTGAGCTAGAGATATAACTCCATGCCTGCCAGATAAGCTAATGGCCTCTCTGTTCTTCCAATGCTCTGACTCTTCATGTAATGATGATGTTTTACCAAGGAACCTAGGACAGCTTAGTATCTGATACCTATTTAAATGTATATCTTTAAACATGCTGTATTTACATGGAAATACTCTGTATCCTTCTGAATGTGCTAGCAATTGTTCTTCACGGGATGGATGGATGTCTATTTTAAGAATGGATTGACTTTCGTTATCACTGTGAAGTTGTTGTAAAACAAACCCCATGATACAATGGTGGAGATGGCTTCTTGTATATGTGCAGACATAACCTCTGACATTATTCATCAGTTTGATAAGAAAATTGTTAAAAACTGAATACTTCACCTCAACTTACTGGTACGCTTCCTTTCAGCCTAAATTCTCTCCTTAACGTATCTTCTCTCCTTTTGGGAAGAGTGGGTTGTTTCCACAGACTTTCAGGGTGCCATAAGCTCCTCTCCAGAACATCTGTGTGCTTGATAGTCTACCAGCTGTGGGGAAAAAAGAAAGGAAAATATTACTACCCGGGTGGTATGCTAAAGATGGTTCCTACAGATTTAGGAGAGTCAATTATCAAATTTCAGAAACTTTGAAAACTATTTGTTGAGAACGTAATCATTAAAAATTAAATTACATACATTTAAAATTTAATGTTTTATTAAAAGCAAAGATACTCCAAAATAATCAGTTACTAATTATTTAGTGCATGTTACTGATATTTATGCTCTTGAGGTTATCTATATCTATTAACCTACATGGAAATAAACTCTATAATGGTGTACTAATGTACATTTCTTCCCAGTCAAACTAGTCACAACCAGTGGTTCTCAAGCTTTAATGTGCATCAAAAATATCTGACAGTTTTGTTTTGGTTTTTCACACACAGGTTGCTGGGCCTTACAATCACTGATCTGAGAGAGGCTGAGAATTTGCACTTAACAAGTTCACAGGTACTACTGGTCCTGCTCCTGAGATGACACTCTGAGAATTACTAGTTTACTAAACAAGCCCCATGAGCTAATCCTTGTTGTCTCAATTTAAAGACGAAGAAAGATTTAAATAGTTCAAGTATCACATTCATTTACATCTAATAGATACATGTACTTATTTGTCTCAAATATGTATTTTCTGGAGGTTCTTGAAAAAATTAAAAATAGAGCTACCATATGATCCTGCAATTCCACTGCTGTGCATTTTTTCAAAGAAAAAAGCCACACTAATTAAAAAAGATATCTGTGTGCCCATGTTCACTGCAGCAGTATATACAGTAGCCATGGTATAGAAAGAGCTTAAGTGTTCACTGATGAATGAATGCATAAAGAAATTGTGGCATATATATATATATATATAGGGTTGGAATAAGTTGTGGCAGATGACATGAAGGGAAGTCAGGAACGTGAGAGCCTTTAGCATTCTGGAAGACCGTTACCTTGATTGGTGACGCTCTCTTGAAGAGTTTAATATGAGAGGTAGTTATTTACATCAGAGCCAGTGACTGGGTCAGCATCATGGCAGAACGTTCCAATGGGCAGCAGGGATGCCTGCTTCTGTGTTGAGAACATTGGAGTGCTTATTGGGAGCTCTCTGGCAGTCCAGTGGTTAGGACTTTGTGCTTCCACTGCATGGGTTTGATTCTTGGTTGGGGAACTGATAACAGGCATGCCATGGTACAGCAAAATAATAATAATAAATAAAAGTAGAGTGCCTGAGTTATGTTGCATGAGTGTATGTGTGCTAAGTTGCTTCAGTAGTGTCTGACTCTTTGCGAACCTATGGGCTGCAATCTTCCAGGCTCCTCTGTGCATGGGATTCTCCAGGTAAGAATACTGGAATGGGTTCCCGTGCCCTCCTCCAGGGGATCTTCACAACCCAGGGAAAGAACTCACGTCTCACATCTACCTGCATTGACAGGTGGTTTCTTTATCATTAGCGCCACCTGGGGAGCTCCATGTTGCATACAGAGAGCGTTTCCAACTTTCTCTGAGACTGTCCATGTCTGAGTTGCTTCCTGTTCTTTCTTGCTTCTTGCTGTCTTTACATTAAACCCATGTTTACCCAGGCACTCGCTGAAACTCCTGTACACAGATGGAACTTCTTTTGGTGGAAACCTCAGTTCTGCTCCTGGGCTTTCTAGGTGGCGCTAGTGGTAAAGAACTTGTCTGCCAATGCAGTAGACACAGGAGATGTGGGTTTGATCTGTGGGTCGGGAAGATCCCCTGAAGGAGGACATGGCAACCCACTCCAGTATTCTTGCCTGGAGAATCCCACGGACAGAGAAGACTGGCAGGGTATGTTCCATAGGGTTGCAAAGAGTCAGACTCGACTGAAGCAATTTAGCATGCATGCAGAGTTCTGCTCCTAATGCATTTCAAAGGATTGAAGCTGGATTACGTGGGCTAATCTTTCCTATCTAAAATAAACTGGTATAGCCTTTAATAACATGGACAAAATATCTTAATAGCCACACCTATATTAATGTTTGACTGAATAACTGGCAATTATAGACCAGTTAAATTGACACATAAACTGACCATCATACCCATCTAGTAGATTTAATGTTTCCTCTTTGGCCTGAGGATATGATAGCAAAATTCTTGGTAGGATTATGAGAAGGCTCTTCTTAACATAACCAGTGTTGCCTCTTGCATGTGCACTAGGTTGCTTCAGTTGTGCCTGACTCTTTGCGACCCTATGGACTTTAAGTCACCAGGCTCCTCTGTCCACAGGATTCTCCAGGCAAGAACACTTGAGTCAGCTGCTGTGTCCTCCTCTAGGGGATCTTGTCTCTTGACCTTCCATCAAAGCTGCACCCTAGTCATAATTGAACTTCTACTTCCATGTATCTTTTTTCCATTTTTTAAAATTTAAATACAGGCCACTTCATTCTCCTGGAATCTCTTTCCTCTTATCTACTTCCACTGTTTATCTCCTTGATGTACTTCTAGATTTAACTGTCACCTCTCTGAGGATACCTTTGTGGGTCTTGTCCCTTCTGCACCCCCACTACATTCTGTGCTAAACCCTGTAAGAATGTTGAACACATTGCATTGTAATGACTTGTTTTCTTATTTGTCTCACCATCAATAGTAAATTTTTAAGAATAGGGACTAGGTCTTAGGTGTATTTCTAGTGACACACACTGATTAGCTATTTATTTATTGATGAAATAAAGGAGTCATGAAAGCAAATATCCAGAATCAGAAGTGTAAACGCTATATCAAATGATTATATTTTCTAGTTTCAGTTGATGTTTTATACTTGTGTCAGGGTAAACTCTCCTGCCTTCCCCTCAATACTATAAGCAAATCTTGAGCATACTTAGCATTGGAGAGTTAATTCTGACCCATTACTAAAGAAAGCTAAAAAACAATTTTCTCACTTATCTGGAGTTAATCTCATGCTCCATTAGAAGGCAGTGAATAGTAGATACATAAACATTACTGCTGAAATTAAGATGATGTTTGTAAATCATTCTAAATACTCACTCATACTATAGTTATCTGGCAACATGAATTGACAGTTTAAATATCTGAACTATATATAATGCAGATAGAATATATATTCCAATATTACTATGGAGTAATTCTAAAGTTAGAAGAGAAGATCATATGTCAATTTTGAATATTTTGTGAAGAATCGTATTCAAAACTCTTCCAACCAAATTGAATGAAACCTTACTTTGACATAATTTAACAACTGTTTATTTAACCTACAAGTGTGTGCATACTCAGTCCTGTGTGACTCTGTGATCCCACAGATTGTAGCCAGTCAGACTCCTCTGTCCATGGGATTGTCTCAACAAGAATCCTGGAATGGGTTGCTATTTCCTTCTCTAGGGAATCTTTCTGATCCAGGTATTGAACCCACATCTCCTGTTTCTCCTGCATTCCAGGTGGATTCTTTACCACTGAGCCACCAAGGAAGCTCTTATTGAATCTACTAAAAGTAAAAATATCACATATTAATAACAAACACTGTTAGCAGCTTTGGGCCTAAGAAGACATAGACTTTTGCTTTTATATGGATCATATTCTATTATTGTCCTTAGATTTCTCTCACATTTTCAAAAATTGAGTTAAAATGGCTTCATCTTTTCTTTCTTGGAAACTGCTACATAAAAAATATGCTCAGGGATTCTTTTTCTTTTTAATGAAAGAATCAAGCTATTTTTCTTTAAAATAGCTGAGGTGATGAAGTACTACTTCACTTTATTCTGTAAAATGATATCTTTTTTGAACATAAAATATAAAATGCTTTCTTATCACATGCATACAAAGAGCCATTAAACTGAGAGATAATCAGCAAATTGTATGTTCAGCATACTACTTTATTCTTTAGTAATAAGGAAGAAATCTACCTTTAATTAAAGCTGTCTCTTAACATTTGCATCTCAACCTCATGTCTCTAAAAGGCTGTGAGGCAGGTTGGTGATGTAACACAGGAGATTGGTAGAATTTATAAAATTTAGTCCTAAGCACCAGACAGTTTTAGAGCCTCTGAAACTTGCTGGAAACCTCTTGGGAACCTCTCTCTGGGTATGCCCAGGGTATACCAAGAGAAATTGATTGATTCATTGATTGACTGATAGTTTTTGTTGGTTCCTGCAAGAGAAATAGAAAAGAATCAGGGGTTAATAAAGTGAGGTTTGACATATCATAGTCCTAGGTCAAATATCTGTCTCTGTTGTCTACTGCGACCTGGGATATACACTTGTTTTGCTTGTCTCACGATTTTATTATATAATCTGAATTTGTCTATCATGCAAAGTTGTAGGGTTTAATTACTACTGGGTAAATGAATGTAGAGAACAATGTGCACAGTGAACACCCATTATATTGGAAATGCTTTATTTGTCACTATTCAGAGAAGAGTCACCAAACAGTTATTTAAAAAAAGACAAAAGAAAAAATAAAACAACACTTTTTGAGTGGCTAGTGGGTGCCAAGCTATGCATTTTGTGGTTTATACATATTTCACTTAATCTTAAAAAAAAAACACTATAGTCGATACATTATTATTTTAAATTCTCGTCAAAGGAAACTGAAAGACAGATTGTGACTTTTTTAAAGTCAAAGGTAATGAGTAGTGAAGTCAAGATTCAAGTTCATATCTGCTTTTCTCTGAATCCTCTGTTACCTTCTACGCCTTTCTAAGTTTCATTGGAAAGAAATCTGAAGTTTTTACTGTCTGCCTTCAATTCATTAATTATCTCTTCAGCTATGTCTAATTAACCTTTTGATCCTCTGTTAATTTTTCAAAATGTTCCACAGTTTTGTTTTGTATTTTTTATAGGAGGATTTATACTTTTTTTATAGGAGGATTTATACTATTTTTTATAGGAGGATTTATACTTTTTATAGGAGGATTTATACTCCCCCCCTCAAATCTGATTATAATCTCCTTTTATTTTGTGTTTGGCATTATTTTATCTTGCTGAGAAGTTAACATTTATAAAGATTGTTTCAAATTCATCATCTGAGTTTCTAAGTTCAATTAACTTTTTTATTGAGTTTCTAATCGATCTTTCTTGGTATTGCACTTGCTCATTTTTTTTTTTTTTTTATATTTGTCTAGGACCTCAATTTCTTTGAAAACTTATCCTCTGAAAATGACACTTACAAATGTCCTTTGGGTTGTGGCAATCTCCTTACGTGGGTAATTTCTGAGTTACCTCTGTCTGGGTGCATGAGGCATTAGACACAAGGTCGGACATTTATGTCCTGAGCTTTCTTTTCCACTTGAGCTTTGAGAATGTGGTGCTGTTGCCTGCATCCACAAAGCGCTGTATCACGCTTGCTTTCACACGTGGCTTGTGCATCATCTATAGAAATTATCAGGCGATTATCAATTATGGGCAATTATCATTTACGGGCAATTTTTTTCCAGATTTCATTTTAATGAAAGAACCCCATCCTGGCTCTCTGGTACAAAAACCCACCCCATTGCAGGCATCAGTATACTAGTTCTTAGGTTTATATTTGGCTTTGGGACATTGGCAGCCAGTTGTGAATTTTAAATTCTTACCTTTAAGGCTGTGGCTTTTCTTTTCTCTTTTTGGCCCTGGGACATTTTGCTTTGTTACTTTGAACTCAGATAAGCATTTTAATTCTTTAAATACTTTTTATTGAGTATTTCTCTATGTATAGATTGAATAGAGGTGGTTCCCACATTTTTCAAACCATTGTCTTGCAGAAATCTCCCCTTACTATTTTTGAGAATCTTTTACAGGTAAGATGATGTAATTTATTCTCCAAATTTTTTAGTGACACTGGGCCCTAATAATAATTATCCTGGGGCAATTGAACTGTGTTGGTCAGGGTAAATGGTCACTCTATTTCTATGGAAACGAGTGTATCATAACACTCTAAGAGAATGGGTTTCAGAAAAAGTCTTAATTAGTCTGTTCACTGGAATTGCAGGAAATTATGGAAACAGAGAAACTTGAACAACAGGGTTCCTTTGAGGGCATTTAAGGATTGAGGTTGCCTGGTAATTCTCAGCATCTGTATGCAGTCTGTGGTCCCTGACAACTCTATACTATATATAGTAGCTTCTGTTCATTAAACTCCTTAATACAAATCTGTGCTAGGGTAATTGGGAAGAATGGTCTACAGAGTAAGACGAGTACTATTTGCTTTAATGGAGCCACTATTCCCCAGTCTGCCATTTAGCAAATAAAGTGTGAACTTCATAAAAAAAAAAAATCAAATGGATTCTTTATCACAGCTTCAGGCTTCTTGCAAGATACCAACTCACATAAAAGTCAAAGAGATAGAAAAACAGTAAGATTTTAGAATTTTTATACCGGTGCTCTTAATCAGTTGTTCTAATAATTTCCTTTTTCTTTAGAAGAAATAGATACAATGAATATTTAAAAAACCCAATCTACTTATAAGCTTGCCTATCTATCTATCTATTTCTATGTACTAATGTTATTTCTCAGAAGAGTTTGAAGTGGAAGTAATTATACTAGCCAGAATTATAGTGGGGAAACCATTAGATGATATTATTACCACACAGAATTTTAGAGTTGGTGAGACCTTAAAAATTATATCATTTTTTGTGACCTCAATTAGACAATCTTATTCATCATTATTTGAGGCCATGGAAAAAATTCTTTCCTTCTATCATAAACAGTACTCTTTTATGTATCTGTATTACTGCAACTGGTCTTATAGGTCATTTTTAGCAGCTTCAATTACTAATAGCTATAAGTAATTACAGTGGTATTGTCTCTACAAAATGCAGATGTTCCCAAAACTTGTAATGTGATCTTGCTGCTGCTGCTGCTGCTGCTAAGTCGCTTCAGTCGTGTCTGACTCTGTGCGACCTCAGAGACGGCAGCCCACCAGGCTCCTCCGTCCCTGGGATTCTCCAGGCAAGAACACTGGAGTGGGTTTCCATTTCCTTCTCCACCTGTAATGAGTGAAACAACTTTTGATGTTGAAAGAGGTCTCATTCTGAGAGCATCAGTCAAAGATGGAGCTGTACACTAGCCCAATCAGTCTTTGGAAGATAGAGATCAGCATCTCTATCATTTAGGCATGCTCTTTCCTTTCCCTGGAATGCATATGTTCCTCTTCTCATCCCTATTTCCCTATTCAATCATTGTTCTATTTATCCTGCATGAGCTAGTTTCCCTGTGGCCCAGAATTTCTACACTTTAGAATATATTCTTGAGAAATTATCCAAAATGTGAAAAATGATTCTGAACAAAAATGTTCCCTCTGAATTATTTGAAATGGCCAGCTATCTGGAAAAGATGAAACTCTAATTTGAAAAGATATATGCACCTCAGTATTCATAGAGGCAATATCTACAATAGTCAATAGTTGATTTACAATAAATAGTTTACAATAGTCAAGACATGGAAGCAACCTGGGTATTCATTATCAGATGAATGGATAAAGAAGATATATAAAAATATAAATGTATACATATACACATACCCACAAAATGAACAGTTACTCAGTAATAAAAAAGAATGAAATCATGCCATTTATACAATCGGGATAGATTTAGAGATTATTACACTAAGTGAAGTCAGATAGAGAAAGACAAACATTATACAGTATCACTTATATGTAGCATCTAAAAAATAGTACAAATTAACTTAGTAGCAAAACAGAAACAGACTCACAATCATAGAGAACAAACTTATGGTTACCAACCAGGAAGGGGATGAGGAGTGGTAAATTGGGAAAAGGGGGATAACAGATGAACACTAACATAATAAAATAAACAACAAGGGTTTACTGTATAGCACAGGGAAATATGTTCAATATCTTATAATAAACTATAGTAGAAAAAATATAGATATGCATATCTATCTATATCTATATGTATAACCAAATCATCTGAAACTAACATAGTATTGTAAATCAACTATACCTCAATTAAAAAGTTAAAAAAATAAAATAGTCAAATATTGAAAACTTGGTAATTAGGAGGGGATTTATCTAAATTACAGTGTAACATGCCATTTTCAAGGTAGAAAACAAAAATAAGAAAGAAAAGATCGTTGTAACATTGGAAAGACTTTAGATTTTAATTTTACCAGTATGCTTTTTGGCGTTTTTACATCAAGGCTGTATACTGTCACCCTGCTTATTTAGCTTATATGCAGAGTACATTATGTGAAATGCCCAGCTGAATGAAGCACAAGCTGGAATCAAAATTGCTGGGAGAAATATCAATAACTTCAGATATGCAGATGACACCAGCCTTATGGCAGAAAGAGAAGAAAAACTAAAGAGCCTCTTGATGAAAGTGAAAGAGGATAGTGAAAACGTTGGCTTAAAACTCAACATTCAGAAAAGATCATGGCATCCAGTCCTATCACTTCATGAGAAATAAACGGGGAAACAATGGAAACAGTGAGAGACTTTAATTTATTGGACTCCCAAATCACTGCAGATGGTGGCTGCAGCCATGAAATTAAAAGACACTTACTCCTTGGAAGGAGAATTATGATCAACCTAGGCAGCATATTAAAAAGCAGAGACATTACTTTGTCAACAAAGGTCCTCTGTCCATGGGCTTCTCCAGGCAGGAGTGGGTTGCCATGCCCTCCTCCAGGGAATATTCCCGACCCATGGGTTGAACTTTCATCTCTTAAGTCTCCTTCATTGGCAGTTGGATTCTTTACCACTGAGCTACCTTGGAAGCCTGGAAGACATTTTAGTATAAAATAAATGAATGAATGTGTGAATGTTGAATATCATCTAACAAAAATCTTGTTGTCCAGCCCTTCCATTCTCCAATGATTGGCCTCATGCAGAAATCTTAATCAAGTATGTTTTCTTGTTCTATAATTATCCTTTTTTTACTCAGAGGAATAACATGAAAAATGAAGAATTTATAGCTCAAAAGGCACAGATATCCCAGATCCTGAAACAATTACTCAAAGGCTGTAATATTTAAAATGTATTTTTAAATATGTGAACACTAAATCATTCTGGAAAATATAATTTTTAATGGCTTAGGTAAAAGCAATAGCAGAAATCATTTAGATTTTTTTTTGCAAAAATTTAAAAATTAGACAATAATTTTTCAATATTGCTCAATGTCAGCAATTATTTCAAAATTGTTCAAATATATCTCTGCCTTAATGGAAAATAGATGTGAATTCTTAATTGGAAGAAAATAATGTTTTTATAGGCATATATTATTGAGTTTTAAGGCCTACAATAGTGAACAATTTTAATTTAAAAATAATTTGTTTTGTGAAAAGAATTTATAATTAATGAGGACATTTCTTTATCAACTTCTTTTTGTTTCCATTGTCTTTTTTTGTGTGTTTGAAAATATGAAAGTTTTCAAGCATAAAAGTTACTGATATATAGTCCTTAATCTCATTTGCTTCTCTACTTGTCATTGATGTTGGATACTGGACACCAGGTAAGCTATCACAAAACAAAGAGCATTTTTGACTGCTATGCAGAAACTAGTGTCATTTCCCTTAAAGACAAGTATATGCATCACTTAGATATAGGAGGTAGGTTTTAAGAGAAATGCTCTTGGCAGAAAAAATCATCAGACCAATAACAACAACAACAAAAAAAAAGAGGAAGAGAAATCTAGACCACTATAATTCAAATTCTTGAAAATCTTTAAAAGTAACTAAGACTGTTCCAGGACCAATACCTAGTTTTCTATTGTGTAGGGGACTTGTCTTCCAATATATCATTCATTTTAGGCTACAGGATTATGGAAGGAGCTTATCCAAGAGTTTTAGAAAGGAAGCTTATGTTTCTTGTTTATTAGGTAGCACTGAGAATTACTTATTTAATAAAACTTAATCCCTAATTCCCTGCTACCTTTTAGAAACTACAGGCGCCAGGAATCACCCTAACCATCTTGGATTAATTCAAAACAGTATTTGATGTTTCATACAAATAATTGTGCAATTTTTTTTTTGTTGTTGTTCCATCACTAAGTTGTGTCCAGCTCAGGCTTCTCTGTCCATGGAATTCCCAGGCAAGAATACTGGAGTGGGGTGCCATTTCCTTTTCCATGGGATCTTCCCCACCCAGGGATTGAACCCACATCTCCTGCATTGACGGGTGAATTCTTTACCACAGCCACCAGGGAAGCACTCGTGTGATTTTTAGACAGCTTAAATAGAAGACTAAAATACCACTGTAATATTTCAATTTCCTGAAGGATGACAGAAAAGGAAACATTGATGTGAAATATGCCTCTGAAAATAATTTACTGCATTGAACAACAAGCAATATTCATATTGAGATGGAGTACCTTAAGCCAGCAATCATTATCAATGAACACACAGATGTTCTCTAAACAGGATAACTTGGTTTCTCTGTATAACTCTACAATTTCAAACCTAGTGATACAATTAGGACTATAAACTGTGTATTATATAGATTAATCTGAACATGTAATGACATAGAATAAATCAGATCATTTAGATACTGCTGCTGCTGCTAAGTCGCTTCAAGCGTGTCTGACTCTGTGCAACCCCATAGACCGCAGCCTACCAGGCTTCTCCTTCCCTGGGATTCTCCAGGCAAGAACACTGGAGTGGGTTGCCATTTCTTTCTCCAATGCATGAAAGTGAAAAGTGAAAGTCGCTCAGTCGTGTCTGACTCGTAGCAACCCCATGAACTGCAGCCTACCAGGCTCCTCCATCCACGGGATTTTCCAGGCAAGAGTACTGGAGTAGGGTGCCATTGCCTTCTCTGCATTCAGATACTACTGTAGGCCAATAAGAAGGTTTGAGTCTCAAAGGCACCTGATTGTCTGACCTTTTTTTTTTTAAGATTAATTAATTAATGTATTTTGGCTGTGCAGGGTCTTCCTTGCTGTGTGGGCTTTTCTCTAGTTGCGGTGAGTGGGGGTGGGGGACACCTACTCTCTAATTGTGGTGTGCCGGCTTCCCATTGCTGTGGCTTCTCTTGCCGTGGAGCACAATCTCTAGGACGCATGGGCTTCAGCAGTTGCTGCTCCTGGGCTTTAGAGCATAGACTCAATAGTTGTGGCACACTGGCTTAATTTGCTCTGCAGCATGTGGGACCTTCCAGGACTTGGGGATCGAACCCACATCTCCTACATTGGTAGGTGGATTCTTTACCATTGTGCCACCAGGGAAGACATTTTCTTGTTGTCATAATATTCATTGCATTCCTCCTTCTCTAGAAGATTGATGAAATTTACTGTGATTGTGGGAATATGATTAACCTAGGTGAAGAGACCATGGTCACATAAGAAATTTGATATAAACATATCAAAAATTGAATGAAAAACCAGCATATTTAAAGCTGTTCTGAGGTGGAAATATTAAATCCCTCCATCTTTTATAATTGTTAATTTGAAAATGACATTTCTTATAAGACAAAGTCATCTGAACACTCATAATGAAAACATGTCAGAGATAAATCTTGCCTTTCTGAATAATTTAAAATGAAAAAAATGTTATTTCAAAGTAAATATGATGTTTCATTTGGTGAAGAATCAAATTCATTTTTTAAAGTCAAATAAAATAGTTTTTCAAATCTTAATATATTGTGCAGAGATTTTAACGTAATAGACAATTTCACCTTTTTAGTCACAATGTCAGTCATTGTTTGCAAAATGAATTATTTACCTTTTTCTAAGTTTTGATCAGGCTTTTGCTTCAACTATAGCTTTGAAACTTTATTTATATTTATCTAATTGACCCACTGGGGCTTCCCAGGTGGCACAGTGGTAAAAGAATCTACCTGTCAATGCAGGAGATGCAGGTTTGATCCCTGGGGCAGGAAGATCCCCTGGAGGAGGAAATGGCAACCCACTTCAGTATTCTTGCCTGGGAAATCCCATGGAGAGAGGAGCCTGACAGGCTACAATCCATGCAGTCGCAAAGAGTTGGACATGATTGAACCACTGAGCAGAGCACAGCACAGGAACTGACCCAATATTTGGTGTAAAATGGGGAATCTCAGAAATAAACAAGTTGTCTTGATGTTTTCTTTATACCTCTTAGAAAATGAGACACACAATGAATGGTGAGATTTTCAGGTAGGTGTAATTTTATTTCTCCTTCTCTTAAACACTACTTATCTTTCTTACTTAACTTTTTTTTGTTGTTGTTGTTGCTATTGTTTGTTTATTCAGTAAACAAACTATTGACTATCTTTGAGCAGAGCAATTTAATAAGGATTACTGAAGAAACCATAAAAATCAGAAAAGGTGCCTTCTGAGTTGAAGCAGCTTTGCCTCCTAGAGGCAAAGTAAAGAAAATCAGATGAGCTGAATAACCACTGCTGCTGCTGCTAAGTCGCTTCAGTCGTGTCTGACTCTGTGTGACCCCATAGACGGCAGCCCACCAGGTCCCCCCATCCCTGGGATTCTCCAGGCAAGAACACTGGAGTGGGTTGCCATTTCCTTCTCCAGTAACCACTACATGTTAGCTATAATGCCCAGCATTTTATATCCATGACCAATTTGCAGCCCGAGTTGCGGTAGAACAGATCTATGCTCGGGTGGGGTTGAGATTCAGATTCATCTTCATTTAGTTTATGGAGATGAGTAATCTTCTGTCCCAGCCCCTCCCCAAACACCTGGTTGAATCTGTTCATTTACATGAATAGATATATCGCTGGAGGAAGAACACAAAACTAAACAAAAAACTCTGAAGGGGTGTTGTTAATCGGAATTCTGGCATATGCAGATATGTTTGGTAAAGTTGAGTGATTGTAGTAGTGACGGTGGGGGGCAAGGTACACACAGAAACTGTATTAAATGTGGAATCCCAGATTTCCCTGCTTGAAAGTTTTCTTTAATTCAATGAAGAACTGGTTCATGGCAAACTTGATTCAACATGAAGACTTGCATATATGTGGGAGGAAAATTCATTTCTTAGCAATGATGGGGTCAAATGACTCCACACTGAGACCCCCACAGATTCATGTTCGTAGGCATTAAGAGCCATTCAGCTTCTTACTTTTTAGGACCTCAGAGCTCTCAGGTACCATGAGGACTGAACTTAAACTCTAGGGTAGCAGAGGACCATGGTGATAGAGGGACAGAGCTGAAGGCAACATTTATCCATGATTTGGGAAAGATTGCCTTGCAGAATTCATGGAGTTGTTGGAGAAAATATGAGATCTTGGGAGCTAGAGGTCTAGAAGTTACCAATGGACCAGAACTTGATGAAATTTGCTTTTAACTCTTCACCTGAGACCATATATCCAAAAGCCCCTGAGGCAAAGGGAAATTCAGGCTACTTGCTGCTGCTAAGTCACTTCAGTCATGTCCGACTCTGTGCTACCCCATAGACGGCAGCCCACCAGGCTCCCCCGTCCCTGGGATTCTCCAGGCAAGAACACTGGAGTGGGTTGCCATTTCCTTCTCCAATGCATGAAAGTGAAAAGTGAAAGTGAAGTCACTCAGTCGTCTGACTCTTAGCGACCCCATGGACTGCAGCCTATTAGGCTCCTCCATCCATGGGATTTTCCAGGCAAGAGTACTGGAGTGGGGTGCCATTTGACTTAAATGCATGTAAATGTGTATTTTTTCACTCTTCATCTTGTCTCAAAATGGTAGACTATAAAATTACTAATGGTAATGTTTACTTTTTTAAGTACTAAAAGGAAAGAGAAAAGTTGAGGTAGGGATGGGATTTAAAAAGACAAAGTACGTTAAAAAATTATGAAAAATAAAACAAAATAAAGGCAGAGCTAGGATTTAAACTAAAAGTTTTCTTTACTGTGAGTGTTTTTTACTATGAGTTCCCTTAACATGGTACTTCGTAATTCAAACCAGTATATTGTGTCATTAAAATGCTGGGGTGTTAGACCACTTTAATATATGTGTGCAATACCTTAATATGTTGTTCTCTTGCTGATATAATCAAAGTAGATACAAGACAAATAAGGGAAAGAGATCTGGACAATTTATGATTTATATTGTAAACAGACAGCAGATCTTTTAATAACAAGAATATTTTTAGACTGAACAAAAAATATTAGGCCATTTAGTATAGAGGAAAACAGCATAGAACAGAATTAAAAAATTGTAACCTATAAGTTTTTACAATAATTATAGTAGGAAAAAAGCAGTTTCTGTATGATGATTACAGATTGGAGACAGTGCTATGTGGCTTTAAAAATAGGAAATGCTTTAAGAGTTGCTTCAAGTTATACTCTAAACGGAAGTCAGATTGGATCTGTAGTATCATCAGAAGTACATAAAACTTGCATTTGAACAGTCCTGGATCTGAATTGTACCAAGCAAACTACTTAAATGATCTGATCCTCAGTTTTATCACCTGTAAAATGAGCATAATTATATTGTGCTCATTGATGGATTGTAGTAAGAGTGAAATGAGATGATAAATGATAAACATACAGCTTTCCGTAAATCATAGGGATTTGATATTAAGTGAAATAAATGTATCAAATTTAATATTTATATTATACATCTAATTCACTCTTTTTCCTACTAATCTTCATTGTCCACATACATGAATTTCATTTCAGGTGGCACTCGTGGTAAAGAACCTGCCTGCCAATGCAGGAGATCTAAGAGACAAGGATTCAATCAGTGGGCTGGGAAGATCTGGAGTAGGAAGTGGCAACCTGCTCCAGTATTCTTGTCTGGAGAATCCCATGGACAGAGGAGCCTGGCGGGCTATGCTCAATAGTGTAGCACAGAGTCGGACATGACTGAAAAGACTTAGCATGCACATAGAAGAGGTCAGACAGAAAGGTTACATATCATGTGATTCCATTTACACAACATTCTAGAAAAGCCAAAACCATACAGACAGAGAAAGAGAAATAAATGGTTACCAGGAACTGACAGTAGGGGAAGGTTTAACAACAGTTTCACAATGCGATTTTGCAGGGGTATGAAACTCTTCTTTATCTTGACTATGGTGGAATTTACATGCCCTTCTTTGTGTGTCAAAACTTACAGAGCTGTACTTTTAAAAGACTGATTTATTGTATATCATTATACTGTAATACAATTTTTGAAATTAAAAAATATAAAAATACCCAATTACTATATATTTGACAGTTGATGAAATCACCCACTAGAAGAGACTCACAGGTGTATTCAGCAAAAGAACATAATTGGTGCAGGTTTTGTTTGCAGACTTGGCACTTGGAACTACTCTTTGTAGTTGAAAAGCTCAGAGAAAGGAGCATAAAGCATATTCATATATGAACCCTCCAAATGGGATCAAGATGACATGAAAGGGATGAAAGTAACAGCAATCATGAATTATACAAGATGAGAGATTAAAATCATATTGGAAAAGGATGACAGTAAAGTACTGTTAAGGACTGGAGGAGGAATGTATCTACTGGTTGTGCACAAGACTTCGAGAAATTAGATCGACCTAAAACAACAGTGAGTCAGCACTGTGAGTGTGCCCAAGATGGAGAGGTGCTGCTGAATTCAGCACTAAAGGGCGATAATGGAAGCTGGGGTCACAAGTTCTGTGCAAACCTATTACAGGCACTTGTGCTGCTCATCAGAGAGAACAGATGGCCAAAGTATACTTTTTAGGCATTTGAAGGGTTAGACTGAACTGTTCTCTCCCTTTCCATCACAATGAAAAGCAAGCAGAAATAGCTCTAAATTATAGCCTAGATTATTCACTTTGGATATTTTTAAAGTGTAATCAGGGCAGTGAGGCAGAAAGAGAGGTAGTTGGGTGTATGTGGTGGTGAGGGGGGGTGGGGTGGGTCAAGAGCTTAGGCTGATGAGTCAGAGAGGTGGATTGATATCCACTCTGCCATTTCATCACTGTTGTTATTGGACAAGTTTTGTAAAGATCCAACAAGATCTTAGAGTACTTAACACAGTGTGAGGCACAAGACAGGACACGAGAAGCTGTAGCTTTGGTGGACATGGGAATGTGGCTCCCAGATCTTAGACTACAGATAGGGAAACAATTTAGGGCCTTAGCTGGTGGCTATGAAATCTCTTGCCATGTGAATGCCAATAACTGATTGTGAAGCATTTCTGGGAGATGGAGCAGAATGGGGTTGGGGGAGGGGTGGCACCCTTGGACAAGTTATTTAGGCTTAAGCACTCCTTACTTGTTCTCAGAGAAGGCAATGGCACCCCACTCCAGTACTCTTGCCTGGAAAATCCCATGGACAGAGGAGCCTGGTAGGCTGCAGTCCATGGGGTCGCTAAGAGTCGGAAACGACTGAGCAACTTCACTTTCACTTTCACTTTCACTTTTCACTTTCATGCATTGGAGAAGGAAATGGCAACCCGCTCCAGTGTTCTTGCCTAGTGAATCCCAGGGACGGGGGAGCCTGGTGGGCTGCCGTCTATGGGGCCACACAGAGTCGGACACGACTGAAGTGACTTAGTAGTAGCAGCACTCCTTACCAAAGAGCCTATTGATGAAAGTAAAAAAGGAGAGTGAAAAACTTAGCTTAAAACTCAACATTCATAAAACTAAGATCATGGCATCTGGTCCCATCTCTTCATGGCAAATAGATGGGGAAACAATGGAAACGGTGAGAGACTTTATTTCTTGGGCTCCAAAATCACTGTAGATGGTGACTGTAGCCATGAAATTAAGAGATGCTTGCTCCTTGGAAGAAAAGTTATGACCAACCTAGACAGCATATTAAAAAGCAGAGACATTACTTTACCAAC
The DNA here is from genome assembly GCF_029378745.1 of Bos indicus. Lineage (NCBI taxonomy): Eukaryota > Metazoa > Chordata > Mammalia > Artiodactyla > Bovidae > Bos > Bos indicus. Next base: position 113,316,827 of record NC_091761.1, read on the forward strand.
AAAGGTCCGTCTAGTCAGGGCTATGGTTTTTCTAGTAGTCATGTATGGATGTGAGAGTTGGACTATGAAGAAAACTAAGCGCCAAAGAATTGATGCTTGAACTGTGGTGTTGGAGAAGACTCTTGAGAGTCCCTCGGATAGCAAGGAGATCCAACCACTTCATCCTAAAGTAAATTAGTCCTGAATACTCATTGGAAGAACTGATGCTGAAGCTGAAACTCCAATACTTTGGCCACCTGATGTGAGGAACCAACTCATTTGAAAAGATCCTGATTCTATGAAAGATTGAAGGCAGGAGGATAAGGGGACAACAGAGGATGAGATGGTTGGATGGCATCACCAATTCGATGGACATGAGTTTGAGTAAGCTCTGGGAACTCGTGATGGACAGAGAAGCCTGGTGTGCTGCAGCCCATGGGGTTGCAAAGAGTCGGACATGACTGAGCAACTGAACTGAGCTGAACTCCTTACAGACTTGCTGAATTTTCCTTAAAGCTTCACTGCATTCTAAGATGCTTATGCCCAAGCCTCCTTTCTTCCTTAACTTGGAATCAGAAATTCACTGTGATCTAATACTGTCTCAGCCTTTTTTCCTTTCACAGGTATTAATATTTCCCCTAAGATTTTTTTTGTGCATTAGATTCAATCTTGACCTCTGCTTTGCAGAAGACCTTGACTAACACAGAAGCTATTTGCTACTATCATTGATATTAATATGTTATTTCTGCTGGCAGTAATTGTTGAACACAGGAATGTATGCCATGTTAATTCTGTAGAGATCTTTAATGATAGTTTTTTTAGAAAAAAAACACACACACACAAAAAACAGTGAATGGATTGAACCAGGGTGTCTTTGAATAAGGTGGTCCCAAGAATCGGTCGACATACCCCCAAAAGTGATTAGTAGAAAAAAAAAGAGTTCAATTTGTTATCTGTCTTCCATTTTCTTTTCTTGGCTATATTCCTTCTTTCTAGGCTAATCTTGAGCAACAATTTTTATCACACTTTTGATGCTTTTTATTTTCTTCTCAGTTCTTTTTAGCTTTAGTAAGTAAGATTTTATTTGAGATAGAGAGAGAGAATAGGAGAGAAGAACATGGATACTTATAGAATCACCAAAGTGGAAAGACCTGAGAACTTCCTGGATAATTGCTCCTTGAAGATTCTTTCCAGTCTTGTGATCTTAAGTCAAGTTTAGTTGTTGAACCAGGAATTAAAGATTAGCAGAAGTGGAAGGGGTCACAGTGGGAGTTGTCTAAATCCCATGTGGTCTGATTCCAAAAGCTGAAGTCATTCCTAAGTCATCATTTTCTCTTCTTCTGTTTGTCACAAATGTCCACCACTTACTTGACCATGTATTTCACTATCATGTCTTTTAGATGGTAAAGAAATTATGCTTAAAATCTTAAGAGGCCTTTTTCTAGGGCCTCTTAAAATCTCAACAGATGCAAAGAACAACTTCATTTGATCTCTAAAGATTGTAATCAGGTCACATTTTAGTATTTGTGTTGCAGTGTAAAGAGCCAGTTTCATTCATTACTTTGTGTATTCATTTAGCAAGTAATTTTAGTGCCTTATTATACTAGATTTCTTTCCCATTTCATTACTTCTGTTTGTATTTCTTGGATCTGCTCCAGTTTTTTTAGAATCTTTTAAAGTCTGATGATGACCAATATTAGGCTATTATAATAAGGATCTGACTTGCCAAAAGGATTAGATCGTTAGTCTTATTTTAATATTTTATTACCACATAAAATATTGTATCACTTTCGTTCCTCGTATGCTACCCACTGACACTGACTCTATCCCAATCACTGAAAAAGTAGGTTCTCAGGTAACTTATCCAAACTGTTCTGCAATTTGTAGTACCAGCAGCTGACTAATTTATTCACATTATTTATTTCCTTTAATTTCTCATTTTAATTTCATTAAAATCATAAAATGATATAAAGTTAAAGTAAAAATACAGACTCTAGCACTTGTTAGCTGTGTGCCTTGACAAATTATTTAACTCCTCTATTTCTTCATCTGGTACTGCTGCTGCTACTGATGCTATGTTGCTTCAGTCGTGTCCGACTCTTTGTGATCCCATAGACGGCAGTCCACCAGGCTCCCCTGTCCCTGGGATTCTCCAGGCAAGAACACTGGAGTGGGTTGCCATTTCCTTCTCCAATGCAGGAAAGTGAAAGTGAAGTTGCTCAGTTGTGTCTGACTCTTAGCGACCCCATGGACTGCAGCCCACCAGGCTCCTCCGTCCATGGGATTTTCCAGGCAAGAGTACTGGAGTGGGGGTGCCATCGCCTTCTCCGTCATCTGCTACAATTTTACTTAAATGATAAGTATAACAGGAGGGAGTCAAAGACATACTAACACACAGGTGATATAAAGTATGTCCTGAAAATGTTAGTATTTCTTGTATATGTGGAGTTATGTACTTTATATACATTAAATTGCAAAGAAAGAAAGCTTAATTTGGAGAGAATTTAGCTAAAGAAAATCTTCAGTAAAACTCAGAAAGGGAACATAATGTTAGCTCTCTTGGAGACAGTACATTTGATGGACTTAGAAGCATCAGATATCATATTCTTTGCATATTTGCCTTAATTTAGAGCAGGGCCACAAAGAAAATGTTTTCCTCCCATTTAGACAACTGAGAAAATATTCCAATACAGAAAAAACATGCATCTAATTTTCTCAAAAAGAGATATGTTTTTCATTAGATCAAGGGAGAAAAGACCAGTGGAGAAAAACTCAAGAGAAGTTCTCAAATATATGAGAACTGAAAAACTTGTTGCAAGGAAGAACTCATTTGTTCTGAGTGGGCCAAGAATGATGATTTGCACAAGGAAGGGAAACAAAGAAAGAAACTTTCTCACCCCGAAATCCATTCAAAGTTGGAATCGAGTATCTCAGGATGGGTTAGTTTCACATTTCAGAGGCTGAAAAATCACTTTGCTTTATACAGAATTCAAGCATTAAATGATGGCCTTCAGTTCAGTTCAGTTCAGTTCAGTCGCTCAGTCATGTCCAACTCTGTGACCCATGAAGTGCAGCACGCCAGGCCTCCCTGTTCATCACCATCTCCCAGAGTTCACTCAAACTCACGTCCATCAAGTCAGCGATGCCATCCAGCCATCTCATCCTCTGTCGTCCCCTTTTCCTCTGTCCCCAATCCCTCTCAGCATCAGAGTCTTTTCCAATGAGTCAACTCTTCGCATGAGGTGGACAAAGTACTGGAGTTTCAGCTTTAGCATTATTCCTTCCAAAGAACACCCAGGTCTGATCTCCTTTAGAATGGACTGGTTGGATCTCCTTGCAGTCCAAGGGACTCTCAAGAGTCTTCTCCAACACCACAGTTCAAAAGCATCAATTCTTCAGCACTCAGCTTTCTTCACAGTCCAACTCTCACATCCATACATGACCACTGGAAAAACCATAGCCTTGACTAGATGGACCTTTGTTGGCAAAGTAATGTCTCTGCTTTTCAATATGCTATCTAGGTTGGTCATAACTTTTCTTCCAAGGAGTAAGTGTCTTTTAATTTCATGGCTGTAGTCACCATCTACAGTGATTTTGGAGCCCAGAAAAATAAAGTCTGACACTGTTTTCCCATCAATTTGCCATGAATTTATGGGACCAGATGCTATGATCTTCGTTTTCTGAATGTTGAGCTTTAAGCCAACTTTTTCACTCTCCACTTTCACTTTCATCAAGAGGGTTTTTAGTTCCTCTTCACTTTCTGCCATAAGGGTGGTGTCATCTGCATATCTGAGGTTATTGATATTTCTCTTGGCAATCTTGATTCCAGCTTGTGCTTCTTCCAGCCCAGCGTTTCTCATGATGTATTCTACACATAAGTTAAATAAGCAGGGTGACAATATACAGCCTTGACGTACTACTTTTCCTATTTGGAACCAGTCTGTTGTTCCATGTCTAGTTCTAACTGTTGCTTCCTGACCTGCATATAGGTTTCTCAAGAGGCAAGTCAGGTGGTCTGGTATTCCCATCTCTTTCAGAATTCTCCACAGTTTATTGTGATCCACACAGTCAAAGGCTTTGGCATTGTCAATAAAGCAGAAATAGATGTTTTTCTGGAACTCTCTTGCTTTTTCAATGATCCAGTGGATGTTGGCAATTTGATCTCTGGCTCCTCTGCCTTCTCTAAAACCAGCTTGAACATCTGGAAGTTTACGGTTCACGTATTGCTGAAACCTGGCTTGGAGAATTTTGAGCATTACTTTATGAGCATGTGAGATGAGTGCAATTGTGCGATAGTTTGAGCATTCTTTGGCATTGCCTTTCTTTGGGATTGGAATGAAAACTGACCTTTTGCAGTCCTGTGGCCACTGCTGAGTTTTCCAAATTTGCTGGCATATTGAGTGCAGCCCTTTCACAGCATCATCTTCCAGGATTTGAAATAGCTCAACCGGAATTCCATCACCTCCACTAGTTTTGTTCATAGTGATGCTTTCTAAGGCCCACTTGACTTCACATTCCAGGATGTCTGGCTCTAGGTGGAGACAGGGATCAAGACCATCCCCATGGAAAAGAAATGCAAAAAAGCAAAATGGCTGTCTGGGGAGGCTTTATAAATAGCTGTGAAAAAAAGACAAGTGAAAAGCAAAGGAGAAAAGGAAAGATATAAGCATCTGAATGCAGAGTTCCAAAGAATAGCAAGAAGAGATAAGAAAGCCTTCCTCAGTGATCAATGCAAAGAAATAGAGGAAAATAACAGAATGGGAAAGACGAGATCTCTTCAAGAAAATTAGAGATACCAAGGGAACATTTCATGCAAAGATGGGCTCGATAAAGGACAGAAATGGTATGGACCTAACAGAAGCAGAAGATATTAAGAAGTGGCAAGAATACACAGAAAAACTGTACAAAAAAAAATGATGGCCTTATTAACCTGTATTTCTCAAGGCAACCAATAATGCAAAGCAGGAAACTCCCTGAATGACCTTCTGGAGACCATTAAAACAAGGGCACGGAGGACTGGAGGAAGAGAGAATTCCCCTTATTAACTACTGAGCTTTCAGAGAGATGAGATAGAAAGGAATAGATGGTAAGTCATGTATTTCTGCCTTGCCAGTTTCTTTCCCCAGTTATCTGAATGCATCATTCTTTCAGGTGGTTGAACTCTATTGAAGAAGCTGGGATAGGAAAAGGGACTAGAACAAGGTGATCATGGTTTCTGACATTTTGAAGCAAAACAGTAAATTCAAATGGACATGACGGACACACCAGTAATGAGACGAATAAACAGAGTAACTGTCAGTTTTGATAGTGCTTTGAATAGATTAGAATTTCTGATAGAGAAAACAGGATGAGCCCAGAGGAGTCAGAGGAAACCTCTCTAAGGAGTGACATTTATTAACCTGGCAGCTTTATAAAGTAGACAAAGGAAAGCAAAACAGATATAGAGGTAGGTGATAGATAGATAGACAAACAGATAGAAACCCAGTAATACAAGTAGAATAAGAGCATCTGTGAGGCATGAAAGACATTAATGTTTTCTTGAAAATGAAAGAAAACCAATGTGATCACAAGATTTGTTCTAGGCAAGGCTGGAATGGTGGTCAGGATCTTTTAGGAAATTAAGTTTAGTCTAACAGAAATGGAAACTATTGTAGGGGGTTAAGAGAAACAATCATAAAATCCATATTATAACAAGATCCATTTAAAATTTTTCACTTCTTATTTAAAAAAAATCAAACAAGCAAATTACCAGAATAGTACACTGAATTTATTTATGCTTTTGACCTCGATTTGTGATTTATCATATTTGTTCTCTCTTTATATAGATTATTATTACTGTATTACTAAAAATCACCTAGACATAAGGTATAAATTGCATGATGCTTGATTCCTGGTTTGGGAAGATCCCCTGGAGAAGGAAATGGCAATCCACTCCAGTACTATTGCCTGGAAAATCCCATGGACAGAGGAGCCTGGTAGGCTACAGTCCATGGGGTCACAAAGAGTTGGACATGACTGAGTGACTTCACTTTCACTTTACCTCTAAATAGTTCAGTATCTCCAAAGAAAAAAAAAGTTTTTCTTACATAATCCAAAATGCAATTAAACCAAATTCAATAAATATAACCTTGGCATGCTACTATTATCTAAGACATACAGCATATTTAAATTTCTCCAGCAGTTTCTTTAATGTTCTTTATAGCAATTAATCATATTTTTGGATTCAGGAGAAGCTATTTCAGAAGCACAGACTGCCTTGAGTTGTTGTGTATCCTTCATTTCTTTTGTTCTGGAACAGGTCACTCAGCCTTTATCCTCATGACATTGACGTTTTGAAAAGTACAGGCCAGTTGAGGTGAAATCCTAGAGCCCTTCAATTTTGGATAGTCTGATACTTTGTCATGATTAGATCCAGGTGATGCCTTTTCGGCAGGAATACCACAGAAGTGGTGTCCTTTTACAGGAAGGATGCAGGAATTATGACCTTCTCACTGCAGCACAGCAGGAGAGCTATGACATCACTTTGACGTATTCATTGCTGATGCTAACTTTGACTATTTGGTTGTGGTAATCTTAGTTGTGTTTCTCCACTGGAAAGTTATTATTTTTCCTTTTCCTTGGAGATACTTTGAGAATCTGTATATATCCTCAGTTCAGTTCAGTTGCTCAGTCATGTCCGACCCTTTGCAAGCCCATGGATCACAGCATGCCAGGCCTCCCTTTCCATCACCAACTCCTGGAGTTCACTCAAACTCATGTCCATCGAGTCGGTGATGCCATCCAACCATCTCATCCTCTGTCGTCCCCTTTTCCTTCTGTCCCCAATCCCTCCCAGGATCAGAGTCTTTTCCAATGAGTCAACTCTTCGCATGAGGTGGCCAAAGTATTGGAGTTTCAGCTTTAGCATCATTCCTTCCAATGAACACCCAGGACTGGTCTCCTTTAGGATGGACTGGTTGGATCTCCTTGCAGTCCAAGGGACTTTCAAGAGTTTTCTCTGACACCACAATTCAAAAGCATCAATTCTTCAGCACTCAGCTTTCTTCACAGTCCAACTCTCACATCCATACATGACCACTGGAAAACCATAGCCTTGACTAGATGGACCTTTGTTGGCAAAGTAATGTCTCTGCTTTTCAATATGTTATCTACGTTGGTCATAACTTTCCTTCCAAGGAGTAAGCGTCTTTTAATTTTGTGGCTGCAATCACCATCTGCAGTGATTTTGGAGCCCCTCAAAATAAAGTCTGACATAGTTTCCACTGTTTCCCCATCTATTTCCCATGAAGTGATGGGACCAGATGCCATGATCTTTGTTTTCTGAATGTTGAGCTTTAAGCCAACATTTTCCACTCTTCTCTTTCACTTTCATCAAGAGGCCGTTTAGTTCCTCTTCACTTTCTGCCATAAGGGTGGTGTCATCTGCATATCTGAGGTTATTGGTATTTCTCCTGGCAATCTTGATTCCAGCTGTGCTTCTTCCAGCCCAGTGTTTCTCATGATGTACTCTGCATAGAAGTTAAATAAGAAGAGTGACAGTATACAGCCTTGACGTACTCCTTTTCCTATTTGGAACCAGTCTGCTGTTCCATGTCCAGTTCTAACTGTTGCTTCCTGACCTGCATATAGGTTTCTCAAGAGGTAGGTCAGGTGGTCTGGTATTCTCATCTCTTTCAGAATTCTCCACAGTTTATTGTGATCCACATAGTCAAAGGCTTTGGCATAGTCAATAAAGCAGAAATAGATGTTTTTCTGGAACTCTCTTGCTTTTTCCATGATCCAGCGGTTGTTGGCAATTTGATCTCTGGTTCCTCTGCCTTTTCTAAAACCAGCTTGAACATCTGGAAGTTCATGGTTCACATATTGCTGAAGCCTGGCTTGGAGAATTTTGAGCATTACTTTACTAGTGTGTGAGATGAGTGCAATTGTGTGGTAGTTTGAGCATTCTTTGGCATTGCCTTTCTTTGGGATTGGAATGAAAACTGACCTTTTCCAGTCCTGTGGTCACTGCTGAGTTTTCCAAATTTGCTGGCATATTGAGTGCAGCCCTTTCACAGCATCATCTTTCAGGATTTGAAATAGCTCAACCGGAATTCCATCATCTCCACTAGTTTTGTTCGTAGTGATGCTTTCTAAGGCCCACTTGACTTCATATTCCAGGATGTCTGGCTCTAGGTGAACTTCCTATTAAACTTCAATTCAATAATATTTAACATTAATGAGAATTCTCACTTGAATCAATTATCATGATATTTGATTTTTATAATTATTCCATATATTAGTTGTCATTCTCCTTTACTTGTTATTGTTCAGTTGCTAAGTTATGTCTGACTCTTTGCAACCCCATGGACTGCAACATGCTAGGCTTCTTATTTTTAAAAAATGTTTACTTATTTGTGTATTTTCTCACTTATTCTCAGCATGACCTTATGGATTCTGGTTTTATCAATGTTTTCTAGTCTATGCTGTTACTCATTTTGAAACACAAACTATCCTATATTTGGCCAGTAGGGCCTCTTTCAACTTGGTTTGTTTGTTCTTTTAACCTGTCTCCATCAGTTTTTTTTAGCACTTTCTTAATGTTTGGTGCAAATGGTTGAGATTTGTCTTGGTTTTCCTGCCCAAATACTTGGTTCTTTTAGTGGAGTGTGGTGTTTTGAAATCAATACCTGGAGGAAGAAGGTCTTCTTAGAGCTGTGTGAGGAGCACAGAATTCTGCAAAATAGAAGGCTACTGACCAGAGGCTGCTGTGATTATCTGGGTGAAAGATCACAATGGCCTGGATCCAATGTGATGGGAATGTAGAGATAGAGATGAAGGAAATATATTTTGTATATGAGTAGATATGAAAATTGCTGATATTTGGACATTTGGATATTGAGATAATTAGATATTGAGGTGAGAATAAAGGGATTCAAGAGAACCTCAGGCTACTGGAACCCACAGTCGGTGAGACTGTGTATATTGTTCACCTTTGACGTTGCCCATTAACTCACATGTTGATGTTTCTACACACTGGCAGCTGGGTGTTGTGTGCTGCCTTTTTGTTGATGGTGTAGGTGTGACCAAACTTACACCTGCGTCTGTGGGGTCTTGCTTACAGGTTGCCATGGCAACCTCCCAGGGGACAGCTGCCTGATGGCTTTTATGAATAGAAGCCTCTAGAATCAACTGCCTGAAGGTACTTGGCAGTGAGTCAGCTCATGCCGAATAATACTGGGAGCTTTAGTCTTTCCTTTAGAAATAGAGAAGGCAATGGCACCCCACTCCAGTACTCTTGCCTGGAAAATCTCATGGAGGGAGGAGCCTGGTAGGCTGCAGTCCATGGGGTTGCTAAGAGTTGGACATGACTGAGCAACTTCACTTTCACTTTTCACTTTCATGCATTGGAGAAGGAAATGGCAACCAACTCCAGTGTTCTTGCCTGGAGAATTCCAGGGACCGGGGAGCTTGGTGGGCTGCCAGAGTCTCTGGGGTCACACAGAGTCGGACATAACTGAAGCGACAGCAGCAGCAGCAGAAATAGAGAATTAATAAAGGGAGTATTCTTAGAGCTTCTTGAATAGTGTAAAGGTAATAAAAGTTTGAAATTTGATGAATAAATTTTTTGGTTTAAAATTTGTTTAAGTAGGAACTGGTCTTCCTACTGTAAATAAATAATTCAGAATGGGAACATGAGGATTAAGGAAAGCAGTAAGGAGATATTTATATGATTTATAGACATTTATCTTCATTTCATACTTTTAAGAATTAAAATTTGATTGGTATCTTTTAAGAACATTTATTTTGTCTCATCTTTTTTAGCTTGCAGATAAATAAAAAATAATCTTTGAAATCTATAATCAAAACACCATAATACTCCAAAACTTCTCTTTTGATGTTTTATGTCTAGATCCATTATGTGTTATTTTGACTTTTATAAAAATAAGATCATCCATGTGTAGAAGTTCAGAGAGAGTTTCCTTGAGGGGAGAAATCATTCGGTATGTTTGGGAAAATGAACGATGGTTCACCGAAGTGAGCCTGCAGCTCTTCAGACAATTGATGTATTTTTGAATCCAGGTTTCTTTGTTTGGGGGGCACTGAAGCCTTGTCTTTCCCTTCTGGATGTCTGGTTTCTTGATTCTGTATCTCAAAGCAGTCTTTTCCTTCATCCTCAGTCTCTGCAAAGTCCTGAAGTCCTAGAGGCAAATTTGAACCTGTCATTTAGATGTTCTGTCTCTGGGTTACTGATCTTCACTTAGCATGTGGTTTTAGGGTCTGAAATTGTCCTCTTGTGAAGGTGCTTGGGAGCAGATGGTACGCTCGGTTATAGTCTATGAGAATCTTTCTGTAAACTTAGGTGTTTAGTACACTAAGTTCTGCTGCCAGATCTTATGGGTTGAGTCCTAGCTTCATCATCTTCTTAACTAACTCTGACTTCAGACAAGTCACTATAGACTGCTGTTTTCTCAACAATAACTTGAGGAGAATGATGGCTTTAATTCATCAAAGTATTTTGAGACTTTAAGGGAATCACCTGCAAAAGAACTTGGCATAATATCTGGTCCTTTAGCCAAAACTGAGTAAATGTTCATCTTATAATATTTGAATAATGATACAACCACCATTCTTTAAATAATTGCTTCTTATGTACAAGGTCCATATGAAATGCTTTACTAACTTCCTATTTTTTAATATTCACAGTGACCCTGTGAGGTGGTTGCCATTCATAATTCTATTTAATGTATGAAGATGCTGGTACTTACAAAAATGTAAGGAACTAGTCCAAGACAGAACCAGTCAAGCTATATTCAATTAGTGCTATATGATTCTGGAGCTTATGCTTTTATTCAGAATGCTTTGCAGTCTCTGTCACTATCTATGTCTGGCCAAACACTTTATGTTTGTTAATGGAGTAGCTGATATTCACAGAGCACTTACTAAATATTACCAATAACTAGTATTCACAGAACATTCACAATCTTCAGAATTAGTCTTTACTTGGATTATCTCCTTTAATCCCCTTAGACAAAGTATGACTTATGAATGAATGGCTCCATTTCACAGATGAAGAGATCAAGGCTTAGGGCAATGCCCTGCTTAGTGTCCCTGAGATGGGTCTGTTTGACTCCATGCCCCAGAACATCTCCTTGCCACAACTGCAAGAGAATACGTTTCTGCTGTTTTAAACCACCAAGTTTGTATTAATTTGTTATAAAAGTAATGAACACCAAGTACCCCCCATCTCTTCCTGTTACCTGGCAGGTCTTGTAAAAAGAAAAGGCAAAGATGGGTTATGTATATTTTGAAATCTAACTTTAAAGGAATCAGCCAATAATATTTGCATTTTTTATTATGCTAAAAGAGACAATGTTATAGAATAGAAATCATTATTCTATCATCTTGGCCTTGACAGATATCAGGATCAATCATCTCTCAGCTATTGGGATAATGACTGTCTGATCATATATGACTGTGAAAAAAAAAACAAAAAAAACCAAAAAACCCTGCTTAGAATTAAGAGAGAACCTGAAAACAGGAAGCATATTGCAGTTGTGCAGTTGCTGGCCAGAGATAATTAATCCCTAATCCTAGAAACCCCATGAACAGTATGAAACTCCATGAGAACCTCATGAACAGTATGAAAACACAAAAAGATATGACACTGAAAGATGAACTCCCTAGGTTGATAGGTGCACAATACGCTACTGGAAAAGAGCGGAGAGATAACACCAGAAATAATGAAACCAAAGTGAAAACAACACCCAGTTGTGGATGTGACTGATGATAGAAGTAAAGTCTGCTGCTGTAAAGAACAATATTGCATAGGAGCCTGGAATGTTAGTTCTATGAATCAAGGTAAATTGGAAGTGGTCAAAAAAGAGATGACAAGAGTGAACAACGACATTTTAGGAATCAGTAAACTAAAATGGACTGGAATGGGAGAATTTAATTCAGATGACCATTATATCTACTACTGTGGGCAAGAATCCCTTAGAAGAAATGGAGTAGCCCTCATAGTCAACAAACAAGTCTGAAATGCAGTACTTGGGTGCAATCTCAAAAATGACAGAAAGATCTCTGTTCATTTCCAAGGCAAACCATTCAGTATCACAGTAATCCAAGTCTGTGCCCCAACCAGTAATGCTGAAGAAGCTGAAGCTGAACAATTCTATGAAGACCTACAAGACCTTTTAGACTAACACCCAAAAAAGATGTCCTTTTTATCATAGGGGACTGGAATGCAAAAGTAGGAAGTCAAGAGATACCTGGAGTAACAGGGAAATTTGGCCTCAGAGTACAGAATGAAGCAGGGCAAAGGCTAACAGAATTTTGCCAAGAGAATGCACAGGTCATAGCAAACACCCTCTTCCAACAATACAAGAGAAGACTCTACACATGGACATCACCAGATAGTCAATACTGAAATCAGATTGATTATATTCTTTGCAGCAAAGATAGACAAGCTCTATACAATCAGCAAAAAATGACCAGGGATTGACTGTGGCTCAGATCATGAACTCCTTATTGGAAAATTCAGATTTAAATTGCAGAAAGTAGGGAAAACCACTAGGTCATTCAGGTATGACCTATATCAAATCCCTTACAATTATACAGTGGAAGTGACAAATAGATTCAAGGGATTAGGTCTGACATAGAGTGCCTGAAGAACTATGGATGGAGATTGGTGACACTGTACAGGAGGCAGTGATCAAGATCATCCCCAAGAAAAATAAATGCAAAAAGGCAAAATGGCTGTTTGCTGAGGACTTATAAATAGCTGAGAAAAGAAGAGGAGCAAAAGGCAAAGGAGAAAAGGAAATATATACCCATTTGAATGCAGAGTTACAAAGAATAGCATGGAGAGATAAGAAAGCCTTCCTCAGTGATCAATACAAGGAAATAGAGGAAACAATAGAAGGTGAAAGACTAGAGATCCCTTCAAGAAAATTAGAGATACCAAGGGAATATTTCATGCAAAAATGGGAACAAAAATGGACAGGAATATTATGGACCTAACAGAAGCAGAAGATTTTAAGAAGAGGTGGCAAGAATACCCAGAATAACTATACAAAAAAGATCTTCATAACCAGATAACCACATTGGTGTGATCATTCACCTAGAGCCAGACATCCTGGAATGTGAAGTCAAGTGGGCTTTAAGAAGCATCACTATGAACAAAGCTAGTGGAGGTGATGGAATTCCAGTTGAGCTATTTCAGATCCTAAAAGGTGATGCTGTGAAGGTGCTGAATTCAATATGCCAACAAATTTGAAAAACTCAGCAGTCACCACAGGACTGGAAAAGATCAGTTTTCCTTCCAATCCCCCAAAAAGGCAATGCCAAAGAATGTTCAACTACCACACAATTTCACTCGTTTCACATGCTAGCAAAATAATGCTCAAAATTCTCCAAGCCAGTCTTCAACAGTATGTGAGCCATGAACTTCCAAATGTTCAAGCTAGATTTAGAAAAAGCGGAGGAACATTTACCAATGTTGTAAATTGCCAGCATTCATTGGGTCATCAAAAAAGCAAGAGAGTTCCAGAAAAACATCTACTTCTGCTTTATTGATTTCACCAAGCCTTTGACCGTGTAGATCACAACAAACTGTGGAAATTATTAGATATGGGAATACCAAACCACCTGACTTGCCTCCTGAGAAATCTGTATGCAGGTCAGGAAGCAACAGTTAGAACTGGACATGGAATAACAGACTGGTTCCAAATTGGTAGAGGAATATGTGAAGGTTATATATTGTCACCCTCCTTATTTAACTTATATGCAGAGTATATATATCATGCACAATGCTGGGCCAGATGAAGCAAAAGCTGGAATCAAGATTGCTGGGAGAAGTATCAATAACCTTAGATATGCAGATGACACCACCCTCATGGCAAAAAGTGAAGAACTAAAAAGCCTCTCGATGAAAGTGAAAGAGGAGAGTGAAAAAGTTGGCTTAAAACTGAATATTCAGAAAACTAAGATCATGGCATCTGGTCCCATCATATCATGGCAAATAGATGGGGAAACAGTGGAAACAGTGACAGACTATTTTTTGGGACTCCAAAATCACTGCAGATGGTGACTGCAGCCTTGTCCTTGGAAGAACAGCTATGACCAACCTAATATGCTATTAATATGCATTTACTATGCTAATAGATAGCATATTAAAAAGCAGAGACACTACTTTGCCAACAAAGGTCCATCTAGTCAAAGCTACGGTTTTTCCAATAGTCATGTATGGATGTGAGAGTTGGAGTATGAAGAAAGCTGAGTGCCGAAGAATTGGTGCTTTTGAACTGCGGTGTTGGAGAAGACTTTTGAGAGTCCCTTGGATTGCAAGGAGATCCAACCAGGCAATCCTAAAGGAAATCAGTCCTGGATATTCACTGGAAAGACTGATGCTGAAGATGAAACTCCAATAATTTAGCTACCTGATGTGAAGTACTGACTCATTGGAAAAGACCCCGATGCTGTGAAAAATTAAAAGCAGGAGGAGAAGGGGAAAGCAGAGGATGAGATTGTTGGATGGCATCACCAACTTGATGGACATGAGTTTGAGCAAGTTTTGGCAGTTGGTGATGGACAGAGAAGCCTGGCGTGCTGCCGTCCATGGGGCTGCAAAAAGTTGGACACGACTGAGTGAGTGAACTGAACTGAACTAAAGCCTACAAAAAGGAGGGATGGTGGCAGTGAAGGTATAAATTCAAAAGATTTCATAATAAAATTTATAGAAAATGATGCCTAATTATTTTTAGTAGGTACTGAAGGAAACAAATTTTAAAAATAATTTCAGCAGTTTCTAGTTTGCCCAAAGTTTGAAATTTAGAGTGTATCAGAATATTAGTTTACTGGGGATGAAGTAGTACCATTTATATAACTTCTCATCCACTTGTATTCTATCACCAATCCAATACTCTTTATTTATCCTTTAATAGCATCACAATTTTAACAATCTTATTCATTATTTTTATTGTATATTTGATGTTTTCTTCCACTAGACTGTGAAAGGTTGTTGTTGAGCTGTGAAAGATGCCGGGATTCTTGGCTCCGGAAGAGAGGAATACAACCCAGGGACCGTGATGAGGCTTGATCACTCAGAGCTTTTGTGTAATAAAGTTTTATTAAAGTATAAAAGAGATAGAGAAAGCTTCTGACATAGACATCAGGAGGGGGCAGAAAGAGTGCCCCTCTGCTAGTCTTTAGCTGGATGTTTTATGTCTGTTAGAAAACTACTAATTAGATAAGAGAGCCACCTCAAAGTTGATGGAGTTTTACCAGGACCCTCCCCCACAATATACATTTTTGAGATAGGAAGGCATGAGGTTGTCATCCCCCAGACATAAAACACTTGGTATGAATACTGGTTTATTGAACTATTATCAGCCCAATGTTTGAGAAGAGAAAAAAAGTTAGTCTTAGGTGGAACCATTTTGAAGAAAGGCAAATTCCAAAACAAATACATAGGTTTATTAAAAAGTTAAGTTCAGGTCGAACCAGAGGTCATCATGGCAACATAGAATTTTAAGAGAAAAAAAAATCTGACACTTGTAGCCTATTTCTTCCATTTGCAGACCCCTGTCCTTCCTGCCTGTTACTCTCCCATTCCCCCCTTTTCTTTTAGGAGGATTTTGTTGCTTGGGAAAAGGGCATTGTGTTCATTCCATAACTACTTCCTGCTGTTGAGGGGTGTCGTCCCTAAATTGTTGAGGTGATATAGTCTCCTAACCCTCATATTTAGGGTGCCTGATCCAGGGGCCCCAGTAATAGTTGGAGGAGTTTGTGGCAGCCATAGGAGCCTGGACAACCATTTGTAACTTAAAAGCTTTCAGATGGATAGAAACAAATCCCATTATACAGTTACAGATGTAAGGCAAAATAGTCATTAAACCAAGTTAAAACATAATCAAAATTAAAGGTCACAATATATCCATAGTTACATCAGTCCATCTTAGAACTGTTAGATATCATCAGATCAAGAAGAGGCATCATATACTCTTGTTGTTGGTGAAGGTGGCCGGAGTCCAACTCCAGCAACCAGGGATTCAACCTGAAGAGATGATGCTGTTGGCCAACGAGACAGCCTCATTTTTCTATGGACTGACTGCCTGTTTATTCCAAGTTCAAGATTCTCTTTTATACTTTTACAAAAACATTAGGCCAGAGGTTTGACATTTTCCATTCCCCCTCTCCCAGATTTTTTTATCTCCATAAATCATTGTTGCTCTTCAAACAGAGTTCCTGCTTCAGTGATCCTCTCAGAATCAGCCTTATCATCTATTATCTACCTCCTCTAATGTGTCCTATAGTTAACTTGTGATTATATTGTAACTCATGCTACATTCCTCAGTTTACTACTTATCTTCCTAAGTCCTGTTTGCCCCTAACATCCTGAGCTCACTATCTCTTAAAAAGGCTTCTAGCTATAGTGTCTCTAAAAATTCCTAACTTCTATAAGCTATAGTAAAATATGCTAGCTTTACAACATTCCTTAAATCTTTAACTTCTAACTATTTTAATTATTTCTAAGCCCTAAATTCAGTAAACGCCTTTGCCATAAACATTCTCCTCACAAATAGGCTTCAGATATCAATCCCTCCCATGGCCTCAAGATATGGCCCATGTGCTCATCCTGGAACACTCTTTTGTAAAAGTCCTTGAACAAATGTCAATGATTAACTTTATGAATTATTTTCTGAGCACAACTGCAGAAGGCTTTGTGCCTTCTCATGCTTCTCTCAAGAACAATAAGCACCTTAGGGGGAAGGCGCCAAGATGGCGGAGGAGTAGGACGGGGAAAACACTTTCTCCCCCACAAATTCATCAAAAGAGCATTTAAACGTCGAGTAAATTCCACAAAACAACTTCTGAATGCCGGCAGAGGACACCAGGCACCCAGAAAAGCAACCCAACTCCTCGAAAGGAGGTAGGAAAAAATATTAAAGACAATAAAAGAGACAAAAGAGGGAGGGATGGAGTTCCGTCCCGGGAAGGGAGTCTTAAAAAGAGAGAAGTTTCCAAACACCAGGAAACCTTCTCACTGCCGAATCCGTGCTGAGCTTTGGAAGCACAGAGGACAACATAACAGGGAGAAAAAATAAATAAACAATTAAAACTCGCAGATTGCGAGCCCTACGGTAACTCCTCCAGCGGAGAAGCAGCGCAGACGCCTGCATCCGCCATTAGCAAGCGGGGGCTGGGCAGGGAGGCACGGCGCGGGCTGCATCGCTGAGAGTAAGAATCTGGCCTGAATACCCTGAGCACTATCTGAGCGAAATAATTTGGGCTAGCAAACCAGACTGTGGGATATCTACCATGCGAAAAGCCAGCCCTAACCTAAGACACCGCCAGCCCGCACACGGATCAAAGGACTAAACAGAGGTAGCCGGCTGCAAACCTTCCCCCTCCGGTGACAGGCAGCCAGAGCCGGAAGGGGGCAATCGCAGCCCCAGAGAGACATTATCTATAAAACTGGCTTCTTTGCTAACTAAAACTTATTGGGGGTCTGGACGGTCAACATCTGCCTGAGAAGGTGCGCCGGTTTTACACCCAGATAACCAACTGACGGGGAGGCGATAAGTCGCAGCATTGGCGCTCGCCAAACACCTCATCACCTGAGCTGCTCGGACCTGGGAAGAGCACAAAACGCAGCCCCAGCTGAGTCTGAGCCTCTGAGGACTACCTGAGTGCCTGAACCTGAGCGGCTTGGACCTGGGAGGTGCATGCAACCCAGGGCCAGCCTTGGATTGTTCCCGGCGGAACAACCTAGAGCCTGAGCAGTGTGGGCAGGGAGGCTACACGCGCCGTGAGCGGGGGCAGACCCAGTGTGGCTGAGGCACTGCGAGCGCACGCCAGTGTCATTTGTTTGCAGCATCCCTCCCTCCCTCCCCATAGCGCGACTGAACAAAGAGAAGAAATACAGCTCCACCCACCAGAACACTGACACAAGCTTCCCTAACCAGGAAACCTTGACAAGCCACCTCTACATACCCACACACAGCGAGGAAACGCCACAATAAAGAGAACTCCACAAACTGCCAGAATACAGAAAGGACTCCCAAACTCAGCAATTTAAACAAGATGAAGAGACAGAGGAATACCCAGCAGATAAAGGAACAGGATAAATGCCCACCAAACCAAACAAAAGAGGAAGAGATAGGGAATCTACCTGATAAAGAATTCCAAATAATGATAGTGAAATTGATCCAAAATCTTGAAATTAAAATGGAATCACAGATAAATAGCGTGGAGACAAGGATTGAGAAGATGCAAGAAAGGTTTAACAAGGACCTAGAAGAAATAAAAAAGAGTCAATATATAATGAATAATGCAATAAATGAAATTAAAAACACTCTGGAGCCAACAAATAGTAGAATAACAGAGGCAGAAGATAGGATTAGTGAATTAGAAGATAGAATGGTAGAAATAAATGAATCAGAGAGGATAAAAGAAAAACGAATTAAAAGAAATGAGGACAATCTCAGAGACCTCCAGGACAATATTAAACGCTACAACATTCGAATCATAGGGGTTCCAGAAGAAGAAGACAAAAAGAAAGACCATGAGAAAATACTTGAGGAGATAATAGTTGAAAACTTCCCTAAAATGGGGAAGGAAATAATCACCCAAGTCCAAGAAACCCAGAGAGTCCCAAACAGGATAAACCCAAGGAGAAACACCCCAAGACACATATTAATCAAATTAACAAAGATCAAACACAAAGAACAAATATTAAAAGCAGCAAGGGAAAAACAACAAATAACACACAAGGGAATTCCCATAAGGATAACAGCTGATCTTTCAATAGAAACTCTTCAAGCCAGGAGGGAATGGCAAGACATACTTAAAATGATGAAAGAAAATAACCTACAGCCCAGATTATTGTACCCAGCAAGGATCTCATTCAAGTATGAAGGAGAAATCAAAAGCTTTTCAGACAAGCAAAAGCTGAGAGAATTCTGCACCACCAAACCAGCTCTCCAACAAATACTAAAGGATATTCTCTAGACAGGAAACACAAAAATGGTGTATAAACTCGAACCCAAAACAATAAAGTAAATGGCAACGGGATCATACTTATTAGTAACTACCTTAAACGTAAATGGGTTGAATGCCCCAACCAAAAGACAAAGACTGGCTGAATGGATACAAAAACAAGACCCCTACATATGTTGTCTACAAGAGACCCACCTCAAAACAGGGGACACATACAGACTGAAAGTGAAGGGCTGGAAAAAGATTTTCCATGCAAATTGGGACCAAAAGAAAGCAGGAGTCACAATACTCGTATCAGATAAATTAGACTTTAAAACAAAGGCTGTGAAAAGAGACAAAGAAGGTCACTACAGAATGATCAAAGGATCAATCCAAGAAGAAGATATAACAATTATAAATATATATCCACCCAACATGGGAGCACTGCAGTATGTAAGACAAATGCTAACAAGTATGAAAGGAGAAATTAACAATAACACAATAATAGTGGGAGACTTTAATACCCCACTCACACTTATGGATAGATCAACTAAACAGAAAATTAACAAGGAAAAAAAAAACAAAAACAAAAACATGTATCTATAAAGCTCACTAAAGCAAAGCACAGTAAAATGTGGTATGGCAATAAAAGGCGTTAAATTTATCAAATAAAAAAAATAATAAAGTGCTGAAAAATTAAAAAAAAAAAAAAAAAAAAAAGAACAATAAGCACCTTAATATTCCTTTTCAGTCAACTCAGCTGAGGAGAGGAAAAGACAAGTCAGAATTACAAGGCCTAACTCCTTCACCCTGGGATCTGCGCCTGCGGAATGAGGAGAAGGGGCTGGGGACCGTGCCTCCATTTTGTCAGTAATGCCTAACGCGGCTCCCAACAGAAGGTATTCTCAGAATTGAAGAAAGTCCTTTCCTTGAATTGGAGAAACCCACCATGCGAAGCCTTCAATTGATGTGGAGGTTGAAAAGCTGAAAGCTGAGCCACATAGTTAATTCTAAGATCTCGGGATCTATGACAATATCTGTGCACAAAAACAGTCTGTCATAGAGATAATCCCTTCTTTTGGGGGCGGGGGGATGTTCGAGCCCTCATTAAAGCAATGGGTAGAACTGTAAACCAACTGTCTCGTGTTTCCTGAGTCAGCTTACAGGGATGTCTTTTAATAGCATCATTAGCCTTTTCAACTTTTTCTGAAGATTGCGGTCTCCAGGAACAATGTAAGTGATATTCTATTCCTAGAGTCCCTTGAGTTATAGTAGCTTTAAAGGTGGAGCATTGTTGCTCTGAACTTTAGAGTTTAAAATCCCACTTACATCATGAGAAGTCAGTACAGTAAGATTTTGCCCATTAGTAAACTTCTGTGCTTTAGGCATTAGCAAAACAATAGTATCAATTACCTTTAAGGAATGTGGCCATAGCCTTTTTTCTGTAAGGCACTAAATTGAGCCTGTGGGCAAGCTCAAATTTGGAGCCTGCAGAAGAGCAGTTTGAAGAGCCTTAAAAACCTTTTTGAGAATCTGGAGACCAAACTAGCTTGTCGGTTTGGGCCTGCTGAGTTTCAGTTTTAAGTTTATAAAGGCCAGGCAAGTGCCTCATAATCCAGAATCCAAATGTGGCAATAGCCTGTTATGCCCCCAAATCCTCTCAATTGTCTTAAAGTCATATTTGGCTCATTTAGGAATTTTAGACAATAAAGTGTAAGGATTAGGCACTTCTATGTCAGCCAACTTAGCATAAAGTCTTAGTGCATGCTTGCTTGAGTCCTTCAGGAATACATCTGGCAAAGTGGCTCTGATTCCCCCTTCTTTTACCCATATTATAGTCCCAGTCTGGCTCTGTCGTGGGAACTGCTTGGCTCCTGGTAGGAGAAGGGCTAGTTAGCTTCCCTCAGAACTCGAGCTCTCAAGTCAGGAGTCAGCGTCTGTCCCATGACATACATTCAGTTCAGTTCAGTTGCTCAGTCGTGTCCGACTCTTTGTGACTCCATGAATCCCAGCACGCCAGGCCTCCCTGTCCATCATCAACTCCTGGAGTTCACTCAGACTCACATCCATTGAGTCAATGATGCCATCCAGCCATCTCATCCTCTGTCGTCCCCTTCTCCTCCTGCCCCCAACCTCTCCCAGCATGAGAGTCTTTTCCAATGAGTCAACTCTTCGCATGAGGTGCCCAAAGTGTTGGAGTTTCAGCTTTAGCATCATTCCTTCCAAAGAAATCCCAGGGCTGATCACCTTCAGAACGGACTGGTTGGATCTCCTTGCAGTCCAAGGGACTCTCAAGAATCTTCTCCAACACCACAGCTCAAAAGCATCAATTCTTCAGCACTCAGCCTTCTTCACAGTCCAACTCTCACATCCATACATGACCACAGGAAAAACCATAGCCTTGCTGCGACCGGCGCACTAAGTGCGGGCGGCTGCGACCCACGCACTAAGCGCGGCCAAGAGGAGTTACCCCACGTCTGAGGTCAGGGGCAGCGGCCAAGAGTGCCAGGCTGCGACGGCACAGGAACGGTGGAGAAGAGCTACCCAAGTCCGAGGTCGGGGCGGCAGCCAGGAGGAGCTACCCCACGCCCCCACGCCCGAGGCCAGGGGCAGCGGCCGAGAGGAAAAACCCCACTTCCTAGGAGTAGTGGCTGCGCAGGCGCAGCAGGGCCTAGAGGAGCTATCCAACGTTGAAAGTCAGGAAGGGCGGCGGTGAGGAGATACCCCTCGTCCAAGGTAAGGAGCAATGGCTGCGCTTTGCTGGAGCAGCCATGAAGAGATACCCCATGCCCAAGGTAAGAGAAACCCAAGTAAGATGGTAGGTGTTGCAAGAGGGCATCAGAGGGCAAACACACTGAAACCATACTCAAAGAAAACTAGTCAATCTAATCACACTAGGACCACAGCCTTGCCTAACTCAATGAAACTAAGCCATGCCCATGGGGCAACCCAAGATGGGTGGGTCATGTTGGAGAGATCTGACAGAATGTGGTCCACTGGAGAAGGGAATGGCAAACCACTTTAGTATTCTTGCCTTGAGAACCCCATGAACAGTATGAAAAGGCAAAATGATAGGATACTGAAAGAGGAACTCCCCAGATCAGGTAGGTGCCCAATATGCTACTGGAGATCAGTGGAGAGATAACTCCAGAAATAATGACATACATTACATCTCTCCAAGTAAGGTTATAAAGTAAAGTTAGTCCTGTAAAGTCTTCTATGTACTTTTTTGTATCCTCTTGGTAGTCTCAACCACAACTGGGACTGTTTGAATTTCTACTGAGACTGAGGCAACCCCTTCTGGAAGGGTGCCCTGACTCTCAGCCTGTTAAGTTTGGAGCCCCTGATACAGGGGCAAAGTAAGAGGACAAGAGGCAGCTGAAGGTTTCATAGTCAAATCTGTACCCTTAGGACACAAGTCTGGCATGTCTCACAGAGAGATAAAGAGCAACACATATGGCACTTATATCCATTTTTCTCTTGTTTTCTACAGAACTGGTCTATTTGTAAAACAGTATCATAATTAAGAGACCCTCCAACCAGCCACTGTTCGCCGTGCTCCAGTGGATACCATGGCCATGCAGTATCATATAGGAAGACCACACGTGTCTTCTTTAAGCTCTGGGGATCAAATCTATCCCAGTTTTTCAGGATACAGTTCAAAGGAGTGAGGCTAGAATTGTTAGCTCCCATATAGAAGAGAGAAAAAAAGTGACCAGCATCATCTTTCTACCAGAGGCGTCCCTCCCTGCTCTAGGTGGGGGTGTAGACAGACTTCACATCAAAGCTTTCCTTCCCTGGTTGGAGTTAGTCTGTCCCTTACTGATACAGATGCCTTATTTGTCCCTCCCAGCTCTACCAGCAAGTCAGGGTGGAGATGCACCAGGGGTTGACCTGATGGCAACCCAGACTAATGTCCAGCTCCTCACCATTAAAACCTTGCTTGCTTCTGATGCCACCCAGGTGCAATCAGAGTAACCTTGTGGAATGCCTCCCAAGGTAAGACCACTGGGGGAAACATTTGCCTCTGAGTGCCTGTGTACAACCCTAAGTATATTCCTGACCACAATAAGACTGGTACAAACATAAAACCAATATATACCTTCTGAGCATCACCACACCAGCATTCCCACAGATTTCACAGGAAGAATATCTAAAGAGTTAGGACAAAAGCCACTGGAGAGCCTCCTCTGGTCCACTAAGAGCTTGCATTACCAAAGGAAGAAGCCTGCTGTACTTCCTATCTGAGTAACCTTTAACCTGAGAGATGCTGTTGAAGCTAGAGCTCCATCTAGCTTCCAAACTTTCAACTCCTAGCATGGCTAGGTGCTTCTGGACTACCAATTTAAGTTTGGGACCTAAGTTTAACAGTACACGGTAACAGCATAGATCACAAGTCCCTTGAAAGTCTATGATCCGACAGATTAGATACAGTTCAGTCTTTCAGTCCTGTCCAACTGTTTGCGACTCCATGAATTGCAGCACGCCAGGCCTCCCTGTCCATGACCAACTCCTGGAGTTCACTCAGACTCATGTCCATTGAGTCAGTGATGTCATCCAGCCATCTCATCCTCTGTCGTCCCCTTTTCCTCCTGCCCCCAATCCCTCCCAGCATCAGAGTCTTTTCCAATGAGTCAACTCTTCGCATGAGGTGGCCAAAGTCCTGGAGTTTCAGCTTTAGCATCATTCCTTCCAAAGAAATCCCAGGGCTGATCTCCTTCAGAATGGACTGGTTGGATCCCCTTGCAGTCCAAGGGACTCTCAAGAGTCTTCTCCAACACCACAGGTCAAAAGCATCAATTCTTCAGCACTCAGCCTTCTTCAAAGTCCAACTCTCACATCCATACATGACCACAGGAAAAACCATAGCCTTGACTAGACGAACCTTTGTTGGCAAAGTAATGTCTCTGCTTTTCAATATGCTATCTAGGTTGGTCATAACTTTCCTTCCAAGGAGAAAGTGTCTTTTAGTTTCATGGCTGCAGTCACCATCAGCAGTGATTTTGGAGCCTAGAAAAATAAAGTCTGACACTGTTTCCACTGTTTCCCCATCTATTTCCCATGAAGTGATGGGACCAGATGCCATGATCTTCGTTTTCTGAATGTTGAGCTTTAAGCCAACTTTTTCACTCTCGACTTTCACTTTCATCAAGAGGCTTTTGAGTTCCTCTTCACTTTCTTCCATAAGGGTGGTGTCATCTGCATATCTGAGGTTATTGATATTTCTCCCGGCAATCTTGATTCCAGCTTGTGTTTCTTCCAGTCCACCGTTTCTCATAATGTACTCTGCATATAAGTTAAATAAACAGGGTGACAATATACAGCCTTGACGTACTCCTTTTCCTATTTGGAACCAGTTTGTTGTTCCATGTCCAGTTCTAACTGTTGCTTCCTGACCTGCATACAAATTTCTCAAGAGGCAGATCAGGTGGTCTGGTATTCCCATCTCTTTCAGAATGTTCCACAGTTTATTGTGATCCACACAGTCAAAGGCTTTGGCATAGTCAATAAAGCAGAAATAGATGTTTTTCCGGAACTCTCTTGCTTTTTCCATGATCCAGGGGATGTTGGCAATTTGATCTCTGGTTCCTCTGCCCTTTCTAAAACCAGCTTGAACATCTGGAAGTTCATGGTTCACGTATTGCTGAAGCCTGGCTTGGAGAATTTTGAGCATTACTTTACTAGCATGTGAGATGAGTGCAATTGTGCGGTAGTTTGAGCATTCTTTGGCATTGCCTTTCTTTGGGATTGGAATGAAAACTGACCTTTTCCAGTCCTGTGGCCACTGCTGAGTTTTCCAAATTTGCTGGCATAGTGAGTGCAGCACTTTCACAGCATCATCTTTCAGGATTTGGAATAGCTCAACTGGAATTCTATCACCTCCACTAGCTTTTTTCTGCCATAAGTAGTTCTAAATCCCAAGAAGTTACTAAATGGTCAAAGAGATCAGAAAGTTTGACCAAGAAAGGAGAGTTCAGTCCACACGGTTTGTCCATCTCTGGCCATTCCCTAAAGGAGACATTGGGTGCCTCTTGACATTAGCAGGTTGGTATAATCCCCCAACAGGGTTTCTGCCATAAGCCACATGAGGTCACCTCAGAATCACAGATTAGGACACAGCCCTTGGTTCGCACATGTTTCTCTTTTAATTGATCACACACACAAGCACACCATAGAGTTAGTAAAGTACAGCAGAAAAAGCGTTTGGTAGGAGAACAAAGAACTAGAACTCCAAGTGTCCTTACTTTGTCCTGAAGAATCCTGGATGAGCCCCAAGGTGAAAAGTTGTTGCTGAGCTGTGAAAGACGCTGGGATTCTTGGCCTCTGGAGGAGAGGAATTCAATCCGGGGCCAGTGACAATTTTTGATCACTCAGAGTTTTTGTGTAATAAAGTTTTATTAAAGTATAAAAGAGATAGAGAAAGCTTCTGACATAGACATCAGACGGGGGCAGAAACAGTGCCTCCCTGCTAGTCTTTAGCCGGACATTTTATGTCTGTTAGAAAACTATTAATCAGATAAGAGAGACACCTCAAGGTTGACGGAGTTTCACCAGGCCCCTCTCCCACACTATGCATTTTTGAGATAGAATGGCATGAGATGTGTCATCCCCCAGCCACAAAAAAATTGATATGAATACTGATTTATTGAGCTATTATCAGCTCAATGTTTGAAAAAAGAAAAAACAAGTTAGTCTTAGGTGGAACCATTTTGAAGAAAGGCAAATTCCAAAGCAAATACAGGGTTTCATTAAAAAGTTAACTTCAGGTGGAACCAGGTATTGTCATGGCAACACAAAATTTTAAGAGAAAAAAAAAATCTGACACTTGAAGCCTATTTCTTCCATTTGGAGACCTCTGGCCTTCCTGCCTGTCACCCTCTCAACTGTAAGTTTCAGGAGGACAATGACCTATGTTTCATTCTCCATTGTATCTTTTGTGTTTAAGACAGTGATTGGCATGGAGAAAACATTTAGGTAAATATTGAACAAGTGAATGAGTAAATAAATGAATTCAGGATGAATAAATTGGAATCTACAGGGTTGCACAGGAACATCTGAGGGCAACAACAATCCAGGCTATAATGGTGAGGATCTGGTTTGAGGAAGATAATGTCTGAACTGAAATTTTAGGTTTGATAAGTTTATCAATCACTATAGGGGAAAGAATATGTAAGTAGGTGGAATAGCTTGTACAAAGAGAGAACATGTCTATTCCAAAAATCTACCTGCAATGCAGGAAATGCAGGAGACAGGGTTCAATCTCTGGATTGGGAAGATCCCCTGGAAAAAGAAATGGTGACCCACTCCAGTATTCTTGACTGAAAAATCCCATTTCCAGAGGAGCCTGGCAGGCTACAATCCAAAGGGTCGCAAAGGATAGTGCATGCCTGAGCCACTGAGCACACACATTCAATGGAATCTAGGGTAACACCACCAATCCTGCTGCTGCTGAAACATCTGAGAACATGTTCAGACATTACAGAGACCTCAAGAGCACAGTGAATGAGGAACTTATGTATTGGTCATCATCAGGGTCTATACTTAGATGCTTATAATTTATAATGAGGACAGTATCTTTGCCATGTGTGACTTATTTTAAGATTATCAAACTCTGAGCCCTCCTGTCATCTCAATATTATGAACAATTTCCTTTCATGAAAGAGTAAATCAAGTGAAACATCTTGAGTTGCAGATATTTTTAGCTCCTGGAGTTTACCAGTGCTTTCAGAATAATCATAATCAGAAGTCATAATAAAAATTATAATAATTTTTGAGTCCTAGGTCTGAATTTGTATTTAAAGAATTTCTTGGTTAGGAGTAAATTGAGATTAGCTTGAGGAAAACTTGGGGAAGCTGTAAAACAATGGTGTCTCAACATTTAATAGGTGTTCCACTGAAATAGAGCAGCACTCCATGGTCCTTGCCTCTCACCCCTGTGTCCTCAGCCTGCCTTTTGTCTGTGGAAAAACTTTAGCCATAGAACAAGTTTAATCAGAGAAGTGAGAAAATGTGGAAATGAAAATCAAAGGAAATAAAATAATAATGATGGTTTAGTCATTAAGCAAAGTCAAAACCTTTAATTTCTCTTCAATGGCTACAGATAATATTATGAGCCATATCTGTGAGCTGTTTTATAGATACTGACACCCCCACCAGATGGAAGAAGTTAACTGGGTGATGATCAGACTGTAGCTATGAAATAAGCTGTCATGATTCTTAGAACTGGCCTCAAAGAATTGGGAACAGACTGACCCTGGAACTGAAGATTCAGATCAGTCGCTCAGTCATGTCTGACTCCTTGCGACCTCATGAATCACAGCACGCCAGGCCTCCCTGTCCATCACCAACTCCCGGAGTTCACTCAGACTCACATCCATTGAGTCAGTGATGCCATCCAGCCATCTCATCCTCTGTCGTTCCCTTCTCCTCCTGCCCCCAATCCCTCCCAGCATCAGAGTCTTTTCCAATGAGTCAACTCTTCGCATGAGGTGGCCAAAGTACTGGAGTTTCAGCTTTAGCATCATTCCTTCCAAAGAAATCCCAGGGCTGATCTCCTTCAGAATGGACTGGTTGGATCTCCTTACAAGGAGAGTCCAAGGGACTCTCAAGAGTCTTCTCCAACACCACAGTTCAAAAGCATCAATTCTTCGGCGCTCAGCCTTCAATAACCTCAGATATGCAGATGACACCACCCTTATGGAAGAAAGTGAAGAGGAACTCAAAAGCCTCTTGATGAAGGTGAAAGTGGAGACTGAAAAAGTTGGCTTAAAGCTCAACATTCAGAAAACGAAGATCATGGCATCCGGTCCCATCACTTCATGGCAAATAGATGGGGAAACAGTGGAAACAGTGTCAGACTTTATTTTTCTGGGCTCCAAAATCACTACGATGGTGACTGCAGCCATGAAATTAAAGGACGCTTGCTCCTTGGAAGGAAAGTTATGACCAACCTAGATAGCATATTGAAAAGCAGAGATATTACTTTGCCAACAAAGGTTTGTCTAGTCAAGGCTATGGTTTAACTGTACCTAAAACAATCCAGATTGTTGGTCAGACCACCTATGACCAATTTTAAGATATCTGTCAGAGCTGACTATTCTGTTTTTCTGCTTGTAGCTCCTTCCCTCAGACTATAAAATCTCTTGCTCACTCATTGTCAGTCTGGGGGCAGGAGCAAGTAGGCCTTTGGACAGGTGTCTCCCCCCCACCCCCTGTTGCTGGCCTCCGAAGTAAAGCAAACTTTGCTTTCCACCAACCTAGCTGCTTTAATGGTTTTTGAGTGGCGAGTTGCTGGACCTGGGTTTGGTTATACCATTACAATCTGTGCATCAGAACATGCTTAGGGTAATTGGGGGACTTTTTTAATTTAAAAGGTTAAAATTTTAATTATGCCATTAAATGCAGCCCTTTAGTTTTTTGTCCAGTGATCATGACAAGATTTCTAAAAATTGGCTTTTTTCTCAACCTGTGAGCTTGAGTGAGTCTGGTAACATCTCGGAGTCACGTCTTGTAAACTGAGGAGTAAGAGAATATTATCCATCCACACAGCCTCTGTGTGCATCAAATGAGTTAACGGGCAGAAGTGCATCATGCATTCTAAGTTCCTAAACAAATCATGCTATATTATTGCAAGTTTGGAGAGCATTGCCAAATGAAAAAGCCTGCCCAGATTATGTACTGCCAACTCCAATAAAAGATTTCATGTGAAAAATTTATTCTGGCTCATCTTTTTGGGTTGAGAGAATTGAACCCATGTACCCAAAATTAATCTACTAAAGTGGGTGCTGAAATAGTGTTATAAATGAGAAATTGTCCAAGTAAGCTGCCATTCACTGGCTTTCAATGTAATTACTTAGATTGTATATTTTATAGAAAAATAGTGTTCTAGTTCTTGAAGAGAAATGGAACAGCATAATAATCATATAATGCAAAGCACACAGGAGAATAATGTAATGACAAACGTTTCATCTGGCATCATGGAATTAATTAATCTAGTATTGAAAGTGAAAGTGTTAGTTGCTCAGTGGTGTCTGACTCTTTGTGACCCCATGGACTATATAGCTCACCAGGCTCCTCTGTCCACAGAATTCTCTAGGCAAGAATACTGGAGTGGGTAGCCATTCCTTCTCCAGGGGACCTTCCCAACCCAGGGATGGAACCTGGGTGTCCCACATCGCAGGCTGTTTCTTTATTGGATGGATTACAAAATTATTTTATGTAAATTCTCAAATTCATTTTATGGAAAGTGACTATGCACTTATTGCTTCTCATTGCTAGGTCTGTTTTTCAATGCTTTAACCCTAATTTTCCAAGTTGACTTCAGGTTTCTGATAGTGGAATCTGGGTTGTTTACTTCTTTGAATTCCCTACAGGGTCTGAAACAATCCCTTTAAGTGTGGCATGAATTGAGAAAGTCAATCCTTGCATTTGCTCAAAGGGTTAATATGTATTTGTTGAATTTAGATTCATTTTGTCTCTTGGGCTCTCTAATAAAAGTTTGGTATAGAAAATGCCTTGGATATGATTTCATTTTGGTTTGGCATGTTCTTCAAAAGTGAGCTAAAGATGCTATCAGCCCCACTTTTTTCATTTTCGTTTATTACAGTTATTCTTGAATATCTGTAGTTGCTGAGATATTAATCTTGCAGGCATGAAATAATAGAACTTTCTTCATCTTTGCATTACCTGAAGGGAAATGAGTTTAATAAAGAGTGTATATTTATTTTAAAAATTAATTTTAGAAAGAAAAGTTTTATTTGGGAAATGCATATTATTTTATTCCACAATATACCTGATAATGTGGAAAATGCCACTTCACATATTATCAAATATGTTAGGAAAATAAAATTAGGCAAATAAGGGGGTAGGTGATTTGAAGAAACTTATAAAACTGCTCCATGTTTAGGAATATTCTTTTCTTCCATTCTTTAAAAATTTTTTTAATTTTATTTTTTTATTGAAGGAAAATTGCTTTACAGTGTTATGTTGGTTTCTGCAGTACAACAATGCAAATCAGCAACATCCGGGTTGCTTCCATGTCCTAGCTATTGTAAATAGTGCAGCTATGAATAATCTTTCTGACATCAGACTATGCTGCAAACTTATAGTCATCAAGACAGTATGATGGTTGTTTATTGGCTAAGTTGTGTCTGACTTTTGTGACACCATGGACTGTAGCCCACCAGGCTATTCTGTCCATGGGATTTCCCAGGCAGGAATACAGGAGTGAGTTGACATTTCCTTCTCCAGGGGATCTTCCCCACCCAGGAATCAAACCTGTGTCTCCTGCATTGCAGGCAGATCCTTTACTGATTGAGCTATGAGGGAAGCCAGACAGTACGAGACAGTTACAAAAATAGAAATATAGACCAATTGAACAATATAGAAAGCCCAGAGATAAACCCATGTACCTCTGGGCACCTTATACAAAGGAGGCAAGAATATAAATGGAGAAAAGATAGCCTCTTTGGTAAGTGGTGCTGGGAAAACTGGAAAACTACATGTAAAAGAATGAAATTAGAACACTTCCTAACACCATACACAAAAATAGACACAAAATAAATTAAAGACTTAAACGTAAGGCTGGAAATTATAAAGCTTTTAGAAGAAAACTTAGGCAGTACATTCTTTGACATAAAAGACAAGGTGCTCTTTCATCTGCCTCTTTGAGTAATGGAAATAAAATGGAATTTTTTAAAAGATAAGTTTATTTCCAGATTCAAGGAAAAAAGAAATTACTGCTAACTTTATTTTATTTTGTCAATTTTTTTCATTTTTAATTAGTAAGAGTTCATGTTTATTTTATAAAATTTGGAAAATGCTAAAAACATGAAAAGAAAGTGACTGTAACTTGTTCTCTGTCCCCACATCCATATCTGGTGAATACTAGTATTAACATATTTGGGTATACACTTTTTGTATCAGTGTGTATGTAGATAAAATTATGTTCATATGGAAGATGATGTGATAACCTATTCACTTTATACAATGTCATCATGACACAAATACTAACTTAGTGCCTACTATATGCTGGTCATTGTCCTAAGCACTTTCCTTATTTATTTGCTTTGTTATTTAATGATTGTGACAACATTATGCATTTGGCACTATGATTATTCCCATTTCACAGATCAACAAACTGAGGAACCGATAGGATTATACAGCTAGAACCTAGTTCTTTCTGAGAAAACACAGTTAGGTCTAGTATCTACCTCTTTAGACATTTGAGAGATTTGGGGAGGCAAGGAAAGGACATGGCAAAGTACTTGACAATTATGAAGCATTCAATATATGACACTATTTGTTATTATTATTATGCTGTTTGTTATTCATAATTTTATTTCTAGTATTTCATACAATTCCTAGACACTATAATTGTGATCTACAATGCTTTAGTTTCAACCTCTTAAAATATGAATAGATTAGTGAAATTGCTCAGTTGTGTCTGACTCTTTGTGACCCCATGGATTATACAGTCCATGGAATTCTACAGGCCAGAACACTGGAGTGGGTTCAGCTCAGTTCAGTTGCTCAGTCATGTCCGACTCTTTGCGACCCCATGAACCACAGCACGCCAGGCCTCCCTGTCCATCACCAACTGCCAGAGTCTACCCGAACCCATGTGCATTGAGTTGGTGATGCCATCCAAACATCTCATCCTCTGTCATCCCCTTCTCCTCCTGCCCTCAATCTTTCCCACCATCAGGGTCTTTTCAAATGAGTCAGCTCTTTGCATCAGGTGGCCAAAGGATTGGAGTTTCAGCTTCAACATCAGTCCTTCCAATGAACATCCAGGACTGATCTCCTTTAGAATGGACTGGTTGGATCTCCTTTCAGACCAAGGGACTCTCAAGAGTCTTCTCCAACACCACAGTTCAAAAACATCAATTCTTCGGTGCTCAGCTTTCTTTATAATCCAACTCTCACATCCATACATGACCACTGGAAAAACCCTAGCCTTAACTAGATGGACCTTTGTTGACAAAGTAATGTCTCTGCTTTTTAATATGCTGTCTAGGTTGGTCATAACTTTCCTTCCAAGGAGCAAGCGTCTTTTAATTTCATGGCTGCAGTCACCATCTGCAGTGATTTTGGAGCCCCCCAAAATAAAGTTCACCACTGTTTCCACCGTTTCCCCATCTATTTGCCATGAAATAATGGGACCAGATGCCATGATCTTCGTTTTCTGAATGTTGAGCTTTAAGCCAACTTTACCACTCTCCTCTTTTACTTTCATCAAGAGGCTCTTTAGTTCTTCTTCAGTTTCTTCCATAAGGGTGGTATCATCTGCATATCTGAGGTTATTGATATTTCTCCCAGCAATCTTGATTCCAGCTTGTGTTTCTTCCAGTCCAGCGTTTCTCATGATGTACTCTGCATAGAAGTTAAATAAGTAAGGTGACAGTATACAGCCTTGACGTACTCCTTTTCCTGTTTGGAACCAGTCTGTTGTTCCGTGTCCAGTTCTAACTGTTGCTTCCTGACCTGCTACAGGTTTCTCAAGAGGCAGGTCAGGTGGTCTGGTATTCCCATCTCTTTCAGAATTTTCCACAGTTTATTGTGGTCCACACAGTCAAAGGCTTTGTCATAGTCAATAAAGCAGAAATAGATGTTTTTCTAGAACTCTCTTGCTTTTTCCATGATCCAGCAGATGTTGGCAATTTGATCTCTGGTTCCTCTGCCTTTTCTAAAATCAGCTTGAGCATCTGGAAGTTCACAGTTCATGTATTGCTGAAGCCTGGCTTGGAGAATATTGAGCATTACTTTCCTAGCATGTGAGATCTCCCTTCTCCAGGAGATCTTCCCAATCTGGGGATCACACATAGGTTTCCAGCATTACATGTGGATTCTTTACCAGCTAAGCCACCAGGAAAGCCCAAAGATTAGTAGTTGATTGCTAAGTACAGTTGAATTTAATGTCGATTTTTTTTTCTCCAGTGAAATTTTCCCTGTATTTTCCTTGTTTTTCACAGATTCCCTCTGACAAACCTCCAGACTTGTAGAAAATAAATGAGATGTTTCTCAAATCACTCCTACCCATGTTGCAATTGATACTGGGGGTAGTTAAATCACATATAATTGATAAGAACTTCTTATGTGCTTTTGCTATGACCTTTTCTCTCTTCTTTTGTGTTCATCTCTCCAATCACATTCTATTAGTAGGCAATTTATTTTAGACAATCTATTTGTTGTTATTGAAACATACTTTGACAGTGGGTCACTACTTTTTATAACAGATAATAGTTTCTTAATATTTAAGGTGATTTTCTTACAAGTAAAATGTGCCATACTGAGAGATGAAAATAAGATAGTGAGTTAAGGTACATAACAGTAAAAAATGCCTAGATTTGTGAGTGGACACGTGGTAGCAATCCTCATTTTTTGTGCTGAGTAGTGTCTGACTCTTTGCGACCCCTGCCAGGATCCTTTGTCTATGGAATTTTCCAGGCAAAAACCTCTGCAGTGGGTTGCCATTTCCTACTCCAGGGGATCTTCCAGACCCAGGGATTGAACCCATGTCTCTTGCATCTTCTGCATTGGCAGGTGGATTCTTTACCACTAGGGCCACCTGGGAAGCCCAATGCTCATTAATGAGTATATTTATTGAGAGACTTGAAAATGTGTTTGCATTTGCTTGATGATTTAACCATGCATAATAGAAAAGAATCCATAGCAAAACAAGCAGAATAGAGCCATCAAAGGGTATCATTCATAGGGAATGAATTTGATCATCCCTTAAAAAAATATTGCCAAGCTTACTGTGGTATAAATACCAAAGTTAGCCAATAGATTACTTGAATAGGCTAAATAGGATCTTAAAATGGAAATCTTGAATGCCAGAAAAAAAGACCATGAATGATGATGATGCTGCCTTGGTATAAATATAGCAGAAGTACCACATTTTAATCAAGAAGTTTCCTCCAGTGGGATAGTTATTCCCACTGCTTATTAGATTGATCAGTTGTATGAGTGCTCAGAAAAACAAGATTTCTCATAATAACTTATTTTTTGCACAATGTAAAAATCCCCAGATTTAGGCCAGATATTCCTGCTGAGGCTACTTGAATAAAATGATTTATTCCCTGATTGTAAGTGGAAGATACCAATTACTGCACAATAATATTCAATCATAAAATTATGTATTTTTAATTTTGCTATGCTCTTTGATTGTAGCTTCTTTGGCTACCTCTACTACTACTAGTAACTGAAGCTTTAATCTAATCCTTTATATAGCCATTTTGTGAATAAAAGTCGAATTCAATTTGAATAAAACAAGTAAATTGACATGAATACCAGAAATCATTTTGAAAACATGAACCAAGTTAATTACCCAGTTCTGTAAATGGGTTATTATAGTTTTATGACTTTGCTTTGGAAAGCATATAAGGGATTTAAAAATAAAAGAAAATCTGCAAGCTATAGCCCATAGAGGAAAAGAAATCATTTTAATTAAAGGAAAATGAGGTAAAATATAAAGTGAGAGAAATTATGTTTCTGATATGTTAAATATTTCCAGTTAGGAAAAAAGGAAAAGAACTAATATTTACTGTGGGCCTGTTAAGTACTTTATTATGTATTTCCATTTAATATCTCATGTATAGAATTCATATACAGTATCTTATCTCATTTTCTGAAAATATAAATTTTCTACTATTTGATAGAATGTTTATTAATACTGGTCTTACCTTAAAAAATTTGAAGTTGGGTGTTCATGTGTGTGCTGTCATGTTCAACTCTTTGTTGTTGAGGTCCTTTAATGGACCGGAACCTGGTGGTCCGGAGTCAACCGATAAGAAAGTAAAGGAGAAAGAGGCTGATATTCCTTGGTTTATGCAGAAAGCCAATAAAGCCCCTACATGGGGCTTGCTCTGTTCACGGAGGCCTCAGGCGCCCTCTCAATGGGATGAAGGCGCAGAGCGCCTTCTCGAGAGGGTCTTAGAAGCCCAGGCAGGAAAGTGAACTCAGAGAGCCTCTGCACTCCAGGGGATCAGCCTGAGAAAGAGAGAGAGGGAGAGAGAGAGAGAGAGAGGGCAAGACACAGGGACCAAAGCTCTGATGGAGCAAAGGTGTTTTAATCAACATGGTGTGGGCGTATATACTGTAGTTATTCTCAGCAAAGATAAAGATTGAAATTCCAGACTTACAAAACATAGGCAGTCCAATAATCACTTTTACCATATGGTTCATAAAAAGGAAGAGGGTAGGGTACTTATCACCGTATAGAAAACCTAACGAAGGAAATGCCTGGATTCTTCAGCCCCGGGAGAGGCTTGCCTCTCCTCTTAATTCCTGAATATTCAGGAATTAATAAGGAACAGAGAATTCCTGACAGATCCAAAACAGCACACAGGAAGCCTCCTGTTAAATGCTTCCTGACACTTTGTGACCCCATGGACTGTAGTCTGCTAGGCTCCTCTGTCCTTGAAATTTTCTAGGCAAAGACACTGAAGTGGGTTGCCATTTCCTCCTTCACGGGATCTTCCCAACCCAGGGATCAAACACTCATCTCTTGCATCTCCTGCATTGATAGGCAGATTCTTTACCACTGTGCCACGTGGGAAGCCTAATATAATGTACATCTGTTTATATATTGTATGTAAATCCATGCTTTACACATAGAAAAAAATAAGATTTTTGCCATCAAGAACAAATTTATACAAAGAACACAGTCTAAGCAATAAAAGGTTTACAGTATTAAAACTTAAAAAAAAAAAGAACGAGTGCAGAGAAGAAATTATCTTAGCACTTAGTTATGGAGATTATTTCCAAGAGTTCAACTACTCAGTTGTATCAAAATTAAGTTTTCCTGAAGAAGGTACTATTCTCACCTATAGGCAGTCCTTGCCTTGCATGGTTGGTAGTGTCAATCAAAGCAATGTTAATAATTAATGGAGAAAATTATTATTTTTCTGTGACAAAAAGTTGTCAAATTATTAAATAGCGTCAGTTATAAATGCAAAAGAAAATGAAAATAGACAGTACACTGCAGTTTAAAATATTAGAAATTGGTTAACCCATTACAAATATAGTGTTGCTATATTTATTAATTAACCCAACCAGTTTATTAAGAGCCTACATTATGTCAGTCACCCACCTAGGCAACCAAGAGTAGTAGGAAGAAATTTAATTTTAACAAATGAGTGTGCAGCTAGTGTGCAGTAGGAGGAAATGGCAACCCACTCCAGTATTCCTACCTGGAGAAACCCCATGGACAGAGGTGCCCAGCAAGCTATATTCATGGTATCGCAAAGAGCTGGACATGACTGAACAGCTAAGCACAGCTCACAGCACAGTGAAGCTACGTATCATATTTCAAAATGATATAAAATGATGCTAAACTTTCATGGTGCTTGATGTCTTTCTAATAACCTAAGTGAGGCAAATGAAATACAAATTAATTCAGATTTTTCTGGCTAAGTGGTTATCTCTAAATTACTGTTTTTCACTTAACCGATAGCCTTTAAAGACATTGTAAATCAACTATATTTCAGTTTTAAAAAATATATTGATATAAAAAGGAAAAAAAAGATCAATGCTAAAGTTTGGTTTCCTTTTCATTGAAAAAGCATGTGTTAGCGAGATGGTTATTCTTTTAATTCAACCAAAAAAATGGCAGTATAGCTAATGATATGTAGGCAGAATAAGTTAGAGGTGTAGCCTTAGGGAGCTGTAAGCAATACAAGTGTCTAACTTATTGAGCCTCTAATATGTGGCAAGCAACAAGGGGCATCAAATCATTCAGGAAATTTCAGACCACGTGTAGTAGCTCAGACTCAAAGCATGTGTTACAGAAAGGCTGAAACCAAAGGAAAAAGAAGTAACAAATGAGACTGGAGGAGAATGCCTCCTGAATCCAGCTCTCCCACTGATGTGACCAGGGTTTTGTGAATGTCTACACACTACAATTGAGATTATCTGCTTAATGCCAACATTCCCTTCAAAACTCTAGGCTCTGAGAGGGCAGAGTCCTTCTATACCTCAGTTCAGTTCAGTTCAGTCGCTCAGTTGTGGCTGACTCTTTGCAATCCCAGGGACAGCCGCACGCCAGGCCTCCCTGTCCATGGCCAATTCCTGGAGTTTGTTCAAACTCATGTCCATTGGGTCAGTGATGCCATCCAACCATCTCATCCTCTGTCTTCCCCTTCTCTTCCCACCTTCAATCTTTCCCAGCATCAGGGTCTTTTCAAATGAGTCAGTTCTTTGCATCAGGTGCCCAAAATATTGGAGTTTTAGCTTCAGCATCAGTCCTTCAAATGAATATTCAGGTCTGATTTCCTTTAGGATGGACTGGTTGGATCTCCTTGCAGTCAAAGGGACTCTCAAGAGTCTTCTCCAACACCACACTTCAAAAGCATCAATTCTTCAGTGCTCAGCTTTCTTTATAGTTCCACTCTCACATCCTATTTTGATTTTATCATAGACTATTCCTATCTAACATGCAATATGTATTTGTTACATGCTTAACTTATGCTCCATAATCCCGGTGGCACTAGTGGTAAAGAATCTGCTTGCCAATGCAGGAGACATAAGAGATGCAGATTTGATCCCAATTCCAGAGAAAGGAATTGCTACCCACTCCAGTATTCTTGCCTGGAGAATTCCATGGACAGAAGAACCTGGTGGGCTACAATCCACGGGGTCGCAAAGAGTCAGACATGACTGAGTGACTAATACTACATAAATAAATTGACAGAAAAATAATGAAAAATTAAGTGCAGTATTCAATCCCTAGAAGAATGGCAGGTAGTTTTTTAGGCAGTAAGGATTCAATACCATTCCTTGAATATATTAAGGCAGTGGTGGGTACTGAGACTAGGCAGGCTCAGAGGAATTTTGCCAGAACCTTGATAAGGGGATGAGGTTCTCTAGAGACAGAATCTCCTGCCATCACTGGAGTCACTAGTCGGGAGGTGACAACAAACCCAGGAGGAAGCTGGACGAGGTTTATCCAAAAGGGAATAGCAAACAGCCTTTACTTATTCAGATGGCTAAATGAAGATGAAATAAAATAAAAGCATATCAGTGGAAGGGTTTGCTGAAAATGCATCCACCCAAGCATGGGATAATCAGGTCACAACGTAACTGGGCTTCACATGACTTAGCCCTCCTGAGTTAGTCTGGCAGCTTTCTTTAATCCATATCCTCTTACACTTACTTTATCTACTTCCATTTGATCTTCATAATTTATCCATGTAGAACTTCTCATTTATTTCAGTTGCAATGTAGGGTACTATTGGATGTTTGTAGTATATTAATTATGAACACATGTTGGAGGAAATCATCAAGAAGAGGCTGACTTGCAAGTTAGACATGTGAAATCAGAGCCTCCTCACCCTCTCCTACACCTGTGGAATATATATTCTGCCCAGCTCTCTTTCAGGGGTTTTGTTTTTAAGGACGAAAGCTTGAAAGAACAATGTTTTGTTGAGACCATCAGGATGAGTTATGTGGTTGGATGCAGTTTAGGACTATAACTTGTTATTTAGTCCATCAGTCATATATGACTTTTTTGTGATTCCATGGACGGTAGCCCACCAGGCTCCTATGTCCTGGGATTTTCCAGGCAAGAATACTGGAGTGGATTGCCATTTCCTCCTCAAGGGGATCTTCCTGACCCACGGATCGAACCCATGTCTCCTGAATCTCCTGCATTGGCAGGCAGAGTTTTTACCACTGCACCACCAGGGAATCCCTTTAGAACTATATACAAACCAAAAATTCTTGTAACAGGTGCAGAGATCTATTTGTCTTGCAGCTGCCCAAGACAAGCATCTATGTAAGTTCTTTGCTTATTAAAACTGCCACTTATTAATCTGGAGTGGTCTGCTTCATTCTTTGGGCTCTTCTGGCCCTCCTCCATGTTGCCAATTTAGATTTCACTTGGGAAGCTCTCAAGGTTGTGACCCAACAAGAAATGGCTGAAACAGTATGGTAGGTAGAATTCTAATATGATTTACAAGATCACTAACCCCATCAGTGTCTTGCAAAATTGCCAGGACTATGCATATGATGAATTTTATGCCCAGTGATTAGATAAGTTTAAATGGCCTGGATTGACTTTTAAAAAGGGATTATCTGAGTGGGCCTGACTTAATCACAGGAGTCCTTTAAATCTGGTTCCTGAGGCCAGAGATAGAGTAAGTCAGAGATTGAAAGCATGAGAAAGGGTCTGGGCCATTGCTGGCTTGGAGAGGAAGGTTCTACATAGCAAGGAATGCTGACACCCTCCAGGAGCTGAGAGCAGCCCCTGACTGATGGCCAGCCAAGAAACAAGGATCTCAGTCCTGTTACCAAAAGGAACTAAGTCTTCAAACAACAAGAATGGGCTTGGAAACAGATTTTTATTTCACTCAGAATCTCCAGATGAGGAGACAGTCCAGCTCACACCATAATTCAGTCTGGAGACACCTGAGTAGAGAACCTAGCCATACTGAACCACTTCTAACCTAAAGAAATTGTGAGATAATGAATCTGTTATTTTATGACTCTGGGCTTATGGTAACTTGTTACATAGCGATAGAAGAGGAATACAAGGAGTAATGAAAAAAAGTTAAAATTTGATAATCTGCGAAGTGGAACCGAGTTTTTTCCTATAATTTTCTATGTCTTGGAAGTTTTAAATATCTTAAAGAATTTGCAAATAGATCAGGAAACAGTGAGAGGCTTTATTTTTGGGGGGCTCCAAAAATCACTGCAGATGGTGACTGCAGCCATGAAATTAAAAGATGCTTGCTCCTTGGAAGAAAAGCTATGACCAACCTAGCAGCATATTAAAAAAGCAGAGACATTACTTTGCCGACAAAGATCCATATAGTTAAAGCTGTGGTTTTTCCAGTAGCCATGTATGGATGGGAGAGTTGAACCATAAAGAGACCTGAGTGCCAAAGAATTGATGCTTTTGAACTGTGGTGTTGGAGAAGACTCTTGAGAGTCCCTTAGACTGCAAGAAGATCCAAGCAATCCATCCTAAAGGAGATCAGTCCTGAATATTCATTGCAAGGACTGATGCTGAAACTGAAAGTCCAATACTTTGGCTCCCTGATGCAAAGAACTGACTCATTGGAAAAGACTGATACTGGGAAAGATTGAAGGAGACAGGGACAACAGAGGATGAAATGGTTGGATGGCATCACCAACTTGATGAACATGAGTTTGAGCAAGCTCTGGGAGATGGTGATGGACAGGGAAGCCTGGCATGCTGCAGTCCATGGGGTTGCAAAGAGTCAGACATGAATGAGTGCTGAACTGAACTGAAGGAAGTTGAAGTTGTTACACTGAGGAAATACCTATTTAGCTACATTCAAAGAGAACCAAGAGGATCAAAAAGATTTGGGTAAAGAGAGTGTGTGTATTATGGAAAGTGACAGTGGTCTCTTCTCCCCCATCTATTTGTTTTGTCTCCCTATAATATTAGCATCCTGCCCTCCCAAGATTGTCTTATTTGATAATTCTTCCAACTTAAGGTCCAGGTTTCAATTAGATTTTCTTCTTTCACGCTTAATATACTATATATTCTACATGAAAAAAAAAAAAAAGCAACTCTCTCTTTGGAGAAGCTAGAGTGAAGTGTTAGAAAATTAGACTTATTAGTATGTGGCAAGGATCTCATTTGGGAAATAATCAGGAAGTGTGAACAACAACAGTGGATTCCAGGTGAAGACTAGACTGGGAGAAACAGGTACATAATGATAATGACAAAGGCTGACTTAGGAAGAAATAGGGCGAGTGGGAAATAAGAGCCATTCAAAAATAATTTTAGAGACCTGCAATGGAGGAGTCCTGAAAGGGTAAAAATGTAGTGGCAATAAATAAAATAAAATAAGTAAATAAATAAAAGTATAAAAGTTAATGAAGTGAAATGATCATAAACAAATTGTGAGAATAGTTTCAGGAGAAAAACCAGGTCAACAAGAGGCTAATAATTCTTGAGTTCACCCTAAATTTAATTTTAAAAAGCAGTGCTATGCTTTCCCTTTCTACAAGCACTGTAAACTCAATTAAAGTTAATGAGAGTTATGGGCAGTGTTTCTAAATCGCAGCTTCTTGGAGGCTAATTATTTTGAACTGAATAGTTAAACATCAACCTTTTCCTGGTTTAGTAATAAGCATGTTAATACCCTTGTCCACATGGCATTAGATTTTAAGAAAATACTGATCAAGATTTTTCTTGTACAACAGAATTTTTTTCCAACTAAGTTGAAGACATGTGAATTATTCTGTATGCCTGATCACTGTTTTCATTCTGACAGAATTGAAGACTTAACTTCTGTAAAGTTGTCAAATATCTATTCTGGCGTATTTTGCCTTTAATGGGTTTTGCATCTATAAAGTCAGGATGGCAGAGTGCATGCTCTCCATATACCCAAATATAGTACTTCTTTCATAAAAGTATGAGACTTCTTAATTCTAACTATTTACCCCTCAAGTTTTTGAGAGCTCTACAAGGTAAAGTATAAAGTTCAGGTTAACGTCTAAATGTGATCTAAGATATGCTTATGGAAAGTTGCTCATTCAAATGTACTAAATATTTAGTAGAAGTAGTTGGTGTCCTCAACATCTAGGACAGGGTTATGCCAGAGCAGAGTTCCTGCAAACACTGGCTGAGTCCAGAGTACGTGGCTGGCTCTAAACACACACAGTAACATGCATTTGATATAATACTCAGTTGATACATATACATGAACACATGAACTACATATTTATGGAATCTTGTTCAGGTGTCGAAGAAGAGGCACATGCTTA
This sequence comes from Bos indicus, assembly GCF_029378745.1. NCBI lineage: Eukaryota > Metazoa > Chordata > Mammalia > Artiodactyla > Bovidae > Bos > Bos indicus. Next base: position 113,358,509 of record NC_091761.1, read on the forward strand.
TCTTTGCTTGTGGCTTTTTAGTGCACAGATTTATTAGGAAATGAGTTAGTAAGGATGTTTTTCTCCCCAGTCAAGGAGTCACTTTTGGTCCCAGTTTTTCTAAGACTAGGATTTGCAGTTTGTCCCAGAGGAAGCCAACGTCCAGCAGTTTTAAGGATAAAATTGAAGTTCTAGAAATCCACCTTTTCTTGGCTCACTTATATTTCCCAAAGAAGAAAGATATCTTACTAGATTGGTTTATCCATCCAAGAGAGATGACAAGTATTGAGCATATTTGGAGTTAAGGACTCTCCTAGGGACTTGGGAACCTCATGTCCTGCTTTTAGGGAGTCATCCTATTTATCAAGCCACAGAAATACACACCCAGACCACGCATATTCCAAGAATCATGTGTTCTGCCATGAACGTACTCATTCCACTCTGACAAGGTGGTACCCACATAACACACCACCAGCTTCAGCTAGAGGAGACATCTCCACCAGGTCCTAAGTTAGTCTCAGTGTTTACAACCTCTGAGTTCTGCAAGGCTTGAAATAAACCATACATATAAATCTACTAATAATTGAACAAAAATTACAAGAAAAGATAATTTTAAGCTGACGACAAGTGAATCAACTGCTATAGTGAAATGGAGAGACAAAAAAAAAAAAAAAAAGGGAAAAAAAGGCAAGGAAGTATTTCAAAGAAGTGGTGGTAAATTCAATTTTGTATAGAGGTTGCTGCTGCCAAGTCGCTTCAGTTGTGCCCGACTCTATGTGACCCCATAGACTGGACTATGCAGCCCACCAGGCTCCGCCGTCCCTGGGATTCTCCAGGCAAGAACACTGGAGTGGGTTGCCATTTCCTTCTCCAATACATGAAAGTGAAAAGTGAAAGTGAAGTCGCTCAGTCATTAAGGAGGTAATATAAATGTGTAAATATGGACAGGTGTAAGACAGATGTGAGAAGTGCAGTCTGTTTGAACAAGACAGTGTTTTAAGTGGAAGACATTTTAAATTAACATTTTAAAATGAAACTGGACACTGTATGAGCCATCTTCTGCTGGATTCAGCCCATTGGCTGTCATTGTAAACCACTGTAGCAAATGTCCAGAGGAAAGCTGGCAAAGAAAGCTAACGTACAGGGGATATTCAAGTGATTATAAGGCCAGAAGGGATGTCTGAAGCTTCCTCCCTCCTCTATTCTTTCCTTCTTTCTGCCTTGGTCAGTGTTCTAAGCCCAGGGTTCACCCACACTTTCAATTTTGAGGGTTCTGTTCACTGGTAGGCTCTCTTGCCTATTTAAGATTGTTGTAGTTTTTCTGTTACCTCTCACCCTTGGACACAAAATGTGTTATAGAGAGTCCCCAAGGGTGCCACTCTAGAATAGTAACTGTATCCCAATGATGGAAGGATTAGTCTTGCACACATCACTCGATTTTTCACTTGCTACCTGAAAGTACTGGGTGATAGTCTCAGCTTTAGGTTAATGGAAATATCACCATGGCTTCTAGTGGAGTGCAATCATCAGGACTCTTAACTTCTCCAAATAAGAACTCTGAGAGTTAGAGGGTGATTAAAACATTTAAGTGGCTCATAATTAGGTGAAAGAGCTACTGCCCCTCCGCTGTATTTTGATGTCTGGCTTTGTTTCAAGCTTTACAGGCCGAAGATATAAATTTACCACATCCTGCAAATAAGAACCTTCTTATAAGAATACTCACCGCTGGTGGCATAACTAGATATGTTTTTACTTTTTTTTTCCCCCAAAATTTTATCATGAAAAATTTCAAATACATAGATAAAGAAATTGGAAAAAAGATCACAGGAAATATTGATATACCCAACTCCTAGATTTTCTGCATTGCACCTTACTTTTGTTGCTTCTCTATCCATTTGTCTGTTTTATTTTTGATGCATTTCATAATGAACAGATATCCGTATGCATGCATGCATGCTAAGTTGCTACAGATGTGTCCAACTCTGCGACCTCATGAGCTGTAGCCCACCAGGCTCCTCTGTCTGTGGGATTTTCCAAGCAAAGATACTGCAGAGGGTTGTCATTTCCTTCTCCAGGGATATTGATGGCAACTGGGGTGTTTACAGTTTCAGAAATGGTGGTTTGTAATAATCCCATAATTTCATGTCCCTTCCAGAAATGTATAAGAATTCTGGTTGTTTTACATTCTTGGTAGAGATTGGTGTTGTAAGTAATTCTTACATTTTAGCCATTTAGATGAGTGCATAGTACTATTTTATATGTTTGTCTTAATTTCATGTGTCTGATGACTAATGATGTGGAAAATTTTTTCTTGTGTTTACTTTTGATTTGTTTTTTTTTTGTTTTGGTGATATGTATGTTCAACCTCTTGTCCATTTAAATTCAGTATATGTTTTCTTATTATTCAGTTCTAGGAGTGTTTTATTTATCCTGGAGACCACTTCTTTGTCAAGTATATTGTTTGTTGTTGAATTGTTTCATTATTTATTTATTAAATTTTTTGGCTGCACTGTGTGACATGTGGGATCTTAGATCCCTAACCAGAGATTGAACGCATACCTGCTGCAGTGGAAGCATAGAATCTTAACCACCGGACTGACAGGGAATTCCCTGGATTGTTTTAAAGGGCCATTTCATTGTACCATAAGGCCATCCAAGCTCTCATGATCTTTAGGACTCTTACTAGGATGAGAAAATCCCTTGTCATTAGCCTGCAGTCTTCTGAAATGAATTCTTTGATCCTCAGAAGAGCACATATCGAGTTTGCAGTTTCCTTTCTAAGTATTCCTTTTTAGGTATAACATATGTACTCGAGAGATGTCTGTCCTTTCTAAGCTGCTTGATTTTGTTTCACCTGCCCCACTGATCTTAAAAATTAGAAAAAAGAAAGAAAGGAGTATTAATATAAGCTATACCAATCAACCTCTTATATTTTATAGTTTATAATATAAACTTTCAAATATATTATATCATTTGTTGCTCATTAAGAGCCCCTGAAGAAAGGCTATCAGCTCCATTTTGCAGATACATAAACTGAGCCTTAGTGAGGAGAAGGCTCTTGCTCAAGGGCATCCAGCTGGTAAAAGGAAGAGTCGATTTTCATTCTGAACCCTCTCCTCACCTCTGCATGGTTCCATAGTTGAAATGCAGACTGATGGTCAGTGTTGGAATCCGGGCTGGTAGATTAGCATCTTACTATCCTCCTGGTAGTGGAGACACTAAATCTGAGCCTGGAGAGTGAGTTATTAATTCTGAGTAGCCAGGCCCTGCTAAATGCATCCATCCGTGTTCTATTTCTCTGAATACTGGGCTGTTTTGAGAAACAATTTGTCAAATTAATGGCAACTCAACTTGGAAAAGAACACAGTGACCAGTACTCTGGTCAAATTCTTTTCTTAGTTCTAGAATTTTGACGATGTATACATGTTGGGGGAAAAAAAAAAAAAAAAGAAATTCAGGTTAGTTCCTCAAGGGTTTATTTTTAACAAAAGCTTTCAGATGGTATACAGAAGAATTTGCAAAGATAAAGTTCTTCTCATGGAGTGATTCAGCTTATTGCTGCTCATCTCCTTTAAAATAATGGTTTCTTTACGTTTGCTGGATTTATTTTAACACATTAAAGCATTTTCAAAAGTAAATGTCAATTTGAAAAATTACTCTCTCCATGTGTTCAGTAATGGGGGGGTAGCACACAAATACACCATCAGCAAATATCCAAGGGGTTCTCTCATTAAACCCTCCCACGGCATCAGGGCAGGTGAAAGGATTAGACGACTTAATTCCTGCTTCTAATTCCGTTTCCATCAGAGCTTTAAATATTTACTACTGCTTAAGAACCTTGCATTTTGGTAATCTTTGATGAATCAGTTATGGGTTTTGAATTATCATGAAAGTGCCCTATAGAACAGTCTTATCCTTTGCATTTCTCTCCCTCTTCCAACCCCAGGCCCCATGAAAGTAGGTTAGTTAAACTAGATCAAACGTAAGTCTAAATAATTGAAACTGGACTCCCTCTGGGAGCAGTTGAAATTCTGTTGTAAAGCTGCCAGTATGAAAATTGTTCTTTAGTCTAATTGTACTCTAAGTAAAGTGTATTCTTCCCTTTGACCACATATCTAGACAAATGCCCTGCACATAGTGGGTACTCAGAAAACATGTACAAATTGAATTTACATCTGTTATTTCTTGAGAAGGCAGAATGACTTTCTTCTTTATTTCCTCCCCACCTCCTTCACATATTCAGAATGTTGGATTAGAGTTTTACATAGCAGTTCTGAACCTGGATCAATGGATAGAACTCAAGAAATCTATACATTTGGGTTGAAAACATTATATTAATGGCTTTCTTGTGATTAATCACTTTTTAAATATTTATTTATTTGGCTGGGCTGGGTCTTAGTTGTGGCATGTGAGGTCTACTTCAATGATGAGGGATTGAACCTGGATCCCTATATTAGGAGTGTGGAGTCTTAGCCACTGGATCACCAGGGAAGTCCCTCTCATGACTGATGTTTATTTAGAAGTTAGCATTTCCTTCTGTTGTGAATGAAATATCCCCCTCCCATACACCATAAAGCTGGCAGTATTCTTAGACATTTGCTACAGTAGGAATCACAGATATTTTCAAATTATATTGCTATTCCAGATAATTTATAATATTTTCATTCAACATCTCAAAATTATTGAATTCACTGGAAGATATTTTTGGGGCTTCCCTTGTGGCCCAGTTGGTAGAGAATCTTCCTGCAATGCAGGAGACCTGGGTTCAATCCCTGGGTTGGGAGGATTCCTTGGAGAAGGGAAAGGCTACCCACTCCAGGCCAGTATTCTGGCCTGGAGAATTCCATGGTCTGTATAGTCCATGGAGTCACAAAGAGTAGGACATGACTGAACGACTGACTTTCACTTTCACTTTTCAGAAGATATTTTTATTTACTGCATTCATAATAAAGCATATATATTATTAAAGCACTAGTCTGAGAGGGATTCTCTCACTTGTCATTCTTTTTTGGCCACACCTCACAGTATGTGGGATCCTAGTTTACTAAAAAGGGAAGGAACTGGTGCCCCCTGCATTGAAAGTGGGGATTCTTAACCACTGGCTCTCCAGGGAAGTGCCTTCATGGTCATTCTTTAAGTGCCCTCACCCTTCAGGGAAACCTGCATATCATGGAGACTTGTATGTTTCCAAAGACTAAAGGGACTTGGTGTTCAAAGAAGGATTTTCCTTTACAGCTAAAAATGCACCTAATACAATCCTAACAAAAAGTAGATATATTCAGTTTAATCAGGGCTCCATGTTGAAGTCAAAGAAAACTAAATAATAATTGCTCCAAACAGAATCTTTATGTTGTACACCTGAAACTAATATGATGTTACTTGTCAATTGAACCTCAAATTTTTTCTCCAAACAATAGGAGGGAATGATTGGAGGGAATTATTGAATGATGTCATTGATGCAGTGGAATAGCCACAACCCAGTTAAGACTCTGTGTCCATTCATCTGAAATCAGTGTGGTTTTCCTTGCGTTGGTTTGGTTCTCTCGCTCCTTCACCATAATTGCTAGATGGGTGCAAGGACGGATGGCTAATGGCTTCCTCATTTCCATCCTTGTGGAAAGAGCATTGCTTTATCCAAAGAGCTAATGAAGAAACCTCTAGTTGCCATTAGGAAGGAAAAAGACAGGGAGTATTTGCAGATTATGCAACTCACAAATGCCTAACATATTAGCATATATTTAAATATGTTCAATGTTTGCAGCCAGAATATGACACACACTCCAGTTATTTTGTGTTTTCTTACAGTACTTTGAAAACTAAATTTAAAAAATAAAACTAATTTGAAACATTGGTGAATATTAATTACATCTCTTAATAGGAAAATTTTTTTTAAGTATAAGAGCAATGGGCAAAATGAAAGAAAAAAATCACATTATGTCTAAATGGTTCATAAAAATCCATAAGAATAAGAAACAAATATAAATTAGGAAACATAATTGCCAGGAAAATGAAGAATTAATATTCCTCAAAATTAAAAGGTTTGTTACACAACCTCAAAGACAACAAACCTCATTGCAGGAGACACTGTTGATGCCTTGCCCACTCGACTGGGCTGATATCATGGGTGTGAAACCCACACCTGGTTCTCCTTTAAGCATAACACTCAGAGCAGGCTTCAAGTGGCAGGGAGGGAATCCCACCCCACTAAAGCCCCTAACCACAGAATGGCCACTCCCAAGTCCCTAAATTGGATGGCTTGAAAGGGGAACCTACTAAAAAACAGAACTCTTGTCAGCTCTCCTCATCACTCTGTCTCCCTTTCCTTATTTCAGACTAAGATTTCCCAAGATTACCCATCAAACTCATTGCTTCTACTCAAATACCACTTTCAGGAAAAGTCCCAATAAGAAACAAACAAACAACCCCCACCCCGACACACACACATACCTCGATAATAGTTATAAAAAGCAAATATATACATCACAAAACATGAGACTTCTCCCCCACCCCTGGCACACACACACATTTTGCCATGCACCAGAACTTGGTTTTGACCTACTATGCTATAAGATTGTTTCAAACAGCCCTCTAGCTTCATTTTATAGTAGCCTAAAGTATATAACCTAGACAACATATTAAAAACCAGAGACATTACTTTGCCAACAAAGGTCTGTCTAGTCAAGGCTATGGTTTTTCCAGTAGTCATGTATAGATGTGAGGGTTGGACTATAAAGAAAGCTGAGTGCTGAAAAATTGATGCTTTTGAACTGTGCTGTTGGAGAAGACTCTTGAGAGTCCCTTGGACTGCAAGGAGATCTAACCAGTCCATCCTAAAGGAGATCAATTCGGAGTGTTCATTGGAAGGACTCATGCTGAAGTTGAAACTCCAATCCTTTGGCCACCTGATGCGAAGGGCTGACTCATTTGAAAAGACCCTGATGCTGGGAAAGTTTGAAGGCAGGAGGAGAAGGGGATGACAGAGGATAAGATGGTTGGATGGCATCACTGACTCAATGGGCATGAGTTTGAGTAAACTCTGGGAGCTGGTGATGGACAGGGAGGCCTGGCATGCTGCAGTCCATGCAGTCGCAAAGAGTTGGATGTGACTGAGTGACTGAACTGAACTGAACTGAACTGAAAGTATTTAATGTGGTATCAGCCAGTCTCAGTATCCTCACAGGTCTTGACTTCATCCTCTGCCCAGATGTCAGTGATTCATCTAAATAGTGAATGTTGGCCATGCTACTACCTGGTTAAAGTGTTAGGAAGTTGGCTGGCCTCTCAGCACAGGCTCCTCCTTGGATAAGCTTTTCCTTTCACACAATCAGTTAAAAAGAAGAAGCAGGAGAAAAGTATGAAGAACAAGCAAACAACTTTCTTTTATGGTTTTTAAAGAAATGAACATTTAATGAAGATCCTATTTTTCATTTAGTGTGTCCAAGATCAAGAAATAAAAGTCAGTGTAATTAACAGTATATTCAAAGAATTCTCCCATACTCTGTTAATGAAAATACAATTCAATACAGTCATTAAAGAAGGATATTTGATGGGCCTCCCTTCTGGTTCAGTGGTGAAGAATGTGCCTATCAATGCAGGAGACACGGGGGTGATCCCTGTTCTGGGAAGATCCCACATGCTGCAGAGCAACTAATCCTGTGAGCCACAACTATTGAGGCTGCGTTCTAGAGCCCAGGAGCCACAACTACTGAGCCCATGTGCTACAACTACTGAAGTCTGTGTGCCCTTGAGCTCATTTGCATCAGGAGACGCAACCACAATGAGAAGCCCATGCACCGCAACTAGAGAGAAGCCCATGTAACAGTGAAGATCCAGGACAGCCAAAACCTAAAAAAAAATAATAAATAATTGCTAAATAAAAGATATCTGGCAAAAATACATAGATATATTATTTTCAAAAATGTTTATGCTGTTCAATTTGGCATATCCACCTCTATATATTCTTTATTGATTTCTTTGAAAATTATACCTAGTAAATTAGAAAATATTTTAATTAATTCCATCCTTTGAACTAAGTATAAAAGGAGAAAGGAGGGAAACGTAAGTTCAGACTCTCAGAGTGTTAATTACATTACTAGAGACACTGGTAAGAGTGAAAAAGGCAGGATTAACGAAGGAATAGACAAAAGTTCTGAGAGAGTCAGTTCCTAGGCAGGTTGATAGGGAGTCTAGGGGTCCCCAAGGAGAGAGGGGTCTGGAATTCTCAAGGAGGAAGAAAGGACAAACTTTTTTTCTTTCTCTACATTCCTTAGGATTATATAACAATAATGTATCCTGCCTAAGGACAGTCTCTGGATCAAACCTTCTGGCTAATTCTGTTATCTTAAAATGTAAATTATGGGAGTAAGTCTGATGAGGTCTTTACAACCTCTAGACATTCTTTGGATTATATAACCTCATTGTTAACACTAGCAAGCGGGTACTCTTTCTGCCCCCTTCTGGTGCCTATGTCAGAAGCTTTCTCTATCTCCTTTATACTTTAATAAAACTTTATTACACAAAAGCTCTGAGTGATCAAGCCTCATCTCTGGCCCTGGATTGAATTCTTCTCCTCCGGGGGCCAAGAATCCCGGTGTATTCGCGTGATTCAACAACAACCTTTCAGTTCCCTGGATTCTCTTCCCTTTCTACTTCATACATTCTTCTCGGCTCCAATGCTCAGGCCTGAAGGCTCACCACTGATGCTCACTATGACTTACATCTTGGCATCTCCTTCTCTTGGCTTGTTTCTAAATCTTGACTCTTCCTGAGCTGTGACATTGCATTTCTGCCATTGACCTACCTATGCTTTCCCAAATGTCTGACTTGGATCTCACCCAGTTTTCAATGTCAGTCTTCTCACAATTCAGTGGTAACCCATTCTGTATTGTGATATTATCACCCAGACCACTGCTCCATTTGCTAGTATGGACTACCATGGCCTACATCTAAATATAATGTACCGATGATTTCAATATTTTGCAATTAACATTGTAAATTATATGAGGGTGGGCTGTGGGCTCATGACTTTAATGGAAAAGACTTTCTGCATGTCTTTTCCAGAATTTAGGAATCAGACTTTTTTTTTTTTTTCTCCAAGTGCTGGATATTGGCTTCACATTCCTGTAGAAATTCATTCTAAATCATGAAAATCACTGATAAAGGGGAGAGGCCTTTATTGCTTGTACCAGGCCAGACTGTCCTCATCTTTCCTTGATTACTATCTAGCATTGTAGATTCAATAATATTAGGCCTATAAAGTGTTCTGCAAATTTTGGATCAGTACATCAGTGGGTGCTTTATTGTTATAGCTGACATACCATAGAGTCCAGTATGATGACTCTCTTTTCTCAGGAGCTTCCACTTATTTTTTTAAGTCATCACAAATGCATTTGATCCCCTTCTTACTGTCATGTACAAAATAGAGTAACTTCATCTTGTAAACCTTTTTGTTTCATCTGGTACTTTAAAATACACAAGCCAAGTACCATTTTTCATTTTTAAAAATAGGAAATCACTAGAAATTGCCAATGATATGTACAGTTAATTGAATTGCTGGAATGAACTGAAACAATATTACTAATAAGCAACTAAATGACACATGGTTAAAATGAACTCATCACATGCAGACTATAATTATAAGGTATGAAAAATCATATGCAGAGGTTATCCTCACTGGAAAGCAAATAACTGTCTCATTCAGAGCTGATTTGCTAAAATATTATCTGGAAAACCAATAAATATTCATTATTCATATTAAAAAATTCTGTCAGCCGCAGATTACTTCTTTCAAGGTCACCTATACTGAAAAGCACAAAGAGGAAGCAAGGGAAACACTTATCCATGTTCCTGTTAAACCACACAATTTTTGACCTCTAGCAAATTTCTGATTCTGCTCTGTTGCATTTGGAAAATGGAATTTGGGGTTTGCTGATTCCTTTTGCTTTATAAGTACTCTGTAAACATAAATTGCATGTAGCTCATTGAAAATACCTGGAAAGCAGATGATCTATGTAAATATAAGACATTCATATTTTATTTCTAGTAGTTGAAAAATACTTTCTTTGACATACAGCATTAAATATCTCCCAAAGCATTTACAATCTGTAAAAGTTACTCAAATTATATAGTTCCATTACAGGCATAATGGGAAAGATCTATACACACACACACACACACACACACACACACACAGAGTGTCAGATATTGAAACATGAAGTCAAAGAGGTTTTGAGAGTTTTGATCATTCTACATTAAGTCAGGATGACATACTTTTATGTTTTTTAATTTTGTTTATTGATTGATTTGGTAGTCAAATTGAGTTTATTACTTTTCCACCACTTAAAGCTTTATTGCAAGAGTATTTCCCAATAATGGAGCAAAGTATTATAGTTAAAACTTCATCAGTGACCAAGTCATCTTTATGGCCTAAAGAAACATACAAATAAGATAATGTAAGCCACAGAGTGAGGAGAAGCTATAGGGCGTGGGGAACCAGAGAAGATGACACCTAATTATGTATAGTAGTAGTAGTCCCTCAGTCGTGTCTGACTCTTTGAGACCCCATGGACTGTAGCCCACCAGGCTCTTCTGTCCATGGGATATCCTAGGCAAACATACTGGAGTGGGTTGCCATTTGCTTCTCCAGATTACACATATGGATCTATACAATTTCAGGCTGATTACTGAAACTTGCAAATTAAGATAGCCTCAAATCAGTACACTAAAGGTTTTGAAAACTGAAGTGAGACTTGTACCAGTCTTCCCAATGACACACATTCAGTGTGGAAATTGCCAAAATTCTGGTCCCACAAATCCATCACTAATCCAAAGAGATTACATTTTTACCAGTAGGATGGATGTGCTCTATTTCACAGTTTATATACTGTTAAATGTGACAGATTCTCTTACATATAATGAAAAGTAAATTTCACTTGTAAATGCCTGGAAATAAATTTAAGTTTTATTTTCTCAACAGATTTATTCCCTCTTTTCCCTTTTTGGAATTAATGTCCTTTGAGACTGATATGTACATTTCTCTTCACCAGGATGTGAGTTCAAATTTGGAACCCAACTCCCTGGCATTCTTAAATAGAGTATCAGCAGCAGTTCTGGTCATCAGCTGTGAGTACATCTGTAAATCTAGCTCAGTGACATTTCTGCATCTCCCTGTAGACACTAGAACACCTTGGCACGTGGCCAGCTGATCAAGCACTAGAGAATCCCTGGTATGTGTGGCTGCTGCAAGTAAACCCATCATTTCATAATCTGAGACTCAGCAAAATTTCACTGTCTTCTGTAAGAACCTAGGAAGGCTTGGAAGTATCTTTAAAAGTCCTTATAATGAATGTCTTGGGGGTAGAAGTGCTAGATTTTTATTTGTTCATGTCATTTGTTATCTGTAAAAAAATTCAAACATAAAATGTTCCCATTATAAAAAAAATATAAGTAAGAAAAAGCAAACAAATTGTGTGCTCTTACCCTCTAATTGTGATGTTCATACTGTAGAATGAATTCTTGCAGAAAAGTGAAACTGATACGTAGTGTTTAAGAACAGTGCATTCTACACTCTGGACTATGTATATATAAAGTCCTTTAGTTTTACTTTTCTTCAGTCACTATTGAGGACATGAATTGCAAAATAGTGCAGTCAGCACATGATTTGTAGGCAGGGAACAAGGTAGTCTATTCCAGTAAATGGAGTGATAGTCTGGGTGATAATGAGTCACAAAATAGAATGGATTATCAATGACCTGTGAAAAGAGTAACATTGAAAACTGGGTGAGATCCAAGTCAGATATTAGGGAAAGAAGAGGTAGGCCAATGTCAGAAATGTAATATCATAGCTCAGGAAGAGTCAAGATCTGAAAACTGGCCAAAGAGAAGGAGCTGCCAGAACTTAAGCAATGGTGAGCATCAGAGCCAGGTCCTTGAGTCCAGCACAGCGTCAGGGCCAAGAGAAATGAAAGAGGAAGGAAGGAGACTCTGGGGAACATTTTTGCCTTTTCCTTTATTAACCAAGCCCCTCCCCCAATGCTTACCAATTTCTCATAATATAATGAACAGTCTGAGAGGCTGGATTTGGGTTCCCCTCTTCTCTGATCTTAATTAGCATTAAGCATGCTGTGAATCAAGTGATATTTTAATTAATTTAATTTGGGGAATCAATGAATAAAGAAGTGATAACAGTGTATCCAATGAGCAAAAGGGCATCCACTCTGTATTCTGCCAAATCTGTTTCTTTCATGGTATTATTCATGCATGTTCTCATCAGTTGAGTATGAGGGAATTCCCTCTAATGTAGTCTTCATAACTTAGAGGATTGTTTTTTAATCTTGGGCAATATAATCAATGAGAAAAGTTAGTTCTTTTACTATTCATTTCTTTGATAATTGTGAGTCAAAATTTTTCATGCTGATAGCTATTATTCCTTCATTATTTGTGTCTTCATGTCCTTTTTGTGGGGGAGAGGATATATGTCTTAACTTGGGTTCCCCAGAAGCTTCTGTGAGAACAGGTTGTGAAAGCTAATTGATTTGGTTGGTGATCCTGGAAAACACTGGTAGGACAGTAGGGGATTGACATGTGGAGATAAAGAGGCCTCTAATGTGTGTACTTTTGAGCAGATTATCAGCAAAGGTACATGGAGCTTAATCCCATTATGAGTATGAGAAATTCAGGATTAGAGAACTGGGATAATTACACTCTCCTATTACCCCTTGGCTGGGTAATGCTGGGAAATTCTGGGGATGCTGGGAGATGCTGAGAGATGCTGGGGGTGCTGGGAGATGCTGGGAGGCACTGGGGATTGCTAGGGGATGTGAATTTCATTCCCTGGAATTTCCATCCATCACCAGGTGGGACAGAGAAATCTCTTAATGCAGGAGCTGGCCTTTGGAAATTGTTCAGATTTCACTCAAGCTGTGTTGGTTGAGAGAACAGGGGAAGCACTAACTGTGCTACTATAAGACGGTTTACTTTGTTCCTCAATAATCATTCATCTGAAATTTATACTGTGGGGGTAAGATTATCTCTTGTTTACTTTCAAAATACTTGGACAACTAAGCCAAACGATTTTATGATACTATATTGATTTCACAGTAGTTTTGAGACAAATTTTAGCTTTTGCATTTCAAAATGTTACATATATGGTAGAATGGGCCTTCTCTCATTATAACTTTTTTCCCCAATTGCTATTTTCTATTAATGACTAAAGTTACAGATAAAATTTAGAATGATTTTGCTACTATAAAATATCATTGGGATTTTTCTTGGCCTCACTCACGCCACTATTAGCCTTACACAAGAATTTGGGAGGCACTCCAATCTTTCTAATCTCTGTTCTTTTCATCTCCATAAAACATACCTTTTTTTAAGAAGTCAGTGAAACTTTTTCCTAAGTTTGTCTTTGGATTTTTCCCTGTCATATTTTTGCATATGAAACTTTCATATTCATATTTGATTTCATGATGGATGGGATCTTTGGGGTCTTCAGATGAGAGCTAGAAATGTCTGGGGAGGGGGCTTGGTAAAAGATGAGATGGTGGATAGAAGGCTGTTTCTCTTAGAGACTGGCTTTTGGTGCCATGAAGAGAAGATAGAAGGGGAGGGAACTTTTTCACTGGGGGACTCCAGGTGACAAGGGCCGATAGCCAGAGGACACATTTTGGTTCTTAGTGGTGACATGTAGCTGAGAGAGGGTAGAGGGAATCTGTGACACCTGGCTGACACTTGGGCAGTGGGGACTCCTATGGATTATCACCTAGATGGTTTGCTGCTTTGAGAGATGAAATCTGTGGTGTGGAAATCAATGTGTTAATATCAGACACCAAAAAGCAAGTAGCAAAGTGTAGAGATGCCCGAAGTGGCTTCAGGAGGAGAACTGGCCTGAGTACAGGAGTTACAGGGATGGTCCTGGAGCAGCCAGGGCAGAATGGATAGAGTTAAGGGTAACCTATAAAAAGGAAAGAGTTTTTTTTCTATCCTCTATCGAGCAAATTTCTTTCTTACTTGGATGAACAGTATTCATCAAGACAGTAAAGAAATGCACATGCTAAGACAGATGAAGACCCTCTGGTCTAAGGGCAGCTCTCTAATTAGCTATAATAAGGTAATGGCCTTCGTGCTGTCATCTGAGGGGGTGTTTTAAAATTTTCTGCCTGCGTCAAGAGAAGCTGTCACCCATCCCCTTCCCTCTTCAGAGTGGTCCTGCCTTCTCACACAGAACATAAATGAAGGGTGAATGGTCACAGCCAAGGTAACTCACCACAATAAAGCAAAAATGAAATCTAATTAATAAAAATTTAAAAAGGCTAATTAATAAAAATCTTCCAATGAGATGGACATTTATGACATTCGATGCAATTCAGTAAATGTGTATTGGACACCTATACATTCTATGCACTCATTTGGGAATGGTCCGTGATTATTTTTAACCTTCTTTGAAAAAAGAAATAAGACTTTTTCCTTTATCATTGATCAGATAATGCAAAACTTATATTTCTCTATACAATATCCCTTAGCAACTCCTTAGCAACCTTCAAATGAGCTAGCTTTCACCAGTGAAGTCCACAGAACTAAAAATTTTTAACAAGCTTCTTCCTTTTGCCACTAAACCTTTCATTTCAAATGTTTTATAAGAGACATAAAATAATATTTCCCATAAAGGTTTAAATTATTCATTATCAAGTACTCCTTCCTATCATAATATCTAGCATAATATTATGAACAATAAATGTCTGCTAAATTAAATCTCATTAAATATAATGTCTGGAAAAATCTAGGAGAAAAAGTGCACTTCTTTTGTGAGATAGGCAGAATCATGTCCCCCCCACCCCTGCCCAAAAGGTATTCACATCATAATCCCTGGAATTTGTGAATAGATATTCTTACAAGGCAAGGTGAATTATGATTGCAGATAGAATTAATGTCACTGGTAAAAAAACCCCAGCTACCAATGCATGAGACATAAGTGATGTGGGTTCTATCCCTGGGTTGGGAAGATCCCCTAGAGAAGGAAATGGGAATCCATTCTTGCCTGGAGAATACCATGTACAGAGGAACCTGGTGGGCTACAGTCCATGGGGCTGCAAAGAGTCTTACATGCCTGAAGCCACTTAGCATGCACACACTCACATACATATTCTTATAAGGTAAGGAGGAATTGTGACTGCAGATAGAACTAACATCACTGACCTTGAGAAGGAGAGCATCCTGGACATTTAGGTGTGCTTGGCATAATTACAAGTGTCCTTAAATAGCAAACATGGAGGCAGGACAGTCAGAACAGAGAGCACAGAGTTAGCACCATGAGAAAGACTCAGTTGTACCCTGCTGACTTTAACCATGGAAGAGGGCCATAAGCCAGGGAAGGAAGGTAGTCTTTAGAAACTAAGGAAGCCAAGAAAATAGACACTCCCCTAAAACCTCCAGAAAGAAACACACCCTGCTGACACCTTGATTTTAGCCCAATGAGATCCATTTTGGATTTCTGGACCCCAGCATTATAAGATAAGACATTTGCATTGTTTTAAGCCACTAAGATAGTGGTAAGTTATAGCAGCAATAGGAAACAACTTGCATAAAAATAAGTCCTTCTGGTTCATAATATAAATTTCTGTCCTTTTTCTCATAGATGGTATTTGCCAGCTTCCCGATGGTACCATCTAACTAACTGAGCATCCAGATACCTGAATAAGCTCCCACCCTCTACCTGGAAATGTTAACAGCTGTGTTTATAAATCATCTACTTCAAAAGCTTTGAACTCCACTTATGTGATTCTCTTCGCCTCTGCTTCAGCCAATAAGAACAAATGCAAAAACCTAAACCTAACTAACAAAACAAAGATAGCCTGGCATTTTCATTACCTTCCATGTCATGAATATCAATTGTCAAAATTTTTACAGTCTGACCACGACCTCCTAGCCTTCTAAATTGCTAAGGCCCACGTTCCCATCTTTTAATGTACTGGTACCCTGGCTTCCAGTGTATGATGTTGTTCAGTCACTAAGTCATGTCCAACTCCTTGAAATCCTATGGGCTGCAGCACTCCAAGCTTCCCTGTCCTTCACTATCTCCCTGAGTTTGCTCCAACTTATATGCATTGAATCAGTGATGCAATCTAACCATCTCATCTTCTGTCACCCCCTTCTTTTCCTTCCCTCAATCTTTCCCAGCATCAGGGTCTTCTCCAGTGAGTTGGCTCTTTGCGTCATGTGGCCAAAGAACTGGAGATTCAGCTTCAGCATCAGTCCTTCCAGTGAATACTCAAAGTTGATTTCTTTTAGGATTAACTGGTTTGAACTCCTTGCTGCCCAGAGGACTCTCAGGAGTCTTCTCAAGACAACACCACAATGTATGCATGCTAAACCACTTCAGTCATGTCCAACTCTTTACAACCCTATGGACCATAGCCCACCAGACTCTTCAGTCCATGGGATTCTCCAGGCAAGCATACTGGAGTGAGTTGCCATGCCCTCCTCAAGGGGATCTTACCAACTCAGGGTTTGAACACAGGCCTTTTACATCTCCTGCATTGGCAGGTGAAGTCTTTACTATTAGTGCCTACTGGGAAGCCACAATGTATAGTGTCAATTTCTGTGGCATAATATTCCCAACAAAGCTTTTTATCAAACTACCAACATGAGGCATTGAAACTGAGTTGAAAAGAAGGGTGTACAACCAATTCTTGGAATTGGGGGGCCTAGGGCCTAGCCTGTCACTGTGCTGAGCACCACCCCCCAACTCCCCACATTTTCCCTCTCTGAGAAATCTTATTTATAGCCCTTCTCTTACACTTTCCTGTCTTAACCTCCCATGTGATGACATGGATTTACTCCCTTTGAAGCTTTATCAGCAACTTACACTCAAGAATATCTCTAGTCTGGAATCCCTGTAACAATCTACACTTTGCCTCCAATCGGAGATCGGAGAGCTGGGTGGAAAAGGACTCAACTGGTTGGATTAGCATCTCTAGAAATGGACAGAGTCTCCTTGTTTTGAAGTTCTTGATGCTGCTGACCACACTCTGGCTTTAACATCGCTGGTTCTTCATTTATTGCCCTTGAGAACCTTAACTGATCACCTCAAATCCAGTCTCCTGCCCCACTACCATACATGCGTTGAAAATCTCAGCATTGATATTGGCAAGAATATGAAGGTCTTTGGAGAAATCATTCAACCTTATGTTCTGACTGCCTCAGAATTTCTTCTTCATGCATCTTCATTTTAGTGTCTTACCTCCAATTACAGGAGATATTTTTCATCCTATTTGAAGCCCACTCCTTCACTTAGACTCATTTCCTCAGCACTCTCATGTCTTGGAATTTCCTTCATCAGTGGAGTTCTCTCTACACCCATACATACAGCTCCTTGCAGACTGAACCTCTTCTTTCAGTGCTAAACATCTTCTGGTCTTTTCCAATTCTTAAAAAATAAAATTTCTTTGCATCAACATCTTCCTTTCCTGTTATCATGTCTTTTTCTCATGTTGGATTCTAGAGAGAGTCACCTACACGTGGCTGAGCCTTTTCTTTTCTGGTTCATTGATTTTCCCCTCATTTTTCACTTCTAGACAATTCTCAAGTCTTACCATCCTCTCCACTCCCACCTTCAACACACAGACACTCCCCACACACACACAAACACACTCACATGTTAAACTACTATGATTTCTATGAATTGTGACTTTACCTTCTTTCCTCTGTCTGTGGTCTTTTCCCTCTATCCATTTTTTAAAGATGGTGATATTAGCAAATACCTCTCTCTTTATTATAAAATTCTTATGGGCAATATTATCCACTTGTATGGTTTTAACTATTTTTTAATGAGAATGATGCCCAAAATGCATATCTCCACCCCATTTTTTCCACTTTTTACATGAATACTACATGAGAACCTCCAATCCGAAGGATCAAAACTAAATTCTTTTTTTTTCTCTTCAAATCTACTTGCCTTCCTCTATTATCTGTCTCACCCTTGAGAACCAGTATCTATTCAGGTAAGAAGCCTGGAAGTTACCTTTGAGCCCTTCCTCCCCTCTGTAGTATTTCCATGCCCAGCCAACCATGAAGCCCTAAATATTTCGTGAACCCATGAATTTTCCCTCTTACTAAGACTTTAATTATTTTTATGAGAATTATTGCAGAGCTTTCCCACTGATCCCTTTTTGCTGTTGTTTAGTTGCCAAGTCATGTCCAACTCTTTTGTGATCCCATGGGCTGTAGCCCACCAGGCTCCTCTGTCCGTGGAATTTTCCAGGCAAGAATACTGGAGTAGGTAACCATTTTCTTCTGCAGGGGGTCTTTCTGACCCAGGGATTGAATCTGCATCTCCTGCATTAATTGGCAGATGGATTCTTTACCACTGAGCCACTTAGGGGACCCCAAGAATACTGGAGTGGGTAGCCTATCCCTTCTCCAGCTGATCTTCCCGACCCAGGAATTAAACAAAACCAACCAATCAATCAATCACTATATCTTATATTTAAAAAAATGCTTAGTGACTCTGCCTGGCCTACATGGTGCAGTATGAGCTTTGATCATATCAGAAAGATCCCCACTGTCCTGCTCTCTGTTTTCTTTTCCTCTGCTGCACCTTATCTTAGACCCAGTGAGCCAGCATTCCTGAACTTTAATAAGCCCCCACTCACACTATGCTAAATTTACCTCTGCTGCTGCTGCTGCTAAGTCGCTTCAGTTGTGTCCGACTCTGTGTGACCCCATAGACGGCAGCCCACGAGGCTCCCCTGTCCCTAGGATTCTTCAGGCAAGAACACTGGAGTGGGTTGCCATTTCCTTCTCCAATACATGAAAGTGAAAAGTGAAAGTGAAGTTGCTCAGTCGTGTCTGACTCTTCGCCACCCCATGGACTGCAGCCTACCAGGCTCCTCTGTCCATGGGATTTTCCAGGCAAGAGTACTGGAGTGGGGTGCCATTGCCTTCTTCAAAATTCAACTCTACATTGATGCAAACTTTTCCCTCTACTAGGAGTCCCTTGTGCGTGCATGCTAAGTCATTTCAGTCATGTCTGACTCTTTGCAATGCTATGGACTGTAGCCCACCAAGCTCCTCTGTCCGTGGTGTTCTCTAGACAAGAATACTGGAGCGGGTAGCCATGCCCTCTTCCGGGAGATCTTCCCAGCACAGTGACTGGACACACATCTTTTGTGTCTCCTGCACTGGCAGGTGGGTCTTTACCCCTAGCATCACCTGGGAAACCTGGGAAGCCTAGGAGTCCCTTCCTCCTTATGTATTTGGTTGACTGCTTCATACCTGACTTCACACCTGCCTGAATACTCCTGTGAGCTCTCTGGGCTTCCTCTGTACTGTGAGCTAAACATTCCACTGTTTTGAAATATTTTCCTTAACCTGTTTCTCTTATAGAATTAAGCTATCCCCTAGCAAGGAGGAGGCCATATTAATAATGAAGAATATAGCACAGAACTTGGCACACACTCTGTAAATATTGGTTTTACTTGATGTGGGACTATTAAACATCATTAAACTCTCTCCAGCACCAGCACAGAATTCTTGATGAATGTTGAACAATTAATAAGTGTGCTGAATGAAATCAACATTCCTGTGGCTTCTAATATATCAGTAAGAGAGAAAAGAAGGAAGGATGGCAGGGAGGAAGCGAAGGTAGCAATAAGCTTTCTAATGGATTTTCTCTGTAAACTAGAAATTCTATTGGAGAAAGGATCAATGTCAGGGTGAATGTAACAGAGAAGATGAAAGAAGTACAGTGAAGACTCATTCAAACACCATTCTGTCCAAGACTTACACCAAGGCGGTCCACGGTATACTTAGTAGTGTCTGACTGTTTGCGACCTGTTGAACTGCAGCCCGCCAGACCCCACTGTCCATGAAATTTTCCTGGCAAGAACATTGGAGTGGGTAGCCATTTCCTACTCCAGTACATCTGACCCGTGAGAGTGAAAGTCATGTCTTCAGTTCAGTCGCTGTCGTGTCCGACTCCTTGTGACCCCACGGGCTGCAGCACGATAGACTTCTCTGTCCATCACCAGCTCCGGAGCTTACTCAAACTCATGTCAGTGATGCCATCCAACCATCTCATCCTCTGTTGTCCCCTTCTCCTCCTGCCTTCAATCTCTCCCAGCATCAAGGTCTTTTCCAGTGTGTCAGTTCACATCAGGTGGCCAAAGTATTGGAGATTCAGCTTCAGCATCAGTCCTTCCAATGAATATTCAGGACTGATCTCCTTTAGGATGGACTGGTCGGATCTCCTTGCAGTCCAAGGGACTCTCAAGAGTCTTCTCCAACACCACAGTTCAAAAGCATCAATTCTTCCATGCTCAGCTTTCTTTATAGTCCAACTCTCACATCCATACATGACTACTGGAAAAACCATAGCTTTGACTAGATGGACCTTTGTTGGTAAAGAAATGTGTCCGCTTTTTAATATGCTGTCTAGGTTGGTCATAGTTTTTCTTCCAAGCAGCAAGCGTCTTTTAATTTCATGACTAAAGTCACCATCTGCAGTGATTTTGGAGCCCCCCCTGAAATAAAGTCTCTCACTGTTTTCATTTTTTACCCATCTATTTGCCATGAAGTGATGTGACCAAATGCCATGATCTTAGTTTTTAGCTGTGTCTTGGTGGATACCAAATACTCTTTAAGCAGTGACTTTGTACTATTTTCAATGAGGCTTAGACCAAGATCCATTGCTGTTTCTTCCTTCAGCCAGAAGAGGGAGAGATAGAGCACAGTCTTTGGTTGGCAACTTTACTCTAATTTAGGACATAGCTTCCTTTCCTTTCCCAAGGGGCTTTCCAGGAGGCCTAGAGGTAAAGAATTTGCTTCCTAATGCCTGCAAATGCAGGAGACATGGGTTTGATCCCTGAGTCAGGAAGAAGCCCTGGATAAGGAAATGGTAACCCACTCCAATATTCTTACTTGGGGAAATCCCATGGACAGAGGAGCCTGACTGGCTTCAGTCCACGGGGTTGCAAATGAATGGGACACTACTGAGCAACCAAACAACTCCCTTTTCCAACCACCTTATGTTTATCCAAGCTGGTCTCCTCTAGGGGGATTTCTGTTATCCACTGTGCTGTTTACTATCTCACCATTACATATTCACTGCTGCCCATGGCAATTTTTCTTCTGTCAAAATAGGCAAAAATTTTTTTAAAAAGTGTTTTTAATGGTAAGATAAGGCTAAAACCCATGGGTTAACTGTATGGTCAGTTCATTATAAAGCCAAGGATAAGTAGATACACAAAAGTTTATTTTAAAATCCTTTCTGCCTAACCTTCATTGGGCAATGGAAATATACAGATCTTCTAAGCTCTTTTTCACCTCTTCCCCACTCCCCATCAATTCTGTCATTGCTAGTACATGAGTCAACCAGCCTCTTAAATCACTTCTTGCCTTTAGTGTCATATCTAGTTTGCAGCTCTGCAAACAACTCAGTTGTCAGAGGAGACAGATCTGGGCGTAATACCACTTGCAAATGATTTATTCCATAAAGTACATAAAAATGCATTTTGAACTCCTAAGCTTATTATTCCCATAGTAAACAATGGTGTAAAGAGAACTCTCTTAATTTGCTCGCAGTGTGAGAAGTGTCAAGGGGAAGTCATACTACATCTACCATCTTTTGCATTATTGGTTAACTAATAGGGTTGATGAGGGAAAAGCCACTTGTATTAAGTGATTGGAAATAATCTCACTGTGAAGACATGTTGAAGACAGGAAGCCAGACTCCAGAGGAAACTAATCTCTCTCCATCTCCTTTATTTCTCCTAAATGGCTTTTTGTTTTATTTTGCTTTGTTCGAGTGGCACTGTTATGTGAAGCCTAAACGAAGCTGGGTGCAATTCTTTTAAGATGTTTCACTACAGAAAAGGAGAGAGAGTCGTTTAAGAAAGTGAACAAATGATCGCCTGCCAACGTTTTTCCATGAAGCCTAGTTGACATTTTGGGTAAGACTATTCTTTACTGAGACAGGCTGTGTCTCGCACTCCTAGGCATTTAGCATCTTTGTTTCCCACCTATTAAATACCAAGAGCATGCTATAGTTATCATAAGAGTCAGTTGCACACATTTTCAAAGAGTTTTTTGAGGAGACAGAATGGCCTCCAATCAAGAAAGGCCACTTGGTGAGTGCGACTAGCACTGACATACATATACCACCATGTGTAAAGTGTGAACAGCCCTTGGAAAAGACCCTAATGCTGCAGGAGATTGAAGGCAGAAGGAGAAGGGGGTGGCAGAGGATGTGATGGTTAGATAGCATCACTGACCTAATGGACTTGAATTTGAACAAACTCCAGGAGATAGGGAAAGACAGGGAGGCCTGGTGTGCTGCAGTCCATGGGGTTGCAGAGTTGGACACGACTTAGCAAATGAACAACAACAGCATTGTGTAAAATACTTAGCTAGTGGGAAGCTGCTATACAGCACAGGGAGCTCAGTTTGATACTCTGTGATGACCTAGAGGGGTGGAATGGGAGGTTGGGAGAGAGACTCAAGAGGAAACACACACACACACACACACACACACACACACAGCAGAAACTAATACAACATTGTAAAGCAATTTTACTCCAGTTAAAAAATAAATAAATAAAAGAAAGGCCACTTGGAAGTGCCTCAAACTATGTGAGGTCATCTTGACACTTTATCAGAGTGTTTTAATTAATATCACTGACAAACATGGGGATTTGCAGACATGGGAGGGCTTGAAGTAGCACATGCAGAGAGGCTAGACACCACTTCAGTTCAGTTCAGTCGCTCAGTTGTGTCCGACTCTTTGTGACCCCATGAACTGTGGCACGCCAGGCCTCCCTGTCCATCATCAACTCCTGGAGTTCACTCAGACTCATGTCCATCGAGTCAGTGATGCCATCCAGCCATCTCATCCTCTGTCATCCCCTTCTCTTCCTGTCCCAATCCCTCCCAGCATCAGAATCTTTTCCAATGAGTCAACTCTTTGCATGAGGTGGCCAAAGTACTGGAGTTTCTTAGTAGGTATTTTATAAAGAGCAGCTGCATTATTCTGAGGAAATATAGAAGATGTAATGATGAATGAAGACTCACTCTTGTGCTCAAAGGAAAAATTACTGGAGAAAACATAAGCATGCACCTTAGTGATGAAACACGTGAGCCCAATGGTCAGGGATATGGGGCCTGGGAAAGAACTGAATTTAAATTGCGTGAGGGCTATCAAGCTTCCCTGGTAGCTCAGCTGGTAAATCCGCCTGCAATGCGGGAGACCTGGGTTCAATCCCTGGGTTGGGAAGATCCCCTAGAGAGGGGAATGGCTACCCATCCCAGTATTCTGGGCTAGAGAATTCCATAAACTGCATAGTCCATGGGGTCCCAAAGAGTCGGACATGACTGAGCGACGTTTACTTTCACTTGTCCAGCTTCTAGATCTTAAATGAGCACTCATGCTACTGTGGAGTGAAAGTGTGGTTCTAACCTGGTAAAGTGTGAAAAGTGTTAGTCGCTGAGTTGTGTCTGAGTCTTTGCGGCCCTGTGGACTGTAGCCTGCCAGGCTCCTCTGTCCGTGGGATTCTCCAGGCAAGAATACTGGAGTGGGTAGCCATTTCCTCTTCCAGGGGCTCATCCCAACTCAGGGATTGAACTGGGTCTCCTACATTATAGGTGGATTCTTTACTGTGTGAAGCACCCGGGAAGCTCTCCAGGTACCAACTACATACTGGGTTGGCCAAAAAGTTCATTTGTAACATTTTACAGAAAACCCCAAGTGAACTTTTTGGCCAGACTAATAATTTCCATCCGAAGTCTGAGGTGAAAACAGAGATGAACGGATTAGTTTATCGTAAACTTCAGCCTAGGATTCAGGTAATACTTAAGTATAGCCAGAGAGGAAAATTCAAAATTGCCTTAGGAAATTAATGTTAAATCTTTTTAAATATCCATTAACAGGAAAAGTTTTTGCCTTTGAATAAAATAGACAATGACTTGATTGCACTTCAAATTCTTATGAATATTTCCTTTCAATACCTACTTAATCCCTAATGTTTCACGTGCCAGTGTTTTTAATACAGTTTTGATTCCCAGACTCATATATACCCTTGGCTTATGTAATAACATTTCACATTCTTTCTGTTCTTTTTTCCTCTGTATGTTTTATTTATGATTGTGACTCCTACTTCTATTGCTATTTGCAAGGTATTTTAGTGTTTGTTTTTATTCTTTTACATAAACCCACCCATTTAGTGCTTAACCATATTTACTGAATGCATACTATGGGAAGCTATAATATTTATTTACTGCTTTGAGGAAATAGGGTGTCTAATAACAAGGTTATTTCAGTATAAGTTATAAATGTAACATAAAAAGAAATAAGAAAGTACAGGTTGGTGAAATTCTCAAATGATTGTAAATATACCCTGTTCTAGAGTCAGGTGAGTCTCTGGGCATTTTAAAAACTGAAGTTTGCCATTTTAATTGCTTTCAATTGGGGAATATTCAATCCCATAGCATGTTTGATAGAGTAAATTAAAACAATTCCCTGAGATACTCAGTCTGGTTTTTCTTCTACTCTCGTTACCGGAAGAAAAAAGGCAACAACAACAACAAAAAGACAGTAAATAATCCAGTTTTAAATTATATGTAATATGCAACACTTCAACCTTATCTTAGGCTTAGTGACTTAGAATATTTCAAGTTTATAAACTATACAATGAAAAAAAAGATGAATAGAGATTTCAAAGAAATCTGACTTAATAATGTAGCAGGCAGCCAGCTGTTACCTGCAGTTCCTTTTCAGAATAAAGTACTGATTTGACAGTGGTTGGTTACCCAAAGACAGTAGCTTGGCATCCAAGAAATACAGAATCTCATTGCAGTGAAATCTGATCTCTCAGGACCCAGTTCTCTGCAAATCCAAGGGAACCATATGGCCATAAACATCTGGGTTTGTGGAATCTGATGGCAGTAGGTTCAAATCCCTGTGACTAACAAGTAATTGTCTGAAGGCCAAGTTGTTTGTCTTCTTCAGTAGCATATTTTGACATCCAAGAATGATCGTCTTCTCACTGAGCTTAGTGTATCCTCAGATTGCTTTTAACATAGCACTCCAGCAGAATTAGATGGCTGAATATTACGGCCAAAATATAGTAACTAGGTAATTATCTGTTAGTCACAAAACCTTTCCTCTACCCTATCCATTCCTATACTAACAGCCAGTACGATATCAGGATAACACACACCCATCTCTCTCTCACCACGTGCCAGATATGATCCAAGTCTTTCAGGCGCGTAAGCGTGTGTGCTCAGTTACGTCCAGGCTCCTCTATCCATGGGCTTTTCCAGGGAAGGATGTTGGAGTGGGTTGCCATTCCTCCTTCAGGGGATTTTCCTGACCCAGGGATTGAACCTGTGCTTCCTGCATTGCAGGCAGATTCTTTACCATGGATCCATTGGGAAAGTCTAGTTCTTCTGGCATAATATGCCAATTCATTAATTCCTTTGGGGCAAGTTGAATGCTTGATTCTGAGATCTGGTAACCATAAAATCTAAATTCTTCACAAATATTGCTTAGTTAGACAGTATGAGTCAATAACTTAAAATGAACAACTAAAGCATAGCAAAAAATTCTCTTATTAGAGTGGAGTTAAAAGAGAAAAAAGAAATATGGTACTAAATAGCAGGCATCTTTTATAACTTTACATACTCAGCTGGTGCAGTGAACCCCACCTACTCTCCCACACACATTTTGGATAAAATACAATAACAACCATAAACCTACATCTATATCTGATATCATCACATTTAGTATCACTTTATCTCTAATATCATGTTATATCTCTTATCCTTATATGCATGCTCAGTCACTCAGTCATGTCTGACTCTTTTCGACTCCATGGTCTGTAGACTACCAGGCTCCTCCATCCATAGAATTTTCCAGGCAAGAATACTGGAGTGGGTTGCCATTTCCTATTCCAGGGGATCTTCCTGACATAGGGATTGAACCCTAGTCTCCTGCATCTCCTGCATTGGCAGGCAGGTTCTTTATATATCTCATATGATCTATCTTATGTCTCTGTCTATATCTATGGCTAAGCATTTGCCTATATTTTTAGCTTGAATCCATATCTGAGTCTGGATCTATAATTTGTAGTAGAAAACTGTCCTCTCTACTAGATGATTGTACTCCCCTGGTTAGAAAAATTATCTTCAAGCAGAATCAAGGACATTTGCAGTAAGCAGTCTTTGAGCATGTAGATACAAGTTCCAGAAGATGTGGGAAACCTCTACTTTAGGGACCATACTCAGCAATCAAGTGAGAAAAAACTCATGGGTGTTGGTCTAAGAGGTTATATTGATTTTTCAATGATTTGAATGTTACTAGTTAATCTAGTTGTGCTCATACATGGCCAAAGGCAACAATGAAATGGAAAACAATAATAATCACATCACAGCTACACTAATGGCTAACACCGATTTCTCTTAAGAGTGTTTTCTTAACAACTATAACAAACGTGTATAATTCCAACTGGATTAGCCAAATGGAATTCTGCCAATTTTCAAGAATTAGAGAGTCATGCCCAGAAATAGGGTATTTTATTTTGGGGAAGGATTTCCTCAACAAGAACACATGGAAAACTAGCAGAGTTTGTGCATGACCCTCACTCATCAGCCCAGGTCTGACAGTATTATGCCACTTCCTACCTTCTGACTTTTGTGTGTTTTCTGAGTGGAAAAACCCCATTTATGACAATTCTTTGGAAGCAGAGGTATCGTAAAACCAACAGAACAACTTCGTGATCCGTGGTGGTCCATTGACTACTTGTGCTGAAACGGGGACACAGCTTCTGGGCCAGGCGTCACAAAGACGTGGAGACATAGAAAGAGCTACCTACAATCTTGAAAATCTCTTAAGTGATGTGCCTGAGGCCCTTCTCCTTACTGAGCACTGAAAGTTGTCAAATCTGACTTGTAGTTCCTATGATTCATCCTGGGGAAAGCCATCATTCATGTTTCATTTTTTTCAACAGATGAGAAGTTCAAAACTGTTGATTTAACACGTGGATGTTCACATCAGCTGAATTATCCTCTAATGGCACTTTTAATAAAATACTTTTAAAATCTTTATCAGTCATGATTTTTTAACATTTCATATAAAACTCATTTTTAATATTACTCCTGCAATCTGTATTAACATTTGCTGTGAACATTGGGTAAAAAATTATTGGGGCTTGACATTGACACTTTTTAGTGAAATATTTGTCAGGAGGGAGAGTTTTAGCAGTTGATTAGTGAATGCCCCTGAAAACATCATTTTGCATTTGTTTCCACTTGCCCACAGGATAAAGTCACCCCAACCCCTTCCTACATGTCCTGGCGTTCACAATCTGGACTCAAGTTCTCTCTGCTTCTTGCCTCCCACCACTCCCTGCCTCTCCTTCTGTTAAATTTCAAACTGAACTTGCAATTTATGGCTCTAAAACCTGCCTATACTTGCCCGTGCTAATCCCTGTGCCTGAAGTTTCCTTTTTATCCGTGTTTTAGACTTTATTTTATATTGGAGTAAAATTGATTTACAATGTTGTGCTAGTTTCAAGTGTATAGTATACTGATTAGTTAAATACATATATCTGTAAAGACACTTGCTCCTTGGAAGGAAAGCTATGACAAAGCTTGTTGTTGTTCAGTTGCTCAGTTGTGTCTGACTCTTTGCGATCCCATGGACTGCAGTACTCTGGGTTTCCTGTCCTTCGCTGTCTCCTGGAGTTTGCTGAAACTCATGTTCATTGAGCCAAGAGAATGCACTGGTCACAGCAAACACCCTCTTCCAACAACGCAAGAGGTAACCCTACACATGGACATCACTGGATGGTCAATACCAAAATTAGATTGATTATATTCTTTCCAGTTGAAGATGGAGAAGTTCTATACGGTCAACAAAAACAAGACCAGGAGCTGTCTGTGGCTCAGATCATGAGCTCCTTATTGTAAAGTTCAGACTTGAATATAGTAGGGAAAGCAACTAGGCAATTCAGGTATAACAAACCTAGATAACATATTAAAAAGCAGAGTTATCACTTTGCTGACAAAGTTCCATATAGTCAAAGCTGTGGTTTTTCCAGTAGTCATGTATGGATGTGAAAGTTGGACCATAAAGAAGGCTGACTGCCGAAGAATTGATGCTTTTGAATTGTACTGCTGGAGAAGACTTTTGGGAGTCCCTTGGACTGCACAAAGATCAAATCAGTCAATCCTGAAGGAAATCAGTCCTGAATATTCATTGGAAGGACTGATGCTGAAGCTGAAGCTCCAGTATTTTGGCCACCTGAGGCAAAGAGCTGACTCGTTGGAAAAGACCCTGATTCTGGAAAAGACTGAAGGCAAAAGGAGAAGGGGGCAGAGGATGAGATGTTTAGATAGCATCACTGGCTCAATGGACATGAATCTGAGCCAACTCCAGCAGACAGTAAAGGACAGGGAAGCCTGGTGTACTGTAGACTGTGGAGTTGCAAAGAGTCAGACAAGACTTAGCAAATAAATGGCAACAAAAGTTCTTTCTCAGATTCTTTTCTCATATAGGTTATTACAGAATATTGACTAGAGTTCCCTGTGCTATACAGTAGGTGCTTGTTGATTATCTATTTTGCATGTAGTAGTGTATATATATTAATCCCAAACTCCTAATTTAATTCTCTCCCTTTGACCAAACATAATTTTGTTTTCTAAGTCTGTGAGTCTGTTTCTGTTTTGTAAGTAAGTTCATTTGTATCATTTTTAGAGTTCATGTGTAAGTGATTTCATATGATATTTGTCTTTCTCTGACTTACTTCACTTAGCATGATTAGAAAACATAGCTCTCCTAAAGGTATGCTCAAACATCACCTCTTCTGATAAATCTGACATCTTCCATCTTTCATCATCACTTCCTCTCCTGGACCTCCTAAAAACTCTTACTACTCCTTTCTAGTATGTTCTTTTAAGTACCCTATTGACCTGATTGTCTCTGCCACTAAATTATGACCTTGTGAAAGATGGGTCCTTAAGACATATCTTAATATCCCTAAACAACAAGCATAGTATCTGGCACACGTGGCCATTCTTAGTAGACAATCAAATGTGTGTCGGTTATGTAAGGAACCATAAAGATGTGCAAAAAGCTTTATCAGACTCACATTGGCTGCAACAGCACTAAGAAAAACAGGACCAGGTGTTTATTAAATTTTTAATATGTGGCTGACATTGCATTAAGTGCTTCACATATGAAGGAAAATAACACTCTGAAATATTAATCTTTGCACTTTGCTTTTTAGTGTTTCTTGTACTTGACTCTTCCTCTAGTTGGGTCAGTGGCATCCATTTCACTTTACAGAGACTTAGAATCATTTCAAAAGGGAAAAATGAAGGAAGAAACTATATTTGAATGTTAAAACTTTCTAAACAGGCTCTTGGGTTTCATAACAGGAATAACATCTTGAAAGCCAAAATTTTCCACTTGAAATAAAATGTTCTTTTTAAGGGAAGGAAAAGCTATTGGGTTAGCACCAAAGGAAGCAGGGCATTGTGTTTATGTCACAATAGATTTAGAAAGAGAAGGTGAGAAGGCCCAGCCTAGTCCACTGTCAGATAGATAAGATGGGAATAACTTGACTGGGGCCAGAGATGACAGAAAAAGCAAGAAAGGTTTTCACCTTGGTGGAGGTCAATGAGTTAGAATCTGAGGGACCCACAGAAGGAGGTTTAGGCCAGCACTGTTGTCGTTTGGGCTTTTCTCTCCCCTGGGAGGGTCACCTCACTGCATCTTAGGATTGAAACATCCCATTAGGGTTCAGGTAAACTCCTCCCTTAGTCTATCTTTTTCTCATTGCCATCTGAGGAGTCCTCCTCCCATTCACAGTTCTCTAAATACAGCTATCTCTTATGGATCCCCAGCAGAAGTGATTTCCTTCTGCCGTGTGGAAAGAAGTCTGTGACCTGGACTTTTCCAAAGTACTCATCCAAACTCTTTAGCAAAGAGGTGCCCATTTAAAAAGTCTTGACTCTGGTCCTAAAATGGAGGATGAGGTCTCTGAAATGTAGACAGGCACTTGTAATGTGACCAGGAAAATCCTAGACATATATGCTTGTGTAGGACTGGACAGTGGTTAAGACATATCCTGTACACAAGAAGAGTTTTATTTAATTGGCACAATAGTAATATGATATAGAAATTACCATCTGAATTTTAAAGGTAAGTAAACTGAGGCCTTATGGCAGAGAGTGAAGAACTAAAGAGCCTCTTGATGAAAGTGAAAGAGGAGAGTGAAAAAGTTGGTTTAAAACTCAACATTCAGAAAACTAAGATCATGGCATCCAGTCCCATCACTTCATGACAAATAGATGGGGAAACAGTGGAAACAGTGTCAGACTTTATTTTGGGGGGCTCCAAAATTACTGCAGATGGTGACTGCAGCCATGAAATTAAAAGACACTTACTCCTTGGGAGGAAAGTTATGACCAACCTAGATAGCATATTAAAAAGCAGAGACATTACTTTGTCAACAAAGATCCATCTAGTCAAGGCTATGCTTTTTCCAGTGGTCATGTATGGATGTGAGAGTTGGACTATAAAGAAAGCTGAGCACTGAAGAATTGATGCTTTTGAACTGTGGTGTTGGAGAAGACTCTTAAGAGTCCCTTGGACTGCAAGGAGATCCAACCAGTCCATCCTAAAGGAAATCAGTCCTGGGTGTTCATTGGACGGACTGATGTTGAGGCTGAAACTCCAATACTTTGGACACCTGATGCGAAGAGCTGACTCATTTGAAAAGCCCCTGATGCTGGGAAATATTGAGGGCAGGAGGAGAAGGGGACGAGATGGTTAGATGGCATCACTGACTCAATGGACATGAGTTTGGGTGGACTCCAGGAGTTGGTGATGGACAGGGAGGCCTGGCATGCTGTGGTTCATGGGGTTGCAAAGAGTTGAACACGACTGAGTGACTCAACTGAAATGAACTGAAACCAAGGCCCAAAGAATTTAATAATTTGTCCAAGATCGTACCATTTGAAGTGTCATAATAAGACCACAAACATAAGCAGACACAACTCCACTATACTGTGTTGTTTGGTCTCTTTTAAAAAAAAAAAAAAAAAAGCTAGAGTGTGAATATGTTTGTGTGTGTGTGAGTGTATGTTTGTGTAGGCATGTATGCTAGTGTGAGGCTGATGTTCATTCCAACTGTGGGCATTGACAGATTTCTTCATGCTCATCTTTTCCACACTAAGAACCTGTTTAAAAATACAATGAGTCCACAGCCAACCATCCTTCCTTTCTTCCCTCTCTTTTCTCTTCATTTCTCTCTTTCTCTTTTCTCTCCCCATATTCTAGGGTCACAGTTCATTGCTAAGCCAAGGAGAAGAGTGTATTTAGAGCAACACTAATGATTCTGGCCACTAACAGGGGAATCTGATTTTCTGGGCTCTTTTCCCAGATCTCCTACTGTGTGATTTTAAACTTGATGAAGCTTCTGTTTATCCAACTGTAAAATACAGGTAATACATTCCTACCTCATGAGGGCTGAGGAACAATTCTGTCATGTAGAGTGCTTTATGATCCATAGACAAAAGGTGGAATCAGTGACAACTTATATGGAAAGTGTTTTCAAACTCACCTTGCCCCTTCTTTCTCTTGGCATCACAACTATGCTAGAGGTGAAGCTGTAAAATGACTCCTTCTTTGGAGACACACAGAATATTCAAGAAGCTTATCATTATTACATAAAATGTTTTTCTTAAATGCAAGGAGACAGTATATTCTAATAAAAATGAATGATGTGATATTAAGAACAGAAATTCTGAAGTCTTACGTTATCTCTGAGTGTCCACAAATTAATATTTTTAATTAGCTTTGGCTACAAAAGACACAAATCCAATCTCAACCAATTTAGTGACCCTTAAGAAATCCTGGGCCATGCCACTTAATCTCTCAAAGTCAAAATCAAATATGGATCAAATAAATGTGTCTGTTCTTTTTAGATGTACTTGAGTTGTTTCCTTCATTTGAATAATAAGCTAGAAAAAAAGAATCAAGATAAAAAAGGTGTTTTTCTAGATGGAAGATGAATGGTGACGGCTTTCCCAACGTGCTGACTTCTGTCGTTCTCATGCTCAGTGACAAGCACCATATGAATGATTCCACTCGGTTGATTCTGGAAAGTTCCACAGTGAACAGATTGTCAGAGCTGCAGTTGGACCAGCCTGCCACTGCAACTCACCACAGTGTCGGCATGAAGAAGAGTGCACTTGTTTATTCCTGAAAATGCAACTGGCTTGCCAGAAATTTCATTTTAGCAATTTTAAAGCCAGCATATTTGAACATTAATGAGAACAATTGCTTTTCATTCTGTCTTGGTCAAAGAAGGCTGCAGGGTGTGAATACATATTTTTGAAATCTAATTTGGGGCAGAGAGAGGGAAAATATTATAGAAGAGTTTCCCATTCATGAAAAAAAAAGAAAAGAAATATGACTAATAAACTATTCTTCAAACTATTTATGCCCCTGAATCAACTCATCATCATCATATCAGACTCAGAACTCCTGGTAACAGAGGCTTGAAGCTTGGTACTTATTATTGGCTCATTCTTCTGTTACACATAAATGCCAGCTTGCGTACCTTAGATTTTACACATACAGAATTCATCAAATTCATCTCTTACTATCCACATCCTCTACCCTATCACAAAAACTGCTAATATCAACAGACTTCTAACTGGTTCCCAGATTCTATTCTTTCTCTGTGCTGAAGCATCCTATGCATGCTGCTAGATTAATCTTTATAAAAATTGCTCTCATTCATAACAGTCAAGTTCCCATTTTTCTCCCGAATAAAGATTACTATCTTTGGTGTGGAACCCAAATCCCTCCTCAATCTAATACCACCTATTTCCAGCTGTCTTTAGTTCAGGCACATTCTACTGCCATAAAATGAGGTTAACTCTTCCACACAACCCTATGCTTTAGGTACTTTCTTCCATCCTTCTGTTACCATCTTTTGGAATGTTAGTGTCTCTGCTCTTTGTGTCTAGATCCTACTTTGTCCTTAAAACCTAAGGCGTAGGGCATTCTATTCAACAGTGACTTGATGAATGTCTCCTGTTTTCCAGGTTCTGTTCCAAGTGCTCCAACATGGTCCTTTAATTATTTTTCCAGGTGGAAACAATACTTCTTTAAATTCTCATGTCATGCTCTCTGTACTTCTGCTTGCTTTGTGATGCAGTTAAGAGAAGAGATGCTACATTGTCCTGAAAGGGTTGGCACCTTTCTAATGATGGTCTGTGAGGGTTTGAAGTCTCCATAAAGCCCAAGTCCAACTCTTTGTGACCCATTGGACTATAGCCTGCTGGGCTCTTCTGTCCATGGAATTTCTCAGGCAAGTATATGGGAGTGGGTTGATATTTCTCTCTCCAGGGGATCTTCTCAACCCACATCTCCTGTGTCTCCTGAATTGCAGGCAGATTCCTTATCTGCTGAGCCATCAGTGAAGTCCCAAAGAGAATCTAGCACGTAGTAAGCAAAGGCTTCATAAAGATTTTTTAATTAAAAAAAAAAAAAAGGCACAATATTGTCTGTGAGACATGGCAAAATCCAGAGCAAATATATGAAGTAGTAAGCTGTAAAATTATGAATGCAGCTGATTTTTATTTTATTAGTCAACTTCGATGAAGACTTCTAAATTGTTGGTTTTGTTTTAAATTTATATGTTGAAAATAACGCAAATTTATTCAATCTTCTGAAAACCAAAGTGAGCTTGGCATGTTTGTGTGTGAATACCTTTATCTTAATAGACATACAAAACATAAATCAGACTTATATTTCAGAAAACTTATATGCAAATTTGTACTTGAGTAGATAAGGAATGACTAGTTTTTCACCCTGTTTTTATCCATTTAACTGTTACATAAAGCATATTTAAATGAATATGTGTTTTCAGTGAAATGAGTAATACTTATTAATATACTAATGTTATACTTGGGGTATAGTAAGACTTGGTATTTCTATGAGAAAATTGAAGATTTTCTTCAGATGATGTGGACTTGAATTTTATAAGAGCTGTAGGGAAAAGAATAAAATAATGCCATTTGCAGCAATGTCAATGGATCAAGAGATTGACATACAGAGTGAAGTAAGTTCAGATCAGTTCAGTTGCTCAGTCGTGTCTGACTCTTTGCAACCCCATGAATTGCAGCACGCCAGGCCTCCCTGTCCATCACCAACTCCCGGAGTTCACTGAGACTCACGTCCATCGAGTCAGTGATGCCATCCAGCCATCTCATCCTCTGTCGTCCTCTTCTCCTCCTGCCCTCAATCCCTCCCAGCATCAGAGTCTTTCCCAATGAGTCAACTCTTCGCATGAGGTGGCCAAAGTCCTGGAGTTTCAGCTTTAGCATCATTCCTTCCAAAGAAATCCCAGGGCTGATCTCCTTCAGAATGGACTGGTTGGATCTCCTTACAAGGAGAGTCCAACGGACTCTCAAGAGTCTTCTCCAACACCACAGTTCAAAAGCATCAATTCTTCGGTGCTCAGCCTTCTTCATAGTCCAACTCTCACATCCATACATTACCCCTGGAAAAACCATAGCCTTGACTAGACGAACCTTTGTTGGCAAAGGAATGTCTCTGCTTTTGAATACGTTATCTAGGTTGGTCATAAGACAGGCAAATATCATATGATATTTATAATATAAGGAATATAAAAAAATAGTACAAATGAACTTATTTGCACAACAGAAATAGAGTCATATGTGTAGAAAACAAATTTATGGTTACCAACAGGGGAAAGGAGGGGGGATAAATTGGGAGGTTGAAATTGACATATACACACTACGGTATATAAAATAGATAAGTAATAACTACTTTAGTTCAGTTCAGTTCAGTCGCTCAGCCGTGTCTGACTCTTTGTGACCCCGATAACTACTTATTAGTAAGTAAATAAATAAAAACTACTGTAGAGCACAGGGAGCTCCACTTAGTAGTCTGTAATGACCTATATGAAAAAAGAATCTAAAAAAGAGTGGATATATGTATACATATAACTGATTTACTTTGCTGCACAGCAGAAACTAACAAAACTTTGTAAATTAACTAGATTCCAATAAAATTTCTTTGAAAAGAAAAGAAATTCAACTGCGTAAATGCCACCTCTGCCACATGGAATTTATCTCTCTGAGGATGGAACCCAGAGATCTGGATTTTAGACAACTTTCCAAGTGATTCTGATACTTGCTAAAACTTGCAAAGGAGGGAGAATTAAATTCAGAAGTCCTTTGCATGACTGAAATTAAACATGTAGGTTAAAGGAGGTGTCAATGTGCCTTAAATCAGGAATTATCAGAGTTTTAGGAAAAGAGAACCAAGTGTTATTTTATACAAATAGGATTCAGTTACAATTGCATACATTGCTCAGGACTTCATCTCATAAAGCCACCTGATGTCATTTTGCCGAGAGAAGAAAAGATGAAAGCTGTGTCGGAAAAGAATTTTAAAGAGCTAGTGTGTTTGTTATTTCTCATTTGAAGAAGATTAAAAAAACTCTACATTTCTCCTTAGCAACTTTTTGCTCACCCTATGCATATGTCAACAGAACCAAGCCAAGTTAAAAGCATGGCATCCTAAGCCACTCCATTAGCTTCATAGAGAAGATTAAAAAGTAACTAGAAACACAGGCTGGCTTATTTTCCTAACCCTTGAAGTAATTCAGCTGTCCTGAAGACATTTTTTCTCATTGCTCATTTTGAACTAGTTTTCTGTCGTAAGCTTCTCTGTTTAAGATGTTTGGAGAAAGTCTTATTGTTGATAATATTTTAATTAGATGTTCCATTTGGGGAGGGGATTAGTTATGTATTCAGAGGTATGAAAGTTCCTTATGGAGAAACTTCTTTATACATGAAAGCAGACCCCGTTGAGCTTGTGACACGTTCGGGTGGGTGAAATTAAAAACTCTCTTGATGGCCTTTCTTTCCATTTTTTTTCTCTCAAGTTCACACTGATCCACTTGCTCAGAGAGTTGAATAACTAAAGAAAAAGATGTAGTAATATTACAGAGTTCCAGGCTAAATTGCAGAACAAAATAGAGAAGGGCAACAGGCAACACAGAAAATCAATCCACAAAATATAATAAAATAAAAAATAGGAAAAGAAAACCAATAAAACATCCAAATTTAATTTCTTCCCTCCCTCTTTCCTTCCTTCCATAATTTTCCCTCTCTACTTCCTTTCTTTGTTTCCTTCCTTCCTCCCACCCTCTCTTCCTTCTTATCTTATAGCTCTTTCTCTTTCTTTTTTTTTTTCTCTCTTGGTGAGATTGTATAAGCAATCACTTTGAAAAGAATTTAAAACAGAATAAAAGCCAACTGGATGTAAATAAAAAGAAACATTAATAAATTAGTCAGTATTTCTGTCCTGTCTGGATTTTGATTTTTATCCTGCAGATGGAAAAGATCCATATAATATCATCCTGAGATTATTCTTAAAAGTGGCCATAAAATTACTATCAGAAAAGGCAATTAATACCCTTTTATTCTTACCAATCTTTGGTTGGGTTCAGTTTTTGTCTAGATTTTGAGTCTTAATTTTCTGTTGGTCAGTTTTGTATTTTGCTGTATTTATGTCTTAGTCTCAAATGCATGTGAATTTCTATTACAAATTGTATTAACCATGGAAGAAAAAAACAAGAGAAGTTAGTGGCTCGGTGTATTGCAACCCTGGAAAATGCCCTGGGGCTCAGGCAATGAGCATGTTTTCATAATTCTCAAGAAACCAACAAAATCCTCTACTAATAGTACACAATATTTCTTTGCATAAGAGGTTAGTAATGATTAAGTGATTTGCACAGTATCTTACTCAGCTACTGAAATTTTTATATTTTTCAGATCATTGGGTTTAATGGCAAGAGTAGTTTGAGTTCTTTGGCTAGAAGAGTTACTGGTAATTTGAGAAAGGTAATGGATATTTTAATCACTTGGATTTCTACAGCAAATTGTGACAAGTTTATCTTCTTTGCTGTACAAAGACCTTATAATCAGTGTTAAAGACATATAAGTGCCTTTGCCTTTTATTTTGTATAACTTTTTACAGCAGTGTTTTTGCAAGGATTTTTTATCACTTGTAATAGAACATCCCATCATAATTTATTTTTCTCAGGGAAGTAAAAGGTTTATCTTTCGTTCAAGCATTCACCATTGAACTCAAATCAGTGTTTGAATTAAGTCTATAGTTATCAAGTAAGAATTTTTAAAACCTTCACATTAGGGTAGGTCCTTGACCCCTTTACTAAAATTGACAAAAAGATTCTTAGTAATCAGGCTAAGCACATTTAACCTTTAAAGAACATGCAAAATAACTTTCAAATGAAGGTTTTCCTTTCAATGTAAGAGCTGAAAGAGAAAATACATGATTTAAAAAAAAATCTCATATATGATGAGCATGAAATTTTAAGAACATCTCTATGGGATTATACCAGTAAAGGAGTCTAAAGATTATACAGTATTTTCAATGGAATGATACTGGTTGATGACTTTGCATTGAATTCGTTTGAACACATATAGACATAGTGTTTCCAAAACCAAATAATTAAAGAGATGTTAAAAGAGAGTTGCAGTGGCAACTCTCAAAACCCTTCCAAATTTCCAACTTTCAATATGAAAAAGCATAATTAAATACACACATTAACTATTCATAAAAGAGGTGGAAACAGTGTAAAGAAAACTAGATTGGGAGAAATGTCAGTGTTCTAGCCCTGGGTCTGCTGCTAAATGCAATGTTACATGGACTGGGGAAGTTTTAAAATGCACACCAAGTCTTTACATTCCTCCTATTGAGAAGTGGGGTTTATGTCCCCATACCTGGACTTGAGACTGGTCTTAGTGATTGTGTTTTAACAGAAAGAATGCAGTGGATGTAATACTATACAACATTCAAGGCTAGATCAGAAGAGCCCAGGCAGCTACTACTGATTCTTTTCAGGGGGTAGGAGGAAACAGCTGTTTTACAATGTTGTGCTGGTTTCTACTGTGCAGCAAAGTAAATAAGCTATGAAAGTGAAAGGCACTCAGTCGTGTCCAACTCTATGCGAGTCCATGGACTATACAGTCCATGGAATTCTCCAGGCTAGACTACTGGAGTGGGTAGCCGTTCCCTTTTCAGGGGAATCTTCCCAACCCAGGGATTGAACTCAGGTCTCCCACATTGCAGGCGGTTTCTTTACCAGCTGAGCCACAAGGGAAGCCCAAGAATACTGGAGTGGGTATCCTATCCCTTCTCCAGCAGATCTTCCTGATCCAGGAATTGAACTGGGGTCTCCTGCATTGCAGGAGGATTCTTTACCAACTGAACTACGAGGGAAGCATATATGTATACATCAGCTATATGTATACATATATCTCCTCCCTCTTAGACCTCCCTACCAGACTTCCCTCCTGCTCCCCCATCTCAGCCATCTACGTTATTTTAGCACCAGTCTGAGCTCCCTGTGCTGTGCAGTAGATTCCCACTTGCAGTCTATTTTAAACATGGTAGTGTATATATGTCAATCCCAATCTCCCAATTCATCCCCTTCTTTCCCCTCCCCATGTCCATGCATGTATTCTTTACCTCTGCATCTCTATTCCTGCCCTGTAAATAGGTTCATCCATGCCATTTTTCTATATTCCACATGTATATGTTAATAAATGCTATTTGTTTTCCTCTTTCTGACTTAGTTCACTCTGTATGACAGACTCTGCTGTGCTGCGCTTAGTCGCTCAGACATGTCCGACTCTGTGACCCCATGAACTGTAGCCCTCCAGGCTCCTCTGTACATGGGGAGTTGCCATGCCCTCCCCAGGGGATCTTCTCAACCTAGGGATTGAACCCAGGTACTTTGCATCGCAGGTGGATTCTTTATAGTCTGAGTCACCAGGGAAACTGGAGTGGGTAGCCTATCCCTTCTCCAGGGGGTCTTTCTGACCCAGGAATTGAACCAGGGTCTCTTGCATTGCAAGTAGATACTTTACTAGGTGAGCTACCAGGGAAGCCCATGACAGACTCTAGGTCCATCTGTATCTCTACAAATGACCCAATTTCATTCCTTTTTATGGTTGAGTAATAGTCCATGGCATATATGTATCACATCTTTATCCATTCTACCACTGATTCTTTAGTAGTCATGAAAGAGCTCAAACTTCTTGAGACTGCCAGGCTCCAGGGGCTGAATATAGGTGCCTGGATGACAACTCCAGCTGAGCTCACAGGCAATAGGTAACACTAGCTGCCCATCATTTGATTATACCACCTTGGGTATTCCCCTCCATTGAGCCTGTGAATGACTGCAACTTCATAAGAGGTGGCAATGGCACCCCACTCCAGTACTCTTGCCTGGAAAATCCCATGGACAGAGGAGCCTGTTAGGCTGCAATCCATGGGGTCGCTAAGAGTCGGACACAACTGAGCGACTTCACTTTCACTTTTCACTTTCATGCATTGGAGAAGGAAATGGCAACCCACACCAGTGTTCTTGCCTGGAGAATCCCAGGGACGGGGGAGCCTGGTGGGCTGCCGTCTATGGGGTTGCACAGAGTTGGACACGACTGAAGTGACTTAGCATAGCATAAACAAGGACTGCCCAGCCATGCCTTTCCCAAGGTTGTGACCTGTAAAAGTCATGAACAGAGTAAAAGGATTAAGTTGCTACATTTTGAGTTTTTTTTGGTATGTATATTTTATTTCTTTATTTAATTATTTTGTGATTTTATTTATTTCTTAAAGACTTTATCTTTTAGAGCAGTTTTAGGTTTACAACAAATTGAAAGGAAGGTCTAGAGATTTCCCATCTACCTCCTGTCCTCACACATTATAGAGAATACCCTCCTACCCTTGGTGATACAGGTGTGCTGGTGGTGACTGGCTGGCTCTCAG
Organism: Bos indicus; assembly: GCF_029378745.1. Classification (NCBI taxonomy): domain Eukaryota; kingdom Metazoa; phylum Chordata; class Mammalia; order Artiodactyla; family Bovidae; genus Bos; species Bos indicus. The sequence goes on from NC_091761.1 coordinate 113,398,380, forward strand.
AAGAGATGTAACTTCTTTGAAATTTTCTCATGCGTGAAACAAAGTGCTTAGGCTACTCTGAGTGAGGCAGACCCTGATCCTTATGGAGGGAAATAAGCAAAAACCAACTGCTCCCTAGGAGAAGGTCAGGAAACACTGGAAACCCTACACTGATGCAAAGCGAAGGTCTAATAGGACAAAGAGCTGGCAGGAGACTCTTCTGCTGGTGACCCCCCAGGGTTGCAGAGTAGAGTTTTGCTTCCATAGAATGCAAGGGTGAGAGAGCTGAGAAAGGCTCACCCTTCAGGCTCAGTCCAAGACTGAGGCTGGTCTAGGAAGACCAGGATTCTTTATTGTACCCCCTACCCTCCACCATCTTTCCCCACTATCTCCGTTAGGAGACTATGATGGATAAAGAAGCAGAAGAAATCTACTGCTGATGAAGGACCAGTGAGGGAGAGAGAGGTGCATCCTATCTTTGACACAGGTGTGTGGGAAGTGTTGAAATCTGAGACTGAAGGAAGAACACTGAGAAAGCTGTTGCCCTGGCTCCATAGGAAACACGAGGAAGGAGCAGCCTACCACTGCAGGAACTAGAAGTTTCTGACGCACTGATGATCAAAGCACAAAAACCAACCAGCACAGCACAATTCCTGAGTAGACTCAACTTCCATACTAACTGCCCGACCGAAGCAGAAGTATGTCCATTTCTGGGCATAAGTACCCTTTATTTAAGCCTCTACAAGTCATCTCTACCTTTCCACCACAAATAATAGGCAAATAATTTGAATAGATACAACTACTGAAGAGATATGGATCACAGATATCCATTCATGAAGATGTGCTCAACATTTAGGTCTATCAAAACCACATTTGCGACTACTACATATTTAGTATAATGACTAAAATGAAAAACAGTACCAAGTGCTGATGGAAATGTAGAGCAACTTAAACTCACAATGTTGCTGATAGGAATGCAAAATGGTACAGGCACTTTGGAAAATGATTTGGCCTTTTCTTATAAAGTTTAAAATACACTTACCTTCTAACCCAGAAATCTAACCCCTAGACTTTAACCTAAGCAAAATTAAAATGTATGTTTATACTGGTACTTGAAAGTGACTTTATAAACTTTATTTAGAACATTCTCCAAGTCAGAAACAACCCAAATATCCATCACCTGTTGAATGAATAAACAATAGAACACTACTCACTGATAAAAAGCAATGAAGAACTTCTACATGAACCAATATAAATAAATCTGAAAAGTATAATGCTAGGTAGGTGTAAGAACCAGAAGTGAAAGACTCATCTTGTATGAACCCATGTATACAATGTTTAGAAAAATGAAAACTATGGGGGAAAGAAATAAAATAACAGGTTGCCTCCACTGAGGTTGGGTAGTAAGGACTGAATGCCAAGGGCATGAGAAAATTCTTGGAGACAATGGGAATATTCTATGTTTTGATTGTGGTAGTTGTCAGTATATTTGTGTATATATTTATCAAAATACCTATTACCTTAAAAAGGATAAATTGTAACATATGTATATTTTACCACAATACCTGAGTTTTAAAAAATTACAGAAAAGATAATTTAGAGTCTTTGGAGAACAGTAATAAGAAAGAATAACACAATGAATCCTATTCAAGATTTATTTACTGTTGAGGTTTTTAAGATGCATTATTTATAGCTTTTTCCCTTGCAGTTTGTGGTTTCTATTTTTCCACAATTACTAAACTATTGAGTTTGATTGCAGCACATTATTGTTTGGTTTTCTTGAATATTTTCTCCTTTTAGAGAGCCTTATTAATGTCACTGTATTCCACTGAAGAAGCTATGCTGATCAGAAATTGTTTTCACTTCTCTCCTTCCCTAGAGGAAACCATCTTATGTAAGCGGTTTTCTCCCTAAGCCTGAAGTTTTGTGAATCACTTCCTGTTTTACAGGCATCGATGAAGTGTGTAGGCTAGTGCTGATAAGAAGAGTGTATTGAATTCATTTATACTTTGAATGTCAGTTTTGTAAGATACCACATTGTACACTTAATCATCTATTTGATAGTTTGTAGTAGTATTATTTCCTAAAAGCAGGGTACTTCTGAATATGCTTATGATTCATCAAAATATCTAGTTGTCAAGCTGGAGAAGCCCCTAAAGCAACATGAGCACTGGTCAGCTTTCCTGTTTATATTACACAGACGTCACAACAAATGGCTTTGCGGTGTTGTCTTTTTCCAAAATTCACTCTCACTGACATCCTAACCAATACTTTTCTCTTTATCTATGTAGTCCTCTGATTTCTTAACTCATTATTAGGGTTTTCAATCTCTTATTTTAATCTCCATCTTTGATTTGGCCATGTATTCCAGCAACCATTTGAGGAGGCCTCACCTTGACCTCAGAAAAGGCAATGGCACCCCACTCCAGTACTCTTGCTTGGAAAATCCCATGGATGGAGGAGCCTGGTGGGCTGCAGTCCATGGGATCTCAAAGAGTTGGACAGACTGAGTGACTTCACTTTCACTTTTCACTCTCATGCATTGGAGAAGGAAATGGCAACCCACTCCAGTGTTCTTGCCTGGAGAATCCCAGTGACAGAAGAGCCTGGTAGGCTGCCATCTCTGGGGTCGCACAGAGTTGGACACGACTGAAGCGACTTAGTAGCAGCAGCAGCAGCACCTTGACCTGCTCCTAATATTTATATATTTCTCAATGCTTATATATTATACTTTTGACTCTATTGGCTTCCAAGCCTGGAGTAGAGATGTTTCTCCTCTCCTTCTGCCAAAACCTTGAACTCACAGGAGCACTGTCCCAGCTTGCTTCCCGTGCTCAAAATACTGAAACAGAAGATCTGAGTGTAGTTTGTGGATACCTGCTGGTTGACAAGACACTTTCTGGGGTTCCTAGAGGTCAAAACTGTTTTCATAGCAGTAGGATGCTACTTATCTTTCCCACTGTATTAATATTTGCAAGCATGGTGCAAAAGCAACAGTGGGCAATACTACTGGTGACTTTGTACAAATTAAGGCAATGGTACCAAACTCTATCAATAACAATACTTAAATTGTTCACCATCACACAAATACACATACACATACATACAAATTCCCTACTTTCTTCTTAAATTGAAGTATGGAAAACCACTAGGCCATTCAGATATGACCTAAATCAAGTCCCTTATGATTATACAGTGGAAGTGATATATAGATTCAAGGGATTAGATCTGATAGATGGAGTGCTTGAAGAACTATGAATGTACAATGTAACATTGTACAGGAGGCGATCAAAACCATCCCCAAGAAAAAAGAAATGCAAAATTGTTGTCTGAGAAGGCCTTACATATAGTTGAGAAAAGAAGTGATGTGAAAGACAAAGGAGAAAAGGAAAGATATACCCATCTGAATGCAGAGTTCCAAAGAATAGCAAGGAGAGATAAGAAAGCTTTCCTAAGTGAACAATGCAAAGAAATAGAGGAAAGATTGGGAAAGACTAGAGATCTCGTCAAGAAAATTAGAGATACCAAGGGAACATTTCAGTGTGCAAAGATGGGCACAATAAAGTACAGAAATGGTATGGACCAAACAGAAGAGCAGATCATATTAAGAAGAGGTGACAAGAATACACAGAGGAACTATATGAAAAACATCTTAAGGACCTGGATGACCACAATGGTGTGATCACTCACCTAGGGTCACATATCCTGGAGTGAGAAGTCAAGTGGGCCTTAGGAAACATGATGATGAACAAAGTTAGTGGAGGTGATGGAATTCCAGCTAAGATATTTCAAATCCTAAGAGATGATGCCATGAAAGTGCTGCACTCTATATGCCAGAAAATTTGGAAAACTCAGCAGTGGCCACAGGGCTGGAAAATGTCAGTCTTCATTCCAATAAGAAACAGGGCAATACCAAAGAATGTTCAAGCTACAGCACAGTTGCACTCATATAACATGCTAGCAAAGTCATGCTCTAAATCCTTCAAGCTAGACTTTGAAAGTATATAAATTGAGAACTTACAGTTGTCCAAGCTGGATTTAGAAAAGTTAGAGGAGCCAGAAATCAAATTGTCACATCTGTTGGATCATAGAAGCAAGAGAATTCCAGAAAAAAAAAATCTAATTTTGCTTCACTGACTATACTAAAGCCTTTGACTGTGTGGATCACAACAAACTGTGAAAAATTCTTCAAGAGGTGGGAATACCAGAACATCTTACTTGCCACCTGAGAAACCTGTATGAAGGTCAAGAAGCAACAGTGAGAACTGGACATGGAACAATGGACTGGTTCCAAATTGGGAAAGGAGTACATCAAGGCTGTATATAATCACCTTGTTTATTCAACTTCTATGCAGAGTACATCATGAGAAACGCTGGGCTGGATGAAGCACAAGTTTGAATCAAGATTGCTGGAAGAAATATCCATAACTTAAAATATGCAGATGACATCACCCTATGGCAGAAAGTGAAGAGGAACTAAAGAACTTCTTGATGAAGGTGAAAGAGGAGAGTGAAAATTTTGGCTTAAAATTCAACATTCAGAAAATGAAAGTCAAAGCATCCAGTCCCATCATTTCATGGCAAATAGATGGGGAAACAATGGAAGCAGTGACAGACTTCATTTTCTTTGGTTCCAAAATCACTACGGACGGTAACTGCAACTGTGAAGTTAAAAGATACTTGCTCCTTGGAAGTAAAACCATGACCAACCTAGAGAGCATATTAAAAAGCAGAGATATTACTTTGCCAACAAAGGTCTGTTTAGTCAAAGCTATGGTTTTTCCAGTAGTCATGTATGGATGTGAGAATTGGACCATAAAGAAGGCTGAGCACTAAAGAATTGATGCCTTTGAACTGTGGTGTTGGAAAAGACTCTTGAGAGTCCCTTGGACTGCAAGGAGATCAATCCAGTCAGTCCTAAAGGAAATCAACCCTGCATATTCATTGGAAGGACTGATGCTGAAACTGAAGCTCCAATAATTTGGCCACCTGATGCAAAGTGTCAATTCACTGGAAAAGACTCTGATACTGGGAAAGGTAGAAAACAGGAGAAGGGGACGATAAAGAAGAAATGGTTGGATGGATGGTATCACCAACTCAATGGACATGAGTTTGAGCAAGCTCCAAGAGATAGTGAAGGTCAGGGAAGCCTGTCATGCTGCAGTCCATGGGATTGCAAAGAGTTAGACATGACTGAGTGACTGAACAACATCACCAATATACACAAAAGGCCAATTTCATTTAAGAGTGTACTTGATAAATCAGTATAAGGTATTAATTTCAATTCTTTTTAAATTTTTGGCATTGAATACATATTTTTTAAATATTTGAATCTCTACCACAAAACAGGAATTACATAAAGCATCCTTACTTCATATGAAGTTTGATGTTTTGAATAAAGGGATTAATGTGATTGTATTAGTTGTGAATTGAGCTAGTTTTATTTCTTTTTCCAGTTTTTCTTGGAAAACTGACAAATCGTGGTGATCAGACTCGGGTCTGTGGCAAACGTTTTCTCAAAAATGAATAAATTGAGCCTGTCTTCAGAGCAAATAACTGACAGTGTATGTCAGTGATACAATCTGAGCTTTCTAGAAAAAGAATTTTGGAAAATTTGTATCTGCCACTGAGAACTTGATCATTTACCAATATTTAAAAACTTTTGAAATCTTGTTGGTTATGATGTTAACAGTTATGATATTTTTGATATTGTATATTAACATATGTGAGCATCTGGAGGATTTTCACAAGTAAATGAACTAGTATTTTCCAATTGACCTATGTATGTTGTTACAAAAATCATGTATGGATAAAACATCTATTCAAAATGCAAAATATACTAGATTTGTATGGATCTCAGTGTAACAGAGCACAAGAAGATCACTGATGTGACTTTAGAATCCATGTTGTGAAAAATAAACTTTTAGAAATACCTCTTGTCAGGTTTGAACATAGTATAGTATAAAAGATGAATATCCATAGTTTTCTGAAAGCCATTGAAATATTTATTCTTTTCTCAACTACAGATTTAATATAGAACAGATATGAGAACAGAGCTGTCTTCTATTAAGCAAGATATCACAGAGATTTATAGGAATGTGAAACAATGTAATTTTTCTCAGTAGTCTTTTGTTTTAGATAAATTTTTTTCTAAAAGTATATTACCTCCATTAGCATGAAATACGCTTACTATACTATTATTTTAAGTGAATTACCACCTAAATATTTTATAATAACTCAAGTTTAATTTCTCATATAGCAAATATTAATATTGATATGCTTTATCTCATCTCTTTGGTCAGTGAGCAGATCCCAAAGGTCTTGTGCTTCATCTGGACAGAGGAAGACAGAGCAACAGACAAGAGATTCAGGGCATGGGCGGGAAGAGAGATGTTCTCTGGTGGTAAACATGCTAACATAGTTTCTGCAGTTACTGGCAGGAAGGAAGTGGTCAAGGGTCCTGATGACAGCTATGCTGAAATCTGATACATTGCATAAGATGGGTCTGATACATTGGACTGCACACAACTGGTAAAACTCCACAAAGGACAATTATTCCTATAATCCATTTTGTGTGCCATGTCTTCTTGTTTGCATATACTCCATTCATACATAAATTCTGGATCCCACTGAAAAACCAAGCATGCCAAAGAAAGAGCTGCTTATCCATAGGGAAGGACCTCAGCTTGCAAATGTCAGGCATTTCAGGTATGATCACATGCATATTGGCTTCTAAAATAATTAGATAAGTCTGGAGATGAGCTGGTTTCTCAAATTCTCCCATTTTGTTGTTATTTTTATTGAACTTATTTCAACCAGGATGTTATGTTAAACTCCTGTCCTTCCTAAATAAAATTTACATTTTTCACTTTTTTTAAACATAAAGAAATGATCTTTCACTAATGAAATCAGTGTATGGAATGAATCCCTAAATGTGTAGCTTCCAACTGTGTTGGCCTAGTGTCCCCTTGAAGCATCTCACAGACTAAGCTGTTCTTCCCATCTGGCCTTTGCATCACTAACAGCATCTCCTTCTTTCCAAATTTTTCCTGCTAAATGTATATCCTTCCAGGGAAAACTAAAAATAAATCAGTAAATGTGATTCAGTATGGTAAGATACCTGTGAGTAATAGAATAATATTTAATTTAAGATGATTCATTTACATAAACAATACTGTCAAAAGGAAAAAAGTGTCAAAAAGAAATACCCAATGAGTTTCTACTCATTCTACTTTTCTAAGCCAAAGAATTGGCTTTTGAGAGAAGATGAAGTGAAAGTGTTAGTTGCTCAGTCATATCTGACTCTTTGTGACCCCATGGACTGCAGCCTCCTAGACTTCTCTGTCCATGGAATTTTTCAGGCAAGAAAACTGGAATGGGTGGGCCATTCCCTTCTCCAGGGGATCTTCCTGACCCAGGGATTGAACCTGGGTCTCCAGCATTGCAGGTAGATTCTTTACTATATAAGTCAGGGGAATATGTATGTATGTTTATATATATATATATATATATATATATATATATATATATATATATATAATCCTAAAGATACAAGGATGGAATGAATTCTAAGTATGATTTTTCCCAATTTTTCTGCCTAACTTGAAGTGTTATTTAATTAACTGCCCTGCTTTACTCAAAGATTTTAAGAAAGTATTTGGGACAATTTTCCACTTTACTGGCACTCTCCATTGCCCTCAGGATCTTGTTGTTTTCTCTTTCCTGACCACTTTAATTAAAACAAACTCTTATAATAATTTTATTCTCACCAAACCAAAGTCAGGAACCAGAGCTTCTCTTTTCACTAGTTTTCCTTCCAACCATTCCCCTGTTGGAGAAGGCAATGGCAACCCACTACAGTACTCTTGCCTGGAAAATCCCATAGACTGAGGAGCCTGGTAGGCTGCAGTCCATGGGGTCACTAAGAGTTGGACACAACTGAGCGATTCACTTTCATGCATTGGAAAAGGAAATGGCAACCCACTCCAGTGTTCTTGCCTGGAGAATCCCAGGGACGGAGGAGCCTGGTGGGCTACAGTCCACAGGGTCACACAGAATCAGACATGACTGAAGCAACTTAGCAGCAGCAGCAGCATTCCCCTGTATTTCACAGTATAATAATTGTTCATAAGAAATAAATTAACATCATAGGAGTCTGTGGAATAGAAAGAACTTAGTGTGTAATTACAAAGAAATATGACTTGATATCAAAGGTATATTTGATTTTAGTTTTTTAAGGAACTTCCTTACTGTTCTCCATTCAGTTCGGTTTAGTTCAGTTGCTCAGTCGTGTCCGACTCTTTGTGACCCCATGAATTGCAGCACGCCAGGCTTCCCTGTCCATCACCATCTCCCGGAGATCACTCAAACTCACGTCCATTGAGTTGGTGATGCCATCTAGCCATCTCATCCTCTGTCGTCCCCTTTTCCTCCTGCCCCCAATCCCTCCCAGCATTAGAGTCTTTTCCAATGAGTCAACTCTTTGCATGAGGTGGCCAAAGTCCTGGAGTTTCAGCTTTAGCATCATTCCTTCCAAAGGACACCCAGGGCTGATCTCCTTTAGAATGGACTGGTTGGATCTTCTTGCAGTCAAGGGACTCTCAAGAGTCTTCTCCAACACCACAGTTCAAAAGCATCAATTCTTCGGTGCTCAGCTTTCTTCACAGTCCAACTCTCACATCCATACATGACCACTGGAAAAACCATAGCCTTGACTAGCCGGACCTTTGTTGGCAAAGTAATGTCTCTGCTTTTGAATATGCTATCTAGGTTGGTCATAACTTTCCTTCCAAGGAGTAAGCGTCTTTTAATTTCATGGCTGCAGTCACCATCTGCAGTGATTTTGGAGCCCCAAAAAATAAAGTCAGACACTGTTTCCACTGTTTCCCCATCTATTTCCCATGAAGTGATGGAACCAGATGCCACAATCTTCGTTTTCTGAATGTTGAGCTTTAAGCCAACTTTTTCACTCTCCGCTTGCACTTTCCTCAAGAGGGTTTTTAGTTCCTCTTCACTTTCTGCCATAAGGGTTGTGTCATCTGCATATCTGAGGTTATTGATATTTCTCTTGGCAATCTTGATTCCAGCTTGTGCTTATTCCAGCCCACCGTTTCTCATGATGTACTCTGCATAGAAGTTAAATAAGCAGGGTGACAATATACAGCCTTGATGTACTCCTTTTCCTATTTGGAACCAGTCTGTTGTTCCATGTCCAGTTCTCACTGTTGCTTCCTGACCTGCATATAGGTTTCTCAAGAGGCAGGTCAGGTGGTCTGGTATTCCCATTTCTTGAAGAATTTTCCACAGTTTATTGTGGTCCACACAGTCTAAGGCTTTGGCATAGTCAATAAAGCAGAAATAGATGTTTTTCTGAAACTTTCTTGTTTTTTCGATGATCCAGAGGATGTTGGCAATTTGATCTCTGGTTCCTCTGCCTTTTCTAAAACCATCTTGAACATCAGGAAGTTCATGGTTCACATATTGCTGAAGCCTGGCTTGGAGAATTTTGAGCATTACTTTACTAGTGTGTGAGATGAGTGCAATTGTGTGCAGTTTGAGCATTCTTTGGCATTGCCTTTCTTTGGGATTGGAATGAAAACTGACCTTTTCTAGTCCTGTGGCCACTGCTGAGTTTTCCAAATTCTCCATAGTGGCTGTATTAATTTACATTCCTACCAAGTGCAAGAGGGCTCCTTTTTCTCCACACCTCTTCATCGTTCATTCATTTATTGTTTGTAGATTTTTTGATGACAGCCATTCTGACAGGTGAGAGGTGATACCTCATTGTAGCTTTGATTTTTATTTCTCTAATAATGAACAACGTTGAGCATCTTTTCATTGTTTGTTGACCATTTATAAGTCTTCTTTGGAGAAATGTTTGTTTTGGTCTTCTGCCCATTTTTTGATTGTATTATTTTTTTTGGTATTGAGCTGCATGAGGGAGGGGATATATGTATACACAGAAGCTGATTCACATTGTTGTACATCAGAAGCTAGCACAACATTGGAAAGCAATTATACTCCAATTCAAAAAAAAGGTATATTTGGAGTTTCAGATTTCTATATCATTTTATGCTACATCTATTAAATTGCCTTGTTACTAATAACAGAAATAGTGATAAATGATGACTTCAGACAATAAGCCGACTTTTAAGATTTTAATGTCTGTTTTATCATAAGTGATTTAAGTACCTGAATGTTATGCATAAATAAAACAGGTAAAACGTTGAAGTTACACTTAATTCATGAGTAATGACGATTTGGGTGAGCAAAACAAAGTCCCCTTTTTTGTTCCTAGTTTTGTTGGCAACTGAGGTTCTCAATGATTCTGTTCAAAGACTATTTCCAACAGCTAAAAATAAGATCTTTGAATTAATCAGCTAAGCCAGACTGAGCTAAGACTAGGGATGTAAGACAGGGTATGTATTCTGAAGTAGATTAGTCTTGGAGAGGAGCTTGGACATAAATGTAAAAATGCAATCTGGGCCTGGCACTAGAGAATCATGCCTATGTGTCAGTACAAAAAGCAGGTTCATAGGATGGGATCCAGAACTTTAGGTAAGACTCAGAAGTGAAGTGGGTTTGCAATATTCAGGTAATATTACATTGTGAATATGATACTACAGACCATACTGGAAACTTAGAAAAAATGAAAGAAATTCTAAAGAACATTCGTCCACCTTCAAAGTATTTTATTCTTGTTGGGTGAGGTCATCCAGAGGACATGACTGCTGATTGACTTGAGAGTTGGATCCAGGTAACTGGAGGCTTCTCACCCACTTCCCCTGTTCTTGGGATGTAGATTCTGCTTACTATTCCCACACTAGCAGTTGTTTCTAGACATAATTAACCTTAGAGGGTAGAGGCTGTTGAGACTATTTGGACTTAATATGTGATTGAGCCCGTTAAGGGTTCTTTATGGACTTTTAAGATTCTGGTGATGGATGAGAAGATCTACTCGTCTTGTGGCCAACCAAGACAAGCCTTACATATAAATTCTCTTGCTTATTAACTCTGTCACTTACCAATCTGAAGTCTGTCTCTTTTTTTTCAGTTTTTCCTTGCCCTCTATGATTGGAGGTCAGTTTTTAATTTCATCTGGGGATTCCTGAGGTTGCACATTAGCAATTATTAAGTTAGCACTTTACTGTATTGATGCTTTCAATTTGTGATGCTGGAGAAGAATCTTGAGAGTCCCGTGGACAACCAGTAGGCCAAACCAGTCAATCCTAAAGGAAATCAACCCTGAACATTTGTTGGAAGGACTGTTGTGGAAGCTGAAGCTCCAGTACTTTGGCCACCTGATGTGAAGAGCCGATTCATTGGAAAAGACCTTGAAGCTGGGAAAGAGTGAAGGCAAAAGGATAGGGGGCAGCAGAGGATGAAATAGTTAGGTCACATAGGTGACTCAATGGACATGAAACTGAATAAACTTGGGGAGATAGTGGAGGACAGAGGAGCCTGGCATGTTCAGTCCATGGGTCACAAAGAGTCGGACATGACTTAGTGACTAAACAACAGCATTCCACTTTAGAGCACTTTGCTGGAAATTTATTTATAATATGTTCTCAATAATTTTTAAATAAATGGATAAAATAATAAATCTCCTCTTATGAAACAAGCCTGATATGTGTAGCTGAATGATGGCTCCAAAAGATATCCACGTCTGTATGCCTAGAACCCATGAATGTATCTTATTTGGCCGAAGGGACTTTGCAGGCATGATAAAGTTAAGGATCTACAGATGGGGAATTATTTAGAATTACACAAATGGGTCCAAGATATCATCACAAGAATTCTTATACGAGGAAGGCAGAGGGAGATCTGACTACAGAAGAGGCAGAGGAACCGTGACAGTGGTTGGATGATGCCAGGAAGTACATGTGGCCTCTAGAAGCTGGAAAAGATAAGGATTATCTCCTGAAGCCTCTTGAAGGAACCAGCCCTGGTGATGCATTGACTCTAACCCATTGAAATTGATTTTGGACTTCTGGCTTCCAGAACTGGCAGAGAATTACGTTTGTTATTTTGAGCCCTCAAGTTTGTGAGAAGCTTATAGCAGCCATAGGAAACAAATACATCTGGTAAAATAATATATTTATGAATAGAAAAGTGAGATGGCTTTCTAAATCCAGTCAGTGGCATCTTATTTTAAGGCTTAGGGAAAAACGAAATCTGTGCATGTGTAAATAAGTGCATTGGTATGTAATAAAGGGCATACTGAACTTTAAAATTTTGTTTTCAGTTTCTAAGAACTCCTGACATTATTGCTTGGACACGTGATCTTCTCTCCTCATCTTTTCTCTTCTGCTTTTGACAAAATAGAGAGGTACGAGTCTTTTCTGTAAAAGAATATGATTAAGAAAACTCAAAGATATAATATCTCTGTAGTAATTTTTAGACACTTAAAAACACATCATGGACCAGGTCAAATATTAAAGGAGCAGATTGGTATTGAAAGAGCAATCCAAAAAGATTGAAAAAAGATGCTAGAGACATGTTAAAAGAGCATATCAGAATTAATTTTGTGCATTGTGACTAGGACTAGAGATACTGTCATAACAAGAGAATAAAATGTAGAAAGAGTAATGCAAATAGTACATGCATATGTGTGCTCAGCAGCTCAGTCATGTCTGATTCTTTGGGGCCCTATGGACTGTAGCCCACTAGGCTCCTCTGTCCATCGGATTTTCCAAGCAAGAAAGTGGAGTGGATTGCCATACCCTTCTCCAAGGAATCTTACCGACCCTGGGAAGGAACCTGTATCTCCTGCATCTCCTGCATTGGCAGGAAGATTCTTTATGAATGAGTTACAGGGAAGCCTGTAAATAGTACAGAACTTCCAATTTTAGAGGCACAACATTTTGCTTATGGTTGGTTTCTGGCACTTAGCTTACTTTCTTAGGAAAAGTCATTCAAACATGCTTGGGGCAAGGAAAAGAAAAAATAATGGAATTTTTGCTTTGCCTTATTATGCATTCAGAAAAGGACCTAGTCACTCTAATTTAGATTGTAAACCTTTTTGGATCATTCTTTTTCTCTCTGTGTGCCACCAGCTCTGTGCTGTGCTTAGTCGCTCAGTTGTGTCCGACTCTTTGTGTCCCCATGGACCGTAGCTCACCAGGCTCCTCTGTCCATGAGGATTCTCCAGGAAAGAATACTGGAGTGGGTTGCCATGCCCTCCTCCAGGGGATCCTCCCAACCTAGGGATTGAACCCAGGTCTGCCGCATTACAGACAAATTCTTCACCATCTGAGCCATCAGGGAAGCCCAAGAATACTGGAGTGGGTAGCCTATCCCTTCTCCAGGGGATTTTCCCTACTCAGAAATCAAATCAGGGTCTCCTTTGCAGGTGGATTCTTTACTAGCTGAGCTACCAGGGAGGCCTGCCACCGCTCCTACCCTTCTTTATTTCCAATATGCTCTGTATTCACTCAATCAGCCATTAACACCTTTGAGCTAGATTATGTGGTGGGTATGAATGTTATAATCCCTCTCTGAGCAGTATAAAAACTCAGCCAATCACAAATAACCGTGACATAAACAGAAGAATATGAAAAGAACTCAGAGTAAGGGAGATATGAATAGAAACCTAGAGAAGTGTTTTTTTTTTTTTTTAATCTAACAAGAAATCAGAAAAGACTTAGGTTTTTTAGAAGTAGACTTGCACTGAGCTTTGAATTCAGTGGATGCTAAAGGAGGGGAAAGATGTTTCAAATGAGAAAAAAAGGAGATAAGAAGCAGAGTTGGGACAATGGCCTAAAATGTGGAAGAGGAGCAGAAGAAGGTAAACCCAAGGGGATGTATTTGCCCAGAGGTGTGTATTGTACTAAGGAGTTTCAATCTCATACTGAAGGCAAGAAGGATGTTAAGCAGGACTTTATGAAGAAGAAACAAAGTCATGTAAGATGGATTGACAAGGGGAGTGTGGCAGAAGGCCCTGTTGAAAAGTCATTATAAGAAATTAGATGAAAGAAATATTGAATTTGGATAGCGTCTGAGAAATTAGGAAGGAAGAAAAGGGTATCAAATTATAATAATAATGTAAAGTTATTAAAACAATGTTAGTGCAGTCCAACTTGAAGTGAAGAAAGAAATTTAAGCTTAATAATACATAATTTTAATAAATAATACATTATTTTAGATGAGTATATTATAATAACAATAGCTAAACTTTAGGATTTACTATTTTCTTGCTCTGTATGTGTGCTCAGTTGCTCAGTCTTGTCTGACTCTGCAAACCTAAGGACTGTAGTCCACCAGGCTCCTCTGTCCATGGGATTTCCCAAGCAAGAATACTGGAGTGGGTTGCCATTTCCCTTCTCCAGGGGTTCTTCCTGACCCAGGGATAGAACCCATGTCTCTTACATCGCAGGTGGGTTCTTTACCACACTGAGCCACCTGGTGAAGGAGAGGACAAAGACAGGGAGGATCTATGTGGTCTAAGCAATCAAAGTGGAATTTAGTGCTTTGGTAAGGAAAGCAGAATTTTGATTCTGAAAAAAAATGAGGGATGAAGGAAGAGTGGAAAATATATACAGCTCATATTTATGTGACACTGTTTTAGATAGCTTTTACATAATTGAGTTCTTTGAGGGGAGTAATAGAAAATAAGTGATGAGATGGTTAGGGTTCTATTGGGAGGTTTGCATGCCAACTTAGAGAGTTTCAAGCTGGCAGGAACTTTCCCAAAGAGTAGCATGGTGCACAGACACAGATGGTTCCCAACTGATGGTGGTTCAACTGACTACTTTATGATGGTGTGATACCCATTCAGTAGAAACTTGACTTCAAATTTGGAATTGTACTCTTTTCCTGAGGCTGAGATATGTGGTAGGTTCCCCTCTCGTGAGCAGCTGAATCCTGAGGTTGGGATATGTGGTAGATACCCCTCTCGTGAGCAGCTGAAGCTCCCAGTCAGCCAAGTGATTATGAGAGTGAACAATGGATACACTTACCACCATTCTGCATTCATACAACCATTCTGTTTCTCACTTTCAGTGCAGCATTTCAAAAAATTACGATTGTCAACACCTTATAAAATGGGCTTTGTGTTAGATGATTTTGCCCAAGCATAGGCTAGTGTTAGGTATTCTGAGCACATTTATCAAAGGCTAAGCAGAGCTACATTTGGTAGGTTAAGTGTATTTACTGCATTTTTGACTAAAGATATTTTCAACTGATGATGGGTTTATCAGGATGCAGCACCATCATCAATCAAGGAAGAGCTGTATGTATTTCAGTGGCAATGATTCTCATGCTCAAATTTGTTGAAGACAAGAGCAAAGCAGCACTGGAGATGAATAACAGGACAGTGACATTTAGGATGACCACCAACTTCTCTCAGTTTAGCTCTTAAAAATCTGGCAAATCAACTAATTTCTCCCCATGTCCACAACTCTCTCCTTAGTCCCAGGTACCATTAATGAACTCCTTGCTATTTAAATAGCACACCCCCCCTGCAAATTACTAACCTGCTCTTCCCTTTCCTTGCCATCCTTATGCAGCCAGAGGGAATTTTCAAAATCATCCCCCATCCCCAGTTGCCATCACGCTGCTCTTAGGTTGAAGGCAAGAATTCTCCCCTTGAATGATAAGGTCAGGCACACCCAGCTCTCTGTCAGCCCTCCAGCCTCCCCTTGACCATGCTGCTGAGGACTGGCTGAGTAATCAGGGCACATTGGTCCTCTTTTTTCCTGCTGCTTTCTTCTACCAGATCTTTGCTTATCTGTACCCTCCATCAGGAATGTTCCCCTTCTCCTCGCCAACATAACACCTTGTCTTCCTATTACTCTCAACTCAAACAGTACTCATCAAGTGCTCCCCTCACCTGCAGGCCCAGGTCAGATCTCCCCATTGACGCACCCCTGCTTCCAACCTGACTCCCATAAAACTACAGAGCTGCTCTTGTCTGGCACTAGTCAACTGGCGACTTAATATTTTTTGTGTGTTCTTTGATTGATTTTTTTTTGTCAATTTGCTTTCAAGATTATTTAGGACAGAAATTCTATCTCATTTAGCTCTCTATTTTACTAAAGACCCTAACAAAGAGCATGCAGTGGGTGCCAGAAAATAGTGTTAATAAATGAATCAAATAAATCTAAATAAATGAATTAAATTTAAATAAAAATTTCAAATGAATGAATGAAAAATAAATAAATGAATTAAATAAGTGTGACTAAATGAATTAAATTTGAATAAATTAATTAATTAGATAAAATAAGTGAATATGTAAATGTAAATAAATGACTTTTTTTAAATGACTTGGAAAAGAAGCAGATAGATTAGACTATTATGCAATACTTCAGGTATAAAGTAGCTGTAGATGAGAGCAGGGTATGAAATACAGAGGTAGTTTTAAACATCTTGTATAACTTGTTGCAGACATTGAAAATAATATGTGGACACTAATTAAAATATTTTGATTCCATATATTGTCATTCAGTCATAAGTCATGTCCGACTGTTTGTGACCCCATGGACCGCAGCACATCTGGCCTACCTGTCTCTCACCACCTCCCAGAGTTTGCTCAAACTCATGTCCACTGATCTGGTGGTGCCATCCTACTATCTCATCCTCTGTTGCCCCCTTCCCCTCCTGCCCTCAATCTCTCCCAGCATCAGGGTCTTTCCCAATGAGTCAGCTCTTCGCATCAGGTGACCAAAATATTGGATATTCAGCTTCAGCTCTGTACTTCCAATGAATATTTAGGTTGATTATACATAATAATAGCAATTTTAAGGTCAGTGACCTTTTCAAATATTTTTAGGCATAGCTTAAAAGAAAGAAGAGTGCAATATTATCATGGAGTACTTATGCGGCATCATTATTGTGAGAGGGAGAAATCTGATGCATTAACCTCAAAAATCATAAACAGGGGATTTATCCAGGCTGTGATTAGGGGAGCATGATGCAAGTCATTCTGACTTGCTTGTGACTGCTGTGGTGGACTTTATCCGGCTGAGTTTCTAGAAAAAAAAAAACCTCATCACAGGCTATTTAATCAGGTCTTAGGATGGTTATCAAATATAATATTTCAAGGATCTCTAGAGTGACAAGAAATCAGCACTGACAAGTCATTCCCCAAAGGACCATGGTGTGAAATGATAATAAATGGAAGGAGAAGTTACTATAATGACCAAAAATTAAGTCCTGAGCTTAATTGGTGAACAATTTGTTGAGAAATAGGTCAGTAGATCTTTGTCACAATCCAGGCTTCTTTGTAACTTAAAAGAAAAGGTCAAATGAATTTTAAAACCACCAAAATCAATCTGTCTACATGGCCTTAGATTGCCTTCATCATAGAACCAAGGATTAGGTATATCAAACTAGACATTAACTTCAGTGGCTCAATCATATGCAGAATACTCAAAGACTAACGTTAGATAATGAAAAATGCAGACTTAAATCTGACAGTTATAGCCAGCAGCATATAATTTGCTTATTATTTTCAGAAAAGCAATTAGGTGAAGATGATATAATTATCTATATAGGGAGAAGAATGTGCCTAGAAAAAATTGTAATATAATTATCTCATTATCCCATCTGTGTTAAGGCCATCTGATGATCGATCACATAGGTTTAGAACCACTCAGTTTTCACATATAACACCAGGCAAACAAATTTAAAGAGCACGTATTTTGGTTCGGTGGCAGGGAATTGATTTATGAGGTGCTACCAGGCATGTTTAGCACAGGAAGGTCCTCCCATTTTCATTTATAAAGTGGTTATTTCATAGTGTTCTTCATAAGGGCTCACATTTGGCCCATTTAATCATATTACATTAAGAGTGATAGAACATGCTTCCAAATCCAAAAAATTGCTTTAAAATAGCATTTCATAAATGATCATCATAATTTCATTACTTTCCAAATGTAGAAAATGATACACCGAGTCTTTAAAAGCTTTGGTGAAGTTCGGGTAAAAAAAGAACTTCGTTCTTACCAAAGGGAAGCTAATTCTCCTAAAACTTATGGGTACCTCGTCATCTCTTCTGGTTAACATTATCTACTGCTGTGCTATGGGCCATATCTAGTGCTCTAGATTATTTCACTTTTATTTGGCCAAGCTGTTTTCAAAAGTTTTGGGAAGAGATCATTTCATCAAAACTTCAGTTTTTAAATACACTGAAAACTAATACAATAAGATAAAGATTAACACTGACTTAATTATCCACTCCCCAAATGAAAAATGTACATTTCTACACAATTTGATTTATGCCATAATATGGTCAATTAAGAATCTAGCCATGGCTAGTAAACAGAGTCCAAAATATACTCTTGGATCAGGTTTCTTTTTCCTGCATTAATATGATATTTATTGGGGAATTATAATGAATGATAATAAATATCTTGTGTACAGCTGAGAAATACATAATATATAAATATATGTGTATATATACATATATAATTTTTGTAACTAAACTTACATGTTTCATAATTACCCTTATAATTTTTGCTCTGTAAATATTACTTTCATTAGGAAGATGGAAGTTTTGGATTCATGCCCAAATCTCCCCATTGTCATGCAAATTATGCCTCTTAATCTGAATTTAGTTGGGTCTGCCTTAATTGTTATAATAGTTAAGATTTCCATATTGTGCTTAGTGCTTTAAATAATTTATAACATTTAATCCTTCAGAGAACTTGTCCAACGTTTACAACTAGCAAATGGTGGAGACAGGGTTGGAACCCAGGTCTCCTTTACTCCATGGCCCATCTTCCAAATCTTTCTTTTGCTTCCATGTTGAGATGTGTTATAGCAGAGCTTCTCTAACTTTAATGGGGTTATGAATCACTGGAAATCTTGTTAAAATTCAAATTCTGATTTGGCAAGTCTTGAGGAGAGCCCAAGAGCCTGTATCTCTAACCAGTTCCCAAGTGACACATATGCTGCTGATTTATGAAACCCACCTTTCACATGTGGGTTTATATCCCTTAACCTAGAGAAGATCGGGCTTCTTTGGTGGCTCGATGGCTCAGTGGTAAAGAATCTGCCTGCCAATGCTGAAGACTCGGGTTCTACCCCTGGATCAGGAAGATCCCCTGGAGAAGGAAATGGCAACCCACTCCAGTGTTCTCATCTGAGAAATTCCAGGGACAGAAGAACCTGGCAGGGCTACAGTCTCTGGGGTTGCAAAAGGGTGCAACTTAATGACTAAACAACAAGAAGAGAAGAATGTCCTTGTTTATTTTTATATGCATGCCAGGATATACATGGTGATGTTTTCCAGTAATGTATTATCAAGCAGTCTCTAGGTAAGCAGGTCTTACAGAGAAATGAGAATCAGGCTCTGCCATTTCTCTGTGGGTTCTTGGCATTTGATTTCTCAGAGTTGATTTCTTCATGAATCACTAAAAAATGGATAGGTAGGAATAAGTCATCACCATATAAATTTTACTGAGTGCTTATTTCAAGCCTTGAACCAGCCTGACTGCTTTACATTGGTTCCACTATTTCAACTTCAAAAGAATTTTATGAAGTAAATTCAGGCATTACAAGACTAAGTTCTATGAATGTTTATGATTCTAAATGATATTGTGAACTTAAAGAGCTACTTTTGTCTGAAATAACTCAGCAGAATTTATGGATATAAGAGCAAGATGGCATCAGATAAGTTATAGAAGACACATGTCAAGTCATGGCCTCAAATCTTATTTCCTTACTTTAGGCAATTGTGTAAACTATCAGAACCTCAGTGTCCTTATCAATAGAGATGGGAGAGCATTATCTATCTTAGAGTATATTTGCAGTACTTCAGTGGGATGGTTTATGCCAAGAATCTAGTGTTTTGCTTGATAGAAACTCAAATAGCAGTCACTGTGTTCATCGTAACATCAGTGAGAGAATTAAAATATTATGATTATTTCCCGTCTTATTGCACTGAATGTATGAAAATGCAATGATCGGCATGTGATCTCTATCAACTTTCTCCCTCAAAATCTGAAATAACATATCAGGATCTTAGTTCTTAGTTTTCCCATGAGAATTATAGTCCCATCATTTTTTTTTTTTTATGCTTTTCCACTTCAAGGTGATTTGTTTTCTTAGAACTTTCACAATTAGCAATAAATATTTTCATTCAACTTATGCAAGTTACAAGCTTAATTTTTTTAAATGCTTAATTTCAATTGAATTGTAGTAATAGAAATATAGCTAGCTATTAAAAAGATTGAAGTGAATTAACTGTGAAGCTATCTCTTCAGAAGCAAATTATGGCACTTACTTGGATGAATGGATCATTGACTTTGGATATTAAAGTGACCTATTTGTTTAAATGTATTAAAACCTAATTACTAAAATAGCCATGCATAGTGTTAACAGATAGTTAGAACTATAGTTCTTGATAATTGAAAACACAAAATTTCCAAACTGGTTTCTGAGGAAGTGGAATAAAAATATTCCAAAGAGTTGTCATACAGGAAATAACCATTCCATTCAGTCCTCTTTTCATTCGTCCCATACCCACTGAATACCTCCACAAAGCCAGGTCCCTGACAAGGGCATGGAACAGAAAAATGAATAAGGTGTGCAGAATCTTAAGGAACTTACTGTTTTAACCTGACAGATATATTAGCAGAAAATTTGAATATAACTTGTATCATGAGAGAGGACATATTGCAAGGCCAACAAATAGGTTACCTGGGGACATTTGCAACCACATCATCTTCATGAGTATAAAACATAGACTAGAGACAGTGTACTCGTTATGTAAACAAAACTTCAAGGTAAATCTTCTTGCCTGTCCCCACTCTCCTTTCCTTTCAAATGTATTGCTCCCTGGAGCTCCCCATACAGAAATTCTGGGACCGCTCCAACAGATATTATGACACTATAAAAAGTCCATTCTTCTGCCTGAAGCCTTTGGAGAAAAGCTAAACTTAAAGTAAGATTTAAAGAAGTTTTCAGGCAAAAAAAAAAAAAAAATTAGGAGTAGGGCATTCCACACAGGAAAAATGACAAAAGATTTTAAACCAGGCAACATCATCAATCACGGCCAGGTGTCTGGACAGTTTTCTCCTCCTCTGTTTCTTTGTCTGCAAAATAAAAACAATCATCCTTATATCTTTGAAATGCTGTGCAGATGACATGCTTGGCAAATTGAATGAGCTAGATAAATGCTAATTCTGATATTCCTGCCTGTCTGGAAGGATGTCAGATGCAAACTTATGTGAGTAAGAAAGTAAGTCTTGTATCATTTGGTTGTGCCAAGTCTTAGTTGTTTCATGCGGAATCCAGTTCCCTGATGAGGAATCGAACCCAGGCCCCCTGAATTGGAAGTGTAGAGTCTTAGCCACTGGACTACCAGGGAAGTCCCAGGGAAGTTCTGAGTTGGTGGAAAACAGAGTAAGTATGGCAGAGGAAGGGATGAGGGATCTTCACCTGAGACTAGAAGCAGGTCATGCAGACTTTGATGTCATGGTGAGATCTATCTATCCCTTCAGCACAAGGAAGCAATGGAAATTGTGGGTTTTTTTGCTTATTTTTTAAAAGCAGAACAATTAGATAATCATATTTAAAAGCATAGAAAAATCATCCTGGCAGCAGCATGGAGAATAAATAGAACCAGGAGATGAAATCAGAGACAACAAAAAAAGGATCCTGCAACAGTTCAGTAAAGAGAGAACAACAATTAATTAAAATGGCAATGGGTGTATGTCAGAGGCCATAATAATATTGTAAAGTAATTATCCTCCAATTAAATAAATATTTTAAAAAGGCAATGGTAAGGTAGAGGAAAGAAATGAGAGATCTGGAAATCTTATCTGGTGGATAAATTGATAGGGCTGTAGTCAGTCGAAAATGGGAATGTCAGGGAAGTAGGAGAAATCAGGAGTTTGAAAAAAACAGTAGTGGGTGGGGTGATGTTAGTGCCAAAACCTCCCTGTTTTTGTAAGCAAAAACACTACATTACTGAGTCCATTTTATTCTGGGGTATTTCTTGGCCTTTTCCATGGCCTGAAGTTTTCATGGATGGATTGGGAAGGGAAAAGGAAGGAGAGTGCATGGTTGAGAGGGTTTGGGGATGTCTCACTTCTGTTTCTTGTCTCCTGTCCCACTTGCTTACTGATTTCCCTGGTGGCTCTGGTGGAGGTTGGGAGAGGCTGAGCTTCAGCAGTGCAGGGGCACTGGCTCTGGCGGGGCTGACTATTGGATGGTAATCACTACTTCCACCAGAGATGGAACAGTTCTTTAGTTCTTCCAGGAATGTGTCAGAGATTGTGAAGAGGTGGTGACCTCCAAAGAGGAGAACTGTGCATATGATTCTTCTACTCAATTTTTCTGTCTTTACATTTTGGAAACACTGACTCCAAAAGAGCTTACAAGTCAATGAACTGCTTATATGTTCACCTGAGGTGGATCTTAAGGTTAACTTAGAGTTCAGGATAATTTGTAAATACATTTTGAACATGTTTTATCCTGAGGACAACTAAAAACTTTACTCTATTTAGAGTCTATATTAATTGGTTTATATTATAAAATCTCCAACTGATTATAATTGTTTCTGACAGTTTTTGTCCAAAGTAAGATTCTCAGTGCTACTTTTAGTCTGTAGTGATTTTTTAAAAATGTTCCCTGATTCTTAAATATAAAATTTCAGAAAGAAAACTCTGACAAATGCCCAACTATCCAGCTAGTTAGCTAGCTAAAGAATTAACCTAAGAATAGGAATATAAATTAGGATGTTTGAAACCTAGATCTTGGTAACTTCTGGAGAGGTGCTTAGTGGCAGACTCATTAGAAAGTCATACTATCTAGCAGGAGCTTGACTTTTAATTTAATTTTAGAAACAGAATTATTTAGGTGAATCTAGCCAAAGCTCTCATGAGATGGATGTTGAATCAACCATATATCTGGCACATTAGGTTTTTGAGATTTGTTAGATGTATGAAGGCCCAGGGAAAAAAAGACATAGATGAGGCTACTACATGTGAAAAAATATTTTTAAATTAGTCTTTGAACTCACAGAGAGTGCAGAAATGACAAGAAGAAACTCTTATTGTAATTATCTTGAAAAGTTTATCCTTTTAAAATGTTGAACAGAAGCAACTTAACACCAAAATTTCTGTACTATATTTCCTCCATAGGGTCAGCAGGATCAACTAATTTAATTTGTTATTTGGGGACGTGTTTGTTGGTTATGTTGCAAATATAGTATAGCAAAAGTGGAGGTACAAACTAAAGTCAAGGTTTCTAAATTTTTGTCCTCTGTAAATAACTTACTAAGACTCACAATGTCAGGAAGATAAAATCTTTGCACTATAAATGTATTGCAGGTGTTTACATGGGACCAAATTTATCCTTTGATTGGTTGAAGGAGCTAGAAGTTTGCAATTTGGCTCAGACGGTTAAGCGTCTGTCTACAATATGGGAGACCCAGGTTCAATCCCTGGGTCGGGAAGTTCCCTGGAGAAGGAAATGGCAATCCACTCCAGTACTATTGCCTGGAAAATCCCATGGACAGAGGAGCCTGGTAGGCTACAGTCCAAGGGGTTGCAAAGAGTCGGACACGACTGAGCGATCTTCACCGTATCTAAACTTTTCTAAATTAAATAATTTAGCCACTAAATCTATACAATTTAGCCATCAAAATCTAACAAAGTCTTTCCATCTATAAAATAGGCTAATGTGGAATTTTCCTAGGGAACCACCTTCCTTGTCTAACCAGATGCCTTCAGAGGCCTCAAATGTACTCACCTCTAAGCCCAGACCTCACTGAAAATACTTTCTTACCACATCAAACCTAAGTGCCTTGGAATCCGGCTCTAACAAATCCTGCCAATGCAGATGTGTAACTGTATCCCAAATAGCCTTCCAGGCTAGTTCTGCCTATGTTCATACTTACCAGTAAACTAGCATGTTCCTTCTCTACTTGTTTTTCTTCATGATATTACTCATATCTGAAATAATGTTCCATATCTGAGTCCTTCTATGTAAAATCTATTCCGTTCTTAAAATTGCATTAAATCCTACCTCCTTATGGACACTTCCAGGACTTATTTATATCCTTGCGCTTTTAATCCTATTCTATTATTTATACTTACGATTATGTTCTGCCTATAATATTCACTGTTGTTTCATATGTATTTCTATTAGACAAGAAAACCCTTTGTATTTTTAGTGTGGAGTTTTTGTTTTATGTCTATGTTTCCTGTAAGGCCTTTGTTGTTATTGTTCAGTCACCCAGTCGTGCCTGACTCTTTGCAACCCCATGGACTGCAGCACGCCAGGCCTTTCTGTCTCTCACCATTCCCAGAGTTTGTCCAAGTTCATGTCCATCGCATCAGTGATGCTATCCAGCCATCTCATCCTCTGATGCCCTCTTCTCCTTCTGCAATGCTTAAACTTGACAGGGCCTTACTACTACTACTACTACTACTACTACTACTACTACTAAGTCGCTGCAGTCATGTCCGACTCTATGCAACCCCATAGACGACAGCCCACGAGGCTCCCCCGTCCCTGGGATACTCCAGGCAAGAACACTGGAGTGGGTTGCCATTTCCTTCTCCAATGCATGAAAGTGAAAAGTGAAAGTCAAGTCACTCAGTCGTGTCCGACTGTTAGCGACCCCATGGACTTCAGCCTTCCAGGCTCCTCCATCCATGGGATTTTCCAGGCAAGAGTACTGGAGTGGGGTGCCATTGCCTTCTCCATGACAGGGCCTTGATAATGACTTCATTGAGTAATGAGAAGAAAATTGTTAAATTTTTCATATCTATTGGGTATACTACTAAATATATTGATCATACTGGGATATTTATATTTTAATTATTTAATAGATTTTTCCATAGGTATCTATTTATTTGTTATTCAGTCCAACTGACTTGCTATTTTTAAATCAAGTATTTTTTACATCAAACCAAAGTGCACTACTATCACAGGCAAGTGATGTTTAATAAACATTTGGGGTGCTACACTTGGAATAAGTACACTGGTCTATGGCAAAATATCTTGAATTTTATATTAATAATACAGTGTCAATTCATTAATTATAAATGCACAGACATTTGGTGGTGAAAAGAAAACAAGATGTCAAGGGCAAATAAAGAATTCATTGGTGAAGTACTATCTCGAACAGGAACTTCTATTTGTTTGATGCGCTGTGTAACTTTAATAGTACTCAACAGTCGGTGGTCTATAGAGGTTCCAGCAATGAGTGGATTGCTTTTTCTTTGTTTGCTTTACAACTGAAGGATGTTTGCAGTATTAAAAAGCACACACACACACATCCATACTCACCCACCATAACAAAAACCCTGCCCCAAGGATACCATATGGCAAGGGCCCTTCACCTGAAACCCAAACAAAGCCCGTGGCAACAGATTCCATGTTTGTTTTTGGCAGAGAATTTGGGCTGACATCAATTATACTTTTGAACCTGGACGAATTCAATGTAAGCTTGTCATCTGGCACTTTAGAAAAATGAATTAAACTAAACCTGTGTTTCATTATCATTGACTTTACCAGCCAAAGGGCTTTGTGCATACCTTTGACATTTTAATTGGAGAACTTAGGAGGGATTTTTTCAAAGCTCTTCTTGGACAGGTAAGCAGAATGCATATTGTTTCCCAAGTATATGATTTGGACAGCTCAGACAGTTTTGCCAAGAGATCAATGCCACATAATGGAAGATCAGCAAACAAAAACCATAGCAGTAAAAGCTTCAGTTAATTATTTTGAATTATAGATATTTTTGTTGCTGTTTTTTATTTTGTTTTGCCTTAAATCAGATCCAAAAATATTTTAGGAAACAGTTGGAGAAGTTATTTTGCCAAGTTTAGGCTAGCCACAGGCTATTTTTAAACTGAAATTAAATTTTAGAATATTATGTTAAATTGGTTCTCAACTAAGTATCAACTTTCAGCTTAAAAGATGATTTTAGCTACATTTTTAAGCGTTACATAACTCTTCATATGTTTATATTACTGTGCTGTGCTGTGCTTAGTCACTCAGTCGTGTCTGACTCTGTGACCCCATGGACTGTAGCCCACCAGGCCCCTCTGTCCATGGAATTCTCCTGGCAAGAATACTGGAATGGATTCATTCCCTTATCCAGGGGATCTTCCCAACCCAGGGATTGAACCCAGGTCTCCTGCACTGCAGGCGGATTCTTTACCAGCTGAGCTACCAGGGAAGCCCTATACTAGCAGCATACATTTTTAAACTAATGATAGAAAAACAAAGGTGTTTTTATGAATCCTGAAGAGGTAAGATTTCTTTCAAATATTTACTTATTTGCCACAATTGCACTCATTTTTCCTATTTACTCTCTCTTCCTCTAGCTAAATTTTCATCTATATTTTAAATTCCTGTTGTGAAAGGAAATAGAAGTCTTTGAAAAGCTATATCCTGAAAAATATATGCATTTCCTACCTCAAAAATACAGTGAACATACATTTAGAAATTGGGTTTTAATAAACACTATAAAATCACATCAGCCATTAAAACATACATTGTGGGTTTCAAACAATTTATTTGCAAACACAATGTATTTTCTTCTCCCAACTTAACTAGACTTTCTAGAATAGATTTTCCTAGAAATAAATATTTTCTAAGAAAGCTTTATTTTGAATTTTGGTTTAGGGGAGTTTTAGGACTGAAAATGTTTTAAATAAGTTGGAAGATGATACTGAAAATTGTGAATTGATCAGGTTCTTGTGAAAGCATATACAATTTCTATTTTAGTCACTATTAGCAAAAAACATAGTGTTAAAGATTTGTAGAACAGTTTTTATTTCCAAAATGCCATGTTTGTCACTACATGGGACAGAATTGGCTGATTGTCAATCTTGCTGATGAAGAAGGAATAAGCATTGGTTGTTCAACTTCTAGATCTATACTTCCAAAATGGGAGCCTCTAGTTTAAATGGCTATTTAAATTTAGATTTAATTTAATTTGATAAAGTGGCAATTAAGCACTGGAAAGCTGAAAGTGAAAGTCTCTCAGTGGTGTCCGACTCTTTGCAACTTCATGGATTATATAGTCCATGGAATTCTCCAGGCCAGAATACTGGAGTTGGTAGCCTTTCCCTTCTCCAGGGGATCTTCCCAACCCAGGGACCAAATACAGGTCTCCTGCATTGCAGGCAGATTCTTTACCAGCTGAGCCACAGGGAAGCCCAAGAATACTGGAGTGGGTAGCCTATCCCTTCTCCAGCAGATCTTCCTGACCCAGGAATCAAGCAAGGGTCTCCTGCATTGCAGGCAGATTCTTGGTGGCTAGTTCAAATGAGAAACTGAATTTTCAATTGAACTATGCATATAGTACATTTCCATTAGTGTAGAATGTTTTACTTGTCAGTGTTGTTCTATAGTCTGTGCTGGTATTAGTGACCACTTACTGCTCAAAACATACTTATCATTTACCTTAGTCAACATCTTCTAAGAAGAAGAGTGTAAAATATTATCTGTGGTTGAGAAGTAAACTCTGATGAGTAAACTCTGTGCTAAGCAGTTGAGTGATTCCCCACAAAGACTCATGGAAGATCAAGGGATAGAATAAATTGATTGTATATTCAATAGATCCATATTATTCCCATATATCTATTCTATGTTCTGTCTATATCTGCCTGTTCTAGTCTATCTATCATCTTACATAATTACATAGAATACTGTGTGGGTGTGCTAAGTCACTTCAGTTGTGCTTGACTCTGTGACCCCATAGATTGTAGCCCAGCAGGCTCCTCTGTCCATGAGATTTGCCAGGCTAGAATACTGGATTGGGTTCCCATACCTTCCTTCAGGGGATCCTGACCCAGTGGTTGAACCCACGTCTCTTATGTCTCCTGCAGTGACAAGTGGGTTCTTTTCCACTAGTGCCACCTGGGAAGCCCTTGCACTAGCTTATAAGAGTCAATTGTTAGCGTCTCCTCCCAAATCTGCATTTAGTGACATCGCTGGATGTCATTTGTAATGAGAATATTTACATTGTGGAAATTAGCAAATGCTACAAATCAGAGTGGCTCTGCTTTTGAGATCTGTGGGTTAAGCACATCACTGACTTTGAAACCGTTCCTACAAGCAATATCCCATTTTCCTGCAATGCTTCTCTACTCTATCTACTAAGGACTTGGAATCCAGCAGTTTTGGCAAAAATCCTGAGTGGAAAATAACATAAAAAAAACAGGCAGGAAATACTGGGCCATAAAAATTACGGTTAGGACTCTCTTAGCAAATGATTTGATGAATGGGGTTATACAACTTCATTTCTTTTAATACAAGAATTGAAGTGTAAAGTTTCATGTTGACTTCCACGACAAAGATTTTATCAAAATATAGCATACAAGGACACCTGGTCACCTTCGTATTTACTTTTTACCTGTGCAGCCATTCTCTGTGTAAATACTTCAATATTGACACAGACTCACAGTAGCTGATTTCTGTCTGCCAAACACTAATAAAATTCTTAAGACAGAGTTCATCATTATTCTTTCTTAAACCAGATCTGTGCGAGTAGGAGGCAAACTAAACTTGAGTTATGCACGCTGCTGTGCTGTGCTTAGTCACTCAGGTGTTTCCAACTCTGTGACTCCATGGACTGTAGTCCTCCAGGCTCCTCTGTCCACGGGGATTCTCCAGGCAAGAATACTGGAGTGGGATGCTGCTGGGGTCCAGCCCCGGTGGATCCAGGGAAGTTCGAAGGGGAGACGGCTTCGGCGATCAGGATATGATAGCGTTAACTAAATATTAATTAGAGATACAAAGAGTAATAGAATAAAGATAGCTCAGTAGGAAAATTCAGTAGAGAAAAGAGGCTGAATAACTTGGTTTACATGGAAAGCTAATAAAATTCCAGGGCAAGGAATTTACGTCATCTATGTAGGCCGCAGGCGTCCTTCTGTTCTCCCGAAGGAGAGGAGACACTAAGGCCTCCCCGGTCAGATCTTAGAAGCCCAGGCATAATTAGTAGGCTTGACGAGCCTCCACGTTCCAGATGGGAACTCAGCCAGAGGTTGAGAGAAAGAATGACATGGGGAGACCAGTCTTTTAAGGAACTGATCCCAATTCTTTATTTTCCAGGGTCTGTTTTTATACGTTGAGATGTTATACAAAAGTCACGCGGGGTCAGCAGTCCTGACTTTTATTAAAGTCACATGCTTTATACAAATGTATACAGGTCTTAGGGGTGTTATATCATCTTCTGGCCAGGGGGCCTGCTAACAATTTATGACCCTCTCCTTGTGACAGCGGTCAGTCAACCAGAACACTTATTTTTCCAGGAGTGATTATTCTTAAAACAGACGCCACCTTCTGAAGGTACCAGATAAAGTTATATTCCTATAGGGTGTAGTGGGTTTTAATTAAGGAAGGAAAGAATTTGCTTAGCCTAGTGTCTAACGTGATTAATATCAAAGGTTAATACTTATTTCTTCTATATATTCATTAATGTGTGTAAGGGCAGGGGATGTGGAGACTTAGCAGTAAACATTGGCTCAACAAATGAAAAACCCTTCACCAATACAGTTTCTAATCAGCCCACTATACTATACTAATAGTTTTCTAACACTCTAAAGAACCTGTTTTTAGAAGGTTTAAAACCTCTCGTGCCTCTCACGGTTGGGAGGCTGTGAACAATCACATGTGGCCGGACAAGCCTGTCAGGCAAGCTAGAGAACCTTCAGAGGAGTTTGTAGGTTGAAACAGTCCTATCATGCCCAGAAATTATTATTAACTGGAGCTCTAAGTTAACTCCTTCTCCGAAAGAGGTGGTGGGGGACAGCCTCCCGTAAAGTCAGAGGTGTAGGTGAGAGCACAGAGTAGTAAAGTAGGCAGACTCTGGTTTAGGGGGTAGATGCTTGAGAATTTCCAGGGGGACTCCTGAGGCTCGATCCAACCTTTGCATATGTCGAGCCTCTTTCCTCATGACCTTTGCCACAGGCGGAGTTCCTCTCGGTGGCTCCCAGCAGGTTGCCATGCCCTCCTCCAGAGGATCTTCCCAACTCAGGGATTGGACCCAGGTCTCCTGCATTGCAAGCGATCTTTACCATCTAAGCCATGAGGGAAGCCCTGAGGTATGTACACTTTCTCTGAACTGTCAACATACAGGTACACTTCATTAAACAGAATACTTCTTTTTGCAATAAATGAAAATATGTAAGCTATGTCTTCATAACCCCAGGCTTCTATTGTCTTCCGCATCTGTAGCTTACGTACTGCTGCTGCTGCTGCTAAGTCGCTTCAGTCGTGTCCGACTCTGTGCGACCCCATAGACGGCAGCCCACGAGGCTTCCCCGTCCCTGGGATTCTCCAGGCAAGAACACTGGAGTGGGTTGCCATTTCCTTCTCCAATGCATGAAAGTGAAAAGTGAAAGTGAAGTCGCTCAGTCGTGTCCAACTCTAGTGACCCCATGGACTGCAGCCCACCAGGCTCCTCCGTCCATGGGATTTCCTAGGCAAAAGTACTGGAGTGGGGTGCCATTGCCTTCTCTGAGTTTATGTACTAGGGATGTCTAAAATGAATAAAGAAAAAACGACAACAAAGCTGAACTCCCAAAGTTTCTGTTTATTATAAAACTTGCACAGCTAATGATATTCATCAACAAGAGAGTCACTATCATGTTGCTACATCAGGTCTCCTCTCTGCTGAAGCACATGGAAGTGTGACTTGAGAATCAACAACTGATGTCATTAGATGTTCACGCTTTGCAGCTGATTGGAGTCATTAGAGGGAAGAGTCTTGTAACCTGGTGGCCCTGAAGCTTTCGTGGGATGTTTGCAAGTCTTGAATTCCTTAAGATGGCTTATTAATGCTGTTCAAGGAGACCAGATCACATGCTGGTATATCAGAGCCCACTGGCCCATATTAACAGTAAAATTCAAAATAAATCACATTATCATGGGAAATAAAAAACAAACCTAAGTTTTACATTATATTGCTCTAATTTACAAGAAATGGAAATCATGTGTTTAGATTTATATTATTCTAAAACTTTATGTATTTAAATGCTTCTTGTTTCCCTATCCTATCTCAATATAATGTTTTGCTTGTTCTGTCTTTGGACTCAAGGACAAATTTTATTATAGGAATAAGTAAGAGCTATCCTAGATGTAGCCCTCTTCATTTGCAAGAAGTACAGGGACCAGGGAAATTTACTTACAAAACTATTCAAGCTAATAGATAGATGAAAACCTTCTAAATGATAGCTTAGATTCAAAATTATCTGAATTAGGTGGATTCAAAAATATCAGCAGTTGCTCCATGGACTGGTTGATTTCACACTGGTGAAAATCTTGCCAAGTGTAAACATGAATTCCAATTACTCAGTTTGAGCCTTGACTTTGTTTTAAAACATTGCATAATAATACTTAAATCAAAAGACAAGAACAAACTTTAGAGAATTTATCCTTTAGGAATAAATGTAGCAGTATCTGAGGATGTATAGATAATGA
Source organism: Bos indicus (assembly GCF_029378745.1). NCBI lineage: Eukaryota > Metazoa > Chordata > Mammalia > Artiodactyla > Bovidae > Bos > Bos indicus. The sequence continues at coordinate 113,429,751 of NC_091761.1, forward strand.
TCTCATTAAAATATTGTTTGAAGTGGCCAAACCTGAAAATACTCTGAATGCTCTTTAATAAAGGAAGTTTGACTGCATTTTTAACAACTCCACTTTATGAAATATCATTTAGCTATCAAAAAGAATGAGTTAGACCTAAGCTATTGCTCTGGACAGATAGCAATTGTGTCATTAAATGAGAAAAGCAAGCTGCTTATGAAAGTATATTGGATAATTTCAATTACATACAAGAAAGACAAAAAACATGCAAATGTTAGTTCTTTCAACCATCTTCCACCTAGAAGACACATCTACTCATCTATGTTGTCCGTTATCTATAAAACGTTCATTAGGCACGTGGATTACTCCATGAAAGTTGATTCCATGCACTTATCCATCCAGTTCTGTTCCTACCTTTACTTACTAAGGGTCAGCTATGTTTGTTACCAAATTCCTTTGTGCCACATGCTACTGTTAGTGCAATTTTGACATCTAATAAAATGTTACAGAAAGTGATTTTAAATAACTGTGATCAAAATAATTGTTGCTTCATCCAAAAAAAATTAACTTTGAAAAGACTCCATAAATGAAATTCACTGGAAACATATATTGATCATTTCAGCATGGGCAAGAACATTGAAAAAATCAGAGAAGAAAATTACAAAAATACAGGAAAGTTCTACACTAAAGTGATTAGTAAATGTCTTCAAAATCTTGATCTACTTGAAAGAAACTGAAGCTGGAAATCTTGGTGTGATTTATACAGGAAACTTTAAAGTCAGCTGGCTTATACTCCAAGAAATACAGAGGATGTGTTTAAATGTATTGTTGCTGTTTAGTTGCTAAGTTGTGTCTGATTCTTTTGCAACCATGGACTGTAGCCAGTCAGGCTCCTCTGTCCATGGGATTTCCTAGGCAAGAATACTGGTTCAGTTCAGTTTAGTTCAGTCGCTCAGTTGTGTCCAACTCCCTGAGACCCCATGAATCGCAGCAGGCCAGGCCTCCCTGTCCATAATACTGGAATGGGTTGCTATTTCCTTCTTCAGGAGATCTTCCTGACCCAGGGACTGAACTGAGGTCTCCTTCATTGGCTGCATTGGCAGGCAGATTCTTTAACACTGAGCCACCAGGGAAGCCCATTTAAATTAAATGTATATGACTAAATTAATAGAACATTCAGGTTATGGTGTATCAGTTTTATGCTCCATTTACTGAGCAACGCAATTATGATTCAGATAGATCTTTGATCATGTATATTTGTACACACTGTTAAGCATGCAAAGATACAAAAGGATACAGTTGGTCCTTGTAATCCCTGGGGCATTGTTTCCAGGACCCCCAAATCTGCAGATGCTCAAAGGCCTTTCATAAAATGGCACAGTACAATCAGTTCTCCTTATCCAGGGTTGTGGAAAGTGTGCATACAGAGGGCCAACTGTATATGTCAATTTGTTAACATTGGGCACCTTGAATAGGAAGCTGGAGAGTGGGGAAAAAAAGGAGAGCAAAAGACAAGAAAAAGTGCTGTGTCAGAACAGCAATGCATGCATAATATTATATGAATAGAATAACATTCTACCTGGAGTATTGCCATATGCACGTAAAAATAGAATTTGTATACAGGCACGATCGAGGCACACCTTAAATAAAGACACTGATTTCACTAGATGATGGAACTATAGGTAGTTTTTGTTCTGGTTTTTAGTTATTCTGAATTAACATGGTGGCTCAGAAGGTAAAGAATCTGCCTGCAATGCAGGAGACCTGGGTTCAAACCTAGGATCAGAAAGATCTCCCAGGTAAGGGAATGGCAATCCACTCTGGTATTCTTGCCTGGAGAATTCCATGGATGAGAAGGCTGGTAGGGTACAGGACACACGGTTGCAAAGAGCTGGATGTGACTGAGTGACTGACACTTTCACTTCACTTCAGTTATTCTAATGTGGTCTCTGCACTAAAGTAAAAGAAGTTAAATTTTAAAAAAAAAATGAAAATGAGAAAATGTGAACTTTTGTGGTTTTACTTCATTAGCTACTTTGGAGAGTTCATACTTTTCTATATGTTACTAATTTTAGTTTGAGAAATATTGCATCACCACTTTTAAGACATATAACCTAGGGACCTGGAAAGAAAGAACTTATTTTAAAATTTCTTAAAGGAAGATATTAAATGGCATGGCAATTAAAAAATGCTACTGAACAGAGAATACAAACTATTTCTACTATTTCTAACTTCTTACTTTAGTACCGATGAATCAGTAGCCCCTCGAAGTGACAGTGTCAAATTCCACAGTGATAATTGAGAGCTGAATTAAGTAAATGAGTCAGTATATATGTTTTTTACCCTTCATTCAAAACTAAAGGGAGGAAATGAATAATTTAGCCTCCAAAACCTAAAACTTGAGAGTAGATGTTAAGGCTGAAAACTTTTCCCTGTGACACATGTTTACTAAATTTGTTTCATGAATCCTGAAAGAATTTCAAATACAATTTTGATCAAAACAAAAAGAATGTTTGATGTTAATCTATTAAAATGTATAAGGAGTTATTCACATAGAAAAGCTTCTGTCATCTAATATTTCCTATTGAAAAATAACTTCCATATGGTTCTTCATTGAACCTTTGCTAGATATTAAAATAAATATCTCTATTTCTTTGCTCCTAACCCCTCTGACTCTTAACAAACAACAAAATTAGAACAAACCTCTACTCATCACTTTGTTAGGAGTCTTCATCTATTCACTGTGAAAGTCAACAATTTTAAAACTTTATATGACTTTCAGTCTTTCACAATTGAATGTGATACTAAGCTGAGGATTTATCAGAGATACTCTTTAGTAGGTAAGGAAGTTGTGCTTCTCATGTGTTGAGTAATTTTATCAAAGAAGGGTGTTGGATTTTGTCAAGTACTCTTTCTGTGTCTATTGAGGCACAGAAGGGTTTTTGCCCTTTATTGTATTGACATGCTGTAATATATAAAAGATTTTCTGGTATTACTTCAATTTTGCTTTTCTGGGTGAGCTCTATGTGGTAACAAAGTATAATCCTTTTTATATCTCACTGGATTCAGTTTGGGCTTCCCAGGCGGTGCCAATGGAAAAGAACCCGTCTGCCAATGCAGGAGACTTAAGAGATGGGGGTTCAGTCCTTGGGTCAGGAAGATCTCCTGGAGGAGGGCCTGACAACCCACTCCAGTATCCTTGCCTGGAGAATCCCATGGGCAAACGAGCTTGGTGGGCTACAGTGGGGTTACAAACAGTCAGACACTACTGATCCAACTTAGAATGCATAACATGGATTCATTCAATTTGAAATTGGTATTTTGTTCAGAACATTTGAGTCCATGTTCATAGGAACATAAGTCTGAAATTTTTTCTCCTTGTGATGCCGGAATCTGGTGTTGGTATCCATCTAATACTGGCGCTCTGCCCCCCTTTTCTTCATCTCTTCCTCCTCCTCCTCCTTGTCCTTCTGTTTATTCTTGTTTTGCATGTGTGTGTGTGTTGGGGAGGGAATACAGTGGGAATGTTTCAATAAATCTTCTTGAAATGTTAGGTAAAACTCAGTAGTGAAACCACCTGAATCTGGGCTTTTCTTTGTGGGCAGATTTTTGCATTAAAAAATATAATTGCTTTGCTTGCTATAGACTTATTCAGAATTTAAATTCTTTTTCATTTAGTTTTGGTAGTCTGCATCTTTTTACATAGGTGGTATAATTTTGGCTACTTTACCTAGGTTATTGAATTTATTAGCACACTATATAGTATTCCCTTGTAATTCTTATTTTTTCTGACTGGTCAATTGTGATGCCCCCTCTTTTTTTCCTGATTTTAGTAATTTTCTCCTATCCCTTATTCAATCTAGCTAAAAGATTGTCAATCATTTTGAAGACACAACTGTGGCTTTGTTTTTCTACCATCCATTTTATAATACTTATTTTTACTCTAGTCTTTGTCATTATTTCCCTCCTGCCACTTTATATTGAGTTTACTTTTCTTTTTCTAGTTTTTTAAGTTAAAAGGCTGCTGCTGCTATGTTGCTTCAGTCGTGTCCAACTGTGCGACCCCATAGACGGCAGCCTACTAGGCTCCTCCATCCACGGAATTTTCCAGGCAAGAACACTGGAGTGGGGTTAAAAGGCTAGGTTATTCATTTTACATTGTTCTTTTTACATGTATGTGTCTATCGCTGCAAATTTCCCACACAGGACTGCTTTTGCTACATCCTAAAAGATTTTCTGTTTTGTCAATACTTTTGTTTTTATTCATCTCCATGTATTTTTCTCATTCCCCTTGGGAGTTCTTCTTTTACCTATTAATGATTTAGGAGTGTGTCACTTAATTTCCGCATGTTTTTGAGTTTTCTAAATTTCCCTTCTATTGCTGATTTCTAATTTCATTCTTTATGGTCAGAAGACATGCTTTGCATGGTTTAATTTCTTAACTTACTGATACTTATTTTATGGCCTAAAATAAGGTCTCTCCCAGAGAATACTCTATGAAAAAAATGTTTTTTCTGTATTATAGATAGATGTTAGGTCTTGTTGGTTTATAGCATTGCTGAAGTCTTCTATTTCCTCGTTGATCTTTGGCCTCTTTTTTTCTGGAATCTCTGATGTGCTTTAAATCCAATCCAGTGAATTTTACATTTAAGATATTTTATTCCTTTCAGTTCTGGAATTTTTATTTAGTTTGTTTTAGTTTCTATTTCTTTGCTAGGATTATCTATTTATTTATTATGACCATCTTTTACTTTAAAGCTAGGAACATATTTACAGTAGGTTCTTTTGAGTCCTTTTTGTAAATTAAGTTCAACATCTGAGTCATCCAGACATCAGCTTCTATTGTCTTTTACTGTTTTTCCCAAGTCATATTTTTCTGTTTCTTTTCATATGTAATATTTTAAAATTTTGATTTAAGCATCATAGCTGATGTGTTATAGAAACTTAGGAATATCTTCTCTTTGACAAGTGTTTTATTTTTGACCTAAAAGGCAGTTCATTTACTTGACATAAGCTCTGTATTCTGGCTTCTCTGCCCTAGACAGAAGCTGAAATATCTACTCAAATTTTTGAGCTGTGGCTTTTTGAGACTTTTTGAGCTTCCTTTTCCCCTGATCATTTCTTTTGTTTCCTGATAATGTAAACTGTGTATTTGAAGAATTTATCAGGTGCTCTTTACTGTATACTGTTTGGTCTTTTGAGTACTCTGCTGACACTTCTTCAGGAAATGTTCTTCCTTTCACTATGACTATAGTTTTCAAAGGAGGCTGTGACCTTTTTATAAATTTAGACACATATTTCAATCACTATGTACTGCATAAGAAATGGATATCTGGGAAAAATGGAAAAATTGAAAAAAAAATCAGTAGTTTTTTTTAAGCTTGAAAAGCTGGACACCCAAGAACTGTAGGCAACTATGCTTTCACAGTATAAAGAAAGCAATCCTAATGAAACAAAGGTGGCACACAGAGAGGAGCAGAAATTATAGACAAAGAGCTAACATGCTCCTGGCAATATTCAATCCCCTTGTCATTTCTCTAAGAGCAGCAACTTAGTCTGGTTCATCATTATATTCTCACTGCTTTGAACAGTAATGTCTGACAAAGCATAAGATTTTGTGGAATGAATGAATATGGCTTTATCTTAAAAATAGTGTATGGATGATATCTTTCATGTTTCTAAAGGCTTTATTCATTGCCTTCTTCAAAACATAGCTATATCTTACAGGGAAAGTAAGCAATTTATATCTTAACCACACTTTATCTTGTATTAAAATATAATACAGCCGATAACCAGCCATTAGAAGACTTGCCTTTGAGTAATCACTATTTAGCCCCATTACTTCAAGTATTAGTAAATCTTCATTCCGTACAGAATAACAACCAAAGCTTGTCCTTAGGTAAATGATAGAAGGCTTTTTTTGGTTTCATTTTGCATTTTTTTGGTGGCATTGGTATTGTTTTAATAAAATGTGTCCAGGAAGATGCCATTCAGCATGTCTCTTATTGCTAGGTAAAATATAACCAGATTTCCTGACAAGGTTCCTCAAACCTATGGTTTGTTAACCACTGAAAAGCCTTAGCATACAGATCTAATTTCTATGTTATCAGACTTATGTCAATAATATGTCCAATCCTCCAGTTTCCACTAAGAAAATCTTCTTTCTCTGATTTGAGATAGGAAACTAATTTTGAACATTTTATCCTGTCTTATCCAGGGACAGAAAAACCATCTCTGAAGAGATGACAGGTATTTTTCTCCTACACAGTATGTTCTACACTCATTGTTGATGCTGGAGAAATTGGCTTTGTACAAGAGTGAAATGAACTGTGACTTCTCTATATCCCCTTCCTCTGACACTCCCTCTCTGGTCCAGACATGTTCCATGGAACAGAGTCTTCAGACTAGACACTTGCCCAGGTCACTGCCAGCTACTGTTCCAGGAAGGAGAAGAAAGAAAAAGATGCCACATTTCTGACATGTATGGATTTACTTTAGATTAGCTATCTTAATTGAAAAACAGGAGCCAATGGGTTAACACCCATCATCAGAATCTCTCACTTCATGCTTTGACCAGGAGGAAAGAACCTAGAAACGTGTGTGGAAAATCCCTCTTCTTAGAAGCTTTCTCACAAAAGCTGTCCTCTGTTGTTGTTGTTCAGTCGCTAAATCTTGTCCAACTATTTGTGACCTCATGGACTGTAGCATGCCAGGCTCCTCTGTCCTCCACTACTTGCTGGAGTTTACTCAAATTCATGTTCATTGAGTTGGTGATGCTATCTAACCATCCCATCCTCTGGAGAGGAAGAGTTTAGCCCACCAGGCTGTGACCCCCTTGTTTTACCTAAGGGATGGCACAGTCTGTTTGATTGGTTTCCACTTTTAGTTGCTTGACCCCACTCCCCAGTCTACAAAACCACAGTCCCAAACTCTGGTCTCATAGGCTGTGAATGCCCATTTCTCGTATGTAACTACCAACACTCCCATTTCTCAAGCATTTATTTTGCTTCTAGAATCTGCCAAATTGCTTGGAAGGAACTTTCTTGATCTTTGATTTGGACAGAATCCACTTCCCAGAAGCCTCTTTTCTGCACTTCAGCCCTGCTCCCAAACATGGCACTTGTTGCGTATCTTATCTTTACAAATTTGGATCTTGTCAGTTCTTTAGAAGAACTTCTTTCTCTTTTCTTCCAGGAGTGATCGGTTTATGTTCTTACATAATTGTGCTGTGTTACTGTGAGTGATCTGTGAAAATCAGTGTCATCCTCATTAAACTATCCTCATCATTATCATTAAACTATATAGGACTTAATTCCTACATGCAAGAATCTCAACTAACACTCAAGAAAAAATATTGACAAAATAAAGCTTTATGTAATCAATTGATAATTTATGTTATATAAACCTTATGTTCTGAGTAATTCAGAAGAATGTGAGTTTATGAAAGTTTTAATCAAAGCAGAGTATATGGAGGAACTGAGGCTTTAAAATGACCTCTGGTAAAGATTTTTGACTTTTAAATATAGAATGGCATCAGACAAATGATCACATAACAGTGAGCCAGCAAAACTTTTGAACTTGGAGCTAACTTGCCTTTGCAATAATTAAGGGAGATTATCCAACAGTGATGCTGGACATTAATTTGAAGAGGCCATCTCTGAAATCAGGGAGGTCAGCCAGGGGCCTGTTATAGTAATCCAGGAAAAAGTTTATTAGAGTTGTGCTTTGAAAATGACACTGTAAATATATAAAGGATTATGCAAATAATGAAGTAATTTAAAGGAAAATTAACTAAGTCTTAGTGACTGAATGGAGTATAGAAAATGAAGGAAAATGATGTTTCAAAATGACTCTTCTTATAGCTCAGGAAACTGAGAAAATGGTGATAGCTTCTGACAAATAACAGTTAGGATGGGAAGTTCTTTGGGGGATGGGCACATATGGAGAGTTCAGTTGTAGACATAATGCTTTTATGAAATCTGAATACAAGTGTCTTACTGGCATTTGGAATCTTGGCACTTGAATAAGATAACTTGATTGGAGATAAGATTTGGTTGGTACTCTTGCCTGTAAAATCCCATGGGTGGAGGAGCCTGGTAGGTTGCAGTCCATGGGGTCGCTGAGGGTCGGACACGACTGAGCAACTTCACTTTCACTTTTCACTTTCATGCATTGGAGAAGGAAATGGCAACCCACTCCAGTGTTCTTGCTTGGAGAACCCCTGGGATGGGGAGCCTGGTGGGCTGCCGTCTATGGGGTCACACAGAGTTGGGCACGACTGAAGTGACTTAGCAGCAGCAGCATGAAAGAATTAGCTAAATCCATGAGAAAGATGAGTGTTTCAATGATGAACTTTAGACTAGCAGAGGCTAAATAATAAGTCTTAAAGAATATCTATGCTAAGAGGGTAGGAGAGGAAAGACAGGTAAGAAAGAAGAGAGATTTAATGATTCAGGTAGTTACCACTAATGGGCCAATATATTATCAATTGCCAAGACATAAATGATGAATGAAGTTTTCATAATTCTTAACAATTCCTGCCTACTGTAGTCCATAATGCTATATTGCATATTTGAAAGTTGCTAAGAGAGAAGATCTTAAAAGTTCTTATCATAAGGAAAAAAAAATTGTATATATGTATGGTGACAGATGTTAACCAGGCATTGTGGTGATCATTTTGCAATATATGCAAATATTGAATTATTTATGTTATCCAACTGAAACTAATATAAAGCTATGTGTCAATTATACTCCAATTAAAAATAAATAAAGTAAAATGATCCCTGCTGCTTTCAGAAAAAGATTAACCCCAAGATTGAAAGTCTGGGCTTTCATGTGACCTAAGGAGCCCTCTTTTCAAGCATGAAGGTCTAGACTGAGCTGTCTCTTTGATCACCCTGTTTTCTTTATTGAACATTTGAAGTATAATCTGGATTAATTTACAGCCTCGAATTGGACTTGAGTTGGCTTAACTTCAGAATTTATTTCAAGCTGGAAATAACTACTACTTAAAATGAGCTTCCTTATCCATGTATACACTATTGATACTATGTAGAAAATAGATAACTAATGGGAACCTACTCTATGGCTCAGGGACCTCTACTTGTGCTTTGTGATGACCTAAATGGGAAGGGAATCCAAAAAAAGAGAGGATTTGTGTATATGTATTTTGTTGTTTACTCACCAAGTCACGTCTGACTCTTGTGACCCCATGGACTGTAGCCCACCAGGCTCCTCTGTCCTTAGGATTTCCCAGGCAAGAATACTAGAGTGAGTTGCAATTTCTGTCTCTAGATCTTCCCAATCCAGATATCAAACTCACATCTCCTGCAATGCAGGCATATTCTTTACCACTGAACCACCAGGGATGTCCCATGTATATGTATAGCTGATTCAGTTTGCTGTACAGTAGAAACTTTACTGGTTGCTCAGGTGGTAAAGAATTTGCCTGCATGCAGGAGACTCAGGTTCAATTCCTGGGTCAGGAAGATCCCCTGGAGAAGGAAATGGTAACCCACTCAAGTATTCTTGCCTGGAGGGGACGATTCCATGGACAGAGGAGCCTAGCAGGCTATAGTCCATGGGATCGCAGAGTCGGACAGAAATGATCGACTAACACTTTCATGGAAACTAATACAACATTGTAAAGTAACTATACTCCAATAAAAATTAATTTTTAAAAAAAGTTTAAAAATGAATTTAAAGAATCAGTTTCCCATGTTTAAAAAGTATCTTGGGGTTTTCCTTAGACCCAAACAAACTCCAGAAGGGAATCTGGGGCAGGGAGCTGGTTTGGGTAAATGACAGCCATGATTTAGCTTCACAAAGTTCTGTCTTCAAGCTGTGGTAGCCAAGAGCCATATGTACCTGGCATCCTTTTATTTCTCTTCAGAATTACTCTATACTTTAAAGTTACCTCGGTTTGATTTTGCTTTGTTATTGTTTTACATATACCTCTTTCACAACCTAGGATTTTTTTTTTTTTTTGCATTTGGGAAAGGATGAAAGAAAGTGAATCATAAAACACATGCATTTCCTCTGACTTACTTAGGAATAATATAATATGTTTGAAAGCATCTTTTATGTAGTTATAATGGGTTAAAAGAAAAAAGATTTGTGGCACAGTGATTCATTGAAAACAACTCAGTCACACTCTGCTAATGTAATGAGTTTCAGCACAGTCTGTTTGACAACTATTTTCGGGGAAGGATGAAGGAAAAAGAAACAACTTCAATAGCCCACATGCACAGACAGAGCTAAAGGGGTACACATCCAAGGCAGAGAATGGTGAGAACAACCATGTGTTTGGTCTGCATTTTGGATAATTGAATGCAGCTGGGTAATTAAAAAGGTTGTGTTTCATGAAAGCCTCTGTGTTAGGTAATATCTGACTCAGACTCTTAAAAGCTCAGCATTCAAAGCCCATTTTTTCCCTTTTATGTGAGCTAGGGGAAATGAGTAAACTGAATTTTGTAAACAGTCAAATGGAATCAATCAATAGAGGAGCAAGGATGCTGGTTGTGATTATTATTATTTGACAATAAGACCTCAGATACAGACAAGGAGTTTTAAAAACTCACCTTTATTGAGATATAATTTACCTACAGTACACCTTCATCCATTGAAAGACAACAGTTTAATGAGTTTTAGTACATTCATAGAATTATAGCACCACAATTAATTTTGGGTACATTTTCATCACCTCAAAAAGAAATCCCATGATCTGTAGTCATTATGTCCTTTAACCCACGTCTATCTCTGCACATGTGGGAATGCCACACATACATAACAAATGAGAATGTAAACTGGTATAGCTACTATGGAGAATAGTATGGAGCTTCCTTAAAACCTGCCATATGACCTAGTAACCCCACTCCTGGGCATTTAGTTAAGTTCAGTCACTTAGTCCTGTCTGACTATTTTCAACCCCATGGACTGCAGCAACCCAGGCTTCCCTGTCTATCACCAACTCCCGGAGATTGCTCAAACTCATATCCATCAAGTCAGTGATGCCATCCAACCATCTCATCCTCTGTCATCCCCTTATCCTCCCACCTTCAATCTTTCCCAGCATCAGGGTCTTTTATAATGAGTCAGTTCTTCACATCAGGTGGCCAAAGTATTGGAGCTTCAGCTTTATCATCAGTCCTTCCAATGAATACTCAGGACTGAGTTCATTTAGGGTTGACTGTTTTGATCTCCTTGCAGTCCAAGGGACTCTTAAGAGTCTTCTTCAGCACCACAGTTCAAAAGCATCAATTCTTTGGCACTCAGCCTTTGTTATGGTCCAACTCTCACATGCATACATGACTACTGGAGAAACTATAGCTTTGAATACAGGGATCTTTGTTGGCAAAGTAATGTCTCTGCTTTTTAATATATTGTCTAGACTAGTCATAGCTTTCCTTCCAAGGAACAAGCGTCTTTTAATTTTATGGCTGCAGTCACCATCTGCTGTGATTTTGGAGCCCAAGAAAATAAAAACTCTCTCACTGTTTCCATGTTTCCACATCTATTTGCCAAGAAGTGATGGGACCAGATGTCATGATCTTAGCTTTTCGAATGTTGAGTTTTAAGCCAACTTTTTCACTCTCCTCTTTCACTTTCATCAAGAGGCTCTTTAGTTCCTCTCACTTTCTGCCATGAAGGTGGTGTCATCTGCTTATCTGAGGTTATTGATATTTCTCTCAACATCTTTATTTCAGCTAGTGCTTCATCTAGCCTGACATTTCACATGATGTTCTCTGCATATAAGTTAAATAAGTAGGGTGACAATATACAGTCTTGATGTACTCCTTTCCCAACTTGGAAGCAGTCCATTGTTCCATCTCCAGTTCTGACTGTTGCTTCTTGAACTGCATACAGATTTCTCAGGAGGCAGGTAAGGTGGTCTGGTATTCCCATCTCTTTAAGAATTTTCCACAGTTTGTTGTGATCCACATAGTCAAAGGCTTTAGTGTAGTCAATGAAGCAGAAGTAGATGTTTTCTGGAATTCTTTTGCTTTCTCTATGATTCAATGGATGTTGGCAATTTGATCTCTGGTTCTTCTGCCTTTTCTGAATCCAATTTGAGCATCCAGAAGTTCTCAGTTCACATACTGTTGAAGCCTCGCTTGGAAAATTTTGAGCATTACTTTGCTAGCAGGTGAGGTGAGTGCATGTATTCTTGGGCATTTACCTGAAGAAAGCCCTAATTGAAAATGATACAAGCACTGCAGTGTTCATTGCAGCTGATTTACAATAGCCAGGCTATAGACACAGCCTAGATGTCCATCAACTGATGAATGGAAAGAAAAGATGTGGCACATGTATACAATGAAATATTATTCAGCTATAAAAATGAATTAAATTGTGTCATTGCAGAGATGTGGATGGATCTAGAGACTGTCATACAGAGTGAAGTAAGTCAGAAAGAGAATAACTAGTATCATATACTAACATTTATAAGTATAATCTAGACAACTATATGTATAATCTAGAAAATGAATGGGGAAACAATGGAAACAGTGACAGACTGCATTTTCTTGGGCTCCAAAATCACTGCAGATGGTGACTGCAGCCATGAAATTAAAAGATGCTTGCTCCTTGGAAGAAAATCTATGACCAACTTAGACAGCATATTAAAAAGCAGATATTACTTTGCCAACAAAGATCCCTGTAGTAAAGCCATGGGTTTTCCAGTAGTCATGTATGGATGTGAAAGTTGGACTATAAAGAAGTCTGAGTACCAAAAAATGGATGCTTTTGAACTGTGGTGTTGAGAGTCCCTTGACTGCAAGGAGATCAAACCAGTCAATCCTAAAGGAAATCAGTCCTAAATATCATTGGAAGGACTGATGCTGAAGCTGAAACTCCAATACTTTGGTCACCTGATGTGAAGAATTGACTCATTAGAAAAGACCTTGATGATGGGAAAGATTGAAGACAGGAGGATAAGGGATGACAGAGGATGAGATGGTTGGATGGCATCACTGACTCCACGGATGAGTTTGGGCAATCTCTGGGAGTTGGTAATGGACAGGGAAGCCTGGGTTGCTGCAGTCCATTGGGTTGCAAAGAGTCAGACATGACTGAGTGACTGAACTGAACTGAGGAAATGAATAAAGTATATGTGAACTTATTTGCAAAACAGAAATAGAGCCAGAGATGAATGAGAACAAACATGTGGATTTCTGTGGGGTAAGAAGGCAGGTTGGGATAAATTGGGAGATTGTAATTGACAAATGTACACTACTATATATAAAATAGATAACTAATGAAAAATGACTGGATAGAACAGGGGACTCTACTCAATGCTTTGTGGTAACCTAAATGGGAAGGAAATCCAAGGAAGAGGTGATATATGTATACATGTGGCTGATTCAATTTGTTGCCTAGTAGAAATTAACACAACATTGTAAAGTAACTATACCCCTCCCCCCAAAAAAATAATCTAAAAAAATTTCTTCTTTAGAGCTTTCCAAATTAGGTAATGAAGTTAACTGCTAAATGGCACAAAAGTCTTAAGTGTGTTGTTAATTGAATGTGGTTGCCCATTATCAAAAGAATACTCTTTCTCTTGTGTACACAGTGACACTTTTCCCTTTTAAGAGGAACTGTTTTCATTACTCTCTCCCTAGAATGATTAACTTCTCTGGGCAGGACTGAACCTGGGTTGCTGAATTATGAAATTATGTCATAGGCAATCTCATCGGTACCCTGGTGGAAGCTCAGAGGTTGAACCAAAAGATCACAGGAAAATTTTAGCAGAAACAGATCTCCTTTATACAGTCAAAGATTCATCCTGGAATTGATTGCTGTCTTTTACTCTAAGACCCCTGATGGTTAGGGCTTTTGCAGGTACGTCAGTACCTTTGTAACATCCCACAGCTGCCAGAGCAGTGCCCTGCACACACACTGATGCTCAATAAAGCTTACCACCTGACTGACAGTCTATCCCTGGATGCCCAGACTGAGAGACCTGCAAAGTGTTTTAGTTTGTAGCTGCCACAGTGATCAAAGGATAGCAGAAGGGAAGCTTTTTCTTTGAGGTCAGCTTTCAGATGCTATAAATTAGTCATAGATTACAATAGGAAAGGGATAGAAGAGAGTTGTGTAATGAGAAAGTGGGGAAGTTGCAGGGAACCTATATATTACACATGACTGTATCTTCTTGATCATATATTTTATCCAACAGATTAAATGAGTGGAAAGTGCCAACAGGACTTCCCTGGCAGTTCAATGGTTAAGACTCCACACTCCCACTGCAGGGGGCATGGGTTCAATCCCTCGTCCTCATCGGGGAACTAAGATCTCACATGCTGGCCAGTGTGGCAAAAAAAAAAAAAAAAAGGGAAAGAAAAATAAAGTGCTAACACACTGGAGTACATTATCACCCATGACTATAGATATCGGACTAGACTTCTAATCATAATTAATAAAGGCATTTAGATGAAATTCATTTTGTGGCCAACATTAGGAAATTAAACATTCTTTATAGTGTATAATCATTTTGTTCTCCATATTATTCTGGGTAACCGTAATTAAACCATTGTTAAGTATCAGAAGCACCCAAGGAAAGACGAACTGATAATGTGGTTGGGAAATGACATAAGACAGATGGATAATGAAGCTTAGCAGATAAGAAGTAATAATTCCACCTTTATTTTTTATTACTATTTTATATGGGCAAAACTTTCACCTCATCTCTTGTATCATATCCTCTCTGAGTCCTAATGGTGATCAAAATTCTGATTGATAAAAGAGCCAGCCAAGTGAACTTTGTTGCTTTGATTTCTATGAAAATAACGAAACATTATGCATTTCATTTTTAAACTGGTTTGATTGCCAGAATTCCATATATAAATTTAGGAATGGAAAAGTTAACATGAATAATACTTGGAAAATGTTGTTGTACAAAATAAAATAATTCAGATTTGATTTTTTTCTCTTTCCTTTTAGAAATGTATTTTCTATAATTTCTTGATGATAGAATTTTAATTAAAGATACCACTTCACTCATTGTTTCTATGATTATGTTAACAGCAAAGCCAAGTTTAAGAAATTGCAATATTTTCTTAAGAATCAGACAACACTTTACATTGTTTCCTTTTATTTCTTCATATATTTTACTCAAATTTGTCAGTTCTAATATTTTTGAGCTTGCCTCTTATCTTTCTCCCTATGTGGTAACCTTCATTGCATATTAACGCTTGAAATTTATAAATCATAATTACAAGGCATTTTCTGGAGGGCAGCAGTATATAAGCTCCTCACTTAAATCTGTCCCATATCATGGTCCTCTCAAAAATAGAATATTTCCGAATGACTTGGGTGAGCATTCTGAGTTTCACACTGGTAGAATTGTCAAACTGAATTACTTGGGTAACATTAAAAAAAAAAAAAAAGTGCCTGTATCTCAACAATAAGCCTAAAAAATAAAAAGTAACAAGGGCAAAACTAAAAAACAAACAAACAAACAAAAAACCCTGTGAGAAATAAGATATTTTTTACTTTCAAAATTTAATCTAGTGGTTGAATTATGGAAGTCCACAATACTTTTATTTTTCTAATTTTCTTAGCATTTATAGCATTTCCTATTATGAAGACAGATACCACATTCATCCTGGTTATCAGTCCCCCACCCTTTCTCAATATGTATATGTAAAGCACCTAGAGTAGTGCAGGGCACACAAATAACACCTAAGAATATGTGAATATGTAAACGGAACTGCCTTTATATCTTGCTGTGACATATTTAATGTATGGAAAGGCCAAAAGATGTCCTACCAGATGGTAAACTTCTAAGAATTAGGGAGACTTAATTCACTGGGCGTGTTCAGTGCTTAAATCTTTGTGAACGCTTAATAAATAAGTAAATATTGACAACAGCAGGTTGTAAGCCTCAGGGAAATGGTGAACAGTTGTCAGTAAAATAGATAATGGTCGTATATTTAATCAGTTTACAAGTGGTTTAACTTAAGTGCTCCATTTATTCATTGAACAGAAGTACCTCTAGAATTTAATATATGGATGGTATCCTGCTCAGCACTATTAATATTAGTTTAAAGCCTTATTAAGCAACCTTTTGACTTTCTATTTAGGAGTTGTGTTGTTGTTGTTTGGTCGCTAAGTCGTGTTCACCTCTTTGTGAGCACATGGACTGCAGCATGCCAGGCTTCCCTGTCCTTCACTATCTCCGAGTTTGCTCAGATTCATGTTCATTGAGTCTGTGATGCTATCTAACCATCTCATCCTCTGTCACCCTCTTTCCCTCCTGCCCTCCATCTTTCCCAGCATCAGAGTCTTTTCCATGAATCAGCTCTTCGCATCAAATGGCCAAAGTATTAGAGCTTCAGCATGAGTCCTTCCAGTGAATCTTCAGGGTTGATTTTCTTTGGGATTGACTGGTTTGATCTCCTTGCAGTCCAAGGGACTCTAAAAAGTCTTCAGCACCACAGTTCAAAAGCATCAATTCTTTGGTGCTCAGCCTTCTTTGTGATCCAATTATCACATCTGTGGGCTTCTTGGTGGCTCAGATGAACAGGTATCCACCTGCAAAGCAACAGACGCAGATTTGATCTGTGGTTTTGGAAGATCCCCTGGAAAAGGCAACCCACTCCAGTATTCTGGCCTGGAAAATCCCATGGATGTAGGAGCCAGGTGGGCTACAGTCCATGAGGTCACAAAGAGTTGGACATGACTGAGTGACCGACACTCTCACTTTCACACATCTGTACCTAACTACTGGAAAAGCCTTAGCTTTGACTATATGAACCTTTGTCAGCTAAGTGATGTCTCTGCTTTTTAATAAGCTGTCTAGGTTTGTCATAGCTTTCCTTCCATGGAGCAAGCGTGTTTTAATTTCATGGCTGCAGTCACTGTCTGCAGTGATTTTGGAGCCCAAGAAAATAAAATAAAATCTGTCACTGCTTCCACTTTCCCCCCTTCTATTTAGGAATAAAGTAACCAAACTTGTTGTTCATACAAATAAGCTTTTTGAAAAAGTTTGAAAGCTTTTTGTAATCTCTTGAGGAGAACATATCTCTTTTTTTATACCAACGGCATTCAGAGTTTGCCAATATATAAAAAAGGAATTGTTACTCAGGTTTTGACTCTGATTAACTGCAAAATTGTGTGTCGTTAGCACTAATATCATGTTAACTATATTTACTAAAGTAGAAAAGTGTATTAAAATCATTTAGGAATTTTTTTCTAATCTCAGGGTTCAAGTTCTAACATGGACTCTTGTTATTTATTGCTAAAAATAACTAGAAAATTAAGTAAATATGTTAGATAAATATAATATATAATTAAGCAAGACTTTAAAAAACATATTTGAAAAGAAGGGCTTAAAAAAGCCTGATTAATTCATTATAACATGACCAGAAAATTAGAAAATAGATAATGTTATTTTGAACATTAAAGTTAATTCTATTTTCTGCATATAGTTCATTTTATGTGATATTATTTTGGGGGGACTGTGAACTTTATTTTAATGATAACAAATTTCTTCTCAGAGAGGACGGAGAAATCAACAGCAAACTTATATATCTATTCATATTTTGTGGAATTTCTGCTTGCATACCTGTTTACTACAACATAAAAATATAGCTTCTATTGAAATGATTTGAAAGACATAAATATTGAAACTGGATTGAACTTTATTTAACACATGAGTCCAGTTCTCAGTATTGACCTAAACTGATCGTGTTAACGTCCAATTTAAAATTCTGTGTTGTCCCAACTGTACTCAATTACCTACAGGGTAAGCTTCAAACCCTTTCCAAGGCATTCAAGATACATTGTTCTGTCTTCAAATTTTATATTTTACCATTTCCACCTGTCGTTACTACCAGTATATTTTATTCAATTTGCAATTTCCCAGCATCAGAAATTGGAGAAGGAAATGGCAACCCACTCCAGTGTTCTTACCTGGAGAATCCCAGGGACGGGGGAGCCTGGTGGGCTGCCGTCTATGGGGTCGCACAGAGTCAGACACGACTGAAGCGACTTAGCAGCAGCAGCATCAGAAAATGGCTCACTCTGAAACACCTTTGCATACAAAATTTTCTCCCTTTGATAAACTTCTCATTCTCCAAGAATCAAATTCTTATTCAAAAACTGAATTTAAATGTCATTTCTTTGAGCTCTTTCATACCACCCAGTTCACTCTCTTCTGTGCTCTATGGCCCATTTACACTTCTCATTTTGGTTTAAAATTAATGATACTTTGTCCCTAACAAAGTGTGAGATCTCTAAAATCAAGAATTGTGTCAGCGTTAAAAAAAAAAAAATTCTGATGCCAAGTACAATGGCCGAGTTCTTCATTCAATACTAGATATTATAATTATTAACTTTCAAGCATCTAGTGACCTTTTTCTGGCAAGGAACTTAGACTTTTCTTGCCATTCTTAACACTAACCTCAAGGGTCCAATAAAATAAAAATAAAATGTTTGGTTATCCCAAACCAAACAGTTTTGATATTCTGACTAAATTTCTTGGTCTTCCTCAAATATAATAGCCAAGTCTATATTTTGGGGAGCCCCAAAATATAATAGTAAGTATGTCTTGTCCTATTTCCCCCAATTTGTTTTATTCTACCCTCAGTTGTGCCTTTTATGGTGGAAAACCCTCACAACTGCTCTCTTATATCACCAGTTGTCACAAAAAGGGGGCTAACTTTGGCGTCATTATAGTAACACACCGGGTTTTTGTTTACCATCACAACCAGCTGATGTCTGACAGAAACATATTAATTAAATTAGTAATGATATTAAAGTTGAACGGTTTGAATTCATAAGTGAGGCTAAAAAAGTAAAATAAAAATGATCTGAAGAGATAATTCCCTGGTTTCCCAGTGATTAGAACACCAAGATCCCACTGTTGGGAGCTCAAATTCAGTCCCTGTCAGGGAACTAACATTTTGCAAGCCATGTGGCTCACCTCCCACTGCTCCCAAATGATTTGAAGAGATTAGAAATATGGCCAGGAAAGGAAAGAAAGACTCATATTGGAAACACACAGCTAATACTTGTGGAGAAATTGAGCAGAAACTCAGCTGCTCCTTACGGGTTAGGTGGAGTGTAAGTTTCCAGCTCTTTGAGGTGCTATGTAAATACCAAGACACATTATCGTTGTTCAGTCACTAAGTCGTGTCTGACTCTTTGTGACCCCATGGACTGTAGCATGCCAGGCTCCTCTGTCCTCCAATATCTCCAGGAGTTTGCTCAAATTCATGTCCCTTGAGTCAGTGATGTTATCTAACTATCTCACACTAAGAGGTGAGTTGTCAGCAACCCAGTGTTTTCTCATATGGTAGCTGGTTTTTTTTTTTTTTTTTTTTTAATATGTAAGTCTCAATATGTAATACATACTCATCAAGACCTTTCTTTGTTTGAAGTCAGTGGTACTAAAATGGTACTAACTGTGGTTTACAGACTGGGAAAACTTTGAACTTAAAGAAGAGCTATACAATTTGTTCAAGGTCACTGGAAAAGCTATTGACTCCTATTCTTAACAGATAATTACTAAGACTGAATTTAAATATATCCACTAATTGCAATTGCACATTTGCCTAGATTTCTTCTTCCATTTACCTAACATTCTGTTTAAATACTAGAGATATCTTTTTTTTTCTAAGATCTAATTAAATTTTAACATCACTTTAGCTTAATCTACTCCCTCCAACTTGTTGCTGGGCTTTCCCAAACTGGTACTTTATCTCACATAGACTTAGAAACAAAGGAATTGAAAAGAATGCTGGGTTTGAAGTATTGGCTCAGAGGATGGATCCTGTTCTCATTCAGAAGAAAGTGCTAGTTATTCCTTGTTGGAAAACAGCACCCTGTCACCTCATACCAGTTAAGACCCTTAGACTATTTGTTTCTACTCTTGTTGTTGTTAAATCATATCCGACTCTTTGTGACTCCATGGATTGTAGCTGGCCAGGTTCCTCTGTCCATGGGATTTCCCACACAAGAGTACTGGACTTGCCTTCCTCTGGCTGACCATTCTTAATTCTGAATTTGCGCTCAGATAGTCAGCCAGTCAGCTCCCCCCCTTAAAAAAAAAATTAGAAATGTTTTCATTTCGGTGAGAGCACATCTTCAGCAAAGGCTCCTCTATTCCAGTTGTCCTGAACCAGGAGGGTGACTATTTCAGAGGTTTTCTCTTTTTCCCAAACTCCACCTAATAAAGTTCTGAGAGCAAAAAAAAAAAAAAAAAAAAAAAAAAAGGTTGCCATTTCCGTCTCCAGGGGATCTTCCTGATCCAGGGATTGAAATTCCCTGTCTCCTGTTTGGCAGGTGGGTTCTTTATCACTGAGCCACCTGAGAAGCCCTTTGGACTGTTTGGAAATGCTTGCATCCAATGGGTAATGTGTAGAAAGACACTGTGGGCCTGAGTGAATGAACTCTCTCTCTCTCACACACACCCACAGTAACTGGCATTCTTGGATAAGGATTGCCTCTGGGAAGAAGAACATACAGAAATACATCCCAGGGGCTGGGCCAAACTGAAATGACACTGGGGAATGGTCCAGGAATAAACCAAGTCAGAGAAACAAGAATTTAGCTGTGAGCTTACCCCAAGTTTGGAAAGTAGGAAGCACAGGATTCTTAAGAGAAAGGGGCAAGCAATGAGTAGACTTCAGAGTCCTTGAAGCAGAGAGAACTATTGGGAACTGAACAGAGCAGATGAAGCTGAGCCAAGCAAGAAGCTTCACAATAAGCCAAAGCAGGGGCAGAGAGGAGGGGGGCACCTAGTGGAAAGAAGAGGACAAGTTCTCTGAAATTTCCCAGTGAGTATAATTTCCCAAAGGAAAATATCCTATGTGTTAGATATTATGAAGAAAGGGATTTGATTTCATCATGAGTAGTAATTTTTTTCTTTTCAGAACTTCCCACATCCCTCAGGGGTGCCACATTGATCTTTCCTGATCTCTCAAGTTATAGCACATGCCACCATTCTCTCATGATTCTGTATCATATCTTTCATAGAACTTTATTTTCCTTATAGTACTTGCAGGTACTTGTGTTGTTCATTTATTTATTTTTGCCTTCCCCAAGTACAATAGAACATAATTCCTTCAGAAGTAGAAGACTCAGCCATTTTGTTCACTGCTGTATCACCGGTGACTAGCACAAGAGCTAGTATGTGTATATGCATTATAATTATCATTTATATGCATCATTATATTTTATATATGAAGATACATAAAATATATCGCCGTTATTCCCTCTTCTGAGTGCGTAGCATTCTAAGGGAAGAAAACATTATCTTACCTATAATCAACTCATAAAATAGTTCAGTTCTATTCTTTTCTTTATCTCTGAGTAGCAATATCCTTTTTTACATGCAAGAATTTTTAAGACACCAGAGGAAGTATTTATATTTCCATAATTTTTTTTCTTTTGGTTCAAGAAAATATTAGGGCAGCTTGATGATGAGGCAAAAGCTGGAATCTGAGGCAGAATGAAATGATATGCCAGGTATCCATTTTGGCTGTCAAGTGTGTTTAAAAATATTATAAAACTCCCACTGCCCTTATACAGTAGGACAGAGGCAGAGTCTGGGAAAGTCTTGCTAAGATGCCTGGGTTACTCAAGGTATATCGTCCCAAGCCAGCTTGCCTCGTCTTTCTTCCCTCACAACACCAAGGAGGGAACTGTCAAAGCATAGGTGATGGCCAACCTACTCTGGCACATTTAGAGCAGAGGAAATCTCTCCACTGTTGATTATATTATTTCTTACCATTTTCCCCCAGGTGTGTTTTTTGTTTGTTTTGAAAGAATAAAACATAGAATTCCAAGGTAACTATTTGAAAACATTGGCTGTAGACATCTTTTGTCTTGTATTGGTTTTTGAATCCATCTGAGCTGTGGGGTTAATATAAGACAGTTTGACACAAGACATTCACTCAGTCATTCAACATCTGTTACTTTATGAGCACCAGGCACTGTTCTAGACATTGAGGATACAGTAAAGTCATGTTGCAAAAATAAAACAGAAATTCAAGAAAAAAGAGAGAAACGTTAAAAGTATGGAAGACCTCGATAGGTAGGATGGGGGGTGGAGAGGGAGGAAGGTCCAAGGTGGAGGGGATATATGTATACATACGCTGATTCATTTTGTTGTAACTAACTAACAGAATACTGTAAGGCAACTATACTTAAAAAAAAAAAAAAAAGTGTGGGAATCTTCCCTGAAGAGTTGACGAGTTGAATGTGATTGCCAGGTCAAAATCTGAAGGCAGGATTTTAAGTGGGTATGAGTGAAAACCAAAAGTAGATGAGGTACAAAATAGAGGAAAAGCCACTGTACTTTATGTTATTGCCCAAATCTTTTCAGCTTTTTTTTTTTTTTTCAATTAAACCTTTCCCTTTACTTCTTGCTAACAGTTTGATTATGTATTTATAAAATATATTTGCAGGAGTACTATTAACAAGTATTACAGTGTAGATTCAAAGGAAATAAAAACTTTATCAATAAAATAAGAGATTTTGAAAAATCATCAAGCCAAACTCCTTTTTACATCTTTCCAACAATTAAATCAATACCCTTGAGTAAGTTAATTTTTAAAATCTCTCTAGTGATTACATGGAGAAGGAAATGGCAACCTACTCCAGTGTTCTTGCCTGGGGAATCCCAGGGACAGGGGAGCCTGGTGGGCTGCCGCCTATGGGGTCACACAGAGTGGGACACGACTGAAGTGACTTTGCAGCAGCAGCAGGGATTCACAAGCATATACCATTGTCTCTGGGCTAGATGAGAGATTTGTGAAAAAGAAAGTAGCTCAGTTGTGTCTGACTCTTTGCCACCCCATGGACTATACAGTTCATGCAATTCTCCAGGCCAGAATACTGGAGTGCGTAGCCTTTCCCTTTTCCTCGGGAGATCTTCCCAATCCTGGTCTCCTGCATTACAGGCAGATTCTTTACCAGCTGAGCCACAAAGGAAGCCCGAGCATATTTACAAGGGACATTATTCCATTAGAAGAGAAGGTTTTCATAATAGAAGGATATTAACTCATCTCTGCCTAAATTGCTTCCTTCCAAAAACAGCATAAGAAAAAGTTTGTTCATCTGAATGTGGTACAAACGGACACCCCACAAAAAGCTGGACTGAGGATTTTGGGCTCCTGAGCTCCCCACTTTGTCCACTTCAAATGAGGAAGTTTCATTATTTCTTTGAGTGTGTTTCACGTTTGGTTGACACTGTCAGGTGTGTGGCAGTGGATATGGTGGGTGGAAAGCTAATGTTAAGTCCTAACGATGCACTCGGTAACTTCATCCCGGCATTACAAATGAGGAATCAAGGCTCAGAGTGCTGATACCTCTGGTGTCACTCAGCTAGTAAGTGCTAGAGTCCAGACTGCAATGGACAAGAATATATTATTCCACAGTCTTTACTCCCAGACTATACTCCCTCTGTTAAGCTGCCATTTTTATTCTTGAGTGAGAAAGAACTTGCAAAATATTTTATGTAAAAAATGGAGCATTTAAAAAATACTTTAAAAATTCCTCTGAGCAGAGTTCAGATTGACATCCTGAGGGCTAGACTGGGAAACCTGAAGCTTTACCTCTCCTCACAAGCCGGCTTCTCTTCCCTATTTCATATCTTGCTCAAGTTATTCTTTCCTCTATCCAACTCTGAAAAAATCTGATGTTGGCAGTTGGGATATATCCATGTCACTTGATGTTCCTCATAACTATATTTGATTTCAGTCTTGTCTTAAAAAAGAATAAAAGTTCTACATCTTTCAAAGAAATTCCAGGTGACATTAGAAATGGTAGAGTAACTGCTGAGTTGGAGGACTTCTTTTACTCTTAGTATAATGCCATATTGGTAATAATAATAATAATCTATTTGGATACAACATTATGCAACAAAATCATTTTATAAATATTATTTCATTATCAAATGATTCTAGGATATTACAATCACTTGACTTTACTTATAATACTAAAGCATAGGGAAATAATTTATTTAAATAAAAAGAAGCAAAACCAAAATCCTAAATCAATGTGCCTTAAATCCAGGGTATATTCTTAAATCTTCAGTCATCCAACATTAAATGAGCTGACATGCTCTGAACATCCATCATGTCCAAAGTCCTGGGGAATTATACTGAAATATGCTACTTCCACCCAGAGTTCACAATCTAGAGGGAGATGCTGTCATATAATCCCCAAGGTTGGAAAGATCTCCTGGAGAAAGGAATGATCACTCCAGTATTCTTGCCTGGAGAATTCCATGGACAGTGGAGTCTGTGGGGTACAGTCCATGGGGTACAGTCCATGGAGGTTGCAAAGAGTTGAACACGTCTGAGCAACTAAACATGCATACACACTGTCATATAGATATAATTATTCTATATGTGTATAATCATACAATATTATCAATATTACAGTGCTAGCATGTGGACACCATTGTCTTTCACATGTAAGCTTCCCAGATACTGTATTTTGTCTGGGAAATTGTCTGAGAATTTAGACCTTGGATATTTTAGAAAACTGGAATCAATGATTTCTCCAATTTCCAAGTGTATTTTGTTAAATATTTTATCAATATTGGGACAGAACTAAAAAGATTGATAAAAAAGAAAGACTATTTCTCCTTAATAACATGTGTGTGAGAGGTGATGCTAGTGGTAAAGAACCCACCTGCCAATGCAGGAGACATAAGAGACAGGTGTTCGATCCCTGGGTTAGGAAGATCCCCTGGAGAAGGTAATGGCAACCTACTCCAATATTCCTATCTGGAGAATCTCATGGACAGAGGAGCATGGAGGGCTACAGTCCATAGAGTCTCAAAGAATCAAACACGACTGAAGTGACTTAGCATGCACTCATGCACACAAGAAAGAGTCAGGGAGAAAGACACTGAAATTAGTATCCAGACAATATCACGGACTAAATCTGGCCTAGTTGGGGAATGAGTTCTTTTGGAAGGATCTGTATTAGTAGATATTTCATTCTGTCTTCAATGGGCAACCAGTGAATTAAAGTTAATTTTTTTTTTTAAAAAATATATCACATTTCTGGTTGTTGGCAGTTTGCTAAGATAATTCAGGAAAATCTGAGGCTTGATTTTTTCTGAGATTCAAAGTTTTGCTTTGGTAATTGCTGCACTACTAAAATTCCCTATATTGAGAATTTGAGGGTTACACAATATTTTCTTTATATCTCTCCTCACTGAAAAACAGTTGAAATGTAGTGATTTTAATATTCTTCACTGGTCACAGAATTCATATGTCCTAGCAATACCAAGGCTATTTAACCCATGGCATTTCACAGACTTCTTTTTAAATTTGCAAAGAAACTTAGAAAACATCACACTCAGCCTCTTTATTTTTTAGATCAGAGAACTGGACTCCAATGAATCAAAATGAATTGTCACAGATATCAGTGATAAATCCAGAAATATAGCTTTACCCTCTTCCAGTTTGATATTCTTTTCACTACAAATACTGCCTCATTTGTAGCTTTTCAAGGATAATTTTGAATTATTTGCTTATGTTTTGAATTTTTGGATTCATTGTCAGTGTCTAAAATAATGTGTGAGATAAAAGCCTAACCAAACCTTCCATAATAAAGCAACTGAATTTATTCTGAAACGCCATTCAGGAAAGCCAAGTTCCAAAGAGGTTTCAAGACTACCGCATTCCAAGATATTTTTAGATGAGAAGAAAATAGAATCTTGGAAACATGGACCTTCTTTTTAAACAGCTTGGTACCAGTCTTCTAAGAAACCAATGTAGGTTGTTAAGCTGATTCTCCAAGGACATATTAAGAGGACAGGTTTTTCCTTTCTTCATGATCTTTAGAGTAATCTTTTCTCTCTATTTGTGTCCCAGAAATGCTAGATTGGAGCTGTCTTCTACCTGACATTTTTTAAAGTGAAAATAAATACGAAAACATGAGATTTCCAGACACTATGAACATTTGTATCAAAGGGAAAAACTGCTGGTTTTATTTCCTTATAAAATTATAAAAAAATTATTATAAAATTTTATAAGAACTCGATTTAATGATCACTGAAATACATATACTAGCTGCATCTATATTTTGTTGTTGTTGTTCAGTTGCTAAGTTATGTCTGACTCTTTCTGACCGCATGGACTGCAGCACACAGGTCTTCCCTGTCCTCCACTGTCTCCCGGAGTTTTCTCAAATTCATGTCCATGGAATCAGTGATCCATCTAACCATCTCATCCTCTGCCACCCCCTTCTCTTTTTGCCTTCAATTTTTCCCAGCATTTAACTCCCTAAGAATGCCTTTATTTTATTTATTCTCTTACTAAACATGTAACATATGCTCGTACTCAGTCTGTTGGATGTGTCTGACTCTTTGCAACCCCATGGACGGTAGCCCGTCAGACTCCTCTGTCCATGGTATTTTCCAGGCAAGAATGCTGGAGTGGGTTGCCATTTAGAAAATCACCTGTAAGCCTTCACTTGGAGAGGGCTTCTTTTATTCATTTGGTGTGATTTCAGATGCTTTCAGAGCATCTGTCCAAGTTTCTCTGTTTCTCTCTCCCTCTTTCTTAACAAAGTCTCCATCTTATAAATTTCACATTGTTATCTTGACCATTTACTTATTTTTGCTTCCTCTTAAATATCATTCAAATCCAATTATTCTAATTTTGGTATGTTCCTCCTATTTTAATCCCAATTTTGTATATATGTATTTCTCATCTTTGCAGTTTTATTGGAATTTCCACAGGTTTCTTTGTTTGATTGTTTACACTGTGTTTATTTATAATGTTCTCTCCTCCCTTGAAAAGAACCAGAACTTATTTTTCCTAACATATTACTTTTTAATATGTATTCTATTTCTCCATTTTTCCTCATTTTAAATTTCTTTTCATAAGGCTTGCTTCTTGAAATTGTCAATATTTGGAGACATTTTTAAAAAGGATCTGATTTATTTGACTCTTACGGGGATGCAACTGTAACTCACAGAGATTTACAAGATGTGCTTTTAAGTAGTTTACACTGAGAATTATATTTTTATTTTATATCAAAGCTGAAAAAAATCCAGTGGAAATTTAACACTGGTCTTTTTCTTTGAATGTTGCTATTATTTATAGAATTACTACTATAACCTTATATATTTGACAGAAACTATATACTTTGTCTTTTCAAGATATAATTTCAGTGTGTAGCCTGTGTTTTCCACCATCTTAAAATAGTTTTATACCAAATAATTCATGCTTAAACACTTTGCATGCTAAAATGTATTAATTCCACAAGACTTGCCTGGCATTTTAAACTTCAAAATATTGCACCTAAAGCAGAAATCGATGCAGTTAAAACTCAGAGTGAAGCAAAAAGAAACAGCTGGCCTGTTTCAGCTTATGTTAAAAAGAGTATATTTGCTAATAAACAATGCTTCAGACTGAAAGAAATATTCTTTCTTCTTATTTCCTATCATTTTTTTTTAACTTAGGTGAAGTTAAAAAAAATGATAGTGAGGAAAGCTGAGCACAGAAGAATCGATGCTTTTGAACTGTAGTGTTGGACAAGACTCTTGAGAGTCCCTTGGACTGCAAGGAGATCCAACCAGTCCATTCTAAAGGAGATCAGTCCTGGGTGTTCATTGGAAGGACTGATGTTGAAGCTGAAACTCCAATACTTTGGCCACCTGATGTGAAGAGCTGACTCATTTGAAAAGACCCTGATGCTGAGAAAGATTGAGGGCAGGAGGAGAAAGGGATGACAGAAGATGAGATGGTTGAATGGCATCACCGACTCGATGGACATGGGTTTGGGTGGACTCCGGGAGTTGGTAATGGACAGGGAGGCCTGGCGTGCTGCGGTTCATGGGATCGCAAAGTCAGGCTCAACTGAGCGACTGAACTGAACTGAGCAATTATTTTTGTTATTAGTCTTTAAATTTTACTTCTTTAGGCTACCAGGGAAATTAAGGGCAATAAGAAAACAATGTCTTTCTTAATGAGAGTGAGTAAATTTACAGGAAACTTTCATTATGAAGTCTATTTTCTGCCTCCCATTTGAAGCTAATAGCAATGTTCTAGCACTCAAGGAAAAGTAGGCTTAGTTCTTAGGTTCAATTGCACTTATCCTCTTCTTTTTTTTTTTAATATTTTTTCTTTTTATTCAGACCATTTTTAAAGCCCTTATTAAATTTATTGCAATAGAGCTTCTGTTTTATGTTCTGAGTTTTTGGCCACCAGGCATGTGGGACCTTAGCTTCCCCACCAAGGATTGAACCAGCACCCCCTGCATTGGAAGGCAAAGTCCTAACCATTGGACCACCAGGGAAGTACTGACTTACCCCCACTCTTAGTGGAACAAAATGTTACTGAAATTCCATGAGGGGCGTAATATGTAACTTTTGAATCCTCATTATTTGCTAAATTCGTTTGGTGTGGTTTAAGAGAACCTGTGCTTCATATGTTATTATCTTTTCTGATGTTTCCAAGTGAGGCTGTTTCTACTGTCAAGTCATGTGAGTTTGAAGGAACTTTTTCTTATCAGTGTATCTGCTGTGTGAAAGAAGGATGTCCCTAACTCCCACAGTGCCTAATTGTGATTGAACTTCACTGAGAGCAAACCCACAATTACCTGGGAAGGTTTATTTCAGCACCTTGCAGGCTGTCCCAAGTTACTGTTTTGGAACTACTCGAATGCCAATAGTCTCCATATCCCCCTCACATGAAGGAGCCTTGATATGCTGCCTCTCCTTGCATGGTAGAAATTGATATAAAACCAATGAATCTTAAAAGATCCCTCCTGTCTGCTACTTAAATAAAACACAATCTTGCATTAAAATTTACATCCCCAAAGTATCACTTCATACAATATTTCAGATTCATGGCATATTTAAACATACTCTCCAAACATTTGAAACTTTCAATACCAGACCACATTTTGTTTATATAAGTTTATAAGCAAAAATGACCTTGGTGAAGTCACTCAATAGAGTTGTTTTTTAGCTTGTTGGCACTTTCAAGCCCATAATCATCTAAATTATAGTACTGACCTCTACATTACAACATAGCACCTGTATATAGCACATGCATTTAATATCTTAGTAAAAATTGGCTGGTTTCTTTTACTTATATACAAGTATATAAAATCATATTTTCTGCACTTCTTTAAATTGAAACTACCATTATTGGACATATAGTTGTTAATGGTACAGCTAAAGACATTTGTGTGTTAGCTCAGTCACTTCAGTAGCGTCCAACTCTTTGAGAACCTATGGAGTGCAGCCTGCAGGGCTCCTCTGTCCAGGGGATTCTCCAAGCAAGAATACTGGAGTGGGTTGTCATGTTCTCCTCCAGGACATCTTCCTGACCCAGGGATTGAACCCACATCTCTCGCATCTCCTGCACTGCAGATGGATTCTTTACCCACTGAGCTACCAAAGGCAAGGAAACCACAAAAATATTATGAGAATTTCACTCATATTTACTGCCCACTAAAGACTCTTAGTGAAATTACCTCTCCTTGGTAAAAGCAAATGTTAAAAGCATATACGGGGTCCAGATTAATTCCTGGCCATTTTATTAGAAGCTATAGAGAATATGAGAAAGAATAACTACATCACCACATGAATTAATGCTGTTTAATGACACTTAAAAGTACCTAGCACTACCAGTACTGGGGAAACATCAATTTACATGGAGTTTTTAGAGTAATGTGAGAAGAAAGAGAGGAAATGAGGTTTTATTGGCACATTCCTCTGCCAGAGAGAAAAAAAATGAGTGAACCACTCTGGACATGAATCACATGGTTAATAAGTAAGCAACAGCAGCTCAATGTTAAGAAGAGATTTATTACCTTATATAACAATGCCGATAAAGGTCCATCTAGTCAAAGCTATGGTTTTTAAAGTAGTCATGTATGAATATGAGAGTCAGACCATAAAGAAAACTGAGCATTGAAGAATTGATGCTTTTGAACTGTGGTGTTGGAGAAGACTCTTGAGAGTCCCTTGGACTGCAAGGAGATCCAACCAGTCCATCCTAAAGGAGACCAACCCTGAATATTCATTGGGAGGACTGATGCTGAACCTGAAGCTGCAATACTTAGACCACCTGACACAAAGAACTAACTCATTGGAAAAACCCTGATGCTGGGCAAGATTGAAGGCAGGAGAAGGGGACAACAGAGGATGGGATGATTGGATGGCATCACCGACTCAATGGACATGAGTTTGAGCAACCTCTGGGAGCTGGTGTTGGACAGGGAAGCCTGGTGTGCTGCCGTCCATAGAGTCGCAAAGATTCGGACACAACTGAGTGACTGAACTGAACTGAACTGGTAATAAAGACCCTTAGGAGGATTAAGAGGGCGTGTCAACAAGTAGCACTTGCTTTCACTCTCTTATTTGGAGGAGCCACTTATAGATGTGGGGGAGACAGCAGTGAAATAAGCCTTGGTATCATAGTTTCTATCATAGAGAACATAAAGATGTGTAATGAACCACAGTTTCTTTGTGTTACTGGAAGAGAATGGCATTGAAAAGAAACCTTCAGGGGCATATTTGTTTTGGTCTTCCCTTTGTTTCCCCTCTTATAAATATCTTTTGGGATGCTGCACCTCAATTCCTAATCCATATAGAACAGAAGGGCTAAGCCCAGTTCCAGCTTCAGGAATGCCCATGTGCCTCAGTCTTGGACAATCACAGTATCCCATACTCAGAGTCCACACCATGTTCTCTGTGCTAGAGTAGTCTATGCTGGTCCAGAGATAGACTCCCCTGGAATTTTGCTGTCATAACAAGAAAAAGCAGGATCTTGGAACTTCCCTGGTGGTGCAGTGGATAAAAATCTGCCTGCCAACGCAGGGAACACAGGTTTGATCGCTAGTAGGGGAAGATCCCGCATGCCGCAGAGCTGCGAAGCCCATGCACCACAGCTATGCCTGCACTCTAGAGCCTCTGCTCCACAGCAAGAGAGGCCACCACAGTGAGAAGACTGGGAACTGTAAGGAAGAGTAGACCTTGCTCGCCACAACGAGAGAAAGCCTGTGAACATCAGTGAAGTGCAGCCAAAAATAAAAATAAATACATTTTTTTTAAAAAAAGGGAAAAGGAGGATCTCTTTCCTTGAAGGCTGGTGGAACAGGAAGCAGTCATGGTCTCTTGTCACTGTGGCTCTGCTAGATCACCACACCGAGAGGACTGTCCGAAAACAAATTGAACATAGAAAACAGCGTGACTGCGAGCTGGAACAATTGATTCCCGATAAGTCCTTCTATCTCTGAGGCTTGTACAACTGGCCTCATTAGCTACAGAAACCAAAAATTCCTTCTTTTGCTTACACTGCTTTGAGTTGGATTTTTGTCACTTGCAAACCAAGTAATCCTAAGTAATTCAGAAACATTGATAAAAGTTGCAAAAGCTTCTTGTCTCCTTAGCAGCCCTTCCACTGTCTCCACACAGACCTCAATAATTCACTGGCTTGAGCTATTCTATCACCGTCTTCCTCACGCATTCTTTATTCTTTTTTGTTTGTTTTTCATTTATTAATCCATCAGCTTATTTTTTAAAGCCAGGTAAACACATACTATGTTTTGGGCCCTGAGAATTTATGTTAGTAAGACACATGTATGGCACCCCAAAGTTCAAAGTTTAATGGGAAAAAAGAAATATACATATGATGTGGCTGAGAAAGTGCAGAGGATAAACAGTGTACACAGAGAATGTGCAAGAGTGAGAATCAGACAAGGCTTTGTAGAGGTGGACATTAGGGGATGAGAGGGCAATAAGTCTCCTGGTGATGAAGGAGCTTCAGGGTGGTTTAGAGGAAGCAGGCCACAGATACAGCGGGAAGAAGAGAGAGAGGATGTGCGAATGATGCTCTGAGAAGCAAGGAGTATTTCAGGTGGACTGTACTATGGGGGGTATGGTGGGTGATGCCTAGATAAGAAATTGGGCAGACCTGGTCTTTGCTTTCTCAGAACAAACTGTGCCAATGTCCACCTTTGTGCCTTAGATTTCTTCATTTATCCAAGTTTCTTGGAAATTTCTTAACTTTTTCTTCACATGGCTGTATTATATTTTCTGTTCAAGATTTACCTTTGATCCTGCCTGAACCAATCATGATTTCTCTCATGATACCCTTCTCTCTCCCAGATGAATTCCTTTCCTGGCTGCTCATCCAGGTTGAGGAAGGTGCCCACTTACCACTGGTGGGGAGGCACCTGTTATCATAATGATAATCGATAAGTCAGTTTTTGCTACAGGTGCCTTCAGACCAGAAGTGAAATTGACACACTCAGAAATGGACTTCCTGCAGTCAGGCTTTGAAATAAACTGGCAACATGTAAGAGAGACTTTGTAAACCTGGAAACCAGAAAGGAGCAGAAGAGTTTCACTTTTAAGCTGACACAAATACAGAAATGGTCTTCTGTCAGAGAGGTAGTATTAGAGAATAATTGAAATACTTAAGTGGTATATTGTATAGTTACACGTACATGCATTTTTTTTCGTATGCATGTATTTAAATAATGCTTTGTACATCTTTACATATCTGTGTAGTGGTATATACGCAAACTATTCATGACTTAGTAGATCTCCAAGGGTCATTTTTGGCCATATACCATCTGCTACTTGTTTTTATTGTGTAGGAAACTGTCCGGTGTAATCAAGGGGTACAAGATCATTCTATTGTTAAGTGTCAATGGGATAGGAATTCGTTATTGTATAACCCAGTTAATAGAATATTCTTCAATTAAGGAATTACTTTATGTTTGTGATGTCCCATGTGATATCCATGTGACTACTCATGTGTCTATCCTTGTGACTATATCTATCCATGTGACTACTCAATACTTAAGATATGACTAGTGTGATTGAGGGTCTGGATTTTCACTTTTCATTAATTTCAGTGATTTCTTTATGAATTATAAAATGGCTTCCTGGGTGGCTCAGACAGTAAAGAATCTGTCTGCAATGCAGGAGACCTGAAGATTTCTTTTTTTTTCTGATCCCTCGGTTAGGAAGATCCCCTGGAGAAGGGAATGGACAGCAAGGAGGGGTAGGAGATATAGGAGACTGGGACTGACATATATACACTATTAATACTATGTATAAAATAGATAACTGATGAGAATCTCCTGTATAGCACAGGGCACCCTACTCATTGCTCGGTGGTGACCTAAGTGGGAAGGAAATCCAAAAAAGAAGAGATATATGTGTATAGCTGATTCACTGTGCTGTACATTGGAAACTAACACACCATTGTAAAGCAACTATTCCTCCAAAAATAAATAATAACAATAATTATAAAAAGACTCAGGTTCCCTAAGCTCAGGGTTCCTCTCCTGGACACAACCCACTGTGAGAGTAGGTATCACTGGACCCTCTTCACATCCTCTTGAGGGGATTGGGGGCCCAGGGATCCAGAGCACATGCTGATACTCTGATTGTCACTATGGTTTTAAGAACTAAATCATCCTTTGTTACTTAGGAATCTCATGCTATCTGCCAGCATCCATAAAACTGTGGCAGGCTAACTGATTGACTTGCAATCATGTGATGTCTCACAGATCTTGACTGTCTTACCACAAGAAGATTAAAGATAGGGTTGAGTCGAGGTGTACATCCAGGCTCCAGAATTGCTTCTCTGGGATTCTTCTTGTTTGCCCTCTTCTCTGCACTGGCTTCAAACTCAGTCTGGTAGTAAGATGGCAGCAGAATTGTTGTAAACTGGTCCTATATGTGAAGGCAAAAAAAGAGGCAGACCACTCCATCTTGGTAGGTAGCAGGATTACCAAGCAAGGAAAATTACATATGAGACATCTCTTGGGTGATCACAAGAGGCGTAGATCTCTGTACCCATCTGCCAGAATCTTAGAAGCTTATATAGAAGACATAAAAGGATCCAGTCACATTTTCAGTCCACATAGTCTCAACAACACCTTTATCTCTCAAAGCCGCATTCTTGAAGCAGCTTCTTGTGTGGAAATGGTGGACAGAACGTACATTCTGAGGCCAGGGAACAGCATGAGAAATCTCTAATTGCCTGGGTTCAGCATGCAGGTCAGCCCACAGTCACATCTTTTTAATGACCTCCTCCAACAAGAAGTTCCAGAAGAAGCATCCAAACTTGACATTGTTTAGCAAAAAGAAGGGGCGATGCATTGCAGTGTAATTTTCAAGAACAAGGAAACTTTCCCATAAGGCACTGCTCACAATCCATTGACTAGTCCTGGGTTACATGCCCATTCATAAACAAGTGAACAGAAAGCAGTGGGAAGACATTTCATCAGCCATCACTGAGGGCCATATGGTCTCTCCTATAAACCATGGTAATGGCAGAGGGAAGACGAGGCAGTATGAACTGAGCTTGTCCCGAAAGGGGTCTGCATGGCTGAAGTTTGGGAACAGAGAAGACAGAATGCTGTATAAGAATCAGTTGCTTCCACATGGATGTTGATAGTGGGGTGTGTGTGTGTGTGTGTGTGCATGTATTCAGTCACTCAGTCATGTCCAACTCTTTGCAACCCATGGACTGTAGCCCACCAGGCTCCTCTGTCAGTGGGATTCTCCAGGCAAGAATACCGGAGGGGGTTGCCGTTTCCTACTCCAGGAGTTGATAGTGGTAGAGATGAACAAAGAGGATTATTAAGATGGCTTACCATGAATTATATGTATGGATAGGAGCGTTGGACTGTGAAGAAAGCTGAGTGCCGAAGAATTGATGCTTTTGAATTGTGGAGTCAGAGAAGACTCTTGAGAGTCCCTTGGACTTCAAGGAGATCCAACCAGTCCATCCTAAAGGAAACCAGTCCTGGGTGTTCATTGGAAGGACCGATACTGAAGCTGAAACTCCAATACTTTGGCCACTTCATGTGAAGAGTTGACTCATTGGAAAAGACCCTGATGCTGGGAGGGATTGGGGGCAGGAGGAGAAGGGGACGACAGAGGATGAGATGGCTGGATGGTATCACGGACTTGATAGACATGAGTTTGGGTGTGCTCTGGGAGTTGGTGCTGGACAGGGAGGCCTGGCGTGCTGTGATTCATGGGGTTGCAAAGAGTCAGACAGGTCTGAGTGACTGAACTGAACTGAACTGAACCATGAATTAAGTCTGACTCTCTCCCCCTCTTCACATTGGTGATGAGACAGTAAGTATAAATTGCTGTTGTCCTCAATTACTAGTACATAGTTTTTGAACTACCATTCCTCCACACAGAGTATAGGCTATGTAAAATATTAGAGGTGACACTGATGCTTTGTTGAAATGGTGAAGTACATAAAAATAAATCTCCTCCCAAATTACATAATTGTGAATAATAAAATCCCCGAGAAAACTTTTTTTTAATCAAGTGAGACAAATGTGTAAGCACTTAGCTAATTTTTACAGGTCAACAAAATAGGGAGTGAATGAATGGGGGAGCTAAGAAACTAAGACATTAAAAAAAAAAAAGTTTCTGAGTGATTAGAAAGCATAGTCTGACTTGCTCATAAGTTCCCTCTCCTTTCTGTTTACAAAACCAGGATGCTGCAGATAGATTTTACCTTACTGTCCTGCTTGTTGCCTCAAGTTTCCCAAAGAAATTTGTCTCCACAAGGTTAAAGTAGAGATACTCTGTGATGGATGTGTCAACGTGACCGGGCTGCAGGGGCCCAGACAGTTGGTCAAATATCATTCTGTGGACGTCTGTGAGGGTGCTTCCGGAGATTAACATTTGGATCCTTAGACTGAGTAAAAAGCAAAGGGTCCTCCTTAGAGTGCGTGAGACTCGTCCAATCAGGTGATGACCTGAGTAGAAGAAAAATGCCAAATAATTCCCACTGCATGTTTTCCAGCCTTCAGAGTCCCATGGACTCATCAGCTCTTAATTGGCTCTCGAGCCAGCTGGCTTTGGGGCTGGAATTTACACCAGCTTTCCTGGTTCTCCAGCGTTGGACTGGGGCTGGAGCCATATGTCAGGTCTGCTGAGGCTCTAGCTTGCTGAGTGCAGATCTCGGGACTTCTCAGGCCCTGTAATCGTGTGATCCAATTTCTTGTAATAAATCTTTTTATGTGTGTGTATAAGTGGATGGCTTCCCAGATGGTGCTAGTGGTAAAGAGCCCACTCAGCAATACAGGAGACAGGAGACACGGATTTGACCCTGGGATGGGTGCACATTCTGTTGGTTCTGTTTCTCTGAAGAATCCTAATACTCCTCGGGCAGTTTTATTTCGTCACATTTGCCTGACCACACACGTTCAGTGTCATTTGGACAGCAGGATAATTTAGGCATCTATTATCATTCAGTCCTAATAACCAGATGTGGTTCTTTTGATTTATAAAGTGTTCATTTTTTAGTCATGTCTAACTCTTTGTGACCGCATGGACTGTAGCCTGCCAGGCTCCTCTGTCCATGGAACTCTCCAGGCAGGAATATTCGAGTGAGTAGCCGTTCCCTTCTCCACGGGATCTTCCTAACTCAGGGATCAAAAAAAAAAAAAAAAAGAAATTTTAAGGTCTTTATGTCTGTGTCTCTGCTTCTGTTTTGCAAATAAGATCATCTATACCATTTTTCTAGATTCCATATATATGTGTTAATAATTTGTTTCTTCTCTTTCTGACTTACTTCACTCTGTATGACAGCCTCTAGGTCCATCCCTGTCTCTACAAATGACCCAGTTTCGTTCCTTTCTTTGGAACCCGAGTCTTGATAATGGGCAGTAGCACTCTTAATCTTTGATCATGAAGGAGACAATATTGTTTATTATACTGCACACTAAAGAAACTTGCTATTGACTTGGGAGGGACACACTGTCTCTACCTTCCAAGGTTATGTAAACACCTTTGAAAAGATACTTATCATGCAAACAGCTTTGAAAAGCTAGACTGGAAGAAAGAAACACAATGCTTCTGCTCACAAGATGTACAGAAACACAAGCGATCCATCAGGAATTGTCTCCCCAAGAAGACACAAAAGGTCTCAGTATTGCTAAGGCCAATTTTGGCTGGGGCTTTCTATTCCAGGCTAGCTACCAAAATCATCCTTATTGTTACATAGGAGATGGATACACACATGGGGAAAAATATATTCCTGAGTGTCTGGTCCAAAAGGACTGGGTGTGCTGTGTGAATGAGAACTCTGTACCTTACTCTTCAGTAGTGAAGGGATACATTTCCTTCCATGATGATTCTCAGTAATATGTCTTGCCCACCAAACTTACACTGACGGTTGGCTGAAATTCAGCATTTTTTCCCCCTCAAATCAGATCTTAGGCTACTACATGAAAAGGGCATGAAGTAAGCTGAAAAAAGGTTGATTTTTTTTTTCCCAATCCTCAGGGGTGTATCTATAATGTTCAGAATTTAAGGGTGGTGATGAACATGAAGACACCAGAGGAAAACAAGAGAGATTCTGCATTTTCAATGTAATTGCTAGTTTGGGAGTGTTCATCTCCCAAAGTGTCTATAATCAATAATGTGTGTTTACATCCATGAAGTTGCCTTTTAAAACTGTTTTCCCTTGGAGTTGGACTTGTATTTTCCAGAGGAAATTAATGAAAGCTTTGAACAACTTAATTCCTGTGTAAAAGTTAAGTTCTCAGCCTCTGTGATTACTTGAGCCAGTTTCTTAAAATAAATCTCTCTTTATAAGTACACACACAGGAAAACGGTAGTCAAGAGATTGTAGCTATGAATGAAGACAAAATTATTAACTTTGGAAAATATTTTATGAAAACTCCAGCTACGTTATTCAAAATAGTTCTGTATTTTTTTCTTGGTTAAGATAAAAGGACCTTGTGAGTTTTGTTACTGAAAAAGGGTTACTTACTTTTAGGAATAAAAGCTGTTAAATATGATCAACTTATTAATATTTAATGATGCTTACACCTAAGTTTAATGAAAAGAATGTGAATAACATAGAGCTAGACATATATGTGTGATGTTTTAGATTTTTCTAGTAAGAAGAAGAGCTTGTACTTGAAGTGAAAATTGCTCAGTTGTGTCCAACTCTTTGCCTCCCCATGGACTATACAGTCCATGGAATTCTCTAGGCCAGAATACTGGACTGGATAGCCTTTCCCTTCTCCAGGGAATCTTCCCAACCCAGAGATCGAACCCAGGTCTCCTGCATGCAGATTCTTTACTAGCTGAACCACAAGGGAAGTTCAAGAATACTGGAGTGGATAGCCTATCCCTTCTCCAGCAGATCTTCCTGACCCAGGAATCAAACCAGGGTCTCCTGCATTGCAGGCTGATTCTTTACCAACTGAGCTATCAGGAAGCCCAAGATTGTACTTGGCTAGACAAAAAATTGAAATAGGAAAAATTAAAATAATATTCAGGCTATTTTCCTTAAGTTGATCCCAACTTTTTCAGATGCTTCTAAGTCAAAGGCAAATGGGATGGGGTGGGAAAAGCTTTTTAGGCTAATTTTATCAATTCATTCAACTAGCACTTTTAAAAAATAGTTGACTTTCTTTAATTCTTTGCAGTGAATGAAACAAAGAAGTCTGTGTTCTCATGGAACTTACATTCTGTAGATGAATATCCAAGCATTCAAATCCAAACTTTTTTGTTATGCACTCACTTAAAAGAAAAATGACCTCAGTGACTTGGTATGAGAAACATGGTGCCAATAACTTGAAACATAAGATATTAGACTTCTGCTTTCTTTCCTCTACTTCTTTTAACTACCTGACATAAAAAAAAAACAGCTCAAGACATAAACAATTCTCTAATGAGCAACATTAAATCTTCTCTTCTCCACCCCTAAATTTGTGGTTGTTAACTTTCACCCCAGGTTCATGTCAAGTTGTGAAAAAAGCCACTTGATTTTTTGATCTATGCCTTATCACTGAGTAAACTAGTCATTCTGGCACTAACCAGTTGGAATCCTTCTTCTTTAAATGTCCCACCTGTGATAGCAAAGAACAACACATAACTTTGGCAAACTTGGGAAATTTAGCAGAGTTGAAGTTGAGAATCTCATAAGGGCTCTCTATGGTTGTGAGCATGTGTGCTAAGTTGCTTCAGCTGTGTTCAACTCTTTGTGACTCTGTAGACTATAGCGCGCCAGACTCCTATGTCTGTGCAATTTTCCTAGCAAGAATACTGGAGTGAGCTGCTATGCATTCCTCCAGGGAATCTTCTCTACCCAGGGATGGGACCTGTGTCTCCTGCATTTTGGGCAGATTCTTTACCACTGAGCCACTGGGGAAGCCCCGACTCTGGTATTAGGAAGGACAAACAGAGGTGTAAGTGGCATGCTTGGGCATGAAGAGAGTAAAGAGCACTCTCCAGTTTCTGGAGAGATTCTCGTGTTCCCCATGGGCTTGGAGGTTAGAACATCTGTGTCATTAGAAAGAGTTTTATATTTTGTCATTGCCCCAAAGAGGCTGATGAAGGGATTTCCAATAGTGAGAGGGAGTTAGAAGGAACCAGGTCTCCATAGTCTGATCCATCCATGAATGCTGTGAAAGAACCTATTTGGACACCCAAAGCTATCTCACTTCTCAAAATAGAGCATTAGACAATATCAGATATGACCAGAGAGCCACTACCAAAACCTGAGTAGCTAGGCCAGACAACATCCGAGACCAAAGCTTAGCAATGGACCTAATGAGAACTCTACTAATGGACCCAGACAATGAAGAGCAATATGGAGCCAAATAAGAACCCTCTCCACCCTGAGATACAGACAATCTCATGGGCAGCCTAGTTCCTTCTTTACCTCTTGGGTAAGGGTCATATTTGGGTTACATGCAACTAGAAGCTGGATCAGAAGAATGGGAAGAGAAAATCTTTGCCAGTGAATAGGAACACTGAAATGGGAATTGTATTCTGGCCAGAGACAGAGAGATAACTTAATCTGACCCTCAAACTGCTTGATTTGATAGAGTTTATCTAAAATAAATTGTCATTAGACATTCTTGGAGGTGAATCGAGGTAGAGTGTTATGCTACAGTAATTTTGTCTAATAAGCCATACCCAATACAACAACATGCATCTATTTTTCTCACTCATGGTCCTGTTGGTCAGCTAGAAGGGTTCTGATGCATGTCTGCTGGGATTTTTTGGATGGTTCTGCCCCGTGTGAGAATAGGCAATGGGTCCCTCAGGTATGGTTTTCTCACAGCCATCCTAAGATTGCAGAAGACAAGCCAAAACACATGTGCACATTTCAAGTTTCTGCCTGCATCATACCTGGTCACTGTCCAAAGTTCAGAGTAGATGACATGGCCAAACCCAAAGCTTTTGAGATAAGGAAGTACCCTACTTCAAGGAAGAGTGAAGAGTGAGTACTTGCTGAACAATAACCCAATCTATGACAAGTGGAGATCATTCAAAACCAATAAAGGCCTGTTTAATTATCAAATACAACTGTATTTGTTTGTAACTGGCTTATAAATCTGCTTTATTTTTAAAGTTTTGATATTTACAATCATTTGCTGTGCTGTGCTTTACTTGGTAGGTTGGTGCTTCTCTACTTTCAACTTTTTGGGAAGGAATTTTTTGTGTACTACAGATTCACTGGAGTGTTGTTTTATCTTAATTAGGAGGAATGTAGCTGTCAATGGTGCTGGGGAAAAGGCTAATGAAAACACTGACAGACCATTCACCATTGCCCTGCTGATGAGGGGCATAATACAGGCTTTTCTTCTAATTTTCTTTTTAATTTTAACAGTACATCTGTACTTCAAATCTTTTTCATTGTTGTGATGGTTACACAAATAATATCTGAAGTGTTAAAAACCTCTTTTTTTCCTAATGCTTTTCCCCAAATAGTAGCCAAAACTCTAAGATACATTCTTCCTTTGGTTGGTTTGTTTCTTTTCCTTTTTATTTGAAAATCTCTCAGTTTACTCATAACAAGAGGAATTTGACTGATGAGGACCTACAAGTTAGAACTATTTGCTAACTGGATTTCTACCATCCAGAGCAGTGCAGGGACCATTCACACATAATGTGAGGAAAGCATTTCAGTAAAGCCTGGTGTTTAAAACCTCTGATGAGGGGACCATTGACATGCAGAGCTCTCAATCACATCCACCATTGCTGGGTCAGATCCCAGAGGTCGTCAGAAAGCACTGTGAGGAGGATCCATCCATCTCTTCTCTCTCCACGTGTGCTGGCAGCGGAGGCAGGAATCCAGGATGCTTGAAATGGAGATTCAAAAAGTTTCCCAGGGATCTGAAAGCAGGAATCTCTTGGTATCATGTTACAAACCAAAGCACACATGTTTTTGGAAATGGTTTTATTGCTAAATGTTTGTTTTAAAAAAGAAAAAGTGGGTAAGAGTATGAATCTAGGCTTATTTATATTTGTATTCTCCTTCTTCTCTGTTTACATAATGGTAATGGTATGATGCTTTACAATTGAGTTCCTTGTCTGTCAGGACTGCCGACAGCAATTCTTCAGGGTTGTCTGCAATTTCAACAGCTACACATGACATATTTTACACAGGTCTTGGCACATTGAAAATATTCAGTATATTATAACTATTATTGGTAGGTGAACATTTCCCCCATTAATTTAGTGATAAATTTCTCTCCAAACTCTGATCCATTAGCATTGCGATTGCAAGATCAGACACTTGGGGATTTTGATGGGCAAGACTTGTGAAAACGCATCATTAAGCATTTTTATGGTATGTTTGAATTGTAACAGAGCCAATTCTATCTTTGAGTAGAGACAACCTTGCTCTCACCTTGAAAGTGATTTTGGCATACATATTTATTTGAGCTCCATCCTGTCTACAGGGCTCTGTTTCTTTAATGGAATGTGTGACTGAAGGCAAGCAGGCTTCTGTCCAGTACATTAGACCAGAGATGCTCTGGCTGTGAACTCACAGTCATACCTCACCTTTCTGGCAGCTACTAGCATCCCTCATCTGTAAGGTATGGATGTGAGTCACCAGGATTAAAAACATAGTCCCTACATGTACCTATCATCTCTCCAAGTTCCCAAAAGGGAGAAACAGGAATCAATGTTAGCATGTGAATTTTCTCTGAGAGAAAACTAGATTGATCTGAAATTGTCGAAGGAAAGGTTATCAGTAAAGGTGCATAAATGAGAATTTAAAGCTCCTGTTGCCTACAGAAGTAGCTCTTACAGAGCAGAATATTCAAGGAAAATAAACACTCCATTAACCCAAAGCTTTCCTGTTTGTTTCTTCGTTTAATCATCAGATATTCTCACAGCTTTCAAAATGCTTGTGTTCACTTTGGAACTCCAAGATGGGATCTCTAACAGTCACATGATCCCTTTATTAAGAGGTATCTTTCCAACATCAGTGTCACTCTTAGGGAAACACTGAGTTAATTATGGGTTATATTCCCAGAAAATGCTGATACTCTGACCCCTCCCTCCCTCTTCAGCTATATACCTAGACATCACTGTTCTCAGCTCCCTAACTCCCTGTGCTGCCCTATTCCCAGGCAGGCTGAAAGTGAAATGTTAGTAGCTCAGTTGTGTCTGAATCTTTGTGAGCCCATGGACTGTAGCCTGCCAGGTCCTCTGTCCATGGAATTCTTAGGCAAGAATGCTGTCACAGTTTTGTGCTTTCGTGTACACAACTGCTTCTGATGGAGATGGCATTTTAGGAGCAGTTAACATGATGGCACCTTTTATCATCGAAGTTTCTCCTCCTGCTTTAGATTCTCTGTGAAGTTTTATGGTTATCCCATGCGGTCTTGTACCCCGCACTGCACCCTAAGATAACCCTATGATGGTCTCTTTACAAGCTTTACTGTCCGTCTTGGTCTCTGTCATTTATTCTGAGGTTGATCTCACTCTGGATTCCCAGCCCTAAGCTCGGCAGTGAGCATAGTGTTAGTGTTCATTAAATATTCTGTGTATGATTGAATACATTAATGGATGAAATTAACAAAATAATGTAAGCCAAAATATTTTTATTCTAATGTAATCATTGGAGAGTAGAGATTGATGGCAGAAATTGAGCATCCATCATTCAAATCCCTGTCTTCCTCTGTTCTAGCTGAAACTTTAAACCTAAAAATCTAGATTCTTCATCTTTAAAAGCTGATATAAGTCCCTGTGCTCATCAGACTACTGTATGGATAATATGAGGCAAGATTTAGAAGTGGTTTAGCATCTTGGTTCCCCAAACTGACCACCAAGGTACCCTGAGTATTGTCACAACCCAATGGAGAGATTCTGAGTTTTCAAGGGAAGATAGACACTCTATAAACTCCTGGCTTTATAATTTCACTACATTCCATTTGATGGTGTCTTTTCATTGCAAAGCTGAGTTTGGGGGGTGGTTATGACAGAAAGCAAGCCTCATGCAAAAATCAATGTGTAACAGATAATGAGGGTGATGGTGCCCACATAGGTTTCAAATTTTGAGAAAACATGTATTGCCCAGTATTTTTTTACATACCTGTGGATATGTTAGAATTAAGCAAAAATATTATTTTTTGTTCAATAGATGTGTATCAATTTTTTCAAGTTGTTACTAAGTTTTTACCATATAGATTGTAATTCAGATGTAATAAATGGAAGTTTTAGCTATTTCTTTTGGCTCATAGGTGTCATGAAAAAGCTATTAAGGGGTCAATGAACTGAGAAAGTGTGGGCACCTCCGGTTAGCTCAGTGGCAATGGTGACAAGTCAATGAATGTCAGCTTTTTTGTAGAGGCAGTATATTGAAAGATTAATTTGTGTTTTGTACTTTCTGTACTTTTTTTCCTTTTATCTCATTTGCTTTTCCAACAATGTGTCTCAGTACCCGGTTTTTTATTGCTATGGGGAAGCTGCATGGCAGAGCAAATGCTCTTATGCAGAGCAGTTACCTGCATGGCTTTGAAGGTCCAAGCTTATTATGCCAGTTTTCAAGAGAGAATAGAGAGATGTGCGCTTTGTGGGAACAACACAGGAGGAGGGTTACTGCAATTAGAGAATAGAGATGACAATCTGCGGGTCCCTTGAGTTGTAATGGCCTACACTGCTCGCTTGGAGAAGGAAATGGCAACCCACTCCAGTGTTCTTGCCTGGAGAATCCCAGGGACGGGGAAGCCTGGTGGGCTGCCATCTCTGGGGTCGCACAGAGTCAGACACGACTGAAGCGACTTAGCAGCAGCAGCAGTAGCAGCACACTGCTCGCTTGCAGGATTCCCGTTAAGCTGGTATGAGAAGTATCTTTCTAAACCTATTAAAGGCCAACTGGTGTTTATCGGGTTAAACGAAACTCAACTACTGCCTCAAGAGAGTGAACTAGGAGTGATTGAACTACCCCAGAAAGTTATGTTCTCTGCATACCTGAATACTTCACTCATTTCCAACAGAGACCTTTGCAAATCTTTAACAAATAATAAATGCCATTTTTGTTTGTTGTTTTTAGTCACTAAGTCGTATCTGACTCTTTTGAGACCCTATGGATTGTAGGGTCTGTCTATGAGATTTCTCAGGCAAGAATACTGGATGGGTTACCATTTCCTTCTCCAAGCGATCTTCCCAACCCAGGGATTGAACCCATGTTGGCTGCATTGGCAGGTGGATTCTTTACCACTGAGCCACCTGGGAAGTCCTAAATACCATTTACTAAGCTCATTTTTTTTTTTCTTTTTAATTCTAGACAGTTGGATAAGTTCTTCACATGCACTGTCTCATTTAACACTAACAAAACTATGAATTAAGGTAACATTATTAGGCTCATTTTAAGAATAAAGAAACTAGAAC
This sequence comes from Bos indicus, assembly GCF_029378745.1. NCBI lineage: Eukaryota > Metazoa > Chordata > Mammalia > Artiodactyla > Bovidae > Bos > Bos indicus. Next base: position 113,474,350 of record NC_091761.1, read on the forward strand.
TCAGAAAAGGTATGTAACTTGGCTCAAGTCAGCCAGTTCATTAGTGGCAGAGCACAGATGTAAATTCCAAAGCCCATTCTCATGCTGAACATGGGCAGGGAATCTTCTTGTTGCGAGCGGTGGAAACCTAATTTGAACTGGTTCAAGTTTAACACATGCACACAAGTTTGCATTTCAACAAAGTTTGGGGATAAAATATATATTAAGACTGGACCCAAGTAGTCTGATGGGGCAGTTGGCAACCTGCATGCCAGCTGTGGCTTTGTGCTCTGTATTTGTTTGTGTTGGCTTCACTCTGAGAAAGTTATGCTCACAGGAGGCAAGGTGGCCTCAACCACCCTGAGAGGACCTCCACCAGACTAAGACAGGCCAGGAGTTCCAAAAGAAGCCTCAGAATGAGTTTTATTGTCCTTTGGGCTTTGTCATAAGCCCAACCCTGAGCCAACCTCTGGGAAATGAAATATGCCAATTGGTTGTTTCTGGATCACCTGCCCATTTCTGGAGGGGGGATGGATTCTGGTTCATCTGAACCACATGGGCCAGAGTGAGAAAAGAGTAGTTTCTTAGAAGAAGATCTAATTTTATTAATTGTAAAATTAAAGTGATGCTGGAAGGCCAAATATTACATGTAAAAGCATCTACATTTTTTTTTAAACGAGATAAGACTTTGATTTTCTAGGCAAGAGTAGTAGAGTGGCTTTCCATTGCCTTCTCTGATTTTAGAGGTTAGTAAAGTCTATTCAGATCTCTATAATTCCCTGGATTTGGCAAAGCTGCAGCTGTGGGTTTCTCATTGTGGCTGACACTTCATGATGTGCGTGCTTTTTCATTCTTTCACAAAGGAAAAACTAGAAATGTCTCAAACAAAAAGCACCCTTTACTGGTGCTCAGGCTTTTCCCAGGGAAGCCAAAACTACAACTTCATCTTGGGTCCGTCAGTTCCCAGGATGGAGGTGAAGCATCCTTAGGCAACAGGTGGGTGTCTCCCTGCCGGTGGTCTGGGTGCTCTCTTGGCTGGGCTGCTTTGAAGCACTCATTATAACTCCTCTGCGTGGTAACTAACTCCACTAGGATTCAGTTGCCATGCAACTGCATGGTATTTCTCCATAATACTGCCTTTCCTATGATTACAGAGTGAGGAGCTTTTATAGTCATAATAATACCTTACACTTGTGCCAGGCCTTTTACATAAGAGGATCCCAATAGGGTGAATAAAGGCACTCTTTATGTAAGTCCTTTCACCAAGCACTAAAAATACCCATGCTTCCAATTTAGCTATGTGGCGGCCATCCTCTCCCAGTTAAAGTATACAATAGCTTATTTTGGCAGGAGGTGATACACATGATTATGCATCAGATTTAAAATGCTAAAGATGTTTAAATGGACATCATAGAAACATCTCCATTAGAGATTTGCAGCAAGACATCAGGCATGCTCATGGACTGACAGGCACTTTGTAGGTGTCTCTATTTTGAGTTCCTGGAAGAGATTTGATTGTTTCTGATTTTTGTGGAGAACAAGGGAGTATTGAAAAGCGCATGGGGTCAGGTTCTACCGAGTGACTCAGCTCCCAGGACTGAAATAGGTACTTAGAAGGAACTGTCAGTGCGGCCTCACTGGAGTGGTATTTACCATTTGCCTGAGAAAAATCACTTTGTGTTGCTGATGTCCTACTTTTCACCCAGTGAGTAGTTACTCACCTGGCAGGATTCAGCACACTATTTTTAATCCTTTAATAAGAAGCTTTCAGAAGTTTAGGTGTTATTATCAAAGAAACAATATTCTCTCTGAAAAGAAACAAGTTGCAGCATTCCCTGAAAAACACACCTATTAATCTTTTTTTTCCATGACATTGTGCACTTTTACCTTTTTATTATTATTTTTAATTGGAGGATCATTGCTTTATAATATTGTGTTGGTTTCTGCCATACATCATCAGGAATCAGGCATACATATACATATGTCCCTTCCTTTTAGAACGTCCCTCCCACCTCCCACATCATCTCACCTCTCTAGGTTGTCACAGAGCACCAGAGCACCATACAGCAAATTCCCACTGGCTATCTATTTTACATACAGTAATGAATATGTTTCAATGCTACTCTGTCAGCTTGCCCCACCCTCTCCTTCCCCACTGCTTCCACAGGTCTGTCCTCTACATCTGTGTCTCCATTGCTGCTTTGCAAACGGTTCACCAGTACCATATTTATAGATTCCATATATATGCATTAGTAAACGCCATTTGTTTTTGTCTTTCTTACTTACTTCACTCTGTATAACAGGCCCTACGTTCACCCACCTCCCTACTGCTGCTGCTGCTGCTAAGTCGCTTCAGTCGTGTCCGACTCTGTGCGACCCCATAGACAGCAGCCCACCAGGCTCCCCCGTCCCTGGGATTCTCCAGGCAAGAACACTGGAGTGGGTTTCCATTTCCTTCTCCAATGCATGAAAGTGAAAAGTGAAAGTGAAGTCGCTCAGTCATGTCCGACTCTTCGCGACCCCATGGACTGCAGCCCACCAGGCTCCTCTGCCCATGGGATTTTCCAGGCAAGAGTACTGGAGTGGTGTTCCATTGCCTTCTCCGCATCCACCTCCCCAGAACTGCTCAAATGTGTTCCTAACATTCAGGTAACCCTTCTCCTTTTAATAGATTCCTTAAAATATATGGGGACACATGGCTGCCCTGGTTAAAACATGTTTTCCAGTCTTCCTTGTAGCTAAGTATGGCTATGAATCTAAATTCTGACTTGTGGGATGTGAGTGGAAGTGATTTGTACAGCCTTCAGGTCATGCCCTTAAAGGGCCTAGATGTAGCCTCTGCTTCCCCCTTCTCCTTCCCTGGTACTTCAAAAATGGATAATCCTCTAAGGTCTTGAAGTCTTGTGAGCTATGAGTCTTAGGAGCTGTTGGCAGCCGTGTCTCCAGCTATGTAGACAAATCCAGTCCATAGTGGAAGAAACTCATGCTAAGATGAAAGCCATAGTATTTTCCCAATAACTCTCCTCTTTTTCCCAGGTTAAGTCTGTTTTTTTTTTTTTGTCACAAGCAAAAATTATGGTTCATAAATCAAGACAGACTCAAACAAAAATAGTTGACCTGGTAATTATATTATCATGGAATTGCCCCATCATCCAAAACCAGGACTTTTTAACAATGTGAAAAAATTATAAGTCCTCCAATATGACTTGAAATGAAAATGTGTGAGGAGACTCAGTTAAACATTGAGAACCAAATGACTGCATTGATTGCATCTAAGTTCACTCATAGAAAAAGGCGTAAATGAGTTCAGGAGATATACAGTGTTTATACATACAAAAACATTTTGTATATATGTATAATATTTTGAATTTATATTAAAAAAATCTCTCAATCAATAAAGTGCTTTTTTAAGGTACTGTAAATAATTGACTGCATACTATTTTTTGTTACCAATTTCAATTTTAGGATCTGAGTTTAAAGTGAATACCACAGTTTATAATGGGTTTAGGACCCAACATTCCTTGCAGTGTAATATCTCCATCAAAACATACAACTAATTTAAAAGGCTGAAAACCAGACAAACTCAAGATATTCTGAGTAGCTTTAAATAACTTTTTTAGATGATTTTAAATGATTCCACATCTATTTCTTTAAAAAAGTGCTAAGTGTGTGTTAGTCACTCAGTCACGTCTGACTCTGAGACCCTGTGGACTGTAGCCTGCCAGGCTTCTCTGTCCATGGGATTCTCCAGACAAGAATACTGGAATAGGTCTTCCTGACCCAAGGATCAAACTTAGGTCTCCTGCACTGCAGGCAGATTCTTTCCATCTGAACCACCAGGGAAGCCCTAAAAAGTGCTAAAGATCATTTAACTTTTCAATAAGGATCCAGATTAAATGCTGTTTGCATTCAGTGTCTTATATTGGGTTTTGCTCTCTATAGCATCCCTTCGCTTCTGTGTTTTCTCTTAATGAGGATAAAAATTTAATGATTATAGACAATTAAAAAGTTAATGATTAAAGTTTCAGACACTTTAAACAAGAATCTCTAAAATAAAATATGTTACTATTAATAAAAATAGCTTGTAATTATACTCGACATTCATTACCTTTCTGCTACTGACCCAATCATACTATTTTCCCTACTCTAATTCTACTAAAAAATTAAATTTAGAGCATTTGCTAAAAACCAATTTATGTCAAATTTTGTCAGTAGTATAATTTTACATTAACATTCAAAGAATTTAAAAGTGATGCATTGACTTTAAGAATTATATTATACATACATATATATATATACATACATGCTGCTGCTGCTAAGTCACTTCAGTCGCGTCCGACTCTGTGCGACCCCACAGACGGCAGCCCACCAGGCTCCCCCATCCCTAGGATTTTCCAGGCAAAAACACTGGAGTGGGTTCCATTTCTCTCTCCAATGCAGGAAAGTGAAAAGTGAAAGTGAAGTCACTCTGTTGTGTCTGACCCTCAGCGACCCTATGGAATGCAGCCCTCCAGGCTCCTCCATCCATGGGATCTCCAGGCAAGAGTACTGGAGTGGGGTGCCATTGCCTTAGGAGATATTATATCTATATGTGTGAGTATATAGGTAATATTTACATAGTGTTTTTAAGATTTATTAAAATTGGATATTTTCAAGGTGTATTTTGACATTTTTATGACTTTTGTTTTCCTTCTGACTATTGTCTTTAATTAGGGCAGAAAGAATTTAAAAATCCATGATGCTATATCACTAAGTAGGAATTCAAGGAGTAAGAATTTCACAAAATATATTTTTCCTTCATACAGGTTATATACACTCTCCAGTAAGCTGTTCAATTCATGATATTCCAGATAAATGAACCTAGAAACACACCTGAGCACAAAATATTATTTCTTATATAAAGAGCTAGAAGTTTAGTCACATTTACTTCAGATTCTGTCCATGTAGGTCTTCTCTCTGGGGAAAAGAATACCAGCTAGGACTTAGAATATTAGATTCTTTTTATTAATTATTTTAAATTATTTCCCAACTTTATTGATATATGATTGAGAAATAAAAATTGTATGTTTAGGCAGTACAACATGGTTTTTAAGATATATAATGTAATGATTTAATATATATATATGTATACACACTGTGAAATGATTACCACAGTTAAGGTAATTAACACATCCATCACGTCACATAGTTATTTTGTATTTTCATGGTGAGAACACTTAAGATCCATTCTTAGAAAATTTCAAGTGTTTAACTATAGCCACCATGCTATTCATTAGATCCCTAGAATTTATTCATCTTATATTAATAACTGAAAGTTTGTGCCCTTTGACTAATATCTCCTCATCTCTCCCCCGTCCCCAGACCCGGCTCCTGGCAATCACCATTCTACCTTCTGCTTCTGTGAGTTTGAGGTTTTTAGATTCCCTGTGTAAGTGAAATAATATACAGTATCTATTTCTTTGTGTCTGGTTTATTTTACTTAGTGCAATGTCCTCTAGGTTCATCCATGTTGTTGCAAATGCCATGATTTTCTTTTATGCAAATTATATTTTTTTATCCATTCATCCCTCAAACACTGGTTATTGTGAATAATGCTTCAGTGAACATGAAAGTGCAGATATTTCTTCTGGATGTGGATTTTATTTACTTTAGATAAATACTCAGAAGTGGAATTTCTGGGTCATTTGATAGTTCTAATTTCAATTTTTGAGGAAACTCCATGCTGTTTCCATAATGACTGTGCCAGAATATTGGATTCTGATGATGAACTTATCATTGATGAAATTTGAACAAATCTCAAAATTTCCTGGTTTCATATCCTTCATTTACAAAATAAACCCATTGGAAAAATTAATTTTATGGATCTATTTTATATTATGTGATTTTATTTAATGTTTTTATAACAGCATTCCTATAATTTTGATATGGTTGTATTTTGTTCATGTAGACAAGGTAATTTCTATCTCATTTAATTACTGGAGAATAAAACACAGTTTATTGAAATGACTCATCTAAACAAGTCATGTTCAACTCTTTGCAACCCCTTGAACTGAAGCATGCCAGGTCTCCCTGTCTCTCACCATCTCCCAGAAGTTTGCCCAAGTTCATGTCCATTGCATTGGTAATGCCATCCAGCCATATCATCCTCTGATACCCTCTTCTTCTGCCCACAGTCTTTCCCAGCATCAGGGACTTTTCTAACTTTTCTAATGAGTCAGCTGTTCACATCAGATGACCAAAATACTGGAGCTTCAGCTTCAGCATCAGTCTTTCCAACGAGTATTCAGGGTTGATTTCCCTTAAGATTGACTGGTTTGTTTACTGGTTTGTTGCTGATAAGATTCAGTGTTTATTTTTTCGCCCCTACTGTTTGCAATTATGCTTGATAGCCATAGGAAATAAAACAACAATAATAATTGATAGTAATAACAAGATGACAACAAAGTAGAAGTTAGAAACTGTCCATTGCCTCTACTCTATAAAGCCATTTTTAATACGTACTATTTATTGGATACCTGTTGAAGATAGCCCCTGGGCTCAGAGGCTGCTAGGTATCTATGTCATCAAAAGTTTTCACTTCCAAAATTAACTCTATCCATTTCCTGAGCTCTGGTATTTACCCTGATTTTCTACATTTCCTTCAGATATTATTGCTAATCTTGTAAACTTTAGATTAATTGTGACTTAAACTGGGAAAGTATCTGATTTACTTTAATTCTTGACTTTTTCCCCTAAAGCATGGTTTTCTATATATATTTTCATTATTTGAAATTCTACTTTACATGCATTTTCTCAGACACAAAAAATGAGAAAAAATTGAAATTTGAAAAAATTCATGAAACATGAAGTTTTGGTAGCTACAAATCGGTGAACTGAGTCACCTCCATTTTTCATTTCTCTCTTTTTGTCAGGATTATTTTCTGGGTACTTCCATGAGCACTAGTCAGAAAATTTAGAAGAATATAAATACAATTTTACTTTTCTTGCCAGAGGCCTATTTACAATGAGAAAATATTAAGTTAGTCAATATTCCAGGTTAGATTTCACCTGTATGTAAACACGAATTCCTCAGATAGATCTTTAGTAAAAGATAAAGTTGAAGTGAAGAAAAGAACAGGATTTCAGAAACTGTTGTGATTTAGTTGGGAACATTGTTTGGAGAAGGGACACTTCTCAGGGTTCACAGGTGACTCATACAGACACAGATTTGGGCTCACCTATCCCCATAGGCTTACAATCGCCTTCCCTACTCTCATTACTGAAGCTTGAAACAGCTCCAGTTAGAACAGAACTTGATTCAGTGGTCAGAAATAAGACTGAAACTGAAGGGGCCCGAGAAGATACTTAAGTGCCCTGAAATGGGAATCACTAGCAGTCCATGGGGTCGCTGAGGTTCAGACACGACTGAGCGACTTCCCTTTCACTTTTCACTTTCATGCATTGGAGGAGGAAACGGCAACCCACTCCAGTGTTCTTGCCTGGAGAATCCCATGGACAGAGGAGCCTGGTGGGCTGCCGTCTATGGGGTCGCACAGAGTCGGACTCGACTGAAGCGACTTAGCAGCAGCAGCAGCAGACTACTTAACAAGTATTTATTAGGGCCCTTTTCTTTGCCAAGAAGCTTTCTGAACACTTGGAGTAGAAAATAAAAAAGAAACTCAGACTTCCTGCTCTGCTAGAATTTTATCACCACAGTAACTGAATCAATGGACATGAGTTTGAGTAAGCTCCGAGAGTTGATGATGGACAGGGAAGCCTGGCATGCTGCAGTCTACAGAGTCACAAAGAGTCAGCCAGGACTGAGCCACTAAAGGGAACTGAACTGAAGGACAAACAATAAACAAGTGAAGAAATAACTGTACTATCAAGATAGTAACAGATAACAAAAATACATGAAAGAAAAGAAAATCGAGTGATAAGAGTTAACATTTTGTGTTTTACAAATAGCAACTTGCTTAATTATCACAATTCTGTCAGGTAGGTCCTATTACAATTATTCCGATGGGTAAGTTGAACAACAGAGAAGTTAAATTATTGTTCAAAGTCACCTAGTTAACTAAGACTAAAACTGAGCTGTAAACCCAGGTGGATGTAGCTACGAAGTCAACGAGATAGTGCGATGATAACTGAGGACACTCAGGACAGAGGCTGGTGGGAGTATTAAAGGGCGGGAGGCATCCAGACAGGGGAAGAGCTTGTCCCATGAAGGGAGGCGTGAGCGCCGTTGTGCTGTACGTGTGCCCATTTGCTCAGCCGTGTCTGACTCTTTGTGGCCCCAAAGGGATCTTTGTCTGCCAGGCTCCTCTGTCCATGAGATTCTCTAGGCAAGAATACTGGAGTGGGTTGCCGTTTCCTCCTCCAGGGGGTCTTCCTGATGCAAGGATGGAATCTGTGTGCCTTACGTCTCCTGATTTGGCAGGAGGATTCTTTTCCAATGTACCACCTGAGAGATCAGCGCGTGAATGCAAACCTAAACTAGTAGCAGATTGTCTCTCGAGCACAGTTTCTAAGAGTCATGTAGAGGGTATTAGGCAGTTGTCTGAGAGTGTAGAATGATATTAGCTTGAGGCAAGTTGAAAGGGATTCCTGGGATCTCCAGAAAAAGCCCTCACGGTTTTACCCAAGGCCTGCCTAATACATCTCAGATCCGAGTTAATAGTTCAGCATCTACTTCACCTATCCACAAAGGCTTTTTTATTACCTAGATTGTATTTAAAATATGCTATCTTATTCTTGTTAATTTTGAGAGAAAAGAGCTAAAGAAAAAAAGTCTATCAATGAAAATAAAATATTGCAGGCTAGAAAGAGAACTACCTAGTCCTGGAAACCCAAAGAAGCAACTTTGTGTTTTGAGGCAAGCTGTTTACCATTCTCTCTTCAATTTCCTAGGGCTTCTCAGGTAGCTCAGTCGTAAAGAATATGCCTGCCATTGTAAGAGATGCAAGAAAAGATGTAGGTTCAATCCCTGAGTCCAGAAAATCCCCTGAAGTAGGAAATGGCAACTGACTCCAGTACTCTTGCCTATAAAGTTCCATGGAGAGAGGAATCTGGTGGGCTACAGTCCATGGGTCAGAGGCGACTGAGCACACATGCCTGCTTTAGTTTCCTGATCAGTTTCATGAAGGGGATAGATTGAGTCATTTCCAAGGTCCTCTTCTGTATTTAAATTTGACCTTAGATTAATGGCCAGCCACCAGAGAGAGAACTATATAGCTCGATTATGTTGAAACCTGATCCATCAGCCCCTTAAATTTAATTCATAGTTAATCTAGAGTTACAAAAAGATCAGATGTTTAGAAATAATAATCTTGAATTTATTTTTTGTTACTATGTTTGAAGGGAGTATTGGTACCTCACGCCTCACCTTGGTAATACATTTCCTGGAGCCTCAAAGTTCATCTGCCGTAGTGAAAGTTGCTCAGTTGTGTCTGACTCTTTGTGACCCCATGAACTATACAGTCCATGGAATTCTCCAGGCCAGAAGACTGAGTGGGTAACCTTTACCTTCTCCAGGGGATCTTCCCAACCCTGGGATCGAATCCAGGTTTCCCGCATGGCAAGCGGATTCTTTACCAGCTGAACCACAAATACTCTCAAATAATTTTATTTGGATTAACTAAATGAAGCTGAGCACCAAAGAATTGATGCTTTTGAACTGTGGTGTTGGAGAAGACTCTTGAGAGTCCCTTGGACTGCAAGGAGATCCAACCAGTCCATTCTGAAGGAGATCAGCCCTGGGTTTTCTTTGGAAGGACTGATGCTAAAGCTGAAACTCCAGTACTTTGGCCACCTCATGCGAAGAGTTGACTCATTGGAAAAGACTGATGCTGGGAGGGATTGGGGGAAGGAAGAGAAGGGGACGACAGTGGATGAGATGGCTGGATGGCATCACCAACTTGATGGACATGAGTTTGAGTGAACTCCGGGAGTTGGTGATGGACAGAGAGGCCTGGCGTGCTGCGATTCATGGGGTCGCAGAGTCAGACACGACTGAGCGACTGAACTGAAATGAAGTAAGGAAGTAGGCTTGAGGGGAAATACGTTGTACACTGCAGCTTGCACTTGTTTCTTCCTCTGTTCCAATTACTCATGGGTATTTTCAAGTACTTATTAACTCTGTGTGAGTTTAAATAAGACTAATATACCCTCATTCAGGAAGACAGGCTACAGCATTTTTGGGGGCAGAAGCTGAGAAAATGGGCAGGACTTGGTTTAGCTTTGATTAAGGTAGTCAACAGAAACCAACCTGGCCACGGTCCCCAAAGGCACAATCTTCTAAACCCCATTTTAAAAATTTTCATTATACAGGTTGTTTCCACCTGCAGTTCCCTGTTTCTTTATAACTTTTCCCCAAATCTTATCTGGCCAATACATTACTCATACATACTTTTGAATTTTTATCTCTTTTTTGCAGATATTGCCAAACTCTATGATGCATTGGTGACATTTTCATTTCACAAATCCTCCTGATTCAGTCTTCTCATTTTAAAAATAAATGGAAACCCATGGATTCCAAAGGCTCTTCTTTCTGGGGGAATTTTGTGAAGACAGAATTTTATGTTTTTTCCCCAAATTACTATGTAAAATTATTATTAAAAATTATATGTGCTTATTTGAGAAAACAAAGCAACACATATACTTGTTTTTTTTTTTTTTTTCTTAAGAAAAACACACACACACAAACACACACACTGCCAATTGGACATAAACACAATTGTGTATTTTTTTTTCTGTACTAGGATTTCCATCTTCATATAATAATTGTGCAACCTTAGACAAATCATTTAAATTCTGCCTTACTATTCTAGTTTGTAAAATGAGGAGTATTAGACTACCTACCTTAGAAGATTGGTGTGATGATTGAATGAAAGAATTGAGTAGAACACATAACAAACATTATGCATGTGGAGGGCATGGCAACCCACTCCAGTATTCTTGCCTGGAGAATCCCCCTGGACAGATGAGCCTGGCAGGCTACAGTCCATGGGGTCATAAAGAGTTGGATACGACTGAGGGACTAAGCACAGCATAGCACTTGTGTTTGCGGTTACTGTTATTATTGTGAGTATTATGTTTTTGTATGAGTCTTATTTTATGTATGCATATATCATCATACTATAGTATGTTATTTCTTGTGTAATGTATTCCATGCATTTTGGTTCAACGCCTCCTATATGTAAGCCTTTGCTCAGATGCATAGACAAGCAAGCCCCTGAAGTTACCTGTTCTCATGAAACTTGTTTTCTAGTAAGGAGAAACTGATAATACTAAAACAGGGGTAAAAATACTTGTGTGTGTGTGTGTGTGTGTGTGTGTGTGTGTGTATAAACAAGATAATATAAAATGGTGATAAATATTTGCAGAGAAAGCAGTCTGATTGGTGTAATAATGAGTGATGGTTGTTTTTCTGTTTTTGATTGAAGAACAAGAGCAAAATATGAACAAGATGAGATAGAGGTCTGGTTCTGAGGTCTGGGGCATCCCAACATTTAGAACTTCAGCAGAAAGCCAACAAAGAAGACGAAGAAGTCATTGAAACAAGAGAGAAAACGGAATGATGTGGACAATAAGATACAACCGTACTTCAACAAGGATGATAAAGAAATGGCCACTGGATTTGAAACCATGAGCTAATGGGTGCTAGACGTGATACTGGTTGTCTTTCCAAGTACTGCTTGCTCTTGCTGTGACTATGTCCATTACTAAGAGCAGTGGGCATCTATTGGTGCTAGACTCAGTGTTTTACTGGGACTTTTACATATTAGTTAATTTAATCATCATCGTAAATTTATGACTTTGCATTAATATTATTGTCGCTTCTTTAGGTCAGGAAACTGAGGCAGGGTGAAGTTATGTAGCTTGATCTTGTCAGGCTGTTAGGATAAAGACATGAGTGGTAGTCCAGCCCAGAAATTATTTTCCAGAGCTAATGCTCTTGCCCTTCTTACTATACCAGTATTTACATAAGTGACTATGGATCTATATAATAAATTTAATACATCGTGATTTATTTTTTGATCTCCTATTGTTGTTTCAATCCCCTATTTGAAGTTTTCAAATTTCTGCTCTTGCAAACCTTAAATGACAGAAACACAGTTTTGTACACTTCTCACATCATTAAATAAAATTATTGTTTCAAAGACTGTGCTCATTAAAAAAAAAATTGTAACCTATCAATTTTTCCTCACTTGGTTGCATGCATTCGTATAACTGTCCTTTCTCCATGTGTTTACCATCAAGATAAATTATGTAAAAAAAAGACCCATTTCTTATTTTAATTTGAGTTTTATTATAACTGAGGCTAAATATCTTTTTCCATATTTATTTCCTATTTCAAATTTTTATTTTGTGAATGACCCATTCCTATCTTTCATTCTTGTTTATTACTGTGGTGTTTATTTCTTTTTTATGTATTTTTTTCTTTTTTTTTTTTGCTTTTACTAATATAAAAGAAATATGTACCTGCCAAGCTCTCATGTGAATTGCCAAAAATTTCCTAATTTTGCACTTAAATGACAACTTTATATTCTTTCCATTTATGTATCTTACATTTTTATGTGTTCAATTTTCTTGACTGTCACTTGATTTCTTCCAGCTTTGGTACTATCTTTAGATTGATCATCTCCACCCCAAAATTATATTAACATTTCAGTAAATAAATGCTTTCATATGTAAATATTTCAAAGGAAGTTCTAGAGCTGCACTGTCTACCATGGTAGCCACTACCCACAAGTGGATTTTAAATTTAAATAAATTAAATTTAACATATATTTTCTCAGTGTCACTAACCACCAGTTCAAGTGCTCAGTAGCCATGTGTAGCTAATGGCTATCATTTCTGGCAGTGCATCCTATGAATTTGTGTTGGATAATGCTTTGCAACATTAATATGCCTGCCAATCACCTAGCCTCTGTTAAAATGCAGCTCCTGACTCAGATGGGCTAGGAAGAGACCTGAGTTTCCCATACTTAATGAACCCCACATGATGCTGACACTGCAGGTCCTTGGACCACATTTACATTAGCAAAAATCTAGATTTATTTCACAAGGAATTATAAAAATGTTTTGTGTACATATGTATGCATTCCTCTGCTTACTTAATTGTATTGCTTATTGATATGCGATGCCATATTTATCACATGCTAAATACAGATATATGCTTTTCCTGGACTTTCTAATCTCTTTTATTGATTCACAGTCAACTTCTGTCCAATATTACAATAAAATGAATGTAGCTTTGCAGACTGTTTTAATATTTGGTCAAGAAAATATCTATCAAAATATCTATTGGCTTTCCAAATTCCACCAAACATCACATTTCATTCAAAGTGATACTACATTCATTTTGAAGTCCATTTAATAAGAAGTAATTATTGACAAAAATGATTCTTTCTGTTCCAGAAGGAATATCTTTATTTTCACATGTCTTCAGTGTCTGTGTTATGGACTGAATGTCTGTGGTACCCCAGAATTCATGTTGAGACTCTAACCTTTAAAATGATGGAATTTGAAAGTGGGAGGTTATTAGGTTTAGATGAGGTCAAGAGGGTGGGGACCCCATGATGACATTAATGTCCTTTAAAGGAAGAGGAAGATAGATCAGAGCTCTCACTCTCTCTGTTGTATGAGCACACAGCAAGAAGCTGGCTCTCTTCAAGTCAGAGAAAGGATCCTCACTATAAACTGAATCTACTAGCACCTTGACCTTGGACTTCTCAGCCTCTGGAATAGTGAGGTATAAGTGTCTATTGTGTAAACCTATCAATCTATGGAATCCATGGTGTTTTGTTATAGCAGCCTAAGTTGACTGAGAGACCCTCAGAAAAATTTTGTTTTCTCGAAATACCATCCTTGTATTTGTATATTTAGTTGACATTTCTATGATCCTCTCATTATTTCCAGCCAGTTTCAAACTGGCTATATTTGATTTTTCAGGTAGAAAATATGGAGCCTCTTTGGAAAGATTTTTTTTCCCTTCTTAAAAATTTGCATTTTAGACTAATTCTATTTTGAAATTTTGACTTAGAATTTTTTAAAAAGAGAATTTCATGTTCAGTACATGGGTGCTTTTGAATTTTCTATTTGTACAAGCCGTGTCATCAGTTAAGATCTGGAGCCATGCACACATTCAATAAATCCTTGCTACTGTCTGGACACAATCCATGTCCTGGGGTCCTGAGAATAGAAGGAAGGGTCCCACTCATTCAGTAATCTCAGACTAGCACACATGGAGAATGAAATAGACATGTTTGGCAGAATATGGAAAATCATATGGCTTCGCTTTTTATTGGTGGAATATTTATTGGTGGAGAATTTCCTAACAGAGAATAAGCATCAAAGTTGGATTATGGTAAACCAGGACAGGCTACCAGGGTATGATAAACCTGATTTTTGAAATGAATAAAAATTATCCATACAAGTAAGGGAGATGGTTGGAGTGGGAGTGTCTTTTTTGGTACAATATGCAGATTAATTCTTAACAATTAAAAAAAAAATAGTTGAGTGGCTCAGTGGTAAAAGAGTCCACCTGCAATGCAGGGGACTTGCAGGAGATGAAGGTTCAATCTCTAGGCTGGGAAGATCCCCTGGAAAAAGAAATGGCAACCCATTCCAGTACTCTTGCCTGGAAAATCCCATGGACAGAGGAGCCTGGTGGGCTATAGTCCGTGGGGTCTCAAAGAGTCAGACACAATTAAGTGACTAAACAGGAACAACAAAGACAGTTACATTTTTTATAGATGTAAAATCTTCTGAAATATTTCCTGGAAAATATATGCTGGACAAAAGTGAGGGATGTCTGGATGAATTCATAAGTTCCCTGCCATGGAAACTCTCATTTATTGACAATGCCTTAACAGTACAAATGTAGCATGTTATTAGACAGTAAAAATTTTCCCCCAGTTGCTCAATATTCTGGATCCCTGAGCACCATATTGTTATCCAACTACCCCATTTTTCTCAGATCCTATGCATGACTTCTGTTGACATCTACATTGTTGTATAGGCAAAAATCATGAGGAACATATGGTTCTCATTCTACCAAGACTTTCATTTCATGCTGTTACCAGAATGGTTAGAAATCCTGATTGGATGGGAAGGAGATTAGCTTTTTCCCTAGTGGAATAATTTCATTATAACAGAGGTGTCATCTCCTTAAGCTAAATGTGGAGAGAATAATAGAAAAATTACAGATCATGGAAAAAATAGAAAGGCTTTATTATAAATTATGACATGACTTCAGAGAGTACCTCTTGATATATTTAAATAAGCCCCTTAAAATTTAGGTAGCTAGATCGCTCAATTTCAATTCTCACTTTTCTCATTTGCATCACTTTTATACAAAAAGCACTCCCCACCATCTGGCTGATTTATAGACTAAGAAGCACTCTCAGGGCTCTGACTCTCCTGGTCTATCTGAGTGCATAAAAGGGACCTATTTAACCCCAACAGCATCAACTCTGTTAGTCAGCATAGCATAACAGAAAGAGCCAAGCCACCCTGACTTAAGAATTTTAAAAGAAATAAATCATGAGGCATTTCAGGGACTGGTTTCCTATTGACATCAGTACAATATATGTAGTTTATGAAGATGCTCAAGAAATAAACCAACACATAATTGCAGTTCAAGTTTTTTTGCCTCTATACTTATATTTTAAGTATTTTTAACTTTAATTTTGTCCAATGCATTTTTCTCCAGATATTATCAAAGTGAGTAGAAATGAGTTTTACATTTGGTTCTATGATTGATTATTTGAAAGTAGAGACATTTTTCTGTTTCCTTTAATGAGACCTGAAGAAGTAGTTCTTGGGACCTTCTAGGTACCAATTCTCAAAAGTACCAAAAATACCAATACATCAATATGTCTCCAGAGAAAAAAAATGCCCAGTCAACAGACTCTGCAGCCTGAAGTGAGGAGAGAATGGGATTGGGAAGACGGGGTTGATACAATATGTTGTTTCTCAAGCCCTATTCTATGAAAATGGGGGGAAAAGGAAGGAAGGAAGGAAAGATAGGAGGAAAGAAGGGAAACTGCAATAATCACAAATTTTCCTAAAGCTGAAAACATTAAATTTTAAGAACCACACATTATCATAAATATGTTCTCCTTATTCTGGGGGGATAAAAAATCCCTTTAGCTCTTGAAATTTTTGTAGTAAAAATGTCGCTTCTTTTTATAGTTTGCTACCATATGTCAGTGTCTCCTTTATTTGAAATTATCTTGGTGCATGAAAGCAAGGTGACTGAGAACCACTCTGTGGCCAAAGATGCACAACCAGCCCAGTGATCTTCGCTCCTTGTCCCAGCAAGCCAATGCAGCTGAGGCCTAAAGCAGGTCAGTGTAGTTATCCAGGGGGTAACTTTCTCATATGTAGAAATGGACTTTACACAAGTGCCTATTCAAGCTCTTTATAGTTGAAAAATATAACCTCCCAAATCTGATTAAAATTATCAGTCACGATAAAATATTTCCACTTTCTAAGATGTCTGTCATATAATTTCTTTATAAAGAATCTATTCTACTTTCAGTCATGTGCTGAAAGACAACTTCTTTAGGGACAGTTGACTATTATTAATGATTCACAACTAAGCCTCTTGATCATAGTGCGGTGGTTGTTATTTAGCTCATAAGCAGTACTTGAGACAATGTGCTAAGTTTTTAGAATTTTAATGAGATGGGGCTAGGAGAGGGAGAGAGAGAGATAAGGAGAGAGATGACCTCTTCTCTTTCCCAATTATATTTCCCTTCCTGCTTTTCATCTGTCTAATCTTCCAAAGTTCATTAAACATATGTGCTGTTCTGAACAAAAAGCAGATGCATGAAGATCGGAAAATAAATGACTGCTGTGATTCGCTTTTGGAATGCACTTTAGGACATGTGAAAACTGAAAGTCTTATAGTAATGTAGTGTGCTGATTTCATTTTCCTGCAGATACTCACAAGTTTAAAATTGTAAAATAATACCACAGTCCCAGATAGCATTTAAAAATCGAGAAGGTGAACTTACGTTTATTACTTTTCGTGGCCTGTTGATATATGAAAAATTACATTCAGAACACATTTTTCTAAGAAATTAGTTATGAATTTATGTTTAGGTTAACCGTTGAGAAAAATCAGCTTTTGAGTGAAGGTAATTTACAATAAGAATTATTAGAAAAGAATGTGAAGAGAAAAATTCTAGAAGTCACTATTGAATAATAAACTAATTTTCTCTTTTAAAATTTATATTTTAGCTGGAATGAAGCAGAAACTTTTTGCCTACTGTTACTTTTACCATAGAAGGAACTTATATGTTAAATCATTTACATTTTACTTTGTTACAGTTTTTACTCTGAGGAAAAGCACATTAGATAAAAATTTAGGACTTGATATATATACATATATATGTAGATATATGGGTGTTTGTGTGTGTATCTGTGTCTGTTTATATAGATTGTATTATATAACGCGATATATATGAATATATTCAGTAAGATATTAAGACATGTGTTAGGGGAGTTGTCAGCATATGTAGGAAACAGGATTACTTTACATAATTTCCACAGTGATTCTATAGGAGTTAATGACACACATGCCGTGGTTAATTCACATCTTATTTTTGTTAAAAAGTAAATAAACAACGTGCACTCCAAGTGAGATCTTTATTCCACATAGGCATGTGCCATGCATGTTCTTTCTAACTGGGCTAGTTTTTTTCTCATGCCATGGGAGCAGGTGGCATGAAGCTGTTTTGATGAGGTTAAAAGGCTCCTCCCCTCTTTCCCCAAGCAGCAGCCTGAAGAACGTCAGCAGTAATTGTGTGCCTGGCTCTGCTGTGCAGAGAAAGGGTGGAGGCAAAATTGATATCAAATAAGGGTATCAAACTGAGATCTGAATGTTCCGTTTAAGTTGTTGCTCATTTTCATTAGCTATGCCAGGGGTGCGAAGCTTATGACTTAAACATCCTTGGGAGTAAGAACAGTTATTTTTGATGGATTCATATTTCTCTTCTCCATAAAGACTGAATTAGTGTTGTAGTGGCTATAAATGAAGGGGTTTCTTTATCCTCTTCTCATTTTATTATTTACTAATCAGACTTCAGCTCAGATAGATGAAAGAGAGAGGCTCTGTTGCCTAGATGTGAGGCCTTTAATGAGGATGAGAGACCCCAGGGAGCCGAAATCTGAAGTAGAACGATGCTGCTTTTGGGTTTCTTGTCATTTCTTCAGTTGCTTCGCCTCCCTTTTCCAATGGGCCTAGTGAGCAGGAACTATCCAAGGTGCTAGAACGCTGGCAGCTTTGCCGTTCAATGCAGACGGATTGCAGAAACACAGAAGAAAGATTACTGCTTATTTCAGAAGGTAGGTTCTTTGTTTCAGAATCCCTGATTAATCAGCAGCAGCATCAACAGACTAAGGCAGCTGGAGAGGAGAGAGAGAGAAGCAGGAAGGGAGGGAGTCAGGGGCAGGGAGGGAGGGGAGAGAGAGAATGAGAGAGAGAGGGCTGGTTGTCACGGGGGAGGGACGATGCCACAAGCTAGGCTGCTCCAAACCTTCTGTATGTAAGTGGCAATGAGAAAGAGCATCTTTTTGGCTGAAAGGAGACATGTAGAAAGGATGTTTCTGATTTTTTGTTTTCATTTATTTTTGCCTTCACAGAATATAATCAAATGAGGCACCTTAGCCAGCCTGGGTGATTGCTTCGAGTCTTATAATCATCTGTGTAGCAAAGTGGGTAAAATTATTCAATTTCTTCCTGCTGGACCTGGAAGGCGAGAGGCTGTGTGTTCATCCCCACCCATTAGCTATGCCCTCTTTTCTCTGAATGTCGATTTAAGGAAGCAAGCACCTGTCTTCTGCCACTGAATCTTCCTAGCAAACTTTAAAGGCCATTTTATCTGATAGAAAGAACATCAAGAATGCTCTGATCTCTAGTGATGAAGAATCTGGGAGTGGACACTTTTCCCATCCAGATCCAATGCACTTTAATTGAAGAAAAACTGAGCTGAACTACAAGTCTATTTCCTATGGTGCTGGATGACTCCTACAGAACTGCCCTGAGATCAGCCGCGAGAGAGGGCTCTGACAGACACAAGTCACCTTCTGAATATTGCACTTAGCTGTCCCTGGGGACTTAAAATTTTGGTATGTATCTCATTTTTCAGATTCTCTAAGCATGCTAATTGAATCCAGCACTAAATAATCAAGCAATCTGGTTATAAGATGGAATGATTTTAGCTGGGGATACTTAATGCTGAAGTTTGCATGTCTTATTAGCTGGAGCAGAAAGAAAGCCACAGCAAAGGCATCCAAGGCTTTAATGAGCCTCAGGCTATTCTGTACCCTCTTAGCCACTTAGTTATATTACCGCAGAAATGGTTAAACCAGATCTTCATTGGTAAAATAAGCCATGTTGAATTATTAAAAGCATTGAAAATATTTTCCAGGGTATTAATTGGCATTCATGTGGTGCATGCTAGCTATTTATCTGCTATTTCATACCATAAATATTTTACAACCATGTCTTAGCACATTTGTTTCAGCCCAGTTTTGTGTTCTCAAGAAAGAAAAAAGAAAGAAAAGGCACAGAACCAAAACATAAAAATCCAAACTATCAGAATAGAGCAAAGCTGAAACTGCTTTTTCCTAACTGATAAGACATAAATTTCTTTGAGAAATATATATTTTAGGACCAATCAATACCAGGAAGATTTCACTAGCCTCATCACAATAAATATTTGAGAACTTTAGGTGGACCCGTTTTACTTGGGACACATACTTATTTTGTTGGGGTGTCTCCATTCTAATTCTTCCAACTACTGGCAAATTTTAAATACAAGAAATGCAGATATTCCCTATCTGGAAGAACTAGTACATGAAATAATATTGTTCATTGTCGTTAGGAAATCTTAAAGTTGTTTCAGTACCAAGAACTGGAATGTTATTCTAAATATAGTTCAAAAATAAGAGAACTCAAGAGAAGAGCTTCCACGATGTAGTTCTGGTCATTTTAACACGCAACAATTTCTTACTGAGTAGTGTGGATTAATGACTGTAGAACACAAGTGGAAATTAACTTCTCTCTTAATAATTCACGCTTCAGACAATGCTTCAACTTATTTTGTAGATAGTCAAGTGGTAAACAAATTAACATGAGAACATGTGAGCCACAAATGACAAAATTATTTCATTTTTCTGTGGAAAGTGCAACATGTTTGCCAACTCAGCAAAGGAGGGGACTCTGTGAAAGACATCACCGATTTAGAAAATCAGTGAATGCAGACCTGAGGGGGAAAAAATACTACAACTTCACAAGGAACTGCAGAGAAGCCCAAGGACTCGGAGCATTAGTAAAGTTTAGAGAGAGAAGTGTAAAAATCCTGGAGACAGGAAGGTTGGCTATTGTTTTTTTTTTTTTTTTTAAAGTAAGTCATAGCCTTCCAACCCAATTAGATGATTTCTATTGTTGCTCCAGTCAGCAATTTATTATACTGACTATATCTAGTTTGCAAATACTGCCTTGTAAGCATCTGGAAACATCTGGCCAAAGGCTCCAAAAAGTACCTCAGCCATTGACATTTTGAGTGAGTCCCTAATATTAGTGAAATGTGCAGTCTTTTTAGAACATAGGCAAATAGTTCCATGACAGCCTGAAAGTTGGGGTGGGAGTGGATATCTGATTTACAATGCTTCTACGCTAACGTGATCAATGCCCGTGTTAACCATTTTGGGAAGAGAGATAGTAGAGAAAAACTCACTACAAAGTAATCTGCTTTCTGAGGAAAAAAAAAAAAAAAAAGCAATCACTGTCTTTGTAGTCACTTCAACAAGCTCTCTTGGTTTTAACTCTAACATTTCCCATTTTGGGCAGAACAGCTGCATTTTGATGACAGTGGAATGAAAAATTAAGCGTGACCATTCGTGGGGTGGAGAGCAGGATTTCAAGCATAATCAAAGTGAAATTATAGGACTTATTTTTACACATTATAAGGTTTGATCAGAAAAATAATTTTGACATGGTTTGCATGGGTTGTGGAGTGGAACCAGGCAATCTAGTCTGTTGATTTGGTCCTCCGTGAAGTCAGCAAATTTGATATTAATTTGCATATGTATTTTACATATGTATGTGAAGCCAGATTATTTAAATACCTATTTTTTCAAATTGATGTGAGTACATGCAAAAAATGTAAAAGATCTTTTTCTCCTGATGAACAAAAAATATAGTCAAAATTGCCATGAGAAACTTTTTTATTTGGATGAATAGATACTACTGGACAAAATAAGATTCTCTGTCTCAGAGAAGATGCAATGATTGGTGTGGGAGGGAAAATCAAATTGTAATAAGCCAAAATCAAATAGCTTCCTTACAGTGTTGAGACAGGTGTGGTTTGAAAACCTAAGAAACAAATAAGGGGTGGGGACTAGAAAAGTTTCCCATATGCATATAAAGTGAAAACCATTAACATGAAATCAAAGCAAAGTGTCTCAGGTTTCCACCATGAAACTTATCCCCTTCTATGTATTTTGTTTTTCTCAAACAACATAATAGCACAAAATAAACTTTATCTTATTCTGGCTGTAACATCATATGGAGTTAAATGTGACCTAAAATTTAAGACATTTCTTACAGAACTTTAAGACTGGGGAGCAGTTCCCTCCCACACACATGTTTTTGATTCTACTACCCCTCAGTGTATGTGGAAAATATCTGGATAGGTAGAGTTTTCACAACTTTATGTCTTGGAAAATCAAGGTTTTAAATGGAGCACAGCTCCGTTTCAGAAATTCTGAGTAAACACCACAAGAAAGGAAAAAAGAAGCAGTCCTCCTAAGGGCCAGAGGACTAATTCACTGAGAGGATGCTGGTACGCTAGAACTCTGCTTTGGGTAAATGGTAATAAACGGCTCATAGGACGATTCTGCCAGAGAAGTCAGTGTACAGTCCACTGGAGCCATTTCTTACAGAGTCAGAGTGGTTGATGTCAAAATGCATGAAATTACACTACAGGAGGAATCTGTTCTGACTTTTGAGAAAAGAAAAATTATTTTACGTGTATGAGAAGATGGCATACCTGATATTTATCTGACTCTTTTGGTGTATCTTAAAAAAAAAAAAAAAGCCTATAGTTAATCAAAAGCCCTCTAGACTATGGGGGAACCCAACCTTGACACCATTTTTTACAGCCACATTAAATATCCTCTTATATGGCTTCAAAATTTCAGCCATATAAGATTTGTTTCTTAATTTACAAAGGGAATAGCTCATGTGAATGTATTAATATGATCTTAGCTAAAGTTTTTGCATGTACTTGCTTCTCAAAAATAGGCTTGCATTTTTTTTGGCTTGAACACTTAAATTCATAAAGTGTCTCATCTTGTTGGATTCCTTGGATGCAAGCAGTGGCTACAGAAAGAGAAAGGAACATTTTAAAATGTTTCCATGTACTGTGTTTGAATAGCCGTATGTATATTTTCTGCTCTGTTTATGTATGTAATGGATAGTTTCATTTCAGTGGAGATATTTGTAAAGAAATGTAATGTTACTTTCAGTTCTAGGCTCAACATTAGTAAGGTCAAGTGATGATGTTAAAAGAAAATAAAGAAATGATTAATTTGATGAAAAGATAAAATGTTTAATGGCATAAATATGACCTGAATCCCACCTGGTGCCTCTTAGCTGAGTAAAGTGAAATTTCAAATTCTGATAAGTATCACAATACTATACAAAGTAATCTTTACAAAGGGTGTGGTCAATAGGAAATGACAAAAGTTAAAGAATAAAATAAAAGAAAGCTGAGCAATTAACCATTCAGTTTTATTTAATCCAACTTCTGTAGCTCGTTATTAGAATGGGCTGATTCTAAATACAGTGATCCAAAAATTGAATAAGAAGAGTGCCTTATAAATGAAGAATACAGCAGTACAAGAAAGGAATAAAGTGAATGCTTGAAGTTGTCTGTGGTTTGTATGGGAATTCTGATCTCCATTATTTTAGATGCTTTCCCAGAAGAGTCCCTGACACAAATTTTAAATATTGACCACAACTTCCGAGAAAAAGAACATATACAAAAAAAATCTTGAGCTATTCGAATCAATGTTCTGCATTCCAAAGAAAACATATCTGCTTTGTGGGTGGACACCATGGATGCCAGCTTTCAACCACTGCGGAGGGGGGTAGGGTGCTAAAATTTCTAATTGGTTTTGAGCAAAAATGGCTGAAGACACATATTTCAAATAAAAGAGATGCCTGGGGAAATGCAAACTTTCCATTCAGTTTCACAGGCTCTGTTAAAATATGCTAGGCAATGGTTTTGATCTACTGACTGATGTAGACTCATTAATTAATTAGTTGCAATACGGCTAAAGATGCTCCTGAAGGAAGTTGCCTGTTTGCTTCTTAACTATTTTCTTTTATGATGCCAACTTTAGGAATTAGGTGCTCAAAACAAGCCTTCATAAAATGTTTGCATATAGGATTGCCCTTCAAGGGCTAGAACTGAACTTGATTTAAATCCAACAATCAAAACACAGTCAAATTTTTAGTGATAACAAATATATCTGATTAAATATCTGTCTTAGCCATGAATACACATTTCTGAAAGGCTGATTTAAGATCACACTTGTCTGTGGGTTCTCCCTGCATGGGAATGGTAGCAGTTGTAAAGAGGTAGACACTTAATATGATTCACTTTTCTTAGGTGAGGCCATGAATCTGTTCATTCATAGTCCAGTTTTCTGAGAAATACCGCTGGGCTTGTATGGGTGGCGTCTAAGTGTTTGCAAGATGGGATACATGTCTTGGTTCATATTCCCCAAAGCCTTTATTTTCTAGATGTGAAAAATGGGTGTGCGTGGGTGCTCAGCTGTGTTGGACTCTCTGTGAACCTGTGGACTCTAGTCTGCCAGGCTCCTCAGTCCATGGGATTTTCCTGGCAAGATAGTGGACTGGGTTGTCATTTCCTTCTCCAGGGGATCTTCCCAACCCAGGGATTTTACCTGTGTTTCCTGTACATCCTGCATTGCAGGTGGATTCTTTACCTGCTGAGCCATGAGGGAAGGAGCAGAATGGATAAGTACTTTTAAATGCTTTTGGTTAGTGAGCAAATCTATTAACCCTTTTCATGGCCTCTATTTGCATACTTTTGATTAAGGAAGTTGAACATTAAGCATTCTATTCTGTTTCAAGTAAAACTATATTTATAGAAGAATTATTATAAAACCTTATCTTCACCACAGTTGAAAATTGTGAGAATCATCTAATGTTAATGACTAATAAATTTGGTCCCATATTGGGCATGCATTTTTAACTGAATCCTCACAATAGTGTAAGGAGGTAAATAATGATTTTTTAAATGTGGAGACTGAAACTTAAAGAGGTTAATTAACTTGCACAAAGTCATAGATCTAGGAGTGCTTTAGTTTAGGACTTTTAGGCTGTTGTGGTCAACAACTCCACTATATGTCCTTCAAGACTGACACCATTTCTCTCTGCATTACAAACTACATTTTACACGTGGACAAAAAGGCAAAAGGGCTTCCCAGGTGGCCCTACTGGCAAATAATTCACCTGCCAATGCAGGAGACACAAGAGACATGGGCTCGATCCCTGGGTCGGGAAGATCCCCTGGAGAAGGAAATGGCAACTCATTCCAGTATTTTTGCCTGGAAAATTCCATGGGCAGAGGAGCCTGGTGGGCTATAGTCCATGGGGCCTCAAAGAGTCAGACATGATAGAACACTTAGCACTAAAAAGGCAAAAAAAGTATGATACTTAAATAGTGATACAGCCCGTCTATTTTTTTTACTTTTACTTTTGAAGACTACATATAACCATTGAAAAGTGTTCGTCATCAAAAATGCTGACCATCACCACGACAAACTAGTGAATGCCAACACTGCCAAGTGAATTAGTGCCCTTGTCACACTGCATTGCAATTACTTACTTATTGTGTTCTTTCACTGCTGAATGAATGTCTAAAGGGATACAACTTTGCCTTTATCACTGCCTAATGCATTATATTGGAGAAGGCGATGGCACCCCATTCTAGTACTCTTGCCTGGAAAATCCCATGGACAGAGGATCCTGGTAGGCTGCAGTCTGTGGGGTCGCGAAGAGCCAGACACGACTGAGTGACTTCACTTTCTCTTTTCACCCTAATGCATTGAAGAAGTAAATGGCAACCCACTCCAGTGTTCTTGCCTGGAGAATCCCAGGGACAGGGGAGCCTGGTGGGCTGCTGTCTGTGGGGTCACACAGAGTTGGACACGACTGAAGTGACTTAGCAGCAGCAGCAATGCATGATATGGAGCTTCCTAGGTGGCGCTAGTGGTAAAGAACTTGCCTGCCGATGCAGGAGATGCAAGAGATGTGGGTTTGGGTCAGGAAGATCCCCTGGAGGAGGGCATGGCAACCCACTCTAGTATTCTTATCTGGAGAATCCCATGGACAGAGGAGCCTGGTGAGCTACCGTCCATAGCGTTGCACAGAGTTGGACGCAACTGAAGCAACTTAGCACGCGGCACAGTGTATAACATGTGCTCAAGAAATACTTGAATAAATGAATGATTGTAGAAACAAATATCCTCTAGAACTGGATGACTCAAGCATGTTCACCAACATCCAGTTTTCATTGCTCTGAAGTGTTACTAGATTTCTCAGTTGATTTTCATCCCCCAAATTTTCATCTCAATTAAAAAACACCTTATAATAGGACTCTCCACAGTACACATATTTTACTATGTTATTATTTAATATTTTCTCAAAATAAACAAATTTGAACTCTAACCAAGTTGAAAGGCCACTTAGGGAGATAATTAATTTTCAGAGGTGCACATTTAATCTGGTTAATGTTTGGAATATATAACTCCATAAAGAATCACAAGTGTCATCTGGATGGAGAGGAAAACTTAAGGGAAGAAATAAAAATCTTTGGATAATGCCTTACACGATGGGAAATAGACAGTTTTGCTCCAGGGCAGAGTAGGAGTGATCATCTTCCACCCTGAGGCATTCTCTCTAGAATCCTCGTAATACTGACTTGGCTTGCTTAGCTATGGTAAAAATAATTGCCATGAAGCTGTGCAGATCTTTTTTTATCGAAGCATACCTCTTGCTGAAATCCTTGGTAGAAGTGATTTCCCAATAATACTAATGCTTTAGCTCTTTGAGTATCATGTTGCATCCCCTCCCCCACAAATTACAATCATTCATAGCAGAATTTTTTTATTCCTATGTATGTTCACCACTTCTGATAGGATGATAATGAAATACAATTTGTCACATTAGGTGGTTGCAATTAGAAGTCCATTTCATTTACCAACCCATTACGGCTTAAAAGCAAATTAAACATAAGAAAACAAGATAACAGAAAACCATGAGTGGAAGAACAATTCATTGATCCTCTGGTTTCAACAACTTCTTACATGTTGAAGAATAAATCCTTAAATTTAGAGTGGGCTTCAAGTAACGTATGGATTGACCGGCAGCTGAAATGCTAATAAATTCTGATAAGAAGTGAAGTTTCCATAGCTACGATCCAGGTTATGAAACATGATTATTCTTGTAAAAAAATCACAATGGAAATAATTTGAAATGGTAAAAATGAAGGTCTAGGACTTCTACCTTAAAAAGCTCAGCGGATATTTAAAAAAAAATCTTTCTGAGACTGTTGAAGAAAGTAAAAGATGTAAAGGTGATTTATAATTTTTAAATTTGCCAACATTTTCTTTGCTATTAGCAAAGATTTGCTTTACCACGATGAATATGCAACTGAGGACAGTAAGCATTATTAAGCTATAAGTGTAAAACATTTATTCTACATGTAATTAATTAAAATTCAGTTCTATTTTGATTGATACAAACACAATTTCTCTATCCCCTGGCTTCATTTATTTCTATGATTCTTTGGATACTTCTACTTCAAGCCATGCTGATTTCTATAGCCTGCTGGCTATCTATCTACCCATTCATCTATATATATTTTTTTACATGATTGTTCCTGTCAATAATATCAACAAGCTTTATTATGCATACACTTATTATTGTTGAACTCTGTGTGAAATTCTCTATAGTCATCACCTCCCATAATCTTCATATCAGTAGGAGCTAAGCATTATTATTTCCATCATTTTATAGGTGAGTTTGTAAAGTCCTATGTTTTTGTTTTGATTTGATTTTGGCTTTCAGAGTTCCTTTCTGTGGCTCAGGTTTTTAATCCTTCAAGTAGTAAGGATAATCAAAATTGCCATTGCTTGAATGACCAGAGTGGTAAGTATTAACATGGTTCTGGTGATCTATGGTTTTTGAGTTACAGTATGAAGCCATTTTGGAGAATAATGGAGGACCACAAAGAGATTATTTCTAAGCCAATTTATATTAGAAAAGTGCATTTCCTTGATAACTGCTCTATTTTGCATGAATTGTTCAGATTCATAAGTCTTAACTTTAAATTGCAAGGAAAACATACAATGAGAAAGTTCATTTCAAATTGTTACATTATTTTATTTGAAACTGAACAGAAAAGTTGTTATGGTGTTCAAAAAAGAAATAGAGCTTGGCTCTAATGTAGCTTATTGGCATATGAACACATTTTTGAGAAACAAAATCATGGCTGTTTACACAGTGTGGTGTATGCATGCTCAGTCGTGTCTGACCCTCTGCTACCCCATGGACTGTAGTTCACCAGGCTATTCTGTCCATGGGATTTCCCAGGCAAGAATACCAGAGTGGGTTGCCATTTCCTTCTCTAGGGGATCTTCCTAACGCATGGATCGAACCTGCATCTCCTGCATTGGCAGGAGGATTCTTTACCACTTGTGCTACCAGATAAGCCCATAACCTATGTTATTTTTCTCCCCAAATGTTTACACCTTCACATCACCCTTCAGTGCAAGAGCTTTGGCCATTGATTTGTTCATTTTGCCACTTTGAGGAAGTGTTTGCTACCCAGGCAAAATTCATTTAATATTTACTTTCAACATGCAACTGTGATTTCTAATGAGACATTTTCTCCAAGTCGATTCTACCATAGACACTGGAGTTTGGGGCTGATGAGACGTTAGGAGAATAAGCAACACCTTGCTTTTACCTGCATCTCTGATGAAAGTGAAATGTGCTCTCATCCCACAGGAAGTGTTCCTTTTCACATGAAATCCTCCAAGATGATGAGCTCCAATCCCGAGGAAGACCCTTTGGACACGTTTCTCCAGTACATTGAGGATATGGGGATGAAGGCCTATGATGGCTTGGTTATTCAGAATGCATCAGACATTGCTCGAGAGAACGATCGCTTGAGAAACGAGACAAACCTGGCCTACTTGAAAGAGAAGAATGAAAAACGCCGAAGACAGGAAGAAGCAATAAAACGGTAAGTATAAACAAAAGTGTCCTGAGTATTGTTCACTCCAGGGAGTCTGTGAGTCCTGCGAAGACTGTGATGTTGTCACCTGCTCAAGAAGGGGTTTGCCAAAGTTAGACTTGAAAAGACAAAGTGAAAATGTCTCCTCAACTGTAACAGAAAACAACCCACCTTAAGGACAGGACCCTTGCCTTAGTTAACAAAAGTTGTTTACTTCTGTGTTATGATTATGGAGGCACAGATAGGATGAGGAAAAAATTCAGTTTCAAGTAAAAGTTCATACTGAACGATCTCCTGATAAAAGCTTAAGGGAACACACACTTATTTAATGTTTAATGAAAAATCCTCATCTTTAAAGGTCTTTGTATCATCCTTATCTTATAACAGAGTTCATCTTTCTATGAAAAGACTTGTCAATGATTAGACTTTTGTGAGTTTCTGAAGTGGAAGCTTCAGTGTGCGGTCTCTATGCAGAGTTCTGTGGCTATGACATCTCTTACCTGGTACCAAGTGCCCCAGGTTTGTTCAAATGAAATGACTTTTGTGCTTCAAAATCTACCTGCTACATGCAAATGAGCCTCAATTGCAGCCTCCAAACTGAGGCTACATTTTCCAGTGTATTGAGATCAAAAGAAGGATACACAACTTTTGATTTTTCCAAAAAAATGTTCAGCATTTTCTGAGTGTATATATTGTAAGGGTACAAGTAGAAATGTGTGTTTGATGGAATCCTATTTATTCAATGAAGTACATTTATTAAGGGCAAAGAGACAGAATTCAGGAAATTAATCCATCAATTGCCTGGATAACTGAATGGTAATAGTAAGCTGTCTTGATAGTTGGTGGATTTTTCATCTAATCTGAAATTAATCCTTTTGCTTACTCTCTGTGAACACTATAATATGAAGGAAAAGAAAATATTCTTTTAAGGTGGACTATTCATTCTTATGAGCTTCCCTGGTGGCTCA
Source organism: Bos indicus (assembly GCF_029378745.1). Classification (NCBI taxonomy): domain Eukaryota; kingdom Metazoa; phylum Chordata; class Mammalia; order Artiodactyla; family Bovidae; genus Bos; species Bos indicus. The sequence goes on from NC_091761.1 coordinate 113,503,631, forward strand.
GGTGGTAAAGAATCTGCCTTCAGTGCAAGAAACTGGGTTCAATCCCTGGGTCAGGAAAATCCCATGGCGAAGGAAATGTCTACCCATTTCATTACTCTTGCCTGGAGAATTCCAGGGACAGAGGAGCCTGGCAGGCTACAGTCCATCGTGTCACAAAGAGTTGGACATGACTGAGTCACACACACACACCCACACACACACACACACACACATTCATTCTTATAAAGAAGCAAAGTAAGGATGCACTACTCCAGTCATTTAATGATTGATGAGGAAGAAGAGGGAGAGAAACAGGGAGAGAGATTTGGAATCAAACATATAGAAAGAACTTTTATAGAGGATCATTGTGAAAGAGTGCAATCTTTTTCTCTTTTTCTCTGGACTATTAAAATGGAAATCCATTCTATTACTAAATATACAAATATTTATAAAATTGCTTCATAAACATGTTAATAATTGCATATGATTTTTGTAAGATGTTATTTATTTCTACCCAGTTTTAGTTCAGAGAAGGCAATGGCACCCCACTCCAGTGCTCTTGCCTGGAAAATCCCATGGACAGAGGAGCCTGGTAGGCTGCAGTCCATGGAGTTGCTAAGAGTCAGACACGACTGAGGACTTCACTTTCACTTTTCACTTTTCACTTTCATGCATTGGAGAAGGAAATGGCAACCCACTCCAGTGTTCTTGCCTGGAGAATCCCAGGGACGGGGGAGCCTAGTGGGCTGCCGTCTATGGGTTTGCACAGAGTCAGACACTACTGAGGTGACTCAGTAGCAGCAGCAACAGTTTTAGTTGACATCACAGGCTCCTTTCTTACAATAAATTTTTTTCTGCAAAGTACCTCTGATTTGCATATACCTCTGTATATGCAAAGTACATATACAAACTTCTATATGTATATGAACATTTTAAATTATTTCTGTGAGTTTAACATTTCTGAAACTCAAAAAAGAAAACTCATGATTTTTAAAATAACTTCATATATAAAATCTAAAGTTTTCCAATTTTGCCATTAAAACTCATAAATTCATTATTTTCTCTAAGCATAGGGACAGAATTATTTGCTTAATTGTTCTATTAGACTACACAGAGCACCCACAGTGTGCTTATCACTGTACTATTAGATTCTGTGTTTCATCAACAACCTTCAGAAAGTTTCTATCTAAAGATCTAAGACAGCGAAAATGACTCATTCTTAGGTGGTAAAGTGTTCAAAGAGGCATAATTCCAAGAAGTCTATAGTTCAGGGAACAGGGACAGGAATTTAGGTAAGTGACTGTGCAGTTCTTAGAACAGAATCTTAAGCCAAATTATTGCTCAATAATTACTGGGTCGAAAAGTTCGTATGGGTTTTTCCATAATGTCTTATGGAAGAAACCTGAATGCAGTTTTTGGGCCATCCCAATAACTTGCTGCCAAATATATTCATTGATTGGTAAAATATTTATTGGAATTTTACTGAATGCCAGGAAATGTTCTAGGCTTTTATGTGCACGTGCTAAATCACTTCAGTCATTTCTGACTCTTTGTGACTCCATCGACTGAAGCCCACCAGACTCCTCTGTCTATGGGATTCTCCAGGCAAAAATACTGGAGTGGGTTGCCGTGACTTTCTCCAGGGGGTCTTCCCAACCCAGTGATCGAACCTGCATCTCTTACGTCTCCTGAATTGACAGGCAGATTCTTTACTACAGGTGCCACCTGGGAAGCCCTAAGCTTTTGTGAAATGTCAATAAACAGAACAAAGTTCCTGGTTATAAAAGACTACATTCTGAAAGGAGGGTAAAGGAGAGGCAACATGAAAGATATGTTTAAATAAATGTATACGACAGGTGGTAACAGTTTTTCACACTGTAAAACAAGCCAAGATGAGGAAGATAAGAATAGACTCCAGGGAAGAACTCTGAGATCCTGCAACATCTGAGCAGGAGTATGAGACATTGGGAGCCTGTTGCTGGAGAAATGAACCACATATGGCTATCTATGGGAAGAGGATTCTGGGCAGAGAAAACAGTTTGGTGTGTTCCAAGGGTAAGGTGTCCTGTTGTGACCGAGCAAATACTGAGGTTGGGGGACAAGTTCAGACTGGTAGTGGACCATCAGGTAATACAAAGCCTTATAAACACTTACGTTTTACTCTGATGGAAGAAAGACTACAGATTTTTGAGCATAGGTATGATGTGCTCTAACTGATCATCCCACAGTGATTACTATGGTTTCCATGGGTTGAATAGATGGATGGGGTATACCTGGATGCAGGGAATTCAGAGAGAAAGTTTTGCAGTGATTCATGTGAGAGATGGTGGTAGTTTGGAGTAGGGTGATACTGGCAGAGGTGGTATAAAATACTAAGATTATGGGCTCCATTAGAACTTTCTAACTGATGAGATGTAGAAATAGAATAAAAGAAAGGAACTGAAGATGATTCTCAAGTGTGTTTTGCTGGTGTTCTGGGTTCTGTTGCTATGTGTTGGTTTTATCTGAGACAACTAGAAGAATGATGCTTACACTTAATGAAATGCTGAAGATTTGAAGACAAGTTTAGGTTGAATGGTGGAGGAATGGGAGTTCAGCTTTCATCGCCAATGTTGGGAGTCCTTTTAGATATTCAAATGGAGAATTCTGGGTGGGCAATTGGATCCAGGATTCATGGTAGAGATCAAAGTTGGGGATGTTAATATGAGAGTCATAGATATTGCAGTCAAGAGTCTAGTTAAGAAGCCCTAGGACCTAAAATTAGATAGAAAGAATAAAAGCAACCAGGACAGTTCCTTGGGGCATATATTTGCTTACATAACAGGAACAGTAGAAGAATCCAGTAAGAAGAGGTAGTGAGATAAGAGAACCACCAAAGTGGGTGTTGCATCAGAGTGAAACTACAAAAGGGATTAAAGAACAGAGATTTTACTGGTGCGTCAAATATATTGAAGCCTGAGGATTGAACAATGCTTTTTACCACATTGGTGTTGACAAGAAAAGTTTTGCTGGCAGTCTGGGGACAAAACCCAGTGGTGTTATGTTCATGAGAGGATAGAAAAAGAGGAATTGAAACAAGGAAGAAAATGTGTGCGTGTTAATCGCTCAGCCATGTCCAATTTTGTAACCCCATGAACTGTAGTCCTCCAGGTTCCTCTGTCCATGGGATTCTCCAAGCAAGAATACTGGAGTGGCTGACCCAGGGATCGAAGCCAGGTCGCCCACACTTAAGGAAGAAAATAATAGAAAATTATTGTAGGGATTTTTGAGGTTAAATAAAATTCACACATATGGAGAGTAGTTGAAGGAGGAAGAGAAGTTTATGGTGTTCTGTTTTCCTGTTTTTTTTTTTTCCTTTAAGAAGAGAGAAAGCTAGTTTCTTTGAAATGCTGATATAAATGATTACAATAGAAAGGGAAATGTTAATGACTTGGGAGAGGGAAGGAAAAATTACTGTGATTATGTCCTTGAGTAGGTGGGAAGGGATGGGATCTCAAGTGTTTCAGATTGGAGCACAGACTGCTCAGCCGCAATGTATGGGTCACGGAACGATGAATGAACGGATGACTACTCCTGCGTGAAGCAGCCCCAAACCTGGCTCCTCACGCACCATTTTATTATTGTACCGTAGCCGTCACACGTGCTAGGAATAGGAAGATGTAGTATGTCCCTTGCTATTAGTAACTCTTATCTACTCTCTCCTACACTCTTTCATCAAATATTTTCTGGAGTTCAAACTTAAAATGTAAATATTTTTGGAAGGAGCAAAACACTAGTAGAATCTCCTAAATTTGGAAACCTTTCAGATGACGTTCTTTTTTCATTTGTTTTGTTTTCTGTTGGAGTACAGTTGATTTACAATGTTTCAGGTCCTCAGCAAACTGATTAAGATATATATGCATGCATTCTAAGCTGGTTCAGTCGTGTCTGACCCTTTGAGACCCCGTGGACTGCAGCCTGCTAGGCTCCTCTGTCAGTGGGATTCTCCAGGCAAGAATACTGGAGTGGGTTGTGAGAGCGTGAGAAGGCGTGCAAGGGTGTGCGAGGATCTTCCTGACCCAGGGATCGAAACTGCATCTCTCTTATGTCTCCTGCATTGGCAGGAAAGTTCTTTATCACTAGTGCCCCCTTATATACCTATATTAGGGGTATAATATAATATAATATATATATATATAATATTTATATATTACATATATATATAATATTCAGATTCTTTTCTATTTTAGCTTATCACAAGATATTGAGTGTATAGTGATATACTGTGATATACAGGAGGTCCTTGTTGTTTATCTATTTTATATATAATAGTGTATGCATTTTAATCCCAAACTCCTAATCCGAAATCTCCTCCTTTCCCCTTTGATAAGTATGTTTGTTTTCTACGTATGTGAGTTTATTTCTGTTTTGTAAATGAAGTTCATTGGTATCACTTTTTATATTCCATATATAAGCAATGTCATATAATATCTGTCTTTTTCTGTCTGATTTTCTTAGTATGATAGTCTCTAGGTCCATCCATATTGCTCAGATGGCTTTGTTTTATAAAAGCAGGGCTCATGAGAGTGTGCAGGAGATCTGGCTTCAATCCCTGGGTCGGGAAGATCCCCTGGGGAAGGAAAACCCACTCCAGTATTCTTGCCTGGAGAATTCCATAGACAGAGGAGCCTGGTGGGCTACAGTGCAGGGGGTTGCAAAGAGTTGGACACGACTGAGGGACTAACACACACACATGTGCAGTGTGAGGACATACATAGAAGTTTCTGGATAATGCAAAGGGAGGAACTAGAGAATCAAGAAAGGAGCCAGAAAAGTCATGACTGGGCAGGAGGAGGAGGTTCAAGGCCTCCTTGTCTTTGGGATGGGGTTCTCAAATTATTCCATCTCAGTATCTACTGAAATGTTCAAATTCAATTTATATTGTTTGTATGGGGACCAGTGTTCTGGGATTCTGACAATTAAAGGATATAATAAAATTTAAATATTATATAGAATATTCTCATAGTACGTTTTTAGAGTTGCTTTAACTTTGTTAATAGGAAGTTCATTTGTGTGTGTGTGTGTGTGTGTGTGTGTTCTATTTTTTATTTTATTTTATTTTTAAACTTTACAATATTGTATTGGTTTTGCCATATATCAACATGAATCCGCCACAGGTTTACACGTGTTCCCCATCCTGAACCCTCCTCCCTCCTCCCTCCCTGTACCATCCCTCTGGGTCGTCCCAGTGCACCAGCCCCAATCGTATCGTGCATCCAGTATCGTGCATCGAACCTGGACTGGCGACTCGTTTCATATATGATATTATACATGTTTCAATGCCATTTTCCCAAATCATCCCACCCTCTCCCTCTCCCACAGAGTCCAAAAGACTGTTCTACATGTCAGTGTCTCTTTTGCTGTCTCGTATACAGGGTTATTGTTACCATCTTTCTAAATTCCATATATATGCGTTAGTATACTATATTGGTGTTTTTCTTTCTGACTGACTTCACTCTGTATAATAGGCTCCAGTTTCATCCACCTCATTAGAACTGATTCAAATGTATTCTTTTTAATGACTGAGTCTACAAGCAATAAATGCTGGAGAGGGTGTGGAGAAAAGGGAACCCTCTTACACTGTTGGTGGGAATGCAAACTAGTACAGCCACTATGGAGAACAGTGTGGAGATTCCTTTAAAAACTGGAAATAGAACTGCCTTATGACCCAGGAAGTTCATTTTTAAAATTTTTGAAAGCTCCTTAGCAAGATTCTGGTCACACAGGCATTTTGAGGTTGCAGAGATGGTGACCAAGGCAGAATGTCCATATCTAAATTTCACACATATTTAATACTTTTAACATGCAATTTATGTCATTGCATATAAGATTCAATGTGATATTAATGAACAGTCTAATCAATTAAAATTCTTTGTCATATCTGCTGAATGCTCACTTTAATATATACTATGATTTAATGTAAATGCTGAAAATCTAAAGATGAGGCATGTTTGACCTTGAAAAGGCATTGATGATAATTCTCTGTGAAATATGCCAGTTGCAATTTCAGAAATGTGCAGACTGCCAGGGATTGCTTAAAAAATGGAAATAGGATTTCATGTGATTGACCTTCTAGATCACATATGTGCTGAAATGCCTTTTGTGTTGAAGCTGGGAAGCTTAAAACACTGAGCTCTTAGGAAAAAATCTCCTCATCACATTCTCAGTGTTCCAAGTCACTTGGGCTTTCTGAGCCCAATTACTTATTTTTAAACTAAGTTGAGCCCATTTTTTGCTACTAACTTCCTTATATTTTCACTTCCATTTCCCAAATGGGATTTCACTGAAAAGTCTTATTGGATAGAAAATTTTAAATAAATAAAAAGTGATACTCAGTACTTAATAGCTCCAAATAACATTTGGTGGGAAAGAGAGAGAAAGACTCAAAAGGTGAAAACCTAATGAATAATGAAAAAAATATTTCAGTAGCTCATTATTTCTGCTATGTTAAAATCCTGATGGTTTTCTGCAGGCATTGTTAAATGAGATTTATTTTTTATTAAAAAAAAACTATCAGAAAACAAACATGCACAACCTATCATTTCAAACTAGTGAGATCACCTGAGATAGGTTAGAAAACCCTAGTTTGTTACACATGTAACACATGAAGAGAGGTGTTTAAGACACAAGGATAATAGATATATTGAACCATTGACACACATAGGCACTAGTTAGTAAGGGGAGGCAACTGACAAATGAGAACAGGCTGGTTACAGACAACATGTAAGGCAGTACTTATGTGTACCTATTAATATAAGATCTCCTTTGAAGATTCACTCTTTACCAGTAACATCAAGAAGAGCAATAAAAAGATCATTTGGTAAACCCAGTGATGCATGCTTAGGCTTGAGGCTCCTCTCTTCATGTGAATTTTTTCTATCTGGATTCTGAAATTCATTCTTGCATTGTCTCATTTTACTATTAGTAAAATGATTAGTATTTTGAAAACAATATAAGACATATCCTTTATTTTAAAAAAGCTACTGGAAAATGTGTTCCCAGTACATATCTTTCTAAGTACGTTTTCTATTAAAGAAAGGGGTCGAATATTTTGTTCTAATAAAACAAATGCTACATTAGTGAAATTCCCCCTAACATTGCAAGTCTGGAAGACAGCTCTCGATTTTAGCAAAGTGGTTCTGACACCAAGGACTACTTAGGCTGATTAGGAATGTCTCTATTCCCTATGGATGCCCTCAAGGGATCTATATGAGGTTATATTTCCTCTTTAAAAGTGACAGACAGTAACAGAATTAGATTAGTTACAGCTCCTTTAAAAAGATACATGCAATTGTATATTAAGATATATACTTGGAAGCCATTTATATTTGAAGATTTCAGTATCTCTGTTAGTCAAAAAAAACAAAGGGCCAGGAAGGTTCATCCTTTAGACAATTGAGAAAAAATAACTAAAAATAAAATTAAAGAAAATATTTGCTTCCTATTTATTAAAGCATGTCTACTTAGAAAGCAAATGACTGTGATACCAAAATTTAGAATTGGTTGCTATTTGAAATGATTACCCAAAGACATAATTACATTGAGAGCTCTTATTAGAGAAATGTTAGCAGTTACATAAATCCTCTTTAGATTGTTATGGCTTCTGGAATCATACTCGTGATTTGAGGCAGAAGACTTTATGGAAATAGGGAGCATTTACTGAAGAGCATTTGAGTGAAAGAAATATCCCTTCAGTGCAATGTGAATAGTCAGTCACGGATAGGTAATCTTATTAGATCTGACTTAATTGCAGGTATGTGGAAAAATGAAATGCCCCGTTTATGCATGAAAATGGATGTTCACTTTGTCAGGTGAAGTGGGGACAGTTAAATGAACCAGAATGCAAAAACACGACCAGCTCAACTTTTAGGAATACTCTACTGCTAGCCTTAGAAATGACTGTACAGCCAGCTCTAGCTCCAGTGCTTAGAGCATAGGAAACAAAGCCCCAAAGCCTTCAGCCATATTCGTCTATCTAGAACAAAACCCAAATCTGCAGCGTGTCAGGGTCGTGCTGGAATGAATCAGCTGATCTGATCTGATGTGAATTTCTGACCTAATTTTGCTGTAGGACTCAGGGCTTAGGCAGAGAAAACAAGGTTAATGTGTTGATAAGGGGGTGAGATTAAACAGCGGACAGTATCTTAATAACCCTTTCTAATTTCAGCTTCCTCTTGTGTTTGTGATTAATTCCAATCACTTTTCTATGAATCATTTCAGAGGACCACAAGCTGCTTTATTTTTTTTTAATTGTTGTTAAAATTGTGCATCCAGATTTCTTTATTCAAAGTTTAAACAAGATATCTAGACATTGGAGTAATTCTTATCATAATACAAATTCATGTGGATATTTTAAATTCATAGGACCCTACCATTAGAAGAGAGAATTCAGTAATTTGCCTTGTCCATCCCTCACTGCTCTTTATTGAGCCAGAAGCCAAATCTACAAGGGTGATCCTAAATAAATTGATTTATTAAAAATGTTCTATATTTCCAGTGCTGGAAGGGAAAGTTAATATTAATGAGCATGTATCTAAGGACACCACTTATGCTCATTAATATTAACTTTCCCCATTTAGCCTAAGGACTAAATTTGTCCATTTTGGTTGTTGTACCAGTTCACTTTATAAGTCAGAACGGTGTCTGACTGCTGGCCTCCTGTTTTCAGTAAGGGTCGTCACAGTCCTAAGAGGATTTATACTAACATCAGTATTCATCTTTTACAATTCATATTGCATCCATATTTGTAATAGAGGTGACTGTAGGTTTTTCACTCTGTCACCTGTGGGGGCACTTAGAGGTCCCATTAAGAGGGACCTTTAATGGCTCAGGTTAAGGTAAGACTTTATTCTTATGTACCTTTTGGAGAGTATTTATCCCTCTGGTTGTTGCAACTTTAATTACATCTGGGACCTAGTGTTGACTTCACGTTTTAGGAAGCTCAGTGTCTGTTCTGTATCTGAAATAAATAGACAGATGTTGGCAAGAGGAGGGGCTTTTTAGAACACAATCCCATGTGCGACTGTCAGTCAGCCTGAGAATTAAGCTCTTATGCGGAGGATACCACGGCAAAGAATGGACCTTTCAAATATCCATACCTACGGCTACCTGAATCATTGAAAAGAAACCCATTGGAAAGTATAAGGTAATCTTTTTTTTTTCAAAAGCAGTGTTAAATATTTAGAGATGGTTATAGATTAATGGGGCAATAGTTTTTAGTTTAAGGCTGTTTCTTTATACTCTTCAGGCTATCAGAGGATATTCTCAATCTTTAAGTAAACATAGCCTTTGGAAAAGGTTCAAAAATCCAGACAAGGAAAAGAAATTATTATGGAGCTAGGGTATGAGTCAGGGGACTTTCATAACTACTAAAAATGCAATATAGCTTAGAGAACATGTCTAATGTAACAAATGAAACAGCTAGAGCATAGGCTGAGCATGCTAATAAAATAGATCCAAGGCTTCTGTCCAACTTTGACATAGCCTGAAAGAAAACATCTTCATTATAAATGTATGGGTCACCTTGAAATTAACTTTAATCATGCACTGATAGAAGGAAAATCAAGCTCCTCTCCCAAAATGAATCTCTGCTTGAAACACATGCCTCTGGAGAAAAGTTATTCTGAATAACAGTCATATTTGGAAGTACAGGACAGAATATTCATAGCCATGCTACAATATGAATATAACTAGCCTGCCAGGAAGCAGAGGGAACAATATTTTTTAAGAAAATCACTTTCATTAAGAGGCACAAGGAAGCTGTTTTAAAGATAAAAACACCAGCATTTAAAATCCATTATTTTAATTAGTAAATTGCATTTTAGTCTCTGATTTGGGACTAAGTATACCACTCAGCATATCCTGATGTTTGAATAAAAAATGAAGTGGCTCAGCAGTGAAGAAGAGCTTTACCAAGAAGACTTGATAATTTTCTATCAGGGTGGCATTTATATGTGCTGTGCAGTATTTTGTTTCTATATAAAGTTTTTCATTAAGCATTTACTGAATGTCTATCACAACTCAGGTATAGTTCTAGGTGCTTGGGATAAAGCAGTGAACAAAGAGTTTAAAAAAAAAAAAAAAAGCTTGTCCTCGTAGGATTTACAATCTGGTGTGTTGGGTAAGGGAGGCAGACAGTAAACAAGTGGAGAGTAAGTTCAAATTTGATGAGTGATGTGGAAAAAATGAAATAAGGACATGGAAGCCAAGGATGTGGATGAAGAGAGCAGTGGTACATAGATGGTCAGGAAAAGGCTCACTATGGATGTCACGCTATGGATGTCACTGACCACGAAGGTCACTGTCACTCAGTGGAGATGAGAGGAGGATTTGCTGCAGGGTTTGGGAAGAAAGAATGCCATAATCTGACTCCCAAGTAGAGAGGAGGATCATTCTGGCTGCTCTGTGGGGCAGGAGCATCAGTTGGGAGGCCGTAAAAACCATCCCGAGGAGGACAGAGGGTGGCGTGGACCAGAGCAGCAGCACTGGACAGGGGGAAGAAGTGGTGGGATTGGAGGTGAACTTTGAGGGTAGAGTTGGTGAAATTTGGCGACGTCGACTGGCTGTGGGGTGTAAAAGCAAGATAAAGGATGACATTCCCATTAGCTGGCATAGTGAAGACAGCAGAAAAGGGGTTTTGGTGAGAAAGGTTTGGGGCATATTGAGATTTCTCAGGCTTTTAATCGTTTGTTGGTATGTATGAGAATTTCTTATTTCCTTTTTGATATTTTGTGGGTACGGGATTGAAAAATTGCATAGAAATTTGAAATACTTTTATAAAACTCAAAGTTGTACACACACATATTTAAGAAAGATTTGAAGAAAGATTTTTTTTTTTTAGTGTTTATTCAGCAAAGGGCAAGTGTGTAGATTAACCAGAACAAATAAATAATTGCCTGAAGGTTTCTGCCTTTGTGCAGATTTAGTGGAGTAAGTGATCTCGATTCTAAGAGCTACGTGAGCCACACTCTCGGACGCTTTCCAGTTAAGACAGAAAGAACCACCCTCATCCTGTAATCTTAGAAGCAAGATGAAAGGCAGGTGTAGACAGGCAGAATACTTGACATTGTTAAAAAGTAAAAATGCTCTAACAATGGGTAGCTTCGGCTATGTTTATTTACGGCCTTTTTGCGATGATGGAGACATAGATAAGTAGTTAACTGATGGACCTTTTCCATCAGTTACATGGGACCTTTTCCCTGTCCTGAGGTACTTCAATAAACCAGGGTTATCATCCTGTTGTAAGATGTAGATTCAGAGTAAAGTTGTGTGTGTGTTGGCGGACAGGAAGTAACGTTGTGTGTGTTGGGCTACAGGAGAGGATAACTAAGTAGTGGGAAAATCCTGGTGCCCGGACAGAAGGTAGAATTGGTTTCTTCTACTTTCTAACTAAGGTGAGACCCATAAAGGGGTCCTTAATCCTTAAAGTGACATTAACTCACTTGTTAATTAGAAATAATAATATGCCCTTTCTTGTATTAAGAGAAATAAAGGTACAACTCACATGGAACAACCAGTGGAGTAATCGATGCATCATAACTGTTTAGAATTGGTAGCTGCCATTATTGTTAGCATTATTATTATCATCACTATTATTGCTTTCACAGTCAACATTATGACCTTCATCTTCATCATATAATATAGCTACATTAATAATGACATACTGCACCAACTAAAAAAAAAATCTGTATCCATTTAGGTAGAAGGCAACACAAGGAAAGGAATTGGACTGTTTGCTTTAAGTGATTGCAAATGACACGTACACCCAGCCTCAAATGTGAATTTCTTCCTTTTGTTTCATCTTCTCTATGTACACATATTTTTGCTTCTTCTCCTAAAATAGTTAAAATTATATGAGGGCTGAAAGATTTTAGCACCTAAATTGATTCAAAAGGATACACTAATTAGTAGTTTTAGTCTTAATTATTAAACTGGTTTTCAAGAGCAGAGAAATTGCCTCTTGTGTGTAGTAAGTTTTGAAATGTTTGTCATATAAGATTGTATCAAACTCAGTCCATTCACTGATGATCTGTTTCCTATAGGAATAGTAAATAAGCTAGCATAGTATGTGATATTTGAAATGTAAATCATTAATGAATTTCCAGATCTTTACAGGGAACTACCCTGAAAGTTTTCCCTCTTGGCATATGAGCTGCTAAATTTTTACTTTTTTCATGGAAATGCATACTTTCTGTGAAGAAACTGCTTATAACACTTGGGCTAAAACTAAACAGAGAAAGGAATAATGACTCATGAAGATAAAATAACAACTTAACGTCTACAAGAGATACAAGCTAAAATATTTTTTAAAAAATACTTTATTATTTGATTTCTCTTCTGGAGAGCAACATGTTTTCAACATGGCAGTGTAAATACTGCTAAAAGATTTCAGCTTCCTATTATTTTGAGACTTACTTGGGAGACTAATCACATGAAAGCCTCTACCTGCCCTTCACACCAGGAAAGAACTCTTCTTCCTTTTAAACCCCTTGATGCAGTAATTGTAACTCTGACCTACCCAGCTCTTTTTTAAAGAGAACCAGAATTGCATGCAGACACTTGAGCCTTTGAGAATTTTCCTAGAGGGATTCTTAACCTCCTAGGGTGCTTGTTTTTAGATTGTTGCACCCTGGTGGCTCAGACGGTAAAGAATCCACCAGCTATGCAAAAGACCTGGGTTCGACCCCTGGGTTGGGAAGACCCCCTGGAGGAGGGCATGGCAACCCACTCCAGTAAAGAATCCCATGGACACAGGAGCCTGATGGGCTACAGTCCATGGGGTTGCAAAGAATCAGACATGACTGAGCAAAGCACACACACACATATAATTTAAACAAACTTTAAAAATACTCTGAAGCCAGTTACAATACACAATTGAAACAGTATTTGTTTTGGAGATAAATGACAAAACAGGACTAGATATCATTTGTTGAGCAAGTTATTTTATAGATCATTTTTAAGGAAACATTGTTCTTTCAGCAGCTGGCATTTTATTTTGTTTAGGGAGAGATGGCATTTTGTGATTTACACACAAAAAAAGAAAACAGTAATGGAGAATTTTTTTGAAAAGACAATGGGGAGACATGCTTGTAGCGATGAGAGGATGAACAGACTCTTTTCTCAAGAGAACGGGGATGACTTCCTTTTTTACCCTCCTCCCCTACCATGTATGAAATTATATGGTAGGGAATGTTTGATCACAGTGAGACTAGAATCTGAAATAATTTACTTTTCTGTTATCTTTAAAGCATTTTAGAAAAAACTCACTATAATTGATAAACATTATTCCCTTCTGCCTTCTGGCCTCTGGATAATGAAGCAAAAGGTTAAGAGGTGGATAGTTTATGACTTTTCTCACGGTTTTTACAGAGTTCTTTTTGAAGGCAAAAAACCTCAGAAAATTCCAACTCTCAGCAGATCAGTACAAATAACATCTTTTTAGAAAGAAATGCCATGTACTTTGCAACTCTTGTTAGCACAGACACATTCATTTCTAGAAATCAGTTCTTTCAAATACCAAATTTCACTTCGATTATGTCTTTTTGATAGAGTTTTATTTTTATTTTTCCTTAATGTCTTTTTAGGATTTTAATTGCTTTCCTTAGTTCCGGTGTTTTATAATACACTTCAATTCCAATCTGGTGTGTAATGTGTGTATGTGTGTGTGTGGGTGTTTGTGTGCTTTGTTCAGTTTGTGCACAATTATTTTTAAAAAGCCTGGGTATTTCAAATAAAAATAGAGGAGAGAAATACATTTTCAAAACATGGTACATGGTTCAACAGATTAAATGGAATAAAGAGCGATGGGGGAGGGGGATAGAAAATGACTGCCTAGTAAAAGGCTTTTTAGCAAATCATACTGAATCTCATTAATAAAGAATACGTCCCCTAGAACCGTACAATCAATCTGCCATGTGCATTAGTGATGTCTAGCCCAATTCAGGTAGATAAATTGTTCCCTAAGTGTTGGTCGCCTGCCACTCAAATCACAATACCCGATAATACATGCCATGCTGAATTTCCCCTGACTCATGATGAATTTTTTCACAGGTTAGACTGGGCTAAACAGGTGAAAGAGAAGAACGATGTGTGTCTGTATGAACACCACCAGCAGCAGCCAAAACAACAGATAACTGGACAGCGAAATAAGAGAATAGGACACTGAACCAATCTACCAAAAATAAACTGACAGGGAGGAATCCAACCAAACACATCGCCAAAAGTGTCAGCTAAAAATACAGCCAGAAAAGTGTGCAGTCAATACAGAGCTTGCAAAGCCAGATGAGAGCATTACTGTAGTGTAAAGAGATCCATCATGGAAAAACAGGCATAAGACAAGGAAGATAAAAGGGAAGAGGAAGCACAGTACCTAGAGACTTCCATGGATGTTTTTCAATGAATACTTTAATTACAGCATCTAGTCTGGTTTCTACCCATGAACAATTCTATTTACTGATGAATACCATAACTAACCTACTTCCCCATAGCTAGCTGTCAGAGCGTTCATTATTATAAACAGATACTTTTAAAACATCTTTTTAAATTTTATATGGGGATATAGTTCATTTACAGTGTTGTATTAATTTCAAGTAGCAAAGTGATTCAGTTATATAGATACATATATCTATCCTTTTTCACCTTCTTTCCCCATATAGGTTATTATAGAATATTGAATAGAGTTCCCTGTGCTATACAGTAGGACTTTGCTGATTATCTGTTTTACACATGGTAGTGTGTCTATCAAACAGATACTTTTTAAAGACATGGTATAATATGTCTTTGTGAGACTCTGGTTTGAATTGATAACATGTAATTTTTCTGAAGAAGTCCATCGGTTTTACATACAACCTGCAAACAAAAGCATCCGCTTTCCCACCTATAGTGGAAGGGAAAGTCTTCTATCACTCCTTACAAGATTAAAAAATCTCTAAGGAGACATTGTGCATGTAAGAGAGCATTTTGAAATGAGGTGGGAACACTAAGCCTGTGCTGTCCCATGATTGCATTAAAGTGGAAGAATGAAAGATTAGGCTGGTATTGGGTTTAAGAAGAATGCTGCTTGTGGATTTGTCATTAATGCTGTGACTCTATCTGTCCAAGCCTTTCCATTTCAATGTGACTTAGAATTCTAAAAGGAAGTCAGCTTAAAGGTGTCAACACAATCCCCTGTGTAACTTGCCTTCAGCAAAGAACCTCTATCTTTAATTTAACACAGTTGGCAATCTTGGTTTGAGACAGACTGTGATTTAGTTAACATGAAAACAGGATCACCTCTGTCACCCCCGGGTTGAATGAGGAGCTCAGCCCAGGCTTGATGGCATGTATGAACTATTGTAGAAATGATAACCTGCGAACAAAATGAAATGGGCTCAATGAACATGTGAAAGAATGGATGAAGCCACCCTCTTGTGGCTTGATCTCTTCTAAAGATGTGCTTTAATAATGGGTGCGTGTTATGTTACCTCAGTCACATAGATAAAACTCATCTTAATGAACCAGCTCAGAATAATCAATCTGATGCAACAAAAATCATCTCCACGTGCCAACGAGCAGCTCTTGTTAGGTCCTGATAAAGTGAAAGTCTTAGTTGCTTAGTCATGTCTGATTCTTTGCAAACCCATGGACTGTAGCCAGGCTCCTCTGTCCTTGGGATTCTCCAGGTAAGAATACTGGAGTAGGTAGCCATTCCCTTCTCCAGGGGATCTTCCCAACCCAGGGACTGAATCCAGATCTCCTGCACTGAGGGTGAATTCTTTACTGAGTCACCTTGTTCTATTAGATCCTGATAATGATGCAGCATATCCTGGGAGTCAAGAATTAGCATGTAATGGAAACACTTTCAACTCCTGGAGTAGTCAGTTTAGTTAATAAAAATCTTATCTTTTAACTACATGGATCATGAAGGTCAGGGAAGCCTGGTGTGCTGCAGTCCATGGGGTCACAAACAGTCGGACATGACAGAGCAACTGAACAACAAGAAAATCTTCACCTTAGAAAATTTTCTAAAAAAGATAATTTATTTTCTTCATTCATGATCCATGTAGTTAAAAGATAATATTTTTATTGATTTGGAGACATTTTATGCCTCACGTGGACCATGTAATTCCCAAGATACTTGATGAAATGCAATTTCATATATTTAAGATCAGACCTGAAAATCAAATTTTCATTATTTTTTTTATATTTGTGTCTCAACTTTGGAAGAAAAAAAGCATTTCCCTTACTCCTTCTAAATTCAATCAGATAGATTTTTAAAAATGAATGAAGAAAATGTTACTTTATATTCAAAATAAAGTATATTCATAGTGGGACAGTGAATTAAAGTTTCATCAAGTTATTTTTTTCTCAGGTACAAGGATGTCAAATTCATCAAAAGCCCCACTTGCATACTTTCTATATATGATCTCCAGCCTCAGTTTCTGTTATTTAGCCCTAATTATCATCTCTAAGCGGAGAAGGCAATGGCACCCCACTCCAATACTCTTGCCTGGAAAATCCCATGGCCGGAGGAGCCTGGTAGGCTGCAGTCCATGCTAAAGGTCGGACACGACTGAGCGACTTCACTTTCACTTTTCACTTTCATGCATTGGAGAAGGAAATGGCAACCCACTCCAGTGTTCTTGCCTGGAGAATCCCAGGGATGGGGAAGCCTGGTGGGCTGCCGTCTATGGGGTTGAACAGAGTCGGACACGACTGAAGTGACTTAGCAGCATCATCTCTAAGCAAAGCAAATAGCCACATAAATAATACAACTCCCACATATAAACTGTATGGAGAATCCTTTATTGTCCGTGGCTTATATGTCCTCCTAAAATCGAAGCATCAAATGGAAATAAATTAGATAAAAAATAAGGAGAAAAATGAAACTCCCCAAGAGATCAGGGTAATCTTAGCCCGGTCACTAAAATGCCAGACTATGTTTCTTTCTTCTCTAGTCTCTGAGTTTATAAGTAAGTTTGCAAAATACTTGTCACGAATGGTCATTAAAAGAGTCCTTGTAGTTTTGCAAAATAAGCCAAAAATAATTTGAAGTTATTTCCATCAGACTCAAAGTTGTATGCCTAAACTGGCACTTAATCACTACGGTAAAGTTGTTTTTCTAGAAACCAAATTTTTAGCAACCTCGACATTAGACATTGATTTTTTTAAGGGATAGAGCTTTAATAAAAAGGAGACAGAAACATGTCAGGTGCCTGGCAAGTGTGTGTCTTTGGAGTGACCATGTCCTTTCCCACTGTGGAGTCAATCAGACGCAGCTCTGACACGGCTATAAGACAAGGAAGTTCGTGTATTCATGCAAAAGGTCACCTATATGGCTTTTTTCAAACTAGTTAACTTGGCATATCAGAATTTCTATTTTTATTTTCATTTTCTGTGTGGGCGTGTGTGTTTGAGTCATTGATGTTTTGATGGATTATACACAAAGCATTTCTCACCAGGAATTTATCCAACAAGTCAAGGCACTTTGGTTATTAAATTGAGGTCTCATGTTAGAGGCCATTAAGCAAATTATTCAGTGCACTCTGCTTTAGCAGGCAAGGGCACAGGTACAGTACTTTATAACTGGTTAATTTCCTGCGGCAATTAAATTCTTGACACACACTTGGAGTGAGAAACAATGGAAAAGGGAAAATTAAAGATGGCTTTCTATTGTCAAGTTTCTGTTGGAAAATGGGCCTTTGAAAAGAGGTTGATCTAATACATTTAAGGATTCACATCTTTTGTCCTATGGCAGATTAGAAAGTTCCAGTGGTTTACAAGCAGAGATAAATGTTTGGGGCTTTAGATTTATTTTATTTTTAGATTTTATACAAGCAGTAAGAGTTTCATTCTAATAGATTTTAACAGCTACTGTAGCAAACTAGAAAAATACTTTTTAATAGTGAAATTGGACTAATTCAATATACATGTTATATAAATGTCTAATTTTCAGTTTGATGGTGGATTAAGAGACAAGGAAACTATTAGTATGTGTGGAGTGTGTGAGAAAACATTAATGTTTAAATTCAAGTTTAAATTCATTATAGTGGGAAAATCCAAATGAAGAAAAATGAGGTAGCTTTTCAGACATAAATTCTTAATAATTGAAATCAAAATAAAATAATTGAAATCAATAAAATTTTAGTTTTGAGATAAAATTATGTCAAAATAAAATTAGTTTCATGTTATAGCTATCTCTTTTTTCTTTTCTTTTTTTACTTCTTCAGTATTTTCATCTGAACCCATAGTATAGTACAGCAGGTGGTTTACAGCATCAGATTTCTTTTCAGGCTGTACTTTTGTTCCTAACTCCTTCTGGATGTGTGATCATGTGCGAAGTACTCAAACTCTCTGGGCTGCAGATTTTTCTATGAAAAAGTGGTGATGATAATAGCATCTACAACTCATGTTGTTATAAGAAACCAATGACATCAGGCATGCAGAGGGCTTAAAACAGGACTTGTAACACTAAATGAACATTAGCTCTTATAAATGAAATGTTCCCAGCATGAAGACAGGGCCTTGGCTTCACTTTACTGTATCTTCAACATCTGGAAAAGTATATGCTTAATAAATATATTTGAATGATTTATTGAATATTAATTTGTATTAGGAGATCTTATTCATGACTTAGCAGCAGCAGCAGCAGCGTTCATAAGTTAATAGGAAGTTAGTGATATGGTGTGATTTGAGGGGAGGCTAATGCAACGTGAGTCTGAGTGAACTCTGGGAGTTGGTGATGGACAGGGAGGCCTGGCGTGCTGCGATTCATGGGGTCGAAAAGAGTCGCACACGATTGAGTGACTGAACTGAACTGAACTTGAATGTAACTCTCAGCATCTGTGAAAATCTCTTTTTCAATATAACCAGTGCTACACAACATAGCACTTGAGAGTCCCTTGGACTGCAAGGAGATCAAACTAGTCAATTCTAAAGGAAATCAATCCTGAATATTCACTGGAAGGACAGAAGCTGAAGCTCCAATACTTTGGCCACCTGATGTGAAGAGTCAACTCATTAGAAAAGACCCTGATGCTGGGAAAGATTGAAGGCAGGAGGAGAAGGGGATGACAGAGGACAAGATGGTTGGATGGCATCACCGACTCAATGGGTCTAAGTTTGAGCAAGCTCTGGAAGATGTTGAAGGACAAGGAAGCCTGTGTACTGCAGTCCATGGGGTTGCAAAGAGTCAGACAAGACTGAGTGACTGAACAACAACAGCAAATATAACCAAGGCTTTTCTGATGGCTCAGATGGTAACAAATCTGCCTGCAATGCAGGAGACCCAGGTTTGATCCCTGGACTGAGAAGATCCTCTGGAGAGGAAATGGCTACTCACTCCAGTGTTTTTGCTTAGAGAATCCCATGGAGAGAGGAACCTGGTTGGCTACAGTCCATGGGGTCACAATGAGTCAGATAATGAATTGAGCAATTAATACACAGACACACATATACATCTCAAAAGTATAAGATTATTGTTTTGGCTTGCATTGATTCAGTCTTTATATTGTGAATGAAGAGACAACATATTAGTAAAATTATATCCGTTCAGTCAGTTCATTCTCTCAGTAGTGTCTGACTCTTTGTGACCCCATGAACCGCAGCACGCCAGGCCTCCTGTCCATCACCAATTCCCAGAGTCCACCCAAACAAATATCCATCGAGTCAGTGATGCCATCCAACCATCTCATCCTCTGTCATCCCCTTCTCCTCCTGCCCTCAATCTTTTCCAGCATCAGGGTCTTGTCCAATGAGTCAGCTCTTCCCATCAGGTGACCAAAGTATTGAAGTTTCAGCTTCAACATTAGTTCTTCCAATGAACACCCAGGACTGATCTCCTTTAGGATGTACTGGTTGGATCTCCTTGCAGTTCAGGGACTCTCAAGAGTCTTCTCCAACACCACAGTTCAAAAGCATCAATTCTTCTGCGCTCAGCTTTCTTTATAGTCCAAATCTCACATCCATACATGAACACTGGAAAAACCATAGCCTTGACTAGACGGATCTTTGTTGACAAAGTAGGCTCTGCTTTTTGATATGCTGTCTAGGTTGGTCATAACTTTTCTTCCAAGGAGTAAGCGTCTTTTAATTTCATGGCTGCAGTCACCATCTGCAATGATTTTGGAGCCCCCCCAAAAATAAAGTCTGACACTGTTTCCACTGTTTCCCCATCTATTTGCCATAAAGTGATAGGACCAGATGCCATAATCTTCGTTTTCTAAACGTTAAGCTTTAAACCAACTTTTTCACTCTCCTCTTTCACTTTCATCTAGAGGCTTTTTAGTTCCTCTTCACTTTCTGCCATAAGGGCCGTGTCATCTGCATATCTGAGGTTATTGATATTTCCCCCAGCAATCTTGATTCTAGGCTTGTACTTCCTCCAGCCCAGCGTTTCTCATGATGCACTCTGCATATAAGTTAAATAAGCAGGGTGACAATATACAGCCTTGACGTACTCCTTTTCCTATTTGGAACCAGTCTGTTGTTCCATGTCCAGTTCTAACTGTTGTTTCCTGCCCTGCATACAGGTTTCTCAAGAGGCAGGTCAGGTGGTCTGGTATTCCCATCTCTTTCAGAATTTTCTTTTCTTTTTTTTTTTAATTTTATTTTATTTTTAAACTTTACATAATTGTATTAGTTTTGCCAAATATCAAAATGAATCCACAGTTTATTGTGATCCACATAGTCAAAGGCTTTGGCATAGTCAATAAAGCAGAAATAGATGTTTTTCTGGAACTCTCTTGCTTTTTCGATGATCCAGCAGATGTTGGCAATTTGATCTCTTGTTCCTCTGCCTTTTCTAAAACCAACTTGAACATCTGGAAGTTCATGGTTCACGTATTGCTGTATCCTGGCTTGGAGAATTTTGAGCATTACTTTACTAGCGTGTGAGATGAGTGCAATTGTGCAGTAGTTTGAGCATTCTTTGACATTGCCTTTCTTTGGGACTGGAATGAAAACTGACCTTTTCCAGTCCTGTGGCCACTGCTGAGTTTTCCAAATTTGCTGGCGTATTGAGTGCCGCATTTCACAGCATCATCTTTCAGGATTTGAAATAGCTCAACTGGAATTCCATCACCACCACTAGCTTTGTTCATAGTGATGCTTCCTAAGGCCCACTTGACTTTACATTCCAGGATGTCTGGCTCTAGGCGAGTGATCACACCATCGTGATTATCTGGGTTGTGAAGATCTTTTTTGTACAGTTCTTCTGTGTATTCTTGCCACCTCTTCTTAATATCTACTGCTTCTGTTAGGTCCCTACCATTTCTGTCCTTTATTGAGCCCATCAGCATTAGTCAATTTCACTTTACTGTGAAGGATTTGTCACACCCATTCCTAATAATAAATAGGTTATAAATCAGTATTCTTTTAAGGGAACATATAAGAGACAAAGAGATTATGAATTAAAGGCAATGGCAATGGGCTGGTAAGAGACCAGTTTTGCATTTTTTATGTCAGATGTAGATCACTATGTAATGTCAACCAGCAGAAAAGTGGGTTTCCAGAAGTCATGCAGCATATAATTGCTGAATTTAGAAAGAGAAGCCAAACTAGTTTCCTGCTATAACTGATCTAAATTATTTCTCTTAGTTTAAATTTTGGTGGATAATAGAAAACAGAAGACAGTTGGGCAATAAAATATGGAATCTTTAGATAAGAGCAATGGAAAGTTAAAAAACCTACTAAGGTCTCTGAACAAATAAAATGCTTCTCATCCTACAATTTTCCCCACAAAACTCCAAATAGATGGATGAATATTAAGGACTATCCAGATTGGCTAAATTTTCAGTGT
Source organism: Bos indicus (assembly GCF_029378745.1). Lineage (NCBI taxonomy): Eukaryota > Metazoa > Chordata > Mammalia > Artiodactyla > Bovidae > Bos > Bos indicus. Next base: position 113,525,424 of record NC_091761.1, read on the forward strand.
TACCAATATAATCCCCATTCAGTATTTAAAACCTGGGAAAATGTCACCAAAATGGGTCATTATTTATACAATATTAAGTGAAAAGTCAAATAACGGTACTCTATATTGTGTAATTTTAGTCAAATTTATTTATCCTCAAATTATCTGTTTCCTCCTTTATGAAAATCAGTCATAACGTCCTCTTTGCCAGACAGTAGTGAGTGTTAAATGGAGGATAAATACTGCTAGAGGGACCACTACTCTCCACCCATAAAGGATGTGTTCCCCCACAAGTTCAGCCTCTTGTACTTCGAGCCATTCATGATCCTGTCTCTTAGGTTCCTATGATTCCTTCGAGACAGCTCAAGCAGTATCTCTGACAACTTCTCTGATTTTCACAGACCCTATTGTTTATTCTCTCTTATTTTCTTTTATTGTACTCTCTATGATTCTAACATTTAATGCACCTTCTGGAATGATTTCTATATATCAAATTAAAAACAGCGAAATAATGGCCAGATCCTGGCACAGAGTCCCATTCAAACAAATGAGAATTTAGCCACTTGGAATATCAGTAAAGTGGTATAGATCTTTGCTGGAATCTCCCAAAGAATAGCCTAAGGGCCATTGCATTCAGAAAACCTGACATAACGGCTCTCCTTTCTATTACCAGACAACCCAGGCTCTCTTCTCTCCACTCTGCTGCTGTCTGGATAAGCTCTTTATTGTGTAGATCAAGATAAGTGAATACTGGGGTTTTATGGGGAGGAAGAGAGGCTCATTTTTGGCCTTCATTCTTTGTATAGTACCCGAACTTTGCACAAGAGAGCAGGTCCCTAGACTAGATGTGCAACACAGCAGTCTTCCTCCTTGGGAAATGAAGAAGAGATGTTTATAATTACTTATAATGCAAAATTTTCTTTTTTATCCTAGTCATATAGTTGACTCTTCCCCTCCACTGCTAGTTTGAGTTCCTGCTTAATATAGGTATAAGATAGAGTTTGGAAAAAAAAATGACAGATTGGCATTCCAAATATCATTTTGCTGCTCTGCCTTTTAAAAAACCTCCACTTTATCTGTTTTTCCCTGCTCAGGTATCCCAGTTATCCTTTGGTTCATGGGTCTCCAACTCCTGGGCTACAGACCCGGTCTGTGTTCTGTTAGGAACTGGGAGGCGAGTGGTAGGTGAGCAAGCAAAACTTCATCTGCATTTACAACCACTCCCATCACTTACATCACCTCCTGAGCTCCACCTCCTGTCGGATCAGTGGCAGCATTAGATTCTCAAAGAAGCATGAACCCTACTGTGAACTGTGCACGTGAGAGATCTAGGTTGTGCGCTCCTTATGGGAATCATCCCCAAACCATCCCCTGTCCCCATCCATGGAAAAAACTGTCTTCCACAAAACCAGTCCCTGATGCCAAAAATGTTGGGGACTGCTGCTTTAGTCCATGGGTCAGCAAACATTTTCAGATCTTCCTTATTTTAGACTTAGAGGACCATAAAGTCTCTATTTATGCTACTCAACTTTGTTCCTGAAGTGTGAAAGTAACTTCAAAAAAACTTAAACCAACGACTATGACAATATTCCAATAAAACTTTATTTAGAAAAACAGGTAGAGGGCCAAATTTGACCTGTGAGTCATAGTTTTCCAAACCCTATTAGTGTATCCATTGGTTTTGGTTGGCCTCATTGGCACCATCCAGCCCAATTCTTCTGAGAGGAATTTTTCTGGTATTCTGTCCTCCCCAAACCTGTGATTCAGAAGCATCAAGAAACTGGGCTTTAGAAAGACACTTGCTGTCAAGTTACCTAGACGGATTATTGATCCCGATGCAAAATAAAGCTTCAGGAGCTCTTTGGGGAAAGTTTTGAAATTCTAGGATAGCTGGTTTTTAAGAATGTGCACAATGTAAGGAAGATAGATGTAAATTATCATAAAGAGATCACAATAGCAACTGACATTAATTTAATGCTTATATCTTGCAAGATCCTATACAATTTTACATGCTGTCTATTTAATCCAAATGATAATCTGAGGTAGATTCTATCATTTGCTCCATTTCACAGATAGAGAAGCTGAGTCTTGAAGAATTCAAGAAATTTGCGAAGATCACATAGTGAGGGTAGGACTGGTCTAGAGCTCAGGTATATTTGGCTTCTAAAAACAATTCTGAAAAAGAAGAGAAGAAATGAGTGAGAAATAATGCATTATTTTGGCAGTGGGATTTAGGGATGGGCAATGACTCAGCCATCAGTTGCTTCTATGTGAGCCAATCTGGCAGGTCATCTGGGCAATTTCAGGATTCCAAGTTCATGAACCAAATGCTAAGCTTGCCTTTTACAGAGTGACACTGCAGAGAGCAGAGAGGAACTTCTGAGCTCTCAGACAGAGCCTGAGGTTTCAAACCCATGATCTAGTTTTCAGAGCAGCTTTTACATCAAATTCAGGATGATGTCTTTAGATTTGTTCAGCACATCTGGAATTTTTTACAATGCATGTGATATTTTGAAAATCGGAAACAATAAGAATCATTTTCTTGTGAAATAAAAACTATTCAGGTAGCTAAGAAGTCCTCTATAACATAAGCCTCAGTATAGCAAAAGAGGAAACAATGAAACTGGTTAGTATATTTTTAAAAATTGTATGTTGATAATCCATTGACTACTTTAAGATAAACTCTTTATACTTGAGAAAAAATAATAAATGATACAGCACCTTTGCTTATAGAATCTAACACTTATGCTGAGTGTTTAACCAAAGCCCCTTAAAGCTTCCCCTTCCAGTGCATTCCTTATAGTATTAATTTGAATTCTGGTGCATCTATGCTAAAGCTGCGTATCAGTGGAAAAAAAAAACAAAACCTTCAGTTGCACACTATATACTTACCATGGCAACCTGATATCACATGGTGCACATGCTGGTCTGGAGGCAAAGAGCTTCACGGGCAGACACACACCAGACTCTCAGCCACGTGACTTTGCCTACAGTCAGCAGCCTTTGCCAAGGAAATGTGTCAGCGTAAACTGATAAACTCCGGGTTATTCTGACTCCTGCAATTCTCTGCTTTCTTTAGATCTGCTCACTCATCTTCTCTCTCTTCTCTCTTTCTTTCCCTCCCTCCCTGTCTACCTCTATCCCTCTCTCAGTTACATATCTTATTGTAGATATGGAATGCAATAGTTAAAGTTTCATTTACCATCTCAGATTGTCTCAAAATAATCCTTTCCAGCGACAAATCAATGACTTTGGGAAAAAAATGTTTTGCAATGTGGTGCATGCATGCATGCTCAGACATGTGTTACTCTTTGTGGCCTTATGGACTGTAGCCCACCAGGCCCCTCTGTCCATGGGATTCTCCAGGCAAGAATACTGAAGTGGGTTGCCATTTCCTCCTTCAGGGAATCTTCCGGACCCAAGGATTGAACTTGCATCTCCCGTGTCTCCTTCATTGCAGGAGGATTCATTATTGCTGAACTACCAGGACTATTAATTTCCGTATCAGTGTCTTAGAATATGCATAACATGTAAGCTTTCCAAAGACTGACAAATATCAGAAATGTCTATAGCATAAATGGTTTAATTTGCACAAATGATTCAGATTCTCTTCTTCAGTTTTATGTGGGGTTATTATTTGTTTGGCCATTATTTTAACAGAATCAAAATTGCTTATTAAGTAAAAAGTATTTATTAATTTTATTAAAACCAAAACCAAAATAAGTCCAGGCACAAATGGGAAAACAAAGCAAACAAAACAAAATAAAAATTTCAGACCATATAATGAATATAAATTCTATCTATTGAAAAGAGTGATGAAAAATGTGGTGGCTCCATCTTTTGCAAAAGTTATTTCAAATCACAGACTAGTATTTTAACCCATTTGGATTAAAGACATCACAGTTACATGCTTTCCATATGGTACAGAGGAATCAAACCACATCTACAAGCAATATACTCTTGGCATTCTTTCAGAGTTTCAGTTTACAGATTGGTTTTATTAACAAAATTCTACACTTTAATGCCTTGCTGGGACTCTTCCTCTCTAGTTTAGTTTCGAGAATATAAGGGCAGCAGGTTTTATGAACAGGCAACTCCCAAGATCTTATATAGGGTAATTAATCTTGTGATTTGTGGTAAAGCTTTTGAACTTCAGGTGAGTCCATTTTCAACTTCCAATGCCCGTCCATCAGATTCCAATGTTATTTCACAAGTAATCACGTTTCTGTGCAAATGTTTTTAATTAATAGCCATTGAGTAATTGCCTGCCCCTAAACTAACTCTCTCTCTCTTTCCTTTTCCTCACCTTTCTGTCTCTCTCCCTCTTTCTCTCTGTCTCTTCTCCCCCCACCTCTCTGGTCTCTTTCTCTTTGTCTCTGGCTCAAATGAGCTTGTTTGCTTGCAACCATTTTGGAAATGATCCAGAACAAAATATCATTAGCATGTTCCGGGAACTCATTTGCAAATGGATTCATGCATTAAGAGGCCCACTTATAAAAATGTGGGGCCCTGTTGCATGTACTGTTAAAGCAGCAGAAAGATTGAAGAGCAGAGTTGTAGGAAAGGTTGACTAAAGTTTCCATCAGTGAGTGTAGTCTGATGTTCACAAAAAATAGAATTAAAAGCAAGATAATAATAAATAATATTTCCAAGAAAAATACTGCAAATGTGTAATTGTTTAATTCAGTGTTAACAAAAGCCATTTCTTTTGAAAATAATATTGATATTGTATTTTCCCCCTTTGCCAAAACCTTAGAATAGGAACAATTACTGAAAAATTATAGTCAGTTCAAAATTAAACAAGAAATGTATAGCCAAATATTTTCAAAGAACAAATGTTAGAATATTTTAAAATTTTATGTTGGATACTATAATCAATATGGTATTGGTGTGTATACACATTTTAGTTTGTCCCTGGAAAGTTGAGTAGGAATGTCCTAAAGGGTCTTCAAATGTTGTTGTTGTTTTTTTTTTTTCCCAAATGAAACTGAGTAAATGGCTTTCAAAAAACGTTACAGTCAAGCAGTATGAATCTTAAAATGTCAGCTGTTTCATTAAGCTGTATTTTGCAAAGATCAGTATTTATGGAATGTAGAACTGACTGTGAATAGAATGAGTGGGAAAAACATGTATCTCTATAACGATCAAACCATGAGCCAATATATTTTAATAAAATGATGACTGTCATTTGGCTGCCTGTGCGTTTCTCCCATTCAGTAATAAGACAGGGTCTGTGTGACTGCTGAAGACAGGTGCTCTTTGTGTTCCTTTCAGAAGAGTTAGGGAGGAGAACGTGGCTAAGGCTTTCTTCTGTGTTGTATAGGATGCTACATAAAGACAATTGAGTACCCAAATGAGGACGCTGCAAAGGGTGGGATGGGGAAGATCAGCATTGCACGAGTGGCCTCAGGGACAGCTGCCACTCTGCCCTCTGCTACAGCAGCCTCCTAAGGGGAGCTTAAAAGCTGCTTAGGAATTTCTATCAGTCAACAGCCACGGTAGGACCAGTCTTTCCACACATAAATTAGGGGAAATAAACCTATTGCTTTCTTAAAATTCTAGGAGAACTTTTAGTGTTTTAGGGCAAGAAGGGGCTGTTCTTTGAGTTAGGAAGTGTGATCATATGTTAAAACGAAATACTTTAAAAATATAATGCTTTAGGCTTCCATAATAGGAAAAGCAATTCTTTTATTTTGAAAATGTTTATGCACTCACTTGATACAGGTGGATTGTCCATTAGGTCCCTCTATTAATAGTAGACACTGGAGTGTACAGCATGAATTTGAGGTGCTGTATGAAGCCAGCTGGCATTAACTGATAATGCATTTTTGTTGTGAACTCTTTCTTCTGAAGACTATGCACCCAGTTATTTCATAATAGATAAATGTACTGATGGTGCCATTGATGTAGACAGTACAAGGCTATATATTATAGACTAACATGTTTACTGTGCTCCTATAAATATATCAACACACACATATATACATCTATACAGATGGAAAACGAATGTCTGTATGATTAAAAAGCCCCTTGAGAACTTGAGACCCTTCAGATATGATCAGACTTGCCCATCTGTGCCAGACATCAATGCTGAATCCACCCTTTGTTGGGTGAAACACTATTGTTCTCACGAGCTATTGAACAACCAGCTGAAAGTGCTCTCTGGGACAAGTCCAAAAAGTGTCCTGGGATATGAGAAGGTTATTGTATTTCACAATACTGCTCTTCCTGCATCCTGACCCACAGTTTGTGATTCTTTACTAGATATATATATATATATATATATATATATATATATATATATATGTTTTGCTTTTTTAAGAGACATTTTTCCTCTGAATTTGCAGCCCTGATAGTTGTTGCTGCTACTGCTGCTGCTAAGTCGCTTCAGTCGTGTCCGACTCTGTGCGACCCCATAGATGGCAGGCTCCCCCGTCCCTGGGATTCTCCAGGCAAGAACACTGGAGTGGGTTGCCATTTCCTTCCCCAAATGGCAACCCGCTCCAGTGATAATTGTTATTTACCCTCAAAGATCTTCTGTAATTAAATGAACATTGAAAGTAAACTAAGCAGAGATAATTTAAGTATCATTTTATATTATTCAGTATACACAGCAGCAAAGGATTAGGTAAGAAAAAGAAAGTGATCTATGTAAAGAGATAAAGAATTAAAGTCTCTTAAACTCAGTTGTCCTTGCCTTATAAATATAAATGAAAAGTGAAAATGTTAGTCACTCAGTCATGTCTGACTCTTTGTGACCCCATGGACCGTAGCTCTCTAGGCTCTTCTGTCTATGGAATTCTCCAGGCAAGAATATTGGAGTGGGTTGCCATTTTCTTCTCCAGAGGATCTTCCGGACCCAGGGATTGAACCTGGGTCTCCCACATTGTGGGCAGACTCTTTACTGACTGAGCCACTAGGGCAGACCCTAAATGTTTAGAGTGCTGAAACCTGGGATATAAATGAAGATGAATTAAAATGAAGGACCCTGATGGTCAAATGATATGTTACACATTAGTTAAAATCTTCAAAGATAGCAGTCAGAGTGGAAACTAAATGAGTTTAATTTTTTAATTTAATTTGACTGCTAAATACTCAAATCTCCTTATGCCCATAGCTACAATCTGCTTATTGATTCAGTTTTCTTTTAGCAGAATAAATTGTTTATCATTCCTAATTATTAAAATGCTTATGAATTTTCAACACATTGATATTCCTTTTACTAATTAATTTCTCTGTAAATTATCCACTTTAGTAACCCAAAGGGATGAATTTGTATTATAGCAGTTGCCCTTTTTGGCTTTATTTCGCAATCGTATTTATGCTCATGCATACAAACACAAGCATATAACCTGCATTCATTCAGCTACTACATGTAAATTTATTTCAGGATCACATATCATTGTGGTAAAGAACTTGGACCCTATAAACAGACAGATCTGGATTTAATATTTGGCTCCACCACTCACACCTTTGGAGCACGACTTTACTCATATGTAAAAGGGAGATATTTGATATTACCTCCTTCATGGGATGGTTCTAAGAGTTCAATGAGGTGATGCATATAATGTGCTGGGTATTGAGTACTAGTAAATGTAAAATTATTGATCACTTCCTAGGTGCCAGGCACTGGGACTTTCAGTTGTGCTGTGGACTTCTTACTGGGCTCACTGTCTCTAGTTCTTATACCCCACATTTAGTCAAATTAACATGTGCCTGTGCAGTCACTCACCCAGTTGTGTCCGACTCTTTGCAACCCCATGGACTGTAGCCCACCAGAGTCCTCTGTTCATGGAATTTTCCAGGCAAGAACACTAGAGTGGGTTGCCATTTCCTACTCCAGGGGATCTGCCTAACCCAGGGATCGAACCTACTTCTCCTGCATCAGCAGGCAGATTCTTTACCACTGTGCCACCTGGGAAGCACGAAATTGACATTCAGCAGCCAAATGAATTGATCAGAGGAAGTCTCTTCCCTGGGCATTTTTGTGCTTTCTTTTGCCTGCAAAACGAAGGCCAAACAATCCTTAGTCCAACATTCAACATAAATCCGTTTACTAGGGCTGCTGTAACAAAGTAAAGTAAAGCTAGATAGTTTAAAAACTAGAAAGTTATCTCACTGTTCAATATCAAGATGTTGGTGGTGGTTCTTCCTGAGGGCTCTGAAGAAGAGTCTGTTTCCTGTTGCTCTCCTGGCTCCCAGTGGCTTGCTGGCAGTTGGCATTCCGTGACTTATAGAAGCACTACTTCCATCACTGCCTTCCTCTTCACATGGTGCTTTCCCTTCACGTGTCTATGTCCAGATTTCACCTTTTTATAAGGACCCAGTCATACTGGTTTAGGTGGCCACCCTTCTGCAACAGGAACTCATCTTAACATCTTCAGTGATCGTATTTTCAAATAAGGTCATAGTATGAAGTACTGTGGGGATTCCCTGGTAGTTCATCTGGCGAAGAATCCGCCTGCAGTGTGGGAGACCTGGATTGGATTTCTGGGTTGAGAAGATTCCTTGGAGGAGGGCATGGCAATCCACTCCAGTATTCTTGCCTGGAGAATCCCAATGGACAGAGGAGCCTGGCGAGCTGCAGTCCACGGGGTCACAAAGAGTCGGACAGGACTGAGCAACTAAGCACAGCACAGCAGCACATGAGGTACTGAAAGCCAGGATTTCAACACATGAATTTGGAGGTAGCACAGTTTAATTCATAATAGAAAGCATGCCATAACCTGGCCACATATCAAAAAAATGCTGACTGACCTCCATACATACTATATTTGCCTGCCTTTTATATAAGCATAAAAGATATCAAACTGCCCTTTTCCATATTTATAGTTCTCAGGTCGTATTCTGCGTTCTTCATATGCATTCCTTGTCTCTTTCTCCATGACCCCTGCTATTCTGCCATCCCATTCCTGCTTAAAAGACTCTACTTCTCTGAACTTCTGTCATATCAGACCTTCATGCCCTTATTTGGGGTCTGCTAGTGGGGTTTAGTACTCTTGCCTGGAAAATCCCATGGACGGAGGAGCCTGGTAGGTGGCAGTCCATGGGGTCTCACAGAGTCAGACACGACTGAAGTGACTTAGCAGCAGCCGTGGGGTTTAGGGAGCAGATGCCCACAGGGGAAAGAGATGGCTTGAGTAGCCACATGATTTACCTCAATAAATCATCAGAATGGAATAGGCTATGTGAAGGAAAAGATGAAGTGAGCTGTGAAATGAAAAATAGAATTTAGCAAACTATACTGCACCTTAAAACTATAAGAACAACTGTGTTATCTTGTGTCTAGCATCTAAAATGAAGCATCTGGGACTTAGGTTCTGTGCTGGGTTGGAACATGGGCTGGAACATTGTCACTTCACCTGTGCTCCTCCAAAGCCACTTGGAAAGGCTTGGTGGTAGCAGTAAATGCTTTATATTTATGGAGGAATCAGTATATGACAAAGGAATTTCCTGCCTTCCCATGTTCTAACTATCTAAAGATAAAATCTGGTATGAAGTATCAGTATTTCCATATTTGGGAGTAAATTTGTGTTAGAGCAAGCTAAAAGACAGCTAGGTTGTCCCTTGTCACAAATAAAACCCAACATAGCTAGCTCTAATATTTGAGGATGTTTAGTTCTCTATTCTCAGAACACATTCCTTGCAGATCATAATTTTTCATTTTCTTCCCACTTCAACTCACTAAACAGAATAAAAGTAATACTACAGGATAATTCTTTGAACTTCTCTCAGAAAAGAACAGCATTTCACCACCATTTTGAATAAACTTAAAGCAGCATGTCTGCAAGTCAAAATGAGGTTTTTTTCTAGACACAGACACTGGGCTATGTGCTTCATATACATCATCAGCTTTAGTCCACCTTCCAGATGAGGCTAAGGAGGTTAAGTAAGGAACCCAATGCCAAAGAACTAGTAAGTGTCAGAAAGCATATCAAACCTAGACCTGTCTGTTTTTAAGCATTGCTTCATGTCAGCTCTCTTTTTTTAGGTAATTTATGGGTGAGAATTTCAGTCCAGATGACCACAGATGGTTAACTATGTCTCTTTCTTCCTCTCTCTGAACTTATGTAGACCATACATATACTGAAGTAACCAGGTAAAAACATGATTGCTTTCTTGTGATTTCATGCCCACCTTTTGATTTAGATCCTGAGTATGTTCTTAAACAGAAGTTTCCCATCATAGCTTACTTTGTGTCTCCTCTTGGATCCTTTACAATGCCAAGTGCAGGACTGAGTGACTAGAAGGTGTGTTCAAACTATGGGTGGATTTTGAATTTTCAGTTTTACTGGGGACAAATGAGTTTTATTGCATACGGATAAATTTCATCTGAAAACCTCCACATTAAATAACGCCATGAGTATATATTGAGTATATATATATTGAGTATATATATATATTGAGTATATATACATTGAGTATATATTCAGTGCTATTACACTGATGTTAAGAACCTACCATAGAATAAAAAATTCTGGCAAGTGCGTTTGCTTTATCAAAGATAGACCCAGGCTCCCCTTTTCATAGAGCACTGCCTTTACTATGGCAGTATAGTGGCAGGCTCATCCCTGAACTCTAAACTGGGAATTCCAAGACCTTATTTGGCAAGAATTATAAAAGCATTGACAAATGACTGATGGTTTTATACAGGTCTTTCAATTGATTTCATCCCTAAAGATAAAAATATCAAAATGTTTCAGTAGATAATAACTCACATTTCACATAATATCTTTCTTTGTTCTAAATGAAAGAATTAAAGCTGGTAGGTATTTCTAAAATATTATCATCATACATCCAAGGGTGAAATAAGGCAATCTAAATGATTTGTTCATTCATTTACTCATACACTCAAATCATTTGTTGAACACTGACCAATTTTTGGCATTAAGAATTTTGATAGAGGACTTCGCTGGCAGTCCAGTGGTTAAGACTCTGTTTCCAATGCAGGGAGCACAGGTTCAATACCTGGTTGGGGAACTAAGATACTGCATGCTGCAGGGCATGGCCCAGAAACAAACAAAAATAAAATAAAAGGAAACTTTCTTATTGAAAAAAAAGAAAAAGAATTATGATAGGGTATGCACATGCTTTGGAAGGACATTTGATTGTGCAACCAGGCCAGAATTAGAGTGTCAAGTAAGTCTTCCTGGGAAAAGTAATAAATGAATTAAGACTGATGTGATGAGTAGAAGTTACCTAGAGTAAGATTCACTTCACTTCAACATTTTGGGTTTCCCTTATAGCTCAGCTGGTAAAGAATCCACCTGCAATGCAGGAGACCTGGGTTCAATCCCTGGTTTGGGAAGATCCCCTGGAGAAGGGAAAGGCTACCCACTTCAGTATGCTGGCCTAGAGAATTCCATGAACTGTATAGTCCAAGGGATCACAGAGTCAGACACGATTGAGCAACTTTCACTTTCATTTCAAGTTTACCAAAAGATTTACATCTTTTAGATGGGTGAAGGTAAGTTTGCCCAGACTTCTAAGAATCCTGCTCAGCTTGGGTAAATCTTACTTCTGATGGGAGATGCCTTGTGTAAAGAAAAATAGGAGAGCCCATTTCCCATTGCATTATGTAAGAGTATGGAAATTTAGTTAACCTGAGGCCATCACTGAGGGACACATCCATTCCTTGCATACAAACAGATAACGTTCTGAGCCTGGAAGAGGAGCAAAACCTCTCACCAGGGACAGGTTCACAGCTGTGTGTAGGGAATGACATGACCAGGACTTGAGTGCCATTTGCAGGCCAAACTTCAACTGAAAATATGCATTTGCTTTTTGAGAAATATCACATGGAAAGGATTCTTGCACATGACTGTGGGGAATTCACCAAGCATTACCATGCCCCGCAATGAGGGTATATCTGGGCTACTGCCAGGTTTTTCTGGGATGATATCCTTCTGGATTGCCATGTGTTCATTAGGAATTTTCAGCTTTGACATGCCTACAGAATTAATCTGTATGAGTTCCAAGTCTTGTCTTGGGTTCGTGCAGTGATTTTTAGATTAAAAATATAAGTCACTGATGCTTATGATGTGATGTGCTGTGAGATGCCTCTCCCTAAAGTCTCCTTTGCTCACAACCCACTTCCTGTCTCTGTTCAAACTGGCACATAAATGGGTTGTTCCTGCCAAGTGAGGCAGTTAAAAGAGGAACAATAATTAATTTAAGTGGACTTAAGTCAACGTCATTTCGGAAAAGGTGACAGTGTGCCCCATGGGTGCTTGGCATCATGCACAAGTCCTGGGCTTGCAGTTAAGAGGCAATCCTTGTAGAAGCTGAATAATTCTTAAAATCAGATCTTAAATTCCAGGAACTTCAATGCTACTTTCCAATGATCACTTGGAATGATTCACAGTTGATGAATAACTGATTTTTTTCAAACATGATAATTTTTAAAAGTTACAGCTTTTACAACACATATTAATTTTCTTAAAGTTACTAAGCTATTTACTGATAAAATATTAAATTCTAGTGAAGATAATCCATTCAGCGAAAGATATAAAAAAGGACATGCATAATGTTTGCATAAGAACTTCATGACCTGATGGATTAGAGACAGAAGGCAGAGAACTAGGATTAGAAAATGAAGCTAAGACTAAACAAAGGGTAGAAAATGAATTAAGAGAGGGGAATAGTGAAGTGACGTTAAGTGAAGTCGCTCAGTTGTGGCCTACTCTTTGCGACCCCATGGACAGTAGCCTACCGGGCTCCTCCGTCCATGGGATTTTCCAGGCAAGAGTACGGGAGTGGGTTGCCATAGTTAGATACAAACAAGGAGTTAGACTCAAACAAGGAGTATGTCAGAGGTCATCTCGGTTCCAGAGATTGGAAAAGGGAATCCTAGATACCCTAGGTCAAATGAAGGTAGCTAGTTAAAGATAAAGAGGTATGTTAGAATCCAAAAGATACAAATATTGACAGATATCAAAGTAAACATTTAGAAAAAAATAGTCAGGGGCCCATAAGTCAACAGGAATCCGAGGGCAAGATGGAATAAGAAGGCTTATAAATTAGGTGAGATTAGGATTGAGATTTCAATGAGAAAGGCTAGTTTCACCCAAGTACAGAACTTCCATAAATCAAAGAATAAATACAGACTTTCTCAGGCAAAGAATGAATGATTGTACAAGAGTGCAGGAACTCAGAACCCAAGAAGTAAGGGAACAAGCTTCCACAATATGGCAGATGAGCTTCCAGGCTGGAGAATCTAGGCTAAGCGGCTGAGTAACAGGTAGAGAGAGGGACAACAGAGTTTGTACTAGTACAAGAGCTGTGTATGCCTAAGCTGCTGCCTGCAATTTCCTCTCTATAACAGAATAACCTCTGTGCATAAGTTTAGTCTCTCAAGGAGATTCACCTGACTGATGTGACAGTAATAAGAGATGGGATTTTCCAAAGTGTGTTCTGTGGAGTACTAGTCCTTTGGAAATGCTCTTTGCTTATAAACACTCTCTGATTTTTACTGTCAGGGGATGACACTGATATTGCCCTGTCTTTAGTATACGTGATGCACTTGCTCATATTAGAAGGTCTGAGAAGTTGTGTGTGTGTGTGTGGCGGGGGGGACACATTAATTTTTATCCTGTATTTCTAAAATTCCTCATACGTACTTGTCAGAGCCTTTGTTGACCAACCAGCATGCCTACAAAGGAAACTGCTCTTTGGAAATGTATTTTGATGGGAAAAGCCTGACCTTAAATTGTATCCCTGCCACTGCTTCTTGGCAAATTATTAATTTTTTGATATTTAATTTCTTCACCTATGATATCAAGGTAATTACTAATTTGATAGAGCTGTAGTAAGGCTTAATGAGATTTTACAAATGAAAGCATCCACCAAAGGTACTTAAATATCATTCCTTCTCTTTCCTAATGCATGCTCACACAGAATTTTAAAGTGTGGTACATATATGCAAAGGAATATTACTCAGCCATAAAAGTGAACAAAGCTGGGTCATTTGTAGAGATGTAGATAGACCTAGAGTCTGTCATACAGAGTAAAGTACAGAAAGATAAAAACAAATAATGTATATTAATGTACATATGTGGAATCTAGAAAAAGGTACAGACGAACTTATCTGCAGGGCAGCAATAGACGTTTAGAAAATGAATGTGTGGACAAGGGAGTGGGGAAAGGGACAGGATGAATTGGAAAACTGAGACTGACATGCGTGCACTGCCATGTGTAAAACAGATAGCTAGGGGGAAGCTGCTGTATAATGCAGGGACTCAGCTCGCTGCTCTAGGTGACCTAGAGGGGTGGGATGGGGGAGGTTGGAGGGAGGTCCAAGAGGGAGGGGTATTGGTATACATATGTCTGATTCACTTCATTGTGTATCAGAATATAACACAAACTTGTAAAGCAACTATATCCACCCCCTCCTATAGAAAAAGAAAAAAAAAAAAAAAAAGACTCCAGGCACATAGCTCTGGGAGCAGACATAATGTGCCAAGCAAGGGACCTCTGTGATGCTCTACAAGCAGAAGTTCCTTTACACATCAATACTTGTGGCATGAGTAGAACTAATTCCTGGGTCTGGGGCAAAATGATGGTCTGATTCACATTTGGTACCATAGCAAGAAAAAAGATAAATGTATAATCTCATTAAAAATAGAACTAGACCTTCAAGAAACTATCTTTAAAATAATAACCTCCTGTTTATCATTGTGCCATCTATGTTTGCTTAGAACTACATACAAATACTATACATAGAGTTTTGAATTTTCTTTTAAGGAGCAGCTGCATATTCATTTTTCCACACAATTTAGAACCTTTTCCCCTTTGGACTGGTGAAGTACTTTTATGAAATGCTTCCTCAGACTTAAAAGGAATAATCATTAGCCATATAGATATGGCAATTACCTGGTGGCTCAGACTGTAAAGAATCTTCCTGCAATGCAAAAGATGCAGGTTTGATGCCAGGGTCAGGAAGATCCCCTAGAGAAGGGAATAGTTATCCACTCCAGTATTCTAACAAGGAGAACTCCATGGACAGAGGAGCCTGGAGGGCTACAGTTCATGGGGTCACAAAGAATTAGACATGATTGAGAGACATCCTGGAATGCGAAGTCAAGTGGGCCTAGGAAGCATCACTACAAACAAAGCTATGGAATTCCAGTTGAGCTATTTCAAGTCCTAAAAGATGATGCTATGAAAGTGCTGCACTCAATATGCCAGCAAATTTGGAAAACTCAGCAGTGGCCACAGGACTTGAAAAGGTCAGTTTTCATTCCAATCCCAAAGAAAAGCAATGCCAAAGAATGTTTGAACTGCTGTGCAATTGTATTCATCTCACACACTAGCGAAGTAATACTCAAAATCCTCCAAGCCAGGCTTTGCCAGTATGTGAACCATGTGCAAGCTGGATTTAGAAAAGGCAGAGGAACCAGGGATCAAATTGCCAGCATCCATTGGATCATAGGAAAAGCAAAAGAGTTCTGGAAAAAATCTACTTCTGCTTTATTGACTACGTGAAAGCCTTTGACTGTGTAGATCACAACAAACTGTGGAAAATTCTTCAAGACATGGGAATACCAGACTGCCTTACCTGCCTCCTGAGAAATCTGAATGCAGATCAAGAAGCAGCAGTTAGAACTGGACATGGAACAACAGACTGGTTCCAAATCAGGAAGGAGTACATCAAGGCTGTATATTGTCACCCTGCTTATTTAACTTATATGTAGAGGGCATCATAAGAAATGCTGGGCCGGATGAAGCCCAAGCTGGAATCAAGATTGCTGCGAGAAATATCAATAACCTCAGACATGCAGATGACATTACCCTTATGGCAGAAAGTGAAGAAGAACTAAAGAGACTCTTGATGAATGTGAGGAGAGTGAAAAAGCTGGCTTAAAACTCAGCATTCAGAAAACTAAGATCATGGCATCCAGTCCCATCATTTCATGGCAAATAGATGGGGAAACAATGGAAACAGTGAGAGATTTTGTTTTTGGGGGCTCCAAAATCACTGCAGATGGTGATTGCAGCCATGAAATTAGAAGACGCTTGCTCCTTGGAAGAAAAGCTATGACCAACCTAGACAGCATATTAAAAAGCAGAGACATTACTTTCCCAACAAAGGTCCATCCAGTCAAAGCTATGATTTTTCCAGTAGTCATGTATGGATGTGAGATTTGGACTATAAAGAAAGCTGAGTGCCGAAGAATTGATGCTTTTGAACTGTGGTGTTGGAGAAGACTCTTGAGAGTCCCTTGGACTGCAAGGAGTCCAACCAGTCCATCCTAAAGGAAGTCAGTCTTGAATATTCATTGGAAGGACTGATGCTGAAACTGAAACTCCAATACTTTGGTCACCTGATGCCAAGAACTGACTCACTGGAAAAGACCCTGATGCTGGGAAAGATTGAGGGCAGGAGGAGAAGGGGACATCAGAGGATGAGATGGTTGGATTGCATAACTGACTCAATCTGAGTAGGCTCTGGGAGTTGGTGATGGACAGGGAAGCCTGGTGTGCTGCAGTCCATGACGTCACAAAGAGTCGGACATGACTGAGTAACTGAACTGAACTGAACTGAGAAACAAACACTATCACTCTCACTTTCATAGAAAGATATGTAAGAGAATTAAACACTTGCAGAAATCACATTCTTGGTTTTGTGTGATCTGCTGGCTCCCAAGAAGTTTAATACTTTTCTTTGCACGGTCTTGTGCCAAAGCAAGATGGCAAATGCTAGTTGGATTCAAGCGATCTCAATGGGCAGTTCATATTGGATGAGTTAAAATTAGTGGTAATCATCTCACGTTATACTTTTTTCAGATGACCTTGGAATTATTTTAAAAGACTCAAACTCTGTACTCAAAAGGAAGTCAACTACTCAGAATTATCTTTCATTCCATTGATTCTCAGGGAAATTTTTTTCTTCTCTCAGTTATGGCATTACCGACACTTCCCATAGAAACTCCACAAATGTGCTCTTATGCCAACCTAGCCAGAATCAATATGAGTTAAATTATGTGCGCTGGCAGCTACGCCCACCCTGAGTTCAGTGTTTTTCTCTCTTAGTGCACATGCTGTCTGTGTCCCATGCCATCTGTGGTATTTTTAAATGATGTGAACATATATGAATATTAAAATGTGATGCAGACTGAAGTGCTTCTAAAATGTAATGTCTTGCTGCAAAGATTTTCAAAAAAGCCTATATACATGTCTCAATTATTTGATTTATTATTTTTATACATACACACATAAAGGTGACTGAGTAATATAAAATGTAGGAGTCAAAATGAGAATAATATGTGTTCAATTACATTTACTTGGAGTTAACTTTTTGAGAAATGTGGATCTCTAGAATTTTTACATGCTTCCCTGGTGGTTCAGTGGTAAAGAATCTGCCTGCCAATGCAAGAGACCCATGTTCAATTCCTGGGTCAGGAAGATCCCCTGGAATAGAAAATGGCAACCCACTTCAATATTCTTGCCTAGGAAATCCCATGGACAGAGGAACCTGGAGAGATACGGTCCATGGGGTTACAAGAATTAGACATGACCTAAGAGAATGAACAAAAACAACAGCAAGAATTTTGTGGCTGTGAGGAAGGGAAAGTGGATTTCTGAGTTTATTTCATTCATCATGGGCCAAGTGTTACTGAAACAATATCACCTTCCTATCAATTTTGTTGCCAAGTTAAAATGTCAAGGTGAAACAACACAAAATCTTAGCAACACAGATACTTTGCCAACCTAGTTTGGTAATATATGTTAAAAACTGATACCACTTATTTATGTTATTCATCAGTTTCTTCTATCAAGCTTCAAAAAGTAATTTTAAAAACCTGCAGCATTTTCCTCCTCTATCCCTATAATGGCACAAACGATATACATTGAAAAATAAAGTCATTCCATGTTTTATGTTATTGACCTAGATATTAGCTATGCTAATTTATGAAAAAAAATGTGTTTTGCTAAAAAAAATATACAGGTATATCACTGAAATGTTCTGCAGCAAAACATTAAAAAACATGTTTGAGTTACTCATAACATCTGCAGATATTTCAACCACTCTTACTAGAAAATGTTGATGTCTTTACTATACACAATTTTTCCAAAATACTACCTACACCAGATTGCTAATGTATATCAAAATTTTGTTCAATATTTTAGAGAACAACAAAACTTGTACCAAATGAACATAAAAATGTTCATTTTTTTGAAAATATCTCATGAAAAATATCTCATTCATTGATATTTCTGGTGCTTCACTTGAGTTTGAATTTATATCAAAACAGCAAAAAGATCTTAGAATTAAGGAATAACTAAGTTTCAGGGGTACCATCTGGAAGAGACTGTGCTTTTCTCTTACTCCACTTTTTGACACTGGATGTGATACATTTATATATTTTAATCCAGAGTCATGTGCATATTGGGGTTTGAATTAACTGAATTCTGATGTGAATGGCTAACCTGTGGTTTATGTGACCTGTGGTACCTCTTAAAATGAGACTATAGAGGACGAGGTGGTTAAACAGCATCACTGACTCAATGGACATGCATTTGAGCAAACTCCAGGAGATGGTGAAGGACAGGGGAGCATGGTGTGCTGCAGTTGGTGAGGTGGCAAAGAGTCAGACATGACTGAGCAACTGAACAACAAAATATATATACACATACATATATACAACACACACACACATATATAGACATACATGTATATATATGTGTGTGTATAACTTAAAATCTGAGTATCCCAATTTAATACTAGGCTGAAACAAAAATGAATTAGAATATCTTATAAAATATAGAAAAGAAGACATTAAGAATAAACATTTTAGTTAAAGAGATGTATAGACATATATATGCAAGTTAATTTTTTCCAAAATTTTTAAATAAAATATTTTATTTATTTAATTACTTATTAGTTAAAATATCCAGTCTTACCTTAAGCTCTAACTTTTTTTTTGTCTAAATTTTCTAATATATAAAATTAGTACCAAATTTACAGAATTATTATTGTAATTGCAAATGACTTAGAAAGTATATAAGACTAAGAAAGCATTAAAGAATATTGGCTCCCACAATTTTCCATTTGCTTATTTATTTATTAACTCATTCATTCACTGAATCAATTATCCTCTACTGAATCTGGGACACAGAATCAAATTATTCTCTCCAGTGTGAATAACTAATTTTACCAGGTAGACAGAGATGTGAGAAAACAATTACTGGTTCACTTGAAAGTGAGAAAATATGGTTACCTAGAACCACAGAGGAAGAAAGTACTAGCTGAAGAAGAGCCAGAATGAGAAGACCCAATACCATGGTGTTCGCAAATATTAACCATGTTTAGTAGTGTTTCATTGTAAGATCCAATTACATAATATTGATTTATTAAAAAGTGCATACATGCTCAGTCACCAAATCATGTCTGATTGTTTGTAACCCCATGGACTGTAGCCCTCCAGGCTTCTCCGTCCACAGGATGTGCCAGGCAAGAATACTGAAGAGGGTTGCCCTTTCCTTCTCCAGGGGATCTTCCCCACCCAGGAACTGAACCCATGCCTCCTGCATTGGCAAGGGGATTCTTTATATACTTCAAGGCAATTAAAATTTCCCTGTTAAGTTGTGAAGTAGTCAGTACACAGCAGCAGGGTTTTTAACAGAGCCTCAAGGATTACTCCTGCAGCCGTTACCTTTGGCTGCTAAGGAGACAATGAACCCAAACGGATTCAGACAGTTCATTACATGTACAGACCATGAACGCAAGATCAGAATGGTGTTTGCTCCCCATGGTCCTAGTCCCAGAGAAAGCTTTGAACCAAAGAAGTCATATGAGAGAAAGTGCAAGCTGGATCTTTTCCACTGAGAAAACACCACCAAGCTACAGTGAGTTTTTCAGACCTATACAGAATCTGACAGCTATAGCCTAGGATCAGTGAGGCCGTAGCAAGATTGATGAGAAACTGCCCCATGGCAGCTTCTCATCAGACTGCTTTCCTCCACTGACTGTAGCAGAAATCGACAGATGCTGGGCCAAGACTCTGGGAAGACTGTGGTCCAGCCTTGACCACGTAGCCCAATGGAGACATGCAAGGTCATCGGGACACCTCCTGCTGTAGATGTGCCCTTTCACCCCTGGATTGACCCCATTGTTCTTTGGAGGCTAGCCCAGCCTCCCTCAGGTTTGTTTAAAAACACTTTTTATTATAAAGTCCATTTATAAATTATTTATATATAAACTTGCTAGTCTTAAAATATTATAACATTTGATATTAATATCAAATAAATGTGAACTTCATTACCTAGATAGTTCAATATTGAGACAATAAAAATTGTCTAAAAATGAAGTAATTTGAGTTGCAAACCCCAAACCTGCTGTGAAATGCTAGTACCGAAGAAGAACTCTAATAAGAGAACATACATAAGTAATGTTGAGTACATTCCAAACATGAGGACTAGAATCTTAAATCTACTGTCAATTCTTTAAATTATATAGAATGGATGAAAAAAATGAGGCAAAATGATTAGATAAAAGGGGTCAAAAGATCAAATAGAATAAATCTATGCTGCTCAGAGCCCTAATCGAGAAGAAACTTGGCAATGGCCAGGGAACAGTAAAATCAATGTTTTCTACCATCCACTGCATCATTTATGCTTAATTCAATATGAACAATTTGAACTTGTCGTTCCCTAGCCAAGAGATTATAAACGAAGATGGTGCATACAGTGAGAGCAGTTCCAAACAGCTGTTCAAACAAACGTAATTTCTGAAAATGTTCTTGATGTTCTTTGGTCTGAGGTTTAGTTTAAAAGGAACTCAGGTGAGGATTCCATTTGAAGTGGAATTTAGGAAGATTGAACTTGTGATGAAAAAGCAAATGAACCTGGGAAGCTGTCCCACTCTGTTGCCACCTGAGGTTGGCCTTTTCAGCTTTGCTGGCAAAATACAAGCTCACGGCCGCTGCTGGTTAGTGACGGATTCAGCTCTATAGAAGAAATATAGAGTAAGAAAGAATTTTGGTAGGAAAAAAAGAAACAAGGGAGACGAAGAAAGCAGGCCAAGTGGAGGGATTGGCATCTCTTCAGCAGTTAACACACCACCTCCTGCTTTTGAGGACACAAACTGTAATCCAGTGACAGTCATCAGTAATTGTTAAAGATCTGGAAAAGCGATGCCACTGTGGTAGTGGAGGGTCACACTGGAAAGAGATAGGAGGAACTGTAGGCAACAAAGAATGGTTTAAATACAAATATTCAGGGGATGGGGAGCAGGGAAAGATGCTAGATTGCTTAAAGTGTTAGTCATTCAGTCAAGTCCGACTCTTTGTGACCCCATGGACTATAGCCTACCAGGCTCCAATGTTCATGGAATTTTCCAGGCAAGAATAACAGAGTGAGTTGCCATTTCCTTCTCCAGGGGATATTCCTGACCCAGTGATCAAACATGGGTCTCTTGCATTGCAGGCAGATTCTTTACCATCTTAGTTACCAGGGAAGCCCTAGATTATTTGAGCAGATATCTTTCTTTTAACGAAATAATTTATGTGCTCATTCCTTCCTTATTGACTTTTAAAAGGTATATGAATAAATTTGTCCTTAAAAAAAATCTCTTAGGGATTTCCCTGGTAGTCAAGTAGCAAAGACTCCATGCTCACGCTGCAGGGGGCTCAGGTTTGATCCCTGGCCAGGGAACTAGATCCACACTACAACTGAGAGCTTGCATGCAACAAGTAAAACCCAGTGCAGCCAAATGAATAAAGAAATATGTTTTTTTTTTTTTTAAAAAAAAAGCTCTTAAACTAAAATTATAGGAAATGAATTCTTCTACTCTATTGATTTTTAGAACTCAAGTAATATATGTGTTCACATCTCTGGTGAATGGGCATAGGTGCATCCAGGTCTAAATATTCCCAGTCATGATGGGTCTCATTTCCTCCAAGAAGGCTCACACATTAAGCTACACCTTCCAAGCTATCAAATTATCATCACTGTTTAGAAGCACTGAGTGATGACAAGCCATCATCTTTGTCATGCTTCAGAATCAAAATTATCCAGCAGATTCAGTGAGCAAGTTCTAAGTTTAGGTTGTTAATTTTCAAATTGGTTTGCAAACTGTGAGCTTTGTTTCTGCTCATTGCCCTTGTGGTTGGTATACATTCAGATCTCCATCTATTCTGGTGAGTAAAAAGGACGCGTGTATGTTTATGATCAAGCACTTCTACACAAATTGCATGGTGAATTCCTTGGGGACAGTGTCTGTTACAGCATTTCATTGCATCTCTTAGTATTCAACATAACATGCTGAATATATACATTTAATAATGAGGAAAGAGAAGAGCCAAACAGATACATATTTGTTGAACATGTGCTATGTGACATATACTCTGCAGGTCATAAAATGGCAAAACAGAAGAGTGGAAAGTTTTATATTGTGATAGTAGGTGTCCATGCACTAGCGGTTATTTATCTTTGAGTCTAATTACCTTGACTGAATAAGAGAAGTAATAGTACTGACCTCACAAGAAAGGGTCAAATGAAAACAGCATGTATTTTATATAGTATAAACTCTAATATGCTATGCAAATAAGGAGAGTTCTTATAATACTATAGAGATGAGATGTGGTCCACTGGGAAGAAAACTTTACCATATATTTGAAGACATGAGAGCTGATTCTTGATACAGCAAAAAATATGCAGTGATAAGTCATGTAACAAGGAGATCATTTAATGTATGTAAGTAAAGCAAAAGCAAACTACAATCTAGACTAGTTTCTTTACAAATGTATTTTCATTTTTAAACACTATTTTCTACTTTGTACCCAAGGAAAGGAGATAGCTCTCAATTCATAGCACCTAAGCCAGACCTCACATTTTTCCATGTACCATAACCAGTTCTTACAGTCTGATGCCTAATAAGTATTTGTTAGGTACCAGTTTTGTAGGACACACTGTGTGGAGTCAGAGAAAGATAACACGTAGTCTTGTTCCTTATCTTAAGGACATTTTTGGGGAGAGATGGAAAAGAAGGTGACACAGACATTAGAAATAAAGAATGCAACACCATTAAGGAAAATGCTTGGTGTAGGCACAGACTGGAGGGTATGAGGAGAGGTATGTGCTGGAAATGTGACTTCAGTAGGAATGACTCAGCTAGAAAAATAGATTTAGTGGAATACTTCTAACATCAGTAAATATGAACCGTGAAACACATGAGATGTGCTTTTGTTTCTGAGGAAACTGGTCTGGATTTTAGCAGTGATGGCAAACCCAACTCAAAATGTCCTAGTGGGATTCTTTTTTTGCTCAGTTAAAATGAAATTCACAAAATAGAACTGGCTTCAGCTAAAAGGATGGTGCCTGAAGAAGCAGACGACAGTGATTAAGGCTGTCCTCCTGGAATCGAGTTTCTAAGGTTCTAACCCCTAGTTTTGTCTCTTGATGACTGTATGTCTCTTCAGTTCAGTTCAGTTCAGTCCAGTCACTCAGTCGTGTCCAACTCTTTGCAACCCCATGGACTGCAGCACGCCAGGCCTCCCTGTCCATCACCAACTCCTGGAGTTTACTCAAATTCATGTCCATTGAGTCTGTGATACCATCCAGCCATATCATCCTCCATCATCCCCTTCTCCTCCTGCCTTCAATCTTTCCCAGCATCAAGGTCTTTTCCAATGAGTCAGTTCTTCACATCAGGTGGCCAAAGTACTGGAGTTTCAGCTTCAGCATCAGTACTTACAATGAATATTCAGCACTGATTTCCTTTAGGATGGGCTTGTTGAATCTCCTTGCAGTCCAAGGGACTCTTAAGAGTCTTCTCCAACACCACAGTTCAAAAGCATCAATTCTTCGGCACTCAACTTTATAGTCCAACTCTCACATCCATACAAGACTACTGGAAAAACCATAGCTTTGACTAGACGGATCTTTGCTGATAAAGTAATGTCTCTGCTTTTTAATGTGCTGTCTAGGTTGGTCAAAACTTTTCTTCTAAGGAGGAGCAAGCATCTTTTAATTTAATGCCAAGTGTGTCTCTTGGCACCCTTTAAAAATTGTGCACCTGTTTCCTCAGCTGTAAAACAGGAATAGGATTGTTGCAACCAACACAAAGTATTCCCCCATGTCTAGCAATTCCTGATTCAGGACGATCCTTTGCAGGAGGGCGTGGCAACCCACTGTAGTATTCTTGATGGGAGAATTCCATGGACAGAGGAGCTTGGCAGGCTGAAGTCCGTGGGGTGACGGAAAGTCAGACACCACTGAAGCAACTTAGCATGAGCCTGAGTGCTTAGAACAATGCCCATGACATCATAAATGGTCCATGAGTGTTAACTTTAGCTGTTAGGATCCAGTCTCTCAAGATTTTTTCCATGTCTCAAGAACAAAGAGGTGTCTAAAAGCTCCCAGATGAGGACCAATGGAAAGAGAGTGTCCTTTTCCAGGTCATGGCTTTGATTGGTCATCCTTAAATATGGCCTGAAAAATACCATGTTCTGAACAAGCCTGAATGCTTTGCACGGAATATCCTTGGAATAATGTGAAAAAATAACCCTTAGAGGAGGGGGTTGAGAAAGTTTTCAAAAAGCAAAATAGTGCTGTGAACACATAAATGACTAAATCAGTTCAGTTCAGTTCAGTCGCTCAGTCGTGTCTGTCTCTTTGTGACCCCACGGACTGCAGCACGCCAGGCCTCCCTGTCTATCATCAACTCCCAGAGCTTGCTCAAACTCATGTCCACTGAGTTGGTGATGCCATTCAACCATCTCATCCTCTGTCATCCCTTCTACTCCCACCTTCAATCTTTACCAGCATCAGAGTCTTTTCCAATGAGTCAGCTCTTCTCATCAGGTGGCCAAAGTATTGGAGTTTCAGCTTCAGCATCAGTCCCTCCAATGAATATCCAGGACTGATTTCCTTTAGGATGGACTGATTTGATCTCCTTGCAGCCTGAGGGACTCTCAAGACTCTTCTCCAACACCACAGTTCAAAAGCATCAATTCTTTGGTGCTCTTCTTTCTTTATGGTGTAACTCACATCCATATATGACTACTGGAAAAACCATAGCTTTGACTTTATAAATGGACCTTCATTGGCAAAGTAAGTTTCTCCTTTTTAATATACTGTCTATGTTGGTCATAGTTTTTCTTCTAAGGAGCAAGGGTCTTTTAATTTCATGGCTGCACTCACCATCTGCCATGATTTTGGAACCCAAGAAAATAAAGTCTCTCACTCTTTCCTTTGTTTACCCCTCTATTTGCTATGCAGTAATAGGATCAGATGCTATGATCTTTGTTTTTTGAATGTTAAGCTTTAAGCCAACTTTTTCACTCTCCTCTTTCATTTTCATCAAGAGGCTCTTTAGTTCTTCCTCACTTTCTGCCATATGGGTGATGTCATCTGCATATCTGAGGTTATTGATATTTCTCCTGGCAATCTTGATTATCTTGTGCTTCATCCAGCCTGGCATTTCTCATGATGTACTCTGCATATAAGTTAAATAACCAGGGGACCAATGTACTCCTTTCCCTATTTGGGGAACCAGTCTGTTGTTCCATGTCCAGTTCTAACTGCTGCTTCTTGACTTGCATACAGGTTTCTCAAGAGGCAGATCAGGTGATCTGGTATTCCCATCTCTTTCAGCATTTTCCACAGCTTGTTGTGATCTACACAGTCAAAGGCTTTCATGTAATTAATAAAGCAGAAGTAGATGCTTTTCTGGAACTCTCTTGCTTTTTCTATGATCCAATGGATGCTGGCAATTTGATCCCTGGTTCCTCTGCCTTTTTAAAATCCAGCTTGAATATCTGGAAGTTCACAGTTCATGTACTTTTTAAGCCTGGCTTGGAGAATTTTTTGAGTATCACTTTGCTAGCGTGTGAGATGAGTGCAATTGTGCAGTAATTTGAACATTCTTTGGCATTGCCTTTCTTTGGGATTGGAATGAAAACTGACCTTTTCCAGTCCTGTGGCCAGTGCTGAGTTTTCCAAATTTGCTGGCATATTGAGTGCAGCACTTTCACAGCATCATCTTTTAGGATGACTAAATACTAGGTAATAAATGCAATGAGTTACTTTTGCAAGCTTTAAAGGGAATAGTAAAAATAAATAAATTAAACAGGAAAGTTGGAATCAGGTTGTGAAAGTATTTGATTTTTGGCATTGGAGAGAATAGGTGAACAATAGGAGGAGACACTGAGGACAGAAGATCCAACTACAGCTGCCAGGCACCAGAAAGATAAGGAATTTCTGGGATCAGTTTGAAACTCTCCATGATCTGTTCTTGTCCACAGTGAATGACAAGAGCTTTATCTGATTTCAGATGCCCTTGATCTTTCAATATTAATATTTGCCTTGTTTATATAATATGTATATATGTATGTGTGTTTGTGTGTGTGTCTGTGTGTATATATATATATATATATATATATATATATATATGAACCCAAAATATATCTGTTTTTATGCAGAGCATAATTTCATTGCAGTTAAGTGAAATCAAAGAGGTTTTTTTCTTACACTGTGAAGATTTAGATGTGCCCAAGCTCTGTCACTGTGTGTAAGAGTAAATTAGAGAATGGAAATTATTGCTCTTCCTTTCAAAATAAAATTGGATACAGGATGAATGCATTTACCAGACCAAGCAGATGATGTACACATTATGGAAACCATTACGAAGACTTTAATTTGAAGTACCAGGTGGACCACTTTAATGCTGATAGAAACCTCTGGCTAATTCTAGTTCAAATGATCATGAAACCTCACATGGCTCACATTTCTCATTTTACTCAAGTACACATTTCTGTAGCATTTAATAAAAATAAGAAAAAAATAACAGACCAAGTAATGTTTTTCTTAGCTTCAAAACTGTTACATGATGTGTTAATATGAATAGAATGTTGGTTCTTTTATAGTTTCATTCAACAAACATTTTTCGAATTTCTTCCAAACCATATGTTCCTGCATTGTTTTATTAATCCATTAACTTGTATAATCATCACAGTAACTGTGCAATAAGTACACTAACCTCACTTTCTCCTCTATCCATATATGTATCCATACATAACTTGTAGTAAGAAATATTAAATGGTCTGCTGCTTCTGCTGCTCAGTCGCTTCAGTCATGCCCAACTCTTTCTGACCCTAGGGACTGTAGCCCTCCAGCTCCTCTGTCTTCCATTATCTCCTGGAATTTGTTCAAATTCATATCCATTGAGTCGGTGATGCTATCTAACCATTTCATCCTCTTCCAACCCCTTCTCCTTTTGCCTTTAGTCTTTTTCAACATCAGGGTCTTTTCCAATGAGTCAGCTCTTGGCATCAGGTGGCCAAAGTATTGGAGCTCCAGCTTCAGCAACAATCCTTCCGATGAAAATTAAGACTTGTTTGATCTCTTGCAGCCCAAGGGACTCTCAAGGGTCTTCTCCAGGGTCTTTTCCAGTTTGAAAGCATTAATTACCAGGAAGCAGTGTTCCCATTGAGGGGATGATGAGGTTCCGAATCTATCTTAATTCATTTGAAGTGTCTTGTAGCTCAATAATCTGAGGGACTTGGATTCAAATTCTGTCCCAACGACTCATTACTTCACTTCTCTTAGTCTTTGTTTAAAATGATGAATGGGGATTAAAGGAGTCAGAGTTGTAAGTTGCAACAGCACCTCACCAGCCTCTTAGGAAGGACTCAGTAAGTGATATCTATTGTTAGTTATTAATCTCCCAAGAGAAACCCGAGTCCCCTCTGCAGTGCTCATTTCAAATGGCCATTCTGCCTAAAGTTATACACTTAAGGCAGAAGATAATTCATTAGCTCCCAATCCAGCCCATTTCATCTTTAAACAGCTCTCTGGAATGGTTGGAAAACTATTCCTTGTAAAGAATAAAATCCTTCTTCGTGTACCTTCTTCACATTGATTTTTGTTCTGTCCCTTAGGACTTCGTTGTACATTCTGCATTCTTCTTTCATTTGATAGCCTCCCAAATATGTGAAGACAACTTTCAAGTTTCCCATTGAATTTGTTTTGCTCTAAGCTAATAAGCAACTCAAGAATGCCTGGGGTTGTTAGGTTGATTAGTCTTTTGTTATTGTTTATTTTGATTTGTTTCCTTTCCAAGTCCATGTTAAAAGGTAATAAAATGTACTAACACACACACGAATACACACACAGAAAATTCCGCTTCAGCCTTAATGTTACTCTAAAATCTCTGGTTTTGGCTTTATCCTGGGCCTATGGAACGCAGAGCAGCAAGATCCCTGTTTCAATGTACTGCCTGCTGCTGCTGCTGCTAAGTCGCTTCAGTCGTATCCGACTCTGTGCGACCCCATAGACGGCAGCTCACCCAGGTCCCCTGTCCCTGGGACTCTCCAGGTAAGAACACTGGAGTGGGTTGCCATTTCCTTCTCTGGTGCATGAAAGTGAAAAGTGAAAGTGAAGTCGCTCAGTTGTATCTGACTCTTATCGACTCCATGAACTGCAGCCTACCAGGCTCCTCTGTCATGGGATTTTCCAGGAAAGAGTACTGGAGTGGGGTGCCATTTCCTTCTCTGAATGTAATCCCTAGAATTTCTAATTTCTGTGTAAATCAACCATTATGAGATATTTTATTATACTCTCAAATCCAATCAGCACACTCAGTTCAGAAATTGAACAAGGCATGCCATTCAGCTCTTCTGTGTACTTACCTCTGAATATTCACTTTCAAATATAGGTAAGCATTCTGAATGTAACTCAGATCATAAGTCTTTTTCTTTCTTTATGAGCTAAAAATTTTGTCAGTGATGTGCAGTGTTTATTTATTATTGTGCAAATAAAACTATGATTATGAAAGATGTTAATTTTATGCACAAAACATTAATGAAAGTCTTTTTTTGAAGGCATTTAAAATAGTTAAACAGATCGATGATGACTCCCACAAATGCATTCCTTGGAAATCTGAACAAAATGAGTGAGCCATAGAAAAAATTTTGAAGTAAAATAAATAAATAAATAAATAAAATAAAATAGTTAAACAGGAAAACATATTGATAGCTAATATAAATGTTTACAGTAAGTAAGGGACTCTGCTGTATCAGTGTTTCTCATGCTTTAATCTGCTGACAAATCAGCTGGAATCTTATAAAAATTCAGATTCTGGTTCACTTGGTGGACCCTAAGGTTCTGTTACTTCTATCAAGTTTCCAAGTGATGCATATTTTGAAGAATATTAAATCCTGTCTGGGACAATGAATGCTTATAAAAATAAATATATATATACATAACAGAAAAACAGGATGAAATATCATAATTTTAAGAGCATTCTTTTAATATTACAGCCAATGAGATCACTTTTGTTTGAAAATTTCAAGTTTATGATGATCACATAGGCATGTTCCAGACAGAGTACTAGTCTATTACCTTTTTAAACAAATAAATTAGTGGTTTTGTGTTACAGTATAAGACTTTTGAAACTTGACTAATAGATTTTTCACAGTAAATTTCAGTAAAAATTTGTCATGCGTGCATGCTCAGTTATGTCTGACTCTTTGTGACACTATGGACTGTATGTAGCCTACCAAACTCCTCTGTCTATGGGATTATCCTGGCGAGAATACTGGAGTGGGTTGCCATTTCCTCCTCCAGGGGATCTTCCCAACCCAGGGATCAAACCCGTGTCTCCTGCACTGGCTGACAGATTCTTTACCACTGAGCCACCTGGGAAGTTCCACTAATAATTATTTTTTTATAAAATTACATATTTATTCTAGTGTCTCAGTTGTTCGATTTTGATGGTGATAATGGCTTGAACTTTATAGCATAGCCAGCAGAACAATGACTCTGCAGAAATGTCCGTGTCCTAATCCCTAGGGCTCATGCACATAGTATATTATATAGCTAAGTGGAATTGACTGACTGTAAAATAAGGAGATTGTTCTGCATTATCCGGGTGAACAGAATGTAATTACAGGAGTCCTTAAATGGAGAAGAAAGAGGCAGAAGTGTCAGAGTGATAGGACTTAGGAGAAGCTTCAACTCATTGCTGACTTTGAAGATGAAGGAAGGGCCATGAGCCAAGGACTACGAGCAGCCTTTAGGGGAAGGAAAAAAAGGAAAACAGATTCCGCCCTAGAGTCTCTAAAAAGACCTGCAGGTGCCTTGGTATTACCCATCAAGACCTATTTCAAATTTTTCAACTCCAGAAGTCCAAGAAAATGAATGCACGTTGTGTTAGCCACTACATTCGCTGTCATTTATTCCAGTAACAATAGCAAACTAATAGCTCATCTTTGGCCCCAAAATTATTCTAATCCTTAGCCATGCAGCACACATCTAAAACATGCGTCTCTTAACATTCATAGTCTCAAAAATACATTCTCTGTGCAAGGTACCACTCAATGCCCCAAAGCTCAAGAAACAATGAGTGGCATACACCCTTCAAAATATAGTCCAGTGAAGTTATCCTCACAATTCAGATCAGATCAGATCAGATCAGTTGCTCAGTCGTGTCCGACTCTTTGCGACCCCATAAATCGCAGCACGCCAGGCCTCCCTGTCCATCACCAACTCCCGGAGTTCACTAAGACTCACGTCCATCGAGTCAGTGATGCCATCCTGCCATCTCATCCTCTGGCGTCCCCTTCTCCTATTGTCCCCAATCCCTCCCAGCATCAGGGTCTTTTCCAATGAGTCAACTCTTCGCATGAGGTGGCCAAAGTACTGGAGTTTCAGCTTTAGCATCAGTCCTTCCAAAGAAACCCCAGGGCTGATCTCCTTCAGAATGGACTGGTTGGATCTCCTTGCAGTCCAAGGGACTCTCAAGAGTCTTCTCCAACACCACAGTTCAAAAGCATCAATTCTTTGGTGCTCAGCCTTCTTCACAGTCCAACTCTCACATCCATACATGACCACAGGAAGAACCAT
This sequence comes from Bos indicus, assembly GCF_029378745.1. Classification (NCBI taxonomy): domain Eukaryota; kingdom Metazoa; phylum Chordata; class Mammalia; order Artiodactyla; family Bovidae; genus Bos; species Bos indicus. The sequence goes on from NC_091761.1 coordinate 113,556,249, forward strand.
AGCCTTGACTAGACGAACCTTTGTTGGCAAAGGAATGTCTCTGCTTTTCAATATGCTATCTAGGTTGGTCATAACTTTCCTTCCAAGGAGTAAGCATCTTTTAATTTCATGACTGCAGTCACCATCTGTAGTGATTTTGGAGCCCAGAAAAATAAAGTCTGACACTGTTTCCACTGTTTCCCCATCTATTTCCCATGAAGTGGTGGGACTGGATGCCATGATCTTGGTTTTCTGAATGTTGGGCTTTAAGCCAACTTTTTTACTCTCCACTTTCACTTTCATCAAGAGGCTTTTGAGTTCCTCTTCACTTTCTGCCATAAGGGTGGTGTCATCTGCATATCTGAGGTTATTGATATTTCTCCCGGAAATCTTGATTCCAGCTTGTGTTTCTTCCAGTCCAGCATTTCTCATGCATATAAGTTAAATAAGCAGGGTGACAGTATACAGCCTTGATGAATTCCTTTTCCTATTTGGAACCAGTCTGTTGTTCCATGTCCAGTTCTAACTGTTGCTTCCTGACCTGCATACAAATTTCTCAAGAGGCAGATCAGGTGGTTTGGTATTCCCATCTCCTGAAGAATTTTCCACAGTTTATTGTGGTCCATACAGTCAAAGGCTTTGGCATAGTCAATAAAGCAGAAATAGATGTTTTTCTGGAACTCTCACTTTTTTGATGATCCAGCGGATGTTGGCAATTTGATCTCTGGTTCCTCTGCCTTTTCTAAAACCAGCTTGAACATCAGGAAGTTCACGGTTCACATATTGCTGAAGCCTGGCTTGGAGAATTTTGAGCATTACTTTACTAGCGTGTGAGATGAGTGCAATTGTGCGGTAGTTTGAGCATTCTTTGGCATTGCCTTTCTTTGGGATTGGAATGAAAACTGACCTTTTCCAGTCCTGTGGCCACTGCTGAGTTTTCCAAATTTGCTAGCATATTGAGTGCAGCACTTTCACAGCATCATCTTTCAGGATTTGGAATAGCTCAACTGGAATTCCATCACCTCCTCTAGCTTTGTTCGTAGTGATGCTTTCTAAGGCCCACTTGACTTCACATTCCAGGATGTCTGGCTCTAGGTCAGTGATCACACCATCATGATTATCTTGGTCGTGAAGATCTTTTTTGTACAGTTCTTCTGTGTATTCTTGCCATCTTTTCTTAATATCTTCTGTTTCTGTTAGGTCCATAGCATTTCTGTCCTTTATTGAGCTCATCTTTGCATGAAATGTTCCTTTGGTATCTCTGATTTTCTTGAAGAGATCCCTAGTCTTTCCCATTCTGTGGTTTTCCTCTATTTTATCAGCAACAAAGTGGATAGAAAATGGCCATGACTTTGTCTGAAACTAAGGTATAAATGTCCTTCATTTTACCCACAAGTGTGACTAGGATATGTCAAGTGAAAATAAACATGATGCATCTTCCCAAAGCATTTTATTGCATTTATATGTTCAAGTGACTATGTGATGAAGAAGAAATAGGACCATAGATTTGAAGGGGAAATGAAGGAAACATTGGCAGGCTGTAGAGTCTCCTCACATACCTCTCCTCTTCTCTAGGATGGTCATTTCACACTTCTCAACTCTTAAGGTTAGGTGTAAACACTTAAGCAACTTACTTCTTTTGAAGGAGTTCAGAGACTGTCATTCCAAAATACACCATTTTGGCACACTGGTTATTTTGAATTAAAGGCACTTGAGAAACAGAAGAGTACTCTGACCTTCCTTTTCCTTCTTAGCAGCAGGAGATACAAGTCCCATGTGAAAGATGCTTTCCTGGACTGGGAGGTACAGTGACTTTATCTTTAAGGACAAAAAGTTGAAAGAATTCTGTACCAACAGACCTTGTTAACATAATTCTCATCTTCTCTTAGCCTCCACACATAGTTTGGTCATTTATTCACAGTCGCCTCTCTTTTTGCATCCTATTATAAAAACAACTAGATTTTCTCATTTCTTTAGGTTATTTCCTTATGCTACTGTTCAGTTGCTCAGTCGTGTCCACCTCTTTGCAACCCCATGGACTGCAGCACGTCAGGCTTCCCTGTCCTTCACCATCTCCTGGAGTTTGCTCAAACTCATGTCCATTGAGTTGGTGATGCCATCCAACCATCTCATCTTCTGTCATCCCCTTCTCCTCCTGCCCTCAATCCTTCCCAGCATCAGGCTCTTTTCAAATGAGTCAGCTCTTCACATCACGTGGCCAAGTATTGGAGTTTCAGCTTCAACATCAGTCTTTCCACTGAACACTCAGGATTGATCTCCTTTAGGATGGACTAGTTTTATCTCCTTGTGGTCCAAGGGACTCTCAAGAGTCTTCTCCAACACCACTGTTCAAAAGCATCAGTTCTTCGGCACTCAGCCTTTTTTACCGTCCAGCTCTCAGTAAGGTCACTCAAATCATGTAAAACTTACATTAAATGAATTTGTATGCCATACTCTTGTTAGTTCATCTTTGTCAGTTTAATTTTCAGACACAGTCAGGGTCCCTAAGAAGACTGGAGGCAACTTTTCTTGTCTTCACTTTGGTTAGAGGCTCAGCTTTCACTAAGCTTATTAAAGATTATCAACAAATTCTTAAAATTTCAGTTTGATTAGGTAATACATAGACTTATCTTTAGAAAATAATTTTAAAAAAGTCTTATGACGATCCACTGTCTTAATCAAGAATTGTATGAGCAGTCCTGGGATTTTCAGAAGCACTGGTCCATATGAGATTTAACATATTTGCCAGACAGGTTGGGGTTTCCCAGGTGGCTCAGTGGCAAAGAATCTGCCTGTCAATGCAGGAGATGAGGGTTCTATCCCTGGGTAGGGAAGATACTCTGGAGGAGGAAATGGGAACCCATTCCAGTATTCTTGCCTAGAAAATCCTTTGGACAGAGAAGCCAGGGGGTTTCAGTTCATGGGATGGCAAAAGAGTCTGACATAACTGACCATGTGCACACGCACCAAGCAGGTTAGTCTCCAAGAATCCAAACATTAAAAAACATCATTTTCATAACTTTTTTGGAGGAGTTCTCAGATGAAAGCCTTTTGTCAAACATTTGCCAATGGGTTTAATTTGCCTCTTAAAAAAAAAAAAAAAAAGTAGGCCAACCTGATCAGTCAGTCAGTTTAGTCACTCAGTCGTGTCTGACTCTTTGTGACCCCACGGACTGCAGCACTCCAGGCTTCCCTGTCCATCACCAACTCCCAGAGTTTACCCAAACTCATGTCCACTGAGTTGGTGATGCCATCCAACCATCTCATCCTCTGTCGTCCCCTTCTCCTCCCACCTTCAATCTTTCCCAGCATCAGGGTCTTTTCAAATAAATCAGCTCTTTGCATCAGGTATTGGAGTTTCAGCTTCAACATCAGTCCTTCCAATGGATATTCAGGACTGATCTCCTTCAGGATGGACTGGTTGGATCTCCTTACAGTCCAAGGGACTCTCAAGAGTCTTCTCCAACACCACAGTTTAAAAGCATCAATTCTTCGGTGCTCAGCTTTCTTTATAGTCCAACTCTCACATCCATACATGACTACTAGCCTTGACGAGATGGACCTTTGTTGGTAAAGTAATATCTTTGCTTTTTAATATACTGTCTCAATGAATTTGAGTCGCTCCGCGTCTGACTTTCTTCATGAGACCTCGTTTCCTGATGAACCCTTTTGTCCCCAGTAGTAGTTCCTCATACTGGCTTCGTTTCATAGCGCAAGATCTAGTACATGTCTGACTTGCATTCTGACACCTTCTCCTCTGAGACTGAGAATGAGATGGCTTTGATTTCTGCCTTTGCCTTTCCTTCCATCCTCTCCTTCCTCCTTCATTGATTCAGTATCTATCAAAACTACCCAGCAAGCAGGCACTGGCCCAATACTGTTCCAGAGTGAATGCAGTGCACATCCTTTAAGCTTCCTAAGCTGCCTTTTGCCTCATGTGGATCTCTATTCAGCTCTGAAGTTACTGAGGGACAGTGTTTTATTATATAGATTTAATGACAATTGTTAACATTCTTTTAAAGAGGCTCTCAGGTTTATTGCTGGATGGCTTGCTAATGTTTGTTGGTAAAGTACGGAAGAGTCCATCAGGCCTTCTGTAACAGTCTTTTATTGATAAAAGAAAAAAATCACTTTGAACTAATCTCACTTTAACTCCTATTGTGGTTACCTTTGTGACTCAAACAAAGGAACACAAACTCTAATGCTATATTATAGAATCACCTGATGTAAATGCTACAAGGAAAATAGGAAAAACTAAATGTAATTAAACCTAAAACAAGGACCAGAACAACATCTTAACCCTTGAATCTGAAGAACAAGATGGGCTCTCGTGAACTTCCACCAGGCTGAATGTGTTTAGCTAATAATAATTATGATTGAACAGATGACTCAATTATGCCATATGCCATTTTATTGGTCCCCAGAGTGTATTTGTGAATACACAGAGATAAATGTAATTCATTATTATGTTAATCAAGACCAAAGGTCTTGTGGCAGGCAGGTAGGAAAATGATAGTGGCTAATGAAACGTTTGCTTTTCTGTGTTCAACATCATGAGAGGATAACATTCTTAATGCCCAAATGAGTCAACAGTGACAACGGTGCTAATATATGAGGTTTTCTAGAACAAAAGTGTTTGATCAGGCAGAAATAATGTGGTATCATTTTTAGGGTTCTTTGGTGACTGATTTGTTGGAGTTTAGTTCTCTCTCCTTTTACTTCAGTTACCTGATTAAGTGTTATAATAGAAATAATCTCCACTAATATTTAGAAAAAAAACCAATATGCAGAGTACACAGGAGATTTACTTAATGGATCTCTTAAGGAAATTCTTCTAGATTAAGGCATTCTCTTTAGCTTTGTTTAACATTTCAAAATGCAAATCACTCTATAGGTAAGATTTGATTGTAAGTTTTTGACCAAATTAATGTGAGTATAGCTTTAATCTTTTCAGTTAGAAAAGAAAATCATTTAAAGTTTAATTTTTTTTTTAATTTTAACAGAATATAACAAAGACTTAGATTTATCTGAATGCCAGAGTAATACTGCTTTGTGCAGGAGACAATTCTGAGCTCTGGTTCATACTAAAGAAAATCCTGCTAGATTCTGTGTTCCACTGGAGCAGAAGATTCTGCTTTGTTTTACAATTTTTCACATATTTACACTAAAACTCTTACAAGTGGGTGCTCAGTTAAATGTTTCTACTGAATGTGTCCCACTAGTAGCAACTACAAATTTAAATTTATGACTGTATGGTTTATTGGAAATATAAATGTTTACTTTGTTCTTAGCAATTAGTCAAGAATTTACAAGCTGATTCTAAACTAGCTCTTTATTGATAAATTTAAATCCATTTCTTCTTTATCTGCAGACACATGTGAAGATAATGAAGAACAGTCCCCTTTTTAGAAATAAGTAACACATTTTTCTTGAATTCATTATTGGATCTTTTATTGGTCATTTCTACTTCCAGTTTTAGAAGCTCTTATCTAGTGTTTTTCCAGTTTCTCTTTAATCCTTTAAGAAACATAAAGATGAAATTCACTCAAATTTTCAGGAAGTGAGGAGAGTAAGTGAGGGGGAGAGATATTTACAGTCACTCCTGCTCTATTGTATTATACCCCCTAAAAAAGAAAGATTCATCTCATATAGCTCAACAATTTAAGTTGTTGATAGAAATGGCTTTAAATTATGTGCTCTTAAAAAAAAGTTATTGGAGTATAGTTGCTTTACAGTGTTGTGTTAGTTTCTGCTGTAGAGCAGAGTATATCAGTTATATGTATACATATATCCCCTGTTTTAGATTTTCCTTCCATTTAGGTCTCCATACAGCACTGAGTTAGAGTTCCTTGTGCTATATAGTATTTCATCCTATTTCATCAATCCTATTTCATCCACTCCCTTCCTCTGATGGTATCCATAAGTTTGTTCTCTACATCCAAGTCTCTATTTCTTCTTTGCAAATAAGTTCATCTGTACCATTTTTCTAGATTCCACATATAAACAATATTATATGATACTTCAGAGAAGGCAATGGCACCCCACTCCAGTACTCTTGCCTGGAAAATCCCATGGACGGAGGAGCCTGGTAGGCTGCAGTCCATGGGGTCGCTAAGAGTCGGACATGACTGAGCGACTTCACTTTCACTTTTCACTTTCATGCATTGGAGAAGGAAATGGCAACCCACTCCAGTGTTCTTGCCTGGAGAATCCCAGGGACGGGGGAGCCTGCCATCTATATCCCAGGGACGGGGGAGCCTGCCATCTATGGGGTCGCACAGAGTCGGACACGACTGAAGCGACTTAGCATAGCATAGCGTATGACACTTTGTTCTCTTTCTGGTTTACTTCACTCTGTATGACACTCGCTAGGTCTATCCATGCTTCTGCAAATGGCATTATTTTTATTCCTCTTGATGGCTGAGTAATAAGCAAATAGGACGTAATTAAACTTAAAAAGCTTTTGCACAGCAAAGAAAGCCATAAACAAAACAAAACAAAACAAAACAGCCCTTAGAATGGGAGAAAATATTTGCAAATGAAGAAATCGACAAAGTATTAATCTCCCAAATATACAAGCAGCTCACTCAGCTCAATACCAAAAAAAAAATTAAACAACCCAATGAAAACATGGGCAGAAGATCTAATAGGCATTTCTCAAGAAGATTTACAGATGGCCAAGAAATACGTATATTGCATATATTTTACTGTTTATTTTTTATTGAGCTATTCTACATTGTGCTATTGTTTTGGCCATATCATGGGGCATGTGAGGATTTTAGTTTCACAATCAGTGATCCAAACCCATGTGTGTTCTGTCTTAATCACTGGACCACCAGGGCAGTCCATACTTTGTGCAATTGTTATTCATATATGTCATCTTTCTTACCAGAATTTGGCCCCCTGGTGTCTCAAATGGTAAAGAATCTGCCTGCAATGCAGGAGACCCTAGTTCTATCCTTGGGTAGGGAAGATCCCCTGGAGAAGGGAATGGCTACCCACTCCAGTATTCTTGCCTGAAGAATTCTATGGACAGAGGATGCTGGTGGGCTACAGTTCACGGGGTTGCAAAGAGTTGAATACGACTGAAGTGACTTTGCACGCACGCACACAAGTTAGCATCAGGATGTCCTGTCCATCTTTGTATCACCCAATGACTAACGTGAAACCCATCCCGCCTCACCAGAATCTCACAGAATCTTAGTTTCTCTCAAGAGTAAGATGGCCAGAAGAGAAGGTATCCTCATATCCTGGACCTTCACTTTTGAATTTAAAATTTGCATTTAGAAAACACAGGATGGGTACTTTGCTCCTGTGGAATGGATTCATTGTGGCAGGATAACTGAGATGACTGAAAGAGAAAGGAACTTATCCATTAAGTGAATAATGCTTCTTTTAAAAGAGAACATTAGTGATCATTTGCATATAGGCATGGGGAAAATTGCTCATATACTATTTCAAAATTGTTTTACCAATGCAAACATTTCTTAAAGCTGAAAGATGACTCACCCTAAATAAATGTCGGATGTGCCTTATCTGTTTTTTTCTATGTAAGGGTCTCACTAGGTTATCCTAGGTTCTGTCCCTAAGAAGTCTGTGTCTAACCTTTCCAGGGACTTGAGAGCATATCACATTTTTTCCCGTTCAGTGGGTAGCTCTGAAATTGCCACTTTGGCTATTGTATACAATTCTCCATCCATCTATTCTCATTGTCAACCATCCTTATAAAGTGGCATTTGAACACTTCACTGAACATGAGAACTATTTTATGGAGGAAATGATTAATTGCCAGATATGATAAGAATGGAGACCAGTAGAGAAAAATCTGTTCCTGGAATAGACTTTGGGGAGTGGAATTTGACAGATAAGTTAGTTTTTCTGTGCTTTAAGAGATGGAAGTCCTTGCAACTTCCACCTTCACCTTTCATCACTGGAACCTGTATGTCTCAGTCCTGCTTTTGGCTTCATAGCTTCTACCATGTTTAATTTAGGGACCATCCTAGGGCAGTAAGGAAATACTAGGATGTTTCTAAAAATTCCACTTATCTTAATGGATTGAAGATGGAAGAAAGTTCGTTGACAGTGATAACAAGGACTATAGCCTTAAAAATAAAATTAAGCTTAGTGTTTACAGTTAACTGAAGAAAAATAATAATTTATGTACCTTTTTTGTATTATTTATTTGAGTTAAAACATGTATCTTCTTCTGCCACAGATTGCAGTATAATTAATGTGGGTCTCTCAACATCAACACTAATTAGTTAGAAATGTAAATTTCCAGATCGCTTGATCCTAATTAGAAAGTGATTCTCCCTCTAAAGTTTGCATGTAAATTATGTAAAAAATGCTATCTAATCAAATAACTTGAACATGTAAATGCATATATATGCTGTATCTTTGCACAGGTTACTTATTAATATACTGTTTCAGTTCATTAGATTTGCTATTCTACATATGTTTCTGTAGAGATTTCAAATAAATGCACAAGGCACTGAATTATCAAACTTGAAAAAAGTCTGAAGGTTTAAGCCATGACAATGATTAGAAATTGGATTTAAAGAATGAAATGAAAGGTACATTTCTCTCTTGTCTCTTCATTTTTCACTCCCTTGCCATGAACTCTTTCCCTGGCCTCTCTGTTACTCCCGTCATCTTTCTACCAGGATCTGACTTCACCTCTCCTTTGTATCTTGCTACGTTTTACCTGCTTTCCTGACCACTGCACCCACTCAGACTAGAAGACTCCAGTTTCCAATTCTTCCATCCCAATGAATGGCTTTATAACTTGGATGATGTTATATAGGGGTCAGAGGAGAAACACATCTGCTATTCATCTTCTTGATCTTATTAGGTCATCTTTTTCCTGGCCAGCTCCAAAGAAATTTAATTCCCTTTAAGTTCAGTTCAGTCGCTCAGTCGTGTCCGACTCTTTGCGACCCCATGGACTGCAGCACGTCAGGTTTCCCTGTCCATCGCCAACTCCCAGAGCTTGCTCAAACTCATGTCCATTGAGTCAGTGATGCCATCCAACACAGAAATCTCTGTCTTTGTAAATGCAGATGACCTGAATCAGAATTAAAAGCAATTGAAGTATTTTTAGAAATTCTGAGCTCTAGTCAGATCAGAATATTATTTAGAGTTCCTTCAAAGAGCTTCAGTTGGTGCCTTAAAAAAATCCACTTTATGCTCTAGTGGCCTGTGATTGTATACATCAAGAGCATTTTAAAATGTTGATTGAGGTGATTTAATTTGAGCCATCTTTAGTGATTGATGTATTTTTAAGTGGTAGGTAGTGATCAATTGGTTCCTATTTTAAAATGATCCATAGCAAGAGGTTCAAACTTACCACCTACTGGGTCCTGATGTGTAAACTTACATAATGAAGTGTTCCAGGTTAGAAATGAATAGATGAAGACTGGAGAAGGCAATGGCACCCCACTCCAGTACTCTTGCCTGGAAAATCCCATGGACAAAGAAGCGTGGTAGGCTGCAGTTCATGGGGTCGCTAAGAGTCGGACGACTGAGCAACTTGACTTTCACTTTTCACTTTCATGCATTGGAGAAGGAAATGGCAACCCACTCCAGTGTCCTTGCCTGGAGAATCCCAGGGACGAGGGAGCCTGGTGGGCTGCCGTCTATGGGGTCGCACAGAGTCGGGCATGCAGCAGCAGTAGCAGTGATCCAGTGAAGGATGCCCCATATATGTCTGTCAGTTGCCTCTCAGCCCTCTCTGAACAACATACAATAAATCCCCTACATTCAAACCTTCAAGTTGAGAACTTTCAAAGATGTGAATGTGCATTTGCACGTCCTTTCATGTAAGTTACTTGAAGTGTCTGGTGTACATCGTCACATGAGAGCATCCTTTACAAGTGTTTGTGCTTTTGTGTACTTTATTGTACAGCACTGTATATAGCACAGCAGTACAGTGTCTTTATGTCAAGTCCAGGATGTCCAGAAACAAGCATAAAAGCAGCAGTGATGAGGCTAGTACTAGTAGATTTTTCACGGTACTGTACTGTAAGAGGATGAGATGATTAGATGGCATCATGGACTCAATGGACAGAATTTGAGCAAACTCCAAGAGATAGTGAAGGACAGGAAGCCTGGCATGCTGCAGTCCATGGAGTTGCAAAAGGTCAGACACAACTTAGAGACTGAACAATAATTGTAAGATTAAAAATGCTTTCTTTATCTTTTGTGTTTGTTTTTTTATGTATTATTTGTGTGAAAAGTATTATAAACCTACAGTACTATATAGCTGATTGTGTTAGTTGGGTAACTAGGCTAACCGTTGGACTTATAAAGTTGGACTTCTGAGCACACTCTCAGAACAGAACTCGTTCATACATAGGGGACTTACTTCATGCATAGAATACATTTCAGCACCATAAATTCCAAATAAACGTTGATGAGAACAGGATTAAACTTGAACCTAAAAACCTTAGGCTTGAGTTTAGCTGCCATCATAGGGCAAAATCCTTTGGCTGGTTCTGCTGTTGGTGCTGGGGTGTGGGATGGAGTGTGGGTTAAGCACAGGCCCAGTTCCATCTCTGGCATTTGAAACGATTTTGCAGCAGATTCTTGAGTGGCAAACAAGTCTGCAGAAATAATTTTGTCAAAATGAATAGGTCACCAGTCAATCAATCATACTTTAAATAATATATTTGTAGTTTTGATTAGCATGTCATTTGTGAATAATAATTTTGTCCATTGTTCAGAATTTTGCCTACTTTAAAAAATGCATTGCTTAGCTTTATTTGTGATTAGTCAACAATTCAGGGCAGGGAAACCTGCTCCTAGTGTACTCTAATGTTACCAGAAAAATCAAACCAATGTTTAATTGTGCCATTTGGACAAATTGCTTTTAGCCAAATCATTTGGAATCATTTTCCTGCACATCATTGTGCCCTTTCCTTTACACCCATACCCCACATCCCTCTCCAGGTCCTTTCCAGGAGACTCAGAAAGCACTCAGGTGATAGAGTGGCAGGCAGAAGCAGGGTAAGCAGAGCAGTCTATCTGGGTCTGAATTCTAAGCCTGTGTACTCCAGCAATGCTGGAGGACTCTGCTTATGTGGAAAGACAGCTAGATAGACCATCCTGGTGACTCTTCTGGGCTAACAAGGCTTGAGTCCGCCTAGCAGTTGTCCTAATACAGCTAGTGCACAGCAAGGGCCCATCAGTGTCTCCTTAAATATTAAATCAGGTGGGAGGGGCTGAGGCATGAGGCAGGTGCAAACTGGCCTCTTGGATGTGATTTGACAGACTTGTCAAGGAAAGCCTGTCTTCCCAGCTGAGGGGAGTACAGTCAGTAGGACACAGTCCACATTCAGCAACTGTGAAAGGCAGGGGACTAGGCCAAACTTAGGACCAATCTGACAGCCATTTGCACTCCAGAATTCCTTGTGGGATCAGCCAAGAAACCTTCAGAACCATGTTGCAGCTGGAACTTCATGACCTGATATCACAAAGCCTTGGGAAAAAGCAGAGTGACAGGGCCTGTTGGAGAAGGTGCTCATACATAGGAACAGATTTGTTGCATCAGAAACAACACAAAATCAAAAAACCTTGAGGGACCAGGAAAGTCGCATGAGTAATGGAAGTGTTGCAGGAAGAGGGATCCCTCCCAGGGCCTGGGAGTGGGCTCTTGTCTGACACACAGAAACGAATTCTCTGAGGAGAAACACATGCTGACAAAGAGACTGTATTGCGAAGGGGCGCCCAGGCAGAGAACAGCAGGGTAATGGAAACCAGAAGGACTGCTCTGCCATGTGCCCCCAGTCTCATGTTTTATGGTGATAGGGTTAGTTTCAGGGTTGTTTTTGGCCAATCATTCTGATTCAGGGCCCTTCCTGATAGTGTGTGCATTGCTCAGCCAAGGTGGATTCCAGCGAGGAGGACTCTGGGAGGTTGGTAGGACATATGGACTGGCATTTCCTCTCTCCTTTTGACATTTTCTGTATGGTTCAGATGGTAAAGAATCTGCCTGCAATGCAGGAAACCTGGGCTTGATCTCTGAGTTGGGAATATCCTCTGGAGAAGGGAACTGCTACCCACTCCAGTATTCTGGCCTGGAGAATTCCATGGACAGAAGAGCCTGGCGGGTTATGATCTATGGGGTCACAAAGAGTCAGACATGACTGAGTGACTTTCGCTTTCACTTTTCATATCATTCTGGTAGGTGAAGCTCTGTCATTTCTGCATTCTTTACCAGGACCTCCTGTTGTAAGATAACTCATGCAAGTGGTTGCTCTCATGCCTGACCAGGGTGGGTGGTTTAGGTCGGTGGTTTCCCAAACAGAGGCATCCTAATTCTAAAATTCTAATCCAACAGGGAAGGGTACTGTCTGCAGTCAACTGGAGGCTCATACACCCTGCAAGGGTCTCACCAAACTCAACTCTATCCTACTGCTGCATCAGGACCATGCGATTTTTTTGTAGACACACCTTCTTTACTAAAGGAGATGTCACAATTTTATCAATATGAACTTTTAAAAATTCTTATAAGTGTATAAATTATGAGAAAGTGATTAACTTGTAGTCTTCTAACGCTTTCCATCCTATAGGTGGTTTGGGGGAAAGGTAAGCTCATGGACTATGAAGCACAGATGTCCCCTTATTTTGCACAGGGAAAGAGATGATCATTGGTTGAGCAGGTTCAAGAAACCAAGCAGTCTGACTAGCATCTGTAACACTTGCTTCTTTCCCTTTTTGCTGCTTGTTCTCTGCAGTGCTCTAGATCACTTTGGGAAAGCATTTGTGCAGCAAAGTCAGCATGGGATGAGTTATTTAAAGACTTTTAATCCGATTACTGGCAAAAGTTGTATTTCCATCTCGCCTTTACATAGGGTATAAATTTAGAAATCCAATATGTCGAAGGCAATTAAATACCATTTTAAGTACAGAAAAGAGCTGTTCCAAGGGGAATAGTGAATTTCCTTAGGTTCCCCATGAAATCAAGAGCAAAGGAATGAGCAATGGGGAATGGACTTTCTTCACCAGTGAAAGCCAAGAAGTCTGTTTGCCTGAACCATAGGAAGTGAAGTGAAGTGAAGTCACTCAGTCGTGTCTGACTCTTTGCGATACAATGGACTGTAGCTTACCAGGCTCCTCAGTCCATGGGATTTTCCAGGCAAGAGTACTGGAGTAGGTTGCCATTTCCTTCTCCAGGGGATCTTCCTGACCCAGGGATCGAACCCAGATCTCCCGCATTGTAGGCAGACGCTTTACCGTCTGAGCTACCAGGGAAGAACCATGGGAAGGTTTCCTAAAAGTGGATTTTCTACCTATGTAAGAACCTGGCCCTGGTACAGGTAGGCCAATTTGTATCTTTTATCAAACTCTAAGCCTCTATGTTTCTGCCAGAGTTATACCTCTGAAAGAGACTTGTGAAGGAATTTATACTGTTGGATGTTTCCTAGACCGGCATACATTCTAAACCTACTCTCTGTGAGCTTGAGAGCTTTGTAGAAAAAACATGTCTGACATCCCATGAATGCATTTCAGTGGACAAAAATCTGAACTCTTTTTCTCAACCACAATAACCATACCTACTCTTCCACATGCAATCACTTCTGTCCATTGTGAGGGTTCTTGTGAAATGCTCAGTTTCTCAACCATTCAGGCATTCCTTGCTGCTACGGCTGCTGCTGCTGCTGCTGCTAAGTCGCTTCAGTCGTGTCCGACTCTGTGCGACCCCATAGACGGCAGCCCACCAGGCTCCCCCGTCCCTGGGATTCTCTAGGCAAGAATTCTGGAGTGGGTTGCCATTTCCTCCTCCAAAGCATGAAAGTGAAAAGTGAAAGTGAAGTTGCTCAGTTGTTAAGCACAAAATAACTGCACTCTAGAGAAGCAATCAGCAGGCTTATTAAGGCTCACCTGCAATTGAAGGCCCCATGTTGTTTGTTAATTTGCATTGCAAATAAGGTGGCTTGAACCAGACCCTTTAATGGCTTGAGGGCTTTGTGATACAGGAAAGAGTCTGCCCTACGTGTGTGCTATCACACAATACTCAACTGACAAAGCAAAAAAAGAACACATACACAAATTTCCCAAAAGTACCATTTCCCCAAAACATTTTCACCTCAAACATGTGCAGAAGATTTATGCCCATTTGACAAATCCTGTTTTCCCTTTCTCCATCTGTGATTTATGGGAATTTGTGCAGTTTCTTTTATTTCCTTTCTTTTCTGTGGGTGGCATGGATGTCTGTTAAATTTTGCAGATATTTAATCAGCAGGGTTAAGAAAATGAGTGTTTGGGCTTACTTTTGGGATAAAGAGACTACTTAAGTAAAAGCATTAATAGAAAGATGGAAATTGTTTAATTCTCTTATTTCAAGTATTCTTTGTCATGTTTACGACCCCAGGTGTGAGGCTTCTTCTGTTCCCCATTGTGAAGCTGATGAGGGGTTATGAAAAGTTAATAGTCAAGGCTGCGGGAGTTGTTCTTATGATTTTCTAGTTAAAATGCTATTTAGCAGTAAATTGGGTATATAAACAGATATGTGTCTTTTTTCCCTAATAAAACATACAAATGGAGAGAAAAACATATCATCAAAAAAACAAAACTTGAAGTCTGAAAGATATGTCCAGATGGTATCTAAACAATTTGAATCAGCTAGATATCTGGAATTTTCTATAATAGTGAAAGACTTTGCATTTGGTTTAAGCAAAACATTAATCACCAATGCTTTAATCTCAATAGGTCTTTTCCTGCCTGAAATAGCCTCCACTTTTTCTAAATGTCTCTAAACGGGCGATTGATGTCTCTGTGCCTTTCAATCAGATTTTTCTAGACCAATCAATTAGCAAAGCATTTATCAGATTATCATCCATGTGGGAATCCTATGCTGGACTCTGTGACTCTGAAATTGAAAACAGGGATAAAACAGTGCCCTTCACATTCTTTTAGAGGAGCAATTAATTTAAATAAAGCAAATAACCCTAAGCCACTGGGTCCAAAAATAACTGAATTATATAGTATAAATTCATTTGCTTGTTGAATATAGTCTTGTTCAACAAATACTGATTGAGTTCTTACTATTAATATGTAGCAGCCACTCCTCCAGCCTCCTCGAGTACAGGGATGACCAAACCTGTCATAGTTAATGCCCCCAGTGAGTCATTCAATCAATGAAAATTTGGAAAAGTATGAGCTGAAGAAATGAGAACCATCTCCTTGATGGAGTTGGGGCATATTTTTTGCAGTGAGAGATGGCATTTTCTGAGTTGAATTGTGTCCCTCCAAAAGATGGATTGAAGTCCCAACCTCCTGATACCTGTGAATGTGATCTTATTTAGAAACAGGATCTTTGCACACACAGGCAAGCTAAGGTGAGGTCGTCTTGAATTGAGATCTCAATCCAATAGAAATGATGTCCTTGTAAGAAAAGATGAAATCCAGACTCAGATACAGAGATAAAACAGCCATGTGAAGGCAGAGGCAGAGTTTGAATCGATGGGTCTACAAGCCAGCAAAAGCCAAGGAGAATTGCTGGTAATACCAGGAGCTAAGAGATAGCCATGGGATAGGTTCTACCTGAGAGACTTCAGAGAGACTCTGGCCCTGCCAACATGCCTTGATTTCTGACTTCTGGCCTCCAGAACTGCAAGAGAATTTCTGTTATTTAAAGCCATCTAATTTGAGCTGTTTTGTTATGGCACCACCAGGAAATTTATACAAGAAACAAAGACAGGACAGTGAGAAAGGAAGGTTCAACAAACAGAACAGAAACAGCAAGAGGGGAAATAAATAAGATCGCTGGAACTACAGGTTCAATTCAAGTGGGCAATATATTCTAGAGACTATTGGCATTTAGATTAAGAAAGTGATTGAATGACAAATGGAAAAATTTAGACCTAGACAATAGAAAATCATTGAGGAATTGGGAGATTGGGATTGACATAAGCACACTACTGTATATAAAATAGATAACTATTAAGAACCTACCCTATAGCACAGGGAACTCTACTCAGTACTCTGTAATGGCCTATGTGGGAAAAGACTCTAAAAAAGAGTGGATATATGGATATGTATAACTGATTCACTTTGCTGTACACCTGAAACCAAGACAATATTGCAAATCAATTATACTAGTCATTTTAACAAATACCTGAACAACATCCACCATCCTAATGAGAAAGAAAGAGTAAGCCACTGAAGACATGAAGAAGACATAACGGAAAAAAGAGGAGGCTCTAGCCGACTTTGGTAATGAGTGATTTCATGTAACCTATAAATTTAAGTTTTGAGTATATATTTAAATTCTAGCCTTGATATTTAGAATTCCTCTGTCAGGTAGGTAGGTACTTCAAAACTCTGATTTCAGACTGACAATATAAAGGGGGAAAAGTGCTAATTAATAGCTAATAGGTTATTCAGAATTCAAAAAAAAAAAAAAAAAAAAAAGGATTACTACGGAAGGTGACTGCAGCCACTAAATTAAAAGCTGCTTGCTCCTTAGAAGAAGAGCTATCACAAAACTACACAGCATATTAAAAAGCAGAGACATCACTTTGCTGACAAAGGTCCATATAGTCAAAGCTCTGGTTTTCCTAGTACAGATGTGAGAGTTGGACCATAAAGAAGGCTGAACACTGAAAAATTGACACTTTTGAACTATGGTGTTGGAGAAGACTCTTGAAAGTCTCTTGGACAGCAAGGAGATCAAATCGGTCAATCCTAAAGTAAATCAACCCTGAATATTCATTGGAAGGTCTGATGCTAAAGCTGAAGCTCCAATACTCTGGCTACCTGGTACAAAGAGCCAACTCATTTGAAAAAGACCCCGATGCTGGGAAAGATTGAGGGCAGGAGGAGAAGGGGACGACAGAGGATGAGATGGTTGGATGGCACCACTGATTCAATGGACATGAATTTGAGCAAGTTCTGGGACATGGTGAAAGACTGGGAGGCCTGGTGTGCTGCAGTCTAGGGGGTGGCAAAGAGTCAGACACAATTTAACAACTGAACAAGGTTATTCCGAAGATTTCACAATAAAATATATTTTTGCTTTCTTATCTATTAGGCACTGCGTAAATGGTAAATAATTGCATGTGTGCTTCCCTTTTGGAGGCCACACAGTTTTAAAAGTTGGTGTGTTTTCCTAATGTTGCTTGTGACCTAGTATTTTTGTGCCTGAAGTAATATGTCTGGTAAAACTCTTCTCTTGAAATATTACCACAGAAAAATCCTGCCCTTCCTTATTGTCTAAACATCTCTTTATTTTCATATTATATGCAAACACATAAACGTCCATTCTCCTAGTTGTTAGAAATAAAATTAAAGCCCATTAAGTTTACTTGGACTTATTCATTAGCATCAACTGAAACTGCAAATTTCAGGACAGAAGTGAAGTCTGGCATGCATAGTATAGGCTCTTTTGAGTTTCTGTGGAGTCTTGCTAAAATTTGTGTCATGATTGAGAAAAAGTGCAGTCAGCATTTCTCTTGGGTAAAAAACAATCAGAATAAAAACATCTTTGGTGGGAGGGGAGCTTGTTTAGAAATTCTCCTTTCCCATAGAATACAGGGCATTGTATGCTCTATTTCGCATGCATTCTAAAATAATGCAACTTCTAATATAATAGCCAACCCTTTACTAGGACTGTAGTGAAAAACAAAAGCTTAGTACATGTGGTAGCCTTGGCCTGTAAGGCCTATACAAATATAAGTAAAATGTTACATATATCTATATATATGTATATACACACATATGTGTAGAGTCTTCATGAATCTTACAAGAAACATAATTTTTATATGACAATGCAAAAAAATGTTGCTGAATCTTATTATTTTGCATTCACATCTTTGAAAATTTGACCACAGTATATGTTAAAGCAATATGGAAGATTAACTTTCAATCCAGTGTAGAGGAATTTAAACAAATCTCCATTGTCCATGAAAATTAAACAGGCTCCTCTGACCATTCTGCTATGAATGTCTGCCAGAAACCATATCTGTATTGTTGAGTGTGCTATACACATGTTTGTTCCCAAAGATGCAGGAATCAGTTTAAAAACCAGGGCTGAACAGCTATTCAAGTCCTGAAGTGTGCATAACCATGTGTGTAAATGAATATGTGGGAAGCAGAGAAGTTTGGATGAATCCCAACTTGTGAGCAGTGAGTGCTCAGTCATGTCCGACTTTTGCAAACCCATGGACTGTAGCCCCCAGGCACCTCTGTCTATGGAATTTTCCAGGCAAGAATACTGGAGTGGGGGCCCATGGAGTGGGAGAAGTCCATGGGATCTTCCCCACCCTGGGATCAAACCCATGTCTCTTGTGAGTTTAAGTCACTCAGTTGTGTCCAACTCTTTGCAACTCCATGGACTACACAGTCCAGGGAATTCTTCAGGCCAGAATACTGGAGTGGATAGCCTTTCCCTTCTCCAGGGGATCTTTCCAACCCAGGGATCAAACCCAGGTCTCCCAAATTGCAGGCAGATTCTTTACCAGCTGAGCCACAAGGGAAGACCAAGAATACTGGAGTGGGTAGCCTAGCCCTTCTCCAGCGGATCTTTCCGAATAAGGAATCAACCCGGGGTCTCCTGCATTGCACATGATTCTTACCAACTGAGCTCTCAGGGAAGCCCACATCTCTTATGTTTCCAGTATTGCAGGCACTAGCGCCGTCTAGGAAACCTAGAATTTTAATAAGGAAGCTGCTCTAGAAAAGCCTCTGTGGCCTTGATCCTTGGATATTGCTGTGGTGATAGATTAAGAAAAATATATCTGAAACTTTTTGAAAGTAATGCTTTTTTTTTTCTCAAAGATTTTTTTCATCCTCATGTACAAGAAAATGTTGAGGCAGAGTAGTACTTAGATATGTTTTTTTATTAACTTCAGTTTACTCAAATTTGGAGTGGATCTCTAAACTAGATGTATAGTAATAACATTAATTAAATATGAATAGAAATAACCTGGAAAGCCACCCTATGGAGACACTGCATGTCTGTGGTTGATTTTGGTGAACACATACAGCCAGTTTTCACAAGGTTCCAGGTTGTGGGTGAAGGCGCTATACATGCATTAATCTCCATGCAGCCTCTGTGAAATGTTGCCTTATCTGACACAGGAGAAAAGAAACTGAGAGGGCAAGTGGCTCACAATCACGGATGGTGAATGGGAAAACCAGGACTGAATTGTCTCTGTTAGTCTTTAAAGCCAGCCTCAACTCTTTTCTGTGTAACAGTGAAAATGCTTTCATGGAATGAATTAAAATGCAGCATAGCGACAGGGACACCACTTAAGTTGCTAATATTTTAACATACAGAACTTAACGCAGAGGTCAAAAATAATGACAAGAAATACCACTTAATGAGTGTTTATATATTTCCTGCCAAATGTGTGTTATCTCATTTAATCTCCCTACAGTCCTTTAAGGGAGCTACTAATATCTTGTTTTATGAATGGATTAACTAAGGATTAAAGAGGTGAAATATTTTGCCTAAAGTCATACATCTAGTAAGAAGCTGAGCCAGGATTTGAATCTTGAAAAACTGACTTTTGAGAACATACTGCCTCTTGAGAAGAAGAAAAGTGGTCAAAATCAGCCAAATTCAATGTTCTAGCTCTGAGATTCATACAGGTCTACTCAGACCCTCAGGTTCAGACTCTTACCTGGTTGCTCTTGACTTTCATTTGAATTTATACATGCTTATGGTAAAAACTTTTGAAAGTATATATAAAACATAACAAAAGCATAAGAAAAATGATCAATGAACTGAATCAGTGTATTCACTATATGTCTTTTGGTATATGTCACTCTGAGGAAATATAAGTTTCCCTGTGGACAGTTTTTCAAGTTTTTGTAAGAGCCAAGGTTTAGACTATTACAAGACTAAACCAAACTAAGCCATTTGTAGTATAGTGAACTGACTAGCTTCATTCACTTTTCTCAAACAGCATCATCTTCTCTTTGCTCCCATAATATTTGCTAAGTTGCTTCAGTCCTGTCTGACTCTTTGCGACACTATGGACGGTAGCCCACCTGGCTCCTCTGTCCATGGGATTCTCCAGGCAAGAATACTAGAGTAGGTTGCCATACCCTCCTCCAGGGGATCTTCCCAACCTGGGGATTGAACCTGTGTCTCTTATAACTCCTGCATTGGCAGGTGGGTTCTTTTCTACTAGGGCCACCTTGGAATTTCATGATCCCGTAATACATAAATTTCTCATTATTCTGTTAAGGATAATGCTGAGATTGAAAACAAATAAAACTGACAGAAATAAATAAAACTAATATGAGAGTTGGACCATAAAGAAGGCTGAGCACTGAAGAATTGATGCTTTTGAACTGTGGTGTTGCAGAAGACTCTTGAGTCCCTTGGACAGCAAGGAAATCAAACCAGTCAATCCTAAAGGAAATCAATCCTGAATATTCATTGGAAGGGCTGATGCTGAAGCCGAAACTCCAATACTTTGGCCACCTGATATGAAGAACTGACTCATTGGAAAAGACCCGGATGCTGGGAAAGATTGAAGGCAGGAGGAGATGGGGACGACAGAGGATAAGATGGTTGGATGGCATCACTGACTCAATGGACATAAGTTTGAGCAAGCTCCAGAAGTTGGTGATGGACATGGAAGCCTGGCATACTGCAGTCCATGGGGTCACAAAGAGTCGAACATGACTGAGAGACTGAACTGAATTTTTATTTGATTTATACATTATGGGTATAGATTCCAAATGCGATAAGGAAAAAACAGTTCTACCTGAATTTGAAAAGCTAGATTGATGTTTTGGCATTTTCCTGTGTTTATGTTACACCCAGAAATCTAGACTAAGAAATCAGTTAGACATTCAGATGTGACAGTTGCCGTTTGAATAGGTTAAGTTGTATATCTTAATAATGGATCTTTTCAGATTTCATTCAGCTATTTTGTCTTTGAGTAGAGAGTACTAGAGAGTAAATCAATATTTCATTTATAATTCAAATCTCCTAGTTCAGTTTTTTGGATATATTTAAACAACAATGAACTGATTTCCCAATGAGAAACTGAAAAACACACTTATTCCAGTCTCTAAAGAAGTACATGTTTAGAATTTTGAATATATTATGCATGAATTGATGAAAATCTATAAGGTGGATTACTTTATTTTCTATAGATGTCTGAAAATGTTTTTTTACATCCAAAACACTCCAGGTTTTTGTTCATTGTAGGAACATTCTAGTTTTAGTGTCTTCGCCCAGTCATGTGCTGGTCAATGTTCAATAGGGTTCTTCAGAAAAAGAAAACACATGTTAGTGCATGCTTTGTGATGTACCTAAAAGGTGATTTTTAAACTAAATCTTTTTTGGTTTCTTAAATTTGTACAAAATTTAAATCTTGCACTCCATTTAGTTATTACAAAATATTGGCTATATTCCCTGTGCTGTACAATATATCTTTGTAGCCTATATTACGGAGAAGGCAATGGCACCCCACTCCAGTACTCTCGCCTGGAAAATCCCATGGACGGAGGAGCCTGGTAGGCTGCAGTCCATGGGGTCGGGAAGAGTTGGACATGACTGGACGACTTCACTTTCACTTTTCACTTTCCTGCATTGGAGAAGGAAATGGCAACCCACTCCAGTGTTCTTGCCTGGAGAATCCCAGGGACAGGGCAGCCTGGTGGGCTCCTGTCTACGGGGTCGCACGGAGTCGGACACGACTGAAGCGACTTAGCAGCAGCAGCAGCAGTCGCAGCCTATATTATACTCAAAACTTGGTGCCTTTCACTCCCCTTCCACTGTATTGCCCCCCGCCACACACACACACACACTGGTGATCTTTAGTTTGCTCTCTGTATCTGTGAGTCTGCCTCTATTTTTGTTGTATGTACTAGTTCGTTGTGTTTTTTAGATCCACATTTAAGCGATGTCATACAGTATTATTTCTGTCTGACTTCTTTCACTTGGCATAATGCCCTCTAAATCCATTCATGTTATTTCAAACGGTAAAATTTTATTCTTATATGGCTGTGTAATATTTCATGTTTATGTCTGTGTGTCTGTCTGTGAGTGTATAAAAAATATACACATATATATATGATGTGCATATAAAATGTATATATACGTACACAGCATATATATATATACACACACACCACATCTTCTTTATTCATTCGTCTGTTTATGGATAAGACATACCCTGAAGTCTAATCTTCATTATTATCATTTTCTCCATCACTTTTCCAAATACAGACAATCAGAACAATAAACCAAGCTCTGATTTGTAACATTTGTGCCTTTCCATGGCATAGATATTATTTTCGTGACTGATATAAAGCAACTAACCAAAGGTCACTCAGTTGCAAAGAGGCATACACATCATTATAAAGTATTACACCAAACAGGCGTAATAGTTCTAAGTCACTTCAGCATATATTAATAGTAGAATGAGTAAAATAACTAGGGAATTATGAGTTTTTAGCATGCCATTTTTGTCCCCAGTATGATTTCCTCTTAGATTTGTATCATTTAATGTTAAGAATGGCTGCACTTAGCAACTATTTCAGAAACTTACTATAATTTTAATAATTGGATTTTGCTAGCTTGTATAAGCCAGCTTTAGCCATCATTGCTTGTGCCTTTGGAGGAAAGGAACTGTAAGAAATTACACAATGCGTTATGTATCGTCTTATATATTATAGTCAACATGAGAGGTATATATACGTGTGTGTCTGTGTCTATGGATGTGTGCTTTTAAAAGTATAACTCTAAAGCAGCACTTCTCAAACTTTAATGTGCATAAAACTCAGGGATTTTTTTAAAATGCTGTTTCTGATCTAGTAGGTCTGAGATTCTATATTCTAACAAGTTCCCAGATGTTAGTGATGCTTCAGGTCCACAGACCATACTTTGGTCTCACTCTATATGTAAATATACAGAGAGACTGATAGATATAGAACACATGTGCACATGTGATATGAAAGGGTCTACTCTATCTGCCCCAAATAGAGCAGTGTGTAATTAATTGTCACTCTGTAGAAAAAACAGGGATAAAACTAAGAATTGGAAGAGTTAGGGATGGCCTAGTGGAAGAGGAGGAATTGCCACTGAGGACAAGTAAGATTAAAAAAAATGCAAGCAAGAATTAGAAAATCAAATTTAAGGCCTGAAGTCAAAGCTTATCAATCCTAGTATTAAGGAAAATGTTTAAGAAAAAACCAAATCAGTTCAAGCTTTGTGAGATTTTAGGACCTAGGAGAGATAAGAAAACCTTGAATTTCAGCCAAGATCACTTGAAATTAATGCTGTAGGCATTTATAAGAACATAAGTGATTGATGAAAATATATTTATTACGCTCTAAGAAGTTTAATCTTGTGCCATCCAAATTGAATACAAAGTAAACTTGGTACAGAGAGGTTGTTTGTCATAAATTAGGGGTAAGTGGTCAATGTCTATGCTAGAGGGTGAAAAAAATACAGGAAGAATCCGAGTCCTGGGAATGGAGGATGAAGTGTATCAGATACCAAACCACTGCAACTGGGAACATGATAGGGTAGCTGATTAAATGGTAGCCCTGGGAAGGGAAGCCAGTCTAATTTTTCTCTTTTCTTTTTAAGCTGAGAGTAAGGCAGAAGGCATTAACTTTGCTTGTTAATCCATGGTTTCTCAAGGTTGAAGTAATTCTAAGGTGTACCTCATGGCAGAGTTTAGAAACATGATCCTTAGAAAATTCATGATTATAAACTGTTGGGGGCTGGCGTGAGGCACTCCGCCCGTGGCAAAGGTCATGAGGAAGGAGGCTTGACATAAGCAAAGGCAGGATCGAGCCTCAGGAGTCCCCCTGGAACTCCTCGAGCATCTACCCCCATAACCAGAGCATGCCTGCTTTACTACTTTGTGCTCCCACCTACACCTCTGACTTTGCGGGGGGCTGTCCCCCACCACCTCTTTCGGAGAAGGAGTTAACCTAGAGCTCCAGTTAATAAAAACTCCTGGGCGTGACAAGAGTGTTTTTACCTACAAACTCATCTGAAGGTTCTCTAGCCTGCCTGACAGGCTTGTCCGGCCACATGTGATTGCTCACAGCCTCCCAACCGTGAGAGGCACGAGATGCTTTAAACCTTCTAAAAATAGGTTCCTTAGAAAAGTTAGAAAACTATTAGTATAAGTATAATGGGCTGATTAGAAATTGTATTGGTGAAGGGTTTTTCATTTGTTGAGCCAATGTTTGTTGCTAAGTCTCCATATCCCCTGCCCTTACACACATTAATGAATATATAGAAGAAATAAGTATTAACCTTTGATATTAATCACGTTAGACCTTAGGCTAAGTAAATTCTTTCCTTAAACCCACTACACCCTCACCCTATAGGAATGTAACTTTATTTGGGTGGTGTCTGTTTTAAGAATAATCACCCCTGGAGAAATAAGTGTCCTGGTTGACTGACCGCTGTCACAAGGAGAGGGTCATAAATTGTCAACAGGCCCCCTGGCCAGAAGATGATGTAACACCCCTAAGACCTCTGTATACATTTGTATGAAGCACCTGACTTTGATAAAAGTCAGGACTGCTGACCCCGCGTGACTTTTGCATAACATCTCAGTGTATAAAAGTAGACCATGGAAAATAAAGAATTGGGATCAGTTTCTCGAAATACTGGTCTCCCCATGTCGCTCTCTCTCTCACTCTGGCTGAGTCTCCATCTGGAGCACGGAACCCGCCATGCTTACTAATTATGCCTGGGCTTCTAAGATCCGACCGGGGAGGCCTCAGTGTCTCCTCTCCTTCGGGAGAACGGAAGGATGCCTGCGGCCTACATAAGTGGTGCAAACTTCTTGTCTTGAAGTTTTATTGGTCTCCCGCATAAACCAAGCTACTCAGCCTCTTTTCTCCACTGAATTTTCCTACTGAGCTATCCTCATTCTATTACTCTTTACATCTTTAATTAATATCTAATTGAAGCTATTGTATCCTGATCCTCGCCGACGCTGTCCCCGCTTCAAACTCCCTGGATCAGCCGGGGCTGGACCCCGGCAATAAACCTCATGAGTTTGTGAGAAATCAGGTATCTTGTATTACTCGTTTGCCTTTACAACAAAACAAATTTTCTGAAAGGAAACCAAACAATGAGTTACAGTTTTAACCTGGAGGGGGGATATATATTTGTTATCATTTCATTGTTTATGTTTTTTTTTCTAGGCAATATAACTTTAAGTCTTTTTCAGGAATAATCTGGGTATTAAAGTAGATAATAATAAGCTTTCATGAAAAGCTGTGATTTTGAAAGATTCAGAAAGGAGACAGTAGAGTATTTCAGGAAAAGGCAACCATGGGCTTTACTGAACGGTAGAGGAGAAAAGCATATTTTAAACCCTTATGTGGGCTTCTCTGGTGGCTCAGAGCATAAAGCGAGAGACCTGGGTTCGATCCCTGGGTTGGGAAGATCCCCTGGAGAAGGAAATGGCCGTGAACTTCCAGATGTTCAAGCTGGTTTTAGAAAAGGCAGAGGAACCAGAGATCAAATTGCCAACATCCACTGGATCATTAAAAAAGAAGGAGTTCCAGAAAAACATCTATTTCTGTTTTATTGACTATGCCAAAGCCTTTGACTGTGGATGACAATAAACTGTGTACAATTCTGAAAGAGATGGGAATACCAGACCACCTGACTTGCCTCTTGAGAAATCTGTATGCAGGTCTAGAAGTAACAGTTAGAACTGGACATGGAACAACAGACTGGTTCCAAATAGGAAAAGGAGTACATCAAGGCTGTATATATTGTCACCCTGCTTATATAACTTCTATGCAGAGTACATCATGAGAAACACTGGGCTGGAGGAAGCACAAGCTGGAATCAAGATTGCCGGGAGAAATATCAATAACCTCAGATATGCAGATGACACCACCCTTATGGCAGAAAATGAAGAACTAAAGAGCCTGTTGATGAAACCGAAAGAGGAGAGTGAAAAAGCTGGCTTAAAGCTCAACATCCAGAAAACTAAGATCATGGCATCCAGTCCCATCACTTAATGGCAAATAGATGGGGAAACAGTGGAAATAGTGGCTGACTTTATTTTTCTGGGCTCTAAAATCACTGCAGATGGTGATTGCAGCCATGAAATTAAAAGACACTTACTCCTTGGAAGGAAAATTATGACCAACCTAGACAGCATATTAAAAAGCAGAGACATTACTTTGTCAACAAAGGTCTGTCTAGTCTGGAGAAGGCAATGGCAACCCACTCCAGTACTCTTGCCTGGAAAGTCCCAGGGATGGAGGAGCCTGGTAGGCTGCAGTCCATGGGGTCGCTAAAAGTCAGACATGACTGAGCGACTTCACTTTCACTTTTCACTTTCATGCATTGGAGAAGGAAATGGCAACCTGCTCCAGTGTTCTTGCCTGGAGAATCCCAGGGATGGGGGAGCCTGGTGGGCTGCCATCTCTGGGATCACACAGAGTCGGACACGACTGAAGCAGTAGTCAAGGCTCTGGATTTTCCAGTGGTCATGTATGGATATGAGAGTTGGACTATAAAGAAAGCTGAGTGCTGAAGAATTGATGCTTTTGAACTGTGGTTTTGGAGAAGACTCTTGAAAGTCCCTTTGACTGCAAGGAGACCCAATCAGTCCATGCTAAAGGAGATCAGTCCTGGTTGTTCATTGGAAGGACTGATGTTGAAGATGAAATTCTAATACTTTGGCCACCTGATGGGAAGAGCTGACTCATTTGAACAGACCCTGATGTTGGGAAAGATTGAGGGCAGGAGGAGAAGGGGAGGACAGAGGATGAGATGGTTGGATGGCATCACTGACTCAATGGACATGGGTTTGGGAGAACTCTGGGAGTTGGTGATGGATGGGGAGGCCTGGTGTGTTGTGGTTCATGGGGTTGCAAAGAGTCAGAAATGACTGAGCGATTGAACTGAACTCAACTGAACTGAACTGAAAGACTTATGTATAAAGGGTTTTCCAAACAGTATTACAAAGAATTTCAAAATAGCCATTTCACCTTTTTTATAGTACATAAATTGGTCTGGAAGTAGTGGAAGGAATGGAAGATGACTTCACAGACAGTTTACAAGAAACATATTTGAATAGTGAAAAAAGAGTAAAGAAGTTTGACTTGAATTCAAGATGCCATCAGGGATACCAGTTGTTGTAAAGAAACTAGGGATTCAGCATTCAGTGCAAATTTGTTTTAATATTATGATAATAGGTTGACTATTGATGGAGCCACAGA
This sequence comes from Bos indicus, assembly GCF_029378745.1. NCBI lineage: Eukaryota > Metazoa > Chordata > Mammalia > Artiodactyla > Bovidae > Bos > Bos indicus. Next base: position 113,583,408 of record NC_091761.1, read on the forward strand.
TGATTCAGAGAACAATGGATGAGTGGGAACCAAAGGAGAAAACATACAAAAAGATGAGAACATTAATGAGAGATATGTTAAAAAGCAGTAGGACTTCCCACAGTCGGAAGAGGAATTCAGGCAAATAAGTTCACTGTTATCAAATCCTTCCCTTAGAATTCAGTATTATTTGCACAGGAATTTCTAATTCTTGCAAAATCAGGTCAGTTACTCTTAATTTAAAATGCAAGTTGTCCTAAATTAATACTATACCTCAGTGCATTAGAGTCTCTTGATATGATTCACTTATTAAGTGAATCTCAGAAAGAGTACTTAATTAAAAAAAAAAATCCAGACAATTTTTTGATCTATTGGGCTTCTCTGATAGCTCAGTTGGTAAAGAATCCACCTGCAGTGCAGGAGACCCTGGTTCGATTTCTGGGTCGGGAAGATCACCTGAAGAAGGGAAAGGTTACCCACTCCAGTATTCTGGCCTGGAGAATTCCATGGACTGTATAGTCCATGGGGTCGCAAAGAGTTGGACTCGACTCAGCAACTTTCACTTTCAAATGATCCATCAGTTCAGTCAGTTCAGTCGCTCAGTGGTGTCCAACTATTTGCGACCTCATGAATTGCAGCACGCCAGGCCTCCCTGTCCATCATCATCTCTCAGAGTTCATTCAAACTCGCGTCCATCGAGTCTGTGATGCCATCCAGCCATCTCATCCTCTGCATCCCCTTCTCCTCCTGCCCCCAATCCCTTCCAGCATCAGAGACTTTTCCAATGAGTCAACTCTTCGCATAAGGTGGCCAAAGTACTGGAGTTTCAGCTTTAGCATCATTCCTTCCAAAAAACATCCAGGGATGATCTCCTTTAGAATGTACTGGTTGGATCTCCTTGCAGTCCAAGGGACTCTCAAGAGTCTTCTCCAACACCACAGTTCAAAAGCATCAATTCTTTGGCGCTCAGCTTTCTTCACAGTCCAACTCTCACATCCATACATGACCACTGGAAAAACCATAGCCTTGACTAGACGGACCTTTGTAGGCAATGTAATGTCTCTGCTTTTGAATATGCTGTCTATGTTGGTCATAACTTTTCTTCCAAGAAGTAAGCGTCTTTTAATTTCATGGCTGCAATCACCATCTGCAGTGATTTTAGAACCCAAAAATATAAAGTCTGACACTGTTTCCACTGTTTCCCCATCTATTTCCCATGAAGTGATGGGACCAAATGCCATGATCTTCGTTTTCTGAAAGTTGAGCTGTAAGCCAACTTTTTCACTCTCCTCTTTCACCTTCATCAAGAGGCTTTTGAGTTCCTCTTCACTTTCTGCCATAAGGGTGGTGTCATCTGCATATCTGAGGTTATTGATATTTCTCCCAGCAATCTTGATTCCAGCTTGTGCTTCTTCCAGCCCAGCGTTTCTCATGATGTTCTCTGCATATAAGTTAAATAAGCAGGGTGACAATATACAGCCTTGATGTACTCCTTTTCCTATTTGGAACCCGTTTGTTGTTCCATGTCCAGTTCTAACTGTTGCTTCCTGACCTGCATACAGATTTCTCAAGAGGTAGGTCAGGTGGTCTGGTATTCCCATCTCTTTCAGAATTTTCCACAGTTTATTGTGATCCACACAGTCAAAGGCTTTGGCATAGTCAATAAAACAGAAATAGATGTTTTTCTGGAACTCTTGCTTTTTCAATGATCCAGCGAATGTTGGCAATTTGATCTCTGGTTCCTCTGCCTTTTCTAAAACCAGCTTGAACATCTGGAAGTTCATGGTTCATGTATTGCTGAAGCCTGGCTTGGAGAATTTTGAGCATTACTTTACTAGCGTGTGAGATGAGTGCAGTTGTGCGGTAGTTTGAGCATTCCTTGGCATTGCCTTTCTTTGGGATTGGAATGAAAATTGACCTTTTCCAGTCCTGTGGCCACTGCTGAGTTTTCCAAATTTGCTGGCAGATTGAGTGCAGCACTTTCACAGCATTATCTTTCAGGATTTGAAATAGCTCAACTGGAATTGACCCATGAGGATAGTTAAAAGACACTGTTAACATATGCATAGCAAAAGTCCCTTAATAAAGTAGTGTGGCATGCCAAAGCTTCAACTTTCCACAGGTTTTGGTGGTCCAGCCAAAATAACTTTAATAGCTTTTTTGTATCTGTTACAATGCATTATGAAAACACTTAGATTTTCAAAGTACAATTATTTTCTTTTCCTTTTTTAATCACCAGAAATGAACAAAGGTTACTTGCTTATGCAATCTCCTTATATATCTTATAGTATGATCAGCATTTCTTTAAGGGCAAACTTTAGAAGATCTAGGGGTTACATTTAGCTAGGCTGTTAGAATTTGAGAAGCATCTCAATTTTTCAGAGTACAAAATTGAATTTCGTTGAATGATTCCCTAAGTGACTTCCTTTCCCCAGTCCTGTTTTCTACAAAGAATCTTTCTTAATGCAAAGCATTATTCCATCTTTATGTTCCTCTCTTCAATTTCTAACCAATCCCCAAGGTGAATATATATTAAGAAATTCTAGTTCTTCTGTCTACTGACAGTGTCCGACTTCACCAACCATGCAACCTTCGTTGAAGTTAAAGCAATCAAAATATGCATGACTTTCTAAGGACATTTGAATCACTCTCATGTAAATTCCTAACAGCCATTCTGATAGTCTGAGATAACCTAAATTTTAGAAAATTATTTTCTAAAATCTATGTTCTTTTTAAGAAAACTTTTTAGTTCATCAGACAATGGATATCATATCAGGGCAGTTGTTATTGGTGTTGTCTGTGCAGAGAAATTCTAGAAATGAAGAAAATATGATATCTCCCCCCCCCCCCCAAATGCTTAAATATACAACATGGAAGATAGAGATTTATATGGAAATTCTAATACAAAACAAAATATACTGCTAGGAATTGGAGGCCTGATGCAAGCATGAAAGGGAGGAAGGTGGCGGTCAACTAGGCGAGTTTAAGTATCATTTCTTAGATGAAAAAGCATTTGAGCTAGCCCTTGAAGAAACGGATGTTTTCAGTACGATGGGTGAACTTTATTTGGGATGGACTTGGAGGGGAAAGGAAATAGTATGAAGGAATATTGAGACCCAAGAATACAGGTTTTATAGCACAACTAGTTTGTGTAATTGACTCATAGGATATATTGTAAAGTTTTGCATGGCAAAGATGGCCCAGAGTATATCTAGACGGATATTGAATGCAAAACTAAAAAGAATGGCAAAAGAGATCCATGGAAGATATTTAAGCAGGAGAATTGCATACCCATGGCTGTGCTTGAGAAGAGGACTTAAAACTTGTTTGATATAAGAGTAGTGAGAAGACAATCTGACTTTCTTATACAATTTAATTTTTTAAGTTAAAAATTTGTTTGAAAAAAAGAGTTGCAAAAAAAAAAAAAAGAGTTGCTATATTTTTGCTCAATAATACAGTCCAGGTAATAAGGGTCTGCATTAATTATTTTAAATTTAAAGTAAACAACCCTTCTGCTTATTTATAATCACTTTGTTTGATGTACGGGCTATCTTACACTTCAACAAGAGATCTAAAATGGAGATTTATTTTTTCTTCCTATTTCTTCTCTTAAGTTGACATCCCTTTGAAATTTCAGAATCATTCTTAATTTATGCACCATGAAATCAAAGGGAGAAATCAGGGGAAAATTGGATGATGGCTATTGATCTCAAGTTTTTTTCTTTATAACAAGAATGCCTTTTCTACAGAAATATTTGTCAATTAAAAGTATTACCTGATTTATATTTCATCATCTCTTGGGAAATAATCAGGTTATCTATATACTTCTTGTAACTTTGCTTTATCTAAGTTTCTATCAATAGTCGAACTTTCTGCACTAAATGGGAGAATTATGATGATTATTTATTTTCTCCAATTAGTTACTGTGGATTCATTGAATGCCCACTATATTCTAGCTAATGCTTTAGAATGTAAATGTTGTCTTAATATAGTGAATACATTTTATTCCATTTATATTTTTTTCCTAAAAGTCAATGCTAATTTTTGAATGAAAAACTTTGTGATGTCCTAATACACAATTATTAGGTCACAATAATAATAATGTAATAATAATGATGATGATGTCACAATAAAGAATTGTGTTGTTGGAAGAGGGTGTTTGCTATGAAATATTTGTCAATTAAAAGAATTACCTTATTTATAATTCATCATCTTTTGGCAAAACTCTGTTAGCCTTTGCTCTGCTTCATTTTGTATTCCAAGGCCAAACTTGTCTGTTACTCCAGGTATCTCTTGACTTCCTACTTTTGCATTCCAGTCCCTATAATGAAAAGAACATCTTTTTTTTTTGGTGTTAGTTCTAGAAGGTTTTGTAGGTCATCAAAGAATCATTCAAATTCAACTTCTCCAGCATTAATGGTTGGGGCATAGACTTGGATTATTGTAATATTGAGTGGTTTGCCTTGGAAATGAACAGAGATCATTCTGTTGTTTTTGAGATTGCACCCAAGTGCTGCATTTCGGACTCTTTTGTTGACTATGATGGCTACTCCATTTCTTCTAAGGGATTCCTGCCCATAGTAGTAGATATAATGATCATCTGAATTAAATTTGCCCATTCCAGTCCATTTTCCTTCATTGATTCCTAAAATATTGATGTTCCCTCTTGCCATCTCCTGTTTGACTGCTTCCAATTTACCTTGACTCATGAACCTAAGATTCCAGGTTCTTATTCAGTATTGTTCTTTACAGCATCAGACTTTACTTTCATCACCAGTCACATCCACAACTGGGCATTGTTTTCACTTTGGCTCAGCCTTTTAATTCTTTCTAGAGCTATTTTCCCACTCATTTCCAGTAGCATCTTGGGCTTCTATGGACCTGGGGAGTTCATCTTTCATTGTCATATATTTTTGCCTTTGCATACTGTTAATGGGATTCTCAAGGCAAGAATCAGATCAGATCAGTTGCTCAGTCGTGTCCGACTCTTTGTGACCCCACGAATCGCAGCACACCAGGCCTCCCTGTCCATCACCAACTCCCGGAGTTCACCCAGACTCATGTCCATCAAGTCAGTGATGCCATCCAGCCATCTCATCCTCTGTCATCCCCTTCTCCTCTTGCCCCCAATCCCTCCCAGCATCAGAGTCTTTTCCAATGAGTCAACTCTTCGCATGAGGTGGCCAAAGTACTGGAGTTTCAGCTTCAGCATCATTCCTTCCAAAGAAATCCCAGGGCTGATCTCCTTCACAATGGACTGGTTGGATCTCCTTGCAGTCCAAGGGACTCTCAAGAGTCTTCTCCAACACCACAGTTCAAAAGCATCAATTCTTCGGTGCTCAGCCTTCTTCACAGTCCAACTCTCACATCCATACATGACCACAGGAAAAACCATAGCCTTGACTAGACGGACCTTTGTTGGCAAAGTAATGTCTCTGCTTTTGAATATGCTATCTAGGTTGGTCATAACTTTCCTTCCAAGAAGTAAGCGTCTTTTAGTTTCATGGCTGCAGTCACCATCTGTAGTGATTTTGGAGCCCAGAAAAATAAAATCTGACACTGTTTCCACTGTTTCCCCATCTATTTCCCATGAAGTGGTGGGACCGGATGCCATGATCTTCGTTTTCTGAATGTTGAGCTTTAAGCCAACTTTTTCAGTCTCCACTTTCACCTTCATCAAGAGGCTTTTTAGTTTCTCTTCACTTTCTGCCATAAGGGTGGTGTCATCTGCATATCTGAGGTTATTGATATTTCTCCCGACAATCTTGATTCCAGCTTGTGTTTCTTCAAGGCAAGAATACTGAAGTGGTTTGGCATTCCCTTCTCCAGTGGACCATGTTTTGTCAGAACTCTCCACCATGACCCGTCTGTCTTGGGTGGCCCTACACAGCATGGCTCATAGTTTCACTGTGATACATCCATTGGTTAGTTTTCTGTGATTGTGGCTTTCATTCTGTTTGCCCTCTGATAGATAAGGATAAGAGGCTTGTGGAAGCTTCCTGATGGGAGGGACTGGCTGTGGGGGAATCTGGGTTTTGTTTTGTTTGGGCAGGGTCACACTCAGTAAATCTTTAATCCAGTTTTCTATTGAGGGGTAGGGCTGTGTTCCCTCCCTGTTTTATGGCCTGAGGCAAATCTATGTTAGGGGTAATGGTGGTAATGGTAACCTCCCTTAAAAGGATTTATGCCAGGACTCTTGTATTCAGTGCCACTGACCCCGTGGCAGGCCATTGTCAACCCATATCTCTGCCAGAGATTCCTGGACACTCACAGGCAAGTCTGGGTCAGTCTCTTGTGGGGGTCACTGATTCTTTCTCCTGAGTCCTGGTGTGTACAAGGTTTTGTTTGTGCCCTCCAAGAGTCTGCTTCCCCAGCCAGTTCTGTAGAAGTTCTGTAATCAAATCCCACTGGCCTTCAAAGTCAAATTCCCTGGGGGCTCTCAGTCCCTTTGCCAGATCCCCAGGTTGGGAAATCTGTTGTGGGTCCTAGAACTTTGGTAACGGTGCAAGAACTTCTTTGGTATAATTGTTCTCCAGTTTGTGGGTCATCTGCTCAGTGGCTTAATGATGGGGCTAATAGTCACCTCCTCCAAGATGACTTATGCCACATGCCTTGCCTCTCAGGTCTGCTGCAGTCAGAACCCCTGTCCCTGAGGCAGGCCACTGCTGACCCATGCCTCCACAGGAGACACTCACACACTCAGAGGCAGGTCTGGCTTATTCTCTGTGGGGTCCCTGGGTCCTGGAGTAAACAAGGATTTGTTTTGCCCCTCTGAGTGTCTCTGGCAGGTAGGGAGTTTTATTCTAAATGTGATTTCACCTCTCCTACCCTTTGGGGTTTTTCCTTTGCTCCTGCACATATCACCAGATGGTCAATACTGAAATTGGATTGATTATATTCTTTGCAGCCAAAGATGGAGAAGGTCTATACAGTCAGCAAAAACAAGACCAGGAGCTGACCGTGGCTCAGATCAAGAACTATTTATTGGAAAAAAAAAAAAAAAATCACACTTAAATTGAAGAAGGTAGGGAAAACCACTAGACCATTCAGGTATGACCTAAATCAAATCCCTTGTGATTATACAGTATAAGTGACAAAAAGATTCAAGGGATTAGATCTGATAGACAGAGAGCCTGAAGTGTTATGGACGGAGGTTCATGACATTGTACAAGAGGTGGTGATCAAAACCATCCCCAAGGAAAAGAAATGCAAAAAGGCAAAATCGTTGTCTGAAGAGTTCTTAAAAATAGCTGAGAAAAGAAGAGAAACTAAAGGCAAAGGAGAAAAGGAAAGATATATCCGTCTGAATGCAGAGTTCCAAAGAATAGCAAGGGGAGATAAGAAAGCCCTCCTAAGTGAGCAATGCAAAGACATAGAGGAAAACACTGGAATGGGAAAGACTAGAGATCTTTTCAAGAAAATTAGAGATAGCAAAGGAACAGTTTATGCAAGGATGGGCTCAATCAAGGACACAAATGATGTGGACCTAACAGAAGCAGAAGATATTGAGAAGAGGTGGCAAGAATACACAGAAGGACTATATGAAAAAGATCTTCATGACCCAGATAACCACAACGATGTGATCACTCACCTAGAGCCAGACATCTTGGAATGGGAAGTCAAGTGGGCCTTAGGAAGTATCTCTATGAACAAAGCTGGGGGAGGTGATGGAATTCCAGCTGAGCTATTTCAAATCCTGAAAGATGATGCTGTGAAAGTGCTGCACTCAATATGCCAGAAAACTTGGAAAACTCAGCAGTGGCCACAGGACTGGAAAAGGTCAGTTTTCATCCCAATCCCAAAGGAAGGCAATGCCAAAGAATGTTCTAACTACTGCATAATTGCACTCATCAGGAGGAGAAGGATATGACAGAGGATGAGATGCTTGGATGGCATCACTGACTCTATGGACATGAGTTTGGGCAAGCTCCAGAAGCTGGTGATGGACAGGGAAGCCTGCTGTGCTACAGTCCATGGGGTTGCAAAGAGTCGGACATGACTGTGTGACTGAACTGAACTGAACTGAATGAAGAACTGAATGAGTTAAGAATAAAGATGGGGAGAACAGAGTTTTGGGACCTGTGTTATTGTTTGTTTAGTCAATATTAGGTCTGACTCTTTTGTGACCCCAAGTACTGTGTAGCCTGCCAGGTTCCTCTGTCCATGGAATTCTCCAGGCACTGGAGTGGGTTGTCACTTCCTTCTCCAAGAGATCCTTCCCACCCAGGGGTGAAACTTGCATTGGCAGGTGGATTCTTTACCACTGAGACATCAGGGAAGCCCTGTTGGGACTTGTTACTAATTTATTAAATTTTCAACCTCAGCTGACTGATTTAAATGGATAGTATTTACTTGTGAACCAGGTCTCTCCTTAAACAATGTTGTAAATTGTGTGTGTGTGTGTGTGTGCTCAATTGTGTCTAACTCTTTGATACCCCATGAACTGTAGCCCCCCAGGCTCCTCTGTCCATGGGATTTCCCAGGCAAGAATATTGGAGTTGGTTGCCATTTCCTCCTCCTGAGGATCTCCTGACCCAGCGATCGAACTCATGTCTTTCGCTCTTCTGCATTGGCAGGTGGATACTTTACCACTGAAGCATCTGCGAAGCCCTGATGTAAAGTAATATGTCTCAAAACTTGGTCACAGAATATTTTCTATACTGGAAACCAAATATGTGAAATAAAGTTTGTGATGTTCTGGTTCAGAACACTTAGGCATTTCACTCTTAGGCATTTGTTTACCGTGTACTCAATACATGTTTTTAATTCCTGGTTTGGCCAAACATTGTGCTAAGTGCTGGAGATCAAAATGAGGCAGACTCAGAGCCCCTGCAGTTTGTGATTCAAATTGAAAGAGAAAGACATCAAAACAGTAACAACAAATACACACATACACACAAACATTCAATGGCAACTGTATGATAACTGATAGTGAAGTCACGCAGTGGCGTCCGACTCTTTGTGACCCCATGGACCATACAGTCCATGGAATTCTTCAGGCCAGAATACTGGAGTGGGTAGCCTTTCCGTTCTCCAGGGGATCTTCCCAACCCAGGGATTGAACCCTGGTCTCCCGCATTGCGGGCAGATTCTTTACCAGCTGAGCCACAAGGGAAGCCCATAAAAAGCAACAATACATAGGGAGTTTCCCTGGTGGCTCAGAGGTAAAGAATTCACCTATAATGTAGGAGATGCAGGAGCCATGGCTTTGATCCCTGGGTCGAGAAGATCCCCTGGAGAAGGAAATGATATCTCACTCCAGTAATCTTGCTGAGACAACCCCATGGACAGAGGAATCTGGTGGCTTACATTCCATGGGGTCACAAAGACTGAGACAAGACTGAAGGACTGATTATGCATGTAATGATACACAGAATTTGAAAAAGTGTAATAAGAACAAAAGTAAAACAGCAGTATACAAACATCTTATCCTTATATGGGATACATGATGATAATTTCTTTTCCATTTTCTATTTTTTAAAATAGAATTCTTGTCATGAAACCCTTTAACCATCTCTATCTACAATTTGACAGAAAAAGTTTCATTCAAGATGGTTTCATTACAAAACATCTTTCTATCTGTTTTTTTTCAAATAAAAGTTGGGGGCAATTTTGTTGGGATGCTCTTAAACTTTGCTTATGTGTATATGGTGACTGATGTGAGAAAGGAAAAAGACTGAAAACAGAATGCTACATGCTGGGGTAGGAGACCCTTGTCCATCCCCAAAGCGTGCTGGCTCTTCTACTGTTTCTCCCCTCCTCGGCCTTCCTTGCTGTCATTATGTAACATACCAACTAAGAGGCCATCGAATATTTTTTCTTCTTCACTAGGTCAGCAACAGCTTAAAAGAATATTAAAGGAGAATGTAGCTCCTAACGATGGATAAATAAGTCATTTCAGTGGACAGCTAGAGATTGCTGAGCAGTTGGGGAAATTCATATACACACCCCTTCTTCACTTCCTCTTTATTCAGAGGCAACAGAAAACCAGGCCTCCCAGAACGTAATTTTATGTACTTGCTGCTTCATCTACACCATGCCTATTTGGTCTACTGCCAACCCTGGCCGCCCTCCCCTTTCCCTTCTAGGGTCATCAGTTCTTTAAAATTCAAGTTCCCTCCTCCAGCTCTCTTAGCTGGAATCCCTAAGGTAGTTTCTTTTCCCCAGCTGGCCCTACCCAAGCAAATGGCTTAGGTAAACAAATGTGCAGTCTTGCTGCAAATGGGAAAAACAACAGGGTGAGAGAAATGGATGAAATGGTGTTTAGAGGAAGGTGGAAGCCTGTGGACTCATTATTTCAGGGATTCCATGGACTGTTCAGGACTTCTTCAGACAGCTGGTAAATATTTCATCTCTTTTATTGAGAAGAGATTGGCTTATGTTTACATTAAAGAATATGTTGCTATGGTCCACCTGTGTGACTCTTCCATGTTGGTAATATGTAGGTATGAGTACTGTGAAATTCTTTCATTTATTTTTAATTGTTTATACATTAAGTTAATCCACCATTATGCAACTTTCCTGCCCTGGTGGGAGTAGAGACTTTAAAAAGGAAAAGTGTTAGTTTCATGTTTACTTATATTTTTTTCTATTTTCTAAAACTGGGAAATGCTAGATAAAACACTGGTTAGAATTCTACTTTTAATAATTATTTGTAATTTTGACAAAAGGTACTCATAGAAATGTTATGAAGTATACACACACATATACAACATGTATACACTATTAAAATATATTATGAGTAAAACTATGCCTAGGAAGAATATTGATTCTAAGTAAATATTTAACTTAGTGCTCAAAATACTTGTTAAAGTTTTGAGTTTTACATGAAGAATGGAAATAATTTTATTAATGCTTGAGTCCCTCCAAGTTTTATGTGGAACTAATTTGATAACAATTGGTAAATGAATGAAAATGTTATAGCCATTTCCCTATTTCAGGCTCAGGAAAATAACTCTTGAAAAGTGTACTTTAAGCCTTTTTAAATTCTATCAGGGAGCAAACCTGTTTGCTTAAGGTATCAAATGCATGATAAATACATGTAGGGAATTTAATGTTAAATTTTAAAATAAATGCAGTTTTTAAAATCAAAGGACTCACATCTGCCAAGATGTATTTTGGGATTGTGGTTTGCAGGGAAAATTTGAGGGTCAACATTGCTAAGGATCTTGAGAAAGTATGATCCTCCATCACAGAAGTTTTCCAGCTTATAAATCCCAAATGAGCAGCAGTGCTGGATTGGGAACACAGCCCTTTACTAGAGCTCAGCCACTGTTCAGGCTAGTGCAGAATAGTAAGCATTCTTACATCTATTTGCATCTAGTGTCATTATTTATCATTTTTAAAAATCTCATTTTGTAGTCTCCATGGCACTGTGAAGTGGATAAGGCAAGTATTTTCTCTCTATTGAAGAGAGGAGGTTGAGGATCAGAAATTAAATGACTTCCTTAAGACTACTTAGTTCAACTAACTTATAGGTTAAGGCACCCTCCTTCTAGAATCAGGTGCTATGATGTGACCTCCTTTACTCTTTGTACCTGACATTAAGCCTCTTGCTTACTGTTGAGTAGCTTAATGCTGAGTTTCCTCAGAGTTATTGCTAAGGTTAATTACTGCTTTAAAATGTTATTTGTGAATCTTAATGTTTGATCATGAGCTTGGGAATCAAACTTGGCACACCTAGTCCAGTGGATCTCAATGTGTGGTCCCCAATGAGCTGAGCCTTAGCTCCACTTGGGTGCTGGCTATTAATGCAAATGACAGTTCTTGGGCCTCACACCAGATCTGCCAAACCAGAAGCTCTAAGGGTAGGGCCCATTCACTGGGGGCTCAAGAAGCCCTCCAGGTGATTTTGAGGTCCTCTGAATGAAGTTTAGGATCACTAGCCTGGCCTATTCAGACTCATGTTGATGTACTCGCCTTAGTGGGTCACTGACTGAAACCTTAGTAACATCTCTCCTGAGTTAGGTTGGTACTTGCTTTAACCCAAAAGTTTTTTTAAGAAAGATTACTGGAGATGGAAGCAGGGTGAGATGTCTGTAAGATAATGTACTCTATTTATGATATTTTCCAGAGGACTGTTTGAAAGCAGCAGAGCAGTAGGGAGAAGTAGATGGTACACAGGTATTCACTTGGCCAGTAAAAGTCCAAGGAGTACATATAGACTTAACTCCCTCTCATTAAATTCCATAGCCCCACACTTAGGGCCATACTAGGAAGGAGAAGATGAATATTTTCCAAATTTCTGAAATAACTAAATGATGGGCATGAGAGGAGGGTACTACATCATCACCTTGAAAATTTTCAGAACACTGAGGTTACATTATCTCAACAGTGGCACAGTTGCTACTTCTTCTTTAATTAATTTTTATTGGAGTATAATTGCTTTACAATGTTGTGTTAGATTGTACTGTATAAGAAAATGAATCAGCTCTAAGTATAGATATATCCCCTCTTTCTTGGATTTCCTTCCCATTTAGGTCACCACAGAGAACTGAGTAGAGTTCCTTGTGCTATACAGTAGGTTCATATTAGTTGTCTATTGACATATATATGCTACTGATTTGTTGTTATTGTTGTTTAGTTGCTCAGTCATGTAAAACTCCTTTGCGACCCATGGATTGTAGCCTGACAGACTCCTCTGTACGTGGGATTTTCCAGGCAAGAATACTGGAGCGGCTTGCCATTTCCTTCTCTAGGGGATCTTCCAGACCTAGGGATTGGACCCACATCTTTTGCATTGGCAGGCCGGTTCTTTACCACTGAGCCGCCAGGGAAGCCACATTGTTGGTACTGTATATAAAGTAGACAGTTGCCATTTTGGACTAGATAACGCTTTGCTGTGCAGCTGTCCTAGGTAATGAAAATCTTTAACAGCATCTCTGGCTTCTACTCACTAGGTGCCAGGAGCTAGCCCTGCTAGAGTCATGGCAGACAAAAGTGTCAATGGACGTTGTTACTAGGCCCCTGGGGAGCACACTTGCCTCCACTTTGCTTGAGAACTAGTGTTGGATGGTACCCCCCTCTCACTTTCCCCACCTCACAGTGCCAACTCTGAGCTAAGTGCATGGTACCCTGATTGAAATAGCCATCGCCTCTGAGACTTCCTTCTCCTGGCCATTATTTCAGGACCAATGTAAAAAGAGAAGAACCAGACTTTTGAGAAGCTTCGTGGCTGTGAATGGAAAATAAATGAGAAGTAGGAGGGAGATGGTGAAGCCAAGATGGTGTTCACTGATCTGATACTCCTGATGACAGCCCACTTTGAAAGAATAGCCAAGGGTGGGAGCTAAGGAAGAAGAGGAGCTTGAGAACTGCAGCTATTAGAACTTCTGTAGGAAGTAAATGTTCCAGGCTTTGATGCTACAGAGAATTCTCTCAAGGCCTATGCAAACAGCTCGATGGATGAGCCCAAGGAGCAAGCAGACATAGGCACTGAGCCTTGCCTGCTGCTGAGCTGGGCTTATGATATTAGGTAGACCTGATCTCCACTTTCAAATGCCACACATTTCCTCCATGGAGACATTTGCTTCTCATCAATAACCTTTTGAAGTAACCTTTGGGTTTATTTCCTGCCACTGTTCATGTAAATTCATTGCCCCCAGACAAAAGCACGTGTGGCTATTTTAAAATACAGAAGAAGAACCCCCATCAGAGCCCACGTGGGAGGTAGGTGTGTTGGCTGGAGATGACGCCCTCCTTCAGGCTCTGAGAGAATATGTTCTCGTCCTCTACCCCATTCCCCTCTTCACCTGCACAGTCCAATCTCTCTGGCCTTTCCCCTTTGAGGAAATGGTCTGACAGCTCCTCCTCCATGTACATTTAAGTTCCAGTTCTTCCTCAGAACCCCTACATTTAAAAATGTTCTAAAAGGAAAATACTTTCCAGATAAGGGAACTGTAGCCAGCTGGAACCAGTTAAGTCCACACAGCAGAAACTTTAGCCAGCAGTGTGGGAGACTGGAGAAGGTAATGGCAACCCACTACAGTATTCTTGCCTGGAAAATCCCATGGACGGGGGAGCCTGGTGGGCTGCAGTCCATGGGATTGCAAAGAGTCGGACACGACTGAGCGACTTCACTTGCACTTTTCACTTTCATGCATTGGATGAGGAAATGGTAACCCACTCCACTATCCTTTCCTGGAGAATCCCAGGGATGGGGGAGCCTGGTGGGCTGCCATCTATGGAGTCTTACAGAGTCGAATACGACTTAAGCGACTTAGCAGCAGTAGCAGTGGGAGATAATGGCACTGGGTGCGGGATATATATGACCAGCACTTCAGAAATCACACAGAGACAAAAGCATCAACTGTATCTGGTACCCAAGGCCAGCCTCTGGCTTCTCTCTTTTCTGGCTTCTGTCCTCTTGGACGCTTTCTGGGGCTGACGTCCCTTTCTCTCTGGGAAGGAGCATCTTGGCACATTCTCTGCTTTTGCTCTGGGAATGATGGGAGCGGACAAGGCACATACTTGTGTGTAACCTTCAAACCTGGAAGAATCCTCAACTTCCCCTCGACCTCTAACTCAGCCTCAAGCTCCTTTCCTGCTTTCTCATAGGTAACTTTCAACTGGACAGAATACAATTTTTTAAAGTTAGTTTTCATAGACCAGTTTTACCCCATTCTATAAGACAACATGCAGTATTTCTGGTCATACTGTTTATTTATTTATTTAGTATTTTCAGATCATTCAACAGTCCCTTTTCCATCAGTCTCACAAAGGCCTCCCCCATCCCCCCACATACTTACATCTACACCCACAGAAAAAATTGCATAGACAGCATTTTAAACTAATCCTCTTTCTCTGTGTACAGTAACACATCTTTGGCAGTTCTGGCAGAAGGTTGGCTGACATTCTCAGGGTGATGGGAGAAGAGAAGAGGAAAGGTCCCATTGCGGGCTGGAGAGGAAAATTTGTCCACAGCATTCACAAAGCTCTTTTTGTTCACTTAAGAAGTTTCTTCTGATCCGTATCGATTGACAATCATAGGACTTAAATCAAAATGCTATGTTATTTCCATTTCTTAATCTTGCTGTTGCTTGGAAAAAGGAATAACAGAGAGAGAAAAAAAAAAAAACTTCATTGTTCTCCCAACAGAGCTTGAAGGAGAACAAACATGCTTGGCAGCATATGCCTAACGAAGTCATGAGTGCCAGGAAAAGAATGATAATCCTTGGCCTTTAGAAATATAACAAGCAGATTCTGTGTATTTAGTTTAAGAAAGAAAATCAGACTGCTCTTTTTGTAAGCCAATCGTGGAAACTTAATGGAATTTTTATTTCATCTCTTTGATATGACTTTTATTTCCCAAACTTTCTGAGTAGGCAGATTGCATCTTCATTCTTCTCATAAGGAACATTCTTTCAGGGTGGATTTTAGCCTTTTTCTGTGAGGGTCTGCAGAGCCCAGGAGAACAATTGTCATGAAATGAATTCCACTGTGATGGTTGCTAAGTGTGAGTGTGTCAGTAGCGTCAAAACAAGCACTTCCCTTAAAGAACCATCTAGCTCAAAACCACTTGGCAAGAGGGAAATGAGCATATTTCCAGGTAAGGAAATGGAGGCTTTCCAGCATAAGAACCCAGGGAGGAAAGGGGTTCCAACTTCACCTACAAAATTATTCAATGACTGAGGATATCACCTCCCAACTGAAATAAAGTTTCACTCAGCTGCATGCCCACTCCAAAGTCTGCATCACACTCATGTTTTTCTAGCTGCTTCCTCGTAGACTAGAAGTTCCCCTTTTTCTTTCAAACATGTGTTGTCCCATTTGCCCATAGCTGGTAATTAATCATAACAAAAACCAATAGATTCCTGTTTTCCTTCCTTATTAAAAGTCTAATAAAATTTTTATTTTATTTTATTATCTTTTTTAAAGCTGAAACAAGTACCTATGTTCACCATATTCTGAGATTCCCAACATTTACGATGGTCATAAAATCAATATGGGCTCATGCAGCCAGAGTCTAGGTGTAAGTAAGCAGGCTTTCCTCACTTCTAAAGTACAGAGGTTAAACTCACATAGTGCAAGGCTCCTCAAACCTAACTTGTCCACTAAGAGACTCTGGGGAGCTTCTTAAATAGCAGAGCCAGGGACCTTGACCCAAATAACATAATAGTTCCTTCCGGGGACTGATCCCAACCCTAAATCTCCCCAAGTGGATCCCATGCAGGTTGAAAATCAAGAACTACAAGTCCATTCTTCAAAGGATGCTCATAGCTCTATGAGATTCTCAGAAAACCAGATTGGGAAACACCGAAAACTGTAAAAGTTTCTAAGATGGTTACAGTACACATTCACATGTTGTTCTGCTCTATACCATCCAACATGCAGTGTTGTCCCAAAGGTATCCCTTTGATTACTTACAACATAAAACTCTTGTTCAACTCCCTTAGCAACAACACGTGGGACCCATAAACATTATCCTTTGAAGAGAAATTTTCAAGGCATCTCCATGAGCAAAGCTTTAGAACAGTGATTTTGAATGCTTGTTGCTAAATGAAGGGGAAGATTAGTTTTGAGGAAGATTGTGGATTTTCCTTGTAGATGCAAATACCTCTCCCTGACTTGCTTTATAAGTTAAACATTGTGAGTAGCATCTTCTGTTCCTACAATGAAGTCTTCTGGGTAACAGAAATGTCAAGGAGGCTGGGAAAGGCATAAAGCTTGAGAGGATTAAGTAGCCGCAAACCGAGATTACCAATCCAGGGCCCCAAAGAGGAGTTTATGCAATGCTGAGTCGGAGAGGAGTGTTAGACAGTATGGATCCTGAGAAGACAGAGAGAACTAATTATGTAAATTAAAATTTTGATAGATCTTTGTTTTCTCTTAAACGTGGACTTCCTAAATTTGTCCAACAGTTTGCTGTTAGCCAAGGAATCTCAAACACGTCTGGGTACTTGTGTGGTGAGCCGAATGACTAGTTTCTGTTAAGAGGGATTGAGATTCATATTCACCCACCTGAGCTTTACACTCTTGACTGCCCTTACGAGATTGCTTGTTTGGTTTGTATTTAACCAGAGCTTCATGAAGGCGTTCCAAGTAATATACTTGATGCTGGATTCAGATTGAGAGTCAAGATGAACAAAGCTTAGGGTCTTCTGAATACCATCTGGCCCATCCAATATCCCTTCCTAATGGTGCCTGAAGAGTTCTTAACTCAGGATTTCAAATGTGGGAAAAAAATTAAATAAAATTACCACATTACAGAATAATCATTGTTTATTAACAGTAGCGGAGAAGGCAATGGCACCCCACTCCAGTACTCTTGCCTGGAAAATCCCATGGATGGAGGAGCCTGATGGCCTGTAGTCCGTGGGGTCGCTAAGAGTCGGACACGACTGAACAACTTCACTTGCACTTTTCACTTTCATGCATTGGAGAAGGAAATGGCAACCCACTCCAGTGTCCTTGCCTGGAGAATCCCAGGGACGAGGGAGCCTGGTGGGCTGCCGTCTATGGGGTCGCACAGAGTCGGACACGACTGAAGTGACTTAGCAGCATTAACAGTAGCATGATTATGTAAGCAGTAAACAAATTTGTTGTTGTTCAGTCACTAAATTGTGTCCAACTCTTTGTGACCCCATGGACTGTAGACTGCCAGGATCCTCTGTCTATACACTCCATGAAAGATGATGCAAGGAATAAATTTCGATCAACTTGCTTTCTAAGGAGGTAGTGATAGTGAATCCTTTGGCTGGACTGTGGTTAAAGGGAAGGTCCCATTGCTGATTCAACCCATCTCTACTTCCTCAGGTACTGTGGTCCTACCATTCTTATTATATACACATCACATCTCCTGTTGAACACTATCACCCCACCTGTCTGAAATGTCTTCTTCTTTCATTATAGGTATTATATCAGAGAATTTATGTGCCTCTGATTTTATTTTATATCAGAGAATTCATTTTATATATTTATTTTATATCAGAGAATTTATATTTGTACATTTACAATCTCTTAGCAGCTCCTTGAAATTCATACTTAACTCTAGAATCCTCACCAACTGTAATTCTATAATTTTTACTATAGTTTGTCTTTAGAAAGAACTTAGTAAAATTTCCTCCTCCTTACTGCGTGTGCTGCAAGGCCATCTGCTATTGATGACTTCTTCCCAGTGGGTTGAGCAGGGGTCTTTTCTTTGTAGTTAGTGATGTTTCAAGCCATGAGAGATGCTTGTAGCACTGCTGAATTTTGCAGGAGACATTTCCAGATTGGGTATGATCTAAGGAAGGCTCATCTTCACTGTAAAATTCACTGATTCTGTGACACTTCCTTCAATGCAATAAAAGATTCCCTAGCCTGTGAAAACTCATTACTTAACCTTGTATTTTTATTATGTATTGTCTGCATATTCTCAGGTAGTAAAAGATTAGAAACCTATATCCTGTCTGGTTGTGGAACAGGAAATGATGAACAGACATAATGGAAGAGGTGGTGGTAAGGATCAAAAGGATGTGGGTTGAGTCCAGGAACCAAGTGGAGCAGATCAAGGGCAAAAATGTGTCCCCCTCACATATTGACTGCCCCATGGCCCATGGGACTGGTGTGTGACAGGAAGAGCAAAGTCCACAGGTCATACTGGCAACCCCTTTGCCTGTTGATTATTACAAGCATCTGTATCAGGGCCATCAGAGGCCACAATATTTTAACCACACATTATATTTTTATCTATGATTCTATACTTAGAATTTTTCTTTTGAAAATCCCCATGATCCATGAGTCATAAGCCTATGCACAAATTCTGGGGACAGGCAGGCCTGGTTCAAAAGCAACTTAGTTGCAAGCTCTAAGACCTCATACAAATTATTAAGCTCCTTAAAGGTCATATTCCATCTGTAAAACATTGACAATTAATAGTCCCTAATTCATAGGGCTGTTTGGAGATAAGTCATATATAGGATCAACAAGTCATGTGTAAGTCATGTATAGGATAATACCTTATACACAGATGTTTATGATTTCAATATCACTACCATTATTGTTACAGGTAATTTAATCCATGCACTCATTTAACACACATCTTCATTAATGAAGTACCTGGGATCATTAATCTTCAATTCAGATGTAAGCCATGTGACTCCACACAGGACACAGTGTTATAGAAGGGCTATGTTTCAGAATTGACTCTACCAGTCCATTTACCAATTGGGGTGTGTTTCTTTATTCATAAAGCAGGTATAATCATACTATATGGAATATTCACAAGGACACTGTGACAAGCATATCACTTGAAGAATAAATGTATCTTGTATAAATGTAAAATACTCGTAATTTGGATGCTATTTCCACAACGTATTCTGTCAGTATGGTGCAGAGTATAAAGTAGGGTCTGCTAAAACAAGAACATTTTAAAAAATATAGGGAGGCCTGGAGTGCTGCGATTCATGGGGTTGCAAAGAGTCGGACATGACTGAGTGACTGATCTGATCTGATCTGATTTGATAGTTTATTTACAATGCTGTTTTAATTTCTGGTGTACAATAGAATGACAGTTATACATATACACATTCTTTTTTATATTTTTTCCATTATAGTTTATCACAGGATATTGAATAGAGTTCCCTGTGTTATACAGTAGGATTTTGTTTATCCAATTTATATATGCTACTTTGTATGTGCTAGAATTGCCTGACAACACTGAGAGCAGAGGTGTCACTATCCACATTTTTTAGTTGACAAAACTGAGAATCATAAAGATTCAGTGCCTGACAGAGCCAAGACCAGAAGTCAAGAGTTCTTGATCTTTAATTCAAAGCTCTTTCTTCTATCATGATTTAGGAAAGGATCATGTAGGGAGGCTGCCTTTTCTGAGAGATTTTTTTTTTGGCATTGAGGCTAAGGGGGAAAATAGCATTTTTTTTATAACAACTTTTATGTTTTTTAAAAAGAGTGTTTAAAATGCATTTCCAAAGTATATATTAGTAAAAAGTGATGTCATTATACTCTGTCTCAGTAAGAAGATGGATTGGTTCAGAGCGGTGAACTGAAAGCTGAAGAGTAACATCTGCTCATAGCCATGTTTACCTAAACATGGTGTACAGAAAGACCAACATAAAAATAATGGGAGATTTAACACAAAAGTATTTTTATATTTTCCCAACATGACTAGTAGAGTTGTTTTCTTAACAGCAGAATTGCAAGAAAACTTTTCTTTCTGTGTCCACTGTCACCACCCTAGCTCAAGTCACTTGGGATCTCTCCAAGATTAGCACAATGGCCTGACCATTTGATCTATCTCATTTTATTCTTGCTCTGGGGCTTCTCAGGTGGCACAGTGGTAAAGAATCCACCTGCCAATGCAAGAGACACGAGAGATGCTGGTTTGATCCCTGGGTCGGAAAGATCCCTTAGAAATGGCAACCCGCTCCAGAATTCTTGCCTGCAAAATGTCCTGGACAGAGGAGCCTGGCAGGCTACAGTCCATGGGGTTGCAAGGAGTCATACATGACTGAGCACGTACACACACACACACACACACACACATTCTTATTCTTCAACTCCCATTATTAACATGGAACTTTACACCATCTCACTCTTTTGTTTAAATCACCAAAAACTTCAACAATCACCTTTACCTGGACAACAACAACAAGAAAAGAGCCTTGATGGGGACATTTGCTAGTTGCCACCTGTATAAATATTTCTATTGTGACTAATTTCAAACCAGCAATGTGAAGTCATCTTGGAGGTGGGAAGATAAGTGCAGGAGATGTTCTGCCTAGCCAGGATAATCAGCTCCACGTATAACTGGAAATCTCCCCAATGACATCCCAAGCCACTCAAAGTGGAATTCAGTGGCTATGAATTATGCCCATGTTTCCAGTTACCTCTTTAGTCTCACTTCCAATCCAAGTCTCTTCTTGTTAGTTTCACTCTTTATTACTCAGTTATTTAATTGGTAAAATGGGAATGTGCTTGTGAGGACACATCACATGAAAAGTATGACAGCATTCAGTACTCCCAAGAAGGTAAATATTTTATAAATCCAAGTTGGTGGGAACACTGGCAGTTCCCTGAACATGAGGGAATGTGACACATACTGAGCCAGACAAATTACTCAATGAGTGTGTCTCCCCACAAAACTGGATGTGAACCAAAGTTTCTGTCACCTGATTTTCTGTGAATAGTCTCTAGATCTTTGGGTGAAAAAGGGAAGTATTAGTTTGCTTGATTTTGAGGATGATTTCAAAAGGCAGAGATGAGTCATTTGCAGTGATGCATACAGTCACATCAAATCCTCTCCGTTTTGTAGGTTCAGTCACTAGGACTTTACTTTGCAGTGACCAGTTTGGCTGGATTCACCTTATTGTCTCAATTAGCCATTCATTTCTGCTCCAGAATCTGCTTGTGGTTTTTGAAGGGAAGATACTAGAAATCAAGATATAAAATTTCATTCCTTCCAAGAAACTGTATCTCAGAAAGGGTAAAAGAGGTTTGAAAGAAATGGTTTGAAAATAGACCTTCCACATGTATCTGTCAAGGTATGACTTTGGTTTGTTTTTTTTTTTTTGTATTATCTGAACTTGGTCATATTGTGTAGGGAAATGTTATTTTCTATTTATGTTAATGATGCCTTGAGAATTGAGGAACAGTGGGAAAAAAGGTGAGGAGATATAGCCCCCGGAGGAGGGCATGGCAACCTACTTCAGTATTCTTGTCTGGATAATCCCTTGGACAGAAGCGCCTGGTGGGCTACAGTCAGTACGGTGCAAAGAGTCGGACATGGTTGAAGTGATTTAGCACAGAACAGATTGCTTTCTGCTCTTTGAGCTTGTATACACAAGGTAATCACTTCTTTACTTACGTCCTTATGCAGGGTGGGGAGAGCAGATCTTGTTAGCTTGGATTCACAAAAATGTTAAATATATGCAGCTTGTTTATATCTATATTTCTTATACCACTATCATTAAAGCTAATAATACCAACCCAAAACAATGCATCTTTATCCAAACTCTTTAAATTTGGCTGGGGAAAAAATTGAAAGTATTTATTTGCTTATCACACAGAATTAAACTAATACTGCTCATGTAACTTCTTCATTGTAAAAATTCTACACTTGTACTTATTTTGATAATTTATAAAGAAATATTGGTAGATCAATTTTTCTGTCAATATAGTCTTCTAAAATTTCAGGACTGTGCTAGGACCTATGCGAGCTAAAAATAAACATAAGAGACAACACTTATTCTCTCTTTCTCACTTTAGGAACTTCTAATTTATTTAGGAACAAAAACTCAAAATTACAAAATTAACTGGGAAAAAATCTGTTATATTTGCACTTCTGAGGGCTAAGAAAGTAGAGAAGCTTAGAGAAATAGCTATTAGTGAGAGTGAATTGAAGGATGAGTAGATGGTATATTTTAAAGGACATGTAGAATTTGCATAAGTGGAAAGGATATCTTCTGTGAAGAATGAATTATCCCCTCATCCCCCTGTCTAAAGCAGGTCCCCTCCACTTTCTTTCATCACATCTTTCACTTCCACTCTATCTTCTTCCTTGCTTGCTGAGTTGCTTTAGTCATGTACGACTCTGTGACCTCATGGACTGTAGCCTGCCAGGCTCCTTTGTCCATGGGATTCTCCAGGCAAGAATACTGGAGTGGATTGCCATGCCCTCCTCCAGGGCATCTTCCTGACCCAGGGGTCAAACCTGCATTTCTTTTGTCTCCTGAATTGGCAGGCAGGTTCTTTATCACCTGGCATTAGTCTTGATCACCTGGTTCTACTGGTCTCTTAAGTTTGGGAAAGATAAACAATCTTGGTCTCTGTTGAAAGACGGGGACCTAGTACACTAGCTGGCACAGATAGGTCTTCAATAATTATGAGTTTAAATAGCAAATTGTTAATTAATCAGGTATCTGTGTTTTTGAAGGGGATTATCAGCAAAGAAAGGATATTGAGAAGTATAGTATCAGAAAATAAGTTTGAATGTGTATGGTGCTGTCACATTAGAAAATGTTTTAAGATCAAATACTGTTAGGGGCATTTGAGCAAGGGAGTGTTCCGTTTAATGGATCTTCAGTAGACTGACCTAGTAATGCTCTGGGAGAACCATGAGAGGAGAAGGCTGCAGAGGAAATCTGGTTCTTTGCTTGAGGTCATCTGCATGTGATGATGACAGCCTTGCTGCTATTACCCAGAACTGGCTGATCATGACTTCCACACTTGATACACCCATGTTCGTCATATGTTCTTCATATTAATATTACAGCACAAGGACTCGGGTGTTGAGGCTAGTTGCCAAGCAGTGATAATAACAATTGTTCATAAAACTTAAGCTGCTGGCAGAAACACAAGTTTTACAGCAACTGGGGAGGAACATGGAGATGATTGCAAGACCAGTAGACAAGAGGTTTCAAGAAAGTGTCAAAGGAGATTTGAGATCAAGCAAACAGAGGTAGTGAGCAAAAAAAAAAAAACAAAAAAAACACACAGGTGTTGGTAGTCAATGATACAGATGCTTAAAATTAAGGTTATGGGGGGAGTGAAGTTACTGGTTATTGAAAGGATAGGTTCTATGAGAGAGAGGGCTGAGATAAGAAGAAAAAAAGGAAATATTTGAGGAAAAGATTTCAAAAAACTGAGTGGCCAGGGAATGTGCATATATTTAACACTGTGTGTTACATATTTCTAAGTTAGCCTAAAATTTACCAATTTTTCCATTTTTTAAACTGACTTGAAATGAAAATCTCTTTTGGTGATTCCAATCTGGAATCCAGAGTTTGCAAATGCTTAAGAAAACTTAAAACAAATGTTCACAAATGACAGTTATAAATGCGGTAAAAATCAGCCTTTGCCAAACAATCATTACGTTAATTGTCCTCCTTAAGTTGAATCATTCCTCAGAAAACAAAAAAACTTCCTTTTCAATAAGACAGCCATGAAGTCACATGTCCTTGCTCCCCTTAGATGTGCATAAGAAGGGTTTATTTCAATAGGGTAGATCTTAAATTCAAATGTGCTTTCCATTAAACCGTAAACCCTGGGGGCTGTGTATTTTTCACTATTGTGTAACACAGGCAACAAATAACAGATGATAAATATTATAATGAGGCCAGCTAAGATACCGCATCCATTATAATGGGGAAATTGTTTCTTTTTATTTTAAGATGCACTGTGGGCATTAAAAATGTTGCTAAACTGTTGTGATAATAGCTTCTAATTTGTTATGAATAAAGATGTGTAGGAGAGGATGAGGTTTGATCAAAAGCAAATTTTTAACACTGGACCCTGAAGCCCTTAAGGGTTGCACTTTAAAGTGAATAATCCAAGTGCATGCATTGACAGGGAGCATTCGGTTCAATCATTTTGTCTGAAGGAAACCAATCTGGGAAATTGTTCCCGGAAAGTCATTCTAGAAAAGCAGAGCCAAGCTTCTGACCTCTGCATAGGCTGTCTACAGCATCTATATTTCAGTCTTTTATATTATTACATTTGGGTGCATTAAGCAAATGTAAACCTGATGTGTATAAAGACAGCACACTGGCCATTCCGTTTAGAGTAACTAATGTATCTATGAATGAGTGTTTCGTTCTTAAGCAGTATCTCTAGTGATTCCATTTACAAGTCACTCATTATATGGATGAGAGATAGAAGGTTGGATTTTAAAATGGCAGGCATTTTTTAAAAATGAACTTTAAAAATGCCAAGGAATACAGTTGTCTCAGACTTACCAGTTTGCCAAGATAGTGTGTTCAATAGAAAAAAAATGGTTTCTGTTTTTAAACAGGAAAAACACTTCATGAATATAACCTGACTTTGTTTTATGCTCACATTTTAATGCCACAAATATCATGAATGATTGCTGGGTAAGGTATTATAATACTACCCTAGTGGTAGGTGAAAGAATCTATTTGGACATGATTTCTCCAGTAGCCTTATGGTCATATGGTGATGTACAAGCAGAGGTAGAAACAGAAATCTCCCAACTAGGGTGGAAAAAGCATGCATACAGTGTATGTGTGTGTGTGTGTGTGTGTGTGTGTGTGTGTGTGTGAGTGTGTGTGTGTGTGTGTGTTTGTATGCGTATCTGTCTGTCCATGTGAGATTTATAGTGTCTTTTTCTGTAAACGCAACAATTATAGATTTTTTTTCACTTTATCAGTACTTCCTAGAAAAACAATGGCTTGAGTATTTATTTAGTTGTAGACCTTGAGCTCAGTCTTCTTTAGAGGCTGGGAATTTCTGGAAGAAGTAAAATTCTCTAAACTTCACTTTACCTCTTCACTTCCTTCCAAACCAAACTTCTATTTAAAAAAATAGTCTTACAGACTTATTTATTGAAGAAATTTCTAGACAGTTTTAATCCTTTAATTTAATATACACTTGGAAATACTGAGCTAAAATAATTTACTCTATATTCATTTTCATTATTGTCTGAATTTACTTAAAATTCCTAAACATTTACATGTTACTTTCTATGTGCAAAGAAGCATACCTGATACTATGGGAGATAAAGAAATGTACAAAATTTGATCCCCATTCTCAAAAAATTCTAGAATCTCATGTTTGTGTATGATAGCTGTATGGCAGAAAGTGACAAAAAACACAAAAGAAATTCAAGACAGAGGAGAGAGAGTATTGATAAAAGGCTCAGGGAGAATGTGGCACTCAAGTTAGGCTCTGAGGAACATGAAATTTATTTTTTTTTTTTCAAATGGAGATACAGTTTGAAGAGGAAGTGATCCCAGGGAGACATAATTATGGAGTGGGTGGAAACGAGGTTGGGCCATATGTACAAAGTCTGAATTGCCTTACAGATAAACTAGACTCTATCTTGGGTAGTACTGAAGGCTCTATAGAAGAAAGAGGTAATTTTATTTCTTTCTTTTGTTTTTAGGATCATTGTTGAGGTTAGTGAATATTGAGGTGGGATTCAGATAGAGAATCAACTTAGTAGCCAAGACAAAAGTTAATTAAAGTCTCATTGATGGTTTGAAAATAGGAGACCCATGTGAGAGCCAAAGAGAAGAGGAAGGATTTACTGACCAGAATGTACATAGGAAGATTGTAGGTATGAAATTGCTTGGGAATTTCTGTTCTGTGACTGGTAGCATAAGGATGCTATTGAACACCAAGTTTCAATAGAAGGAAGTGAGAGGTGATGCTGAATTAGTTTTGGAATATACTGGCCTTGTGTATCAAAGGGATATCCAATTGAAAATACCCAGCATTTGTGGGGAGTGCAAGTATATGTCTCAGAATTTAAGAAACAATAGAATATTGGATTTAGAAATCAAGTGAATAGAATAGAATGTTGAACTCTTGAAAATTGATAGCTGTCAAGGACATGTATAGAGAAAGGACAATAACGGAAATAGAACCTTGGTTTATACTGAAGCCTGAGGGCAAGGAGAGAAATCAGTAAAGATAACAAGCAGGAGCAGCCAGAAAGATGAAAAAATAACAGAGGACATTTTCAGGGAAGCCAAGAAAAATAGGACATTCTAGAAGGCAGCTGTGGTCTAAAAGAGTGAAACCAGCTCTAAAGAGACCAACAAGAATCTAGACAAAGAAAAAAGAAAATCTCCTAGATTATAGGCTTTGCAAGGAAAGAGTGTTTTTTGAGGAAACCATTTCAGTAGACTTCGGTGGCAGAAGTCAGATAACAATGGACACAGAGAGGGTGTGATCTGTGGATGGGTCACAAAGGAGGCCAGACTTTTGAGAATTTTATGTCCTGTTTCAAGGCGCATCTTCAGCAGCTAACGATGTTTTGGATGCAAAAGAGATGTTCAGTAAATATTCGCAAATTAAATATAAATGAATGACCTAATACATGAATGTGAGAGAAGGAAGAAAGGCAGGAAGGTAGAGTAAAAGGGGAAAGAAGAAGACAGGGAGAGAGGAAGAGTGAAAGGGAAAAAGAGAAAGAATGAGAGAGATGGGCAGAAACTCACACAGGTTTGAAGGAAAGTCTTTCTAAAGAAAGGGGAGCCTGGAATCTTCTGGATTGTCAATGAGATTAAGCCAATGGAGAATGCAGAAGGATGAATGTATGTCAGAAAATCCTATGAGAGAGACTGAGTCAGAAAACCAGAGGAAGAGTATATAGCTAATGATGTGGAGAGAATCACAGATGAAGAAGCAAGGGTCTCCTCATTAGAGGGTAACAATCTTCTCAGTGAAAGAGACTTTGAGGTGAGCTCTACTGAGGGCCTGGGCTTGAATTTACCAAAACCGAGGTGTCCTAAACAGTCATTATGCCGTGTACCATTTGTCAATATAATATTATCTTAACCTTTAGGGAAGTGGAGAAGGGAATGGCAATCCACTCCAGTATTCTTGCCTGGAGAATTCCATGGACAGAGAAGCCTGGTGGGCTACAGTCCGAGGGGTTGCAAAGAGTCGGACACAACTGAGCAACTAACACACCTAACATAACGCACATGAGGTCTCCTAAACAGTCATTATGCCATGAACCATTTGTCAGTATAATATTATTTAAACATTTAGTGGAGATAAACTTAGTTGTATTTGGATAATTTGAAAATACTATTTAGAAAGACATGATGATTATTGGTTTGATACGGAAGATGAAAGAGCGATATCTTTTTATTCATTGGCAGCTCATTTTCCACAGTTATTCTAGAACTTAAACTTTCTGAAGTGTATTATTCCCTTTCAGCCTCATAGCTCTATTTAAACTGCAGAATATTTCTGAGACCTGAGAAAATAGTTTGCAAGTAATATTTCACTGTGTTCAAATACTCTGCATTTGTAGGTACTTTCTATAATGCTTTTGAAGTTTCCTTTTGCCCAAAACATTTACAGCATCATTCCATTAAATTTTAAGATGCCATTACTGACAGAAGAGTATAGTTCAAGTAATTGAAAGGGTGAATGCCTTATGTTTAAGACAGACCTGACACTACAGCTTTTTTATTCTGGTTCCCTGATTTTTCTTGGCAAATTGTATCACATCACTTGTAGAAGGTAGGTGAATAGGTAGGTGGTTTTGTACTTGGGAACTTTACAGATTCAAGGAAAAATTATTTTGGGGGTGTAAAATCATGTGAAAAATAACTTTGGGCTATACAAATTCCTTTTTGCCAATATTATGGATAATACAGACTCGCCAAAATGTGATACATGTTTTGCTAGATCTGAACAAAAAACAATAGCAGAAACTTTCGGTGGTGATGTCAGAATCTAATGTGATGTCATGAATAATAGTTTGGGCTGGGAAAGTCATTAGGTACCCAAATGCTGATTTGTACCTTCTCAGAAAAGAAAATATCTTGAAATGGTACTGAAGAGTTTAACATTTGCTGCTTTCTGGAATTGTCCAGTTCTTGGCCTTCCCTGGTAGCTCAGCTGGTAAAGAATCCACCTGCAATGTGGGAGACCTGGGTTCGATCCCTGGGTTGGGAAAGTCTCCTGGAGAAGGGAATGGCTACCCACTCCAGTATTCTGGCTTGCAGAATTCCATGCACTGTATAGTCCATGGGGTCACAAAAAGCTGGACGTGACCAAGAAACTTTTCACTTTCCTGAATTCACGGCATTGCTTTGTATTTCATCACCACTAGGAAAATATGTTCTACCTCCAGAGCCATATCCAAAGTGCTTTCAAGAATGTAATTGTTCAAATAATTTTCTATGAGTAAATTAACCTTTTACATTATTTTATTGACTATGTAATCAACTGCACACAATTCTACCTGAATAAAAATTTGACTTCCTGTAGGTCAATGGCTATCTCCAAAACTTTCTTTGAATCAATTATCTTTGAGTCTTTAGTGGATAATTTTGTGGGTTTTTTTTTTTTTTTTTTTGTAGGGAGGAAGGAAATCAGCCTTTTTTGAGGCTTATCAAAACTACTGTGTACCAGGCTCTTTGCTTGATGATTTTTTAATAGAATATAAATATAGAAGATCTGATTAAACAAAATATTGAAAAATTGGAGCAATATTTTTTAAAAAGGAACACATGAACCCATATAAAACTCTTTAAAATGTAAAGTAAATACACAGTTTACCAAATTGTGAAATACAGTCTTTGATTTATGTGTGCTTTCCCTAATTGGATTTCCATATAATCTTTACGCACAAAATGTGTCTATTAGTTTTCACTTTTTAATTTAGTTTCGGTTTCTTTAAAGCTGAGTCCAAATTTAAAGACCTTTGGAAAAACAAACAAACAAACACAGTTCAGACTCCTTTTAGATTTAACAAATTTACCCTAATCTCACCACATCCAATAACACCATTTTTTTTTTTTTCAGTAAAACTCCTTATAAAAACCATTGACATAGTTTCTCAATAAAGTTTTTGGAGAAACTCTCACTAATTGTTCAAACTCACATTTCTTTGGTTTATATACTATTTGATAATATAGTTACAGGGACAAGTACAATTGACATAGCAGTTTTGAGGGCAAACTTAACTGATTCTGCATACAATTCAGTCTTCACAGCATAAAGGCCAGGGGCATTCAGAGTGCTGTGGCTGTTAGTCAAAATGTCTTACAAAGTATAAGAATTCTATCTAATCCAGGGATTTGTTAAATAAAAATTAGTTCTCTAAACTTCCACTGTGTCATTTCAGGCATCCAGACAGTCTATACACAGTATGACAGGTGACTATTAGAAGCCTCCGTTTTATTTGAACAGTGAAAATAATTATTGGATACTTGAGTTCCACAATGTCCTGGAAAACTTTTCTTTCTAATGATAGTTCTAAAATGCTCAAGTCAAAAGAGTTTTTAAAAAGAAAGGCTCTGAAAATATCAAGCAATTTTTCATGGATCATATCTTTCCCTCCTTTCCATTATCTCCACTTAACTTCCACTTGCTGCAAATAATTCATGGTCTGTCCCTCACGTAGCCCACAGACGAGAGGTGCTCTGATATGGAGAAGGACAGAGCCCTCTGTCAGCCATAGAGAGGTGTGGCAATCAAACTTGAAAAGACTGGCTCTTAGTACAAAGGAGCCTGGCAGCCTACAGTCCATGGAGTCACAAAGAGCTGGATATGACTGAGTAACCGAGCGCACATATAATATAAACCTTCCTCAAAAAAACACATCTAGATTGTTTTTTTTTTTCCCCTTTTTGGCTGCGTGGCGTATGGGATCTTAGTTCCCTGACCAGGGATTAAAACTGCACTCCCTGCAGTGGAAGCACTGAGTCCTAACCACTGGACGGCCAGGGAAGTTTTTTTTTTTTTTTGAATTTTATTTTTTTTTATTAAAAAAATTTTTTTTTATTTTTTAACTTTACAATATTGTATTGGTTTTGCTATATATCAACATGAATCTGCCACAGGAAGTTCCTGAATTATGTCTTTAAACATGATTTAGCCAAAGGAAGAAGCTCAAGCAGACAGAGCAATGTGACTGCTGGCTGAGGTCACAATTTAACCTGCCTGTGTCCTCAAGTCATTGCCGCCCTTCCTCACATAGTCACTCTTGAATTCTATCCCTGGATCAACCATCTGGAACAAAGTTAAGGTGGGAACACCTTGTATTTGGGTGATTTTAAGGTCAAGGGGAGAAAACATGGCAGATGAGATTTGGTATAGGATCGAAATCTGAAAAAACCTTGAGTGTCACATAAAAGTTTGGATTTTTAGTCTGAAGAAATGGAAAAGCTATCACAGGGTTTTAATTTAGGGAGTGACATGAGCAAATCTACATTTACAAGGATAAATCTGGCGGCACCGTGGAGAAAGATCCGCTAAGAGGCAATTGCATTAATTTAGCCCAGAATTGATGAGCACCTAAAACCAAGCAGGCCAGGGGAAATGGAGAGGAGGGAATTAAACTGATCCCTGCCTTCAGATTACTCTTATAACAAGGATAAGAATTAATAGCCTGTGAATATTCACAGATTTTTCCTTT
This sequence comes from Bos indicus, assembly GCF_029378745.1. Taxonomy (NCBI): domain Eukaryota; kingdom Metazoa; phylum Chordata; class Mammalia; order Artiodactyla; family Bovidae; genus Bos; species Bos indicus. Next base: position 113,614,228 of record NC_091761.1, read on the forward strand.
CTCCTTCATCATAAACTAAGAAAGTGGCAACTGAAGCAAAGGAAGAAGTAGAGCAGAATGTGTGTGCTAAGTCGCTTCAGTTGTGTCTCTGAGACCCCATGGACTGTAGCCCACCTGCCAGGCTCCTCTGACCATGGGATTCTCCAGGCAAGAATACTGGAGTGGGTTGCCACGCCCTCCTCCAGGGGATCTTCCCAACCCAGGAATCGAACCCACATCTCTTACGTCTCCTGCATTGGTGGCAGGTTCTTTACCACTAGTAATACCTGGGAAGCACATAGAGCAGAATATTATTAAGTGTGCTTAAGAAATCTGGGAGTTATTCTTGAACTATGCCTAATCGTACACACATTGCTCCATTCATTTTGCTAATAAATACTTACTGGGTTTCCTATTTAAGCCAAGCACAGTTCCAGCCATTGAAATGGGACTAACAGGTCCAGTGAAGTTCTGCCCAAATACCTCTGTAATTTTTCACTTTCTCTTGATTTCAGCTGTTAGTACACACATTCTCTTCTCTCCACTGCTATCCCTTGTCTGTGTCTTACTAATGCTCTGCATGACCTGGAGAGTCACTTCTTCCCAAGGGACTTCCCAGACCTTCAGCCATGGTTGGGGCCCCAGGACTTGTGCTTCCATTGCACCTGCCTCGTACTTCCCCTGAAAGAACATCTGATCACATGGGGCTGAAATCATGCTGGTTCAATAGCCTGTGGTGCCCTGAGAACAGGGACCTCTCTGCTCTGGTCAGTAGGCACTCGGATACTTCATGAATAAATAGTGTGTCAATGAATTAAGTGGCTCAACACATAGAATTTTTTCTTCCTCCATAAAAATGATACCTTTAGGAAGCTAAACTTATCATTATACTTTAAACTGGCATTATGTTAGCCTTATGCCCAGGAAGCTCAAGGCCATTATATGTTAACATTCTATATTTCTAGCCTCTACTTCTAGATTGAGAAATGAGCTACATATGGTTAGCTAAACTCATTTGTAAAAACTTGGCATGTTCTCAAACCATATTCAAAGCTTATGTTAGTTTTGAGGATACAAATAAAACATATATTTTCCAGAACCTCCCCTTCTTCAGTTGAATTTTTGGAAAAGATCTCCCACATTGTGAACTTCTATAAACTATATTCTAAGTTGAATCTGAATATCATGATTTGATTTGAATGTTCCATACACTCTTATTCAAGCCATGACACTTTAAAGAGTAGAGAAGTCTCATTTGTGTATAGGAATAAGGACTGTTTTAATTTTAGATTTCAAAGTACCATAGATAATAGCATATGTTAATCTTAAAAGCACTTGTCATGTTTCAAGTAAAAATAAGTCTCTTAAAGATGTTCCATAGAATTTGTTATGCCTTTAATAAGCATTAGATTTCAGTTCTGTCTTTTTAGAACCTCAGAAGTGAATAATAAGAACGTTGATAAAGTTTTAAAAAATCTCTCTACTCCCCATTCTAAGTTCTTCACTTTATGACCAATCAATGGGCCACAATATCACCTTCAAACTTTTGGCAATAAACACTTATGATAAATAATGACATATTTGTTTTGCAAGCATAACTCACTTGCCATGACTACCTTAAGGCCTAACTTTCAGAAAAATCTTGAGTTATCATATTTTTTTACAGAAATAACCATAAAATCCATTCAAAAGATCTGCTGAACTCTGTATGATACCTAACTTATAATTATGACAGAAAATATAGATTATTTATTTTTATTACTTTTCCATTTTCAAGCAGGATCTTCCCCTTCCCCCCGATTTGGTCTTTTTAGTATATTGCCTGATGATTATTGCCAAAGCCCCCTTAGAGAAATAAGCAACATGTATATTTACTCTTGAAGTATTTTTTCTTTTATGGTGCCAAATAGTGGACATGTACTCAACTTATACAGGGTACCTTGCTAGGTGTCTTTGACATATTTGATCTTTTTTAACTTATAATAACTCTGGAAAGTATTTCATACCTCCCTAAAAATAAAGGTAATGGAGGTTCAGAAAGTTTGCATCGCCCTTCTAAAATTAGATAGCTAGTCAATGGTTGATTACACATTTAATATTCTTTCTGAGATACCAAATTTTAGGCAGAGTTAAAATATCTTTTAGTATGGAGAAATAATACAATTGTTGCTTAAGTATATCAGTTTTAAATATAACATCTGAAGTTAATAGAAACTTTATTCCTTCTTTTTGGGACAGGTTTCTTTGTTTCCTATCGTTTTGTTTTGCCTTTATAAGTCACCACAGCAGGTAATAAAAAGATATATAATGATCCCATTTTTAACACTTGATCTTAAGACCCGAGAAGCATCAATAAACAGCCACAGGAAATTGATGTCTGGAAAAAAATGTGAGACAGTTAAGATATTAGTGTAGCACGAAAGTAGGAAACAGATATCACTGAGGATATGAAGTGGTGAAAATGACTGTTTGAGCTTAAGGCAAGAAATCCACATATTATGGCTCTGAATAAGCAACTTGGGCTCAGGGAAGACATTAATGGTAATGGTGAGTGAACAATTTGGAAGAAAATATGAACACGGTTTGATGGTACTGGAGCCCAGTTTCCACAGCAAAGTGTACTGCATGAGTAAAAACATACATTTAGGGCAAACATATTCAGTAGTTAACTACTTCCACTTATATTGTAAAATAGAAAGCGTATTTTCAAGCAATAAATAAAAATGACACATTAATTTCCTGCCTTGTATCATTCCTGGTCCTTTCCTGAGAGCAACTACATTTCTGAGATGTTAGCCCCCACTAACATTTATTTAGTAATTGCTACATTGTGATGGTTCATTTAGAACTGCATGACAATGTAAGTGCCAGAAAACCCAACTATACTGGGCTTTAACAAAAGGGAATTTAGTATTTGACAAAACTGATGAGTCCTAGGATTGATCTATGTGGTCAGGTATCTGATTCTTTGCGACCCCATGAACTATAGACCTCAAACTAGCAATTCTACAGGAGAAAGGGTCATCATCAGGGTGAATGTAACAGAGAAGATACTAGAAGGACACTGAGACTCATTCTAACACCATTTTGTCCAAAATTGGTCTTACACCTGACCTCTGTGTGTGTGCTCAGTCATGTCTGACTCTTTGTGACCCCATGAACTGAAGCCCACCAGTTCCTCTGTCCATGGGATTTTCCAGACAAGAAAACTGGAATGGGTTGCCATTTCTTCCTCCAAGAGATCTTCCCAACCCAAGGGTCAAACCTGTGTCTCCTGCATTGGCAGGGAGATTCTTTACCACTGAGCCACCTGATCTAGCTGCAGACATATTTAGATCCAGGTCTACAATGACACAGACCTGATTCCACTAGTCTCCCTTTGTACTGGCAAGAGGGTTGAGGCACGTTTGAGCTGCTACACAGTACCTGGGTTTACTGTAGTTCAACCAACTTGAGGAATTTTCCAGTCTCCACAATAGTCACAGTGGCCACAGGGATCTAGTGGTTGATTGGCTGAGTAACATGTTAGACTGAGAGGAAGAAGGCTGATCTTCACATAGGAGTTACCATTGCCAGGAGTAGAGAGAATGAATCCCAGGGAGGCACAGATGACAAATGTTCAGGAAATCCTCTAAGCCATCCCTCTCTCTCCCCAGAGTGGACTTACTTCCTTTCTTCATGTTTTCCTTCATAAAACATGAATGTTTGAGCACTTGTAATATGATGGTGTTTATAGCAGTGAGCAAGAAGACAAGACTCTTGCCTGCATGAAGCTTGAGAGGAGTGAATGTGAAGAGCCACTTGTACTCATCAAGGATTAATGGGACTGGGAAGATGAATTGTATGACAATTTCTATCCATCAAAAATTGTAGAAAATGTAATGAATCATGCTTTCTCTTAAAAGTCTAACTATGGGTTGGGGCGTATTGCTGTCAAAAGAGAGAAAAGTATAACATACCAATCTCTTGGTTCTTTCTATATCTAATTTTTCATAAGCTCAGGTTGTTTTAGTGGGAAATGGTGCCTACAAGAGGCCATTGCTGAGGGGTTGAATGACAAGTTCTAGAGCAGGAGCCCCCTGGCGAGTGAGATAGTGGGGACTCATGGGGCAGCAGAGGGTCAATAGCTTTTGGCCCCATGTAGCTGTGGAGAAAGTAAGAGGAAGATAGCATGAAATACAAACTTTTTAATTAATTATTTTATTGAATAAAACATTAATTTCCTTCTATTCATTCATTGTAAAATGCCTAACATGAGAGATTTGAATAGTTAGCAGATAACAGTGGTCAACTTGCCCACAGGCAAGTTTTATTATCTCCTTTAAAGATACAGTCTTCATTTCCCTTTCAGACTTTTGCCATTTATTTTATGATTTAATTTCCCTTCTCCCTAATATGATCAAATCATCTTAAAAAATCAACAGAAAAAATTCCAGGTGGTTCAGAATTTTGCAAAGGTATAAATACACTGGATTGTGCATCAGGGTCAGAGATGGATTTTTGAGCTTAGCTTCACAGGACTGTTTGACTCTTTGTGACTCTATGGACTGTAGCCCTCCAGCCACCCCCACACCCCACCCCCGCCAAAGGGCTCCTCTGTCCATAGAATTCTCTAGGCAAGAATACTGGAGTGGGTAGGCATTCCCTTTTCTAAGGGATCTTCCCAACTTTCCAACCCAGGGATCAAACCCGTGTCTCCTGCATTGCTGGCATATTTCTTACCACCTGAGCCACCAGCACCCTGGGTCAGGAAGATCCCCTGGAGAAGGGAATGACTATCCACGCCAGGATTCCTGCCAGGAGAATTCCATGAACAGAGGAGTCTGGCGGACTATAGTCCGTAGGATCACAAAGAGTCAGACACAGCTGAGCAACTAACTCTTTACTACAACACTTTTCACAGAACTGTTACTCCCTCCCAAAAAAAATCCAAGCAAGCAAACTCTCAGGTTACCCCTGAGTTTGCATCCCAACTTTCTAGATATGCTTGAAAGAGGATAAACATATGAACTAGGGTTCTATTTTTTTCCAGTGGTTCCCAGGAAGACTCTATTATGAGCTATTGGCATGTTTGCTTCAAAACTACCCAGAGAAGCAATATCTCTGTCACTCTTAGAGTTGACATCTCACCTTAGCAGCTCACCCTTCTCAGAGGTTGTGTTTTCATCTCTGAAAAGAGGCATTTCTCAGAAGGAGATAGAAAACATTAATGCTGATGGATTTTCAAGAAAACAGCAAGACAAGTAACAATCTCTGTTGAACAGTGTTGTCAAAGCAGTTTTAAAGTTCCTGTTTTGTACCTTTCTTTGTCAGTCTTGATCAACAGGTACTTTAAAAAAGCAAAGCAAAGCAAAGTATTGAAGAAAAAGGCTAGATTATTTTGAGTTAAATGTAAGATTCTGTTTTGACTTTGTGTGGAGTTTTGTTGAGGATATGTGGTACCATACACTTTTTAGAGATGTAGGCTAACACTGCAAATGATGATCCCATAAACAAAATTCTGGAGGACTGGACTTAAAACAAGGAATTGCAAAGTTAAAATTATTGACTGCATATTATATGTCAGTGCTGTGCTTAGTCGCTCATCTGTGTCTGACTCTTTACACCCCCATAGAGATATCCTGTCAGGCTGTCTGTCCATGGGGATTCTCCAGGCAAGAGTATTGGAATGGGTTGCCATGCCCTCCTCCAGGGGATCTTCCAACACAAGGATTGAACCCGTGTCTCCCACATTGCAGGAGGATTCTTTACTCTCTGAACCATGAGGGAAGCCCAAGAATATTGGAGTGGATAGCCTGTCCCTTCTCCAGGGGAACTTCCTGGCCCAGAAATCGAACTGGAGTCTCCTGCATTGCAGGCAGATGTTTTACCAGCTGAGCTCCCAGGGAAGCTTATTATATGTCAAACTCTGTGGTAAATGCTTCAGTGTAGCATTTCAAGTTAACCTGATAATAATTCCATGGGGCCAGTACTACTATTTATCTCTTAAGGAAATAGTCTTTGGGATCAGTAGCCTAAGGAGAGGTGCTAAATGATGGAGCTGAGGACACAAACCACAACTCAGTGATTCCAGAGCACATGTCCAGCCTGTTCATAAGCCAATAACTTGTTTGGAGAAGTTTACACATATTTTATACACACTTCTACGAAAATAACCTCCATTGATTTAAGTAGTGCTTTATTTATTTAATTATTTTATAATAGAAAAACTAACCAACAGACAATTAGATCTGGCAACATCACCTTCATTGTGTGAGAAAAGTGTACTTGTTTAAATTCAGTGTTATGAAACTTATTTGTATTTTTATAACATTAGATGTGTCAGGCCTAGTCTATCTTGAGTGCTAGAGTCTCACTGCAAAAAGACTCTGCCTTCTTCAGCCCACATAACTTTCACTTCAAGCCAAGTATTCCTGTATTGGAGTTAGTTCTTACTTCCCTAACCAGCATTTAAATGCTCAGTCTGAGGCAAGAGTCTACCCTATTTTCATGTGCATTTCTTATTTCTGGGGTCTCACTTCTGTTTTTAGGCTTTCTCTTTCCTCCTTCTTTGGTTTCCAAATGTCAGAGATTATATGATTGTTCCCAAGTATGTCAGTTCATGCCCTCCAGCATGCAGACACAAAGATAGATGAAATTTAGAATAAGAGATTTATTGAGGAGGATGCCTGGGATAAGAAGGGAACAGGAAAAGGAAGGAAGGCCTCGGGTCACAGTGCAGCATCACACCTGTGAAAGGAGAGGGGCAAGGAAAGATAATTGGATAGGAAGAGCCTCAGATCATGGTGCACCTATAGGGCAGGCTCAGCCAGCCCTATGGGAGAACTCAGACACAAGGACTCCCACACTAGGCAGAAATAGCCAAGTCCCATACCTCATCATGCTCAAGCATTAGCCAGGAGCTTTCCATGGGCAAAGTGGCCTTGACCTAAATGCTGTAGCTGATTTGAAGACTCTGTGGCTGGTGGCTGGCAGCTAACCACTGTCCATGGAGAAATTTTATGGCTGCCACAACTGAGCTCTTATGCTCAGCAGATGCTCTTCTGCAGATCTGGGGACGAGCTCTTTCATGGCTCCCATTGGACTCTTCCTTAAGGGAAACTTACAAGGGAACTGTTGGTATGATCAGCTATAGGTTCCTTCCTTCCAGTTCAAATGCATGCCAAGTCACTTCAGTCGTGTCCAGCTCTTTACAACCCTATGGACTGTAGCCTGCCAGGCTCCTCTGTTGATGGGAATTTCTAGGCAAGAATACTGGAATAGGTTGCCATGCCTTCCAGGGGATCTTCCCAACCCAGGGATTGAACCTGCATCTCCTATGTCTCCTCCTCCAGCAGGTTCTTTACTATTAGTGCCACCTGGGAACCCCATTCAGTTCATATAGAGGCTGCAATTAATTCTCATTATCTCCCTCCTCCCACACTTATTCTAAATTCACCTTACTCTCACACAGCTAATACCGCTGCTGGTCTCTGTCACTCACTTAGTAGTGAAACAAATTTAATGAGAGGTTGGGATGTCTGGTAAACAAAACCTTCTCTTGCTAGGTTGCTGCACGTGCCCTTTCAAAACCATACTGGGCATGGGAATATCCAGGGATGTCCCACACATTTTTCTCTCTGCCCCATCTTGTAAGAGTACGTGCACCTTCTCCTATTGATTAGGGTCCATGATCTCTTCCGTAATGGATACCCTGGTTTTTTGCCTGCTGGCCAGTATACAAAGAGAGCTCAAATTACTTAGGAGGCAGCTTTGATGTTCCATGAGATCCTTGCTGTGTCGTCTAGAAAGAGTGTGCCTTCTTTGAAGACCAGGACTTCTAACTCAGTAGAGACCAGAATTATGGGGATAAGAAACAGAAAACCCCTCAATGGGTTGCTGGTTGTCAGCTACCTTAATTCCTAACATCAAGTCTCCTCTTAAAGACAGATCTCAGAGTCATATACCACAGGTGCTGTACCAGTGCTTGGCCCTCTACCTCAGAGAGGATTATACATCCCCACGTATGGTCATGTAATTTGCGGTGTTTTCCTGTTGGGCAGATTCAGTCCTCACCCATCAACATCAAGCTTGTGGTTTTAGCCAATGAATGTGAGTTCATGATATCTATACCCCATCTGAGCAGAAGCTTTGAGAGACATCGTGTGGTTCAGTTCCAGTTCAGCCGCTCAGTTGTGTCTGACTCTTTGCGACCCCATGGACTGCAGCATGCCGGGCCTCCTTGTCAATCACCAACTCCCGGAGTTTACTCAAACTCATGTCCATTGAGTTGGTGATGCTATCCAACCATCTCACCCTCTGTCATCCCCTTCTCCTCCCGCCTTTACTCTTTGCTAGCATCAGGGTCTTTTCAAATGAGTCAGTTCTTCACATCAGGTGGCCAAAGTATTGGAGTTTCAGCTTTAGCAACAGTCCTTCCAATGAATATTCAGGACTGATTTCCTTTAGGATGGACTGGTTTGATCTCCTTGGAGTCCAAGAGACTCTCAAGAGTCTTCTCCAGCACCACAGTTCAAAAAACATCAATTTTTTGGCACTCAGTGTTCTTTAGAGTCCAACTCTCACATCCATACATGACTACTGGAAAAACCATAGCTTTGACTAGATAGACCTTTGTTGACAAAGTAATGTCTCTGTTTTGCAATATGCTGCCTAGATTGGTCATAACTTTTCTTCCAAGGAGCAAGTGTCTTAATTTTATGGCTTCAGGCACCATCTGCAGTGATTTTGGAGCCCAACTGTGTGGTTCAGTGAGTGTTTTTCCCTTTCTGCCATGAGAACATATCCTAGTGGGGGTTAGTTCCTAGAATGAAGAAGACATGTGGAGTAGAGCCACAGCTCATGCACAGCCAACCCAATGAATACAAGCAAAAAATAAACCTGTGTTGTTAAAAACAACTTAGTTAAAAATGACTAAGAATTGGGGATTATTTGTTACTTCAGGATAACCTAACGAGATCTTACTAATGCATGGTAGCTTGTCTTATCTGTGATATTTTCCCTGGTCTCTGGCAAGTCATCCTTGCCTGATTTCTGATACATGTGTCTCTCTCCCTGTTTCTAACTAACAGACATCTGTCATAAATATCTTTAAGTATTGTTCTTAATATTGCTGGGGGTCTCTGGATTGACTACATCAGAGATATCTGGATATAGTTTTTAAGAAATTATTGGCTACAGAATTTGGTTCATTGGCTACAGAGATACTGATTCAACAAATATGATTCAGTAGTTGTCAGTATGGGTCTAAATATTTGCATATCTTAAAAACTACACATAGTCCTCTCATACATTCAGGAGTTAGTTGTATGTTATATTCCATAGCCTTGGACTGCAAGGAGATCCAACCAGTCCACTCTGAAGGAGATCAGCCCTGGGATTTCTTTGGAAGGAATGATGCTAAAGCTGAAACTCCAATACTTTGGCCACCTCATGCGAAGAGGTGACTCATTGGAAAACACTCTGATGCTGGGAGGGATTGGGAGCAGGAGGAGAAGGGGACGACAGAGGATGAGATGGCTGGATGACATCACTGACTCGATGGATGTGAGTCTCAGTGAACTCCGGGAGTTGGTGATGGACAGGGAGGCCTGGTGTGCTGCGATTCATGGGGTTGCAAAGAGTCGGACACGACTGAGCAACTGATCTGATCTGAATTATCTTCGCTGGTCTCTTGAACCTAAATGTACCATAACTTTTACCGCTCAATTTTAGCCTTGGATAATGGCCTTTCTATCAGACTTATCTTAGCCCCATATCTTCATCCTGCATTTACAGCCTGGTCAAATGAAGTTTCACCTGAGACCTACCATGGTTTAAAGCATACACTGAATTTCTCTTCGGAAAAGTTGTTAGTGTGTATGTGTATTTGTGTGTATGCGTGTGTGTCTCTGCGTGTATACATGACATATACGAACAAAAGAATAGAGAGAGAAAACTGTACTATGCTGAAAAAGGTTTTGAACATTTTGAAATGAAGCAGCAGAGCTAATTATCTGTCTGGGAAAGGTACATATTTAGGTTTTGAGCTATTTAGGTCAAAAGTAACAGAGAAATTGCTGATACAATTACTCCTAGTAACACTCTCATAAATGCCTGTGTGCATTCACACATGCATAAATCCCCTCACGTGGATATGTTCCTGGGAATGACTGTCTAAATAAATCCTCAAAGTACCTTTTGTTCAGTGATATGGCAGTGGAGGTAAGGAAAGGATGCATAGAATGATTGAGGCAAAGTTAGATGAGATCAAATGTTTCGTCTTCCATGAGAAAGATTAAGGTCACAATCATCACAAATCAATGATAAACCTTCCCATTCCATCACACCCTGGTCCACCCTCTACCACTTCTGCCTTAAATTCTTACTGATTTTGCACAAACTGTTCCATTTGAATTTATTCTCACTTATTTTTTGACTGACATTCTAGAAGAAAGCCTAGAATATGAAATGCATGAGGACACTGAATGGATTTAGGAGACTGACCACTATGATGTGAAAACTGCCACCTAATCATTTGCTCGATTTCATTCATGTTTCTAGATATCAACTGCTCCAGACAGTACACTAAAGTTCCTTTATTTTGTTTTGCAAAGACAGTATGTCTAGAGTTTATCAACTCAAAATACTCAGAAAAATGTGAAATAAATATAAAAAACATTTTTGATTAAATAGCAAACTGATCAGAATTAAATGCCAGAATCAGAGTCACATGTACTAGTTGGATCCTTTCTGGCTCTATTCTCAAGGGTCATATAACTGTCATAACTGCTTCATTGAAGATGGAAAAAAGGCTCATTTACCATTATTGTTACTACTGGAATTAAAATGTATGACAAACCTTAGAGTCACGAAAGATACAATGAAGAGACAACAAAATTAAAATTAGGACTTCCCTGGTGGTCCAATGGTTAAGACTGTAACTTCCACTGCGAGGGACAGGAGCTTGATTCCTGGTGAGAGAAATAAGATTCTGCATACCACATGGCATAGCCAGGATAAATGAAAAAATAAATGAAATTTAAAGAAATAAATTTTTAAAAGGCATAAATAAACATGTTTGGAAAGGTAGATTCAAGAGGCTTCCAAAATTCATATGCTCAAAGATACTTTTTATACTTCATACATGTCTAAGAAAATTAAATATTTCTAACAGTGCTTCATTTTATTCCCTCTATTGATGAATGACCATAAATGGGAAAAACTCTAGAAAAGCATCTTTTAAAAATTCACATTGACATTCATGTCCTTTCTGTTCATAAAAGAGTTAACATTACTTAATAGCATAGAAAAAGGCCTAAGGGTCATTTTCTCTATGATAAGTTGAGCTTCAAACTGAGAGAGATTTCTTATGAATTAAATTTTTTTTTTCAAACATTCCTATGTGAAACTTAAGAAACTTACATTTGGATACCTCTCATACTTTGGATATTTATGAAGTATTTAGAAACTGTTCCAGAATTGGATGAGATTTCAACTTCATCGCTTTATTTTATTCAGTGTGGCTAATTCATTAGTTCAGTTAATTTCAGTTCAGTCACTCAGTCGTGTCTGACTCTTTGCGACCCCATGAACCGCAGCACACCAGGCCTCCCTGTCCATCACAAACTCCCAGAGCCCACCTAAACCCATTTCCATTGAGTCGGTGATGCCATCCAACCATCTCAACCTCTGTTGTCCCCTTCTGCACCTGCCCTCAATCTTTCCCAGCATCAAGGTCTTCTCAAATGAGTCAGCTCTTTGCATCAGGTGGCCAAAGTATTGGAGTTTCAGATACAATATCAGTCCTTCCAATGAACACTCAGGAATGATCTCCTTTAGGATGGACTGGTTGGATCTCCTTGCAGTCCAAGGGACTCTCAAGAGTCTTCTCCAGCACCACAATTCAAAAGCATCAATTCTTCAGCACTCAGCTTTCTTCACAGTCCAACTCTCACATCCATACGTGACTGGAAAAACCATAGCCTTGACTAGACGGACCTTCGTTGACAAAGTAATGTCTCTGCTTTTTAATATGCTGCCTAGGTTGGTCATAACCTTCCCTCCCAGTAAGCGTCTTTTAATTTCATGGCTTCAATCACCATCTGCAGTGATTTTGGAGCCCCCCAAAATAAAGTCAGCCACTGTTTCCACTGTTTCCCCATCTATTTCCCATGAAGTGATGGGACCAGATGCCATGATCATCATTGTCTGAATGTTGAGTTTTAAGCCAATGTTTTCACTCTCCTCTTTCACTTTCATCAAGAAGCTCTTTAGTTCTTCTTCACTTTCTGCCATAAGAGTGGTGTTATCTGCATATCTGAGGTTATTGATATTTCTCCTGGCAATCTTGATTCCAGCTTGTGCTTCATCCAGCCCAGCATTTCTCATGATGTACTCTGCATATAATTTAAATAAGCAGGGTAACAATATACAGCCTTGACGAATTCCTTTTCTTATTTGGAACCAGTCTGTTGTTCCATGTCCAGTTCGAACTGTTGCTTCCTGACCTTCATACAGGTTTCTCAAGAGTCAGGTCAGGTGGTCTGGTATTCCCATCTCTTTCGGAATTTTCCACAGTTTATAGTGATCCACACAGTCGAAGGCTTTGGCATAGTCAATAAAGCAGAAATAGATGTTTTTCTGGAATTCTCTTGCTTTTTCCATGATCCAGCGAATGTTGGCAATTTGATCTCTGGTTCCTCTGCCTTTTCTAAATCCAGCTTGAACATCTGGAAGTTCATGGTTCATGTATTGCTGAAGCCTAGCTTGGAGAATTCTGAGCATTACTTTACTAGCGTGTGAGATGAGTGCAATTGTGCAGTAGTTTGAGCATTCTTTGGCATTGCCTTTCATTGGGTTTGGAATGAAAACTGACCTTTTCCAGTCTGGTGGCCACTGCTGAGTTTTCCAAATTTGCTGGCAGATTGAGTGAAGCACTTTCACAGCATCATCTTTTAGGATTTTAAATAGCTCAACTGGAATTCCATCACCTCCACTAGCTTTGTTCATAGTGATACTTTCTAAGGCCCACTTGACTTCACATTCCAGGATGTCTGGCTCTAGGTGAGTGATCACATCATCATGATTATCTGGGTCGTGAAGATCTTTTTTGTACAGTCTTCTGTGTACTCCTGCCACCTCTTCTTAATATCTACTGCTTCTGTTAGGTCCATACCATTTCTGTCCTTTATCGAGCCCATCTTTGCGTGAAAATTTCCCTTGGTATCTCTAATTTTCTTGAAGAGATCTCTAGTCTTTCCTATTCTATTGTTTTCCTCTATTTCTCATTGATCACTGAGAAAGGCTTTCTTATCTCTCCTTGCTGTTCTTTGGAACTCTGCATTCAAATGGGTTTATTTCCTTTTCTCCTTTGCTTTTTGCTTCCCTTCTTTCACAGCTATTTGTAAGGCCACCCCAGACAGCCATTTAGCTTTTTTGCACTTCTTTTCCATGGAGATGGTCTTGATCCCTGTCTCCTGTACAATGTCACAAACCAGATCTAGTCCCTTAAATCTATTTCTCACTTCCACTGTATAATCATAAGGGATTTTATTTAGTTCATACCTGAATGGTCTAGTGGTTTTCCCCACTTTCTTCAATTTAAGTCTGAATTTGGCAATAAGGAGTTCATGATCGGAGCCACAGTTAGCTCCCAGTCTTCTTTTTGCTGACTGTATAGACAGTCTTCATCTTTGGCTGCAAAGAATATGATCAGTGATTTCGGTGTTGACCATCTGGTGATGTCCACGTGTAGAGTCTTCTCTTGTGTTGTTGGAAGAGGGTGTTTGCTATGACTAGTGTGTTCTCTTGGCAAAACTCTGTTAGCCTTTGCCCTGCTTCATTCTGTATACCAAGGCGACATTTGCCTGTTACTCCAGGTATCTCTTGACTTCCTCCTTTTTTGTATTCTAGTCCCTTATAATGAAAAAGACACGTTTTTTTGGTGTTAGTTCTAAAAGGTCTTGTACGTCTTCATAGAACCATTCAACTTCAGCTTCTTTAGCATTACTGGTCGGGGCGTAGACTTGAATTACAGTGATATTCAATGGTTTGCCTTGGAAACGAACAGAGATCATTCTTTCATTTTTGAGATTGCACACAAGTACTGCATTCAGACTCTTTTGTTGACTGTGATGGCTACTCCATTTCTTCTAATGGATTCTTGCTCATAGTAGTAGATATAATGGTCATCTGAGTTAAATTCACCCATTTCAATCCATCTTAATTCACTGATTCCTAGAATGTCGACGTTCACTCTTGCCATCTCTTGTTTGACCACTTCCAATTTGCCTTCATTCATGGACCTAACATTCCAGGTTCCTATGCAATATTGCTCTTTACAGCATCAGATCTTGCTTCTATCACCAGTGACACCCACAACTGGGTGTTGTTTTTGCTTTGGCTCCATCCCTTCATTCTTTCTGGAGTTATTTCTCCACTGATCTCCAGTAGCCTTTTGGGCATCTACCGACCTGGGGAGTTCATCTTTCAGTGTCCTATCTTTTTGCCTTTTCATACTGTTTATGGGGTTCTCAAGCCAAGAATACTGAAGTGGTTTGCCATTCCCTTCTCAAGTGAACCACATTCTATCAGACCTCTCCACCATGACCAGTCCATCTTGGGTGGCCCCACATGGCCTGGCTTATTTTCATTGAGTTAGACAAGCTGTGGTCCATGTGATCAGATTGGCTAGTTGTCTGTGATTGTGGTTTTAGTCTGTCTGCCCTCTGATGCCCTCTCTCAGTGCTTACTGTCTTACTTGGATTTCTCTTACCTTGGATGTGGGGTATCTCTTCATGGCTGCTCCAGCAAAACGCAGCTGCTGCTCCTTACCTTGGACTTGGGATAGCTCCTCTTGGCTGCCGCCCCTGAGCAGCTGGGGTAGCTCCTCCCAGCTGCTCCTGGCTGCTCTACTAATTTATTAGTAGAAATAAGTTACTAGTGTAACCAAAGGATTCTGGAAACTGAAGAGAGATTGACCATTATTTTACTGATTTAAGCAAGTATTTCCCCACCCTTTCTTTCTTTCTTCCTTCTTTTCCTCCTTCCTTCCTTCGCTTCTTCACACATTCCTGTCTTTCTCCCCCCTTGTATTCCTAACAGAACCCCCTTTGTGGTTGCTGTTTGTTTTGTTTTTCCCTTTATGCTAACTAGGTAAAAGTAGGGATGAGCTTGCGAAGTAGAAAAGAAATTCAGTTGCTGCCCTCTCAACCTCAGTCATGTGTCAGTTGTGTCCACTCAGTTGTGTCCAACTCTTTGCAACCCCATGGACTGCAGCCTGCCAGGCTCTACTGTCCATGGAATTCTCCAAGCAAGAATATTGGAGTGGGTTGGCATTTCCTTCTCCAAGTATATATAAAATAGATAACTAATAAGGACCTATTGTACAGCACAGGGAACTCAACTCAATACTCTATAATGGCCTTATGGGAAATGAATCTTAAAAAAGAATGGATATATGTTTATGCATAACTGATTAACTTTGCTGCACATCTAAAACCAGCATAACATTTTAAATCGACTATACCCCAAGAAAATTTTTCTGAAAAAGTAGTCTGCGAGTCATTGTCACAGATTCTTGTTTCCTTTTTAAGCCACTGGCAAGATCTCAGTTCAGTTGCTCAGTCGTATCCGACTCTTTGCGACCCCATGGACTGTAGTATGCCAAGCCTCTCTGTCCATCACCAACTCCTGACTTTACCCAAACTCATGTCCGTTGAGTCGGTGATGCCATCCAACCATCTCATCCTCTGTTGTCCCCTTCTCCTGCCCTCAGTCTTTCCTAGCATCAGGGTCTTTTCCCATGAGTTAGCTCTTCGCATCAGGTGGCCAAAGTACTGGAGTTTTAGCTTCAACATCAGTCCTTCCAATGAACACCCAGGACTGATCTCCTTTAGGATGGAATGGTTGGATCTCCTTGCAGTCCAAGGGACTCTCAAGAGACTTCTCCAACACCACAGTTCAAAAACATCAGTTCTTCTGTGCTCAGCTTTCTTTATAGTCCAAGTCTCACATCCATACATGACTACTGGAAAAACCATAGCCTTGACTAGATGGACCTTTGTTGGCAAAGTAATGTCTCTGTTTTTTAATATGCTGTCTAGGTGTTCTTTGGAAAGACTGATGCTAAAACTGAAACTCCAATACTCTGGCCACCTCATGAGAAGTGTTGACTCATTGGAAAAGACTCTGATGCTGGGAGGGATTGGGGGCAGGAGGAAAAGGGGACGACAGAGGATGAGATGGCTGGATGACATCATTGATTTGATGGACATGAGTCTGAGTAAACTCCAGGAGTTGGTGATGGACAGGGAGGCCTGGCATGCTGCAATTCATGGGGTCGCAAAGAGTCAGACAGGACTGAACGACTGAACTGAACTGAAGTGTCTAACAAGATTTACCTGAAAGTAAAGAAAGACAATTGAAGATGAAATGTTCTATGTGGTACTTTGGGGCTTTTTTTTTTTGGATTCCAATTTTTGAGTATCTGAATACCAGTATAGCAGAATTTCTGATAACGGTTAAATCATGCTTTAACATCATATTGAATGCCAAAGTATAGAATATATTCACATTGTTGGAAATGTTTCTTCACCAGTCTCAAGCTAAAACGTGAACTGTCATCAGTTATAGATACACCTGTGCCCATGACCTTGCCCATCCTGGCTCACCTGGCACTGGTTTCCTCTTTCTCTTACAGCATAGGTGGAGAAGTGGGGCGAGGCCACGAAGGAACTTACGTGGGCAAACACTTCCGCATGGGATTCATGACAATGCCTGCGCCCCAGGACCGGCTGCCCCACCCTTGCTCCAGTGGCTTCTCCGTCAGGTCGCAGTCGCTGCATTCGGTCGGGGGCACAGACGACGACAGCAGCTGTGGCTCCCGGAGACAACCACCCCCCAAGCCCAAGCGGGACCCCAGTACCAAGCTGAGCACGTCATCTGAGACGGTCAACAGTACGGCGGCCAGTAAGAGCGGGAAAGGCCCCGAGCGGACTGAAGGTAAAACCAGCCAGGCCCATTTCACCTAGAAAGAGGCTTCACACCAAGTGTCCAGGCCCGTATATCCACCAGCATTTGCCTGGGTCACATGATCTTGTCTCTTCCACCTTAAGTCTTAGAAAAGAAGAATCCAGGGGCAATGGCTGTTCATTGCAGTGTTGCCAAATGACACCTCCCACAATATATTTAATTTATATCACCTGAAAAGGATGTGTTTTCTAGCCCCCTTTAAGGGGCTTTGAATCATTAGGAAATTATTTTGCCTAGAAGTATATCTAAAATCTATATTTTCTTGCTTTTATTCCTATTACTTGTATAATTATAGAAGTATTATGAGATTCCCAGGTGGTGCTAGTGGTAAAGAACTCACCTGCCATTGCACGGGAGGTGAGAGGCAGGTTGGATCCCTGGGTAGGGAAGATCCCCTGGAGGAGGGAATGGCAACTCACTCCAGTATTCTTGCCTGGAGAATCCATCCCCTGGACAGAGGAGCCTGGCAGACTGCAGTCCTTAGGGTTGTAAAAGTGTGGGACATGACTGAGCAACTTAGCACAATTGGACGCATCATGAAATCATAATGGGGGGCTTTGTAATGCCAGAAAATATAAAAAAGAAAAATCGTAATCATCTTTAGAAATAATCATTTCTTAATCATTTTGGTGTACTTCCAGTAAATTTGAATTTATGCATGTATGTGTGTACATTTGTAGCCTCTACTTCAATCCCTGTCTTCTGTTTTTACCATATCTACATTTTTTTCTCAGCCATGAAGTACATAATTCAAATATATCTTAGTCTCTTTTTTGGTCTATAATTATAAATTAGGTCAGATTAACCCCAGATCTCACTGGTACTTTAGCCTTGCTTGAATAAGTCAGTTTCAGCTTTCCTGAAATTTCCCCGAGAGTCCCTTGCAGGGCGAGTAGTCCCAAGTGAGTTTTGATACAGGTGCATTCAGATTGTTGTGTGAGTTGTGGAAGATGCTTCAGGGCATCCAGTGCTGACAGGACTGGCTTGAGAGCATGTTTCCTCCAGGTCCCATGGTCTTTCTCTTACCCTGACTGTCCCTGACATTCTTCCCCAGTGGCTCACGTGAGCACCTGGTATTCCAAGTTTCCCAGTAGCTTGCAACAAAGAGTGGACGCCAGCTGGTCCTTTCCTTAACTGGGCAGGTTTCTTTGTCACTTAGGCTCCCCCGTCCTTCACAAAAACTCCCTCATCTTGTGGTCTAATCCTCCCACAGAAATGTAAACCTAGCCTACGTTATGGTTACCCACGAAGCATATTCCATCACTTCTAACATCTTCATCTTACCTTTCACCTGTATCAGTATCCAACGGCATATGTAGCCAGAAAGCAAAAGCTGCAGAGAATATTGAAGAATACAAATAAATGCCTGGAGATTGAGCTAATCCATAC
Source organism: Bos indicus (assembly GCF_029378745.1). Classification (NCBI taxonomy): domain Eukaryota; kingdom Metazoa; phylum Chordata; class Mammalia; order Artiodactyla; family Bovidae; genus Bos; species Bos indicus. The sequence goes on from NC_091761.1 coordinate 113,632,609, forward strand.
TTTCTTCAGGGAAAATCTCCACTTAGGCTCAGTTTCTTCTACTTCATATACAGTCAGAAATACATCACAATTGTGGGTATGTGTGTGAGATTATATGTGTAAATAATATGCATTTGTGCATATTTACAAAATTGAAATCCTAGTGCATAGTTTTGTGCTTTATATTTTCACTTGTTTTCTTGTGATTATTTTCCATGGCATTCAGTTTGCTGGGAAACGCTGGTTTTAAGGAAGGGCATGAACATCATGGTACTTTGTGCAATTGTTATCTTTGATGAAGTCTTAGTTGGGCTTCCCTGGTGACTCAGATGGTAAAGAATCTGCCTGCAATGCAGGAGACCTGGGTTTAATCCCTGGGTCAGGAAGATCCCCTGGAGAAGGGAATGGCAACCCACTCCAGTATTCTTGCCTGAAGAATTCCATGGACATAGGAGCCTGGCAGGCTACAGCCCATGGGGCCTCAGAGTCAGACACGACTGAGTGGCTAATACTCAACACACCAGATTGGTTCCAGACTGTTCTGCTGTAATCAATCACACTGCAATGAAGGGTTGTGTGTGTGTGTGTGTGTTTGTGTGTGTGTGTGTGTGAGTGTGAGTGAGGGGGTGTCTATTTGTGTAACTCTTTTGTTCCTCCACCTTGAAACAGATTTGAATTCTGAGTCTTTTTTTCTCATGATTCAAGGTCATCAGTATGTCCTTCAACTTGTAACTCACAGATGTTTTAGAGATAGTGTTAATAAACTAAAAGGCTCTAGAGATCTGCGTTTTATAAATTTTAAATATTGCTCCTAAGTTTTCCCTGATATTGATACATGGTGCCTTTTGTTTCTCTTTATAGTGTATGAGGTTATTTCCAGAAGTCACCTCTTCTTACTTGTACTGGCAGAAAACTACATAATCAATTACATTGCATTGTTTTCAAAAGCAGATTATGATTTAGAACAATGGTCTCTGAATGATGAGGGCCTGAATGTAATCTAAAACGATTCAAGAATAAAGGGGGATAAAAGAACCATTGGAAGGGGAAGCGAAAAGGAATCAGACTAGGTGAGCAGCCAGTAAAAGGGTGTGTTATCAGGTGAGGTAACAGTGCTGGAAATACCCATGGAAGCAGTGTAACATACACATCTCAAAATAGTCCCCTCCCTGGGGAGGGGAGCTTGGGGTCTTCAGAGTGGTCATGTGGAAAATTATGATTGCCCCACAGAAGAAATATTTGAGTGGTGATTCAATTGTCTTAAAGACAGAACTGATTGCCATTCATTTGAGATGCTTCAGGTAGCTAAATCCTGAGATAGAGAAACTCATAAGTCTCTCAGATCCCTTCACCATATCAAGATTTAAGGCTCTAAATAGCTCATTATCAAAGAGAAGACAGGAAGTCTGTTATCTTTATTACTTCTGAGGCAGAAGAGAAGACAGTGAGTAAATTAAAGCAGTAGCAAAAGCTTATCTCAGACTTGGAAAACTACCTTATGGTCCGTAAGGCTTATTAAACACTAAGTTCAAGTTCAACATCTCTCCTCAAAAGGACTTCTAGGGCGGTTAAAGAGCCTTCAGCTGTAGTGCCTCTTTGAGGATGGTCAGTGGACCAGAAGGACTATTAAGATTCAGTGCAGAAATGGTCAACTTTTATAGAAGAGTGATTTTTCAATGCAAATTTCAGCTTCTCTTTGGAGCACTTAATCAAAAGGCAACTGCAGAACTGGATATATTCAAATCTCTTTTACCAAGGTATGACTTCAATAACAGGAGAGACAGAGCTCAGTTCAAAGATGGGAGAAAAATCTTGAGTCCAAATGCATGTATTCATATGTGTGTACTCAAAGTGAAAATTATGTAACTATGTAGATTGTTCTTTTACGAATCCTCAACTCTTTATAATTGTGAGTTAACTGGACTTCATTATGGAGCATATGTTTTCTTTACAATTTTTCTAGCTTTCAGAATTATAACAAAGATGAAGAGTGACTTTTATAAATCTTAGTTTGTCTTTTCTTTTTACATTAAATGTCAGCAAAGTCAAAATATTGATTCTGGGGCATTAGAATGATTTCCATGGTAACCAGCTTCTATTTAAGTCAGGGATTATGACTTCCCTGAGGATGAAAGTAAAAAGGAAATGGCCTTGTAGCAAAACAGCTTTCAGAGTAGGAAAGAAATAGTTTAATGATGAACACAAACAAAAAAATCACATACCAGGAAAAGTATAATTTAGCTTTTAAAAATTATAATTGTGTCATACTGAAAACATATATTTGCAATTCTATTTTAAGATCTTTCATAATGATACATTTCAAAATGTATACAGTAGAGAAGATAAATTGACCATAAATATGCAATAGATATTTTAATTGCTCTTTCTATTGCTTCAGTGTAATACCTGCTGAGTTTGAGGAAAGATTAGATGAAGCAAAAGGAGCTAACTAGAAAGGATGAGAGACCTGACAACTACATCTGTAGGATGCAGGAAAGAGCAGTAATTGTGCAAACTCACATTCTCCATTCCCATTGCTCAGGTCAACACGTATTTCATTTCTTAATAGAGTCATTCGCAGAGATGCTCTGTGGTGCAGGCAAAAGAGACTGTGCTTAGAATCTATAAGCAAACATTGACTTTGAGACAGTGATCTAATGAGACTGTTTCTTCACCTTTAAAATGATGATGAGGCACTGAAAACTAATCATACCCTGCCCCTCTCACAGCCTTATGACCATACAGTTGGCTAATGCCCACAACTGTGCATGGTAAAAAGAAAATGCTATGCAAACGTAAGTTCATATGATTTTAAATGTGTACTTACACTTATTAACTGAACTGAACTGAATTGACTTCTTAACGGGCCAGTATAACATGAAATTTTGGTTTCATGTGCACGCATGCTAAGTTTCTTCAGGGGTATCTGACTCTTTCCAACCTTGTGAACTGTAGCCTGCCAGGCTTCTCTGTCCTTGGGATTCTCCAGGCAAGAGTACTGGAGTAGGTTGCCATTCCCTTCTGCAGAAGATCTTCCCATAGCACATATATTAAAAATAAATAGGAGAAATACAGAGGTTGGTTCCCTCTTTGCCCACTTTCGGAAGAGATTTTATTATCAATGGGTGTTGAATTTTATCAAAAACTTCTTTCACATCTGTTGAGATGATCATATGGTTTTTATTTTTCAGTTTGTTACTGTGCTGTCTCTCACTGATTTGCAGATATTGAAGAATCCTTGTATTCCTTGGATAAGTCCCACTTGATTGCATTGTATGATACTTTTAATGTTTTGTTGGATTCAGTTTGCTAGTATTTTCTAGAGAATTTTGCATCTACGTTCATCAGTGATCAAAATGTTAGTCACTCAGTCATGTCCAACTCTTTTTGACCCCATGGATTATAGCCTGCCAGTCTCCTCTGTCCATGGAGTTCTCCAGGCAAGAATACTGGAGTGGGTTGCCATTCTCTTCTCCCGGGGATCTTCCTGATCCAGGGCTTGAACCCCCGTCTCCTTAATTGCACACAAACTCTTTACCATCTGAGCCACTAGGGAAGCCCTCATCTTGGTCTGTAATTTTCTTTTTTGTGATATCTTCTTCTGGTTTTGACATCAGGGTGATAGTGTCCTTGCAGAATGACCTTGGGAGTGTTCCTTCTTCTGCAATTTTTTTGGGGGAAAATTTTAGAAAGATAGGTGTTAAGTCTTCTCTAAATGTTTGAGAGAATTCACCTGTAAAGCCATCTGGACCTGGACTTTTGTTAGCTGGAAGTTTTTAAATCACTGTTTCAATTTCAGTACCTGTTATTGGTCTGTTCATATTTTCTATTTCTTCCTGTTTCAATCTTAGAAGGTTGTACCTTTCTAAGAATTTGTCCATCTTTTCGTTTTTATTGACATATAGTTTACAAACAGAAACAGACTTAAAGACATCAGAAACAAACTATGGTTAATGATGGGGAAATGTATGTGGGGGAGGGATAACATGAGTTTGGGATGAACATATACACACTACTATATGTATGGCAGATAACCAACAAGGATCTCTATATAGCACAGGGAACTCTACTCAATATTCTCTGATAACTTACATGAGAAAAGAATCCAAAAAAGAGTGAATATATGTATGTGCATCACTGAATCACTTTACACCCGAAATTAACACAACATTGTAAATCAACTACACTCCAGTAAAATCAAATAAATTAATAAATATGTAAGACAGGAAAGGAAAAGCCATACACACATATCTTATATGTTAGGCTTAAAATTTTTACACAATGACCCAAATAAACAGAGAAATATTTTCTGGTTGTATAAACTCTTCATAATAGCATGACATTAATATGTTTAGTGTAATGAAGAAAACATATTTTTATTAAATCAAGTATTTCTATACTTTAGACTCCATTAAAAAACTTAAGTATTCTTTTTTGAAGTATAATTAAGGTATACCATTATGTTAGTTGGTGCTTCCCAGATGGACCTAGTGGAAAAGAATCAGACTGCCAATGCAGGCGATGTTAAGAGACATGGGTTCGATCCCTGGGTCAGGAAGATCCTTTGGAGGAGGGCATGGCCACCTATTCCAGTATTCTTACCTTGAGAATTCCATGGACAGAGGAGCCTGGTGGCCTACAGTCCATAAGGTCGCAAAGAATCAGATACAACTGAAGCAACTGAGCATGCACGCATTATGTTAGTTTTGGCTGTACAACATATTGATTGAATATTTGGATATGTTGCATAATGATCACCACGATAAATCTAGTTAGCATCCATCACCATACATATTACCTACTTTTTGGTGACAAGAACTTTTAGAATTTATTCTCTTAGCAGCTTTTAAGTATGCAATACAGTATTATTAACTGTAGTCACTATGCTGTACATTCCATTCCCAGGACTTACTGGAAGTCTGTTCTTCTTAACCCTCTTCACCATTTCTCACACACCTTCAAAACTAAGTGTTCTTAACTTTCTTTTGTTTTAAATTCTTCTTTCAAGTAATTGTCAACACTTAGTTTATTATATTGCTTCATGATTATCTTCAGAAGACAATGAATTAGGATGGTTCTCCTGGTTTCTGATATTACCTTCTAGATATATTTGTTAGAGTCATGTCTATGAATCAGAATTTGGAATACATGCAGAAACATTTGGAATCACAACGTGTCCTCAAAAACTTGAACTGTGAGGTTGAGCCAGAACCAAAGGAAGACTAAATTCATTATAGGGTCACTGCCTTAAAAAAAAAGAAATGCAAATCCCTCTTTCAAGATTACCAAAATAGATGACAATCTTCAGCAATGTTGCTTTTCCTTTCTTTCTTTATTCTGCCAATTCTTTGAGTGTCTACTTGGTTGTAGGGAAATCCAGCAGTGAACAAAATAGAAATGGTCCTTTCCTTTATGTTCTTTGTATGTGCTCAGTCACTTCAGTTGTGTTCGACTCCACAACCCCATGGAATGTAAGCCCACTAGACTCCTCTGTCCATGGGATTCTCCAGGCAAGAACATTGGAATGGGATGCCATGCCCTCTTCCAGAGGATCTTCCTGACCCAGGGATTGAACCTGTGTCTGTTATGTCTCGTGCATTGGCAGGCAGGTTCTTTACCACTATTGCCACATGGGGAGCTCTTCCTTCATGTTACTTACAACCAATTTTGTTTCCAATTCTCTAGCTCAGCCTATTTCCCTCTATTTACACCATGAGGCAAGCACTGATCTGTTGTTGTTGTCGTTCAGTTACTCAGTCGTGTCCAACTCTTTGTAACCCCCCTGTACTTCACCATCTCCCAAAGCTTGCTCAAACTCTTGTGTCTGGTTCTAACTGTTGCTTCTTGACTTGCATACAAGTTTCTCAGCACTGATTTACAGGAATATTTTCTAGAAAACAGAAAATCTGGCATGACAGCCACGTGAGCATGTAATTAGTTGTTTAACTCTGGAAGAAACAGTTAAGCACATTTTAATAATGTGTTTTTGTCCTACAAAGAATATTTGCTGTTCTTTCATTGTTCAGTGCTAACAATTTAAAGATGCCTGTATTTGATTTTGTACCAATGTACAGCTTTGTAGGCAACCTATAAGCATTTGAGGGGAGAGGAGAAACAAGTTGAATGTAATATTTATGTTGGGGAATTTACAAATTTTCCAGGTCAGAATTCCAGTTTGGGAACTTGATTAAGCCCCAGTCAGAGCCAGCCATAAACTTGGTTTTGCTTTTCTCAGTGACTAGCCCAGATTTCTAATCCTTACAAGATATTTATAAAAATTAGACTGTGCCTTTTATGACTCAGCATGAAATATTAGAAAAATATGGGCTTCATAGGGAAACAGACATTGGTTTCATATCAGTGCTGCCAACAAGTAATACACTCTCTCTCACAGACACAGTTTTCTCATCTGTACAATGGGAATAGCAATATTGGTCTTAGGCGGTGGATAGAATCTTGTCCAAGATTTTTATCCAGGATTCTCCACTCCCTCGTATACTCACCTTGGATATTCCCTGGAACTTTCATACCATTGGTGGCCTTAAGATTAGGGGGCCGTGTGGCAAGGAGTGTGTTGTTGTTTGTTGTTGTTCAGTCACCTAGTCGTTTCTGAGTCTTTGCAAGCCCATGGTCTGCAGCATGTGAGGCTTCTCAGTCCTTTACTATCTCCCAGAGTTTGCTCAAACTCATGTCCATTGAGTTGATGATGCCATCTAATCACCTCATTCTCTGTCATCCTCTTCTCTTCCTGCCCTCAATCTTTCCTAGCATCAGGGTCTTTAAAGTCAAGGAATGCGGGTGGTCTCTAACAACTGAGCGTAGTCTCTGGCTAAAAGCCAGCAAGGAAACAGGGACTTCAGTTCTATAACTACAGGATCTGAATTCCACCAACAACAATACTCAGCTTAGAAGTAGAGTTTCTTCTAGAATCTCCAAAAATGTAGCCTGGCTGCCACCTCGATTTCAGCTAGTGGGACCTGAACAGAGATCCCAACCTTCTGGGTTCCAGAAGGGTTCCATGGCCAGGTTCCAGCCATGCCCAGTGAAAGTGAAAGTCACTCAGTCATGTCCTACTCTTTGAGACCCCATGGACTATACAGTCCATGGAATTCTCCAGGCCAGAATACTGGAGTGGGTAGCCTTTCCCTTCTCCAGTGGATGTTCCCAACCCAGGGATCAAACCCAGGTCTTCTGCATTGCAGACAGATTCTTTACCAGCTGAGTCACAAGGGAAGCCTAAGAATACTGGAGTGGGTAGCCTATCCCTTCTCCAGTGGATCCTCCTGACCCAGGAATCAACCCAGGGTCTCCTGCATTGCAGGTGGATTATTTACAACTGAGCTATGAAGGAAGCCCGGCCACATCCAGACTTCTGATGTATAGAACCAAGAGTTAATAGAGGGGTACTGATTTTCAAGCTGCTGTATTTGTGATAATCTGTTATTGTAGCGATAGAAAAAGAATCCATTTTACTAAATTATTGGGCAGAAAAAGTGGGGTAAAATTCATTGGCAAAGCACATAGCTTACAGCCTGGAGAAGAGCAGATCCTCAGCAACCTTGCTGTCCTTTTCAGTGTGTGCGTGCTCAGTCTCTTCAGTCATGTCTGACTCTTTATGATCCTATGGACTGTAGCCCACTACACTCCTCTGTCCATGGAATTTCCCAGGCAAGAATACTGGAGTAGGTTATCATGCCCTCCTCCAGGAGATCTTTCTGACCCAGAGATCAAACCTATGACTTTTGCATCTCCTGCATTGCAGACAGATTCTTTACCACTAAGACAGTGCTGGTGGTTTTCCAGATTCCCCAGGTCAGACTTTGAAAGTAAATGAGACGATAGAAGCCCAGAAAATGCTGACATGTTAGATCTCTTGAATATCTGCTTAACTCTTTCTGAATTTGTGTGGATCTTTTCCTGAGAGGATCTGTCCTTTCTTGCCAGCAGTTTTTGTTCTTTCAAAGGACTCAGTGATGGCTTTTCAGTGGTGTTTTCAATGACTCATTTAAATGACTGCAACTTGCAGGCTTAGTGCCTTTTTTTCATGTAACAAGTGGCACTTGTAGTTCACAGCAGGCTTTCTAGAAGCCTTCAAAGCTCCATTTAGCACCACACTAATGAAACACAAGGAAAGCGGAAAACAAGCTCTTGAAATCTTCACCGTTTTGGCACTGGGTAGTGTTCTAGTGTGTTCTTGTTGCTTTGATGGGATGAGACGTGGGGAATTGTCACTGAAGCCCCACATTCCTAGGTTTCACTTTCCAGGTTGACAGAATCAGAAGTTGCTAGGCTTCCTGGTGTAAAAGCCATCTGTCAAACCAGACTGCTCAGACAGAGACAGAGTTGTATGACTCCAGCGTGTCTTTTTCTAAACGTACCCCGAGGCCCATGAATGAAACTATTTGTAAGTCAAATCATCTTTCTCTTGGTCCTGGCTGTTGATTCTAGTCCAGAGAACTACCCTACCTCTTTCTGGTCTCACCCAACACCCTTTCAGTAACACTCTGAATTTGGTCTGATTGGTCTCAGTGTCTGAAATTCATAAGACGATTTTTATCTATTTTGTTGCTACTGATAGCATCTTCCACAAGAGACCAATAAGCTCAAACTTCCTGAGTATCTGTTCTGATCATGGCATTGATTGTGGAGTATTCTATTGCTATACTGAGCTTAGTCACTGAGTCATGTCTGACTTTTGCAACCCCGTGGACTGTAGCCTGACAGGCTCCTCTTTCTATGGAATTCTCCAGGCAAGAATACTGGAGTCAGTAATCATTCCCTTCTCCAGGGAATTTCCCAACGCAGAGCTTGAACCTGGTTTTCCTGCATTGCAGGGAGATTCCTTACTGTCTAAGTCACCAGGAAAGCCTGGTGCTGTACTCAGTTCAGTTCAGTGATTCAGTCATGTCTGACTCTTTGCAATCCCGTGGACTGTAGCACACCAGGATTTCCTGTCCATCACCAACTCCCAGAGCTTACTCAAACTCATGTCCATTGAGTCAGTGTTGCCATCCAACCATCTCATCATCTGTTGTCCCCTTCTCCTCCTGCCTTCAATTTTTCCCAGCATCAGGGTTTTTTCAAATGAGTCAGTTCTACACAGCAGGTAGCCAAGGTATTGGAGTTTCAGCTTCTGCATCAGTCCTTCCAATGAACACCCAGGGCTGATCTCCTTTAGAATGGACTGGTTGGATCTCCTTGCAGTCCAAGGGACTCTCAAGAGTCTTCTCCAACACCACAGTTCAAAAGCATCAATTCTTCGGTGCTCAGCTTTCTTCACAGTCCAACTTTCACATCCATACACGACCACTGGAAAAACCATAGCCTTGACTAGACGCACCTTAATTGGCAAAGTAATGCCTCTGCTTTTTAATATGCTGTCTAGGTTGGTCATGACTTTCCTTCCAAGGAGTAAGCATCTTTTAATTTCATGGCTGCAATCACCATCTGCAGTGATTTTGGAGCCCCCCAAAATAAAATCTGACACTGTTTCCACTGTTTCCCCATCTATTTCCCATGAAATGATTGGACCAGATGCCATGATCTTAGTTTTCTGAATGTTGAGCTTTAAGCCAACTTTTTCACGCTCCTTTTTCACTTTCATCAAGAGGCTATTTAGTTCTTCTTCACTTTCTGCCATAAGGGTAGTGTCTTCTGCATATCTGAGGTTATTGATATTTCTTCCAGCAATCTTGATTCCAGCTTGTGCTTCATCCATCCTGGCATGTCACATGATGTACTCTGCATACAAGTGAAATAAGCAGGGTGAAAATATACAGCCTTAACATACTCCTTTCCTGATTTGGAACCAGTCTGTTCCATTTCCAGTTCTAACTGTTGCTTCTTAACCTGCATACATATTTCTCAGGAGGCAGGTCAGGCGGTCTGGTATTCCCATCTCTTGAAGAATGCTGTGATCCACACAGTCAAAGGCTTTCGTATAGTCAATAAAGCAGAAGTAGATGTTTTTCTGGAACTCTCTTGGTTTCTCAATGATCCAACGGATATTGGCAATTTGATCTCTGGTTCCTCTGCCTTTTCTAAATCCAGCTTGAACATCTGGAAGTTCACAGTTCATGTACTGTTGAAGCCTGGCTTGGAGAATTTTGAGCATTACTTTGCTAGTGAGTGAGATGAGTGTAATTGCGTGGTAGTTTGAACATTCTTTGACATTGCCTTTCTTTGGGATTGGAATGAAAACTGACCTTTTCCAGTCCTGTGGCCACTGCTGAGTTTTCCAAGTTTTCTGGCATACTGAGTGCAGTGCTTTCACAGCATCATCTTTTAGGATTTGAAATAGCTAACTGGAATTCTCTCACCTCCACTAGCTTCGTTCTTGTGTTGCTTTCTAAGGCCCACTTGACTTCACATTCCAGGATGTCTGGCACTAGGTGACTGATCACCCCATCATGGTCATCTGGGTCATGAAAATCTTTTTTGTATAGTTCTTCTGTGTATTCTTGCCACCTCTTCTTAATATCCTCTGCTTCTGTTAGGTCCATACCATTTCTGTCCTTTATTGCGCCCATCTTTGCATGAAATGTTCTCTTGGTATCTTTAATTTTCTTGAAGAGATCTCTAGTCTTTCCCATTCTATTGTTTTCCTCTATTTCTTTGCACTGATCACTGAGGAAGGCTTTCTTCTCTCTCCTTGCTATTCTTTGGAACTCTGCATTCAAATGGGTTTACCTTTCCTTTTCTCCTTTGTCTTTTGCTTCTCTTCTTTTCACAGCTATTTGTAAGCCCTCCTCAGACAACCATTTTGCCTTTTTGCATTTCTTTTTCTTGGTAATGTTCTTGATCACTGCCTCCTATACAATGTCACAAACCTCTGTCCATAGTTCTTTAGGCACTCTGTCCATCAGATCTAAGCCCTTCAATCTATTTGTCACTTCTACCGTATAATCAAAAGAGATTTGATTTAGGTCATACCTGACTGGTCTAGTGGTTTTCCTTACTTTCTTCAATTAAAATCTGAATTTGGCAATAAGGAGTTCATGATCTGAGCCACAGTCAGTTCCTGGTCTTATTTTTGCTGACTGTATATAGCTTCTCCATCTTTGGCTGCAAAGAATATAATCAATCTGATTTTGGTATTGACCATCTGGTGATGTCCATGTGTAGAGTCTTCTCTTGTGTTGTTGGAAGAGGGTGTTTGCTATGACTAGTGTGTTCTCTTGGCAAAACTCTGTTAGCCTTTGCCCTGCTTCATTCTGTACTTCAAGGCCAAATTTGCCTGTTACTCCAGGTATCTCTTGACTTCCTAATTTTCATTCCAGTCCCCTATGATGAAAGGCACATCTTTTCTGGGTATTAGTTCCAGAAGGTCTTGTACGTCTTCATAGAACTATTCAACCTCAGCTTCTTCAGCATTACTGGTCAGGGCCTAGGCTTGGATTACTGTGATATTGAATGGTTTGGCTTGGAAACAAACAGAGATCATTCTGTCGTTTTTGAGATTGCATCCAAGTACTGCATTTCAGACTCTTTTGTTGACTATGATGGCTACACCATTTCTTCTGAGGGATTCTTGCCTATAGTAGTAGACATAATGGTCATCTGAGTTAAATTCACCCATTCTAGTCCATTTTAGTTCACTGATTCCTAAAATGTTGATGTTCCCTCTTGCCAGTTCCTATTTGACCACTTCCAGTTTGCCTTGATTCATGGACCTAACATTCCAGGTTCCTATGCAATATTGCTCTTACAGCATCAGACCTTGCTTCCATCACCAGTCACATCCACAACTGGGTGTTGTTTTGCTTTGGCTGCATCCCTTCATTCTTTCTGGAGTTATTTCTCCACTGATCTCCAGTAGCATATTGGGCACCGACCAACCTGGAGACTTCATTTTTCAGTGTTGTATCTTTTTGCATTTTTATACTGTTCATGAGGTTCTTAAGGCAAGAATACTGAAGTGGTTTGGCATTCCCTTCTCCCACGGATCGTGTTTTGTCATAATTCTCCACCATCACCCATCTGTCTTGGGTGGCCCTACACGGCATTCCTCATAGTTTCATTGAGTTAGACAAGCTGTGGTCCATGTGATAAGATTGGTTAGTTTTCTGTAATTGTGGTTTTCATTCTGTCTGCCCTCTGATGGAAAAGGATAAGAGGATTATGGAAGCTTCCTGATGGGAGAGACTGACTCAGGGGGAAACTGGGTCTTGTTCTGATGGGCAGGGCCATGCTTAGTAAATCCTCAATACTGTACTGTGTTATTTATTTCAGATTTTTTAGGGTCAAGTCTATGGAATGTTGCTTAATAAGTGTTTACTGAATCAATCAGGATAACAAGTTTAGAGCAGCTGAGGATAACAGTTCTGAGGCCCTATTCTCCTGGTCCAGAGTCAAGCTGATTACAACACTTCACTTCAGAGACAAGATATCACCATAAATAATGACCTATTACAAAGATCAGATTAGCCCTGCCCTGGCTTAAAGTAGACAGTGCAGTCTGTCTTTGTCAGGTTTTCCAGAGTCTGACCTCCTGTGTGTCTGCATTGAGAGAATGCAGACCACCCTTCAGCAGGCCACCACTGACCCATGCCTCTCCCTGAGACTCCTGGACACTCACAGTCAAGTCTGGGCCAGTCTCTTGTGGGGTCACTGCTCCTTTCTCCTGGGTCCTGGTGTGCACAAGGTTTTGTTTGTGCTCTCCAAGAGTCTGTTTCCCCAGTCCTGTGTAAGTTCTGGTGGCTCTATGGTGGGGTTAATGGTGACCTCCTCCAAGAGGGCTTCTGCCATACCCAGGTCTGCTGCACCCAGAGCCCCTGCTGTACTAGTTGACATAAATTTGTGGCTTAAACTGTACACCTTGATTATTTCACAGTTTCTGAGAGTCAGGAATTTCCACAGCATCTCCCAAGGCTTCAATCCAGGTGCCAGCTGGGGCTGGGGTCTTATCTGAGGCTAAAAGTCCTTTTTGGTTCATGTGGATGTTGACAGAATCCATTTCCTTTTGGTTGTAGAAAATTATATCTTACTTCAAGGAAACAAGGAGAAATTGTCTCTCTCCCTTTGTTTCTCTTGCTTCAGGAAAGGCCTGCATCTTCCTTTAAAGAACTAACCAGGATAATCTCCCCTCTGATAAAAGCAGAGTCTACTGATTCAGTTCAGTTCAGTCACTCAGTCATGTCCGACTCTTTGTGACCCCACGGACTGCAGCACACCAGGCTTCCCTGTCTATCACCAACTCCTGGAGCTAGTTCAAACTCTTGTCCATCAAGTCAGTGATGCCATCCAACCATCTCATCCTCTATCATCCCCTTATCCTCCTGCCTTCAATCTTTCCCAGCATCAGGGTCTTTTCCAATGTCAGTTCTTCACATCAGGTGAACAAAGTATTGGAGCTTCAGCATCAGTCCTTCCAATAAATATTCAGGACTGATTTCCTTTAGGATTGACAGGTTTGATCTCTTTGCAGTCCAAGGGATTCTCAAGAATCTTCTCCAACCCTACAGTTGAAAAGCATCAATTCTTTGGCACTCAGCTTTCTTTATAGTCCAACTCTCACATGCATACATGACTACTGGAAAAACCATAGCTTTGACTAGATGGACCTTTGTTGGCAAAGTAATGTCTCTGCTTTTTAATATGTTATCCAGGTTGGTCATAACTTTTCTTCCAAGGAGCAAGTGTCTTTTAATTTCATGGCTGTAGTCACCATCTGCAATGATTTTGAAGCCCAAAGAAATGAAGTCTGTCACTGTTTCTGTTGTCTCTTTATCTAATTGCCATGGAGTGATGGGACTGGATCCCAAGATCTTAGTTTTTTGAATGTTGAGTTTTAAGCCAGCTTTTCCACTTTCCTCTTTTACTTTCATCAAGAGGCTCTTTAGTTCCTCTTCACTTTCTGCTATAAAGGTGGTGTCATCTGCATATCTGAGGTGATTGATATTTCTCCCGGCAATCTTGATTCCAGCTTGTGCTTCATCGATCCTGGCATTTCACACAATGTACTCTGCATATAAGTTAAATAAGCAGGGTGACAATACACAGCCTTGACATACTCCTTTCCCAATTTGGAACCAGTCTGTTGTTCCACATCCGGTTTTAACTGTTTCTTCTTGACCTGCATACAGTTTTCTAAGGAGGCAGGTAAGTTGGAATAATTCAAATACCTCAAGGCATCTAAACAACTGGTAAATAAAAAAGGCACAGCATCACCCCATTTCTCTCTGTCTTTTCCTTTTTCCATATAAAAGAAGTTATCCCTGTTGCAAAAGATCTGAATTATTATTTTAGAGTTGAAAGTGAGAAAATCTAATTTATTTTGGCCTCAGCCTTCCTGGAAGTCTGAATAAATATGATAAAAAGGAGCTGATAAAATATGCTCCTTTGTTCAGCAGCTCCAAGTCCAAAGGAATTCTAGAATATAAAGATCCAAGTATTGACACCAAAATGGTACAATAAGAAAAGTTGTATTGTGCATAATTATCAGTCTATTTGATCCTCCCTGCTAATTTTGCTGGCTGGGGAGCTCTTTTGTTGACCCAAAGAGCTAGCTTGACCCAACACTGTCATTGTCTCCTAAAACATCAGATAGATGTGGGCTAGATAATCCACAGCATCTTTGATATGGCAAAGATGCTCCCCGAGCTTTGGCTTGTCGATTTCCCCAGAACCCCAGTATTGTAGGAATTAGTGGTTGTAATTTATACAAAGTGATTTCCTGTCCTCTCTCTACATGTTGAGTAGTATTTTGATGACAAGTAAAGATGAGACTGCATGTTTCTAAATTATACAACTTCTCAAAATTTTTATCTCTCAAAAATTTTATCAATTTCCAGTTATAGAAAAACAGACTTCAGAAAGCATGTGTCCTCAGTGAAGAAGATGCTAAATGTAACCCTCAGTGCAACTTTCTGCTGAAATTTAATAGACTAATGTAAATACCATAAGACATCTAGATAATTGGTAAATAAATCTCTGTTTTTGTCAGGCCTCAAACTTGAATAGGGTTTTATTTCTTCTATGCATTTATACTGAAAGATTAGGAAGTAATGTGGTAAATTCTTAAATTACTAAGATTTTAAAAGGAAAATGAAGGACAAGAGTTGATGGTCTGCCTTCCTTAAATGGTTCCTATTTCCTTTGGCTCTCTTCTCTACAAAACTCTCAACTCTCACATCTCCTCTGCTTCTCTGTGCTTCAGTCTGGCCCCTAAATTCTGAAGCTAACTGAGAACATCATCCTTAGAAGGCAATTCAGAACCTCCTTGCACTTACATAAACATGTTTCCTGCAAGTAACTCAGCCCCTTCTCAATCTTTCCAACCTCGGTCAGTGCATGTCTCAGGGTATTTCTGATAAAAACATTTTCTTCCATTTGGCTACATAAAGCATTTGATACAATTAAAATGCAATTTTTATTTTTAAAAAAGTGGCATAATCTCCTTTATACTTGTACAGACCACCTCATAGATCCTCATAGATTTAACAGTCATTGGAAGGAGTCTTTCTAACTGATGAACTTCCCTCAAGGTATGATGGAAATGAGATTAGCTCCTTTCAGGAGAATCTAATCTTGACTACTAGTCTTACCTACTTCTAACCTTGGCTTAGTGGCCTCTTCAAACCACAGCCTTGCATCTCTCCTTCCTTGTTTAGCTGGTTTCTAAAAGGCCTTCTGCATGCCCATGCTCCATGGCCTCAATGTTCATTTGCCCCAGATCCACAGTTTACTGCTGACTCCACCTTCACTGTCACTGAATCCCATCTTGGTCCCCAGCTCAGTGACTTCCTTTTATGCCTGTCCTTTGGTATTTCTCTTCAGCATTTTAGACTGTTGATTATTCCCATATTTTCTAAATCAGCTATTCCTTTGTTATTCATGCATGGCTCCCTACTGGTTTTCTTCCTCTGGCTTCTAAGTCTTCTTTGAGGGTATCTCTTGTTCTGCTTGATTTTTCAGTGATGTGTTTCTATAGGCTTTTTCTAGAAACGTCTAGATGCATCTAGATGATGTTTCTAGATTAATAAAATCATTGGATCTTATTAATATTTTCTTCTCTTATATGCTACTCTATATTTGTTGAATAAGCAAGTGATGAATTTTACACACTCTCTGAGTGTCTGACTGTATCTCTGGACCCACATGTCTGTAGATGTCACAGAGTTTTCAAACTCATCATATCCACATTGACCCAGCAGTTTCCTCCATGTTTCCTAACCTGATACTCAGTTTAGAAAAGTGAGAGCCTTATCAGATTTCTCTCCTTAGCTTAGCCCTGACATCTAATCAGTTAATAAGTGTAGCCAATTCTGCTCCTCATACTTCTGCTGCCTGACCCTCTCCATCATCTGCACTCTTTCTCTCCTATCTCAGACCATCATCATTTCTCACTTGGACAACTGCTCAGGAACCTCACTGGTCTCCTTTCCTGCACCATCACCTTTTCAAGTCCATCATTTTTACTACATCCAGAGAGGATTTTTCTCACATACATAGCAGATCACATCATTACTCAGCTCCTGATTTCACTGAATCATGTCCTGTTCTTCATTTACCTGATAAAATGACAACACGTTAGCATAACCCTCACCATCTGACCCTTGCCAGTCCCCAGAACCACATCTCCTAACAGTCATGCTTCTCACAGCATTCTCAAACCATATAATTTTCTATGAACAAAGGCAGCAAGCTTGTTCCTGCCTCTCTACCCTTGAGAGTGAAATCCCTTCTTTCTGTAGCATCTTATCCTCATTAACTTCTATGGCAAATTTCCACTCATATATCAAGACCCCAGTGTAACTGCTACCTACTCTGTGATAATGTATGTAGGCACATTCTTCTGTATAGTTTGCATATAACTCCAGTATATCTATTGTTATGTGCTCAGTCAGTTCAGTCATGTCTGACTCTTTGTGACCCCATGGACTGTACCCTACCAGGCTCCTCTGTCCATGGAATCTCCCAGGCCAGAGTACTGGAATGGGTTACTATTTCCTTCTCCAGGGAATCTTTCTGACCCAGGAGTCAAATCTGTGTCTCCTGCATCTCCTACATTGGAGGCAAATTCTTTACCACTGATCCATCCAGGAAGCCCATCTATTGTTATGTGCTGTGCTAAATCACTTTAGTCATGTCCCACTTTTTGCAATACTATGGACTGTAACCCACCAGGTTCCCCTGTCCATGAGATTCTCCAAGCAAGGATACTGGAGTGGGTTGCCATGCCTTCCTCTAGGGAATCTTCCCAACCCAGGGATCGAACCCATGTCTCCTGCATTGGCAGTGAGGTTCTCTTACCACTAACACCACCTGGGAAGTCCCTATTTTATATCATATGCTAAATATTTGCCTAATTTTTGTGTCCTGAGTCTAAACATGCCTTAGACATGTGGACCTGTTCTTTTCCTCTTTGCATCTTCAATGCCTACCACAGAGTAGGACTTAATAGGAAAAGTTGAAGGAGCATATTTTTAATAACACACTCTTTCATTAAGGAGTCTTCCAACAGGCTAATTGCTATGAAGAGTTATTGCACTTTCAAGCATCTTTAGAGTAAAAAGAAGTTAAAGCATTTGGAGAGCTTAGAGGAAAAAGCAGGGTGATTCATGATACTCAGGGAGCAAGTATCTTGGCCATCCATCTACCCTTCAGTCCCAGCTTTGTTTACGATACGGTAACCACTCTGAATGATTTAAAAGATGAAATGGTTCTGCTTGCTCTTAGGCTAGGTTTGTAAAACCTTACAATGTGCTTCCTCCATTGTTTTACATTTCTGAATCTTGATGGGTATGAAAATTAATTATA
The DNA here is from genome assembly GCF_029378745.1 of Bos indicus. NCBI lineage: Eukaryota > Metazoa > Chordata > Mammalia > Artiodactyla > Bovidae > Bos > Bos indicus. Next base: position 113,650,348 of record NC_091761.1, read on the forward strand.
GGGGGTGGTGAAAAATACTGTTGACAGGCTGTAATGTATTATTGGTACCATGTACTTATTGGTTTATCTTTATGTTATAAATAAAACATATTCTGCTTGTGCCCTTCAGATAAGGTTTTTAAAAAAGTTTCTCAATTAATATGCAAGCGATAACTGAGGTTGCTTTCTCTTAAATGACTTTTGAAAGTTGTTTTAGTCTTTCCTATCCTTATATATAATGGGGTTTCCCTTGGTTGCTTATGTCATCATCTTAGGAGGCCAGATATGTTCTTCTAGATTAATTGTATTTTTCCATTCTATAGGCATGCAGCTTCTGAACAGTTCTTCATTCTACTATGAAGAAGCATGTGTAAAGCCATTTTTTAAGCCAGAATGACTGCATGTGTGCATAAATCTTGCCTTTAATTGACCTCGACAAAGCATATACTTATTGCAGAATGAGTGCCTTGATTTAATGGCTCTGTGTCTTTCCTGAGAGTTTCTAGAATATGTATTGCTTTCTACACTTTTTCTTGTTAAGTGGAAGGGCAGTGATTTAAGACAAGCTCTTTTTATTTTTTTCTATTAATATGTATTAAATTAAGTTGATTATATGGAGCAGAACATGGGAACACATTGCCCTTTGGAAATCCCTGCTTTCTGACAGCTCCATCTAATGAGAACAGCTGAAAACTAACAAGAATTTTAAAAAAAGAGTTTAGGGGAGAAAGACTTATTCTTGCACTAAGGCTTGTGAATTTTTACAGAATATAAACTGCACAGTTTTTTCTTTTTTTTTTTAAACTGGTATAAATTTGTTATAAGCAATGAATGAGCATGGGAAAAGGAAAAGTAAGGATTGTTTTACTGATATTAAAGGAAGAGAAGCATTTAAAGATTGTATATATTTAGTATCAAGTTAAAGAGCTTCAAAAGGTCTTGATTATAACTAACCTCCTTTTCCGTTCAGGGTTAATGTGATAGCCTGAGGATGTCATTTGTCGAGAGTTATTTATTAAGTATCTATCATGTGCCAGCTACAATGTTAGGTAACAGAGAAACAGGAAAGACGTGTTATCTCCCCTAAAAGACTTGACAACCCAAGGAAGCCCACTGATAATCAAACAGGCAGTCATGGTAAAGTGGGATCAGTTCCTGGGTGGAGGCGGGGGAGCAGAGTATAGGGCACACTATGTGAGCATAAATCAAGGGCACCTACCCCAACTTAAAGAGTCAGAGGAGGGTTCTTAGAGGAAGTGTCATGAATGCTGAAAATAAGGATGCAAGATATTTTAGAAATATTCTGTGTAAAAATACTTAAAATGACAAAGTGTATTGCAACTGAATGAGAAAGCTCTTCTTCCTCCAGAAAATATGGCAAAGCAAACTGATTTACATACTTGTAGCTCTAAATAACCAAAACTCTACTGTCCATATATAATTTTATTTGGGGAATTCAGATGTTTATTTTATCTTGTTTAATCTTCCATCTCTAGGAGATGTGAAGGGCTGGGTTATCTTTAAGAGAAAGGTAAGTGTTCACAGAGATGAAATTCAATTTGAGATACTCACTTCCACAAAATATTAAATAGACCTTGGACCCATATGTGAAATATAAATAAGAAACATGAAAATTAGAACTGGCCTGTTTTTATACATTTTAATTTTATTTTCTTTCTCCAAACTGTGGATAATATGGCCATGATTGTTTACACGATGGGTCTTCCCTGGTAAGTCAGCTGGTAAAGAATCTGCCTGCAATGATATGGGGCTCCCAATGGCTCAACAGTAAAGGATATGCCTGCAATGCAAGAGACACAGGGGATGTGGGTTTGATCCCTGGGTTGGGAAGTTCCCCTGGAGGAGGAAATGGCAACCTGCTCCGTATTCTTGCCTGAAAAATCCCATGAACAGAGGAGCCTGGTGGGCTACAGTCTGTGGGGTCACAAAGGGTCAGACACAACTGAGCACAAGGTTCACGTGATATATAAGCTTGAGGAAGAAAAGGAATGCATGTTCTATCTATGCTCCCTTAGATCAAAGAAGCCAGAGCCTTGTCGATCTGTCCCTTAGCTGAGATGCTTTCTCCTATTCCCATCCAACATTTAGATTTCTGTGGCTGTGAAAATCTTTGTTTAAGCAACACGTGCACACCAGCTTAGGGGTTCCTACATGGTGCTAGTGGTAAAGAACCCACCTGCCGATGCAGGGGACACGAGCCATTCATTCAATCCCTGGTTTGGGAAGATCCCCTTAAGGATGGCATGCAAACCCATTCCAGTATTCTTGCCTTGACAATCCCATGGATAGAGGAGCCTGGCGGTCTATATTCCATAGGGTCGCAAAGAGTCGGACACGACTGAAGTAACTGAGCATACATGCATCTGCACCAGCTTGACAGTGGGTACTGGATTAAATATAAAATTGTCACATTAAAAATAGTTGAGTAAAAAGTTGTTGATTTGGTTGTAGTGGCAAAATGAGTGTTGAAACAACATTCTCACATGGTAATAGAGAAAGAGCTATGTCTTACAAGTGGAACAGAGAATGATGAAGAGCTTCTATACTTGTAATCTGGGATGTATGTAATGGAAGGATTACTGTCTTTCTCAGTCCCCAAACTATATGGAAATGCTGACTGTAGCCACTGAAAGCAAGTTAAATTCCTCCATTATGGGCCAATATGTCCAGAGAGGCAACTTCTTGTGATCTATGAGATTGTTCTTTTAACAAATATTTATTGAGTACCTACTATATTCCAGTCACTGTTCTAGGAGTTTCAGATACATCCATGAACAAATTTTTGCAAAAGGTGCATGACCTTTGAAATATTTATATTCTAGCGGGAGTAAGAAATTGATATATAATAGACATACTAAACCCACACATTGGCTAGTATGTTATGTGTGTGTGTTAGTTGCTCAGTCATGTCTGATTCTTTGCGACCCCATGTATTGTAGCCTGCCAGGCCCCTCTGTCCATGGGGTTCTCCAGGCAAGAATACTAGAGTGGATTACCACTTCCTTCTCCATGGGATCTTCCCGACCCAGGGATTGAACACAAGTCTCCTGCATTGCAGGCAGATGCTTAACCATCTGAGCCACCAGGGAAGCCTGACTAGCATGTTAGAATGCTATAAATGCTATGTTATAAATGTTATGTTATAACTGCTATGGGAGAAAGAAAAATCTAGACCAAGGCAAAGAGTTCCAAGAGGCTGGGGCACCTTTAAGAAGAGAGGGCAGAAAAGATTTCATCCTGATTTTTGAGTTAAGATATGCACTCAGTCTCATCAGAGGATGAGATGTTTAGATAGCATCACCAACTCAATAGCATGAATCTGAGGAAACTCTGGGAGATAGTGGAGGACAGGGAAGCCTGGCATGCTACAGTCCATGGGGTCACAAAGAGTCAGACACGACTTAGCGATTGAACAACAACAACAACATTGGATCAGTCTAGATCTGATCAGGAGAGAAAAATCATGCAGTTATTTGAAAAGGGAGGCTCACTGTAAAGAATCACTAATTATAACTGAGGATTAGAGTAATGGGAACAGTCAGAAAGAAGTAAAGAAAACTGCAAAACTGCAATGACTATAGGATTGAAGATGCAAGGAACAGTCACTGGTCCCAAGGCTGAGCTAGAGTGCCCCCTCCAACCTGGGTGAGACCCATGCCTTGTTGGAAGGCATAGCTGTGGATTATTGAATGGCAGAGACATCACCGCGGCGCAATGGTACTCTTACTGAAAATTCATATTCTGGAACTTCCTGAAAAACCACCTTTTAAGGTGCTGGCACTCATAGGAGTTTCTCATCAGTGGTACTCCTCTACCTGGGATTTGGCTTGCTGCAAGCAACTGATGTTTTGGGAGCCAGATGCTAGTGAAGCTATCTGCTCTGTGGGGTGGGAATTAGATGTGGGAAAGCCACTTTGTGCAGCATAAGGTTGGCTAGTGAGCCCGGGAACCAGGAAATAAAACCCTTTTCTGCTATAATGTTCCTCCAGCATCCTCTGTAGACAAAGCTTAACATTGTGCCAGCTGGCCCAGGAGAAAAAATTTAAAGGGTCTAAATTCCTTGTCACAAGCAGGAAAAGAGGATGCATTTGGAAGTGAGAGTCACCTAGTTGATAACTCATGTGGACAGAAAGGAGATAAGGACTCCCACTTTGGTGGGTGTCTTGAGGAAGTGCATTTCCAGTGGAGAAAACAGTTACCTGGAAGGTCCAAAATTGGAATTGCATAAGAAAAAGGTCAGTGTAAGGGGAGCATTGTGGGTTAAAATGACAAGACCATTAAGTGAGGTCAGAGAGGAAAAGAAGGTGAGACCCTGTAGAATCTTCCTTGTAGGTCTTCCTAGGGCTTGGTGTACAAGGGAGCCATTGCAGGGGGTGGAGCAGAAGAGTGGCAGGGTGTGTTTGTAAAAAATCTTTGTGGTGACTGTGGTGAGGACAAATTTATAGGGGTCAGATATAGAATCAGGAAGACAGCCAGGATGCTTTTGCAGTCATACAGATGAGTGCTTAAACCAAGGTTGCTTACCAGGGGTTCTCAACTTTTTGGCCCCAGGGACTGGTTTGTGGAGGACAGTTCTTCCATGGACTGGGAGTGATGTGAGGGGACATGGTTTCAGGATGATTCAAGCACATTACATTTCTTGGGCACTTTATTTCTATTATTGTTACATCAGTTCCACCTTAGGTCATCAGGCATTAGATCCTGGAGGTGGGAGACCCCTGGCTTAGACCAAAGTAGAAGTGGAATTGGTGAAAAATAGGAAAGTATTACCTTTTCTTTTGGGGCAGTTACTCAAAATCCTATCTCCATTCCTTCCTTACTAGTGCTATAGATATAAATGTAGATACAGGCATAGATCTGGACGTAGATATAGATACCTAGATATACTTAGGGTATACTTGTCCTAGCTGTGAAAACTTTTTCCTTGAGAAAAGGATGCTAGTGCTCCATATCCATGAAAACTCATTAAATGTGTGCTGTTGATTGCATTTTTTTTTCTGGCAATCTGAAATGTTTTAAGTCAAGAATGAGTTTTAGTAAAAGATCTATAGATGCTTAAATTATAAACATAGCAGACACAGCTAGTTCATCAAAGAAATAAATGCAAAAAGTTGTATTTATTGTTTGTGCTTTCCAAACAAAAACATATATAAGATGTTTTAAGGGCCGCCCTCTAGAGCAGCCCCCAAACCCTCTCCAGCCCTGCTTTTCTGCTGCTTGGCCTAGGTTGTGCCCACACATGAAGCTTGGGTTTCCCTCCAGCTCTCCAAACACATCCCTCCCTTTCCTTGGCCATTGCTCTTAGCCTTACCTGCATTGAAATGCCAGTCTACTTTCCCCTGACCCTGGGAAAATCCTCATGTCCACCACTCTCCTGCCCCAAACCTCTTGGAGTGAAGACTTACCCAGTTCCTTGCAGGACTGTGTTTTTTTCCAGAAATGTTTTGTTGTTGTTGTTTAGTCTCTAAGTTGTGTCTGACTCTTTGGAACCTTATGGACAGTAGCCCCCCAGGCTCCTCTGTCCACCGGATTTTCCGGCTAAGAATACTGGAATGGGTTGCCATTTCCTCCCAGACCCAGGGATTGAACCCGCATCTTCTGCTAAGTTGTGTTTTCTTAAAGATCTTACTCTTCTTTGTACCCCTACTAAATTCCCCAAAGCCTGCTATATTTAATAAATACATATTGAAGTTGACTTTTATTTATTTGGAAAGAAAGTTGTAGAGATGAATACTAAACCTACTAATTAGACATATACTATGTAAGAAGAGTTGAGATCATTCTAACAAACTATTTTCCACCATTATGTGCCAGCTTAGGTCTGTGACCAGTAATTACTCCCCTGGAGTATTGAACTGAGAAGTAATTCCTTGCAACAGTATTATCCATGGAATTTCCCACCTCTCCAGGTACAATAAAAGACACAGTTTATTAATAGTTTGAATACTTTTTCCTATGAACCAGCATTAGTTTCCATTAATTCTTGCTCTTCCAGGGACTATCACACTAGACAGATGAAATTGTCTGTGATCCTTAATCTTTTAGCACTTCCCGAGTGAACTATTATACACGAAATATTCACATACCTTTATTAATACTCAAACTGGCACCAAAGGTAAGTACTTAATGTCTATGTATTAAGCGATATACCTCACTACTTAATTATATAATGCTCATGTGTCTCTGGAGAGTAGGAGGTTTACTGGGGATGTCAAATTTCCTGCAACTCTGAAATTATGCTAGCTTGGAGCAAAACAAAAATGCAGAGAGAAAGAAATGATGTGGGTTTTATTGCCATATTCTCTAAGAACGCTAAAGGAAAAATAAAACATCTGATGAGGACAGGAATAATCAAATTCTATGCAACAATGAAAATCCACAGCTTGACAAAAGTTGCTATGCTAGAAAATGCTTCTGAAAACATTTACTTCAAAACTAAGAACTTTCCATCCTAAGGGATAATTAATTGTGAGCTAAATTGTTTAGTTACTTTCAAGTAATAAGCCAAGCAAGATACTGAATGGTTCTTGTAATGAGAGCAAAATTTTTCAGAACTTGGCTATTTGAAATAGCTTTCTCCATTCCTAGAATAGTATTGAAATCCTATTTTTTTCTGCTTATATACATATTTTATCTGGTATCTTCTATCACAGTTTCCTGGTGGCATTATAATTATCCCTTCACATCTGTTTTCAACTCTAAGCAGTGAACTCCTGTAGAATAAGAATCACGTTAATCTAACACATGTTTGGTGCTAGTAAGCACTCAATTAAATATGTGTTGGAAGAATAAGAGAATCAAATACAACTCTTGTGACTCTAGATTGAGCAAATGAATATAGCATGGAGTCATTACCACAATGGGAAAGATCAGGAAAGAACTGAGTTTCAGGTTGATATGCTTGTAAGATGTCAATTGGAGAGAAAAGTGAATAATTGGATATAGTTCTCTGGGGAATTGAGGTAGCACTATAGATTTGGTGATCATTAGAATAAAGACAGCATTTAGCCACTGGATCAGATAGAGTCACCTTGGGAGACAAAGATGTGGGTCAGAGGGTCTAGAAACATCCCTTGTGTAACTCAAGACTCAAGTAGGTATGAAAGAGGTCAAGAAAGAGAACAGAAAAATATCCAGTAAGTTAGGAGGGAAACAGGAGGGTAAATTAAGAGCCAAGGAGAATTAAGCTATAAAGATATAGTGATGAGTGGCAACAAGCCATAGAGAGCTTAGCTAAGTGGAGGGCAGAAGTGTGCCTGTTAGATCTGGCCGTTTAGTGGTTGTTGGTGATCAGGACAAAACTAATTTGGGGACTGGAGGAGGTAGAAATTGAAATTAAAAGGGGGTTGCAGGGAAAATGGACTAGGAGGAAGTGGAGAGAGGGCAAATGTAATTTTGGGGGGAAGGCAGGCTATGAAAAGGAATCGAGAAAAGGGATTTAAGCTGGAAGGAAATGAGAGATAAGGGTAAGATACATGTGTACATACTTTAGTGAACTACAGGAGGAGTAAGAATGTGTTAGGAATGGTCAGTCAGGATCCAGAAAAGAGGGAAAGACTAATAGTCATGAGAAAGGAGGTAACCAATGGAGGAAAGCCCCCCCTACAACTGAAACAGATCATGGATACACTTAGGGCTTTTACCTCTGTACTCAAAGAAAATGAAGATAGGTATAAATTCTGGTTTGTGTCTTAATTTGATCCTGAGACTAAAGAAATTTCTCTCTGGTGGTGTTCCAGTAATCTTTGGCTACGTAGCAAACCACCCCACAGCGTTGTGGCTTGACAGTGATTTGTTGTTGCTCATTCTGGGGTTTGACCAGACTCAGCTGAGTAGTTCTGCTCCACATAGTGTCACTGAGATCACTCATAGTACTGTATTCAGCTGAGAGCTTGGCAAGAAGATGGCCTTCCAGCCTTCGGGTTTTTTTTCATGTGGATTCTTATACATCAGTAGTCTATCATTATAGCATGGCAGCTGTCTTCCAAGGACAATTATTTCTATGAGGACACATTTGATATTCAAGTATTCATACTGATATTTCAGTATTTATCTGCTTGTATTATGCATTGGCCAAGCAAGTCTCATGGTTAAAATGAGACTTAATATGGGAGAGGCTTTACAAAGCCATTCATGCCAGGAGGTGAATTCATCAGGAACCACTCATTTTTCATTGTTGTGGACATAACCATTCCATTAAAGGGTCTGATATCATAAAGTTTTTGGCTTTAAAATGGGGTGAAAATTGATCAGGTTTTATCAATAATTTTGAAAGTATTTTCTAAAAAAGACAAAAAATAGGCATTTAATTAACTAGCCTATGATAATCTGAGAATGAAAAAGTTCGCTTAAAACTCAACATTCAGAAAACTAAGATCATGGCATCTGGTCCATCACTTCAAATGGCAAATAGATGGGGAAACAATGGAAACAGTGACAAACTTTAATTTGTGGGGCTCCAAAATCACTGCAGATGGTGACTGCAGCCATGAAATTAAAAGACACTTGCTCCTTGGAAGAAAAGTTATGACCAACCTAGACAACATATTAAAAAGCAGAGACATTACTTTCCCAACAAAAGATCCATCTAGTCCAAGCTATGGTTTTTCCAGTAGTCATGAATGCGTGTGAGTGTTGGATTATAAAGAATGCAGAGTGCTGAAGAATTGATGCTTTTGAACTGTAGTGTTGGAGAAGACTCTTGAGAGGCCCTTGGACAGCAAGGAGATCCAACCAGTCCATCCTAAAGGAAATCAGTCCTGAATATTCCTTGGAAAGGTTGATGTGAAGCTGAAGCTCTAATACTTTGGCCACCTGATGCGAAGAACTGACTCTCTGGAAAACACCCTGATGCTGGGAATGATTGAAGGCAGGAGGAGATGGGATGACAGAGGATGAGATAGTTGGATGGCATTGCCAACTCAATGGACATGAGTTTGGGTAAACTCCAGGAGTTGGTGATGGACAGGGAAGCCTGACGTGCTGCAGTCCATAGGGTCGCAAAGAGTCAGACAGGACTGAGCAACTGAACTGAACTGACTGAATCTGATCCTTGTCTCTTAGCCCTCACTGCTATTACTTTTTTTTTTTTTCTGGTACTAGAATTTTCATGTTTCAGTGGTAATAAAACAATAAGCAGTGGAATACATATTTTAAAGTAGCCCACGTTTTTCTTCCTGGTGTGCTCCTATGGCCTTAATAGGAACTATTCGTAGTATAAAAATATTCCCCAATCCAAAAACAGCTGTAAAACTGTCATCTGAAAACATTGATCCTGGTAACAACTAATGCACAGATCATGGGAATTTTGAATACCACTTGTGAAATAATTACAGTTTTCTAAATGCAATATTATAGCAGCTTATAGAAACCGGGAGCATTTTCCAGTTTTCCTTTTCAATTTTTTGTCTTTATGTATTTTCTATACAAAATATGTTAGTGCTTTTGGGATGGTTTTTGTACACCAAAATAATCATGCTTGAGCTTTCTTCCAGAAGGATTTATGTTTTGACCAGCTATTCGGAAAGAGGTGTGAGCAAACAAAGTAAATATAGGCTAGGGTGGGAGGAAAAAAACAAGAATTTTGTTTCTTATGTTTTAAAAATACATTTCATGCACTTCAGCTGGGTTTTTACTTGATTTCCTGTTCCTTCCTATTTTCAAATTATAGACAGAACAAGGTCAGATCAAATCTGGGTTAATCAGTGAACCATTCTCTTTTCCTTTTCCTGGATCTGATCTATTTACTGTCGCCCTTACAATAAAAAATTCTTTGCTGTTAAAATCTTTTAGTCATAGTCTTATGTTAATAATAAGATTTTAGGGGTCGCCAAACCCTCCAGACCTAAGGTCTATCCATTCGTTAACGATGGTAGATAGTGTAACTAATAGTTCTGGCCCATACATCACTGGATGCCATAGTAGGCTTTCCTGAGGACATGGAAGAATGCCTTCATCCTATCCACAGAGGACCGCTTCCATACAAACCAGCCTAATCCTGATTAATCCCTGTTTCTGCCTTTGCTTGCTAAAAATAGTCAAAATCATTTAGAGCTGATACGAGGACAACAGAAGCCTCAAGAGTTTCTAGAGTCGTCCTGACAGCTGGTGAGGGATACAGATGGAAACCTTGTTTGGAGATGTTCCTCTCTCCCCTCCATTTCTGCTCACTCTAGGTAGGGATCATCTAAATATTAGTTAAGCATTTTCTCCTCCTGGCTTCCATGGTGACTCAGTGGTAGAGAGTCTGCCTATAATCTAGGAGAATCAGGAGACTTGGTTTCGATCCCTGGGCTGGGAAGAGCTGCTGGAGGAGGAAATGGCAACCCACTCCAGTATTCTTGCCTGAGAAATCCCACAGACAGAGGAGCCTGATAGGTTACAGTCCAAAATGTCACAAAAAGTTGGACACGACTGAGTGACTGAGCCTAAATGATATACCCCTCCACACTCACAATCACACAAATTCTTGTACCACAGTCCAACAGTCCTTACCCTGCTCTCTGTTTCTATTAGCAGCTATTACCTTCTAATATACCATTTAATTTATTTGTGGCTATATATTTTCTGAGTGCTATTAGCATAAAAACTCCCTGAGAGCACGAATCTTCTCATTGATGGATTCTTACCAGCTAGAACATCTAAAGATTTGTTAAATTTCTTCATATGTAAATAAATGAATTTAAAATGTGATAATACTGGAAATCTGGCTTTTATAAAATGGATATTCTCTTTTGAGGAACATTCTCCTAAGCAACAAAAAACTTTTTTTCATTCTGAAATAATAATTCTGTGTATATGCTTTCATAAGTATGCAGTGCATATAATTTTAGTGTACGCCAAACATATTACAGAGGCCAATGTCAGTGGCTATAAGCTAAATTTTAGTAGCTGAACAAAATGGAAATTTTGTTCTTGATTATGTCATAGTCCAAATGTGGGTGCTTATGGTCTAGTGTGGTTTCCTCATATATGGTAATTCAGACACACAAACTTTTTCAATGTGTGACTCTCCTGTTTGTGGGACACCTCAGTCATCAATGTCCAGCTGGGTTGAAGGGAAATAGATGGATTTGTAGTCATCTTGGATTTGAGGAGCCATACCTCACTTCTGTTGATTCCATTTCTTTAATCAGAATTGTCACATGACTCTACCTGGGTGCAATAGGATATGCAGCCTCTGGACAGCTCCTTCCTAGGCTCTACACTATGGTGTGTGTGTGTGTGTGTGTGTGTGTGTGTGTGCACATGTGTGTGTGTGTGCATGTGCATGTTCAGTTGTGTCCAACACTTTGTGACTCCACAGACTGCTGCCCTCCATGTTCCTCTGTCCATGGAATTTTCCAGACAAGATTACTGGAGTGAGTTGCCATTTCCTTCTCCAATGAATCTTCCCAATCCAGGGATTGAACCTGTGGCTCTTGAGTATCCTGCATTGGCAGGCAAATTCTTTACTACTAGTGCTATGGCACCCCACTCCAGTACTCTTGCCTGGAAAATCCCATGGACGGAGGAGCCTGGTGGGCTGCAGTCCATGGGTTGCGAAGAGTCAGACATGACTGAGCGACTTCCGTTTCACTTTTCACTTTCTTGCATTGGAGAAGGAAATGGCAACCCACTCCAGTGTTCTTGCCTGGAGAATCCCACGGACGGGGGAGCCTGGTGGGCTGCCGTCTATGGGGTCGCACAGAGTCGGACACGACTGAAGCGACTTAGCAGCAGCAGCAGTGCTACCTGGGAAGCCCCTACACTATGGAAGGTGAGAATGAATTTTGACGAACTGTTTATTATCTCTGTTGCAATTCCTGACCAAGCTCTTCTGCAGCTTTACTTCCCATTAACAGGTTTACTATCATAATATTGCATGGTAACTTGAAGAATATAATGGTTGACAACATTGTCCCTGGCTCTGTCCAACTTCAGGCTACAGGTCAGGTTCAAGTATGCACCAGATATCTTTGATACCGGGACATAAGCTAAGCTCTTAGCATTGGTATTGGGGGCAGATTTTCTCATAAGCATGATTGAAAGAGTCCAACTCAAACCACCCATATCCAAACCCTCTTCTAAGCTATAGAACAGATTGTGTGCATGCTCAGTCACTCAGTCTTGTCTGACTGTTTGTGATCCCATGGACTATAGCCCTCCAGGCTCCTCTGTCTGTGCAATTTCCCAGGCAGGAATACTGGAGCATGTTTCTGTTTCCTACTCCAGAGGATCTTCCCGACCCAGGGATTGAACCCACATCTCCTGCATTGGCAGACAGATTATTTACCACTGTGCCAACTGGGAATCTCCATAGAATAGACTAGGTCTGCTAATTTCATTGATCAGTGCAACTCACATAGCTAAGCTCAACAAATAAGGAAGATTGTTGCACCTGTGGCATGTAGAGTATGATAGGGAAGTAAGTATCTGATGACAGATTACTTCCTCCACAGGCTTATGTTGAGCAGCTTCAAACATAGAAGTTGAGGTTAGTATGGCATCTCAAATGGTTTCACCTGAGAATAGAGGGTGCACTGAAGTGTGCGATTCTTAATACGCAGAGATCACAGGTTAGTAGAGGCTCTTTTGAATTAACAGTTCCCAGAAATAACTTCCCGTTTTCTCATGATCCTTATATATACAGTTATCCCATCTTTTCTTCCGTCCAACACTGTCTTTATGTTCCAGTCTTTTCAGGCTAGTTCCTGTGCTCATCACACACCAAAGACATTCTCTTCTGGTTTTGGCTAGTATTATTATTTGCATGACATCTGTCACCTGGAATTCTTGCTTCTCTCCATCTCTTTTAATAGCCATCCATTGAAGACTTAAGAGATCTCATCATTTCTTTGAAAATTTCTTTACCTTCTGGGTACTGACTGACTTCTTTCCTCTCTGCTCCATGTATCCATCCATCCTTTTAACAGTATTTAATGCTCCGAGAGTTGGTGATAGACAGGGAGGCCTGGCGTGCTACAATTCATGGGGTCACAAAGAGTTGGACACGACTGAGCGACTGAACTGAACTGAACTGAATATATATCAAGCATTCGTTTACAAAATGTGGATATAATATGAATAAGATAATGAAAAACTTCAATTTTGTGGAGTTTATATTTTAGTGGGGAACGTAGAACCAAGACACAAATATAGTTTTAAATCTATGAAAATGAATCTCTGCATCTATGGAAATGGGAAAATATGACTTTATAGGGGGAATGAGCAACATTATATAGATGGTCAGGAATGACCTTCTCAATATTTAAACTGAAAACAAAATAGCCCATGTAGCTATAGTCAAATATATAATTTTAAGCAGAGTCAGCATACCAAAAGTATTTGTAAAGTATCTCCTTTATCCCCACACTGGCATCCATTTCTCATATTTAACTTGTTGGGTGAATACAAAAAGGACAAAGTAGAATAAGGCTAGGCTGTTTGCCAGGGTCTATAGTTTGCTCAATTATTTTAGAATTAGGTTAATTTACCTTGTTTTAAGGGTCTTATTTTTTTTTAACAAAGCCACAGTTGAACAAATATGGTAGAATAATATTGCCTACTGTATTATGACTCTACTTTAAAAGATCAAGAGAAAAATTAACAAAGGTCCTCGTTCATATTTTCTTACCCTGGTTTTCTTGTCCTCAGTTTGTATTGTTTTTGGTGTTGACTGGTTTAATCCCAATTTCCCAAGGAAGTGATCTGACTGTGGAGGGAGGACAAACTTGTCCCCATCAACATTGAAGGTATTTTGGATTCTGATTAAGAACTAAGTGGTGATGTAGATAATAAAATGGGGATTTGAGATTTCCACTGTTTGCTTCATGTTAGTTTCCTACTGCTACTATAACAACATACCACAGACCTAGTGATTGAAACAACATAAATTCATTGTCTGATAATTCTGTCTGACATGAGCCTCTCTGGGCTAAAATCAAGATGTTAGCAGGGTCGCATTCCTTTCTGGAGGCTCTAAGGAATTCTCTCTTTCCTTGACTTTTCCAGCTTCTGTGTGTTAGTCAGTTAGTCATGTCCAATTCTTTGCAACCCCGTGGACTGTAGCCTGCCAGGTTCCTCGGCATGGAATTCTCCAAGCAAGAATACTGGAGTGGGTTGTCATTTCCTCTTCCAGGGGATCTTCCCAACCCAGGGATTGAACCCGGGTCTCCCACATTGCATGCAAATTCTTTACAGTCTGAGCCACCAGGGAAGCCCTTTCCAGCTTCTAGAGGACACATAAAGTTTTTGATTTATGACCCTCTTCCTCCATCTCCAAAGCAAGCAATACCTGGTCGAATCCTCATGACACATCTCTCTGACCAGCTTCCATCATCACATCACTTCCACTGACCACAGCCAGCCAGGTAACAGATCCTCTGTTTTAAAGGTTCATGAGATTCAGTGCACTCACTGGCTAATCTCTTCATCCCAGAGTCCTTTACCTTAACCATATCTGCAGAGTTCCCTTTGTTGTCTAGGATCATGAATTCTAATTTCCAGATTTTTTAGGATTTGGGCATCTTGGAGTCTGCCACAATTCTCTCTACCCAGCTTTCTTGAAATTAATGAGTGACATCCCTAAATGCGGACAGCCTTCCCAGAGAGAGCCATTCTTTACTGATTCCTGGGAATGCATAAGGTTAATGAAAGTGTTTTCTTAGCACTGCGACACCATTCAACTTCTGACCAAGAACTCTTTGTGACATGTTACGGGAAAACTCCCTCCTGTTTGGCTTCTGTAGCTGGAATTTGAATCACACCGTGTGACTGTTCTATGACAGCCTGGAGAAATTCTTTCTATTACATTGGGAGGTCAAAGCAGTCTTCCCATCCCCTCCCCAATTGTTTGTGTTTTAGCATTATCCCCTTCTTTCCTTTTGATGGATTCCAAATTGTTCCTGGGAGGAAACTCTGGTGATAATTCTAATTTCAGCAGCTCTTGCTCTGGGGACTGATCTGGGCCTTGTCTTTGATATTGTGCTTCTCTAATCATAATCCTGACTTTCTGAAATATGAGTGTCGGTAGAGAAAAGGCTTGCCAACCCCATCGCTCATTTATCACTGAGACGATGCTTTTAAGGAAGGTCTTAAATGAAGGCATTGTACAAATGCCAAAAAAAAAAAAAAAGGCACTATGTCTAGGGATTAGTGAAAGCTTCCCATTGTCTGACCTCAATTAGAAAAAGCAGAAACATTTCTAAGGATTGCTTTTGAGACGCCTAAAGTGGCCGGCTGGATTGGAGTTAACTCTCTCCTAAGTCGAAGCTTTTTGCCATTAGTGATCTAGTAACCTCATTCCTTTACTTCTTTTCGGAAACTCCTCATGAATTGATGGAGGGCCCTCTCCTCAGTGACTGAGACTGGATTTAAACTCATGCATACTGGAAGTGATGAGGAATAACTGTGTGCAAAATAATGGAAGAAATTTAAATATTTCTGAAAAGATACATAAACATACGATTAAAAATTGGGGGTTGGAATGAAGTGAAATTCCTCAAGCTTTTTCTCATTACTATCTCTATAAGGAGTCTTGCTGCTAGTGCAGCAATGCAGGATACGTGAGATGCAGTTCCTTGCTGCCAATGCAGGATACATGAGATGCAGTTCAGTCCCTGGATCGGGAAGAACCCTCGGAGGAGGACATGGGAACCCACTGCATTATTCTTGCCTGGAGAATCCCATGGACAGAGGAGCCTGGTGGCTACAGTTCATGGGGTCACACAGAGTCAGACACAACTGAAGTGACTTAGCACACATGATCACAAGGAGTCTTCTAGGTATATTCTTCCTCACTGTCTGCCCTCCCATGATATTTTAATACCACTGATAACACTGTATATCTGACGATGTGTGATATGTCTATTCATTCTTTATATGTGAAAAGAGTAAGATATTTTCCTCCTGCCCCCCAAACTAATGTTTGTCTCCTTGAGGAAGATGTTGCCCTGTTGTAAAGCTTGATATAAATTGAAACTGTACACTTAAAAAAACATCCTCACCATTTTTATAATATTACAATTATTTTAAAAGTGAAACTTGATTTGACGTAGATAAATAAACTGTGGAAAATTCTGAAAGAGATGGGAATACCAGACCACCTGATCTGCCTCTTGAGAAATTTGTATGCAGGTCAGGAAGCAACAGTTAGAACTGGACATGGAACAACAGACTGGTTCCAAATAGGAAAAGGAGTACATCAAGGCTGTATATTGTCACCCTGTTTATTTAACTTATATACAGAGTACATCATGAGACACGCTGGACTGGAAGAAACACAAGCTGGAATCAAGATTGCTGGGAGAAATATCAATAATCTCAGATATGCAGATGACACCACCCTTATGGCAGAAAGTGAAGAGGAGCTAAAAAGCCTCTTGATGAAAGTGAAAGAGGAGAGTGAAAAAGTTGGCTTAAAGCTCAACATTCAGAAAATGAAGATGATGGCATCCGGTCCCATCACTTCATGGGAAATAGATGGGGAAACAGTGGAAACAGTGTCAGATTTTATTTTTCTGGGCTCCAAAATCACTGCAGAGGGTGACCGCAGCCATGAAATTAAAAGACTCTTACTCCTTGGAAGGAAAGTTATGACCAACCTAGATAGCATATTGAAAAGCAGAGACATTACTTTGCCAACAAAGGTTCGTCTAGTCAAGGCTATGGTTTTTCCTGTGGTCATGTATGGATGTGAGAGTTGGACTGTGAAGAAGGCTGAGCGCCGAAGAATTGATGCTTTTGAACTGTGGTGTTGGAGAAGACTCTTGAGAGTCCCTTAGACTGCAAGGAGATCCAACCAGTCCATTCTAAAGGAGATCAGCCCTGGGTGTTCTTTGGAAGGAATGATGCTGAAGCTGAAACTCCAGTACTTTGGCCACCTCATGCGAAGAGTTGACTCATTGGAAAAGACTCTGATGCTGGGAGAGATTGGGGGCAAGAGGAGAAGGGGACGACAGAGGATGAGATGGCTGGATGGCATCACTGACTCGATGGACGTGAGTCTCAGTGAACTCCGGGAGTTGGTGATGGACAGGGAGGCCTGGCATGCTGCGATTCATGGGGTCGCAAAGAGTCGGACACGACTGAGCAACTGAACTGAACTGAACTGATGTTGTTTCTAACTTATTTTGACAGAAATAACACCATGATATATGCATATTCTTGTATGTATCTTTTCATATGTGACTGGATATTTCCTTGGAATCCATACCTACAAGAACAATCTTCCAGCAAATGCACTTCCCAAGGCATTTGATACAGGATGCTAAATTACTCACAAAACTGCATGGTTCCTTTCAAAAGGCCATAATCATAGCAAAATTTGTCTGGGATCTGGGTAATTAAGTGGTATATTTCCTCCCAATAAAATATTACATTCACAGCCAGATGATTGGGCATATTTTTAGAGGGTATAATTGTTCAATTGGAGCAGAAATTCTCTTGCAAGCAGGCACTGGCAGGAGATTTGTGACGTGTATAGAATTTTCCATGTGTAACTCAACTGTCCAAAACTATAGGGGATTTTGTGAGAAAGGGCCAGGAAAAATGATGATTATCCATGTTGCTTTTTGCTTGATTCCTTCTAAAATACTTTCTTTTATTTATTTTTTTCTTTTTTAAATTAATTTTTATTGGCATATAGTTGCTTTACAATGTTGTTAGTTAATAACTGCTGTACAGCAAAGTGAATCAGCTGTATGTTAACATATATCTCCTCTTTCTTTTTTTATTTTTTTTAATTTTTTTAAATTTTATTTTATTTTTAAACTTTACATAATTGTATTAGTTTTGCCAAATATCAAAATGAATCCGCCACAGGTATACATGTGTTCCCCATCCTGAACCCTCCTCCCTCCTCCCTCCCCATACCATCCCTCTGGGTCATCCCAGTGCACTAGCCCCAAGCATCCAGTATCGTGCATCGAACCTGGACTGGCAACTCGTTTCTTACATGATATTTTACATGTTTCAATGTCATTCTCCCAAATCTTCCCACCCTCTCCCTCTCCCACAGAGTCCATAAGACTGTTCTATACATCAGTGTCTCTTTTGCTGTCTCGTACACCGGGTTATTGTTACCATCTTTCTAAATTCCATATATATGTGTTAGTATACTGTATTTATGTTTTTCCTTCTGGCTTACTTCACTCTGTATAATAGGCTCCAGTTTCATCCACCTCATTAGAACTGATTCAAATGTATTCTTTTTAATGGCTGAGTAATACTCCATTGTGTATATGTACCACAGCTTTCTTATCCATTCATCTGCTGATGGACATCTAGGTTGCTTCCATGTCCTGGCTATTATAAACAGTGCTGCGATGAACATTGGGGTATACGTGTCTCTTTCCCTTCTGGTTTCCTCAGTGTGTATGCCCAGCAGTGGGATTGCTGGATCATAAGGCAGTTCTATTTCCAGTTTTTTAAGGAATCTCCACACTGTTCTCCATAGTGGCTGTACTAGTTTGCATTCCCACCAACAGTGTAAGAGGGTTCCCTTTTCTCCACACCCTCTCCAGCATTTATTATTTGTAGACTTTTGGATCGCAGCCATTCTGACTGGTGTGAAATGGTACCTCATAGTGGTTTTGATTTGCATTTCCCTGATAATGAGTGATATTGAGCATCTTTTCATGTGTTTGTTAGCCATCTGTATGTCTTCTTTGGAGAAATGTCTATTTAGTTCTTTGGCCCATTTTTTGATTGGGTCGTTTATTTTTCTGGAGTTGAGCTGTAGGAGTTGCTTGTATATTTTTGAGATTAGTTGTTTGTCAGTTGCTTCATTTGATATTATTTTCTCCCATTCTGAAGGCTGTCTTTTCACCTTGCTAATAGTTTCCTTTTATATGCAGAAGCTTTTAAGGTTAATTAGGTCCCATTTGTTTATTTTTGCTTTTATTTCCAATATTCTGGGAGGTGGGTCATAGAGGATCCTGCTGTGATGTATGTCAGAGAAAATACTTTCTTTTAAAAAACGTTTTATTTTGCATTGGGATATAGTCAGTTAACAATGTTGTGTTCATTTCAGGTGAACAGTGAAGGGACTCAGTCATACATATACATCCTTTCTTCTTCTTCTTCTTTTAGTATTTTAGAACTAGCTACTCCTTTCAGCTTAGCTTCTGTGAACAGATTTTCTGCTGAAGTTTTACATGGCAAAGATGCAGATTACAAAGGAAGTATCTTCCCCAAACTGTTTTTTGTTGCTTCTCATGACTTTATCAATTCAGTATATATTTCTTGTGCAACTGACAGATGACAAGCACTTCTACAGGCCTAGAGGATACAGCCATGCCTACAAACATTTGTAGGTATATGTTTTAGAGGAGGTAGACAATTCTACTTATTCCAAGTAGATATAAATATATAATATAATGGAAGTTAATGATAAGTACTATGAAGATATAAAGTGAGCAGTGGTGAGGGGGGTGAAGAGGCAAGGGGATGACTATTTCAGATATATAAAATAGATAACTAATAAGAACATACTCTATGGCACAGGGAACTCAATTCCATACTCTGTAATGATCTAAATGGGATTAGAATCTGAAAAAGAGTGTTGTGCACACACATATATAATGGGAACCCTCTCCAATGTTCTTGCCTGGAAAATTCCATGGGCAGAGGAGCCTGGTGGACTACAGTCCATGGGGTTGCAAAGAGTCGCTCAGTCATATGAGTGACTGAGCATAGCACATATACATACATATATACATATATATATATATATATATGTAATTGATTCACTTTGCTGTACAGAACAAAACAAACATAACTTTGTAAATCAACTATGTTCCAACAAAGAATATTATTCCAGTGAAATTATATAATCAACTAATTAAAAAGAAGGACAGATAAAACCTTTTGAGCAGAATTAAAATTAAATGATGGAACAAGCCTTGCAGATATCTGGAGGAAGACCATCACAGATAGAAGGAAGAACAAGTACAAAAGTCCTAAGATCAGAAGATGCTTGGCAATTAGGAAGAGGAAGGAGGTCAGTGTGGCAGGAGCAGGGTGAGCAAGAAGGACACAGGTAGGAAAAGAAGTTGGGGAGGTAGACAAATATTTTGGGTAATGTATGGCATTATGAGATACAGTGAGAACTACACAGCATCTCCAATTTTGAATCATTACAGCCACTTGTTCAACAAATAGCTTAAAACTTCTGCTTCACCCCAGAGCCCTGGCTAGACACCGGGTATGTAAGATGAAGGCAGGCAGGGCTCTCACTGAGGGAACATTCCAGGGTGAGTGATCTCCCTGCTTGCACACCCCTGGCCCTGAGCTGCTTTGTAGTTGTCTTTATTGTTGTTGTTGTTCAGTCACCCATTCGTGTCCAGCTCTTTGCGACCCCCTGGACTGCGCACACCAGGCCTCCCTGTCCCTCACCATCTCACAGAGTTTGCCCAAGTTCTTGTTGATTGCATCAGCGATGCCGTCCAGCTGTCTCATCCTCTGACGCCCTCTTCTTCTGCCCTCAGTCTTTCCCAGCATCAATGAGTCGTCTGTGCGCATCAGATGACCAAAATACTGGAGCTTCAGCATCAGTCCTTCCAGTGAATATTCAGGGTTGATCTCCCTTAAGATTGACTGGTTTGATCTTCTTGCTGTCCAAGGGACTTTCAGGAGTATTCTCCAGCACCACAGTTCAAAGGCATCACTTCTTTGACATTCTGTCTTCTTTACAGTCCAGCTCTCACAACCATGCATGACTACTGGGAAGATCATAGCCTTAACTATATGGACCTTTGTCTTACCTCCTCCTAAACTACCTCTTAGTTTGGATAAACTTGGACCACATCTCTTGTCCTGTTCTAATCGTGACTTTTTTGCTGCTCTTCATACTATTAGTTCCTCTACATGGGTCACAGATAAGATGTCTGATGATGAGACAAGGTCACCCGCTTATCTACTTCATTGCCAAATATCTTTGAATTGAAATTAGTAACAAGTGTTTAGAATGAATGAGAACTATGAACATTTACATCTTTTTCTTGCAGTCATAGAGGCAATTGTGGTTTATTATGATAGGGCTATTGTGGGTGAGGGAGTTGGCATTAGAGCTCAGTAAGAGCTCACCTTGTGGTTGTTGTTTATCCCCTAAGTTGTGTCCGACTGTGCTGTAACCCCATGGACTGCAAACCACCAGGGTCCTCTGCCCACGGAATTTTCCAGACAAGAATACTGAAGTGGGTTGCCATTTCCTTCTCCAGGGGATCTTCCTGACCCAGGTATCAAACCTGCATCTCCTGCACTGGAAGGTGGATTCTTCACTGCTGAGCCACTGGGAATAACCACCAGGGAATAATTCACCCTTACAGCTGCAATATAGAGATCAGTTTATTTTTAATAAAACAATATTTTTCATTTAGTAGCCTTCACATATCATTTTACTGTTGCACGCATTAAGTTACTGTGCCGTGTGCTCAGTCATGTCTGACTCTGTGACCCCATGGACTGTAGTACGCCAGGCTCCTCTGTCCATGGAATTCTCCAGGCAAGAATACTGCAGTGAGTTGCTATTTCCTACTCCAGGGGATCTTCTGGACACAAGGATCTATTGAACCAGTGTCTCTTGCATTTCCTGCATTGGAAGGCAGATTCTTTACCACTGAGCCACCTTGGAAACATATTTAGAAATTAAATATTAAGTCATCTGCTCACCCACCCCCAAAGGAGTGGGGACCCCATTTTTTCATCTGTTTCTTTTTATTCAGCTCTCTGTCTGGAACAGGCTTTTACCACATTCATGGCAGTGAACATAATACTGCAAAAGGAATAATTAATGTCTGGCTTCCTGCTTTTGAAATGTTCTGGGCCTAACTGGACCATAGTGAAAAGATTAGAATGTTAGGAAAAGCTCACTAGAAATCTGCAAGACCTGGAAGACGGGGTGGGGCAGGAAAGAGTGGGCACAGCAGTTTGGATTACGGGTGCTTTTGCTACTTCTTTTGTCAGTTGTGAGTCTCACTTGCTGGTAAATACTTAGAAATTATATGTGTTTTTGTTTCCCCTTTAAATGGTACATTCACTGGGGGAAAGAACAGTTTCTGCTATGGCTTTGTGTGGGTGGGTGACAAATGATACATAAAGGAGGAAAATGATTCTTTGAATCTGTTCACAGAAATACAGAGAACAATCTGAGAAATCCAGGGCATGTGGCTTCCTGCTCATTCTAAGGGCATTTGCCATATGTGTCCAATATCTCAATTATCTCTGTGACTCGGGAATTTCAGTTATTGTTTCAAGTAGCTTGCCAACATACACCACTGGAAAGGTCTTATGCTCTGGTCTAAGTGCTGTGTGCTTTAGGGTGATTGTCAGAGGTTTTTGGGACATGGGTTTGATTGCAAAGGATCCTCATCTCCAAGGTAACACCGACATTCCTATTGGCTGGGAACAGTTTGTCTTCCCTCTTTGGGTCTTTGTGCTATTTGAAAAGCATCATAGGAGCAAATTTACTTGAGAACGTTCAGAGTCCAGGAAATGGAAGAGGCGGCACTGTTCTCAACTACCCTGTGTGTGTGTTCTATATAGCTTGTACCTGCTGAGTGACCCAGGACATGACCCCAAACCTTGTTCCTGTTAAGATCGACTTCTCCTCATTTGATCTCCCCACTTGCACGTCCCCAGCACCGAGCTCCTGTATAATGGTCTTATCTCTACCTAAACCACCATCTTAGTTTGGATAAACGTGCACCACATCGCTTCTCCTGTTTTAATTGTAACAGTTTTTGCTGGTTCTCATACTATGATTGGCTTCCCAGGTGGCTCAGTGGTAAATAATCCACCTGCCAATGCAGGAGACGCAAGATATGTGGGTTCGATCTCTGGGTCGAGAAGATCCCCTTGAATAGGAAATGGCAACCCACTCCAGTATTCTTGGCTGGAGAATCCCATAGACAGAGGAGCCTGGTGGGCTACAGTCTATGGAATCGCAGAGTCAGACACGACTGAGCACACACGGGCGGCATACTATGATTAGTTCTTTCTACATGGATCACGGATATCTCATGATGAAACAAGGTCTACCCATTTATCTACTTCATTGCAAAATATTTTTGAAGTGAAATAAATATAAAATAGTTTTTTGTTCTTTAATTAAAGATTTCTATGTATAAAGTTACAAGGACATACAAGAAAAAGTAAAGTGAAATGGACATAATAGCCTGGGGTGGGGAGAGTAGCATCTTTTTCTTAGGAGTTGGGAGAGGGTGAGGGTAAAGCCTAGATTATTTTTTTTAATTTATTTTTAATTGGAGGATAATTGCTTTGCAATGTTGTATTGGTTTCTGCTGTGTAATGTTGTGAATCAGCCATAAGTATAAACGTATCCCATCCTTCTTGGGCCTCCCACCCATCCCCCGTCTCACCCCTCTGGGTCGTTACAGAGCACCAAGCTGAGGTCCTGTGTTACACAGCAGCTTCCAGTTTCACACATGCTAGTGTGTATATGTCAATTCTACTCTCTCAGTTTATCCCACCCTCTCCTCCGCACGCTGCATTCACAAGGACATTCTCTACGTCTGCATCTCTATGAGCACTATGAAATTTTACATCCATCTCTTTGTAACTTTGCAAAAAATTTAATTTTGTTCTAAAACTTGCACTGTGCTTTGTGCTTGGATCTGGGGCTTCCGAGGTGAGGAAGGCAAACATAATTTTCCTACCTAGGGGAGAAGGAAGATATGAAGCAATCAATTAGGTAATACAAATAGGCATGTACCTAGAAATGAGGACACAAAAAAGAGAAGAGTTCCAGGGGAGGTTATTTTTAGATTGAATTTCCTGGAAAGAGGTCCCTGAGTGAAAATAAAACTAAGATTTGAAGTAAGGGGTGGTGAGGTGGGGCAGGGTGCTGGGAAGGGCCTTCTGATTCTAGGAAGTCCTTGATGGAGACTCATTTTCCTGATCTGAATCACTGAAAGAGAAGCCTCTGGCTGAAGCAAGCTCTCAAAGGGATGGGCACTGCAAGATGTGGTTGGAGCAAGAGATTTGAGCCACATGGTGGAAGATCTTATTTATTACAAAGATTATGAGGAGTCATTGCCAGATTTTGAGCAGGGGTTGGGGAACGGGCTCATGGCATAGTCAGAGCTAATTGATTATTATAGTTACAACTGTATATGTAAAGGATCTGATCAGGCATTTTCATTATCACAAAGCAGGGCATTTCTGGGTGTATACGGAATAGATAGACTCGTAAATGTATTTATGATAATATGCTACATACACTTATATATATATATATACACATGTGTATGCACACACATAGAAATTCAATTTTGAGTTTGAAAGTACACTTTTAGACTAAGAGCATTTCTTTAGATTCCCATTATTATTGTGCAAAACAACTATGAGTTGAAGTTTAATTTGTAGATTAAAATTACAAGCTGATGTTTAAGTTAGATGTCTAAGTTGTGACTTGAATATAGGAAAGACTCTCATGGAAAAATCTGAGGACTGTAATCTAAGAATAATACAGACTGGGCAAACCATCATGTCTCTCTTTTTTTTTTTTTTCTCACATTGTAGGTTCAGAATTCATATCAACTTGATGACTTTATTGTAAAGAAAAAAAGCGAATCAAAATCTAAAACTGAATCACAGTCGTCATACTGTTTGAACAATAAAAGGCTAGATTCACATGTAGCCCATGAATTCATTCAAGGTGAGAAAGACTGTGGTCTCCTCTGCAATGTTACTTCCCATGGCCCACTATTGGCCTGCCTATGGAGCCCCAGCTCTGAAGTTACTGTGGGTTAAACAGAACTGCCAAATTAAAGGAGAAATAAGAGGCAAAACTGATCTGAGGCCTCAGGTCCAAAAGTCAAGGCTTACATTCTCCCATTGACCAATGCTGCTTCACTTTGTGCTGTGTTTTCAGTGATCCTTAAGAATTCAGAACCAAAATAGACCAGTATCTGTTCCTCCTGGTCAATGAGCATGTGGCCTGGGTCATGCCACTGAGTCCCCAGTGGAACCATTTTCCTCATTTGAATTTCTAGAAAGATAAATATGGACCTTATTCAAAGGGCTTGCTAAAGAAGAATTATAGAATCATCAGGATCAAATAAATGTTGTGCACAAACAAAAAGAAATCATTTCACTTTTCCAATCCTCATCTGCAAAAATGGAGAGTAGACTACACAGGGATAAGTGAAAGTCACTCAGTCATGTCCGACTCTTTGTGATCCCATGGACTATACAGTCCATGGAATTCTCCAGGCCAGAATACTGGAGTGGGTAGCCTTTCCCTTCTCCAGAGGATCTTCCCAACCCAGGGATCAAACCCAGGTCTCCCGCATTGCAGGAGGATTCTCTACCAGCCGAGCCACCAGGGAAGCCTGTACAGGAATAAAGAAGTACCTATAATATCCCAAACTTAATTACATAAATATTAAGCAATCTACATGCTCATTAAAT
Organism: Bos indicus; assembly: GCF_029378745.1. Classification (NCBI taxonomy): domain Eukaryota; kingdom Metazoa; phylum Chordata; class Mammalia; order Artiodactyla; family Bovidae; genus Bos; species Bos indicus. Next base: position 113,675,761 of record NC_091761.1, read on the forward strand.
GCATAGAGCATAAAGCAATAAGATGTTCTTGAGATGAGCCACTTCATCTTTTGGAAATATTCTTTTTCTTTTTTAGAATCTAGTCCACACTCTTCTTAAATTTGAAGCACAAAAAGCTATTCCCAGTGTCATTTTGCAGAACCTAGAGAGTATCTCTGTGGTTTGGAAAAAGGAGAGTTTGACTAAAAAGTATTAATCTGTTGAATTTTCTGCATTGCTTCATGTATGCTGTGACTTCCATCCACATTTTCTTTTGTTTTGATTTTTAATTGCATTTTTAAATTAAAACCCACTCAAGAAAAATCATATTTTTTAAAAAAAATTAAGCCATTAAGCTTGAAAGAAACTAAGAGTGCCAACACTGAAATGATAATATCCAAAAAATTCCAAAGACTATATATCTCTAAAGGAAAGATTACATCTTCTCAAATAAATTCACTTCTATTATGTGGCTATACATAAGATATAAATACTGAAGGAAACTGAAATATTGATCTCATAGTTCAATGAACATAAAATCTATATTTATTTAGGCAATCATTCATTTTACAATTTCCCAGAACTGGTAGGCTTGCTGGCATTGGTGCCGTTAATTTTTATAGCTCAGTGCTAAATAAATGTGAAGTATGCGTGAAAGCATACAGTCTCATTACATATCTTCCAACACAGAGACATTTTTTATGAATACTGAAAATAATGGATAATGATATCGGCTTTACTTTTTAAGCCCTTCCTGTGGCCCGGGCAGTATGCTAAACACTTCAGTATAGTGTCTTTTTAAACTCTCACAACATCCTGCAAACAAACATCATTATAGTCACTTAACAGTTGAGTTCAATGAGGCTTAAAGAATTTACAGTTGACTTTCCCAAGGTTACACAAGTACTAAATTGGATTTGTAGTTTAGGCTAATCTGTCTCATGAAAGAGTATTGTTAATGTTTTTTAAAAATTGTTTAAAACTCCTTAACTATATATTTGTAAAAAAAAATGCATCATCATATATAAAGGCAAATTATTATTTGACAGTATGGCACCTAGAGTCAGATCACTAGGTTCAAAGCAAGTTTCTACCACTTGGTCAAGTAATTCATTTTCTCTATAATGTAATTTCAGTGCCCATAAAATGGGTTTTATAATAGCATTACCTCCTAGTGATGCTGTGGGGATTAAATAAACTTGTCTCCCAAAAGCACATTGCCTATTACCAAAAAAATACATTTGATACATGGTAGCCTCTTCCTCCTCTTCCTCCCCTTTCTCCTTATCCTTCTTTATATTATTCCTATACTTTCATTACAGATGTTAGCACACATCAACACAACAACTTCAGTGAAATTGAATGAAATGTTTTATGGTTCTGTAATTTCATGCTGCTTCCTCTGTGATCTCAGATACTTTAAAAGATCACAAACATTTCTATCTTTATATCTCAACCAGGACAGATTTACAAAGGATAATCCTAGTAGACTGTATCTATGGAACTGCAGGGAATCGGCTTCTACAAAGTTGGCTGCACAAGGGACGGGAAAATGTTCTGTTAATCGGATTTTTCTCCCATCTTACTTTTCTTTAACATAGTATCCTCCTGGGTTGAATCTAAATTAACTGAGCTTCTGTTGGATCTTCAGCATCATGCATTTTCCATGGCTCATTTTTTGTTGTCACATTTTTCTTTTTTTTGCTCAAGACTCAGGACATTAACTTATTTGCTTACTTCCTTACTCCACAGGTAGTAATGCTGCAACTGATAGCTACCGTGAACTTGTAAAGATTGCTAAAATATTTAGGCAAAAGGATAAAGAGCTATAACAAGTGGCTTAATAACTCAGCTATATTAAGTTTTAAATATATGTGTTACTTTCTATGACTTGGACTTCCTAAGTATCATTTGGTTGAGCACTGGGTGGAAGTAATATGTAGCACAGATAAAACCAAGAAAGATTTTGGTTTGGGGAACCTGTAGTAATATAGGCACAGAGTTTTGTTCAGGTTCTTTTTTTTTTTTTTTTTAATAAAACTAGTCTTTAAGGTTAAGTATGCTTAAAATCTCTAAGGAGGTCAACTTTTATTAAAAAAAAAAAAAAAAGATTAAAAATGGAGGAAAGAATGATAAATACCCAAAAGAATATATGAGAAAGAGAACTGAAAATTTTAAATCATTATGCTTACGGAATAAAATAACTGAGAAGCAAACAAGAGAAATATCCAGTGTGATAAGTACTGATTGGATGGTTATAGAAGACTTCTCTGAAGAAGTGACTTTTTTGCTGAGTGCTAGGAAGAAGCTGGGCTTCCCGGATGGTGCTAATGATAAAGAATTTGCCTGTCAATGCAGGAGGCATGAAATGTGGGTTCAATTCCTAGGTCAGGAAAATCTCCTGGAGGAGGGCATGGCAAACCTACTCCAGTATTCTTGCCTAGAGAATCCCATGGACAGAGGAGCCTAGAGGGCCACAGTCCATAGGATTGCAAAGAGTTGAACATGTCTGAAGCCATTTAGCATGCACACACAGGAAGGAGCCAGCTGTGTATAGTTCAAGGATATCAAATAGAAAACAGAACTGGACAGTAAATGGTAAAAACAGATTTTATTTAGGACTATTACAATAGGTAATGGAAATACCAAACTGGATATTTGTGATAAATATTATAAACAGAGGAAACAGCAACCCACTCCAGTATTCTTGCCTGGAGAATTCCATGGACAGAGGAGCATGGTGGGCTACAGTCCATAGATGACAGCGTCAGACATGATCGAATGACTTTCACTTTCACTTTTATTATAAATAGAAGGTTATGTCTCCTTAGGAATGCTGGCTGGCTCTCTGAACAAATTCCAATGCAATGATGTTACTGTGATGAATTTCCCTATTAAAGTGTGTACATGTGTGCTGAGTCTCTTCAGTCATGTCCAACTTTTTATGACTCTAAGGACTATAGTCCACCAGGCTCCTCGGTCCATGGGATTCTCCAAGCAAGAATACTGGAGTGGGTTGCCATGCCCTCCTCCAGGGGATCTTCCTAACCCAGGGATCGAACCCGAGTCTCTTGCATCTCCTGCATTGGCGGATGGGTTCTTTACCACTAGTGCCACCTAGGAAGCTAACCCTGGTAAAGTACTGCCCTTTAATCCATAAACTCAGAAAATCCATCATTAAAGGTCTAATAACCAAGATATCAAAGTTCAGTTCAGTTCAGTTCAGTTGCTCAGTCATATTTGACTCTTTGCTACCCCATGAACTGCAGCATGCCAGGCCTCCCTGTCCATCACCAACTCCCGTGTTTACCCAAACTCATGTCCATTGAGTTGGTGATGCCATCCAACCATCTCATCCTTTGTCCTCCCCTTCTCCTCCTGCCCTCAATCTTTTCCAGCATCAGGGTCTTTTCCAGTGAGTCAACTCTTCACATGAGGTGGCCAAAGTATTGGAGTTTCAGCTTCAGCATCAGTCCTTCCAATGAATACCCAGGACTGATCTCCTTTAGGATGGACTGGTTGGATCTCCTTGCTGTACAAGGGACTCTGAGTCTTATCCAACACCACAGTTCAAAAGCATCAATTCTTTGCTGCTCAGTTTTCTTTATAGTCCAACTTTCACACTCATACATGACTACTGGAAAACACAGAGCCTTGACTAGATGGACCTTTAATGACAAAATAAAGTCTCTGCTTTTTAATAGTAGCCAAGCTCAAAAGTGTTGGTACATGTCTCTCTGTAGGCTACTATAACAAAATATCGCAGACCTATGAACAACAGAAACTAGTTTTCACGGTTCTAGAGACTGTAAGTGCATGATCAGGTTCCAGGTTGCATACTGCTGACCTGTTCAGCACCCTCACATAGCAAAAGAGGCCAGGGAGCTCTGTGGGGTCACTTTACTATGATCTTTAATCCCCTTCACGAGGGTGCCACACTCATAAACTAATTACTCCCAAGGCCCATCTTCTAACACCGTGACATGAAATGTTAAGATTCTGTCTTGTGAATTTGTTGGGTGGGGAGTGAAGGGACACAAACATTCAGACCATAGCAGTGTAGGAAACCAGTATTCCACCTTGCTGGCTTCTTTTTTTTTTTTCATTCATTTATTTTGGTTGTACTAGGTTTTGGTTGCTGTGCTCAGGCTTGCTCTAGCTGTGGTGAGTGGGGACTACCTTCTGCTGCGGTGTGTGAGCTTCGCATGTCGGTGGCCTCTTTGCTGTGGAGAATGGGCTAATTTAGGCATCAGACTTCAGGAGTTGTGGCACAAAGTCTTGGTTGCTTCAAGGCATGTGGAATCTTCCTGGACCAGGGCTGGAACCCATGTCTCCTGCATTGGCAGGTGCATTCCTATCCACTGCCACCACCAGGGAAGTCCCCACCTTGCTGGTTTCTAACATGAAATACTGGCATAATATTTTGGATATTCAGTTCAGTTCAGTCACTCAGTTGTGTCCGACTCTTTGCAACCCCATGAACCACAGCACGCCAGGCCTCCCTATCCATCACTAACTCACGGAGTCCACCCAAACTCATGTCCATCGAGTCGGTGATGCCATCCAACCATCTCATCCTCTGTCCTCCCCTTCTCCTCCTGCCCTCAATCTTTCCTAGCATCAGAGTCTTTTCAAATGAGTCAGGTCTTTGCATCAGGTGGCCAAAGTATTGGAGTTTCAGCTTCAACATCAGTCCTTCCAATGAACACCCAGGACTGATCTCCTTTAGGATGGACTGGTTGGATGTCCTTGCAGTCCAAGGAACTCTCAAGAGTCTTCTCCAACACCACAGTTCAAAAGCATCAATTCTTCGGCACTCAGCCTTCTTTATAGTCCAACTCCCACATCCATACATGACTACTGGAAAAACCATAGCCTTGACTAGACGGACCTTTGTTGACAAAATAATGTCTCTGCTTTTTAATATGCTGTCTAGGTTGGTCATAACTTTCCTTCCAAGGAGTAAGCATCTTTTAATTTCATGGCTGCAATCACCATCTGCAGTGATTTTGGAGCCCAGACAAATAAAGTCAGCCACTGTTTCCACTGTTTCCCCATCTATTTGCCAGGAAGTGATGGGACCGGATGGCATGATCTTAGTTTTCTGAATGTTGAGCTCTAAGCCAACTTTTTCACTCTCCTCTTTTGGATATTACTCTTCATAAAAAGTTTCTTGATGAGGAATGACTCACAAGAATCATATTGTAGTAGCTATAGACTCTTACCAGTGTGCTGGGCCCATCCCCACAACAGGGAGATAACAGAGTACCAGGTTCCCCAGCCATTGGTGCAGAGGCCACCATCTTTTGCTCTGCGACTTTTCCTGGTTTGATAGTCCCTGTGGCTCAAAAGAGCCCCGCTAGTTGTTTTGCCTTTACATATGTTGATACCTACACTCTGATTTCAGTCCAGTCTTTTTGACCAGAAAGTATATAATCTCTTTTTATATCTCTTCTCTGAATCATCCCATGGTGACTTTGTAAGACTCAGCAAGCAATCTTACTTCTTTAATTTCCCTATTCTCCAAGGATCCTTTCTGTTTCCTCAGGGTGCACACTGTACCCTACTTCTACGAAAATAACAATAGTATTTACTGTGAGATAGCTACACAAACAGGAAATTAATTTTAGGATTTTTTTTTTCAGTTATCTATGGTGTGCAATAAACCAACCCAAAATGCTGTGGCTGAAAACACTAACAATTTATTACTTATTCTATGAGTTGAGCTGGCTCCTATGGGTAGTTCTTCTATTCTGTGTTTCATTGTTTGGGGTCTCTCATTTAGCCATAGTCAACTGGCAGTCAGGATGAGTTGAAGGATCCAACAAGGCTTCACTCACACTCCTGGGTGGTCTTTCTCCTCCAGGTGGTCTCTTCACATATTTGCATTGAGTTTCTTCACAGCATGTTGGTCTAAGAGATTTTACATGGCAATTTACAGTGGCTTTTGAGATACAGGCAGTGAAAGCTGTCAGTTCTCTTATATTCAAGACACATTATCACTTCTGCCACATTATATTGGTCAAGGTAAGTTAAGGCCTGCCTCGATTTGAGAAGGACGTAGATTACTTACTGAGAAGTGGAAAGCATACAAGGAGGGGAGGAATTGAGTGTGGCTTTCTTAGAAGCCTATCTATCACAACTTGCCTTCTAGTCCCATTGTTTTTAATAATCAAATATTGACCAAAAGTTTCACTGAATTATACCATAAGCTTGCAATCCAGGATTTCATCATCTAGGTCATGGCCTTATGGTTCCTTGGGTGCAATTTGTCATATGCAGAGGTCTTCGAATTAAAAGTCCAGTTTATCTGCCCTACAAAACTTGACACAGGCTGGCAGTTCAGGAGCAGGAAAACCACAGTGTACAGTCTTGTTCAGAACAGTAGGGATTGGAGGCACATAGAAGTCACTGCAATTAAGTGACTAGTGCTATAACATAGAAGTTATAGCAATTTGGGAATCCAGTTGTGTACATATGTACAGTTCTTCCTATTCTTGGTGTTATTCAGTCACTAAGTTATATCTTACTCTTTGACTCCGTGGACTGCAGCATGCCAGGCTCCTCTCTCCTCCACTATCTCTCAGAGTTTGCTCAAATTCATGTCCATAGAATCAGTGATGCTCTCATCCTTTGCTGTCCTTCTTCTCCTTTTGCCTTCAATCTCTCCGAGCATCAGGATCATTTCCAACGAGTGGGCTCTTCACATCAAGTGGCGAAAGTATTCGAGCTTCAGCTTCAGTATCAGTCCTTCCAATGAATATTCAGGGTTGATTTCCTTTAGAATTGACTGGTTTGATATCCTTGCAGTCCAGGGGATTCTCAAGAGTCTTCTCCAACTCCACAATTTGAAAGCATCAATTCTTTGCCACTCAGCCTTCTTTATGGTCCAACTCTCACATCCATACATGACTACTGGAAAAACCATAGCTTTGACTAGATGGACCTTTTTCAGCAAAGTGATGTCTCCAGAAGAATTTATTGATTAGAGCCCAGTTCTGCTCCCCAGTTTGGGTTCTGTAATTTTTCTCTCTGAAAAATTAAGAGCTCTTAAATCTTCCCTCCGAGTCATCTTTCCTTGTTCACAAGAAATGCCCTGTATCTAATTTAAGCCAAGACTCTCAGTCCCACTCAACTTTAAGACCATAGTGGTGAGCCAATTCCATGTCTTACACTGTTTCAATCCAAACTTTGATCTGAGTCTTGTGTTTTCATTGTTGGCAGATCTAGGATGGTACAAATAGCACAAACACTACAATTCTAAATCTGATCCTTTTTGTATATTTTCACACTTTTGTGGTCCTACTGTAAACAAACCAAGAGTATTTGTAACTCCCATCCCTTTATAAACACCTTCATTTAAAAAAAATGAAACAAAATACAAAAAGAACAATTTTGTGGATTCTATTATGGGGGTTGTGACTGTGAACATAAAAATATTCTTAAAACTCCTGAAATTCTGAGTTGTGAAAAGAGAGTTATTGTGAGCAGAATTCTACAGAAAGTGGGAAATGTGTCTCTCACCTTCTAGAATCAGCCAGTTCAGTATCTTGTCATTTGGCCATAACTTCTGTTCACTGGACACTCGTTTCCCAGTTTGAATGACCTATTTAAATATAATTCTGTAACCAGAGCTATTTAAATATACCTCTTTAATGAAACCACCCAATAGTGCCATTATAGCATGCATGAGGACAACCTTTCTAAGTGATACTTTTTGCCATATACAAAATAAGGAATTTTAGAGTTTTTTCTCTTTTTCCTTTCCTTCGTTTTAAAAGGTATAAAAGATTGAATTCACTTTGATATTTTTTTAAGTAGTTGATAAGGAATTTATATTTCTTCATCAGTAGTATATGAAGTTTGGGTTGGATAATCTCTAAGACTCTTTCAAATTCTGGGAATCTGTGATCAAAGGGACTTTTCATCAGAGGAGATACTCACCTGTGTTGTCTCTTTTCTCACTTCTTGCATCAAGAACATGCATAGACACTAAAGTGTGGTTATTCATTACTCTTCTTTAATAAGGAAAAAATATTTCAGGATAGTTTGACAAGGGACATGGTGAATTTCCAAAATTAACTGTGAAAGACAGATCATTTGGGCATGACTGAAAGCCATACATAATCTTTGTGCACAGATATTTCACTTCAAAAATGTCACTTTCTGCTTATTCAATGCTACTGTCATTATACTATTTTAAGCATAAAGTTGTGTTCTGGAGCTGAACAGGGATCACTGCTTCTATCTTTGGTCTTATTAGAAATAATTTACAGTTCATTCAAGTGCAGTAAAAGTCACCTTTTTATTATGGTGGAATTAGGTTAAATGTTGAAATCTGCAATGCAAATTTTATTATCATTTATTAGTAGAATTTCATCATCTATGTATATAGAACAAAACTATTTTTAAACATCTTCTAAAGAAATAATTTTTAAAACATGAATTTTTAGTTAATTTTTAGTTCTCTAGAGTGATGTTAGACTAGAATGAATCATGGGACAATGTTGCTAAAAATTTCAGTCTTTTCCTTCTTTTGGTAAGCAAACAAACAAAGCATATATGACAGCTGAAACAAAATTTCATTGCTCAATGAATTATTTACTCAGTACTTGGAATAAGGTGAAACCAGATGATAAGTTGCAAATGCAGAGAAAAATCAGTTCATTAGAGATGAAATCATTCCCTCTTCTGACTTTTCAGAGAGAACCATGAGGTTGCAAGGGGGATGTGTAATGGGAACCAGACATTGCCTGGAATAAAATTCTCCTGATATTGAAGCAATGAATCTGTTTGTTCATCCTGATTGGCTGTAATTTACTTATTGCTTTACTCACTAAATAATCCTCAATACTCTCATCTTGATTTGAATCAAACAAAGGAAGAGGAGCAGGAAATAAAGTGGGTTTGAATTATATGAATCTGCTTGCCTTAGGCTCTTTTCACTATACATGGAAAGGGGGAGGGAAGAAGCTTGTCCAAATAATGAAGGATTCTCTGGACAAGGATGGCTGGAGAACTGCTTTCGATGATGGGCAGGAGGACACACCCAACCCAGTGGAGGAGCAGAGAGTCTATATGCCACAGGAAGCAACAACAGAAATCAAAGAATATCTAGAAAGTGGGTTTCATTAAATAGCATGACATGTGCCTTGGCATAAATCAGAGGTTAGATTATCAGATAGAGAAGAACCAGAATAACAAGCAGTGGGCAGGGAAGGATGCTCCTGGGTGGGTACCTTAGATCAACATCTCTGTATTCAGCATTAATATGCTCTCTAATGTGGCTTCAGTGGTTGAGGAGTATCAGGGAAGGGAAGGTACAAATTACATCCAAAAGAATTCTCCAGGCAAGAATACTGGAGTGGGTAGCCATATCCTTCTCCAGGGGATCTTCCTGACCCAGGTATTGAGCCTGGGTCTCCTGGATTGCAGGCAGATTGGTAAATAATACCAACTGAGCTATGAGGGAAGCCCAAAAGACTGGGAAAGAGCTATATTAATTCTTAAAGTAACAAAGCTTGTTAAAGTATTACAACGCCAGAAGATGAAAGAGTGGGTGCTTGAGTGTTAACATTATAGGGTGTTTCATTCAATCAATCAATTCAGTTGCTCAGTCGTCTACGACTCTTTGCGACCCCATGAACTGCAGCACGTCAGGCCTCCCTGTCCATCACCAACACGGGGAGTCCACCCAAATCCATGTCCATTGAATCTGTGATGCCATCCAACCATCTCATCCTCGGTCGTCTCCTTCTCCTCCTGCCCTCAATCTTTCCTAGCATCAGGGTCTTTTCAAATGAGTCGGCTCTTCGCATCAGGTGGCCAAAGTATTGGAGTTTCAGCTTTAACATCAGTCCTTCCAATGAATACCCAGGACTGATCTCCTTTAGGACAGACTGGTTGGATCTCCTTGCAGTCCAAGGGACTCTCAAGAGTCTTCTCCAACACCACAGTTCAAAAGCATCAATTATTCAGCACTCAGCTTTCTTTATAGTCCAACTCTCACATCCATACATGACCACTGGAAAAACCATAGCCTTGACTAGATGGACCTTTGTTGACAAAGTAATGCCTCTGCTTTTGAATATGCTGTCTAGGTTGGTCATAACCTTCCTTCCAAGGAGTAAGAGTCTTTTAATTTCATGGCTTCAATCACCATCTGCAGTGATTTTGGAGCCTAGAAAAATTAAGTCTGACACTGTTTCCACTGTTTCCCCATCTATTTCCCATGAAGTGATGGGACCAGATGCCACGACTTTAGTTTTCTGAATGTTGAGCTGTAAGCCAACTTTTTCACTCTCCTTTTTCACTTTCATCAAGAGGCTTTTTAGTTCTTCTTCACTTTTTGCCATAAGGGTGGTGTCATCTGCATATCTGAGGTTATTGATATTTCTCCCGGCAATCTTGATTCTAGTTTGTGCTTCTTCCAGCCCAGCGTGTCTCATGATGTACTCTGCATACAAGTTAAATAAGAAGGGTGACAGTATACAGCCTTGATGTACTCCTTTTCCTATTTGGAACCAGTCTGTTGTTCCATGTCCAGTTCTAACTGTTGCTTCCTGACCTGCATACAGCTTTCTCCAGAGACAGGTCAGGTGGTCTGGTATTCCCATCTCTTTCAGAATTTTCCACAGTTTATTGTGATCCACACAGTCAGAGGCTTTGGCATAGTCAATAAAGCAGAAATAGATGGTTTTCTGGAACTCTCTTGCTTTTTCGATGATCCAGCAGATGTTGGCAATTTGATCCTGGTTCCTCTGCCTTTTCTAAAACCAGCTTGAACATCAGGAAGTTCATGGTTCACGTATTGCTGAAGCCTGGCTTGGAGAATTTTAAGCATCACTTTACTAGTGTGTGAGATGAGTGCAACTGTGTGGTAGTTTGAGCATTCTTTGGCATTGTCTTTCTTTGGGATTGGAATGAAAACTGACCTTTTCCAGTCCTGTGGCCACTGCAGAGTTTTCCAAATTTGCTTGTGCATTGAGTGCAACATTTTCACAGCATTATCTTTTAGGATTTGAAATAGCTCAACCTGAATTCCATTACTTCCACTAGCTTTGTTCATAGTGATGCTTCCTAAGGCCCACTTGACTTCACATTCCAGGATGTCTGGCTCTAGGAGAATGATCATACCATTGTGACTATCTGGGTCATGAAGATCTTTTTTGTACAGTTCTTTTGTGTATTCTTGCCACCTCTCTTAATATCTTCTGCTTCTGTTAGGTCGCTACCATTTCTGTCCTTTATCAAGCCCATCTTTGCATGAAATGTTCCCTTGGTATCTCTAATTTTCTTGAAGAGGTCTCTAGTCTTTTCCATTCTATTTTTTCCCTCTATTTCTTTGCATTGATCACTGAGGAAGGCTTTCTTATCTCTCCTTGCTATTCTTTGGAACTCTGCATTCAAATGTGTATCTTTCCTTTTCTCCTTTGATTTTCGCTTCCCTTCTCTTCACAGCTATTTGTAAGGCCTCCCCAGACAGCCATTTTGCTTTTTTGCATTTCTTTTTCTTGGGATGGTCTTGTTTCCTGTCTTCTGTACAATGTCACGAACCTCCATCCATAGTTCATCAGGCACTCTGTCTATCAGATCTAGTTTTAATCAGTATTCTGTGTTCTAAGTCATCTCAAGCTGACATAACAAAATTCCACAGACTAGGTGGCTTAAACAGCAGATATTTATTTTCTCATAGTTCTTGAGGGCAGAAGTCCAAGATCAAGGTATTAACATAGTTTCTGCTGAGAATACTTTTCCTGCCTAGCAGATGGCAATCTTTTCACTATGTCCTCACATGGTGAAGAGAATGAGACAATGAAAATGCTTTCTGGTGATGCTTCTTATAAGGTCACTAATCTCTTCCATCAGTAGTACCCAGCCCTCATGACTTCATGACCTAATTATCACTCAAAGGATCTCCCTCCAGTAACATCACATTGGACGTTAGGACTTCAAGAAAATAATTTGCCAGGGACACAGTTCAGTCCATAGCAACTGTCAATTTTGATTACCTTAGATTCATCACAAGAGTCACATATGTAATTCCCCTTGTCAGATAATATCTGTACTTGGTTTGGTATTAAAGTTGTCCTCACAGTACAAATAAATTATCTAAATTCCTTCGTAATGAACTTTTTTAGTCGCTAAGTCATGTCTGACTCTCTTGTGACCCCATGAAGTGCAGTCCTCCAGGCTCCTCTGTCCATGGGATTTCCCAGGCAAGAATACTGGAGTGAGTTGCCATTGTCTTCTCCAGGTCATCTTTTGACCCAGGAATCAAACCCACATTTCCTGCACTGGTATGTGGATCATTTATCACTGAGCCACCTGGGAAGCCCTCATAATGAACAGTTATCTTAATTCTAACTATGTTGTTTTATAGAATAGAATCTTTTTCTTTCTTCCATTATTTCATAGACATGGTGGGTCTTTATTTTATTTCATTTTTTTTCTGTTTATTTTGGCAAACAAAACTAGTGTCATTTGCTTATATTTTGAGTGCAACCCAAGCGTTGGTCTTGCCTGTTCCAAAGGCCACATTCTAATCTATGTGGGAAGAGGGATGCTGGTTCCAGGGAAGAGGCTGATGCTTCTACTTCCCTGAATATCATGTCACTTTCAGCTCTACCCTGACCTCTATGTTCCTGGGAATCCTGGGCTGCAGTCTTCCCTCAATGCAGTGTTTCTACCTAGGTTTGGGCTCAGTAGATGCTTGTGTTCTGCTTGTCCTGTTAATTCTCTCCACACAACTACTCAAGTCTATGTTGGTATTATAATTTAGAGGAAGGTCAAAAAAGAAAAAAAAAACCAGCAGTGAGTTATAATTTAGGAATCAGAATAATGAAAGTCTTATTCTAAGTATGATAATTCTTAAATTATGAAGTTATCCATCTCATGGACACACATTCATTCCTAACTTTAGATTAACCCTCAATTTACAGAATGACTTGCCACTTCCCATGCCATTCAATCCCTATAACTCAATACTCAGTGGCAAGTATTCCTAGAGGGTGAGTTATGCAGTCTAGGATGACAAGCTGAGGTGGAAGATGGCAAGAAACAAGCTACAGAAGAATAGTCTGGGTGGACTTTTAAGTCTTGGCTCTTTCAAAGTCCCTTCCAATTCAAAGTCAATCTTATTCATTAATTTATGGTTTTACTTTATTCGGGCCCAGATTTTTGTATATAATTTGATGATTTATTTAAACCATATAAAGTGAGCATGCATGGTAGATTTCAAAACCAATAAAAATGTATTACCAGTAGGAGATACAGAAAGGAACTATTAGTGACTTTGGGTCCTGCCTAAAGAATCTTCTGGGTCGTTGTCATCCCATTATGTCCCTAGATTTTTCTTATTTGACATGAAAAGGCTCTACTGCTGTATCACCCCCCCCTGGAAACGGCATCTAGTTTTTTCCTACTGCAAGTTAAAGGAAAAGTCTACGTAATATTAAGAAACTTCCCTTCAACAAGCTGTTTGATTGTAGTGAGTGAAAAAAATCATCATGGGAACAATGGAGCAGAAGATTTGAAAGCAGGAATGACCTAGAAAAGAAGTGAGCAATATAGCCAGTGCTAGAGTATGTGATGGGTTCTCTTTCTCAGAAGGTATGACTGATGTTTAGGGAAGCCACCTAAATAAACTTTAAGCACTTGGTTCTCCTGTAGTAAGTTTTAGAAGACTTTCTGTATCACAGGTTATACTAATTGAAAACCAAAACTAAGGAAATTTGGGGTATTTCCTGCTTTGTGCCTTGAGACCTCCTCTCCCTTCAAGCTGCAAATTGTAGAGAAGTCTGCTCTTTTCTCATAGGTTTATACCCATAAACTACACTGTCAACTTACATTGTATGCTATCACTTACCACAACGAACTACATTCTGCCACACTGGATAAAAATGATAATCATTATAATTATGTATCAGCACAATGCAATAATGAGATAATAACAAGACTCCAGGACCTTCCCTGCATGCTAAACAATTGTTTGCAGTCACAGACACGTTGCCTGTTTGGCCCTCCTGGATGGAGTCAGAAGTTTATGCTCTATTCCAAGGAGGACTTCCAGCAGGCTGTGGAATATACTTGTATGCACATCTATTGTGAGTTTCCAGAAGTTATTCTTGAAGCTTACACATCATTCTCTGGATTATTCTCTTGTAAAACTCTCTAGGGGCTTCTGATGTGTCAGGGCAATAAATTCATTCCAAGACAGCATTTGGGATATCATGAGAGACCTTCTGAACAAAAACAGAATATACCATAATCAACACTACCTGGAGATTTGGAGATTAACTTGTCTAGCCTCATAAGATGTTCACATCAATTTCCCCTGATGTATCAGCCCCATCTGTATAAAAGTTATTTGTCTGAACCAAGACAGAGATTAAATCTAGCAGGCTGGAACATTTTTATCCCAAATGAAAACAAGATGTGATCATGTGTAATAGCCATATCATTAAAAGGGCACAGTCCCCATGGTGTTATTATAACCATTTGTTCTAACAGAAACTGTTTGTTTTTTTTTTTTTTCCCTTAAGTTTCTTTGTTGCTTAATTGGTGGAGGTTGATTTTTATCAAATATGTGATTGTTTTTATCCAATTTGTGTCATCTAAAAGTTTCTATTTAGAAATTCTAAGACAGTGGTGAAGAGTTCTGGCCTAAATGCATTTATCAGTGTTGGATTATTAATATTAATTTGAAGATAAATATTACTACGGTTTTCACATCATGTTTTTCTAAATATTGAAATGTTTGATTTCTGTTGGAGTTTTAGTCTATGCCTCCATCTAGAAATGATTCAGGTTATCCCTTCCCTCATAAGTTTAGAGTAGTAAAGTGTTAGTGGCTCAGTGGTGTCTGACTCTTTGTGACCACATGGACTGTAGCCCGCCAGGCTCCTCCATCCATGGGATTCTCCAGGCAAGAATACTGGAGTGGGTTGCCATTTCCTTCTCATTAGAGTAGGAAAGCCACCTGCAAGTCATATCTGAAAGTTTTACTATCGTACTCATCTGTTTTACTTTTTTCTTCTTCTTCTTTTAGTGTCAACCAAGCCAAGACCCCACAGTGATGAATATTCAAAGAAGATTCCTCCTCCCAAACCAAAACGGAACCCGAACACTCAGCTCAGCACATCTTTTGATGAAACATATATCAAAAAGCACGGACCCAGGAGGACCTCACTCCCGCGGGACTCCTCCCTCTGCCAAGTCAGCAGCCCCGCAGGGGACCCCGAGGAAGAGGAGCCTGTGTACATTGAGATGGTGGGGAACATTCTCAGAGACTTCCGGAAGGACGATGAGGACCAGAGTGAGGCCGTCTACGAAGAAATGAAATACCCCATTTTTGACGATCTAGGCCAAGACTCAAAATGTGACCTCGACCATCACAGCTGTTCTTCGCAGTGTGCTACTCCCACGGTGCCTGACCTGGACTTGGCCAAGTCCTCAGTGCCATGTACTCCAAAGGGTTTGCTCTGTGACATCCCCCCGCCCTTTCCCAACCTGCTGTCTCATAGACCCCCGCTGCTGGTGTTCCCCCCAGCCCCGGTGCAGTGCTCCCCCAACTCAGATGAGTCTCCGCTCACCCCGCTGGAGGTCACCAAGCTTCCTGTGTTGGAAAACGTGTCTTATATGAAACAGCAGGCCGGGGCCTCTCCATCCTCCTTGCCATCGCATGCCTCCAGCCACGCAAAACTGGAGAAAGACCAGGCTGGAGCCCTGGGGCCGGTTCCCACCGCCTCCGTGCTCTCCTCGTCCCCTCCCCCGCCCTCCACTCTGTACCGAACGCAGTCGCCGCACGGCTACCCCAAAAGTCACTCCGCTTCCCCATCGCCTGTCAGCATGGGCAGGTCCCTGACCCCGCTCAGCCTCAAAAGGCCCCCGCCCTACGACGCCGTGCATTCGGGCAGCCTCTCCAGGAGCTCGCCATCAGTGCCTCACTCCACCCCCAGACCGGTGTCAGACGGGAGCAAGATGGTCAACGCCGCGGTCAATACCTACGGCTCGGCTCCGAGCGGCTCCCGGTCCAGAACCCCCACGAGTCCTTTGGAAGAGTTAACCAGCCTCTTTACCTCGGGGCGCAGCCTGCTGAGGAAGTCGTCCAGCGGCCGCCGCTCTAAAGAACCTGCAGAGAGTAAGTGCACAGACGCTGTCCTTTGTGACTTGAGTGCAAGGAAGCCCTTGATGTACAGATAAGGCACGTGGTATGTGGGCTTGGCGGGGCTTCCCAAGTGGTTCAGTGGTAAAGAATCCGACTGCAAATGCAGGAGACTCGGGTTCGATCCCTCGGTCGGGAAGATCCCCTGGAGAAGGAAATGGCAACCCACTCTAGTATTCATGCCTGGGAAAGCCTGATGGGCTACAGTCCAGGGGGTCGCAGAGGACAGGACTTAGTGACACAGCAACAAAGTGAGCTTTGGTCCTTTTAGTTGAAAGCTCCAGATGCGTGATTTTATTTTCAGCATACCAAAGGAAATATTGCCTTCTTACAGGTCCTTATAAGTGAAAGACAAAGGCAGGCCGTCTGAGTCAGAGAGATGAACATGCGGGTTTTGAGGATGGGGGAGGGGGTTGTGAGCCAAGAAGTCAGGAAACTTCTAGAACATCGAAGAGTCCAGGGAACCCATTCTCTCCTAGACCTTCAGAAAGAATGGGAGCCCAGCCTACAGGCTTAAATTAAGTCATGTGAAACACGTTTCAAACTTCTGTCTTCTAGAATTTCGAAGTAGTAAATTTGTGTCATTTTTTTTTAAGCTGCCAAAACAAAAAAGGAACTAGTGTGTTCTGAAAGAACTGAAAGTGACGGTCTGCACAATGTAACATATTAAAAAGAGGAATCGGTTTTAAATTTAAAATGAAGGGTAAGATCTCAATTTAAGTGACCCCTGGAAGTCTAACAAAGAAAACATATTAGTATAAAAATTTTTAGGTACGTCTTGATTTGGCAGGAAATTATACATTCAAACATGGAATTGGTAAGTGTTAAAATTACCTTATATTAAAAACTGCTTGAGCAAATCTGTATTAGAAAGCCTTTACTGGAAAGAGAGCAATTTGAATAGAATTATTACTTTTTTAAAAAACAACAAATTATTCTCTCCGCATACTCCATGTTGCTACATCCTTACCTTCCTGCTAAACTAGACTAGGCTTGCTGTTTCCCTTTTAAAGCCCTTGGTAATTAGCATCTTATTCCTATGGTACTTTTCCTAGATCTATCAACACATAAATTACAGAAAGATTGTTAATGATAAATGGGTGGGGAACATGATATTTACCACTGAATTTCAAAGACTAGGGATTGTCTCTATCTGAATGACTAACCCTTTTGTGAGATCCAAATCACTACGTAAAGATTTTGTAAAGTCAAAACAGATCCCAGTTTTCTCAATGTTCATTTCATCAAATTACACTGTTTTCCTTTATTTAAAAATGTCTTATGGCACCTAAGCTGAAACGTAATCATTTACATCTCAAATGATGCCATAGGATTCCTAAAGAATCCACCAGCCAACGCAGGAGACAAGACGCAAGAGACATAGTTTCGATCTCTGGATCGGGAAGATCCCCTGGAGTAGGAAATGGCAACCCGCTCCACTGTTCTCACCTGGAAGATTCCTTGGATAGAGGAGTCTGGCAGGCTACAGTTCCTGGGGTCAGGACTGAGTGACTGAGCACACAGGCATTCATGCAGTTACACTTAGAAATTCTTTAAAGGAAAAGAACTCTTTAGCATGTCTGATGAAGATGGTGATGAAATTCCATAGATAATTAATATTCATTAGTGGTTATAAGCAACTTATCTTTTTCCTCTTTAATCAGAAAGACTTATGGAAACATTAACTTCTTACTACCAGACACATTCACAATTGAGCGTTGTTTCCGCTTTGGCCCAGCCTCTTCATTCTTTCTGGAGCTATTTCTCTGCTCTTCCCAGTAACATTCTGGACACCTGCTGACCTGTGAGGCTCATCTTCTGGCGTCTTGTCTTTTTGTCATGTCTTCAACTCCGGATAATTGAGTTGGTTTAAACATAGATCTAGTAAGCTTTTTGGAAAAAGGTGGAAAAAATTATGGAGAAGATTTTACTCTCAAAGTACATACTGGTTAGTATGAAATTAGTAGAAGTTTAATCCTAGAATTGGTGAAATTAGCCGGTGTTCCCCCTACCTACCAATTTCTTTGGACGTTTCTTAACAGCTCCAGCTGGCAGTTATACCAATTAGCTAGAAAAAGTATATGTAAAAAAAGTGATTAACTAATGAAGTTATTTCAAGAAAAATCCATCTGTTAGAATCAGACTATGTGCTATATGTCACAGACTTTCCTATTCAACTCCAAAACGAGCTTTGTGTGCATCTAAAACCAAGCTTGTACATGGAAAAGTGATCTAGGCTCTTTATAGCTCTTTAGAGATCTGAGGATTAAATTCCTTTCCATATGTTATTAACTGTGCATCAGCTCTTCAGAGAAAGGTCATGCCCTGAGTTATATCAATTCCAATGTTTTACTTTATCATATGGAAGGGAGGAAAAATGCACACAGAATTTCTAATGAGTAATCCAATGCCATTTTTTTCTTTTTTTGACTCAGGAAGAAAATAGAAAAACACTGTCTGATTTGAACACAATCACAGGGGCTCTCAGAATCATCCTGTAATTCAAAATAGAGATCCAAAAGTGTTGATAGCTGAGAGTTTACCTACAGTTACTGCTGCCCTCAGTGATACAACTATCCGCTTCCCTCTTGACAGATAGGATTTGTAAACACTTGCCCATAACACGGGGACAGGATAAATGATATGAAGTGGTATACCATTCATGACCCCTGAGTCACATTCTTTTTTTTTTTTTTTTGCATTTCAGAAATAAAAGTAAGACTTGTATCTCTGTGCTCCATACCCCACTAAGTTTCACTGCTGCTGCTGCTGCTGCTAAGTTGCTTTAGTCGTGTCTGACTCTGTGCGACCCCAGAGACGGCAGCCCACCAGGCTCCCCCGTCCCTGGGATTCTCCAGGCAAGAACACTGGAGTGGGTTGCCATTGCCTTCTCCAGTGCATGAAAGTGAAAAGTGAAAGTGAAGTCGCTTAGTCGTGTCCGACTCTTTGCGACCCCATGGACTGCAGCCCACCAGGCTCCTCCATCCATGGGATTTTCCAGGCAAGAGTACTGGAGTGGGGTGCCATTGCCTTCACTAGAAATGTTCATTTTGCTAATATTCTGATATTCAATTCAAAGCAAATATAATCTTTTGGCTTTAAAAAGCTATGTCAGATAAAATGTATCCCTTCAACTCTTATTTTTAATAATCTCTAAAAGATACACCTAATTTAATAATTTCATATCTTAGAGGCTTATAATAATTGATGGGGATTGGGAAATAGGAAAGAGTTAAAATAATACAGTAGTGTTAGACTATGAATCAATTTCATTTTGCTTCACAGTTTTCTAAATACAGCCTTCACATTAATTGAAGCACGTTTTTTTAGGAAGCATTTTTTTTAAACTCAGAAGTATGCTTTTCCTAGTTGATCTGGCATTATTTTGTTATTTAACTATGCATGAGCATAGTAATGATAAGTTTATGTAAACTGGTTCTTATTAGTATTTTTAAAATTTGTGTAGTGCTATATGCTTAGTCGCTCTGTTGTGTCCAACTCTTTGTGACCCCAGGGACTGCAGACTGCCAGGCTCCTCTGTCTATGGGCATTCTCCAGGCAAGAATACTGGAGTGGATTTTCATGCCCTTCTCCAGGAGATCTTCCCAACCCAGGGATTTAACTCAGGTCTCCCACATTGCAGATGGATTCTTTACCATCTGAGCCACTATATGTCACCTGTATACTGATAAAAAAGATAGCAAACATGTTAGAAGTGATTAACTTGTATTTTATTATTCCACATTTCTTTGTCTATATGAGAAGTAGGTGAAGTATTGCATTGGCCAAAAAATTTGAATAAACTTTTGGTCAACCCAATACAAATATGCTTTGTGGTGAATTTTCTACTTATCATTTTTATCTTCCTTTTACACATTCTTTTTCTATATATCCTTTGGAATCTAGAACACTTAGGTCATGAATAGGCTATTTTGTTTTAATAAATCAAAAGCCCTGAATCATAGAAACTATTAGCCAGAATCAAGTAAGAAAAAAAGAAAACTCTTTTATCCCCTCAAATAAATCCTTTAAAAATAAAGTTCAGCCTATATTTAATATAAGTGCATGAATGTATGTTCCTATGAAAATGTATGAGGCATAATGAAGGATATAATTAAATTTATGGTATACTTGAGGGACAAAATGCAATAGAAAAGTTAAAAGTGGAAAAGTGGAAAGAGAAACTTTAAAGAAAAAAATAGAAGCATGAAACAGCAAAGAGAAGCAATAAATTAAAAATACTGAGGCACCAAGAAGCATACACAAAAAATGCACACAGCAAGTCAAGTGGTCACATAAACAAATATAAGTGCCAAGCAATGAAGCACATACAAGGTACACAGAAAACCAGAGAAGAAACACTGAAACACAGTAGGGTCAACGAAAGATCAAAGAAAAAGAAAGATGCAAGCTCATTCTTCCGGTACTGTTGCATGAGTGCTAAGTTGCTTCAGTCGTGTTCAACTCTTTGTGACCTTACAGACCTTAGCCCACCAGGCTCCTCTGTCCATAGGATTCTCTAGGCAAGAATACTGGACTGGGTTGCCATGCCCTCCTCCAGGGAATCTTCCTGACACAGGCATTGAACCCACGTCTCTCGTGTCTCCTGCATTCGCAAGCGGGTTCTTTACCACTACCACCACCGGGGAAGCCTATGAAAGCGAAAGTCACTCAGTCATGTCTGACCCTTTGTGACCCTATGGACTGTACAGTCCATGGAATTCAGGCCAGAATACTGGAGTGGGTAGCCTTTCCCTTCTCCAGGCGATCTTCCCAACCCAAGGATCGCACCCAGGTCTCCAGCATTGCAAGTGGATTCTTTACCAGCTGAGCCATAAGGGAAGCCCAAGAATATTGGAGTGGGTAGCCTACCCTTCTCCAGTGGATCTTCCCGAGCCAGGAGTCGAACCAGGTAATCAATCCAATATCAATCAATTCATATATATATATATATATTTATTTATTTATTTTCCCACCCCTTTAATAAGACTTCCTTTTAAGACTTTTGGATGTTATGTTACATATTTACAATTATAGATATACATATGTCCTTTGGGTCTGATGACACACAGTTGGAAATCAGATATAACTTTTGCCTTTCCACTCACTTTCTTAAACAACAACAACCCCACACCATCAAACAAGCAAAATAACCCCATGCCCTCCACCTCCCATACACATGCCTTTTTCATTGTTTAAGTAGATTGAGGTCAAGTGATTCCTAAAATATTAGGCATTGCAGGCAAAGCAGCTGATCCAATTGACTCTTACTTATTTAATTAAAACATAATTTTAAATTAGAAAAACAATGATTTTGGAAGGTTGTATGTGAATAGTACCCCATTTTAAAGAAAAAGGAAGGGTATATGAATGTCAGGGTGTTTATGATTCAGGGTCACTGTTGTGATCAGCACTGTGTGTGTACTGTGTGCTAACACTTGACACGTGTCCAGCAAGATGGCCTGAGCAAGGGAGGCCTCACGCAGGGGTGGCCATCATTGTCCCGTCATTTGTAGTAGCAGTGACAGTACTGATAGATTAACTGTGATACTGAGGTCTCCTCCAGCGGGACTATTTGAGGTTGTAGAGCTCACTAGTCCTCTATAGCTCTACTATTTAAATTCACTTAAATTCTTCTGTCTCTTGTGGTTTTCCTGCCTGCTCTGGCTTGCAGGTGGTTTTATTGATGGATCTGGCCTCTCCTCCCCTCCCCTTCTTCCCTCTTTTCCTTTTGTGCTTTTCCTCATTGTATTATCATATCATTAATCAGTTTTGGACCAAGAAACCAGATATCCAAACTTGTCTGTGGAGCCTCTCATCGAACTTAAGTGCTTGACCTGCAGTGTAGGGACTTTGTGACCTTCACTTTCAAAGGCCACATGAATCCATTTGCTTAGTCTTGGATGAAGTTCTCAGATTCATGTCTGAGATGGTCAGGGATGTCCACTTTCTGAGAACTCAGCTGTCCTGGGAAACATGAAACTAATGTTAACTTACACTTTTGTTTAGCCCATTGGAAATATTGTTTCCTAGTAAAATCTGGCAAGCACACTAGCTAAGGACTTTATTTTTCCCTCCTGTTAATTCCTGTGAAAGTAGAGACTGACAAAAAGTGGGTTGGACAGAGAAGCTGAGGGGAAGGGTGGGGAAGAGAACCCAGGAGCCTGAATCTTGCATTTACTGTGGGGAATGAGCCTTCAGCCTGTTACTGCCCACTGCCCAGCATGCTGACTATGAGTAGAACTTCCATTTGCATGGTGACTAGAAGCTACCTGGCCAGTGTTAAAGGGTAAAACCTGGAACCTCTGGAACATACAAATCCTCCAAAGGCATTTAGGAGTGGTAAAGAACCCACTGGCCAATAGAGGAAACATAAGGGAAGTGGGTTCAATCCCTGGATCAGGAAGAAGCCCCTGGAGGAGGGCATAGCAACCCAGTCTGTATTCTTGCCTGGAGAATCCCATGGACAGAGGAGCCTGGTGGGCTACAGTCCATGGGGTTGCAAAGAGTTGGACCCAGCTGAAGCGACTGAGCATGCATGCAGAACAGCTGAAGAGATATCTGAGGATATATCAAGGAGAATTCCAGAAGGTATGGCAAGATCAGAGCCTATAGGTTCTGCTAAACTTCTTAATCTAAACTTTACAATCATTGTCAGGTTCTTTTCCTGCTGTTTATTGATTGCCCTCCTGCTCAGAGTCCCACACTGTGGCCTCAAACTGGTTTCTACCTTAGCAAGACTCCTTCCAGTAGCTCAGAAGGAAAATTGAGCCCTCCTCTGGGTTATGATGATGTCCTCAGGCCAGGACTGTGGAGACGTGCTCCCAGGAATATCCTTAGCTCGTTCAAAGTACAGTGGGCAAAGGACCTCGTGCATTATTTTCACCTGCCTGTTACTAAAAATACAGATTCCTGGGCTTTATCATAAATGGACCTGTTCAATGAAAAATTCTGGAGCTTGGGCCTGTGATCTTGACTTTTTGGTAATCCTCAGTAATGTTTATGGCTGTACATGTGTGGTAAGTCGCTTCAGTCATGTCTAACTATTTGCAACCTCATAGACTCTAGCCCTCCAGGCTCCTCTGTCCATGGGAGGAGGAGCCCATGGACAGCCCAAGACAGCCCTTGTCTCTCTCTCCAGATGAGAATACTGGAATGGGTTGTGATTCCCTTCTCTGGGAATATTTATGGCTAATATCCAACAATAACTCAGGGGTATATGGCTAAATATTATCAACACTATTTACTTGTGTCCAAGAGAAACCTGTAATACATCAATACTTTGAGTTTGCTTTCTAATAAACACAGGAGGGGAAAAGGAAAGGAGGGAGGGAGGAGTAAAACTGAGATAACATGAAATGAGTGAATATTGTTTTTCTTTCCTTAAGTGAGTTACTGATTAGTTGACAGCTTGCCAAAAAAGACAGTCAGGGTCATTTGATTGAACCAGCAGGGAAAACAATTTCACTACTTCCAGTTTCTTCTGGAGACCTTGAGAGTTTAACAGCGTATCAGGCAGTGCACGATGTGTGAAAAACATCCATTCTTGTTCTTAAAACCTTCTTGCATGCCAGGTATGTGTCATTTCTTCTTCTTTTTTTTAAAATTTTTATTGCAGTATAGTTGCTTTACAATGTTGTGTTAATTTCTGTGTACAGCAAAGTGAATAAGCTGTATGTATACATACATTCCCTCTTTTTAAGATTTCCTTTGCATTTAAGTCACCATAGAGCATTGAGTAGAGTTCCCTGTGCTATACGGCATGTTTTCATTAGATATCTATTTTATCATAGTATATATATATCAATCCCAATCTCTCAATTTACCCCATCCCTTTCTTCCCCTTCCTGGTATCCATAAGTTTGTTCTCTACATCTGTATCTCTATTTCTGCTTTGCAAATAAGTTCATCTGTATGTGTCATTTCCTTCCTCCGAATTTCTTGACTCTTAAATTTGAGAACCACTGTTAAGAACTGCTTCAGGAAGGAGTTGTTTCTGTTGGTTATACAGTCAGGAGAATTTGAGACTCAGGCCAACAGCAGTCTTCACCCCAGAGGTCTGTTTAGATGGGTCTAGACCATTCAAGGGGGAGAGCTAGACAGAGCAGAATGGTACCCACAGATGGAGCCATGATACACAACAAGGGTGTGCTATCTAGGGAGGCTCCCCAGGCCACAATCCAGCCAATGTAGGAGAGCAGAACAGGAGAATGGGGGTCTTCCTTCTGGGGCACTGGAGGGGATGAGGAAAGCAAGGAGGAGGTCTAACGGTCATAACTGGGCCAAGCATCTCAGTAGTTAGAGCTAACAATATTAATGGGGAAATGAGGTGATGAGCTTCTTGGGAAATGTTTCTGCCTCAAACAGGTTTGCCTCAGAAATGATTTCAACATGAACTAAGTACGATGGAATTCATCCGAGAAGTAGTGTTGAGGACTCAGGGAAAGAATGCAGCCCTAATCTTGTCCTTCAGAATGCTTCCGAAACAAGAGTAGGATGGACTTGCTTTTATGCCATCGCCTCTGTGCCATACAGAGTCCTAAGCCTTTTACTTGTATTCCACCTTCACTGCAGTACTAGGAGGTAGGTGATATTAACACTGCCATTTTAAAGACAGGAGAAACTGAGGCATAGCTTACCCAGAGTCATGTAGGGAGTAAATCTAAGGCTTGAATCCAGATTATTTGGCTTCAGAGTTTTTGGTCTTAATGATACTTTATCTATACTTGTCAGTCTCCCCAATTACTTTCCCATCCAATTTCCTTAAAATACACCAGTTACCATCAAAAACTCTAATGTCTCATACTGCTGTTGCTCCCAGAGTTATCTGCTGGATAAGATAAAGCTGGATCTATACCTAAATGACATGGACCACTTCATATTTGTCATCAGCTTAGGAAGGGAGAGGAAAACCTTTTCAGGACCCTCCAAAATTCACTTTGGATCATCCTAGTCACTCTGACGGAGAAGGTAATGGCACCCCACTATAGTACTCTTGCCTGGAAAATCCCATGGATGGAAGAGCCTGGTGGGCTGCAGTCCATGGAGTCGCTAAGAGTCAGACACGACTGAGCGACTTCACTTTCACTTTTCACTTTCATGCATTGAAGAAGGAAATGGAAACCCACTCCAGTGTTCTTGCCTGGAGAATCCCAGGGATGGGGGAGCCTGGTGGGCTGCTGTCTCTGGGGTCACACAGAGTCGGACATGACTGAAGCGACTTAGCAGCAGCAGCAGTTACTCTAAAGGGATTTTCTGGACCCCAGGCCTCTGAGCTGTCACTGAAGGACTGTGGTCTGCCCAGTGGGCCTCACAGTCACCTAAATGGCCTGGCAGAGAGACCATGAGCACTCATCTCAATGCCTTTAAGCATAACTTAGGGATGCTTGGGCTTGTTTCTTTGGGCTGAGAGGTTTATAGTACTGAGCTACCAACTAGATGATTCATTTTCCAGAAATATAGGGCTTTTGCCCACACTTCCTTGCATCTTCTCCATAACTAAGCAGTATCTTGGTAGCTCAAGGCTGCCCCAAGAGGAAAAAAAACACTCCATGGATTAAAAAAAAAAATCAGCCAATGCCCAAAGGCAATGAGAGCCTTAGCATCACTCACCTAGAAAATGATCTAGTGAAACAAACAAACAAAATCTCCTAAAGAGGCCCTTGTAAAATGCTTCTTGGCTTGACTTCTTTTCTCTTCAGATTTACGTTAATGTGTACTTGGCAGAATCAGACACCAATCTTTAAACACACACACACACACACACACACACACACACACACACACATGCAGTTCTTCAAGAACACACTGGCCTATTTAATTATTATTTTTTTTAAAGTTAAACAATTTTTTTCAAGATGATGAGGTTAAATAATATATAAGTAAAATCCCTTGATTTTGAAAATGCATGTGACTCCTTGGCTAATGGGACCATGACACTACCTGTTTTCCTCATTCAGTTTCTCTTAGGATTGCAACATAGAATCACTGAAGAAGACATAATTTCATAAATAATTGCTCACCTTTCTGGGAGTAGACTGCAGCTGTCTTTGATTGATGCAGGCAGACATGTTTATTCCCCATGTTTATGTTCTCTGGCTGCTGAATCTTTAAGTGCAATTTCTTGTCAGCAATTTAATCAGCAATTCTCTCCATTAAGAAGAACCCTCCCTGCTTTAGGCTTAAAAAATGCAGAAACATTTTCAATTCAGACATAAAGCTAATCTAGTCTATTTTTTTTAAGCCAGGATTTCCTTAGTTCGTATTCAGTATACTAGGACTGATTTCCTTTTCTTCTGTTGAATTATCTCAAACAGAAAATTCAGTTTCTGATTTGTATTTGATATCATGTGTTTTCAACAGTTTGACATCTACGAGAAATTAAATGGTAGGTAAAAGTAGAGTGTATATTCATTGGAGGGACTGTTGCTGAAGCACCAATAGTTTGGCCACCTAATGTGAAGAGCTTGGAAAAGACCCTGATATTGGGGGAGATTGAGGGCAAAAGGAGAAGTAGGCAACAAATGGTTCGATAGCATCACCAACTCAATGGACGTGAATTCAGGCAAACTCTAGGAGATAATGGACAGAGGAGCTGTAGCCCATGCTGCAGCCCATGGGGTCACAAAGAGTCAGACATGACTTAGCAACTAAACAACATCAACAATAAAGGGTTTCTTATCAGTCACATAGTTCCTCACATGTGTTCTACATTTTCATGTGATCTAGAAGGCTTGGCAGGGCCTGGACATCATAAGAGATGGTTTTCTTCTTGGCTGAACCATTTAAGACGCTTTGACAACTTTGAATCAATCAGTTCATCTCTTAATGCCTTAGTTTTCTCACTTTTCAGATGAGACTATTAAGTGCTCAAACTGTGAATCTCTTTGGGCTCTGCTGTTTGATACATCTGTGGATTATTGAATGAGCTGTAGATCCCCAAACAAATGACCACTTCCTGCCTCTGAAGCTTTCTTTCTGATGCTATTTTATCTTGCGGAAAGGATTCCTCCAGTAACTCCATAAAACAAAGTCTAATGGCACAGAGTCAGACACTACTGAAGTGACTTAGCAGCCACAGCAGCAATGCTTGGATCATGGGTTGCATCTTCATTGACTTTTTCTTATGCTATTGTCTAGAAATAATCTCTCTTTCAATTCTTGGAGCATTCTATACATCTGTAATGGTATGTGTCTTATTCTGACCTATTGTAAAGTTGCTTTTTTTTCCTGTTTTATTCCTCGTTAAGACATATGGCTAGGGAGATCAAGGGCCATACCTTTTCATCATTTTGTTTCATGTAGCACTTGGCTCAATGCAATCTTTCCCAAAGTTGATACAGGATAAGTATTTATTGAACTTGTTGAAATAATAGGCATAGTGACTTGAGAGAGCTATTGAAGAAACAAAAGCCATAAGAGAAATGTTTGACCATTAAGTAAAAGAGAAAAAAATCAGATCCTAT
This sequence comes from Bos indicus, assembly GCF_029378745.1. Lineage (NCBI taxonomy): Eukaryota > Metazoa > Chordata > Mammalia > Artiodactyla > Bovidae > Bos > Bos indicus. Next base: position 113,703,370 of record NC_091761.1, read on the forward strand.
GACTTAGAAAATTCTACACTGAAATCAATATAGTCATTCAGCCAAAAAGGAACTATGCTAAATGCTAAATTCATTGCTTCTGCACTTAAATATCCTATTTAAAAGAATGCCCATTTCATTCTAGGCAGATTTATTAGGGGAAAGATATAAAGATTATAGCCATAAAGCATTTAAATGTGGGTCATTTTGTAGATGTCAGATCATCACCAGTTCCTGTACAAATGGATAGCTGAGAAAAATTGATCATGTCTCAACATTTGGAGATAGAGAGATGCATTTTTCATGAAGAAATAACAGAGACTAACATCTTAAAGGAGGAATTCGAATCTGCTTAACATTATGCATTATTGAACTCAAATAGTAAAGAGAATAAGAACACATTCAGCTAAGTCATTTTACCTCCTTGGTGAAAAAGCATTGCGTAAACCAAGGGAGTTATTATTATGGGACCACTGGTCTTAAATGAGTGTGTTTCCAGGTAAGAATTTGTTTAAATTATAAAATATTTGAAAAGCTTTTTTTTTTTTAATTTTCAGAAAGATCAATTTTCAGAATTCAATAAATGGATGGCAATTCTGAATTTAATGAAGTGTCTGTAGTGGTGCATGGTGTTTCTCAGCTGAAGCAAACTCATTATTGTTGTTAGTTGATGGGAGCTGGGTTAATTAAATGTTCCACTCCTGGTAGAATAACCAATCAACTGAAGAATCTGGGCTATTGCTATTCCCAAATGAAAGGAGTAAAAATGCCATAAAGAATCTAAGAGGGGAGGAGGGAGGATTAGTAACATGGATTTGGAAGCAGAATATCCTGTCTAGCCAGATACACCCCGAACATATGAACTGAAAGGAAAAAATTCAAATACAGAAGTCTGGAATAGTCTTGTAACAATTGAAGGCAGAAAGAATACTTTCCCCAGATTTTCTTCTGGTCAAATTTCAGTTACATTCAAAAATATATCATTTTTTAAAATGTTTTGCATCTGTGCCCTTGTTACAGATGGAACTGATATAATTAAATTGAGAAAGAAAAAGGATAGTAAAACTATAGAATCATAAAGTAAAGATTGTGGGTATCCGTGTATTGTCCAATCCTAGATCCACCCATGTCGCTGCTGCTGCTGCTAAGTCACTTCAGTCATGTCCGACTCTGTGTGACCCCATAGACAGCAGCCCACCAGGCTGCCCAGTCCCTGGGATTCTCCAGGCAAGAACACTGGAGTGTGTTGCCATTGCCTTCTCCAACGCAGGAAAGTGAAAAGTGAAAGTGAAGTTGCTCAGTCGTGTCCGATTCTTAGCGACCCCACGGACTGCAGCCCACCAGGCTCCTCTGTCCATGGGATTGTCCAGGCAAGAGTACTGGAGTGGGGTGCCATTGCCTTCTCCGACCCATGTTGCTATGGGTGGGTAATTCTAAAGTGGTCTCTGTTCCCGTGACACAAATAAGAAATCAATATTTCTAGGAACTTGGAAACTGGGAAAAGTTTTAGATGTTAGGACCCCTCAACAGAAGGATCAGAGCTGAAACAAAGCATTATTCTCTTTACATTATCAGATTTTGAATCTCAAAGTTACCTCTTTCATTTTTTGATTGATAAGTTATTAACTACTTATGATTAAGGACAAGAGAACTCTGTCAAAATGATGAAAGGCTTTTGTCAAAGAAATTTGACCAAGCTTTTGTGCAAAAGAACTTTTAAATCTAAGAAATTAAAACAGATTGCCTGAGAGTCATCCTTCTTTGATTGATTGCTAATCTCACTCGAAGCCTGCAAAACTCACTTTGACTTCTAGACCATGCTTTGTTTGTGATCAGTGAATATAAATGATAATAAAATTGTCCATCTATGTTTCAGAAAAAGCAGCTAGATTCTACACCCAGCCATGATACTCATTTTCTTTTCATGGCCAAGACATTCAAGTGAATGTTTACTTGCTGCCTTCATTTCCTATCTCCCATGCCATCTTTCATTTCCTACAAGCTGGCTTCCTCTTCTGCTCACTCCAGAGTCACTAAGGGCTTCCTCACTGGCCTCTGGACCTTTCCTCTTTTGGACGAGAAAACATCACAGAACATTTGATATTCTTAATTCCTCCATCTGAGGGCATTCTTGGTTCTCATGCAATATGATGTCCGTATTAACAATTAATTTTGAACTCTATCCATTCAGCTTCCTTTTTGCCTTTTTAACTAAATGGTCAGGACATAGTGGTCAGTCTTTTTTTTTTTCCCAGCACCTGAACAATTAGCACATTTTCTGGCACAGAGGACATTTTTGTCAATATGTGTTCCTTGAATGATCAAATGACTGGCTAAATTGAATGAATGTGTGTCCAGTCTCTACAATTGAATGATTCGTTTTTGAGTGGAAAGACTATGTGTGTGCTGTGTGCTAAGTTGCATCAGTTGTGTCTGAGTCTTTGCAACCCCATGTGCCATAGCCTGCCAGGCTCCTCTGTCCATTGGATTCTCCAAGCAAGAATACTCTAGTGGGTTGCCACTCCCTTCTGCAGGGGATCTTCCTGACCAAGGGATGAAACCTGGGTTTCCTGCACTGCAGGTAGATTCTTTACCGTCTGAACCACCAGGGAAGTGAAGTGCGTTTATTATCTAATTTCTAGAAGATGATAAGGAGTTTTAGAATGAATCTTCATTTCTATACTTTCGTTTGTTCTTAAAAACCCTTTTGTTTGACCAGCTTAAAAAGCCATCTTGGTATAATTCAAGGTAGATGGGAGGGGGATCACTTAATATATACAAATGGAAAAGAGACAGGAATCAGATATCATGGGGTCAGTTGTTCTTTCAGAGCAAGCCAAATTCTCCCAGTATCAGCTTTTTCATATTCATCTCAGAGGATCATTGTGTAAAATGAAAGAAAAAATGTGTTCTAGAAAAGACTTCGTAAAATATAAATAGCTGCAGAGGTCTAAGGGGTGATTGTTTGATTTTTAAGTATCTGGGGAAAATAAATATTTTATACAAAAAAAAATGCAGCAAGGTCAAAACGAATTAAACTTTTAGGCAGTCCACTCTGTTCCCACAACTCTCTTCAGTTCGGTTTGGGTAAAGGATCTGACATCTTAAGTGGATCCCACATCTGATGTAAAGGAGCACATAGCAGTCGGCAGAACGTTCCCTCTGGAGGCAAGTTGTTTCAGGGTTGCCAGATGATATCTAAGGCTGGAGGGTGGAGAGACATCACACCTGAGAGAGCACAGTTACCCTGACCCAAGAAAGAACAGTGCTGAGAACAAAGAGCTCTTCCTCATTGAAAAAAGGGCAGAGAAACATGGCAACATGATTGTGAAAGATGGTTTCTTCACAGAGGAAAAAAATTCAGTATAACTGGGTTGTGGATGTGTTTTTCAAATGTAATGAATATTTTTCTTTTCCTGGTTATGAATTTAAAATAAAAATCTTGCTTCCAAAAAAAGTATAAGTATTAATATTAACCAGTGAATGAGTAGAAGCCAAAGACTCAAAGTGTTTAATACAAAAAAAAAATATTTAGTATATGGATGGAGGACTGTTCGCAGGGTGATATGTGAAGTGTTGTTTCTAAGCAGATTCAAAAAGAATCTCTTTTCCTTCCAAAGTGATTGGTCAACATGCAAATGATTTGAAGGTCAGCATTTGGAAAAAAAATCAGAAAAAAGGCAATAAGAAACACAAATTTTGTATAAAAACATGTGTGCAACCACAGATAGAGGAATAATGCCAACCCCAAAAAACAGATTAACTAGCATCAGTAGGCAGAGCATGAGGTGACCATCCCTATACTTCTCATAAATGAAAGGCTACAGACACAAAAATAGCTGTCGAAAGACTTCATTGTTGATTTTCTCGTTTTATATTAACTTGGCGTGGCTTCCCTAGTAAAGTCTTTATCCAGATGCTAATTAAGCAGAGGTTTGCTTTTCACATCAACTTTGAATATTCCCTCCACATAGCTAAATGAAACCTGCAGCATGAGGCTCCGCTAGTTAAAAGCAGTCCTGACCTACTTCCATGTGAAATCAATGGATGACTTAGACTCATGAGTAACTGACATTTAAGGAGGCCAGCTCATTGTCCGGGCTGGTGTAAAACGTATGTTTCCTTGGGCTTCAGCATTCTCTCCTTTTTTATTCATTTTAAAAGTCCTTCTAAGAATAGAGAGGACCGTGGAAGCTATTGAGTCAGAGAAGTGGAGCCAGACCTGCATTTTGTGCCCCTGGGAGATTTTGAGCTCCTGTGTCAGATATGTCTATAGTGGCTTCAAATTAGCAGAAACCCCTAGATCTGGGACTGAGGAAGGGAAAGAAAGGTCTAAAAAGCCCCCACTTGCACTCAAATATAATCCACAGAAAAGCAAAATCGAATCCACCAGAATAAGGTCTTCAGACACCTATGTTTCAATTTTGAAAGTAAGAATCCAGGGTATATGACAAAACTTTTTGAAGACTAGTATGTTAAAGATCTGAATTGTAGGGCATGAAATACGAACAGGAATCAAAACCAGCTAGGCAGAGGATCAATAGTCCCTTGGGGTATGGAAGAGCACAGTGGGTCTCCATCTGGAGAGGGACTTCTATGAAAGATCAGATAAGTTCCTGCCAAGTGTCAACATGAAACCATAGAAGAGGTCACTGATGGAAGTGGAGGGTTGGCTGGCTTCACATAGATTCCAGAGTTCTAAGCTAGAATACTAAGCTAAAGTGGAGTGAGCTAGTAAAATTAATGGTAGTAGTGTTCAGTGTACAATATCTTTTACTTCCTTGGTTAAATTTATTCCTAAGTATTTCATTCTTTTCAGTGCTATTAATACATAGTGTTTTAACCATGTATACACATTCACTCAGTCTTTCATTCATTCAGTTAATGCTTATGAAATAGCTACTCTGTGCAGGCACTATTCCAGGTGCTGGCATGTCTATTTTGAAGTGTCAAACAATGCCTGCGTGTTCATCGCTTCAGTCATGTCCGACTCTTTGTGACCTTATGAACTGTAGCCCACCAAGCTCCTCAACCCATGGGATTCTCCAGGCAAGAATACTGGAGTGGGTTGCTATGCCCTTCCCCAAATGTTGAACAATAAAACCTAATAATTCAAGTGAAGATGAGGGACCCCTTTATTAAGGGAGAGGGTTCTTTTTGAGCGGAGCTTTGGCAATCAAAAACACATTTTGGGGACTTCCCTGGTGGTTCAGTGGTTAAAACTTCCCACTTCCAATGCAGGGAGGCTGGGTTCAATCGCTGGTTGGAGAACTAGATCCCACATGCTGCAACCAAGACCCTGCACAGTCAAATAAATAAACACATATTGTTACAAAGACATAAATAGTAGAACTAAGCATTCAGAACTGAACATTTTAAAAAAAGGCTCTCTCTTTCTCCCTTGCCCCTGCATTGTGCATGCTGACCCTCCTGGCTTATGTCACAACAGTTCTTTAGGTTCTGAAGGTCATAAAGCCCTGGGCACTCTGGATGCACTCCAATGGACTGGCTCTGGTGACCCTCAGGAGATAAGTGGGTTTTATTTGAGGCATAATCATGGCCTCATCTAAAGAATCTAATATTGCAAATATTGCTCTCTCATCCTCCTCCTAATTTTTTTCCCTTTTCCCTTTTTTTTTTTTACCTATGAGTCTAACCCAGAACAATGGATATTTGAATTCCCTGAGGCCTTATTAATCATTCAGATTGGTTTTGGCTCAAAAATTCTGCTACTAAATAACTTAGATAACTAGTATCACAGTAATGAAGAGTATTGGTAACATCAGAAATAAGGAATGACATCCAGGTTTAAGGATTTTTAAATTTAATTCACAAAAAATGAGAAAGGTACCTCTATTCCTGAGGTACTTTGTGATTAAGGAGTTCATACATGATTCGTATGTATGTTTATGTGAAAGTGTTTGAAGATGTTGACCAGAGTTGAGAAAAGGGGACAGGTGACTGACTTAAGCATTGATGGCAGAGGTACCCAATTCAAAGATGTCTATCTTGAATAAATATATTGCTGGCCACAGGACTGAAGAGCCAGACACTCCCACTGCCTCCAAGTTCCTTTGTTTTAGAGATCTTGGTTGATTTCATAATTGACTGTTTAGACCCACTTGTTTTCTCTCTCCCTGGGCTTCAAATTATTGCAGCTGCTATGTTTTAAATTCACCAATAAAGAGTGAGCCCATAAAACCCTAGGCTCCACTCTCAACCCTAAACTGGTGATTTTTCTTTCTTGTGCATGTGGTACCATAGGGCTTTCCAGGTGGCTCAGTGGGTAAAGAACCCACCTGCCAAAGAAGGAGACATAAAAGATGAGGATTCGATTTTAGGTCAGAAGATCCCCTGGAGGAGGGCACGACAACCCACTCCAGTATTCTTACCTGGAGAATTCCATGGACAGAGGAGCCTGGTGGGCTATAGTCCATAGGATAGAGTCAGACACAACCATAGCAACTTAGCCCCCACACGCTGCCATGCACTTTTGGGGACCTGTGAGCAACAAAATTTTTTTTTCTTCAAGGTTTCATGGTGATTTTTTGCTGAAGGTGTCTTGCAATCATAGAGCCACAAGGGCTGGTCCTATGAGGGACTGGCTACTATAGCTTAGTACGAAAGTAACTGCAGTTTCAGATTGTGAATTATAAACCATTATAACTAGGCTCAAACACATCTTTACTGATCAAAGTAGGAACCATTGCAATCAACACATTTTTGCCAATGAGAAATAAGTTTATTTACTACAGCATAAAAATCCATGCTTTGGGATTCAGCAAAGTCTTGGAAAGCATTTTCTGCTTCCTGCTGTGGACGCAGTTTTGCCTGCAAAAAGTCGTGATGCTCAAAGAAGTGCTAAGTCAGCTGGTGAGAGGTCAGGTGAATATGGCAGATGAAGCAAAACTTTGTGGCCCAATTCGTTCAACTTCTGAAGTGTTGGTTGTGCTATGTGCGGTCAGGTGTCGTCCTGGAGAAGAATTGGGCCCATCCTGTTGACCAGTGCCAGCTGCCAGCATTGCAGTTTTCAGTGACTCTCATTGATTTGCTGAGCATACTTCTCAGGTGTTAATGTTTCACTGGGATTCAGAAAGCTGTAGTGCATCAGACCAGCAGAAGATCACCAAACAGTGGTCATAGTCATTTTTTTTTTTGTTAATTTGGCTTTGGGAAGGGCTTTGGAGCATCTTCTTGGTCCAGCCACTGAGCCATTTGTCATATACAGTCCACTTTCCGTTGCAAGTCACAATCCAGCTGAGAAATGGTTTGTCGTTGCATAGAATAAGAGAAGATGATGCTTCAAAACAACACTTTTTTTGATTTTCAGTCAGCTCATGAGGCACCCATTTATCGATCTTTTTCACCTTTCCAACTTGCTTCAAATGCCAAATGACCACAGAACAGTCAACATTGAGCTCTTTAGCAACTTTTCATGTAGCTGTAAGAGGATCAGCGTCAATCATTGCTGATAGATTGAGCAATCAATCAATTACCAATTGACCAATTGACCAATTCTCAATTAGTCATTGTCAGCTTCCAATGGCTGGCCAATATGCTCCTCATCTTCAAGACTCTTGTCTCCTAGGCAGAACTTCTTGAACCACCACTGCACTGTGTGTTCATTAGTAGTTCCTGGGCCAAATGTGTTGTTGATGTTGCAAACTGTCTGCTGCTTTAAGACCCATTTTGAACCTGAAAAAGAAAACCACTTGAATTTGCTTTTTGTCTAACATCATTTCTACAGTCTAAAATAAATATAAAATAAACAACAAGTAATATGTCATTAGCAAAAAAAAAAAAAAAAAAAAAGCAAGAAATGTGCTTAAAATGATATAAAATAACCACATTTATTTAAGCACGTCTTCCAGTATCAAACTGCAAGGTACAACAATGCAAAACCACAATTATTTTTGCACCAACGGTTAGATTGGCTGAAACTGGAACAAAATAGAAAGGGAGTTAGAGAAGGAAGGAAGGAAAGAAGGAAGGAATGGAGGGAGGGAGGGAGGGAGAAAGGAAGAGAGGGAAAGAGAAACTGAGAGATGCAATGATGTTGCCTCAGGAAAATTCCAGAGAAGAATTTTTATATCTTACTTTTCTTGGCTTCAAAAAGAACAATTGGAGAATAAAATCATTGATTTTCTACTCTTGTTGTTAGACCATGAATCACACAGTAGGTGCTCAATAAAAAATTTGCTGGGTCTTGGAAAGAATCTTATTTAATTACATATAACAGACAAACTAAAATACAAAGAGGCTCAATTCAGTTCAGTTCAGTCACTCAGTCATGTCCAACTCTTTGCGACCCCATGGACTGCAGCACACCAAGCTTCCCCATCCATCACCAACTTCCAGAGCTTGCTCAAACTCATGTCCATTGAGTCAATGATGCCATCCAACCATCTCATCCTCTGTCGTCCCCTTCTCCTCCTGCCCTCAATCTTTCCCAGCATCAGGGTCTTTTCAAATGAGTCAGTTCTTCGAATCAGGTGGCCAAAGTATTGGAGCTTCAGCTTCAGCTTCACCATCCAATTAATATTCAGGACTGATTTCCTTTAGGATTGACTGGTTTGATCTCCTTGCAGTCCAAGGGACTCTCAAGAGTCTTCTCCAACACCACAGTTCAAAAGCATTAATTACTTGAGCAAGGATTTAATGTTATGTAGAAAAATAATCTGACAAGAATTTCAGCTTTTTTCTGTGTCCTCTGAATATTAAGAAAGCAACATTTACATATATTTCTACTAGTTTACTTCTAGCATTACTTCATCTTCTTGACTAACTACATTAAAAATAACGTGTTATGGGGGAAAATCAAACCTAGATAACTTATAATATCCCCAAACAAGTTTTTTTTTCTCTTTTCAAATTTATATGTATATTTTCCCCAAGAATACGATGCAAGATTATTCAACAATGTTTCCCAAACACAATTTCTCTCTATGTGTTATCTAAAGACTCTGTGATTTAAAATCAAGAATGTACAATATACACTCATTTCTGTATCCATCTTATATTATCCTTAAAAATATTGCTATTCCTACCATGCTCTTCTTATGAAACCTTAAGAGCTAACTCCTTTAATCCCCCAAATATGGCTATTAGTAGCTGTGGTTTCAACAATACTCTTTTGCATTTATTTTGATAGAAATTAATTATTACATTTTTTGATGAAGAGATTATTCTTCATACCATCTAATGTTTGCTTCAGAAATATTTATGAATGTATTTTCAGAATTATACCTTTTAGGAAGAATAGAAATGATATTTTTCTCTTCCCATGCATTAATATTTTTAGTGCCTGAATGCCTCTGTTACTTTAAAAGAAGACTGAAGCATTTTTCCATCTGCCTGTTAAAATGATATGAGTCTTAATTAAAGTCATTTGCACCTGTGCATATATCCAGCTACCCACACATCTCCCACCTACTAGTGAAAAAGCTTGTATCTCCTTCAAAAATAAAAAAGGGAACTATGATCTTTAAAAAAATCATAGAAGACAGACAACACTGAGAAGTAAGTTATGATGGTTTTGGGTATCTTCTATTGATGACTTTTTCATCTTTTAATATTGTTCGGCGGGTGATATAAAACAGTTGGTATTCCTTAAATTGCTGGTTTCTGTGTCATTTATAAGGCAGCCTAGCTGAAAAAGTCAAGTAAAGAAAGAAAAATTCATCAACAAATTCTCACCCACTCGCTGGTTGCTTGTATGTGTTGTTAGCTTTGGCAATTCAATCTTTCCTTATTTATGAAGATAGGAAATAATCATAACTGAAAGGGAGAAAGAGAGAAAGAAAAGGAAAGAAAGGACAGAAGAAAGATATTTTTAAAAAAACAATAGGAATCATCTAAAAACTTGATGTGATCAAGTATTTTTCTCCACCTACAAATTTTTTCCAAAGAATTCTAATAAATATAAAACAGATGTGTCTTTTTTCCAGCTCTTTTTCATTTATCTTGGGTAAAGAAGGATAATGAAAATGCTTTCAGTCAAAATAGGTGAAACTGGGAAAATAAAGGACCAAACTAGTCTACAAAAGAATGCTCCTGTTGCCATTTAGATGTCTGACTCTTTGCAACCCCATGGACTGTAGCCCGCCAGGTTCCTTTGTCCATGGGATGATCCAGGGAAGAACACTGGAGTTGGTTGCCATTTCCTTCTCCGGGGGATCTTTCCTACCCAGGGACAAACCTGTGTCTCCTGTATCAGCAGGCCAATTCCTTACCACTGAGTCACCTGGGCAGCTCACAAAAAGAATAATGGAAAGTACATTAAATGTTGCTTTAAAAACAAACAAACATTCAGTTAAGTATAGAATAGTGATTTTGAACCCCAGCTTTACTTTCAAAACTCTTGGGGAGCTTTTAAAAATGCTTACATTCTTAGCCCCACACTCAGTGATGATTTAATTGTGGCCCAGGCATGGATACTTTCTGAAGTCTCTCCAAGAGTGTCCAACAGGCAGTCAGGATTGAAACCTGCAGCATAGAGAGTATTCTGTATTTATCAATAGACTCCTAAACCTGACTTCAGATGCCTCATTTAAAGATAAGCAAATAGGCTCAGAGGGGAAAGTGATCTGCTCAAGGCCTCACAGTTAATTAGAGACTTAGTTTGAACTGGTACCCAGGGTCTCATAATCCCAAAGATGACTCAGTTTATACTGTAAAATGCTGTGGCTGAGACTTCCCAGATCATGACATTAAGAGCTATGAACCCTCTGTACTTGGTTTCCAAATTGCTGGTATGAATCCAGGCACTGCATTATTAGTACAGAGTTTATATCTTCCAACAACATTCAGGCCATTTCTCTAAAAATGTGATAATAACCCATGTAACAGGAACTTCCCAAATGTCTAATAGTAATTTCCTGTGCACATTAACTCAGTCTTGAGGACACATAAAAATGTTCTATATTACAAAAGTCCTCCCAATCTTCCTATGTCTGATAACAGAGTATGGCTTGGATCTTTCTAGTCATTCATTTTTTCTATTATTCAAAGGGTTATTCTGACCTAACCACTTAAAAAATAGAAACAAAAATGGTAGATGCATGAATAGAATTCCACATTTTTCTTTCTTGTACCAGAAAAAGTTAATGTGGATTCCTTGCATCCAGTAGTTAACTGGTCTACTTTCTCCCAGTGGCCTTAATGAGCAGCGGTTCTGCTCATTAAGCCATATGCTCTTGAATATCTCATAAAGGGCAATTCAAATTATAGCCATGGTTTCTTTATCCTACTCTTCCCATTGTTACTTCTGATTGGACTTGGCATCATTTCTTCCACATTTTGGCTGTATGATTCTTCATGCTGTCAGTAGCACCTAAGGATATTTTGTATGTAAGAGCTCCCCTCTTTTGTTGTATACAAAGGTATCATTAATTAATTTGAAAAATCTCTTTAAAACAAGCCCAGATCATATTTTAAGAATATTATTCTTCAATAGTGGGTCATTATCATCAAATAGCATTTTTGTAATGTATTTCAGTGCACTTGAACCCTATTTCACTTTAAACTGAGGAACCAAGTGCATGATTTTGGACTCTTTTTTTCCATCGAATTTCAGATTCAGAAGGCATCTTAGAAATGCTGTGGTCTAAATCCTTTATTTGAGACATGAGTTCATAGGAGCAGGGAAAGTAAAATAGCATCCCTAGTGTCACCTTGATGATGGCAGAACCATTGCCTAGGTCTAGTTTCCCAAACAGTTAAATCCACAAATCTCTGTGCTATGCCAGCCTCTATTCAGCATGACTGTGACTAGGACAGTAGGAGGAGAAAAATGTAAAGCTAACATATGTTCGTGTCCCTGTGGCCTCCTTTCTTCAAAAAGATTCTTTTTTAGATTGTTAGCTTTATGGTAATTTGCTGCCTTGTGTCCTACTTAAGCTGACACTCGTGTCAAGTCTTCTATAACTGCATATGATTTTGGAATTTGTCAAAGGATATAGATAGCTTAAAACATCCTAAGCCAAAGTCTGTGACTGATCCAGGTTTAAAGATTTTATAACCCTAGAACTCTGTATTTTAGAATTGTCAAATATTTTAGTATTCCCTTTGTCCTCTAAGAGGTTTTATTGGTAGCTTCTCTATCCAATATGTGAAGAACTGGATGTAGAGGGAACTCAGCTGAGCTGCAGTCCTGTCCGATTTTAAAAGGGAAAGAAGAACGGAAAGACCTCCATTGACATTATGGGTGCTATAGAGAGCTGTGGGCATAAATATTTAATGTAGTAAATTATAGAGAGACATTTGCATTTTATGCACTATTCTGAAGTAAAAAGGATTGTTGAACAATAAGGACACTTTCTGTAATTATGTTTCATTTTTAATATGCAGAGAATTGACTCTGGGTTCAGAGTAGTTATTTAATGAAATCTCAAAGTAACCTTGTCTGGTATTTCTCTCTTTATATCTTGACATCAGATTAAGAGCAGACAATGAGGTTGATTTTTTAAAAAATGATTATCTTGTCATTGAACAGATGATATATTTTGAATTAAAAAATGATCTTCATCAGGTAGATAGTCTCAAATTCATCTGCGTTGGATGCAAACTCTAAAAATTGTCTATAAAAAATAGGCAACAAAATAGTTTATGTTTCTGCATCTTTGTATCTATGTCTGTACAATTCAGTGAAAACGATGTTTAATAAGTTGGTGACATCAGAATGCTAAGATAGTGATCTCTGGAGTGCTGGGGATTTCCCGTACCCAGAGATAAGATGGTGCTGATTATAAGCCACTGACCTTCGAGAACTCCTTACACATTTTTTCCTGGTTCTTGCACACTTCTCCTGGAGAATCTCCCTTTAATACTGATGGCATCACCATTACTCTTCTCCTCAAAAATAAATGCAAACTCTGAAGGCTGTCACTCAAAACCCTTACTTCTTCTTTTCTATGTAAATTCAGGCCCCATTCTTTCCTAATATAAGGCCTCTCTAGACAGATTAAACTTATTGTAGAACCCAAAACGTTGTTCCTGTCTACCCTTTGTTGAAAGTATTTGCTTGTGCTATTTTGTCAGACTGAAAGTTTGTTGTTAGACAGGATCAGTTTTGGGGAGGATAGCCCCAAGGTAAAAGCCTGGAAGCCAGCTTGGGGCTATTAACACAAAAAGTTCAGGGGTTCAAGGTGTTTGAGGAAAGTTCTAGCAGGAGAAAATGGAGGTTCTGGATGGACACAGGCTTTTGGCCTCCTGGACTCCTTGCCCTGTGGTGAGAGTGCAACAGGAGGAGAATCAGAATGAGATCCTCCAAGGAGTAGTGCCCAGGACAGGGGCCCTGGTTGCCCAGGGCTAAGGGTGACATTGTCTTTACTTAAATCTGCTCCAAATAAAAGACATAGAACGCAATGATATTAAAATGTTAATAACGTGATGGTATTTGACATTTAGAAATGTCCTTAAAAGTGAATTTATATTGCATAATGCATGCATGCTCAGTTGCTCAGTCATGTACAACTCTTTGCAACCCTATGTAGTATCGTCCACCAGGCTCTTCTGTCCATGGGATATTCCAAGCAAGAATACTGGAGTGGGTTGCCATTTCCTCCTCCAAGGGATCTTTCCAACCTTGGGATCAAACTCACGTCTTCTGCATTGGCAGACAGATTTTTTTTTTTTTTTTTTTTTAACCACTGAGCTCCCTGGGAAGCCTATTATTATACTGACCAGGGCTTTATGGTTGAGTGATAAATATGGGCTTCTACTGATCATATTCACAGCCCACACTTCCTCTGTGGCAGATAAGAAAGACACTGATTGCCTTCATGAATAATTCTCATTGAACAAAGCAGGCCACAGCATTGGCTGAAGAGAAAAGCCTAAAACAGTCATTTCTGAGGGCTGGCCTATGCACATCATTTCTCTTCTCTGGCCCAGAGTAAGTGAACAGCATGATACTCACATGTTAAAAATAAAGATTTCAGAAAGAGAATGTGCCACACTGGGAGTCAAGACACTATTCAGAGTCAGACAGATTGGGAATCACATCTCAGCTTTATTATTTACCAGTGTGTACTGGTTTCTTCATCAGTAAAATGAGAATTATGTAATCACAGAGCAGTTACTCAACAAACATCTGTTTTCTTCCACTCATTTTTTCAAATCTCTCCCTATCCTAAGAAAAATCCAGAGAGTGATGGAACTAGATCAAGATTTCATGTATAGTCTATATGTTAGTCTTCAGAAGCTTATTTCTCAGAGTTCTAGAGGCTAGAAGTCCAAGCTCAAAGTATCAAGAGGTTTGGTTTCTCCTGAAGCCTCTCTCCTAGGCTTGCAGATGGCCGCCTTCTGACTGTGTCCTCTCGTGGCTTTTTCCCTATAGGTATGCTAAGAGTCAGACACGACTGAGCGACTTCCCTTTCACTTTTCACTTTCATGCATTGGAGAAGGAAATGGAAACCCACTCCAGTGTTCTTGCCTGAAGAATCCCAGGGATGGGGGAGCCTGGTGGGCTGCCTTCTATGGGGTCACACAGAGTCGGACACGACTGAAGCAACTTAGCAGCAGCAGCATGCATCCTTGGTATCTCTTCCTCTTCTTACGAAGAAGATCCCAGTCATATTGGATTGGGATCTCACCCTTATGACCTCATTACCTTAATTACCTATTTAAAGACCGAATCTCCAAAGATAGTCACATTCAGTGTTAAGCTTCAACAAATGAATTGAGGTCAGGAGAGGGCATTGGAGAAGACCCTGATGCTGGGAAAGATTGAAGGTAGGAGGAAAAGGGGATGACAGAGGATGAGATGGTTGGATGGCATCACCAACTCAATGGACATGGTCTGAACAAACTCTAGGAGTTGATGAGGGACAGGGAGGGCTGGCATGCTACAGTCCATGGGGTTGCAAAGAGTCAGACAAGACTTAGCAACTGAAAAACAACAGCAGGGGAGGGCACAGTCCGGGTTCATACGTGTGGGAGTAGAAAAGAGATGGAAAAAAGTAAATAACTGGAAATTTCAATTACATACCAGAGTTTAAGTTTTTCTCTAAAAATGTGTTATAGGATGAGATTGAATCTGAATTTCTGCTTCATCTTTACCAACAGCAGACTGTCTGGGGACCACCCATGAATTTTCTAGAGTGCCTTCTGTGAGGCTAAAGAAGCCATGAGATTTTTTTCTGGAATAGGAGAAAACAAGCAAGCAAGCAAACAAATGCTCTAAAAAATAAATTCAAGAAACTCTGCAGATTATACCAGCCTCCTAGACAGGGACAGTGTACAAAATTTTGTTAAAAGACTTGAAGAAATCTTAAGAGAGCAAAGCTATTTAACATTGTTTAACCCAGCATTTTCCCAACTTATCTAACTGTTGAAACATTTTGTTATTAATACCTATAGTCTATTAAGAGTTGTAGGTGTTTATGGCATGCAGAATTTGTGTTTCACCTGTGTGAACACATTTTTTCTCAGAGTTTGAGATTTCAGCAACTTGGTTGGTGTTGGGATGCAGAGAGAGGAGGAGCTGAGCTAGAAGCAAATTTTTAGAATATGTTGTAGACAGAAATGAAATCTAGGCTGGGGTAACATTATATCACTCCAGTAGGAAAAATCTGGCAAGAGCCACTCAAAACCCTAATTTCCATGAAATTCCCCTCTTCAGATTTTTTTAAATCAAGGACAAAGAATTAATTAGAAGACTAGGCATCAGTCCCTCTTCTAAGCTGCAACTAGCATAATATTTATGTGTGTATATATATATATATATATATATATATATATATATATACAGTCTATCCCTATTAAAAAAAATGTTCAATTGTTTTCCTTTGCTCTCAGAATTTGCAATGAAGCTCTTTCCCCCAGGAGATCTTACATATCTGAACCAAGTTTCTCTCTCCACCTCACTTAGTATTGGGTTGGTCAAAGACTTTGTTCAAGTTTCCCATACTATCTATGGAAAAACCTAAGCAAACCTTTTGGCCAACCCAATAGCTCTCACATCTTCTCCTCTCTGCTCTAGCTATGCAGACCTTCCTTCCCTCTTTCAACTTGCATGCATACTGGACAGTAAGTTTACCCTGGGCTACAAAATTCATCTAGCCCATCCTCATCCGTCCTTTACCACTTGTTGAATCACTATTGAATCAAGATTTCTTGATCACTTTACTAATAAAATGTAGTGTCAGGCCCTTTCGTTAGACCCCACCATCTCTCTTTGTCCATACCATACCTCAAATACCACCTGTATTAGTTCATGTAATTTCTTTCTCTCTCTCTCTCTCTCTTAGAGTAGGAGCCCCATATGGGTAGAAGTCGTGGTGTTGTAGTTTGCTGTCCTTTTCTCTCGCTGTCACAGTGCCTGGCATGAAAATGTCCATACAGACCAAGCAAGACATGTACATTTAATCACTGATTGAACAAAATAAGGAAAAATATGTACTTTACTTGCCACTTTTTTCAAAGCAATCCAAAAAATATTTCAGAGTGAAATGGTCAGACCAGTCTTAGAAAATCGCACTTAATTAGACATTCTGACTTGTTTCAGTGTAACTGATAAATATCTCTTAATAGCTATGGTTTACTAATACAATCTACGTTCCATCTGAAAACTACTGTTAATTTCTTTATTACTTGAATGTTGATATCAGAAGCTGAGTTGTTTGTGCATGCTTCCTGTCTGACTCCTTGCCGCCCTATATGGACTGTAGCCTGCCAGATTCCTCTGTTCATGATATTTTCCAGGCAAGAATACTGGGATGGGTTGCCATGCTCTCCTCCAGGGGATCTTTCCAACCCAGGGATCGAATCTAAATCTCTTGTGTCTCCTACGCAGGTGGATTCTTTACTACTGGTGCCACCTGGGAAGCCCCGAGTTGTTTGTAATCTATACTATTTAGATTGACAACTGATTTCTCCCAAATATCTTCAGTGGATTTTCTACTTATACAATCTCCAAATTTCTGAAAATAAAATTATTGATTCTTTTTAAATAAGGTAAATAATCCTCCTTATAGGAATCCAAGCAAAAGAAAACTAAACAAAGCTACACTGGTGGGCTGTTTGTTCAGAGAAACCTGAGTTCAAATCCATAGTATTTAAAACATTTACTGTGTACTCAGTAAAGATGTAATTATCAGTTTTCTAAAGTGGTTTTATTATAACTAGAGCTCAGAAAGAAGCATTGCTTGCTGAATTCCTATACCACATTTGGCAATTTTACTCACCATTTTGTCCTTTTTTCTATCAGTATGCCAATAAAAATATTGCCCTCATTAGAAATTCAAAGACCTTTTGTTTATTTATTTTTGACCACATCATGTGGCTTGTGGGGTGATCTTATTTCCACAACCAGAGACTCATCTGGGGCCTCAGCATTGAAAGCACTGAGTCCTAACTACTGTGCCCTGGAGGAATCCCCAAGAACTTTATACTTAGAATATAGTTTACAGGAGACAAAATGAGAAATAGTCCATTGAAATCTGTATTAGAGTAATCCACCTGCTATAGCAAGCAACTCCACAACCTCAGTGGCTTAGTAGAGTAGGACTTATATCTTTTTCACAGCACGGACCACAACATATGTCACAGACACATGATAATGAATTAATGGGTTCAATGGGAAATGGGCTATTTTCCCCCTAGTTATTGGGAATTTTCCTTCTGGTGGTTCTTCCAGAGCTCAGGACCTCAAAAAAAAAAAAAAAAAAAAATCCTAATCAGCAGGAGAGGGATACAAGAGAATGCGGATTCTGTGGGGAGTTTTAGGACTAGCCCTGGAGCTGGCATACGTCACTTCCACCCACATTCTAGTGACCAAATCTCAGTTGTATGGCTCTCCTTGACTGCAAGGAATTCTGGGAAGTGTGATTTTTCTAGGTGCTCAGAAAGAACAGTTTGGTCAGCATCTAGCTAGTCTGTGCCCACAGGTCCATTTGGCTTTTGCACTACAAGAATAGACAAAAGCATGAAAGTGGAAGTGAAGTCGCTCAGTCGTGTCCAACTCTTTGCGACCCCTTGGACTGTAGCCTACCAGGCTTCTCAGTCCATAGGATTTTCCAGGCAAGAGTACTGGAGTGGGTTGCCATTGCCTTCTCCAGGGGATCTTCCCGGCCCAGGGATCGAACCCGGGTCTCCCACATTGTAGGCAGACACTTTACCCTCTGAGCCACCAGGGAAGCCCTAAACATAGATTACCTTATTTGAGGGGCTTCTCTGGTGGCTCAGTAGTAAGGACTCTGCCTGCCAATGCAGGAGTCACGGGTTCAGTCCCTGGTCTGAGAAGATCCCACATGCCACGGAGCAACCAAACCCTGTTCCACAACTACTGAGTCTGTGTCCTAGAGCCCAGGAGCTGCAACAAG
This sequence comes from Bos indicus, assembly GCF_029378745.1. Classification (NCBI taxonomy): domain Eukaryota; kingdom Metazoa; phylum Chordata; class Mammalia; order Artiodactyla; family Bovidae; genus Bos; species Bos indicus. The sequence goes on from NC_091761.1 coordinate 113,721,672, forward strand.
AGAAGCCACCACAATGAGAAGTCCATGCACCACTCCTAAAGAGTACCCCCCACTTATCACAACTAGAGAAAAGCCTGAGCAGCCTTGAAGACCCAGCAGAGCCATAAATAAATAAGCAAATCTTAGGTTACATACCTTGAGAAAATTGTCTCTCATTGGCCTGCAATGCTAGAATTTTTTAAAGAAAGCGTTACGAAAATCTGTCAACATTTGCATTATGCCTGATAACTTTAGTGAAGGTTTTTTAGGTAGAGAAAATCTCTTGATGAAAAGAGAGTAATTAAATCATGTGGCCATTTATTTGAAAGTTTTTTAAGACCAAACACAGCCTTTAAAATTCTATTTATTTATGAATAAGTATCATTCTTTGCAACCATAAAAAAATAACTTTTGAATATAAGTCAGTATGTGAGTTTCTGTGTCTTAGGGTGATAGTTACCTGCTGGGCGGTGGTCAGGAAACCTGTCGCTTTATCAGGTCTTTACTAATTGGCATTTGTGTGACCTTGAGTAAGCTATGTAAAAGCTCTGAGCTGTCTTTAAATGTGTAAAATAATTAGGATTCTTTGCATAGTCTCTCTTAGTTCAGTACGTGTCATCTGTTTTATTACTTTACTAAATGGTGTGTGTGTGTGTATGTGCTCAGTCCTGCCTGACTCTGTGACTCCAGGGACTGTAGCCTGCCAGGCTCCTCTGTCCATGGAATCTCCTAGGCAAGAACCCTAGAGTGAGTTGCCATTTCCTCCTCCAGGGGATCTTCCCAACCAAGGATTAAACCCTTGTCTCTTGCACTCCTGCGTTGGCAGGCAGATTGTTTACTACTGGCGCCATCTGGGAAGCCTACCTGCCTCATCTATTTTATTAAAACTAAGCTTTTACTTTACCACTCTTCTTAACACAAATGTAAGTTTTGTTTCTGATTTTATTTAAAACCATGGAATCTCTAGCTGCTTGAGCTATTATCATTCTTTCTCTCTATATATATTTGAAGAGAAGGCATCCCTTAAATGTTAGAATTGACATAACTGACCCCAAATGACAGAGTTCACACGAGAGAGAAGCAATCATAAAAAATTTAAAACTCACCTCTGCTCCTCAGTGCCCTTTCATTGTGCAGACAGAGGAGGCTTTGCCCTGTTTTCCTTGGAGACTTGGGAGGTAGAATCATAGAAAGGCAAGGGAAGAATCCCAGAGACCACCTGGACTCTTAGGTAAACCATGTTAAGCTGTCTGGCTCTGATCAGTTCCAGACACCACAGTTTTAAAAGACGCAATGACATGCAATTACTGTCCAGGACAGAGAGAATGGGAGAGCGAGAGTTCTGAATTTGCATTCTGAGTATGATGTGACTAAGGGGAGACAGACGCCCTGCTCTAGATGCTAAAGGATGTTTACTTAAGAACAGAACTAGACTAGCTCTCTGAGTTGTTGCAGAAACAGGATGACCAACAACCAACCAATGATGGTGCTTGGAGAGAGACCGACCTGAGCTCCGTACAGGAGCTTTCTAGTACTTAACTATGTTTTCTGTTGAGTCAAGCTTTCCCATGAGATGGGAACACTACCATCCTGGGATACCTCCCCACTAGGTAAGATGGCCATGAGCAATTCCATACACTACACCCTCCTTTTTATGAGTTGTTGTGTTTAGGATTTCTGAGATCTCTTTCAGCTCTCCAATTTGATGCCTGAATCTAACACACATCTGATAATGCATTTGAGTGTAGTGCTTCCTTTAGGGTCCAAATGTGTTGTCTTTTCTGCCTAATTAAGTTGCCTTTATCAACCTTTCCATGGTTCAGCAGTGGGAATAGAATGGAAAGACTTCAATTTTGAGGATTATACTAATATAAGGGGATAATTCTAAAGCGTCCTTTATGCCCATAGCAAACTTGAATTCTCATCAGAAACATGAGCTTTGGTCTCTATATTTCCAGGGTATTTTGAATCTGAGAGATCTCTGTGTGAAAGTGTGAAATTTTGAATACAATAACAGTCACAAACCGCAAATTTAAAAGTCTCTTGTCTAAGTCATCTGAATCATGTAGATGTTTCATGGAAGCAGTTAAGTGATAAGGTAAATTAATCTTTTTAAATATTGCAAAAAATCAAAATAATCTTATGTCTCCCCAAGAAAACAGTGTTTACTGGTCATATTTACAAATAAATATTTATTTACTCAGACAGATTACTTATTTTCTGGTCTACCATTAGCAAGTCAATAAAAAAACATGTATGCATTAACAAAAAACAATAATTTTGGCTATAGGAATTAACTTTTGTTTGTCAGTGAGGGTTATTGGTTCCTGCCATGGTCCGTGTGCTGGCTGAGTTTGGAAAGGTTGGTGGAGAGGCTGAGTCATGGTCTAAGATAGGGTTACATCTGGGACTTACACTCTAATAAGCTCACTGTCCTGAGTGAAGAAACAGGGATGCATTCATTCATCCCCTTGATTTTCATTGATGTCTATTCGATATTAAGTACCAACATGCAAGATGTAGTCTTTAGTCTTAAGAAATTTATGGTCTGGTGGGAAAATCATATGTGTAAATTAGTAATTACATGACCTTTCCAACCTAAAAAAACAACTTTGGAGAGATGACAAAACTGTCCATTTTAAACCATTGTGGTTCCCCAGACAGCTATAGGTAACGGTCCATCAGAACAAATTGTTTTCTTTGTCTCTAGAGCTTGAAAGGGGTTTTTAGGTGGTGGAAATCTGTAAGAATCTTTAGTGCTATGTCACTGTTGAGAGATTGAATGTTGATGAGAAAGAGTGAACAAGGATTCAGGGAAAACTCAGTGTCCGGTGAGCAGCAGATCTGGGGGAAGGCCTTGACACCCATCCAGGGAGCCATGTGGCTGCAAGTGGCCCAGGGCAGAAAAGAGAGAGAAATGAATTAGAAGCTGGAGAGACAAAGATATGCTCAGAGACAACATAAAGTAAAAGTGAAAGTGAAGTCACTCAGTCATGTCCAACTCTTTGTGACCCTATGAACTGTAGCCTATCAGGCTCCTCCATCCATGGAATTTTCCAGTCAAAAGTACTGGAGTGGGTTGCCATTAGACAACGTAAGCAGCAGAGAAATGGAAAAACTTTGAAAAAGGACTTCAGAGTTAGCAGCATGAAGAGTGATGGACTGACATCCTATAGAGAATATGTTGGTCATGAAATGATGACTCCTGATCTTTTAACCTTATTTATCAGTCTTCAAAACACTGTAAAACGTTTAAGACAATAATATGTAAAACACGCAGTCTGAAAGATCAATGCAATGCATTAATATGTGCTTTTATATAGCAAGATGAGATTTCAGTGTGAGAATCAGATGTTTAGATCAATAGTCAACACCCCATGATAGAGGATGAGCAATTTCTCTGTGGTTGACTTCTTGCTACATGCTGGAGCTTAACTGTTCTTTCAGCTAAACTGAAAGAACTTAGTTTTCACATAAAAATGTACCTTGGTACTTAAGATTCATTTTGTTTAGGAAAGTTTGTTACTAAAATCAATTTTGTTTTCAATAGGTGTTAAGAAAACACTGAGAGATATGGATATGGATAAAACATCCTTATTCCTCTGAATAGATTTCTTTGGGTTTCAGTATTTCTTAGTCTAATTGTCTGCTTTCCATTTGTCTCTGGTCAACAGCTATTTTAAAGATTGTTTTTATTTTATTTAGGAAATGCATTTTGTAGGAAGCTGCTCTTGAACATCTATGGCAAACCTGGTTTCAGTTCAGTTCAGTTGCCCAGTCGTGTCCGACTCTTTGTGACCCCATGAATCGTAGCATGCCAGGCCTCCCTCTCCATCACCAACTCCTGGAGTTCACTCAAACTCATGTCCATCGAGTCAGTGATGTCATCCAGCCATCTCATCCTTTGTCGTCCCCTTCTCCTCCTGCCCCCAATCCCTCCCAGCATCAGGGTCTTTTCCAATGAGTCAACTCTTTGCATGAGGTGGCCAAAGTACTGGAGTTTCAGCTTTAGCATCATTCCTTCCAAAGAAATCCCAGGGCTGATCTCCTTCAGAATGGACTGGTTGGATCTCCTTGCAGTCCAAGGGACTCTCAAGAGTCTTCTCCAACACCACAGTTCAAAAGCATCAACTCTTTGGCGCTCAGCTTTCTTCACAGTCCAACTCTCACATCCATACAAGACCACTGGAAAAACCATAGCCTTGACTAGACAGACCTTTGTTGGCAAAGTAATGTCTCTGCTTTTTAATATGTTATCTAGGTTGGTCATAACTTTCCTTCGAAGGAGTAAGCGTCTTTTAATTTTATGGCTGCAATCACCACCTGGTTTACTCTCCAGTAAAATGATCAATAGTACATTTATGATTTTCCTACTGATTTTTCAGATATGCCTTCTACTTATATATGAAGGTACAGGGGCACAAGGCTGAGTAGTATGATTTCTGCAAGTTTTTTGTTCAGGTTTCCCTAAATATACCTGCCAAAGTTCACTAAAGTCTAACTTCTGGGACTTGAAAACAAAGAAAGGAGAAAAGGAAAAAAAAGAACCCTTTTTGTTCCCAAAGCTGTACTGGGCTTTTATTTAGTTGAGGTTTGAGACCAAAGTGACACTTCCCTGGTGCCTGTAAGTGAGTAATTTGAATGAGAACAAAGAAACTGAGACTGGTATAGAGGGAGAAGCTTGACATACATCCTCAGCCTTTCATATTTAAAATAGTATCCGAACCTGTAGGAACAGTACTGAACCCAGTGATAAATTAGAGCATTTTTTTTTAAGTTGGTTAGTTTCAATTCCAGTGGTAGAAGACTGTGTGTGTGTGTGTGTGTGTGTGTGTGTGTGTGTGTGCGCGTGCGCGCCCGCATGCGCACGAGAGAGAGAGAGAGAGAGAGAGAGAGAGAGAGAGAGAGAGAAGAAAAAATTTTAACTGCTTAATGATGGCAGGGGAATAAAACCTAGAAAGTGATAATAAGGCAAACATCCCAACGTTAAGTTTGAAATCTGGAAGAGAAAGCGAGGTGAAACAGATGGGTCATTAGGTTCTGAGGCTGTGACATTTGGAAGCCAGTCACATTTTCTTTGAAACTGTGAATAAACAGCTTGGAAATAGTCTAGGATGTTCTTTTCTTATACTCATTTTATTCCATTTGACTCAGGGCACAGAAAAGCAATTGTTAGTTAAATTGTCTTGCTGTAATTAATTGCTGGGATGTATTAGTTTGAAAATATTTTTTTCTTATATTTGATTTCAGTATAACTGGGACTTAAGCTTATAAATGGGTCCAGGGATCTTTCTGAGGTTGTTTTATGGAACTGCCCTCCTGGTTTATGTTCTGTCTCATAGAATTATATTTTTGACAAGTGTTTATACAACTTCATAGCATCTTGACTCTGGAAGGGACCTCAGTAATGTGGAAATTAGTGAAGACCAAACAAATGAGAACACACGGGGCTATTTATTCAGACTTTGCTGTAGCAAGGCAGTCAGCCACCAGGATGGGCAGAGACTCAAGGCAGGGAGAAAGTGCAAAGCTTTATAGTGGGAAAACGGACTGCTTCGGGTATGCCCCCAGTGGAGGCAGTTGGCATAGGCGAGTTGCAGGCAACCTAAACTAGAAACAGGGTTGTTTCGTTGCCAAGTCCTGTCCTACTTTTTGTGACCCCATGGACTGTAGCCCACCAGGCTCCTCTCTCCATGGGATTTCCCAGGGAAGAATACTGGAATGGGTTGCCATTTCCTTCTGTAGGGGATCTTCCCGACCCAGGGATCAAACCCATGTCTTCTGCATTAGCAGGTGGATATCTACCTCTGAGCCATCTCTGGGAAGCCCAGAAGCAGGGTATCTTATGTTATTGTTAGGGGAACATATTTGACTTTCTCTGTTTGGTCCTATGTTAAAAGCGGGGATAAAAACTGCAGACGCTGACAGTTTTTAATCAAATCCTGTCTGTTTTGGGCCAATTCTTACACAGGTTGCAGTTTGCTAGAGATAGCAGTCCAAAGTCTCTACAAGTCTGACTTATGCATTGCAGGTTAGCTTTCTAGACTGATCACTGTAGATGATCAGCTAGAATTCTATTTTTATATGTGGTCTGGCAAGTTTACATCTGTATCTTCAGTCTCTCAGTGATTATCCAAAACAAACATAGAAAGAATAAATAAATTCATGAAGGACAAATTGCCGTAGTTTTTTTTTTTTTAATGAATACTCTGTTTAATATGTGTGGCCCTGTTTCATTTTTAAAATGTTAAAAATGTAGGATATGATTAGATCCTTCAAATTAAATTGGGAAAATTAGGCAGGGCTGGTCTTACGTCCGTTTTGTAGTTAAGCAAAGCAGAGATCCAAAAGGAAAAGCCAAGGGCTCAGTGTCATGGGTCACCAGCCATGTGGCCACAGTGGCTAAGGATTCCAGCTAGGCCTCTCAGATCCCTCTCCCAGCTGCTTACTGTATTACAAACTATTCTATCTCTGCCCCACAGATTCAAATCACAGGGAACCGAAGTATGACATTTGTCTTATCACACTGCTGGAAGATGATGAGCGTTTGAACTTCCATGCAGAGACAACAAAATACAGATTCTCTGAACCTCTTCTGTCACTGTTCATTATACTCTTTCTCAAAGATTCTTTCTTTGAATTAAACTTTCAACCTGGCAAACTTTACAGCTTGTGATTGTCAGGTAATTAGACTTTTGCAAATACCGTTAGCTCTGTGCCACTTGAATACATTTGTATCACTCACCAGATCCCCATCTTCCATTAGGAATGTTGTATTTCCTACACACATTGGAAAGATGCCGGAGGATTTAGGAAAACTATTCCATAAATGAGTTAGTTACATACCCACTGAGCAATATGCTAAGAGCTAGAGGCACCAATGGAAAAAAAAAGCAAAAATCAACACTCAGATCCTGCCTTTAAAGAACTCGGGGCCTTTTAAGAAGAACAAGTACACAGAAAAAAATGATACAAGACAATGTCAGTACAGAGATGTTATCCCACCATGGGCTATATATGAGGTAGGGTGGCTTCAAAGGATACTTAAACTGAGTAAAGATGACTGAGGAAAGAGTTCTCTGATGAAAGGAAAGGATATAAGGGTTTTTCAGTGCAGGTGAGGTAGGAGATAGTAGCTATGCAAAACCAGCATTGTTTTTGTTGGAGAGGGAGTAGAGAGGAAGAAGCTACAGCTAATTTATTGATGTTACTTGAATACAGTGTTCAAGTAGGAAGTGAAAAAGTTAAAGAGGCAAAGAGTGAGATGGAGAATCATGCGGGTCATAGGGACCTTAGACATACTTCTGTAACAGGAAGCTTCTGGAAGGATTTTAGCCAGGGATACATTATGAATAGATTTGCATTTTTTGTTTTTGTTTTTTGTCTTTAAATACTTATCTATATGCACTACAGAATGACTATCACATCAGTTCCCTGAAATAACATTATTCTGAATGTAGCAAGCTGGTATCACTCCTAAACCATATTTATTTACTACATATGCTCTTTTAAAAATTAGGAAGTGATTATATTTTTAAAAGAATTTCCCATAAGCTATTTTTTAAAAAATTGAAGAGTAGTTTATTTACAATGTTGTGTTAGTTTTAGATGTACAGCAAAGTCATTCAGTTTTATATATGTATATACATTCTATACATAGAAATTTATATATGTATATATAATTTACATCCATATATACATTTATATATGTATATACATTTCTATATATAGAAATACATATGTATAGAAATGTATATATACACGTATAGAAATATATATGTATAAAAATGTTTATATACATTTCTATGTATAGAAATGTATATATATTATATATAGATGCATTTTTATATTTGTTGTTTAGTCGTTGAGTCATGTCTGACTCTTTTGCGACCCCATGGTGGACTGTAGCTCACCAAGCTCCTCTGCCCATGGGGTTTCCCAGGCAAGAATACTGGAGTGGGTTTTCATGTCCTTCTCCATGGGAATCTTCCCAACCCAGGGATCAAACCCACATCTCCTGTATTGGCAGGTTTTTTTACCAGTGGAGCATCAGGGAAGCCATACATATGTAATATCTATCTATCTATTCACATATATATTCTTTTCAGATTCTCTTCCTTTATAGATTTTTACAAAATATTGATATAATCCCCTGTGCTATCTGGTACGTCCTTGTCGGTATCTATTTTATATATCACAGATATAATATGTATAATATTATAGTACTATATAGTATCTATCTGTTAATTCCAAACTATATGTGCTTTTAAATACTAATGTACATGACTTACAGAATGGCTATCACATCTAGTCCCTGAAAAAACACTTGATCAAATTTGCATTTTACACCATCACTTTGGCAGTATATGGAGCTTATTTTTTGGGAAGTCAAAGACAGAGTCAAGGAGGTAAGTTTGGTGATGATTAGAGCTTGAACCAGAACTGCTGAGATAGACATGATAGAAAGAGCAACAGAAGGTAAAACAAGATATTCACAGATAAAATCTGTAGAATTTGCAGACTGATGGATTGGAGAGTAGCAGTTAAAAAAGAGATAGATAAGTTTCTAACTTGGATGGTTGGCAGAACAGAAGGAATCATTAGTTTAGTTAGAAATGGTGTCAGCACAGTGTGTGAAATGTTAAATTTGTTTTATCTAAGGGACATCCAGATGGAGCATCCAGTAGGCAGTTGGATGAAAAAGTCCACAGCTCAGGAGAATGGTCCAGCCTTCCCATAAACTATTCAGAAACCACCAGCCTCCAACAATTGCTAGTAGAATCCTGGAGGATGAAAGCATAGAAAGAATATATTCTTTCAAGTTGTGACTGTATTTTTTAGTCAACACAACCCAAATGGAAGGGACACTTGGAAGAAGAGAAGGTGTGAATGACACAGAAAAGGTGTTAGACAACACACCACAGAGAAATGGCCATCAGTGACGCCAAGAGAATTGAAAATATCAATAAGAGAGTAATATGCAGATTAATCTGGTTACTCTCTTATGGTAATGATGTAAAGAGAGTGGCTTAAAGTGTCTTCTAAATTTGCCAACTAAAAGGCACTAGGTGATTTTAGCAAAAGCACTTTGTAGTAGAGTGGCTGGGCTAAATCTATGTCACAGGTGGGTAGCACAATGAGAATGTAAAGAGAAGGACTGTAAAAGTGCTTTTTATGAAATTTCCTTGAAGATTTGCACCCGGGAAGAGTTACTGAAGAATACTCAAGGTTCATTGAGGTTCTCCATTCCAAAGGTATAACTGTTTCTCACTGATGATAACCTGCAAAGCTCGGAAAAACGGGCCTGTGTGATGTGTCCCGGATTTATTTAAATGTTATCATCTCCAACACACCTAAGTTTCCAAAAATACATTAAAATATTTTATAAAATATTAAATATTTGCTAGAAATTAGAAAAACATTAAATATTCTTTAATTTTTAAAGGAATCTGGGGAGGATGTGACTTTTGTTTAAGAGAATATAATTCTGGTTAATACACAGAATCCACAGAGGAGCTGAAGGTTCGGAGCCACAGCACGGAGCCAATACCAAAGTTGGACAGCAAAGAGAGAGGCCATCATGGGGCATCGTCCTCCAGAGAGCCTATCAAAGCTCAGGAATGGGATGGGACCCCTGGGCCACCTGTGGTCACCAGCAGACTGGGAAGATGCTCCGTGAGCCCCACATTACTAGCAGGAAACCACAGCTCAGGTAAGAAAGAGAGTAATCCCCCAAATGGTAAGTCCTCATGGCTCTAGAAACTGTTTTTATGCAATTATCCCTTAGAAAATCATAACCGCAGGTATCTCTGTCTCTACTCATAGAGACAGTGTAAGTAGCCCTTCGCACAAAAGGAGGGAACAGTATGTGGTACACTCCAGGGAACATTCTTCACATGGATGATGGAGAAGTGAATGGTGCTTTTCAGAGCTGTACAATGCAGCAACCCTGACAATTCCAACCATCTGTACTAAATTTCTTAACAAAACAAAAAAAAACACTAGGGGCTCATCTAAAGCAGTTTTCATTTTATAAAGTTGAAGTAATTTAGAGTTTATGCCTCCTTTGCTTTAAAAAAGATTTTAGACTACTGGGAAAAATAAATAGGAAGTAACATGGAGAAAAAAATGTAGCAAAGATGATTGGAAGGCAATAGAGAGTGTACATATTATAAGGCATCTGATGTCATAAGATGAAGACAGTAACTGGTCATTGGGCAAGGTACTATGTTTCCATATAAGCTGAAAGAGTTACAAAATTATAATTTAATACATCTTAAATTCACAACTTGAAATTAAAATCTGAAATGCAGTTTTGCAATGTTAATTGTTGTTGTTTAGTCGCTAAGTCCTATCTGACTCTCTGCAACCTTGTGGATTGCAGCAATATTGATAGATAAATATTATTAAACAACATTTTTAAAAACACAGAATATATGTGCTTTGAATTGATTGATCGACATGGTGGATTCACAGAGAACTGTTAACTGAAATAAACAACAATCAGGCAGACGCCTGTAGTTTTCAGCTTTCTATTCTTTAAGAGTGTTAGGACTCTGAAAGACCAATCCTTTAATGTTCTTTTCAACTCTGATAGTCATCTTGGAAAGCAATTAGCGTGAATTTAGCCTGGGGTCTCTGACTGTCATGCACAAGATAAAATTGGAACAGGATGGATGATATATGTATTGGGAAAAGGATGCTTCCAGGACATTAGCCAGGCGAGGCAGAACAATAGCTTCCTCAGACTTAAATGTAACTAAAAGCTTCAGTGCTATTGCCATATCACAAATCATATGGGTCATCAGCTTGATAGTGTGAGTTCAAATTTCAGAGAAGGAACATGTGAATTTAGTAGAAATCTAAAAATAGATTTTTGATCATAAAATATAAATATCTATAGGTATATGAGAAGATATCTGTTCATTTTGTCATGAAGAAGAAAAACATAGGAAACAAATGGAATTTTGTAGGATAAAAGCCACTCCCAAAGAAGGTTGACATCACTATTCTATTGGGAATTGTGATTCATTTTAGTTTATTTATTAGTATATTTTTGGTTATTTTGTTATTAGTATATTATTAATTGTATTGTTTTTAGTTATTTGGTTATTAATATATTAGTATCAATAATGTTTTTAATATTAATATATTTTTAGTGATTAAGTTTGTGCCACTATCCAAAAAAAAAAAGTATAGTATTTGCTCCTGTTGTGACCACAGATATTTTATAAAATCCAGAAGCATTAGCTGAATGTTTATTATGTAACAGCACTGTTTGAGGATCTGTGAGTACAGTAATGAGTAAGACATCTTCATATATGGGGCCTCAAAGGCAAGTGCAGGACAGATGAGTGGACCATTGCAATAGAATATATTGTATACAAATAATATGCAAACCTAGTAGGGAGAAATAAGCTAGTTTTTCTTGGGAGGGTATGATTTCAGGGAAAACAATGAGAGGCTTTTGGTGTATAGATGAAATCATCATTGCTTACAGAGGTAACTAGAGCTTGAACTATCAGAAACCTGCTTACCAGGAGGACACAGAAGAAATGTCTGCCTTCTAAATGAAAATCTGAAATACTGTAGGATGGACTCTAGCACATTTGGTGTGATGATTTACAGAAGGTTTACAGAAAAAACTGCAAAGTAGGTTGGGACCAGATAGCAAGAATCGTGAAGGGCCTCGTGCATTAAGCAGAAATTCTTTCAGTCACAGAGTACCAATTAACAGTGGTTAAAAAGGAAGTTCTTTGGAAGGAATGATGCTAAAGCTGAAACTCCAGTACTTTGGCCACCTGATGTGAAGAGTTGGCTCATTGGAAAAGACTCTGATGCTGGGAGGGATTGGGGGCAGGAGGAGAAGGGGACAACAGAGGATGAGATGGCTGGATGACATCATTGATTCAATGGACATGAGTTTGAGTGAACTCAGGGAGTTGGTGATGGACAGGGAGGCCTGGTGTGCTGTGATTCATGGGGTCGCAAAGAGTCGGACACGACTGAGTGACTGAACTGAACTGAAAGTAACCCTGGCTTCTGTTAAGACTCCATAGCCTAGAGCAGGAGGTAGGTGGTTTCAAGATTATCGTAACTGTTTAGTGATGTCACTAAGGGCTGAGAAACTTCCTGTCCTATAACTCTTCTCTTTTGCTACCCTGGATGGTACCTTTGTGATCACAAGCTGAGGGCATGGTTCTGAGTATCATGTTCCAACAGACTCTTTTTGATCTACTTGGGCAAATCTAGGAAGCATTCTCTAGATGAGTCACTGAGTGAAGAGGAAGGGACTTCCACGAGCTTATAGAGGGCCTTTCTTTCCCTTACATAAAGAGACCTCTGCTTTATACCTGAAGATGAAATCAACAGTCTATTGCATAAGCAATGGACAGTTATCTGTCCCATTGTGGTTAGGTTTAGCACATTATGTGGTGGACTTTTGTAGTCATTTGTATATTTTTAAGAGAGATAAAACATAAATTTAGTTTTCATCATGAAAAGCCCAATGATAACACCAAGGCTTCAAGCATAGTCAGCATTGTTATTGAATCCAAGCTTGTACTGCTCACTGCATGACAAGTCAATAAATTGAGAGATGAGTTGTTGGGGCAAGGAATAGTGACTTTACTTGTAAAATCATCAGATTCAGAAGATGGTGGACTAGTGTCCCAAAGAACCATCTTCCCCAAGTTAGAATTCTGGCTTTTTTATTCTGAAAAGGGAGGGAGTGTGGCTGGATGCTGCCAGCTTCCTGGTGCCAGAATCCTTTGTACTTGCAGCTGTCCAGACAGGTCTGGTAATGTGTTCCTGCACACCTCCAATAAGATAAGTGTTATTTTCTGTTCTGTAACTTTTTACCTTTGCATGAATGGGAAGCTATTATCAGATACTTGAGAATGTGCTATCTTGTATATATATTTCAGGCTATAGGCAAACTTGGCTTCCTGGGTGGCACTAGTGGTAAAGAAAGAACCTGGTAAAGCAAGAGACATAAGAGACCTGGGTTGGATCCCTGGATCAGGAAGATTTCCTGGAGAAAGGAATGGCAACCCACTCCAGTATTCTTGCCTGGAGAATTCCATGGACAGAGGAACCTGGGGGGCTACAGCCCATAGAGTCACAAAGAATCGGACATGACTGAGGTGACTTAGCACCGAATATGTTTGTCTCATAGGCAAAATTAGTTTACAAAAGGCACAGAGTTAGCATGACTGAGCACAGACAACAGAACAGAGTATAGAGCTAAAGGAGTAGATCCAATAAGGAGTAACATTTGCTTTTCTCTGTTATACAACATGAGATATGGAGCAAGGTTAAGATGGGAAAGCCAGTTTTTACATTTTAATGATGTTAATTTGGAAATGCTCTGGGTTGTCTAACTGAGAAGTCAGCATACAGTTGGAATTGTACGTCTAGAGCTAAAGAGATTTAGTGATGTTAGAGAATGAGACTAGGGCTTTTTGACATGGCTGGTACTATACACCTGGATGATTCTAATCTAGGAGGGCAAGAAACTGAGATGAGAAGGAGCCGGAAACTGTACCCTGGGGAGTCCAGACATTACTAAGTGTGGGCAGAGAGGAAGCACCTGTGAAACAAATGGAAACAAAACCATCAAATAAGACACAAATGAAGTTTTACTGAACACAGCATGTTGCTTAAAAATGGGTAAACTGTAATATGTCTTTGACACTCTGACATAATTCTTCTACGAGATTCAGAGTGTAAACTGAATTTATAATGTGCTTTCACTTCCTTCAACTGAAAACTCCTGAAACATCTCTTTCAGTTGATGGCACCTAAAAATCTCCTCTTCTAGGTCCTTAAGCTCTGTTTGTCGAGTGATAAGTTGACTACTGACCAGAAGAAATAGCACAGATAGCTTTCGTTTTGCGCACTCTCCATATTAGATTATGAAGGAAGTAAATAAGGTGGAAGAAAAGATTTTTGTTACAATTTTGATAAAGACATTTTTGTATCCATTTTACAAGAAATGTGAAATGCAGGGGCAAATATAGAGTTGCATATACAGTGTCCCTGCCAATTAGGGCTTATTCAGTGATACTGAAACATATTAGCATGATATAATCCTTAAAAGAACATTACAAGTATTGAACTTTTAGAAGTCCCTGCCTCCCAAATACTGGGTTAGCCTAAAAGTTCATTTGGGTTTCCATAAGCTGTTACAGAACAAACGTTTTGGCCAGCCCCATAGATCGTTGAAATCCTATCTGTCAAGCCTACTCATATTCCAATTTTGAGAGGGAAAGTGAAAGTTGCTCAGTCATGTCCGACTCTTTGCTACCCCATAGACTATATAGTCCATGGAATTCTCCAGGCCAGAATACTAAGAAGAATAGGAAAATATTTGTTATGTTGGTAGTTCTAATTTTTCTAAAAAGAAAGGACCTAAAATGTGCCAATTCTATATTAGAAAAGGGTATATTTCCACTAGCAAGGAGAGGTTTACTATTTGAATTATAAAGTTCACTCACTTTTGGGGTTTTAAACAAATGGGACACTCCTTAAAGAATCACCTCCGTCAGTGAGATGGCCTTCATCCAGACTAGGTAAATAGCTATGTGAACAGAACATGTTGGACTTGCTATTTTGGAACAGAAGAGAGTGACTCAGTATTTACGCTTTATCCCTCTTCTCCTCACACTTTCTCTTCATTATCGTATCCTTGACGTGGGAGCACTGGATGAGGAATACTCCTGCACTACACTAGAACTGCAGGTGATAACCCTCCTCCCTAAACGAGGAATCACACAGCTCCACACCTGACACTCAAAAGGAATGCAAATTCCACCAGTTGCAACTTTAAATCCCTCCTCTCTGTGTGAGCCGACTTTCTGCCTCTGGTTCTTTCTCTCTCTCTCTCTCTCTCTCTCTCTCTCTCTCTCACTGACACACACACATAGATACACACACACACACACACACACACACACGTATGCACACAAAGACACAAACTGCTACCAGTCACAGACTATTTGCTTTAACAAACGTAGTTTAGCCACTTGAAATGGTTGTTCTTAACAGCTCTTCTGAGGGATGAAGGAAATGCTGAAGTAAAGCAGATGAGTGTATCAGGAGATCTCAGTTCTAATTACTGGTGCTACTGTTTGCTGTGGCATTTTTTTCAAGTCACTGTTGTTTAGTAAATCAGAAATTCTGCAGAGGGGAGAGTCTTGCGGGTAGTGGAGAACTGGGACGCCAGTGCTCATGAAAACAATGAGCAAAAGTAGAAATTATACCAGTATATATTATATTCACAGCAATTTAGATTTCAAAAATTAAATCCATCAACAAGTAGTTTCTAAGCTTGTATCCATCTCTGTTATGTTTTCTGGGGGACAAGCACATACGCACATTATAGGGTATATAAAACATAAACATGGTCCCTGCCACTCTAAAACATTACTATGCTTCTTTTGACACAAAACTATTGAATGTAAATTAATTAGATTATAATTGAACATATTATTTTTCTTATTGTCTCTACTTTTAAAATGATTCAGAGATCAAAAAATGAGGGCAAGCTAGAAAAAGGATGGAGAGATTAATGAGACACATTGAGTCTTTAAATAGGATTGTATCAGGTCTTTTGAAAAAATCATTTATTATTATTATTAATTGAGTAGAAATCTAGAATGAGGACTTTCTACATGGGATGAAGAAGATAAGTAGCACATCAGACTTCCCTGTCCATCACCATCTCTCAGAGCTTGCTCAAACTCATATCTGTTGAGTCGGTGATGCCATCTAACCATCTCATCCTCTGTTGTCCCCTTCTCCTCCTGCCTTCAATCTTTCCCAGCATTAGCATCTCATCCAATGAGTCAGCTCTTCTCATTAGGTGGCCAATGAGTTGGAATTTCAGCTTCAGCATAAGTCCTTCCAATGAATATTCAGGGTTGATTTCCTTTAGGACTGAATGGTTTGATCTCCTTACAGTCCAAGGGACTTTCAAGAGTCTTCTCCAGCATCACAATTCAAAAGCATCAATTATTTGGTGCTTAGTCTTATTTATGGTCCAATTCTCACATGCATATGTTACTAATGGAAAAATTATAGCTTTGATTATATGGACCTTTGTCGGCAAAGTGCTGTCTCTGCCCTCTTAATGCGCCTTGTCATAGCTTTCCTTCCAAGGATCAAGTGTACTTTTCTACTCTACTTCATATTCTAATCATGTTTTTGAAGACTGGAAAGATCACAAAGATGTGAGTGTTTTAGCCAAAGGCCTAATAGTATATAGGATATCTGGGAAGATTTGGCAGAATGGGAACCATTTAATATAAGCAACTGAAAACTAGGATTCAAGAAAGGGAACTATATACAATTGAACCCAAGAGTGTAGTCTTTGAAAATTGATGATTAGTTGATTTATAAGAAAGATGCTTTCCTCTTGAAGTTCTGAAACATACTTTACTTGATAACCTGGGATAATTGGTAACTTTGCTGATAAACCTCCAGGCAACCATAACTGAAAAATATTTCTATCCAGAAAGTCTTATGTGTACAAGTTCAGAGAATGAAAAACACGTGAGAAGCATGCATTGGGCTGCAGAACTGAGGATAGTGGAATAGTATTTATGACAATAATTCCTGGCAAACCATAATAAATCTATGTGGTTTTCCCGCTTTGTTTATGTAAGCCATGCTTTACAGTGGTGTTAATAAATTAATATTTTGGTGTTAATAACATGTAACACTGCTATGCCCCAGTTTATCTTTATAGAAAAGATAAAGGGAATCTCATCATGTAGGTTGTTATGAGGATTAAACTCAGAAATGTATAAGCAGGTCTGGTACAAATCTGACTTGTAATAGCTAGAGACCACGGTTTATTGTGTTCCCATCAGTTTTATTAGAAAGATCTCCAATTCTTTTTTTTCTAGGACAAAACCTGAGTATTTCCTTTGGAAAGCTCAACTCATTGCAAATATAAGGTTTTCTTGAGTCACACAGAATATAATTGGCTATAGGACCACTACTAATAGGAACACGACCACAACATCCTGTCTTTCATTTATTTGTGCATTTCTGACAAAGACTGTAAGTCAATGTAAAGGCCATTTTTGGATTCTCTTGAGTCTGAATTTATGAAATCTGGAGAAAGTATCAGGTATAGGCTTTAAAATTTACTTGCTGTATTATACAGTTATCAAAAAGTCATCTTAAACTCTCATAGTGTTTCTTTTCTGCTTCATAGCAATGGATGAAATTTAAATACACAGATTAGTAAGGACATGGGAATCACAAGAAAACACTGATATACACAAAGGTACACATTTCTTTAATAACTACTCAACTTGACATTCATTCATCTGTTAATTCAGTCATTCATTCCCTTTGTGTATATTTAACAAACACGTATTCAGCATCTACTCTGTGATATTCAGGGACTAGGTTCTGGGGGTGCAGGGTAAGTGGGGTAGACCTGATCTCCCCTTTCCAGAGCTCATGTTCTAACAGGAAAGATGGAGAGTAAAGTTTAACAGATTCTTATAAATGATATAAGGGGGAAATTCTGGGCACAGTTCAGTTCAGTTCAGGCACTCATTCGTGTCCGACTCTGCGACCCCACGGACTGCAGCATGCCAGGCTTCCTGTCCATCACCGACTACCAGAGCTTGCTCAAACTCATGTCCACTGAATCGGTGATGTCATCCAACCATCTTATCCTCTGTCCTCCCCTTCTCCTCCTGCCTTCAATCTTTCCTAGAATCAGAGTCTTTTCTAGGGTCTTTTCTGGGCACAGTCACATGATTTATTCATCTAAAAGGGAATGTAATTCAGACAGGCTTCCTTGAGGAAGTGATATTAAATTTGGTACTAGCATGATGAGTAAGACCTAGGCACATAAGAGGGGATAAAGTGCTCTGTGCAGCTCACTCACTGATGGGTAGATGAAAAAGATTTATTGTTAAAAGCTGATTAGTAGTAAACTGTTTAATATGGCTGTGTAATTCCCAAACTTTATACTCTTCTCCATATTTTCTTATGGCTTGATGCCTTATAGTTGCAATAACAGTCTCAATCGTTCTCATCTTCCTGAATGCACACTCTTTGCAATGTGCTTTAATAACTCCTTATCAACTAGTAAGGTCTATTTCTTACCCCTTAAATCTGGGGTATCCTTGTTTCTTGCATTGACCAATAGAATGAGATGGAGGTGACTTTGTGTCAGTCATGAGCCTCAGCCTCAAGAGGCCATGAATGCTTCCAATCCTACCTCCACCATAAAAACAAGCCTGAACTAGCCCACTGGGAAATGGGATACATATGGAAGAAAGCCAAGAGTCTTCAGCCTTCAGCCAGCCAACTCCCAGGCATGTGAGAAAGCACAGCATGAAACAGCAGAAATGCTTGCCTGACCCAGACCTGACCACGGACGCATGAGTGAGCCCAGCCCAGACCAGAATAACCACCCAGCTGACCCATAGACTCAGGAACAAGACTCAGTGAGCGTCATTTGAAATCGCTGGGTTTGGTTGCAGTGTGAAATCATGAACTGACTGCAGCCGCCATGGTCTGTTTCACTTTTGCTGGTTTTCCATCAAATGGAAATATTTAATTACTATTATTTGATTGCAGTATGCTTCTTAAAAACCCAAAAGTCACAGAAAAAAAAGTGAAAACCCACCCACCTTTTGCGTTAGCATTCCACTTTTCAAAGCATCATTTTTTCATAATTATATTTATTTATTTTTAATTGATTGATGATTGCTTTACAGTATTGGTTTGATTTCTGTTATGCATCACCATGAATTAACCATGGGTATACCTATGTCCCCTACTTCTTGAATTTCTCTCCCACCTCCCACCTTTTCCCACCCCTCTAGGTTGTCACAGAGCCCCAGTTTGAGTTCCCTGAGTCATACAGCAGATTCCCACTGGCTATCTATTTTACATATGGTAGTGCATATGCTTACATGCTACTCTCTCCATTCATCTCACCCTCTCCTTGCTGTCTCTGGCCCTTTCAAAGCATGATTTTTAACTGTCAAGGTTGCATCAAGTTTGGGGCCTGTGCATAGATAGAAACTGTCATTTCTATTATTTTCATTGTTATTATGCAACAGGAACCACAAACCAGTCGGGTAGCATTCAGACCTCATGGTGATTTGGGCTTCACTGCAGGAAATTGACTCACTTCCTGTTTGGCTCTGTATGAGCCACAGGCGGCTGTAGGCTTCAGCATCTATGACCCTCAAGGCTGCCATTCTGTACTGTCAGCTCAGGCAGCAGAGCTCAGTTCCCCACATCTGCTCTCCTTCCCAGTTCTAATTGGATGCTGGGTTATTTCCTCGGGGAACACTGGCCAAATCCGGTTGCTAGGTTCTGCTGGCTAATTTCACACTCCAGAGTTTAACGCTCCCTTACTGAATTCTAGTAGTAAACACATACCAGAATTCTCACGTGGAGTCTTTGGAGAGTATAAGTCATATTCCCAGTCGTCCCACTTTCACTTCTCTGCGGAAAACTGTGACTTCTGGCTGCTAGAATTTGTGTTCACCAGAGAAATGGTTTTATTTGTCTTTCTCTTGATACTGGTGATACAGCTTTGAGAAACAACCAGGACAGGAGAAGTTGGTCTTAACCATTGTAAACAACCCAAATGTGTCTTTTTGGGGTTCGAATGTGCAATGGGCTAATTACAGAATGTTAGAAGGTGATTGCGCTCATATTCCAAGGCTAAAAGCTAAACCACAGAAGCAGAATTTGCAAAGGAGGTTATGGAAGTGAGTGTCCTTAACTGAACCCCTTTCTCTAGCCTAGGAAAAGGGCTGGAGGCTGGGAGGCTAGAAATCAGCTGTTAGAGACTTAGAGTGTGTGTTTGTGTGTGTGTGTATGTATGTGTGAGAGACAGAGGCAGAGACATAGAGGGAGAGACAGAGAGATGAATCTCCATTCCTTATAGACGAGGGATGAGAAAATTGTCTCTCCCAGTGAAAAATCAAGTGATAGAGACGTTTACGGGACCACCTGGAAAATTTGTTATTTTTTTCCAGTCATTGAAGGGACGCCATTAAGGGAAAAAAAAGTACAAGAGGTTAGCTGAATAGCCTATGACCACAGAGCAGACAGCTTCCTAGCTAGTAACTCTTCAGCTACTGCTTATGGGTTAAAAATGTGTGCAAACTGTGTTTTCT
This sequence comes from Bos indicus, assembly GCF_029378745.1. NCBI lineage: Eukaryota > Metazoa > Chordata > Mammalia > Artiodactyla > Bovidae > Bos > Bos indicus. The sequence goes on from NC_091761.1 coordinate 113,741,819, forward strand.
GTGGACCAGATTAAGCCATGGAGAGAAACTCATGGAGGTTGTTTAGGTCATGTGACTAGCCAGAGTGGCAAGGCCTCTGCAGGACATGGCTCAAGGCCCATCCACAGGATGCCCACTGGGCAAACAGATCTCAGGTGAGAGATGGCCAGCCATGTGGGCCTTTCAGGGTGCACTTGAAAGCACCCCACGAAGAGTATTCTTCTCTCTTTCCTTCCCTGCTACACCACAGCGTGAGGCACACCAGCTCATGCTAGCACCAGGCAAGAAGGCTTTCTTATCCCTTCACCTCCCCTCTTTCCTCCTACTTCAACCCTTGTGAAGGCAGACATAGGGAGGATCAAGTTGGAGGCACTGGGGTTAGAACATTGTCAGGCACAATGACAGTGTGTGCCGGAGCTGACCAGAATGGACCAGGAGAGAAGCATCTACTTGAAACAAAGTTCAAAATTGTAATTAATGTAAGCAACTAGGGATTTAAATGATTATTTCATTAAGACTTTTGTGACTTGAAGAAACCAAACGATTTTAAGGTTCTTTATGTTAACAGCTAAATGGAAAACTTAAAAAAAAAGAAAAACAGAATCAGATGTAATTACAAATTTTCTCTAAGATTATTGAAGATTCCATTTAGCCAAGTTATGAAATTTCAATTTATCACCTTTGTTGATTATCTGTGACCCATTTAAAACAATGGGTTTCTCTGGTGGCTCAGACGGTTACAAATCTGCCTGTAATGCAGGAGACTTGGGTTTGTTCCCTGGGTCAGGAAGATATCCTGGAGTAGGAAATGGCAACCCACTCCAGTATTCTTGCTGGAGAATCCCATGGACAGAGGAGGCTGGCAGGCTACAGTCCATGGGGTCACAAAGAGTCAGACACAGTTCAGTTCAGTTCAGTTCAGTTGCTCAGTCATGTCCGACTCTTTGCGACCCCATGAACTGCAGCATGCCAGGCCTTCCTGTCCATCACCAACTCCCGGAATCTACCCATACCCATGTCCATCGAGTCGGTGATGCCATCCAACCATCTCATCCTCTATCATCCCCTTCTCCTCCTGCCCTCAATCTTTCCCAACATCAGGGTCTTTGCAAATGAGTCAGCTCTTTGCATCAGGTGGTCAAAGTACTGGAGTTTCAGCTTCAACATCAGTCCTTCCACTGAACACCCAGGACTGATTACCTTTAGGATGGACTCGTTGGATCTCCTTGCAGTCCAAGGGACTCTCAAGAGTCTTCTCCAACACCACAGTTCAAAAGCATCAATTCTTCCGCACTCAGCTTTCTTCACAGTCCAACTCTCACATCCATACGTGACCAGTGGAGAAACCATAGCCTTGACTAGACGGACCTTTGTTGGCAAAGTAATGTCTCTGCTTTTTAATATGCTGTCTAGGCTGGTCATAACTTTCCTTCCAAGGAGTAAGTGTCTTTTAATTTCATGGCTTGCAATCACCATCTGCAGTGGTTTTGGAGCCCAGAAAAATAAAGTCAGCCACTGTTTTCACTGTTTCCCCATCTATTTCCCATGAAGTGATGGGACCAGATGCCATGATCTTAGTTTTCTGAATGTTGAACTTTAAGCCAACTTTTGCACTCTCCTCTTTCACTTTCTTCAAGAGGTTCTTTAGTTCTTCTTCACTTTCTGCCATAAGGATGGTGTCATCTGCATATCTGAGGTGATTGATATTTTTCATGGCAATCTTGATTCCAGCTTGTACTTCCTCCAATCCAGCGTTTTGCATGATGTACTCTGCATATAAGTTAAATAAGCAGGGTGACAATATACAGCCTTGACATATTCCTTTTCCTATTTGGAACCAGTCTGTTGTTCCATGTCCAGTTCTAACTGTTGCTTTCCTGACCTGCATTCAGGTTTTTCAAGAGTCAGCTCAGGTAGTCTGGTATTCCCATCTCTTTCAGAATCTTCCACAGTTTATTGTGATCCACACAGTCAGAGGCTTTGGCATAGTCAATAAAGCAGAAATAGATGGTTTTCTGGAACTCTCTTGCTTTTTCCATGATCCAGCAGATGTTGGCAATTTGATCTCTGGTTCCTCTGCCTTTTCTAAAACCAGCTTGAACATCAGGAAGTTCATGGTTCACATATTGCTGAAGCCTGGCTTGGAGAATTTTAAGCATTACTTTACTAGCATGTGAGATGAGTGCAATTGTGCAGTAGTTTGAGCATTCTTTGGCATTGCTTTCTTGGGGATTGTAATGAAGACTGACCTTTTCCAGTCCTGTGGCCACGACTGAGTTTTCCAAATTTGCTGCCATATTGAGTGCAGCACTTTCACAGTGTTATCTTTCAGGATTTGGAATAGCTCAACTGGAATTCCATCACCTCCACTAGCTTTGTTCGTAGTGATGCTTTCTAAGGCCCACTTGACTTCACATTCCAGGATGTCTGGCTCTAGGTGAGTGATCACACCATCATGATTATCTGGGTCATGAAGATCTTTTTTGTACAGTTTTTCTGTGTATTCTTGCCACCTCTTCTTAATATCCTCTGCTTCTGTTAGGTCCATACCATTTCTGTCCTTTTCGAGCCCATCTTTGCATGAAATGTTCCCTTGGTATCTCTAATTTTCTTGCAGAGAACTCTAGTCTTTCCCATTCTGTTGTTTTCCTCTATTTCTTTGCATTGATCGCAACTGAATGATTAACACACATTTAAAATAGTGTTTTTATTTATACACCATGTGTTAACTTCTAAAATAAGTGCTATTTCATCTGATCTTCACAAACACCCATACATCTGCAGATTAGTGTTATGATACAAGTTATTTAGGTGACCAAACTGTAGCTCAGGAGAAATCAATTAAACAGCCCAGACCCATCGATCAGTAATGGGTTCAAATCAAGAATGGGATTTCAAGTTTCTGAACAATAGTACAGCTCCCTTCCCATGACTGAATTAGGTTGTTTCCACATTTTCACCTCCATGTTCATAAATTCATTTGTTTATCTATGCATTCATTTATTCTTCTATTTTTCCAATATAAAGGTCCCAGGCACTGAGCGTGAGCCGGTGAGGGAGACTGCTATTAATCACAAAAGTTAAAAATGTAATTACAATCTGTGACAAAATTCACCAAGGAAAATGACACCACACTCCCTCTGAAGTCACAGGGCCTCCTGGTCCCTTAGGAGCTAAGATCTCATGTGATTTAGGAGAAAAACTAATCCAGGGAGAGGACCCAGGAGGTATAACAACTCTGGAACTTGGGGGCATGTGTGAGAGAGTGGCAAAAGGCGGCTGCCTGACAGTGTGAGGCTGAGGTGACCACGTCAGTGATTCAAGTCTTAACCTAAAAGTGCCAGGAAGCCATTTATGGATTTTAAACTCCTGGGATTATAAACTCAGGGATCAGGTTTACAAAGTCAGCTAATGTATTTTCATCCTAAACCAAGGGGAACCGAATTATAAAGATAAATATGCTGCCCCCAAAAAACCTGCCTTATCTATTCAAAGAAGTGTTTTCTCTTCTCTCTAGTCCGTGAAATTTCTCTGTTCTTGTGACTAACTCAGAGTTGTTCATAACTGTTTGTTTTGCTATATCTAAACATTAACTCTCAAGCACCTGAGCAACTGTGTCACATGTATGGTTTTTTTGCTAATAAAATAGCAACATGATCTGTCCTTGTCTTTCTTTGGTTCAGCCATTTACTCATCCAGCAGGCTTGTGAGAATACCTGTTTTTGAACAGCACCCTATAAGGTGGTGACAAGTGACCTCTGCCTTCAAGGAGCCTATGCTAGCCTATGATGGTGCTTGAGTTTTTACAAGAGGGCATTACTGTCCCAGATTCAGAAAGGACCCTGGACTTTGTTTTTCAGTGGTTTGTAAGGATTTCCCTAAAGTACTTAATTCTTTTTCTCATTTATTTCCTAGCAAGATGACTTGTTAAAGCTATGGGAACAGTTCTGGAGTCAAGCAATTTGATGATATTAACTGGTGTATGTGTGTGTGTGTGTGTGTGTGTGTGTGTATCTATAGCTACTTATAGATTTTAAACTTGAGTTTTATGTGGTCTGATTTGCAGTCAGGAGAAGGCAATGGCACCCTACTCCAGTACTTTTGCCTGGAAAATCCCATGGACGGAGGAGCCTGGTGGGCTACAGTCCATGGGGTCGCTGAGAGTCAGACACGACTGAGCGACTTCACTTTCACTTTTCACTTCCATGCATTGGAGAAGGAAATGGCAACCCACTCCAGTGTTTTTGCCTGGAGAATCCCAGGGACAGGGGAGCCTGGTGGGCTGCCGTCTATGGGGTCGCACAGAGTCGGACACGACTGAAGCAACTTAGCAGCAGCAGCTTATTATCATATTCTGTACATAACCATGTGACTACACACACATATATACACATAAAGTTCCTTAAACCTGATTTCTAATAAACGCCATGCATAGACCATGACATTGCATATCATACAGATACCCTGGGAGCTGCTAGAAAAAATCCAGTTTGATAGTAGTTCACTCTCGTTAGAGAAATTCTGAATTTCTACCTACTCTCTGTTTGATTCTCTTGGGGGCAAAAATCATTTATCTGGCATAATTCAGAGAATGCAGAAGGTACCTTCACCTTACTCGCCTCTCAGCAGGTTAACCCTGTTTAAGCATCATGATGACACTATGCTTGAGTTCTGACTGCAGCGCCAGCTCCTCCGGTCTTTCACTGCAGGGAACCTGCCCCACCCTGTGCCCCCTTCGGGAGAGAAGTGGCTCTGACATCGCTCCTGGTTGACAGTTGGCTTTCTTTGAAAAAGCGCTGTGGGTACAGCACACCATTAAACTAGTTTTCACAAAGCATGTTCTTTCTGCATCTGTGAAAAGCCATAAGAGACATGACAGAAAAGAAGGTTCTGTCTGACTTATGCTGGGAGTGTTCAGAAACTAGTTCTGGGAGCTTGTAGTCACACCAGAATACGTAGCAAACTGCATTTGCACTGCCATCTCCTGTCCAAGTCAGACATTGCAGTTTTCCCCATCATGAGGTTTTTTTTTTTTTTTTTTCAAGTTAAATTCAACTATAATCTGGAATGGACCTAACAGAAGCAGAAGACATTAAGAAGATATGGCAAGAATACACAGAACTGTACAAAAAAGATCTTCACGACCAAGATAATCACGATGGTGTGATCACTCACCTAGAGCCAGACATCCTGGAATGTGAAGTCAAGTGGGCCTTAGGAAGCATCACTACGAACAAAGCTAGTGGAAGTGATAGAATTCCAGTTGAGCTATTCCAAATCCTGAAAGATAACGCTGTGAAAGTGCTGCACTCAATATGGCAGCAAATTTGGAAAACTCAGTCGTGGCCACAGGACTGGAAAAGGTCAGTCTTCATTACAATCCCCAAGAAAGCAATGCCAAAGAATGCTCAAACTACTGCACAATTGCACTCATCTCACATGCTAGTAAAGTAATGCTCAAAATTCTCCAAGCCAGGCTTCAGCAATATGTGAACCATGAACTTCCTGATGTTCAAGCTGGTTTTAGAAAAGGCAGAGGAACCAGAGATCAAATTGCCAACATCTGCTGGATCATGGAAAAAGCAAGAGAGTTCCAGAAAACCATCTATTTCTGCTTTATTGACTATGCCAAAGTCTTTGACTGTGTGGATCACAATAAGCTGTGGAGAATTCTGAAAGAGATGGGAATACCAGACCACCTGACCTGACTCTTGAGAAACCTGTATGCAGGTCAGGAAGCAACAGTTAGAACTGGACATGGAACAACAGACTGGTTCCAAATAGGAAAAGGCTGTGTTTATTTAACTTACATGCAGAGTACATCATGAGAAATGCTGGACTGGAAGAAACACAAGCTGGAATCAAGATTGCTGGGAGAAATATCAATCACCTCAGATATGCAGATGATACTACCCTTATGGCAGAAAGTGAAGAGGAACTAAAAAAGCCTCTTGATGAAAGTGGAAGTAGAGAGTGAAAAGTTGGCTTGAAGCTCAACATTCAGAAAACGAAGATCATGGCATCCAGTCCCACCACTTCATGGGAAATAGATGGGGAAACAGTGGAAACAGTGTCAGACTTTATTTTTCTGGGCTCCAAAATCAGTGCAGATGGTGACTGCAGCCATGAAATTAAAAGATGCTTACTCCTTGGAAGGAAAGTTATGACCCACCTAGATAGCATATTCAAAAGCAGAGACATTACTTTGCCAACAAAGGTCCGTCTAGTCAAGGCTATGGTTTTTCCTGTGGTCATGTATGGATGTGAGAGTTGGACTGTGAAGAAGGCTGAGTGCTGAAGAATTGATGCTTTTAAACTGTGGTGTTGGAGAAGACTCTTGAGAGTCCCTTGGACTGCAAGGAGATCCAACCAGTCCATTCTAAAGGAGATCAGCCCTGGGTGTTCTTTGGAAGGAATGATGCTAAAGCTGAAACTCCAGTACTTTGGCCACCTCATGCGAAGAGTTGACTCATTGGAAAAGACTCTGATGCTGGGAGGGATTGGGGGCATGAGGAGAAGGGGACGACAGAGGATGAGATGGCTGGATGGCATCACTGACTCGATGGACATGAGTCTCAGTGAACTCCGGGAGGTGGTGATGGACAGGGAGGCCTGGTGTGCTTCGATTCATGGGGTCGCAAAGAGTTGGACATGACTGAGCAACTGATCTGATCTGATCTGATCTGATAATCTGGCCAATACAATTTTTTGCCTCTTTTGTTAGAGTCTTGGGAAAGATGAAGCAATGGAAGAACACGTTTTCTCAGAACTTGGAGAGATACACAAAGAAGTCATTTTTTACACTGACTTCATTCTTTAAAATGTGGTTTAATGCTTCATTTAATAAATACTGCATGAGTCCTTATCAGGGATTAGTTTTCCTGTTGCTCAGGTGGAGAATGAGATGGGCATGGCTCCCGTCCTCACAAAGCATTCAGTTTAGTAGAGAAGGAGATGGAAGGAGGGGGCAGGAACAAGTGTGCCAGCAGAGTGAGCAGCATGATTAAAATTCAAGAGTAAGGGAACACATGGGCCTTTAGGAGAATTTAATGCAATGTGACAGGTGCAAGGTTGCAGGTGAGGCTGGCTATGTAAGCTGAGCCATGTGTACCATTGAGAGGAAGCAGTTTAGACTTCTTTATATTACAAGCAGAGGAATTGAAAGATCATATGTGCTTTAAACAATAAAATAAAAACAGCTAACATTTATTGAGACTTTATGACATGTTGGCCACTATGGTGAAATCCACACTTATTATACTACTTAATTCCTAAAATAATGTTCTGAAGCAGCTACTTTTATCTCTCCCATTTTACCTGTGAACAAATGGAAGCTTAGCGATGTCAAGCAAATTGTCTTTAGTCATTCAGCTAGTCAGTGGTGAGAACTTAGCATCACTGGTAATACATCTTTCCAAGAGCTCCAGCAGAAGTATGAAGGCAACTCTCATTGGCTGCCTTGGGTCACATATTAAATCCTGAGCCAGTCAGTGAAGCAAGGGGATAGAATGATTGATTGGACAGGGCAGAATCACGTGGCCACTTCTGGAGCTGAAGTTGGGGTCAGCCCATAATAGGGAACCATGAAACTTGAGATTACTGATGGTTGTGTTCTCCAAAGGGAATTCATACTATTCCAGAAGAAAGAATAAGTGGATTCTAGATAGGTGAAAATGACAGATGACCTTCATACCTCCTCAATTTTACTTTTAAATACTTATTTTTTTTAATGTTTAACCATTTACTGCCAAAGCTTTCACCAAGAATTTCACAAATGTTTGCACATAGCACACTTGAGTTATGCATAATCCTACCAACACTGATACAGAAATTAAGCACAGAAGTTTCTCATTTCTTCTGGATCTCTCCATGTATAGGTGTTATTAAACTTTGTTTGACAATAACTACCTAAATAAATAAGTAATAAAGCATGAAAAGCAAACCAAAAGGAGGAGTAAAAGAAGTAACTTTAGTAAACTAACTCACCATCAATCAAGAGTATTTTTGAGGTCATTTCAATGATTCCAACAGATTTAATTTATGAACATCCAAGAATCAGTGAACCTTGGCAAGTGCTTCTTATTATAAGTGATGAAAAAGCACCCTGAGAATTTGGATGGCTTCCCTCAGGTCTCACAGGACGGTAATAGCATTTCTTAGACATTGCTGTTGAGATTTTTCTAGGGCAGCATTTTACAACTAGTGGTTCCCAAATCCTCTGGAGTTTTCAAAGGTTTTCCCATATTTCTTGTACTTCAACATGATGTTTTCCACTGTTTCAAATTTTTGTTTTTCAAATACTCAAATGGATGATTAATTGGATAAAAAATGACCCTTTTAAGAGAACTCTTTGGGGGTTCAGAGTCCATAGGAAACAACAGTGCTTAAAGTCTTCATTCTCAGAACCCTTTATGTTCTTCAAAGTTATTGAGAACCCCAAAGAGCTTTCCTTTATCTGGGTTAGGTCTACTATTTCTCATGCTAGAAATTAAAACTGAGAATTAAAAATTATCTGTTCATTCAAATAGTAAACCCATTACTGCTAAGTCGCTTCAGTCGTGTCCAACTTTGTGCAACCCCATAGACAGCAGCCCACCAGGCTCCCCTGTCTCTGGGATTCTCCAGGAAAGAACACTGGAGTGGGTTGCCATTTCTTTCTCCAGTGCATGGAAGTGAAAAGTGAAAGTGAAGTCGCTCAGTCGTGTCCGACTCTCAGCGACCCCATGGACTGTAGCCCACCAGGCTCCTCCATCCACGGGATTTTCAGGCAAGAGTACTGGAGTGGGGTGCCATTGCCTTCTCCAAACCCATTACACATTAACATAAAATTTTTTTCTCATGAAAGATGACACTGTTTTCCAAAATTGTAACAGATGCTTAGAAGATTGACATTTTTTACATTTTCACAAATCTCTTTGATGTCTGTTTCAGTAGAACATATGATTTCATCTATATTGGATTCGGTCTGTTGTGATATGTTGCTTTGGTTAAAAGGTATCAAGGAAATCTAGACTTAAATATATGTGAAAGAGGAGGGATATTTTAATAGCATTTTCATATAATTGTGGCTATTCTTCTTTAATGCTTTCCCCAAATTCAACAAACAACAGTTTGGTTAAGGTTAGCTACATATCAATAAACTCATTATGCTTTGTTACATTAAAATACCTTGGTCTATTTAGATTTAAGTGTATGTTTATTGGTGAGTGATTTATAACATAGGGTTTTTAGAAAATGTATCATGCAAATCTTCCCTAGGTTGACACATTTTGTTATAAAAAATCAAAAACAACACATTCATTAATATAGCCACTGATCTCCTAAGAAGTCTTTAAGTTTAAGGGTTCTGTCAAGCTCAGAGTGAGAAATAAAAGTGTTTGAAAAGTTTACTTTTTGCCTGAAAGCTCAAATACATCATTGTCAACACATACTGCTAGTTGTCTTCCTTAAAGCAATAAGCTAACTTCATTCATTTTTTTGAGAAGATGTCTGCCGAATACGAAAGTGTGTGTGGCAGTGGAAAAAATGCATAATTACTAGTACAATTTGGCGCTATTGTTTACTGTTCTACTGTGTCAGCAGACTTATCCAACCTTGTTTTTGTACTTTGAGTGTGTTTGTCAACACAGTAGAGAAGACCAAATAATGTCTTAGTATTTTTATGAAAGCAGTGTTTACCTTATGCCGTGCACCTCCTCAAAGGGTGTTAGAGGCCTTCAGAAGTTCTGCTGTGGACTGAATAAGCATAGCCATTGCTGGAGATCAGGTTGAAGTCCCTGCCATGGGGATGTCAATGTAGAGTCTTACAGTCATCTTTTTTTTTTTTTAATTGGGGTAGAGGTAATGTTGAGTTAGCTTCTAGTGTACAATGAAGTGAATTAGCTATTTGTCCACATATATCCCCTCCCTCTTGTTCCTCCCTACCATCAGCCCCCTATCCCGCCCCTCTAGGTCATCACAGGGCACCACGCTGAGTTCCCTGTGTTTTATAGCAGGTTCTCACTAGCTTACTAGTTTACACACAGCAATGTGTATATGCCAATCCCAATTTCCCAAGTCACCCCATGTCCTAAGACACATATTATTTAGTTTATGTCTATAACAGACAGTGTATTTAAGGTGGAATCGTAAGAACATCATATTTATATATGAAAATAACATTGCATTTATATATACAAATATAAGAACACTGCATTTATATGTATAAAGAGCATTGTATTTATAGTAAAACATGCTACAAGACCACGCACAACTTCAGTATCTGGTCACCCTTTGTCACAGGATATTTGCTGTTCTTTAAACCACAAAATCAGTTGTATAAAGAAGAATCACTAGTATGATGTCCAATGTTGATTGTCATTTACATTAATAAGGTGAGTGATACACCAAAATTTAAGCCTGGAATTTCTTTATTTTTGTTATTTAGAAGTCATATATCACATATTATATAAATACATGAAGTTATTTATGCCATGCATTCATTCCTAATATCAGAGGATGAAAGAGTTTTCTGTTTTTTGTTTGTTTATTCTATTTTTGACATCATAACATGAAGTTAAATTTTTATTCCCATGGTAATAGTTGATCCTGTATATCAAATGCCTTTCCCTCTATTTCTTGGCAGATGAATTTTTATGTAATAATTTTTAAGATACTTAATTAGCATATATTACTTGTTAAATAGATAAAATATGTTCCTTTATAAACATATACTTTAATTCTCTTTTATGTGGAATCAAGTATCTTTTTTTTTAAAGCACACCTTCATATTCAGCTAAGGTGATGAAGATCTTAAGGGCATTTCAGAAATCATGTGTTTTAATAAAAGAGGCTCTCAAATTTAAAAAGCTGTTAATGCTACAGTATGCCATGTTGCCGTGTAAGAAACTAACCGTGCATTACAGCACTGGGGGCATCCCTGCGTATGAGCAGTGTGATTTAAATTGTCTCTGCATAAGAAAGTCGGAGAAGGCAATGGCAACCCACTCTAGTACTCTTGCCTGGAAAATCCCATGGGCGGAGGAGCCTGGTAGGCTGCAGTCCATGGGGTCACTAAGAGTCGGACACGACCAAGAGATTTCACTTTCACTTTTCACTTCCATGCACTGGAGAAGGAAATGGCAACCCACTCCAGTGTTCTTGCCTGGAGAATCCCAGGGACGGGGAAGCCTGGTGCGCTGACGTCTATGGGGTCACACAGAGTTGGACACCACTGAAGTGACTTAGCAACAGCAGCAGCATAAGAAAGTGGAAGCAAGGGAAAGCCCAGCCCTCAGATACTCAGAAGGAATACAACCGGTACTCCTAACCGCAAGTGCATGGGATTCTCTTTCTCTTGTATGCAATGGATTCTTTAATTTTCTACCTTTGACATTGGATTATATATTTTATCCATCAGGTTGCCACCTCACTTTTATCTGGGTTTTAGATCTTTACCAGAATTCCAGTATTCCCAAGGAGAATCACCAATTACTCCAGCATCAATAGTTTTACTACCTGACCCTTCAGATAACACTAGAATTTGGTCCATAACTAAAGGATGCTAGGATTCATTCAGTACCATATGAATGCTTGCTTAGAGGAATGCCCCTAATGGAGATGAAGAGAAAGAAGTATGTCTACTCCCAGGATGGAGTTTTGCATTTGATTTTCTTTCTCCACTGTCACAAAGTGATCACATAATTGATCAGATTTGTTTCATCTTTCAGCATCATAGTGACAGTGCCTGGGTCTGTGGGCTGATGGGTTCTCATGGATCTATACAAATGCTGTTGTTCAGTCACTAAGTCATGTCTGACCCTTTGTGACTCCATGGACTGCAGCATGCCAGGCTCCTCTGTCCTTCACTATCTCCCAGAGTTTACTCAAATTCACATCCATTGAATCGGTAATACTATCTAACATCTCATCCTCTGCCACCCACTTCTTTTGCCTTCAGTCTTTCCCAGAATCAGAGTCTTTTCCAATGAGTTGGCTCTTTGCATCAGGTGGCCAAAGTATTGGAGTTTCAGCTTCAGCATCAACACTTCCAATGAATATTCATGGTTGATTTCCCTTAGGATTGGCTGGTTTGATCTCCTTCCTGTCCAAGGGACTCTCAAGAGTCTTCTCCAGCACCATAGTTCAAAAGCATCAATTCTTCAGTGCTCAGCCTTCTTTATGGTCCAACTCTCACATCCATACATGAGTACTGGAAAAACCATAGCTTTGACTATACAGACCTTTGTCATCAAAGTGATGTCTCTGCTTTTTAATATGTTAAGTTTGCCATAGCTTTCGTTTCAAAAAGCAAGTCTCTTTTGACTTCATGGCTGCAAATACTTGATACTTAAAAAAAATAGTAGCACCAAAATTCCAAATGAAACTTCCACATTAACATGAATGAATATCTAACTAAATCAATACAAAATGTAACTAATCAACACAAAATGTAGGTCAATTTAATTAATTGTTAAGTTTAACATTAAAACAGTTTCATTACACCTGAAAATAAATTCCAGATTAGATTGTCTAATTCTATAAGGATTCCTGAGCGTGCATGATTACTGTCTAGAAATCATAGCCAATCATGAATTAATTGGATTATTCACAGTCCAGTAATTTCAAAGTAAAATTATAAAAATGTATTCCAGTTTTATATAATAAAATTTACATTTAATGTAGGATATGAGGGCATCAGATACATTTGCTATGATGTGTGATGGAAGCTTGAAAACAAAACATTTGAAATCTGTGAAGGTTTTAGTATAGTCCTGGCAAAACTGTGCCTTTATTACTCAAGCATCAGTTTATCTCAAATAGCAAATGTGTTATTTAAAAAACAAAATGCCTTCCCCAGAAATGAAAGTAGAGTTTGCAATCAGTATATCTTGGAGTATTAAATAAAAGGCCTTTCTGTGACCTCCATGTAGCACAAAGTCATTGATTAGAAACTTTCAGCAATGTGATTGACCAGGGAAAACCATGTTGTGTACTGAAAAAATAAAACAAGATGGAGAAAAAATATGTCTCCCCAGAATTTGACTGATCTTATTTCTTTGACGCTAGATGAAAGTGTTTTCTTTAGTGAAAATGCACTAATCTCTTATTGCTGTGTAGATCCAGATTGAGAACAGTCATTTGTCTTTTCTTTCTGAAAGCAAAGAAAACCTCAGTGCTCATACTCGAAGCTGTGGATGCCTTGGGGATTCTCCTGTAACAACACCAAGGAACATAATCCTGAACAGAAATTAAATTCACCCTAAAGGGAAGATGGAAAATGATGGCGAGATTACCATCCTTTAAAAATGCAATGAAAGATTGTATCCAGTAAGAATAAAAAGAAAGATAGTAGTTCTTTCTTCTTAAGTAATAAAGTCCAGTTGGCACTTCCTTAATAAAATCATAAGATGATGATGAATTACTGGCCTGGAAACATCGCAGAATAATATCTTGATGATAGTTTATTTTAAGGAGTTAAAGTTACTGTCTCCTTTCTCCTTCCTTCCTCCATCCCTCCCACTTTCTCACCCTCACTTTCCTTCCTTCTTCCTTTTTTCCATTGTCCTCTTTCATTCTTTCTGTCCCTGTGTATCTCCCCCTCCTTATTCTTTCTTGTTGTTTTGTTTTTTTTTTTTTTTTATATTTAACCTTCACTAAAATTGCACAAATAACATCAACTTTTACCTCTAGGTTTTTGGTAGCTTATTACACAAAGACAGGTTTTTCCTTAGGTGTACAAAGAATAAGTAATTTCTAGCTTATAATGACTGTCTTAATGAAATGAGTTTTTTTTTAAGGGGAGGAAAGCCACACTTTAGATCTGTTTTGAGGCATATCTCCATTGTTTGTGGTCCTCTAAAGCCTTGGCAATTTTTTATATTAACAAAGTTCAGGATGAAAACATTGTTTTCAGTACTATAGATCCTAAGCCCCACTGTTTAAGACTTAAACACAGTGTATTTCCAAAGGTGAGTGAACTGGACAATTTAACTTCGATATCAGCTCTACTGCTGCTGCTAAGGCTCTTCAGTCGTGTCCGACTCTGTGTGACCCCATAGACAGCAGCCCACCAGGCTCCGCCGTCCCTGGGATTCTCCAGGCAAGAACACTGGAGTGGGTTGCCATTTCCTTCTCCAATGCGTGAAAGTGAAAAGTGAAAGTGAAGTCGCTCAGTTGTGTTCGACTCTTCGCAACCTCATGGACTGTAGCCTACCAGGCTCCTCCATCCATGGGATTTTCCAGGCAAGAATCTCTAACAGACTCAGTTATAAAAACAGTATCTTTTCTAGGATTTTCAAGACTTTTTCAGAACATCCTTTTGGCCAAAAAAAAAACAAAAAACCTTTGGGTCCAAGATCATAATGGTTTGTTTCACCAACCTGGTCTCACAAACAACATAAAAGATTGCAAATGCATTTAAGTGAAGGACCAGGTGAAATGGAAAACAAGAGTGAAATGAGTATGCTAAAAATAAACCAAAAACTCACAATAAACAAAATTGTCCCTATGACATGATACCATTAAGCAACAATGGAGTATGTATGTGTGTGTGTGTGTGTGTGTGTGTGAACACAGAAATGTGTTTATTGTCTGCATATGCATGTGTACATAATGAATCTGTAAGTAGTCATCTCAGCCTGTCACTGCCACTGCAGGTGATGTCATAACCCATGTGAGCCATGTTGGGAATGGACTTTAAAGCCACCCTGTATGACTGGTTTATGGCTAAACTGCAGTCCCTAAAGGGGTGGTGGATGAACCAAGACATGATGCGGACCACTGTCCAATGAGGGTCAGGCAAGGCCTTTCTGGGTCATGATGAAATTGGGAGTTTGCTTGGATTTTGGTAAGTCTCAGTCTGTGTATTAGAGATATCAGCGTCTATGCTTGAAAGATGCTGATTAAGTCGGAGTCTGACGGGAAACCTAGCAGGGGAAGTTAATCCGTAGGTACGCCGGGTAATATGAAAGGCATGGGATTGTGTCACTCATCGGATAATCTCTTCCACATACACTTTAAAGGAACCTCATAGTAAAAAATATTATTTGCTATCCTTTTCAAGGAAAAAAAAATGTCTAATTTTCTTCATGTACCTAAATGTGTTAATGCCATAAAGGGATATATGGAAATATTGGCTCATTATAAAAACATGTCAACCAGGATTCCAATAGATGCTTACCTTTACCTTTATTTTATAAGATAAAAGATGATTCTTTAAGACATGCAAGGACTTATGCCTCCTGGGAAGTTATGTTCATTTATAAGTTAGATTATGTCAACGTGTGGTACACTTAGATTTGAACACTCATATTTTTAGAGTGTGTATGTAGGTACTAGAATCACCTGCACAATACCCTCAAATATGTCTGAAAATTAGTGTCCTCAGTAGACCATACATTCTGCACTTCTTGGATGAAGGGAACTCTTTCCATCCCCCAAATTCTAATCTCCACAGTATCCTGACAATGACCTGGGTGGCCAATCTAGGTTCCTTAAATAAAGGAAGAGTTAGGAGAAGGCTTTTTAATTTTGAAAAATAATATTATTATGAAAGATTGCAAAGGTCTCAGAAGTATCTATAAACTTAAAAGCAAATGAATTTAAATTAGGGAAATGATACGTTGAAAACAGTATATCGTGAAAATAGCCAGCACAAGACAACTTGAAAATCAGAAAGCTAGAAAATAGAAAAAGAAGGAAAGAATAAGAGAAAGAAGAAAAGATAAAATGAAAAGAGGGCACGATAGAAGAAAAATTTGGAGAAGGTAGAAAGACATTTTAGGACATGGGAGAACCATGGACCAAAGCTGAAAATGAAGCACCAAAAATTGGCTTTTTAACCAATGGGATGTTGTGTCGGTCGCTTAGTCGTGTTCAATTCTTTGCAGCCCCATGGACTGTAGCCCCCCAGGGTTCTCTGTCCATGGAATTCTCCATGCAAGAAAACTGGAGTGGGTTCTGTTCCCTTCTCCAGGGGATCTTCCCAGCCTAATCACTCTGTAGAAACTCATTGTAAATAGGATAAAGTGGACAGGGAACAAAGCCTTGACCTTAAGTGATTTGTTCTTTATTCCCAGGAGCTGATCCTCATGAACAAATTTCGTTTTAATCTGTTGTTATGAAATTGTTTCATCACTTGCCAATGATTAGCATACATCAGAAGAATTCAGTGCATTGAAAGAACCTGCTGCAAAACCAAAAAGAAAGTCTGAGAGCCGGTTCATCACTGCAGACTTTGCTCAGCTAATGCTTTGTCTTTCCTCCTTGTTCACAGAACCGAAAGTAAGCTGCAAACTAGGGCGGTCGGCGTCCACATCAGGTGTGCCCCCTCCATCTGTTACTCCTCTCAGGCAAGCCAGTGACCTGCACCAGAGCCAGGTACCATCATCGTTAGCCAATCGTGATTGACTTCCTGTGATGCGACATGCCAAACGCTTTCCACCTCTGTCTGTCATGTGTTGCTGTAACGACTTTTGCATCTGCTTTTATTTTTCTA
Source organism: Bos indicus (assembly GCF_029378745.1). Taxonomy (NCBI): domain Eukaryota; kingdom Metazoa; phylum Chordata; class Mammalia; order Artiodactyla; family Bovidae; genus Bos; species Bos indicus. The sequence goes on from NC_091761.1 coordinate 113,758,275, forward strand.
TGTGTGGATGGGTAGGGGTTGGGATAAGCTGTGGCCGTCTGTGTTTTCATCTAAAAAGGAGATTCCTTCTTCCCTGTGATTGGTGCAACTTTCTTTGCTGTTTGTTATCAAATCGTTTTTGTCTCTGGTTCCCATCGTTCTGTAATATAAATGTAAACTTGTACTATATGTACTGGCTTAGTGGTTGTTTTTTTAAAATTCTTTCTCTCTTCCATGTTTTGTGTACTTTTATACCGTCTCTGAAAATTTATCAACATTTGATAAATTTATCAACTTTGTTTTATGTAGATTTCTTTTTAAATGTTTTGTCCACAACACTCGCACAGATGTTGTCAATGAATTTGTACATATTGTTTAGTTCTTAACCTATGATACTGTAATATTTGTGGCCGTTTAACTTTTATTTTTATTTCGCTTGGAGCATGATTGTAAGATACAATGAATATTGATGTCCTTATAAATATTCCTATAACAAGTCATTTGGATTGAACATGGCAGCTAGTCTTTTTTTCTTAGCTCATAAGGACAAACTGACCAACCACATAATCTAGATATTACCAAAAACTGTAGAAAAACAAGGCAATCTTTAAATAAATTACTTTCTCTCTTACACCAACAGTATCAGAAATGTTCTCAGTAAGGGAATTTAAGTGTTTATGCATGGTAACTGAGATCTCTATTATCATTGGAGAAAAGAGGCGAGAAATAAAGACATAAGCTACAGTATCATTTAACCCTTTATAGTACAATATGTTGCTCTGATGTTCACTTGGTTACATAACTCTGTATGGGAAATTTAGTATGGGGAAAAAAATCACTACACATAAATTCTCTACCTATAACTCATCCAATAGGAATTCAATACAATGACTTAATTTGTGAAGCTTAATTGTGGTTACTGTTAAATATTATGGGTGTTAAATAGGATAATGCTATCCTGCAGTAGTTTTTCTCCGCTTCTTAGCTTTAATCTTCACTTTCATAAAACTCTCTGAAATTGTAAATTAAAAGACTAATAATGATACCTCCATGGGAACTGTCCATTACTGATTAGAAAATTACATATTCATCAATTATGTAAAATGTCAAGCTATTTTAAAAACATAACCAAGCAAACTAATTGCATTTTTTTCTAATGGAATACAGGGTGCTTTTTTAGTATTTTGGCCTCACTTAAGTAGTCACAGGATTTGATTTATGAATATATGTGATATCTACAAACCCAAGAGATGAGAGGTTTCTCTCAAGGGGGTGTCTCAAGTGCCACTTAGAATTTTTTGTGTCTTATTTAAAAGTTTAAATGCCTTTACAACTAATGAATCCACCTCAAATGCTTTTTCAGTATAAAAGAAGTAGAAACAAGAAGACAATGAATAAATAAATAAATAACACAACTAACCTCACTAAGATAAACTGCCATCTTAGTTGATTAAAACTATTGCAAAATATTACACTTGTTGATTTTCTAAAGCTTAAAATATTGGATACAGAAAGGAGAGAGCTTTAGTTAACTGGCAGAGGATTGCATTAATACAATCAACTTTCCAAGTGCTTATACCTTAGTATTACAAGACTTTGGTAACATAGAGAGGTTTTGTGGTCTTTGTTCCCTTTGCTTTTTCGGCTTATTATCTTTGTAGCTGTTTCATCCTGAGCCCCTTCAATGCTCAATGAAAGGGTTCTTGGGGGTAACTTCCAGAACAGAAACAAGGTGCAATCTTTGTGTCTTTGCATTATCAGCTCTTCATTTATCTGATGGGGTGTTCTTCATTCTTCAACATACAGCAACAAGAGAAAGGCCCTCTTGGTACTTGTTTGGTGCACTTTTTCTTTCCAACCAGGAGAAATTCTGGCACCCAGCCATGTTGTAGATAGGTTGTCAGGACTGCAAATTAGAAGGCTGACCTCTGTGACTCTCTCCCGTGTGTTGTGACTAGATGTAGCATTCACCTCTTCCATATTCTGAGCTAATGAGGTGAACATGGCTTAGAAGAACCCTGCTCTGCATTGCTACAAATTGGAACTGAACTGAAGTTGAGTACTTTTTGAAGTCCCTCTTCTCACCTCATTCCCATGCTCTTGCCTGAGATGTCACCTTAAGTTACAACAAAGATGACCCTGTCCTTTGCTTAGTCACCCAAGTCCACCCTTTGCCAGTTTCACCCAAGGTGAAAGACATTTAAGCACACTGGATATTCGTACACAAATTAGGAGATGGAACACCTAACACTGTCACACAAATAATTACCCTGGTCACTTTTTTAAAAGTGTTTTTCCAACACCAGAATTCCTGATAGCTATTAAAACACAGAAAGCTTAATAGAAGATGGATAAACTTCTTACTAGGAAATCTTTGGAAGACCATGTCATCTTATACTTTCATCTTGTACTTTCAAGCAAACAAAAATAATCAGTGAGCCCTGAAATAATTCCAGTGGTGCTTATCTACTGATGAACCTGGCTTTAAGAAGAGATGGGACTTTTCTTCTCATAGAGCAGGAACTGCGTGTGTGTGTGTGCTTCGGATTGTTAATGCCTTACCTCTTTTCAGTTTCCTCAGTACTGATTTCTTGCTTACCACTTCGGATCATGGTTAGAGCTTTCTGAGAAGGATCGCAGGAGGAAACAGAAGGGCCTAAAGTTACTCCAGCAGAGATGGGCAGAGGTGACCAAAACGGATGGACCCTTAGCCCTAGGAGCCTAGACCAGATATGATGGACCACGCCAAAGAATCTAGAGTTAATAGTGATTGACTGACCCACAGAGGAGCATGAGGCCCATGGTGATTGCCCTCCAAGGCCATTGATATAAAAAGTGGAGGTAGTGTTTGCTTGGTTTTGCAGTCTCTTTTGGCTTCAGGTAGTAAAACAGGCACAAGATTTGTAGAAATATACTGGAACTTTAAAAAACGTTTAAAAGAGGAAATGGGAAACTCAGGAAAGAAACATGAGTTCCAAAGCATTTACAATTTTTATACAACAGATACTCTTCTCTGAAATGCAGAGAGAAGAAAAATAGATCTTTTCTTTCTTAATTCACTCCTGAATAAATAGAGCAGTCATGGGACAATTAGCAAAAAGTGACATTTCCTTGGAATTTCATAGCAAGGCAGCCACATATTTTGGCATTTGTCATAATGCAGATCTTTGGAAATTAGATGGAATTTCTGCAACTGCAATGACAAAGCTATTTCTTTTCTTATTGATAAGAGCAAAACTGTATAGAAGTCATGTTTTGAAGTTGGATATTATCACTTTCTCGTTTTCTTCTGTGGTGAAGTAGAAAGCCTGTGCTCAGAGGGAAGAAGTGTGAGCACTATTAGAGACAGCAGATTATGTTCACATTATCCCTCCATCTCTGACCTGTGTCATCAGTGAGCCCCATTTCATTGGAAATGGGTCACCTCCAGCAGCCGGTGAAGGAATAGAAAATAAGGAGCACAGCCATGAGAAAATCAGACCGTCTTTCAAGAAGGGAGCAGCTAGAGTGTCTTCAGACAGAAGCACCCACTGTCTTTGGTAAATTGTTCCTAAGAAATGTTTGTACGTATTTTTCTGGGAACGAAGGAGTTGAGAACCACATTTTCCGTCTCTCTCTCACACACGCACACACACAAACAGACACACTTAAGCACACACATCCACACAAACTCTCACATACTCACACAATCTCACACACACACACACACACACCCCACACACATACCCATTCACAAACATATGCACTTTTTAATTAACAACTCCCCACGTAAAACCAGGGAGTCACAGAGCTAACAGTGACCTAAGTGTTGAACAGAAAACTCACGTTCTCTCTAAGGTTTATTGTTGTAAACTAGATCATATCTGATTTTCCTTGATGTTGGGGAAGGGTGACAAAGGCCATCTGTCATTTCCTTTGGACCTACAGTTTGAAATCTGGAGGTCCTGAATTTCCATGGGAATTTAAAACTCACCCCCCAAAGCCATTATCTCTTGTTCTCTGGACCCATGTGGGATGAGAGCTGCCTTCTCACCCTCCAGCCGAGCCATTGCCCAGACCAGATCCTGCTGTGCGCTTACAAGCTGTTATCCAGGCAAACAAGCCCAGTCCCTTTCAACTTGCCCCTTCAGGATCATTTCTCAAACGGTTATTTCTTTTGATGCAGTCCTCTGGACTCCCCCCAAGCTCCTAACATCCTCCTTGAGCTTGATGACTCTGCTGAGGCCTAATGAGAGCCTACCCAGGTTGCCTGCTGAGCAGAATTCCTTTTCAATTCCCATGGGCTCCATGGCTGTGTCTGTATGCCAGCATCTGGCTAGGTTTCTGAGATAATGGAAGATGAATGTGTTAGCATCTACAGCAAGACGCACATCCAGGTGTGTTTCTAGATGTCACTCATGTCACAATTGTTTTCTAGATACATTAAAAAAGACTTAATCACCCAAAGATAGAGATCAGGAATCCGTACCTATGAAAGACTAGGATTTAAGATTTAAGTAGATTCTGTAACAAGGACTTTGCCCAACTTAGTGTGTGACACTCAGTGGCTTTCGTTGACCTACTAAATACCTCTCTTGATAAATGTCTCTTTCTATATATCCTTGAAAAAATGTGTTTCTCACGCAATCCAATGTAATCTTTCGCTTGGCCTTGAATACCTTCAAAGTCGTGGGATGTTTCTGCTGGTCCCACAACCTCAGTGATGCTTTGCCTTAAAGCTTTGAGAAGACCCATGCTCTTTCTCAGACTGTGTGTGAGTTCTAGGCTTTCATTTGACTCTCAGACAATCAGCACATTTGCACACAGAACCTGTAGGAGCCTGGAGAGCATGAGAAAGACTAAAGACAAAAGAAGACTGAGCATAGTAATGTAAATACACAAGCAAGGGCAGAGCAAGGAATTCTAGTTTCATCTACTCGGTGCCCACCCATGTTTCTCAATAATGTAAGCTCAGAGGGTATGTCCTTAGTTAATGTCACCTTGTGTGCATTGTATCAGGTGGAAAAATGAAAATAAAGCTCTCGATTAGCTGAAGTTAAAGTATCCCACAATGTGAGAGCTCTGAGTTTTAGTTTTATTCGAGGACTTACTGAGAACTATATCCTGTGAGTTATAGCTGCTCAGATGACTCTGAGGAACTGCTCCACAGAAGAAAATGGAGGGGCCAGTACACATGTGATTCTAGCAGAGGGGGAAATGCCACCTAGGAAACATCTCAGAAGAACGTTACTGCTAGTCCCGAAGAACGGATATCTCAGTTCATGATTTTAGTTCTTTACTAAGAAAGTGAAGATGCAAGAATCCAGGTTCATAAAAAGTTTCTCTTTAAGCATTTATTTCTATGGGGCTGATTTGCCTGTTTTCCCAGGACACGGAGTGTCTCATTCTGATCTTCACCCTGAAAGCAATTCAGGGTGTGTTGCAGGTCAGCGATGACAGTGGCTAGTGACTTCATCATTGCATGGCAGTACCCGAGGATGGGTGACATTCCTTGCTTCACAAGTTCTAAGAGTAGAACATTTTCAGTCCTCTTTAGAATTCATGTATATCATTAGTATAGATGTGACTTGTTTTGCCAAGACCAAAATTCCTGCCCTGGGTTCTGGAACATGTATGCCGTGAGATTTTGCCTGATCAGTTTCATATACACTGTTAAGTGCCCCCGTCGAGTAGTTAAGGTTTTGTGTGAGATGGGAGAAAGCAGTATTAGTAGAGAAAGGGCAGAATATGTGGGTGGAGAGCACGTGGCATCCCAACTTAACCTGATGAAGGGGCCCTTTTTCTACCATCCCTTGCTCAGGTGTTGAACGAACTTTTCTTCTGTTTTTGAGACCCTGTAATTTTCCAGGTCCTATTAGACCTGAGCTAAGAGAATGTTTACATTGCATTTGTACCTGTACACAGCTGGTTTGATTGTATGCTCAGGGATAACATCATAGTATAGAGATGGTAAAAAAAAAAAAAAGCAAAACAGAAAGAGAACATACAATCAGGGGAAGCGGAACTCACTGCATTCTTTGCATATAGCTCCCCCACCGCAGAACCTCCTTCAGGCTATGCAATTGAGTTTTAAATAACTACTGTTGTTTGTTTCATTCTGCATACAAGTTAACCTGACAGTTATTTCCAAATATGTTAAAGCCTGATGGGAGGTGCTTGGAAAACCCCCACTAAGTTTACTGTGCAATGTTCTCATCTTATTGGAGAAGGGTTTGTCTGTACAAAGTTCAAACTGTAAAATAAAATGCCATCTTCACAAAGATTATGTTACAAAGGATTTATCGTTGTTTGTGATAATAATATTATTCACCAAAGAGATTGGATCTAGGCTTGTCAAAAGTGGAATAAATTCATGTGACCAGTAGGAGTGTCAGTGGTTGTATTGATCTATTGCTGTATATTATAGCATCATTGTATTAAAATAATGCACGTGCCAAAAAGTAAACAAAAGCTACTGTGTGCCCTCTGCAGTCTTGCCTGGTTGATTTATAAAAACGGTAGTGCCTTGTGGACCTCCCTAAATTAGTGTCATATTTAAAGAAGAAGATTTTGTCACTACCTTTCAATAACAGGCAAATCCAGTAATCTGTGTCATGAAATGTTGGCATGATTTAGCTTCCATTTTCATACAAAGAATTCAGAGGGCAGAAACTAAGATTGCTTTCTGCAGTGGACCACAATCTGAATTGAGAAACTTCGACGTATTATGAAGGAATTGTGTGCTTGTGTATATTTCACATGGCAGAATATTTAGGATCACTTTTTAAAGGCCAATTATCTCAAGATCAGTCTTTCAATAGCCCCAATATTGAGTAGTATGAAACTAAAGAAACCCATCCTTTTACCCCGATTCCAATCCCCCCACTCAGTAATCTTGCATTTACTCCCTTGGCGCAGGAGGCGGAGTATAACAAAACAAGAGAATGTTCTCTGAGAAATCTTGAACAAATTGACAAGTTAGAGTGAGGATAAGGAAAAATGAACTCTGAGAGTGCCTGCTACCTGACTTTGCCTACCTTTATCTGTGTATGCCCTGCTCAGCATCAAAGTTGTTGCCATAAACCACCAGGGCCACAGGAAAAGGTGTACAGTTGCTTAGGTATATAATCCAGCATTCTTTAACCCATGGGAAGGATACAAGGATCTCTAGGGTTCTTAGATGAAAGGAAAGGAAAGTGAAGTTGCTCAGTCGTGTCCGACTCTTTGCAACCCCATGAACTGTATAGCCTATCAGGCTCCTCTGTCCATGGGATTTTCCAGGCAATAGTACTGGAGTGGATTGCCATTTCCTTCTTTGGGGGAATCTTCCCGACCCAGGGATCAAACCCAGGTCTCCCTCATTGTAGACAGACGCTTTACCGCTTGAGCCACCAGGGAAGTCTAAGATGAAGTCTTAGATGAAGGTGCATGATAAAAATTATGTACCATTCATTGTCATTCCCGATGAGCTTCTTGTATGCCAGGCCAGTGACGACAGCCTTCTTATATTGTTGAAGGTGTGCTTCCTACAGCCCCACCCTGTGATCATCTCATTAATTTCAAATAAGGATACTAAAGTGAGGTTACATACCTTGTCCAAATTTTGTACCTATTAAGTGTCCGTCTGTGATTCCAACTGGTTCACAGTTGGTTAAAATGTGAGTGGTAGAGGATGTAAAAACCTCCCCTGGAATCCTGGCTCCAGCCCTCAGTCACTGTGTGTCCTTGAATACATTGTTCAACTTTGCAGAGTCTGTTTTCTCATCTGTAAAATGAGAGCAGTATTATCTGCCCATGGCGCTAGTGGTAACGAACCCACCCGCCAATGCAGGAGATGGAAGAGATGCGGGTTGGATTCCTGGGTGGAGAAGATCCCCTGGAGGAGGGCAGAGCAACCCACTCCAGTATTCTTGCCTGGAGAATCTATGAACAGAGGAGTCTGGGGGACTATAGTCCATGGGGTCACAAAGACTTGGACACCACTGAAGCAGCTTAGCACACAGCACATGGTTGTTGTTGAGGATTAATAAGATAACATATGTATGTAAAGTCCTAGACAGAAATTACATGTTAGAAAAATAAGAATTCTTTCCTTTATAGCTTTCTCCTTCTTCCAAAATGCAAATTTCCTGCTTGCTGACAAGTCCTAAGGAGAAGAGTCATTGTAGTCAGTGGAATTCAGAAAACAATGGGCACAGAGAGATGGTTCTGTCCACCCTGTATTGCTGACCTTATATAGAACAGCTAGCAGGCGGTAATAATAAAAAAGCAGACGGATTTTTAGTGAGTTTTGTTACTGACTTTAAGTTCTTTAGAGGGTGTATCTCTTTATTACAGCATCTGAGACAGATTGGTTTCTCCACCCCATCTAGGTACACTTGATACGATTATCTTTCTCATTCCTTCTCCTCCAAATAGGGAATTAGATATTCAGTTGTTTACCATCTAATAAGGATGCATGTTATTAGATGGTAAACATTAAACAAGATGTCTTATGGTTTAGATGCTAAGTCGTGCCTAACTCTTGCGACCCCATTGACTGTAGCCTGCCAGGCTCCTCTGTCCGTGGGATTCTCCAGGCAAGAACACTGGAGTGGGCTGCCATTTCCTTCTCCAGGGGATCTAATCTAATATGACGGTAAACTTCTAATAAGGATGCATCTTATTAGATGGTTGTAGTTGGCATCTCTTCTTACCTTGTAGATGCCACATGTGATTTGGAAGCAAAGCAAGTAGAAGTCGACTAATGGTATCAATTCAGAAATACCAGCAGTCCTCTGACACTGAGCTTCTCTGCAGCTTGGCTTCAGATGTGAACGAACGTAATGAAAACGCTAGAGCTGCCGAGAAGTTGTTATCTGCAAAGACAGGATACATTTGTTGCCAACTTCGGCTTTCCTTAAAGCTTCCCGGGGCCTCAGTTTGCGATGCTTTGTTTTCTGAGCTGCACGTGTATTTGCCCACAAGCTCGCCCATTATGATATTTCATCCTATTATATCAATTTAACTTTCATATGCCCACTATATCGATGCTGCTTGCTTTTGTTTTTCATTTTTATTTTTTTTCCTTGTCAATGAAGAAAGCATTAAGGCTATTGCATTATAAACGTTATGGAAACAAGGCAGCCTGAATTTTAACAACGTTCAGCCTTGCCAAGTGAATGTATGCCAAATCTAGTCCCAATATATAGAGATCAATTACCACTGTTTAGTATTTCTTAGGCAAAATCAGAGGCAATGGGATTTATTTATTTATTTTATTTTACTTATTGTCATTTTTGGAATTCCCATTTGTTCCTCTTCAAATGCCAAGGGTGATGTAGTTAACTAAGCTAACAATACTATGAATGTATTTGGGGAAGTGAAGCTGAAGATTTTAAATCCATTTACAGTCACATTAGTTTATGCCATGCGTTTTCAAGCCGATCTTTAAAGTTTCTATGTCACTTTTTTCTATTTTAGAAAATAGAGGCTTTGGGAGGCAGTTGAAAATATTTAACTGCTAAATTTATTCAAAATGTCGGTAGAGCTGAATGTGAAGCTTTAGCTCCAAGTCTAGAGGACAAATCAAGAATTCCTAACTGTAGGTCTGGTTTGAGTTGTACACAGAGAACTGCTGAAAGAGTATTAAAGTTTTACAGAATGAGAACTCCACTTGAGAACTAAATGCTATGCTTGTACTCTGCTGTCAGTTTTATCAGCAGACGTCACATCTTAGAAACCTTCTCCAGAAAAAACTCAAACTGTTAAACATGCACGTGAGGTTCTAGATGGGCGGCGGCCCACCTAGTTTGGGGAAAATAAAGTAACATTGAGTGGACGCTTGGCGCCACCTAGTGTCTAAAGTGTACTTTGCAATCTGTATTTACATAGGAAGAATTGACTTCAGCAAAATTGCGTCCTGTCAGAGATGTTTCGCAGTTTGGGATAATGAACATAATGCTTATAGAAATCCAGGGAAAACTTTTGGACCTTGTTTTGGACCTTTTCATTACTTTAGCTTTGTAATTTTAAGTTAACTTTTAAATGCACCTTTTTCTACTTTTGTGTGGATCGGTGAGGAACCACAGATAGTAATCACCGAGGGTTATATATTATTTACGAATCAGTTCAGTTCAGTCGCTCAGTCGTGTCCGACTCTTTGCGACCCCATGAACCGCATCATGCCAGGCCTTCCTGTCCATCTCCAACTCCCGGAGTCCACCCAAACCCATGTCCATTGAATCGGTGATGCCATCCAACCATCTCATCCTCCGTCGTTCCCTTCTCCTCCTGCCCTCAACCTTTCCAAGAATCAGGGTCTTTTCAAATGACTCAGCTCTTCACACCAGGTGGTCAAAGTATTGGAATTTCAGCTTCAACATCAGACCCTCCAATGAAAAACCAGGACTGATCTCCTTTAGAATGGACTGGTTGGATCTCCTTGCAGTCCAAGGGACTCTCAAGAGTTTTCTCCAACACCACAGTTCAAAAGCATCAATTCTTCGGCACTCAGCTTTCTTTATAGTCCAACTCTCACATCCATACATGACCACTGGAAAAACCATAGCCTTGACTCGACGGACCTTTGTTGGCAAAGTAATGCCTCTGCTTTTTAATATGCTGTCTAGGTTGGTCATTACTTTCCTTCCAGGGAGCAAGCATCTTTTAATTTCATGGCTGCAGTCACCATGTGCAGTGATTTTGGAGCCCCCCAAAATAAAGTCAGCCACTGTTTTCACTGTTTCCCCATCTATTTGCCATGAAGTGATGGGACCAGATGCCATGATCTTAGTTTTCTGAATGTTGAGCTTTAAGCCAACTTTTTCACTCTCCTCTTTCACTTTCTTCAAGAGGCTCTTTAGTTCTTCTTCACTTTCTGCCATAAGGCTGGTGTCCTCTGCATATCTGAGGTTATTGATATTTCTCCCAGCAATCTTGATTCCAGCTTGTGCTTCATCCAGCCCAGCATTTCTCACAATGCACTCTGCATATAAGTTAAATAAGCAGGGTAACAATATACAGCCTTGATGTACTCCTTTTCTTATTTGGAAATCCAAATATTTCTGCTTTATTGACTATGCCAAAGCCTTTGACTGTGTGGATAACAATAAACTATGGAAAATTCTGAAAGAGATTGGAATACCAGACCACCTGACCTGCCTCTTGAGAAACCTGTGTACAGGTCAGGAAGCAACAGTTAGAACAGGACATGGAACAACAGACTGGTTCCAAATTATTTATGAAAAATGAGGCTATTTTCATTGGGATTTATGACATTTTCTGTGCATTGTGATTCCCTAAATCCAGGCTGAGCCTTGAAGAAGGGGGATCATTACCCCTATTTTGCAGACTGAAAAGTCATGGAGCAGAGAAAGCCTGACTGACTGGAAGAATTCCTTCTTGATTTTGTTTGACACCAATATGTTTAACCCTGGAGAAAGAAATGAGAAACCACTCCAATATCCTTGCCTGGAAAATCCCATGGACCAAGAAGCCTGGTGGGCTGCAGTCCATGGAGTCTCAAAGAGCTAGGCAAGACTGAGTGACTAACACACAACGTGTTTAGCGCACCTGACTTAAGGTTCTTTCCTGAAAAGAGCAATCTCCCTTGACCAGTAGACAAGTTTACTTCTCACTTAAGTTATATGTGGATTAGCAAGAAATGTTTATGTCAGGGCTCCCCAGCCTCTAGGTTTTAATGCCTAATGATCTGCCGTGGCGCTCAAGGAGATCCAGCCAGTCCATCCTAAAGGAGATCAGTCCTGGGTGTTCACTGCTAGGACTGATTTTGAAGCTGAAACTCCAATACTTTGGCCACCTCATGTGAAGAGCTGACTCATTTGAAAAGACCCTGATGTGGGGAAAGACTGAGGGCAAGAGGAGAAGGGAACGACAGAGGATGAGATGGTTGGATGGCATCACCGACTCAATGGACATGGGTTTGGGTGGGCTCTGGGAGTTGGCGATGGACAGGGAGGCCTGGCGGCTGTGGTCCATGGGGTCGCAAAGAGTCAGACACGACTGAGCGACTGAACTGAACTGAACTGATCTGCAGTGGAGCTGATTTCATAATAATAGAAATAAAGTGCACAATATGTCACATGCTCGAATCATCTCAAAACCATCGCTCCAACCCTTGGTCTGTAGAAAAAATGTCTTCCACGAAACTGGTCCCTGGTGCCAAAAAGTTTGGGGATCATTGGTTTACATGGTATGAATATTCAGAGTTAGACTACACCTGACTCAGAATAACAGATATTATACATCCACATTGTGAGTGCCTTACTCTGGAAGTTCTAGTGTTAGTCACTCAGTTGTGCCCGACTTTTTACAACCCCATGGACTGTAGCCCATCAGGCTCCTCTGTCCATGGGATTTTCCAAGCAAGAATACTGCAGTGGGTTGCCATTTCCTTCTCCAGGGGATCTTCCTGACCCACAGATTGAACCTGGGTCTCTTTCATTGCAGGCAGATTCTTTACCAGCTTCAGTTTCTCCACCCAGCTCACCTGCTGGACAAATCTTTGTTCTTTACCCCAATAAAGCAGATTACTAAAATTGTTTTTGTTGAAGGCTGATTATGTGCTTGGCATGGTGTTCAGAATGTTGTATCCTAAAATTTCATTCTCACAACATACTTAAGAAGTAAGTAATATACCCTTATTTCACTCAAGAAAATTGAGGCTGGAAAATCTGTTACCTGTTAAAGGTTTAGAGCTCGAAAGTGACTGTAAGTCCAGGAGAGTCTAGCTATTTATCTCCTGCTTTATTTTCTACTGTAAATAGCTGTCTCTCTGAACTTAATCTCTTTATAAAACTCACCTTCCTTCATTTTCTTTCAACCATTTGTTTAATCATTCTTTGATTTTCTTGATACTGCCTTATAACTTTTCTAGATTAAAGCTACTTAGTAGAGGGATGAATTCAATTAAGACTTCAACTGAACAAGGCATCGCCAAGGCAGTGGGTCTGCAAGAGTGAGATGGGGTTGGGACTGTAACTTCTGGAAGGAACCTGATGTCCCTTGTGGCATCCTTCTCTTGAGGACCACAGGCTGGTGTTGTGAGAGCTCACCACACTGGTGTGTGTGCCAGTGTGCACAGGCATGCACACTTGAGAATATCAACACTTGAACACATCTACCTCTCTCCACATTCTGAAAAGAAAATGCACCCCTCTCACAAACATGCACACCCAAACACCAGCACCTAGAATATTCTTGTAGATTTAACCAACAACACACAAAAAGATAGATAATACATTCAACAAGATTTCTCTGGGCTTCCACAGCCATCTAATGAGCAGACACTTTAAAGTGGGGATGGGGGGAGAAAAAGCCATGCAATCACTCCAAAGCCTCTGTTTTCTAAAGTAAATGCTGCAATCAGTTCAGTTCAGTTCAGTGGCTCAGTCGTGTCCGACTCTTTGTGACCCCATGGACTGCAGCACGCCAGGCTGTTAATAATCCCTGGTTGTCATCTATTTTGACATGGGTGGTGTGTGGAATGCTGCATAGAATGACTTTCCTTCCAGAAAATGAGGAAGTTATTTGAAGGACCCAAAGGTATCAAAAGTCATCTTACCCAAACCAGTCAATTTTGAAAGTTAAGTCAACTTTGAGTTAGACAAGGGCAGAGGCATTTTGGGAGAAACCAGCAGAGCCAAAGCCACATCATTTAGGATACAGCCCAGGAAGAAACCCACTCTGTGTTGTCACTTGTCTGATACAAATCTCAACAGTGGAGCAGGAACCCTTGAAGAAGCCTTCCATGGGAAGTATTTACATCCAACGGTGGCTTTCCTGGGTTTCATGGAATTTCTAGGTATTTTGACTTCTATATCCATGTGACATGAGCTGATTCATATGAAAGCACATTTTAAGCTAGAATGTCTAAATGTAAATGCCTATTTTTAGTCATATAGCTATTCAACATGTTTTTGTTGTTGTTAAGTCTTTAAATTGTGTCCGACTCTTTGCAACCCCATGGACTGCAGCAGACCAGACTCCTCTGTCCTTCACTGTCTCCCGGAGTTTGCTCAAACTCATGTCCATTTGGTGTATCTACATTTATAGATGTGCATTGGAAAGTGCAAAGAGGAGGATTTCACAAGTCATGCTTCTCAAGTATGTTTGACCAGAGAACCCCTCTTTTTAAAAATTTTTTCCAAGGCGTAGTTCTTTGGTTATAAAGATGCAGACCGCAATGGTTTTCATGAAGATGTAGGCTCTTTGAGGGCTGGAATGCATATTTTCACTTGGACATCTCTAGTTGTCAGTCTATGATAGTGAAAGTGAAAGTCGCTCAGTCGTGTCCAACTCTTTGCGACTGCATGGACTATACAGTCCCTGGAATTCTCCAGGTCAGAACACTGAACTGAGTAGCCGTTCCCTTCTCCGGGGGATCTTCCCAACCCAGGTCTCCTGCATTGCAGGTGGATTTTTTTTTTACCAACTGAACTATCAGGGAAGCCCCGTCAGTCTATATGTTTTTTAAAATTTATCTTATTGAAGTACAGTTGATTTATAATACTGCGCTAATTTCTGGTGTACAGCAAAGTGATTCAGGCATATATACATATCCAGTATATGTTCTTTTCCATATTCTTTTCCATTACATTTATCGCAGGATATTGAGTAGAGTTCCCTGTGCTGTACAGTAGAACTCGTTTATCCATTCTATGCGTAATACTTTGCAACTGCTAACCCCAGTCTCCTAGTTCATCCCTTCCCATGCCCCTCCCCCCTGCCCCTTAGCAACCACAAGTATGTTCTCTGTGTCTGCTGTCTTAGTCTGTATTGAATGAATAAATTAATGGTAAGGGTGGAAACAGATGTCTTCTCACTGTAATACTGTTACAACAATTTCCAGAAGCGTTTGGGCTCCTGACAGGTGACTCTATACACAGTCATCCCGTGCGCTCACCGCTCACCTCAGCTAGTTAATGAACTAGTTTTACCTTCTGGTGGAGGATGAGACACAGATGTTAGAGAACCGAAATGCAAGTGCTCCTGGGAGAAGTATCACCACGACTGCAATTTACACTGAAAGAGAAACCTCAGTTAAACTTATTCCTAAACATTGATTTTTTTTCTTTAAATGAGTTTTTATTAATAGAAGATGGAAGAGCATATCATGGAGATTAATTTAGAAAGATAAACTCTAATGATGAAAGTGTGTATTTAGGACAGAACATAAACTGGGATTGGCGCAGACTAAGACCTTTCAAAGCTGTACCAGGAAGTGATTATAAAAACCTTCCTCCTGTGAATAGTTCAATATGAATTTTATCTTTTAAATAATGTAAAGTTGACCTCACAACTGTACTTCTGGCACCAACCACAACGTGTGTTCATCAGTTCACATTTTGATGTGTGGGAGTTTTTCCCCACACTACCTAGCAGTTCTCTTACCAGCAGCTGGGTGTCCTGCAACTTAACTCAGTTCAGATGCTGTCCACCCAGAGAGTCCCAGACCCCACGGGTCCAGGCCTCAGTCCTACAAGAGTGCTCCCACTTCAGACGTCAGTCAAAGTCCAGGGACCAACCCGCTGTAAATCAGAGGTTCCCACAACACTCCTCGAGTTGAATTCATTTGCTAGAACAGCTCACAGAACTCAGAGAAACGTTTACTAGCTCACCTGTTTATTATGAAAGGTTATAGCTCAGGAGCAGCCAGATGAGAGAGACGCACACAGCAAGTTAGGGGAAAAGGGCGTGAAGCTTCTCTGCCCTCCAAGCTTTACATCCTCTGTGAATCTCCATGAATTTACCAACTGGCTGTTCTCCAAACTCTGTTCTTTTTGGCTGTAATGGAAGCTTTGTTACTTTCAGTTCAGTTCAGATCAGTCACTCCGTCCGACTCTTCGTGACCCCATGAACTGCAGCATGCCAAGCCTCCCTATCCATCACCAACTCCCAGAGTTTACTCAAACTCATGTCCATTGGCTGATGCCATCCAGCCATCTCATCCTCTGTCTTCCCTTTCTTCTCCCGTCTTCAATCTTTCCCAGCATCGGGGTCTTTTCAAAAGAGTCAGTTCTTCGCACAGGTGGCTGAAGCATTGGAGTTTCAGCTTCAGCATCAATCCTTCCAAAGAATATCCAGGACTGATGTACTTTTTAATTAGGCGTGATTGATTAGATCATTGGCCATTGGTGATATAATTCAATCTTCATCCACTCTCCCCTCCCTGGAAATTCAGGGGAATACAACTGGAAATTCCAAGCCTGTAATCATAGGACTGGCTCTTCTGGCAGCCAGCCCCCATCTTCGGCACTGCCCAGAGGTAACCGCCTTAAGTTAACAAACAGCATCTTTATTGCTCTCATCACAGGAAAGTCTAAAGGTTTTAGTAGCTCTGTGCCAGGGACAGGGATGAAGACTGAATATATGTTTCTTTTCATAAATCACAGCATTGTCAGGGAGGAGGAAATTTTCCTCTACCCTTTTCGTTATTCTGGCTGATTTAAGAATCAAGTGCACATGAGGGAGATTAACGGGAGAAAATCAAACAGAAGTTTAATAACTTGTGGGAGACACCAAGGGGAATTGAGTAACAGGCCTAAATGGCCGAAATCTTCATCTTAAATGTCAGCTTCGGCTAAAGACAGAAGAGGGTGTTGGGATCGTGATTTGGGACTTCCAAGGGGATGGAGGCAATTCATGTGGATATGGAAAAGCAACGTTTGGTAAATAAATGTTTTCTGGGTCAGGCAGAGACGATGGGACACAGAGAGAATCTTAACAGACTTTCCTGGGTTCTTCTATGTCTACACACGTAGTTCATCTACAGCAGTAGCTTACTTCCTGGATTAGGTCCTCTGTCTACATTCTTTAAGGCAGTTAGGGGAAATGTCAAAAGTTCTTCCTGAGTGTTTTAAAACTTGATTTTCTTCCTAGCTTGAAATAATTCGCATGCCAAAGAGACATTTTGGGGTGGCAAATTTTGTTTCCCTACATATCAGTCTCTATATGTTCTACTGTACTTTACTTAACTTCATTTAGATTTTCTCTGTACAAAATTTTATTTAAGGTTATTGAAGCTGAATTCTTATTTCTTGCTTCTCTCTTTTTTCCCTATTGTTTTACTTCATATTTGCTAGTTAGTTGCCCTAAACATAGGGCTTCCCTGGTAGCTCAGGTGATAAAGAATCCTCCTGCAATGCAGGAGACCCCAGGTTGATTCCTGGGTTGGAAATATCCCCTGGAGAAGAGATAGGCTACCCACTCCAATATTCATGGGTTTCCCTGGTCGGCTCAGATGGTAAAGAATCTGCCTGCAATGTGGGAGACCTGGGTTCGATCCCTGGGTTGGGAAGATCCCCTGGAGGAGGGCATGGCAACCCCCTCCAGTATTCTTGCCTGGAGAATCCCATGGACAGAGGAGCCGGCAGGCTACAATCCATGGGGTCACAAAGAGTCGGACACAACTGAGCGACTAAGCACAGCACAGCACAGCACAGCCCTAAACATATGAGAACATGACCTTTGGGTGATTGGGCACTCTTCACATGCCCAGAGAATTTCTACAACTAATTCTGCAGCCAAATTTATTAATAAATACAGAGGCAAATAGTTAAAAACATTTTTTAAAAGATGTGAAAACCAAAGAGCTATTTGCTATTAAGGTATACTGAATTTAAAGAAAGTCTGCCTTTTTGTTGCACTGTCTTCGCAAAATGAGTTGCGAGAAGGGGGCTGTTTTAACACAACCGCTTGATGAACTGTGTGAGGATTTGCCAGTAGAGGGCAGCACTTCATCTTTCTTGACCTGCTTTAAAAGTGGGTCCAAGCAGAAGTGATCCATTTCAGTATTGATCATGGAGATGGAAAGAAACGAGGAGCAGCAATGAGGCCGAGTCTCATCTGGAGAAGAATACATCATGTCTTTTTTCCTCTCCTCGTCTTTGTCCATCATCTTTGCTCTCTCTCCTCACTGATACCAGGGCTTTTGGACAGAGGGGCTGAACCCAATGAAACAGAATTCACTGAAAGATATTTCTAATAGAGATTTGACAACCTTACATTTCACAGCTCTGCTAACAGTCACCTGGAGTCTGGGGAAAAAAAGATAGTGTGGATAAAATTAACGTTTGGCCATTTTCCCTTTTCCTTCTCTTCCCAAGGCCTCTGTGCTCTAAATATCCTATAATGCTGTGTTATGTGCTTAGAAACTCAGTCATGTCTGATTCTTTGTGACCCAGGACTTTAGCCCACCAGGTTCCTCTGTCTATGGGGATTCTCCAGGCAAGATTACTGGAGTGGGTTGCTATGCCCTCCCCCTGGGGATCTCCCCAACCCAGGGATCAAACCCAGATGTCCCACATTGCAGGTGGATTCTTTACCATCTGAGCCACCAAGGAAAATATCCTTTAACACTTCACACAAGATTCTCCAGCTCCTGAGGCCCATGTTCCCTATGTACCCTGCCATCTCTGCCCCACCAACTGAATTCTAATAAGTAACCTGTACAGCTGCCAGTGCTGATGCCTAATCCATGTGTGACTGCCCCTGGCACCTTGCAGTAGTTAGCGTGAGCGCTTTGGTGTGGTGTTTAGTCGCTAAGTCGTGTATGACTGTTTGTGGCCTCATGGACTGTAGCCTGCCAGGCTCCTCTGCCCATGGGATCCTCCAGGCCAGAGTGCTGGAGTGGGTCGTCATTTCCTTCTCCAGGGGTATGCTAATTGTTTTCATACCTTCCCTCAACAAATGCTCATTGCCCACTTGATCAATAGCAGATGTTCTGACCTATGTTCAATAGTTGATACAAATGCCTTGTGTTCAAGGGAACTTCAGCCCAGTAAAGGATACACACACACACACACACACACTTGCAACTGGTATAATTAAGAAGAGAGTGCACAGAAGACCAGGGACTAACTGAGTTTTGAGAGATGGCATTGAAGGTGGTCAAGCATGATTTTACAGAAGAGGAAATGGCCACAGTTTCTCTGTTGGCCCAGATGGTTAAGGATCTGCCTGCAATGCAGGAGACCCAGGTTCCATCCTTGGGTCAGAAAGATCCCCTGGAGAAGGGAATGGCAGTCCACTCCAGTATTCTTGCCTGGAGAATTCCACAGACAAAGGAGCCATGGCAGACTACAGTCCATGGGGTCACGCAGAGTTGGACATGACTGAGTGGCTAAGACTTTCACTTTCCCGATATTTTAATAGAAGAAGGTAGAAAGCCATTACAGACAGGGAAAAAAGATTTGCAGAAGAATAAGGTGTCTGAAACCACACAATGCGGACAAAAAATGCAAGCAATTTAGCATTATAGTAGTTACAAAAGTTGAGGTATGAAAATTTGAAGGAAGAATTATAAAAGGATGAATAACAAGTAATAAAGTTCCTGGAGAATTCAGTAAACATGATTATTATTATAATTCCCATTTTACAAATAGGGAAAGTGATCCACTCAGGGCAGAATGCAGAGGAGCTATTTCTTTAAAATTCAAACTTGAATTACCTGAGATCATGTCACAGAAGCCTCAGATGAAGGTGGTCATGGTTGTAGAGGAAAGCCTTTCCCTGGACAATTAGAAATGCAAAGAGGAAATTGTTAACCCCAATAAATCTTCAGTTGGAAAGCTAGCACACTTGTATACTTTTCAATACACGAATATGTTTTAATTATGGGACTTCATCTCTAAGTAGTTAAACCTGTATGTCCTAAGATCAAGGACATTCTTCTAAACAATCACATGCAAAAAAAAGTCAACAAATTTGAAAGGTTCATATCATGTTTTCAAATAAAGCGCCTTTTCAAATATCTACATGTGCGCCAATATTATGCACCTCCCCTATTCAGGAAGGACTCAGTCAAGGATCATATATTATACTTGTTTCTCACAGTTTTTCAAAACAATCCCTTTAATTATGATTTTTTTCTTAGCCTCATTGATTTTTCAAGATACTGAAATTTTCAGACATAAGAACGGGTTTTTGTTTTTTCCCCAGAAAAACCCTGTTTTGATGTGTTTGATTGTTCCTTTGTGATTAGATTTGAATTAAACATTCTGAGCAAGAAGATGACATCAGAAGCCTTCTCAGAGGGTCACCTGACCCCTGATGTTAGTTTTATTTCCATATTGCGAGATGGATGTTTGATCACCTGTTAAAGGCTGTTTCTCCACTCAATGCTCTAAGTACAATACCAGGAGGGAGGGGCCATGGAAGCTGCTGCGAGTGTTCATCATAGGATCAAGTCCATCGATTAAGTATATTATGTCCTTTGCATTTTCTTTAAATTAAAAAACAAATCTAATTGTATTTGATCAGTTTCTAAATGCTTTTGACTTAACATTTTCCATTATGACTGTCACAACGATTTTGAAAATCATCATCATTACTCTGATGAGAAAACTGAAAAACAAAAGGCCACGTGGAGTCGCAAGTTCATAGTTGTCAGTGGCAGATATGGGGCTTGAATCCTCTGCAGTCACTCTTCCAGCAGTGGTCTTACCTGCAATCCCCTGGGTATTTCAGGGCAAACGCCGCCGTTCAAGTGTCTGTACTGCTTTTCACCACTAGAGGGCGAGAGAGGACCATAGAAGTTAATATAACTGCATTTATTTAGACTCCAGTACTCTTGCCTGGAAAATCCCATGGACGGAGGGCCTGGTGAGCTGTAGTCCATGGGGTCGCTAAGAGTTGGACACGACTGAGCGACTTCACTTTCACTTCACTTATTTAGACTAGAAATCTTTTGACAGTTATCAAATTGAATGCTGGGCAACACTTGAAAGAATAAAGGGAAAAAAAGTTAATCTGTCCCAACTTAGATTTTTTGTTTGCTTATTTTAAATTAAAATAGATTAAATGTGCACTAAGTACAGACATTATTGAATAAGATTAAGAACAAGTATATGATTATTAACAAAGTACAAAATGAGTATATGGCCCATGCATAATTTATAGTGAGACTTTAAGAAAAAATATGAAATTAGTTGTTCTTTTTCTCTCTATATATGTACCTGGAAGAATAAGCATACTGCATGCACCTATCACAAGTTTGTCCCTTCCTTTATAGACAGAAGATCAAAAATCATGAAATGTGAATTTGGCATTTACTGTACTGAGTTTTTGAAAAATTAAAGGCTCCCAAATGATTCTCAACTCGTTACAACTTTCCTTATCACACATTTAATTCATTGTTTAAAAACTCACTCCCATAGAAAAATATGGAGAAAAGCTATCTTTACCCTGACTGGATTATAAAACCGAATCCTCTCTAGAGATCTAAGAGAAGGCTACTTTCTTAATCACCTGGAGTAACAATAATAGTACAATAGTAATTATTCAGTGGGGGAAAAACAGAAAAAAGAAAACCAAAATCTTATGTCAATTCTATAAGAACAAAATGCACTGGGCAGACATAAGCTTGGTCTATGCTTTCAAAACCACTGGGAAGTGCTAAAATGAATAACAAAAAATCAAAGTTTATTAATATTTAAAGTGTTAAATGAGGAAAATATAAAATAGCCTTCAGTTCAGTGATAGAAAAAATAAAACGCTAGACTTTAAAAAGAAAAAAAAACCCTTTAATTTCAGTTTTGTCCCATAGTTGACTTGCAAAGAGTAAAAACATTAATAGACAGTATTATTCAAAAATCTCTTGATTAAAATCCATTTTGAGTATCGCCTCTGAGAAGAGTGAGGGTTGGTGTGATCACGTGCAGAGGTCGGGGGCATAGTGACTCACCTTCTATGAGGCACCTTTGAAGCAGTCCTCAGATGGAGAGCTTTGCTTTGAACATCCTGGCCCTTTAAACCACACCCTCTGCTTTGAATGGTGAGCCTAGTATCTGCAGGTTTTCCTCTGGGCAGACATATAGGTGGACCCGGATGAGTTCCTCTGATTAAATCTGTTTCATAAAATTTTGATGTGGCTCCTTCTTCATATAGTCACCTAGGAATAAAGAGTAGAGACCATCTGTTTCTGATCTCAACCGCAGAGGCAGGTTTGAGGCAGGTTAGAGGAAATGGGTGCATGCTGTAGTGCAAAGCATTTTAATAGACCTGAGAGTAAAATCCTGGAATGTTTTACAGGGAGAGGTCATGAAATCGCCCCTTTGAAGACATTTAAAAACACCGCAGATTCCCAAGCAGATGAGTGTCTGTTGCCACCAGGGGGTGCTATTGACTAGTTTATCTCTTCCAAACTGCTGTCCGTCTTCTCACTAAAAATCCTATGTATTACTTTAGGTTTTCGGCAATCACTTTGGAAGCATCAAATGATAATTGAAAAAAATATGTTTTAGGATGACAAAGATTTTGATTAAAGTCAATTTTCCTAAAATACATTTGGTTTGGTTATAACCTTTCTTTCTTTTTCTTTTTTAGAAAAATAAACGTGATTCTTGGGTTGTTACTATGAATCAATAGAAAACTTCACTTTTTCCAGGCACTGATAGGAGATATAGGCACTTGTGAATCAAATTCCTGTCATATGCTGAGGGCATATAATGATGTTGGTAATAGATTTCTGGTACCAATGGATGAGCAATTATTAGACATGCAGGATAATCAGAAAGCTCCGTCTCCTTTTAGAACTAATTGTCAATCAAACAAGAACAACTTGGGATACCAGCAGTCTTTGCTCCTGACCATTCTTTCTCGGCAAGGAGGGTGACAATGCCAGGGGGAGCTTCAGCCATCTCTGTACGCACTACCAACAGCCCTCCTTTCCCCCTTCGTCTTGGGCATAATGATAAAACCAGGTTAAGGCTGAGGAAGTCGGGGGAAGCCACAACACGTAGGGTCTTAATGTTCCTGCGTTGCGTCCTGTTGAGTTTCAGTAACTGATTTTCTTGCTCTGAGAGCTGCTGGGCAGAGAGAAGGAGCAAAAGTAAATGAAAACCGTCTGCTTCTCTCAGCAAGACTTTGGTGAGGGAGCTAGTCTCTTGAAGAGGGTGTAACTTGCATAGAGTTCTGGGCTTTGACTATATACTAGGTTATGGTGTGTGGATTCAGAGGTTTAAAAAGTATTCTGACATGCCGTGTTAAGAAGGGCTTTATTTTCTGGTGTTGGCTTATGCGACACTTTGTGAACCTAACATGTAAATAATCTGAGAGTTTATGAATCCCTCTTAGAAGAATTTATTATTCCTTTAGAAGTTTTGGTGAGGAGTGGGGAAGGTTGGTGCTTTTGGAATAATTGACAAGAAATCTTTGAGACCACATTTGCCCCTGGGGCTGTTCCAGGGGAGTGTGCCGAGGGCAGCCTTGAGTAATGGTGCTATAGTGATTCTCGGAAGAACCAGAGATGTGCAAAGTCAATCAGTGCACACTGCAGGGTGGACAGCTGCCCTCAGTCTAGAAGGCTCATCCTATGACGATGACCCCTGACCTGTTATCGCTTTATTGCTGTGTCTCCGTTTGCTATTTGAGACCAGGAAGCCCCTGCCTATTTGCCATTAGTCAGTTGAGAAGTGGAACATATGTTCCATCCCGTATCCTGAATCTGATCTCTGCAGGTTCTCGTGGGAACAATCTGTTGATAGAAAACCAGAGGTTATATTTGGTCCCAGTGGATGTGTCCTGGAGATTAGTTGTTTGCCAAGTGCACAGAGGTCACTGAGGTTCAGAGAACTTGAACACGGGGTATAACCTGGAAGTTATATTTCTAGTAGCATAATGATTTTATTATTTTTTTTTAATAATGATTTTAGAGTAGATCACGTGTTAGTAAAGTGGGGGACAAAACTTCAGTCTTACCTGTTAATGGGAGAGAAATACGGGATTACTAATTTCTATAGTAAATTGAATGATTAATCATTACTACTTTCTCAAATCATCTGACAAGATTTTTTTTTCCACAATCTACCTAGGTTCCGTTAATGTCATTAGTCACTGTTTACAATGGATGAAAGAGTTTTCAGCTGCTCTTCTGAAAATTTAAAACAAACTAAGGGCTTTCATCTTCCCAGGTCAAAGTCTTTCAGAAATTTTTCTAAAATTTCATGGGAAAGAGGCAATATTTTCTTCAGCTTGCAGTATTTTATGAAGAGGAACTATAAAGACCATTTATTTCTTTCATGATTCCAGTATATTTTTGAATTGCATGAAAAGATGTAGGACATAAGCGTGGGGGGTTCAGACAAATCTCAATCAGAAAAGTCTCATTTATGGAATGCATGGCTCGTGAACGTGGTGAGATTAGATGTAAATGTGCAGATGTGTGGAATCTTTGATTTAATCCTGGCTCAGTTATCCCCTGGCTGAATTTCATGGACACATTATTTAACTTCTCTGACTCAGGTGCCTTATGTGAAAAATGGTAGCAATTAAAATAAGCTATAATTATAGTTCTAAAGTGTATACGATAATTGTAATATATGATGAAGTGGACAGCATCATTGGTTTTGTTATCATTACACAATCCTCTAAGGACAATGAATAAATTATTCTATTTCTATCCCAGCTAAGAGAAATATATTAAATATATTGTATGAGAAACTTGGCAAGTATGTTCAGGGAAAAATGTAGCTTAACAAGTATGGACACCATTACAACTGCATGTTCTCATTGTTGAGGAATGTTTTAGAAAAGCAAGTAATTTATTTCTGTGGAGGAGAAGGTAGAAGAGAAACCATTAAAAAACATTGTATAAGTTGAAATCTCGGTCCTAGGGAAAAACATACTAATGAGTGAGATATTTTGCATTATTTACCACATATGATACAGAGAGGGCATTGGTATTTTAAAACATTTTCTACAATGTTTATGAAAGTTTTAATAGTTACATTTGCAAGGGAGCAAAAGTTGCCACCCCTAATTGTGTCTTTTTGGCAGGATTAATTTGATTATTTTTAGGGCCCGAAAGACTCAAGAATCACCTTTGACCTTCCTCTTAACTGCCTAAAAGATTGCAGATTGAGGACTTGTTCCAGGAAGAGAGCTATCACCACAGATAAATGTAATATGAAGTCGGTGTGCAAACAGGGAGGAGCCCAACAAATTCTGTTTGTTTACATTCTTCTGTTGCCCCCTTGTCTGTCCCCGGCCCAGCAAGCATTCACTTGACAGACACCTGCTTTTTCATCTCCACGTGAACTGCCTCCTCAGGGTGCATTTTAGAAATCCCAACACACTACTCCCTTTATACTCTTTTGTCTTTAGCTGAAGATGGTATTTCAGGTGAGGGCTTGTGTCATTTTGGTGAGTTACTCAGTTTTCCTAGGTGTCTCCCATCTATACATGTTACTGAACTTACTGTTTGACTTTCTCATACTAATCTGCCTCATGTCAATTTGATTCTTACACCAACCAAAAGAACCTAAAAGGGTGAAAGAAAATTTATTCATCCTCAACATATTGAATTAAGGAATTCTATTTATTAACTATGGCTTCTCTTGTGGCTCAGCTGGTAAAGAATCCACCTGCCATGTGGGAGACATAGGTTTGATCCCTGGGTTGGGAAGATCACCTGGAGAAGGGAAAAGGCACCCACTCCAGTATTCTGGCTTGGAAAATTCCATGGACTGTATAGTCCATGGGGTTGCAAAGAGTTGGACATGACTGATGTAACTTAGAATAATATTTAAATGTTGAAGACAGATTGGTAATCCATTTCCATTTGAAGAGTGAAGTTTCTTCTGGTTTAATTTCCTTTTCAAAACTATTTTTCTATTGACTATTTTTTTTTCTAATTTGAGAGAATACTTTGATAGCGAGAAAGATGACGGATTGTAGAATCAATCAGCCCTGACTTAAAACTTCTGTCCTTCATCACCTGGCTCTGGGACCTTGGTTTCCTCAACTGCAATATAGAGAAATTTACAACTATTTTTGTTGTTGTTGTTCAGTTGCTAAGTTGTGTCCGATTCTTTGAGACCCTGTGGACTGCAGCATGCCATGCTTCCCTGAGCTTCAGTAACTCCCAGAATTCGCTCAACTCATGTCCATTGAGTTGGTGATGCCATCCAACCATCGCATCTTCTGTTTCCCCCTTTTCTTTCTGCCCTCAATCTTTCCCAGCATCAAGATCTTTTCCAATAAGTCTACTCTTCCCATCAGGTGGCCTAAATATTGGAGCTTCAGCTTCAGCATCAGTCCTTCCAATGAATATTCAGGGTTGATTTCCTTTAGGATTGACTGGTTTGATCTCCTTGCTGTCCAAAAGACTCTCAAGAGTCTTCTCCAGCATCACAGTTTGAAAGCATCATTTCTTCTGTACTCAGCCTTCTCTATGGTGTACATCTAGATGTACATGACTACTGGAAAACCCTCAGCTTTGACTAGACAGACCTTTGTCAGCATAGTGATGTCTCTGCTTTTTAATATACTATCTTTGTCATAGGTTTTCTTCCAAGGAGCAAGCATCTTTAATTTCATGGCTGCAGTCACCATCCACAATGTTTTTGGAGCCCAAGAAAATAAAGCCTGTCACTGTTCCCATTGTTCCCTCATCATCTATTCACCATGAAGTGATGGGCCTGGATGCCATGATACTCATTTTTTGAATGTTGAATTTTAAGTCAGCTTTTTCACTCTCTTCTTTCATCCTTATCAAGAGGCTCTTTAGTTCCTCTTTTCTTTCTGCCATGAGATACCATTAGAGTGGTATAATCTACATATCATGGTTATTGATATTTCTCCCAACAATCTTGATTCCAGCTTGTAATTCATCCAGCCTGGCATTTCACATGATGTACTCTGCCTATAAGTTAAATAAGCATGGTAACAATATTCAGCCTTGATGTACTCCTTCCCTAATTTTGAACCAGTCCATTGTTCCATGTCCAGTTCTAACTGTTGCTTCTTGACCTGTGTACAGATTTCTCAAGGGGCAAGTAAAGTGATTTGATATCCCAAACTCTTTAAGAATTTTCGGCAGTTTGTTGTGCTCCACAGAGTCAATCCCTAGGTCAGGAAGATCCCCTGGAGAAGGGAATGGCTACCCACTGCAGTATTCTTGCCTGGAGAGTTTCATGGACAGAGGAGCCTTGTGGGCTATAGTCCATGGAGTTGCACAGAGTCAGACATAACTGAGCAACTAACATAGACAGAGAGGACACAGTCAAAGACTTTAGCATAATCAATGAAGCAGAATTCTATTTTTTTTCTGGAATTCACTTGCTTTATCTATGATCCAATGCATGCTGGCAATTTGATCTCTATTCCTCTGCCTTTTCTGAATCCAGCTTGCACATCTTCTCAGATATATCCTGTTGAAGCCTAGCTTGAAGGATTTTGAACATTACCTTGCTAACATGTGAAACGAGTGCAATTGTATGGTAGTTTGAGCATTCTTTGGCATTGCCTTTCTTTGGGATTTAAATGAAAACTGACTTTTTCCAGTCTTGTGGCCATTGCTGAGTTTTCCAAATTTGCTGGCATATTGAATGTGGCAATTTAACAGCATCATCTTCTAGGATTTGAAATAGCTCAACTGGAATTCTGTCATCTCTACTACACTTGTTTGTAGTAATGCTTCCTAAGGCCTTTTCTTAAGCAAATTAAATTAGAATTATATTATGTTGGCAGGTATGAGGAGCCATGGGAAGAGTAGTTAAAGAGGGAAGAAGAGATGTAAGCTAACAGTAGTATTTTTTTGGCCACTTCGATTCCATTTGAATTCTTCTGATAGCTGCAAATTATTACAAAATACCAATATCCTCTTGCTTGTCCTTTGTCTTTCTGATTTTCACCCCCACCCCCAGCCCCTTATTTTTCTGAGTGGCTTGTTGATTAAGTTTGAGTAAGAACTGGTAGGGATGGGATGTTTTGCATAGCTTTTATGAAAGCATGGACTTGTATAGTTTTATCAGTTATTTCCAAAGGCTCTTAGAAATGGGGCTCAGAGCAGCATACTAAAAGTGATTCCTCATATTTTATTTAAAATTTTTTTTTAAAAAAAAAATTATTTGGTTTTGGCTGCACTGGGTCTTCCTTGCTTTGCAGTGGTTTTCTCTAGTTGTTGTGAGTAGGGGCTACTCTTCATTGCAGTGCAAAGGTTTCTCATTGTGGTGGCTTGTTGTGTGGAGCACAGGCTCTAGGGTGC
The DNA here is from genome assembly GCF_029378745.1 of Bos indicus. Taxonomy (NCBI): domain Eukaryota; kingdom Metazoa; phylum Chordata; class Mammalia; order Artiodactyla; family Bovidae; genus Bos; species Bos indicus. The sequence goes on from NC_091761.1 coordinate 113,786,221, forward strand.
ATGGGCTTCGGAAGTTGCAGCACTCAGGCTTGGAAGCTGTGGCTCGAGGGCTCTCGTTGTGTGGGCTCAGTAGATGTGGTGCACAGGCTTAGTTGCTCCTTAGCATGTGGAATCTTCGTGGACCAGGGTTTGAACCCACGTTCCCTGTGTTGGCAGGAGGATTCTTATCCACCGTGCAACCAGGAAAGCCCTCATGTTTTCAAAAGTAGCAGGTGTGTCATCTTCTTGGCCATCTAGAAATCTGAATTGAGAGCAGTCTTGATTGAGAGAAATATAATATTCCAATTTGAATCAGAAATGGTGTACACTGTCACAAGCTGGAGAGAACCCGGGATTCTATTACTAATAAGGGAGTTGTAGGCAAGGAGATCATGAAAGTACATGTGGCCATCAGGCCCACATGTTTCAATGCATCCCTGAGTTATGTAGACACAATTATCTTGACAGTGGAAGCACTTTGAGATTCTGGGAAGATAGAAGACATGATTAAAGCAATTGTCTATGAACAAAAGTATTAGAACCGTAGTATTGATAATTTCCTCCCCATTCTGGTCTTCCTTGTCACTGTCTCCAGTATTATCCCTGTTGACTTGCTTTCCTTTCTCTGAAACCCCCAACTGAAGGACATTATGATGACAAATGCTACAGAGACTTGTCAATGAGGGCAGCATGATATGGCAGAGATGCAGGGACAATCCTAGAACCATTTCCTGTATGAACAAAATAAAAATATTCACAACCTGAAAGTTGAGAGTTATCTTTGATTTGATGGGAATTTTTAGGACTTCAAGCCCAGGTAGCAGCATCTTAAGTAATCCTGGGAGAACTGCTCTGAGGAGATGATGTGGGGGAGACAGGTTATATGGAAGTTTTGCAACAAAGGGCAGGTAGTCAAAGGATTGTTATTAATTTAGGAAAAAACCAGATATCTCAAGTTAAGGACTTTAGTGCTTTGCTTTGTATGGGAAGATACAAGAATCTGGGCTCACTAAAATCCTTCCTTTGATATGCACCTCAGTTATCTGGGACTGATAGCTTATTTTTCACATCCTGAGTTTTCTCAGGGCTCACCTTAGGAAGTGGCTGTAGTCTGATAGCTGCTAAAGTGAAAGTGAAGTCGCTCAGTCGTGCCTGACCCTTTGTGACCCCATGGATAGTAGCCTTCACCAAGCTCCCCTGTCCATGGGATTTTCAAGGCAAGAGTACTGCAGTGGGTTGCCATTTCCTTCTCCAGGGAATCTTCCCAACCCAGGGATCTAACCAGGTCTCTCACATTGTAGCCAGACGCTTTACTGTCTGAGCTGCATTGCTGCTGCTGCTGCTGCTGCTAAGTCACTTCAGTCGTGTCCAACTCTGTGCAACCCCATAGACGGCAGCCCACCAGGCTCCCCCGTCCCTGGGATTCTCCAGGCAAGAACACTGGAGTGGGTTGCCATTTCCTTCTCCAAAGCATGAAAGTGAAAAGTGAAAGTGAATTTGCTCAGTCGTGCCCAACTCTTAGCGACCCTATGGACTGCAGCCTACCAGGCTCCTCTGTCCATGGGATTTTCCAGGCAAGAGTACTGGAGTGGGTTGCCATTGCCTTCTCCACTGAGCCACATTAGGAACTCTAAAAAGCTACAAAAAGCTGAGGTCCTGTCCTCAGTCCATTAAACCAATCTCTGTTGTGGGGCTCTATCACCATTTTTCAAAGCTCCTCAGGTGAGGGTTTGATAATAGAAGACAAATTTAAGAAATTTCTTAAGTCAATAGCCTATACTTGCTTTTCATTTTACATGAGATTTTTGTGTGACATCTTTATACTGCACTAAGACTTCTGAACTTCACCCCTAATGAAATAGAGACAGAAGCAATCAAAAGAACATTCTGAAAGTCAAGGCTTCGGGCATGGGCATACGTCCTTTGCAAAATATAAGTTACTAAAGCCAGGCATAAGATACCAGATGGCGGCTAGATGGCAGGTATTCTTGCCTTCCTGAGTCTCATCGGGGTTCTCCTGCTCACCATCCATGGTGCCTGCAACCACTGATGATTGTGACATTCTTTGTTTACTAATACAGCAGGAAATATTCCATTTCTCACCCACAAGGATTTTATTGCTTTATGTTTTAACTTTGATTCTACCTCTGAGCATAAGTTGTTCCTTATGTACAGTGGAGAATGATACTGCAGCCCATTCATGATTCTTTGAAAGACAGAAGCTGAGAAGATCTGGGATGGCAGAGCCATTTTCTAGGTAATAACTTTCAGATTGAAAGAGTGTATGTTTTTCACAATTAGAGAACCTTTTGAATATTCCTTTAGAAAAGGTACTTTTAAATGAGCTGATTTCCTCAATTGTTATAACATAAATTACCACTGAATAAAAGAAATTTCTTCTAGTTTTCAAATGAGCAAAAATTATCAAATTGCCCTCCTGAGAAGTGAGTTAACAGCACATAAGAGACTTTAATTCTGGAAATCAGATTTCATGACTTTCAACTTGAGCCTCCGCTGGAAGCCCTTGTTTGTTATCTTTGTAGAGCAGGGGTCCCCAACCTCCATGATATAATGCCTGATGTTCTGAGGTGGAGCTGATGCAATAATAATAGAAATGAAGTGTACAATAAATATAATGTACTTGAATCAGCCAGAAACTGCCTCTAACCCACCCCACCCCCAGTCCTGCCTCACCCTGCTCCAGTCCCTGGAAAAATTCTCTTCCAGGAAACCAGTCTCTGGTGCCAAAACCTTTGGGCACCACTGCTCTAGAGCACATCTTATAGTCCATGCCTCCTCCAGAATTCAGTTAGGTGATTCCATGACACCTTGATTTTAGCTGCCCTGAAGGATGTTTTCTTGGGCAGTCAGTAAGCAGCATGGGAAGCAGGATAAAAGAAATTGAGATGGAGGACATGAATTAGGCAGCAAAGAAGGAAACTCTCTACCGAACTATTGGCTTTGCAAGGGAACTGCTTGTTCTTAAGCTGATTTGGGGTTTCTTGTACAAGGTGCTCATTTTTTCCTGCCTTTCCATACTGACTCCATGAAGATTTGGATGAATTTGGCTAAAAGGAAAATGGCCAACTTCTTTTGAGGAAATCCAATTATAATTGGATTAGAGTCCAATTATAAATCCTTGTAATGTTGACCACAGAGTAATTGGAGTCTAATTACAAGGGTTATTTTGATTACTTGAGGCATAAATGATGATTTTGAATTAAGATGAAAGGCCTTAGACTTTAGGTCCATGTGGCTCAGACTTGAAATTATAGAATGAAAAGAAATTTATTTAGATGGTGAAGTTACAGAGTCATAGACCCCAATGCCCACAGCTGCCTAGGAGGCATCAGAAATGGGTACTTTCTCACTTTGATAGAATCAACAGAACAGAAAATATTTTCCTATCAGATGAAAAGTATTATTCCTAGTGAAATGAAAAATGGCAACTGGTGCTTTGTCTCAGCTTTGAGTGACACGGGACCAAGTTAAACTGGAGGCTTCTCTAATGACTCAGTGGGTAGAGAATCTGCCTGCAATGCGGGAGACAGAGGAGACACAGTTTCAATCCCTGGGTTGGGAAGATCCCCCGGAAAAGGAAATGGCAGCCCGCTCCAGTATTCTTGCCTGGAAAATCCCATGGCCAGATGACCCTAGTGGACTACAGTCCATGGGGTTGCAAAGAGTGGAACACGACTGAGCGATTAAGCATGCATGCAAGTTGAACTGGACAAACAAGCCCATTTAAAGAGAGAAAAGAAAACAGCCCTAGCCAATTGTTACCATCTTCCTCTGATTTTTCAAGAGAAGCCAGATTCCAGGTGAATTTTCCCTGGCCCTCTCCTTTCCTCCTCTCTTCTCTCTCTCATTCTCTTTCTATATAGTGATTTTTTTTATTCACATAGTTTCAAAACTTTAAAATATTGTACACTTTATACAACATACATCTGTGAACCTGATGCAACCTTGCATTCAAATTTTGTACCTCCCAGTCCTTTCTAACCTGAGGCCAAGAAAAGTGAAGTGACTTACCAGAGTGAGTAAACAACAAAGCTGACTTCAGGATGGCATTATTAGGATCTGTAACTTGTTTCTCTTACGTTCCTATTGGGCAATGTGTTCTACAGAAGAAAAATATATTTTACATACTTTTTCAGGTCTAGTCAAAGTTACAAGATATGAAAATTATTGTTAGCTCTGCCAAAGATGTTTAAAATTGTTCTTTGAGGATTAGTTTATTCTGGTTGTCTCTGAACTTCCCTTTCTTTTGCTAGATAAAACAAATGTCTATTGAGATGTGACACTCCTTAATTTATCTGTGGTCAAGTCCATATGAACAATTAAAAACCAATATTTTCTAATGGAATTAAACTCGAAATTAACTTAATGCTAATGTAAGTGATTAAGAGAATATACTTTGTGAAAAACATCAATACACTTGTTGTAATTGAATTTTATCTTGTAATACTGTTTGCTCCTTCAGGGAATGTCTTTTTAAGTCGTTCTACTTAGAAAGTTCTTGCTCATTTAGAAACATAAATTAATTCTGAAACCTGCTCAGAGGTTTTCTTATTACAAACAATTCATTTAATCAATTAGCAGCTAAAATTGTAGTCATTATTAGATTTAATTGCTGAAGAATATGCTGTGCCTTTTTTTGTTGAGAAAAATGTATCACAATTTTTCTATAGTCTTTTTACTTTCTAAGGGTAAAGAATTCATAATCATAAAATAGTAAAAGTCAAATCAAGTTATATGTCTATATATCTGTGTCTGTATCTGTATTTTAAGATAATACATGGTCCTGCATGCAGACACAGACATAATATTTTTGGTATCTGGACATAAATCAACTTTCCTCTGTAAAGCTTCTTCTTGCATTTTGATATAGGAATGCCATATATCAAATCATATATCATTTATGCTTATATTACATGTCCCTTATAACTGTATACAGATTTTAATGTAGCAACACTTTAAGACAATTTCAGACATTTGAGAACTATATCATAAATTAACTCTTTCTCATGCAGTATTATGAATATTTCTCAAAGTCGTTGCATTTTTCTATACCCTACACAAATGAATGCACTTATTATACCTGTATATATGCTCTGTACCTATGTATAAAGACAAGCATACAACGTCACACACACCTGAATAGATGATGGGCAGTTTCTCATTGTATATTTGACCATAGTCTTTGACCATAGTTCTGGCACATAGAACATGTGTGTGCCAAATCACATTCAGTTATCACTGTGCACTTTGTATGTGTTCATAAGAGATACAAGTTAGCATCCAGTTTTGACAATTTGCTTTGCACATAGCTGTCATCTTGTTATACAAAAATGTGATGCATTTTAAGTATTTAAGCCTTCATTTTTCTAGATGTTGAAATTTTATTCTTCTCAAATTTCGGCTACAGTGAAAAATTTATTAAATGATGGTTTGATGCAATTAGCATCTTCTTTCATGGTGTTCTGAAAAACCACCTTTGGTCTTTTCCCTTTATGCCGTGTTTCTTGGACTTTTTCTCCTAATGCTACTCATTGAATCAGCTAACCCTTTTACATAACTCAATAAGGAGACACTAACTATACTTGTGAATATACTTGGAGAGGTGTATAAACATGTAGAAGGACTACTATACAGTTTGTTGCCATGAAACTTAGGGTAAAAGTACTTACTGAAATGAACCTGAGTTGTGGTTGGTGAATAAAAAAGAAAATACCTTCAGAGGGCTTCCCTTGATGAAGTACACAGAGCAGGTAATATATTCTCAAAACACAAACAGAGATACAACCAGTGAGTAAGCAGTTTGAAAGGGAGATGAGACGGAGGTATTTTTATATAATGAGAAAGGAGCACTTCTTTCTCTTTCGGGGGGGCATGCTACTTGGCTTTTGGAACTTAGTTCCCTGGCCAGGAATTGAACCTGCACTCTTGGCCATGAAAAGGCAGAGTCCTAACCATAGAACCACCAGGGAATTCACCCATTGTTCTTAATTGTTAATGAAATTGTTACTATTCATCACTTGGACATATCTCCAGTCAGAATGCTCCATCCATTAGATGTTTGAGTAATAACTTCTTTAAGAAGGAAGCCAGGAGGGAGGAAGTGAAGACAGAGAACTATCTTTGCAGTTTATCTCTGTGATATTCAATATAACCAAGTGCAAATATTCTGAGGATGAATGAATGTATTCCTATGGATTCGAGGCAAGGAACCTGAGCTGTGGATAGAGGGTCCCACCCAGGAAGAAGATGACATGTTCTACTCTATTAAAAATTTTCTTTCACATCCATTATGGAATCTGTCTCTAGAGATGGCTAAGTGAGCTTTAACCTCTTCCGAACTTGATCTTCTCATCTAGAATATAATGATCACAGGGCTATTGTGAGGCTAAAGTGAAATGAAGCAAGCTGAATGCTCACACAGGGCTTTGCTCACTGAGAAGCCATGCTATGGTTATTGTGCCCATGATCTTGATAATAATAGAGATGAGAGGATGGTATGATGATAATTATGACACGTATAACAAGCAATAAAATCAGTTTCACCCCTCCCCCAAAGTTTTGATAGTTTTTAAATCCTCTAATATTTCAGTTGCACATTTTACCACCTTTATTTAATACAGCACACTTTCACATGTTACTGGCTATGTGAAGTTAGAGTACCCTGACGATTGTTTGTGAGTGTGTGTATGTGTGTGTGTGTTTCCAGTGTGGGCCACTTTAATCAGAATTAGCTGTGAGACAATCCATTGTACGAATAAGGGCACAGACTTAAGCATTTGGTATATTTGGTTTTGAATTCCAATTCTAGTTCTGCATTCTGTTAGGAATATGATACTATATAAATTATTCAACCTTTTTAAGCCTCAACTTATCATCTAACAAATAACAAGCTTATACAGTTATTAAGCTATATAGGAATTGATATATGTGAAGTGCCAGGCTGGTGTCTGGAACATAGTTTATGTATAATAAATAATGTTTGCTGCTATTATTACACTGTTGATGTTCTTATGATTAATAGTTAGATTGTGACAATCCTCCATTCCAAAGTCACTTGATCGAAGGTTAATATAACTTGCTAATTTATTTTTGAACTTTTGTAAAATCATTCAAGGGTTTTTTGAGATCATTCCTTGAAATCAATCAAGAATCTTAAGATATGAGATTTTATTAACTTTAGCATACTATTTTTTTCTTCAGTAACATTGTTATTGTTTAGTCGCTAAGTCATGTTGAACTCTTTTGCAACCCTGTGGACTGTAGCCTGCCAGGCTCCTCTGTCCATGGGATTTCTCAGGCAAGAATACCAGAGTGGGTTGCCATTTCCTCCTCCAGGGGATCTTCCTAACCCAGGGATCAAACCTGAGTCTCATGCATTGCAGGCGAGTTCTTTACTACTGAGTCACCAGGGAAGCCTTTTAGTGACATTAAAGATACATATATTCTTTCACCAATATTTTATTATTTTGCTTTTTGAAACCCATAGGTCAATAATTTAATCATACTTGTATGTTATATACACATGTGCACAAATACACACATACATACTTATACACAAAAATGTATGACCTATACTTTTATGCATATATACATACTTATGTTTATGACTAAACATAAAATGTTTGTGTGCATATATACTCATGTGTGCATGTGTTTGATCATATGGTCAGATGCCAGACAGCTTTAAAAGAGATTTTTATTTTCTTTTAATGAAATGTAATGATTCTTTTGGAGAATGAAACGGCAGCCTGCTCCAGTAGTCTTGCCTGGGAAGTCTCATGGACAGAGGAGCCTAGTTGTCTACAGGCCAAGGGGTCGCAAAAGAGTAGGACACAACTTAGTGACTAAACGATGACAAACAATGATTTTTTTAAACATAATTGCTAAATATTTTCCAAAGTGAAACACTTCTGAAGACTTTGGTATAATACATTGCAACCTGGAAACTATATTTTTCCATTATATGAATCATTTAAAGCCAGAAAATGAAAGAGTATTTTTTGCAAAAGATGGATTGTGTATATATATGTGCATTCATATGCATTTATGTTTCAAGAAGATAATGATTATACCAGGGTCATTTGAAGAGGAGAAGTTAATTTTTTTTTCCCTTAGACATTATTTTCTTTAAGATAGAACTGATATACAGATTGTAGTGATTGAAAGTTTTATATCAGCTACTACCTTATAAAATGAGATTATAGTACAGAATTTTAAAAATTGAAATATGGTTTAACCACTATGATGGATATCAGATCAGATCAGATCAGTCACTCAGTCGTGTCCGACTCTTTGTGACCCCATGAATAGCAGCACGCCAGGCCTCGCTGTCCATCACCAACTCCCGGAGTTCATTTAGACTCATGTCCATCGAGTCAGTGATGCCATCCAGCCATCTCATCCTCTGTCGTCCCCTTCTCCTCTTGCCCCCAATCCCTCCCAGCATCAGAGTCTTTTCCAATGAGTCAACTCTTTACATGAGGTGGCCAAAGTACTGGAGTTTCAGCTTTAGCATCATTCCTTCCAAAGAAATCCCAGGTCTGATCTCCTTCAGAATGGACTGGTTGGATCTCCCTGCAGTCCATGGGACTCTCAAGAGTCTTCTCCAACACCACAGTTGAAAAGCATGATGGATATATACATATACACACACACACACACACATATATATATATGTATGCTAGAACAATTGATTAGATACATGAAATAAATAAAAGTAGATTCTCACCTCATGAAAAATTAAAATGCAAAATTTACCCTTTTATTGTTTTACTTTTTGTATCATTTTTCTTATTAAATATATTTTCTCTTCATAAGCAATGTACTTTTGGTAACAAAGAAGAACATAAACAGATGAAGTAAAAGTGAATTCAAGGATATAATAAAACCATAAACTCTGAAAAGAGTAAGAGTTATATTTATATGTTATCAAAAAGTCAGGAAATTTGAAGAATAAAAACTGGAGAAATTTTGAAAAAATTAACTGATTTTACTACTTAAAATTAGAAGCACTTGTTAGTAATAACATAAATGACTAAAAGTGTTAAATATTGGATATTATTAATATAAATAGTATATAAATACCTAAATTAAAATATAAAAATTAGTAAGCAAAACTATCTTATAGAAAAAAACAGAAAATAAGGCTATGGATCAACTCTTCTGTTATCAAGCATTTGAGAAATATCCATATCCATTCAACTCAATATTAAAAGCAAAGCATTATTTTAGACACATAAAATGCAGGAAAAAATACTTTTGTTTCCTTGCTTTTTATTTTGGTAGCACAACTCAATGCAAATAAAGATATAGTATGAGTACCATCCTGCTATGGGAATGGAAAATAGTTCAACTTTCCTGGAAAACAAATAGGCTAGGTCTATATCCAGAGCCTTAAAATGTTTTGACCCTTTGACTTGAGAATTACTGTTTGAGTGGCTTCATGGCAAAAAAAATCATAAAGCATTGAAACATTATTTATTGCATTTAAGAAAGGAAAGTCAATCAAATGTGAGCAATTATAAAGTGACTAAATAAAGATATTCATAGTGAATAATTTGCTTTTATTAACATGTCTTGAAAAAAGTATTTAATAATGGGGAAAGTGCAAGGATATAGTAATACTATATAATCCCAAGTTTAAAAAAGATATTTTATACATACATAAATATCCCTATTAAAAAAAAAAGTGAAAGTTAGTTACACAGTCGTGTCCAATTCTTTGCAACCGCATAGACTGTAGCCCTCCAGGTTCCTCTGTCCATGGAATTCTCTAGGCAAGAATACTGGAGTGGGTTGCCATTTCCTTCTCCAGGGGATCTTCGTGACCCAGGGATTGAACCCAGGTCTCCTGCATTGCAGGCAGATTTTTTAGCAACTGAGCTACTAGGGAAGCTTATCATATCAAATATCATTATATGTATATATAATTTATGTGAAGAAATATGCTACTTTTTGGTATGGTGGTATCAGATAATTTTCTTGTTATATTATTATTACCCTCTTTTGTAGAATTGGCATATATTACTTTTATAATCAGAAAAATGTAGTGAAAAAAGTGTACCTCTCAAACTAGTCACTTTGAAATATTATTTCAGTGAATTTTAACTATTTAAAACATTTTTGGATTTTTTTTTCAGGAGTACTAACTCATGATACTAGGGTTACAAAAATAGTGTAAACAAGATCTCTGATTTTCAGAAGTTCAGAATCTTGTGCAAAACTTGTAATAAACACAGTATTCATAGCATGGTGTAAGAGGGCTACTGAATTCAGTAAGTGATGAATGAATGAGTAGACGTACTCCAGCAATAAGCCAGCCTGGCAGTGAGTCACAGAAGATCTCTCAATGGATTCTTGCTACATTTAGCTCAACTTTAAAAGCATCAGTGGAATTTCACATAAAAGATGAGGCTGCAGGGAGAATGAGAGTTCCAGAATGAGGAAACAGCTTGAGCTAAAAATATGATCAAGTAGTGTGCCTGTGGTGTTGGGTGAGTTTTGAGCAGTTGCTTATGACTGGAGTATGAAGCAAATAGATGGGATGTCCCTGGGGCTCTGCAGTAAAGAATCTGCCTGCAATGCAGTGGACATGGGTAGGACACATGGGTTTGTTCCTGGGCTTGGGAAGATCCCTGGGCAAAGGAAATGGCAGCCCACTCCAGGATTTTTACCTGGAAAATCCCAACCCATGGGGTCGCAAAGAGTAGGACATGACTGGGCAACTAAAAAGGACAACAACAAATTAATTAACTGGCAAAAACAACACTAAAGCTCATTGTGATGGATGTGGGGCATTTACCATTTTCTGTAGATAAAGGGGGAATCATTGAGTTGACATGACACTGTGGGGGTTTGCAGGGAGGACTTGGGCAGAAGTGTTGATGGTGGATGAGAAGTAGCAAGAAATGGAACATTAGAGACAATCTTATTAGTCCAGGAATTGAACTGAGTCCAGGAAAAGACCTGAAAATGTAAAAGATGATGGCAAATTTGAGAAAAATTTATGGAACAGAATTAACTGCATTTTGGGCCATTTGAATGCAGTTGCCTGAAACCTGCCTTATCTAAAACTTTGATTCAGGATCTCTAGGTATAATACCTAAGAATTTGATTTTAATGATTTCCTAAGGGGAGCTGAAAGCATATTAAGATTTAGGGAGCATCAGTTCATCATTAATCTGAGCCAAAGTATCAAGGATTCTGAGACCCCAGAATTCAAATCCTTGAGACCGCAAGGATTCAAACACCCAAGAGCGATTTCAACTATGGAACACCCAGACTGTGACTCACATGACATCAAGGGCTGAATTTAACACTAGATGATTTCTGTGGCTGACAAATCCCAGGAAATATATTCTTTTAACCTTGTAAAATTTGGGATATTTATTGGATTCAGTTGAGCCAAGTGAAATCAAATCGTTCAATAAATCAAAGAGTTCCAAAACTCCTTTCCTGAAATAGGGCTTCCCTGATAGTTCAGTAGGTAAAAAGTCCTCCTGCGATGCAGGAGACTCCACTTCGATTCCTGGGTAGGGAAGATCCTCTGGAGAAGGGACAGGCTACCCATTCTAGTATTCTTGGGCTTCAATTGTGGCTCAGCTGGTAAAGAATCCACTTGCAATGCGAGAGATCTGGGTGCGATCCCTGGGTTGGGAAGATCCCCTGGAGAAGGGAAAGGCTACCCACTCCAGTATTCTGGCCTGGAGAATTCCATGAACTGTATAGCCCATGGGGTCACAAAGAGATGGACATGACTGGAGCATTAGTCTTCTAGTCATCCACTTGCTTATCCATTCGTTCCTTGCATGAGTTTTTATGACATACTTCCTTGTACTAAAGGCTAAGGGTGTGGTGATTTACTATAGAACCTTTCCCTGCCTTCAGAGAGCTTGCTAGTGGTGTCTGTACTCAGTCTACTAGGGGTGTGTGTGCTCAGTTGCTCAGTTGTGTCTGACTCTGGCCATGGGATTCTCCTGCCAAGAATACTGGAGGACATTGCCATTTCCTATTCCAGGGGGTCTTCCCGACCAAGGAATCGAACCTGCATTCTTTACCACTGAGCCACCTTGTAGAGGAGCTTATGTTTTTGTGTCCATCTTGAGGTAGATGTTAACTTATTACATGTGCTTCTCCCAACAAAACTAAAGTCTTATTATTTTTATTTCAAAGCTAAAGAACCAAGGTCTCAGGAAGATTATATGCTTGTCCCAGATCTCACAAGTAATAAGTGGTAAAACCAGGCCATAATATTCATTTTACCCACTTATGCTGTCCCCTAAGAAAGAAGGAAGTCAAACATGCACACAAAAATTGTATTGGTGTATTACAGAAGGATGCACAGTGTATTGGCGGAGCGTGGGGACAGCTGTGATTGCCATTGTTTAACAGAGTAGTTCAGACCAAGCTCTGTCCTTAAAAGTGACCTGTGGGTCTTATTTAGAGGACATCATAATAAAACTGAAGAGATAGATGTTTCCCTCGTTTTGCAGACAGAGAACATGAACAATCTATATTAACTTGAGACTATTTATAGACTTGCAATTGTAAGGCTTATTAACTTACAATTTAAAAATCTTTATGATGAGTGAGTTTTACATAATTGGTCATAAAACCCAGCACAGATATGTAAAATAGCATATATGGTTTAAAATACCAACATGTGATGTTTCTTAGAGCTGATCAGAGATTGTATACTGAGGCAGATCTTCAGATCTAGAAAAAGAAGGGTGAAGATTATTCTAATTTTATCAATAAATATCTCAAAGCTAAATTTAGACCATTTTAAATAAAACCTGAAATTTTTGCATATACCTTAGGTGTACACTTTTAAAATAACTCTTTTATATACCATAGGTTCTAAATCAACAGTGCTGATAAGTGAGGGAAGAGTACAAAGGAACAATTTAAAAAATAATATATCATAGTTAAAGATGAGTAAAAGCATAGGCATAAAACTATGGAAAATCCTTAAGTTATCCCAAGGGTGCTATCATTTCAAATACTGTCATAGAATTTTAAAGCTAGGAATGTTTCAAATATAATCTTTAATTCTCATAATATCTCAAGCAAGAGAACCAGATAAGTAACTTGCACATCACCAAGTGAGATTAAAAGTCAAGATAAAATCCAGGTCTATGGAACTGACAAAACTTTTTTGGTTTTGTAAACTTACATTATCTGCTTTTTAAAAAATATTGCACATCTATATTATCTCTTTTTGTTTTGCACACTTATATTTTGTACCTTTTTATTTTTGATATTTCATACTTTGTTGTTCAAGTAACTTCATTCCAGCCTTCATGAAAAAAGAGAAACAAATTCATTTAGGGTAGAATCATCTTCCTGACCTTGAATTTGTAATTTTCAAAGTAGAATTAATAGTATTTTAAAGTAATTATGAGCTTCCCTAATGGCTCCAGCGGTAAAGAATCTGCAATGCAGGAGCCGCAGGAGATGCAAGTTTGATCCCTGGGTCAGGAAGATCCCTTGGAGGAGGTCATGGAAACCCACTCCAGTTCTCTTGCCTGGAGAAGCCCATTGACACAGGAGCCTGGCTACAGTTCACAGGGTCGCAAAGAGTCGGACACAACTGGAGCGATTCAGTGTGCAGCACATAATTATAAAGTCACATGGATTAATTTTTTAATTGGAGGACAACTGCTTTACAATACTGTGTTGGCTTCTGCCGTACAACATGAATCAGCTACATATTTACATATGTCCCCTACCTCTTGAACCTTCTCCCACTCCTCCACCCCATCCTACCCTTGTAGGCTTTCACAGAGCACTGCGTTGAGCTCCCTGTGTCATAGCTAGCTATATACTTGTAGTAGTAACCTCCCAGTAGCTATCTATTTTACTTACAGTAATGTATATGTTTCAATGCTACTCTCTCAATTCACCACCCGCTCTCTTCTTTCCCTGCTGTGTCCAAAGTCTGCTTCTCTATTTCTGCCCTGCAAATAGTCCATCAGTACCGTCCTTCTAGATTTCACATAAATGCATTAATACAGGAATAGAAGTACCGTATGCCCCAGCAGTCCCACTGCTGGGCATATACTCTGAGAAAACCATAACAGAAAAAGTCACATGTATCCTGGTGTTCATTGTAGCACTATTTATAATAGTTAGCACATGAAGGCAACCTGGATGTCCTTTGACAGATAAATGGATTGGGAGGTTTCAGTGCATGCGTGCCATGGAATATCACTCAGCCATAAAAAGGAACACATTTGAGTCAGTTCTAGTGAGGTGAATGAACCTAGAGGTTGTTATGCAGAGTAAGGTGAGTCAGATTATTTGATGGTATCATTTAATATTTACCATAGAAAATACTGTGATGTTGGGTCACCTCTATGTGCTTTCAATTATTTTTCACAAATACATAGGCAGAGATAGGTAGATGCATACATACATACATACATACATGGATAAGCCTTATTAAATCAAAGAAAAATACATTTTTTTCCATTCTGTATAATGATCAAGGAACATGGATTTGATAACTTATTATTCAATAAGTAATACAACAATTATTGAATTTGCTGACAACTGCAGATAATTATAACCTTTTCAATTTTTTTGTTATATCAATTTCAAAAGATTTATTTAGGGTCTATGTTGCTGCTTATGCTATGGAAGACTGATACCTTCTTTCTAAAATATGTTTGAAAAAGTATAAAAGAAATACAAGTCACCAAAATATTATTTAAAAAGTTCTCTAGGCAACTTTTTTTCTTAATTTTTTAAAATTTTATTTTGTTTTTAAACTTTACAAAATTGTATTAGTTTTGCCAAATATCGAAATGAATCTAGGCAACTTTTATATTGAATTTGAATCACCAGTGTGACATACCACAGACAAACAAATAGCCACTTCAGAGTTATTAAAAGAAAAGCTTGACCTTATAGTAAATCTCTTATTGAGAGGACTTAAACTAGATTATCCACTTTGTTTTATTCCAACATTTCTCTTCTTTCTTATAATGATGAAATTGTAAAATGTGTAGTCAGTGGGCCCAAAAATTTCTTTAATCTAGTTGTCAAAGCTGATTTTAAATCTGTCTCATCCTTTATGATTCACCTAATGGGCCATATTTAATATGAAAAATATTGTAAGTGTATATGAGTCAATGCTCTTGATTTTGTGTTAGCCCTTTTATAGTACTAACATTGATTTTATCTTTTTTGGTCTCTTATCAGGCATTTCTTAGGGTTAATATTAGGCATTTTAAGCATTGTAAGGGTTAATTGGACATTTACTTAGTAACCTAGAGAACTTTCTTGAAAGAGTCAGACAATAAACACTTTTGCCTTTACGGGTCATGTGATATGAGTCCCAACACGTTGTTCAGTTGCAAAGTCATGTCTGACTCTTTGTGACCTCATGGACTGCAGCACATCAGGCTTCCCTGTCCTTCCCTATTTCCCAGAGTTTGCTCAAGTTCATGTCCATTGAGTCAGTGATACCATCCAACCATCTCATCCTCTGTCACCGTCTTCTCCTCCTGCCCTCTATCTTTCCCAGCGTTAGAGTCTTTCCCAATGAGTCGGCTCTTCACATCAGGTGGCCAAACTATTGGAGCTTCAGCTTCAGCATCAGTCCTTCCAGTGAATATTCAGGGTTGATTTCCTTTAGGATTGACTGGTTTGATCTCCTTGCTGTCCATGGGACTCTCAAGAGTCTTCTTCAGCACCACAGTTTGAAATCATCAATTCTTCTTTATGGTGCCAACATGTCCTGTACTAAAAAGGCAATGGGTTTTACTTGGGAAATGTGCTGTAGTTGGCCAATCTCTGTCTGTTATCCTGAAATAGATGAAAAAAATCCGTGCTATTTGCATGTTTATTCTATGTACATGTGTTAAAGAATCAATCTCTTTGCCCACTAAATGGGAGAGGAAAATGTTTTCAATGAGAGCACTATCACTTCTGGCTGACCTGTGACTCCGAAGGACAGAAACAGCCGAGGTGAAAGTGTCTTTCTCCCTTCTGTAATTCCTGAAGAAGTTGCTTCCCCTTCTCAAATCATACCAGCTGACCTCATGCCTGCTCTTCCTTGATGCCCCACTAATGTTATCCATGCTCTCCTGGAGAAATTTTTCTCTAGGGTTAAGAGAAAATTCAGAGAAATTTGATAATCTAGCTTCCCTTTCAGCTAGACTAAAGCTTATACTCCTCATACTGGAAACGATTATTTCCTTTTTTAAATTAATTTTTTTGGAGTATAGTACTACTATAGTGCTGTGTTAGTTTCTGTTGTACGGAAATGTGAATCAGTTATACGCGTGCATATATCTACTCTTTTTTAGATTCTCTTACCATATAGGTCATTACAGAGCTGGGAATAATGATTTCTTAGAAAATGAGCTACCCAGGTAGCCCTACCCAGGTAGAAATTGGGACAAAGAGAGCAACATGGAACTGATAAATCCCCCTCACCCCCCTGCACCAGAGTTTTTGGAAATTAGTATTGGTGTTGTGTCTATTGTTTAAGGAATTAAATTTAATTCTCAAATCTTCAGGCTTACAGCCAAGCTTTATTTCAAAGCAAACATCACACCTGCTCAAAAATCTTCAATGATTTTTTTTAATGTGTTTATTCATGAAGCATAAAAATCAAAATCAGTACAGATAGATATGCTTGCATCAGCTTAATTCTTGTATCATTTTTAATATTGAAATGCTCCATGTGTTTACTCAGAGTATTATTTTCTCCTATGGTTTACATGTTTTGAAAAATTGAATAGTTTAGTTAAACATTATAGAGATTTTTTTATTGGATAGTCACACTATTTCTTTGCTTTTGGGATAAAATGTACTCAATATCAGGAAGTACTTGATTGTTTTTTTTGGAGAAAGTAATTATTGAATTGAATTAAAATTCCTCATTTACGTTACTCTCGATGTGTTGAAGAATCAGTAGATAAGATCGTGAATGATGTATGGGACTTCACTGCTTTTCAATTTCTTGCATGTGTTAGTTAACTGCCTCCTGTAACCTTGTGCAATGTGGTGCATAAATATGCATAATATATATATAAAGATATTCAAGTGTACATACTGTGTATATATGAATTATGTACATATATACATATATAATGTATAAAGGAAGTACATACAACTTCAGAAAGACACATGACTTCTCAAGGTCGCACAACAATCGAGATCCCAGTCAAGTCATTTAACTCTTCTATTATACCACGTTGCTTCCCTCTAAAGAATGAAAGATACAGTTACTTATTCTTTGGAAAGAATGTGATCCTATCATGTCATTTCTTAAAATATATATTTTTTGAATTTTAGAATAGTTTTGAACTTACCAAAAAGTGGCAAAGAACACATAGAGGATTCCTGCCTACCCCACACTCAGTTTTCCCTTTTATTATTCCCTAGAAGGCAATGGCACCCCACTCCAGTACTCTTGCCTGAAACATCCCAGGGATGGAGGAGCCTGGTAGGCTGCAGTCCATGGGGTCGCTAAGAGTCGGACACAACTGAGCGACTTCACTTTCACTTTTCACTTTCATGCATTGGAGAAGGAAATGGCAAACCACTCCAGTGTCCTTGCCTGGAGAATCCCAGGGACGGGGGAGCCTGGTGGGCTGCCGTCTATGGGGTCGCACCGAGTCGGACACGACTGAAGCGACTTAGCAGTAGCAGTACAGTATTATGGTGTTTTTGTCACAACTAAAGACTCAATATTGATACATTGTTATTAAAACCATACTGTGATTGTTTCTCAGACTTTCCTTAGTTTATGTGATCTTGACAGTTTTGAGGATTACTGGACTGGTATTTTGTAGAATGTCTCTCAGTTTGGGTTTGTCTGGTGTCTTTCTCATGATTCTACTGGAGTTATGGTTTAGAGGAGGAAGACCACAGAGATTAAGTGCACTTTTCATCACGTGATATCAAGGATGCACTCTCTCAACATTACTGATCAGCGTGGACGACCTGGTGTGTTGTAGGTAGTGTTGACAGGTTTCTTCATGTAAACTTCATCTCCTTTCCACAATGTACCCTTTGGAAATGTCATGTGTATAGCCTACACCTAAGGGGTGTATATTTATGATTCATCTTCTTGAGGAGGAGCTTCATTTGATTTGATCTCCATGAAATTAGGCAAAAATACTGTCTCCATTAAATCTTGCTAATAGGAAAATCTTCTCCAAGATATATAAGTGTGTTCATACAAAGTGAATAATTGTCTCCCAGAGCATGCTTACTTGCTTGTGTATTTTTTTTTTTTCTTTCCTTCATGGTTCATACAATAAATGCATTTGGATTAAAGATAAGAAACAGACCACTTGATTAAATAACTAAGGAAGGGTTAGTCACTCAGTTGTGTCTGACTCTTTGTGACCCCATAGACTGTAGGCTGCCAGGCTCCTCTGTTCATGGAATTCTCCTGGCCAGAATATTGGAGTGGGTAGCCATTCCCTTCTCCAGGAGATCTTCCTGACCCAGGGTTTAACCCAGGTCTCCTGCATTGCAGGCAGATTCTGTACCATCTCAGCCACCAAGGAAGCCCCTAAAGAACTAAACTACTAGAGTTTATTTACTAGGCTTACTTTTAAATATTAATATTTATAAATTGGCATAGAAGTGTTTCAACTATAGTATGAAGTGGAATGGAATTTTACAACTAAATTTAAATTAAATATGAAGAATTAGATGACAAAAAAAAATAGGAAAGTCTCAATACCTTTTATGGAGAAGGCAATGGCACCCCACTCCAGTACTCTTGCTTGGAAAATCCCATGGATGGAGGAGCCTGGTAGGCTGCAGTCCATCGGGTTACTAAGACTCAGACACGACTGAGCAACTTCATTTTCACTTTTCACTTTCATGCATTGGAGAAGGAAATGGCAACCCACTCCAGTGTTCTTGCCTGGAGAATCCCAGGGACAGGGGAGCCTGGTGGGCTGCCGTCTATGGGGTCGCACAGAGTCAGACATGACTGAAGCGACTTAGCGGCAGCAGCAGCAATAGCTTTTATGGGTAGTAGTCTTAACACACTTCATATAATGCCTAAACATGCTATTTTTTATGCCTAAAGTAATGAATTAACACATACTATCAGGATGAAATATAATTTTTGGACACATTTTAGGGGGAAGGGATTTGGCCATGTCAATAGGCATAGAAGTAACACTGAGTTTAACTTGGGGGTTTAAAAACAATGTGTACTCTTCAGGAAGAAATTTTCAAAAACATGTGTTCTTTAAAAGTAAATATAAGAAGCAGATTTATCTCCCCCAAACTGAATCTCATTCTTCATTTAATTATATTATTGCAACATAATAACAATTTGGGGGTGGTATTTTAAATGAGAAAAAAAGTTTGATAGCAAATTTAACATTAGAAGATTCTGTACCAGACTTGTTAGATTTGTTAAACTTTAAAATTAAAAAATGAATTTTACTATCTTCTAAGAACCTGAATTCTCTTAGAATACCTCTCCCTCTTTCATACACTGGGCAATGCTTTATCATGGAATTTTTATTGACTGTGTAACAGACCCCCAAAAGAAAATAATTTAATATTGCAGAGTCAGTCTGGAAAACAAGAGTGATTGTCTACTAGTACTATTCTGAACCATTATATATCAATCAAGTGATATATAAGTATTCTAAAATAAAAATGCAATGAGTATGAAACTCAATTTATAACTCAATTTTCAAATTCTTATTCTTTATATTTTTAAAGAATGGGTTATTCTTAATAAATTGACATACCTATTTAGCATAAATACTAATTGACTGAAAACACTTATTCTCAATAATATAATGCATTTATGAACTGTAATGACAACTATGAAATGAAATGAAATATAACGAAATATATTGGTGGCACTGTTGTCAGAGGAATCCAGAAAAAAAATTATTTTTCAGTTATATGTACTGATTCACACCCTAAAAATACTAAAGGAAATTAATAAGTGATTTAATGTTTGTATGGACAAGTAAATACCATGCAAATATTGAAGTGATGCTGTAAATATCTTATCTTAAAGAAGATGGGAGGTTTTGTGATTTCACTGGGATCTGTGAAATCCAGTGAGAATTTACTAAAAAGGAAATTATCTTGAGAGTTTTCTGAGAATAGCAAATACTGTACAGTGCTGGTGGCTTCACTCCATTTCTAACACTTTTATTGAGAGCTAAATGATTCTGTTCTGCATGTCGGGGCTACTGTGTTGGATGCTATTTGGGGCTAGCCCTCTGAGAATTCTGTATTATAAATTCCATTTATAACAGTTTATAGTCACTCAATAAATTTTGCTTGTATTTCCACCCAAATAGAGTTATTGTATTTTTATTGCTTAGATTATCATGTTATAAAATATTACAAATCTTTTGAAAAATTATGAGCTACTCTGACAGTCTCATGTTGGGACAAAAACCTGTTGGTCATTGTCCCAGAAATTCACTTAAAAAGTGAACAGCCATGGCCATGGCCCTCTCTGCTTGGGGCCAGAGGACACCAAAAGGTGTCAAATACAGCCCATCCTTTCAAGAAACTTTATGTCAAGTTAAGCTTATTACATACAAGACATTTACCCAAGAGAATCACCCTCTGGAATCTAAGCCATTGGCTAATCAATTCAAGCCATTGATTTTACTTATTTGACAAGCAGTTTTTATTCACTCATAAAGCTATAAATATATTTGCATTTTTGAATAGCATCTGGAAATGGTAGTACATACAACAACAACTATTATTATAATCTCTAAATAATATTCAGGAGATGGAGCTTGCTGTAGTAGAAAGATGATTTACTGTGGAGTCAAATAGATCTGAATTTGAAATAGACTTGTATCACAGCCAGTAACCTATGACCTTCCTTGAACTAGTTCCTTAAGCTTTCTGAGACTTGTCTTTCTCACTTGTGACGTGTAACTAAACTCTAACTTTCAGTGTGGCTGGGAGGCTTTAATATTAATATAATATATGTAGAGCTCTTTCCATATGAATGGCAGAGAGCATGTATGGAAAACTGTTGCTAGGTATTTGTCAGTATTAGGATAATAATTCCAGGGCAATGTTTCACTGTTTTGGTTTTTTTTTTAATTACTTCACCTTCATTACCCAATCTAATTTTTAAACAAACTTCTGAAATGAAGATGTTATCAATTCAGTTATTCAGATAAAGCAACTGAGAAAAGGAGTGACCAATGGAAACTCATCAAGTTTCAGAATTTGAATCTTTGATTTCTAGCTCAAGATCTTGTCCTTTCCATAAAGACTCAAGAATTGTGAGAATCAATTTTGCCTTGTTCACTAAAAACCAACCTGCCTGGTTTGGACAAGATGTATAAATTCTTGAAACTTAGCTTCCTCACCCATCCTTGGAGGGTGTTGTACTGACTCATCTCAGTCCTTTCCAGTTTCACATGCATCAGAACCAGGAGCATGTAGTTTGAAGGGCACAGGTGCTGAGATAAACTCGTGGGTTCAAATGTGACCCTGTCATTTGTTGGTTCTGTAAGCTTAGGCACATTACTAAATGTCTCCAAGTCTCATTTTACTCATTATGGGATAACAGGGTCTTCCTTGATAGCTCAGACGGTCAAGAATCTGCCTGCAACGCAGGAGACCCGGGTTCAGTCTCTGGGTCAGGAAGATCACCTAGAGAAGGGAATGGCAACACATTCCAGTATTCTTGCCTGGAGAATTCCATAGACAGAGGAACCTGGTGAGCTACAGTCTGTGGGATCACAATAGTTGGACATGACTGTGCAACTAACATGCGCATGGGGTGATTAATAGTACTTAATCCAGAGCACTGTCATTGTGAGGAATAAATGCATTAAACTATGCAAAGTACTAAGAATGGGTTTTGGTATAGAGCATTATGTTGTTTAGTGGCTAAATCATGTCCGACTCTTTTGCAACCCATGGGCTCTTCTGTTCATGTTTCCCAGGCAAGAATACTAGAGTGGGTTGCCATTTCCTTCTGCAGGGGATCTTCTCAACCCAGGGATCAAACCCATGTCTCCTGCATTGGCAAGCATATTCTTTACCACTGAGCCACCAGGAAGCCCCAGAAAAAGTGTTATAAATATTTGTCAATTATTTCCTAAAATTGTATCATTAAATTTAGTGCCTTCAAGTGAGCTGTTTTAACTCTCAAGTCATACAATAGCTTTGCTCAAATGATTAACTGTAAGCATCTCCATCCTGGATTTCTGTCTCAATCACACTGCTATTCTGTGACAGATTCAACCTGCTAGCTTTGTGCTAAAGAACAGTTACTGGAGGACATAGTCACATACACTTGGGAGCAGTGTTTGCCTGTCCTGTAGTAGATGTATGTGTATCAATATACAGTCATCACTAAATCTTCTCCTGATATCCAATTGACCTGATGAATCTGGTTCTTTGAAGTTCTGAAAATATTCAGGATCTGGATCAGTATGATTGTAGAAACCAATGATTCTAATTAAACATTTTCTGTAGCATCAAGATTATAGTGAAACTTCTTTGCAGAGTAATTATTTAAGTGTTTATATTCCAAGCATTGGATGTACATTGAAATTCATTTTGGTAGAAGAATGATTAAAAGTCTAAATTCCATGCTATTTATAAACAAATGTTAACTTTTATTTTTTTTTTCTCCAATTTTATTTTATTTTTAAACTTTACATAATTGTATTAGTTTTGCCAAATATCAAAATGAATCCGCCACAGGTATACATGTGTTCCCCATCCCGAACCCTCCTCCCTCCTCCCTTTAATTCACTAATAAAAATGTTCATGAAAACATATCACATTCATATAAGATCTCTCTTGAAAGTAATGCTAATAATTGAACTTAGAATATTGAGACGCATAAGACAATGGAGTCAACATAAAAATAATAGCCAAATATTTGGCAAATGGCTTAAAAATTTTACAGATTTTATTTCCATAGCATGGAGTTTTAGAACATATTGGTAAAATATTCACTCCTAAATTATTGTTTCATAATATCTCAATGTTTAATAATATAAGTACAAACTTTTTGGCACTTCTATGCCTAAATTTTGCTTTGTAAGAATTTCAAAAATATAGAAACGGCTGACATTTTTCAAAACAACTACTAGCACAGTGCAAAACAAATCTGCTTTCTTTCCATTTTTTTTTTTCTGTATTCACTCTTTCTTTTTTGCTAGGTGGCATGCATGCAGTGGTTTCATGGAGACCATACAATGCTTGAGATGATTGAGAAAAAGCGTTGCTTGTGCAAGGAAATAAAAGCTAGACAGAAAACGGAAAAGGGGCTTTGCAAACAGGATAGCATGCCTATCCTACCCAGCTGGAAGAAGAATGCAGGTGCAAAGAAGTACAGCCCTCCACCCTATTCTAAACAGCAAACGGTATTCTGGGATACTGCCATATGACTGTGCAGGATGGCGTGAGCTCCACGTTACTTAACACGAAGAGGGAGGTCAACTCGGTCATGTGATAAGTAACTGTTACATATCTTCTCAGTCAGAATGGAATGCCAGTGGTTCCCTGGAAAGCCCACGGGAAGCTGTGCCTATTCATGGCGAGTTCAAGATAAAACGTGTATTTCCTTGCATTTAAGGCACACTTATTTATCATGGATTATTTTGAATCCAGAAGATATTGAGATGTAAATATTTTACTAGTTTATGGGTGACACCTGAAATAATACACATTATACATATATAAATGATAGAAATACCAAGAGTTTTACTATATGATACAATTTCGGTATTAACTGGTTTGTTATCTATTTTATATGTCCCTTGATGCCTTTGATTATTAATTTTTGCATTTAAAATGTTTTTCTTTCTTCCTACATTTGGTTTCTGTACACTAGCTCATGTATGAATTATGTTCAATCACATAATATATGATCTGGTGCTAGTAATGTAGAAGTTGAATATCACATCGTTAAGAACACCTGTTTGTTGCTTTGTACCTTTTTAAGGGTTTGATGGGAAATGAATGCCAATGTGATGCTGAACTTGGACATCCACATTGCATCAACACCGATATTTTTGACGCATTGGCTTTATAAGAATTTCTCCTCAAATGTCGTCTTGTTTATACTAAGCAATGGTGAGTCAGACTCCAGAGAAAGTTACTAGGGTATATTTGGACATCCCAGCAGAAAACACTTCTTTCAGAAATGACTTTAGGGACACATGTCCTTGCATCATTGATCTGATTGGAGGAGACCAGGGTTCACTGTGACAATGGAAGGGACAAGGAATAGAAGGCGAAACAGCACGACTGCTTTCAAGGTGAGACCAGTGGCTTTAGAGCTGCTGCAGTCGCTACTTTTGAGTAACTTTTCACGTGTATGTTTGTTTCCCCTAGAAAATGATCAATTAACATTCAATCAGATGAGTTTGCATATTTCAGTACACTAAATGCCAAGCTTTCTCAAAATCTAGATGCCTGAATGGAGTAGTATTTCATGTTAACTTTTCAACGAGTTATCACCCTATTTGGGGGGTTAATCTTTTGTGCATGTTCATCACATTCTTACCGATGATGACACCATGACCAAAGAATTATGACCAATTGTTTATTTTATTTTATTTCAAGGAAGAAACAGGAAATGCAGGGGATGGGAGATGGGGTGGATTCAATTTTTGAGGTGGTAAAGTTTAAGTTAAACAAATCATATATATCTTTTAAGAGTAACTTGTTGAGTATAAATAACCCCATGGAGGAATAAAAAGGAAACTATCATATATATTTTGTATATTTAAATTACTATTTATGCTTCCAAAAAATGGACAGTATGTGATTCTTCTTTAACAATCAATTTAGTATTATATTTCTGAGAGAAAAGGTATGTGTTTGAAGTTGTTGTCATAGTGGTTTTCCTTGTAAGGGTTTTGACAGCAATAGTACAGTGCTGCTCCATATAACCAAATATAACAGGAAGTAGGGGAATTTTGTAATCTATATTGCTAAAGACCTGGTAATGCTTTATCAGTAATAGTTTCTTTCAAGCCTTTGAAATGTTATAAAATAATTTTTTAATATTTTATAATTAATGTATATTTTGATGCCCAACTAGAATTCTGAAAGAATAAGGGAAATAAGGTGAGTGGGAGCATGTGTATCTGTTATGTGTGCGTGTGTACACTACACGAGAATGAGTACTCGGTGGGGGAACTGTATACATAGAATGCTTACTGATGTTTTAAATTTTGCTTGCATCGTTGAGGTGGAAAAAAACAAAAGTAGAATCACAAGTTAGTACATGAAATCATGGAGAGATCTTAAGTAGCTTAAATAGATCCTGCTGTCATATTTCACCAGTTATCGATTATGTTTCAAACCCCAAAATCAATGGGGTACAAATCTAAGACTGGTGAAAATGTGTTAAGGTAAAACTCAGAATTGACGTTAAATGTGTTTATGACTCAAATTATTATCCTGATTTAAGTTATTATGACCACATACACTCAAGGCCATGAATTAGATATATGTAAGCCATCAATGATTAGCATCTTTATGATGATCTTAATACACGTACATACATGTATGTCATATGAATATGTCAAGCTTGACCTAGTTACAACTGGATAATTCCCCTGAAATTTTCATTTGGGTAAAACACACAGGTGTGTTTTTCAAATGCCCATCATTACCATATCTCTCTGAATTAGGCAGAAGATATTTTTTAATGCTGGCCACTTGTCAAGAAGGAAATAGTTAACAAAATGATTTGTGTTGGGTTCAGCCATTTCCATTTGTTCTGCCAAACGAACGCTGTTGCCAGGTTTCATACACTCCCTTTTCAAGCAAGTTATTTTCTGAGAAGGTAGCTTGTTTGAAAATCTGACCTTAGGCAACCATTTCCATTTACTGTCTCCAAATCTTGCCTTCAGTGGGAAGTAACTGAAAGATCTGGAAAAGCAGCTTCACTGATATTTAACTTAAGAAATGATATTCGGTACCTATAAAACTCTTCACTGGAGTTTAGCCTATGTGGCAATAACTATTATATAATTAATTTCCTTTTTGGGCAGCATTTCTTTATGTGGAAAAAAAGAGGTCATTAGGATAAAAAAGAAAGATAAACTTACTCTCTGATGGTAGCCATTTAGGGCCCTTATACCTATGAATTTAGTCAAATGATGAAAAATTCCAACTACAGCCAGAACACTATGGAGTAATAAAACTCCATATGCTATTTTGGTTTTTTTTAGCAGTGCCAAAGAACAAATCATGTCATTGTATGGTTACCAGTTGAAAGCTCAGCCCTATAAAAAATGATCGTTTCAGAGCAAATTTTATAGAAACAGAACTTTATTGGCTGTCAGCAAGATGCTTTTATATGTGAAAACCTTCTTAGAAGACACACATTTCTTTAGAATTGATGGAAGGGAAATATCAAATCCTGCTTTTCTATCCAATCTCAGAAGCCAGCATTTTCTGAAGTATAACAGTAGATTAGTTCTTAGGTAAACACTGCCAAGATCTCCCCTAGTGTTGGTACTATGGAAGCAAGTTTGGAGTGAAAACTGATTGATTTGTGGAAAAGGTAATGCCCACTCCCCCAAAATAGATGTTAAAATGAAACAATGCAAAATATTAAGAAATTAAATAGTGTAGTTTTAAAGACTGTACATATTCAGATACACGGTAATTGAATGGATATAGCCAGATACAACTTTGCTTTTCAAAGCAGTGACACTGGGACTTCAGAGACCCCAAGGTCCCAAACGGGTTTCTTTCAATTTTTCTGGAGAGAAACATTTTTCTTATTACATTTTGGCTTAGGCCGCATCCTTATATCCAAAGGGGTTTGACTCTTATGAGCGAGTTTGGTGATCAAATTAATAAAACTAAACAACTCTATTGTTTTATTGTTTTAATTAAATGAGACATCAGAACAATGCACATACAATGCAATTTCAATATTACTTCTATGTTAAGTTGACTTACTTACCTAAAATTGAAGAGTAATTGTAAGCTAATTATGGCTACCTATAAAATTAAGGAAACATTTGTATGATATTAACAGCAGATTATCTGAGATGAGAGGGAATTCACCCTTGCAAAGAAGTAGAAGTAGAATAGAAAAGCAATTCACCATTCATTGCATCCCAAACTTAAATGGAAGTGAAACAAACAAACAAAAAATGCTACTTATGTACTTAAGCTTAACTCACTGAACCTTCCTTGTAAGGGAAAAATTATAGCTAACTCTGGAATGTGAACAATTTACTATTAATCCATTATTCATTTAACAGTTCATTATTGAGCAACTTATGTATCAGCTATTTTAAAGCATTTCTAAAGCATTTGACATTAAGCATTCAGAAAAATGTGGTCCCTGCCTTCAAGGAGTTTCATTATACAATCATTAGTAGTTTCCAACAGAGTTTTGAAGAAGATATACAATATCATATGTGTTTGACATCTCTTATGTGTTTATGTATGTGTTTATATGTTTTTCCCGGATCAAGTGTATAGTCAAAATAAAATGCTAAACATACTAAAGTTGATGTCTAAATATAAAATATGTTTATGTGTAAACCTCTATGTGTACACATAGGATATGTACTGCTGTCTATATAAACCAGTAACAGAATAATCCATTTTGCCATGTTGGACTTTGAACATTATAGCTGGGGGTTTGGATTTGTTTAAAACCCTTTGATATTTGGGTCAATGACATTGTAGCAAGATGTGTGTTACCTGGGTAAAAATGTCTGAGTATATTTCCCTTTAAATATTATAAAGTTTTAAATTTAAGGGAAAACATCTTTACAGTTATATTGCTGGATTTATCTCAACCAAACCTATGTGAAGATCTTCTTGAAGTTTTCAATTATTCCCAAATATGACTGGGTTTGCCCACCCTAAAAGCATTTACATTTTCACATGTATACACCCACATACAGTATACATACTGTATATAATATATATGAAAATGTTTAGTATGCACTTCTTCAGTTTGGAACTCCTTCGGTTAACATTTATAGTGTAACAATTTGTGTGAAGTGCACTGTGATTATAAAAGACAAAGCACAGTAAAGTCACAGGTCTTGTTATCTTGCACTAAAAACGTGTTTACGTATTTAGCAGTTGTATGTTTACTTTCTTGCTCTTTTCAAGAAATTGAAACAAATAGCTATTGAGAAAAATGATATCAAATAATATGTTTTTTAGTGGATAATGACACTACGCTTTTAAAAGACAGGGTTTTTAAAAGAAACCATTTAACATCAATTCCAACATCACATGTTTACCGTATTTAAAAATCTGAATGTCATATTGCATTTTTCATAACTCATTAAAAATGTCAGGTATGTGCCTGAAAAGTTGTGCAAATAAGCATTAGGTAACAGATTTCTCTACTCATGTGTTGTTAGCCATTTCTATATACATATTAATATAAACACTGATGTTTTCATTTCTTTTAATTTTTGTACTTGATTTTTTAGGTAATATGTAATTATAAATGTACTTTGATACTACTGAAGTAACCAGATGTTGTTTGAAAACAAATTGTTTTCTTTAGTGCATTGGCAATATTTTGCAATATTTTGTGCTTATTTATTTGTGCTCCCGTGTAATTATAATAAAAGCAATAGTTTAAATTAGTTGACTTTGTTGTTGCTGGTATTTATTCATCAAGAAATAAGATTAGTAAGAAATCTTTTAAAGAAAAATGCACACATTTTTCCATGTTTCCAGTTGCCTGTGAGATTGTATGGTAAACGACTCTTGCCAGTGAGTCATTGAAGACTGAGGCTTTCACCCTAGTTATGTGACCCCCAATTGTCCTTAGTCACCCTCTGGCTTCTGCTTCAAATGGCAATCCAGTAAATAAGAGGAAACTACATTTTTTCTTTCATATGCTCCTAATTCCAATTAAATGATTCAGTGTGTATCTAAAGTGTTCTGGAGGCACTAAAGGAAAAAAAAAAACCCAGCAATCCTAGACTGGTATTCATAGAAAAGATATTCATTTATTTAAAAGATGTTTAACACACTCATTTGTTCAGCCATACTTCTAGAATTAATCTGGCTTAAACAGGGAGCAAGAAATCAATCATGAATAGTCATTAAAAGGACTGATGCTAAAGCTGAAGCTCCAATACTTTGGCCACTTGATTTGAAGAGCTGACTCATTGGACAAGACCTGCCTCATTGGAAAAGACCCTGATGCTGGAAAAGATTAAAGGCAAGAGGAGAAGGGAGCAACAGAGAATGAGATGGTTGGATAGCATCACCGACTCAATAAACATGAGTTTGAGCAAATTCAGGGAGACAGTGAAGGACAGGGAAGCCTGGTATGCTGCAGTCCATGGGGTCAGACATGACTTAGTGACTAAACAACAATAACAACAAAATAGGGAGCAAGTCAGTATGTTTAATGTTACTGAAGTGTTGATAACTAAAGTGCCACTGAGTGTCTGAAATATATAAAACAAGGTTCTGGAGTTCAGCAAACTTATAAAAAATGTGCATTTGTCATACAGCAGCCTCCTTTAATAGTTTCTAATGGTTACTTAATCAACTACTTACATCGTCTCTTATACATCGAATTTCAGAGTAATTTATTATAATTTCAAAATTTCTCACAAATTATTTCCATGTTCATTCTTAAGAGGAATCTAATTTATTCTCACTCTTCATTTCCACTTCTCTAGCTACTCAAAGGCTCTCTATGCACACTACCTCTTGGTTGAACAAGAAATAACTAACCATACTTTCCACTGTCAACACTTCCAACTTCCATTCATCTCAGCTCATGACAAGTGCCCCATATTCTGAATTCTCTTCTGTTCTCCCTGCTCTCCCTCAGACTCATTGTTCTCAGTGATCTCAGAGTAGAAGAATGGACACTTTCGAATTGTGGTGCTGGAGAAGACTTTTGAGAATCCTTTGAGCAGCAAGGAGATCAAACCAGTCAATCCTAAAGGAAATCATTCATTGAATATTCAATATTCATAGGAAAAAATTATTCTTAAGCTGAAACTCTAATACTATGGTCACCTGATATGAAGAGCCACCTCATTGGAAAAGACCCTAATTCTGGGAAAGAGTGAAGGCAAAAGAAGAAGAGGGTCACAGAAGATTAGATGGTTGGATGGCATCACCAACTCAATGGACATGAGTTTGAGCAAACTCTAATAGATAGTGAAGGACAGTGAAGACTGGTGTGCTGCACTCCATAGGGTTGCAAAGAGTTGGACATGACTTAGAGACTGAACAATCCACCTACACATTTATTTAAACCCCGCATTGCTATTTTATAAATTAAAGAAGTTCATATTAAAGCATAAAACACAGCAAGATATATGGTGGAACTGTATGACAACTATAAGAGGAAAAATAAAAGATTAGGGCATGATATTAAAAGTATCCAGAAATGATTTTAGTTCACAAAATGAATACAATGATACCCTAAGTTAGGGTTAGGGTTAGGGTTAGGGTTGGCAACCCACTCCAGTACTCTTGCCTGGAAAATCCCATGGATGGAGGAGCCTGGTAGGCTGCAGTCCATGGGGTCGCAAAGAGTCGGACACGACTGATCGACTTCACTTTCACTTTTCACTTTCATGCATTGGAGAAGGAAATGGCAACCCACTCCAGTGTTCTTGCCTGGAGAATCCCAGGGATGGGGGAGCCTGGTGGGCTGCCGTCGATGGGGTCGCACAGAGTCGGACACGACTGACGCGGCAGAAAAAAAAATAAAGTTCATAATTAATTATAATAGCAACACATTATTACATACTTCATGGTAGAAACTGAACTGTTGATGAATTTGTTTTGCTCAATTCCTACCTCAGCTCTATGATTATATTTATTTTCTAGGTAAACTTGTTGAAATTTGTAGAACTTGCCCCAACTTATACAGATAGTATTTATAGATTCTGAAAATTCAGGCTAAGCTTATCTGATTCTAAAACAAAGCCGTGGCAACAGAGCCTCTCATTTAAATTAGTGTCAGTTTGTTGTTCACTGTTTGCAGAAATTCAAACACATTTTGAATATTACACAAAAGCTATACACTAGTTGCCTGCTACTTCACTTCAGTTGTGTCTGGCTCTTTGAGACCCTATCGACAACAACCCACCAGGCTCCTCTGTCTGTGGGATTCTCCAGGCAAGAAAACTGGAGTGGGTTGCCATTTCTTCCTCCAGGGGACCTTCCTGACCCAGGGATGGAACCCACGTCTCTTCTGTCTCCTACATTGGCAGGCAGGTCCTTTACCACTAGCGCCGCCTGGGAAGTGTAACAACAATGGAATAATTCATCTAACTTCGATATATTTATTTTAACATCAAAGAGGCCATCTTTTCCCCTACAGTGGAATAAAGTTCACAGTTATGGCTCAGTGTAGAGGACTATAGTGTTTTTTTTTTTTTTTTTTTGCCATTATTGATAATTTCATATCAATCTTTTAACTGGCTGCAAGGAGAGTCAAATGAGTTCACTAAGGTCAAATAGTAAATTGGCTCTTAAATGGGTTTTGCCTGTACATTTTCCTTAGGGTAACTATGGCCACACTATGTTAAGTTTCTTGATATGTTTCAAAGTGCCTTCTCAGTTCCATTCAACAAAAGGTTTATTGGCTTAAGGATGTACTTTGTTTTAGGAAATGCATCCATCCAAATTTTCTTACTCTTTCTTTAGGGAAGACACTGGGTCATGTCATTTAAAATGGAGGGGATGGGGGGAAAGAAGAACAGAGTCACACCCGGTTTTGAAAGAACTGGGCACTGACACCTCCAGATTTTTCAGCCACGTTTCCTCACAAAGATCCATGAAATATGCTACTCATGACACTAAGATAGAAAAAAAAAAAACTTTGTTATTATTTTAGTTATATAGTTAAGAAGTTTTAGTACATTTAAAGTGTAATGCTAGCATATTAAAATATTTGCCTTCTTTCACTGAATAAATAATTTTTTTGGCACACCGCTTGGCATGAGGGGGATCTTAATTCCCTTATCAGGGATGGAACCCAGGCACCCTACAGAGAAAGCTTGGAGTCTTAACCACTGGAGCGCCAAGGAAGACCTGAAGGAATTATTCTTGAGTGCTCCTGTGCAAACTGAAGCAATGATGGGAATTTGGTACTGAATAAAGGACAACTCCACTCCTCTTAGAGTTTACACAATGGATATGATTACTAGTCTTACTAAATTGGTGGCTTCCTGGCTGGCTCAGCCATAAAGAATACACTTGCAATGCAGGAGACCCAGGCTTGATCCCTGGTCAGGAAGATCCCCTGGAGAAGGAAATGGCAACCCACTCCAGGATTCTTGCTGGGAAAATTCCACGGACAGAGGAGCCTGATGGGCTATAATCTAGGGGGTTGCAAGAGTCAGACAGGACTCAGGGACTAAATCACCAAGTTAGCCCCCTTGTTCAGACCTCAAGAATTATAAGGTGTGGTGTTGAGATGGTATTCAGATGTGGCAACATTCAGAAGTATTTGAAAGGCGGAAAGGCAGCTGCTATGAGGCCATAGGATTATACTATGTATGCCAGGGAAGGCTTTTTTTGCCTCACCCTCCTCATTGCCTTGGGGTTTGACACCTCTGTATTAGAGACCACACATATACACATATTGCTTCCTTGCTAAATACACACTTTGCTTTTTACAATGGAAAGTTTCTGAAGAGAAAAAGACTACTGAGACCACTTGGAGATGATTACACATCTCTGATAATAATTATGTCAAAATGGGCTGCTGGCTTGAGGATCCTCCAGACTTTATCTAAGACTAGCATCCAAATGTTTGTCATACCCTAGAAAATTCTTGGTTTCTCTTAGTTTACAATGCTAATCGCTTTGTCCAGGTTCCAAACCATTTCACTTGTTTCCAGAAATCTTCCAGCTTCAGTATCAAACTATAAGGCCCTT
This sequence comes from Bos indicus, assembly GCF_029378745.1. Taxonomy (NCBI): domain Eukaryota; kingdom Metazoa; phylum Chordata; class Mammalia; order Artiodactyla; family Bovidae; genus Bos; species Bos indicus. The sequence continues at coordinate 113,819,092 of NC_091761.1, forward strand.
TTGCTTCCCAGACCCCAGCATCATCCATCAACAATCTCAAATTCAAAAGACTGTATGCACTGGGTAAGAAAAGACAAGTTTCTATTGTCAAGTATTGAAACAGTCAATAATAAGGTTGGGCTTGAAAAAAATGGAAAATGAAAGGGATGGTAAACTGCAACAATAAACTTAGACATGAGGATGAGGAGTCTGTAAGGGAAAAACACAAGAGTAGGAATACAGTAAATTTTTAAAATAACATTTGTAGTGTTATTTAGTTTTGGAAAAAGTACAATTTATCCCAAAGATGGCTAGGAAGGAATTTTTAAGGAAATTTACCTCATTTTTTTTTTTTTTTTCCTGAATGTGTGGCTTTCTTTCACATTTATATCAGGAGTCTACAAAAGAGTCATTTGGGAAACTTGATCAAAACTGTTTAGGAAGGGAAACAAGACAGTGAATCAAGGCATAGAAATGAAAGTGAGCACAGAGAAGCAAGGAAAGGGTAAGGTCAAAGATTATTGACTCAGTATTTTCTGTTGACTCCTTATAGCTGTTTCTTCCTGCTTTGTAGATGTATTATTAATTAAATCTAAAGAGGTGAGGTGAGATATAAACAATGAATAGTGTTTGCGGGATTGTCAAACCTCTGAAATAAAAAGATTTTGATGTGTTGAGGAACCCTACCAGCCACAAATACAGTGAACAGGAGGTCAGGGAGGGGAAGGGCCAGATATGTAGGTGCTGAGGAATTTGTACACCAGGCAAGATGTAAAACATATCACTTGCAATATCAAAGAATCAAGGCATAGGTGGAATTTAGGAATACATGGGTCTAGTACAAAGGGTATCCATGACACCTTCCTAAATTGGTCGGCCCACTTCTCATTAGCCAATGCATGTGCAGAAAACCAAGACTCATCAAGCATTTGAAAATATGCAACAAATAAAAGAAAATCCAACAGAAGAGGTAAGTAAACACAAATAGATTTTAATAAATTATAGTTAGGTTGATCACCAAAGATAGGTTTAATGGGAAACTAATGATGTCAATTTTATGGCCACACATACTTATATAAAAACCATTCTAAGATGCTGGGAGAAGCCTAACAATGGTTTCATATGATCATACAATTGTGTAAAGTCTGCAAAAGCAGGCCTTTTGGATTATAATTAATCAGTTCAGAGTGATGTCTTTTTCTACTTTAGTTTACCTTCCATCCTACTTCTCCTTGATTTGGGAACATTGGAGTGTTTCTGGGAACTTTTGAGATTTGGCTAAGAGATTAGGTTGGATGAACAATCATTTTAGGCTCAGTGGGATATTGTTATAGAAATCACAGAATTAATAATTTTTTTTTTCTTAAAAACACCCCTCCACAATTTGTATAAGCTTCAGTTCTTACAAAATTTGGAGTAGCACTGATTTTCACTGATATTTACAGGTATTAAAAGGAGTATCATTTCCATTACAGAAAAACAGCTATGCCAATGATAATAATCTGGAAATCAGAAAAAAATAACAGCTATTAAGTATGAAATACTTCAGCTCCCTGACCTTCCCTTCCCTTTTCAAACCAAAAAATAAGTAGAATAAATAATAAGCAACAAACAGTCTATGGATAACAGATGAGAGACACTTTATGAAACATTTTAGAAAATGCTGATTTAGATTTCTAGGAAACACTTAGATCCACAGGCTACATGTTAAATTTACCACCCATATCTTAGATATGCTCATATCTTTTAGAATATGATTATTGTAATATTTGGGGCTCAATGGTAATGAATTTGCCAGCCAATGTAGGAGATGCAAGTTTGATCTCTGGGTTAGGAAGATCCCCTGGAAGAGGGCATGGCAATCCACTACAGTATTTTTGCCTAGAGAATCCCCAAAAGAGAGGAGCATAGCAGGCTACAGTCCATAAGGTTGCAAAGAGTTGAACACTACTAAAGTGACTGAGTACATTATATATTATATATATATTTATATATATACACACATATATATTTAAAGAGCCTATAATGGAAAGGAATCTAAAAAGAATGCATATATTTAATGTTTTCATATTCTTTTCTATTATAGGTTATTACAAGATAGTGAATAGAATCCCCTATGTTATACATAAGGTTCTTTTTGTTTATAAACTACTTAAAATCTTAAGGACATATGTCCACACAGAAATGACTAGATAATAGAAAGTTAAATACAACTGTGAAAACGATCAATTCACATCATCTCAGCTCCAAATATAAGTGATGCTCACCTTCATAGAGTTTTAATGGCACCTTAGAGGGAGATTTCCAGCTTACCTAGAATCTGTGGACCATCTCAGGCCCAAGGCAACTCAGTAAACTACTCTGCTATCCATTAAGCCACAACCATACTCTAATGAGTTCTGAATCTCAGCATTGATGAAGGAAATCCCATCGTCCACATCTGTTCCTTCCTTAGGTTATATCTCTCAGCCCCAATGTAATTTTTAGAATTCTCTTGAGTGCTGTATATCTTTTCCTTTGTTACAGTTAATGCTTCTTTACACCAAATTTTGCCTATTCAAATTATTATGTGTTGCTATCTCCTGAGTGGGCTTCCCTTATCATTGGATCTCCTTATTGGAACAATGATTTTCTATTCTTCTTTACTATGGTCATGTTGCTCATTTTTCATGAACACTTTTCTGAACTATTACCTAGAATGCCAATGAAATAAATATGTATTTCATAAAACTTATAGCATCTTGTTAATATTGATGACAGCAAAACATTTGAAACTGGTGTTGGGCTTTTTGAGCCAAAATTGGTCAGTTTTGGTGCCAGTTATTTGTTATAAGTAGCTTGATGAATTGTGAATATATTTTAATACTCAATCTCTTCTTGTTAAAAGCAAACACTTTTTTGAGTTTCATTAAGCAATCTGATTTCATTCCTGTTTTATTATTTTTTTGTTAATATTAACTGAAATTAAATGCAACACATTTGATGTCTAAAAAAATTGAACACAGAGAAGAATTGACCTTTAGCTGGCATAAAAAATATTCAATTCATTGCAACCATTCTAACTTGCTCTAACAAATGTAACTGGTTTGGGAGTTAAAGCTTCCATAGGAGACAGTGAAAATGATGAAGGGACTGCATCTCTAAGCCTTGGGCCGGAGATGGTCCACAGACCCTAGGTAAGCTGGAAATCTCCCGCTAAGGTGCCATTAAAATGATGAAGGGACTGTATTTTCTCTGTCATTCTGCAGAAAAACAAAGTTGGCTTCTCTCATTATACATTGTAATTTGTTACAGAAGATAAAAATGAGTGAATACATAGATAATAAATTCTAGTAGAGCTTCTATCCTGGAGAAAACAAAGCTCCATGATGGTACCAAAAACTTCATAATTACTGTCTAATTTTATAAAATAAATGAATGCAAACATTTTATAACATAATTTTTAAATACAGGAAGTAAACATTTCCTTTTGTGACACTTTATAAATTTTAAGACGTATCATGATTTTCTGAAATATCATGGTGGTGGTGGTGGTTTAATCACTAAGTTGTGTTCTATGTACCATATCCTGCTAGGCTCCTCTGTCCATGGGATTTCTTAGGCAAGAATACTGGAGTGGTTGTCATTTCCTTAATGGCACAAATATAACACATACAATTTATTCTCCATTGTAATATTTCTTTCTTTTGGTGGGATCTCCAAAAGCTTCTTGGTCTCTCTCTCATTGGCCTCACTTACTCCCTCCCTAGGGATGGAGAAATGACATACGATTTTTACTTTGGAACTAACACCTGTCTCACAGGCCTTTCACATCAAGGCAAGCAGTCTCATCTACTACTATTTGAGGTTCATTGAATCTGAAAGGAGACTTTTGGCTTCAAAGATAATTGTCATCTCATGTCTCACGACTATGAAAACTTGAATATGGTTAAAGGTAAGTTAAAGTTTAATTCATATTTGGTATAGTAAATTTTTTCTTTTTGACTTCACAAACCTTATTTTTTCTTGAAAAAGATCTTTGGTTGGAAACATACTTGTGCATTTTCTAGATCAGGAAGCAGGACATTTTATGTAATACATGTATTTAAGGGTTCTCTTGGAAAAAATAAAACTGGAAAAGGGGGCACACTGGGTCCATGTGTCTACGGAGCAGGAGTGGGCTGGTGCTGAGCACTCATCTTGTATGCAAGGCTGATCCTCTCCCACTTATCCCAACAGGGAGGTCTTTCCCTCCCTGTTGCCTTACTCCAGCTGCTTCATTCAGAGATGTTAATAGCCTGACACCTGCTTGAACTTTCTGTTTCAGGCACTTTGTTGGTTTTCCTTCAGAATGGTGTGTATTCTTAGAATGAATAAACACCACGACCATTGACTTACTTCATGAAACTTGTTTTTATGAGGATAATGACTGACCATTCTCAAGAAGAAAATTCACTCATTAGCAAACAGAGTGCCAATCATGTAAATATGTCACTTCTTCCCAAATTTTCACAGATTCAGGTCTTCCAGAAGCAGATGCTGAAATAGAATTTAGGGTGCAAGATGGGTATTAGAGATCCACAAATGGGAAGAGGATAGAAGCAGAACTGGGTGGAGAACAAAACTAAATAATTATGGGCAACCTGGCAAGGCAATCTGGAGGGAGCTCTGAAGCTGTGGACAATCCCACCTGGGCCAAAATGGCTTGACTTTTACACCCCTCCAGCTTCCCAGGTGGCACTAGTGGTAATCAGCCTGCACATGCAGCAGATGCAAGAGACTGGGGTTCAATCCCTGGGTCAGAAATATCCCCTGGAGAAGGAGGAAATGGCAACCCACTCCGGTATTCTTGCCTGGAGAATCCCATGGACAGTGCGTGAACACCCCTCAGTTCACACAGCAGTAGCAGTGGAAGCAGGTCCTCTGGGGTAAGTAGGTGGAGCTGTCTGCTGCCTGCAGCCCCTGCAGAAAGGCTGAAGTCTTTCCTAATGGTTGCCCGACAGCATATCACAGGCTCTGTCACACAAATCAATCTGGAATTCAGTACTCTTGAGACTTCCCTGGTGGTCCAGTGGTTAATACTCTGAACTTGCACTGCAAGGGGCATGGGTTCAGTTCCTGGTCAGGAACTATGATCTTGCATGCTGTGCAGCCAAATAAATAAGCAAGTAAATGAAATAAAATTCAATACCCAAATAAATTTTGTATCACATTTGAAGAGCTGACTCTAAATTCATCTAGGTTAAAGGAAAAATATATGAGAATAAGGCAATATGATGTTTAAAATGAACAATAGAGGAGAATTTGCTCTTTCAGATTTAAAATTATACTATGAAACTACAGTAATGAAATAGGTTCATATTGGAAGAAAGGATGTAATAGAGGAAAACAAAATGACAGAACAGAGGTCAGGGATAGAGTGCAGTGCATACTGGAAATAAACCTAAAATGAGTGTGGCATGTGGGGAAAAAATAGGTTATCCAACAAATCACGTGGGAGTAATTGTTCATTCTTTTGAACAAAAACATATGTTCATTCACTAAAATTCACCATGTAATTCACTAAAATAAATTCTAGTTCCATTTAAAAGTTAAAAATGAAACAACTTCCAAAACTTAAAATGGCATTTTATAAAATAATTTAAATTATACTAAAACATAATTCATTTTGTAATGCTTTGCTGAGTAGAGAAAAGCATCTTAAGCCCAAATTCCATATCTACCAAGAAGACAAAATTGACTATATATAGTGAAAGCTCTGTGTATAAGAGACACCAAAAATAAAATTAAAAGCAGTGATAGACTAGGAGAAAAGTATTTGCAACATATACGACACACTCACTATAAGGATGTGTAGCATATAAGTCCCTATAAATCTGTATGTAAAAGAAAAAAAGTCGAAATATAGATAAAGCTTATTGACAGGTATTCACGGTAGATAAAAAATAGCTAATACACATAAAGCCAAATCAATAATCATAAAAAGAAACAAAACTGGTAGATATTTTTAACTCTCAGATTCTGTGAAAATTAAATTATTGTTAGATCATATCCAATATTGGCTACAACATGGGTCAATGTGTTCTCATGACTATTTCTACTAGTATCTATTCTGACAACATTTTTATAGGACACTTTTGGCAAAATCTACCAAAACTGACTTTGCATAAAATCTGCCTTGGGTATAAAAATGTAAGATACAAATGTTAAGAGTGTCCCTTGTCACTGTTTTATATACAGGGACAACTGGAAGCAATGATATCGATTTCATTAATACATAGATACTCTTTCAATGAGTCAAGAAATGCTGCAGTCTGCAGGAGTAACACATCACTCCAGAAACCCAGTGGCTCAAAGCACAAGGTTATTTCTTACTCACACACGGGAGCTTTGTCTTGAGCGCTCCTCACCTAGGACCCAGTCAGAAGGTTCAGATGTCAGTTTGGAGAATTAGACTGTCGCCTGGCTTCCTCTTAAAATTGATCCAGTTCTCTCTCACTCACATTTTATTCACAAGGCCACACCCAACCTCAAGGATACCCCAAACTATACAATGCCTGTAAAGACTATTAGAAACTACCAAGTTACCATACAATGGAATAAAATATTTACAACTAGAAAGAATGGGGCAGATAAGTACATTCATATGTTAATTAAAAAGCCATTCACTTCTCCACTATATTTAAATTCCATTGCCATTTTGAAAACCCATATTTCTATATGTGCATATATATTGGTGTAAATAGACAAAGATTTGAAATCATAATGTATTAAAAAAAAAGAAATGGTACATTTGCTGATCAAGAACAAGGAGCGGTACTTTTGACTTTATATATGGCAATATACTTTTCAACATGTAATTGTAGGAATGAATCTATATATTATTTGCTTGATTTAAAAATAAAAGTACCACAGATTCTTGAACCTTCTCCCACTTCTTCAGATGGGAAAAATATGTCAAGAAGCAAACTGGAACAATTAACAATTACTATCTACATTTTGTATGTCCCGAGAAATATTTATGTAGATTGCTGAAGATGCCAAGCTTTTATTAGCTGTTCCCAGATGAAAGAGTCATTAATCATTTTCTTGTATCAGACCAAAGTATATCTGAGAGTAAACTGTAGTCTCTTCCTGGTGGCCCACCACTTCTTAAAACAAGAGTTATTTAGGAAAAAATTTGTGACCCATTTAACTTAATAATCATCATTTTCTACACACATATACAGAACCGTTAACTGTTCTAAGCTAATTTGGTGGCCTTCCTCAATTATTATGCCTGTTGCTTCAACCTTGCTGCTAGGTGACCTGTTAAACAAGTCTTTAGAATTTGCCGCACTTGCAAATTGCAATTAACAAGTGGACCCAAATATGGTCATATAATTGGTTTGCAATCAGTTTCACAAGCTCCCTGAAGGCTCAGCTCTGAAGAGCCTCTTGTAGGAAAGGTTGGCGAGAGTGAGATGAGAAGGTATTCAAGGATAGGTGTCAGCTACTCCCAGTCAGCTCAGGTGACACAATCCTATGAAAACAATTAGACACAGGGCTACACTCTGAAGTTGCCTTTAAGCCGAGTGCCTTCTGAAAGCTTAGTCTCCTGGTCTTGCTGGATTTTGAGACTGAGGGTATACAAGGGTGCAGTTGCTGGTCATGATTGCATCTTACACATGAATCCTTTCACCAATGGAAGCACGTTCTTGAAACCTATTCTGCTAAATTAATAGCCTTCTGATGGGAGTGGAAATAAAGGTGATTGATGTGCTCTTGTGGCTACCTCTGGAATGTGGCCTCTGATTAGAGTCTGTATAATCCCCTTCTTGTGGACTGTGCACACTTTATTAAGGAAAATAAAATATTTACTATTCATTATGGGGATAAAGATTTAAACAAACACAAAGATACCACTGCCTATGCTGAAGTGTTTGAAAGTAAGTTACATTCACTACAACTCCTGGTATGTCCAGGGTGCAGTGGCAGAGATGACCAAAGTCAGCGATAAGGAAGTGGTGTGTATTACCGTAGCCAACTTACATACAATCATTTACTCAAATAATTGACCTGCTTTTTATTATCACCATGTGTTTGAGGTGATGGGGGCTGGTCACTGTCAGTGATAAACTACTTATTTCCTGAAAAATATATTTTATCAGTCTAAGCTGTAAACCACCCTTGTAGTTATTTTTGAATATTAGCAGTATATATGTAAACATCAAATTAGCCATTGTTACTTTTAAAAAACACTGTATTTTATATGGAAGTTAATTCAGAGAACCTCGATTATACAGCTCCCAACACACATAGACACAGCTATAGATGACTCTCTGGAGAAAAGTTTACAGTGGTTCGTTATTATTGGAGTTTATTTTGAGTACAGTTTGTGCCTCCAGCCCTATGGTGCTACCTAGACATGCATTTAAACAGTTAGTTGATCCAAAATAAATAATTTGCATGGTAACTGTAAAGATACAGAAATAGAAATAGAGTTATTTGAGTTTGTCATTCAAGGTCATATGGCAAATGGAATTTATACTGTGTTTGGAAGGTAAAACAGTATAACAGCCTGGACTGTAAGTACACATAATTTGTACAGTATTTAATTTAATAAGAGAAAATTTTAAGTAGCACATAAAGTATTTTAATGAATATAAATAATACATTGCATTCATAGAAATAAAATTTATGACTTTAACATATGTAAAAATAAAATTAACCTTCTAATAACCTACAATGAGAAAGAATAAAAATATGAATATATACATATACATGTATAACTGGATCACTTTGCTGTACACCTGAAACTAACACAATGTTGTAAATCAACTATATTTCAATAAATATATATATATATAATTAAAATTTTACTCTTTTTCTTTAATAGTTATATCTTTTTGTTCCTAAAGACAAATACAACGTTACAAGAGCAGTATAATTCAGTAATTGCCTAAATTGTACTTTTTTGCTTATATTGCTGCAGCTGCTGCTAAGTCGCTTCAGGCATGTCCGACTCTGTGAGAGCCCATAGATGGCAGCCCATCAGGCTCCTCTATCCCTGGGATTCTCCGGACAAGAATACTGGAGTGGGTTGCCATTTCCTTCTCTTATATTAGCAGAAGTTTAGCATATGCTTCTACTGTAATTAGCTTATATTTCACTAATATTAACTAATAAATTTAATGAACAATTATTTATATAACTGACATAGAACTGTCCCCTGAAGATCAGTGTTCAAACTGCTAGTTAGACATAAAAACTACTGAATAAATAATTGTGCTTTTATACTGGAAAAATCACTTTATTTTGTTTTATTTTACTTTTAGCAACATAATTAATTATGCAAATTTCAATAAAAGAAATATTTTACTGTCTACACTGCTTCTCTGGATATTATTTTATTAGTTTAATTCCATAATTATTACTGAAAGCAATGCTTTCCTGTAGAGGAGGGAGCATTAAACAGGAAAAAGCTGATGCTTTAGTTGGAAAGCTGTCAGGTATGAGGAATTCTCTTAAAAGTGTATGTGTGTGTTTGTGTGTGTGTCTGTGTGTAAACTCAATCATGTCCGACTCTTTGTGACTCCTTGGACTGTAGACTGCCAGGCTTCTCCGTCCATGGAATTTTCCAGGTAAGAATACTGGAGTGGGTTGGCAGGCTCTCCTCCATAGGATCTTCCCAACCCAGGGATCCAACCAGCGTCTTCTGCATCTCCTGCATTGGCAGGTGGATTCTTTACCACTGTACCGCTTGGAGGCCCACTTAACCACGGTGGGGGATCAGACTTTTTGTTTGATTCAGGACTTTCATAGAATGAATGAGACCCACCCTCTTGATGAGAGCAATCTGCTTTACTCAGTCTATATATTCAGATGTTAATTTCATCCAGAAACACCTTCACAGACACACTCAGAGAAATGTTTGATCAAATATCTGGGAATCCCATGGCCCAGTCAAATTGATACATAAAATTAACCTTCATAGAAACCTCTTAATACAACAAACTTGCTTCTGGAACTGTTAATTTTCCTAGATGTTAACTTTCTAAAATTATATTGTGGAACATGGTAGTAAGTTAGTCTTATCTTCTCCAAAATGTATTACAAGTGTATTTTTTTAGGGACTAGTTTTATGTTATGACAAATCTGTAAGCTCTGGGCTTCATTTCTATTGTTCTTTGGTGATAATCTGATTCTTAAATAAATCATGAAAAGTTTTGAGAACTTTTATTTGAAATTCCTGTGGGTGACATTAAGCACTAAAGCTGTTGAATCTCTAAATTTTCATTTAAGTCAGGATCATTTACTCGACAGGCTATCTAGTTATCAAATGCATATTTATAAAAATAGATTTGACTTCTTACTTTTTAAATTTTATTGTCACTTTTAGAGAATAAGTGATCTTTAAGTTAAGCAAATGAATAAGTATTTGGGAGCTTCTATTTCATATGTCATACTAAGAAACTTTGCTCATTGCTTAGTTATTTTTTTCATTCTGAGTTATAGCTGAAATGGGAAAATCTCTCAAAATATAATATTAACTAAATGGAATGTGGCATATTGTATCGAGAAAACAGTTTTGCTCAATGAACATGGGTTGTATAAAAACTGTCAAAAGTTTTTATAGATGCTGCTGCTGCTGCTAAGTCGCTTCAGTTGTGTCTGACTCTGTGCGACCCCAGAGACGGCAGCCCACCAGGCTCTGCCATCCCTGGGATTCTCCAGGCAAGAACACTGGAGTGGGTTGCCATTTCCTTCTCCAATGCATGAAAATGAAAAGTGAAAGTGAAGTCGCTCAGTCGTGTCCGACTCTTAGCGACCCCATGGACTGCAGCCTACCAGGCTCCTCCGTCCAAGGGGTTTTCCAGGCAAGAGTACTGGAGTGGGGTGCCATTGCCTTCTCCGTTTTTATAGATTCACTAAGTTAAAAATCATCAAAGTAATACTTTTATGGTATGGTACTCAATATTTTCAAGTGAAATTACATTTATTAAACCTGGTTAATAGTCAATGAACCCATGAAGCTTGAAACAAAGTGGTATCAGATTATCGGTCAAAACCTAAAACATTAGAGGGTTTGCAAGAGTATGTAGCCAGTGCGTGTGTGAGTGCTCAGTTGTAGCAGACCCTTTGTGACCCCATGGACTGCAGCCCACCAGGATCCTCTGTCTATAGAATTTCCCAGAAAGGAATCCTGGAGTGCGTTGTCATTTCTTTGTCCAGAGGATCTCTCAGACCTAGGGATCAAACCTGTGTCTTTTGTGTCTCTTGCATCAGCAGGCAGACTTTTTGTGACTACACCACCTGGGAAGCCCCTATGCAGTCAGTAAACTTCCTGTATTTAGATTGTAATGTTTCCAAATGGTAAGGATCTTTCATTTTAAGATCCCTCAGGATTTCTTTAGGATGTATTATGAAAAAGTTATTGTATGGCAGCACATAACCATAATAAAATACGTTCTTGATATTTTTAAGCATAGAGCTGAGGTGCTTCAAAGATTCATCTGTCTTCACTTTAAAAATTTATGAAATATCTGCTAATAGGTACTTTCTTATTTCTAGAAGATTTTTTAAACTTTAATGAGAACTGTTAGAAATCAATTTAAATATCACAACTCATATTTAACCCATTTAAATGCTCTTTCAATGAGAGTAGAAAACAAATGGGGAAAAATATCTGATAAACGCAGGCCCCCTGAGGACTGAACATTAATTTGAATGGCCTTTAAGGGACACTAGAGAACAGAAGTTGGCAACTCATGGGAACCAACTTCCTTGGTGGCAGAATGCTGCTTCCTTAGAATTTTTTAGGAGCTTTTTTCTTTAGCATATCACTGTAGATCTGAAGTAAAAATCATGGCTTAAACCCAACGGGACTTCAGATAAATGCCCCAGAATTTGTGGGAGATCTGAAGTTAGTCTAATAGACATGAGTGCCTTTAACTTTTTTGTCTCCAAATATCTTGAGATGAAGATGAAATTCAAAACAATTTTATTTCTGCAGCTGAGCCTTTAAGATATATCAGTTCACATCATATACAATTTTGAAAATATTTTTGATCATCCAGTTTTGCTTTAGGAAATGTGTAGGTCTAGTATGTGGTAAAATACCAAGGTAAAGAGTAGTCCATATAAGCATTATCCAGCTTGAGTTTGAACTGAAATTCAAACATCCCTGCAGTGTGGCATAAGGATAACCAGGAATCCATTTGAAGAATCAGTTTTCAGAGAAGTTTGGTCTAAAGAATATTCTACACACAAGATAGGATTAGAAGGAAAACACAAAGGGAAATAAAAGAAGGTATTTATTGAAATGCTGGCCTGAAAGAAAGACTAGGAAGAATCATTAAGAATGGGTCTTTCTAACTGTAATGGAGATAAAAATGGTTTGGGCTAGGGAAAAAGGGTTATTGTTCAGAAAAAAAAAAAAAAAAAGGCAGGACAGTAAGTCACTCATATTGATCTCTGATAAAAGGACTCCTGCTTTCTACTTTTCTCTGAAGTCAAATTCCTGAGTGGCATCGAGAGGCAGATATTAGGATAGATTTCCCATAGAGTTTAGAGAGCTCAAAAACAGAAAAGGGTTTTATATCATTTCTACCTAAATTCCTTAGAATCTAGCAAGCTTCATGGAAATCCTCATGCCTGATCAAGCATAGAAGCTTCAGATGGAGGTGTGTAGTTATTTCAAGACAGATTTCTACAGCTCTGCCAAGTTTTCCTGACCATAGAGTGAAACAGGGGAAAGGCTGAATGTTGTCAAAATCCAAGATGGGAGATGAGCTGATGAAAAATGAGGAAGAGGGCCAGGTAGGGTCATGCTTTCTCAGCTGATGACAATATAGACAGATGCTAATAGAGGACCAGGGTACCTCCTTCCCTCTCAAGCTTTGATCATCCTGGAGCCACCAGAATCTTAGTGTTCCATTGGCAAAAGAGTGAGAGGGAAACTCAAATTGCTAGTGAAGATCATGAAGCAACTGCTGTTTCTCTGAATGAGAGGTTTGAAAGATCATAGGATGGTATCAAGGCACGTAGTTTGAAGAGAGAGGGCAGGGAAGAGGAAGGAAGGGAGGGAGGGAAGAGGAAGGAAGGGAGGGAGGGAAGAGGAAAGAAGGGAGGGAGGGAGGGAGAAAAGAGAGGAACAAAAGAAGGAAGGAAAAGGGAAAGAAAACACATAAAGAGGCAATTGGAAATGATAAAACTAAACTGTTCAGAAAGTCATAGTTTGACATGTTGTTCAATCACTAAATCATGCCTTTGTTACCCCACAGACCACAGCATGCCAGGTTCCTCTGTCCTTCACTATCTCCCAGAGTTACCTCAGATTCACGTCCATTGAGTCAGTTGGTGACACTATATAAACCTCTTACCCTCTGCTGTCCCCTTCTCCTCCTGCCTTTAATCTTTCCCAGGATCAAAGTTTTTTCCAATGAGTAAGCTCTTTGCATCAGTGGCCAAAGTATTGGAGCTTTAGCATCAGCATCAGTCCTTCCAATGAATATTCTGGGTGATTTTCTTAAGGATTGACCAATTTTTTTTTCTGAATTTATTTTTAATTGAAGGATAATTGCTTTACAGTATTGTGTTGATTTCTACCAAACATCAACATGAATTAACCAAGATTGACTGACTTGATCTTGCAGTCCAATGGAATTTGACATAGAAGCAAATTAAAATGTGGTATGATTTGGAATAGTAAAATAAAATCAACTTGACCTCTATATGAGGATCATTTCTTCCAGCTTTAAAAGAGGTCCCAACATTAAATTTCTGAGATAAGAATGTAATTCTTATGCAATAATTGAGGCAATAACATTACCTGCACCATCATAATAATATAGCTACTTATATGCCCTAAATCTCTAGAGTCAGTCTACGGACAAACCATGACCAACTTGGTTGTGAGTGCAGAATAGAGTGTAAAAGATGTAAAGTTAATTACATAAAAAGGAAAAATTTAACTGCCAAGGTGGGAAATGAAAGAGCAAGGGAAGTAAGGGAGGGTAAGGGTAGTGAAAACTTCATCTTAAGAAATGTGGATAGGTCAATGTATACCATAAAAATCCTATAGAATAAGAAATAGGGACTTACATATATTAGTGAGGTCAAAAAGTGTCTGTATAAAAACTAAGAGCAACCATATCACTACCAAACACTGACACTAGCAATGGAGAATGAGAGTTCAGTACATTTTATTTAAATGATCATCTATTACAGTGAGGCCAAAATGGGTATTGTTTTTATTAAGGAGTATTAATAAGCATCGGAGAAGGCAATGGCAATCCACTCCAGTACTCTTGCCTGGAAGATCCCATGGACGGAGGAGCCTAGTAGGCTGCAGTCCATGGGGTCGCTAGGAGTCGGACACAACTGAGCGACTTGACTTTCACTTTTCACTTTCATGCATTGGAGAAGGCAATGGCAACCCACTCCAGTGTTCTTGCCTGGAGAATCCCAGGGACAGAGGAGCGTGGTGGGCTGCTGTCTCTGGGGTTGCACAGAGTCGCACACGACTGAAGTGACTTAGCAGCAGCAGCATTAATAAGCATACTATCTAAAATGATGAGGAGAACCACTGTAAGAGTAGAAACAATCAAAATTAAAAGGTATTTACAGAGGTGAGATTATGGAATAATGAAGGAGAATTCCCAAACATCAGCATGATTCTTCTGTGCCATTGGATGTCTCATACTGTAGTCAGGAATTACTACAATAAAGATTCAATGATACTAACAATAATGCCACTTATGGTTAAATCCAAGAGTGTTGGCATACCTGGATTTTAAATCTAGCAGTTATTATTAGTAGCTCAGAGATTTGAAATATTTTCTTTAACCTTTCTTTGCTTATTCATCTGTAAAATGGGGAAGAAATTGTAGCTTCTTCCTAAGATAATTGAAATGATTTAACCTGTAAATTTAATCTCAGAAAATTAGACTGTGCATAGCATTTAGACACATAGCAAATACTATGGAAATAATGGGCTTTACTACCTAGTACCTCTGATCCTTAACAAACTTATGTTTGCTTATATCATGGTAACACCTAAATTTACATTGTTAAGTTGTATTTAGGCTTCTAATTTACATGTTGATGGAGACATACACTCTCTTTCGGTTGGGTTACTTCCTTGTTATCTCATAGCCCCAGCAGGTGCATGGCTGAGACTGTCATCCCTCATAAGGCCCATTGAAGAAGTCTCCTTGGCTTTTCCTCCCTTAACTCCCTCCCCACACAAGATAAAATCCAGTCCTCTATCTCATTCTTCATACTTGCTTCAGAAGATCTTTATAACCCAACTAGACCCTTCTTCTCCATAAAAGTCTTCAGCAAGTCCCAACTGCCTAAAGACAGTGTTTCCACTTCTTTGCAAAGTGACTAATTGACCAATCTGTTGTGTCCATCCACTGACATCTTGTGAGCAACCATGCTAAACTTTTGTACTTATTGAAAGTGAAATTTGCTGAATCGTGATCCACTCTTTGCGACACCATGGACTGTTTAGTCCTGGAATTCTGCAAGCCAGAATACTAGAGTGGGTAGCCATTCCCTTCTCTAGGGGATCTTCTCAACCTAGGAATTGAACCTAGGCCTCCCACATTGCAGGCACATTCTTTACCAGCTGAGCCACCAAGGAAGTCCACTTACTAAAATAATCTATTCAAATAATTAGTTCTTTCTGTAGGAATTGGGCCTCATCCAATATAGATTGCAGGATTTTGACACACATTTATTGAATGAATGAATGAATGAATAAGATTATAAAGCCATAAGATTTGCTCTTTGATTTCAGAAATAGATAGTATTTATTCTATTCCTAAGCATCTAAAATTTATATAATCTTTTTCTATGGCTTATACACCCAATCTGATGAGAAAGTAAAATCCACTTTTTCCCAGTATGTTTGAGACTCTGATTAGAATAGAGTCATACTGTTGATTCTAAATATATATTTTTTGAAGGAGTTAATACTTGGATGGCTAAATAAATGAATGGATTAATATGTGTTCATTCTGAGCTCAAGAACTCCTATTAAACACAGTTAATTAAATTTAACTGCTAGCTGTATTTGTTTTCTCATTTTAGAATTAAAAACTTCAATTTCTAGAATAGTTTAAATGTCTAGGTATTCTTAAAATAAGTGATATTTAAATGCAAAATGAAAGCCAAAACTCAGGTATTCAACGTTTTATCTATTGTAATTCACAGTGTGAAATCTTTTTCTCTGTTAAAAGCATTTACCCCCAAACATTAGTCTCCTTTTCAACCTTTGTTCTTGCTATGGTAATAATACAGAAGATCCTAGCTCACCAGGAGTTGTAAAGAGTCTCAGTCACATCACCCAGGAGCATGGATGCTGTGGAGGTTTTCTAAAGCAGAGAGGACTGAGGACCAGGCAGCTTGAAGTATCTGTGGGATTAATGCAAGATGGTAAATGGTAATGGCTAGGAAAGGTCCGTCCAGTCAAGGCTATGGTTTTTCCAGTAGTCATGTATGGATGTGAGAGTTTGACTGTGAAGAAAGCTGAGTGCCGAAGAATTGATGCTTTTGAACTGTGGTGTTGGAGAAGACTCTTGAGAGTCCCTTGGACTGCAAGGAGATCCAACTAGTCCATTCTAAAGGAGATCAGTCCTGGGTGTTCTTTGGAAGGAATGATGCTAAAGCTGAAATTCCAGTACTTTGGCCACCTCATATGAAGAGTTGATTCATTGGAAAAGACTCTGATGCTGGGAGGGTTTGGGGGCAGGAGAAAAAGAGGATGATAGAGGATGAGATGGGTAGATGGCATCACCGACTCAATGGACATGGGTGTGTGTGAACTCCGGGAGTTGGTGATGGACAGGGAGGCCTGGTGTTCTGCGATTCATGGGGTCGCAAAGAGTCGGACACGACTGAGCAACTAAACTGAACTGAACTGAGGATACAACAGTAGCAAGACAACTAGGAGAGAAATTCTGTGGGAAGGTCTGACTGTATGTGTAAAGCAAATAAGAAAATGCCTCAATAAATTGTTTGGGCTATAATTACTGCAGCTTGCAAATATTTTTAATGCTGGGGCCAACTAGGAGAATTGGACCAGAGGTTGGTGGATATGAACCAGCTTCCAGCTTCTAGGTTTCTTTTATTTATCTTCACCCTTTCCACATTAATACTATCTTGGTTGTAATTCACTGAAGATAGGAGGAGCACATCTGCTACTTTATGTTTGAGTGTAGGGGTGTTGGGAGCCTCTGGGTGGAGTTGGCATAAAGAAAAATGGCTTGGTCTTCAGGTAAGCAAATGAGCTCATCTCATTTCAGTTGTAGAATTTATGTTTCCCATTTAGTTCTAAGAAGATGCTATAAAAATCTTGATAATTGCCTAGAGGCAGAATGTTGTAACAAACCTTATTCTTCTCTCTTATGCCACTGCTTGGATTTTGACAGTAGAGGCTCAGACATAATTTTTAAGTCAAATAAACAAAATGCAGCAAAGGGAGTGGTTCAATTAATGGTAACCAATAGGAGCAATTAATGAATGAGTCAGATCATGAAGTCAAGAAAGAACTTAAATTTTATTTCTTGTTTCCAGGTGGAGATGACAGTTAAAATAATAGGTCTATGCCTGGACAAGACCATGGTTTCTGTGTACTTTAAAGCAGACCTCTGAGTTGGTTTCCACCTTAATGATTGTATCACTGGTTTGGTAAGATAAAATAGGCTAAGATTTCCATAGGTCACTCTGGGGTTCTTTTGTCTGGGCTGATTTTGACTTTAGCCTTGATAACCAAGTCATAGCTGTACTTTGCACTCATTGCAGAAATGACATTAAAAATTATATATATTTAGTTTGTGATCCTCTATTTTCTTTCCTCTCTAGGAGACTTTCAGCTTCCCAAGGAAAGGGCCACGCATGTTCTGTCTGCTGTAATATACCTGTGCTTGACACAAATGGTGCTTCTTTAATGGATGTATAAAAGAGGGATGATGTGAACTTGAAGGCTCAGTGTTAGACAAAACAAGTCATTTAAAGACAGAACAAGTGTTAATCATTGAAAGTGAAAGTCGCCAATCCTGTAGGACTCTTTGCAACTAAGATTCTCGAGGACAGAATACTGGAGTGGGTAGCCTTCCCCTTCTCCAGGGTAATTTCCTAACCCAGGGATCGAACCTAGGTCTCCCACATTGCAGGCAGATTCTCTACTAGCTGAGCCACAAGGGAAGCCCAAGAGTACTGGAATTGGTAGCCTATTCTTTCTCCAGTGGATCTTCCCAACCCAGAGATCAAACCAGGGTCTCCTGCATTGCAGGCAGATTCTTTACCAACTGAGCTATCATTGGTGGCAGCAAAAAAAAAAAAAAAAAAAAAAAAGGTTTTGGCAAAACTCAAGCAAAAATTAGGTAAAGTTTTCTGAAAATGGAATAAGATTCTTTGTGCGCTGGGAAGTTGCCTTTCATCTAGAGAAAACTCTGTTGGCTTGCAGTAACAAACAAAGAACAATTCTTACTGCACACAGTCTTTTATGACATAACCTCCCATGGTCACTTGGGCTTTTCCCAATCACTAGGTCTTCTCTTGGGGCTTCCCTGGTGGCTCAGCAGTAAAGAATCTGCATGTCAATACAGGAGAGATGGGTTTGGTCTCTGGCTCTGGAAGATGCCTTGGAGAAGGAAATGACAACCCACACCAGTAGCTTGCCTGGGAAATCCCATGGACAGAGGAGCCTGGTGGGCTACAGTTCATGGGGTTGCAAAGAGTTGAACGTGACTTAGCAAGTGAATAACAACAGCAACAAGGTTCTCCTCTTGGTTCCCCAGACCATTTACACTCCCCACCGTGTCCTTTCTGATCCTATATATTTCTTTAGACAAGACATTCCCTCTTTCTGGGATCCTTATGCCCTTTTGGCAGGTAATCTCATTACTATTCTCTAAATTCTACTTTATTTTCTTTATCTAAGAATATTGTTCCCAACATGGTCTTGTTTCTTTAAAAAAAAAAAAATTTGATTGGAGTATAATAGTGTTTCAATGTTGTGTTAATTTCTACTAAATGGCAAAGTGAATCAGCAATATGTACGCATATATCCCCTCCTTTTGAGTTTCCATCCCATTCAGTCACCACAGAGCAGTGATTAGAGTTCCCTGTGCTGACAGCCAGTTCTCAATAGTTATCTATTTTAGACATAGTATCAGTAGCATATATATGCCAATCCCAATCACCCAATTCATCCTAATCCCTAAATTTTAAAGTTAAATCTCTTGAACACCCGTTTAGTACATGTTGACCCCACCCTCTCTTTCCAACCCCATCCCTTTGGCAACTATCTCACTGAATTTGCATTTTCCTATTTCCCAAGGGCCACTGAAGTCAAAGATCATTTTCTTTTTTCATCTCATTGGATCCCTAGAATCTAGGGTAAACCTGATGCTTATCAGGGTGCCTATAAATATTGGTAGGATGAATAGACACAGGATGAATAGACACTTGAATCCTGGCCTAAGCTTTAAAAGTCACCTGTGATGGATAATTTTATGTGTTAACTGAACTGGATCACAAAATGCCCAGATATCTGATCAAACATTAATCTGGGTGTTTCAACAAGTGTGTTTTGGGATGAGCTTAACATTTCTGGTAAAGACCTGAATAAAATTAAAGGGCTAGCCTTCCCTCAAGTAAGAAAGAACCCTTATCTAACAGATCTGCTTTTCCTATCCTTAGATTTGAACTAAAAATTTTCAGCTTACCAACTGCAGGTCCCTGGACTTGTCAGCCTCCATTCTCACATGAGCCAATTCCTATTGGTTCCGTTTCTTTGGAGAATGCAGATTAATATGCCTGGGATATAACAAATAACCTGGGATCTTTTTCTCTTTAATCTTTTAAGTCTCCTGATATTTTCTTTTCTATTATAGAAGATAGTGATCTAGGTGACTGAAGTTTTAAGATAAGTATCTTTGATGTACAAGTATTAGTTTCTTCCTTCCTTACCTGGATCATATTCTAGTTTTTCCTTACTTCTAATAACAAGTATGAAATATTTTTTAAACAAAAAACAAGCAAATGCAGAGAAAGAGCAAAACCTTTTACTTCAGAACTTGACACATATTTCTTCTAAAAAATATATTTTTTTTTCTTTCCTTTTTTTTAAAATTTTATTTTATTTTTAAACTTTACATAATTGTATTAGTTTTGCCAAATATCAAAATGAATCCATCACAGGTATACATGTGTTCCCCATCCTGAACCCTCCTCCCTCCTCCCTCCCCATACCATCCCTCTGGGTCGTCCCAGTGCACTAGCCCCAAGCATCCAGTATCGTGCATCGAACCTGGACTAAAAAATATACTTAATATTTCTTCACGTAAGTATATAACCTATTGCTCTGTCAATTATTTTTCATTGAATCAAATTTATTGCTCAGCATGAGCTTTGGAGATTTCAGAGATTATCTCTGTATTTGCAGTGGTCAATCATTATTAAAGGATTTTGTAAAACTTCAAATAATTTACATTAGCTCAAAAACAGGTTTGGATTTGTATAAAAAAATTAACATCCATTGATAGGCTAAAAGGGAAACTGTTATATATAGAATTAAAATATTAAGGATATTAAGGCCAATATTTGGGGAACAAAAGTACATTAAAGCTAGAGTTATTTAGAATTTGGTTTTTGGCAGCATAGAAGGAATTCCCTAATAATTATACATGGCACTAATGATTATGATGATGACTAAAAATAAAAATAAGAAACAAAATAGCCTTTAAAAACTAAGCCACAATTAAAGCTGCTAATTGCCCTTGATGTGCTATGGATTAGCAAATTAGCCAGCCAGAAACAAGTAATTAAGTAAAATGTTATTGCTATGGACGTTCTGTTTGGAGCTTAACATTAGCAGAACAGCAGTCTTTCAAATATACTTAGTAAGAGTATGCCATTCTATGGTTTAAAACTTGCCAATAGCTTCTTGCCTTTTCATAAAATCCAGTTTCCTTTTTAAATCCATAAATCCCTGTGTGCCCTGGCCAATGCTCATCTGTTTCTGATCACTAAGATTCACTCTTAGAGAATTTATTTCTGCCAAGTTTAACTCTTATTTAGTCCATTTGTGTTTGCTGTTTCCTCTTCTTAAAATGCATTTTAGCAACTGTTGCTTGTACAGTTTTCAGATCTGAGCTCAGAAGTCACCTTCTTGACCCTTTCAGAATCTTGTTTGATGTGCGGTCCTTTCTTTCTGCTCTGAGTAATATTCTATGTATCACTGTGTTTGTTTTCTTAAATGCACTTGCCAGAAGTCTTTATTTATTTCTCTGATACTCCATAATAGAATTCAGACTCCATGGGTACCTGTCTGTTTTGTTCACTGTTGCATTCTCAGCTCCTGGGAAACTACCTACTACACAGTATGAGTGAGCTTGCGTGAACACGTGAGTCATGCAAATTATAATGTTGTAAACATGTAAGTTGTAAATTTGTCAAGGCCTTTCAGAAAAATCCTCAAAGTTGGTATTTGAAAATCAAAGCAGGGTCAGTGGGTGATCAACTGTTTTTCGTTTTACCCTAATGTGTGTGCTGAGTTGCTCAGTTGTGTCTGACTCTTTGTGGCCCCATGGTTGGTGGCCTGCCAGGTTCCTCTGTCCATGGAATTTTCCATGTAAGAATACTGGAGTGGGTGGTCACTTACTACTCCAGGAGATCTTCCTGACCCAGGGATCAAACCCACATATCTTGAATCTCCTGCATTGGCAGGCAGATTCTTTACTAGCCCCACCTGGGAAGCCCTAATGTCATGACTGAATTTAACTTGGGAAATTCTCATTTTGACCTCACTTCCAATGTTTTAAACTAGATTTCTATTTATTAAGTTATAAATTTTCAGATGATGTGAGGATGGATTATATAGATTGCTTGCTCTGTTTATGGATTCATGATCTCTTCCACAAAAACCTTCAACCCATAATAAGGCAGCTGATGAATAGGACTGGATCAACTTTAATATAACAGCTGGTATTCACCAGTGTATAAAAAACATAATCCAATATATCCCATATTTAAGTATTTAAGTGGAATTTGATAACTGGCCTTCAAGGGCTCATGATATAAATTAGGGGAAAAAGTAGTGTCAGGGCTGAGTTATTAGAAAGTTTACAAATAAATTTATTTTACAAATAAACAGAAAAAAAGTCACTGTTACTATGGACTAGAAGTTATGTTTTTCACATAAATAACTTAGTTCTGCTGAGGTTTGTAGTTTGTCAGAACAAAGACATTGGGAACAAATGCTTCCTTGAAGTCATCCACATTTCATGTTATTTACACTTGACTCACCCTTAGTATACCAAAGATTTAAATCATACCCAAGAAACCACATGATGCATTTGTGGCAAAAATCCAGTTTCAGGTGTACTTTTTTCAGATGTTCCAGGGGATCGTGAGCATCTCAGGATGACCTGGCTTCAGCTAGAGAGTCAATGTCTTTCAAATAACACTTGAAGTTTCCAGAACTCTACTTTCCAACAATGGGTCTGTATCATGGTGACACTTCAGGGGTGCCAGAAAAGCTTTCCCTGCTATGACACCAAAAGTCAAACTTAGTTGATAAAGAAAAGAAACTATCATTTATTTATATTAAGAAAAACAACACGCCAGTTAGAGCCTTCCTAGGTTGCTCAGTGGTAAAAGATCTGCCTGCTGATGCAAGTTCTATCCCTGGGTCGGAAAGATGCCCTGGAGGAGGAAATGGCAACCCACTCCAGTATTCTTGCCTGGAAAACTCAATGGACAAAGGACCCTGAGGGCTATAGTCCATGGGGTCACAAAGAGTGGGTCACAGCTGAGCACACAGGCCAGGAGGAGATGGCTGAAAAATTAATAGTATTCAGTAATTTGACCTACTCGTAACTTAGTGGATGGGATAAATATATCCACTTGCAATTATATTACAATGTGTGTCTTTACTGAGGTATTAATAATGTACAATTATGAATTGAACCTGAGACAAGATGTGACATAACTTCAGGTCAGCAGAGTCTTAAGAGATGAGTAGGGTTTAGCAGTACAGATTAGAGCAGTGAAACACAGGACATTTCGTACAAGTGGATGCATGAGCAAAAGCACAGATAATGGCCTGGAATGAGGGAGTTCATGATATATTGACAGTCACAGAAGTGTTAAGCAGCAAGATCAGATCAGATCAGTCGCTCAGTTGTGTCTGCCTCTTTGTGACCCCATGAATCGCAGCACGCCAGGCCTCTCTGTCTATCACCAACTCCTGGAGTTCACTCAGACTCACGTCCATCGAGTCAGTGATGCCATCCAGCCATGTCATCCTCTGTCATCCCCTTCTCCTCCTGCCCCCAATCCCTCCCAGCATCAGAGTCTTTTCCAATGAGTCAACTCTTCGCATTAGGTGGCCAAAGTACTGGAGCTTCAGCTTTAGCATCATTCCTTCCAAAGAAATCCCAGGGCTGATCTCCTTCAGAATGGACTGGTTGGATCTCCTTGCAGTCCAAGGGACTCTCAAGAGTCTTCTCCAACACCACAGTTCAAAAGCATCAATTCTTCAGTGCTCAGCCTTCTTCACAGTCCAACTCTCATGTCCATACATGACCACAGGAAAAACCATAGCATTGACTAGACGAACCTTTGTTGGCAAAGTAATGTCTCTGCTTTTGAATACGCTATCTAGGTTGGTCATAACTTTCCTTCCAAGGAGTAAGCGTCTTTTAATTTCATGGCTGCAGTCACCATCTGCAGTGATTTTGAAGCCCAGAAAAATGAAGTCTGACACTGTTTCCACTGTTTCCCTATCTATTTCCCATGAAGTGGTGGGACCGGATGCCATGATCTTCATTTTCTGAATGTTGAGCTTTAAGCCAACTTTTTCACTCTCCACTTTCACCTTCATCAAGAGGCTTTTTAGTTCCTCTTCACTTTCTGCCATAAGGGTGGTGTCATCTGCATATCTGAGGTTATTGATATATCTCCCAGCAATCTTGATTCCAACTTGTGTTTCTCCCAGTCCAGCGTTTCTCATGATGTACTCTGCATATAAGTTAAATAAACAGGGTGACAATATACAGCCTTGACGAACTCCTTTTCCTATTTGGAACCAGTCTGTTGTTCCATGTCCAGTTCTAACTGTTGCTTCCTGACCTGCATATAGGTTTCTCAAGAGGCAGATCAGGTGGTCTGGTATTCCCATCTCTTTCAGAATTCTCCACAGTTTATTGTGATCCACACAGTCAAAGGCTTTGGCATAGTCAGTAAAGCAGAAATAGATGCTTTTCTGGAACTCTCTTGCTTTTTCCGTGATCCAGCGGATGTTGGCAATTTGATCTCTGGTTCCTCTGCCTTTTCTAAAACCAGCTTGAACATCTGGAAGTTCATGGTTCACGTATCACTGAAGCCTGGCTTGGAGAATTTTGAGCATTACTTTACTAGCGTGTGAGATGAGTGCAATTGTGCGGTAGTTTGAGCATTCTTTGGCCTTGCCTTTCTTTGGGATTGGAATGAAAACTAACCTTTCCCAGTCCTGTGGCCACTGCTGAGTTTTCCAAATTTGCTGGCATATTGAGTGCAGCACTTTCACAGCATCATCTTTCAGGATTTGGAATAGCTCAACTGGAATTCCATCACCTCCACTAGCTTTGTTCGTAGTGATGCTTTCTAAGGCCCTCTTGACTTCACATTCCAGGATGTCTGGCTCTAGGTCAGTGATCACACCATCGTGATTATCTGGGTTGTGAAGATCTTTTTTGTACAGTTCTTCTGTGTATTCTTGCCATCTCTTCTTAATATCTTCTGCTTCTGTTAGGTCCATACAATTTCTGTCCTTTATCGAGCTCATCTTTGCATGAAATGTTCCTTTGGTATCTCTGATTTTCTTGAAGAGATCTCTAGTCTTTCCCATTCTGTTGTTTTCCTCTATTTCTTTGCATTGATCACTGAAGAAGGCTTTCTTATCTCTTCTTGCTATTCTTTGGAACTCTGCATTCAGATGCTTATATCTTTCGTTTTCTCCTTTGCTTTTTGCTTCTCTTCTTTTCACAGCTATTTGTAAGGCCTCCCCTGTCAGCCATTCTGCTTTTTTGCATTTCTTTTCTATGGGAATGGTCTTGATCCTTGTCTCCTGTACAATGTCACGAACCTCAGTCCATAACTCATCAGGCACTCTATCTATCAGATCTAGACCCTTAAATCTATTTCTCACTTCCACTGTATAATCATAAGGGATTTGATTTAGGTCATACCTGAATGGTCTAGTGGTTTTCCCTACTTTCTTCAGTTTAAGTCTGAATTTGGCAATAAGGAGTTCATGGTCTGAGCCACAGTCAGCTCCTGGTCTTGTTTTTGCTGACTGTATAGAGCTTCTCCATCTTTGGCTGCAAAGAATATAATCAATCTGATTTCAGTGCTGACCATCTGGTGATGTCCATGTATAGAGTCTTCTCTTGTGTTGTTGGAAGTGGGTGTTTGCTATGACCAGTGCATTTTCTTGGCACAACTCTATTAGTCTTTGCCCTGCTTCATTCCATATTCCAAGGCCAAATTTGCCTGTTACTCCAGGTGTTTCTTGACTTCCTACTTTTGCATCCCAGTCCCCTATAATGAAAAGGATATCTTTTTGGGGTGTTAGTTCTAAAAGGTCTTGTAGGTCTTCATAGAACCGTTCAACTTCAGCTTAGTCAGAACTAAAGACTATGACCATTTTAAAAATCTTTAATGACTTTGTTACAATATTGCTTCTGTTTAATGGTTTGATTTTTTGGCTGCAAGGCATGTGGAATCTAATTCCCCAACTGGTCATCAAACCCCCAGCCCCCGCACTGGAAGGTGCAGTCTTAAGCACTGGGCCCCAAGGGAAGTCCCTGAAAAGCTTTTCAAATACATCTCATGATTCTTAAATATTTTCAAAACTGTGTCACCCCCTTTTTTATTCTTGACAGTGTAGAATGACATATCTCACCATTCCCTCCCCCTCAAAAGATACTCTGTGTGTCTTTCACACATCGAGTACCATTGACAACAGAGTATGGATTTTCAGCCGTGGACTAGATTGAATGTTCTGTGGCAGGGAGTCAAGAATATCTCAGGAATCTTCTTGAGATCCACTGCTTGGATCTTGAAGCAGGCCCTAATTTTCTACCCTCCAGTAATTCCTTCAAAAGGGTCCTTTTCTTCTATGGGCTTCTTTCCTCACTATTTCCATCCTTGCTCTGACCTGAGATGTTCCACACCCTGTAGCTGTGAATCTCTTCAAGGAGAAGAGTTAAAGAAATACCAGTTTACTCATTTCCCTGCATTTCCAGCATCTTTTATCTGGCCAAGAGTGACTGATTCTTAGAAAAAGTGTGAAACATTTTGTTAAAAGAGTATTTCTCCTTTCCCTTTTATACCATTAGAGGCAACATAACACGGCCTCTTCCATTAGCTCTGCACTGCTATGGTTAAGCCAGGCAGAGAAGTGTGTTATATCTATCTTGCCCACAGAGCATATGACTGGCCATGGGAGAAACAAGCCTATCAAGTCGTGTACGCATATGACTGGCCATGGGAGAAACAAGCCTATCAAGTCGTGTACAAGTCATTGAAGGGTTGAAGCAAGGAAAGATATATTTTTATTTTTTGTTCACTGTTTGGCAGTGTGTGGATGGTGGATTAAGGAAGACAACCTTGGAGTCTGGGAAAAACAGTTGTAGCAGTTTGCACCACAGCAAAAAAGCCTCCTATGGGAAAGGGGTGAACTGTAGGAATATCCAGAGGATGAGGGGGGTTCAGCTGGTTTACTTATTGATTACATAAACTATATAAAATTACATTATTATGTAAAATTACGTTACATAAACTATGTAAAATTCATCTTGACAAGCTTTCGCTGATTTTTGGTGATGTGCATTACAGGACGGAAGCAGTAGAAGATATACGGTTAGAAAGTTCTTCAAAGAGTTAATTTTGGAGGCTATAGGGCATGCAGATGGGGAGATACTGAAGACTTCTGGATGTACCATTCCCAAGTTTGAGGACAGGAAGTTCTGGCTTAAAGGTAAATGGCCAAGGACTTTCCTGGGAGTCCAGTGGTTAAGACTCTGTGCTCCCAATGCAGGGGGCCCAGGTTTGATCCCCGGTAGAGGCACTAGATTTCACATGCTGCAAATAAAAAGATCTCACATGCCCCAACTAAAAGAATTTACATGCCACAGCGAAGGTTGAAAATCCTGGGCACAACAACCAAGGCTTGGTGCAGTCAAATAAGTAAATAAGAATATTAAAAAAGGTAGACACCCAGTAGTTAATCTTCCTGTAATCTTGTAAGATCCTGTAGGTAGAGAGGATGGAGACACTGGGATAAAAAGGGGAAGGCAGGCTTGACTTCTCACATAAAGATAAAGAAGGGAGACCCACAGCAGAAAAATAGGAGGAGAAGCATCAAAGACTTCAGTATTTAACAAGTTGCCTAAAATCACCCCACTCAGTGCCATTCTTAAGATTCAGTCTTGACTCCACTGCTAGATACTGCATTAAGACTTGGGTTCTTTTCTTGAACATCAAGGATTCTGGAGTATTTCCATGAGGAATATATACCCTGTGGGATATTTATTGGTGTAGCTTTTTCTGAATTGAAGTCATTCAGACAACAGATCGTTCCATGTCACAAGAGCAAAGGTGTAGCTGTCATGAAGTATGCATGCAAAAATATTATTTCTATAAAATTATATGTATATACTTACATATTCATATATACCTTGGATGTGTGAATGCTCAATAGCTCAGTTATGTCTGACTCTTTGAGGTCCCGTGGAATGTAGTCTGCCAGGCTCCTCTTTCCATGGGATTATCCAGGCAAAAATACTGGAGTGGATTGCCATTTCCTCCCCTAGGGGGTCTTCTTGACTCAGGGACTGAAACTGTGCTGTCTGTGGATCCTGCATTGGCAGGCAGATTCTTTACCACTGAGCCACCTGAGGAGCCCCATATATAACACATGTGATATAATTTGTATATACATATATACACACACATATATGTATCTATATGTATATATGGGCTTCCCTGATGGCTCAGATGATAAAGAATCTGCCTGCAATGCCGGAGACCTGGGTTTGATCCCTGGGTTGGGAAGATCCCCTTCAGAAGGGAACAGCTACCCACTCCAGTATTCTGGTTTGGAGAATTCCATGGACAGCAGAGCCTGGCAGGCTATGGTCCATGGGGTTGCAAAGAGTCAGACACAACTGAGTGACTTTCACTGATCACTGATATGTATATGTATATACATATGCATATATTTTTTGACTGAATTGTGAGTTTATCTGAGATAAAGCTTTGTTGTGACTTGCTTCCAAATATACAATTTAGACCCCAGTGAAGCACCAATAAGGGAACATTTGGAACTTCAAAGTTCTAAAATGTAGAATCCCAGTGTGATAGCCTTAGTTCACTAAATAGAAAAGTAAAATAACCATAAGACACAAGCATAACTCTGAAAGCAATCTGGAGCTGTATTGACTAATTCATACTCTTTATATAGTGGTAAGAAGCAAAGTTGGGAGCAACTTACCAACTGGGTCAGGAGACAAGAGTGAGCCAGAGCAGGACTATCAGGAGAAAAGAGGAAGCTCAAACCATGGCAGGAGAAAGCTTGTCAGTCATAGAGTTGGTCACTGTATTTAATTGCATTTAATTTAAAGTTGATATTGAGTATTCAATATTAATTTGCTTCCTGTTTTGTGTTGAGATGTAGCAACAGCTTACCCTGCATCGACCTTTTAGTAAAGAGTTTTCATCTCGAATACAGTGTGAAGAGGACACTGGCTGGATCCCCAGAGGATTGAAGACTGAACTGACAGTGATGAATTACAGCAGTTACCCCTTGTGGCGGGGATGTGGCCTGGGTAGAGACTGGGTAACACCTCCCACATGGAGGATGACCCATGTAAAAGACCTCATCCAGTTTGTCCAGTGGTTCTCTGGAGAAGGAAATGGCAACCCACTCCACTATTCTTGCCTGGAAAATCCCATGGATGGAGAAGCCTGGAAGGCTACCGTCCATGGGGTCTCAAAGAGTCGGATATGACTGAGTGACTTCACTTTCTGATGCAAAGAGCCAACTCATTGGAAAAGATGCTGATGCTGGAAAAGAGTGAAGGCAGGAGAAGTGGGCGACAGAGGATGAGATGGTTGGATGGCATCAATGACTCAATGGAAATGAGTTTGAGCAAACTCCAGGAGATGGTGAAGGACAGGGAAGCCTGGCATGCTGTAGTCCATGGGTCACAAAGAGTCGGACAAGACTGAGTGACTGAAAATCAATGAAAGAAAGGGTAGCACAGGATAAGACACAGGAAAAGTATATGTGTTGCAAGGATAAAGGATATGGAGTTGCAATGATTTGGACATGACTTAGCGACTGAACCGCAAAAACAAGGGGACATTGGAAATATCTGGAGACCTTTTTTTCTTGTCACAAAGAGGGAGAGTTACTGGGATTTAATGAGTGAAGATCAGAGATGCTACTAAACATCCCACATTATACAGGACAGCCTTCTGCAACTAAGAATTACTTGACTTCAACATCAAGAGCAAGGTTCAGAAGCCTTAGGTTACATATGCTTGTTTTCAGCTATAGCAAGATACAATGTAAATTTCTGGCATTTAACATAGAACTTTAGAAAGTGTTTCTTTTCCTTGCCCTAAAAGATTCTGCAACCTGTGGGTTGGGAAACTCCTTTTGTATTTCCTTTTCCAGCCCTTTCTTCTAGACTTGCCTCCCACCTCAAACAGTGAAAAGGCTAGTTGATGTTTAACTAGGACTCTGACTTGGAAAAGAGGCCATATTTCATATTGCAAAAAAAGACCCTTAGGATTACTTATATTACCAAACAATTATTAAATGGTCTGGTAGTTCTGTCTCAGATTGACTGGAAGAATCTGGCATTTTTACATTCTTAGTGAGTTCTTTCTGGGTGGTGGAGAATGTGGTATGCAGGATTTTAGTTCTCTGACCAGGGATCAACACTGTGCCCCTGAATTGAATGTGGAGTCTTAACCACTGGATTGCCAGGGAAGTTCTACTTACTGAGTTCTTTGTCCAAGTTCTTCTTACTTTGTTTTCCCTCCATGGAAGTTGAAGGTCTCATACCCTGTGGAAATGGATTCCTGGTTTCCAGGATTCACAGGTCAGAGAGTCACAAGCTTAACAATGAAAGTGTTCTTTGTCTTCCCTTCTTGATGTAAACAGAATTTTGTCACTCTGAATCTCTGTCAATACTTGTTCCTGAACTACTTATTTCTATGGTGGTTTTAAAGGTTAAAATTGATATTAAAGAATATGAAGTCTTGGGTTCTGATTCTAAATTTAAGATGTTGAGAAAATTAGGTCATCTTGAGAGGTCTGTAAAAGAGCAAAGAGTTTAGACATTTGTATCTGCTCATCTTGAAATCGGAGAAGGCAATGGCACCCCACTCCAGTACTCTTGCCTGGAAAATCCCATGGATGGAGGAGCCTGGTAGGCTGCAGTCCTTGGGGTCGCTAAGAGTCGGACATGACTGAGCGACTTCACTTTCACTTTCATGCATTGGAGAAGGAAATGGCAACCCACTCCAGTGTTCCAGGGACAGGGGAGCCTGGTGGGCTGCCGTCTATGGGATCATACAGAGTCGGACACGACTGAAGTGACGTAGCATAGCATAGTATAGCATCTTGAAATAGACATACACAGAATCTAATACCTGCCCCATGTTCCAAACTAGCAGCAATTCTGCCAAGCAATTGATGGGATAGTGCAGGAAAAGATGAGTCATTAAAACATAAGCACAAACTTTAGTCAGACAAACTGATGGGATTGCTGCCAAAGGAAAAAAAATATCTCACAGTTGGGCCACCCTCATAGATTTGTCTAGCAAACACAGCCAAGTATTCCTGTACTTAGCCACCTGATTCTGTGATTCTGAATTATCAGTCCCTATCATTTTCATTGCTTAGGAGAAAGATTACTTGAGGGAAAATGTTATTTCAAAGCTAATAACTGAGAGAGAAAGTGATACACATTTCTCTGTCAGTATTCAGCTTTTTTTCTCAAAATAAGAAAAGTATCGATTCAAGTTATCTGAGAATCTGAGTCAAGATTTGTAAACCAGGATTTTTCAATCTTTTACATCCAGAATATGTGTTACCTAGAATATGTATGAAGTGCATACTCCCCACCCACTACCCCCATGGGATCTGACTCAACAGGCACTTTTTTTTTTTTTTTTTTACAGGCTTCAAGGGTATTTCTGAGCAAATGGTCTGTGGACTTGACTTTACAAAAAGTCTGTCAAAGATGTCAGCTCAAGACTGGAGGGCAATGAAAAAATAACTAGACACACACAACTGGCTTAATAAATATTTGTTAAATGAATTATCTCTAGCTCTTTCCCTAGAAACAGAATTGTTTTTGCTTTCCTTATGAGTGAATTGCTGGTATGACTTATTCTCTGTTATTTTAGAGAAACTCAATGCTCCACATTCTCTTAGATGGATTTTAGTCTCTGGAGTCAGAAAACTCAGGTTATGTTAACCCTTTCCTTTCCTAATTAATGTGATCTTGGGCCCTAGTTTTCATATAACGTGGCTTTAGTTTAAAATTTTCTAACTTGGGAAACAATGATTATTTCTCAAAATATCATATACCTCTGACAAGAAAGAAAGAATAACACTTGTGAAAGACGTAGTTTAAAGTCTGCTAACTAATGTTATTCATTTTATGATTCCTAGAAACATAATGAATTGGAATTCAGAATTAAATAACAGAGGTAATGGCAATGAGATACTTCTAATCAATCCTATCTTTAAGGGAAAAAAGCTTTCCTCAATAGTTGGGAGAAAGCCAGGTTTAAAGTGAATGCAAGTTAAATATCAGTTGATGAGTTAAAGTTGTATCTGCCATACATCATTTTGCTTTGTTGTTTTTACAGTCAACATTATTGAGGTATTAGTTACTTGCTTCTAAAAATAGTAGTTGCCTAGGTCCCATAGGGGTCAATTAATCTCAAGGAGGAGAATGGATGGTCTTTTGGGTGGAGAAGGCTTGTTAAGACAATCAGTTCACTTCCAATCCTCCCCACCCTGAAAATCCCCAGTCACTGTTCATACATTCAGCTCACACACACAGGTAGACACTTGCCCCGTTCCCCTTCATTCTCATCCTGTGCAAGATGAGTCAGTTGAGTTCTTCTTGCCTCCCCCTTGGCTGTGCTCATGAAGGATAGCTCTTTAAGTAAGGGTGTTGGTGAGCAGTTACAGGCTGGGAGTGGAGAAGAAAGTGAGTGTCTAAAAGTAGTTCTAAAGAATTTTTCTGCATTTTTTTCTTTCTGATAAAAGAGGTATAAACACATCTGGGAAATGAATCATCCTGTCACCTGCAGCAGAAATGCAGGCGCTTCCCTGTTTAAGCCTAGCATATTAAAGTTAAATAAAAAGAAGAAAGCAAGCATGGGGGTAGGTAAAATGCGGTAGGACTTAATTATATTGGCACAAGTCAGACCGACATAACAAAAACCAAGATAAATTTCAGGGCAGGTGCTGCCTAACCTGAAGGGCACAGTGACCCACCAGTATCTAGCTTAGTTTAGCCTTGGTTATCATTTGAATGAGTCAGAGCTCCTTGCCTTCCCAGCATCAGGTCCACTACTTGAATTGGGTGAGGGAAAGAAGAAAACACATGGGAAGTTTCCTGTCAATATGGGAAGGGAGCTGGCCTTGAGAGACAGCTGGAACATGAGAACTCGAACGCTCTCAGATCACTCATTGAGACCTTGCTTCTCTCAGAACTTAGGATTCATTATCGTGGATGACTCTCCCCTAAGAAAAGAGGAAAATAAATCCCTAAATCTTGTATTTTCCATCTTCTGGGTTTAAGAGAATAAAAGCATGGTAGAGTGGGTCAGATTTGAGGTAGAGACAGAAAGTAAAGTCACAAGAACTTGTGTGTGTGTATGTGTTTAAGTGTGTATATGTGTGTATAAGTGTGTTTGTGTATCAGGGTGCAACATGAGGCAGACACAATGATGTGACACATGGTTCAGATCCTTCTTCATGAATAAAAAGTTCAAGATCTAACCTCTAGGAGGGCTGCTGGCATCTCTTCTGTAGCCTCTTTAGAGATTTCTTCCAATGGAGAGATCCAACTCTCGTAAGATTGTATTCTATCCCAGAATAGCTGGCCTCAGCCTCTGATAACAGACTGATCGAGGATATAAAAGCCTGTCCCTTCAGCTTCTTGGGACTTCTTCAAAGTCCTCTGTGCCCATTCCTGCTCCCTTCCCCTCTACCAGCATTGAGACCAATAACACACCCTATAAAGCCCCTGCACCCTCAACTCCATCTCAGAGTTGGCTCCCCAGGAAAGCCTTCCAGGGATAACTGAGAAGAAAGAAGAGAGAGGAGAATAGAACTCTGGGTACCAGCAACCTTTAAAATGCAGAAGAAGGAGGAGAATCTGTATAATAAAGTAAGAGGAAATTAAGGAGGAGATGGGTCCTGGAAGAGCAGATGGCATGGCTCCCACTTGATATGCTCCATTCATTCATTTTGGTGAGTAGATGGGCTTAGAGTGAGAGATACTTGAGGTTGGTGGTAAATTTTTAATAGCTATAGGGGGACTAGTCCTTGCAACAGGACACAAGATTGACAAATGGTGTTGAGGCTCCAGATGAGACTGATAACCATGATGTCAACACCAAACTGTATGTCAAGTGCCGTTTACTCTTGCATCACTCAGTTTTCACAATGTGGGAGAGAACACAATGGACTGAAGGATTGCTTCAGTTTGGGGATTTATGTGGAGTAGAGTGGTTACCTAAAAAACAGAGGCCATGAGAATTGAAGCAATAATTAAAAATTGAACATAAAATCTGCACACATGTGCGCTCTCTCACACACACACTCATGGCCATCTCTCTGAATCCATGGGGGACTGGTTTTGAGGCACCACGGATATAAATATCCACAGATGGTTAAATCCCTTATATAAGATGCATGTGAAAGTGGATGTGTGGTTGGTTGAGTTTGTGGATGTGGGATCTCCCAGAGGGAGTACAACAATGTGTACATGATTGTTGATTCTTCTATAGCAATGATGATACTCTTATTTTTCGCATTTTATTTCCAAGGAATTGTTACAACGTGCCATTCCATTTCCTCTTGATGATTTTACATGATATTCATTTGCAATTAAGTTTTATATTATGTATTAATGAAGTTATCATTCCATTTGTCTTTTCTAGGTCTTATGATGAATTTTAAAAGAAACAATATGGGTATACAATCACATAAGCAATTAAAATAGAAGGTAGGACTTCAGGCTTTAGTCATTGGCTAGCAAGAAATTTTATAGCCTATAAAATATGAGGATGCTTTAAATTTACTTTCTGTTGGCATGACTTCACTTCCTTTTCAAATAGTGGGTATCGTCCTTGGAGTTGGGGTGATAGAGAATGAGAAGGAGATTAATGGAGTCAGTGCCCATCGCAGCCGCCGGCGCTTTGGCGCACCCGTCACAGCCGGCTTTGGTGCGGGCAGGAGGAGCTACCCCATGCCCCTAAGCCCGAGGCCAGGGGCGGTGGCCCGGAGGACCAAGCCCACATCCAAGGAGCTGTGGCTGCGCGGGCGCAGGAGGGCCTAGAGGAGCTATCCCACATTGAAGGTCAGGAAAGGGGGCAGTGAGGAGATACCCCTCATCCAAGGTAAGGAGCAATGGCTGCGCTTTGCTGGAGCAGCCCCCACACCCAAGGTAAGAGAAACCCAAGTAAGACGGTAGGTGTTGCAAGAGGGCATCAGAGGGCAAACACACTGAAACCATACTCACAGAAAACTAGTCAATCTAATCACATTAGGACCACGGCCTTGTCTAACTCAATGAAACTAAGCCATGCCCGTGGGGCAACCCAAGACGGGTGGGTCATGGTGGAGAGATTTGACAGAATGTGGTCCACTGGAGAAGCAAATGGCAAACCACTTCAGTATTCTTGCCTTGAGAACCCCATGAACAGTATGAAAAGGCAAAATGATAGGATGCTGAAAGAGAAACTCCCCAGGTCAATAGGTGCCCAGTATGCTACTGGAGATCAGTGGAGAAATAACTCCAGAAAGAATGAAAGGATGGAGCCAAAGCAAAAAGAATACCCAGCTGAAGATGTCACTGGTGATAGAACAAGGTCCGATGCTGTAAAGAGCAATATTGCATAGGAACCTTGAATGTCAGGTCCATGAATCAAGGCAAATTGGAAGTGGTCAAACAAGAGATGGCAAGAGTGAATGTTGACATTCTAGGAATCAGCGAACTGAAATGGACTGGAATGGGTGAATTTAACTCAGATGACCATTATATCTACTACTGTGGGCAGGAATCCCTCAGAAGAAATAGAGTGGCCATCATGGTCAACAAAAGAGTCCGAAATGCAGTACTTGGATGCAATCTCAAAAATGACAGAATGATCTCTGTTCATTTCCAAGGCAAACCATTCAATATCACAGTAATCCAAGTCTATGCCCCAACCAGTAATGGTAAAGAAGCTGAAGTTGAACGGTTCTATGAAGACCTACAAGACCTTTTAGAACTAACACCCAAAAAAGATATCCTTTTCATTATAGGGGACTGGAATGCAAAAGTAGGAAGTCAAGAAACACCTGGAGTAACAGGCAAATTTGGCCTTGGAATACGGAATGAAGCAGGGCAAAGACTAATAGAGTTGTGCCAAGAAAATGCACTGGTCATAGCAAACACCCACTTCCAACAACACAAGAGAAGACTCTATACATGGACATCACCAGATGGTCAGCACTGAAATCAGATTGATTATATTCTTTGCAGCCAAAGATGGAGAAGCTCTATACAGTCAGCAAAAACAAGGCCAGGAGCTGACTGTGGCTCAGACCATGAACTCCTTATTGCCAAATTCAGATTTAAACTGAAGAAAGTAGGGAAAACCACTAGACCATTCAGGTATGACCTAAATCAAATCCCTTATGATTATACAGTGGAAGTGAGAAATAGATTTAAGGGCCTAGATCTGATAGATAGAGTGTCTGATTAATTATGGACTGAGGTTCGTGACATTGTACAGGAGACAGGGATCAAGACCATTCCCATAGAAAAGAAATGCAAAAAAGCAGAATGGCTGACTGGGGAGGCCTTACAAATAGCTGTGAAAAGAAGAGAAGCGAAAAACAAAGGAGAAAAGGAAAGATATAAACATCTGAATGCAGAGTCCCAAAGAATAGCAAGAAGAGATAAGAAAGCCTTCTTCAGCGATCAATGCAAAGAAATAGAGGGAAACAACAGAATGGGAAAGACTAGGGATCTCTTCAAGAAAATCAGAGATACCAAAGGAACATTTCATGCAAAGATGAGCTCGATAAAGGACAGAAATTGTATGGACCTAACAGAAGCAGAAGATATTAAGAAGAGATGGCAAGAATACACAGAAGAACTGTACAAAAAAGATCTTCACAACCCAGATAATCACGATGGTGTGATCACTGACCTAGAGCCAGACATCCTAGAATGTGAAGTCAAGAGGGCCTTAGAAAGCATCACTACGAACAAAGCTAGTGGAAGTGATGGAATTCCAGTTGAGCTCTTCCAAATCCTGAAAGATGATGCTGTGAAAGTGCTGCATTCAATATGCCATCAAATTTGGAAAACTCAGCAGTGGCCACAGGACTGGGAAAGGTCAGTTTTCATTCCAATCCCAAAGAAAGGCAAGGCCAAACAATGCTCAAACTACCGCACAATTGCACTCATCTCACACGCTAGTAAAGTAATGCTCAAAATTCTCCAAGCCAGGCTTCAGCAATATGTGAACCATGAACTTCCTGATGTTCAAGCTGGTTTTAGAAAAGGCAAAGGAACCAGAGATCAAATTGCCAACATCCGCTGGATCATGGAAAAAGCAAGAGAGTTCCAGAAAAGCATCTATTTCTGCTTTACTGACTATGCCAAAGCCTTTGACTGTGTGGATCACAATAAACTGTGGAGAATTCTGAAAGAGATGGGAATACCAGAACACCTGATCTGCCTCTTGAGAAATCTGTATGCAGGTCAGGAAACAACTGTTAGAACTGGACATGGAACAACAGACTGGTTCCAAATAGGAAAAGGAGTTTGTCAAGGCTGTATATTGTCACCCTGTTTATTTAACTTATATGCAGAGTACATCATGAGAAATGCTGTACTGGGAGAAACACAAGCTGGAATCAAGATTGCCGGGAGAAATATCAATAACCTCAGATATGCAGATGACACCACCCTTATGGCAGAAAGTGAAGAGGAACTAAAAAGCCTCTTGATGAAGGTGAAAGTGGAGAGTGAAAAAGTTGGCTTAAAGCTCAACATTCAGGAAACGAAGATCATGGCATCCGGTCCCACCACTTCATGGGAAATAGATGGGGAAACAGTGGAAACAGTGTCAGACTTTATTTTTCTGGGCTCCAAAATCACTGCAGATGGTGACTGCAGCCATGAAATTAAAAGACGCTTACTCCTTGGAAGGAAAGTTATGACCAACCTAGATAGCATATTCAAAAGCAGAGACATTACTTTGCCAACAAATGTCCATCTAGTCAAGGCTATGGTTTTTCCTGTGGTCATGTATGGATGTGAGAGTTGGACTGTGAAGAAGGCTGAGTGCTGAAGAATTGATGCTTTTGAACTGTGGTGTTGGAGAAGACTCTTGAGAGTCCCTTGGACTACAAGGAGATCCAACCAGTCTATTCTGAAGGAGGTCAGCCCTGGGATTTCTTTGGAAGGAATGATGCTAAAGCTGAGGCTCCAGTACTTTGGCCACCTAATGCGAAGAGTTGACTCATTGGAAAAGACTCTGATGCTGGGAGGGATTGGGGGCAGGAGGAGAAGGGGATGACAGAGGATGAGATGGCTGGATGGCATCACTGACTCGATGGACGTGAGTCTGGGTGAACTCCGGGAGTTGGTGATGGACAGGGAGGCCTGGTGTCCTGTGATTCATGGGGTTGCAAAGAGTCGGACATGACTGAGCGACTGATCTGATTTGATCTTGAACTTTCCTATAAAATCAGTGAGAAAGAGTCTCCTTACCTCCATGGATTTTGGCTATTCATGTGGTATATAAGAAATATACAGGCTGAGTGACTCAAAAGGTAAATTTGGCAGTTATTGTATACATATTAAACTAAAATGTCCCAAAGCTCAATCATACTATTGCAAGTTTTCTGTTGAAACTATCACCATCTTTAGTAATTTATTCCGGAAAGGTTTCTGTGTAATCCAGAGCAAGGAAGGAGCTGCATCCTTCTTGCCAAGCCTGATGGTTGACATCTCACCTAGCAGAAGGTTATCTTATCTTACCTTGTTTCTGTATGTTGGGAAAGCTCCAAGCAGCTTATTAGGGAGGGTGGGAGTGGATCAACTCCAGTGTTTGTATTCTCAAACTGTTTTCAATTAGGAAATGACTTCTGTGTTTCTCCCACTCAAGTGCCTTTGATTAGTGAGAAGCACAAATATACAGTCACACAAAAATGCATGACCTTAGTCAGAATATGAAGGTGACCAAGTGCTCAGCTGGCTGACATTGCTATATGTTCCATGACACACACAGATGCTTTTTGAACCTGGCTGGCCTATCCTTGTGCATGGCTGCCAGACTCCACAAGGCTAACTAAGAACACCCAGAGTTGTTTTTGTTTCTTATACAAAGGCCTTGCCCTATAGGATAGAGGCATTCCACTGAACAGCTGCATGACTTTTCAGAGCCCTGGCTCTGCTATCCTTGGAGTTGCTTTAAGAGTATAGATATGAATATTTTTCACTGCCAGCAAAATTGATACAAAGTTGTGTATCAATTCTAGGTCATCAGAAGAGAATGTTGAATAATTAATACTATATGTGGCATATTTTAAACTTCTTATTTTATATTGGAATATAGTTGACTAACAATGTTGTGTTAGTTTAAGATATATAACAAAGAGATTCAGTTATCCATGTATCCATTCTTTTTTCAAATTCTTTTCCTATTTATGTTGTTACAGAATACTGAGCAGAGTTCTCTGTGCTATTCAATAGGTCCTTGTTGGTTATCCTTTTTAAATACAGCAGAGTGTACATGTCCATCCCAAACTCCCTAACTACCCCTCCCCGCCACTTTCCTTCCCTGATGAACATAAATTCATTCTCTAGGTCTGTGAGTCTGTTTTGTAAATAAGGTCATTTGTATCATATTTTTAAGGTTCCGCATATAAGTGATAATGTGTGATATTCTAATACTAGCCCTTTCACAGTCCATTCCATTTGGATTCTGGGTTAAGATGAGAGCCACTGAGAAAAACGAGGATTGATGGAGAGACTCCTCTTGTTTTCTTTTCTCCAACCCCCTGATCTCCAATCAATCCTATAGCCAGATAAAGTTTATCAAGTCTGACCAGCTTACTCTGTTGCTAAAATGCAAGGGCTTCCCATGACTTTTCGTGTAAAGACAAAAATTCTTTGTCTTCTACAGGCCCCTTCCTCTTTATTCAAGGAATATCTCTAGTCTGACCCTTAAACCTATTCTTTGTACATGTTTTTCATCTGATTCCCTCACCCAGATTTCCCAATTACATCAGCTCCTCTTGAAACATGTTTCCACTTCATCATATGACTCTTCTTCATAGTATTTTTGCAGGTGCATTTTTACATAGAATTATATGATTGCTTAATACAAATCTAGACACTCACAGACAAGAAATACGTCTGTTTCATTCTACGCCATATGCCAATGTCCAGCACTGTACCTGCCGTGGCACACAGTTAAGTTAAAAGATATGCTGGTTTAGATAATGTCCAAGAAGTTTCCCTCATACTCACCGACTGCTGACACATATCCTTTGCCTGTGTCTTTCCTGTGCTACCTGTTCTTTACACTGAGCCAGAGACTCTCTTAAAAGACAATTTGACTACTATATTTTAAGAAAATCCAGTCATGATGAGACAGTGTTAAGGACAATTAGAGAATAATCTAGTTGGTTTATGCCTAAGTAATTAACAAATTTCAAATTTGTGCCCAAATGTGTCTGGTTTCCTTAACCCACAACACACTCTATATATTATCTTGGCTTGAAATGTATATTCTAATTCATGAAAAATTGGAGAAGGAAATGGCAACCCACTCCAGTCCTCTTGCCTGGAAAAGCCCATGGACGGAGGAGCCTGGTGGGCTGGAGTCCATGGGGTCGCCAAGAGTCGGACATGACTGAGCGACTTCACTTTCACTTTTCACTTTTCACTTTCATACATTGGAGAAGGAAATGGCAACCCACTCCAGTGTTCTTGCCTGGAGAGTCCCAGGGACGGGGGAGCCTGGTGGGCTGCCATCTCTGGGGTCGCACAGAATCAGACACGAATGAAGCGACTTAGCAGCAAGATGCTCAATAAAATGTATCATCTCTATTAATACCCATATATAACTTTTGGGGGGCTTCTCAGGTGGTGCTAGTGGTAAAGAAAACACCTGGCAATGCGGCAGATAAAATAGATGCCAGTTGGACTCCTGGGTCAGAAAGATGCCCTAGAAGAGGGCATGGCAGCCCACTCTAGTATTATTGCCTGGAGAATCCCATGGACAGAGGAGCCTGGAAGGCTGTAGTCTGTAGTCTGTAGGGTTGCAAAGATTCAGATACAACTGAAACAACTTAGAGTGAATGTATGCATGCCTTTTTCAGTTTTGTTTAGCCCAATATCAATAATTATTCCCTGTTTTGTATCAATACACTGTAATATCAACATGCTTTTATAAACCAATTTCAGTTGTTTTATATTTCCCAGGCAATATGATCTCAATTGCATCATTCACAGCCAACTCTAAAATAAGCATCTTCTATCAGTAAGTCCGGTAGATGCAAAGTCCTAGGAAAATTTAAACAAATATTTTGATTTTGTTTACATACATGCCACCAGTTGCTTTAGAAAATCTACTTGGGAAAAAACAAAAATTACAGAAGAACCCCATATTGTAAACACCTGGATTTAAATACTCAACAAAAAGCCAGAAAGTAAACACTGCAATATTAAACTCAATCATCTGGGAAAACACCTACTCCCAAGTGTATGTGAGACATTGTTTAATTTCACATAAAATAGACTAAGCGGAAAACAAAGAGAATAAAACAGATAAAAAGGCTCATTGTTACGGAACCAGCTGTGTCTCATCTTTGTAGACAAGATGAGGTACTGGTGGCCTGTTGGAAAGTTTAGAAACCCCAGATATACTGAGATTCCCTTCTGCCTATAACCTTCCCAGATGACAAGAGGATCTTTTAGCCATGGATTCTCTGTCCATAACCACAAAGCCCATTTGCTAAAAAAAAAGTACAAGTGGTTAAACGCTGAGAGTCATTGATATCTGAGCTCTGTGCTAAGTGTCAAGAATACAGATAGTAAAAGCCATTCTTTCCTTTAGAATCTACAATTTAGCAAGGGTAAAATTACCTGTGAATAATTGTGTGATATTCTTGATACATGCTGGAGTAGAGGTTAATGCTAGGACTTGTTGTTTAGCTGCTAAGTTATATCTGACTCTTTGCAACCCCATGGATTGTAGCCTGTCAGGGTCCTCTGTCCATGGGATTTACCAGGCAAGAATACCAGAGTGGGTTGCCATTTCATTCTCCAGAGGATCTTTCCGACCCAGGAGAGAACCTGCATCTCCTGCATTGGCAGGATAATTTTGTTTACGATTGCGTCACCAGGGAAGCCAAGGGCCAGGACTAGTGGTGTTTCAAGGAAGGAAATGATGGAATTCTTGCAGGATTTAAGAAAGCTTTCCTATCAAAAATAGTCATTCAGTGACGTCTTGGAATATGCATAAAATTTTCTCCAGTATTTAGGTAAAGGAAGGTGAGTTGACAAGTGTGAAAGGGGTTACAAGTGTGCGTTCCAGGCAGAGAAAATGTCATCCCAAAGCGAAAGAAGGGTGTCCAGGACTGCCTGAGGCGGCACAAGTACAAGGGATCAAATGACAAGAGGTCAAATGCTCTGTGTGTCTGCCCTTGTGCCCAGGGCTCCTGGACCCCAACTCTGTGAAAACACTGCCATCCCAGTTATGTCTTCTACTCAGGCGGCACACGCTCCACTCTCCCGTGGGACATCATTTCCAAAACACAAGGTCAAAGATGAAATTATTAGGAATTTCAGGATGGCAACAGGAGATCATTAAACCAGGCATAGGAGTCTTTCTCAGTACAAGACCTTGTGCTAATACATATGTCTCCTGCCCATGAGGTCAGTTCCACATTAGCACAGTTTTAGTATAGAAGAAAGTGATGTATGATCAAAAACACTTTGTTTTCCTCTCTATGCTCCCCAATTTTTTAAAATTTTCTTTTTTGATTAGTTTATTTTTTATAGTAGGTCCTTCTTGATTATCTTTATTATTTTAATTTTTTGGCTGTCCATTTTAAACACAGCAGTGTGTGCATACCAATCTGAAACGCCCAGTCTTTTCCTCCTTCAGCCCCATCCCCACCCTCACTCTGTAACCTTAAGTTCACTCTCCATGAGTCTGTCCTGCAAACAAGTTCATTTTTATCATTTGTTTTAGATCCCACATATATGTGATAGCATATGATACTCGCCCCAAATTAATATTTTTTCCTTGTTCTTTTTTTTTTTAATTAATTTACTTTTTTATTGAAGGATAATTGCTTTATAGAATTTTGCTGTTTTCTGTCAAACCTCAACATGAATCAGCCACAGGTATACATGTATCTGCTCCCTTTTGAACCTCCCTCCCATCTCCCTCCCCATCCCACCCTTCTAGGTTGTTACAGAGCCCCGTTTGAGTTTCCTGAGCCATACAGGAAATTCCTGTTGGCTATCTATGTTACATATGGTAATGTAAGTTTTCAAGTTACTCTTTCTATACATCTCAGCCTCTTCTCCCCTCTCCCTGAGTCTGTAAGTCTATTATCTATGTCTGTTTCTCCATTGCTGCCCTGTAAATAAATTCTTCAGTACCATTTTTCTAGATTCCGTATATGAGCTTTAGAATACAATATTTATCTTTCTCTTTCTGACTCACTTCACTCTATATAATAGGTTCTAGGTTCATCTACCTCATCAGAACTGACTTAAATGCATTCCTTTTTATGGCTGAGTAATATTCCATTGCGTATATGTACCACAACTTCTTTATCCATTCATCTGTCGATGGGCATCTATGTTGCTTCCATTTTCTAGCTATTGTAAATGGTGCTGAAATGAACAATGGGATATATGTGTGTTTTTCAATTTTGGTTTCCTCAGGGTATATGCCTAGGAATGGGATTGCTGGGTCATATCGTGGTTTTATTCCTGGTTTTTTAAGGAATC
The DNA here is from genome assembly GCF_029378745.1 of Bos indicus. Classification (NCBI taxonomy): domain Eukaryota; kingdom Metazoa; phylum Chordata; class Mammalia; order Artiodactyla; family Bovidae; genus Bos; species Bos indicus. Next base: position 113,862,387 of record NC_091761.1, read on the forward strand.
TCCATGCCGTCTTCCATAGTGGCTGTATCAATTTACATCCCCACCAACAGTGCAAGAGTATTCCCTTTTCTCCACACCCTCTCCAGCATTTATTGTTTGCAGACTTTTTGAAGATGGCCATTCTGACTGGTGTGAGGTAATATCTCATTGTGGTTTTGATTTGCATTTCTCTAATAATGAGAGATGTTGAGCATCTTTTCATGTGTTTGTTAGCCATCTGCATGTCTTCTTTGGAGAAATGTCTGCTTAGGTCTTTTTCCCACTTTTTGATTGGGTCGCTTGTTTTTCTGACATTGAGTTGTATGAGCTGCTTGTTTATTTTGGAAATTAACCCTTTGTCAGTTGTTTCATTTGCTATTATTTTCTCCCATTCTGAGCATTGTCTTTTCACCTTGTTCATGGTTTCCTTTGCTGTGAAAAAGCTTTTAAGTTTAATCAGGTTCCACTTGTTTACTTTTGTTTTTATTTATGTTACTGTAGGGGTTGGGTCATAGAGGATCTTGCTTTGATTTATGTCATCAAGTGTTCTGCCTATGTTTTCCTTGAAGAGTTTTATAGTTCTGGTCTTACATTTAGGTCTTTAATACATTTTGAGTTTATCTTTGTGTATTGTGTTAGGAAGTGTTCTAATTGCATTCTTTTACATGTAGCTGTCCAGTTTTTCCAGCACCGTTTATTGAAGAGGCTGTCTTTGCCCCATTGTATATTCTTGCCTCCTTTGTCAAAAATAAGGTACCCATAAGTGCATGGGTTTATTTCTGTCACCCCAATTTAATATTAATTGAACTTGAAACATAAACAACTTGGAGAAGAGGGGAAGGAAACGTGGGCAGCGCTGGAATGAAACCAAGATCAGATGCAGGGCCTAGATTGTGGAAGACTTTATACAACATGTTGGAATCTGATGTTTATCCTGTGGGGGAAGAAGCACCGTGGAATGATTTCAGGAGTGATCTCACATAACCAGATTTGTAGATTAGGAAATTCACTCTGGTGTTAATTTAGCGGGTGAATGTGATGTGGGAGAAACACGGTGGAAAACTAATTCTGAGCATTACAGAATTAATGCTTAGATGGAAGGATGTTTTACCTCCCTCCCTAGACTGTAGAGATCATGATTCTCATGCTGGTAGATACCTGCTCTGTGTTTTGGTTCTCAGTGTGCACGTCCTGTTTCTCACACTAGAGTGAAAATCCCTAGATGCCTTTTAAAGAATTCAGTTCAGTTCAGTCACTCAGTCGTGTCCGACTCTTTGAGACCCCATGAACCGCAGCACACCAGGCCTTCTTGTCTGTCACCAACTCCCAGAGTCCACCCAAACCCATCAAGTCGGTGATGCCATCCAACCATCTCATCCTCTGTCGTCCCCTTCTCCTCCTCCCCTCAATCTTTCCCAGCATCAGGGTCTTTTCAAATGAGTCAGCTGTTTGCATCAGGTGGCCAAGGTATTGGAGTTTCAGCTTCAACATCAGTCCTTCCAATGAACACCCAGGACTGATCTCTTTTAGGATGGACTAGTTGGATCTTCTTGCAGTCCAAGGGACTCTCAAGAGTCTTCTCCAACACCACAGTTCAAAAGCATCAATTCTTCGGCACTCAGCTTTCTTAATAGTCCAACTCTCACATCCATACATGACCACTGGAAAAACCATAGCCTTGACTAGACGGACCTTTGTTGGCAAAGTAATGTCTCTGCTTTTAAATATGCTGTCTAGGTTGGTTATAACTTTCCTTCCAAGGAGTAAGTATCTTTTAATTTCATGGATGCAATCACCATCTGCAGTGATTTTGGAGCCCAGAAAAATAAAGTCAGCCACTGTTTCCACTGTTTCCCCATGTATTTCCCATGAAGTGATGGGACCATGCTGGGAGCCAGCACGGGATTCCCACCCATAACAAGGCTATGTGGGAGTGTTTTGGTGGGCAAGGCAAGCCAGAACTCGAGGGGTGCCCCTCTGGGCCTGCCTGAGCATCTACCCCAAAACCAGAGTCTGTCTGTTTTACTGCTTCATGACTTTCACCAACTCCTCTGACATTAATGGGGGGCTTTCTCTGACCACATTTTCTCTGAAGGAAATCAACTTAGAGCTCTGGCTAATTAGCCTCTTAGGCATAATAGGAGTGTTTAAATCCAAACCCCTCAGATGGCTCTCTAGCTTGCCTGATAGGTTTACCAGGACTCCTACAGCTATGCATAGGATTGTTTACAGTCTCCCAACCATGAGAGGCATGGGAAGCTTAAGATATTCAAATAGTATAGAGCCTCTCGTAGAGTTAGGAATCATCAGAATAGAACTAGTAGAAGATTTCATTGTTGAGCCAATGCTTGCTGCCAAGTTTCCACATCCCCTGTATTGTATCCTTCAGATCAGATCAGATCAGCCGTTCAGTCGTGTCCGACTCTTTGTGACCCCATGAATCACAGCACGCGAGGCCTCCCTGTCCATCACCAACTCCCGGAGTTCACAAAGACTCATGTCCATCGAGTCAGTGATGCCATCCAGCCATCTCATCCTCTGTCGTCCCCTTCTCCTCTTGCCCCCAATCCCTCCCAGCATCAGAGTCTTTTCCAATGAGTCAACTCTGCGCATGAGGTGGCCAAAGTACTGGAGTTTCAGCTTTAGCATCATTCCTTCCAAAGAAATCTCAGGGCTGATCTCCTTCAGAATGGACTGGTTGGATCTCCTTGCAGTCCAAGGCACTCCCAAGAGTCTTCTCCAACACCACAGTTCAAAAGCATCAATTCTTCGGCGCTCAGCCTTCTTCACAGTCCAACTCTCACATCCATACATGACCACAGGAAAAACCATAGCCTTGAGTAGACGGACCTTTGTTGGCAAAGTAATGTCTCTGCTTTTGAAGATGCTATCCAGGTTGGTCATAACTTTCCTTCCAAGAGTAAGCATCTTTTAATTTCATGGCTGCAGTCACCATCTGCACTGATTTTGGAGCCCCCCAAAATAAAGTCTGACACTGTTTCCACTGTTTCCCCATCTATTTCCCATGAAGCGATGGGACCAGATGCCATGATCTTCGTTTTCTGAATGTTGAGCTTTAAGCCAACTTTTTCACTCTCCTTTTCACTTTTATCAAGAGGCTCTTTAGTTCTTCTTCACTTTCTATCATAAGGATGGTTTCATCTGCATATCTGAGGTTATTGATATTTCTCCTGGCAATCTTAATTCCAGTTTGTGCTTCTTCCAGCCCAGTGTTTCTCATGATGTACTCTGCATATAAGTTAAATAAGCAGGGTGACAATACACAGCCTTGATGTACTCCTTTTCCTATCTGGAACCAGTCTGTTGTTCCATGACCAGTTCTAACTGTTGCTTCCTGACCTGCATACAGATTTCTCAAGAGGCAGGTCAGGTGGTCTGGTATTCCCATCTCTTTCATAATTTTCCACAGTTTATTGTGATCCATACAATCAAAAGCTTTGGCATAGTCAATAAAGCAGAAATAGATGTTTCTCTGGAACTCTCTTGCTTTTTTAATGACCCAGTGGATGTTGGTAATTGATCTCTGGTTCCTCTGCCTTTTCTAAAACCAGCTTGAACATCTGGAAGTTCACGGTTCACTTATTGCTGAAGCCTGGCTTGGAGAATTTTAAGCATTACTTTACTAGTGTGTGAGATGAGTGCACTTGTGTGGTAGTTTGAGCATTCTTTGGCATTGTGTTTTTTTGGGATTGGAATAAAAACTGACCTTTCCCAGTCCTGTGGCCACTGCTGAGTTTTCCAAATTTGATGGCATATTGAGTGCAGCACTTTCACAGCATCATCTTTCAGGATTTGAAGTAACTCAACTGGAATTCCATCACCTCCACTAGCTTTGTTCATAGTGATGCTTCCTAAGGCCCACTTGACTTCACATTTCAGGATATCTGGCTCTAGGTGAGTGATCACACCATCGTGGTTATCTGGGTCATGAAGATCTTTTTTGTGCAGTTCTTCTGTGTATTCTTGCCACCTCCTCTTAATATCTTCTGCTTCTGTTAGGTCCATACCATTTCTGTCCTTTATTGAGCCCATCTTTGCATAAAATGTTCCCTTGATGTCTCTAATTTTCTTAAAGACAACTCTAGTCTTTCTCATTCTATTGTTTTCCTCTGTTTCTTTGCATTTTAAAGAGTAGATGCTTAATATCTCTTTCTTGTCAAGCTGAGGTTGCCTTAGCTATTTGAGTAATCACATCAAAATCTTAATTCATATAGGTCTCAATCTGAATCCAACCAAAATTATGGGCTTCTCTAGTAACTTAGCCGTAAAAAGTCCACCTGTTAGTGTAGGAGACCCAGGTTCAATCGCTGAGTTTGGAAGATCCCCAGAAGAAGGAAATGGCAACCCACTCTGCTATTCTTGCCTGGGAAATCCCATGGACAGAGGAGCTTGACAGGCTAAAGGCCACGGGGTCGCAAAAGAGTGAAACGTGACTAAGTGACTAAGCAACAACTTGTTCTCATAAGTAAATCAGTTTAGTAAGGAGAGAAGGGCTACCCATGTTCACCAATGCTCTGGAAAGAAGTTAAATACCTATGTGTGATCTTCACAAAGAAAAAGTAAAAACAAACCATTGTGTTGAGTAATAAATGCATTAACTAAAGTGAAAGTGAAAGTGTTAGTCGTGTCTGACTCCTTGTGACCCCATGGACTATAGCCCACCAGGCTCCTCTGTTCATGGGATTTCCCAGGCAAGAATATTGGAGTGGGTAGCCATTCCCTTCTCCAGGGATCTTCCCAACCCAGGGATCAATTCTGCCTCCTATATTGCAGGCAGATTCTTTACCATCTGAGCCACAAAGAAAGTCCATTGAATCAAATCAAGTAGTAAATCAATATACAGGTCTCCACTGATAAAGGAAATCATATTATAGTTCTATTTATAGAGCAGAAGTTGATGCCTGTAGCTTTGATACTTTGGGTCGATATCTGTTATTGTGTAGGTTTGCAATGTCACAGTCAAGAGGGACTGGGGCTTCTAATATGAACAGGATGGAGTTTTGTTTTCAGTTGCCACATTAGACTCACCTTTCTTGGGGTTAGACTTGGATATCTAAAATTTCCCAAGCTTTGTTGATTTGTGTCATTCATTTTAAAGTGATTCGTATCCCAACAGTTGTACCTTTTTCAGAATGTCATACAAATGTAACCAGAATTGTTAGTCTTTAGCACCAGGTTTGTTTCATATCACATTATATTTTTGAGATTCATCATACTGTTGAAAGTAACAGTAGTTCATTTATTTATGCTCTATTGAAAATGCTGAGAAGTATTCAATGGTATGATTATCTACACCACAATTCATTTGTCCACTCACCAGTTTCTCCATTCACTAAACTTTAAAAATCTTGCCAGTTGATTGTAGAGTACAACAAGGGTTGAGAAACACTGAAAATCTGAATTATGAATATTACTTTGCATTATCAAATCCCTTCACATGCCTCAGTTATCATAGTTGTACTCATTGACTGAACATGATATATGTGGGGGAAGTTAGAATTACCAGAGATTAGTCTATAGACCATGCTATCTGACGCACATGGAAACTTTGAGTCATGTCTGCTTAACCATAATTTTATATTTGATGTTATGTAAAAACTATATGTACTTTCAATTGCCTAACAAATTAGTACCACACACATCCAAATATCCCTGTTATCAATAGGCTTGGATATGTTGGTGGAAGATTTATGAATAAAGACATTATTCACATTCCAAATCATCTTCTCTTATCCATAAATGGAAAGCGTGCGTCTGTAAAGAGAGATCAGTTTTTGGACCCATACTTATTAAACTATCTAACATGTACATATTTCTGACGACTTGGAAAGCATTATGAGAGTGCTTCAGTATCCAAATCTGTAAATTATGATTAAGAACAATTTATAAGGTCACAGGCATTTCCTACATAAATGCTTGGTTGTGACAGTTCATCTATGCCTTTCCAATCCTTTAAAGGCAACACTTAAAAGCAGTAGGATCAGAAATATCCTAGACACTTCAACATCACAATGAAAGATGTTATTTACCAGTTTGTTTTTTTTTTATGTAAGTTTCAGGTGCAGTTTTTAAATTGCTGTGATTTAATAATGTAGGGGGATATTACATTTAGAGCAACTGAGAGTTATAATGGCATGTCTGGGGGCCCTGAAAACTCGAGATTTTAAAAAGAAATACGCTACTTGAGAACAAAGAATTGAATTTGGCCTACAGAAAATAAAATACTATTTGAGGGACTTTCTCTGAGTTAAATGAAACTTGAACTTTATTCTTTAAAAAAGAAGGAAGTGCATATGGTTATGTGATAATGAGTCAACATCAAGGACAATCTGAATTACAAGTAATTCTTATTGATATTCTTATACCTTATGACCTCTCTTCACCCTGAAAATGAGAACTGAACTCTGGATCCATCACTATCTATGGATTTTGTAATCTCTTGACCTCAGGAAACAAAAAGTTTACCTAAAATTTCTAATTTCTCTTATCTGTCCCTTCAGAAAAAATCCCTTTACAGAATTGTTATGAATGTTGTTTAGTCTCTAAGTCGTGTCTAAGGCTTTTGCAATCCCATGGACTGTAGCCCACCAGGCTTCTCTGTCCATGGGATTTTCCAGACAGGAATACTGGAATGGGTTGTCATTTCCTGCTCCACAGAATCTTTCTGACCTAGGGATTAAACCAAGTCTCCTGTATTGCAGGCAGATTCTTTAACACTAAGCCACCCAGGCAGCCCATTGTTATAAATAGACTTTGCTTTTTAGTCTTTGCAAGTTAATGGGTGATATCAGATTTGAATGGTTAGGAAACTTAATGAGACTTATTTCTCATCCCTTTGCAGGTCATTTCGTTTATCTTGCTGCAAAATTTTTCTTTTGGCAACCAAAGGAGAATGAAACTGATTTCCCAGGAGATCTGAATTCTGTTCCCTCACATATGTGCACACACAGACATATTATTGAAGGAATCCCTGATTTCTAAGGACATGCCAAACCTTGCAAAGATAACAATGATGTAATTCTAAAGTGAATGAAATTTGCATCCTATGAAAGGTGGGGAAAGTTTAAAAAGAATTACTTCAGGAATTAAAAATAATCTTTAAAAAGTGAAATTAACTTGGAAAGGGAAGGTCAGTTCTTCTTTGTTTATGAGGAACTTATTATTTCAAGTTAATATCTAATTAAGTTGCTTAAGGCTTGTGTACTGGGTTGAGTAGTGTCTCCCCACTTTTTTTGGAACCATAAAATCTGGCCTTATTTGGAAATATGTTCATTATGCATGTAATTGGTTAAGATAATGTCATATTAGAGTAGAATGAGCTCTCAATTCAATATGACTAGTGTCCTTGCAAGAGAGCATAAAAGACACAGAGACACAACATGGAGGGAAGACAGACAAGTGAAGACCAAAGCAGAGCTTGAAGTTACACTGACACAAGTCGAGGAACACCTAGGGCTTCTAGAAATTGGAAGAGGCAAGGAAGGAACTTCCTGTAGAGGCTGAGATGGGAAAATGATCCTGCCAACATGTTGATACTGGACTTTTAATCTACAGTACAGTCAGATCACAAATTTCCTTTTCTTTAAGTCATCCAATTTTGGGCACTTTGCTTACAGTATTCCTAGGAAATGAATACAGCTTGCCTCTGATTTTCAGCCAAAGTGAGCATTAACAGCTTACCATTCTATAGGCTCAGATATGCAGATGACACCACCCTTATGGCAGAAAACAAAGAGGAACTAAAGATCCCCTTGATAAAATTTAAAGAGGAGAGTGAAAAATCTGGCTTAAAACTCAACATTCAAAAAACTAAGATCAAGGCATCTGGTCCCATCACTTCATGGAAAATAGATGGGGAAACAATGGAAACAGTGACAGCCTTTATTTTCTTGGGCTCCAAAATCACAGCAGATGGTGACTGCTCCTTGGAAGGAAAGCTATGACAAACCTAGACAGCATATTAAAAAGCAGAGACTTTACTTTGCCAACAAAGGTCTGTCTTATCAAAGCTATAATTTTTCCAGTTACCATGAATGGATGTGAGAGTCGGACTATAAAGAAAGCTGAGGGCCGAAGAATTGATGCTTTTGAACTGTGGTGTTGGAGAAGACTATTGAGAGTCCCTTGAGTTGCAGGGAGATCCAACCAGTCCATCCTAAAGGAAATCAGTCCTGAATATTCATTGGAAGGACTGATGCTGAAGCTGAAGCTCCAATCTTTTGGCTGCCTGATGTGAAGAACTGACTCATTGGAAAAGACCCTGATGCTGGGACAGATTGAAGGCAGGAGAAGGGGATGACAGAGGATGAGATGGTTGGATGGCATCATTGACTCAATGGAGTTGAGTTTGAGCAATCTCTGCAAGTTTGTTTTGGGCAGGGAAGCCTGGCATGCTGCAGTCCATGGAGTCGCAAAGAATAGGACACAACTGAACTGAAATGAATTGAAACAAAGATCTATCATCCCTTAATGGTAAACAAAAGACTCAATCTTGCCCTGGACTGAAATCCAAACATTAAACAGCATCAATGAGCCACCCAAGCCTACAAGTTCTCCCACCAAGACACAGAATTAGCCAACAGTGTATTCCAGTGACCCCCAATTTTCTTTCTGCTTGCTAACTCTACATCAAGTAATGTCAACAAGTAATTGGTCCTCTTCAGTTCAGTTCAGTTCAGTTGCTCAGTCGTGTCCTCTTACCTTATGTCAAAACCGCAAAAGCTAGTGAAATTGTTTATCTCAGCGTGGGACTTGAACCCACGTGCTGGGACACGATCCCAGCCAAAATCCAGCTTGAAACTTGAACCCACATGGGTGGGACTCACACCCGGCCAAAACCCGTGGTATCTGTTTTCAGGGCCTAATAAAGCTCAGGTTCTTGATGTCTCATTGCAGAAAGAATTCAGTGAAAGACAAAGTGATAGGTAAGAAGTTGATTTATTCAGATTCAGAGAGAAGCACACTCCACAGACTGTGGGCCATCGCAGAGGGTGCGTGTGGCCTTGAAATGTCACCACATTTCAATGGTTAGTATTTGTAGGTTAGTATGGTTAGTTATGGTTAGTTATGGTTAGTATGGTTATTTCACATGGTTAGTATTTATAGGCTGGGTAATTTCATATGCTAATGAATGAGAGGATTAGTCTAACTATTTTTGGGAAGGGGTGGAAATTTCCAGGATTTGGGCCACCACCCACTCCTTGGTCTTTTGCCAGCGCCTTGGAACTGTCATGGCACATCTGGATGTGTCATTTCACTTGCTGATCCAGGATCCAGGTCTAGTCTTGTCTACCATCTTGGTCCCTCTTGATTCTAATTGGTTCATGTTGTGCCCTCAGGCTATGTCATTCTTTTCAAAAGTTGTGTCCTCCCCCTTCCCTCCTGTTACATGCCCCCCCCCCTTCAGAGATTTTACTCTGATATGCTTATAGGAAGCAGAAGGGTGAAGGTCCATCTTCTGTAATTGCTTCAAGGCTGAGTTAGAGGCGTTGACCCTACCTATCAGGGAGTAAAAATCTCTGGATACCTGACTAGGGGCCCAGGAACAGGGAAGCTCCTTGTTTTAGTCCACAAGGGCTGAAATCCCTACATAGCCATCATCTTGATGTATAACTGTTACAGCTGGTCGCTTAGCCTTCCTATGTATCTTCTTGATGATGAAACATTTTTTTGTATCAGCACCAGTGTCCAGAAATACCTATAAATGACAAAAGACTGAAAAGGCATGGTCAAACATGTGACTATAGTGTACGATAAAGCTTGGTTACAATAACCAGAATTACAAATGATCACAATTAGCATAACATACCAAATAACCCTGGTTAAATATTTCTCTTTGAGATACCTTAGGACCCCTCTAACTAACATCCCAAAGTTAGTTTTTAGCCACATAAGATCATAAGTCACTGAGAAAATACTTAATCCCTAACCTAAAGGTTTTTTTCCCCTAAAGATCTCAAAAGCAAATACAAATCACTTATAGGCAAAGAAACTCATCTCAATCTGTTTGTCAAAAACAGTATTTCAAGAATACTTTGGAGGGAGAAATCAAATCCAGTCTTGTACTAGCCCATTCCTAACAAAACCCATTTAAACTAATCCTGATGGTATGTAACTCTTTGCCTAATTTAATCACACCAAAAAGCTTAAACCACTTTCAATATCAGATATCAGTTTTGTCCTGAATATTTTCCAGGTAACATGAGCTTGAAGTTCATCCTGGCCAGATTATTTTGTATTTTTGAGTATTTGTATGAGTATTTAATTTCTCTTAAGTCAATTAGAACTGCTTTATGAATTAATTTTTGGCAATATCATACATCTATAACACACATATAGACACTTATGAATGCACAAACAGAGGCCTCATAGCTCTCGTTACAGAATTTCAGCCATGATCTTGAGAACCCAAACCATTTTCCCAGAATAGTTTTTAAATCTGGGAGAGTTTCATTATCATTTTGTATATATTGAGGTAATCTGAAAGGTGGGATTATCTTTTGAAGCAAGTTCTTTGTTACTCCTAAGGCCTGTTCTAGCCGTGTGGGAAAACTCTCTACCCATCAGTGAATGTGCTTACCTTTAAGACTTGAGCATCCGAGTAAAATCAATTGGCCAGTTCTTCATTTTGTTTCCTTGGTGTTGAATGGGTCTACATCATGGAGGAGGGGGTGGTATTGTTCTAGGGTTATTTTGTAAACGTGTCACATGATTTGGTAATCGGGGCTACCATCATTTTATTCCTTTAAAGATCAGTTGGAGAAGGGATAGGCTACCCATGCCAGCATTCTTGGGCCTGTGGGCTCAGCTGGTAAAAATCCACCTGCAATGCAGGAGACCTGGGTTTGATCCCTGGATTGGGAAGATCCCCTGGAGAAGGGAACAGTTACCCACTCCAGTATTCTGGCCTGGAGAATTCCACGGATTGTATAGTCCATGGGGTCGCAAAGAGTCCGACATGGCTGAGTGACTTTCACTTTCATCCACAAACAACCTTTGTAGTAAATTCCAAAGAGCTTTCCAAAGAATTTAACATCTGTAGTGAGCAGTTGCACTAGAACTTGAAAAGTTGGGGAGAAATATGGAATCTACTAAATGCATAATTTGCTACCTGCATGTTATTCTTCTTTAACTCTTTAATAAAAATTAAAATTACATGCTTTCAAGATAAATGAAAAATCATTACTAAGATTAAATTTACAGAAGAAAAACCAAAACTCTTTTGAAGAGAAATTCTGTTTATCAAGAGCTTTTCAATCACATAAATCTGAAATTGCATTTATATTAAGTAAATGAGGCAGTTAATTGGTTGAAGGATTTGAAATGGAAATTCTAAATCACTCCTTTTATATTGCAGACTATCAGGATCTTTATATTTGCACAGTGCATATACAATTTATGCAAACGAGATAACTCATGCATGCTTCATATAAATACAGAAGTTTGTGATTATAATTACAGGTTTTTCTTTTATTTTCTTTACAAATCATTTTGGAGCTTGAAAAATTTAAGAAGCACACAAAAGATTAGAGAATAATGTAACAATTACCTGCGAAGCTATTCCCTAACATTAAAAAACTTTGTAATATTTCTGTGTAATATTAGTATGAATAAAATACCTAAAGCATTACTGACCAGACTGTAGGCTTTCTTTATTTGCTTCTTGAACCCTTAGAGGCCATCAGCAGCATGTCTCCCTTTAGTCTTTTTCTCCCTGTTATTTATAGTTCCTTGATTATGTATATGTAAATACATACATATTTGCTTTTATTCAATTTTACTACTAAATGGAGCTTCCCATGTGGCTCAGTTGGTAAAGAATCCATTGGCCAATGAAGGAGACTCAAGAGACATGGGTTCAATCTGTGGGTTGGAAAGATCCCCTGGAGAAGGAAATGGCAATCCACTCCAGTATTCTTACCTGGAAAGGAACTTACAGTCCATGGGGTTGCAGAGACTTGGACATGACTGAGCACAAATAAGGACCGATTTTTACTACTAAAATAGGATTCTATCATTTGCATATAAAAGTTTCTTTTAGATATTTCCCAAATCATAAATTATTTATTTATTCCTCAGTATTGATAATATTGAGGGTATTATAATATTTTAAATATTATACATGATATATGTTTTTTCTTTCAACTTTCATATTTGATAAATGGTATTGTTGGGATGAGGAAATTACAATTTTTATATGTTAGCCTTCCTGACAGGAATTCTGTTCTTATTAGTTTTAACTTTTTTTTCTGGAGAATATTGTAAGCTTTCTATTTAGGCAATAATATCATTTGCATAAAAAGAGTTTTTCTCATTCTTTCTTTGTACTGCTTATTGAATGACTTGATATCTCTATGGAGGAGACATAATGTCAGGTTTCCAGGAGGGTGGAGTGTTCCTGACATTAACAGGAATGTTTCTGATGCTACAAAAATAAGCATAATGGTCTTTAGGAGCACAACATTCCAGTAAGTTACTATTATATATTCTTCAGAGCCAGGCCAATAGGGGAAAGATACTGAGAGATTCTAAAGCTTTGATAGGAAAAAAATTTTTTCAACACTCTATGACCCGAGAAAGATATAACTTGGAGCTATTTTTCATAGAGAAATGTGTAATATATATGCTAGTTAATGACATGAAGAATCTTTTCATACAGTTCATCTTGGACATAACTAACACAGAAGGATTTTTTAAACAATCCTCTTCAATATATTTATAATTTATCTACTAGTTATAAAGTTCAATGAATGATAATTTTGATAGCAAAATAACACAGTTTTATTTTTCCTAACTTCCTATAATAATCCTATAAATACAAATAAATAAAGCATTATTTTATCTGTTGATTTTAATTTATTTCATGAGTTAATTTATTACATTTACTTTTAGCCTTTTTAAAAATGTTTGTTTAAGACCATCACATATTTTTCTATTTTAAGCACTGCTTAAGCATATCCCACAAGTTTGAACATGAAAATGAAAATTGTAGTCACTCAGTCGTGTCTGTCTCTTTGTTATCCCATGGACTGTAGCTCTCCAGGCTCCTCTGTCCATGGATTTCTGCAAGCAAGAATACTGGAGTGGGTTGTTGATTCCTCCTCCAGTGATGCTTTTATTATATTTTATTTTTAAATATTAAAATTTAAAGATATGTACCTTATCTATCATGTCATTACAGTCTGTTATTCCTGACCCCTACAATGAATGATATAATCACTAAGCTAAATTCACATTGATCGCTCTCTCGTGCTTATTTATACTTTTAATATGTACATATACATTGTTCCCTTAACCTGCAGCTGCTCGCCCTTCAATCATAACACTTATAAAACACAATTATTAATTTAGTTTTTTGAGGAGCACTAGGTGATATGCAAAATATTTCTATTGTAAGTGAGCTTTTGCATTTTTGTCATTTTTATATAAATGTTTTATATACATGCTGAGAGATCTCCTATTAAGTTGGTGCAGAAGTAACTTGTTTTGCATTGTTGAACTTTGCCATTTGACACTAGAATACATTCTTAAATAAATGGCATTATACTTCATTTTAATGTGCATTTCTTGTTTTATGCTTTTTGTTAATGAATTATTACTTGCTGTTTATTTTATATGTATTTTAGACTATGGAATCCTTTGGATAATAGAAAAAGAAAGAGAAATCCAGAAAAAACAGCTACTTCTGCTTTATTGATTATGCCAAAGCCTTAGACTGTGTAGATCACAACAAACTGCTCAATGCTCAAAATTCTCCAAGCCAGGCTTAAGCAGTACATGAACCGTGAACTTCCAGATGTTCAAGGTGAATTTAGAAAAGGCATACAAAGCAGAGATAAAATTGCCAATATCCACTGGATCATCAGGAAAGCAAGAGAGTTCCAGAAAAACATCTGCTTTATTGACTATGCCAAAGCCTTTGACTACATGGATCATAACAAACTGTAGAAAATTCTTAAAGAGATGGGAATACCAGATCATAGTACCTGCCTCCTGAGAAATCTGTATACAGGTCAAGAAGCAACAGTTAGAACCAGACATGGAACAATACACTGGTTCCAAATCAGGAAAGGAGTACGTCAAGGATGTATATTGTCACCTTGCTTATTTAACTTATATGCAGAGTACATCATGAGAACTGTTGGACTGGATGAAGCACAAGCTGGAATCAAGATTGCCAGGAGAATTATCAATAACTTCAGATATGCAGATGGCACCACCCTTATGGCAAAATGCGAAGAACTAAAGAGCCTCTTGATAAAAGTGAAAGAGGATAGTGAAAAGTTGGCTTAAAACTCAATATTCAGAAAACTAAGATCATGGCATTCAGTTTCATCACTTCACGGCAAATAGATGGGGAAACAATGGAAACAGTGAGAGATTTTTTTGGGGGGGGACTCCATAATCACTGCAGATGGTGACTGCAGCCATGAAATTAAAAGATACTTGCTCCTTGGAAGAAAAGCTATGCCCAACCTAGACAGCATATTAAAAAGCAGAGACATTACTTTGTCAACAAAGGTCCATCTAGTCAAAGCTATGGTTTTTCCAGTGGTCATGTATGGATATGAGAATTGGACTATAAAGAAAGCTGAGGGCTGAAGAATTGATGCTTTTGAACTATGGTGTTGGAGAAGACTCTTGAGAGTCCCTTGAATTGCAAGGATATCCAACCAGTCCATCCTAAAGGAAATCAGTCCTGAATATTCATTGGGAAGACTGATGCTGAAGCTGAAACTTCAGTACTTTGGCCACCTCATGTGAAGAGTTGGCTCATTGGAAAAACCCTGATGCTGGGAAAGATCGAAGGCAGGAGGAGAAGGGGATGACAGAGGATGAGATGGTTGGATGGCATCACCGACTCAATGGGCATGGGTTTGGGTAAACCCCAGGAGTTGGTGATGGACAGGGAGGCCTGGCGTGCTGCAGTCCATGGGATCACAAAGAGTTGGACATGATTGAGCAACTGAACTGAACTGAGCCTTTGGAAATGGTGTTAGACCAAAAGCAAATTTAAGCAATTTTCTTATTTGAGTTGAAAATGGGTCATAAAGCAGTAGAGACAACTGGCAACATGTACAACGCATTTGGCTCAGGAATTGCTAATGAACACACTGTGCAGTGGTAGTTCAAGAAGTTTTGCAAAGGAGACTAGAACCTTGAAGATGAGGAGTGCAGTGCCTGGTTATTGGCAGTTGACAATGACCAACTGAAAGGATCAGCTTTACTGACAGCACCATCTAAGTCAATCTTCTTACAGCTACACAGGAAACTGCCTAAGAATCCAGTGTCCACCATTTTAGTGTCTTTTGGGATTTGAAGCAAATTGGAATAGTAAAACAGCTCAGTAAGTGGGTGCATCAGAAGCTCAACACGAATATAAAAAAATCATAGTTTTGAAGTGTCTTCTCTTATTATACACAAAAACAAACCATTTCTCGATTTGATTGTGATGTATGATGGAAAGTGGATTTTATATGACAACCAGCAGCAAACAATTCAGTGACTGGACTGAGAAAGAACTCCAAAGCACTTTTCAAAGCAAAACTTGCACCAAAAAAGGGTCATGGTCACTGTTTCGTGGTCTGCTGCTGGTCTGATTCACTACAGCTTTCTTTAATCCTGGTGAAACCATTACATCTGAGAAGTATGCTCAAGACATCGATGTGATGCACCCAAAACTGCAATGCCTGTAGCCAACATTGTTCAACAGAAAGTACCCAATTCTTCTCCGTGATATCACCTGACTGTACATTAGACAACCAACACTTCAAAAGTTAAACGAATTGGGCCACAAAGTTTTGCTTCATCTGCCATATTCACCTGACCTCTCACCAACTGATGGCCACTTCTTAAATCATCTCAACAACTTTCTGCAGAGAAAAGCCTTCTCCAACCAGCAGAACACAGAAGATGCTTTCCAAGAGTTCCTCAAATCTCAAAGCAGAGATTTTTATGCTACAGGAATAAATAAACCTATTTCTTGTTGGCAAAAAAAAAAAAGATGTGCTTGAGCCTAGTTATAAAGATTTAAAATTCAGGGTCTGAAACTGTAGTTACTTTTTTTGTTTTGTTTTGTTTTCCTTTGTTCAGTCATTAAGTTGAGTCCGACTCTTTGTGACCCCATGGACTATAGCGCGTCAGATTTCTCTGTTCTTCACTATCTCCTGGAGTTTGCTCAAACTCATGTTCGTTGAGTCAGTGATGCCACCTAACCATCTCATCCTCTACCACCCCCTTCTCCATTGCCCTCAGTCTTTCCTAGCATTAGGGTCTTTTCCAGTAAGCCAGCTCTTTCCATCAAGAGTCCAAGTACTGGAGCTTCAGCTTCAGCATTAGTTCTTCTAATGAATATTCAGGGTTGATTTTCTTTAGGATTGATAGGTTTGATCTCCTTGCAGTCCAAGGGACCCTCTAGAGTCTTCTCCAGCATCACAGTTCAAAAGCATCAATTCTTCAGTGCTCAGATATTTTTATGGTCCAACTCTCACATCTGTACATGATTACTGGAAAATCCATAGCTTTGACTAGACAAAGCTTTCTTGGCACAGTGGCATCTCTGCTTTTTAATATGCAGTTTTAATATAGGTTTGTTATAGCTTTTCTTCCGAGGAGCAAATGTCTTTTAATTTAGTGGCTGTAGTCACTGCCTGTAGTGATTTTGGAGCCCAAGAAAATAAAATCTGCCACTGTTTCCACTTTTTTCCCATCTATCTGCCATGAAGTGATGCCATGAAATGAAGATGCCAAGATCTTCATTTTTTGAATATTGAGTCTTAAACCAGCTTTTTTCAGTCTCCTCTTTCATCCTCATAAGAGGCTCTTTAGTTAATCCTTCCTTTCTGCCATTCAAATAGCATCTGCATATCTGAGATTGTTCATATTTCTGCAGGCAATCTTGATTCCAGCTTGTGATTCATCCAGTCTGGCATTTCACATGATGTAATTTTCAAAGAATTTAAATAATTACTTTTGCACCAACCTAATAGAATAAGAGAGCTTAATTTCTGAATCATGGGGATCTTCAACTTCACTAGAGATTTTCAGGCTTTTCTCTGATCAGTATTTCAACCCAGAAGAAGAGAATAGATACCATGGAGAGGAGAAAGTTTCATAATTTTTTTGTCTGAAATTGAGTCACAAAACTACATGATGCTACAAGGTCAATTGCAAAATTGGTCTCTAGGGCAAAACCATATTCATAACCAAACTAAAGGAGATATAATCTCTATTGCAAAGAAAATGTGGAGGAGGGTAGGATGTAGTCTAGGGCATATTAAAAGATCCTGCGAAAATCATGCTTTCATACTCCCAAGATCCTGTGTGCCCTTCTTGCTGCATTATCACTCACTCACTCCAAGATAATGACCTTTCCTTGCCCAAGGGGCAAAACCTACAGGATCTGTACCTCCCCATGCCCAGTTCACAACAGGATTGAAAAAGGAGCACAAATGTTTAAAGAAATTCAACTTACTGTCAAGTGCCTGATGTCACCCATTATCCGGGGGCAGAGTTTTTCTAGTCCTTACTGTCCCGAGAGAGAAGTCTTCGTAACTTCTAGGCATCCTGGGTACCTCTGTGCAAAGATCTATGGTTCATAACTAATATGAGAAACATCTTTTGTGCACATTAGCATATCGCTTTAAATATTATCTTGACACTCATGACTCATCATTTTAATTGTTCTGGGCATTAATCCAAAGCTCTTGCCCTTTCTTGTTTTGGAAGGTTGAAAGACAAGTTCACTGAAAATATATTGAGGTTTTGTGTATCTTTCCAGAAAATGCTCCATGAAATTGTGGTCTTGAGTTATATGTATTGACATTGCTTAGTATTTCTACCTCCAGTTTTATAGAAAATGACAATAGTTTAGTGAAACATTATGCCTTTCTTCAAGGCTATATTGTTTTCTTCAAAAAATCAAATATGACTTTCTTCTCCTATTGTAGTTCAAGAGACCTGATAGATTTTAGCCATATTTTATAAGCATAAAACAGTTATATAAGTTAACATGTTTTTCTAGGTTTTAGAACTTTTGACTGGATGTAACCATTGCCCTAGGTGGATGATTTAAAAAATGAAATTATTGATATATATCTCAGATAAAAATTTAGTCTTTTAATTTCAACTTTAACATGCATTGACATATTAATATTAAAAAAAGAAAATTTGTAAAATTTTATCAATATTTTGGAAAATAGAAACAATAGCAGCTAAATACAGGTGGGGACAATGGATGACTCATATATTGCTAGTGCTCAGTCGTGTCTGACTCTTTGTTGCCCTGTGGAATGTAGCCCACCAGGCTACTCTGCAGTTTTCTAGCCAAGTATACCAGTGTAGAGTGCCATTTCCTATGCCAGGGGATCTTTCTGATCCAGGGATCAAACCTGCATCTCTTGCATCTCCTACATTGGTAGGCAGATTCTCTACCAATGGCTCCACCTTGGATATTGCTAGAGAAAACATAAAATGATATATTTTTGTGTACAATGTACTGGTAATATCAAAGAAGTTATTAAACATATATTAAATGTAGAATCTTACTAGTGAGAATTAACTTTACAAATATATCTATTTCTATGTGCAAAGACTCTTTGTGACCCCAAGGATAGTAGCCTGCACCAAGCTCCTCTGTCCATGGGATTTGCAAGGCAAGAGTACTGGAGTGGGTTGCCATTTCCTTCTCCAGGGAATCTTCCCAAACCAGGGACCAAACCCAGGTCTCTCACATTGTAGACAGATGCTTTACCATAGTGGAGGTGATGGAATTCCAGTTGAGCTATTTCAAATCCTGAAAGATGATGCTGTGAAAGTGCTGCACTCAATATGCCAGCAAATTTGGAAAACTCAGCAGTGGCCACAGGACTGGAAAAAGTCAGTTTTCATTCCAATCCCAAAGAAAGGCAATGCCAAAGAATGCTCAAACTACCACACAACTGCACTCATCTCACATGCTAGTAAAGTAATGCTCCAAATTCTCCAAGCCAGTCTTCAGCAATATGTGAACTGTGAACTTCCAGATGTTCAAGCTAGTTTTAGAAAAGGCAGAGGAACCAGAGATCAAATTGCCAACATCTGCTGGATCATCGAAAAAGCAAGAGAGTTCCAGAAAAACATCTATTTCTGCTTTATTGACTATGCCAAAAGCCTTTGACTGTGTGGATCACAATAAACTGCGGGAAATTCTGAAAGAGATGGGTATACCAGACTACTTGACCTGCCTCTTGAGAAATCTGTATGCAGGTCAGGAAGCAACAGTTAGAACTGGACATGGAACAACAGACTGGTTCTGAATAGGAAAAGGAGTATGTCAAGGCTGTATATTGTCACCCTGCTTATTTAACTTATATGCATGAGAAATGCTGGACTGGAAGAAACACAAGCTGGAATCAAGATTTCCGGGAGAAATATCGATAACCTCAGATATGCAGATGACACCACCCTTATGGCAGAAAGTGAAGAGGAACTCAAAAGCCTCTTGATGAAAGTGAAAGTGGAGAGTGAAAAAGTTGGCTTAAAGCTCAACATTCAGGAAACGAAGATCATGGCATCTGGTCCCATCACTTCATGGGAAATAGATGGGGAAACAGTGGAAACAGTGTCAGACTTTATTTTTCTGGGCTCCAAAATCACTGCAGATGGTGACTGCAGCCATGAAATTAAAAGACGCTTACTCCTTGGAAGGAAAGTTATGACCAATCTAGATAGCATATTCAAAAGCAGCAACATTACTTTGCCAACAAAGGTCCATCTAGTCAAGGCTATGGTTTTTCCTGTGGTTATGTATGGATGTGAGAGTTGGACTGTGAAGAAGGCTGAGCACCGAAGAATTGATGTTTTTGAAGTGTGGTGTTGGAGAAGACTCTTGAGAGTCCCTTGGACTGCAAGGAGATCCAACCAGTCCATCCTAAAGGAGATCAGCCCTGGGATTTCTTTGGAAGGAATGATGCTAAAGCTGAAACTCCAGTACTTTGGCCACCTCATGCGAAGAGTTGACTCCTTGGAAAAGACTCTGATGCTGGGAGGGATTGGGGGCAGGAGGAGAAGGGGATGATAGAGGATGAGATGGCTGGATGGCATCACTGACTCCATGGACGTGAGTCTGAGTGAACTCCGGGAGTTGGTGACGGACAGGGAGTCCTGGTGTGCTGCGATTCATGGGGTCGCAAAGAGACGGACACGACTGAGCGACTGAACTGAAGTGAACTGATGTGCAAAGAGGCACAAACTATAAACATCAATCGATAAGAAAAATTTAAGGATTCCCATGTGGCTCAGTGGGTAAGGAATCCGCCTGCAATGCAGGAGACTGTCTGCAACCCAAGAGATGCGGTTTCGATCCCTGGATCAGGAACATCCTCTAGAGAAGGGAAAGACAACTCACTCCACTATTCTTGCCTTTGGAAATCCCATGGACAGGGGAGTCTGGTGGGCTGCAATCCATGAAGTCACAAAAGAGTCAGATACAATTTAGTGACTAAACCATCATACAGTATATGAATAAAGGCAACGTATGTAGGAGAAAAAAATAAGGCAGACATTTATATTAGCTTTCTATGTTGTATAATAAATTACCACAAACTTGTAGCTTACAACAATTCACATTTATTACCTCACAGTGTCTATGGGTTGGGAGTTCAGGCACTGTTTATTTAGGGCTTCTGCTCAAGTTTCATAAAGCTACAGTGAATGTTTGGTTGGGTTGTATTCTCATCCAGAAGGTCATGTGGGGAAGAATCTGCATCCATAGTTTTTCCGGTTGTTAGCAGAATTCATTTCCTGGTGGTTGTAAAATTGAAGGCTCAGGGTATGCTGACTATTGGCTGAAGGTCACCCTCAGCACCTAGAGGCCATAATTCCCAGAGACTGCCAGCCCATTCCTTTCCACATGGTTGCTTATTTCATCAAGCCAGTAAGAAGATTCTCTAGAAAGCATCTGCTAGCAAGGCCAAATTTTATGTCTTATTAAGGTAAAATATGGAGAAGGAAATGGCAACCCACTCCAGCGTTCTTGCCTGGAGAATCCCATGGATAGAGAAGCCTGGTAGGCTGCAGTCCATGGGGTCGCACAGAGTCAGACACGACTGAAGCGACTTAGCAGCCGCAGCAGCAAGGTAAAATAATCACTACAGTGACACCCCAACACCACCACTTTTGTCACATTTTGCGGATTAGAAATATGATGTGTTGTTCTTTAGTCTCCAAGTCATGTCTGACTCCTTTGCAACCCCGTGGACTGTAGCCCACTAGGTTCCTCTGTCCATGGGTTCTCCAGGAAAGAATACTAGAATGGATTGCCATTTCCTACTCCAGAGAATTGAACCTACATCTCAGGCAGATTCTTTATCACTGAGTCAGGGAAGTCCATAGAAGCATGGCATAATTCTGGCCTATACTCAGAAGTGAGAGTATTATACATGGGCATGATACCAAGAGTCAGGGATCATGGAGCGAACACTCTCAGGTCTGTCCATCACAGCCTTTGTGTGCTGATAGGGAATCGTTTCTGAGATAGAGGGGCTCAGCTGCTCAGTAGTGTCCAACTTTTTGTGACCGCATGTAGCCTGACAGGCTCTTCTGTCTATGGAATTCTGCAGGTGAGAATACTGGAGTGGGTTGCCATTTCCTACTCCAATTTCTGAAATATGTTACTGAGAAAAGAAAAAAAATGTTTATATCGCACCCCTATGTTTGTGAACATGTATGTACCTGTGTTCAGTTTTGCCTCTGAAGAAAAGCAGTGGAGGAAAGGATATTTGGAGTGAAGAGGATTATCAAGTTATTTTCTATGATTATTTTCAATATTGTAGATTTCAAGGACTGTGTATACTATCTGTATTAATAGAAGAGTTAATGATTTTAAATTTATGGCCATTTGTGGCTATTTTTGAAGCCTAAATTAAGAATAATCACAGCCTCCACCCCTCCTCCCCAAGAAAAAGCCCATTTATTTGGTGAAGAATTGGCAATCTAGATTCTGATAGTTTTACTTTGCCTGAGCAATTTGTAACATTACTTACCTGAGCCTCAGTATTCTTACTTTTATTATGGTAAAGTTGGAATAAATAGTGTCTTAAGTCTCTTTCAAATACAAATCAGTCAAATGTTGGATAGTTGCTCAAATGCTGAGTCATATCTGATTTTTTGTGACCCCATTGACTGTAGCCTGCCAGACTCCTCTGTCCATGGAATTCTCCAGGAAAGAATGTTGAAGTGGGGTTCCATTTCCTCCTCCAGGCAATCTTCCCAACCCATGGATCAAACCTCTGTCTCATGAGTTGGTAGGTGGATTCTTTACCACTGGCACCACCTGGGAAGCTCAAATGTTGGATAGGTAGTCATGTAAATAACACGTTTTAAAATGTAGCAATTTTGTTTATAAAGAAAGATCTGAAAAGCATGGAATGAAATTAGGCTTGGAGCCTGGAAGAAGCTACTTTGCACACAAAGCTCTGATGTAGTAGAGGAAGGACAGAAAAGCGAGAAAAGTTTGAATGAGAATTAAATGACATCAAGTCACAGGAGCAGAGCTTTGGGATTAGGGAAAAACATGTGTTGAAATGGTTTTGAATTCATTCAAAGAAGATAGATATCATCTGTATAACATTTATGTGCAGCCAGATTATTTTATTATGTAGTAAACTTTTTATTTTGATATGTTTGCAGAGTTACATCAGGTAAAACAATAACTCATTAACAATTGTCACCTCTATTAGAGTTAACTCTGGTGTGTACAGGTCCTACTCTTTACTGGTAACCTTTTTTCGAAACATGGGATTGACTTTTCATAACTTTTATGCCTACTTAAAAATCAGCCACATACACAGTTGACTTCTCCCAAAGATTTTTGAAGAGTTAATGCTTAAGTTTTCAGCCTAATTTTGCTAGAAGTTTCCTTTCATTATTTGCGGAGGAAGAAACTAAGGATTCCAAATCACCCCCAGAAGAAGTATAATAAAAGAGCCTAGAACTTAGGTATAAGAGGTCTTTTGGGGTGGAGCCTGCATGGTGGTTGTATGCTTTAATCTTGACCTACACTTCCTCTTCCTTCTAAAAATAAACTCTAAGCATTGTTTCTTGGATGTAATTGTAAGTGATCTTTCCAGAAAAAGAACAACTCCATTTTGAAAGAATCTAGTAAGTACCACTGAAACTTGTGTGATGGAAGGTTTGGTTAGATTCTGACTGGCTAAAACTGGAAATTCCACAAGACCATAACATTCCTTAATTGTATCCAAGCAGCATACACTGAGGGAGGAATCCTTTCTAGTTCTAAATCGTTTAGCCTAAGATATTTCATAGAATTGAGGTTTTCTGTGAAATGACTTTAGTAAGACTCTTATTTTAAGAATCAGCATGCAAGTTAGTGCCATTGTAAACACAGGGCTTGTTCTGTTTTTCTCCAAAAATGGTGTATTCATTTGAGCATAGCCGGAAAATTCAGAACCAGCCAATATTAATTTTGCGGCTTTCAGCTAACCTAAATAGGCAAATGTTGGCATATTCCCTTTAGATATAATATCTTAGTCCATCATCTTTTACATAGAAGGAATGTTCTGGAAATGAAAGAGCCTTTGTTTATAAGAGGAAAATAATGGTCTCGGTGCCCTGTAATTGATTTTCAGGGCCCAATACTGAAACAGGTAGTACAGTTTTTCATTATAGCAGTCAGTTTCATGAATCAATCTAAATAAATGTGTTTTCTTTGCAGACTTTAATCAATACAAACAAATTTGCAGAGTTCTTACCTGGTGGGGAGAAAAATGACAACAACTGTATGAGTTTGAGAAGGCTTTTGGGTACTCTGAAATATCATTTAAAAATATTTTCAGATCTTGAATTTTTTCAATAGGTTTACTGAAAACTTTAGAGGCTCTAATGCTGCATCCTTTACCAAATAACATTATTTACAGGATGCTTTGGATCATAAAAACATATATAGTTTATCCAAAGTGTCTTTCATTACTATAATTCAAAGTTGTCCTACTTTTACAAAATATAGTGTTTTAATTTAAAACATGAAGAAGACATGCATATATTTAGGTTTAACAAATACAAAGATTTTGATGACAGTATTAAGAAGAATCTTGCTTCCAGTTACCCTTGTATATGTTTATGAACCAACATACATGTTCAGAGATTTCTTAACATACGTACCAGGGTGTGTGTTTGTGCCAGCCCGCCTGCTCTTCTTCTTTCATACGTTTTTATTGAAAGCCTATTCTAGACTTGGCAATTTGCCGAAAGATGATGATATAATGATGAATAATACAAGGCTTCTGTTAGAGCACATGAGGAAGTGTGAATGTTTAGTTCGAACTGTTATCACAGAATATCATAGACAGCTTATAAACAATAGTGTTACTGAATCCAAGCTCACTGTGCTTGGACAAGCCAATACATTCAACAGACAAGGTGTTGAGGTAAGGGATATGACTTTATTCAGAGAGCCAGCTGACTGAGAAGATGGCAGACTAAATATCTCAAAATAGCCATCTTATGTGGCTCTGGATGCCAGGTTGTTTTATGAATCAGAGATGGCAGGTAAGGTGAGGAAACAAAGAAACAAGGTCATTAATCTTGCAAATATCTCCCAGAATGGCAAGCTTTAGGCAGGAGAATGTGTTAATTTCTTCCTTCCGGCCATCCACAGGTGGGCAGAGTCCTGAACAAAGGCACTTTAGTTTAATAGGCAAGGGGCAGGATTCTCCGAGACAGGCCATTATGTATGCTTATAATAACAAAACCAATGAAAAGCAAGTCAAAGAAACAGTTCCAACATGCAGTCAGAAATGGATTTTCCCTGCAACAACTGAGCAATTTCTCGTAATTCTTGAGTCTAGAAAATCCAGTGCCAAAGTTCCAGTAGATCTGATGTCTGATAAAGTTCTTCTTGGTTCATAGATGGCTTCTTCTCGTTATGTCCTTATATAAAAAAAGGTCAAGGGAATACTCCTAAACCTCTTTTATAATAGCAAAGCCCTCATGATGTGACCTAATCACCTCCTAAAGAGCCCACATCCAAATACCATTACATCTGGGATTAAGTTTCAGCATATGAATTTTGGGGATGCATGCATTTAGTCTATTAGCAACATGGAAACAAAAATTTTCAATATAGATTATATTTTATAGTTTAAATCAAAGAATGGCAGAGCATGAATGGATGGAATAATTTCAGAAGTGAGGATCAAGAAATAACTTCACAAATAAGGCATTTAGGACAGATTAGACAAACAAAAATATTTCCTATAAATACTAAGAGCACATGGTAAATCTTCGTTCAGAAAAATAAGCCAAGTAAAAATTTAATGGACATCAATATCAACTGTGAGTTTCTTACAAATGGCATTTACCCCGCTTCCTTGTCATTCCAAGATTATCTTAGTTCTGACAACTCCTGTTCAAGATTGATGCAGAAAGGAGTCATGGTAAGTGATGTGACAATATTAACTCCTTCAGGTATACATGGGAGACAGAAGAGTTTAGAACCACTGATTGTATAAAGTTTCCATTGATACATGAATGAACTGCTTAAATGGTTTTAAAAGTCATCTGGTTCAGCAAGAGGATTCCGTATGCAATGACTCATGGCAAGCAAGTGCACCTGCTCATAGCACCTGCTATGAAGATAGCCACATGGGGGTTTCTCTAATAGTGTGTGGGTGAATTTTCACTGTGGATGTATATAATACAGTGTTTTGTTTGACTTAACATATGCTTGAGGAGAAGGCAATGGCACCCCACTCCATTACTCTTGCCTGGAAAATCTCATGGATGGAGGAGCCTGGTAGGCTGCAGTCCATGGGGTCGCTAGGAGTCAGACACGACTGAGCGGCTTCACTTTCACTTTTCACTTTCATGCATTGGAGAAGGAGATGGCAACCCACTCCAGTGTTCTTGCCTGGAGAATCCCAGTGACGGGGGAGCCTGGTGGGCTGCCATCTATGGGATTGCACAGTCAGACATGACTGAAGCAACTTAGCAGCAGCAGCAGCAACATATGCTTGTGGCTCAGCTGGTAAAGAATACTTCTGAAATGTGGGAGACCTGGGTTCAATTCCTGGGTTGGGAAGATCCCCTGCAGAAGGGAAAGGCTACCCACTCCAGTATTCTGGCCTGGAGAATTCCATGGATTGTACAGTCCCTGGAGTCACAAAGAGTCAGACATGACTGAATGACTTTCACTTTTCATATGCACCTCTGACATAGTTATTCAGAGTATGGTCCAAGACAACACGCATCAGAATCACCAGAAATGTTAAATAAACACTGATTCCTGGGCTACTTACAAAATTCACTGAATCAGACCCACTGCTCTTTGTGAAGCTGAACTTTAAGTAGATTGTCAGCTGATCCTTTTGCTGACTAAAGTTGGAGATGGAATGAGCTAAATTCTAAACATGATGAATTCATTGTGGCTTCACCACTGAAATATTTGCCCTTCATTTGAAGCAGACTGAGATAAAAACAAGTCTGATATGACATTCTCAATTTTACCACCAAATTTCTTGAACCTTACTGTCTTCATTTTTAAATCTAGATCATTAACCATTGAAGGAGATGATTTTTAGTTCACTCAATTTTTCATGTTTCCATCAAGACAATACATATTTTTCCTGTACCTACCATCTTAAGGATTTCTGTATGGGGACCATAGACAAATATTTTCAGTGAGAGTCTGTTTCAAACACTGCTCTTATTGGATGAAAGATACTAAAACGTGGGTGCTTTACATTGGACCAGAACTCTCAGAAAGGCTATTTGTCTCAGTAAGGCTATTTTTCATTCCTGAGTAAGCTTTGAGAACTAAATTTTCTCTATGGTGAAGGCTCTGTCTAGGCAGATTTACAATAATTGCCCTTTGGTGCTTTGGGGGAGCTCTACACTCAGAGAGCCTTAATGGATACAAGAGGGTTTATTACTCAATTCTTGAGGGCACAGTGGTCAGTTCCTTGAATTAATTTTTAGTATAGTGCAGACAGTTAAAAAACAAAACTCTCTTTTGGGACTTAGAATGAGAAACTCTTGGACATATTGTAAACCTTTAGGGAATCAAAGAAAATATGTCATAACAGAAGCCCGTGGAATTCCGAAGGTAAGGTAGAAAATTGCACTTTGGAATTTTTCAGTGATCTTGTAAACATTTTTTTTTATTCCATAAATAAATATTTATAGGTTTGACTGCTCACAATGACATTTTGGAGGATGGTAGAATGTCATGAAAGGGGTTTTGTCAGTAGATATTAAGGTGACTTATCAAAGGATTGAAATATTAGAAACTCTTATTGCTCAGACCTAAATTTTTAACCCTTATGAAAGCAGAAGAGGACCTGAGAAAGGTGAGGAACTAGAATTGAGGATTCTTCCTAAAATAGGGATCTTGGAATGACTCCTTCTACTGATAAACCAAGCCTGCACTGTGAGTTGTCATGGACATAAAATTAAGAGTGAGGGCTTGTTTTAATTCCTTACCTTAGGAATTGTCAAATATGCCTCTGGATTTTGCAAAGGCCTATGGTAGTGGAGCTGCTGCTGCTGCTGCTAAGTCGCTTCAGTTGCGTCCGACTCTGTGCGACCCCAGAGACCACAGCCCACCAGGCTCCCCCGTCCCTGGGATTCTCCAAGCAAGAACACTGGTAGTGGAGCACCCATAGGTAAATCAATTGCTTCTAAAATAGTCTCACTAACAAAGGTCATAAGGCAACTACACACCATAAGGAAAAGCTAGTAGACAAAATAGGTGGAAGGACTATAAAGAGTGAAGTTAATGGAATCATATAAAATATTATAAAACACAATGTTTATAATTACTGAAGATAATAAATAGCAGAGAGCATTAAAATTAAATGATAAAAAAGAAAAAATATTTTTAAAAGAACCAAATAAATCTTCAAGATATAAATAAAGAAATATTAATAATTAAATTAAAATTTCAAAGAACAATTTTGACAAGTTGAGACTTTGCTGACGTACGCATCTGTGACTTTGAGGAGGGAGTGGGGAAA
This sequence comes from Bos indicus, assembly GCF_029378745.1. Taxonomy (NCBI): domain Eukaryota; kingdom Metazoa; phylum Chordata; class Mammalia; order Artiodactyla; family Bovidae; genus Bos; species Bos indicus. The sequence goes on from NC_091761.1 coordinate 113,890,397, forward strand.
GTGCCCAGATGCAGAACAGAGAAATAAACGATGATTTAAAGACTTGAAGATTAAAAGACTTGGCAGTCCAGTGGTTAAGACTACACTTCCAATGCAGAGGCTGTGTGTCCGATCCCTGGTTGGATTCCACATGCTGGGAGGTGTGGTAAACAAAACAAAGCAAAATACAAATTAGTGACATCTGTAAAAGGGTGAAAGAAAAACAAAAGTCAGAATACAATAGCCTGTAAAAGTATTCCTCGGAAAAATAAAAGTGAATAAAGACAATAAAAAGATAAAGCTTCAAAACACAAAAAAATCAAAAGACTTAAAGCTAGCACTTAAAAGAATATCCCGAGGAAGAGAGCATGAAAGGAAAACCAAATTTAAATCTATATTGATAAGAATGTTTGGAATCAATGAAAGATTCGTTTCTTTAGAATGGAGAAGATAGCAAGACTTGAACATAGTAAGGCCATTCAATGATATCATAGAAAGGACTAATCCAAATATATATATATATGTATATATACACACATATATCTTTAAAACTACCAAAGAGAAAGAATGATTAGCCATTAAGAAAAAAAAACAAAAACTAACACACAGACCTACAGTACTCATCCTTTTTAGATAAGTCTATAAAATGATTGAATAACAAAGTCTGAAAGCCTGTAAGGAAGAGGGAAGTTAACACCAGGCAAATCCTAATCAAAAAGCAAGTTGTTACAGCAATGTTACTATTAGAAACAAAGAGGTCAAATAAAAATTAAGTGCACAATTTGCCAGAAAGTTATAGCAATCCTAAATTCTATTCTAGCAACGCAGACCAAAATATGTAAAATGATTGCTAACTGGAAGATAGAATTTGCAAATTCATCATTGTATTGGATAAGATTAAGGGCTTCCCTTTGGCTCAGATGGTTAAGCATCTTTTTGGAATGCATGAGACCCAGGTTCAATCCCTGGGTCAAGAAGATCCACTGGAGTAGGAAATAACAACCATTGTAGTATTTTTGCCTGGAGTATTCCATAGACAGAGGAACCTAGAGAACTACAGTCCATGGGGTCACAAAGTTAGACATGACTGCATGACACCAAAAGAGGATTTAAAAACATATTTTTCAGAACTGATAGATCAATTAGACAAGGATTTAATAAAGACAAGAAAGATTTGAAAAAAACCTTAATAAGCTTAGCTTAATGAGCACACATACACACATTGAGCTCATTAGAACATTAGGGAAAATTAAGTAAAACATATTATTTTCAAGGAAGCATAGCACATTTCTGAAATTAATTGTATTCTATCCTACAAAGGAAGTATTAAATAATGATGACCACAGTTTCTATAAGAAAATGTACTAACATTAGACATCAGTAAGAAAATAATCCCCCAAATACATTTGAAAATTTAAAAAAAATAAGCAATAGGAAATAAAAGTCAGAAAAATCACAATTATAATGGAGTTAGAAGTGAGTGACATTGAACTACCTTTTCAGAATGTAAAACAGCAAATAGCAGTACTTACAGGGAAATATATCAATTAAATCCATACGCTTGAAAAATAGGTTGACGATTATCTTTAAGAAGTTAGAAAAGGTACACAGCTAAGCTCAAAGTAGGAAAAAGGAAAGGATAAAAGTATATACTTAGGCAATGAAGTGGGAAACAAGGAACCCAAACTGATATCAGAGACTAATAAAATAACCAACATCTTACCACACAGATTCATTACAGCAAAAAGAAGGTATAGAAACAACAGTAGGAATGATAGACATATTGTATACATACATAACACGATGGACACATACAATAAATTAGAAACTTTAGATGATGTGGAAAATTTTGAGAGAAAAAAATTTATACTGCGACTAAAAAAATAAATTAAATCTTAATTAGCCTAATATCGTAGGCTGTCCTCAAAAAAAAAAAAAAAAAAAACAAAACCACAGACTGAATGGCTTATAAATAACATAAAACTTATGACATAATCACCTCCCAAATATTCCACCTCCAAATACCATCACTTTTGGAATAAAACTTAGTATATGAATTGGGAGTGGTGGTACATAAACACTCAGTTTGTGACATCTGTCAACTCTGTTTTCATTGGAAATGAAGTATGATTCCCATGTCACACTGAGACATAATAAGATGGATTAATGACTGATGTATGGAAAGCAACATTTAAATGATAGAAGAAAATACAGAATATTTTAAAGATAATGGTTGTTAAATTAAATAAACAAGAAAGCCATTAGACTGAGATGGCTCTAATACTCTGGTAGCCTATGTAGGCAAACTAAAACCTAAGCTAGAGTCAGTTCACTGGAATCTGAGACAGTGAAATTTGAAGTGAAGAGGAACTGACTCGATGGACGTGAGTCTGAGTGAACTCCGGGAGCTGGTGATAGACAGGGAGGCCTGGCGTGCTGCATTTCATGGGGTCGCAAAGAGTCAGACATGACTGAGCGACTGAACTGAACAAACAGCCAATAAGTCTCTCCTAAATAAGACAACTGCTTCAGCTATAATCAGTGAAATAATTTCCTGCTTTGTTTCCTTGCTTTCTCGATAAAAACCTCTTCCCTAGGTTTTATTGGTTCAGTTCAGTCACTCAGTCATGTCCGACTCTTTGCGACCCCGTGAACAGCTGCACACCAGGCCTCCCTGTCAATCACCAACTCCCGGAGTCCACACAAACCCATGTCCATCGAGTTGGTGATGCCATCCAACCATCTCATCCTCTGTCGTCCCCTACTTCTCCTGCTCTCAATCTTTCCCAGCATCAGGGTCTTTTTAAATGAGTCAGCTCTTCGTATCAGGTGGCCAAAGTATTAGAGTTTCAGCTTCAACATCAGTCCTTCCAGTGAACACCCAGGACTAATCTCCTTTATGATGGACTGGTTGGATCTTGCAGTTTTATTGGTTAAGCACTCCTAATCAACTCCTTAGAGGAGGGCAAGGCAACCCACACCAATATTCTTGACTGGAGAATTCCCATGGACGGAGGAGCCTGGCAGTGTGTTCAGGATATAAGTCTGGATTTCAACTAGACTATCTTTTAGGGAAGCATATGAGTTTGGCGTTGGCTTAGAAAAATTAATGTTACAGCAATAGACCAGGGAGGAAGTGAGGGGAGTCCTCTTTGTGCCAGAGATTGTTCTACATGCTTTGTATCTCTCATCTCCACCTCCAGAAGTAGGTGAGAGAATGAGGCTTGGAGAAGCTAGAAACAGGGGGTCAGTAGAGCTTTTTGGCCACAAAGCTAGTGTACTTTGCTTTTCAGCGTCATTTTGGAAATAGGTATTATTATTCTTATGTATCAATTGAAGAAATTAATGTCTGGGAGTTTAGATAATATCAATAAATGCCTGACATCTAACTTAGGACTTTCTTTTTATATTTCAAAATATAGTCTCAAAACTATGGTCTTTAATATTTACTTTTATTTTAGAGAAACAGTGAGAGGGAGAGAGAGAGAGGGAGGGAGGGAAAGAGGGAGAGAAGAGAGAAGGAAAAAGGATATTTGCATCTTCTGATTTTGAATTTTTATAACATATAGTAAATTAACATTTTTTTGTTAGAAGAGTTACTAAAATATTACTCTTTTCTTCTTACACACAAAATTTTAACTAGGAAATGCAAATCAAAATCCCAAGATATCACCTCTTGCCAGTCAGAATGGCTACCATCAAAAAGGCAAGGAATGAAAAATCAATATTTGGATGTGATTTGTTAGAGGATGTGGAGAAGAGAATACTTGTGCACAGTTGGCATAAATGTAAATCAATGCTGTTATTATGTAAAACAGTATGGAAATTCCTCAAAAAATTAAGAACAGAATTACCATATGATTCAGCTATTCCAGTTCTAGATATTTATCTGAAGAACCCCAAACAACTTTGAAAAGATGTACACTTCTGCTGGATCATCGAAAAAGCAAGAGAATTCCAGAAAAACATCTATTTCTGCTTTATTGACTGTGCCAAAGCCTTTGACTGTGTGGATCACAATAAACTGTGGAAAATTCTGAAAGAGATGGGAATACCAGACCACTTGACCTGTCTCTTGAGAAACCTGTATGCACAAGCAACAGTTAGAACTGGACGTGGAGCCACAGAGTCCTATTTGGAACATGGACATGGTTCCAAATAGGAAAAGGAGTACGTCAAGGCTGTAGAGTGTCATCCTGCTTATTTAACTTAGATGCAGAGTACATCATGACAAAGGCTGGCCTGGAGGAAGCACAAGCTAAAATTTCTGGGAGAAATATCAATAACCTCAGATATGCAGATGACACCACCCTTATGGCAGAAAGTGAAGAAGAACTAAAGAGCCTTTTGATGAAAGTGAAAGAGGACAGTGAAAAAGTTGGCTTAAAGATCAACATTCAGAAAACTAAGATCATGGCATCCGGTCCCATCACTTCATGGCAAATAGATAGGGAAACAGTGGAAACAGTGTCAGACTTTATTTTTGGGGGCTCCAAGATCACTGCAGATGGTGATTTCAGCCATGAAATTAGAGATGCATATTCCTTGGAAGGAAAGTTATGACCAATCTAGATAACACATTAAAAAGCAGAGACATTTCCTGCTGATAAATGTCCGTCTAGTCAAGGCTATGGTTTTTCCAGTAGTCATATATGGATGTGAGAGTTGGATTATAAAGAAAGCTGAGTGCTGGAGAATTGATGCTTTTGAACTGTGGTGTTGGAGAAGACTCTTGAGAGTCTCTTGGACTGCAAGGAGATCCAATCAGTCCATCCGAAAGGAAATCAGTCCTGTGTGTTCATTGGAAGGACTGATGTTGAAGCTGAGACTCCAATACTTTGGCCACCTCATGAGAAGAGCTGACTCATTTGAAAAGACCCTGATGCTGGGGAAGATTAAGGGCAGGAGGAAAAGGGGAGGACAGAGGATGAGATGGTTAGATGGCATCATCGACTCGATGGACATGAGTTTGGGTAAACTCTGGGCGTTGGTGATGGACAGGGAGGCCTGGCGTGCTGTGGTTTATAGGGTCGCACAGAGTCAGACACAACTGAGCGACTGAACTGAACTGAACAGTGCAGCCCTATGTTCATCGCAGCATTATTTACAATAGCTGATATGAAAGCAACCTAAATGCCCATCAACGGATGAATGGATAAAGATAATATGGTATATAATACAATGAAATACTATTCAGCCATAAAAAGATGAAATTTTTCCTTTTGTGACAACATGAATGGACTTTGAAAGTATTATGCTAAGTGAAACGAAGTCAGGTGAAGAAGGATGAATACTATATTTCACTCATATGCTGAATATTAAAAAAGTAAACAAATTGAACTGAGAGAAAACAAATACACAGATATAGAGAATAGAGTAGTGATTACAAGAGGAGAAACGGGTAGGGGAGGGTGATTGGGTAAACAGCCTCAATGACATAGTGGTGGATGGAACCCAGACGTTTGGTGATGCACACGCTGTAGTGTCTAATGAAGTTGAAATATAATGCCATATACCTGAAACTTCTGTTATCAATGTAATCTTCATGATAAAACACACACAGCAGTTAGGGGTACTACACTAGGTCTCGTTGCTTGGGCCTCTTCATCAGATCATCAGTTATGTGTTATTTTCATTTTACCGAAGAGTCAAGGCCCACAGCTCCTCAGAGAATCAATTGCTCATATTTTTCCTTCTAGATTTGTATTTTTTCAATTTGAAAAGTCTGCAACTGTGGTTCAGGATGATTTCTTTCCTCAAACTATTTTCTTTGGATAGCAAACGGATGAACCAAAATGCCTTTGGATACTTTGCTGAATCTGTAATTCCTAAATGCCACTCCTGTCCACAACAGAGCCTGTTCAACAGTAGACCAGCTCATCTGGCTGTTTTTCTATTAGCTAATTCTTATCTTTAATGAGCTAATACATTGAGAACAACATTTCTCCGGGTTTGTAGTGTAGCTGAGAATCATGTTCCCGCAATTTTGTATTTTGACTGGCTGGCTTCAGGGTGAAGTTGAATTAAAAGACTATGGAAAACTGGGTGGTTTCTGTCTAATGCAATCTTGGGAGAAAAATATTCAATTTCTCCCCAGACTGTAACATGTTTCTTTTTATGTGGTGACTTCTTCCTTGTTATAAATTCTGAGTTTGCTTTGAATGCCTCTGCACATTGTTTTTCTGTTGCTTAAAATCTTTGCACTTTGAAATACATGTATTTAGAAGAGAGAGAATAAACCATGTCAAGTAGGAGTTTTTTAATCATAAACTTCCTAAATTATTTCAAAATCATTTTTCCTTTTCCTTGTACATAATGAGAATGTTGCTAACAAAGACTTATCTCTTGATCTCTTAATACTAGATACCATAAGGCCTAGTCTTGATATTCAAATGTTCTACTTGTCTATTTTCCACATGATCAGTTTCCAATGAACTTTACCACAATGCATTTATATAACAAACTCAAATGTCTTAAGCTTTGGATTTCCTTTAATCAATATTCATTTTCCTTGCTTTATGTTTTATTTTTGACACACCTGCAAGTATTAGCGTGGGCTGCTGTTTTCTACTTTATGATTTTACATTTCTTACTGCAAACTTCACTGTGCAAATTAAAATTGTTAGAAACATAAGTACTTACAAAAATGAGTCAGAATGTTTAGGATAAGAATGAAAATTCTCAGGTTTTAAATGAACTGACATGGCATATTTGCAACACCTAAAATAATAGTTTGTGTGTTACTGTGAATGCAACCAGAAAAGCATCACCACTTATTCTTAAGTGGATGACTTGAGGAATCACCTTCTGTGGTGAAGATGGCTTTGTGCCTTGTAGCATGGAGCCTTGTTTGTTTGTTTTCACCTCGGCAACAAAATCCTGATTTTAGTTGACATGTCACTATCTGAAACGAAAGCCATCTTATTCCAGCTTCACATGCATGCTAGATGTAGCATGTAAACCAATTATTCCACAAAATATAGGGTAATATTTTTGGTGGGGCACTCTCCAAAGGAGGAAATATTCTGCTTCTTTGCTCCCTTTTCCCTACTATAGCTTGGAATGCAGATGTGATAGCTGGAGCTCTGGCAGGCATCATGGGCCACAAGGAAAGAATAAGTTGGCTTATCACCATATTGAAATGTATGCAGACTATGCCAGCATTGGATTATCCGGAAATATGAAGTTCACCTTCTTTAAGCTAGTCATTTAAATTTTCAAGCTGTATGAACACAAACTTAGTCCTAAATAAAAAAAATCTCCCTACAATAATAATTAATGATAATTATAATATTATGTATAGATGGCATCCCACTCCAGTGCCTTGGAAGTCCCATGGACAGAGGAGACTAGTGTGCTTCAGTCCACAGGGTTGCAAAAGAGTTGGATACCACTTAGCAACTAAACAATGATAATAATAAGTAACACTAATTCAATTTGTAACTGTCAGACTATGTGTCTGACAGTTGACTTTACACCAATTAATTTGAGCCTCTAAGAAATCTTGTAAGATAGATACTTTTACCATTTCCTTTTTAATAGATGAGAAAACTGAAGTCCAGTAGATTGAAGTAGCAGGCAGAGGAGCCAGGCTCCTTGTATAGGCAATCTGACTCTAGAACACAGGTTCCTACCACTAGGCCGTGTATCACCCTTAGAAAACTAGTACTTGTCACTTAGTAGTCAGCAACAATGTTTCTCATGCACATCACATCATGCTATGGTCTCCTGCCAGCCTCATGACCCCTGAGATACCTAGACATACATACAAATTGAAGAAGATAGACATGTATTGATTAACTATTTTCCAGCACTATGATAGACATACATTCTCACTTAATTTGAATTATTGTTCTGTGAGGTAGCCTTGTAAAGCAGGGAAGTTCAGTACAGTGTGTAGAGACAGTGACTGAACCTAGGATACCCACTTACTAGGTTTGTGATCTTTTTCCAAATTAGAAGATTTCTGGGCCTCAGTTTCTTAATATGTATAAATGGGGAGATATTAATGCCTGTATCATAGGTTTATAGAAATTAAAGTAGTTAATCCTTGTAAAGTGCTTAGAATAGAGCCTGGCATAAAGTAGTCACGCAATGCAATTTAGCTGCTAGAATATCTTATATGATAGACAGTGAACTTGAGGCCTGAATTAGACAATGAACCACCTATCGTGGACACTTTTCTTATAAACAGATTCTGAGGTAGTGGTTCGGGTGCAAAAAGGATATTGGAGAATTCTCACAGCAATAGCACCATGGAGGAGTAAGGAGGGCAGGTGTGGGCTGACAGAGGTGTTAACTTGTGATGCTAATACAATTCTGCCATAGGTCTCAGCTGATGCCATAGGGAGCTCTGAGCTGGGTGGGTCCTTCAGAGTTGTTGCTAACTGAGATGGTGTCTAGGCCTTCATACATGTGCTTTGACCCATCATTGGATGTGAAAGACTCCAATCATAGAGGATGTAGAGGATGAAATAGCTTCTTTTGGTTGAGGGCGATTCCCGGGGAGCTCTCATCTGAGAACCTGCAGGAGACCACCATTTGTGCCAACAGTGTCCCGCTCATTGGTAGGGGAAGTGATTGCATCCGGGCAAACAAAACTGTGCCAAATATAGCAGCACAAAGTCCCAAAGTCATAAATGATAGATCTGGGTTCAAGATCAGATCTGTGTAGCTTCTGCAACACCTCTATTGCTGTTGCTTAGTCACCAAGTTGTGTGCAACTCTTTGCGACCCCACGGACTGTAGCCTGCCAGACTCCTCTATCCATGGAATTCTCCAGGCAAGAATACTAGAATGGGTTGCCATTTCCTTGTCCAGGGGAATCTACCTGACACAAGGATCAAACCAGAATCCTTGCAGGAGGATTCTACTGAGCCACCTGGGAAGCTCCTCTGTATTGAGTTACAAACCCATTCATACAGTTTACAAAGAAGAACACTGAGAAGTAAACAGAACGACCCTGCTGGAAACCTGTACAGAATAGCCCTCTGAGAATATAACTAAACAGCAGAAGAAATTGATAGAATTTATGTCATTGTGTGGCATTAATCATCATTTTCTCTTTTTTCCAGATGGAGATTCAGTTTTAGACTGTGCTCCCTTGAGGCAGAGGTATAAAGGAAGGACTGTAAGAAAAGCTACTGAGATGAATAGGAAATTAGTTAATTATTTATGTAACTTCTGACATTGTTTTACATTTTGCTATTTTCTAAGCCAGTGCTTAATTATCTGCAATATAAATTGAGTATAGGAAGACATCCTCATTAGTATAGTGGTGAGTGTCCCTGCCTGTCATGCAGGAGACCTGCGTTCTTTTCCTTGATGGGGAGGCAACATGCCCTTGAGGCTTCCCTTGTGGCTCAGTAGTAAAGAATCCACCTGCCAGTGCAGCAGATGTGGGTTCGATCTCTGGGTCTGGAAGATACCTTGGAGAAGGAAGTGGCAACCCACTCCAGTATTCTTGCCTGGGACATCCCATGGACAGAGGAGACTGGTGGGTTACAGTCCATGCAGTTGTGAACAGTTGGACATGACTTAGCAACTAAACAACAATACGGCAAATAAATTACATATGCATTGCCAACAATTTTACCAAATAAATCACAGAGGAGGTGTAATGACATGGACAGCATTGAGCCAGAGTGGAGGAAGCTGCGACACTTGTGTCAGCGCTCTGCTTGCTATCATTCCAGTAGTTCCATTTTGCCTAAGGAAGAACTTCTACATAGGCTCTAAAGGAAAAAATATTTGAGCATTTCACTGAATAAGAGTCATGTCTGGAAATTACAATGCCCATGCCAGTACTTGGTGAAGAATCTGGTTAACTTGGTTTATCCCAGATTTTCTGGGACTTCTCGTTTCATAAAGATCAACAGCTTTGTGTCAGCATCCTAGATTGCATATAGGGAGAGGCTTTGTGCTTACCTTCTATCTGTGGCCTTCTCCATTTCTGTTTTATTTTGTCTCTTAATATTTTTACCTGGGGCTTCCCAGGTGGCTCAGTGATAAAGAATACACCTGCTAGGCAGGAGATGCAGGTTCAATCCCTGGGTCAGGAAGATTCCCTGGAGAAGGAAATGGCAATCCACTCTAGTATTCTTGCCTGGGAAATCCCATGGACAGAGGAGCCTGGAGGTCTCTCTTAGCTGAGAATATTGATAGGCCATGTATCATGTACAGATTTCTGGATCCTGGACCATCCTTATTCTGATACCCACTGCCACAGTTTCAGAAGAGCCCAGTATCTCCAGCTGCATGCCAGCCTAGACTCATCAGTTCAGTTTAGTTCAGTCACTCAGTCATGTCCAACTCTGCGAAACCATGGACTGCAGCACGCCGGGCTTCCTTGTCCATCACCAACTCCCAGAACTTGCTCAAACTCATTGAGTCGGTGATAGCATCCAACCATCTCATACTCTGTCATCCCCTTCTCCTCCTGTCTTCAATTTTTCCCCAGCATCAGAGTCTTTTCCAATGAGTCAGTTCTTCGCATTAGGTGGCCAAAGCATTGGAGTTTCAGCTTCAGCATCAGTCCTTCCAAAGAATATTCAGGACTGATTTCCTTAAGATTGACTGGTTTGATCTTGCAGTCCAAGGGACTCTCAAGAGTCTTCTCTAACACCACAGTTCAAAAGCATCAATTCTTTGACACTCAGCTTTCTTTATGGGTCCAACTCTCACATCCATACATGACTACTGGAAAACCCATAGCTTTGACTAGACAGACATTTGTCAGCAAAGTAATGTCTCTGCTTTTGAATACGCTGTCTAGGTTGGTCATAGCTTTTCTTCCAAAGAGCAAGCATCTTTTAATTTCATGGCTGCAGTCACCATCTGCCTATGCTCCTCCCTATCTCCATCCTTGGGAAACCAGAACCAGCACCTTTTCTCGTATACGTCAGTCCATGCAGTTGTCTTCATCCTGGTCCCACATGGAGTTTCACCTTGATCATCATCTAGCACCCTCTCATACTGCACTTGCCTGAGCCATGCTGGAGCTTGCTCTGAACCACCTCGATCCCCTCTTCAGGATCAAACTAGACAGCTATAGGCATTTCCCTTAGCCCTATGCTGAAGTAAGGCCGGGAATTTAAAAGGAATGACTGTACTTTGGATCTACTTCTAGCTTCCTCTTGTCATTTTCAGCCCTACTTTACGGTCTCCCCATCATGCCTCAGATCAGGGTGTCTCCCTTTTACTACAGAAGCTAGATAGATGTATGACTCAAGATGAGATCACTTCTAAGATATCTGGGCCATTTTTATTTCATCTGGGCTGTGGTACTGTGGCATTGTGAACTATACAAAGGTGGAAAGTGGTAAGACACTAAGATGCTGGTGAGAGGGGGGTCCAATATTAAACTATTTCTTACTAGCCCTGCTAGATGTTAATACAGTGCTGGACAAAGGATTCCTGTACTGTGAAGTTGGCAATAGCCAGCCACACCCCCACCCTTTTCAGTGTGAAAGAAGCCTGAATTCTAACTCTAATAAGATTTTACTTTGGGACGCTAGTTCACTGTTGCCTTAGGTGACTGTTTCACTGAATAAAGTTGCTATTCCTTGCCCTAGCAACTCGTCTCTCAATGTGTTGTCCTGTCATGAAGCAAGCTGTACAGTCTTGGGCTTAGTAACATGTCTTGGTTATCCGGTAAGTATAACTTGATTATGGCTGGAATCAACTTTCACTCTCCAGTATATCTCAATTTGAATGATGAATTAGGTGGTCACTGACTTTTGAGGGACTTTTCTATAATCCCATTCAAGGAACATTTCATGAATATATCTACTATAGAGCTCTATCTTTGAAGATGCCTCCTTTTTCCTGGGTTTTGTTTTAGACATTTTTAAAGTTTGCTCGTTTTGTGGTGTTTCTAATACAACTTTTCAAGTGAAACTGAGATATAGAGCACACACTATTTGTCTCTGACCTGCAAGACTTCATTACAAGTATTATATTATAGATAAGCTCCTTCCTTTGGAGGATAAGAGAGAGAAGGAAGTTGGTTTTTGTGGTTCCAATTTCACTCTATTTCCCCCTATGGATTCATTACATTACATGACAGCTCCATTTCCATTACTTGGAGCCCCAGACTCCAAAATTATGCCTGACTAAAAAAGTATTCATTAGAAAAAGGTAAAAGTGGCTTCAAAAGATGTTTCTTCCTTGCAAAATATGTTTATTAGTTGTGTAGCAAACATGTTAGGCATAGCATAGATATATAATTGTGTATCTACTAAAACATGATAAATATTAATACGTGCTAACAGGTTGATTTTTCATACCCCTTTGGTGAGTTGAAGCTTTTTATAATGTATAGCTTTTATTCTTACAGGAAATCTATGTATTTAATTTCCATTACTGTTTCAGGGGTACAATAAATAGGTAATGATAAGAAAGTTTGTGTTAGTTGCTCAGTTGTGTCCAACTCTCTGCGACATCATGGACTGGGGCCTGCCAGGCTCTTCTGTCCATGGGATTCTCTAGGCAAGAATACTGGATGGGTTGCCATTTCCTTCTCCAAGTTAAGAAAATAGGCATTTTGAAATTCATGGAATTCAGTTTGGAATAGAATGTGTTATATGCCAAATCTTATGACTTACAGGAAACTAAAATAATAGTGAGGTCTGCTGGGAGAGGAGAAAAAAAAAAGACAAGTTTTTCCAGATCTTTGAATATCTTTTAATTTCTTATCTTATTTATTCTGCACACAAATTCCCCACTTTCAAACTCCAAAAATACCTATTTGCTATATGGTGATATTAGTGCCTGGTTTGAACCTCAGAACAATATAAAAAATAATTTTTCAGAGCTAACTAAACAGAACTTTTATTAGTATTATTCTGTCTGATTCTATTTCTCTTTCTGTCTTCATTCTCATCTGGTAAATTTGGCTGTGGATCTCATGAGTGCTGGCTATTTCATGAGTTATCTGGCTCTCACAGCATCATTATTTCCACACCCAGCTGAGAATCCTGAGAAATCAGCCTCACTTTGACCCTATGGGCTCTAAACTCGGCCAAACTTTTAGAGTGAAAAATAAAGAGTCTGGACAAACTTAGGTAGGAAATATCATTTGATTTGTAACTTGGGGGAATATCATCTAGTTCTTAAGCCAGATAAACTCCAGAAATACTGAGAACTGCCACTGTACTCGGTCCTCTGAAAGGCAGCCATTTGAAAGTTTGGGGAAGGACAGCAGGGAAGGTATTTCAGATGTATAACCGACATCTGTGCGTGGATGTGTCTATTTAAATTTAAATTAATAAAGTTAAATAAAATTAAAAAGTAATCTCCTTAGTTGCAGGAGCTGCATTTCAAGGTTCAGTAACCACATGTAATTAGCAGCCAAAGCATCTTTGTTAATTGCAGGAAGTTCTGTGGGTAGTACTGATTTTTATGATGTCCACCTAAAATGTGTAGTAAAGTTTACATTATATTTAGCATGACTCTAACATGTTTAATTGGAAAAGAGAATAACACAAAGGGGTGTAACTAAAGAGGTGGTAATCTGAGAAAAGAACAGTCTTTGGTGTGAAAAAAGGAAAGTGAAACTACATGGGAAGAAGAGAAAGTTTTGTGACTACTACTACCTCGGTTCATACTAGGAAAGCTTTACCTCACTTCTTCCTATAAATTCAACAATTATCTAATCCCAAGATTCATGAAAAGTTGTACATGTTCAATGTATACCAGAAAAAATTAAAATTACAAAATACTAAAACTTCATGACTTAGAGAAGTTTTCATTTATCGAGTCTACCTAGGAAGCCTGTGGACTATATAATTATTACAGTTAAACAAAGATATGTTGCTTAAAGTTACTAGTCTATTTTTTTTACACCAAAATGGACAAATCCCTAAAAAGCCAATAGTTCATATACCTGATTCCTGTCTCCTTTTTTTTTTTCTAATGTATAACTCTGGCAATTTATCTTTCTTCAGTTTATTATCACCACACCAAAACTTTTAGTAACTCCTACTTAAAAGAATTTTATGAGAATAAGTATTAAGACAAATGTGGCTGACAGTTTATTCTAGATACTACTGTTCTAAAATTAATTCCTATGATACTATGAATGTAATCCATGTGAAACTGTTATTTGCTCAGTTGTGCTTGACTTTTTGTGACCCCATGACTGTAGCCCACCAGGCTCCTCTGTCCATAGGATTCTCCAGGCAAAGATACAGGAGTGGGTAGCCATTCCCTTCTCCAGGATAATGCATTAACAAATCCCTATTAATTAAAACAAACTGGAAGTAAAAATCACATAGGTTAGTTGAGATGAAGTCAATGTTTCATTTATAGTCTAAGGTATATAACCCATATTTCTTAAATAATAGTGATTGAAATCATATGGATATAACTAAAATCTCTTTTCAAAAACTTGTCATTAAGTTTAAAAAATGAATTCTAAATTATATTGAATTTAAACACATTTTTAAATTAAATAACTGACTTTAAACAATTATCTAATAAGCTCCTATATGTTAGGTATTGGGGATAGAGTAGGGAGGCAGGGAGGCCAGATCTCTGCCTGCACAGACCTTGAGACTTACATTCTAAAGATGGAAACAGTTGATAAACATATAAATTCAATAGTAATATGTGTGACAAGATATGAAAATAATATGATAGAAAATAAGTTGAGGGCATGAAAACAGCAGTGGATAGAGTAGTCAGAGAAATCTTGTTGGTTAATAAGATTTCAAGATAGAGGAAGCTAGTGTGAGATACTTTAGGAATTTTAGGCTTGCTGATTTTAAAGTATGCCTATTAACAACTTTATCCAAACATCATTATGTCTAGAAGATGGAAAGGAAACAAACAACAAACAAAGATAGGTGACATTAGAGGACCAAAACCTAATGGCTTTTATTTTGTTCATTCAACAACTATATATTGAGTGCTTATTCTTGCCTGGAGAATCCCATGAACAGAGGAGCCTGGCAGGGTCCATGGGCTTGCAAAGAGTCAGACATGACTGAAGTAACAGCATCAATAGCATCAGTGTTTTATACTGTAAGACAGCAGCTAGAAACACAATTCTGGATAAAACAATCTTTTCAGTTGCCTCTGAGAGCAGCTTTTGAGCAGGATCGGAGAGTGTGGTTCAGTGATGAGTATCATCTTTGGAGAAAAAGCCGTCAGACGTTAAAAACAAACACAAAAATAACAAAAGTGAGAGAAGAGAGGTCTTAAAATTATATGACACTCAAAAACCTTCATTTTGGTTAGAAATTCCAGCTTTATCACCTGCTCCCCCCCTACATCTCTGTGATTGATAGTGTTATATTTACAGCTTGAGGATAAAAAATGAAAAGTCCTTTCTTTAATTGGGTGTTTGCAAAAGTTATGAATGGTCAGTGAAACATGAGATAGGGTCAGAGCCTGATTTTGTTTTTATCATTCCTCCACCTGCTTTTTAAAGGCTACAGTTTGTTTCCCACTAATTGTCTCTGGCATGGAGTTGGCAAGCTTATCTGCCAGACTTTCTCTATTGTGGTCTAGGTCAGCTTCACCCCATGGGAGAAAAGCAGGATCTGGTTCATTGAATCAAAGACCTAAGAAAATCACTGAGAAAGTTTTCCTATAATCTTGGAGTTTATTTTGTAAACACATTCTCTTTAATCACAGCTTCCAAGCTATTCTGTCTCACTTCAAAGTACTTCCACTGGCCCCAAGACACATTTTTGGTGCGTAGGCAAGGAACGGCCTGTCAAAAGCAAGCATCATTACCATTCATCACTCTCGTTAGTCTTTTTTAAAAACCCAGAAACCTATAGCAAATTCTCTGAATTATAACTAGAAATATCTTTCAAGATGAATTAATCTAATCAATAAATTGATTTCAAGATTTATCTTTAAAAAGCAGTTGGGGACAGGGCTCAGTACTTTAAAGAGTGATGGAGAATGAAGAGGCTATCTTCATACCCTTCTTAAAGAATCTTCAGCTTCTCAACTTAAATGTAAAAACCAAGGAGATCAGAGATTGAGTGATGACTCTTAGTGTGTGCCTGCTAAGTCACTTCAGATGTGTCTGACTCTTTGTGACGCTATGGACTGTAGCCTGCCAGGCTCCTCTGTCTATGGAATTCTCCAGACAGGAATACTGGAGTGGGTTGCCATGCCCTATGGGATCTTCCCAACCCAAGAATCGAACCTGTTTATCTTATGTTTCCTGTATTGGCAGGTGCATTCTTTACCTCTAGTGCCATTTGGGAAGCCCAGTAACTCAGTACTCATGGTCAAATGAAGTGTTTCCATCCTTGGAAGATGCAGCACCAGATAATTTTATATCTCTTGGACTGATTCAGTAGAAATGTCTTTTAATTAAAATCACAAACAATGTGAACTAAAATGTCCATAGAGATAGCAGCAACCTATTCCAATATATACTATTTTTAGTGCCAAATATTTTTCCATATATATATATATATATATATATATATATATATATAATCCTCATATATAGGATTGGAGAAGGAAATGGCAACCCAATCCAGTACTCTTGCCTGAAAAATCCCGTGGGTGGAGGAGCCTGGTAGGCTACAGTTCATGGGGTCGTGAAGAGTCGGACACAACTGAGAGACTTCACTTTCACTTTTCACTTTCATGCATTGGAGAAGGCAATGGCAACCCACTCCAGTATTCTTGCCTGGAAAATTCCAGGGACGGGGGAGCCTGGTGGGCTGCCGTCTATGGGGTTGCACAGAGTCAGACACAACTGAAGTGGCTTAGCAGCAGCAGCAGCAGCATATATATTAATATCTAATAATGATATAATAACATATATAATATAATAATATAAATATATTAATAATATATATTAATATATATAATCCTCATAATAACCCTTATTATAGATACTCTTACCATGACTCCTCATTTCCTTGAAGGAGAAACTAAGGCAAAAACAACTTACGTAACACATGAAAGATTGACACTGGATGGATGAGTGGTGGAGTGCAAACTGAATTCTGCCTTTTGGGCACTGGCAACCATACTCTTAGTATTAAGCATAGCTGTTTTTCATAAAGGAGTGTTGAAAAATTATGGAACAGTCACTACTTGTTTAAATATGAGTTCATTTATTATGTCATGCTGTTTGTCCTATCAGTAATTGGCTAAATGTCTAATATTTCGATAGAGGTTTCCACAGTATACACCCCTTGACTAAAAGAAACAAAAACTGTGGCAAAGACCTATTTAGGTGAAAGTTGCAATGATTGTCACAATTTTCTGCATGATGTAGTTAACAAGTAGAAGTTACTAGCGAAGCTTCCAAATAAGCAGACACCAAGAGCTTTGTTTCCACAGTGGTTTTCTCCTGAGCACTTAACAAGGTTCTTGTGGTAAATACACATTTCCTAAAGAAAGATACAATGCCGATTTGAAACACCCTGAGAATTAATGATCTTGGTAAAAGTAGTACATATATATATGTATATATATGTGTGTGTGTGTGTATATATATACATACATGAAAATTGAAAGTGTTAGTTGCTCAGTTGTGTCCAACTTTTGTGACCCCAAGGACTGTAGCCTGCCAGGCTCCTTTGTCCATAGGATTCTTCAGCAAAAATACTGGAGTGGATTGCCATTTCTTTCTCCAGGGGATCTTCCTGAACCAGGGATTGAACTCGGGTTTACTGCATTGCAGGCAGATTCTTTACTATCTGAGCCACCAAGGAAGCCCATATATGTAGTTGGAATTTTGAGACTTTTTATGGACTAAATGTTTGTGCTCTTCGCCAATTTTATATGTTGAAGACCTAACCCCTAGTGTGCTGGTATTAGGAGGTGGGGCCTTTGGGAAGTAATTAAATTGAAATGAGGACATGAGGATGGAGCCCCTGTCATGGCATTAGCGACTTTATAAGAAGAGAAAGAGATACCAGAACTTCCCCTCTGCTATGTAAGGACACAGTGAGAAGGTGGCTGTCTCCAAGCCAGGAGGAGGGCTTTGCTGGGAGCCTAACTGGACAGCACCTTGATCTTGGACATCTCAGCCTCTAGAACTATGAGAAATATATAACTGCTGTTTAAACCATCCAGTCTGTGGTATTTTGTTATGGCAGCCCTAGCAGACCAAGAACTCATGGACTCTAAGAGAGTCATTAATCTGTAAGTACAGAAATGCATTGGCATCATCATGATGGGGTGAAACAAGAGAATAAAGCCAAATGTATGAGCTTATTGTGGCTGTTCAAACAAGGGACCACAAGTAGGAGGTTTAAAACAAGAGAACTTTATTCTCATGGTTCTGGAGCCTAGAAGGCCACTGTCACCGTGCTGGCAGGCCACTTTCCCTCTGGGGTCTCTAAGGGAGAGTTCATTCCTTGCCTCTTCCAATTTCTGGTGGTTGTTGGCATTCCTTGGCTTGTGACCACATGGCTCAAATCTCTCGTTTGTGGTCACATTGCCTCCTCCCTTTCAGTCTGTGTCTTCTTTTATGTCTGACTTAAATTTCCCTTTGCCTTTTTTTCTTTTAAGGATATTGTAATTTGATTTAGGACCACCCAGATAAAACAAAATGATCTCTTTATCTCAAGATCTTTGATGTAGAGACCCTTTTTCTTTTTCCAAATAAGATCACATTCGCTGGGGTTCCAGGAATTAGGATACAGATATATCTTTTTACGGGACCACAGCTCAACTGACTACACCAAATAATGTCAAGAGTAACCAGGGGAGATCTTCCTTGGGCTTGTTCTATTTGTGAAGCGGTTGGCATTATAAACCCCCTTCACCTTAACCACAAGCTCAAGAAAAATGTTAAAACTGTGAATAAGTACTTGGTTTATCTGAATATGTATGCATAGCACTGGAATGAGTATATCTGATTTGTTGGAGTTGGTAAGTTCTTAAATTGCAAAACTATATGCTTAATTTTGCATACAGATAGGTCAACTTTCTTTGTTAGTCTTATAATAATTCCATTCTAGGCTTGGTGAATAAATAAATTAAGGTCATAGCCCTTGAATTAATTACTGCGTTAAGTGAGAATGTGGTAACAGATCAATTCAGGTGAATGTGCTCAGGATTTGACATTCTACAGCATTTTCCATTGCTGCCCCTCTAAGTAATTGTTGACTTAGACTGAGTTCTTGTCTTCATCAATTTTGCATCATCACTGTCTATCATAGACTTGGAAGAATTTGGTGGTATGAGCTGTGAAGGCAAATAAGTTGTGTGAATGACTGAATGCTTGCCATGGTGATGATGGTTTTTTTTTAATCTTTTTTTTATTACTATATTGGGGTAGCTGATTAATAATGTGATAGTTTCAGGTGGACAGCAATGGGACTCAGCCATGCATATACATGTATCTATTCTCCCACAATGATGCTTTTATCTGGAGTCAATAACTGGTCAATCCACCTGTTCAAAACACAACTGAGAATAAAGATTTAATTTTAAAATAGTCTCCCCGCATTCAAGTTAGATACTATATCTGAGTGTATATATATTCTTATGTGCCTAATTCCCCATAAATTGACAAGCCTCAACTTAATTCCTACCTTTAGCATCTCTTTCATCCATTCATCCATTGACAAATGCTTAGGCTGTTAAAAAAAAAATTGGATTTAAATATTTTGCCTGTTGTGAATAAAGCTGCAATTAACATGAAAATACAGCCACCACTTTGCCATCCTACTTTAATTTCCTATGGACATATATATCCAGAGTGGAGTTGCTGAGTCATTAGTATTCTTGTCTGAAGAAGTTCCTGGACAGAAGAGACTGGCAGGCTATGGTCACAGGGTTCAAAGAGTTAGACACAACTGAAGCAACTTAGCATGTATGCATGGTAATTTTATTCTTAATTTTTCATTTCCCACAATAGTTGTACCCATTTTCATTCCCATCCGCGGTGCTCAAAGATTACGTTTTTTCCACATCCTTGCCAACACTTGTTAACTTTTTTTTTTTTTTTTGATGATGGCCGTTCTAACAGGTGTGAGGTAATCTCATGGATTTGATTTGCATTTCCTTGATGATTAGTAATGTGAGCACCTTTTTTATGTAGCTGTTGGCTATTTTATGTCTTCTAGTTATTTTTGTTTGCATGTGATTCTAACAATTCTGACTTTACAGTTTTCTGTATAAATTTGGGAGCAAATTATAAGGGGACCCATGGAGAGCAAAACAAGCTTGACAGAAAAATTATTAAAATGAAGATTATGCTTTACATAATGTGCACTGATTTGGTCGTTTCAAGGGGATCACATTTTTAAAATGTTTTACTTGCCTGCCTGTATGCCTAACTATTTGATAAATTCCTCTCATGAAAATTTGGCAGACAGACCCTGAAAAGTACATGTGGTCTGACCATTGAAATCACAGATGTATTTTTTTATCTAAAATAGTGTGAGGTAACTAGTATTACACACATCCATCAGTGATAGAAGCTCACATTTATTGAACATCATTTAATAGTTCATTCTTGTTGGAGTGATGTTTTAGGTGAATTGGATGTTGTTAGCACTTCTATTCGGAGAAGGCAATGGCATCCCACTCCAGAACTCTTGCCTGGAAACTCCCATGGACAGAGGAGCTTGGTAGGCTGCAGTCCATGGGGTCGCAAAGAGTCAGACATGACTGAGCGACTTCACTTTCACTTTCACTTTTCACTTTTCACTTTCACCCATTGGAGAAGGAAATGGCAACCCACTCCAGTATTCTTGCCTGGAGAATCCCAGGAACGGAGGAGCCTGGTGGGCTGCCGTCTATGGGGTTGCACAGAGTCGGACACGACTGACGCGACTTAGCAGCAGCAGCAGCACTTCTATTATACAGAGGGTAAGAGAGACTTAGGGAAGTTATACAATTTTTCTGAGGTCACACAGCTAGGGAATGATGGAGAAGGGATTCTACAGGAGTTTCAGGAAAGACACATTTTTCCTGTTATTCACCTTTTTGTATACAACATCTCTGGTAGTACCACAGATTCTTTGTTCCCCCATTGTTGCAGGTACTGAGATGTCTTTGCTCCTCACCTTAATGTCAGTATATAAGAATTCTTATCTGCTCTGATCATCTACTGCCCCATTCATTTTGTCATTCCTTTCTTTTTTTTTTTTTGATGGAAAACTTTTTTATTGAAGTATAGTTGATTTTCAATGTTGTGTTATTTTCTGGTATACAGCAAAGTGATTCAGCCTATATATAGGCTCTCTTTTTTTTTTTCAGATTCTTTTGCATTATAATTTATTACAAGGTATTGAATATAGCTCCCTTTGCTATATGGTAGGACCTTGTTGTTTATCTACTTTATTTATAGGAGTTTATGTCTGCTAATTTCAAACTCCTAGTTTATACAACCCCTCCCCTTGCCTTTCCTCTTTGGTGTTGCACTTTTTCATTTATTTTTACTTTGGACCATGTGCACTTCTTCTTGTCAGGAACATACTTCTTCCTTTTCTCATCACGGTAGCTGGTGAGTTTACACAGCAATTACGTCGATTCCTGTGTATTGTGGGGAAAAGATGTTGCAGTGATAAAAATGACAGGGCATTGGAGAGTTTGGGAAACCACAGTCAGAAACAGAGATGTTTGTATTATCTCAGTTTTTGGACAGATGTATTTGGGAAGTTGAAAGGGCATCAAATTTGAAGTTGGCAAGCCCAGATTCCAGATCTGACTCCCTCCAATGTAATCTCTGTTGTTGTGGACAAACCCCTTTAGCTCTCTAAGCCTCAGATCTTTATTGACAGATATGAACAATAATATCAACTCAAGTGACTATTTAGATAGTGTAAGTGAAAAGCATTAAAACATTATAAAATCACAAAGGCACATCGGTCATTTTTTCTACATCCCAAGCATGAGTTTGAATTAATAGATCCTGTCTCTGATTGAAGTTTTATCTTGTAGCAGAGTCAGGTCTTGACTGAAGCTGATAAGTCATAGAGGAAAGCTGACACTAGAGTGAGCTGATCATCTCCAGGTAAGGCAGGTTTCCATCAGCTAAGGTATAAGTATCCAAATCCAATTAACATACCAAAGAGTGGTCCTGGCCTCTATATTGCACTGTGTTATTATTACTTCTACCTTTAGTTGCTTAATTCCACATATTCACAGATGCTCTTGAAGGAAAGAAGTTAACCAGACTGTTTTAATTCTTAGCTTTGAAAAGAAACATCAATTGTTTTTGCTCTTTCAAAACAGTTGATTGACTTGTATTCCTAAAAATCCTCCCTGAATTTATGCCGTTTACAAATTGATGCTATTGGTTTAACTATTTATTGGATCACATCTACTCCACTTATTTTTTGAAATAGATTTGAGGCAGTCAATATATACTTTGGGGGAAACAGAAGCAAAACAATTTCTAATAAGAACCACCTATTATACAGAGTGAAGTAAGCCAGAAAGAAAAACACCAATATAGTATACTAACGCATATATATGGAATTTAGAAAGATGGTAACAATAACCCAGTGTACGAGACAGCAAAAGAGACATTGATGTATAGAACAGTCTTATGGACTCTGTTGGAGAGGGAGAGGGTGGGAAGATTTGGGAGAATGGCATTGAAGCATGTATAATATATGATATTATACATATTATGAAACGAGTTGCCAGTCCAGGTTCGATGCACGATACTGGATGCTTGGGGCTGGTGCACTGGGACAACTCAGAGGGATGGTATGGGGAGGGAGGAGAGGGGAGGGTTCAGGATGGGGAACACATGTATGCCTGTGGTGGATCCATTTCGATATTTGGCAAAACTAATACAATATTGTAAAGTTTAAAAATAAATTAAAATTTAAAAAAAAGGAACCACCTCTGAGCATTATGCTGTTATAACCCCAGTTTATTAATCTTAGAAAACAAAACCCACCTTATTAATTGCCCTGCCAAGATGAAAAGGTGGAATGAAATACACTGTGTGACATTGCTGTCAGCTTGACTAAATATTTTGATGAATGAACTTATTGTGTTTTCACCCAAAGGCTTTTTAAAGTTAAGGGCATATTGAAAAAACAAAAAAATGAAGGAAAAAAGTACTCTTGTGAATGCAGTTACCTCCCCACGGGTGGTGTAAGCAGACTCTCACAAAGGTCACCCTTACTGAGAGATGTGGCTCAGCCCTAGCTTGGGTACAGCCAGTCTGTGTCCTGAGGCTAAGTGATCTGCAATTCTGGGACCATCCTGCTGCTTATTCTTCTAGAGAAATTTGTTACATACAATCGCATCAAAGGACCTCTTGCTTCTGAATACCTTTGAGAGCTTTCAGAAGATTAACAACTTCTGTCATAGGGACACTTCTTTCTTCCTTTGCTCTACGTCCCCTTCCTTTTCTTCTTTCCTAAAAGGAAAAATAAGAAAGTGACACGTATTACGCTTACCATCTAGCATTCCTACTTTATTTAGGGTAGCCAAGCTTTATAATCTCAACTTTCTAGAATGAGAGAAAATAATTTATATGCAAAGAAACTGTTTTATTTATATTACAGCAAAATAATTTTCCTTGGGGAGGTTGGACACAATAAAGAAGAACAAAGTGAACTTAATTATTGCGAATATTTAACATGTAGTCAGAATGACAGATTCTGGAAAACTTGAGCTGAAGACACTTTTTTTTGAGTTTATGGGGTTTTATTAATGTGAACCAGAAACTGAAAATTTAGAATGTTTGAATCAGATATTTCAGCTTCTCATGAAAGTATTAAAAAAGGTAGCCCAGGGCCCACATTCTTGCATGAATACTAATCGCTCCATACCCAAATTTAACTATAGTCTGTGATATTCACAGTACATAAACATAAGACCTTAGTCACAGTCATTTACTGATTGGTGATATACATATCAGCATTTTTGATCCTCATATAGTCTATTCTGTGGACAACAAATATGTTTCCATATTGCTGGAGTTTTTTCCTAAGGGACTTTTATCTCTTGTATTTAGCCATAAGAAAACGAAAGGCAGAAATTTCCTTTCCCAGTACTTGACACAGGTGACTAACTTAACATCATCATTAATTAAGCAGAGTGGTTGGATTGCTAGAAACCAAAATTGATTTCATAATCAATGGACTTATTTGGTTTTCCTTGGAATGCTCAGAGAATAACGTATACATTAAACTGTGATGTCGATTGGTGGTTTGTGTCTTGTATCTGTTGGAGATGTTCACTTGTGAGTTCTGTGACTTCAACATTAATAAATCTTCATGTTGAAATCTTAAAAAAACATCTAGAGCTTTGACCTGATATTATCAAATGCTTTATTACCAGGATTCTTACAGTTCAGTTCAATTGGCCACCAAATTAAACCCTAAGGTACAAAACAGTTTTTAAATGACTGGAGTAGAGGATGGACTCCTGGCCATGCGGGACATGTTACATATTCTCTACATAAATGCATTTCAGTTTTTTTTTTTTTTTTTTACATTCATCATTGCTCTTTTGTTCTCTTGAGAGTCTCAGAGGTCATAGCATGTCTTGTCCATAGTTTTTTCTAACTAAATTCCCTGCAATTTGTCCTCAATGATCCCAAGTTACCATGATACTTCTGGAACCCATAATAATGCCCTTTTCTATCAATCCTAAATTTTCTAATGATCACTGCATTCTTTTGTTTTTGTATAATTGTTATTTATGCTTTACTACAATCTTAGGTGTATTGTGTAATGAGTTTTGTTGTTTTTTGTTTTAGTTGCTGAGTCATCTCTGATTCTTTGTGACCCCATGGACTGTAGCTCACCAGGTTCCTCTGTCCTTGGGATTTTCCAAGCAAGAATACCTGAGTGGGTTGCCATTTCCTTCTCCAGAGGATCTTCCCAATCCAGGGATTGAACCTACCTCTCCTGCTTTAACAGGCAAGTTCTTTACCACTGAGCTACCAGGGAAGCCCAGTGAGTTTTGTAACTACCACTTAAATCAATATAACAAGAATTTCCTTCAGCACAGAAATTTCCCTTTTCCTGCTGCCCGCCCACCAAAATTCACATGTAATCACTTGTGTTTAAGCTTTAAAAAGTTGGGTTGAAAGGCTTCTCTGGTGGTCCAGTGGTTAAGAATCTGCCTTGTAATGCAGGGGACACTGGTTTGATCCCTGACCCAAGATGATCCCACATGCCATGAGGCAACAGGCCCATGTGCTACAATTGCCAAGCCTATGTGCTGCAACTACTGAAGCCTGCATGGCCTAGAACCCCCTCTGCAACAAGAGAAGCTGCTGCAATGAGAAACTCATGCACTGCGGCTAGAGAGTACCCTCCCCCACTTGCTGCAACTAGAGAAAGCACATCTGTGTCAACAAAGACCCATCACAGCCAAAAATAAATAAATTAAAAAAGCAGTTTGGTTGACATACATTAAATCACATATACTTATCATGCAAAATTTGACTATTTTAACATATTTATGTTAACAGAAAATACGAATAAAAATTGTATGGTCACCACAATCAAGAGTAGATAGTAGCAGAGAACTCATTAGCTCAGAGCATGTGTGGTTTTGCAGTACTCAGTGGCCAAAAAAGTATAATAAAAACATTAAAATATAACTATATGAATAAAAATGTTTAATATATATGGACCTGAGAACTTTCAATGACTGAAAACGTTGGTAGTACACAAATATATGAACATGAACATATGTATGAACACATGTGGATACATAAAACACACATATACATGTATATGCATGCATATATAAAAGTATAGTATGATGGGATACATACATTTTTAAGAAAGAGTTTTCAAAGACATAACAAAGCAAAGTAGCTTACAACAGCATTAAAAGGGTATAGTCCAGTTCAGTTCAATTCAGTTGCTGAGTCGTGTCCAGCACTTTGCTACCTCATGGACTGCAGCATGCCAGGCCTCCCTGTCCATCATCAACTCCCGGAGTTCACCCAAACCCATGTCCATCGAGTAGGTGACACCATCCAGCCATCTCATCCTCTGTCATCCCCTTCTCCTCCTGCCCTCAATCTTTCCCAACATCAGGGTCTTTTCAAATGAGTCAACTCTTCACATCAGGTGGCCAAAGTATTGGAGTTGCAGCTTCAATATTGGTCCTTTCATTGAGCACTTAGGACTGATCTCCTTTAGGATAGACTGGTTTGACTTCCTTGCTGTCCAAGGGACTCTCAACAGTCTTTTCAAACACCACAGTTGAAAAACATCAACTCTTCAGCACTCAGCATTCTTTATAGTCCAACTCTCACATCCATACATGACTACTGGAAAAACCATAGCCTTGACTAGACAGATCTTTGCTGATAAAGTAATGTCTTTGCTTTTCAATATGTTGTCTAGGTTGGTCATAACTTTCCTTCCAAGGAGTATGCGTCTTTTAATTTCATGGCTGCATTCACCATCTGCAGTGATTTTGGAGCCCCCCCAAATAAAGTCTGACACTGTTTCCACTTTCCCCCAATCTATTTGCCATGAAGTGATGGGACCAGATGCCATGATCTTAGTTTTCTGAATGTTGAATTTTAAGCCAACTTTTTCACTCTCCTCTTTCATGTTCCTCAAGAGGCTCTTTAGCGTTCCTTCACTTTCTGCCATAAGAGTCGTGTTATCTGCATTTCTGAGGTTATTGATATTTCTCCCAGCAATCTTGATTCCATCTTGTGCTTCATCCAGCCCAGCATTTTTCATGATGAACTCTGCATATAAGTTAAATAAGCAGGGTGACAATATACAGCCTTGATGTATTCCATTCCCAATTTGGAACCAGTCTGTTGTTCCATGTCCAGTTCTAACGGTTGCTTCCTGACCTGCATACAGGTTTCTCAAGAGGCAGGTCAGGTGCTCTGGTATTCCCATTGCTTTCAGAATTTTCCACAGTTTATTGTGATCCATGCAGTCAAAGGCTTTGGCATAGTCAATAAACCAGAAATAGAAATGTTTTCTGGAACTGTCTTGCATTTTCAATGATCCAGCGAATGTTGGCCATTAGATCTCTGGTTCCTCTCCCTTTTATAAATCCAGCTTGAACATCTGGAAGTTCAGTGTTCAAGTATTGTTGAAGCCTGGCTTGGAGAATTTTGAGCATTACTTTACTAACGTGTGAGATGTGTTCACTTGTGCAGTAGTTTGAGCATTCTTTGGCATTGCCTTTCTTTGGGATTGGACTGAAAACTGACCTTTTCCAATCCTGTGGCCACTGCTGAGTTTTCCAAATTTGCTGGCATATTGAGTGTAGCACTTTCACAGCATCATCTATTGGGATTTGAAATAGCTCAACTGGAATTCCATCACCTCCACTAGCTTTGTTCGTAGTGATGCTTCCTAAGGCCCACTTGACTTCACATTCCAAGATGTCTGGCTCTAGGTGAGTGATAACACCATTGTGATTATCTGGGTCATGAAGATCTTTTTTGTACAGTTCTTCTATGTATTCTTGCCACCTCTTCTTAATATCTTCTGCTTCTGTTAGGTCCATACCATTTCTGTCCTTTATCGAGCCCATCTTTGCATGAAATGTTCCCTTGTATCTCTAATCATCTTGAAGAAATCTCTAGTCTTTCCCATTCTATTGGTTTCTTCTATTTCTTTGTATTGATCACTGAGAAAGGCTTTCTTATCTCTCCTTACTATTCTTTGGAACTCTGCACTCAAATGGGTATATCTTTCCTTCTCTCCTTTGCTTTTTGCTCTCTTCTTGTCACAGCTATTTGTAAGGCCTCCTCAGACAGCCATTTTGCTTTTCTGCATTTCTTTTCCATGGGGATGGTCTTAATCCCTGTCTCCTCTGCAATGTCACAAACCTCTGTCCATAGTTCATCAGGCACTCTGCCTATCAGATCTAGCCCCTTAAATCTATTTCTTACTTCCACTGTATAATCATAAGGGATTTGATTTAGGTCATACCTGAATGATCTAGTGGTTTTCCCTACTTTCTTCAATTTAAGTATGAATTTGGCAATAAGGAGTTCATGGTCTGAGCCACAGTCAGCTCCTGGTCTTGTTTTTGCTGACTGTATAGAGCTTCTCCATCTTTGGCTTCAAAGAATATAATCAGTCGGATTTTGGTGTTGGCCATCTGGTGATGTCCATGTGTAGAGTCTTCTCGTGTTGTTGGAAGAGGGTGTTTGCTATGACCAGTGCATTCTCTTGACAAAAGTCTACTAGCTAATATTCAGTTCAGTTCAGTTGCTTAATCGGGTCCGACTCTTTGCAACCCCATGAACCTCAGCACACCAGGCCTCCCTATCCATCACCAACTCCTGGAGCCTACTCACCAACTCCTGGAGCCTACCCAAACTCATGACCATTGAGTTGGTGATGCCATCCAACCATCTCATCCTCTGTCATCCCCTTCTCCTCCAGTCCTCAATCTTTCCCAACATCAGGGTCTTTTCAAATTAGTCAGTTGTTCACATCAGGTGGCCAAAGTATTGGATTTTCAGCTATGCTGAAAGCTATCCTTTTAAAAAACAAACAAACAAACAAAGAATTATAAGTGAATTTCAAGTGAACTTGAAAGTGTATGGATAATGAATAAGGAGACATTTCTAAGATAAAAGCCAGTGAGATGTTAGGGATACCTTCGGTTCAAAAAAAGACCAACCAAAATAAAAAGGACAGCTGGCTGGGAAAAGAAATAGTGCAGGACCTGGCTTGATTTTTCAAATTAATGTTTATGATTCAACCAATATGATCTAAAAAGGGCAGTGACTTGTCAATTCTAATCTGTGAGGCCAATTTTGCTCAACTCTTAGAATGGAAACTACATTTCATTATAGGAGAAGTGAATCTCAGTTGCTTTAACTATTTTAATGTTGATCCATCAAAATGATTGGAACATCTCTTTTCATTGTTGACAGGTCCCAGAAAAGATTTTGTTTGCATTTAAGAATAGTAAGGAAAGGGTTATTTCAATCTTTCAAAATACTTTGTTTTAGCTTCCAAAACCATTCCAGTACCTTCTTGTCTTTTTGCTAATAATATAAAATAACTTTTTGTTTTTGCCATTAGTTATAAAACTTAAAGTGTGTCCAGTGTGAACAGTTCACAATGATTCATTTTAAGTAACTATTTTGAGGCATATACTTTCTTAGTTAGCATATAGTAGGCCAGCACTTTTTTAATAGGCTAAAATGTCTCATATTAATATCATCTTGTTAGTAATTATAGATATGAGCTTTTTAGCAATTAGATGTTTAAGAAAAAAATGATTACCTCTTTAAAATCCAAATCCTTTTCATATGTATCTGTGTGCTAAGTCACTTCAGTCATGTGCAACTATTTGTGAGGTATCTAATGTCCATTAATTAAAAGGACCCTGCTGCCCTTTCATAACATGAAGAACTACTCCTAAATATTTTGCTTTATAAATAAGTTTGTAACCATTTATCTTAAAATCTCTAAGCTTTAAATAAAATAAGAAGAGTCTTTATATGCATTACAGACCCATCCTGAGTTTGTGAATGTAGAGTTTTATAGTTTGAATACTGAATTTTGTATTTACCTGATCTACTAAATGTTTGGGGCTTCCCCAGTAGCTCAGTCAGTAAAGAATCCACCAACAATGAAGGAGACTGCCTGCAATGCAGGAGACCCAGTTTCAATTCCTGGGTTGGGAAGATCCCCTGGAGAAGGAAATGGCAATCCACTCCAGTATTCTTGCCTGGGAAATCCCATGAACAGAGGAGCCCAGTGGATTACAGTCCATGGGGTCGCAAAGAGTCAGACGTGACTGAACAACTGAGTACACAGCGCTAAATGCTTGCCTTCTCTTTATCAAAGTACCTTCCAAACCCACTTCATTCCCCCCTTCTCTTTTTGTCCTTGAATCTGTCATGTGTGTGTGTGTGCGTTCAGTTGTGTCCAACTGTTTACAATCCCATGGACTGTAGACTGCTAGGCTTCTCTGTCCATGGAAATTTCCAAGCAAGAATACTAGAGTGTGTTGCCATTTTCTACTCTAGGGGATATTCCTGATCCAGAGATTGAACCCACAGCTCTTACATCTCCTGCATTGGCAGGTGGATTTTTTACCATTGTGCTAGCAGGGAAGCCCTTAAACCAGTAGATTTACTAAAATAGGGGTTAGTAGATGTTGTGGGCTTCCTTGGTAGATCATCTGGTAAAGAATCTGCCTGCAATGCAGGAGATCCCAGTTCAATTCCTGGGTCAGGAAGATCCCCTGGAGAAGGGATAGGCTACCCAATTCCTGTATACTTGGGCTTCCTTGGTGGCTCACACAGTAAAGAATCTACCTGTAATGCAGGGGACCTAGGTTCGATCCCTGGGTTGGGAAGACCTACTGGAGGAGAGCATGGCAACCCACTCCAGTAATCTTGCCTGGAGAATCCCCATGGACAGAGAGAGGAGCCTGGTGAGCTACAGTCCATGGGGTGGTAAAGAGTTGGAAACGACTGAGTGACTAAGTACACATATATATGTTTTAACACAGAGTTAAAGTAAAAAATAACATGTACTTATGTCTTTCTCCTAAAACATTCATAACAGAAAGAACTATAAAGAGAATCATAAATGCCATCTCTTCTCAGATGACTTAGTGTTAAAGAATCCACCTGCCAAAGCAGGAAA
This sequence comes from Bos indicus, assembly GCF_029378745.1. NCBI lineage: Eukaryota > Metazoa > Chordata > Mammalia > Artiodactyla > Bovidae > Bos > Bos indicus. Next base: position 113,920,900 of record NC_091761.1, read on the forward strand.
TGCAGGTTTGATCCCTGGGTCAGGAAGATTCCCTGGAGAAGGAATTGGCAACTCCAGTATTATTTTCCCGGAAATCCCATGGACAGAAGAGCCTGATGGGTTACAGTCCACGGTGTTACAAAAGAGTCAGACACAACTTAGCAACTAAACAACAACAACAACAACAAAACACTCATTAACATCAGACTGAAGAGATGGCATACTTGAAGACTTATCTACTTAAGCAGCAGATCATTGGAGCTTTGTTTTTCTTACAAGGGGACAAACATTAGTACTATTTCAGTATCTAGCAAAGTAGATATAATCATTTCATTTAAAGCTCTGTTCTTGATTTTTCAAAAATAAACTTTCAAATTTAGAGCAGTTTTATATTTACAAAAAGTTGAGAAGATAGTGCAGAGAGTTACTATATTCCTGACATTAGTTTCCCCTTTCCCTGACATCTTGGGACTTCCATGTAGCTCAGGTGGTAAAGAATCTGCCTGCGATGCAGGAGTCCCAGTTCACTCCCTGGGTCAGGAAAATCCTCTGGAGAAGGGAATGGCAACCCACTTCAGTATTCTTGCCTGGAGAATTCCATGGACAGAGGAGCCTGGCAGGATACAGTCCATGGGTTCACAGAGTTGGACATGACTGAGTGACTAACACTCCACTTCTGACATCTTACATATTATGGTACATTCATCACAACTAATGAACCTAAATTGTTATTATCTCAAGTCTATAGTTTATCCAAATTTCTTTGGTTTTTATCTAATATCTTTTTCTATTTCCAGGATTCCATCCAAGATAGCATTTTGCATATAGTAATTCTTTAGGCCTTTCTTGGCTGTGATTATTTCTAAGATTTTTCTTGTTTTGATAACCAAAATCAAAATCACATATATTTCTCATATGTATTCTCCCAGAAGTTTTATATTTTTTGCATCTTACATTTAGATTCATGATCCATTTTGAATTAATTTTCTGTTTTGTCTATGTCTAGGTTTTGTTGTTGTTATTATTGTTGTTTGGTTTGCTTGTTTGTTTTGCATATGGATGTCCAGAATTTCAGCTCAATTTGTAGAAAAAAATTATTCTTTCTCAATCAAATCAAATCAAATGGGCTTCCCTGGTGGCTCAGATGGAAAAGTCCATGGATGGAGGAGCCTGGTAGGCTATAGTCCATGGGGTTGCAAAGAGTTGGACAGGACTGAGCAACTTCACTTTTCTCAATCAAATTGGCTTTGCGTCTTTGTCAAAATCAGTTGACTATATAACTATGAACCTGTTTCTGTGTTGTCTATTCTGCTTCATTGATCTGTATTTCTATTTTATCACCAGTACCATACCTCTTGAGGTAACTTAATAGAAATGAGGGAAGAAGAGAGAGAGAGCTTACAAAGAAGTATTTTATACAAGCATAGAGGCTGTCTAGTCCCAGAATCTATAGGGTGAGTAGATAAGCTGGAAGCCCAAGAAAGCCAATGGTCTAGTTCCAATTTAAGTCTGAAGACCTGAGAATTAGAACATCAAACAGTGTAGTTCCCATCTAGAAGCCAGCTCAAGACTCAGAAAGAGCCAATATTTCAGTTCAAATCTGAAGGCAGGAAAACGCCTATGTCCCAAACTATCAGGCATGAAGAATTCTTTCCTACTCAGGATAGGGTCAACTTTTGTCTTCTATTTGGGCCTTCAACTATTTGAATGAAGCTCACTCACATAGTTGGCCTTCCTGGTGGCTCAGACAGTAAAGAATCCACCTGCAATAGGGGAGACTTGGGTTCAATCCCTGGGTTGGGAAGATTCCCTGGAGGAGAGCACTGCAATCCACTCCAGTATTCTTCCCTGGAGAATTCCCATGGACAGAGGAGCCTGGCAGGCTACAATCCATGAGGTGGCAAAGAGTCAGACATAACTGAGTGACTAAGCACACACACACATAAACACACACACACACACACACACACACACACTATAAAGGGTAATTTGATGAACTTAGTCTACCAATTTAAATGTTCAGTTCAGTCGCTCAGTCATGTTCGACTCTTTGCGACCCCATGGACTGCAACACACCAGGCTTCCCTGTCTATCACCAGTTTCCACTTAGTCAAACTCATGTCCACCGAATCAGTGATGCCATCCAACTACCTCATCCTCTGAAGAACTGTACAAAAAAGATCTTCACAACCCAGATAATCACGATGGTGTGATCACCGACCTAGAGCCAGACATCCTGGAGTGTGAAGTCAAATGGGCCTTAGAAAGCATCACTACGAACAAAGCTAGTGGAGGTGATGGAATTCCAGTTGAGCTATTTCAAATCCTGAAAGATGATGCTGTGAAAGTGCTGCACTCAATATGCCAGCAAATTTGGAAAACTCACCAGTGGCCACAGGACTGGAAAAAGTCAATTTTCAGTCTAATCCCAAAGAAAGGCTATGCCAAAGAATGTTCAAACTACCGCACAATTGCACTCATCTCACATGCTAGTAAAGTAATGCTCCAAATTCTTCAAGCCAGGCTTCAGCAATATGTGAACCCTGAACATCCAGATTTCAAGCTGGTTTTAGAAAAGGCAGAGGAACCAGAGATCAAATTGCCAACATCCGCTGGATCATGGAAAAAGCAAAAGAGTTCCAGAAAAACATCTATTTCTGCTTTATTGACTATGCCAAAGCCTCTGACTGTGTGGATCACAATAAACTGTGGAAAATTCGGAAAGAGATGGGAATACCAGACCACCTGACCTGCCTCTTGAGAAATCTGTATGCAGGTCAGAAAGCAACAGTTAGAACTGGACATGGAACAACAGACTGGTTCCAAATAGGAAAAGGAGTTCGTCAAGGCTGTATATTGTCACCCTGCTTATTTAACTCCTATGCAGAGTACATCATGAGAAACGCTGGACTGGAAGAAGCACAAGCTGGAATCAAGATTGCCAGGAGAAATATCAATCACCTCAGATATGCAGATGACACCACCCTTATGGCAGAAAGTGAAGAGGAACTAAAAAGCCTCTTGATGAAAGTGAAAGCTTTGGAGAGTGCAAAAGTTGGCTTAAAGCTCAACATTCAGAAAATGAAGATCATGGCATCCGGTCCCATCACTTCATGGGAAATAGATGGGGAAACAGTGTCAGACTTTATTTTTTGGGGCTCCAAAATCACTGCAGATGGCGACTGCAGCCATGAAATGAAAAGACGCTTACTTCTTGGAAGGAAAGTTATGGCCAACCTAGATAGCATATTCAAAAGCAGAGACATTACTTTGCCAACAAAGGTCCGTCTAGTCAAGGCTATGGTTTTTCCTGTGGTCATGTATGGATGTCAGAGTTGGACTGTGAAGAAAGCTGAGCACTGAAGAATTGATGCTTTTGAACTGTGGTGTTGGAGAAGACTCTTGAGAGTCCCTTGGACTGCAAGGAGATCCAACCAGTCCATCCTAAAGGAGATCAGCCCTGGGTGTTCTTTGGAAGGAATGATGCTAAAGCTTATACTCCAGTATTTTGGCCACCTCATGCGAAGAGTTGACTCATTGGAAAAGACTCTGATGCTGGGAGGGATTGGGGGCAGGAGGAGAAGGGGACGACAGAGGATGAGATAGCTGGATGGCATCACTGACTCGATGGACGTGAGTCTGAGTGAACTCTGGGAGTTGGTGACAGACAGGGAGGCCTGGCATGCTGCAATTCATGGCGTCGCAAAGGATCGGACACGACTGAGCGACTGAACTGAACTGAACTGATGTCCCCTTCTCCTCATGCCTTCAGTCTTTCCCAGCATCAGGGTCTTTTCTAGTGAGTTAGTTCTTCGCATCAGGTGGCCAAGGTATTGGAGTTTCAGCTTCAGCATTAGTCCTTCCAATGATTATTCAGGACTGATTTAAATGTTAGCCTCATCTGAAAACCCCCTTCACAGAATGTTTGATCAAATATCTGGGCATCTTGTGGCCCAGTCAAGTTGACACATAAAATTTGACACTGCACTTTTATTTCTCTCTTTTGTGGTATTGCACTCTCCCGGAATCCCAGTACAATGTTGAGTCATTGTGGTGAGAAAGGACAACCTTGCCCTGTTTCCCTATCTTAGGGAGAAAGTGGCCAATTGCTAACCACTAAGTATGTTGTCAGCTGTAGGGTTTTTGTGGGTGCTCTTTATCATTTGAGATAGTTCTTCGATATTCCTCATTTTCTGAGAGGATTTTTATTGTTGTATTTGGTCATGAATTGATACTTGCTTTTGTCAAATTTTTTTCTGCACTTGATGGTATAATCACATTATTTTTGTTTGATGTGATAGATTACATTGATAAATTTTTTGAATGTTGAGCCAGTCTTACTCATCTACAATAAATCTCATTGACTTTTGGTATATAATTTTCTTAGCTATATTTCCTGATAATTTCTTAAGGATATACTTTGCATATACTTTCATAAGAGTTATTGGTCATTGGTTTTTATTTCTTGTAATGTTTCTGGTTTCCATATTACAAATTCTGTAAGTTTTTAACCTCATGTATTTTGATACTCTTTTGTTAGGCATATACACATTTAAGATTATGTGTCTTATTGGAGAAATGGGCCTTTTATAATTATGCAATGTTTCTCTTTATTCTTGATAATATTCATCATTCAGAACTTTATCAAGTAACATAGCTATTTCTGATTTCTTTTCACTAGTTTTATTATGATAGATCTGTTCTTTTTTTTTAACCTATCTGAATCTTTATAATTATATTGGATTTCTTATAAATAACATAACTCTGTTTTGTTAATTATTTTCAGAATATTTTTTCTATTTTAAAACAATTTATCATTATTTAAACTTGTAGTATTCTTAACCTACAAAATAATACCTAAATGGAAAGTAGTAGTAGCCAAAAATAAAGTAAGAATTACTTAGGCTATAAGAATACATTTGGAAGGGCTGCAATACCCTCTTTGATATTTTAAAATTCAAATTTACTCTCCTGTTCATTTTAATTCCTCTCATGGCATTTGATTTTTTGTAATTAGTTTTTAATATGCTTCCAAAGATATCTGGGGTAAAATCAGGATTATAATTGCTTCTAGCTGACATCAAATTAAAAGAACTTATTGAAATAATTTCCTTTATGGTTATATTAGAAATGTAGCTACAACTATAGTGAATAATTTTATTAATTGTCTTCTATTGTAGATTGATGATGAGATGTCTTTATAGATGATCAGATGTTAGTAAAATTTAATGGGTGCTTACAACAGGTTTGTAATCAGGTAGGCAAAGTTTCAAATTCTTATTATGTCAGGTGCCTATTAGATGACTATGAGCACATTATTTAACATGTCTAAATTGCAAATATCAACTAATATAGGATTCAAAAAAATAAGGTACAGACTCAGAGGGATCTAGGTTCTTGACCATGCTCTACCATTTATTAGCTATACAAATTAAGTCCACTTACTTAATTTTCCTGAGTTTATTTTCTCATCTGTTAAGTGATATATCACAACTAAGTGACAGTGATTTTTAATTAAATGCATTTTATATTATACTACCAATTAAATATAAATTAAAAGGTGCCTAAGTGGTCATGTATGGATGTGAGAGTTGGACTGTGAAGAAAGCTGAGTGCTGAAGAATTGACGCTTTTGAACTGTGGTGTTGGAGAAGACTCTTGAGAGTCCCTTGGACTGCAAGGAGATCCAACCAGTCCATTGTGAAGGAGATCAGCTCCGGGATTTCTTTGGCAGGAATGATGCTAAAGCTGAAACTCCAATACTTTGGCCACCTCATGCTGAGTTGACTCACTGGAAAAGACTCTGATGCTGGGAGGGATTGGGGGCAGGAGGAGAAGGGGACAACAGAGGATGAGATGGCTGGATGGCATGACTGACTCTATGGACGTGAGTCTGAGTGAACTCTGAGAGTTGGTGATGGATAGGGAGGCCTGGCGTGCTGCGATTCATGGGGTTGCAAAGAGTCAGACACGACTGAGCGACTGAACTGAAGAATGCTTAACACAATATAGCTCCTAAATAAAAATTAAGCTCGTTTTTAATTCTAGAATTAGAAATAATTAAGATTACATGATTTTTGAGCTTTTCTCAGCCTTTTATGGTTTTTTATTTCTTTCTCTATGTAAGACTTTTCTCACTAACATCTCTCTGAAAATCTCATTTTCCCTTGCCAGGAGATTAAAAAACAGAAAAATAAATATGTTACATTTACTGGAAAAAGAAGACTCTGAGCGAAGGATAAAATGCTCCAATTAAGGGCCAAATATATGAACTATCACACTTGAATTTTGTGACTTCTGCTACAAATGATCTGCTATTCAGAGATAAACTTTTTTCTTTTGGGTCATGTACTAGACAATGGTATTTGTTAATAGTTCTGAGTTTCTTATAGATGAGCTATTATTGTAAATGATGACATGGAAATAAGCATTTGCAGTAGAAGAAATGCAATTTCTAAGTCTGCTCTGCTGTGTCTATGTCAAATTTCCTATTTTTGTTTTAATTTATCAAAAATAGGAAATTTTTAATTTGCTGTTAAAATGAGCAACTTTATTGCTAATTTATTACACTTTCTATCTTGGATTTCAGGAATCTATATTTTAAAGGGTTATATGTTCTTCTACTTCTGCTCATGAAAGAAGACCTGCTGAGGGACATGTTCTTCCACAATAAGCAAATGTACAACTAAACAAAATACATAAAATAACAGTCTTCAGATATTATTAAAAAAAAACAGTGTAAGACTGTGATAACTAAGAGAAGGGAAATTAATAAGAATTAGCCTTTAATAATCTCAACTAACAACCTGAAGACATTTTCTGTGTCACAGTGTTGGGAGGGCTAACTAAACAGGCCCTAGTGATCCTAATGTGTTGAGAAGTCAGAAAGCATAATTTACAAGGAAAAAGGTAGCTAGCTTGTGTGATGCTGGATATGTAAGAGGAAAGAACTGCCCACAGAAAGATAGCAAGCTCTGGCTCTTTGCCTGAGAAATGATCTGCGTATGTGTGAAAAGATCACTTCCAAAATCAGGAGAAAGAACCAGCCAAGAGAAGCAGCCCCCAAACTGTCCCAGACCTCACACAGACCTGGGAATATTTGGTGTTCCTTCGAGAAAAAGTAGAGATTACTCATAACATACAGAACATTTGATAGAATACTCAAAAACACCTTGCCCTAGTAGTTGAGCTAAGTTAGACTACTCCGGGATTGTAACAAAAGCTTGCTTCAAAAGGATCAGACTGATCCACTGTTATTTAATGAACCAGAACAAAATCCAACATTCTTCAAAGAAAGTAAAAAAAAAAAAAAAGAAAGAAAATCCAGCAATCAACAGTGTAATTAAAAGCTATGCAAGAAACAAAAAAATAAAATTCACAGCTAAGGAAAATTTGAAAAAAGGAAACAGATACCAGAATGAAGTCTAGAGAACTCATCATCAGCATAGCTATACCATAGGAATATTAAAAAGATTCTTTATGTATTTTAGATCTACAAAGGGGATATGATGTAGTTATGGCAAATATGTAAATAAATCTAACATATTTTTCTTTTCATTTTTTTCAGTTTCATCTGTGAAAAGATAATTGTTTAAAGCTGATATAATAACAATATGTTATGAACTTTATAATATATCAAAGGAGATAAGTAAATGGAAGTATATTGTTGTAAGATGTTATACATTAAGTGGCATTGTTATCTAAGAATAGACTAATCGATTAAAGAGGTATGCTGTAAAGCTTGAGAAACTACAGAATAATAAAACAAAGAAGTACAACTGATAAAGCTAAAGCAGAGATAAAATCATGAATATCTATTTATATAAAAGGCATAGACAGAGGAAAAAATGGCAGTGAATAAATTGAACAAACAAAAAGCAGAAAAATCATGTTGGTAAATATAATAAATGTAAATAGTCTGAACACTCCAATGAAAAGGCAGAGAATATTCACATTGGGTAAAGTGGCAAGATCCAATTTGATGTTAAGTAAAAGAAGCCAGACACAAAATATTATACAATCTATGATTTAATTTATATAAACTTATATAAATGGCAAAATTTTAGTGACAGAAAAAAACAGCCATGTTTGCTAGAAACTGGAAGTGAGGAGATAACATTGATTTCAGTTGAATTTGACTGCAGTTTAGAAAGGAATGGCAACCCACTCCAGTATCCTTGCCTGGAGAATCCCATGAACAGAAAAGTCTGGTAGGCTACAGTCCATGGGGTCGCAAAGAGTTGGACACGACTGAACGACTCACACACACACACACACACACAGAAGATTATGTAAATCTTCTGTATCTTAATTGTGGGAGTGATTGTAAAACTATTTGTATTTGGTAAAATTTATCAAATTGAGAACTTAAAGTGAGCAAATTTTAGTATATGACATTTATAATTCAATAAAAATGAATTTAAAAGAGTTTATGAATATTCACGTTTAGAAATCAGGAATGGTTTCTTTTTTTTATTTTTTATTAATAATTTTATTGGTGTATAGTTGATTATAATGTGTCAGTTTCTGCTATACAGCAAACAGAAGCAATTACAAATATATACAAATATTCAGTCTCTTTTAGATTCTTTTCTCATATAGTTCATCACAGGGTATTGAGTAGAGTCCCCTGTGCTATACAGTAGGTCCTTATTAGTTATCTATATGTATTATATATATATATGCAATATATATATATTCCTCATGTTGTACAATATATTTCAGTACAATTTTTACACCTGCTAGTTTGTACCTTATGATCTCCTATCCCTATATTTCTCCTCACCACTTCCCTTTCCTCATTTTTCACCACTAGTTTGCTCTCTGTATCTGTGTCTGTGTCTTTTTGTTATATTCATTAATTTGTTTTATTTTTTTAGATTTCACTTATAAGTGATAGCATACAGTATTTATCTTTCTCTGACTTATTTCATTCAGCATAATGTTCTCCAAGTCCCTCCTTGTTGCCACAAATGGCTAAATGTCATTTCTTTTTATAGCAGAGTAGTATTCCACCCCGTCTTCTTTATTCATTAGTTGAAGGGTACTTAGGTTGCATTCATATCTCAGCACTTGTAAATAATGCTGTTATAAACATTCGGGTGCATGTTGGTCTTCAAATCAGTTTTTTGCGTTTTTTTTGGGGGGTGGCAGGTATATAACCAGGAGTGAAATTGCTGGGTCATATGTTATCTCTAGTTTTAGCCTTTTGAGAAACATCCATACTGTTTTCCACGGTGGCTGCACCAGTTCACAATGCCACCAACAGCATACAAGGGATCCCATTTTTGCATATCTTCTCCAACTCTATTCATTTGTGTTCTAATTTTTTTTTTAATTTACTTTCTTTATTTTTGGCTATTCGGGGAATGGTTTCTAAGGAGACTTTCTTTCTGCTAGATTCTTTTAGTTTTCAGATTTTTATATTTAGTTGTGGATTTGAAGAGGATGAAGAGATTATCAAAGTATTCAGTTCATATAGGTATTCAGTAAATTATTCTTAATAATTTCTAAAGTTGAATACTCAAAATGGGCAAATTTGACGTAAGGAATCAAGTCAGTATTAGCACAATATATTTTAAAATCTAAAATGTCTTGAACATTTTGCCTTTGTGATTTCTCATTTTACCTTTCCAAAATTATGCTCCCTTCTGATTAGCTGGCAGAATAAAACCAATGGCAGCTCCATTGGTCACAGTGAGATTCAAAACCATTGCATAGTAGAGCAGGTCATTTGGAAGAAGCTTCTTTATATTGTGTGTGTTCGTCACTCAGTCGTGTCAGACTCTTGGCGACCCCGTGGACTGTGGTCTGCCAGGCTCCTCTCTCCATGGAATTCTCCAGGGAAGAATACTGGAGTGGGTAGCCTTTCCCTTCTCCAGATCTTCCTGACCCAGATATTGAACCCAGGTGTCTTGCATTGCAGGCAGATTCTTTACTGTCTAAGCCACCAGGGAAGCCCACTTTTTATTATGCAAGCCAATAAATGTATTCTTTTCAGAGTTGTTTTCCTATTGCCTGAGAAATTTCACAAGGATAGTTTATAATCATTAGATTCTATTCTAATGCCAATAGGTTAGCATACATTCGTTGTTAGTTAATATTGTGTGTTAACATCCCTATTATGTAAGTAATATAATTTTTTAAAAGGAGATGAAACTTGTAAAACATTAAGAGTGGCTTGAGCTAGTGTTTGAGTAAGCAACAAGAGTATTTTAAGAACTTGGACCAAAGATTTACACATGTGTATAGATGGTAAAAATGAGACCCTTTAGCAAATGGGATTTAATTGTAGGTGGAGTTGTTTTATGACATTTCTTTTAGCTATTTGCTGCTTATTTTGAAACTAATAATGATGAGAAATTTGAATTTTATCCATAAAGAAATCAGAAACAGGAAATTCAAGCTTATGTCACAAGTGACTAGGTTCTCTCTGGTAATTTAAGGTCCTGGAATTCACTTAAACTAAGATAAATTGTCAGAAGTGTCCCCCTGGGTGTCCATTAGAGCTTTATGGCAGATTTAGGGACTTGGAATAGCTTCATTCTGGACCCAGGAGGCCTGAGTGTCTCTTTGATCAATTATTGTACTTCCATTAAAATATTTTTACTTTACTGTGGGGGCATCTTGATCACTCTGCATCTTGCTTCAGCTGTCAGATCATCTAACTCTTTTATTTGAAAGGTTATATCACTCCTCTCTGCTAATGTGTTCAATGTTTAAGGAGTCCAACTCACAGCTGATACAAATTTTTCCTGCTGGACTAAGAATCTACTTCACTTTGCAGTGAAAGCTCTTCATCATAAAATATCCTAGTGAGGTTCATAGGCTAGCCTCTTATACAGTTTGGATGATAGAGTAACATAAATAGTAGCCTTGATAGCTCAGCTATGTTAACAAAATTCTATGATAATGAAAGTTCTTGATATATAACATAATAGTATATTGTAACTTTGTAGTATTTCTTTGCAATTCAATTTTGAACTGAAGAGTCTTCATTGAAAATGGTTAATCACCCAAAAGATTGTTAACTGTAGGTAGCAAATCTTTTGTTCCTTGAGTATATACTGAACTGGTTATTTAAAAACCATATCATACAATGAAATGAATGCTCATACCTCTCTATATTAAAGACATGAAAATTAATTAGACATCTGAAAGATACTTTGATTTCTTGAAATATGCTATATATGTGTGTGTGTGTATAGTATTACTTTAATAATGTTAATAATATATTTCCTTATCCTTTTTTAAAATTTATTTATTTTAATTGAAGGCTAATTACCTTACAATATTGTAGTGGTTTTTGCCATACATTGACATGAATCAGCTATGGGTTTACATGTATTCCCCATCCTGAACCCCCCTCCCACCTCCCTCCCCATCCCACCCCTCTGGGTCATCCCAGTGCACCAGCCCTGAGCACCCTGTCTCATGCATCGAACCTGGACTGGCGATCTGTTTCACATATGATAATATACATGTTTCAATGTTATTCTCTCAGATCATCCCACCCTTGGCTTCTCCTACAGAGTCCAAAAGACTGTTCTATACACCTGTGTCTCTTTTGCTGTCTCGTATATTTCCTTATCCTTAAATGGAAGTTCTTCTTTGTTACTTAGCATAGTCACTTTTATTTCTAATTTCTAGTTCTTTCATTTGTTTTGTGTTTTAATAGCACTTATATACAGGTTTCAGTGTTTAATTAAAAAATTGGATTCTTATTGATATGTATTAATTGGTTCTGGTTTTAATACTCATATATATATATTAATTGGATTCCCATTGGTTTGTATTAATTGGTTCATAAGCCAAGCTAGTGGAATATACTCTAATATAGAAAAGAAAGATCAGGCTAACATCTTTGTCTTGCAAGTTGGTGGCATATAAACATCCCAGCCTTAGAGAAAATTTCTTGTGTCATTTAATGTGTAGTTAGTTGGCACAGATTTATGTCAAGCAATCAAAGAAGTCAAGTTTCATATATACCTGTATCCATTATTTTCAATAGCATCAAATATACTCAAAAGTTTATAATCATTATAATACTATATGTGAGAGTTGGACTATAAAGAAAGCTGAGCACTGAAGAACTGATGCTTTTGAACTGTGGTGTTGGAGAAGACTCTTGAGAGTCCCTTGGACTGCAAGGAGATCCAACCAGTCCATCCTAAAGGAGATCAGCCCTGGGTGTTCATTGGAAGGACTGATTTTGAAGCTGAAACTCCAGTACTTTGGCCACCTGATGCGAAGAACTGACTAATTTGAAAAGACCCTGATGCTGGAAAAGATTGAGGGCAGGAGGAGAAGAGGATGACAGAGGATGAGATGGTTGGATGGCATCACGGACTCAATGGCCATGGGTTTGGGTGGAATCCGGGAGTTGGTGATGGATAGGGAGGCCTGGTGTGCTGTGGTTCATGGGGTCTCAAAGAGTCGGACATGACTGAGCAACTGAACTGAACTGAATGCTATATAGTATAGGACAATAGTAATGATAAGAAATGAGATATTTGTAAATATTATGATAATAAAATCAGAGGAGGAAGCAATAGGCTTTCAACTTAAACTAACCCCCACTACAAGTTACTAAGAGGACAGAGCAATGCTTGAATGTTGAATGACAATCAACCTGATGCATAAGTATCATAATAGTATTAATTATAATTTAAGATTTGTATTCATAACAGTTTGCTTTTCTATGTACCTTGAGCTCTATGTGTGTTTTTGAATAATTGTTTAACTTGAACAATTTGTGAATGCTGTATGTGGGCTTCCCAGTTGGAGTTAGTGGTAAAGAACTTGTCTGCCTGTGCAGGAGACATAAGAGACGTGGGTTCAATCCCTGGGTTGTGAAGATCCCCTGGAGGGGGGCATGGCCACCCACTCCAGTATTCTTGCCTGAAGAATATCGTGGACTGAGGAGCTGGAACGGTTACCATCTATGGTGTCTCAGAGTCGGACAGGACTGAAGCTGACTTAGCGTGCATGCACACACAACTCATATCCATTTTCTAAAATTCTCTAATTTTCTTTTTTACTGTATTTTCTTTTTGCTCTCTCTTGTGCTTATATAGATAAATATCAGGTTAGGTGTTTAGGTTTTGTATCAGTATTCTGGGGTGGTCATAACAAAGTACCACAAATTACATTGATTAATATTTTAGAAATGTACTCTCTCATACTTATGGAGGCTAGAAGTCCACAATCTAGGTAGGTATTGGCAGTACTGTTTCCTGCTGGAGGTTCTGAGAGAGCATTTATTCTCTGCATCTCTTGTAGCATCTGATGATTGCCAGAGATCCTTGGCATTTCCTGGCTATAGACATATCACTTCATTCTCAGGCTCCATCTTCACTTAACATTCTCATCTCTGCGTGTCTGTGCCTCTTTTCTTACAAGGACACCAGTCATGTTGGATTCAGGGTCCACTTTAATCAAATATGATCTCATCTTAACTTGATTACATTAAAGTCCCTATTTCCAAATAACTCCACATTTAAGGGTACTGGGAGTTGGGCTTCAATATCTTTTTTGTGGGACACAATTCAAACCACAAGTGTTTACAGAACATGGATATAACCCAGATGCAGAGGGTTTTTGCATCTTACTTTCTTCATGGAAATCTTTTGATAGCAATTGTTATAGCTTTAATACATTTTTAAATGTTTGTAATTTTAGTTATCGTAAAATTTTATTATATTAATTATAATAGTTACTTAAAAGAAGATAATTTTTATTCTTTTTAGTAATAATTCTTATTTAGTTTGTGGTGTAGAAGCTTGCAAATTTATTCATCTATTCATCACTGCTAGACATTCACTTTTTTTCCCAAGTTTTTGTGACTACAAACCAACTTCATAAGTACCTTAGTACCTATGGTCTTACCAGCTGGTTCTTCTGTATCTGTGTAATAGGTCCCTGGATGTGGGATCAAAAGGGAGATATTTTAAAACTTTCTAGTGTTACCAGGTTAGTTTACAAAGGAATAATAATTTATCTTTCCTTCAACAATTAATAAGCATAGGCCTTCTGTTGCATCTCTGATGGAATAGGTGTTGAAATTAAAAAAAAAAAATCTTTAGGATCATGAGTATAAAGTGATATTTTATTGCTTTAAAATACATTTCCTCCATAATGGGTTTTACCCTATTTTCATATCTTTTGAGAGCATTTGATGAATGCCTCTTCCCTATCAATTCACATGAACCTGTGGATATGTTATCTCTAGCATTTGCCTTATAAAGATTTTTCTCAAAAATCTTTCTTTGCTGACTTGCCATAAAAATTTTTTTTATAACTTTTATGACCAAGTATAAACTATTTTTTAAAATATAGGTTCTGGATGAATGGTTTTGGCTGAGCAACTTTCCCCAGGAGACGCTGATCCGTCATCTCTTAGGTCAATTTTTTGTGGACCCTGATACTTGTCTTCCATATTCTTTCAGTGTTTATTTCTCATACTAATAGAACCCTTGGATTTTCATTGTGCCAATTACTACTTTGACAAGAGTGAGCTTGACAAGTTTCCTTATAGCCTTCGTGTGTCCTTGTTACTCAACTCTGTTAAAATACATGAAATGTGAGCAGAATGATGTCATGCCTCTTCCCTTGCTTTCTCTACACTGACAGGAATGTTTCTGAGTCATGTTGGACCATAAGGATGTGATCAATACCCAAGAATTTCAAAGTAGCTAGGTGGAAGGAAGGTTGACTCTTGGTATTGTGGAGCCATCATATGGGCCCCAGAAATAAGCTTCATGGAACTCTTCATGGAAATTGTGTTTAAACCACTGATATTTTAGGATTCAGGTATAGAGGACACATGTGTGCTAAGTCTCTTCAGTCATGTCCTACTCTGTGAAACCCTATGGACTGCACCCTGCCAGACTCCTTTGTTCTTGGAATTCTCTAGGAAAGGATACTGGAGTGGGCTGTCATGGCCTCTTCCAGGGGATTTTCCCAACCCAGGTATTGAATTTGTGTCTCTTGGGTTTCCTGCATTGGCATTGCCACTAGTGCCATCTGGGAAGCCCTATAGAGGCCACAACTACACTCAGAATAATATAGCCACCTAAGAAGCACATGTGTTCCATATTTAGATACTATGTTAACTGTCAGAGGATCTTTGGAGAGAGTAGCATTATTGGGGATTCCACTCACGCAAAAAGATTGATTTGCCTACATAATGGTCTGTTTGCAAAAATAAAATATTATTCCTATTATTTTCCAGCATATAGTTTAATGTCTCATTCATATTTCTGTATTTATTCAGACACCTAGTAATAATTTTTCTGAGGCAACACTAACAGAAGGCTAAAGAAGTTCAAATAATGATTTTACAAGAATTAATTGTAGGCTCAGAGTTAAATTTGATGTTTTCAGTGGTGGATGTGAGGTTTCCTGAGGCAGTAGGACAAATGAGTGTTTAATACCTGTTTGCTTTATTGAACAGCAGCCACTAGCTCTCTAAACTCTCTCCGCAATCTTATCTTCACACATTCTAAAAGTACTGTTTGATCTAAAAATATATATTTATTTTCTTAAGTACCAATTCTTATATATGCCATTTTTATCAATATCAATCTTTTATACGGAAGCATTTAACTTAATAAAAGCTTAATAGGAAAAGTAATATTAAATGTGATGTTATCCTTTTCTTCCCCCCTCTGCTTTCACTAATGTATCTTTTTCATTCTAACCTTGCTGTGTTGGCTTTTTTCAGATTGCAACTTCAATCACCTTCTCACCTCCCTCCACATTTCCCTAACTATCTTTCCCACTTTTTCTAAGATCCCGAACTGAACTTGTTTCTTCCCCATGCAAGAGTAAATTATTTTCCTGTTCTCTTCAAGTTTCAGCTTGATGCATGCTTAGTCACACAGCTGTGTCTAAGTCTTTGCAACTCCACGGACTGTAGCCAACCAGGCTCCTCTGTCCATAAGATTCTCCAGGCAAGAATACTGGAGTGGGTTGCCATTTCCTCCTCCAGGGGATCTTCCTAACCCAGGGATCAGACCCACGTCTCTTGCATTTCCTGCAACGGCAGATTGACTCTTTACAGCTAAAGCCACCTGTGAAGCCTATAAAAGAGAAGCATTCTGTCACCACCTTGATTTTCTCAGAAATTCTGAAGAGGAACATTTCCCCTTTACTCAGAGTGGATAGAGCAGCTTATTCATGAACACCTTCAAGGTGAGACCGGGTCAACCTCTATTCCTTTTTCTGTTTGAGGGCTGGATTGAAACGGCCAGTGGGTGTACACCCATGGCGGATGCATGTTGATGTATGGCAAAACTAATACAATATTGTAAAGTAAAAAAAAAATAAATAATTTTAAAAAAAAAAGAAAAGAAAAGGCCAGGGTTCCCTGCTCCCTAATGGTGAGGAGGAGTGAAGGCTGAGGATCTGGTTTTCAAGGGCAGATGGGTTGAGAGAGGCACATTCTATGATGCTTTCTGTCTGTTTGCAGCTGGGTTTGTGCACCAAATTGTCATCTTTCTTGGGGCTGGCAAAGTGTTTGCAAAATATTTGAATGTGTAGAACTGTTAGGGAGGTAATAGAAAGCCTCAGCTTAATATCAGTTCAAAACCACACTCAAGCCCACCAAATACATCAAAATCCATGCATTTTTTGAGTTATTAAACTCCACATATCTAGTGAGAAAGCTTATGCTCTCCTGAATTCCTGTATCTCTATATTCAATTGCTTAAACTGATGAGAGAGGAAAAAGGCGGCAAATTAGAGCTTCTTTGATGTGTTACAAGGTCCACTGACATCAGGTCCTGTATTTCTCTTCATCTCTTGGGACAACACTCTACCTTTCCATTTGCCCTAAGTTGACTAAAAAAATTATTCATAACATAAGATTGAGAGTTATGTTTATTTGGCAGAAATTCTTAAGACTTGAAGTCCAGGAGGCAACATCTCAAATAACCCTGAAAGAACTCCTCCAAGGAGTCGTGAATAAAAGTCAGTTTACACAAGAGTTTTACAACAAAGGGCAGGTAGTCTTAATGTCAATAGATTATTGTTAATTAAAAAAAAATCAGATATCACAAGTTAGATAATTTAGTACTTTTCTTTGCATGGAAAGATGTCAGTCTGTGCTCATTGAAATCATTCTTTTGATATGTACCTCCTTTAGTGGTTCAAACAGTAAAGAAATGCCTGCCATGCAGGAAACCTGGGTTTGATCCCTGAATCAGGAAGATCCCCTGGAGGAGGAAATGGCAACCCATTCCAATATCCTTGCCTGGAGAATTCCATGGATAGAGGGAGCCTGGCAGGCTACAGTCCATGGGGTTGCAAAGAGTCAGACACGACTGAGTGACTAACGCACTTTTCAGCTATCTGGGGCATGTATTCTGTGTTTTCATATCCTAAGTCCCCTTATGACTTACCAGCTCACGATCCAGTGGTGGCTGCGATCTCTGATGACTGTGACATCCTATGTTTCCGGATATAGTAGGCAATGCTCCATTTCTCACCTGTGATGCAAGAGAGATAAAAGTGTAGATGAATCTTCCAAGAAATGAAGGAAAGTGGAATAAAGAGAGAACAAAAGGAGGGAAAATAAAAAACAAAGCAGAAAAAAACAGCAAAAAAGTGAGAATGATAACTTGAACATAATTTTTTTTAAGGATTCTTGACAAGACTCTCTGGATCTGGAAAGTAGAAGCCACTTTTATCTCTGATGCTGAAAATTCAGCTTCTCTATGCACTGGTGCAGAACTGAATCTTGGAGACAGAGGTCTGAGTGAAGTAGAAAAAGAGAGCTTTATTGTTTTGCCAGGGAAAGGAGAACACAGTGGCTTCCTTCCTTGAGAAATTATGTGTTCCACCCCAGGAGGATTTGATGAGGAGTCTTAAAACAATACCTTAAGGATGGGGTTGCTGATGACATTAGGGTGTGTGGTAGTATGGTGAATTAGTTAATATTAATGTAGTGTGTACTTGAAATTTACTTTGAGAGTAAATCTCATACACACAGCAAAGAAATGAAGTGATACATATGTTAATTAACTTGATTATGGTAATAATTTTACAATGTATATATGTCAAAATATCATGTTGCATAACTTAAACATAATGAATTTTTATTTGTCAATAATACCTCAGTAAAACTGGACAAAGAATACACACACTTATTCATTCCATTTATATTTATTTAATGCTTACATTATATTAGTCATTATTCTGGGGACTTAACCAAGTGCTACATTTCTCAAATTCTCACTAGTAGAGTTTCCCTGCCTCTGCCATCTGTTTTAGGCTGATAATTTTGTGAAATACAATGGGTACAAGTGAAAAAGCTGACTCAGCATTCAAAAAACGAAGACCATGGCATCTGGTCCTGTCACTTCATGGCAAGCAGGTGGGGAAACAATGGAAACAGTGAGAGACTATTTTGGGGGGATCCAAAATTACTGCAGATGGTGACTGCAGCCATGAAATTAAAAGACGCTTGCTCCTTGAAAAAAAAGCTATGAACAATCTAGACAACATATTAAAAAGCAGAGACATTACTTTGTTGACAAAGGTCCGTCTAGTTACAGCTATGGTTTTTCTAGTAGTCATGTATGGATGTGAGAGTTGGACCATAAAGAAAGCTGAGTGCTGAAGAATTGATGTTTTTGGAGTTGAGAGTGTTGCGGTGTCGGAGAAGACTCTTGAGAGTTCCTTGGACTGCAAGGAAATCAAACCAGTCAATCCTAAAGGATTGAATATTCATTGGAAGTCCTGAATATTCATTGGAAGGACTGATACTGAAGCAGAAACTCCAATACTTTGGCCACCTGATGTGAAGGGGATGACAGAGGATGAGATGGTTGGATGGCATCACTGACTCAATGGACATGAGTTTGAGCAAGCTCCAGGAGGTGGTGATGGACAGGGAAGCCTGGTGTGCTACAGTCCATGGGGTTGCAAAGAGCTCGACATGACTGAATAACTAAACTTAACTGATTCTTAGTTACTGCAACCTTATCAATTTGCTATTAAAGTTTCTAAATACTGATGTTCAACTTCCATACTTTGGTAGATCAGTAATAATAATTTACATAAGGTCAAAACATCAGTCCATACTTTGAGTTGCACTGTAGAGGAGATATGAAATAATAATGCAGAAGCTCTGAACTTCATTCCAGTATCTGCTGCTCTTCTCGCTGTTTAATCATGTCTGAATCTTTTGCTACTCCATGAACTGTAGCCACCAGGCTCCTCTGACCTTAGGATTTCCCAGACAAGAATACTGGAGTGAGTTGCCATTTCCTTCTCCAGGGGATTTTTTGACCCAGGGATTGAAGCCACATCTCATGTACTGCAGGCAGATTCTTTACTGCTGGGCTACCAGGAAGCCCTCATTCCAGTAGAGAATTTATCAAAAAAATAAATTGAAATGTAACACCAGTATCATGAAATATTACAAGAGTCTTAAATAGTATAAAATAGATTGGTCTATAGTGTACTAACAGAAACCAATTTTAAGCAAGAAGAAAAATCACTACAAGTTGAAGTCCAAAATTGCTACTAATGGTTTCTTTCAAGGATAGGGATTAATTAGGTGGGGAGGCATTGAGAGCAGGATGTTGGTAATGGTTCTCTTCACTTTTGACCTTTTTACAGCCTTTAATTTGTTAAAAATTCTGTGCTCTATTACTTAAACAAATTCCTTAATTAATTTTAAAATTATAATTTAATAATATAATAAAAGTATATATTTCTTTAATGTCTAAGATGATGTTGTGAAAGTGCTGCATTCAATATGCTAGCAAATTTGGAAAACTCAGCAGTGGCCACAGGACTGGAAAAGGTCAGTTTTTATTCCAATCCCAAAGAAAGGCAATGCCAAAGAATGCTCAAACTACAACACAATAGCACTCATCTCACATGCTAGTAAAGTAATGCTCAAAATTCTCCAAGCCAGGCTTCAGCAATACGTTAACCATGAACTTCTAGATGTTCAAGCTGGTTTTAGAAAAGGCAGAGGAACCAGAGATCAAATTGCCAACATCTGCTGGATCATGGAAAAAACAAGAGAGTTCCAGAAAAACATCTATTTCTGTTTTAGTGACTATGCCAAAGCCTCTGACTGTGTGGATCACAATAAACTGTGGAAAATTCTGAAAGAGATGGGAATACCAGACCACCTGACCTGCCTCTTGAGAAACCTGTATGCAGGTCAGGAAGCAACAGTTAGAACTGGACATGGAACAACAGACTGGTTTCAAAAAGGAAAAGGAGTACGTCAAGGCTGTTTATTGTCACCTTGCTTATTTAACTTATATGCAGAATACATCATGAGAAACACTGGGCTGGAGGAAGCACAAGCTGGAGTCAAGACTGCCAGGAGAAATATCAATAACCTCAGATATGCAGATGACACCACCCTTATGGAAGAAAGTGAAGAGGAACTAAAGAGCCTCTTGATGAAAGTGAAAGAGGAGAGTGAAAAAGTTGGCTTAAAGCTCAACATTCAGAAAACTAAGATCATAGCATCCTGTCCCATCACTTCATTGGAAATAGATGGGGAAACAGTGGAAACAGTGGCTGACATTATTTTTCTGGGCTCCAAAATCACTGCAGATGGTGACTGCAGCCATGAAATTAAAAGACGCTTACTCCTTGGAAGGAAAGTCATGACCAACCTAGACAGCATATTAAAAAACAGAGACATTACCTTGCCAACAAAGGTCTGTCTAGTCAAGGCTATGGTTTCTCCAGTGGTCATGTATGGATGTGAGAGTTGTACTATAAAGAAAGCTAAGCACTGAAGAATTGATGCTTTTGAACTGTGGTGTTGGAGAAGACTCTTGAGAGTCCCTTGGACTGCAAGGAGATCCAACAAGTTCATCCTAAAGGAGATCAATCCTGGGTGTTCATTGGAAGGACTGATGTTGAAGCTGAAACTCCAATACTTTGGCCACCTGATGCGAAGAGCTGACTCATTGGAAAAGACCCTGATATTGGGAAAGATTGAAGGCAGGAGGAGAAGGGGACGACAGAGGATGAGATGGTTGGATGGCATCACTGACTCGGGGGACATGGGTTTGGGTGGACTCCGGGAGTTGGTGATGGACAGGGAGGCCTGACATGCTGCGGTTCATGGGGTCGCAAAGAGTCAGACATGACTGAGTGACTGAACTGACTGATTGATTGACCTCTTAGTAAAAATATATTTTCAATTCTCTTTTAAATTATCAATAATTGTAATGACAAAGGGCTTTTCTGATAGTGCAGTTGGTAAAGAAGCCACCTGCAATGGGGGAGATCTTTGTTCAGTCCCTGGGTCGGGATCCCACTGGGGAAGGGATAGGCTACCCACTCCAGTAGCCTACTCTTGGGCTACTATTATTCTTTGGCTACTATTATTCTTGGGCTTCCCTAGTGGCTCAGATGGTAAAGAATCTGCTTGCAATGCAGGAGACCTGGGTTCAATCCCTGGGTTGGGAAGATCCCCTGGAGAAAGGAATGGCTACCCACTCCAGTATTCTGGCCTAGAGAATCCCATGGACTGTATGCGGTCACAAACAATCAGACACGCTGAACCACTTTCGCTGCCACTCTCAGTTTAATGACGAAACTATGAGCCTGAATGCATTTAATCTTTGCTCATATATGTTATACCTCCTGCTATTCTTACACCATGGAGAAGGCAATGGCACCCCACTCCAGTACTGTTGCCTGGAAAATCCCATGGATGGAGGAGCCTGGTAGGCTGCAGTCCATGGGGTCACAAAGAGTCGGACATGACTGAGTGACTTCCCTTTCACTTTTCACTTGCATGCATTGGAGAAGGAAATGGCAACCCACTCCAGTGTTCTTGCCTGGAGAATCCCAGGGACGGGGGAGCCTGGTGGGCTGCCGTCTATGGGGTCGCACAGAGTCGGACACGACTGAAGCGACTTAGCAGCAGCAGCATTCTTACACTGTAGTGCGCCTGCAGGCTCACACACATATATACACAATTTATGTGATATATAATATTTATTCCAGTTGTTCTGCCATTGATTTTATTTATTCAGTTTCAAAGAAGGTAGTTTAATTTAGATGTCCTAAGCATTTGTGGGAAAACATTTTTCCTTAACTGAGGACAACACAGCCATCCAAGTGAAAGTTAAATGATTTAAATATGGTGAGATTCATGCATGCTGTTTGACTTTTTTCATTCTGGCGAAGCCTAGTCATGTGTGTACCACATGAAAAGGTCAACTTGAACATGGACATGACAGGTTTTCAAGGGAAAATTCCAAAACTTACTCTTCAACTTTTCCAATTAGGAAGATTCTCAGACATCTAAGCATACGTTTCAAGAAAGTTAAAATCCGAGAATCCCACTAACATGAAAAATACAGAAATCATAAAAAGACTTTCTGTGTCGTACTCTGGGTCCTTTACTCTGAAGATTCACAAGGATACACTTCGCCTCATGATATGCTGATGTCATTTTGTGGACACTTGGAAAGTAGATACAAATCTGAAGGGTATTAGAAGTAAAGGCACTGGTCATTGTCGCAGGTTTTGCCTTTCATTAGAGACTAAGTGAATAAACTGACTCATTGAACAGATATTTCGGAACTGATCTTCTATCTGGGAGGTATGTCATGCAAAATGCCACATGTTGGAAGCATAATCATGCAGGTGATAAAGACTGTGGTTCTGCCCGTAAGTGTTGGCAGAGAGGTATATCAGGTGAATAAGTCTAGCACACAAGGTGGAGTATGTTATGAGCTGCAACAGATGTACCACGAAATCTAAGAAAAATTCAGATTAAAAATACATCAGCTGAGTTTAGGGCTTGAGGGTACGTTTTACTAAAAACTCATCCCAACAGCAAGGTCAAATTCTCAAAGAAATGTGCCCATCCCCATGTTTTCAGACACACTGTGAATACACTGTGTTAAATTCTTTCCACAAAGAGTCAAGCTTCTTAACCGGAACAGACTGTTCTCAATTAAAGTGCTGTAATATATGATCTTAGGACCATTACAGGGGTAGTAGGTGTTGAGGTATTAAGCAGTCTTGTCTGGTGAGAGGCTTCTCAATCTAGTTCACATCCTGTATTGTAATCTCTCCTGATTCCTGGGCACATACCCAGGAAACAGCTTTGTATTGAAGCTGAGTGAGAAGACTGTGATGTGCCTCTTTCACTGACTGCCATCTTTTCAAAATCAGCAGAAAAAAAGCTCTTAACTCTTCTTTTATTTCTAATTGTCCATCAGTTCATTTCAGTTCAGTTCAGTAGCTCAGTCCTGTCTGACTCTTTGCGACCCCATGAACTGCAGCACGCCAGGCCTCCCTGTCCATTACCAACTCCTTATGTCCATTGAGTTGGTGATGCCATCCAACCATCTCATCCTCTGTTGTCTCCTTCTCCTCCTGCCCTCAATCTTTCCAAATATCAGGGTCTTTTCCAATGAGTCAACTCTTTGCATCAGGTGGCCAAAGTATTGGAGTTTCAGCTTCAACATTAGTCCTTCCAATGAACACCCAGGACTAATCTCCTTTAGAATGGACTGGTTGGATCTCCTTGCAGTCCAAGGGACTCTCAAGAGTCTTCTCCAATACCACAGTTCAAAAGCATCAAATCTTCAGTGCTCAGCTTTCTTTATAGTACAACTCTCACAACCATACATGACTACTGGAAAAATCATAGCCTTGACTAGACAGACCTTTGTTGACAAAGTAATGTCTCTGCTTTTTAATATGCTGTCTAGGTTAGTCATAACTTTTCTTCCAAGGAGTAAGTGTCTTTTAATTTCATGGCTGCAATCACCATCTGCAGTGATTTTGGAGCCCAGAAAAATAATGTCAGCCACTGTTTCCACTGTTTCCCCATCTATTTCCAGTGAAGTGATGGGACAGGATGCTATGATCTTAGTTTTCTGAATGTTGAGCTTTAAGCCAATTTTTTCATTCTCCTCTTTCACCTTCATCAAGAGGCTTTTTAGTTCCTCTTCACTTTCTTCCATAAGGGTGGTGTCATCTGCATATCTAAGGTTACTGATATTTCTCCCATAGTTTTACAAAAGCTTGGCAGGATCAAGTTTGGAATTAGACATGACTAGACTCCAGCCATTCCTCTGAAATTTGCCAGCTATGTGTCTTAGATAAATCATACCTTTATGCCCTCGATAGTTCACTTGTAAAATGAACTTTAGTAGTGATATAACATATATATATATATATATATATATATATATATATATATAAAATGTCTGGCACAAAGTAAGCCTCCAATAACATTTACCTGCTGCTGCTGCTAAGTCACTTCAGTCGTGTCCAACTCTGTGTGACCCCATAGATGGTAGCCCATGAGGCTCCCCCATCCCTGGGATTCTCCAGGCAAGAACATTGGAGTGGGCTGCCATTTCTTTCTCCAATGCATGAAAGTGAAAAGTAAAAGTGAAGTCGCTCAGTCGTGTCTGACTCTTAGTGACCCCATGGACTACAGCCTACCAGGCTCCTCCATCCACGGGATTTTCCAGGCAAGAGTACTGGAGTGGGTTGCCATTGCCTTCTCCTATTGCAATGGTAATAGCATCACTTTTATTTAACTGCCAACCATAAATAAATCTTCCATATATAAAGCCAGGTGTTCAGTACCCTTTGTCCAAAAATCTCTATTGATTTTCCACTTATCCAGATCCACTCCATTTTTACAATCCTAAATCCAACCTTACATTTCCTACAACAAATAGCTATGGCCTTCAAATTAAATGCTTACTTGGTCAATGCAATTTAGTGATAGCCAAGTGAGAAGTTAGAAAGTAGTTAAAAATATGCTAAAATTGCTGCTAAGTCGCTTCAGTCATGTCTGACTCTGTGTGACCCCTGAGACGGCAGCCCACCAGGCTCCCCTGTCCCTGGGATTCTCCAGGCAAGAACACTGGACTGGGTTGCCATTTCCTTCTCCAATGCATGAAAGTGAAGAGTGAAAGTGAGGTCGCTCAGTCGTGTCCAATTCTGAGCGAACCCATGGACTGCAGCCTACCAGGCTCTTCCGTCCATGGGATTTTCCAGGCAACAGTACTGGAGTGGGATGCCATTGCCTTCTCCGATGCTAAGATTAATGCATATATATTAGTTAATTCTAGTGCCATAATTTGTATATAGATACAGACACAGTTATGGGCTTCAGTCGTGGTTCAGATGATAAAGAATCCTCCCGTAATGCAGGAGACCTGGGTTGGATGCCTGGGTTGGGAAGGTCCCCTGGAGAAGTAAATCGCAACCCACTCCAGTATTCTTGCCTGGGAAGTCCCATGGACAGAGAAGTCTGGCAGGCTATAGTCCATGCTGTTTCAAAGAGTCAGACATGACTGACAGGCCAAACCAAATAGACACAGTTACTATGATTGGAAAATAGTTAGGTTGCCTAAGTCAAATTACAACTCCATTGATTACAAGGTGTGTGTAATCTCCTTCTTCTCCTTCTTCTTAAACTTATAGCACTGTGTGACACTTATTATCTCAATAAAACTGGAAGAAAATAGATAGCTGCAAGAAACAACACTAATAAATCCATATCTAGAAAATGATCACACAACACACAATGTTTGAGTTAAATAATAAATATGGGCTTCCCTGGTAGCTCAGATAGTAAAGAATCTGCCTACAGTGCAGGAGAAGAAGGAGAAGAAGAAGGAGGAGGAGGAGGAGGAGGAGGGGAAGGGGAAGAGGAAGAGGAAGAAGAAGAAGAAGATCGGAGAAGGCAATGGCACCCCATTCTAGTACTCTTGCCTGGAAAATCCCATGGACGGAGGAGCCTGGTAGGCTGCAGTCCTTGGTGTTGCTAAGAGTCGGGGATGACTGAGCGACTTCATTTTCACTTTTCACTTTCATGCATTGGAGAAGGAAATGGCAACCCACTCCAGTATTCTTGCCTGGAGAATCCCAGGGACGGGGGAGCCTGGTGGGCTGCGGTCTATGGGGTCGCACAGAGTCGGACACAACTGAAGTGACTTAGCATTGCAAAAAAAATACCAAGACTGGTTACTTCTGGAACAAGATTAGATTACAGTAGATTCTTACTGAATATTTTAAGCTTTATCTAATTTGAAGAATACTTACTTAAGTATTACTTAATACTTACTGGCTCTGGAGCCAAATGTCTTATATTCAAACTTTGGCTCTGCCATTCACCATCTTCTAACTCCCAGAATTTTATTCAAATGATCAGTGATTTCAGAGAGATAACTGATGATGTGTTTCCTCATGAGATTCGGAACAGCATTTCTGGCACTGTCATGTACATTAAATTTTGCCATTCCTGTTTTGCAGAGATTAAGGATTGAATATGTTGAGAAGGGAAGAGTGATGGTAATAGATAAACAGCAACATTAGTCTAACAGTGAGCCAGGAGTTTGAACACTTAAATATATAAAACTGAGTTTTATCTAACCAAGCATGAGCGGCTGCATGCCTAAGCAGAGTTTTTAATCACAAATATCACTTTTCATGATAATAACAATTTCAAAGAATTTAATGAAAATAAATTGAATCTATTATTCTGAGTAGTGTTACGATCATGTGGATTAAAATAATACATTTTGACTTTATATTGATTTTTTGTGTTAGTCATTCAGTTGTGTCTGACTCTTTTTGTGAGCCCATGGACTGTAGTTCACTAGGCTCCTCTGTCCATGGAATTTTCCAGGCAAGAATAACTGGAGTGGGTAGTCATTTCCTTCTTCAGGGGATCAAACCTGGGTCTCCTGCATTGTAGGCAGATTCTTTACTATCTGAGCTACCAGGGAAGCCCATATTTATTATTTAACTCAATGCAAATATATTTTGTATTACATTGTGTGTTGTGTGATCGTTTTCTAGATATGGATTTATTAGTGTTGTTTCTTGCAGCTATCTATTTTCTTCCAGTTTTATTGAGATAATAAGTGTCATACAGTGCTATAAGTTTAAAGTCTAAAGCATAATGATTTGACTTGCATATATCACATACATCATGAGATGATTATCACAATAAGTTTAGTAAACATCAATCTTGATGAAAACAATACTAATATTTAAAATTTTTAAAAATGCTTCTGTAAAATCAACTCATCTCTCCAACTTCTATTGACTACACACCATTCCACGATCATTTCCAGTCATAACAACAACCCTAGAAAAGTATTGTAAGAAATTAAATAGAAAGTAACAGTGAGTTTCTAGGAATCTCATTCAAGCTGTTTAATTTCAGCTTTCAGATTGTATTGGATTTTATGTTGCTGAACAATAATAATGACGATAGGTCCACTTTAGAGATTGGAGCTTTGGTGACAATAATTGGTCAGTCATTTATTTACTTACTCCTTAATATACTCAATTAACATTTTTGGAATGTTTACCATGGCCCAAGCACCATACTATTGTTTCATAGCAAAAAATACTGCCTTTTGTTTGTTTCCACATTAAAATAGTTTCTGTAAAATTTTGCATAAGAGAAGTTCCATATATAAAATAAGAATGGGAAATATTAATATGTGATCTATTTATTACACAGAAATACATGAGTAGGTACTCTTACTATCATAAAGGACAGAAGTTGGGGAAGTATATAGCATAAAATGCGAAATCCACTTTGGTGTTTCACCCACAAATTCATATGCATCTTTCAGAATTTTTGCAGTGTATTTACATATTCTCTCATATTTTCATATATAAAATGCATGTTTAGGTATGTATATGCATATACATATGTACAGTTTTAAAGTCATGTGGGTTTGTTTTAAACGTAGTATGTGTACACATCTACCATATACATATATGTATATGCACCATAACATATATGTATATGCACCATATAAGTACATGTATACACATATGCATACATATATATTTGGCACATATACATGTGGTACATATGATATGATGCATATGGTACATATATCAAAAAACATATAATTTTCTTTCTTTATATCTATATTTTGGAGACTTTTTTCCCATGTTAGTATATTAGCCATATAAAGTAGTTAGACACAATTTTTTTTTCTTTTAACTGAAGCATAAAAGGCTAGTGTAGTGAGGTATGCTTTACAGTTGACCACTAAAATTAACCTGTAAGATGTATATTACAATTACCAATTTAGTAAGTCTGGAGAGGTGAAGAATGATTTCCCCATTTTGAGAAGTAGGAAATGCTGAAGCCTGGGTATGAATTTAAGTCCTTGTGTGTCTTATGTTGTTTCTTTTTTCTTAAATCTTATTCAGTATCTCATTTGCAAGAGTCATAAAAAGATAAACATTATGATTTTTGATGTATAAAATGAGATAAAGTGAAAATTGCTCAGTCACGTCTTTGTAACCTCATGGACAAATTTCTCCAGGCCAGAATACTGAAGTGGGTAGCTGTTCCCTTCTCCAGGAGATCTTCCCAATCCAGGGGTTGAACCCAGGTCTCCAGCAATTCAGGTGGATTCTTCAACAGCTGAGCCATTAGGGAAGCCCATAAAGTGGGATGGTCTAGGTCAAAAGAAGCAATATTACTTAGATAAGAATGCTGAACCTTTGGGTGCAAAGTTTTTAAAAAGACTAGCTTTTTCTCCAGCTATTTTTATTTTACTTTAGGCATTTTCTGAATTTATTACATAGTAATAGTACATAACTGTGACAAAGGTTCTTGTGAAGAGTATGGATGGGGTACAGATTAAATAAGAGGGGACAAAATTTAATGGCTTTTACCTATTTGGGGTCTCCCAAAAGTAGTTGTGGGAAACAAAGGAGACGGGTTCAATCCCTGGGTCAGGAAGATCCTTTGGAGAAGGGAATGGCAACCCCACTCCAGTATTCTTGCCTGGGAAATCCCATAGACAAAGGAGGCTGGTGGGTTATAGTCCACAGGGTTGCAAAGAGTCAGAGATGCTTGAAATGACACACATGCAAAAGTAGTTGCTAAGAGAAATATTTGAATCCTTGTGGTTTATTCTGGAGGATAATTCTACAACTCACTCGAGAGGTAGTGGGGAGAGTGAGACCAGGAAAAATAAACCCAATACCAAGTGCAGCAATGGCTTCTGGGTAACCTTGAGTACTAACTAATGTAGAAACTGCTTCAGATATGTCCCACAAAAGAGAGTGGGACTAGGACATTTAGTCACAAAACCCCACCCCTCCATAGTTGGAAATTGTTCCCAAGGGTATTAATTCTCCTGTCCTTTCCTCCACTGGTGGGTTGTTTCTATGCTTGGCTGAATGGCCTTTCAAGATATCAGAAAGCAAAGCAGAAGATCTCTTATCAGAAAGCTGCAAAGTGCAGGGAACTATCCACCATCACTGTCCTGAAATCAGCCGGGAAGAAGTGATATAGTTGAGGGCATTATGAGTGTCACTTTCAGTCTCATTACCCATTCAGCAGTGAAGAGCCAGGCAGGCTTGGTTAGAATTACAAAGTAGATGGAAAATCTCTGTGGGACTTTTCTATTGCTCCATCAATAAACTCTCTTCTGCTTCCTCCCTCACTGACCATCCTAGACCAACCTCCATGCAAGCTTTACTTGCACCTTGCCATCATCAAACATATTTGCACATCAACAAAAATGTTAAAGCAATATTTAAAATAAGTTATATTTTACAAGCACAATTAAATTTTAATCAAACACCTTCAAAGAAAGGATAGATTCATGAAACCAAAGAAATGATGTAATACACAACAGACGGATGGTGAGATCATTATTTGGAGACTGGTTTTTATTCCATCTAATTGTAATGAGAAATAAAAATGAATATATTCAAGGAAACTGTATTCACTAGATAATTATTTTTTTTCTTTATTCAACACTGATTTATAAAGGGCCTTGTATGTGTCAGGCATAGTTAAAGATGTAACAGGTATTACACAATACAACCTAGACCAAGGCACAGGAGATCACAAAACTCAAGAAAGTTTAGTCTAGAGAATAGATATGATTAATATGCAATAAATAAATATGTGGAATAATTACTGATTCCCATAAGTGTTATGAAAGAAATCGACAGGATGAGATGAAGAGTTACCAGATTGAGTGGGATAGGTAGAGGGACTTTAGATATGATTGTGAGAAAAGGCCTATTTAAAGATATATAAGCTGAGTTTCTTAAGGTAGAAATCAGACCACCATGTTGCAAAACTGGGGAAATCAGTCACATAATAGCTTAATGAGTGTTACCCCGGGAATTGTGTGGTACACAGTACACAGCTATATATGATAGCTTTGATGGGAAAGAGAAAGACTGGGGAAAGAGCATTCCAGGCCAGACAAACAGCAAATGTGAAGTCTCTGAATTGAAAATGGTAAGTTTAAGCCTGGAGACTAATATGTGTAGGAAAAGATGGGGTAGGGGATGAGATTAAAAGAGATAAATTAGCCATTTATCTATGCAGAATCTATGCAAAATTGACCTATGCAGGAGAAAGGAAAGATGAAGATGAGAAAAGAGGGGAAAAAAAGACAGACAGAAGGAAAAAGAGAGTGAGAAAGAAGAGGAAGGATAGGAAGTAATAAAGGATGAAAAATTTAAACAAATTTAAAATTGCAGAAACAATATAGATAAGTGAAGAGTCATAACGTTGCTTGAAGGATAAAATTGAAGACCACAGTGATTTAGAAGAAATTATTAAGACTCAGAAAACAAACATGGTAATACTTGCCAATATCTCAGAAAAAACAAAAACAAAAAACCTAAATACACTTAGAGGTATAATGAGATATAAAGAACTATAATCTAGGAGGAATGACCAATATAGAAATAGGAAATGTGAATTCTGCTTTCCTGATATTTTAAAACCAAGTTTGTCCAGTAATGCTTATGGGACAAGTCGGATAGACAGTCTTATAGGATCGGTAAAAAATGATTTCTATGTCCTATGTTACATCTTATTTTCTATATTTATGCTTTAGTAACCCAGGTGGTGCTAGTGGTAAAGAACCCACCTGCCAATACAGGAGACATAACAGATGTGAGTTTGATCCCGGGGTCAGGAAGATTCACTGGAGGAGAGCATGGCAACCCACTCCAGTATTCTTGCCTGGAAAATCCCATGGACAAAGGAGCCTGGTGGGCTACAGTCTATTGGGTCACAAAGAGTCAGACACAACTGAAGTGATTTAGCACACAAACCATGTAACAGATTCTTATGTCGACTTGGTTTCAAATATGTCTAAAAGAAAAAAAGTTGAAGCAGTTACACACTTTGATAGGCACACACAAGTTTTGCTCTGCTATCCACATTATCTGTAGGATTGTCATTCTTTTTGTCTTTTTACTTTGCATTCAAAATGTAAGCACCAATTATTTCAGTTTAGTTCAGTCGCTCAGTTGTGCCTGACTCTTTGCAACCCCATGGACTGCAGCACACCAGGCCTCCCTGTCTATCACCAACTCCTGGGGTTTACTCAAACTCATGTCCATTGAGTTGGTGATGCCATCCAGCCATCTCATCCTCTGTTGTTCCCTTCTCCTCCTGCCTTCAATCTTTCCCAGCTTCAGAGTCTTTTCCAGTGAGTCAGTTCTTTGTATCAGGTAGCCAAAGTGTTAGAGTTTCAGCTTCAGCATCAGTCCTTCCAATGAATACTTAGGAATGTTTTCCATTAGGGTTGACTGGTTGGATTTCCTCGCAGTCCAAGGGACTCTCAAGAGTCTTCTCCAACATCACAGGTCAAAAGCATCAATTCTTCGTCACTCAGCTTTCTTTATAGCCCAACTCTCACATCCATACATGACTACTGGAAAAACCATAGCTTTGACTAGATGGACCTTTGTTGGCAAAGTAATGTCTCTGCTGTCTATGTTGGTCATAACTTTTCTTCCAAGGAGCAAGCATCTTTTAATTTCATGGCTGCTGTCACATCTTTTAGTTGTGGATAAATTTCTGTGTTGTTTTGAATTGAGTTATAATCAGTTAGAAAATCTGACATGCATGTAATCTAATGTCTACAAACATTAGAACTCTTAGATATGTTTTCTGTTTCTTGTAGGGATCAGGACAAGATGAGGATTTGATTTAGTCCTCACCCATGGAAAGGAGAAAACCTTTGATCATCTCTGTTAAATTTCTCCATGGATAAGTATTGAGAAAAAATATTTTTGCTTGAAGTTTGCCTGTTATTACATTGTGCATTTCAGGTTTGGTTTAATGGACAAAATACTAGATAGAGGTAACACCGACCACTGACGTGTGCATGAAAGCATAGCATTATGAAAACTGATCATGGTGAGACTTTTTGAGCTTGACAGTGCTTCTGTAGGTTAAAATGTTTTAAAATCAAGATCTATATCAAGAGTCTAGAATGTGAAGAATTGCAATATGTAACAAAAGGTTGACTAAGCCCATGTATTGAATATGCATGCCATCTGAGCAGACAGAATGGTTAGTGTGTCTCCATGCCTTGTACATATTTGGTGTTCATGGTAAGTGCTAGCAGCCTAATTCTGTTTTTTGGAGGAGCACTGCATGGAGTGAAAAAGAAAAAGCACTTTAGTGTTAAATTCTATTACTGTTTGGCTCCACCACAAAGTAAAGTCCCAGATTCTAGAGAATCACATAGCCATAATATTACAACGTGGTTTTATTTTCATTCATCCCATTGAATCATTGTTTCAACAAATAAATGCAAATTCAAAGCATGTGGATTTGTCATGCACATGCTTTGTATTGGGCACTGTGAGAGTAAATGCAGAAGAAACGGAATTCTCTAAGATTGGGCTTCCTTGATAGCTCAGTTGATAAAGAATCCACCTGCAATGCAGGAGATCCCCATTGGATTCCTGAGTTGGGAAGATCCACTGGTGAAGGGATAGGATACCCACTCCAGTATTCTTGTGCTTCCCTGTGGTTCAGCTGGTAAAGAATTCGCCTGCAATGTGGGATACCTGGGTTTGATTCCTGGGTTGGGAAGATCCCCTGGAGAAGGGAAAGGCTACCCACTCCAGTATTCTGGCCTGGAGAATTCAATAGACCACTTGCTTAGTCCATGGGGTCTCAAAGAGTTGAACACAACTGAGTGACTTTCACTTAAGGTCATCTCTGAGTAATGTGGTTTTCCATCACATCCACTTGTTCCACAGACTGCCTCATAGTCCTTTCAAATCTTTAAAAATGTTCCAGAGTCCTAGGGATCCTGTGAGACAGTTAGGTGGAATTTCTTACTCTTCATAATATCTGGAGGTAAAATGTACAAAAACCCATGAGATCACTTTGCCCATGAAGACTGAATACCTGCAGGTAGATAGACAGTGTGAGTCTTTACTTTGTGAACAAGAGAAATTTAAATCCCAAATAGTAGAAATGTTCTTGGCAAGGTGGTTTGTGCTCAGTTGCTTGGTTGTGTCTGACTCTTTGCAATTCCATGAACTGTAGCCCACCAGGCTCCTCTGTCCATGGGATTTTCCAGGCAAGAATACTGGAGTGGGTTGCCTTGCCCTTCTTCAGGGATGGTGCTTTGGGTCTTAAGATAATTTTGATTTGTTAACTGTCTGATATAAGCTTCCTAGTTGGAAATATTGGTCTTCGAATAAAAATCATCTCTATGATATATCTTGGTAAAATCATGCGTGATCTTGTCCCTTGTTTTCATGTGTAAAATGTAGTTCTCCAGCTAGAAATAAGCTGTGTGGAGATATTGCTTTATCCAATGTGCCAACGTCAGAATTCTATCTGATATCAGATTTGAACCTTCTTGTACAGACACTGACATACCCATAAGTGTAGTTAAACCTATACACTTATTAATTTTAATAAATTTGCATATATACAAACTATGATGAATTATATAACAGGACCCCATATAAAAATAAATATAATTACTGAAAAATATATGCCTATATATCTGTCTATTGTTCAGTTGCTAAGTCATATCTGACTCTTTGTGACCCAGTGGACTGCAGCACACCAGGCTTCCCTGTCCTTCATTGTCTCCCAGAGTTTGCTCAAACTCATGCCCATTGAGTGGGTGATGCTATCCAACTGTCTCATCCTCTGTCACCCTCTTCTTCTCTGTCTATACATGCATATAAACCTATTTAAACACACACACACACACAGTGAGATTTAGGTTTCTAGCCACATCAGTGCATTGGGTGACGAGTCAATGACTCTTTTCTGTTTGTTTGTTTGTTTTTTTAGTTTCAGTTTCAAACTCTTTCACATAACCACTTCTTACCATATTTGTGTAAGATCTAATCTTTAAAAGAGGCCAATTATTCCTATAATACCCAGGATGTCTGGGCTTCCATGTTAAATCCTGATCGATGAGTATTTAGGGTATATAAAGAGATGATAGCCTTTATTATTAAATGCATCACTCTGACCATTGTTTGGAGGGTGTATAAGAAAGGGATAGCACTGGAATCTGGAAGATCATTTAGGAGGATATTGCAGACAGATGGAAGGAAGTAGACAAGTTCACTATGTATTTTGGAGGTAGACTTGATAGGACTTGATTAAAATGTGAAAATGCTTTTTAAATTCCATATACACTTTAGATGACAAATCTCTTAAAAAGTAGAAAATTCTCATAATATCGACCAATAATGAGCTGAGTGGTAGCTTCTCCTTAACTGGAACAGGTGACCTTAGGTTGCTCAGAGTGCGCTCCCATTATCTTATACATTTCACATTTTATTCCTTGACAGTGTATGTCAGGTTGCTATATGTCAGCCCTTTATGAAATGTTTAATACACAATACCTTTTATCTACAATGCTGTTATTATTTTTAAGAAATTTCATGGAAGAAGGAAAAGAACATTGGGCTTTGAGCCAAAATCACTGAGCACAATTAATGTAGAACTAATTACCCCAGTCACACTGGACCTTTCAGAATCTTCTAATCTGTAACAATGAGGATAAAAACATCTGTTCAGTCTCCCCCGCAGAGCTGTTGTGAGTATCTAATGGGGGCAGTAACTCTGGTCTCTGGCTCTAATGCTGTGTTGAACATGTGCCTCATTTTGTTTCACCTCCTATTTTAATTTCTCATGTAGTTTATATGTTGCTCTTCTCCACAAGGTCCTTAAGTCCTTGAAGTCTAGTAATGTGTTGATTCATCTTTGCATCTTCCCCAGCTTGAGCACAGTGCTTTGAACACAGTGGCCCTAAGTACAAAGTGAAGTTTATTGAGCAAGGTATATGAGATATTTTATAAGTTATAAATGGATCTCAACATATACAATTATAGTGAATTGATGAGTCACTGCACTCTGATTCTCTACTGGACATCTGAGTGATACAGGTAGGTCGGCTTTCAACTTGAATCTACAGGCAGGTACCAGTTGCAGTAATTAGTTTACATTGTTGGTGAAATTCAAGAAATCTAACTCAAAGTGACTTAAGCTCTAAAGGACTGAGAAGCTCACAGGCAGGAAACATGAGATGCATGGCTGGCTTAAGGCATTCTTTGTTCTCTGGCTCTTGTGGCTTGACTCTCCTATCCCTTCTTTTACCTTGAACTGGATTGCCTGATCACGGAACGATGTTTGTAAAATTCTGTAGAAGTTTTAGGCTTTACATCTGTTCACCAGTCTCTGCAGGAAAGGGGTGACATTCATAAGCGGTGATGCTGAGTTTTGGGGTGTGATTTTTTGTTTAATCTTATATATATATGGGGGTCCCAGGTGGTGCTAGTGGTAAAGAACCCATCTGCCAATGTGGTAGGTGTAAGAGATGCGGGTTCAATTGCTGGGTCAGGAAAATCCCCTGGGGGAGGAAACAGCAATGCAGTCTAGTATTCTGGCCTAGAGAGTCCCATGGACAGAGGAGCCTGGTGGGCTCCAGTCCATAGGGTCTTAAAGAGTCAGACACAACTGAAGCAACTTAGCACGCGCGTACACACACACACACACACACACACACACACACATTTGCCGTCAGTTAATGCAATGACACTTTATAGTCACTGAGATAAATAAAAAGTCCCTCTCTTATTGACAAAAGGGCCCCACTGGTTAAGACTAACAGGGATTCTTTCCTAAAGCTGATACTGAATTGAACACTACTACACACTGGAAAAACAGCGGAACAGCTGCCAGAGATTCAATATCTGTTTTGGATTTACTGTCTCCCATCCCAAATTCATATGTTGAAATCCTAATCCCTAAAGTGATGGTATTTGGAGGTGGAATTTTTGAGAGGTAAGTAGGTTTAGAGGAGCTAAGGTTGATGAAACCCCATGATGGGATAATTTCCCTCACAAGAAGAAGAAACACTAGAGTCTTCTCATTCTCTGCCTTTCTTTCTTTACCACGTGAGAATACAATGAGTAAAGAAGCCAAGAAGAGAGGTTTCCTTAGAACCTGCAAGCCAAGAAGAGAGGTTGCCTTAGAACCTGACCAGGTGGGGTCCCAACCACTGGGCTTCCTGATCAGCAGAACTGTGAGAAATGCATTTCTGTTTTGAAGCCATCTGCATGCTCAGTCACTCAGTTGTGTCCCACTGTTTGCAACCCTGTGGACTATAGCCCACCAAGCTCCTCTTTTCATGACATTGACCTGGCAAGAATACTGGTGAAGGTTGTCATTTCCTACTCCAGGGGATATTCCTGACCCTGGGATTGAACCTACATCTCCTGCATCTTCTGCATTGGCAGGAGGATTCTTTACCACTGGGCCACCTGGGAAGCCCTTTTAAGTCATTAGTCTATGGAATTTTGCTATGGAACGGATCCCTGCCTGAGAAAATATCCAATATACTCTCAAACAGCCTGGAATTGTAGGGAGACTCATGGCCTCTCACATTATTCAGAATCATAACATAGAGACCAGGAAATATGATATTTATTATCTTTCTTATTACATTATGAATAAAAATATTAACCATTTACTGCCATTATGTTAGGTACTTTATCACACCTTATCTCATGTAATATGCCCAAGAACCCTGAAATGAATATTAATATCCCCTTGCTGCTAAGCTGCTAAGTCACTTCAGTCATGTCTGACCCTGTGCGACCCCATAGACAGCAGCCCACCAGGCTCCCCCGTCCCTGGGATTCTCCAGGCAAGAACACTGGAGTGGGTTGCCATTTCCTTCTCCAATGCAGGAAAGTGAAAAGTGAAAGTGAAGTCGCTCAGTCGTGTCCAACCCTCAGCGACCCCATGGACTGCAGCCCACCAGGCTCCTCAGTCCATGGGATTTTATAGGCAAGAGTACTGGAGTGGGTTGCCATTGCCTTCTCCGTAATATCCCCTTACAGCTGAGCAAACTGAGGCTCAGAGTTACCGATTATCACAACTAGTAAGAGGCTATACTAATGTCAATTGCCATATACTATATGTTTATTGGCAACCATTTTGGTAAAAGGCCAAATAGCAAGCAATTTATTCTCAGTGAATGATATAGTCTATGTTACAACTACTCTGTCACAAAAGTAGCCATATATAATATGTAAACAAATGCTGTGTGGCTGTGTTCCAATAAAACTTTATTTTCAGCTACTGCAATTTGAAATTCATAAATTTTTTACAGGTCATTAAATAGCCTTCTAGATTCCTTTCAATATAAAATGCAAACATAAAATCCAGCCTTCTGCTTATTTTGATTCAATGCTTATTTAATCAAATAAGCAGTAGGCTGGATTTACCATTCAGGGCATAATTCGTTGATATGCTCTATTGTCACCCAGAAAAGTCTCACTGGATTCTAGGATGGACTTGGGAGCATTTCTGTGCCCATCTGGTTGTAGAAGTACCTCTGTTAGCTTCATATACTTATGGAAAGTGCATTCCATGCCTTCTCAGTTAGCGGCCCACAGACCGTGGTCTAGAGGCTGACACAGTGAGATCTTGCAGTTGTCTTGACCATTGGGTCAACCCATCCACCTGGATTCAAGGCTTTAGTGATCATAAGAGCATGCCCTGTGGATAATGGACTTTGTAAAGTATCCTAGATCTTACGAGCCATGTCACCTCTTTGTTGTGCTACCAGTGTGCATTCATTAAGAAAAAGTTTTCTGTAAGCCTGGTACTAACTTATTTCTTTTGCTAGTCTATGCCTTTCATTAAACATTAAACATTGATTTGGACAAACAGTAAAACATTGAATTGGAAGAGCAAGTGTTTGATGTCTCCTCTCTTTCCCTCTGTTAAGAAATATCCCCCACCATGCCACTGAAGGCAATCAGGAGCCAACACCTGTCATTTAGCACCAGCTGAACTTGCTCATCAATGCTACATCCTGGACCATGTTCAGGTCCAGCTTGAAGCAGAGGCAAGTAAGCAGCTGCCTGGAGAGAATCAGCACAAACTTGAACAGGTGCCTGGAGGCCTGAATACTTCAAATATTTAAGATGGGAGCCTTGCCCACAAGTAATTTTAAACATACACATTTATCTTTGGTTTTTGTCCTCAGGCCCATTTTGTAAAAGCATATCAGCTTCCTTCTGTAGTTTGACTCTTCATTTTAGAAACATTTCAGTATTTTTCTTTTCTTTTTTTTTAATGGTGAGTCATTATACTGTCAAACAGCTCAGTGATTTGTTTTATATATGCCCAGCTTGCTAATGAAATTCCCAAACTAAGGTGTAAGAAAACCAATCTGCTTCATATAAAATCTCTCAGCATAAAATTTAAGGTCTATGACAATTTTGCCTGTAAGTTTTAATTTTAATATAGTTTTGAGTTTGAGTTCTAGAAATCAGAGTCATAGGCAAGAAGCAAGAAGCCCACTGGTTGCAGATATGGCCAGATGAAGCCGTTGTATTTGTGAGCAGTGGCTGTACTGGGCCACTCTATCTTCTGAATACAATTTAAGTTGGATCTTTCTGTCTAAGATAATTGGTAACCACATATAGAAATTTCCTTCAGCTTCAGCTAAAGTAGGGTCAGCCTCCAAGGCTTGTGACTCTG
Organism: Bos indicus; assembly: GCF_029378745.1. NCBI lineage: Eukaryota > Metazoa > Chordata > Mammalia > Artiodactyla > Bovidae > Bos > Bos indicus. The sequence goes on from NC_091761.1 coordinate 113,959,697, forward strand.
GTAGTTCTAATGGTCATTTGACAGGACCAGGCTGCCAGAAAAATGTCATTTAAACACCTTGGGTTGTGAGTCCAATTACATTTTTTGGTTTATTTTTGCTTTATTGATTGGTGTTTCTCATTTTAACCATGGCCTTAGTGCTCTTGGTTTAATTCACACTTTTATCTCGAAGGGAAAAGGCATCCATTTGGTACATCAATAATTTAAAGATTTGTCAACTGCTTTTGTGCTTTCATTTTGATTCCCCTTTGCACAATCTTGATTTTATTTAATATTTCCTACGAAATGCTACTTTTATTATTGCATGCCTATTGATAAAGATGCATTTGCTAACATGTTGTTGATGAATATTCCATGGATATTAGGAAAATTGTACATTCACTCTTTCACAAAATTATATTGATTAAATTCCTCCTACATTCCAGGTCCTCTGTGGGCACTGGGAACACAACGTAGAGTAGATTAGACACATTAGCACACCCTGATGCTACTACAAGTCTAATAAGATGAGTACAAAATAGGATATAGTTTATAATATAATGTGTTATTGGATAGAACCAATACCAACTCTAGTAGGTTGCTGGGAAGATCTATGCTGGGGAGGGATACACAGGAATGAAAACATCAAAACTGGTATGTGCAGACTCACAGAAGTCATTGATTGTAGATACTGTTCTCGTTTTTCAACCGAAAAGACTGAACCTCAGAGAGGTTAAGTGCTCAGGAGGATCTAGCCACCAAATCATTTGGCCAAGATCTGGAGAGATAGCCTCATATACTGGTGATGATGATCAAATATTCTATCCACAGCAGTTAGGTCCAGCTTCCACCACTTGCTTGTTCTGTGATTTTAGGAATGTTGGTTAAAGTTTGTGCACCTAAGTTTCTTTATCTTTAAAATGAGTATATAAAGAGTATCATCTTCTTCTGAGTTGCCATAAGGATAAAATTAGTAAATATTAACCAAGAGCTTGGAACTATGCCTACTATATAGTAGACCCATCAAAGTGTTTGATACATAAAATAAATCTTAAAATATGAGTACCTGGTCTGGGCTCCAGAACCTGTTGGCTTGGGCTGACTACTGGTGTACAGCTAGGTACTTCAGGGACTTCAGGGAAAGGGAAAAACAAACAGCAACAAAAGCTGTCTCCTCTGGTTTGTAAATGTTTGGTATTTCATTTAAAGAGAAGTTTTTTTTTTTTCCCATCCTCCAATTGATGTTTTTAGTTAAAACTGTTGAACTCATATAAATAAGGCTGAGCCTCCTTCCCAGAGGATGAATTAATCAAGGTATCACTGCTGGGAAAAAGTTAAATCATTTAGCATCTTTGAATCAAGAATTAAATAAAGTCATGCTTATTTATTTTATCTTAAATATGTTAAAGCCAGTACAACACTTCTAACCATTGTGTGTATATATTTTTGTGTGCTCAGTTGTGACTGACTCTTTGTGACCCCCTGGACTGTAGCCTGCCAGTCACCTCTGTCTGTGGGATTTTCCTGTCAAGAAGACTGGAGCTAGTTGCCATTTCCTTTTCCAGAGGATCTTCTCGACCCAGGGATTGAAACCCATCTCCTGAATTGCAGGAGAATTCTTTACCATCTGAGTCACCAGCAAAGCCCCAGTGATGGCTTTGTATATATCTATAATGATGTTACACCACAGGGCACAATTATATATTTAGCTATAAAAATTCTGTTGAGAAATAGGTTCATTTTATCAAATAAACATGGGAACTGTCAAATATATACCAGTTAGATCTACTTAGTTATTTATAACCTCTAATAAAATAGATAAATCAACTTCGCCAGTATCTCTTTAAAGTATAGAAATGCTATTTTCTAGATTTTTTTTAAAGTGTTTGTTTATCAGTACTCCAGAGAAGAAATAAATCTTAGGATTGATTCTCCATAAATAAGCTGATTCATATTAGTCCCAAGAGCGATTTAAATCAAGCTGTAAAATTGTCTGATCCACAATAAGCAAGTGATGTTTTATCAAGTAGCATAACGTATTTAAGATAAATAACTTATATATATAAGTTATTATATAAATATATATATTATTTATATATATATATAAATAATAAATAACTGGAAAGATAACTTAGATTTTATACATTTTACTTTATCCTTAGGAAGGGTGTAACACTTTATTAAGTTAGAGTAACTTCTTTAAATCCAATTATTTCACATTTTATATCAAATTATTTTCTGAAATCTATATGCTGGCCTCAATGAAATCATGAGTTTACTGACAATATTTAAAAAATATATGTATATGTTTCTCAGGGAAAAACTAAAGTGTCCAGTTCCACCTTTATAAATTAATTAAATTCATATTAAATTTCACTATTTCATCTTTGCTACCTTAGTTTAATTCTGTCTGTGATGGAGAATAATTGCTTACTTTGGCATTGTGGGAATTGAACATGACATTATAAGTAAAGCTCTTGCAAAGTGCTTGGCACTTATTAAACACTCAGAAAATTAAGCATTATTGTTAATATTAAAATAAAGAATGTATATTAAAATAAAGAATGTATATTAAAACACGTGCTCATACACAAAGTGAGTCTTTGTAAAACGTGTTTCTTTCTTTCTTTCTTGAATTATTTATGGTTTTGGTAAGACGTTATTTTCTTGGGCTCCAAAATCACTGCGGATAGTGACTGCAGCTGTGAAATTAAAAGATGCTTGCTCCTTGGAAGAAAAGTTATGACCAACCTAGACAGCATATTAAAAAGTAGAGACATTACTTCGTTGACAAAGGTCTGTATAGCCAAAGCTACGGTTGTTCCAGTTGTCATGTATGTATGTATTAGATCATAAAGAAGGCTGAGTGGGGAAGAATTGATGCTTTTGAACCGTAGTTCTGGAAAAGACTCTCGAGAGTCCCTTGGACTGCAAGGAGATCACACTAGCCGATCTTAAAGGAAATCAACCCTGAATATTCATTGAAGGGACTGATCTTGTAGCTGAAACTCCAATACTTGGGTCACCTGATGCGAAGAGCTGACTCATTGGAAAAGACTCTGATGCTGGGAAAGACTAGGGGCAGGAGAAGAGGGCGACAGATGATAAGATGGTTGGTTGGCATCATTGACTCAATGGTCATGAGTTTGAACAAACTCAGGGAAATAGTGAAGAACAGGGAAACCTGGCATGCTATAGTCCACGGGGTCACAAAGAGGTGGACATGACTGAGCGACTGAACTGAACTGAAAGAAGTTGAAGTTGTCACATTGAGGAGAAATGCCTATCAGCTACATTCATAGAGAACCAAGAGGATCAAAAGATTTGCATAAAGAGAATGTGTGTGTTATGGAAAGTGACAGTGGGCTCTCTTCTCCCCTACCTATTTGTACCTGGCATATATTAGACCTTCAGTAAATAAATAAAATAAACACAAATTGCATTTTAAAAATGGAGCATACTGAAGTAGGGACCCAGTTAGGAATTTAAGTAATATTATAATCCAACTGGAAACAAGAAATAAAGTACTTAATGTGTATGCAGTTAAAAAATCATATTTACTAGTCTGGTCTTTTTAAAATCGTATTATTCTTTTTGGCTGTGCTGGGTCTTCGTTGTTACACATGGGCTTTCTTTAGTTGCAGTGAGTGGGGCTACTCTCTCGTTGCAATGCACAGGCTTCTCATTGTGGTGGGTTCTTCTGCGGCAGAGTATGGGCTACTAGGGAGTTTGAGCTTCAGTAGTGCGGCGTGTGGGCTCAGCACTTGCAGCTTATGGGCTCCAGAGCACGGGCTCAGTTTGTTTACTTGTGTAGTTGCCATGTGGCATGGGAATCTTCTAGGGCCAGGGATTGAACCCGTTTCCTCCGCGTTAGAAAGCAGCTTCTTTACCACTGGACCACGAGGGACGTTGTAACGTGACCTTAATAAACTGCAGTGACTGAAAACAATTCAATTATTGAGGGTATGTTTACAATCGTCAGTATAAAGAATAACACAGTTAACCACTGTTCCTATCTCCGATCTTTAACAAGCACAGTGGAAACAAGATGAATACGTGAGACTTAGTAGCACAAATTCTTTTCTGATTTTTAGTTATTACATATAGTTTGATCAGAGCATTAAAATATGTCAACATAAAACTGGTTTCAATCTGAAGCCAACTTTTAAAATATACTACTGTTTGTACTTTCTTTTAGTTCCTTTAAAATCTTTTTGTTGTTGTTGTTCAGTCACTAAGTTGTGTCCGACTCTGCAACCCCACGTACTGCAGCACACCAGTCTCCTCTGTCCTCCTTAAAATCTTTATCCAAATGTAAATCTTTTTGGAAAAGCTTAATCATTAAATACCTGCAATTTTGTACTCTTTGTTTTCATTAACTCCATTGAATATATTTTTCATGTTTCTTCAGCATTCAAAATTACAATTGTAGTGGCTATCTGATATTTTTTACAATTTAATGTCCTGTAATTTACTACCCTTCTATTGTTAGATATGTAGGTTGTTTCCATCTTTTCCAATGGCTGAGTTAATGCTATAATTAATAATTGTATGCATATAGTTGTGTTCCTTTTTTGAATTATTTCCTCAGAGTAAATTCTCTGGGGAGATATTACTGGGTCAAAAGGTATAAAGGTTTTTATAGCTTTTTAGACAGGTTGCCAAATTGCTTTCCAAAACTGTTTTACTACATCAATTTATAATACCCAGGTGACTCTCTGGATAATAACGCATACATTTCCACTCGCCTACTATCCCATACTATCCATTATAGAGTCTTCTTTGAGTAGCCAAGCTGTGGATCAGGTGATTATTCTTATTTCATCACTATTCTCCCAAAGATGATGATGTCTTATTTTGTTGCTTTAATACCATGAAGAAACTCCTGTTTCCACTTATAGCACCCTGCAGAATCATGTCTAGGATTTCCTTATAAAGAACTGTGGATAATTATAATTTTTGTCTCATTGAGAGAAATTTTTAAAAGACTGAGCAGAGGGAAGACTAAGACAGAATCAATGGCATAGAATATTTGTCAACCTAACTAGGCTTTCCTGGCCTCCCAATGATATTAGAGTCTAATATTTTATCTTTTCAACAAATTGTTAAAATCCACGATTACTTATGATTTTGTCCAGCCCTCCTAGTTCAAATAGGCATTATTGTTGTAGCCCATCTTCCTCAAACACATTAGGCACAAGGATCATAAGAACCTTCCTTCGGTGAAAGACGGTCTCAGATTCTGATGCCATAGTGTATAAACCACATGACCAGAGAAAGTAATGTGAATTCTCTGATACATGAGTCCTTTAGATCCATGAGTCATTCATTAGATGAGGTTGGTATTAGCTCCTACTTTATTCCACTATGAAGACTGCACAAAATAGCGTAAGTAGAGTGTTCAGTAGAGTACATAAAACATGACACATTCCCAATAAATATCTCTTTGAATACAGTAGCACACGGTAAATATGTTTTCTTTATTAAAACCAGTGCAAATATACCAATAGGCCAATGATAGAATCATTTTATCATATTACTGTTTCAAATACATCGATAGTATTTCTGAAATATTTTTCAGCCATGGCATGTTTGAATACTAGTTGAAAGCTATCAATTGTCTCTCCGTAGAAAAATACAAACTATGTATTCTAGTTTTCCAAACTTTCTCAGCTGAGTCCATGAATTTCACATTAAATCCTTGTTCCTATATATCTAACTTCAAATATGATGAAACTAACCCTCAAATAACTTCCAAAGCGTGTTCAATATTGTATAATTATCTGAAAACACAAAGCAGATCAAGGTAAAAATACTTGCCATTTTTCCTACAAATGTATGTTTGGAAATGGTCAGTGGGAGCTGAGGTTTTTAACTGTTGTCTTCTCTAAGATGACAATTTTTTTTTTGTAAAAACAAAATAAAAACAATAAGAAAGTTATTTTTATGAGAACAGAATTTTTAGGCTTGTTGATTGCTTCCTTTCTGCCAATGCCAAGGCTTACATGGAAATGTTACCTCTTTATATTTTCTAATTCACATTTCTAGTGCATTCTTCATACCTGGCATGTGTTACAGACCAAGGAGTGTCAGTGTGTTTAGTTGTGTGGAATTGACTTTTGGAATTCTGACTCAGAGGCAAGCCATAAAGAGAAATATTTTCACTGGGGTTTCATTTTTCTTGTGTCTAATTATGTGAAAAGTTCTATATTTATATTAATATTTTTTAAACTCAAAAATACAACTACCTTTTTAAAATCAGAGAGAGATATATTTGTATACAGGTAAATGAAAATGCCTGATACACAAGTATCTATGAGATGCTACCTAAAGAAATCTTGTCAGACAAGCAAACAAATTGTGCATGCTCAGTTACTCAGTCTGGTCTGACTCCTTGCAACCCCATGGACTGTAGCCTTCTAAGCTCCTCTGCCTAGATATTCAGTCCGAGTCTCCTACATCTCCTGCATTGGCAGGCAGATTCTTTACCACTGCACCATCTGGGAAGCCCTAAAGGAGCAGCATATCATTCAGATAAATTTGGAAACCTGCACGTGTAGGGTGGAGAAAGTGGTATGTTAAAGTAGATTTTTTTTACACAAGTTTTTAAAGGCATAAAAGGAAACCAGAATAATATAATCTCCAACCACATTAGGGAAACCTACAATAATAGTAACAACAAAATGACTTCCATTTACAAGGCTAGATATCTAGTTAGAATATAGAGATTGTAACAGACCCTCTGACAGATGAGGATAAGAAGCTTATGGAAGCTTTTTTATGGGTGATACTGACTGTAGGGGAAACTGGGTCTTGTTCTGATGGGTGGGCGAGGCCATGCTCAGTAAATCTTTAATCGAATTTTTGGTTGATGAGTGGGGCTATGTTCCCTCCCTGTTGTTTGACCTGAGACCAAACTATGGTGTAGGTAATGAGCATAATATGGTCAAAGCTATGGTTTTTCCAGTAGTTGTGTACGGATGTGAAGGTTGGACCAAAAAGAAGGCTGAATGCTGAAGAATTGATGCTTTTGAACTGTGGTGCTGGAGAAGACTCTTGAGAGTCCCTTGGACTACAAGGAGATCCAACCAGTCCATCCTAAAGGAAATCAGTCCTGAATATTCATCCGAAGGACTGATGCTGAAGCTGAAACTCCAATACTTCAGCCACCTGATGTGAAGAGCCTATTCATTGGAAAAGACTCTGATGCTGGGAAAGATTGGAGGCAGGAGAAGGGGACAACAGAGGATGAGATGGTTGGATGTTATCACCTACTCGATGGACGTGACTTTGAGCAGGCTCCGGGAGTTAGTGATGGACAGAGAAGCCTGATGCGCTGCAGTCCATGGGGACGCAAAGAGTCAGATGTGACTGAGTGACTGAACTGAACTGAACTGAATGGAGAGGGAGGAGGAAGAAAGTCTAGAAGATAAACAAAAAACACTGTATCGAAAATGTATGTATGATTTGACCACATGTGTACATTCCTATATATATAAGGGCAGAAATGTAAAAATCAATTTTAGTAATTTCAAGCTGAAATTTTGGGATCCAGATTTCAGAAAACCGTACTGCATGAAGATTTAAAGATCTGAAATCCTGTGAGAAAGGATAGACTAAAGATGGGGCTTGGAAGATACTCAAGAAACCCATGCCCACCATCAGGGAGGTTCTTTGTTGTTGTTTAGTCGCTAAGTCATGTCTGACTCTTTGCCACACTGTGGACTGTAGCCCACCAGGATCCAGTATTTGGAGCCTGTCCATGGGCTTTCCCAGGCCAGAATACAGGAGTGGGTTGCCATCTCCTTCTTCAGGGAATCCTCTCGAGCCAGGGGTTGAACTTGCGTCTCCTGCATTGGCAGGCAGGTTCTTTATCACTAAGCCACCAAGGAAGCCCGGTGAGGAAGTCTTTACCATTTGCTTAAATTGCAAGCTGAGAGAACTGACTCATTCAGTATAATATGAATGCATAAATGTAACAGTCACCCATCATTCCAGTGCAAATTAGCATTGAGAATGATGAATAACTTTTTAACATACTTTCTTTAGAATGAACATAATCAAATAGTTAGCAGAGAGCTCCAATAATTTTGACTATATAATTTCCTGTTTGTTTTCTTGTTTGTTTAGTTATCCAGAAAATTGGGACACAAGGCTTAAATTTTTTTATTATGAGCTTTATAAACACAAAAACTAAACCTCATCTAGTCCTAAAAGAAGCAGAACTAGGTGGAGGATAAGGGGGCAATGGTTTGTACCTGACACAAAACAAATATTTTAATTGTATCTAATCAGAAACTGCTTTTGTTTTTCGTTCCAGTGTCACATCCAGCTGTCTGCATAGGGGGATCTGTACAGAGGTACAGTAGATTTCTCCATTAGTCATTCAGGCTGCTTTGTCCATGTCACCGTGACCTTGCAGAGAACACAGTATCCTTGGAGACTTTAAAGTCATGTTCTAGGTGAACCTCATAAAGTACGTTAAGTCTATAATTCTGCCCTGTATAAAAGACTGTGAGTTTACTAAAAGATATTTTAAAAAGGCTTTTTGTTGTTATTGTTGTTGTTATCTAGATTAAAGTACACGTTAGGATTTGGTAACTCTTGCTTGTATCAACGTCACTAGATTTATAGTATCAGTAACTTACTATAAATAAATAGAGACAGTTCAGTATTTTTTGATAGTCCTTTTAATTTTAGGCAAAAAGACAATATGGAGAAGTAAATAGTGTTGACAAGCAAGATCCTTCATTTCCAGGTCTACCTTAGCCAGGCAGTATTGACTTGTTTCTAAAAAAATGAGAATAAATATCATTTTTCATAAGGAGCTTTATGTTCAGTCTTACCATTCAACAGAATTATTATGAACAAAGTTATTGTCTTTATCTTATTAAAGCTAAATATATTAAGTTAGATAAACTTTTTTTTTCAAGTTTTGGATGCTATCTGGTAATAGATTAATAAACAAACCACAATCTTGTTTTCAAGACACTTGCAGACTCAAGTAGAATGAAAAGTGATAGGCACCCTAATTTTGCTAGTATGAGGAAGCTTGGAAGCATAGAAAATTCAAAATATCATAATTTTGGTTAGATAATTTATATGCTTTCATATTAGTAGCTCCCAGTTTGATTATGGCCACACACTGGTCTAATTAAATACTTAAAATTTATGCTTTGGGCCCACTTATGAGGTTTCTGAGAGAATAAAACTAATAAATCCACACAAGTGATGCAAGATTGAGATCATGTTTTTATTCCAAATTTTACACCTTAGGCAGAATTACCTTAAGTTCTAGTATATTTTTTAAAAAATTAAACAGTTTTCTCGGACATGGAACTTCGACTAGAAATTCATACTGTTCACCTTGGAACAGTGCTTGCCCCTTTAGAGTCTAGTTTTTTGCACACGTTATGAAAATGGATCATTCAACCCAAGCCAACATTCTGACCAGACATCCTTCTCTCCAGTGTTCTAAAATCAGATGATAAAGGTAGTTAAATATTTCCACAGATTGTAGGCAAATAGTGCAGAATAAGCTATGACTTCTTGACAAAAAATTCTGGGTTTTAGATCTCCTTAGCAAGCTGCTCCTGAAACTATTTAAGTTACTAATTTGAGATGTGTGTGTGTGTGTTAGTTGCTTAGTTGTGTCCAACTTTTTGCAACCCCATAGACTGCAGCCCACCAAGCCCCTCTGTCCAAGGGATTCTCCAGGCAAGAACACTGGAGTGGGCTGCCATTTTTTCTCCAAAAGGAACTATAGAAAGAAAGTGAAGTCATTCAACCGTGTCTGACTCTGTGAGACCGCATGGACTGCAGCCTACCAGGCTCTTCCATCCATGGAATTTTCCAGGCAAGAGTACTGGAGTGGGTCGCCATTTCCTTCTCCAGAATTTGAGATATATTTAGTCTATTTTGTTTCACCTTGGAAAAAAAATTCAGTACTCATGGTATGAGTTTAATGGTTTAAAGGGCAAAAGTCCAACATGAATTATTTTAAATTTTCATATGTTTCCCCTAATATTGTTAGATTACCAGTCTCTATCTGGACATTTTAGTTAGATAAAATATCTAACTAATATTTTAAATAAAATATCTAAAACTTTTGCAGGTCTTAATATGTGTTGGGAACTCTATTAAACTTTTTGTCTGGCTCCCTGGTGGTTCAGTGATAAAGAATTTGCCTGCAATGCAGGAGACATCAGTTTAATTCTTGGGTCAGGAAGATCCCCTGGAGAAGGAAATGGCAACCCACTTCAGTATTCTTGCCTGGAGAATCCCATGGACAGAGGAGTTACAGTCCATAGGGTTGCAAAAGTGTTGGAAACAACTTTGTGACTAAAATAACAACAAATGCTTTATTTCATGTAAGTCCCATAGCAACACTATTTTGTGTGCATTTATATTATTTAAAAGAAAGCTGATTGCTAAAACAGAGAGGCCCCATAATTTTACTCCTATCATTAAAAAGTCTATTTTTCCCATTCATAAATTCTAATTAATCATAGTTTGGTGCAGGGAATTGTCAGATACTGAAACCTATAGATGCTTAGGGTTAGGGTTAGTTGCTCAGTTGTGTCCGACTCTTTGTGACTACATGGACTGTAGCCTGCCAGGCTCCTCTGTCCACGGAATTCTCCAGGCAAGAATACTGGAGTGGGTTGCCATTTCCTTCTCCCAGGAATCTTCCCGACCCAGGAATCAAACCTGGGCCCCTTGCCAGGCAGGCAGATTCTTGACAACTGAGCCACCTGGGAAACCAATTTATAACGACCAGTACAATGTAAATTCTATATAAATAGCTACTGGTGTACAGAAAATTCAAGTTTTGCTTTTTGGCTTTTCTAGAATTTTTTTTCCAAATATGTTTGATTCAGTGTTGGTTGAACTTGAGGAATGCATGAATACAAAGGGTTGGTCTTCTCTTCACTGACAGTCTGAATCTTCATCTAAGTAGCTCAGGAATGAAGGAAAAAAATGGATGAAATTTATTCTCGGAAGTGGAGACCTGAAGAGATTATCCATTAATTTCTGCTACCTGGATCTTGAGTGAGATCTAAGTTCTTTTCCTCTCTGAGACCTAATGAATTTTTAGCTATTTCTTGGATTCTATTTTTCCAATAAGCTCCATTTTTAGAATAATTTAGCTAGAGCTTCTATTGAGTTAAATTTTTAAAAGTACATATAAATATAGTATGCACCACCAAGGTATTTTTATTACATCTTTAACCTTAAAATGTGTGGAGATTAAACTGTTAGGATTTTGAAGTCAGTTTGACCACCCAGCAAATAGAGAGCTAAAGCTATCCTTGTAACAAAAAACAAACAAGTTGGCTTTTTTTGTGCCTAGAGCAACTGAGGCTTGTAGTCCCACTCACCTGAGGCATGTATCAGCTTCAAAAGACCAGAAGCTGGGTAGGCTGACCAGTGTGTTTGCTCCTCCTCCACTGACTGATTCCCACGAACAGAGAATATCTCTTCCTCATCAGTTTCCTAACGAGCACCCTTAAAATATGGCCTGGCTGGAGATGAACTAAAGAAGATCTACATGCAGCTATTTATTAAGATTTATGGCAAGGTTTAAACAGGTATAACTTACCTTGCTGGATTTATGGACATCATCAATATTGATAAGACCAGAGAGAATTTTGGTCTATTCTACATTGCCAAGGGTTACTTTGTTTTTCATTGTCATGAAGAGCCAGTTAATTGGAAAAGTCCCTGATTCTGGGAAAGATTGATGGCAGGAAGAGAAGGGGGTGACAGAGGATGAGATGGTTGGATGACATCATCAGTTCAATGGACAATGAGTTTGAGCTCTGGGAGATAGTGAAGAACAGGGAAGTCTGATATGCTATAGTCCATAGTGTTGCAAAGAATAGGATGTGACACACAGCAACAACACATCACCAAGTGTTACTTTGCTGTTCATTTTCACAGACCTAAGTAAGCCAAGTATAAGTTGTACAATATGAGGAAGAACTCTACTGGCTCAAACAGAATCCCACATCTGGTGACTCATGATGTTCATACCATCTGATCCCCTGATCCCCTCAGCAAGATCAATGAAACCATTCAGATTGATTTAGAGACAGGAAAGATTATCGATTTCATCATTTGACACTGGGTAAATCACTGCAGATGGTGACTGCAGCCATGAAATTAAAAGGCGCTTACTCCTTGGAAGGAAAGTTATGACCAACCTAGATAGCTTATTGAAAAGCAGAGACATTACTTTGCCTACAAAGGTTCATCTAGTCAAGGCTATGGTTTTTCCTGTGGTCATGTATGGATGTGAGAGTTGGACTGTGAAGAAGGCTGAGCGCCGAAGAATTGATGCTTTTGAAGTGTGGTGTTGGAGAAGACTCTTGAGAGTCCCTTGGACTGCAAGGAGATCCAACCAGTCCATTCTGAAGGAATCAGCCCTGGGATTTCTTTGGAAGGAATGATCTAAAGCTGAAACTCCAGTACCTTGGACATCTCATGCAAAGAGCCAACTCATTGGAAAAGACTCTGACGCTGGGAGGGATTGGGGGCAGGAGGAGAAGGGGACGACAGAGGATGAGATGGCTGGATGGCATCACTGACTCGATGGACGTGACTCTGAGTGAACTCCGGGAGTTGGTGATGGACAGGGAGGCCTGGTGTGCTGTGATTCATGGGGTCGCAAAGAGTCGGACATGACTGAGCGACTGATCTGATCTGGTCTGATCTGAAATTGACTGGAGGTGCTAACTTAGGAAGAATTGGTGTGACCAAGAATTTAGTTCTTTTGGTGTGGTTCGTGTCAAAAATGCCAATGTCAGCAGCTTTTACACCCAGCTGTCCAACATTTTTGTTATTTACAGAGACAACACACCATGGATTTCTCTTGCCCAAGGAAAAGATATTCACCTCACTCTTGCCAAAGAGAACAACAGGAAACTGATTATCAAGCAGAGCATCAGGTGAAATTATCTCAAGGTGACAAAATCTGTGGAGTCTTTGTACTTAATTAACAATAATACTGCATCATATAGTTAGTTGTTAAAGTATGTCCAATTAGTGTAACATCTAACTGTTGCTCAAAATGACTCTTTCATCAGCCTTAGTGACCCAGTTGCCAGTGACAGAGGTAGAAATAGGCAGAAGAAGTGTGTCCAATCAGTGAGTTATTGGCCATCACTTGCTGTATATCTGTCATCTGTATAATAAATTTAACTTTTTCTGATGGTGAAATTAACTCTAAATTTCCTTGAAATTTCAAAGTCTTAAACTTACACGATTGATCCTATGGTGTTGAGTAGCTTTAGCACATTACTGTGTTTCCTTAAGGGCACTAATGATATGTTTGCGATGTTGCCTCAATGTTGCCACTGACAATAACACTTAAGTTCTCACCTTTGGGGTTAGATCATTACATTTATTGCTGTCATGATCAGTTATACATGTATTCATGTATCATACTGGAAGCCCTGGACCTAAATATACACTGATTCGAAAGAAAGAAACGAAACTGCTTTTCTTCATCAAAAACAAAATTGTCTATGTAGAAAAATTCAAAGAATCTGCAAAAAATACTCCATGAGTTAATAAACAAGTATAGCAAAGTTGCATGATAAAGGAGACTACGGAAAAGTTTTCCTGTATACAGGCATTGAACAAATAAAGCTTAAAATTAAAAAAAAAAAAAAGCACCTTTACAATATTGCCCAAAATGAAATACTTAGATATAAATATATCCAAATTTGGGCAAAATATATTTTCAGAAAACTATAAAACATTGACAAGAGCAATCATAAATTCATGTTCATGAATTGGAAGGCTCAATATTATTAAGATGTTAATTCTTCCCACCTTGATCTATACAATGATTGCAATTTCGATCAAAGTCCCTGCAAGCTATTTTATAGATATCAACAAAATGATTCTCAAAATTATATGTAATAGCAAACAACTTGGAATAACGTAGAATATTTAAAAATGAGAACAAAGTTGGAGAATTTATACTATTCACTTTAAAGATATTATAAAGCTATAATAATCTAGAAAGTAGTATTGGTGAAACAACCAACGTTTAAAACTCAACAAGTATATTCAAATCATTTTTGACAAAGATGTAAAAGCAATTCAATAGAGAAAGGATAGTATTTTCATCGAATGGTTGCTAGAACTATTGGAAGTCATATCTTTCTAATAAAAGGAAAAAACCTTAGGTACATCTCTTGCATGTTATAGAAAAAATTAACTGAAAATTTATGGAAGACATAAATGGAAAAACTACAATTTTTAGACTGACTGACTGACTTATAATTTTTAGAAGAAAACATAAAATCTAGATGGCCTTGTGTTTCGTGACATGTTTTTAGATACAACACAAAACTACCATCGATGAAATAAAAATGACCGATAATTTGTAGCTTATTAAATTTAATTTGCATCTGTGAAAAACAGTATATGAGAATGAGATGATAAGTAATCACAACCTAGGAAAGACTACTAGCAAAATATATACCTGAGCAATGACTTGTAACCAAAATATGTAAAGAACTCTATTTCAACAATCGGAAAACACACAATCCAACTTAGGAAATGGGCAAAATAATCTAAACAGACACTTCCCTAAAGAAAATACACAGTTTAAAAGTCTATGAAAAAATGTGCAATATCATTTGTCGTTAGGGAAATGAAATTATAACAATGAGATACAAGTTTTGGAATGGCTTGAATTCAAAACTTGACGATAAAAGTTACTTGCAAGGATGTAGAGAAACAGGAACGCTCACTCGTTTCTGGTAGAATGTAAAACAGCACAGTGAGCTCTGCAGATGGTTTCACCATTCACCATATACAGCAGCTGTGATCCTACGTATTTACCCAACCGATTTAAAAAGTTATGTTCACACAAAATCCTACACACAAAAGTTTATCACCATTTTATTTAAAATATCTTTTAATAAGTGAATGGATAAGCAAACTGTGGTATATCCAAACAATGAAATATTATTCGGCAAGACACAAAAAAGCATGAATGAATCTTAAAAGTATATTGCTAAGGTAAAGAAATCAATCTGAAAGGCTTGTTTAATATATGACTCCATTTATGACATTCTAGAAAATATAAACTATAAAATTAATAAAAATATCAATGGTTCCCAGGGGCCTGGGGACAATAAAAAGTTAAATAAGTAAAGCATGTGGGGCTTTTTAGGGCATTGAAACTATTCTATTTGATAGCATATTTATGGACATAAAGCATTTGCCAAAAAATCACAGGACTTTATAGCAAAAACAATGAATCTTAATATGTGCATATATAAAACATTACTTTGTAGATTAAGGCAGATAGAGACAAAAGTATGGAATTATACTCCAAATTACTAATGCATTAAATAACTTCTTTGAAGATGTTTGCAGGGGAGGTACTAAGTAATTTTGGAAAAAATGGAAGAATGTAAAAGACAAAAGAAACTGTATATACTAAACTGCATTTGATAAGATTGTTTCTTATGAGGGAATCAGTTAACTATTTTGAAAAACTCCACATGTGTACTGGAACTGAGCAGTTAACTAGGTGACAAAAGTCAATATTCTCATGCTGGAGTAGGAAATTATAGATGAGCAAGGAGAGAATTAGAATGAATAGTCTGGTAATGGATTAGAGTTGGAAATTCAGCATAAATATGTGCTGTGTGCTCAGTCACTTCAGTTGTGTCCAACTCTTTGCAACCTTATTGACCATAACCCTTTAGGCTCCTTTGTCCATGGGATTTTCCCAACAAGAGAGGTGGAGTGGGTTGTCATGCCCTCTTTCAGGGGATCGTCCTGATGCAGAGATCGAACCCTCATCTCTTGTGTCCCCTGCATTGCAGGTGGATTTTCTACCACTGAGCCACTGGGGAAGCCCCCAGAATAAATATATTTTGGTTCAGTTGAGTTCTGTCACTCAGTCATGTCCAACTCTTTGCGATCCCATGAATCGCAGCACGCCAGGCCTCCCTGTCCATCACCAACTCTCGGAGTTCACTCAGACTCACGTCCATCAAGTCATTGATGCCATCCAGCCATCTCATCCTCTGTTGTCCCCTTCTCCTCCTGCCCCCAATCCCTCCCAGCATCAGAGTCTTTTCCAATGAGTCAACTCTTCGCATGAGGTGGCCAAAGTACTGGAGTTTCAGCTTTAGCATCATTCCCTCCAAAGAAATCCCAGGGCTGATCTCCTTCAGAATGGGCTGGTTGGATCTCCTTGCAGTCCAAGGGACTCTCAAGAGTCTTCTCCAACACCACAGTTCAAAAGCATCAATTCTTCAGCACTCAGCTTTCTTCACAGTCCAACTCTCACATCCCTACATGGTGATGGACAGGGAGGCCTGGCATGCTGTGATTCATGGGGTCGCAAAGAGTCAGACATGACTGAGAGACTGAACTGAACTGACTAGATGGACCTTTGTTGGCAAAGTAATGTCTCTGCTTTTCAATATGCTATCTAGTTTAGTCATAATTTTTCTTCCAAGGAGCAAGTGTCTTTTAATTTCATGGCTGCAGTCACCATCTGCAGTGATTTTGGAGCCCCCCAAAATAAAGTCTGACACTGTTTCCACTGTCTCCCCATCTATTTTCCATGAAGTGATGGAACCAGATGCCATGATCTTCATTTTCTGAATGTTGAGCTTTAAGCCAACTTTTTCACTCTCCACTTTCACTTTCATCAGGAGGCTTTTTAGTTCCTTTTCACTTTCTGCCATAAGGGTGGTGTCATCTGCATATCTGAGGTTATTGATATTACTCCTGGTAATCTTGATTCCAGCTTGTGCTTCTTCCAGCCCAGCGTTTCTCATGATGTACTCTGCATATAAGTTAAATAAGCAGGGTGACAATATATAGCCTTGAGGTACTCCTTTTCCTATTGGAACCAGTCTGTTGTTCCATGTCCAGTTCTAACTGTTGCTTCCTGACCGGCATACAGGTTTCTCAAGAGGCAGGTCACGTGGTCTGGTATTCCCATCTCTTTCAGAATTTTCCACAATTTATTGTGACCCACACAGTCAAAGGCTTTGGCATAGTCAATAAAGCAGAAATAGATGTTTTTCTGGAACTCTCTTGCTTTTTTGATGATCCAGCAGATGTTGGCAATTTGATCTCTGGTTCCTCTGCCTTTTCTAAAACCAGCTTGAACATCTGGAAGTTCACGGTTCATGTATTGCGGAAGCCTGGCTTGGAGAATTTTGAGCATTACTTTACTAGCATGTGAGATGAATGCAATTGTGCAGTAGTTTGAGCATTCTTTGGCATTGCCTTTCTTTGGGATTGGAATGAAAACTGACCTTTTCCAGTCCTGTGGCCACTGCTGAGTTTTCCAAATTTGCTGACATATTGAGTGCAGCACTTTCACAGCGTCATCTGTCAGGATTTGAAATAGCTCCACTGGAATTTCATCATCTCCACTAGCTTTGTTTGTAGTGATGCTTTCTAATGCCCACTTGACTTCACATTCCAGGATGTCTGGCTCTAGGTGAGTGATCACACCCTCGTGATTATCTTGGTCATGAAGATCTTTTTTGTACAGTTCTTCTGTGTATTCTTGCCACCTCTTCTTAATATCTGTTGCTTCTGTTAGGTCCATACCATTTCTGCCCTTTATCGAGCCCATCTTTACATGAAATGTTCCCTTGGTATCAATGGTCAACACCGAGATCAGATTGATTATATTCTTTGCAGCCAAAGACAGAGAAGCTCTATACAGTCAACAAAAACAAGACCAGGAGCTGACTGTGGCTCAGATCATGAACTCCTTATTGCCAAATTCAGACTTAAATTGAAGAAAGTAGGGAAAACCACTAGACCATTCAGGTATGACCTAAATCCAATCCCTTATGACTATACAGTGGAAGTGAGAAATAGATTTAAGGGCCTAGATCTGATAGATAGAATGCCTGAGAACTATAGACGGAGGTTGGTGACACTGTGCAGGAGACAGGGATCAAGACCATCCCCATGGAAAAGAAATGCAAAAAAGCAAAATGGATATCTGAGGAGGCCTTACAAATAGCTGTGAAAAGAAGAGAAGTGAAAAGCAAAGGAGAAAAGGAAAGATATAAGCATCTGAATGCAGAGTTCCAAAGAATAGCAAGCAGAGATAAGAAAGCCTTCCTCAGTGATCAATGCAAAGAAATAGAGGAAAACAACAGAATGGGAAAGACTAGAGATCTCTTCAAGAAAATTAGAGATACCAAGGGAACATTTCATAAATATGTTTAACTTAATACAAATATGTGTATGTGTGTGTGTGTGTGTGTGTGTGTATGTGTGAGGGCTCCATCATTCAACTGTGTCCTACTCTTTGTGACTCCATGGACTGTAGCCTTCCAGGCTCCTCTGCCCATGGAATTTTCTAGCAAGAATACTGGAGTGGGTTGTCATTTCCTTCTCCAGAGGATCTTCCTGACCCAGGAATCAAATCCACATCTCTTGTGTCTCTTGCTTGGGCAGGCAGATTCTTAACCACTGAGGTACATGGGTTGCCTAATACAAATATAGATAAATAGATATTAAAATATTTATAGATATGTGTAAGTCCAGAGATTAATATACATACATACATTTCTTTGCTATTTCAATTAAGGAGCCCTAGAAGCAGCTAGGAGAAGGAAATGGCAACCCACTCCAGTATTCTTACCTGGAGAATCCCAGGGACGGAGGAGCCTGTTGGGTGCCGTCTATGGGGTCGCACAGAGTCGGACAAAACTGATGCAACTTAGTAGTAGCAGCAGCATAAGCAGCTATGTATCCTTAGCATGGAGCACACGTAGGTGTCTTTGTTTCTAATATATTCTCCAGAAAATGAGTCTAGTGCTAAGTCTAGGAATCTATAACATCTAACCTGGAACATGCTACAGTGCCAAAATGTGTGAAGTGCTAACAAAAAAAAAAAAAGAAAGAAAAGCTGAATGGAGATATGTCAAAGGGACACAGGAACCAATGGAAAGAATTCCCAATGGCTGACGACAGAACAATTTCAGTGAAATAAATAAGTGTTGGATTATAGCCGATGTAAAAGTAAATAACTAAAAGCCTATCCTGAATATTTAACTAATAGAGAAAAATAAATGAATTAGAAAAAATTCTCATGCAGAGGAGTTCTAAATAATTTTTGTGGATACTCTGTCCTCGCCACTCCTTGAATATGGGCTTAACATGATGACTTCCATTCAAAGACTGCAGTATTGAAAGGGGATAAAATACTAATTTTACAATGGAGAAATCTTCAAGTGGTCTTTTCCTCAAAACACAACAGCAGACAAATCCCAACCAAGGAACATTCTATAAAATATCTGATCAGTATTCCTCAAAAACTGTCAAGATCATCAAAAACAAGGAAAATCCTAGAAATTTTCACAATGAAAGAAAGCATAGGAGATATGATTTTGATGACTAAATATAATGTACTCTGAATGGGATTCTGTAACAGAAAAAGGCCATAAGGTAAACATTAGTGAAATCTGAAAACAGTATGAACTTTAGTGAATAGTAATGTACCAACATTGGTTCATTAACTGGACAATATCTAATACTGTTACAACATGCTAATAATAGGAAACTCTGGGTACAAAGTATGTGGAAACTCTGTATGATCTTTACAAGTTTTACATAAATCTAAAACTATTTTTTTCAAAAATTTTATTTACAAAAACTAGTATATTTTTCCCAGAGAAGGCAATGGCAACCCACTCCAGTACTCTTGCCTGGCAAATCCCATGGATGGAGGGGCCTGGTGGGCTGCAGTCCATGGGGTCGCTAGGAGTCGGACACGACTAAGCGACTTCACTTTCCCTTTTCACTTTCCTGCATTGGAGAAGGAAATGGCAACCCACCCCAGTGTTCTTGCCTGGAGAATCCCAGGGACGGGGGAGCCTGGTGGGCTGCCGTCTGTGGGGTCGCACAGAGTCGGACACGACTGAAGTGACTTAGCAGCAGCAGTAGCAGTATGTTTTTCCAAAAACTTTAAATACATAAGGTTAAAAAGAAGTGTTGCTGGGTCTTTCAGGCACCCAGAGTATTATTAACATCACACATGTTTATACAATAATTAAAAATCTCATTTTTTATCTTACCATTGTATATTTATACTTTGTTCCATCAACATGTGACTTAGAACTCTGTGTTCACTTACTTATGCTAACTTTACTGTCACCCTTAACTTGTAGTCAAGGCTATGGTTTCTCCAGTGTTCATGTATGGATGTGAGAGTTGGACTATAAAGAAGGCTGAGCACTGAAGAATTGATGCTTTTGACCTGTGATGTTGGAGAAGACTCTTGAGAGTCCCTTGGACTGCAAGGAAATCCAATCAGTCCATCCTAAAGGAGATCAATCCTGGGTGTTCATTGGAAGGACTGATGCTGAAGCTGAAGCTCCAATACTTTGGCCACCTCATGCGAAGGGCTGACTTATTGGAAAAGACCCTGATGCTGGGAAAGATTGACGGCAGGAGAAGGGGATGACAGAGGATGAGATGGCTGGATGGCATCACCAACTCGATGGACATGGGTTTGGGTGGACTCTGGGAACTGGTGATGGATAGGGAGGCCTGGAGTGCTGCAGTTCATGGGGTTGCAAAGAATTGGACATGACTGAGCGACTGAACTGAACTGAACAACTTGTAGTTATTACTAATGGAAAAGTAAGCAAATGTCTGAGCCAAGGATTTCTAGGAAGAACAGAGAGAAATATATAAGAAAAAAAATCTTTAAATGTAAAGAGACCAAAATGTAATCAATTTCCTAGATTATAATCTCTTTCCTAGTAATAACATTTCTCAAGTAGCAAAATATGGAAATACAATATAAAACAGTTAAATTTTATGGCTGAATGTTATAAATATTATTTTAAATTATTTTAAAATATTTTTATCAACTTTATCAGAATAATACACTGAAACTATCTTCTCTGATCTCAGTACCCATGCTGTAAGATCACGTATTTGTGAAATGATTCTGAATAAGAACAACCCTGATCTGATATTTTAGAAAAAGACTATTTTGTTGGCAATAATCTAAGATGAATTCACTACAACAAAATACATTGTACATCATGATTAGGCCTTATTTCTAAACTTTAATGATATATTTATGGATCAGGAGCAATATGATAAAAATCTCTAAGATGATAACTATTGTCAATTTGGTTGTTTTAGTATACTTAATGCAATGAAGGTCAAGGTCAAAAAAACTCTCAGTGTGAAATCAATAAAAATAAATAGCAAATGGTTAAGAGTCATCTCTTACATTTGCAGAAAGTATTCCTTTAGTGCAGTGTGTGTATATTTGTTGCTATGGAAACGGGGGATAACTAAATCCAATGTGAAGTCTCATTTTCATCATAAGAGTACATCTTTCAAATTAAAATGAAACAAAAAAGGTACAACCTAATCAGCTCAATTGTCACAGCACAGGCTAGACTTAGGAGGTATGGATTGTTTTGGACCACAGAATGTGGATGACATTTGATAATTTTTTACCAAAAAAAATGATATTTTTGGTGTGTATTTCAACCTAAGTATCCAAGTTTCAAGAGTGATGGGAGACAAAAGAACAAGATCATTATTATTGTATTTTCTTAGGAAAGCAGATCCTCTTATTTTTCTCACTCTACCTATTTTTCTAACAGTAATCCCTGGGTGGGAGAAGGCTGTACGTTAGGATACCATACGATCTATTGAACTGTTCTTCCTGACAAGTTTATCTGCTTTGTATCTTGGTGTTCTGTGATAATATTTGGATCTATAATTTGGCCTCATTAGGGAACTTGCCCATCAACAATGACCTGAGAAGCTACCACCTCTGGTTTTTAAACCAGAAGTGACTGCTATGTTAAAGTGCTAGCTTGAAATTCTGGACAATTAACAAGTTACTTGAGAGTGTTGTTACATGGGTCAATGCCTCTGAAGCTAATTAATTATGTATATTGAGCAGTTAACATTTTCAAAGAACTGTACTGGGTATGAGAGTGAAAAGATATAGACTTATAAAACCTAAAGGGCTCATAATCCAGATAGGGAAACGAATATATACAAAATTAAGTTTAATACAAGTTCTAGAGTTATGGGAACCTAGAAGAGTAAGTGATTCTTTCTCTTAGAATGTTAGAATTGGAGACAATTTCCAAGAAAAAACACTGGAGTTGAGCTGGCCTATAAGCAGACTTAACACCTAGGGTATTAGTAATAGAATTGATAAACTAGAGACTGTGCATCTCAGTGACAAGAAAGTGAACTATGTGTCTGAAGGAAGGGTGTGTTTTTGGTGTGAAGAAATCTTAAGACACATGCCCAGAGGATTGTGGTGGTGATTTAGTCACTGGGTCGTGTCTGACTCTTGTGACCCCATGGACTGTAGTTCGCCAGACTCCTCTGTCCATGGGATTTCTCAAGCAAGTATACTGAAGTAGGCTGTCATTTCCTTCTCCAGGGGATCTTCCCCACCCAAGAATCGAACCAGGGCCTCCTGCATTGCAGACGGATTCTTTAATGATGAGCCACCAGGGAAGGCGCATGACTAGAGGATATAAAGGTGGACTTTTAGATAAAGTGTCTTAAATACCTAGCTTAGATTCCTGCAAATCTATTAATTTATCACCTTTTCTGTCTCCAAACAAAACCCGTGGGTAGCATTCTCCCAAAAACATTATTTATCATTATTGACAATGGTTTTCACTGTGGGAAATAGTAATATACTCAAATGGGGGAGGTCAATTGTAACTTGTGATTGAAACATTCTCAGTGTGTCCTGTCAAGGTTCAAAGTCCCACAGGATCACTCCTATAAAACACACCAAAATTAGGTTTATTAATTGTGCTGAAGAAACAGAGAACACATTCCAGAAGAAAACTGGAAATAGCTATGTAGGAAGATTAAGAAGGGATTTTTTTTGGAAGAGATTTATATTTATCTTTGGTGAGTTTAAGGAGGAAGTAGAATAGTCAGGGTCAATTATGAATTAGAGACTGTCAAGAAGCAGAGGCTAATTTGTGACTGGGATTTTGGTATTCTTGCCTGGGGAATCCCTGGCAGGCTACAAGTCCATGGGGTTGCAAAGAGTCAGACATGAATGAAGCACCTTAGCAGCAGCATCTTAATAAATATTTAATATGCCTGAAGTGGAAAAATCAAAGTTGGACTAGAGTCATAGTGGGAAAGAAAGAGTAATCTCTCCAGTTGCTCTGATGAGGGGTATGTTCCATCAGGTGTTGCCGACATGATCTTGTTGATGTTCTGGGTTAAGCATTGCTTCTGATGGGAATATTTCAGTCTGTTTGTCAGTTCAGTTCCGTTCAATTTCTCAATTGTGTCCTACTCTTTGCAACACCATGGACTGCAGCATGACAGGCATCTTTGTCCATCACCAACTCCCCCAGCTTGCTCAAACTCATGGCCATTGAGTCAGTGATGCCATCCAACCATCTCATTCTCTGTTATCCCCTTCTCCTTCTGCCTTCAGTCTTTCCCAGCATCAGAGTTTTCTTTCCAATCAGTCAGTTCTTTGCATCAGGTGGCCAAAGTATTGGGGTTTCAGCTTCAGCATCAGTCCTTCCAATGAATATTCAGGGCTGATTTCCTTCAGGATTGACTGGTTGGATCTCCTTGTAGCCCAAAGGACTCTCAAGAGTCTTCTCCAACACCACAGTTCAAAAGCATCAACTTTTACGCTTTCAGATTTCTTTACAGTCCAATTCTCACATCCATACATGACCACTGGAAAAACCATAGCTTTGACTAGATGGACCTTTGTTGGCAGAGTAATAATGTCTCTGCTTTTCAATATGCTATCTAGGTTGGACATAGCTTTTCTTCCAAGGAGCAAGAGTCTTTTAATTTCATGGCTGCAGTCATCATCTGCAGTGATTTTAGAGCCCCCCAAAATAAAGTCTGCCACTGTTTCCCCGTCTATTTGCCATGAGGTGATTGGACCGGATGCCATGATCTTAGTTTTCTGAATGATGAGTCTTAAGCCAACTTTTTCACTCTCTTTCACTTTCATCAAGAGCCCCTTTAGTTCTTCACTTTCTGCCATAAAGGTGGTGTCCTCTGTGTGTCTGAGGTTATTGATATTTCTCCTGGCAATCTTGATTCCAGCTTGGGCTTCCTCCAGCCCAGATTTCACATGACGTACTCTTCATATAACTTATATAAGCAGGGTGACAATATACAGCTGTGATGTACTCCTTTCTTGATATGGAACCAGTCTGTTGTTCCATGTCTGGTTCTAACTGTTGCTTCTTGGCCTGCATAGGGATTTCTCAGGAGACAGGCATGGTAGTCTGTTGCTCCCATCACTTTAAGAATTTTCCACAATTTGCTGTGATCCACACAGTCAAAGGCTTTGGCGTAGTCAATACAGCAGAAGTAGATGTTTCTCCAGAACTCTCTCACTTTTTTGATATCTAACGGATGTTGGCAGTTTGATCTCTGGTTCCTCTGGCTTTTCTAAATCCAGCTTGAACATCTGGAAATTCATGGTTAATGTACTGTTGAAGCCTGGCTTGGAGAATTTTGAGCATTACTTTGCTAGCGTGTGAGACGAGTGCAATTGTGCAGTAGTTTGAACATTCTTTGGCATTGCTTTTCTTTGGATTGGAATGAAAATTAATCTTTTCTAGTCCTGTGGCCACTGTTAAGTTTTCCAAATTTGCTGGCATATTGAGTGCAGCACTTTCACAGCAACATCTTATAGGATTTGAAGCTCCACTGGAATTCTGTCACCTCCACTAGCTTTATTATGATGCTTCCTAAGGTCCACTTGACTTTGCATTCCATGATTTCTGGCTCTAGGTGAGTGATCACACCATCATGGTTATCTGGGTCATGAATATCTTTCTTTATATAGTTCTTCTGTGTATTCTTGCCACCTCTTCTTAATATCTTCTGCTTCTGTTAGGTCCATACAATTTGTCTTTTATTGTGCCCATCTCTGCATGAAATATTTTCTTGGTATCTCTACTTTTCTTGAAGAGATCTCTAGCCTTTCCCATTCCATTGTTTTCCTCTATTTCTTTTCATTGATCATTGAGGGCGGCTTTCTTATCTCTCCTTGCTATTCTTTGGAACTCTGCATTCATATGGGTATATCTTTCGTTTTCTGCCTTGTGATTAGCTTCTTTTCTTTTCTCAGCTATTTGTAAGGCCTCCTCAGACAACCATGTTGCCTTTTTGCCTTTTTTGTTTTTAGTCTGGTTGTCAGCAATGCCTATTCTACTCTTTCTGATTATCAGCACAGCTGCTTTTCACTTGTCAGTTCACCCTGCTCCATCCACCAACATTCTTCATTCTTGGTTGAATATTTGCTGAGGGCACATCAAAGTAGTTTTTTGGTGGTGGTGTTAGAGATTGGTATATTTTTGAGATTGATATATCTAGATCTTTTGAAAATAACAGCTATGATTATCTGATTTTGGAAAGAGGATGCTCTGAAGACATGACAACTAGTTAGAAAGTAAAGTAGAAGTGAAAGGTGCTCAGTCATGTAAGACCCTTTCTGATCCCATGGACTATACAGCCCATGGAATTCTCCAGGCCAGAATACTGGAGTGGGTAGCCTTTCTCTTTTCCAAGGGATCTTCCCAACCCAAGAATCAAACTGGGGTCTCCTGCATTGCTGGTGGATTCTTTACCAACTGAACTATCAGGGGAGCCCAACTAGTTAGAAGGTTACTTCAAAATTCTAAATAAAAATGAAGGGGGTCTTGTATTAGACAGTAAAATCAGAAAAAAAAATAGTTGAGACATTTCCACAGTAGAGTCCATGCCAAGTGATGTGGGCTATCAAAGAGTAGGTCTGAAAGAATTTTTAAGTAAGTATATTATTGATACATACTTAAGCACGTATTTCAGAATACCCATGATGTCACATGCTTTTGTGTATGTATTGTAGTAATTATACAATGATTGAAAGATGAGAAAATGTAGTATTTGTCTCTTTGAACTTCAGTGTTGAGAGAAGTATGCAGCTATCTAAAATATGCAATGAAAATAAATAATACAGAGGAGGATTACACAAATCTAGGTGTGATCACTCACCTAGAGCCAGACATCTTGGAATGCAAAGTCAAGTGGGCCTTAGGAAGCATCACCATGAACAAAGCTAGCAGAGGTGATGGAATTCCAGTTGAGCTATTTCAAATCCTAAAAGATGATGCTGTGAAAGTGCTTCACTCAATGTGCCAGCAAACCTGGAAAACTCAGCAGTGGCCACAGGATTGGAAAGGTCAGTTTTCATTCCAATCCCAAAGAAAAGCAATGCCAAAGAATGTTCAAAGTACCACACAATTGCACCCATCTCACATACCAACATGGAGAAGGCAATGGCAACCCACTCCAGTACTCTTGCCTGGAAAACCCCATGGATGGAGGAACCTGTTAGGCTGCAGTCCATGGGGTCATGAAGAGTCAGACACAACTGACAGACTTCACTTTTACTTTTCACTTTCATGCATTGGAGAA
The DNA here is from genome assembly GCF_029378745.1 of Bos indicus. Classification (NCBI taxonomy): domain Eukaryota; kingdom Metazoa; phylum Chordata; class Mammalia; order Artiodactyla; family Bovidae; genus Bos; species Bos indicus. The sequence continues at coordinate 113,986,151 of NC_091761.1, forward strand.
GGAAATGGAAACCCACTCCAGTGTTCTTGCCTGGAGAATCCCAGGGACGGGGTAGCCTGGTGGGCTGCCTGCTCTGGGGTCGCACTGAGTTGGACATGACTTAGCAGCAGCAGCAGCAGCACATGCCAACAAATTAATGCTCAAAATTCTCCAAGCCAGGCTTCATCAGTATGTGAACCATGAAATTCTATATGTTCAAGATGGATTTAGAAAAGGCAGAGGAATCAGAGATCAAATTGCCAACATCCGTTGGATCATCAACAAAGCAAGAGAGTTCTAGAAAAACATCTACTACTGCTTTATTGACTACACCAAAGCCTTTGACTGTGTGGTTCACAGCAAACTGTGGAAAATTATTCAAGAAGTGGGAATACCAGACCACCTTACCTGCCTCCTGGGAAATCCCTATGAAGGTCAAGAAGCAACAGTTAGAACTGGACATGGAACAACAGACTGGTTCCAAATCAAGAAAGGAGTACATCACAGTTGTATATTGTCACCCTGCTTATTTAACTTATATGAAGAGTACATCATGTGATATCTGGGCTGGATGAAACCCAAGCTGGAATCAAGATTGTCAGGAGAAATATCAATAACCGCAGATATGCAGATGACACCACCTTTATGGCAGAAAGTGAAGAAGAACTAAAGAGCCTCTTGAAGAATGTGAAAGAGGAGAGTGAAAAAGTTGGCTTAAGACTCAACATTCAGAAAACAAAGATCATGGCATCTGGTCCAATCACCTCATGGCAAATAGATGGGGAAACAGTGGCAGACTTTATTTTGGGGGGCTCTAAAATCACTGCAGATGGTGACTGCAGCCATGAAATTAAAGGACTCCTGCTCCTTGGAAGAAAAGTTATATCCAACCTAGACAGTATATTGAAAAGCAGAGACATCACTCTGCCAACAAAGGTCCATCTAGTCAAAGCTATGGTTTTTCCAGTAGTCATGTATGGATGTGAGAATTGGACTATAAAGAAATCTGAATGCTGAAGAGTTGATGCTTTTGAACTGTGGTGTTGGAGAAGACTCTTGAGAGTCCGTTGAGCTACAAGGAGATCCAACCAGTCAATCTTAAAGGAAATCAGTCCTGAATATTCATTGGAAGGACTGATACTGAAGCTGAAACTCCAATACTTTGGCTACCTGATGTGACTTACTGGTAAAGTTCCTGATGCTGGGAAAAATTGAAGGCAGGAGGAGAAGGAAATGGCAGAGGATGAGATGGTTGAATGGCATCACTGACTCAGTGGACATGAGTTTGAGAAAGCTCCAGGAGTTGGTGATGGACAGGAAAGCCTAATGGGCTGCAGTGCATGGTGTTGCAAAGAGTTAGACACGACTGGAAGACTGAACTGACAAAAACCTACAGAAAGTGGGGACTTAGGGATCTTCCCCAGACAGGTAACCTAGAGTTTGTGATATGAAGTATAGATGGAGGCAAGGATAGAGAACGAGACTATGTCATGAAATAGAAACTGAGTAACTCATGCCCGTGCTCAGTTGTTCAGTACTGTTCCATTCTTTGTCACCTCATGGACTGTCACCCGCCAGGCTGCTCTGTCCATGGCATTTTATAGGCAAGAGTACTGAAGTGGGTTGCTATTTCTTCCTCCAAGGGATCTTCCCGAACCAGGGATCAAGCCTGTGTCTCCTGCATTGACAGGCAAATTCTTGACCTCTAAAATGCCAGGGAAGCTCCGAATAGCTCACAATACCAATGAACAAATATGAATACACTATACTAAGTTAATCATTGAAGTAGCTGGGGGTTTTAGAGGCTCAGAAAAAATGGGTTAGGAAATGAGGTCATGGTGAGGAAATGTACATTGTAGGAAACTGAGAACCATGAACAAGGCAAATGCAATAATAAAAAATGGCTTATCATATACATTAGGTTATCAATAATTATTTGTTATTAATAATTATCAACAATTAAATCTAAATGTCTATGGAAAAATCTATGGTAGTCAACTAATTTGTAATGTTCCTCATGCAGAGTCATACCTCTACTCTCCTATAGAGTGTATTAGCATGTTAATATATTTTAATTTAAAAATATAAAGTAATTTATAATAGATTTACATACATATTTATAAAAATTTAATTTAAAATATAAATTAACATATTAAATGCTGTTCTATTTATAAAGGGTTCCACTGGAACAGATTATACCATATAATTAAAAAATCCAATCCCAAGGTTGACAACCTTTGTTGCCAGGATTGTTTGTTTTTCTTCACACAAAGGTAGTTGCTTTCTTCTCAGGTTCACTGGTTCCTGCATCATGGTAACCATGGAGCTGTGATCACTGTTCTTTGAAGCCACAATCCCCACCACAGTCTCAGGAGCACTGGAAGCACACAGTTTCATTTTCTTTAAACAAACCCAGAAAGTACTCTCTGTGGATGCATACCTGAGCATTCCCTGCCATCACAATCCTGTGTTCCTTCCATTTTGATCTTCTGAAAAGCTTATTGTTAGAATCTCAGTGAATAGACAGATGATAAACCCTCTACCTCTTAGTGTGCTACATGAAGATTGGAAGGATAATTCCCCCCAGGTGTTTTAAAATCCCAACTAAAAGACTGCTGCTGCTGCTGCTGAGTCGCCTCAGTCGTGTCCGACTCTGTGCGACCCCAGAGATGGTAGCCCACCAGGCTCCCCCGTCCCTGGGATTCTCCAGGCAAGAACACTGGAGTGGGTTGCCATTTCCTTCTCCAATGCATGAAAGTGAAAAGTGAAAGTGAAGTCGCTCAGTTGTGTCCGACTCTTAGCGATCTCATGGACTGCAGCCTTCCAGGCTCCTCTGTCCATGGGATTTTCCAAGCAAGAGTACTGGAGTGGGGTGCTATTGCCTTCTCCGAACTAAAAGGCTAACAAGTTACAAAGGCTTGGTAGTACTCACTGTCCCAAAGTGGTGACAGATAAGAGCGCGTTAATTATCAAATCTAGATGCCACACTCAGCTAGAAGAAAAGCCAGTGGCACTTGGTATCTTCTTAGAAAAGTCATAATGTTCAGAATATTCCGAAGAACACAACTCGGGCAGACTTCCACGGTTTCACTCTGTGATGAAGCCATTCTAGAGTCAATTGTAGTCAGTTTCAGTGACTTGTTATGTGCCATTTTAAACAGCTGTTTCTTCCTCTTTGCTTCCCACAGCACTCCTTCCGCACACGACTTGGGCACATCTACTACCCTACTGATTCCTGACGCTGCACTGTCTTTCAGAGTTAATGTAATTACTATGCCCTCCACCACCATTTAAAAAATCTCCCTCATTCCCAAACTTCTTTATTTTTTTTTAGTTTTCTGATTAATATGTTTTATTATTCACTTTATTACATTTTATGGTTTCATCTGGAAGACATCTACCAAATCTCATTTTCCTTGTTAAAAAAATATATATATTTATTGTAATTGGAGGATAATTACTTTACAATATTGTTTTGGTTTTTGCTATACATCAATATGAATCAGCCATAGGTAAACATGTGTCCCTACCATCATGAACCCTCCCCCATCTTCCCTCCCCACCCTATCCCTCTGGGTTGCCACGGAGCACAGGCTTTGGGTTCCCTGCGTCATACATCAAACTCACACTGGTTATCATTTTTACATATGGTAATGTGTATGTTTCAAAGCCATTCTCTCAAATCACCCTGCCCTCTCCTCTCACTGAGTCCAAAAGACTATTCTTTACATCTATGTCTCCTTTGCTGCTCTGCACGTAGGATCATTGGTATCATCTTTCTAGATTCTATATTTATGTGTTAATATATGGTATTTGTCTTTCTCTTTCTCACTTACTTCATTCTGTATAATAGGCTCTAGGTTCGTCCACCTCATTAGAACTGACTCAAATGAGTTCCTTGTTATAGCTGTCGTTATAAGACAATTTCCTTATCTATTCATCTGCTGATGCACATCTAGGTTGCTTCTACGTCCTAGCTATTGTAAATAGTGCTGCAATGAATATTGGGGTATACGTATCCAAATCTCATTTTAATTTGACATTGTCTTTGGTTTATATCTCACCTTATATACATTTTATGAATGCATGTGTGTTTATACTTATATATAGCATCAGTTCAGTTCAGTTCAGTCGCTCAGTTGTGTCCGACTCTTTGCGACCCCATGAATTGCAGCACGCCAGGCCTCCCTGTCCATCACCATCTTCGGGAGTTCACTCAAACTCACGTCCATTGAGTCGGGGATGCCATCCAGCCATCTCATCCTCTGTCATCCCCTTTTCCTCCTGCCCTCAATCCCTCCCAGCATCAGAATCTTTTCCAATGAGTCAGCTCTTCGCATGAGGTGTCCAAAGTACTGGAGTTTCAGATTTAGCAGCATTCCTTCCAAAGAAATCCCAGGGCTGATCTCCTTCAGAATGGACTGGTTGGATCTCCTTGCAGTCCAAGGGACTCTCAAGAGTCTTCTCCAACACCACACTTCAAAAGCATCAATTCTTCAGCTGTCAGCTTTCTTCACAGTCCAATTCTCACATCCATTCATGACCACTGGAAAAATCATAGCCTTGACTAGACGGACCTTTGTTGGCAAAGTAATGTCTCTGCTTTTCAATAAGCTATCTAGGTTGGTCATAACTTATATTAATATAAATATATAGTTAGAGGTATAAAGTTAGCTCTCCCTGTTCACTGAATCCTCCTTCAAACATTGCAGCATCATGGATTTCAAAGACAGATTTAAATTTGAAACTGCTATGCAAAATGTGTATCAGTATGTCATTGTGTACCTTTTTGACCCAGCCCCCTCCCCAGGGTGATTCATCTCTAACACTGTGATTATCTAGTAATTATTCCAATTCATGAAAATTGTGCTTCCCTGACGGCTCAGCAGGTTAAAAAATCTGCCTACAATGCAGGAGACCGAGGAAACATGGGTTTGATTCCTGGGTTGGGAAGATCCCCTGAGGAGGAAATGGCAATCCATTCCAGTATTCTTGCCTGAAAAATCCCATGGAAAGAGGAGCCTGGTGGGCTACAGTGCATGAAATCACAAAGAGTCAGGCACAACTGAAAGACTGAGCGCACACACACACACACACACACACACAGTGTCTTGCCAGTACAAGTTCTCAGTAAATATTTGTCCCCTTTCTGCAATCTTCAACATACCTGGGCACACACACAGAAAGGGAAAAAGAGAAGAAATGGCTCATCTTACAAACTAAATATGTTTTTGGAACCAAGCTGAAAAGACAAAAAAAAAAATCATTGCATTCTTAGGAATAATACATAGAACACATTTAAACAAGCAGTGGTGGTGCTACTGATAAGAACATTATCTGGATTACTTTGCATTTCTGTTGTCTCCATCAAAACAATTCATCAGGAATTAACTGCAGTCTCAACACACATCATGTTGATTACCCACTTCATATTCTATGAATTTCCCTTTGATTCCTGCTGTACATATTCTGGGTCTTTTTTGTAGCTCCTCAAAAAAGTATTTGCATCGTTTCCTTCTTTCATATTGTTTTTGCTTCAGGAATTTGTATTGTTTTCTTCTCCAGTTGAAAATCTCTCTTCATGTTGTAGACTAACATAACCCCTTACCTGCTTCTGATTTTTGCTCCAGTGTTGCCTTCTACTAGATTTTTCTTGAACACACTGAAATTCCAAGGCGCTTTCCAACTATTATCTCTCTTATAAATCCTCATCATGGGAAGTCTTTTCCCACAATCCTTATTGCAATTTGAAACACTACATATCTGTATTATTTTCTCTCCCTAACCCCAACTAGAATATCAGTTCCATGGATTTATTACATCCATCAAATATTCACAAAATAAATGAATAAACAGTAGTTCTTATATGAAAGACTACTAAATGGTTGAACAATGAAAGCCTGAGAAGTTATAGACTTGAAAGATGTTCATCAATGTTAGCTCAAGAAATCACTCAGTGTCCATTTTCCCCACAATGGGAGTCACATCATGGAGATTATTCTCTTTGCAAAATGGACATACTCACTTTCAAGCCTGAAACGATTGACTTTCACTTTCCCTCTTATGGTGACCAAAAAATTCATCTTTGCAACCCCATGGAAGTGTAGCCGGCCAGGCACCTCTGTCCATGGGATTTCCCAGGCAAGGATACTGGAGTGGGTTGCCACTGAGAGAAGGTATATTGGCAAAAGTAACATATCTCATCAATAAGAGTGACACAGAATTAAAGTGAGAAGTGAATGAGTAGAGAATGACAATTACTTACAATTAAAATTATCTGCTGCTTGGAATAGAAGCTAGACAATAAAGACAGAGAAAAACAGAGACGGAGAGAGACAGAGATTGAGAGACTTCACTTTTCTGGATAATGGATTACAGATTATGTTCTTACCCATATTTATTAACAAATCTACTGGTTCATAAGGGAGAGTAATTTAAAGTGATACACAGCTTTGTTTAATGCCCTCTCCTTGAGCGTGGGTGAGATGTGTAACTTTCTTCTAAGCAATAGAACATAAGAAAAGTAAACAAATTTTACCGTTAATTTGATCTTTGTGACCCTATGGATCATAGTCCGCCAGGCTCCTCTGTCCATGGGATTCTCGAGACTGAACACTGGAGAGAGTTGCCATGCCCTTCTCCAGGGTATCTTTCAATCCTAGGGATCAAACCCACATCTCTTAATCTGCTGCATTGCAGGCAGGTTCTTTACCACTAGTGCCATCTGGGAAGTCCAAGATTGACTTGATTAACGTCAATTAACTAGTCAATTGGCTTTTGGTTACTCAAAAGGGAGATTACCCTGGGTGGGCCTAACCTTATCAGTGAGTCCAATGAAAGAAGATTTAGAGGTTGGATATAGAAGAAGTCAGAGATTCTCCCACTAATTCTACAGAAACAAGCTACCATATGAACTACCTACAGAGAGCAGCAGGCAACTGCAGGTGTCCTTTAGTTGCTGAGAATCTCAATCTTACAACCACAAAGAATTAACTAATCAGCATGTGGATGCATTGAACTCTATGAAATTTCCATTATTTTTTTGTAATAAAAGTGTTTAAAGATCAGAAATTTCATATGGTTCAACCTATATATGCTATCCACTCCAAATAATATAACTGTTGATATGTATTATTTTATCTGTATGATAAATTACAACAAATTTAGTGGCTTAAATCTCAGTTAATTGCTCAGTCATGTCCGACTTTGCAACCCCATGGACTGCAGCACACCAGGCTTCCCTGTCATCACCAACTCCCGGAGCTTGCTCAAACTCATGTCCATCAAGTCAGTGATACCTTCAAATCATCTCATCCTCTGTCGTCACCTTGTCATGCTGCCTTCAATTTTTCCCAGCGTCAGAGTCTTTTCCAATGAGTTGGTTCTTCGCATCAGGTGGCCAAAGTATTGGAGTTTCAGTTTTAGCATCAGTCCTTCCAGTGAATATTCAGGACTGGTTTCCTTTAGGATAGGTTGGGTAGATCTCCTTGCAGTTCAAGAGACTCTCAAGAGTCTTCTCCAACACCACAGTTCAAAAGCATCAATTCTTTGGTGTGCAGTTTTCTTTATGGTCTCACTCTCACATCCATACATGACCACTGGAAAAACCATAGCCTTGACTAGATGGACCTTTGTTGCAAAGTAATGTCTCTGCTTTTTAATATGCTGTCTAGGTCGGTCATAGCTTTTCTTCCAAGGAGCAAGCATCTTTTAATTTCATGGCTGCAGTCACTATCTGCAGTGATTTTGGAGCCCGCCAAAATACAGTTTCTCATTGTTTCCATTGTTCCCCATCTGTTAGCCATGAAATGATGGGACTGGATGCCACAATCTTAGTTGTTTGAATATTGAGTTTTAAGCCACCTTTTTCACTCTCTTCTTTCACTTTCATCAAGAGGCTCTTTAACTCTTCTTCGCTTTCTGCCATAAGGGTGGTGTCATCTGTATATCTGAGGTTATTGATATTTCTCCCAGCAATCTTGATTCCAGCTTGTGCTTCATTCAGCCCAGAGTTTCTCATGATTACTCTGCATATAAGTGAAATAAGTTGGATGACAATATACAGCCCTGACATACTCCTTTCCCAATTTGGAACCAGTCTGTTGTTCTATGTCCAGTTCTAACTGTTGCTTCTTGACCTGTATATAGATTTCTTAGGAGGCAGGAAAGGTGGTTATATGATTATAGTTGATGAAATATTATTTAGCATATACAGGCAATGTAAATAGTGTCCATTAATGAAACATGCCTTAAGACATAGTTCAGTAGGAATGAATTATTCATTATTTACTGACATTGGATATTTGGAAAACTAATTGAGTCCTTTCATAAAGTATCTGAATTTCTCTTGGTTAAAAAAAGCTATAATAACAGCGTTCATATTAACTGAAAGACTTTCTGATACATAGATCTTGATAATTCAACTTCTCACCATGTGAAAATTCAGCTTTACAATGTTTTTGCTGAAAGCTAAAAAATGAATTTAAGATTACCTACCAAATGCATGTGTTTCACTGATCAGAGGCAACCTATATTTCTATAAACTTAGATGCAATCAGCATAGCCAACCTGAAGCACATGTGAATAGGGAGTCTATAAGTAAAGGATGTCTTAGTGATTGCATAAACATCTGGCAGAAAAATACCAATAATTATGGTGCTTCAAGTTAAGTTGTTTTTTGAAATATTCCTTGACATCATATATTAAACATATAAAAAGAACCTGATTGCTTTGTAAAAGTAGCTATATCTCAACCATAGAAGTAATTTAGTTTTTATTTACTTTTAGTTGAATATTTAAAAAGATATACAAATGTAAAACAAATTTATTTTTTAAAAGCATAGTAAAATATCATGAAAAACAAGGATCATTAGTCTTCTGAGTAATCACGAAATTTTCTCTTGTTCCAGAAAGATATAACCATTCCCTTTTATTTTATTTCATTTTCCTTCTTCCTGCCCTTCCTTCTTTCTTTCCTTTCATAAATATTTATTGACTCTCTGACTATGTGCTGGGGTCCTGGGGATATAGTGAACAAAACAGACACAACCCCCCTCTTGTACTGTATATTCTATACTGGAAAACAAACATATAATTCTGGAAATAATATGAACTTAAACAGGTAAGGGATCTGGGATGATAGAAGTTGTTATTTTAGATACTAAAAAAGTTACCTGTTGGAACATTCTGGAGAGGGAGTGAAGGGTACTTTGTTTTTGTCTTATTTTGTTTTTAATATGCTGAACACAGGAAAAGCAAGATGACTTCTCTCTTCCCAGCTTTTCAGATTCTCCTTTGAACCTTCTGATTAAGGTAAGGAGTCTTGTATTTGCAGAAGACCAAAAGCAGTGCAGTTCCATTAACTGACATAGCTCTCGAAGTTGTTCCAGAACTAGATGCACTGAAGTAGAGCAAAAAGTTAAGTTTCTTCACCGAGTGAGGGCAAAGGAGAGGATGCTGTCATGGTGCTTACAGGAGTCCTGGTGACAAAGAATAGGAGAGGTGTGTATTTGGAGAAGGCATTGGAGGACAAGGGAGGTGAGGGGGAGACGGTGAAAGGATTTCAGAGGCTAAATTTTATACTTCACACTGGAGGCTACTAGTGACAAAAATCTTTTCAATCTTTGAAAAGTATCACAATCTTTGTGAAAAGTATCACAAAGTTGCCAGAACTGTTAAATTTGAAGCCTCTAAAGGGTAAATACATAAATTCATGTTAATGGTATTTACATAATTTCCAGGTATCCAGCACTAGCTGTATTTTGAAAATTTGATCAACATGGAAAGAACCTTGGATTTTAACCGTAGGAAATGTAGCTAATTTCTTGTTTTATAATTTATGTGCTCTGATCTAGACCATTCCTTTTGATTTTATATTACTCAGAATTGAAATGTCCATGGCTATGTGCCTTTTATGAGGATGAGGTGTCCATCATTTTACCTTTAAAATGTGTCTTATCTTTTATGTCATTGCTTAAGAATGTGCTTTATTCTTCATGCGCTTCTCAGACTTTTATTTTTAATTTATATGTTCTTTTGGCAATCGCTAAAAGGTAATATGACTCAAACATTACAGAGATTTTGAATTAGGTATAGGTTATTGTGGATGTGTTTTTATCCTCCTGACAGCTCAAAGGCATGAACACAATTTTCTGGGTTTGAAGGAATGAGTCCATTTAAAACTGGCATTGCGCCCATCACTGGTGTCATAGATGGAAATGGAGTGTGACACGCGGCTGTTAACTCTGGCAACTTGTCATGTACCAGCTGTTCTGTGACAATTCAAAGGGCCCAGAGGCAAATACTGAGGAAAACAATTAAACAATAAAGAAATAGAATCACATAAAAATAGCACCTAATATCAAAAGAACAAGTTTCAGCAATCAATAAATAAGGTGAATACCCACGGAGAAGTGTCCATCACAGCAAAAATGTGAGGAGACTTACTTACTTTCAGCATCTTCAAAGAACAAAATCAAATACTGTGATTTTTCAGAGCTTCTAGATTTTATTTTGACCAAAATTTTGGCTAATTAATCTAATTTTCTTTTAAAATTCCAATCAAAATGCTACAGTACAATGAATTGAATTATACAAAAGAAATACCTAAATGATCATAGTCACAATTTGCAAACTGTACTCTTTGAGGATTTTATGGTTAGTACATCAAAATTCTAGTTAAAACTTCAAAACATGACTCTTTTTATGGAATTTATGTTCTAATACAAGTTGTATTACTTTAGAGAATATGGTGACTTTTTCTAGTTCTTCCTCTTAACTCCGAAACAAATTGACTCAGCATCATCTGTGGGATGATTATGAGTTGACTCTCAATTTACCTGGTTTTAACTGAAAGATAGGCATCCCAGGCACATGGTGGTAAAGAATCCGACTTCCAGTGGAGTAGATACAAGAGACTCGGGGTCGATCCCTGGGCTGGGAAGAGTAGGAAATGGCAACCCACTCCAGTACTGTTGCCTGGAAAATTCCATGGACAGGAGCCTGGCAGGCTATAGTCAATGGAGTCACAAAGAATCAGACACCACTGAGCCCTCATGTACAATGCACAAGAAAGTGAAAGATATACTTAGTAGCAGTAAGAAGGTCAAGGAACATAGAAATCCTGTCAAGTATGGAAGATATTTCTCACTTGCAATGGGCGCCAGGGAACCTTAGGATCACTCTTTGCCTCTGTGATTGGATCAGATCCTTCTGGAATTACCTAGGTCCTTGTTGGGTCATTTCCAGTTTACAATCACTGTCAGTATTAATGTAATTGGGTTCTGACTTTGGGGATGACAGTCCAGCTGCTGCTGCTGCTGCTGCTAAGTCGCTTCAGTTGTGTCTGACTCTGTGCAACCCATAGACGGCAGCCCACCAGGCTCCCCCATCCCCGGGATTCTCCAGTCAAGAACACTGGAGTGGGTTGCCATTTCTTTCTCCGATGCATGAAAGTGAAAAGTGAAAGTGAAGTCGTTCAGTCATGTCCGACTCTTAGCAACCCCATGGACTGTAGCCCACCAGGCTCCTCCGTCCATGGGATTTTCCAGGCAAGAGTACTGGAGTGGGGTGCCATTGCCTTCTCCAATGACAGTGCCAGATTCTCTTTATAAAGATCCTAAAACCCAAAACAGTCAGTCACAGAGAAAAGAAGTATTAGTCTGAGACAAGGAAATAGGTCACAAGGTGAACATTCAAGCTCTGCTAAGTCACGTCAGTCGTGTCTGACTCTGTGCGACCCCATAGACGGCAGCCCAACAGGTTCCTCTGTCCCTGGGATTCTCCAGGCAAGAATACTGGAGTGGGTTGCCATCTCTGGTGTGAGATAAACCTGGGCTTGATTTCTGACTCCTCCCCTATCAGCTGTCTGTGCATGCATGCTAAATCGCTTCAGTCATGTCTGACTCTGTAGGTAAATATTTAAACACTCTAAGCTACAGCTGTGTTTATCCCTAAAACGAGGAGACTCTTGTGTCTTAATGTCACTATGAGGATATGAGGAGTAAATCACATAATCTTCATACGCTTACTAATAGAATGTGTGAGTAATACATTAACAAACATTCCTTTGTTTTGGCTGTTTCTATGTTCTATTTATCATTAACATCATCATTGTCATTTTGAATTTGTGGCTTCAAAGATCATAAAATCTGCTTCTGTGTTTTTCCCTCCAGGAAATACTTTTTGACTTTCCCTTACCATGAAGAACCTATAACACCTTGTAGACTATCCATATTTATCTGTGCTTATTTTCTGAGACAGTGCCAGCTCACTGAGTGTGAAGACTTGATTGCGCCTATTTGCCACCATCATATTTAGCAAGATGCTTTGTATGAATTAGAAGTTAAATATTGGTTGTGGAATTGAATTACTACCCAGTTTGGGTTTTAGTGTTTCTTCATGTATTGTTGCAAAACCCACTGTTTGCAATTGGAAGTCTTTTATTACAGATTCAAAACATTGTTTTTGAACCCATAAATGAGTCATTATGATTTAGATTAAAAAAAAAAAAAAACAGGATGATCCAACTCCCCCCACATAATCTCAGAATTTCCCAATCTAATTTCCCCCTAGAGAGTTATGAAAACTTTCCTCTTCCAATTGCAAATTATGAAGTTTAGTTATGAAGTTGAAAGTGAGGTTTTGGTAAAGTACACTCAGAGAGAGATCACAGAGTAATTTATTTTAGGAATCCTATGAGCAAAAAAAAAAATATTTTATTTGGTCAGTTCCTAATAGCTCAGAAATCTGCTGGATACTTACAATGATGAAGGCTGCTGGAGCCTCGTTTCCTTGCTCTTGATCCTATGTCTTCAAGGATTCAGGGGACTTAGGCATCTTTCATGAAGAGTAAAGCTACTCTAAAGTTTTAGGAATAATCTGGGGGACTCATCATACTAATTTTGATTCTGAATTTAGAATTAAAATTGGTAAGAAATACCTTCTATTTCTCATATGTTCTCAGGTTTTCTAGAATTAGACCAAACAGGAAAGGTGAAATTTATGGAAAAATCAGAGTCAAGTAGATCACTCTTTAGGTACCTAAAGGAAAAATGAAAATGGTCAAAATGTCATAAAGGTTTGAGCCTTAACTGACTGAAACAACAAAATGAGGAAAGAGAGAAGGATCCAAGTTGCAGCAGAAGTGCTATTGACAGGTGACAGTCTGTCCACCACGTAGAACCCTACTAGGTGAAGAGACGGCATTTGAAGGGCCTGGGCTCTGGGACCTTTTGAAAAAATGATTAAAATACAACTAAATTATATCAGTAGATTTATTTTGTCAGTCTGAAAGCAGTGATGTAGAGTATCTATGTCATAGAATAAAGTTGCAGTGCTCAGAAGAAGAGACTTTCTGGTCACTGACAGTAGCAGAAGTGCTGGAAGTCTAGTCCCACTTAGATGTAAAAATTAACGCTCTTATACTAGAGCCTCAGTCATGACATACAGCGTCCTAGATTATGGAATCACAGAATGCTGTATCTGGATACCATCTAATCTGATTGCTTCCTTATTTTAAACAGAGGAGAAACTGTAAATCCAGAGTAATTTGTTCAAAATATTTATTACGTATTTTGAACTGCAAGTGTATGTTTTTTAAAATTCATTTTTGGCTGTGCAGTGCAGCCAAATCAGATCTTAGTTCCCCAATCAGGAATTGAACTGGGGTTGTGGCAGAGAAAGAGAAGAATTCTAACTTCTGGACTGCAGGGAACTCCCACAAGTTGTGAGTGTTGAAAGCCTGAAACAAATCAAGTGTAACGAAAACAACAAAATTATCTCAATAACTGCAAAGTCAAAAGAGAGAGCTGTCTCCATGAACAGCTCCATTCAGGAGCTCACATAATATCACAAGAGACTTGATTTTTCTGCAGGTCTCAGATCAGCACACTCCCCTTCACCTTGCTGGCCTTAACTCTCAAGCTCTGACTGTGAACAAGGTGACCATCATTTTCTGCTTCACATCCTCTGAGGTTCAAGTCTAGGAGGAACCTCTGTGTTACCCCATTTGTGCCTCCCACACAAGCATGGAGCACTGTCTTAATTAGACCAGCCGTAGATTAAGTTCCCACTTGTGACTCCATCATTGTGGCCAGGACAATTTGAAGCAATGGTGGGCTTAGATCTGATGTAAAAGGGTATTTCATTTTTTAAAAATGAAGTTAGGAACTCAGGTTCCATGAACCAAGAGGAGAGGTGAAGAGTCCCTCACAAAAGATAAGAAGAAAAAAGTAGATACAAGCTGAGATAGTAAAATGTTATTTTTAAAAACTTTTTTATATTGAAGTTTAGCTGATTAACAATATTGTGTTAGTTTTAGTTTCGGTTGTATAGCAAAGTGAGTCAGTTATGTGTATATATATATGTATATATACACACATGCCTAGTCTTTTACAAATCCTTATCCCATTTAGGTTGTTAACGTAATATTGAGCAGCATTCCTTGTGCTATACAGTATGTCCTTGTTGATTATCTATTTTAAATAGAGCAACATGACATGTATACACTGCTATAGTAAAGAACTATTAGGTCAAAAATTAATCTACATGGGCTATCAGAGTTATTCACTAAAATTGCATCCCTTAAAGTCTTCATATGAAAAACATATAATCCATATATGTTGTGGGTTGTATTTATCTTATACTTATATGTACTCCTCCTCCCAGCAGGAGTATACTCAGATGAAACCCTGGATTTGCTTTGTGAGCAAAAACTACATGCATTGATTTTGAGCAGAAGCTTCAAGAGCCAAAATGGGATTCAACAAATTCGTGTTTCCTTCTGTCATCATAACCAGTGGTGCTTCAGCTACAAGACTTCTCTGTTAGTTTGGTTTTCAGAAGTGAAGATTAACTGGAGCAGAGCCACAGCAATGCATGAAGGACTTAGATGTGTAAGATTAGATCTTTTCTGCTGTAATAGACTAAACCTTTAGGATTGTTAGTTATCATCATAAGATGTTAGCCTGATTGATACAACTTCCTAAAAAGAATCACCAATTGCCTTTCTCTTTTGGCATTTATAAACCAAGAAAAATCTTTTCTTCTACTGCTCTTTCTAATCTTCTGTTCCCCAGCTAAGTTAGAAAAATCATTTTGGTGGTGGTTTAGTTGCTAAGTTGTGTCCAACTCTTGTGACCCCATGAGCTGTAGCACACCAGGCTCCCCTGTCCATGGGATTCTCCAGGCAAGAATATTGGTGCTGGTTGCCATTTTAATTTGATGCAAAATTATTTTAGTTTTTGGTAAAACTAACTCCTTTTAGTTTGTTCTATCTCTAATCTGAAATGTGCCACATATAAGTTCTGTGACTTTGGACAAATCTTTATCTCACTAGATCTTATATTCTTTTAACTGTGAAATATTGTGTTTAATCACTAGGTGACTCTCCAAATCACCTCTGTCAATGAATACCTATGGTTTCATGAGTTCATGCTCTTCTTTCCTTTATAGAACCTACTATAATTTGTAAGTAAATATGCTTTTGTGTTGCTTTTTACTCTTTCTTCTCTCCACACTAGGACTATAAGCTCCAGGAGGATAGGGACTATCTCTGCCTTTTTTCACCACTGTATACTCAGTGCCTAGCAGAGTGTCTTATGTATTATAGGATGGATAATGTTGCTATCAATTTTCTTAGAAATGTTATATGAGCCTCAGTTGGAATGAAACATTATCTAGATTAATAGCTTTAGGTAGGCATTATTTGGCAGTTGTCCAAGAAAAATATCTATGCACATATCTAAAAATAATGTGTAAAATGCATTCTAGAAGTGCATATTTTCATAGAGTCAGAAATCTGCATCTTCTTTGCTGTTAACAGTTCGAAACCATCCAAATCATCCTAGCAAATCATTGTCAAGCCAAGAAAGTAGTTAAACCCACAGGTCTGGCATTCTGGCAATTAAAGCAAGGGGTGAATTTAGGAGTTGATATTCAGGGATGTGTACACAGACTGTTAAGATTTTTTTAATTCAACATTTAAAAAAAATCAACCTGGATTTGAAATAAAATACTTTTACATAACAAAATACTGTAACACACTAACGATAGTTTAATTCTTTAGCAATTCCCCCTTTGGCCTCTAGATGTCTCACTTGGGACTCCCATTGCAGAGGATTATTCTGATGCAATACCCCACTGTAGGCTGGGCTGAAATGTCAGCTTGGGAACTAAAAGAACTGCAGTTGGGTCAAAACACTCCATCAGTACTTTTTTTTTTTTAACTTTCTCTAAAAATGCAAATAACAGATGGTGGGAGAATAGACAGATTTATGAGAAAAATGACTTTGTATTAGTCATTCTGATGAGCCACATCCCAAGTAGGCCTTGCCTTTTTGGCTATGATAAACAGTTTCCAGGTGTAACTCTTGATGCTGGGAAACTGATATTTAAGACAATCATCATCGGCCCATCTTAACAGCTTTTTGTCCACTTCAAAAATAATTCATAGCATATATAACAATAGGCATGGTATGGAAATCCAATATATTAATGTTTTTAGAATATAAATTATAGAGAAAACATGATGAGTTTAACCTAGGAAACCTGCTTCTGTAAGTTAAGTCAGAAGCTGAACTAACAGTTTTATTTCTTGAAACATTAAGAAACATTTTGGAATTGGGAAAAAACAGTTTATTTATTAAGATATTTTTAACATAAATAAATGTGAAATAATACTCTTGCAGATATTTCAGTTGGTAAAATGTGTTCCCAGAACTATGTGTTATATAGATTCATATATAGTATATATGCAAATGTTATGATAATATTTAGTTTATTAGGGGAACATGAAAGATAGATGACTCACAGTGATTTAGAAATAATATTACATTTCAGGTAATATTCAAAATACTTCAAAGCACAATTGAACAAACTCGGGCTTCTAGCACAAAATCTAGATTTATTTCTCTAAAGAGAGGGGGGTGGTCAGGTGGGTGGGAATCTCCTCCTGTCCTTAAAATAGGCTAGCAAGAGCAAATTATCAATATTCATCTATAGGAAAAAAATGAATGGAAGAAAGGTGAGCAAAGTCTGATTTTTTTGTGGCCAATTTACTAAAGAAATGCTTTCTTTGTAGATTGTCATTGTACTATGCTTCAGTTTCTATATCTTTATTTTGTTTGGTGTGTTTTATTTTAAGCCCTGCAGATCTAAAGAAAAATTCAGAATGGTTTTTGCTGATCATTTTGACTTTGATTTAAATTGGACACCAATAAAGTTAGTAAAATGTGTGTGGTAATCGCTCATTCATGTGCAACTATGCGACCCCAGGGACTCCTCTGTCCATGGGATTTCCCAGAATATTGGAATGGGTTGCTATTCCCTTCACCAGGGGTCTTCCCCACCCATGGATCAAACGCAGGTTTCCTGCATTGGAGGCAGACTCTTTACCAGGTGATTTGATCACTTAATTTACATTTACAATATGTCACTTTCGTATTTAAAAGCACTTTTCAAAGAATTTTTGCAAACTTTCTAATTACTGATGAACTTTTGGGTCTGACATGCAAGCTGTCCTTGGGCTAGTTGTATCTTCCTTTTCCAGATTTTCTCCTCATTAGTACAAAGCAATCTAAGATCTCTTTTTATATTTATCTATTATAGTAAATTGTTCAACTCAAATATTTTTTTATTTCACGATGCCTATTTTAGTTCCTTCAGGTAGACATGATTCAATCTGTCTCTACTTAGGGAAATTGAGGAACCATTATGTACTTACTTATCTCTAGATATTGATTTGTAAAGTCAGTCGTAGTTGCTGCGGTGAAATGCAAAACTGGCTCCCTTATAGGGAGGGTAGGGAGAGACCCAAGAAAGAAGCAGATCACTCCAAATCAGTAAATGCTGGTTTTAACAAGCAAGGGAGGGCTTCCATGGTGGCTTAGTGGTGAAGAATCTGCCTGCCAACACGGGAAACACAGGTTCAGTCCCTAGTCCAGAAAGATCCCACATGCCACAGAGCAACCAAGCCCATGCACCACAACCACTGAGCCTGTGCTCTACAGCCTGGGAACCGCAACCACTGGGCCCACAAACCGCAGCTCCTGAAGCCCACGCATCCTAGATTCCATGTTCCTCTCGAGAAGAAACCACTGCAACGGGAAGCCCATGCATTACCATTAGAGAGTAGCCTCCACTCTCTTGCTATAGCTAGAGAAAAGCCTGCAGCAATGAAGATGTAGCACAACCAATAAATAAATAGAATTATTTTAAAAAATAAGCAAGGGAACTTACTCATGAGGCTTTTCTTGGGCAGCTGCAAGATGACTAGATCTTTGCACCTGCCTCCAGAATCTTAAAGTTTATACAGAGACCTTAACTGGGTTCAGTCATGTATTCAGTTCAGGTGGTCTCAGCAATACCTTCTCTCTCATAGCTAAGTCCTCGAAACCCCTGCTAGTATGGAAATGACAAGATATATATTCCAAGGAGAGGGAGGAGATAAGAAGCCTCTAAGTGCATGGGTGACTGCATGCCTCCTGCAGTCAGGTCAGCTGAAGGTTATGATGACTTTCTCCAACACAAGACTCTGTCAAGATATTTAAGTTGAGGTCAGCAATGTAACTTACTCCTAAGAGCATTGCTTGACCTCCAAAAGGAACTGGTTGAAATAAATTGAATTCTATTTGTCAATTTTCCAGTCAAAGGAATTGATCCAGTCAACATTATCTGTGGGAGGAGGGATACTATGGTAATGATACCTTACTGTTGAGAATACAGCATGAGAAGAGGGAAAGAGAGGAACTGAGAGAAGTTTGGGAAAAAAAGACAAAGATATTAGAGAGATACAAGAGAAAGGGAGGAACAAGAAGAGGAGAAACAGAATGAGCAGCACGAAAGTTAAGTCAGTCTCATAGCCCCGAATGGTACTATTTCTAAAATCTTCTGTCTTAGCTCCACCTCATCTTGAAACTCCCAGTTTTCTTGACGGCAGTTTAGTGGGAATCAATCAGCCTTTAAAGTCTAGGAATCCAGCGAGGGATCGACCAGTCTGTGCAACTCCTGAGAAATGAGGAGGTTAAGCCAATTCCCTGATCCCTTGTCCCTTCTCTTTCACAGGAGGATGTTCTAGAAGCTTCACAGGAACGTTTTCCCCAAAATGGTAGCTACTCTTCAGAGCAAATTCTGAGTGCTTCGTCTGTGGAGCCACTGGAACTCCCTAGACATCATCTATCCAAATACAGAGGCTTACATTTACCTATAAAATTGGGAAATATTTAAATTTATAATCAGTTGTTTGTCTATTGTGGATGATTCACTTAGATTATTTTGGTCTCAGTTTTCACATTCTGAAGGATGATTGTCAAGCTAGAGTTCTCAGAGAACTCTTCCAGGTTTAAGATTCTGTTTTGCTGTTCCAGAAATTAAAGTATAGGTTTTTAAATCTAATCCCCTAATCATAACATGTCAATTAAATATTTTGTCTATTAAAAGTAGTTTTAGAACTTTAAACTTTTAGAGTCCCTTTTAAGTTAATTAGAAAATGAAAAAAATTTAATTTTTTATAATTTCAACTCACAAAAATTTATTGACAATCTATCATGGGATGGCCTCTGCCAGGTGCTTGGGTTATGCCCTTTTTGGTCTGCACATGAAGCAGATATCCGAACTCACTAAAAGACTAGTAGGTCTAATTAAATTATATCTTTTGGATATCACAGCTTTTAAAATTTTGATTAATATTCATTTAACATTTTTAACCAAAACAATCAAATCTGCCTTTAAAAACTATTATGATGATGCTAATGATAGAAAATTTATTTTTATTAGAACACTTATAAATGGAGGTAAGTCATGATAAATGCATGCACATTGTTGAGAATATAGAAAAAAGTACATTGGAGTTCGTGCAAAGTTTGTGATTTGTTTGTAAAACTCTGTAAGAAGGCTACTTGAATTTAATTCTAATAGTCCATATGAATGTCATGTAAGAGTTCTGACAGAAAGAGGTGGATCTTTTAAATGATATAATTGATGAGTTTTTAATAAAGGTACTTTCTTATTAGCAAGTAGTATGGGCAGGATTTAGAGAAAGGGAAGAATCAGGATACATGAGGCTAGCAACTCTAGGGCTCCATGACCAACCTTCATCAGAAGTAGAGAGATGGGTTTCCAGAACATGGAGATGTTAGATGTACAGGTAAGATAGCCTCAGAAACACTATGGCCTTTGGCAGAGTGACACAGCCAACCTGTGGTCACCTGGCAAGGAGAGTTAGATTGTAATAGACATTCTGGCCACATTCTCCTCTTCTAATTCAATCTACAGGTGCTTCTTATTGGCACAGTCCAACCCAGAAAGCAAGGTAGCTCACTGGCAGGATGCATAGCGGTCAACCTTCTGTAGCATAGAGCAGAATCAAGAAGACTGCTACATGAACATGCATAAGATTATGGAGGACATGCAAAACAATATGGTAATTAGAAATGATTAAAATCACATCTTTAATTTTTCTAGTTTAACATGGAAAAATTACTTACATAACAGAAAAGTTTATTCATTTTTATTTCACTTTCAAAATTCAAATTAATATTCTAATTACTCATTTGTATAGAACATTATTTATATATCACAAATATGATAGTGTCTTCTCCAAAATTACTAAAATAAAACTGTTAACCTTTAGAATTATTTAGTAATAATGGAGGTATTTCTCAGCTTTAAGTGTTACATATTAATAACATTCAGTACTCACTTAAAAATTAATTTCATAAAAGCATGGAGGAAGAAAAAAGAACTATATTCATGTAAAACCCTCATCACAAGTATTTCAATTTGGTTCATTTTAATTCATAGAAATAAATACATGCTTTAATTTTTATAACATTAAAAGTACATCCCCTCCAAAAGCAAACCAAAATAAAACAATACTACTTCATATTGTTATCTGGGCTTAATTATATTAACATTTAGTGATTATAAGCAGAATCTATGGTCTGTATTTCTCCTCAGAAACAGATAATTATGATCATGTTCATTTTATTTGATTTATCTATTGTCTCCAAATTAAACTGGAAAAAATTCTAAGTATTCTATATTTTTTTGAAAAGTAGCTGTCTTTCTGATAATACAGAATAACTACTAATTTTTATTGAATCAATTTCTTTGTTTTGCTTTGCTTCTATTTTAAATCTAAAGTTACAGCTGAAAGAACTAGATAGACACTTCTAGTTTATCAATTTTTTTTTAATGTCAAAGCACACACACTTTTAATACATAATCTGGCTTAGATCAAACTGCCTGCTCTATCAAGGGGAGTGTATTTGGCAAAAGCAATTCTTTGCAGTTCAACATAATATATGTTAAACATATACCAAATATTTTGGTACAACTTGGTGAGATTAGCACAACTGGCAAACTCTTCATAAAAAAAGGCCACGGTGTCACATTGGCTTGGAAATAGAATCTGGGCTGAGAATAGAGAGAAAAATAAAAGTTCTCTTAAGGTCAAGGGCAACAGCTGAACAGCCCTGGGGCTACCTGTTTCAAAGGATACAGTGTCTAGTGTTTATAGATGAAATGTTGGTTTCTATGGGGGGAGGGTGATCACAGGAACAAATATCCCTGACACCCAAACAAAATAATCCCAAATAAAATGAATGATGTAGCCCATAGTAAAAAGGGAGATAACTATTCATGGGAAAAATGCATGACCTCACTCTTTCAGAATACCCAGTGATTCATCAGCGTTTTCCAGCTTTCTTGCCTGCTTGCTTTGAATCTCACAGTTCTGTCCTTTTCTCTTTTGCCCCCAGGGTTAGATCACTAAATTGAAGGTCCTGGGGTTTGAGAAGGATGGTAAGATTTAAGGAAAGCCCATGGTTTGTGAAAGTACTTCTTGTCAATAATTTAGAGGCAGTGTCTTTCTCAGGAGCTAAATGTTTTTATCTTTGCTTCTTTTCCTCATTATTATTATTATTATTTGGTCTCACAAAGGCTGTGTGCTGACTTCCTTGAAAAAGAAGCCTCTATGATCATAAGGAAAATGTTATAGAAATAATATATGGAAATTATTTGTAAGCAGGAGGAGTCAGCTAAAAATATCATTACAGGCAGGCTAAGTTATAATTTTAAATTGTGGCACTTGCAGAACCTTGAAGTGCTATCAGTCGATCTCCTTCGGAAAAGGCATCATAGTTTAATCAAATAACTGTGAAACCACTGCCTTGAAATTGCAACCAAATTGTTTGTGCAGTGTTATGTATCTAAGGGAACAAGTGTGGACTTCTAGAATTACATTATTAGTTTCTTTAGAGCCGTGTGCACTTCAAAGATTTTTCAGAATCTAGTAATGCTATGTTATGCAGGGGCCAGTTACCCCGTGGGTGGAAGCTCCAGGCTTCCTGCTATTCCTCCTCTTCTCATCTTGGTATCTCCTGATTATTTCTGATTTAGGGCTCTGCAGTGTGGGATACAGGAGAAGGAGGGCAAATCTGTCTGGTTTGTTCTGCCCGGCATTTACAACTTTCTACAAAGGATGATAAAAACACTACTGGGGAACAAAAGAGTTTTTGATTAAACCACTGCTTTTCAGCTATACTCTACCCGTGAGTCTCAGCATAAGCCATACCCTGGTGCCTATTAAAATGCAGATTCCTGGGTCCTGCTTCCTGAGCTCCAGCTGTGGTACCTTTGAGATCTCTAATTTTTATTGGGAATCTGTGGGCCTGAGGGTTACACTTTGAGGAACCCAGCACTACAATGTTCCTCTGAAAAGTGAAAGTGAAGTCGCTCAGTCATGCCCGACTCTTTGTGACCCCATGGATAGTAGCCTGCACCAAGCTCCTCTGTCCATGGGATTTTCAAGGCAAGAGTACTGGAGTGGGTTGCCAATGTTCCTCTATCAGAAGCCTAACCTTTAGACATCAAGTCAAGCCAATAGATTTTCATCTATGCTAACTGAGAAATTTCTAGAAGCATCATTTCACTGCTGCTCAGTGATTCAGTCCCATCAAAGCTGCCAGTACAGCTCTGGCCCTCAAGAGTTCCAAGTAATCCCTCTAAAAACCTATTAACAATTAATGATCTAAAGAAGTGAAGAGGGATGACTTACAAATTACATATTAATACCATCTCTTCATTTGACTGGCTTGATGATACCAATGTAGAGAAAACCCTGGTTATGAGCATCCCCCACCCCAAACATGAGGCCCAGATAGATGACAGACTTCACTTGATCTTTCTCATGCTGTGCCCTCATGCCTTGGGAACACCAAAGATATAGGAGGATGAAGGTTGGGACAAGATTCCATAGTGCCTCTCTTATTTCAGAAGTATCTGCATGCTTCCATGGTCTGTGGGTCTCGATGACCTGTGTCTACCCACATTTCTGCTTGGCTCCTGGCCTTGGTGTGGCTGCCTGGGCAGATAAAGCACTTTGTTTTCACTCTGAGAGCTTTCCTTTCTGCTTATTTGCAGTTTTATCACTCTGTACCCTGATGATAAACCCCATCTGATTCAGACTGACTGCTTACAACTCTATGCTGTCAGCACTATATTCATTTACACAAGTGGGCTGAGTGTAAATATTCTGAGGTCATTTCCTGAGATAGCTTCACCAACCAAATGGCAAGTTATTTATTTCTATTTGTTGTTTTCTTAGGGAACTCAAACCTGGGGTCACTTTGTATGCTTATTCATTATAGTTAATAAATATGATGCTTAATTTTTTATAATCAACATTATTTAAGGTATAATTTGCATACAAAACATCCCCATGTGAAATGTACAGGTTGGTGACTTTTTACATGTTAATATTTTGAAAGAATAACAGTCACTGTTCACAGTGATTTTGGAGCCCAAGAAAGTAAAGTCTGCTACTATTTCCATTTTTTCCCCATCTAACTGGCTGGCCGTGAAATGATGGGAATGGATGTCATGATCTTAGTTTTTGAATGTTGAGCTTTAAGCCAGTTTTTTCACTCTCCTCTTTCACCTTCATCAAGAGGCTCTTTAGTTTCTCTTTGCTTTCTGCCATTAGGGTGGTATCATCTGCATTAGGGTGGTATCTATATCTGAGGTTACAAATATTTCTCCTGGCAATCTTGATTCCAGCTTGTGATTCGTCCAGCCCGTCATTTTGCATGATGTACTTCGCTGCTGCTGCAGCTGCTGCTTAGTTGCTCAGTTTTGTCTGACTCTTTGGGACCCCACGGATTGTAGCCCACCAGACTCCTCTGTCCATGGGGTATCTCCAGGCAAAAATACTGGAGTGGGTTGCCATGCCCTCCTCCAGGGGATCTTCCCAACCCAGAGATCAAACCCAGGTCTCTCGCATTGCAGGTGGATTCTTTACCATCTGAGTATATAAGTTAAATAATCAGGGTGACAATATACACCCTTGAATTACTCCTTTCTCAATTTTGAGCCAGGCTATGGAAGAATAATAGACACACAAAAAGATGCAATGGTAGTACAGAGTGTCCCATTTACTGTTCATCCAAGTGCCCTCAGTTGTTACATCTTAAAGAATTATATCAGGAAAACTGTGTTACTATGAAATGTGTATATCATTCAGTGTTATTTTATCACATGTAGAGAGGTATAGTCACCACCGCAATCAAGATACATGCAATAATGAAGCTTAAGAAACACAAACACAAAATTGGGAGCATGCAAAGTAGAAAGACAAAGCAAGTTAAGCTTTGTGAATGATAACATAGTCTCTAAGTTTAAGTTTCAGAACTGACTATGAAATTCCTAGCATCCAGGGTGAAAAGGAGAACATGATAAATGGAAAGCACTCATTATTAGAAAAGAGGATGCCTGCTAGTTCTTCAATGAAAATAACTTTTCTTCTGATGTTAAATTTAAAAGAAATAACTCAGAAAAAGTTTTACACAGACCATACTGGGGTAATGGTTAACATTCTGAGCTAATATTTCTATGGCAAAAGCAAGCACAGATTTTCTTTAGCTGGCTATTTTTCTTTGTGACTATTACTCACAAATCCAAAAGCAAACTATTGATGCACAATTTCCCAAGCTAACAAATAACACATTCTGTGGCTAGCACTTGAACAGAGCATAAAAAAGGCTATGGGATGAGGTGGCTGCTATGGACAGAATTACTGTGACTCAACATCTATTTCTAGTTTTCCTTTTCAGCTTTTTTATGAATGAATGAGGCCATGTGACCAGGTATGGCCAATGAGCTGTGAGTATGGCAGTTTATCTTTTCAAAAGAAGGCTTTTTCTAAAATATGACATTCATATTCCTCCATCAGAAGACTGGGTCTAGCTTTCCTCGCCTTGAACAATACAGATGGGCTTTGTAGGAGAGATGCTGTATGACTTCAGATGTCAGCTTTTGCCTGGCCCCCTCAGTTAATCTCTTTTTATCTCTCTTCTTGCACTTTTATGAGTCTTATACCAACAGATATACTTCCCTGGTGGTTCACTGGTAAAAAAATCCACCTCCAAATGCAGAAGATGAAAGTTCAATCCCTGGGTCAGGAAGATCCCTTGCAGAAGGAAATGGCCACCCATTCCAGTACTCTTGCCTGGGAAATCCCATGGACAGAGGAGTCTGGTGGACTATAGGCCATGGGGTTGCAAAAGAGTTGGACACAGCTTAGAGACTAAGCAACAACAATGCCAACACATAAGAAATTCAACCATGCTGAAGGAGTCATGCTGGAGAGAATGCATAGAGAAACAACACAGAGATGAAGAATTCTGTCCAAGGTATTCTAGCTCTTCCAGCCCAGAACTCTTCAAGTCATTCAAGTTTAAGACCCACATATGAGAGTAAAGAAGCCCTAGAGATGAACTGCAATTTCAGGAACACACACAGAAGTCGCTCAGTCGTGTCTGACTCTTTGCGACCCCATGGACTGTAGCCCACCAGGCTCCTCGGTCCATGGGATTTTCCAGGCATGAATACTGGAGTGGGTTGCCATTTCCTTCTCCAAATTTCAGGAAAGGAGGTTAATTTAATATTTATTTGCAAGGAAATATAACCAAATTACTTAGACTTCCTAGGTCTAGAAGAGTGATTGAACTACAAACTCCTATGCTATTTGCAAGTGTTGGCAAAGAATGTCACAGCATCCTATATACTAGCGTCAATTTTGAATCATCTTAGAGATCAAGAAATATTAGAGATCACTTGAAATATTAGGGGAAAAGAATCATCCATTCTTATAGAAGACCCTCTTCTGAATAATCTCTGTGGAGGAGAAAAATACAAAAACAATTTCAACAAATATTTCTGATAATTTTTATTGCAATGAATTTTGTTATAAGTGTTACTTTTCTGAAGCTTGTTTTTCTCATTCTTTATGTCTAATTTTTTAATGCTTTTCTTTTTTGTTTTATCTTCTAGACCATAGTTGATTATGAGTACTTGGTTGACCACAAGAGAATATATTAGGGCTGAATAAGACTTTAATGAACATCTTGACCTGAATCCCAAATGTTGTGACAGAGGAAATTTGAGATTGAAAACATTCCCAGGGGCCTGACTTTAATTGTAACCTGGGCACTGGACTGTCAGTGCTGTCTGACTTCAGAATTGCCAACTGACTTGATGGATCTACAATGAACAGCCTTTTCATAGATGACTACATGACATCTGAGTATTCCACAGAAGGTTGAGGAGTAGGAAAAGAAGAAATTGCAATAGTCCATCTCTGCTGGTCACCTGTGGAAATCCTCTTCATGTTCCTCTGACTAGTTCCTGACCCCAAACAAAGATGTAATCAACATTGATAAACTTGTTACCGAACACCTACTTCCAATATGACTGTTCATCTCTTCTGGAAAAAAAAATGTAAGAATTATTAGATAATAATTACCTGTAATAGCTGGTTACTGATCCCAGAAGAGAAAAATATTGTTTCCTATACTTTGTCCTATGTAGATAAGATAAATAATTTTGAAGCTAATAGCTATTACTCTCTTTTTAATAGCATTCTGTTCAAAATCACACAAATTCAGAGTTCTTAAATTGGTTGTATCGTCTGTCTTTCTGATAACATATTCCTTATTCTTGTTTTTGAAAAAGTTAGATTTTAGGAGATTTACGCATACTCAAAGCATCTTTAAATGCCATATTCTCAGAGCTCTTTTCTTATCACCTCATCTCCTTTTCAAAATAAAATAGCCCTCTCCTTTGCACTCTCTGATCACACTAGTCTTTCTGAGATTTCACCCCGAGCTGTTATGATTCTGCTCAGTACAACTTTATATTTCCCTGCCACCAGCCTGTAAGATCAATAAAAGCATGAACAATGTCTATCAACTTCATCATTATAGATTTATAGAGTAGCTGCTGTAAGTATTTGTTAAATGAAGGAAGGATCCACTTTCAGCTCTAACACTATCATTTACAGGGTCTTCGTGAATAGATAATCAATAAGAAAACTTATGGAATATGATTGCAGTTAACACAATGTCAGAAATCAAATACCAGGCTCAGATGAAATCATAGACAAAACATAAATGATAAGTGCCGTAAGAGTTGAGTAGGTAGGATGATCCCTTGGTAATTGTTTAGAGGATAGTCAAGTAGAAATTTGAGTCTGGAAAAATGGATGCAGAGAGGAGTAGGGAAAAAATATAGCATGAACAAAATCCAAGAGAAAAATAGATGTTCTGCAAATAACAGGGGTAATTCTATGGTTATTCCATTTTAGAGAAAATATTCTTATAGATGGGCTTCCCTCATAGCTCAGTTGGTAAAGAATCCACCTGCAATGCAGGAGACCCTGGTTCAATTCCTGGGTTGGGAAGATCCACTGGAGAAGGGATAGGCTACCCACTCCAGTATTCTTGGGCTTCCCTTGTGGCTCAGCTGGTAAAAAATCTGCCTGCAATGCAGGAGACCCCGGTTCAATTCCTGGGTTGGGAAGATCCCCTGGAGAAGGGAAAGGCTACCCACTACAGTATTCTGGCCTGGGGAATTCCACGTACTGTATAGTCCATGTTGTTGCAAAGAGTCGGACATGACTGAGAAACTTTCACTTTCACTTTTATTCTTATAGGAACATCATGAAGTGTGAGCATTAAGAGGCCATTTGTGGGATTATTGGATGTTTTTGAATGCTAGAGTCCAACCTCTGACTCATAAGCCCAGAAAACCACTGCCTGTTTTGAGCAAGCAAGTGGCATGATAAAAAAGTTCTACCAAGATGTAGTTGGCAGCTTAATGCAAGACTGGTTGACTAGACGAAGTCTGGAGGGAAATGTGAGTAACTGTTGAAATTCCATAAGCAGGGTAGAGGTAGTTGAAATAAAAAGGAATGTTATATGCATTGTGAAATATAATAAAATATTAAAAACCAATGGGAATTATAGCTGGAGATACATGGTAAGGGAAAGGAATAGGCAAAGAAGTTACAATTGGAAAGACTATTACAAAACAAACAGAATATGGGGAGCTAAGTATAAAAGATGATTTGTGTCGATCAAATAACACATTATTGATTGTGGATTATCATTGACAGTGGGATCTCCAAATGGCCATACTTTGTAAGCAAAGGTATTATAATATGAGTCTGCAAGGGTAGAAATTGTAGAAATCAGTGGTCACTGATTAGATTAGGTATGGTAAGATCTTGTACAGGCTCTGCATGTCTTTGAAAATAATCAGGATTCCCTAACAGATGAATTGACCTTTATGTTTCTTTTAAATCAAGTTTATTTATGATGTTATTCAAAATTTCTATATCCTTATTAGCTTGGTTACTGCTTGATTTGTCAAGTATCTGAGAGAGCATATTAAAATCCTTTTTTTTGGCTAAAGTTTCCATGCACTTTTAAAAATAATTTGTGTCCTTTAAAACCTATGCGCAAATTTGGTGTATTTCCTTTAAATGAAGCTTATTAACTGTGTTGTTTGAAACTTCTATATTTTTATTACCATTTTGCTGCTTAACCTATCAAGTTTCTCAAAGAATCTATGGTCTAAATAAGCAAAATATATAAATATACAATGATATAATGTGATAAATTATGCTAGATGATAATGACATTGATAAAGAAATTCATATTGGAGGTATATTTCCAATGCCAGTGTATAACTATTTAAGCATGAGAACTATTTGAAACAATAATGTATAACTCCAAGTAGAGTGGAAGGTGTACTGCTGATGTGAAGATGATCATAAATAGCTGTCAGATCCTAATGCTATTAAACACTGGAAATATTACCTGGGTCTTCTTTTCTCTAATTCCAAACTTATCATGGTACCTTGCTTTTCAGTTCAAATTCTTGTGTAGATTTGCTTATAGGGTAAAAGAAAAAGTAATGCTGGCCATGTTAACAGAACCATCCCAGTATTCTTGACATTCTATTTCTTATTTTAAATTTGCATTCTTGTGTAAATATATTTCCAGAGAGTTTAATTATTCTGTATGCCATCCCCTGCTCCTTCCCAGAGATACATCCCTTTTTCAGCTGCTGAATAAATCAAGCTCCTGAGATAAAAGCCACGAAAGCAGAGTTTCAGACCCTAAACCTTGGAGAATTCATCAAAGGAAATGCCACCTTGTTTCTCCAATGGCACCTCTGATCTCACAGCGTGTCCTTTTTTAGACATCTATGGTTATATGTGATTATCATAAATATTTTACTCACGGTTCTCTTACACTCTTCATCTGAAGTTGTGATTGAAGTCAGCTGAATCGTAGAGCATCCGTATCCAAGAACAGTTCTTTCCCAGGTGAAGCTGGCTCTTTCTGCCTTGAAACCAAATTCAGTCTTCATTCTCACCATGAAAGCATCCATTTACAGCAAATTCATCTTCAAATAATGTATATTTTTGCAGAGATTTTGTAGGGGAAAGCTGGAGGGTCTATGTGAAACCATATAGAAGGAAACACTTATTTGGGCCTGGTCATCATTTGCGCCCACTTCAGCGTGCCCAAGATACCTTCTCCTTGGATTCAGTGCTCACAGTGGCCCTCCTTTTGAAAATAAGCACTCCCGACTTGCTACCCTTGAGCTGTTCTCACATCCCTGGGAAGGTGAGTGCCATGCTCTTGTCGCCCTGTGTGTACCTTCAGACCTGTCAGTGTCACCTAGACCAAATGTGTTCATGATGAATAAGACCTTCTCTGTGTCATCCTGCTATGCATACTCTCTCTCACATCCAGGTTTTGCTTGCATGAATTGGGATTTCCCCAATTCACGATCTACCTCGTATATCTAACTCCTATGAAGAGAGGCATTTTAATAGCTTTCTACTGTTGCATGACACATTGCCACAGACCTGACAGCTTAAATTTATCATCTCCCAGTTTCTGTAGGTCTAAGATTCGAGTACAGCATGACTGGGTCCTCTTCTCCAGATCTCACTGGGTTGAAATGAAGGTGTCAGTTGAGTTTGCAGTCTTACCTGGGTTCAGGGTTCTATTCTGAAATCACTGCTGTTAGTAGAATTTATTTTGCTAAAGCGTGGCATGGAGATTCCATTTTCCTTCCTAGCTAACAGCTAGAGAGAACTCCTGCGAAGCAGAGGCTGCCTGTATTTCCTGGCCTCGTGTATCTCACAGGTAGTTTACAACTGATGTTTGCTTTCTTCCGGGGGACCCAGGGCGTGTCTCTCAGAGTCTCTTTTCTGTGGCTTACCAGAGAAACCTCCGCTTTTTTAAAGAGCCCATGAAATAAGGTCAGTCCCACCTGGATAATTGCCCTGCCTCAAGCTCTACTGATGTAAGTCCTTTCATTCTTGTTGCTGTGAGGTCGCTAAGTCATGTCCGACTTTTAGCGACCCCATAGACTGCAGCATGCTAGGCTTTCCTGTCCTGCATCATCTCCCAGAGTTTGCGCAAACTCATGGACATTGATCTGGTGAGGCTTTCTAGAAATCTCATCCTCTGCCACCTCCTTCTCCTTTTGCCCTCAGTCATTCCCAACATCAGGGTCTTTTCCATTGAATCTGCTCTTTACATAAGTTGGTCAAAATATTGGCCAACTTTTTCTTTTTATCTCTTTAATCAGTACATTTAAATTTGACAAAGAAGAGATACAGTATACATACCCAAGCCGAATGTCTGTAATTTCTAAAATTCTCATAAGCATATATATATATATATATATATGTATATGCTGCTGCTGCTAAGTCGCTTTTGTCGTGTCCGACTCTGTGCGACCCCATAGACAGCAGCCCACCAGGCTCTGCCGTCCCTGGGATTTTCCAGGCAAGAACACTGGAGTGGGTTGCCATTTCCTTCTCCATTGTGGGAAAGTGAAAAGTGAAAGTGAAGTCACTCAGTCGTGTCCGACTCGTAGCGACCCCATGGACTGTAGCCCACCAGACTCCCCCATCCATGGGATTCTCCAGGCAAGAGTACTGGAGCGGCTTACCATTGCCTTCTCCGTCAGTATCTGAATTACTGCAGGAATTAACTGGGAGAAGGTGAACACTCTGGTGGTTGGGAAACTTAGTGGGACCATCTTAGAATTCTGTGTACCACAGTCACAGTTACAGTGAAGTGAATAAAAAATAATTTAAAGGTCCCTCACTTGCATGACTTTCTCCAGGACTTCTAGGAGAGAGTCCTTTGCTTCTCTTTGCATCTTTACATAGACATATATTTATATAATTTTCTCAAAAGTAATACATTTTTCCCACAATTAAGACAACAGACACTTTTCACTTTAAATTACCTTGATTTTGTTTGGCTGCGGTATTTTGGAAATCCAGATAAGGGGAAGTTACCAATACTTTTAATTTCTTATACTGGGGAATTTTTATGTGGTGCCCAGTCACTTCTGTGCATTGGTTGGGAAAAGCCTGTTTGATTCTTCTGCTATTTGCCATGCCTACACACTTGCCACAACACGAGGTGGAAAGCTAGGGCTGTACCACTTATGAATGGGACTCATGAGGCCCACTACTGGAAACCGGGGAGAAGAGAAGAAGGAAAAAATAGATTTAAGATATATGGAGCTAGAAGCTAGTGTGTGGAAAACATTTCATGAAGTCAGAAAGGTAAAGTTATATGCAGAGAATTTGTTTCTCATTAAACAAGTTTAATGAGAGAGTCAAATTTTCTACTTTCAGGAATGTTCTTAGTTAAGGTAGCATATTCAATTAAAATCCACAATCACTGTTAATAGAAATGGAATGTGAACTTAAGCTTGTATATACATATATATGTGTGTGTTTGTGTGTGTATATATATATATAATATATATAATTAATATATAATTTTATTTCCAATTTGAAATATTTATGAGAATTTTATGGTGAAATTACAGGCATTTGGTGTGGGGATGCATGATGGATACCTTCTTTGTCAAATTTAAATATATTGATTAAAGAGTTAAAAGAACATTCTGTTGAAAAATCAATGAAATATGAAACAAAAGTGATAAAGATGAGCAATGAAAATTAATAGAAATGATTCTCATATTGAGAACCAAATTATAGCCCAAACACATACAGATTATACCAAATGTAATAATTTATTAAAAGGAAAAGTTATATTTTTAATAGAATTAGTAGTCACTTCTTAGAATTTTTGATAGACTAGTTAATGAAGAGACTTCAATCATTATAAACACTGTAAGAAGGCTTAAACTTTTTTTGCTGATTTTACACAAAATACTGCTAAAAATGAACATTAATATAACAAGCACAAGAGTAGTGAACACTGGACACTGAAAAGGAAAACTTGAAAATTCCTGAAATGGTACAGATATGACAGAAACTTGACAGTTTCATCTGAATCTGAAAATAGTTTTTAAACTTGCATGATAGTTAAAAATAAAAACAAAATTTGCCCACCCATAAAAGATTGCTGGGTTTCCTTTCTATTCTCTTTATAGTAAATGATATTATAAGTTTATCTTAAGAAGTGATCAAAGAATAGGAAGCCAAATCGTCAAAACATGGAATAAAAACTCCATTAAACGTTTTGGTTAATCCCATCATCTCTCTGGTAGCTGGAGCTCTCTCTTTTGGACCCTATTGCTAGCCTCCTAGGTTTGTACACATTCTACCGCCTTCTCAGAGCTGCGCTGGCAATGGGTCATCCTCGTTAATTTGTACTATCCCCTGAAAAGAGTGCCCATCCACATTTCTTGATCTGCTTTCTTCTCCTCTTTGGGGATCATTATGAACGGGCTGACTCTATTTTCATAGCCTTCCTTGAATTTCAGTAAATTGAATTTTGTCTATATTGTTAAATGTATAGCTAGAGAAAATGTTAACCTAGTCATTGCTACAAAAACTGGCACAAGTCCAAATGCGCCAAAGTCTCAATGCAATTCATTTCATCTTATCTTTCCCATAAGAAAAATATTTTTAAAGATTAAAGAAAAAAGAAAGAAGAGAGAAAGATCTAAAATTGTTAGACATTACCTAATTCTTCTTAGGACCGTGAATTGTTATTTGCTGTGTTGTCCTAATAGAATGAAAATGCTATGTATCTTGGAAACCTTTGCTATGTCATCGAATTTGAAAAGGGCTATTCCTGGCCACTTACCTAATAACCATGACATTATATTCAGGTTTTCATGGCAAATTCCTCACACAAAAACTCAGTAGTAGAATTCCCTGTGCTATACAGTAGGTTCTTGTTGGTTATCTATTTATTTTAAATACAGCAGTGAGGCTTTCCTGGTGGCTCAGTAGTGAAGACTCTGCCTGTCGGGCAGGAGACTGAAGTTCGATCCCTCAGTTGGAAGGTGCCCTGGAGAAGGAAATGCCAACCTACTCCAGTATTATTGACTGGAAAATCTCATGGACAGAGGAGCCTGGCAAAGTACAATTCATGGAGCCACAAAATAGTCAGACACAACTGAGAGACTAAATGACAGCAAAAACCAAGTGTTCCTGACACACACTGACATTTGAGAACCACTGGATTAAGACATATCCCCCAGTTTTCAAATAAAGCAGTTCTTAAAAAAATACAGCACTGTGTACATACTGCACAGCTGAAACTAACACAATATTGTTAATCAACTATACTCCAATATAGTTTCCTGAAATATCCTATGGACAGAGGAACCTGGAGAGCTACAGCCCTTGGGGTTGTAAGAGTCAGACACAACTTGTTAACTAAATCACCACCAAACCACTGTACTCCAATATAAAAAAAAATTCAAAAAGCTCAATAGTATTCATCATCCAAAGGTATTTATGAATACTTTTCATTTTTCTAGGGAATTATTTATCTTAAGAAATATTTTTAACACATGGAATAAAAATATGTCTTGCATTTGTTCAAGGTAAGCAGTAAAAAAAACACACCCAAGAGAAAAAGAATGTTGAGAAAAATAATCAATAATAACCATAATTTAACATTTTTTTCTTTTTTATTACTTAAACTCATCTCCCACCTTTTTGTAGCAAAGAGAATTGCTACTTGTGATAGTTTGCCATGATCAAGAATCAGAACCTTGCTTGACTGAGCTGTCACTGTCTTGGTTTACCACCATCCACACTTAGAACACTGTTCAAGTGTGTAGACTTCCCACTGTTTACTGAAATGACTTTCTTGTTAACCGTAGCAAAATGTTCAGTCCTGAAAATACTCTTCTGAGAACCCCCATGAACTCACTGCCACTCCAGCATAATGCACATTTAGAAGGATTTCTGTGACTCCTTTAAAATTTGTGGTTTATCACAAATTGCCCAAAACTTGCCCGCAGTGCTGTTTATCAGCACTAAATTATTTCAAGTACTCTTCCTGTTAAAGCTTTTAATGTTCAGTGTGACTCCTTATGTTAATGTTCTATTTATTGCTGGTATTTCTGCTCCCATGAAACAAAGCACATTCATAAAATCTGAATTTTGCACAAAGGTTGCTTTTTCTTCAGTATTGCATTTAAATTGATTCATTCTAAGTATTTCCTCTATATTACTATAAATCTGATCTGGAGACTCTCTGGGTAGATCAGTCACTAAAATGAATCAGATAATGCATTATACATTAAGGCAAAGTCAGTGTAACCTACCACTAGTAAAAATGGATTTAGGTGGGTGAGGTTTTTGTACGACATGCAATCTGTTCTGTCTGAGTGTTTGATCTTCTCTTTGGAGGTGGGGATAGACATAGTCTATGCACAAACACACTAAATGAATATATGTTTATGCAGGGACATAAATGATTCTTTGGTTTCCCTGGTGGCTCAGCTGGTAAAGAATCTGCCTGCAATGTGGTAGACCTGGTTTTGATCCCTGGGTTAGGACGATCCCTTGGAGGAGGGAATGGCTACCCACTCCAGTATTCTGGCCTGGAGAATTCCACAGACAGTATAGTCCATGGGGTCGCAAAAAGTCGGACACGACTGTGTGACTTGCACTTTCACTTTCAACCCCACCTCTGATCCAAGCAAAGCCGTGAGTGGCGTTTATCTATACTATTTTGCACAGCCCTTCTTTTAATATATATATATATCCCAAATAGGAAAAGGAGTTCATCAAGGCTGTATATTGTCACCCTGTTTATTTAACTTACATGCAGAGTACATCATGAGAAACGCTGGACTGGAAGAAGCACAAACTGGAATCAAGATTGCCAGGAGAAATATCAATAACCTCAGATATGCAGATGATACCACCCTTATGGCAGAAAGTGAAGAGGAACTCAAAAGCCTCTTGATGAAAGTGAAAGTGGAGAGTGAAAAAGTTGGCTTAAAGCTCAGCATTCAGAAAATGAAGATCATGGCATCCTGTCCCACCACTTCATGGGAAATAGATGGGGAAACAGTGGAAACAGTGTCAGACTTTATTTTTCTGGGCTCCAAAATCACTGCAGATGGTGACTGCAGCCATGAAATTAAAAGACGCTTACTCCTTGGAAGGAAAGTTATGACCAACCTATATAGCATATTCAAAAGCAGAGACATTACTTTGCCAACAAAGGTCCGTCTAGTCAAGGCTATGGTTTTTCCTGTGGTCATGTATGGATGTGAGAGTTGGACTGTGAAGAAGGCTGAGCGCCAAAGAACTGATGCTTTTGAACTGTGGTGTTGGAGAAGACTCTTGAGAGTCCCTTGGACTGCAAGGAGATCCAACCAGTCCATTCTGAAGGAGATCAGCCCTGGGATTTCTTTGGAAGGAATGATGCTGAAGCTGAAACTCCAGTACTTTGGCCATCTCCTGCGGAGAGTTGACTCATTGGAAAAGACTCTGATGCTGGGAGGGATTGGGGGCAGGAGGAGAAGGGGACGACAAGGATGAGATGGCTGGATGGCATCACTGACTCGATGGACGTGAGTTTGAGTGAACTCCGGGAGTTGGTGATGGACAGGGAGGCCTGGCGTGCTGTGATTCATGGGGTCGCAAAGAGTCGGACACGACTGAGTGACTGACCTGATCTCTGATCTAATTCCTAAAAGAGGGATACTGTATAATTTTGAGAGGAAAAAAAATCCAGTTAACTTCTCTTCTTACTAAGGTAGATCATGTAGAAAGATTATATATTTAAATAAATGATTTTGGATACTTTTGAAGATCAAATGCATTGTTCTTCTGAATTTTAAGTGTATCAGCCATAAGAGTTATCAAATACAGAGAACTTGTTAAATACAGAACTGTAGAATTGTATCTAGTTTAAAATTCATACATGGCTCAAACAGTTGGACTGACCGAAGTCAAATAGCTATACTCATTAAAGCAAAGTTGCAGAAAAAAGACTGTTGACAAGTTAGTTGCAGTGGTTTAACTATTTATCTAAATGAATATGTACTACTCATGTTGCAAAAAGCAGAACAAATTTGGAAATTAAATCCGAAAAACATGATTGTACAGATGGGGACATATTTTTGTGTACTCCATAAGATTCATTCCTAAAATTGTTTTAGAAAACTTACAGGCAAGTATTGACTGGCTCCATTGCCATTTTGGAGAAGGCAATGGGAACCCACTCCGGTACTATTGCCTGGAAAATCCCATAGATGGAGGAGCCTGGTAGGCTGCAGTCCTTAGGGTCACTTAGAGTCAGACACGACTGAGTGGCTTCACTTTCCCTTTTCACTTTCATGCATTGGAGAAGGAAATGGCAATCCACTCCAGTGTTTTTGCCTGGAGAATCCCAGGGACGGGGGAGCCTGGTGGGCTGCTGTCTATGGGGTCACACAGAGTCGGACACGACTGAAGCAAGTTAGCAGCAGCAGCAGCATTGCCATTTGATGCTATAACTCATGAATACAAGAGAAAGAAATCAATCTCTGAGGCTCTAGATTAGAAGTGCCCATCCCAGAATGTTTTATAATGGAAACTGTTTGCCCCATTTAAATATTAAATGTTATTCTTGTATAGCTAGTTAAGAACTAAAGAGTTTTTCCCATATAACATGACATTAGTACTAATATTATGCTTAATCATAAATAGAGTAACTTACAAGGTCATGGGAATAAAGTTTCTATTAAATGTATGGGTAAGGAAACTACTTTTAAAACACAATGCAACTGGCTCTACAAATGAAGAGTGTTCTATTGAAAACATTTTGAGAGATTTAACAACAAAACTAAAAAGCAATCCCTGTGTCTATGGTGATCACAGACTCATGACAAAGCCCTAAGAAGAGTTTTCCTAGTTTAGATGGAATATATTCAAGTAAGTCCTTGTTAGGGGGAATTCAAAAGTAAAGACAGTTATTTCTTCAGTAGATCTAAAAGCATATCTCTCTTCATTTCTAACCACAAATACTAGTATTCTTTGTCTAATTAAATTTTTAAACTTTTTTTAAATAAAATTAAGACTGAAAATTTATTCTTATTCAAAGTAAGCTATTTTATGTTCCAGGCACAGGAACTGACCTTGTGGTCTGTAAGGGATTTGATCATTGTTTCACACCTATTTTAGTTTCCTGATAATGTGAAACAAAAATGGAAGTGATGCAATTTGATTATTAGAAAAAGTGGCATTTAATAACTTATTATTATACTTTATATTCTAATACTTTATTCTTAAGCAGTATTTTTTATTTGGGTTTTCTTACTTTTGATTATAAGATTTAAGCAGACTGATTCTCTATGAACAATTTCTTTCATGCAGAATGCTTTATTCATGGTGTGAAATTTCTGGAAACTATGCTGTGATCCCCGTTAACCATCATACTTTCTGAAAGTAGATTATAATGCTATCAAGTATTTTATCTACTTTTTTAAGGAGTAAGTTCTCTTTGATTTGATGTGAGAGATGTTTTCTGTAAGAGCTATTGTGTAGCACAGAATTAAGTGTATGTTTGCGGAATATGGATACTTTGGTACAGAATTTGGCATTTTAGCTCTGAAATAGAAATCCCAAGTGTAACAAATCATTTGCAAACTCCGTGCTTTCAATACATAAGTATAAGCCCATTTTATTGTGTGTGTTTATCTGGCTTATCTAGTTATCTATCTGCATTTTTAAGAAAAAGATTCACATGTTCAAGGCAACTTGTTTTTACATTCCTCTGATGTTGGGTCTCTTTGGGTGGAAGATGTTTTCCCCTTTGTTTGTGTTTTTATAACTTTTTAATCAAGCTCCATGTTATTAAATCTATAGATAGAAAAATTTTTGTCAATACTAACCTATGAAACACAAACTGGAATAATTATGTGTTCAGAGTCTAGAAAACTGGTAAAATGAATAATATCCACAAGGGTCAGTTCCAAAGTTGAGCCTATTTCTTTAATCATATTGATTTGATATCACTGTATTTTTTTCCCCAATATATGAGCTAAACTTAGGCAAATGGTTTATAATTTGTGAGCTCATGGACAGAAAATAGGTTAGGTAGCATAGGGTTAGTATCTTTAAAAATCGTTGTTAAAGTTTGATTTTTCTCTAATCTTTATCCTAGCCTCCAAGGACCATATTTCATACAAAAGACTTGTTGGTCACAGTTTCAAAGGAAATACTTATTTTGTTTCAACAGCTATTGAGTGCCTCTTAGATGCCAGACTCTATGCAAGACACTTAAAATGCCACAGAGAACAAGAACATACAATGCCTTCCATCATGCAGCTTTGAGTCTAAAGAAAACCAATTTATGGAAAAGAAAAGACACAAGGAGAGTTAGTTAGTCCATGCTTATCACATTGTGAATGCACACACAATTGTTTTCATGACTCAATACAAATGAGGGAAAGGCTTAAATATTTAATATTAACCCTCAGCATGCCTCTATATACTAAATTTAGACTAGTGCACAACCCATATCTGTGTGTAGGCAGACAAGAGTAAGCTATCACACAACTTAGTGAAAATGTTTTCTTTTGGAAAGATATTATTAAAATTCAAGTGTAACTATGTGGGTATTGACATGACCTCTAATTGAAGACAGACTTTTGTACAATTTGGAAAATGGGTAATTCCCCCTAAGAAAATGTCACAAGAGAGACTTTTGTGAGAGTGCTCAGAAATCCATGTGAGACAAATTCTGAGCCAAGGAGAAATGGCAAAATCTTTAAAGAAATTGAGTACTTGCCATTCCATTTTTCCTGGGACTAGTTTAGAATCTTCATGATTTTGTTTTCCATCTTCCCTCCTTTCAAAAGTTTCAACAATACTACCTACCTGTATGTTAAAAGTGAAATCATCCCTTTCTTAAGTCCGTGGAAGAGTTGTATCTTATCTGCTGTAGTTCTATCCTCCTGTTGTCCTTGCTCATTAAAATGGTCATCCATTTCAGATGCCTTCCCCTAATTAAGGAATATTTGAAAGCAGGAACCCTTCCCCATAGAACTTAAGAGGCCAAGACAAGAAAACTATACGTTTACAAAAGTGTTTCATTTTCCTTTTGTATATACATCTCTGTGTTTCCATTTCTCATGCATCTGGCCCCTGAGACGTGAAAAGGGGTAATGTTTGTTACTTTCAAGCTGAACCTGGCTATAATACATTCTGCACAATCTCCAATGCCCTCTGTCCTCATACATTACAGCTGGAACTGAAAGATTCTAAGATGTTGGAGTCACATGTTGAAAGGAGTCAACGTCTCTGAATCACTGATTCAAGAAGAGCTGCCCAGGAAAACTACCCAACCGTCATTGGTATGAGTGAGAAATATGCTGTCTTGTGTTATACCTCCTGAGATTTCTAGATTTGTTTAAAAAAAAAAAAAAATCAATATCCAACCTGCAGTATCTTTAGTAATTCTGCTTTTAAATTTTGTTTTCACTGTTTGCTGCTGCTGCTGCTAAGTCACTTCAGTTGTGTCCGACTGTGCAACCCCATAGACAGCAGCCCACCAGGCTCCCCCGTCCCTGGGATTCTCCAGGCAAGAACACTGGAGTGGGTTGCCATTTCCTTCTCCAATGCATGAAAGTGAAAAGGGAAAGTGAAGTCGCTCAGTCGTGTGCGACTCCTAGCGACCCCGTGGACTGCAGCCCACCAGGCTCCTCCGTCCATGGGATTTTCTAGGCAAGAGTACTGGACTGGGGTGCCATTGCTTTCACTCTTTAGGTTACCATATTTTGGGCAACACTTTTTGAAGGCTTAATGTATCTTACAAGTATAAGTAACCTGATAGAACGTTCAGAGCTCATTTGTCATTGTGCTGTTCGACTCCACAGAGAGAAGTTTTCACTCTGAGGTCTTCATTCCAAAGCCATCCACTCATTAAATACACAGTTCCTGAGTATTTATTCTGGGCATGCAGAGCACTGTTCTGGATGCCATTTCCCTAGAAGAGTAACTTTATTACTTCTATACACACAATTTGCTATTATGTCTTGTTAACTGATAAACTCAGCCTAATTATGCCACAAGATCATTTTACCCAAACTTGTTGGGATCATATCACTAAATGTTCTGCACTGACAAAAAATGAATTTTCTCTAATTTTCTCTCTAAACACTCTTTCGTGCTAGTTCTATGTTACACCAACTACTTTTTCAATCTATGAAAGAGAGTAAGATGTTTCTTATTCTGATGATCAGCTGATAGTCAAGGCTTTTTGGGAAAGAATATATAGAAATGTGTTAATTTCATCACTTCACATCACTTTGCTTCCTGAGGTTGCTACGTAGACTCACTCTATCATTTCTGATGTCTTTCTGGAGGGTGCCCTTCATACCACTGGATAAAGGCCACGGCAAATCAAGGGCTTTGCTAGTAATGCTGCAACTGATTAGGGCCACAGTTCAATTCAGTTCACTTCAGTCGCTCAGTCATGTCCAACTCTTTGCAACCCTATGAATTGCACCATGGCAGGCCTCCCTGTCCATCACCAACTCCTGGAGTTCACTCAGATATGCAGATGACACCACTCTTTTGGCAGAAAGTGAAGAGGAACTAAAAAGCTTCTTGATGAAAGTTAAAGAGGAGAGTGAAAAAGTTGGCTTAAAGCTCAGCATTCAGAAAACAAAGATCATGGCATTGGGTCCCATCACTTCATGGGAAATAGATGGGGAAACAGCTCCAAAATCACTGCAGATGGTGACTGCAGCCATGAAATTAAAAGACGCTTACTCCTTGGAAGGAAAGTTATGACCAACCTAGATAGCATATTCAAAAGCAGAGTAGGGCCGCAGAGGCTTCATCAACTTGTCTCTTATTGCACTTTTGGGGATTTGGATCTTAACACGTGAGACCATTTTTGAAGTCACTGACTTTGCTCAGAGACTATGAAGAGAGCATAAAGAGCATAATACTTTTCATTAATTTCAATATTTTTTAACTTTATACTTCTTTATAAAACAGATAAACCCCTCAGTACCTTTGTGTGCCCTAAAATATAGTTTCTTTTGTTTCTTCATTAAGAAATGCTGACCTTCCAGACACATGATACACTACATTTGCTGAATTTTGTGAAGTTCAGTTATTCAAATACAGAGTCTAGAATACAAAGTACAGAATACAGAGTCTTCTGTAAGATAGGCTGTAAGTTTTCACAAATCATTTCTATCACATTAGAATTCGTTTTTTTTTTCTGTCATTTGATGACCAAATGTCTGTCTCTGGCAATAAACAGGAGTTCACATTAACAACTGAGCCAAATATTACAGGTCTTAACCTACATATATCACATTATTTTGTGATCCCACAAACCAACCCCCCTATATGATTTAAGGAGTAATCCCATCTTTTAAAAAATAATTTCCCTTGCCTATCATCAGAGGTTTTCTTTGCCTATGATGGCTCCTTTTTTTCTCATCACTTCTATGGTCCTCTGTTACATTGGTGATGAACATGCCAAGGATAACATTTACCATGGTTTACAAAACCTCAGACCTTAAGAGTGAAAGCCCCTTTGCTGCCTCCTGTCTCACTGAGTCAGTTCTGGTCGATGTCATTGTCATGCTCATCACAAGGAGGCACAACCATAGCAAAGG
The DNA here is from genome assembly GCF_029378745.1 of Bos indicus. Classification (NCBI taxonomy): domain Eukaryota; kingdom Metazoa; phylum Chordata; class Mammalia; order Artiodactyla; family Bovidae; genus Bos; species Bos indicus. The sequence continues at coordinate 114,028,358 of NC_091761.1, forward strand.
CATGGTGCATCCGAGTCCACTGACTTTTCCTTCTGCAGCTTATGGGTGGTCCCTCCTTGAAGGACCCTCCCATGTACCAAGGCTCCTGGTACAACCTTCTTTGCTCACCAGCTTCTCTCTGTCCTTCCCTGTTCGTAAATATGTCCACTATGACCCAAAAAACCTGTTTCAGCTGGAATCTACACTCAGGTCTTTCTCTCATGACCTCAGCCACAAATACATCGAATTTTCTTTCTTTAATACCAACTATCCTTTCACAGATAATAAGTCATATTCAGTAATGAGTGAAATACATGATTCTTCACTCTTAGAACTTTAGCCTGCAAAGGGATTATCTGGGAACCTTTTCAAAATGTGGATGAAATATTAGCATTTTTGACAAGCACTCAGATAACTCTAATTCAGGTGACTCAAATCTACTTTTTTGGATACCGTGCTAGATGCAGTAAATATTGTTGACTATTGGAGCATAATATAAAATTGTATTAATTATTTTTATAATGCTTTTTTTTTCTTTATTACAATAGTAATAATGCTCTTGCCTAATAAGCTTCCCTGTTATTTGTTGTAGACACATTCAGGATCTTCATATATTTCTGCTGGATTGGTCCTTTAACTATCACTTAATGTCCCTTTTATGAGCTTCCCAAGTGGCTCAGTGGTAAAAATTTCATCTGCCAATGCAGGCAACACAGGAAATGTGGGTTTGATGTGTGGGTTGGAAATACCCCATGGAGGAGGAAATGGCAACCCCCTCCAGTATTCTTGCCTGGATAATCCCATGGATAGAGCAGCCTGGCGGTCTATGTCCATGTGTTGACAAAGAGTCACATGTGACTGAGCGCGTGCTCGTGCACACACACACACACACACACACAAGTCCCTCTTTATCTCTAGCTATTTTCTTTGATCTGAAGTCTATCTTTTGATCAGTGTATTTAAATTATTTATATTTAGCCAATTTCTCATGAAGCAAGGAATAAGCCTATATCTTGTCATTTGTTTTGTTTCCTCTCTTTCTAATTGCTTTGTTTCTCTTTTATTGTCTTCCAGTGTGCTTCTTAAACATATTTTAGCAATCTCTAATTAATACATAGGATTTTTGAGTATGTCATATTGTATAGTTTTATTCATGATTTCTCTATACTTGTATAACTTATCATATTTTACTGACATCAACATCATACCACTTTGACTAAAGTGTAGAAAACTTACTTTTGTTCCAATACTTTAATTTTCTAAACAGTTAAAAAATATAACTGTCTCAAGTATTTCCTCTATATTCACACTGAGTATTCCATCAGACGATGCTATACTTTTTCTCAACCATCAACTATGATTTAAGAAGCGAATGAGAAGGATAGACTCTCAGCCCTGTTTTATAAATTTCTATGTTTTTTTCCTTTTTGAAGTTCCAAGTATCCTCTATTATCATTTATTTACTGTTTAGAGAACTTTCTTCAGTCATTCTTTAAAGACTGGTTTGCTGGTTAAAAAAAAGAATTGTTAGTTTTTCTTCTTGAATACCTTGATTTCTGCTTCATTCCTGAAGAATATCATTACTGGACTTCAATTCCTCGATTGACAACTTCTCTTTCGAATTACAAATGATGACACATTTCTCTGCTATTTATGAAAGTTTTCTTTACAGATTCTTTTCTTATATTAAGAAACATTTCTAAAGCCAAGATCATAAGCTTTGCTAGAGGAGTCTTATGTTCATGTACTACAGGGGAAAATTCCGTAGAGAAACAGAGGTAACATACAATACAGACATGGAGAGTAAAGACTGATTAAACAATTTCTTGAAGGAAGTGGAAAGGATAATCTTGAACTTACATGTATACACTTCCTCCTCTATGACTGGAGGTAGGATGCAAAGAGATACATACAGAGACTGGAGTGTTTTCTGAGTTGTTTTTGCCTTTTGTGCTGCTCTTAGTAAGCAATTTTAATACTTACAGATACTTTTTTTTTTTCAAGTTCTTCTCATCTATCTCATGCTCAGTTGCTCAGTCTTGTCCAATTCTTTGGGACCCCTTGAACAGTAGCTGAACAGCAGCCCACCAGGTTCCTCTATCCATGGAATTTTTCAGGCAAGAATGCTGGAGTGGGTTGCCATTTCCTTCTCCAGAGAATCTTCCTATACCAGCGATCAAACCCATGTCTCTTGCATCTCCTGCATTGGCAAGCAGATTCTTTATCGCTAGCATCACATGAGAAGTCACCTCCTCTTAAAAATATCTACGTATTACACTTCTGGCTTAAAAAAATGAATGAATTACAAAATTATAGCAACTATATGCGGAGAAGGCAATGGGACCCCACTCCAGTACTCTTTTGCTTGGAAAACCCCATGGATGGAGGGGCCTGGTGGGCTGCAGTCCATGGGGTCGCTAACAGTCGGACACGACTGAGCGACTTCACTTTCACTTTTCACTTTCATGCATTGGAGAAGGAAATGGCAACCCACTCCAGTGTTCTTGCCTGGAGAATCCCAGGGATGGGGGAGCCTGGTGGGCTGCCGGTCTATGGGATCGCACAGAGTTGGATATGACTGAAACGACTTAGCAGCAGCAGCAGCAGCAACAACCATTTGAAACACAAACCAATCTTGAATAATTTTTCAAGGGTGATTTAAGCACACCCAATAATTGCTTCACATTCTGGTTTTAGAGCCTAACTTTGGGTTAGATGAAACCCCATATATTTGTTGGTGCCTGCCTTAAAGAATCTTGTTAACATTAAAAAAAAAAATTATTGTCATGGACTAATTATAAGTACCTCAGCTTTAAAATCTTAAAAGAAGGATGTAAAACACTAGTTTTGGCTATAAACAGGCAAAATATTAAGAAGTCTTCTCACTATTGCACAGAAAACCATTATTAGAGAAAAACATGATGCAGATCTACTTATTAAAATTTTAATTTTCTTTTTTGGACCATGCTACTTTTGATAACAGGACTTGGTAGTTTTTTTTTTTTTCTTTCTTTCTTTCTTTTTTTGTTTTTAAGAAACAACTCACAGAATGTTCACATTGAAATGAACTATATGTACTGTAGAGCAATCTTGCTTGTCTGTGAATCCAAGTATGCTGGTAATGTGAAAAACCTTTTGGAAACTCATTTTTGTCTAGAATCTGCAGCACACAATTTTAAGGGATGTTGATAATGGCAAAGGAAATCAACTGGCTGTGTTGGTGAGCCATAGAGAACACCGAGTTGGCAAAATAAAGGTGAGCTCTGTCAGTTTCCACAAAGACAAAAGTGTATTAAGTACTCACCGTGTCTGTCTATCCCATTAGACTGTTGGCTGATGGAGTGAGGGTGCCATATTTTGTTAATTTCATTTTTTTGGCATAGTTCTTGGTACATAGCAAGCATGCCATGAATGATTGTTGAATTCCATGTTCTTAATTAAATTCATGGTTAATAGTCTTAATGACTTAAAATGACTAAAAATTGTTCTCTGGCCATTTGAAAATAAGCATGAGTTGTTGTTGTTGCTGTTGTTGTTTTTTTCCAAACAACCACGTATTTGTTGTTTTTTGGACCATGTATTTTGGACCATCTTGATAATGTATTCATAATGTACTATACGTTTTGAAAGAATACTATTTTCTGATAGCATGTTTTCTTTGTAATGCAATTAGGAATTGTCCATGATTAATAGTTGGATTCATTTTCCAGCTAGATACCTGGATTCAAATGAATGTTTTAATGTTTCAACACCTTAAAAATGTAATGAAAAACCTATCATGGGTAATAAGTTGCAATAATGTGTTTGAGAACCTAAAATGGCAGGCTCTCTATGATTTCAGACTTCATTTCTCCTGGATTTGAGTTACATAGTTAACTAAGCTAAGGATGGTATGCATTAGGAAAAATAAATGATAATAATTATAGTAGATATCATGATCAGCATCAAAACTAAAACCATCACTTTGTTTTATCTTAAAATACTAAAATAATAATTTTTTCTAGACAATGGCACCAGAAACCATGGAGTGTAATCTGAAGCCGCTGTCTTTTCCTAACTTCTTGTCTCCTTTGGTCAGCTTATTTCTCTGTTTTGTCTTGACTCAGCTTTCACTTATTCTCTTATATATTAACCAAAATCATATAACATTTGGAACAAACCTAGATTGCTAGAGCAAAATAACTCAACAAAATTTATTATGAATTGATGTTTTAATGATCTTAAAAATATAAAATTGGCAATCCTAAAATGCGTTTGTCTTAAACGCATGTCCAAGATTTATATTTAAAGAGTCAGAATTATTTCCCAGAAGTAACCCAGAATTCAAAGTTTTATTACACTGATAAATGTGATTTTCCACTTCAGGAAAGTTCCTTTTTCAAGTCTGTGTTTTATGTGGCTGTTTGTTACCGAGACAAACAGAATGGCTAAATCAATACAAATGGCCCTTGAGGTCTAAAGAGACTATAAGAAAGTGTAGCATCATTAAACTAAATTACAGACAAACACTTAAGAGGACAAACAAGTATTTTGTTACCATAAGTCCTCATTTTTTTATGGTGAGGATGATTGAAAATGTTTACAAAGCATTACTTGGTACTGGGAACAAGGCTTCTGTGTGGAGTGCCCCAGTAGTTAAGCTTAACTTCGTTTCTATGCCTGTTTCATTCAGATGGGAAAGTATAGCCTGCAGAGAGGGGGACTCTGATAGTGTTTTTCTAAGCCTCAGTCTCTCTCTGGTTTTAGGAAAAATGTAATATAATGTACCTCAGAAGATCTAATAATCAGCAAAGAGTAATGGAGACCAGCTAGAGGGCATGAATATAACCTGTTCACTCAGTGAAACTGGACCATGGAATGAGCTAAGAGAAGACAGCCACTGGAGGGAGTGAAATGAAATAATACTAGTTCACAGTCTCAATCAGGCTTTCCCATCCCTTTCTCTAAGAAAACACTCCCTGCTGCCCAGATTTATGTCACCAATTCCCCTATAGTAGATTAAAACAAAGACTGAGTGATTAAGCTAATATTCTGCAAACTGAATATAGGCCCAAGAGCTAGAACACAGGAGGAAATTATCTTAAAGAACAAACAAACAAAATTTTGTGAGAGACTTTCCTGACTGTCCAGTGGTTAAGACTCATTTCTCCCTGTGAGTAGCATGGATTTGATCCCTGGTTGGGGAACTAATATCCCACATGCTATACTGCCAAAAAATAAAAAATTAAAAAAAAAAACAAAACTGTGAGGAAATACCTATTAAAAGAAAAAAGAATAAATTGTCTCTAGAGTATTTTAAACTCAGGCTTCCCAGGTGGTACAATAGTAAAGAATCCACCTGCCAACACAGGGACACAAGAGACAAAGGTTTGATCCCTGGGTCAGGAAATTCCCCTGCAGGAAGGCATGGCCCCCCACTCTAGTATTCTGGCCTGGAGAATCCCATGCACAGAGGAGCCTCGTGGGCTACAGTCCCTGGGGTCACAAAGAATCAGACACAACTGAAGCAACTTAGCACAATGCTATAGAGCAGATTGCTCTGTTCCTGGAAGAAAAGCGAAATAGTTTAATTAACCTTTTTGTGTGATGCGTTTAAGCTTAATATTAGAAAAAATTACTTGTATCATAGAGTGATTATGGTGTTTGAGGGCCTCCACCCAGGACATACAGTTTATGTGAGCCATTTTACAGGAGAAAGTTTAAGCCTAAATATGAGATGTTTCAAACAAAATATTTTAATATGAAAATAATGTTCATCATACAAATAGACAGATTTGGGTTATAACATGAACTCTCTCTGGAAAGCTCAAATTCTTTATAGCTTTTGTGAAAGATAGTATTCAGCAAAAGGTTATGCTCCTTTGCCCATAGTAGCTACTGGAGTTGTAAGTTTGGAGGAATCAATTTATATATATCCTTGTCAATGCCGGTTGTTGTTTTGCCAGATTAAATGGGAATTGAATAGACAATTTTTGTCTCACTAAATCAAAAGTGTGTTTTATTGGTTGTAAATGACATTGAGCTACGCTTCTGCAAAGCACCTAAGAGTGGTTTACGACATTTGAGGAAAAAGATTCTTTTCATTGGGATTACTGGAAGTTTGTCTTCAGTATAACAATTCTATTCTATGGGGTTGCGGGGGGAAGATGACATTTAAAGAAACTAAAACAGAGATGAGTTATTTTTATTTGTCCTTTGACAGCTGTGGTAGAGAGATTGAGTACTCACACATATGAGTTTCTCCTCTCTTTTTAGATTTCTGAAAGCATTAGTTTTTGTTATCTTTGCAGTGGGCTTTCCAAGGTGGCACAGTGGTAAGGAATCCACCTGCCAATGCAGGAGACACAAGAGATTTGGGTTCAATCCTGGGTCAGGAAGAACCCCTGGAGTAGGAAATGGCAACCCACTCCAATATTCTTGCCTGGAAGTTTCCATGGACAGGGGAGTCTAGGGTCCATGGGATCACAAAAAGTTGGACAACACTGAGCACACACACCCATCTTTGCGCTAGGTATCACTGTGCAACTGATTTTGGTTGAGGAGTTGTGACCATGGGTCACTTCCAGATTAAAGTATTTAATTGTTGATATCAATTCCCCAGTACTCTTTATCTTGTCTATGAGAGTCATGGAAAAAAAAAATGTTCTAATGCTAGAAAAACCATTTGAAGGGTCATGGATCAGCAGATAGCTATTTGGAGAACAGTTGCCTGAGAGAGTTATCTGGATGCACAGCAGACTTAACATGAGCTAGAAATACATCTCTGTAATTTGGAGTCACAAGATTTCAGCACCACCTAGCATGTAGTAACAAATGCCACTTTACAGAGCACTTTTTGTTTCATGATATTTCCATGTAGAATCTAATGTAAAAGTATTTGTGTTTTGATATGATATTAAACTTAATTTTCCAAAGCTTGTCAGAAGCTGAGACAAAATTAAATAATAAAAGTGAACAACATGACTAAAGTTAGCCAAATATAGGAGTCTTACCTTGCTGCAACAATTTGGAGGGTTATAAAGATGGTGCCCGAGGGCTATTTCTACAAATATTAGGTTGGCAGCTATCTTTCTCTTAGTGAAAATCTCCTTCTCATTTAAACAGAGCTTCTGTGAGCAGTACACTTTACTATGTCAATATTCTATAGCAGCCAGCGTCTCTGATTTACAGGGTTTTATAGTTGGCAGAGGGATTTGAAGAAAAACCCTGAGGGCAATGTTTGTGTGTCTTATTTCTGGAGGGCAGGAAGTAACAAATACAGCCAAAGGAAACCCATTCCATGCCAGCAATCCTTGGGAATTTTTGCAGAATTTGATTTTTTATGTTCAAGTCACTTTTTCGTACTTTTCAAAATAGAAAATTTTGAAAAATAAATTTTCCTTTCCTGAGAATGACACATTTCTCAAAGAAGAGTTTTTTATAGAATTTTTCTTCATTTGTGAGCATTTACACTTATGATAACTTTAGGGAATTTTGGCAAATTACAAAAGCCATAAGAGAGGAATTTTAAATACTAAACTTGCTTATTACTTTGAGTTATTTTGTCTGAATAAGAAAATATTTTTGGTTGACTCTCTTAATGTCTTGTTAAAAACTTATTTGTTGGAAAGTTCTGAGGTAATGATATAACTGAGAAACTCTAATTAGCATTTTATCTGTATTCTCATCATCTTTAACTCTTGACCTTTTATCTTTATCCTTCATCAAATCTTGTTAGGCGGGAATAATAACATTCTGAAATTGACTACATAAAAGCACGGACTATTTTTACCTTGTTTTACCTTATTTTCCTCAAATGCCTGAGTGTGTGTGTTTACGTGTAGAATAGAGAAGTGGTGGTGTTCATTTAGTCACGAAGTGGTGTCTGACTCTCTTGCAACCCCATGGACTGTACCCCACCAGACTCGACTGTCCATGGGACTCTCCAGGCAAAAGTTGCCATTTCCTTCTCCAGAGGATCTTCTTGACCCAGGGATTGAGCTTGAATCTTCTGCATTGCAGGTGGGTTCTTTAGTACCTGAGCCACCAGGGAAGGCCCAGGATAGAAAAGAAGAACACACATTTTTCAGTCATGTGTTAGGAAATCAGAATACACCTCTCACAAATTGCCCACATCCTAGACCTTAGAAATTGTGAGTATATTATGTTATATGGCAAAGGGAAATTATGATTGCTCATGGAATTAAGGTTGGTAATCCATTGACCTTAAAATAGGAAAGATTATCCTGGATTTTCTGGATGGTCCAAAGGGATTCACAAAGATCCTCAACTGTAGAAATGGGTGGCAGAAGAGAGTCAGTGTCAAAGTGTTCTAATGTAAGAAAGACTCAACCACTTCTAACAACTCTGAAGAGAGAGGAAGGGGGCCATAACCCAAGGAATGTGAATGATCTTCAGAAGCTGAGAAAGGCAAGGAAATGAATTCACAATTGAAGGCTCAAAAAAGGAACCCAGCTGCAATGACAATGATTGTAGCATAGTGAGGCCCATGATAAATTTCTCACTTAAAGAACGGAGATAGTAAATTTGTGTTTTAAACCATATGTTTGCAGTAATTTTCTACAGACATAACACAAAACTAATATATCTGTTGTGTATTGATCGTCATCTGATTTGCTGTATGATCAGAATAAAAAGACCTGAAAGCCACTATTATTTAAGTCTTTGAGAAAGTACTGTAAAAATATCACAGTAATCAGCTGTTCTTAGTTTCAACCAACAACCAAAAAAAGAAAAAGAAAAGAAGACTATAAACACATTTGAATAGAAGGACATGGGAATTTTATTGGAAATGAGACTCAGTCTCCAGAATGTAAGGATTTGAGGAAACAGAATCAAATTCCTTAAAAAAAAAAAAAATTGAATAAGGCAGGTGTCTCCTGTACTTGGGTTTGCTTGAATACAATTTTCCCGGGAAACTGAGAAATGAACTAGATTCTCTTGGGAAGTCCTTCTATACTCCTGTCCTCCTTCTATACTCTCACATGTGTGACTGCAGAATAAATCATAACAAGCCAGTCTCTTGAAAGGTCAAGTTAAAGCCTGACACAGAGTTGGATTGGGTCACAAGCTGAGAGTGTTATTTAACACAGAGGAGATGGTAAACTTGCCAAGCCAATCAGATTCTACTTTGATGTTATGCTTCTTGCTTTGCAGGTTCTGATTTATAGCAGTTTATATTTATTTTCACATGTATTTTCCTTTACTCCCACTTATGAAATTCTTGGAATTGGTATTTCTGCATCCGGCTTAAGCAACACATTAATTCAAGCTAATCTGCAAGCTTCCACCATCACTTGTTTCCAATTTCAGCTCCATTGTTGTATAAAGTTTCATGCTTCAACACACCAACTCTGTGTTAAGAATAACAGCCTCAGTCACCAAGACTAATAGAAGCTTCAAATGACTGGCAAACAGTCATGAAAATGACATGCACATTTTAAATTTTATTTTGTGGAGTAGTAACATTTATCTAGGCCTCCTTGGGGTCTCAGTGGTAAAGAACCCACCTGCCAATGCCAGAGACGTGGGTTCATTTCTTGAGGTCAGGAAGATCCCTTGGAGAAGGGATCTTTTTCCAGGGATTCCAGTGGAATCCCACTCCAGTATTCTTGCCTGGGAAATCCCATAGACTAGGAGCCTGGTGGGCTCCAGTCTATGAGGTCGCAGAAGAGTGGAACATAACTTAGGGACTAAAAACAGCACTTATGTAAGTGTAGATGGGAATATTTTTTCCAGCATAGAGGCCATTGTAGTGATTTCAAATGCTTAGGAGGGACAATGAAGACTTTTTTTTTTTTCAAGTTACTAAAAACTGGTGGGGAAAAAAGTAAACAATGCAAAGTATCCATTTCAGTCTTAAAACCTTATTAGAATAATAAAGACAATTAAAGAACTTTGAGTAAAGTACTAACACTGTGACAAGTGTTAAGTAATGATAAATAGGGTTCTCTATAAAATTTAATTATCTAGCCCTTTGAGACTGTGCTCATTGCTAAATTAACTAATTGCAATAGATCATAAGAGGTTACTAAACACTTAGTCCTGGTTTTCTTCAATGCATAATCTATTTAATTAACATTTGAAAACTTTGGACATTTGAAAAATCAAAATGGTCTCAGAATTTTCCATAACTAAAATACATATTTTGGTGTTAAAGAAACAGGAATTTTGATACTTTTAGATTTTTTTCCCTTCTGAACCAAGGTAGAGAGAAGGAACTGTAATAGAATTAGATGGAGTCAAAAAATTTTAAATCTTATTATTACTTTTTCCCTAAGGAGTGTTATATTGGACTAATTATTCTATTTCCTGGGCCTCAATTTCCATAAGTATAAAATGAAATATTGGAATAAATTTAGTCATTAAGGAAAAATACTGAGACGTCTTTTGTATGGGCAACTGGGATACACAGACAAAACAGAATAAGTGTGCAGAATTTATAATTTGCTATCCCTTCCTGTATAAATAGCATTTATCTATCTGCTAGAAATCATTACAAGGTATGTTTGAGACAGTTGAATATTGACAGTTATATGTTCTGTACCTACAAAAATTGGCATTCTAGGATTTCAAAATTTAAGTCCCTATAATAAAAAAATCAGAACTTCTTTAAGTATTCTTTAAATATTCTAAGAGTATACAGCTAATGAAGATTTTTTAAAAGCAATTTTAACATAAAATGATCAAAATGTTTTTAGTAAAAGTCAGAGTTGAAAAAATAATTGTAAAAAATGAATTTATTAAGTAAATGCTTTAATTAACATGATTGCCAAACAACTTTTTAATATGAATTTTAGAAATATGCATGGATTTTTTAAAATTTATGAGACAAGGTTTGGAACAAAGAGAAAATTCATTTAAAAAATGTTTATCTACAATTTTTTTTAAACTGATAGTGTAGGACAAGCCATAATTAGACCAAGATGGAAGATAAGAAGAGAGAATAGTTTTGAGTTCCCCAAATATTCAGAGTCAAAGCACTTTTTAAAATATGTGTAAAACTGACTTTATCAAAACTTTTATTCCCATTATCTCTCTTCTCCCTCAACCCACAATTTCTCTTTGTTTAGCTGTTTCATTAAACCTTTTAAAATACATATCATCTTGTATTTCCCCTGTATTACACATTCTCCCTTTTAAATCCTATTTCCTCCTTTAGACCCCTTTATCTCTCATTTTCTCTCCAATCACCTTCAGTTCAGTTCAGTCGTGTCCAACTCTTTGCGACCCCATGAATCGCAGCACGCCAGGCCTCCCTGTCCATCACCAACTCCCGGAGTTCACTCAAACTCATGTCCATCGAGTCAGTGATGCCATCCAGCCATCTCATCCTCTGTCATCCCCTTCTCCTCTTGCCCCCAATCCCTCCCAGCATCAGAGTCTTTTCCAATGAGTCAACTCTTCACATGAGGTGGCCAAAGTACTGGAGTTTCAGCTTTAGCATCATTCCTTCCAAAGAAATCCCAGGGCTGATCTCCTTCAGAATGGACTGGTTGGATCTCCTTGCAGTCCAAGGGACTCTCAAGAGTCTTCTCCAACACCACAGTTCAAAAGCATCAATTCTTTGGCACTCAGCCTTCTTCACAGTTCAACTCTCACATCCATACATGACCACTGGAAAAACCATAGCCTTGACTAGATGGACCTTTGTTGGCAAAGTAATGTCTCTGCTTTTGAATATGCTATCTAGGTTGGTCATAACTTTCCTTCCAAGGAGTAAGCGTCTTTTAATTCCAATCACCTTAGTTAATTATTATTTACTAATGTTTCTGATCACCATAAAAAACTACCATTGACAAGAGAATGGGCCACTTTTCTTCTCCTTATTAAAGTCTTAAAGAATCTTGATAAGATACTCATGATTCATCTTATCCCATTCTTTTTAAAAACTTTTTATTGGAGTATAGTTGATTTATAATGTTGTATTAGTTTCAAGTGTGCAGTAACTTAAATCACACACATACACACACACACACGTATATATATATACATACAGCCGCTCTTCTTTTGATTCTGTGCAGCACTATTTTCAATAGCCAAGACGTGGAAGAACCTAAATGTCCATTGACAGAAGAATAGATAAAGAAGATGTAGTAAATGTCTTATCCCATTCTTGATAGCTCAGTTGTCACCTTCACCTCCAAGTTGTCACTATTGACTATCCGTCTTCCAAGCCGTCATCAGGCCCTGATAGTTTACATTGTAAGGAATTCATCTCTCAATCCCATTTCATACCGCAAAGGGTTTTGTTTCAACCCCTCAGATGCTGCTGGGTCCTGCTTATTAATGTTTCCAGCATGTATCTGGCCATAATTTTGGCTATTTCCAAATAATTAGAAACATGGGCACTAGTTGAGAAATACACTTTTTACTCTTTGGCATCTTCTTTCAATGATAACTAATATAATTTAAAGTTGCTCAGTCATGTCTGACTGCGAACCCATGGACTGTAGCCCCCCAGGCTTCTCTGTCCATGGGGAGTCTCCAGGCAAGAATACTGGAGTGGATTGCCATACCCTCTTCCAGGGCATCTTCCCAACCCAAGGACTGAACCCAGTCTCCTACTTTGCAGGCAGATTCTTTACCAACTGAGCTACCAGGGAAGCCCTTGATAACTAATATACTCCTTTTAAATTTTGGAAACTACCTACAATAAATTCTTTAGTTTGCTTTCTGGTGGCTTATATTAGTCAAGACTTTCTTCACTGAAAGTAAGAAATCCAGTCAGGCTTGTAAAACCATATAAAAGGAAAAGTGTTGCCTCAACAAGGAGCTGAAAGGATGATTATCTTCAAGATTAGTTAGATCCAGAGCAGTGATGATATAATCATACTGTCTGCTCATTCTTTGCCTCACTCATAGTTCCTCAGCATTGCATCTTTTCTGGGCTGGCCTACTTATCTGCTTCCCTGTCACATAGACTAATCTTCTGCATTATAATGATTCCAAGACAATATTCTATAAAGTTTTTTATCTCTAACAGAAATTTGAAGAGAGAAAATCTCCCTTGGGTTTATTCCTATCTTTTATAAAGAGAAGAAGCTATAGTTCTATGTGTGGCCCCCACTCTAAATAAAATGCCCCAATAGTGGTAGAGCTAAAAGAGATGGAAGATTATGGTACAGTGCCTTGATTGAGGTCCCTATGGAAACTATATGAAATGGAGGAAATAGTTCCAAAAGGAGATGGGAAGTCATTATTAAGAGGAAACAATTATATTTAGAAAAGTCCAAACTTCAGACTTTTTCAAAATTATACAATTCTGGGGTGTGGCCTTGTAAACTCAAAACAACTATGACAGATATATGAAAATTACAGAAAACCACTTAAATTCCAACAAATAGGAAAAGTAGGTATAGACTGCATAACTAATGTAACTAATCCTTTGCTGCTGCTGCTGCTAAGTCGCTTCAGTCGTGTCCGACCCTGTGCGACCCCATAGACGGCAGCCCACCAGGATCCCCCGTCCCTGGGATTCTCCAGGCAAGAACACTGGAGTGGGTTGCCATTGTCTTCTCCAATGCATGAAAGTGAAAAGTGAAAGTGAAGTTGCTCAGTCATGTCTGACTCTTCGCAACCCCATGGACTGCAGCCTACCAGGCTCCTCCATTCATGAGATTTTCCAGGCAAGAGTATTGGAGTGGGGTGCCATCGCCTTCTCTAACTAATCCTTTGAGAATGTGCCAAATTTTGATGGCTCTTAAATTAAACAGCAATTACCATAGTTTTTCCACATCACATGTGTTTAAGAAAAAGTTCACATGTATTAGTGGATCAAAAGTTGTGAGTTTTATGGTTTGTTTTTTCCTTCCCAACATTTATTCCTTCTCTTCTAGTACTTAAATTCTCTTCTGGGATACCACTTTTATACAATTTTCAGTCTAAACTTTAATCTTTAACATCTCCTGCCCAAGGTTTCTCAATTCACTGAGAATTAAATTTGAAACCCTTAAAAATATCTATAGGACTTATAAAACCTTGCCCCAGTGCCTCTCTAACCTCATATTCTCTTTAATCCACTTACTCTACTCCAAGTCACACTGGCCTTTTCTTATAGTCCTCAAACTTGCCAAGTACACTCTCATCTCAGGATCTTTGCATGTATTTATCATCTTAATGGAACACTTACCTCCCCTTGACACATGGCTTACTTCTTCACATAATTTACTCACTTAACTGTCTTCTTTTCAGGGAGTACTATATTAGTCTCTTTAAAACAAAGAAATAAAACCTTCTCTTTCCCATTAGCAACTCTAATTTTCTTCAGAGCACTTTTTACCAACCAGCATGTTATATTTCTGTTTGTTTATTTTCTCCTTACTCATGACATGTGAGTTACTTGACAATAAAGATTTTGTTCAATGCCATGTTTCAGCACCCAGGACAGTACCTGACACATTGCTATTGTACAATAAATAAGTGTTAAGTAAATTCCTAAAGGGAGAAAGAATGAAAGAATGGTCTCATCATTCAGATACAAATGTTGACTTATGACCTAGGTTTATCTCTTCTATCATATCATCATTCCTAGCCAAAGTGATGCTTCAAGAATGGCCATGAAACCTACATCAAACAAGTGATATATACTCACAAAAGATCTGTGTGTGACACTACAGGAAAAACAGCACAAATTAAAGCAGTGAGACCCATGAAGAAGTCAGCCTAATCAATAGTCCAACACAGACATGATGAGAAGTATGATGACCTTAGTAATACCTCCTCTTTTTTTTCTTATGTCAGTTGGGACTGGTTTTCTTTTTCTTAAAATTGAAATAATTCTGAAGTCCTTGATATCTTTTTCCAAAAGAAATATAGTGTCTGTATCACAATTATCAATTATAATGTAATTGTATATATAAATATAATAATTAATTATAAATAATTAATGAGCATTTCAATTTTTGATAGTATAATTTGTTACAAATTTTATATAGTTTGCTAATCTGGAAAAGGATAAAAAGTACTGTTTTTAGTATATATGAATTCCAGTCATTTTAGCATGACTAACCTATTAAGAGCATCTAGTGATAGACTGAGTTATTAGTAATGACTTGAAAATATCAGATGATATCAAAATGTAGCTAAATAAAAGATACCCTTGCTTATATTTCCCTCTCAACAACAACAATTTGGCATCTATCCATGGACAAAGACACCTTTATGGGAGCTGCGAAATCCAGCATCAAATGTCAATGGATCCAGAAAGACTCATTCCCATCCATGCACTGAATAATTGTTTTGACTATGGCCCCAGCAGTGGACTGTAAATCAGCTCTGACCTCTCTTGGCCACAGTCTGGAAGCCCCAGAGAAACATTATCTAAAACAACCATGACAGATGTTAGAGCAGTTGTGGAGGTTCAGAGTTTTTGAGGCAAGTGTCTGGCACAATGTTGAAGGAAATAAAGACGAGTTTGGACACACGGCAGAGGGCAAGAAGCACATCTTTCTTTACCCATGTTGCGCCTCTCACTGGACAGCACAGCTTGGTGCCAAGAAGCCCTCTCGGTTCATGGTTTCTCTTGAGAGGGAAAGTGAGAAAGTATGAGTGAGTGTCTAGCTTCCTCAGCTGTGTGGGAGGTTTCCAAAGAGGCTTATTTATCTCTCACCTCTTTCAGAGTACCAAGTAATGTGCTGCATGACTGGGGAGCAGGAGGAAGCTGGGAGAGTGGCAAATAGGATTCTCAGAGGATATTAAAGGGAAGAAGATCCACTAATTGCATTGCAGATTCAATCAGGAAGTCCATCCATGAGTCACTTGGGATGCCTGGCATGTAGATCTGTTTACTGTCCCGTGGGCACTTTCAGTGCTCTGCATAACTCATCCACACCCTCACACCCCAACCTGTAGCTGGCTTCCTGTGGCTCCCAGTGGTGATGAGAGCAACCTTTGGCAGACAAATAGTGAACATGCATAGGAAGTCAGTCTGCTTCTGCAGCTCAAGGAAAGAGCACACATTTCAACATTAGTCCACACTTAGAAACACAAAAGAGAGGCTGTCAGGACCCATCCAGGTACATTGCCAGGATGAAGAGAAGCCACACAAGCTTAAGAATTCTACCACAGGAGGGAGCAAGATGCATGGGGCAAGCATATGGTATAAGGACTGAGAAAGTTTCAGAATCCCTAGTAAGGCTTATGGAAAGTATTTCTCCCCCAAAGTCAATTAGTAAAGACTGGAAGAGATGATTGCTATTTGAAATGTGATGCTGCTGCTGCTGTTGCTAAGTCACTTCAGTCGTGTCCAACTCTGTGCGACGCCATACCCACCATACAAAATTTGAATCAACACTGAAAATCTAGAAAACATAAATACCACTATGGGATGACACTAATCATTCAAAAGACATGGAGATAAGTGGTATACCTGATAAAGAATTCTAAATAGCTG
The DNA here is from genome assembly GCF_029378745.1 of Bos indicus. Classification (NCBI taxonomy): domain Eukaryota; kingdom Metazoa; phylum Chordata; class Mammalia; order Artiodactyla; family Bovidae; genus Bos; species Bos indicus. The sequence goes on from NC_091761.1 coordinate 114,044,730, forward strand.
TTTTAAGGAAGCTTGATGAGCTACAAGAAAACACAAACAATTCAGAAAAATCATGAAAACAATACAGTAAAAAAGAGAAACTTCCAAGTTAAATTGGAAGTGGTCAGACAATAGATGACAAGAGTGAACATTGACATTTTATGAATCAGTGAACTAAAATTGACTGGAATGGGTGAATTTAATTCAGATGACCATTATATCTACTACTGTGGGCAAGAATCTATTAGAAGATATGGAATAGCCCTCATAGTCAACAAGAGTCCAAAATGCTGTACTTGGGTGCAGTCTCAAAAATGACAGAATGATCTCTGTTTCTCTGTTTATTTCTGAGGGAAACCATTCAATATCAGAGTAATCCAAGTCTATGTCCTAACCACTAATACTGAAGAAGCTGAAGTTGAATGGTTTTATGAGGACCTACAAGATCTTCTAGACCTAACACCAAAAAAAAGATGTCCTTTTCATCCTAGGAGACTGGAATGCAAAAGAAGGAAGTCAAGAGATACCTGGAGTAAGAGGCAAGTTTGGCCTTGGAGTATAAAATGAAGCAGGGCAAAGTTAACAGAGTTTTGCCAACAGAATGCGCTGGTCATAGCGAACACCCTCTTCCAACAACACAAGAGTTGATTCTACACATGGAAATCACCAGCTGATCAATACTGAAATCAGACTGATTTCATTCTTTGCATCCAAAGACAGAGAAGCTCTATACGGGCAGCAAAAACTGAGAGTAGATGTGGCTGAAGAACTATGGATGGAGGTTCATAACCTTGTATAATAAGAGGTGATCAAAACCATCCTCAAGAAAAAGAAATGCAAAAAGGCAAATTGGTTGTCTGAGGAAGCCTTACAAATAGTGAAAAAAAAAAAAAAGAGAGAAATATTTTAAAAAAAGAAATCATTAAAAAGAGCAAAATGGTTATAAAGAAGCTTTGTGCAAGCCTTATGGTAATCATAAAACAAAAACCTGCAGTAGATACACAAAAATAAAGGGAAAGAGTCAAAGCATACTTTGACTTATGAAGTCAAAGCATGGCTTATGAAAAGTCAACATTTCATGAAGAAAAACAGCAAGAGAGGAAAAAAGGACAAGGGGACTGTAACATATCCAGAGACAAATGACCTTGATAAGTCCTTACCTACCAATATTTACTGTAAATTTAGATGACTTGAATTTTCTAATGAAAAGACAGAATGGCTGAATGGAAAAAAAATGAATAGCAACAAAAACAACAACCATACGTAGCTAGCTATATGCTGTTTATAAGAGACTCACTTCAACTTTAAAGACACATATAAGTGCAAGGTGAAGGGATGAAAAAAGATACTTCATACAAGTATAAACCAAAAGAGAACAGGGATAACTATAGACCCAATGGATAAAATAGACTTTAACTCAAATTTGTAACAGGAGACTAAGATTATTATATGACGATCAAAGGGTAAATTCATCAACAACATATCCAACATCAGAAATTTTAAAAGTATTAAGGAAATACTGACATATCTGAAGGGAGAAATAGAAAACAATACAACAATACAGTAATAGTAGAGGACTTCAATACCCCACTTTCAACTATATATAGATTATCCAGGCAGTAAATCAATTAAGAAACTTTAAACTTGTACTATACTTTAGAGGAACTGAACCTAACAGGCACATATGGAACATTCCATCCAACAACAGAAGAATACACATTATTCCTCAGTGAACTTGGAAAATTCTCCAGGATAGATCATATGACAAGTCACAAAACAAATCCTAGCAAATATAAGAAGGCTGAGATCATACCATATATCTTTTCTGACCACAGTAATTTAAAACTAAAAACCAGTAACAGGAGGCACACTTGAAAATTCACAAATGTGTGAAGTAATTAATGAATTTTTTAAAAAATCTAAAAAGAAAAATTTTCAAAATCATGAAAAAGGGAAAATGGAAATACAGCATATTAAAACTTATGGGACAAAGCAAAAGCAGTTCTAAAGCAGAAACTTGTGATAAATGTCTACAGTAAGAAAAAAAAAGTTCTCAAGTAAACAACTTAACTTTACATCTCCAGTATTGTGAACAGAAGAGCAATTGGAAACCAAAGTTAGAAGAAAGAAGGGAATAAAGATTAGAGCTGAAATAGATAAGAATCAAAAAATAAATAAATAAAATAGAAAGATAAAAAAACTAAGACCTGTTTTTTAAAAAGGTAAAAGGTGAATAAAATTGACTAAATGAAGGGAAAAAAGAGAAAAGATTCAAGTAAATCAGAAATAAGAAAGAAGATATTACAATGCAAACCACAGAAATAAATACAAAGGCTCATAAGTTACTATTATGAACACTAGCGTGTTGAATAATTTAGAAGAAATGAATAAATTCCTAAAAAACACAGCCTATCAAGACTGAATCATGAAGAAATAAAGGAAATATATAAGCAGGCCAATAATAAAGGAGGGGATTGAATCAATAATGAAAAGCATCTCAACAAAGAAAAGTCCAGGACGAGATCAGTTTCACTGGTGAATTGGATCAAATGTTCAAAGAAGAATTAATGCCAATAGTTCTTAAACACTTCTAAAAACAGTTTAAGAAGAAATACCTCCAAACTCATTTTACAAGTCTAGCATTACCCTCATAACAAAGCAATATGAGGACACTACAGGAAAAGAAAACTATAGGCCAATATCCTTGATGAAAATAGATGCAGAATTTCTCAACCACCTATTAGTATGCTGAGTTCAACAGTATGTTAAAAGGATCATACACTAAGATCAAGTGAGATTTATGCCTGTGATACAAGGAAGTTTCAACATATATAAATCAATAAAAATGATATATACATTAACAGAAAGATAAAAATTATGTGATTTCCTCATTTCTTTTTAGATGCAGAAAGAGCATTTGACAAAATAAAACATCCACTCATGATGAAAACACTCAAAAAATTGGATATAGAAGGAACATACTTCAACATAATACAGATCAAATATGGTAAGCCCACAGATAATACCATACTCAACATGAAAGTCTGAAAAGTTTTCCAGTAAGATTAGTTATAAGACAAGAGTGACACTCTGGTCATCCCAGTCCCAAAGAAAGGCAATGCCAAAGAATGCTCAAACTACCGCAAAATTGCACTCATCTCACACGCTAGTAAAGTAATGCTCAAAATTCTGCAAGCCAGGCTTCAGCAATATGTGAACCGTGAACTTCCAGATGTTCAAGCTGGTTTTAGAAAAGGCAGAGGAACCAGAGATCAAATTGCCAACATCTGCTGGATCATCAAAAAAGCAAGAGAGTTCCAGAAAAACATCTATTTCTCCTTTATTGACTATGCCAAAGCCTTTGACTGTGTGGATCACAGTAAACTGTGGAAAATTCTGAAAGAGATGGAAATACGTGATCACCTGACCTGCCTCTTGAGAAACCTTTATGCAGGTCAGGAAGCAACAGTTAGAACTGGACATGGAACAACATATTGGTTCCAAACAGGAAAAGGAGTACGTCAAGGCTGTATATTGTCACCCTGCTTATTTAACTTATATGCAGAGTACATCATGAGAAACACTGGGCTGGAAGAAGCGCAAGCTGGAATCAAGATTGCCGAGAGAAATATCACCTCAGATATACAGATGACACCACCCTTATGGCAGAAAGTGAGGAGGAACTAAAAAGCCTCTTGATGAAAGTGAAAGAGGAGAGTGAAAAAGTTGGCATAAATCTCAACATTCAGAAAACGAAGATCATGGCATCTGGTCCCATCACTTCATGGGAAATAGACGGAGAAACAATGGAAACAAAGTCATACTTTCTTTTTTTGGGGCTCCAAAATCACTGCAGATGGTGACTGCAGCCATGAAATTAAAAGACACTTACTCCTTGGAAGTAAAGTTATGACCAACCTAGATAGCATATTCAAAAGCAGAGACATTACTTTGCCAACAAGGGTCCATCTAGTCAAGGCTGTGGTTTTTCCAGTGGTCATGTATGGATGTGAGAGTTGGACTGTGAAGAAAGCTGAGCGCCAAAGAACTGATGCTTTTGAACTGTGGTGTTGGAGAAGACTCTTGAGAGTCCCTTGGACTGCAAGGAGATCCAACCAGTCCATTCTAAAGGAGATCAGCCCTGGGTATTCTTTGGAAGGAATGATGCTAAAGTTGAAACTCCAGTCCTTTGGCCACCTCCTGCGAAGAGTTGACTCATTGGAAAAGACTCTGATGCTGGGAGGGATTGGGGGCAGGAGGAGAAGGGGATGACAGAGGATGAGATGGCTGGATGGCATCACTGACTCGATGGACGTGAGTTTGAGTGAACTCTGGGAGTTGGTGATGGACAGGGAGGCCTGGTGTGCTGCGATTCATGGGGTCGCAAAGAGTCGGACACGACTGAGTGACTGAACTGAACTGAACTGAATGACATAGTATACTAAATGTAGAAAATTCTAAGGACTCCACCTCCCCCCCAAAACTGTTAGAACCAATGAACGAATTCAGTAAAGTTGCAGAGTATAAAATCTGCATACAAAAATTAATTGCATTTCTCTACACTAATCATGAAATATCTGAAAAAGGAATTTTAAAATTCCCATTCACAATAGCATTAAAACCAATAAAATACATAGAAATAAATTTAATTCAAGAGCTAAAAGATCTACACCTTGAAACTACAGACTTTGATAAAAGAAATTGAAGAAGACCCAAATAAATGAAAAACTATCCCCTCTTCACGGATCATAAGAATTAATATTTTTAAAATATCTGTGCCACTCAAGGTCATTTATAGATTCAGTGCAATAACTATCAAAATTCCATTGGCAATTTTCACAGGAAAAAAGAATCCTAAAATGGGTATGGAATCACAAAGATCCTGAATATACAAAATAATTCTGAAAAAGAACAAAGCTGGAGGCAGTACACTTTAAACTATATTACAAAGCTACAGTAAGCAAAACAATGTTACCAGCATTCAGTTCAGTTCAGTCCCTCAGTCATGTCTGACTCTTTATGACCCCATGGACTGCAGCACACCCCAATGAAATAAATTAGAAGCCCCCAAATAAACCTTAATGTATATGGTTAACTAACATTTGGCAAGAGAGTTAAGAGTACTCAATGCAGAAAAGATAGTCTCTTCAATAAATTATGTTGCCAACCTGGATAATCATTTGCAGAAATATGAAACTGGACACAACTTATGGAATTTAAAAAAATGGATTAAAAACTAAACATAAGACCTGAAATTTTAAACCTCTGAAAAGAAAACATTAGGAAAAAACCTCCTTTAACTTGCTTTTGGCAATGTGTTTTTGTATATGACACTAAAGGCACAAACAACAAAAGTAAAAAAATCAGTAATTGGAAATGTGCTGTGCTGTCTTAGTCTCTTAGTTGTGTCCAACTCTTTGCAGCCCTGTGAACTGTAGCCCACCAGGCACCTCTGTCCATGGGGACTCTCCAGGCAAGAATATTGGAGTGGGTTGCCATGGCCTCCTCCACGTGATCTCCCCAACCCAGGGATTGAACCCAGGTCTCCCATACTTCAGGTGAATTCTTTACCATCTGAGCCAACAGGCAAGCCCAAGAATACTGGAATGGGTAGCCTATCCCTTCTCCTAGCCCTTTTCCATGTGAATTTCCTGATCCAGGAACCAAACTGGGATCTCCTGCATTGCAGGCAGATTCTTTACCAACTGAGCTACAGGGAACCCAAGTGGGACTACATCAAACTAAATATATTCTGCATAGAAAAATAAACAATTGACAAAATTAACAGGCAATTTAAAGAATGTGGACAAATTTGCAAACCATATATCTGATAGGGGTTAATATCACAAATTATAAAGAACTCATAACAATTAATAGCAAAAAATTTGATTTAAAATTGGGCATAGGAACTACTTAGACATTATTCTGAAAATAAATGGCCAGCAAGTGCATGAAATGGTGTTCAACATCACTAAGCATCAGGGAAATTCAAATCAAAACCATGATGGGTTAACACCTTGCACTTGTCAGAATGGCTAATATCAAACAGACAAGCGATGGAGAGGGATAAATTGGGAAACTGAGATTGACATACACACACAACTATATATATATATATATATATATATATATATATATATATATATATATGTATATATATATAATAACTAATAAGAACCTACTGTATAGCACAAAAAGTCTATTCAATACTTGGTAATGACCTATATGGGGATATAATCTAAAAAAGCAAATGTATGTATATATATAAATCCCTGCACTTGTCAGAATGGCTAGCATCAAACAGACAAGAGATGGAGAGGGATAAATTCGGAATCTGAGACTGATATACACACTACTATATATATATCAGATCAGATCAGTCGCTCAGTTGTGTCCGACTCTTTGTGACCCCATGAATTGCAGCACGCCAGGCCTCCCTGTCCATCACCAACTCCCGGAGTTCATTGAGACTCACATCCATCGAGTCAGTGATGCCATCCAGCCATCTCATCCTATGTCGTCCCCTTCTCCTCCTGCCCCCAATCCCTCCCAGCATCAGAGTCTTTTCCAATGAGTCAACCCTTTGCATGAGGTGGCCAAAGTACTGGAGTTTCAGCTTTAGCATCATTCCTTCCAAAGAAATCCCAGGGCTGATCTCCTTTAGAATGGACTGGTTGGATCTCCTTGCAGTCCAAGGGACTCTCAAGAGTCTTCTCCAACACCACAGTTCAAAAGCATCAATTCTTCGGCGCTCAGCCTTCTTCACAGTCCAACTCTCATATCCATACATGACCACAGGAAAAACCATATATATGATAACTAATAAGAACCTACTGTATAGCACAAAAACTGTTCAATAGTTGGTAACGACCTACATGCGGATATAATCTAAACAAGTGAATGTATGTATATATATAAATGATTCAGTTTGTTGTACTGAATATTCACAACAGCAGAATATTCACAACATTGTGAATCAACTATACTCCAATAAAAGAAAAAAAAGAGAGATAATAAGTATTGGTAAAGATGTGGAGAAAAGGGAACTCATGTGCACTGTTGTCAGGACTAAAAATTGGTAAATACACTGCAGAAAACAGAATGGAATGTTCTCAGAAAACTGAAAATTGAATTACTATATGATGCAGAAATCTCACTTCTGGGTATGTATTTGAAGAAAATGAAACAGAATCTCAAAGAGATATCTACACCTGCATGTTAATTGCAGTGTTTTTCACAATAGCCTAAATGTGCAAGTTAAGCATTCATATACAGGTGAATGCATAAAGAATATATGATACATAACATAAAATGACTATATATTTAAATGAAATATTCAGTCACAAGAAAAAAGGAAAATCTTGCCATTTGTGGTAGATGAAAGTTGAGCACATTATGCTAAGTAAAATAAGGCAGTTAGATACAGAAAAGTGAATATTGCATGACATCACTTATATGTGTATCTAAAAAAGCAGAATTCACTGGAAACAGAGAGGAGAATACTGGTTTTCAGGCACTAGCAGTGGGGGAAATGGGGAGATCCATTCAAAGATAGCAAGTTATAAAATGAATAAGTGCTAGAGGTGTAATGTACAACATGATAACGGTAGTTAACAATACTCCATTGTACATTTTGAAAGTGGCTAAGAGACTGATTCTGAAATCTCATCACAAAAGAGATGGTTATAGTGGGAGATGATGGAACTGTTAACATACTCTACTGTGGTGATAATTTCCCAATATACAACAGCAACTATTCAAAAAAAAGAAAAGAAAAATGAACTTTATTGTCACCAATTTGTCAATTACACTTGTAGCTAATAATTTAATTCATTGCTTAATAAATCCAGAGAATCTTAGATGCAGAGGATCTAAGATGGAGAGGATCCGCACCCCTTTATTTTACAGATCAGGACACTAAGATCAGGGAAATGTAATAATCCAGATAGTAAATTAAAAGTCATACATGGTTCATTTTATATAAGCCTTATCAAAAGCCTAGTTGAATTTTAGTATTTACATATTCACAAATAGAAGTGTAGCTGTGAAATTGAAACCAAATTATGAGTCAGTGGTGACTAAAAATTTCATAACAGGTGCAGCCCTTAAATTTGTCTTGTCTTGCATTCCAAATGATGCACCAAGTGAGGAACCTGACTGTATTAAATGAACACATCTTAATACAAGAGACTGCAAATACTCATATGAAAGCTCAACATTAATACCAAAAGATCGGTAGTATGAATACAGTTAAGACGTTTTAACCTAAATGACAATAATATCATACTATTATAATAAAGACAAGTCTTATTAAGACTTAACAATATAAGAATTATTCATTTGTTTAGCTCATTTCAGTTTAAAATGTGACCTAATCTTTACCATTAGTATCTATTCAAGTGATCTTTCAGTTGCAGGATTATATCATAGACTCAAACGAGGCTGCAAATGACTAACCCAGTGTAGACAAATTTAGACCACAAATTAGCATCTCAGTTAACTCAGGAGATCTTGTTTAAGAATGAAGCAAACAATGAAGAAAGAAGAGTGATCTGAGGTATGGAGGAGAATATATTACATGAGTCACAAAATTTCCTTTTTACTTAAATAATTTTGAGTTGAATTTTTGTTACTGGAAACCCAATAAAGGGCTCAACAGGTGGCTCAGTGGTAAAGAATCCACCTGCCAATTCAGGAGACACAGGAGATGCAGGCTTGATCCCTGGGTCTGAAAGACCCCCTAGAAGAGGAAATGGAAATCCACTCTAATATTCTTGCTGGCATTTCCCATGGACAGAGGAGCCTGGTGGGCTGCAGTCAAGGGGTCACAAAGAGTTGGACAAAACTAGGCACCACCAAAAAGATTTGATTAGCACAGGACAGTGCCTACATGAAATGAAGAATAAATATATATATAATTTGCTTCTTTCCAAAAGACTACATTACCTTCAGAAAAATGTAACCAGATTGCATGAAGTAATAAATAATATGATGGTAGAATATAGAATTAATTACTGAATTGATAGTTTGTAAATCACATTGTGCTCATTTATATATGCCACACTCATTAGAAACAGGATCTTATATGCTCTAATATGTAGGACATTTGACAAGTTATATAATCTTTTTACAGTTTTCCATCAATGAAAAGGGATATGTGATTGTATCTCTTACAAAATGTCTCAAACATTAAATTAATAGTATATACAAAGCATAAGACACAATGTTGCCAAATAATTACTTCTCAATATTAACTATGATTATAATTGGCACTGTCATTATTATCATCATTTTGGTAGGCAGCTTGTAACAAGGATCTCAATGATTCCACATCTTAGTATTTATTAAGCCTTTGTGTAATCCCTTCCTCTTGAGTATTGGCTGTATCTAGCTGCCTGCTTCTAATAGACAGAATACAGACAAAGTGATGAAATATAATAGGATAAGCAAGACCATGAGTTCTATTTTGCTAGCGCTTTCTCTCTTGCTGTTAATCTCTCTTGCTCTTCTACTTGCTTGCTCTGAAGGAATGACCTACAAGGCCTTAAGATGTTCTATGGCGAGGTCTGGTGGTAAGGAAATGTTAAAGCCTCTGACCAAACAGAGGCTCCATGAAAAAGTATATTCAAAAATTATGTAGGTAGGCTTGGAAGCGGATCTTCTCCAATCAAGCCTTCAGTTAAAAGACAGCCTTGGTTGATATATTGATTGTGCATTGTGATCTGTAGCAACTATGATATAATAAATGTCTGTTGTTTTTTAAATCATTATATTTCATGTAATCTGTTATACAGCAATATAGATAACTAAGAGAGTCACCATTGCCATCATGATACTCAAGAGATACTCAGGAATAATACCATATTCTATGAATGCCTTTGGAGGAGTAGGGACTTTGAAAGATTAAGATAAGATTGGGATAGGTATAAGAGGTGATTTGAAAGTGTGAGGTCATTTAAGGAGACAGAAAAACATGGGCTAAAGCATCAAAAACAGAATACTGGATATTTAAAAAGCATTATTGTTAGTTGTTCAGTCATGTCTGACTTTTTGCGACCCCATGGACTGTAGCCTGCCAGGCTCCTCTGTCCATGGGATTCTCCAGGGAAGAATACTGGAGTGGGTTGCCATGTCCTCCTCCAGGGGATCTTCCCCATCTGGGGATTGAACCCCCATCTCCTGCATTGCATGCAGATTCTTTACCATCTGAGCCATCAGGGAAGCCTAAGAAGCATTAGTGAAAGTGAAAGTCACTAGGTCGGGTCAACTGTTTATGATTCCATGGACTGTATAGTCCATGGAATTCTCCAGGCCAAAATACTAGCATGGGTAGCTGTTCCCAACCCGCAGATAGAACCCAGGTCTCCCGCATTACAGGCAGATGCTTTACCGGCTGAGCCACAAAGGAAGCCCAAGAAGCATTAAGATAAGCTCAAATATGACTGAGATGGGAATTTGTAAGTTTGTAAGTTTGATGGAGGAAAAAAACAAGTTCACTCAAGTGCAGGCTTTTCCATTGGACTTATTAGATACTTGATAGTGAAATAAGTGACATGGTGGTAAGAAAAAAAGTGTTTATAGAAAGTTTTTGAGTGGACATCTTCACCATCGATTACAGAGAGAAGAAACTGTTGTCATGGAGGTCAGCTCTTATCCGTGTATGAGGACACGTGAACACAAATTAAAGGGAGAGCAGTAGGGATGGAAGATACCCAGTGACAAAGCATGGTTTTCCCAAATGGCCACTGGTGACCAGACTGTGCCCAGAATGTCAGATCGTTAAGGATGTCAATATACAATTATCATTCCTTCTACTCTCCTCACTTAGAAGTTACTAAACTATGAATTCTTTATTCATTAACTCTTCGACTGCTGTCCATCTATGCAATTATTGTCCATATGTAGCTGAAACAGCTATAAATCTATAAGGACAGATAGGGTTGATAGGGTCATAGGCCAAGAACAGTATTCAGAGAGAGGCGAAATCATGAAGATGGATTCCAAACACTCATTTTTTTTTCAACCTAAGGATATCCCATTTGATTCCCAAAATCGTCTCATAAATCTATCAGAATGAGATAAATACAAATTACTGTATTTGAGAATGAGTCCACTATTTTTTGTTTATGTTGAACAACACAGTGCTAAATTCTGAATAAACAACAATAAAAAACCCCAAAAGTTACATACACAAAATTGCTGCCCCAATGAACATTTCAATCTGAGTTTAAAAAGTAAAAATGCTTAACTAGCCATTCATAAAAGTAATGAAGGGTCATTAAATTATAGAGGTACTCTTAATGCGTAGCACAATATGAGAGTGATTTAGCAGAGTCAACATTTAATGGAATATTGATTTATATGTAGAAACCCTATTACTAACAATTTAAAATAGAATTTAAGTATTTGACAAAATTTTTCTAGGGCAGTCACTTTTCTTCCTCACCTGTTTCTTGTTTGTAATTTTATTGTTTGCCATCTGTCTTTTACCTTTTTTTTGTACTAGAAGCTATTTTGACATTCTGTAAAAAAATAAATGAATTATTATTTAAATGTAATTAAAAACACATGGAAAAATCATTGATAGCAGTGTGACAATGAAAGAGAAACTTCTGTAAGCAAGTAAACTGTGTACATGATATTCTTAAGCAAAGCAAAATCAAATAAAATCTGGGATTAATATCCATGTGAGAGGTCATTTAGATGAGAGAACAGTCAGGCCTTTTCAGTTTCTACCTTAGTTTTTTCAAGTAAATTTCTCATGCATATACAACACACTTACAGAAAAGTACATAAATCATAAGTGTAGAGCTCATAAATTTTTTATAAATTGAACCCAACGGCTCAGCCAAAACCCAGATCAAAAAACAAAATATTGCTGGCACCCCATAAAGACCCTTAATATGTCTCCAAGGCACTTCTGCCCTTCTGAAGGATAAACACCCTATTCATTTCTCAAATCATAAATAACATATGCCTATTATGTAAACAGTAATTAATGTTTACTTAAATGTTTTCAATTTTTATCCTTGTTTGATGGTGCAGTCATCCATTCTCATTTGTGTAATGGTATTCAGTTCAGTTCAGTTCAGTCAGTCGTGTCAGACTTTTTGCACCCCATGACCGCAGCATGCTGGCTTCCCTGTCCATCACCAATTCCCGGAGTCCACTCAAACTCATGTCCATCGAGTCGGTGATGCCATCCAACAATCTCATCCTCTGTTGTCCCCTTCTCCCGCCCTCAATCTTTCCCAGCATCACGAACTTTTCGACTGAGTCAGCTCTTCACATCAGGTGGCCAAAGTATTGGAGTTTCAGCTTCAGCATCAGTCCTTCCAATGAACACCCAGGACTGATCTCCTTTAGGATGGACTTGTTGGATCTCCTTGCAGTCCAAAAGTCTTCTCCAAACACCACAATTCAAAATCATCAATTCTTCTGCACTCGGCTTTCTTTATAGTCCAACTCTCACATCCGTACATGACTACTGGAAAAACCATAGCCTTGACTAGATGGACCTTTGTTGACAAAGTAATGTCTCTACTTTTTAATATGCTGTCTAAGTTGGTCATAACTTTACTTCCAAATGTCTTTTAATTTTATGGCTGCAATAACCATCTGCAATGATTTTGGAGCCCCCCAAAATAAAGTCTGACACTGTTTTCACTGTTTCCCCATCTATTTGCTATGAAGTGATGGGACCAGATGCCATGATCTTAGTTTTCTGAATGTTGAGCTTTAAGCCACCTTTTTCACTCTCTTCTTTCACTTTCATCAAGAGGCTCTTTAGTTCTTCACTTTCTGCCATAAGGGTGGTGTCATCTGCATATCTGAAGTTATTGATATTTCTCCCAGCAATCTTGATTCCAGCTTATGCTTCCTCCAGCCCAGCGTTTCTCAAGATGTACTCTGCATATAAGTTAAATAAGCAGGGTGACAATATACAACCATCACATGCTCCTTTTCCTATTTGGAACCAGTCTCTTTTTCCAAGTCCTGTTCTGACCATTGCTTCCTGACCTGCATACAGGTTTCTCAAGAGGCAGGTCAGGTGGTGTGGTACTCCCATCTCTTTCAGAATTTTTCACAGTTTATTGTGATCCATACACTCAAAGGCTTTGGCATAGTCAATAGAGCAGAAATAGACATTTCTCTGGAACTTTCTTGCTTTTTCGATGATCCAGCAGATGTTGGCAATTTGATCTCTAGTTCCTCTGCCTTTTCTAAAAGCAGCTTGAACATCTGGAAGTTCACATTTCACGTATTGCTGAAGCCTGGCTTGGGGAATTTTAAGCATCACTTTACTAGCGTGTGAGATGAGTGCAATTGTGTGGTAGTTTGAGCATTCTTTGGCATTGCCTTTCTTTGGGATTGGAATGAACACTGACCTTTTCCAGTCCTGTGGCCACTGCTGAGTTTTCCAAATTTGCTGGCATATTGAGTGCAGCACTTTCACAGCATCATCTTTCATGATTTGAAAGAGCTCAACTGGAATTCCATCACCTCCACTAGCTTTATTTGTAGTGATGCTTCCTAAGGCCCACTTGACTTCACATTCCAAGGTGTCTGGCTCTAGGTGAGTGATCACACCATTGTGATTATCTGGGGTGAAGATCTTTTTTGTACAGATCTCTTGTGTATTCTTGCCACCTCTTCTTAATATCTTCTGCTTCTGTTAGGTCCCGACCATTTCTGTCCTTTATTGAGCCCATCTTTGCATGAAATGTTCCCTTGGTATTTCTAATTTCTTTGAAGAGATCTCTAGTCTTTCCCATTCTATTGTTTTCCTCTATTTCTTTGCATTGATCACTGAGAAAGGCTTTCTTATCTCCTCTTGCTATTCTTTGGAACTCTCCATTAAAATGGGTTTATCTTTCCTTTTCTCCTTTGCTTTTCTTTTCCTTCTTTTCACAGCTATTTGTATGGACTCCTCAGACAGCCATTTTGCTTTTTGCATTTCTTTTTCTTGGGGATGATCTTGATTGTGTCTCCTGTACAATGTCATGAACCTCCATCCATAGTTCATCAGGCACTCTATCAGATCTAGTCCCTTATATCTATTTCTCACTTCCACTGTATAGTCATAAGGGATTTGATTTAGGTCATACCTGGATGGTCTAGTGGTTTTCTCCACTTTCTTCAATTTCAGTCTGAATTTGGCAATAAGGAGTTCATGATCTGAGCCACAGTCAGTTCCTGGTCTTGTTTTTGCTGACATTATAAAGCTTCTCCATCTTGGCTGCAAAGAATATAATCAATCTGATTTTCGTGTTGACCATCTGGTGATGTCCATGTGTAGAGTCTTCTCTTGTGTTGTTGGAAGAGGATGTTTGCTATGACCAGTGCATTCTTTTGGCAAAATTCTATTAGCCTTTGCCCTACTTCGTTCTGTACTCCCAGGCCAAATTTGCCTGTTACTCCAGGTGTTTCTTGACTTCATACTTTTGCATTCCAGTCCCCTATAATAAAAGGATAACTTTTTTGGGTATTAATTCTAGAAGGTCTTGTAGGTCTTCACAGAACTGTTCAACTTCAGCTTCTTCAGCATTACTGGTCAGGGCATAGACTTGGATTACTGTGACATTGAATGGTTTGCCTTGGAAATGAACAGAGTTCATTCTGTCGCTTTTGAGATTGCATCCAAGTGCTGAATTTTGGACTCTTTTGTTGACTATGATGGCTACTCCATTTCTTCTGAGGGATCCTGCCCGGAGTAGTAGATATAATGGTCATCTGAATTATACTCCATTAAACAGAACAGAAAAAAACAAAGCAAAGAAACAAACAAACAAATAAAAAACCTAATAAAATTGGATTTAATTACAAGAGCTTCAAAAACTAATTATGAGTAAGTAGCAAAACCATGTATACTTTTTACTTATAATGACTGATAATTCATAGCTAGACTAAAATATCAATTATGATTAGACAAACACTGTTAGTTAATGGCAAAATTAGATAACATACTAGAAAGAATTAAGCTATTAACACTTGTCATTTTTATTTAACCTTTTTTCTAAGAGATATTATACTTAGAAAGTCAAACATAAAATTATCTAAATTGATTTCTAAAATATTTTATACAATATAAGTAAATGAATCATTAGAATCATTGTTATTTTTATTTACCTCAAGAAAACTGGGTAAAGTCGTTTGACAGGAGGTTTTTGTTTCTGATGTGACCAAGCAGCTATTAGAGGATCCTACCCTGACACTTACTATTTTGAAAAATGTAAACAAATAAACATAAGCAAAAAACTCCATAATGACCTGAAAGTATTGGAGAGTGAACCAAAGCAAATAATTTTGGATGGAAGTTGACATTCATTAATAGAAGAATGAAGATATGTGAATTACCAATTTTTATAGCTTTTAACTCATGGCAGGTAAAACCTGTACATGGGTTGTCTAAAATCCTCATTGAAAAATCTACAGAATTTCTGGCTTGAAGTACCACAGGACAAAGATTTGGTAAGCTATAGCTGCTGGTAAGTTTTGGAAGGGGTTCTAGAAAAGAATGAATCAAAGAGATAAAATCCAAAATTTGTTAGCAAATTTTTTACAGTCTCAGGCTGATCTCTAAATACTCATGTAGAAGACATCTTTCAAAATACAAAATAACTTTGTCTGAGTTTGAGTTGCAAGTCAAAAAAAAAGTTTATAGTTTGAGTCTAGTCAATTTAATTATATGTTAAAGAAAGAAAATAAATAAACTAAACCACATGGCCTTAACTACATTCAAAGGATAACTAATATAACTTTCACAATACTCATGATAAAATCAAATATTAGTAGATATTTGAAGATTCAGGAAAATGTGACCACTTATAGGAGAAAAGACAATAAAAAACAACTGCAAAGATGATGCCAGATTTATCAGAAAAAAACCACCTTTAACAGAACTCTGTAAAAATCATAAAGAGAATCTCCTTACAATAAATAAAATTATAGAAAGTTGCATCAGAAAAATAAAATCAGTTTTAAAATTAAAAGGGAAATTTACTACAATATAAGAAATTACTACAATATAAGAAATGTTTAGTAAAAAAAATACAATATAAGAAATGTTTAGAATCATTGGGTTTATATAAACACAGAATAAAGATAATGGAAGAAAATCAATGAACTTGTTGAAATATTAGCAGAAACAATCCAGGATAAAGAAATAAAATTAACATGATTTCAGGAACCTGTGAGTCAGTACAAAAAAGATTTCAAGATATATGTAATTACAGTTTTAGAAGGAGAGAATATAGAGAAAGAAGAACACAATATTTGAAGAATTGACAGCCTAATAATCATATATTTTTAAAAGATATTATTTTTAGATTCAAAGAGTTCAAGAAATATAAACACAAAATGAGAGCAGGGACCATATTGTCTTGAAAGAAATGTTAAAAGCAGCTCATCAGTTCAGTTCAGTTCAGTTGCTCAAGCTTGTCCGACTCTTTGCAACCCCATGAACCACAGCACACCAGGCCTCCCTGTCCATCACCAACACCTGGAGTCCACCCAAACCCATGTCCATTGTGTTGGTGATGCCATCTAACCATCTCATCCTCTTTCATCTCCTTCTCTTCTTGCCCTCAATCTTTCCCAGCATCAGGGTCTTTTCAAATGAGTAGCTCTTCACATCAGGTGGCGAAAGTATTGGAGTTTCAGCTTCAACATCAGTCCTTCCAATGAACACTCAGGACTGATCTCCTGTAGGATGGCCTGGTTGAATCTCCTTGCTGTCCCAGGGACTCTCAAGAGTCTTCTCCAACACCACAGTTCTAAAGCATCAATTCTTCGGCACTCAGCTTTCTTATAGTCCAACTCTCACATCCATACATGACCACTGGGAAAACCATAGCCTTGACTAGACGGACCTTTGTTGACAACGTGATGTCCATTAGTTTTAGATTTAGAGTTCAAGAAATATAAATGCAAAATGAGAGCAGGGACCATATTGCCTTGAAAGAAATGTTAAAAGCAGCTCATCAGAAAGACCAATGACAGATTAAAATACTAGTGTTTTGTTAAAAAAAAAAAGAGAGAGAGAGAGAGCATCAAAAATGTATAAGTGAAGGTAAAATAAAAACTAGTTAATATAAAAGATAATAGTTTTAAAATAATGGCAAAAGTATCTTTGGTTATGTAAACTTATGTAAAGTGATGTGAATAGTAACAATGATGAAGATGCAGTGTTTTTAAAAAGTGGGCCTGGGTTAGTTACAAATGTGTATTGCAAACTCAAGGGAAATCACTTCAAAAGATAAAATAATAATAGTAATAATCTCTTCAGCCACCTGTTGTGAAGAGCTGACTCATTGGAAAAGACCTTGATGCTGGGAAAGACTGAAGGCAAAAAGAGAAGTGGAAGGCAGAGGATGAGACAGTTAGATAGCATCAGTGAGTCAACAGACATGAATTTAAGCAAACTCTGGGAGACTGATGAACAGAAGAGCCTAGAGTACTGCTGCAAAGAATATAATCAATCTGATTTTAGTGTTGACCATCTGGTGATGTCCATGTGTAGAGTCTTCTCTTGTGTTGTTGGAAGAGGGTGTTTGCTATGACCAGTGCATTTTCTTGGCAAAACTCTATTAGTCTTTGCCCTGCTTCATTCTGTATTCCAAGGCCAAATTTGCCTGTTATTCCAGGTGTTTCTTGACTTCCTACTTTTGCATTCCAGTCCCCTATAATGAAAAGGACATCTTTTTTGGGTGTTAGTTCTAAAAGGTCTTGTAGGTCTTCATAGAACTGTTCAACATGAGCTTCTTCAGTGTTACTGGTTGGGGCATAGACTTGGATTATAGTGATATTGAATGGTTTGCCTTGGAAACGAACAGATATCATTCTGTCATTTTTGAGATTGCATCCAGAAGCCAGAAGGACCCCATGTCAGAGAGGAGGCGGCCAAGAGGAGCTACCCCACGTCCAAAGTTAGGGGCAGCAGCTGGGAGGAGCAACCCCACCTCCAAGGAGCGGTGGCTCTGTGGGCGCAGGAGGGCCTAGAGGAGCTATTCCACTTTCAAGGTCAGAAGGGGCATCGGTGAGGAGATACCCCTAGTCCAAGGTAAGGAGCAGTGGCTACAGTTTGCTGGAGCAGCTGTGAGGAGATACCCCACGTCCAAGGTAAGAGAAACCCAAGTAAGATGGTAGGTGTTGTGAGAGGGCATCAGAGGGTAGACACACTGAAGCCAAACTCACAGAAAACTAGTCAATCTGATCACACTAGGACCACAGCCTTGTCTAACTCAATGAAACTAAGCCATGCCTGTGGGGCCACCCAAGATGGGCAGGTCATGGTGGAGAGGTCTGACAGAATGTGGTCCACTGGAGAAGGGAATGATAAACCACTTCAGTATTCTTGCCTTGAGAACCCCATGAACAGCATGAAAAGGCAAAATGATAGGATACTGAAAGAGGAACTCCCCAGGTCAGTAGGTACCCAATATGCTACTAGAGATCAGTGGAGAAATAACTCTAGAAAGAATGAAGGGACAGAGCCAAAGAAAAAACAATACCCAGTTGTGGATTTGACTGGTGATAGAAGCAAGGTCCAATGCTGTAAAGAGCAATATTGCATAGGAACCTGGAATGTCAGGTCCATGAACCAAGGCAAATTGGAAGTGGTCAAACAGGAGATGGCAAGAGTGAATGTCGACATTCTAGGTATCAGCAAACTCAAATGGACTAGAATGAGTGAATTTAACTCAGATGACCATTATATCTACTACTGTGGGCAGAAATCCCTCAGAAGAAATGGAGTAGCCATCATGGTCAACAGAAGAGTTCGAAATGCAATACTTGGATGCAATCTCAAAAACGACAGAATGATCTCTGTTCGTTTCAAGGAAAACCATTCAATATCACTGTAATCCAAGTCTATGCCCCAACCAGTAACGCTGAAGAAGCTGATGTTGAACAGTTCTATGAAGACCTATAAGACCTTTTAGAACTAACACCCAAAAAAGATGTCCTTTTCATTATAGGGGACTGGAATGCAAAAATAGGAAGTCAAGAAAACCTGGAGTAACAGGCAAATTTGGCCTTGGAATACAGAATGAAGCAGGGCAAAGATTAATAGAGTTTTGCCAAGAAAATGCACTGGTCATAGCAAACACCCTCTTCCAACAACACAAGAGAAGACTCTACACATGGACATCACCAAATGGTCAACACTGAAATCAGATTGATAATATTCTTTGCACCCAAAGATGGAGAAGCTCTATACGGTCAACAAAAACAAGACCAGGAGCTGACTGTGGCTCAGATCATGAACTCCTTATTGCCAAACTCAGACTTAAATTGCAGAAAGTAGGGAAAACCACTAGACCATTCAGGTATGACCTAAATCAAATCCCTTATGATTATACAGTGGAAGTGAGAAATAGATTTAATGGACTAGGTCTGATAGATAGAGTGCCAGATGAACTATGGACAGAGGTTTGTGACATTGTACAGGAAACAGGGATCAAGACCATCCCCATGGAAAATAAATGCAAAAAAGCAAAATGGCTGTCTGAGGAGGCCTTACAAATAGCTGTGAAAAGAAGAGAAGTGAAAAGCAAAGGAGAAAAGGAAAGATATAAGCATCTGAATGCAGAGTTCCAAGAATAGCAAGAAGAGATAAGAAAGCCTTTCACAGCGATCAATGCAAAGAAATAGAGGAAAACAACAGAATGGGAAAGACTAGAGATCTCTTCAAGAAAATTAGAGATACCAAGGGAACATTTCATGCAAAGATGGGCTCGATAAAGGACAGAAATGGTATGGACCTAACAGAAGCAGAAGATATTAAGAAGAGGTGGCAGGAGTACACAGAAGAACTGTACAAAAAAGATCTTCAACCAAGATAATCATGATGGTGTGATCACTCACCTAGAGTCAGACATCCTGGAATGTGAAGTCAAGTGAGCCTTAGAAAGCATCACTATGAACAATGCTAGAGGAGGTAATGGCATTCCAGTTGAGCTATTTCAAATCCTGAAAGATGATGCTGTGAAAGTGCTGCACTCAATTTGCCAGCAAATTTGGAAAACTCAGCAGTGGCCACAGGACTGGAAAAGGTCAGTTTTCATTCCAATCCCAAAGAAAGGCAATGCCAAAGAATGCTCAAACTACCGCACAATTGCACTCATCTCACACTCTAGTAAAGTAACGCTCAAAATTCTCCAAGCCAGGCTTCAGTAATACATGAACCGTGAACTTCCTGATGTTCAAGCTGGTTTTAGAAAAGGCAGAGGAACCAGAGATCAAATTGCCAACATCTGCTGGATCATGGAAAAAGCAAGAGAGTTCCAGAAAAACATCTATTTCTGCTTTATTGACTATGCCAAATCCTTTGACTGTGTGGATCACAATAAACTGTGGAAAATTCTGAAAGAGATGGGAATACCAGACCACTTGACCTCCCTCTTGAGAAACCTGTATGCAGGTCAGGAAGCAACAGTTAGAACTGGACATGGAACAACAGACTGGTTCCAAATAGGAAAAGGAGTATGTCAAGGCTGTATATTGTCACCCTGCTTATTTAACTTCTATGCAGAGTACATCATGAGAAACGCTGGGCTGGAAGAAGCACGAGCTGGAATCAAGATTACTGGGATAAATATCAATAACCTCAGATATGTAGAGGACACCACCCTTAATGCAGAAAGTGAAGAGGAACTAAAAAGCCTCTTGATGAAAGTGAAAATGGAGAGTGAAAAAATGGGCTTAAAGCTCAACATTCAGAAAACGAAGATCATGGCATCTGGTCCCATCACTTCGTGGGAAATAGATGGGGAAACAGTGGAAACAGTGTCAGACTTTATTTTTTTGGGCTCCAAAATCACTGCAGATGGTGACTGCAGCTGTGAAATTAAAAGATGCTTACTCCTTGGAAGGAAAGTTATGACCAACCTAGATAGCATATTCAAAAGCAAAGACATTACTTTGCCAACAAAGGTTCGTCTAGTCAAGGCTATGGTTTTTCCAGTGGTCATGTATGGATGTGAGAGTTGGACTGTGAAGAAAGCTAAGTGCCGAAGAATTGATGCTTTTGAACTGTGGTGTTGGAGAAGACTCTTGAGATTCCCTTGGACTGCAAGGAGATCCAACCAGTCCATTCTGAAGGAGATCAGCCCTGGGATTTCTTTGGAAGGAATGATGCTAAAGCTGAAACTCCAGTACTTTGGCCACCTCATGTGAAGAGTTGACTCATTGGAAAAGACTCTGATGCTGGGAGGGATTGTGGGAAGGAGAAGAAGGGGACGACAGAATATGAGATGGCTGGATGACATCATTGACTCAATGGACGTGAGTTTGAGTGAACTCCGGGAGTTGGTGATGGACAGGGAGGCCTGGTGTGCTGCGATTCATGGGGTTGCAAAGAGTCAGACACGACTGAGCGACTGAACTGAACTGACCTGAGAGTACTGCTGCAGTCCATGAGATTGTAAAGAGTCAGGCATGACTTAGTGACTGAACAGTAGCAACAACAACAACATAGTTGATATAAGAAAGGAGAGAAAGCGGAATCACATAAAATTTTCAGTTTGCATAAAAGGCAAAAAAAAAGATGGAATAAAAATAGATAAAAGGGATGATCACAAATGAATAATTAACAAAAAAGGTATATGTTACTGGAATTATATTTAACCAATAATCTTCTTAAATAATAATGGTCTCCTTAAAGACTAATGGTTCTTGCCTGGAGAATCTTATGGTGGGCTATGATCCATAGGGTTACAAACAGTCCTACTTGACTGAGATGGCTTAATTTGCATATAGACTAAAACTAAAGGAATGGAGAAAGCTATACCACAGTAGCACTAATGAAAAGAAAGAGTATCTGTATTAATTTCAGACAGAACAGACTTCAGGCCAAGGAAATTTACTAGAGATAAAGAGAGGTATTACATAACGATAATCTGGCCAGTACCCCAAGAAGACAAAATAACGTTTAATATGTATTAGCTTAACATCTGAGTTCAGAACCGTGGAACTTTCAGATGTTCAAGCTGGATTTAGAAAAGGCAGAGGAACCAGAGATCAAATTGTCAACATCCATTGGATCATCGAAAAAGCAAGAGTGTTCCAAAAAACACCTACTTCTGCTTTATTGACTATGCCAAAACTTTTGACCGTGTGGATCACAAAAAAAGTGAAAGAGGGGAATACCAGACCACCTGATGTGCTTCTTGAGATATCTGTATGCAGGTCAAGAAGCAACAGTTAGAACTGGACATGGAACAACAGACTGGTTCCAAATCAGGAAAGGAATATGTCGAAGCTATATATTGTCATCCTGCTTGTTTAATTTTTATGCAGAACACATCATGTGAAATGCCAGGCTGGATGAAGCACAAGCTGGAATCAAGATTGCTGGGAGAAATATCAATAACCTCAGATATGCAGATGACACCATCCTTATGGCAGAAAGTGAAGAAGAACTAAAGAGCCCTTGATGAAAGTGAAAGAGGAGAGTGAAAGAGCTGGCTTAAAACTCAATGTTCAAAAAACTAAGATCATGGCATCTGGTCCCATCACTTCATGGGAAATGGATGGGGAAACAATGGAAACAGTGATAGACTTTGTTTTCCTGGGCTCCAAAATCTCTGCAGGTGGTGACTGCAGCCATGAAATTAAAAGACGCTTATTCCTTGGAAGAAAAGTTATGACCAACCTAGACAGCATATTAAAAAGCAGAGACAATACTTTGCCAACAAAGGTCCTCCTAGTCAAAGCTTTGGTTTTTCCAGTAGTCATGTACAGATGTGAGAGTTGGGCAGTAAATAAATCTGAGCACCAAAGAACTGATGCTTTTGAACTGTGGTGTTGGAGAAGACTCTTGAGAGTGCCCTGGACAGCAAGAAGATTCAACCAGTCCATCCTAAAGGCAATCAGTACTGGATATTCATTGGAAGGACTGATGCTGAAGCTGAAACTCATATACTTTGGTCACCTGATTCAAAGAACTGACTCATTGGTAAAGACACTGATTCTGAGAAAGATTGAAGGTGGGAGGAGAAGGAAATGACAGAGGATGAGATGGTTGGATGATATCACCAACTCAATGGGTGCATGAGTTTGAGTGAGCTACAGGAGTTGGTGATGGACAGGGAAGCCTGGTGTGCTGCAGTCCATGGGGTCACAAAGAGTTGGACAGGACTGAGTGACCGAACCGAACTGAACATCAGAGTATCAAAATAAGTGAGGCAAAATGTGATAGAACTGCAAGAAATATATGAATCCACAATTTTAGATGAAGAAATTAACATGTCTCTTTAAGAAATGGACAGATCCATTAGGCAGACAATCCAGTAAGGGCATAATTGAATTTAACCCTGCTGCTTCTGCTTAGTCTCTCAGTCGTGTCAGACTCCTCGAGACCCCAGGCTCCTCTATCCATGGAATTCTCCAGGCAAGAGTCCTGGAATGGATTTCCATGCCCTCCTCCAGGGGATTACAACCCAGGGATTGAAACCAGGTCTCCCATATTACAGGCGAGTTCTTTACCTCTGAGCCACCAGAGAAGCCTGAACTTAACACTACCATCAGTCAAATGGTTATAATTGACATCTATAGAACACTTCATCTGACAACATTCTGCTTGATAGAAGAAGGCAATGAAGCTATTTAATCTTGGAGTGTTATTTATTATAGTTCAAATTCTGTTGGAAATGTGATGCTATTTAAGTTATTTATTTCTCCTTGAGTGTGCTCTGGCACTTTGGGTCTTTCAAGTCACTTGTGTATGGCATCTAAGTGATCTAATTTATTGACATAAATAGTTTGGCATATCCTCTTATCATCCTTTAAGTGTCTGTAAGATCTACAGTAATGTTTTTGCATTTATTATTTATATTGGTAATTTGTATACTTTCCTATAATAAAATAAATTTAAAAGGCACAGTCTTTTTAGAATATATAATCTTTAATATAAAGATTAAAATGGTGAAATTTAAGGATGGATACCATGTAGGGATACCATGTAAATAACCAAAAAGAAGTTGTTAAATGAACATCAAAAAATACTTTCACAAGAAAATTAATTGAAATTAAAGGGATATTTCATTAATAAAAAGGGTCATCAAAAATAGAACAACTATAAGCTCACCAACTATCTAGATTAAAACACTTCAAGAAAAAAAATTAACAAAACTAAAAGAAAAATCACCCAACTTTTAAATATTGAGACTTTAATAAACATCTTAGTAATTGATAGAATTAGAAGGTTAATAAGTAGTAATCATATAGAAAATCTGAAAGCAAAGCTCTAGACTTGTCTTAACATATAAAGATACTCCACCTAATAATTGCAAAATAAATTATTTTCTTTATAAGTAACCATGAAGTACTTAGCAAAATTGATCATCTACTAGCAATAGAGCTATCTCAACACATTATAGTATTAAATGATGCATAATTAATTCCCAAATCAGAATAGAACTAATCTAGAAATCAATTAAAACAAAAAAAAATCTGAAAATATCCATATATTTGGAAATTAAGAAGCACTTTTCCAAATAGAGTACTATACACCATAAAATAAATTTCTTGAAAATTAGAAAGTATATTAAACTCAATATTAATAAAATAATTATATGTCAACAGTGACCTGAAGCACAACTGTGCTTACAGAGAAATTTTACCCTTAAAATAGTTAACTAGATTTTTTTTAAGACAAAAAGCAGTTACCTAAAAATCCTTTTCAAAAAAATTGTGTTAACACCAAAGGAAAAGAAGAAAGAAAATAAAGAGTAAAAACGATGAAAAGAGAGCAAATATACAATATAGTGAATCAACAAAACAAAAAGTTAGCACTTCAAAAGGCTAATTCAATTAATAAATCCCTTACAATATTGATAAACAAAGAGGGAGAGAATGAAACAAAGAGAGATAGAGAGAGAAATTATATAGCCAGGACTGAAAACAGTAACATCACTATTAATATCTCAGACATGAAAAAGATAACACAAAGTTATCATGATCAACTTTAAAACAATGAAAATCTAGAAAAATGGCAAATTCCTTAAAAATACAGATTACCAAGACTGAAGATAATTCACCAGTGAATTCTGACAAACATATCAGGAAGAAAGAGCAACAAGCACAGATTCTTTCAGAGACTAGAAATAGTTGGAATGGTTTCCCAACATATTTTATAAGGTCAGCATAACCTTGATAACAATATTTGACATCCAACAAATTTTAAAAGGAAAATTACAAGACAATCCCACACAAAAACACAGCTGTAACACGCCATGAAGAAATATTAACTAAATAAATCCATCAATATAAAAAAAGATAATATGACAATATTGAGATTATTCTCACTGGACTATATTCCAATGCAATAACAGTACAATTTTGTTCATGATAATTTATGGTCCACAGGTAGTTTATTGCAAGAGTCATTCAATACTCACAAAGCAACCAATACAAAACACAGTAACAGGCTGAGAAGAAAAATCACATGATCGTAACAACTGATGCAGAAAATACATTTGAAAAATTCTAAAAACCCATAAATGATTAAAAACACCCTAAAATATAGGACTAGAGGAAAATTTGCTAAATTTTATAAACAGCACCACAAAAACCTATGCCTTCAACATAATGAATGGTGAAAGAGTGAATGCTTCCCCTTGAGATTGAGAAAAGGTAAGGGTGTCCACTATGTTACTTTTATTTGACATAATGCTAGAAATTCTATCTAGCATGTTCAGGTAGGAAAAGAAAGATAAAAACACACAGAACACAAAGAAGAAATAAAACTCTCCTCATTCTGAAATGAAATAAGTTATCTATGTAAAATAATTCCGATGATTTTACAAAACAAACAAAAACATTCCTGGAGCTAACTAGCTCAGCAATATTGCAAGCATACAAGAGAACTATACAAAAATCTATTTTATTTCTGTAGCAATTGACACTGAAATTGAAAATACCATACCAATTATAATTGCGTAAAAATGCAATAATGTATGTCTAACAACATTTACAGGACTTCTATACTAAAAACTGTGAAACACTATGAAAATATAAAATATATAAATTAGTGGAGAGTCGTATCATCTCCATATATTGAAAGACTCAACACAGTAAAGGTGTCAATTCTTTCCAAAGTGTTCTATAGAATTAGTGAAATTTCTATCAAAACCCTCACAAGATTTTTATAGACATAGACAAATTATCCTAAAGTTTATATGGAGGACAAAGACACTATACAAGGAAAAGCAATTTTGAAAAGGAAAAATTAAAATGAGAGTAAATTTACCTGATTTCAAGAGTGACATAGCTACAGCAATCAGGACAACTTATTTAAACTTCCTTTAGGCAGTAATGTGTGTGTGTGTGTTAGTCCCTCAGTTTTATCCAACTCTTTGCAATGCCATGGACTGTAGCTGACCAGGCTCCTCTGTCTGTGGAATTCTCCAGGCAAGAATACTGGAGTGTGTGGCCATTCCATTCTCCAGGGTATCTTCCTGAGCCAGGGATCAAACCCAGGTCTCCTGGATTGCAGGAAGATTCTCTACCATCTGAGCCACAGGGGAAGCCCTTAGACACTAGTATAAATCTGTAATTATTCCATTTTTTTAAATTTAATTTCATTCTTTCAACCCATTCCAGTATTCTGGCTTGGAGAATCCCAAGGACAGAGGAGCCTGGTGGGCTATAGTCCATAGGGTTGCAAAGATTTGGACATGAATGAAGCGACTTAGCATGCATGCAATCAAAATTTAAAGTCTATTATTTTAAATTTCCTTTTTCTCCCTTTAATCAATATTTACTACATTTATTTTGAATTTCTGTTATGTACACGTTTATAATAACCATAACTTCTTGGTGGATTGACTTTTATCATTATACAATGTCTTTCTTTGCTTCTGGTAACAAGGTATACCATAAAGACTATTTTGTATGACATTAATATATCTATCTAGCTTCTGTTTTGGAGAAGGCAATGGCATCCCACTCTTGCCTGGAAAATCCCATGGACGGAGGAGCCTGGTAGGCTGCAGTCCGTGGGGTCGCTGAGGGTCGGACATGACTGAGTGACTTCACTTTCACTTTTCACTTTCATGCATTGGAGAAGGAAATGGCAACCCACTCCAGTGTTCTTGCCTAGAGAATTCCAGGGACGGGGGAGCCTGGTGGGCTGCCGTCTATGGGGTCACACAGAGTTGGACACGACTGAAGTGACTTAGCAGCAGCAGCTTCTTTTTAGTTACTGGTTACATGGTATGTCTTTTCATCTTTTCCTTTCAACCTATTTGTGTATTTGAATCTAAAGTGTGTCTCTTATACATAGCATATGTGTTGATTTAGTTGCTAAGTTGTGTTTGACTCTTCTGTGATCCCATGGACAATAGCCCACCAAGTTCCTCTGTCCATGGGATTTTGCAGGCTTTAAGAATATTGGATTGGGTTGCCATTTCCTTTTGCAGGATATTTTCCTGACCCAAGGATCAAACCCAAGTCTCTTGCATTGGCATGCAGATTCTTTACCACTGAACTACCTGGGAAGTCTCATATACAGTATATAGTGGATTCTGCTTTGTTTTGTTTTTTTAGCATTCTTCCAACATCTGACATTTAAAGAGTTTAATCAGCTATGTGTAATATGCTTACCAATAAGCTGTGATTTGCCTCTGATCTTTTGTTGTTTTCTATATGTCTTAGGTATTATTTTTGTTCCTCAGTTCTTCCTTCACTGCTTTGTTTTCTGTTAAATAAATATGCTCCAGTGTGCCATTTTAATACTCTGGCAGTTTCTTGTACTACATATTTTTGAATTATCAGAGATTTCCCTTGGAGTTACCATTAACATCCAAATTCCTATCAACCTAATTTCAACAGTATACAAAAATGTCAGTCTTATATAGCTTTATCCCCCTCCTTTATGCTACAATCGAAATGTAATGCATCCTTACTCATTGTGTGTCCTTTGCCTTAGATTTATAGTTATTATGTTATGAAGCTGTGATTTAAATCAGAAAGTGAAATAAAAAGGAAATACAAACAAAAACATTTATGCTGTATTTTATATTTACCTATATGTTATTGTTTATTAGTACTTTCAATTTTTTTATGTAGATTTGTGTTATGGTCCGATGTCCTTTAACTGAACCTCAAGGTCAGGCAGGATGAGAACTTAAGGCTTCTCATGTCTTTTGTGAGAATGCATCCAGCTGCATATGGCCTGTACATGTGCATTGCATTCTAGGTTTTTAGGAATATGTTGAAGCTTTCCAAACACCCTAGGGGCATCTCATTCTGCAGCTTTCCATGTTAAAATTTTTAGCTGATCTATAATTTGCTGCAATTTTTATCCATTCCCTCAAACAGCTGTAATTTTAAAACACTAGACAGAAGCCTCCTCACTCCAGGTGTTTAGAATTGGGAGAGTTCAAGTTTGAATAAAAACAAGACTTTTGAAAGAAGTTTTCCAGGGAACCACCAGACAGGTCAAAAATGGCAATTGTTTGGAAATGAGATCTTTTTTCTCTTCAGTTCAGTTCAGTAGCTCAGTCATGTCCGACTGTTTGCGACCCCATGAATCACAGCACGCCAGGCCTCCCTGTCCATCACCAACTCCTGGAATCTACTCAAACTCATGTCCACTGAGTCAGTGATGCCATCCAGCTATCTCATCCTCTGTCTTTCCCTTCTCCTCCTGCCCCCAATCCCTCCCAGCGTCAGGGTCTTTTCCAATGTGTCAACTCAGTATGAGGCGGCCAAAGTACCAGAGTTTCAGCTTCAACATCAGTCCTTCCAATGAACACCCAGGACTGATCTCCTTTAGGATGGACTGGTTGGATCTCCTTGCAGTCCAAGGGACTCTCAAGAGTCTTCTCCAACACCACAGTTCAAGCATCAATTCTTCGGCACTCAGCTTTCTTCACAGTCCAACTCTCACATCCATACATGACCACAGGAAAAACCATAGCCTTAACTAGATGGACCTTTGTTGGCAAAGTAATGTCTCTGCTTTTGAATATGCTGTCTAGGCTGGTCATAACTTTCCTTCCAAGGAGTAAGTATCTTTTAATTTCATGGCTGCAATCACCATCTGCAGTGATTTTGGAGCCCAGAAAAATAAAGTCTGACACTGTTTCCACTGTTTCCCCATCTATTTCCCATGAAGTGATCGGACTGGATGCCATGATCTTTGTTTTCTGAATGTTGAGCTTTAAGCCAACTTTTGCACTCTCCACTTTCACTTTCATCAGGAGGCTTTTTAGTTCCTCTTCACTTTCTGCCATAAGGGTGGTGTCATCTGCATATCTGAGGTGATTGATATTTCTCCCGGCAATCTTGATTCCAGCTTGTGCTTCTTCCAGTCGAGCGTTTCTCATGATGTACTCTGCATAGAAGTTAAATAAGCAGGATGACAATATACAGCCTTGATTCCCCAAATATGAACTGTTAGTTTCCAAGGCTACTGCTGAGTTTGGGAGATTGGGATAAGACTAAAGTCAAAATTCCACAGAGCTTTCTGTTCTTACTGAGATCCAGTAATTTCTCTTAATTAA
This sequence comes from Bos indicus, assembly GCF_029378745.1. NCBI lineage: Eukaryota > Metazoa > Chordata > Mammalia > Artiodactyla > Bovidae > Bos > Bos indicus. The sequence continues at coordinate 114,074,222 of NC_091761.1, forward strand.
ATACTCCCCTAGTTGTGGCAAGCCTTTGGTTAATTCTCATAATTCTGAAAAAAAACTGGTTCTGACAATTTTTTGCCGTTACAAAAAATGGCTGTTATTGTTATTGTTATAAGGAGGTACTCTTTTGGTGTTTTTGTTGTTCCTTGTTGTTTTTCAGACACTTGGTAATGTCCAGCTCTTTGTGATCCCATGGACTGCATCACACCAGGCTTCCCTGTCCTTCACTGTCTCCTGGAGTTTGTTCAAACTCATATCTTGAGTCAGTGATGCCATCCAACCATCTCATCATCTTTTGCCCCCTTATTCTTCTGCCCTCAATCTTTCCAAGCATCAAGGACTTTTCCAGTGAGTTGGCTCTTTGCATCAGGTTGCCAAAGTACTGGAGCTTCAGCTTCAGCATTAGTCTTTCCAAGGAATATTCAGAATTGATTTCCTTTAGGATTGACTGGTTTAATCTCCTTGCTGTCCAAGGGACTCTCAAGAGTCTTCTCCAGCACCATAGTTCAAAGGCATCAATTTTGTGGCCCTCAGCCTTCTTTATGGTCCAACTCTCACATCCGTACATGACTACTGGAAAAACCATAGCTTTGACTAGACGGACTTTTGTTGGCAAAATGATGTCTCTGCTTTTTAATATGCTGTTTAGGTTTGTCATAGTTTTTCTTCCAAGGAGCAAGTGTCTTTTAATTTCATGGCTACATTTACCATCCACAGTGATTTTAGAGCCCAAGAAAATAATGTCACTGTTTCCTTTCTCCCCCCATCTATTTTCCATGAAGTAATGGGACTAAATCCCCATTTCCATGAATATTAGATGTTACTCTATATTTTATGACACATAATCATATTGCATTGACTGTAAGCATTACTTTAATAATTTAAGGAGTCATCATTGTGAAAAAATAGGTGTTTACACTATATGTGTGAAACTATCTGTCCTGAATTGCTGTGTTTGCTCATAAGTTTGGTATATTCCAGTTTCTGAGAGCTCAAGTTCAGCATTTATATGCAACCAGTATTTTTTGACATAAATATTGAAAATTATCTAGCATTGCTTACTAGTTTATGAACTATAAAATAGATTAGGTTCATTACCTGGAAATATTTTTAAAATAGCAGAAGGACCTTCCTGTAGGAAGGCTTTAACTACAAGTGATTTAGATCCCAGTACTGCTTCCCAGGTAGTTCGTATAGTAAAGAATTTGCCTGCAATACAGGAAACCTGAGTTCAATCCTTGGGTTGTGAAGATCCCCTGGAGGAGGGCACGGCAAACCACTCCAGTATTCTTGCCTGGAGAATCCCTGTGGACAGAGGAGCCTGGGCTATGGTCCTCTGCAGACATGACTGAGTGACTAAACACAGCAGAGCATTATTGTAATGACTGAAAAACTATGATTTTAATTACAATTAGGAAATGTTTTAAAACCTTATACCAAACTCACACTGCCAACAATACCTCACAGTAGACTAGAAACTACTATTAATACTTTATTGAGGGACAAAATAAGTTTAGAAATCACTGTGGGATGACAGAGAACATAAGCCTAAAATTACATGAAACTATCTTACTTATCTCCATCTAATCTTTTAATTTTGTTATTTTATTAGTAGATTCTATCCTTCAACAGCTTTTAATTTTTTCTCAATTTTTCTCTGAAGCAGAGTGTCCTGAACAGCTAGCCACAAAACAAATTGCTTGCTCTGAGGTAGTATAATGTAAGCTGAGCTGCTGATGCAGAGTTAGTTTGGATGAGCTTGGATATGTGGATGCAATTAAGAATTAATACACCTGAAAACAAAGGCTATGTAATACCATAACCTCCCTTTCAACACCATTGTCCTGGAATTCCATAATACTTCATGGTCTCTGAATGAGGCATGGTGTACTTTTCTTTTATATCTAAATATTCACTGGAAAAAACAACATATTCTTTATCTTCTAATAAAGGAAAAACAGTGGCAGTGTTCAAGATGGAAGCAGAGATTTGCAGTTTTCAAATGATGAGTCTTTTAAAATATATCTCTTACATGAGTTCCAAGTCACTGCTAATAAACTGTCCATTACACTGTGATGCTTTTCCTTCTAACCCCACAAAGGGCTAAATTCATATATCCTTTCCTTGTCTGTCATTAATCTGTGAAAACACTTCTGTTACAGATTTTTTTTAGCATTATATAATAGGGGCACACATGTGTATCTCCTCAATTAAATGTTATGTTCCTAAAAAGTGGGAACAAGTTCTTAAAGAGTGGGCAGAAATCCTAGTACTGGGTGGATAAGTGTCCAGGCAGGGATGGACATTGGCCATGGAACGAGGTGGACAGATATGAGATATGCTTCATAGTTAGAGAAAGTAAGACATATAAATGAATGAATGAATGTGACAGTTATGAGAGATGTGTTAAAATTGACTCCTAGGTTGTGGAATTGAGCTGGGAGGAAAACAGTAACAAACACTGAGAATAAGCTGGATAGACAATGAGCAAAGCCAGAGAAACAGAGCAATTTTTCATGTAAGAGAAATTTAAGTCAGATGGAGAGAAAATGTGAGACATTCGAATTTGGATGTCGGAATTCAAAAGAGAATATTACATTTGGAAGTCATCAGAATATGGATGTTATTAGAAACAATAGAGAGACTTCCTTGGAAGTGTAGTGGTTAAGAGTTCACCTTCCAATGCAGGGCTGAGGGCTTGATCCTTATCTGGGAAACTAACATCCTGTATGCCTCATGGTCAAAAAAACCCAAAATATATAAACAGAAACAATATTGTAGCAAATTCAATAAAGACTTTAAAAAAGGTCCGCATCAAAAATCTTAAAACAAAACTATAGGGATGGAACAACAGACTAGTTCCAAATAGGAAAAGGAGTACATCAAGGCTGTATATTGTCACCCTCCTTATTTAACTTATATGCAGAGTACATCATGAGAAACGCTGGACTGGATGAAGCACAAGCTGGAATCAAGATTGCCGGGAGAAATATCAATCACCTCAGATATGCAGATGACACCACCCTTATGGCAGAAAGTGAAGAGGAACTCAAAAGCCTCTTGATGAAAGTGAAAGTGGAGAGTGCAAAAGTTGGCTTAAAGCTCAACATTCAGAAAATGAAGATCATGGCAACCAGTCCCATCACTTTATGGGAAATAGATGGGGAAACAGTGGAAACAGTGTCAGACTTTATTTTTCTGGGCTCCAAAATCTCTGCAGATGGTGACTGCAGCCATGAAATTAAAGGACGCTTACTCCTTGGAAGGAAAGTTATGACCAACCTAGATAGCATATTCAAAAGCAGAGACATTACTTTGCCAACAAGGGTCCGTCTAGTCAAGGCTATGGTTTTTCCTGTGGTCATGTATGGATGTGAGAGTTGGACTGTGAAGAAGGCTGAGCGCCAAAGAATTGATGCTTTTGAACTGTGGTGTTGGAGAAGACTCTCGAGAGTCCCTTGGACTGCAAGGAGATCCAACCAGTCCATTCTGAAGGAGATCAGCCCTGGGATTTCTTTGGAAGGAATGATGCTAAAGCTGAAACTCCAGTCCTTTGGCCACCTCATGCGAAGAGTTGACTCATTGGAAAAGACTCTGATGCTGGGAGGGATTGGGGGCAGGAGGAGAAGTGGACGACAGAGGATGAGATGGCTGGATGGCATCACTGACTCGATGGACATGAGTCTGAGTGAACTCTGGGAGTTGGTGATGGACAGGGAGGCCTGGCATTCTGCGATTCATGGGGTTGCAAAGAGTCAGACATGACTGAGCGACTAATCTGATCTGATCTGATAGGGATGGGGAAGTGTAAAGCAAGAACAGAAGAAGGCTCATTTACAAGGCCTGGGGAACTCCCACATTTAGAAAAAAAAGGTATGAAAAAGGCCAATAAGGTGAAAGAAATGCCAAAGAAAGACAATATTATAGAAGCCAAAGGAAAAAGTTTTCAAGAGGCCATTTTATTTATTAATTCATAATGTAGAACTAAGTTTTGAATCTGGTACCAGGCTGTCTGGGATCGTATCCCAGCTCCATTTTTCACCTCTTTGCATCTTAGAATCTTCCAATTTTTTTTTTGTCACGATTAAAGTATTAATATCCCTATAATATGTTTTTCATTCAATGAACAAAATTGATTTCATTAGAAGTTTAAAAAGTAAGAATTGAGGCCCTTAGTTAATAGGGAGTTATTGAATAAATTTGAGGAGAGAAGAGACTGTAACAGACAAAAGTGATTGGCTAACACAACAGCCACTGCCAGCTATTTTATTTTTTTATTAATTTCTGCTACAGAGACTATAAAGTTGGGTTTTTAGTTTCCAAATCTCTACCGCAACCAGAGATATCGAGGTATCTGCAAGATAAATTTTAACATTGTTGAAATTGCTGTTACGCCGAAGAATTGATGCTTTTGAACTGTGGTGTTGGAGAAGACTCTTGAGAGTCCCTTGGACTGCAAGGAGATCCAACCAGTCCATCCTAAAGGTGATCAGCCCTGGGTGTTCTTTGGAAGGAATGATGCTAAAGCCGAAACTCCAGTACTCTGGCCACCTGATGCAAAGAGTTGACTCATTGGAAAAGACTGATGCTGGGAACGATTGAAGGCAGGAGGAGAAGGGGATGACAGAGGATGAGACGGCTGGATGGCATCACCGACTTGATGGACGTGAGTTTGAGTGAACTCCGGGAGATGGTGATGGACAGGGAGGCCTGGCGTGGGACACGACTGAGCGACTGAACTGAACTGAACATAATAATTGATTCACTGTCCAGTCATTTTAATATAAAACATACTGGACAACAATCCCTTTCCTTACCCATACTGATTCTAAGGAACATTCTTATAGCCATATTCTTACATGATAACAGACAACAAATGGCTACAAGATCTTTAAAGAATGGCAGTAATATTAAACAGGAATACAAAATAAATGACAAAATAAATAGTGATAAAGAACAGAATGTAATTATGAAATTTTTTCACAACCATAGTCAAATTCAAGATGTTATATTGATAAAACAAGAAGAGTGAGCTATGAAAAATTAGCATAAAACATGAACATGTATCTTAAGTTGAAACATGATTTTCATTGAAAATTAAGAGGAGAAAATGTCAGAAATATCTCCAAGATTATAAAGCAGAGAGATAAAGGATCAGAATGTTAGATTCTAAAGATATACAAAATCTCAAAACTTTTGTCTTCCTTTCTAACTTCTTTCTTATCCATCAGAGTGCAGATAGTATGAAAACCACAATCACAGAAAACTAACCAAACTGATAATATGGGTCACAGCCTTGTCTAACTCAGTCAAACTATGAGCCATGCCATGTAGGGCCACCCAAGATGGACGGATCATGGTGAAGCATTCTGACAAAACATGGTCCACTGGAGAAGGGAATGGCAAACTACTTCAGTATTCTTGCCTTGGGAACCCCATAAACTGTATGAAAAGTCAAAAAGATATGACACTGAAAGATGAACTCCTCAGGTTGGTAGGTGAAAAGACCCTGAAGCTGGGAAAGATTGAAGGCAGGAGCAGAGGAGGATGACAGGGGATGAGACAGTTGGAAGGCATCACTGGCTTGATGGACGTGAGTTTGAGCAAGCTCCAGGAGTTGATGATCGACAGGGAAGCCTGGCATGCTGTAGTCCATGGGGTCACAAAGAGTCGGACATGACTGAGGGACTAAACTGAACTGAACTGCTGACTTCTTTGGAAAACCAACTAAGGATATACTTTAAAAGCACACAAGAGTGAGGAAGGCATGGAATCCATGAAATAGATTTAGGCAAATGTTGCAGTGTGGATTTAATATAAAATTGACTACATACATTCATGAGTAGTTTCACTAAAACATTTAGTGGTGAGTACTAGTATATTTTGCTCTTCTGGATAGGGTTTGTTTATCCCTGACACCTTCCTATTCTGCTGTACATGGCTGGCAATCATCCCATTCAACACATTTGACTTGTAGTAAGAGTTTGTACATAAAAGAGAATAGAGAACTGAAAACAAAAATTTTAGAGAACATGAAGAAAAGGAGGGACACATAAATTTAGAATTGAGTGACTGAACAAAAACAAATAGAAAAATTTATTCAACTGCAGCAAATTTTGGTATGTTGTCTTCAAAGGCACAGGGAACATTCTCCAATATAGTTTTTAAGTTACAAAACAACTGAGATTTATTTAAAAGAAACAGAGTTATACAAATTATGTTCTATATACATAATGATATGAAGTTAGAAATCAATAATGAAAGGAAATGTATAAAAATATAGACATTAAATTATACACTAATGTAATTTAATTGAAAAAAAATCAAAATTCATGGGATAAAGCCAAATGGTACTGAAAGAGAATTTATATCACTAATTGTATACTTTCCAGAGGTAAACAATCTTAGATCAATAAACTAGAAATTCACCTTAAAAAATTATAAAAGGAAAAAGAAAATAAACCAAAGGCAAGTAGGAGGAAAAAAACAGTAAAAATTATAGTGGAAATGAAGATCGAGAATAGATAAACAATAGAATTAACAAAACCCAAATGTTGATTTGAGAAGAAAAAAAATGACAGCCATTTATTTACCTAGAATAAAAAACAGAAGGAGAATATTCCAATTACCAAAATCAGAATGCCATAGAGGATATTTGTTATTGTTGTTGTTCAGTCACTAAGTCTTATCTAAGTCTTTGTAACCCCATGGACTGCAGGACATCAGGTTCACCTCTTCTTAGTTTGCTGAGATTCATGTCCATTGAGTTGGTGATGCTATCTAACCATGTCATCCTCATTCTCTCCCTTCTCCTTTTGCCTTCAATCTTCCCCAGCATCAGGGTCTTTTCCAATGAGTCAGTTCTTCACATCAGACAGCCAAAGTATCAGAGCTTTAGCATCAGTCCTTCCAATGAATATTCAGGGATGATTTCCTTTAGGGTTGACTGGTTTGATTTTCTTGATCACAATTTGAAAACATCATTTCTTCAGTGCTCAGTCTTCTTTATGGCCTAACTCTCACATCCATACTCGACTACTAGAAAAACCACAACTTTGACTATATGGACCTTTGTGGGCAAAGTGATGTCTCTGCTTTTTAATACTCTGTCTAGGTTTGTCATAGCTTTCCTTCCAAGGAGCAGATGTTTATTAATTTCATGGCTGCAGTCACAATCTGCAGTGATTTTGAAGCCCAAAAAAATAAAATCTGACACTGTCTTCACTTTTTCTTCTTCTATTTGTCAAGAAGTGATGGGACCAGATGTTATGATCTTAGTATTTTGTATGCTGAGTTTTAAGCCAGAATTCTCATTCTCTTTTTTCACCCTCAACAAGAGGATCTTTAGTTTCTCTTTTCATTCTGGCATTAGAGTGGCATCATCTGCATATCTGAGACTGTTGATATTTCTCTCAGAAATCTTGAGTATAGCTTGTGAGTCATCCAGCCTAGTATTTTGCATGAAATACTCTGAACATAAATTAAATAATCGGGGTGACTATATACAACCTTGTCATGCTCCATTCCCAATTTTGAACCAGTCCATCATTCCATGTCTGGAATCTAACAATTAGGTTTTCTTTACATTTGTATCATATCAGTATAGGGGACATTACTGATATTATATAAATGAAAAGGACTTAACAGAATACTGTAAAAGATATGTGAAGAAACTAGATTAGGCCATTATTATCCCAGCTGTGGATGTGACTGGTGATGGAAGTAAAGTCCGATGTTGTAAAGAGCAATATTGCATAGGAACTTGGAATGTTAAGTCCATGAATCAAGGCAAATTGAAAGGGGTCAAACAGGAGATGGGAAGAGGGAACATTGATACTTTAGGAATCAGCTAGCTAAAATGGACTGAAATGGGTGAATTTAACTCAAATAACCATTATATCTACTACTGTGGGCAAGAATCCCTTAGAAGAAATGGAGTAGCCATCATAGTCAACAAAAGAGTCTGAAATACAATACTTGGATGCAATCTCAAAAATGACAGAATGATCTTTGTTCATTTCCAAGGCAAACCATTCAGGACCACAGTAATTCAAGTCTATGCCTTGACCAGTAATGCTGAAGAAGTTGAAGTTGAACAGTTCTATGAAGACCTACAAGACGTTCTAGAACTAACACTCAAAAAAAAAAAAAACATCACTACGAACAAAGTGAGAGGAAGTGATGAAATTTCAATATAGGGGACTGGGATGCAAAAGTAGGAAGTCAAGAAACACCTGGAGTAACAGGCAAATTTGGCCTTGGAGTACAAACCAAATCATGTCAAAGGTTAACAGAGTTTTGCCAAGAGAACAGACTGGTCATAGCAAAAAACCTATTCCAACAGCACAGGACAAGACTCCACACGTGGACATCACCAGATGGTCAACACCGAAATCAAATTGATTATATTCTTTGCAGCCAAAGATGGAGAAGCTCTATACAGTCAGCAAAAACAAGACTGGGAGCTGACTGTGGCTCAGATCATGAACTCCTTATTGCAAAACTCAGACTTAAATTGAAGAAAGTGGGGAAAACCACTAGATCATTCACATATGACCTAAATAAAATCCCTTTGATTATACAGTAGAAGTGACACTGTACAAGAGGCAGTGATTAATACTATCCCCAAGAAAAAGAAATGTAAAAAGGCAAAACGGTTGTCTGAGGAGACCTTACAAATAGATGAGAAAAGAAGAGAAGCTAAAAGCAAAGGAGAAAAGGAAAGATATACCCATTTGAATGCAGAGTTCCAAAGAATGGAATGTAGAGATAAGAAATCCTTCCTCAGTGATCAATGCAAAGAAATAGAGGAAAACAATAGAACAGGAAAGACTAGAGAGCTCTTCAAGAATATTAGAGATACCAAGGGAACATTTCATGCAAAGATGGGAACAATAAAGGACATAAATAGTATGGACCTAACAGAAGCAGAAGATATTAAGAAGAGGTGGCAAATACAAAGAAGAACAATACAAAAATAGGTCTTCATGATCCAGATAACCACGATGGTGTGATCACTCACCTAGAGCCAGACATCGTGAAATGCAAAGTCAAGTGGGCCTTAGGAAGCATCACTACGAACAAAGTGAGAGGAAGTGATGAAATTTCAATTGAGCTCTTCCAAATCCTAAAAGATGATGCTATGAAAGTGTTGAACTCAAAATGCTAGCAAATTTGGAAAACTCAGCAATGGCCACAAGACAGGAAAAGGTCAGTTTTCATTCCAATTGAAAAGAAGGCAATGCCAAAGAATGCTCAAACTACCACACAATTGTACTAATCTCTCACGCTCATAAAGTAATACTCAAAATTCTCCAAGCCAGGCTTCAACAGTATGTGAACTGTGAACTTCCAGATGTTCAAGCTGGTTTTAGAAAAGGCAGAGGAACAAGAGATCAAATTGACAACACCCATTGGATCATCAAAAAAGCCAGAGGGTTCCAGAAAAACATCTATTTCTGCTTTCTTGACTATGCCAAAGCCTTTAACTGTATGGGTTACAATAAACTGTGGAAAATTCTGAGAGATGGGACTACCAGACCACCTGACCTGCCACTTGAGGAACCTGTATGCAGGTCAGGAAGCAAGAGTTAGAACTGGACATAGAACAACAGACTGGTTCCAAATAGGAAAAGGAGTATGTCAAGGCTGTATATTGTCACCCTGCTTATTTAACTTATATGCAGAGTATATCATGAGAAAAGCTGGGCTGGAAGAAGCACAAGCTGGAATCAAGATTGCCGGGAGAAATATCAATAACCTCAGATATGCAGATGACACCATCCTTATGATAGAAAATGAAGAAGAACTAAGGAGCCTCTTGATGAAAGTGAAAGAGGAATGCAAGGGATTTCTGTGTGTTGATTTTATATCCTGCAACTTTACTATATTCATTGATTAGTTCTAGTAATTTTTTGGTGGAGTCTTTAGGGTTTTCTATGTAGAGGATCATGTCATCTGCAAACAGTGAGAGTTTTACTTCTTCTTTTCCAATGAACACCCAAGACTGATCTTTTTTAGGATGGACTGGCTGGATATCCTTGCAGTCCAAGGGACTCTCAAGAGTCTTCTCCAACACAACAGTTCAAAAGCATCAATTCTTCAGCGCTCAGCTTTCTTCACAGTCCAACTCTCACAGGGAAGCCTGGCGTGCTGAAATTCATGGGGTCGCAAAGAGTCAGACACGACTGAGGGACTGAACTGAACTGAACTTAAACATCCAATTATCCTAGCATCTTTTATTAAGAAGACTATTCATTCCCCATTAAATTCTCTTGGAACCTGTTATGGGTTGTACCATGTCTCTACCCTCCCCAAACGTGCTGAAATCTTAACTCCCAGTACCTCAGAATGTAATTTTACCTGGAAATAGGATTGTTGTATATATAATTAATGAGAATGCACTCTTACTGAAGCAGGTTGGGCCCCTAATCCAATATGGCTGATGTCCTCATAGTAAAGTGGCCGTATGTAGACAGATACATATGGGGAAAATGTCCTTTGATGATGAAGGCAGAGAGTGCAGTTATGAATTTGCAAACCAAGAAAAGCCTAACATTGCCAGAAAAACCACCAAAAACTAGAAAGAAACAAGAAAGGATATTCATACACTTTTCAGAAAGATTATGACTCTACTGATAACTTGATTTCAGATTTTTTTGCCCATAGAATGTCTAGTCCCTTGCAAAAACTGACCATAAATGGAGGGATACACTGGTGGATTTTCAGTTCTGTTACATTGATCTCTGTCTATCCTTATATTAGTACCATAGTTTTTACTGTTGTAGCTTTGTAATACATTTTAAAATCAGAAAGTGTAAGACCTCTGAATTTGTTCATCTTTTTTAAGATGCTTTGTCTATTATTTTAAAATGTTAAAATAATATTTTTTGCTATTCCACTAAAATTTTAGGATAAGCTTGTCTATTTCTATAAAAAAGGATTGAAAATTTTAATAGAAGTTTTCTTATATCTGTAGATCAGTTTGAGGACTTTTAGCATCTTAGTATTATGCTTTCCAGTTTATGAAAACAAACATCTTCCCTTTATTTCTTCTACTTAGACCTTTTAAAAATAATTTCCAACAATAGTTCATAGTTTTTAAAGTCTTACACTTCTTGCTTAAACTATATATATATATATATATAGATAGAGAGAGAGAGAGAGAGAGAGAGAGAGAAAGAGAGAGAGAGATCTGTGTACAGAATTTATCTTTAATTTTGTTAAAGCTATAGTTCTAACCAGAAGAGTTGCATTTGAAAATCAGAAACAAGTTTTTTCCAAATAATTAATTGCAGGGACCATTTCAGCTCCTATTCTTCCTAAAATTCACTCATTTAGTAATGCGTGTGGGAAATGTAAAAATGACCCCACAAAAGCAGTTTGTTGAGACAATGCATAATAGACTTGCAAGTTATTCACTTAAACAACAAGGCTTTTTTCTCAGAGACCTCAATCATCTGATTTCTGGAAGTCAGACTGCTTAGAATAACTTCAGACATAGCAAAGGAAACCAGCAAATGGAAATCTAGACAGAACAGATTTGTCAAACAGAACAGATTTCTAAAACAGGTCATTAGGTATCCACAGAACCTCTACAAACAAGGAATTAAGTCTGAGAAATTTTGATAATAGTGTAGCCAAGAAGATCAGTGATGCTCTTTGAAGTGTTTCATAAAGGTTTCTAGATATCCAAGCACTTCCCTAGCAGCTCAGTGGGTAAAGAATCTGCCTGCAGTGCAGGAGACGCAGGAGATGTGGGTTACATCCCAGGGTGGAGAAGATCCCTGGGTGGAGGCATTACAGTATTCTTGCCTGGAGAATCCCATGAACAGAGGAGCCTGGCAGGCTACTGTCCATGGGGTTGCAAAGAGCCGGACACGTCTGAGAGACTGAACATTCATGCCTAGATATCCAAAATGTATTTTACTGAAGGAGGAAAAAAAAATAAGAAATTGAGAAACCTTTGCTCTTCTATGCATTGAGAGCTCTTATTTTCCATTTATGGAGAATAAATAATAGATAAAATCTTAACTTTTGTTTTGAATCAGCAGATCTAAATGTAGCACTGCATAATCATTGCATTCCCAAATAGTCTTTTCCTGACTATTAATGAAAGAGTACTACATGAGTTGTAAAATCCATAATAATGTTTAGCCCATTTTGCTTATCTTCCTTTCGCCCTCTTGCCAGGTGTACATGCTTTTCTGTGGGCCTATGTCCATGAAAACTCATCTCTGTTGATCTTCCATGGAAACACCAAGTTTGATAATATGACAACCTACGGTGGGTGATAAAAAATTACCCTAAATAAGCTGACAAATCCCCAATGCTAATTCAGTATAACAGTATCACTGTACAAGATTTGTATTTTTATATAATGTCTTAAGTCAAAAGAGTGACAAGTTCAAGGTTTTCAAGCACCATCTCAGAGACAATGATGAAAACATTTGTACTCTTCCCTCTCCTTTTTTGAAAGAGCTCAACTGGAATTCCATCACCTCCACTAGCTTTGTTCGTATTGATGTTTCCTAAGGCCTGCTTGACTTCACATTCCAGGATGTCTGGCTCTAGGTGAGTGATCACACCATGGTGACTATCTGGGTCGTGAAGATCTTTTTTGTATAGTTCTTCTGTGTATTTTTGCCACCCCCTTCTGTTAAGTCCATACCATTTCTGTCCTATAATAAACCCATCTTTGCACAAAATGTTCCATTGGTATCTCTAATTTTCTTGAAGAGATCTCTAGTCTTTCCCATTCTATTGTTTTCCTCTATTTCTTTGCATGGATCACTAAGGAAGGATTTCTTATCTCTCCTTGCTATTCTTCAGAACTCTGCATTCAAATGGGTATCTTTCCTTTTCTCCTTTGCTTTTAGCTTCTCTTCTTTTCACAGCTATTTGAAAGGCCTTCTCAGACAGCCATTTTGCTTTTTTGCATTTCTTTTTCTTGGGGATGGTCTTGATTCCTGTCTCCTGTACAATGTCACAAACCTCCATCCATAGTTCATCAGGCACTCTGTCTATCAGATCTAGTCCCTTAAATCTATTTCTCACTTCCACTGTATAATTGTAAGGGATTTGATTTAGGTTATACCTGAATGGTCTAGTGGTTTTCCCCGCTTTCTTCAATTTAAGTCTGAATTGTCCAGTTAGGAGTTCATGATCTGAGCCACAGTCAGCTCCTGATGTTGTTTTTGTTGACTGTATAGAGCTTCTCCATCTTTGGCTGCAAAGAATATAATCAATCTGATTTCCATGTTGACCATCTGGTTATGTCCATGTGTAGAGTCTTCTCTTGAGTTGTTGAAAGAGGGTGTTTGCTATGACCAGTGCATTTTCTTGGCAGAACTCTTATTAGCCTTTGCCCTGCTTCATTCTGTACTCCAAGGCCAAATTTGCATGTTACTCCAGGTGTTTCTTGACGTCCTACTTTTGCCTTCCATTCCCCTATAATGAAAATGACATCTTTTTGGGGTGTTAATTCTAGAAAGGCTTGTAGGTCTTCATAGAACCTTTCAATTTCAGCTTCTTCAGCATTACTGGTAGGGGTATAGACTTGGATTACTGTGATATTGAATGATTTGCTTTGGAGACGAACAGAAATGATTTTGTCATTTTTGAGACTGCATCCAAGTATTGCATTTTGGACTCTTTTGTTGACTATAATGGCTACTCCATTTCTTCTAAGGGGGTCTTGCCCACAGTAGTAGATATAATGGTCTGCTGCTGCTGCTGCTAAGTCGCTTCAGTCGTGTCTGACTCTGTGCAACCCCATAGGCAGAAGCCCACCGGGCTCCCCCATCCCTGGGATTCTCCAGGCAAGAACACTGGACTGGGTTGCCATTTCCTTCTCCAGTGCATGAAAGTGAAAAGTGAAAGGGAAGTCGCTCAGTCGTGTCTGACTCTTAGTGACCCCATGGACTATAGCCTACCAGGCTCCTCCATCCATGGGATTTTCCAGCAAGAGTACCAGAGTGGGATGCCATTGCCTTCTCCGGATATAATGGTCATATGAATTAAATTCACCCATTCCAGTTCCTTTTAGTTCACTGATTCCTAAAATGTTGACATTCACTCTTGCCATTTCCTGTTTGATCACTTCCAATTTGCCTTGATTCATGGACCTAACATTCCAGGTTCCTATGCACTATTGCTTTTTACAGCATCAGACCTTGCTTTCATCACCAGTTACATCCACAACTGGGTGTTGTTTTTGCTTTGGCTCCATCTCTTCATTCTTTCTGGAGTTATTTCTCCACTGATCTCCAGCAGCATATTGGGCACCTACCGACCGGGGGAGCTCATCTTTCAATGTCCTATCTTTTTGCCTTTTCATACTGTTCATGGGATTCTCAGGGCAGGAATACTGAAGTGGTTTGCCATTCCCTTCTCCAGTGGACCACATTTTGCATGCCCTGCAGCATGGCCAAAAGAATAAACAAACAAATAAACAAACAAAAACCCATTGACTACCCAGGCTGTTTGTTGTTTTGTTTTTGTTTTCTTTCTCCTCAACAGTCATAAAGGAGTAGAATAGTAAATGATTTTAAGAGTCCAGGTTCCATAGCCAGTCTAGTTTAATTTGAAAACTGCTTCTTGCCCTTTTTCAACAGTGTGATCCTGAGAAAGTTATTGAAACTGTTTCTTACTCTTATTGTTTGCAAAATATGGAAAATAATAGCACCTTTCTCATAGTTTTTGGGAAGAGTACATGAGTTAAATGAGTTCACATATGTGAAATGCTTATAATAAGGCCAAACACAATATGTATAAATGCAATGTTAACTCTAATTATTTTGTTATTCATTTACTACAGCCTTTGTGATTTGTGGTATTTCAGACTATTCCCTGGTACTGATATTTTTAAAAATATATCTTCTTGATGAAACTTAAGTATTAGATTTTAAAATTAGATTCCAATCCAGTATGAATTGAATAATTGTTTGTCTGTTTTTTGATTTTTGTTTTGCTTATTCCAGCCAAGTTGAAGATATTAAACTTAGAAATTAATTTTGTCTCATATATGGAAAGTCTTCAGGTCCAAACCCTTTTTTTTCAAGCTCTGTGCCTAGCTTTAGGGATGATGGTGGTCATACAAGGTGGAGTTAAAACTACTGTTGGATATTTTGCTTTCTTTCTTACTTAGGAGAAGTCTGACCTTGGGTCCTGGTTGAAAATGAAAGTCGAGCCTACTTCAGTGATTGTGTGAGAGCTCAGAGTCTGTCATTGTTCACATCTAGAAGTAGGAGTGTGATGTCATATTTGCAGGAAGAATTCTTCCCCAGGATGCAATGGCTTGCATATGTGATGAGACCAGAAATTCATATGATACCCTACTACCATTTTGGAACACACAGAAGTCACAGTTGGTAGAGATGGAAAGAAAAAAAAAAAAATACAATCTAGTCCATTGACCCATTTTCTAGACTAGAAAGGCCCAGACACCAAGTCCCTTGTGAAAATTTACAGACAGTTTAGAAGGAAAAGTAAGTCCAGAAAGGAATTGTCTGACTGCTCAGTCATTGTTAAGTCTGTTATTCCAGAATTATTATTTCACACCAACACCAAAGAGTCTCATGTTGTAAATATTTGTAACTAATTTGAAATAATTATAATATATTAACAATTTAAGAAATCTAAGATATCAGAATCAATCATCAGATAATTCAAATATAAATGATTACTAATTACTTAAGGCTTTTTTTTAAGATACTGTGCTTTTGAATTAATGATATAGCACTTACAATAAAGTACTAACATGTATGAATTCAGCTGTAACATTTAGCTGAGTGTTTTTTGTATACCAAGTTCTCAATGCATGCTCATAAAGGAATAATAATAATTTGAACACTGAGTGCCCCTAATATCAAATAAGATAAAATTAGTATAATTTAATACAATTAAATTTAGAAGCTTTATCCTATTTATATTCTCTTTTACAATTGTTCCAAATTTTAAAGAGCTATTCAAAGTGTATTTCAGGTGGCATTAAATGGCTTATCACAGTAGTTTCAAATGCATTACTTTAACTTTCTTTGAAACATTTTCTGAGTGTGTATATATATTCAGTGATAGCACTCTAATTCATAATTTTTGATAGGCTTCAGATCAGATCAGATCAGTCACTCAGTCGTGTCTGACTCTTTGCAACCCCATGAATCGCAGCACGCCAGGCCTCCCTGTCCATCACCAACTCCCGGAGTTCACTCAGACTCACGTCCATCAAGTCAGTGATGCCATCCAGCCATCTCATCCTCTGTCGTCCCCTTCTCCTCTTGCCCCCAATCCCTCCCAGCATCAGAGTCTTTTCCAATGAGTCAACTCTTCGCATGAGGTGGCCAAAGTACTGGAGTTTCAGCTTTAGCATCATTCCTTCCAAAGAAATCCCAGGGCTGATCTCCTTCAGAATGGACTGGTTGGATGTCCTTGCAGTCCAAGGGACTCTCAAGAGTCTTCTCCAACACCACAGTTCAAAAGCATCAATTCTTCGGCACTCAGCCTTCTTCACAGTCCAACTCTCACATCCATACATGACCACAGGAAAAACCATAGCCTTGACTAGACGGACCCTTGTTGGCAAAGTAATGTCTCTGCTTTTGAATATGCTATCTAGGTTGGTCATAACTTTCCTTCCAAGGAGTAAGCGTCTTTTAATTTCATGGCTGCAGTCACCATCTGCAGTGATTTTGGAGCCCAGAAAAATAAAATCTGACACTGTTTCCACTAGATCCTCTAAATCTTCCTGTTTAAAGAAAATACCATTGATAAGTTTTGTGTCTACCGCTTTTGCACTCTTGCTTTCAGCTAATGTCTTGTTTATGGTTTCAGACTCTTGGCCTTTTCCTATCAGATACTACTCCCTTTAAGATGTTTATCATACCTTATTTTCTCTTTTTTTCCTGCAGATGACTTATTAATTATTTGTTAATATATCCATTTCCTTTAGCTCCACCTAGATTGCTGGTCGTTTAATGACAGAAGTCTGATTTAGCACTTCATCCCCTTGCTCAATGCATGGCCAAGAAAGGTACAGCCTGCTGCTGCTGCTCCTAAGTTGCTTCAGTTGTGTCCGACTGTGTAGACAGAAGCCCACCAGGCTCCCCCGTCCCTGGGATTCTCCAGGCAAGAACACTGGAGTGGGTTGCCATTTCCTCCTCCAATGCATGAAAGTGAAAAGTGAAAGTGAAGTCGCTCAGTCGTGTCCGACTCTTAGCGACCCCATGGACTGCAGCCTACCAGGATCCTCCATCCATGGGATTTTCCAGGCAAGAGTACTGGAGTGGGGTGCCATTGCCTTCTCTGGACAGCCTAGTTATTGTGAAATTTGCAAAGATTTTCATGTCACTAGAGTTATTTTATATTTCACATGGAGTGGCTTGAAAACTTTAATTCAACTCCTACCATTTTTTAACATATTGACTTACTGTGTATTTGAATGTCTTTTTTCCCTCGTACTTGGGTGCCAGCTTCTGTCAACAGGGTCTCTCTAGAGGTCCCATGGTCAATAATGACTGTAGCATAAGATCAAGGACATTGTTTAAAAGGACATCAGCCTCTCTGGAGGTGATATTGCCTGTTAGGGAAAATAATCCTGGTCAAGTTTTATTTACTTTGTATACAGAAACCACAGCCCAAAACTTTTACAGTTCACAAGGCTGAGGAAGAACTTAATATAAGCTATTTGTATCACACCCACTCTTCCTCTGTGACTATTCTGAAAATTCCTTAGCTTTAACTCATGCTAAAACAGGAGGGGGGCATATTTCATTGTAAGAGGACTTTAAAAGTCAACAAATTAATTTGCTTTCCCCTTTGCTTTTCCCTGTGCAATTCACCCCCACCTTAGATCTGAGTCTTAATTATGTACATGCCTTTATAATAAAACTAATCTTTTCCTAGTGCTTCCCCAGCTGCAGATTCTGACCCAGATTCCCATTATGAATCATGATTGTCACATGTGCTTGAAATAGACTCCCTTTCCCTCTGCCCTCTCCCAGCTGCTGGAGGTTCTCATTTCTGGATGTTGCTTCAACCTTATTGCAGAGGTTGAAGAGAGTGGATTTGACTTGTGTCAGCTCTTTGAAATCCTTCTCTTTTTTTTGTTTACAGAGGGCATGTCATTCGAGCATCCAGTAATGACAGCTGGGGGGAAAAAAAAAGCACTCAGTATTGTTGAGTAAGACTAAAGCTGGCCAATGAGGTTATTTTGGTGTAAAATTAATAAAACATTTTAAAGTGAAGGCACACATTTCTGATAAGGAATGAAAGGTAAGAAGAAGCAGCCAAGAAGTGTGTGGAAGCCTTATATTCATTAATTGTGCCTAGTCCCTTTTCCAATCTGTATCTCTCTTTTTTTTTTATTTTATTTTTAAACTTTACATAATTGTATTAGTTTTGCCAAATATCAAAATGAATCCACCACAGGTATACATGTGTTCCCCATCCTGAACCTTCCCTCCTCCCTCCCCATACCATCCCTCTTCCAGCTCATTCTGTATGTCTTCCTGCTTCTCTCCATCTCCACTAGAATTTCTCTCTGCTTCAAGGCACCATTGCCACCATCGTCTCTCACTGTGAAAGCCTTGAAACTGGCCTCCACATTCCCATTCTTGTCATTTCCTGATCCATTATTCATAGTCAGAAGTTTCTTTGAAACATGCCAATTAAATTTTACCATTCTATTCCTAAGACTCTCTACCAGCTTCTAATCGTGGCCTATGAGATCTGACAATTTGCAGAAGGGCTACTAACTCTTCATCAAAAGTTGGTTTTATATTTTCCCTGGCACATGGCTATGCTATGTTTTATAGTCTCTTGTAGTTTTGAGGTGGGGAGCTAGGGCAACCTTACAACCAAGCATGAGCTACAGAATATCATCAGAAGTGATATATGTGGTTCCCTGGATAGAAATGTGAAAGCCTCCTATGTACCATCTTCTATGTTCTTTTCCATGTATATGATCATCCAGAGCAAGCTTGGAAGGCAAGCACTGGTTATGGCAGCATTGGCATCAGCCTGTGTCTCTTAATGGGGCCCTTTCTCTGTACTGGAACTTAATTGGATTAGAATGTAAATGTCAGCAGAGAAGGCAATGGCACCCCACTCCAGTACTCTTGCTTGGAAAATCCCATGGATGGAGGATCCTGGTAGGCTGCAGTCCATGTGGTCGCTAAGAATTGGACACTACTGAGTGACTTCACTTTCACTTTTCACTTTCATGCATTGGAGAAGGAAATGGCAACCCACTCCAGTGTTCTTTCCTGGAGAATCCCAGGGACAGAGGAGCCTGGTAGGAGGCTGTCTATGGGGTCTCACAGAGTTGGACACAACTGAAGCGACTTAGCAGCAACAGCAGTAAATGTCAAACCAGTAAAATTTGTATATTTACTTGTCGCAGCCACAAAACTTTCCTAAGTCATACAACTCTCCATGTAGTATAGTCAACTAGTCACTCACTCTTTACCACACCATCACTTTCTATTTCTCTGCATAGCACTCATCACTCTGATATTTCCTCTTCATTTAAAATATTGAAATATCTATTTGTTTATTTTTGCTTCATTTCTGAACTAGGATGTAAGCTCCAGGACTATAGGGCCTTGTCTGATTGTTTTAAGATATGTAAAAATACAGAAATCAAGGGTATATACTAGTCTTTAGTGAATTTTTAACTGAATGAATGAATCCCATAGAGTTTTTATAGGAAAATTATTGTTATTTATATAATATCCCAAAATAATAAAATATAAGTTTCTCTGCTTACTTTTTTTATAATTAAAAAAGCATATTTTTTTTTAGTAATTAAAAGCTACTATCAGGAGATCTTTATAATATTAATACATGAAACTACATCTTAAATGTTATCTTTTATTTCCATGAAGTAAACACTAAAAGCTTTTTGATGTACACAAAGGATTCAAAAGAAGCTAGATCCATCATTTAAATAAATAAAGACATTTAGTTCTAATTAAAATCAAGTTTCAAATCTGGCATGCTCTATTTTTTGTTGCTTCTCTGATATTAGCTAATACAAATCCAAAGCTAATTCATCTTCCAATGTCAGAGTCCCTTCTCTCTTCATTTCTCTCAGTATTTGTCCTCTTGATGTTCTTTTCTCTCTTTTATCAGACATCAGTCTCTTGGCAGAGATTTATTCTTGTTGCAAAAAGTCTGTTCATCCATCTCAGAAGTAAACAGTCTTTCAGCCTTCTTATTCCCTGGAGATAGCTCCCATTTCTGCTCTTTCACCACCTCTACTCAGAAGCGTGACCTTCCCTTACTGACTACAGCTGCTAATTGCCTTCTTCCCCATCAATTTTTTATTCTATTCTAACTCCACTAAAACTTTTATCTTTTGGAGATTGTCAAGCACATAAAAGAAAAGAGCTCTTAGCAAGTCATCACAATACTCACCTTCTCTTCAGTTCCTGGCCCTGGTAAGAGTTCTTTACCTCTTATAACTTTCCCATCGTTTATAAAACATTTCCATCGCCTGTTTTTAATATACTATCCTGACTGTTCATTGTTTGGCCATCTTTTCCATTTGTAGCAGTTTGTATCTCTTAATCTCATACCTCTATCTTGCCCTTCTGCCATTCTGTCTCACGCTGGTGACCACTAGTTAATTTGCTCTCTGAATCTGTTATCTGTTTCTGCTTTCCTATATACATTCACTTGTTTTATTTTTTTAGATTCCACATATAAGTGACAACATAGAGTATTTGTCCTCCATCTGACTTATTTCTCTAAGCACAATACTGTTGCAAATGACAGAATTGCATTCTTTTTTTAGGGCTGAGTAATATTCCAGTGTGTGTGTGTGTGTGTGTGTGTGTGTCTGTGTGTCTGTGTGTGATTTGATTTGTCCATTCACATGTTGATGGACACTTAGGTTAGGTTGTTTTCCTGTTTTAAATAATGCTGCTATGAACACTGGGGTGCATGCATCTTTTCAAATTCAGGTTTGTATTTTCTGCAGCTATATCCCCAGGAGTGAAATTGCTGGATTTTACAGTACTTCTAATTTTAGTGTTTTGAGGAATCTTCAAACTGTTTTCCATGGTGGTTACATTAATTTACAATACCATCAGTGGTATACTAGGGTTCATTTTTCTCCACATCCTTGCCAACATCTGCTAATTGTGCAATTTTTTATCATAGCCATTCTCACAAGTGTGCAGTGACATCTCATTGTGGTTTTGATTTTCATTTCTGTAAGAATTAGCAGTGTTGAATATTCTTTTAATGTGTTTGTTAGCCATCTGTGAGTCTTGTTTGGAAAAAGTGTCTATTCAAGTCTTCTGCCTATCTTTTAAATTGGCTTGTTTTTTTCATATTTAATTCTATACATGCATGCTCAGTCATGTTTGACTCTTTGTAACCCATGGACTATAGCTCACCAGCCTCCTCTGTACATAGAATTTTCCAGGCAAGAATACTGGAGTGGGTTGTCATCACCTACTCCACAGGATCTTCCTGAGTCAGGGATTGAACCTGTATCTCTTGCACCTTCTGCCTTTGCAGGCGTATTCTTTATCACTAGCGCCACCTGGAAAGTCCATAGACAGACTCTATTACTAATAGCAGTCATTATTCTTTCTTCCTCACCCCCGCTTTGTGTTGAGAAGAAAATGACAACCCACTGTGGTATTGTTGCCTGGGAAATCCCATGGACAGAGGAACCTGGTGGGCTATAGTTAATGGGGTCACAAAAGTGGTTCACGACTATGCCACTAAATAACAACAACAATATCCCTGAAAACGACTTTCTGTTTGTAGGGATTTGCCTACTCTGAACATTTCATATAAATAGAATCATATAAAATATAGCCTATGTGTCTTGGTTTTGTAAATAGCATAATATTTTCAGCATTCACACATGTTGTAGCATGGATCCATGTTTCACTGCTTTTTATGACTGAATAATGGGAGCTGACTGTGGCTCAGATCATGAACTCCTTATTGCCAAATTCAGACTTAAATTGAAGAAAGTAGGGAAAACTACTAGACCCTAGAGGTATGACCTAAATCAAATCCCTTATGATTATACACTCGAAGTGAGAAATGGATTTAAGGAACTAGATCTGATAGAGAGAGTACCTGATGAACTATGGATGGGGGTTCCTGACATTGTACAGGAGACAGGGATCAAGACCATACCCATGGAAAAGAAATGCAAAAAGAAAAATGGCTGTCTGAGGAGGCCTTACAAATAGCTGTGAAAAGAAGAGAAGTGAGAAGCAGAGGAGAAAAGGAAACATAAGCATCTGAATGCAGAGTTCCAAAGAATAGCAAAGAGAGATAAGAAATCCTTCCTCAGCGATCAATGCAAAGAAATAGAGGAAAACAACAGAATGGGAAAGACTAGAGATCTCTTCAAGAAAATTAGAGATGCTGCTGCTGCTGCTAAGTTGCTTCAGTTGTGTCCGACTCTGTGTGACCCCATAGACTGCAGCCCACCAGGCTCCCCCGTCCCTGGGATTCTCCAGGCAAGAACACTGGAGTGGTTTGCCATTTCCTTTTCCAATGCATGAAAGTGAAAGTGAAATCGCTCGGTCGTGTCTGACTCTTAGCGACCCCACGGACTGCAGCCTACCAGGCTCCTCTGCCCATGGGATTTTCCAGGCAAGAGTACTGGAGTGGGGTGCCATTGCCTTCTCCTAAATTAGAGATACCAAGGGAACATTTCATGCAAAGATGGGCTCGATAAAGGACAGAAATGGTAGGGACCTAATAGAAGCAGAAGATATTAAGAAGAGGTGGCAAGAATACACGGAAGAACTGTACAAAAAAGATTTTCAAGACCAAGATAATCACGATGGTGTGATCACTCACCCAGAGCCAGACATCCTGGAATGTGAAGTCAAGTGGGCCTTAGGAAGAATCACGACAAACAAAGCTAGTGGAGGTGATGGAATTCCAGTTGAGCTATTTCAAATCCTGGAAGATGATGCTGTGAAAGTGCTGTACTCAATATGCCAGCAAATTTGGAAAACTCAGCAGTGGCCACAGGACTGGAAAAGGTCAGTGTTCATTCCAATCCCAAAGAAAGGCAATGCCAAAGAATGCTCAAACTACTGCACAATTGCACTCATCTCACTACTAGTAAAGTAATGCTCAAAATTCTGCAAGCCAGGCTTCAGCAATATGTGAACCCTGAACATCCAGATGTTCAAGCTGGTTTTAGAAAATGCAGAGGAACCAGAGATCAAATTGCCAACATCCGCTGGATCATTGAAAAGGCAAGAGAGTTCCAGAAAAACATCTATTTCTGTTTTATTGACTATGTCAAAGCCTTGGACTGTGTGGATCACAATAAAATGTGGAAAATTCTGAAAGAGGTGGAAATACCAGACCATCTGACCTGCCTCTTGAGAAATCTATATGCAGGTCAGGAAGCAACAGTTAGAACTGGACATGGAACAACAGACTGGTTTCAAATAGGAAAAGGAATATGTCAAGGCTGTATATTGTCACCCTGTTTATTTAACTTATATGCAGAGTACATCATGAGAAATGCTGGGCTGGATGAGGCACAAGCTGGAATTAAGATTGCCAGGAGAGATATCAATAACCTCAGATATGCAGATGACACCACCTTTGTGGCAGAAAGTGAAGAGGAACTAAAAAGCCTCTTGATGAAAGTGAAAGAGGAGAGTGAAAAAGTTGGCTTAAAGCTCATCATTCAGAAAACGAAGATCATGGCATCTGGTCCCATCACTTCATGGGAAATAGATGGGGAAACAGTGGAAATAGTGTCAGACTTTATTTTGGGGGGCTCTAAAATCACTGAAGATAGTGATTGCAGCCATGAAATTAAAAGACACTTACTCCTTGGAAGGAAAGTTATGATCAATGTAGACAGCATATTAAAAAGTAGAGACATTACTTTGCCAACTAAGGTCTGTCTAGTCAAGGCTATGGTTTTTCCAGTGGTCATGTATGGATGTGAGAGTTGGACTATAAAGAAAGCTGAGCACCAAAGAACTGATGCTTTTGAACTGTGGTGTTGGAGAACTCTTGAGAGTCCCGTGGACTGCAAAGAGATCCAACCAGTCCATCCTAAAAGAGACCAGTCCTGGGTGTTCATTGGAAGGACTGATGTTGAAGCTGAAACTCCACTACTTTGGCCACCTGATGCAAAGAGCTGACTCATTTGAAAAGACCCTGATGCTGGGAAAGATTGAGGGCAGGAGGAGAATGGGACGACAGAGGATGAGACGGTTGGATGGCATCACCGACTCAATGGACATGAGTTTGGGTAGGCTCCGGGACTTGGTGTTGGACAAGGAGCCTGTTGTGCTGCGGTTCATGGGGTCGCAAAGAGTCGGACATGACTGAGTGACTGAACTGAAGATATACACACATATATACATATACTATATATATATACATACAGATATACATATATATATATATACTATATATACACACATACAAGATATACATACACACATATACATACATATATAAAGAGAGATATGCCTGTGTACATTAAACATGAATTTTTTATAAAAATGTGAAATTTTAATTAAAGTTTCAGTTCTAACCAGAATAGTTGCATTTGAAATCTAGGATATAAATGCACACACATATATATTATATTAGTTTTTACATTATTTGTTACATTGCATTTTATTTGTCCGTTAATTTTACTTAGGATGAAATTATTGAAAGTGTAACTGTTGTTTTCTTTCTTTTATTTTAATTTTGACAAATATATATATTAGTAAAAATTATGGATACATTTTTAATATCTTTCCCCTTATCTAAGAATGGATAAGTGAATGTTAAAATGCCTGTAAAAATTTGGATACCATTCAATTTTAGAATAAGAATTTTAGCAAATGTGGCACAGTCTATAAGTCACCAGAGAGATTCCTGAAAAGAATGCATGTAGTAATACTGGTAAGGTGTTTTTCAAAAGAAAATTGTTTTCTTGGAAACAAAATAAAATGAAATCCAAGTCTACTATTAAAATTCTATATTTTCTTCCTTTTTAGTTCATAAGTGAAATACTCCTCAGAGACTTTCAAATTGATGAACATATCTTTTGCCATTTGATATAATAGACCATTAGCCATCTGTGGAAGTAATTGAAGAAGTTGCGTGCAAATGTGTGATGGAACAATCAGTTATGGGTAAGATTATATGATAATATAGTTCTACTGAGATTTGTGATGCTGACCCTTTGCCCTTTCTCCATATCGGAGTCCTGAGCTATGGCAGGAGTCCCTTAGAGCTGAGGACCAGCTTACTGAGTAGACCAGACAACTATCCATATAAGTCTAAAGTGCAGGACAGACTTACAAAGCTCGATGTGACAATATGACTTAGAGTAGACTTCTAAAATTTTGGCTAACACTGTGGGAAGAGTTATGTCTGGAAACAGATTAATTCCTCAGATTTAGCGGATTTATTTTATCAGAATCATAGACCTGCCTCACACTTCTATCAGAAGCAGACCAATATGACGAAAAATCAGTTCAAAAATAATTTTGTCAAATGAGTAAGTCATCAAAAATAAATTGGCAAATTTTGTTGGTGTTTTACCACCATCTTGTTAAAGCCAATCAATAGCATTGGGGTCTGCCCTGGTGGCTCAGAGGTTAAAGCATCTGCCTGCAATGCGGGAGACCTGGGTTCGATCCCTGGGTCTAGAAGATCCCCTAGAGAGGGAAATGGCAATCCTCTCAAGTATTCTTGCCTGGAGAATCCCATGGACGGAGGAGCCTGGTGGGCTACAGTCCACGATGTCGCAAAGAGGCGGACACAACTGAGCGACTTCACTTAAAGGGCAAACTCTTGCCTTTGATCCACCACACAGTCACTGCTACATTATGCTTGAAGAAAAACTCAGAAATGTACTCTCAGAAAAGGATACAGTGTGTACTTTTTTCCCCACAATTATTTCACAAAAATCCTTTTCTGCAGAGCATCTAAGACAATTATTATTATGAGGAACAGACTTAGGGAGAAAGTAACCTGGTACATAAGAAAAAGAAACTACCAAAGGCAGAAATCAGCAAAGCCCATTCAGATACTACCTAAGGAAATGGTGACCTGGTGCTAAAACTCTGTTCACTACACTTTGGGAAGATTATTCTTTCTGAGTCATTCAGTTATCTCCTGTGATCCTGACTGTCTGCTTACACAGCAATCTTCTATTAAAGTTTGACTTCCAGTGCAGATTTGCCTGCAAGGAGGGAATGTGCTAATTCAATCAACAAAGCCACTACAACCCTGTGCTTTGACTTCACTGGAACGTCCCATTCTTCCAATCCCTCAATCTTTTTCTTTCTATGCTTTGCTCCTCATCCAACTCAGGGTTCATGAATGATTCCAGAATTTTGGTTTGCCACTTGACAGCATTCTAAACTCCCTTGTTGCATTTCTTGTTATTCGTAGGATATGGTCACCACTCTGGATGAATTGTAACTACATTTTTACTTGTGTGTGCTTAGTTGCTCAGTCATGTTGGACTCTTTGTGACCCTGTGGACTGTAGCCAACCAGACTCTTCTGTCCCTGGGGATTCTCCAAGCAAAGATATTGCAGTGGATTGCCATTCCCTTCTTCCCAACCAAAACTGCTGAATTCTGGTGGAGAATGTCTCAAAATAATTGTTTAGTTTATGATTACAAATGCAAATAGGACCTCCATAATCCCTAGATAACAATTTAATTTTCCCTTGCACTCAGTCTCCAATACTCTGCAGTGACTTTTTTGAATCATTTCTGTTGCTGTCAGATCTCCAATGCCCCCATCTCCTCTTGCTTTCTCCCCATAGAGAAAATGGAAGCATTCAGAGGAAATGTTCCCATGAAAACGCATACAAATCTATCTACAATTTGTATGAATCTTTTCTTTCTTCCCTGTTATTACGATGAAGAATAGAACTGCCTCCCACTTGAAGCCAATCCAAGAGCCATGCTTTGGGTCTTTATCCTCACCTTTTCAGACACATTATAAGAAAGTACAGAAAACCACTAGACCATTCAGGTATGACCTAAATCAAATCCCTTATGATTATACAGTGGAAGTGAGAAATAGATTTAAGGGACTTGATCTGATAGACAGAGTACCTGATGAACTATGGATGGAGGTTTGTGACATTGTACAGGAGACAGGGATCAAGACCATCCCCGTGGAAAAGAAATGTAAAGAAGCAAAATGGCTGTCTGAGGAGGTCTTATAAATAGCTGTGAAAAGAAGAGAAGCAAAGAGCAAAGGAGAAAAAGAAAGATATTCCCATTTGAATGCAGAGTTCCAAGGAATAGCAAGGAGAGATAAGAAAGCCTTCCTCAGCGATCAATGCAAAGAAATAGAGGAAAAAAACAGAATGGGAAAGACTAGTGAACTCTTCAAGAAAATTAGAGATGCTAAGGGAAAATTTCATGCAAAGATGCAAAGATGGGCTTGATAAAGGACAGAAATGGTAGGGACCTAACAGAAGCAGAAGATATTGAGAAGAGGTGGCAAGAATACACGGAAGAACTGTACAAAAAAATCTTCATGACCAAGATAATCATGATGGTGTGATCACTCACCCAGAGCCAGACATCCTGGAATGTGAAGTCAAGTGGGCCTTAGGAAGCGTCACTACGAACAAAGCTAGTGGAGGTGTTGGAATTCCAGTTGAGCTATTTCAAATCCTGAAAGATGATGCTGTGAAAGTGCTGTACTCAATATGCCAGCAAATTTGGAAAACTCAGCAGTGACCATAGGACTGGAAAAGGTCAGTGTTCATTCCAATCCCAAAGAAAGGCAATGCCAAAGAATGCTCACACTACTACACAATTGCACTCATTTCACACACTAGTAAAGTAATGCTCAAAATTCTGCAAGCCAGGCTTCAGCAATACATGAACCGTGAACTTCCAGATGTTCAAGCTGGTTTTAGAAAAGGCAGAACCAGAGACCAAATTGCCAACATTCACTGGATCATCAAAAAAGCAAGAGAGTTCCAAAAAAAACCATCTATTTCTGCTTTATTGACTATGCCAAAGCCTTTGACTGTGTGGATCACAATAAACTGTGGAAAATTCTGAAAGAGATGGGAATACCAAACCACCTGACCCGCCTCTTGAGAAACCTATATGCAGGTCAGGAAGCAACAGTTAGAACTGGACATGGAACAACAGACTGGTTCCAAATAGGAAAAGGAGTTCGTCAAGGCTGTATGTTGTCACCCTGTTTATTTAACTTCTATGCAGAGTACATCATGAGAAACGCTGGGCTGGAAGAAGCACAAGCTGGAATCAAGATTGCTGGGAGAAATATAAATAACCTCAGATATTCAGATGACACCACCCTTATGGCAGAAAGTGAAGAGGAACTAAAAAGCCTCTTGATGAAAGTGAAAGAGGAGAGTGAAAAAGTTGGCTTAAGGCTCAACATTCAGAAAACTAGACATGGCATCTGGTCCCATCACTTCATGGCAAATAGTAGGGAAACAGTTGAAACAGTGAAACACTTTAATTTTGGGGGCTCCAAAATCACTGCAAATGGTGATTGCAGCCATGAAATTAAAAGACGCTTACTCCTTGGAAGAAAAGTTATGACCAACCTAGATAGCATATTCAAAAGCAGAGACATTACTTTACAAACAAAGGTTCATCTAGTCAAGGCTATGGTTTTTCCAGTGTTCATGTATGGATGTGAGAGTTGGACTGTGAAGATAGCTGAGTGCCGAAGAACTGATGCTTTTGAACTGTGGTGCTGGAGAAGACTCGTGCAAGTCTCTTGGACTGCAAGGAGATCCAACCAGTCCATCCTAAAGGAGACTAGTCCTGGGTATTCATTGGAAGGATTGATGCTGAGACTGAAACTCCAATACTTTGGCCACCTCATGTGAAGAGTTGACTCATTGGAAAAGACCCTGATGCTGGGAGAGATGGAGGACAGGAGGAGAAGGGGACGACAGAGGATGAGATGGCTGGATGGCATCACCGACTCGGTGCACATGAGTTTGGGTGAACTCCGGGAGTTGGTCATGGACAGGGAGGCCTGGCGAGCTGTGGTTCATGGGGTTGCAAAGAGTCGGAGAGGACTGAGTGACTGAACTGAACTGATACTACTAATTGGGCTTCCCAGGTGACTACTGGTAAAGAATCTGTCTACCTTTGCAGGAGACACAGGAGATTTGGGTTGGATCCCTGGACTGGAAAGAACCTCTGGAGAAGGAAATGTCAACTACTCCAGTATTCTTGCTTGGAAAATTTCATGGACAGAGGAGCCTGGTGGGCTCCCATGACTGAGTGACTGAGCATGCACACATGCACACTACTAATTATCACAGCAGTTCACATGCACATTTCCCTTTTCACAGCAGCCTTCTCATTAGCTTAAAACATGCGCACATTTTTCAATAAAACACACACAGCACTCATTCTGGAAATCTCTTCTTGCTCGACAGCCACCATTCTTTCTATCCTCTCTCCTCTTTCAAACATTTCTAAAAATTTCTCTGTTTTTAGTATGTTTTTTCTTTAATTCTCGTTAGTGGTGTCTGGTGCTTCTTTGATAAAGCTTGATTTAAACTAGCTTTTTAATTATTCTTTTCTTTCTAATGTCTTCTTGAGTCATGTTTGATAATTTGTATTTTCTTAGAAGTATCAACTTAACCTCAGATGTCTAAATAGATCTATATAAATGTGTAGAATTGATTTCATATAACTTTTGTGTACCGTATTAATAGCTTTAGCTAAGACTTCTTTCTCATCAATAATATTGTTTCTTTCTTTTTTCTTTTATTGTTTGATCAGGTTTTTCCAAGATTTTCCTATTCACTGAAGGTTTTAAAGAACTACTTTTGCATTCATTAATAAATTTTTAAAAATTTATCTAAGTGTACTTCATTTACACTATTGTGTTAGTTTCAGGTATAAAGTGATTATTATATATATTTCAGATTATTTTCTACTGTGGTTGTATGATATTGAATATAGTTTCCTGTGCTATGCAGTAAGTCCTTGTTGCTTATCTATTTTATGTAGGTAGTTTACCTGTTAATCCCATAAAGATTTATTAATAAGGTCTTATGCTCATATTTTAGGGCTTCCCTCATAGCTCAGCTGATAAAGAATCCACCTGCAATGCGGGAGTCTTGAGTTTGATCCCTGGGGTGGAAAGATCCCCTGGAGAACGGAAAGGCTACCCACTCCAGTATTCTTGCCTGGAGAATTCCATGGACTGTATAGTCCATGGGGCTGGAAGGAGTCGGACATGACTGAGTGACTTTCACATACTCATGTTTGTATTGATTAATTTCTGCTTATTAGTGAAGATAAAAGCTTCACTAATTCTTTTCTTCTACCAACCTGAAGTTTACTTAGTTGTTTATTCTTTGCCTTCACCACTTTCTTTTATTTTTTTGTTTTTAAGCAAGTATATTAGAGCTATAAATGTTCCACTTTGTACCATCTTTTTTACTTTCCACTGGTTTCATAGTATTACATTTTAATTGTCATTTATTTATAAATAATCTCTAATTTTGGTTTTGACTTTTGCTTTAAACCAAAGGTTATATAAAAGTGTATTTTTAGCTTTCTGGATAATGTGCCATGTTAAATGTGTAATTTAGAGAATTGCTTGAGATTGTCTTTGTAGCCCAAGACTTAGGCCAATTTTGGTAATACTCATGGATATTTGAAAAAAATGTGTATTTCTAAGTAACAAATATCTGAGACAAAGATATATATTTCTATAAAAATATAGCTTGTTTCTAAAGCATATTCTGAGAGAGGTTTCTGCATACCTGTGTTTTTGGTTGGTACCCATTTTCCAAAAGATCTTCAAAAAGTTTTCAGTAAAGCCAACTAAACTAAAATATCAATAAATATTCATCATTTATGAAAACTCATATAATATTTCTTCACATAAGTTTTCCTCTTGGGTGTGTGTGTGTTAGTCACTCAGTTGTGTTCGACTGTTTGTGACCACATGGACTATAGCGCGCCAGGCTCCTCTCTCCATGGATTCTCCAGGCAAGAACACTGGACTGAGTTGCCAGTTCCTTCTCCAAGGGATTTTTCTGACCCAGGTATCGAATCTGGGTCTTGCATGTTTCAAGCAGATTCTGTATTGTCTCAGCCACCAAGAAAGTGAGTTTTTCCTCATAACTCTGTACATTGTATTTTTAACTGAGCTGTTTCACTTATTTCAAACTTTCTATATTTGATTTTTTTTTAAATTTTCTAGACATTTGAGTATTTTTAAGTAAATGAAATATACCCCAAAAAAGAAAACCTAATCATATTAGTTCCTTTCCATTATTCCCAGCTCCTAAGTTAATAAATGTTAAAATTTTGGTGTATATATTATCACAGCTTTGTCTTGGATCATCATAAGCAAGAGAGGAGAGAAGAGGATGAATTGAGGAAGTAGCATTGACATATATAGACAGTCATGTGAAAAACAGATAGCCACCAAGAAGCTGCTGTATAACCCAGGAGCCCAGCCTGGCGCTTTGTGAAGAGGTTGAGGGGTAGGATAGGAGGTGAGAAGGTGGCTCAAGACAGAGGGGAGATATATATACACAAATATATAATGTGGTTGGTTCACATTATGGCTGGTTTGCATTGTTGTAAGGCAGAAACTACCTCACGATTGTAAAGCAATTATCTACCAATTAAAAAATAAAGTAAAAAATACAAATTAAAAAAGAGAAACAGTTTAAACTATTGTGCAATGACATTTATCACACTTCAATATGCTCCACTTGCATTTGGTTTACAGTTCACATTATTTAGTGTCTAAATTTCCTATTTGTGCTAACAATTCTGCAAACTTAAATAAGTCAATTATGCAGCTTCCTCTACTTGTCAGTAAGGTAAAGCACACTTAGGAAGGTCAGGATTATTTTACCTCTGAATTGAGGAATGCCTACATCAAAGAAACCTTCAAGT
Source organism: Bos indicus (assembly GCF_029378745.1). NCBI lineage: Eukaryota > Metazoa > Chordata > Mammalia > Artiodactyla > Bovidae > Bos > Bos indicus. The sequence goes on from NC_091761.1 coordinate 114,106,128, forward strand.
GACCTTAGCCATGCTCTGATTACTAACTAGTCTTGATTTAGCAAGATGGCATATATCATTTTCAGCAAAAAAAAAAAAAAAAAAAGAAGCTTCAAAGAAAACAGGGTTCTGGATGCCTATGAAAGATGCTAAGTGATGAAATCCCAACTCTGATGCTAATTATTTATTTTGAAGCTATTGACACACATTACACAATCTGTTTTTTAAGAGGTTTTGATGAAAGAAAGCAATACAGCAATAAGGTTTCAATAAAAAAGCCACATTCGCAAGCATATTACACACAATTTCCAACACCCAAGCACTGAGGTTTTTAAAAGCATTTCTACTTTTCTCAATAGAAATATAAAATAGACAACTTGAAACAAACGTGAAAGGGCAATATGGCACCAAATAAATAAATTTTGTAGCTAAGTAACAGACTACGAAGTAGCCATGAAACTAGATATATGGATTAATATTTATGCTTAGTACCATGAGAAAATATCCATGTCATATTTAGTGTTAAATCAGATTACAAAACATGTGCATGATGGTTTCATTCGCTTGTGTGATATGTATTTATATATATGTATGTACATACCTATGCATATACATGTATATTTGACAATATACATGCATATATATATATTAGCAGGTTTGAGTCTCTTTGTCTTCAAATTCTTGACTCACATTTCCTGAATTATTTTCTTCCTCTTTCATCTGTATATAGATGTGTATGAACAAACTGTCTTTTCCAGGCAGTTTCTGATGTTCTCATGGGACAGGGTTTCTGACAGCTGTTCTACTTTCTTGATGGCTCCAGTTTCCATCAGAGAGGCCCAACATAATCCCATTTTTCCTTGGCTTGATTCTAGCTTCTGACACAGACTCTCACCCTTGAGCCCTGCAAATTCTTTCTCCTCCCTTTGTTCTTTTAGCCTAAGTTGGTGATAGCTTCATCTGGTTGTCATATTGTTTCCTATTTGGCTTTGGGATTCTTCTATCACCAGTGGAAACAACATTCAGCTCCTCTGGTTTTATTTCCTAAACAGGCCTATAGTGCTGATGGGAGCTGCTTAGTGGAAATACACCCTCACACATACAGACACACAGAGAAAGCGCTGATACCTCTGCTGGCTTCTAGGTAGACTTACTCTAGAACCCACTCTCTTGAATCTCATGCTAAATTTCTCCATCAAGTGAATTTACCCTGGCCTGGAATATTTAAATAAATTTGGCTTAAGTAACTTTGTTTACACCCTGGGAAGAGGAGTATGCTCCCTGAATTTTCCGTTGATTTCTAGAATCTAATAGCTTCATGGCTTCTCGCTTCCAGTTTCTCTTATTACTGGACTTGACCATATTCATCTTCCTGTTATTATTTAAACAGAGCTGCTTAGTTTCTTTGTCTGTTTTCTTGATATCATGCCTTCTGAGCCTCCCTTTTTTTATTCAAAGTGGTCTATAAGGGTATTTTACTAAATAAAGATAATTCTTTTCTTCAAAGATTATTTACAGTGCTTATAAATGAAATGTAAAATAATTATTTTCTCATAAAATACTGAAATTAATAATTGTGATTTTATAACAATTTATTATCCATCTATAGGAAGTATTTCTGATTGATGAGATTATGAATGACTTTATGTTCATTTAAAATTATTTGTATAATGAGCACATATTACTTGTGTGATTATGATAACTCTGCCAACCACAATAATTGTTATCATTTTTCCAAAGAAATACACTATGAGTTTAGAATATGTAAATTAAATTTACCACTCCTTCAAACCTGAGATATATTTTTCAAGGAAAAGTGTAAATGATTTAACACACACACTTGAAGATTAAATGATTAATAAAATGTGGATGCTTTACTCATTTTCACACACAGGAAGAAATGATTATTGTTATAGAATAATTGCTTAGTTTATGTAGAATAATGTTTTGTCACAGACTTTGCTTTAAGATGTGCTTAATTTTTAATAGAGCTATCAAGTCATAAGAAAAGTAAAGAACAAAGAAACTGTTCTAGATGTATTATTCAGGATGTAATTCATTATTCACTCCTACAGATCTCTAAGAAACTGAGACTATATTGTCACAATTATATTAACTATTACAGTAAACAGGCCATTTAAAGGGTATTAAATATATATATGAGATTCAGAAATTTCATTTTTTAAAGAAAAGTTATTTATTTTTTGGCCACATCAAACAACATGTGGGATCTTATTTTCCAACCAGGGATTGAACCTGTGCCCCATGCATTGGAAGGGCAGAGTCTTAACCACTTTACAACCAGGGATATCCCCAGAGATTTCATCTTAGTGGAATATGCTGTAATAAGATTTGACCTGTCTAGAGCTCTCTATGAAACAACATCTAGGAATATAAAGAGAATAATAAAATGAATAATATTAAATACAGTTAGTGAGTCTCATGTCCAAGCCAGGCTTCAGCAATACATGAACTGTGAACTTCCAGATGTTCAAACTGGTTTTAGAAAAGGCAGAGGAACCAGAGATCAAATTGCCAACATCTGCTGGATCATCGAAAAAGCAAGAGGGTTCCAGAAAAACATCTATTTCTGCTTTATTTACTACGCCAAAGCCTTTGACTGTGTGGATCACAATAAACTGTGGAAAATTTTGAAAGAGATATAACTACCACACCACCTGACCTGCTTCTTGAGAAACCTGTATGCAGATCAGGAAGCAACAGTTAGAAATGGACATGGAACAACAGACTGGTTCCAAACAGGAAAAGGAGTATGTCAAGGCTGTGTATTGTCACCCTGCTTATTTAAATTATATGCAGAGTACATCATGAGAAATGCTGGGCTGGAAGAAGCACAAGCTGGAATCAAGATTGCAAGAAGAAATATCAATAACCTCAGATATGCAGATGACACCACCCTTATGGCAGAAAGTGAAGAACTAAAGAGCCTCTTGATGAAAGTGAAAGAGGAGAGTTCAAAAGTTGGCTTAAAGTTCAACATTCAGAAAACTAAGATCATGGCATTTGATCCCATCACTTCATGGCAAATAGATGGGGAAACAGTGGAAACAGTGGCTGACTTTATTTGGGGCGGCTCCAAAATCACTGCAGATGGTGATTGCAGCCATTAAATTAAAAGGCACTCCTTGGAAGAAAAGTTATGACCAACCTAGACAGCATATTAAAAAGCAGAGACATTACTTTGTCAACAAAGGTCCATGTAGTCAAGCCTATGGTTTTTTCAGTAGTCATGTATGGATGTGGGAGTTGGACTATCATGAAAGCTGAGCACCAAAGAATTGATGCTTTTGAACTGTGGTATTGGAGAAGACTCCTGAGAGTCCCTTGGACTGCAAGGAGATCCAACCAGTCCATCCAAAGGAAATCAGTCCTTGGTGTTCATTGCAAGGACTGATGTTGAAGGTGAAACTCCAATATTTTGGCCACCTGATGCGAAGAGTGTACTCATTGGAAAAGACCTTGATGTTTGGAAAGATTGAAGGCAGGAGGATAAGGGGATGACAAAGGATGAGATGGTTGGATGGCATCACTGACTCAGTGGACATGAGTTTGTGTAAACTCCGGGAGTTGGTGGTGGACAGGGAGGCCTGGCGTGCTGTGGTTCATAGGGTCACAAAGAGTCAAACACAACTGGGCGACTGAACTGATCTGAACTGAAGTATCCAAAGAACCTGTGCTGAGTATCAAAATACTTTATCAAGAGCAAACTGGTCTCTGGAGGAAAAGGGAGAAAGAAAAGAGAAGATACGGAGTTAGGTGATAACTTAAAATTTTCCTTTATTTCACAGCTCTTAGTTAGCAAGCACTATTGAACATCTAGGTGACAGGTGATGCACTGGAGTGACTAGAGATGAGAATGAGTTCTTCCTTTCAGAGAAACCTCACATTAGATCCAGGGAAAGGCAAACATTCCTAATTCAATACAAAGTGACAAGTGGCTTACGTAGATGCTGACTGTGCTGTAGGAGCCTTGAAAATTGCAGGTGGGGAGGCAGGCAGGGAATGGAGATCTAAACCTCCTTTGGACTTAGGGAAGGACAAAGACACTCCCTTTATTTCAGTTCCTCTGAGCTCTTTTCTCCATTAACCCTGACCTTGGTTCCATGTGGTTGTTGGTCTGCCCAGTCCAGTCTTAGCAAAGAATCTTGCTAAAAGCTTACACTTGATACCTAATCAAATTCCTCATCTCCCCTTTTTGATGCCTAAGTCCTTGACTACTCTTTAGCAAGAATCAGCAAAAGTCCCCCGACCCTTGATGTCCCCTAGTATTAGTAATTATCTATCCACTGACCCCCTCATCCTGCTCATTAACTATAAATCTCCATTTGCCCTTGTAGTCAGAGTTGAGCCTAATCTCTCTCTCTTATTGCAATACATCTCTTGCAGTAGTTTTGAATAAAACCTTACCATTCTAACATGTGACAGAATACTTTTTCTGTAACAGAAGGCTTTGCGGAAGAGGTTGCAGTAGACCTAAATCTGAAGGACAAGAAAGAGCAGACCAGGGGGAAAAAAGCCGTGAAGAACATTCCTTGCTCTTTCTTCTTCACAAGCAGAGGAAAGGCATGTGTAAGAGCAGACTACTTTGAGAATCTGATCGGTTTAGAGTGGCATGGATTTGGGTGTGGCTGGAGAAGAGGATGTAACTGACCCCGTGCTGTGAGTTGAGGCTGGAGTTGGCCAGGGACTGTGTTTGCATAAAGGAGCTTGTCTATCCAGCCAAGGAACTTGTATTTACCCCAAATGACATTTTTATTTTATGCAGTAAAGGATTTTAAGTATAACTGTGACACTGATGGATTTTCATTCTAGAAAGATCACGGTGGCAGCTGTGCTGAGCAAGAATTTAAGGATGAGTGCTTAGTGGGCTGCATGCCTAGCCGAGAAAGCTCAGAGATGGTTGAGTAGTAAGGCTCTCAATTAAGATCAGATGGCAGAGGAAATGGGTGGCCTTGCACTGAGTCACCTAGACATCTACAAAGGCTAGGATTCCATGGCCATACTGTTGAAGTAATGAATAAAACGTTTGGGGTGATTCCTGGGTCTCCCTGACCAGGGTGACTGGAAGGGCGGTGGCTCATTTATTGAAATAGGATATAAAAGAAGAAGGAGGAGACTTGAGGAAAAGATGATGATTCCCCTTTTTTTCCTTAAATCCCATTATGAGAAATTTACAGAATGGAAATTGCTAAACGGCTGTGCAGTCTTTGGAATTAGCTGTGTAAGACCAAATTACAGTAATTCATAACTATAATCATTCTAAATCCATTTGATTTTAATATGTTTCAAATATTTTTTACTGTATAATTTACAAGAAAATTGTTCTATATTAAAATGGTCATTTTCTCTAATTGCATATTACCAAATCAGGATAGACTATGAAACAGAAATGTGTTTGGGTAAATTTGCAAGGCAGGATGAGCTAGAATTGCTGAAGTAGCTTATTGCTGAGCATTTCTGTGTAGAATTGCACAGAAGATACCAAGGATGTCTCATTTCTGATGGTTGATTTTAATTTATTTATACTGAGAAACACAGTGAATTTAAATTATCTTTAATACTGAGGGTTTCTCTCTCTGCTCTCTCTGTCTGTCTCTCATTAATGTATTAATGTCAGCAATTCATAGACTTGAGCTGATTCAAAATGCTCTTAACTGTTGATAAAGACAATTTTAATTAGAAAGTAGAGCATTGAGGAATTCCCCAAAGGAAAATTTACTTAAATATAGATAGAAAATGCACATAGAAATTATAAGTTTTGCTAACCTATTGGAAAATGTTTCAATATGTATGTAAATGTCAGCATTTTCTTCAAATACCTTTGGCCAGGATATATGAACATCTGAAGATAATTATATTTCTAGTAGCTTTTATATGCTTGTCATAAAAAGACAATTCAAACAACAACACTGAATAGAATATGCATATATTCACATTGCCATCTTAAAGAGCTAAGTACACAACATTCTTTCATCCCTTAAACATACTTGGCAGCACAACACATATACCGGTTTTATGATGAAACTGTGAGACTGTGAACATGTTCAAGTGGCAAAATTATTCACTATATAAATATACTGCTAGTGTCACCAGTCTTCAGAGAAGAGGTCTTTGCTGCTGCTGCTGCTGCTAAGTCGCTTCAGTCGTGTCTGACTCTGTGCAACCCCATAGACGGCAGCCCACCAGGCCCCACTGTCCCTGGGATTCTCCAGGCAAGAACACTGGAGTGGGTTGCCATTTCCTTCTCCAATGCATGAAAGTGAAAAGTGAAAGTGAAGTCACTCAATCGTGCCTGACTCTTAGTGACCCCATGGACTGCAGCCCACCAGGCTCCTCCATCCATGGGATTTTCCAGGCAAGAGTACTGGAGTGGGGTGCCATTGCCTTCTCCGGAAGAGGTCTATACAGATATGCAAATAGAAAACATTAGTGAATATTATTTTTTTGAATTTTGCCAAGCATGAATGGGAAGGGATTAAGTTGTGAAGATAAACTACTATATGCACATTACAAGCTTCTAATATTAATCTATTACAAGGAAATGTTATGGTGGCCTTTATTTTACCCAGGAAAATGGATAAGTGCAGGGAAAGTTCTGGGCTACTAAGCAATGTCACTTCGGATAATAGAACTTATTTATTACTAAGTCAGCAGTACAGAATCCTCATAATAGTTTGAATTTCCTAGGATGATGCAAAACAGCAATAGGAATGATCTTTTTTTTTTCCTTGCAGTAGTGAAAAGTATAGAATATAAGAACCTAACTCTGTTCTAAAACATAATTTCAGGTGGCTTTCTTTTTTGTTATTTTGCTGTAGATTGAAGTGGTTTAGTTCCTTGCTTCTGATAAAACTGATGATGTTTCTGCTAATTTTCAGATATAAAAAAATTGAAAACTTTGTACCATGATTATATATCATAGAATCATGGTTATTCAGGAACCTCAGAAGATGTTCTAACATCCAACTAATATTGAATTGGATAGCATATATGTTTTCTTTTAGTCCTTAACAAAGTGACATATGATCTATCTTGGGATTAAGTGTAGCCTAATTTTCTGATTTATTTTTCCTGGAAAACTAATAGATTCAACTAGATTTAATCATTTATTTGAGAGACTAAAGAATGGCATGGGCTATTTCAAGCTTTTTCAACTAATGTAATCATGAAAAAGATACGCTATAGATCACAGGATTGAGAAAAGTCAGTTGGTACAGCACATAATCTCACCGTTTACTAATATGCTCAGTCAAGAATATAATTGCTAAAATAACCTTGAAAAGGGATGAAAGCACTGAATACTGCAGTGGTGATTACCCTGATTTCAATTACTCTGGTTTAAATGGAATAAAATAGGGCTCTAACTCTGTTAATTAACAAGCCTATCCACAGGTGATCTCTAAACGCTGCCTTGTAACTCCCATTAATGAAGAAAATGTACATGCCTAGAAATGGCAAGTCTGTATATTAAAGCCAATTATGCAGTTTACGAGAGAATTGGCTTTCTTTTATTTTTCCACAAGAAAATTGTAGTGAAGGGTGAAAGGAGAAAGGAGGAGTGAGATAGAGGGTATGGTGCATACATTAATGACTAGGAATCTGGAGGCAATGCCTTTCTTGAATTTTTAAGGCAAACAAAGAAATTGTCCTGCTGGGTACATTTTCAGCAGGGATGCCCAACTGGCTTATTTTTGATCTGACCATGACGTGGTTTCAATTAGCAGTAGCACTTACAAAATGAGTAGTCGTCATTCTACCAGAAAATATGAATGTAAAAGGGTCAAAAGAGACTTGAGCTGGATGCAATTGTTGTCTAAGGGCATGTTGCTATAGCTTCTGCATGGCTAACTATCCTTGTCCTTAAGTCTTTTCAGGTATTGAGAGCTCAGGATAAGTATCTCATCACATCTATACCACATCCTCTAAAACTTCTTTTTTTTTTCCCCTCTTATTTTATTTTCCTTAACTCTGCTTTGGGCAAAGTGAAGAGAGAATTTCTACTTTATATCAATAATACAAATGAGGATGTTTTCAGCATCAGAGAAATTATAACACATGCAACTTAAATCCAACACTGATAATTATTTTTGTAAATTAACTGTATGAAGTTGTCAATATTCAATAATTTTTCACCACTGATATTTTTAATAATATATATCCAAATTATATCTGAATACTAAATTTGAATGAAGATATCCATGGGGCAATTGATCTCCTAGGAAACAGGAAGAAATATAACAAATAAACAAAAATGAAGAAGAACAGTAGGGACCTTTTTCACTGTTAGCATGACCTTCCTGAGATGTTCCAAACCAATTACTAGGATAACGGACACAAAAGAATCCCTAACAGGAACAGAAGCTCAGCTTGCAGGTGTCTTTCAAAATACCTCACGGCTTTACTGCTTGGACTTGTGAGGGTCAGTAGCGCAGGGATGAATGACTTCCTCTTGAGTGTTCTGTCTCTATAAGGATATTGTCTGCCACCAGGGGTGCAGCTGTAACTTACAACTTTCAGATTCAAAAGGTGTTCTACATGTCACATGAGATTCATTGACTCAAAGAGAAAAATCACAATTTTATTATCAAGTTATGCATTGAAAAAGTTTTTATTAAAAGAGTGAAGTATGGATTATAAAAACATATTTCACAGTATAGAACATGATTTAAATAAATGAAAATACCGATGTCAAAGTTATTAACCTATAACCATAACTGATCAACAACCTATGGCTCGTGAACCAAACCTGGTCCTCCTACTGGAACACCATCACGCCATTCATTTCTATTTTGTCTGTCTGCATTCCTGGTGGAATGGCAGAGTTTAGTAGTTTTAATAGCAGCTATATGATCCTCAAAGCCCCAAACATTATTATCCAGTTCTTTATAATCTTCATTTAAAGAAAAATAGGATTCTTTCATTAATTTTTCCTGAATCGTTATGACTCTAGTTAAAATCTTTCAAGGATATACATCCAACTTTCATACAGACAAGTGTGAAACAAAGTACCAAGCAAAGGCCTAGCACAGCTGTAAGCAAAATAGCTATTAGTGATGAGGAAGCTGTAGATATTGGAAACTAAGGCACACTGTAAATCAGAGGTGTCAGAGAAACAGGAAACAAAACTTCCAGAAAATCCACCATGCTTCTTCTTCACCCAAAATATAACAGTGCTTTAAAATTCCTCTTATTTATGAATCAAGATGAACTAAGATATGTCCCTATATAGAGACAGATATTCATAAGCCAAGTGCCTTCAGTTGAATAAACTCCTGCCTAGACATGTTGTAAAAGTAATAAATATTCTTTAAAATGTCAAGCAATGTTAAAAACAAAACATAACCATTAATGAAAACTTGCAATTGGAACAGAAAAAAATCTCTAATCAAACAATTGACGTTTAAGTAATTGTAGATATACAGACAGATATCCTTTGCATCATTACACTACAAATCAGACTGAGACCTGCAAACAGGTGTGCAAAAACAGCAGAATCAGTAATAGGAAAATTGGTGGCCAAGATCTTAATTCAGAATGAATAAGAATAGAAAACTGTCCTGATAGCTATTAGAAGAAACTATAGTCACTAATATGGATTTACCAGAAAATTATACCTGTATATCAGTTGTGAGTGAGGGGGAAAAATGTACATATACATGGGCTTCCCTGATGGCTCAGACTGTAAATAACCTGCATGCAATTCAGGAGACCCGGGCTCAATCCCTGGATTGGGAAGATCCCCTGGAGAAGGGAATAGAAACCCATTGCACAATGCTTGCCTGGAGAATGCCATGGAGAGAGGAGCCTGGCGAGCTACAGTCCATGGGGGTTGCAAAGAGTTGGATACAACTGAGCAAATAACATACACACAACATGTCTCTCTCTCATATACATATACATGTCTCTCTCTCTCTACATGTATGTATGTATATATATATATATACACATATATATATGTAACTCTTCAGAACACTGTATGTTTTATAATATTGATATTTTCAACTAATCTTTACAACTTTTATACAAATTCTCCAGTAAAAGAGTCATCGAAGTTATTTTAAAGTAAGGCTATAAACAAGGTAGGCTGGCTTCCATTTATAGATTACACAAGTAACACAGCTGAGTTATTTTTCTAACTGAATGAACCGAGAACAATTCTACTTAATCACTCATTTATATCCATCATGGATTCAATTCTTATGTTTAAGGCATTTATTGAAAATCTACTGTATGCCAGGCACTGGTCTAGGTGCTTTGATTCAGGAGTGAGCAATAAAGAAATCCATATCCTCATGAAGTGAACAATTTGGTCCAGGGGACAGACGGTGAAAGTGAAAGTGTTAGTCATTCAGTCGTGTCCAACTCAGACAACCAGTAGCCACACTTGACCATTCTACTTGCAAATGTACGTCCTAATCTCACTACTTCCCACCACCTCTGCAACTACTACCCCAGCCACATACTATCATCTCTTGTCTGGATAATTCCATTAACTTCTTGATCCCTCCCCACCCTGCCTTTACCCTCATCCCCTAAGCTTCATTTTCCACATTAGAACTTGGAAAAGGTCAGTTTTCATTCCAATCCCAAAGAAAGGCAATGCCAAAGAATGCTCAAACTACCACACAATTGCACTCATCTCATACGCTAGTAAAGTAATGCTCAAAATTCTCCAAGCCAGGCTTCAGCAATACATTAACCATGAACTTCCTGATGTTCAAGCTGGTTTTAGAAAAGGCAGAGGAACCAGAGATCAAATTGCCAACATCCACTGGATCATTGAAAAAGCAAGACAGTTCCAGAAAAACATCTATTTCTGCTTTATTGACTATGCCAAAGCCTTTGACTGTGTGGATCACAAAAAACTGTGGAAAATTATTCAAGAGATGGGAATACCACACCACCTGACCTGCCTCTTGAGAAACCTGTATGCAGGTCAGGAAGCAACAGTTAGAACTGGACATGGAACAACAGACTGGTTCCAAATAGGAAAAGCAGTATGTCAAGGCAGTATATTGTCACCCTGCTTATTTAACTTATATGCAGAGTACATCATGAGAAATGCTGGGCTGGAAGAAACACAAGCTGGAATCAAGATTGCCAGGAGAAATATCAATCACCTTAGATATGCAGATGACACCACCCTTATGGCAGAAAGTGAAGAGGAACTAAAAAGCCTCTTGATGAAAGTGAAAGAGGAGAGTGAAAAAGTTGTCTTAATGCTCAACATTCAGAAAATGAAGATCATGGCATCTGGTCCCATCACTTCATGGGAAATAGATGGGGAAACAGTGGAAACAGTGACAGACTTTATTTTGGGGGGTTCCAAAATCACTGCAGCCATGAAATTAAAAGACACTTACTCCTTGGAAGGAAAGTTATGACCAACCTAGATAGCATATTCAAAAGCAGAGACATTACTTTGCCAACAAAGGTCCATCTAGTCAAGGGTATGGTTTTTCCAGTGGTCATGTATGGATGTGAGAGTTGGACTGTGAAGAAGGCTGAGCACCAAAGAATTGATGCTTTTGAACTGTGGTGTTGGAGAAGACTCTTGAGAGTCCCTTGGACTGCAAGGAGACCCAACCAGTCCATTCTAAAGGAGGTCAGCCCTGGGTGTTCTTTGGAAGGAATGATGCTAAAGCTGAAACTCCAGTACTTTGGCCACCTCATGCAAAGAGTTGACTTATTGGAAAAGACTCTGATGCTTGGAGGGATTGGGGGCAGGAGGAGAAGGGGACGACAGAGGATGAGATGGCTGGATGGCATCACCGACTCGATGGACGTGAGTTTTAGTGAGCTCCGGGAGTTGGTGATGAACAGGGAGGCCTGGCGTGCTGCAATTCACGGGGTCGCAAAGAGTCGGACACGACTGAGCAACTGAACTGTACTGAACTGATTGCTATTAGTCCCCAGTCTCTATTGCTACACTGATTTCTCATTTGAATCTTTAAGAAGTGTACAGTTCTTTCCTTTTTTTTCCCTTGCAAAAAAGACCTATGTGTACCCTGAAATCTCTTTATATTCACTGTTTTGGAGGCTTCATCCTCTCCCTGCAATAAGCAAAAATATAAATGATAGGCAGAGAAGATACAGGGCCTAGGTCCCAAGAGGTAGAGTACATCTGGGAGATACACCACAGTGTCCACTACACTGACCTTGTTAGGTGATGTCTCGTATACGTAAACCTCTAAATTCTCCATCTCTTCCATACTTTCATCAACATTCTGCTGTATGCTTCTGTTTCCAAGTCTTAGCTACCACTGCCCCTACCTTCCCTCCACAAGCTTACCGATATCCTCAAGACTTCCCATAGAACATTCTGTCGTTTTCCTTGGTTTCACTGAAACCTGACCCAACTCTAAGCTGTGGCTTTTTTCTCTAGTGACAACCGCTTATCTTACCACTTACCCTAACCCTAACCCTAACCCTCAACCAGATTGTGTTCATTCAGATGGATTTACACGCTCCTCCATCCCCACTGCCAAAATTTTTCTTCTGGACTCCTTTTGAAACTCTTCCTCCTTTCTAACAACTAATGATGTCTTGGTCACTGTCTCACATTTTTCAAAGATGCTGGCCCTGCTTTATGGTATAATTCTATACTCTGAATCTTGGCATTATCTCTGGTGACTTCATATTCACCTGAAATACTTGTGAAACACCCTAGCATCATCATACTCAGAAAGTATAGTCTGTAGGCCAGCAACACTGGCATGACCTGAGAGCTTTGTAGAAATTCAGAAACTCAGAGCCCTGCAGAAACGATTGTGAAGAGCAAGAAGACATGAAAAGAAAGGCAAATTTTAGTCTGTGGGAAAACTATAATAGTTTCTGTAATAGGAAACTAGAATGGAAATCTTGAGCTATAAACTACTGCTGCTGCTGCTTAAGTCACTTCAGTCATGTCCAACTCTGCATGACCCCATAGACGGCAGCCCACCAGGCTTCCCCGTCCCTGGGATTCTCCATGCAAGAACACTGGAGTGGGTTGCCATTTCCTTCTCCAAAGGATGAAAGTGAAAAGTGAAAGTGAAGTCGCTCAGTCGTGTCCGACCCTCAGTGACCCCATGGACTGCAGCCTACCAGGCTCCTCCGCTGTAAGCTGGAGCTAACAAATCAGAAGAAAAGGAGGTTAGAGTGGATGATGATTCGGTAAAGATAAAGTGAAAGTGTGAAAGTGTTAGCCAACCAGTTGTGTGCAACTCTTTGTGACCCCATAGACTGTAGCCCACCAGGATCCTCTGTCCATGGAATTCTCCAGGCAAGAATATTGGAGTGGGTTGCCATTTCCTTCTCCAGGGGATCTTCCTGACCCAGGGTTCGAACTAGGGTCATACGCATTGCAGGCAGATTCTTTACTGTCTGAGCCACAAAGAAAGCCCTTAGGCTGAAATCAAAACATGGTCACACAATTCATCAGAGTGTGGATATTCAGATGATGATTTTCAGGTAGTGGTGAGAAATCTGAGAAAAATTTAATAACATAGTAAGCAACAAAGATTTAGAAAATAATTTAGAAGACCATTATGGCAGAGAGAAACCAAAAAAGTCTACATTCTCCAGATAAGTTGGAGAATCTAGTTCCCAGTGTTACTCTGTGGGCATTAGAATCACTCTGGCAAGATCCCCAGAATAGAAATTCCAGAGCCTCAGTTTCCACGATTGTTATTCGTGATATCTGGAGTGATGCCAGAATGTTTATTTACATATGTGCTATTTATTTTTGGTAATTCCTCCCTGTTTCAACCCCTGCAGTAGGTCTAGTAAATGTCAAGTGATGTTGTTAACACTAATGTATTCCATCAAAGTGTGTTAGTCACTCAGTCATATCCAGTTATTTGTGACCCCATGACTGTAACCGACCAGGTTCCTCTGTCCAAGGAACTTTCCAGGCAAGAATACTGGAGTGGGTTTTCCATTCTCTTCTCCAGGGGATCTTCCCAATCCAGGGATTGAACTCTCGTCTCCTGCATTGCAGGCATATTCTTTACTATCTGAGCTGCCAGGCAAGCCCCAATCCACCAAAGGGCACCTCTTTTCCTGGTTTTATAGAGAAGATGTGTACTACATTGGGAGAAAGAAAAATAACACTATCAAAACAAATAGCTTATCTCATAGAATCCTATGAGAAAATCAATCTTGTATACATTAACTTTTCCAAAAACCCCAATGAGGCCTGATGAAATTTATTTAATAACTAACTATTCTGATGTTTTTTCCTTACCCTCCATTCATGCCACAGAGCTCTGTAGACCCATTTACTGGAAAGGTCTTCATTTAAATGCACTAGAAAATACACACAGTGCTTTGGTAGAGGGAACAAATGAATGATGAGCCCTTTTGATTTGTTGATACAGTGTACATTTATTTCAATCTAGCATGGTCCTAAAGAAATACAAGCTATTTTAGAGAGTTAGTCTGCCATCTAATATACAAAACATAGGTAGATATTCTTTATTCAGTTTTAATCAGGATACCACCTGGAGTTCATAAAAGGATTGGCTGACAGATTTGGCTACAGAAGATTTCAGACATCTTTAGGATTAAGTCTCCATAATTAAAGTTAAAAGATAAACAGAAGTCTGGAAGAAGCATTTACTACACTGCATAAAAGAAACAAAGCCTCTCATTAAAAAGAATTTCTAGGAATCATAAAGAAAAAGATCCGAAGAGAGATGGCAAAGGATCTCAACAGACAAGTAACAGGGAACAATACAAATAACCAAGGAAGGTAAGACTTGTCCTGACTCATAAGTAATCACAAAAGGCAAATGAGGAATCAATTTGACATTATTTTTGTTTAGGTTCTTGATAAAACTTTTTTTTAAAAAATCATGATAAACAGTGACTGAGAATGTATGAAAATGGTAGTCAACTTGTGGGAATATAAATTGTTTTGTGTCCTTTTTGAATATAATATGGTAGTATCTCTAAATTTTAAATTGCCATATCCTTTGGCCTGACAATTCCAATACAATCTAGCCTACAAAAATGCTAGTGTATATGATCAAAGATTTTTGAGATTGTCAGTTTCAGATTTATTTATAATACTAAAAAAAAGTGGAAATAACCTAATTATGTATCAATAGAGTAATAATAAACCATGAAATGCTTTCCAGTAGTTCAAAGAATGAGATAGATGTGTAGGTCCTAATTAAAAAAGGTCTCCTTGCTATATTAAGTGAAAAATACATAAATTCATACAATAATACATATAGTATGATTGAATTTATTTTTAAATTTATATGGTTGCATATATGCCTATGGGCTTCCTTGGTAGCTCAGATGGTAAAGCATCTGCCTACAATGCAGGAGACCCAGGTTTGATCCCTGGATCGGGAAGATCCCCCTGAAGAAGGGAATGGCTACCCACTCTGGTATTCTTGCCTGGAGAATTCCATGGACCGAGGAGCCTGGTAGGCTACAGTCCATGGGGTCACAAAGAGTCAGACACAACTGAGCGACTTCACTCACTCACTCACTCATGTCTGCATATATGCATGGAGAAATATTTTACATAATCTAGATGAATATAACATAACAGTAGCTACTTCAGGGGAAGGGAATAAGTGGGAATTCATGGAAAGTTTTCATAATTTAATCCATCTAAATATTTTTATAATATAAACATATGCTTGTATAACTGAAAAGTAAAAAAAAATATTTATTAATTTTCCTAATATTGGAGCAAAGCTATCAAGTTAAAGAACTCTTAAACAAAAAGTCATCTTGACTATCACTATTCTACTACTAAAAAAAAAAATCCCTGAACTGCCCTGCTGTGTTTATCCTTGATTGACTCCTAGTATTATGTTTAAAAAAAGTATATTAAAATGTAACTATTTACAAATGGCCAATAAGCACGTGAAAAGATACTCAACATCACTACTTAGTAGAGAAATGTAAATTAAAACTACAGTGAAATATTAGCTCACACCCGTCAGAATGGCTATCATCAAAAAATCTGCAAACAGTAAATGCTGGAAAGGATGTGGAAAGAAGGGAACCCTCTTGCACTGGTGGTGGGAATGTAAATTGATACAGCCACTATGAAGAACAATATGAGGATTCCTTAAAAAAACAAGGAAAGGAACTACCATATGACCCAGAAATCCCACTACGGGGCATATACTCTGAGAAAACCATAATTGAAGAAGACACATGTACCCTGATGTTCGTAGCAGCATTATTTACAATAACTAGGACATGGAAGCAACCTCGATGTCCATAGGCAGATGAATGGTTAAAGAAGACGTGGTACAAATATGCAGTGGATTATTACTCAGCCATTAAAAAAGAATGAGCCAGTTCTAGTGAGGTGGATGAACCTACAGCCAGTTATACAGAGTGAAGTCAGAAGAGAAAAACAAATACCACATATTAATGCATAAATATAGAATCTAGAAAAATCTTATTGTTGAACCTATTGGCAGGGATGGAATGGAGACTCAGATACAGAGAATGGACTTGTTGACATAGAAGGGGAAGGAGAGAACGGGTCGAATGGACAAAGAAACTGGTGAGAAAGATAGCCAGTGAAAAGTTGCAATATAATGTCGGGAGCCCAGTCTGCTCTATGATGATCTAGAGGGGTAGGTTGGGGGGAGTGGAGGGAGGCTCAAGAGAGAGGTGATATATGTCTAATTATGGCTGATTAACACTGTAGGGCAGAAACCAACACAGCATTGTAAAGCAATTTTCCCCCAATTAAAAATAAATTAAAAAGCACATGATGTTGTTGTTGTTCATTTGCTAAGTGGTGTCCGACCCTTTGCCACTCCATGGACTGCAGCATGCCAGCCCTCCCTTCCCTCACTCTCTCCCAAAGTTTGCCCAAGTTCATGTCCACTGAATCCCTGATGCTGTCCAACCATCTCATCCTCTGCCACCCACTTCTCCTTTACCTTCAATCTTTCCCAGCAACTGGGTCTTTTCCAATGAATTGCAATCAGGTGGTCAAAGTACCACTGAAGCTTCAGCTTCAGCATCAGTCCTTCCAATGAGTATTCAGGGTTGATTTCCTTTAGGATTGACTGGTTTGATCTTAATGTCCAAGGGACTCTCAAGAGTCTTATCCAGTACCACAATTCAAAAGTATCTTTCTCTTAAAAAATAATAAAATGTAACTAATTTATGACCAAATAAAAGTTTAAGGTGTGGGTATGTCAAAAAGCTACTGGAGATCAGTGGAGAAATAACTCCAGAAAGAATGAAGGGATGAAGCCAAAGCAAAACCAATACCCAGCTGTGGATGTGACTGGTGATAGAAGCAAGGTCCGATGCTGTAAAGAGCAATATTTCATAGGAACCTGGAATGTCAGGTCCATGAATCAAGGCAAACTGGAAGTGGTCAAACAAGAGATGGCAAGAGTGAATGCGACATTCTAGGAATCAGCGAACTGAAATGGACTGGAATGGGTGAATTTAATTCAGATGACCATTATATCTACTACTGCAGGCAGGAATCCCTCAGAAGAAATGGAGTGGCCATCATGGTCAACAAAAGAGTCCAAAATGCAGTACTTGGATGCAATCTCAAAAACGACAGAATGATCTTTGTTCGTTTCCAAGGCAAACCACTCAATATCACAGTAATCCAAGTCTATGCCCCAACCAGTAATGCTGAAGAAGCTGAAGTTGAACGGTTCTATGAAGACCTACAAGACCTTTTAGAACTAACACCCAAAAAAGATGTCAGATGTCCTTTTCATTATAGGGGACTGGAATGCAAAAGTAGGAAGTCAAGAAACACCTGGAGTAACAGGCAAATTTGGCCTTGCAATACAGAATGAAGCAGGGCAAAGACTAATAGAGTTTTGCCAAGAAAATGCACTGGTCATAGCAAATACCCTCTTCCAACAACACAAGAGAAGACTCTATACATGGACATCACCAGATGGTCAACACCAAAAACAGATTGATTATATTCTTTGCAGCCAAAGATGGAGAAGCTCTATACAGTCAGCAAAAACAAGACCAGGAACTGACTGTGGCTCAGACCATGAACTCCTTATTACCAAACTCAGACTTAAATTGAAGAAAGTAGGGAAAACCACTAGACCATTCAGGTTTGACCAAAATCAAATCCCTTAAGATTATACAGTGGAAGTGAGAAATAGATTTAAGGGCCTAGATTTGATAGATAGAGTGCCTGATGAACTATGGAATGAGGTTCGTGACATTGTACAGGAGACAGGGATCAAGACCATTCCCATAGAAAAGAAATGCAAAAAAGCAAAATGGTTGTCTGGGGAGGCCTTACAAATAGCTGTGAAAAGAAGAGAAGTGAAAAGCAAAGGAGAAAAGGAAAGATATAAACATCTGAATGCAGAGTTCCAAAGAATAGCAAGAAGAGATAAGAAAGCCTTCTTCAGCGATCAATGCAAAGAAATAGAGGAAAGCAACAGAATGGGAAAGACTAGGGATCTCTTCAAGAAAATCAGAGATACCAAAGGAACATTTCATGCAAAGATGAGCTCGATAAAGGACAGAAATGGTATGGACCTAACAGAAGCAGAAGATAGTAAGAAGAGATGGCAAGAATACACAGAAGAACTGTACAAAAAAGATCTTCACAACCCAGATAATCACGATGGTGTGATCACTGACCTAGAGCCAGACATCCTGGAATGTGAAGTCAAATGGGCCTTAGAAAGCATCACTACAAACAAAGCTAGTGGAGGTGATGGAATTCCAGTTGAGCTATTCCAAATCCTGAAAGATGATGCTGTGAAAGTGCTGCACTCAATATGCCAGCAAATTTGGAAAACTCAGCAGTGGCCACAGGACTGGAAAAGGTCAGTTTTCATTCCAATCCCAAAGAAAGGCAATGCCAAAGAATGCTCAAACTACCGCACAATTGCACTCATCTCACATGCTAGTAAAGTAATGCTCAAAATTCTGCAAGCCAGGCTTCAGCAATATGTGAACCGTGAACTTCCTGATGTTCAAGCTGGTTTCAGAAAAGGCAGAGGAACCAGAGATCAAATTGCCAACATCCTCTGGATCATAGGAAAAGCAAGAGAGTTCCAGAAAAACATCTATTTCTGCTTTATTGACTATGCCAAAGCCTTTGACTGTGTGGATCACAATAAACTGTGGAAAATTCTGAAAGAGATGGGAATACCAGACCATCTGATCTGCCTCTTGAGAAATCTGTATGCAGGTCAGGAAGCAACAGTTAGAACTGGACATGGTACAATAGACTGGTTCCAAATAGGAAACGGAGTTCGTCAAGGCTGTATATTGTCACCTTGTTTATTTAACTTATATGCAGAGTACATTATGAGCAATGCTGGACTGGAAGAAACACAAGCTGGAATCAAGATTGCTGGGGGAAATATCAATAACCTCAGATATGCAGATGATACCACCCTTATGGCAGAAAGTGAAGAGGAACTCAAAAGTCTCTTGATGAAGGTGAAAGTGGAGAGTGCAAAAGTTGGCTTAAAGCTCAACATTCAGAAAACGAAGATCATGGCATCTGGTCCCATCACTTCATGGGAAATAGATGGGGAAACAGTGGAAACAGTGTCAGACTTTATTTTTCTGGGCTCCAAAATCACTGCAGATGGTGACTGCAGCCATGAAATTAAAAGAAACTTACTCCTTGGAAGGAAAGTTATGACCAACCTAGATAGCATATTCAAAAGCAGAGACATTACTTTGCCAACAAAGGTCCGTCTAGTCAAGGCTATGGTTTTTCCTGTGGTCATGTATGGATGTGAGAGTTGGACTGTGAAGAAGGCTGAGCGCTGAAGAAGTGATGCTTTTGAACTGTGGTGTTGGAGAAGACTCTTGAGAGTCCCTTGGACTGCAAGGACATCCAACCAGTCCATTCTGAAGGAGATCAGCCCTGGGATTTCTTTGGAGGGAATGATGCTGAAGCTGAAACTCCAGTACTTTGGCCACCTCATGCGCAGAGTTGACTCATTGGAAAAGACTCTGATGCTGGGAGGGATTGGGGGCAGGAGGAGAAGGGGACAGACAGAGGATGAGATGGCTGGATGGCATCACTGACTGGATGAACGTGAGTCTCAGTGAACTCCGGGAGTTGGTGATGGACAGGGAGGCCTGGCGTACTCCGGGAGTTGGTGATGGACAGGGAGGCCTGGCGTGTTGCAATTCATGGGGTCGCAAAGAGTGGGACACGACTGAGGGACTGATCTGATCTGATTTGATGTCAAAAAGGGAATTTTGGTAAAAACTAGTTTGCATGTTCAATTTCCCCATCTCCCAAAGCATCAGCTGATAAAAGCTGTTGTAAGTTTGAGTATATATGTAACTGATTCTCAGGCAAAATAAAATCATTATCCTATAAGAAGGTATTTCCCATTTCATGTGTGCCCCCCAGCTTCACTGCATCTCTAGATACATCATACTTCTCTAAATGAAGAGAGTTCACTTTCTATATTGGGTTGAAGCCTATCATCCTCATCTTTGCTGTGAGATCAACAGCCATATTAATGCTAATTAAGCCTCTGTGGTCCTTTCCATGTTAGAAATCCCCTGCAATCCTCCCCTAAGCTGCTGGGGGTCGTCACTTTTACTACAGGAGATCGCTTGCATCAGTGAAGCTCATTTTAACCGTTTGTCCTGTTATCCCTGGAAAGGGACGTTCTACCCAAATCCCAGGAGAGCTGTAAACTTTATTTCCGAGGTTAATTAAACTCAGGCAAAGTTTGCTACCTTCCCCAAAGGGGGGCGTCTCCGCATAAAAATACCCTCCAATGGACCATCCAGCGTTGATAATACAAGTCAGAGGTAGAGACATTTGGAAACAGAAAGAGTGGAATTTCCTTTCTTTACGTGTGTGTGAGTTTCGGGGGGCGGGGCGGGTTGGGAGGTGAAAGAGAGAGATGTGTACTTTGTCTCTGGGGAGGAATGGGTCCTGTAATGGATGGCATTCTTAAAAAAAAAAGAAAAGAAATATATATATATATCTATATATATATATATATATATATATATGCATTTTTCCCTTCTGAATAAAGGAAGTGAAGCCGATCTGTCTCCATTTGATCCTAATCCCCTCTCCCCCGCCTCAAGTGGCCCGGGAGCACCCTTTTTTTTTTTTTTTTTTTTTAATAAAAGGCTGGCAGAGCAAGCCATTCACGCTCTCTCCTTTGATCACCTCGGAGCTGTCAGCCCGTGCCGCTGTTTTCCTCCCAGCTCTTGTTCCTGCCTAAAAGTGGAAGTAATACCCCCTGAAAGAAATACCCTAGGTGTCCTGCAAAGCATCAATCTATTTCTGCTTTTGCTTCTTTCTTCCTGAGGCCCACCCTCCCAGCTCGAACAAATCCCCCTCTTCCTCCCTCCTTCCTCTCTCAGCAGAAGCCCGGTTCCTTTGGAGACACCCTCCCCTGCGCCGGGGGTGACCCCCGGGGACCCCGGTTGTCTGAGACGCTACCACCCGGCCAGACGGGGGAGGCTCCGCCCCGCCCCTGCCCCGCCCGCGCGGAACAGGCTCCCGCAGGCAGCTGCGTTCGCGTGCGCTGCCTTTTTTTTTTTTTTTTTTTTTTGCTTTCTGGAAGGCACGCATTGTTTTCCGATGGAGGCGGCCTTTCTCTGACCCCCGAAATTCCTCGCTTTTCCTTCCCCCGCCAGGGACTTGGGATGGCCCCGCGGACTCCCCCTGGCCGGCTTTTGGGTCTCCGGCGGAGTGTTGGGGAGGCAGCGCCCCAGCTTGCGTTCAGCTGCGAGCATTTGCTAAGCCGGCAGCTTCCAGACGGCGCAGTGAACACTTTCCTGCGCGTGTTCCCATCTCTTGTTTACAGCTGCGATTATAAGCAATCTGGGTCCCCTCTTATCATCGTGTCAGGCAGTGATATGTCGTTTGTAAATATTATTCAAAGGAAATAATTTGCGAAGGCAAAGAATTACAAGCACAGAGTATATGGACCGTGAGGTTTGTCCTAATGTGTTTACCAGGAGAAGAATTGGGGGCTGGAACGTGGGGGAAATTATGGGGGGAGGGGGACTCCGAGGGATTCAGATTTTGCGACAGTGACATAACTAATTAAACTTAATGTTGCTTAAAAGCCTTTGCTCTGTTTCTGAAATTGCTCGAAAGTATGCATTATTAAAAAAAAAAAAGATGATGTAAAAAGGGGAGGGAGGACTCAGAATGACTGAATACAACTCATTGTGCTGGCTCAAAAAACGTCAAACTGCAGTGGAAA
Source organism: Bos indicus (assembly GCF_029378745.1). Taxonomy (NCBI): domain Eukaryota; kingdom Metazoa; phylum Chordata; class Mammalia; order Artiodactyla; family Bovidae; genus Bos; species Bos indicus. Next base: position 114,128,312 of record NC_091761.1, read on the forward strand.
GAAATACAGCATTGCAGACTGGTGTGCTGAGGCCCCAGTGAGGGAAGTTGGATCTGCTAAGTGGAAAATTCCTGCGGAGGACGTGTTTCCATTTCCAATGGGAAGAAAGAGGGTGTTGTTGGAAGCTGGCAATTCTTTGGAAAATACAGAAAACACAGGGAAGATGACAAAATGACCTCACTGAACTCTGAGAAATTAAGCAAACAAATTGTTTCAGCCAACATACCACATTCTTACAGTGCCTGTCCTTGAATAACAAGGCTGAGCTACTCGTTCACTTAGATGCTGAATCTCAGCTCTCCCTGCCTGATCCCCCAGGCCTCCTGAGAGGAAAGAGATGATATTTTAGGTACTGGTGAGGGTAGAGGAGCAGGACTGAGGAGCCTGTGTGTGAGGACATGTGTGCTCAGGCACATGCTGACTTTGCACGCTGAATACTAAAATGATGGTGGCATCTTGAGGATTTCAGTTTACCTTCCATTTCTTTTTTTGAACAGAGAGACCCTCAGCACCCAAGGGGAGTCCACTGGATTTTTACTAGTCCGCGCTGGTCTCTGTATGAAGTTAGTGGGGTTTCTTCAAAGGATAACTTGGATTGGATCAGGAAGCCCTGGTACTTAAGGGAGCAGAGGCAAGAGGGAACACATTTAAGAGGTGATGTGAAGCCATCCTATACCTGTCACTAGAATTATATTTTGTGTCATCTAAACCTATCCTGGTAGAGGAAAAGGGAGGCAAATCAGAAGTCATCATTTTGATTGTTTTGCAAAGCTTCTGTTAGAATGAAAGGGGGGAAAATGCATGGAAAGTTCTGTGTACGCACAAAGCAGTCCAAATGATCTTCATTTGCTATGCTAATCCTTTCTCTATCAGGTCTACAACATACTGACAGCCTGAAAACACTTGTTTTGCTTTTATGGCTGTGGGATATGTTGTGGGAGGGGGGTGTTGGGTGGTACTTTTAATACAATCCCTGACCATAATAGTCTGAGAATTAACTGTTGAATTATATTGAAAAGTATTTATGACAACTCTGCCATTTTTAAGCTAATTTACTTATTCATTTTTATTATTGCCCACAGCATGTGGAATCTTCTTGAGCAGAGATCGAACCCGTGTCCCCTGCATTGGCAGGCAGATTCTTATCCACTGTACCACCAAAGAAGTCCTTGTTATTTTAATTAAAAATCACAGATTACCATATAAATGTATATGGTCAAATTTCACCTGCTGACAAACCTAAGGAATAAATCCATATTTCTTGTATAGTTCAAGTACTGTGTCTCCTTGCATTTCAAGTTTACTTGGGTATGTAAATGGCAACTACCATTTAATTCAGGGGCAGTTATTAAACTACATCTGATTGCCAAAGTAATGCTGATAATTGATGGACAAAAATGATATGTTAGTTAATATAATTACATGTAGATGTTCTTGTCCTTTCAAACAGTCCAGTTTGTTTTTTAAAAAGTTAAAAGAGCTTTATTGAGATATAATGCATAGACCATAAATTTCACTTTTTAACTGTTCATTCAATGGTTCTTAATATATTTAGAGTTGTACAACTGTTGTTTACAATTTTATTTTAAAAACACTTTCATCCCTCTAAAAAGAAATATTGCAATCATTTACAATCACTGTCCATTCCCACTTCTGATGTAAATGAATGCAGCCTAGTTTCTGTCTTTGTACATGCACCATTTAGGGACATATTATATAAATGGGATTGTACAGTATGTGTGTGCATGTGTGTGTCTGTGTGTGTGTGTTTGGTTGCTTTCACTGAGTATAATGTTTTTGAGGTCCATCATGTTGTTCCTTTTTAGTGATCTAGTATTTCATTGTACAAATATATCATACTTTATTTATCCATCAGTAATGGACATAAGAGTTGATTATACTTCTGGGCTACTGTGGATAGTGCTACCGTGCATCTTTATATACAAGTCTCTGTGTGTACACGTTTTCTTTTCTTTTTGGTGATACTTAAGTGTGATATTATTGGATCATCTAGTAAATCTCTGCTTAACTTTGAAAGGAATAGGCAAACAGTTTTTTTTTAAAGTGGCTATATAATTTTACTTTCTTACCAATAATGTATGAGGGTTTCAATTGCTCCAGATTGTAACCAACACTTTTCACTGTATATCCTTTTTATTAGAGCCATTCTGATGGGTGGAAAATGGAATTTTATCATGGTTTTGATTAGTATTTCCTAATGACCAATGATGTGTGGCTTTACATCTGCTTTTAGACTTTCGTGCATCTTTTTGGAAGAAATGTGGTTTAAATCATTTGTCCATTTTTTAATTGGGTTATTTTCTTTTTATTATTGACTTGTAGCAGTTCTTCTTATATTCTGCAATGAGCCTTTTATTAGAATTATGAGTTGAGAGTACTTTTCCCAGTCTGTAGATTGTTTTAATAAGACACTTTCTTAATGGTGTCTTTTGAGGCACAAACATTTTTATTCTGATTAAATTCAATTTTCCAATTGTTTTCCGTTTATCACTTGCGCTTTTGTTGTCATACCTAAAGTTCTTACTATTTTATTATTCCTGTCTTTTTAGGGAAGAAAGATCTGAGATCTTTCAATATTTTAGATTCAACTGAACATATAAAATGAACTTGATGTTGCAAGCTTTTAAGACTACCTGATTGCTTGAACTTGATAACCATATATGCATTTCTTTAGTCAATATTAAGTAAGGTCACAGCTGAATTTTTTAGTGTCCAAGACAAAGAGGCAAATATCTAAAGTTTTTTAAATTTTAAAAAATTTCAGCAATGCACCCACTTTTATTCTTCCATTTACTACTCTGTATTTGAAAGTGGATTTCTTGGATTTAATAGAAACAGAGAAGTAAAATTATAAGGCACTCTTTAATACTTTTTTAAAGATACAAATGGAAATTTGTAATTTATTAAACTGATTAATGTAGTTTATTTTAAATTTAATGTTTTTCTCATTTTCAAGTCACATGTGCATTATTAGAATGAAAAAGTGCCTTTTTATGTTTTAAAATTCACTCTTGGGACTTCTCTGATAGTCCTGCCCTTCCAATGCAGGGATGTGTGTTCAATCCCTGATCATGGAGCTAAGATTCCACATGCCTTGAGGCCAAAAAAACTCCCCCCAAACTTAAAACAGAAGCAATATTGTAACAAGTTCAATTGAACCTTTAAAAACAAGCAGATGATATAAAATAAAATTCACTCTTCAGTGTTTTCCAGACAAATTGCAGAAGCAAATGGACCTAACATTATTTACCCAACATGCATTTTTAAATAACTTTCTATGTGTCTATGGGAAGGATTGGGGGCAGGAGGAGAAGGGGACAACAGAGGATGAGATGGCTGGATGGCATCACTGACTCGATGGATGTGAGTCTGAGTGAACTCCGGGAGTTGGTGATGGACAGGGAGGCCTGGCGTGCTGTGATTCATGGGGTCGGACACGACTGAGCGACTGAACTGAACTGAACTGATGTGCCTATCACTCTATCAAAATAGATAACTCCGCTGAAATGGTCCTGATGATTTATCCTTTAAAATATTTTACAAAGTCAAATATAAGTGACTTGGATTTGAGGGCAAAGTCACTGATCCACCTTTACAATCTGAAGATTTCTGATAATAGGTCCTCTCTGAGTTTCAGAATGCCTGAGTCACTTAACAGTTTTCGAAGTTCCAAATGTATTTTAAAAGTGACAGAGTTGTGAAATTGTAGTATTATATAAAATATACATTAACACTTTTAAACATATATAATGCAAAATGCTTATTAACTCATAGGATACATTTCAATATTATAAAAATTATCACCTTATGGTATACTGCATTTATGGGGTGTCACAAGGAGTTCGTCAAGGCTGTATATTGTCATTCTGCTTATTTAACTTATATGCAGAGTACATCATGTGAAATATCGGGCTGGATGAAGCACAAACTGGAATCAAGACTGCCAGGAGAAATATCAATAACCTCAGATACACAGATGACACCACCTTATGGCACAAAGTGAAGAAGAACTAAAGAGCCTCTTGAGAAAACTAAGATCATGGCACCGTGTCCCATCACTTCATGGCAAATAGATGCGGAAACGATGGAAATAGTGACAGATTTTATTTGGGCGGGTGGCCAGATCACTGTAGATGGTGACTGCAGCCATGAAATTAAAAGACGCTTGCTCCTTGGAAGAAAAGCTATGACCAATTTAGGCAGCATATTAAAAAGCAGAGACTTTTCTTTACCAACAAAGGTGCATCTAGTCAAAGTCATGGTTTTTCTAGTAGTCATGTATGGATGTGAGAGTTGGACTATAAAGAAAGTTGAGTGCTGAAGAATTGATGCTTTTGAACTGTGGTATTGGAGAAGACTCTTGAGAGTCCCTTGGACTGCAAGGAGATCCAACCAGTCAATCCTAAAGGAAATCAGTCCTGAATATTCATTGGAAGGACTGATGCTGAAGCTGAAACTCCTGTACTTTGGCCACCTGATGTGAAGAACTGACTCAATGAAAAAGACCCTGATGCTGGGAAAGATTGAAGGTGGGAGGAGAAGGGGATGACAGAGGATGAGATGGTTGGGTGGTATCACCGACTTGATGAACATGAGTTTGAGCAAGCTTGGGAGTTGGTGATGGACAGGGAAGCCTGTTCTGCTGCAGTCCATGGGGTCGCAAAGAGTCAGACACGACTGAGGGACTGAACTGAACTGAACATTTAGTGTATTTTACTTAGCTTTAGAGACAAAAGCTTTAAGGTGATGATGAACATCTTTCAAGCTGAGAGAAAGTCTAAGAGTGTGTAAAACTTTATTTGAAGGCAATGCCAAAAGTCTAAATTTGAACTCATTTATCATTCCCTTGCCCCATATGAAAATACGCTTTGTCAGAAGATTGTCCTCATCCTTTCCATTAAATACTGCCACTTGGGTGGGTGCCCATATTCTGATATGACTCTAAGGGGAGGCTGATCTTTCCTCCACCTGGAATGAAAGTTACAACATTGATAGTAGATGATATTGTACACCAGAATCCATGTCAATTGTAGTAGGCAATAGAGAAGATATTGCTGAAATGTTATACTATTTTAATGCAGTTTTATTTCTCCTTTAAATCATTGAACATCTGTATCTTTCTGCTTCCCAGAGAGACCCTTGTGGATTATCACCTGAGAGTCTGAAAGGGCTGTTAAGAGACTTAACAGGAAAATGGGTTCACAGGGAAGGTCTGGATGAAAGATGATGTCAGACTTAGCTAACTAGACCATGGAGTTTACTTAAGGGAGTTCCAGATAGGAAGAATAGCAGGGAGAAGCTCATCCTTTCCAGCCCCTGGGGATTGGAAGAAAGAAGCATAAGGTTCTACTCCTACCCTCAACAACCTGCTAATTGCTTGATAGGGACAAATCCAAAGAAGATAGTGACTTTAGTAAAAACTCGGACAAGTTGGAAGCAGGTTTATGGGAGGATTCTAAAATCATTATAGTTTTTCTTCTTTCCATACTTTGATCTATGGTAGACTGAGCTATTTGGAAATTTGAGAGCTGCCCCATACCCATTTGGGGGCCTGCTGAATAAAGGTTGACCCCATTGGGCAGCAGGGTTGGAAAAAGGAGGCCTTGATGTTTAGCAAGATCTAATTGCCCTCAATTCCTGTTTAGAAATAGACAGGGTCCCCTCTATAGCTCAAAACTTCTCCAGGTGGCCTCCTAGAGGCTTGTACAATAGTATGGAGTAAATAAACAGCTGCTGTATTTTACATTCCTGGGCTTGGATGGATGAAGCCATTTGTGCTTCCAAGAGAACAAAAAACGCCTTGCAGATTCAGGGTGAGGGGAGGGTGGAATAAAGCAAGAAAAAAGGAACAAAAAAGGAAAAGAAAGCTCAAACAAAATTTTTTCTGCTAGAGGGTGGGAGCAGAAGGAGAATTCAGATGGATTCTGAGTAATGCCAGTGGAAGCTTGTTGTTGTTTAGTCACTGTGCCATGTCTGACTCTTATGCCACCCCTATGGACTGTAGTCCACCAGGCTCCTCTGTCAATGGGATTTCCAGGCAAGAACTGGAGTTAGTTGCCATTTCCTTCCCCAGGGGATCTTTGAGATGCAGGGATCAAACCCATGTCTACTGCACTGAAAGTGGATTCTTTACCTCTGAGCCACCAGGGAAGCATTGATAGGAATTAAGTTTACAGTTAATTTGAGTTGGTTGGGTTGAGAAGAAAGCAGCTAGCTATGAGAACAAGACACAGAGAGTCAATCATTTGTCCTGTGGAAAGACTCCAACTTGAAAGTATTTCTAAGAATGTTTCCTTTGGGAATCTAATGCTACAGCGTTCCTTTTAAGATATGCTGACCAAGCTTCTGGTTGGCGGCACCATAACTTGTGGTGCAAGAATGTTTGATTAAGAAAGGGTTGTTTTTAAAGGCACTGAATGCAATGACTCAAAATATAGACCACCATAACTCCTCAGATTTAAGTCTTCGTAAAGAGTCAGACACAATTTAGGGAATAAGCCACCAACACATTTTAGACTACCAAGCATAGTACTGGATCTGTGTCCAAAAGGGCTCTGCTCTATTTTTGTTTTGTTTTGTTTTGTTTTGTTGGTTTTATTTGTTTGTTTTACTTTGTTTTCTATTTTGGAATCACACTTTGAGGAAAGTACTTGTCCATCCATCAGAAACATCTATTTTGTTTTTGGCTGTGCTGGGCTGCATGCTGGATTTTAGTTCAGTTCCCTGACCAGAGATGAATCTTGTGCCCCCTGTAGGGGAAGCACAGTCCTAACCACTGAATGAGCAAGGAATACCCTGTTCTCTTCTATTCAGTTCAGTTCAGTTCAGTTGCTCAGTCGTGTCCAACTCTTTGCGACCCCATGAATCGCAGCACGCCAGGCCTCCCTGTCCATCACCAACTCCCGGAGTTCACTCAGACTCACGTCCATCGAGTCAGTGATGCCATCCAGCCATCTCATCCTCTGTCGTCCCCTTCAGCCATCTCATCCTCTGTCGTCCCCTTCTCCTCCTGCCCTCGATCCCTCCCAGCATCAGAGTCTTTTCCAATGAGTCAATTCTTCACATGAGGTGGCCAAAGTACTGGAGTTTCAGCTTCAGCATCATTCCTTCCAAAGAAATCCCAGGGCTGATCTCCTTCAGAATGGACTGGTTGGATCTCCTTGCAGTCCAAGGGACTCTCAAGAGTCTTCTCCAACACCACAGTTCAAAAGCATCAATTCTTCGGCACTCAGCCTTCTTCACAGTCCAACTCTCACATCCATACATGACCACTATTACATATTATAAAATTTTACATTTTGCTAGAAGACTGAGGGCTTCCCAGGTGGCACTAGTGGTAAAGAATCCACCTGACAATGCAGGAGACATAGTAAACATGTGTTCGATTTCTGGGTCCAGAAGATCCCTTGGAGGAGGGCATATAGACCTACTGCAGCATTCTTGCCTGGAGAATCCTATGGACAGAGAGGAGCCTGGCAGGCTACAGTCCACAGGGTCCCACAGAGTCAGACACAACTGAAGTGACTTTGTGCATGTGCACACACACACACACACACACACACACACAGAAGACTGAACTGCTTTTATATGACATTAAAGGCAGAAAACAATTGTACAAATTCATATTAAAATTCTTAAATCTCAGGGTCTGAAGTTTGTTTATTTGGACAAAACAGCTAAAATTTCAGCAGAATGACAAATGCTGCACTGTTCTGTAAATAGATTGGGCATTTTACATGACACACAAAACAATGGATGTGATTATAGAATAGGTCAAAGTACGACTGTGACCCTGGCATATATAACAACATCTTCTCTGATGGATGGACTAGTATTTTCCTCAACGTGTGATACCAGGAACTGCTTTTCTATGTGAAATCAACTGTAAAATATTTTTATTACATACACTCTGCTCTATGACATAATCAATTCTTCTCACAACCTTTACAGATGTATTCATTGAGCTAGGGTAAATCAATCATAGCCTTTGTGCTGGAATGTTAATTATAGTTTTTCTTTATGGCTCCGGAAGATATCTTAAGTTATCTATGAAAAATCCCATCCTAACCAAAGGAGGATTTGATGTCACTGTGTTGATGAGATTTACACAAGTAAAACAAAATCCTTTATTGCCAATATCAGACACCGATGACTCAATAAGAACCTTTGGGGTGGAGGATGGGGGAATTCTTCTCTGGTTTCTGTTAAAAAAACTCCCTAAAACTTAAAACCAAACACTTACTCAGAGTTGATGTCGACTTCAATCTCTCTATCAGTACTTTGGAAAAATTATAGCTATCATTAAAAACATACAAAAGCACAAAGCTTGGCATTTGGGAAGTTGAGAAGAAATAAACCCAATTATTCTTTATATAAGTTTTAAACCATCTGTGTAACAAGAAGTCACTTGTATGTTTCACCCCTGCCCTTCAGGGTAGCAAGAAGCCACCAGAATTTCTTAGTGCAATTTCACAACCTCAGGGCATTGCCACTCCAGTCCTGAGGTGGAGACTCCCTAGACATATGACTGTGGTGAATTAACTGCTCCAATGCTTTCTCTTCAACAAAAACCTGCTTTAATGAAAATATTTCACTTTCCAACAGTTGACTTTATGTGCTGTAACTAACAGAGGTGATAGTAAATCTCCCCAAATTAAATCTGATTATGAAGGGGTAGACGGAAGAAGAATCAAAGCTACTGGATCATGAATTTAGATTCTTAAAAGCTGTACTATATTAAGTATAATTGTTATTACCATGTCTTAAATGGTAAGGACGTTTCTATTTCACCAATAAGAGAATTTGTCAAAGTGAAACACACTTGTACTGTTATTAATGTGTTGTGTGTTAGTCACTTGGTTGTGTCTGACTCTTTGTAAACCCATGGTCTGTAACCTACAAGGCTCCTCTGTCCATGGGATTCTTCAGGCAAGAATACTGGAGTGGATTGCCATTTCCTTCTCCAGGGGATCTTCCTGACCCAGGGTTTGAACCCAGGTCTCCTGCATTGCAGGCAGATTCTTTACCATCTGAGCTATAGGGAAGTCCCTGTAATTTTAATGTGTTAAAATTATTTAAAATACATGTATATTATAGATGTATATATTTGTATTTTAGATAACTTAAATACAATATATAAATATATATTAGTATCTTATTTTTATGCAATATTATAAATATCTTGTATATATATATATATATATATATATATATATATATATATATTGTTGCTGCGTAGTCATTAAGTCACGTCCGACTTTTTTGTGACCCCCGTGGACTATAGCCAGCCAGGCTCCTCTGTCCATGGGATTCTCCCAGCAAGAATACTAGAGTGGGTTGCCATTTCCTACTCCAGGGGATATTTCTGACCCAGGGATTAAACCCACGGGTCCTGTATTGGCAGGTGGATTCTTTGTCACTTGGGAAGCCCTGTATATATGTACAGACAGATAGTTAGACATAACAGCTTGGTATACTTCATGATTTAGTGCTTAAAATTTTGGTTAAATATGTTTTGGTTAAAAGAGAATGACACTATTTATGTCTGTGTTTGAAACTACAAATTTTAGAAACTAAACTTAAAACCAGTACTGGCATCTTTGTGTTATTGTGATTTGCTTTTTGTGCTTCATAGTATTTGTACTGTATTTTTTACAAATTGAAGGTCTGTGGCAACTCTGCATAAAGCAGATCTACTGATGCTATTTTTCAACACTCTTTGCCCACTTTGTGTCTCTGTGTCACGTTCTGGTAACTCTCCCAGTATTTCAAACTTATTCATTGCTTTTATATTTGTTCTGGTGGTCTGTGACCAGTACTCTTTGATGTTACTACTACAACTTGCTGAAGGCTCAGATGGTGGCTAGCATATTTTAACAATAAAGTATTTTTAAAATAAAGAATGTACATTTTTAGACATAATAGTATTGCACATTTAATAGACTACAGTATAATATAAACATGACTTTTACATGTACTGGGAAACCAAGAACTTCATGTGACTCACTTTATTGCAACATTTTACTGTGGTAGTCTGGGATTGAATTTGTGATATCTCCAAGGTTTGCCTGTACTTTTAAATTTTTTAAATTGCACTTTGTATTCGCAAGAAAAGTTCACCCTTGGGATACAGGATTCCCTTGCTATCTGAAAGTGGAGTGTTCCTATGAAACATTTCATAAACCAGAATGGCTTAAATCAAGATGGTGACTGCAGCCATGAAATTAAAAGACACTCCTTGGAAGGAAAGTTATGACCAACCTAGATAGCATATTCAAAAGCAGAGACATTACTTTGCCAACAAAGGTCCGTCTAGTCAAGGCTATGGTTTTTCCTGTGGTCATGTATGGATGTGAGAGTTGGACTGTGAAGAAGGCTGAGCGCTGAAGAATTGATGCTTTTGAACTGTGATGTTGGAGAAGACTCAAGAGTCCCTTGGACTGCACGGAGATCCAACCAGTCCATTCTGAAGGAGATCAACCCTGGGATTTCTTTGGAAGGAATGATGCTAAAGCTGAAACTCCAGTACTTTGGCCACCTCATGCGGAGAGTTGACTCATTGGAAAAGACTCTGATGCTGGGAGGGATTGGGGGCAGGAGGAGAAGGGGACGACAGAGGATGAGATGGCTGGATGGCATCACTGACTCGATGGACGTGAGTCTGGGTGAACTCCGGGAGTTGGTGATGGACAGGGAGGCCTGGTGTGCTGCGATTCATGGGGTCGCAAAGAGTAGAACACAACTGAGCGACTGAACTGAACTGAACAGATCCTGAATGCTATTTTTGCTTTTTCCATTTTTTTTTTGTAAAAATGAAACCACACTTTAGATTTCTTTCAGTTAGCAAAAACAGGTACTAATATAGCTCTTTCATAAAAATGCAGTGGCATAAAGCAAATTTTCAAACAGCAAAGTATATCTGTTGTAATAAAAAGTCACAGACTAAGGAATCTTTAAGAAATGTAGAACCAAGGAAAGGAAAGTTCCTAAAATACAGCTTAAGAAAGGGCCTAGGGAGAAAAATGATATCTTCTTCAGTAAAAGATTCATTTTTCAATCTAACCATAAGTAATAAGCCTCGGAATTTTGTGAAAAATTCTTCTTAAATTTCAAAGAGTGATTAAAATATAAAACTATAAAAAGTATTGCTAACTTTAAGTACATAAGTTTCTCTTTAATGGTTTAGTTAAGCCAAAGTTATTTGATATTAAAAAATGATATGACATTAAAAAAAATAATTACTTCTTAATTCATTGTAGTTAAAGGGAATATCGGTGAAATGAAACTATTTTAGGTAATTTTGAAAATGAACCTTCTAAGATTTTCCATAAAATCAAGATTGAGCAGCACTGTCGCCTTTCTCTTTTTTGATACCAGCAATTGAAAGTTTTCCAGAAACTTAGATCTTGGTGCTGTGAGAATGCTTGCGATTGCAAATTAAGTCAACTGAAATCAAATTCACACATTAGATGAGACAGTATGAATGTCTGCAGAGCAGCATGATTTGAGTGCAAACCTTGGTAGAATGCAGTTGCAATCACCACTTGAGATGCTCTGCATCCATAGCCACTTATGATCTCAGCGGTAGCTGGCCCAGACATTGACCATCAATTGAGACACTTATGCTCACAGCCTTGACTGCATTATCATTTTGGTTTTCTGTCCAGGAGTTTCTTAGCAGCTACAAAGCCCATTGGCCCACTGCAGGCCTGCATTTGGAAATGCAGAGGAGTAAATAACCTCAGGACAGCCCACCCTCAGCCAAGGGGTCCTGACAGGTTTTTTCTTCCCATTACTCTGCATTCAATTGTTGCAAACTTCTTTAGAGAATTAAATGATTTTGCCCACAGCACTAGTGTCTAGAACACAGTCTTCTATTGGCTTCCCTCTTTCATTTTCTCTGCTTCCTCACTTCCTCTTCATGGGATCAGCTCTCAGATAAACTGCTGCTGCTGCTAAGTCGCTTCAGTCGTGTCCGACTCTGTGCGACCCCATAGACAGCAGCCCACCAGGCTCCCCCATCCCTGGGATTCTCCAGGCAAGAACACTGGAGTGGGTTGCCATTTCCTTCTCCAATGCATGAAAGTGAAAAGTGCAAGTGAAGTCGCTCAGTCATGTACAACTCTTTGCGACTCCATGGACTGCAGCCTACCAGGCTCCTCCGCCCATGGGATTTTCCAGGCAAGAATACTAGAGTGGGGTGCCATTGCCTTCAGATAAACTACCTTCACCCAAGTCCTCATCTCAGGGTTTGCTTTCTGGGGAACCCAAACTAAGAGACATAGCTCTTTAATGCACCTCATTTCAGTGATTCCAAAAAATTAGGAAAAGACAGAAGTAATGGTTGTTGGCTTTTGGCTGGCGGCCAATTCGCCTCATTTCAATCTGCATGAAAATTGTTCTAGGAAAAGGCAAAAGGTATTTCAAAAAACCTCCAAAGCTTCTTGTTTATTTCCTTAACATTGATTATTTGAGTGTGTTCACATTATTTGCATTCAATATACAAGTTTTGCATCTTGCTTCATTGCTTGTTTACATGTCACTGAGTCGTGTCCGACTCTCTGGGACCCACGGACTGTAGGCTTCCAGGCTCCTCTGTCCATGGAATTCTCCAGACAAGAACACTGGAGTAGATAGCCATGCCCTCCTCCAGGCGATCTTCCCAACCCAGTGATTGAACCCAGGTCTCCAGGACTGCAGGCAGATTCTTTACTGTCTGAGCCAAGAGAGAAGCTCCATTAAAGAGCAGGGGAAATACAATTGGTATCAAGTAGTGTCAACTATCACAATGCACTGCATGCAAACTTATGTGCTGAGTTCACTGAGTTAAATAATAGGAAAATTGACACTTAAGTAATACCTTCAGTGGGTAGTTTGTATATTTGTTTGTTTAGTGATATTTACCAGAGATTCTACGTAGGCTAAGAGATATTTTTCCAGTTAAAAATAATGGAATACAAGCTGTAGTGCTCTGAATTTTTTCTATCCAACACATTTTAAGAATAGATCAGATATGAATAAAAAAGATTCCTATAGTGCTCACTACCTCTTATTACTAGACACTATCAATGTTTGCCCCAAACATACTAGTGACAGTTTTTCAGCCACAGTGATTTAGATAAACATACAACAAACACCTAGTTAAATTCAACACTTTGGTGTTTCTTCAGCAATTTTTATCAGACCTGGAATAAAGGAAAATATGACAAATGATAAACCAACCTTATTAGACAGAAATTAAATGGAAGACAAAGCAATTGTGCAGTTATATAGTTAAAACGTATCCTATATAGAATATATGAAAGAAAGTGAAAGTGTTAGTCGCTCAGTCATGTGGGACTCTTTGCGACCCCATGGGCTGTAGCCCACCAGGCTCCTCTGTCCATGGAATTCTCCAGACAGAATACTGAAGTGGGTTGCCATTCCTTTCTCCAGGGGATCTTCCCAACCCAGAGATTGAACCTGAGTCTCCTGCATTGCAGGCAGATTCTTTTATCATCTGGGCCACCAGGGAAGTCCTCTGTGCATAGAACATATACATTCATGTAATATATAATATAGAATAAAACATGTATATAGAATAAAACATAATATAGAATAAAACATGCAAAAATGTATACGTACATAGAACATATACATTTACATTATACATAATATAGAATAAATGATGCTAAAATTGAATAGAATAAAGTATATAATTGCAGTTGTAAATATAGAATTATATATTATCATATTTCTAAGAATAGACAGGGTTAAATATTATTTTAATTTGCCTTTCTGTCTTTGCAAATATTTAAGAATGATAGAAGTATGTATGTAATATCACTTGGTTAACTGATTTTGATATCCAAATAAAAATACAAGTACTCACCTCACTGTGTATATTTGCATAATTTTAAGTATTTTGAATATGCATAAAAAGAACTATCATACAGATATACATATGCATGCTAGCATGCATTATGAGAGAGGGAGAGAGACAGTGAGATTTTTCTGTCCCTATACATTTTGAATGAAAATGACTCAAGTTTCTTTTTGCTTCATGTCATTTGAGAAAATATTTTAAAAGAATGTCTTAAATATTTTGTAGAATTTAATTATAAAAATATTTTAAGTTCAGTCAAATTGCTACTTTGGAGCACTTAGATGTATACAATTTCCAAAAAAATGCAATGACCTTAGAAATTGTTTATAGCCACTTAAAGCAGAGGAAATCTCAAAACAATTAAGTCCCTCCCATCTCCCGTGATCCTTAAAAAACCTTGTAAAACAGCATGATCTGATCTACAACATACATTCAGTCTCTAATGGTCTTGGCAACTCAAATTCATTTATTATTAATTTTTGATGAAATATTTAAATGATTTGCTCCTGTGCATGTTGGAGAAAAATAATGTATAATTGAGCCTTTTTTTTAATTAAAGAAACTTTAAAAAATAAAATCAACCTCCATTTGATTTTGAATTGTCCTTAACTTCTTCAGGAGGAAGACACAGAACTGAGTTTAGCTAGAGCATGGTTGGCTTGTGAGCTAGGGCTTCTGGCAGCCACAAGATCCCTGCTCTGCTGGAAACCCTACCACAGAGCAGCTATGGCAAGAATTAAGAGGACATCAAAACCTCAAACAAGCTACACGCTGGTGGGTTTGGGGAGAAACAAGACACTTAAACATTCTTGGTATGGTTTCCTTGGAAACATCCATAACAGCAACTCTGTAATACCATGGGTTTCTGTTTTCTTAACCCTTCAGGGCATCAACTGAATGAAAACTTCCTTCAGGAAATATTTCAACTGACTAGGTGGACTGGAATAAATTACTCTCAATAATGTGTGTCCCTCTGACCCCTTCCCATAGCCCAAGGTGTGGGGGCCAGTGTAGGAGGGCAGTGAAGTGAGAAGAGAAAGGAATGTTCACATTCCAACTTGACTTTCCAGAGAATTTACTTCAGAAAAAAATTGCATGCATAGGGACTGTTCAGAGGTGACTTGTGGGGAAAAGTAATAAATACAACAAACAAATAAAAAACTAAATTGCCTGTGGAAATGCCCATCAAATATATTTAGTAATGGGGAAAATCCTAAACCAAAGAGTTGTATACAATCACATTATCTAAAGTGACAGAAAACAGCTAACAGGCCTTGAATCAGGTGAATTCACAATGAAAGATGGGTTTATGAAAATTTTATTGGGCCAGTTTTACCTAACTTATAACCCAAAGGAGATAATTCAGAGCAATCATCTCATTCAATTAGCTGAGAAAATTATGCACTTAGCAAAGTTTGGGGACGGGAAAAAATATATAGGCATATTGTAGTCATTAAAACTTTGAAGTGTTCTATAAGGAACAAGATTACCAAAAGGTTTAATTATTTGGCATGTACTAAATAATATGATTATATTATGATAACTAATAATGACAGTAACAACTATAAGCTTAATAACAATAAGAAAACAAGGAAGATGTAGAAAAAATATGTCTCCTACCAATATAAGATAATCAAAATTACCAGTGATATATCATTAATGAGACTTTTTAATTTGATCCTTCATTAAATATGTGATTGGATCTAGAAACATGGATTAGATTTTTCTTAAATTATTACCATTAGGGAATATTGTGGAGCTGAAGTAAATTAAGAAGCATACTACTCAAAAATATAATTGTTAATTCTTTCATCTAAGACTAATATCTTTATTCATCATTATATAATCTATATAATTAAATATCATAGATTTAATCTTAAAATCCTTATCTAAATTTAATAGCTGATATTTTATAATCAGCAGAATCAGAGAATTGTATCAAATAGAATTTTGATTTAAAGAATTTTAGAAGCAACTGAGTTCAAATTATTTTAGTTTAAAATATATGATTTATAAGTAATTATTTGGAAGGAGTTACAAAATCATAAAACTTGTGGTTACCATGAGATTAGACTGCTAATGGTATTATTAATAATAATAACTAACAATTCTTAATATCAGTAAATTTTTCTATATCTCTAAACTACTCAAAAAGAAACGCATTTTTAATGAAATACTTTTCAGATTATCAAAAAATATTTATAGACTATATGACCCATAATATCAGAACATACAAATATTGTACTATTTTAACTATGAACACATAAAAATTGAAATATATAGACACTGTATATATACCAAAGAATGCTCAAACTACCGCACAATTGCATTCATCTCACATGATAGTAAAGTAATGCTCAAATTTCTCCAAGTCAGGCTTCAACAATACGTGAACCATGAACTTTCAGATGTTTAAACTGGTTTGAGAAAAGGCAGAGGAACCAGAGATCAAGTTGCCAACATCCATTGGATCATCCAAAAAGCAAGAAAGCACCAGAAAAACATCTATTTCTGCTTCATTGACTATGCTAAAGCCTTTGACTGTGTGGATCACCACAAACTGTGGAAAATTCTGAAAGAGATGGGAATACCACACCACTTGACCTGCCTCTTGAGAAACCTGTATGCAGGTCAGGAAGCAACAGTTAGAACTGGGCATGGAACAACAGACTGTTTCCAAATAGGAAAAGGAGAAAGGAGTACATTAAGCCTGTATACTGTCACCCTGCTTATTTAACTTATATGCAGAGTACATCATGAGAAATACCAGGCTGGAAGAAGCACAAGCTGGAATCAAGATTGTCGGGAGAAATATTAGTAACCTCAGATATGCAGATGACCCCAACCTTATGGCAGAAAGCAAAAAACTAAAGAGCCTCTTGATGAAAATGAAAGAGAGTGAAAAAGTTGGCTTAAAGCTCAACATTCAGAAAACTAAGATTGTGGCATCTGGTCCCATCACTTCATGGCAAATAGATGGGGAAAGAATGGAAAAAATGAGAGACTTTATTTTGGGGGGCTCCAAAATCACGGCAGATGGCGACTACAGCCGTGAAATAAAAAGACACTTTCTCCTTGGATAAAAAGTTATGAACAACCTAGACAGCATATTAAAAAGCAGAGACATTACTTTGCCAACAAAGGTCCATCTAGTCAAAGCTATGGTTTTTCCAGTAGTCATGTATGGATGTGAGAGTTGGACTATAAAGAAAGCTGAGCACTGACAAATTGATGCTTTTGAACTGTGGTATTGGAGAAGACTCCTGAGAGTCCCTTGGACTGCAAAGAGATCCAACAAGTCCATCCTAAAGGAAATCAGTCCTGAATATTCATTGGAAGGACTGATGCTGAAGCTGAAACTCCTATACTTTGGCCACCTGATGTGAAGAACTGATTCATTGGAAAAGACCCTGATGCTGGGAAAGACTGAAGGCAGGAGGAGAAGGGGACAACAGAGGATGAGATGGTTGGATGGCATCACTGACTCAACGGACATGAGTTTGAGTAAACTCCGGGAGTTGGTGATGGGTAGGGAGGCCTGGTGTGCTGCAGTCCATGGGGTCGCAAAGTGTCAGACACGACTGAGTGACTGAACTTAACTGAACTATATATACCATAATCTTCAACTTCCTGTTTTATACCTTTAGGCCTAATCAGGCCTGTTACCACAGGAAATGTGGCTTTTGTTCACTCATAAAGATAACGGACCATGGCTCCACCATCTTATCTTTTTGGAAAAGTAGACCTCATTGCCTCATCCAGTGAGGCCCCAAATATTTTCATTAGTGTTGTGGTCAGGCTGCTGAATTAGTAAGGATGCCATCTTAAAGAAAACCAAATAAGAAAAGAACACATGTGGAGGGAGAGGTTATGTACATTTGGACCCAAAGCTACTAGCTAATACAGTTCATGTAATTTATTGCTTATTTGATGCATGTACCTAGTTTATTAACTCGTTTGCAAGTAAAATAGGTAAATCATCCAGTTTCTGAGTGTTTCTTATAATTTCTGATGAAGGAATTGATAAAGTCTAAGAAGGTATCATGGTTTCTATTAATACCTGTTTCCTACCATAGAGACTTCAAGTTCTTCATGATATATCTGCATTTTCCCTTCCTGCCTGAAATGAGACTTAAGATACTGGGACGGAGTGAAGAAGTAAGGGATGAAACATCTTATAGAATTCTTTGTCTCCTTATAATACAGTACTATTTCATGACAGTTCACTCTTTGAAACCATTCAATGAATTCTCACTACATGAATGAGATTTTTCAGACGATTGTCCAGGTGTTAAACCCTATAGTACAAAAGACAATTTGAAAGGGAAAGAACATGTGAGAAGGAATAGTGAATCACACTGATAAAATAAGCCTCTTTATTAAAATCAAGTTTGATCAGGAAAGTAATAGACTACTCTTCTAGAAATCATGGAGGTATCTACGTTACCATGTTACCATTGGCTACAGAAAATCTACGTTAGAGAAAACACAACTTTTTCTTCTGTATCTGCCAAGGAGATGTATTCCCTAGGAAGCATCTGAAAATGTTTCAAGATCTGCAAATAATGCCAGTGTGGTGTTTTATCCAAATGATTAACTATATGCCTGAGTCTAGCTAGAGAAGAAAGATATGGGGAAATTTAGCAAGATAAATAAGACTGATAATCCCCAAACTTAACTTTAAGCAGCTCTGACCCATCAACAAGAAGCCCTACATAAATTTTAGCTCTCTTGGGAAACCATTCAGCATCTAGCATGCTTGTTGGTTATTGTTACCCTTTTTAAATTAAAAAAATTTTTTTTTTCTTTATCACTACCTATGCACTCATGCTCATTAAAGATCCTAAAGATCTTGTTCATTCTGTGGTCCAGACCTGCCTGATTTTTGACCAAATCTGAGCATCCTACTTTTGGATCCATCAACTCTTTCCGTCTCTGGCCAGGACAGGTACTTTCTTTACACCAACATAATCATCAGTAGACCTAAACCGTTGCACCTACCCACATAGTCTCTGTCCCTTAAACAGGAAGGCTCAACAGAAATCAGGGATACTATCCCTTAAACAGGATTCTATCCTTTAAACAGAAAGGCTCAACAGAGATCAGGGCACCCATGTTGTGCAACAGTTCTTAAGGAAATCTGAAACACACAGAGCAGAAATGTGGTGGTGAAAATATATGGTAGAAAGTGGGCTGATATCAGGAAGGAAGAGAGGAGAACATAGAAGTAAGGATAATCAGTGATGAAGCCTATTATTGTTTCCAAGAGAAATTAACACATGCAACAACACTCTTAAATCTAGAACCATAAGAATAGAAGCAGAGCATCGGTGGTAAAGTGAGAGGAAGATAAACAGTGTCAAAAGTACAACAGCAGAAGTTCAGTTCAGTTCAGTGGCTCAGTCATGTCCAACTCTGCCTCCCTGTACATCACCAACTCCCAGAGTCCACCCAAATCCATTGTGTCGGTGATGCCATCCAACCATCTCACCCTCTGTTGTCCCCTTTTCCTCCTGCCTTCAATCTTTCACAGCATCAGAATCTTTTCCAATGAATCAGCTCTTCACATCAGGTGGCCAAAGTATTGGAGTTTCAGCCTCAACATCAGTCCTTTCAGTGAACACCCAGGACTGATTTCCTTTAGGATAGACTGGTTGGATCTCCTTGCAGTTCAAGGGACTCTCAAGAGTCTTCTCCAACATCACAGTTCAAAAGCATCAATTCTTTGGTGCTCAGCTTTCTTTATAGTCCAACTCTCACATCCATACATGACCATCCATACATAGCCTTGACTAGACGGACCTTTGTTGGCAAAGTAATGTCTCAGAAGAGGGTCATATATATTAAAAAAAAAAAAAAGTCTTCTGAATGCAACTCCTACAAAAATGAATCAAAAACAAAGATGAGAGAAAAAGGGAACAGAAATGAATGTGGAAGCTGCCATTATACAAAAGACTAGAACTCACTGAGCAGTCTGAGAAGTGTCAGGTTTCTCTTTGTATTAGCTATATAATTTTTCCAATAACAGGGCTTCTTTCCAGAGAGAAGGCCATCATTTATGTCTTAATTTGATAAATACGGCCAAAAGAATGACCACATATCTCCATCTCTACACAAGGCAAATCTCCCTGCTCCCTGTCAACCAGAGCCATGTACAAACACTGTCCCGATGATGACCTTTTTCTGTTTAAAATCTTCCATTGTTCACTCCTGCTAAAACAAGTTCATACCCCTATTCCTGGAATTCAATGTTCTCTGGTATCTGGCCTACAGCTCCTTCCAACGTTTATTTTCTCTCCTAATTCTACTTTCCACATTTTCTACTCTAGCCAAGCAGAACTGCCAATCATGCCCTGTGTATACATTTCTACAAGTTCCTCAGCCTTCACAACTCTTCTCTACTATTTCCTGCTCAGTTTTAGGTATCATTCACGGCATGTTTCGAATGCCATTTTTTTCCATGAAGAAAAGTCCAAGTGTTTCCTGGCTCCCCCTAATTCCCACATAATCTCATATGTATCTCATACATTTCCTCTCTTCTGCTCTTACTAATTGTATGTGTATGTGGGTGGATGGATGGATGGGTAAATTCATAGGTCCTAACATTCCCCTCCTACTATTGTAAATAAGAGGTAAAGAAGATGTGAAGTGCTTCTGAAGTTACAGAAATCTGTGTTTAAAGCCAGTTTCTATTAGTTTTCTAGTAGTGACTGAGTAAGGTTTAATTAACCTCTTTGAATTTATGTTACCTGTTATAGAAGGAGGAGGAGGCAGTAAAGAAGATAGTAATAACATATTTAGCATTGTTATTGGGAAAATAATAAATTAATATTATGTGTATGTTCTCAGTTGTGTCTGACTCTTCTGTGACACCGTGGACTGTAGTCCACCAGGCTCCTCTGTCCATGGGATTTCCCAGGCAAGAATACTGGAATGGGTTGCCATTTCTTTCTCCAGGAGATCTTCCCCACTCAGGGATCTAACCTGCATCTCCTGCATTGGCAGGTGGATAATCTGTGCCACCTGGGAAGCCCTTAAATTAATATCAGTCATGAACAATATCAGCATTACTAATTAGTATAAATGTGACTATTAGAGATAAACCATTTCACGTTAAGTTTTACATTCCCCTTGATATAAAGTTACAAATAGCTGTGAAAAGAAAAGAAACAAAGAGCAAAGGAGAAAAGGAAAGATATACCTATTTGAATGCAGACTTCCAAAGAATAGCAAGGAGAGATAAGAAAGCCTTCCTCAGCAATCAATGCAAAGAAATAGAGAAAAGCAATAGAATGAGAAAGACTAGAGATCTCTTCAAGAAAATTAGAGATAACAAGGGAACATCTCATGCAAAGAGCGCTCAATGAAGGACAGAAATGGTAGGGACTTAACAGAAGCAGAAGATATTAAGAAGAAGTGGCAAGAATACACAGAAGAACTGTACAAAAAAGATCTTTATGACCCAGATAATTATGATGGTGTGATCACTCACCTAAAGCCAGACATCCTGGAATGCCAAGACAAGTGGGCCTTAGGAAGCATCACTATGAACAAAGCTAGTGGAGGTGATGGAATTCCAGTGGACCTATTTCAAATCTTAAAAGATGATGCTGTGAAAGTGTTGCATTCAATATGCCAGCAAATTTGGAAAACTTAGCAGTGGCCACAGGACTGGAAAAGGTCAGTTTTCATTCCAATCCCAAAGAAAGGAAGTGCCAAAGAATGTTCAAACTACCTCACAATTGCACTCCTCTCACATGCTAGTAAAGTAATGCTCAAAATTCTCCAAGCCAGGCTTCAGCAATACGTGAACCATGAACTTCTAGATGTTCAAACTTGTTTGAGAAAAGGCAGAGGAACCAGAGATCAAACTGTCAACAGCCGTTGGATCATCAAAAAAACAAGAAAGTTCCAGAAAAACATCTACTTCTGCTTTATTGACTATGCCAAAGCCTTTGACTGTGTGGATCACAATAAACTGTGGAAAATCCTGAAAGAGATGGGAATACCATACCACCTGACCTCCCTCTTGAGAAACCTATATGCAGGTCAGGAAGCAACAGTTAGGACATGGAACAACAGACTGGTTCCAAATAGGAAAAGGAGTACATCAAGGCTGTATATTCTCACCCTGCTTATTTAATTTATATGCAGAGTACATCATGAGAAACACTGGGCTGGAGGAAGCACAAGCTGGAACCAAGATTGCCAGGAGAAATATCAATAACCTCAGATACGCAGATGACACCACCCTTCTGGCAGAAAGTGAAGAGGAACTAAAAAGCCTCTTGATGAAGGTGAAAGAGGAGAGTGAAAAAGTTGGCTTAAAATTCAACATTCAGAAAACTAAGATCATAGCATCCGGTCCCTTCACTTCATACCAAACAATCAGTGGCTGATTTTTTTTTTTTTTTTTTGCTCCAAAATCACTGCAGGTGGTGATTGCAGCCGTGAAATTAAAAGATGCTTACTCCTTGGAAGGAAAATTATGACCAACCTAGACAGCACATTAAAAAGCAGAGACATTACTTTGTGAACAAAGATCCATCTAGTCAAGGCTATAGTTTTTCCAGTAGTCATGTATGGATGTGAGAGTTGGACTATAAAGAAAGCTGAGCACCAAAGAATTGATGCTTTTGAACTGTGTTGTTGGAGAAGACTCTTGAGAGTCCGTTGAACTGCAAGGAGATCCAACCAGTCCATCCTAAACGAGATCAGTCCTGGCTGTTCATTGGAAGGACTGATTTTGAAGCTGAGACTTCAATACTTTGGCCACCTGATGCAAAGAGTTGACTCATTTGAAAAGACCCTGATGCTGTGAAAGATTGAAGGCAAGAGGAGAAGGGGACAACAGAGGATGAGATGGTTGGATGGCATCACAGACTCAATGGACATGAGTTCGGGTAAACTCCGGGAATTGGTGATGGACAGGGGCCTGGCATGCTGTGGTTCATGGGGTTGCAAAGAGTTGGACATGACTGAGCAACTGAACTGAATTGATATAAGGTACTAATCAATATATTCAGCTCACATTCGCTGAATATGGATTTATCTATTTTGTTTCATCTATAAAAATCAATAGGACAAGAGTTTGCTCAGAATTAAGGGGCGTTTGGATGACATCAGAGAAATGGACCTTGAAAATTATGCATCACTGCAATGCTTCAGACAGGTTCAATTTTAATAGAAACATTATTGGCTGAAAGGGACATTTTTAAAGAACAAAGATGCAATAAAGAAGGTAACAGAGTAGAGAGTAAAGATAGGTGACACAAAGTGAATAATTCTAGAAAAACTATCCACAATGAAATGTCCTTAACAGAGAAATTGATCAGTTAGAGCAGGTGTTCATACTATTTGGTTCATGTATGGGCCTCCAGAGTCTATTCATCTCCCAAAATCATGTGCACTATTTGTAAATGAGAAAGAAGACTTATTTTCATCAGATTCTCAAAAGGATTCATGCCTCTAAAAAGGAACACTTTCTCGAGAATGAGCATATCAGAAAGGTCAATGAGAGGTCACACAGAATAAGATAATAATATTCTGCTTAATGCAGGGGTGTTGTTTGGAATGTTTAGCATCCTCTCTGAGTGATAACTAATATGAACCTCCTAAACAGAAAACAAAGGGAATCATGGTCTTATGAATGAGAAACATCTGCCTTTTACCTCTCTTCTGGGAGAGCAAAAATTATTAATTTGGAAGCGTGGAAAATCATCAGGAGATGAATTAGCTAAAAGGCTGAAGCTTACTGGAAGAATAGGAAAAAAAAATATGTGGAAGAACAAAAATGAAAAATTGTTATATATGGGAGAAACTCACATGCTGTTGATAGAGAATAGAAAATAGACCTTAAAAGATATGTTAAAATCTTTGACATAAAAACAAACAAAAACCAAGTAAACACCTTATTGGGATAAAATAAAACACTGACTCTTAAAATTATCATATAGATTTACACGTATGTATGGAATCTAGAAAGATGGTACAGATGGAACTGTTTGCAGGGTAGGAAGAGAGATGCAGACAGAGAATGAACATGTGGACACAGGGTTGGGGAAGGGATAGTGGGACAAATTGAGACAGTAGCCCTGACATATATACACTCCATGTGTAAGATGTACTCCCATGTGTATCCAGCTAGTGGGAACCAGCTGTATAGCACAAGGAGCTCAGCGTGGTGCTCTGCAGTGACCTAGAGGGGTGGGATGGAGTGGGTGAGAGGAAATTTCAAGAGGGAGGGGATATATGTACACATTTAGTTGATTCATGTTGTTGTACAACAGAAAGAAACACAACTTTGTAAAGCAATTATACTCTAATAAAAAATAATACCATATAGCACATTCTTATAAAGCATTACTCATATCACTTCCTTTACCTGTTAGCTTGAGATGGGTTTTATCGAAAGGATCTGTGAATAAATGTAGTCATTTAAAATAACTGACATTACCTTAACTTCTGTTCATATCAATCACTATTTACTGAAACTTTAAAAGAATTATAACTCCATCCAAGCTAAGTTGTTGGAACCCCTTAGAATTCTTTAGAATATTGGAAACACAAAGTCACTGTGGGTTTGCACTGTATTAGTGATATTGACTTACACCACATATTTCCCAAGAAACAAATCTATCTCACTTAGGAATTGGTTGAGAGAAAAATAGAATCTTAAAATTGATCTCAATATCTAGCAATCATATATCAGTTTTCCATACACAAAAAAGAAATTTTCAGCATTGCAGCCATTCTTATCTTTCAAATATCATGTTTCACTTAAAGTAATTGAAGAATACATAAAGCTTATAAGATCAAAATTCAATATCAATTTTCACAATGTATTTTTAGTTTGAATCAAAGAGATTTAATTAAATCTCATGAAAATTGCTCAATTATCTCTTTTGAAACACTGATTATATTGCCATTTGTTAAGATATCAGTTGCAATTAATCATAACTCTTAAATATGTAAAAGAAACAAGAGCAGTATGGTGAGTCTGTCTATAAAATAGTGTTTCTACAAATGTAGTAGTTTTAAAAGATATGAAGAAGTACAAACTTTATTTTTACTGTATAAGTCAAAGTCAATTATAAAACATTGGTACAAATCCAAAACCCTAGGGACTTCTTTGCTAATGCAATATTGGATTCGTGAAATCAAAAGGAAAGTTCATTGAGCAACATTGCTGCCAAATGCTTTGCCTCTGGAAAATCAACTTATACCAGGAATTATAGTTCCAGCTGAGTAGAAGTCAAATACTGAGCCCAGAAGTGAAGTGAAGTGCTAGTCACTCAGTCCTGTCCAACTCTTTGTGACGCCATGGACTGGAGCCTGCCAGTCTCCTCTGTCCATGGGATTCTTCAGGCAAGAATACTGTAGTGGGTTGCCATTTCCTCTTCCAGCAGATCTCCAGGAATTGAACCCAGGTTTTCTGCATTGCAGGCAGATTCTTTACTGTCTGAGCTACAGGGGAAGCCCAACTGAGCCCAGAACCAACTACATAATTTTCAGGGCCTAGTGTAAAATGAAAATGCTGAGCCCCTTGTTCAAAAATTATTATGAATTTCGAGCTGGAGACAATAGAATATTAATAAACCTTATTCAGGGTGCTGTGACTGGGTAGGTTGCATGACTATGAAGTGGGTCCTGCCATGGACCATCTTCATAAAACTAGTCAGAGTTATCTAGAATCAGATAACATGATCCTTTATATGGTATATTAGGCATCAAAGGAAAATTCAAATTTTCATTATAAAAGAACTTAAGTACTATTTTGATGGGGGCTTCCCAAGGGACTCAGTAGTAAAGAATCCACCTGTCAAATAATAGATCTAGGTTCAATCCCTGGTCGAGAAGATCCCCTGGAGATGGAAATGACAACCCACTCCAATATTCTTGCCTGCAGAATTTCATGGACAGAAGAGTCTGGCAGGCTACAGTCCACAGGATCGCAGAGTCCAACATGACTTAGCAACTAAACAACAGCAAACAACTACTTTAATTAAAGATTTAATAACTGAGCTATAATCTGTTTGCGTGTGTGTGTTATGGAAGAATCATGCATTTACACACATATATTTAGTTGGCCTAGAAGTGAAACAGAAGACATTATGGGAATATTCATGAGTTATTGGCAGCAATATGTAAACTTTTCCAACTAACAACAACACTTTCCTAAGTAGAGGCCAGGTCATATATAAAAGAAGTACTTAGAAAGAGGGAGCTCTGCAGAAACAAGTCTTAAAAAGCTTTGACTGCAAGATGATAT
This sequence comes from Bos indicus, assembly GCF_029378745.1. Classification (NCBI taxonomy): domain Eukaryota; kingdom Metazoa; phylum Chordata; class Mammalia; order Artiodactyla; family Bovidae; genus Bos; species Bos indicus. The sequence goes on from NC_091761.1 coordinate 114,154,468, forward strand.
AACATATAAATATTGGACCCAAAGTTTCCAAGGTAGAACTCTAGGTAGAATTCGAAATCAGAGATTCAAAGAAAATTTTTAAAAAACATGGAAGTTGAAAAGACCCTGATGCTGGGAAAGACAGAGGGCAGGAGGAGAGGGGAGTGGCAGAGGATGAGATGATTGGATGGCGTCACTGACTCGATGGACATGAATTTGAGCAAACTCCAGGAAATAGTAGAGCCTGGCATGCTGCAGTCCCTGGGGTTGCAGAGTTGAACATGATTTAGTGACTGAACAACAACAACATAAAAATACCTAATTGTAATATTGTACACTTGAAACGAATACAACATTGTAGTCAACTATGCTTCAATTAAAAATTAAAATACATATAAAGAAATAAAAAAAAACATGGAAGAAACTGTCAAATCTGACTGTGAAGAGTTAATAAAAAAAATCACTGTACTACCTGGTATTTGAGTCCTTTTCATAAGGAGTTAAGTTTTAATAGACAAGTGACCTCATTTCAAAGTAAAATTCCATAGGTATAAATTCATCGACACTCATGCATACACATGCATATATTTTAATTTAAGTGGCCACAACCAAGGCAGTTACCATCTGTTGAGGTGTACATTTGTTGGAAGGTGAAATTTGGGGTTATAAATAAAGTTTTGGAACATCACATCTGCAATCACAAAAGTAAATATAAAAATGACAAAACCCCCTTGAATCAGAATGAATATAAATAACCTCTACAATATTTTTTTTTACTTAAGGTATGAGCCCCTTTCATCTGAATAACCAACTCTTATTATACAGAATTATCCATCTAACATGGATTTGGCTGACTTTAAAGTTTATTACCTGGATACATCTTCATTTCTTCCACATTTTAGAAATCAGAGTACCAAGGAAAACTTTGAGGTAGCTGCAGGAATTTCTTAAGACATGCCACTTCCCTCCATCATAGCCTATATTTTCCTGATTTAAAGTCTAAGCTGGATTTAAGCAATGATCATATTTATATGAAGATAAGTAATGATAACTTGCATTTTTTAACACTTACCACATTATACCAGGAACTGTAATAAATATATTCTATGCATGATACTTTTAATCTCTAAAATATTTCTCAGATAGTACTGGTAAGATCTCTATTTTACAAATAAGGAAACAAGTTTAGAAGGATTACTGAATCTGCCCCAAAATCTCATAGCTAGTACAGAATTTAGGAATCAGATTTGGCTGTAATACAGCCTGACTGACTTAAACAGGCACTGACTTAAACACATGAGGGTTTGCTTTTTTCCCTACAGAGAGGAGTCTAGAAGCAAGTGTTTGCAGTTCAGCAGCAAGTTCATGAATCTGGCTAGAATGTTTTCATCAACAAGAGGTCAAAAAGGAAAGTGACAAGACCACATATTTTCACACTTAATTCAAACTTTCTCAGGTGGCTGAGAAACAGTGAGACTATCAAATGTACAGGATGTTACGCATATCAAATGTATAAGATGACCAATATTGTGATGGTAAGAAAAGATTGTTTTGTTTTCCTTTCTAAAAAAATTCTTGGGCAGTTAGTGGAGTGCTTCAACTTTACTCTCCATGAAAACATTTGCCCCTCATCCCAAAACATAAGCTTCAGTGAAGCCATTCAGAGAGCTTGAGATGGATCCCGGGAGTTAGGAAGTATATAGCAGACAAAGCTTTTAAGGACTTTAAGGGCAAGAATTCTTCTAGAAAATGACCACTTGAATATCATCACTGCTAGCAGTCCCATGGAGAGCTCTGTCAAGCTCAACTGAATAATTCAGGAATCCTACCTGAGCTAGAGATCACAGGCCCAGTAAGGGGTGCACCTTACTCCTAAAGCCACACACAAATATTTTATTTTACTACTCTAATGCCAGGAATGCCCGATCCAGAAGAATGAGCATGCTCAATAACATGAAAACCATGGCAAAATTGCACGAAGTTTTAAAATCCTGTCTTGGGCTCCCATGCACAGTCCTGCATACGCATGCACGCAGGCACATGAACATACAGACACACGCATTCATCCGCATTGACAGTTCTGACAACTGATCGTATCATAAGGAGACAGTTTACTTCCCCACTGGCTCAGATAGTAAAGAATCTGTCTGCAGTGCAAAAGACCCAGGTTCAGCCCCTGCGTCAGGAAGATCCCCTGGAGAAGAGAATGGCAACCCACTCCAGAATTTCTGCCTGGAGAAGTTCACGGATACAGGAGCCTGGCGGGCTACAGTCCATCGGGTCGCAAAGAGTCGGACACGACTAAGCGACTAAAATGTATGGAGAGAAAACAGCCCTGTATTTTTTCCGAAGAATGATTTTAATTGTATTTCAAATAGGAGCAGAACACTAAAAGTCAAGTCAGATTGATTAAAGTAGCTGAAATTCAAACTCACCAAGATCGTGAATCAACAACATCCAAGGGTCTGCAGCAAGACTGAGGCTGTACAATGAAGGAGTTTAAAGCAGGGACTCCAGGAAGAGAATGCCTGGGTTCAAACCCTTCTTTTGTCACTTACCAACCTGTGTGACATTTGAGAAGGTAATCCTCTCTAAACTAAAGTACTGCATGGTCAGGTCATTCGAGATGGCTCCTTGCTTTCTGTACATCTCTGCTCAGTTAACCCCTGACTCACTCACATGGTTGACCAACCCTTAATTAGTAACTGACTATGTGCTTGCCCCCTGCTGGAGCCACTGGTTTCCCTGGTACATGGTGAGTCAACGTGACATCAATTCCACCTGTAAATGACAGCCTTCTCCTCCCCCAGGTAGCAAAGACTGTTGCCATGTTCTGCCTGCCACATGCCATATGTGGTGGGGTATCACTCCTGGACCTCTTCCTTCAGACTTGTAAGATTCCCTATCCAATAAATTGTTGATGTCTGTTGCTGTCTCTGGGCTCTTTCTTTGGTCTCACAGCTCCACTATTACAAGGTTGGCAGGTCACCCAACAGGTATGCTAATCTGTAAAATGGAGATATTAATAGTACCGGCATCTGTGGAGTGGGTATAATAATATAATTTACCTCAGAAGATTGCTCACCTTCAAAAGGATGAAAATAGTAGAACGTGCCTCGAAGGGTTACAGTAAAGACTAGGAGTTAATACATACAGAGCACTTAGGAGACTGTCCTATGGTAAGTATTAAGTAAACATTCATTCTGATTGCTATTATTGCTGCTGCTAAGTTGCTTCAGTCGTGTACAACTCTGTGTGACCCCATAGATGGCAGCCCACCAGGGATTCTCCAGGCAAGAACACTGGAGTGGGTTGCCATTTCCTTCTGCAATGCATGAAAGTAAAAAGTGAAAGTGAAGTTGCTCAGTCGTGTCTGACTCTTAGCGACTATTATAATGAAATAATAAAAAATGAGATTGACACAGGAGCAATTCAGACATAAGCATATGGCTAGGAAAACCAGGTAATTGACATGGTAACAGGGAAGTAGAGGGGACTTTGGACTCACCTTTATGGAGCACTGAGTGCTTGGCATGTGCCTGGTCAGGCAGACATGAAGTGCCATCAGCAAGGTGGACAGAATAATTTAGTTTTGTTTTTCTAAAAGTCCAGAGCATAGCTCCTGGCGAGATTTGACCTGCAATTTATTCAATGCTGAACCACATGACTTAAAGGTTAGCAGAGCTGAATGCCTTTGGCTGAGTCTGTCTCAATATCAAAACCTATTTATTTGTTCCAGGAATGAAGTCTTCATTTAAAGTGAGCCCTTCGAATTCCCACAGACCAAAGTGATATGGGCACGAAGGTTATATTCAGCAATTAATAGTTCTGTTATGTCACTGCCCTCTATGGCAAAACTCTATGGTACAAACTACAAATCTTCATCATCTCTAGTTTCTTTATTGGTTTTCTGTCTCACAGGTGTTGATGTTACACACACACACACACACAAACACACACAAAGGTAGTCTTACTTTTACCAATAATAAAACCATAGCTATTAACTATTCATTAAATTGTAAAAACATATATCCACATCAATGCTAGGACATGATTTGTTTTCAACTGAAGCTATTACCATTGATTCTCAAGGATTTTTGTATGAGAAGAGAGGATATTTATAGCATTGTATTAATGTTTCTGCAATTTTACTTGTTCCATATATTCAGCTGTTGGTTAATTTATCCCACATGACAATTGTTGAGAGAAGTTGGAAGATATATCTGCATCTACACTGCTGCTGCTAAGTCGCTTCAGTCGTGTCCGACTCTGTGCGACCCCATAGACGGCAGCCCACAAGGCTCCCCTGTCCCTGGGATTCTCCAGGCAAGAACACTGGCATGGGTTGCCATTTGCTTCTCCAATGCATGAAAGTGAAAAGTGAAAGTGAAGTTGCTCAGTCGTGTCTGACTCTTAGTGACACCATGGACTGCAGCCTACCAGGCTCCTCTGTCCATGGGATTTTCTAGGCAAAAGTACTGGAGTGGGGTGCCATCGCCTTCTCCGGCATCTACACTGCTCCCTGCAAATAGATTCATCTTTTTTAGATTCCATATAGGGAGCTCAAATCCAGTGCTCTGTGACTATCTAGAGGGGTGTGATGGGGTGGGAGGTGGAAGGGAGGTTCAAGAGGGAGGAGACATATGTATGCCTATGGCTGATTCATGTTGATAGATAGCAGAAATTAGCACAATATTATAAAGCAATTATCCTCCAATTAAAAAAAAAGAAGTTGGGAGATAGCATCATCAACTTTTAAAATACATGATTTAAATATTTTGTCCTAACTTGGAAATATATTTGAAGCACTTCTGTAATGTCTTGTGCTCTAGCTTTACAAATAGCAACTTTTAGAAATGTCAGTGATTAAATATGTACACAGCATTTTGCAAGCATTCTAAAAAATGCTTTCTAAATTAGTCTTTTAGATAAAAGATGCCTTTATCTTCATCAAATGTTTAAAAGTGGATTACTAATGCCATAAGTGGGAGGCAAGGAGCAGAGAACTGCTGTATTTTGGGCCTAATTAATTCATTGTCAACTAATTAGTAGGGTTTTTTACTTAGTACATATTAGGTAAAGTTATTGTTATTTCTTTTTTGATGAAAAATGAAAAGACAAACCAAGTGAGCAAATAACCTCGAGCTCTATATCATATTTATTATCCTCACTGGTGAAGTTAGTAAGTGAGTGTAGAGGTGTGAAATTCCAATTGAGAAAAACATGCTGCTTGAGGAGAAAGTGCTGACAGTGAGACTACAGTTTATAAAAATGTGACTGCTGAAATTTAAAGATTATTTGTAAAAAAGGAAAACTAGATACATAATTTTGTCATCAACTGCATAGTTCACAGTTTCCACTAAACCAAACAAAGTACATATTTTAAAATACAATTCAATTAGCAGCCACAACAATCTAAGTGATCAGTCATAGAAATAGGGAAGATAATGACAACTCAAGAGGAAACGAACACATTTTTACACTCTTATTTTGATTGCATAGTGATGATGATATTTCTGTAAACTTAAAAATCCACTAATTTAAGTTAGTTAGTGGTTTTATGTGTGATATGAGAGTTTCCATATCCCTGATGGACTCATTGCTATTGTTATTTTAGTCGCTATGTCTTGTCTGACTCTTGCAACCCCATGGATTGTAGCCTGCCAAGCTCGTCTGTCTGTGGGATTTCCCAGGCAAGAATACTGGAATGGGTTGCCATTTACTCCTCCAGTGGATCTTCCTGACTAAGGGATCAAATCCATGTCTCCTGAGTTATAGGCAGATCTTTTACCACTGAGCCACCAGGGGAAAGCATGGATACATTTAATAAAAATCTGAAAATTTTAAAACTCTGTCACAGCTGTAAAGTAATTTAAGAACAAAATGATTATCGTTAACAAAAACAAACAAAAAGAAACATGGGATTTAAAAGGCTTTGTGAGAAAAAAGAAAACAGCAAGTGTGAGTAGGAAACTTCTAATGAGACCAGTGGAAGACCAGATTGAGCTTCTCCGTGTGAGCATCAGAAACAAATATTTCAGATACCTCCAATTTCTGGTCCAGCATGTAAGGAGCTTGGAGGTTGTCAGTTCAATCATCACAGAAAGAAAAAGGTCTGAACAATGGGAAAATAAAAAGCTCTCCTTAGATGTGTCAGAGAATTGAGGTCACGTGGCAAACCACACCCACCGTGCCCCAAATTGGAGAATCAGGAGGAAACAGAGAGTCATAACTTTGGGTAGAAACCTAGGAGCAGAAGCCTTTGTGGAAAACAGTATGGGGGGTAGGAAAACCTAAACTACAATTGACAAATTGTTGGAAGCTCAGGATGGAAGAGTCTGAGAGTTAAACAGGTCATGGAGGCCACGTCTTAAAGGGGTTCCATGCTTTTGTGAGTTTTACCACCAAGAGCCTTACTAGGTTCTCACAGTGAACATCAGAGAAAAATCCTTTTTGTTCTGCAGGGGGAAGGGAGAGAGGACATTTTGAAAAAATGTCAAGAGTATTCTACTCATAAAAAGGGCCTTTCCTCAAGGGGAACTATATTACCAGAGCCTAACCTACCAAGGTTTTATTGGTGTTTAACAGACCTGGAGGAATAGAAGGAGCTAACTCCAGCCCCCTCTAGCCAACTTATCTTACCTACAGAAGGGTGAAGAAAGGGAAATGAAAAGGTAATAGCCCAGAGAAGTCTAGCCCACTGACATGGACTAATTACAGGACCATGAAATGCCCCCCAAAACATACTTTATCACCATCTCACTAAAGGCTTATATATCACAGGACTCAACGACAACAACCCAATTCAGAAGTAGGCAAAAGATAAACATCTCACCAAAGAGGTAGGAAATAGGCATGCGAAAAGATACTCAACATCATATATCATCAAGGAATTGCAAATTCAGGCAACAACGAGACACCATTGCACACCTATTAGAATGGTCACAGTCCAAAACATTAACAGTGTTAGTGTCAGCAGGAGCAAGTAAGCGAGAACTCTATACTTTCTGCCAATTTTTCTGTAAACCTAAAACTGGTCACAAAAAATAGTTCATTAAAATTATTTAATAAATAAATTATCTAATGAATGCTGACAGAGTCATAGGGAAGAAAAGCAATAGCTATCCTAGAATAAAAAGCACACGTACATGCATGCAAAGATGATAGATACAGATATAGCAATTAAAAAAAAAAGCTTGATTATCTTATTCTCCTATTTTAAAAAATTTAGCATAAATAATACTGGAACTCTTGCTTTTCCTTGTTAAGTTTAGTTACAGTATTTTTGTTGTATTTTTAATCCACATCTGTTTTTAAAATAAATCTACTTATTAGGGTCTTTGAATGTTTACTAATAAAAAGTAATTGATTCATTTCTCTCTTGTTTCTAAATAGTCTGGGCTAGATTTCATATTTGCTCATTTTTATAGAGTTTGCCTCTATTTGAAACAAATCCTACTGCTGTAATTTCTGGAGCCAGGATAATGTGTTTGCCTTATTCTTCTTAATGCCTTAAATAATGAAATTGTTTATGGCTCAGGCTATTCATAATATCTGACAATGAGAAATGTAGTAAAATATAGTGTGGTTTAAAAGGTGCTAATTAAGCTATAAATGACAACGGCAGACTCTGAAGTGCATGAGTCATTAGTAGTTCCAGTTGGTGTACTTTTCGGTCAGCGTTCGGTTGTAGAGTCATTCTAAACGAAGTATCACCTCATCGCTCTGGAATTACCTAGGTGTGGTTCTGCCCAGAGCAGAGGGATGGGTTGATTGATCTCTGAGAGATTCTTCCCACCCTAGAGTCTCAGATGGTTAAAACATGCAATTGAAATAATCTTACTGGAATCCCACTGCCCTTGATCCTCCTCTCCTAGCCATGATTAAGTGATACCTTGACTCTTTTGCACTTTCCCAACCCCTCTCAAGTTGATGCCTGTCAGGATTCTGAATCCTCACTTAGTCTTCCTTTCACAATCATCCAAGTGTTGATTCAGCAGGATGGAATCAACAGAGGTAAAAGAGGGTACACAATTGGAACACACAGAATTTTAAATTCCAGCCAGTGAAACCATTTCTTTAAAATAATTCAAAAAGATTAAGACAAGGAAAGCTCTCAGCTTAGAATACACATTAAAGAAATCAATCTAATTACCATGTCTCATGAGATGTCATACAGATAATATATATTACAGATAAATGTATATACCATGCACATATTTAGACCTGCTCTAACCTTGGACCTCAGTGCCATTTACAGAATCTGGTGAATGAGAATAATGGCCTAGGATTCATGGTTGAAGCAAGCAAGCAATGGCAGTGACTCAAGAAGGTAGTCAATGAGAAGAGGTTATGCTTTTACAAATAGAAAATGCTATATATACATACATAATTCCACCCTACTTGCTATGTACCTACATGTTTTCAAGGCGGAATGACTAATCATTATGTCCATGCTCACATATTGAATCGGTTTTCATAACACTCTTATATAGCAATAGTTGTTATGTAGTGTTATTAGCAATATTCTTACATCCTAGTATAATTATCCTCTAAGAATGGTTTTGATACTTGTTTTGATCTGTATTTACTGTCAGAGAAATGATGAGGAGGTGGGGGGAGAAGAGAGAACACACGGAGATTTTCCCTACTGCTTTTGTCCCCGAAGTGTGGCCCTGGTATAACCAGCCCTTTTAGTGTATTCCAGCATGCTGCGTTACTCTAACATGACATTTCACAGTTCTCTCTGCAGCTGTTTCCTCCTGGATGGAAACACGGTCCTTTCATGAAGCCTGGACTCTCTTCACCCAGTTTCCCATCTGTAACACGGGATTCAGCCCGGGAATCTCAGCCAGTAATATGGGTGTCTTCTTGGTGGCAGGAGGTGCTCACCAAGATGAAGGCAGATCAGCCTTTACTTCTAAAAGTGAACTTCAGTTTATGCTTCCAGAACCATCTGGGGGGATGGAGCCAGAGAAAGAGAGCAGCACCATGAAGGGGAACGTGCTCTGGGCTTTTATTTAGCAGCCATAGCCTTTGTGAGAATTGCTGTCACTTTCAGCTGAGCCATAACTAGCAGGGAGCACACCCTGTGAATGCAGAGCAGCCACTTGTGCTTTGGGACTTTCCAGCCTAACAGCTTCCCACTTCATCATGTGCTGGGAGGCAGAGCTATTTAAGCAGATGACAACAGAAGTGATAAAGATAGTAAAGAGCAAAACGAATCATGTAAAGGAACCATGTATTCTCCTGGCCACCTTCCCCCCTTTTTTTTTTCCTTGTTTCTTCTTTCCTGATTTCTTTCCTTCCACCTTCCTATCTTTTAGATTAAATCTACTCTTTATTTTCAAAGTTCAGTGACATAAAACAGAAGCATATTTTCAAAAGCAGAGCTCAGTCCATCTATTGAAATCTCTGTCTTGTCATTGCTATCACCGGGAAAAAAGGGAAGTATTCACTTACACATAATTAAATAATGACATAAAAGATGAGGAAATGTCTTGTGTTTCTAGCAGTCTAAAAATTAGTATTTTGAATAAAATCTCCATTCTGTTAATGACTCCCTGCCACCGAGTTCTTAAAAATCTGCATATCTAGCTGCGTGACATGAGAGAAAACACTACAAAGTATCAGGTAACAAGGATATTTTTAAATTAGAATATTATTGTGTTACAATGTTGTGTTAGTGTCTGCTGTACAACGCTGTGAATCAGCTATGTGTGTGTATTTAAATATAAATACTCTGCCTCTTGAGCCTCCTTCCACACCCCCATCCCATCCATTTAGATAATCGCAGAGCACCAAGCTGAGCTCCTTGTGTTATACAGCAGCTTCCCACCAGCTATTTCACACATGGTAGTATGTATATGTCAATGCTACTCTCTCAGTTCATCCTACCTCTCCTCCCTTTGCTTGTTTACGCGTCTGTTCTGTACTTCTGCGTCTCTATTCCTGCCCTGCAAATATGTTCATCAGTACCATTTTTCTAGACTCCATTATATGTGTTAATATCTATTTGCTTTTCCCTTTCTGATTTACTCCACTCTGCATAACAGACTCTACGTTTATCCACATCACTACAAATGACAGATCTTTGTGAATGCTACCCCAGCTTGATGTTTCTATGGCATGTACAGCACAATGTGCTATTGTTGGTCTGTAATATCCAAGTTGCTGCCTCTGTTTTTTTTTTTTTTTTTAATGTTGTTTTTTGTATAGCCAATGCCTGGAATTATATTTCTCTCCAATCCACTGATGCATTAATTCTACAGCTTATTTGCAAATAAACTCATTCACATGTTTCAATGTAGATTTTTTTCTCCTTTTTATTCTGTCACAAGTTTAGATTATTTTCGTCTCTAGTATCTATTCCTCTTATGTTAATATAACTGTTGAAAACTATTGAAACGTTGTTTTGTAAAGACATCAAATTAATCTGAATTTGTGGCTTATTTCACAATGTAAATTGTAATATCATCAAATTTAAAATAATTTTCTGCTTTTTCTTTTGCATACTCCCTGAAAAATTAATACAATGATGGGTACTAGATAAACAGTGGTAACCACTGTTCATTAAGAAATGTAAGATATATGATACCAACTTCCATGTTTCATGACATCATCTCCAATCTAAATCATAATTGCAACAAGAAACAGGTAACGGAAATTCAATTTGACAGTTTTAAAAGTAAGATGCTGCTTTGTTAGACATACAAAAGGATCGTTCTAAACAATGCAGAGATAAAGCAAAGCAAAACAAGACTATTTCTATCTACTAGTTACCTGTCCTTTATGAAATATTTGAGACGTGTGACCCCAGGAACCCAATTCTAATGCAATATAGTAAATATATGATCAGGATATCACCAACGTTATCAAAGTACAAATTGTGATTTGCAAAGTAAAAGTTGGGAGCCCATGAAAGACCATCTAGATATATCATCTTTCTCAAGTCTCTTCAAACTCATTCTTTCCATTTGCTTCTGCTACTCTGCCTTTGAGTCCTTGCTCAGGTAGCCATAACAAAATACCATAGTCTGGGTGCTAAAACAACAGGATTTTTTTATCACAGATCGAAGGTTTGGGAAGTTCTTAGACAAAGGTGCCAGGTGGTTTGATTCCACAGTGAAGACTCTCTTCCTGGCTTGCAGATGTCCACTACCTCGCTGTGTTTTTAGAGGGAGGAAAGAGCTTTTTAACTCTCTGGTGTCTCTCCTTAGAAGGGCATTAATCCCATGATGAAGGCCTCACCCTCATAAACTCATCTAAACCTAATGACCTCCCAAAATTCCCCGATGCCATCACACTGGAGGTTAGGGTTTCAATATACGAAGCTGGGGAACACAATTCAGTCCATAAGAGTCCTGGTACACAAATAACATGTCCTTCATTGTAGAACTTCCTAGCTAAGGTTTACATTGATATGGTGCCTACTGTGTGCCAGTGATCCCTACAAGTGTTTTGTACATGTACGTTCTTTAATATTCACAACAATTGTTTGAGACAGTTACTGTGATCATCTCCATTTAGCAAACAAGGAAATTTAGGACTAGAGAGGTTTAGTAATCTTTCTTGGGTTACATCGCCAGCAGCTAATAGAGCCAACCTTCAAATTCAACCAAATTGTCTTCACCTTAATTAAAGAAGTAGCTGCAAGCACCACTTCTTCTTGCTAACCTTCACAATCACAGTGTTACGACTTCACAGTTGGAGGCACAAATGCTTTAGAAAACAATCTGAGTTTCTTAAACAATTAATCATATGACCCAGTGATTTCACTCATGGGTGTTTACCAAAGAGAATTGAAAAAACAAGTCCACATAAGAAAGTATACATGAATTATTATTATTATTAACAGTCAAAAGATAAAAACAACCCAAAAGTCAGTTAACTACAGAATGGATATATAAAATATACAAACAATGGAATAGTATTCATCTATAAAAATGATGAAATACTGATACATGATGTACATGGATGAGCCTTGAAAATATTAGGCAAAGTGAAAGAAGCCAGCCACAAATGACCATATATAATATGAATTCATTCATCTGAAATGTTCAGAAAAGAGAAATCTGTAAAAACAGAAAGAAAATTGTTGGTTGCCTATGAAGAGAGAGAGGAAGAGTGTTGGAGGATTAGGGAAGTGATAGCTAAAACATATGGAGTTTCTTCTGGAGGTAATGAAAATGTTCTAAAATTATGGTGAGTTTGCTCATATCTGTAGATACATTAAAAGCCACTAAATTGTAAACTTTCAATGGATTAAGTGTATGGTATGTGAACTAAATCTAAATAAAACTTAAAAAGACTTCATGCTTTGATATTTATTTCCTGGAGTCTATTGTAGAAATTCAACATCTTTTATGCCATCACTCTTACTTTCGTTTTCTTAAAATCTTTATTGGAACATAGTTGTTTTACAATGTTGTTTTCATTTCTGCTCTATAGCAGTGAGTCAGCTATATGTGTACATGTATTCTTGATTTTTTAGAATTCCTTCCCATTTAGGTAACCAAAGAGCACTGAATAGAGTTCCCTATATGTGAACCGTGAACTTCCTGATGTTCAAGCTGGTTTTAGAAAAGGTAGAGGAACCAGAGATCAAATTGCCAACATCCGCTGGATCATGGAAAAAACAAGAGAGTTCCAGAAAAGCATCTATTTCTGCTTTATTGACTATGCCAAAGCCTTTGACTGTGTGGATCACAATAAACTGTGGAAAATTCTGAAGGAGCTGGGAATACCAGACCACCTGACCTGCCTCTTGAGAAATTTGTATGCAGGTCAGGAAGCAACAGTTAGAACTGGACATGGAACAAGAGACTGGTTCCAAATAGGAAAAGGAGTTCATCAAGGCTGTATATTGTCAACTTGTTTATTTAACTTATATGCAGAGTACATCATGAGAAACGCTAGGCTGGAAGAACACAAGCTGGAATCAAGATTGCCAGGAGAGATATCAATAACCTCAGATATGCAGATGATACCACCCTTATGGCAGAAAGTGAAGAGGAACTCAAAAGCCTCTTGATGAAAGTGAAAGTGGAGAGTGAAAAAGTTGGCTTAAAGCTCAACATTCAGAAAATGAAGATCATGGCATCCGGTCCCATCACTTCATGGGAAATAGATGGGGAAACAGTGGAAACTGTGGCAGACTTTATTTTTCTGGGCTCCAAAATCACTGCAGATGGTGACTGCAGCCATGAAATTAAAAGACGCTTACTCCTTGGAAGGAAAGTTATGACCAACCTAGATAGCATATTCAAAAGCAGAGACATTACTTTGCCAACAAAGGTTCATCTAGTCAAGGCTATGGTTTTTTCCTGTGGTCATGTATGGATGTGAGAGTTGGACTGTGAAGAAGGCTGAGCACCGAAGAATTGATGCTTTTGAACTGTGGTGCTGGAGAAGACTCTTGAGAGTCTCTTGGACTGCAAGGAGATCCAACCAGTCCATTCTGAAAGACATCAGCCCTGGGATTTCTTTGGAAGGAATGATACTAAAGCTGAAACTCCAGTACTTTGGCTACCTCATGCAAAGAGTTGACTCATTGGAAAAGACTCTGATGCTGGGAGGGATTGGGGGCAAGAGGAGGAGGGGACGACAGGGGATGAGATGGCTGAATGGCATCACTGACTCGATGGATGTGAGTCTCAATGAACTCTGGGAGTTGGTGATGGACAGGGAGGCCTGGTGTGCTGCAATTCATGGGGTCCCAAAGAGTCAGACATGACTGAGCGACTGATCTGATCTGATCTGATCTTGCTGTTCAGTAGATTCTCACTAGTTATCTATTTTATACATAGCAGTATCCTACTTCCTTTTTGCTGACCACTATACCATTCAGGTATGAACTAAATGAAATCCTTTACGATTATAAAGTAGAGGTGATGGATAGATTCAAGGGATTAAATCTAGTAGACAGAGTTCCTGAAGAATTAGGATGGAGGTTCACAACATTGTACAGCAGGTAGTAACCAAAACCATCACAAAGAAAAAGAAATGCAAGAGGACAAAGTGGTTGTGTGAGGAGGTTTTACAAACAGCTGAAGAAAGAAGAAAAGTGAAAGGCATGGGAGAAAAGATATACCCAACTGAATGTAGGGTTCCAGAGAACAGCAAGGAGATATAAGAAGGCTTTCTTAAATGAACAATGAAAGAAATAGAGGGAAAAAATAGAATGGGAAAGACAAGATCTCTTCAAGAAAAGTGGAGATATCAAGAGAATTTGTGCAAGGGTGGGCATGATAAAGGAAGGAAATGATAAGGACCTGAAAGAAGCAGAAGAGATTAAGAAGAGGTGGCAGGAATATACAAACGACAATACAAGAAGGATCTTAATGACCTGGATAACCAGGTGGTAACTCACATAGAGCCAGACATCCTGGAGTGTGAAGTCAAGAGGACCTTAGGAAGCATTAGTACGAACAAAGCTAGTGGAGGTGATGGAATTCCAGCTGAGCTGTTTAAAATCCTAAAATACAATTCTGATAAAGTGCTGCATTCAAAATGTCAGTAAATTTAGAAAACTCGGCAGTGGCCACAGGACCAGAAAAAGTCAGTTTTCATTCCAATCCCTCAGAAGGGTAATGCAAAGTATGTTCAAACTATGATAGAGTTGCACTATTTCACATGCTGGCAAGGTTATGCTCAAAATCCTTCAAGCTATACTCAAGCCGTACACGAGCCAAGAACTTTCAGATGTACAAACTGGATTTAGAAAAGACAGAGGAACAAAAATTCAAATTGTTAACATTCATTGGATCATGGAGAAAGCAAGAGAGTTCCAGAAAAAATATCTACTTTTCCTTCAATTACTATGCTAAAGCCTTTGACTGAGTGGATCACAACAAACTGTGGAAAATTCTTAAAGAGATGGGAGTACCAAACCACCTTACCTGTCTCCTGAGAAACTCATATGCAGGTAAAAAAGCAATAGTTAGAACGGGACATGAGACAAAAATCTGGTTCAAAATTGGGAACGATGTCAAGGTTGTATATTGTCACTCTGTTTATTTAACTGATATGTAGAATACATCATTTGAAATGCTGAGGGGAAGACTCACAAGCTGGAATCAAGATTGCCAGGAGAAATATCAACAACCACAGATATGCCGATGATACCATTCTAATGGCAGAATTGAAGAGGAACTAAAGGGCCTCTTGATGCAGGTGAAAGAGGAGAGCGGGAAAGCTGGCTTAAAACTCAACGTGTGAAAAACGTGGCATCTGGTCCCACCACTTCATGGCAAATAGAAGGGGGAGCAGTGGGAAAAGGGGAAACAGTGACAGATTTTCTTTTTCTTGGTCTCCAAAATCAATGGATGCATGGTGACTGCATCCATGAAGTTAAAAGATGCTTGCTCCTTGGGAGGAATACTATGACAAATCTAGACTGGGTATTAAAAAACAGAGATACTATTTTGCTAATAAAAGTCCCTACAGTCAAAGCTATGATGTTTCCAGTAGTCATGTACTGATGTGATAGTTGGACCACATCTGAAGAAGGCTGAGCACTGAAGAATAGATGCTTTCAAACTGTGGTGCTGGAGAAGACTCTTGAGAGTCTCGGACTGCAAGGAGATCAAACCAGTCCATCCTAAAGGAAATTAGTCTTGAATATTCACTGGAAGGACTGATGCTGAAGCTGAAGCTCCACTACTTTGGCTACCTGATGTGAAGAGCTGACTCATTGGAAAAGATTTTGATGTTGGGAAAGATTGAAGGCTAAAGGAGAAGGGGGCAGCAGAGGATGAGATAATTAGATGGCATCACCGATTCAATGGATATGAATTTGAGCAAATTCTGGGAGAGAGTAGAGGACAGAGGAGCCTCATGTTACAGTCCATGAAGTTACAAAGAGTGGGATATGGCTTAGTGACTGAACAGCAACAGCAACCTCACACAGAAGTTGGTAATCCCAATGTAGAAGAAACTATACATTGTAATATCCAAGCATTCTTTTCATTTTGGAAACTGTCAAATGTGGATAAGGAACTTGCGTCAAAGATAACAAATGTTTATGAATTGTTGGTAGCATAAAAAGATACCAAGCACTTGATAATAGCCGATGAGTAGTTATCAAAATCCCAGGAAGATTTTTTGATTCAGTGACAAATTCAAGAATACATCTAATGGAAACATATACAGGTGCATTACCATTTAGACCTATATCAAGGCAATTGCCATTGCTGACTACTTTATCTGAAGTATTTCAGTATTAACCATGTGGTTTACAAATTTTAAATATCAGGGTTGTTAGTTTCTCTAGAGAATCCATGTAACTTTACAGAAGAGTTTCAGATAAGTAGAATTTTCTTTTCTCATTGAAAAAAAGAATGTAAAGTACTTTTTTAGATAGGAACAGTCTTTTGACAAAAATCTAACACATTTTATGTCTGTCACTTAAAATAGTTTAATTGCTAAAATGAGAACTCATACATTAACTTACTACTAGGCTGGGCTTCTGCATCAGAATATTTTTAGAAATAATGCCATTCATAATTTGGGAAAAAATAATTGTTTGAGATGTTTCAACATAGTCTGTTCAACTCTCAATTTAATTTTCACTGTTATAAGAGAAAATATGATTAGATAATACATACTAGATGGCTTTGACAGCAATGTCTCTCTACCTATACTTGATCATGTATGTAAGTCAATTGAAAAGAAATACTACATCAAGTTTAGTCCCAACAGGTATCAGCAGCCTTAGGCATCACAACAGACCCAGTTTCATGAAGTAGTCAATATGGTTCTCAACACAGTCTTGGCCCTGAAGAATGATCATTATATGGAAGATTATCCAGTTGGTTTCAGAAATAGAGGAAGTAAGTAGATGCATCCTAATGTGATTTGGCACATAATTTATGGAGAGAAATTTAAAATTTGGCTCATTTGGAAGAGACAAAATGACAAGTATGCATGCCAGAAGATAGAAATTTTCCACTGTGTCTTTCAGTCTACAGATTTGAATTCTTACAGACAAATCTCTGGTACAATTTGCACATTTTTTTTATGTCCTTAGCACAAATCTATTCCTGTGTCTGTTTTAAATATGAGAGAAGACTATAGAAGAAAACTTTTTACAAAACAATTTAGAAAATCAGTAAGAAGACTAGAAAAGGCCCTTTCTATATCAGACAAATAAATAGGTATAAAAAACTTGCAACTTCTGAGACTAATTAATAAACGCTATTTCCCAACTCTGTGGGCAATCTGTAGGCAAACATATGATTTATGTTTATGTTGTTTAACTTGATTGAATTTCAAATTCTCTTTCTAAGATAAATAACATACCTGATGTTACAGAACATGCACATTAGCCCTCTAAAAATGAACATTCGCCAGGATTTTACCATCCTCCTTACTCTTGGTTTCCTGAATTTCCATCTTAACATTCTTCAACTCTTTAATTTTTTCACACTATCCTTGACTATGCCTGTCTTTTAAATATAAATGTATTTCTGAGTTCTGCTCTAAGAACTTCCATTCTTTCTCTACACATCACTCATAGATGATTTTATCTAATAACATGACTTCATATACCTTGGCTAAAAATTCCAAAATCTACAAACTGAGACTTTTCTTGAGGCTTTTACCAAAAAGTTTTCCTGGACCCTTACTCATTTTTATGCCTCAAATTATCAATATATTCATCTTTCCTCAATCTTGTTCTTTTCCCTTTGATCTTAATTATTAAGGAATAGCTCTACCAATTACCGAACCAACAAGGAAGTCTGTGCATTATATTTGAACATTCTGTCCCTCATATTTTCTATAGTCAGTCAATCACTTCATAATGTCTACACAACATTTAAAATATTTACTAAGTCAGTCCTTTTGCCCCCTCTCTTTGCAGATTATTTTAGGCAAATAGGATTCCTTTTCTGGATTACTACATCCTTCTAAAAATAATCCTTTTCTTAGCCCTTGTGGTAGGAAGAATAACAATCCCCCCAAAGACATCATGCCCTAATTCTTGAAACCTATAAATTTGTTACCTAATGTGGCATTTAAGGATCTTAAGCTGGGGAAGTGTATTTAGGACCCTGAGTTGTGGAAATATATCCTTGATTATAGGGCTTCCTTGGTGGCTCAGCAGTAAAGAATCTGTCTATAATTCAGGAGACTGCCTTCAGTGTAGGAGATGTGGGTTCAATCGTTGGGTGGGGAAGATACCCTGGAGAAGGAAATGGCAACCCACTCCAGAATTCTTGCCTGGGAAATCCCACGAACAGGGGAGACTGGTGGGCTACAGACAATGGTGTCAGAAGACTTGACATGACTTAGCAACTAAACCACCATGACCATTCTTGACTTTTGAGGTGAATCTAATCAAGTCTCTTAAATTTTTAAAAGCTGAGACCCTTTTCCAGAAATGTTCTGTCATTAAGTAAAGGCATATATGCCAACACTTAGAGTGAGAGAGGGATCAGCAAGGGAAGAGGGATCCTATTTCTTAAATATAAATTGACCCACATATTTTTAAACACACCTTCTTTTCTAGTTCCAAAGTCACCTGATCTTTTGAAGACTCCTTAGAATCTGTCCTTCTTATTGACTTAGTATTCTTTTTCCCTGGGCATTTATCATTCATCCATCTGCTTTCAAACACCAAAAAACCAGTTCTATTGTCTCCTTTCCCCTCTTTTTATACTTGCAGTTTTATATCTTTTGTGGTTAATATATTTTTGTATCATTTTAGAAAGTTTGGGGAGAGTTTAACCAACTGTGTATGTTCAATCTGCCATCTCAAAGCAAAGCCACTCACTGTTCAATTTCTTACCCTTTCCCAACCCTTTCAAAATAGCCAATTTCTGCCTACTTCCTCCTTTTTGCACTGGCAGATTTAAATGATGTCTTATTAATGTAAGGCTTAGTGGAATCAAGACAAATTTTATAGAACGTGTGCAATTTCGAGATCTAATGACTTTGTCACATATTTAAGTTTTATATAAAATGCAACACCCACAATAATATATTTTGGAAACAAATAAACAAACAAATCTCAAACCTGTATATCCCCAGAGAAGTTGAAGCCCCAGGAAACATTTAACAAAACACAGGTTTTTTATTTGAGTGAAGGAACTCCCTTACTTTTTTTTTTTTCTCCATGAAGAACACAGAGGTTTTCGGTTTTAAGCAGGAAATTTAAGGTCAGATGTCAAAGGCCAATATCTGATCACATCCAAGTGTCACCCTTTCCTTAGCTCCATATTTTACACTCAGTATATATATTACTTTAATCTTCCCTCACTTCTTGGAGATGAGCCAGACTTAAAATGCATGTTTTCAAAGGGCTTGAATAGAATCTTGTCTAAAATGCAAAACACTGTTTCTTTTTTAACATCTGTGGTACACTTTAGTATTTTTCCCTATATCTTCTTGGTTTTTTTGGCTTCTTGGGAAGGGGTGGAAGAAGCCAAATGCATAAGTGAAGAAAGAGAGTGAGGGAGAAAATGAAAGAGAGATGAAAGGCACTGATAATGATCATTTTTCTTAAACATAAACCAAGTCTTTTTAAATCCTTTCCAGATTGAGTCTTGGTCCTTTCTGTAATTTTTTAGGATCCATTCAAATTTTATTTAAGTGAGACATTTGTCTTTATTTTGGCCCCAGTCATGAGTGTTATGAAGTCACCATTAATCTGTTTCAAGAATTCTTTTAAGAAAAGATACTTGATTTTAAAATAGAAGTGTGTTTCATAGAAACACTCAATCATATCTTGTAAATTTTACAGAAAACAGAATTTACAATGAGACCAATCCTAAGTTACTCTTAAGTTACTCTTAAGGTCACTCTGTCATTTGAGCCAATGGTCCTTGGAGTAAATGATGATATGGTCATTGTTAAAAGAAACACATCACTTTCCAAGGAAAACTTCTCATGACAAATTGAACTATCTGCATGCAAGGGAGAGTGAATAATTTAATAATAACAACAGCAAAAAAAAAAAAAAAAAACACAGATGAAATGAAAAGAAGAGATATAGAAGGAGCAGTGGAAATTTTTTATTTACACTTTTAAATAATAAAATTAAAGTATTATAAATTTCTTTACTTCAACAAATGACCAAAAATGCTACATAATAACTTCTGAATTTGGCATTTTATCAGGCTTCCATAGAGAATATTCTCTGAACACAGTCACAGAACGAAAGAAGACAAAATAAGCCATACAACCAATCGAAAAATTGCAAGCACCCACACATGACATTTGCTAGATTCTAAGAGGCTAATAAAATCCTGTTTTGTACATACTGTTGCATAGAATCTCACCTCCCAATTCTGTATAAAAAAGAAAGTAAGAGTCTGACATGATTAATTTGAAAAGGTGATAATGGGAAGATATTCTGACCTATTGACAACTTGCCCAAAACACATTAAAGATGGGAGAAACACATCTGGACATAGAGTAATTTAAGGGTATAATTATTGCTTCACCATTCATCTTAGTCTGAGCTCAATTTAAGGTTAATATCTAATGGATTTATAATTAAACTTTGTCTCAACTCTCAAGGTGACATGGGGGTCTAAGCAGTAAGATGAGTCTTTGAAGTACCATTGCAAGGGGGGGTTTCCTCTGTGTGGGCTTCCCTGGTGGCTCAGAGGGTAAAGAGTCTGCCTGCAACATGGGACACCCGGGTTCAATCCCTGGGTCGGGAAGATCCCCTGAAGAAGGGAATGGCAACCCACTCCAGTATTGTTGCCTGGAGAATCCCCATAGACAGAGAAGCTTGGTGGACAACAGCCCATATGGTCACAATGATTTGGACACAACTGAGCAACGTCGATTTCCTTATTGTGACTGGTGAGTCATAGAACTTTAATGCTGAGCAGGTGGCTCTAATGGTAAAGAAACCACCTGCCCATGTGGGAGACATAAGAGAGATGGGTTTAATCCCTGGATTGGGAAGATCCCCTGGAGGAGAGCATGGCAACCCATTCCAGTATTCTTGCCTAGAGAATCTAATGGACAGAGGAGCCTGGCGGGCTCTAGTCCATAGGGTCACAAAGAGTCAGGCACAGTTGAAGTGACTTAGCACATACGCTTGCATATATTACATATGGGGCAAGAAAATTATGGTGGTGAAAATGTGACACATCGTTTCTTTTTAGGAATCAGTAGAGACCGGGTCAGTCCTGGAATTCTGTTGCACAGAACTCGGATTATGACATTAGAAGAAACTGTGGCCCAATCCAAAGCCATTCCTGGTGTGGGAAGAATTCTTGGAAGTTATATAAATTGGGGGAGTACTATGGATAGTTAGGAAGATTACAGGAGCAAATAGAGTATGTCTAACCCAGGAGGGTGGCCAGATGAGAAGACTAGAAGCAATCTGGAAACATGAGGAAATATTGAAGGAATTGGGCAGAGAGGAAAGACTTGGAACAGCATGTCCAAAATCTGAAAAGCTGAACATAAGCAAAGGGAAAACCGCAACAACAACGAACTAATGTTCTTTTTTGGGAGGGAGGGGGGCATTGCTCTGCTGAGACCTAAGAAAAAAGATAAACCCAGGATCAGTGAAGAGTAGTCAGACTGAGATATTATTTAATCAAAACAAGAAAGATCTGCCTAACATTTTGGTTTCCTCAGAGTGACCAACATCAGTGGATTCCAGTCCCAGTGAAATTACCTAAATAAAGTCTACATAATGTAGGGGGTGGTGATCAAGTACTGGAGCAGTATTCAATATCATGACATCTAAGGTCCTTCCAACCCTTGGAATTAGTAAAGCTCTGGCTTGGTCTGAGCATCTGGGTGTACCCTGAACCCAGTCATGGGGCCATGCCTTCTTGATGTGTCACAATTCCACAAAGCATTGCTTTCTTCAGCTACTTTGGCAATGAAGATTAAGAACAGCTTTCATTTGGTAAGTATATTTAGTAAAATCAAATAATTCTATCACCATTCACTATTTCACGTCTTTTTTCCCTAAGTGTGTGTCTTTATAGGACTCTCAAAGGTGAAAGACAAGAGTGAGGAAACTGGCTAAAACTCAACATTCAAAAAACAAAGATAAAGACATCTAGTCCCATCACTTAATGGCAAATTGATAGGGAAATGATGGAAACAGTGACAAGCATTGTTTTCTTGAGCTCCAAAACCACTGTGGATGGTGACTACAGCCATGAAATTAAAAGATGCTTGCTCCTTGGAAAAACAGTTATAACCAACCAAGACAGTGTATTAAAAAGCAGAGACATTACTTGGCCAACAAAAGTCCATAATGTCAAGCTATAGTTTTTCCAGTAGTCATGTATGGATATAAGAGTTGGAGCATAAACAAGGCTGAGCACCAAAGAATTAATGGTTTTGAGCTGTGGTGTTGGAGAAGACTTTTGAGAGGCCCTTGGATGGCAAGGAGGTCAAATCAGTCTATCTGAAAGGAAATCAACTCTGAATATCCATTGAAAAGACTGATGGTGAAGCTGAAGTTCAATATTTCAGCAACCTGATGTGAAGAGCCAACTCATTGGAAAGGACTCTGATGCCGGGAAAATTTGAAGGCAGGAAGAGAAGGGGACAACAGAGGATGAGATGGTTGGATGGCATCACCAACTCAATGGACACGAGTTTGAGCAAACTCTGGGAGATGGTGAAGGACAGGGAAGCCTGGTGTGCCATAGTCCATGGGGTTGCAAAGAGTCAGACATGACTGAGGGACTGAACAGCCAGCAAAGGGTGAATAACAAGCCAGAATCAAGATAGGCAGGAGAAACATCAACAACCTCAGATATGCAGATATTACCACGCTAATGGCAGAAAGTGAAGAGGAACTGAAGAGCCTCTTGATGAGGGTGAAGGAGGAGAGTGAAAGAGCTGGCTTAAGACTAAACACTAAAAAAAAAAAAAACTATGATCATGGCATCCAGCCCCATTACTACATGGAAATTAGAAGGGGAAAAGGTGGAATTAGTGACAGATTTTTTCTTCTTCTTGGGCATCAAAGTCACAGTGGACAGTGAGTGCAGCCAAGAAATCATAAGACAATTGCTTCTTGGCAGGAAAGCAATCACAAACCTAGACTGTGTTGGAAAGCACACCCATTACTCTACTGACAAAGGTCAGTATAGTCTAGACTATGGTCTCCCCAGTGGTCATGCACAGCTGTGAAAGCTGGACTGTAAAGGCAGAAAGCCAAAGAATTGATGCCTTCAAACTGTGGTGCTGGAGAAGACTCCTGAAAGTCCCTTGGACAACAAGGAGATCAAACCAGTCAATCTTAAGGGAGATCAAACCTGAATATTCACTGGAAGGACTGATACTGAAGCTGAAGGTCCAGTAGTTGATGAGAACGGATGACTCATTGGAAAAATTCCTGATGCTGGGAAAGATTGAGGGCAGAAGGAGAAGAGAGCATCAGAGGATGAGAGGGCTGGATGGCAACACCAATGAAATGAACATGAACTTGGGTAAACTCTGGGAGATGGTGAGGGACAGGGAGACCTGAAGTGCTGCAGTCCTTGGCTCAAAAAGAGTCAGACACTACTGGGCAACTGCACAACAACAATGCATCAGCTATTTTTTTAAGTGTCAGGTTAATCATATGTAAAATTTGGATCTTATGCATGGTATGGGGTTTCTATGGGATCAGTATGTTTCTATTTAAATCCCTAAGTCCTCAGAATATCTGATTACCAGGTTTTGATTTGAGCCTTGGCCAGAGTTCTGAGTTACACACAAGCACCACACTCTCCAAGGCTTCCATGGTGGCTAAGATGGTAAAGAATCTACCTGAAATGCAGGAGACCTAGGTTCCATCCCTAGGTCAGGAAGATCCCCTGGAGAAGAGAATGACAATCCACTTCAGTATTCTTGTCTGGAGAATCCCATAGGGAGCTGGTGAGCTACAGTCCATAGGGTCTCAAAGAGTCAGAGACGACTGAGCACACACACACACACCCACACACACCCACACACCCACACACCCACACACACACCGCCTGTGGCCCCTCCCTAGAACTCCTACAACATTCAACATAGGAGATTCTCATGGAGCAGGTAGGAGAAGCTGCATTTGGCTCACTTAGGAGAAAATGAAAGCATCGGACCTACATGGATTATTTGCCCAATTTGTAAACAACGGTAATCCATCCGCGTGTCACTTGGCCTCCACCAGTAAAGGAATGGTCCTCCTTTCATCCTAGACTGTTCATGGACAAAGTCATAAGTCATGTCTCTTCAATTCATCCTCCTTTCCCGCCTTCCACTTTCCACTCCTGCCTTTTGAATATGATTGCTTACTGTGAACTTCATCTATTGATTCAGGTTCTGCACTCAATCTTTGACTTTGTCTCTGGACACTTTTCTGGATCAGAGTCTGCACTTGGTCTCTGGTGCTCTTACTCTGGCTCTCAATTACTCACTTACTGCATCAGCATCCGGGTTGAGTCATCAGCTCACGTGGCCAGTCCCTCATACTGGTGCATTCAGGTGGACTGATTTCTAGGCTTATCTTAAATATTTGTAAAGAAAGACAGAGAGTGGCCTTTTTCCAAATTATGATTGGTGAAGTTCAGAAATTGTATTTCTAAATGCCAAATAATGACAGAGCTGATGTGCACAATTCAGGGCTCTTAGAATAGACTGATGGTTCTCAGTGCCCTTATATGAGTTTTATTTCCTGGGTCCCATCATAACAGGCGTATGTCTTGGAGATAGATGTTCACCATGCTTTGACTGAACCTCTACAGAATATAAGCAAGAACAATAATATGACGAAGAGTGGCATCATTGTGGTCACTTACCTAAGACAAGCACCCAAAGCAGGGTTATTTTTCTAATCTGACTCACAAATTTAGGAGAAGAACCTAAGTGGGTACAATTTTTATTGAAATTCTACCAGGCTAATGAGTAAGCACAATATTCTCCTAGAAAAAATGATTTACTTTAGGAAAATTGATATAAAAATATTATTCAATTAAAATTAAAGTCAGATGGAAAAATTTTAATCTAAGCCAGTAGACTGCTGATAGAGAAATTTACCAAAACAAGGCACTTAAAAAATGAAGATAATGGAAACAGGAGTACATTTCAGTGCCATACCATGTAAAGGATGAATTTGTTTTTGGACAGGTTTAGAGAGTTCTCTAACCTTCTGTCTTCTAAATTTCCAATTAAAATATGAGCACAGGGAGTAGGGGAATGTGTTTGTTTACACTTGGCAAAAACCGATTTCCTGTTTCTAAGAAAAAAAGCTTTCAAAGCTTTTTTGGACTTCAAATAGCTCTTGCAAAACAATATTTTGATGAGCTAAGTGTAAATGAATCAGAAACATATGGATTGGATTTCCATTGAGATACACATGGGCTTAAACATAAGCTGAAGAGAATGCCTGGTAAGTTATACTTGGAATTGATGAAAACCAAAATGTGGTAAATTTTTCAAAACTTATTTTGAGATACCTTATGTCCTGTCCCTCAGCCCAAACACTGAAGGTTTCTTCTCTCTTTTTAGGAAATCTTCTTTGAAAGGTAGAAGTTACTTGTTCTTTAATGGAAGAGACTTAAGTTTCAACAAGCAGGCTCCACAGTGATGCTGCCATTCACCTATGCTGCTCAGGACTTAAATTTTCGGGGCCACTAACACAAATGCATCTTTATTTTCAATGATTTTCTTTGCCTTTGATCCTTTCCATCTGATTTCTCTGACCTCAGAACAGAAGTATCTAAGGATAAGCGGATGGAGAATGAAATCTCCTGTTGGAAGTTTTCCTAAAATATGCATGCCTCGCTACATCTATATTTGTGCATCCTATAAAGTTGGCTCCACAATAGATTAAAAATGTTTTGTCTAAAGTGAATAATCTCAGAAATACATTGTCTTCTATCCTAAGTGGTATTTGCAATTGCATTGGAAACCATCTTGATAAAAAATGTTATAAAGGTAAATGATTTAAGACTATAAATTCTTATCTATAGAAGAGATGATTATATGATTAATGCTATTTATGTGGCCTAATCCTGTCAGAGTCTCAGGGGTTTGCAAATCAATCGTATAAAAAATGTCTCTCTTAGCTACTCATCAACACACTTGAATGGTATGTTTTTATTAGCTGAATACTGTCCCTCTAAAATGTTCATGTCAGTATCCTAGCTCCCAGCACTTCAAAATATGACAATATTTGGAGACAGAACCTTTAAAGAACCTTCGTTAATCTATAATGAAGCAAGGAGAAAAACAAATATATAAATATGTAATATCATTTATATGTGTAATCTAGAAAAATGACAGAGATTAACTTATTTGCAAAGCAGAAATAGAGACACAAACGTAGAGAACAAGCATATAGATACCAAGAGGGGAAGCAGGGTGATGGGATGGATTTGGAGACTGGGGCCTACGTAACTAATGAGCATCTACTGTATAGCACAGGGAACTCTACTCAGTGCTCTTGGTAACCTAAATGGGAAGGAAATACAAAAGAGAAGGGATGTATGCACATGTATAGCTGATTCACTTTGCTGTACAGTAGAAAATAACACAGCATTGTAAAGTGACTATTTTGTTGTTGTTCAATCATTAAGTCATGTCTGACTCTTTGTGACTTCATGGACTGCAACACACCAAGGACCCCTGTCCCTCACTATCTCCCACAGTTTGCTCAAACTCATGTCCATTGAGTCAGTGATGCCATCTAATCGTTTCATCCTCCACTGCCCCTTCTCCTGTACTATATTCCATAAGAGCAACTCAGTCAGTCAGTTCAGTTCAGTCGCTCAGTCATGTCCGACTCTTTGCGACCCCATGAATCGCAGCACGCCAGGCTTCCCTGTCCATCACCAACTCCTGGAGTTCACTCAGACTCATGTCCATTGAGTCAATGATGTCATCCAGCCATCTCATCCTCTGTCATCCCCTTTTCCTCCTGCCCCCAATCCCTCCCAGCATCAGAGTCTTTTCCAATGAGTCAACTCTTTGCATGATGTGGCCAAACTACTGGAGTTTCAGCTTTAGCATCATTCCTTCCAAAGAAATCCCAGGGCTGATCTCCTTCTATACTATAATAAAAACTAATTTTAAAACATTTATAATGAGGTCATTAGGTTATACTTTCTCCCAAGATGACTGGTGTCTTTATAAGAAGAAGAAATTAGGAGACACACATGGTAGGAAGATAATGTGAAGAACAGGGAAAAGGAGGCCATTCATAAACCTAAGAGAGGCTTCAGGAGAAACCAACCTGGCGAACTCCTGGAGCTTAGATTTCTAGCCTCCAAGACTGTGAGAAAATATATTTCTGTTGTTTAAGCTACTCAGTCTGTGGCACCTTGTTTTGGGAGCCCTAGCTCCTTAGTGCTGTCAAGAAGATATTTGTTCTCCATCATATACAAATCATTGTGACCATTAACAACAGGCCAGAGTCTAGCATTTTCTTCCCTTGAACCTGGAAGATGTCCTCCTAGAACCCAAGCGTTTGACTATGAAGAAAGTCATGGCTTTCCTACTGAAGCTTCTGTGATCATCAGCACATGTGAAGAAGAGTACTTAAGTCAAAGCAAGGATTCAGTTCTTAAGTCCCAGAAAAATCTCTTCCTGGCATCTCACTAGCAGTAGCTGAATCCCACTTCTTCCTCCACCCAAATTTTGTTCTTTACACATTTTCTTTGGCCTCAATTTATACTTGACTTGCAATCTTTGCTTCTTTCTGCCAAAGTTGGGACTCCACTCCTAGCCTATTTCCTCACCTTTGGCCTGAAAATTATATTCTAGTCTCACAATGAAGCACTGAATTCATGGTAAGTTGTGTGTCCATCTGACTGGACTAATTAAGAACACAGGGGCATCCATGCTATGTGGCAGCTTCACTGCCCCATTTATAAGTACTTGCCCTTTCTTGCCCCTTCATAGCTAGGCTGTGTCTATCTACTCAGGCTGATGTCTCTTCTCGAAACTGATCTCCATTTTCCTGACAGCTGATTGCCTCCCCTCTGTATGTGCCAATGACAACCTACATCACTGGCGCTGGTATCAGACTGCCTTTGTTCTTTTTTCTGACCCCTTTCATAATAATTATGTGCCAAAGTTCCCCCATCTGAAGATGGGGATAATAATAGTACATATATATATCCTAGGCTTATTGGGGGTTGAATACAATGACACATGTAAAGTGATTTGAACAGGACTAGAATATTGTAAAAGTTCGATAAATGTTAGCTAAAGTACTGAGTGATAATGGCTGTTTTAAGATGTGAAAACATTTGATCATTACAACAATCCTGGAGGGAGGGAGTTATTTCCATCTTTTACAAATGAAAAGCCTGTTTGGATTTAAACCCCAAGGTTCCCATGCTCTTTCCAGAAGAGTTCCACAGTAGAAGAGAGAGTCAAAGGAAATGGGCCAAATATAAGGACTTCAGTTCAGTTCAGTTCAGTCGCTCAGTCGTGTCTGACTCTTTGTGACCCCATGAATTGCAGCACACCAGGCCTCCCTGTCATCACCAACTCCTGGAGTTCACTCAAACTCACATCCATCGAGTCGGTGATGCCATCCAGCCATCTCATCCTCTGTCATTCCCTTCTCCTTCTGCCCCCAATCCCTCCCAGCATCAGAGTCTTTTTCAATGAGTCAACTCTTTCAGTTACCTAAACATAACTTGTCTTCATAAGGAGGTACTGGGAAGAAAGACTTATTTTGGAAAGGGGATTAACATAATTATAACCAAGATAATGGAGAAGCTTTTATGCTTTTCTTAAGAGTTGGACCAAGTGCCCTATAGTTAGATGCAAATTCATTATACAACATGGAATTTTAAAACCTATCCTAACTAACTGATTTGAAGTAAAGCATCCATAGATGTATTATGTACTGAATAAATTGCCCAAGAAACTAAGATTATGTTGAAGACTTTGAATTGTGAATTGGATGATCTCATAATCACAGTATTCTGAAGAGGTGCATTAATCCACTTTCATTTCATGTGTGGGAGCCTTGTAACTGAGATACATGACAGTAAATTAAACCGTCAAATCCCTAAGCAAACCAGTGGCTTTGGTTTCATGTTTCATGCTCCCTTCTCATTGTACTTGGCTAACCATGGTATTATTTCTGTTGGGACTGGGGGCCATAGACCACAAATTGTGTAAGGAGGAGTTGATGCTTCATGGGGGTTAGCTGATTGGAACTTTAATGCAATTTCTTATGCTGTTATCTGTCATTTGTTTATAAAGTGGTAATATACAATATCTTTTGGAAATTCTATTAAAGACACATAGTATTATATCACAGAGAAGGCAATGGCACCCCACACCAGTACTCTTGCCTGGAAAATCTCATGCATGGAGGAGCGTGGTAGGCTGCAGTCCATGGGACTGAAAAGAGTCAGACACAACTGAGTGACTTTACTTTCACTTTTCACTTTCATGCATTGGAGAAGGAAATAGCAACCCACTCCAGTGTTCTTGCCTGGAGAATCCCAGAGATGCGGGAGCCTGGTAGGCTGCCGTCTATGGGGTCGCACAGAGTCGGACACGACTTAGCTATGCAGCAGCAGTATTATATCATATGGTGCTGTGCTTAGTTGCTCAGTTGTGTCCGACTCTTTGCAACCCCATGGACTGTAACCCACCAAGATCCTCTGTTCATGAGGATTCTTCAGGCACAAATACTCGAGTGAGTTGCCATTCCCTCCTCGAGGTAATCTTCCCAACCCAGGGACTGAACCCAGGTCCTCCACACTGAAGGTGGATTCTTTATTGTCTGAGCCACTAGGGAAGCCTGTGTCATATGGGAGCTGTTCTTAAAGAGATGGGAATAACAGACCACCTTACCTTTATCCTGAGAAACCTGTATGAAGGTCAAGAAACAACAGTTAGAACTGGACATGAAACAACGGACTAGTTCAAAATTGGGAAAGGGCTGCATATTGTCACCCTGCCTATTTAACTTCTATGCCGAGTACATCATGTAAATGCTGGGCTGGATAAGTCAGAAGTTGGAATCAAAATCGCCTGGAGAAATATCGACAACCTCAGATATGCAGATAATAACACTCTAATGGCAGAAAGCAAAGGGGAACTAAGAGCTTGTTGATGAAGGTGAAAGAGGAAAGTGAAAAAGCTGGCTTAAAACTCAACATTCACAAGACTAAGATGGAATTCTGTCCCATCGCTTCATGGCAAATAGATGGGGAAAAGTGAAAGCAGTGACAGATATTATTTTTTTGGGCTCCAAAACCACTGAGGAGAGTGACTGCAGCCACAAAATTAGAAGACACTTGTTCCTTGGAAGAAAAGCTATGACTAACTTGGACAGCATTTAAAAAGCAAAGACATCACTTTGCCAACAAAGTTCCATATAGTCAAAGCTATGGTTTTTCCACTAGTCATGTATGGATGTAAGAGTTGGACCCTGTTGCAAGTTGAGCATTCAGGAATTGATGCCTCTGAATTGTGGTGTTGGAGAAGACTCTTGAGAGTCCCTTGGGCTGCAAGGAGATTAAACCAGTCAATTCTAAAGAAATCAACCCTGAATATTTATTGGAACTACTGATGCTGAAGCCGAAGCTCCAATACTTTGGCCACCTGATGCAAAGAGCTGACTCATTGGAAAAGACCCTGATGCTGGAAGATTGAGGGCAGGAGGAGAAGGGGACGACAGGATGAGTTGGTTGGATAGAATCATTGACTCAATGGACATGAATTTGAGCAAACTCCAGAGATAAAGAAGGACAGGGAAGCCTGTCGTGCTGCAGTCCATAGGGTCACAAAGAGTCAGACACAACTTAGTGACTGAAAAACAATATGTATATGTGTGTTCAGTGAAGCATCTTTAGAATACAGAAATTGCTAACATGCAAAATATTCAATAATATTTTTTGCCCTATTAAATAATGCATCCTTCAAGCTACATTAAAGTATCATGTAGAAAATCAGTCAAGGTGTTCATGATGTTCTAAGAGTAAAATTAGGTTACAAAGAAGCATCTGTTTCAACTGTGAACAATTCTGTTGGGGGAAATAATGAATGCCTATTTTGTTTATTGTGTTTTATTTATATATTATTACAACAATTGCTGAAATGGGTATTTACTAGTTATGTTATTTCTCCCAGTGTCTTGGCAGGCTCAGGGTTCTTGAACATCCTCTTCTTTCTCTTCATGCAGTTGTTATTGTTCTGTCACTAAGTCATGTCCAATTCTTTGTGGTCTGTAGACTGCAGGCTCCCCTGTCCATAGAGTTCTCCAGGCAAGAATACTGGAGTGAGTGGGTAGCCATTCTCTTATCCAGGGGATTTCCAGATCCAGAAATTGAACCCAGGTCTCCCGTACTGCAGGCAGATTCTTTACCATCTGAGCCACCAGGGAAGCCCAGTAAGTAAAACATAATCATTTAAAAATGTCATCTGATTTCAACATGTGTTTTGTTTCTTCTCCATAAATTTCACACCCTCTGACCCTTTTCACATCTCTCAGATTATTCTGCCTTTATTATTGCCTTGTGGTGGCCTGGTCTCAGTTCTTTCTTGGACCTGTTATTTTATGTGAATTAGTAACTGAACGATGATTATGCCTGAAGGAGTGTTGCTATATAAACAGTCCTATTTTCATTGATCTGTTGCCATCTATAATTTGGAAAGTTAAGGGAGGATGTTGAAGGGAACATGAGTGGGTGAGAAAGAAATGCTACAGGGCAAAAAACATCAATTCTTGAATTTCATAATATATGATAAAAGTTGGTATGTTGTTTATTTCAGTAAAACATGAACCAGACTTTAAGCTGTTTCTGAGTTACAAAGAAGTAATCTGTCAAGTGGAACAGAGAATTTAAAGTGAAATGGTAGCTTTCTGGGGAGACACATCAACAATAGAATAGAGAACACATATAGCTGAAATTTCCATCAGTGTAACATTCTCAAGGGAAACTTCCCAACAATAACTTAAGACACTTTTAATGAAATACAGAGTCAAGTAGTACAGAGACCCAGTACATAATATCTTATGATTTAATCATAAATACATGATGCCCAAACTATATTGATAATAAATTTATACTTGTCATAAAACATTTTTATGCATCTTATAAAAGATAGTGCATGAAGCATGCAGTTTGTTCATATCCGAATAAGAAAGAATTTGCATGACACGTTCTTCTGTCTTCAGGCATTGAAAAAAAAAACTGGTATTTTTTTGTTTCTTTGTTTTATCTCACATATAATTCTGTGCCACCAGTGTTTTGTATTTCTAAAATTTGGCATAACTGACTTTAAAAAATGAACATAAGAGATTCCAGAACATGAACCATACCATTTGAGAGTTAAAAAAACGTAAAAATAATAGAGTTATTCTAAAAATTTTAGGAAGCATATGAGTGATGATTGATTTCAATTTAACACCATAAAAACAAGGAAAGGAGAGTTAATTTCCATTATATTCTGAAGTTAAACCCTATAAACACCACCAAGTGAATAAGAGAGTCATTTAATGGTCAAAGTAGTATCAATATTTGGCATGAAGTGTTATTTTGCAATTTTCAACTAAATTAGGTTAAAAAAAATTTCAAAGTAACTCTGTCTTACTCCCTTTCTCTGGCTCTGTCACACACACAGCCATTTGAAAAAGAAAAATAAAGCTTTCATGTGCATCGTTAGTAATGACAAAAGTACATTATGAGTATCCCCAAGTTAAAAGTGTCAGAGTACAGCATTCTGAGATCTATGTTAGATAAGTATTCTTGCTATTCTGGCAAAATAATACATCATCATTTAACTGAAAATTACCTAAAATGAGAGTATATAATTAGGTCACTGAGTATATGAGATCCAAAGTTTGTCCATTATGCAAAGTCATAATTAGAACCAAAACATAAATATATTCTTAATTAAAAATTATACTTAAAACAGTCTTAAAGAAAACCAAAGTGTTACCTGACAGATAAGTCTGAAAGAGGAATTGGGAATGTGGAGTCAAGATACCTTACTCTTGGGCAGAAAATAACTGCAGAAAGTCTGCATTCTTCTCATCTGGGCAAACTTATAGGTTTGGAGTCAACACTGTAGTGCCGTTCAAACCTGCAGTGATCGAGTAGATACAAACACCTAATTCTGGAGTTTAATAGGAGACTGGTTTGACACATTCCAATTTAAACTTTGACTATTATGGACATTTTTTTGTTTGTTTTTGAATACACCTGAAAAAGCAAAACTCTATATAAAGGAATGTAAATACTTTTAATACATATAGGAATGAATCATAATTATTTATTTCTGATTTTGTACCTATTTGCACACAATGTGTTTTCATAGAAAACAATTTATTCTGCACTAATTTCATTTAGAACTTTTGTCATTGTTCCATATTTAAAGATTGTCAATGGAACAACTTTAACATTGATGAGCTGCATTGAATTTTTAATTTTCTTTTATCCCTAGAATGGTCCTGATATTCTGTTAGGATTTTGGAAATGAACGCTTGTTATGAAGTGTGACATGTTTTGTTAAAATGACTGAGATGTTGGAAAACAAGATAAGTGCAAGACTATTTCACTTTGAGAAAATTATGTGTGTATTTTGTGGGCTTCCAAGGTGGCTCAGTAGTTAAGAACCTGCCTGCCCATGCAGGAGAAGCAAGAGATGCAAGTTCAATCCCTGGGTCACAAGGTCCCCTGGAGAAGGAGATGGCAACCCACTCCAGTATTCTTGCTTGGGAAATCCCATGGAGAGAGGAGCCTGGTGGGCTACAGTCCACGAGGTCGAAAGAGCCAGACATGACTAAGTGACTGAGCACATACATACACACTCACACACACACACACACACAAATACATATATATTTTTCCCCCACTGACATAACGCAACCATTTTAAGTATCCAATTTGACACAGAAAGCGTATTCTTTTTTGAGCTTTAGTAACTATCATCATATGAGCTTCCCTGGTGGCTTAGATGGTAAAGAATCCACCTGCAGTGAGGAGATGGGTTCGATCCCTGGATCAAGAAGATCCTCTGGAGAAGGGGATGGCTACCCACTCAGGTATTTTTGTCTGGAGAATTCCATGGACAGAGGAGCTTGGCAGGCTACAGCCCATGAGGTCTTAAAGAGTCAGACAAGACTTGAGTGACTAACCCACTTTTTATTTTCCAATATATGGAATTGAGAACATAATTGTTCACAGCCAATTATCCAAGCATTTTCTTGATCTTTACATTTTTATAATTTCAAAATTAAATTACAGATACATTTTCTCAAAAATAGGAGTATTTAAATTTGTATTAAATTAAGCTTAAATAGTATTTAAGTTCAGTGTTCAGCCACTGTCTTGTCTCTTTATGACTCCTTGCAGTCCCCATCCGCAGTGATTTTGAAACCCAAGAAAATAAAGTCTGACATTGTTTCCAAATTTTCCCCACCTATTTGCCATGAAG
The DNA here is from genome assembly GCF_029378745.1 of Bos indicus. Lineage (NCBI taxonomy): Eukaryota > Metazoa > Chordata > Mammalia > Artiodactyla > Bovidae > Bos > Bos indicus. Next base: position 114,188,818 of record NC_091761.1, read on the forward strand.
TAATGGGACTGGATGCCACAATCTTAGTTTTTTGAATTTTGAGTTTAAGCCAGGTTTTTCACTCTCTTCTGTCATCTTCATCAAGAGTTTCTTTAGTTCTTCTTCACTTTCTGTCATAAGGGTGGTGTCATCTGCATATCTGAGGTTATTGATATTTCTCCCAGCAATCTTGATTCCAGCTTGTGCTTCTTCCAGCCCATCATTTTGCATAAGGTAGTCTGCATAGATATCACCAGATGGTCAACACCGAAATCAGATTGATTATATTCTTTGCAGCCAAAGATAGAGAAGCTCTATACAGTCAATAAAAACAAGACCAGGAGCTGACTATGGTTCAGATCATGAACTCCTTATTACCAAACTCAGACTTAAATTGCAGAAAGTAGGGAAAACCACTAGACCATTCAGGTATGACCTAAATCAAATCCCTTATGATTATACAGTGGAAGTGAGAAATAGATTTAAGGGCCTAGATCTGATAGATAGAGTGCTTGATGAACTATGGACAGAGGTTCGTGACATTGTACTAGAGACAGGGATCAAGTATATCCCCATGGAAAAGAAATGCAAAAAAGCAAAATGGCTGTCTGGGGAGGCCTTACAAATAGCTGAGAAAAGAAGAGAAATGAAAAGCAAAGGAGAAAAGGAAAGATATAAGCATCTGAATGCAGAGTTCCAAAGAATAGCAAGAAGAGATAAGAAAGCCTTCCTCAGCAACCAACACAAAGAAATAGAGGAAAACAACAGAATGGGAAGGACTAGAGATCTCTTCAAGAAAATTAAAGATACAAAGGGAACATTTCATGCAAAGATGGTCTCTATAAAGGACAGAAATGGTATGGACCCAACAGAAGCAGAAGATATTAAGAAGAGGTGGCAAGAATACAGAGAAGAACTGTACAAAAAAGATCTTCACGACCCAAATAATCACAATGGTGGGATCACTCATCTAGAGCCAGACATCCTGGAATGTGAAGTCAAGTGGGCCTTAGAAAGCATCACTACGAACAAAGCTAGTGGAGGTGATGGAATCCCAGTTGAGCTATTTCAAATCCTGAAAGATGGTGCTGTGAAAGTGCTGCACTCAATTTGCCAGCAAATTTGGAAAACTCAGCAGTGGCCACAGGACTGGAAAAGGTCAGTTTTCACTCTGATCCCAAAGAAAGGCAATGCCAAAGAATGCTCAAACTACCGCACAACTGCATTCATCTCACACGCTTGTAAAGTAATGCTCAAAATTCTCCAAGCCAGGCTTCAGCAATATGTGAACCGTGACTTCCTGTTGTTCAAGCTGGTTTTAGAAAAGGCAGAGGAACCAGAGATCAAATTGCCAACATCCACTGGATCATGGAAAAAGCAAGAGAGTTCCAGAAAAACATCTATTTCTGCTTTATTGACTATGCCAAAGCTTTTGACTGTGTGGATTACAATAAACTGTGGAAAATTCTGAAAGAAATGGGAATACCAGACCACCTGATCTGCCTCTTGAGAAATCTGTATGCAGGTCAGGAAGCAACAGTTAGAACTGGACATGGAACAACAGACTGGTTCCAAACAGGAAAAGGAGTACGTCAAGGCTGTATATTGTCACCCTGCTTATTTAACTTATATGCAGAGTACATCATGAGAAACGCTAGGCTGGAAGAAACACAAGCTGGAATCAAGATTGCCGGGAGAAATATCAATAACCTCAGATATGCAGATGACACCACCCTTATGGCAGAAAGTGAAGAGGAACTAAAAAGCCTCTTGATGAAAGTGAAAGTGGAGAATGCAAAAGTTGGCTTAAAGCTCAACATTCAGAAAAGGAAGATCATGGCATCCGATCCCATTACTTCATGGGAAATAGATGGGGAAACAGTGGAAACAGTGTCAGACTTTATTTTTGGGGGCTCCAAAATCACTGCAGATGGTGACTGCAGCCATGAAATTAAAAGACGCTTACTCCTTGGAAGGAAAGTTATGACCAACCTGGACAGCATATTAAAAAGCAGAGACATTACTTTGCCAACAAAGGTCTGTCTAGTCAAGGGTATGGTTTTTCCTGTGGTCATGTACGGATGTGAGAGTTGGACAGTGAAGAAAGCTGAGCGCCAAAGAATTGATGCTTTTGAACTGTGGTGTTGGAGAAGAGTCTTAAGAGTCCCTTGGACTGCTAAGAGATCCAACCAGTCCATTCTGAAAGACATCAGCCCTGGGATTTCTTTGGAAGGAATGATGCTGAAGCTGAAACTCCAGTACTTTGGCCACCTCATGCGAAGAGTTGACTCACTGGAAAAGACACTGATGCTGGGAGGGATTGGAGGCAGGAAGAGAAGGGGACACCAGAGGATGAGATGGCTGAACGGCATCACTGACTCATTGGACGTGAGTCTGAATGAACTCTGGGAGTTGGTGATGGACAGGGAGGCCTGGCGTGCTGTGATTCATGGGGTCGCAAAGAATCGGACACGACTGAGCGACTGAACTGAAATGAACTCTGCATAGAAGTTAAATAAGCAGAATGACAATATACAGCCTTGATGTACTCCTTTCCCAATTTGGAACCAGTCAGCTGTTCCATATCCTGTTTTAACTGTTGCTTCTTGACCTGCATACAGGTTTTGCAGGAGGCAGGTAAGATGGTCTGGTATTCTGTTCCCTTCAAGAATTTTCCACAGTTTGTTGTGATCCACACAGTCAAAGGCTTTAGCATAGCCAGTAAAGAAGAAGTAGATGTTTTTCTGGAATTCCCTTGCTTTTTCTATGAGCCAATGGATGCTGACAATTTGATCTCCAGTTCCTCTGCCTTTTCTAAATCTAATTTGTGCATCTAAAATTTCTCAGTCCACATACTGGTGAACCCTAACTTAAAGGATTTTGAGCATTACCTTGTTAGCATTGAAATGAGTAATTTCATATACAGACATGTATTTATATTTGTATGTATTTAATGTATACACGGACTTCCCTCGTGGCTCAGAGGTTGAAGTGTCTGCCTGCAATGCGGGAGACCTGGGTTCGATCCCTGGGTCGGGAAGATCCCCTGGAGAAGGAAATGGCAACCCACTCCAGTACTCTTGCCTAGAGAATCCCATGGACAGAGGCGCTTGGTGGGCTACAGTCCACAGGGTCACAATGAAAGCTAAGTTTTTCATCTATAGAAAATTGTATTGAGGGAGCCATAGGGTCATATCTTTATCCTGGAAAAATGAACAATTAGAAGAACCACTTATTACTATGTAAGTGTTCAATGATTCTTTAATATATTTTAGAAGAAAACAGAGTTCAGAATTATAATCCTTGCCCTCAAGAGATCAGTCTGTTACAGAAAGTGAGCTTCACACTCACTTTCTGGCTTCTTATTATTTAATAGGATTTTTATTCTCAAACGATTATTTGAGTCAGTCATTTGGCCATATTCTGCCTTTTCCTCCTTAAAGATTATTATACGCATAATATGGAAGACTCACCTCCCACATTCTCTTCAGAGAAGTACTATGGCATGCAGATAGTGGTAGAGACCACAAGTGGTCTCCATCTTCAAGGTCTTCCTGAGAACAGAGAGTCCCCACCTGAGGTCACATCATTCCTGTGGTAGCCCATATCCAGGAACTGACATCAGGAACTGCCGAAATCCAGTCATTTAAGACTCACTGAGGGACAAGTCTGCCAGACCACATGTACTTCAGGGCTCTCGTGTGCTTGGCCAAAGCTTTGTTGGGGTAGCCTCAAGGTTTGAATTCTTTCTTTGCCCAGTTGTTCTGCCGGAGCCTTTCTTGCCCTGGGCTGATACTTGATAAATATCCTTCACACCAAAGGATACTGGTGTGCTATTGCTCCGTTCCTGCTTCTAAAGATTGCAGTCTGTAACAATATAAAATCAGAAGTGGAAAATGGTTATAAAATGGACAAGAAGTGATTTCATTTTGACATCTCATTTTTTGTGTGTCTAATGCTATGGGAATGTGGACTATATTCTTAAAGTTTATATTATACTTTCAGATGATTATTTCTTCAAAGCTACATAATTGAGTATAACTTCTGTTGGCTTCTTCAGTCCTAGGTGCAAATTTGAAAGTGATATTTTAGATCTTATTGCTATTGTTGTACCTTCTTCTCCGATGAATCAGAATAATGGGTGTTGTATACATCCTCTGTGGCAGTCAAGTTGTTCTGTTAGTTCTGCACAGGGGGTATTATCTTCTTTGAAATTCTCACAAGGAGAAGATCAAAGTAGCCAGATCATCTTAAACCATAGATTATGAGTCAAGCAGGGTTGGCCCAAGACAAGTATCTGATGTGTGTTTAGTCATATGGTGAGTCAGTGTTCTAATCAAGGGCAGAGTTAATCAGTTGGGGTTTTTTGCTCACCATGTGAAATCTTCAAGTGCCTTTTCCAAAAGGAATATACATGCATTCCTTCGGTACATTTGGTTTTGCCTGTGTATCATTGTATTTCTCTTCCCACCACCACAAGACAAAGAAATTAATTGCAGTCAAAAATAAAGTCATAAGCCTCTGGCAAGCTAAAATTGAGAAGAAAATATCAAAAGGGTGTTTTCCTCTGTACTTTAAGATGTAAAATAGATATTTCACAGCTGGGTAGGGAGAAAAACAGGGAAATGAAGTGATTCACTCCAGATCACAAGCCAAGTTGGTGGCAAGGCTGGAACTAGAATCCTGATGTAAAGGCTGACGTTTAACCACATTATGCTGCAGTCCAGTGAGACTTATTTGATTGACTAGTATTGATGTAACCAAAAAGGTATCTCTTCAAATTCAACATTTCACTGATATTTACTGAGCATCTACTATGTGCCTGGTACTGCTTTAGACATAGTACAAAAGGGCAATGTATCCAACAGACAGGATTTTTTGTTGTCCAGGTGTTTACTTTCTGGCAAAGATCAATTTTCAATCCTGCTAAAGCCACCTATAGTGTAGCAATAACAAAATAACTATTTAAACACAGAAGATAATGAAAAAAATTCCTCTGACTATTTCTCTGTCCATGGGTATCTCTAGGCAAGAATACTGGAGTGGGTTATCATTTCCTTCTCCAGGGGATCTTCCCTGACCAGGGATCAAACCTTCATGTCCTGCATTGGCAGGCAGATTTTTTTACCACTGAGCCATCAGGTAAGCCCTGTAATTCGATATAGAGCAACATTTCTTTCTTGACACTGGTTCCATCAGACTAGAGCAAGGCTGTACTATGGAATATGTTAGCAATGGTTACAGTTCACCTGATTAGCCTTTTTCAGTAGCTGCTTAGAAGTGTTGTAACATCAAGTTACAAAGAGAATGTTGCTATAAATGAGATTCTGAGTTTGAATAGCAAACAACCATGTTTTTGTAAATTAATGGACCATGTTTTTGTAAATTAATGTAACATTTAGTGTTACTGTTATATCTAATGTTAGTGTTAACATTATAATATTTAAAAATAATTACTTAGGCAACTTATTTTTCTTTGCAGAAAATCTAGCAAGTAAGTTGTCAGAGAAGTAGCTGTTCAATTCCCAATTAATTATGAGTTTTCAGTGGTCCCCAGTGCGACCCCATGGACTATACAGTCCATGGAATTCTCCAGGCCAGAATACTGGAGTCGGTAGCCTTTCCCTTCTCCAGGGATCTCCTCAACCCAGGTATCGAAGCCAGGTCTTCCACATTTGCAGGCAGATTCTTTACCAACTGAGCCACAAGGGAGGCCCCTTTCAATGGTCAGAAGAGTTCAGTTAAGGAAACTCAAGGAATCATGGACTCCATGACGTATAATGTAAAACAAGGTCTTAAAAAGTGATTTGTTGATAGATTTTGATGTTCTCATTTTATAGCCCCTTGTGCATCACTGTCATATCACTTAGTACAACTTGAACTAAGCAGATTCGATTACTTCTTTTAAAATATTTCTCTTAATGGAGAAACAGCATGGTTGTACAAGTGATTAACAGTAAGGACTCAGAAGCCAGTCTATTTTGCTACCACCACTGCCTCTGTAGCCTTGGACATGTTACTAAACTCCTCTGGTTACTCCTTCCAGATAATCACAGTGGTGTGATCACTCACCTAGAGCCAGACATCCTGGAATGTGAAGTCAAGTGGGCCTTAGGAAGCATCACTACGAACAAAGCTAGTGGAGGTGATGAGATTCCAGTGGAACTATTTCAAATCCTAAAAGATGATGCTCTGAAAGTGCTGCACTCAATATGCCAGCCAATTTGGAAAACTCAGCAGTGGCCACAGGACTGGAAAAGGTCAGTCTTCATTCCAATCCCAAAGAAAGGCAATGCCAAAGAATGCTCAAACTACCACAAAATTGCACTCATCTCACACACTAGCAAAGTAATGCTCAAAATTCTCCAAGCCAGGCTTCAGCGATATGTGAACTGTGAACTTCCAGATGTTCAAGCTGGTTTTAGAAAAGGCAGAGGAACTGGAGATCAAATTACCAACATCTGCTGGATCATCAAAAAAGCAAGAGAGTTCCAGAAAAACATCTATTTCTGCTTTATTGACTATGCCAAAGCCTTTGACTGTGTGGATCACAATAAACTGGAAAATTCTGAAGGAGCTGGGAATACCAGACTACCTGACCTGCCTCTTGAGAAACCTGTATGCAGGTCAGGAAGCAACAGTTAGAACTGGACATGGAACAACAGACTGGTTCCAAATATATCAAGGCTGTATACCTTCACCCTGCTTATTTAACTTATAAGCAGAGTACATCATGAGAAACGCTGGCCTGGAAGAAGCACAGCTGGAATCAAGACTGCCGGGAGAAATATCAATAACCTCAAATATGCAGATGACACCACCCTTATGGAAGAAAGTGATGAGGAACAAAGAGCCTCTTGATGAAAGTGAAAGTAGAGAGTGAAAAAGTTGGCTTATCAGACTTTATTTTGGGGGGCTCCAAAATCACTGCAGATGGTGACTGCAGCCACGAAATTAAAAGACACTTGCTCCTTGGAAGGAAAGTTATGACCAACCTAGACAGCATATTAAAAAGCAGAGACATTACTTTGTCAACAAAGGTCCATCTAGTCAAGGCTATGGTTTTTCCAGGTGTCATGTATGGATGTGAGAGTTGGACTGTGAAGAAAGCTGAGTGCCGAAGAATTGATGCTTTTGAACTGTGGTGTTGGAAAAGACTCTTGAGCGTCCCTTGGACTGCAAGGAGATCCAACCAGTCCATCCTAAAGGAGATCAGTCCTGGGTGTTCATTGGAAGGACTGATGTTGAAGCTGAAACTCCAATACTTGGGCCACCTGATGCAAAGAGTTGACTCATTGGAAAAGACCCTGTTGCTGGGAAAGATTGAGGGCAGGAGGAGAAGGGGACAACAGAGGATGAGATGGTTGGATGGGGTCGCAAAGAGTCGGACACAACTGAGCGACTGAACTGAATTGAACTGACTGCATTGAATAATGTCCAAAGTTCTTGAGGGGCTGAGAGTCCTTACCAGCCAGAGTGAAGACCCTGATGCTGGGAAAGATTGAAGGCAGGAGAAAGGGATGACCGAGGATGAGATGGTTGGATGGCGTCACCAACTCAATGGACTTGGGTTTGTGTAGACTCCAGCCGCTGGTAATGGATAGGGAAGCCTGGCGTGCTGTGGTTCATGCAGTTGCAAGGAGTCGGACACGGCTGAGCCACTAACTGGACTGAACACAGAGTTATTATGAGACTTAAATAAGTTATTATTTGTGACATGCCTGGACTAATGCTTATCATGTTATATCCTTATTTAAAATATAAATAAAATTTAAAAACTACTTTTCTACTATTAATACAATACGAAGAGGAAACATATCTGTCTTAATTCTTGCTTGTATCCTTCTACAGCCATAGTTGCATGTGGAGTTGTTCAATAAATTAGAATTTAATAAAAGACTGACAAATATTGGGGGCCAGAAATGGTAAAAAGTTCATAAGTCTTCAGTGCTGTAGATCTTGAATAATATAACAGGGTTAATGTTACTACTGATTTTGGAGTCTCTCCCTGGGTGCTGCACAAATATCATTTTTACTTGACATTACAGCAGCCCTAAACTAGAAGAGTCAAATCTCCACCTCACAGATTAGGCAACTGAAATTTAAAGAGGCTAAATAACTTGTCCAAAGTCACAAAAGTAGTCTGACCAGAGCTTAGTATCAGATCCAGGTCATTTTGGTGTCGAAGTCCATTTTCCTCCCCTGCTACTCAATCTTTCCTCAAGAAAGAATGTTTGATGATATCAGGTAGGGAAGATTGAAATTCACAAGGAAAAATTTATAGGCGCCTAGGAAAAACAATATTACAGGATGTAATTACATATTACAAATACAATATTACATAAGAGTCTTTCAAAGACAACTCATCTTCCAGGCTGTCTTCTAAACAAACACTGAACCCAATGATTTTAGCAATATTCCACATAATTTGCTAATATTTTTTACAGCTGTCAGTTTATTGCAAAACTAGAGACTAAGTTTGAAGTCATGTTAGTTTGGTCTAAAGTATACTTAAGCAAACTGTCAGTACTTCTAAAGTTCAGGATTTTTATAGAATGCATATAAGATAGTTTCTCAGTGAGAAGTTGAAGAGAGAACCACTGTAATTTGATTTTGTGAAAATGGAAAAAAAAAGTCAAAAATCATTACATACTTAGTCATAAACCATAGTGCATAAGCCACAATTCATAAGCCTACATTCAGATCTATGAATTTAGAAATTTAGAAAATGAAGGAAAATGAGCAGAAGAGCTGGGCGGTTGTTGGAAATGATGCAAAGCTACCCAAGGAATCTTATGATACAAACTCACTCAGCCTGAATAACTCACGTAGCAAAATTTCAGGAAGAATGAAATTGAAGTTCGTGACCACACCTTATCTGTCCTTCCTGAACTGAGCCTTGTGTACTGATTTTATTTTACTGTGACATCTTATAAATGGATTACTGCGGGGCATATTGAACCTATGTCAATAATAAACATGATGCAACATAATCATTGAGCACAAGGAAGTTGCTCTTCATAAGAAGAAGACACAGGACACAGAGACACAGAGGGTTTTGATAAAGATCAATATGACAGCCATGGTAGCCACCTGAGCAACATTATTACCTTTAAATAGCTCTGATCTACCCTTTATCATTCCATAAAACATCAACAAATCATGCTTAGCTAATCATAACTGAAGACTGAATACATTCTCCTCTGTTTAAAAACATTGTTTTGAAATTATTTTCAAGGGACAGTCACTCCCAAAATCTAAAACAAGCCAGAGATGGATGGTATCAGGGGGAAAACTGAAACATTAGGGTTGTTTTTTTTTCCTTTTTTTTTTATCTCCCTTATTTACAACTGGATCTACTTTTTGTCTTGTTTGTGATTCAATTCTATTTGTCTGCTTAGCACCCAGTTTAAAGCTGCAAATTTACAGCTCACTGACTGTGGTGTCAAAACACATTTTGTGTTATTGCTGTACGAAATCAACTCTTCACAGTAATTGACTACAAGAAGGCAAATTTCAAATTTAGCTACAGCAATTAAACAAGGATTTCTATGTTTGCACAAAGTTCCGCTTTCACTTATTCGTAAGTGTTCTGATCGGTCTTTGAAATAAAAACATGATTATGTAAAGAAGTAATGGATGATCGAGCAAAGGCCTGAGAGTGGGTCTGCTCTAGAGAGTGGGAGGTTACTCTCACTTGTTTTCAGTAATTTTCCCGAAAAATTAATTGGAAAACTTAGTTCCTTTCAGCCATAAAATGGGGAAGTCGAACCAGTTGACCCGAAAGGACATTTTCCAGGTTTTACTTTCTATGAAAACAAAGCAACCTCATGAAATATGTGGTTAGAGCTGATAAATGAGTGATTCCCTTTGTGAATGACCTAGAATGTGTCATAAAAACAGAGAGAAGATAGACTTAGGATGGCAAAGGCAAGTGGAAATGGCAGCTCTTTGTGAGATATTATAATCAATAAACCATTACAGACTGTTCTTTGTTGAGTTTCTTCTCTCCAGGCAGCATTTGTCACAGTGTTTAAAACTCTTTTCTCATACTAGGTAGGTGCTGGCCCACTCTATGCATGAGGAAAGCATTCTTTAACATATCCAATGCATGTTACTGAGAAAAATTTAAGCCAAGGTCTGTCAAGTCTAAAAGTAAAAATAAAAAACTGAAAGTGTTAGTCTCTCAGTCATGTCTGATTCTTTGTGACCCCATGGACTGTTGTTTGCCAGACTCCTCTGTCCATGGGATTTTCCAGACAAGAATACCAATGTGGGTTGCCATTCCCTTCACCAATGGATCTTTCCCACCCAGGTTTCAAACCGGGCTGTCCTGCATTGGCAGGCAGATTTCTTTACTGTCTGAGCCACCAGGGAAGCCCCAAAAGTAAAAGGAGGTGTCGAGAAGTCAGATACTGTATTCTGAAATCAACAAGCCAAACAAAGCAAGCAAACAAACAAAAAACAGATCTTAACTCACAGCACGACCCTCTTTCACAGTAAGAAGAGTGTATACTTCTGTCTTTTGGGCACCCTTCTGAACAAACAGAAGTACGTGTGAGCGCCCTGGGGCTGAATAGCATGGCCACGGTGGAATGTTGTGGTAATATAAATTACAGAGAAGATGCATGGCTTTTCATCTCGTGCCCTCACCGCAGATGTCTGTGGGATGAAAGTAGGAGTCGCTGCCAGCTACCCGAGTCCTGCAGTTCTGACACCCTGTAATCGTTTGCTGGATTCCTAACCTCCCTCTTCATCCACCAAACCTCCTCTCAGGGCTGCTTTATGGTACACATTTCAGTAGAAAAAAACCAACTCGCATTGCAATTAATTTTGCCTTGATAATTTCACAACATCCTTTGAGATCACAATAACCCCCAGGATATTGTGCAATTGGGGCTGGAAATCTCTTGCTTAAGGTCCTAACTTTGTGAAAGAAAAGCAGGTGAAAGTGAGAGAATTGATCTCATTTAAAACAACTGAGTTGGCATTAGTGGCGAGGAATGAAAGGATTGGTAATGCTGGTAAAAGTTTATCTCATCCAAGTTAACATTTTTAGTGTTCATATTTTTTTACAGTATTTTTCTAGGCAATGCACTGTTGCTCACCCTGAAAAAAAGATTGTGCTATTTTGTGGGGGTTTTTTTATCCCCCTCTGGGACAAGCCTTCTGAAGCCTACCCTGACTCATCCATGTTAATTTAAAATAATATAAATAAGCAAATACATGACTCAATAAATGTGATGAGTAAAGAGAAAATCGTGTTTGGCTGGCAACCCAGTCCTACATTTTAATTAAAAAGCATGTCTCACACACCATCAATACGTTTTCAAGTGACCTGTCATGACCAGTTCTAATCGCAAGCATGTCATTCACTTGTTTGTAATAAATTGGCAGATTATGCTAATATAAGAAAGGAAGGCTATCAATTTTATGTGTGCCAGACAAGCAATGCCATCGATTTCAAAATTTATGATATGCCCTTGAAAGAGAAAGATGGTTAAGGATAGGATTTCACAAACAGAATAAAATGTTACAGAGGATAATCAATTATATATAGTTGACAAATAGGTGGAGAAAAACATTGTAAAATATTATGATTTCCTAATGGTCAAACACTCATATATTCAATGTCACCTTTTGTGCCTATTAATCTTTCAACAAAAGGAACTCTAATGATAGCAGATGTGTCAGTGATCAAGTTTGGGAAATTGACATTTTATAAGTACTTGACTAAAAATGTCATAAAGATTCCATTGATTGGGAGTCAATTTTTTTTAGTTCAGAGATAAGAAAACTATACAAAATAAGATAATATTAATTCTACCAATAAAGTTTTAAAAATCACTGTGATTTCTTCTATAGAAAAATCATTTAAGTTATATAAATGAGAGTTTGTAGTGACAGTAGGGATTTAGAGGCTCACAAGAGAATCCAGGGTAGATTTACGGTCAGAGAGAGCAATGAGATTATAGCTTAATAGGCACAATTAAGTATATCTTATATCCTACAGTTACAGCCAAATCCAGTTGCTTGTCTTTAATTAAAAGATTATATTTTTGTCCTGAAGCCCACTTTCAAAACACATGAAAAATCCCTTCATAAAACTGGAAAAATATATTTACACTACATTACTTATAAGCAGACCAAAGATCATCAATTTGTCTATGCTTATCAACCTAAAAACAAAAACACAGCAGACAAAGCAAAGGAAGTTAAACCCTTAAATCTTAGACTTGCATTTAGCCATTTTTATCTTACACAAATTTCATACATTTAAGCATGCACACACACACACACACACACAAGCATATCCATAATACCCAACATAAAAGATAATTGATTACTTCTAGAAAGTTCTGGAAGTATTTATTATACTGACATTTATCACATTTGAAAAATGTTCACATTAAGACATTAGTTGCTTATTGTATGAAATTTCCATATAGTTTGTCACTGTCCTAGCATAACAAAAAGATAAATTTATTTATTATGAATAGTCTTACTTGGGTAATTTAAGAATATTTGGTCCCAAATGAAATTTGGCCCCAATTGTTCAATTTCTTTTAATAGCTGATATGATTTTATATGCTATCTGCTATAAAGTAACTCCATAATTTTTTCTTAATCTTGACTATAATTTCTAGATACTTTTTAAAGATAAGCAAACAATTAGTTGCTTTTCAGATAAAAATGATATGTTTTTAAAACATTCTAAAATGAGGTCATTTGGAACATATTACAAATTTTGTTAAGAAATCTTTTCCTGAACATTTGTAAAACTCAGAGAGTAACAAATTTTAGCAAGTACAGTGTGTATTCATCTTCTGGGGGTGTTCTTTCTCACTGTGATTTGAATCTTTCTGTGTATGTGTTAGTTGCTCAGTCATGTCCGGCTCTTTGCCACCCCATTGACTGTAGCCAGCCAGGCTCCTCTGTCCATGGGATTTTCGCGGAAGGATACTGGAATGGGTTGTCATTCCCTTCTCCAGGGGATCTTCCTGACTCAGGGATCGAACCTGGGTCTGCCACATTGCAGGCAGACTCTTTACCATCTGAGCCATCAGTTTCCGATTTGAAATGATCCTTGTTTTGCATATGCAAGTCTATGGAATTCAAATGATGGATTCGTACAGGTCACATTTCTCCATCCAGTGTCTAACTGATTTTATCAATTTGTTTTTTTCATAAAGAAAGCAATAGTTTAAAATAAAATCATCGATACCTTATCTGTAATAATCACCAAATAAATTTCCATCCCCAATAGTCACCCTTTATTGGCTTCACCCATTTCCTAGTAGGCACATTTTTGACTCTAGATCAAACAATTTTTTATGGAAGAACCATTCTTAAGTGTTTTACAAAAGCATTTTCCTGTTCTGAGTTAGTTCATCGAAATGCATCCTGCCAGCACAACACCCTTTAATGCTCTCTTATGTTTTGAAGCTTTAAACAACCCCCTCCAGATGTGTCTAGAGTCTAAAATTAAGTTGTTTTTCTCTTTTCCTGTTTTTAAACCTCTCAAAGAATAAGTAATATTACTAACTGGCCTGAGATATGATCTTTTAAAATATATGTGGCATTAACATAATTCTATGATGCAAAAGTACAAAGACCGAAAGACCAAGGGCAGAGGAGAGCAGTCATGTTTTCTCAAGACTTGCATTATGCTGAACTCCCGTGGAATAAGTCCAAAATGGAATTAACTCCAAATGTTTCCTGCTTTCTTCCATCTTAATAGTTTCGTATTTCCTTCATTTCATGTCTCCCACAAGTTCCACATTTAAAGCTGTCATATTGAAAACACTGAATGTATTTATGCCATGTCTGTTTCCTGATATATATTTCAGTCTATCATATTATAGTAGTTACTAGACAAAAAGAGAGATTTCAGATTTATGTGTAATAGAGAACCTTAAATTAGGGAAGAAATGCATCTCTCTCATGCCAACCTTAAAATAAATCTCTCTTCTTATTCTAAAAGATATGACAATATTGGTGAAGTTATTTTTCCCATTAAACTGAAGAAACAACCAAGTTAGACCAAGCTCATGTTAAGAAGGCAGTGGAGACAGGATAAAAAACAAAAACAGAACAGAAGGAAATATTAGGACATGATGATAGTTAACATATAATCCACATTCCTATGGTTAGGGTCATAGTAAGATCTTTATTTATAAAAAAGCATTCAATTAAATCTTCCATAATATGCTGATATAAGTATTCTCAGCCCCTGCAGGTTACAGATGTTAAGTAAAACTGACCTGGGGTCACGCAATCAGAATCAAAATTAAATTTAACCGATCGGATTCCCCTAATCACATTTCTCCTCTCTCTTTTGAATAATCTCTGTAACTATTACACCTCAGTGCTGTTGCGAAAGAATATGAAGGAGAAGGAAAGACATAGAAGAAGGAAGAGGAGAAGCTGTAGGAGGAGGGAGACGTGAGGAGGAGGAGAAAGAGGAGGGAGTTGGCATGATGGGACATTACCACTATCTATATGTAGGTTCTCACTGCTAAGTCACTTCAGTCATGTCCGACTCTGTGTGACCCATAGACGGCAGCCCACCAGGCTCCCCCATCCCCGGGATTCTCCAGGCAAGAACACTGGAGTGGGTTGCCATTTCCTTCTCCAGTGCATGAAAATGAAAAGTGAAAGTGAAGTCGCTCAGTCGTGTCCGACTCTTAGCAACCCCATGGACTGCAGCCTACCAGGCTCCTCCATCCATGGGATTTTCCAGGCAAGAGTACTGGAGTGGGGTGCCATTGCCTTCTCCAAGGTTCTCACTATTGAAGTCAATTTAGACTGGCATTCTCTGATTGGATCGCTATTGTTTTGAATACCTAGCTTCCCAGTAGATTTCTGTGCAAAATAGAAAAGAAAAAAAAAAGAGGAAGCAAAGGAGAAGGAAGAGGATAAGAAGAAGGGGCAGGAGGAGAAGGAGGAAGAACAGGCAGAGAGAAACGAGTACTCCATCTAAATATTAATAACACATCTACTCAAATCAGACATTAGCAGGAGGGTGTTTATAGCCTCATTGCAATTCTTTTACTGCACAGTAGAGACACTGAGCTGGCTCTTGCCTCTCAAATTCAAATGTCAATGTAATGGCTAACTCATGCGAATAGTCTTTGTTTCCTGGGGATGAGCCAGCCAAGCAATAAAATTTCGATGAGAAAAGCTTCATGATGCTTGTTTGTGGTACTTTAAATAGTGCCAACTGCTACTACAGATGAAATGCACAGAGTTGTGAGAGCAAGAAAGCAACTGATTGAGTACACTCTTTCATCTTGAGAAATAATCTTTTGCCTCAATATGAGCTCCTTCCTTGGCCTTTTCCCATTTTGTCAACCCGACAGTTTCTTCTCAGCCCTTTTAAGAAGGGAGATGGGACCATCTATGACATGGAATTAAGCGTTTCCCCAATAAGAGTCCCAATTATACTATTTTCATACTTGCCTCATCAGTAATGGAATGTTTGAGTGCTTGTGCATATGAATAAAAGGATCTTCCTGCCAAAACTTAAATCCTAATCGAAGACAGGTAAAATGACTAAAGACTAGGTTCCACAGAATGAGCCTATAATTTTGACTGTAAAATAGCCCTCTTCATCAATCAGCACTGGTCAGGGGCCTAGGTTTAGACTTCAGAACATATTTTTTTCAGTCTAAATTTGTCAAAATAATGTGCATATTCAGTTACTTTATGAAACTACATCCAAGTAAATATGTGGGGAAAAAATAAAGACTTTCTTTTATATTTTCTTACTTCTGAAAATTACTCACTAAAGATAATCTGTTTAGCCATTTGTAAAATTATTAAAGAAAAATTATACAAATATTAATTGGAGTATAGATTTCTCTGATGAATAAAACATTTGTTAGTCTTGTAGTCCTTCCTCAATGTTGGACAAAGATTTTCATTTTTATAATGCCAATTCCTCTATTAACACAAGATTTTCTCGGCTACTAAGTTTAATCCATATGGCCCTGCTCTTAATCTACTACTTTTGTCATTATCGGGAATATACAAACCTGTATTTCCTTCTTAACCTGTGCTTTGGAGTACAATTGTATTTATAGCAGACCTTGCAAGAGCTATCTTTTTAAAAGATAATTAAATACATGAAGAGACGTATATATATATACACCTAATTGAGATACTATGTCCTTCACAGGATATATCCAATTGTATTTAAGCCTTTGCTAGTGATAGAAAAATTCAGTCAATATCACTTCTCTATGGCTGAGCAGTGCTTCTTTGCTATTACATCTTCCTTCCCATTTCACAGATTGTGACAAAGCTTCCCTTCAGTTCCAATGCTACTCAGCTTCCAAAGTCTGGTGGAAATCTCACCACTTCCTGAAATATCCAAGAACCCTTCTGAATCTGACTAGTCCTTCATTGTGAAAAAGGCAGATGGTGAGTGGCACTCAGATTAAATCTAAGGAGACCTGCTATACCCCACAAGTCTCTTTGCAGGGAGAGGGTGTTATAGATGTTGGATGGAGGCTGTATTGAATCCATCAGCTCTCACATTCTTCTCTTCTCAAGAAGGATGTTCCAGATGGTATGTATTAATGTGTATGTGCAATACTTTTGGCACAGAGTAGTGGCAAGATAAAATGTGAAGTAAACAGAGATGAAAAAGAAAGTTACCAATGAAACAAAACTGGAAGCATTTAGGTTTCTAAGTAAAAAAAAAAAAAAAAAAACTTCAGAGTATTAGATATCAAAACACATTTAGATAATTTATCTACACTATTGTTTCTTTGCTAGAAAATAAAATGAAATATCAAAGGCCCAGGCATCTGTTTTTTATCATGGAGCTATTTAAAAATGATTATTTTCTAAGAGTTAATACATTTAATTTGGTAAACATTGCAATTACATATTTCTATTGCTATTGGTCTTACTCATTTTCTGATATCATCCCATCATTCATCATTTTATTTCTGAAGCTTTATATAATAATTTAACTCCAGGCATACTGCATCTGATGCACTGAGTTGCCAGGCAATTAATGCAGATCTACAAATCCTTCAAGCCTGAGCATAGAGACTTATTTTGGTCATGGACTTCGCAGGTAGCTTACCTTGGCCTTAACTTCTATGGTAGTTTTTTTTATTGTTGGAGGTCAGAGCAGTAGGAACCAAATTCAGTCATCAGAAGCTCTGTACAAAAATTATTCAATTTCTGAACTTAAACATGATGTATATCTTCCCCAGACCCCTGCAAACTCAAGCATTTGTGGCTGTTGTACTTATATTTTCCATCCTTTCCTCTCTCTAAACTTTTATTTAAACTATTCCTCTTGCTTGAAGGATGACAGTGCAACTTGATCATAGTCTGCCCACAGACAATTCTCTGTGGGTGTCATGTGTTTCTACACATCTTAAGAGCAGAGGGTTCAGAATTCCCTAGTGATCCAGTGGTTAGGACTTCACACTTTCGCTCTTGAGGGCCTGGATTCGATCCTTGGATGGGGAACCTACAGCCTAGGAAGACAGAGACAACGTCTACTGGAGCAAGCTCAGAATTCTTCTGCAATATATTCTACTGCCTATGCAAGCAACCCATAGCTCCCTTTGCAAATTGTAGGAACCAGCAGAAGAAAATTCTGATACTTTTGTCACTGCTATTGCACTGAGTAATAAATGGCTTTTGTCTCTGACCCAGTAGTCTTGTGTTTTCTGCCAGCTCCCAAGAAGGTGGACTTGTTAGCTGGAAAATAGGATACATTCTGAGACCCTTCACAGTTCTTGGCATTTTCCTTTCTTTTTCCTTATAGGAATCTTTATTGATTTATTCTTGTGTGCATATTATATATGCCAGTGTTTTCAAAACCTTCCCTGAAAACAGGGCTGTCCTAGAGTATATTCTAAATAACAGACTATGTGGCCTCTCCTAGAAAATCTAATTCTTTGTTGGCTTAGATGGTAAAGTATCTTCCTGCAATGTGAGAGACCCTGGTTTGATCCCTGGGTTAGGAAGATTCCCTGGAATCTTGGAGAAGCAAATGGCTACTCACTCCAATACTCTTGGCTTGATAATTCCATGGACAGATGAGCCCAGGGGGCTACAGTCCACAGGGTAACAAAGAGTCAGACACAACTGAGCAACTAACAACAGAAAATCTGATTCATAGGTCTGAATTGGACTTGGAAATCTGCTTGTTGGTTTTAAACAGTGCTTCAAATAATTATTATCTATGGGAAGATAAAGTATCTAAATATGTATCATCAGTCCAGGTAAATGAAAAACCCACCAGCTCTTGTTGGAGTCTTCAAAAAGCTTTAAATAAATAATACTAATACCTTACCTCATTTCTGAAAAAGGTGAAAAAATTTTTAAAAGGACCAAAATCACTTTCATTACTGGTAAAGATCAGATTGGAGACATAGTTTTAGTCTATTGCTCAGGTGGGTCTGCCAGTTAAATCCTAAAATTAGATAGATTTATCCATTTGGTTTTAGGCAGAACTGAAGGACAGGGCTTCTCATGAAGAAGGCTCTCACTCAGATGAAAATTATGACAGAGAACTTTGGAAGTTTTATCATGAGTTTTGACATAGAAAATGAAAATGATAAAAAATTAGGCAACAATGAGAATTATAAAGTATTTAAAGTAAGAATTGGAATAATCTGATCACAGAACCAATATATATTTGTCTTTCACTTTGGTAAGTACAGTTTAGAGTTAAATTCCCACTTAAGTCATAGTCTTCTGACTCATAGAGGTTAATAAATTTGCTAATGATCACAAGGTCAATAAATGTTACAGCTAAAATTCAAGTTTCCAACTCTAAAGCCCTCCCATATTGTACAAAAATACTAAAGAGTTACAAATGGTAATTAGGCTGGAGGAGGAAGAGTCAGTGAAAATAGGTAGAAGGTTGTTGCAATACTGGGGATAAAGAACAGTGCATATAGTGAGGGGCTCAGTGAAGAGCATAAATACAAGTAATCTGATTCTATAGAGAATTTTATTTTCATTATTTTCATTTTGATTTATTGAGACCTCAGTGATTCCTGGCCTTGCGGTATACACTGGAGTAAAAACACAATAAAACCTACACCTTGACTGAAAAGTTTCGTAATTTAATGAGGGACACAAACCAATGCACGGCTACAATAAACTTAGTCATTGTCATCTCAGAATTGCATGTTACATGTACAGTGGAAACTCCTAAGAGTAATCAATTATTCAGAAATGGAGAGAATAAGGGGAAATCAGGAGAAGTTTTTCCATAAGTAGTTTCAGGAATTAGTGAGACACTCAATACACAGATCGTTTTCTAACACAGAAGTGATATATTTTAAAGTTTAATATATGCATAAATATACAAAATCAGGAATGGATAAAAATAGGTAGCTAGTGGGAAGCTGCTGTATAGCACAGGGAGCTCCGCTTGGTTCTCCATAATGACCTAGAGGGACAGTATGGGAGGGGCAGGATGGGTGGTGGGGGTAAAGGGAAGCCCAAGAAGGAGGGGATATATGTAAACATATAGCTGATTCACTTCATCGTACAGAAGACACGAACACTATATTGTATGGCAATTATGTTCCAATGAAAAAGTTTATATAAATCACCAAAAACATCTCCTAACCCAGTGATATTTGTCATTAACATTTGGTATGGGTTTTGCCAAGCTATTTTTCTATACAATAATGTATCTTGAGTGAGATTTATTAAAGAGAATTAGCATAACGATAACTTTTGATCTGTGGTTGGATGACACGCACTTCTAGCAGTGGACCATGGCAGCCTAAATACACCTTCTCAGAGTCCTTGAGTTTTCCACAAGCCACCAATCTTTATCAGATGGGTAACATCCCTATGAATTTCCATTCATTCATTTATTTAGTCAACCAGCCCTGCACCCTTACAATGTCCAGGTGCTGGGCTGGCTGCTCAGAGAATAGGATTCGGCTCTAATAAGGGATTATACAGTAAAGTAAGGGATAAGCAGTTTAGTGAGGGATAATCCAGTAATTCTATATCTGGAAGTGTACCTTCAAGGAGATATTAGACTTCTTACCAAGGGATCAATAGAAAGTTTACCATGATTTCAAACTGCCCAGAACTGAAAGTGTAAAAACAAAAAAAAGTGCTTGAGTACACTCACCTAACAACACAGTATGTAATGTGTATTATCCTTTTTTCTGAAATGATCTTTTCCTCACTCTTCCCATGACTAACTTCTCCTTCAAGTCTTAGCTCCAATACCTCTTCCTCCTCGGAAAGATTATTATCTCATTGAAAGAAGCACTTGTTAATCAAACAAATCACTCTATCATATCATTATATTTATTTCCTTTAGAGGATTAATCATACTCTAAATTCATTTATTTATTTTATTATTTATTACTTGTCTGAATCACTTAAACGTAAATTATCAAGCAAAGCACCTGGTTGGGCTTCCCTGGTGGCTCAGATGGTAAAGAATCTGCCTGCAATGTAGGAGACCTGGGTTAAATCCCTGGGTTGGGAGGATCCCCTGGAGGAGAGCATGACAACCCATTCCAATATTCTTGCCTGGAATATTGGCAAGAGACAGAGGAGCCATGGGGTCGCAAAGAGTCAAACATGATTGAGTGACTAAGCACAAGCACCTGATTTAAGCACAACTTAAATACCAGACCAGCCTATAACCCGAATAAGTGGAACCTTCTCAATTTCTTTGGAGGTTACCATAAACCATCCCAACACCCCAGGACTTCTCTGAGACCTTTTCAGTTGGTTCTCATTCTAATAAAAAGTGCCTGCGCTACACTGGTATTCGCTGTCCAAGGTATTCTTGCCAGAATGCTGGAGAATGGCCACCTCTCCACAAACTTGAGTCTCTTTGGCTGAACTAAGAAGTGAGAACCTTTTAAACTCTCTCATTCTCCTTGTGATATTTACTTCTTGAATATATATCTCTATTTTCTTCTAATGGTATTTTTAAAAAATTTCATGATTTCTAAAGCAACAGTAGACATTTTAATACATTTACAGTGTTATTTATCTGCCATGGTGTAGAATCAAAGTGTGCCACAAAATCATATTTTTCAGATAACTAAATGTGTCTATTTCAAGCTCCAACATTTTATTTAATTGTAATCATTTCTATGAAATATTATAGAACAATCTATCCTAATAAAATGTACTGAGGATCTAAATTTTTGTTGATTCAACAAAGATGATTATTAGGGGCAGAATTTTTTTCTCCATACTTTAATAATAAAAAGAAGACCTTAGATGTGACAACCTAAAAGGGGGAAAAGAGGTAAAAGAAAAAGATGAATCCAGCACCCCAGTACAAAAAAGGGTGACTCTGGAAAGAAAGAAGATTCCACACATAAGCAATATCATATGATACTATATTCTAATTTCAAATATTCGAATGGTTCCCAGGTTTTCACAAGTCAAATATGTACTTCTACCTATAAACATGAGTGCAATGTGTGTGGTGTGAAATGTTCTGGCAGAGTTTGTGTGTATGGACCGTAAACAAGGCTGTGCACCAAAGAATGGATACTTTTGAACTGTGGTGCTGCGGCAGATTCTTGAGAGTCCTTTGGACTGCAAGGAGATCAAACCAGTCAATTCTAAAGGAAATCAACCTTGAATATTCATTGGAAGGACTGATGCTGAAGCTGAAGCTCCAATACTTTGGACACTTGATGCAAAGAGCCAACTCATTGGAGAAGACCCTGATGCTGGGAAAGATTGAGGGCAGGAGGAGAAGGGGACGACAGAGGATGAAATGGTTGGATGGCATCACTGATTCAATGGACATGAGTTTGAACAAACCCTGGGAGATAGTGAAAGGCAGAGAAGGCTGGTGTGCTGCAGTTTATGGGGTCGCAAAGAGTAGGACAGGACTTAGTGTCTGAATAACATTATATATATATAACATATCTTAATGATAATGTCATAGAGCCAGTGACAGATCTGGCATTTGAATAATTGTCCTTTATCTGAAACCTACTTTTTGTGATTCTGTATATTTGCTTTGCATCCAGCCTAAGGATAGTCTGGACAGTACAGAGAGCACCCTCTCTGCCCATTTGATAACTGGGGAAGGGAAAAACCAGATACACCTTGAGAGGAATGTACTTCTGCAGTCAGGGTTACTCAGTAGGATGACTCTTGCCCTTCCTGCCTCCATGCCCTTTCCTCCTTGGCCTCAGGTCTGCCATCACTCTGCCCTGCACAGAGCACCTATGCTCATGAAGCATCCCATTGGCCTAAATACTTGAAATCATCCCTGCATTATAGCCTTTCCATGATCAACCTATAGCATCATTTTTTCTCTCTATCTTCCAGATAAAATTACATAAACAATCAGTATGTCACCTTCTGCTTTTGAAGGAAGTAAAAGTTGATGAACTGTGCAACAATTTCTATCAGATCTCAAGAAATCAATGGGCCAGATGGTCAGAGATGGGCTGCCCAATTTTCCAGGAAACTAAAATGGATTTATTCCAGGAAAGCCAGACCTAGGGGAACAAGGGAATATTGTATTCTTTCTTCTGATATGACAACGGGAAAATGCAAAACTCAAGTTGCTGGTGTTATAGGATGAGGGTGCTAGACAGATATATATAGATGGATATTAAAATAGTTCATATTCAGGATAATATTAAATAATATAAAATATGAACAGATAGACAAAATATAGGATTCATAAGTCCCTGGTGCCAAAGCTCATCATACTGTATGGAGAACATAGCATTTTCACACATTTTTCAGGGAAAGAATTGCAAATCCTCAAATTATAAATGCTTCCATATTATAATGTGTCTTATATAATAATGTATCATGTATAATTGAAAAAAAAAAAGCTGGGCTAAAATCAGAAAACATGAATTTTAATCCTGGCTTTGCGAATACTGAGCTATCTGGCTTTGATAAATCATGTATTTTACTTAGTGCCTTGGGATCTTTGCTACAAAAAGGAACAGGAAAATTCTCACTATGTGACCCAAAAGGTCTCTTCCAGCTCTGAAACTCTTTGACTGAGATGGAGTCCATCCAGGCTCACCGCTCTGCAAATATAAATGAGGTCGTATTGTCACTCACACTGCGGTCACATATGTTCACCTGTCCCTGACCACAGACTCACAGGCCCTCAGCACCCATATTACTCTCTCTGAGGTCAACCCCAGCTGTTTCTGGGTCAGAGGACATAGCAAACCCCAGTAAGGCTCTATTCTGAGCCCCTCAAGTCACCTTGATGAGCTGGTGCACCTGCTAACCAAGTGCCAGGAGGCTCCTGTCTTGACAACTAAGTGAGGGGGTCTCAGAGCCCAGCTCTTCTGCCTTGAGACAGCACAAACTGCCAGTTATTAGGGCTCTCTGTGAGATCATCTCCTGAGATCTCATCCTTGCCTGCCCGCTTCTTCCACTCCCTGGGGAGTTTCACATATGCTTGAGAGAAAGGCCCTTCTTGCTTTTCCAAGCTGGACATCCACTGCCTGCCATCCATGTAAGGGTTGTGTTTTGCCAGGATGTGGCTGGAGGTGACATCGTGCTCACTGCTCTTCTGCCAGGAGTGCCGTCTCCCAGGGGAAAGACTGAGGGCATGAGAAGGGGATGACAGAGGATGAGATGGTTGGATGGCATCACAAACCCAGGGGATGCTGAGTTTGAGCAAACTCTGGGAGATAGTGAAGAATAAGGAAGTCTGATGTGCTGGGGTCCATGGGGTCACAAAGAGTCGGACATGACAGAGCACCCGAACAACGACAAAGGTCATCCTCACATATGCAAGATACCAAGAAGCCCCGTGTCTTCTTTGGTCCTCTCAGCCCCAGCTGAGTCACAGTGAATTCTTGTCAGAAGTAAGAAAGCCTGTTTCTTTCCAACCGGGATGTACTTTGTGTCAAAACCTCAGAGCCGAGCTACAGGCGCTCTTCCTTTCGTAAAGCTCATTGTGCAAACAGGATCTTCCTTTTTACCATGATTCTTTTAGTAGTCAACCTTAGCTACTGGCATGCAGAAGATTAAGAAAACAAAATCATCCTGATTTCTCCATTTCCCTGTCATTTCTCTGTGTCAAAATTTACAGGTAGAATGCTTAGAGAATCACTGGAACCATGATCAAACTGAATTCCTGTTGCTGACATCCAGAATCATGTTATGGACATAGATAGATCAGGATTCCAAATCTGATACCTCATGATCTCTCTAGGTCTCTCTTAGCTCCAAGCCTTTCAACTTTAACTCATCCTACCAAAACAAAGTGGCACAACTCTTTCATTTATAAAAGTTACTTTAAAAAAAATTCACTCATAGAAAATCATTAGTATCCAATTTGTTTCCTTGGATTTTAATTAAAATTCCCATACAAGGAAACACCATCCAGGTGTTTATTTCCTTTCTTATTATCTTCTTCAGGAATCTTAAAGTAATAATGCTGGTTAATTTTCATATTACTTACTTGATAATCACCAACAAATGTGTCCTTTAATTACTATAGGAGAAAGGAGACTAGCATCAATCTGGTAGTGAAATAGTACCAATAGTCCTATTTGTTCTGGGCCTTATCAGGTCAGCTTGGAAGATGTTCAGGCCAGTGGAACAAAAGCTAGATTAGGAGTAGCAACATTACATGCAACATGCACAGAAGACATGACTTAAATCACCATACTTGTCCCTCCTCTTAAATAGATACCTTTCCATTAGAATAAAAGAATGATCATATTCACCTCTTGCTTTTATGTACAATACATCCATCATATGAGATTAGCCTCCTGATTTAAATCAATACCATCTTATCAATTGTTTCCTCTCATCCATCGTTTTGTCTTCCTGCATCTAAGATAATTACATGTGTCTGTCAGAATTTATTAACTAGGCAGTGGAATAGAAAACACAATTTTTATTTCTAGTACTTCCATTAATTCCTGGAAGAACTTGATTAGACATTTCATCAGTGGAAACCAATCACATTTTGTTATGCTCCATCCTGCTTGTGACCTAGTTTGGGGTTACTGTTTTTCACTTTCTCAGTCATGTCTGACTCTTTGCGACGATATGGACTGCAGAATGCCAGGCTTTCCTGTCCTTAACCATCTCCCAGAGTTTGCTCAGTCTCACATCCCTTGGCTTTGTGATGCCATCCAACAATCCCCTCTTCTGTCGTCCCCTTCTTCTCCTGCCTTCAATCTTTCCCAGCATCAGGGTCTTTTCTAGTGAGTCTTATAAAAGAAGGTATCCAAGAAAGATATGATTTCTGTTTGATTCAAGTTTATAATGTAAGAGAGCAACAGAGAGACAGATCAAGCATTGTTTAAACACATATTTAAACGTACATTTTTAATCTGGCTTTTATAAGATTTCCCTTAGGTCATACCTCTTAAGGAAGACTTTTAAGGAAGTAAAAAACTATTAAGAACAAGATGAAATCAAAATGCCCCAAATCATTTGACCTAAGTAACTCTAGAAAAGTGGTTCTTAAACTTTTGAGGGGTCACCAGTCCCAAAAAAAAACAGGTGGGTATGTAAGCATTGGATTTTTGTGGAAAATGTTAAAGAATTCAAAAACCTTTGAAGTGCCTTCCGTACCCTAAGTTAATAGCCTTGAGTTTAGGGTTTGGCAGAAACAATTTATGAAGCATTTAAGCTTGCTAAAACAGGGCAACATTTACCCAGATTATGATCTCCTCTTTCACTTTCCCGTTTTTCTCCAGCTCTCTGTTTTCCTTACACAAATTCTGTTTGTTTCTGTCTCTGTCCTCCACTTTTTGATCTTTTGAGAGTCGGTTCAAAATATTAAACTGCTTATATTCTCCTACACTTCACATGAGCTTTAAGAGGAGAAACAAGATAACAATGGATAAAAACAGGAACCTCACAAAGCTTTTCCTTTAGCCTCTCTTTCCTGATGATGTGGTGGATCTGGACTTATTAAGATCCCCAGCTTATCAGCTACATCCCTGCCCTGGAGGAGATGGTTGTGGATTTCGCTAGGCCACCAGCCTTCTTTGCCTTTGCACCTTTTTATAAACAGGGCATTTCTCTCTCTGCCTTGCTTGAGAATCATTGATGTACACCTTTCAAGTGTGTGTTAGTAATTTATCACCGTGAAGAAACATTTCCCAAAACTTGGTGGCTTAAAATAGCGAACACTTCCCATTTCAGTTTCTGAGGGTCAGGGTCTGGGTGTGGCTTCATAGGATGCCTGTTTAAATGCCAGCAGGGACTGTCAGAAGGGTCCACTCCAAGTCTGTTCTCTCGGCTCTTGGCCATTGGTGACAGAGGTCAGGCCCTTGCCACCTGTTCCTCCCCACAGGGCAAATCAAGGCCCTGCAGCTGTTTCCCCCCTAACAAAGCAGCAAGGGAATGAGAAAGGAAGCTGAGGACAGGTGCCACAGTCTTTCTGAGACCTAACCTTGAGAGTTTCATCCTGCACTCCAGTTGTGTTTGATTCACTTGCAGCATTCCCAGGACTAGCCTCTGTTCAAGGGAGGAGAAATACATTTAAGTGTGATGAAGGGCATGGCAACCCACTCCAAAATTCTTACCTGGAGAATCCCACAGAG
Source organism: Bos indicus (assembly GCF_029378745.1). NCBI lineage: Eukaryota > Metazoa > Chordata > Mammalia > Artiodactyla > Bovidae > Bos > Bos indicus. Next base: position 114,215,337 of record NC_091761.1, read on the forward strand.
AGGAGCCTGGTGGGCTACCGTCCATATGGTCACAAAGAGTCGTACATGACTGAAGCGGACTAAGCTTGCATGCATGTGAATATCAGAAGGCGGGAGTCACCAGGGACCACCTTCACAGGTATGAACAGAGAAGGGAGAAGAAGTCAGGTGTGTTTCTTTCCAGTCTCTTTATCTATAGTCTCTACGGTTTAGAAATAGGTAAGCAAATGACTCTGCTTACTTTGCTAACAGAAGTGTAAGAAGATGACTGTACACTGACTTTCTATTCCAAACAGCAGTGAAAGAGAACTCCTGGTGGAAGGTGACTGGGAGCCAGCAGGTGGTTGGGTAGTCAATCCTAGGAAGTTTCTGGCTGAGGCTCCTCATCACCCTCTTTACATGGGTTTTTGGTTTGTTTATTTGTTTTTCCCTGGATCACTTTATTTTTTTTAACTTGTTTTACCTTCAACAGTGAAAACTTCCCCAATTATCTCCAATTATCAAGTTCCAAAGCAGAGTGTTACATTTGATACAACTGATGAACCTATGTTAATACCACATAATCACTCAGAGGCCAGAGTTTACATGATAGCTTCCTACTGACTTTGTACATTCTACGGGTTTGGAGAAATGTATAATGACATGGACCCACCATGATGGTATCATACAGAATATTTTCATTCCCCTAAAAATCCTGTTCCTTGCCTATTAATTCTTCCCTGCGCTAACCCTGGAAGCCTCTCATCTTTTTAATGTGTCTATAGTTTTACTTTTTCTAGAATGGCATGTCAGTGGAATATACATTATGTAGCCTTCCCAGATCAACTTCTTTCAGTTGGTAGTAATTGTTTCCTCCATATCTCTTTGTGGCTTGAGAGCTCATATTTTTAGTACTGAATAATATTCCATAGGTAGCGTCACCTTATCAAATTCCATAGATAGCGTCACCAACTCAATGAACATGAACTTGAGCAATCTCTGGGAGAGAGTGAAGGGCAAGGAAACCTGGTGTGCTGCAGTCCTTTGGAGTCACAAAGAGCTGGACATGACTTAGCAACTGAAAAACAGCAATAATATTCCATCATATTCATATACCATTATTTATTTATTTGATCACCTACTCACCATCTTGGGTAGTTTCCTTTTTTGGTATTTATGTATTTATTAATTTCTGAATGTGTCAGGTCTTAGTTGCTGCACATGAGATCTTTTGTTGTGGTTTGCAGGTTCCAGAATGCATGGGCTCAAGGATGTAGTTGAGGCTCACAGGCTTAGATATCCCATAGCATGCGGGATCTTAGTTCCCTGATCAGGGACTGAACTCACATCCTCTTCTTTGGAAGATAGATCCTTAACCACTGAACCACCAAGGAAGTTCCTTGGTTACTTTCAAGTTTGGCAAGCATGAATAAGGCTGCTATAAATATCCGTGTGCAGTTTTCATGGGGACTTAAGTTTGGTTTTTTTTTTAATTAATTTGGGTAAATACCAAAAAGCCCAATTTCTGGATCATATAGTAAGAGTTTGTTTAGTTTTGTAAGAAACTGCCAAACTGCCTACCATTTTATGTTCCCACCAGCAATGAGTGAAAGTTTCTTTTCTCTACAGCTTCACTAGTATTCACTGTTGTCAGTGTTTTGGATTTTGGCTATTCTAAAAAGTATCTAGAGCTACCTCACTGTTTTTTAAATTTGCGTTTTCCTGGTGACATGCAACACGGGACAGCTCTTCATATTTGCTATCTATATATCTTCTTTGATGAGGTATATTGAGGTCTTTAGCCATTTTTTAAATCAGATTTTTAATTTTCTTGTGGACTTTTAAGAAGTCTTTGTATATTTTGGGAAACAGTCCTTTATCAAATATGTCTTTTGCAAGTATTTTCCCCAAGTCTGTGTCTTCCTTTCTCACTCTTTGAGATTATCTTTTACAGAACAGAGTTTTTAATTTAGATGAAGTCCAATTTATCCGTTATCTATCTCATGAATCATGTTCTTGGTATTGTATATAAAAAGTTATTGCCATATCCAAGTTCATCTAGGTTTTCTCTTTATGCTCTCTTCCAGAAGTTTTATAGCTTTGCTTTTTCAATTTAGATCTGTGATCCATTTTTGAGTTACTTTTTATGAAAGGTGTAAAGTCTATGTCTAGCTTCATTTTTGCATGTATCTAGTTATTTCAACACCATTTTTTGCTTAGAAATCTTTTTCACTTTTGATTCATTTTCTAATTTATAACCTTTGCCTTCCTGTCTAAAAAGCAATCATTCACTCTTCAAAACAATCCAAAGATTCAAATGTTATTGTTTTATTCAAGAACCTGAGATGGTTTAACTCCTTGGCCTCTCATAGCTCCTTAAATCTGCAGCTGTGTTTATTTCAATGAGACCTGTAGACATAACTTACCTTAGCCTGTGGGACTTCTTGAAGCCTCTAGGAATAATGCTTAACAAGAACTTACATGTTTAGCTGGATCATACCTTATTATAATCCTCTGTAGCTGATCTAGGTTTTCTTTTCATCCTGATTGCAGTAAATGAACTCGTGTTTTATTCTTGGTGGCCGTGAGTCAGGGTTCAGTAGCTGGGCATGACTTTCCTCAACTGAGTTTCTGCCAGTTGCTCTAGTTCTCAGCTCCAGTCCTGGTGTGCCCTTCTGAGATCCTAAAGGAGCTACAGCAATGTACACCTCAGCCTTGGTCTTCACGCCTGTATCCCTGCTGCCTGTTGCCAGTGCCCTATCTTATGCTCTCTATTACCTTGTGCTTGGATCCTTCATGATCACCTATCTTGTCCAAACAGGTCTGACTTATCTCTGGATCCTGATCATCCTGTTTTGTCTATCCTGCTGAAACCCAAACCTCTGTTCAGTTCATTTCCTTTGGTGGTTCTCCCATTATTCTCAGACAATGAGACTATTTTGAATTGAAAGTACTCAACATTATTGAGTGCCTCCAGAAGAAAGAGAAACAAAGAATTCATTCATCAGATCCCCAAAGCTGCTGGTTTTGCCTAGCTTTGATGCATGTGTCTAAATCCTAATTCTACCCATACAACAGAAACTGCTACTTGTTAAGAAAAAATTGTTCTTCTCTTCCAGAGTAACAGGCCGTACCTGAGTGCACAACTACTCAAGTATACCACATCTTCCTGTTTGGGGTATTTAGGTGTAGCCACCTGGACTTCTCTGGTGGCTCAGATGGTAAAGTCTGCCTACAATGCAAGAGACTCTAGTTCAATCCTTGGGTTGGGAAGAACCTCTGGAATAGGAAATTTCAACCCACTCCAGTATTCTTGCCTGGAGAATCCCGTGGACAGAGGAGCCTGGCGGGCTATAGTCCATGGGGTCACGAAGAGCCGGGCACAACTGAGAAACTAACATATACACAGGTTATTAAACCCCTTCAATGGAGGATGAGTGGAAATGAAATATGGAACTTCTGCCTCATTTGCTTAGAAAACATTTGCTCTGGAATTGCTCCTCACTTTTTTTTGCTGCTTGCTGAAAATGAGAATGAGAATGCTCCTTTGAAAGCTATGCATTGAGGATGTCAGAACCACCCTACCCTTCAGGTGATGACTTCTGGAAACAGGAAGTCCTTCCTTCCCTATGCCATAGAAGATAAAAAGCAAAGTTCTATTTTGCAAAACTACTGTTCTTTGGGTCGCTTAGTTGGATCAACACAGCCTTCACTCTAGTGACTACAGCATAATTATTTGAAATCTTATATTTAGTCCTGTAAAAATAACAGATCCATAGTGTTCCCGTTCTTCTATATGTTGAAATAGCTGATTAAAGGCCAAATATAATTTAAAAAGAAAGTCATTAAAATAGTGTGTATCCCAGAAATTAGTCAGACTTCTATCTTACTATGTGCCTCTCTGTCACTCCTTTCTTAGGAGGTGGGGTGTGAAAGAGGAAAGTCCTCAGCTGTCGTTTGTGCTTCATTAGTCAGGCAAATAAAGGGTTACTGTCAATTGGTAAAACAGATTATATGCTGACATGAGAGCCAAATAATTTGTTAAAGGAATCTGACTGACCACATTGCAGTCTCCTGGGGGTGATGCTGTACATACAATGTCCACAGAAGGCACTTGTATTTCTTTGAAAGCGAAAAGTAAAAGTATTAGTACCTCAGTCATACCCAACTCTTTGCGACCCCATGGACTGTAGCTCATCAGGCTCCTCTGTCCATGGAATTCTCCAGGCAAGAATACTGAAGTGGATAGATATTCCTTTCTCCAGGGGATCTTTCCCACCCAGGGATGGAACCCAGATCTCCTTCATTGCAGGCAGATTCTTTACCATCTGAATTACTATTTGAGTCCATATTTCTCTGGGCAGCAGCTATTGGACAAAACAAAAAAAGCAAGAATAAAAGGAAGCAAATGTCCAAAGCACATGTAAACCGGGGCAATTATCACTTTAAAGATTTAATTTTTTTTTTTTTTTTTCTGAAAGTGAAATTCATAGAAAAATTATAAGGGGCATCTTATCAATGGTTCCCAAACTAGGGCCACAGGATGCCCTGAGATATTGATGAAACTATGGACCCTTTTCCTGGGAAAGTCCACAAACATAATTAATTTTGCATACAGTGTGAAATGGTTCACAAACACCCATCAGCTCCGGCACATCCACAGATCACAAATTCTAATAAGAAAGTTTACGAACCAGGCATTTTAATGCAAACTAGCTCAATGAAATACATATTATTTTCCAAATTTTACAGGAAGACACAAAGAATTTTAATCGGTGGTTCAAAGCCACACAGTTACAGAGGAGAAGGCCAAGTGTGAAGAGCAGCCTTCTGAGCCCCAGGGTACCACCCCTCTACTACATCTCACTGTTCCAGTGCTTACAGGAGAGTAGGTGCACCATCTGGGGTCCGAAAGCTTTATGATTCGTGTAAGCATTGAAATGGCTGCACTGAGTGCAGACCCAGAATTTGGATCCCGGTCCACATTGTGCAATTTGAACCCAGACATGGTCATTTGACCAACTTAAGAAGAAAGCAAATTGCCCCTCCTTATCCTCTCCAAGAAACCAGAAACGGAAATCAGAGGTAGGGAAGCAGCATGACATGAGATAAGGACCATTGTTGCTGACTAAATAAAAATAGATATTGATTACTAGATTAATTAAAGCAAGTTACAAGTTCTAAGTTTCAAAAAAGCAGTCCTTGGTATCCAGTAATAAAATGAAATTAAAAATCTGTGCAAGTCTTCTCTACATAAACTGACAATCACTCTGCAAAAGATCTCTATGCAGTTAACATATGGGGAATAGTGTCAAGTTCTACTAAAGAGACAAAATAGATAAAAAACGATGGATGGCATCACCGATTCAATGCATATGAACTTCCATTCCAGGAGATGGTGAGGGACAGGGAAGCCTGGCATGCTGCAGTCTATGAGTTGCAAAGAGTCAGACATGACTTGGTGACTGAACAGTAGATAAATAAGGGCTTCCCAGGTGGTGCCTGAAGTGGAGGACACTTGGGTTCAAACCCTGGGTCAGAAAGATCCACTGGAGGAAAGCATGTCAACCCACTCCTGTATTCTGGCCAGGAGAATTCCATGGATAGATGAGCCTGGCAGGCTACAGTCCATGGGGTTGCAGAGTCAGACACAACTGGAGCAGCTTAGCATGCAGCATGCATGCATAGATAAATAAAGGTTGAACGATGCAGCGTAAACCATAGGAGACACAATCCTTTCTCTGAAATGTGTTCTTTCAGACCTACTGGGATATCCCCCCTAAGGTCAAGGGGCAGTTTCAGAAGTTATCATGGAAATTATACAAATTTCTGTTTATCAACCAACCACATCATGACAAGTACTTCTAGATTCCCACTCATTTAACTTGCAGTTTGAGTTTTAGGCCAAACACACGATGCCGACACTGATAAATGTATGTTAACATTTACAATAAAGAAACAAACATTAGTTTATCCTGCTGTCTCCCTTTGACAAACCATGCTCATCTGGGGGCACATGGAAACACATTTCAGAGGCTCGTGGCACATGCACATATCCTGCCTTGAGTCAGGTTCCTTGTTTATCACCACATGAACAGTTCTCTGGTATATTTTTAGCACAATGTGTTATCCTAGACTGATCATATGTTCACAGATTGTGGGGCGCCTGTGAAAGACTTTCCACTGTACTTGCTATTGGGCAAAATCACGTCTGCTACCTGGTATTCATGCAGAGTAAACTGTAATGTGGAGACAGATGGTATGACCAAGTGGGAAAGAGATGCTGTCTGCAAAATCAGGAGAGCAGGGGATGCTCTAACAGGGGATGAGAGAGGAGTGAACAAGTGAACCCCAGGGTGAAAATAGGATGAAAACATAAAAGAGTGTCAGTGTTGAAGGTCACTGCTTTGGATTTTGCCAAGATCTCAGCACCAAATGAGCATGTGAACATTTCAAGGAAAGTGATAACTCCAGGTTCTCCAACTGGTGAGTGGGATCTGACTGTTCAAGCCTCAGGGGTTTAATACAGGATTCAATACATGATACTTTGCATGAGAAGATTTGAGAAACACAGTCATTCAAGGATACGTTGCCTAATATATTCCATTCTGCGTTAGAAAATAAACGAATTGTTTTCACTGGAAGTTGTTTGCTAAACTATAAATGAGATCTCACTAGTATTATATACTTTGTACTGTTCATGATATTCTCATTGTTCAGGTCAGTTCAGTTGCTTGGTCATGTCCCACTCTTTGCGACACACCAGGCCTCCCTGTCCATCACCAACTCCCGGAGTTTACTCAAACTCATGTCCATTGAGCCTGTGATGCTATCCAACCATCTCATCCTCTGTCATCCCCTTATCCTCCTGCCTTCCATCTTTCCCAGCATCAGGGTCTTTTCAAATGAGTCAGCTCTTTGCATCAGGTGGCCAAAGTATTGGAGTTTCAGCTTCAGAATCAGTCCTTCCAATGAACATTCAGGACTGATTTCCTTTAGGATGGACTGGTTGGATCTCCTTGCAGTCCAAGGGACTCTCAAGAGTTTTCTCCAACACCACAGTTCAAAAGAATCAATTCTTCTGCATGCACATCCATACATGACTACTGGAAAAACCATAGCTTTGACTAGACAGACCTTTGTTGACAAAGTAATGTCTCTGCTTTTTAATATGCTGTTTATATTGGTCATAACTTTTCTTCCAAGGAGTAAGCATCTTTTTATTTCATGGCTGCAGTCACTACCATCTACAATGATTTTGGAGCCAAAAAAAATAAAGTCTGCCACTGTTTCCACTGCTTCTCTATCTATTTGCCATGAAGTGATGGGACCAGATGCCATGATCTTTGTTTTCTGTTTCTCATTGTTAGCCAATCACTAAAACTAAGATCAAGTTGATTTTCTTATTTTGCAATAGTTTTCTCCTCAGTCTAGTCTTACTGCAATTTAGTACCTTCCATGCAATGAGAAGAGGTTAGCCAAATTTTGTTTCACTTACCTTGTCAGGGCTTCCGTGCTGGCTTAGCTATAAAGAATCCACCTGCAAAGCAGGAGACATCACTGGGTTTGGAAGTTTCCCTGGAGGAGGAAACGACAACCCATTCCAGTATTCTTGCCAGGAAAATCCGTGCTACCCCTGGGCACTTTTTCCCAAAATATTTATTTATTTTATAGTTAAAATGCACATGCTTATGCTTATAAAACAGGCATACCAATTAGGTTTCTAGAATAAAGAAGCATCTATCTGATAGAAATCAGCCCAGTTACAAGGAAGTCTCTGATATATTTATGCACTTTCCACCCTCCTAATTATATGTCCAGGTCACTAATTTGAAAAATATGGGTTATCCACCAAGGCGCTCTGTGAATTGATGGGAAATGAGTCAAATATGCTTTGTTTATAGGGCATTTTAAGTGAATGCTTATTGATAAAACAATTTGTGCGTGTGTGCTCTGTCGCTTCAGTCATGTCAAACTCTTTGTAACCCCATGCACTGTAGTCTGCCAGGCTCCTCTGTCCACGTGGATTCTTTAGGCAAGAATACTGGAATGTGTTGCCATTTCCTACTCCAGGGATCTTCCTGACCCAAGGATTGAACCTGAGTCTCCTGCATCTTCTGCATCCCAGGTGGATTTTTCACCACTGAGTCACCAGGGAAGACCTTGCTGAAACAATTTACATTTAATTAAATGCTATTTCTAATTCTCTTCAATGGCATATACTACATCACACTTGGCAATAAGAGGCGGCTAAAATTTCAGATCCAGCTGGTGAACTGATGCTCTGAGAGCAGACATGCAGACCGGAAGCACCTCCTGGGGCTGCTGAAGCACCTCACCATGGTCATTCTTGAAAAAGTTCTATTTATTGGTTCTACCTGTGCTCATAAGCCCCTAAGCTCTTACATAAATGCCTCATATAGAGTAAGCAGTAAATAAATATACACATATGCAACAATGCCCCACACACAGTAAAACTGTTACCTGAAGGTGAAACAAATTTGTAGGTATGGATATCATTAGCTTTTGCTCTTCTGTGCCATCAAATAGAAGAGTAAGGAGTTTTGAGGAACTGTTAACCATTTGTTACTGGGTATGACCATCCCAGCTGATTGAATAGTCTAGTCATCTGGAAATTATCCAAAGATACACTGTTGAAGAGTAGAAGAGCCCAGACAAAGAGACAAGAGCCTATGTATTCAACTAAGCTCTTCCTTGCAAAGCCCTCTAATGCTAGATCTTTCTATTTCCAATGCACTGCAGTTCTCTCACCTGTAAGTAATTACTCATTCTATATTTCAGACATATTCTGAGAATGTGTATTTCACAGTATTGTGTTACTCCTTATTAACTTTTTAAAAGAGGATTTATCTTACTAAATTATAAAAATAAATACCCATTATAAAATACAGAAGGGACAGAAAAGTATAAAGGAGATAACAAAGCTTACTTTAAATCTTACAGTTTAGAAGTACTGGTGTTAAATAAATAATAGTCAAATTGTTGAAATATTCCTTTCCAGTACTGTTTTTGCCCTGCATGTGTAAACGTTTTATTTTAGAAAACTAGGATTGCATTATACATACATGTATAATCCTGCCTTTTTTCATATATTAATTATTTCCCTATATTTATGAACATATCTCAAAAGCCTGAGGTTTTTCATTACATAATAAAATTTGAAATTACTTCATGTACCAAAATTGTAAGAAAATTTCTTGAGTATTAATATTTGAGTATATTAATTGCTTTCCACCTCTAGCAAGGGATCCAAAAGGTAAGTTACTGGGTCAAAAGACAAAATTATTTTTTCAGTCTTATATACATATTCCAATACTGTATCCAGATAAATGACCATTGGCCAAATTAGATATAGGTAGTCTATCAGCTAGACTATCAGCTAGATGTCCTTTTCAGTATAGGGGACTGGAATGCAAAAGTAGGAAGTCAAGAAACACCTGGAGTAACAGGCAAATTTGACCTTGGAATACGGAATGAAGCAGGGCAAAGACTAATAGAGTTTTGCCAAGAAAATGCACTGGTCATAACAAACACCCTCTTCCAACAACACAAGAGAAGACTCTATACATGGACATCACCAGATGGTCAACACCGAAATCAGATTGATTATATTCTTTGTAGCCAAAGATGGAGAAGCTCTATAAAGTCAGCAAAAGCAAGACCAGGAGCTGACTGTGGCTCAGACCATGAACTCCTTATTGCCAAATTCAGAATGAAATTGAAGAAAGTAGGGAAAACCATAGACCATTCAGGTATGACCTAAATCAAATCCCTTATGATTATACAGTAGAAATGAGAAATAGATTTAAGGGACTAGATCTGATAGATAGAGTGCCTGATGAACTATGGACTGAGGTTCATGACATTGTACAGGAGACAGGGATCAAGACCATTCCCATAGAAAAGAAATGCAAAAAAGCAAAATGACTGTCTGGGGAGGCCTTACAAATAGCTGTGAAAAGAAGGGAAGCAAAAAGCAAAGGAGAAAAGGAAAGATATAAACATCTGAATGCAGAGTTCCAAAGAATAGCAAGAAGAGATAAGAAAGACTTCTTCAGCGATCAATGCAAAGAAATAGAGGAAAACAACAGAATGGGAAAGACCAGGGATCTCTTCAAGAAAATCAGAGACACCAAAGGAACATTTCATGCAAAGATGAGCTCGATAAAGGACAGAAATGGTACGGACCTAACAGAAGCAGAAGATAGTAAGAAGAGATGGCAAGAAATACACAGAAGAACTGTACAAAAAAGATCTTCACAACCCAAATAATCACGATGGTGTGATCATGGACCTAGAGCCAGACATCCTGGAATGTGAAGTCAAATGGGCCTTAGAAAGCATCACTACGAACAAAGCTAGTGGAGGTGATGGAATTCCAGTTGAGCTATTTCAAATCCTGGAAGATGATGCTGTGAAAGGGCTGCACTCAATATGCCAGCAAATTTGGAAAACTCAGCAGTGGCCACAGAACTGGAAAAGGTCAGTTTTCATTCCAATCCCAAAGAAAGGCAATGCCAAACAATGCTCAAACTACTGCACAATTGCACTCATCTCACACGCTAGTAAAGTAATGCTCAAAATTCTCCAAGCCAGGCTTCAGCAATATGTGAACTTCCTGATGTTCGAGCTGGTTTTAGAAAAGGCAGAGGAACCAGAGATCAAATTGCCAAAATCCACTGGATCATAGAAAAAGCAAGAGAGTTCCAGAAAAACATCTATTTCTGCTTTATTGACTATGCCAAAGCCTTTGACTGTGTGGATCACAATAAACTGTGGAAAATTCTGAAAGAAATGGGAATACCAGACCACCTGATCTGCCTCTTGAGAAATTTGTATGCAGATCAGGAAGCAACAGTTAGAACTGGACATGGAACAACAGACTGGTTCCAAATAGGAAAAGGAGTTCGTCAAGGCTGTATATTGTCACCCTGTTTATTTAACTTATATGCAGAGTACATCATGAGAAACACTGGACTGGAAGAAACACCGGCTGGAATCAAGATTGCTGGGAGAAATATCAATAACCTCAGATATGCAGATGACACCACCCTTATGGCAGAAAGAGAAGAGGAACTCAAAAGCCTCTTGATGAACGTGAAAGTGGAGAGTGCAAAACTTGGCTTAAAGCTCAACATTCAGAAAAGGAAGATCATGGCATCCGGTCCCACCACTTCATGGGAAATAGATGAGGAAACAGTGGAAACAGTGTCAGACTTTATTTTGGGGGGCTCCAAAATCACTACAGATGGTGACTGCAGCCATGAAATTAAAAGACGCTTACTCCTTGGAAGGAAAGTTATGACCAACCTAGATAGCATATTCAAAAGCAGAGACATTACTTTGCCAACAAAGGTTCATCTAGTCAAGGCTATGGTTTTTCCTGTGGTCATGTATGGATGTGAGAGTTGAACTGTGAAGAAGGCTGAGCACCGAAGAATTGATGCTTTTGAACTTTGGTTTTGGAGAAGACTCTTGAGAGTCCCTTGGACTGCAAGGAGATCCAACCAGTCCATTCTGAAGGAGATCAGCCCTGGGATTTCTTTGGAAGGAATGATACTAAAGCTGAAACTCCAGTACTATGGCCACCTCATTCGAAGAGTTGACTCATTGGAAAAGACTCTGATGCTGGGAGGGATTGGGGGAAGGAAGAGAAGGGGACGACAGAGAATGAGATGGCTGGATGGCATCACTGACTCGATGGATGTGAGTCTGAGTGAAGTCCGGGAGTTGGTGATGGACAGGGAGGCCTGGCGTGCTGCGATTCGTGGGTTCGCAAAGAGTCGGACACGACTGAGCAACTGATCTGATCTGAGTCTATCAGCTCCTAATACAATCACTTAAAATGCTGCCATTATAGACTAGTGAAGTGCTATCTGAATCATTTTTACTATAATTTAAAGTAGTCATAAATATTGGTTATATGTGTGTAATTTTTCTGATTTATTGACTAACACCTTTTGTTCATTTTTTTTGCCATCCAACTTTTAAATTATAAAAATTATTTATATTAAGTGAACTTGGTTGTCATAGTACTTTTCCACATGTCTATTTTGACTAAAAGTCAACTTAAAAGCCTTTTATTCTGTGTTTAAGAACTAATACAATATTGTAAAGTTTAAAAGTAAAATAAAATTAAAAAAATAATTCTTCATACAAGCCAAAAAATAAAAAAATAAAAGAAAAAGAGTTACTATAAGAACATAGTAATTTAGACCATATGTACTAGCAAAAGGTCAATAATTAGATCAATAAAATAGAGAGCCCAGAAATAGTCATACTATGTGATCATTTAATATTTAACAAAGGTGAAAAGGCATGCTAGCAAGAAAAGGAAAAGTTTTTCAACAAATGGTACTGGAACAACTAGGTATTCAAATCAAAAAATAAACATGACTTCCCTGGTAGCTCAGACAGTAAAGCGTCTGCCTACAATATGGAAGACCCGGGTTCAATCCCTGGGTTGGGAAGATCCTCTGGAGGAGGAAATTGCAACCCACACCAGTACTCTTAGCTGGAAAATCCCATGGATGGAGGAGCGTGGTAGGTTTCAGTCCATGGGGTCGCACAAAGTCGGACACGACTGAGTGATGCCACGTTCACCTTCTTTCTAACTCACCACACATATTAATGGATGTTTGGATTAATGGAGATACATCCCAGACCTAAACATAAAAGCTAAAACTATAAAGCTTTTAAGGGAAAACATAAGATTTTTTTTGTGATTTGAAAATAGGCAAAAGTTTCTCTAAAACTCTAAAAAAGGAAAATATTATAAACAATGTTTCATAAAAATTGATATCTTCAGCTCATCCAAAGACATTTTTAAGTAAAGGAAAAGCGAGCTGTAGACTATGAGAAAATATTTACAATTCATATGACTGACTTAGGCCTGGTGATAAGAATATATTATACACACACACACACATATACACACAACTCCTATAAGACAATCATAAAAAGATAGCTACCCAATAGAAAAAGGGAAAAATTAAAACATATGCTTCACAAAGGATAATATGCACAAGTGGACAATAAGTATATTAAAAAGCACTGAATTTCATTAGACATCAGGAAAACTCAAATTTAAATATAATACAACCATATATCCACTAAAATATCTAAAATCAAAAAGATAGATAATGTTAAATGCCGCCAAGAATGTGTAGCAATTGTAGCTTTAATATACTGTGATGGTATGGTAACATGCTACAATTTTAGAAAAATTTTAGAAAAATCTTTTCTACCTTCTTCAGAAACAGATTACAACCCAGTGATTCCAAAGGAACATACATCCAAAAAAGACTTGCACAAAATTGCTCACTGCAACTTTATTAATAATAACTCAAAAAAGGAAATAGCCTACATATCGAGCTCAGGAGAAAGAATGAATAAATTATAATCTGTTTCGATGGCTCAGGTGGTAAAGAATCTGCGTGCAATGCAGGGGACCCAGATTTGTTTCTTGGGTTGGGAAGATCCCCAGCAGAAGGGACTGGCTACCCACTCTAGTATTCTTCCCTGGCGGGCTACAGTCCATGGAGTCACAAAGAGTTGGACCTGACTGAGCGGCTAACAGTTTTCATTATGTTTCTACACTGGATTTCTATAGTGTGATTCTAGACAATAAAGAAGAATAAACCACTAATAGATATTCTAACATGGCTGAATCTCACAAATTGAGTGCTGAGTCAATGACTTACACAAAAATTTACACACTCAAATATTCCATCTTTACTCAGTGTTGTCTCAAACAAATAAAACTAATTTATGGTGGGCATGAGGATGAAGATATACTGAGAAAGAATATTAGTGAACTCTCTGGAGATACGGTCATGTGCTGTTTACTAAATGGTCATCAGATGATCACGTAAGATTTGATATTTCATTGTACATAAATATTACCAAAAAAGAAAAAAGAATAACCATAAATAAGCACTGAAGTCTAATTAATGACGTATATACTAATGATGAAGAAGGAAATGGCAACCCACTCTGGTGCTCTTGCTTGAGAAATCCCACTGCCAGAGAAGTCTAGCAGGCTGCAGTCCATTGGGTTGCAAAGAGTTGGACACAACTTAGCAACTAAACAACAACAACAATACTATGTACACAATGACATGTACTAACTTAATTTGAAATGTGTTAAAAAATAAGAATCACAAATAAATACATGTGTGATAACCCGTAAAATGTTAATTGTACACTTTTAGTGTTCTGGCAATTGTATAGTGACACATACAGCACCAAAAGTGAATCCCAGTGTAAACTATGGCCCTGATCATAGAGATGTGTCATTGTAGATTCATCAGTTTTAACAAAGGTATTTCTCTGGTCTGAGACATTCATCACAGGGAAGTTTGTGTATATAAGATCGCTTTGCACTTCAGGCTTAATCTGGCTATGAGCTCAAAGCTACTCTAAAAAATAGAGTTTACTTATTAAAAGCTAATAGCTTAATAAAAATGAATAACAAAACTAATACAATTATGTAAAGTTTAAAAATAAAATAAAATTTAAAAAAATAAAATAAAAAAATCATTAAACACACACACACACAAAATGAATAACCATACATCTTAGTTCTTCATATTTGGTTCATGTCTTTGATTCCAACCTATTACAAGGGCCACACAAAATAAGGTAGGAGTAGTTTTTCTGTCCTTTTCTGTTAGTTCTCTCTCTCTCTCTGCAACACTTCATGGTGAAAGTTTGCCAAAATACAGAAAAGTTGAAAGAATTTCAGAATGAACATTCAAATGCCCACCAACTGAATTCTATAATTAGCATTTTATTGTACTTGATTTCTTTACACATATATTTATTTGTGCTTTGTATTCTGTAGTATTGTGCAGAATAGTTTCATTACCCTAAAATTCCACTGTGCTCCATCTATTCATCCCTTCCCTAGCCCAACCTTGACTACCACTTCTCCAAGCTTTGCCTATCTCAAAATGTTATGCAACTGCAATTACATGGTGTTGGAGAAGACTCTTGAGAGTCCCTTGCACTGCAAGGAGATCAAACCAGTCAATCCTAAAGGAAATCAACCCTGTATATTCACTGGAAGGACTGATGCTGGAGCTGAAACTCCATTACTTTGGCCACCTGATGCGCAGAGTCAATTCATTACAAAAGACCCTGATGCTGGGATAGATTGAGGGCAAGAAGAGAAGGGGGTGACAGAGGATGAGATGGTTGGATAGCATCACAACTCAATAGACATGAA
The DNA here is from genome assembly GCF_029378745.1 of Bos indicus. Taxonomy (NCBI): domain Eukaryota; kingdom Metazoa; phylum Chordata; class Mammalia; order Artiodactyla; family Bovidae; genus Bos; species Bos indicus. The sequence goes on from NC_091761.1 coordinate 114,230,545, forward strand.
TTTGAGCAAACTCTGGGACATAGTGAAGGACAGGGAAGCCTGGCATGCTGCACTCCATGGGGTTACAAAGAGTCAGACATGACTTAGTGACTGAACAGCAACAATATAGTATGAAGGCTTTTCAGATTTTTTTTGTCACTTAGTAATATGTATGTATGTTTTCTCCATGTCTTTTCATGGCCTGATAGCTCATTTATTTTTAGTGCTGAATAATATTCCTTCATCTGGATGTACCACAGTTTATTTATCCACTAACTCTTAGGAGTTTTGGAACACAAGCAGCTAAGAGTACCAATTGTTCTTTCTACCAATACATATTAGGATAAGCTCAAAGGCTAAGCCTTTGTTTTAGGAAGCTAAGCTTCTCCATTTTATATATAGAGAGGGGATGGGCCCCAGAGCAGAGAGACCCAGGCCCCAAGAATCATGTTAACTCTTCCATACAAGTCTTCTAGTTATAGATTTGTTTTTAAGCTATTTTGAATAAGCAGTTTGGAAAGAGGAATCCTGTTTGGTTTATAAATCCTGTTTGAGGGTTTGGAGAAAGAGGACTGAAGAAGCGAATGTCCAAGGGTTGCAGTAAGTCAGACTCTTCATCAATTTCAGTCCTGCTGCTCAGTGTCTCCAGTGGCCTGGGCTGTCCTGACATCTCTCATGGCAGAGAAACAGGTGGGAATTATATCAAGGCAATCCATTGGAAGGTAAAAGCAGAACTGAAAATTTTCCTCCAACCTTTTCTCCCTGACCAGCCTCCTATTACCCTGTGCTCTGGCTACAAACACATCAAGGCCCTCCCCTCCATGTCCTGTTTCTTGGTAGTCTGTGTTCTCAAGATGTTTTGTGTTTTTGTTTTTGTTTTTTTTTTTCCTCAATTTTTGCTAGTCTTCCTTACCCATGTCTTCCATGAGCTTCTGTAGTTCCTCCAGATTGACTCAGGAGATTCTAGCCAGCAGCCCATCCAAGTCCACCCTTCTAACAGGTACTTCTGCTGCTAAGTCACTTCAGTCGTGTCCGACTCTGTGCGACCCCATAGACAGGAGCCCACCAGGCTCCCCCGTCCCTGGGATTCTCCAGGCAAGAACACTGGAGTGGGTTGCCATTTCCTTCTCCAATGCATGAAAGTGAAAAGTGAAAGTGAAGTCGTTCAGTCGTGTCTGACCCTCAGCGACCGCATGGACTGCAGCCCACCAGGCTCTTCTATCCATGGGATTTTCTAGGCAAGAGTACTGGAGTGGCTTGCCATTTAACAGGTACTAGACGCTTCCATTATAGCATTCTATTTCTTATTAAATAAATTATTATGTTTTTACTTACAGCTGATTTTTTTATATTAAAATTTAAGGTGTCTATCTATATTTTCATAAATAAATAATTCTAAGGTTTATTAAACTACTTCTTTTAAAGAATATATTTACCTTTACTTTTATCCTTATTGTCAGTTTTACTTGAAATCTTTAAGACTTTGAGTGAATTCTTAGTTTACGGGCTTAGTTCACATATTTTCTATATCACTGGATAGTTTAATTTACATAGAATTTGGCACACTGAATTTTCCTCTGAATACTTTTTGGTACTGATTTCTTCAGTTTTATTGTACATTTTCTTTATCATAAATAAGATATTCTATTACAGATTTTCTTTATTTGTCCAAATAGTAATGAAATATCTTGCTAATTAAAAAAAATTTCCAAGCCCTGATGACTAGGGTGCCAGCTCTTACACAAATAGTCATTGCTAGCAATATGTTAAGCATAAGCAGGAAAAAAATAATCACCATGAAATGTTATGAATGAACAACTTTCTAAACAGTTGATTTTTACTCTAAACAATTCTGCTATTTTAACATGATAAGCAGTTTTTCACAAGGAATCTATGGTGTTGTGTTCAAAGGTTCAAGGCTATATGTAACACCTCTTCTGTATCAATCATTTCATGAAATTAATTTCCTAATGATCCTGAAACATTTGTCTTATACCTGAATAATCTCATTTTAGCACCAGGTAATTTTCTGAAACATTTTAAATGTAAAATTATTGGTAAATCCAAGCAAATACATTGTAGACAGTGTGGGGAGGAAAAACTAAGTGCCCTACCTTTTGTCAATGAAGTGTATAATATTTTCTTTGACGGAAGCAAAGTGATATATTGCATGTCACAGCTAAGCTGTAAAAATACCACGACCTTTCATCAGTCTCAATGATTAGAAGTAATAGCCTCAGGCTGAAACTACCTGGGAATCCCTGACCATAGTTAACACAGAAAAACTATAGAATCAAATGCATAGTCCTCAGCCAAACTGCACTGAGATAGGGTGGCCCAGTGATCCATTTATCATTTTTTTCTGCTTACTCTGTGGCTGACATCCACTTATTAAGTCTTTTCCTGGGTCATTTCACACTGCTGAAGAGGCAAAGTGGAAATCCCTCAGGAGGACTGCGTTTCCAGAAGAAGGGGAGGTGTTTTATTTGTGATGCCGTCATCATCTTATTAGGCAAGAGGGAAACTGTTGGTTCTGATAGAATCCTTCCTGCTGTTTTAAAAGTCATATCCAGTGTGAGTGAGTACCCAAAGTACAAGAAAATTCTGAGAAAAAAAAAAAAACTACCTTTCTGCGAAATGATATTTTTCAACAGCTAGGGACCACACCTTGCTGACGAGGGACTGTAGCCCACCAAGCTCCTCTGTTCATGAAATTTTTCAGGCAAGAATACTGGAGTGGGTTGCCATTTCCTAATCCAGGAAATCTCCACAACCGAGGGATTGAACCTGCATCTCCTGCAATTCTCTTGAACTGCAGGCAGATTCTTTTACCACTAGTGCCACCTGGAAAACCCATGCTGATGAGGGAAGCCAGGGACCAATTGAGTGCCATAAAAAATATGTAACAATCTCCCAGAAAGAAAGCAGTGATGTTACGAATCAACAGAGGGAGTGATTCAAGGAAAGGGTGCATCTTTCATTGAATTCTACAGGCTAACCATCCTCAATAGAGCAACTGGAAATATTTCACTGAACGAGGTAGTGACAAAATGCAAATAGATTGCTTTTAATTGGGGAAAGAATTCGGAAACCTTTATTTTCCCTATTCTTTTACTGAAACTTAACACTTTACTTAACTATTAATTTATGAAACAAGCCATAGCAACATTTGCAATACTTTTGTCTGTGTCACCAACAGAAAATACAAATATTATCAATCACATTTCAGTTTTAGAAATACTTTGAAATACTGTTTATACCTACCACTATTTCAATATAATATTCCTGGACCTGCCACTATCTGTTGTTATGTAACAAAGAAATGCATACATTATTATGTCACTTCTTAATAATTTGATAACTGCATTTCAATAAAATTGATTTCCTTTTGCAATCATTTGTATTTTATTTTGTGCATTTTAAAACATTTTTTTCTGAGTCTGTAGGCTTTACCATACTGCAGAGTCCATGGCACCAAAATACTTAAGAACTTGTGTCCTATACAAGCGAATCCATTAGGCAAAAGCACTAAGATGTTCTTCTAAGGTTTGCAATGTTCCTCAATATGTAGGCATAGAGCTCTTCAGATCACTATAATGAACCCATGCATTTTCAAGAATTATTTTTCCTACTTTCAAAGATTTAGATGCAACAATAATATCTAAGAACATTGACATTTAAAATAAAGCCATGTAAGACGTGTTTTAAGTATGTCAGTGAGAGAGTGAGTGAGTGAAAGTCACTCAGTTGTGTCCAGCATTTGCGACCCTAAGGACTATACAGTCTGTGGAACTCTCTAGGCCAGAATACTGGAGTGGGTAGCCTTTCCCTTTGCCAGGTGATCTTCCCAACCCAGAGATCGAACCCAAGTCTCCTGCATTGCAGGTGGATTCTACAACACCTGAGCCACAAGGGAAGCCCAAATATGTCAGATATTATGACATATTCCAAATACATATCTTACCTAATAACGGACCCTTAACACAGATCCCTGGAATTCCTTTTGGTCCGTGGAAACCTAGGCTTGTGAAAGCAAAGTTATGAACCATTCTGAGTTATTGATAACTCTAAAAATGAGTATCCTATGAACAACTGGAGGAGTGATGTAATCAGACATGTAACCAGAATCTGTGAGGGGTGGTCAGTCACTAGGCTCAAGGTAGAAGTGATAGTCTGCAACATGGTACCAGTCACATGTTTCCTGTGGGAGTCTCTGAATATCCCAGGTAGATATTTCCAAGGTAAGAGGCATCTTGGAACACCTGCCAAGCCAAGATAACCTGATCCATCCAGCAACCGTGAATCAGATGAGACTCATGTCTTGTCTCTATTCCCCGCTGGTTCCCACCCACTTCTGATGCTGGATCAGGGCTTGGAACCAGAAAACACACTTAGTAAGACGGGGAAGGCTGGAGCAATGAAGACCGCATCCCCTCCCTTTACTTCCTGTCTACAATTCCCAATGTGAAAAGGAAAGAGGATTTCTTTCAATCAAATTTGGAGTTTTGTGTACTAAATGTTTCTGAACATTCTGACTTCTGAATCAGGATTCTGTTCAGTGACTTAAGGTTTCATGAGATTTTTTTAGCTTTGTCATCTCAGCTCAGCCAGATGACAAATTTCTATAGAAATCCTCTATAGAATTGTAAAGGGATAGTAGAATGTAAAATTAAATGGAATTGTGGCTATATCACAGGAGTCTGTATGTTCAGTATAAAGTTTACGCTGATCTTTGTCTCTTTCCTCAGATACATAAAACTGCTACTCCAACTAATTTGCTTTTGTCAAATTCCCAGTCAGGCCCTGCCTTTCAGATTTGTTCTTGCCTGAAAAGCCTGATTTCATTTCATTCAAGTGCATTCTAAACCCCATCCACCCAGCCAGTCTGGCTCACATTCATTGATTCAGCAATATTTTATTTAACTCTGTGTGTGTGTGTGTGTGTGTGTGCATATGTTAGTCACTCGGTTGTGTCTGACTCTTTGTGACACCATGGACTATAGCCCACCAGACTCTTCTGGCCATAGGCTCATCCAGGCAAGAATACTGGAGTGGGTTGCCATTCCCTTCTCCAGGGGATCTTCCTGACTCAGAGATGAAACCCTGGTCTCCTGCATTGCAGCCAGATTCTTTACCGTCTGAGCCACGGAAGCCCATTTAACTGTGTAGCCCACATTAATTCTCTCCTTCAAATCCCTATTCTTCTTTACAATACCATTTATTTGACTTATCATTACCATATTCTATTTGTATATAATTTTGCACCTTTATATCTGTGTTTAATGAAATAAAGGCCACCATGAAGTTGTATATCCTTGAACTATACAGGGATAGCTATTTTTCAATCTTTTCTTTAAGTAAATATTAAATTATATTTTTCTTAATTTCTTTTTTGAAATTGTGGGAAATTTCTGGTCTTAAAAAATCTGGAGGTACGTTTCTTATCATTTCAAATATAAATATAGGTAGAAATTAAAAGTTCAATGAAACTAAAAGCTGATTCTTTGAAAAATAAAATTGATAAACCTTTAGCAAGACACATGAAGAAAAAAGAAGGCTCAAATCAATAAAATCAGAAATGAAAAAGAAATTAGAGTCAACACCTATACTCTAAAAAAATGGACAACCTTGAAGAAATGGGCAAATTGTTAGAAAGGTACACTTTCCTAAGACTAAACCAAGAAGATTTAGAAAATATAAACAGACCAGTTACCAGTAATGAAATTGAACCAATAATGTAAAACTCCCAACTAACAAAAGTCCAGGACCAGATGGCTTCACAGGTGATTTCTACCAAACAACTAAAGAAGAGTTAACATCTATCCTTCTGAAACTAGTCTAAAATTCTGAAGAAGAAGGAACACTTTCAAACTTAATCTATGAGGCCAGCATCACCCTGATAACAAGACTAAGAAATAACTAAAAGGAAAATTACAAACCAATACTACTGATGAATATAGATGCAAAATCTTCAACAAAATACTAGCAAACCAACTTGAACAATATATTAAAAGGATCTTACTTATACCGTGATCAAGTGGGATTTATCCCAGGGGTGCAAAGATTTATCAATATGTACAAAACAATGAAGGTGATACACAACACTAACAAAATTCAGAAAAAAAAAATTATATAATTCTCCCAATAGATGCAGAAAAAGATTTTGATAGAATTCAACACCCATTTATGATAAAAATTCTCCAGAAAGCAGGCACAAAGAGAACATACCTCAGCATAATAAATGAAATATATGACAAACACAGCTAACATCTTACTCAATGGTGAAAAGCTGAAAATACTTCCTCTAAGATCAGAAATAATACAAAGATGCCCACCCTGACCACGTTTATTCAGCATAGTTTGGGGAGTCTATAGCAACCAGAAGAAACAGGAATAGAAAGAATCCCAATTGAAAAAGAAAATACAACCTATTACTATTTGCAGATGACATGTTACTGCACACAAAAGCAAGCAAAGATGTTACCGGAACTATCATATTTTATTAATGAATTAAGTAAAGTTGCAGATACAAAATTAATACAGAGAAATATGTTATAGTTATATACACTAAAAAATCAGAGAAAGGAATTAAGGAAACAATACCATTTACCATCATATCAAAAATATTAGAATCAATTCAGTTCAGTCACTCAGTCATGTCCGAATCTTTGCGACCCCATGTACAGAGCATGCCAGGCTTCCCTGTCCACCACCAAATCCTGGAGCTTACTCAAACTCATATTCATCGAATCAGTGATGCCATCCAACTATTTCATCCTCTGTCGGCCTGTTCTCCTCCTGCCTTCAAACTTTCCCAGCATCAGAACCTTTCCAATGAGTCAGTTCTTCACATCAGGTAGCCAAGGTATTAGAGCTCCAGCTCCAGCATGAGTCCTTCCAATGAATAGTCAGGGCTGATTTTCTTTAACATTGACTGATCACCTTGCAGTCCAAGAGACTCTCAAGAGTCTTCTCCAATACCACAGTTCAAAAGCATCAGTTCTTCAGCACTCAGCTTTCTTTAAGTTCAAACTCTCACATCCATAACATAACTACTAGAAAACTATAACTTTGACTATTGGGAGATTTGTTGGCAAAGTAATGTCTCTGCTTTTTAATATGCTGTCTAGGTTGTTCATAACTTTTCTTCCAAGGAGCAAGCATCTTTTAATTTCATGGCTGCAGTCACCATCTTACAGTGATTTTGGAGCCCAAGGAAATAAAGTCTGACACTGTTTCCCCTGTTTCTACATCTATTTGCAATGGAGAAGCTCTATACAGTCAGCAAAACCAAGACTGGGAGCTGACTGTGGCTCGGATCATGAACTCTTTATTGCCAAATTCAGACTGAAATTGAAGAAAGTGGGGAAAACCCCTAGACCATTCAGATATGACCTAAATCAAATCCCTTATAACTATACAGTGGAAGTGAGAAATAGATTTAAGGGACTAGATCTGATAGAGTGCCTGATGAACTATGGATGGAGGTTCGTGACATTGTACAGAAGACAGGGATCAAGACCATCCCCAGGAAAAAGAAATGCAGAAAAGCAAAATGTCTGTCTGAGGAGGCCTTACAAATAGCTGTAAAAGAAGGGAAGTGAAAAGCAAAGGAAAAAAGGAAAGATATACACATTTGAATGCAGAGTTCCAAAGAATAGTAAGGAGAGATAAGAAAGCCTTCCTCAGCATTCAATGCAAAGAAATAGAGGAAAACAACAGAATGGGAAAGACTAGAGAAATCTTCAAGAAAATTAGACATACCAAGGGAATATTTCATGCAAAGATGGGCTCGATAAAGGACAGAAATTGTATGGACTTAACAGAAGCAAAAGATATTAAGAAGAGGTGGCAATAATACACAGAAGAACTATACAAAAAAAGTCCTATGACCCAGATAATCATGATGGTGTGATCACTCACCTAGAGCCAGACATCCTGGAATGTGAAGTCAAGTGGGCCTTAGGAAGCATCACTATGAACAAAGCTAGTGGAGGTGATGGAATTCCAGTTGAGCTATTTCAAATCCTAAAAGATGATGCTGTGAAAGTGCTGCACTCAATATGCCAGCAAATTTGGAAAACTCAGCAGTAGCCACAGGACTGGAAAACGTCAGTTTTCATTCCGATACCAAAGAAAGGCAATGCCAAGAATGCTCAAACTACTGCACAATTGCGCTCATTTCACACGCTAGTAAAATAATGCTCAAAATTTTCCAAGCCAGGCTTCAGCAATACGTGAACCGTGAACTTCCAGATGGTCAAGCTGGTTTTAGAAAAGGCAGAGGAACCAGAGATCAAATTGCCAACATCCACTGGATCATCAAAAAAGCAAGAGAGTTCCAGAAAAACATCTGCTTTATTGACTACGCCAAAGCCTTTGACTGTATGGATCACAATTCACTGTGGACAATTCTGAAAGAGATGGGAATCCCACACCACCTGACCTGCCTCTTGAGAAACCTGTATGAAGGTCAGGAAGCAACAGTTAGAACTGGACATGGAATAACAGACTGATTCCAAATAGGAAAAGGAGTACAAGGCTGTATATTGTCACCCTGCTTATTTAACTTATATGCAGAGTACATCATGAAAAATGCTGGGCTGGATGAAGCACAAGGGGGAATCAAGATTGCCGGGAGAAATATAAATACCCTCAGATATGCAGATGACACCACCCTTATGGCAGAAAGTGAAGAAGAACTAAAGAGCTTCTTGATGAAAGTGAAAGAGGAGAGTGAAAAAGTTGGCTTAAAGCTCAACATTCAGAAAAGGAAGATCATGGCATCTGGTCCCATCACTTCATGGCAAATAGATGGAAAAGCAGTGGAAACAGTGTCAGACTTTATTTTGGGGGGCTCCAAAATCACTGCAGGTGGTGACTGCAGCCATGAAATTAAAAGACGCTTACTCCTTGGAAGGAAAGTTATGACCAACTTAGACAGGATATTAAAAAGCAGAGACATTACTTAGCCAACAAAGGTCTGTATAGTCAAGGCTATGGTTTTTCCAGGAGTCATATGTGGATTTGACAGCTGGACTATAAAGAAGGCTGAGCACCTAAGAATTGATGCTTTTGAACTGTGTTGTTGGAGAAGACTCTTAAAAGTCCCTTGGACTACAAGGAGATACAACCAGTCCATCCTAAAGGAGATCAGTCCTGGGTGTTGATTGGAAGGACTGATGTTGAAGCTGAGACTCCAATACTTTGGCGACGTGATGCGAAGAGCCGACTCATTTCAAAAGACCCTGATGCTGGGAAAGATTGAGGGCAGGAAGAGAAGGGGATGACAGAGGATGAGATGGATGGATGGCATCACTGACACAATGGACATGGGTTCGGGTGGATTCCGGGAGTTGGTGATGGAGAGGGAGGCCTGTCCTTCTGTGATTCATGGGGTCACAAAGTTTTGGACATGACTGAGTGACTGAACTGAACTGATGGGTCCAGATGCCATGATCTTACTTTTTTGAATGTTGATCTTACATTTTTGAATGTTGATCTTACTTTTTTTGAATGTTGAATTTTAAGCCAGCTCTTTCACTGTCCTCTTTCACTTTCATCAAGAGGCTCTTTAATTCTTCTTACTTTTCTTCCATAAGAGTGCTGACATCTGCATAACTGAGGTTATTGATATTTCTCCTGGCAATCTTGATTCCAGCTTGTGCTTCATCCAGCCCAGCATTTCTCATTATGTACTCTGAATATAAGTTAAATAAGCATGGTGACAATATGCAACCTTGACGTTCTCCTTTCCCAAATTTAAACCAGTCCATTGTTCCATGTTCAGTTCTAACTGTTGCTTCCTGACCTGCATACAGACTTCTCAGGAGGTGGGTAAGGTGGTTTGGTATTTCCATCTCTTTAAGAATTTTCCTCAGTGTACTGTGATCCACAAAGTTAAAGGTTTTAGCAGAGTCAATGAAGCAGATGCATTGTTTTGGAACTCTCTTGCTTTTTCCATGATCCAGCAGATGTTGGCAATTTGATCTCTGGTTCCTCTGCCTTTTCTAAATCCAGCTTGAACATCTGGAAGTTCTTGGTTCACATACTGTTGAAGCCTGGCTTGGAGAATTTTGAGCATTACTTTGCTAGCATGTGAGATGAGTACAATTTTGTGGTAGTTTGAACATTCTTTGGCATTGCCTTTCATTGGGATTGGAATGAAAACTGACCTTTTCCAGTCCTGTGACCACTGCTGAGTTTTTCAAATTTGCTGGTGTATTGATGCAGCACTTTCACAGCATCATCTTTTAGCATTTGAAATAACTAAACTGGAATTCCATCACTTCCACTCGTTTTGTTCATAGTGACTTTTCTTAAGGCCTACCTGACTTCACACTCCAAGATATCTGGCCCTAGGTGAGTGATCACACCATTGTGATTATCTGGGTCATTAAGACTTTTTTTGTATAGTTCTGTGTATTATTGCCACCTCTTTTTAATATCTTCTGCTTCTGTTAGGTCCATACAATTTCTGTCTCTTATTGTGCCCATTTTTCTATGAAATATTCTCTTGGTATCTCTCATTTTCTTGAAGAGGTCTCTGTCTTTCCCATTTTACTGTTTTCCTCTATTTCTTTGCATTGATCACAGAGGAAGGCTTTCCTATCTCTTCTTGCTATTCTTTGGAACTCTGCATTCAAATGGCTGTATCTTTCCTTTCTCCTTTGCCTTTAGTTTCTCTTCTTTTCTCAGCTTTTGTACGGCCTCCTTAGATAACCATTTTGCCTTTTTGCATTTCTTTTTGTTGGGAATGGTTTTTGATCACAGCCTTCTGTTCAACATCATGAACCTCTGCCCATAGTTCTTCAGACACTCTATCAGATCTCATCCCCTGAATCTGTCATTTCCACTGTATAAATCATAAAGGATTTGATTTAGGTCATACCTGAATGGTCTAGTGATATTCCCTACTTTATTCAATTTAAATCTGAATTTGGCAGTAAGGAGTTCATGAATTGAGCCACAGTCAGCTCCTGGTCTTGTTTTTGCTGACTGTATAGAGCTTCTCCATCTTCGACTGCAAAGAGTATAATCAATCTGATTTTTGTATTGACTATCTGGTTGTCCATGAGGAGAGTCTTCTCTTGTGCTGTTGGAAGAAGGTGTTTGCTATGACCAGTGCATTCTCTAGGCAAATCTCTGTTAGCCTTTGCCCTGCTTCATTTTGTACTCCAAGGCCAAATTTGCCTGTTTCTCCAGCTCTCTTGACTTCCTATTTTTGCATTCCAGACCCCTATAATGAAAAGGGCTTCTTTTTTCCATTGATTCTAAAAGTTCTTGTAGTTCTTCATAGAACCATTCAACCTCAGCTTCTTCCACATTAATGGTTTGGGTATAGACTTGGATTACTGTGATAATGAATGGTTTGCCCTGGGAACAAAAAGAGATCATTGAGATTGCACTCAGATACTGCATTTTGAACTCTTTTGCTGACTATGAGGACTACTCCATTTCTTCTAAGAGATTCTTGCCCACAGTAGTAGGTGTAGTGGTCATCTGAATTAAATTCTCCCATTCCATTCCATTTTAGTTCACTGATTCCTAAAATGTTGATGTTCACTCTTGTCATCTCCTGTTTGACCACTTCTAATTTACCTCGATTCATGAACCTAACATTCAAGATTCCTATGCAAACTTGTTCTTTACAGCATCAGACTTACTTCCATCACCATTCACAGACACAACTGGGTGTTGTTTTCGCTTTGGCTCAGCCTCTTCATGATCTTTGGAGGTATTTCTCCACTCTTCTCTAGTAGCATATTGGGAAACATCTGAATTGGGGAGTTCATCTTTCAGTGCCATATCTTTTTGCTTTTTCATATTGTTCATGAGGTAGAATGGAATAGAATACCTAGGAATAAACCTACTCATACAGGTAAAAAACCTGTCCTCTGAAAACTGTAAGACACTGATGAAACAAATTGAAGATGACACAAGCTGATGGAAAGATATTCTGTGTTCTTGGATTTGAAGAATCAATATTGTGAAAATGACTGTACTACCCAAGGGAACCTATAGATTCAATACAATCCCTATCAAAATACCAATGGCATTTTTCACAAAACTAGAGCAAAAAGTTTAAAACATATATGAAAGTACAAAGGACCCTGACTATCCAAACAATTTTAAGAAAGAAAAACAGCTGGAGAAATCACACTTCCTGGTTTCCAACTATACTACAAAGCTACAGTAATCAAAACAGTGTGAATCTACTTGAAAACAAACATACAGATCAATAGAACAGAAAAGATTGCCCAGAAATAAACCCACACCTTTGGGCAATTAATCTACAACAAAGGAGGCAAGAATATATAATGGAAAAGGGACAGTTTCTTCAATATGTTGTGCTATGAAAACCACACAGTTCCAAGTAAAAGAATCAAATTAGAACATTCTTTAATACAATATAAAAAAATAAATTCAAGATAGATTAAAGAACTAAATGTAAGTTTGGATACCATAAAACTTATAGAGGAAAACATAGGTGGAATACTCTTTCCCATAAATCATAGAAATATGTTTTTGTATCTGTCTTGTAAAGAAAAGAAAAGCAAAAATAAGCAGATGGGATCTAATTAAACTTAAAAACCTTTGCATAGCAAAAGAAACCATCTACATAATGAAAACACATGCTACTGAATGGGAGAAAAGATTTGCAAATGATATGACTGAGAAGGGATTAATATGTTTAAGATATATAAACAGCTCATGCAACTCAACATCAAAGAAACAAACTGATTTAAAAATGGGCAGAGAAATTTAATAGATTTTTTTTTTCTCTAAAGGACATGCAGATAACCAATAGGAACATGAAAAGATGCTCAACATCACTAATCATCAGAGAAATGATTCAAAAAGATAAATGCTATAATATTCATAGCAGTATAATTTACACTTGTCAAGATATGTATGCAACCTAACTGTCCATCAAAAGATGAAAGGATAAAGAAGGTATGGCATATACATGTAGAATAGGATACTACTCAGCAATAAAAAGAAAAAGATTTTGCTCTTTGCAACCATGTGGAAGGACTTGGAGGGCATTGTGCTAAGTGAAAAAAGTCAGACAGAGAAATCAAATACTGTATGATGTCACTTATCTGTGGAGTCTAAAAAATACAACAAACTAGTCAACATCACAAGAAAAGTAGACCCACAGACACAGAACAAACCAATGATTAACGGCTGAGGGGGTGGGGGACATAGGACTGGAGGAGTGAGAGCACAAACCATGGCGTATAAGACAGGCTCAAGGATGATGTATTGTGCACCATGGAAAGTACAGACAAGATTTTGTAATAACTGTAAATGGAAAGTAGCTTTTGAGAATTAAAGAAAAAAAAAAAAAAAACATTTTTGCTGAATTTTTTACCAGAAAAGCTATTCCCAATCATATCTGTATATACAGAACATAAATCTGAACATGTTATTTGCTTATATGTAAATATTCTAGGAGCCTGCTTTAAAGAGATCTCAGGTTTTATTTAAAACACGTAAAAAAAAAAAAAAAAAAAAAAACACGTAAAAAGTGGGAGGCAACAGAAAGATGTCTCAAGGGTCTTGTGTATTTTAGAGAGGAATGTCAAGAATGTGGGCTTCCCAGCTTGTAAAACAATAACTTCTTTGATTGGATATTCAGTTGTGCTTTGCCTGCATTTTCTGTTTTTAAATCCAAAGGTAAATTTAACCTAGGAAAAAGATATTTCTGTTTGTCGGTTTCAAAAGCTACTTTTTTTCATTTTGTTCTTTTTTTTAAAACCAGAGATCTTTTGAAATTTGAACTCTACCCTTGTTTACCATTGTGGTTTTTGCTTTAGAGGTTAAGTTTGTAACAGTTGCTTCTCTATCCCTGAAAAGCAAAAGATGGGAAAGATTATTAGGGAAATGCTGTTGGTAAAATTATTCCCAATGATCCTATTTAAGGCAGATTATGCTTAGTAACTAAAACAACAACATGCTTTTCAAAATTGTATTTTAGGGATGTTGTAATAAAAGTAGCTGTGGCCCGTAAAATATTCCCTTGCCATTTGATCAAACATCTACCCCCTAAAAAGTTCCATTTTTGAACTCACACAAGAAGTATTTCTGTGGTTTTGTGCCTTGCTCAGATGCTTAGCAACCAACACTAGTAATTAATATCCTCTTGACATTTCCCCTAGTTTTGCACATTTTTTTCAACACAACTTTCAATATTTGGGTTAATTCTCTTCTGAGTCATGGTTCTAAAGCAGTGAAAAACAACTAAGAATTCCTGATATCCATCATATAAGTTGATTCTAATGTTATATGTCTGACAATAACTAACATTCCTTCCAATTTATAAGGCTCAGTGATCTGTACTTCTCTCTTATTTTCTTGTGGTAAAATTAAAAATGAAAATTAAAAAGTCAACTTTGAGTCAGCAAAAATATAGACTTGTAAGCTAAATTTAAATTTTAATACTATAAATAAACTAGTTTCAAATGAGTCACTGATTAACAAAAAAATAAAAATCAGATATAAAAAAACAGTCATGACTTTTTGGTCTACTGGGAGACCAAGAACCATCTATACACTGGACATGCCTTTAAAGCCATGGGGTGGACAAACCATAACTCATGGGCCAAAGAGGCCCACCCTCCGTTTTTATATGTGAGCTAAGGATATTTTCTTCATTTTTAGAGTTTGAAAAAAATCAAAAGAATAATAGTATTTAATTAAACGTGGAAAATAAACTCTCAGGGGTCATAAACAGTTTTTCTGGAACACAGCCATGCTCATTTACATATCATCTATATTTACATATTGTCTATCCTCATTTATTTACACATTGTCATTTGCATATTGTCTGTGGCCACATTCATGCACAATTATCATAGGTTAAATCTTGAAATATCACCTGTTTATTCTTCTAGGAATGAATTTAATAGCTCTGGCACAATTGTTGGCATTTCTCTTAATTTTTTTATTTCATTTCCCTTTGACCAAGCACATATTTATTTTCAAAACAGATAGCTAGATTTAAATTGACCTCAGTTCAGTTCAGTTCAGTCCCTCAGTTATGTCCGACTCTGCGATCCCATGAATCACAGCACGCCAGGCCTCCCTGAACATCACCAACTCCAGGGGTTCACTCAAACTCATGTCCATCGAGTCGGTGATGCCAACAAGCCATCTCATCCTCTGTCATCCCCATCTCCTCTTTCCCCCAATCCCTCCCAGCATCAGAGTCTTTTCCAATGAGTCAACTCTTCGCATGAGGTGGCCAAAGTATTGGAGTTTTAGCTTCAGCATCAGTCCTTCCAGTGAACACCCAGGACTGATCTCCTTTAGAATGGACTGCCATTCTAAAGGAGATCTTAGCAGTTGGATCTCTTAGCAGTCCAAGGGACTCTGAAGAGCCTTCTCCAACACCACAGTTCAAAAGCATCAATTCTTCGGCGCTCAGCTTTCTTTAGAGTCCAACTCTCACATCCATACATGACCACTGGAAAAACCATAGCCTTGACTAGACGGACCTTTGTTGGCAAAGTAATGTCTCTGCTTTTCAATATGCTATCTAGGTTGGTCATAACTTTTCTTCCAATGAGGAAGCGTCTTTTAATTTCATGGCTGCAGTCACCATCTGCAGTGATTTTGGAGCCCAGAAAAATAAAGTCAGCCACAGTTTCCACTGTTTCCCCAACTATTTCCCATGAAGTGATGGGACCAGATGCCATGATCTTCATTTTCTGAATGTTGAGCTTTAAGCCAACTTTTTCACTCTCCACTTTCACTTTCATTAAAAGGTTTTTTAGTTCCTCTTCACTTTCTGCCATACGGGTGGTGTCATCTGCATATCTGAGGGTATTGATATTTCTCCTGGCAATCTTGATTCCAGCTTGTGATTCTTCCAGCCTAGCATTTCTCATGATGTACTGTGCATATAAGGTAAATAAGCAGGGTGATAATATACAGCCTTGACATACTCCTTTCCCGATTTGGAACCAGTCTGTTGTTCCATGTCCAATTCTAACTATTGCTTCCTGACCTGCATATAGGTTTCTCAAGAACCAGGTCAGGTGGTCTGGTATTCACATCTCTTTCAGAATTTTCTACAGTTTATTGTGATCCCCACAGTCAAAGGCTTTGGCATAGTCTATAAAGCAGAAATAGATGTTTTTCTGGAAATCTGCTTTTTTGATGATCCAGTGGATGTTGGCAATTTGATCTCTGGTTCCTCTGCCTTTTCTAAAACCAGCTTGAACATCTGGAAGTTCACAGTTCATGTATTGCTGAAGCCTGGCTTGGAGATTTGAGCATTACTTTACTAGCGTGTGAGATGAGTGCAATTGTGCGGTAGTTGAGCATTCTTTGGCATTCCCTTTCTTTGGGATTGGAATGAAAACTGACCCTTCCAGTCCTGTGGCCACTACTGAGTTTTCCAAATTTGCTGGCATATTGAGTGCAGCACTTTCACAGCATCATCTTCCAGGATTTGAAATAGCTCCACTGGAATTTCATCACCTCCACTAGCTTTGTTTGTGGCTAGTGAGAAAACAACAGAAAGGAAAGACTAGAGATCTCTTCAAGAAAATTAGAGATACCAAGGGAACATTTCATGCAAAGATGTGCTCGATAAAGGACAGAAATGGTATAGACCTAACAGAAGCAGAAGATATTAAGAAAAGGTGGAAAGAATACACAGAAGAGCTGTACAAAAAAAGAGCTTCATGACCCAGATAACCATGATGGTGTGATCACTCACCTAGAGCCAGACATCCTGGAATGTGGAGTCAAGTGGGCCTTAGAAAGCATATTAGCAATCATCTCTGGCTTTGAAATTACAGTAATACTTTCAAGAACAAAAATATCTTGTATTCTCTTGATGTTGACTGAAAGCTGTGAGTTGATGGTTAAGACCATCAGAAGTGTGACTTATCAGTAGCAGCTCCTGCTCTGAACTACAGTGGAGCTTGCAGGTCTCTAGCTGGCTGTAGTAATGACTGCTGGTACCTGAGCCAGTCACTTGATTCTCTAATAAATCATTTACAGTAATCAATTCTATCACACAGTGGGAATAGTAATGATTCTGTATCAGTTTTGTTTCTGAATAGATAGATACAACTTGAACCATTCAACTTCCATATATCTGCTGTCTCTACCTGTTCCTTGTACAGTATGAATTTGAAAGCATCAGATAGATGATAGATAGATAGAAAGACAGATAGGTAGATATAGATAGATAGATAAGGCAACTTATGTAGTGAAGTAAAAACTGGAGACTTAAGACAAAAATCCACACTTTACAAAAAATATTTTCAACTCCTTCTATTTGTTTGTTTGTTTGTTTTCTTTCCCCTGGGAAGAATTTGCCAGGATTAGAGATCATATAAGCAATGAAATTTTATAATATACCCAGTGTTACTATGTGGAATTGTGGAATGTGTATTGGTGTGGTTACCCTGCTCTTGTCTAACTAGTTTACTGTTAAAACATGCTAATCAAATATTTCTCAGTAAATACTGAGAGGCATATTCTATTGGTAAAATGATTATTCAAAATATTAAATGGTATCATCTATGATAGTGTAAGAATAAGTTTGGAACTTGAACTAAAAGCACTACAAAAGAAATTGATGTTTCAAATAATCTCTAGTTTTTTTGTATACATTGGTAGAATTCAACTTCAGAAAAATAACTACTCTGAACACTTGGAGATCAGGCTTGGTGCATAAAATTATCTGCTTGAAAAATGGTAACACAGCAATGTTCACAATAAAAGCACAAATTTTGCCAGCCATAACACGAGACTTGCAGAAGCCTACCTTGTTTTAGCAAAATGAATTGCTCAGTTTTTTTGTATTGTCTTATATTGGGTACTAAATTTAAAGATGTAGGTACAGCACATTTTATTTATCTTCTTAACTTACTTCTAATTTACTTTCTTAAAAATTATTAATTTCAAAACAATTTCTTTGGTACTCAATTTTAAAACTTCTTATAACATGTAACTTATGTTAAAAAAAAATGTACAAGGGAATGTGTAAAAGAAAAGTATAGTGCTTAAGATCACAGATGCACTTGCCAGATGACCTGGCAAAACCTCACTCTGAGTTGCCAGCTAAGCCGCAGCAGGCAGATTACTTTTCTGCACCTTAATTTCATAATATATAATATAAGAACAGTATTAGTAGTTACTCCTATCACCAGTAAGTGATAGGAGAATTAAAGGAAACCAACTATATAAAATACTGAGTATGATGCCTGGAAAGAAGTAAGTCCTTGATAAACACTAACATTTAATATTTTTTGTCAAATTATCATTCGAAAAAGCAAATCCAAAGATAATTCCAAAGTGATCCAGTGATGCTCAGTGTCTGATAAGGCATACTTAAACAAGTTCTTCATGGTAGACTCACACTAAAACCCTGTTCACATCCTTCTGATCTACTTATGGAATATTCTTCAGAAAAAAAAATGTGGAAGACATGAAATTCATGTCTTTTTGAGTTATCTTCCAAGTCCTGAATACTTACTAATGAGTCTATTTAAATATTCCAAAAGTAAGAGAAACACAAGGTTTTAGACAAAGTCCAAAATGATTGATACATTTTTGGTTTAAATTTTCCACATAGTCCTTTCAGTCTTTAACCCACTGAAATGTTTCCATATGGACCACAACTTTAAAAGATTGGTCAATAAGACACCAAGTGACAGCCAATGTGCTAAATGGACATTTCTAAACTCATATCTAATTTGATCCTTTTGGTCTTTCTATCCCACTTTACATCACCAAATCAACTGAACTTAATTAATACTTGTTGACCACAAACTCTGTCAGTTACACTGGGCCTTAAACTTCATCAACTCAATGGACATGAGTTTGAGTAAACTGTGGGGGATAGGTGAAGGACAGGGAAGCCTGGTGCACTGCAGTCCATGGGGTTGCAAAGAGTCAGACACAACTTAGCAATTGAACAACATTAAATTTAATAATACTTATCTTTCTTTGTACTTCTCTGATCATAGAATTCCAGTCTTCCTTATAAGTGCCTCTTCCTTTGACTATCTTCAAATAAATCTCTCATAAAAATCTAATATACGCTTCTCTTTTCAGTTTAGATGACTTTTCTAAGATACCATGAGTTATTCCAAGACCCTTTACCAAGGAATCTCTGACATCCATATCCTCCACTCCAGCTCTCTCTATTGATTTCCTTCCCTACACTTCCTTGAATAGTTACCTGAAAACTTCTTTTGAACCACAATTTTATCATATATCAACTTGAATTATTTTTCTTCCAATTTAGCTCTTTTGTTATTTCTTACTTTGATTAATGGTAGCATCAGAAACCCCATCACTCAAGTTGAAAGCATGGAAGTCCTCTAAGCATCTTCCTCCTTGTCACTTTCTATCTCCGATCCATCAAATGCTAATATTGATTTTTATTCTAAAATATTTGTTCACTTCAATCTTCACTCTTCTTAATACCATTGACCTAGTTCATTATTTTTCACTTATATCACTACAAAAGCCTTGCTGCTACTGCTGCTAAGTCACTTCAGTCGTGTCCGACTCTGTGCGACCCCACAGTCGACAGCCCACCAGGCTCCTCTGTCCCTGGGATTCTCCAGGCAAGAACACTGGAGTGGGTTGCCATTTCCTTCTCCAATGCATAAAAGTGAAAGTGGAGTCACTCAGTCGTGCCTGACTCCTAGCGACCCCATGGACTGCAGCCCACCAGGCTCCTCCGTCCATGGGGTTTTCCAGGCAAGAGTACTGGAGTGGGGTGCCATTGCCTTCTCCAAGGTGCCAAGCCTTAGAAAACTAATTAGAGCTGGGTTTTGCATTCTATTTGTGTTTAGCTAATCCAAGTGCCATGACACTCCATAGTGTTGGGTCAACTCTTTAAAGTTGTTCTCCAAGGCTTCTTCATTGATCATCAAGCATCATTCCTAGCCTACTGTTTTTCAAGTATGTTGGAAGCCCAGCACACTCAGTACCCCAACATGCAGCAGTAATATTATATTTGCAAAGCTAACTTAGGGGAGGGTGATATGTCTACTTTGAAATGTTCCCCCTGGTGATTTTAACATGTCATCCTTCTTTGGTCAGGGTTTTTACTCCTTAGGGGTGACTTTATGATTAGCATTTATTGAAGGCTCTCACATGTTTACCACCAGTACTTAACTACTTCCTCAGTTCCAACTCCATATATCTAACTGCTTCTTGTTGCCTCAAACTATAAATCCCACCAGCATTTTTAAATCAAATTCTTCAAGTTTAATTTATTATGTTATTCTTTCTAAACTGCTTATCATTCAATATTCATATGTCCATAATTATCCAAGCAAAATCCTGGGGTTCATTTTACCTTCTTTTTCCTCCATTATTCACCATGTCAAATAAAACCTTTAGATTCATCACTTCTCCTTACTCAGTCACTTTCACTGCTTCCCACTTCTTTCTCCTCTCGCAGATATTGGCATTGTTTAGCCTTCTGTCTAGGTTATTATCATCATCACCAAACTAGTTACCATGCCTCCAGCTTTGCTTTCTGCAATCTATCTTCTGTTTTGCTCCAGAGTGAATTTTTAAAATGCAGTTCTTATCATGTCACTCCCTGGATTATAACTCTTTTGAACTCCTACCATCCACAGGATAAAGTCCAAATTCCTCAGCCTGATGTCAGATCTCCACTGTCAGCTGAGTAGGAACAAAGTTCACTGACTTAGTTTCATTTATTTACTCAACAAATGTTTATTGTGTATCACCAGACAGTGTTCTACACACCAGGGATACTGAAAGGTAAAGACAGGAAAGCTTGTAATAGTGAAGGAGTTAGCATTCTAGGTCAAGGAGAAAACAAATCAACAAACACACACATTCACACCCTTAAGTGGTAAATTCTATGTGAAAATTAAAATAGAGTAATGAAATTGAGATTAACTAGATGGCTTTCTGTAAGAGAGTTGGAGTCAGGAAAGACATCAAATAGAAGGTTACTTTTAATTTGATTCCTGAGTAAATGGAGGGAGACAAGAGTCTTAGGAAGAGTGTCCTTGGGGGATGGCGGGGGGAATAGCATTGTGAAGATCCTAAAGCAGAGACAAACTTGGCATGCTTGAGGAACAGAGGGAAAGGCACCACAGGCGGAATGTGGAGATTGAATTAAACACTAACATGTCAGAGAGGAAAGCAGAGAAAAGACAGCTGTTGTTCAGTTGCTAAGTCTTTGCCACCCTGTGGACTGCAGCATGCTGGGTTTCCCTGTCCTTCACTATCTCCTGGATCTTATTCAAACTCATGTCCATTGAGTTAGTGATGCCATCCCACCATCTCCTCCTCTGTTACCCTCTTCTCCTCCTGCCCTCAAAGACCACAACTTTGAGACTTTACAAATTTCACTCAGGAATGTGAACAGTATCTTAAATTGAAGAGGAATTCACTGAGTTTTGAGTAGGAAATGACAGGACAATTTATATTCTGAAATGAACATTGTGGCAATTCTGATGCAAAATAGTGGCAAGAAGATGACTTGGATGGGTTAGTATGATAGTAATCATTGAGATGGAGAGAGATGTTCAGACTTGAAATGTATTTTTAAGATGGAATAGATAAATCTTGTTAATCACTAGATGTGGGTAACAAAAAAATGAGAAGAATCAAGCAAAACACTTAGATTTAGGAGATATTAAATGAATATATAAGTTTGAGCTTGTGGGAAATTGGAGTGGTATCTATTGATTACGGACTGGTGGTTTGGTTCAGTCGCTAAGTCATGTCCAACTGTAACCCACCAGGCTCCTCTGTCCATAGGATTTCCCAGGCAATAACAGTGGAGTGGGTTGCCGTATCCTTCTCCAGGAGACAGTCGTAACCCAGGGATTAAACTGACATCTCCTGCATTGCAGAGCAGATGCTTTACCACTGAGCCACCAGGGAAGCCCCGCATTACACACTAATAAGTATTTAGATGCCATTCAAAACAAAAGGAATAAATGAGATCACCTAGAATAAATAAATATAGTAAAGGATCCACCACTGAGACTAATAATAGATGGTACAATCTAAGTTGGCTTACTAAGGAAGTGAGAGAGGTGGTTGATAATGAGAAAAGGTAACACGGAACATAAGATTTTAATGAAGATGATGAATTGCTGAGGTCAAAGCATTTGAGTAAGTGAGCTGGAGGGATAGAAGGTGATGATCAGAAAGTCAATGGTTTGCTGCAGAGAATCTACAAATGGCACCTTGCTTGAGAGAAGTTTGACGTGAAAGTGAAAGTGAAGTTGCTAAGTCGTGTCCAACTCTTTGCGACCCCATGGACTGTAGCCTACCAGGCTCTTCAGTCCATGGAATTTTCCAGGCAGGAGTACTGGGATATGGAAATGTTTGGCTGAGATAACATGAAAGATAAGCTGATGAGAAATAAGAAAATCAAGGAACTAAGAGACCAAAATCTCCCTGCTGCTTCTACCACTATTTGCACTTTAATCTGTAGCCATACAAAGAGATTTTCCATCTCTGAAAAATGCCTTCACATTTCACATCTCCATCCTATACCTTTGTTCATATCCTCCCCTACATTTGGAAAGCTCCAAGTGCCAAATTTCCAAAAACACATGCACATTCTTCCCCACCTGAGTCGAATATTTCATATTCTCTGCAGCTTTCTCAGACCCCAACTCATGATGCTTTCTCAAGAAAGCTAATCAGTGTCTCATTCATTGCCTTGTATGTATCTTAATTATAGCACATAGAGTTAGTAGTTTATTTAAATATTTGTATTCTCAAAGTAGATTCTCAATGGCTCAAGGCAGAGAAGAGATCTTTTTAGTTTTGCACTCTCAGCACTTAGCAGTGCCAGCAACTTAGACAGCTTTCAGCAATGCTAGTTGGGTGTACTCACTTAGAAGCATTTGCACATGTCAGTGTTGCCTGGGTTTAGAATTGATAAGATATTAGCTGAGGTGGTGGAGAGAGAAAAGAGAGAAGAGAATGGGGCATTTCACTATGCAATTCCACTAAATATATCAGGACACAGTAGCAGATTTTCAACAACAAAGTGTACTTCCCTAATATTATCATTTAGGGAACAAATTAAAAAATGAAAAAATGATGTAGTGCATTTTTGCCAGGAGCATCTGTGTATCAGCAAAAAGTGAGCTTGATCTTTCAGGTGCTTCTTGGTCTTTCTAGCATTCTGCTTATCTTTGACTATGTGATTCTTATTTTATATACTTATTAGTGAAAGTATGTAAGATTAGAAATTTTAGTATCAGCTCAGCTCAGTTCAGTAGCTCAGTCGTGTCCGACTCTTTGCGACCCCATGAATCACAGCACACCAGGCCTCCTTGTCCATCACCAACTCCCGGAGTTTACTCAAGCTCATGTCCATCGAGTCAGTGATGCCATTCAGCCATCTCATCCTCTGTTGTCCCCTTCTCCTTCTTCCCTCAATCCCTCCATCAGAGTCTTTTCCAATGAGTCAACTCTTCGCATGAGGTGGCCAAAGTACTGGAGTTTCAGCTTTAGCATCAGTCCTTCCAATGAACACCCAGGACTGATCTCCTTTAGAATGAACTGGTTGGATCTCCTTGCAGTCCAAGGGACTCTCAAGAGTCTTCTCCAACACCACAGTTCAAAAACATCAATTCCTCGCCTCTCGGCTTTCTTCACAGTCCAACTCTCACATCCATACAAGACTACTGGAGAAACCATAGCCTTGACTATATGGACCTTTGTTGGCAAAGTAATATCTCTGCTTTTTAATATGATGTCCAGGTTTGTCATAGCTTTCTTTCCGAGGAGCAAGCATCTTTGAATTTCATAGCTGTAGCCACAATCCACAGTGATTTTGAAGCTCAAGAAAAGAAAATCTGTAACCACTCCCAAGTTTTCCCTTCTATTTGACATGAAATGATTGGACCAGATGCCATGATATTAGTTTTTTGCATGTTAAGTTTCAAGCCTGTCTTTTCACTCTCATCAAGAGGCTCTTTATTTCTTCTTCACTTTCTGCTTTTAGAGTTGTGTCATATGCATATCTGAGGTTATTGATATTTCTCCCTACAATCTTAATTCCAGCCTGTGATTCATCAATATATAGCCTTGTTGTTCCATGTCCACTTTTAACTGTTGCTTCTTGACCCATATACAGGTTTCTCAGGAGACAGGTAAGGTGATCTCGCATTTGCATCTGTTTAAGAATTTTACACAGTCTGTTGTGATCCACACAAAGTGTTTGGCGTAATCAATAAAGCAGAAGAGGCAAAAGCTTTTCAGACAAGCAAAAGCTGAGAGAATTCTGCACCACCAAACCAGCTCTCCAACAAATACTAAAGGATATTCTCTAGACAGGAAACACAAAACCCGTGTATAAACTCGAACCCAAAACAATAAAGTAAATGGCAACGGGATCATACTTATCAGTAATTACCTTAAAAGTAAATGGGTTGAATGCCCCAACCAAAAGACAAAGACTGGCTGAATGGATACAAAAACAAGACCCCTACATATGTTGTCTACCAGAGACCCACCTCAAAACAGGGGACACATACAGACTGAAAGTGAAGGGCTGGAAAAAGATTTTCCATGCAAATAGGGACCAAAAGAAAGCAGGAGTAGCAATACTCATATCAGATAAAATAGACTTTAAAACAAAGGCTGTGAAAAGAGACAAAGAAGGTCACTACATAATGATCAAAGGATCAATCCAAGAAGAAGATATAACAATTATAAATATATATGCACCCAACACGGGAGCACCACAGTACGTAAGACAAATGCTAACAAGTATGAAAGGAGAAATTAACAATAACACAATAATAGTGGGAGACTTTAATACCCCACTTACACCTATGGATAGATCAACTAAACAGAAAATTAACAAGGAAACACAAACTTTAAACGATGCAATAGACCAGTTAGACCTAACTGATATCTATAGGACATTTCATCCCAAAACAATGAATTTCACCTTTTTCTCAAGCGCACATGGAACCTTCTCCAGGATAGATCACATCCTGGGCCATAAAGCTAGCCTTGGTAAATTCAAAAAATAGAAATCATTCCAAGCATTTTTTCTGACCACAATGCAGTAAGATTAGATCTCAATTACAGGAGAAAAACTATTAAAAATTCCAACATTTGGAGGCTGAACAACACACTGCTGAATAACCAACAAATCACAGAAGAAATCAAAAAAGAAATCAAAATTTGCATAGAAATGAATGAAAATGAAAACACAACAACCCAAAACCTGTGGGACACGGTAAAAGCAGTCCTAAGGGGAAAGTTCATAGCAATACAGGCACACCTCAAGAAACAAGAAAAAAGTCAAATAAATAACCTAACTCTACACCTAAAGCAACTAGAAAAGGAAGAAATGAAGAACCCCAGGGTTAGTAGAAGGAAAGAAATCTTAAAAATTAGAGCAGAAATAAATGCAAAAGAAACAAAAGAGACCATAGCAAAAATCAACAAAGCCAAAAGCTGGTTCTTTGAAAGGATAAATAAAATTGACAAACCATTAGTCAGACTCATCAAGAAACAAAGGGAGAAAAATCAAATCAACAAAATTAGAAACGAAAATGGAGAGATCACAACAGACAACACAGAAATACAAAGGATCATAAGAGACTACTATCAACAATTATATGCCAATAAAATGGACAACGTGGAAGAAATGGACAAATTCTTAGAAAAGTACAACTTTCCAAAACTGGACCAGGAAGAAATAGAAAATCTTAACAGACCCGTCACAAGCATGGAAATTGAAACTGTAATCAAAAATCTTCCAGCAAACAAAAGCCCCGGTCCAGACGGCTTCACAGCTGAATTCTACCAAAAATTTAGACAAGAGCTAACACCTATCCTGCTCAAACTCTTCCAGAAAATTGCAGAGGAAGGTAAACTTCCAAACTCATTCTATGAGGCCACCATCACCCTAATACCAAAACCTGACAAAGATGCCACAAAAAAAGAAAACTACAGGCCAATATCACTGATGAACATAGATGCAAAAATTCTTAACAAAATTCTAGCAATCAGAATCCAACAACACATTAAAAAGATCATACACCATGATCAAGTGGGCTTTATCCCAGAGATGCAAGGATTCTTCAATATCCGCAAATCAATCAATGTAACACACCACATTAACAAATTGAAAAATAAAAACCATATGATTATCTCAATAGATGCAGAGAAAGCCTTTGACAAAATTCAACATCCATTTATGATAAAAACTCTCCAGAAAGCAGGAATAGAAGGAACATACCTCAACATAATAAAAGCTATATATGACAACCCCACAGCAAACATTATCCTCAATGGTGAAAAATTGAAAGCATTTCCTCTAAAGTCAGGAACAAGACAAGGGTGCCCACTTTCACCATTACTATTCAACATAGTTTTGGAAGTTTTGGCCACAGCAATCAGAGCAGAAAAAGAAATAAAAGGAATCCAAATTGGAAAAGAAGAAGTAAAACTCTCACTATTTGCAGATGACATGATCCTCTACATAGAAAACCCTAAAGATTCCACCAGAAAATTACTAGAAATAATCAATGACTGTAGTAAAGTTGCAGGATATAAAATCAACACACAGAAATCCCTTGCATTCCTATACACTAATAATGAGAAAACAGAAAGAGAAATTAAGGAAACAATTCCATTCACCATTGCAACGGAAAGAATAAAATACTTAGGAATATATCTACCTAAAGAAACTAAAGACCTATATATAGAAAACTATAAAACACTGGTGAAAGAAATCAAAGAGGACACTAACAGATGGAGAAATATACCATGTTCATGGATTGGAAGAATCAATATAGTGAAAATGAATATACCACCCAAAGCAATTTATAGATTCAACGCAATCCCTATCAAGCTACCAACAGTATTCTTCACAGAGCTAGAACAAATCATTTCACAATTTGTATGGAAATACAAAAAACCTCGAATAGCCAAAGCGATCTTGAGAAAGAAGAATGGAACTGGAGGAATCAACCTACCTGACTTCAGGCTCTACTACAAAGCCACAGTTATCAAGACAGTATGGTACTGGCACAAAGACAGAAATATTGATCAATGGAATAAAATAGAAAGCCCAGAGATAAATCCACGCACATATGGACACCTTATCTTTGACAAAGGAGGCAAGAATATACAATGGATTAAAGACAATCTCTTTAACAAGTGGTGCTGGGAAATCTGGTCAACCACTTGTAAAAGAATGAAACTGGACCACTTTCTAACACCATACACAAAAATAAACTCAAAATGGATTAAAGATCTAAACGTAAGACCAGAAACTATAAAAATCCTAGAGGAGAACATAGGCAAAACACTCTCCGACATACATCACAGCAGGATCCTCTATGACCCACCTCCCAGAATATTGGAAATAAAAGCAAAAATAAACAAATGGGACCTAATTAACCTTAAAAGCTTCTGCACATCAAAGGAAACTATTAGCAAGGTGAAAAGACAGCCTTCAGAATGGGAGAAAATAATAGCAAATGAAGCAACCGACAAACAACTAATCTCAAAAATATACAAGCAACTCCTACAGCTCAACTCCAGAAAAATAAACGACCCAATCAAAAAATGGGCCAAAGAACTAAATAGACATTTCTCCAAAGAAGACATACAGATAGCTAACAAACACATGAAAAGATGCTCAACATCACTCATTATCAGAGAAATGCAAATCAAAACCACTATGAGGTACCATTTCACACCAGTCAGAATGGCTGCGATCCAAAAGTCTACAAATAGTAAATGCTGGAGAGGGTGTGGAGAAAAGGGAACCCTCTTACACTGTTGGTGGGAATGCAAACTAGTACAGCCACTATGGAGAACAGTGTGGAGATTCCTTAAAAAACTGGAAATAGAACTGCCTTATGATCCAGCAATCCCACTGCTGGGCATACACACTGAGGAAACCAGAAGGGAAAGAGACACGTGTACCCCAATGTTCATCGCAGCACTGTTTATAATAGCCAAGACATGGAAGCAACCTAGATGTCCATCAGCAGATGAATGGATAAGAAAGCAGTGGTACATATACACAATGGAGTATTACTCAGCCATTAAAAAGAATACATTTGAATCAGTTCTAATGAGGTGGATGAAACTGGAGCCTATTATACAGAGTGAAGTAAGCCAGAAGGAAGAACATAAATACAGTATACTAATGCATATATATGGAATTTAGAAAGATGGTAACAATAACCCGGTGTACGAGACAGCAAAAGAGACACTGATGTATAGAACAGTCTTATGGACTCTGTGGGAGAGGGAGAGGGTGGGAAGATTTGGGAGAATGGCAATGAAACATGTAAAATATCATGTAGGAAACGAGTTGCCAGTCCAGGTTCAATGCACGATGCTGGATGCTTGGGGCTGGTGCACTGGGACGGCCCAGAGGGATGGTATGGGGAGGGAGGAGGGAGGAGGGTTCGGGATGGGGAACACATGTATACCTGTGGTGGATTCATTTTGATATTTGGCAAAACTAATACAATTATGTAAAGTTTAAAAATAAAATAAAATTAGAAAAAAAAATAAAGCAGAAGAGGATGTTTCTCTGGAATTACTTTGCTTTCTCCGTGATCCAGCATATTTTGACAATTTGATGTCTGGTTCCTCTTCCATTTCAAAACCCAACTTGCATGTCTGGAAGTTATTGGTTCAAAGTTCACATACTGCTGAATCCTAGTTTGAAGGATTTTGAGCATAAACTAAGAATTGAGAAGAAAGGAATGATAATTTCTTGCATATTAGCTACACATAAGGTGCCATTTAGCATCAAATGTTAAGGCACTCAATCCTGGGAGATTTATGAGATGGTGAATTAGTTTATCCATCCACTAGATCATGTGAATTATATCCATGAGGCTGATTTCCAGCACACTGATTATACCATGGTAAGACCTAGGACTGCTGAAACTGTATGATGAGCCCATGGAATTAGATTGGAAAGAAGTTCTTCCACATGACACTCATGTTGGGCCCAATCTCTGATCATGTAAGGAGAGAGGTGGGTGCTTAAAACTCGACAGCCCCAAATTTGACAGGCTACTTTTGAAAGAACCATCTGATTCTGTTTCTACCAGTTTCAAGATTGCAACAGAAGACCTACACTCATTATGCTCCTGTTTCTTTTACTTTATCCTAATGAACACTGAACACTGACCTGCTAAATGCCATCTAGGCTTTTGTCTTTGTTTACCCAACAGTGACATTCTCTTCCACAATATTTATGGTTAATTCTAAGACTACCGTCTAGTTTCTGGCTAAAGCTGCCTTTCTGTATGTCTCTGTCTAGATTTGCTCAACCTACACTTTTTTCTCAGAGTCAGGCTACAACCAGCTTCATACAGACCCTGTATGGTCTTACTAGAATATTAGATACTTACCCCACTGCACCTCATTCCTTTCCATCCAAAGAGACACCAAGGTTTCAAATTTAACTTGCGAGATTTTGCGTAAACCAGTCACCTAATTTAATGGGATTATCAATTCATGAATGTTAATAGTATATAATTTGTGATTATATTTTTCAAACTGAAAGACTTAAATGTCTGATAGTTGAAAATAATTTAAAAGAGGCACTGTATCATTGGCCCTGGAATGTATTAACTACATATCAGCATTATTAAAAATAAACTATGTCACATATTTGCTAGTTTGGCCATCTTCTCATTTATTTAGCAAATATTTATTGTGTATTTATAGTAAGTACACCAGGCACTGAGAAAGCATTCAGGATACAGACATAAATTGCAGAGAAAAATCTTTGGCCGAATAGATTCTCTAGTAGGAGAGTTAGAATCTAAATCTCTTTGTAAAGTTAAATTAGAAATATTATTAAGGAAAAGCCTTTGACTGTGTGGATCACAAAAACTAGAAAATTTTTAGAGATGAGAAAACCATACCACCTTACCTGTCTCCTTAGAAACTTGTATGTGAGTCAAGAAGCAACAGTTAGAACCAGACATGGAACAATGGATTGGTTCAAAATTGGAAAAGCAGTACACCAAGGCTGTAAATTTTCACACTGCTTATTTAAATTATACACAGAGTACATAAAGCAAAATACCAGACTGGATGAATCACAGTCTGGAATCAAGATTGTGGGGAGAAATATCAACAGTCTCAGATGAGCAGATAATACCACTCTGATGGCAGAAAGTGAAGAGGAGTTAAGAGCCTCTTGAGGGTGAAAGAGGATTGTGAAAAAATTAGCTTGAACATTCAAAATACTAAGGTCATGGGATCCCGTCCCATCACTTCATGACAAAAAGAAAGGGGAAACTTGGAAGCAGTGACAGATTTTTTTTTCTTTGTCTCCAAAATCACTGCAGATAATG
This sequence comes from Bos indicus, assembly GCF_029378745.1. NCBI lineage: Eukaryota > Metazoa > Chordata > Mammalia > Artiodactyla > Bovidae > Bos > Bos indicus. Next base: position 114,260,877 of record NC_091761.1, read on the forward strand.
ACTGCACCCATGAAATTAAAAGATGCTTGTTTCTTGAAAGGAAAGCTATGACAAACCTAGAAAACATATTAAAAAGCATAGATATCAATTTCCAAAAGGTCTGCATAGTCAAAGCTATGTTTTTTCCCAGTAATCATGTATGGATGTGAGAACTGAACCATAAAGAAGGCTGAGGTCTGAAGAATTGATGCCTTCAAATTATGGTTCTGGAGAAGACCCTTGACAGTGCCTTGGACTGCAAGATCAAACCAGTCAATCTTAAAGGAAATCAACCCTGAATATTTATTGGAAGGACTGATACTAAAGCTAAGGCTCCAATACTTTGGCCACCTGATTGGAAGAGCCAACTCATTGGAAAAGACCCCAATGCTGGGAAAGATTGAAGGTAGGAGGAAAAGGGGACAGCTGAAGATGAGATGGTTGGATAATATCACTTATTCAATGGATATGAATTAGCAAACTCTGGGAGATAGTGAAGGACAGAGGAGCCTGGAGTGTTGCAGTCAATGGGGTTGCAGAACCAGACATGATTTAGCAACCAAACAGCAACAACATTAATGGAAAATTCAAGATATTTTGTAAGACAATGATGCAATATGACAGTTTAAATGGGTTGGCTAATGATCACCTACTTTTGTTGCATCACATAGATGTAGGAAATTTCTGTTTCCATTTTTATTATTTTGAGTTATTTTGAGAAATAACATAAATAACTTTATTTCTCCAAGCAAGAAAAGCTATGACCAACCTAGATAGCATATTAAAAAACAGAGACATTACTTTGACAACAAAGGTCCATCAGGTCAAAGCTATGGTTTTTCCAGTAGTCATGTATGGATGTGAGAATTGGACTATAAAGAAAGCTGAGTGCTAAAGAATTGATGCTTTTGAACTGTGGTATTGGAGAAGACTCTTGAGAGTCCCTTGGACTGCAAGGAGATTCAACCAGTCCATCCTAAAGAAAATCAATCCTGACTATTCATTGGAAGGACTGAGGTTGAAGCTGAAACTTCAATACTTTGGCTACCTGACATGAAGAGCCGACTCATTGGAAAAAACCCTGATTTCAGGCAAGATTGAAGGAGGAGGAGAAGGGACTGAACTGAACTGAACTAAGTTATTGTCTGTTATTTCCTCTTTTATTTCTTCATAGACTCATTAGTTTTTAATAGCATGCTGTTTCAGTTCAGTTCAGTTCAGTTCAGTCGCTTAGTCATGTCCGACTCTTTGTGACCCCATGAATCACAGCACGCCAGGCCTCCCTGTCCATCACTAACTCCTGGAGTTCATTCAAACTCATGTCCATCGAGTTGGTGATGCCACCCAGCCATCTCATCCTCTGTCCTCCCCTTCTCCTCCTGTCCCCAATCCCTCCCAGCATCAGGGTCTTTTCCAATGAGTCAACTCATTGCATGAAGTGACCAAAGTATTGGAGTTTCATCTTTAGCATCAGTCCTTCCAATGAACACCCAGGACTGATCTCCTTTAGGATGGACTGGTTGGATCTCCTTACAGTCCAAGGGACTCTCAAGAGTCTTCTCCAACAAAAGCATCAATTCTTCTGTGCTCAGCTTCTTTATAGTCCAACTATCACATCCATATATGACCACTGGAAAAACCATAGCCTTAACTAGACGGACATTTGTTTGCAAATTAGTTTTTACTTATTTGTGCTTTTCCCGTTTTTCTTTCTGTTACTGATTTCTACTGTTTCATACTGTTGTCACTGATGTGAAAGACACAATTAGAAATAAATGTAAACCATTGCCATGAAAATGATTTTATTAGACACATATATAAGTCTCTGTGGCCCTACATAGGTTGCAACATAATCACTTTTTACTATTGCTGTCCGTCTTATTTAGAATTGTTAATTTCTTTTATTTATAAGAATGTTTTATCAAGAAAACTAAAAAAAAAAACACCATTTCAAAAACTCTACAAATTAATATTGTTAAATCTGATAACAATGATACATACTGAATGGATCTCTCAGAATGGTTTGTTCTAAATGATTTCATGACATGAAAATGTCATGGTTGAGACTGTGAATGTTTGGTTCATTTCAGTTCAGTCGTTCAGTTGTGTCTGACTCTTTGCAACCCCATGGACTGCAGCATGCCAGGCTTTCCTGTCCATCACCAACACCTGGAGCTTGCTCAAACTCATGTCCATGAGTCAGTGATGCCATCCAACTATCTCATCCTCTGTCATCACCTTCTCTTCCCGTCTTCAATCTTTCCCCACATCAGGGTCTTTTCCAATGAGTCAGTTCTTCGCATCAGGTGGCCAAAGTATTGGAGTTTCAGCTTCAGCATCAGTTCTTCCAATGAATATTCAGGACTGATTTTATTTAAGATGGACTGGTTGGGTCTCCTTGTAGTCCAGGGGCTCTCAAGAGTCTTCTCCAACACCACAGTTCAAAAGCATCAGTTCTTCAGAGCTCAGCTTTCTTTACAGTCCCACTCTCACATCCATACATGACTACTGGAAAAACCATAGCCTTGACTAGATGGACTTTTGTTGACAAAGTAATGTCTCTGCTTTTTAATATGCTGTCTAGGTTGGTCATAGCTTTTCTTCCAAGAAGCCAGCGTCCTTTAATTTCATGGCTGCAGTCACCATCTATTGTGATTTTGGGCCCCCCCCCCCAAAAAATAAAATCTCTCACTGTTTCCATTGATTCCCCATCCATTTGTCATGAAGTGATGGGACTAGATGCCATGATCTTAGTTTTTTGAGTGTTGAATTTTAAGTCAACTTTTTCACTCTCCTCTTTTGCTTTCATCAAGAGACTCTTTAGTTTTTCTTAGCTTTCTGCCATAATGGTGGTGTCAGCTGCATATCTGAGGTTATTGATATTTCTCCCAGCACTCTTGATTCCAGCTTGTGCTTCATCCAGCCAGGCACTTCTCATGACATACTCTGCATGTAAGTTAAATAAGCAGGGTGACAATATACAGCCTTGACATACTCCTTTCCCAATTTGGAATCAGTTCTATAGGCTTGGAATTTGAACCTGTGTTTTCAGTGGCATTTTAAGGTAAAACCCTCCCTTGGCTGGAGGTCTACATATACTTTGAGAATTGCCTTGGTTGTATTTAGTGGTGGTTGGTCAAGGAAAAAATGCTTAGCTGAGTCTCATGGCTGCTGCATGGAGTCCTTTAAAGGATCCATCAGTCCATAGGATCAGAGGAGAATACTTACCCTGAGCATTTGCAGAATTTCTGGTGCATATTGTCTTATTGCCTTAGCTTAGTACAGGTGAATCCTAAACTCTTCCATTCCTAATATGTCCTATTCATTTTTTTTTTTAAGTATGTTGTTCCAAAGGCAGCTTTCCTTGCCAGCGTTTTACTTATACTCACTGAGTCTGGGTAAGGATCTGCTTATAATAGCTTGGGTTATCTCTTTCCTCTACTAGAATCTCTGACTCTCTTCAGCTCACCTTGTCCCCAGGTTTGAGCTTCAGACATGAATCCAGGAAAGTAGAAAAATAAAAAAAGTCTTTTCAAAAATCTCCTGAAGATGGAGCAGGCTAAAGAATTTCTGAGGTAACACTGTTGTTAAAGTTAAAAGAAGAAAGAAGTTTGGACTTGTGAGACCCCTCAGTTCCAAGAAGTGTCCTTTCAGGCCACTAACTGCTTCTAAAAGCTTTTAGTTCTATTACATCAAGCAATTCCTTACTCATACTGTCAGAACATTTATTTTCTGTTTCTCAGGGAGCTAGTTCAGAAGAGTATCTTGGCTGCCTGTTTTCTGAAAGTCCATGAAAGAGAGATGATATCAGTTTGAAGCGATTACCCTTTGTATAGTACTTTTATTTCTCATTCCCACAGCAAGAGCAAGCAGGGTGCCTTACGGGGTAGACAGGGAAAGCAAATGGGAGGAGCAATGCTATTATCTTTGAACACATGTGAGTTTTGTGTTCACAAGTTAGACACCAAGAAATCTGAGCTTAGTACTGGGGTAAAATAAGGAATCATACACAGTCTTTGTCTGTTGTTCTACAAGCACAAAGAATTTTGTAAGAGTGGTTTTCATCATCAGATTCACTAGCGTAAAACTGTATCTCCTTCTTATGATTTGTAGTGCTATTAGTCAAAATAGGTTGTTATAAAACTCTTCCATTCCAGAACTTTGTACGTTATATTTCCTTTGTAGATGGTAAATTCTTGAAGTGTGAGATTATCATTTTTCCATCTATTTCTTATATTTGTAAAACTCTACCTTTTTACTTACGCTTACTTGCTATTTTCTAATAATATCCACCTAAACTCCTTGCTTTGTAATCTACTCCATATATATCTGAGTCACTTTTTTATATAAGTGCTAATTTCTCACTATGGAATCACACAGTTAAGGAGTAAGTAATAGCAATGCCTTGGTCACGGTTGGTGGTGTTCTTGTTTGCTGTTGTTTAGTTGCTAAGTCGTGTCTGACTCTCTGCGGCCCCATGAACGGTAGCTTACCAGGCTCCTCTGTCCATGGGATTTCCCTGGCAATAATACTGGAGTGGGTTGCCATTTCCTTCTCCAGGGGATCTTCCAGACCCAGGGATCAAACCCAAGTCTCTTATGTTGGCAGGCAGATTCTTTATCTCTGAATCATCAAGGAAGCCCCAGTAGGTATATAGGTATGCATTAATTTCCTGAATTAGAACTGAACAGTGCCTTATTGATTATTAAGTGCAACACCTTCCTTTTGGCAAATTTGTTATCTTTTTCATCCATTAATATTTATTTTCAGCCAACTGTGTTCCAGATGTCATACAAATTTAAGTAAGACATATTTCTTGTTTTTTAGTGTCTCATACTCTAAAAGATGATTTTTCAACCTCAGCTTTATTGACACTTTGACTGGATAAGTGTTTAATGCTCAACATCACTAAACATTAGAGAAATGCAAATAAGAATCACAATATCACCTCACACTCATTCAGTTCTGTTCAGTTCAGTCACTCAGTCATGTCCAATTCTTTGTGACCCCATGAAATGCAGCACGCCAGGCCTCCCTGTCCATCATCAACTCCTGGAGTCTACCCAAACCCATGTCCATCAAGTCGGTGATGCCATCCAGTCATCTCGTCCTCTGTTGTCCCCTTCTCCTCCTGCCCTCAATCTTTCCCAGCATCAGGGTCTTTTCCAAAGAGTCAGCTCTTCGCATCAGGTGGCCAAAGTATTGGAGTTTCAGCTTCAACATCAGTCCTTCCAATGAACACCCAGGACTAATCTCCTTTAGAATGAACTGGTTGGATCTCCTTGCAGCCCAAGGGACTCTCAAGAGTCTTCTCCAACACCACAGTTCAAAAGCATCAATTCTTCAGTGCTCAGCTTTCTTTACAGTCCAACTTTCACATTCATACATGACCACTGGAAAAACCATAGCCTTGACTAGACGGACCTTTGTTGACAAAGTAATGTCTCTGCTTTTTAATATGCTGTTCAGGTTGGTCATAACTTTCTTTCCAAGGAGTAAGCATCTTTTAATTTCATGGCTGCAGTCACCATCTGCAGTGATTTTGGAGCCCAGAAAAATAAAGTCAGCCACTGTTTCCACTGTTTCCCCATCTGTTTGCCATGAAGTGATGGGACCGGGAGGGCTATGTTAGTGACAGGGAGGAGATATTGGAAGCTTGTGCGTTATTGGCAAAAATATAAAATGCTGCAGCCACCATGGAAACCAGTACAGAGGTTTCTCAAAAATTAAAAATTATCTACCATATGATCTAGAGATCCCACTTTTTGTGTATGTATCCAACAGAATTGGCAGAATTTTGAAGAGATATCTGCTCAGGCATATTCCTAGCAACAGTATTCACAATTGCCAAGAAGCGGATACAACACGAGGGTCTGTCAATGGATAATCTGATAAACAAAATGTGGTGTATACATACAATGAAATATTAGTTAGCTTCAAAAAGGAAGGAAATTCTGACACATATTACAACATGGATAGAACCTTGAGGACATTGTACTAAGTGAAATAAGCCAAACACAAAAAGTTAAATACAGTACTGTGTGATTCCACTCATATTTAATATAAAATATCTAGAGTATTTTTACTGAAAGACACAGAAATTGGTGGTTGGCAAGGACTTGACAAGAGGGAAATGAGGATTTGTTTTGAATGGGTATAAAGTTTTGGTTATATAAGATGAAAAAGTTGTAGAGACTGATTATATAACAATGTGAATGTAATTAATGCTGTTGAATAGTATATTTAAAAATATAGTTTTAATAGTAAATTTTATGTTGTGTTTTTTACTACAATTTTTAAAAGTCAAACATATTCAAAACTTTAAAAAACATTTAAATGGAAGATTATAGATGTAGTAAAACTAACTTTACTGAAAATAGAAATAGCCATGAAATTAAAAGACGCTTACTCCTGGGAAGGAAAGTTATGACCAACCTAGATAGTATATTCAAAAGCAGAGACATTACTTTGCCAACAAAGGTTTGTCTAGTCAAGGCTATGGTTTTTCCTGTGGTCATGTATGGATATGAGAGTTGGACTGTGAAGAAGGCTGAGTGCCGAAGAATTGATGCTTTTGAAGTGTGGTGTTGGAGAAGACTCTTGAGAGTCCCTTGGACTGCAAGGAGATCCAACCAGTCCTTTCTGAATGAGATCAGCCCTGGGATTTCTTTGGAAGGACTGATGCTAAAGCTGAAACTCCAGTACTTTGGCCACCTCATATGAAGAGTTAACTCATTGGAAAAGACTCTGATGCTGGGAGGGATTGGGAACAGAAGGAGAAGGGGATGACAGAGGATGAGATGGCTGGATGGCATCACCGACTCGATGGATGTGAGTCTGAGTGAACTCCGGGAGTTGGTGATGGATAGGGAGGCCTGGCGTGCTGCGATTGATGGGGTCACAAAAAGTCGGACACGACTGAGCGACTGATCTGATCTGATCTGGTAATAAAAGTTTAATTTACTTACTGAATAATATAATAATAAAAGATGAGCATGACAACATAAACGGATTTTCTTGTATCAACTTCACTTTTTAAAATTTTGTTGTTGTTTAGTTGCTAACTCATGTCTGACTCTTTTGCAACCCCATGGACTGTAGCCCACCAGGTTCCTCTATCCATGGGATTTCCCAGGCTGGAATGGTAGAGTAGGTTGCCGTTTCCTTCTAGAGGGAATCTTCCTGATCCAGGGATTGAATCTGCATCTCCTGCATTGGCAGGTGGATTCTTTACCATTGAGCCACCAGGGAAGCCCTCATTTTTTATATCCTCATCCTAGAAAACAATATTGCCTGTTCAAAAATATTACTTGAGGACATCAATGGATTCTGAATTCTCTATATGGTGGATCTCACTTCTGAGCATTATTATACTGTACATCAGATATTCAGGAAGAGTTTTCACCCAACCTGATGCTGAATTTACCATGTAACATTTTTTTTTTTATTGGAGCTTCAGTATCAGTCCTTCTAATGAATATCCAGGATTGATTTCCTTTTAGGATTGACTGGTTTGATCGCCTTCCTGTCCAAGGGACCCTCAAGACAACTGTAAGGTATGTAAAAATTTTTATTATTTTTTTTTATTACCATGTAACATTTTAATCTATCTTTTTTTTTTCACTTGAAACATAATTACATGCACAGTTTAGGAAATCCAGCTGGTGTTCAATGTAAAATATTAATTGGCCTGCTTAGCACCAGAAGCTAAGAAAGGCAAACTGAAAAGTCCTAAATTAGGATCAGAGATAGAAAACTACCCTCACTCTTTACTTTATCTAAAAATCATTCTCTTCCACAAAAGCCTGTCTCAAAAAAATTGCGCGCGCGCACACACACACACACACACACACACAGAAGTATTCATTGAAATGTTTTAAATTGCCCTTACAGCCATTCTTGCCACTTGCTTTCAGTTTCTTCTGCCCATTTTCTGATCACTAAATCTAGTTCAGAGGGATCCAGAGTTCTCATTCATTACAAAATGTGTATTGTTCCTTGAGCAAGACAAAGCATCATCATCTACAGACTCACCATGAAATTTCCACTGAGGGACACCCTTTGGCTCTGAAGGCATGTTTTGATGATTTTGATTGTTCATTTGCTTGTTTTTCACAGATCTAGATATAGATTGCAACAAACCAGGATCCAGAATTAAAACGAGGTGATTGACATAGTTGCTTCAGATGCAAGAGAAGGAGCCTTCAAAAAACTAAGGAATCAAGACAAATAATATTTCTTTATCCATCCCTCTGTTGATGGACATTATGTTGTTTCCATGTCTTGGCTGTTGTAAATTGTGCTGCTATGATACCAAGGAGAAAAGGGGGTGGTGGGAGGAATTAGGAGATTGAGATCTACCCCTATATACTGTTGATACTTTGTATAAAAAACTAAAGAGAAACTACTGAATAGCACAAGGAACTCTACTTAATTCACTGTGGTGACTTGAATGGGAAGTCCAAAAAGGAGGGGGTATATGCATATATATAGCTGATTCATTTTGCTGTACAGTAGAAACTAACACAATATTTTAAAGCAACTATACTCCAATAAAAATGAATTTTAAAAGATAAATAATACCATTGCAGTTATTGCAATGTTTTTCGATAAATTAATGTTGAATGAAATATCAGAATGTTAAATTAAGACAGGCTGCTGTTGTTTATTTTATGACCCTACATTATTGGGCAATGAAACAGTCGTTTCCAATCAGCTCTGGATGCTGGGTCTTTGGCCTTCACCACTGGGTTGGTTTACAAGGGCTGACAATGATGAACAAACAGATTGGGCAATGTGGAGCTTTATATAGAGTCATTGTTTTGATTGTGGAGCCTTTATTAACTTTTTCTGTTTGGCTCAAATCATGGTAGGATGTTTTGATAAGATAGATCAAGGTGTACATTATTCCTTTTGCTGCAGGCCCCAATATGGTTTGTTGAGGCACTGAAAATAAGAATCTACCTGACACCCTACATTTTAGCAATGTGGTGGGAAAGGAGGATAAGGAGAGGAGAGTTCATCTTGGGACTTTTTCTAGGGAGGGGCAGCATCTGAAGGCCTGAACCAGATGGAGTTTTATCAGTTCTTGGCCATTCTTGACCAATTGTTTCTCAGTTTTTAACATTTTTTGTTCCCAGTTCAGCAACACATCATGAGCTAATTTCTCAAGATACCAAATAGACTCAAGGCTAAAAAATCATGTCTTAAAAATTCAATGTCATATATTCAGGAAAGGATGCTTAAGTATTTGAATCCTCAGTACATGATCTCTATTGGCTAAAATACAGTGCTGCTTAAAGAGATGGTACAGCCAAAATCTGTCCTTCAAATAATCTCAGTTTTCACTTTTCCACAGATACTTTCTCTACTGTCAATGTCTCCAACGACCAACAATGAACTTTAATGGGGGTTCTAGGATTGTCTATTACTTGTAATCCTCTTATCAAAAAATCATCCTAGCTGACTTCAACATGGTTTCCCAAATGTGTGTCTAACCATGGCTTTTAGGTTTAAGGACATTTGAGATTTTTTACAAGTATAAGATGCAAATGTTATCCTGGAAGGTTAAGAAAAACTAATGTCAACCATTAACCTTAAAATCAACAATTAACAGCTCGATCCAAATGAGTTTATAATGTTTTCTTCAATAAAAATTGACCAGTGGTTGTCAAATTTTCAGAGTTACTAGTGCTGGAATTTAGAGTGATATTGGAAGGATTAAAAATGTCCATGCCAATTTTTTAAACGTGCCAATTTTTTAATATATACCATTATAACCCCATTTATTTGCTATAATATCACTACTAGCTGAGGGTTTGAAACAGTTATTTATGGAGACATTAATTACCTGGACTTTGTCTTGTGAAATAAAATACAAAGAGTTAGAGTTTCTCAAGTTTTTACAGTAAACAGGAACCCTTTCAGTGACATTGACTAGCCTCTGACATAAAGGGACATATTCTGCCCTATCCCACCCCACATACCCAAACTCAATCTTTAGACTCAGTTGTTATGGTCAGCATCACTATTGTTCAGCACTAAGTCATGTCTGACTCTTTGTTACCCCATGGACTACAGAATGCTAGGCTTCGTTGTCTCCATTATCTCCCAGAGTCTGCTCAAGTTCATGTCTATTGAGTCAGTGAAGCATGCATATCCCGCCGTTGTAAAAATGAATTTTCACATTTAATAACTAAATAATTAGATGCATAAAGTAAAACTGCATTTTGATCACATCATGAGCTGTGTTCAAATCAGTTCATCCCATGGAACTACTCTCTGGCTGGTGAAAATAATATTTAATATTATTACTCCATTCTCTTACCTTATTAGTAGAATGTATGCCCCTCCTACTTCTCAAAGTGAGTCAACACAGCCCTTTTTGGTGTGGTATTAGGGTTATTATTTTGGAAAAGCCAAGGAAGCTGTGGAGTTCTGATCTCAGGTATGAATATGAAAGATGAAGAGTTAAATAAATGCACAGTCCTGTCCATCTCCTTTCCCCTATATGCACCATGGCCTCCTTAAAGGTAGGACTCCCTTAATACAGCAAACCTGGAAAAGAATGCCATCTGATAAAGTATGAGCAATTTCATGAGCTTAGTCCCTCAGCAGCAGAGGATGCCAAGCCTCTGGATCCTGAAAGGTTTAATTACAATCTCCTTGTCAGAGAAGAAGTTGGATTTGCTGCAGTGGAGTTGGATTTTCTGCAATTGGAGGATGTACTTCTCCTATGAAACAATACCACTCTGGAATCCTAGAAACAGTTTACATTGGAATCTGTGGAGCTCACTCTCAGACCAAAGGCCGTTCAGTGTCCTTGTGTTTGCCTTCTCACCTTTCATAGCTGATCTTCAGAGAGGCTTTTATAAAAATGGAACAAAGTCCTCAGGGGAAAGCATTCAAGGTTCCTGCTGTCAACTCTGCTCTTAGACTCTGCTGTTGCCTGTTCTACAATATTCTGTAATTCCTGGATGACTGATGTAACAGTGGTGGTTTAGTTGCTAAGTCTTGTCTAACTCTTGCAACACCATGGACTGTAGCCTGTCGGGCTCTTCTGCCTATGGGATTCTCCAGGTAAGAATACTGGAGTGGGTTGCCATTTCCTTCTCCAGGGGATCTTCCCAAGCCAGGAATCCAACCTGGATCTCCTGCATCGCAGGCAGATTCTTTACCAACTGAGCTATGAGGGAAGCCCAACTGATGTAATGGATCCTGCCTTTTAGCTCAGCATCCAGCACAGAACAAAATGCCAAACTGACCTCCCTGCCCCATAGTGTTTGAGGTGCAAGGTTGATTCTCTGGATCACAGTCAAAGCCTCCTGTACCTTTTGCCCTCAGAAGTGAATATTTTATGGATAAGTAGTATGCTTGTGATGTTTTTAAACAGTATTCTATGTTCAGTATATTGTCTCTCAGACTATCTTAATGTTAAAGCATAAAGGAAGTCATTGGTCTCGGGAACTCACCGGATGGAAGTCAGAAAATGAATTGTAGGACTTGCTAGAAAACAAAAGAAAAAGAAGTGGGTGGTATAAAACCAGTCCTTACAGGATAACCATGTAAATGATTTCATGCTCAAGTATACTCTGTTTCTGTAGCACCTGGAAAATATTTGTCTTGAGTGTGAATGAATATTTGATGTCTCATCTTTGGGGACTTCAAAGATATCCTAAAACTGTAGAGATTCCAGACATGTGAGTATAGACCCAAACTATGAAAATACAGTTTTTAGAAAAGAGGAAGACACATTATACGATGAATAAGGTCTGAGGATCTAAAGAGACTTTAGATCTTTAGGTGACTAGAGAGACTACCCTGGTGGTCCAATGGTTAAGACTTTGCCTTCCAATACAGGTAAATGGGTTCAGTTCCTGCTTGGGGAACTAAGATCTCACATACCAAAAACCAGAATGTAAACAACAGAAGCAGTCTTTTAATAAATTCAATAAAGACATTAAAAATGGTTCACATCAAAAAAATCTTTAAAAAAGGAGTATACCATGGTGACTAAAATTGCTAACACTGTGTCGTATAATGGAAATTTGCTATTATATGAGAGTAAAATGTACTTGCTATCACACACACACACACAAGATAAATATGTGAAGTGATGGGTAGGTTAATTAGATGGAAGGAATCTTTTCATAATGTACACATATATCGTCATCATGATGTGCACTTTAAATATCTTACAATTTCAGTTATAGCTCAATAAAGCTGAAAAATAAAAAATAAAATAAAGATACATATTAAAAAGGAAAAAGAAATGAAAAAGGAGACACCAAACACTTCTACCCTCACCCCAGCCACTGTCTCAGTGGACACAGCAGCCTTCTCCTACCGTCTCTCCCTTATTCTGTATTTTGTCGCCTTCACTGCCTTTGAGTGATTGTTGACCAGGGCTGATTTTGCCCTTGAGAGACACTTGACAATGCCGGAACATGATTTTGGTGGTCACAACTGCGTGTGGAATGATATAGTTCCATAAGGCAGAGGCCAAGCATGCAGCTAAGTGCCCTGCAATGCACACACACACACACACACAAAAACCCTCCACAGCAAAGAAAGATCCAGCCTAAAGGTCAATTGTGCTGAGAAATGCTAGTATATTCCCACATCGCAGCAGGAATGATCCTTTCAAAATATACAACAGATAATGTTACTCCCGCTCAGAGGCTTCCAGTGGTTTCCAGTTTCCCTTGGAGTAAATGGCCAAGGGTTTCTCATGGCCCGTGAAGCCCAGGATGACCTGCTCCTGCTAATCCTCTGACCTTACCTCTTGTTTGGTCCCTCAATTATTACATCCCAGCCACAGCATCTCCTTATTTTTCTGCCTCCTCTCTCAGTCCATCCTTATCTCTGCCTTAACATCATTGCTTCAGAGAGGACTTCCCTGAAAATTCTATCCAAAAGCAAGCAAGCAAACTAAAAACAACTCCCCCATAACTCTGTCCAATCCCCGACCCCAGGAGCAGAAAATTAGATCAGAATCCTTGGTTCACAACATACACTCAATATTAGTTCACAAAAGGCTTTTCTTTTCTGTTTCCTCTCTCCATCTTTTTCTCCCTCCCTCCTTTCTTCCTTCCCTTCATCCATCTTTTCTTTTTTCCTTCATTTTCTCCTTCAAAAGAATGTAATTAAATCCATGATTTCAACATCCAACGTGAAAGCGAGAACATCTAGAGAAACCTACGTGATCACTCCAAGCTTCTCCTTATCGAAGGTAACTACTATTGCAAATTTTGTATTAACAATTTCTAAACCTTTATTTCATATTTATTTAACACTTCTATGTGTAGTCTTTTAAAATTATACATTTTCGTTGTATGTGTATTTTACTTTATAAAAAATACTGGTTTTTAAAATATCTATATGCTATTTTTTTCTCATATTCATATTGCTAAGATCCATCTACAATATTGCATGTAACTGCAGTCACTCATTTTTATTTCCCTGATTGAATGTGCCAGAATTTACCTCTCTAGTCCCCTCTATGTAGACATGTATTTATTTCTAGAAATGGGTCATTATGAACTGAGTTATTGCTGGAAACATGGTCCAGAGAGTCTTTGGGGTTTCTCTTAATAGAAGTTATCACCACTTGATATTTTATATTGCTTTACTTGTTGATTGTTTCCTCTTAGTAGAATGTAAATCCCATGAGAAATAGCCTCTATTTCCTTCCTGTTGTATCTAGAAAGCCTAGAGGAGTGCCGAGTATAGTCAGAACTCGCTTCATATTTACTATCTCTACTTTTCCCTCTTAGCCTCTTGTCCAGCTTATTATATTAATTTCCCAACTAGTTTCCACTTCCTCCCTTACTGCCCTTGGGTTGACTTTCAACATAACAGCCAGAGTGATCTTGTTAAAAGGTAAGTCAGATTCTGTCATTTTTCTGTTTAAAAATCTCTAATGGCTTCCCACATCTCAAAGTAAAAGCCAAAGTTCTTATAATAAACTGTGATTTTGCATGGTCTGGCTCCCTCTTACCTCTCTGACCTTATCTCCTAACGTTCATGCAGTCATTCGCATTAGTCCAGTCACACTGGCCTCCTTGTGCTTTGAACACATTAAATCCACACGTCCACTGGACCTTTGCACTTTGTATTCCCTTTGCCTAGATAGTTCTCCACTCAGAGGTCCATCTGGCTCATATCTCATTCCCTTCAAATATATGCTCAAAGGTCACCATTAGTAGGTCTTCTCTGCTTCCTCATGAAAAATTCTACCCTTGCAATCACTTAAAAAAAAATTCTTTACAGAGCTACTGCTTTGTTTTTTGTCCTCATCTCTTATTGCTTTTCAATATATATATTTTCTTACTGATTCATTTTATCTATCTTCTCTTACTAAACTCTAAACAGTAGCTTACATGAAATGGAGACTTTTATTTCTTTCGTTCACTCACTGTTAAATCTTTGGTCCTGGAAAATGCTGGGCACATACAAAATGTTCAAAGGAAACAATTAACAAAATGAAAGGCAACCTATAGAGCAGGAGAAAATATTTGCAAGCTATATATCTGGTAAGAGGTTAATATAAATATATGAGGAACTCACAAAATTCAGTAACAACAAAAAAACAGATAATCTGATTTTAAAATGGGCAAAGATCCTGCATAGCCATTTTTACAAAGATATACAAATGAACAATATACATGGAAATGTGCTCAGCATCACTATTAGGGAAATGCAAATCAATACCACAATGAGCTATCACCTCACACCTGTTCAAATGACTAGTATCAAGAAGACAAGAGGTAGCAAATGCTGGTGAGGATGTGGAAAAAGAGGAATTCTTGTGCACGGTCACTGTAAATATAAATTGGTACAATCACAAAGGAAAACAGGATTGAGATTCCACAAAAATTAAAAATAAACTACTGTATGACCTGACAATTCCAATTCTGGACATTCATCCAAAAGAAATGAGATCGGTATCTCAGAAATATCTGTACTCTCATGTTTATTGCAGTATAATTCACAATAGCCAAGATACAGAAACAACATAAGAGTCTATCAATGTATGAATGGATAAGGATGTGATGTATAAACAATGGAATACTATTCAGCCATAAAAAGAAGAAAATCCTGCCATTTGTGACAAGATTACGAATCCAGAGGATATTATGGTAAATAAAATAAGCTGGATAGAGGACAGACAAGTGCTGTATGATCTCTCATCATATGTGGAATCTAAAAGATAAATTAAAAAAATAAGTCATAGAAAAGAGTAAAATGATGGTTTCCAGGGCTGGGGGTAAGGGTGGGTGGTATGTGGAAGAAGTGAAGAGATATTGATCAAAGGGCACAGAGTTGCAGTTATAAAATGAGTAAGTTCTAGGATTCCAACATACAGCATGGAGACTATAGTCAGTAATACTGTGTTGTATGCTTGACATCTGTTGAAACAGATCTTAAGCATTCTTACCACACACACACACACACACACACACACACAATTTATTTTAAAATGAATGTGTTAATGAATTTCATGGTGGTAATCATTTTACAGTGCATACAAATATAAAATCATCATGTCACACAACTTAAATATATAGAAATTTGTCAGTTATTCCTCAACACAGCTGGAAAAGTAAAATTATATAAGCATTGGCTGATTGAATACACTTTAAACGTATAGCATTTTATTTGTTAATTATTCCTCAATACAGCTGGAAAAAATAAAGTATTTGCTGAATGAATGAGTATAATGAGGAGTGTGAGCAGTCGCTCATCATACATTTTGACATTCATCAGATCACATGTATAGCTTTGACAGTCTAACGTATATCAAAATGATCTAAAGCTTTTAAAACAATTTTTTTTGAAGATACTGATGCACATCAAAAGAAATAGATTATGA
This sequence comes from Bos indicus, assembly GCF_029378745.1. Classification (NCBI taxonomy): domain Eukaryota; kingdom Metazoa; phylum Chordata; class Mammalia; order Artiodactyla; family Bovidae; genus Bos; species Bos indicus. The sequence goes on from NC_091761.1 coordinate 114,276,730, forward strand.
GGTAGGATAGACACCTAGATTAGAGTCGAGTCATGTTACAAATTCTGTAGACCCTTGTTCTTCGTTTGCTTAAATGTATTAAATTACATGTTTGCTTTTCATAAAGCAGACAGCAATGATTTCCTACAGGGTGCAGTCGAATCCAGATTCACATGCTGCATTCATAAGGAATGAGGAGCAGGTCTTTCTCATTGTTGTTTGTCACACATGGAGCTTCTAGCCAGACTTGAGAGGAACAAAAATGCTGTCATGCTGCTACTGTGGCTATTGTGGTCTTGAAGGAAAGCAACTGTTTTGCCAAAGTTAGTACAAATTAAGAAATTATATAGTTCTAAATTTCAATTTGAAAATGTCAAATTTCTTCACTTTTGTGTGCTTTCTGAAAAAAAAATCTCAAAGGAAAAAACAAAAGACTTTTGTAAGGAGTTGGTGGATGGGCTAGTTTAGAAGAATAGAGGAGAAGATAGCTGATTTCCAGCAATCATCTTGCTACTAATCATTATTAGCATAAAGCTGAAAGTGAAAGTCACTCAGTCATGTCCCACTCTTTGCAATTCCATGGACTATACAGTCAATTCTCCAGGCCAGAATACTGGGGTGGGTAGCCATTCCCTTCACCAGGGCATCTTCCAAACCCAAGGATCGAACCCAGGTCTCTCACAATGCAGGTGAATTCTTTACCAGCTGAGCCACCAAGGAAGCCCTATGCTATGCTAAGTCACTTCAGTCGTGTCCGACTCTGTGCAACCCCAGAGACGGCAGCCCACCAGGCTCCCTCGTCCCTGGGATTCTCCAGGCAAGAACACTGGAGTGGGTTGCCATTTCCTTCTCCAATGCGTGAAAGTGAAAAGTGAAGGTGAAGTCGCTCAGTTGTGTCCGACTCTTAGCGACCCCATGGATTGCAGCCTAACAGGCTACTCCGTCCATGGGATTTTCCAAACAAGAGTACTGGAGTGGGGTGCCATTGCCTTCTCCGAAGGAAGCCTTAGCATAAAGCTAATACTCAAGTAATAAAATTAGAGCCCTTTGGAAATATCAACACATTTTAGCACTAAAAGATTTGGGGCTCAGAATATATGTCTTATAATTTTTGATGTAACTAAATCTCAAATGATTCAAACCCTTAAAATGTCAAATGAGGCATCAATTTGCAATCATAGTCTGTGGTCCTCTCAGCTCAATCAAATTTTGAATTTGCATATAAAAGAAACTTTCATTTTGCTATCATCCTTCTGATTTGATCAGCTCTATCTGTAGTACAGAACTAGGATCTTTATCCACACACAGGATTTGACTTGGTGTTCTTTGCTACAACTGCTTCTTAATTAAGTTTTTAAAATGAAAGTCCCAAAACAAAACCTTCTAATGAGTAGAAAATTTATTGCTTTGAAAAAATTAATGGTTTTTGTGTGTGTACGATGATTCCCAGTGCCATTTAAGGAGACACGAGGGCAGAGATTCCAAGGCTGAATTATTTCATCCACAAATGACAGTGTGAGCAAACAGATGTTGATCTATGCCCGTGAACTTGGCATAGGTGGAAGGAAAGAAGCTCTCCTTGCTGTCATTTGAAGTCCCCACCCAATCCCAGACATAAAAGCAAAAAATTTGCAAGCTCTGAAAGATAGAACCAAGATAAGTGGAAAAACTCTTCAAATATTTGTTTTAAAAATCTTTTGAGAGCATATTGAATTTGGATCATGAAAGCAGAGCTCAATTTCTACTTTTGATTTTTCCCAGTTTCTCATTTTAAAAAAAATATTCTTTCATCACCTCCATGTGCAGAAGGCTATGAGTTTGCTTTGTTTCCCAACCGGCCTATTCATATCAAGTTAGTTACACTCACTTAAGTGCCCCCGCCTCAATTTCAGCTTGTCCCACTGAGCCCTCCTATGGAGCTGGAAAGTGATACAGAAACTTTTGTTTTTTGTAGAGAATTTAATCTCTCGATTCCAGAAGACCTCCTTTCTTATTAAAGAATAGAATGCGTGGACGTTGTTAAAAACAAATAATTTTCCATTAGAAAAAGTTACATGATTGGAAAAAGAGAAGAGCACATTGCTGTAATTACCGGTACATTAAGCAGGGAATGAACAGCTGCGTGAACTTGGAGCAGTAGAATAACAGCCACTGAGCCAGCTTCCCCATATGGTCCAAGGGAGGAGGAGGAGCTTGAAGCTGCTTAGGGGTTGGAGAGGTGAGGAGGGGGCACACTGGAATCCCATTCAAGTGAGAAACTCAGGCCAAGAAATGTCTGGCTTCCCAACCCAAACCAGCTTCCTCTGTGCCTCGCTGGGAAAATCCCCCTGGCCTCCTTAACAAAAGCCTCTAAAATCAATGTTGTTTTTTCCTAAAGAGAGCAAAATGTGAGTGTTTTCAGACTCTTGGCTCCCCTGCTACTAATAGGAAAGATGACCTCAGAAAGACTGAATCACTTCCTCAGCTTTCTTGGGGTGTGGCTATGACTTGGAATGATTGATATCCCTAGAAGCTAGCATCTGCCTTCTTCCCAATTAGAAGTAGGGTCCGGCCAACAGCGATAGGTCTTCACCACCAGATATTGGTCTCAATCTGTTGCAGCAAAAAAGTGTTCAGCCTTCCTATTGATATTCACTTCAGAATCTGGCAAATTTGGTTTTAAAAAAAATGTAGACCAGCACTATGGTAACCTGTAATTATCAATGCAAATCCTAACAGAAAAGCATTCCATTCTTCTTACATTGTATGTCATAAATTAAAAACAATAAATTTTATTGTGAAAACTTCTCAGAAGACATTCCTGAATAGATGAGGGAGAAAAATGCTTGCATTCTACTAAACAGAGCTAAAATTTGATAGTCAGTGGAAGGGTTGGCTATAAAGAATCTAGCTATTTACAGGATAAAATACCAAAAAGGATACATCATTTGCAAGGAGATGTTCTTATAAGTACCATGTCCAAAACCACTCCAGTTTTGACTGTACGAAGGTTATTATCACAGAGAATGGTGGCCAGCTGTTCTTCATTGCCACTGAAACAGAATGAGGGGGGGGGGGGGAAATGGCATTAAAATGGAATTGGAGGAATTTAAGCTTCCTGAAAATTTGAGTTAGTTTACAGGAGAGGGATCCACCCCTAGGGTGTTACATAATAGATGCTTTTCATTGCTATAGCTTTTCTCTATTTTCCTATGAAAAGAGATACTTTTAAGACAGTTCAAGTAAAATTCTATCCATTACCAAAATACTGAACTTGATAATCTTACCAAAAGATCTGAAAAATATTTAAGAGTTATGACTACAAGATATTAGGCTATGCATGGAGAGTAATTTATTCAGTTATATAATGGTGCTAAGAAATCTCATCAGTGAATGAATACTACTAAAGTAATCCTCTCATAAATGGGAACATTTCATGCCATAGATTTTGACAAGCTTATTTCAAAGGGGAGTATAATATTTTCCCTGTAAATTCATACTTTATCATCTTAGAAATGTGTAAATTTAAAAATAAAATAAAAACACAGTGTTTTACTCAAATTAGGCACAATACTATTTCTTAGGAAATGACTAGATAGATGCAAAACACTATTTGATGGATATTGGAGTGTCCATATGTAATTTGTGGGTTCTCTACCTAGGAATTTATAACTATATTCAAGTGAGTGCTGAAATATTAACAATGTAGGACTTTCTTAATAAACCAATTAATAAATCAGCAATGGGAAAGACACTCTAGTCTTCCTCACACAAAGTAAATCTTTTATTGCCAGATTCTGAGCTCCATGGAACACTCCCTTTTGGGTTTTCCACTCAACATGAATGGAAATTTCTGCTAGATCCTCCATGAAACAGAGCTACCTTTCAGAAATCATGGGCCACATTCAAGTTTGAACATCTCAGTAGACTTGCAATAAAAAATTCTGGATTATTGGCTTTCAACCTGATAGCTTTTCTTCTCAGATACCATTATAAAAGAACGTCACCTTCATTTGTGGCTTTTCTGACAGTTAATATTTATCTTTGTGACCTCTGACTCTAGGGAAAATGAACTTTATAAATAGCTTGAAATTTTAATTTTTTCCAAGCAAGAAGGAAAAAGTAAAACACCAATAACAAAAATAGTTTTACTATGTATCTTGACTTAAAACTCTCAGGCAGTTAGGCCATATACCATGGTCTTCTACATGGGTTAAGGAATCAGATTGCCACCAAGTTACAGAAACTGTTCTTTATCTCAGGAAATATTGAATTATTTAGTCTAAGGCAAAAACTGCACAAATAATCAAAAGTTTATCAAGAGTCTGGCACTATAAGTCATATTATTACTTTCCTGTTGTCTTTATTCTTTTCTGGGGTATTTGTAAGAGATTCTTCTAACTGTTCCATTTCCTTCCTTGAAATAGTTTTTCCTTCATACAGCAATAGAGTTGACTTCTGAAGAGGCAATAGTTTATCATGCTTTGATTCTGGACCCAGCCTGAGTGGGCTTGAATTCTACATTTGTCACTTACCAGCTGTGGGATTTTGGGGCAAGTTATTCAACCACTCTGAATCTTTTTTCTTCTGCTGTACTCCATTGTATGATTGCTTTGAGGATTTTTTTTTAAGTGCTCAGAGCCTCGTCTAGAACTATTTGCCTGTAACTCTATGAGATGATTTGAAATTTTAAAAAGAGAAAGATGGTCTATCCATTAGCACAAGAAGAAGATCATGGGATCAGAAATAACTACTTTTCACACAGTAAAAAAAAAAAGAAGAAAAGAAAAAGAATGTGCTCATTGATATTTATATATGGTGCACCAATATATTAATTCTGATTTTATTTTAGAGCAAAGATCAGTCTTTTTAAATACTTGTAAATAAGGAAACAGCAAAATAAAATGGACAATGATCACAGTTGTTTGGAGGGGTGGGTAGGGAAGGATGCACACTGAATTTCTCACATTGCCTTGCTTATCATGTGTCCCTCCTGAACAGAGAAACAGTAAATAGATGGAAAAGAAAAGAATTTGATGAAATGTATGACTTAGTTCATTTTAGCCAATTGGTACTAAGTCCCAGAACACAAGCAACTGAAGTTAGCAGTTTCCCTTTTTCAAGTACCTTTCCTAGTTTTAGAGGTTGCATTCATCCCCCCAAACTTCTCAAGATAAATTATAAGTTTAGCTATGTTTATGCATTCATTTCATCAATATTAACTGAGAACCTATTTTGCTCAAAATAAAAGCAAAAGCACCTGGAGTTTGCCAGGCAGTAGCATGGGCGATCAGAGGGAAGGGTGTAAAGAAAGACTTAGGTCCACAAAGATGAGTACGATACAGTCCATCAAGGAACTCAGAGCCCAGTTCAGGGTCACAAAAATCATGTGACACATGACCTAATGAGGTGTGGGAAAGAGAGCAAGAGAGAAGGAAGTGTCTAGCTCTGCTTAAGAAATGTCAGGAAGTTTTCTCAAATGAGAAGAGGCTTGATTTTAGGGCTACAGGAAAAGTGGGAATTCACCAAGTGAAAAAATGGAAAAGAGAGCATGAGGAAGAAGCCCACACGTGAGAAAGGACATGTGCAAAAGCACCGAGGCCTTGAGGAACTCGGCTTGCTCAGAACATGCCTGGCAATTTATGGCTGAAACACAGGGCATTTTGTAACAGCCTGTGGGGTTTGCAAGCACAGTAAAGACAAGTGTTTTCAAAAGGCCAAAAGCAACAGTATGGTGGGAATCCGTTTATGAAGTCTTGGCTTCATAAGCCTGGCTTATTTGATTCCCTGCCTGAAGAAAGGAAGGGAGAGTCCAAAGACGGCAACAATCTGAGGGCATTTAAATGAAGAATGTACCATTTTCTTTAAGGAGCAGCTTCCCAGAATTTTAGAAGATGGGGAAAGGGATATTCTCTTCTACGTGGCCCATATCCCATTGCAAACAACTTAAAAGAGAGACTTCTGAATGACAGGATGGAATTAAATGAACTCACAGTCAGCCTGGTAGTCTCATAGTTGCATAGCATTTACTATTAATATATTACTGACATAAAAAAATAATATGCTAATTGTTTATAATATTCATTTGTATTAAAAAATCTTTAATTCTGAAAAGTATTTTTATTTACCCTAAATCCTGCAATGGAGAGAAAAACTAGAGTGACTCAAACCTAGTTTTTGGGTCTTTGAGAAGACACAGAGAGTTATATGTGAGATGTGGCTTGTGAAAAAGTGCTAAGGCAATTCAAAGAGGGATTTTTTACAGCCAAATTTCAGATAAGGAAGAGAAACGAAATCCTGAAACTTCAATTTACCATTGAGTGAGGTAATAATGGGGCATGGTGATCTGTACTAGAAAGACCACATATCCACAGCTCACTCAACCTATAAGCTCATTCTCCAAAGAAAATCACAACAATCTCCAAGGACATATCTGAAGTAAATGTGGTCTGTAGTATTCACTGTGATATTTGACCCTCCCCGTCTATACAACAGAGTTATAAAAAAGTGATCTGGATTACCTGACCAACATTAAATGTAAGAGGACTAAACCAGTTCAGGCTTTCATGGCTCTGCTCTGCGTATTAAAAAAAAAAAAAAAAAGACAATAATCATAGCATTGACTTTACTTCTCCAGTTTCTCAGAAAGCAGCATGAACCAGCCTTCTCCAAAGAGCAGAGGTGGAATCTGAGTCTGTAAACACATGGTGCAGGGGCCTCCAAGGTGCCCAGTCCCCTCCTGCTCATTAGCAAGCAGCAAGCTAAACAACGGAATCATGGTGTGCTGCATCTGGTAGCATTGTTTACCGGCTCTGCTGCCAAGCAGGTGAAGTGTTTTAATCGCAGACTCTAACGCCTATACAATTTGTCCAATTCCTTCAGCATTTGTGAACAACCCGAGAAAGGGAATTCTTCAGACAAATAAATGGGGGCGGGTGTGAATGAAAGGAGAAAAACACCTGTTCCCGCAGCTGGCCAACAGACCTCCCTTTAATGTGCTGTCTGCAGGGAAATCGAGGCGTCTCGGGTTACCCGGAGGCCTTGGCCTGCAGCGGAGCCTGTAGAAAGGAATTCTATGACCAGAAGATGTGAGGCTTGGTCTGTGGCCAAAAACAATGGTGAAAGGTACAAAACGAGAAGCTCTGTCAGGACAAAGGCAGTCAATCACAAAGCAACGCACAGCTTGGCCGTTTGAAGAAAGGAACCCAAAACCAAAGTCACAACTGGATTAACAACTGGTTGATCCCCTTTTACCTTCTAATGCTCCCCTGGCTAGCGGCTTACTTGTTGAAATCAGATTGAAGTGAATACAGCCGCCGGCAGCATACACTGTCTTCGTCTAGGGCTAGTTCTGGCTGGTCTCTGAAAAGCAACTTGCAAGATTTATGCTCCTCTGTCTTCCATCCATGTTTTTTTCCATTAAATTGGGAATTTAGAGCAAAGTTACCAGCACAACTCCAACCCAGGGCTGGAGAAGTCCTCACTGACTTGCAAAATAACTGTGGCTTCAGCAGAATCGTGAGCCCAGTAGTCACAGAGGTGAAGCTCATAAAAATTCTGTGCACATATTTTTAAAAACAGGAGAAAAGACCCTGTAATTGGGTCCATGTTGGATCTAATGGTTGGTTTCGTCCCTTAAAACACAGCTAAGTGGGAATAATGGGAACAAATAGACTCAAAGGGAAGGTTCATTACAAGAAAAGCTTAGATCTTCCCCCCAAATATGTATGGATATAGCTATAAACAGAAAAGCATAGTTTTTTATATAATGTACAGACCACAGAGAAGCTATCAAAGTTAACTGAAGAAACATAGAAGGGCTAAAATTTAAAGCAGACAATAGCCACTGAGAATCCTGGGTCACACAGCCCTGAATGTTCATAGAAAGATTAAGAGGTAGGGCAGGCCTGTTCTATGCGATTTCTGAGGTCCAGGAAAGTACCATCACATTCTTACCTGAAGACACTGATGCCTGGAAATCCCATAATGGAAGGCAGGGCCATTCATGTTTCACTCAGAGCTTGGGTAAAATGCAAAGACATTGGAAAAGTACCTGTAAAATAAAATTCACAATGAGCCCTAAATGACTGAATACTACTAGCAACTTACCAAAGAAAGACAGAGGGAGATCAGGAATGCTTGAGCTCCTTGAAACGATGGAGCTTTAGAGGGGCACCATGGAGTGAGGTCAATGAAGCAGGAAGTGAAGCTGTGGACAATGATGCCAAGTTTTTTCTCTTCGAATTTGGCCATATTTGGGTTATGGCTATAACAGATGGAACTGATTGGGTCAACACTATGGGAAATGAGAAGGAAGCCTGAGCCCAAGGAGGAAGCAAGTGCCCCAGGTGTCCAGTCCCAAATATTTTGGCAGTGAATTTAAACACATGAAAAAAAAATTATTCTTGGAAAACTCTTAATGAACTGTTTTCAAAAAATGTCTAAAAAATTATCATTATTTTCAATTGTAAACCAATATAAGTAAAATTTCACTGTTAGTCTTAAAGAAATGTGTGTGTGTGTGTGTGTGTGTGTGTGTGTGTGCACTAAGTGGCTTTAGTCATGTGCGACCCCATGGACTATAGCCCGCCAGGCTCCTCTGTCCATGGAATTCTCCGGGCAAGAATACTGGACTGGTTGCCATGCCCTCCTCCCTAAAGAAATGATTCCACTTTATTAGATTTTTGCTTAATAGTCTGCTTAAAGTATCAATAACAGAGAACTTATTTATTAAAGGCATTATCGTAACCCTAACATAAAGCAGTGATGATTTTCTAATGACACTTCTTCCTTTGGGTAACACTTAGGGAACTTTGAACCATTTTTAATACCTAAAGATAGATTTTTCCCTAGAATCACTGCCCCCTCAGATGTACACACACACATTCTATTGGAGAGAACACAAATTTGATTCATGTCCTCTTTTCCATCTGTGACGATGCCCCCACCTCCATCACCATAAGAAATAATTGGACCTTAGCCCTTACCATGCTTCACTGAATATACTGAAGAAAATATTCCATTATATTATCACTGACTCTATTGAATGGGATGTTGAACTGTTTGGGCATTTTCATTGAGTTTGAAAATACACCATTATAAGTCCTTCTAGCTGTGATGAATTATGAATCTACACTGGCCATCCATCATATGATTTGCTCTATGCTCTGTCTGGTGGGAAGAGGAACAGGGTGAAATGGCATTTAAAGCATGGGCACATTTCAAGAGTTCTTAACACTTTCCAGTATTAGTTATTCTCACCAAGTCTTCAGCCAAGTATCAGTTTGCTCACAGATAGGCAACATTTTGGGTAGAAAGAAAAATAATCCTGAAATTCACAATTTCTTTAAGGCTATTGGCTACATTATTAAGTTATAAAATTTTATTTGCTATTCAAGCTTTATGATATTCATGAACACTGAGAAATCATTTGACACTTGAAAATGTATATCTATTTCAAATGTGAACTTACTGCAGAGATGAAACCATATTACAAATCTGACATTACATTGGAAATAATCAACTTAAAGTACTAAACATAACTTTTTTAGATCTCAGATTATAGTGATAAAAATATACTTTTAAAGACAGATTCACAGGAAACATAAAACCCATGTAAGCGCTAGATTAGAATTTCTTTGCTTAGGTGAAGATGATGAAATTAGACCATTGCTCCCAGTAGCAACTCTCTTATTTGTCATAAGATGTAATCTGCCTATTCAAAGTAAACCCAATTTATAGGTGGACCCAAAATTATTGTATATTTTTGGAATGCTGCTCTCAGATTATAGTCTCTAAGTATTGTGTATGGAGTCTGTGTCTCTCCTCTGAATCAAAAAAGTTTTAGCTAAGCCTAACTCAGACACCAGCTCAAGTAGAACTCTGCTTGATTCAGTACTATTCTTTCCCAGTGTGAGAAAGGGGCTTCCCAGGTGGTGCTATGGTAAAGAACCTGCCTGCCAATGCAAGAGACATAAGAGACATTGATTTGATCCCTGGGTTGGGAAGATCCCTGAAGGAGGCCATGGCAACCCTCTCCAGTATTCTTGCCTAGAGAATCCCATGGACAGAAGAGCCTGGTGGGCTAAAGTCCATAGGGTGGCAAAGAGACAGTGTGAGAAAGGAGTGAAGGCAATTTCAAGTATCTTATAATTTTGTTTTCTCTACAAAAATGGATTCATCATCATAAAAAAATGTCTGGACTTAAAATAATTCATTGTAATCAGACACACAATGTTATATATACATTTCAATTCAATTCCATAAACAAGAGTTAAATACCTTATTACTCTGTTATGAAGCAGAATGTTTTAAACACTTGGACTTTATATACAAAATCCTCTGGGAATACCGAAGAGCAATAATACCCTTATGAAATGAGGATGTCGTTAGGAGGAAGTGATATTTAATCTGTTTCTTGAAATTTAACGGAGTTTCAGCAGAGAAGAGATGGCACTTACATACGTGTGGGGTTGGGGACCACAAGCTATAATAGGAAGGCCAGGATAATCACACTTGAAAGGAGGCTTTGCTGTTGCCATCTTTCATAGTGTATTTGGGATTCCAATAGACAGAAATGTCAAAATTGACTTGCACCTGTGCTCCAAAAGAGAAATAATGTGTAGAAATAATAGCTTGTGATCTCTTCTCCACTCTATAACCACCACCCTGAGCAAGGTCAGAGCTGCAGCCAAGTTGGCCCACTCAAGAGATGGACATGTGGACAGGTTAAATAAAGAGAGCAATGTCACCTCCCTCAACACATCTATTGAAAGTGCTTTCATCAACTCACTAGTGATACGCTTCACACTCAATACTCCCTCCCCCTCAAAAAGTAACCTTAATTCTCCCATGGGCTGTGTTTGACATTTCTGACTTCTTTCTTAATGAATAAGTGTCTCTGTTGTTCCTAGGACCACCCTTCTCTTCTTTTTTCCCTTGCCTGAAAGGTTGGAATCCCCACAGGTCCTCTCAGGTTCTATACACATTTTAAGCAATTGCCCTGAGCAATTTCATCTACTTCCATAGTTTTGAAAGTGAAAGTGAAGTTGCTCAGTCGTACCCGACTCTTTGCTACCCCATGGATAGTAGCCTGCACCAAGCTCCTCCGTCCATGGGATGTTTAAGGCAAGAGTACTGGAGTGGGTTGCCATTTCTTTCTCCAGGGCTAAACCTATATGCTAGTGATGTCCGTCTAGTCAAGGCTATGGTTTTTCCTGTGGTCATGTATGGATGTGAGAGTTGGACTGTGAAGAAAGCTGAACACTGAAGAACTGATGCTTTTGAACTGTGGTGTTGGAGAGTCCCTTGGACTGCAAGGAGATCCAACTGGTCCATTCTAAAGGAGATCAGTCCTGGGTATTCTTTGGAAGGAATGATGCTGAAGCTGAAACTCCAATATTTTGGCCACCTCATGCGAAGAGTTGACACATTGGAAAATACTCTGATGCTGGGAGGGATTGAGGGCAGGAGGAGAAGGGGACAACAGAGGATGAAATGGCTGGATGGCATCACTGACCCAATGGACATGAGTTTGAGTGAACTCCGGGATTTGGTGATGGACAGGGAGGCCTGGCATGCTGCAGTTCATGGGGTCGCAAAGAGTTGGACACGACTGAGCGACTGAACTGAACTGAACTGATATGCCAGAGAATTTCAACTCTACAATACTTCTCAGGTCCTATTCCTTTTTTAGAGTTCCAGACATAAATCTGCTCCTCACTGATCATCATCCATACTACTTAATCATCGATCACCAACAATAAGTGAAAGTGAAAGTTGCTCAGTGGTGTCCGACTTATTGCAACCCCTTGGACCTTATCCTGCCAGGCTCCTCTGTCCTTGGAATTCTCCAGGCCAGAATACTGGAGTAGGTAATTGTTCCCTTTTCCAGGGAATCTTCCAAATGCAGGGATCAAACCCAGGTCTCCCACATTGCAGGCAGATTATTTACAGTTTGAGCCACCACCAACAATAATGAAGTCACTAAACCCTGATTTTCATTCCTCTTAACAATTTTTTTGGGCTTCCCTGATGACTCAGTGGTAAAGAACCCACCTGCCAATACAGGAGATGCAGGTTCAATCCCTGGGTTGGGAATATACCCTGGAGGAGAGCATGGCAACCCACTTCAGTATTTGGGCTTGGAAAATCCCAAGTACAGAGGAGCCTGGCAAGCTACAGTCCATAGGGTTTCACAGAGTCAAACACAACTGAAACGTCTTAGCATGATTGCATGTAACATTTTTTAAACCAATCCACCTTACTCCTTCCATATAACAAAGAATTAATGAAAACCAATGTAATTGCTCCCAAGAATTTCAGCAACAGCTACTAAATGCTCTCACTTTCTCTAATCTTTTCTTTCTAATTCTTCATACTGCATCCAGAATGATTTTTTCCAATATAAATATGATCCTGTCAGACTTCCAGCTGCTTACTGCATAAGGTCCAAAGCTCCTGTTCTGGTTTACAAGTAATTTTATTATCAGGTGTTTCTTACTCTACCAGCTCCATCATAGTCAGCATTCTCCTCCTTATATTCTGGGTGATACTGTACTGAACATTTTTAATTTTTATATTGCATGTGGCCATTTTCTCTTGCCAGGAATCAGCCCACTCATCTATGCTCCCACCCAGTTTAAAGAGTGCCTACTTTTGCAACCAACTTTCCTGCCCAGCATAGACCCACTATTACCACCAAGAGTATGAGGTAAGGTGTCTTACTATGTACACTTCAGAATCTTACGCTTCCTCTAGCATAACATGTAGCACACTTTCATTTTACTTACTCAATAGTGTATAATATTTTAATTTTTCTGCACCAGGACTAAGATCTCTATGAATAGTATGGAATGTTTTTGTCTCAATCATTTTGTTTCTTTGGGACACAGCATAATATCCAATATATATCAAGTGTCTCATTATTATTTACAGAGAAATAAAATGGAAGTGTGCTGATCAAGTTCTGAAACAACTGCTTTTCTAGGAGTTTTGAGATATAGTTGGAAAACTTAAGGCTGGAAAACAATTGATTCAGATTATGACAATTGTTACACCTCAATGGGTTTTTCTATTAAATTGTATCTTAAACTTATTTTGTTAGCAAGAAGAAAGCAAAGCACATTTGCAGGTGATGTGGACAGATCTTGGCTTTTAGAAAGGTTTGGGGAATGGACTGTACATTCCATGTACTGAATGGACTGGCAAGAAAGGATACCAATGAGGCATCTTTTAAGGGACTTAAAAGAGAGATGTTAACCAATGTCATGGCAACAAGAATGAAAGGGATAAAAATTATTCAGGAGCCACTGTGGGATAGAATTGACATCTCTAGTGGATCATCTAGATGTGGAGGGCAAAGAGAAAGTAACTAATACAATATTGTAAAGTTTAAAAATAAAATAAAATTAAAATTGATCTTAATACAAACAAACAAAAAAGATAAACTTAAGGCTCCAGAACATAGTTGCTGTGGGGGACACAGGAGCACAAGATCATTCCAGGAAAGAACAAGATGAGAATTGATTAGGTTCTTTTTATACTTATTGAATTTGGGAGAGTCTCAAAAAGTAATTAGAGACATAGAATTGAAATGCAGTAGAGTAAGAACAAGGAAAGTGAACCAATATGTTTTGGGGTTTTATTTGTAGAGAAGTGAAGTTTGTAGCTACATTGTAAGAAAAGAACAAGAAAAGGAGAGGGACGGTTACTTTGTGGGAAGGGTTCCTGTACATGGGACAAGTAGGAGAAAAACAGGTGAAAAAGTAAGAGAGGGAATAATAGTATACACAGGAGTAGACACCGAATGGTGAACTGTCATTGAACCACATTAAAGAGAGTTTCAGAGATATGCATTAGACTTGATTATTTCAAGGGGACTGGATAGGATAAGGACACAAATGTAATCTTTGGTTTTAAAACCAGCAGATAATTGGTGACTTTGCAACCACAGTTTTAATTGTATTTGCCATTTGAAATGACTACAAAGGGCTGAGGAATAAGTAGGAGGTGAGAGGATTGAAGCAGAAATTACTGCTTACCCTTCCAAAATTTGTAGTGATAAAACAGAGAAAGAAGATGCAAGTGAGGCAAAGGAAAGACTTTTAAAATTTTTGAAAGAGGAGATCACATTTGGAGGCCAGAAGGAAATGCCCAATGGAGTTGGCCATCATGTTGATGCATAAAGTAAGAAATAATTTCAGAGACCAGATCACAGTGAAGAGCGGGATAGACCTGGGCCACAGGTAGAAGTAATGAGTCTTCCATGGAGAAGAAGAACACGGAGCAAGGAAGAAAATCATTAAATCTGTAGGTAAATGCTATAGGACTTGAGGTAAAAGTGAGAAGCAGGAAGTTTCCTGAGTCTTTAAGGACAAGTAGAACTTAAGATGGTTGGATGACATCATTGATTCAATGGACATAAACTTGGGCAAACTCCAGGAGGTGGTGAGAGACAGGGAAGCCTGGCATGCTGCAGTCCCTGGGGTCATGAAGAGTCAGACATGGCGACTGAACAACAGCAAGAACTTTTATACAGGTGATAATGGAGCATTCCAAGGAGAGCAATTAATGTCAGGTGAAGCATTGATGCAAAAAGCATCATGTGGGGCATGACAATTAGAAATAGTTTAGCATGGATGCTGATTATGTGAAAGAGGATGCAAGAGATAACAGAGAAAAGGAAGGTGGGGATCAAATTATAATGGAGATATTGAAAAACATGTACATCAGTCTCTTGTAGGTCAAAGGCAACTTTTGAAGAGGTTTAGGCAAGGGGTGACAGGGGAAATTACATCCTAAGCCTGCCCACCAGGACTATCTAGCCTCCGAGCCACAACGAAATATCCCACATGACACAATGAAGGTCCTGCTGTGTGCAGCAGCTAAGACCTGACCCACAACTAAGACAAATAAATAGATATTTCCAAAAATAGAAAAGGAAAATGAGGAGTCAAAGAAAATCTTAAGATTTTATTTTGCGTGATTTGTTAGAATTTGATTTCACATACTAAAGGAATGGGAAATAAAGCAGATCTTAGAGAGAAAAGTGAGTTTGGTTTTGAGAATATTGTACTGAAGAATTTTGTCTGATATTTGCATTGGGGTGGGATTGAATGAGATCAGCTATTGGTTGAGTAACTCAAAGACTGGGAATTAAGTGGGATCAGAAGGATCTTTAACCTCTTTCTTGGTATGCTCCCTGTGGCTCATCATAACAGGATGTAGGGACTGAATTGGTGAACCTGAACCCAGAGGTTGCAGGAACTCCACAGAAACAGGGGGTTAGGCAATGTGTTGAGGAGGGAGACAGTGGTTTGGGAAGGTGGCCAGTAGAAAAGAAGTTTTCATTTTCACTGTATATTGCCAAATTGGGCTAATACTAAAATCTACCTGTCATGATAAGATCCTGGCAAAACAGGATGTTCTGTCTCTTGACTTCCATATGGCCTCCTTATGCTACTCTGTGATCCTGGTATTCATATTAACCTGATTGCAACTGCACACTCATTTCAGGAATGGATAACTAATGTCATAAATTGGCTTTTATGACGTATTTCTCTGCCTACCCCCCCCCCACCCCCAGCCTTGATCCCTATAGATTGAATTGCTTCCAGGTCAACGAGAACCCTACAATGAATCTTCAGACAGAGGACATGATTTACCTTGAACATTGCTATTGTGGAGGAAAATAAACTCTTTTCCATTTTAAACATAGGTATTATTTTGCTCCAGAACAATTCAAGGGGACTTTTTTTGTGAATTTTTTTCCAGGCACCCCTCTCTCTACAACTCAAGTAACATTTCCAATGGGAATTTTGGAGATCCTAAATTGCAACCAGAGAGTAACTTTTCATTAGGATAGGAATCCCTGAAGGGTCATGGTTTATGGAGGACTAAAGAACAAGCAAGGATCATGTGGCTGAAATAGGAATTTCCCAAGAAAATGTTTCAGGTCGTTAAACAGAATGGAATTTATTCCAGGTTTAAGCTCTTTGTCTCAAGCTTTTCTTATCTTCGTAATGAAAATAATAATGAAAAAAACCTCAATGAAGATTTTGTCAGAATTTGTTAGCAAGTTAATGAAGACAAGTTTATCTATGTTTCTACTTGCTTTAATATGAAATTTAACATATGTATTCAAAGAATGGGCCACCCTCTGCCTGCAATGCACACAGGAGATGCGGGTTCAATTCCTGGATTTGGAAGATTTCCTGGAGAAGGAAATGGCAACTGACTCCAATATTTTACCTGGAGAATTCTCCAGAATTGGAGAATTCTATGGACAGAGGAGCCTGACGGGCTACAGTCCTCGGGGTTGCACTTAGCGGCTAAACAGCAAAACAAAATTCAAATATCATTATATTTTATGTTAAGCATGAAAGTATGAAATTTCACAAACTTAGAGCCCAATAATTGTAATTCTGGCAAGGGCTAAATTTTATCATTGCCAAATACTTTCCACTCTAACCTCATTTCTTTTTGCTTAAAATTAGTACAAATGCTTTCCCTCTAAAGGACATGGGTTTCTCTGCTCAGAGGTGAGACAAGTTTCTAAAAAGATAATTTGAAGTCTTCTGAAACAGTTTTCATCATAAGCACAAAACAAAATAATCCATTTAAAACGTGAAAATTCTTGAGCTTTAAGCACAAAAATTTCATGGAATGAGAACTAACTTATTTTTCAGGTAAAATTTTTAAAGTTTTAAGAATGGCTTAAAATGATTATAGAATATTAGATATAGTCATTATAACTGAGTAATTTTAAGCAGTTAATCATGGTTATATCTAATATTCTAATATCATTGACATATACACATATTTAGAACAAACTTTGTAAAAGAGATCTTTTAGTAGATCAAAATTTTTATACAGTTAAGAATAAAAATACTAAATTAGGAGAGTATCTTTCATCAAATTATTTTACATATGTATAGAGCTTCACAGTCAAATCATTTTACAAACCTTATCCTGAAATCAGAAGTCTCCTACTCCACTTCTATTCTGCATGCTGCTCTCCAGAAGTAACTACTGACAATTCTTATAGCAGTTCACTCTTTCATCCAACTCCAGAATTCTAAATAATAACTTTTCCTGTTGGCTTTTGATTTATAATTCTTAGATATTATCTAATAACTTTCTATTGGAAAACAAGAAACATTCTTACATCCCTTATGCCCTGCATCCCTTTCTTTACATCCTCCAATGCAATTATATCATACTTTTATTAGGATCATTTTAAGCATGACTGACTTTTGTTTTTCCTGCTGCTAATAATTGTGTCTTTTTAATTTGCTTTCATGATTTTCTGTCATTACCATTAATGCTTCCCAGGCTCTCCAAGTGCATTAAAAAGATGCTTGAATACTCTCTGTCACATAGTCAAAAGTTTCAGTAAGCCAGCAATACAACTGTTTCTCTTTTTTCCCTTTCAACTTCTTCCCTGAGTCCTCTGTCCCTGTCCAATTTGGAAGTCCGATTTATGCCTGCTTCTCAGCTGTTTGCTGTAACTTCATTTATTCCAGATCTTCGTGTGTCTGGTGTCTTTGTTTTTTGTGCTGTTATTCCCTGTTGCAGCATACATCCTCTAAAGCTCAGTGAAGTCCACAAACCACTTCTAATTCACAGATTATCATCCATAGTTTGTGATAAGAACAAATATCACTAGGGAGCATTTGAAAGCTTTTATAATAATTTGAAATTCATACTCCATTCACACTTTTAACCCAGCTATAGTCATGTTCAGATACCACTGAACAAAATGGCAACTCACCTAAGATACAGATGCAGTAAGACTGTGTCACATGGGATGATATCTTAAGTTATCAATGGTAAGCCGAAAGTACAAACCAATCTGAAAAAAAGTGAGCATTAATTTTAAGTTGTTACTTTGCAATAATTTTAATTGAAACAAGCCTTTTCTAAATCTACAGCTTATCACTTAAGTAACGGTGGTAAACTTTTTATTGTTTTCGGTGATGAAATACTGATGGCAAAATAAGTTTCATTAGATATCTTGTTGAGAATAGCCACAGCTTTTCTGAACATGGCAGTGGAAGTCATCCAAGAGATAAGAGGGAAGAAATTCCTAAGAAATGAAGACTAGTTCAGTCATAAGTATGTGTTGAGTTTGCTCTTTTTAAGTAATGACTAGACGGAGATGTGCAAGAGCACACTGTGCAAGGTGCACAGATATACTAACTAGTGAAGTAATAACATTCTCAACAATGAAGCTTTGTTTGCATACAATGGTGTAAAGAAATATATTTGAAAGTAAATATTATGTGAAGAAGGTAGATCGAGGATCACTTTACAATTTCACAACAGTGCGCCATATTTAGGAACTGGGACATCCATAGTGTAAAAATCCAACATTAGAACAAATCAAGTTAGCAATTAGTTTAGTTTTGTTTTTTAAATTTATTTTTTATTGAAGGATAATTGCTTTACAGAATTTTGTTGTTTTCTGTCAAACCTCAACATGGATCACCCAGGTATACATATATCCCCGCCTTTTTTTTTTTCTTTTTTCTTTTATTTTTTAACTTTACAATATTGTATTGGTTTTGCCATATATCAACATGAATCTGCCACAGGTATACACATGTTCCCCATCCTGAACCCTCCTCCCTCTGAGTCGTCCCAGTGCACCAGCCCCAAGCATCCAGTATCGTGCATCAGTATACATATATCCCCTCCCTTTTGAACCTCACTCCCATCTCCTTCCCCTTCCCACCACTCTAGGTTGATAGACAGCCCCTGTTTGATTTTCCTGAGCCATACAGCAAATTCCTGTTGGCTATCTATTTTACCTAGGGTAATGTAAGTTTCCATGTTACTCAGACATAAAGAATAGACTTTTGGAGATGGGGAGAGGGGAGGAGAGGGTGAGATATATGGAAAGAGTAACATAGCAAGTAGTTTTTACTTCAAGTTGATGCATGCTGTTGTTGTTCAGTCATTTAGTCGTGTCTGACTCTTTGCAACTCCATGGACTGCAGCATACCAGGCGTCTTTGTCCTTCACTATGTCTCTGAGTTTACTCAAACTCATATTCATTGAGTCAGTGATACCATCCAACTATCTCTTCCTCTGTTGCCACCTTCTCATCCTGCCCAGCATCAGGGTCTTTTCCAATGAGTCAGCTCTTTATCAGTTGGCCAAAGTATTGGAGCATTAGCTTTAGCATAAGTCCTTCTAATGAGTTTTCAGGATCGATTTCCTTTAGGATTGACTGGTTTGATCACCTTGCAGTCCAAGGGATTCTTAAGAGTCTTCTATTTTATAATTTAACACAATTGTCAATGAAGTAGGAGATAATCTTGATCATGCACATTTGGAAATAGTTATCACTGAACATTTTTGTTCATAAATTTGTCAAAATATTTTTACCATATATGTGTGTGTGTGTGTGTGTGCACACGTGCACACATGCACATGTGCTAAGTCACTTCAGTTATGTCCAACTCTTTGTGATCCTGGGTACTGTAGCTCTCCAGGTTCCTCTGTCCATGAGATTCTTCAGGCAAGAAAAGAATACTGGAGTGGGTTGCCCTGCCCTCTTCCAGGGGATCTTCCTGACCCAGGGATCGAATCCACATGTTTTCTGTCTCCTGCATTGGCAGGCAGGTTCTTTACCACTATATATATATATATATATATATATATATATATATATATATATATACACACACACACACACATACATGTATGTATCTCTCCAAAAATAGACTAGTTAACTAATTAAGGATGTAGAATCTTTCTTTCATTGACAGACAACTTAAGTTTAATTAAAATTTTATAGGACAGATTTTTGGTACTAGCAATTGCTAAAAATTAAAGATGAATGTTTAAAATATAGCATCATATACTTCTTTTTAAATAAATGATATAAGTGAATATCCTTAGCATGTCAAAATTGCTTTGAAATCTCTTCTTTTCTTTCACATATTTCTGAAAGCTATCTTTACTCCAACAAATGTAATTAACACAAAATATAGAAATATTTTAGCTATACATTATACCCTAGGATACTGTTGTCATTAATCCAACCTAGAATGGATAAATCAGCAAGCATAAGTAAGTACATTTGTGACATTAAGAACAGTAAGTATTGATAAAAACTTTGTTTCTTAAACTATTATATATGTATATAAGTCTCTAAAAGGGAATCACTGTTTTACTATTAACATTTTTTAAGTTACAAAAGTGAAACAACTAAAATTTTCAAGTGTAATGAAGGCAAAGAGATTCAGCCAGTCCATCCTAAAGGAAATCAGTCCTGAATATTCATTGGAAGGACTGATGTTGAAGCTGAAACTCCAATACTTTGGCCACCCAATGCAAAGAGCTGACTCATTTGAAAAGACCTTGATGCTGGGAAAGATTGAAGGCAGGAGGAGAAGGGGATGACAGAGGATGAGATGGTTGGATGGCATCACCGTCCATCACAATGGACATGAGTTTGAGTAAACTCCAGGAGTTGGTGATGGACAGGGAGGCCTGGCGTGCTGAAGTCTACGCAAAGAGTCAGACACGGCTGAGTGACTGAACTGAACACCTATTTTTAATGGTGAACATATACAGATTTTAAAATTCCTTTTTCCTTATGTTAGGTTTGTTCAGACCATTTTTATTGAAATATGATTTAATGTCTGTTAAATCAAATAAAATTTGGGCTTTTGTATTGTTTCTAGAAAGACATCTTTAATTGTATTGCATATAGGAATGCTGAAATGCATTGAAATGCTAAAATGCATTGAAATGCTGAAATGCTATGAAAGACTACTGTAATAATTTTGGAGGAAGGGAAGAAGGATGATAGCTATAGTGGCAGGATGGAGGAATGACAAGGGAAAAGTCCATGGGATTGAATGAATTCTTGGAGTTTTGAATGTCTAACAATAGCTCTATTCTACCTTCAAGTTTTCTTGGTAGTTTGTCTAGGCATAGGATTCAAAGAAAAAAACAGTTCTTTTTCAGGATTTTGAAGTGATAGCTCTATTTATTTATTCATTCTTTTTATTTCCACTATTGGGCTTAAGGAATCTAAAGACTCTGATTCTGAGCTTATATATGCCTCTGGCTCATCTTTTCTTTCTTTCTTCTTTCCTTCCTCCCCTCCTTCCTTTACCCCTCCCTCCCTCCCTCCCTCCAACCCTCCCTCCCCCTAAATTTTTAGAATCTTCCTTGTCACTGGCACTCTGAAATTTCACAATAATGTGAATTAGTATGGGTTCCTTTTCACTCACTTTGCAAGTCAGTGGGTGGATATTTTCAGTCTGGAAATGCATTTATGGTTTTTATCTGCCTGTCTATTTCTTTTACATTGCAAACTCTCCCCATATATATACCTGATGTTCTTTGGCTATTGGGTTATTTAAGATTTATGAGACTTTTTAAAAAGATGAGTAGGTATTTTTTTTTTTAATCTCAGCACACTAGGAACACAGTGGAACTTCCTAAATCTGATAAATGATATATATCAAAAACCTAAGAAAATACAATATTCATTAATCAAATATTACAACATCACCCTTGATACCAAGAAGGAAGCAAGGACATCCCCTGTCACTACTTCTGTTCAGAATAAACTATCTGTTTTAGGCAGTGCAGAAAGGCATGAACAAGAAACAAAAAGTCAAAAGAATTAAAAATGCAGAAACTAAAATTATTAATACAGGATATAAATATGCACATAAAATCCAAAGACTCTTCAAACAAAGTGCTAGAATTAGTGAATTTACCCAGGTCCTGGGTTCAAGGTTAATACAAAAAAACAAACAAAACTCTTTAATCTATCTCTATATTGTTGTTTTTCAGTTGTTAAGTTGTGTCTGACTCTTTGTGACTCCGTGGACTGTTTCACGCCAGGCAATGGGGCTTGTGTCACTCAGTGAAGCTATGAGCCATGCTGTGCAGAGCCACCCAAGACAAATGGTCATAGTGAAGAGTTCTGACAAAATGTGGTCCACTGCAGAATGAAATGGCAACCTACTCAAGTATTCTTGCCTGGAGAACCCCATGGACAGTATCTCTATAGACCAGAAACAAAAGAAAAGTAAAGTTTTAAATAAAAATAATATTTGTCAAAACATTTTTTTAAAATATGTGGGAATAAATCTAAAAAAAAAATATGCAAGATTTTCTCTCTGGAAATTGTGAAACATCATCGTGAGTAATTAAAGAAGATATATAAATGGAGTGAAACCCCATATTTTGGGGGTTGATAAACTGAATATTGTGAAGATATTTTAAGGCAGTCCAAAAAATGAACAAATCTAGTAGACTAACAGTACCAGGTGTCAACGATTATTTTAAAGGTTTAGTAATTAAGGCTATGTGGCATCAATACATGTATAGACAAATCAGTGGAATGAAACAGAATCCCAAGACATACTGGTAGACACATATCACCTGACTTAACACAAAGGCAGCATTGTGTAACAGTGGGATGGGGATTGGCATTGATAAAAATGGTGATGGGTTAATTGAGTATCCCTATGGAAAAGAAATGCAAAAAAGCAAAATGGCTGTCTGGGGAGGCCTTACAAATAGCTGTGAAAATAAGAGAAGCGAAAAGCAAAGGAGAAAAGGAAAGATATAAGCATCTGAATGCAGAGTTCCAAAGAATAGCAAGCAGAGATAAGAAAGCCTTCCTCAGCGATCAATGCACAGAAATAGAGGAAAACAACAGAATGGGAAAGACTAGAGATCTTGTCAAGAAAATTAGAGATACCAAGGGAATATTTCATGAAAAGATGGGCTCGATAAAGGACAGAAATGGTATGGACCTAACAGAAGCAGAAGATATTAAGAAGAGGTGGCAAGAATACACAGAAGAACTGTGCAAAAAAGATCTTCACGACCCAGATAATCACGATGGTGTGATCACTCACCTAGAGCCAGACATCCTGGAATGTGAAGTCAAGAGGGCCTTAGAAAGCATCACTACGAACAAAGCTAGTGGAGGTGATGGAATTTCAGTTGAGCTATTTCAAATCCTGAAAGATGATTCTGTGAAAGTGCTGCACTCAATATGCCAGCAAATTTGGAAAACTCAGCAGTGGCCACAGGACTGGAAAAGGTCAGTTTTCATTCCAATCCCAAAGAAAGGGAATGCCAAAGAATGCTCAAACTACCACACAATTGCACTCATCTCACATGCTAGTAAAGTAATGCTCAAAATTCTCCAAGCCAGGTTTCAGCAGTATGTGAACCGTGAACTTCCTGATGTTCAAGCTGGTTTTAGAAAAGGCAGAGGAACCAGAGATCAAATTGCCAACATCCGCTGGATCATCGAAAAAGCAAGAGAGTTCCAGAAAAACATCTATTTCTGCTTTATTAACTGTGCCAAAGCCCTTGACTGTGTGGATCACAATAAACTGTGGAAAATTCTGAAAGAGATGGGCATACCAGAGCACCTGACCTGCCTCTTGAGAAACTTGTATGCAGGTCAGAAAGCAACAGTTAGAACTGGACATGGAACAACAGACTGGTTCCAAATAGGAAAAGGAGTTCGTCAAGGCTGAATATTGTCACCCTGCTTATTAACTTATATGCAGAGTATATCATGAGAAACGCTGGACTGGAAGAAACACAAGCTGGAATCAAGATTGCTGGGGGAAATATCAATACCCTCAGATATGCAGATGACACCACCCTTATGGCAGAAAGTGAAGAGGAACAAAAAAGCCTCCTGATGAAAGTGAAAGAGGAGAGTGAAAAAGTTGGCTTAAAGCTCAACATTCAGAAAATGAAGATCATGGCATCTGGTCCCATCACTTCATGGGAAATAGATGGGGAAACAGTGGAAACAGTGTCAGACTTTATTTTTCTGGGCTCCAAAATCACTGCAGATGGTGACTGCAGCCGTGAAATTAAAAGACGCTTACTCCTTGGAAGGAAAGTTATGACCAACCTAGATAGCATATTCAAAAGCAGAGACATTCCTTTGCCAACAAAGGTTCGTCTAGTCAAGGCTATGGTTTTTCCTGTGGTCATGTATGGATGTGAGAGTTGGACTGCGAAGAAGGCTGAGCGCCGAAGAATTGATGCTTTTGAACTGTGGTGTTGGAGAAGACTCTTGAGAGTCCCTTGGACTACAAGGAGATCCAACCAGTCCATTCTGAAGGAGACCAGCCCTGGGATTTCTTTGGAAGGAATGATGCTAAAGCTGAAACTCCAGTATTTTGGCCACCTCATGCGAAGAGTTGACTCATTGGAAAAGACTCTGATGCTGGGAGGGATTAGGGGCAGGAGGAGAAGGGGACGACAGAGGATGAGATGGCTGGATGGCATTACTGTCTCAATGGACGTGAGTCTGGGTGAACTCCGGGAGTTGGTGATGGACAGGGAGGCCTGGCGTGCTGCGATTCATGGGGTCGCAAAGAGTCAGACACGACTGAGCGACTGAACTGAACTGAACTGACTGGGAAAAAAATGAATAAAATTTTCCCTATACCTCATGCCCCAAGCAAAATGGAATTACAGAAGTTTAGTGAAAACACAATAAGAGCATAAATTGAAAGTCTTAAAATTAACTTAATTTTATATATAGTTGATAGCACGAAAAGCACTTTCATCTACAATTATTTTACTAGCTTTATGAGAAACCTGTAAACTAAATATAGTGTGTGCACGTGTATATGTGTGTGTGCACGCTCAGTTGTGTCCCACTCTCTGGGGCCCCATGGACTGTAGTCCATCAGGCTCCTCTGTCCATGGAATTTTCCAGGCAAGAATACTGAGCTGGGCTGCCATTTCTTACTCCAGGGGATAGTCCAGATCCAGGAATTGAACCCGCGTCTCTTGCATCTCCTGCATTGGCAGACAGATTCTTTACCACTGTGCCACTTGGGAAGTTCAAAGTACATTTAGTGGATGTAATTATCTCTATTCCACAAATGAAAAACTCTAAATTTTAACAAAATTCAGTCTTTTGCTGACAATTATACAGTCATTAAATGAATAAAAAAGGGATTCACCCAGTAATGCCTATAAGATTTGAGAAAAATGGAAAAAAATCAGCAGGTTGACATAATTCACTAAACTTATACCCTGTGCTTCAGTTTTCTCTTTTGCAATAGTTCAGCAGGGTTATGTGGAGAAGGAAATGGCAACCCACTCCAGTATTCTTGCCTGGAAAATCCCATGAACAGAGGAGCCTGGTGGGTTACAGTCCATAGGGTCTCACAGAGTCAGACACAACTGAGCATCTGAGCAGAGCAGAGCAGGGTTATGACAAAAGATAAACAAATGATATGATTAGTGTGAAAATGGTAGGCACTCAGTAAATATCAACCTCTCTTTTTGACCTACCTTGAAGTCCTTTAGCCAGTGAGGAATGTAGACACGACTGGAATTAATGTCTCTAGCGCAGTGCATGCAGCATTCTCTGCTGTTTCTGATAAATGATACTGATAGGGCTCAAGGAACTGGTGAAATTGGCCACCTGTGCAATGTGAAACTTGTCACTTATCAAACAGCACAACAACGGAAAATTGTTAGAAGGTGACAGCGTATTTTATAGAACAAAATGTTCCAATTTTGAAGACATTTCGCAAGTGTTTTCTTTGTGTGTCTCCATTTCCTTTTATGCGAGTGTGATTTTTTTGTTTGTTTTCCCTTGTGTCCTCTGTCATTCTTGCTCTGGCTTAGAATTCAGAGCCTCTCAGCTTCCCCTTCTGACCTCCTAGTGACAGCGTCATCATTGTTCCTAAAAGTGTGATTAGGACTCGTGATGGCTGCATGACAAACCTTCCCAGGGGAGGGACACTCACTTGTTCCAGAGCATTTGTTTTACCTCAGTGAACACGACCAAGAATGACTTCAGAGCAGAGCTGACTATTACCTGGAAGCCTTGGGATTTTTTTAAGCAGGAAGAAAAGAAAGCTTTTTCCCTTAAATAATTGAGTTAATTTAAATCCAACATATGAAAATCTCCTGTATACAGCAGATAAATCAAAAGCATTTACTGAAAATGTATAAATCATAAAATTTCTTTTTTATTAAGGTGTAGTTGATTTACAATTTACAATGTTATGTTCAGGTATACAGCAAAGTGATTTAGTTACCTATATTATATATATTCAATTGCATAGATCCTTTTTTAGATTTCTTTCCCTGATAGATTATTATAAAATATTGAGTATGGTTCCCTGTGCTATACAGTAACTCCTTGTTGGTTATCTACACAAAATCATTTAAAGACTGGAAATATCTCAAGTTTGGGCTTCCCTGGTGGCTTAGACAGTAAAGAATCCACCTGCAATGAGGGAGACCTGGGTTCAATCCCTGGGTTGGGAAGATCCCCTGGAGAAGGGAATGGTTACCCATTCCAGTATTCTTGCCTAGAGAATTCCATAGACAGAGGAGCATAGACGGCTACAGTCCATGGGGTCGCAAAGAGTCGGAGGCAAATGAGTGACTAACACTTCCCCTTTCTTTTTATCTCTAGTTCAAATGCAAATAGAAGCCAAACAAGTGGTAAGAGGGAAGCTGACTTTGTGACAATCACAGCCTCCCAGGGTTGGTGGGACTGCCTGCTACTGGTACACGTTATACCCAGGGTAGCCTTATTCCTTTATAACAGAAATCCTATTTTGTTCAGAATGGCTGTTTGCCCAGTTAAAATATTCAACTTCATAGAATCTCCTGCAGTCCATGGTGGTCAGGTGACACTTTTATAGCAATGAGATACAAGTAGAAATCTACAAGGTAAAACCACTCAGAAAACTGTTGTCTCTCTGAACAGAAAAGACAGCCCCAGCAGGCACAAGACTTCTATCATTTGCCTTTCTTTCTGTCTAAAACATACTTGGTCATAATGCCTGGGAAGAAATCAACCGTCTTGTGGCCATGGAAACAAAAGTCACTCACTAAAGATAGTGATGCAGGAACAAACTCAGTTATCAAAGATGTTTTGAGTATTTGCCCTGTGGCAAGCACTGAGGAGGCTTCCCTTGTGGCTGAGAATTTAAGCAGGAAAAGATTTCTGGTAAAGATTCCGACTGCAATGCAGGAGACTTGGGTTCAATCCCTGGGTAGGGGAGATCCCCTGGAAAAGGAAAAGGCTACCCACTCCAGTATTCTGGCCTGGAGAATTCCATGGACTGTATAGTTCATGGGGTCACAAAGAGTTGGACATGACTGAGCGACTTTCACTCACTCACTCAAGCACTGAGGAGAAACAGGACTTTATTCTCATGGGCTTTAAATTCTTAAGGGGAAATGAGAAGCAGTCAGTAAGGATGATGGGTTCTAGTAAGTTCTTAGAAGAACACAGTGAGAACAAAGTAAGAGCATAGAAATTGGTACAAATCTGATATTAATGTAGATAAGGAGGTGGGCAAAATCTCTCTGATAGAGTGACATTTGAGTCATAGATTTTTTAAGATTAATCTTGATTTCTTGGCATGATATTATACTATAGTGTTTTTTAATTAATTTTTATTGAAGTACAGTTGCTTTACAATATTGTGATAGAGTTTGCTCATCGTAGAGCAAAATGCATCAGCCACACACGTGTATAATCATAGACTCTTATAAGAGGTAATTGGAAGAACTACATCCACCATACATGTGTGCTCAGGGGTGTCCAACTCTCTGATGCCATGGAGTGTAGCCCGCCAGACTCCTCCGTCCATGGAGTTCTCCAGGCAAGTATTACTGGAGTGGGTTCCCATTTCCTTCTCCAGACGATCTTCCTGATTCAGGGATCAAACCTGCATCTCCTGCGGCTCCTGCATTGGCAGGTGGATTCTTTACAAAGGGCTGTATTATTGTCAACTCTAAGGGAAAAAGGGGTCATCATCCCTATGTTTGAGGAACCCTGAAACAAATGCCCTCTTCTTGGTGAGTCATATTGTGTACTAATACATAAAATGTTCTAAATAGTTCTGAGGTAAAGAAACGTATATAACATCACTTAATCCAGAGTTCCCAAATGCATTTGACTTGGAGCCCTTTGTTGGAGTTTGTCCTATGAACCACCTCTGGAAAATCTCCAAGTCCTAGTCTTTGGTAATGCTGGCTGTGATTGCTCTGGGATGGAAACAATTAACTATTGCTGAATCCTCTAGAGAATTAACTGAACCTGACCCATTTGCTTTTTAAGTGCTCATAAATAAAAATTTTTATTCAAATAAAGTGGAGTCTCAGATCATGGTGTTCTGTTATTTACCAAGCAAAAATAATCCAAGAAGCAAAAATTATAAACAAAGAACTAGTGATACTGCTGTAAAAGTAAGAAGTAAGGAATTTACACTGATATAAAAAAAGAAAGAATCACAAAAATCTAACTTTTCAGGGAGAATAATGCTCTTCTCTATTTGTTACCAAATATCTTATTTCTTTTTCCCACCCTGCATTTCTCTGTGTCCCATGTTTTAGTTTCAAAGTATTTATTTTGCCTCATGTTTTTACTATGCTGTGCGGTCCATGAAGGCAAAGACCAAATCTTGTTCCATTTTCACTTGTAAAAGTATAGTGTACAACATGGCTTATGTTGGGTGCTGAATTAACAGACAAGGTCATTCAGAATGAATATTACATCACTGTGCTCAGTTATTTCACATTGGAGATTATTGTTTAAAGCCAGTCCAGGAGATAAACTCATTGAAAACATTGCTTTTTCTTTCCTTTATTCTCAGTATTGTCTCCTTTCTGCCATCAAAAAAGCTTCAAACTTCCCACACAGTCTGAGTACACTATATCCTAACAGTCGTTTGAACAGTACAATAAGATGGATAAACAGGTCAATTCTTTAGGAGACCTTTGCCAGTTAATCCATCCAATGTCCATCTCTGATTTTATTTTAGAGCTCTGGGAAGATGTAAAAATAAATAAATAACAATAACTGGATTCCTTCCCAAACCAATTAATTCCCCCACAACTTCATTTTTTGTTGTTGTTGTTAAATCATCTGTGGGCTTTTTTAAAAAACTCCCCAACTGACTTAAATATATCACAAGTGTTAGGAACTTTTTTGTATTGGTCAAAGTAACTGAAAGCTTAGTAACTCTCTAAGTGCAAGCGGTGAAATGAAGAGGGTGGGAGAACATTCAGCATGGTGTGCAAATGATCATACACCTCGTGGGAGGATGTGTTAGTCTGGCCTCAATAAATTCATATCAAACAATAGCACCAGGGACTTCCCTGTACAGTGCTGCTCTGATAGTCACCTAAAACACTTTGAAGTCTTACAGACAAGAAAAGGAATAATGAGAATCTGTACTTGTTTTATTTCAATGTGCAAGTGGAGTGTTGGATTTTGCTGACTCTAAATCCACAGGCTTCTATTCAGAGCCCAACTGCTACAATTAGTAGCTCAGTTGACAATTTTTGGGCAATCACCTATTGTTACCTACCCAATATCACCACTGTATTTTTCCCCTTGCTTAACCACAGTTCACTGATGCAGGTAAGAGAGGTTGCCTGCCAGTTCTTAAAGAATGTTTTATACAAAATATCCCACAAAGCCACTCTCTTTGATTTCTACACACAACAGTCAATCTCTGAAAGTCTATTGAACATATAGAGTAAGAGTCCATTAGCCCTAAATGATTCTATTTAATAGATAATATACTTAAGTAAACTAAATTCTTCCAGAGTACCAAAAGTGAAAGTAAAAGTCACACAGTCATGTAGGACTTTTTGTCACCCCACAGACTACACGGTCCATGGAATTCTCCAGGCCAGAATACTGGAGTGGGTAACCGTTCTCTTCCCCATGGGATCCGGCTTTTCCAACCCAGGGATTGAACCCAGGTCTCCTGCATTGCAGGTAGATTTCTTACCAGCTGAGCCACTGCAGATCAGATCAGATCAGATCAGTCACTCAGTCGTGTCCGACTCTTTGCGACCCCATGAATCGCAGCACGCCAGGCCTCCCTGTCCATCACCAACTCCCAGAGTTCACTCAGATTCACGTCCAATGAGTCAGTGATGCCATCGAGCCATCTCATCCTCTGTCGTTCCCTTCTCCTCTTGCCCCCAATCCCTCCCAGCATCAGAGTCTTTTCCAATGAGTCAACTCTTCACATGAGGCAGCCAAAGTACTGGAGTTTCAGCTTTAGCATCATTCCTTCCAAAGAAATCCCAGGGCTGATCTCCTTCAGAATGGACTGGTTGGATCTCCTTGCAGTCTAAGGGACTCTCAAGAGTCTTCTCCAACACCACAGTTCAAAAGCATCAATTCTTCGGCACTCAGCCTTCTTCACAGTCCAACTCTCACATCCATACATGACCACAGGAAAAACCATAGCCTTGACTAGACGAACCTTTGTTGGTAAAGTAATGTCTCTGCTTTTGAATATGCTATCTAGGTTGGTCATAACTTTCCTTCCAAGGAGTAAGCGTCTTTTAATTTCATGGCTGCAGTCACCATCTGCAGTGATTTTGGAGCCCAGAAAAATAAAGTCTGACACTGTTTCCACTGTTTCCCCATCTATTTCCCATGAAGTGATGGGAGCGGATGCCATGATCTTTGTTTTCTGAATGTTGAACTTTAAGCCAACTTTTTCACTCTCCACTTTCACCTTCATCAAGAGGCTTTTTAGTTCCTCTTCACTTTCTGCCACAAGAGTGGTGTCATTTGCATATCTGAGGTTATTGATATTTCTCCCAGCAATCTTGATTCCAGCTTGTGTTTCTTCCAGTCCAGTGTTTCTCATGATGTACTCTGCATATAAGTTAAATAAGCAGGGTGACAATATACAGCCTTGACGAACTCCTTTTCCTATTTGGAACCAGTCTGTTGTTCCATGTCCAGTTCTAACTGTTGCTTCCTGACCTGCATACAAATTTCTCAAGAGGCAGGTCAGGTGGTCTGGTATTCCCATCTCTTTCAGAATTTTCCAGTTTATTGTGATCCACACAGTCAAAGGCTTTGGCATAGTCAATAAAGGAAGCATATCTTAAATAATGCTCATCCATCACTGAGAAGTCATAGCAGAATGCTGGCATAATTGTAGAAAATCAATAAGTACATCTTAACAATATGCCTAACTATCAAAGAACCTGCTTAGTTCTTTCTTTTTAAATTTTATTTTAAACCAATTGAAATAATCCCAAATATACACAGAAGTTACAAGTATTAAAGAAAGAACTTGTTTTGTCTAAACCACTGGAAAGTAAATTTCACCCTGTGTCTGTGCGCTCAGTCACTTCATTCATGTCCTACTCTTCATGACCCCATGGACAGTAGCCCACCTGGGTTCAATACCTGGTTGGGGATCTAGATCCCATATGTCACAACTAAGAATTCACGTGCTGCAAATACAACCCTGTGCAGGAAGAATAAACAAAGAAAATCACCAAGCAAATATGTTTATGCCCTCATAAAGTACTTTAATTTAGAGAATACTTTAATGAAAAATAATATCAACATTTTGCATAGTAATGCAAAATAGTAATGAAGGACACTGTTTAGCGTACATTAATTCCTTAGTGACACCTGAGATTTCCTCATGGAACAGTGGAAAGACATAACTGCCAATGGTGGTGATGGTCACGATCATGGTAGTGATAAAGCAGGCAGAGATATTGGGATAGAATACGTGGAAATAGACATCATATAGGTCCACTCTCCATGTTTCTACTTGAAGTTCCACAACTTCAATTTGAAATGATGGCTTTAAGAAACATGATCTATCAAGCATGTGCTTTGGTCACAAGAGGTATCAGATGTCACTAATGGTAACTTGCACAAGGCTTGGCAGTTAAACATTAAGCTAAATGTCTTCCTCTGAATTGTCTCTTCATACTTCTTTCTAGGTTGTGACAATAATGTATGCCTCATATAAAGGCAAATTACAGTTTACTTATGCATTTATAGGAAATATTACTAAACAACTCTACACCTGATTTACTTAGAAAGCCTAATTATGCTCTCATAGACCATTCAAAATTCTGGCTGCTTGCTTTTGAAATGCAGCAGGTCTATGTCATCCTGGGCCTCCATGGTGCTGCTTTCTCTCAACTAACATCAACAATACAATTCTGCCTGCTATAGCACTTTGCCAACAAAGATCCATCTAGTTAAAGCTATGGTTTTTCCAATAGTCAAGTATGGATGTGAGAGTTGGACTATAAAGAAAGCTGAGCACTGAAGAATTGATGCTTTTGAACTGTGGTGCAGGAGAAGACTCTTGACATTACCTTGTACTGCAAGGAGATCCAACCAGTCAATCCTAAAGGAAATCAATCCTGAATATTTATTGGAAAGACTAATATTGAAGCTGAACCTCCAATATTTTGGCCACCTGATGTGAAGAACTCACTCATTTGAAAAGACCCTGATGCTGGGAAAGATTGAAGGAAGGAGGAGAAGGGGATGACAAAGGATAAGATGGTTGGATGGTATCACTGACTCAATGGACATGAGTTTGAGAAAGCTCCAGGAGTTGGTGATGGACAGAGAAGCCTGGCATGCTGCAGTCCATGGGGTCAAAAAGAGTCGGACATGACTGACTGAACTGAACTGATAGCACTAAGAGGGAAGGAAGAAAGGAAGATATTACAGAAATTAACTTGTGTGTGTATATATTATTACATATCACCTTATTGTTGATTAATATATCATGTTATATTGAATACATAATTATATGTGTGTGCTGTGCTTAGTCGCTCAGTAGTGTCTAACTCTTTGTGACCCCATGGACTGTAGCCTGCCAGGCTCCTCTGTCCATGGGGATTCTCTAGGCAAGAATACTGGAGTGGGTTGCCATGCCCTCCTCCAGGGGATCTTCCTATCCCAGGGATTGATCCCAGGTCTCCCACATTGCAGATAGATTCTTTTCTGTCTGAGCCACTTAACAAAGTATATTGATTTATATCAAGTAATGCTCATATTTCATGATAGAAGGAAAACAAACTAATAAAGTTATACTTACTTCTATTTTACACCGGAATAAATCCAAATGGATTAAAGATTTACAAATGAAAATGAAACCACTAGTTTACAAAGAGAAGTATAAGTGAATATAAGAAATGGAAGGTCCTATTGGTCATGACAGGCAGAGATCAATAAATCTGACTACAGTGAAGTTAAAATGTACATGAGTTTGAGCAAACTCTGGGAGATAGTGAAGGACAGAGAAGCCTGGTGTGCTATAATCCTTGGGGTAGCAAAGGGTTGGGCATGACTTAGCCACTGAACAACAACAACACCATGAAGAAATGTATTATAAAGTCAAAGGGATAAATGGGAAAACATTTGCCATGTGTTTGAAAAGCAAAGGTCCAGGAGTCTTTGTATGTAGATATATTGTTAGAAGTTAACTTACAAAATAGTAAACTTGGATTGGAAAGTATTGCCTAAAATATAAACATATAATTCACACAGGAAAACACAAGCAAACTTTTAGCCCATCAGACTGTCAATGATGAGAAAAGGATAATATTCTATGATGTGTATGATGTATAATTTCTATTTTGTCTCTAAACATGTTATATTCAAAAATTTGATATTTGGCAAAACTAATACAATTATGTAAAGTTTAAAAATAAAATAAAATTAAAAAAAAATAATAATTATTTGTGAAATATATAGGTTTTCATAGGAAAAAGATTACAAATTAATACTTTGACTTTGAAAAGGAGCATCCTGTCCAATTGTATTAAGAAAAATAATTTGTTGGATACAATGTCAAGAGCTGGGTATTTTCCAGTAAACACCGGTTTGTGTATGTAGCCACAAGATAATGGGAATGAAGTGAATAATAATCATACCTAGGAAATGATATTTCTTTTCAGTAATTACTCAGGGAATATCATGGAGGCACAGAGTTGGATTTTATTTTCCTTACTCCTTTACATTTATTCTAGTACCAAAATCTTCTGATTACTATGGCTTTTCAATGCATTTTAAGATCCTATTGAATACTAAACTTCTTTAGATGTTTGTCTATAATCAGATATTTACTCTTCTAGATCAACCTTAGAATGATTTTATCATATTCTAGAAAGGAAGAAGAGTTTTATTAGCATTGAATTACATTTATATATTAATTCAAAGAAAAATGATATCTTTGGAAAAATAACTCTCAACTCTCCATATTTCAATTCTTATTTTATGCCCTTCAATAAAATGTCTATAGTTTTATTCATGAAGCTATCACATTTTCCATGTAAATATTAAGCTTTTTACTTTTTGTTTCTACCATATGCAGTTCATGGGGTCTCAAAGAGTCGGACACGACCAAGCAACTGAACGACAACAGCAAGTATATGTAACTGATTGTTATCCAAATAGAATAAAAAAGAACTTTGTAAATTAATTTTTAAGTGACTTTCTTGCTGAACTCAGTTCTAACACCCCTCCCTCCAGGCAATTGATTATCTTGTGATCTTATATACACAATCAAGAAGTCGAATATTGACAATTTTGCCTCCTTTCTTCTCAAGACTATGCCTCTTTTGTTGTTGTTTCCTAAGAGACAAATAGATCCTTGAAAAATAATACTAAATTGTAAAGGTAAAAGTGATATTCATGTCATACTTCTTATTTTAAACAAAATCCTTCTAGTGTGCTGACAATCATTCATTGAATTTGATTATTTCTATCCTATCAAGAAAATACACATGGACATTTCAAAAAATATTGATGTATGGCAAAACCAATACAATATTGTAAAGTAATTAGCCTCCAATTAAAATATATAAATTTAAACTTAAAAAAAAACTGTTTTCAACATGAAACATTCTAACAATGTCATGAAATTTTATCAAATGTGTTTAATAGTCATTGAGTTGCCTGCTTTTTTTCTTTAACCTTTTAATGTGACAAATTATGTAGATAGATAAGCAGATTTCTTAATATTAAAACTTTTCACATTCTTGAATGACCTTTCCACATTCATGTTTTATGCTTTTTAATGTGACACTATAATTGTTATAGATCTTGCTCATAGAATATATGTATTTTGCATTTCTTCTTTTCTACAGGACTATTTAAATGCTGCAGAGAATATTGTTCAGAATTCTTACTTTTTTGTTTGTTTGTTTTGATGACACTGGTACTGAAACTACTGAGGCATTGAAAATTTATCCCAATAAGGCTCTAAATTGGCAGTAACATCTTGATCTATCAGCAAGTTCCTATAAGTCATGATTCATTCCTTTACTCTCTGACCGTACATTGTGTTTTATATTTTTATACGTTCATTAATTATTTTATTAACATCACATATATTTTTTATGTTCTAAAACCTGAAATTTATGGCTAACATCATTTGCTTAAAAGAACATTTCATTGATCAACAACAGAAATTGTTATTGAGTCAACATTTGAGTTTGAGGATAATGATGTCTAATTTAGGGCCACTTCCAGGGAAGAACGCCTAACATGGTGAAAAGTGCACAATATTTCCATTTTTACAAGACATACATTTTAGATGGAGTCTCCATGATACAAATTAGTGAGCTCTCGAAGATAATGAGGGGTTTCCCACACAGCTCAGTTGGTAAAGAATCTGCCTGCCAATGCAGGAGACACAAGCAGGGGATGCCGGTTCAAACCCTGGGTCTGGAAGATCCCCTAGAGCAGGAAATGGCAACCCACTTCAATATTCTTTCCTAGAAAATCCCATGGACAGAGGGGCCTGGCGGACTACAGGCCATGGGATCACAAATAGTTGAACATGGTTGAGGGACTGAGCACACATACACACACATGCACACACACACACACACACACACACACACTAAGATAATGAGAGGTCTCCTGGATTGAGATACACCGTTCAG
Organism: Bos indicus; assembly: GCF_029378745.1. Classification (NCBI taxonomy): domain Eukaryota; kingdom Metazoa; phylum Chordata; class Mammalia; order Artiodactyla; family Bovidae; genus Bos; species Bos indicus. Next base: position 114,312,436 of record NC_091761.1, read on the forward strand.
TTGACACTGATTTGTCCCTTCCTAATTATCTTGGTAGCTGCCAGTAATAAATTTAGAGAAGTTCACATTAGTGCCAGTATTCAATACTGGCACAAAAAAAACATTTTTATAAACCCACTCTGAATAATGAAAAAAAGAAAATTGGCAAACCACCAAAGCATTGTGTTCCAGAGCCAGGAATGTGATTCTAGAATATTTCCACTGTGGTTTTAACTTCAGAGTAATTTGTATAATTTGGAAAGCAGGTCATAAAACTCTGTGTGGGGATAGGTTATCCAAGGTAACTCTTCTGTCAAATGAGAAACAATATTAACAATCTTAGACTCATAAGAGATCATGTGTTACCAGTTACTAAAGTTAAGAAGGAAAATAGAAGACTGTTTCACATTTACATGGATAAATATTACATGTATATGTGTATGTAGGTATGTGTGTATGTCTATATAATATTATGATTTATTATTCAGTGGATACAAAGAGACTTATTTACTTATGCTTAAAATACCCAACCATTAATGTGCTAATAGTGTGGGTGAAGAATAAATAACAACTCAGTCTCACCTAAAAAGCTTGTATTAATAGGAGCATTAACTATTCATATTTTGATGGTGCTGTGAAAAAGCCTTGCCTACTGACAGAACCAACAGAGTTAAAATGAGAGATGAGGTTTTAAATAAAGAAATTCACAACTGTATCAATTCAGGACTGTCATTTGTCATCCTAGCTTCTTGACCCCAAACTGTTTGTTGTTAGATATTCTGATTTATATAATTATGTCTCAGATACAACCTGAAAGTTGAGGTGAGGTTAAAATGTGGGTTGAAGACTGTAAACATGTTTGGTGAAAATAAGTGAGGGTTTCTGCCAAAGCTGCTTGAAGCAAAATTGGAAAGCAAGGTGAGTGTGTCTGGGTTCAGTGTTTCTCTCCTCCTTTAGTGGCTCCTAAGCTTCCCAGGTGGCTCTGTTAGTAAAGAATCCATCTACCAATGCAGGAGATAAAGGAGACGTGGGTTCAGTCCCTGGATTGAGAAGACCTCCGGAGAAGGAAATAACAGCCCACTCCAGTATTCTTGCCTGGAAAATCCCGACTGGCTATGGTCCATGGGGTCACAAAGAGTCAGACACGACTGAGCACGCCACATACCTCTTCACTGGCATTGCTACCCAGACTTCAGGTAGTTACATCCACCCCGAACCTCTTATTATCTTATCAAAAGCTTCCCCCAGATCCTTCATTAGGAAAATAAAGTGGGATTCCATTTTAATGAGGCTACATCCTACGCAAGCAAATCTGGGTCAGATAACACATTAAGGTGTTATTAATCATGTCCACACACTGCAGCAACCAAGAGTGCTACCTCTGCAAAGTAAATGCATCATTTTCTTGCCAAAAAAACACCACAAAAGGGGGTGGGGGGAAGGTGCCCTTTCATTTTAATAGGGCTTAAACTGTAAATTAGAAAGATGTAATTCACTTGGAGGAAATAGTTAACCCAGCATATCAACATATTTGAGTAGAGAGTGGTGGCAAGAGTTTGAGAAAGGGGATCAAGAACCAGATCCTTCTAGAATTTGAATTTCTAGACTTCAAATGAACCTATTTTCAAGAGCTTGAATCTGCTGCTTTGTGTATTTTCTTTAATTTTTACAAGTGTGATAAAAAATAGTTCTCTCAAGAGCAAAGTGGCAATCATAAATCAATCTAAACCTTCAAAACTGATAGGAATTTTCTCCATCTTGTGGGCAGAAGCACTGTGGCAAGTGGCTAACAATTCCAAATATTCTAGAAACAAATGACTTATTCAGAGCTAGAATAAAAAGACGAATACATTTTTGTTGCTTTATTTCACCAGGAAAGAGGACCAAATATTCCATATCAGTCCTTTTTTGTATGTGTTTTCATAAAGCAACAATTACATTTTTCTATTATCTTTAAAATGTTATCACTTTGGGGATAACTGAAAGATGTAACAGAAAAAGTAATGCCTTGAAATTGTATATTAAGATGCTCCAACTCAAAAAAAAAAAAGCAATACTCAATCATTTCTTCTCATTAAAAGGTGAAACAGATGTTCCTGCAACTAGAAAGTATCAAAAAGTATTAGCACATGTAAAATGTGGAATGAGATGGGGAGCCCTTGCAATGAGGATTCAAACTAGTATGGTGGGAAAGCATTTTAAGAGGTTTAAGCCACTTAAATAGTAACCCTGAGAATAGTTTGCAAAGGGTCTTTAAAATCAGCTTTAGAAAAATTTTATTTTCAGCCCAGTTGAATAACTAAGGCAGAGTCAACTAAGATTAAAATGAAAAGATTATAAAGTGTAGAAAATCAAATTATGAATTCTGAATATTTCCAAACACCATTATTATCCAAATAACATATTATTCATAAATTTATATTTGGGGTTCTAACACAAATAATTTGTTGTTTTCTTACAACATATGCCTATAGCACTCATCTTAATTTCCAGTTTGTCTTTCAACTCCATTTTCTAGTTTCACCTTTATTTGGTCAACCTGACATTGGTCTGGCTTGTCACTCCAAATATATGTATACAGCAAACATCTCTGACGGATTTCAGAATCATAAGAATGGAGGAAATCTATCCATTTAGGATCTCTGACTAAAATGTCATTGGGTGGGGGCACTCTTCATTTAAGAGATTTAAAGAAGCACAGTTCTCAGCACAATTCCAATTGGTTGATTCCTATTGATGGAATTCCTCAGGAATGAAATTTATAAATTCAAGGTAATTGACACAGTACCCAATGTACCCTCAAGGCCTTAAAGAAAAAGCATTTTCATTTTCAAGTAAGAGAAACCTAAAATAAACTTTTCTACATTCCTAAGTATTAATTACTACATTTTAGAGGATACGATTCCTATCACAACAATGAACTTGCAAGAAGAGAGGGTGGGTTGAAACAAGAGATGTCCTAAATAAATGGGCAGAGTACATTTATGAAGGGTATTCCAGCCTAAGACAAATAGCAGTTTTTCAAAATGTAAAATATGAACTCAAGCCTTGAAAAGGTTGAGAAACTGTTTCCAAATGGAGATTGTGAGGCAGAATGGAGAAAAGGGCTGAGTATTTTGCATTTCACATTTTTCATCTCATTTTGTTTTGGGTTACAATTGGGACTTCCCCTGTATAAGGCACACGGAAGGGAAATTTTCTCAAACAGCTAATATGTTTCGGATGTGGTATTCTTAGAATTAGGGCTTCCCTTGTGGCTCAGCAGTAAATAATCAGTCTGCAATGCAGGAGATGCAGGTTCAATCACTGGGTTGGGAAGATAATCTGGAGGAAGAAATGACAACCCACTCCAGTATTCTTGCCTGGGAAATCCCACTAACAGAGAAACCTGGTGAGCTACAGTCCATGGGGTCACAAAACTTTGGACATGACTTAGTGACTAAATAGCAGCAATAACATTCTTAGAATTAAGAAAGTTCTTAGCGTTAAGTGAGAAGCTGAGCTTCAAAATGGAAGGAAACTTAAGGGTGTATCTCTTTAACAGAATATATAACTCATCAAGAGAGAGGGTCCACTTTCCTCTCCATTTTCTTCTTCATGCTTTGAAATCAAGCAAGAAAAAAAAAAGTAAGACTTTTTTCCACTTAATGCACATTTCAGTTGACAGTATCAATGAAAGTAATATCTATTCTGCCCTCAAGCACAGTTAATCCAGTAGGTTTTGGACCAGAAGCCCTGGAGAATCCAAACTCCACTCTTTATCAACTGTGTCACTTTGGACAAATCACTGCTGCTACTGCTACTAAGTCGCTTCAGTCGTGTCCGATTCTGTGTGACCCCGTAGATGGCAGCCCACCAGGCTCCCCCATCCCTGGAATTCTCCAGGCAAGAACACTGGATTAGGTTGCCATTTCCTTCTCCAATGCATGAAAGTGAAAAGTGGAAGTGAAGTTGCTCAGTCGTGTCCAACTCTTAGCGACCCCAGGGACTGCAGCCCACCAGGCTCCTCCGTCCATGCGATTTTCCAGGCAAGAGTACTGGAGTGGGGTGCCATTGTACAGTGAATTAATAAAGTGAATTGTAGACAAGTGATTGGCACTAAACTTGGCACACTGTAAGTGGTCGATAAAGGTGAGCTCTTACAATTTTAAATGATAGCATAATTATGAAATTTATGTGTGATTTTGATTATTAGGGTCAGGAAATAAGACATATTTTCCCAAAACAAAATTATCTATTATTCTATAGCTTGCACTTTTCAAGGAACTCAGAATTGTTTGTCAATTGTGTTGTTCAGTCATTCAGCCATGTGCCACTCTTTGCAACCCCATGGACTGAAGCACACAGGCTTTGCTTTCCATTGCCATCTCCTGGAGCTTCCTCAAACTCACATTCATTGAGTCAGTGACGCCATCCAACCATCTCATCCTCTGTGATCCCCTTCTCTTCCTACCTTCAATCTTTCCCAGTATCAGTGTCTTTTCCAGTGAGTCAGTTCTTCACATCAGGTGGCCAAAGTATTGGAGCTTCAGCTTCAACGTCAGACCTTCCAATGAATATTCAGGACTATTTCCTTTAGAATTAACTGGTTTTATCTTCTTGCAGTTTAAGGGACACTCAAGAGTCTTCTCCAACCCTACAGTTCAAAAGCATCAATTCTTTGGCACTCAGTCTTCTTTATGGTCCAACTCGCACGTTCATAAGTAACTACTGGAAAAATCATAGCTTTGACTATATGGACCTTTATCAGCAAAGTAATGTCTCTGCTTTTTAATATGCTGTCTAGGTTTGGCATAGCTTTTCTTTCAAGAAACAAGAATCTTTTAATTTCATGACTGCAGTCACCATCTGCAGTGATTTTGGAGTCCAAGAAAATAGTCTGTCACTGTTTTCATTGTTTCTCCATCTATTTGCCATGAAGTGATGGAACCAGCTGCCATGATCTTAGTTTTTTGAATGCTGAGTTTTAAGTCAGTTTTTTCACTCTCTTCTTTCATTGTCATCAAGAGGCTCTCTGCCATAAGGGTGATGTCATTTGCCTATCTGAGGTTGATATTTCTCTCGGCAACCTTGATTTCAGCTTGTGCTTCATCCAGCCTGGCATTTCTCATGTTGTACTCTGCATAGAAGTTAATAAGTAGGGTGACAATATACAGCCTTGATGTACTTCTTTCCTTATTTGGAACCAGTCTGTTGTTCCATGTCCAGTTCTAACTGTTGCTTTTTGACCCACATACAGGTGTCTCAGGAGGCAGGAAGGTGGTCTAGTATTCCCATTTCTTTAAGAATTTTCCACAGTTTGCTGTGATCCACACAGTCAGTGGTTTTGGTGTAGTCAGTGAAGCAGAAGTAGATGCTTTTCTGGAACGCTCTTGCTTTTCTTATGATCCAATGGATGCTGACAGTTTGATCTCTGGTTCCTCTGCTTTTTCTAAATCCAGCTTGAAAGCTGGAAGTTCTTGGTTCACATACTCTTAAAGCCTTGCCTGGAGAATTTTGAGCATTACTTTGCTAGTGTGTGAGATGAGTGCAGTTATGTGGTAGTTCGAGCATTCTTTGGCATTGCCTTTCTTTGGGATTGGAATGAAAACTGAACTTTTCCAGTCCTGTTGCCCTGTTGAGTTTTCCAAATTTGCTGGCATACTGAGTGAAGCACTTTAACAGCATCATTTTTTAGGATTTGAAGTAGCTCAGCTGGAATTCCATTACCTCCACTAGCTTTGTTCGTAGTAATGCTTCCTAGGTCCATCTTGACTTTTCACTGTAAGATTCTGGCTCTAGGTGAGTTATCACACCATTGTCATTACTGGGTCATTAAGATCTTTTTTGTATAGTTCTTCTGTGTATTCTTGCCACCTCTTCTTAGTATGGGATCTTAGTTCCCTGACCATGGATTGAACCCACACCCCCTGCAGTGGAAGCACAGAGTTTTAACCACTGGATTGCCAAGGAGCACCTAGTTTGACAATAGAAATTTTTTAATCTTAAGTTGTTTGCATTTAATTGTGAAATATGAATGGAAATTCACTTTATAAACATATTTTATTTTGTTCAGGACTTAATGAAAATCTCCCTGGTGTTATAAATCTCACTTTTAAGTTTCAAGTTTCTATTTATATAAAGCAATCAAAAAACAACTATCATAAATAACCGATTAACAATATGAACTGAAATTAATCATTTATTGTTCAGTTATAAGTGGGTAAGATAAACTTGATCTAAAAGTCTTATACTTCTTTTTTCATTCTGCTATTGGATAAATGAGTTTCATCATATTTACTGTGTCAGCTCTGTAAAACCATTATCTTAAAGAATCTTTGTTGAACATCTATATCTTTCACAAGACACCACCAACTTAGGCAGGCATTTTAAAGTATTTTTTCTAATATTTAAAACAATAAACAAGCATATTGATATCTTTCCCATACATTATTTACAACAATAGCTTTACAACAACAATTTACTTTAAACACTTCAGCTCTGAATTTGTAGAATCTTTCCATACTTTTTTATCTTCAGAATTTTTGTCAGGAGCATTGACATCACTGAGACGTGTATCTCATTTTTTTTTTTTCTTGTCTGGTACGTGAAGGAACACACTGTATGTTCATTAAAAGGATAAATGAGAGAAAGAGTTGGTGAATACATGAATGAATGAATGATCTCTTCAAATCTAAATCTCAAAATTGTTAACTTCTTTCCTCTTGCCCTCAGTGGCTCCAGAGATATAAAGAAATGCCCATAATTAAGAAGAAACAAATGGAATGATATTTTTAAATTTTAAATTATTTTTATAATCTACTCAGTTCAGCATTGCTAATGCTCATCAGAACATAGCCATTTTCTATGATCTTCTTTAGCCAGTCTGTTACATCATCCCTCACCCACTCTTGTTGGGCTGGGCTGTATTACTACCGTTTTCTTCCTATTCCTGAAGGGGATACTATTAGGTTCAGTCTTCTCCTTTACCATCCCATGCTATCCTGTGTTCTCTTTCTCAACTTATTCCATCTGAAATAACTTAATGTAACTTTATTATTCAGAAGAAAATAGTTGCTCAGTCATGTCTGACTTTTTGCAACCACATGGACTAAAGCATGCCAGCCTTCCCTGCCTTTCACTATCTCCCAGAGTTTGCTCAAATTCATGTCCATTAAGTCACTGATGCTATCTAACCATCTCATCCTCTGTCACCCCCTTCTCCTTCTGCCTTCAATCGTTTCCAGCATCATGGTTTTTTCCAGTGAATTAGCTCTTCACATAAGGTAACCAAAGTACTGGAGCTTCAGCATCAGTCCTTCCACTGAACATTCAGAGTTTATTTCCTTTAGGATTGACTGGTTTCATCTCCTTGCTGTCCAAGGGACTCTTAAGTGTCTTCTCCAGAACCACAGTAGAAAAGCATCAATTCTTCGGCACTCAGCCTTCTTTATTGCCCAACCCTCACATCCATACATTACTCCTGGAAAAATCATAGTCTGACTATATGGACCTTTTTTGGCAAAGTGATGTTTCTGCTTTTGAATATGCTTTCTGGACTTATCATGGTTTTCCTTCCAAGAAGCGTCTCTTAATTTTATGACTGCAGTCACTGTCCACAGTGATTTTGGAGCCCAAGAAAATAAAATCTGTCACTGCTTCCACTTTTTCCCTTTTTAATTGCCATGAAGAATGGGACTGGATGCCATGATTTTGTTTCTTGAATGCTGAGTTTTAAGACAGTTTTTTTTTTTTTTCACTCTTCTCTTTCACCCTCATCAAGAGGCTTTTTAGCTCCTCTTCACTTTTTTCCATTAGAGTGGTATTATCTCCATATCTGAAAAATGAAAGTTGCTCAGTCTTGTCTGACTCGTTGTGGCCCCATGGACTATAGAGTCCATGGAATTCTCCAGGCCAGAATATTGGCATGGGTAGCCTTTCCCTTCTGCACAGTGTCTTCCTGACCTAGGAATTGAACCAGGGTCTCCTACATTGCAGGTGGATTCTTTACTGACTGAGCTATCAGGGAAATCCATATCTGAGGTTGTTGATATTTCTGCCAACAATCTTGATTCCAGCCTGTGATTCATTCAACCCAGCATTTTGCAAGATGTACTCTGCATAGAGCTTAAATAAGAGGGTGACAATATACGGCCTTGACATACTCCTTTCCCAATTTTGAACCAGTCAGTTCTTCCAGGTCTGGTTCTAACTGTTGCTTCTTGAACTGCATACAGGTTTCTCGGGAGACAGGTAAGGAGGTCTGGTATTCCCATCTCTTTAAGAATTTTCCACAGTTTCCTGTGATCCACACAATCAAATAGAAGAAAATGGAGGTTAATACAATCTAGAATAAAGTGTATATACAAAACTGGAAGACAGATTATAACACAGCTAGGATTTTCTTTCACATGTCTCTTCAGCCTTTAAATAGTTTTTTCTGTTTTACCAACCTAAAGTGAAAGTCAAAGTGAAGTCTCTCTGTTGTGTCTGACTCTTCGCGACCCCATGGACTCCAGCCTACCAGGCTCCTCCACCCATGGGGTTTTTCAGGCAAGAGTACTGGAGTGGGTTGCCATTGCCTTTACCAACCTAAACAGCTAAGCAGAGACATGACTTTTCCAACAAAGGTCTATTATCCAAAGCTATGGTTTTTGTGGTAGTCATGAATGGATATGACTAACATGAATGGATGTTGGACCACAAATAAAGCTGAGTGCCAAATAAATGATGCTTTTGAACTGTGGTGTTGGAGAAGACTCTTGAGAGTCCCTTGGACTGCAAGGAGATCCAGCCAGTCCATCCTAAAGGAAATCAGTCCTGAATATTCATTGGAAGGACTGATGCTGAAACTGAAACTCCAATACTTTGACCACCTGATGCAAAGAACTGACTCATTGGAAAAGACCCTGATGCTGGGAAAGATGGATGCCAGGAGGAGGGGATGAAGAGGATGAAATGGTTGTGTGGCATCACCCACTCAATGGACATGAGTTTTGAGTAAGCTTTGGGAATTGGTGATGGACAGGGAAGCCTGGCATGCTGCAGTCCATGGGGTCACAAAGAGTCGGACATGGCTAAGTGACTGAACTGAACCTTCTTTATTTACATATAGGCCCCTCCCTTAGCCAGTTGTTATCATTCATGTTTTATTTTCCCATGTAGATTATGGGTAGGATCCTAAGGTTTATCTTTCTTTTAAAAGTAATTGAAAGGATTAGATCTTGGTTCTCCATATTTGATGCTCACTAGAGTTCCTTGACACAGGAAAAAATAGCCAAGTGGAAAATGAATTTCACATTTTTATAATTACTGAGCATCCAATACCTCTGCTCATGCAGGGCTTCCCTGCAAATCACTGCAATATGAAGGGATTCGGGCTGAATTTCTCTTTTATTTATTTGAATTTTTATTGGAATATAGTTGCCATTCAATGTTGTATTTTCTTCTGTACAGCAAAGTGGATCAGCTACACACACACATAGACACACACACATATATCCCCTCTTCCTTGGATTTCCTCCTACTTAGGTCACCACAGAGCACTGAGTAAAGTTCCCTGTGCTGCACAGTCAGTTCTCGTTAGTTATCTATTTTATATGTAGTAGTGTATACATGCAAATTATAATCTCCCAATCCATCCCACACCCCCCTTCCTCCCTTGGCATCCCTACACATGTTCTCTACATCTGTCTCTATTCCTTCTTTACAAATAAATTCAGCTATACCATTTTTCTAGATTCCACATATATGTGTTAATATGAGATATTTATTTTTTTCATTCCAACTTATTTCACTCTGTATGAGAGTCTCTAGGTTCATCCACATCTTAGGCTGAATTTCAAAGAGCTGTTTTCTTCACCCCATCTATGAATCCAGAGTAACTGCGTGGTGGGTAAGGCTTTCTGTCCATTTATCCAGCTACTTACTGGATAAAGATGGCTGGTCTGACCTGGGGCCCCGTGCCATAATGCTACTGCAGGGAAGAGAAACAGCAGGGGTGCCCACTGCTTGGGAGCTGGAAAAACTGAAAGACTTTCCTGGTATAAATCTTGATACATACAGCATGGCAATTCTTCTCAATAAGCCTGGGGTTTGGCCAATGAAGCTTTCTCCATGAGAGAGATAGACAGGTGGGATAAAAATAGACTTCCCACCTAGCTTGTAAATATTAAGTGCATGCTAGGTACCAGTTCAGTTCAATTGCTCAGTCGTGTCCAACTCTTTGCGACCCCATGAATTGCAGCACGCCAGGCCTCCCTGTCTATCACCAACTCCCGGAGTTCACTCAAACTCATGTCCATCGAGTCGGTGATGCCATCCAGCCATCTCATCCTCTGTCATCCCCTTCTCCTCCTGCCCTCAATCCCTCCCAGCATCAGAGTCTTTTCCAATGAGTCAGCTCTTCGAATGAGGTGGCCAAAGTACTGGAGTTTCAGCTTTAGCATCTTTCCTTCCAAAGGACAGCCAGATCAGATCAGATCAGATCAGTCGCTCAGTCGTGTCCGACTCTTTGTGACCCCATGAATCGCAGCACGCCAGGCCTCCCTGTCCATCACCAACTCCCAGAGTTCACTGAGACTCACAGCCAAGCATTGTTCAAATCAATTTACCTGCGTTATTTCATTGAATATTCATAAGAGCCTTAAGAGGTCAATACTGTTACTGTAACTACTATATTGAATAACTACCATATTATTGTAATTATATTAAAAACAGTGTACTTCTACATATGCAGGAGTTAGGCTTACAGGGAGTTAAACAGCTTGACTGAGGTCATATAGCAATAACTATCAGAACTGAATTTATATCCAAGTCTAACTGCATGGTCTGCTGTTTCTACACATTATGATACATACCCTGCTTGGTGAATGGTTGTCAAGAGACTGTATTGCATGTGAGTTCATTTTGAAAATTTCCACTGTGTCCATCCTGGCAAATCCACTAGTTCATTTCATCACTCAATGAGGATAAGTCTCCTACTTGCCAATTACCATGTGAAGCCCAGGGGAACCAAGATTGAGCAATGGAGAAAGAGTCCTGTTCTCAAGGAAGCATTCTGAACAGAGAACAGGAGAATCAATCAACTCAAACAATAGCATCTAACAATAGCTTCCTCCATGTTGGGGAAGCACAGATGCCACCTACACGCTTCAGAAAAGCCTCTGCATCAGTCTCCAGTGCTTAGAATCTATCATTTTTAAGATCCATAAAATAATTTATTATTGAATAAACATGGTAGACACTAGGATAATATAATCTCTTATCTTTTTGTTGTTGCTCAGTCACTAAGTCCAGTCTGATTATTTGTGACCCCGTGGACTGTAGCACATTAACTTCCTCTGCCTTCCACTGTCTCCTGGAATTTCCTCAAATTCAGATACATTGAGTCAGTGATGCCATCCAACCATCTCATCCTCTGTTGTCCTCTTCTCCTCCTGCCTTCAGTCTTTCTCAGCATCAGGGTCTTTTCCAGTGAGTCACTCTTCAAATCGGGAGGCCAAAGTATTGGAGCTCCAGCTTTAGCATCAGTCCTTCTAAAATATACTCAAGATTTATTTCCTTTAAGATTGACTGATTTGATTCCCTTACAGTCCAAGGGACTCTCAAGAGTCTTTTCCAAAAGGGAAATCACTTCCCTATAAAAAGCAAGACTTGCCTAATGAAAGAGAAACATAGGGTGATCTCATTATAATGGAAATATTAAGAGGCAAGAAAAAACAAATTATGGGAGCAAATAGAGCCCTTGATTCCATGAGTGGGAAATGAAAGGTCTTCCTGACAACTAACTTCTGATCTCATGCATTCCCCCAGAGAAACTGTGTTTAGTGAAATAAGAACCAAGGGATCAACCTTGATTCCTGTTGGCTACCAGAAAACTCAGTAGTGCAATTTAACTTTCATGTACCACCATTTCTTTGTAAAATGAGAGTTAGCTGCTAATTCGCTTCAGTCGTGTCCGACTCTGTGTGACCCCATAGACCGAAGCCCACCAGGCTCCACCGTCCCTGGGATTCTCCAGGCAAGAACATTGGAGTGGGTTGCCATTTCCTTCTCCAATGCATGAAAGTAAAAAGTGAAAGAGAAGTCGCTCAATCGTGTCCGACTCTTAGCGACCTCATGGACTGCAGCCTACCAGGCTCCCCCGTCCACGGGATTTTCCAGGCAAGAATACTGGAGTGGGGTGCCATTGCCTTCTCTGAAATGAGTTAAGTTGATCCTAAACAGGCCCTGAGACTCACATGTCATACTAATCAGGAAAGCTGATAAGTTCCCATTATCATTTTTACTTTTTTTTTATTCTGAAAGTTTGTATCTACTTAATAGATTAAATTCACAATTTAAAATTTATAAAACAAACTCCAGGGCCACATAGCCTTATAAGTTACTCTTTCCAAATATTTAAGAAAGAAATAACTCAGTCTTCTTCATGTGATGTTTTGTGCTCTAACTACATTTTTTAGGATATACTTTTACTCTACTTTGATTAGAAATATCCCTATTGAAATGCTTCTGATTTCTCAATAAGCAACTTAGCACTTTAGGTTGCTTTCAGTATTTCATACCCTGAAAAATAATTCTAGTTTTCTTGTCATGCATGTGGCACTCCCTCTATCAAAGATCAATTAAATAATTAAAAGATAAATATTAATTCTAATTGGCATGAAAACTTAAAAACTCCCATTTTCTAACCATACAGAAATTCATAGAAATTATATTATTATTAAAGTTATGAGAACTCTTTTATCAAACTTAGATCACAACTACACACACACACACACACATACAACTAGTCACTCAGGACTAAATTTCAGGAAAGAAGAGAAAGCATTAGTCGCTCAGTTATGTCTGACTCTTTGCAACCTTTGATTTTCATCCTTTGCAAAGGATGATTACACTTCATCCCTGCACCTCAATTTCATCATCCTTACAAAGAGGGCAGCAACTCTCCCCCAAGGAATTACTCTAAGAATTAAATGAGCTAATAAAGTGTCTGGCGCACAGTAATCCTTAGGCGGCTGTTGTTTAGTCATCATGCCTGACTTTTTGCGACTCCATGGACTGCGGCACACCAGGCTCCTAACATAACCTGAATAACTTTAGGTATCAGTAAGAAAATCCTTACTAGAGCAGTTCTGACCATGCTGAGGATGTCATTGGCCTTCAGCCATTCATACAAACTTTCCAAAAGTTAATGCTGAATAAAAAATAATGTTATTTGTTCATTCAATTTGGGGTTTCCATTTGTATTTCCACCTTGAAGAAAACTTATTTCAAGAGTCTGATTAGCCCTGTGTAGTATTATATACAATTCTATGCTGGATAAATGAATTAACACAAATAATTCATAAAAGCTATTTTTAAAAATTATTTCTTTTATAGATTAACAGAAATTGCAGGGAATTTTAACACTTGTTCAAACAGTGTGTGATTCTTCATGATACCACTAGAAAGGAATCCTGCATTTAAATCTCAATTTAATCTGCACTGAGAGGTCCTACATAATTATGTAACACACATGTTTTAGTTAAGAAATCTGTTAGGCTGTTGTGTAGCAGGGGTCAAAAGCATCCTTACTGGGTTTCCTTGAAAAATAATGAGATTAGTGAGTATCACTAAATCCCACTTGTCTTCCTCTCAATTTGTGATTAAAACTTGCTATTTTCACTCACTAAAATACAGGTGTTGACACATTTATTTCAAATAACTGTAAAATCAAATCTTAGAAACAAAAATTGCAGTATTAACCCAATAGGATCTTATCAACAAATGACTTAATATCATTTAATGAGCCCAACAAGGAGAAAAGATCAGCAAATAAATTCTTCCCCTTTAAAAATAAAAGCAAAAGCCCTTACGTCAACCTAAGCTAAGTCTTATAAAATAGACTGATCTGATCTGATCTGATACTTCAGTTTATTAGTACTTTTACTTCTGATTCAAACTTTGTGAGTATTACTAAATCAAGTATCACTTACACAAACAAACTTCTTCCGTTGGAACACAACTTTAGCAGTGCAATGTGCTCCTTCCATTGAAATGATTGGTTTCATTAGTGGAGGTTTCCTAACCGCAGGCATTGGTTTTTATCACGACAGCTGAAACAAGTATTATTTTGTTCATCCTTTGCCACATAAACGCAGCATGAGGATACATTTGATCATCTTCTCTAAAGGGAAAGCAATGTGTTCTCAGCGTGTTTGCATGAAGTCGGTGAACCTTTAAGGTGATATCGAAGACTCTATATTATTGGTTTACGTATCAGCTTCCAATTAGTCCAGCTATTGTGCTGTCAACTCTTTTGAGAGGGTTTGGCTTTATTTTGTCAGAGAACTTGAAAATAACCCCAGTGGCAATAGCCTATTCTGATAATAAGGAGACCTCTTTCAAGAATAATGTGGCTTCATGTCCGTGAAGGAGCCAGAAGATTGGCTAAGAGTAGTGGGCCAGTAAGCAGATAACAAAGGCGATCATTAAAAGTCCATTTCTGAGGTGAGACATAAGCAATAACCTTTTATGAAACATCTTTAACTTCCTATTAGAAATCAAGGCATACTTAGCATATAAATTTTTAGGTTCTTGAAAGCATCGCAAATGTTGATTATGAAATTCTATTATTATATGGCCTGAGTACAGGTTCATCTGCCTTGTACCTAAAATGTAGCTCTGATATGACTGGGCGTATCTAGTGAGTTAGCAGGGCTGCTCTTCAAGAAATCTATGACAAGTCTAAGCTTTTCTGGGAGTTTGCTTACACTAAGGAAAGAAAGAAGCACCCATGAGGAACTTGAACTCCTATGGAAATCCTTGGCAGCAGGAAAAGGATCCACCCTAAATACATTATGATGTTTGGCACTTAAATTTTCTTCACACCTTAAACTACCTAGATTTATTGTGAGCATAAGTTGCTGTTGTTCAGTCTCTAAGTCATTTCCAACTCTTCATGACCCCATGGACTGCAGAACACCAGGTTCCTCTGTCCTCCACTACCTCAAAGACTTTGCTCAAATTCACATCCATTGAGTCAGTGATGCTATCCAACCATCTCATCCCCTGTTGCCCCTTTCTACTCCTGCTCTCTATCTTTCCAAGCATCAGGGTCTTGTCCAATGTGTCCACACTTCACATGGCCAAAGTATTGGAGCTTCAGTTTCATCATCAGTCCTTCCAATGAATATTCAGGGTTGATTTCCTTTAGGATTTACTGGTTTGGTCTCCTTGCTGTCCAAGGGATTCTCAAGAGCCTTCTCCAGCACCACAATTCAAAAGCATCAATTCTTTGGTGCTCAGTCTTCTTTACAGTCCAATTGTCATGTCTGTACATGACTACTGGAAACACCATAGATTTAACTATGAGCACCTTTATTGTCAAAGTGATGTCTCTGGTTTTTAATATGCTGTCTAGGTTTGTAATAGCTTTAATTCCAAGGAAAAGTGTCTTTTAATTTCATGGCTGCAGTCACCATCCACAGTGACTTTGGAGCCCATGAAAATAAAATCTGTCACTGTTTTCAGTTTCTCATCTTCTATTTGCCATGAAGTGATGGGACCAGATACCATGACCTTACTCTCTTAAATGTTAAATTTCAAGCTGGCTTTTTCACTCTCCTCTTTCACCTTCATCAATAGGCTCTTTAGTTTCTCATCTGGATATCTGAGGTTGTTAATATTTCTCCTGGCAGTCTTGATTCCAGCTTGTAATTCATCCAGTCTTGCAATTCCCATAATGTATTCTTCATAGAAGTTAAATAAGCAGGGTGACAATATACAGCGTTGATGTACTCCTTTTTCAATTGTGAACTACTCAGTTGTTCCATGTCCAGTTCTGTTGCTTCTTGACCTGTGTACAGCTTTCTCAGAAGACAGGTAAGGTGGTCTGGTACTCCTGACTCTTTAAGAATTTTCCACAATTTATTGGTATATACACAGTCAAAGGCTTTAGCACAGTCAATGAAGCAGAAGTAGATGTTTTTTTCTGGAATTTCTTGGCTTTCTCCAAGAGCCAACAAATGTTGGCAGTTTGATCTCTGGTTCCTCTGCCTGTTTGAAACTCAGTTTATATATCTGGAAGTTCTTGGTTCATATACTGCTGAAGCCAAGCTTGGAGGATTTTGAGCATAAGCATGTGAAATGAATGCAATAGTACAATAATTTGAACATTCTTTGGCATTTCCCTTCTGGGGACTGGAATGAAAACTGATATTTTCCAGTCCTGTGGCCACTGCCAAGTTTTCCAAATTTGCTGACATACTGAGTGCAGCACTTTAACAGCATCATACTTTAGGATTTTAGATAGCTCAGCTGGAATTCCATCACTCCCACTGGCTTTGTTCAGAGTGATGCTTCCTAAGGCCCACTTGACTTCATACTCCAGGATGCCCAGCTCTAGGTGAGTGACCACACCATTATGGTTATCTGGGTCATTAAGACCTTTCTTGTATAGTTCTTCTGTGTATCTTTGCCACCTCTTTCTAATTTCTTCTGCTTCTGTTATGTCCTTGCCATTCCTTTAAAGGGCATTTCCTTTATCATGCCCATCCTTGTATGAAATATTCCTTAGATATCTTCTATTTTCTTGAAGAGATTTCTAGTCTTTCCCATTCTATTGTTTTCCTCTCTTTCTTTGCATTGATCACTGAGGAAGGCCTTCTTACCTCTCTTTGCTATTCTCTGGAACTCTGCATTCAGTTGAGTATATATTTCCCTTTCTCCCTTGCCTTTCACTTCTCTTCTTTTCTCAGCCAATTGTAAACCCTCCCCAGATGATCACTTTGCCTTCTTCTATTTCTTTTTTTTTTTGAATTGGTTTTGGTCACTGCTTCCTGTACAATGTTATGAACCTCTATTCATGGTTCTTTAGGCATTCTGTTACCAGGTCTAACCCCTTGAATTTATTTGTCACTTCTACTGTATAACCATAAATGACTCAATTTAAGTCATGCCTGAATGGCCTAATGGTTTTCCCAACTTTATTCAATTTAATCTTGATTTTTGCAATAAGGAGCTCAGGATCTGAGCCACAGCCAGCTACAGGTCTTGTTTTTGCTGACTGTATAGATCTACCCCATCTTCATCTGCAAAGAACATAATCAGTCCAATTTCTGTATTGACTATCTGATGATTTCCATGTGCAGAGTCATCTCTTGGGTTGTAGGAAAAGGGTGTTTGCTATGACAAGTATGTTCTCTTCCCGAATCTCTGTTAGCTGTTGCCCTGCTTCATTAGTACTCCAAGGACAAACTTGCCTGTTATTCTGGGTATCTGCTGACTTTCTACTTTTGCATACCAATCCCCTATGATGAAAAAGACATCTCTTTTTGGTATTAGTTTTAGAAGGTTTGGCCAGGTCTTCATAGAACCAATTAACTTAAGCTTCTTCAGCATCAGTGGTTGGGATATAGACTTGGTTTATGGTGATTTTGAGTGGTTTGCTTTGGAAATGAACCACGATCATTCTGTTGTTTTTCTAGTTGTACCCAAGTACTGCATTTTAGACTCTTTTCTTGACTATGATGGCTAGTTCATTTCTTCTAAGAGATTCTTGCCCACTGTAGTAGATACAATGGTCATTTGAATTAAATTCACCCATTCCTGTCCATTTCAGTTCACTGATTCCTAAGATATCAATGTTCACTCTTACCATCTCCTGCTTGACCACATTCAGTTTATCTTGATTCATGGAACTAACATTCCAGGTTCCTATGCAATAATGTTTTTATAGCATTGGACTTTACTTTCACCATCAGACACATCCGCAACTGAGCAGCTTCTGCTTTGGCCCAACCATTTCATTCTTTCTGGAGCTATTACTAATTGCTCTCCACTCTTCCCCAGTAGGATATTGAACTCTTTCTGACCTGGAAGAGCTTATCTTCCTGTGTCATAACTTTTTCGTTTTTATACTATTCATGAGGTTTTCATGGCAAGAATACTGGAGTAGTTTGCCATTCCCTCCTCCAGTGGACCATGTTTTGTCAGAACTCTCCACAATTATCCATTTGTCTTAGGTGGCCCTGCATGGCATGGCTCATAGCTTCCTTGAGTTATGCAAACCCCTTCACCATAACAGGGCTGTGATCCATGAAGGGGTGAGCATAAGTGTTGCACTTAAAAGATAAAATAGCTGTCCTGATACATCCCTTCCCAAATTTCTGATCTTACATTATCCTTCTTCCCTACTCTCATTCTTTTGGCTGTAACCACATCATATCTTGAATGAACCATACTCCATCAGATACTGGAAACTTTAATTTTGCTATTGATGTCACCAAAACCACTTTCCTTGAGCCTGTCCCCAACTCCCTTCCTTACTCTTAGTACACTCCTTTGGAATTCTTAGAAACACCTTCATGCAGAGGAAGAATGATGTTTGATAAGACAAGATTCTGGGCCACTGGTTAAAGCAAAATTCCAACAAAATGTGTTGCCCTGTGACTCAGACCTCCATCTGCCCTTCCAAGTAAGCAAGGTCTGGCAAACTGGGGTTTTGTTTCTAACCTGGGGTCGTATTTTTTTTAAGATTTATGACTTAGAACTCTTTTTCTTTCTTCCCTTTCTCCTTTCCTCTCTCTTTTTCAGAAAGTTATGTATCAGATTTAGGACTAAGGTGCTTCTCCTCTAAGTTCTAGTCCCCTAATTCATTCCCTTAATGAAGGATTAGTATAGACTCATTGTATTTTTCAGATTTAAGGATGGACATTGGCAATCATATGGGGCCACATTAGGAAAACAGAGAAGCCATGGGGTCAAATTACTTGCTCAGAGTTGCATATCTAGTTGTTGGAACTCAGGTTGACATTCCAAAGTTAGTTCATTTGCACTTTTAGCTTTCAGTTTGGAGGAAGAAGAAAGGGTGAAGAGTAACATCATGGAATTAAGCTGAGTTGATCTATAATTAAAAATCAAAGTCATGCCACCCAGTCTATCTACTCTGTTTAACATTCATGACTATCACAGGTGTATCTCATAAATTACAATTATTTCTTTGGCCCCGGGAATCAATTTGGTAGATAGATGGGCCATTTATATACAGAACCCTACTTTTACATTTATCTCAGGGCCAAGTGTGAAGGACATGCTTGAATAGTGCTACCGGCACACATTAAGGGAAACAAATTGCATATGATATACTGTATCTTTAATATCAACAATAATCTTTCATTTTTTAAGCATATTGCATATAAAGTGGCCATTATGGACTTTTATCAAGTCCAAACAACAGAGGCTTATCATACGGAAAATGATAAGTGTTGCCACCTCCAAGCTACCTCGGGTATAGACAGGATGCACCTCAAAGATGTGTTAAATGTGGTATCTATCAACACCTTCTGCCACTATTGCTATTAAAAGAAGGTAACAAGCCTGTCTTTCTTCAGGGTTAGATTAATAAGAAAAAATAATTAGCAAGAATTTCTGATAAATTAGGTAACTTTTGAAACTTAAAAACTCATTAATCTACTTATTTGTTCATTCATACAATAAATATCTGTAAAAAATAGTCTATAATATATTATATCCTATATATTTTTACCTGTACACCTATATATAAGTAAAAATAAGATTTGGAGCCACATCATGCTTTTTAAAAGGGCTTTCCTGGTGGCTCAGACGGTAAAGAATCTCAGTGTGGGAGACCTGGGTTCGATTCTGGGTCAGGAAGATGCCCTGGAGAAGGGAATGGCAACCCACTCCAATGTTCTTGCCTGTAGAATTCCATGGACAGAGGAGCCAAGCCAACTACAGCCCATCGTGTTGCAAAGAGTCTAACACGACTGAGCAACTAACACGCACATGCCTTTTAAAGGAGTGCAGATCAATTTGGAGAAGTTAGAGGAATGAATTTAAAATCTCCCACCTATGGAGGTTGGAAACAGGTAAAGAAAACAAATAAACAAACTTTTTTTGATGGACAAACTGGGAAGAAAGGAGCTTGGTTCTGAGGGTGGATGTCAATAATATACAAAGGAAGGTGACATGAGTCGGGGAAGTCCTGTTTTATAAGATGGTATTTCTGCAGAGAACAAAGAGAAGACGTCTAGAGAAGAATGTCTAGGTAAGGAGAACAGCATGAGTGATGACCTGACACACGGCTATGGCGTTTTCAAAAAACAGTAAGAGGTCAGTGTGGCTGAAGAATAATGAATTCTGTGTGTGCATATAGAAAGATTATTTAGGGTTTGTAAATTGTGGTCACATGCACTGCCATTTTATGGAAGTAAAAACCTTGCTATATTAGCTTTCTCTGAAGAACCAAAACTGATAGAATATACATATATAATAGGAATAGGTAAAGAAAGCTGAGCGCTGAAGAATTGATGCTTTTGAACTGTGATGTTGGAGAAGACTCTTGAGAGTCCCTTGGACTGCAAGGAGACCCAACCAGTCCATCCTAAAGGAGATCAGTCCTGGGTGCTCGTTGGAAGGACTGATGTTGAAGCTGAAACTCCAGTACTTTGGCCACCTCATGAGAAGAGCTGACTCATTTGAAAAGACCCTGATGCTAGGAAAGATTGAGGGCAGGAGGAGAGGATGAGATGGTTGGATGGCATCACCAATTCAGTGGACATCAGCTTGAGTCAACTCTGGCAGTTGGTGATGGACAGGGAGGCCTGGTGTGCTGCAGTCCATGGGATCACAAAGAGTCGGACACGACTAAGTGACTGAACTGAACTGAAGCTCGTATATTTATGGAGGCTGGAAGCCTCATGATTTGCTTTCTGTAAGCTGGACACTGCAAAGAGAGCCAGTGGTGAGAGTCAGTCAGAGCAGAGACACAAGGGTGTAGATGTCTGAGGGCAGGAGAAGATGAATGTCCCAGCTCAAACAAAGACAACAAATTCACCCTTCCTCTGTCCTTTTAATCCATTCAGGCTCTCAAGGCATTGGATGATGCCTGCCGCATATTGAGGACCATCTTTTTTAGTCTACTGATTCAATGCAGATCTCTTCTGGAAACCCCTCAGAGACATACCCAGAAATAACATTTTATTCATTTAATAATGTCCTGCAGTCTGGGCATCCTTTAGTCCAGTGAAGTTGGCACATAGAATTAACCATCACACTTGCCAAAGAGAGATAATGCCTAGAAAAATACAAACATATACCCTTTCTTATATAGGACTTTGCAAAACAGCAGAATCATTTTTATACCATTTTCAGAAAACATAATCAGCAACTATTTAATAATTTAGTTTTAAGGAAACATATTCTTGAGTCAAATTTCCTCCCTTTAAATTATTTACTCTCTGTCTGGCTTTGGTTATTTTTCTTAGTTGAAGACAGTTGATTTACCATGTTGTGCTCATTTCCAGTGTACAACAAAGTGATTCAGTTATATTAAAGTGATTTGGGTTTTCAGATTCTTTTCCCTTATAAGTTATTACAAAATATTGAGTATAACTCCCTGTGCTATACAGTACAACTTTGGTGGTTAATTATTTTATATATAGTAGTTTGTATCTGCTAGTCCAAAACTCCTAATCTATCCCTCCTCAACCCCTTTCCCCATAATTTTGTTCTATGTATGTGAGTCTAGATTTCTGTTTTGTAAATAAGTTCATTTGTATCTTGTTTTTAGACTCTACAAATAAGCAGTATCATATGCTGCATATCATACGCTCTCTCCCTATTGCTGCTGCTGCTGCTAAGTCACTTCAGTCATGTCCGACTCTGTGCGACCCCATAGACGGAAGCCCACCAGGTTCCCCGCCCCTAGCATTCTCCAGGCAAGAACACTGGAGTGGGTTGCCGTTTCCTTCTCCAATGCATGAAAGTGAAAAGTGAAAAGGAAGTCGCTCAGTCGTGTCCAACTCTTAGCGACCCCATGGACTACAGCCTACCAGGCTCCTCCATCCATGGGATTCTCTCCCTATCTAACAGTAAAGACTGTCAGAAATCATTTCCTTTCTTCTGGCAGGGCCAGCAATGCGGGACCTAACTAAATCTCCTAAGCCAAGCCATAATCTGATCTACAAGGAACTCTACGACATCTTCATTCCACAAGGCATCACTATGTTGATAATTTACTTTTGTTTTTCAGTCGCTAAGTCATGTTAGACTCTTTTGTGACCCCATGAACAATAGCTCTTCAGGTTCCTCTGTCCATGGGATTTTCCAGGCAAGAATGCTGGAGTGGGTTGCCATTTCCTTCCTCTGGGGATCTTCCTGACCCACATCTCCTGCATTGTGTGATCAAACCCACATGTCCTGTATTGGCAGGCAGATTTTTACCACTCAGCTATCAGGGAAGCCCTGATAATTCATTATATTTACGTTATTAAGTGGATTGGACCAGATCAGCAGGAAGTAGTAAGTATACTAGACTTCTTGGTAGGATACATGCATGAAAGAGGAAGGGAAAGAAATCCTGCAAACTTTCAGGAACCTGTTGCCTAGTGGAATTTCTAGGGGCATAGTAGTCTGAAGCATATTAAGATATTCTATCCAAAGTAAAAGACTAATTGCTGCATCTGCTTCCTTTTACTATTGAGAAAGAACAAAATTGCCTAGTGTGCCTCCTTAGATTTTGCAGAAGTCTAGACCTCATTTGGGCATGCTACTCTGACCTGTGAGTAGCCTGTTAATCAGCCAGATTTGAGCAGGGTCTAGAAAAAACATTCTTCTGCTTCCCTACCACTTGGACCATATGACCCCACATGTTCTAATGAAGATTGACATGTCTGTAGCAGATAAAGATGTTTTACAAAACTTTGACAAGATTTTATAAGTGAAATATAAAAAAATAAAAGAGGCAAACTCATAGAAATAAAGAATAGAAAAGTGACTGCCAAGAGTTGGGAGTGAGGCGGCAGAATAGAGAGAGGTTAGTAAAAGCATCGGAGAAGGCAATGGCACCCCACTCCAGTACTCTTGCCTGGAAAATCCCATGGATGGAGGAGCCTGGTTGGCTGTAGTCCATGGGGTCGCTAGGAGTCGGACACAACTGAGCGACTTCCCTTTCACTTTTCACTTTCATGCATTGGAGAAGGAAATGGCAACCCACTCCAGTGTTCTTTCCTGGAGAATCCCAGGGACGAGGGAGCCTGGTGGGCTTCCGTCTATGGGGTCACACAGAGTCGGACACGACTGAAGTGACTTAGCAGCAGCAGCAGCAGTAAAAGCATATAGAACTTTAGGTATAAAATGATCGGATCTGAGGATCTAATAGACAACATGGTTGTACACTGTATAATTGATAATATTATTGTATAAATGAACTTTTCTAAGAGACAGTGAACTGAAAAGTTTAATGATAATAGTAAGAAGAATAATAAATACCTCACACTCTGTAAAGTTATGACTGACATAACTCATGTTTAGGATAAGAGTTTAATAAATACTATGCAGTATGATTTTGTTCTTACAAAATCAGCAATTGCACTTGGAAAGTTGTCTACATCCAAGTAGGCAATACTGCTTTTGAGACGAGTGATGATTTTACAGGAGGGCAAAAGTTAGACTTAAACCCATAGCGTTAGAGGAACAATGTCTATTGTTTATATAATATCACAACCTCATATTCAAATTTGAAATGGTATTTTACAACATACATGAGACAGAGCAATTGGATATTTGTATAGGAGTTTTCAACCACGATTCTCCGTATTTCCCTTACCAGAACTATTTTTTTTAATTTATTATCTGACTTGTCATTTTAGTATGTAAGCCCCATAGTGTCAGTTATCTTCTGTGCTTTCTTTAATTTTTCCCAGTGACCAGCACACAGTAAGTTTCCAGTTAAATATTTATTAAAGTGATATAGAGAACATGAATGTCCATGAATTGGGCGTAAAGAGTTGGCATGGGGCACTCCAGGATGACCTCTGCCCTAGTTCCTTTCTTGTAGAAAGCATCCTGAAATAATTAAATTTTTGCTCCAGGGATCTATAAGGGTTATTGTTTCAAGGTTGTTGATTTCTGAATACTTGACATTTCTAATACGATTGCCCTTGCAATTTTGTTAATGAAATGACAACACCACAAATTCTCTCCACATTGAAGTAGAAAATGAAGGTGAATAAATAAATAACTAATGAAGAGACTACAGTCCAGCTAATTACGGTCACAGTATCAGGAAGTTCATGCTAATAAGGAGTGTGTGTCTTTTGCTTTGCATTTATTCATACTCTAGAAATGGTGACAGTAAATTCTTTTGTCATAAAAAATCTCTGTAATAACCAATGAGACATAACCGCTATAAATAATTTAAATTCTACTAAGTAAAAACAAAGGTTTAACTGAGTTTTGCCAACTAAGCTTGGGGCACTTAGACATCCCTACAGCAGATGGGAACTGTCAGAACCCATAACATTTAAAATTGTAAGACACGACTTTCAGATGACAGAAACCATAAGAATTCATGCAAATCAACAAGCCCAACACACCTTATTTAAAGAGAGTTTTTGACAGTTAAAAGAAAAGACCACGTTAAAGCCGCACATTTGGAATATCTCAGGTTTTAATTAGTCAAATGTCACCATTTCCTAAATGGAAGATTTTCCATTGATAATCCTTTTTAAAATCTGTTTAAAAGCGAGGTTTTCTTTCCACTGATTTTGGTGTTGATTCTATGCCATATTATGCTTTTTTTTTTTTTTCATCATTCAAAGCTTTCTGTCAATGATATCCAATAATAGAATAAGGAGATAAAAAAAAAAATCTCCCTAATACATCTGACCAATTTAATTTTAAGAAGATCCATTTGGGATGGGTTTTGATTGCCATATGCTTGTAGCTATAAGAATTTTGCAATGCACAGCTTTTACTTAGTATGTATGTCCATTTGCTGTTTCTGTTAATAGATGCGGATAGAGCTTTAGGAAAAGTGATAACGTGGCCACCACCATGTATTCCTCGAGACTTCAGCTGAAATGTGGACAACAAAATAAGTGATGCGTACATGGCACTTCATCATTTCAAAAAATGCTTCCATATACATGGCCTAATTTGTTGCTGAAGTTAAACTAATGAGGTGGGTATTTCTTTTTTTAAAATAATATTACTTATTTATTGGCTGTGCTGAGTCTGTTGCTGCACGGCTTTTCTCGAGTTGCAGCGAGCAAAGGCCACTCCCTAGTTGCTGTGTGCCAGCTTCCAATGGTAGTGGCTTCTCTTACTGTGGAGCACGGCTCTAGGGCATGCAGGCTTAAGCAGTTGTGGTGCATGGACTCAATAGTTGTGGCTCATGAGATGGACAGCACAGGCTCAGTAGTTTTGGCACACAGGCTTAGTAGCTCTGTGGCACATAGGATCTTTCCATATCAGGGGTGGAACCTGTGTCTCCTGCATCGGCAGGCAGGTTCTTTACCCCTAAGCCAAAAGGGAAGCCTGAGATGGGTATTTTAATTGGTCCTACCTACAGTTGAAGAAACTGTGAGTCAGGGAGTTTGAGTAACTCCTTACAGATCACATTCACTGCAAACATGGGACCCAAGAACCAGAACCTGTTGGCTTCAAATCTCTTGGTCTTTCCTACATACCACATTGAGGAAAAATAAAATTCAGAACATGAGAAAGCGAAATCTGCATGATCTCCATCATTATATTTTCAGTGTCAACCTTCTGTATGTTAGGACCTGCCAATGCCATGGAGAATGACTCAGTTTGTATCCGCTCTTCAGGTGGACAAGGGACCGTGCTGTCATCACTGTGAAAATTGCTTTGTTGTGAGTCCCTAAGGAATTGGGACATCTCTGCCAGGACTTCAAATGTGAGTAGGAGTTGGTTAGGAGAAGGGACAGTTGCAGGCCCAAGGACAGCATTTCCAAGGGACTGGAAATAAACCCAGTTTAATCCAAACATATTGAGGAGCTGGAGAATCAAAACAGATGGGGCAAGTGGGGCAAGACCCCACTTGTGGGGACAGACCCCACGAAGACCTTATAAATCATTTTTTGAAGTTTAGATTTTACTTAAAGAGCCATAGGGAGATTTCTAAGCCATTCAAGAATTTAACATGTATTGACAATGCATTGCAAAATTTATATGCAATCCTAAATAAAAGACCAAAGCCTTTGACTGTGTGGATCACAATAAACTATGAAAAATTTTGAAAGAGATGGGAATACCAGACCACCTGACCTGCCTCTTGAGAAACCTATATGCAGGTCAGGAAGCAACAGTTAGAACTGGACATGGAACAACAGACTGGTTCCAAATAGGAAAAGGAGTATGTCAAAGTTGTATATTGTCACCCTGCTTATGGAGAGTACATCATGAGAAACGCTGGGCTGCAAGAAGCACAAGCTGAAGTCAAGATTGCCGGGAGAAATATCAATACCCTCAGATATGCAGATGACACCACCCTTATGGCAGAAAGTGAAGAGGAACTAAAAAGCCTCTTGATAAAAGTGAAAAAGGAGAGTGAAAAAGTTGGCTTAAAGCTCAGCATTCAGAAAACTAAGATGATGGCATTTGGTCCCATCACTTCATGGGAAATAGATGGAGAAAGAGTGGAAACAGTGTCAGACTTTATTTTGGGGGGGCTCCAAAATCACTGCAGATGGTGACTGCAACCATGAAATTAAAAGACGCTTACTCCTTGGAAGGAAAGTTATGACCAACCTAGATAGCATATTCAAAAGCAGAGACATTACTTTGCCAACAAAGATCCATCTAGTCAAGGCTATGGTTTTTCCAGTGGTCATGTATGGATGTGAGAGTTGGACTGTGAAGAAAGCTGAGCACTGAAGACTGATGCTTTTGAAGTGTGGTGTTGGAGAAGACTCTTGAGAGTCCCTTGGACTGCAAGGAGATCCAACCAGTCCATTCTGAAGGAGATCAGCCCTGATGTTCATTGGAAGGAATGATGCTAAAGCTGAAACTCCAGTACTTTGGCCACCTCACGCGAAGAGTTGACTCATTGGAAGAGACTCTGAAACTAGGAGGGATTGGGGGCAGGAGGAGAAGGGGACGACAGAGGATGAGATGGCTGGATGGCATCACCGACTCAATGGACATGAGTTTGAGTGAACTCTGGGAGTTGGTGATGGACAGGGAGGCCTGACATGCTGCGATTCATGGTGTCGCAAAGAGTCGGACACGACTGAGTGACTGAACTGAACTGAAATAAAAGGTAAGATTTGTTTTGGAGGATGTTGGATCTTCTTTGGAAACTTGCCAATGAATAAAATTGCAAACGGCCATATGGACCTTAGAAGGAATATTTCTGCCCCAGGCCAGTATAAATTTCTTTCTTTCAGTAAATAAATACATACAGACATAATTGGCCCTGAGGAAAATTAATTATATAAAAACCCACAGTATTTTTCTTATTTAATAATGAGTTGATCTATTCCTACTTGGGATAGATTTTTTTTTTTAACTTGGTTCGTAGACTAAATGGAATTGGTTGTTTGAAATAACTTTAAATAATCTCTCAAACCTGAGTAAGATCCCCTGGGCCATTGCAAGATGAGCTATTTGCATGCCAAACTGCAAGGTTCAGCATATGGTCCCTAGTATTTGCATAAATGAAATCTTAAGAAAGCATTTTCAATGAGGTGCATTTTATATTGGTCTTTCATCTACACCATGCAAATTGTGTTATTTTCATGAATAAATTACCTCCTTGTACATTGTCCTAAAGTAATATTTTATTTGTAATTTTCCTTATACAAACAATACATATTTAGTGTTAAATATAGAAATAAATAAAAACAAAAAGATTAAAATATCTCATGATAGGCAAATATTTTCTTTTGTTTATTGTTCTACAAAAATGAACTTATATCCCATATCCTGATTCCTGTGGTTATTAATATTTTTCCATTTAACCACATTTTTAACATAATTCTTCACCTAAATATATTTTAACATGTTACACTCCACCTTATGAATAAAAGTGTCTTACCAATCTTATATTGCTAGATGTTTAAGTTCCTTTGTTTTAAAAAATTATAAGTAGCATTCTAATTTAAGTTAGAATTAAATAGCATATACTGGCATAGTAAGAGTAAAAATATACTAGCCACCGAATATATTTAGCAGCTCTAAACTTATTCCATAATAATATGATCAGAACAAAGGAGTATCCTTTGGTTGTGCATCATACTCGAGAGAGAGATTAATATCAGATATTTATTTATTTTAAGAAATTGTATTTGTGTACATTCTGAAGTCATTGAACTCCAGGGATAGTTCCTGTCAGTCTATGTGAATTTCCATGGTTGTCATAAGCAATCAGTGCACCAAAGTAAACTTTAACATTGCTTATGGGGCTAAATAAATAGACTCTAAAAGGAAAGAACTCTTTTTCTTTTAATACAGTCACTTAGTCTGCATAGAACATCTTGAGCTTCAGGATAGGTAAAACTTCCCCAAAAGACAATCTTGAAACCACAGCTAAAGGAATAAGCAAGCAGTTGGAATTTGATCTAAATGGACATCTAAATGGCTGGTGTCTACAAGAGCTTCTTCCCGTGAGGAAACTGGGCCAGTGGTCACAGTGAAATGTGCTTGCAGGCCGTTGTGGTGATCCAGAAGAACTGGCTTCCCAACTGCCAACTTGAAATCCTGAGCCTCAGTGACCTTGACGAAATGTAGTATCCACGATTAGAGTCTGTTCTTTGAAATCAGACCACCTGTATTTGAATCAGAGCTCCAACTCTTCCTGTTGACTTTAAGCATATGCTTTGGGCCTCAATTTCCACAGGAGACTTTAAGAGCATCTTATTAGGCTTGTTGAGAGGCTTAAATAAAACAATCCATTTAAAGCATGGAGTTCAGTACCCAGCTCATTGTGCATAGTTGGTAAATGTGACATTAATTTCTCAAATCTGTGAACCCGAATAGGATCAAGAACTAACACCAACTCTCTATCAAGATCATTCCTTGTTTATTTCACTTGTTACCAGTTGGAAAATGAGGAAGACAAGATCTTCAAACACCTTGGTATGTCAAACCTTATTTAAAAAAGAATTTGTGTGGGTAGTTATTTAAACCATTTAGATGTATAATTTTAAGAGCAGAATTCTACAAATAAAAGAATAAGCTTATATATTTTAACAGAGTAAAGTTGTGAAGGTAGAATTTTTCCTCAAAAATTAACTGGTGGTGACTTGCAAATGAATTTAATGACATTTATTACTCAAATAAAAACCTATATCAAGTAACTATGGAATAAATATACGTAAGTAAATTGTGGTTCCTAGTGAGATATGTTTCAGAGTCCATCACCAGGTTCTGTCTGAGAAGAAGAGTGGGAAAGATACATTGGTGAGCACTTTGTAATGGTAAAAGATTATGAAAAAAATAAAGTGATCATTTCCACATGGATAAAATAAAATATGTTAAGTGTATATAAAAATGTGTTCTGTGTTTTTCCACCCCAGTGTTTTCTCACATAAGAAAGCCCTAACATCTTATTGGAAACAAACAAAAACTGTTTGTTATGATATCTTCCTAAATATTATTTTTCTATTTTGTTTGATTTGCCTTTCTTTAATGGGAGCTTTTGGTCTGGATAATAAAAATGGACTAGGAAAATCATTACAATTCCAGACTTTCTATTGAATTGATGTATTTTAACAAATATTTGGAATCGTTTATGACTATTTAATTCTGACCAGCACTTCCTTGTTGTATGTAATTTGTGAAATGATTTTCTGAAATTTAGGTCTTTCAATGTTGAGTCTAATTTTAAAAGTTCATTATAACACAGTGTACATGTGACAGTCCATATACTTCACAAACATTTTCCCTCATGTATTATTATGAAAACAACTTAATGTATTAGTGTAATTTTTCAGTAATTAGTAATTTCAGCTTGAACTGAAGATTGTGCAGAAGGAACAAGTTTATCGCAAGGAGCAGTCATCAGTATGAGCTACATCTGGTTGAAACTTCAGAGATCATTCATCCTCTGCTAATGCTTATGGTTCTATTGTCCCCTTGAAAGAAGAATAAAAAGTTTCATTCCTAAAAAAAGGAAAAAGAGGAAGAAGGGATGAAAAAGGAGGAGAAGGAGGAACAGGCGAAGAGGACAGAAAGAGGAGGGTGAGAAAGTGCATTCTATAACGTATAATTGAATTTAGATATATTAGAATATAAAAATGCTTAACAAAAGGAATCAATCACAGCTGTCATTAACAGTGTTGAGAGCAGACATATCTGATCTCCTAAGAAAAATTGCAGTACTCAAAACTACCTTCTTCTCAAAAGCAGACCAACTTGAAGGTGGTCTTTGGTAACCTAGCATTTTGAGGTCTTCATTAGGACTTTCGAAAAGTGAGAGATTTAGCTAATTTGCTTTTAAAGAATTTAACTATCCCTAATACTTATGATTTTATAAACAATATAAATATGATAAATTTAAATAAAAACAAAGAAATTGGAGCACTTCTAGGAAGTTTTTTTTTTAATTAAAAGGGGGTTTTACTTAAAGAAAGATAAGTATTTTTTTCCTTTCGCTTGTGTGAAGATCACTGAAGGTAAGATTGCATGCGCACATGCTCAGGCACATCGAACTTTGAGGTGTATGGATGGTAGCCCACTGGGCTCCTCTGTTCATGGGATTTTCCAGGCAAGAATACTGGAGTGGGTTGCCATTTCCTCTTCCAAGGGATCTTCCTGACCCAGGGATCAAACCCACATCTCCTGTGTCTCCTGCATTGCACACAGATTCTTTACCACTGAGCCATCAGGAAAACAACATTAAGATTGGTACTAAGGAAAAGTTTCATCAAGGAGAAATGGTAAGAAAATGAGAAAGTGTTTCCATGTTACAAAGAAATGAGAAAATTTCACAGAATTTCAAATCTGAAAAAAGGGTATATACATAACATTCAAATCCATTTTAAACTGCTTTAAATGTGTGTGCTGTCTTTTATTATGGAAAAAATACAATCTCACTGCAAGCAAATCCATTAGGAAGTGGAGAAGAAGATGGCAGTTCAGAGTTCTAAACTATTGTAATTAAATATCAAAGAATTAACAGTTTCACTTATAATTATTAGAACTGGCATGGTTTGATGCATTATTCTGTATGTGAAAAAATAATTCTCTAAATGTAAGCCCTATATGGAAACCTGAGGTCGTCTATGGTCCCACTTTCCACAGCTACTCATTAGTAGCAGTCTTGTTATCTCCTTACAGTTTGCTTGTTCTCTCTCTTTCTCTCCTTCTCTCATACACACACACACACACACACACACACACACACACACACACACACACATGCAAACAAATTTTCATTGTGAATTCTTCATTTTATTTTTAACACAGTCTTTCAACTAAATTATTAACTTAAGAAAACAAGGCAATCTGAAAAATGGATATTTCAGAAAACCCAAGTGTAAAAGAGCAGGTGGATATCAAGACATACTGGAATCAAGGAGATCATCAGAGACCCCACCACATTTTTCTCTTTTTCTATGAGGCCATTAAGTTTCATGTCTTCTACTTTCTGCACATTTGCTATGCTTTTGTAGTTCCATCACAGCTTTGTCTATCTCACAACCCTGGAGATTAAACAATGAGTTCATGTAAGCATACCAGATAAACCTAGAACTTCCTAAGCTCAATTCCAAACTCTTGAAAGAGGGAGTCATTGTTCCTCTTATATGAGTTGAACAGGGATTGCTGTAGTTCTCAAGAAAAGGGACATGTGGATTTCCTCTACCTCACAATATTAATCCACTGTACCACGGGCAACTTTTGGGCCAATAAATATAAATCCACTTCACTATTTTAGAGGCTTCCTGGTATCCCAATTATACAAACATTACTTGAATTCCTTACTCCCGTCTTGATAATATATTTAGAACGTTTGGGCATCTTTGTAAGCACAACTTTATTTCCTTAGGAATAGGATTCATAAAGGGTACGAAGTGTACACATACATAAATACGTTGTTATTGCTGTTCAGTTGCTCAGTGGTGTCTGACTCTGCGATCCCATGGACTGCAGCATGCCAAGCTTCCCTGTCCTTCACCGTCTCCCAGAGCTTGCTGAAACTCATGTCTATTGAGTTGGTGATGCCATCCAACCATCTCTGTCGTCCCCTTCTCCTCCTGCTTTCAATCTTTCCCAGCATCAGAGTCTTTTCTAATGAGTCAGTTCTTCACATCAGGTGGCCAAACTATTGGAGTTTCAAATTCAGCATCAGTCCTTCCAATGACTATTCAGGACTGATTTCCTTTACGATTGACCAGTTTGGTCTCCTTTCAGTCCAAGGATCTTTCAAGAATCTTCTTCAACCCCACAGTTCAAAAGCATCAATTCTTCAGCACTCAGCCTTCTTTATAGTCCAGGTTTCACATCCATGCATGACTGCTGGAGAAATCATAGTTTTGATTAGATGAAACTTTGCTGGAAAAATCATGTCTCTGCTTTTTAATATGCTATCTAGTTTGGTCATAGCTTTTTGTCTAAGAAACAAGCGTCTTTTAATTCCATGGCTGCAGTCACCATCTGCAGTGATTTCAGAGCCCAAGAAAAACAAAGTCTGTCACTGCTTCCATTGTTTCCCCATCTATTTGCCATGAAGTGATGGGACCAGATGCCATGATCTTAGTTTTTAAATGTTGAGTTTTAAGCCAGCTTTTTCATTCTCCTCTTTCAATTTTGTTAAGATGTTCTTTAGTTTCTCTTCACTTTCTGCCCTAAGAGTGGTGTCATCTGCATATCTTAGGTTAATGATATCTTTCCAGCAATCTCGATTCCAGCTTGTGCTTCATCAGCCCAGCATTTCTCATGATGTACTCTGCATATAAGTTAAATAAGTGGACTGACAATATACAGCCTTGACGTACTCCTTTCCCAATTTGGAACCAGTCTGTTGTTCCATGTCCTGTTCTAATTGTTGCTTCCTGACCTGCCTACAGAATTTCTCCCATGGCAGGTAAAGTGGTCTGGTATTCCCATCTCTTTCAGAATTTTCCACAGTTTGTTGTGATGCACACAGTCAAAGGCTTTGGCATAGTCAATAAAGCAGAAGTAAATGTTTTTCTGGAACTCTCTTGCTTTTTCTATGACCCAGTGGATGTTGGCAATGTGATGTTTCGTTCCTCTGCCTTTTCTAAATCCAGGTTGTACATCTGTAAGTTCTCGCTTCACATACTATTGAAGCCTGGCTTAGAGAATTACAATATTACTTTGCTAGTGTGTGAGACCAGTGCAATTCTGTGGTAGTTTGAACATTCTTTGGCATTCCCCTTCTTTGGGAATAGAATGAAAACTGACTTTTTCCAGTCCTGTAGCCACTACTGGGTTTTCCAAATTTGCTGACATATTGAGTGCAGGACTTCTATAAAATCATCTTTTAGGATTTGAAATAGCTCAGCTGGAATTCCATCACCTTTACTAGCTTTGTTCATAGTGATGCTTCCTAAGGTCCACTTCACTTTGCATTCCAGGATGTCTGGCTCTAGGTGAGAGATCATACCGTCATGGTTATCTGGGTCATGAAGATCTTTTTTTTCTATAGTTCTGTGTATTCTTGCCATGTCTTCTTAATATTTTCTGCTTCTGTTAGGTCCATACCATTTCTGTCCTTTATTGTGCTTATTATTGCATGAAATATTCCCTTGGTATCTCTAATTTTCTTGAACATAGCTCTAGTCTTTCCCATTCTATTGTTTTCCTCTATTTCTTTGCATCGATCACTGAGGAAGGCTTTCTTGTCTCTCCTCGCTATTCTTTGGAACTCTGCATTCAAATGGGTATATCTTTTCTTTTCTCTTTTGCCTTTTGCTTCTCTTTTTTCGCAGCTCTTTATAAGGCCTCCTCAGACAACCATTATAAAATAAAAGGTCTCACACTGTTGCAAAAGTTCTAGGGCCAACAACAGATTTCTCAACCTGGAGATCTGGCAAAGAGACTGAGAACCCCCATGGAATTTGACTTTGAAGGCCAGTGGGATTTGATTACAGAATTTCCACAGGACCGGGTAACAGACTCTTGGAAGACACAGACAAAACCTTGTGGGCACCAGGACCCAGGAGAAAGGAGGAGTGTCCCCACAGGAGACTGAGCCATACTTGCCTGTGAGTGTTCAGGAATCTCCAGTAGGGGTGTGGGTTGACAGTGGCTTGCTTTGGCATCAGGAGCACTGAATACAACAGTCCTGGGAGCCATGGCAAGCAGGCATGTCTTTTTGAAGGAGGTTGGCATTACCACCATTACCCCTACCATAGTTTGGCCTCAGGCAAAACTACAGGGAGGGAACACAGCCACACCCATCAGCAGAATATTGGATCAAGATTTAATGAGCCTGGCCCCACCCATTAGAGCAAGACCCTGTTTTCCCCACAGCCTGTCCCTCCCAGTTGAGCCATTTCAAATTCTAACAATGATGCTGTTAAAATGCAGCACCTCAATATGGCAGCAAATTCGGAAAACTCAGTAGTGGCCACAGGACTGGAAAAAGTCAGTTTTCATTCCAATCCCAAAGAAAGGCAATCCCAAGAATGTTCAAACTACTGCAGAATTGTACTCATCTCAAACAATGCACTCATCTCAAATGCTAGCAAAGTAATACTCAAAATTCTCCAAGCTTGGCTTCAACAGTACATGAACTGTGAACTTCCAGATGTTCAAGCTGGACGTAGAAAATGCAGGTGAACCAGATCAAATTGTCAACATCCATAGGATCATAGAAAAAGCAAGACAGTTCCAGAAAAGCATCTACTTCTGCTTTACTGACTATGCCAAAGCCTTTGTGTGGATCACAACAAACTGTGGAAAATTCTTAAAGAGGTGAGAATACCAGACCACCTGAGCTGCCTCTTGAGAAATCTGTATGCAGGCCAAAAAGCAACAGTCAGAACAGGACATGGAACAACAGACTGGTTGCAAATTGGGAAGGAGTATGTCAAGGCTGTATATTGTCACCCTGCTTATTTATCTTACATGCAGAGTACATCATGAGAAATGCTGGGCTGGATGAAGCACAAGCTGGAATCAACATTGCCAGGAGAAATATCAATAACTTCAGATATACAGATGACACCACCCTTAAGGCAGAAAGCAAAGAAGAACGAAAGAGCCTTTTGATGAAAGTGAAAGAGAAGAGTGAAAAAGCTGGCTTAAAACTCAACATTCAGAAAACTAAGATCATGGGATCTGGTCACATTACTTCATGGCAAATAGATGGTGAAACATAGAAACTGTTCAGTTCAGTTCAGATGCTCAGTAGTGTCCAACTCTTTGCGACCCTATGAACCACACAGCACACCAGGCCTCCCTGTCCATCACCAACTTCCGGAGTTTACCCAAACATTTCCATTGAGTCAGTGATGCCATCCAACCATCTCATCCTTTGTCGTCCCCTACTCCTCCTGCCCTCAATCTTTCCCAGCATCAGAGTCTTTTCCAATGAGTGAGTTCTTCACATCAGGTGGCCAAAGTATTGGAGTTTCATCTTCAGCATCAGTCCTTCCAATGACTATTCAGGACTGATTTACTTTAGGATTGACAGGTTTGATCTCCTTGCAGTCCAAAGATCTTTCAAGAGTCTTCTTCAACACCACAGTTCAAAAGCATCAATTCTTCGATAGTAAGCTTTCTTTACAGTCCAACTCTCACATCCATACATGACCATTGGAAAAACCATAGCCTTGACTAGATGGATCTTTGTTGGCAAAGTAATATCTCTGCTTTTTAATATGCTGTCTAGGTTGGTCATTAACTTGTCTTCCAAGGAGTAAGCATCTTTTAATTTCATGGTTGCAATCACCATCTGCGGTGATTTTGGAGCCCCCAAAAATAAAGTCTGACACTGTTTCCACCGTTTCCCCATCTATTTCCCATAAAGTGATGGGACCAGATGCCATGATCTTAGTTTTCTGAATGTTGAGCTTTAAGCCAACTTTTTCACTCTCCTCTTTCACTTTCATCAAGAGGCTTTTTAGTTCTTCTTCACTTTCTGCCATAAGGGTGGTATCATCTGCATATCTGAGATTATTGATATTTCTCCCAGCAATCTTGATTCCAGCTTGTGCTTCTTCCAGCCCAGCGTTTCTCATAATATATTCTGCATATAAGTTAAACAAGCAGGGTGACAATATACAGCCTTGACGTACTCCTTTTCCTATTTGGAACCAGTCTGTTGTTCCATGTCCAGTTCTAACTGTTGCTTCCTGATCTGCATACAGGTTTCTCAAAAGGCAGGTCAGGTGGTCTGGTATTCCCATCTCTTTCAGAATTTTCCACAGTTTTCAGTGTACAGGTTTCTCAAAAGAGCAGGTCAGGTGGTCTGGTATTCCCATCTCTTTCAGAATTCTCTACAGTTTGCGGTGATCCACACAGTCAAGGCTTTGACATAGTCAATAAAGCAGAAATAGATGTTTTTCTGCAAGTTTCTTGCTTTTTCCATGATCCAGCGGATTTTTTTTTAATTTTATTTTATTTTTAAACTGTACATAATTGTATTAGTTTTGCCAAATATCAAAATGAATCCACCATAGGTATACATGTGTTCCCCATTCTGAACCCTCCTCCCTCCTCCCTCCCCATACCATCCCTCTGGGTTGTCCCAGTGCACTAGCCCCAAGCATCCAGTATTGTGCATCGAACCTGGACTGGCATCTCGTTTCATACATGATATTTTACATGTTTCAATGCTATTCTCCCAAATCTTCCCACCCTCTCCCTCTCCCTCAGAGTCCACAGGACTGTTCTATACATCAGCGGATGTTGACAATTTGATGTCTAGTTCCTCTGCCTTTCCTAAAGCCAGCCTGAACATCTGGAAGTCACGGTTCACGTACTGCTGAAGCCTTGCTTAGAGAATTTTGAGCATTACTTTACTAGCATGTGGGATGAGTGCACTTGTGCAGTATTTTGGGCATTCTTTGGCATTGCCTTTCTTTGGGATTGGAATGAAAACTGACCTTTTCCAGTGCTGTGGCCACTGCTCAGTTTTCCAAATTTGCTGGCATATTGAGTATAGCACTTTCACAACATCATCTTTTAGGATTTGAAATAGCTCAACTGGAATTCCATCACCTCTACTAACTGTTAATAAAGCTTTGTTTGGCAGCAGTGACAGACTTTATTTTTGAGGGGCTCCAAAATCACTGCAGATGGTGACAGCAGCCATCAAATTAAAAGACACTTACTCTTTGGAAGAAATGCTATGACCAACCTAGACAGCATATTAAAAAGCAGAGACATTACTTTGCCAACTAAGGTCCATATAGTTAAAGGTATGGTTTTTCCAGTAGTCATGTATAGATATGAGAGTTGGACTACAAAGAAGGCTGAGCACTGAAGAATTGATGCTTTTGATCTGAGGTGTTGGAGAAGACTCTTGAGAGTCCCTTGGACTGAAAGCAGATCCAATCAGGCCATCTTACAGGAGATCAGTCCTGAATACTCATTGGAAAGACTGATGCTGAAGCTAAAATTCCAATAGTTTGGCCACCTGATGGGAAGAACTGACTCATTGGAAAAGACCCTGATGCTGGGAAAGATTGAAGGCAGGAGGAGGGAATGACAGAGGATGAGATGTTTGGTTGGCATTACCGACTTGATGGACATGAGTTTGAGAAAGCTATGGGAGTTGGTGATGGACAGGGAAGCCTAATGTGCTGCAATCCATGGGGTTGCAAAGAACTGGACATGACTGAGTGACTGAATTGAATGAGTCCCTCCCATCAAGAAGTTTCCAAAACCCTTTTAGCCTTATCCATCAGAAAGCAGACTCTATATATATAGATACATCTTTTTATCCAATTACTTTCCAAAAAATTTAAAGCAATTTTCTGCTTTGTTGGTGTCTGATAATGAATGGAAGCCTTTCTATTTCCAGTCTCACTATATAGTAAAGTTAATTTCTGCCCATGGAAATGTAAGGTTTTAAGTGGAAAATATCCATAAGTGGCAACCATTAATTTTTTTACACATTTTTTTAAAGTATAATTGACATAGATTAAAATGTACCCTTTTTTGTATAGTTCAACAAGCTTTAACAAGTGAATGCAGTTATATAAGCTTTGCCACAATCAAAGTATAGAAAGTTCTGTCACTCCAAAAAATTACTCCAAATTCTGTGTATCCTTCTCTACCCTAGTTTCTGGGAACTACAAATCTGTTTTCTGTCCCCACAGTACTGATTTTTCCAAAAAGTCATATAAGTGGAATGATGGGGTATGTAGCTTTTTCAGTCTGGATTCCCTCCGTCACCATAATGTGTTTAAGGTTTGTCATAAGCTGAATTGTAACCCTACAAATTCACATGTTGGAGCCCTGACCCCTTAATACCTAACAGTAGTAGTGTTAGTCACTCACTCATGTCTGACTCACAATCCCACGGATTGCAGCCCTCCAGGCTCCTCTGTCCATGGGATTCTCCAGGCAAGAATGAAAAGTGAAAGTGAAAGTCGCTCAGTCATGTCCTACTCTTTGCGAACCCGTGGACTATACAGTTCATGGTGTTCTCCAGACCAGAATACTAGAGTGGGTAGCCTTTCCCTTCTCCAGGGGATCTTCCCAACTCTGCATTTCTACAGATTCAAGTTTCATTGTATATTTTCTGCCAATTATTGAGAGAGTGGTGTTGACATATTTGAATATCATTGTGAATTGATATATTTATCCTTTTAGCTATGACAGCTTTTGCTTCATGTATTTGGAAGCTTGCTGTTAGGAACATGAACATATTATGTTAAATCTTCATGGTTAATTGTCAATTTTATCTTTATGAAATGACCTTCTTTTACTGGTAAATCTTTGTAATTTACATATAAGCATTCCAACTTTTCTTCCATTAGTGTTAGAATGGTATTACTTTCAACTCCAGTGAAGCATTAATGTCAGTTTTTTCAAGGAAACAAATAGAACAGTATTACTTTTTTACACAATCTAATAAATTGACAAGATCTCCCTTTTGCTGAGGTGCTTAGACCATTTACATATAATGTGATTATTGACATGACTAGGTTTAAATCTACCATTTTATTCTTTTGTATGTTCCTTGTTCCTTTCTCCCCCATTTTTGCCTTGTTTAGGATTAATTATCTTTTATGATTTAATTTTATCTCTATTGTAGTTTATTAGTTCTAATTTCCTGTGTGTATTTTGTTCTTTCTTTCAGGAATTCTGCTATATATCTTTAACTTATTATGGTCTACCTTCAAATAATATTCTACTACATTATATAAAACTGAACATTTCACCTATCCCAGCATTTTTAATATTGTTGTCATAAATTTTGCTGCTGCATTTATTGTAACCCTCCACAATGCAATTATTATTTTTGCTTAAATTTTTCTTTAAATGGATTCTTAATTTAAAAATTAATTTATATATACCTATATGCTACTAACTCTTATTTTTGTAGATCCAGACATCTATTCGGTATGATCCGCCTTCTACATGAAGGACTTACTTTGACATTCTTAAATTGCAGGTTTAATAGTAGTTTTTCTTTGTTTGTTTGTTTGTTTTGTTTTATATTTTGTATCCTAGAAAAATATTCTGTCTTAGTGTTTGGAAGGTTTTATACTGGATATGAACTTCCAGATTGACAATTTTATTTTCTTTCAGTACATTAGAACATTGTTTTGTACTACTTCCTGATTGAAACAATTTGTCATCCTATCTCTATTTCTTTGTATGTACATGTCTTTTTTCTCAGCTGTCTTTAAGATTTTTCTCTTTGTTATTGGTATTATTAATCAATTTGATTATGATATGTCTTTTTAAAGCTGTCTTAATTTTCCTGTGGTTTGTTCATCGAGCTTCTTTTTTCTTTTCTGGAGAATTTTCTGATTATTTCTTCAAATATTCTTGTATTTTTTTTTAAGTTTTCAAACTTTTATTTCTGTAATGCTCAAGTCATGTGGGAATAGTCTGATCTTTTTTGAAATTTGTTTCTGAGCTTTGCTAGGTGGGAACAAAAAGCCTTTTTAGTCCAAGGCTAATTTTTCTTCACTACTTAAGCAATACAGTTTCTAACACTGTACACAATCATCCATGTTTTATAAGGTTTTTCCATCCTGACTGTTGAGAATGTCAACTCTTAAGGACTTCTCTGTAGGTACTTTATAAGTAGTTATTTCCCTGGCTTGGCAGTTTTCTCAGATTCATGCACTGATCAGTATATAGCTAAATACTTAAGAGGAGGGAACTTTTGGTAGATCTCTGGAGCTAATTCTCTCTCTGTGCCTTTCTCCACCCCCCCCCCCACCCCACCCCATTCTGTCCTAGGAACCCCAGCTCCTTGTCCTATCAAATCTTTGAATCTTGTCTTGTCTCCTTGATATAAGACAACTGAATAGTTTTGCTTGCATTCTCTCCTAAGGAATGAATGGAAACTCCTTAGACAGTAAGTTCGGGTAATTGTAAGACTAAGCTTGCTCATTATCCTCTTCTCCAATATTGCAGTCTTCATTGTTGCCCAATAT
Organism: Bos indicus; assembly: GCF_029378745.1. Taxonomy (NCBI): domain Eukaryota; kingdom Metazoa; phylum Chordata; class Mammalia; order Artiodactyla; family Bovidae; genus Bos; species Bos indicus. Next base: position 114,352,740 of record NC_091761.1, read on the forward strand.
TTGAAAAGCCATTATTTTCTTCCCTTAAAACACTAAAAATTTGCTTAAGACTGGAGGGTAAAACTAGTCCCTTTCATCTCTAATAAGTAATTGAGTTATTTACTTTACAAACACAATTCTATATCTCACAGACTATGTAATATAGAAACTAAAGAGTTGTAATAATCCACTGCACACACAATTGCTGTGTAAATGAGGCCACACACAAAAATGGGTTTCTTTTTTAAAAAACGTTTTGTTAATGCCAAAAAAGTTTAGTGACCAAAAACATTTCATTCAGTAAGTCTGTAAACATTCTTCATGTTGAACATCTGTTTGGATTTTAGTACTTGGGCTTTGGTCCTAGGGCTTGAAATTTAAAATGAGATTATGTGGTCATTTGCAATTCAAATACAATTAATATTACTTACAGGGACAAAGTCTGAAATCATCTGAATTGAATGAATTAAACATTATCTTTTACAAGTGAAAAGCAACAAAACCATTGAGAAAATTAGCTCAAATTTGAGCATAAATATTGTCTCTGCCCATAAATCGTTACATCAAATTTCTTTTATGTATGCCTCCAAATGATGTATCAAACACAATCAAGACAATTCACTCAGGAGATGTTGGAAAAACACATAGACCCACAAGTATTTTTCTAGCATATTCTTTCCCCTTTTGATTTTTCAGAAGAACTGCTTAATATTAAATTTGTTGAATCAGTAATTAATGGAGCTTCATAACTTTTCTTCAGGAATTTTTCAGCTAGCTTGTCCTGAGAAGAATTTGAAAGATATGAGTAAGGCCAAGTTCTGGAGGGGAAAAGAGGAAAAGAGCCCCCAAAAACGGGGAAAAGGGGAAAAAACAAAGTTTGATCAAAATCAGACACATTGTGAAGGTGGCTAGGGCTTGTTGAAAATGAGTCTGATGCACATATTTGGCTCTGAATTGTAACAGTACATCATGTCAACATTTCCTTTCTCAGACACACAATTTTTTGATCTACTCTGAAAAGTCTAGTTTGTCCACCATTCCACACTGTTATAAAATTTTTTTGCCAGAATTAATGGTGAAAATATAACTCTAAACTCAGTGGGTGTTGAGTTTACCTAGACACAAGTATGTGAATTGTATTGATGATTTAGAAGTAGTCAGGAGATCAAACTTATTACCAAGTGAGTTCACCAGAAACTAGCTATGCCCCATATAGCAATTTGAATAAGTTCATGGAAATTATCCATTAAAAATACACGAAAAAAACCAGAGATCAACTTGAGAATTGACGTTTTGCAAAGTGCATCTATTTCCACTTAGAGAATTAAGAATTATGAGAGCTATCAGAGTTGCTTTATGATAGTGAGACTTAGTTAATAATGCCATTTCTGGTAGACAAAGTTGACAAACAAGTTTGCCCTCAAAAAGTATTTGATATTATGTATTCTGTGTTTTTCTGTTTCCCTGCTGGAACTAGAGTGTCAATATGTTTAATGCTTCTTTCAAAAAAATTAAAAAAGGACACACATAGAGACCTGGGAATATTTATTACCTTCCTCAAAATGTAGAAAACACTTAATGATAACATTTCTGTTAGCTGTGGTAGCAGAATTATGTATTTACATCTAAAACTTTTTTTTCCCTGTATAACAAGAATTACTTAATTACATAGTACTCACCTCCATGGAAATTAAAGTTATTTTAAAGTATGAAGAACATTTTTTCTAAGTGAAAGTTTCATTTACTGTTTCTAAAACATATATTCAAGCTCAGAATTATCTATTTAAGAATTGTGAATACATTTCATACACAGTTTAAATGTCTGTATATATAACGTATATACAAAGTAATTTTACCTTTAAAAATCTAGTGAATGTGTAACTTGCAAGGAAAAATCAAAAGTATGATCCAAGACACTGAACTCTTTAGTTCAAATAACTGAAGACCAGTTACAGCTATAATTACATTGGTGGAAAATTGGCAGTCCTTAAAGTGTGGACCTAACGTGAGTTGGTATAAATAATTGCATGTTTATATAGCCCAATTTAACAAGGCTACTTTGGCAAAAGCTATTTCGAAAGTACAAAATAAGAAGTTAAAATTTTAAGCAACTGTGCTAGTCAATTCAGTATTAAAATTCATGTTGATCACAAATAATTCAGAAATAGTATTAAAGAGCAAAGCAGTAGAACAACTTTATATTGGTGCCCTTGTAGATATATGTGGATGTTTAAGTTTGAAATTGAAAGAGTGTTTATGCGTCTTGGTCACTCTTTAAATGTGTGAAGCTGTATGGTAATAGTGACAGTCATTAATTCATTGTAATATGTGCTAAATTTATATAAATGATATAATTTATATATTTATATAATTTATGTGTTACAATATTGCTGTACATTTTACAGTCCTATAGAATTTACAAACTAGTTTCACATAAAATTTCTCATTCAATTCCCTTAGCAAATCTACAAGACAGCTGTTAACTCAATTACTATTAGGCCCATTTTCTAGTTGAGGAAACTGAGTCTGATAGGTTGTACTTGGCTCAGATAGTTGAACTCCTAAATGGCAGAGGTTAGTAAGAATCCAATCATCTAAGTTATTATTCAATAACAAAATGTGAAACTTCATAAAAATAGGTAATTCTATTATCTACATAGTACTTCTTAATTGAATGGGGAAAAAAAGAGAAAGAACCTTCTTTTGTGAATGGTTTTAAAGAGGGAATTTGTTCTTATTTTTCTGGTTGCATTCATCATAGCACTATTAAAACACAGACATGAATTAGAAAAAGAAAAAAAAACTCTCTTTGTCATTTTATCTTTCACAATAAAGAATATATTTTTTTAAACCTAACCATTGCTTTCAATCCAGGCATAAACAAATTAATACTGTCAATGAGTAACTTTGGAAATAACCTACATGATATTTTTAAATGAGGCTACTTTGTATTCTGACACTTTTGCAACAGAAAGGGAAGAACATTTTTGGGTTAAACAATTATGCTCTGTCTTTAGGTTCCTTCTCTGAGCTTTGCCATTTGAATTTGCCTTTGTTTCATGAACATACAATTCCAGATGTGCTAAGACACAACCTTCTGATACTATTTACCAGGAACATGTAAATTGGAGATCTGCAATCTTATATTCAATATATTGAAAATAAATGTGCCAGGAGATTTAACACAAGCAGCACATCAGGGTTGCTTCTTGCCTTAATCTGTAAGACTCAAATGTCATGGTTGAGGCATCACCATGAACACATTCACCCCCGAACTACAGTGGTGAATGTGTTCATTTCAGATGCTGAGCCGGGAGCACCAAGGCTGTGAACAGCGGATGACAGTTAGAGTCTCTCAACTTTTAACTCCATCTTGGAAAACGAATAAGAGGAATTTTCCCAGGCCTCACCAAAAGCAGTGACTTTATTAAGGCCTTGAGAGATATAAAAGTAAAAGTTGAAATTTTTAGAAAATATCTCCCTGGGATTTGTTGGGTAAACAAATCAATATAAATGAATGGCTAACCCTTATTGAATATTTACTACAAATATTCAATATTCAAATATTCAATAAGGGTTAGCCATTGTTATTATTATTACTTTGACTCTTAATATAATGAGTCATTATAAAAACACACTGAAAAACATCAGTGAACCTGTCTCACATGTTAGAAAGCATTGCTATATTCTGACCATGATTTGGAAAGGTCCTAACCTTTAATTCCAGCAAAAACACCACATTTACAGTTGCCTCTGGGTTTGGATTCATTTGCACTCATCTCACATGCTAGTAAAGTAATGCTCAAAATTCTCCAAGCCAGGCTTCAGCAATAGGTGAACCGTGAACTTCCTGATGTTCAAGCTGGTTTTAGAAAAGGCAGAGCAACCAGAGATCAAATTGCCAACATCCACTGGATCATGGAAAAAGCAAGAGAGTTCCAGAAAAACATCTACTTCTGCTTTGTTGACTATGCCAAAGCCCTTGACTGTGTGGATCACAATAAACTGTGGAAAATTCTGAAAGAGATGGGAATACCAGAGCACCTGACCTGCCTCTTGAGAAATCTGTATGCAGGTCAGGAAGCAACAGTTAGAACTGGACATGGAACAACAGACTGGTTCCAAATAGGAAAAGGAGTACGTCAAGGCTGTATATTGTCACCCTGTTTATTTAACTTATATGCAGAGTACATCATGAGAAACGCTGGACTGGAAGAAGCACAAGCTGGAATCAAGACTGCCGGGAGAAATATCAATAACCTCAGATATGCAGATGACACCACCCTTAAGGCAGAAAGTAAAGAGGAACTCAAAAGCCTCTTGATGAAAGTGAAAGTGGAGAGTGAAAAAGTTGGCTTAAAGTTCAACATTCAGAAAACTAAGATCATGGCATTTGGTCCCATCACTTCATGGGAAATAGATGGGGAAACAGTGGAAACAGAGTCAGACTATTTTGGGGGGCTCCAAAATTACTGCAGATGGTGACTGCAGCCATGAAATTAAAAGACGCTTACTCCTTGGAAGGAAAGTTATGACCAACCTAGATAGCATATTCAAAAGCAGAGACATTACTTTGCCAACAAAGGTTCGTCTAGTCAAGGCTATGGTTTATCCTGTGGTCATGTATGGATGTGAGAGTTGGACTGTGAAGGCTGAGCACCAAAGAATTGATGCTTTTGAACTGTGGTGTTGGAGAAAACTCTTGAGAGTACCTTGGACTACAAGGAGATCCAACCAGTCCATTCTGAAGGAGATCAGCCCTGGGATTTCTTTGGAAGGAATGATGCTAAAGCTGAAACTCCAGTACTTTGGCCACCTCATGCGAAGAGTTGACTCATTGGAAAAGACTCTGATGCTGGGAGGGATTGGGGACAGGAGGAGAAGGGGACAACAGAGGATGAGATGGCTGGATGGCATCACCGACTCGGTGCACATGAGTTTGGGTGAACTCCGGTAGTTGGTGATGGACAGGGAGGCCTGGCGAGCTGTGATTCATGGGGTCTCAAAGAGTCGGAAACGACTGAGCGACTGAACTGACTGAACTGAACTAGGGAGGTATTTTCTGAAAATTTCGACTTTTACTTTTAAATCTCTCAAAGCCATGAAGAAGGGGATGACAGAGGGGATGACAGACAATGAGATGTTTAAATGACATCACTGACTCAATGGACATGAATTTGAGCAAGCTCTGGGAGTTGGTGACTTCTCTTCCCTGATGGACAGGGAAGCCTGGCATGCTGCTGTCTATGGCATCACAGAGTCAGACATAACTGAGCGACTGAATGGAACTGAACCGAATGCTCTTGGATTGGACATCAGTAATGTGGACAGTGGCCAAGTAATCTTTTAGTTTTATTAACTCTGCCTGTATTGTTAGTAGGAATATATGTATATATAATATATATTATAGTAGTAATTAATAAAGATAAATACTATAACCATTCTCTATTGAAACGTGCATTTATATTCTTCCAGTATGAGTCACTATTTAATTTTATTTGCTTATTGTATGCTTTCCTATTACTAACAATAGAATTTCAGGAGGAAGGACAATTTCAATCTGGTTGACTTTATTCCTAAAGCTGTGACCATTATCAGGCATAGTAGATACTTAATATTGAAAGAAGGAAGAAAGAAATGCTGAATGAAAGAACAATAGAGGAATTTGCCCATCTTAGTCAATTTGTGTTGCTATCAATTCGAACTTGGTGGTTTTCATAACAAAAATTTATTTCTCACTGGAGATTTGGTAGTCTAAGATCAGGGTGCCAGCATGGCCCAGTTCTAGCATGAGCCCTCTGCCTGATTTACAGAAGGCAGTACTCTAATTGCACATTCACAAGACTGAAAACAAAAAAATAAAGCTCCATTGTTTCTTCTTCAGTCAGTAAATTCAGTCTCTCAGTCTCGTCCAACTCTTTGCGACCCCATGAACTGCCGCAGAACAGACTTCTCTGTCCATCACCAACTCACAGAACTTGCTCAAACTCATGTCCATTGAGTTGGTGATGCAATCCAATCATTTCATCCTCTGTCATTCCCTTCTCCTCCTCCCTTCAATCTTCCCCAGAATCAGGGGCTTTTCCAATGAGTTAGTTCTTTGTATCAGGTGGCCGAAGTATTGGAGTTTCAGCTTTAGCATCAGTCCTTCCAAAGAAAACCTAGGACTGATCTCCTTTAGAATGGACTGGTTGAATCTCCTTGCTGTCCAAGGGACTTTCAAGAGTCTCCTCTAACACTACAGTTCAAAAGCATCAATTCTTTGGCACTCAGCTTTGTTTATAGTTCAACTCTCATATCTATACATGACTATTGGAAAAACAAGAGCCTTGACACGACGGACCTTTGTTCACAAAATAATGTCTCTGCTTTTTAATATACTGTCTAGGTTGGTCATAACTTTCCTTTGAAGGAGTAAGCGTCTTTTAATTTCATGGCTGCAGTCACCATCTGCAGTGATTTTGGAGCCCCCAAAACTAAAGTCGGTCAGCTTCCATTGCTTCCCCATCTGTTTCCCATGAAGTGATGGGACCAGATGCCATGATCTTCGTTTTCTGAATGTTGAGCTTTAAGCCAACTTTTTCACTCTCCTCTTCCACATTCATCAAGAGGCTCTTTAGTTCTTCTTCACTTTCTGCCATAAGGGTGATGTCATCTGCATATCCAAGGTTGTTGATATTTCTCCCAGCAATTTGATTCCAGCTTGTGCTTCATTCAGCCCGGCATTTTGTGTGATGTACTCTGCATATAAGTTAAATAAGCAGAGTGACAATATACCGGCTTGACATACTCTTTTCCCGATTTGGAATCGGTCTGTTTTTCCATGTCCAGTTCTAACTGTTGCTTCTTGTGCTGCACATAGATTTCTCAGGGGGCAGGTAAGGTGGTCTGGCATTTCCATCTCTTTAAGAATTTTCCACAGTTTGTTGTGATCTACACAGTCAAAGGCATTAGCGTAGTCAATAAAGCAGAAGTAGATGTTTTTCTGCAACTCTTTTGCTTTTTCAATGATCCAGTGGATGTTGGCAATTTGATCTTTGTTTCCTCTGTGTTCTCTAAATCCAGCTTGAATATCTGGAAGTTCATGATTCATGTACTGTTGAAGCCTGGCTTGGAGAATTTTGAGCATTTCTTTGCTAGTTTGTGAGATGAGGGCAATTGTGTTATAGTTTGAACATTCTTTAGCATTGCCTTTCTTTGGAATTGGAATGAAAACTGACCTTTTCCAGTCCTGTGGCCCATGCTGGGTTTTCCAAATATGCTGCCATATTGAGTGCAGCACTTTCACAGCATCATTTTTTAAGATTTGCAATGGCTCAACTGAATTCCATTACCTCCACTAGCTTTGTTTGTAGTGGTATTTCCTAAGGCCCACTTCACTTTGTATTACATGATATCTGGCTCTAGCTGACTAATCATACCATTGCGGTTATCTGAGTCATGAAGATCTTTTTTATATAGTTTTTCTGTGTATTCTTGCTACCTCTAATATTTTCTGCTTCTGTTCAGATCAGATCAGATCAGTTGCTCAGTCGTGTCCGACTCTTTGCGACCCCATGAATCGCAGCATGCCAGGCCTCCCTGTCCATCACCAACTCCCGGAGTTCACTCAGACTCACGTCCATCGAGTTAGTGATGCCATCCAGCCATCTCATCCTCTGTCGTCCCCTTCTCCTCTTGCCCCCAATCCCTCCCAGCATCAGAGTCTTTTCCAATGAGTCAACTCTTCGCATGAGGTGGCCAAAGTACTGGAGTTTCAGCTTTAGCATCATTCCTTCCAAAGAAATCCCAGGGCTGATCTCCTTCAGAATGGACTGGTTGGATCTCCTTGTAGTCCAAGGGACTCTCAAGAGTTTTCTCCAACACCACAGTTCAAAAGCATCAATTCTTTGGCGCTCAGCCTTCACAGTCCAACTCTCACATCCATACATGACCACAGGATAAACCATAGCCTTGACTAGACAAACCTTTGTTGGCAAAGTAATGTCTCTGCTTTTGAATATGCTATCTAGGTTGGTCATAACTTTCCTTCCAAGGAGTAAGCGTCTTTTAATTTCATGGCTGCAGTCACCATCTATAGTAATTTTGGAGCCCAGAAAAATAAAGTCTGACTCTGTTTCCACTGTTTCCCCATCTATTTCCCATGAAGTGATGGGACCGGATGCCATGATCTTCGTTTTCTGAATGTTGAACTTTAAGCCAACTTTTTCACTCTCCACTTTCACTTTCATCAAGAGGCTTTTGAGTTCCTCTTCACTTTCTGCCATAAGGATGGTGTCATCTGCATATCTGAGGTTATTGATATTTCTCCCGGCAATCTTGATTCCAGCTTCTGTTAGGCCCATACTATTCCTGTCCTTTATTGTGCCTGTCGTTGCATGAAATATTCATTGATAGCTCTAATTTTCTTAAAGAGATCTCTCATCTTTCCCATTCTATTGTTTTCCTTTATTTCTTTGCACTGATCACTGAGGAAGGCTTTCTTATCTCTCTTTCTATTCTTTGAAACTCTGCATACAAATGGGTATATCTTTCCTTTTCTCCTTTGCCTTTTGCTTCTCTTCTTTTCTCAGCTATTGGTAAGGCCTCCTCAGACAACCATTTTGCCTTTTCACATTTTTTTTTCTTGGGGATGGTTTTGATCACTGCCTACTATACAATGTCAAGAACCTCCGTCCATAGTCTTTCAGGCACTCTATCAGATCTAATCCCTTGAATCTATTTATCACTTCCACTGTATAATCTTAAGGGATTTGATTTAGGTCATACCTGAATGGTCTAGTGGTTTTCCCTACTTTCTTCAATTTAAGTCTGAATTTTGCAATAAGGAATTCATGATCTGAGCCACAGTCTGTTCCCAGTCTTGTTTTTGCTGACTGTATAGAGTTTCTCCATTTTCAGCTGCAAAGAATATAATCAATCTGATTTTGGTATTGACCATCTGGTGATGTACATGTGTAGAGTCTTCTCTTGTGTTGTTGGAAAAGGGTGTTTGCTATGACCAGTGTGTTCTCTTGGCAAAACTCTGTTAACCTTTGCCCCACTTCAATTTGTACTTCAAGGCCAAACTTGCCTGTTACTCCAGGTATCTCATGATTTCCTGCTTTTGCATTCTAGTCCCCTATAATGAAAATGACATTTTTTGGGTGTTAGTTCTAGAAGGTTCTGTAGGTCTTCATAGAACTGTTCAACTTCAGCTTCAGCATTACTGGTTAGGGCATAGACTTGGATTACTGTGATATTGAATGGTTTGCCTTGGAAACGAACAGAAATCATTCTGTTGTTTTTGAGATTCCATCCATGTACTGCATTTCAGATTCTTTTGTTGACCATGATGGCTACTCCATTTCTTCTAAGGGATTCTTGCCCACAGTAGTAGATATAATAATCATTTGAGTTAAATTTGCCCATTCCAGTCCATTTGAGTTCATGGATTTCCGACCTGTCGATGTTCACTCTTGCCATCTCCTGTTTGACCACTTCCAATTTGCCTTGATTCATGGACCTAACATTCCAGGTTCTTATGCAATATTGTTCTTTACAGTATTGGAATTTACTTCCATCACCAGTCATATACACAACCGGGTGTTGATTTATTTTGGCTCCATTTCTTCATTCTTTCTGGAGTTATTTTTCCACTCTTCTTCAGTAGCATGTTGGGCACCTACTGACCCGGGAAGTTCATCTCTCTGTGTCATCTTTTTGCCTTTTCATACTGTTCATGGGGTTCTCAAGGCAAGAGTACTGAAGTGGTTTCCCATTCCCTTCTCCAGTGGACCACATTTTGCCAGAACTCTCCACCATTACCTGTCCATCTTTGGTGGCATGGCTCATAGTTTCACTGAGTTATACAAGGTTGTGGTCCATGGGATCAATTTGATTATCTTTCTGTAATTATGGTTTTCATTCTTTCTGCCCTCTGACAGATAAGGAGAAAAGGCTTATGGAAGCTTCCTGATGGGAGAGACTGACTGAGGGGGAAACATGGTCTTGCTCTAATGGGTGGGGCCATGCTCAGCAAATCTTTAGTCCAATTTTCTGTTGATGGGAGGGGCTGTGTTCCCTCCCTGTTGTTTGACCTGAGGCCAGACTATGGTGGAGGTAATGAAGATAATGGCAACCTCCTTCAAAAGGTCCTGTGCATGCACTGCTGCACTCATTGTCCTCAATCCTGCAGCAGGCCACTACCAGCCCATGCCTCCATGGGAGACTCCTGGACACTCATGGGCAAGTCTGAGTCTGTCTCTTGTGGGGTCACTGCTCCTTTCTCCTCTGTCCTGGTGTACACAGGTTTTGTTTGTGCCCTCCAAGAGTCTGTTTCCCCAGTCCTATGTAAGTTCTTGTGGTTCAGTGGTGGAGTTATGGTGACCATCTCCAAGAAGGCTTATGCCACACCCAGGTCTGCTGCACCCAAAGCTCCTGCCCCTGCAGCAGGCCACTGCTGACCCATAATTCTGCAGGAGACACTCAAACACTAAAAGGCAGATCTGGCTTAGTTTCTGTGGGTCTTCTGGTATGCACAAGGTTTTGTTTGAGCCCTCTGAGCATTTCTGGCAGGTATGGGGTTTGATTCTAAACATGATTTCTCTGCTCTTACCATATTGCTGGGGGTTCTTCTCTGTCCTTGGAGGTGGGGTATCTCTTTCTGATGGAATCCAACATTTTCCTGTAGATTCTTGCTCAGCAGCAAGTCGTAATTTTGGAGTTCTTGCAGGAGATGAGCACATGTCCTTCTACTCCGCCATATTTAGTTACCTATCTGTTTCTTTTTGTATAGGCACTGATCTCATCACTAGGGTGCCACCCTTCTTATCTAATTACCTCCCAAAGACACATCTCCAAACACCATCACATGGGTTATTAGGGCTTCAATATATGAATTTCGATGAGGCACAAGCATGCAGTCCATAATATTGCCCAATGTTATATAAGCAGTAAGTAACACAGCTCCCACAGCAAAGGCAAATATATATTCTGCATGAAGATGAAAGTTGGGTAGTCATACTTCATGCTGATCTTTTCACCAGAGTCAGCAGGTTTGTGAAAATGCATTTACATTGACTCATAAGCAATATGGTCAGGGTATTTTTAAGTATATTGGGTACATTGTATGTTTAAGACTCAGAGCCATAAACTGTATCTTTAAAACACATATACAGTCCCCAAGAATACAGATTTTTTAAGAGTTCAAATGATTAAGTTCACTTTCTATAAATTTATGCTTTCTTGGCTTTTTCAAAGATTTTTATAGATCAATGAATTCAAGTTAGGTATTAATACAATTATAATCTCACACCTTTCATCTGCTTATTATTTGGTAGCTGCTAAAGAACTTCTGCACATATTCTTTCATCTAAACCCCAAGACTTCCCTTCCCAAGACCAATGAGAGAGGCATCTATTTACATGTGAGAATAGGACAGCTGTAAGACATGAAATGACTCACTTATTAGCAAATAGAAATTAGTTGGTCAGCTATATAGAGATCCTAAATCTTAGCCTTGTCTTATTTTTGGTAGGTTTTTCAGTTCCATCAAGAGTTGGGAAAAAAAAATGCAATGTAAGCCAAATCTTTGATAAGTCAAACCTTTGAGATCACCTGCCCTAAGCAAATGTCCAGCTCATATCTGAAAATTAAACCTAAGCAGAGGTAGCCATCATAATAGTAATTCCCCCTGATTCACATTTAGCTGTAACTTCAGATTTGTTGCTTTCACCTAAAATTCTCCTCTAAAAACAAAAGTTGGATTCAAGGTGATGCAGAGTGAAGGCCTGCCAAGGTAAGAAGGGAGGGCTTTGTTCCCACCATTTATCATCTCTTACCACGCATGACCCAGGTCAGTGTCACCTGCCATTTCTAGTCTACCACAGAGGCAGTCAATGCAGAAAACATGTAGGCTAAACTCTCCAACACACTTGGGTATAATTCCTGCCATCATTTTTATTGGTTTCAGTTTGCTTTAGTTTTATTGTTTTTCACTCTTTTTATTCTTTACTCCCTACCTTTCTTCTTTCCTTTCTTTTTTCTTTCTTCCTCCTTTTCCTTTCCTTTCTCTTTCTTTTCTTTATTATTGACTCCTTTCTGACAACAAAATTTACTTCTATTGGAACAGGATTATGAGAGGTGCTAATTAATAGTATATGAAACTAAGGATATTATATTCACTTTCAATCCTCTCTTTATTTAAGACCCTGAAACATAAAAGAAATCTACTTTTTATTAAAGTAGAAAAATGGTTTAATTTGGAGGTCATTTTAGAATGCATTTTATCATAGAAATTTAAACATCAATTTAAGAGCAAATTATTTACATCATAAAGTATCACAAACCAAAAATAAACATCTCTCTAGATGGCATTTGCATATCTCCCTTGGACAAAATGTGATATAGAATACAAGTAGGAGAATGCTTGTATTAAAAATAGGCATTGTATATGTTTCTTAACATCATTAACACATCAAAGTTATAGTTTGTTTCCAATAACAAATAAATAGCTAGAGAGCTTGGAAAAATACTGTCAAAAGATGTTTTCATTAATATTCTCAGCTCTTGCTAAAATTTATAGGAGTAAAAATGTGAAAATTGAATAAGAGAATATTCCATGGAACATTGTTATAAAAGGTGAAAGTGCCAAAGAGGAAATACTAGCTGTGTTGTTTTTTATTTTTATAATGTATTACAGAGATCTGTTACTCCCCCATCACCACAACATCTGACTACATTCAAAGTGCTTAATAAAAGAGATGAGTCTATGTGTTACATTAACAAAAGAATTTTGTACAAACATGTACTGTAGAAGAGATAAACAAATTGCTTTCACAGAGTGCTATGTCAAAGAGATTAATTCCGGCACAGATGTCCTTGTTGGAGCTAACTAAAATACAAGCATTGTATATTTCCCTCAAAATTGCAAGTATTCTACCAAATAAATGCACATTATTTTCAAAAGGCCAAGTGCTATGAGAAAACTAAAAAACATCAGAAAGTGAGAGTGCATATATTTATCTGGTCATTTATTTTAAGACTCAGACTAAACATGTATTATATATTGGAAGTTGCTACTGTTTAATTGCTCTCATGGGTTAAAGTGGGTAATTGTCATCAATTCATATGGTTCAATCTAACAGAATATTTATTATTAGGTAACGGCATTCTTGATTAATTGTCCGAGTAACATAGATGACAGAGGACAAGCTTAAACTGCAAAATAGTAGGAAGCTTGAGCTACTAGTAGGAGATGCACTTTGCTAGAGCAGCTGTGAAGAGATACCCCACATCCAAGGTAAGAGAAACCCAAGTAAGATGGTAGATGTTGCGAAAGGGTATCAGAGGGCAGACACACTGAAACCATAATCACAGAAAACTAGCCAATCTGATCACACGGACCACAGCCTTGTCTAACTCAATGAAACTAAGCCCTGTGTGTGGGGCCACCCAAGACAGGCAGGTCATGATAGAGAGGTCTGACAGAATGTGGTCCACTGGAGAAGGGAATGGCAAACCACTTCAGTATTCTTGCCTTGAAAACCCCATGAACAGTATGAAAAGGCAAAATGATAGGATACTGAAAGAGGAACTCTCCAGGTCAGTAGGTGCCCAATGTGTTACTGGAGATCAGTGGAGAAATAACTCCAGAAAGAATGAAGGGATGGAGCCAAAGCAAAAACAATACCCAGTTGTCGATGTGACTGGTGAGAGAAGCAAGGTCCGATGCTGTAAAGAGCAATATTGCATAGGAACCTGGAATGTTAGGTCCATGAATCAAGGCAAATTGGAAGTGGTCAAACAGGAGATGGCAAGAGTGAACGTCAACATTCTAGAAATCAGCGAACTAAAATGGACTGGAATGGGTGAATTTAACTCAGATGACCATTATATCTACTACTGTAGGCAGGAATCCCTTAGAGGAAATGGAGTAGCCATCAGGGTCAACAAAAGAGTCCAAAATGCAGTACATGGATGCAATCTCAAAAATGACAGAATGATCTCTGTTCGTTTCCAAGGCAAACCATTCAATATCACAGTAATCCAAGTCTATGCCCCAACCAGTAACGCTGAAGAAGCTGAAGTTGAACGGTTCTATGAAGACCTACAAGACCTTTTAGAACTAACATCCAAAAACAGATGTCCTTTCCATTATAGGGGACTGGAATGCAAAAGTAGGAAGTCAAGAAACTCCTGGAGTAACAGGCAAATTTGGCCTTGGAGTACAGGATGAAGCAGGGCAAAGGCTAATAGAGTTTTGCCAAGAGAACTCACTGGTCATAGCAAACACCTTCTTCCAATAACACAAGAGAAGACTCTACACATAGATATTACCAGATGGTCAACACTGAAATCAGATTGATTATATTCTTTGTAGCCAAAGATGGAGAAGCTCTATACAGTCAGCAAAAACAAGACTGGGAGCTAACTGTGGCTTAGATCATGAACTCCTTATTCCCAAATTCAGACTTAAATTGAAGAAAGTAGGGAAAACCACTAGGCCATTCAGGCATGACCTAAATCAAATCCCTTAAGAGTATACAGTGGAAGTGAGAAATAGATTTAAGGGACTAGATCTGATAGATAGAGTGCCTGATGAACTGTGGATGGAGGTTCATGACATTGTACAGGAGACAGGGGTCAAGACCATCCCCATGGAAAAGAAATGCAAAAAAGCAAAATGGCTGTCTGAGGAGGCCTTACAAATAGCTGTGAAAATAAGGGAAGCAAAAAGCAAAGGAGAAAAGGAAAGATATAAGCATCTGAATACAGAGTTCCAAAGAATAGCAAGGAGAGATAAGGAAGCATTCCTCAGCGATCAATGAAAAGAAATAGAGGAAAACAACAGAATGGGAAAGACTAGAGATCTCTTCAAGAAAATTAGAGATACCAAGGGAACATTTCATGCAGAGATGGGCACAATAAAGGACAGAAATGGTACGGATCTAACAGAAGCAGAAATATTAAGAAGAGATGGCAAGAATACACAGAAGAACTGTACAAAAAAGATCTTCACGACCCAGATAATCATGATGGTGTGATCACTCACCTAGAGCCAGACATCCTGGAATGTGAAGTCAAGTGGGCCTTAGAAAGCATCACTATGAACAAAGCTAGTGGAGGTGATGGAATTCCAGTGGAGCTATTTCAAATCCTGAAAGATGATGCTGTGAAAGTGCTGCACTCAATATGCCAGCAAATTTGGAAAACTCAGCAGTGGCCACAGGACTGAAAAGGTCAGTTTTCATTCCAATCCCAAAGAAAGGCAATGCCAAAGAATATTCAAACTACCTCACAATTGCATTCATCTCACATGCTAGTAAAGTAATGCTCAAAATTCTCCAAGCCAGGCTTCAGCAATAGGTGAACCGTGAACTTTCTGGTGTTCAAGCTGGTTTTAGAAAAGGCAGAGGAACCAGAGATCAAATTTCCAATATCTGCTGGATCATGGAAAAGGCAAGAGAGTTCCAGAAAAACATCTATTTCTGCTTTATTGACTATGCCAAAACCTTTGACTGTGTGGATCACAATAAACTGTGGAAAATTCTGAAAGAGATGGGAATATCAGACCACCTGATCTGCTTCTTGAGAAATCTGTATGCAGGTCAGGAAGCAACAGTTAGAACTGGACATGGAACAACAGACTGGTTCCAAATAGGAAAAGGAGTACGTCAAGGCTGTATATTGTCACCCTGTTTATTTAACTTATATGCAGAGTACATCATGAGAAATGCTGGACTGGAAGAAGCACAAGCTGGAATCAAGACTGCCGGGAGAAATATCAATAACCTCAGATATGCAGATGACACCACCCTTATGGCAGAAAGTGAAGAAGAACTAAAAAGCCTCTTGATGAAAGTGAAAGTGGAGAGTGAAAAAGTTGGCTTAAAGCTCAACATTCAGAAAACTAAGATCATGGCATCTAGTCCCATCACTTCATGGGAAACAGTGGAAACAGTGTCAGGTTTTATTTTTGGGGGCTCCAAAATCACTGCAGATAATAACTAATTTCATGGTGACTGCAGCCATGAAATTAAAAGACGCTTACTCCTGGGAAGGAAAGTTATGACCAACCTGGATAGCATATTCAAAAGCAGAGACATTACTTTGCCAACAAAGGTTCGTCTAGTCAAGGCTATGGTTTATCCTGTGGTCATGTATGGATGTGAGAGTTGGACTGTGAAGAAGGCTGAGCACCAAAGAATTAATGCCTTTGAACTGTGGTGTTGGAGAAGACTCTTGAGAGTCCCCTGGACTGCAAGGAGATCCAACTAGTCCATTCTGAAGGAGATCAGCCCTGGGATTTCTTTGGAAGGAATGATGCTAAGGCTGAAATTCCAGTACTTTGGCCACCTCATGCGAAGAGTTGACTCATTGAAAAAGACTTTGATGCTGGGAGGGATTGGGGGCAAGAGGAGAAGGGGACAACAGAGGATGAGATGGCTGGATGGCATCACTGACTCGATGGACGTGAGTCTGAGTGAACTCCGGGAGTTGGTGATGAACAGGGAGGCCTGGCGTGCTGCGATTCATGGGGTCGCTAAGAGTCGGACAAGACTGAGCGACTGAACTGAACTGAACTGAACTGAATTAGTCCAATGTCATGTAGTCCAATGTCATGTAGTAAGCAAGTTTCCAACATTCAAACACAGGATGCGTGACTCCTGGGCTTGAGCTTGTAGCCCCAGGACTATTACACACTAAATCCTTGGATTCATCTGAAAATGGTAGGAAACATCAATTATAAGCTTAAAAATGCAAAGTATGCATTATTTTCCCTCACCTTATTACTTTCACGTCAAACTGATAATGAGTTAAGGTACAGAAGTACCACATGTGGAGTAAGATGGAGCTGGGTATTCAAGACATGTTCTGATACTGAGAAAGTCACTTTTAAATGACTATGACCAATGTATTTGTATAGTAATAAATAAAATGCGTAAGAGGAATTTTATGTGCTTAAAACAGACAAAGGGGATTAAATAGTTTATATATTGGTTTTAACAGTTTCAGTATTCATTAAAAACACATTTCATCTGTCATTATAATTAGAGAAAAGATGTTCAAAGAGAATGTCAACTTCAGCATGCTTTTCAGAGAAGTATTTGCATTTGAAAAACAGACCGTACTATAATTTTGCACAAATTAGATTTCTTGGTTATTATTGTTTGAAAGTACATTCTTAGCCTGTGAAAAAGTCAAGGTTGCTTTAAAAATATTTGAGAACACATGAGGATATCTAGGTTTGTACTGAAGACTGGACAGTTTAAATGTAAGGACAAAGGCATTTGCCTTTATAGAGACAGTAGAGGGTATCCTCACCCTACTCCAGTACTCTTGCCTGGAAAATCCCATGGACGGAGGAGCCTGGTGGGCTGCAGTCCATGGGGTCACAGAGAGACGGACACAACTGAGCAACTTGACTTTCACTATTCACTTTCATGCATTGGAGAAGGAAATGGCAACCCACTCCAGTGTTCTTGCCTGGAGAATCCCAGGGATGGGGAAGCCTGGTTGGCTGCCATCTATGGGGTCGCACAGAGTCGGACACGACTAAAGTGACTTAGCAGCAGTAGCAGCAGCAGAGGGGATCCTATTTTTAATTCTTCTCCCCTCCTTTTTTCAAATGAACACAGCATCACAGCATGTGTCTCATGTATATTCTCAAAGGCATCCTATTATTTCTAAGCATAAACTGGACAACCATCTATTGGACTGTTATATAATGAATCTATACATCAAATAAGAGTATGAATTGATGACTACCATTAATAGTAACCTCTCCAGTAGAATTTCTCTAAGTCTGTGCATTTCTAAACTTGTACAAGCTTTTAACTTTCAAAAGAGTTGTTTTCAAGTCTATACATAATTTAAGTCCAGAATTGAACTGTACTGGCATTTTTAATCAGGCTAGGGCATTTCTTTTATTTCTACAGCAGCAAGAATTTGAAATGTTGGAAAGGTTTGGAGAATGTGTGAAATGAGGATCTTCCCCCCACCCAGATAAAATATAAATTTTCTTTGAAAGTAAGGCCAACCAAAAGGCACCATCTGTAGCTTTTTTTTAAGTCAGATAGTCACCATTTCAATTTGAATAATGTAAAGGCAAAAACCCAGATGTATGATTCACTGGGACAGTGTCACTGAAGGTAATCTGGTCTAAATATTGAATATACCTGTTGGAGGCAGATGGGGAGGAAATAAGTAGGAGAATTTTTACCTTCCAATATTAGCCAGAAATATTACAGTAAAAATAATTGTCAGCTTCTATCTATATAGTCAAAATTGAGTGAAGATGCATGGCTTTGTTTCATTTTATTTCTCTTTGTAAGATGTGTCCACAATGGCCCTACTCAAATTGACCATTCTAGCTTCAATAGTTCATTGAAATGTTATGATTCACTAAATAAAACAAAGATTTAAAAGGGCTTGGTTTAATCATTCAAAGATTAAACTCATCCATCACTCAGTAGAATCAATTGTTTATGCATGTAAACATAGCTTTTATTTTTTTTAACCCTCAAAGAGAATGAATGTGCAGGAGGAAAAAGGATAGGCAACACTGACTATACATAGTCAAGAAAAACACAACTTTTAGGATGACTAGTAAGTTAAATTATTAGAAGGAGGAGGTGGGAAAGAAGGAAAGGAGGAATCAGTTTTAAACTCTAGCTCTGATTTGACTCTCCTTTCCAATAACTTACCATTGCTCATACCTTTTTCCTTTTTTTACTATATGGAAATCAGAAAGAAAAGATGATAGGAACAAAAGAAGACATGGCATCTAAAGAAAGAAAAAGGAGAAATAGAATTGGAGCCTTGTCTTGGACCTCTCTCTCAACATGGAAAGTTTAAGGAGCATCATTTCTTTCAAGACAGAGAACACTTTGTCAACATGATGCCCTCTGATTCTTTTTTTATTATTATTGGTAGCACTTCACTCACCACTGTCATCATCTGGAGTCAACCCAAAGGTTCCTTCTTCCCCAGAGCCTTCTAAACTACCATGATGTTCACAGAATGGCTCATCCTACCATTTACCTCCATCCTGTGTATGGATGACTGAGAAATTTTGAGAAGCTGGGCCAGAATCACATTCACAATTTTATTCATGATAATCCTTTAAATTACAGTTTACCTACATTTTCATCTCCTTCTCTTTTGTCAGATTATTCCTAAAATGCCACATTCTCAGGGAGATCTTCCTTGACATTTAAAACATCAGCATTCATGAGACTTTCCTGGTAGTCCAGTGCTTGAGATTTCGCCTTCCACTGCATGGGTGTGAGTTGGATCCTCGATCAGGGAACTAAGATCCCACATGCCTGGCAGCCAAAAAACCAAAGTATAAAACAAAATCAATCTTGTAACAAATTCAGTAAAGACTTTAAAAATGGTCACATCACAAAGATCTTTAAAATTTTTAAAAAAGCATCAGCATTTTTCATTACTCAGCTTCCTGCTCTCCATTCTTCTTTATTTCCTCTTACATTGATTATTATTGAACATAAAACTGTAGTTTATAAATTTATCTATTGCTTTTCTCTCCCTGCTTTTCAATCCATAGCAAATAGATGGAGAAACAATGGAAACAGTGACAGATTTTATTTTCTTGGGCTCCAAAATCACTGCAGATGGTGATTGCAGCCATGAAATTAAAAGATGCTTGCTCCTTGGAAGAAAAGCTATGACCAAACTAGACAATGTATTAAAAAGCAGAGACATTACTTTAGCATGAAAGGTCTATCTAGTCAAAGCTATGGTTTTCCCAGTAGTCATGTATGGATGTGAGAGTTAGACTATAAAGAAAGCTGAGCACTGAAGAATTGATGTTTTTGAACTGTGGTGTTGGAGAAGACTCTTGACAGTCCCTTAGACTGCAAGGAGATCAAACCGGTCAGTCCTAAAGGGAATCAATTCTGATTTGTCATTGGAAGGACTGATGCTGAAGGTGAAATCCCAATACTTTGGCCACCTGATGTAAAGAACTGACTCATTGCAAAAGACCCTGATGCTGGAAAAGATAGAAGGCAGGAGAAGGGGACAACAGAGGATGAGACGGTTGGATGGTATCACTGACTCGATGGACATGAGTTTGAGCAAGCTCGAGGAGTTGGTGATGGACAGGGAAACCTGGTGTGCTGCAGTCCATAGGGTCACAAAGAGTCGGACATGAATGAGTGACTAAACTGAACTTTCTCTCCCTAACCTACTATTTCCACTAAAATCCACAAGGCAGACCCTTTCATCTGTCTTGTCTGTTGTTATTTCTGTGAACCTGGCATACAGCAGGCACTTGATAAATGTAAATTACTAGAATGAATTTTTTGTATTGTCCCTTATATCTGAGTCATAGCAGAAGCATCCTACTTTGGTTACCTCTATCTCTTCCAATGCATAATACAATGGTGAATACGCAGTAGATGGGTGACAATGAGATACAGTCTGAATTTTGGAGGTAGGAGACTGGGTTTTGAATGACTACTACAACCCGAGCTTTGAACACTGAACTTTATCCCCCTTCTGCTCTGACTCCCTGTAGAGTGATAATTAAAATAAAACCCTTTTTTCATCTCAAAATATTTCTGTGAAAAAAAATGCATTGAGTAAACTTTTATAGAAATGCTAGTTATTCCGTTTTTGAAATATTTATTTGACTGCATCCGGTCTTAGCTGTGGCATACAGGCTTACCCAGTGACATGCGTTAGTTCCCAAACCAGGAATCAAGCTGCATCCTGTGCATTGGAAGGCAGATTCTTAACCACTGGACCATTAGGGAAGTCCCAGTTATTTCCGCTTAATGGGAAGATGTGCCACTTTATCTGAAGCAGTAAGTGGCATATGGGAGCCTACAGACTGTATTAAGACATATCTTTCTTGAATATGATCTATGGTACTAATTGATTAGACTTAAAAGAATTTACTTATGTTCCCAAGTAGGCCTGTCTTTCTCAAGTCTCTAGGCTTGAAGACTTAGTTGGTCACTGTAGCTGAATTATATAATATCATCTATCTTTTCTACATAGGGTTATGATTAACTAAAATAATGACAACTTTAGATGCAGCATGCATTTTTAATATCATATAACCTATTTTTTAGCAAATGCACTTAACTTAAAAATTCTGAGAAGGAAGCTGTTCTTTGGTATATTTATTGTCCTTTGAGGAAAATTGGTGTGGTAGCTTATTGTCAAGAAGCAGAAGATATTAAGAAGAGGTGGCAAGAATACACAGAAGAACTGTACAAAAAAGATCTTCATGACTCCAAGATAATCACGATGGTGTGATCACTCACCTAGAGCCAGACATCCTGGAATGTAAAGTCAAGTGGGCCTTAGAAAGCATCACTATCAACAAAGCTAGTGGAGGTGATGGAATTCCAGTGGAGCTATTGCAAATCCTGAAAGATGATGCTGTGAAAGTGCTGCACTCAATATGCCAGCAAATTTGGAAAACTCAGCAGTGGCCACAGGACTGGAAAAGGTCAGTTTTCATTCCAATCCCAAAGAAAGGCAATGCCAAAGAATGCCCAAACTACTGCACAATTGCACTCATCTCACATGCTAGTAAAGTAATGCTCAAAATTCTCCAGGCCAGGCTTCAGCAATATGTGAACCATGAACTTCCTGATGTTCAAGCTGGTTTTAGGAAAGGCAGAGGAACCAGAGATCAAATTGCCAACATCCACTGGATCATTGAAAAAACAAAAGGGTTCCAGAAAAACATCTATTTCTGCTTTATTGACTATGCCAAAGCCTTTGACTGTGTGGATCACAATAAACTGTGGAAAATTCTGAAAGAGATGGGAATCCCAGAGCACCTGACCTGCCTCTTGAGAAATCTGTATGCAGGTCAGGAAGCAACAGTTAGAACTGGACATAGAACAACAGACTGGTTCCAAATAGGAAAAGGAGTACATCAAGGCTGTATATTGTCACCCTGCTTATTTAACTTATATGCAGAATACATCATGAGAAACGCTGGACTGGAAGAAGCACAAGCTGGAATCAAGATTGCCGGGAGAAATATCAATAACCTCAGATATGCAGATGACACCACCCTTATGGCAGAAAGTGAAGAGGAACTAAAAAGCCTCTTGATGAAAGTGAAAGAGGAGAGTGAAAAAGTTGGCTTAAAGCTCAACATTCAGAAAACAAAGATCAGGTCATCTGGTCGCATCACTTCATGGGAAATAGATGGAGAAACAGTGGAAACTGTCGGACTTTATTTTGGGAGGCTCCAAAATCACTGCAGACGGTGATTGCAGCCATGAAATTAAAAGACACTTACTCCTTGGAAGGAAAGTTATGACCAACCTAGATAGCATATTCAAAAGCAGAGACATTACTTTGCCAACAAAGGTCCATCTAGTCAAGGCTATGGTTTTTCCAGTGGTCATGTATGGATGTGAAAGTTGGACTATGAAGAAAGCTGAGCGCCAAAGAATTGATGCTTTTGAATTGTAGTGTTGGAGAAGACTCTTGAGAGTCCCTTGGACTGCAAGGAGATCCAACTAGTCCATTCTAAAGGAGATCAGTCCAGGGTGTTCTTTGGAAGGACTGATGCTAAAGCTGAAACTCCAATACTTTGGCCACCTTATGCGAAGAGTTGACTCATTGGAAAAGACTCTGATGCTGGGAAGGAGTGGGGGCAGGAGGAGAAGGGGAGGACAGAGGATGAGATGGCTGGATGGCCTCACTGACTCTATGGACCTGAGTTTGGGTGAACTCCAGGAGTTGGTGATGGACAGGGAGGCCTGGCATGCTGCAGTTCATGGGATCACAAGGAGTCTAACATGACTGAGTGACTGAACTGAACTGAAGCTTATTGTCTGGGGAGCAAATTGTTATTTGACTTTACAGAATAGCCTACTTTTCATGCCATACGTAGGGCTCCTCATTTTAGAAATGCAGTACTTTAATACTGTAGGAACATGAAAAGGAAGCAATTTCAGTTACTACTTAAGAATCATGAGCTCAGAGGACATTGAAAAAGTCTTTAAGGAACAAAAGACCTAGAAATGAGCACAGGGAAAGGCTGGATTTTTTTACTTTTATTTGAAGTCCTCTGACTTCCATTCTCATTTGATTTAGATTTATTGCACAGTATTAATTCTGAGACTAAGAAAAATAGACTTCAGGAGAAGTTACAGCAAGCTGAAAAGCAGGTCAGTCTATACAACTACACTCTAAAACCCAGGGGGAAATTCAGTGTGATTTGCTTTCCTGAGCCATGATGACCCCTCCACAAATTAGTTCCTCAAAACCTGGCACAAAGTGCACCATGTTACAGCTGTTACTTGTGCTGGAGACTGAACGCAGCCTTGTCTGATTCTTACCATTATCTTAGTCACACTTTCTTCTGGCTTTAGAAACTCCTTTCACAGTGCTGATACAGGCTTCAGATTCAGCCTTGCTGTTGCTGTTCATCTGCTAAATCGTGTCTGACTCTTGGGGTCTGCAGCAAGCCAGACTCCTCTGCCGTCTACTATCTCCCAGAGACTGCTCAGATTCATGTCCACTGAGAGGGTGATGCTATATAACCATCTCATCCTCTGCTGTCCCTTTCTCCTTCATCTTGCTGTATTAATCTGAATGGATAAAGAGTGACTAAAAGAAAAACAACAAATAGTATCAGTAGGGTTTATAGAGATCACTGGTCCAATCCACTCACCATAAAGAAAAGAAAACTAAGATCAAAGAAGGCTGAGTTATTTGTTCAGAGAATGAGATATAGAGATGAAATGAAGGACATGCCCATGTCATGTCTAATGCTCTTTCCAGGTAATATTCTCTACCTTGAGTGTTTCTTTTGACCTACTTCAATATTTCTAAGTATTAGACTGGAGCAACAGAGTACTTCATTACATATCCATCAAAGAAAGGGCAGACTGCAGATCTGGGGCAATCAGGGCAGATCTTTTTTCATTAGGTGGGAAAATACACAGGAAGTGTTTAGATCAGTGGCTGACGTTTCCCAATTACTCAACTAATATTACTCAACATACATTTATTAGGTGTAAGATCTGAGGTGTAGGTGAACTCTTTTAGAATTGGACAATGTGAATCATCTATATAGCCATGCCTTAGCTCTTGTGACATTGGAAAATCTACATGACTTGTGCAACTCACTTTCCTCATCTTGAAAAAGGAAAGCTAGTATGAATCATCAAGCGTTGCAAGAACAATACCTGGAATTTAATAGATGTTCATAAATGGTGTTTGTGGTTACTAAAATCTCTCATACCTTAATCATGGTAACAGCTGATGACTCAATATTTAATCCATCTTTGAGAAATTGAGACAGCCTGCAATCAACAAACATCCCACTTACCTCCAGCTCCTAGCACAAGGAAGGATAATTTCCCTGCCCGCTTGACATTAGGCGTGGCCATGAGACTTTCTCTGATATGTGTCATTCCAAGGTGAAAGCTCCTAAGAGCCACTGCATGATTTTTTATCCTGTCTCTCTTCTAATCTTTGACTGGTATCTGAATAATCCCAGCCTACATAAACCTGAGGGCCTCAACAAGGACCACACAGAACAGAGCAACCTGCCATTGAAACATGGACATGTAAAGTGAGCCAAACACAGCTTGTGTTTCTTCCTGTCCCGTAACTTAGAGATTTTATTTTCCTTACTGTAGTATAGCCTATACTGTTTTGATGATACAAGAAGAGATTTTAAAGTTAAATCTTTGATAACTATTCAGCCAATAACATCTATGTAAATCCTTACTATTATTGAACTTTTCCTACAACAATTCCATGTAACTTGTTAATTCTTTCCTTCTTTATGTCAACAGATTCATTCAATAATATTTTCTGAGAGAACATCATGTTCCCTAACTTCTAAGACAGTGGCTTTTACACAGTAGTCATGTAGTAGATGCTTGTTAAATTGAATTAGATCAAATTATTATTACTCAGAAGACCACATATTATTGTTTCTTTTAGGATAACTACCAACTAGTATGTATGTGGGAAACCTGGGTTTGATCCCTGGGTTGGGAAGATCCCCTGGAGAAGGAAATGGCACCCCACTCCAGTACTCTTGCCTGGAGAATCCCATGGACGGAGGAGCCTGGTGGGCTACAGTCCACGGGGTCGCAAAGAGTCGGACACAAATGAGCGGCTTCACTCACTTCACTCACTCAGTATGTAATTCTGGATCTAGAAGAATGAAACAGACATCCATTCACCTAAAATCTTTAAGCCCAATTTCACCTGTAAATATAAACAGGAAGGCACTAGTGATATCCTTCAGAATTTCCTTTGGTAAACTTTGAGTTCTATATATGATTGAGCTGAATGCAAAGTGGACATATTAATACAAAATTATACATATGTCCCAGGCCAAAAAATGAAATTTATGTTTGGTTCTTTTCTGCCCCTCCAGTGTCACATTTTGCCTTCCTAATGCTCCCCAAACTCTGGAAATATATGTAATAGATTTTATCTGCCTGTAAAACTATATAGTGTTACAGTTTTTCTTGTCCGTGATCTCTCATTTCTGTTCATATCATTCAGTCCCAAGATTAGCCAAAGATTTCTAGCAACCTAATCTACATGTCTGGAGTATCAGCTAGAGCCATTCAGAACCAAGGAATATCATTCCTGGTACTCTTGCCATAGCAAATAAGAGCAAGAAATTATTTTTCTGCTGGGGGACTGAACTGAGCCTAAAGTTTCTGCTGGTATTTCCCACAGCAGTAGAGAGAGAGGGAGAGATTGAAATTATGCTATTTTAATCTTCTCTCCTTTTTCAAATCTCATAAAGTCCTTTTCCAGACTTTGAGACCTGATGGCTTGGCAGCTTTCTTTACACTATGACTTAGACCATTTCCTCTGGAGTCCTTTTGAGAAGTAGGGTTGCTCTTCTTCTACTCATATTTCACAGAAGGAAGGGTAAATTAGGGGCTCATTCCCTCTACTTTCCTGTGATGTTGAGAAATCCTCTCTTCACTTTGCCCAATGCAGAGTTGTTGTTGTTGTGGTTCAGTCACTCAGTCATGTCGGACTTCACAACACCATGGACCACAGCACTCCAGGCTTCCCTATCCTTCACTATTTCCCCGAGTTTGCTCAAACTCATGTTCATTGAGTCAGTGATGCCATCCAATTATCTTACCCCCTTCTTCTCCTGCCCTCAATCTTTGCCAGCATCAGGGTCTTTTCCAATGAATTGGCTCTTCGCATCAGGTGGCCAAAGTATTGGAGCTTCAACTTCAGTATCAATCCTTTCAATGAATATTCAGGGTTGATTTTCTTTAGGATTGACTGGCTTGATCTCCTTGTTGTCCAAGGGACTCTCAAGAGTCTTCTCCAGCACCACAGTTCGAAAGCATCAATTCTTTGGCATTCATTAGGGTGGGTTCTGGGAGAAGGCAATGGCACCCCACTCCAGTACTCTTGCCCGGAAAATCCCATGGACCGAGGAGCCTGGTAGGCTGCAGTCCATGGGGTCGCTAAGAGTCGGACACGACTCAGCGACTTCACTTTCACTTTCACTTTCATGGAGGACTTTTTTGGAGGAGGAAATGGCAACCCACTCCAGTGTTCTTGCCTGGAGAATCCCAGGGACGGCGGGGCCTGGTGGGCTGCCGTCTATGGGGTCGCACAGAGTTGGACATGACTGAAGCGACTTAGCAGCAGCAACAGCAGCAGCAGCAGGGTGGGTTCTAAAGCAATATGCCTGGTATCCAGATGAGAATAGAGAAACATGGATCCAGACACAGAAACAGAGAAGAACACCATGTGAATCTACAGACACAGAGGGTAGATGGCCACATGAATATAAGCAGAGATGGGAGTTATGCAGCCACAGCCAAAGAATCACTGGAGCTTCCAGAACCCGGAAGAACTAAGGAAGGATCCTCCCCTAGAGGTTTCAAGGACAGCACATCTCTTCTCACACCTTAAATTTGTACTTTTAGTGTAAATTTGTACTTCTAGTCTAGGCTCCAGACTGTGAGAGAATACATTTCTCTTGCTTTAAGTTGCCCAGTTTACAGTACTTTTTCACGGAAGCCTTAGGAAACTAACCGCTCACCTGCTTTAATGCTCTTGACTCCATTATATAATTTTCTGATATTTCCTACTTTGCTCAGATATTTTTCCTATTCTTCCATTTAATACTTGTGTGTTTGTGTTAGTGTTAGTTATCAGTCATGTCTGTCTCTATGCAACCCCATGGACTATAGCCCACCAGGCTCCTCCATCTGTGGGAGTTTCCAGGCAAGATTACTGGAGTGGGTTGACATTTCCTTCTCCAGGCATCTTCCCAATCCAGGTATCGAACTCGGGTCTCCAGAATTATTGCAGGCAGACTCTTCACCACATGAGTCACCAGGGAAGCTTTTGTATTTAGAACCAGAGATATAAAAAATCCTCTTTATTAACTAATAATGTAACATTAATCATGATATTCACCAGAGTTTGACATTCAGCCCTTCTCATTTTACAGAATTTATCTAAATGACCTTATCTCCTACAAAGCTTTAACTACCATCTTTGTACTACCTATCACATATAAATACAGCAATTTATCATGATTAATGTTATATTCTTAGTCAATAAAGAGGCTTTTTTATAACTCTGGGTTCTGAACACATATAGCATTATCTTGAAAACAGGTCACGTTTAATTCCTCCTGAATTAGTGGGGGAATCCATGACTCAGGAAATGGATGCTCCTTGAAAAACTGTCCACTCTCCTTTCAGGTCCAGGAAATGATCCAGTCAGCTTCCCCCAATCATAACTTTCCCAACAGTCATTAAAACATTTAATTCAGGGATTAATGCAAATATTTATTCTACCAATTCTTATGGAGATTAACAAGTCATAGAATGAAATTCTATTGAGAGAAACTGCTTCTGATTATCTTCCTAATAGTCAGAACATCTGAATTAAGCATGAAAAAATCCAAGTTCCAATCATGATTATTTTATTACCACTACCTTAGCAATATTTATTTATTTATTTATTTAATTTCTACTTCATCCCTTCAAGGTTTGGGCATGAATCATGGAAAATATATAAAATAAAAATAACAAAATTAATAACCTTATGAAATGCACTTACTAACTGAAGTTCCCAAGGGTGCTATGTTGCTTAAATGAGAGAACATTTAAAACTGGGCTTTATAGTATAAAGCAAAACAAACATGTACGATAGTATTGTTTTGAGAAGAGAAAATTGTTTTTGAAGAAATAAACTCTCTATTATCAAGCATTACTAAATCTAGTATAAGTACCTAATTAGTGTAAAATTAGTATGAATTTAACAAATGGCCAGACCTCTCTATTCCTGAAAGACGGTGAAATATGCCAAGATCAGCTAACTTCTGGAAACAGCTGGAAGCAAGAATGCAATGAGAACCAATAATGATTCTCTCTTTCGTAGACACCATTTTTATGTTATGATGTTTATGAGGATTAGAGAGACCTCCCTAACGCCTAATAGATCAGCATTTTTTAAAATATTAGTTGGTACCTATTAATCTGATTTATAAATCAGTATTTGAAAAATACCATCATAATGGAGCTGATACAAAGTCTTCCCAAAGGATGCGTTCCATCCCAGTCCTCTACTCATACCCACAAGCACATGATTGGATTGTCTCAGGTGGAACTCACCTGTGACTTTCCTGGCACTTGGTATGGAATTTGCCTGGTATATGCCCACTTCTGAATGGCACATTGCCCTTTTGCTCCTTTGCTCTCAAAATATCTTATTCTTGGAAAACAGAAAAACACACCTAGACAAACAACAAAGGATGCTGCCATAAAAGGCTTTCAGCAAGCATTAGCCAAGCCAAGATCTGTATGTGTTTGATTACAGCCGATACAGTCATCCAGAAAACAGATGTAAAGGGAGCTTGGAGGGACGCAGAGCAATAAAGTTCTCCACTGTGCTGTTACTACACAGCATTGCAATTACAGGCATCTGCACTAATTCATATTTTCTGGGAATCTAATAGAAAGTCTTTGATTTCATTCTTCTACCTGCACTGAAAGCCAAAAATTGCTATTTCATACATTTCAGTATCCTGGTTTTACGTTGATTAAATCTGGTGACAAGGTGACTTGCTATTTTCACTGACCCCCACTATGTCACTGCTCCATCACTGTCATGGCCAGCAAATACTTAAATCATTCAACCTCTGTTCATAGATTTGGAGAAAATCTGCTGACTGGAAGATATTTCTTCTACAGTAGGCAGAGGAACAAAACAACATAGATGGAAATAATGAAATAAAGGATACAGGAATTGGCAACTAGGAGTTTGGCCAGCAGAAAAGGGTTTTATAGTTCATAAATTAAGGTTGAACATGACAGAGTTGAAATGTAACCTTTACAAGTGGAATCCACAAGAATTCAAACTTGAAATGTTGGAAAATACAATGACAGAAACATCTTTGTTTAATGGTAACCTCAATGATTTAAGAAGAATTGTAAATTCCAGTGAAAGTAGAAGAGAGGGAAAGAATAAAAACAGCAACTTTTCCATTTTTCTAGAATAAAATGTACTAGAAAAAGATTTGTGAGAATGCTCAAATAAATGAGGAAGACACATATGTATTTACCTTGAGTTGACTTGCATAAAATAACTTCCAAAATCTATACAATTCAAATATACTTCAGATGATCTACCTACATTTTTATATTTTAAAACAAGTCTTATATAGTAAGGTGAAAGTGTACAGATTTTGAACTATGAAAGTAACTCTTCACCTTGCTTCTCTTATACTGGGGTTTTCTGTCGATTTTAAATTTGTAATTTTGTAGATATTTTTCCTACCATCTTGAATAAGTTATAAAGGAATAGAAGAAAGGACTTTAGGTTGAAGACTTTTACCAAATGGAAAGATTATATCAAATATTAGCCTCATTTCTTCACTGTATTAAATCACTGCATAACTTGCCTGAACTATAAAACCTGATTTTAGTATCATAACTATGAAAACATGTAACATTTCATCAGAAGGAAATAAAATCTATAATCTAATACATTTATTTCATAAGCAGGGAAGTTGAGGCCCAAAAAGAATCACTGTTACAAAATACAGTGCAACTTCAGACTTGGTTATATTTAACAAAATCCTCCAGTTACAAATCTGTTAGAGCCCTTGTCCACTAATCTCAGATATAATGTTTTAGTCATAAACTGAACAAAAACAAAGACATCTTAGTATCTCAGAACTGGAAGGCCAATTGAGACCAACTTATTCCACTGATTAGTAGATGGAGACATGAATAGCTTCAGAAACAAAAAAAAAATTCTTATACAAATTAAAACTATAATGCGATACAAGTTCACACCAGTCAGAATGTTCATCATTAAAAAGTCTACAAATAATAGACAGGGTGTCAAGAAAAGGACACTGTTGGTGGGAATGTAAATTGATGCAGCCATTCAGAAACATATTCAGTTCAGTTCAGTTCAGTTCAGTTGCTCAGTCGTGTCTGACTCTTTGCAACCCCATGAATCGCAGCACACCAGGCCTCCCTGTCCATCACTAACTCCTGGAGTTTACCCAAACTCATGTCCATTGAGTTGGTGATGCCATCCAGCCATCTTATCTTATGTTGTCCCCTTCTCCTCCTGCCCCCAATCCCTCCCAATATTAAGGTTCCTCAAAAAGCTAAATATAAGGTTGCTATAAGGTCTAGAAACCCCACATCTGGGCATATATCCAGACAAAACTGTAATTCAAAAGATACGTGCACCCCTATGTTCATAGCAGCACTACTCACAATAGCCAAGACATGGAAACATGTTAAATGTCCATAGACAGATGAATGGATGGAGAAGATGTTGTATACGTACAATGGAATACTACTGAGCCGTAGAAAGGAATGACATAATGCCATTTGCCACAACATGGAGGCAACTAGATATTATCATCCTAAGTGAAGTAGGTTTGAAACAGAAAAACAAATAGTATATGATATCACTGATACTTGGGACCTAAAATATAGCACAAGTGGACCTATCCATGAAACGGAAAGCAGGGCTTCCCTGGTGGCTCAGATGGTAAAGAATCTGCCTTCAATGCAAGAGACCTGGGTTCCATCCCTGGGTTGGGAATATCTCCTGGAGAAGGAAATGACTACCCACTCCAGTATTGTTGCCTGGATAATTCCATGGACAGAGGAGCCTGGTGGGCTATAGTCCACAGGTCGCAAAGAGTTGGACATGACTGAGCAACTAACATATACATAAATATGAAAGAGAAACAGACTCACAGACATAGAGAACAGATTTGTGGTTGCAAGGGTGGAGATGGAGTGAGGGATGGATGGATTGGGAAATTGGGGTTAACAGATGTAAGCTATTATATAGAGAGAATAGAAAAGCAACAGGGTCCTCTGTATAGCATAGGAAAATACTTCCAATATCCTGTGATAAATCATAATGGAAAAGAATATGAAAAATGTTTATATTTTTATATATATAATATAGATATATATGATTCACATTTCTATACAGCAGAAACTAACATAACATTGTAAATCAACTATCAATACTTCAATTTAAAAATCTTTTAAAGTAAAGAAAAAAATAAACCTATTTCCTTAAGGTTATGTAATCAATTAACTAGTTGATAATGGGAGCTGATATTTTACTCTAAATTCTGTTCATCTAAGCAAAAAGAATTCAGTCTCATTCTTTTAATAAATCCTATGAACCCTGGGAAATATGCTTAGCTTACATGGGGACTTACCACCTAAACTGAAGATCAAAATGCTTTTTTATAAAAATAATGTGAAACAAGAGTTTTACTCACCAACTTGTGAATGACAAAAATAAGGGACTACAGGTGGTAAATCTCCCTCCTTCACACACACACACACTCAGATACACACACACACACACATAAATCCTGAGCTCATTACATGGCACTGAACAAAGATACATCACTGAATGCACTTCAATTTCTTCTTTGTATTTAAACACTTGCTCTGGCAGCCTCAAATTTCACATTATCAGGTCTGTAGCACCTCTACACTGATATCTCCACATTAACACACATACTCAGGGAAAGACTTGCTACTTTTCATATCTTAATGGACTTTCAAGTATCAGGGTTCAACTTTTCCCAGAGAAATTTGCATTTTAAGACATATATGTATTTGCAGAAAGAAAGTTGTGGGTTTTTCTTAATTTTGTGTCCTAGTAAAATCAGCAACAAATGGATAGGAAAAACATTTGAGAGCAAACAAAGTTTTCCTTTGACGTCCTTGAAATAATATCATATGGCTCACTTCCTTTGTTGCCTTTGAGGAAGCCAAAATCTGGTCCCACACAGCCTACTGGCTCACATGGTCACATATTTGTAGAATATACATTCATAGGCATGGCCTGAAACCTGAAGGGTCATCTGTTTTTAGTGATTCTCCCAGAATTCCCTTTGTCAATATGTAACAGGTAAATGACTAGCACTGAAAGATTTGAATGACTGCACAGTTTAATTCAATTTTTGTTCTTATAATATCCCTGGGAAGTTAGATTGAGGTGACTGCCTGAAATTCAGTTATAATTACTTTTGTACAATAATGTTTCTTCTTTAGTTTACAAATTTCAATTATATACCCTTCAATTTGCAAACTATGAAAATGTTGTGCTCAGTCATTCATTTATTCATTCAACAAAACTCTATTGAGCTCAAATTATATCTACCCTGTAGAATTTACATTCTAATAGAGGAGACAGACAACAGAGGTAATAAGTAAAACCTATTAAAAGTTGATACATGCCATAGAAAAAAATGATTTAAAAAGTACATTGAGATTAAAAGAATGGGGAGATGCTAGAATTTAACAAGGTTTCAGTGGAAGTTTAAATGGCGATAATCAGGAAGACAAGACTTAAAGCATAAACCTGACCTATGCTGACAAAGCTCTGAATTTTCTAATTTTTGAAAGGAGAATGTTTAACTTAAATTAGAATGATGGCTGAAAGAGAGTAGCAACTATAATTAACATCCACCTATATAAACCATGTTATAAGAAAGATGTAGATTTCTGTCCTTACCATTCTTAACTCCATACCTCTATTCATTTTTAACTATATGCTTACAAAACTTAGGGCTTTCCTGGTAGCTCAGGTGGTAAAGAGTCTGCTCTCAATAATGCAGGAGACCCAGGTTTGATCCCTGGATGAGGAAGATCCCCTGGAGAAGGAAGTGGCAACCCACTCCAGTATTCTTGCTTTTAGAATTCCATGGACAGAGGAGCCTGGCAGGCTAGAGTCTGTGGATTCGTAGAGTCTGACCTGACTGAGCATCTAACACTTCCAATTTCACTTTCCAGACTTAACAGCCTCATAATTTGCCCATTATTTCTGTTTTTTTTTTTTTTTCCTCTTTCCTTTGGTCCCTTTCTTCCACTCTTTCATTTTATGCTGTATTCAGTGTTTAGAGTTATGTTCTTGAAATATGACTGTGCACTTGATCCTCATCTTCAAAATACTTCCATTTCTCCATTGCCTACAGAAATTCATAAGTCTGAATTAGTGTCTGTGTGTATCTTCTCAGTCACCAAGACATGTCTGACTCCTCAACCCCATGGACTGCAGCTCACCAGGCTCCTTTGTCCATTGGATTTCCCAGGCAAGAATACTGGAGTGTGTTGCCATTTCCTTCTCTAAGGATTTTTCCCAATCAAGGGATCCAAACTCTCATCTCCTGCATTGCAGGAAGATTACCATCTGAGCCACCAGGAAGCCTTACACTAGTGTGTAAGGTGTCTGAATAATTGCAGCCAAAAGAACTTTGTAAGAAATGTCACCTGTGACTTACTCACATTCTGTCCAGTTTGGACTGACCACATTTATATTCACCTAAGGACTGCTTTGTCATAGAACTTGTTCCATATCCCACCCACCACAAATTGCAGCTCAACTGCCACCTCCTCCAAGTAAATTTTTTTTTTCTGATTCTCTTTACCCTTAAAACCAAAGGAACTCTCTCTTCTATTAATTTTGTTCCATTAGAGCATAGCTCACTTGGTAAAGAATCTGCCTGCAATGCAGGAGACCCCAGTTCGATTCCTGGGTTGGGAAGATCCCTTGGAGAAGGGATAGGTTACCCAGTCCAGTATTCTTGGGCTACCCTTGTGGCTCAGCTGATAAAGAATCCACCTGCAATGCAGGAGACCTGGGTTTAATCCCTGGGATGGGAAGATCCCTGGAGAAGGGAATGGCTACCCACGCCAGTATTCTGGCCTGGAGAATTCCATGGATTGTAAAGTCCACGGGGTCGAAAAGAGCTGGACATGACTGAGAAACTTTCACTTCACTTCACTTCATTAGACTATTAGCTCTATTTTATTAAATATGATTAGGAAATAAATAGGCTAAATATATGTAAGCCTTACAATTTAGATCAATGTATCAATATGCTGAGTATTCTTTCTAATATATAGTAGTGCATAAAAAGTTATGAGGTTTGTCTGGTTCTAATTCATATATTCCCAAATCATCTGATCATGGATCTTTTTTTATTTTAATTGCCTTACTCCTGTGAACATGTGGTGCTGTGCTGTGCTTAGTCCCACAGTTGCGTCTGACTCTTTGCAACACCATGGACTGTACTGCCAGGCTTCTCTGTCCATGGGGGTTATCAAGGCAAGAATACTAGAATGGGTTCTCATTCCCTCCTCCAAGGGATCTTCCCAACCCAGGGATCAAACACTGGTCTCCCACATTACAAGTGGATTCTTTACCATTTGAGCCACCACGGAAGCTCAAGAATATTGGAATGTGTAGCCTATCCCTTCTCCAGGGAATCTTCTTGACCCAGGAATCAAACTGGGGTCTCCTGCATTGCAGGCAGATTCTTTATCAGCTGAAATTCCAGGGAAGTCCCTCCTATGAACATATTGGTAAACTATTGTTCAGATAAACATTTTTTTGGTAATGTTAGGTTAAAAATCATGAACTAATAGTTACACATCTCCTATCTTCTTTTATCTGTTACTTAATTTCTGAAATGTCATACAAATAAATAAGAATTTAAAAGTCAGTTGTCTTGGAACTTCTCTGACTATCCAGTGGTTAAGACTTTGCCTTCCAATGCTGAGGGTGTGGGTTCAATCCCTGGTTGGGAAGTTAAGATCCCACATGCCTTGTGGCCGAAAAACCAAAACATAGAAACAGTATTGCAGCAAATTCAGTAAAGACTTCAAAATTGGTCCATATCAAAAAAATCTTTAAAAAAAAAATTCAGCTTTCTTGAAACTCTGTGTTTCAGGATGGCATCAATATTTCCCAGATGCTAAAACACTCTGTGATCATTTCACAATATGTAAAACTATTGTACCACTATGTTCAGCATCTGGCACTAATACAGTTTTGTGGGTCATTTACACTTCAATCAAATATGTAAAATAAATGAAGAAAACAAAAAGGGAAAAAGCAAATGAAAGAAAAAGTTTAAAGTTACTATCAGTGATAACATAATGCAGTTAATTTTTACTTGAGGCTCAAATGTTTGGTTAAGAATTTTATATACTTTTCACTTGGACACTGAAATATATTGTCTTAAATTCATAGTTTAGGCATTAAAATGTGTCCTGGTAAAATTCACTGTAAAAAGCCTAGGATCCTAGAATAGAGACTATTTCCAGGACCAATTTTATGAATAAATTAAAACATATTGAGTTTAAAAAGAGAGCCCAGCCTGGTATCTCCATCTGCGAGTGATGACCAGTTAGTTTGGTAGATATGACTAGCTAAACACGGTGTTTCATTGAAGAAAACAGCCTCCCCAAAGGATATTAAGTCTGCCAGTTTGAACCAAACACATGACCAAATAGTGAGACTTGTACAAGTGAATGTAGGAATGAACAAATAAAGGAAATCCCTGTGTTTATCAGTAGATAAAGGGGCAAGAGGATAAGAAGACACTCTGACTGTCATGAGTAATGCCTTACCACTGCATTGAAAAGAGAGAGCATAAAAGAGAACAAGGATAAAAAAGGATAACTTCAGATGTCCTATTTGGCCTACATCAATAGCTCTTAATCAAGGGCAGGATTGCCTACTAGAAGACACTTGGAAATGTCTTGAGAAATGTTGGTTTGTTGTTAAGTGGAGTGGGGCCAGGGATCCTATTGGCATCTGTTTGTAGAGGTCAGGAGCGTCATTCAACATGCTACAGTGCACAGAACAGGTCCCACCACAAAAGAATCATTTGTCTCAAAATATTCACAGTGCCGCTGTTGAGAAATCTTTGTCTATACTGAGTTCAGAACTTGTGAGTTGAGATATATTTTGTGTAATGGAGAAAGCATTTATAACATTGCTTCATGGAATGTCTGAAGATTTTCCCTGTTTTTGTTTTAGTGTTTCTATGCAGCATTTTTTGTTGAAGAAACTTCTTCTCCAAGGGAATCATTAGAGTCAGCACAACAAAACATAAGGGCAAGTAGACACAAAGTAATTAATAATATGAGATACATACAATGGGGCCATTAGGTTCTCATGATGATGACTCACAACATAGAGAAGTTTTAAATGCTCAGTGAAAGGTTTATAACGCTTTCTTTAATTCACTGCCATTTCCTCAGATTGTCTCCTAAAAATTTAAAAAGTAAGTTTTTAAATGATCTTATGCAAACAAAATGTATTTGTTTAATGCTTATCAATAATAATAAACTGAATAACAATAAACTCCCTTATTTACGTATTGTGGGTGTGTATATGAATATGCTGTCCTTAAAAATACACCTCTCTTCTTTTGAATCTTCTAAACTAAGTTTCATGATTGGGGCAAAAATTATAATATTGTCTGATGTGTTTCTATGTATGTGTGTATGTTAGTCATTCAGTTGTGTCCAACTCTGCGATCCTGTGGACTGTAGCCTGCCAGGCTTCTCTGTAAATGGAATTCTCCAGGAAAGAATACTGGAGTGGGTAGCTATTCCTTTCTTCAGGGGATCTTCCTGACTCAGGAATCAAACTCTGGTTTCCCACATTGCAGGCAGATTCTTTATCATTTGAGTCATCAGGGAAGCCCCTGATGTGTTTCTAAATATATGTAAAAGGGCTTTTTATGACATTTATATGTTAAATAGGTGAAGATAAAGAGATGAGATAAGATTACCACACTTCATTTGAACAGATACTATGGTGACACTAGTAGATGGGTAAGTTACATATAAAACGTAATACCGAGAACCACCTTTATAAAAGGTACACAAAGAGATATACTAGGAAATATTATATGTGTGTGTGTGTGTGTGTGTACAAATAAATATGCAAGTAGTTCACAAAAAAGCAGGAAAAATGGAGGGAAAAAATCAAGAGAAACAAATAGAAAGCAAAAACTTAAGCCCTAATTTTTAATTACTTGAAATGTAAATAGTCCAAATACACCAGCTACAAAACAGATTGGTAGATCATTTTTTAAAACATAATGAAGTGACTCCCTTGGCAGTCCAGTAGTTAAAACTCCACACTCCCAATACCAGGAGCATGGGTTCATTCGTGGTTGGGAAAAGAAGACCCCACATGCCAGGAGGCATGGTCAAAATAAGTAAATAAATAAATAGAAATAAAAACATGATCCAACTATGTGCTCTCTACTAGAACCTTATTTCAAATATAATAATTTAGGCTGGATGAAAGCTAAAGGGTGGGGAATGATACACCCTGCCAACACTGATTGAAGGAAAGCAAAATTGTGCCTACCCATGTCAGATGGAATTTAGAGTAATAAATATTACCAAAGTGACATTATTATAATGCCACCATGCACTATCATTATCAGAAAAGCATCAGCTCTCTAAGAAGACATAGCAGTGAAATAAGTATAAACCATACCAGAGATACAAAATTTATGAATCAAAAATTGATCAAATTGGAAGAAGAAATAGACATAATTACACTTGGAAACATCGACACTTCTCTCTCAGCATTTGACAGAACAACCAGAGAAAAAGACAGTATGGATATGGAACTTTGAACACCATCAACCAGCCATATCTAGTCAACATTTGTAGAACACTCCATCTGACAGCAGAATACACATTCTTCTCAAGCACCTACAGATCATAAACCAAGATAAACCACATTCTGATCATAAAACAAATCTCAATAAATTTAAAAGAATTCCATTGTGTTTGGACTATAAAGTGAAAAGAAAGTGAAGTTGCTCAGTCGTGTCTGACTCTTTGCGACCCCATGGACTGTAACCTACCAGAGGAAACTGGTATGGGATTCTCCAGGCAAGAGTACTGGAGTGGGTTGCCATTTCCTTCTCCAGGGGATCTTCCCAACCCAGGGATTGAATCTGGGTCTCTGACATTGCAGGCATATGCTTTACCATCTGAGCCACCAGAGAAACCTATATGTTCGGAGTATATTCTTCAAATATGTGAGATGAAACTAGAAATCTGTAACATAAAGATAACAAAACACTCCAAATACTTTGCAAATGCACACGTTTTTCAATAAGCCATTACCAAATCAGAACTCTCAAAGCAAATCAAAAAGTATAGTTAACTGATTGGAAGTAAAAATGTAGCATATCAAAATTGTGGGACACAGATAAAGCTGAGCTAAGAGAGAAGTTTATAGTGCTAAAGGCAATTATAAAACAGGAGAAAATTCAAATCAGTCATTCAAGCTTTCATTTCGAAAACCAAGAAAACAGAAGAGCATATAAAACCAAAAGCAAAGAGAATGAACAAAATAATAAACAGTAGAAATCAATAAAATTAAAAGCAGAAAACCAATATAGAAAATCAATGAAAAAAAGTGTTGGTTCTTTGAAAAGTTTAGTAAAATTGCCAAGCCTACATTAAGATTGACAAAGAAAAAAAAAAGAGTGAGAGAGAGAGATAACACACATGTTACCAATAACAGAAATAAAACAGGAGATACAGCCACAAGCCTGAAGATAGCAAAAGGATACTGAGAGAATACCAGAAACAACTCTGCAAACAGGGATTTTAAAATTTAGAGGAAACAGATCACTTTCTCAAAAAACAAAAACAATCTCAACTCATCCATTAGGAAATAGGTAATTTGAGTAATTATTATAATTATTAAGGAAATTGTATTTGTGATTTAAAAATACCTAAAACAGAAATCTTCATGCCTATGCGGTTTCACTGTGTAATGTGAGCTTATAAGGTTTTTGCAGACTCTCTTCATCAAGCTAAGGGAATTTCCCTGTATTCCTAGATTTGCTCTTTGAAAGACCCTGATGACGGGATTGAAAAAAAAGATACAGGGTGGAAGAAAAATATTTGCCAAACACAGACCTTAGTTACCATAATAGCTCAAATATATAAAGAACTCTCAAAACCCAACAGGAAATGAAACCAAGCAATCCAATCAGAATATGGTCAAAGACATGAAACTTTTCATTGAAGAGGATATACGGATTGCAAATAAGCATATAAAAGATTTCCCATATCATTATCCATTCAGGTCAGGTCAGGTCAGTCGCTTAGTCATGTCCAACTCTTTGCAACCCCATGAATCACAGCATGCCAGGCCTCCCTGTCCATCACCAACTCCCGGAGTTTACCCAAATTCATGTCCATCAAGTCGGTGATGCCATCCAGCCATCTCATCCTCTATCGTCCCCTTCTCCTCCTGCCCCCAATCCCTCCCAGCATCAGGGTCTTTTCCAATGAGTCAACTCTTTGCATGAGGTGGCCAAAGTATTGGAGTTTAAGCTTCAACATCAGTCCTTCCAATGAACACCCAGGACTGATCTCCTTTAGGATGGATTGGTTGGATCTCCTTCAGGGAAGAGGGAAATGCAAATTAGAACATCAGTGGGATGTAATTACACACCTATCAGAATAGCTAAAATTTAAAATATAGACAATACCAGATATTGAGAAGAGTATGATGAAACTAACATTATCCATACATTGTTGATGGCAATGTCAAACAGTGGAGTCTTCTGGAAAACAGTTTAGCAGTTTCTTAAAAATCTGTCATATGCAACTACTTTATGACCTAGCAAGTTGCACTTTTACATATTTATCCTAAGAGAAAGGAAGATCCTGTAAACAACTGTTTATAGCAGTTTTCCTCCTAATATGCCAAAATTGAAAACAACTCATAAGTTGAGTTGGGTGAATGATTAAACAAACTGTGGTACATCCATACCATGGAATACTCCTGCTACTGCTGCCGCTAAGTCGCTTCAGTCGTGTCCAACTCTGTGAGACCCCATAGACGGCAGCCCATTAGGCTCCTCTGTCCCTGGGATTCTCCAGGCAAGAACACTGGAGTGGGTTGCCATTTCCTTCTCCAATGTGTGAAAGTGAAAAGTGAAAGTGAAGTAGCTCAGTCAGGTCTGACTCTTAGGGACCCCATGGACTGCAGCCTACCAGGCTTCTCCTCCATGGGATTCTCCAGGCAAGAGTACTGGAGTGGGGTGCCATTGCCTTCTCCTGCCATGGAACACTACTCACAAACAAAAAAGAATCTGTTGACATAGGAACAACCTGAAGGAATCTCCTCAGAATTATCCTGAGTGAAAAAGGCAAATCCTGAGTTACATAATGTAATATTCAATTTATAAAACATTCTTGAAATGGCAAATGCTATAGAAATGGAGAACAGATCAACAGTTGCTACAGATTGACAAAAGGGTGGAAATGGGAGAAAGGTATGAGTGGCTATGAAAGGGCAACATGAGGGATGCTCGGTGTGATAGAAAAGTTCTGCATCTTAACTGTAAGGTCAACATCTTGGTTGTGATACTGTTCCATAATTTTGCAAGATGTTACCATTGGCCTAAATTGCGTGATGGATACATGAGATTACTCCACATTATACTTTATAACTCATATGAATCTATAAAGCAACAATTTAATTTTTTACTGTACATTTTATTTTTCTGGTAACTTATTTAATTTAAAAAATTTATTGGGGTATAGTTCCTGTACAATGTTGTGTTAGTTTCTGCTGTATAACACAGTAAATCAGCTATATGTATACAATCTTCATCCCTTCTTCCTGACCCTCCTTCCTACCCACTCCCATCCCACCCATCCAAGCTACCACAGAGCACTGAGCTGAGCTCTCTGCACTATACCATAGGTTCCCACTAGGTATTGTTTTAAACATGGCAGTGCACATATGTCAATTTCAATCTCCCAGTTCATCCCATCCTTCTGCATATACTCTGTGTATACATTAGTCCTCTATGTCTTTATCTCTATTCCTTCCCTGCAAATAGACTCGTCTGAAACGGTAACCCACTCCAATATTCTTGCCTAGAGAATCCTGTGGACAGAGGAGCCTGGTGGGCTGCTGTCTGTGGGGTCATACAGAGTCAGACGTGACTAAAGCGACTTAGCAGCAGCAGCAGCAGTACCATTTTTCTAAATCCCACATACATACATTAATATAAAATACTAGTTTTTCACTTTCTGACTTACTTTAGGGTTTCCCTGGTGGCCCAGATGGTAAAGAATCAGCCTGCAATGATGGAGGCCTAGGTTTGATACCTGGGTAGGGAAGATCCCTTGGAGAAGGGATTGGCTACCCACTCCAGTATTCTTGACTGGAGAATTCCATTTATGGAGTTGCAAAGAGTCGAACATGATTGAGTGACTAATACTTACAACACTTCTGACTTACTTCACTCTGTATGACAGACTCTAGGTCCATCCACATCTCCACAATTGACCCAAATGTGTTTGTTTTAATGGCTAAGCAATATTCCAATTTCCATTGTATATATGTACCATACTTTATTCATTCATCTGTTGACGGACATTTGGTATGCTTCCATGTCCTGATTCTTGTAAATATTGTTGCAATGAACATTGGGGTACATGTGTTTTTTTGAATTATGGTTTTCTTAGGCTATATGCCTAGTAGTGGGATTACTGGGTCATATGGTAATTCTAAGCCACATTTGTCTTCTTTTAGGTTATTTACATTAAACCAATTAACGTTTGCCAGGTTTTGACCAGCTGTCAATCTGCTCTTAAGAGACATTTCAATGACTTGCAAGCATTTATGATCTCCCAAGCCGATAGGACAGGGAGATCACTTTCTCCCCCACAAATTCATCAAAAGAACATTTCAACACTGAGTAAATTCCACAAAACAACTTCTGAATGCCAGCAGAGGACATCAGACACCCAGAAAAGCAGCCCATTGTCTTTTAAAGGAGATGTTTCATCAACGGTGCTGTATAGATGGAGAAGTCTTGAGGCTACTATAATCTCCCAAGCCAAATAGTCAGTTAGTGGTGGTTCCCCAGAGTACTTTGCTGAACTGTGTAGTGAGTCCACACATAGACCAAGCAGGAAAAAGTGCCATAACTGATTATCAATGTCTAAGGTGGACGTGGAGATAAGGGGGTGGCAGATGACATCTTTGATCTGTTGAGCAGCATAAACACATAAACAGTGTGTTTAATACTGAAAATTTACTGTATCAGACTATTAAAAAAATAAGCAGAGGTAATAAATAATACTCCCTAGTGATGTAGAGAAGATACCAAAACCATAGAGACCTTTTAAAAAAGGATCAATGTAAGGGAAAGAACTTTCCATAGAGAGGAAAGCATGCACATGAGCATAGAGAGAAGCTCTGCTTGACTGTAACATAGCAATCCTGCATATTACACATCCTGTCAGACCTCTCCACCATGGCCCGTCCGTCTTAGGTGGCCCCACACTGCATGGCTTATTTTCATTGAGTTAGACAAGCTGTGGTCCATGTGATCAGATTGGCTAGTTATCTGTGATTATGGTTTCAGTCTGTCTGCCCTCTGATGCCCTCTCTCCGTGCCTATCGTCTTACTTGGTTTTCTCTGGTGGGAAGGATGAGATAGTTGGATGGCATCACCGACTCAATGGACATGGGTTTGGGTGGACTCCAGGAGTTGGTGATGGACAGGGAGACCTGGCGTGCTGCAATTCATGGGGTCGCAAAGAGTCGGACACGATTGAGTGACTGAACTGAACTGAATCCTGCATAAGAATGGCAGGAAGTGAGGCAGAACAGACAGCTTGGGTTTACTTGGTCTTGAACTCTTTATAGCATGCTAAGGGTTTCAGTTATTCACAATGTTTAATAATGGTTAGAAGCAGGGGCACATTATAATTTTAAATATTTTTTTTCTTTTTAGAAGTATATAGATTGGGTATTTTTGTCTGAACCATCATAATCATTTTTATACACAAAAGCAGCATCACTTGCCAAAAAGCAGATAGAAAGAATCTGCTTCATCCAGTACTACTGGCAACATCCCTTGAAGAGTTTG
This sequence comes from Bos indicus, assembly GCF_029378745.1. NCBI lineage: Eukaryota > Metazoa > Chordata > Mammalia > Artiodactyla > Bovidae > Bos > Bos indicus. The sequence continues at coordinate 114,395,962 of NC_091761.1, forward strand.
TTCTTTCTCCAATATACCTGGCTTGCTCAAAACTATCTTAGGTCAGAAAAACACCTGAGAAAAATTAATTTAAATTGCATTAGTTTTTACAACTGGTGCATAAAGATATAAACACCATACCTCTAAAGAATCATATGGTGCATCACACAAGTAGCTGTGGATTTCTTGGTATGCATCAATTAAATACATGATAAAACCGCAGCTCCTAACCTGGCTGACCATCATGCTCATCCAGGGAACGTTAAAAATCTAAACTCCTAGGCTCTATGCAAATTTACTCAATGAATCTCTTAAAGGGTACCTAAGCTCTCAAGTGGTCCTAACTTTGGACAAGTTTGAAAAAACCATGCTGCTGCTGCAGCAAGTGGTCGAGTCAGTCGTGTCCGATTCTGTGCAACTCCATAGACCACGGCTCACCAGGTTCCCCCATCCCTGGGATTCTCCAGGCAAGAACACTGGAGTGGGTTGCTATTTCCTCCTCCAGTGCATGAAAGTGAAAAGTGAAAGTGAAGTCGCTGAGTCTTGTCCGACTCTTAGCGACCCCATGGACTGCGGCCCACCAGGCTCCTCCGTCCATGGGATTTTCCAGGCAACAGTGCTGGAGTGGGGTGCCATTGCCTTCTCCAAAAAACACCATATTAAAATTGAAAGCTTGTTATGGGCTGAACTGTAGCCCCCAAAATTTGTATATTGAAGCCTTAACTCTCAGAACCTCCAAATGTAACTGTATTTGGAGATAAGCCCTCTAAAGAAGTAATGATGTTAAAAATGAAGCCATGAGTGTGGGCCCTACAACAATCTGACTGGTGTCCTTATATGAAGAGGAACTTTGGCAGAGAAACAGCAAGATGTAGCACACACAGGAGAGCCATGTGAATACAAAGTAAGAAGCCAGCCACCTGCATATCACAGAGAGAGAACTCAGAAGAAACCAAACCTGCCAACACCTTGACCTTGGTCTCCAGAACTGAGAAAATAAATTTCTGTTGTTTAAGCCACCCAGTCTCTGGTATTTTGTTATAGAAGCCCTAGCACACTAATACAGGCTAAAATCCCATAGAATTTTGAACAAAATGATATTAAAGTGCTTGGTCTAGTAAGAAAAGTAAAGATCAGAGCAAAAGTGGAGAAGACCTAGCAACAGCCAGAAGGTAAATGAATAGGGAATCTTCCACTAAAACCGGAGTGGGCAAACTGCAGTCCACTGGACAAATCTGCCTCACCATCTTCTCTTGTCAATCAAATTTTACTGAAAAATATAGCCATGCTCATCCATTCATGAATGTCTGTGGATGTCTATGACAGCTCTCAGGTACTATGGCAAAGTTGAATAGCTGAAAAAGAAATTGTTTGGTCCATAAAGCCTAAAATATTTACTATTAGGCCCTTTACAGACAAAAAAAGATTGTTGGCTTCACACTAGAACATAAAGAACAGGAGAACAGGAACTTTTTCATTGTCAATAGAGCTTTCTGCAATAACTGAATTAGCCTATCTGTACTGACAACATGGTAGCCACCAGACATATAAGTCTATTCAAATTTAAATTAGTGACAATTAAAAATCAAAATTTATTTCCTCAGTCTCATTAGCCACAATCAAGTGTACATTGACTGCATATGTGGTCAATGGCCACCGTATGATAATACAGGTCTAGTTTTACTCCTCTTTGTATTCTCAGTGCCCAGATCAGTGCCTGGAAAATAATACACAGGATTTCCAGAGAGAATTGCTCATTTATGAGTAAATTTTTTTTTAATTTTAAAGTTTTATTTATTCCTTTACCCTTTGAAATAAAATGGTTTGTTTCTTTTTTTTTTAATTTTATTTTATTTTTAAACTTTACATAATTGTATTAGTTTTGCCAAATATCAAAATGAATCCATCACAGGTATACATGTGCTCCCCATCCTGAACCCTCCTCCCTCCTCCCTCCCCATACCATCCCTCTGGGTCGTCCCAGTGCACTAGCCCCAAGCAAATGAGTAAATTAATGAATCAGTGAGGAAGGATAATTACTCGCCTATATATAAGCATTAAAATTCACATTGAATTAAATTCCAAACTATGTCACTGTGGTCGGCAGAATTATAAAGAGATGTCCCCTAGAACACCATCTCATGGTTGTGTATGTGTGCATGTGTGTTTGCGTGCTCAGTCACATCCAACCTTTGTGACCCCATGGATTGTAGCCCACCAGGCTCTTCTGTCCATCTCATGCTTATTCAACTCTAATCTTTGTACTTCTTTGAAGAGACTTCCACCACACAATAGCAATCATCTCACACGCTAGTAAAGTAATGCTCAAAATTCTCCAAGCCATGCTTCAGCAATACGTGAACCGTGAACATCCTGATGTTCAAGCTGGTTTTAGAAAAGGCAGAGGAACCAGAGATCAAATTGCCAACATCTGCTGGATCATCGAAAAAGCAAGAGAGTTCCATAAAAACATCTATTTCTGCTTTATTGACTATGCTAAAGCCTTTGACAGTGTAGATCACAATAAACTGTGGAAAATTATGAAAGAGACGGGAATACCAGACCACCTGACCTGCCTCTTGAGAAATTTGTATGCAGGTCAGGAAGCAACAGTTAGAACTGGACATGGAACAACAGACTGATTCCAAATAGGAAAAGGAGTACGTCAAGGCTGTATATTGTCACCCTGCTTATTTAACTTATATGCAGAGTACATCATTAGAAATGCTGGGCTGGAAGAAGCATAAGCTGGAATCAAGATTGCCGGGAGAAATATCAATAACCTCAGATATGTAGATAACACCACCTTTATGGCAGAAAGTGAAGAGGAACAAAAAAGCCTCTTGATGAAGGTGAAAGAGGAGAGTGAAAAAGTTGGTTTAAAACTCAACATTCAGAAAAATGAAGATCATGGCATCTGGTCCCATCACTTTATGGAAACAGTGGAAACAGTGTCAGACTTTATTTTTCTGGGCTCCCAAATCACTGCAGATGGTGACTGCAGCCATGAAATTAAAAGACGCTTACTCCTTGGAAGGAAAGTTATGACCAACCTAGACAGCATATTCAAAAGCAGAGACATTACTTTGCCAACAAAGGTCCGTCTAGTCAAGGCTATGGTTTTCCCAGTGGTCATGTATGGATGTGAGAGTTGGACTGTGAAGAAAGCTGAGCACCGAAGAATTGATGCCTTTGAACTGTGGTGTTGGAGAAGACTCTTGAGAGTCCCTTGGACTGCAAGGAGATCCAACCATCCATTCTGAAGGAGATCAACCCTGGGATTTCTTTGGAAGGACTGATGCTAATGCTGAAACTCCAGTACTTTGGCCACCTCATGCGAAGAGCTGACTCATTGGAAAAGACTCTGATGCTGGGAGGGATTGGGGTCAGGAGGAGAAGGGGATGACAGAGGATGAGATGGCTGGAAGGCATCACTGACTCAATGGACATGAGTCTGAGTGAACTCCAGGTTTGGTGATGGACAGGGAGGCCTGGCGTGCTGCAATTCATGGGGTCGTAAAGAGCGGACATGACTGAGCGACTGAACTGAAATGAAATGAACTGAAGAGACTTCCCAGTTGTAATTTAGGTTATGCATCTTAAGACAGGGAGATGAAACTACAACATCCATGAGAGTCTAATCTAATCACATGAATCCTTAAAAGCAGAGAAATTTCTCTAGCTAGAGTCAGGAGAGAGATGTTGCAGAAGAGAAAGGCAGATGACATGAGTCAGAAGGGGAGCCAGAGAAATTATAGAGATGTGAAGAGGATTTCTTCACCCTTCACTGCTGGCTTGAAGGAGGCCACAATCTTTCAAATGCAGATGGCCTCCAGAAGCTGTGAACAGCCTTCAGCTGACAGCTGCATAGCACTGAATTCAATCAATAACCTGGAGTCAGTGAGCCTGGAAATGAATTCTCTCCCCACAGCCTCGAGACAGAGATACAACCATGTTCTAAGGCTCTAAGCAGGGAACCAGTAGGACCACCTGTGCCTGAACTTCTGACTCACAGAAACCATACGATCATAAAGCTGCTAAACTTGTGGTCATTTGTCATTTATATAGCCACAATGCAGACATTAAGTCTCCAAAAATTAGGTTTTCAGAGTTACTATAAATAAGGCATGAATAATTATATATCTGAGAGGAAAATGAACCCCTCCAGCTATTCCTTCTGAAGAGATTTGAGGGAAAGGCAAGTACTCAGCTTATATAAGGCAACCCTTCCTGGTTCAGAAATATATCTTCAGAGCAGTGCAAAAGTCAGCTGTGCTGGCCAAGTCAGATGGAACACAAGAGCCCCAAAAGATACTTCCTCTCAATCTTCACATCCCTCCCCAAGTTCTATATTAACTAAGGGCTTTGAAAAGAAAATTTCAAACCAAATTGGCCTGGAGCACTTCCATCTAAGGCAACACAGACACACACACAAATTCTCACAATCCCAGTAAATATGCCCCCATATTATCTTTAATCTTAATTTCCTCTGGAGTAGTTGATTTTCTTTCATATATCTCTTAAGATATGCTGTTAATCATGTTTAACACATAATTATAGAATTATTAGATGGGACCGCATCTAATCAATAATTAGATAAATAAATCTAATAATTAGATAATAAATCTAATCAATAATTCTAATATTATAGAATTATTCTCCAGGGACCGCAAACAAATATACATGTGATGAAACTATCAAAAACACTTAATATCTAGTAAATTATTTCCAAATACCTTTAAGGTAATGGCATACATTCAGAAATAGAAGCTGTCTTAATGCTAATCTATCAGTCTTATTCTAATTCCCCTTCTTTCCCTTCCATAACACAAAACCAAGGGGTAGAGGACATGAAACTTTGCAGTGGAAGAGAATACTTTGGTCCTTGTTAGTCTATGTAAAACTCATGTGAGCAGAATATTGGTGGAATTCACAAACACTCAGACAAAGGAGAAGAGACACAATGCTTGGAAACAGGAGAGGTTGGAAAAAGAGTATCTAGCATCCCCAGCCTCTATAATAGAACGTGAGTCTTGTCCAGAAGGAAAAAAGGAGATGGGAATGGTTGTCAAGTTTACAAACAAGAGGATATAACCCAGATGCATGGGTAGTTTAGTTAATGTATACTGGTTTTACCAGTTGTCTGCTGCTGCTACTGCTGAGTCACTTCAGTCGTGTCCAACTCTGTGTGACCCCATAGACAGCAGGCCACCAGGCTCCCCCGTCCCTGGGATTCTCCAGGCAAGAACACTGGAGTGGGTTTACCAGTTAGCTAGAGAATCTTACAATGAATCATCATCCAGCTTCCTGAAAAGAAGGTTAAGGAAGTGGTCAATTCTTAAATCCTAATATTACAAAAGGGAAGGAGAGGGAAGCAAATGTTTTATGAATCATCAATTCAGTTCAGTCGCTCAATCGTGTCTGACTCTTTGCAACCCCATGGACTGCAGCACACCAGGCCTCCCTATCCATCACCAGCTCCCAGAGTCTACTCAAACTCATGTCCATCAAGTCAGTGATGTCATCCAACCATCTCATCCTCTGTCATCCCCTTCTCCTTCATTAGAGTAAAACATAAACAAGGGGGAAATAGTATATAAGACTGAAGCCAGATCATAACAGCCTATGTACCAGATCCTACTAGTACCCCACCACCACCTACCCCTTGCCATATTCTCTCTACTAGTTTGGTGCCCTCATCTTCTGGTTGCCATGAGTATTGGTGATAAGGGCTTATGGCCTTATAATTCTCTGGGAAACTACTCATGGCTAGAGGGAGCCATCTTCACCTGAAATTGCTTAGTGTCTGCAATATTGGCGATGGCCTACAGGTACAAAAGGTGGTCTCCTTGCCTCAAGGTGGAAAAACTCACTGGTTGTCATTCACACTCCAGAGTACCCCAGGGGATCAGACTAGGGGTAGATGTCAGCTGAAACCACATCTCTGCTCAACTGCTTTCTTTACTTTTTCTTGTCTCCTTCTCTTCAGTACAAATTTCTGCTAAAAACATCTTCTTAAATATTACTTAGCCACAAAAAAAGAATGAAATAATGCCATTGCAGCAACATGAATCAACCTAAAAATTATCATACTAAGTGAAGTAAGCCAGAGAAAGAAAAATATTATATGATATCACTTATATGTAAAATCTAAAAAATAAATTTTTCTTAATATTTTTACTTATTTATTTTTTGCTATGCTGGGTCTTGGGTTGCTGTGTGTGGGCTTTTCTCTAGTTGCATCAAGTGGGGACTCTTCTCTAGTTGTGGCGCACGGGCTTCTCACTGTGGTGGCTCGTCTTGTTGTGCAGCATGGGTTCTAGGGTGCACGGGCTTCAGTAATTGCTCCATGTGGGCCCAGTAGTTGCAGCTCCCCAGCTCTAGCACACAGGCGTAATAGTTGTGGCCCATGAGCTTAGTTACCCTACAGCATGTAGAATCTTCCCAAACCAGGGACTGAACCAGTCTTCTGCATTTCCTTGGTGGTACAGTGCTGACAAAAAATTTTTTTAATGATACAATGAACTTATTTCTAAAACAGAAACAAACTCAGAGGCATAGAAAATGAATTTATGGTTAATAAAGGGGATAGTATTAGTCAATCATGGTGTTTGACTCTTTACAACCTCATGGACTGTAGCTCCCCAGGTTCCTCTGTCCAGGCAAGAATACTGGAGTGGGTTGTCATACTCTTCTCCAGGGGGTATTTCCAACGCAGGGATTGAATCTGGGTCTCCTGCATTGCAAGCAGATTCTTTACCATCTGAGCCACGAGGGAAGCCCCAAAAGGGGATAAGAGAAGGCATAAATTAGTAATTTGACTCTAAATGTATTCATACTACTGTGTATAAAATAGATAAACAAGGACATACAATGAGTTTGCAAAGATTTGGCCATACCTGAGTGACTACCACACATACACACTGTATAGCACAGGGTACTATTTTAAGGATCTTGTAATAAATTTTAATGAAAAAGAATCAAAAAGTTGTATATATATATACTGTATATAACAGAATAATTGCTGTACAGCTTAAACATTATAAATCAACTGTAGTTCAATTTTGAAAAATCTTCTTAATCATTTATTTGCAGAATAACCCATATCTCATATTTACTTCCAGGGGTTCTGATCTAAAGTAGTCAGGAGTGCCAAGCTAAGAAGTTTGGATTGTATTATATAAGTAATGAGGAGCTACTGAAGGTTTTAGAGAAGTCTATATTTTACACTGATTAGCTGGGCAACGAGTTAGAAAGAATTAAGCAAAATAGATCCCCCTCCATTACTAATTATCACACAAAAGGAAAGGTCTTAAAATTATATATTAAAAAGAGAGAAGAAACACTTTCAAAGAGCCCCACTTTATGACCTTCAGTTCAGTTCAGTTCAGTCGCTCAGTCGTGTCCAACTCTTTGTGACTCCAGGAATCACAGCACGCCAGGCCTCCCTGTCCATCACCAAACCCGGAGTTCACTCAGACTCATGTCCATTGAGTCAGTGATGCCATCCAGCCATCTCATCCTCTGTCGTCCCCTTCTCCTCCTGCCCCCAATCCCTCCCAGCAACAGAGTCTTTTCCAATGAGTCAACTCATCGCATGAGGTGGCCAAAGTACTGGAGTTTCAGCTTTAGCATCATTCCTTCCAAAGAACACCCTGGACTGATCTCCTTTAGGATGGACTGGTTGGATCTCCTTGCAGTCCAAGGGACTCTCAAGAGTCTTCTCCAACACCACACTTCAAAAGCATCAATTCTTCGGCACTCAGCCTTCTTCACAGTCCAACTCTCACATCCATACATGAACACTGGAAAAACCATAGCCTTGACTAGACGGACTTTTGTTGGCAAAGTAATGTCTCTGCTTTTCAATATGCTATCTAGGTTGGCCATAAGTAAGCCTCTTTTAATTTCATGGCTGCAATCACCATCTGCAGTGATTTTGGAACCCAAAAAACAAAGTCTGACACTGTTTCCACTGTTTCCCCATCTATTTCCCATGAAGTGATGGGACCAGATGCCATGATCTTAGTTTTCTGAATGTTGAGCTTTAAGCCAACTTTTTCAGTCTCCTCTTTCACTTTCATCAACAGGCTTTTTAGTTCCTCTTCACTTTCTGCCATAAGGGTGGTGTTATCTGCATATCTGAGGGTATTGATATTTCTCCTGGCAATCTTGATTCCAGCTTGTGTTTCCTCCAGCCCAGCATTTCTCATGATGTACTCTGCATATAAGTTAAATATGCAGGGTGGCAATATACAGCCTTGACGTACTCCTTTTCCTATTTGGAATCAGTCTGTTGTTCCATGTCCAGTTCTAACTGTTGCTTCCTGACCTGCGTAAAGGTTTCTCAAGAGGCAGGTCAGGTGGTCTGGGATTCCCATCTCTTTTAGAATCTTCCACAGTTTGTTGTGATCCATACATCGAAGTCTTTGGCATGGTTGATAAAGCAGAAGTAGATGTTTCCCTGGAACTCTTTTGCTTTTTCGATGATCCAGTGGATGTTGGCAATTTGATCTCTGGTTCCTCTGCCTTTTCTAAAACCAGCTTGAACATCTGGAAGTTCACGGTTCACGTATTGCTAAAGCCTGGCTTGGAGAATTTTGAGCATTACTTTACTAGTGTGTGAGATGAGTGCAATTGTGCAGTAGTTTGAGCATTCTTTGGCCTTGCCTTTCTTTGGGATTGGAATGAAAACTGCCCTTTTCCAGTCCAGTGAGTTTTCCAAATTTGCTGGCATATTGAGTGCAGCATTTTCACAGCATCATCTTTCAGGATTTGAAATAACCCAACTGGAATTCTATCACCTCCACTAGCTTTGTTTATGACCTTAGGTATGTGTTAGTCGCTCAGTTGTATCGACTCTCGGCAACCCATAGACTGTACCTCTGTCCATGGAATTCTCCAGGCAAGAATACTGGATTAGGTTGCCATTGCCTTCTCTAGGGGATCTTTCTGATCCAGGGATCAAATCTGGGTCTCCTGCACTGCAGGTAGATTCTTTACCGTTTGACCTTATTGATTTATTCAAAATATAATTATAATATTTTTATTACAAAAATCTCTGACAAGAATACTTATGGCTATTATTTGACAGAAGTTTGTAATTTAAAAGTTTGCTTTAAAAAAAATAAATAAATAAAAGTTTGCTTTTGTTTCTTTTTATAACCTTGAAGTACTTTTTATTCTTCCTGTGACATTTCCCACCCATATCCACTAAGGGCTAAACAATAGAAAATAGATTTACCTTTAGCAAGAATGACTTATGCTAGATATAGATTTTGTTTATTTGTCTGTTTTAAAGGCAAGATTTAAACTCAGGAGTAAAGGTAGGCCCTTGTAAATTTTCTGAGCCTAGGTGGAAAACCCTAAAAAAAAAGTCTAAAAATCTACCTATATTTGATGTTTTGGGTATAACTTAGCCTAAGTTCTTGATCACAGTCAGAATTCCCTTCAGAAATTCCCTCTGATGGCTGATTCCAGGTAACTGACAGGGCTTAACAATCAAGAGCTGAAGTGTCAGGCTTAAGACATGAAAAAGAAATATATGTGATTTTCATACAAAATGCTTACAGTTGATACCTACCTATCTCTAAATAATGTATTTGCCAGAAACCAATGAAAGAGATTTCTATTCACAGTCATAGAGGTTACAAGCAAAGTCTATTGTTGCAAAAATCTAAAAATATATGCAAAGTTACTTTATCTCCCCCCAGTGAGATAAAACTAATTATGTAGCAACTAAATTTAGGTCTTCTAGTTGTACTGTGAAAGACTGGAAACTGTTTACCAATGTAGCCTTCTATTCAGATAACTTTCAACCCTATGGTCCTAGGAACAAGCCCCAAAGAAAAGAGGAAAAACAGCAAGAACCATAACATTTCCTTCTTTCATTCACTTTGAAAGTCATGGAGTATAATATTTAAGATAATAAAGTACAGTACTTTTGGTTTCACCCCCTAAACAAATTTTTACTCATCTCCTAATATGTGCATAGTCTTAAAACTAGTGCTGTGAGCTTGTATTACAGAGATTTACATATAGTAAACACAAAAATTTACTCATTAGCATTAAAACTTCATATATATACCATGAGGAATTTTAATTTTCAAAGCTAACAGTAACATCCTATAAAGTAAAAGAGCTTTCTGATGATTTCAAATTCCCTCAATCTCCTAGGTTTTTAAGATATGGTAGTAAAATGAGTTTTGGTGCATTCTTCTATTTATCACAGAAATATTTTTTTGAGTATCTATATATCTTAGGCACTGTTATAGTCACTAGAGATAGAGCAATAAGCAAAAGAGACAAAAATCCTTGTCATCAAAAAGATTGCATTATACTAATAGAAATAGACATCAATGAAAATAAATAAGGAAAAATATAATATGATAAATGGTAACATACTCTATTGGAACAAATATAGTAATTCAAGAAAGGAGTAGGTGATTCAGCATTTAAGACAAGGGAACAATTATGTATTTAAATAAACAGGGAAGAACTCAGTAGGAAAATTAGATCTTCTCAAATGAAATAGCTAAGGAAGTTGAAAGAGTAGTCAGGCAAATATCTAGAAGAAATAATTATCCAAGCAGAATAGTGATTTCAAAGGAAAATGCACGGAAGTTTGTAGAATAGACAGCATACCACTACGGTTTTTGATGAATGAAAATGTAATAAAACAAAGTAAGATATGTTATGGCAAGATCAAGTAGGGCTCTATTAGCAACTTTGACTTTTCCTTGTGTCCTAGAGGGGTGGATAGCTGTGGGAGAAAAAGAGAAGCAAAAGGCAAAGGAGAAAAAGAAAGATATACCCATTTGAATACAGAGTTCCAAAAATAGCAAGGAGAGATAAGAAAGCCTTCCTCAGTGATCAATGCAAAGACATAGAGGAAAACAACAGAATGGGAAAGGCTAGAGATCTCTTCAAGAAAATTAGAGGTAACAAGGGAACATTCCATGCAATGATGGGCACAATAAAGGACAGAAATGGTATGGATCTAACAGAAGCAGAAGATGTTAAGAAGAGGTGGCAAGAACTCACAGAAGAAGTGTACAAAAAAGATCTTCATGACCCAGATAATCATAATGGTTTAATCACTCTAGACATCCTGGAAAGCAAAGTCAAGTGGGCCTTAGGAAACATCACTATGAACAAAGCTAGTGGAGGTGATGGAGTTCCAGTTCAACTATTTCAAATCCTGAAAGATGATGCTTTGAAAGTACTGCACTCAATATGCCAGCAAATTTGGAAAACTCAGCAGTGGCCACAAGACTGGAAAAGGTCAGTTTCATTCAAATCCCAAAGAAAGGCAATGCCAAAGAATGCTCAAACTACCTCACAATTGTACTCATCTCACACGTTACTAAAGTAAAGCTCAAAACTCTCCAAGCCAGGCTTCAATAGTATGTGAACCGTGAACTTCCAGATGTTCAAGCTAGATTTAGAAAAGGCAGAGGAACCAGAGATCAAATTGCCAGCATCTGTTGGGTCATTGAAAATACAAGAGAGTTCCAGAAAAACATCTACTTCTGCTTTATTGACTATGCCAAAGTCTTTGACTGTATAGATCACAACAAACTATGGAAAATTCTGAAAGAGATGGGAATACCAAACCATCTGACCTGCCGCCTGAGAAATCTGTACGCAGGTCAAGAAGCAACAGATAGAACTGGACATGGAACAATAGACTGGTTTCAAATTGGAAAAGGAGTACATCAAGGCTGTATATTGTCACCCTGCATATTTAACTTATATGCAGAGTACATCATCGGAGAAGGCAATGGCACCCCGCTCCAGTACTCTTGCCTGGAAAATCCCATGGACGGAGGAGCCTAGAAGGCTGTAGTCCATGGGGTCACTAGGAGTCGGACATGACTGAGCAGCTTCACTTTCACTTTTCTCTTTTGTGCATTGGAGAAGGAAATGGCAATCCACTCCAGTGTTCTTGCCTGGAGAATCCCAGGGACGGGGGAACCTGGTGGGCTGCTGTCTATGGGGTCCCACAGAGTCAGACACGACTGACGCGACTTAGCAGCAGCAGCAGAGTACATCGTAAGAAACACTGGGCTGGATGAAGCCCAAGCTGGAATCAAGATTGCCAGGAAAAAAATCAATAACCTCAGATATGCAGATGACACCACCTTTATGGCAGAAAGTGAAGAAAATCTAAAGAGCCTCTTGATGAAAGTGAAAGAGGAGAGTGAAAAAGTTGGCTTAAAACTCAACATTCAGAAAACTAAGATCATGGCATCCGGTCCCACCACTTTATGGTAAACAGATTGGGAAACAGTGACAAACTTTATTTTTGGGGCTCGAAAATCACTGCAGATGGTGACTGCAGCCATGAAATTAAAAGATACTTGCTTCTTGGAAGGAAAGTTATGACCTGCCTAGACAGCATATTAAAAAGCAGAGACATTACTTTGTCAACAAAGGTCCATCTAGTCAAGGCTATGGTTTTTCCAGTAGTCATGTATGGATGTGAAAGTTGGACTATAAAGAAAGCTGAACACTGAAGAATTGATGCTTTTGAACTGTGGTGTTGGAGAAGACTCTTGAGAGTCCCTTGGACTGCAAGGAGATCCAACCAGTCCATCCTAAAGGAGATCAGTCCTGAATACCCATTGGAAGGACTGATGCTGAAGCTAAAACTCCAATACTTTGGCCACCCGATAAGAAGAACTGACTCATTTGCAAAGACCCTGATGCTAGGAAAGATTGAAGGCAGGAGGAGAAGGGAACAACAGAGGATGAGATGGTTGGATGGCACCGCCGACTCAATGGACATGAGTTTGGGTAAACTCCAGGTGTTGGTGATGGACAAGGAGGCCTGGCGTGCTGCAGTCCTTGGGGTCACAAAGAGTCGGACATGACTGAGCGACTGAACTGAACTGAACTGAACTGTGTCCTAGAGAAGTCACTGGAGGTTTTGAACAGAATCATGATATTACCCACTTTATCTTTTTTTTTTTTTTCATATGCACTATATGACATATGGGATCTTAGCTCCTCAACCAAGGATCAAATCTGTGCCCCCCTGCAGTGGAAGCACAGAGTCTTAACCACTGGACCACAAGGGAAGTCCCCCCATGTTATCTTTTAATGAGATCAAAGTGCATACTCTAATTTAAAAACAAACAAACAAGCAAAAAAAAGAACTATAATGATGTCAATAGACACCAGGTCTACAGTTTTGGCTCTAAGAAAATAAAAAGATAACAGTGACATATGGTAATGTCTGTGGGTACAGTGAGAAACAGGGAGAGTCCAGTAACTTTTAAAGTAGATCCAAAAAAATGTGCTAACATGGTTGGAGTAGAGTAGGGGAGAAGTAGTCAAGGTTTTCTACCAGAGCTTTGGAAGAATTTGAGTTGAAACAATTAACTAGGATGGGGAATACTTAAGGGAGCAGGTTTGGAGAGGATATGAGGAATTCAGATTTGGACATTACATCAGTTTTCTGGGGCTGTTGTAACAGAGTCACAAATGGTGTGGATTCAATAATACAAATTTTTTGTCTCACAGTTCGGGAGGCTGGAAGTTCAAAATCAAGGAGACAGCAGGGTTGGTTCCTTCTGAGGTTGTGAGGAAAGGATCTCTTCCAGATCTCTCTCTTTGGCTTGTACATACTATCTTTTATCCATGTCTTTTCACACTGTCTTCCTTCCTTGAGTGTCTCTGTCCAAATTTCCCCCTTAAACAAGGACACCAATCACATTGGACTACAGTCCACTCTAGTGACTTCAGTTCAACTTGATTATCTCTGAAAATGCTTTAATCTCCAAACAAGGTCACATTTTGAGGAACTAGAGGTTAGAATTTCAACATATTAGAGAGGTGGAGGGGACACAATTCAATCTATAACAGACATGGCAAGATCAGGTTAACAAAATGCTATGTTATCTGTCCACGCCAGGTTAAATGTTAAAATTATAGTGACATAATATAAATTCTAGAAATAGAATGTCCCAAATAATGTTAAATGCCTTTATTGAGGTCAAGATTTGTCATTCTTTTTGTTTGTTTGGTTGGTTTTAAACTTCACATGCTTTTTAATATAGTGGATTAAATATATTAGAAAATGTTATCTGAGAAATTCTGTAGCTGTAATTCACAGTTTATTAAGGTTTTTTCAAATAAGAACATTTATAATCTTCCCTGACAAGAAGTATGAAGGCAGACAGATATAGGATCAAATAATTCAACCACTCAATTACGTCAGCACAACCCTTAGGCTGTTCATGTTTCACTTCTAGCATTCACAGAGCATTTCTACCATCCTGTGACTATCCTATGACACGACTGAGCGACTGAACTGAACTGATGACTATCCCCTTATCACCCCAAGATGGCTGCCACAGCTCCAGGTAATATATCCCTACACAACCATGGCCAAAGAGAAAGAGATTCTTTTTCATTATAGATTTAAGACTTTTCCAGAAACCTTATACTCACAAACTCTTGCAGACTTGTTTTTGGAGACTTGGGACTCTATCATGTTCTATATTCAAGGGAGAAAGGAACTAAGCATCTTGTAGTTTCCATTTTTAAGGGAAAGAGAAATTGCCTTTAAATTGCAACAAAAATGGGAAGGACACTGTCTTCCACAATAAGTCTTAAATAAATATCTAATGGGTGAATGGTAGACAGTCATGGTTACTGAAGGTCAGTGATGTCAATGATTACCCACTATTTTCTTCCTGTGTGCATACTGTCTTAAGTAAACTCTAGACTCCATAGGATATCACCTTTGATATTAGATACTTGACTTTATAATTTCCAACTAAAGAGTAGCATAAGCACTACCACCAATTTGCTTTGCTTGGATTCCCAATTTAGAATGTCTGGAAAAAAAAAAAAAAAAAGCATAGGAAGAGAATCAACAATGAGGCAAGACATCATACAACAAACAGAAAATTTGACAAGAATCAGTAGAGTACTATGATGTTTTTAATTACACTACCATCTGATAAGTCATTGTTAGTCAATAGGGAATAACAAAAACAATCGATGAACATTTTATGAGAAGGGAAACTCCTGTACAGTGTGAGAGTTGTAAGATTAAACTGGTGGTACTATCAGAAGTCTTCCAAGCAAGAAACCAGATTAATGGACTCAAGGACCTCTTAAGTTTTACTGAATGTTTTGTCTATGCCGCTTAGTATTGAATCATCTTCTTAAAACTGTTACTGATTTAACTGTTTAATATGTGTACTATTTCTTTTTCTATTGTGTAGAAAACTCTTTGAGGATAAAGGGTGTATCTTTTACAGCAGCATCTCAACTAGAGGTGATGTTGTGCCTCCAGGAGACATTTAGAGAAGACTGGAGACATGTTAGTTGTCACAAGTCAGGCTGATGGCATGTAGTGGGTAGAGGTCAAAAACATTGATAAATAATCTCCAAAGCAATGGATAGTTCCTTCCACCATCATCAACAGAAAGCTGTCTGAACCATAAGTAGTGCTGACGTTGAGAGACCATGCTTTTACAGATGGTCCTCAAAATTCCTTATTTAATTTAATAGACATTTGAATTGTGCCAATTCTTATAACTAAGAATTCAGCTGTGACCAGCCACTAATGTTCTCTTGTAATGTGAACAGCTCAGACTCAACAGATTTCTACATGCATGGACATTTGCATGCTCCCCAAGAATGTGGTGGAGAAGGCGATGGCACCCACTCCAGTACACTTGCCTGGAAAATCCCATGGATGGAGGAGCCTGGTAGACTGCAGTCCGTGGGGTCTCGAAGAGTCAGACAGGACTGAGCGACTTCCCTTTCAATTTTCACTTTCATGCATTGGAGAAGGACACGGCAACCCACTCCAGTGTTCTTGCCTGGAGAATCCCAGGGACGGGAGAGCCTGGTGGGCTGCCGTCTATGGGGTCGCACAGAGTCGGACACGACTAAAGTGACTTAGCAGCAGCAGCAGGAGCAGCAGCAGCAGCAAGAATGTGGAGGTTGCATGCAGTTCTAAGGTGACTGTAGATGTTCTGAAAATACTTGCTGAACAGAATTGAAATTAATTTGATGTCCAGACTAATAAAACATCTTTGGGCCCTTGCAAATATCTCTGCTTGCAGTTCAAACGAGTTGAAAGGGCTTAAACTGATTGCAAATTTATGTTGTGAAGTTCTAACACAAGTGCTTTTAAACACTGTTAAATGATTGCAGATGATTCATCTATTTCATTTGCAGTGAGAACATCTGAGAGAGGCAGCAAAGTAGTTTAAAGCAATTTCCACCGACAATTTGAGGAAATTAGAAAAGATACCAGAAAGCTATACTGTGAGAGGGAAATGAAATGTATGGCCTTTCAATGATTAGCCCTGTATGTTCCATGGAAATAGTATTTATTTCCCATTCTGACCAAGAATGGGTCATATGTTATTTATTATTATTATTATGGGAAATATATTATTTCCCATATATCCCATTCTGACCAAGCGCTACTTGGCCATTTTCAATTTCCAGGGGAAGACATTAAGAAGAATATGCTGCATGAGTAGCTGTTCTGTGTTACACTTTCTGGTAAGTTGTTGCATTTGTTTGCAGTTTTATTAAATTGTGAAAAATAAAAGGAAGAAAGATACAAGTAGGGCTTTTCTCCATTGTGTTCAAGTGTTTGGCCAGAAGCTCCCCTGAGATTCTGTGATAGTTCATCGATAATATGGTACAATTGGATCATCATTATACTTACATGCCATCTGTTCACTTCTCTAATTCTGCTTTTTTACCCACTTGTTTCCTTTTCAACTATTTTCGTCTCAAGTGATACACATTTGCTAAGAAAAATTCCAAGCATATTGGATGTAGGAGGACTTCTGGACAAGTGGCTTTCAGAGTGTTAGAAGATAGAATTTCACTTAACATGCGTGCATCTATTTCATTTAGAGCTGGTTTTTGAGGTCCTATATTTGGGAAGTTCATTAAACTGCACATTTCACAGTTTTGCTGTTCTTTTCTCTTTAATGATGTTATTTGGATTCAGGCACACATTCAGGAGAGTTGGAATGAAGCCAGTTTGTAGAATTTGGTATCTGAATTTCTAATCATTTTAGATTATGAATTCTGCATCACACATTACATTCTGCCCCCTGATACACATATATTATCCTTGTAGAGCCAAAACTGATCATTCTCAACCCATTTTCAAATTAAAATATACGACCAGATATATGGCTATCTCATCATGCTTTCTAGTGCAAATCCTTCCCCCAAGAAAAATGCTATATTTTCCAGTTGAGAATAGTGTTTCTATTCCATTCAGTAATAATTGAAAAGCTCTAGTGTTAAACACTAATTCCATTGTGCTATTACCTAACAATTGACAAGGTAACAAATATGAGTGTAACTAATGCAATACATTGTACACTACATACAGGTACTTACACTAAATACTTTATGTATGTTCAATGATTCGCACACATAAGAATTTTAGGAGTAAAAATATAAGTATATTGAGGTTCAGTTCCATTCAGTTCAGTTCAGTCACTCAGTCATGTCCGACTCTTTGCGACCCCATGACCTGCAGCACACCAGGCCTCCCTGTACATCACCAACTCTCGGAGCCCACACAAACTCATGTCCATTGAGTTGGTGATATCATCTAACCATCTCATCCTCTGCCGTCCCCTTCTTCTCCTGCCCTCAATCATACCCAGCATCAGGGTCTTTTCAAATGAGTAGCTCTTCACATCAGGTGGCCAAAGTATTGGAGTTTCAGCTTCAACATCAGTCCTTCCAATGAACACCCAGGACTGATCTCCTTTAGGATGGACTGGTTGGAGTTCCTTGCAGTCCAAAGGACTCTCAAGAGTCTTCTCCAACACCACAGTTCAAAAGCATCAATTCTTCGATGCTCAGCTTTCTTTATAGTCCAACTCTCACATCCATACATGACCAGTGAAAAAACCATAGCCTTGACTAGACGGACCTTTGTTGGCAAAGTAATGTTTCTGCTTTTTAATATGCTGTCTAGATTGGTCATAACTTTCCTCCCAAGGAGTAAGCGTCTTTTAATTTCATGGCTGCAGTCACCATCTGCAGTGATTTGGGAGCCCAAAAAGATAAAGTCTGACACTGTTTCCACTGTTTCCCCATCTGTTTGCCATGAAGTGATGGGACCGGATACCATGATCTTAGTTTTCTGAATGTTGAGTTTTAAGCCAACTTTTTCACTCTCCTCTTTCACTTTCATCAAGAGGCTCTTTAGTTCTTCTTCACTTTCTGCCATAAGGGTGATGTCATCTTCATATCTGAGGTTATTGATATTTCTCCCGGCAATCTTGATTCCAGCTTGTGCTTCCTCCAGCCCAATGTTTCTCATGATGTACTCTGCATATAAGTTAAATAAGCAGGGTGACAATATATAGCCTTGATGTACTCCTTTCCTATTTGGAACCAGTCTTGTTCCATGTTTGAGGTTCAGTGGTAGTGAGAAATTCAGCAACTTTTCATGGCTAGTAAATTTTGGATCTAGAGTAAACCAGATTTTTCTAATCTCAAAACCATGTTCTTAACAACTGAGTAAGTTCTTATTAGCTTGAGTGGTACAAGGTTCCCTATCAATAGCAATGACACTCTCAGGATCTCAGGGAATCTGCATGATGAGATGAGACTTACCCACTAGTTTCTTTCTTTCCCATTACCAGGATAAGCATTTCCACTTTACTGAGAGTAGAGGCAAGATGGTAAAAGAGAAAGCCATTAAGTCAGAATTGACTTAAATAAATTAGATACTGAGTCACATCTGTGAGTGAAAGAAACCTGAACTCAAAATACTTAGGTTATAGATTCCTCTTCAGGCAAACTGTTAGGTACCAAGAAGAGTCCTAAAAGATTGTGCATGTTTTCTGAAATTATGAGTTAAATTAGACTTAAAAGTTACTAAACACAAAAATTAGCGTGTTTCTATATACTAGCAATGAACAATCCAAAAAGAAATTAAGAAAACAATTCAATTTACAATAGCATCAGAAGAGTAAAATGTTTAGGAATAAACCTTATGAAGGAGACAAAAGACTTTGCACTTAAAGCTACAAAGTGTTGCTGAAATAAATTAAAGTAGACACAAATAAATGGAAAGATATTACATGTTAATGGACTGGAAAATTTAATATTGTTAAGATGTAAATACAATCAAAGTTAGCTACAATTTAAAGCAATACTTATGAAAATTCTAATGGCATTTTTGTAGAAATGGAAAAATTCATTCTACAACTCATATGGAATCTCACAGGAACCCAAATACCCCAAAAAATCTCAATAAAAACAAAGAACAAAGCTGAATTTTCTGATTTCAAAAGATAAGAAGGCTACAGTTATCAAAACAGTGTGGTACTGGCCCAAAGACAAATATATAGACCAAAGGAAAAGGGAAAAGAGCCTAGAAATAAACTCTCACAGACCTGGTCAAATGATTTTGAGAAGGGTGACAATGTGATTTAATGAGGAAAGAACAGTCTTTTTAACAAATAGCATTGGAAAAACTGGATATCCACACATGAAAGCATGAAGCTGGTCAAGTATTTTACACTATATGCAACAGTAAACTAAAAATGGTCAAAACCTCAATGTAAAAGCTAAAACTATAAAAAAGGGATTTTACATTTTACAAAGCTATAAGGCTTAGAAAGAAAGGTAAGGGGAAAGCTTCACATGATTTGATTTCTTGGACATGATACCAAAAGCACAAACAATAAAAATAAAAATAGATATGTTGGATTACATAAAAATTTAAAACTGCTGCTGCTGCTAAGTCGCTTCAGTCGTGTCCAACTCTGTGCGACCCCATAGACTGGACTATGCAGCCCAACAGTCTCCCCTGTCCCTGAGATTCTCCAGGCAAGAACACTGGAGTGGGTTGCCATTTCCTTCTCCAATACATGAAAGTGAAAAGTGAAAGTGAAGTCGCTCAGTCATGTCCAACTCTTAGCAACCTCATGGACTGCAGCGCATCAGGCTCCTCCGTCCATGAGATTTTCCAGGCAAGAGTACTGGAGCGGGGTGCCAAAACTACTCCGCACCAAACAATCAACAGAGTAAAAAGATAACTTGTGGAATGGAAGAAAATACTGAGGCCATATATCTGATAACAGGTTAATACCCAGGATGTATAAAGAACTGCACAAGTCAACAACAACAAAAAACAAATAACCTGTCTTAAAATTGGGAAAAGGACTTGAACAGACACTTCTACAAAGAAGATATACAAATGTCCAACAAGCACATGAAATGCTCAAATTACTAATTATTAGCAAAATGCAAATCAGAATGACAATGAAGTATCATCTCATACCCATTAGGATGGCTACTATCAAAAAAGAAAATAGAAAGTAATGAGTTTGGCAAGGATGTAGAAAAGTTAGACCTTCTCATATACTATTAATAAGAAAGTAAAATGGTTTAGCCCCTCTGGAAAACAGTGTCAGTTCCTCAAAAAATAGAAAATAGAATTATAAAGTCTAGCAATTTCACTTTTGGGCATATATCCAAACTAACTGAAAGTAGGATCTGGAAGAGAAATTTGTACATTCTTATTCATAGTGCTGTAATTCATAATACAACATAAAGAAACTGGGAGGATACTAGACTGAGTTAAGGAAACTGGTCACAAAAAGATAAATACTCTTTGATACCATTGATATGATGTGTTTAGAGTAGATAAATTCATGGCAACAGAATCTAGAATGGTGATCTCCAGGGGGCTAGAGAGAGAAGAAAGAGGGAGCAGTTGTTTAATGAGTATAGAGTTTCAGTTTTGCAAAATAAGAAACTTTTCAGATTAATTGCACAACAATACTAAACAGTATACTTATAAATGGTTAAGGTGGTAAATTTCACGATTTTATCACAATTAGTAAAAGGTTTTAGAGTTAATAAAATACCTTCGGTGCCCCCCAAAAGACAGTAACAATGATAGGACTTGTCACAGGGATACAAGAATCAACTGAAAGAGCTCAAATTTGCATCAATCTAAATAACAAAATAAAGTAGTATTAAACTATAACTGAAAGTGTAAAATAAATATTCACGATTTTATACTGAGAATGAAATAACTACATAAACATTGAAATTCTTCTTTGTACTATCGCTAGTTGGTTTTGACAGTTTTGAGATGTATTGGTCAGGTGTTTTGTAGACGGTCTCTCAGTTGGGATTTATCTGATATTTTTCTCATGATTAGATTAGGGAGATGGATTTGGGGGAATAAAACCACAGAAGTAAAGTGTCATTCTCAATAAATCATAACAAGGGTACGTGCATACTATCAACATGACTTCTGACTGTTGATGTTGACCTAGATCAGCAGATTTGAGGTAGTGTTTTTCAGATTCCTCCACTGTAAAATTTCTCTTTTCATGTAGGGACAGTCTGTAAAATACCTGACTAGGAGGTCTCAACACTGTCACCCCTTAGAAAACAAAGTAAGTCTGAGAAACTCTCCCAGTCAAGAGAAACATAAGGAGACATGAGGACTAAATAGAATGTGGTATCTTGGACAAAATCCTGGGACAGAAAATAGGACATTAGATAAAAACTAAGGACAATCTGAATAATCCATGCACTTTAGTTAGTAATAATTTATCATTTCGGGTTTAAGTGTAATAAGTATTCCATACCTGGTGTGGGGAAAACAGCTCTCTGTACTAACATCACAATAATTTTCTAAATCCAAAACCAGAGACATTACTTTGCCAACAGAGATGCGTATAGTCAAAGTCATAGGTTTTCCAGTAGTCACATATGGATGTGAGAGTTGGACCATAAAGAAAGCTGAGCGCTGAAGAATTGATGCTTTTGAACTGTGGTGCTGGAGAAGACTCTTGAGAGTCCCTTGAGCTGCAAGGAGATCAAACCAGTCAGTCTTAAAGGAAATCAGTCCTGAATATTCATTGGAAGGACTGATGCTGAAGCTGAAACTCCAATACTTTGGCCACCTGATGCAAAGAACTGGCTCACTGAAAAAGACCCTGATGCTGGGAAAGATTGAAGGCAGGAGGAGAAAAGGATGACAGAGGATGAGATGTTGGATAGCATCACTGACTCAATGGACATGAGTTTGAGTAAGATCTGGGAGCTGGTGATGGACAGGGAAACCTGGAGAGCGGCAGTCCATGGGGCCACAAAGAGCCAGACAGGACTGAGCGACTGAACTGAACTGAACTGAAAACTCTTCTAAATTGAAGCTTGTTAAAAAGGAAAGGAGAAAAAAATGTAACTGGAATTAAGTAAAAAGGAAAAGGTAAACATCATTGTTTGTTTAAGTAATATTCACTCATCTCAAGCCTTCTCTCCCAACATTTTGCCTACTGATTTTCTCTAAGATTCAGATTTAAGGACAATTAAAATGAAAAAAAAAAAAAAAAAAGAACAAACAAACACAGGATACAAAAGGGAAATTAATATTTTGAAAAAGAAGAAAAACAACTAAAATGGAATAATCTGTATTTAAAGATCATGGTGAGAAGATGACTGTGTTTAAATCATCTGTAGCCCTGCATCAAAGCCTCCATGGGTTTGTAAGTGAGATATACAAAAAGATCACCATTCTCACTATACAGAGCTATTTGATGAAAGTCAGCCTGTTCAGCAGCCCTTACACATGATATCAGCACAAGGAAGAATGGCAAAAGTCAAATTTAAACCTTGAGGCTCTGGACAGTCCATGCAGTCAGAACTCTGTGAGAAACAGGCTAACATGATGCATTTCCTCCTCTACAAACAGCACACCATACACCTGCTTTCTACAAGCTATAAAGGAATGGAGTTTTGTATCAGAGTTCTAAACCCTCTACTATCTGGTTGTCAATCTTTGGTAGTCCAAAGGGATGTCAAACACTCTAACCACCACCAAAACAATTTCAAGGTCAGCTAATGGTCTGTCAGTGTGCAAAAGCCACAAGGACTGTATCAATTGGCATTTCCCTTCTCCCCATCTCAAGAAACAGCTGCTTTCCCATTTGCCTGGCAGGTTGCCAAAGAAACACAGTTAGTTAACATAGAACTGTCAATAATCCATAGTAGCCAGACTTGATAAAGTAATCAGGAGGGGATATCATTTAATCAAGGTCTTTGAAACAGGGGGAAGCAATTGGGATTGCTAATCAGGTAATTGCAGGGGGTATTGCTCAGAAATAAGTTGTATTGAACTGGTAGAACAGCAAGTCCAGCCTATGGTCAGTAGGAAGGATTTTTCATGCCGGTGTCATGCTCACTATGGCTGCTAATCTTTGTGCAGTGTGCAAATGAGATAGGAATCCACTCTTCCGTGGCACTCAGCTCCCTAAATGTCACATTCCTGGCTTGTGCAAGGCACAGATATTGACTAGACTGTCCCTGGAGGAAACAGACTTTGCTGAACCTTTGAAGGAAAATACAGACACAATGGATCACATTCAAAGTCATTTACATATTGACCTGATTACATTCAAATATGTGATTATGAATAACATGAGTTTCTATCCCAATAGGGAATTGAACATCCTGTGGATTTTTATCAGAAATTCCAAGGAAGTACCTTAAGTAGATTCCTCTTGATTTACAATACATTTTCAACAAAGGTTGCCAGGGAATATATAAATTATAAAAAATACAATACTAAACACTTCTAAATGAGGCTGTAAAAAGTGATTCACATATTAAGATTTGTGTATTTGTTTATGATCCCTTTGTTATTACAAAGATAATTTAAGGTAGCTTCCAATTCTTCATAAAATATAGCCAAATAAAAATAAACTCAATATCAGCCATAACATGAAATAAAATTAAATATTAAAATTATAAAATAGATTAACACTAGTAATGATTAAGGAAACTCTTCAGAAAGGGAAAAATGTTGAACACTTGCTGTGTACTAGAAAGAGTACTGGTTTTCTTCACTGAATTTTTTGTGGATATTTTACAATAGTTGCTTTTATTCTTCCATTACCTTAATTTGCCTATATTCTATAAGATGGAGCTAGAGACCACTACTTGTTAGTTATGTATTTTGAGACAAGTTGATTAAAGTTC
The DNA here is from genome assembly GCF_029378745.1 of Bos indicus. NCBI lineage: Eukaryota > Metazoa > Chordata > Mammalia > Artiodactyla > Bovidae > Bos > Bos indicus. Next base: position 114,419,962 of record NC_091761.1, read on the forward strand.
TGGTTATCTGATTATTTGTTTCCTCCCTGGAAAGCTGGGCTAGAAACAAATGCTGACTTAAAGTTGTGCTGTTTTAGGATATACAGTGCTTACCACACTGTGTCATAGAATGTAGTAATCACTTAATAAATGCTAGCTATTAATATCTCTCCTTATCTTTTGCCTTATTTCTTCCCAAGCTGTGCTTCAGAACACTGCAATCCTTCCCTTAAATAAAAGATGGGAATAATTACCAATGCCTGGTCATTTGACAGAAGACAGTTATAGTTCCACAACTTGATGTGATCTAGACAGAATTCTATGAATCTGTACAAATATGACAAAGACACAATTATTTAATGTGTGACTATCCTTAGCTTTGAACCATCTTTGGCCTACCCACTGCATATGTCAAAGAAAATCTTGTGCTTGCTCATCATACCTCTTCCTCCCAGCCCCAGTCTTTGCTCTTTAAAAAAGAATTCTATCTGATTAGTTTATGAAATCATGTGATGTATGAGACTAGATGTTAAAGACTTACTGTAGTGATCATTTTGCAATATATATAAATAATGAATCATGTTGTACACCTGGTATTGGATGTCAATGGTACCTCAGTTTTAAAAAATCTATGACAAAATAGGCAAGAACATACAATGGAGAAAAAGTCTTTTCAATAAGTGGTGCTGGGAAAACTGGATACCTACATGCAAAACAGTGAAATTAGACCACTCCCTAACACCATACACAAAAGTAAACTCAAAACGGGCTAAATAACTAAATGCAATGCCAGACACTATAAAATTCTTAGAGGAAAACATAGGCAGAACACTCTTTGACATTAATTGCAGAGAGATCTTTTTTGATCTAGCTCCTAGAATAATGAAAATAAAAACAAAAATAAACAAATAAGATCTAATTAAGCTTAAATTAACATAAAACAAATCTTTTTGCAGAAGAAATGTAAACACTCAGTAAATTTACAGAAAGGTATTAAACCATGTTGATAACTGATTAAAGTCTCATTAAATAATTAGCTAATGAAAACTACTTAACAAATCCACATTGGTTGATATGAAAAATTCTATATGATATATTAAGCGAATAAAGTCTGTTATTAAACCCTATACATAGTATGATCCCATTGTAGTGTAATTTTAAAATGTTCTTATGAGTGGAATACCCATATAAAATACACTTACAAGTAGGCACACTAAATATAAGGGTTTATCAGTTCAGTTCAGTTCAGTCACTCAGTCGTGTCCAACTCTTTGTGACCCCATGAATCACAGCACGCCAGGCCTCCCTGTCCATCACCAATTCCTGTAGTTTACTCAAACTCACGTCCATAAAGTCAGTGATGCCATCCAGCCATTTCATCCTCTGTCGTCCTCTTCTCCTCCTGCCCCCAATCCCTCCCAGCATCAGAGTCTCTTCCAATGAGTAAACTCTTCGCATGAGGTGGCCAAAGTACTGGAGTTTCAGCTTTAACATCAGTCCTTCCAAAGATCACCCAGGACTGATCTCCTTTAGAATGGACTGTTTGGATGTCCTTGCAGTCCAAGGGACTCTCAAGAGTCTTCTCCAACACCACAGTTCAAACGCATCAATTCTTCGGCACTCAGCTTTCTTCACAGTCCAACTTTCACATCCATACATGACCACTGGAAAAATCATAGCCTTGACTAGATGGATCTTTGTTGGCAAAGTCATGTCTCTGCTTTGTAATATGCTATATAGAAACATTGGCTATTCATGGGAATACAGATGATTTCATTTTCTTAATTTTTTTATTATCTAATTTTTTAATAAGCATGTTCAGTTCAGTTCAGTTGCTCAGTTGTGTCCAACTCTACAACCCCATGAACCACAGCATGCCAGGCCTCCCTGTCCATCACTAACTCCTGGAATTTACCCAAATTCATGTCCATTGACTCGGTGATGCCATCCAACCATCTATCTCATCCTCTGTCATCCCCTTCTCCTCCTGCCCTCTATCTTTCCAAGCATCAGGGTCTTTTCAAATGAGTTAGCTCTTCACATCAGGTGGCCAAAGTATTAGAGTTTCAGCTTCAATATCTGTCCTTCCAATGAACACCCTGGACTAATCTCCTTTAGGATGGACTGGTTGGATCTCCTTGCAGTCCAAAGGACTCTCAAGAGAAGACAAATAAGCATGTACTATTCTGATAATCAGAAAACAATATCCATTCTGTAAACTACTAATTAGGGCATCAAACAATATTTGCATTTTATTAGCTTATATTTTGGGGACTCCCCAGGAAGCACTAGGGTAAAGAACCTGCCTGCCAGTGCAGGAGACATAAGAGACACAGGTTCAGTCCCTGAGTTGGGAAGTTCCCCTGAAAGAGGAATGGCAACCCACTCCTGTATTCTTGCCGTAGAACCCCATGGATAGAGGAGCTTGACAGGCTACAGTCCACAGGGTCACAAAGAGTCTGATAGGACTGAAGCAACTTAGCATGCATACACACAACTTGTATTTTAGACCTTGATTTGTTGGGATTTGGTTTTCCTCCACCAATTTATTTGAATTGATGATAAATTCTTTAATTGCTTTAGGGTTTTTAAAATCAATCTGAAAGTATTACTCTTATTTTCTCTCTTCATGTTATAAAATTTGTGACTTTATAGAGAGATAAAAGAAGCTTAATATCTAAAGTTTCCAGTACACTTCTAATAACAGCAGCTTGACTATTCCCCTTTTACTTACACACCTATTTTTTTATTTCTCTCACTCTTCTCTTCCCTCCTTCTCAGAAAAAAGGGGCCACCATCCAATTCTACAGGCAACATTATTCCAAATATTTGCAGTCTCACTTTTATCTGAGGTTAACTCATCAGCTTTGTATATTTTATTATTTCATTTTTTAGTGCTAGTCTTGGTAAAACCATATACCTTTAGCCTATATAGAAAGGTTCTCTGGACTAGATGATGGAGTTCAGCTGTATTATCTTTCAGATAAAAACACCAAGACCTGGAAAGTTCTCATGAACTGGTCTGGATTTGCCAGCTCCTTAGGGCCAGAGCCAGCCATGCCCCTTAGCTATACTGATGCGCAGTATAGCTTCCGCTTCTTTGTGCAGCTGACACTTACTGCAGGGAATGAAATCCTCAGAGGACAGCCGTATTTTGTAGATGGGAAGGTTAAAGCCCAAACAAATAACTAGGAACTAGCTTGCATGCGTGCTAAGTCACTTCAGTCATGTCCAACTCTTTGTGATCTTATGCACTGTAGCCCGCCAGGCTCCTCTGTCCATGAATACTCCAGGCAAGAATACTGCAGTGGGTTGCCATGCTCTCCTCCAGGGGATCTTCCCGAAGAGATTGAACCCATGTGTCTTAGGTCTTTCCTGCATTAGCAGGCGGGTTCTCTACCACTAGTGCCACCTGGGAAGCCCAGTAACTAGCTTAGAGGCAGTTTGTTATTTGTTGTCAGAGATGAGAAGAGAGCTGTCACATTCTTTTCTCACCAAACTCACAGAGAAGTTCTGTATGAATCGGAGATAAGGCTTAGTATGGTGCAGTGGAGCCAACATATGTTTGCTGGAACACTGGTTGCCTGTGACAAATGACTTTGGAAAATTCTGAAAACTCTGTGCTGCTCTCTGCACAAAGCTCACTGGTGCAGTAAATTAAAGCTCTGAGAAGTCCTGCCACAAATGATCCAATTATATATTCTATGACTCAAAATTGCCCAAGAGCATGTGACCATGGAAATTTTTGTCTCATAAAAACTGTCATTATCTTGTAGACATAGTGTTCCACTAAACATCTTGTGATATTTTTTGGTTGAGAACAGAGTGACATGCATGCATGTATTCTCAGTGTCTGACTGTTTGGGACCCCCTGGACTGTAGCCCACTGGGCTCCTCTGTCCATGGAATTTTCCCAGCAAGCATACTGTTGTGGGTAGCCATTTCCTCCTCCAAGGGATCTTTCCAACCCAGGGATCGAACCCACATCCCCTGAGTCTCCTGCACCGGCAGGAGAATTCTTTACCACTGAGCCATCTGGGAAGAGAAGCTGCCAGTCTCTGCATAGGTGCTCCTGGGCACAAAATTTAATTTTCTTCCCTGTAGTCATCTGAACCCAGATAGTAGAGAGCAAAAGGGAACTGGAGATGATACACGGCCATTCTATTCACATTCCATTGACTGGAACTCATGACCATGGCCATACCTGACTGCAAGGGAGTTCGGAAAACATGGTCTTCAAGTGTGTCCAGGAAGAGAATATGGATCTTAGGAGCAGGAAGTCATCTCTAGCCGTCTCTGAGTAGAATTAGTGCCCCATCGGATTGTGAGTCCTTGTGGTAAGGTAACCCAGAGTATCCTAACTGCACTTATGGTGGGGCCTGGGGGATGATAGATATGAGACTTGAAATATTAAACTAGAATTCAGAGAAAAGACACTGAACTTTTTTTAACATTTTTATTGGAGTATAGTTGAATTACCAAGTGTAATGTCTCTTTAATTCTAATTCATGATAATGCAGGTTGTTTAATCTTTCTAAGTTTCAGTTTCTATAGATGTAAAAGTGATAATAATAACTACTTTTCCCACTTAATAGAAACTATTAAGTAGGAGATCAAATGAGATGTGTATGTAATAGCTTTATAACTGTAAAGCAATCGTAAAGAAATTGTTATGCAAGCATACTTTTCATAATAGAGGTAATATTTTCTAGCCACAGTAGTAGAAGATGTTTGACCCTATGAACTTATCTTTGAGAACTAAATTATGGAAGGGTATTTTATGTGTATCACTTTAGCAATCAGCTGGCAAAGGTTGTGCTAAGCTTCTATATTATATTTGGCGTTTTGAGAACATGATAGGGTTTGTCAAGAGGATGAAATGCGCTAAGCCGCGTGAAGTCCTTAGAACACCTGCAATAGTAAGTGGTGAATAATTACTACCATTATTAGGAGACCTAACATGTGTGGAAAATGATTTGCCCTAAATGCAAAGCTAAGCGGTTTATATATTATTTCATTATCACAACTCTACAATGTAGGTATTATTATCTCATTTTATAAATTAGGATAATTTTCCCCTTTTATTTCCTTCTGTGGTGTCAACATTCATTCATGTTCTGAAAGTCAGATACGAAATGATACCTATGAAGCCACATCTTCCATCCAAGGACATCTCTTAGCATTCCTGAAGCCATTTAACAAGAGCTGACTAAACATGTTATAAATGCTACAACAGCTTGCTGCAGGAAAGTTGATACTGCTGCTTGCAGAGCTTTCCTTTATTAGTCCAAGATTTGTCGTTAGTGAAACCCAGGTTGCCTCCTCACAGCATCCTTGTGACGAATAAACTTTATTTCTTTACTCTGATATTGCTTGTACGCAAATATTTTTCAGAAATCAGCAACCAATCTATCTAAATCCACCTGGATTCCATAAAGATATATTACCTTCCTGTATTCTTTACATTTCAGGTTATGATGAAAACAATTTAATAGGTGATCACCATGGGTGATTTCTCCATTACTTTGTCTATTCAAAATTCTTTATCTTTGGTCTCCTGGAGCAACTGAGAGAGGGACAGAACACTTGAGAAGGTATCAAGTAGCTGGAGGAGTCTGAAACCTTTGCTGATGAAAGCGCGTTCCTGGGCTTCTGAGTTAGTGACTGTGGTTTTGCGTTCAACACGCGAAAGTTAGGGAGTAAGAGTGATTTTCCTTCTGCCTAATTTGTTGGCACAAAAACAAACAGTACTGAATAAACACTATTAAATATTAAAAATAAACAGACACATGTATTTTATATGCCCAACACAAATAGGCCACAACACGATAAATGAACTCAGCAATGTGAGAAGCTGGCAGTGGGTGCTCAGAGTAGGAAATGCTTACTTCTGATTGAAACATAAGGGAGTGTTTGCTCATTCCTCCTGGGACATCTGCCCTGAGCCCTGCCATTTGAATAAATTTTAGTAAGCAGAAAATCCAGGAAAGACATTTCAGGGTGGTATCACTCTGAGAAAAAGCAAACAAAGTGCCTACTGTCATTGAATATGGGTAGAAATATAGACAGAAAATTAGAAGGGAGGAAAAACTTTAGGATGTTATATAGGAAAAGTAGTCTCAGAAAAGACTGTTATAAACAGTATGAGTTAGTTCCCTAGATGGTAACTTTAAAATCTCTTGATAAGTCTAAAGCCTAAGGTACTTATCAAATGATAGACTACCTTTATGCTGGCTACATAGCCCTCTCCTACAATCATGTGTATATATGTAGTTTAAACATTAGCTTCCACACATCATTAAGTTTGCATATATAATTTTTTGGCCCATCTGTAAGGCATGTGAGATCTTAGTTCCCTAACCAAGACTCGAATTCATGCTCCCTGCAGTGAAAGTGCTGAGTCAACCACTGGACTGCCAAAGTCCTCCAGCTCATTATTAAAGTGTCAGTGTAAATACTTCACCTAGGCAAAAAAAATCATCATATAGGAGATCAGATAAGGATCTCAGGAGCTCTTGAGAAGGGCTCTTGGGCTCTTGAAGGATACTAGGGGTAAAATGTACATGAACTAAGTTCAGCTGCTTGGAAAGAAGAATGGTCCTTGATCAATACACTTAAGAGTCAATGCAAAGGAGGGAAGCTGAAGGCTGGCAGCTCCTCTAGAGGGTCCCCCAGAGAGGTAGGACATTGAGAGGAGGGGAGGACATGTGCACAGCGGTGAATCACAGAGCATATACGTGGGGAGCCAGATCCAATGGACTTGTACTGACTAACTACTGGATGTGCTTCTTATCAACAACCTCATCTGAAAGATCTCTAGCCTAGAAATAACAGCACAACCTTTTAAGTGCTGAGATGTTCATACAGGCTGAATCAAAGAACTACCATCTTGAGAAAGAAAATTCTTCCCTCACAGGGGCAATTCTTCTCAAGTGATGTGTGTGAACCATGTCATTAGCTTGGGGATGTGAGCAGAAAGAGGAATAGTCATTGAGCCCTGTTGGCAGGAGATTTGGGGGTCCTTGCAGCACAGGGACAAGAGAAATGTGGGCACAGAACTAGAGTACAAGTAATACATTATCCTACAGATTCAAAGACCTTAGACTTGTGACACGTGACATGTGAAAACTTAGAGAGCACGGGGTATTTATTCCTTTAGTATTTAGAGGAGCAAAAATTGCTACACAGAAAGACTTGTAGAGATGGAATTCCCAAACAACTGGTTGAAAAGCTGATCGAAAACCCGGATCCTAATTTTTTCCTGCAGTAATATAGTCTAGAAATCAAGATCTTCCAGTATTAATTTTATTTTCTCCTTCTCCAAAAAAAAAAATCTACAGAACAAAGTGCCAAATTATTATATTTTGGAAAAACTACCATTTGCAACATATGGATAAACAATTACAGACTTGAAAATTGATGTTACCTCTATTAGCTGCAGTGCACACATTTGTTAGGATCGACATTGGTATATATTTATTTTAATCTTTTAGCACCACTGTAAAAATATAGCCTGTCAACATTACAACATACTTTATGCTGAATGCCAGTGAAAGCCCGACCTTTAGTTTGCTGACTACATGAGCCATGAATGTGCCATAGCATTCCAGAGGACATAAGAATGTTAAATCTCCCTTACATTTTAAAGTTTAGATGGATTTAACTTCCCCTTCCACTTGTATTCATTCCAGCCATGCAGATTCTGCACAACACAATGGAATGTGTGAGGAAAGGGGTCAAAGAGAGTGCATTGTGGTAAAAAAAAAAAAAAAAAACACTGAAAGCTGCAAATTTTCAGGGCCAGATTTTACCTTTCTCACTATCATTTGGGTTAACTTAGGCAATCAGAGCTTTGGGGAATTATTTTTATTTGTAAGGTAAGAAAGGGTAAGCAATCATATATATGGAATCTAGAAAAATGGTACTGATAATCTCATTTGCAGGGCAGGAATAGAGACACCGATGTAGAGAATGAACTGTGGACACAGTGGAGGCAGAAGGAGGGGTATGAACTGGGAGAATGGCACTGATGTATCTATATACACTACAGGGTAGTGTAAAATAGAGTATAACCCAGGGAACTCAGCCTGGTGCTCTGTAATGACCTAGAGGGATGGGACTGGGGAGTGGGTGGGATCAGGGGCTTGGTGGGAGAGAGGCTCAAGAGGGAGGGTATATATGCACACTCACAGCTGCTTCAGGTTGTTGTATAGCAGAAACCGACACAGCATTGCAAAATAATTATCCTCTGTAAGTAAGAAAAAAACAGCGGGTTAAAATTCACATTTTAATGATCTACATTATCAAGAAAATAAAAGTGTAGGAAGTCCAAAGGAAAGACTCAGACTCCAAGGAGCTGAATTCTAATTGCTGGAGCCCAAGTGAGTCAGAATAAACTTAGGACCTCAAACGTGTGTCGCATTCATTTGCAAACACACTGGGTTAAATAAGACTGGTTAGAAAATCCTGAAGTTTCTCCTCATCTAAAATCTTATGACCATAAGATTATGCATGCCCAAATCACACACTCATTAATTTTCCTGGTAACATAGGAAAAAAGTCTTTAGTGCAAAAGGTTTGTGTTCCTCAATTTGTTTGCATTTTGTTTTTTATTTTAATCTGTAAATTCAATGTCTAAAATATCCAAAATTTGGAAGCAACTGTAAAAGAAGTTCTAAATGAGGTCTTACTTTCTCATTTTCTTTAATTCACTTAGGAAAGAAGTAAAGCCCCATCCACGTTGCTTAATTGGCAGATGCCACTCTGCCCCCAAAGGTGATTTACTTATATTTTTTTTCCCTTGCTTATAAAACAAGAACTCTTTTAGTTTAGTAATCTGAACGGTATCTGATCTTTGCCTGAAACCTATAGAGAAGGTCTGGAGAGTGGGAGACTATTCTGTGTCGCTTGAAAATGACCAATTTGCAGAAGAGCCTAACATTTTCTTTCCTGTCAATTTCACTTTTTATCTTTGTCCCGGGACATGGACCTTCACAATACCATCATTTCCCCCATTTGCCCATGAATTCAACATCTTTTCATTTATTCCTTTGACATCTATCAGTTGAGCACAAATTGTGTGCCAGACACTGAGCTTCATACTGAAAAGGCAATGGTTCATAAAACACAAAATAAAAGTCTTTACCTCTCTAAGAACATGCATCCCAGTGAAGCCAGGAAACAGGCAATGACACCAACATATGATAACGAACCAAGAAAGTGAAACCATGAAGTGCTGTGTTAGGTAACCCAGAGGAGAATTACCCAAACTTCTCTTACAGGGTCTACATAGGCATCCCCCCCCCGCAAAAAAAAAAAATGATTCCTAAAATAAGAACCAAGGAACAAGTGGAAATTTAATTCATTGCAAGTGGTCTTTCCAGGCAACAAAGCCTAAGACTTATAGTATGCTATATTTATAAACATAAGTACAAATTTGAGAGAAGTAGTTTTGGAGTATAGGGAGAAAAAGGGATGTGGTTGATGAGATAGTCAGGGCTTAACTAATATAGAGCCATTTAGGTACAACATAATAAATGTTATATGTAGAAAGATTCTACACAAGGTTTCATGAGCCTATCCATCTCATATTCAATGTAAGTTATGTATGTCTACAATAATACTGAGTAACAAACTGTTGCAACTTTCAGTAACTTAAAACTATGCATATTCATTTGGCTCATGAATCTTCAGTTGGGTGATTTAGGCTAGCCTAGATGCACCATCTCCTGGTCTCGTTTAGACCTCCTGACATGTTTATAGGCTTCCCTTGTGGCCCAGCTAATAAAGAATCGCCTGCAACGTGGGAGACCTGGGTTCAGTCCTTAGATTGGGAAGATCTCCTGGAGAAGGGAAAGGCTACCCACTCCAATATTCTGGCCTAGGTTGACAGGACCTTACACAACTGATCTAGGATGGTTTTGAGGCTATTTCAAATGCCTCAGCTCTGTCCAGGCAGGTTCTCATGAAAAGACAGCGGGACTAAAGAAGAAGCAGAAATGTCTAATAGTTTTCTGGTTATTTTTTTTTTTTTCAGTTTCTATTAGTTCTATCAGCTAACATTCTTATGTCTAGCACAAGATACATGGCCAACTCAGAGTGAAACATTCCTATCTCAGGAGAAGCACTGCAAGTCATGTGGCAAAGAGAATGGTTACAGGGTTGGCTAAAGAATCATGACGATTAATGCCATCAATCAATCAAACACACAATCCCTGCTGGGTGCTGGAGTCTGTGCTTCCCAAGATGACGACTAATCTAAAAGATGACAATGATTTCATTGGATGAGATCATTTCCTAAATGGATCACTCGCCCACAGCCCCTCACAGCACATGCCCTAGAAAGCTATATGCTTTGTCTTCAGTTTTTCTGAGACAGCACCCTGCCTTCTCCTAAGAGTCAAGTATTGCTGGCACTTGGGAGGAAATCAGAGGAGAAGAGAAAAGTAAGATAGAAGTGGAAGAGAAATAGGTTCATACAAATAGATGTTTTAGCAAAGTTTGGGAATGGTACAGATGCATCTATTTGCAGGGCAGAACAGAGATGCAGACAAAGGGAACAGATATGTGGATCCAGAAGGGCAGGGGGGAGGGGAAGATGGGATGAATTGGAAGAGTAGCGCTGACATATAGACACTGCCATGTTTAAAATAGATAGCTATTGGGAAGATGCTGGATAACACAGGGAACTCAGCTTAGTGCTCTGTGATGACCTAGAGTGGTAGGATGAGGGGGAGGAAGAGGATAAATGTATACACAGAGCTGATTCACTTTGTTGTACGCTAGAAGTGAACACAGCAATTATACTCCAATAAACAAGGAGATCAGCCCTGGGATTTCTTTGGAAGGAATGATGCTAAAGCTGAAACTCCAGTACTTTGGTCACTTCATGCAAAGAGTTGACTCATTGGAAAAGACTCTGATGCTGGGAGGGATTGGGGGCAGGAGGAGAAGGGGACAACAGAGGATGAGATGGTGGAATGACATCACTGACTCGATGGACTGAGTCATGCACTGAGTCTGAGTGAACTCCTAGAGTTGGTGATGGACAGGGAGGCCTGGCATGCTGCGACTCATGGGGTCGCAAAGAGTCAGACACGACTGAGTGACTGAACTGAACAGAATTGAAACAATAGATTTTAAAACGAAAACCGTTCAATGTAATTAAACCTATGAAAAAGTGTATCATATAATACCAAACACTGTAAGTACTTTTGTCAAGATCTTCTCAGTCCTCTCTCTTACATGCATACACATACACATACATTACTACTACTACTACTACTACTACTACTACTACTACTACTACTACTAAGTCGCGTCAGTCGTGTCCGACTCTGTGAGAACCCATAGACGGCAGCCCACGAGGCTTCCCCGTCCCTGGGATTCTCCAGGCAAGAACACTGGAGTGGGTTGCCATTTCCTTCTCCAATGCATGAAAGTGAAAAGTGAAAATGAAGTCGCTCAGTCGCGTCCGACTCTTAGCGACCCCATGGACTGCAGCCCACCAGGCTCCTCCGTCCATGGGATTTTCCAGGCAAGAGTACTGAAGTGGGGTGCCATTGCCTTCTCCGACACACACATTGCTGCTGCTGCTGCTAAGTGGCTTCAGTCGTGTCTGACTCTGTGCGACCCCATAGACAGCAGCCCACCAGGCTCCCCCGTCCCTGGGATTCTCCAGGCAAGAACACTGGAGTGGGTTGCCATTTCCTTCTCCAATGCATGAAAGTGAAAAGTGAAAGTGAAGTCGCTCAGTCGTGTCCGACTCTTAGCGACCCCATGGACTGCAGCCCACTAGGCTCCTCCATCCATGGGATTTTCCAGGCAAGAGTACTGGAGTGGGGTGCCATTGCCTTCTCCGACATACACATTAGATGAAAGCTATTATCATCTTATCCTCCCAATTTCACTTTTGAGAAAACTGAGGCTCACCAAAGTTATAAAACACATAGCACCTGAATTTTAAACCCAGCAGTTCAATTCCAGAACCCGTTTATTTAAATAATGTATTCCAAAATTGTCTTATCCCCAAATGTTCTAAATCCTTCCCTCAGAGAAGAGTGTGCTTGAGAAGACGTTCCAAAGTCTATTTATTATACACTTTTCCTAAAAGTAAATGCCAAGACCCATGAACACTTCCTATAAATGAATAATGCAGTGAAAACTTCAGAAACGTATAGATTGGTGTCATGGCGAGTCTGCTTCCCTAACAAGTTTATCTTTGATCAGTGGCTCATTTACATGGATTTTGTCTGTGTGTCAATCCTCGTGATTTGTGGCACTGCATATTTTAGAGCTTGACATATGCATTCTTTTCACAAGCCACGTTTCACAGCAGCCTCCATTGTCTATGATAATGTAGAAAGCACGTCGGTAATATAGAAAGCCCAGTTTCTTTCCACATTATGTGAAGGCAGTTATTCAGACAAGTCTAACAATTGTTCTACCCTCCTATGTGTTCACTAGATTGCCATATTTCCCTGCGGATAAAATATCTATTTATTCAAGAGCATATCTACTAAACATCCCCTCTCTCCTCTGCACTGAGCCTAGGATAAGAGGTACACGAGAAATAAATGACTCTTTTACAGACAATCCAGGGAGTCGCAGAGTTTGACATGACTGAGCGAATGAGCACACAAGGGAGAGAGACAAAAAAAACCCATAATTAAGAATAATTATTATTTAAAATAAAACCTACAGGGTTCAACCAACACTGTAGATCTATGCCTGGATGCCTGTAACAACCTTACTCTTATTAGAATAGACAAGGAAATCCTTCTGGAGTGGTAGCATTAGGGTTCACCCTGACAAATTCAGAAGATTGAGAAGATGTGTGCAAGGAGTTGTCTTTAATCAAAGTACTCAGGAAATGTAGAATCTGTGTTATTCAAGTGTTGTTAAAATGAGAGAACCAGGAAGCCACATTTGTTCCTGCCCTTCTTATGAAATATAATTGCCTTCTTTCCTTTCTTGGTTGTGAAAGTGTGAATTGTTCAGTTGTGTCCGACCTTTTGTGGCCCCATAGACTGTAGCCCTCCAGTCTTCTCTGTCCATGGGATTGTCCAGGCAAGAATACTAGAGTGGGTAGCCATTCCCTTATCCAGGGGATCTTCCAAACCCAGGGATCAAACCCTGGTATCCTGCATTGCAGATGATTCTTTACCATCTGAGCTACCAAGGAAGCCCTCCTTGGTTATATATATTCAATCAAGATGAACGTTGTTCTGGTTAATCAGGGTCCCACAATCCCCTCAATGGCATAGTTCCCATTCTAAGTCTAGGCTCTGTGCTACCTTCAGGTTTGAAATGGGGCACACACACCAGGAGGAGGTGATGTGAACAGAGACATAGCTTGGTGCCTGAGAAACTTTGGAGCTCCCAGACCTGTAGAGCAAGACCCCAGAACAGCCTCTGACACTCAATATCAGTTGAAAAATAAAGAAGGAATAGATGAAACATCCTGAGCATCTATCCCCTCACCTGTCACATCAGATAAATACTGAATAATTGATACAATTATACAAGGCTTAAATTAGACTAAAGTGTTTAGTTCAGGGCTGGGTTCATGGAAAACCTGAAAGAGATGGTAGCCACTGTGATGAAGAGGCAGAGACTAGGAAGACATATATAATGTCATTCATTTGTATTTCTCTGCAATGACCAGCACATTGCCCTTAGCTTGCAAGCTAATTAGGTGCTGGCACTTATGAGACATGTACATGGGGTCTGAGGATTTCAGTCCTTGTGGACAAGACCTCCAATATATTATTCACCGTTCATTTTCATGTCTCAGGCACCTACATACACTACATGCTTAATAAATATCTGACACATAATTAGTTGATTTAGTTCCTTCCCACTCCCTTCAGAATATCACTCTTCAGGAAAGAGACCTGTGTAGTTTCTTTTTTTCTTTTTTTTTTGGACTGGGGCTATGATTTCTTCAATCCTAGTGAAAGTAAGGTCTGGGAATCTCTGTCTCCAAATGGAATTTACTGACTTTAATGTCACGGTCCATCAGTGACCAAAATGTGCCTTGTAACTGCCACAGCTTTCCCCAAGCTCAGTAAAGGAATGACTTACCCTCTGGGTGGGTTGTTTAAGAAGAAAAGCCTGCCTGTTACAGGAATAGCCACATCCAGGAGAAACAGCAGTAGCTGTGGGTGGCTCCCAGTGAGTTGGCTCTGACCATGAGGAAGACCGAGACTCATAAATTCTGAGGCAGGTTTTAAAGCCAGTTAAGCTCCTGAAGGGGAATATGAGTTGGGCTCCTTGGAAACTGGAACCCTGCTTAATTTACCTGTCAAAGAGCTTGATGGATTTGTCCATGGAGTTTTTAAATAGAAGATAAAGCTCTTCACTGTGCGTGCTTCTTCCCTGCAATGGGTAACATATCCATCACTTGCCCAGATTGATGTGGCTAATTCAGGGCCTTCAACCCACCCCATTGAGTATGCTATCTCAACTGTGTAAATATCATTATTTGAAGTGGAATTTAAAGATCGCCAATTGTGCTCTCAGTCTGCTTTCCAACAAAGGCTCTAGGGAGCCAGATCCACAGTAGCCTCTTGTCAGTGGTCTGCTGGCATGCCCAGAAGTGGCAGCCTGGCATGTCACCATCAAAGAGGTCCAGACTTGGAGACCTAGACGGGCTTCAGGAGAAGTGAGAGCTTACAAAAGTGGAATGCTCAGCCCACATCATGTCGTTGTTCAGTGGTTCACTCGTGTCCAACTCTTTGCAATCCCGTGGACTGCAGCACGCCAGGCTTCCTTGTCCTTCTTCATCTCATGGAGCTTGCTCAAACTCATGTACACTGAGTCGGTGATACTTTTCAACCATCTTATCCTCTGTCATCCCCTTCTCTTCCTGCCTGCAATCTGTCCCAGCATCAGGGTCTTTTCCAATGAGTCGGTTCTTTGAATCAGGTGGCCAAAGTATTGGAGCTTCAGCTTCAGCATCAGACTTTCCAATGAATATTCAGGATTGATTTCCTTTAAGATTGACTGGTTTGATATCCTTATAGTCCAAGGGTCTCTCAAGAGTCTTCTCCAATATCACAGTTCAAAAGCATCAGTACTTCGGTGCTCAACTTTCTTTATGGTCCAACTCTTACATGCATATATGACTACTGGAAAAGCCATAGCTGTGACTAGACAGACCTTTGTCAGTAAAGTAATGTCTCTGCTTTTTAATATGCTGTCCAGGTTTGTCATAACTTTTCTTCCAAGGAGCAAGTGTCTTTTACTTCCATGGGTGCAGTTACCATCTCCAGTGATTTTGGAGCCCAAGAAAATAAAGTCTGTCACTGTTTCCATTGTTACCCATCCATTTGCCATGAAGTGATGGGACCAGATGCTGTGATCTTAGTTTTTTGAAGGTGAGTTTTAAGCCAGCTTTTCACTCTCTTCTTTCACCTTCATCAAGAGATTTTTTAGTTCCTCTTCCTTTTCTGCCATAAGAGTGGTATCATCTGCATATCTGAGGTTATTGATATTTCTCCCAGCAATCTTGATTCCGATTTGTGTTTCATCCAGCCCTGCATTTCGCATGATGTACTCTGCATGAAGTTAAATAAGCAGGGTGGCAATATACAGCCTTGACATAATCCTTTCTCAATTTGGAACCAGTCTGTTGTTCCATGTCCAGTTCTAACTATTGATTCTTGACCTCCATACAGGTTTCTCAGGAGACAGGTCAAGTGGTCTGGTATTCCCATCTCTTTAAGAAATTTCCACAGTTTGTTGTAATTCACACAAAGGCTTTAGCATAGTCAATGAAGCAGAAGTAGAAGTTTTTCCAGAATTCTCTTGCTTTTTCTGTAATTCAATGGATGTTGACAATTTGATCTCTGATTCCTCTGCCTTTTTTAAAACCAGCTTGAACATCTGGAAGTTTTCTGTTCACATACTGTGGAAGGCTAGCTTGGAGAACTTTTAGCATTACTTTGTTAGTGTGTGAAATGAGTACAATTGTGTAGTAGTTTTAATATTCTTTGGCATTGCTTTTCTTTGCGATTGGAATGAAAACTGACCTTTTCCAGTCCTGAGACCACTGCTGAGTTTTCAGTGTTTATTGATATATTGAGTACAGAATTTTAACAGCATCACCTTTTAGGATTTTCAATAGCTCAGCTGGAATTCCTACACCTCTACTAGCTTTGTTCATAGTGATACTTCTTAAGGCCCATTTGACTTCACACTCCAGGATGTCTGGCTCTAGGTGAGTGACCACATCATCATGGTTATCTAGGTCATGAAGATCTCATTGTATAGTTCTGTGTATTCTTGCCACCTCTTCTTAATATCTTCTGCTTTTTTTAGGTCCACATTGTTTCTGTCTTCTATTGTGCCCATCTGTGCATGAAAAGTTACCTTGGTATCTCTAATTTTCTTGAAGAGATCTCTAGTCTTTCCCATTCTATCATTTTCCTCTATATCTTTGCATCAAACACTTAAGGCTTTCTTATCTTTTCATGCATTCAGATGGATATATCTTTCCTTTTCTCTTTTGCCTTTCTATTCTCTTTTTTGCTTAGCTATTTTTACAGCCTCCTCAGACAACCCTTTTGCCTTTTTGCATTTGGTTTTCTTGGAGATGGTTTTGACCATCACCTCCTATACAAGATTATGAACCTCCATCCACAGTTCTTCAAGTACTCTATCATATCTAATCCCTTGAATCGACTTGTCATTTCCACTGTTTAACTGTAAGGGATTTGATTTAGATCATACCTGAATGACCTAGTGGTTTTTCCCTACTTTTTTTCAATTTAAGTCTGAATTTGACAGTAAAGAGTTCATGATCTGAGCCACAGTCAGCTCCTGGTCTTGTTTTTGCTCACTGTATAGAGCTTCTCCATCTTCACCTGAAAAGAACATAGTCAGTCTGATTTTGGTATCACTCATCTGGTGATGTCCATGCATAGAGTCATCTCTAGTGTTGTTGGAAGAGAATGTTTTCAAAGACCAGTGTGCTCTCTAGGCAAAACTCTGTTAGCCTTTGTCCTACTTCATTTTGTACTCCAAGGCCAAACTTGCCTTGGAGTTTGTTACTTGTTACTCCAGATATCTTTTGACTTCTTATTCTTTCATTTCAGCCCACTCCACAGTTTCTCACAATTTTTCAATATTCTTTAGTCCACTCCCCTCAGGGTTCTGCACATTCTTATCCTCTCATAAGGAAGCATGCTTTGGCAGGCAGGGATTAAAAAATAGACAAGTCTTAGAGATTCCTTATCTCCATGAAATATAAGTAAGAGAAACATTATGAATTCTGGGTGCAGAATATCTATTAATATACAACCCTTGGATTATATGTTTCAACAGAGACTGAAGAATCAATATAAAATCACTAATAAATAAATACTCAGTGTGCCTGTTTGATTCACGGTTTTATAACAACTGTAAGTGTAAGCACAAATGTGAATTTATGTAACATCTTTATCCTTCAGTTGCCAGTAATAACATATAATTCCATTTATTTCAGCAAAGTGAACTGAATACAAAAATTTCCACATTTAATATATCACTTTGTTTCTTTTTAAAAGTGCTTTTTTTTAACAATGGAAATAAATAATTGAATTCAAGTTCTTCTGGCAGAAAAAAGTATTAAGAACAAAACATTTATATTCATATGATTGGTAAACAACTGTTTTTACATATCAACATTGATATAAAGTGAAAGAATTCAAAGTACCTTTTTTATCATCTTTAAACAATAAAAGATTAAGAGGTCTACAGACTGTTTAAATTTTAAAATCTTATTTCATTTACAAATAAAAAAGATATCTGGTTCTAAGATGGCAATTTGAACTCCATTGCTCATATACTTAGCCCTCCAAAACACCACAAGTATGCTCCAAAACATAAGCATATGTTCATATTGCAATGTAAGTGTGAACTAGGATGGAATTTTCCTATTACCTTTTTAAATGTGACACCAATGCAGATGTCATAATGGAGAGACTGGTTACCTTAAAATAAAAGTTTTATAGTTACAAAAATATGAGGTAGAAAGTCAAAAATCAAATGACTTGCTAAAAAAGCATTGGCAACATATGATAGGATGTCAATATTCTTAATATACAATTAATTCTTACATATCAGGAAGAAAGACACCCTAGAAATCACAATATAAAAATAGGATAATAAGATGAAAAGGCAATTCACTGAAGGAGGACAAATGATCAACACATTCTGGAAAAGATGTTTATACTCACTGATAGTAAAGAAGAAAAGCAAATTAAAGTCCAGATTAGCAAAAATGTAAAAGAATGATATTACACAATATTAGCAAACATGTGGGGAATTCGTTATTTTCACATATTCTTGGTACAAGTGTAAAATTTCTATATTCATGAAGAGCACTTTAAAAACATGAAATAAAATCTTATCTATCCACATCAACACAAAAATTTCACTTGAAGGAATCTATCCTTAAATAATTAATATTAATTCAAGAATATTAATTCAAGAATGTTCAGTAAGGTATTGTTGAGTATATCATAAGAAACAATATAAATATCCATTGATAGTGATCTAGTTAATAACTATGAACTGTATAATGATACAGTGGGGTCATATGTAGCCATTTTAAATGTCATGAATATACAAGTATCAAAACAGGTTTTTCTGTCCAATTGTAATGCTATTAAGAAAAGTTTTGTATTGCTTTTATATTTAGGAATTAAAACTTCTACTTACTAAAAATATCAAATATCATTTCTTTCTCCAGAGCATCTTCCTGGACTTTCATAAAGTCTCAAGGACTTTAAAGAACATTGAGAGAAAATTGTCACAATTGAATTGATATTTTTGTTTCTATTATAGTCCAACCTTGAATACATATGCATACTTATTTGCATATGTCATTTGTGTTCATTTCTAAAATATCTTATTTTTAATATATTTACTTATCTTTGAGGCTAAGGGAAGACTTTTAAAGGATGTTTTATTTATTACTTGTGTATAGTTAAATTTGGCTTTTATTTCTCAGGACTGCTAATGACAGTGTTGTGCTTTGCATTTGAAGTAATACTGCTAATCTTCCCTATGAAATTTTACCCCTAGGAAAGGGAAATCACCATGGATGCTATTTCTCCTTGTAGATTAATGTTGCTTTACTCACATTTTCTTAAATATGTGCATACATAACATAAGTAAGCAAATAGATAGAATGTAATTAGTTGATGTATATTTTGGGAAATAAACGTGAGCAAAGGATGTAGGGACTCAACGATGTGTGAGAGCAATATTACAAAAGACTGGTTGGTATATTTCCTTATTTTGAAACAGAGAGCCTAAAAGCAAAAATATCCCATAGTAACAAACATGCCCAGAGCTCAGATCTTGGTTTCTTATCCAGTCTTTAATAAAAGGGACCAAGACTCCTTAGAGAAATAACTGACTCCAAAGCTGGAGCCAGGAATAGAGGAGTTAAGCCTGCAGCATGCTATCATGCCAGAAATTAAGGAAATGTTCAACATTCTAACACACACACACTCAAGTGATGGACTTGTTTCAAAGAGATATAGGAGCTAACTGAAAGCTCCCAATGGCCAAAGCTGGAACAGTTTGAGCAATAAATAAGTAATAAGGTATTGGATTATAAGTCATAGTACAAAATACATAATAATGAGTCAACTCTGATGATCAAATAGATGCAAACATAGACAATTTCCTGTGCAGAGTTCCAAATAATTTGTGCAGATACTCTGTCCTTGGACTTCCCTGATAGCTCAGTGACAAAGAATTCACCTGCAATGCAGGAGACACAGGAGACACAAGTTCAATCCCTGGGCTGGGAAAATCCCCTGGAGAAAGAAGTGGCAACCCACTCCAGTATTCTTGCCTGAAAAATCCCATGGACAGAGGAGCCTGGCAGGCTACCATCAATGCCATCACAAAGAGTTGGACAAATGAGTAGGCACGCTCTCTTTCCTTAAGCAGATAGAGCATAACTCTTAAATTCTTCCTTGTAAACTGAGCTTAGTGACATTCCTTTGAAGCATTCTCTGTGGAAAGCAAGAACAAAAGAGTAATTCTATATTGGAGAAATCTGACAAACATAACCTCAACCAGGTGATCGAGATCAACATGAGAAGTGCTAAGTCATGTTGATAGTATGTATTGTGGCATGATGTGATGGAAATGAAACTTTACCTTTGTGGTTTTCATCCCTGAAACATATTCAGTTCAGTTCAGTGGCTCAGTGGTGTCTGACTCTCTGCATGAATCGCAAAGTGCGACCCCATGAATCACAGCACGCCAGGCCTCCCTGTCCATCACCAACTCCCGGAGTTCACTCAGACTCCCATCCAATGAGTCAGTGATGCCATCCAACCATCTCATCCTCTGTCATCCCCTTCTCCTCCTGCCCCCAATCCCTCCCAGCATCAGAGTCTTTTCCAATGAGTCAACTCTTCGCATGAGGTGGCCAAAGTACTGGAGATTCAGCTTTAGCATCATTCCTTCCAAAGAAATCCCAGGGCTGATCTCCTTCAGAATGGACTGGTTAGATCTTCTTGCAGTCCAAGGGACTCTCAAGAGTCTTCTCCAACACCACAGTTCAAAAGCATTGATTCTTCCATGCTCAGCTTTCTTTATGGTCCAACTCTTACATCCATATATGACTACTAGAAAAACCATAGCTTTGACTAGATGGACCTCTGTTGGTAAGGTAATGTGTCTGGTATTTAATATGCTGTCTAGGTTGGTCATAGCTTTTCTTCCAAGGAGCAAGCTTCTTTTAATTTCATGGCTGCAGTCACCATCTGCAGTGATTTTGGAGCCCAAGAAAATAAAGTCTGTCTCTGTTTCCATCGTTTCCCCATTTATTTGCCATGAAGTGATGGGACTGGATGCTATGATCTTAGTTTTTTGAATGTTGAGTTTTAAGCCAGCTCTTTCACTCTCCTCTTTCACTTTCATCAAGAGGATTTTTAGTTCTTCACTTTCTGACATAAGGGTGGTGTTTAGGCAATCGTATTTAAGTAAAGAGGGCTTTCCAGGTCCCACTAGTGTAAAGAACGCATCTGCCAATACAGGAGATGTAAGACAGGCAAGTTCGATCCCTAGGCTTCCCAGATGGCTCAATGATAAAGAATCCACCTGCCAATGCGTTCAATCCCTGGGTTGGGACAATCCCCTGAAGGAGGAAATGGCAACGCACTTCAGTTTTCTTGCCTGGGAAATCCCATGGACAGAGGAGCCTGGTGGGCTACAATCCATGGGGTCATGAAAGAGTCAGACACAAGGGAGCAACTGAACACACATATTGAGTAAAGACCAAAAAAGAGTAAGGTGCCAGTCATGTAGACATCTAAGGAACAGGCTCCTAAGGGAAATATGCTCGGCAAGTGCAAGGAAGAACAAAGAGACCAATGCCTCTGTGGTGACCTGAAGTGAGAGAAGCAGGAGAAGGTGATGGGAGAAGAGGTCAGAGAAGACTGAAGGCAGATACATGGGACTGTGTGTCATTTCAAAGTCTTTGCCTTTCTTTCTAAGAGGAGCGGCCATTGGCAAGGTTTTGAGCAGAGGAACCTAACCCTTCTGGAAGACACACTCTGTCTGATGTGACTGGGGGCAAGTGTGGAATAACAGACTATTTCAGAAATTCAAGTGAGAGGAAATGGTGGCTTGGGCAGGTTTAACAGTGAAGCGGTCAGAAGCAGTTATATTCTGAGAAGACTTTTTTAAAAAGTCAGCCTGGTTTTCTATCAGATTAGACGTGGGTTAACAGAAAGAGAGGGCTTCCCAGGCAATGCTAGTAAAGAACCTGCCTGCAAATGCAGGAGACATGTGACATGCAGGTTCAATCCCTGGGTCAGGAAGATCCCCTGGCAAAGGGCATGGCAACCCACTTCAGTATTCTTGCCTGGAGAACCCCATGGACAGAGAAGTCCATGGGGTTACAAAGAGTTGGACACGACTGAAGCGACTTAGCATGCACTCAGGCAACAGGAAGAGAGAAAGCAAGAATAATTCAAGGAACTGTTATGTGTTGTGTGTTTATACTTTAACTTTTACCAAAGAAGCTTTGGGGATTTGCCCCACTTCATGACTCTGTATTGTTGAAAACTGTTAATAACCTGCTGGCAAGTGCCTTCCCACCAGTGTTGCACCTTGAGGTTTGAGATGGCCTGCCTGTGGTCTTCGAGCTTTCTCCCGAATGATCCTTCTGTCCAATATTTTACCCCAAGGCTTCATTTCAGCTCACCTCCCCCAGCATTGCCACAAGCAGGCATAAAGTTATTTTCGCACAAATGACAAAGCTTTGGGGTACAAGGAGATCTTACTAGTGGGAAACTGTTGAGTTCCTAGGAAGGGAAAACACCATGATGCCAAAAAAAAAAAAAACATGTTTTCTGCAAAGCATTTCCAAATAAAATTCTAGTTAGATGTTACACTCTAAAGTGCAGAAACTAATGGTGAGTAGAGGTTTGTCCATGAAGCTCCCAACTGAGATTAATGGTGTCTATCTTTGTCTCCATTACCATCATAATAAATTCTTTCTTTTTATTATTATAAGGAGTGGAACTTTTATTTTTTCCAATTGACTATTTTTATAAAATAAATAAAAAGTAAGAAGACATTTCAAGTTATACAAATAAACAATGCTATATGCAGAAAAATGAAGATATTCCTGAAATTAAACCATAGACATATATTTGGTACCACTGTATTATAGTTCAAAAAAATCATTGACCACCTGAGAAGTGAAAGTCTGAATTCAACATATGAAAAGTGCTCAGAGGCATCACTGTGAAATGTGCCATGTAGGGATTACAAAAACGAACCAAAAATAATTTTGGCTCCTTTTTCTGGTCTATTTGCTTCATAAACACACACACACACACACACACACACACACCCACACACACCCTTATTCAGCTTTGTAAGGACACAGATCAGCTCCCATCATCATAGGAACAGTAATATGAGAAAGTTGTTAAGACAGTATAAACGTGGTCATTGAAAATCCCAATTCTAGGCATTCTTTTCACTTTTTTCCATATACAGTACATTACTGTCTAATTAGCATCTCCCAGATTGCCTCTGACACTAAATTTGCACAAAACATCTTTGAAAAAAAAATATATGTATATATAATATATTCAATAGAATATAGTTCAGCCATTAAAAAGAGTGAAACAATGCCATTTGCAGCAACATGGATAGGCCTGGATATTATCATACCAAGTGAAGTAAGTCAGACAAAGACTAATATCATATAATATCATTTATACATGGAATCTTAAAAAAATTAAACAAATGAACTTATTTACAAAACAGAAACAGATTCACAGACTTAGAGAATGAATTTATGGTTACCAGAGGGAAAGGGTAGGGGAGAGGGATGGATTGGGAGTTTGTTATTGACATATATGCACTGTTATATTTAAAATAAATAATCAACAAGGGTCTACAATAAAAACAGAAATATTTTTTTAAAAAAGAAAGAAAATTCAAACAAAAAAATCTTTGACAGAGCATATGCTCCAGTTTCTAGTTGTCAAAGAATTGTTCTCCATAATATTTTATTTTGATGATTGCACACCAAGTTGTCACTCAATATAAATGTATTTCATTTAATATCCCCTGGTCCCTACAATGCAGATATGGACTCCAAGGAAGAAAGGAAATCAGCCCACATATCCCAGCTTCTAGTCAAGGCAGTGAGTGCAATGCAAGCAGGAAAGAGAGCATGTTACTCACAGCCTATAGCAATCAATGCAAATATATGCTACGGTTAGGTGTTTTAATGCCAATAATAGACATCCTGTGGTTGATGAATTTCACAACTGTTTTCTCTGTAGCTGCTTAATTCAACCTTCTGGCAGAGGTGGCTGCATGCTTCAGTAAGTCACCAACACCAGCATATCATGCTTAACCTCTAATAGGTCAAAGTATGAGTTGGGCTGTGAGTTGGGTCATCTGAAGGTTGATGTGAAGTTGCTATATAATGTGATTGTTCAAATTTCATTAGCTTCCTAAAAAGTACCAATCAACTGGCAAACAGAGCAATACTGGTGGCTGGTTCTATGGTCATTTCTGTCCAACCTTTGACATGATCACCTAGAAATGCTGTACCAGTGACTACAGATTAATCCCACAGGAAGTCCTTGTCAAAAGCTTCAACTCACCTTGCCATGGATAATATAACTTTGTCCCTGGAAAGTTGTGTTTTCTTCTAAATGACTACCGTTTGCATATACATTTATTTGAAAACTGTCCTGCTCTTTAGACAGGAGAAAAAACTGATATAGCCATTTTGAAAAACAAATTTTAAAAGGCATATGCTTTAGGTCTTAGAAATTCTGAATCTTGTTAACTCCAAAGAAAATGATTGATACTGTAAAACTGATGGTAACAAAAATTTGGAAACAATCTCAACGTTTGTGTGCGCAAACAAACAGTGGAGGAATAGACAGAAAAAAATGCAGTATAATTATACCATGGATAACTACACTGCAGTTAAAAGAATCAAGGTACATTTATCATACATAAACAGATGCAACAAAAACATAAAACTGAATCAGAAAAAATCAAGTTGCAGTGTGTATAATACAATCAAATAATCTGTTTGTGCCAATTTTAAAATTCTATCAGTTCAGCTCAGTTCAGTTGCTTAGTCGTCTCTGACTCTTTTCGACCCTATGGACGACAGCATACCAGGCTTCCCTGTACATCACCAACTCCTGGAGTTTACCCAAACTCATGTCCATTGAGTTGGTGATGCCATACAACCACCTCATCCTCAGTCTTTCCCTTTTACTCTCACCTTCAATATTTCCCAGCATCAGGGTCTTTTCAAATGAATCAGCTCTTTGCACCAAAGTATTGGAGCTTCAGCTTCAACATCAGTCCTTCTAATGAACACCCAGGACTTATCTCTTTTAGGATGGACTGGTTGGATCTCCTTGCAGTCCAAGGGACTCTCAAGAGTCTTCTCCAACACCACAGTTCAAAAGCATCAATTCTTCGGTACTCAGCTTTCTTCACAGTCCAACTCTCACATCCATACATGACTACTGGAAAAACCATAGCCTTGACTAGATGGACCTTTGTTGGCAAAGTAATGTCTCTGCTCTTTAATATGCTGCCTAGGCTGGTCATAACTTTCCTTCCAAGGAGTAAGCGTATTTTAGTTTCAAGGCTACAGTCACCATCTTCAGTGATTTTGGAGCCCCAAAAATAAAGTCAGCCACTGTTTCCCCATCTATTTGCCATGAAGTGATGGGACCAGATGCCATGATCTTAGTTTTCTGAATGTTGAGCTTTAAGCCAACTTTTTCACTCTCCTCTTTCACTTTCATCAAGAGGCTTTTTAGTTCCTCTTCACTTTCTGCCATAAGGGTGGTGTCATCTGCATATCTGAGGTTATTGATACTTCTCCCAGCAATCGTGATTCCAGCTTGTGCTTCCTCCAGCCCAGCATTTCTCATGATGTACTCTGCATATAAGTTAAATAAACAGCGTGACAATACACAGCCTCGATGTACTCCTTTTCATATTTGAAACCAGTCTGTTGTTCCATGTCCAGTTCTAACTGTTGCTTCCTTACCTGCATACAATTTCTCAAGAGGCAGGTCAGGTGGTCTGGTATTCCCATCTCCTTCAGAATGTTCCACAGTTTATTGTGATCCACACAGTCAAAGGCTTTGGCATAGTCAATAAAGCAGAAATAGATGTTTTTCTGGAACTCTCTTGCTTTTTCAATGATCCAGAAGATGTTAGTAATTTGATCTCTGTTTCCTCTACCTTTTCTAAATCCATCTTGAACATCTGGAATTTAACGGTTCATGTATTGCTGAAGCCTGGCTTGGAGAATTTTGATCATTACTAGCGTGTGAGATGAGTGCAGTTGTGCGGTAGTTTCAGCATTCTTTGGTACTGCCTTTCTTTGGGACTGGAATGAAAACTGACCTTTTCCAGTCCTGTGGCCACTGCTGAGTTTTCCAAATTTGCTCATGTATTGAGTGCAACACTTTCACAGCATCACCTTTTAGGATTTGAAATAGCTCAACTGGAATACCATCACCTCCACTAGCTTTGTTTGTAGTGATGATTCCTAAGGCCAACTTGACTTCACATTCCAGGATGTCTGGCTCTAGGTGAGTGATCACACCATCGTGATTATCTGGGTGGTGAAGATCTTTTTTGTACAGTTCTGTGTATTCTTGCCACCTCTTCTTAATATCTTCTGCTTCTGTTAGGTCCATACAATTTCTGTCCTCTATCGAGCCCATCTTTGCATGAAAATTTCCCTTGATATGTTTCATTTTCTTGAAGAGATCTCTAGTCTTTCCCAGTCTATTGTTTTCCTCTATTTCTTTGCATTGATTGCTGAGGAAGGCTTTCTTATCTCTCCTTGCTACTCTGCATTCAAATGGGAATATCTTTCCTTTTCTCCTTTGCCTTTTGCTTCTCTTCTTTTCACAGCTATTTATAAAGTCTCCTTAGACAACCATTTTGCTTTTTGCATTTCTTTTTCTTGGGGACGGTCTTGATCCCTATCTCCTGTACAATGTCACAAACCTCCGTCCATAGTTCATCAGGCACTCTATCTATCAGATCTAGTCCCTTAAATCTATTTCTCACTTCCACTGTATAATCACAAGGGATTTGATTTAGATCATACCTGAATGATCTAAAATTATATGTTGAACAGGATTTATATGTTGATGGGCATTTACATGTTTAAAGTCTCTGGTAGAAGGTGGATGGAAAGGACAATGTACAGGACAGGATGGAACGGAAAAAATGATCAAGAGGATAATATTAGTCATGGAGCTTTGATCTGAATAATAATTTAATAATATTCCTGGAAAGGTTTGACAGAAAACAACAAAGTCTGTCAAGCAATTTTCCTTCAATTCAAAAATAAATTAATTAAAAAAATATTCCTGGAGGAGGATATGGCAACCCACTCCAGTATTCTTGCCTGGAGAATCCCACAGACAGAAGAACCTGGTGTGCTACAGTCCATAAGGTCACAAAGTGTTGGACACAACCAAAGCAACTGTGTGTGCATGCACGCACACATTAATAATATAGTGCTAATAATAGGGGACATAACTGACTCAGTTCAACTTTGCACCTAAAGTCCAGCATGGCCATAGAAAGTTAATGAGTGTCTTGTGAACAGTGTGGCCTTAAGGACAAAAGCAGTGCAAGAAACTCAAGCTCTGTCTAGGTCATTCGAACCATCTTCCCTCCTGTGCCTCCTGCAGTCTGACCTCTGAAAAGGATGCTGGTGGCTTAGCCTTTATATTCTGTTCAAGCTTCAGCCTCTCTGTAGACACTGCCAATGAGGACTCCATGTTCCAGGACAGCTGGGGGCTGAGAACACATCAAAACAATCTACTTTACAACCTTGCTTATCAACACCAAAGACATCTCCATGACTATTACACTAGACTTGGCACTCATACTAATCCATCACACCATCCTGTCCTCTATAATCCCCTCCCCTTTCTCCCCTTAAAAAAAAAAAAAAAAAAAGGATGAATGAATGTGAGAAAACAAAGATGCTTCAATGTGCTTTAATATAGCCCTTTTAAAGATGATGCCCATGGTCAGCAGCAGGTTTTATTCACCTTTGCAGTGATACAGGCTAAATGCAATTGATGTTCATGTTGAGATCACTGGAATGTAAATTATTTTGAAATACATCTTAAAATAGAGAAAGGTCTCTCCTTCATATTGGAAAATGACACCAATTATGGTTACCCTCAAGGCTGTGTGGTAAAATGATTTTATAACATTTGCTACAGTTTTGTTTAAATAGCCTTTAACAGTTATGTTCTTATAGGAAGTAAAATGTGTTTAGTATAGGCCTTTTCGTGGAAATTTGTTTGCCTCTAACCAAATTTGTAAAATGCACCAGTAAGAGTGCTGACTAAAAAGACTCACTCAAGGAATCCCCATAGAAAGGAAAGGAAATTCAGAGAAGTAACCACTGATCTGTGGCTTTTGTGTGTGTGTGTGTGTGTGTGTGTGTGTGTGTTTGCTTTATTTTGTGTTGTTTTGTTTTTGGTGACTCCCTTAGTTACTTCATGCATTAGGTGAGTCACACTTCAGATGTGATTGGTTAACAGTATGTGGCCTTATGCCAGGACACTTCCTCATAGCTAGCTTCTGAAAGCTTGCCTACCCTCAGTTGAGCTTCTCTGGTGGCTCAGATGGTAAACAATCTGTCTGCAATGTGGGAGACCCGGGTTTGATCTCTGGGTCGGGAAGATCCCTTGGAGGAGGGAATGGCTACTCACTCAAGTATTCTTGTCTGGAGAATTCCATGGACAGAGGAGTCTTGCAGGCTATAGTCCAAAGGGTCACAAAGAGTTGGACACGACTGGGCAATTAACAATGACCCTCAGTCACTAACTCTTAGCTCTCTTTTCTCTCTTGTAATCACTCTATGACTACTAACTTATTGAACTATTTCTTAAAACGAGCCAAGAAGATCTCCATGTTAACTAGCCTGGTAGGAATACTTATGCAATAGTGGCTAGTCTTGCTTCATCCCCTCAGCCCCTTCTCATTCTGATAAAGTATATGTGACCTCATAGATCAATTTCTATTATATTCACACTGTCAGTTTTTTGCTTTACCAGAAAGGACTGAGCTCTTTTTCATTCCTCAAGATTAATACTAAGTATTAATAAACTCAAATCTTCATGATCTCAAATGATCTCAGAAGAGGAGTAGAATCAAGGCAGGCAGAGCTAGAAGGGAAAGGCATGACTGGCCATAAGACAGGCTCATCTGTGGCTTCTTATGGGAAGACAAATAGTCTATTGGAAACCAGAGTAGAACATCTGGAGCAAAACACTTGAAAAATGGTGAAAGGAGCTCTACTCATTAAAAATAATGAAGACAGTGGTAATAATGTCAATGTAATCACTAGTTCTGAGTAATGTTTAAATCACTAGCTTTGAATGATTATTAAAATAACAAGGCATTGTAGGGACTTCCCTGGTGGTACAGTGGTTACGACTCCACACTTCTGCAGAGGGCAAGGGTTCAGTCCTTGGTTAGGGAAATAAGATCCCACAGGATGCATTGCACAATAAAATAAATAAATGTATAAAATAATAAGGCATTACACAGATGAATACTAATTTAATTGTCTTTCAGAGTCATCAAATACATTTCAAAAGATAGGAGTGGGGTCATTTTATAATTGTGAAAAAAGGAAAGCTTGGGAGTACTGAAAACAACAATGAAACCTCCTTCCATATTGTGTTCCATGCACACTTAGCTTCATGGAATTCACAATATTCTTTGTTTTCTTTAAACAATGTCCAGGTAATTTATTCCCATCAGCCATGAGCATGTAATGGTATATTGGATGACAGGACAGTTTTACAAAGAATCAAGAACTCCTTGGTCATTTCCAATTAGACCCACAAAACTGAAGGATTACTAAGATGGGTCATAACTTGCATTTTCCTAGGGCTCATTTCTTTTTATTTTCTCCAAACAAATGAATTCTTTGCATACTGTACAACTACAGTTCTTTGTATATTATAGAACTTTTCCATCTGCCACATCAAGGATAGACATATTATCAGATAATTTTTGTTAATGCATTAATTATTAACAACATTTGATCATTTTACTAAAGTCCTTTTGAATTATTGAATGCATATAATCCCCCAATACCTTTTAAGGAGGTTGGACAATGCTAACCAGAGGGCATTTTGCTGAGCACTATAATAAGTCAGGAGAGACAATTTCCACACATAATAGAGGAACACAGGCTTGGAGATATAAAGAAATACTTGAGAGCAAGAAATTGTGTTTAGGGGGATTCAGGTACTTTATGGATGGAAAGATCAAAAGAGACCAAGGAACTTGGGAGAAAAAAACAAGTAAAAGACAACCTGTGAACTTTTCTAAATTCCAAACAGTTGATGCTACACCTACTCCTTTTCTTTCACTGGCACATCTGCAGTAGATTCTGCACTGATAAATGCTTGATTTTTCTCTTATTGGAGTGGGGGAGGACATGGACAGAGAGTTTCAGGTGGAAGATGAAGGGACAACTGACATCTGGGTCACCTACGATATATTTCAGTAGTTTCAGCCATATCCCAAGTATGGTATTAAGCTTATTTTTCAAAGAAGTATTCAAAACCCATTAATAGACAGATATCTTTTTCTTATCCGTTGCCTTTGCATTGGCCAGCTCAGAACGCTTATATAGTCATTCAAAAATGTACATTGAAAATCAGCTCTTTAAGAAACAGTCAGATCTTTGAAGGACTGGGTGTTGAATCAGATGTTCACCTTACCTTTAAATGAACTCAGTTTAGGGACTTCCCTGGTGGTCCAGGGAAGACTTTGTGCTTCCAATGCAGGGGCATGGGTTTGATATCTATTCAGGGAACTAAGATCCTACATACAGAACAGTGCAGCAAAAAAAAAAAGGAACTCAGTTCAACAATAACAGTGAGAAGAGAGCACAGTTAGTGATAATCCAGGGTAAAGAGCAAAAAACACTATAAAAATAGAAGATTAAAAGATCTACCCCAGGAGAGAGAAATTAAAAAGGAATATATGGAGTGGTGAACACTTCAGTTGAATCTGAGAAGAAATTTAAAATCACCCACAATAAATTACTCAGATGTTTTTAAAAATGTCATTTACAACTCAATTTTGTTGTGCTAATGGTTTCCATGGTAAGGGAATTCACCTCTTTGTGAGGATCACAGTTCAAAGAATAAGATTTAGGTGATATAACAAATCTATCATGAAATCCATATTACATCCTATAGGAAACAAAAGTGACATGAAGAATGACAAGAAGAAAACCCTTGTACCTGTGAGATGTTAAGTGTAATGTGTAGTCCAGAATTCTTAGACGTTTTATCCTTCCCAAGGATATCCCAAGAGGGACAATTGAATTGTTGCTGGACCACCCATGAGGTAGTTTAATATCTCTACCTTTATAAAGAGAAATACTGCATGTAAGATCAGCTTATATCTTCTTAAAGACACAGAGTCTCTGTGATTCAACTCACTCTCATTGACATTATTTATTCTCTAAGGTCAGTTGAAATATGATGTCTCTTCCTGCCAAAATTATGACTTGCTTTTTGAAGAAAATAAAAGAACTGGGTCAATAAAATTTAAGTCGCTTATTCCTCTGAATGGGATTTAGGAGTAAATAATTTAATACAGGATAAGCCTGGACCATGGAAATAGCCCTACTTGAGACCTCATATTAGGTCACCACTTTCATTGAATTACATTTAGGTATCATGCCCTAAGGGGCTTCCCTGGTGACTCAGTGGTAAAGAATCTGTCTGCAATGCAAGAGCCACAGAATATGCGGATTCCATCCCTGGGTTGGGAAGATCCTCTGGAGGAAGGCATGGCAACCCGCTCCAGCATTCTTGCCTGGAGAATCCCATGGACAGAAGAGCCTGTGGGACTACCATCCATAGGGTCGCAAAAAGTCAGATACAACTGAAATGATTTAGCACTTCTGGAGTTAGTGGGGAACAGAAGAAATTGGCATGCTGCAGTCCACAGGGTTGCAAGACATCAGACATGACTTATCAACTGTACAACAACAACAAATCATGCCCTGGGCCTCTTCCTGTGGTACTCTGATGTTTTGGAGGACATTTTTCATGATGTTACATCAAGATATTTCTGTTAGCAATCATTGGATAGTTTTTCTTATTCCAAGTTCCAGTAATAATTGCTTCTCATAATTTACTAGCTTTGTGCCATTGATCATGTTTCCCTTTTTTTTGTATTTACTGCTCTAAAACCCAGTCTAGATAAGTCCATGATCTATATCTTCTGAAATTAATCTCAGGATCAATGGCTAAGGTGAGGCCAGTGAGATGCCTAGAACACAAGAATCCAGGAATTGCCAGGATGCCTCACATGACCCCTGACTTCAGTCTGGCAGTGTGCAGCATGGTGGTAAGTTTATAAGGTTAACCCTTAGTTCACCTTCTTTTCCTTAGTTCATAATTTCCTCACACGGATTATTTCAACATTTATGTTTTCATTTACTTGTTTGGCTGAGCTGGGTCGTAGTTGCTGCAGCATGTGGTTCTTTTAGTTGGGGCCTGAGGTTCTAGTTCCCTGACCAGGGATCAAACCCAGGATCCCTGCATTGGGAGTGTGGAGTCTTAGCCACTGGAACACCAGGAAAGTCCCTGCTCATGTGTATTTTTTATCTATCTTTAATCTAAAGAGTGTGAGTAGATAAGTAGTCTAATGCTACAGAAGACCTGAAAGTGAAAGTGAAGTCCATCAGTCGAGTCCGACTCTTTGCAACCCAGTGGACTGTAGCCCACCAGGCTCCTCCATCCATGGGATTCTCCAGGCAAGAATACAGGGAGTGGGTTGCCATTTCCTTCTCCAGGGGATCTTCCCAACCCAGGGATCGAACCCAGGTCTCCTGCATTGCAGGCAGACACTTTAACCTCTGAGCCACCAGACCTAGTGCTAATCAAATTTCCCAATAATATGTATCTGCTATACTATCAGGACTTTTAGAGAGGTCATAAATCTGACACTGCTATTTATACAATGATTGCAGGTTTGTGCACTTTTTTAAGTGTTTTACTAACAGAGGAGAGATTGCACACAGCAGTTAAACACAGTTTAAATAAGCAGATTCTGGAGGCAGTCGATTGGGATTCAACTTCCAGCTCTGCCACCTATGAGTCTCAGCTGTGAGACTGGAAGCAAGTGACTTAACCTCTCTGAACTTCAGTTTCTTCATCTGTAAAATGAGAATCAAAGTATATAGAAGCAAGATGAATACAGGAAAAAAAAATCACATGGACTTCCATACTCCACCCCAACATCATAAAGACCTTGGAAGTTGTCTCTACTATCTTTTTTTGTAGTTCAGTCACAAAGTTGAACACGACTCTGCAACTCCATGGACTGCAGCATACCATGCTCCTTTGGCCTTCACTGTCTCCCAGAGTTTGCTCAAATTCATGTCCATTGAGTTGGTGATGCTATCTAACCATCTCATCTTTTGCTGCCCTCTTCTCTTTTTGCCTTCCATCTTTCCCAGCATCAAGGTCCTTTCCAATCAGTGGGCTCTCCACATCAGGTGGCCAAAGTATTGGAGCTTCAGCTTCAGCATCAATCCTTCCAATGAATATTCAGGGTTGATTTCTTTTAGGATTGACTGGTTTGATTTTACAGTCCAAGGGACTCTCAAGAATCTTCTCCAGCACCACAGTTCAAAAGTATCAGTTCTTTGGGGCTCAGCCTTCTTTACGGTCCAACTTTCACATCTGTACATAACTACTGGAAAAGCCATAGCTTTGACTCTATGGTCCTTTGTTGGCAAAGTTATGTCTCTGCTTTTTAACACACTGTCTAGGTTTGTCATACCTTTCCTTCCAAAAAGCATGAACAAATTAAAATCAACACTTTTTTTTCAGACCCATCTGAAAACTGAAGCTGCACACCAAATCATCACCCCAAAACTGAAGAGACAGGTGAATCCAGAGTCAGAGTTGCTTCTCTTGAGCTGAGAGCTGGGACCACTGATAATTGTGATAAGTTTCTGGAAGCTGAATGTGGACTAGAGTGAGGAAGAGAAACTCCTGGGTGATGCAGACTTAAGTGGATCCCCACATTGTGGTGTGTTTTACCTCCAGGAACCATACAAAGTACTCATTTTGAAGATCCAGAAAGATTCCCTCCTGACTCTGGCAAAGCAAGGGAAAGAGTAATCATTGTGATATTTACCCAGAGCATTCTCCACAATAAAGGTCTACTACCCAAGGGGGAACAAAAAATTACCAGAACCTTATTCCAGTTGGCAAACACATTCATCTCACTCTACTCCTCTATAACCTTCCTGTCTCACCTAATGGTGGCAACCACTTGAACAATATCTGGGAAGGTCACAGCCCAAAGAAAAAAGTCCACTGAAAGACTGAGATTTATCATAAGATTACAGAAAGTTGTTGCCATCACCACACTAACCACCAAACTAATGTGACTCTATGTAATAGCTATGCAAAGGACATACCCTCCCTGAGGAGGAATGCCCAGGGAAGCTCAAAATACAAACACCAGTGCAAGGAAAGAGAACTAAAGACATCTGGCACCAAAGCTACAACAGACACAAAACACAGCCCAATTCTTAACCATATCAACATCAGTTCTCAGAATGAAGGCCTATTTACCTCAGGGCCTATTAACCAAAGCAACAAATGCAACTCTCAGCAAAAAAGTATAAAGCATGCCAAATAAAAAGGAAGGAAGGAAGGAAAGAGGGAAAGCAGCCTGAGGGGACATAGGAAGCCTCAGAACCATATTCAAGTATGATAAAGATGTTGTAATTATCAGGTCTTTAAAATAATTACAATGAGTATATCAAGGGATCATTGGAAAAAATAGAAAAGATTCAAAAACAGATGAGTATTGTAAACAGAGAGCAAAACTTTAAAAAAATCAAAAAGTATACTTTCTCGGGTTCATCAATACATCAACTATCAGGAGACAAAAATGTTGTTCAGTCGCAAAGTTGTGTCTGATGCCTTGCAACCCCATGGACTGCAGCCAGGCTTCCCTATCCTTCACTGTCTCCTGGAGTTTGCTCAAACTCATGCCCATTGAATTGGTGATGCCATCCAGCCATCTCAGATGCTGGGAAAGATTGAGGGCAGGAGGAGAAGGGGACACCAGAAGAGACAAAAATGCTGACATCATATTCAACAGGGACAAGCTGAAAGCTTTTCCTCTCATATCAAGAATAAGATGAGGGTGCCCACTCTCACCACTTTTATTCAGCATAGTACTAGAAGTCCTAGAAAGAGCATTTAGGCAAGAAAAAAGGCATATAAATTGTAAAGAAAGAAGTAAAATTGTCTCTATTTCCAGATAGCATTATATTATACATAGAAAACTCTAACGACTCCATCCAAAACCTGTTAGAACTTATAAACAAATTCATTAAAGTGGGTCTTAGCAATGACTTTTTGGATTTGACATAAAAAGTGAAGGCAATAAAGCAAAAATAAACAAGTGGGACTACATCAGAAAAAATCTTCGGCACATCAAAGAAACTATCAGCAAAATGAAAAGACAACCTATGGAATAGGAGAAAATACCTGCAAACCATATATCCCATAAAAGGTTAATGTCAAAAATATACAAGGCACTCATAAACCTCAATTGCAAAAAAAGAATAATAATAACCCAATTAAAAAATGGACAAAGGATCTAAATAGACATTTTTCTTTAAAGGAGACATGATCAAGAGTTATATGAAAATGTGCTCAATATTACTAATTACCAGAGAAATGCATAAGTCAAAATAACAATGAGATATCATCTCTCACAAATTTTAGGCTGTCTCTTATAAAAAAAAAAGATAGGAGATCACAAATGCTGGGACTTTCCTGGTGGCTCAGCGGTAAAGAATTCACCTGCTAATGTAGGAGACATGGGTTCAATCCCTGAGTTGGGAAGATCTCCTGGAGAAGGAAATGGCAACTCACTCCTGTATTATTGCCTGGGAAATCCCATGGACACAGAAGCCATGTGGACTACAGTCCATGGGATTGCAGAGTCAGACACAACTGAGCTACTAAACAAATGCTGGTGAGGATTTCAATTGGTATAGCTACTTTTGGAAACAGATGTAAGGTCCTCAAGAAATTAGATATTATCCAGCAATTATACTCTTGGGTATATACCCAAAGGAAACACAATTATTATCTTGAAGAGACATCTGCACTCCTATGTTCATTGCAGCATTATTCATGGTAACCAAAGTATGGAAACTATGGAAGCTTAAGTAACTGTCAGTGAATGAATGGATAAGGAAAATGTGATGTTGCATTATCTCCATATATTATATCACATTTTCTTTATAATAATATCCACATTTCCAAATACATATGTATGTATATAATATTATTCAGTTTTAAAAAGAAAATAAATTCTATAATTTGTGATAACCTGGATGAAACTGGAGGGCCTTATGTTAAATGAAAAAAGCCAAGCAGAAAAAGACAAATACTTCACAGTATCAGTTATGTGTGAAACTCAACAAAAAAGTCAAACTGATAGAAATCAAAAGTAGAAAATTCATTGCCAGGGGCTGAAGTGTGGGGGAAATAGGGAGAGGTTGGTAAAAGTGTTCAAACATTCAACTGTAAGATGAATGAGGTCTGAGACTTTAATGCAAAACTTAGTGATAACAGCAGATGACATTATTATTGTATAATTGAAATTTGGTAAGACAGTAGAACTTAAATGTCTTCACAATAACAGGAAATATGTGGGATAATGGATGTGTTAATCAACTTTATGGAGGGGATTCACTCATAATGAATATTTGTATTATGTATATCAAATTTTCATATTGTATATTTTAAATATAAAACGGAGTACGTCAAGGCTGTATATTGTCACCCTGTTTATTTAACTTATATGCAGAGTACATCATGAAAAACGCTGGGCTGGAGGAAGCACAGCTGGAATCAAGATTTCCGGGAGAAATATAAATAACCTCAGATATGCAGATGACACCACCCTTACGGCAGAAAGTGAAGAAGAACTAAAGAGCCTCTTGATGAAAGTGAAAGAGGAGAGTGAAAAAGTTGGCTTAAAGCTCAACATTCAGAAACTAAGATCATTGCATCTGGTCCCATCACTTTATGGGAAATAAATGGGGAAACAGTGGAAACAGTTGCTGACTTTATATTTCTGGGCTCCAAAATCACTGCAGATGGTGATTGCAGCCATGAAATTAAAAGACACTTACTCCTTGGAAGGAAAGTTATGACCAGCCTAGGCAGCATATTAAAAAGCAGAGACTTTACTTTGCCAACAAAGGTCTATCTAGTCAAGGCTATGTTTTTTCCAGTGGTCATGTATGGATGTGAGAGTTGGACTGTGAAGAAAGCTGAGTGCCAAAGAATTGATGCTTTTGAAGTGTGGTGTTGGAAAAGACTCTTGAGAGTCCCTTGGACTGCAAGGAGATCCAACCAGTCCATCCTAAAGGAGATCAGTCCTGGGTGTTCATTGGAAGGACTGATGTTGAAGCTGAAACTCCAGTACTTTGGCCACCTGATGCGAAGAGCTGACTCATTGGAAAAGACCCTGGTGCTAGGAGGGATTAGGGGCAGGAGGAGAAGGGGATAACAGAGCATGAGATGGCTGGATGGCATCACTGACTCAATGGACATGGGTTTGGGTGGACTCCGGGAGTAGGTAATGGACAGGGAGGCCTGGCGTGCTGCGGTTCATGGGGTCGCAAAGAGTTGGACACGACTGAGTGACTGAACTGAACTGAACTGCAGTGTTATTTATTAGTTATACTTCAATAAAGTTAAAAAAAGAAAACTAAACAAAACCTCTTTGGCAGAGTGCAAAGTGTCCCACCCTCAGCTTGCACTACCTATCATTCTTAATACACATCACTATGTGGTGAATACAATTGCTGTAAATATAAAAGTGTTCCTTTGAATAAAGAGATTTTAATTCAAAAGAAATGAGCCAATCCAAGAGATCAACCAAATATTCCTCCACTTCAACAGAGTCAGTGCAATCAAAGGAGAAAGACTGGGAAAAGTTAAAGAGAATATTATATTTATGAATTTGTACTAGCCAAGCATTAAGTTGAGCCATCTGAGATCTGGAAGGAATGCCTATTTCCAAATTTAAAACTGCAGCAATGTAGGCAGTAAAACCTTCATTAGAATCATCTGAAACCTTGGTCTGCTACAGCAGAAGATGTGCTTCAGAGACCATTCAACAACTGAGAGTTAGGAATAAAGGTATGAAAATGATGAGAGAAAAGACGAGAGATGGAAAGGGTACCTAGGAACCATGACACACATGTAACAAGTTTCAGGAGAAAACAGGAGAGAAGGATGAGAGACAACGCCCAAAATAATATAGAAAACTTTTCTTGAACTGAAGACAGGTTTGAGGTTTTGATTCAAAGAGCCCTTTGATTGACAGACAAAACAAATGAAAAAAGCCATATATTTTATGACATGTTTCTATTTCAAAAATAAAGGAAACATATTCATGATTGCTGCTGCTGCTGCTAAGTCGCTTCAGTCGTGTCCAACTCTGTGCGACCCCATAGACGGCAGCCCACGAGGCTTCCCCATCCCTGGGATTCTCCAGGCAAGAACACTGGAGTGGGTTGCCATTTCCTTCTCCAATGCATGAAAGTGAAAAGTGAAAGTGAAGTCACTCAGTCGTATCCGACTCTTAGCGACCCCACAGACTGCAGCCCACCAGGCTCCTCCATCCATGGGATTTTCCAGGCAAGAGTACTGGAGTGGGGTGCCATTGCCTTCTCCATATTCATGATCAGAGGCAGAATAATAAAGAGATTGCCTACCAAAAAATCATATATTAGTTCTATATTAACTTTTCATAACATGAAATGACAGAAGGCAGTGAAGCAATGTCCATAGAGCTTTGATGAAAAATAGCTATGAATCAAGAAAGTTATAGTTACCTGAGAGAAGAGAAAGAGAAACATATTATCAAACATGAGAAGTCTCAGAAAGATATTTCAACAAAATATCTGAAAAAAAAACTATGAGTCTATGGAATCCGAAAAGAAATGATATAAATGAACTTACAAAAACAGAAAGAGAGTCACAGACTTATATGATTACC
The DNA here is from genome assembly GCF_029378745.1 of Bos indicus. Taxonomy (NCBI): domain Eukaryota; kingdom Metazoa; phylum Chordata; class Mammalia; order Artiodactyla; family Bovidae; genus Bos; species Bos indicus. The sequence continues at coordinate 114,458,596 of NC_091761.1, forward strand.
ATGGGGTAAGGTTGAAGGGAAGGGATTGTTAAGGAGTCTGGGATCGACAGGTACACACTGCTATATTTAAAATGGATAACCAACAAGGACCTATCGTATAACACAGGGAATGTTACGTAGCAGGCTGGCTGGGAGATGAATTTGGGTGAGAATGGATACATGTACATATACGGCTGAGCCCCTTCTCTCCTCACCTGAAACTAACAACATTGTTAATCACCTGTCTGTTCAGTTCACTCAGTCATGTCCGACTCTTTGCGACCCCATGAACCCCAGCACGCCAGGCCTCCCTGTCCATCACCAACTCCCGGAGTCCACCCAAATCCATGTCCATCAAGTCAGTGATGCTATCCAACCATCTTATCCTCTGTCGTCCCCTTCTTCTCCTGCTCTCAATCTTACCCGGCATCAGGGTCTTTTCAAATGAGTCAGCTCTTCGTATCAGGTGGCCAAAGTATCGGAGTTTCAGCTTTAGCATCAGTCTCTCCAATGAACACCCAGGACTGATCTCCTTCTGAATGGACTGGTTGGATCTCCTTGCAGTCCAAGGGACTCTCAAGAGTCTTTTCCAACACCACAGTTCAAAAGCATCAATTCTTTGGCACTCAGCTTCCTTTATAGTCCAACTCTCACATCCGTACATGACCACTGGAAAAACCATAGCCTTGACTAGACGGACCTTTGTTGGCAAAGTAATGTCTCTGCCTTTTATGATGTCTAGGTTGGTCAAAACTTTCCTTCCAAGGGGTAAGCGTCTTTTAATTTCATGGCTGCAATCACCATACCCCAATACAAAATAAAAAGGACAAAACAAGCAAACAAAAATCTATGAGTCTAATAACCATGAATAGGAAAATAAAACACAAACATAAAACCTTTAACCTGACATTAGTTAGGACTCCCATAATAAAGGATCACAGACTGGCTGGCCTAAACAACAGATATTTTTTTTCTTATAATTCTGGAGAATAGAAGTCCAAGACCAAGGTGTTGGTAGGCCCAGTTTCTTCTGAGACACCTCTATTCCGTCTTATGAATGGCTATCTTCTCTGTATCCTGACATGGTCTTTTCTCTCTGCATGTTCATGTCTGTGACTTAATCACCTCTTAAAAGTGAACCAGTCATGCTGAATTAGGGCTCACCTTCATGACCTTACTTTTACTTAATTGTTTCTTTAAATCCAGTCACATTCTGGATTTAAGTCTCCAAAATCTGGATTCTGTCTCCAAATCCAGTCACATTCTGAGGTATTGGGGGTTAGGTTTGCAACATATGAGCTTTAAAGGAACACAATTCAGCCCATAAGTGGCATAAGCAGCTACACCTAGAAGAACATTTTAAAACTGCCATTTCAGTAATTAACATGGTTTTAAAGAAAATGTAAATCTTAACATTTGACTCAAAAATAGAAAACTCTGAGATTAATAATGATTCAAAAATGCAGCAGGTGGACAAAAATATTTTAAAATGGAAAAGAAAGGACTTTATCAGTGCTTTTTGTTTTTTAGACTCTCAGATTGCAGATAATCTTTAAACAACATAAACCATTCCAGATCACAGAAGTAATAGGAAATATGCAAACTCTTTTCTATCAAACAAGTGTGAAACTTCCCTGGTGGTCCAGTGGTTAAGAATCCATTCTTCCAATACAGGAGGCCCAGGTTTGATTCCTGGTCAGGGAACTAGGATCCCACAAAACAGCCAAAAAACAAAACAAACAAATTAGTGTAAGTCTGGTCCCAAACTCTGACTAGAATACTCTCGTGAACCAAACACTGTCCTGCCCTTTCCTTCCCAGTGGCAGGTGATGTGAATAAAAGCACAGGCCTAGCCTGGACAAAGTGCAGGGCTTTATGGCCAGAGTGATTTGTTAGAAATGGCTAGGTGATCCAGTCAAGGTCATTCAAGGCTCCACGGGAGACTTTTGCTGTAATTATAGGAGAAAAAGGCACTTTCTCCTGATCCAAGGTTCTAAGACAGCTTAAAGGGCAGAATTAACTTTCCAAAGCCAGGACTGGCTACATAATTTGTGGAGTCCAGCGCAAAATAAAAATTATTAGAAGTTTCAAGGTAATGATTGTTATGGGTTGAATTGCAACGCCCCCCCCACCTCTAAAATTCATATATTGAAGTCCTAACCCCTTCACCAGTGTCTCAGACTGATTTTATTTGGAAGTAGGGTCATTACAGATATAATTAGTTAAGGTGAGATCATTAGGGTGGACCCTAATTCAATATGACCAGTGTCCTTATAAAGGGGAAACTTGGACACAGAGACATAGAACAGCATGTGAACATGAAGGCAGAGATCACAGCAATGTGTCTAGAAGCCAAGAAACATCATGGATTGCCAGCAAGTCAGCAAAAGCTAGCTGGGAGGCACGGAACAGACTCCCCCTCACAGTCTCAGAAGAAACCAATTCTGCGAACATCTTGATCTTGGATGAGAGATGAGTTCTAGCCTCCAGGACTGTGGGAGAATGCACTTCTGTTATTTAAGCCACCCAGCTTGTGGTACTTTGTTAAGGCAGCCCTAGCAAACGAATATAGAGACATAGAGCACTAAGGGGCCTTCTAAGCAGTGATCCCTATGCCATGGCAGTTTGTCTGCCCGTGAGACCAGTCATGCCCACAGGTGGATGCTGTCCATGCCATCAGGTGGAGAGAGCCAATCAGTGGATGAGAGTCTTGCAGAAGGAAAGCAGACCTGCGGGGAGGGAGTAGGAGAGCTAGAGAAAGCCCTGAAGCCAGGGTTTGAGCCTTAAATTTAGTGTATTACCCTAAGCATCTGCAGAGAGGATGTCACAATGTGATTAGACATGAGCTGACATCTTAAGGAAATGTCTGTGCAGGTTCAGTATGGGGGAAAGCAGGAGAGGGCAGGAAGCGCCTTCAGTCTGTACTGCTGCTCTGACACTTGAAAGCAGAGAGGAAAGCAATGAGAAGTAGGTAGGAAGAGGCCCAAATTGCAGAGCAGCTCAGAGAAAGTCCTGGCTGGGCTGATGAGGCACCTCAGAGCAAAGACATCAAAGGAACCCCACACAGGGCAGGAAGGATTCAGCTCCGGTACATCCCCTGGGTTCAGCCATTGGAAGGGAAGAGAGCACAGCCACAGCCTGAACACTGTGCAGGATCCCAAAGGGCAGCGACTGGGGACTGTCTGCCAACTACATGAGACGCACTGGAGTATAATAAAGCTGAGGTCCCCAGCCCCTGAGCCAGAGACTGTTATGGGTCCATGACCCATTAGGAACCCAGGCATACAGCAGGAGGTGAGTGACCAGCAAACAAGTGAGGATTCATCTGTATTTACAGCCACTCCCCATCACGCTCTCATCACCCCCAAATGCGACCAACTCCTTGCAGGTAAACAAACTCAGGGCTTCCACTGACTCTGCATTTTGGTGAGTTGCATAATCAGTTCATTATGTATCACAGTGTAATAATAGAAGTCAAGTGCAATAGATGTAATACACTTGAATCATCCTGGAACCATCCCTCATTCCCCGATCTGTGGAAAAAATTGTCTCCCATGAAACCAGTCTCTGGCTCCATCAAGACTGGGGAACACTGTCTTAGAGTGAGATTCAAGTGATACAACTTGATGGCCACCAGCCCACACCCCTCACATCTCACACATGCGCATCACACGTTTTAGGAACAGATCCCCCTGGTTTCTACTGCCTCTCTTTCTGAAGACAAACTTAGACCAAAGAAGTCAGTGGGATAAACTGCAGCTCCCATCTCTGCAGCTGGGCTTGGGGCCCAACTGTTTCTTACTCTTTCCCTTTTCCACTATTTAAGGTTCATTCACCTTCGGCTATTAACTCAGCAGGGCTTGATGGCTTTCATGATGGGGTGATTTAAAGCTTTATTTCTCTGTGGTCCAAACACTTAATTATGATGCTATTCTCAGTCAAGTGTTGCTGAACAAATCTGTTCATGGTTACAAGGGAACGAAAGAGTGTGGAGTGCCTACACGGCTTACCTGGGTTCCATATATGTGTCTTTTTTGTGTAAAAGCAGCCTTCCCTTCTCATTCTCCATAGTTACTCCTGGAATGAAGGAATGACGGCTCCTCCTTACTTGCCGGTCCCTGGACATACAATATCAGATGCTCTGGGGGCAGGGAAAATGGATACCTAAATGGAAATTTAGTTGTGTCTCCTAGAAAAAGTGAATGCCCTTTGGAGATCAGAACCTCTAAACACGAAGAAGCCAGAGTTGTGAGGATGAGAGTAAAAAATTAGCCCATGTGATGTCAATATGTCATAAATACTCTTAATTTCAATAATTACTATAATTATTATTCTGTCATATTATATACCTTACTTAATTTACTTTTCTCTTGTTTTCAACTATTTACTATAAATTATTCTGCAGTTGAGTTATTGGGAACAATGGCAAAAGGTATGACTCCCGCTTCTACTCTTTGGTTTTTGGACTCATGTATTCTCTATGTCCATGGGGTTCTCAAGGCAAGAATACTGAAGTGTTCCCTCCCTGTTGCTTGACCTGAGGCCAAACTACGGTGGTGGTAAAGAAGATAATGGCAACCTCCTTCAAAAGGTCACGTGCACTCACTCCTGCACTCAGTGCCCCTAACCCTAGACAGGCCACCACCTCTTCTCTTGTATTTTTGGAAGAGGGCGTTTTCTATGACCAGCGTGTTCTCTTGGCAAATCTCTGTTAGTCTTTGACCTGCTTCATTTTGGACTCCAAGGCCAAATTTGCCTATTACTCCAGGTAGCTCTTGAATTCATACTTGCATTCCAGTCCCCATTAATGAAAAAGACATCTTTTTTGTGTTAATTCTACAAGGTCCTGTAGGTCTTCATGGAACAGTTCAACTTCAGCTTCTTCAGCATTACTGGTCTGGGCATAGACTTGGATTACTGTGAGACTGAATGGTTTGCCTTGAAAACGAACAGAGATCATTCTGTCATTTTTGAGACTGCATCCAAATACTGCATTTTGGACTCTTGTTGACTATGATGGCTACTCCATTTCTTCTGAGTCTTGCCCACAATAGTAGATATAATGGTCATCTGAGTTAAATTCACCCATTCTAGTCCATTTTAGTTCACTGATTCCTAAAATGTCGATGTTCACTCTTGCCATCTCCTATTTGACCACTTGCAATTTGCCTTGATTTATGGGCCTAACATTCCAGGTTCCTATGCAATATTGCTCTTTACAGCATCAGTCTTTACTTCCATCACCAGTCACATCCACAACTGGGTGTTCTTTTTGCTTTGGCTCCATATCTTCATTCTTTCTGCAGTTATTTCTCCGCTGATCTCCAGTAGCATATTGAGCACCTATAGACCTGGGGAGTTCATCTTTCAGTGTCCTATCTGTTTTCCTTCTCATACTGTTCATAGGGTTCTCAAGGTGAGAATACTGAAGTATTCCCTTCCTGTTGCTTGACCTGAGGCCAACTATGTGGGAGGTAATGAAGATAATGTTGATCCCCTTCAAAAGGTCCCATGTATGCCCTGCTGCCCTCAGTGTTCCCAACCCTGGAGCAGGCCACCACCGATCCACATCTCCAGTGGAGACCCCTGGACACCCATGGGCATGTCTGGGTCAGTCTCTTGTGGGGTCACTGCCTCTTTCTCCTGGGTCCTGGTGCACTCAAGATTTTGTTTGTGCCCTCCAAGAGTCTGTTGCCCCAGTCCTGTGTAAGTTCTGGTGCTTCTATGGTGGGGTTAATGGCGACCTCCTCTAAGAGGGCTTATGCCATACCCAGGGCTGCTGCACCCAGAGTCCCTGCCCCTGTGGCAGGCCACTTCTAACCCATACCTCCATAGGAGATACTCAGACACAGTTCTGGCTCAGTCTCTGTGGGTTGGGCATGCGTTTTGTGCCCTTCCCAGGTCTGAGCAGCTTGGTGCCCAGGGGGGCCATGTATCTTAATGTATCATCTCCCTGATCCTAGCCACTTCGTTTCCTGGGTGCACCGCAAGAACACCATCTCAGGTGTGCCATATGTCTCCTCTGGAGAGCTGATCTCAGGCTGTGACCCTCCTGGCGGATGTCAACCTTCCAGAATCTCAGGAATACATGGGTAGCAGCTGGGAACCTGCTAACAGTTTGTTGGAAGATGCCATCTCTGAGGTTGAGATTGCAGGAGCTCCTTGTCTTCTGGCTCTGGCTGTCACAAGCCTGCCTCTCTGCCTCTGGGTGGGGAGGGGCTGGTACACAGCTAGCTCTCCTTTGGTATTTGCTCAATCCTTTGTTCTGTGTGGATCACAACAAACTGTGGAAAATTCTTAAAGAGATGGGAATACCAGACCACCTGACATGCATCCTGAGAAATCTGTATGCAGGTCAAGAAGCAACACTTAGAACTGGACATGGAACAACAGACTGGTTCCAAATAGGAAAAGGAGTACGTCAAGGCTGTATACTGTCACTCTGCTTATTTAATTTATATGCAGAGTACATCATTAGAAATGCCAGGTTTGTTGAAGCACAAGCTGGAATCAAGATTGCTGGGAGAAATATCAATAACCTCAGATATGCAGATGACACTACACTTATGGCAGAAAATGAAGAAATGAAGAGCCTCTTGATGAAAGTGAAAGAGGGGTGTGAAAAAGTAGTCTTAAAACTCAACATTCAGAAAACTAAGATCATGACATTTGGTCCCATCACTTCATGACAAATAGATAGGGAAATAGTGGAAACATTGACAGACTTTATCTTTTGGAGCTTCAAAATCACTGCAGATGGTGAGTGCAGCCATGAAATTAAAAGACACTTACTCCTTGGAAGAAAAGCTACGACCAACCTGGACAGCATATTAAAAAGCAGAGACGTTACTTTACTGACAAAGGTCCATCTAGTCAAAGCTATTGTTTTTCCAATAGTCATGTATAGATGTAAGAGTTGGACTATAAAGAAAGCTGAGTGCTGAAGAATTGATGTTTTTCAACTGTGGTGTTGGAGAAGACTCTTGAGAGTCCCTTGGACTGCAAGGAGATCCAACCAGTTCATCCTAAAGGAAATCAGTCCTGAATATTCATTGGAAGGACTGATTGCTGAAGCTGAAACTCCAATATTTTGGCCACCTGATGCAAAGAACTGACTCCTTGGAAAAGACCCTGATGCTGGGAAAGATTGAAGGCTGGAGGATAACAGTGCGATAGATGATGAGATGGTTGGATGACATCACTGACGTGATGGACATGAGTTTGAGTAGGCTCTTGGAGCTGGTGATGGATAGGGAAGCCTGGTGTGCTGCAGTCCATGGGGTGGCAAAGAGTGGATACGACTGAGTGACTGAACTGTACTGATTCTTCTTGATAAGGACACAGCTTTATATAAAAGGATCTTACTTAGTGCATATACTGTCTCCCGAAAAATAACACTTTGTTTTGCAAAGGACTATAACCAGGCTAGCATTTCAGCCCTGCTTTCATGTGGGGCTTCCCTGGTGACTCAGATGGTAAAGAATCTGTTTGCAATACAAGAGATCCAGGCTTGATCCCTGGCTCAAGAAGATCCCATGGAGAAGAGAATGACTACCCACTCCAGTATTCTTGCCTGGAGAATTCCATGGACTGAGAAGCCCGACAGGCTACAGTCCATGGGGTCGCAAAGAGTCAGACACGACTGAGCAAGTAACACTTCATGATGTAGTTCTAATGTGCTATCAGACTGCCTCTTTCAGAATGGTATGCAATTTAAACAAAGGATCCATGGTCACAGACCCATTCCTACATCCTCTTAGCTGAAATGTGGGTGCACTGGCTTGGTTCTGTGCTATGTGGTATCCCATGTCTGTGGACTAGGCGGCATTCATAGGACCTCACCAGAGGTTCTGGCTAAGTCTCTGTGGGTGAGAAAGACAAACTCGTACCAGAATAGGTCCCTGTCACTGTCACCAATGGTTTTTCAGAATGGAAGCTACTCAATATAGTCAACTTGGAGCAAAATGTCATGCTGGGTGTAAATATTAGTCTCTGTTGTTAATAGGTTGAACATGCAACATAAAGAGGTAGATTGACTATGGGAAGGAGGTGTCCACATGTAGCCTTCATCTCAGCCACTCAGTTCATATTCCTTCCCTACTAGCTCCTGGCTGGCCAGTGTTGGAAGTCGGCTAAAACAAACTGGCTAAATCATCTGTCTCCTTAGTTTTCCAGTGCCTTTCCAGAGGTGAGTGTTTTATAGTGGGATATACAAGTCTTCACATGCCTTGCCCCCTCCCAAATGTCCACCCACCTCTTGTTTCCAATTTCCTAACTCTTTTCCTCACAGACCCTGACCACTTCCAGCTACTCTTTCCCTATATCTACTTTTTCTTTAACATGCAATCATGGCTCACAGCTCCGTCTTTGAAAAATATTATTTTTCACTGACTCTCAAGATGACCCTGGATTGTAGCTGCTTCTTTTTATTTTTAGCTTATACCAGCCTACCAAGCTCATCCATCTGTAAACCCAACTGGCACCCATTTGTAAGTCCTCCTTCAACTGGCCGTATAGGAATGTCCCTCTGCAATATAGCCATGGGGACAAGCTTGAGGAGAGGTACTGGTGCAACTGTGGAGGGCGATATGGGGATCTGAGCCATCTGTTCATGCTGCTGACATATCCTATTTGGTCCAGCTACCTTTCCACCCTGAAATATGATCTCCATCTTACAGTGGATTACTGCTGTGCTCATCGGACTGTGTGATTTGGTGATCCTGTTGCTCATAACTGGTAGTTCTAGATGCATGGTCATTAGGCATCCCATAATGAAATATTTTGCCTCTACCAGAGCCCAATAAAACATTGAGTTGTTTTTCAAAGGCATATAATTCTCACTCAAATGGCATGCCCTTGCTCTAGAAATTCATGGACTTTCAATGTAATTCTCTGTTAGATTTGCCATTTTTTTTTTCTATACTTTAACTTTTTCCTATCACTGACATTTCCAACATAGAGACGGCTGGACTCTATGGACCAAAGAGCAGATCTGCTTACACAATAGCCTGACTTAGGACAGAGTGCTTTCCTACTCCAAGTGAAAGTGAAAGTCACTCAGTCACTGCCGACTCTTTGCAATCCCATGGGTATAGTCATGGAATTCTCTAGGCCAGAATACTGGAGTGGGTAGCCTTTCCCTTCTCCAAGAGTTCTTCCTAACCCAGGGATCAAATCCAGGTCTCCCCACTGCAGGCAAATTCTTTACCAGCCGAGCCACAAGGGTCTACTTCCTACTCTAAGCCTCATACAAAGATGGCAGGTTTTGATGTCACCCAGCAAATGGAACGAAGCTATATACCTAGGGCCTGGGCATAGAATGTGATGCCTCCAAAACCTGCAGAAGTTTACAAGGAAGTGTACTCCCTGCCTTCTTAGTAGAAAGGAACACAAGCTGAAGCCAACTAACTTAGAATTTGGAGGATATATGCTGGAAATCTCCTGACAACTGGATTCCTAAATGTTTACCAAAGAGTTGGGTCCCTGATATATCACTGAATTTACCTCCCTCCTTCTAGATTACTTGTATCTCACCAAGATCTCTAGCACACTAAGCACTTCTTGCTCAGCTTGACACACCAGTATGGCACCATTGATATATGATAGCAAGGTAATGTTCTTTAGGAGATGCAGATGGATTTGCATCTTTAGATTTTATCATGAAAGAAAAAGAAAGTTAACATAGTCATTGGGAAAAACTGTAATTATTGTTGCATAGTCCACATGAATGTGAACTGTTTCTGTCCTCTTCCAGCTGGCAAAGAAAAGAATGCACTAACCAAAACAATGGCCACATGCAATGTACTTGAGACCATAAATTTACTCTAACAATGATACCACATTGCTATCCAGTACAGCAGCTGTGATCAGGGCTACTTGATTGTTTGTTGTAGTCTATGGTCATCCTTTAGAAACTATCCAGTTTATGCAGGGACCAGGCTAATGAATACATGAAGATGTGATGAAGAACACCATCTTTAAGGTCTTCAATGGTGGTATTCAGTTCAGTCGCTCAGTTGTGTCCGACTCTCTGCAACCCCATGAATCACAGCACGCCAGGCCTGCCTGTCCATCACCAACTCCCAGAGTTCACTCAAACTCATATGTCCATCGAGTCGGTCATGCCATCCAGCCATCTCATCCTCTGTCATCCCCTTTTCCTCCTGCCCCCACTCCCTCCCAGCATCAGAGTCTTTTCCAATGAGTCAACTCTTCGCATGAGGTGGCTAAAGTACTGGAATTTATGCTTTAGCATCATTCCTTCCAAAGAACACCTAGGGCTGATCTCCTTCAGAATGGACTAGTTGGATCTCCTTGCAGTCCAAGGGACTCTCAGGAGTCCTCTCTAACACCACAGTTCAAAAGCATCAGTTCTACCATTCCCCTGGACTGTAATATTGTTTTGACTTATCTTCTTGGTGGAGGATGGAAAGGAGTAGGAATGTCCCAGCTCTAATTTCCCTGCTGTGCCGAGTCATTGGCTGAGAATAGACAAGGGAAAGGATGGCCAATGTGATGGTAAGGTAGATGCTAAGTGGCAGCCGCTGAGGCTATCTGCCAATGACTCTCTGCAGCAGGTTCTCTCAAAGGGAGAATTGAACTACAATGCTATTGCATCTCAGCAATAGCTGAGATGGATCAATCTACATTTATACATCTGTCTTGACATCTCTGTGTGTGCATGCAAAGTTGCTTCAGTGCAGTCTGACTCTTTGAGATCCTGAGGACTGTAGCTGGCCAGGCTCCTCTTTCCATGAGATTCTCCAGGCAAGAATACTGGAGTGGGTTGCCATTCCCTCCTCCAGGGCATCTTACCAACAGAGGGATTGAACCCATGACTCTTATGTCGTCTGCATTGCCAGGTGGATTCTTTACCACTAGCCCATATCTCCATCTCTATCTAAATATGTCACATTTCACCATATACATAGGTGAAGATGAATTCTTGGGACTAAATCCTTATCTAAAGGAATTATCTAAAGGATTTAGCCCCCAGAATTTGCCATATTTATTCACATTAGAAGATATTTTAGTAAAATTCGTCAAATTGCCCGGTTGCAGGTGAAGGATCATATAAGCAAATCAAAAGATGGCAATAGTTTTACCACACTTTGGTGTTTTTCTGCATATTCAAAAATTTCAACATGCAAACCTTTTGCAATTGCAGTCATTTTGAAAGAGAATTAAGAGATTTCTCGGCCGACTCTCAGCGCCTAGAAATAATGCTTTCAGAACCTACTAATGATCATAATCTGGACCACCTTAAGAGCTTTGGCCATTCAGATGAATCAAGTCTCCTAGTTCTATATTCCTTCATGTGCGCCAAAAAATGCCTGCCACTGGGCTACTTACATTTGTATCACCTTTGTAGTATACCACTACTCAAAGATAATGTGGAACATTTCCAAGGACCCCAGTATGATTTCTTTCTCTCTGAGCAAGAATGGAAACATCATAGTAACAAGGAGTAGTCACACACTTTGAACAGTCAGGAGTTTTAGAGTCTGGAACAATATTGCCTTCAAAGGACAATGAAACTACATTATAGGTTTAATTTAGTGTTCTGGAGTACAGCAGACAATTTCCCTTTGGATAAGCTTTCTCCAAACGTGGCAACTTTGGCAACTTTCACATATACAGATCAAGAGGACCTGGAGCATTCAAGAAGCTGGGTACAAGCTCAGCCACAAGAGCAAGCTAAGCACATTTAAAAATAACAGTAAGGATAATAAAGCTAACAATGATAATCTCTCTGGTGAGATAAAAGGTCATTGTGACCTCCAGATTGCAATGACAAATATTCTGCCTGGAATAACGCTTTCTTCATCCTTGTGCATTTGGAAGTCCAGAGCCAGGCTGCAGGCAGGCACCAGCCCCAGCTTTCAGTTGCTTACCCTCCAGGGGCTGCCAATGGCTCAGGTTGCAAATTTGTTTATATTTAGAAGAACAGGTGTGTGGCTGAGTTCTAAATCAAGTCAGTGCCATGCTGGTGTCATCTTGATGCATTTCATATAGCTGGAATAACTTAATATGGAAAAGGGCAACACGCCTACCCTGACTTCATAAGAGCTGGATCAAGCATATAGAAACTTTATGTCATGACTTCTGTTCTCTTCAGATTCAGTTCACTGTCCCCTCTTTTCACAAACCTCAAGTGCGTGTGTGTGTGTTAGTGGTTTCCTGTGAGAAAAGGAATTAGAAGCCCTTTATTCAAATGAAGTCTCATTAGAAGTCTGAGTTATCTCTTACCTATGGGACCTGGGGATGACATATAATCATTGTTCTTCTCTGGGTCCCTTTTTTAATATACCAAGATTGCTGTGAAGCTCAAATTCCACCATGTAGGTGAATGTGCTTTCCCAATGCTCAAGTTCTTCACAGATGTAAAATAGCATGATGTGTGTAAAAGATATTTATGATGCTAAATATGCACTATAAATGCAAACTAGTAGAATGGGTGGAAGTGCACAGTGAGCAATGTTATAAATGTCAGATCCATGACAGTAATCCAAGACCAGGTGTTCTTGAAGACAGCAGGTTGGCAGTCATCTCCTTTAATCGCTCTTTCTATTATGAGTTCTGATATAAACACAATATATGAAGAAGCAGAGACACTCAGTTATAATGTAATGTTATCCTGCTAGGAACTTAAGCTCCGATACTTGTCTAGGCTTCCAACTTAATTCTGTTCAGTTTACCATGGGACACTGAGAGACCTTGCATCATTTTGTAGCATCCCTAAATGAAGTAGGTACCAAGTAGGAGGTTTTTCACTGGAAAAGGAAAAGGGAATTTTTGTTTCCATGTCATTTCATTTATATTAGGGTGGATTGTGCATCATTAAGAGCTATATTGAAAAAATAATAAAATAGTGTATAGAAAATAACTTATACTTTTCATAAAGCAGCCTTATCATTTAGTACTTCTTAATGAAAAGCTTCCTGTCTACCACATGCATCTTTTCCCCCATATTATACTGGACCATTCCAAAACAAGTAAATACACATACATTCTTTCCCCAAATACAAGTGACAGTAGGAGCACCTAAAATGGACTTGAACTTCTCCTGAATCATCTTTAAGGCCTACTTAGTTGTTCTGAGATACAGGCAGGAAGAGAGAAAAGTGTCACTCCAAATATGTTGACCTAAAAGATGCAAGAATCCCACCATCATAATATTCCAGAAGGAAAGTCACGGGAGTTTCTCTGGTTCTCTTCCTCCTAGGACTGGGATTCCCCCTGCTACCTGACTAGCCCAGGCTGCGGTCCAACTTCCACTTGGCCAGCCGGGCTCAGTGATTGGAACTGCTTGGGGGGCGTGGCCCCAGACTCTTGTGTGGCCCAGCTTCCTGATTGCGTGTTTTAGTGACGTTCAAACTGCAGGTACTAATAACCCTGATTTATCTCTCTCTTTCAAATTCTCTCTCATTCTTTCTCTGCTGTATGGTTTCTGGGCTACAAATCCATTGATGTTTTACTATAGTGGAATGGAAGACAGATTTGTTTGTTGCTGCTCCACGTAAAATTATCCTACCAAGGCAATGACATGTATAAAATAATTTGTTAGTTTCAAGCACTTCTTTTTCAAGATGGAAAAAACATTTCATTTTTTTAAGTAGAGATATAAAAATGTCTTAATTAAAAATAGTAAATAAAAGTGCATTTAAAAAAACAAGTGGAGGAAACACACTAATGAAGTTGATGAGAATGGGAAGAAGGTTTGGGAAAACTGAGACTGAAAAAAAAATGAGGAGGGCAGAATAATAGAGAGAGAGAGGTAAAAGCAAACCAAAAAGGCAGAATCATACTCAAAGAGAGAGGAGGAAGAGAGAGGCTGGGAGAGAAGGATGGACGGGAGAGAGGAAGGAAGAAACAAGAAGCAAGGGAGGAAAGAAAAAAGGGGGAAAGAAAGGAAGGCAGGATGGAAGAAGAAAAAAAGCAAGGAAGGAAGAAAGAGATTTGAGGTGAGTGTACTGATCAGGGGGGCATTACTTACTAGTGTCCAGCTGCATGCACCCTGTGACCATACCAGCCATAATAATAATTACCAATAGCACTTACTGAATGTTTACTATCACCCAGACACTATTCTAAGTACGTTATATGTGATCCTCACCATAACCATATGAGTTCATTTCTATTATTATAGTCATGGTCGTCACCCTCAGATTGGAGAAGTGTGCACTCGACAACTCGCTGGGGTTGAAGGGAGGGCCAGGATTCTGACTCGGGTAGGCTTCACATGGCAGACCATTGCCCTTCAACTCCTGAGGCTTCTTCTCTTATCCTCCAAATTGACTATCAGCCAGTTTCCTTTTTTTGCTGAGATTTCTATGAGCCTCACAGAAGTTAAAAGTAACATGTTCTGCATCTAGAAACACTGTATTTAGTACTATTAGTAAAGCACAAAGACCATTTTAAATTTGAAGTGTATTTTCTTCAGTGACATAAGCTTTAAAAGTTTACAGATACTTGGTAAGTTTCCAGCTTCTTCAGGCTCCTTTGACAATTCCAAAATTTATAATGCCTTATTGGTTTGCGTACAGTGATCAGAGTTGCTTTAATCCCTGTTAACAAAGGGTTTTAATTAAAACTAATATTTAGTTCTGCTTCCAATTAAATTCTTGTTTTGTAACTTGGTTAGAATCTGCTTGCTATGCAGGAGACCCAGGTTCAATCTCCGAGTCGAGATGATCCTCTGGAGAAGGGAATGGCTACCCACTCTAGTGTTCTTGCCTGGGCAATTCCATGGACAGAAGAGCCTAGCTGGCTATGCTCCATGGGATCACAAAGAGTCAGACAGGACTGAACAACTAACACTTTCACTAAGACTAAGTAAGAAATAATAATAAAAGCACATTGTGTAAAAGTTAGTGATAAATTTTACATGTATGTAATAAATGCACCAGGGGATATGTCAACAAATAATTAATGAACAAGCAAAATGGATTAATTACTGCTTAATAACAGCTTTTAAATTGCTTTTAGCACACCTCTGGAAGCCTTTCTAAAAATACTTACCAGTGGAAGAACAGTTTCTCAAGTGATAGCATCGAAATTAAAGAAGTATCCCTTTATTTTCTATGAATTTGCTGAAATTAAGCTCAGCATCCATTCAGAAAAATGGAATTATTTTAAGTACTTTGCACAGAAGCATTAAGACCAGAAATTAATTGTTTAAAGAGGTGTTGAACAAATATGAGATGGAGAAGCAAAAAGGAAGCAGGGCTGATAGCCAGAGAAGAGAAGCACAGTGTTGCCCTCAGGCTAGATTTCACAGCTTCCACATAATGCTAACATGTTGGAGATCCTCCAGTTTCCAGAGAGCTAGTATAGAAGGAAGTGCATTTCTAAAATCCCTTTAAATCTAATCTGAATAGACAGAACCTAAATAAGGGTATTACGACAGCAGAAGAATATACCAGTCTTGTGGCATTTATCTGAAATCTCTTGGTTTGACCTCATAAGCACTTACGTAAACCAGCTGTTCTACCAAAAAAATAAAGGAAACAGGAATTTGGTTAGAGGCATTCTATTATTATTTATTTTAAAATAAAAATAGGAAGTATTGTCCATTTCCTGTAGGAGTTTTTAAACATCTCTTTGTTCTATTGTCTCTTCTATGTTTGATATTTAACTATCTTTATCATTATTATTTTGCCTTAACTCTTACCAACCACTTTTCAAATTTAGTGATTTGTTTTTTTGTGGGTTTTTTTGGACTATAAAGTTAATAATACTTGTCTACGACTTACATAGATTGCGAAGTGACTTACTGAGTGAGAAGTGATAAGTTGTGAGGAAAGAGTCGATTAAAGAACAATTCTGGCCTTCCCTGGTGGTCCAGTGGTAAGGAATTCACCTGCCAATGCAGGGCACACGGTTGGATCCCTGGACTAGGAAGATGCCACATGCCTCCGGGCAACTAAACCCATGTGCCACAACTACCAATCCATCCTCCAGAGGCCATGCCCAGCAATAAGAGAAGTCACCACAGTGAGAAGCCCAACACCGCAATGAGTAGCCCCCACTTACTGCAACTAGGAGAAAGCCTGTGCAGCAACAAAGACTCAGCACAACCCAAAGTAAATAAATAAATAATAAAAAGGAGTTAAAAAAGGAACAGCTCCAACTGTAAAGTGCTGCCACGCCTCTAAGAATATCCCACAAAGTCACTTACAGATGCTGGAGATGATGTTCACGAGTTTTATTATACTTCTTAGAGAGAACAGTGATTTCAAAGAGATTGCTTTATTCTGATCCTCACAGTCAATTTTGATGTTGATGGCATTTAATTTTATGTATTCATTTAGAAAGAAATGAGATGGCTTGATGGAGACAAGTATTTCAGGACTTTTCTTTCATTAGATTAAAAAGCAGGTACTTTGACACACATTGCTTGTTTGCAGCAAAAGAAAAAAATTTATGATCAGCCCAGGCTTCACGTTAGGTAAAACAGACTCATTTTGAAAATTAGCGAATGTTATCTGGAACTGCAGCTGCAATACATTAATTTTGATCAAATGCTGAATGTCATGTACAGCCAAGTTAATTTCACTGAGGGCCAAGACGATGCTGTTACATTTAGAAGGAGCTAGTCAAGTGAATCTTGTTTACCAGTGCAGTGGGAAATCTGCTGGATTCATGGATTTAAAAGCCTCAAAACAACTTATCTCCTTAGAGATTTTCTGAGCCTTGTGAGGGACAGATTCATGCTGAGATTGTTCCTCCATGAGGACCATGAGAAAGAGGACCTTCTTTCTCTTCTTTGGAGATTCTCAAACTGTATGTTCAAATACATTCAAGTCCATAAGATGTGAACGATTCCATTAACTCTGAAGGCATTTAAGAAGAAGACTCACTCTTGCAAGATTAAGTTCAGGACTCACTTTTCATTTGGGATAAATATTGGCTATCAGTCAAGAAGTGGGCAACATTAGAAAGATTATATTTAAAACAAGCAACAAAAAAGCTCAACATAAAATGGGGGCTTCACAGAATTCTCAAAAATTCTTTCAAAGCAGCATAGCATCATATAAACATGAAATCTACAGATAGGTAGCTTGAGTTTATGTACTGACTCTACCATTTAGTAAATGCAAGATTTGGGGCAAATTACTTCATCACTGTTTCCTCACCCCATTAAATGAAAATAACAATAGGGCCAATTTCATAGGGTTAGCACAAGGATTAAGTGAATTAAAATTTGTAGAGCTCAGAATGGTGCTTGGCACATATTAACCACTCCATATGTGTTTGTTAAAGAAACAAATTCCTTTCTTGAACTAGGAACGTCACTCCCAGCTGTCTACGCACAACACACGCAAGCCCCAATGCTGAAGCAATAAATCCTTCTGAGAGAGAAAATCACAGCCTCCCAGAGCCTTATTTTCAGAATCTCTCATGTTGCTTCCAGACACTGGCTATTTAATCCTTCCAGAACAACCAAGAGAGAATTTACGCAAATAAACTTCTCCTTTTACAGAAGAGAATGTGGCTGTCCAGGAAGAGCAAGTGTTTTCCTTGAGACAACCCAAAGAACTCTACCCATGCCCCATGTCTGTGGCTCTTATAAACCATCATGAGTGTGCTTAGTCCCTCAGTCCAACTCTTTGCGACCCTATGGACTGTAGCCCACCAGGCTCCTCTGTCCATGGGATTCTCCAGGCAAGAATACTGGAGTGGACTGCCATTTCCTTCTCCAGGGGATCTTCCCCACCCAAGGGATAGAAACCATGTCTCCTGCATCTCCTGCATTGTGGGCAGATTCTTTACCCCCAGGGCCACCTGGGAAGGTTCCTTATAAAGCATAGGTGGTACAAAATTGGTAGGAAATCAAAAACTTATAAGTGCTAAGTGCAAGCCAATTTAAAAAATAAATACCTATAGAGAATGAAACCACTGTATGAAGTTTATGAAACTTTTTAGGGACTGGGTCTTTTTTGATGGCTTCAGAAAACAAACAAAGTACAAATTGCTGAATGTATATAAGGTTCCACTTAAATTTCCTAATTGAGAAGGGAACTAGAATATGCAGATGGGTTTTTAAAAAGAACCAGTTATGCATATAAGTTTTATTCAAATACATATGAATATAATTTGACTCTACCTTGCCAGGAAGGAAAGAATACTATCAAGGTGATATAAGAACCTTCACTGCGGTGGGATGTCTCACCTGGTAAGGGTATGAAAAGGGAAGAAATGAATAAAAGAAGAGGTTTGGGTAAAAACGATGGATATTTTCACTGCCCTCTCCCATAGTCACTTGATGAGCTTTGAAAAGCACTAGTTTTGTCCATAAACATTTCTTCATACCAAGTCTTGTTTGTATAAGAATCTTTGGACTTTTCCCAGTTTAATAAAGTATCTCATAGAGGGGAGAGAAGGAGAGAGAGGCAGGGAGGGAAGGAGGGAAAAAGAGACATTTTCAGTTATTCCTGTGTTAAGGCATATCTTGAAAAAATGATAACATCTAATATTTATATTTTTTCTGATACCAAAGCAATAGATGCTCATTGCACAAAATGAGTGTTTTTAAAACATACAGGAGAAAATCAAACTATCTGACTCCAGTGTGTCTGGGTATCTCACACCCCCATCCCCTAAGACTATACATTCTTATGAATTAAAAAAAAAAATCAAATTAGTATCTAAGTGTATAGTTTTTGACTTGGTTTTACACTTTATTATGAGTCTTCTTCAATTTTTATTTCGATTGCTTGGCTCCAATGGCAACACACTCCAGTATTCTCTCCTGGAAAATTCCACTGACAGAGGAACCTGATGGGCTACAGTCCATGGGGTCGCAGAGTCAGCCACAACTGAGCACATCAGCACACCAGCACATGCACTTCTGTAATTATTTCCTCATGAGAATTTTCTGGAAGTGGACATCTTGGATCAAAATGCAGGAGTGTCTTAAAGCATTTAATATAATACCCTGTTTTGTATTTTCTCTAGTTTTTGCTAATCTTAAAAATTATTTTTTTCCAATATAAAAATGTCTTGAGTGTATCAGTTCAACTGCTTTTCTGTTTAATTCTTAGTTTTTTGCTTTTATCTGCCTTATACCATTTCCCATGCTTTCCTTATGGTTATTTTCCATTATTATTCCATTTTATTTAAGGATTAAGTGGTTCATTTTCATTCTTTTTCTAGCAAGAGTGATAAGCAATTTAAATGTAATTTCTCATTTAACCCTAGCAAGAACCCATAGAGACCTTTATTAGCTCCATCTTACAGATGAGGAATAAGAATTCAAATGAAGTAAACAATGTCCAGAGATTGCAGAGCTAGTAGATGGCGAAATGGGTCTGACTTCTCTACATCTTATAAGGACTGAAAAACAAGGAGCTTCCTTTTGTGTGAGCACAGCTCCACGGCCATATCTTCAGAGACGGACGTAACACCGTTCAGATGTTATACCTGCAGAGTAACAGTGTACTCTTTCCATAGGACAGTATTTTTTTCTTTAAAGCCATTGAGTGACAGCAAACTTTTGTTGAAAATATACCAATTCTTATATTATTATAGGAGAAAATTTACCAAGGAGTTTTCTGTTGCATCTGGTGTTCCTATGAATAATTCTTATAAAGGTTAAGGAATGTTTGGAAAGACTGCATTTATTTTTCGTGTTCCTCTTGCCTATAATGTTCTCACTGTATTTTTCGGGGGTGGGGAGGAGGAGCACTTTTTAGTGTTTATTGCCTTTCCACAAATCATCCTCCTCTAGAAGCTTCCTCTGAACCTTCTGATGGATTCTCACAGTACCCTACATGCTCTTCCTGGGAGTTCTATCAGAATACCTTTTCCAAATATATGTTTATAAATTCTAAATAAGTGAATACTGGGGAGACGTCTGCTTATAATTGCAGTATTTCCCCATAAAAGATTTAGCAACTCGCTAATAGAAATGTACAGCTTTCTTTTAAACAAATAAAGAACAGCTGCTGTCATTGGGTTTCCAAACAACATGGTTCTATCAGTTCAGACAAAGGACTTGATCATAATCAAAACCATGAAGATGGCACGACAGTGATAGACACTCGCTTCTGTGGATGTATGATGAACAGCATCCCACATACATGAGAATGGACTTGCAAGGCCACCTGTCCATTGAAACAATATATTGAAGTCCATAAAAGCAATGTTCAAAATTGCTCTCAAATAGCTTCACTCCACTTCATCACCAATCATTCTAACAGTCATTCGGCCGCTGTGTCAGAGGTGGGCAGCAAGAAATTATATCCATGACAATAGCTTGGCTCTGGGATAAACAAGGAAGCCATGAGAAACCCTCTTGTAACTTTTCCTTTCTTAGCTTGGCCAGGCTCAGATCATGGCCTCAGCTTGGCAAATCACATTGCTCAAAGTGGAGGCCAAGAGTTGCAGCAAAAGTGATGGATAATGCTGGGTCCTCATGCAGGTAGTCCCTGTGATCCAGGCTGCTTCAGGCAGGTGCTGTCTGCACACAGAGCAGGCACACATGCCTCTATGCACTTGACTCCTTTCCAGCAAAAGTAAAAGAGACCTTCACAAAGCCCCGCACCCCAAGGGAAACAATTTGTAGGGTCTCGCCAGCTTGGCAAGCCCATCTCACAATGCTGCTCTGCTGACAGATAACACCTCTCTCTGCACGATTCCCACTTCTCAGAGCAACAGTGAGAAACATTTGCAACTTTTGAGAGAATGAGAGCAACTGTCAAAGCAGGCACAAGAAGAGAGGAAGACAGTTCAGGGGCCCATAAGAGAGGACGCCAGGGACTGAACACCATCAGCCTGAATCGGGGAGAGGGAGTAAAGAATACAATACCGGGTACACTATGTGGCCTCTGAGATGGAGACAGAAAAAGGAACTCACTATGCACACAGCAGCAGAACTTGCATTTGCAGAGACCAGTCAGGTTCTCTACTGTCCTCACTATTTACGAGTGGAATTCTCTCTCTCTCTCCAACTTACTCAGAATTCTTTTGGTTGTAAGTGACAGAAACTACAATTCACACTTGCTCAAGCCAAAAACAAAAAGGAAAATGACAGATGAGGAGGGGGCGAGAGCAACGCAAAGGAAGGGGAAAGGTTGGGAGGAAAGGAGAAGGAAGGAGGCTCATGCAACTGAAAAGCTCGGAACTGGGGTCAGATCTGGGACGCGGGTGACATCATTAAGGCTCAGTCTCATTCTCCTCCCTCCTCGGTTCTGATCTCACGTTGGCTCCACTCTCAGCCGAGCTCTTTCCTTTACGTCAAAATTTAACTTTCAAGAGTTATATCCTACATTCTTAGAAACCTCAAGAAGACTTTTTTTAAAAGATATTTTTCCTCTAATACTTAAAAAAAAAACAACAACAACTTGAAAACTCTTTGGGTTCAATTAATCTGGCTGGGTTCTCCTATGCACACCTGGAGCTCCACTCACACCAAATGAATGCAGAGAGGGTTAATTAGATGATGATTCAGTTATTGAGCATCTACTCTAGGCCAGGCATTGGGAAAGGGACTGAGGGCACCATGCTGGGCAAAAATAGACACATTCTGAAACTCAAGGAGTGTGACAGGGAATCCAAAAATTAAAAATATCATAGACTTCATAATGGTTTCCTAATGTTGCCATAAGAAAGTATCACAAACTGAGTGACTTAAAACAACAGAAATGTATTCTTTCACAGTTCTGGAGGACAGAAGTCTGAAACCAAGTTGTTGAAAGGGCCAAGCTCTCTCTGAAGATTCTAGGAGACAACACATTTTGTTTTTCCCAACTTCTGGTGTTCCTTGGCTTGTAAGACATTTCACCAAATCTCTGTCTCTATCTTCACATCTTCTTCTCTGTGTGTCTCCGTGTCCTCTTTTCTTTTAAGGACAGCAGATACTGTATTTAGAGCCCATCCCAAATGATGATTTCATCTCAAGATCCTTAATTAATTACATCTGTAAAGGCCCTATTTCCAAATAAGGTCACATTCTGAAGTTCTCAGTGGATATGAATTTTTGGGAGACACTATTCAACCTACCACACAACCTAATATATAATTAGAAACCAAATGTGGCCAGTGAAAGGAAGGAATATACTCTTATAGGTGGGTAAGAAAGGATTGTGAACTAGACTTCAGATGTAGTAGTTTTCATTTGCTAGATAACAAACTTCACAAACATAACAGCTTAAAACAATAAGCACTTCATGTCTCAAACTTCTGTAGGTCAGAACTCAGGCATGGTGTGGCTGTTTTCTCTGCCCAGGATCTCAGAAACTGAAATTAAGGTGTCGTCCAGACTGAATTCTACTCGAGACTGTGGAACAATCCACTAATAAGCTCCATTCAAATGGTTGGAAGAAATCACTTCCTTGTAGTTGTAGGACTGAGGTCACATCTTCTTTGCTGCTGGAGACTGTGTTCAACCTCTGGAGATTATCTATATTCCTTGTCACAGAGTCCTCTCCCTTTTCAAAGCCAGAAATAGAAAACCTTCTTTGCATTGAATCTCTCACAATTCAAAGCACTCTCTTCAAGAACAGCACAGTGCCTTTTTAGGGTTTACTAAGCTGGGTTAGGGTCACCAAGGTTAAGTTCCCCATCAAGCTCAACTTAACTGGGGACCTAAATTATATTTACAAACTGCCTTCACTTTAGTACCTAGATTAATATTTAATTGAATAACTGGGGAAAGGTATATATATACCTTGGACAAGTGTTGCGAGGACCATCTTTGAATTCTGCTACCACAGTACATCAAGAAAATCTTGCCTAGGGAAGTCTTCATGGACTTGGGACCTAAAAGGCAACTCAGCTAGATAAGGAGAGGGGAGGAGTGTTGTGGTCAGAATAAAAGTGAAGAGGAAAGAGCAGCTCTCACAAAACTGAGAGGAGACCTACATGGCAAGAGGACAGAGAGTAAGGGTGAGGATTGAGAGCAGTGTGGAGGCTGGGCTCCATCATCCAGAGCCACACAGGCCACAAGAGGACTGGAATCTTCCCCTCTGTGCTGGGCTGGTACAGTCAATCACAGGTTGTACCAGAGGGAGAATCTCTCTCAACCATCTGAATGTGAAAGTGTTAATTGCTCAGTTGTGTCTGACTCTGTGCAACCCCATGGACTGTAGCCTGCCAGGCTCCTCTGTCCATGGGATTCTCCAGGCAAGAATACTGGAGTGGTTTTCCTTCTCCAGGGGATCTTCCCAAATTAGGGATCAAACCCAGCTCTCCTGTATTGCAGGCAGATTCTTTACCATCTGAGCCACCAGGGAAGCCCCTCAACCATCTACTGAGTTTGAAAATCTAGAAAAGGCCAAACCTACAAGGATAAAAGTCAAAGTATATATTAAGTGACTAAGCAAGGACACCAGCTTTAGTGCTGATTCATGCTTCCTTTGGCAGACCCTGGTTGCATGGCCTTTAGCCCACAGTTGCTAGTTTATAGGGAGGTCCAAGAGGTTCTAGGGAGGGAACAGTGGAGGATCCTTGATAGAGTGACCATATAATTTATCACCCAAACTGGAAGAGTTTTAGGAGTGACAGAGGGCACTATATTAATTACACTATATAACAAGTGTAAATCAGGACTGTCTAGGCAAAGCAGAAATTATGATCACCTGTCTTTTGGAATTCAAGGCAGTGACATTTTACCATCCAAAAAGTAAGTTTTTAAAATATATCTTAAAAATATCTTCTTCATGAATATTGACTATACATCAGCACTGCACACTCAACGTTAATAGGCTGGAATTCAGTCACGAATCTGGCACTTATTGTTACTCTGGGAAATTGTTCTCACACCTCAATTTCCTACTTTGAAAGTAAGTTTATTGCTGTTTCTCCTTAATCCATTCCATGTGAATTCCATTTAAATGGATTGATGTATAAGCATGTCTTTCTTTCTCAATGTGTAAATTGCAAAATATTTCCTGTGGCTTTCCATTGTGATAGCACCGAGGTAGAAATTTGATAAGACAAATAAAAATTCCCGAATGAACAATAGCGAGCATTGTGCTGAGAGATGCCCTATCTCTAAGGTCTGAGGGAGTTTAATCCTAGAGCCTGAAGCCTGGACTGTGTCTTCCATTCCTGCATACAAAGACCATTCTCTGCAGGAAGTCAGCCAGCTGTCACTCTGTTCTAGGCAAAGAAGAGAAAACCTCCACTCATTCCACAGGGAAGCCTTCCTGGTCCTTCTCCATTTATCAATATTTTACCCGTTCCTCAGAGCCGACCTCAAATTCCCACTGTCCTTGGGAATTCTTGACTTATGACGCCAGTGGGTGACTTTCTTTCTCAAGTTACACATTTTATGTCTTTGTGTGCATCATGTGATGGGAGTTTTATCACATAGCACCCTGTTGAATAAGTGCCTATTGTTCACGAGGTCCCAATTTTGCAACTTCTCACAACCAAATCCTGGCGTATAACAAATTGAGCTAATCAGCTTGAGCCCCTCACTTTGGGGGGCCCTCACAGCTCCTGGCACCAGGTGGCTAAAGTTTCACATGACAGGGATGAATGTAAGAGCTGCCAACTGGTTGGAAAACAGATCCAAGGCGGGTGTGCACTCAGTGGGAGAATCATAATGACCCTGAAGGCTACAGCCCCTTCTACTTGCATCATTAAGACACATGGGTTTTTCTTCTTTTTGCCTTCAAACCTACCCTTGAAGTTCAGCTGCACTTTAATATTTCCTAAAAAGCATGAGAAGAGCTACTCATTATGGTCTACGCTATGCCTGTAGGTCTCTAGGAATGCCTCTACGTGTTGCTTTAGCCGCTGTCTAAAGCAAGTGTTGGCAAACTTTTTCTATAAATGGACAGATAGTAAACTTTTTACACTTGCAAGCCATATGGTTTCTGTAGCAATTACTCAACTCTGCCATTATAGTGGGAATGCTCCCCAGACAGATAATATGTAAACCAATGAACATGGCTTTCCCCGGTAAAACGTTATTAACAAAAACAGATGATAGACTGGATTTGGCCCATGGGCCAGAGTTTGTTGACCCCTGGTCTAAAGCCCAGTCTAAAATAGTATCCTCCCGGTATGTGAGCATGGGAAGTGCAAACTGCCTGCGTCATAAAATGCGTTACTTTTATATTTTTTCAACCTCTCTTCTTTCCTCCTCTACACTCAGTCTTTAAATCTCAGTAGCTATAAATTTTACAGGGTATCCAGTAAGTCCAGACTCAGAGGAGAGAAATGTGTACTTTTCCATCCATAAGTCACACTTCCTTATTTCTATAAACGTTCATGTCTCTTATAAAGGAAGAAGAAAAGCAAATTACTTTTATCATTAGAGCCATTTGAAAATACAAACATATGTAGAGAAAATGGCAAGTTCTGAGCATTTGTTGCAGCACATTAGTGAAGGATGTAACTTCATTACTGCTGACCTGATTGACCATGGGTTTTGTTGACCAGTTGCATCAGAATTTGTATGAATGAAAGACTTGTTTTGCTGTCTTTTTAAAAGTAATTTTCCTCTGGTGTTGGGCTTATGAGAAGACTTGAATTTATTTTTTATCAAAGTGGTTTATCGATTGGATTAAGTTCTTTTTGCTAGACTATAGCAAAAAAAAAAAAAAAATCAACATTGGAGCTCTGCTGGATCTTCATATAGTCAGAGAACTTTCACATTCTTCCTCCCCTAATAGAAATCTGAGATATGGTATTAGTGAACTGCTGATTTGCCATCAAAGTCTTTGATAACTTGGTCTTTTTCTCCATCAGCCTGAATAACCCACATCTCAGGAGAGATAACTTTGGAGAGATTCATTGACACAGAAGTGAAAAATTCATAATAGCTTTCCTGTAAATATAACAAATATGTCCTCATAAAAGGATATCCCTTTATCTACTTTTTACCTCTCTTGCTGACCCATATATTTTGTTCTTTTCCTGCACATAGCATCTCTTTCAGTTCCCTGTTTCTAGACACTTTTTTCCCCATATTTCCCAATGCCCACGAGGTGCCTTTTTCCCTCTCCAAAAGGAGTCTCCCTACACTTCAAGACCTTTCCTCAAAATCCCAGCTATGCTTCAACTTTTCCAAAATTATGCATGGGATAAAATTCTCTATAATGATTAACAGTTAAGATTGGAATAGGATTCATGAAGAAAGACCATGACCACATGCGGATGTAACAGCTGCAGAACTACATAGAATCTGTTAGTCACTATATGACTCTAAAATGGTCCTCACTGCAGAGACTGCTTGGTTCCTGGGTCACAGTTAAGACATCCAAGTCACCCCTGCCTTTGACAATCCATGCCCGAGTCTCCCAGCTAGTGAGCAGATCAAGTCCAGAGCCTAAACTCAACACAGCAGCACCTTCAGACTTAAAGCATGAAGGTCAGAGCACTTTGAACTCCCTGTGGGAAAAAGTGTCCCTGGGGTCAAACGGGTTTGCTTTTGAACCATAGCAACGCATGTTTTCTTGAAAGACACAGAAGAAGTTGTAATATGAAAAGAATTCCATAAATAAAGGTTATTAAAATGCCAGAAAATCGTCAAAGAATAGTCATACAAAACAGAGCCCTTGTTTAAATTTTAAAACAAGCCGACTTCACTATAATAGAAAAAACATGTGTTTGTTAAGCCCATGGGCCCAATTCTGCTTTCAATGAAAACCCGGAATTCCTGCTTAAGTCAATAAAGTGTGTGTCTGGAGAGGCGGAGCTGTTTTCAGAGTAATGGAAAAGACAGGGATGGACAGGGGAGCAAGATAATGCTCCAGGATTAGAACCTGAAATGAGGACCAGCCTGTAGTCAGCAAGTACCCACCACACCACTATGACCATATGGCCATTGTTGAAGGCCAGCATACTTTCTGATTGGCCAGTGTCATGCACTGTATTCATTACCTATTTTTACTGTCACACCTAAACAAGAGTCCCTAAAATGTCCCAGCACCATAAACTCTAATTTGTCTACCAATTTAATTTTCTTGAGAGGGTCACAAAAAAGACTTGGTATTTAAAGAGGGTTCATAGCACCATTTTTAGAAGCTACCCCCTTACTCTGTTTCTGAATCATATATTCATTATTCTTATTTTATGTTGTCACTTGTTACGGATCAAGGAAAAAAAAACATTGAGTGTTGAATGGCTAAACACCAAAAACATACTATATAATAACATACTATAAACATAACATAAATATAAAAATATTTATGCCATCAAAGAAAGAAAGTAAATCAATGGACATGAGATTGAGCAAGCTCTGGGAGACAGTGAACGATAAATAGGGAAGCCTGGCGTGATACAGGCCATGAGGTCACAAAGAGTCGGACATGGACTGAATGACCAAACAACAGTAAAGTAGTATTACGGGCTTCCCAGGTGGCTCAGATGGTAAAAAAATCTACTTGCAATGAGGAAGATCTGGGTTTGATCCCTGGGTTGGGAAGATCCCCTGGAGGAGAGCATGGCAACCCACTCCAGTATTCTTGCCTATGGACAAGAGGAGAATCCTATGGACAGAGGAGCCGGGTGAACTATAGTCCATGGGGTCACAAAGAGTCGACACGACTGAGGTGACTAAGCACAGCACAGCACAGTAATATTATACCAATTTAAACAATGAAAATCTACATTTTAAGAATTGAACTATTTTAAGAATGAGAAACGCATGCTTTCATATATTGAATTGGTGTTACAAAAAAATTGAACTCCCTAAGTAGTTTAGTAAAAAAAGGGAGGATTTTGTGGCTTAACATAGTCAGACATCAGAAAAGTAAACAGTCCTCTAAACTAAAGCATGACAAAGAATCAGATCTGGAACACAGTCAGTGCCTTCTCTCTCCAAACCTCCACTCTCCATCTGTCTACAGGCTGGGTCCCTACTCTCACACATCTCCACTTGGTGGGGACAAGGCCACTGACA
Source organism: Bos indicus (assembly GCF_029378745.1). Lineage (NCBI taxonomy): Eukaryota > Metazoa > Chordata > Mammalia > Artiodactyla > Bovidae > Bos > Bos indicus. The sequence continues at coordinate 114,486,434 of NC_091761.1, forward strand.
GCTCTGAGGTCACATTCTTATAGCCTTTGGCCCTCTCTTCCCCAGTTTCAGTTTTCTTTTCTTTCTTTCTTTTTTTAATGTTTTCTATTGTGGCAAAGTCATGTAACATAAAGCATTTTATTTTCATCATATTTAACTGTATAGGGGCACTAAGTACATTCATGTCATTGTGCAACTCTCACCATCATCCATCTCCCAAATCTTTCACTTTTCTACGCTGAAACTCTGTCCTGGGTAAACACTAACTCCCCATTCCCTCTCCTCATCCCCGCCACCCCACCCCACCCCCGCTCCCTTGCATCTACCAATGTACTTTCTGAATTAATGAATTTGACTAATTTGCTGCTGCTGCTGCTAAGTCGCTTCAGTCGTGTCCAACTCTGTGCAACCCCATAGACGGAAGCCCACCAGGCTCCCCCGTCCCTGGGATTCTCCAGGCAAGAACACTGGAGTGGGTTGCCATTTCCTTCTCCAATGCATGAAAGTGAAAAGTGAAAGTGAAGTCGCTCAGTCATGCCCAACTCTTAGCGACCCCATGGACTGGAGCCTACCAGGCTCCTCCGTCCATGGGATTTTCCAGGCAAGAGTACTGGAGTGGGGTGCTATTGCCTTGACTATTCTAGGTACCTCATATAAGTAGAATCAAACAGTACTTGTGTGCAGCTACTCTGTACTGGAATGCATTTTTAAAGTTGTTGGTGCTGGTTTAGTTGCTAAGTCATGTCTGACTCTTGAAACCCCATGGACTGCAGCCTGCCAGGCTTCTCTGTCCATGGGATTCTCCAGGCAAGAATACTGGAGTGGGTTGCTATTTCCTTCTCCAGGGAATCTTCCCAACCCAGGAATCGAACCTAGGTCTCCTGCATTGCAGGCAGATTCTTTACCAACTGAGCTACAAGGGAAGTAATTTTTAAGGTTAGTTTATTATATGTCCTACAAACAGATTGTAACTTCTTTTTTTTGATGAGGACTGGCCTGAACATTCTCTCATTTAAGGTGTTACTTTTGAAGAGCACCCAAAAGACAGCTTTCTCTCTTAACACATGACTTTTAATCATCATATCTCTTAAGACTTTGAACTTTGAAAGATCTGAATTCTTTGGAAATTCAGTGACGTACCACTAAAAAGCAGAGTCTACTCTATTGGCTAAGGATGCAATGGAATAGAAGACCTGTCTGGAGAGGCAGAACATCAGAGGTTAAAGAGTAGCTCCTGGAACCAGATATCCTGGATTTGCACCTGATTTAACTTCAGATCAGTATGTGACACCTAGTAAGATATACTTCACCATGTCACATTGAATCTTCCTCCTTTATTACCCAGCATAGTGTTAAATCAATGGTCTAAAGTAGCTGCTGCTGCTAAGTCGCTTCAGTCATGTCTGACTCTGTGCGACCCCATAGACGGCAGCCCACCAGGCTCTGCCATCCTTGGGATTTTCCAGGCAAGAGTACTGGAGTGGGTTGCCATTGCCTTCTCTGCTAAAGGAGCTAGTCAAAGGCAATAATGATAATCCCCTCCAGGATAAAATTTAGCAATCCTCAGCAAATGTATAATACCCATTGTGTTCTGACAGCACACCTACCTCACATGACCACACTGATTACTGGCCCTTATCTGAATTAGACCTATGTTGACTCCAAGCCTTTTGTACATAAAGTGTCTCTGCCTGAATTATCCTCCTGTGTGCATTTTCCCAAGAATATCTCAATGAAACTTTCTTTTTTATTGTATCAAAACATGTTTTAATCAGAAATCCCAATATAAGTAGTTATTATCTCATCAGCTCAATGAAATCTTTTCTAGGTCCATTTACTCAAAAATGGTTTTACCAGTAGTTATGTATGGATGTGAGAGTTGGACCATAAAGAAGGTTGAATGCTAAAGAACTGGTGCTTTCAAATTGTGGTGCTGGAGAAGACTCTTGAGACTCCCCTGGACAGTAAGAAGATCAAACCAGTCAATTTTAAAGAAAATCAACCCTGAAGACTCATTGGAAGGACTGATGCTGAAGCTGAATATCCAATGCTTTGGCCACCTGATATAAAGAGCCGACTCATTGGAAAGGACCCTGATGCTGGGAAAGACTGAGGGCAGGAGGAGCAGGGCATGACAGAGGATGAAATGATTGGATGGCATCACTGACTCAATAGACAAGAGTTTGAGCAAACTCTAGGAGACAGTGAAGGACAGAGGAGCCTGGTGTGCTGCAGTCCATGGGATTGCAAAGAATAGGACAAAATTTAGCAATTGAATGACAACAACAACAAAATTACCATTTAAACTCATTACTCTTGCCATCCTGTCAATTCACAATTTAATGTATCTTTTAAACAATTTGTTTTACAATAAACAGGCCAAGTAAAATGACCTCTTAGAATATAATCTCTGCAGGAAATTACAAAGATCTTATCTAGGGACAAAGTATTGCTTAAAGGGATTTTTCAAAGGTTTCTTTTTGTTGTTGTTTTGTTTTTTAATTGGAGTGTAGTTATTTTCCAACGTTGTGTTAGTTTCAGGCATATAGCAAAGTGATCTAGATATATTCACTCTTTTTCAGATTCTTTTCTCATAGGTTATCACTGAATATTGAATGGAGTGCTGTATAGCATAGTCCCTATGCTATACAGTTGGTCTTTGCTGATTATCTATCTTATACATAGTAGTGTGCATTTGTTAATCCTAGGCTCCTAATTTATCCCTGCCCTCCATGTTTCCCCTTTGATATACATAAGTTTGTCTATGAGACAAACTATAACCATAAAATGTCTATAAGTCTGTTTCCATTTTGTAAATAAGTTCATTTGTATCTTTTTTAAAAAAAATTATATTCCACATATGAATGATATTATATGATATTTGTTTTGCTCTGACTTACTTCATTCAATATGACAATCTCTAGCTCCATCCATCAGAGAAGACAATGGCAACCACTCCAGTACTCTTGCCTGGAAAATCTCATGGACGGAGGAACCTGGTAGGCTACAGATATGCGGTCGCAAAGAGTCGGAAACAACTTTCCGACTTCACTTTCACTTTTCACTTTCATGCATTGGAGAAGGAAATGGCAACCCACTCCAGTATTCTTGCCTGGAGAATCCCAGGGATGGGGGAGCCTGGTGGGCTGCCGTCTCTGGGGTCGCACAGAGTCAGAAACGACTGAAGCAACTTAGCAGCAGCAGCAGCAGCTCCATCCATGTTGCTGAAGATAACATTATTTCATTTGTTTTTATGGCTGAATAAAACCTGTTGTATACCTGTACCACATCTTCTTTATACATTCCTCTGTCAATGGGCATTTAGGTTGCTTCCATAATTGGTTTTTGTACTTAGTAATGCAATGGACATTGAGGTGAATGCAACACTTCAAATTATGGTTTTCTCCAAATTTATGCCCAGAAATGGGATTGCTAGATCAAACAGCAGCTCTATTTTTAGTTTTTTAAGAACCTCCATACTGTTCTCCATAGTCTATGTAACTTTCAAATCCTAGCTCCTGTTATTTCCTCTGGCTTCCCAAAGGAAAAAAGAAAGTGAAGTTGCTCAGTCATGTCCAACTCTTTGTGACCCCATGGACTTTAGCCTAACAGGCTCCTCTGTCCATGGGATTTTCCAGGCAAGAATACTGGAATGGGTTACCATTTCCTTTTCCAAGAGATTTTCCTGACCCAGGTTTTGAACCTGGGTATCCAGCATTGTAGGCAGATGCTTTACCGTCTGAGCCACCAGAGAAGTCTCCCAAAGGAAGTGTGGATTTATTTCCCCTCTTTATCTGACTCAATTATAAAAATCATCATCTTGTATTATAATCATTAAGAAATTTGTTTCATTCTCCAAGAATGCAAAAGGAGGAAGTTTTTCATTTAATTTGTATTTTATTCCTAAAGCCAACAATGACCAGAATTTAGTAAAATTCAATAAGTGCTCTTGAATAAAGGGGAAGTTTCATTTTCTTTTATCTCAAAATTTGCTGCATTGAAGCATGAAGAGTGATGGCATTTTTCCCAGACACGAAAAATATCACAAGATTGTTGGACCCAACTTCATTTTTGTGCTCAAAAATTTGTGCATAACAGTGTTGTTGGGCAATAGACATCAACATGCAGTTATCCTCTCAAGTCATGACTTTTTCTAGAAGTTCACATCCAAGGGTTTAGGACATAATCCCACCAGTCCCACCACCCTTTCATCTGAGAGGATTTCCCCTCTGTTTTAACAAGTGTGATGACTCCCCTGGAAACATTTGCAAATCAGAATTAAAAAGGAAAAAATGGGAGCTTGTTATAGCACACAACAAACTGCCTCACGCATGATATCACAGAGAATACAAAGGAAATATTATCAGTCGGACTAGCTCATACATCTCTGCCCTAATATCTCCAACAAATGTGATGAGTCTTTCCTCTTTTCATAATGTGATTTAGACTAATGTGTTACAATATTCCTTAGAATAGAAAGATGTTTTAAAATTTAAAGGTATATATATACATATAAGCCCTTTATATTATGGAAGATACAAATATATGTATATGCCTATATTGCATACAATGCTTTTTCAGTTCGGTTCATTTCAGTCACTCAGTTGTGTCCGACTCTTTGTGACCCTATGGACTGCAGCACGCCAGGCCTCCCTTTCCATCACTAACTCCTGGAGTTTACTCAAGCTCATGTCCATTGAGTCAGTGATGCCATCCAGCCATCTCATCCTCTGTCGACCCCTTCTCTTCCAGCCATCAATCTTCCCCAACATCAGGGTCTTTTCCAAGAAGTCAGTTCTTCACATCAGGTGGCCAAAGTATTGGAGTTTCAGCTTCTGCACCAGTCCTTCCAATGAATATTTAGGACTGATTTCCTTTAGGATTGACTGGTTGAATCTCCTTGCAGTTCAAGGGACTCTCAAGAGTCTTTTCCAATACCACAGTTCAAAAGCATCAATTCTTTGGTGCTCAGCTTTCTTTATAGTCCAACTCTCACATCCATACAAGGCTACTGGAAGAACCATGGCTTTGACTAGATAGGCTTTTGCTGGCAAAGTGATGTCTCTGCTTTTTAATATGCTGTCTAGATTGGTCATAAATTTCCTTCCAAGGAGTAAGCGTCTTTTAATTTCATGGCTGCAGTCACCAGCTGCAGTGATTTTGGAGCTCAAAAAAATAAAGTCAGCCACTGTTTCCACTGTCTCCCCATCTATTTGCCATGAAGTGACAGGACCAGATGCCGTGATCTTAGTTGTCTGAATGTTGATCTTTAAGCCAACTTTTTCACTCTCCTCTTTCACTTTCATCAAGAGGCTTTTTAGTTCTTCTTTACTTTCTGCCATAAGTATGGTGTCATCTGCATGTCTGAGGTTATTGATATTTCTCCCAGCAATCTTGATTCCAGCTTGTGCTTCATCCAGCCCAGCATTTTTCATGATGTACTCTGCATATAAGTTAAATAAGCAGGGTGACAATATACAGCCTTGATGTACTCCTTTACTGTTTTGGAACCAGTCTGTTGTTCCATGTCCAGTTCTAACTGTTGCTTCCTGACAACGCTTTTTACTAAACAGTAAAATGACCTGTTATTTTGACAATCTTAGAGCTTCTTGCTTTGTTATTTGTCTGTCTGTCCATACTCATAATCTAGAATTAAATGTGAGATCTTTTGAATAATTGCTGTGAGAATACTTTAAAATTTTCATTTTCCCTAGGCAATTTGAGAACTTAATGTCTTTATAAGGTAAGCTTAAGATCTTATAACACTTGTCTAATAGATCTGAAGCAGAGAGGAGACAGCAGTCCACAGAAGTTCCAGAGTGTTTTAAAACAATTCTTTAAACACCTCCAAAGAAATTACACCTGAAAATATTCCTAAACTTGAAGAGTGTGCATCACATAAAAAATCCTGAATGAAAAGGTTTAAAAACACAATGTATCAGAGACCACGTCTGATTCAGTAATCCCAACTGATCATCCATTTTCTGAGACTTATGAGAATAAAACAGTTATTCTCTAACATTACTTCCTGACAACACTTTTTACTAAACAGTAAAATGACCTGTTATTTTAATAATCTTAGAGCTCCTTGCTGTGTTTGTTGTCTGTCTGTCCATACTCATAACCTAGGATTAAATGCGAGACCTTTTGAATAATTGCTCTGAGCATACTTCAAATTTTTAATTTTCTGTAAGCAATTTGAGATCTTAATATCAGTTAGAAAATAAAAACCTGAGAATAAAATTTCCTCTACCCAATAAGCGTTAGGAAAGATTGAGGCCAGGAGGGGAAGGGGACAACAGAGGATGAGATGGTTGAATGGTATCACTGACATGAGTTTGGGTAGGCTCTGGGAGTTGGTGATGGACAGGGAGGTCTGGCACGCTGCAGTTCATGGGGTCACAAAGAGTCGGACACGACTGAGCGACTGAACTGAACTGAACTGAATAAAAGTAATATAAGGCCATTCTTATGATTAATGAAGTAAAACATTAATGAAATCAAATAACATTAGTGAAATAAAACATTACTGAATTAAAATAAATATATATATTGCTATTACTAAGTCACTTCAGTCGTGTCCGACTCTGTGTGACCCCAGAGGTGGCAGCCCACCAGGCTCCCCTCTCCCTGGGATTCTCCAGGCAAGAACACTGGAGTGGGTTGCCATTTCCTTCTCCAATGCATGAAAGTGAGAAGTGAAAGTGAAGTCACTCAGTCATGTCCGACCCTCAGCGACCCCATGGACTGCAACCTTCCAGGCTCCTCCATCCATGGGATTTTCCAGGCAAGAGTACTGGAGTGGGGTGCCATTGCCTTCTCCAAAATATATATATAACTTTATTCTTATATATGTACAAGAAAATTTTTAACCAAATGCTTTGAGTTTCAACATTTCATTCATTAACCACTGAACTTTGTATAAGAGTTACATATAAGATCCCATGAAAGATAGTGCCATTATGGCTAAAATGTACAGCCTACAATATACAATTATAAATACAAAAATTTACAGATAAAGATCAAATATAAGACATATCCAAGAATAAGGATAAGACATAGGATTTTGTAAGAATCAAAGAACAGGCACTCAGCAAGTGCTACAGGTACTCAGAGGAAGATGACAGAGCAAGGAAGGGTCCATGGTGGCCTTTGCACTGAATACTGAACTATCAGGAACATTTCTGATAGGAAGAGATAGCAACTGAGTATTATAAACTAGTGTGAATAAAGGTACATGGCTGGAGTAACATATATCATATTCAGGAGTCCACATGAACTCTGAGAAAAAGAAGTCTCAAAATGGCAGCTCATAGAGCAGGGTCAGCCCACAGATGTGTTTTCCTTATTATCCAACATGTTATTTTTAAATCAGTTGGCAACACTTAACAACTGGTAAATTTAACATACAGTCCAAATTACTAGTTTTTGTTTAAAATGGAAAGATCTAGCAATAGTCAACAGATATTTCTCCATGTACACGATTGGCTGAACCTCAATAGAAATATTTAGACACTCACCTATTTACCATAATCCCCACTTCTCCCTGTAGCCTCTCAATAGCCAGAGTACTAATTTCTATTACCCAAATGGCTCTATAGATGAATAGATGGCCTCATATATAAACCCATTTAACATAAGAGATGTTGAGGAAAGTTGTGATAGATAATATCTGGACATCAGAAAGAATCCAAGTTATGGAAAATAATACCATGCTAAGGAGTTTGGATTTAATTAACAGAAATCATAAAGACAACTTCAGAGTAAAATTATCAAAATAGTGTCTTAAGGAACTGCATCTGGGATCAAGGGAGGATACCTTAAAACACACAGAGAACAAGCCAGTAATAATAACCAAGATTGTCATTTATTGAGATCTACTAATGTTTTGGAAACTATTAAAACAATATATTCAGACCTAAATCCAAATTCTACATAGATCCTAAATAAAGCAGCTTTCTTAACATGTATGCTTTCATATTACAATGTTAAAAAAAAAAAAGGCATACATTTGACCAATTTTAATGGAGCTCAAGTTTCTTATATACATGAAGCACATTTTGACATACAAGCTAGGCAGCTGCCAAATTTATCTTACCAAAATAGAACCTGGCTCTGAAGTCTAACATGGCAGCACTTAACTCAAGCTGCACATCTGATAACTTTGCCTGGTCCTAAATAAATCTTTGTCATTTGTTTTAAAAAGTGACAACTGATAGCTAATAAAACTGGATATGCACCTAGCTGTAAACATTAGCTGTTTATCATGCTAACATTAGCCATCTCATCTTCAGCTACATCAGCCAGGACTCCCAGTCTCTTAATTGAACACATTTTCAGCTATCTTCAAAAGCCACAGACTCATTTTATATCCCCAAATTATCTTCACACCTCTGATTTATTTAAAATGAAGGATACAAGAGATATTTTTCTCATATCATTCTGACAATGGTGATCCACTCCTTAAAATGCATGGTCCCCTGCTACTTCCCTCTTAGGCTTCCCCCTGCCTAGCTCAATGTGTTCTCTGAGACTCATCATTCTTCCATCAAGCATGTCCAGTAACATGGAATGGCCCACTGGACTGCAGTCTGTGAACTTTAAGAATTGCCATGCATTGAATATTCTTATGAGAGGATCCAAGAAGTTTTACAATCAAGTGGACTCACTTGGTTTGACATGATATTTTTCAGGAATATTTAATCATAGATTGCTCTCTTTCTCCATTATTTATTTGTAATTAATTAATTATAACCAAGGCTTCCCTGGTGGCTCAGATGGTAAAACGTTTGCCTACAATGCGGGAGATCCGGGTTCAGTCCCTGGATTGGGAAGATCCCCTGGAGAAGGAAATGGCAACCCACTCCAGTATTCTTGCCTGGAAAATCCCATGGATGGAGGAGCCTAGTAGGCTGCAGTCCATGACACGACTGAGCGACTTCACTTTCACTTTCACTTTCAAGGCTTCCCTGATAGCTCCTTTGCTAAAGAACTCACCTGCAATGCAGGAGACCCCAGTTAGATTCCTCATCGGGAAGATTCCTTGGAGAAGGGAATGGCTACCCACTCCAGTATTCTGGCCTGGAGAATTCCATGGACTGTATAGTCCATGGGGTCACAAAGAGTTGGACACAACTGAGCGATTATAACCAATTATTTTTTCTCTTTCTTTTCCTTCCTCCTTTTCTTCATTCCTTCCTTTCTCCTTGACTTTCTTCTTTCCTCCCTTCTTCTCTCCTTCTCTTTGTTCCCTCCTTCCCTCTTTTCTTTCTTGATAGCATCTATTAATGTCCTGGCAAAATTTGTGTTTCTCAGGTCATGTGCTAGGAAACAGTTTCCTTCGTTGGACCCTAGCTCTTCAGCATTATATGTCAGCCTCCTCTCTGTCTTCTCTGATTCCTCCATTCCCCAAATAAAGTACAATCAATTATAATTCCAGCAAGACTCCCATTCCCCCAGACTTCAGGAATTCAACAGACTTGACTTTCACTTTTTAACTTTCCTGTATTCAATTTTCTTTGATCCACCTCCTAGAATAATGAAAATAAAAATAAACAAATGGGACCTAATTAACTGTAAAAGCTTCTACACAGCAAAGGAAACCATAAACAAAACAAAAAGACAATCTACAAAATAGAAAAAATATTTGCATACAAAGAGACTGACAAGAGATTAATCTTCAAATATACAAGCATTTTATGCAGCTTTCTTTCAAGAAAAACAAACAACCCAATCAAAAAATGAGCAGATGATCTAAATAGACATTTCTCCAAAGAAGACATATAGCTGGCCAAAAACCACATGAAAAAATGCTCAACATCACTAATTATCAGAAAAATGCAATTCAAAACTACAGTGAGACTGATAAGGAAGTTGTGGTACATATATAGAATGGAATATTACTCAGCTATAACAAGGAATGAATTTGAGTCAGTTCTACTGAGGTGGATGAACCTAGAACCTGTTATAAAGAATGAAGCAAGTCAGAAAAACAAATGTCATATTAACATATATATTCCCTTCTCCAGTGGATCACACTTTGTTAGAACTCTCCAGCATGACCAATCCATCTTGTGTGGCCCTACACAGCATGGCTCATAGTTTCATTGAATTAGACAAGCCTATGATCCATGTGATCAATTTGGTTAGTTTCCTGCCATTGTGGTTTTCATTCTGTCTGCCCTCTAATGTATGAGAATAAGAGGCTGTGGAAGCTTCCTGATGGGAGGGACTGACTGTGGGGGAAACTGGGCTTTCCTTGGTGAGCAAGGCCATGCTCAGTAAATCTTTAATCTAATTTTCTGCTGATGGGTGGGGCTTTGCTCCCTCCCTGTAGTTTGGCCTGAGGCCAAACTATGGTAGGGGTAAAGGAGGTAATGGTGACCTCCTTCAAAAGGACCTATGCCAGCACACCGCAGCTCCCAGGACTGTTGTAGTCAGTGACCCTGCCCCCAAGGCAGGCCACTGTCAACCCACGCCACCACTGTGGACTCCTGGAGACTCACAGGCCAGTCTGGTTCAGCGTCTTGTGGGGTCACTGATCCTTTTTCTTGGATCCTGGTGTGCACAAGGTTTTGTCTGTGTCCTCCAAGTCTGTTTCCCAGTCCTGTGGAAGTTCTGTAATCAAATCCCACTGGCCTCCATAGTCAAATTCCCTGGAAGATCTCAGTCCCTTTGCTGGATCCCCAGGTTGGGAAATCTGTTGTGGGCCCTAGAACTTTTGCAACAGTACAAGAACTTCTTTCATATAATTGTTCTCCAGTTTGTAGGTCATCTGCTCAGTGACCCTATAGTGGAGCTAATGGCATCCTCCTCCAAGAGGACTTATACCAACATGCTGAGCCTCCCGGATCTGCTGCACCCAGAGCCCCTATCTCTGCAGCAGGCAACTACTGATGGACGCCTCCACAGGAGCCACTCAAACACTCAAAGGCAGGTCTGGTCAGTCTCTTTAATTCAGATAACCATTATATCTACTACTGGGGGCAAAAATCTCTTAGAAGAAATGGAATAGCCCTCATAGTCAACAAAAGAGCCTGAAATGCAGTATTTGGGTGCAATCTCAAAAATGACAGAATGATCTCTGTTCGTTTCCAAGGCAAACCATTCAATATCATAGAGATCCAAGTCTATGCTCCAACCAAAATGCCAAACAAGCTGAAGTTGAATGGTTTTATGAAGACCTACAAGACCTTCTAGAGCTAATAGCCTAAAAAGATGTCTTTTTCATCAAGGGGAAAGAAAGTGAAAGTCACTCAGTCATGTCCAACTCCTTTCACATGGACTATACAGTCCATGGAATTCTCCAGGTCAGAATACTGGAGTGGGTAGCCTTTTCCTTCTCCAGGGGATCTTCCCAACCCAGGGATCGAACCCAGGTGTCCCACATTGCAGGTGGACTCTTTACCAGCTGAGCCACAAAGGAGGCACAAGAACACTGGAATGGGTAGCCTGTCCCTTCTCCAGTGGATCTTCCTGATCCAGGAATCAAACAGGGGTCTCCTTCACTGGAAGTGGATTCTTTACCAACTGAGCTATCTGGAAAATCCCTCATCATAGGAGACAGGAATGCAAAAGTAGGAAGTTAAGAGATATCTGGAATAACAGGCAAGTTTGGCCTTGGAGTACAAAATGAAGCAAGGCAAAGGCTAACAGTGTTGCCAAGAGAACACACTGGTCATAGCAAACACCTTATTCCAACAATACAAGAGAAGACTCTACACATGGAATCATCAGATGGTCAATGCTGAAATCAGATTGACTATATTCTTTGCAGTTGAAGACAGAGAAGCTCTATACAGTCAGCAAAAACAAGACCAGGAGCTTACTGTGGCTCAGATCATGAATTCCTTATTGACAAATTCAGACTTAAGCTGAAAAAAGTAGGGAAAACCATTATGTCATTCAGGTATGACCTAAATCAAATCTCTTACAGTTATACAGTAGAAGTGACAAATAGATTCAAGGGATTAGATCTGATAGACAGAGTGCCTGAAGAACTATGAACAGAGGTTCATGACGTTGTACAGGAGGCAGTGATCAAGACCATCCCCAAGAAAAAGAAATGCAAAAAGGCAAAATGGTTTTCTGAGGAGGCCTTAAGAATAGTTAAAAAAAGAAGATAAACTAAAGACAAAGGAGAAAAGGAAATATATACCCATTTGAATGCAGAGGTCCAAAGAACAGCAAGGAGAGATAAGAAGCCTTCCTAAGTGAACAATACAAAGAAATAGAGGGAAAAAGTAGAATGGGAAAGACTAGAGATCTCTTCAAGAAAATTAGAGATACCAAGGGGACATTTCATGCAAAGATGGGCACAATAAAGGACAGAAACTATATGGACCTAACAGAAGCAAAGATATTAAGAAGAGGCGCCAATAGTACACAGAGGAACTATACAAAAAATATCTTAATGACACAGATAACCATGATGGTGTGATCACTCATCTAGAGCCAGACATTCTGGAGTGCAAACTCAAGTGGGCCTTAGGAAGCATCACTATGAACAAAGCTAGTGGAGGCGATGGAATTCAAGTTGAGCTACTTCAAATCCTAAAAGATGATGCTATGAAACTGCTGCACTCAATATGCCAGCAAATTTGGAAAACTCAGCAGTGGCCACAGGACTGCCAAAGGTCAGTTTTCTTTCCAATCTCAAAGACAGGCAATGCTGAAGAATGTTTGCACTACCACACAATTGCACTCATCTCACACACTAGCAAAGTAATGCTCAAAATTCTCGAAGCCAGGGTTCAACAGTATATGAACCAAGAATTCCCAGATGTCTAAGCTGCATTAGGAAAAGGGAAAAGAACCAAAGATCAAATTTCCAATATCCACTGGATCATAGGAAAGGCAAGAGAATTTCAGAAAAGCATCTGCTTCTGCTTCGTTGACTAAGCTAAAGCTTTTGACTGTGTGGATCACAACAAACTGTGGAAAATTCTTAAAGAGATGGAAATAACAGATCTTACCTGCCTCCTGAGAAATCTATATGCAAGTCAAGAAGCAACAGTTAGAACCAGAAATGGAACAACAGACTGGTTCAAAATCAGTAAAGGAGTATATCAAGGCTGTATATTATCAGCCTGTTTATTTAACTTATATGCAGAGTACATCATGTGAAATGTTGGACTGGATGAAACACAAGCTGGAATCAAGATTGTTGGGAGAAATATCAATAGCCTCAGATATGCAAGTGATACCACCCTTATGGTAGAAAGAGAAGAGGAACTAAAGAGCTTCTTGATGAAGGTGAAAGAGGAGACTGAAAAAGCTGGCTTAAAACTCAACATTTAAGAAACAAAAATCATGGCATCCAGTCCCACCACTTTGTACAACACAGAATTGTGAATCAACTATACTTCAACAAAATTTTTAAAATATTTCTCAGCAAGGTTTATTTTTCCCTTATAAAAATTATTCATATATTTATATATTAATTTTATATTTCTCCAGGCAAGAATACTGGAGTGGGTAGCCATTCCCTTCTCCAGGGCATCTTCCTGACCCAGGGATTGAACCAAGATCTCCTGCAATTGCAGGCAGATTCCTTACCATCTGTGCCACCAGGGAAGTCCTTTATATTGCATATTAATGACATTTTTTATGTTTATATTTTCCCTTTTAAAAGAGAATTCCCTGAACTCTCCTTTGTCTTCACCTTCCTGTGAGCACTCATTCTCTCATCAAAACCTGCTAGATAAGGTGACAATCTCATAGCAGCTGTTTGCCCTACTCCCCAGCAGGTTCATCTGGAGGCTCAGTTACTCCATGCGTCTTCCTGATACTCCCACCAAGAGGAATCCCACCAAAAGGTAATTGAGGTAAACCTAAGTTACTGTACAGATGTTTGGTACCTCATAAGCTTGCCTCTAATTATTCTCTGAAATTCTGGAGGGCTGAATTTGACATCTCAGCAAGATTACAAATTCTTTGGTGTCCCAGGTCTTTTATTTTCCATTATTCACAATGTAGAGCTCCTCAGTGGGTATAACATTTGTGCAAGACGAAGATAATAAATGGTTAAAAAGAAAAAAAAATTGAACATCAGTTAGACAAGAGAATCAAGCATTATACTTTAGTGTATTTTCCTTCTGCCTAGATAAGTTGGCAGCATCTCTCTTATTTAGGCACTCTTCTGGGCAAGCTCAAACCATCATGGTGAATTCAGTTCAAAATTCAAAATTCAGATTGGATGCTGAAGATGGCTTCCCACAGAGGCATTCAGACTAAGAAACTTCTGGGCTCCAATTTCTTCAGATGTGATGAGCAGAACTTGAAGCAGGTAATAAGGATATATCTAGAGCCAGAAGCAGGAATTGTCAGGAATCACTCTAGTGGGATACATGGTGATCCACAGAAAATTAACAGATTTCAGAAACATTTCTTGGAAGGTGGCGTTAGAATTGCACTGACAGCCTGTCAAGGTGGTCCCTGTTCTCCTTAGCCAGCCCCAAGGTCCCTATTGTCCCCAGGTTCTGGGTGCCTGTGTCAGACATCAATGCTTTCCTTTTAAACCTATGGTTGTATCAGCATAGATTAGTCACTTCAAATCTCCAAAAGCCTCTGTCTCATAATTTTTCTTTAATGAAAGTTTAAGCTCTAGTAACTGGTCTTATGAACCAAGTTCTGAAAATGGCTGTATAAGAAAAAGTCAAGTCGATGGAATCCCATATTGAAATACTTTGGCTCTCTTTGATTCAGAGATTCTGCTTTGCTTAAAACCAACAAGAGTCTATACATGCTTGGAGCAAGGACTTTATAATTAAAAGTGAAGATTTCCAATTCAAGTTAACCATGTTCTCACAATTTGCTGTTTTGTTGTTCCTCCTATGAAGTTCATTCACCTATTTTATGCCAGGAATTATCCTCAAGGACAGAAGCACAAAATTGAATACAAAACAGTTTCTTCCTTTAACTCACAATCAAAGTGTCAAGAAATTTCAACAAAATATAAATTGAACCACAGAAAAGTACAGATGTTCAACCATTACTGAACTACAGAAACAGCCATTTCTATGGATTGGCCTCCTATGAGTATTTGTTTTAAATCTCTAATAAAGATGTCTTACAAGTCTTGGGTTGGTTTAAGAAATGGAGTGGTCACTTGCTTTTGTTCCCCAATTTGGCTGGAAAACAGGGAGTGAGCAGAAAGGCAATAAGAGATGTTACCAAGGAAACAGGTAACGGAGAGCCCTGCGTGCCATAAAAAGAAGTTTGCACTTTATTCCAACAGGAAGTAGGCCATAAAAAGAAGTTTGCACTTTATTCCAACAGGAAGTAGGAAGTCAGTGAAGAGTTGCAAACAGAGGAGAAGCAGTAACAAGTACGTTTCTAAGAGATCCTTCTGAAAAATGTTAAGGAGAGATAATAGGAAGATGAGACAGAAAACAGAGACAAGAGATCCCATAGTAATCCAGGAAACACATGATGAAGACCTCCAGTACAGCATAGAAAGTTGATATGAAGAAGACAGGAGAGGTTCAAGTAGGATTTTAAAAGAGAAAATAAAGGACTTCCCTGGTGGTACAGTGGTTAAGATGCCACACTTCCAATGTAGGGGGTGCAGGTTCAAACCCTGGTCATAGAACTAAGATCTCACACGCTGGGAGGCCAAAAAAAATTTTTTTTAATAGAAGGGAGAATCCGCAAGATTTATTAATGAATAAGATGGAGGAAGGGGTGAGAGGAATGTATGAAAGGAAGGAGTTAAAGATGACCTCTTCCCAACCCAAGGAAAGACTGGCTATGTAATTTATGGAGCCCAATACAAAATGAAATTGCTCAAAAATTATTGGAAATGTCAAGACAGCAACAGCTGAGCATTAAGCAAAGCATGGGGCATTTTGGGAGAAGCACTCACTCCACGGCACATGTCACACTTCTGAAAAGCTCGCCCGGGTCCTAGATTCTAACTAGGAACAGTCAGAACATCCATTTGATGAATGGTGGGGCCATGAAGTAGGATCAAGAACATGGGAGAATGAGGAGATGTGAGAAGAATAAAGTGAGATGTGCTTACTTCTGTTGATTTTGAAGTTCCAATGGCACATCTGAGTAGAATGTTAGTATAAGGTGGAGAATAAAGCAGGCATGTTGGAATCAGAAAGCTTTGGGCTTAGGTGACAGCTGTTCCCCTTGTAAGTTTTGAGAGCTTGGACAAATACCTAGATTTCATGTACTTTGGTTTCCTCACCTATAAACTTCATGGAGTTAAGAGATCAAATGAAATCCTATTTTAAATTCATAGTCTAGTTCCTGATATATGGTCATTTGTAAGTGACACCCCTTATTGTCATAAGCATCATCATTATTATTATTTAGTTTAATTCAGGTCAGTCCTTAGTCCTGTCCAACTCTTTGCAACCCCATGGACTGCAGCAACCAAGTCTTCCCTGGCCATCACCAACTCACAGAGCTTGCTCAAACTCGTGTCCATGGAGTTGGTGATGCCATCCAACCATCTCATCCTCTCTCATCTCCTTCTCCTCCCACCTTCAATCTTTCCTAGCATCAGGGTCTTTTCAAATGAATCAGTTCTTCACATCAGGTGGCCAAAGTATTCGAGTTTCACCTTCAGCATCAGTCCTTCCATTGAATATTCAGGATTGATCTCCTTTAGAATGGACTGGTTGGATCTCCTTGCAGTCCAAGGGACTCTCAAGAGTCTTCTCCAACCCCACAGTTCAAAGCATCAATTCTTCGGTGCTCAGCTTTCTTTATAGTCCATCTCACACAACCATACATGACCACTAGAAAAACCATAGCTTTGACTAGATGGACCTTTGTTGGCAAAGTAATGTCTCTGCTGTTTAATCTGCTGTCTAGGCTGGTCATAGCTTTTCTTCCAAGGAGCAAGCATCTTTTAATTTCACCTTCTGCAATGATTTTGGAGCCCTCAAAATTAAACTCTCACTGTTTCCATTGTTTCCCCATCTGTTTGCCATGAAGCAATGGGACTGGATGCCATGATCTTCGTTTTCTGAATGTTGAGCTTTAAGCCAACATTTTCCACTCTCTTCTTTCACTTTCATCAAGAGGTTCTTTAGTTCCTCTTTGCTTTCTGCCATAAGGGCGGTGGCATCTGCATATCTGAGGTTATTGATATTTCTCCCAGCAATTGTGATTCCAGCTTGTGCTTCATCCACCCCAGCATTTCACATGATGTACTCTGCATATAAGTTAAATAAACAGGAGACAATATACAGCCTTGATGTACTCCTTTACTGTTTTGGAACCAGTCTGTTGTTCCATGTCTGGATCTAACTGCTGCTTCTTGACATGCATACAAATTTCCCAAGAGACAGATCAGGTGGTCTGGTATTCCAGTCTCTTTGGAATTTTCCACAGTTTGCTGTGATCCACACAATCAAAGGTTTTGGTGCAATCACTAAACCAGAAGTACATGGTTTTCTGGAACTCTCTTGCTTTTTCAACTATCCAATGGATGTTGGAAATTTGATCTCTGGTTCCTCTGCCTTTTCTAAATCCAGCTTGAACATCTGGAAGTTCTCACTTCACATACTGTTGAAGCCTGGCTTCGAGAATTTTGAGCTTTACTTTGCTAGCATGTGAGATGAGTGCAATTGTGTGTTAGTTCAAACATTCTTTGTCATTGCCCTTCTTTGGGATTGGAATAAAAACTGACCTTTTCCAGTCCTGTGGCCACTGCTGAGTTTTCCAAATTTGTTGGCATATTGAGTGCAGCAGTTTCATAGCATCATCTTTTAAGATTTGAAATAGCTCAACTGGAATTTCATCACCTCCACTAGCTTTGTTCATGTGATGCTTCCTAAGCCCCACTTGACTTCTCATTCCAGGATGTCTGGCTCTAGGTGGGTGATCACACCATTGTGGTTATCTCGGTCATGAAGATCTTTTTTGTATACTTCTTCTGTGTATACTTGCCGCCTCTTCTTAATATCTTCTGCTTCGTAAGGTCCATACCATTTCTGTCCTTTATTTTGCCCATCTTTGCGTGAAATGTTCCCTTGGTATCTTTAATTTTCTTGAAAAGAGCTCTAGTTTTTCCCATTCTATTGTTTTCCTCTATTTCTTTGCATTGATCATTGAAGAAAGCTTTCTTATCTCTCCTTGCTGTTCTTTGGACCTCTGCATTCAAATGGGTATATATTTCCTTTTCTCCTTTGTCTTTAGTTTCTCTTCTTTTTTTAACTATTCTTAAGGCCTCCTCAGAAAACCATTTTGCCTTTTTCCATTTCTTTTTCCTGGAGATGGTCTTGTTCATTACCTCTTGTACAATGTCACAAACCTCCGTCCATAGTTCTTCAGGCACTCTGTCTATCAGATCTAATCCCTTGAATCTATTTGTCACTTCCACTGTATAATCGTAAGGGATATGATTTAGGTCATACCTTCATGGTCTCGGAGAAGGCAATGGCACCCCACTCCAGTACTCTTGCCTGGAAAATCCCATGGACGCAGGAGCCTGGAAGGCTGCAGTCCATGGGGTCGCTGAGGGTCGGACGTGACTGAGCAACTTCACTTTCACTTTTCACTTTCATGCAATGGAGAAGGAAATGCCACTCCAGTGTTCTTGCCAGGAGAATCCCAGGGACAGGGGAGCCTGGTGGGCTGCTATCTTTGGGGTCGCACAGAGTCGGACATGACTGAAGCAACTTAGCAGCAGGAGCATGATTTAGTGGTTTTCCCTACTTTCTTTAATTTCAGTCTGAATTTGGCAACAAGGAGTTCATGATTTGAGCCACAGTCAGCTCTTGATTTTGTTTTTGCTGACTGTATAGAGCTTGTCCATCTTTGGCTACAAAGAATATAGTCGATCTGATTTCGATATTGATCATCTGGTGATGTCCATGTTTAGAGTCTTCTCTTGTCCTGATGGAAGAGGGTGTTTGCTATGACCAGTGCATTCTCTTGGCAAAATTCGGTTAGCCTTTGCCCTGCTTCATTTTGTACTCCAAGGTCAAATTTGCCTGTTACTACAGGTATCTCTTGACTTCCTACTTTTGCATTCCAGTCCCCTATAATGAAAAGAACATCTTTTTTTGGAAAATATTTTTCATTATTATTATAACCAGTAAACTTGGTTGTGAGTCTAGAGCAGTAAATAGGTTTGGAAAATCACTGATGCACAGTTGGCTCAAAATGGCAGCAGTGAAAGCCGTGAAATACAAAGAGAAGATCACAGTGTTAACACTGACAAACACTGACTTTTGATTGGGAAAGGGGGAGTGAGAGATAGAACCAATTCTGGACCCTACAGAAGCACAAAGTTTAAACAAAGAAATGAATTGCTAATAGTGGAATTTCCCAATAGAAACAGGCCTGTGGGGAAATACTTGGGGACAGAATCTCCCAGGCAGGCAGTCATTTATTTCACCAACAGATGTCTCAGGTCCTGCTCTCCAGACATGTGCTACAAAGGTTCCAGATGTTTCTTTTCCCCTCAAGTCATTTCTGTGAAAATATCCAGCATGTTTACTAAATTGTAAAAATCTAACTGATTCTAAGGGAAAATGGGATCTGATTAGTTTTACAGCACTCCACAATTCCAACAGTTTGGGGAAAGTGGTCAATCTTTAATTTCATCAAGAGTATCAAGTGATGAATGCTTCATATTATATTAAACAAGTATTATTATTTAAAGGTTGACTCCTTTTATTGACAATTTGACTTCTAATTTTTAAACTGAAAAATGCATTTTTAACTTGTTTTTCTGAATCAGTGGCTTATGAATATATTCATTTTTCCTAACTAAGGGAAAATGGAACAAAAATTTTGAAATGCTCTGCTAACTTCCCTAAATTTAGTTAAGAACATAGCTTGGGACTCTATTCTATAACTGAAATACCCTTTCTGCTTCAGTTCTTCAATTATGCAAGTTCATAGTCTTCTGGGTTCTTTAGCAATTTAGCATCTGGTTTTCAAGTTATGTGATTTTTTTCCATGAATAAAGAAATTAAAATTAGGTATCAGTTCACAAAATCCATAAACTTAACTGTCAAACTTTGATAGGATTCTAGTAATATTTTCCATTTAATGGCTACAACAGACAGTGGCTGAGTGAAGTATGACCAAAAATAATATGCAAATGGAAAGAACATTGCTGGATCAGGGTAGAAACAGACATTTTAATTGATCTTATTGATAGCAATATTTCCATTCACTACAGTGGGTTATCTCTCCTTTAATCCCACAATTCAACCCCACTGCCATATTCCTTATCCTTAGCACATGATTTTCTCAAGGCAACAGATATAATATACAGAATTAAGTCCTTCAATATCTCTCCCCTCACCCCCACAGTTATCTGATAACCACTCATCTCTAGTACTGTCTTCCCCTTCAATTTCATTTTCACCCTGTGCCACTGACAGTTTCTGCCTTCCTTCCCTGCATTCTTATTCTCTCTGTTGTTGTTGTTGTTCAGTCACTCAATTGTGTCTGACTCTTTGCAACCCCATGGACTGCAGCACACCAGGCTTCCCTGTCCTTCATCATCTCCTGGAGTCTGTTCAAACTCATTTCCGTTGAGATGCTTTCCAACCATCTCATCCTCTGTCACCCTCTTCTCCTGCCCTCAATCTTCTCCAGTATCAGTGTCCTTTCCAAGAGTCAGCTCTTCATATCAGGTGGCCAAAGCATTGGAGTTTTAGCTTCAGCATCAGTTCTTCCAATGAATATTCAGGGTTTGATCTCCTTGCTGTCCAAGAGACTCTCAAGAGTCTTCTCCAGCACCACAATTTCTCCCTAGCATGTATCATTTTGAACAACAGATTGGTTCCAAATAGGAAAAGGAGTACGTCAAGGCTGTATATTGTCACCCTGCTTATTTAACTTCTATGCAGAGTACATCATGAGAAACGCTGGACTGGAAGAAACACAAGCTGGAATCAAGATTGCCGGGAGAAATATCAATAACCTTAGATATGCAGATGACACCACCCTTATGGCAGAAAGTGAAGAGGAACTAATACGCCTCTTGATGAAAGTGAAAGTGGAGAGTGAAAAAGTTGGCTTAAAGCTCAACATTCAGAAAATGAAGACCATGGCATCCAGTCCCATCACTTCATGGTAAATAGATGGGGAAACAGTGGAAACAGTGTCAGACTTTATTTTGGGGGGCTCCAAAATCACTACAGATGGTGACTGCAGCCATGAAATTAAAAGACGCTTACTCCTTGGAAGAAAAGTTATGACCAAACTAGATAGTATATTCAAAAGCAGAGACATTACTTTGCCAACAAAGGTCCGTCTAGTCAAGGCTATGGTTTTTCCTGCGGTCATGTAGGGATGTGAGAGTTGGACCATAAAGAAAGCTGAGCATGGAAGAATCAATGCTTTTGAACTGTGGTGTTGGAGAAGACTCTTGAGAGTCCCTTGGACTGCAAGGAGATCCAACCAGTCCATTCTGAAGGAGATCAGCCCTGGAATTTCTTTGGAAGGAATGATGCTAAAGCTGAAACTCCAGTACTTTGGCCACCTCGTGTGAAGAGTTGACTCATTGGAAAAGACTGATGATGGGAGGGATTGAGGGCAGGAGAAGAAGGGGACGACAGAGGATGGGATGGCTGGATGGCATCACTGACTCGATGGACATGAGTCTGAGTGAACTCCGGGAGTTGGTGGTGGACAGGGAGGCCTGGCATACTGAGATTCATGGGGTCACAAAGAGTCAGACACTACTGAGTGACTGAACTGACTGATACAGTTTACTTATTGTCTGCTTCTACTACCAGAATGTGCTTAGTAACTCAGTCGTGTCCAACTCTTTTCGACCCCATTTACTGTAGCCCGCCAGGCTCCTCTGTCCATGGGGATTCTCCAGGCAAGAAAACTGGAGTTGGTTGCCATGCTCTCCTCCAGGGGATCTTCCCAACCCAGAAATCAAACTGGGGTCTTCCGCATTGCAGGGATAGGTACTACCAGAATACAAAATATCAGCTTCTAAAGACCAATTATTCTATTTGTTCTCTTCATCATTGAATTCTTAACACCCAAAACAGAGCTGGGAACTAAGCAGGAACTCAGTAAATATGTGTTGAATAGATGAATGTCTGACCTCCACCTGCAACATTTTTCCTTTGCATCATTCTATTGACGTTCATAGTGTAGCTTAAAATTAACTTTAATGAGGCCTCCCGATCTATTATAGGCCTCCCCTAACCCGTCAGTCTTTATTTTAGTAACTTGCTTATTTCTTTCTCAATTCTGTTTGCTAAAATTTCTTCTTTCCTCTGTTCACTTATTCAACAAATATTGATTAATGCCTATAGGATTCCAGGCCACATGATAAGCACATTCGATATAAGATAGAAACCAACCAAAATTTCCTGTCCACATGTAACATCAGCATTAAGGGGAAACAGGTAATAAATAAGTAAATTATACAGTATTCTAAAAGTCTGTGGGCTTCTCTGGTGGCTCAAAGAGTAAAGAATCTGCCTGCAATGCAGGAGACCCAGATTCAATCCCTGGGTCAGGAAGACCACCTGGAGAAGAGAATGGCTACCCACTCCAGTATTCTTGCCTGGAGATCCATGGACAGAGAAGCCTGGTGGGCTACAGTCCATAGGGTCACAAAGAGTCAGACATGACTGAATGAATAACACTAACACATTTCTCTAAAAGTTTATGGGCTTCCCTGGCGGTGCTGACAGTAAAGAGTCTGCCTGTAATGCAGGAGACCCGGGTTCAATCCCTGGGTTGGGAAGATACCCTGGAGAAGGGAATGGAAACCCATTCCAGTATTCTTGCCTGGAGAATTCCAGGAACAGAGGAGACTTTTGGGCTACAGTTCATGGGATAGCGACTGAGGCTAACGCTAAAAGTTTATAAGTGCAATGGACAAAACAAAGCCAGGTAAGATGGGACCAGGCATATCAAGGAAAAGAGATGAAAGAGTTGCATTTAAGTAGGGTGGTTCAGGTTACCTTAGGAAGATGAAATTTAAGTGGGACTTCAAAGATTAGCTAGAAAGTCCAAGGAAGCGTACTCTAGGCAGGAGGAACAGCCAGTTTAAAAGCATTAAAGTTGAGCACAGCTTCTTTGTCCAAAGAACCCAACAGTTGACTTCCTTGGCTGTCCAGTAGTTAAGAATCTGACTCTGTGGGAGAGGGAGAGGGTGGGAAGATTTGGGAGAATGGCATTGAAACATGTAAAATATCATGTATGAAA
The DNA here is from genome assembly GCF_029378745.1 of Bos indicus. NCBI lineage: Eukaryota > Metazoa > Chordata > Mammalia > Artiodactyla > Bovidae > Bos > Bos indicus. Next base: position 114,509,573 of record NC_091761.1, read on the forward strand.
CGAGATGCCAGTCCAGGTTCGATGCACGATACTGGATGCTTGGGGCTAGTGCACTGGGACGACCCAGAGGGACGGTATGGGGAGGGAGGAGGGAGGAGGGTTCAGGATGGGGAACACATGTATACCTGTGGTGGATTCATTTTGATATTTGGCAAAACTAATACAATTATGTAAAGTTTAAAAATAAAATAAAATTAAAAAAAAAAAAAACAGAACCAAAGGTAACCTAAAAAAAAAAAAAAGAATCTGCCTGCCAATGCAGGGGACATGGGTTCGGTCTCTGGTCTGGAAAGATTCCGTATGCAGCCCATGTGCCAGAACTACAGAGTCCACATGCCAGAGTTACTGAAGCCCCAAACCCTATAGCCCATGCTCCGCCACAGGAGAAGATACCACAATGAGAAGCCTGTGCCCTGCAATTGGAAAAGGCTGTGCAGTGCAGCCAAAAATAAATTTTAAAAATTAATTAATTAATTTCCCAAAAAGAAGAACCCAAGGATCCCACCATAGCTGGTACAAAAAGCAAAAAGTGGAGACTAGTGAAAAAGGAGTTCTGAGAGTAAAGAAGTCTGTGTAAATATACTTCACAGAACTTTTTTTTTCAGTGAAGAAAATTCTTGGTCAAAGGGAACTCTAGCAAGCTAGCAGGAGAAAGGAATAAACACACCACAAAGCAATGAAGTCTTTCATCTCACAGATCTGCTGCAGATGTTTAATAGAACTTCATTCCTTTTGTAACACTGTCCTGAAAAAATATGTTATTTCTATGGGGAAAACTTCTGGCATGAAATGATTGGAATGACTACAGGATTTTATGCCATCTTGAAAAAATAACTGAAACCGAGAGTATTTGGAAGTTAGCAATAATACCCAGTCGCCCTGAGGATATCTGTTTCCTTAATCTTCTACCTTCAAAAACGTGACCTTTGATGGTCTGCATTTTATATATGGGTGTGTGTTCCTTTGATATGAATGTTTAATCAGCTTCAGGGATGTATTTCAGTCAGAAATCTGGAATTTTGCTCTCTTGATGCTTTTAGGATTTTTACTAAAAACTTTTCCAGAAGGTTTAGTCCTAGCAGAATATCATGACAATAATTTGGCAGTAAAATTTAAGCATTTCATAAGGGGAACTAATCTTTATTTTGTTAATGAGCAGAAATATATGTACTGCTTTTTTCTTAATGAATGAATTTGGAGACTCCTGAAGATTTCACTGGCTATAAATTATCTTTATTTGTTCTCAATATGTTAGCCCCAGGTCTTGGAAGGTTAGATTTTTTTTTTTTTTTCATTGGTTTTTGTTTTGTGTGTGTGTGTGTGCATGTGTAGAAAAAGTAAAGAATGAGAAATGAAAAAGAAATGTAAGCTGCCAATCAGGCTTCCCTGGTAGCTCAGCTGGTAAAGAATCCTTCTGCAATACAGGAAACCCTGGTTTAATTCCTGAGTCAGAAAGATCCCCTGGATCAAGAATAGGCTATCAACTCCACTATTCTTAGGCTTCTTTGGTGGCTCAGATGATAAAGAATCCACCTACAATGTGGGAGACTTAAGTTTGATCCCTGGGTTGGGAAGATCTCCCAAGGGAGGGCATGGCAACACACTCCAGTGTTCTTGCCTGGAGAATTCCCATGGACAGAGGAACCTGGTGAGCTATCGTCCGTGGGGTCACAAAGAGTCAGACGTGACTGAGTGACTAAACACAGCACAGCAGCAAGCTGCCAATCAGAGTAGATAATCATTCTCCTAAAAGTGCTGCAGGAGGTTCTGAGCAAGGTTTCTATTCCTCTTTCAGCTGGATCCTGATGTCCACAGACCTTCCTTGTTCCATCATTTTCCCTATTTCCTGCCTCTTCTTCCTCACGGGATCACTGACCTTGCCCTACCAACTTCCTATTCTTTCTCTGTGTCTTGGCTTATGAATTAAATCAGTACCCAAACACTTGCATTTGGCCTAGGGACCCACATTCTCTTTAACAACCTTCCAAGAGGAACAGCTGTTTATTCATTCTTTGTTCAACAAAAAGTTTTTCAACCTCCAACTATGCACCAGGCATTGCACTGAGTATTCTGTATTTGATGGTGAACAAAGCAGGCATGGTCCTCATTTTCATAGGATTTACAATGGAATAAAGAAGAAAACTTTTCAGTAAAACAATACATAAATAATTGCATATGTATCAGTAGCATCTATGAAGGAAAATAACAGGGTAAAGGAACAGAGGAAGGAAAGGTGACATAACAGAGAAAGCTTAATTTATGTTGAAGATGAATGAGGGCCCATCAGAGGAGGTCAAACCTAAACCAAAATCTAAAAGATGAGGAAGAGCCAACCATGTTAAAAGTTAGCAGAGGTGAAGGTCTGTACAAAGCCAAGAGTTAGATGCTTGGGAATTAAAATAAAGTGAGTGGCTAGAGCAGCCAAAGAAAGAGTAGTCCAAGCTGAAGCTCTAGAACAAAGCTATGAGTATAAAATAATGCAAAGAATAATAAGCTACAGAAGGATTTTGAGCTTGCAAATGCTATTTTCTAATTAATGTCTAAAGACTACTTATAATGTGGACAGTATTGTAAGAAGAGCTGGTTTATCTATGAACTCAAAATTTAGTAAAGTGGGGAGGATTTCTCTCCCCTCACTGTTCCTCATAGCCCAGTTAGTAAAGAATCCACTTGCAATGCAGGAGACCCCTGTTCTATTCCTGGGTCAGGAAGATCCGCTGGAGAAGGGATAGGCTACCCACTCCAGTATTCTTGGGCTTCCCTCGTGGCTCAGCTGGTAAAGAATCTGCCTGCAATGTGGAAGACCTGGGTTCAATCCCTGGATTGGAAAGATCCCCTGGAGAAAGGAAAAGTTGCCCACTCCAGTATTCTGGCCTGGAGAATTCCATCGGCTGTATAGTCCATGGGGTTGCAAAGAGTCAGACACGACTGAGTGACTTTCACTTTCATGGTCCCTCAGGGACTACCCATGTAACAGGTGCCAGTATATCTTGTACAGTCATCATTAACTAGACTCTTTTTCTCTGTACTATCATTTGGTCATAAGACACTGCTCCTGAGATTGTAGCAGTACTTTGAGAGAGAAGTAGCAGTATGAAGTAAGCAGGTATTATAGGGATGTTAGTCACCTGTACCATCAGGACATGCTTCCATTTGATGAGGAAGTGCCCAAAGGGACACTTGACGATGACTGTGAAGTGATGATGGACAGCACCACAACCCTGTTTTTAGTCTCTATGAGGTCCCAGTAACAAGCTAGGATCTCCTCCTTAAAATTAAAAATAATAATAAAAAAAAATTACTTGCCAAGACATTTTGTCTTTGCTCCAAAACCAATGGAATTTGTCACAGGCTCAGTGCAACAAAGACCCTGCACAGATACTGCATCACACAGGCAAGGCCATTCTTATAAATAATCTCCAGTTCTCATTTTATAGCTCAGCGGTAAAGAATCTGCCTGCAATACAGGAGGCCTGGGTTGGGAAGATCTCCTGGAGAAGGGAAAGTCTACCCACTCCAGTATTCTGACCTGGAGAGTTCCATGGACTGTATAGTCCATGAGGTCGCAAAGAGGCAGACACGATAGAGTGACTTTCACTCACTGGGCTTCCCTGGTGGCTCAGATGGTAAAGAATCCACCTGCAATGCAGGAGACCTGGGTTCCTTCCCTGAGTTGGGAAGATCCCCTCGAGGAGGACATGGCAACCCACTCCAGTATTCTTGCCTGGAGAATCCCCATGGACAGAGGAGCCTGATGGGCTACAGTCCATGGGGTCGCAAAGAGTCGGACACAACTGAGCACCTAAGCACACAAACACACTCTCACTTTTGTGTCTCATTTCAGTGCTGGTCATTTGGGAGCAGTGAGGGAAGTGACCTTTACTCTAAGCTCTTCCCATCTTGTGATTCCCCAAGTCCTCAGAAATCTTCCCACTCAGCAGACATTAGGGAAAGAAGCGTTTTAGAGGATTTTGTCAGATATGCCCAAAGTGATATATACCATTTCCATTGATTCCATTTGGTAGAACTCGGTTACTTGAGTTTGCTATGAATCAAGCCACAGGGAAGATCGAAAAATATGACCTAGATGTGAGACCAGGAGGAAGAGAACATGAACATGGATGAGTATTTAGTAGCTATTTGACAAATATGTGGGCCCATTAGATCCCATGGATCATAAGGGTAAAGCTAAACCTCCAACCCTCCTTCTCTATAGGATATTATCTCAGGTGGCTCAAGGGGTAAAGAACCACCTGCCAAAGCAAGAGATGCAAGCAGGAGACTCAGGGGAAATGGCAACCCGCTCCAGTATTCTTGCCTGGAGAATCCCATGGATAAAGAGCCTGGTGGGTTACAGCCCGTGGGGTTGCAAAGAGTCGGACATGACTTAAAGACTGGGCACAAATAATTTTATGTATAGGCAAAGGTTTACAAGCAAACATTTGCAGTCTTTAAGATGTGCTAGGTACTCACTCTTCTGAGTGCTGTATGTATATCAGCTCCTTTATCCCCTCACAAGAAGACTGTGAGAAAGTGTAACTACTCTCCTTATTTTACAGATGAAGAAACTGAGGCACAGGATTGCTAAATGATAAGTTCAAAATCACTTACCCAGCAGAGTTAGCATTGAAAATTTCTTCTATGTTTAAAAACAAAATTGACCCTTAATTCACATTTCCTTCTATTGCTTCTCTCTCTTCTTTCCTTTACAAAATAATAAATGTTTTCAAAATAAAAATCTATATTCATACTATCAACTACCATAGGTCTTATTTATCAACATAATACTATTCACTTTTGCCCTCCCATTCTAGTAAAACCAGCCCTGCTAAGGTCACTAATAACAGCCATAGCATCAGATAATTGAAAAGACTGTCCTCTTCCTTGCTTTTCCTTTGGTAACTGGCACTGCTGACTGTGCCTTCTTTCTGAATTCTTTCTTGTCTAATGGTCTTTGTGTCACTTCTCCCAATTACTCCTATTATTTTATTAATATTTACTCTTTCTTGGTTGCCCTTGTGAATTCCTCTTTCTCCACTTACATTTATGCTCATTTTCCACAGGGGCCAGCTATCATCTTTCGTTCCCTTCATTCAATAGTCTATCCTTCAGAAACTTAGACAATTGCCACCTTCAAGAATTTGACCATTTGCTTAAATATTCTCAAAACTACTTGTAGCTATATCTTGCACCTCTTGCATTGGCATGTGGATTCTTTACCACTGCAGCACCAGGGAAGCCCAGGTCACTTTTACAGAATTTAAAAATTGCTGCCTTGATTGTCAGCTTCCTTGATTTCATCCTCAAGGAATCATACAGCTGATATTAAATGCTCTAGAGAGATCAGAAATGTGATTCAAGGCGAATTCTGCTGGAGGCTAACTGTTAAGAGAGACATATCTAGTGTTTCAGGGGACTTCTTCTTCTTGTCTAGCTGAAGGTTAATTGAACACACCAGAAAATGCTCTCAAACTACTGTATCTAAATCCCAAAATACAACCTTGAATTCTAGACATAGACATCCATTCAAATCTTCCTGGAGATGCCACTTTTCACCTTTTGTGTCTCCTACCCTAATTAACGATCCCTCCATCCATTTCCAGCTATCTAGACTAGAAACAAAGGAAAATGAACCAGTCCAGACTATACCCTTTCAAAACCCTCCCCATCTTTAATCAAGCAGTCACCAAATCTAAAGGATTTCCCCTTTCACCTCTTTCCATCTTCCTCTCAAACCCTTATCATAATTCACTCGGATTACCATAGAAGAGTTCTCTCTATTCCTACCTCCAGAATGCCTAGTTTTCCTTTACTGGACCATCACTGTGATATTTCCAAATTGAAAACGTGGTGCTATAACTGTTATAACTCCTACTATCAGTGAGAACAAAACCAACAAAGACAAGCACATTTTATGTGCAGCAGAAGCAGGATGAAAATGCCTTGTGTTTGTGGTCATTTTTGTTTTCACAAAAATTTCTTTGCAGACTACAACTACTTAACCTTAAGTTAGCTTCATTTCAGTTCACTTAAGTCACTCAGTCGTGCCCGACTCTTTGCGACCCCATGAATCGCAGTACACCAGGCCTCCCTGTCCATCACCAACTCCTGGAGTTCACGTCCATCGAGTCAGTGATGCCATCCAGCCATCCTATCCTCTGTTGTTCCCTTTTCCTCCTGCCCTCAATCCCTCCCAGCATCAGGGTCTTTTCCAATGAGTCAACTCTTCGCATGAGGTGGCCAAAGTACTGGAGTTTCAGCTTTAGCATCATTCCTTTCAAAGAACACCCAGGGCTGATCTCCTTCAGAGTGGACTGGTTGGATCTCCTTGCAGTACAAAGCACTCTCAAGAGTCTTATCCAACATCACAGTTCAAAAGCATCAATTCTTCGGTGCTCAGCTTTCTTCACAGTCCAACTCTCGCATCCATACATGACCACTGGAAAAACCATAGCCTTGACTAGATGGACCTTTGTTGGAAAAGTAATGTCTCTGCTTTTGAATATGCTATCTATGTTGGTCACAACTTTCCTTCCAAGGAGTAAGCGTCTTTTAATTTCATTGCTGCAGTAACAATCTGCAGTGATTTTGGAGCCTCCCCCCCACCCAAAAAAAAAGTCTGACGCTGTTTCTGCTGTTTCCCCATCTATTTCCCATGAAGTGATGGGACCAGATGCCATGATCTTCATTTTCTGAATGTTGAGCTTTAAGCGAACTTTTTCACTCTCCTTTCACTTTCATCAAGAGGCTCTTTAGTTTCTCTTCACTTTCTGCCATACGGGTGGTGTCATCTGCATATCTGAGGGTATTGATATTTCTCCCAGCAATCTTGATTCCAGCTTGTGTTTCTTCCAGCCCAGAGATTCTCATGATGTACTCTGCATAGAAGTTAAATAAGCAGGGTGACAATATACAGCCTTGACGTACTCTTTTTCCTATTTGGAACGAGTCTGTTGTTCCATGTCCAGTTCTAACTGTTGCTTCCTGACCTGCATATAGGTTTCTCAAGAGGCAGGTCAGGTGGTCTGGTATTTCTGTCTCTTATAGAATTTTCCACAGTTTATTGTGATCCACACAGTCAAAGGCTTTGGCATAGTCAATAAAGCAGAAATAGATGTTTCTCTGGAACTCTCTTGCTTTTTCCATGATCCAGCGGATGTTGGCAATTTGATCTCTGGTTCCTCTGCCTTTTCTAAAACCAGCTTGAACATCTGGAAGTTCATGGTTCACGTATTGCTGAAGCCTGGCTTGGAGAATTTTGAGCGTTAATTTACTAGCGTGTGCTTACGGAATCTTAAAAATCACCTGGCTGAAAGTATATCATTATTTCTATTTTATAGATGAAGAAACAAAAGATATCAGACCCACTCAAAGTGACATGACAGACAAGTGTTTTATGTGTTACTCTTCATGTCTTTCACCTTCATTTTTTTATTGATCATGATTCTATCATAATTTCCTGACATGCATTAACTGTTCCTCAAATAAGCAGCTAACTTTAGCACAAACTGCAGAGAGCTGAGGCTGGAAGTTCCTCTCTAGGTATGTATCCTCGACCTTAACCACTGTGTGACCCAGTTTCCTTAGCTACTGAACAGGGATGAGCCTTAGTACCTTTGCCATAGGACAGTTCTGATTATCAAATAAATCAGATCAGATCAGATCAGTCACTCAGTCGTGTCCGACTCTTTGCGACCCCATGAATCATAGCACGCCAGGCCTCCCTGTCCATCACCAACTCCCGGAGTTCACTCAGACTCATGTCCATCGAGTCAGTGATGCCATCCAGCCATCTCATCCTCTGTCGTCCCCTTCTCCTCCTGCCCCCAATCCCTCCCAGCATCAGAGTCTTTTCCAATGAGTCAACTCTTCGCATGAGGTGGCCAAAGTACTGGAGTTTCAGCTTTAGCATCATTCCTTCCAAAGCAATCCCAGGGCTGATCTCCTTCAGAATGGACTGGTTGGATCTCCTTGCAGTCCAAGGGACTCTCAAGAGTCTTCTCCAACACCACAGTTCAAAAGCATCAATTCTTCAGTGCTCAGCCTTCTTCACAGTCCAACTCTCACATCCATACATGACCACAGGATAAACCATAGCCTTGACTAGATGAAACTTTGTTGGAAAAGTAATGTCTCTGCTTTTGAATATGCTATCTAGGTTGGTCATAACTTTCCTTCCAAGGAGTAAGTGTCTTTTAATTTCATGGCTGCAGTCACCATCTGTAGTGATTTTGGAGCCCAGAAAAATAAAGTCTGACACTGTTTCCACTGTTTCCGCATCTATTTCCCATGAAGTGATGGGAGCAGATGCCATGATCTTCGTTTTCTGAATGTTGAGCTTTAAGCCAACTTTTTCACTCTCCACTTTCACTTTCATCAAGAGGCTTTTGAGTTCCTCTTCACTTTCTGCCATAAGGGTGGTGTCATCTGCATATCTGAGGTTATTGATATTTCTCCCCGCAATCTTGATTCCAGCTTGTGTTTCTTCCAGTCCAGCGTTTTTCATGATGTACTCTGCATATAAGTTAAATAAACAGGGTGACAATATACAGCCTTGACGAACTCCTTTTCCTATTTGAAACCAGTCTGTTGTTCCATGTCCAGTTCTAACTGTTGCTACCTGACCTGCATACAAATTTCTCCCGAGGCAGATCAGGTGTTCTGGTATACCAGATTTTCCACAGTTGATTGTGATCCACACAGTCAAAGGCTTTGGCATAGTCAATAAAGCAGAAATAGATGTTTTTCTGGAACTCTCTTGCTTTTTCCATGATCCAGTGGATGTTGGCAATTTGGTCTCTGGTTCCTCTGCCTTTTCTAAAACCAGCTTGAACATCAGGAAGTTCACGGTTCACATATTGCTGAAGCCTGGCTTGGAGAATTTTGAGCATTACTTTACTAGCGTGTGAGATGAGTGCAATTGTGCAGTAGTTTGAGCATTCTTTGGCCTTGCCTTTCTTTGGGATTGGAATGAAAACTGACCTTTTCCAGTCCTGTCACCACTGCTGAGTTTTCCAAATTTGCTGGCATATTGAGTGCAGCACTTTAATAGCATCATCTTTCAGGATTTGGAATAGCTCCACTGGAATTCCATCACCTCCACTAGCTTTGCTCATAGTGATGCTTTCTAAGGCCCACTGGACTTCACATTCCAGGATGTCTGGCTCTAGGTCAGTGATCACACCATCGTGATTATCTGGGTCATGAAGATCTTTTTTGTATAGTTCTTCTGTGTATTCTTGCCACCTCTTTTTAATATCTTCTGCTTCTGTTAGGTCCATACCATTTCTGTCCTTTATCGAGCCCATCTTTGAATGAAATGTTCCTTTGGTATCTCTGATTTTCCTGAAGAGATCTCTAGTCTTTTCCATTCTGTTGTTTTCTTCTATTTCTTTGCCTTGATCACTGAAGAAGGCTTTCTTATCTCTTCTTGCTATTCTTTGGAACTCTGCATTCAGATGCTTATATCTTTCCTTTTCTCCTTTGCTTTTCACTTCTCTTCTTTTCACAGCTATTTGTAAGGCCTCCCCAGTCAGCCATTTTGCTTTTTTGCATTTCTTTTCCATGGGAATGGTCTTGATCCCTGTCTCCTGTACAGTGTCACGAACCTCATTCCATAGTTCATCAGGCACTCTGTCTATCAGATCTAGGCCCTTAAATCTATTTCTCACTTCCACTGTATAATCATAAGGGATTTGATTTAGGTCATACCTGAATGGTCTAGTGGTTTTCCCTACTTTCTTCAATTTCAGTCTGAATTTGGCAATAAGGAGTTCATGGTCTGAGCCACAGTCAGCTCCTGGTCTTGTTTTTGCTGACTGTATAGAGCTTCTCCATCTTTGGCTGCAAAGAATATAACCAATCTGATTTTGGTGTTGACCATCTGGTGATGTCCATGTATAGAGTCTTCTCTTGTGTTGTTGGAAGAGGGTGTTTGTTATGACCAGTGCATTTTCTTGGCAAAACTCTATTAGTCTTTGCCCTGCTTCGTTCCGTATTCTAAGGCCAAATTTGCCTGTTACTCCAGGTGTTTCTTGACTTCCTACTTTTGCATTCCAGTCCCCTATAATGAAAAGGACATCTTTTTTGGGTGTTAGTTCTAAAAGGTCTTATAGGTCTTCATAGAACCTTTCAACTTCAGCTTCTTTAGTGTTACTGGTTGGGGCATAGACTTGGATTACTATGATATTGAATGGTTTGCCTTGGAAACGGAAAGAGATCATTCTGTCGTTTTTGAGATTGCATCCAAGTACTGCATTTCGGACTCTTTTGTTAATTGATAAAGATAAAACACTTAGAATGGCGCCTACACAAAGTAACTGTTAACTACCATTATATGATACCAAAAATTAATGATTCTGTGGAATAACAACCCTTGAGATCAAGTTGCACCCCACAAAAATTGTGTTTACAGAATAATTCAAAATTTTTCTGACTAAACAATACCTGTTAATGTCACCGTGTATACAAAACAATCAGACTCTCATTTAATCATGTTTAAATATAGATACAAATAAGGATTACACAAATCCCTCATCTAAATTTTATTGATATCCATTAGTTTTAGAAGCCTAAAGACTTTTTAAAAACCTTTGTTTATGTTTTTAGAATATTGTATTATTCCTTTTTTGTTTAAATGGGAAATTAATATGCTTGATGCACTCTGTGTAATATATTTTCATATATTTTAGGCATGTGTTAGAAAAGTGAAAATATAAATGTCTCATTTATGGAAATTAATGCTTATGGATTAATTTTATCTTATGGATCATAGATTAATTAATACTTATGGATTAGTTATTATATGACAATAATTATCATAATTTATGTTTAGATGTGACAAGTATCATCAGCTGAAAAATAAAATATTATGTGCAATAGTGTTTTTATTCTTTTTATCACCTATGGATATGGATACACTTATGAGATATATGTAAAAACTAATATTCTATTTTATTACATATTATATTTTCACATAGTATAGCAATTTATAAAGACTAATTAAATCAAATTTAATATTATCATAACATAATAGAACATATTCTATCATCAAATAGAAAGCATTGCTAATACTTCCACACAAAAAAAGTATTGGGTTGGTCAATCCAGTACTTCTATTACAACCTTAAAACTCAAATAATTATACATTTACTTAAAGTATAAGCAAGAATAGTCCAATTTGGAATTGTTATTTAATTTTATAGCATCTTCAATATTGAGTAAATGATAAGGACTAAGAAAAATGAATAGGAAGATCAGAGCTTGGGCATGTCTTAACTCATTGTGAGAAGACTAAAAGAAGGTGATGGGAAAAAGGTAAAGGCAGCAAAGAAAGGAGGCAAGAGGTCAAAAGGAGTCAAGGGAGTAAACAAACATCTGTTTCAAAAGAAAGTATGGCTGTCCTAACTGTACGAATATTTCTACCAAGCAACCGTTGAATTCCCATGAAGTCATGGCCAAAACACCCAGGAGGTAGAATGAAGAAAAGTGAGAGATATTAATCAAGACATTCCATCACCAGCAGTGGGGAAACAGCAGCACTTTACCCACAAGAGGACCAATCATTATGAATAGCTATTCTGGAAATGCTTGCAGAACATTAGGCTATTTAACTGACCAGTCAGTGAACACATTTCTTCCCCACAGTGATTTAAACAAATGATTCCCATTAAAAATACATCTCCCTGACACTCTGGTTTTAGTCATCTAAATTTGGTCATTGGAGACTTTGTTGGGCTAGACATGAAAAGCAGGTATATAATTGTTAAAAATAAAATTAATATTAGCATTCAGGAAAATGACTTAACAAGTCTTCTTGTGAAACAGACTTACACATTTTTTATTTGCTCTCTTTCATTCTGACTGCTTTGAAAAAGCCATTTCCTTTTGTTCAATATGTTCCTTCCATGTTGTCTTGATGGAAAAATCCTCCTTATGCTCTAAAACATGGTTTAAACGTCACTCTCTGACAAAAGCTTTGTCTAAATTCTGCAGGGAGCGTTAACTAAATCCTTCTCTGTGCATTGTTCACATTTTTATTAGGACATTTGTCATACCACTGTAATTATTTCCAGGTTGCTCTGTCTAGAAGACAATGGGCCTCTGGAATGAATGAATGAATGAGAAATTGAACAGATAGGATGCATTTCAGAAGGGAAAATGATCTTTTCCCTTTTGGTTCATTTAACTCCAAAAAATATCTTTCTGTAATCTGGAATTTCTCACACTTTGAGTTTACATTTTGAAAAACAAAATAATTGGTAACAACAGGTGGTTTCAGTTTAACTAACCTAAAATTCACTCTTCCAAGTCCATGTATTCATTTTTCTTTCTTGTTCTTGTCAATAGCATGCTTTGGATCAGTGACCCTTTCCTCTAAGAAGGAAAGGTCATTCAGATTTTTATTAAGTCCTGGCAATTTGCTATTTAGTTCTCTTTGTTGTTCAGCTTGCTAGAGTCTTATGAATAGCGGATGCCTGCTCTTCTGGGAAAAAAACACTTCACAGAGCTCCCCCACCCCGTTTGAAATGTTGAACAGCCCTTAATTTGATTTACTGGAAGAAAAAAATATTCTGCTCAACAATTTTTCCCTCCTGAGATTAATCTAGTTAAGTATGAGAAAGGGAAGGGGTGCATGACACTCAGAAAGGTCAAATTATCTTGAAAAACATGAAATTTATTGAAAATTTAACTCATGTAAAAAAAAATCTTTTCCTCCTACTTCATTGTCTAGCAACAAAGAAGAATACAGAAAATCTCTCTCTTCCTCCTTAATAAAGGTTTAAAAAATAGGAAGCATTTTGTATGAGATCACAAAACTATATACCCATGGAAGCCTTTAAAAAAAAATACTGCTTTCTTCCTATTCATCAGAATCTCGTAAGGTTGCATGCAAATTAATTTGGATATCTTCTTAAGGATTTTTTTCTCGATTCCCATTCCAAAGGAAAAATTGTATTTAACATGTACAGTATGCACTGAACAATGACAAAATTAAGTTCCGAAATAGTGACTGATTTTTTTAATGAGAAATCATAAGTAAATATTGGTCCTGCTTCTCTGGTAATGAATTAAGTGAAAGGGAAAAAAAAAACTATCTAGAAATTATACATGGAAGTATTCACCTAATCATTCAACAAATATTTATTGTATTTCTACTATGTGACACACTACAAACATACAGGGAGCAAAATAGGCAGAAACAGAAAAATTTTCTCAAGTGGAGCTTTCCATCTACTGAATTAAACCAAAATGAAGATAAATAAATAAAATGTATGTTTGTCTTGATGTTAGATGGTGATAAATTTATAAGTACCATGGAGAAAATTAACATGAGAAAGGATTAAGAAGGATCAGATTTCTTTCCTATTTTAAATAGGGTTATTAAAACATATTGTAAGAATATATGCTTTGATCAAAATATAGGAGGTGAAAAGAGACCAGTTGTCATCTATTTGTCTTAGTTGCTTAAAATCTGGGCTTTGACTTATAGGAAAAAATGAAGATAGATAGTCACAAGTCCTTCAAAAATCACTGACCACTCGGAGTGAAATGGTCATTCAATACGGTCTCTCAAGTCAACTCCTGACAAAGTCCAGCCAGAGATATGTGTCCTTTTAAACAGTGACTTTTTTTCTTCCATACCATGATGTCAAGTCAATATTAAAACAGAAAGGAAGTATCAGAAAACAGAAGTATTAAAACAGAAAGGAGGTATTTTTTCCTTCCTTTATAAATTATAAAAATAATATATAATTGAGAAAAATATAAATTTAAAATTTTATATTTTAAAATATAAATTATAAAAATATAATTTATAAATATAAATTTATGGATATAAATTATATTCATAGATTTATGGATATGAGTTATATTCATAAATGTATATTTATAAATATACATTTATAAATATAAATTATATTCATAAAATTATATTTATAAATATAAATTGAAAAATTAAAATATAAAATTTTATTGGGAAAATTAAAAATTTTCTCAATTGAAAAAAAATATAAATTGAGAAAATTTCCTCTCAAAATCCAAGGAAAACCACCACTTTACTAAAATATAATTACAAATATCTGCTAGTAAAGTAACCCAATACAATAGGCCTTCTTGACATTAAACAATACCAATTAAGTGGAATTTTCAAAGTTAAAGCTATTGTACTTTTCAGCCTTAAAGCAACCACTGAAATTATTTTATAAAGAAAGAAATAAGATGAATGGGGTTAAATAATGTACTCAAGGTTATACACATAGTAAACTGTAGGGGGAAAAAGCTCTTGCTAACTCTGCTTAATTTGTTGATTGAATTTATTCAATTATTTATTGAGTGTCTGTTATATGCTGAGTCCCAAACTGAGGATACAGCTGAAAACAAAAAGGGCAAGATGTCGGTCCTCACGGAGTTTTCCTCCTGCTAAAAGGATACAGACAATAAAAAAGGAAACAGATAGGTAAGATGATTTCAGATATTGACATAAAATAAGGTAATGTGATAGAGAGTAATGGCAGGGGACCACTTAAGAAAGCATTAGAGCTTTAGAAATCATTTCCTACTTGAGGAAAGACATTTGATGTGAACTTTGAATGACAGGAAGGAACCTAGCAAGTACAGATTTAAGGGCAAAGCATTCTGAGGGAAATCTATAAAAGAAGAGTGACAGTAACCTGTAACTTAAAGCAATACTTAGTATGCTAATTTTTTAACTACCCAGAATATGAGATAATGAACTACTTATTGTCAGGATTTCAAGAAATAGCGATTTTTGAGTAGGTGACTCCAATTCAAGATGACACCAAAAAGAGTTTGGAAAAAAAAGAGATGTCAAATGCCATAAATTTGAAGCTCATCTGTCTTCCAGTAACCCTTATATTAAACAATATTTCTGGGCTATATTACTTTTAAGAAAAATACTATGCATTAGAGCATGCCATTAAGATTTCCTAATAAGGAAACAGAAAGAATACAAAAAAATTCAAAAAACATAAAGGTTAGCAGGTCTGTAGTCTTTGGTATTCACACATGATTTATGTTACAAGCAAAAGCAGTAAGTCTGGGCCACAATACAGAAGTGAAACCCTGATGAACTCAGAGCATTGTAACTTGCCCCAATAAATCACAATTACCAAACACCAATGATAAATAGCTTGAATCTCAGAGTATTTACTAGCTCTCACCATTTGTTGGTTTGTTAACCGTTTGACTCTCTTCCAGAAATTGGTGTTCGGTAGCTCAACTTCAGTGCATTAATATTTAATTGTGAACACTTGGAAACATTAGTTATGAAATGTCTAAAGAGTTTACTATTATAAACAAGACTAGAGTACTGGAGAAAATTCTCCATGAATCTATCTTACATTCAAGAAGAAATAAAAGGCTCAATAAAAGCTTTAGATCCAAAAGAGAAGTTTAAAAACCAAAATTTTAATATTTCATTCTTGAAGAATGACTGCTATGACATTTCTTTTATTCTTCCAGTCTTATTGAGATATAATTGGCAGACAGGTCTGTATAACTTTAAAGTATACAGCATTATTATTTGACTTATATACATCATAAAATGATTACTGCAATAAGTTTAGTGAACATCTCATATAGATACAAAATAAAAGAAGAAAATATATATTTTACTTATAAGAAGAACTCAGGATTATTCTTTGAACAACTTTAATACAACTGAGTTAATTATATTACTCAGATTGTCTATTAAATCTGTATTCCTTATTTATTTTATCACTGTAAGTTAGTTCCTTTTGAACACTTTCATCCAATTCCCCCTCTCCCCACCCCTGCCTCTGGCAATCACAAATCTGATCTCCTTTACTATTCCTTGCTTCTTTTTGAAATATAATTGACCTACAACACTATGTTAGTTCAAACACAAAGCAACCCGATATTTCTATATATTTAAAAATGATCACCAGGATAAATCTAGTTACCCTTTATCACCATACAAAGATACTACACTATTACTGACTATATTCCCCACACTTTACATTTCATATCTGTTACTCATTTGTTTCTGAAAATGGTACTTCTTAATCTTTCACACCTATTTCTTAAGTTGTTTTGTCTAGTATCCTCCTGAAGTAGCATTGATCTCCTCATTTCTGAGGTGACAAGAACTGAGGCACTCAGATTGCAAAGGAGGAAAATAAAATGAGGAAATTCCAGAAACAGGATTAAACCTAAAAATTTTTGTTTTTAATATTTTCTTTATAATTACTTAACTAAATTATCTCTTTGCACACTGTTAAAACATTTTGGTTGACCATAACTTAAAAGGATTTCCTTGACATGGTAACACCTGAATATAAACCTATTCTCCCACAAGATTTCCAGATTCTCCAGAAGTTGAATCTAGAGTCAATGTTGCATCCATAACTTAAAAAAAACAAGTCTTCAGTCATCCTGAATGGGATTTCCCTCACAGTAAGAACCTGCACACCATCACTCTAACATTGCTATCCATTTTTGTCCCCACTGACTCCAGAGGAAGTTCCAAGCAGGAGAAAGGCTTTTAATAAACCATGGATTGGTATTGTAAGCTTCTGTGTGACTTCACAGAAAAATGTTTCAGAGAAAAGTAGTCCTAACCACAACTTTGAAATGCAAGTGTTTCACTTCATCACCATCATCTCTGTCTCTCTTTTCTGGTTTGTTTTACTGGGTTTGGTGCAGTTAGTGAGTTAACTGTTGGTGTTTTTGAAACCAAACTGTTGCTGACATCAATTAGAAAAGACAAACAAACAAATGCTTGCAAATAGGAAGAATTCTGTTGTTCAGTTGCTCAGTCATCTCCTACTCTTTGAGACCCCATGGACTGCAGCAGGCCAGACTTCCCTGTCCTTCACCATTTCCTGAAGCTTGCTCAAAGTTGTGTCCATTAAGTCAGTGAAGACATCCAATCATCTCATCCTCTGTCATCTCCTTCTCCTCCTGCCTTCAGTCTTTCCCAGCATCAGGGTCTTTTCCAGTCAGTAAGTTCTTTGCATCAGGTAGCCAAAGTATTGGAGTTTCAGCTTCATCATCAGTTCTTTCAATCAATATTCAGGACTGATTTCCTTTAGGATTGACAGGTTTGATATCCTTGTAGTTCAGGGGACTCTCAAGACACCACAGTTCAAAAGCATCAATTCTTTGGTACTCAGCTTTCTTTATACTCCAAATCTCACATCCATACATAACGACTGGAAAAACCATGGCTTTGACTAGATGGATCTTTGCTGGCAAAGTAATGTCTCTGCTTTTTAATATGCTGTCTAGGTTGGCCATAGCTTTTCTTCCAAGGAGCAAGCGTCTTCTAATTTCATGGCCGCAGTCACCATCTGCAGTGTTTTTGGAGTCCAAGAAAATAAAGTCTGTTACTCCTTCCATTGTTTCCCCATCTATTTGCCATGAAGTGATGGGACCAGATGCCATGATCTTAGTTTTCTGTGTGTTGAGTCTTAAGCCAACTTTTTCACTCTCCTCTTTCACTTTCATCAAGAGGCTCTTTAGTTCTTCTTTGCTTTCTGTCGTAAGTGTGGCATCATCTGCATATCTGAGTTTATTGATATTTCTCCCAGAAATCTTGATTCCATTTGTGCTTCATCCAGTCCAGCATTTTGCATGATGTACTCTGCATATTACCGTCTTTCCCATACATGTTTTCCTAACATGTATGTGCTATCTCTAGAAGCCATTTTCCATAGCCTGTTGTAGGCACTTTACTTATATTACACACATTCTGATTAGATTAAGAGTAGCTGGACTAGTGATATTTGTCATATAATCAGCAGAAGCTATGGTGCTGTAATGATAAATAAGAGTCATGGATGAATTCATGGAAGATGGAGCTTCCAAGTTGGGAATGCTGAGGAGAGAGGGAAATGAGAAGAATCTCAAATCTTCTGAGGCTGAGTCTCCAAGATGGCAGAGTAGAAGGATGTGAGCTCATCTTCTCCTGTGAGAACTCCAAAATAATAACTCACTGCTGAACAAGCATTGACAGGAGAATGTTGGATGCCACCAAAAAAAGATACTCCACATCCAAGGGCAAAGGAAAACCCACAGCAAGATGACAGGAGGGGCGAAATCGTTTTTAGAATCAAACCTCATACCCCCCAGAGACACTCAGAGGGCTCAACAAACCCTGTGCACCCCAGGACCCAGAGACCCCACAGAGACTGAGCCAGAACTGTGTATGAGTGTCTCCTGCGGAAGTACGAATCAGCAGTGGCCTGCCAGAGGGGCAGGGGCTCTGGGTTCAACAGACCTGGGTATGGCATAAGCCCTCTTGGAGGAAGTTGCCATTAGCCCCACCACAGAGACACCAGAACTCACACAGGACTGGGGAAACAGACTCTTGGAGGGCACAAACAAAACCTTGTGTGCACCAGGACACAGGAGAAAGGAGCAGTGACCCCACAAGAGACTGACCCAGACTTGCCCATGAGTGCCCAGGAGTCTCTGGCATAGGCATGGGTCAGTGGTGACCAGCTACAGGTTTGGGGGAACTGAGTGCAGCAGTGAGTGCACTTTTGAAAGAGATTGCCATTATCTTCAATACCTCCACCAAATTTTGGCCTCAGGTCAAACAACAGGGAGGGAACATAGCCCCTCCCATCAACAGAAAATTGGATCAAAGATTTACTGAGCATTCCCTGCCCATTCAGAAGAAGATCCAGTTTCCACCTCAGGTCTCCCATCAGAAAGCTTCCATAAGTCTCCTATCCTTATCCATCAGAGGGAAGACAGAATGAAAACCACCATCACAGAAAACTAAGCAAACTAATCACATGGAGCACAGCCTTGTCTAACTCAATGAAACTATGAGCCATGCTGTATAGGGCCACCCAAGATAGATGGGTCATGGAGGAGAGTGCTGACAAAACATAGTCCACTGGAGAAGGGAATAGCAAACCACTTCAGTATTCTTGCCTTGAGAACCCCATGAAGAGTATGAAAAAACAAAAAGATAGGATACTGAAAAATGAACTCCCCAGGTCGATAGGTGCCCAATATGCTGCTGGAGAAAAGTGGAGAGGTAACTCCAGAATGAAGAGATGGAGCCAAGCAAAAAAAAAAAAAAAAAAAAAACACCCAGATGTGGGTGTGGCTGGTAATGGAAGAAAAGTCCGAGGCTATAAAGAGAAATATTACATAGGAACCTGGAATGTTAGGTCCATGAATCAAAGCAAATTGGAAGTGGTCAAACAGGAGATAGCAAGAGTAAACATCAACATTTTAGGAATCAGTGAACTAAAATGGACTGCAATGGGTGAATTTAACTCAGATGACCTTTATATCTACTATTGTGGGCAAGACTCAGAAGAAATGGAGTAATTCTCATAGTCAACAAAAAAGTCTGAAATGCAGTACTTGGATGCAATCTCAAAAGCAACAGAATGATCTCTGTTTGTTTCCAAGGCAAACCATTCAATATCACAGTAATTCAAGTCTATGCCCCGACCAGTAATGCTGAAGAAGCTGAAGTTGAACAGTTCTAAGAAGACTTACAAGACCTTCTAGAACTCACATTCATAAAAGATATAGTTTTCATTATAGGGGACTGGAAGGCAAAAGTAGGAAGTAAAGAGATACCTTGAGTAACAGGAAAATTTGCCCTTGGAGTACAAAATGAAGCAGGTCAAAAACTAACAGAGTTTTGTCAAGAGAACACACTGGTTATACCAAATACCCTCTTCCAACAGCATAAGAGAAGACTCTACACGTGGACATCATCAGATGGCCAGTACCAAAATCAAATAAATTACTATTCTTTGCAGCTGAAGATGGTGAAGCTCTATACTGTCAGCAAAAACAAGACCAGGAGCTGGCTGTAGTTACAATCATGAACACCTTACTGCCAAATTCAAACTTAAACTGAAGAAAGTAGGTAAAACCACTAGACCATTCTGGTATGACCTAAATCATATCCCTTATGATTATATAGTGAAAGAGACAAATAGATTCAAGGGATTAGATCTGATAGAGTGCCTGAAGAACTATGGGCAGAGGTTCATGACATTATATAGGAGGCAGCAATCAAGACCATCTCCAAGAAAAAGAAATGCAAATATGCAAAATGGTTGTCTGAGGAGGCCTTACCAATAGCTGAGGAAAGAAGAGAAGCAAAAGGCAAAGGAGAAAAGGAAAGATATACCTATTTGAATGCAGAGTTCCAAAGAATAGCAAGGAGAAATAAGAAAGCCTTCCTCAGTGATCAGTGCAAAGAGATAGAGAAAAGTAGAATGGAACAGACTAGAGATCTCTTCAAGAAAATTAGAGATACTAAGGGAACATTTCATGCAAAGATGGGCAAAATAAAGGACAGAAATGATATGGACCTAACAGAAGCAGAAGATATTAAGAAGAGGTGGCAAGTACACACAGAAGAATTATACAAAAAAAGAACTTCATGACCCAGATAACCACGATGGTGTGATCACTCACCTAGAGCTAGACATCCTGGAATGCCAAGTCAAGTGTGCCTTAGGAAGCATCGCTATGAATAAAGCTAGTGGAGGTAATGGAATTCCAATTGAGCTATTTCAAATCCTAAAAAGATGATGCTACTAAAGTGTTGCACTCAATATGCCAGCAAATTTGGAAAACTCAGCAGTGACCATAGGACTGGAAAGGTCAGTTTTCATTCCAATCCCAAAGAAAGACAATCCCAAAGAATGTTCACACTCTCTCACAATTGCACTCATCTCACACACTAGCAAAGTAATGCTCAAAATCTCAAAGCCAGGCTTCAACAGTACTGAGCCATGAACTTCCAGATGTTCAAGCTGGATTTAGAAAAGGCAGAGGAACCAGAGATCAAATTGCCAACATCTGCTGGATCACCAAAGAAGCAAGAGAGTGCCAGAAAAACATTTATTTCTGCTTTATTGACTATGCCAAAGCCTTTGATTGTGTGGATCACAACAAACTGTGGAAAATTCTTAAAGAGATGGGAATACCCAACCACCTGACCTGCCTCCTGAGAAAGCTGTATTCAAGTCAAGAAGCAAAAGAACTGAATGCGGAATTCCAAATTGGGAAAGAAGTATGTCAAGGCTATACATTGTCAGCCTGCTTATTTAACTTAAATGCAGCATACATCATGTTAAATGCCGGGCTGAATGAAGCACAAATGGAATCAAGATTATTGGGAAAGATATCAATAACCACAGATATGCAGATGTAATCACACTTATGGCAGAAATCAAAGAAGAAATAAAGAGCCTCTTGATGAAAATGAAAGAGGAGAGTGAAAAAGTTGGCTTACAGCTCAACATTCAGAAAACTAAGATCATGGCATCTGG
Source organism: Bos indicus (assembly GCF_029378745.1). Classification (NCBI taxonomy): domain Eukaryota; kingdom Metazoa; phylum Chordata; class Mammalia; order Artiodactyla; family Bovidae; genus Bos; species Bos indicus. The sequence continues at coordinate 114,530,875 of NC_091761.1, forward strand.
TCCAATTACGTCATGGGAAATAGATGGGGAAAACAATGGAAATAGTAACAGACTTTATTTTCTTGAACTCCAAAAACACTGCAGATGGTGACTGAAGCCATGAAATTAGAAGATGTTTGCTCCTTGGAAGAAAAGTTATGATCAACCTAGACAGCATATTAAAAAGCAGAGACATTACTTTGCCAGCAAAGGTCCATCTAGTCAAGGCTATGGTTTTTCCAGTAGTCACGTATGGGTGTGAGAGTTGGATGATAAAGCAAGCTTAGCACCAAAGAGTTGATGCTTTTGAACTGTGGTTTGGAGAAGACTCTTGAGAATCCCTTGTACTGCAAGGAGATCCAACCAGTCCATTTTAAAAGAAATCAGTCCTGAATATTCATTGAAAGGACTGATGCTGAAGCTGAAACTCCTATACTTTGGCCACCTGATGTGAAGAGCTGACTCATTTGAAAAGACCCTGGTGCTGAGAAAGATTGAAGGTGGGAGGAAAACTGGACTAGAGATAATGAGATGGTTGGATGGCATCACTGACTCTATAGACATGAGTTTGAGTAAGCTCTGGGAGTCGGTGATGGAAAGGGAAGCCTGGCATCCTGCAGTCGATGGGGTCACAAAGAGTCGGACACAACTGAGAGACTGAACTGAACTGAACTCTGCATATAAGGTAAATAAGCAGAGTTGACAATATACAGCTTGACATACTCCCTTCCCAAGTTGGAACCAGTCTATTGTTCCATGTCCACTTCTAAATGTTGCTTCTTGACCTGCATACAGATTTTGCAGGAGGGAGGTAAGGTGGTCTGGTAATCCCATATCTTGAAGAATTTTCCACATTTTGTTGTGATCCACACAGCTAAAGGCTTTAGAATAGCTGACTGAAGCAGAAGTAGATGTTTTTCTGGAATTCTCTTGCTTTTTCAATGATCCAACGGATGATGGCAATTTGATCTCTGGTTCCTCTGCCTTTTCTAAATCCAGCTTGAACATCTGGAAGTTCTCAGTTCATGTACTGTTGAAGCCTCGTTTGGAGAATTTTGACAGTACTTTGCTAATGTGTGAGATGAGTGCAATTGTGAGGTAGTTTGAACATTCTTTGACATTGCCTTTCTTTGAGATTGGAATGAAAAACTGACCTTTTCCAGCCCTTTGGCCACTGCTGAGTTTTCCAAATTTGCTGGCATATTGAGTGCAACACTTTAATAGCATCATCTTTTAGGATTTGAAATAGCTCAACTGGAATTCCATCACCTCTACTAGCTTTGTTTGTAGTGATGCTTCCTAAGACTTCCTAAGTAGTGCTTCTTAAGTGATGCTTCTTGGCTTCACACTCCAAGATGTCTGACTCTAGCTGAGTGTCACAGCATGGTGGTTATCTGGGTCATTAGAGGCTGATACAGAATTGCCTGTGAGTGTCCAGGAGTCTCCTGCAGAGACGTGGGTCAACAGTCAAGAGCACTCAGTACAACAGTCCTGGGAGCCCTGATGTGCTGGCATAATTCCTTTCAAAGGCAGTCACTTATAGCCATTACCCCTAACACAGTTTAACCTCAGGCCAAACTATAGGAAGGGAACACAGCTCCACCCATCAACAGTAAATTGGATTAAAGATTACTGAACCTGGCTCAGCCCACCCAAGCAAGACCCAGTTTACCCCACTGACAGTCCTTCCCTTCAGGAAGCTTCCACAGGCCTCTTATCCTCATACATCAGAGGGCAGACAGAATTAAAACTACAATCCCAGAAAACTAACCAAACTGATCATCTGGATCACAGCCTTATCTAACTTAGTGAAACCATGAACCATGCCATGTAGGGCCACCCAAGATGGATGGGTCATGGTGGAGAGCTCTGACAAAACGTCTTCCACTTGAGAAGAGAATGCAAACCACTTCAGTATTCTTGCCTTGAGAACCCCATGAACAGTATAAAAAGACAAAAAGTTAGGACACTGACAGATGAATTCCCCAGGTCAGTAGGTACCGGAGAAGAGTGGGGAAATAGTTCCAGAAGGAATGAAGAGATTCATTCCTTTCCACTTAGCCAAAGTGGAAACAATGCCCAAGTGTGGATATGCCTGGTGGTGATATTAAAGTCTGATGCTAGAAAGAAGAATTTTGCATAAGAATCTGGAATGTTAGGTCCATGAATCAAAGTAAATCAGAAGTTGTCAAACAGGAGATGGCAAGAGTGAACATTGGCATTTTAGGAATAAATGAACTAAAATATATCAAAATGGGTGAATTTAATTCAGATGACAATTATAACTACTGCTGTGGGCAAGAATCCTTTTGAAGAAACGGAGTAGCCTTTATAGTCAACAAAAGAGTCTAAAGTTCAGTACTTGGGTCCAGGAAAAGTTCTATCAGCTATTGCCACATGGAATTTACTTCACAATTTCACATATGAATCATTTGTTCATCCCTTAGGTTTGCCCCTGATTTCTAACTATACCACTGATAAAATCAAGAAAGACTTAGAGATCCAAGGAGCCCTGAACATAAGTGATTTTGACTGACTTCTATTCTCCAAGGAAATTTGTCTTTAATCTGGACTCACATTTTTGTGAGTTAAAATTTTTAACTTACACATTAAACACGTAAAATTATGGATGATGAAGTTTTTTATAATTTTATGTATTTATTCATTTATTTTAGCTGGCTGGGTCTTTGCTGCTTGGCGGTCTTTTCTCTGGTCGCAGCAAGCTGGGATTACCCCCTAGTTGTAGCACTTGGGCTTCTCACTGAGGTGGCTCCTCTTGTTGTGGACTACAGGCTTCAGTGGTTGCAGCTCCCGGGCTCTGGGGCACAGGCTTAATAGTTATGGTGCATGGGCTTTGTTGCTCCTCAGCATGCAGAATCTTCCCAGGTCAGGAATCAAACCCGTATCTCCTGCATTGGCAGGCGGATTCTTTACCACTGAGCCAGGTAAAGCCCAGTGATAAATATTTGCAACAACTTATTGAAACAGAAAATTTCTCTCCATGATGTGAGGTGAGTGCCACCTCATTTTCTACCCTTCCCCACACGCGTAACCCCAAGCAGCACTTAGTATGAGTTGAAGTCTTCTTTCCATCCCCTTTTTTTCTTTTTCTCAGTTCTCCATTACCTCTTACCAAGAAACAATTATTACATTCTTGTGGATCCTTCCAGAAGTTCTGAGATAAATTATATGGCTATATATAGCCATGCACCTTCTATTTTACTCAATTGTGAGCACACTATACCAAGCACTCTGTATTTCTTTTGTTTTATTCTGTGGGATCATTCCATATAGGTATATGAAGAGCTTATTCATTCTTTTATAAGGACTCAAGACAACTCATCTTGAGAACTGACTCTTGTACTAGTAAGAACCCAAATGAAAACTCATTTACCAAAGCTTTTCTTCCTATTTCTGCACTGGGTTCTGACAATTTTCCCAGCCACCAATCGAAGTTTCAGCCCTACAATTACCCTTGCCTCTGTGGCTCAAATTGCCACAAATCTTGGACATTGTTCATCCTTCCCTCTGATGAATGCCTAAGTCTCCAGCTCCTGGGCCTTCCAATCTGTGTCTAGAGTTGGTCCTCATTAACTATGTGCCTTTTGTGCTCCGTCACTCAGTTGTGTCCAACTCTTTATGATCCCATTGACTGTACTCTGCCAGGCTCCTCTGTCCATGAGATTCTCCAGGCAAGAATACTGGTGTGGGTTGCCATTTTCTTCTTCACTGATTAATTGTAGTGTTCTCTTAAATAACATGACTTTTTAGCAAGTCACTGAATCTGAGTCCCTTTTCTGCCGTAAGTTTTTCTCTTGTCTTACCAAATATTAGCCTGGAGTACCAATTACATTTCAGCACATCTTGTCTCAGTTGTCTATCCTCACCCATCATCAGTTCCCTTTAGTAAGTCTAAGGCAAGTGCTCAGATACATATACATATCTTTCTTTATGAGCCCAGAATCATCATCTTGCTCCTGCCCTTCTTTTTAAAATACCATTGTTGGCTTTAAAAAGGAGTTCCTTCTTTTCTTTCATATACCTAAACAATTCCAAGAGCAAAGACTCTCTGTTCAACTATGAAAATACTGCCTAGAGAATAACTTCTTTGACTGCCTTCTTTCACAATTTTTTTTTTACATAATCCTTCCAAAAGCTTTCAGCACCTCTTAGATGTTTTCTGAGATCCTCTGAGACACAAAAAAGCATGTCAAACAAGCAGCCATTTTTTCCAGGACCCTGAGCTTACTTGCCTCTTGAAAAAAACCTACCTTCCTATTTCTTATTCTCTAGAAAAAGAGTAAAAGGTAGTTTCATCCTTCCCTTTCTCTTAATATTGTAACATTAACTGTTAATTAACTTGTAGCCCTTATTAGCCTTCAGGGTACAGCATTTGTTTTAAGACTACAGTAAAATTGCAAAATAAGAGAAATATTATGACCTCTTCATTGCTTATTTCATTTAGTGTAGTAACACCATCCTCTCAGTCACAAGGATGGGAAAATGATAATCATCTTCAATGTATCTCTCATCCCAACATCTGATCAGATTCTTTGACGTCTTTGAAATCAAACTGTCTTTTCTCATAGCATTGATCTCACTCAAACTTTTTGTCTCTAACAGCTCTCTATAAGCCATCTTTCAGGTAGGACTCTGAAAATATAAACATTTGCTTTCCCCTGAACCTTTTTTTTTTCCTCTAGGAAGAAGGACACTCATTTAATGAGTCAGATTCTAGGCATGTGCCTAGGCTGCATTTACTAATGAGTAGCTCACGGTGGATTAATGATCACACCCATTGCCATGGCACATTCTTACACTTTCTCCTTTTATGGGCCAGGAGAGGCAAAGTAGCCCAGGACTTCTCCCACATAGAGGAGACTGAATCATCCAGTTGCCTTGATCATCAGTTCTCTTTCATATAAATTTTAGTCCACTAATCCCAAAAGTTTCTGTCCTTCCCTGAGACTGGCAAGAACACAGTTCCCAGGTTAGAGTCTAGGCTTAGGGAAAGCAAAGATGTTTCTTAGGATTCTGTTCTATATGCCATTTTCCAAGCCCATCTTACTGGAGTTCTTGAGAGTTGAGGACAAGAAGTCCAACTAATAATTTTTGACCGATAACATGGGCAAACTTAGGAGTGGCTGTGGTCTTGTTAATATTGGATATACAATCACTATCTTAACATTCCTCAAAATCATAAAATGCATGGTCTTATAGTTCATGTCCACTTACCAGATCCTTCTTGGAACTATCTGAGGTTCTGCTTGTCTCCAATGGTATCACGTAAAATTTTAAGCTGTAGAATGTCATTCAAGATGATCCAATATCTCAGACTAAATCTGCCTTGATAATTGCTTTATCACTGACTGCCAAAACATGAATCCACTAGCATAGACTTCCTCAGTTCAGTTCAGTCACTCAGTCATGTCTGACTTTTTGTAACCCCATGGACTACAGCACACCAGGCTTCCCTGTCCATCATCAACCCGGGGAGCTTACTCAAACTCATCTCCATAGAGTCAGTGATGCCATCCAAACATCTCATCCTGTTGTCCCATTCTCCTCCTGTCGTCAATCTTTCCCAGGATCAGGGTCTTTTCCATTGAGTCAGTTCCTCCCATCATGTGGCCAAAGCATTGGAGTTTCAGCTTAAGCATCATTCCTTCCAATGGATATTCAGGACTGATTTCCCTTAAGATGGGCTGGTTGGATCTCCTTGCAGTCCAAAGGATTCTCAAGAGTCTTCACCAAAACCACAGTTTGAAAGCATCAATTATTTGATACTCAGCTTGCTTTAAAGCCCAACTCTCACAACCATATATGACTACTGGAAAAACCATAGCTTTGACTAGACGGACCTTGGCTGACAAAGTAATGTCTCTGCTTTATCATATGCTGTCTAAGTTGGTCTTAGCTTTTCTTCCAAGGAGAAATGTTTAATCTTTTAATATCATGGCTGCAGTCACCATCTGCAGTGATTTTGGAGCCAATAAAAATAAAGTCTGTTACTGTTTCCATTCTTTCCCCATCTATTTGCCATGAAGTGATGGGACTGGATGCCATGGTCTTAGTTTTCTGAATGTTGAGTTTTAAGCCAACTTTGCATTCTCCTCTTTCGCTTTCACCAAGAGTCTCTTTATTTCTTCTTTGCTTTCTGTCATAAGGGTGATATCATCTACATATCTGAGCTTACTGAAATTTCTCCTGGCAATCTTGATTCCAGCTTGTGCTTCATCCACCCCAGCATTTCACATGATGTACTCTGCATATGAGTTAAATAAGCAGGGTGACAATATACAGCCTTGATGAGCTCCTTTCCCAATTTATAACCAATCTGTTGTTCCATGTCCAGTTCTAACAGTTGCTTCTTGACCTGCATGCACATTTCTCAGGAGGCAGGTCAGGTGATCTGGTATTTCCATCTCTTTAAGAATTTTCCACAGTTTGCTGAGATCCACAGAGTCAAAGCCTTTGGCATGATCAATAAAGCAGAAGTAGAAGTTTTTCTGGAACTCTCTTACTTTTTCCATGATCCAGTGGATGTTGGCAATTTGATCTCTGGTTCTTCTGCCTTTTCTAAAACTAGCTTGAACATCTGGAAGTTCTCGGTTCACATACTGTTGAAGCCTGGCTTGGAGAATTTTGAGCATTACATTGCTAGCGTGTGAGATGAATGCAATTGTGAGGTAGTTTGAATATTCTTTGGCATTGCCTTTCTTTGGGATTGGAATGAAAACTGACTTTTTCCAGTCCTGTGGCAACTATTGAGCCTTCCAAATTTGCTGGCATATTGAGTACAACAGTTTCATAGCATCATCTTTTAGGATTTGAAATAGCTCAACTGGAATTCCATCACCTCCACTAGCTTTGTTCATAGTGATGCTTTCTAAGGTCCACTTGACTTGGCATTCCAGGATGTCTGGCTCTAGGTGAGTGATCACACCATCATGGTTATCTGGGTCATTAAAATATTCTTTGTACAGTTCTTCTATGTACTCTTGCACCTCTTCTTAATATCTTCTGCTTCTATTAGGTCCATACCGTTTCTGTCCTTTATGGAGCCCATCTTTGCATGAAATGTCCCCTTAATATCTCTAATTTTCTTGAAGAGATCTCTAGTCTTTCCCATTCTATTGTTTTCCTCTATTTCTTTGCACTGATCGCTGAGGAAGGCTTTCTTATCTCTCCTTGCTATTCTTTGGAACTCTGCATTCAAATGGGTATATATTTCCCTTTCTCCTTTGCCTTTAGCTTCTCTTCTTTTCTCAGCTCTTTGTAAGGCCCCCCCAGACAACCATTTTGCATGTTTGCTTTTCTTTTTCTTGGGGATGGTCTTTATCACTGCCTCCTGTACAATGTCATGAACCTCTATCCATAGTTCTTCAGGCATTCTATCAGACCTAATCCCTTGAATCTATTTGTCACTTTCCTTGTATAATCATACAGGATTTGATTTAGATCATACCTGAATGGTCTAGTGGTTTTCTCTACTTCTTAAATTTAAGTCTGAATTTGGCAATAAAGAGTTCATGATCTGATCCACAGTCATCTCCCAGTCTTGTTTTTGTTGACTGTATAGAGCTTCTCTATCCCTGGCTGCAAAGAATATAATCAATCTGATTTTGGTATTGACCATCTGGTGATGTCCATGTGTGGAGTCTTCTCTTGTGTTGTTGGAAGAGGTTGTTTACTATGACCAGCGTGTTCTCCTGGCAAAACTCTGTTCACTTTTGACTCGCTTCATTTTGTACTCCAAGGCCAAATTTGCCTGTTACTCCAGGTATCTCTTGACTTGCTACTTTTGCATTCCTATCATCTATAATGAAAAGGACATCTTTTTTGGCTGTTAGTTCTAGAACTTCCTAAATGGATCCTTTTTATGCTTCTGTGCTTGGTTTATACTCTTTCCCCTCTAAAGAAGCTTTCCCTAAATCCTTGACCTCCACCTGCCATACTTAGTCACTCCACATATAGCCATTGATCACCTTCTATGTTGCAGCCACTGAGCCAGATCCTGTGGAGATTCAAGGTAAATATAATATTCAAACCTCGCCACACTTAGAAATATTATCAGATCCTTCCAGTTGTTAAGAATGTCTACTCCCTTTGTGCTCTAGTCTTACATTACTTATTGTGCTTTGGACTATAGAAATGTGTATATATTCCATATCTCCACCACTGAATGACAAACCTCTTTCAGGCAAATACTACTTTTTATTCATTCTTTCATTTTCCAGTAACTTAAAAAGAGGCATATTTATAGATAATTTTTATAAAATTATTTAATAATTATCTTGCCACATGTTTGGAAGCCAAGTTTGGCATCTCAAGTTGATAGCAAACTTGTGGTATTAACCAACATTTTCAGTCCACATATTCTAAACATAGTTTTCTCCAAACACCTTGCAGGCGTTAACTTAGTTGCCTTCAAAACAGACCTTTGAGGTAGATGCTATTATTGTTATTTCCTTTTATACAGATGAGAAAACTGACACATACATATATTAAATAACTTGCCACAGAAGCAATGAGTGGGAAAACCAGGCTGTCAGTGCTTATAGTGAAAGGATAAATAGGAATATTCTGCATCAAGGATGCTTTTTGGAAAGCTCCAATCTGAGAACTTTCCTTGCAGTTTCTTATAAGGGTGGATATGCTGTGTCATTCCAAACAAATCAGCCACATTGTCACAAGGCGGGGCACCCTTTGAAGAAAATGATGAGTGCACCAAAATTACTGAAATATAATACCAGAGCCCTTAACTAGGATTGAAACTTAATTTTACCCTTGGCTTTGCTACTTACAAATAGATAATTTTGCATCGGTCACCCCATGATTCTCACTTTTCTAATCAGGGAATGGAGAAGATTATGCCTGCTTTGTAGGGTTGTTGGAAAGATTAAATGAGACACTAAACAAGAAAGCATTCAATATCAGAAGGCTACTGTATGAATTGAAGGAACCACTGTTACTTCAGTCTTACTGCAGTCTTACTCACTCTGGTGTCAAGGTAACAGACAGAGAGTTTATTGAGAAGTTCAGTGAGAAAGTTGTGATGGTAGAGGCTTGGTACAAAGCCTGAAGTCACTTCTGTGATCTGAGAGGATTCACTTTTTGCTACATTGAGACAGAGACAGAGAGGGTCAACAGGTTCTATTTTAACTCCAGAAATTTTAAGTGGAAAATTCCCTCCTTACTCTCAGTATTGCTTGAGAACTTGTTTCAGTAAATACAATAATTTTCATCTAAGTTTAAAATCCAAGTTGATATTTTTGTTCTTTTTTTAACTTGCACAACTTGGAAATCAAGGCCAGCATTGATAACATTCCACATTCTAAGTAAGAATCTTCATAGGGCATTCAAAAATCTCCCCAGAAACTTCTTTCACTTTCTTATATTGAACTTGAATCCCTCTAGCTACAATGCCTGTTCCTCTGGCTTGTTTTAACAGGGAACATCTGGCCTGCAATCTCCATATAATATCCATTCATGGATTTATTAAATTGTAATGCATATTAGCTGGGTTACATATTCGGAAAGTAGCAGGCTCTTAGCTTTACCAGCAGTCATATTTCAGTTCTGTGCAAAATATACCCCTGGGAGCTCTTAGCAGATGTTTGCTAAAATTATTGAAAGAAACAAGAACTAAGAATTTCCCTAGTTTTGAATCCACAGTGAGTAAACCATTTTAAAACAGCCACAAGGCATTTCCAAGTCTGAAAATTAGGAATGGCACTCTTTTTATGAATATCCTTGTCCAAGTGAAGATTATGCCATCTTACATAAGAAAACATGTTCCTATCACAGCAGTTATGGCTTATTCATGTTAAAATAATGTTTTTTAAAAGATTTCATATAGTCTTACTTCAAAAGTGACAAGTGGGATCAGATTTGACGTAACAACCTAAATCAGGAAGCATAAAAAGAAAGAGCAAGAGGATAAGAGAGTGAGAACAGGATTGAGAATGAGAGCATGAGAGAAGGGAGGGATGGATGCACAAAGGGAAGACTGAAAGGAAAAAATATTCCTTCCTCTATTTCTAGAAAACTTATGGTGATTTTATAGCGTTTTATTTGTTTCCTTTGTTTTCTATATAATACTTTGTAAAATCAGTGCTGGGAGAAATTTCAGCAGGAGTAAATCCAAATTAAAAGGTGATATACCTAAATATATAAAGCAGATATTAACAGACATAAAGGGAGAAACTGACAATAATACGATGATAGTAGAGAATTTTAACACCCCACTTACATTAAAGGACAGATCCTCTAGACAGGAAATAGACAAGGCAACAGTGCTTTAAGATGACACCATAAACTAGTTTGGCTCAGTAGCTATCTCCAGAACATCCCATTCAAAAACAGGAGAATACACATTCTTTTCAAGTGTGTATGGAGTTTTCTCAAGGATGGATCACATGCTAAGAAACAAAACAAACCTCAACAAATTTAAGAGGATAGAAACTATATCAATCTATTTTTCTGACCTCAAGGACATGAGTTATAACTCAATCAAACAAAAATGGGAAAAAGACAAACACATGAGGGTTAAACATGCTGCTAGAAAACCAAAAGGTCAATTAAGAAAGCAAAGAGAAAATCAGAAAATACCTCAAGACAAATGAAAATGGAAACATAACTTAGCAAAACCTATGGAATGCAGTAAAAGAAAAGGAAAGCTTATAGTAATATAGGTCTTCCTCAAGAGATTAGAAAAATCTCAGATAAACAACCTAATCTACCATCTAAAGGAATTAGAGAAGAACAAAGAAATCCCCAAGTCAGCAGAAGAAAGAAAATAATATAGTTTAGAGAGAAAATAAATAAAATAAGCCAAAAAGAAAAAAAAAAAAAGGAGAAAAGAAAAATCAATAAAAACAAGATCTGGGTTTTTTAAAAGATAAACTTTAACCAGGCTTATCAAAAAGAAAAGAGAGAGGAACAAATAAATAAAATAAAAAATTAAAGAGGAGAAAATTTTAAAAATACCACAGAGACACAAAATATAAGAGAATACTACAAATAATTACATGACAACAAATAGGTCAACCTAGAATAAATGGAAAATTTTCTAGAAACATAAAACCTGGCAAGTCCAAATTAGACAGAAGCAGATAATCTGATCAGATTGATCACCAGTACTGAAATTGAAATTGTTATTGAAAAAACTTCCAACAAACAAAAATCCAGGACCAGACAGCATCACAGGGGAATTCTACTAAATATGTAAAGAATACCATTATGTAACCTTCTAAGTTCACTTCAGTTCAGGTCAGTCACTCAGTCATGTCCGACTCTTTGTGACCCTGTGGACTGCAGCAAGCCAGGCCTCCCTGTCCATCACCAACTCCTGGAGCTTACTCAAACTCATGTCCATTGAGTGGGTTATGCCATCCAACCATCTCATCCTCTGTCATCCCCTTCTCCTCCTGCCTTCAATCTTTCCCAGCATCAGGGTCTTTGCAAATCAGTCAGCTCTTCGCATCAGGTGGCCAAAGTATTGGAGTTTCAGCTTCAACATCAGTCCTTCCAATGAGCACTCAGGACTGATCTTCCTTAGGATGGACTGGTTAGATATCCTTGCAGTCCTAGGGACTCTCAAGAGTTTTCTCCAACACCACAGTTCAAGAACATCAATTCTTTGGTGCTAAGCTTGCTTTATAGTGCAACTCTCACATCCATACATGACCAGTGGAAAAACCATAGCCTTGACTAGATGGACCTGTTTTGGCAAAGTAATGTCTCTGTTTTTGAATATGCTGTCTAGGCTGGTCATAACTTTCCTTCCAAGGAGTAAGCGTTCTTTTAATTTCATGGCTACAGTCACCATCTACAGTGATTTTGGAGCCCAAAATGTAAAGTCTGCCACTGCTTCCACTGTTTCCCCATCTATTTGCCATGAAATGGTGGGACCAGATGCCATGATATTAGTTTTCTGAATGTTGTGCTTTAAGCCAACTTCTTCACTCTCCTCTTTCACTTTCTGAAAGTGAGGCTCTTTAGTTCTTCTTTACTTTCTGCCATTAGGGTGGTGACATCTGCATATCTGAGGTTATTGATATTTCTCCTGGCAATCCTGATTCCAGCTTGTACTTCTTCCAGCCCAGCATGATGTACTCTGCATATAAGTCAAATAAGCAGGGTGACAATATACAGCCTTGACATACACCTTATCCTATTTGGAACCAGTCTGTTGTTCCATGTTCAGTTCTGACTGTTGCTTCCTGACCTGAATACAGATTTCTCAAGAGGTAGGTCAAGTGGTCTGGTATTTCCATCTCTTGAAGAATTTTCCACAGTTTATTGTGATCCACATAGTCAAAGGCTTTGGCATTTTCAATAAAGCAGAAGTAGATGTTTTTCTGGAATTCTCTTGCTTTTTCAATGATCCAGTGAATATTGGCAATTTGATCTCTGGTTCCTCTGCCTTTTCTAAAACCAGCTTGAACATCTGGAAGTTTATGGTGTGCTGTTGAAGCCTGGCTTGGAGAATTTTGAGCATTACTTTCCTAGCATGTGAGATGAGTGCAATTGTGCTATAGTTTGAGCATTCTTTGAGTAATCTTCTAAAACTATCCCCAAAAGTTAAAAGGAAAGAACACTCCTAAATTCATTCTTCAAGTCCAACACTACCCTGAAACCAAAACAAGACAAAGACACTACAATGAGAAAAAATTATAGGCCAATATCTTTGATGAATATAGGCAGAAAAATCCTCAACAAAATAGCAGCAAATCTAATCCAACAATACATGAAAGAGATCATACACTATAATCAAGTGGAATATATTCCAGGGAAACAAAGATGGTTCAATATTCACAAATCAAGAAATGTGATACATCACACTAACAAAAGAAAAATTAGAAATTACATGAACATCTCAATAGATGCAAAGAAAGTATTTGAAAAAATTCAACATCTATTCATAACAAAAATTCTCATTAAAGTTTATATAGAAGGAAGATATTGCAACACAATAAAGACCATTTATGACAATCCCACAGTTAATATTATACTAAATGGTGAAAAAGTTGTAATCTTTTCCTCTAAATTCAGGAAGCAATTCAGGAGGAATGCCCACTCTTACCACTTCTATTAGATAAAGTACTGGGAGTCCTAATCACAGAATACAAAGAAAAGACATAAAAGGCATCCAAATCCAAAGAGAAGAAAAACTGTGACTATTTGTAGATGACATGATACTATACATGGAAAAAAAAATTCTCCACCAAAAAGCTTTAGAACTAATAAATAAATTTAGTAAAGTTGCAAGACACAAAATTAAATCTCTTGCTTGTCTATTTACTAAAAATAAACCACCAGGGAGCAAAAACAATCCCATTTAAAACCATATCAAAAAAAAAAATATATATATATATATATATATCTAGGAATAAACTTAGCCAAAGGGATAAAATACTTTGGCCACCTGATGTAAAGAGTCAACTCTTTGGAAAATATCCTGATTCTAGGAAAGCCTGAGGGCAAGAGGAGAGGAGGGCGACAAAGGATGAGATGGTTGGATGGCATCACAGACTCGATGGACATGAGTTTGAGCAAACTCTCAGAGATAGTGAAGGACAGGGAAGCCTGACATGCTGCAGTTCATGGGATTGCAAAGAGTGGGATACAACTTAGCAACTGAACAACAACAGCAAGGAGATAAAAGATCTATATTCTCTGAAAAACCATGAAAAACACTGATGAAAGAAGTTAAAGATGATATTAAAACAAAGAAAGTGAAAAATATCCCATGTTCTTTGATTGGAAGAATTAATATTGTTAAATTATCCATATTACCCAAAGTCATCCAAGATTTAATGCAATCCCTATCAAAAGACCCATGACATCTTTCACAGAACTAGGATAAATAATCCTAAATTTTTTATAGAACAACAAAAGACCCCTAATTGTCAAAGCAATCTTGAGGAGAAAAAAATAATGAAGCTGGAGATATCATGCTCCCTGACTGCAGACTACAAAACTACAGTAATCAAAACAGCATGTTCAGTTCAGTTCAGTTCAGTCGCTCAGTCGTGTCCTACTCTTTGTGACCCCATGAATTGCAGCACGCCAGGCCTCCCTGTCCATCACCAACTCCCGGAGTTCACTCAGACTCACGTCAATCAAGTCAGTGATGCCATCCAGCTATCTCATCCTCTGTCGTCCCCTTCTCATCCTGCCCCCAATCCCTTCCAGCATCAGAGTCTTTTCCAGCGAGTCAACTCTTCACATGAGGTGGCCAAAGTACTGGAGTTTCAGCTTTAGCATCATTCCTTCCAAAGCAATCCCAGGGCTGATCTCCTTCAGAATGGACTGATTGGACCTCCTTGCAGTCCAAGGGACTCTCAAGAGTCTTTTCCAACACCACAGTTCAAAAGCTTCAATTCTTCGGTGCTCAGCCTTCTTCACAGTCCAACTCTCACATCCATACATGACCACAGGAAAAACCATAGCCTTGACTAGATGGACCTTTGTTGGCAAAGTAATGTCTCTGCTTTTGAATATGCTGTCTAGGTTGGTCATAACTTTCTTTCCAAGGAGTAAGCGTCTTTTAATTTCACGGCTGCAGTCACCATCTGCAGTGATTTTGGAGCCCCAAAAAATAAAGTCTGACAGTTTCCACTGTTTCCGCATCTATTTGCCATGAAGTGATGGGACCGGATGCCATGATCTTGGTTTTCTGAATGTTGAGCTTTAAGCCAACTTTTTCACTCTCCACTTTCACTTTCATCAAAAACAGCATGATACTGGCACAAAGTATACACATAGACCAATGGAACAGAAATAAATCCATGGTCAGTTAGTCCACAAGAACAGAGGTAAAAATGCACAATGGAAAAAAGACCATCTCTTCAATAAATATTGCTAGGAAAACTACTGGTAAAAGAATTACGATTAAAATATTTCCTTACACCATATACAAAATAAACTCTAAATGGATTAAAGACCTAAATGTAAGACCTAAAGCCATAAAACTTCTAGAAGAGAAATCAGGCAAAACACCCTGACATATAGTCTACCAATATTTTTCTGGATTAGTCTCTAGAGGCCAAAGAAACAAGAATAAACAAATGAGACCTAATTGAACTTAAAAGCTTTTGCACAGCCAAGAAAGCCATCAATGAAAATGAAAAGACAACCTACTGAATGGGAGAAAATATTTGTAAATGATATGACCTATAAGGGGTTAAAATCCAAAATATACAAACAACTCATATAATTCAATATTAAACAAACAACATGATTACAACAAATGAAGGAATATAACAAAACAGAAACAGACTCACACATATGAAAAACAAACTATTGGTTACCAGTGGGGAGAGAGAAGGTGGAACAGGTGAGTCAGGGGTAAGGGTTTAAAAGGTACAAAATAATATGTATAAAAGAAATAAGCACCAAGCACATATTGTACAGCACAGGGAAATATTTTTGTAATAACTTTAAATGACATATAATCCATAAAAATATTGAATCACTGTGCTGTACATCTGAAGCTAATATAATATCATAAATCAACTATACTTCAAATAAAAAATTAAAAGGTATATAGAATCAGATAAAGAAAATAATTTCCTTGGAGGAAATATTAAACATTGCAACCTTGCATTTCATTCATATCTGCATGAATTTCCATTGATTGTAAGTAATTCCTTTTCTAATTCAGCAGACACAGAAATCAAGAACTTTGTATTATTGTTTCTGTGGAAGTGGTCATTTTCTCTCTCTACTCCATGAGGTTCAAATTCCTTTTTCATAAATATCTCCAGGAGTGTCAGTCAAAATTCATGCCACAGCAGTTGAGAAAGACCATGGTCCACAAAATTCTATGCTCTGCTTACAGATTAACATATTTGCTATTTCTGAGAACAGTAGGAAGTTTACAAATCATGCATAGTAATGAATGAAACATTTTAGCAAGTAATCATCAAGGAATAACAAAAGATCAATACCCATTGTCACCTAACAAAGAGAGATTGAGTTTTAAAGTCTGTGCTAAAGCTGAAACTCCAGTACTTTGGCCACCGCATGCGAAGAGTTGACTCATTGGAAAAGACTGATGCTGGGAGGGATTGGGGCAGGAGGAGAAGGGGACGACAGAGGATGAGATGGCTGGATGGCATCACTGACTCGATGGACGTGAGTCTGAGTGAACTCCGGGAGTTGGTGATGGACAGGGAGGCCTGGCGTGCTGAGATTCATGGAGTCGCAAAGAGTCAGACATGACTGAGCGACTGAACTGAACTGATTCACAGTAAGTACACACCAAAGAAACCCAGGGCTGAGACTTTGAAAGCAGGACAGAGACTGGTGGGGCACTTTGTGAAAATGATCCTCAGATATGTCCATCATCAAATGTGCATTTACAGTGCTTTCTTTCTTACCACATTAAGGCACCAATGTCATCACCAAAGACAAATTTCACTTATATAAAAATATTTCTATTGTTCCTTCCTAATTGTAAGTAATCCAATTTAGCCAATCCATAAATTTTTGCAAGTATAGAAGTTACAAAGAAAAAATTAAAACTCCCCTTAATTCTTTTATCCTATTATTCATAGTTTGGTTCATTTTCCTCCTGGAAATTTATTTCCTTGAACCACAGAAATTTATTGTCTCCTAGTTCTAGAAGCTAGAAATTCAAGAATAAAGTGTTTGTAGAGTTCATTTCTTCTGGAAATTTGTTTTAATACCCAGAAAGGTTATTCCTTGCTTACAAAATTTGGATTATTCTATAAATTCAGTACTTTTCATTTAATATAATGTTATAAGCATCTTCTATGTCATTAAATATCGCTCAAAAATTAAATTGGTGTATATTATACCATAGCATAATCATGACAGTATTTGTTTGACTCTCCCTCTATTGCTAGACATTGTGTTTGTTCTAATTTTTCAGTGTTGTAAATATTTAATGAGCATACTTGTATATAAATTTTTGCTTTCTTAGGATAAGTTCCTGATTGTGAAATTGCTAAATCAAGGGAAAACAAGTATTTTGAGGCTCTTGTTCCAAATTACCAAAGTACTCTACCAAAGTGGAGGGTTAGTCCCTCAGTCATGTCCAACTCTTTGTGACCCCATGGACTGTAGCCTGCCAGGCTCCTCTGTCTATGGAATCCTCCAGGCAAAAATACTGGAATGGGTTGCCTTCCTTCTCCAGGGGATGTTCTGGACCCAGGTATTGAACCTGGGTCTCCTGCATTGCAGGCAGATTCTTTGCTGTCTCAGCCACCTGAGAAAGAGTAGACCAATTTAAAGTCCCAGCAGCTGAGTAAAAAGAGTCTATTTCCTGAACACATAGAAATGACCTTTGTATTTATCTTGGACAATTTAAAAGTCATGAGGTTGCACATTGCTGTTAGTTTTATATGCATTTCCTTAACAATCACCACAGTTGAACACATTGCTGTCTATTGATTAAGTGTTTCCTTCTAGTGATAAAGCCAAAAGGTTTTTACATCAAATCCCCTGGGCATTTTCCTTACTCATCTCAAGAACAGATGAAAGGAAAGAATAGAGTACTTGAATCCTGGAATTGGTTTGCTTCCTCTCCTTGGTAACCCTTTCGTTCATAATACCAGTTTCATTCATGATATCTCCTTAACTAACCAGGAAGTGAGATATTTACTTACAAGTGCTGACTAGAGTGAATCATTGAAGTGTCTGAACATTATAAATAGATTCTAGTGGGTACTAAGAAAGATGTTTATAAATTTCAAAATATAAGAGAAACCTAAGTCAGGCAGCTGTGAAAAGAGGCCTGCATATTCCTATCAGTGTGACTGGTATGATCACAATGAATTTCAGAATCTAATGTCAACTTTATAATTCAAATTATGCACTTATTATTTTGTGTCTGGCTACTGGCAACAATTTAAATAAGGAGAAGAACAATAGCAAATATTTATTAATACCACATGCACAGAACACTAATTTAGATTCTAGTTTTTAAAAAAGAAGAGATTGATCGTGCTTTAACAGAATTATGGAGGGCAAGTAGATTTCAACTACAATGAAGTGCTAGAAGTAGTGAGATTATATTTTTGAAAAATCATATGAGTCATTGTGAGGCCTTGAGAAGTGAACTCTTCAACCAACTAAGAGTTGCAATCTTCTCCTTGGATAAGGGAGAGAAGGGAGCAGAAGAGACCTGCTCAGAAGACAGTAGTGGGTTGATCTTCATCATAGGAACTGACTGGCCTCCTGACTAAAATCAGTAGCCTTTTTATTCTCTTTAGGTTATGGTCTTTCAACACAGAAGGAAGGTGGGTTGTCTTCACCACTTTTGCTTCTGGTCTGACTGCAATGAATGAAGAAGATGTAGATGGTTGGAATAGAGAAAGGGTAAATGGTGATTGCAGCCAAGAAATTAAAAGACGCTTACTCCTTGGAAGGAAAGTTATGACCAACCTAGATAGCATATTCAAAAGCAGAGACATTACTTTGCCAACAAAGGTCCGCCTAGTCAAGGCTATAGTTTTTCCAGTGGTCATGTATGGATATGAAAGCTGGACTGTGAAGAAAGCTGAGCACTGAAGAACTGATGCTTTTGAACTGTGGTGTTGGAGAAGACTCTTGAGAGTCCCTTGGACTGCAAGGAGATCCAACCAGTCCATTCTAAAGGAGATCGGTCCTGGGTGTTCTTTGGAAGGAATGATGCTAAAGCTGAAACTCCAGTACTTTGGCCACCTCATGAAAAGAGGTGACTCATTGGAAAAGACTCTGATGCTGGGAGGGATTGGGGGCAGGAGGAGAAGGGGACGACAGAGGATGAGATGGCTGGATGGCATCACCAACTCAGACATGAATTTGGGTGAACTCTAGGAGTTTGTGATGGACAGGGAGGCCTGGTGTGCTGCAGTTCATGGGGTCGCAAAGAGTCGGACATGACTGAGCAACTGAACTGAACTGAACTGAAAAGATGGGGGACTGATGTTGAAGCTGAAACTCCAATACTTTGGCCACCTGATGTGAAGAGCTGACTCATTTGAAAAGACCCTGGTGCTGGGAAAGATTGAGGGTGGGAGATGAAGGGGATGACAGAGGATGAGATGGTTGCATGGCATCACCAACTCAATTGATATGACTTTAGGAAACTCTGGGAGTTGTTGATGGACAGGGAGGCCTGGCGTGCTGTGGTTCATGGCATTGCAAAGAGTCAGACATGACTGAGCGACTGAACTGAACTGAAAGGATGGGGGACAGAAGTAATACTCATAAATATCTATAAAATGTCTGTTAATATGACTGAAAGGGGGTCCCCAAGATAAAAGTCATGGGCGAGTTCCACAGTGGAATCCAGCTGAGAGTTGTCAAGAGACAACACTCTCAGCAGCTGGGAGAATGGATGCTTCAGTCCTGAAAGGAGATCCTGAGCATTGACCCCAGTTCCATTTTAGCTGGTTAGGGCCTTCAACTCAAGTATAACTGCAATGGATGAGAAAGGCACAGAAAAAACTAAATTGAGATTGTTTTTCTGCTACTCTGGAGGACTCCAGAGAGAAAAATATTGATAATCATTTTATTGATAATAAATATTGAAGAATATTGATAACCACCTTGACACGCTTAAATGTGGCAAAATACAAACACAAAAGTACAAAATTCATTGACATTTAAAATTTTTCTTTTTTAAATTGGGATATAGTTGCTTCACCATGTTGTTAGTTTCTGCTGTATAGCAAAGTAAATCAGCTCTCTATATACATATATCCCCTCCCTCCCACTTCCCACCTCGCCCTTCTAGGTCATCACGGAGCACTGAGCTGAGCTCCCTGCACTATAAATCAGGTTTCCACTATCTACTTGTTTTACATGTAGCAGTGCGTATATGTCAATCCCACTCTCCCAATCCACTCCAACTCTTTCCCCACCTCCCCTATGTCCACAAGACCATCATCACAAAAGTATGCAAACGATAAATGCTGGAGAGGGTGTGAGAAAACGGAACCCTCTTGTACTGTTGGTGGAAAAGTAGATTGATACAGCCACTATGGAGAAGTATTGAGGTTCCTCAAAAAATTAATAATAGAACTACCGTATGACTACATATGATAATCCCACTACTGGGCATATACCCAAAGAAAACCATAATTCAAAATGACATGCACCCCAATGTTCATTGCAGCTATTTACAATAGCCAGAACATGGAAGCAACCTAAATGTCCAAAATTCATTTACATTTATCAAGTCCCTACTCATTTATTCAACAAAGCTACTGAAAACCTGCCTGCAAGTTAACTATAGCCCAAAATACAGAGATGAGTGACATACAAAGCCTGACCTCATAGATGTTATTCTTACAAGGGTGAATTGGCAATGAAGAAAGATTGGATTACCTGATTCTCTAGAATGGAATATCTAGTCGGAACCATCTCATTGGACTATCCAGTCTGAATGATAGCAAGCCTGAGGTCGACCTATATGACAACTATGTTGGATCACTTTTTTCACCATCACAGAGTTAAAATGTAGTTTGTTTTATTAAAATTCAACAGGCAGTTTTCTACTGTATAAAGCATACGAGGTGAGGTGGATCTGACATACCCTTAGACTGGGGTGCAATCATGCAGAAATATGAGACAGGGTTAGTTTTGATATTGCCAGGTCTGCCATTTGTGAAAAATTATCACTGTGATTTACAAATCAAATCCTGAATTAATAAGATAGAATATTTGCTCTGCTACCCACTGATCTAAATTTCATCCCATTGTAGTAGTTGAACAATCCAGAAGTCAATAATCATGGCTATGGGATGACTCCTTCAATATTTGTTTTTGCCCTCAGAATAAGGACTAACTGCTAACTCATTCCATTATATTGTATCTGCATGGGCTCCATTCCATTATATTGTATCTGCATTGGCTAGCAAGAGTCTCCAACTAGAATGACTACTCTCAGTATGTTTTCCTGACTGTGCCAGAAATTCGAGTTACATTGAAAATGAAATCTTAATGAAGAAAAGGGTACTTGCCTTCATTCATAACATAAGAGAAAAACTCCCTGCTATATTCTCCAGGATCTCTTGGCCAGAGAGCAATAATGTACCACCTAGGCTAGGTTTCCTGCTTCTTTTGATATCACTGTGATAAGCTTGTCAGAGGGGAAAAAAAAGCAAAGCAGAAGCAGAGCATCAGCATTTCACATTAATGTGATATTCTTGCTACCTGCAAGACCAAGTAGGGATGTGAGAGTTATAGTCACTCTCCCAGTTCCCTGGAGGATGACAGAATGCCAATAGGATAACACACACATCTTGCAAAGGCACTAGCTCACTGCAGCAGATGCTTAGCACCTGGCTGCACTGAGCTGGCAGGAGGACTCACCATAGTCTGTGCTGCAAAATCACAGGAAGAGCTGTTTATAAACCTGTGAAAGGAGGAAGCTTCATTCAAAGGAAAAGGCTTTAGAGGAAATCCAGCTGCCTAGCACATAATCTGTTTCCCCTGCGTTCATCCTCCTGGGTACTTTGCAGTAAGTAATGAAAAAATGACCATTACATAGGGTGAAAACAGTATAGAGAGAGAGAGAGAGAGAAAGAAAAAGAGAGAAAGAGAGGAGAAAGGGGAAAAGAGAAGAGGGGAGGGAGAGGTCTAAGAAGGCAAGGTAAGACAGCCAGTTTACCAGCAGCTTCATTTGGGGGCTGGTAGGTACACTTTTTTCTAACCTGCTAAATATCTAGACATGATGTGAAAGTGATCGGATGAATATCTTTAACCCTATTTCCTTTGCAGTCCTTACGCACTCTGCAGGTAATTTCAGTGCTTAATAAAACATGCCAATAAGACAACAGAAAGATCTGTGTTAGATTTTCTAAGAAGCTTTAAGTCAAACATGTATTGCAAATTCAGACACATAATACACTCACTGTTCCAATTTACAGTCATCACATACCTTGTTCATTTCATACAATTTACCAAGATGACTAAGATCTGACATATTACAGTGCAACTCTTCAGCACACACAAAATCTAGTGAAACCACTGGGGAAATGATTCTTAATAGTAGTGCTTAACTATAAATCTTTCCATGCCTGGTCACAAATTTAACCTTTGGCTAAACTCCAGTCTCAGTCTTTCTGTTGCTTTGCGTTACAAGGCTTAGGATGCTTCTGAATTATAACCAAAACAATCATGGTTTTAAATTAAACTATATTCACACATGCATTCCCACACATACACATAATTCATTTGACACAAACATCAGCAATTAGATTTTACTCCTAGAAACCTGATACCTGATAGAGTGAAATATGAAATTAAAAGGAAAAAAAAAAGAGAGAGAGAGAGATGAGAGAGAAAGCACAAAGAAGAACTCCTAGCATTTGGTGTTTAAATGTTTTTTCCCCATCCCTCTTTTCTAAATTGTTATGGATATTTTTTGGAATGCTTTGGCAGGACTCCAAAGATTATCGACATCATATTTCAGCATCACACATAGAATTATAATCTCCATTCCAAGCTGAGTGCCAGTCTGAACCTTAAGAAATACCTTATCCTTGCTCCCTTGCCCTGTTACAGAAACTCCTAATGTGGATGTAGTTGCAGGTTTGAAAGAATCAAACGCAATGCTGCACTGCTTTTCTCCTTTTAAATTCCACCCTAAGAGTCACCTCTAAGCCCACTGGTTTTTACCCACCTCAGCCTCCTTCACATAGCTTAATTCCAACCTACAATATTGAACATTCCTGACTCCTACATTCCACTCACCCCCTAATCCGCTAAATCTCTTCCCCACAGTCCTTTGACACATTCCTAGGATTTATCGATCTCTTGTAATTCAGGATTAGTTTGCATATTTACCTTGGGTCACTCTGGGATACACAAAACTATCCTGTTACTAAGCAAGTTTGCACACCCTGAAGAAGTCAGAGGTAAGTGACATATACATTCAGATACTGACACTGTTAAGTACTCTAAATGCTGAATATAAGGAGCTAGACTTAGCAAATAAAAGTGGGGATATCCAATTAAATTTGCATTTCAGATAGCCAACATATTTTGTATAAATATGTCCTTTGCAATATCTGGGACATACTTATATAATAATGTATTTATTATTTATATGACATTCAGATTTATCTAAACATCCTATCTTTTATCTGCCATCCTTTGCTGAATCTGGACACGGTGAGGAGGAAGTCAAAGTTTAATGAATAATATTCCAGAAGCAGACCTCAACAAAAAGGCAGAGGACCCATGTCCAGCCTCAGAGTTTAGGAGAGGAGAGCTTGTAGCCCGACGGACGTGAGAAAGCATACAGCTGCCTTTCCGCTATTCAATGTCATGTCCAACATCCTTAACCAATCAAGACACCCCTTCTGGCTTCAACACAACCCCTCAGACATCCATTACAAATCAGTCAGACTTCTCTCATGAGATGAAACCTTTTATCAATCCCTGGCCTAGACAAGGCTAAGTGTGCAATATGTGGAATTACTCAGGTTTAGTTCCCAAGCACATCTCAATGGGTTTTCCTTACTCTACAAAAAACAGACAATAAAATAAAAAGAACAACAACAAAAATGACCTTAAAAAAACAGGAAATTCCTTGCTCATGAATGATTACCAAGTGGTAGTTCAGAAAATATGGATTATAATCCACATTTTACCTCCCTGATAATGCACATTCTTTCTTTGGTTCTTACAAGTTAAAAGATACCTAATTCATATACTGTAACTACGTACACTCAAAGATTACGCATTGGCCACCTACTAAAAGAATTAAAGTTATAAAAGTGATGTGTTCACAAAATTAAACTCTTGCTTTAGTAAGGTTTCTTCTACTAAACTCAGAACTAGATGACTCTAAGAGGTCCTACGCTGCCACGTAACGCAGACAAGGTTGTGTAACTAATCGAGCAAAACTTGCAGAGTGCCTGCAGTTTTCAGGAAGCACGCTTGGTTATCAATGTGGTCTTAACTTGGTAATGGTTTCCAAGTGCCTTGTACTTATGAATTACTCTTGGCTTAGCTTTTTCATTTACATTGGACTTTGTTGTGGCTCGTTTGGTTAACCCCAGAGTGTATAGCAATATATGCTTCCATCAACAGTTTTTGAGAACCATAATTTTGCAATCACCAGACTTTAAGTCATGTATACATTGTGATTCAAAGACGAGTCATCTCCACCACTCTGCTAAGGCAAACCACAAAAATTTGCTTATACAGTGACACGTTCCCTCTTATTACTGTATTCCCTTCCCTCTCTAGAGTGGGAATGGATAGAATAAGTGGGCTGTGGGGTCTTTTCCTCTGCCAATCCGCACTACCATCAAAAATAGTTTGAGAAATACTCTTCTAGAACAATGACTCTCAACTGTAATCAGGTGGTATTAAATATCAGAACATGGAATATCATGTGGTCAGATCTTTTTCATATCAAGAAAAATATCCCAGAAAGAAACAATAATTTTAGGATACATAAAACTTCAACCAAAAACATATCACTAATGTTTTAAGTTATTAAACTAAACATGACTCTAATTTTTTTCCTACAAATATGTGTCTCCTCTTCCTTTATTCAGAGCACAAAACAAATATGTCATGAACTATTAGTGAATTATGAAATCAATGGAGTAGATGTTGAGTAGGTTTAGTGGGAGAAGATTTTTTGTTTTTTTTTTTTTTTGGTTTTCTTGTTTGTTTGTTTGTTTTTAGGATAGCACAGCAGAATATAGACCAGAATGTACCTCCTGAAAATTGTTTCTTTGGCTACATGTGCGCACGGGTGTGCATTTTCTAGGCCACAATGTAAAATGAATTTCTGGCTGTGTGAGAAGGTCTTGGTCTAAAAATTTGAAAAACATTGCTCTAAACTAGTGCTTCTCAAATTTCATGGCATAAAAATTACCTGAAAATCTTGTTAAAATGTGATTTCTGATTTGGCAGGTTCTGGTTAGGGCATTACAATTTACATTTCCATAAATCCGAAATTATTTTCCTACTGCAGATCTACAGGATCAGTTTGGGTCATGGCAGCCTAGAGTGACAGCTACAATACACAGGCAGAGGAAGACCAGTCCTCCACGGGAACGGTGAATGAAGTTTATATCCCTGTATATCCTCCTCAGGTTGCCCAAGTAGCCTGAGGAGCCTGCAGCCGCAAACCCTGGCTAAATATAGTCTGTCCTCCATGTCTGAGGGTTCTACAACCCACATTCAGTGGAACCATCATATTTGGTTGAATTCCAAGTTGCAGAACACACAGATAGGAAGCGTCAGTTTACTGAGGCATTTTATATAAGGGACTTGAGCATTCCTAGATTTTCATATCTATATATCTATTGCAGGCTGGCAAGTCTTAGAACCAAACCCCTGCCAGTACCAGGGATGACTGTAGTTCTTTCTACCAGAGGTTGAGCCTTCTTGCTGTCTGCTTTTCTTCCCTCTCCTTCCTCACATGTGTTATCAAAAAGTTGGGAAAGATTACTGGTCACAAGTCATTGACATGAAACAGGTCAAATTAGGTATAGGATTCAGAGATGCACTATTGGTGAGAACTCGAGTAAAATCACTCTAATAGCTATTTCCACCCTGCTAGTCATGAAATTTATTTATAACATAAATCTGTGTCTTGTTCCTCCTTAAGAGTCTTCGGTTCCTTCTCCAGTTTTGTAGACTTAGGACATGCTCTGCTTCCCTCCAGTCCTATTCTCCTCCACTGCAGCTCCCAGAACCCAACTTGCCTTTTCAGTACATCTATTTGTTCGCCCACTTTTCAGTGTGAAGTCTTTCTCTATCTGGTTAACTACTATTCATTTTCTAAGATCCCCGTCTTAGAACTTCATTCTGTTGATATAATCCCAAGGGAGATATCACCACCTTCTGGGTGCCATCTTGGAAATTCTAAACCTAGGATTATATACCTGTCCTGGGTGCTCCTATAATATCTCTACCTCTTATTATGCCCTGTAAGTAATTGTCTATCTCCCTTCCCCAGATTGCGTACAGATGACAGGAGGGGGGCTTGCTTTAATTGTCCCACAACTTTAGCACAGGTCCTGGTGTGCAAAAACAGGATGGAACATTGAGTAGGGAACTTAATGAAAGAGTCAGCACTCTAAATCATTCAGGGAATCAAAAACCTATTGACCACCATGGAGCTCCCGTAAGGCACAATGCAAAAATTCAGAACCCTAGCTTTCATTTTTGCCTTGTTCTATTGGAGCTAACATTGCTAGAAATATCCTTTGGATAAGCTTCTTCCCTAAATAAATGACTCTAGATAATGGAAACTTTCATTTTGTTGTTAGCCTTTCAAAAACACAGGGTGAGGTTTACAGGTTTCTTTCCTTTCATGTGTATACCTTGATATTTTTAAGGTGGGGTGTTCTGATTCATGGAGAGGTGTGACTAGAAATGACCTCACCATGGTAGTGTTAGTCTTAATTCTAAGACATCCCATAGAGCCTGCCTTGAACCATTCCCTGATTCTCCTGCCAGGCAAAATGTCCTTCTCTCTTCCTCTCCTCTCTAAAAGTAAAAGAAGAGAAAAACACCAAAAACACCCTTTTATCAAAAACTGCAATAACTGTGGGGCTGCTGCTGCTAAGTCACTTCAGTCGTGTCCGACTCTGTGCGACCCCAGAGACAGCAGCCCACCAGGCTCCCCCCATCCCTGGGATTCTCCAGGCAAGAACACTGGAGTGGGTTGCCATTTCCTTCTCCAATGCATGGAAGTGAAAAGTGAAAGTGAAATCGCTCAGTCATGTCCCACTCCTAACAACCCCATGGACTACAGCCTACCAGGCTCCTCCATCCATGGGATTTTCCAGGCAAGAGTACTGGAGTGGAGTGACATTGCCTTCTCCGAACTGTGAGGCACTGGGCTGATTATGACGTTTATGAGATTTTCTCAATCTACACCTTCCACAGAGGTAGAAAATTATTTCACATTCATCTGAAAACAATGAAAGGCATCCAGATAAGTTTCTTAGTAAAACAGACAAGTCACCCCTAAAGTGAATTTTTGTGTCTTGCTTTTAGGCAGAGATGATTTTTCTGGAAATTAATAGGTTGAATATTTGTATTGCTCTTTCCTCAAAGTGTTTAGAGATCACTAAATGCTAAGTAAATATTGTGAAATGACCCTTAATTCAAGTAACTGGTTTATTTTATGACATACCACCTGAAATCTACCTTCCAATAAAAGATGAGAGATGAGTACACTTTCTCTTTGCCTACTAGCAAGCCTCCATTTTTTCCCTTGAATTCTTCTGAGTTTGCTGCTGCTGTTGCTAAGTCACTTCAGTAGTGTCAGACTCTGTGTGACCCCATAGACGGCAGCCCAACAGGCTCCTCTGTCCATGGGATTCTCCAGGCAAGAACACTGGAGTGGGTAGCCATTTCCTTCTCCAAAGCATGAAAGTGAAAAGTGAAAGTGAGTTTACCAACTCTAAAATATTTTGCCTTAGGATAAGATTAGTTGCCAAGTAGATGCTCATTGTTTTTAAGTCAAAGCTATATTTAGTTAAGTGATGAAAATGCTATCAATCAGTTACCCTTCTTATTCTATAAATACATAAGAGAGAGTTTGACTTCGTCAAATTCTCAGTAATCATAGAATGGGATTTGTCCTAAATGCCAAAAATGGCTTCAGAAAGATTCGTCAAACACCCACTAAATCCCTGTTGAGTGCTACTGAGTTCTTAATTTCACAACAGAAAGAGTTAGGAGAAATAAAAAATTGAATAGACAGAAAAAAGCTTACAAAAAAAAATTAGAAACTTGTCAAGTTGTACAATTAAGACATAGCAGGAATAGCACACATTGGAAGGACACGGTTCTGTAGTAGTTGGTTTTGCAGAATAAAACTCGAAGAACAGGTTTATTTATTATCAGGTTTGTGGCTGTTGCCATCCTTTCTAAAGTAATGTTTCCATGTATATAGAAACAAGTAGCTTTCTGTATGAAAACTGCATTTTTTCCCACAGCCCAGAAGTTTCATTGCTTATATATGAAGGTGAATTAATATAGCCCAGAATTGTTATTAATGCTTGATTTACATATCTACTCTGCCAAACTATGTAGCCCTTTTCTTTCTAAACTCAGTTGCATACTTGTCCTTATGTCCCTTAGGAGAAATTCAAAAGGAACTTGGGACTTTCACCAAATTCTCTAAATTCTTAAATTCAAACATTTTAAGCAAGACGAAGCAGGAAATCCAGAGGGCATCCTCTGAGCAGGAAAACACCTCATAGTCAAAGGCAGGTAATAAGGCAAGCCCTGGTTTCAGAGCACTTTGACTGGGCTGTGAGCAAGGTGGCATGCAGGATTGTTACAGAAAATTCCTTCACAAAGCAACCTGAGAGGACTTTGAATATCAGTTTCCATCACATGGCTCGGTAGGGACATTAGCTGGTCCAGAGAGTAGAACTAAGATGACCTTCTACCAAGGGACCTAGGTCAGTGCTATTCAAAGTTTGTTCAGGCACTAAGGCTGGCCTTTCAACTGCTATTACCTGTCCATAGTGCAGAAGTATAGAAATTGAAAGAAAGTTTTTTAAAACTCTCTAGCTGTGTTTCCTGCATTGTATAAATCCCAGCATTATCTTATTCGATCTGTATCCCAGAGTAATGGAAATCAAAACAAAAATAAACAAATGGGACTTAATTAAACTGAAAAGCTTTTCCACAGCAAAGGAAGCCATAAACAAAATGACAACCCACAGAATGGGAGAAAATATTTGTAGATGATGCAACCAACAAGGGATTAGTTTCTAAAGTTTACAAACAGCTCATGCAGCTTAATATCATCAAAAAAATAACCCAATCAAAAAATGGGCAGAAGACCTAAGTAGAGACCTCTGCAAACAAGACATACAGACAGCCTAGAGGCACATGAAAAGATATTCAACATCTAATTATTAGGGAAATACAAGTCAAAACTACAATGAGATATCACCTCACACCAATCAGAATAGGTCTCATCAAAAAAAGTCCACAAACAATAAACGGTAGAGAGAGTGCAGAGAGAAGGGAACCCTTTTACCTTGTTGGTGGGAATGTAAATTGGGGAAGCCACTAGAGAGAACAGTATGGAGGTTCCTTAAGAAACAAAAAACGGAGCTACCGTATGATCCCACAATCCCACTCCTGGACATATATCCAGCGAAAAACATAATCAAAAAGAATACATGCTCCCCAGTGTCCATTGCAGTGCTATTTACAATAGCCAAGACATGGAGACAGTCTAAATATTCATCACAGAAGAATGGATAAAGAAGATGTGCACACACACACACACACACATATATATACACACACACACAGGAACATAACTCAACCATTAAAAAGAAAGAGATAATACCATTTGCAGCAACAGGGTGGATCTAGAGATTGTCATACTGAGTGAAGTAAGTCAGGCAGAGAAGGAGAAATATCGTATGATATTGCTTATATACAGAACCTAAAAAAAAAAGTGATACAAATGAACTCATTTACAAAACAGAGAATAAACTTATGGTTACTACAGGAATAGGTGGGCGGCAGGGGGAGGATAGTTAAGGAGGGCTTCCCTGGTGGCTCACACAGTAAAGAATCTGCCTACAATGGAAGAGACCAGGGTTCGATCACTGGGTGGGAAGATCCCCTGGAGAGGAAATGGCAACCCACTTCAGTATTTTACCTGGAGAATCCCATGGACAGAGGAGCCTGGCAGGCTATAGCCCGTGAGGTCACAAAGAGTCGGACATGACTAAGTGACTAACACTTACTTCCTTTGGGATTGGCGTGTTACACACTGCTATATTTAAAATGGATAACCAAAAGGGACCTACTATATAGCACAGGGAACTCTGCTCAATATTCTGTAACAGCATAATTGAGAAAAGTGTTTGAAAAATAATAGATACATGTGTATGTACAGCTGAATCACTTTGCTGTATACCTGAAGTTAACACAATATGGTTAATCAATTGTGCTGTGCTGTGCTGTTCTGTGCTCAGTTACTTCGTTATGCCCAACTTTTTGCGACTCTATGGACTGTAACCTGCCAAGCTCGTCAGCCCACGGGATTCTCCAGTCAAGAATACCGGAGGGGCTTTATACTCCCTCCTCCAGGGGATCTTTCCGATCCAGGATAGAACCCATGTCTCCTGCATTACAGGCAGATTCTCTACTGCTGAGCTACCAGGGAAGCCCTAATCAACTGTAGTCCAATATAAAATAAAAAGGTTAAAAAATAAAAAATTTTTTGACTGAACATGAATAAATAAATAAAAACTTTTTAGTGCATTGCTTTTCCTGATCAGACTTTTGTTTGTGCATCTTTTCTTTCTTTGGAAATAAAGACTAAAACCTGGTCTTTCACATTAGATGCAGTTCGAGAAATGTTCCCTGAGGCACTTGTAGATCGCAGCCATCCAGGGTGTCACTAGGGATGGGCATGTCTCTGGAAAAGAGCTACTCAGACACAGAATAGACGGTTGTTGCATAGGGAGTCCCCACTGTTTGAAGTCTTCCCAAAGCAAGTCACCCATAGGAAGGATGGTGCGACCACTACTGCTGCTGCTGCTGCTGCTACTAAATCGCTTCAGTCATGTCTGACTCTGTGCAACCCCATAAACAGCAGCCCATCAGGCTCCCCCATCCCTGGGATTCTCCAGGCAAGAACAATGGAGTAGGTTGCCATTTGCTTCTCCAATGCAGGAAAGTGAAAAGTGAAAGTGAAGTCGCTCAGTCATGTCCGACTCTTTGCGACCCCATGCACTGCAGCCCACCAGGCTGCCTGGTAAGCATCAAAAGAATGTTGGAGACATTTTACATTTCATCTTCATTTAAAAAAGAGAGAGAGAGAAAATAATCATTCTTCCTAGGAAGTGATATTAGACTGCCCCTCCCTGCTGACCACTGCAAATTAGACAGGGGCTCAAGACAATTTGAAGAACAAAAAGCTCTAAACTGGTATCTAGCCCTCAAAGTTTCTGCTGGAGAGAGTGGCTTGATAAAAGATGCTTCATTTTGCAGAATTATAAATAAGATCAAGAACATAGTGGGTGGAAGTATGTGTTATTTCAGCAAAAAGTTAGGTAAACTTAGACTATTTAAAGAATTTTCACAGATAAGTATCTTATGTAGTGGATCTGGAGACTGCTGTTAAAGAGCTACTGCTTAAAGATGTTTCTTCAAAGTCCTTTTCCCCTCTTAGAACAAGGAGAAAGTCACAAAATAGAATATGTATAAGCTGAAAGAATTCAAACCCTCGAAGACTATGTCAACAGGGTCTAAGACTGGCAACTTTGAGTCTGCTTGCTGAAAGCCAAGCCAGGCTCCTCCGTCCATGGGATTTTCCAGGCAAGAATACTGGAGTGCGGTGCCATTGCCTTCTCTGTTTCAGTGCTATAAGACATTGTCAAAGAAAGCTATGAAGGATTTCCATTTGGCCTCATAGAACATTTTTTTCCATTTAGAATAACTCTCCAGATGACTTTAAGTACATCTTAAAATCCATCTTATATCCATTAAAATACATCTTATACCAATTTATTTTGATTTTCAGAAATAATCAGTGCAGCTCAAAGATGAGGATTAAGCTTGAGGTTCTCCATGACATCTTTGAGAATCTGAAAAGGATGCTGAATGTCATGTCTGCACAGATTTATTAGTTCTAATTGCCTGCAGATATCAAAACTAACCATAGAAGGAAATATCTAGAAGTCTACTGGGCACTGACTTTCTATTTCTCAAAGTGGAATATCCAGACAGGAACTGCAGTCTAATGATTTTATTAAATGGACACTTGAGACTTCTATGAGCATGTTGCTAGAGTCACTGAGGGAAGTACTGTGTATTCTGCAACTTCACACCCAGGTGGGACTCTGAAGATACTGTGACACACCCTGGATTCACCATTCCCATTGGGTCCTTAGTAAGTCATGATATGAAATTTGCCAGAAATGTGACTGAAAGCTTAGACTGCACAGTGATATATGTTCTAGCATCAGCTGTGAATTGGGGGTTGGTGGAGCTCCTCCATGAGCCAGGAAGTGAAGGATATAAAATCCTACTTTGCTTTGTCTGTAAATCTAGAAACAGCCACATAATGAAATGAGGGCACATTATCCAGAATGTTCAAAAAAAGGCATTTGTTAGCTTCATAAACTGGCCTCATTCATAAAAACTAAAATAGCAAAGAAGTGGAAATCTACTTCCCACCAAGTGATTGGAGAGAAACTCAGAGCCCCTGATAAACAATGTGCAATAACTTATCAACTGAGAAACTGTTAAGACAAGTAAACAAGAGATGTCTAGCTTTAATGATGGGTCAATAATTTGAGCATCAGTAAAAAAAGAAAAAAAAAAACCCCAATTCACCAGCAATAGGACAATTCCTTTTATGTCAAATTCAAAAGCTCAGTGAAACACTATAGTTCAGGGACATTGATGAAAAAGAAATCCCTTTCGATTAGACTACACCACTAGTACTGGAGATACCCTGGTCAAAGCAAGCCAGCCTCATTATCATGTTTATCTGTCATTCAGATTCATAGATCCAAACTGTATTCAAATTGCTAATGTGCTTTCTTATCCTAGGAAAAAAATGATAATGGAAAGAATATACATTGTGATTTTCAGTTTTGACAGGAGATGTGTTTTTCTTCAGCAAGTATTTAGGTGGAAAATTACATTTTTCTTCCTCTTCCTCCTTACCCCTATCCTCCTCCTTCTTGTCTTCCTATTCCATCTCAGAAAGATGTCAGCCCTAGAAGCTTCCTGGGTTTGGGGAGAGAGAGTCTGTTGAAAATTTTATTTTAAAAAATAAAAAGGAATATTCAACATCAGTTGTGAACTGATCCCCCTCCAAAACCAAGCATGTAAAGTCTCTCTCTTGGACCACTGTTGACTAGTTACCAAAGAAATCTTTGCACCTCCTTTCATTTCCATAACTTTACAGACAATCCTGGACAAGATTTTTCCCTTCTTTGCCTCTTGGTGCACTCTGTCCAGTAAATGAAATCTCCACCCATCAAAAAGAGGAAGAACATAGACAAATATTGTACTTAAATGATGTTTCCTTCTAGATATAGCAGTAAATGATTCATAAATGTCAGAGAATGTCTTTGATTCCAGAGAAGGCCAAGAGACAGGGGGATGGCAGAAAAGGAGTGAAGAATTAAGTTCTAAGTATGAATATCAGTTTCAAAAAGCGCTCTGCTTCTGAACTTGAATAAGTTCATTTAAACTCCCTGCTTGCATTTCACCACCCAGACTGGAGGAACTAATTCAAAACACAGTCAGAATGGCTGCGATCCAAAAGTCTACAAATAATAAATGCTGGAGAGGATGTAGAGAAAAGGGAACCCTCTTACACTGTTGATGGGAATGCAAACTAGTACAGCCACTATGGAGAACAGTGTGGAGATTCCTTAAAAAACTGGAAATAGAACTGCCATACGACCCAGCAATCCCACTGCTGGGCATACACACCGAGGAAATCACAACTGAAAGAGACACGTGTACCCCAATGTTCATCGCAGCACTGTTTATAATAGCCAGGACATGGAAGCAACCTAGATGTCCATCAGCAGACGAATGGATAAGAAAGCTGTGGTACATATACATGATGGAATATTACTCAGCCATTAAAAAGAATACATTTGAATCAGTTCTAATGAGGTGGATGAAACTGGAGCCTATTATACAGAGTGAAGTAAGCCAGAAGGAAAAACACCAATACAGTATACTAACGCATATATATGGAATTTAGAAAGATGGTAACAATAACCCAGTGTACGAGACAGCAAAAGAGACACCGATGTATAGAACAGTCTTATGGACTCTGTGGGAGAGGGAGAGGGTGGGGAGATTTGGGAGAATAACATTGAAACATGTAAAATATCATGTAAGAAACTAGTTGCCAGTCCAGGTTCGATGCACGATACTGGATGCTTGGGGCTAGTGCACTGGGACGACCCAGAGGGATGGTATGGGGAGGGAGGAGGGAGGAGGGTTCAGGATGGGGAACACATGTATACCTGTGGCAGATTCATTTTGATATTTGGCAAAACTAATACAATTATGTAAAGTTTAAAAATAAAATTAAAAAAAAAAAGAAATAATCTGAGAACCCCACTGAGGTTAGTGTTTCTAAAATGCTTCACACTGTAAAAAAGGGGATTCGAGGTGACAAATGCTATCACTGTCTACCCCTGCCATGTTTCAAATTGACCTCTAACCTTTGATACAATGGAGTGTGAAACCAGCTTTAAGATGTAGCTAATGCCAAACTGGCTGCAGGGGAAAATAGAGAAAGTCAGGCTGGATGAGTTAAGCTCTGGCATATCACAGTTTCACAGTCGAATCAAAAGTAGTGCAAATTCAAATTGTAGAGTGTAGAGAGCCTCGGCTTTGAAGTCAGTCTCCCGGCTAGTGGAAAGAGGAGCTTGTTTACATCTGCAAGTTAACTCTTAGGTAAGGCTTCCCTGGTGGCTCAGGGGCAAAAGAATGCAGGAGATGCCATGCAGGAGATACTGGAGCCCCAGTTTCAACCCTTGGGTCAGGAAGTTCCCCTGGGTTGGGTAGATCTCCTGGAGGAAGAAATGGCAACCCACTCCAGTATTCTTGCCTGGGAGACCTCATGGATAGAAGAGCCTGGTGGGCTATGGTCCATATTGCAGAGTCAGACACGGCTGAGCACACATACAGGACAAGATCAAGCAACAGTATTCCAGCTACTGAGGTTATTGTTTAGTTGCTTAGTCGTGTCTGACTCTTTTGCAACCCCACAGACTGTAGCCTGCCAGGGCTCCTGTATCCATGAAATTCTCCAGGCAAGAATACTGGAGTGGGTTGCCATTTCCTTTTCCAGGGAACATTCCCTACCCAGTTATCAAACTCTCGCCTCCTGCATTGCAGGTGGATTCTTTTCCACTGAGCCACCAGGGAAGACCTCCAGCTACTGCTAAAGGTGTGCCTCTCCAGTTAATGAGTTCAACTAACCATAAAAATAATAATATGATAGAATTGCAGCTCACAACGATCCCAACGATGTATCTGGAGATGTGCTAAGTGTCTGATGTGCACCACCTGACATTCATCTCCACACTGCACAGTAAGAGAGGGTGTGTTTTTATTCCTATTTTATGCAGAAGATATATAGATGCTAAATACAGTGCTTGGGGTCACTTGGAAGGTAATTAGGGAATGCAGGGACCAAACTCATGCCACCCGAACCCATGGAACAAAAACCATGACAAAATATCTATTCTGGGGCAAAAAAAGGCTTGGTTGGCAACCAGCAGATGCTCAGTTCAGATACAGTGCTTCTTTTAAAATTTGTCTGGCTCTCTGAAATCATTGACCTTTCAACATTCTATGACTCCCAAAGCTATAGCTTAAAGAGCTGGGGTTTTGTTTTTGTTTTTATAGAAACATACAGGTTGCAGATGAATCTGTAGCACTCACTGCATCTTCTCTGCAAAGTTCTCACTTAAGTCTACCATACGCTCAGCCATATTGTTAAGGATTTCTTGAAGAATGTTATTACCTCTGATGCCCCCCAGGCTGTATTTCCACTGTCCTCCTTCATTTTTATTCTTGTCTTTCAGGTTAAAGAAGGAGAATTTCCACCCACCCCCCCCCACCCCCGGAGAAGAAAGATTGGCTTCCGAACAACTTTGGCCAGTGAGACACAGCATCTCTCATTCTGCCCTGGTAGGCACAGGACTTAGTAGCCTCCCTCTGTGTCCCCAAACTGCCCCAAATATTGTTGACAGCTTTAAAAAGATTTCAAACAAACATAACACTCCCCCTAAACTTCTTTTTTTTTTCTTTTTGGCTTTTGGCTGCTTTTTTCTGCCTCTCCATATCCTTCATTTCATTTCCAAAAGATCCTGGAGAAAACTACTTCTAGGTAACTAGAAATTTGAGGACCATTTTCATCTAGAAGCAAAAATATTTTTTAATTAAAAAATAATAATAACCTGTCAGCTTAAAGGGAGGGCTTTTTCAAAACTAACTTAATTTTTTATTTAATTTTTGGCTGTGCTCGGTCTTTGCTGCTGCACAGGTTTTCCTCTAGTTGTGGCGAGTGGGGGCTACTTTCCAGTTGCAATGCTCGGCTTTCTCATTGCGGTGGCTGCTCGTAGGGCAGAGCACAGGCTTTAGGAAAGTAGGTTTCAGTAGTTGCAGCTCCCAGGTCTAGAGCACAGGCTTGCAAGTTGTGGTGCTTGGGCTAAGTTGCTCCTGGGTATGTGGGATCTTCCCGGGTCAGGAAACAAACCCATGTCTCCTGCACTGGCAGAAGGATTCTTTACCACAGAGCCATCAGGGAAGCCCAAGGGAGAGTTTTTTAATACAATGACTCCCATTTCTGTGGCCAAAATCTTCTTTCCTGATCATGACAATCTCCCTATTCAGGGAATAGTATTTGAGATTTTATTCTTTATCACGACTCTGTTTTAGCTGCTGCAGTCAAAAAAACATGAGAGAGTGACTCCCTGTACTTCCAATTCCCTATGAAGTGTTGATGAGAAATTATTCATCATGTGCTCTGTAAAGTTGTCTTGTTTCTTCTATTAAAGCACCCTCTTCTGCATTAACAACTCTTATTTACCACTGTCTTGTCAATGTTAAGGGAAATCAGCAAGAGAAAGACCAGAATAATAGCCCCCACCAATTAAGTGCATAACCTGAAGTGAAAGTGAAAGTCACTCAGTCATGTCCAACTCTTTGTAAGCCCACGGACTATACAGTCCATGGAATTCTCCAGGCCAGAATACAGGAGTGGGTAGCCTTTTCCTTCTCCAGGGGATCTTCCCAACCCAGAGATCGAACCCAGGTCTACTGCATTGCAGGCAGATTCTTTACCAGCTGAGCCAACCTAATCCTCAGTATTTATGAATATAAATACTTGTCATGTTATGTGACAAGGAAAAAAATGAAGGTTGCAGATGGAATTAGGTTTGCTAATCAGCTAACCTTGAGATTATCCTGGATTATCTGGAGAACTGGAAGTAAAAGTGCTGTTTGCTTAGTCATGTCTGATTCTTTATGATCCCATGGACTGTAGCCGCCAGGATTCTCTGTCTATGGAATTCTCTAGGCGAGAATACTAAAATGGATAGCCATTTCCTTCTCCAGGGAATCCTCCTGACCCAAGGATCAGACTTGGGTCTCCTCCATTGCAGGCAGAATCTTTACACTCTGAGCCAGGTCCAATGTAATCACAAGGGATTTTTAGAAGTGGAAGAAGAAGGCAGAAGAAAAGTCAAAGTCAGAGAAAGAAATGCAATGATGGAAGCTGAGGTGGTGGTGATAAAATGTGAAAAGGAACAACACTATTGATTACTTTGAAAATGGAAGAGAGCCATGAAGCAAAAAAATGTCAACAGCTGGATAAAGCAAGGAAACAGATTTTGCCCTACAGCCTCCAAAAAGAAACCCAGGCCTGCCTGCCAACACCTTCATTTTTACCTAGTAAGACCCACATCAGACTTCTGGTCTATAAAATTATAACAAATTTATGTTGTCTTAAGCTACAAAACTGTGATAATTTGTTAAGCTTCCATAGAAAACTAATAATCAGGAACTTCTAAAAGATACCAAATGGTGAGTAATATTCCATTTTACAAACATATATGTACCACATCTTCCTTATACGTTCATCTGTTAGTGGTCACTGGAGATGTTTCCAAACCCCAGCTATTGTAAATAGTACTGGAATGAACACTGGGGTTCAGGTATCTTTTTGAATTATGGTTTTCTCAGGGTATATGCCCAGTAGTGGGATTCCACCAACCAACCATGTATTTGCAGGGCAGAAGGGGTCTTCCATGCAAAGGGAATATCTCATATTGAAAAGAGGGGCTGCAATGGTGTCTCCCCACGTGTGTAGTGTGACTAGGCCATAAACTCCCCTTTGGGTATAAGGAATGCTTTGCCATATACATATATACATATACATATATATTGCCATATTGTTGTTTTAGTTGCTAAATCATGTTCAAATCTTTTTGGACCCCGTGGACTATGGACTGTGGCTCATCAGGCTCCTCTGTCCATGGGATTTCACAAACCAGAATACTGGAGTGGTTTGCCATATAGATATATATATAATGGTGAAACGCCTAGGTTTAGAAGTCAGACCAAACTAGTTAACAAACACTGCTAACATATAATTATCCTCTTTATTCTGGGGTGTGGATTGCTTGAGAAACAAAATTTTTCTAACCCCTTCTTCTTGTTCTCCACCTCTCAGGCATAAGAAAGGGAAGATGGAGAATTTTTTTTTTTTTTTTTTTCAATTCAGATTCTCACTCCTAAGTCTGGCAAGAAACAAAGAGTTCTAGGTGGAAGATGGCATTGTTTACTGCTCCTGAAATTCATTCATTGCTTTGATCAAAGGGTCAGATAATCCACACTCTTTAAACAGAGAAAAAACTCCTAATTTCCAGTCGTTATAGAAAAACATACATTAAATGCCACTTTTAGTATTAGTAAGTACTATTTCTCAAGCCCTGTGTAAAGAAAACAGATTTTCAAATATGGCATCTTCTCATTTGTCAATTTTGCTAATGGAAAAGAAAGAGGAGGTGGAAAAAATCATTCAAATTGGCTATGATGGAGCCCACTACTCTCTGTCTGCTTTCTACCTGTGAGACAAAATCATTTAGAAGATATTTTTCTAAGGGAATATTGATCAATTCCACAAAACAAAAGTTCTGCTTACTTCATATTGTTAAAATCTTTTCTTCCTTAGATACACAGCAAAAGAGATAGGGATATATTTCATAAGAAAGTTAAGAAAATAGTCGAAGGATATTCATAGAAAAGGAGGATCCCGGTGCCACGCAAGCTGCACAAGGCCCTTTTGTATCCCAGGGGTGTCTGGGAAAGTCACATGTGCATGTTGCAATGTCATTGCGTCATTGCTTCTCTGAATCCGAGGGGAGGGATTTTTGCTCTACATAAATTGTGGTCACAGAAACTAACTGAGCTCACTTCTGTTACATTTGTGGCCAGGAAAAGAATTACACATAATTATGCATCTTTGTTGGCCGTGCACGGAAACAAATCCTGGAAATAAAACCAACTCCTCTATCAAGTTCTCCAAGACACATCCATCAAATTTACGAGACCTCCAGAGTGTGAATGTGGAAATTCAGGCATGGCGCTTCCTCTGAAACGATTCCCCAAGGTGTGTGGGTCAACAGAGAATGGAATCCTTCACTGCGTGACTCAGAGCCAGGAGAAAGAATCTGGGTAGAACATCGTGAATGAAGGACTGCCTCAGTCACTCTGTGCATCTGCAACAACTGTTCTGGCACCCGGGTTACGTCGTCCACAAAGACCTAATTTAATGGTGTGAATACACAACATGGTGTGTGTATCTGTGTATGTTTTTAATGACCTCCACACAGGCTACTATTTTATCGTGGCTTCCAGCAGAGAGAGGGAAAAACAAGATTCAACTATAGAAGCTGACTATATTTAATATTTCTGTTAGTTTTCTGTCTGCCAGTCTGGCAGATTGGCCCAATTGGAAAAACAACATCTATGATTGCTGAAACAGTTCCTGGCTACATTTGGCACTCTTAATCACTGAATGACACAGAAATCCCTGTCTGCAAATCTAAGGCAAAAGAGGCCAGCCTTTGTATATCACCAAGACTTATCTGTTTGTCTTTATTTCAAAGTCCAGATTCTAAGGTCATTACTCAATTCAATAGCATAGCCGTTCACAACATTTCACAAAAACAATACAAACTCTATGCAAATCCTTGGGTTAACTGGATGTCATCAGTACCATGCCACTATAAAAAATGAGTCTGTCTCCTGTTCTCTGTTTTGTTTTGTTTTTCTAGGTCAAGAAAAAAAAAATCTCTTTCATTCAATCCACTCAAACTCTACTTTTAACATTAAAAAACTTTTCTATACGTTGATACACAACAAATAAGAAAAATGAAATTAACATCATATGCTTTTGATTACTATTTGGCCAACAAAATTTATAAATGTGGTGAAGAAAAAAAAATGTTTCAAAGTTCTGAACTTGAAATTGGAAGTGCCAAGTATGAAACTTAGTAGCTGGGTGAGATTTGACAGCTCATTCAGCCTTCTGAGTCACTCAGTCTTACATTGTTGAAAAATCAAGTGGGATTCCATGTGAGGGAGCTGTTGGTAAATCACAGCTTGCTTTTCAAATGTAACATATTATACTATAAACTGAAGAGAGGGCACCTAATCTGTAGGAACTACTTAAATCAAAGTTGAACATTTGAACAAATCTGTAATTCTTTAAAAAAAAAAAAAAAAAACCTTTATCAATGTCTATACAGGCTC
Source organism: Bos indicus (assembly GCF_029378745.1). NCBI lineage: Eukaryota > Metazoa > Chordata > Mammalia > Artiodactyla > Bovidae > Bos > Bos indicus. The sequence continues at coordinate 114,571,147 of NC_091761.1, forward strand.
CTGTTGAGTGAAGAAACTGTAATATTTGGTCCCACATTGAATTATGTCCTGAAGTATTCAGCAGGATGTGAATGGAAGTTTTGTTTTTATGCAAGAAATCCTGGCAATTAGGACATCTTTTTTTCTCAGCACACCAACATTCCATACCACAAATTACTGGCATGGACTGCCTGCAGAATCAGCTACCTCACCCTTAACACGTTGGCTGCCAGTAATGGGGAATGGAGCTCCCCTGGTGGCTCAGTGGTAAAGAACCCACCTGCCAAAGCAGGAGATGCCAGAGATATGGGTTCAATCCCCAGGTAGGGAACATCCCCTGGCAACCCTCTCCAGTACTCTTGCCTGGGAAATCCCACAGACAGAGGAGCCTGGTAGGCTACAGTTCATAGGGTTCCAAAGACTTAAGCAACAACAACTTTCCAATGGGGAATACACATTATCAGCAGAGGTGGAGTAGCCCAGGGAACAGCACTGGGAGAAGACTGATACCATCTTGAATAAGGCCTTGAATTGGCTTTACGAAGAAAACATGACCTTTGAAGTCAGACCATAGTCATTCCAGTTTCGGTTATTCTATTTTCCTTTTTCCATCTATAGAGTGGCATAATAATTACATACAGGATAGTAGTATTATTGACAAGCATCATGAGATGAATTAAGAAGAGTGTGCCAATGTCCAGCACATAGAAGTGTATGTGTTAGTCCCTAAGTCCTGCCAAATTCTTCAACTCCATGGACTGTAACTCACCAGGCTCCTCTGTCCATGGGATTCTCTAGGCAAGAACACTGGAGTGGGTTGCCAGTACCTTCTCCAGGGAATCTTCCCAACCCAGGGATCAAACCCAGGTCTCCCACATTGGTGGCAGATTCTTCACCATTTGAACCACCAGATAAGGCAAAATGATTGACATTAATATTATCTACTGTGAGTTCGTTTTTTGGAATGTCCTTATGTCCTTTACATCATAGGGAACTGGAAGGCAAAAGTAGGAAGTCAAAAGATACCTGGAGTAACAGGCAAGTTTGGCCTTGAAGTACAAACTGAAGCAGGGAAAAGGTTAACATAGTTTTGCCAAGAGAATGCACTGGTCATAGCAAACACTCTCTTCCAACAACACAAGGGATGGATCTACACATGGACATCACCAGATGGTCAATACTGAAATCAGATTGATTATATTCTTTGCAGCTAAAAATGGAGAAGCTGTATACAGTCAGCAAAAACTAGAGTGGGAGATGACTTTGGCTCAGATTATTAACTCCTTATTGCAAAATTTGTACAGGAGACAGGGAGCAAGTCCATCCCCAAGAAAAAGAAATGCAAAAAAGGAAAATGTCTGTCTGAGGAGGCCTTACAAATAGCTGAGGAAAGAAGAGAAGCAAAGGAGAAAAGGAAAGATATACCCATTTGAATGCAGAGTTCCAAAGAATAGCAAGGAGAGATAAGAAAGCCTTCCTCAGCAATCAATCAAAGAAATAGAGGAAAACAATAGAATGGGAAAGACTAGAGATCTCTTCAAGAAAATTAGAGATACCAAGGGAACATTTCATGCAAAGGTGGGCTCAAAAAGGACAGAAATGGTATGGACCTAACAGAAGCAGAAGATATTAAGAAGAGGTAGCAAGAATACACAGAAGAACTGTACAAAAATGATCTTCAGATAATCATGATGGTGTGATCACTCACCTAGAGCCAGACATCCTGGAATGTGAAGTCAAGTGGGCATTAGGAGGCATCACTATGAACAAAGCTAGTGGAGATGATGGAATTCCAGTTGAGCTATTTCAAATCCTAAAAGAGGACACTGTGAAAGTGCTGCACTCAATATGCCAGAAAATTTGGCAAACTCAGAAGTGCCCACAGGACTGGAAAAGGTCAGTTTTCACTCCAATCCCAAAGAAAGGCAATGCCAAAGAATGTTCAAACTACTGCACAATTTCACTCATCTCACACACTAGAAAAGTAATGCTCAAAATTCTCCAAGCCATGCTTCAACAGTACGTGGACTGAGAACTTCCAGATGATCAAGCTGGATTTAGAAAAGACAGAGGAACCAGAGATCATATTGCCAACATCCACTGGGTCATCAAAAGAACAAAAGAATTCCAGAAAAATGTCTACTTCTGCTTTATTGACTACACCAAAGCCTTTGACTGTGTGGATCCAAACAAACTGTGGAAAATTCTTAAAGAGGTGGGAATGCCAGACCACCTGACCTGCCTCCTGAGAAATCTGTATGCAGGTCAAGAAGAAACAATTAGAACTGGACATGAAACAATGGACTGGTTCCAAATCAGGAAAGAAGTAGGTCAAGACTGTATATTGTCACCCTGCTTATGTAACTTAGATGCAGAGTACATCATGAGAAATGCTGGGCTGGATGAAGCAAAAGCTGGTATCAATATTGGCAGGAGAAGAAACATCAATAACCTCAGATACGCAGATGAAACCACCCTTACGGCAGAAAGCAAAGAAGTACTAAAGAGTCTCTTGATGAAAGTGAAAGGAGAGTGAAAGAGCCGGCTTAAAATTCAACATTCAGAAAACTAAGATCATGGCATCCAGTTCCATCATTTCATGGCAAAAAGATGAGGAAACAATGGAAACAGTAAAAGACTTTATTTTCTTGGGCTCCAAAATCAATGCAGATGGTGACTGCAGCTGTGAAATTAAAAGACACTTGCTCCTTGGAAGAAAAGCCATGACCAACCTAAATAGCATATTACAAAACAGAGACATTACTTTGCCCACAAAGGTCCATCCAGTCAAAGCTACGCTTTTTCCAGTAGTCATGTATGTATGTGAGATTTGGGGTATAAAAAAAGCTGAGTGCCAGAGAACTGATGCTTTTGAACTGTGGTGTCTTGCGAGTCCCTTGAACTGCAAGGAGATCAAACCAGTAAATCCTAAAGGAAATCAGTCCTGAATATTGATTGGAAGGACAGATGCTGAAGCTCAAACTCCAATACTTTTGCTACCTGATGTGAAGAACTGACTCATTGGAAAAGTCCCTGATGCTGGGCAAGACTGAAGGCAGGAAGAGAAGGGGATGATAGAGGATGAGATAGTTGGATGTCATCATCAACTAGATAGACATGAGTTTGAGCAAGCTCTGGGAGTTGGTGATGGACAGGGAAGCCTGGCCTGCTACATACAGTCCATGGGGTCTCAAAGAGTTGGACATGACTGAGTGACTGAACTGACTAACTGACTGACATGTGTCTAATCAGTCTTCTAATCCTGTCAGACTAATATCCAAAGTCCTTCCTCAGAGTCCGGTTCCTTCTCTTGTCCTTCCTCTGCTCTGTTGGGACCTCATCACTGCTCTTCTCCACAGCTTCCTGGTCTCTTACTTCCATCCCTGCGTGTGCTATACTCTAACTCCTTGCCCAGGTCAGAGCAGTGACCCAATCCATGGGTGCCATGACCAAAGTGTCTCATTAGCCTAAAAGTGCAAATTTGTTATTGTTAAATACAGTTCACTTGGCAGACTGACTCAGGTAACCTTTCAGTCTCACAGTCAGGGTCTCCCTCTGAATGGCCATTTTGCACCTAAGACTTCACTTTCACTTTTCCTTTCATGCATTGGAGAAGGAAATGGCAACCCACTCCAGTGTTCTTGCCTGGAGAATCCCAGGGACGGGGGAGCCTGGTGGGCTGTCGTCTATGGGGTCGCACAGAGTCGGACACGACTGAAGTGACTTAGCAGCAGCAGCATACTCATTCATGCATGCTAAGTCACGTCAGTTGTGTCTGACTCTGCAACTCTATGGACCATAGCCTACCAGGCTCCTCTGTCTATGGGATTCTCCAGGCAAGAATACTGGAGTGGGTTGCCATGCTGTCTTCCAGGGGATCTTCCAATCCAGGAATGAACACACAGCTCTTTATCTCCTGCCTTGGCAGGCAGGTTCTTTACCACTAGTGCCACCTGGGAAGCCCTAAGTATACACAGAAGTATACACAGAAGTTCAGTGGGAACCTCATCCCTTCCACAGACACAGGATGACAGAGAGGGTGTATGGCTGATCCAGGCAAGCAGACAGAAGCAAAGGAAATAGCCAACCATACACACACACACACACACACACATACACACACACACTGAGTCACTTTGCTGTACAACTGAAACAAACACATTATAAATCAACCATATCACAAAATAAAATTTTAATTAAAAAAAAAAACAAAAAAAAAAACCTGAGCTTCTTAAAACACTTTCCCCACATTGAGTAGATAAAATGGGCCCAAGTGTGGAGAAAGGGGTTTTTGTAGGATGCCTATACTGGAGAGGGTTGTCGTCATGTAGAGTTTTACCCCTACCTTTTGAGAGAGGGGTTTAAGGATCCTACCTTTTAAACTACCCCATCAGGGAAGGACTTGCCACAGGTTCGGGGTGGGGGAGGGGCTCATGGCACACTGCTCTCAGCTGTCAACCTTGTAGGGAATCCCTCAGGTGCAGAGAATAACCTTTCTCAAGATCACTGCCCTGTCAAGATGGCCCACATCCAGTGAAGGATCCAATGACAGACAAGGCCAAGCTATTTCAGCCTATCCAGTCAACTCCAATGGACCTTTCCGCGCCAGAGCTGATTGTGCAATCAGCTGAGATTCTCCCTCTTAGCTCAACAACTCCTTCTGCCCAAGCCTACATAATCTCCTTCTCTTCAACGGGTGTTGATTCCAGGGACCTTTCCCAATAAACATTTTACATATTAAACTTCACTTTAGAATCAGCTTTGAGGGAATCAATAGTGTGTTCTAGTGGTTTATTTTCAGATATAACCGCCTTCCAGGCTACAAGTCACTTGGCAGAAGTGGATCTTTTTTGCTTTTTTGAAGTATAGTTGATTTACAATGTCATGTTAGTTTCAGGTGTACAGCATAGTGATTCTTTTCCCTTATAGGTTCTTGTGGAATATTGAGCAGAGTTCCCTGTGCTATGCAGCATGTCCTTGTTGATTATCTATTTCACATGTAGTAGTGTTTATGTGTTAATCCCATCCTCCTAATTTATCGCTCCACCATCTCCCCCTTTGCTAACCATATGCTTGTTTTCTATGTCCATGAGTCTATTTCAGAGAAGGCAATGGCACCCCACTCCAGTACTCTTGCCTGGAAAATCCCATGGATGGAGGAGCCTGATAGGCTGCAGTCCAGGGGGTCGCTAAGAGTCGGGCACGACTGAGCGACTTCACTTTCAGTTTTCACTTTCATGCATTGGAGAAGGAAATGGCAACCCACTCCAGTGTTCTTGCCTGGAGAATCCAAGGGACAGAGGAGCCTGGTGGGCTGCTGTCTATGGGGTCGCACAGAGTCGGACACAACTGAAGCGACTTAGCAGCAGCAGAGTCTATTTCTGTCTTGAAAATATGTTCATTTATAAGTTTTTCCTCAGATTCTACATATAAGTGATATCGTATGATATCTGTCTTTTTCTGTCTTGTTTATTTCACTTAGTATGGTAATCTCTAGTTCAATCCATGTTGCAGCTAATGGAATTATTCATTCTTTTTGATGGCTGAGTGATATTCCAGTGTGTGTGTGTATATGTAGTGAAAGTAAAAACGTTAGTCTCTCAGTCATGTCCAACTCTTTGTGACTCTATGGACTATAGCCTGCCAGGCTCCTCTGTCCATGGAATTCTCCAGGCAAGAATACTAATGTGGGTAGCCATTCCCTTCTCCAGGGGGTCTTCCAGACCCAGAGATCAAATCTGGGTCTCCTGCATTGCAGGTGGATTCTTTACTGTCTGATCTACCAGGGAAGCCCATATATATGCATATATGTGTGCACATATATACATATGCATATATATGGGCTTCCCTGGTAGCTCAGACAGTGTGTGTATATATATACACACACATGTATATCTCACATCTTAAGAGATAGATCATAAGGCATCTTTGCATTACTGAGACCTGACTCCTGAGAAAGGGCTCAGGGTTTTCAATTAATATAAAACATCAGTCTAAGACAAGAAAATAAAATGTGAGATTTCAAATTAGCACAAGGGCAATTTTTCTTTGCCAAGCACATATTGAATTTCACACTGAGATAGAAAGTACTTAATTTTTTTACTACTCTCACTTTTTTCCTAAATACTCCCAGTCTATGACTGCAACTCACTCCTATCTGTAGAAATGAAGTTATTTATGGTCATTAGGTAACCATCTGACTCAAGGAAACTCATCCACTTGCATTTGGAGTAAAGATCCTGGCTTCTCTCAACCCTCACTCTTCTCCAATGGAGAAGAAACTGATATATCAGGAGGTAAGTTTGGTAAAAGGAGAGGTAATCCTCTCTCTTCCTCAATTGATTTGGAGTCTGCCTGCCTAACAAAACCATAGTGTCTTCTCTGTTTCTACAAGCTATAGAAGGTGAGGTATGCAGTTACTCAGTCCCTCCAGAAAGTAAGTAGGTATATCTGTCTACTTTAGGGGCAGAGTATTAGCAAGGTCACTTGGCAAACAAAGGTGTATTAGTCATCTATTGCTTAGGGGAAAATTTACCCAAAACTTAGCAGTTTAAAACAATGAACTATCTCAGTTTCTGTGTGTCAGGAATCCTGACCTGGTTCACCTGGACCCTCTGTTGCGCGTCTTTCCTAAGGCTGTTGTCAAGGTGTCAGCTACAGCTGAGGCTTCATTTGCCGTCTCAATTGGAGAAATATTTGCTTCCAAGCTCACACGATTTTTGACAGAATCAGTTTCTTGCACTATATTGGAGTGAGGGATTTATTGACTCCTGTCCAGAGGCTGCCCTCAATTTCTTGTCATTGAGTGTTTCCAATGTGCCATGTTAATGCCAGTAAGGGCAATAAGGGAGAGGGTCAATAAACAGCACCTGCTGACCAGACAGTAACTATGATCGTATGCCTATAATCATCACTATTACCATATTCTATTCATTAGAGCCAGTTACTAGGTCTTGCCCACTCAAAGGGAATGAATTATCCATGGACTTGAATACCAGGAGATGGGTATCATTGGCAGTCATATCAGAAGCTGCCTTCAACAACTCATAAGGCTCACTGTCCAGCAGCCTTATCAAAAATCCTAAAAGTTATATTCTTATCACCATCGGTCTGACTCCAGTGCCCATTTCTCCACTGGTCCCAGTCTCAGGAAGGGGAGAGAGATGCTCTTTATTGCCCCCACCCAAGTAACCAACGTGCATCCCTAAGATTGTTCAGCTCGCGGCTGAACAACCTCTCAGCGGAGAAAGCACAGGTTGATTTCTAACTGCCCTCTCAACTGTGCCTTTATCCCAGCATGGGGCAGAATCTCACTGAGGATCTTAAACTTACCCTGTAAGCAAAAGGCACTTATCCTTACAGGAACTTGAGAGAACTGACCCCATGTGCTCATGCGGGCCAGTGATCTCATATAACCATGTGCTGAGGCCAAATGTATACTTGTCATGCCAACTCCTGGGAGACACAAATACTAAAGACTCATGTGACTCTGGAAGAACGGAACCAGAGATCGTGTGACGCAAAAATCCACTCTGCATCTCCGTCAGAGAGAAGCGTTGAGAAGTGTGCCCCTTACTTATCACCACAAAGGTCCTGTCCATGTTGTAGCTAATCCAAAGAACAGGATTGGCTGAGTGACACAAGTCCTCCTGTGCTCAGGAGGCGTCCCCAAGTGCCACACAGGAGACGCTGACATTTACATGCTGGAAAAGGGCTCCAGAGCCAAATGGGAAGCAGCTAAGCATCACCTGGGACATGTATATCCCTGCTCCTCTAAGACATTAAAATGAATAAGCTCTGACAACACAAGCGCCAACTCTGTGTAGAGTCAAAGCCGCGTAAGCCCACCTTGCGGACAGAGACTGGGTCATTGCCTTACCACTGAGATCTACGTATTGCCATATGCATAGGGTGTTTTATAGATATGTGTTCAGCTGTTTCATTGCTAGGTTTTTGTTTGCTGTTGATGTTTGGTTACTAACAGCCTTTTTCAATTCTTAGTTTTACCTGTGCTACAATATATATGATTGCTACATAAGAATTCTAGATGGATAAGGAGCTACTCTGCAGTTTTTAAATTATTTAATCAGAATATACATCAAGAGTACCAAGATAAGGTATTGGTATCTTATCTGAAAGATAAGCACTGCAACCAAGAGCTAAACTGGATGCACCTGTTTGCTGGGATGTGGCGATGGATGCCGGGCATTTGCGTACGAGCAGGAAAAGAAGATCTCAAGAGAAATCTCATAGCTTAGATTATACCAGATCTTCAGAAGTGCTATGTCTTTGGTTCTGGACCTTCTGAAAGCATAGACCACTTTTTCTGGGAAATGGTGCTACCTTGAAATTTCAAGAAACCCCATCCTATTTAGAGCATTTCACTCAATCTAGAATTGGACTGTTCCTCTTCCAGTACAAAGTTGTCCAATAGATATTTCTGAGATGATGGAAGTGTTCTATTTCTATGCAGCCCAAAACTGCAGCACAGCCAAGGGTGATTATTGAGCATTTAAATGTGGCTAGTGAGACAAAGAACTATATTAATTTTATTTAACTTAAATAACCACATGTGGTTTCTGATTACTCTATCAGTACAGTTGCTAGAGAGTTGCTATTCAAACCAGCAGCTTTGGCATCACCTCCTGCATTTCTATTAGAAATACAGAATCACAGATCGATCGACAAACAGAATCTGCATTTTAACAAGATTTTCAGGTGACTTGCATACACATCAGAATTTGTAAGTTGCTGTTTTAAAATATTTCTTTATAAAATTGATTAGTTTCTGACTCTCTAAGGGAATAAAACTTCAAAGCTTACTTTTCTGCAACAAAAGCCTAAAGAATACAGTATTATTTCAGCACTCTTCCTAGAGAGATATCAATGTAGAAGGATGACTCCAAAGTTAAATCTTCCAGAGTCTTCTAAAATGTGATCTGTATTCTTTCTCCAGGGGATTGTCCCGACTCAGAGATCAAAGCAGGGATCTTTACCATCTAAGCCACTAGGGAATATCCCCCAAAACTTTCATCCAACCACATTTAACCAAGACCCTCTTTCTTTCCCATTAGGGTGGCTTTCCATGTGAGCTTCATACATGTACTTGCTAAAAGATTTCCACTGACCCTAAAAAGAGGCCTCTTCATTCACTACTCTTCTTGCCATTGAAATCAGTTTGCCAATTCTTTCCCTAAAAAAGGTCAGGCTTCAAAAGCGTATATCCTGAAAACATTTAAAATTTGCACTGGACTAGTAGAAACCACAATATAAGTTATCTGAGGACTAAAGGTGATAAGGAAGGAGCAAGAAAGGACATGCCTTAAGGGGAAATGGAAGAGAAGTAGCAGCTGTGAAGGAATAGGGAAGAGAGGGAGGCTGACTTTCCATGTAGCACGTTATTCAGGCTATGATTCCAGACGGAGAAAACGACTGAGGTCCAGAATCATATTCCTCAGAGTGACTGCAGTCACTAAATTCTAGGAATATTAGTCGCATGCATTAGAAAGTTCTGAGTACCTCCAAAGGCACCTACACTAAATCATTCTTCCTAAATTGTCGCGGGCAGGAACTCCCAAGAACCCTTCTGTGATGGTCATTTTTGTGTGTGTTATTTTCTAGTTCTGCATACACTGCACTTTTTTCCAATATTAATTCTAGAATGTTATTTGAGCATTTACTTTCCAGTCACCTTTAGCCAAATGTATTATTGTTGTTTTTGTTCAGTCTCTCAGTCGTGTCCGACTCTTTGCAACCCCATGGCCTATACAGTCCAGGAATTCTCCAGGCCAGGATACTGGAGTGGGCAGCCGTTCCCTTCTCCAGGGGATCTTCCCAACCGCGGGACTGAACCCAGGTCTCCTGCACTGCAGGCAGATTCTTTACCAGCTGAGCCACCAGGGAAGCCCAAAATTCTGTAGTAAACAGCATTAAAAAATTAACTTGTGATCATAAAATTCTCAGTTGTGTCCATTCATTTATGACCAGCGTAACATTATCCACCACTTGGGTGAAAAGTCACAACATTTTCAAATGTACAGTTTAAGTACTTGCTACGGATTCAGCCAAATTTAATTTTCTTATACAAAGAGAAATAGAAGTTAAGATGCACATTTCCAGGTATCTTGTCTTATTATTAAAATATGACTTCTAAGAGAAAGCTATGGGAACAGAAAAAATAAAGGAAATATTTTAAGTGGGATTCCCTAAAATGTCAGAAACAATTTGAGTATGTTGAATACAATTACTTTACGTTAATATGTCTGGGTTGTTTCTTGTTAGTGAAACAATGTTTGGAACTGAGAGTCTATTTCATGTAAGATATTAGATGGTGTAAAACATATCAGTAACAATAATAAATCAGTGTCAGTGCTTCTGACGGTGCATAATGTAATACCAGGCATAGAGTGGCATTCTATCTTGAGCCACTTGAGCCACTTACACCCCTAAAGGAAATGGCAGTCACGTGTCCTAAATCACAAGTTTCCACAACACCAGAGACTTCCAGCATGCCATTGCTTTTTTGGAGGCTATATGCAAAAATGCATCTGTATATAGATTCATTTTAACAGAGATTTTTGTGAGAGGAAGCTAAGTGTTCTGTATCAAATTAGGAATGAGAGTTGCAGCCAATGAAGATGGGGGGGAAAAAAAGACAGCTTATCCCTTACTGCTGGCAAAGTCAATTAGGCGTATCTTTGTTTCATGACAGCTATATAAAGAATTGGGGAGTGGAGAGTGTGGGCATTTGATATGGATTGCAAACTAATTCATTCTGTTGGCTCACATAAACAACAGTTAGTAGAATATCCGGTAGATGCTTTTTGGCCTCACCTCCCTAAAACATGTAAGGCAATGCAATTTAATACACGCAGTGGTTTTCTGTTTTCTATCTAAAAATATGAGTTTCTTCAAATAGAGCATTTAAGATATGTCGAGATCAATTCTGATTCATTAGATTATTCAATTCAAAACTAAAATCAAACTCACGTTTGTGTAATGCTCCTGATGACTTTGACTTTCTGTTTATCCGCCACATACTAGCAATACAGTAAGCATTCAATATGCATATTCAGCACCAAAATGAATTTTGTTATTGTAATTTATTTCATTGTTTAAATCTTTGCAATTTATGTATTCCTCCATCACTTCTACTGTACTGTGACTCTTGAGAGTCCCTTGGACAAAAAAGAGATCAAACCAGCCAATCCTAAAGGAAATCAATCCTGAATATTCATTGGGAGGACTGATACTGAAGCTGAAGCTCCAATACTTTGATACCAAGAGCCAACTCATTGGAAAAGACCCAGATGCTGGGAAAGATTAAGGGCAAGAAGAGAAGGGGGCAACAGATGATGAGATGGTTGGATGGCATCATTGACAAAATAGACATGAGTCTGAACAAACTATGGGAGACAGTGAAGGACAGGGAAGCCTGGCATGCTGCAGTCCATAAATAGCCACAACAACAAAAACAAAAGGCTTTCATTTGTGTCTACTTTGTCCGCACTACACAAAGACACTGGGAACTCAACAGTTTGTGAAATAAATTCAGTATCAGTTTCTATAGAAAAATATGTTAAGCATTTTGATTAATAGTTTATTAAGGGAGTCCTACTGGAGAAGGCAATGGCACCCCACTCCAGTACTCTTGCCTGGAAAATCCCATGGTGGGTTGCAGTCCATGGGGTCGAGAAGAGTCAGACACGACTGAGCAACTTTACTTTCACTTTTCACTTTCATGCATTGGAGAAGGAAATGGCAACCCACTCCAGTGTTCTTGCCTGGAGAATCCCAGGGATGGGGGAGCCTGGTGGGCTGCCGTCTATGGGGTCGCACAGAGTTGGACATGACTGAAGCGACTTAGCAGCAGCAGCAGCAAGGGAGTCCTACAAGGTATGGTGGGATTCTCCTAACCAGCACTCATTCTTATTTCACAAACACATATTTAAAAGATAAAAAATTATTTTAAGCACAAGGCTGTAGCAATTAGATAGCAATTCTGACTGCTTACTGTCAGCCAGGTAAAATGCCATGCACTCTCAATCCATTATTTCTTCTCTTTTTACAAATGTTCTATATGGTAATGATATTTCTATCCAAACATCACAAGTAAAGAAACTAATGCTTCCTTAATAGAGGACTTAAGTGTATACCCAAGATCATACAATCTGACACCTGAGTCTTCATTCATAGCCATGCTATTCTGCTACCCAATAGGTTCTTTATTTTGATGACCCTGAGAAGTTGTAGGTGAAGGCTAAGCCTGTGGAAACAGGTAGGTGGATAATTGACTTTACCATAAACTCTAATCTCTTCTGTTTGTTTCCTAGTTTCAGAAATGAGATCAGCCACATAAATTCCTTCAATCCACAGGGTAAATACAGAAAGAGATCATATGAGATTTTAAATAAGGAAATTGTTTGGTTTGAGGAGGTTGGCACAGACCAGCCAGCATGGAAAAGCACAGTTGGCTGTGTGCTCAGAGAAAACAGGTCTACAGAGAGGGAAATGAATTGTGAACCTGCCTGGGATCACTGGTCCAGGAAAGGTAGTTTGCTTGGGATATCATCATCCCCTGTTGTATCAGCAACTCCTCCAGTAAAAGATGTAAAAATGACCAAGGGGGAAAATATGAGCATTTTGTAAGACAATTGGAGATGTTTGGTTAGACAGCTATCACCCTAAACTGACAAATAATTAATAGTAACTAATATTCCCTAAAGGCTCAGCAGGTAAAGAATCCTCCTGCCAAGCAGGAAATGCAGATTGAATCCCTGAGTCAGAAAGTTCCCCTGGAGTAGGAAATGACAACCCACTCTAGTATTCTTGCCTGGGAAATCCCATGGGCAGAGGAGACTAGTGGGCTACTGTCCATAGGGTCACAAAGAGTCGGCATGACTTAGCAACTAAACCACAACAATATGTATATTTAAGCATGCATTCCCTTATTTCCTGGTTTTACTTTTTACTTTCTTACCTGTGAAATCTATACAGAAAAAAAAAAAAAAATTACTTACTTGCTTCAGAAAAGATTTCTGTCATTTTATATAAACTTTACCTCGGCTATCGTGATCCCAACGTCAATTAATTCACAAATTCTATTAAAATTTAAAATGACAATTTCAATTCTATCATAAAAAGAGGTTTAAGAATTTAGAAAACATTTCCAAGACACCCTAAGGAATGTTTTTTCTCCTCTTTTATTTTTAGAATGTGAAATTAATACAGTTTTCACTCTGAATTTTCCTATTATAGAAAAGGAAAACAACTAAGATTCTATACCCAGTAAAATAGTCTTTTAAAATTGCTGTTATTTAGTCTTTCACATTTAATATACCAAGGATTTTAATTTTCTATTAGATGATTAATATCCAGAGAAGCTACACATCTATTGGAATAGCTAAAATTTTAAAGATTTAAAAGATTAACCATGTCAAGTGTTGACAGGGATGAGAAGGAGCTGAAATTCTGGAACACTGCTGGTAAGAATGTAAAATGGTTTGGCCACTTTGGAAAGCAGTCTGGCAGTTTCTTAAAAGATTAAATATACAACTAACATTTCATCAGACACTCTGAAATTCTAAATCTAAGTAAAGACCTGTGTCTATGCAAAGATTTGCTCATGAAAATTAATAGCAGTTTTGTTCGTAATAGCCCAAATATGAAAGCAATCAAAATGCCCAAACTGTGATCTATACATACTGTAGAATTACTTAGTAATATAAAGAAATGAATTATTAATACAGGTCACAGCATGAATGAACCTCAAGATAATTATGCGTGGATAAATCCTAAATAGTATGTTGAGAGAAAAAAGCCACACATACTCAAACACACAAAAAAAGACATATCTATGACCCACCCTATTTGACTTCCAAGAATAAGCAAAATAAGCAATACTATGTAAAACTCAGGATATTCATTGTCCTGCAGACAAGAAGGGTGGGTATTGACTAGAAAGGGGCATAATTGGCCTTTCTGTGGTGATGGAAACCTTATTTTCAGTTTAGGTTATTCAGCTGTATACAGTTGTCAAAATTCCTCAGCATGAACACTTAACATCCATGCATTATATTTTATATAATTATATATCAATCATACTTTAAAAGAAGAGCCATGAAAAGTAAATTACTCTTTATACCATCCCTCACATATAATTTCCTCAATGATTTACACATTGCTATTGCAGATGAAGTTTATTTTCCATTAGTATAAAAACAAGCTCAAAACATAATTAAGAGAATATTAAATGTATTTTTTTCCATAAAGGACCTCAAATGCAATAGCAGGAAAAGCAAATGGCCAAACAAACAAGAAAAGAGACAAACAAATACAAAGGGATATTCTAAAACAAGAGCCTTCTCCAAACTTAGCTTAAACCCAGTGTTTTCTTCACGATCAGATCATTTTGTTAATTTCAGCTCATCTATGGATGGAGGTTCGTGACACTGTACAGGAGACAGGGATCAAACCATCCCCATGGAAAAGAAATGCAAAAAAGCAAAATGGCTGTCTGGGGAGGCCTTACAAATAGCTGTGAAAAGAAGAGAAATGAAAAGCAAAGGAGAAAAGGAAAGATATAAGCATCTGAATGCAGAGTTCCAAAGAATAGCAAGGAGAGATAAGAAAGCCTTCCTCAGAGATCAATGCAAAGAAATAGAGGAAAACAATAGAATGGGAAAGACTAGAGATCTCTTCAAGAAAATTAGAGATACCAAGGGAACATTTCATGCAAAGATGGGCTCAATAAAGGACAGAAATGGTATGGACCTAACAGAAGCAGAAGATATTAAGAAGAGGTGGCAAGAATACACAGAAGAACTGCACAAAAAAGAGCTTCACGACCAAGATAATCACGATGGTGTGATCACTCACCTAGAGCCAGACATCCTGGAATGTGAAGTCAAGTGGGCCTTAGATAGCATCACTATGAACAAAGCTACTGGAGGTGATGGAATTCCAGTTGAGCTATTTCAAATCCTGGAAAATGATGCTGTGAAAGTGCCGCGCTCAATATGCCAACAAATTTGGAAAACTCAGCAGTGGCCACAGGACTGGAAAAGGGCAGTTTTCATTCCAATTCCAAAGAAAGGCAATGCCAAAGAATGCTCAAACTACTGCACAATTGCACTCATCTCACGTGCTAGTAAAGTAATGCTCAAAATTCTCCAAGCCAGGCTTCAGCAATACATGAACTTCCAGATGTTCAAGCTGGTTTTAGAAAAGGCAGACGAACCAGAGATCAAATTGCCAACATCTGCTGGATCATGGAAAAAGCAAGAGAGTTCCAGAAAAACATCTATTTCTGCTTTATTGATTATGCCAAAGACTTTGACTGCGTGGATCACAATAAACTGTGGAAAATTCTGAAAGAGATGGAAATACCAGACCACTTGACATGACTCTTGAGAAACTTGTATGCAGGTCAGGAAGCAACAGTTAGAACTGGACATGGAACAACAAACAGACTGGTTCCAAATAGGAAAAGGAGTACGTCAAGGCTGTATATTGTCACCCTGCTTATTTAACTTATATGCAGAGTACATCATGAGAAACACTGGGCTGGAAGAAGCACAAGCTGGAATCAAGATTGCCAGGAGAAATATCAATAACCTCAGATATGCAGATGACACCAGCCTTATGGCAGAAAGTGAAGAGGAACTAAAAAGCCTCTTGATGAAGGTGAAAGTTGAGAGTGAAAAAGTTGGCTTAAAGCTCAATACTCAGAAAACGAAGATCGTGGCATCTGGTCCCATCACTTCATGGCAAATAGATAGGGAAACAGTGGAAACAGTGTCAGACTTTATTTTTGGGGGCTCCAAAATCACTGCAGATGGTGATTACAGCAATGAAATTAAAAGACGCTTACTCCTTGGAAGGAAAGTTATGACCAACCTAGATAGCATATTCATAAGTAGAGACATTACTTTGCCAACAAAGGTCCATCTAGTCAAGGCTATGGTTTTTCCAGTGGTCATGTATCAATGTGAAAGTTGGAATGTGAAGAAAGCTGAGTGCCAAAGAATTGATGCTTTTGAACTGTGGTGTTGGAGAAGACTCTTGAGAGTCCTTTGGACTGCAAGGAGATCCAACCAGTCCATTCTAAAGATCAGTCCTGGGTGTTCATTGGAAGGATTGATGCTAAAACTGAAACTCCAATACTTTGGCCACCTCATGCAAGGAGTTGACTCATTGGAAGACACTCTGATGCTGGGAAGGATTGGGGGCAGGAGGAGAAGGGGACGACAGAGGATGAGATGGCTGGATGGCGTCACCGATCAATGGACATGGGTTTGGGTGACCGATCAATGGACATGGGTTTGGGTGAACTCCAGGAGTTGGTGACGCATAGGGAGGCCTGGCATGCTGCAGTTCATGGGGTTGCAAAGAGTCGGACACGACTGAGTGACTGAACTGAACTGAACTGAAGGTAATTAAACATTAATATGGATTGTCATGACTATTTGAAAATAAATGTCATGCAACAGTATTCTGGGGATGCTTTGGTCCCATTCAGCCAATTTAAACTCACTTTGTGAAGTAGTTTCTTTGTTTTGTTGCCAAAAGATATATATATATTCAATAAAAAAGGAGGGAAAAGGGAAGATTATTAGTAAAAAGAAAAAGGGCAATGAAGAAGTAGATTTAAATGAGATGACCCTGCTGCCTCAGTCATTAGGCAGACTTTTTAAATTACATAGCAATTATCCAAAAGTGCCCTGTAGGAGGGCATGGCAACCCATTCCAATATTCTTGCCTGGAGAATCCCATGGACAGAGGAACCTGGCAGGCTGCAATCCATAGGGCCATGCAGAGTCAACAGGACTGAAGCAACTTAGCACAGCACACCACACCCGACTTTAGACATCAGAAGAACTAATACCAATTTGGGTACAGGGGCATCTGTGTGGGGGTCTGGTTATAATTATTTATGGATTTTTCTCCTTCATTACTTACCTCAGAGGAGAGCTAAATACTCCATGATTTTAATGCTTTTAAACCAAAGCATTTTCCTTTTAGGGCAGAGATAATTAGAGTTCCTTGAACTGCAAAGAGATCAAACCAGTCAATCCTAAAGGAAATCAACCCTGACTATTCATTGAAAGAACTGATGCTGAAGCTGAAGCTCCAATACTTTGGCCACTTGATGCGAAGAGCCAACTCATTGGAAAAGACTGTTGCTGAGAAAGACTGAAGGCAGGAGGAGAAAGAGATGACAGAGGATGAGGCATCACCAACTCGATGGACTTGAGTTTGAGCAAACTCCTGGAGACAGTGAAGAGCAGGTGAGCCTGGCATATGGTAGTCCACTGGATTGCAAAGAATTATACATGACTTAGTGACTGAACAACAACAATTTAGAATGTGTGTACACCCTGTGTATCTAGAAGTTAGAATTAAAGTAACTGTATTGCTAAGTCTCAGTGAAATTTTGCCGACTATTCTCTTTCCCAGGAACCATGATGTGAACAGCACCCCCTAGAGATGTGCAGGGTACATAACCATCTGTGGAGTCCTGCAGTCCCCCTTCCTTCATTTAAACATCCAAATCTGAATCTCACATTGTCAAATTTCCACCCAGCCCCTCTTCCCATGATAGCCATCTCTTGCATTTCTCAAAGACATTAGCTCCTGGACCTACTGTTCCTCTCTCTCTGACATTTCCTATCTCCAAATAGATGATTCTTCCAACATTCTGGTTTCTTAGAGTTTTGAACCCTGTTTATTCTGATGGTCATATTCTTCCACCTGTCTCAGTCATTAACTTACCATTCTCACACACCATTGGCTCTCAACGTTCAGTCTCAATATCACCCGGGTACTTGCTAAAAATGGGCATTCTCAGACCTCACTTCAGATCTACATTGAAACAGGAAATGTAGGATAGGGCCCAGAAATTTCTGTTGAACAAACCCCGCATGTGCTTCTGGTACTTGTTCAATTTTAACATCATTATTATCAAAAACTATAGCACCTCTATAACCAAGTTCCAAGAATCCCACACTCTAACCTCAGTTTAACTATACTGCCCTGGCTCTTACCAGAATCTCATTTCTCCCTAGAGTATAACTTGAACACTGTATTTCATATCAATCATGTTCATATTATTTTACTCACTTGGCAAAAAAGCTCAACTCTAATCAAGACCAAACTTCAACCCTTTTCTGTCTGACCTCAGAAGAGCTAAAGATGGCTAAAGAAAATCTAGTATCAACTTAAATTTGCAGTCACTATCCTCGGGGGCCCTTCATGATGCAGGACAATCATTCTAGATAGATCATCTCTATTCTTCCTTCCTCCCCACTGACGGACTATTAGGAAATTCCACACTTCTGTTCCAGTCTTCACTGCTAACTGAAAACTTTGCTTCCTATGTCAACAAAAGGTAGCAACAATCAGAATAGAACTTCTCCCATCTCTTCTATCCACCTACCAGCATCTGACTCTAACACTCTGCCTGCCCACCACTTTCTCCAACTTGAGTGAACTTCTAAGATCAACCTTTTCTACTTTTGCACCAGTTTTCATCCTCTCTTGCCTACTCAAGGGTGTTTTTCTAGTACCTATCCACTCTTTTCTGCTTCATAAGCTTTTCCCTCTTACTGGATCATTTCATCTACGTAAAGCATCTTTTTCTACATTTAAAAAAAATAACAAAACCCTCTTGATATTAATATAACTTTCTCCTCCAATTACTGCCCCATCCTCGCTATTAATAGCAGAACTTCCTCCACAGAGTCATCTATACTTGTTTTATACAATTCCTCAGGCCTCATTTTCTCCTAAACCCATTCATTAGGTTTCACTCCCATCACTCCAACCAAGTGTTTCTATTAAGGTCTCCTCTGATGTACTTCACTGGCTCAACCTGCCCACCATATTTGACTCATTCTATCCTCCCTACCAGCTCTTCCTCTCTTTAGCTTTCTCTTCACCATGTTTCTACCACATGAAAAAACCCTCCGTCTGTGTCTCCATTCTCACTTCTCAGCCACTGTACACTGGAATTTCCCAGTTCTTGACCTTCTTCTTATTTTCTTCTTATCCTTCACTGACACCCTTAATAATGTCATTAGTCTCAAGATTTTAAATACCTTCTACCCTGATCATCTCTAATTTTATATCACAGGCCAAGGCTGCTTGGCAAACTTTATACTTGTATATTTAATTGCATTAATTCAGCATTTCCACTGGCTTCCCAGGTGACACAATGGTAAAGAATCTGCCTGCCAATGCAGGAGATACAAGAGACATGGGTTTGATCCCTGAGTCAGGAATATTCCTGGGAATAGAAAAGTCAATCCACTCTAGTATTCTTTCCTGGATAATTCCATGGAAAGAAGAGCCTGGGCTACAGCCCATGGGGTCACTAAGAGTCAGACACATGGAGCATACACACAGGCAACAGACACTGAAAACTCAATATGATCAAAATTAAACTTCTCTTCTTCCTCTGCAAACCAGTTCTAACTAGAGTCTTCCCATCTCCAGAAAGTGTAACCACAAGCTTCTAACTGCTAAGGGTCAAAACTTTCAAATCTCCCTTGACTTTTTTTTCTCTCTTACATCCAAGTCATCAATAGTCCTATTGACTTCATCCTCAAAATATACCTCAAATCTCACTTTTCAGATACCACATAGCCACATCATCTCTCACCTGGATTATTGAAATAGTCTCTCAACATCATCACTTCACCTTTCAGTCAGGCAGTCAGAGGAATCCTTTTAAAAAAAAGTATCAGAATATCACATTCTTCTGCTCAGAATGGTGCAGCATCTTCCCAGGTCTTCTAGTTGGAAACTCAGAATCCTTACAGTCCTAAATAATCTGACCTGCTCCCCTTTATTTCAACAATTCATTGAAGACTGGTTTTCCCTTCAATAGTTCTGCCAGTCAATCCAATGCAATTGTTTCAAAAAACAACTTTTTTGTTGATGGTGAAATAAGAATAAAAGAGAGAAAACAGGCTGAGTAATTGAGGGATGATGACAATAATAGATAACACTTATTCAGCACTTACTATGCCCAGGAAATATTCTATGTGTGTTATATATCTATTAACTCACTTAATCCTTCAACAACTCTATGAAGTGAGTATTACTATTATGGCCCAGATTTCCAGATGAAAACAATTGAAGAGCAGATGTGGGAAGTAATCTGCCCAATGTATCCAGCTGCTAAGTAGATGAGCTGGAATTTGGACTTACACAATATAATTCTACAGCTCATGTTTTTATCCACTTGACTAAGCATGTGTGCTAAGTCACTTCAGTCATGTCTAACTCTTTGTGACACTGTGGACCCACCAGGCTCCTCTCTCCATGGGTATTCTCCAGGTAAGAATACTGGAGTGGGTTGCCATGCCCCCCTCCAGGGATCTTCCCTGACCCAGGGATCAAACTGGCATCTCGGTGTCTCCTGCATTGACAGCCTGTTCTTTACCACTAGCCCCACCTGGAAAGCCCCCACTTGACTATATTGCCTCTAAACAATAACAGATTATAAGGATTTTATTTATTTTGAAAAATGTTAACCCACTAATAAAACAGAAATGCTAGTAGAGAAAGTTGAGAGAAGAGAGTAGATAAAGCAAAATCTAAAGGTGAGAAAGAAACTCAGGTGTAATTTTAATTTCAGAAGAAAAAAAGACACATTTTATTTTCTTTACTTTTTCCCAGTTTTCCCAGTATGTCAATATTAATTGACATACAGCCCTCTATAAGTTTAATGTAAACAGAAGAATGATTTGCCTTACATACATTATGAAATGATTACCACAATAATTTTAGTGAACCCCCATCATCTGATATAAACAAAAAATTAAAGAATAGAGAAAAACGTTTTACTTGTGATGAAAACTCTTAGGATTTACTTAACAACTTTCATATATAATGTACAGCAGTTACATTGCACTGTTATGCTATTCAGTTATGCTGTATACCAATTAGAGGTAGAGCGCAGGACCCAGCTGGGCCAGGTGGCCCAGATTTATAATGGGCCCAAACAGTGGTCATATTCTTACTCCTGTAATATATGGCAATTATGTCAATGATCTATTTATTAAGGCAAGTAGTCTAGTGACCCTTTAATCTATTTCAGTTATTATCATTTGAAAGTCACAAGCTATGTCCCTTCTTAAAAGTTTCTACAGGTATGTTCAGTTCAGTTCAGATCAGTCACTCAGTCATGTCTGACTCTTTGCAACCCCATGAACAGCAGCACTCCAGGCCTCCCTATCATCATTAACTCCCGGAGTCCACCCAAACCCATGTCCATCGAGTCGATGATGCCATCCAACTATCTCATCCTCTGTCGTCCCCTTCTCCTCCTGCCCTCAATCTTTCCCAACATCAGGGTCTTCTCCAATGAGTCAGCTCTTCGCATCAGGTGGCCAAAGTATTGGAGTTTCAGCTTCAACATCAGTCCTTCCAATGAACACTCAGGACTAATCTCCTTTAGGATGGACTGGTTGGATCTCCTTGCAGTCCAAGGAACTCTCAAGAGTCTTCTTCAACACCACAGTTCAAAAGCATCAATTCTTCGGTGCTCAGCTTTCTTCACAGTCCGACTCTCACATCCATACATGACCACAGGAAAAACCATAGCCTTGACTAGATGGACCTTCGTTGGCAAAGTAGTGTCTCTGCTTTTTAATATTCTATCTAGGTTGGTCATAACTTTCCTTCCAAGGAGTAAGCGTCTTTTAATTTCATGGCTGCAATCATCATCTGCAGTGATTTTGGAGCCCCCAAAAAATAAAGTCAGCCACTGTTTCCACTGTTACCCCATCTATTTGCCATAAAGTGATGGGACCGGATGCCATGATCTTAGTTTTCTGAATGTTGAGCTTTAAGCCAACTTTTTCACTCTCCACTTACACTTTCATCAAGAGGCTCTTTAGTTCTTCTTCACTTTCTGCCATAAGGGTGGTGTCATCTGCATATCTGAGGTTATTGATATTTCTCCTGGCAATCTTGATTCCAGCTTGTGATTCTTCCAGCCCAGCATTTTTCATGATGTACTCTGCATATAAGTTAATAAAGCAGGGTGACAATATGCAGCCTTGACGTACTACTTTTCCTATTTGGAACCAGTCTGTTGTTCCATGTCCAATTCTAACTACAGTTCAACAGGTATGAGTTATCAGTAGTAGTTCAGACTGACCCTCTTCCCAATTTGTCTAAATATTTCATATTTTCTGTACTTCTTTCATCCATTCTAAGACACAATCATTTCATATTTTATTATCTCAGAAATCAAGTTATGTCTTACACTTGATTTCTGAAATTGGGAGCATTTCCCGCTGAAAGTGAAAGTTTGTTGCTAAGTTGTTTCCGACTCTTTGTGACTCCATGGACTGCAGCCCACCAGGATCCTCTGTCCATGTGATTTCTCAGCCAAAAATACAGGCGTGGGTTGCCATTTCCTCCTCCAGGGGATCTTCCCAACCCAGGGACTGAATCCGTGTCTCCTATTTGGCAGGCAGATTCCTTACCACTGAATCACACGGGAAGCCTATGTATTTCACAATCGATGGCATCTTAAATGAGATGAACCACAGCGTTTACTTTGTTTTCAGTTGACGTGAATGCTTCCAAGCCAAGGAAAGGTTAGAAACTTACCCCCAATACTCAAGATTTCTATAGTTTGTTTTCCTACAACACAAACCCTCATGTTAATTATGTACATGTTATTTTATACCCCTGTCAATCCTATGAGGTAAGTGTCTGTTATCACTTCCTTTCACAGCTGAAGAAGCGGGGGTTTGGAGAAGGTAATCCCCCTGCATGAGGTCTCTAGGCCGTGGAGCCAGGAGCTGAATGCGTGTCCTGAGGCACCAATTCTGGTCCTTTGTCTGCTCCACCATAATTACTCCTAGACTTTTGGTCTGAATAAAATTCCTTTTACCTTACACTTTAAGGTGTAAAGACTATCTGTAAAACTGTAGTTATAACTGACAACTTCTCCTCATCTATGTAAAGTATATAAGAATTTTACACAACATCCCTCTGTATTCATGAAAAATGACATATAGAAGCTGGCTTCTTATCCTTTTCTGAGTTCTTTTCACTTCTTAAGTCACAGTCACTGAAATTTTAGGGTCTTCATACTAAAATACAGAAGCCTTTTTGGAGGAAAGAAAAAGAAGTTTTTAAAAAATTCAAAAATTTCTCTGTAGCATTGGGACAATACTTTGAGCTGTTAAAGGGAATAACAATAGCCAATGTTGTTAAGCAGTCAGTGAATAAATAATCCTCAACTCCAAATTTGTTTGAAGACTACCAGAAAGACAATAAAACCACATGAAATTGACATAGACATCTGTTCCTTACAGATAACTCAACATAATATGCCAATTTGCCAATGAAATTATTACAGTCAACCCTTCTTTTCAGGTATCACAAGATATTTACCTTAAATTACCCACAAAATGGGTTGCTCACAGATGACGGCAAGCCACCCTCAGATTCCTGGGCAACCAAGCCAATTTGGATGTTTATGAAACCAAAGCAGTCAAATTTCCAAATTACTAATCTGGCTGAAGAACCAGATTTATTTTGGAAGTTTGGTGAAATAAATAAATAGTCTTGAAGCCTGGGGTTGAGCAAGATCTACTTGTAATGAGGGCTGGATTGCTGTCAAAGAGAAGGAAAAGACAAAAGCAGGGGTCCCTAGAAAAAGGGTAGTAAATGAATTTCTGAATCAACTCTGCCACATGAAGACTAAGCTAAATGCTAGTATGGTCTCACATTAGATACTAAAATGTATTTCTATGGAGTAGTAAATAAAACGGCATGGCACTAAGGCAGGAATAGATCAGCAAAGGAGACAGTATGGTTATTTAACCAAATCAATAGCAAAAAGATGGATTAGTGAATAATTGATTTTGGAACAACTGACCAGTAACTTGGAAGGCCAGGTAAAAATGGACCACTACACCTTTCTTAAAACAAAGCAAATTCCAAATGAATTAAAAATTAGAATGTAAAAAATAAAACCTTAAAAATAGTAGGAAAATATCTTTATGATCTCAGCAGGGAAAGCTTTCCAATAATCTCAAAATACAAAGTAAGCATCCATAAAAAAAAAAGATCAGTACCTTTAATTCCATAAAATCACATAGTTCCTACATAGCAAAGTATCTCTAAGAGCTAGATTGAAAGATAAATAATAACCTAAAGAAACAATATTTTCAAGCCTATGTCCAGAAAATTTTAATACCTTTTTTTAAAGTTTTAAAAAATAAATATTTTTTAAAAAAGAAAACAATAGACAAAAGAAAGGCAGAAAAAAATAACTCTGCATGAGTGATTTTCAGTTCAGTTCAGTTCAGTCACTCAGTCTTGTCTGACTCTTTGAGACCCCATGAACAGCAGCATGCAAGGCCTCCCTGTCCATCACCAACCCCCAGAGTCCACGCAAACCCATGTCCATCAAGTCAATGATGCCATCCAACCATCTCATCCTCTGTCATCCCCTTCTCTTCCTGCCCTCAATCTTTCCCAACATCAGGGTCTTTTCCAGTGAGTCAGCTCTTCACATCAGGTAGCCAAAGTACTGGAGTTTCAGCTTCAACAACAGTCCTTCCAATGAACACCCAGGACTGATCCCCTTTAGAATGGACTGGTTGTATCTCCTTGCAGTCAAAGGGACTCTCAAGAGTCTTCTCCAACATCACAGTTCAAAAGCATCAATTCTTCAGTGCTCAGTTTTCTTCACAGTCCAATTCTTCTATACATGACCACTGGAAAACCATAGCCTTGACAAGATGACCTTTGTTGGCAAAGTAATGTCTCTGCTTTTTAATATGCTATCTAGGTTGGTCATAACTTTCCTTCCAAGGAGTAAGCATCTTTTAATTTCATTGCTGCAGTCATCATCTCCAGTGATTTTGGAGCCCAGAAAAATAAAGTCAGCCACTGTTTCCACTGTTTCCCTATCTATTTGCCATGAAGTGACAGGACCAGATGCCATGATCTTCATTTTCTGAATGTTGAGGTTTACACCAACTTTTTCATTCTCCTCTTTCACTTTCATCAAGAGGCTGTTAGTTCTTCACTTTCTGCCATAAGGGTGGTGTCATCTGCATATCTGAGGTTATTGATATTTCTCCAGGCAATCTTGATTCCAGCTTGTGCTTCTTCCAGCACACCATTTCTCATGATGTACTCTGCCTATAAGTTAAATAAGCAGGGTGACAATATACAGCCTTGAAGTACTCCTTTTCCTATTTGGAACCAGTCTGTTGTTCCATGTCCAGTTCTAACTGTTGCTTCCTGACCTGAATACAAGTTTCTCAAGAGTCATGTCAAGTGGTCTGGTAATCCCACCTCTTGAAGAACTTTCCACAGTTTGGATCCACACAGTCAAATGCTTTGGCATAGTCAATAAAGCAGAAATAGATGTTTTTCTGGAACTGTCTTGCTTTGTCCATGATCCAGCAGATGTTGGCAATTTGATCTCTGGTTCCTCTGCCTTTTCTAAATCCAGCTTGAACATCTGAAAGTTCACAGTTAACATATTGCTGAAGCCTGGCTTGGGGAATTTTGAGCATTACTTTACTAGTGTGTGAGATAAGTGCAACTGTGCAGTAGTTTGAGCATTCTTTGGCATTGCTTTTCTTTGGGATTGGAATGAAAACTGACCTGGTCCAGTCCTGCGGCCACTGCTGAGTTTTCCAAATTTGTTGGCATATTGAATGCAGCACTTTCACAGCATCATTTTCCAGGATTTGAAATAGCTCAACTGGAATTCCATCACCTCCACTAGCTTTGTTCATAGTGATGCTTCCTAAGGCCCACTTGACTTCTCATTCCAGAATGTCTGGCTCTGGTTGGGTGATCACAACATCGTGATTATCTTGGTCGTGAAGATCTTTTTTGTACAGTTCTATGCATTCTTGCCACCTCTTCTTAGTATCTTCTGCTTCTGTTAGGTCCATACCATTTCTGTCCTTTATTGAGCCCATCTTTGCATGAAATGTTCCCTTGGTATCTCTGATTTTCTTGAAGAGATCTCTAGTCTTTCCCATTCTATTGTTTTCCTCTATTTCTTTGCATTGATCGCTGAGGAAGACTTTCTTATCTCGCCTTGCTATTCTTTGAAACTCTGCATTCAAATGCTTATATCTTTCCTTTTCTCCTTTGCTTTTCACTTCCCTTCTTTTCACAGCTATTTGTAAGGCCTCCTCAGACAGCCATTTTGCTCATTTGCATTTCTTTTTCTTGAGGATGGTCTTGATTCTGTCTCCTGTACAATGTCACGAATCTCCATCCATAGTTCATCAGGCATTCTATCTATCAGATCTAGTCCCTTAAATCTATTTTTCACTTCCACTGTATAGTCATAAAGGATTTGATTTAGGTCATACCTGAATGGTCTAGTGGTGTTCTCCACTTTCTTCAATTGCAGTCTGAATTTGGCAATAAGGAGTTCATGATCTGAGCCACAGTCAGCTCCCGGTCTTGTTTTTACTGACTCTATAGAGCTTCTCCATCTTTGGCTGCAAAGAATATAATCAATCTGATTTTGGTGTCAACCATCTGGTGATGTCCATGTGTAGAGTCTTCTCTTGTGTTATTGGGAGAGGGTGTTTGCTATGACCAGTGCATTCTCTTGGCAGCTTCCTTCTGTACTCCAAGGCCAAATTTGCCTGTTACTCCAGGTGTTTCTTGACTTCCTACTTTTGCATTCCAGTCCCCTATAATGAATGATCTTATTTGGGCAATAAAATGTTCTAAAACCGATTTATGGTGATGGTCATACAACTTGGTAAATTTACTAAAAATTAATAATAAAATAAATATAATAATCAAATTGTACACTTGAAAGAATTATGTGATACATTGAATGTCTCAACAAAAGTGTTAATAAATGAACAGTAAACATTATAATAGATGTTCTTCCTCATTAATATCAAAAGAAATGCAAATAGTGCCGCCTTCCTAAGCTTCCACAACAGCACATTGCCTTGGTTTTCCTCCTTCTTCCCACATGGTAATTCAGCCTCATTTGTTCATTCCTCCACATCTAGAGTTAGCTATTACCCCGGGTTCTCTACTGAACCTCCCTCCCATTTTGCCACATTCCTTTGCTAGGAATTAGCACTTGAACTGGCTGTTGGTACTGGCTTTTGTTACAATAACAACAAAGGCAGCAATATAAAGCAACATTGCAGACCTCCTTTCTAAGCTCCAGAATCATACATGCAACTTTCTGCTTGATGTCTCCACTTGGTTGAATCATCAACATATCAAATTTGTGCAGAGGAAAACTCTTTAATCCCATCACCGTCCACCCAATCCTATCATTCTCTTCCTTGAACACTCCCCTCCTCTGAACATGGTATTTCTCTTTCCACTGGTTTGTGCCAAAACTCTGAGATTCATCCTTGTTGTCTTTTTCTCCCTTTACCTCCTCATCCAATCCATCCTGTTCCTGTAGGATCTATGTCAAAAGTGTTTTTTGATTCCATTCTCTTCCTTGCAACTCAATGGCCCCCTAATAGTTCCAACTATCATCATCTCCCATTGAACAATTCAAACAGCACCTAACTGGTTTCCCAATCCACTCTTTTCAGTGGACATTGAGACACAACACACAAATTCTGCTTCAATGAAGGACTTCTTATCCAGAAGTTGGATTTGATATCAGCCCCTTTAGGGTTGCCTTGGCTTCAGAGAACTGCCTTACCCCAGATCACACTCTGTCCTGGACAAGCCCATATCCAATGACATTAGAGTGTGGAGGTATGAATGTCCAAATATCTCAGTATCACTGGACTGCTCTGGAGGATCACTGGTTCCTGTGAAGTCAGCCAAACCCCAAACCATCTTTTTTCTCTACCCAATCCTTCTTCCTTCCCAAATGTTTCCATGTATTAAGCCCTGGGTCACTTTTCTAGAAGCATCTTTCCTACTCAACTCTCTCAGACTACTTCCTCGGGAACTTAATTCAAACTAGTCTTTTTTGCTTCTCTGCTTGAAACCCTGCAATAGCATTTTTGGGGTCTTCCTGATCCAGATAGATCCCTCCCTTGCCACTCTCACACTCCAGCCATGCCACGTCTCTGTCTCCAAAACACTGATCTCCAGGCCTCAGAATTCTTGTATAGGGTGGATACTAAATAATGCTTCATCACATTAATGGGATGCAAACTCCTATAGATACAGACTATGAGATATAGATTGCTCATAGATAGTACACTTTTTCATTTTATAAGCTTCTTCCAGTAATGGCTCTGTCTTAGAAAACTTGACATTCTCTTTAGTGGATGGCACAGAGCTTTGTTCACAGAAAATGCCCAATAAATAAAACATGTATGAACCTGAACTATGACTGGGCAACAAATGTTAAATTGCAGTACCAAATTACTACCAATAAGGGCACCCTCAAAAAAGCTCTTCTACAAGAACCAAAGCCAAATCCTAGTGGAGAAAGGGGGCAGAGAGACAGGCAACATTTGATATATTGAATATATAGCTGAGATCAGAAATTCTTTCAAGACAAAATACATGCAATCTCAGGGATGACTCACAGCTAAGGTATTTAAGGCAGTAGCAAGAAGTACATGGGCAGTCTTTTTTCAACTCCTGTTTATCACAACTCAGAAACTCCCTTTCCGGAAAGATTTCCTCTTGAATAATTTCATACTAAGTCCTTTCTCTTCTCCCATTTATTCTTTGTGTGAGAAGATGCAAAGCAAAGAACCACTTTGTTCCAACTGTTCACAGTATATCCCTTCTGTCTAATTCAAAAGTCCTTTACAATGACATTTCTCTTTCAGTTCAGAATTCCTATCAACAAACTCCTGTCATTTTGGTTTATTTGTAAGTTCATCTCATTAAGATGAACTATACATTTCTGCAGTGCTTCCATGGTGGCTCAGTGGTAGAAGAATCCACCTGCCAATGCAGGATACATGGGTTTGATCCCAGGGAGAGGAAGGTCCCATGGAGAAGGAAATAGCAACTCACTCCAGTATTCTTGCCTGGGAAATCCCACAGACAGAGGAGCTGGTGGGCTACAGTCCATGGGGTCACAACAGAGTAGGGCGTGACTTAGTAACGAAACAACAACATACATTTCTGAAGCCAACAAGTGTGGTCTCTTTGAAAAGAACCTTCTTCTTAGAAGGCATCAAAAAATAAGTATGGTGATTTAAATAACTAAAGAGTTTCATAAGAATAAATAATCCATTTGCATTCAAAAGATTTTTAATACAGGACAACGATGACTATGCTGGCAGGATAATTTTTTCTTAGTCATAATATGGTTTTGGATTTTTGAACTGATAGATCAACAGATAGCTTATATTTTTAAAAATCATTATGAAACAGCTCTTTTAAGACATGAGTAACTTGGACAAAAAAAACAGGTAATAGAAGTTAGTGGAAGGAAAGGAATAACAGATTGCTCCTAAAGAAGCCAGAAACTTAATTATCACCTTAACTGAAATCCAAACACCCGGGTTCTTGTTTCATGGAGACCTACTCACAGAATATTTTCATGACTAACCCTATGTTTGCAGCTGAAGATTAAAAACTAAATATTATTTGACAAGTTTTTATATGACGACATAAAGAGTGGCTGGAGCCTGGCTGTTGACTCAAACATTTCTGCCAGCCTCTTTTGCCTGCCAAAATATAGCTTCAATAAGCACACATAAATTTTATTTTTAATAAATAACCACAAAACTGTTTCATAAACAGACTAAACTGTGGATAATTGTAGCTTACAATGAATATGTGTTACAGTTTCAGTAAATAGAAGTTACACAGTCTGAAACTGGCACGCCCTATCTCCATCTTATGGATTGATGGCAAACCAGCCCATGTTGGAACAGCCCAGTGATTTTCTTGGTAAGAGGCCTACATCCCAACTACTTAGGCTTCTGCCTTCTTGCAGTAGCCCTCCTGTTTGTCTCTGCAGACATTAGGTTTTAGAGTCCTGAGAGTTTAAAAGGAGAGCTGAGGTCTCCACGTGGTGTCCCGAAAGGGTCTTTGTGGTAAGAAAAGTTCTTTATGTCCTGACCAACATGTAGACACCTATGATGGTTTAAAATGAATAAATAAAGGGCATCTGGGGGGAATAAATACTGATGTGATGAGAAGGCACGAGGGAGAATAAACTGTTCTTTCTAACTAACTTTTCTTGGAATTTACGTGTTCCTTTTACTCAAAGGATCCTTTTGGAAAAGTGCATTGCGTTTTCCTCTGTTGGCAGCATTTTTTTTTTGGGGGGGGGGTAAGTAAATCAACTGATTTCTTAAGAAAAAGAAAAGCAGCTTATTGAAAGCTTAATGATTTTTTTTCACCTTTAGAAATCAGCTTTATTTTTAAGCTTCCTTGACCACACGTGTGCTTTGATGAACCTCCCTCCCACTCAAGGGAAGAGTTCCATGTTCCTCCAGTCCTGAGCCTTCACATTCACTTCACACTGATCCCAGGAAACACAGAGAGAAAAAAGTCAAAAGGAGGGAATTTTTTTTAAAAAAAACATCTTGAGCTTCTTTTTGAAGATGAGGAAAGGGAGTTTTATCTCCAGTAAAAACAGGCTCTTTTGCAAAAAAAAAAAAAAAAAAAAGAAGTGATGATTGATCAAACAGCATTCAGAATTCCAGGCATGCCAAGATATGGCTGTGTTAAACGGGAAAGATGACCCAAAGACCCCAGGCTGTTTGAAAATAAATAAAAGATCTCTGGCATCACGTTCTGCATTCCTATTTGTAGTCATGTTTTACACTCTACCTGTGGTGACCTTTCTCACTCGTTTCATAGCTCACAGTTGGATTTATTCAGCCGCAATTTGCTGAGAAACTCCTTGTGGAATGTACGAAAATAGGACCTAGGATGAATGGAGCAGAGCATGCGTGAGGAAGGGAGACAGAGTAAGATGGCAGCCCTGATGCCAAGAGTGCCCAATCCGAGGACACGGAATAGAGCAGAGCTATGGATTAAGTGCCACATGAGCTCAGGGAGAGAGTGACTCATGCTGCCTGAGCTTGATCTCCATCATGAGGAATGCCTTGTGGTGTTGTGTGACCTATGAAACATTGGCAGCCAGCAGTGCCGCCTCACGATTCTGTTATGCTCTTGAGCATGGCCAAGGTTAGATTTCTCGTGGTACGTTCAGCTCTCCTCCCATCTGCGTCCTTCACAGCCTTACCCAACCCTCAGCAGTATTTCTTTAAACAAACTCTCACCTGACTTCAGTTAGCCGGTTGTTTTATTCCTCACTCCAAATTTAACTCTCTCTGCACATACCTTGTTAAGCAGTTATGTGTAGAAAGCTGTGGGGAATATGGGTATGCTGGGTCTCTTTTTCTTCAAAAAGCTTATAATCCAGTGGGAGAGTTAGGCATGTAAAACTTTAACTGGGGGGAAAAATGCTGTAATAGAGGTGCAAGTAAAACGCTGTGAGTGCTTAAAAACCTAGGGGTAAGTTTGAGTTTGATGGGATCACAGTTTTCACAAAGGTTCTGGCACATGAATTGAACTAAGGACTTCCCTGGTGGTGCAGTGGAGAAGAATCTGCCTGCCAATGTAGGGGACATGGGTTCGATCCCTGGTTTGGGAAGATTCCACACGACACGGAGCAACGAAGTCCGTGCACCACAACTACTGAGCCCAGGTGCTGCAACTACTGAGGTCCCTGAGCCTAGAGCCTGTGCTCTGCAACAAGAGAAGAAGCTGCAAGGAGAAGCCTGTGCACCACAATGAAGAGTAACCCCTGCTCACCAACTAGAGAAACCCCGTGCAAAGCAATGAAGAACCAGCGCAACCGAAAATAAAATATTTTTTTAAACATAAACAACTAAGCGGCATGGACAGCTTGCATGGCGCTCCATGGAACAGTGTGAGTCAAGGACTAGAGATTCATGGGCAGGTGGCTAAGAGTGTCACCAGAACATAAATCACACAGAGGAACAGATTAAGAGCTACTGATTTCTGCCTGGATGAATCCAAAGCAAGAATAGAAGTTACTCTGAACATTTTGAAGTTTCCTTGAAAAAAAGAATTACAATGATCTGTGATTTAGAATGGTAACTCTGGAAGCAGGGAGGAAGAATGATTAGGGAGAGAGACTCAAAATCAGGAGCTCGAATGGACCCATGTTAACGATCCACTTATAGTGGGTATAGCGCACTGTAAGAGAAGAGGCCCTTAAAGCCAAAATAAATGTTTTCCTGTGTAGACAAGTCTCCACTGTCACATCTCAATGCTCCTGCCACCTTTCCTTTTCAACAATCACACAAGGGACAGAAGAAATCAGAAGTTAATCAAATAAAATATTCTCTCTTGAGAAATGTGCCTGTGCGCTCAGTAATGTCCTCCTCTTTTGTGACCCCATGGACTATAGCCCACCAGGCTCCTCTGTCCATGGATTTTTCCAGGCAAGAATACTGGGGTGAGTTGTCATTGCCTACTCCAGGGGAGCTTCCTCACCCTGGGATTGAAGCCCTGTCTTTTGAGTCTCCTGCATTGACAGGTGGGTTCTTTACCACTTAGGCACCTAGGAAGAGCCACTGAGAACTGTTGTTCCTAATAGAACTTCCTGAAATAATAGATACTGAGCACTTTAAATGTGACCACCGTGGCTCAGTGATTTTATTTTCATTGAATTTCCATAGTCCTATGTGGCCTATGCCATCATAGTAGACAGTGCAGCTCTAGAGAATAAAACTTTACTGAACTAGGAGAAACAAAGCATTTTTTTAAAAACTCTACTACCAATCATCCAACCCCAGTGGCTTCGCTGGCTTTTAAAGAGAATATTTACCTACCTCTGGGATCTTCTTGACACAGGGATCAGACTTGAGTCTCCTGCACTGGTGGGCAGATTCATTGCCACTGCACCACCTGGGAAGCCCCACAAGAACTCCACATTCAAAACAATAAGATGCAGTGCTTATATTTAGCTCAGGCATGAGAAAACATCAAAAACACTGTTACTTTCAAAAAGGATCCCTTTGAGTTATTCAGAAAGACCACCTTTATTTGATGGATGAGAAAGAAAGACTCAAATCAGGAGCTGGAATGGACCCATGTTATGGTGGGTCCATCTATCTATGGTGGATAAAATCATAGAAATCAGCAAGAGGTTGACTAGTTCTCTCTGTTTCATAAAGAGAAGAATTTACCTCCTAACTATGCATTTTCCATTGAAGGCTTCCCAGCGAGTCATCTCAGTAACTGAAGAACAGCTAGATGATTGTGGTGTGTAGTTAAATGTTCTGTAAGTTGATTTGTGGTGCTAGCTTCCTGGATCATAGAAATTATTTTGTTCAATATTTTTTTTCTCTGTGGTTTTGGAGTCAAGACTTGCAATAAGTTTCTAAGTCTCTGAGTGCTCCGTGCAGTTATTTCAAGAAAGCTCTTTTGCAATTTTTTTGGTAACTGATTCCTTGTTACATGAATTCAGATATGCATGTGTCATGGCTGCCAGTCAACTATTAGGACACAAGACCTTTTTAATTCTTCATTTCTAGCACCTCTTAAGGGACACTGTAGTACACTACGTAAAACCAGAACTAGATCATTTTTACTAATTACGCTAACAAAATACATTAGAGAAGCATTGGGGAAAATTTACTAATAGGAAGATGTTGAAATAACATTTTATTCATACATCGGTTATTTCCAGTGGAATGAGTGTTTAGAAGATGGCTATAATTTAATAACAGGACAGATTACCTTGAAATCATAATTTAAAAAATAGATGTGCCAAAAATCACAAATATGAAATAGTGTTTTTCAAATTGTGGGTTACCTAGCAGTTCAGGAAATCAGTGTAGTGGATTAGAGTCAAATTCCAAATTTAGAATAGTGTAGAATAAGACTGGATGAAATGGAATGGAATAGAATACAAGTGTATGACACACCTATTGAGGGAGAGAAAAGGCTGTATCACAAAACTCTCTGCCAGTTGTGCCCCTGTGTGTGTGTTCTGAGTTGTGATGAAAAGAAATACTTGAACAGAGCCTTACTATACAGAAACCTTGAAAGCCACTGACTACCAGATGATAGGAGTTGAAATTTCCTGCTGAATGTATTGTTCTATGTGAGAAATATTTATCAAACATCTATTCTATGCCTGATATTGGACTCAGTTTCAAGACCATACAGCTGAATGCATGCTTGCATGCATGTGTGCATGCTAAGTCGTTTCAGTCATCCTGTCCAACTCTTGCAACCCTGTGGACCATAGCCTGCCAGGCATCATAATCCATAGGATCCTTCAGGCAAGAATACTGGAGTGGGTTGCCATGCCCCCCTCCAAGGATCTTCCTGACCCAGGGATCAAACCTGGGTCTCTTACATCTCTTGCATTGGCAGGCGTGTTCTTTACCACTGGCACTGCCTGTCAAGCCCTGAATACATGTTTACTTCCCTCAGATAACTTACCATCTGACAGCATACACATGTGAATAAAATTATAAGATGATATACAAACAGTTACATTGAGAACATGGCAGAGAGGGCCCTACTTCTGCATGTGAGGGAAATCAGACAGGAATGAGAGGAAAACTTCCCAGAGGAGTATCTGATGTGTCCTAAATAGTAGGTGATGGAAGGACAGAGAGAGGGGTATTATATTGCTGTATCTTAAGGCTGACTTGTGAAATCTATTTTACCTACAGTCTGGGATGATCCTCAGATTTCATCACACACCTTGGTCATCTAATACAGACTGCCAGCAAACCTAGAGGCATACATAAATTTGAAATATTTTTATTACTTTTGAATTGTTAATATTATGGGAGTGTTTGCTTTACATTGTAAAGACTATCCCTTTTTTTGGCCGGGGGTGGGGGGGGGGGGGCGGGGGTGCTGAACTCAGTTGCAGCATGCAGAATCTTCAGTTACAGCATTCAGGACTTGAACCGTGTGAACTCTTAGTTGCAGCATATAGGATCTAGTTCCCCAATCAGGGATTGAACCCAGGCCTCCAATATTAGAAGCATGGAGTCCCAGCCACTGGACCATCTGAGAAGTCCCCAAACTATCACTTTTAAGAGTAAAATGTTTCAAATGGAAGGGTTAGTCTCAAATGGGTCAAAAGTTATATTTCCTAGGAAAGAAAGCAAATTATTTGCGTAACAGGGTGTAGAAAAATCATATGTTGTGCAAACTCCTATCTTTTAGCGGTTTGAGCAAAACAAATATTTATTAGAAAATAAAATAGTGTGTGACAAGAAAATCAAGAAAATTGGGTCATGCTTTGCATACTTATAAGGGTTACAGGACATACATCATTTAACCTAATTTCACACTTAAAATTTACATTATGTTGGGAGTTGGGTAGAAATTGAGGTCTAGAACCAGGAACATGTGTCATGAACAATCACAGAAGGCTTTTGGAGCCAATTTAGGCAGCATATGTGTGTTTTATAAGCATGAAATTACAGAGACCCAAAGGCCCTACTTCAAAATAAGACTTTTTATCAATTTCTTTTTTCTTGGCATCATTTATATTTGAGTGTGAATATATTTGGTATTCATTTTTAAAAGATCTCCTCTTTCTCTTTTTTTATATGATATCTAATAGTATTTCAAATAGTAATTCAACTCACCAGTCCCTAAATGATGTAACAGAATCTAATAGAACTTTGTTAATCAGGGCAATAGCAAAAGGAGATCATTGATGAATTTTACTAGGTAAATCACGTTTAGTCCTCCTAAATGTAGTGTATCTGTATGTGTACATTTGTGTGTGTATTCTTTCTTTAAGATGAAAAAAGAATCAATCACTTTTAAAATAGTCTCAAAGAATGAAAATAACCCTTGTATTTTTTATTTCATCAATTCCATGGCATACGCCATTGTAAAAATTGTGATACAGCATTGAGGTATATGACCTAACTCTCCAAAAAATGACCATTTTTATTTTAAATAATAACTTTGATTTGAAATGAGAAAATAAAGAATAACATTTCCAAGTTTTACCATAGCACCGTTTTTAAACAAAACTAAACCTTTCTCCTCAGGTACCCATTAAATTTTTCAGATCTTGGAAGGGAGAAGCACAGTAATTATAATTGCAACCTTTACCTAAGACTTAAAAGTTGAAGAAACCTGAAAGAACTGTAACTTTTTAAAGCAATTCTTCAGAGTTTTCCAGAATAGAAAAAGTGATTATGAGTTAGCTTGTGTTTGGGTTTGATTTTCATCCTGCAGGAGTGAACATTTAGACCAAAAATATATGGATCTTGTAGTAAAAGCTGCAGCTTCTTTCCCCAGCTGCCTGAATGCTGTAATGTCAGATTTTTCAAATTCTTCTCTATTTTAGAGGAATCAGATTATTTCCAGGAGTGTGCAGATGGGTGCTTTTCTTTCCAGCAGAACTTCAATTGTCTACCTGTTTACACAGCAGATGCTCTGTAATTTAATCCCCACCACAAAAGACCTTCATTATGATTAAATCAGGCACTAGTTTAACAAGGTACACCTAATAAGCACTTCTGGTCCTCAGATCTTGCACAAACAACATTCTTTCATTGGGCAACTTGTAAAATAACTTATGTATCCTGTGGCAGATTCCTCAGACACAAAGCACAAAGCGCTGTCTCTTGACTGACTTTTCACCTAGAAAGCAGAAAAGACACCACTCCATCCCAGAATCTGTGACTTTGGTTCATGTAACCTATATGAAAGCAGGAAAGGGAGACACTTTTTTCCACTGTTTGCACTCACTGCGGGTTTTTGGTGTACCACACTACTGAGCAGGATATGGGTCTCAAAGTACATGGCAAAAAAAACGTGCCTCAGAGAACATAACGTTTTCCAAACTCAGTTGGTTTCTCTAATTTTAAAATTTCCTCCCCTTTAGACACATGCACATGTGCGCACACACACACACACACACACACCACATAAACACATGCACACGCATCCATACAATTTACAGAAAGCGAGGGAAAACCAGAAGGGTCTTGTGGAAGGCAAACACAAGGAAGACACAGCTTCAAAAAGAGAAGGAGAAATGCATGTTAAAAGGGAATCCCACCAAGAATAAAAAAAAGAAATCTAGAGCATGGAAAACAAAGTCGTTTTCACCTCTGTAAAAAGGAAATATGCCAAAGGAGAAAAACATCCAACAGGATTGCGGTTCATGAGTATCATTTCCTTTCAAGCCCAAAGGTGCATTTTGCAGATCAGCTTCTCCTGTCTCTGTCCAGTGTTCTGGCTATCTTGTGCTTTTGTCACCATTTCTCACCTTTTCCTTCTTTTTTTGTTAATTGCCCTCCTTCTCAGGAGGTAAATAGAAGGTGGTCCCTTTATTTATAAAAGACTGTAATGCCTTTTGGATCGAAGAATGTAGAAGACCAAGTCAGGAATTTCAAACAGTCAGGCAGCATTAGGCTCCGGCAGAACTGTAGTCAGAAGGAGGGAAAGTGAGTGAGCCTGGACACTGGACAATGGAGCTGATGTCCTCAGAAATCGCTGCAGTTTATACTTTCCATTTAAAGACAACTCGTGGCTCAAATACAAACCAGTGGAGTAAAAAAGGCACAATAAGGGTTTCTAGTTTGCTGTTTATTTAGAGAACTTGTCTTGATGTGCTCCTTCCATCCATCATCCAAGAAGCAGTAGCCCTCTCTGAGTTGTTTCAAATCCATTTCCTGCAGTGGACCTCACAGCTGCACCCACCACATACGGTATGATACACTTATGCAGTAGCTCACGTAGAAACACATTTCTGGAGTAGAAAGCAATTAATGATTTGTGGTATGACAGAGATTCCCAAAATTATATGAGAAAAGAGAAGCCAGAAGCCAGAAAAAGCTGCTTTTATATGTAAAGATCAGTGATAGGTAGGTAGATAAATTAGATGTATGTATGGATGGATGAATAGATTGATAGATACATGACAGAGGGAAATCTTCCTTCTCCATCTAGCTTTATTTAAAGGCTTGTGACTATTATTTTTTTCTTTTTTTTAACTGGAATATAATTACTTTACAATGTTGTGTTAGTTTCTGATGTACAGTGAAGTGAATCAGCTATATGTATACATATAGGTCCTTCTTGGACCTCGCTCCCACCCCACTCCAATCCCACCCCTCTAGGTCATCACAGAGCCTTGAAATGAACTTCCTGTGCTTTATAGCAGAGTCCTGCTAGCTATCTACTTTATTATTTTGTGTGTGTGTTTGTCTTTTCACACAAAAGTAATATTTACAACTCACCATCAAAAAATTACCCACAATGAACTACCTAAGGGTTACTACGGATTTTCAGTGAACAAATCACGACCAACTTCGGTTCACTGGGTAGCAAGTCATCAAGAAGAAGCAGAAAATGCATCCGCAAGAGCTTAGACCTAATCCTAGCCTGATTTGCACATGGTCCCCAACTTCTAGAGATCATCTGCCCTGACACGAAATCTCATATCCCTCCCTCAAATTTCAACATTCTTTCCT
The DNA here is from genome assembly GCF_029378745.1 of Bos indicus. Classification (NCBI taxonomy): domain Eukaryota; kingdom Metazoa; phylum Chordata; class Mammalia; order Artiodactyla; family Bovidae; genus Bos; species Bos indicus. Next base: position 114,609,555 of record NC_091761.1, read on the forward strand.
CTGGCCTAGTTATCAAGAATATCTGTCCTTACGGATGATGCTAATGAAGATGATGCTGGTGATGGTGATGACAATAAGGATCACAGTCAACAACTCCCAAGAGTTACTCTTTGGCAGGCCTTAAGTGAAGCATTTTTCATGGATTCTCTTATTCAATTTTTACAACACCATAAGACCTATCCCCATTTTACAGGTGAGGATGCTAAAGCCCAGACAAAATTAAGCAAATATACTCGAGGCTGCATGCTAGTAAGTGACAGAGTCTGAGCTTGACCTCAGACAGTGCAACTCCAGAACTTGTGCCATTAACCCTTACTCTCTCTTGCCTCCCAGGATGTCCATGCAGGTCCTGAACCACTGGCTTTGTCTACAAGATGCTCAGGCCAAACACAGTGGGGGTGGCCCTTCAAGTACCTAAGTGTGCATATGTATTCAACTGACTCCATTTGGGCATATTTAGAGCCAATTGCTACACAATTGATTGGGTTATGGAATGATCCAAAAATGTAAGGGGCCAAAACAAGCAAACTGTTTCACAGTCTGGCTATTCCTTTCACACAGACAAAGCCAGAATCTCTGTGAAGGAGGCCAGCTCTGTGGCAACATGGAGAACACAGACACCTCCTGTATTCTTCACCACCCACCCAACCAGGGCACCCCAAATAGACACTATTGAAGCCATCCATCTGTGCTCTGATGCCCCAAGCTGAGATCTGAAATGAGATGTAAATGCAACATACACACAGGGAACTGAGGAAAGAGGCAGAAATATTTTTATATTAAAGAGTTAAAGAAATATCCAAAGTTCACAGTGCCCCTAATGCCCTCAACTGTGGCCATACACACACAAAAATGCAAACACACACACACACACACACAGACCCCACAGTAAGCCACTCAAATGGCAGGCAGAAACAGTCAGAGAGCAGTAGAAAAAAGTAGAAGGAAATGCTTCAAATGAGCAATGAAAATAGAAGGGAAAACTCTTTCATTTATTCTATATTGTATTCATTCACTCAATAAATTGAGTACCAACCGTTCTGGATATAAGTTAAGGAGCTGTCAGTCTAGTGCAAGAGATATACACAGAAACAAATGACAAAGCAGAGAAAATTCACTGTCGTTTTAAAACATTTCTTGTAAATGACTGTGTGTAACTACATGTGTTTGAATGGTTTTGAAACAAAGCCCATATTATACAAGGATTAGCTGTTATCCAGGAGTTCTGTGTGTGTCTCTTCCCTTTCGTTAGTGGGTGGTCAGCTATTAAATATGCCTAATTTCAAGTATCAATAAATCTTGGCTCCACATTTAATTTCCTTACCTAATTTTTTTGGCTCAATTCCTGAGTTTAAAACATCCATTACCTGACTTCACACACTCTTTCAAGTAACTTCAACCAATGTATAGAGGTGTAGTATGAGAGGAATGTGTTATAATATGTACAAGACTTGTTCTTTCTTGAAAGGATCTTAAAACTGTTCATGGTAATGAGACAGGTATACAAATAACTTTACTGCAAAAGTGGTGCAAGTTTCTGTGAAAGAAAGATAAAACAGGCTACATGTCGTGGAAGGAACTTGAAATCTTTAATAAGAGTGATTAAAAAAGAGGGCATATTAAAAATTAAATTCATTACAGGTCACAAATCTTTTAAAAAGGTAAGGCTCAATATCTCTCATGTCTGAAGACCTCAGCATTTGCTTATGTTTACATTGAAGCAGTCGATAGACTTAACCAGAACCTTTTTGGTGGTTATGAGTTTGTCATTGGTAATGCCCACACTTGAGCTCTAGAAAGACAGTAGAGCCAAAATTTCTCCATCTCTTGACTCTCCCTCCTCCTGTGTATATTTTCAGACTCCACGTGGTGACTCCTAACAACTCCAGGGTCGTACTCTTCCATGTTCAATCCAACAGAGAAGAGAATCTCCCCAAGAAGTCATGCGCATCTTCTGGATTCACTCATCTCCACCTCTGTGATAATCACTGTGGTTCAGGGGCTGTGAGGCACTGAAAGGTCAAGCTTGAGTCATAAATTCCACCCCTGGCATCAGATATGACAGCCCGACTGAATCAAACAGAGAGAGTAGAAGAAGATGGTCAGCATAAGAGCAGGAAAGAGCACATGATGCTGATACCTCAAGCAAACATCCTCTACACACATTGCATCCTTCCAAATATACATAAATCTTACATCCCAACCATATGTGAAGCAACACCGAAGAGGAATACAGGAAAATAAAAATGTAACTGTGGATTTTGAGCTAAAGCCTCTCTATAAATAATTCATTCTTTTTTTAGATTTTTATCTATTTATTTTTGACTGTGCTGTTTCTTCATTGTTTTGTGGGGTCTTTCTCTAGTTGCAGCAAGCAGGGGTTACTCTTCACTGTGGTGTTCGGGCTTCTTATTGTGGTGGCTTTTCTTGTCACAGAGCACAGGCTATGGGTGTGCAGGCTTCACTACTTGTGGCACCCAGTCCCTAGAGTGTGTGGGCTCAGTACTTGTGGCACACAAGCTGAGTTGCTCTACTGCATGTGAGATCGTCCAGACCAGGCCTCAAACTTGTGTCTCCTTCATTGGCAGGCATGTTCCTGTCCAGTGTGCCACAAGGGGAGTCCCTATATAATTGGTTCTTAAATCGATGTATGTCTTTCAGCCAGTGGTTCTACAGTCCCTTGAATCTGTGTTCTTCTTGGATGTACACTGTGAATCCTTAATCCCTCCTCCTGAATGCGCTTGTGCATTTTCCTCATTCATAGGGCTTCCCTTGATGTGGGAGGGCTTCTGAAGAGAAACTAGGTGTTCACTCTTCAACTAAATGCATGATAAAAAAAGGTAGAGAGAAACGGCATCCTTTAAACCTATTCAACATGTTGAAGTTAACTGGAAAAATACGGGCAAAGGCAGGAAAAAACCAGACCATACACTGGGTGCTTGTCCATCTCAATACTTTCTACTCAGCTATGGAAAGTATGTCATGACTCTGAGAGCACTGTTTAACACCAAGGGTGGGGAGAAGGAGGAAGGACCATAAATGCATATTAATGAATTTATCCCATGCAGATCATGCTTTTAGCTAATGAAATAGCAAACCATCACCAACACCCTGCAGTCACACCTATTAAATGCACTCAAACACTCTATCAAGAGAAACACATTTATCATCTGTCTTTTCAGATAATTACACTTTTAGAACAAGTTTGTTTATATAGGCTTTCTACTTTAGGTTGATTCAGATTCTCTTTGGAATCAAATAGAATTTTATGTGAACCAGAGCTTATCATCAGGAAAATATCAGATTCATAATAAATGTTTTATTTGTCAAATTAACAGTAATGATTAATGAGGTATACGCTGCCCCACTTGAGTGGGTTGTTCAGTTGCTAACTTGTGTCTGACTCTTTGCTACCCCATGGACTGCAGCACGACAGACTCTTCTGTCCTCACTATCTCCCAGAGTTTGCTCAAATTCATTCCACTGAGTCGGTGATGTTATCTAACCAGCTCATCCCACGCCATCCCCTTCTCCTTTTCTCAATCTTTCCCGGCATCAGGGTCTTCTCTGATGAATTGGCTCTTCACATCAGGTGGGCAAAATATTGTAGCTTCAACTTCAGGATCAGTCCTTCCAATGAACATTCAGGGTTGATTTCCTTTATGACTGACTGACTGGTTTGATCTCCTTTCTGCCCAAGGAGTGGGGCACATCATTTTAACAAGGCCCTATAGGAGCCCTTCTCAAGACAACAGCATGACTCAAAGGAATGAGTAATATTAGGAATTCCAGACATCACAGTAGATGCCAAGACGAGAATTGTGTCTTAGCTTGTGTTCTATTTGGGAACTTTCTGGTTTTGCTATTTATCTTGCCAACAAGTAGAATGGGTTTTATCTACATTAAATCTACTTATAACAAATTAACAACCTTTGAAATAAGTCTTGTCAATTCCAGCAGCCCCATCCAAATTAGATTGATTTTCTAAATATAGTTTTCCAGCAAAATGATTTCACTTATTAAAAAAAAGATAGCAAATATTAATACATGATTAAGAAGTTTCAAAAGAACCTTAAAACACACCCAGTGAAATTACAGCATCACCGACGCAAAGGCCATGGAGTTTGAGTAGGCTCTGGGAGTTGGTGATGGACAGGGAAGCCTGGCATGCTGCAGTCCATGGGGTCGCACAGTCATACACGACTGAGCAACTGAACTGACTGAATGAAATTACACATTTATGTGACAACAACTCTAAAATATTTAAATGTAACGTCCAGCACTTCAGATTGTACAATTTTGGAGGTGGGGTGGGGGTTCCTATTTTCATTGTACTTCATATGAATGGTGGCTTCTGGGGATGTTCAGTGCAATGGAACAATGCCATGCACCATGCTAAGTCACTTCAGTCATGTCTGACTCTTTGCAACCTCGTGGACTGTAGCCTGTCAGGCTCCTCCGTCCATGGGATTCTACAGGCAAGAATACTAGAGTGGGTTGCCATGTCTTCCTCCAGGGGATTTTCCCAACCCAAGGATTGAACCCATGTCACTTAAGCCTCCTGCATTGGCAGCCAGTTTCTTTACCACTAGTGCCACCTGGGAGGTGGAACAGTATATGTGTCATGTGTCATTCTCTTAAAATGCAATGTATGTATGTGTATGTCTGTTCATGTACATACATATACTTATCTATAGGTATATCTACATCTTTCAATGGCTATATAGATAGCTATACTATCTATCTATCTCAAACTAGATTCAACCTTTCTGAAATTTCTCCTCTACTCAACAGATAGTAATTGGTTTGGAGTTTCCCAATGTATTTGTAATGTGGAAGCCACCTCAAGCCATTCATATCCCCCTACTTGCATTAACTTTTGATTAGTTATATTTTTGAGTTGAATTTTCCAGACATATATGCCTTGTCTATAATTACAAGTAATCCATTAGGTTTCTTTCTGCCTATAAAATATAAACTAAAAGTTGACTGTGTGTGGGAGAGACAGAGAAAAAGTGACAGAAAAATTCAAGTATGAATTTATCTCAAAGTCATGGCAACCATGAAAATTCTCCATAAATCAAGAGAAGATTTGTCCTGGTATCTCAGGAAACAACCATGTGAGCCTATGCAAGTTACTTTCACTTCTGAATCTTTCTATAATTTTAAGCTGCACGTTTCACTTAAAGAGGATAAATTTGTTTGGAGATGATTTATTTAGTAAATTCAGAAATACACAAAATCTATCCTCAGTGGATTCAACAGCAAGAACAAGCCGTATACTTCTGTCAAGACTTAGAAAAGTCACTAGCCTAAGAGAAAATTGGGAATTCTGACAGGTGGTGCAGTTTTTCTCTTAGCCAAAGTTAATGTGAATTAATTGTAATAAAACTACCCAATTTCAAAAACAAAAACCAAGGTGGACTATAACTGGAATAACACTTAGCCAATCTATCCAAACTGGATGTCAACCAAGTTTCCAGAGTAGAAAAGACTTATGACTGGTCAGTGGTTCCCAGTACAAGTTTCAGTTTTCAAAATATTTCCTTAGGAAAAAAAAAAGGGCAGAATACCAATTTTGAACTTTAAAGTAGAAACCTTTGCCACATATATTCCTGGAATCCTGCTTGCTGCTGTCTCACTCTTTCGCCTTACCTGAACATTTCTGTAAAAGGGGACATTGTCCAATTAATATGATCCTGTCTTTGTTATAAGGCTGCACTCATCTCCCATCCTACAGAAATGAGTAGTGAGCCTCTATGACAATGTAACCTTTCATAAACTTAATCCCTCCCCCTAAAGAAATTCATTTATTCTTCTCTTATTTCCTCCTATATAGATTTTCTGATAAAATGTATATTCACACTCTCTGCTGATTTATATCTATGGGAAATCAATGTCTTCCTTAATGCTCCAGAGACTTAAATAACCTGTTCTCAGCAGCAACCAATTATGTTCATAGAGAAAATTTACCTATGAAATATTACCCAGCAGTCTTTCGAACTTGTTACCTACACCATTTCTCTGTGGCACACTGTGTATCTTCTAATTAGATGGTGTTTGTAAATAAAATATCTCCACTCCTAAACCAGATAAGGAAGCCAGAGGGCCTCTTGCTAACACAGTGACAACTAGCAATATTCCAGGCATGTGTGTCAAATTTGATTCCTCCCTACTGTTTTAAGAAATCATTGCAGAGAGGGGCAATGTGATGTTTAATTCCTCATCAACCAAGAGCCTTCCTCCTGTTCTGAATATCCCAGAGCTCATTACGTGGGGGACATTGAGTCTGGAAGAATCCTGCTGATATAACCGCCTTGTTACAAAAATAACAGCACTGATATCCAAAGTACCTAAGAGACATATCCAGACTTAGTCAGCACCCCACGGGTAGTTAGTACCAACATCAGAATGATCATCTGTCTCCGGAGTCTCAGGCCAGCCTTCTGGCTTCGTGTAATCTAGTAACATGTGCGGGATTGTGTGCTAAACTGCTTCCATCATGTCCGACTCTGTGTGACCCTATGGACTGCAGCCTTCTGGTTTCCTCTGTCCATGGAGATTCTCCAGGCAATAACAGTGGAGTGGGTTGTCGTGCCCTCCTCCAGGGGATCTTCCCAACCCAGCAATTGAACCCACGACTCCTACATCTCCTGAATTAGCAAGTGGGTTCTTTACCACTAGTGCCACCAGTGAAGCCCCTAATCCGGTAACATAATGCCAAGTAAATAATTTCATAAAGAATGTGCTGTTCACACAGGATAAAATTTCTCTCAGGGGATTGTCAGGCAAAATCATCAATAGCTTACAAAAAAATGAAAGAGAGAGTTTTCCCCTCTGCCCTGTGAACATCATCTCCAGCGAATACACCCACAGAGTGGGAGAATCCCTGACACAGAGCAGAGAGAAGGTTCACTCAATGTCCAAAGACGACATTTTACTTCAAAAGTCTTTCTCGGTAGAGGGGTATTGGAGAATTGGCAGTCACTCTATGAGGCTCCTTCATGGACAGGGCAGGGAAGCCTCAGAGATGCTCTGAGAAAGGGCTCATCTAAGGCCATCTTGGGCTTCTCTGGTGGCTCAGACAGTAAAGCGTCTCTCTGCAGTGCAGGAGACCAGGGTTCGATCCCTGGGTTGGAACGATCCCCTGGAGAAGTAAATGGCAGCCCACCCCAGTATTCTTGCCTGGAAAATCCCATGGACGAAGGAGCCTGGTGCGCTACAGTCCATGGGGTTGCAAAAAGTGGGACACGACTGAGCGACTTCACTTTTCACTTTCAAGGCCAACTTGAGACCCTTTCCATTCCTAGAAACCAAGTCATCCCACCTATAGTCCTTCTGTGTCCATAAAACTGGCTCTTCTACCACTCCTCCACCCTCCCAAGGAAGAACCCAGGAAGAAGCTCCTGCTTCTCTCTCCCTCAACCATCCTGCCATCCCAAATAGGAAGATGGCACAGACTTGTAGATACAGTGGGGGAGGGAGGGTGGGATGAACTGGGAGATTAGGATTGACATATATACACTATCTAGTGGAAAGCTGCTGTATAACACAGGGAGCCCAGCCCTGCACTCTGTGCCCACCTAGAGGGTGGTTTATGGGGGCAGAGGTAGGAGGGATGCTCAAGAGAGAGGCAAGATTCACATGGGCTGATTCATTTTGTTATACGGCAGAAACCTACACAACACAGTCAAGAAATTGTCCTACAATTAAAAATTTGGGGGGGTCAGGTACTGTTGCGACAAAGCAGGCTGCTCAGGGATCTCTTTCTGCAAACAACCTGCCTTCAGAAAACGACTTTCTTCCTCCCCTAGGTCCACCAGCCTCGTTGGAGTCTTCGTCCCCTAGCTCTGCGGCCTGGGAAGGGGCAGGTAGATAATCAGAATGGCATTTTGGTGTTGGATCCCTGCCACATCCTATTTATATCCATAAATAAAAATTCCTCTCTCCTGCCCCCCAGAGATGACTTCTGAATCGATTCAGCCTGAGGGGAGGAAACGTGGAGATGGGATCAACTGGCCCCTTTAGAGGCTTCCTTCTCCAGACAGGGAAGCCTGGCATGCTGCAGTCCATAGGGTTGCAAAGAGTCAAACATGACTGAGCGACTGAACTGAACTGAACTGAGAGGCTTCCTTGAGGAAGGGAGGGGAGGAGTGTCACATCCCGTGGAAACAGCATTCAATAAGAATGTTAACAAAAGGAATGAAGCCCGGGCCCTTGGGCCAAAGCTAAGTGGACATTTCATCAAATTTCAGCATAGAAGAAACTGAGTCCTACTGCCTATCTGATGAAACCAGGAATAGATTCATGGAAGAGTTAAAAATAGGTACAGTTACTTGGAACTTAGCCCAGAGAGATGGTTATGGAGTCAGCTACGGGATGCTGGGCCTAAGGCAATGTTGCTCGGAGGACAGAGATGGAACCAGGGGTCTGATCTGTTTTTTGTTTTCATTTGTATTTAACTGAAAGATAATTGCTTTACAATATTGTGTTAGTTTCTGCCATACATCAACATGAATCAGCCATAAGTATGCATATGTCCCCTCTCTCTTGAACCTACCTCCCATCCCCCGCTCCATCCCACCCTCTAGGTCGTCACCTGGCACCAGCTTTGGGTTCCTTGTGTCATTCAGCAAATTTCCACTGGCTATCTATTTTGCATATGGTAATGTGTATGTTTCCATGCTACTCCCTCAATTTGTCCCACCCTCTCCTTTCCTCACTGTGTCCACAAGGCTGTTCTGTCTGCGTCTGCATTTCTGCCCTATAAATAGGTTCATCAGTATCATCTTTGTAGATATCATATAGCCTTGGTAAATTTTTTAAAAACTGAAGTCATTTCAAGAATCTTTTCTGACCACAGTGCTGTGAGATTAGATATCAACTACAGGAAAAAAAAAAAAAAAAAAACCTATAAAAAACACAAATACATGGAGGCTAAACAATACACTTCTGAATAATCAAGAGGTCACTGAAGAAATCAAAGAGGAAATCAAAAAATACCCAGAAGCAAATGACAATGAAAACACGACAACTAGGGCTTCCTTGATGGCTCAGATGGTACAGAATTCCCCTGCAATGCAGGAGACCCAGGTTCAATCCCCAGGGGAAGGTCTCCTGGAGAATGGAATGGCTACCCTCTAGAGTATTCTTGCCTGGAGAATTCCATGGACAGAGGAGTCTGGTGGGCTACAGTCCTTGGGGTTGCAAAGAGTCAGACATGACTGAGTGTCTAACACTTTCAAAATCTAAGTCATGTCCAGCTCTTGCAACCCCAGGGACTATAGCCTGCCAGCCTCCTCTGTCCATGGGATTCTCCAGGCAAGAATACTGGAGTGGGTTGACATTTCCTTCTCCAGGGGATCTTCCCAAGCCAGGAATAGAACTCGAGTCTCCTGAACTGCAGGCAGATTCTTTACTGACTGAGCTATGAGGGAAGTCCTTCAAAATCTATGGAATGCAATAAAGGCAGTGCTAAGAGGGAAGTTTATAGCAATCTGCTTCTAATCCAGGCTTTGCTTCCAGTGCTGGGGCCTTGAGAAATTCTCCTCCCTGAGGTGTTTCTCTGTGAGGTGAAGTAAGAATTTCTGCATAGGTTGTTTTTCAGACAATGTAAGTGCTTTGAAACAGTGAAGAAAAATAAAAAATTAAAAGGATTATTAGGTGCAAAAAAACTGAGGAACAATGAAAGGACCTAGATAACCAAACACTGTAGTATTTTCAGGCTGTTGAGTCAGAGATGCAGGGAGAACCCTGAATAGGATAAGAGATAGAAAGGATGAGAACTGTCTTGGACAAGACTGAATCAGAGAGGGAGGCCAAGAGACACAAGGCCAGCTCAGGGACACCCCTGGCCTTTAACTCTTTCCTCTGCAAACTTGGAAAGGATGCCCCTACTTCCAGGTAGAAAAGCTTGTACCAAGCTGCACAGTGTGGTGAGGAGAACAGGGTTTGTGTCTCAGGCCCCATTCACTCTCTTAACCAGAAGTCTTGTACACTGTGCACAACCTGCCCAGCTGCACACGACAGCCCTGGATCTGTGTGAACTTGGCTCGCCAAGTTTCTCTGTTTTCCTTCTGTGGCCCAAGAAGGCTGGAGTTGTAATGATCTTCACCACTCTCAGCTTGTTTTGAGGATTATGTGACATACATGAAAGCATTTAGGAAGCATAAACAATGACAAGGATTATTACGAGGCAGCCTAACCCAGGTCTCTTCAACCAGACAGCAGAGAGACCAAAAAGCTCAGTTCCTCACAATCAAGCTTGAGGATACACACACTACCTCGCAGACAAAAGAAGTTGTGGCTTATCAGGAAACACGAGCTCACAGCTCCTTTGGGGGAATGCAATGGTTTTCCTCTTGTTATTCTTCTAGCAGTGGGAGGTCACCATTTGTATTCACATTTTCTGCAATTACCCAGAGGCTATGGTGGCATTTTTGCATATTTAATCAATCTAATGACCAAACCCTGAGACTGTGAGCACACCACCTGTATTAACTCTCTTCTCTCACTTTCTATTCACTTCTCCTCCCCTTCACAAGTCTCTCCAGCCTTTATTTCTTTTTTTCACACATTCTTGTAATTTATTCATCTCAAGATGCACTTCTGTCTCATTTAATCATTTAAACAGACCTTTGGTGCCTATTTAATTGATTCTTCCCGGGTTTTAATTTGCATCTTTGACTCTACCATCCTGATTTCTTTGACTAACCCTCTCTCTGCATGACATATGTTTATGCTTTAACAGGTTTCCAATATTCTGGAAGACTTCAGAGGCCAAGGTTGGGGGAAAAAAATGCTATTCTAAATAGAATCCTATTTGGCCAGGCAGCTGAGCAAAAACAAGAATAAACCCTCCAGCTTTGGGAACCAGACAACCAGGGTCATCCTTTAATGCCCAGCTTCCCAGAGCCAACCAGGCTGGCCAAGGACTGTGGGAATGGAGAGGGAGGCCCATTGATCAGAAACGATTAGGGTTTCCTGGGAGAGGTCTCAATTTGATTTTGTCCCTATTTGATTTAAGGTGCTATGGGTAATTTTTAGATCTGCTTTTTGTTGAGGGTGGGGGGGGGTGTTGAAATGGAAAAAACATACTAAGGAATTGATAAATTGGAATGTTTGGAAAGCAGGGGACAGACAAGTGGTTCATCAATAGTGACCTCTACATTGCCTTTGGGAACAAGATTTGTGTTTTTAATTCTGTGTAGGTTAAGTGTAATAAGAATTGCATAAAGATTCTTATAAATTAATATTACCCACAGAAGACCCATATGATAGGAAATGGGGGGTAGGCGAGGTGCTATGATTCCGACTTCATGAGCCAGTATGGCAGCTAATCCAAGAAGGTCTTCCAGTTCCCCACAGGAGGCCCTAACCCTTGGGTTATGTGTGCCGTTGAATTTGTATTGGGATCCTGCCACCAACCTGACACAATCTTTTTATTTTTATTTTCTCATTGATATAATGAGAGCCATAAGATAAAAATTATCCCTGAGTGTTATTATGCAAAGGAGTTAATATTTTTCAGCACCCAGAAATTCTACCATATGACAGGGAAGTACTGAATATTATGGATGCCACATGCATTTATTATTTTCTTCAAAGGAAAAAAATTATTACTCAAGTTTTAATCACAAACATAGAATCATTAAACTTGCAATGTGGATGTGTAATTTCTGCCAAAAAAAAAACAAGAAAACATTCCAAGTCTTTCATTTGCTTTAATGAGCTTCAGAACCAGCTATTGGCACCCAATTTTTTTAATATGCATCCATTTGCTTATTGTTATATTTAAACACTCCTTCATGAAAAGTGGTTGATTCACTTCAAATGGACAATGGATTTTTAACAAACCAAGACCTTGTTTTAATGGATAGGATAGGCTGCCTTAATCTTTGCCCTTGAATCAATGAAAAGACCTAGATTCTGAATGTACTTATGTAATGTTATAAGTAATTTCAATTATGGTTTATGAAATCTCAGTCACTTGTGGATATTGAAATAAGAAATACAAACTGGGCCAAATCTTTCAATAGATATATTTATCTTTGCTCTTTTGGCCTTAGGCATCAAATGTCCCACCTGTGAGCCTGGGCACTCTGATTGGCCCCCCAACATCACTAAATGGCTATTTCAGATGCTCCAAGATTATTCCATTGTAATTAAGTTAGTAGCAGAGTAGGCCAGAGCTAAGAGGCTTGGATCTGGATATTAGGAGATAAGCAACTTAGCACACAACACAGCACAGGGGGAAAAAAAGCAATTAAAGGAGGCCAAGATTCATACAGGAGAAAAAGGAAAGAGATCAATGCACAAGGCTACCTCATTCTGAAGTTTGTTCATTGCATAAAGATACCAGAGAAAGCCACTGAGTCTGGGGGATCCCTCTCCGCTCCTCATGGAATCTGTCCAGGAGCATGGTTGCAACCACCTGAAAGAGGTGACTTTCTCAATCATATGAATGCTTCGAAATCCACACTCAAAGGTAGATAGGTTCCAGCCTTAAACCCTGAGTCTCACACAGAGGACTTTAGTCTAGAATTATTAACTCCAGGTGAGGGAAGAGTCCAAAGGCACAGTAAGATCAGTGCTTCAAAGAGTGTTAATCACTGCTGTGCCCAGAGTTTCGCTGATGAAATCAGAGGGAAAAGAGAAAATGGAGGAGAGAGAAGTATTCTTTGGTTGGACAGAACTAGAGAGAACAATAGGGTGTACAGATGTTAAAAACTTGTTTGCACAACATGAGAATTGCAACTTAAGTTTTATTGGGAGCAAAATGAGGACTGCAAGGAGAGTCAAACAGTCGATCCTGAAGGAAATCAGTCCTGAATATTCATTGGAAGGACTGATGCTGAAGCTGAAACTTCAATACTTTGGCCACCTGATGTGAAGAACCCACTCATTGGGAAAGACCCTGATGCTGGGAAAGATTGAAAGTGGGAGGAGAAGGGGGTGACAGAGAATGAGATGGTTGGATAGCATCACCGACTCGATGGACATGGGTTTGAGTAAGCTCCAGAAGTTGGTGATGGACAGGGAAGCCTTGTGTGCTCCAGTCCATGGGGTAGCACAGAGCTGGGCATGACTGAGTGACTGAACTGACTGAAGTGAGGACTACAGCCTGGTAGCAAACATTTCAGATAGCTCTGAGAAACTGTTCCAAGGAGGTGAAGGGAGGACCTATAACATATAGGAGTTTTGCAACAAAAGGCAGGTAGTCAGGTAGACAGGAATAATGAAAGATTACTGTTAATTAAAGAAACCAGATATCTCAAGTTAAGGAATTTAGCACTTTTCTATGTATGGAAAGATATGAGTTTGATGGTGTTGTTGAGTCACTTAGTCGGGTACAACTCTTTGCAACCCTCATAGACCGCAGCACACCAGGATTCCCTCTCCTTCATCATCTCGCAGAGTTTGTGAATGACACCATCTACATCATCCTCTGCCACCCCCTCTCCTTCTGCCCTCAATCTTTCCCAGCATTAGGGTCTTTTCCAATGAGCCGGCTCTTTGCATTAGTTGGCCAAAGTATTGCTGCTTCATTTCAGTGTCAGCCCTTCCAGTGAAAATTCAGGGTTGATTTCCTGTAGGATTGACTGGCTTGATCTCCTTGCTTGTCCAAGCAACTCTCAAGAGTCTTCTCTAGCACCACAATTCGAAAGTATCAATTCTTTGGCTCTCAGCCTTCTTTTTGGTCCAACTGTCACATCCATACATGGCCACTGAAAAAACCATGACTTTGACTATACGGACCTTTGTCCACAAGTCTTGTTTTTTAGTCACTCACTCGTGTCTGACTCTTTGCAACGCCATGGACTGTGGCACAAAATCTATGCTCACTGAAATTACTCCTTTGATAGGCACCTGAGCTATCTGGGGCCAGTATCCTGTTTTTTCACATTCTGAGTTCCTCAGGGCTCACTATAAAGAGTGCCTGCACTCTGATGGCTGCTAGATGGCAGGTATTCTTTACTGCCTGAGTTCCTTTCAGGGCTCACAAGCTCACCATCCATGATAGCTGCACTTGCTGATGACTCTGACATCCTTGTTTACTGATATGAGGAAATATACTATTTCTCATAGGCATATTCTGAGAACAAGGCCAGGGTAGCTGAATGAGGCTTTCTTACAAAGGAGATGTCAAAAGAGATTTGATGGAAGAGTACATGTGCAAGAACATCTTAGTGGTCTAGCCCTAGAAGGCAAACATCTGTTATTTCTAAGTCTTGCCATCTGGTTGAGCTGCCTAGAGAGCTCTAGATTAGATGAAAGGTCTAGGCTTTGTACACGAATTGAAAGGGAGGTATGTGCTCTCAAAGGAATGTAAGAGCCACAGAACAGGACCATAATGGAACCTGCCACCACAAGCTGCTGGCCTAAGGCCCTTTCAAATTTTCCTTCCTCTGGGCAAGATTAATTCTATAATCTAGTGACTGGACAGAAACTATAGAAGTATGGAAGTGGCAGGAGCTTCTGGTGGGGAGAAAGTTCTCAGTGGTTCTAGCACACAGGGTCAGGAAGTCAACTGCCCATTGTTGAGAAGAAGCAGATCGTGATATGGAAGTGAAGATGGATGCAGCTATTAACCAGCTGCAGATGAGAAAACCCTCTGGGAAAAATAATAGTGAGGGTCTCAGGTGCCATGCTTACTTAAAGGAGGTCATTCTCTGTGTTAAAGTGATTCTTCCGTTATTTTAAAATGTTTTCCTTTGAGTCTGACTTGAAAATCTGGAATTGTGTGTTATGGATTCAATTTAATTTTTCTCTTAAATTGCTAGTCAGTTTTCCCAACACTATTTATTGAACAGTTATTCCTTTTCCACTAATTTGAAATACTGCTTTAAAAATATACACTAGGGACTTTCCTGGTGGTCTAGTGGTTAAGACTTTTCTTTCCAATGAAGGGAGTGCAGATTTGATCTTTGATTGGGGAGCTAAAATCCCACATGCCTCACAGCCAAAAATTCAAAACATGAGAACAATAGATTGCAACAAATTCAATAAAGACTTTTAAAAAATGGTCCGGATTAAAAAAAAAAAAAACTTTACAAAGTATATATGTAAAATACACAAAGTTATTTCACAGAATTTTTTTGGGAAGAAAATAGTAATAGTGAAATTCAAAACATCTTTGGACAGAATCTAGCATACAAATAATTGTCAGCAATTCTAGAAGGTATAAAGAAAGGAATCAAGATAGAAATTATCACTCAGTAGAAAATAGACATTCACTAGGTATTTTTACACCTAATGTTCAACTTTTGTATGTACATAGATGCACACATAACAGTGAAATAGACAAGATATGATATGATAAAATATCATATAAAATAGTAAAATATCTGATTCCCCACATATTCCCACTTGAAATACTAAACCCTTCTGGATGACAATGCGCTCTGATAGAACCCCACACTCTGTTGAATTGTGTCTCCTGAAAAGATGATAACTAGGAGAGAGACATGGAATGTGTTGTCATATCTTACATATGACAAAAAAAAATAAAATAAAATCCTGACTATATGAGACTGATGTTCTACTATATTAAAATTAAGAATTAATTTCTTAATTTATTAAAACTGAATCAACCTCAGTTCATCAATTAATTAAGAGATTACAAAAGCAGCACATGATGGCTGGATGGCATCACTGACTCAATGGACGTGAGTCTCAGTGAACTCCGGGAGTTGGTGATGGACAGCAGGCCTGGCGTGCTGCGATTCATGGGGTCGCAAAGAGTCGGACACGACTGAGCGACTCATCTGATCTGATCTAATCTGACAATGTTTTTATAACATTTTGTGTCCAAAATATTTTTTAATGTCTACAAATTAATAAGAAAAATTTAACAACCCAATAAGAAAGTGGGCAAATGTGAAGGAGCGCCTCACACGTGGATATCCAAATGCTCAATAAACAAAAAAGAAAGGATGGTAAAGACCATTACTATGCTGAAAATGCAAATTGAATGAGCTACCACGACACACTCACTACAAAGGGTAAAATTAAGAAGGATGACTATGACACATTATTAAATGTGTGACAACTTGAACATTTAAATACTAGTGGTGAGATACTATAAATACCATAATTGGTAAAATACTATAAATTGGTACAACTGGTTTGGAAAATAATATCTACTAAACCTGAACATATGTCTTAAAACCTTCCAATTCAATCCCTAGGAATACTTGTAACAAATGTGTGCTTGGGTGCAACAAAAGACTGACACAAGAATGCTTAGAGCATCTCTATCCATAATAGTCCGAATGAGAAACAACACTAACGTCCACCAACAGTAGAATATATAAATAAATATTAACATGTTCATACTATGGAGTGCTGAATAACAATAGAAATAAGCTATTGCTACTTAAATAGTATGCATGAATCTCACAAGTATAATGTTGAGCAAAAGAAACCAAATATAAAGAAATTTGTCACTGCATGATTCCACTTATATGAAGTTCAGAAAGTAAAATGAATCCATGGTAGTAGAACTCAAGGTATTTTTCACTTTTAAGAAAGATAGCTACTGAATAAGCAGAGTCCAAGGGAACATTTCTTGGACCCTGGCGTTGTTCAGTCACTAAGTCATGTCCGACTCTTTGCGACCCCATGGACTGCAGCATGCCAGACTTCCCTGTCCTTCACCATCTCCCAGAGTTTACTCAAACTCATGTTCGTTGAGTCAGTGATGCCATCCAACCATCTCACCCTCTGTCGTCCCCTTCTCCTCCTGCCTTCAGTCTTTCCCAACATCAGGGTATTTTCCAATGAGTAGGCTCTTCACATCAGGTGGCTGAAGTATTGGAGCTTCAGCTTCAGCATCAGTCCTTTCAATGAAAATTCAGAGTCAATATCCTTTAGGATTGACTGGTTTGGTCTCCTTGCTGTATAGCAAAGTTCTATTTCTTCACCCAAGTAGTAGTTACATGGTTATATTCACTTTGGAAATTCCTTGAGCCATCTACTTATGATCTGTGGGTTTTTCTAAATATATAATATAGTAAATTTTTTTAAGTTTTCTTTAAAAAAAAATTATAACCGCTATAAACCTCAGTGATTGCACTTTGCTTAGAAGTTCTTATTCAGCACTTGGAAACATTGCCACATATGTTTCATAAGTGATGTGTTTATTAACTATGTTTAACTTATGTTTATTTAGCATTTTACAATTTTTCAAAACACTGTATATCGTTGTATCTCAGCACTGTGACTGTACACCCAGAGAAGTATTGAGAAGCATTCACTGAAAATGACACACTCAGAAATAGACATGCATAGCTAGACATGAGAAAGCCATTAACATAGCCTTGCACAGAAAAACATATTTGTACATATTCGTGACATATTCTAAAACATGTGTCCTTCTAAATGACACATTCTAAACCAGTCCTTCCTCTGAAGATTACGAGAAAGAAAAGACTACTATGTTCCATTCACTGGAAGATTTAACATAATTACATCAATGTAGATGGTTGGATGGCATCACCGACTCAATGGACATGAAATTGAGCGAACTCGGGGAGATAGTGGAGGACAGGGAAGCCTGGCATGCTGCAGTCCATGGGATTGCAAAGAGCTGGACAGGACTTGGTGACTGAGCAACAACCTCTCAATAACACTGAATTAGGCACTGTCATTGCAGATGAGGAAACTGACAAATGATTCTCATTAACTTGCCCAAAATAATGGGGCAGTAATAATAGTGTCAGTAACCACCAACACATAGATTCAGAATAGTGCTGTGCATTCACTGGAAGGTGGCAGAAGAGTCCATTTCTGCTTTTCTACTTTCTTTACCTATACACTTTAGAGAGTCTGTCAAGAAAACTACCCTGTCCATCCCATCTCCTCCACGTGACTCAAAGTAGGCAGATGGGAATCTATCTGCCTGAAAGTTGATCCTGAAGACAAGGGCACATGAATTGGTTTCACCCCAGGTGTGACATTCTTGCCTTTTCTACTTCCTAGATTCCCAAAGGGAACCATGGTTCCTTCAGGGTTCTTCTAGATTCTGTGAACAACCACAAATCTTTCCAGTAAATCGCTTTTCTTAAGTAGGCAAAAATGGGTTCCTATGGCTCCAGACCAAGTACTCATAGAGGAATAATCAAGAAACATCTTAGAGTGATAAGAAGGAGAGCCAGAACAGACTGGTGACTTCCACAAGCTTCTTTATGCAGAGTGGACACATGTACCAATATCAGATCACCACTAATGTTCAAGCCTTCAGTCTGTGCTCCTCTCCAAGTGACAACTTTTGTCAGTGAGTTGCTGAAACAATAACTGTGGTTGTATAAAGGGTCCTTTTATAATTCCTCCATTTTTTCAGGCTTCTCTTCAGCTGTAGCAGATTTTGTCAAGTACCATGATCCATTGGCCAGCATGTTCCAAGTGCCATTTCCACATTTTGGTAGTTAATCACTGATGGCTTTGTATTTTTCGTTCACGTATCATCTCTTCCATTTGTTTGTTTGTTTCTTATTCTTTATACTCCCCGTTCTGTTCAGCTTAAGTTTAGCACTTTGAGGTTGATCTGAAACCACAAGTATAGGATGATTGCCTCCTATATTCAGTATTTAAATTTCAGTAGTCACTGGGCTGAGGAAGGACCCTTTGTTGATAATTAATATGGCCCTAAAGTGTTCACCAACCTTTTCTGCATCTGCTTCATGAATAGCCCCATCTAGTCAGGATGTAGAGCAAAGGCATTCTATCTGACTTTCAGAAATGTATATCTCTATTAGCTCCATGTGACATTCCAAAGCCACCCTAAAAGGTCCCTCTTCAAAACACTATTAGATACAATCAACTCTATCAGATTTTTATTCCCAATGTTATCTCTTAGGTTGAATATTCTGGAAGATGAAATTAGGCTAAAGTCTGATTACAATCAGAAAAAAATTCCATTTATATTTGCAGTTTTGAAATTTATACCAGAACTTAGATCACTGGATAGAACCCGAGTAGCATTCTAACATTCTGTGTTATGTGCTTGGAATCTCTCAAATTCCATCAGACACTCAAATTCATGCAGCCACTAAAGGGTTTGAATAACAAAGTTGGAAAAGGACAGCCAAAAACAATAAATTGGCCTCCATGGTCCGAGCCAGACTCAGTCATGTATAACTACTGAGCTGGAATAAATAAGACCTCTGTTGAAAATGGTAATAAGGATATCAAAAAAACTAAAAGAATAAAGTCAAGAAAAAATCACAAAAGTTTGTTCTACAATTTCTAAAACATCAAAGCATCAATTTAATAAATGATATCATGCCCTACAAGGAACAAAATTAAACCCTGATGTAAATAAGGAAAAGTCACTTTGATTAAGCCTGAGAGTTCCTGATATTGAGAGAATATCTCAAAGAAAACTATTTTCAAAAATTTCCCCAACAGTACCATAAAAACAAAGGGATTTGGAACACAAGCCCATTGGTAGGTTGGGTAGCACATCAAAAAGTAGCCCATCTCGACTATTATCTTTTAAGTTTTGTGTTTGTCCTAAAATATCATGGTAGTTTTTGCACTATTCTTTCATAGACATCTATATAAATGTTAAAATGAGTTAATTTAATTATCCTTGGGACAGTTTTAAAATTTATTAAATTTTGAGTAAAGTCAGTACTTGGAAAAGATATGTCATACTGATCTTAAGCGTTATTGAACTCTGACATGCCACCAACCTACCCATGAAGGCACAAATAGTCCAGGTGAATAAGCATAGTTTCAGAAGAATTCACGTATTTTCCAACCGATTGGCCAGCAAAGACTAACTGATTACAT
Source organism: Bos indicus (assembly GCF_029378745.1). NCBI lineage: Eukaryota > Metazoa > Chordata > Mammalia > Artiodactyla > Bovidae > Bos > Bos indicus. The sequence goes on from NC_091761.1 coordinate 114,629,352, forward strand.
GAGTATAACATCAGGAAGTATGCTAAGAAGTGTGTATTCCTAGAATATTAGAGAACTGATTTGGATGCTGTAATGGAAAGGCCCAAAATAATAATGGCTTAAATAAGATGCGTGGTTTTTCTTTTTTTCTTTCTCATGTAAAAGTCTTGGCTGATGCAGTAACCTCTTTTGAAAGCCAGGATTCATCTGCCTTGTTGTTCTGCCATCCTCAATACAGTCCAGGGTAACTCCTCTAGTTCCTGCCATTGTGTTCACAACCATCAGCGGGCAGCTCTCCTGCTTTGCAAGTTGTGTATGTAGAACAGATTCAATAATTTTATCCATATGAAACTGAAGACATTACTACCTTGTCTTTTTTTCAAAGCATATTTGGCAACACATAAATTAAATGTAGGACTGATATATGAGACTTTATTGTATAAATATTTCCATTTCTCTCACTCCTGAATTTCCATTCTTGCCAGCAAATTCTTGCCCTTACTTTCTTGCAAAAAAACAAGGTCACCAGCCTTTACCTCCCTTATCCATCCTGTTCCCAATGTGTTTTTTTTTTTTTAAAGGATATCCCTTTCTAAGGTAAAGAGCTCTTCACCCATCTCCTGAATTCCCATTTCTGTCCAGCTCAGGATACTCATTCTATTATTCCCAGCCATCTTCTAAAGCTCTATTTCCTCTGAGGAATCTCTACACATTGTATATCTCACATGCCGACTCATTTTGCAAATGTCTTTCTTAACTCTTCTGTTTTCCTTAATTACAGTCATGCGTCCATCCATTCAATCATGTATTCATTTTTGCCCCCCTAGTTCACTCTCCAATGCCCTGAAATCCACTCTCTGTTTATAATCTTCCACTCATATGTGGCCATCCATCTCCCACAAAAAAAAATAAATTAAAAAAAAAAAAACTGATTACTCTCTTTTGGCAAATAAAAGATTTTTTTCACAATGTTTAGACTTGACTTTTAAGCACAATGGGGCAGTGAACACCCATCTTTTTCAAGGACTCTATTTGACTACCACTTCTTTTTCCTGTGTGCTACTGCTCATTTCTGGGGTTTCTCTGGTGGCCTACCAATGCAGAAGACACAGGTTCGATCCCTGGGCTGGGAGGACTCTCTGGAGGAAGAAATAGCAACCCACTCCAGTATTCTTGCCTGGAAAATCCCACGGACAAAGGAGTCTGGCGGTCACAGTCTCACAGTCCATAAGATTGTTAAGAGTCAGACACAACCGAGCAACTGAGCACACACACACTGCTGATTTCTACTTTTTGTCCTTCCTCCAGCCACTACTGAGAAATTTTCCAAAGCTGTTTTTGGCCCTTTATCTAAAGCATCAGATGTTATTATTATAGTTTCTCATTATTTTAAGCATTTCTTCTATGCTAATGGCTCAGATCTCTGCCTCCATTTTGTTTTCTTGGGTAATTCTGGCCTGAATCCCCAGCTACCTAAGGACATGCCTATTTGCACAATATCCAAATCAACCTGAACAAAACCAAATTCATCTCCATAAAAAAGAAGACTTCTACCCATCCTCCCTAGCAGTTTTATTTTCATAGGTACTCCAAGCAAAGAGTTTAAAGACATCTAAGTTATGAAGAAAAAGAAAATAAAAAAGGGCAACCTCCATCCACCACCATAACATCTCCCATGTATTTATTTTATTTAAATCTACTTTTCTGGATGCATATTAGGCTTAAAATATAAAGCATTCTCAATCTCTTCTAATCCTATGGGATGTGTGTGTATGTGCTTAATAGCTCAGTCATGTCTGATTCTTTGCGACCCTTTGGACCGTAGACTGCCAGGCTCCTCTGTCCATGGGATTTTTCAGGCAAGAATACTGGAGTGGGTTGCCATTTCCTCTTCCAGGAGATCTTCCTGACCAAGGGATCAAGTCCCTATCTCCTGCATCTCCTGCATTAGAGGTGAATTCTTTACCTGCTGAGCCACTGGGGAAGCCCCTGGGATAGTCCTCAACATTTTAATAGCAACAGTCCACTCTAGTCCTTTGTCACACGCTGTTTCGTGGGACATATGATTGTTGCAAGCAGCTATATCTTGTCCTTTGTCATTTATGTGGTAAGGTCTTTAGAATGCTCCAGCAACATATAAACACAAGAAAATTTCAACACATATTTTCTGAAATAAGATTATTTTTCAGCCCAAGTACCGATATATTAGTATTGTAAGAATCATGTTATAGAAATGAAAATTTTCTAGTTCAAAATTTCAAAAAAAGACCAAAGTGGAAACAAACCCATGCTATGTATTATGAAATGATGAGAGCACAAGTGATAAGGCATTATAAATTAAAGTACTCACAAAAATTAAAATTATTTCCATTTAATTGAGAGATTTTTCACTTCCTCTAATGAAATGAGGCAAATGTAATTAAATAGCTAAAACAGAGAATGATAAAAAGAAATGTTCTCTTACTTTTTCTCATTTAGAACTCACCCGTCTTTCATGGATTATACTTAATACCAAGTAAACTGCTTATATAGATACATATTTTTCCTTTGAACAACTCCTACTTAGTTTTTTAACATAATTTTTATTAAACAAGACCACACAAATGGGTAGGAAAGAAAACATTTTGTCAGCTTTATGCTCGGACACTTACGCTAAAGTATTTTTGCCAAGAAGGAATAGACTAAACATACATCAAGCCAAATGGAGACGTTGACTTTAGCGACTGGAGGTACTTATGATTTAAGACATTAGACCATGATTTGAGAATGTTTGGAAAGATCATGCAATCACTTTATATTTCTGACAATCACTGTCCAAAAATCTGTGTGTGCAAAAGATGTGTAAACATATATGGGAGGTTAATACTATTGTTTTTTAGCTATATTTAAGTTTTAAACCAACTTTACAAACATTTTTGAGGGTAGATTCATTTTTTATTCCTGTTTGTGGAGGAGTTGGGGTTTTACTTTTTTAAAGAAACATAAAATTTATTGTGAGTATTCCCCTTGGTCACCTCTGTCTTAAGCTTAGCACTTTTCATCCCAGGGTTCAAGCTCCAAAATGCATTTCTTTGCAGTATTACAGAATTGTCAGCCATGACTCATTCATTTGGTTTAGAATTTGTCAAAAGGATTAGTTTCTACTAAACATTATTGCTTCTTCTGAGGCAGGAATGCCTTTCGAGTGGGGCACAGGAGTGAATTGGGACAGTGGTAACCCTATTCATTCATCTGGTATTTATTTTTGAGCATTTACCATGTGCCAAGCCCTATGCTTGGTTCTGGTGATGCAGCAGTCAAAGTGACAATTCTCATCAAATTTGCATTAAAAGGAGCAGGAGGACATTCAACAATTAATTACACAATAATTTAAACACAATAGTGATAAGCAGTATAAAGGAGAAAAATAGCTTGGTAACTGGGAGCCCTTTGTGAACTAGCTCCTTCTTCTGTAACCATGATTGCTTTATCCTCTGTACCCACCGTTTATTCCAATCAGAGATTTTATTTAAACTATTTGTAACTAACTAACTCCCAGAATGTCACTTGTAAATGACTCAGCATGACTCTGCAAACTTTTCATAAAGATCAGAGTACAGGATTTTGAAACACAACCAACTTGTTTTGACCAAACATAACCTATGAAATTCGACCAGTGTAAGTTAAATATAAACAAGTATCTTTAGGAGTAAACATACATCAGACAAGTTCAAAATGATGAATGGCAAGAAGTTCCCAGCATAGCCACCCACAGCTTCTCATTAAAGACACACTGACAACTCACCGAAAAACTCTGATTGATAGCCTAAAACCAGAATCTAGAAGGAATTGGCATTAATTATAGAGGAGACAGATCTGGATTGTGAAGCATCTATGGAGGCTTAAACCCGGGGATTAGGAAATGAAGAAAGACTGCTTGACAAAGAGGTTTTGCGCCTTTCACACCGTTGCTGGCCAGATTCAGAGTCGTAGAGCCCCTACTTAGCAGAGAGAGAATAAGCAGATGGCAATAGGACCCCTGGGAATTGCTCTAAGAGGCCAAGTTGTGCTGACACTGGACAAGATTTGCTGTAGATGAGGCAGGAATGCAAAAGACTTTGGACCAGTACTGAGTATAGTAAATTTTGTTTTATATTTAATATTATTATCAAAAATAGCAGGATAGAGAAGATACTACCACAGTAGAGTAATTAATAATAATTTTGTGTGTTCAGTCGTGTCCAATTCTTTGCAACCCCATGGACTATAAATTTCCAGGCTCCTCTGTCCATGGGATTGTCCAGGCAAGAATACTGCAGTGGGGTGCCATTTCCTCCTCCAGGGGATCTTCCTGTCCCAGGGAATGAACCTGCATCTCCATGTCCCCTGCACTGCAGTCAGATTCTTTACCACCGGGCCACCTGGGAAAGGGACACAAAAGCTGTCAATGAAAACCTTCCAGAAATAAGGTCCTGCTTAAAGAGCCTGCCCTCCATCTGAAAGTCTGAGAAAGCTACTAGGTCATCACATAGTAAGGTACAGAGCAAGTACAAGGACAAATAGCCCACTCAAATGATCCTACATTATAAAAGTATCAGATAAAAGACAAAGGGGAAGGAAACATGTAAAACTACTATAACAGAATAACATCTGAAACTCAAAGCGGGAGTGTGTCTTGGTTTTAAGAGTTGAGTGTAAGGGAGTATCTAACACTGAAACATTGGGTGTATCCGTCCTATTATTAAACTGTCTATGGAAGACCAAGCTGATACAATTAGCCTTGTAATGAAATAAGGTGTATAATATGAAAGGAAGAAACAAAATTATGATTCTTCACAATAGGATCAATACAAAACAAATAAAGCAGAATTAATATTACCTAATAATAGATCTTCTTTTAATAATAAATGCTTTTAGTATTTTAAAATAAAATCATACATAAATCATAAAGACTCATATCTAAAAAAAATTTTTTTAGAACTTTACTCAGACTCAAAATACTTTGTGTGATGAATGGGTCTTCCTGTTTAGGAAGTTCCAATATTCTAAGGATGTCAACTCTTTTCTGATTAAACTATATAACTTTTATTAGGAATTTTTGATTGTTAGAATGGGGGTGAAGGATGGGAACTTAACAACATTATTCGAAATTCACCTGGAAGCATAAGCACAGATATACACACAATTTTTTTTTTACTTTTTTGCTATATGTTAATACAATTTAGAGGTAAACATGGCATTACCTGAAAAAAAAAAAAACTATTTAAAATACAATACATAGTATGACACTGATAAAGTAGATGAATGAATAAATGAATGAGTATATGAATACATTGGAGCCTTCAGCATGTTAATTGTAGTTATTTTTTTATTTAACTTTTAAATTAATTTTTATTGGAGTATAGTTGATTCACAATGCTGTGTTAGTTTCTGATGTACAGCAAACTGAGTCAGTTATACATATAAATTCATCCACACTTTTTTTTAGATTATTTTCCCATATAGATAATTACAGAGTATTGAGTAGAGCCCCTTGTGGTATACAGTAGGTCCTTTTATTTATCTGTTTTATATATAGTAGCATGTGTATGCCAGTCTCGATCTCCAAATTTATCCCTCCCCCTCTTTCTCCCCTGGTAGCCGTAAACTTGTTTTCCACATCTGTGACTCAATTTCTGCTTTGTAAATAGGTTCATCTGTGCCGTTTCTTTAGATTGCACATCGAAGCGATATCATGTGCTATTTGTCTTTCTCCATCTGACTTCCTTCATTCAGTATGATGTCTGTAGTTCATCCATGTCGCAGCAAATGACATGATTTCTTTCCTTTTTATGGCTGAGTAATATTCCATTGTATCTATACACTACGTCTTCTTTATGTATTCATCTGTTGATGGGAACTTAGGTAGCTTCCATATCTTGGCTATGGGAAATAATGCTGCTATGAACATTGGGTGCATGTATCTTTTTGATTTAATGTTTTTGCTTTCTTCAGACATATATACTTAAGAGTGGAATTGCTGGATGACATAGTAGGGCTTTTCAGGTGACTTAGTGGTAAAGAATCTGCCTGTAAGTTCAGGAGAGGCAGGAGACTCAGGTTCAATCCTTGGGTCAGAAAGATTCCCTGGAGAAGGCAATGGCAACCCACTCCAGTACAATTGACTGGAGAATCCCATGGACTGAGGAGCTTAATGGGCTATAGTATATAGGGTCACAAAGAGCTGAACACGACTGAGTGACTGAGCACACGTGCATCATAGTTCTGCTTTTAGTTTTTTGAGGAGCCTCTGTACTATTTTCCATAGTGGCTATACTACTTTACATTCCAACACTCTATGGAGGTGAGATGATATCTCCTCGAGGTTTGGATTTATAATTAGAAATGGTGAACATCTTTTCTTTTGCCTGTTGGCCATTTGTGTATCTTCTTTGGGAAAATATGTATTCAGATCCTTTTCCCGTTTTTCAGTTAAGTTGCTTGTTTTTTGGTATTGAATTATATGAGCTTTTTACATATTTTGGATATTAACTCTTTATCAGTCATATCATTTGCAAATATTTTCTCCCATTCAGTTGGTTGTCTTTTCATTCTGTCAATGATTTCTTTGGCTGTGCAAACCTTTTAAGCTTAATTAGGCCCCATTTGCTTATTTTTGCTTTTGTTATTTTACCAGAGGAGACTGATAAAAAAAAATTGCTATAATTTATATCAAAGAGTGTTCTGACTATATTTCTTTTTTCTGGGAGTTTTATAGTCTCAGGTCTTACATTCCATTCAGTCCGTTTTGTATATGGCATGAGAAAATGATCTGATTTTACTCTTTTATATGTAGTTGTCCAGAAAAACAGTACATTTTTGGGAGTCAAATAGATCATTACTATTAAACACACTGGCCCGCAGACATACATGAAGATTTTCACAGACACAGAGGATACTGTCAGTGAAGACCTAAATAAACGATGACATTTGTAATTATTATGCCTGAGTTAGTCTCACCATCGTTGTGCGCTCTGTTGCTAAGTTGTGTCCAACTCTTTTGCAAGCCCGTGGACCATAGCCCTCCAGGCTCCACTCTCCGTGCGATTTGCCAGGCAAGAATACTGGAGTGGGTTGTCATTTCCTTCCCCAGGGGATCTTCTCAACCTAGGGATCAAATCCATGTCTCCTGTGTTGGCAGGTGGGTTCTTTGCCACTGAGCCATACCAAGTACATTAATAAGTTATATTTTTTTTTTTAATTTAAAAATTAAGGGAGTAATATATTTGAATGAAACAATTATTAGTCAGATACAAAATATTTATCTCTGTAAACAACGTGTGACTGCTCTTGCACTCAAAATAGGAATACCTTGATGAAGAGGGCACCACTAGACTTTAGCACAAATTGGGATGCTAATTTTTTTCCTTGCTCTGTAGACCAAGTTGGAAAACTGCATTCAGATGACCAGAAATCAAAGCTCTCTCATTTCTTCTAGAGAACATAATCTGTGTCATTACCACATTTCTTCACAGTAAGTATTTTCATAATTAATTTTATTTTTTATTTATAATGAAAGCCCAGTAGTCCCAGTAGCAGAGTTTTTTACAAGCATACTGTTACAAATTCCACTGCATATTACAGAGAAATGCCTGGAATCTCATTAGCTGTGCTTCAACACATTTAACACAAATTTTCATGTTTACGCCTAACTGCAGTTTCATCCTTCCCTTGCTGAAACCAAGATCCCCTGGGTGGGCCTCAAAGTCACAGAGACTGGGTGGCCAAGTATGGAAAATAGCAAATGACTGGAAAATAAGACAAAGGCAAGTTTGGGTTCCACATGCTGTGTTCATTTCCTGCATGAATACTGAATATACTCGAGCTTCATTTCCCTGATGTGTAGGAACATGATTTTTCCTTAGTTTTGAAAGAGGACATCACCAACCAGTAACAGAAAAATCCTTGTTTTTCAAATGCAGCAAACGTTTCTGTGATTCCATGCCACTCTCCTCAATTTACTCTTATTATTATAAAGTAGCTCTTTAAGAAACTCTCCTATTAAGTCAGCTGTTTGCTATCTGGTCGCTCAGCTGTGTCCGACTTGTTGCAACCCCATGGACTATAGCCTGCTAGGCTCCCCTCCATGGGATTCCCCAGGCAGGAATACTGCAGTGGGTTGACATTTCCTTCTCCAGGGGATCTTCCTGAGCCAGGGATTGAACCCGTGTTTCCTGCCTGGCGAGTGGATTCTTTACCACTGAACCACCAGGGAAGATACAGAGATAACTGGTTAAGGTGATGGTTGTCGGTGTTCTTTCTCTGATCCTCATGATATCTGCTCACTAAAGATGTTCAGAACACGCCAGTCTCCTGTAGCATCAACTTAGATGCATTATTTCGCTTTCCTTATTTTGCCAAGCTCTATTCTCCCAGGTTCAACTTCTATAGCAGATTTGGTGTGGAAAAGTATCAGTTTAGTTCACCACCCCTCTCCACCTTTCTTGCTACTCCTTACCTCCTAGACTATAAGCTCCAGGAGGGCAAAATGTGTTACAATGTCTCTTTCCCAATTGTAATGTCAGTGCTTAGCTCAGCCAGGACATATTTACTGAAAGAAGGAATAAATGGACAAGGAATCAACAGCCTCGGTCTCATTTCCGGCTGGTCATGAGTTAGGTCCATGAACTTACAGCAGTGGTCCCCAACATTTTTGACACCAAGAACCGGTTTGATGGAAGACAGATTTTTCACAGACGGTGGGAGGGGTGGTTTTAGGATGATTCAAGCACATTGCATATATTATGTTGTAGCTGATCTGAAAGGAGGAGGAGCTCAGGTGGTAATGTGAGCAATGAGGAGTGGCTATAAATACAGGTGAAGCTTCACTTGCTTGCCTGTAACTCACCTCTTGCTGTGCGGTCCATGTACTGGTCCACGGCCTGGGTGTTGGGAACCCCTGGTCTACAGCACATTACTGAGTCCGTCTCATCCCTGGGCCTCATTAAAAAGCTTTCCAAGGCTGGACAAAAGGATGACTTGGTGTAGATGATAGCCTAACAATATGTCCCTGACACCTTGTCTTTCCTGTTTTTTTCTGGAATGTACCAATAAGCAAGGAGCATTCTGGAAGACTCCAGGTATTGAAGGGTGGCCATGAAGAGGTTCTGGTATTAGGATACAGCATAGGACCCATCAGGCAAGCAGAAGGCTCACTCCTTACAGCTGCTGCTGCTGCTAAGTCACTGCAGTCATGTCCGACTCTGTGCAACCCCATAGACGGCAGCCCACCAGGCTCCTCATCCATGGGATTTTCCAGGCAAGAGTACTGGAGTGGGGTGCCATCACCTTCTCTGCACTTTTTACTAGAGACTGTTAAAAACAGCATATGCTTGAGAGCCAGTTTTTGCATAATGAAACTTCTGTACACTAGGGAGGGCTTCCCACGTGGTGCTAGTGATAAAGAACCCTCCTGCCAATGCAGGAGACAAAAGAGATGCAGGTTCAATCCCTGGGTCGGGAAGATCCCCTGGAGGAGGACATAGCAATCCACTCCAGTATTCTTGCCTGGAGAAGCCCATGGACAGGGGAGCCTGGCGGGCCACAGTCCATAGGGTCAACTGAAGTGATTTAGCTCACATGTACAGCAGGTGACTCAATTATCTTACACAGCCCAAATGTTCAAGAAGAGAATGTACTCTATTTTTCTCTGAGAAATATAATCTGATTTATAATCTGATCATTTATAACATTCTATTTGATGGGTTGTTCCTATTCAATCACTAAGTCATGTTCGATTCTTTGCGACCCCATGGACTGCAGCACACCAGGCTTCCCTATCCTCTACTATCTCCCAGAGTTTGCTCAAGTTCATATTCATTGAGTCAGTGATGCTATCCAACCATCTCATCCTCTGTCGTTCCCTTCTCCTCCTGCCCTCAATCTTTCCCAACATCAGGGACTTCTCCAATGAGTTTGCTCTTCATATCAAGTGGCCAAAGTAATGGGGCTTCAATTTCAGCATCGGTCCTTCTAGTGAATATTCAGGGTTGATTTCCTTTAGGAAATCTGATGGGTAGCAAGGGAAAAAAAACTATATGTCAGTCCAGTTGATTTACCTAGATTTCGTGTGTGCTTAGTCGCTCAGTTGTATCCAACTCTTGCAACCCCATAGACTATAGCCCGCGAGGCTTCTCTGTCCATGGGATTCTCCAGGCAAGAACACTGGAGTGGGTTGCCATTTCCTCCTCCAATGCATGAAAGTGAAAAGTGAAAGTGAAGTCGCTCAGTCGTGCCCAACTCTTAGCGACCCTATGGACTGCAGCCCACCAGGCTCCTCCGTCCATGGGATTTTCCAGGCAAGAGTACTGGAATGGGGTGCCATTGCCTTCTTCTAACCTAGTTTAAAGTAATATAAATGAGATAAATGCTTGGTTTCCCAGACCCAGTCCCTCTTCTGGATACACATGGTGGAGGCACAGAACCTTGTGTCAGAATGGAAGGGGTGGAGTCCTTGAATCCAAATGGTGGCCTCTGTGAGCCTCTGGGCCTTGCAGCAGAGTGGCTGGCCCCAACAGCCTTAGCACCGAGCCTAGTGCTCGGTTCTTGCCCTCAACCTTGGGCATCTGTCTGTTGCTGGAGCCTGTGACAGTAGAGCTCAGAGCCTGTCCTCTTCCATCTTAGAATACAGATGAAGCTTCACTCACTTTCCTGTCACTTACCTCATGAGTGCAGCCCGGTTCCTAACAGGCCATGGACCAGTACTTGGTGTGCTGGTCTGACCTCATGTCTCTGTCACACTGAAGGCCCCCCTATGTCTCTTCTGTGTCCTCCTCACCACCTTCAACCTCATCACTGAGTTTTCTGGTCCCAGCTTTATAAACAGTTAGGTCCGCACTTACCTCCTTTTTACTGATCATTAAGATTCTAACGTTTCTAATAAAAAAATCTCTCACCCGCCCTCTGAAATCCATATGCCCTCCTTTACTTCCTCTCTCCTTCTGCTCATGTTTTGACAGTAAGATGGAAGCGTGTTTGAGACTTCCCTGATCCAGAGGTTAAGACTCTGTGCTTCCAATGCAGGGGGTGTGGATTTGATCCCTGGTTGGGGAACTAAGATTTCACATGCCAAGTAGTGCAGCAAAAAAAAAAAAATCAAAGTTAAGATGAACTCATGTTACATACATCAGTCTCATTCACCCAACTTTCCTGGTTCAGTTTTTCTAAAAGTGGTGTTCCAGGGAAAAGCCTTTCAAATTTCCTTCCAACCTTCAAGTCTCTAATAATAAACATTGAGGTTTTTTTTTCCTTTGCCCAAGAAAATGATGTATCTGGTGTGTAATAAGGACTTTCATTCTTCTTGATGCTCTCATGAATTCACGAGATTCACCCTTCCACATCTTCCTCATTCCTCAAAGTAATTCAAAGTAGGACAGGAAGGAATAGATTTGGGGCAGCCCACTAAGTGCTACCATCTCATGATAATACTAAATAGGAGGTTCAACCCTCATGTATTCATTCTCTGAGGTCCATGGGAAACTTACCTGCCTTTGCCATTTAAAATCTTAGCTGGAAAAATGTAAAGATATAGGGAAACAAATCATTCTCTCCACCAGTGCCCCCAAAAACCTGTACAAAATGTTAATTAGAAGACTTAACTAGAATTAAAAATTTCCCCTTTCAGTGGTCAAATACCTGTGATATCAGATGTGACCACAACACGCCTTCTTGAATCAACAGCACTAGATCACTAGAGCCCTGAAGTCAAGCCTTCTGAAACCTAAGCTATATTGTACCTGCCTATTCAGACACTGGCCACCACAGCCAAAGCAAGGTGTTGGGCATATTCAGGTTTTATTTTGGTCGCCAAAATACCAGTTACCACTTATCTTTGTTTAGACTTTCAGGTGTATGTACTACCTGTGCAGATTGCCAGAGGAACAGGTATAGGAGATCAAAATATCAGCTTTAATGATGGCGTGGCTAGACTGGAATCCCTGGTGGCTCAGACAGTAAAGAATATACCTGCAATGCAGGAGACCTGGGTTCAGTCCCTGGGTTGGGAAGATCCCCTGGAGAAAGGAATGACAACCCACTCCAATATTCTTGCCTGGAGAATTCCATGGACAGAGGAGACTGGAGGGCTATAGTCCCTGGGGTCTCAAAGTGTTGGACATGAGTGAGCAACTAACACATGGCTAGATTGGAGATAAAGGTCTGCACCCAAGGATGTTTTTCCTTGAAATAAACAACCAATCAGTCACAGGCAGATCAACCATCAGGGAAAAAGAGTTTGCTCCACTTGAAGGAGAAAAGAGTGGGCAGAAGCCCTGAACAGTCTTGCTGTAAAAGAACTGGCCACTATTCATGCCTGTATCCATTTTCTAACACTACCATAACAAAGCAGCACAAACGTGGTGGCTTAACACAAAGATGATGTGTTCTCTCACAGCGCTGGAGGCGAGAAGTCTGAAAGCAAGTTATTGTCAGGGCTGTGCTCCCTCCTAAGCTTATTAGGGAGGATTCTTCCTTGTCTCTTCCACCTTCTAGTAGCCCTGGTGTTCCTTGGCTTGTGGCTGTGTAACTCAATCTCTGCCGCCATTTTCACGTGGCCATTTTCCCTCTGTCTCCATAGAGACAGCTTCTTATAAGAACACTCGTCATATTGGATTAGAGTCCAAACTAATGACCTCATCTTAACTTCATTATATCTGCAAAGACCCTATCTCCAAATAAGGTCAAATTTATAGGTGTTGAGGGTTAGAACTTAGACATCTTTTTTCTTTCTTTGTAGGGGACACATGCCTGTGACCTTGAGCATATTTATTCCACCACAGAATAAAGCCAGGGTAAAAGAACTGGACATGGAACAACAGACTGGTTCCAAATAGGAAAAGGGGTACGTCAAGGCTGTATAGTGTCACCCTGCTTATTTAACTTCTATGCAGAGTACATCATGAGAAACGCTGGGCTGGAAGAAGCACAAGCTGGAATCAAGATTGCCGGGAGAAATATCAATAACCTCAGATATGCAGATGACACCACCCTTATGGCAGAAAGTGAAGAGGAACCAAAAAGCCTCTTGATGAAAGTGAAAGTGTAGAGTGAAAAAGTTGGCCTTAAGCTCAGCATTCAGAAAATGAAGATCGTGGCATCTGGTCCCATCACTTCATGGAAAATAGATGGGGAAACAGTGGAAACAGTGTCAGACTTTTTTGGGGGGGCTCCAAAATCACTGCAGATGGTGATTGCAGCCATGAAATTAAAAGACACTTAGTCCTTGGAAGGAAAGTTATGACCAACCTAGATAGCATATTGAAAAGCAGAGACATTACTTTGCCAACAAAGGTCCGTCTAGTCAAGGCTATGGTTTTTCCAGTAGTTATGTATGGATGTGAGAGTTGGACTGTTAAGAAAGCTGAGCACCGAAGAATTGATGCTTTTGAACTGTGGTGTTGGAGAAGACTCTTGAGAGTCCCATGGACTGCAAGGAGATCCAACCAGTCCATTCTAAAGGAGATCAGTCCTGGGTGTTCTTTGGAAGGACCGATGCTAAAGCTGAAACTCCAATACTTTGGCCACCTCATGCGAAGAGTTGACTCATTGGAAAAGACGCTGAGGCTGGGAGGGATTGGGGGCAGGAGGAGAAAGGGTCGACAGAGGATGAGATGGCTGGATGACATCATCAACTCAATGGACGTGAGTTTGAGTGAACTCCGAGAGTTAGTGATGGACAGGGAGGCCTGGCATGCTGTGATTCATGGGGTCGCAAAGAGTCGGACACAACTGAGCGACTGAACTGAACTGAAAAAGATGTCAGAACTGTGCCTTCCACTAAGTCAGATAAAATGTGCTTTTCATGGAGGGCCTAGGGAGAGGGAAAAAAGAAGGCAGAAAAATATGATTGCATTTATGGCAAAAGTCAAAGGAAGCAAGATTATAAAAGAAACACAGTTGATTTTATAATTACAGTAGACAAACAAGGACTTACAGGGACTGTTTCAATAGTGCCTATGTATAATCCAACACTCGATATATAAATCTTAACTATGGATATTTTAAGATAGTTGAACTGAGATTTAAAAGCTTCTATGTGTTCTGGATATTAATTTTTTTTTTTTGGACAGGAAATAACATTTATTGGTGAGCATAATTAAAGAGGGGACAGCACTGATGCTCATGAGTGCAGGGCCCGGCCATTTGTCGAGGGGACCACGATTAGGGATGTATTTGACCCCACAGCCGTCTGGCATGAGCTGCTTTTCTGCCACCATGTTCTCAAATTCATCCGCGTTGAACTTGGTAAATCCCCACTTCTTAGAGATGTGGATCTTCTGGCGGCCAGGGAACTTGAGCTTGGCCCGGTGGAAGGCTTCAATCACATGTTCCTTGTTCTGCAGTTGGTGGGGATGGACATTATGACCTGGCCAATGTGGACCCTGGCCACTGTGCCCTGGGGCTTTCAAAGGCACCGCGCATACCTGTCTGGAGTCTATCAGCTCCAGCGCAAGACATCATCTTGTTGATGCGGATGACATGGAAGGGGTGGAGATGTACTCGGATGTGAAAACCATCTTTGCCACAGCTTTTCACCATGTACTTGTTGGCATAAATACAGGCAGCCTCCAGGGCTTCAGAGGAGAGCTGCTCATACTCATCTGACACCATGTGGCCACAGAGTGGGAACTCATCCACTTTGGCCTTCTTACGCCCCAAGTCAAAGATGCGAATCTCAGCATCAGGGACACCTCGGCAGAAGCGCAGCTTTGGGTATGGCTTGTTCTTACAATACCGGTAACACCGGGCAGGGTGGCGGCACATGGCAACACCTGGATCTTCAATGGTGTACCAAAGGGAAAGAGCTGGATATTAATTTCTTACGAGATACGTGATTTCAAATTTTTTTCCCATTCCATGGATTGCCTTTTTCCTCTGTCAACAGTGTCTTTGACGCATAAAAATTTTAAATTTTCATGCAGAAAAAAAAGAAATTTGCTAAATTTCATTTTAGCGTTGAATATGCTAAAATGAAATGACTTGAATATGCTAAAATTAAATTTGCATGTTTCCATCATTTATAAAATTAAGTTGACCTGAAGAAAATAGATGATTTATGATTAATCATTAAGCATGGGGGGAAAAAAAGAAAATATAATTAACAATGTTCAATCATAAAGAAAATTCAAAAATGCGGATATCATTTTTTCCCACAAAATTGGCAAAAAAATTTTTTAAACCATAGTATGCTTTGTCACAAGCCTATATGGATAAAGAGACCCTCCTTTATAGCACTGGGAAGAATGGAAAGTATGACCTATGGACAGTAGTTTAGTGCAACACAAATGCAATACATATCAAGCACTCTATAGAAAGACTTTCCAAGGCATTGAGAAATTTTTCCAGTGAAGTATCTGAGGAAAACCTAGAATGTCCATACCAAGTTTTAATTATAATAATTTTCATCACAATATTATGATTATTTTGTGACAGAAACAAATAAATAAATACCTAAAAGTAAATAGTAATACAGCTGTGTGATAGATAAACTACTATTGGTATCATTATAAAAAATTGATTCTGTAGAATGAGGATCAGCAAACTATGATCTACAAGCTAAATCTGATGCACTGCTTGTTTTTGTAGGTAAAGTTTTATTGGAACACATTGTACTTATGCATTTGTACATTGTGTGTGACTGCTTTCTCAGAGTTAAGTGATTGGGACAAAGACATTATTGCCTGTAAATCACAAAATACTTACCATTTGGCCCTTCACAGAAAGAATATATTGATCTCTGCTATAGAAAAATTTACTTGATATGAGATAAGTTGCCAGTTATGCTTACAAACAGAAAAATTACAAAATGGTGTGCTTAGTATGAATCTTAGTATGGTTTTCAATGTGGATACATTTATTTAAATATTTTTGTATACATAGGTACTTATAAGCCCACGAAAAAATTAATAGTCATTATCCAAGAGAAATGGCATTTTGAGTAATTTTTTTTTCTTTTTTATTAAACTTCCTATCTTTTCCAAAATGTCTGCAATGAATATATGTATGTGTACATATAACCATATTTTTATAATAAATGTTGTTAATCCAAAAATTGAATTGTTTGATTCTGAGCCAGTTGCTTTTAACCCCTCTGAGCTTCAGCTTTGGCCTCAGTTAATAATAGAACCTGAGCCACCAGAGACGCTCATCATTAGCTAAGAGACAAAAAAGTGCACATGAATGCTGGCACCTTAAAATACCAACACAGCATCAGTGGGGAGTTCTCATAAAGCTACTTAAAACAATAAAATTAACTCCAGAAATAGTACAAAGAAATATCCATATCTGACAGAGTCGCATCAAAGTAGACTTTCAGTTCAGTTTAGTTCAGTCGCTCAGTCATGTCTGAGTCTTTGCGACCCCATGAACTGAAGCAGACCAGGCTTCCCTGTCCATCACCAACTCCTGGAGCTTACTCAAATTCATGTCCATCGAGTCATTGATGCCATCCAACCATCTCATCCTCTGTTGTCCACTTCTCTTCCTGCCTTCAATCTTGCCCAACATCAGAGTCTTTTCCAAAGAGTCAGTTCTATGCATCAGGTGGCCAAAGTATTGGAGCTTCAGCTTCAGCATCAGTCCTTCCAATGAATATTCAGGATTCATTTCCTTTACAACTGACTGGTTTGAGCTCCTTGCAGTCCAAGGGACTCTCAAGAGTCTCTCCTATACCACAAGTCAAAAGCGTCAATTCTTTGGCACTCAGCTCTCTTTACAGTCCAGCTCTCACATCCATACATGACTACCGCAAAACTGATAAGTTTGACTAGATGGACCTTTGTTGGGAAAGTAATGTCCCTACTTTTTAGTACGCTGGCTAGGTTGGGCATAGCTTTTCTTCCAGGAGCAAGCATCCTTTAATGTCATGGCTACACTCAATATCTGCAGTGATTTTGGAGCCTAAAAAAAATAAAATCTCTCACTGTTTCCATTGTTTTCCCTATCTATTTGGTATGAAGTGATGGGACCAGATACCATGATCTTACTTTTCTGAATGTTGAGTTTTAAGCCATTTTTTCACTCTCCTCTTTCACTTTCACCAAGAGGCTCTTTAGTTCTTCTTTGCTTTCTGCCATAAGTGTGGTGTCATCTGCATATCTGAGGATATTGATGTTTCTCCTGGCAATCTTGCTTCCAGATTGTGCTTCATCCAACCTGGCATTTCACATGATGTACTCTGCATATAAGTTAAATAAGCAGGGTGACAATATACAGCCTTGATGTACTCCTTTCCTGATTTGGAACCAGTCTGTTGTTCCATGTCCAGTTCTAACTGCTGCTTCCTGACTTTCATATAGGTTTCCCAAGAGGCCGGTCAGGTGGTCTGGTATTCCCATCTCTTTCAGAATTTTCCACAGTTTGTTGTGATCCACACAGTCAAAGGCTTTGGCATAGTCAAAAAGCAGAAATAGATGTTTTTCTGGAACTCTCTTGCTTCTTTGGTGATCCAACGGATGTTGGCAATTTGATATCTGGTTCCTCTGCCTTTTCTAAATCCAGCTTGAACATCTGGAAGTTCATGGTTCACGTACTGTTGAAGCCTGGTTTGGAGAATTTTGAACATTACTTTTCTAGTGTGTGAGATGAGTGCAATTATGTGGTAGTTTGAGCATTCTTTGGCATTGCCTTTCTTTGGGATTGGAATGAAAACTGACCTTTTCTAGTCCTGTGGCCACTGCCGAGTTTTCCAAATTTGCTGGCATATTGAGTGCACCACTTTAATAGCATCATCTTTTAGGATTTCAAAGAGCTCAACTGGAATCCCATCACCTCCACTAGCTTTGTTCATAGTGATGCTGCCTAGACCCACTTGACTTCCCATTCCAGGATGTCTGGCTCTAGGTGAGTGATCATACCATTATGGTTATCTGGATCATGAAGTTCTTTTTTGTATAGTTCTGTGTATTCTTGCCACCTCTTCTTAATATCTTCTGCTTCTGTTAGGTCCGTACCATTCCTGTCCTTTGTTATGCCGATCTTTACATGAAATGTTCCCTTGGTGTCTCTAATTTTCTTGAAGAGATTTCTAGTCTTTCCCATTCTATTGTTTTCCTCTATCTCTTTATATTGATTGCTAAGGAAGGTTTTCTTATCTCTCCTTGCTATTATTTGGAACTGTGCATTCAAATGGCTATATCTTTCCTTTTCTCCTTTGCCTTTAGCTTCTCTTCTTTTCTCAGCTCTTCGTAAGGCCTACTCAGACAACCATTATGCCTTGTTGCATTTCTTTTTCTTGGAGATTGTCTTGATCACTGCCTCCTATATAATATCACGAACCTCTATCCATAGTTCCTCAGGAACTCTATCAGATCTAGTCCTTTGAATCTATTGTCACACTCACTGTATAATCATAAAGAGCTTGGTTTAGGTCATACCTGAATGGTCTAATGGTTTTCCCTACTTTATTCAATTTAAGTCTGAATTTGGCAATAAGGAGTTCATGATCTGAACCACAGTCAGCTCCAGGTCTTGTTTTTGCTGACTAGAGCTTCTACATCTTTGGCTGCAAAGAATATAATCAATCTGATTTCAGTATTGACCATTTGGTGATGTCCACGTGTAGTCTTCTCTTGTGTTGTTGGAAGAGGGTGTTTTCTATGACCAGTGCATTCTCTTGGCAAAACTCTGTTAGCTTTTGACTTGCTTCATTTTGTACTCCAAGGCCAAATTTGCCTGTTACTCCAGGTGTTTCATGACTTCCTACTTTTGCATCCCAGTCCCCTATAATGAAAAAGACATCTTTTTGGGGTGTTAATTCTAGATGATCTTGTAGGTCTTCATAGAACCATTCAACCAGCTTCTTCACCATTACTGGTTGGGGCATAGACTTGGATTACTGTGAGATTGAATGGTTTGCCTTAGAAAATGAACAGAAATCATTCTGTTGTTTTTGAGATTGCATCCAAGTACTGCACTTCAGACTCTTTTGTTGATTCTGATGGCTACTCCATTTCTTCTAAGGGATTCTTGCCCACAGTAGTAGATATAATGGTCATTTGAGTTAAATTCACCCATTCCAGTCCATTTTAGTTCACTGATTCCTAAAATGTCAGTGTTCACTCTTGCCATCTCCTGTTTGACCACTTCCAATTTGCCTTGATTCATGGACCTAACATTCTAGGTTCCCATGCAATATTGTTCTTTTCAGCATCAGCCTTTATTTCCATCACCAGTCACACCCACAACTGGGTATTGTTTTTGCTTTGGCTCTATCTTTTCATTCTTTCTGGAGTTATTTCTCCACTGATCTCCAGTAGCATACTGGGCACCTCTTGACCTGGGGAGTTCATATTTAAGTGTCTTATCTTTTTGCCTTTTCATACTGTTCATGGGGTTCTCAAGGCAAGAATACTGAAGTGGTTTGCCATTCCCTTCTCCAGTGGACCACATTTTGTCAGAACTCTCCCCCATGACCCATCTGTCTTGGGTGGCCCTACATGGCATGGCTCATGGTTTCATTGAGTTAGACAAGGTTGTGGTTCACGTGATTACTTTGGACTGATTAAAGTGGACTTTAATTTTTACAAATAACCTCACTAGGGTAGATTGGAAGACTTTCTATAGGAATGGAGTTGTGCCTAATTCTGGTGAAAACTTTCAGGTGTTGTATTTAGGTGTGTCACAATATACTTATAAAATAGCTTATTTGGCTCAATGATTACAATAAGAATCCTAAAATCATAATCCATCTGTCTTTCAAAATTAACTACAGTTGCATCAGGAAGGCACTTTTTCCTCTGCTGATCGTTTATTTCATTAAAAACAAAGAATAGAATCCCTTAGTGAGAAAGTAGGATCTATTTTTGACTTTGTGTGCTAGGCAAACTCCATGAAAAACACCATAAAAGAGTGAGGTATGAAATGTTATTCCAGAATTCTTTGGTTGTTTTCTGTCGTATATTTAGAGCAATAAATTTTGTTTTGTCTATTTTGAGGTTTGATTTCTCTCCTAGAATATATAGTATTTCATTAAACCAGTATGTGTTCATGGTTTCTTTTCATCTTTTTTTAAATCTCCTTCTGTCATCAGCTTGCCCAGAAGCCTTTCCAGATAAGAATGCAAAGAGTATCTGAAAATAATAATAAAACCAGACCACATTCCTATGAACTGAAAAAACTTAGGAATGTGTAAATTATATAAATCGTGTGTTCCTGTTACACAGTTAAAATGATTGTCAGTGTCAGCTGTCTTTACATCAAAGTGGCCATTTTGATCTCTGCTAAGAACGAGCCCTATAATTATTTAACACTGTCCAACTTTCTTAATGTCCACTCATTGCAGGTAACATCTATAGTTCCTTTTAGAAAAAAGTAAAGCAGCCAAGTTAGTTTTGTTTCTCTGACATGTTTATTAATATTTATATTAATACGCAAATGCATAGTACAATATTCAAAACTATTTTAAATCAATCACCAAATTACTAGGAGTTAAAGCAAAAACAACAGGATCACAAGTGTGTCAAAGTGCAAATGAGATGATGACGTGTATTATTTAAACTAAAGCTGATTTTGCAGGAAGCCAAAACCCCCTATTGATTTAATTAAAGAAAAGAAAAATACAGTCAATCCAGATGTCTGGCAACATAAAAACCAAATACGGGGATGATTGATTGAATCTTTGACATGACTTACCAGATGTTTTAGCCTCTTGGAGACAGATTAGAAAGAAAGGATTCGGGTGGGTTTCAAGTTTCGTCATTTCTCCCTGGGTACTCGGTGTGAATCTTCTTTGCTTCAACTTTAGCTAACTTTTCTTTCTAATCATTGCAGCCTCTGGTAACATTATTTCATATTTTCTTTCAGACTGAATCTTGGGAAATCTTGATCAAACAACAAATTGAGAACCAAGTGGTAATGTATAAACAATGTCATTTCCTTTCCCCCTAAATACATGGCTTCACGTGGTTTTATCTTCTGGAAAGATAACAGGGAATGCAGGACCCCAAGAGCAGAGTGGTGAGAAGCACTGAAGATAGTCAAAGACATTTGAAATCTAACAAGATCAGCTGAAATGATAGAAATTCTGAAAAGGTATTATTAGCATGATTCCTCTGCAGTGCAAACCTTCACTGTTCAGATTGCCCTGTGTTAAGACACTCATCTTTCCTGGTGGCTCAGATGGTGAAGAATCCTCCTGCAATGCAGGAGACCCTTTTTTGACCCCAGGAAGATTCCCTGGATAAGGGATTAGCTACCCATTCCAGTATTTTTTGCCTGGAGAATTCCACAGATAGAGGAGCCAGGGGGGCTACAGTCCATGGGGTAGCAAAGAGTCTGCCATGACTGAGGAACTAACACTTTCACTTTCAAGCCACTAATGAGTTGTTGGTGAGATAAGTTCTTTCTCAAAGGCAATAAATTACAGACTGATGATTGTGGTCAAGTGGTTGAGACCTTACCCTCCAATGCAGAGGAGGCAGGTTCAATCCCCATTCAGGGAACTAAAACCCCACATGCCTTGTGGCCAAAAAAAACAAAACATAAAACAAAAACAATGTTGTGGCAAATTCAATTAAGGCTTTAAAAAAATGAATGGGTTCCTTCATCATGAGAATCTGCAGGTTTGCTTGAGCTATGAATTATGAAAACCCAGCTGTTGTTTTAAAGCAAACTGAATGGCAGAAGTCATTCTGGGTGTAGGCAAAAAAAGATTCCATTTTACATGCTATGATTTAAAAGAAACAAAGTAAGATGATTCCATTGTATCTTTACCTTTGGTCTGAATTTTCCACCCCTGAGACTTAAGTGATAATAAGGTTCATCTTTTACATCTGGAGTATTGGCTCAGTTGATTGGCTTAACAATTTTTTAAGAAATGCATTATCCTACCCATTTTTCATTGAGAAGTAAAGAGCTTTTCTAAGGACATAGTGAACAGTGACCCAGAACCCAGGTATTCTAAATCTGAGTCTTATGTAGTTCTGTGGTTGCCTCTGCAAAAGAGTTAGAAAAGAAATAATGTGACCATTAGGTCTAAAAAAGTACTTTGCAAAATGCACACCACAGAGCTGTATTCATCAGATTTGTCTGCTCATACACTGAACTTCAAAGAAGGTAAGAAACAAGACAAGCCCACTTGGAGCCCAAAAACTGTTATGTAATCTCACTTGAAGACAGAATTCCTAGAGCCAAACTTACTCATTACATCAAATATTCTAAAAGATGAATTTTTTAATATTTTCTTTTCCCCCAAAAAAGCTAAATTTAAGGCATCTCTTCTCTATCTGAATTTTCTAAAAGTGTTACTATCTAATTCTGCTTCCATGTTTCAGTATGACTTTGATTCTTAGGGGTCATGTCATCTGAAGATATCTTTTCGTGTTCAAAATGATATTACAAAGAGTAATAACAACATAAAAGGCATTGATATGCAGCCTGCAAGTTCTTCTGCCTGTTGTTGTTGAGTCACTAAGTCATGTCCAACTCTGCGACCCCATGAACTGCAGCACACCAGGCTTCTCTGTCCCTCACTATCTCCCTGAGTTTGCTCAAACTCACGTCCATTGAGTCACTGATATAATCCAACCATCTCATCTGTTGCCCCTCTTCCCCTCAATTTTTCCAAGCATCAGGGTTTTTCTAATAAGTCGGCTCTTCACCTCAGATGGCCCAAGTGTTGGAGCTTCAGCTTCAGCATCAGTCCTTCCAGTGAATATCAGGATTAACTGGTTTGATCTCCTTGCTGTTCAAGGGACTCTCAAGAGTCTTCTCCAACACCGCAGTTCGAAAGCATCAGTTCTTAGGCTCTCTGCCTTCTTCTGCCTGGTAGTGTTGGTGGTTTAGTCCCTGAGTTGTGTCTGACTCTTGCGACCCCATGAACTGTAGTTTGCCAGGCTGCTCTGTCCATGGGATTCTCCAGGCAAGAATACTAGAGTGAGTTGCCATTTCCTTCTCCAGGGGATCTTCCCAACCCAGGAATCAAACCCAGGTCTCCTGCATTGCAGGCAGATTCTTTACCAACTGAGCTACAAGGGAAGCCCCTTCTGGCCTGAGAAGGTCCCAAATCCCAGTGCTGTACTGTTGATTTTAATCTGCTTTCTCCATTAACCTTTCTCTTAACCCCTGTAATTTCCACTGGTGCCAAACTTCTCAGATTCTTCAGCCACAATCAATTTGCCTCAATAGTCATCACCAGCTCCAAAGCTTTGAGAAGAAAAAATGTTGTCCTATTGAACACCTTTCGTTACTCAGCATCTTCCTCTTTAGCAGCTACTGCTCTTCCACTAGGCTGGGCTGTTAATGATTTTATTCAACTCATTTTGACTCATGTCTCCTGGCATAAGGTTGAGCACCTGGCCCAAGGTCAACCAATCAGAGAGCACTATCTCTCAAGTAAAGCAATTGCTTGTGACAAGAAATTTGATCCAACCTGGGCCAGTGAGTGTCAACCCAAGGGCTTTTGCTGGCACTATCAGATAAAGAGTGTCTCTTTCCTTTGATATTAATATCTGCAAAACCAATAAAACTCCCCGTGGAAATCCTGCCCAAGGAAAAGCCAACATTGATGGAAACAGAGCTCAAGATAGACAAGAGCAATCATCTGATCTTCCAGCCCAGCTGTCCCTGAAAGACGCCACCACCACTTTTGACTCCTCTGTTACACAAAGCCATGAACTCTTTTTGGTTTTGTTTGTCTGTTGTGCTTGTTACTATATGAGTTGGGTTTTAGATGCTCATCACCAAGAGTTCTGTCCAACACAATCTTCAGCCTAACCTGTAAACATCCCTTGCTTTTAAAAGTTTAAATTGCAGTGTGGCTGACCTTGCTTTTAAAATAAAGAAGTTTGTGAATCAGAGGACTGCTCATTGATGTGGTAGCTATGAGAATATGTCCCTCAGATCTACTATATAAGGAAGATACTTGACTAATGTCCCCAGCTGCTATTTTCTGGATCCACCAGCACTTCTCATTCACAACCGTGCTTCCCATGGGCTGTTTCCAGAGGAAGACTGAGTAGCGCAGAGATGGTAAAGCAGGCCTTTCATTCATATGAGATGTGAAACATCTCTGAAGAGTGAGATTGGCTGGAGAACTCCCCATCAGCCTTGTCAAGACTTCCTTACAACTGCATACTGTCCAAGATTCTTCCACCTAACCTTCTTTCTTTCCCTCTCTTTGAGGGTTCAGAACTATACAATGGTTTGACTGCTGTACTGGGCTATCCTGCTTTCTCCCCATTTTCCTTCACAGGCATTCTGTGAAGAATTTTGAAAGTTCTGGGATTTTTATCCCTGCTTACAAGCTAGTAAATTAGCCTGCCAACATTTCATGGATGCTGGCAGAAGACAAGAGATTCTTGGGTCAAAGACAAAGGAGAGTGTCTTGCTCACAGCTATGGCACTAGTGAGAATATCAGCATTTATCCAACTTATCCAAACCCCAAACTCAACAGAATGATATTAAGCGGGTCAGGTGACAACCCTAAATACAATAAGGGAAGAAGGGAGTTCTTTTCATTTTGTTTTCTGTTTTTGAAGATTTTTTATGGAAAGATTCTGCAAGCTTAGAAAACTTGAATCTTTTATAATAAGCAGAGGATGAGATGGTTGGATGGTATCATTGACTTAATGGACATGAGTTTGAGCAAATTCCAGGAGACAGTGAAGGACAGGGAACCCTGGCATGCTGCAGTCCATGGGGTCACAAAGAGTTGGACACAACTGAGCAACTGAACAACAATTGTCTGCCTGAATTTCACCCTGAAGAGAGACATTTTCTTTACAACATTGGACAGTAAGCAGCTGTCTTATGCTCTGGAAGGAAAAGCTGTCTCTCATTCCATGATTGTCCACTATACTAACACCCTTGGAAAGATGGTCTGGAACAAGGGCTGTCAGCATGTGTCCTCACAAGACGTGCAAAAATGCAAGAGACTCGTGTGTCTCCCAAGACCTGTCATTCAGTAAATTTCTTGCACATCTAACCTCATCTTGGCCTCTACTTCTAGGAAACCCAGACTAAAACAAATGATGTTGCCTTTAGTCAGACTGTGTGCCTTTTAAGAGTAAAAATGATGCTTTGTTTCTGTTTTTAGCCTCCATAGCACATAGCAGGGTGTTTGGCAAATATATGTTGATAGACTGAGCCATGGAATTGAGATTAAGTGTCCAGCCAATGAACAGAAAACTTGGACTTTCAAAAAGGGTAAGACATTCCTAAAATAGATCTTCTGATATAAATTCTCTCCAAATTCTCTTTGTCCATATTGGCTGAACTGAGACTTTTGCTGGACAATGATATGATTTAGTCATTTCTTCATCTCTGCCTGTCCCAAATGGCTGTAACATCCCAAGGTGATGGCATAGAAGTTTGGTTCATTCAGTGGAGAGCCTCTGAAATCCTAAACACCAGGAAATATAGTCTAAGAGAACAGCCCTTGCCTCCTACCCACTCACAACACTAATAATTTTGTGTCCCAAAGTTTTCCCACAGGATTTTCATTCATGGAAGTGACTGAGTGAGAACATGGAGAGGCCAATACCACTGGAAGAATTTTATTATTTACATTTACTTAGAAGGGAGGACATGCCACACCATGCAGGGCCACATGGAGAGGCACCAGATTCAGTCAGGGGATAGAAAGGGAGAGAGGGAAGTCTAGATCAGAGACTTTCTTGAACTTCCATGGGAAAGACAAGCCAGGACAAGGCAAAAAACTTAGGACTGGCTAGTTTGAATAATTCCAGCAAGCTTTGGGCCTTAGGAGCTGTCCCTCATTTTGTGGCACCCAGCCCGAGGTTGATTTAGCACAGGGGAATGTTGGCTTGGTGTGTGTTTGAGAAAAGAGATGGTTGGGGTGTAGGCTCTGGATTGGTTAATTTTCGTGTGAAAGGCATCTTCTCAGGTGAGCCCTTTACTGTTTCTAAAAGCTGGGCAGCCTTGGCAGAGGTATTCTTCTCCCATCTGCAAGGGCACAAATGCCAGAGTATCGGGGACACAGAAAAGAGGAAAATATCGTTAATTCAATTAACTGGTCCTGTGATGAATGGATGTCAAATTATCAAATACAGAGTTTAAGAAAACACAGTTGGAACAGAGTGCTTCCCTATCTGTCTAAAATACAGGTAGCTCCTGCTGGTCACTGCACCCTCCCGCTAAATAAGAAGTCCATCCTTGACCTCCAGACAGTTGAATAAGGGAAGAAGAGTGGGGTTTTGTTTTGTTTTGTTTTCAGTTAAGTCATTCCATTTCTCTTTCTTTCCTTCACCTTGACTTTGGCTTTCTCCTCAAACAAGTACCAACACCCTTTGATAAAGCCACTGATGGTTTAAATTTTCTTGGACTTCTGGGCTCAACTCGTGGAGAATGAATCATCTCTTTGGTCATAGCCAGGCTTCTCCAACCCTGCTCCATGTCTGCCTTACCTTGATTTTACTCCCTACTCATCAGCAGGCAAAAATCAGTAAGTTATATCACCCTAAGTTAAGACACTCAGACATGGCCAACCCAATAATTGTGCTCATGAATAAAATCTAGGTTGTCCTTTGAAATGATAAAGAACAGCCAGCAAGACTGGTCTTTCGGGTTGTTTTTCATTTTTATAAATATATTTACTAAATATAAACTCAAAGCATTTCTTGTCATGGATAAGATATCTATTATGAATTAGTACTGAATTTTCATTAAGTTAAAAATAAAATTCAACTACTTCGTAAGTCGTTTGTTGTTTTGTTTTGTTTTGAGGCTGTTGGGAGAAAGATGGTGGTGGGGAGCACTCCACATAGATTATTTACTTGTCTGTAATCTGTTTGAAAATTGAAAAAAATTGAAAAATATCAATGCCTTAAAAGCTTTTATAAGGTTCCAACCATGGGCTAATAAAAAACAATAAAAACTAATTAAGAATTCAGCAATTCAAAACGGCATCTAATTTGGTGTAAATTAAAAAAGCATCTGAGAGAAACAAAGTCAGTGCTTAAGTTATGTGGGCTCTGGTTGGCTGAATGCCACTGAAAGTGCTTGTCTTTAAACACACCCCTAAAATGCACCTACATCATAAGGTACTATTAGCAATGTAGTAAAATTCACTGATAAAGTAATAGATTTTTAAAAGAGCAAAGAAGATAAGTGGCAACTACTGCGTTCCTCAATAGTCTGTGAGTTCCATTGCCCTATGGATGAAACTGCTTTTGTTAATCCAAAGTCAATGAGTTCCTATTTTCATTTATGAGAGTCAATGAGTCTCAGAATGCTCTGAGAAGTCTTTCATCAATTAGGTATAAAGGTTCACATTTTGATTTGTATCAGCCCTGAATGGAAACCACTCCTGCCAAGCACTATAGTTTATCAAGACATACTATTTATTTTTCTTCCAACCACACTCAATTCTAACTCCATTTCCTAAGACAAAGCACTGCTATAAGTGGAATTCAGGAAGACAAGGTGGTTCTAACTCACAGTAGATTCTACCAGGGAAAATAAATCCTGTGATCTGTGGCTGTGATAAGAATAAAGACCATCAAGACTAGCGGAAAATAGACACTGTGTCTAATTGGAATCCATACTTGCCGCTCAGGATAAGATATGACTCAAAGTAAATGTTTTTTGTCTTGTATGTATGGAATATTGGCTTTGCTGCACAGAGCCTTTTAACTTTTAGCCAATTGTCAATAAAAATACATAGAAGTACAGTAAAATCAGCATAGTGTATAATTTCACAAAAATGAAATTTTTGCCAAGCACACCAGGGTATGACATTTATGCAACATTTTGATGCAACTCCTGTTTTCTAAGCTTGATTTTCAAAAGAACAAACTGTTTCCGAAACCAGTCATTCTTTTTCCCACTAATTATTGTTGTTATTTAGTTGCTAAGTCATGTCTGACTCTTTGCAGCTCCATAGACTATAGCCCACCAGGCTCCTCTGTCTATGGGATTCCCCAGGCAAGAATACTGGAATGATTTGCCATTTCCTTCTCTAGGGAACTTCCAGACCTAGGGATCAAACTTGCATCTCTTGCATTGGCAGGCAGATTCTTTACCACTGTACCACCTAGAAAACCCCCTTCCCACTAATAGGTGCCTACATTAATACACACTCCTTCCTTAGTGGAGATAATGCTACAAATTTGCCATTTTCCAGGTCTGAGTAGAGAGAGAACGAATTCCTCTGTCACTAGCAGAAATACATTCGCACAGATCTCTGCCTAATTTCCCCTCCTCCTCAAACATATAAACATCAGTTACAACTATAAAGAGTCAGCTGAGAACAGGGTAAACAGGCCATGGCTCTGTGCTCAGGGTCAAATTACAATCTTGACCTTGTGAAAGCCAAGTGAAGACAACATCACAGGTTATCAGATACTGAAGAGGACAGCAAACAGCCACTTTCTGGGACACTGTCCTCTCACATAGGCAATTCAACGCACAACATTATTATTAATAACATGTCTTGCTTTCCATCAGATTCTTTAAAAAATAAAAAGGTTATGCACCAAGAGGACAAAAGTCATTCTGATAGCTTCTCAGACTTAGAAGAACTTCAATTAATCATTCAGACACTTTGCCCTTTGTTCAAGAATATTGAGGCAGCTATGACAAATCAGCAGGAAAAGAAAACATCAGGTCACTGCTATAATCAGTTTATATGTGCTTGCCAAGCATGTATTATCAAGATAAATAGATAGACATTGATTGATAGATACATAGATATCTGATTCTAGGAAATAAATATGACAGTAGCTACTTTTGAATCATTCCTGAAATATAAAAGGAATAGTGCAAAAGGTTTCTGAAACTATTAATAACATTATGCAGGGGAATAAATCCATTATTAATATTAGTAAAATAGGTGGTTTTATGGTAAAGAATCCACCTGCCAATGCAGGAGACTCAGGAGACATTGCTCCAAATCCCTGCGTTGGGAAGATACCCTGGAGGAGGAAATGGCAACCCACTCCAATATTCTTGCCTGGGGAATCCCATGGACAGAGGAGCCTGGCGGACTACAGTGCAATGGGGTTGAACAGAGTTGGACACAACTGAGCAGAGGTGAAAAGCCAACCAATAAAACGTGTCCTCAAAACAAGTACCCCTTCAATGAGAAGTTCCCAAAATATTCTTTTATATTCAGGATTTTGTATGCAACGATTTTTGGAAATGCTTTTAATTATAGAATGTATATCATACAGGGGAGAAACTCTCTAGTGCTACATGAGCCGCTATTTTTACTTCTGTATACTCTTCAAATCTTATGCATCACATCATTGTTTAAATGTCATTTTATGATCCAGCTGTGAAGATGGATACTTTAGTTTTATTCTTTGGGGTTGGGAACTATTTCCATTTGAAAAATAAGCTAATAGACTAAATATAAAAGGTGAACTCAATCACTGAGAAGATACAAGGACT
Organism: Bos indicus; assembly: GCF_029378745.1. NCBI lineage: Eukaryota > Metazoa > Chordata > Mammalia > Artiodactyla > Bovidae > Bos > Bos indicus. The sequence goes on from NC_091761.1 coordinate 114,658,696, forward strand.
GTAAAATATGAGTTTATAGCAATAAAAATGTAAGGAAAATACTTTGAACCATTGGACAAAGCTAAATGAAGCTTCTCCAAGAAAACATCATGTAAGGAAGCAATTTTTTAAATATCCTGGAAAAATCTATTTCAAATAAAATTATAAAATTTACCCCAGGGCATATCTGGTTTTTTGTGGAGCTTTTAAAAAAGAATGTAAAATATAAAATTAAGTATAAAAGTGAATATTTATAATGAGAAAATAAATCACAGGAAATCACAAAATTTCAAAGCTGACAACACAAAATCTGGGAAAATGGCATTGTTTTCATTAATTAAGTATATTTTATTAATTAAACATCTTTATAAGACTTTTCCCTGGCAGTTTAGATAGTAAAGAATCCACCTGCAATGTGGGAGACCCGGGTTCGATTCCCGGGTTGGGAAGATCCCCTGCAGGAGGACATGGCAACCCACTCCAGCATTCTTGCCTGGAGAATTTCCAAGGACAGAGGAGCCTGGTAGGCTACAGTCCATGGTGCGGCAAAGATCTGATACAACTGAGCAACTAAGCACATAAGACTTTTCCCCTACATTTTTTTGCTATATTCTTTTGCCTCTTCATATGAAAACTATATTGTAATACCATTTTCTATAGAGGCAAGAGAAAAATGCACTTTCCTCTAGTATGGCTGGATGAAATCTATCTGTTACTATTGACAGTTTATAAACTTCATTTCAACTTCATGAGTTGATTTTTTTTTTTAATATGGTGTAAATTTCTGAGTTGTCATGTTTGAGAAAGGCTCTCTCAAGCTTCTCTCCTATGTGAACTCTTAGAGACAGGCTCACTGCTCATCATACTGAAAACTTCATTGTCTCATTGCCAAGTATATGGTCATCCCTCAATATCCACGGGTATCCATGGAGTGTTGGTTCTAGGACCAACCCTACCCCCAGATACCATAATCTGTGAATGCTCAAGTCACTTGTATAAAATGATGTCATATTTGTAAATAACCTAAGCACATCCTCTCATATACTTTAAATCTCCCACACTGCAGGTGAATTCTTTACCAGCTGAGCCACAAGGGAAGCTCAAATCATCTCGAGATCACTTATAATACTGAACACAGTCTAAAAGCTATGTAAATAGCTGCCAGTGTTAATTGCTCCGTAGTGTCTGACTCTTTGTGACCCTATGGACTGTAGCCCACCAGGCTCCTCTGTCCATGTAATTCTCCAGCCAAGAATACTAGAGTGGGTAGCTATTCCCTTTTCCAGGGGATCTTCCTGACCTTGGGATTGAACCTGGGTCTCCTGCTTTGCAGGCAAATTCTTTACCACCTGAGCCACTAGGGAAGGCTAATAGTTGTCTAATGCATAGCAAATTCAAATTTTCCTTTTTGCAAATTTCTGCAATTTTTTCCCATATATTTTCAATCTGTGGTTGCTTGACCTGGAGGGCCAATGGTATTGCTGTTACAAGGAGATAGGGATCCATAAAATATAACAATGATTCTTCATTCCACTTTGCCCCACACCAAAACATTTCTGTTTACCTTAATAAACACCATGACATTTTCAAGAGAAAAATCACATTTAGTTCATGTCAATATTCTTTCAAGTATTCTGAGACACTTTGCAGCTGATCATACTGATTGCAAATGAATGTATTTCTAAAGAAACTAGCACTCACTTTCCTTTCTTTGATAATTCTCCTGAATGACCTAGTGAGTACATTCTCATGTCTAATTTTAAACCAATAAAATGATATATTTCTGTAATAAAATCAAAGTAGCTACTTTAGAAGCTGAAATTTTTTAACCCTGTAAAATAAAAATCATAATGTATTTTAATGGAAACATGATAAAACTTCAAGGAAAATAAATCATGCAGTAGAACAAGTTTGAACCAGGAACAGTTGAAAACTAAAGTGAAAAGTGAAAGTGAAGTCGCTCAGTCGTGTTCAACTCTTTGCGACCCCATGGACTGTAGCCTACCAGGCTCCTCCGTCCATGGGATTTTCCAGGCAATAGTACTGAAGTGGATTGCCATTTCCTTCTCCAAGTTGAAAACTATGGAGAAAGTTAAATTTCTAACATTAAAGTTAACCTGGTTAGTTTCTCATATATGTTAAGACAATGTCCCATTTTGTGTTCTTCTGGGGCAAAGACAATCTGAAAACAAATATAATTTATTAAATATGATTTAATTATAGAAGTTATTACAGTACTTATACTGGTTTGTAAATGACTGGACCAACTCCCATTATCTTGTAAGATATTGCAAAGGATGTCATTATTTTGTTACACTACGTAGTAAATTTCTTTTTGCCCGCAAATTCAGGTCAAATCAGACAACTATGCTTTCTCATTCAAATCTCAGAGATCTTTAACCTGTGGGTAAAAGTCACGGGTGATAAATATTTATAAAACTCTGCAATAAAGCTTCCGTTTATTAGAAAAATCTCCAAGAATGACATGACCTCGGAATTTCCTGGAATCATGTTCCTGTTGTGATCTACAGAGTTCATAGGTCCTTGCCTCATTTAAATATAAAGCCCTAGGGAAGACCTTTAAAAATCAAATCTGTTTTTAATGTTTCACATTGGAGCCACAATTTTTTGGTCTTTATTTTAAATCTGATAAGCTAAAATTTTAAGTGTGAGATAATATATTATGGGATATAAATATTAAACTGATAGAGATTGGCAATTTTGATGACATGGAAAAATTCACTTATCTTTGAATTTCTGTCTTAGTAATCTTCCCCAAGGTGCTTACCAATCTCCCTTTCCTCACCTGCTGCTGCTAAGTCGCTTCAGTCGTGTCCAACTCTGTGCGACCCCACAGACGGCAGCCCACTAGGCTCCCCCGTCCCTGGGAGTCTCCAGGCAAGAACACTGGAGTGGGTGTAGAGTTAGATTATTTATTTGACTTTTTTCTTGTTTCTTGATGTATGCCTGTATTGCTATGAACTTTCCCCTTAGGACTGCTTTTACAGTGTCCCATAGGTTTTGGGTTGTTGTGTTTTCATTTTCATTCGTTTCTATGCAAATTTTGATTTCTTTTTTGATTTCTTCTGTGATTTGTTGGTTATTCAGCAGCGTGTTGTTCAGCCTCCATATGTTGGAATTTTTAATAGTTTTTCTCCTGTAATTGAGATCTAATCTTACTGCATTGTGTTCAGAAAAGATGCTTGGAATGATTTCAATTTTTCTGAATTTACCAAGGCTAGATTTATGGCCCAGGATGTGGTCTATCCTGGAGAAGGTTCCGTGTGTGCTTGAGAAAAAGGTTAAATTCATTGTTTTGGGATGAAATGTCCTATAGATATCAATTAGGTCTAACTGGTCTATTGTATCATTTAAAGTTTGTGTTTCCTTGTTAATTTTCTGTTTAGTTGATCTATCCATAGGTGTGAGTGGGATATTAAAGTCTCCCACTATTATTGTGTTGTTGTTAATTTCTCCTTTCATACTTGCTAGCATTTGTCTTACATATTGTGGTGCTCGTATGTTGAGTGCATATATATACATAGTTTTTATATCTTCTTCTTGGATTGATCCTTTGATCATTATTTAGTGTCCTTCTTTGTCTCTTTTCACAGCCTTTGTTTTAAAGTATATTTTATCTGATATGAGTATTGCTACTCCTGCTTTCTTTTGGTCCCTATTTGCATGGAAAATCTTTTTCCAGCCCTTCACTTTCAGTCTGTATGTGTCCCCTGTTTTGAGGTGGGTCTCTTGTAGACAACATATATAGGGGTCTTGTTTTTTTATCCATTCAGCTAGTCTTTGTCTTTTGGTTGGGGCATTCAACCCATTTACTTTTAAGGTAATTATTAATAAGTATGATCCCGTTGCCATTTACTTTATTGTTTTGGGTTCGAATTTATACATCCTTTTTGTGTTTCCTGTCTAGAGAATATCCTTTAGTATTTGTTGGAGAGCTGGTTTGGTGGTGCTGAATTCTCTCAGATTTTGCTTGTCTGTAAAGCTTTTGATTTCTCCTTCATATTTGAATGAGATCCTTGTTGGGTACAATAATCTGGGCTGTAGGTTATTTTCTTTCATCACTTTAAGTATGTCTTGCCATTCCCTCCTGGCTTGAAGAGTTTCTATTGAAAGATCAGCTGTTATATCCTTATGGGAATTCCCTTGTGTGTTATTTGTTGTTTTTCCCTTACTGCTTTTAATATTTGTTTTTTGTGTTTGATCTTTGTTAATTTGATTAATATGTGTCTTGGGGTGTTTTGCCTTGGGTTTATCCTATTTGGGACTCTCTCGGTTTCTTGGACTTGAGTGATTATTTCCTTCCCCATTTTAGGGAAGTTTTCAACTATTATCTCCTCAAGTATTTTCTCATGGTCTCTCTTTTTGTCTTCTTCTGGGACCACTATGATTTGAATGTTGTAGCATTTAATATTGTCCTGGAGGTCTCTGAGATTGTCCCCATTTCTTTTAATTCATTTTTCTTTTTTCCTCTCTGATTCATTTATTTCTACCATTCTATCTTCTAATTCACTAATCCTATCTTCTGCTTCTGTTATTCTACTATTTGTTGCCTCCAGAGTGTTTTTGATCTCATTTATTGCATTATCCATTATATATTGACTCTTTTTTATTTCTTCTAGGTCTTTGTTAAACCTTTCTTGCATCTTCTCAATCCTTGTCTCCAGGCTATTTATCTGTGATTCCATTTTGATTTCAAAATTTTGGATCAATTTCACTATCATTATTTGGAATTCTTGATCAGGTAGATTCCCTATCTCTTTCTCTTTTGTTTGGTTTGGTGGGCATTTATCCTGTTCCTTTACCTGCTGGGTATTCCTCTGTCTCTTCATCTTGTTTAAATTGCTGGGTTTGGGGTGTCCTTTCTGTATTCTGTCAGTTTGTGGAGTTCTCTTTATTGTGGCATTTCCTCACTCTGTGTGGGTTTGTACAGGTGGCTTGTCAAGGTTTCTTGGTTAGGGAAGCTTGTGTCGGTGTTCTGGTGGGTGGAGCTAGATTTCTTCTCTCTAGAGTGCAATGAAGTGTCCAGTAATGAGTTATGAGATGTCTATGGTTATGGGGTGACTTTGGGCAGCCTGTATATTGGAGCTCAGGGCTGTGTTCCTGTGTTGCTGGAGAATTTGCTTGGTATGTCTTGCCCTGGAACTTGTTGGCCCTTGTGTGGTGCTTGGTTTCAGTGTAGGTATGGAGGTATTTGATGAGCTCCTGTCAATTAATGTTCCCTGGAGTCAGGGTTTGGACTTAAGCCTCCTGCTTCCAATTATCAGTCTTACTTTTACAGTAGTCTCAAAACTTCTCCTTCTATACAGCACCATTGATAAAACATCTAGGTTAAAGATGAAAAGTTTCTCCACTGGAAGGGTCACCCAGAGAGGTTCACAGCATTACATGGAGAAGAGAAGAGGGAGGAAGGAGTTAGAGGTGACCCAAATGAGATGAGGTGGAATCAATAGAGGAGAGAGTGGGCTAATCAGTAATCACTTCCTTATGTGCACTCCACAACTGGACTGCTCAGAGATGTTCACGGAGTTATACAGAGAAGAGAAGAGGGAGGAAGGAGACAGAGGTGGCCAGGAGCATAAAAGGAAGGAATGAAAAGGAGAGAGACAGATCCAGCCAGTAATCAGTTCCCTAAGTGTTCTCCACCATCTGGAACACACAGAAATTCAGAGTTGGGTAGAGTAGAGAAGGGTTAGGGAAGAGACACAGGCGACCTGGTGGAAAAAAAGGAGAGAGAGAACAGTCAAGCCAGTAATCTCGCTCCCTAGTAAAAAATGGGTACTGAAGATTGGGTTCTTAAAGGTACAAAATTGGTATCAAATACCTAAAAGCAAAAATTAAAAATCTAGAGTAGAGTTTGGAATTTCAAAAATACAGTGTTAAAGAAAAGAAGAAGGAAAAGAAAGAGAGACAAAAAAAAAAGAAAACAAAAAACAAAGTCACAAAAGTTATAAAGAAAATATAGGTACAAAATTGATAACAAATACCAAAAAGCAAAAGTTAAAAAATCTAGAGTAGAGTTTGGAATTTCAAAAATACAATGTTAAAGAAAAGAAGAAGAAAAAGAAAGAGAAAAAAAAAACAAAAACAAACAAAGCCACAAAAATTATAAAGAAGATATAGGTACAAAATTGATAACAAATACCAAAATGCATAAATTAAAAATCTAGAGTAGAGTTTGGAATTTCAAAAATACAATGTTCAAGAAAAGATGAAGAGAAAGAAAGAGAGGAAAAAAATGTCACAAAAGTTATAAAAAAAAAAATCTAGGTACAAAATTGATAACAAATACCAAAAAGCTAAAATTAAAAATCTAGAGCAGAGTTTGGAATTTCAAAAATACAATGTTAAAGAAAAGAAGAAAAAAAAAACAAGGTCACAAAAGTTATAAAATATATATATATGAAGTTTGCTTTTTTTTGAAAAAAAAGGGTCTTTTTTTTTTGCAAAGTAATAGTAGGTTATAAAAGTGAAAATTAAAGGAGTAATAGCAGACTTAAAATTTTTTTAAAAATTTTTAAAAAAGAAACAATGACTGTAAAAATAGTACAAATATATATAGAACTTTCTCTGATGTTGTTGTGGGTATTGTGGGTTCAGTTCATTTTCGGCTAGTTCCTTGTTCTGGCTTATATTTCTCAAGATCTATAGGCCCCTTCCTATGTAGTCAGTACTAACCACGGGGTTTTAATCTATTGCCTGTCGCTTCCAAGGCAGTTCCCTCTGTTATAGCTTCTTCTGTTTGCTGGTCTCTTCAGTGTCTGATTTCCACCCTGATACCAAGGGGGCGGTGGTGGACACCTTTTTTTTTTTAAGGCTCACTTGTTCAGTCGTGCTGTGGGGAGGGAGGGATGCTGCAAATAAATAAGACTGGCGTATGCTCACAGTGCCTCAGTTCACGGCACGTGTAGCCTCCCTGCCCACACTGCTCAGGCTCTAGATTGCTCTGCCAGGAACCGTTCGCAGCCGGCCCTGGGCTGCTTGCGCCTCCCAGGTCTAAGCCGCTCAGGTTCAGGCACTCGGGTAGTCCTCAGAGGCGCAGACTCGGTTGGGCCTGCGTTTTGTTCCCTTCCCAGGTCCGAGCAGCTCAGACAAGAAAGACAAGACATATGATGAGGTGTTTGGCGAACACGGTTGCTGCGACTTATCGCCTCCCCGCTGCTTGGTTATCTGGGTGTACAACCGGCGCACCTTCTCAGGCGGATGTTGACTGTCCAGAACCCCAAGAAGTTTTAGTTAGCAAAGAAGCCTGCTTACAGTTTTGTAGATAATGTCTCTCTGGGGCTGCGATTGCCCGCCTCCAGCTCTGGCTACCTGTCACCGGAGGGGGACGGTCTGCAGCTGGCTATATCTGTACAATCCTTTGTTCCGTGTGCGGGCCTGGTGGTGTCTTAGGTTAGGGCTGGCTCTTCGCGTGGTAGATATCCCACAGTCTGGTTTGCTGGCCCAAATTATTTCGCTCAGGTAGCGCTCAGGGTATTCAGGCCAGATCCTTACTCTAAGCGATGCAGCCTGCGCTGTGCTTCCCTGCCCAGCCCCCGCTTGCTAATGGCGGATGCAGGCGTCTGTGCTGCTTCTCCGCTGGGGGAGTTACCGTAGGGCTCATAATCTGTGGGTTTTAATTGCTTATTTATTTTTCCTCCCTGTTATGTTGCCCTCTGTGCTTCCAAGGCTTGGCACAGACTCAGCAGTGAGAGTGTTTCCTGGTGTTTAGAAACTTCTCTCTTTTTAAGACTCCCTTCCCGGTATGGAACTCCGTCCCTCCCTCTTTTGTCTCTTTTTTTGTCTTTTATATTTTTTCCTACCTCCTTTCGAAACAATGGGTTACTTTTCTGGGTGCCTGATGTCCTCTGCCGGCATTCAGAAGTCGTTTTGTGGAATTTACTTGGCGTTTAAATGTTCTTTTGATGAATTTGTGGGGGAGAAATTGTTCTCCCCGTCCAATTCCTCCGCCATCTTAGCTCCTCCCTAGGGGGTAGGTTTATAAAAGGGGTCATCGTGGGATTATATGAAATTGTGTGTGGAAACCTGGCACCTCACTCCAGTACTCTTGCCTGGAAAATCCCATGGGCGGAGGAGCCTGGTAGGCTGCAGTCCATGGGGTCACGAAGAGTCGGACATGACTGAGCGACTTCCCTTTCACTTTTCACTTTCATGCATTGGAGAAGGAAATGGCAACTCACTCCAGTGTTCTTGCCTGGAGAATCCTAGGGACGGGGGAGCCTGGTGGGCTGCCGTCTATGGGTTCGCACAGAGTTGAACACGACTGAAGCGACTTAGCAGCAGCAGTATGTGGGAACCTTTAAAAATTGTAAAACATTATAGAATTTTAAAAAACAAGAGAATCGCAAAAAACTTCCTCCATCCTAGACTTCCTCTGCCTATCCAGCTATTTCTCCTCTTTCATAACAGAAATTGTATCTGCAGCTATTGTTTGAAGCCTTCTTTTCCCACTGCAAGAACAGCAACTAAAGTTGTCTTGTTCACTACTGAATTTTGGTACCTAGCCCAGGGCAGGCATCTAAAGGGGCCTTGGTTGAATGAATTGATGTCCCAGAAATACCTCAAACTCAATGTCTAAACATCAGATCTCTAAACTTGAAACAGTAGCCACCCCTGAAATTGACCACCTGATGGGAAGAGCCAACTCATTAAAAAAGGCCCTAATGTTGGGAAAGATTGAAGGCATAAGGAGAAGGGGACGACAGAGGACAAGATGGTTGGATAGCATCACTGACTCAGTGGACATGAATTTGAGCAAGCTCTGGGAGATGGTGAAGGACAGGGGAGCCTGGCGTGCTGCAGTCCATGGGGTTACAACGAGTTGGACATGACTGAGTGATTGAACAACAACAGCAACAATGACTATATTTCCTATTTTGATTGAATTTGCCATCATCCCTTCATTTTCTTAAGCCCGAAACAAGAACAGATTTCCAACTCCTCTGGCTCTCACTCTTATCCCCCACTATGAAGCACTCAAGAAGTTAAGGGATCCAGCTTCTTAAATATCTCTTGAATCTGGGTCTGCCCTTTCTTTTATTACCATGTGATCTTAATTTCATCCAGTTAACTAGATATTTCCATCTAGTCTCTGTTCCTTTCCCCCTTGTCCCCTAGGACTCTTTATAAAATATAAATTAGACCATATCACTTCCCTGTTAAAAGCTTTTCAGTGGTTCTCCACCAGTTTAAAGGCCTTAGTTGCTTTAGTCTTGTTAATGTGTACCTACCTATTTTCCTATGCACATGTGTGTTTATGCATATATGTGTACATGCATGTATACATACATGTGCCTGTGTGGGTGTATAGGCATGTCAGCCTTCTGATCCGACCCTTACCTACTTGAACAAGTTCATTCCTTCTGCTCTTCCCACTGCTTCCAGTTTTGTTCCAATAATACCAGATGGTTTACAGTTCCCCAAACAATGTCAATACACTGAAATAATGTATCTGTATCTGTATCTGAAATAGTATCTGTCTGAAATAGACAGCCTTGATCTTTGCAATTCAGTTCGGACATCTTGCTCTTCAAAGGCCCTCCTGATTCTTCCTTCTCTATACTTAATTGTCAGCTACTTCATGCTGTTCCATTGCTTAGTATTTACTTCTTTTGCCTTGATGACTCTGAACTTTACTGGGTGGGCATCAATCCCAACCATTAGTTCCTCAGTGTCTTCCAGGGAGTATCAGTAAGTTTTTTCAATAGATTTTATTTATTAGAACAGTTTTAGGTTCTCAGCAAAATTGAGAAGAAAGTACAGAATTCCCATATACCCCTCTACACACATAGCTCCCTCCACTATCAACATTTCAAACCACAATGATATATTGTTACAATCAATGAGCTTACATTGATACATCATTATCTTCCAAGGCCAGTGGTTTACATTAAGATCGATTCTAGGTGTTGTACATTCTGTGGGTTTTGACAAATATATAATGACATGTGTCTACATTATGGGCTTCCCAGCTGGTGCTAGTGGTAAAGATCCTGCCTGTCAATGCAGGTAGACATTAAGAGACACAAGATCAATCCCTGGGTTGGGAAGATCTCCTGTAGGAAGCCAAAGCAACCCACTCCAGTATTCTTGTCTGGAGAATGCCATGGACAGAAGAGCCTGGCTGGCTATGGTCCAAAGGGTCACAAAGAGTTGAGCACAACTGAAGCGACTTCACACACACACATGTCTACATTATCATAGTGTCATACAGAATAGTTCATTAAAAATTCTCTGTGCTCTGCCTATTTATCCCATTAACACATCACAGTCATTGGTATATCTGCTGTCTTGTTATATGTTTTATAGAATGTCACATAGTTGAAATAATACAGCTCATAGTTTTCTCATATTGGCGTGTTTCACTTAGCAATATGTGTGCGCTTACAGTTCTTCTGTGGAGTCAGTGAATTTTTATCTTGGATTTCTTGGGGTCTAAGATACCTCCAATCACAGAACAGATACTAAATAAGTTTTAGTTACATTAAATCTATAATCTATTTTAATTGTATAATTATTTGCATTTTTCCCTCCCTGGAAACAAACATTATTCTGAAATTCTCTGACTTCTATCTTTTATTTTAAAAGAAAAAAGAGTATCAAGCAAAAAGGACTTAAAAGTCCATTTTGTCTGTTTTAAGCTTTTTTTGCATAATTTTGGAAGATGAAAAGTAGTATTTTCCATATGCATTTCTGAGATTTACAAATACACATTTATACTTTCCTTTGAATTAAAAAAGTGTATGTGTCCTTTTTAATGGTAACAAACCAAATGACCATGCCCCTCTATTTATGTCACAAACTAAGAGTATCCTGACCTTACATACACAGGAATGGTTGGTTAATCTTACTTATTAACAATGATGATTGGTTTGTATCACTGCTGTTCCTTGTCAGGTGCTTCCCTGTTGATTGCCTAGAAGCCCCAATCCATTATTTGCTGATGTAATCATCAGCATCACTAAGAGTGTTCATTAAGGTTGACATTTCCTGGCCATACTCAGGAGACCTCCATGAGAACCAAGGACATGCATCTTTAATGAGCATCTCAGGTGATTCTGGTGCAGATGGTGTTGGGTCTACTTTCAAGAACAAAAGCTTGGAACTCCATATAAAAATGCTTGCCAGCAGGTGGCTGGCTACTACCTATAAGAAACTTCACAGTGAAAGCAGTGAGATTGATCATATGCTAAATTTAATGCTGTATTCCAAATGAAAATTACAGAAGCAAACCTAATTGATTTCTATGTGTTAATTAACAGGCGGAAAATAACCAAAATGTCTCTGGTACCACAATCTGAGGGATGGTTAGTACTTAAAGAGAAAATGACTGTTTTATTCGTATGGTTACATCCTTTGGGGGAAGAAAATTTTCAAGAGTCTGAAACTCGAGAAAATTGCTTTCTGTAAAAGTAGGTTAGAAATCTTGACAATTTGTTCAAATCTGCAGGGTTCTGATATGTCATTTCTTTCTCATCAGACTAGAAATATACTTACTTTGCCAGAAAACCAGCAATTGCATTTAAATCTCCCTGTAGGTGCCTGAAAAGTTCATATAGCTGGCACTGATTAACTGGAAGCTGAATAACAGAGCTATTTTTATTATCTCCTTTGTAAACCCCAATTCCTTTTTCATCACAACCTCAGGCAAATACATGTAAGTGACTTCATTCTTATTATCTGATGTTCTTTTAATAATTATTTGAGCTGATGATACAATTTTGACATGCTTAATCTCTACTCTTATTTAAACTGATATATAACAAAATCATGTTCTGGATTAAGAGGAAATAATTGATAAGATATTAGCTCAAAATGGGAACAGTTAAAGCATAAATATTGTGACTTTTTAATGTCAGCACATCAATATTGAGGTTCTTTATAATAAGGATCAGAGACAAGCAAATGGTCCCAGAGCTTTCCAAAAGTATGGTGAATAAAAAATGCTGTAGAATCTTTGAAAACATGGAATCAATGTGAAGTCAAGAACTGTTTAAAAGTTCCATAATACAGTAGTGAGCCAGAGACTAACTGGAACCAACTTTGGACAAAAATACAAGATAGTGAAGGCACTGTATTGTACATTGATCTAGAAAGCAGAAACATTTTAATTTTAATAAAAACTAAAAGTTTTAAAATAAAAATGTTTTAAGTGTTTTAAAATAGACTTCTGACTAAGAGGAAAGTCAGGAATACTTTTAACAACGGACTTCAGACACTTGTGTGGTGGTTAGAAACACTACTATCTTTAAACATGTGTTGACCAAGAACATCACAAGTCAGTATCAAACTTTTCCTATGTGAAGAACCTTTTTCCCATTACTAGACCTTTCTCTAAATTTCTGAATGTGAACTTCCCCAAAACAGAGGGAAATATACAAACAGAGATGAGAATGCAATGCATTTTTAATTTCACAAATGCATAGCTAGTAAGGAAAATATAAAGACATGGGAGAAGAAAAAATAGTCTAGAAGTCGTATTTGCAAGGATATTTTACATTTTAGTAATTCATAATTCATCGCCAGTACGTTCTCTTCCACCACAGGGACTAGAGTTGAATAAAAGGCTTATCCCACAGCAGAGCCACAATTCTTATCAGGCTGTTGCATTGTGTACTCAGTTGCGTCCGACTCTTTGCAAACACATGGATTGTAGCCCACCAGGTTCCTCTGTCCCATGGAATTCTCTAGGCAAGAATTCTAGAGTAGGTTGTCATTTCCATCTCTATAAGATCTTCCTGACCCAGGGATCAAACTCGCATCTGTTGCATCTCCTGCATTGGCAGGCTGATTCTTTACCACTGCACCACGTGAGTGTCGTTCAGTCGCTAAGTCGTGTCTGACCCTTTACAACCCCATGAGCTGCAGCATGACTGGCCTTCCTGTCACTCACCACCTTCTAGAGTTTGCCCAAGTTCATGTCCATTGAGTCAGTGATGCCATCCAACCATCTCGTTTGGTTGGTTTCCACAAAAAATATCTTGCCACCTCCAGTATTTGCATAGTTGGGCAGCAAACAGTTAATGAACACCTAACCTGTGTAAGGAACTGTGTCAGCCCTGTTCAGGTTTCAGAAATATTTAAGAATAATCCCTTCCCATAGAGAACTGAGATATTCTAGTGGAGAGGGAAGACAAAATGAGCCAGGTCCCATTACATTAATAATAAAGAGAAAGTTCTGGGGTGGCCACCAGAAGATATACCTCATATTTGTTTAGAAGAAGATAAGAGAAGTGTTCTCTGAGGAGATGGCACTAAAATGAGGTTCACAGAACAGAAAGATGAGGAGGAAGATGAGGGAGAGGGAGCCACCTCCTTGAGGAAAGCAGAGTAACAGGGAAGTGTGGTGAGGGTGGTGAGCAGAGTTCCTGGAGGGCAGGATATTCAAAAAGAGAAAGAAAAAAACTGAGTATGGTAGAAGGTAGATAAACACATTGAACATTCATCTTCAAAACCAGGCCAAGGAGTCTGAGCTTTAGGATGCATGCAGAAACAGGAAAGGATAAAACAGTACCTGAGCCCTTATGATGTGCCAGCCCTAGAGGCTGTGCAAAAAATTACATTTCTAGACATCATCACAGGCGGGCTTCCCTGGTAGCTCATCTGGCAAAGAATCTGCCTGCAATGCAGGAGATCCCGGTTCGATTCTTGGGTTGAGAAGGTTCCCTGGAGAAGGGAATGGCAACCCAGTCCAGAGTTCTTGCCTGGAGAATCCCCATGGACAGAGGAGTCTGGTGGGCTAGTCCATGGGATCGCAAAGGGTCGGACGCAACTAAACACACACACAGACATCATCACAGAATGCAAATTAACCTTTGAAAATGTTTGCATAGCACTAGCTTTGTCATGGTAAGGGAATTTGAGAGCTATGGAATCCATTTCTGAAATCCGTTTCTGAAATAAAGGAAGGTCTTGAGAGTTCCCTGGAGGTCCAGGGCTTCCCTTGTAGCTTAGCTGGTAAAGAATCCGCCTGCAATGTGGGAGACCTGGGTTCAATCCCTGGGTTGGGAAGATACCCTGGAGAAGGAAATGGCAACCCATTCCAGTATTGGAGTGGATAATTCCACGGACAGTATAGTCAGTCCATGGGGTCACAGTCAGACACAACTGAGCTACTTTCACTTCCACTTCATTTTCCAGGGATTAGGACTCAGCGCTTTCATTGCAGGGGGTTCAGGTTCAATCCCTGGTCAGGGAATAAAAATCAATCTGGTAAGGAAAAATTGTATATGTATATATAAATGTACTTTATATATGGGGTTTCCTTGGTGGCTCAATAGTAAAGACTCCACTGGCCAATGCAGTAGACATGGGTTCAGACCCTGGGCTTAGAAGATCCCATAGAGAAAGAAGGAAATGGCAACCCACTCCAGTATTCTTGCCTCGGAAATCCCATGCACAGAGGAGCCTGGTAGGCTACAGTCCATAGGGTGACAAAGAGTCAGGCACAACTTGGCAGCTACACAATGACTATATATATATATATATATATATATATATATATATATATATATTATACACATATATAAAACAGTGAAATAAAGGAAGGTCTTAATCTAAGTGATATCAGTGAGCAGAGGAAAATGGAGGAATGTTTTTTCATGCTGTTTTGACTATGCCAATTTGATATAGTAGATATTGTTACATTAATATGTTCACCTTGAGGACATACTGAATATGAGTATTATCAGAATATCTAAAAACTGAACAATTTTCAAAGGGAAAGAAGTCTCCAGAGCATAACTCCTTAAACCGCCTGAACTCCTTGATCAATTTCGTACACAGAGAAGACAAACTGCTCCTAATTTTTCCACTTTTATTCTTATTTCACTGAAATTGTCATAATTAAGACAAATTCCTTTTCCCCAGAGAGAATTCCAAAACCAATTATTGATTTTTCAACCACTGTTTAGGGTACTTGTTTGGTTTTAGTTTGTTTCATTTCAATAACAAATTTTGCCCTCTTGGATTTCATTAATGTGAGTTTTCTTTTGTTTTTATTTATATCTCAGTTTGTATTGCATTCATGCCAATTTCAATATTTTCTCAAGAGCAAAAGGATGGACTTGGACTTTCCTTGTCGCTGTTCAGTTGCTAAGTCATGTCCGAGTTTTTGCAACTTTATGTACTACAGCATGCCAGGCTTCCCTGCCCTCACTGTCTCCCAGAGTTTGCTCAAATTCATGTCCATTGAGTCAGTAATGCTATCCTTTTCTAGCAGATATCATATCAGAAATATTTGCACACTTCAAGGTACATCTATTTGGTTACTTAAGAAGTTTCTAATAAAAGAATTGCTTTCTCTGTAATCAACCACTGGTCATTAGTGTTGTGACTAATACCTTCAGAGTATAATACTAAGGCTATCTTGTTCAAGCAATTCTTAATATTAACTTTCCATCCTGTTAACTTTTCCATTCCTTTCCATATCATGCAGAAATACATCACAAAGCAGTTTTGAAATCTTTTCTATGGTACGTAATTTTCCTTAGACCAAAAGCAGTTTTCACTCCTGAAATCTAGGATTGCTCATTCTCTAAATCTAATGAATTTTCTTTTGTGGCTGGTATTTCTACCAAGTTCAACTTACCCAGGTCATATTTTTAAGGATCAAATAATTGTATCGAGAAGGTTGATTTTTCCATCGATTTGTTAGACATATCAAAATTTACC
The DNA here is from genome assembly GCF_029378745.1 of Bos indicus. Lineage (NCBI taxonomy): Eukaryota > Metazoa > Chordata > Mammalia > Artiodactyla > Bovidae > Bos > Bos indicus. The sequence goes on from NC_091761.1 coordinate 114,674,368, forward strand.
ATTTGCCCTTTAAAATATTTGGCTTATTTTAATTTGTAGGGCTTCCATAGTGGCTTAGTGGTAAAGAATCTGCCACCAATACAGGAAACTCTGGTTCTATCCCTGGGTCCAGAAGCTTCCCCCTGGAGAAGGAAATGGCAACCCACGCCTATATTCTTGCCTCAAAATCCCATGGAGAGAGGAGCCCGAGGGGTTATAGTCCTTGGAATCACAAGAGTCGGACACAACTTAGGGACAAAACAACACAACAATTTTATTTTCCACTGATTATGCTAATGAGAATGCTTGTGACAATTTATAAGAATAGATTGATGGTTTGTATTACTACTATAGTAATAAATTAGAAATTTGTGAGAAAAAATCTCAGCAACCTTGCCAAACTATCAAAATCTTTTCAAGGCTCATAAATCTATTTCAAAAATGTCTATGGGTACTCATCTCCCCCAAAGTAATGCTGTTGGTCCCAATGCTCTTGATCTCTTACAGTTTAGGCAAAAACAGTGGGATCTAAATGATAGGTTTAAAATGGAAGGATCAAAATGTTCCATTTCAATGTGAAAAATACTGAAGCTGCACATTTGAGAGGACTTCTAGATAGCTGTCTGGATGAGGTTGGGAAGGAGCAAAATGAACAAAAAGTGAACTCATAGTTTTGAGACTGAGTGACATATAGAATACTAATGGCATTTAAGAAATCAGAAATTCTTTATGATAAAATCTTGAATGGCTTGCTGCATTTTTGCATTTACCTTCTAGTTCTAGCATTATCTTTGCATCTTGTTTGTCTCGATACAATCAAAAAAAGTGCCTTAAATATGCCTTTGCCTTTCCTTTTGTGTGTGGTCCAGGGCTTTGCATACAGTAAGTAGTCCACTGATATCTAAAGATTTCATTTTAAATCACTAACATAATAGAAGTCTCTGTGTTTTCTGATTCTCAGCCTATTTCAATTATTATAACTGGATCTCAACAAACCTTGTGGTTTTCTTTTACTTGTAATCCTTAAAAATATTAATGAAATAAACACACAACTTTTAGGCACAGTGAAGACACTATGGAATTTATTCTTTCTGCCAATTATTCAGTCAGGAATCACAAGCTAATTTTAATTTAATAAAAGGCTGAAGTTTGTATCAAACAGAACAATGGAACAAGCTACCTCATAAGCACTTATATTTCCTTTTCAGTAAATAACATAATGACTGACATAGTAAATTAAAATTGCCTTCTCGTCTGCTTTCTTCTTGAGAAAAGCAGTTCAAGCACAAAATCTCAGGGAAGGAAAGAAAAATGCATTTGTTTCCTACCGCTGCTATAGTGTGTGTGTGTGTGTGTGTGTGTGTGTGTGTGTTAGTAGCTCAGTCATGTCCAACTTTGTGACGACATGGATGGTAACCTGCAAGGCTCTTCTGTCCATAGGATTCTTCAGGCAAGAATACTAGAGGGGATTGCCAGTTCTTTCTCCAGGGGATCTTCCCAATCCAAGGATCAAACTCGTGTGTCACACATTGCATGCAAGCAGATTCTTTATGGTCTAAGCCATCAGGGAAACTGGTGCTACGATAAATTACCACAAACTCAAAACTACACAGAATTATTCTGATAGCTTTGAAATTCAGTAGTCTGAAATGCTTCTCACTTAAACTCAAGGCATTGGCAGGGTTGTGTTCCTTTTTAAAGCTCTCAGGAAGAATCCTTTGTGTTGCCCTTTTCCAGCTTCAAAAGACTGAGACTGCCCACTTTCCTTGTGTTCTGGCCCCTACCCATCTTCTTAGCCAGCAGTGGAAAACTGTGTCCTTCTCACATAAAATCACTCTGACCTCTGCTTGTTTCATCACTTCCTTCTCCTTCATATATCACATTATCTCCTTCTCTGTATTTGATTCCTCTTCTGTCTCTCTCTTCTACTCTTCGAGGACCAGCTGTTGTCGTTGTTATTCAGTCTCCCAGTTGTGTCCAACTCTTTGCAACCCCACGGACTGCAGCATGCCAGGCCTCCCTGTTCTGCACCATCTCCCAAACTTTGCCCAAGTTCATGTCATTACATCAGTGATGCCATCTAGCCATCTCATCTTCTGCCCTCAAGCCTTCCCGGTATCAGGGACTTTTCCAATGAGTAGCTGTTCGCATCAGATGACCAAACTACTGGAGCTTCAGCATCAGTCCTTGATATGAGTATCGGTTTCCTTAAGATTGATTGTTTTGATCTCCTTGCTGTCCAAGGTACTTTCAGGAGTCTTCTCCAGCACCACAGTTCGAAGGCATCAACTCTTTGGCATTCTGCCTTCTTTAAAGTCCAGCTCTCAAAACCATACATGATCACTGGGTAAGACCATAGCCTAGACTACACGGATCTTTGTCAGCAGAGTAATGTCTCTGCTTTCAACACACTGTCTAGGTTTGTCGCCACTTTCCTGCTAATAAGCAACTGTCTTCTGATTTCATGGCTGAAGTCAGCATCCACAGAGATTTTAGAGCCCAGGGAGAGGAATTCTGTCACTACTTCCAGCTTTTCCCCTTCTATTTGCCATGAAGTAATGGGGCCAGATGCCATGATCTTAGTTTTTTTTTAATATTCAGTTTTAAATATTAAAATTTAATTAATATTAGACCCACCAGGATAATCCAGGGCAACCTCTCCTATTGTAAGGACAGCCAAATAGCAACCTTAATTTTATCTGCACCTTAATGCCCTCTTGTCTTGCTTGCAACATAACACATTCAAAGGTTCCGGGGATTAAGACATGGACATTGTTGCAGTCTCCCAGAACAATAGAAATAAAAACAAAAATAAGCAAATATGACCTAATAAAACTTATAAGCTTTGGCACAGCAATAGAAATCATAAAAAATGGAAAGACAACTTACAGAATGGGAGAAAATATTTGCAAATGATGAAACAGATAAATGCTTAATATCCAAAATACAGAGACAACTCATACAACTCAACAACAATTAAAAAAAAAATAGAAAAATGGGCAGAATATCTTAACAGACTCTTCTTCAAAGAAGACATATAGATGGCCAGTAGGCACATGAAGGATGCTCAACATCACTAATTATTAGAGAAATGCAAATCAAAGCTGCAATGAAGTACCACCTTATACTGATTAGAATGGCCATCATTTAAAAGGCTACAAATAATAAACGCTCGAGAGGGTGTGGAGAAAAGGGAACCCTCCTACACTGTTGGTAGGAATGTAAGTTGGTGCAGCAACTATGCAAAACAGTATGGAAGTTCCTCAGAACTCAAGGGCCAAGGGCTTGAATATTTCAGAGGACAAAGAGTTTACCTGCAGCCATTTTGCTCGTGGATGATTTGATTTGGATCTGGAAATACAGGAAGAATGTCTCTAGCTGAGGTGGAAAGTCAAATGAAGTGAGGTGAGGCAAGGCAAGCACAATGATACACTTAAAGGCATTGAATAGACCAACCACTATCCACCAAATAGTGAAATAGTGATTGGACAGGTAGTAAGGCACCAAGCACTGACTAGAAAGGAAGGAGAAAAAGGTAAAATGGCAAGCAGGACTATAAAGGCTAGATTTCTAGGCAGAAGAGTAAGTAGGGTGGAAACCTATCAAAAATAAAGTTTCAACAAGTGTTTTGGAATCTTAAAAAAAAAAAAAAAAAAAAAGACCAAAATAATAGATGGACAAGACACTGTGGACAAGTGTGTGAGGCATAGTAGGGAAGACATGCAGAGGGAGGTCTGTGAGGAGCCCAACTCCTGAGCCTAAGAAAGAACAGAGAAGATTCTATTGATCCTAAAGTCAGGCACTTGAACTGACCTGAACTGCACTGAACTTACGTGGTAACGTAAAAGAATGTGCTTGATTTAAACTCAAAATGGCATCAAATGGAAAGGTTCTGGCTACAAACAGAGATGCGGGATTAGACCAGGTCAAAGCTATTTAATCCTTCTGTGCACTGAGGTCGAATATACATCAGAACTGCAAAACCTCAGTACCACTGACAGTTGGTCAGATAGTTGTTTGTTGTGAGGGGTTGTCCTCTACCACTGGCTGCCTCTGCAAACCCCCTCCAGTCATGAATCGAAAATGGGTTTGGAGACACATTTGAGAATTGGGTCTCAAACCATTGGAGAATGTATAGAGAGCTTGAAAGAAAAGGCAGGATAAACACTGAAAGACAAGGGAAGCATAGGGAGCAGTGTTTGTGGCAGGAGGGAGTTGGTAGACCAACAATTTAGAAGTCAAAAATCCAAATGACTACAGGAGCCAGGCTGGTCAGTGACAGGAGAGAAGGAAGCTGAATGGATAGACTGGGGGGTGTAAGAGGCCTGTCAGAAGGGGGCACCACCGCAGGGAAGGGGAAATGCAAGCCCAGTACCCACAGGACCTCCAGCTGTGGAAGAGAGGCTGGAAATTGAAATATTTATGTGAAATATCAAGATCTGCTAGAGTGAATCAAGCAAATCTGGCTATAGGCCAGACCTGGCTTGGTGCTGCTAAGTTGCTCAGTCGTGTCTGACTCTATGTGACCCTATGGACTGTAGTCTGCAAGGCTCCTCAGTCCATGGGATTCTCCAGGCAAGAATACTGGAGTGGGTTGCCATTTCCTCTTCCAGGGGATCTTCCTGACCCAGGGATCAAACTCATGTCTCTTATATCTCCTGCATTGGCAGGCAGGTTCTTTACCACTGGCACCACCTGGCTTAAGAGAGACTGTCTCCACACTGGTGGAGGGGCTTGAAAGTTGTCAGAGGAGCATCAGAATGTGACATGGGGTGGACAGGACTCGCACATGGCATCTCATCCACCACATGGCTGTGAGTTTGGCTGGACTTCATGGTTTTGGAGACTGGGGACAGGGTGGGTTAAAATATGCCCCTTCAAAAGCCCCCACCCCAGTGCCTCAGAATATGACTGTATTTGGAGACAGAACCTTTAAAGAAATGATAAAGTTGTATGAAGTCATAAGGATTGGCCATAACCTGATCTGGCCAGTGTCCTTACAAGAAGAGAAAATCTAGACCCAAATGAGTTCAGAGGAAAGATCACGTGAGGACACAGCAAGAAGGCAGACATCCACAAGCCAAGAAGAGAGGCCAGAGAGGGAGTCCGCCCTGCTAGCACCTTGCTCTTGGACTTCCAGGCTCCAGAACTGTGAGAAAATAAAGGTCTGTTGTTTAAGCCACCCAGTCCATGGTATCTTGTTACATCTGTAGCACATGAATAACATGGAATAACAACCAACCTCCCTGCTGGCTTTTAAAAAGCTGAGAGGGGATTCCCTTTGCATAGGCCAGTAAGGAGGGAGTGGGCATTATGAAAAGTTATGAAAGCCATAGTCAATTCACTCATGACACCCATGGTCAAAGGAACCATAGAAACAGTGTGCTCACCAGTATGGTCACTGACCTACTCACATATGCCTCATTTCTCTCATTCATAAAGCAAGCCTAAGACCTGTCTGCATCAGCAGTCCCTCTCTCCTCTTTGAATATGGCTTTGCTTCAGCTACCTGGTTCTCTTTTTTTGCCTCTGGTCCCTCCTGGATTCGATGCTTCTATGAACTCTTTTCCTGGACTGTAGGCTTAAGCTGTGCTGCACAAATCTCCCAATACGGACCACTCCCTTCATCTTGGGTGAGTGCTTCTGTGTTAAGACTCTGGTTCTTGGTTAAGCCAGTCCAGGTCCCCCCTCTCCCAGACAAGGCTGGAAGGTTCAGAAACCTGGATAAGGACCATTCAAAGGAAGAGTGTGCATGTTGTGTTTTAGGGACCCCACATATGTGTCACAACTTGTCTTGGGAGGACAAGCTGAATCTGAGGGAGAAAACTGAAAGGAGATGGGCTGGGTGAGATCAAGGCACAGGGAAGAGCATTGATCTTAATGAGCTGTTGTGTAGAAAGAAGATGAAGAAGAGAGAGAAAACAAGATGGGATTCTTAGTGCTAAAGTGCAACTGGATTATTTTGAGTAAACTGGGATGAGGACATAACTAACTAGAGGCTTAAGGGAGGGCTAGAATAGGACTTCGCTGATGGTCAGTGGTTAAGAATCCACCATGCAATGCAGGGGGTGCAGGTTTTATCCCTGGTCAAGGAACTAAGATCCCACAGGCTGTGGAACAACTAACCATACAAGCCACAACTGCTGAGCCCGCACGCCACGCTAGAGAGCCCGTGTAATGCAACTGAGGCTCACACAGCTACAAAAAAGTAAAAAAAAAAAAAAATTTTAAGGGGGGGTGGGGCTAGAAAGAGAGGTAGATGTTGTGTTGATGTCTAGACAGGGCAAGGAATTAAGCTCAGCCAGAGGGAGGCTCTGACAAACCTAGACAACGTATTAAAAAGCAGAGACATCACTTTGCCCAAAAGGTCTGGCAAAGGTCAAAAAGTCCGGCAAAAGTCAAAGCTATGGTTTTTCTAGGAGTCATATACGGATGTGAGAGTTGAACCATAAAGAAGGCTGAGCGCCAAAGAATCAATGCTTTCGAAATATGATGTTGGAGAAGACTCTTCAGAGTCCCTTGGACTGCTAGGAGATCCAACCAGTCAATCCTACAGGAAATCAACCCTGAAAATTCATTGGAAGGACTGATGCTAAAGCTGAACCTCCAATACTGTAGCCACCTGATGGGAAGAGCTGCCTCACTGGAAAAGACCCTGATGCCGGGAAAGACTGAAGGCAAAAGGAGAAGAGGGCAGCAGTGGATGAGATGGTTAGATAGCATCACGAGTTCAATGGACATGAGTTTGAGCAAACTCTGGGAAATACTGAAGGACAGAGGAGCCTGGAGTGCTACAGTTGATGGGGTCACAAAGAGTCAGACAAGACTTAGCAACTGAACAACAACAGAAGGAGGCGGCGGAAGACAGCTCCTAAGTAGTGTCAAAGGTCAGCTAGTCCAAAGGTCTATGACAACTGGCAATTAACAGCTGTGCTTTAGCTTCTGTGCTGTAAGGCCAAAAAACATATCCATTCCTGCCCCAGCCCCCTCTGCCTAGAACCACGGCAACAAATACTAGAGCCTTTATTATGTTAGTAAAGAACCACAAGGACATTTATTAAGCAACTACAAGTGAGCCCACAATCAAGAGATATTGCAAAAGAGGGCCTTTATTAGGATCCTAATACTTGTCTTTTAAACTTAAAAGTTATCCTAAACATACTTTCCTTACTGCCTGCATCCCGAATTCCAGACTGTATGTCTTTGATCCACTGAAAAAGGGCAGTATTCTACTCTGATCCTACTTGAATCAGAACAAGTAAACTGCAGAACAAAGCATCTTAGAGGTTCCTGAACACAACCCCAGAAGAAATTTTAAAGTGTTCCTATTTTAGTACTACACACCTGGAACTGGTGATGTGAAAAGTCGGCTTCTGCTTCATTACTCAGCAAGTTGCAGTTTTGTAGATAAGCCAGTAATGGCCTGATCACTTGGTAATTATCACCATTTCTGTCATGTTTATCTTAGCCTTGTGTCATACAAGGCCACCAAGTATTAATACACCTGATGCAGAGACTTATTAATTGTTAAATCATTTAATTAGAAGATGCCATTTACTTTTCTTAAAGAATTCCTTTTTAAATACTTTAGATGTGATACACTTAGCAAAAATATTAAAATTGCAAAAAATCTAATAGCGTGCTTCTTTCAAGGAACCACATCTTCTATAGAAAATAAGGTAATGCTGTTAAAAGATTAAAGGAGAGAGATCTCCATGACAGCTTACTCTTGTCCCTGCTCTCAACTTTCCTTCCTTAAATCCGATCATCTGCTTTTGTAAAAGGAACCATAAAATAACATCCACGTCTGAGTATCAGGGAGAAGATTTATCCTTTCCTTGGGCATAATCCACTCTCCTCCAATTGAGTTAGCATCTGGCCAACCGGCTGCAGGGATTTGGTGCCACGACACATCCCCAGGCAAGGTTTTTTAATTCCCCACTGCAGCGACCCTCAAATGACGCAGGGTCACCACTCCCCTCCCCAGAGTGAGGCACGAGGTCTCAGCACGTGATTTCATCACCAAAGCAAATGCACGTATTTTTTTTTAATCCCTGCATTTCATTTATCCCCACAAAATAACTAACAAATCTCTGTTTCCTAAAGGTTCTTTGTTCTATTCAGAGTTACAGCAACCTTTTATAAAATGCACACAAAGATTTTTTTTTCCCCCACAAATGGGACATTTCAGAGAAGGATGCCCATTTGTTTGTTTGTGTTTCTGTCTGTCTGCTTTAATCTCAATTTTGTTTAATCAGTACAACATGTTAGGACTTCTGTTAGACCAAGTTCTAATCTAAACACAGCTATTTAGAAAAACTGCTTTCTTTTACATGGACAGCAAAGCAAGAACAGGTTTGTCAAAGTACAGGGTGTGGAAAGGATATCTGCTCCCTCGTGGAGTTCTGAGTCCAACTCCATCAGCATTTCTCTCCCACCAAACATCCCTCCTCCCACTGTTCGCAGCAAATAAGGATTTGGGTGAGTTAGGTCTGTTCCTGCAGGTAGTCAACCTGTCTGGAACGTCAAAAGCAAAATCATCTGTGATGTAAACATTTTTCAGACAAAGTAAGGCTGTCTTTTTTTTTTTTTAACTCAAAAGACAAGCTAAGGCATCTCACTGTGTTTGATGCTTTATGACATGTGCCATAAAGAGCAAAGCACATAAAAAAAAAAAAAAAACAGCCATTGATATGCAGAAGAGGCGTGATTTCTGAACAGGAGCCAGTAACAGTTGAAATGTTTTCCTTTTTTTCCATTGCAACACATCTAATGCCCAAACAAAAACAAAAGTTAAGACTCACAAATCTTTGCTGGAAAAGTTCAGAGGTGTCCCAGTCCCAAGAAACTCCCAATTTTTTAAATATTTCTGTATAGTTAAAAATTCTTTTAATTCTCTTTCTACCTAATTTTTAACAGATTACTAATGCAGGTCAGCCACCTCATGCGAAGAGTTGACTCATTGGAAAAGACTTTGATGCTGGGAGGGATTGGGGGCAGGAGGAGAAGGGGACGACAGAGGATGAGATGGCTGGATGGCATCACTGACTCAATGGACGTGAGTCTGGGTGAACTCCGGGAGTTGGTGATGGACAGGGAGGCCTGGCGTGCTGCAATTCATGGGGTCACAGAGAGTCGGACACGACTGAATGACTGATCTGAACTGAACTGAATGCACGTCAGAAACCGGCTTCCTGGAACCTCCTGATATTTGATGATTCTAGGAAACATTTTTTCCCCTCATGTTATCACTCTTCTTGGAAATTATAAGAGAAAACATCCTTGTGGAGTCCAAGACAAAGTCCCATTGGTCTCTTAGATGCAGCATTTCAGTTTCCACTGAAACCAAGCGGAAATTTATGGGAGTCGCTAATTTAGAGGCAATTTAAGGTACAAGTCAAGAGAATAGGGCTTTGGAAACAATGGGAAGCTAAGGCTCTTGTCATTTCTGCAACTGTTTAACTGTTTCACAGTTGTTCCTGTTGTAAAATGGTGATTTAAAATAGTGCTTGATCCCTATTGTTATTAGGAGGCTTTGTTAAGACAATCTACATAAATAAAGCACTCAGCTCAGTGTGTGGCAACAGTAAGAGTCTCGATAATTTTAGCTCATCATTGGAAACCAGAGCTCCAAACTGTTACCATGTGGAATTGCTTCTACAGTTATCCCATATCTAGGAGGTTGACTTTTATAAAATTGATATAAAAATGATGCTAATAACAATGACACATCTAGCTAAGACACTAAATTAAAATCCTGAAACCTGAAGCAGGAGACTTAAGGAATCCACATGAATAAGAAAAAAAAATTAGAAAAATTTAAAACAGCTGGAGAGATTGATTTCAAAGTAAGCAGGACACATGGTGTCATCGAACAAAAAACAATATTCAGGAGAAATGAGATAATGTGCAAAAAAGCTTGGGTTGAAAAAAACACATCTCAAAATATGCTTTATGAGACACTTACAAACCATGGTTACATGCCTGGTTTTCTCCAAAAGTGAAATGTTCAATTATTGACATGGCATACATGGTCTAGCAGTTGGCCACTAAAACCATAGAGGTTTTGTTAGAATGAGATGTGGCATTATAGCACAGACGTTAAGAATGGTTTTTTTGAAAGAGCTGGACCACATTCTATACCATGGAATAAAGCACAAAAGAGCAAGGGACAGGCTGAAGAGTAAAAATTAGAAATTAGAAAATCTAAACCAGGTTGGCACCATTCCCCCTTCACTTCAAAACCTTAGCCGCAGGAGCTGACTGTTGGATTTCAGAGTCACGTTCTATGTGAACACATGAGACTGTGGGGAATGGCTTGACCACAAAAGCAGTTGGAATAAAGTTATTTTTTCACTGCCAGAGATGGGAACAGATCGACCCAGGAAAGGAGAATGACTGAAATGGGACAGAGGGCAATAACTATCGGATTGGCCAAAAAGTCCATTCGTTTCCCCATAGACTCCCATGGAAAAGCCAGAACGAACTTTTTGTCCCATCGGTACTTTGCCCATAACCTTCTAGGCTCTTGTCTCTTCCCACTCACTTTTTTTAGGATAAAAATCTTTTATGAAGGAAAACTCAACAAAGCACTGGAATCACCAGTGTAACTAGGATGGAGGGCTTAACAATGTCTCCTTCCACAAATTCCTAAAAGGAAATATTGTTATCACTGTCCAGGATACTGAGAATAATTCAAGTCTAGGTAGAAATGTAGAAGGATTAGAATGGATACCTTCAATAGTACAGCCCATTATTGCTATAATAAATGTGGAATTATAATAAGTAGCTATAATTTACCTTTTATGTTTAGTTGGAGGATAATTGTTTCATAATGTTATGCTGGTTTCTGCCATACATTTTTTTGGTATTTTCTTAAATGTTTTTAATATAATTGACATAAATTAGGTAATATTTGTCCTTTTTTAATTTATTTATTTTTTAATTGAAGGATAATTGCTTTACAAGATTTTGCTGTTTTTTGTCAAACATCAACAAGAATCAGCCATAAGTAAACCTTGTCCCCTCCCTCCCGAACCTTCCTCTCAAATCCTTCCCCATCCCACCCCTCTAGGTTACTACAGAGCCCCTGTTTGAGTTCCCTGGGTCATACAGCAATTTCTCACAGTCTGCCATATATTGTTAAGTGACCATTTTTATTTACACTTATACTTTGGTCAACTAGTCAGGCAAGCTCATTAAGTAAAATCTTATAAACTAGTGTGTGTGTTAGTTGCTTAGTCGTGTCTGACTTTCTGCAACCCCATAGACTGTAGCCCACCAGGCCCCTCCATCCATGGGATTCTCCAGGCAAGAACACTGGAGTGGGTTGCCATTTCCTGCTCCAAAAGGAACTATAGAAAGAAAGAAAGTGAAGTTGCTCAGTCATGTCCGACTCTTTGCGACCCCATGGACTGTAGCCAACCAGGCTCCTCCATCCATGGAATTTTCCAGGCAAGAGTACTGGAGTGAGTTGCCATTTCCTTCTCCCTTATAAACTAGAGACACATAGAAACAAAGAAATCACCACAATGTAAAGAAAACACAAAAGTATTGGTTTGTATTTCCTGTTTGAAATGATATATATAAATAGATATACATATATATAATAGATAATATGTTTCCTATCAGGCTCCTCCATCCATGGGATTTTCCAGGCAAGAGTGCTGGAGTGGATTGCCATTTCCTTCTCCAGGGGATCTTCCCGACCTAGGAATCGAACCCGGGTCTCCCGCATTGCAGGCAGACGCTTTACCGTCTGAGCCACCAGGGGGTTCTAATAATATCTACTATATAATAGATAATATGGGTAACATGGGGTCACAAAGAGTCGGACACAACTGAGTGACTCAACAACAACAACAGCAATGTGTTACCCACAGTGTACATTCTGTCTCTTTTTAGCAGCAGATATGCCAGACACTAAGTATTTTAAATGTGTTGATTTAAGCCTTACAAATATTTCATGCAGGAAAGTCTACAATATTTCCATCTTACAGGTGGAACCAAGGCCCCTAGAGATAAAATGATCTGACCAAGAGGATGTGAGTAGTAAGTGATGGAAAACAGTGTTAGTTGCTCAGTCCTGTTCAACTCTTTGCGACTCCATGGACTATAACCCACCAGGTTGTTCTGTCCATGGGATTTTCCAGGCAAGAATACTGGAGTAGGTAGCCATTCCCTTCGCCAAAGAGTCTTCCTGACCCAGAGATCAAACCCGGGTAAGTGATGGAGAAAGGGGTAAAATGCAGGCATCATCCCATAGACCTCACACTCTTAATTACTCTGCCATGCTGATTCCTTTTGATAATACATGAGTTGTTTAACAGCGCTCATCATCGTTAATATAGAGACTTATGAGATTGCTGGTAGATTTCATTTAAAATATTGGACAAACTTTGTCAGATGAACTTGTGGCTAGTTAAAAAGCTGTTCCCTTAACGACGAGCAACAATTTAGAACGAAAGTATTTTAGGCTTTTAGGCTTCATCCAGATGACAGTGTAGAAAGAAGCAGCAATTCCTTCAAATTCTTGTGGCTTTATTAACGTGGCCAGTTTAAACACATTTGCTGGAATGACAGTTTGCCTCAGGACTTGGGAACTAAACTGGGTTTCTGCCCATCTCTTGTACCACTGGGCATGGAGCAGTCACACTGTACAATTGGATTAACTCTTCTTGAATTTCATGTATTCAAGTATGTCTCTGCAGGGTAAATTGTTTTCAGAAAAATGAGATGGTTGGCATATTTTTAGCCTACCAATAAATGTCTTCTTTTACATTAGATATATTTAAAGCTTGGCAAAATACAAAATGCTCGTGTAACAATTTTTTTTTTTCCTTCAAAATTCTGTAGACATGGCTCCACTGTGTCCAGGGAAAAAGTGAGTCTAAGGCCAGCTTAGCTTTGTTCTTTTGTTTTTCACCTATTTTTTCTGCATGAATGCTTAGACTCTTTTTTCCATCCCTGTAATTCAAATGCTACAAAGTTCTCTTTTCATTTAATCCACTTTGAACACACTGAACCCTTTTGATCTGCTAGTTCATTCTTTTTTCAACTCGGGAAACTTTTATTTAATTATATCTTTGAATAATTGCTTCTGTTCCACTTGTTATTTATTTTTCTCCTGGAACACCTATAATTCCGAGGCTAGCTCTCCATCCTCCATACGTACCACGTGTGCTCATTGTTTTCAACCTTTGTTTTTTCCTCAATGTCTTGATAGAACGTTTTGTAATTGTTGTTGTTAACAATTACTGTTACTGTTTATAACATGTATTTGGTTGTTTATGACATCACTTCTGCTCTTTATTGCTTTAATTATGTTAGTATGCATCTTTATTTTTTATAACATATTTCTAATTTACCCAACTACAGTTTCATCTAATATGAATTCCTGTTCCTCTTTTATGGCTTTTTAAAAATCCAATAGTGATGCCAGTTTTCTGTATTTTTTTCTCATTCCTATAATAAATCTTTCTCAGAAGTCTACTCTTTCTTTGTGTCTTCTGGATGATATTCTACCTTTCTTCTCTTGTTTTTATGTACGATTTTTTTTTTTCCTGTTTAAATAAGGGATCTGTCCAGATCCAGAGTCCAAAAGACAGGATATAGGTATTAACTTTGGCTCTCTTCTTTGTCCAGTTGGGTCCGGGTCAAATTTCTTTTTTTCAGATCTGCATGTGGATGGCAGATGGATATGCCTGCAGCTCCCAGACTAATTCCCCTTCAGTAACATGCATAACCCTCTTAAATGAGATGGGATTTTCTCAATCCCATTGTTTGGCTCTCTGGCTTTGAACAAATGAATCATGTAGGAAAATAAATACAACCAGGATTCCTCCTATTTCTTCCTTCATCTACCATCATCCCTTTCTCCCTACTCCTCTGCCTGACCTTCCTTTTCCCTCAGTTGCTTTCTAGAAGTTTCAGTCTGGGAGTCAAACGAGAAGGATTGGGGTACCCTTGTGACATGAGGGAAACATTGTGTTTCTGATTGATACTTTAGTTCTATGTTGGAAGCAGATGGTGGAAAATGGTTAAAAGGATCTCATGCCAACTTTCAGGACAGCTGATGGTATTGTTCAGACTCATTCCACCAGCCAGCAAGACTTTGGGATTGCTCCAGCTTTTGGCAATAGGTACATGGTTTTGTTTTAGGTTGGATCACAGTGTTAACTTTTTACCTATTTCTGTAGAAGAGTTTGTTTTGGAGACAACTATCCAGATGTTCTTTTTAAGCTGGAAGTTCTGAAGTGGAGACTGAGCAAGGAGTCTTTCCTCTGCCCTTATTTCAGTATTATTGTGACAAAGTGGGCATGGCAATACATTGCTCAGAGCCACAAGATACCAACATTCTTTTCCTGGCCATGTCACGGGAAATGATTAGAAGCTTAAACACCTGACCTATTCTAGTAGCACATGGACTGACAATGAATGAGATGTGGCTTCTAAAACAGGAAGAGCTGGGTATAACAGTGATCAAAATGTCAGAGAGGGCCTGGGAACAGCTTTCCACTCTACTCCAGGGTGATACAATGACTTTTCAGTAAAAAGTTGAAGAGAAAAGCAGATTTTTTCATCTCCAAGAAAGGTTTAAAAAAGAAAACAGAAATTGATAAAAAAAAAAAAATTGTCAATCCAATATTGTAAAAAATTGATTCAGAAAGCAAGACCAAGTACTTAGAAATTTGAATAAATGGTAAGTATCGACAGAGGATAAGATGGTTAGATGGCATCACTGACTCAATCGACATGAGTTTGGGTAAACTCTAGGAGCTGATGATGGACAAGGAGGCCTGGCGTGCTGCGGTTCATGGGGTTGCAAAGTGTCAGACACGACTGAGCGACTGAACTGAACTGAACTGATCAACTGATCTTGAATGTTCATTTATGTGACTGGCTATGAAAGTCTACTATTCCCTTTAGAGAAAACTCAGGAGTCTTCAGTTTTATATGTATATTAAAGTAGTTCAGTCACAAAAGATAATGGTTGCTATAATTTATAGCTTATATTTGAGTAATTTTATACAACTTCCAAGTACAAATAATAGTATAATCTGGATATTTCAATAGGATATTTCTAGGTAGAAAAGTTTCAACCATTTCAAATCGAAACTGATACATTAGGTGGAAAGAGCTAATTTCTGTGGAAATAGAAACGAGGTAAACACACATGCACAACCACACACACACAAACACACACAGGAGCTTCCATCTCTATTTTCAAGTAACAGTTTGGTCAAATAGAACCCAGCTACCCTGGCTGATTTGGACTTAACTTTCTTTCTGATTTCTAGTATCAGCAAAGCTAAGCATAAGCTGTAATTAAGAGAAAAAAGCAGGAACCGAGGAGACAAAGTAGAAATGGAAAATTAATTAAGCTTAAGTGAAATTAGTTTCGCTTAATAGACACACACACCAGCCAGCAACAGTAAGCTTATGGTGCTATTGATGTGAATTCATAAGCCCTTAAAAAGTCTCTAGTTAAGATTCTGCCTTTGAAAATGTTTCTTATCTTCAGTCGCCACAGCTTGATGAAACATCATAAAGCAAAGTCATCCTCTTGTTGACTTAAGGGTCTCACAACATCATGATCATCTCCTAACATGAAAGAAGGAGTGAAAGGGAAAGTGAAGTTCAGTCATGTCTGACTTTTTGTGACCTCATGGACTGTAGCCCACCAGGCTCCTCCATCCATGGGATTTTCCAGGCAAGAGTACTGGAGTGGGTTGCCGTTTCCTTCTCCAGGAGATCTTCCCAGCCCAGGGATTGAACCCGGATCTCCTGCATT
The DNA here is from genome assembly GCF_029378745.1 of Bos indicus. Lineage (NCBI taxonomy): Eukaryota > Metazoa > Chordata > Mammalia > Artiodactyla > Bovidae > Bos > Bos indicus. The sequence continues at coordinate 114,690,140 of NC_091761.1, forward strand.
GTAGGCAGACGCTTTACCCTCTGAGTCACCCATCAAAAGGTGAACTGCTGCATCTGCCGAAAATGCCACAGTAACCACTGTATCATCTCCCATCCCCAAGGACATCCCAGCCCATAACAATTTTTAAGTGATTAAAATAGAAGGCCTTTGTGAAATGTTTAAACTTTAATGACTCAGGTTTTAAATATGCTAGGAACAAGCTGTAATTTTTCTTGTAATGAATGGTCAATTTTCTTCTCAAAGCTTAAATTCTGTGGGGCATTTGAATACAGTGTACATTCTCATCTAAAATAAGCATTTTTGTTCTTCACAAGATCTAGAATTAAAAAAAAAACTCATTTGTGCGTCTGAGTAATGTAGTCTATAGTGCATCTGAGTCATCTACAGTCTATTAGACTGATGTTTAAGTGTTCACTATTTATGTTTAAAATCTGTGAAAATTCTATAAAGACTTCACATTCATTGACATGCAGAAAAGCAAGATTATTTCTTAGAAATAAACAACAACAAAAACAACAAAATAAGCAGCATTTTTTCTCTCTTGGTTCCTTTAAAAAGAGTAGTAGGTTTGTCCTCTTATATCTTACCAATAGGTAATTTTTTACATTTATATTTTAACTATAAACCACTTTTACTTATGTCTAATTGGTAACATATATCTAAAAAGTAATCCGATGAGAGGGCTTGTGTTCTGAGCACCCACCTGATTTTGAAACATATTTGGAATTAATGTTGAACAACAGATTTCAACAGCATCATATTTGCATTTAGTGCTAAATAATTCTCAAGTGTGGGAAGCTGACCTTGAATTTTTAAGGATGTTCAGCAACATCCTTGGTCCCTGCTCATTACATACAGTGTAATCCCCCCACCCAGTTGTGACCACCAAAAACATCTTCAGACATTGCCAGATGTCCCTTGTGGTGGTAGGCAGGAAGGGGTGGGAGGGTCACCCCCTGGTTAATCACCACCACCCTATGGCCCTTGCTAAATTGTGCTTGCTCTGGAAATGATCCAAGCTCCTCTTTCTCGCTTGAATAAAATTAAAATGTTTGAAGATATGGTTCTCCCTTGCCCAAAGCTGTTATTGAGGCTCACAGCATACTTGTCAATATCAGCTAGTATATGCTGCTTCGTGGTAGAAAATGCTATCTTCTCAGTGATGGGGAAGAGAGCATGCATGGTTTTCAACTGATGACCTCTGTTCATCTACAGACAAGCATCACTTTGGGAAGAAAAACAGGTTTGATGTCAACAGAACCTCAAGTATACCTGCTGATTTGCATTCCTCCCTTGCTTTGTCAGCAATACTTATTGGGCAACGCATATGTTTCCACTGGCAATTCCTGGAAGGAAGTTTCAGGTTGATTCGTCCTACCTTCAGGCCTCTTCCCAGTTGCTGTTTAGTCGCTCAGTCGTGTCTGACTCTGTGACCCCATGGACTGCAGCATACCAGGCCTCCCTGTCCATCACCAACTCCCATAATTTACTCAAACTCATGTCCATCAAGTCCATGATGTCATCCAACCATCTCATTCTTCTCCTTCTGCCTTCAATCTTTCTCAGCATCAGGGTCTTTTCAAATGAGTCAGGTCTTCGCATCAGGTGGCCAAATTATTGGAGTTTCAGCTTCAGCATCAGTCCTTCCAGTGAACATTCAGGACTGATTTCCTTTAGGATGGACAGGTTGGATCTCCTTGCAGTCCAAGTGACTCTCGAGAATCTTCAAACCACAGTTCAAAAGCATCAATTCTTTGGCACTTAGCTTTCCTTATAGGCCAACTCTCCCATCCGTACATGACTCCTGGAAAAGCCATAGCTTTGACTAGACGGACCTTTATTGGCAAAGTGATGCCTCTGCCTTTTCATATGCTGTATAGGTTTGTCATAACTTTCCTTCCAAGAGCAAGTGTCTTTTAATGTCATGACTGTGGTCACCATCTGCAGTAATGTCAACATCCAATACCTCTCCAGCTACTAAATGCTTTCTGTTCAGGTCATTAATTCCTTCATAGTTCTCTTTGACAAAGCACACCCCAACCTTGCTTCCCCATACAAACTCATTCATACAGGCAGCACATGGCAAATTGTAGGGTCTATTCTCTACCTACCACCCTACAACAACTCTGTAACAGAAGGCAGTAAAGAAGTAGGTCATTTAAAGAGGATCTGTGGGTGACCAAGACAAAAGAAAACTTGATTATTATACCCTGGGTGGACAGTGCCCTTCTAAAGTGCCCAAAGAATAAATTGAAGTTTCCATCCCTAGGAGGAAATATTTGTAGATCTTTGGAGATTTGCCAAGCAAAAAATAGATATTTGCAAAGCATAAGATGGGGAGGGTAGTTTTTATAAGAAGACACATAAAAAATAGAAATAGATTAATTCCATCTCAAGTCACTAAGCATGTGACCTAAAACAGAATCTGGCGTGGAATCATTTAGGTGTGTGATGTTTGTTTAGGAGCACTTAAGGAATATCCTCGAGGGAACAACTAGTCCCCTGAAGACAAGTTTGATTCCATCTGAAACTGAGAAGATGAGCACACAGTGGGGAATGGCAGCCCTGGAGTTCCTGATGCTGGCACCCTCTGTCGTACGCATTTGTCCCTGATCGTTTCTCCCAGATCCAGACTCTTCTACAAAGGCCAGCACAGCTCCAAAGTCTGTCTGCAATTACATTTACCCCAGTTGCTGGCATTTCTTGAAACCACCCTCTAAACCTTCATACAATCTATACACATCATCAGATTGAGGATTAGGCTAAATCAAATCCCTTATGACTATACAGTGGAAGTGAGAAATAGATTTAAGGGACTAGATCTGATAGACAGAGTGCCTGATGAACTATGGATGGAGGTTCGTGACATTGTACAGGAGACAGGGATCAAGACCATCCCCATGGAAAAGAAATGCAAAAAAGCAAAATGGCTGTCTGGGGAGGCCTTACAAATAGCTGTGAAAAGAAGCAAAGTGAAAAGCAGAGGAGAAAAGGAAAGATATAAGCATCTGAATGCAGAGTTCCAAAGAATAGTAAGGAGAGATAAGAAAGCCTTCCTCAGTGATCAATGCAAAGAAATAGAGGAAAACAACAGAATGGGAAAGACTAGAGATCTCTTCAAGAAAATTAGAGATACCAAGGGAACATTTCATGCAAAGATGGTCTCAATAAAGGACAGAAATGGTATGGATCTAACAGAAGCAGAAGATATTAAGAAGAAGTGGCAAGAATACAGAGAAGAACTGTACAAAAAAGATCTTCAAGACCAAGATAATCATGATGGTGTGATCACTCACCTAGAGCCAGACATCCTGGAATGTGAAGTCAAGTGGGCCTTAGAAAGCATCACTACTAACAAAGCTAGTGGAGGTGATGGAATTCCAGTGGAGCTATTTCGGATCCTAGAAGATGATGCTATGAAAGTGCTGCACTCAATATGCCAGGAAATTTGGAAAACTCAGCAGTGGCCACAGGACTGGAAAAGGTCAGTTTTCATTCCAATCCCAAAGAAGGGCAATGCCAAAGAATGCTCAAACTACTGCACAATTACACTCATCTCACACGCTAGTAAAGTAATGCTCAAAACTCTCCAAGTCAGGCTTCAGCAATATGTGAACTGTGAACTTCCAGATGGATTTAGAAAAGGCAGAAGAACCAGAGATCAAACTGCCAACATCTGCTGGATTATGGAAAAAGCAAAAGAGTTCCAGAAAAATATCTATTTCTGCTGTATTGACTATGCCAAATCCTCTGACTGTATGGATCACAGTAAACTGTGGAAAATTCTGAAAGAGATGGGAATACCAGAGCACCTGACCTGCCTCTTGAGAAACCTGTATGCAGGTCAGGAAGCAACAGTTACAACTGGATATGGAACAACAGACTGGTTCCAAATAGGAAAAGGAGTATGACAAGTCTGTATACTATCATTCTGTTTAATTAAACTTATTTGCAGAGTACATCATGAGAAACGCTGGGCTGGAAGAAACACAAGCTGGAATCAAGATTGCCAGGAGAAATATCAATAACGTCAGATATGCAGATGTCACCATCCTTATGGCAGAAAGTGAAGAGGAACTAAAAAGCCTCTTGATGAAAGTGAAAGAGGAGAGTGAAAAAGTTGGCTTAAAGCTCAACATTCAGAAAACGAAGATCAGGGCATCTGGTCCCATCACTTCATGGGAAATAGATGGGGAAACAGTGGAAACAGTGTCAGACTTTATTTTTGGGGGCTCCAAAATCACTGCAGATGGTGATTGCAGCCATGAAATTAAAAGACACTTACTCCTTGGAAGGAAGGTTATGATCAACCTAGATAGCATATTGAAAAGCAGAGATATTACTTTGCCAAAAAAAGTCCGTCTAGTCAAGGCTATGGTTTTTCCAGTGGTCATGTATGAATGTGAGAGTTGGACTGTGAAGAAAGCTGAGTGCCGAAGAATTGATGCTTTTGAACTGTGGTGTTGGAGAAGACTCTTGAGAGTCCCATGGACTGCAAGGAGATCCAGCCAGTCCATTCTAAAGGAGATCAATCCTGGGTGTTCATTGGAAGGACTATTGCTGAAGCTGAAACTCCAACACTTTGGCCACCTCATGCGAAGAGTTGACTCATTGGAAAAGGCTCTGATGCTGGGAGGGAGTGGGGGCAGGAGGAGAAGGGGACGACAGAGGATGAGATGGCTGGATGTCATCACTGACTCGATGGACGTGAGTCTCAGTGAACTCCAGGAGTTGGTGATGGACAGGGAGGCCTGGAGTGCTGTGATTCATGGGGTCACAAAGAGTCAGACATGACTGATCAACTGAACTGAACTGAACTGAAGTCTCTTTAGGTGGTAAAGAACCCACCTGTCAGTGCAGGAGACGTGGGTTCAATCCAGGGGTTAGGAAGATCTCCTGGAGGAGGAAATGGCAGCCAACTCCAGTATGCTTGCCTGGAGAATCCCATAGATCCCAGAGGAGCCTGGCGGGTTATAGTCCATGGAGTCGCAAAGAGTCAAACACAACTGAAGGACTTCGTATAGCACAGTACAGTCTCTTTCAGATCAGATCAGATCAGATCAGTCACTCAGTCATGTCCGACTCTTTGCGACCCCATGAATCACAGCACGCCAGGCCTCCCTGTCCATCACCAACTCTCAGAGTTCACTCAGACTCATGTCCATCGAGTCAGTGATGCCATCCAGCCATCTCATCCTCTGTCATCCCCTTCTCCTCCTGCCCCCAATCCCTCCCAGCATTAGAGTGTTTTCCAATGAGTCAACTCTTCGCATGAGGTGGCCAAAGTACTGGAGTTTCAGCTTTAGCATCATTCCTTCCAAAGAAATCCCAGGGCTCATCTCCTTCAGAATGGACTGGTTGGATCTCCTTGCAGTCCAAGGGACTCTGAAGAGTCTTCTCCAACAACACAGTTCAAAAGCATCAATTCTTCGGCACTCAGCTTTCTTCACAGTCCAACTCTCACATCCATACATGACCACAGGAAAAACCATAGCCTTGACTAGATGAACCTTTGTTGGCAAAGTAATGTCTCTGCTTTTGAATATGCTATCTAGGTTGGTCAAAACTTTCCTTCCAAGGAGTAAGCGTCTTTTAATTTCATGGTTGCAGTCACCATCTGTAGTGATTTTGGAGCCCCCAAAAATAAAGTCTGACACTGTTTCCACTGTTTCCCCATCTATTTCCCATGAAGTGGTGGGACCAGATGCCATGATCTTCGTTTTCTGAATGTTGAGCTTTAAGCCAACTTTTTCACTTTCCACTTTCACTTTCATCAAGAGGCTTTTTAGTTCCTCTTCACTTTCTGCCATAACGGCGGTGTCACCTGCATATCTGAGGTTATTAGTATTTCTCCCAGCAATCGTGATTCCAGCTTGTGTTTCTTCCAGTCCAGCGTTTCTCATGATGTACTCTGCATATAAGTTAAATAAACAGGGTGACAATATACAGCCTTGATGAACTCCTTTTCCTATTTGGAACCAGTCTGTTGTTCCATGTCCAGTTCTAACTGTTGCTTCCTGACCTGCATGTAGGAGACAGTCTCTTTAGGAGATTTGAAATAAGATTAAAAACAAAAAGCTAGAAGCACAAGTTACCCACAAAGCTTTGATAGATGAATCAATCTTTAGAGCAAAATCCCACTATTTTACAGTTAACCAGTTATGGAGGTGAGTATTCAAGCCCTGAGGGTTACCTGCAGGCCCAGCTCTCTACTCTCAACATCTGCCTGCCAAATACAAAATGCACCCACTCTACCACATGGGAGCTGGTTGTCCCCAGCAACCAGTTAAGCGGATACACTGTTGTAACAGCCATAACCCTAAGGCCCAAATCTAAATGTACAAAGAACAAATATTTTTCCATTTTCCCAGTAAACTCAGTTTTTTTTTCTTTTTATTTTTTGGAGTGCTCATTTCACTGGGTGAGGATAAGGAAGAGAGAAACATAATCTCACAAAATTCGGGGTCATCCCTGGAGATGAGTCTCTTCCCTTGTACCAGTATAGAAGCTGACTCAGTGCCTGGCCAGATGAAAGGCTGATCCTTAATACCACCTTGGGGAAAAAATGGGATACAGAAGAGTCAGCTAAGGATGTGGGTGTGTCTGAAGATGATTCACAAGGCAAGTGATCTGATATGTGTCCAAATCACTACCACATCCTCCTCCCACTTACCAATAACAGTTCTTCCCTCTGACAAGGAGAAGTTCCTGTTCAATTTCCCTGAACACCATTCATTTATGCATTAAAAGCTCACATTTCTCCTACACTCTTATTTGTCATGAGTCTTGTTTACCACTTTGCTCAACCTTATTTGGCCATCAGGAGCACCCTCAATTGTAGTTTATCCATTTTAAACAGCAGAGACAAACAGATGTAAAAAACTCTCTGGAAAGAAAAAAATCCTCTTGGGAAAAAATATTGTTGAATTCAAAATGATAGGATTCCTTGTCTGGCAGAACTGAGCACAGAGTACATCTAGAAAAATCATCAGCTCTCAAAGGACTTTAAATAAATTTAAACTGAAAAAGTTATTTCTTTCTGTAATTTCACTACTTCCTTTTTTATCTGAAGAGTCTTGGAATGCTGCAGCTACAATGCGGTATTTTACAAAACGACGATGTAAAATAAATGCCTCCATGATGCAACTATTAGTTTAATGTTAACAAAACTATCTATAAAGCAATATTTATCGAGGAAAGTCATTAACACAATATGTACAATCCTCTGCACTTATTCCTTGTAAGCAATTTGTGAACTTTTGTCCCTTTTTATGGTTTCATTAGCACCTAAGACACCACACACATATACACACATACCCACAAATATAGTATGGAGATGATATTAAAGGCAAAATTGTGTAAATATATCTTTATATAAAGAGCACATTAATTTACCACTTCATGTTCTAGCAAATCTAATATCTATCATGGGTTTTAATCCTAAGGTTAGCCAATCTCACCTTTCAAAATGAGATACTTGGAATTTATTTCCTCTGTGGATAAAGAAAAACAACAAAAAATACAGTTAAAAGGATTTAGTTGTTGTTATTCAGTTGTATGTATTTCTAATGATATCTGTGGTGTTATTGTTATGATTTTTAGCCTTGCAGTTTAATCAATTGAAAGGAATTACTTCTTGGCTATAAAAAGTGATGAAATTCAGAAGAAAATGTTCTAGGTTATAAGAAAAGGAAAATATATACAAAAGAAGAGGCTTGGAATGAATATGGGGATCATTCTGTGACATTGTTTTTAAAATACAGAGAGAAAAATAACTGACATGTAGACATTAGTCTAGAATTATTGTGCCTAAGGACAAAAGAAAAATTCTCTCACATGCCCACAAATAAAGTGACAATTTGACCACTGAAAACTCGATGTATAAATCTATTTTATTTTGTTTTGTTTTGTTTGTTTGTCTATTTGGTTGCTCTGGGTCTTAGTTGTGGCATCCTACGTTAGGAGTGAAAAAGGTTTCCCAGGTGGTACTAGGAGATGCAAGAAACATAGGTTCGATCCCTGGATCAGGAAGATCCCCTGGAGTAGGAAATGGAAACCCACTCCAGTATTCTTGCCTGGAGAATTCCATGGGCAGAGGAACCTGGTGGTCTATAGTCCATGGGGTTGCAAAGAGTGAAAAAACTCTTTCACACACAGGAGTGAAAAAACTCTCTTCTGCATACCAATAACTTGAGATCCTGAGTCAAATTAAACATATTAATTTGTGTAAAGATAAAGAAAAATGTGATTTATTCTGAAAAAAAAATTGTACCTATGGGGAAATGCATTTTAAGTTCAAAAGGGGAAAGCAAACAAATTGTCCTAGAATTTAGTGAAAGGTTACTATATCACAAGCTCTTGTGAAGCACCTTCCATACGTTACCGTGTTTATTACCCTCTAGTACACACTGGCTGGCAGATAGGATCTTATTATTTTTTCTATATTCAGCTGGGCAACTGAAGCTGAGAGGCTGAGAACCTGGAATGAGTGGGAAACAGAAGCAAATGCACACTGATCCCAGGACCTCTTTCACTCTAGCCTATTGTGACTTTGCCACTTCATCCATCACCACCACCAACCCCCAAAACTAGTTATGGTCATTTTTTTTCTGAAATATCTTATTTTGATCTCGCATTTTCTTGAGGTTAGAAATATATAAACTAAAACCCCTTTTAGAAAATAAAAAACCCTGAGTTCGAGGCCAGATCATCAATTTCTTGAAGTCAATGGCTATAGTTGAAACTCCTCTGCATCCCAAACCACATCTGAGTAGCTCACAGGCAGTGGGGCTTATTGATTTGATTTGATTTGATACATAATATAGCTTAAAGAACTGAAATGACAAAAGTTTCCATTTATAATTTGGCAAGGTAGGCTTGCATAAGCTAATAGCCGATGTCCCAACCAGAAATACACTCCTCCTAGGCCCAGAATGCTGTGTGCTTTAATATCCAGAAGCCTTGACAAGAGTTGTTGTTGCATCTGTTGCTGTTTAGTCACTCAGTTGTGTCCGACTCTTTGTGACCCTTGGACTGTAGCCCACCAGGCTCCTCTGTCCGTTGGATTTTCCAGGTAAGAATACTGGAGTGGGTTGCCATTTTCTTCTCCAGGGGATCTTCCTGTCCGGAGATTGAATCTGCCTCTGCTGCACTGCAGGCAGGTTCTTTACCACTAAGCCACCGGGGCAGTCCTTTGACAACAGTAGATAGCCCTAAAAAAGTACAATTTCACGTCATAAAGTATGGGATGCATTGATTCATGTGTGTATAGCTACACATTTTCAAGGTTTGAAGTGGAGTTCCTGGAATAAATAGCTTTGAAATTCCCCAGAAACCTTGACAAAAACCTCGGGATATTTAAAATGTCCACATGGCTATGTAGCGTGGACCCTGGCCTCCTTTAAATGCCATGAGAGTTCTTCGAGTGGGGCATGGACTAATCTGGCTGAGGATAAGTCAGGGCACACTAAGCAGGTGAAAGGAAGCAGAGCACTGAATTGGCATTCAGGAGAGGAAGTCATCACTTTGGTGATGGGTAACTCAGGTGAGGGCCTGGAAGGATCTCAAGTTGGACTCACCTAGCCTTCAATTGCTTAATGGGAGATCCATTTTTCCTTTGAGTTAATTTTACCTCTTCCCTTCTTCTAAAGCATCCTCCCTTTGCCTTTTGGCTGCAGTTGTTACTCAAAGTGATTTTCAAATGTTTATGTCACACCCAGTACTTAGGAATTAAGGACCATTTTTGCAATATGTATATTTCTTTAATTGGTACATTTCACAGGGAACACCCTATAGAGTCACAGTGTTGGCAGAGACACAAGGTAGACTGTTCGCTTGCATTCTCTTTTTCTCACCACAGTGTGGGTGAGCGTGCATTTGTGTGCAAATGTGTGCTGAACCATACAGGGTGGGTAAAGTGAGGAATTAGTCTTCATAGGCTGTCATAACAAAATAACACAGATTTAGTGACTTGAACAACAGAAACTTATTTCTGACAGTTCTGGAAGCTACAAGTTCAAGATCAAGGTGCTGGCAGGACAGGTTTCTACTGAGAACTCCCTTCCTGGCTCACAGATGCTTTCTCAATATGTCCTCGCATGGCCTTTCCTCTGAGCAGGTACATCCCTGTGTCTCTTCCTCTTCCAATAGGACAGCAATCTTATTGGATTAAGGCCCCACCCTTATGACCTCATTTAACCTAAGGAGCCAAGGAGCGTATGTGCTCAGTCATGTCCAATTCTTTCTGATCCCATGGATTGTAGCCCACCAGGCTCCTCTGTCCATGGAATTTTCCCAGCAAGAGTACTGGAGTGGGTTTCCATTTCATCCTTCAGAGCATCTTCCCAACTCAGGGGTCGAATCCACATCTCCTGCGGCTCCTGTATTAGCAGGCAGACTCTACCAATGAGCCAGCTGGTAAGGCCCATTTAATCTAAATTACCTCTTTAAAGGCTCCATCTCCAAAATCATTCATATTAGGAATTAGGGATTCAACACTCAAATCTGGCGGGGGGTGGTGGGGGTGGTGGGGGAGACAGTTCAGTCCATAAAGGTAAGTAGAAGGAATCAGAAGAATGTCTTTAAGGAAATCACACAAGCAGAGAAATATTTCCCCTCTAGAAATGTGTATGAAGCCACTAGTTCACATATGACTATGTGACTCAAATCAGAGCTAACACCAAAGAAGAGAGGTGAGGCAACACAAGATAGAACAGGAATATGTGGGAATAGGAAAGACCCAAGATTTCAGATGACTGCAAGCTGGATGGGTAATAACAAAGCACTATGGCTGCTAAAAACGAGCAAATAATACCTAATCCAATGGTAGGCTTCATTATAAAAACTTAACATTTCAGAACTTCCTTGGTGGTCGAGTGGTTAAGACTCCACGCTTCCAATGCAGGGGACATGGGTTCTATCCCTGGTAGAGGAACTAATATCTCACATGCCACCCAGCAGGGGCAATAAAAGGGGCTATATAGTATATCTGTTTATGGTACTGGCCAGACCACACAAGGAATGTTCATGTTGAATTCTGGGAGCAAGCTCTGAAGACAGAGCTACCTATCCACCACAGAAAGATGGCCAAGCTGAGATGGAGAGTAGCAAATTATGTATTATTCTTCTCAATTTTTGACTACCACTCCCTGAGAGAGGATTACACATCCTTACACTATTAACATCAGGCTTAGCAATTTCACCTGTGCTGACCAATGAACCATGAGTAGAAGTGATGTGGACCAGTTTTGAGGAAAAGCTTCCACAGTGATTGCGTGGTTTTATCACAGCCCTTTTCTTTTGGCTTCAAACCAATAGTGTCCCAATAGGAACCATTCTTCAGCCTGGGTCCCAAGATGGTGAGTAAGAAATCATGATGGTGGTTTACATCATAAGATTTGGGATTGTTACTGCACATATGGCCGCCTCATGCGAAGATTTGACTCATTGGAAAAGACCCTGATGCTGGGAGGGATTGGGGGCAGGAGGAGAAGGGGATGACAGAGGATGAGATGGCTGGATGGCATCACCGACTCAATGGACATGAATTTGGCTAAACTCTGGGAGTTGGTGATGGACAGGGAGGCCTGGCATGCTGAGGTTCATGGGGTCACAAAGAGTTGGACACGACTGAGCAACTGAACTGAACTGAACTGCACATATAGAAAACTGGCTGGTGAGAGGGAGTGAAAAAAGTATGAAGTTAGGGAAGGTTAAAGAAGTATCAATCCCTCATGTAGGTCCTGGCACATAAGTAGGTACCCATTAAATATCTATCAAATTAAGTTTAAGTAGAACAAGCTTTTCAGTTGGGGTCCTCCAATGTATACAAAGCTCCATTAACCTGGTTGTCAAATAATCAAGAGTTTAGATGGTTCCTAAAGACCAAAAAGGTGATAAAGAACTTTCCTTCTCCATGTGAACTCAAAATGTGACATTACTGGGTTCACGTGCACAGGTTTAGTCACTCTATTGTCTGACTCTTTGCGACCCTGTGGACTGTAGCCCACCGGTCTCCTTTATCCATGGGATTCTCCAGGCAAGAATACTAGAATGGGTTGCCATTCCCTTCTCCAGGGCATCTTCCCAATCCAGGGACTGAACCCAGTTCTCCTGCATTGTGGGCAGATTCTTAAAGTCTGGGCCACACTGGAGTCAGTCCTGTCAGAAACTGAAAAGATGTTATATCTAACCCTCTTCCTGAAAAACATATAGCAGTGAACATTAATTGTTCAGATCAGATCAGATCAGTCACTCAGTCGTGTCCGACTCTTTGCAACCCCATGAATCACAGCACGCCAGGCCTCCCTGTCCATCACCAACTCCCGGAATTCACTCAGACTCATGTCCATTGAGTCAGTGATGCCATCCAGCCATCTCATCCTCTGTCATCCCCTTCTCCTCCTGCCCCCAATCCCTCCCAGCATCAGAGTCTTTTCCAATGAGTCAACTCTTCACATGAGGTGGCCAAAGTACTGGAGTTTCAGCTTTAGCATCATTCCTTCTAAAGAAATCCCAGGGCTGATCTCCTTCAGAATGGACTGGTTGGATCTCCTTGCAGTCCAAGGGACTCTCAAGAGTCTTCTCCAACATCACAGTTCAAAAGCATCAATTCTTCGGCGCTCAGCCTTCTTCACAGTCCAACTCTCACATCCATACATGACCACAGGAAAAACCACAGCCTTGACTAGACGAACCTTTGTTGGCAAAGTAATGTCTCTGCTTTTGAATATGTTATGTATAAAATACTTCTATGCCATCTTTCTACACTTGTAATTTTTTACAAAATTAGCCATAAAACATGTAATCACAGACTTCTTCATAACTGGGGACTTAGATTCTTCCTTGCATCTTTCTATTGTTGTTGTTCAGTCACTCAGTCGTGTCTGACTCTTTGCAACCCCATGGACTGCAGCACAACAGGCTTCCCTATCCTTCACCATCTCCCAGAGCTTCCCCAAACTCATGTCCATTGAGTCGGTGATGCCATCCAACCAACTTGTCTTCAGTTATCCCCTTCTCCTCCTACCTTCAATCTTTCCCAGCATCAGGGTGTTTTCCAGTGAGTCAGTTCTTTGCATCAGGTGGCCAGTGTATTAGAGCTTCAGCTTCAGCATCAGTCCTTCCAATGAATATCCAGGGTTGATTCCCTTTAGGATTGACTGGTTTGATCTCCTTGCTGTCTAAGGGACTCTCAAGAGTCTTCAACACCACAGTTCAAAAGCATTAATTCTTTGGCTCTTGGCCTTCTTAACGGCCCAAGTCTCACATCCATACATGACTACTATGTCCTAGATTCTCCAAATCCAAATCCTTGTTTTTTAGATTCTGCAAATGAAAAGGGCCATCTGACCTGGAACTCAGAAGTGAGCGGCATGGAGCGGGGACTTGGAGGATGCATCTATGGCGGAAGCATATGGATCCCTGAGGACAGTGATTGAGCAGGAGCTTCAATCCCCACATTTATAGATGGTCAAGTGGCCATGGTATTTATAATAAAAAAGTGTCCACTGCAAGCTACATGTGACTTTGATTCCACATAGAAACCCCCACTGTAAGAAGAATATAATTATATATCATCATTGTTGCCAATATCTTCTCTTAGCTTCCACTTGCCCGCTTAAAAATCTACAATGGTATTTTAACCAATTTCCCTTGAGAGCATTCATGTCTTAGACAAACTCCATATATTCCCCTCCCTCTGCTTCATAAGAAGTGCTTTCCACTTTAATAGATCAAACTCTTGGGTGCAACACACACATTGGCTCACTTCTTTTTCTTGTATTATCCACTTCCTCTGCCTCTTTTGTCCATAGTAAGAAAGCTCCCCTGTTCCTCCCAAGGTGTCCAAATTCTCCCGTTAAAAGTTCAGCTAGATTTTGTATCCACAGAATTTCTAATCACTCCAACTACTAATAATCTATTTTCTGATCCTTTTGTAATGTGGTTTTCCACTTCATTATTTTCTAGTGATTGATGCCTTTGTTTTGACTGCTTCCAACTAAAATGTTCTGAAAAATAAGCATCTGCTTTTTCATTGATTGCTAGCAAGAATTCTCATCAGTCATGATGAGGTCTTCCCAACCAACTTGACCTTCTGTCAATTTACGATAATTTTCCATGAACAGAAACACAAGGTGTGAAAACAATTTGGTGAACTCGAAAAGCTTTGGCGTGTTCTAGACCATGTGGGGTAGTTGACTGAACTCTTTATTTTTCTTTTCTCTTTTAAATAATTTTCCTATTATCTCTACTGCTATTATCTACTTTTGACAATATTTTCTAGAATAAAGAATTCTTGAAATAGTAGAAATTTAAAGGAAACTGTGTAAAATATAAAAATTTAGTAAAATATGTTAAATATGAGTTTGTTGGGTTTGTAATAATCTAAAAAATATGTTATAATGTTAAGTGGAAAAAGCAAGACTTGGTATTATCACACCTCTAATAGCATTAACATTAGCTACTATATTAACAGTAGCTAAAGGAGGATTATAATGTAACTTTCACACATAAGCTCACCTAATTCTTACAATAACCATAGAATATTGGAATTTTTATCTTTATTTCATGTAAGAGAAAAAAAGCTTAGCAAAGCTAACTTACTTATCCAGGTTCACACAGCTGGTAGGGGAACAGGTACTTGAGTTGAGATCCACTTGATTCCAATGATATTATGGTCTTAACACTATGTTCTACATACATGTGGAAAACTATAATACAAAGACTAGAAGAAGAGACACAAACATTAACAAAGGCTTTCTTTGGGTAACAGAATTATGAGAATCTTTTTTTTTTAACTATTTCTCTGTATGTGTCAAATTCCTCATAATGTGGATAAAGAAATAAAGCAGAACGATTTTTTAAAGTCAACAAATATTAATTCCAGTACCATTCCCAATACTGGAGTTAAGGGTAAAATAGTCTGATCAGATCTTCCTGGGAACTCTGAGACATGATCTGACTCCTACATACACAAATATAAAGAAATCCTTAAAAAACTGGAAATAGAACTGCCTTATGACCCAGCAATCCCACTACTGGCCATATACACCAAGGAAACCAGAACTGAAAGACACGTGTACCCCAGTGTTCATCGCAGCACTGTTTATAATAGCCAGGACATGGAAGCAACCTAGATGTCCATCAGCAGATGAATGGATAAGAAAGCTGTGGTACATATACACAATGGAATATTACTCAGCCATTAAAAAGTATACATTTGAATCAGTTCTAATGAAGTGGATGAAACTGGAGCCTATTATACAGAGTGAAGTAAGCCAGAAAGAAAAACACCAATACAGTATACTAATGCATATATATGGAATTTAGAAAGATGGTAGTGATAACCCTGTATGTGAGACAGCAAAAGAGACACAGATGTATAGAACAGTATTTTGGACTCTGTGGGAGAGGGAGAGGGTGGGATGGTTTGGGAAAATGGCATTGAAACATGTATAATATCATATATGAAATGAATCGCCAGTCCAGGTTCGATGCAGGATACAGGATGCTTGGGGCTGGTGCACTGGGATGACCCAGAGGGATGGTACGGGGAAGGAGGTGGGAGTGGGGTTCACGATGGGGAACACGTGTACACCCGTGGTGGATTCATGTTGATGTATGGCAAAACCAATACAATATTGTAAAGTAATTAGCCTCCAATTAAAATAAATACATTTATATTAAAAAATAAATAAATCCTATCCTAGGAAGACAAGAAATAAAACGTAAAGTCATTACCTAAGCTAGTTCCTTCTTTCCTCTGTCCTCTATCCCAACCCATAGCCATCAGCACTGCATCTCTACCCTGTACCTTTTAAATTTCTTTTCTGAGAAATTAAACAGAAAAACAGTGGAAGGGATACATCACAGTAACAATGGCTACCGTTCACTAGATGAATCCACATCTATACCCAGCCGAATAATGGCCTTCCAATGAACTGTTTTTTTTTCCAACATTCCATTTCTCACCTCCCATTTACACAATTCTTTAACGTGACGCATTTCTACTGTTCAGTAAACAGGCCATAAACAAATGTCTGCTCTGTGATCATAAATGTATCACTGCAGAGATGTCTGAGAGGAACTCCCAGGTACACATTTCAGAATGATGCTTCTTAAAATGGGAAAGGGGACATGGAGACTCAGATTCAGTTCCTGAGCCCAACCACGTCCTGTCGGACTTCCCAAGAAAAGTTGCCTCTACTCTGTGGAGGGAGGTGAGGGAATACAGCTTTCCCTAGCTTCTCTAAAGAGACATGGACTGCCTTTACTGAAAGAGCTTTCAAGGATCAAGGAGCTCTCTTGAGGAAAGCTGCCAGGCTTCTTTCTCCCAGGACCTGCCTAGATGCTCAGAGCCAGGGACTCTCGTGGAGCACACACCCTGCTGTTTCTCAAAGTCAACAATTAAACTAACAAATCACTGACTTTAACAGTGATCAAAATACATTGAATATAAACAACAAATTTTTGGTTCAGCCAATTGGACTACTGAAAAAATATTTCATAGAAACACGACTCCTTTCTTTTGTTTTTGTCATTTTCTGTTTACTTTTCCCCTCTCTTTTTAATCCAAAGCATCACCAACTGAATTCCCAGCATTTTCACACTATTCTGCTGGTTTATCATATTACTTTAGAGGAGGGTAAATAATCAATTAAATCCATTACCTCTAATTCCTATCTTTCAATTAGATATGGTCTGATAAGGTTACACATAAACACTGGACAAATTGCAGTTTATACCCAGATTCCCAAGTAATCTAAGCATATCATTCTTTGAAATAATTCAAATGATCAATGTAGAGTTACAGTGAGAATGATTTAGGGAACAATTATTGTTGTTGTTTAGTCGCTAAGTCGTGTTTGACTCTTTGCCACACCATGGACTGCAGCACACCAGGCTTCCCTGTCTTTCACTATCTCCTGGAATTTGCTCAAACTCATGTCTATTGAGTCAATAATGCCATCCAACCATCTCATCCTCTGTCTCCCCCTTCTTCTTTTGTCTTCATCTTTCCCAGTGTCAGGGACTTTTCCAATGGGTCAGCTCTTCACATCAGGTGGCCAAAGTATTGAAGGTTTAGCTTCAGCATCAGTTCTTCCAATGAATCTTCAGGGTTGATTTCCTTTAGGATTGACTGGTTTGATCTCATTGCTGTCCAAAGGACTCTCAAGAGTCTTCTCCAACACCACAGTTGGAAGGCATCAATTCTTTTTCAGCACTCAGCCTTCTTTATGATCCTACTCTCGCATCTATACATGACTACTGGAAAAACCATAGCTTTGGCCGTATCAACCTTTATCGGCAAAGTGATGTCTCTGCTTTTTAATATGCTGTCTAGGTTTGTCATTGATTTTCTTCTAAAGAACAAGACTTTTAATTTCATGAGCTTTATTATAACAAGGTTCTTTGTGGCATACAAGTAAACATTTGAGTATTTAGAATGTTTTCTGCAAAATAACATTTACTTTCAGCAGTTGAGCAGTGTACCCTTCTTTTTAGATTTTCAAAATGGGAGGGTTTTTATTCTCACTCTCTTCTAATACAGAAGTAGCTGTTAATAAGGTAGAAGTGTGGCTATTGTGCTAAGTGAATGGCATCAAGAAAATATTGGGCTGGCCAAAGAGTTCGTTGAGGTTTTTCCATAACATCTTACAGAAAAACCTGAACAAATTCCCCAGTCAACCCAGTATGTGTTCCTTTAGGCGACAGTGACAACAGGAATATTAACCAGGTTCACAAAGCTAGCTCAAGCCCCGTCAACCTGATGAGCTGTGATCCAAAACACTTTGAGGTGGGTGGACTGCACACCACCTTCATGAATTCAGTGTCTCCTCTTCTTGTGGCTACTGGTTGGTTGAATTTAGGCATGAGAGGTTGGTTTCAGTGGAAAACTTGAGTAATTACTCAAAGCAATGGAGGATCAAAGACTCCATTCTGACTTGGGCATGGAAGTTTGTTATAAATGCAAATAAAGTTTGTTCTCCAAAATGAAAACAAAGAAAAAATAAACTGTAAATAAATAAACTGTAAATAACCTAAATGTCCAACAGTAAGAGGATAATTAATAAATGATGATGTCACTGTTTGATGAAATAACATATTCAATCCCTAGTAACTGTGAAAATATTAAGGTATAAAATTAAGTAAAAGAGACAGAATTCTAAATAACATATGATTATGATCAAAATTTTAGGGAAAGTATCTGTATGTAAAACTAGAAGGAGTTATATCAAAATCTGAAAAGATATGCTTTAGGAGTATAGGAATTTTTCTTCATCTTCTTTATGTCTTTTCCAAATTTTCTACAATGAGAGTCTGTTACCTTCTTTTTTAGGTCTTTTTAAAAAATTTTTAAGCTAAAATATAGTTAATTTACAGTAGTTTGTTATTTTAAGTACACAACAAAGTGATTCAGTTACACACACACATATACGTATTCTTTTTCAGATTCTTTCCCATTATAGGTTACTACAAGACACTGAGTATAGTTGTATAGCTCCCTGTGTTATACAGTAGGTCCTTGTTGGATGTATTGCTTTTTCTAGTAAGAAAAGACACCCTAAGTATCTTTAGAAAAAAAATCAGCATGGAATAGATCTTCTTTCTCTTCTGGCTTGTCCTACAGTTCATCTCTTTCCCAGAAATTCCTCAGGCAATCCTTACTCCACTGTTTCCTTCATGACACCAGCAAATTTTTCTTTCCAAGATACAAATCCGATTTTATCATTATCTGCTTTAAAACCTTCAGGGGTATCCTATTTCCTAGAAGAAAAGAGTCCAGACTCCTTTGCCTAAAGTATAAAGCATTACCAGCCTCCAGTCAGCTGATGGTGTTTACAGCCACACTCTTCGCTTCCATTCCCCCTCCATCACTGGCCCTGACCCACATCAGACACACATCAGCCCCTGTGGATGCCTCTGTATGAACTTTCACACCAGGATTCCCTTCTCCCTCGATTTCCTCTGCCCGAATATCCTGCCCCGCTTTGCTACCTGTCAAACTCCTATTCATCTTTCAAAAATCACAATATTAAACCATTCCTTTCCTCAATGTGTAAAATAATTGTCATGATAATATGGAATGATAAGAGGACTACATGTGTTGATACACATGTGAAATAGTCCTTGGCACCTAACAATCGCTTCATCAGTGTCAGCTGTTGGAATCTGAAATGTCCTGCCGTCATCCTTTCAACTTCCCCAGTTGTCTTCCCTCTGTGGCCCTGCATATGATCCACAGCACTGTTCTCCCCTTCCCTGAGCTGCAAATATATCAGCGTTATTTCTTCCATGCCTGTCTTCTATGCTGGGGCCACATCCTGGTCAACAAGTAAGTTATACTTGTCTTCATGGCCCCTGCTCCTGGCCCATCATTGGTACTCATCAATGCTCATCAAGTTGAAGATTGATATCAAACATTTTATTGTATCCTGATTCAAGAAACCAAATAAAATCAGGTATTTTTAACTCATGGATTGGAATTAGATGGCATTTAAATTATTCTATTAATTTTATTAGGTGGGATAATGGTATAGTGATTCTAGGGTTTTTTAAGATGCTTCTCTGTTCTATGAAGTAGTTAGGAGTGAAAAGTCTATGGTACCTAGAATTTGCTTAGAAATATTTCAACAAACAAAAATCAAAAATAAAGCAAAAAGCTGAAGATAGATGGGATGCAATTGATATGGGAAGTGGGGGGCAGTTAGTCATGTGCATGCCTGGGAGTTCTTATACTGTCCTTTCTCTGCTTTAATGAATGCTTGAAAATTGCCATAGTAAAAGTTCACCAACAACACTATCAAATGAACCAAAAGAATGCTAGTATTTTCACAAAAGAAAATCTATGTAAAAATTCATTCAGTAAGCAAGTGAATACCTTCCCAGTATGCAGAAGGTCCTGTTCTCATCAATGAAGAGTTAAAGAGCCTACCTAACTTGGAGTTGGCAACTCCAGTCATCAGAAAGATCCTTTTACTGGGAAATGGAAACCAAAGACCCCCCCCCCCACCTTTCAGGATAACTAAACTGAATAAATAAATAAATAATTCATGGCAGTGAGTTCTCTGCTAATATAAATGCAAATGATCCACTTGATTTACATGCAAATAGTCTTTTTTCCCCCAAAATCTATCAATAGTGGAAAAATCAATAATGGTGATGAAGGAAAGGTGACTTCCAAAGTTTTTTTAACGTTAGAAGAAAATTAAAGCTCAGTGTTAATGGATGTCCATACCCCACCTTCCCAGACCCGAACCCAGGCTTAGGAATCAGAACCACCAAGTAGCTGTTGATTCACCCTGTGACCTCAGGGACACCCTTAGGTCCTTGTTTCCCTAGAAATGGAGTGAAGAATTCCCAGCAGAAGAAATATCCAGAATCATCTAGACCTAAGCAGATGGGAGTCCCTCCAGTGCCGAGGATCATCCCATCCCAGATTCCAAAGTCCTGTGTGCCCTTGATTTGTTGTCATTCAGCCATTAAGTCATGTTTGACTCTGTCACACCATAGTCTGCAGCATACCAGGCTTCCCAGTCCCTCACTGTCTTCTGGAGTTTGCTCAAACTCATATCCATTGAGTCAGTGATGCTATCTAACCACCTCATCCTCAGCCACCCCCTTCTCTTGCCCTCAGTCTTTCTCAGCATCAGGGGCTTTTCCAATAAGTCAGCTCTTCACATCAGGCGGCCAAAGTATTGGAGCTTCAGCTTCAGCATCAGTTCTTCCAATGAATCTTCAGGGTTGATTTCCTTTAGGATTGACTGGTTTGGTCTCCTTCTGTCTAAGGGATTCTCAAGAGTCTTCTCCAGCACCACAGTTCAAAAGCATCAATTCTTCGGCACTCAGCTCTCAGCCTATTTTGTTTGTCTCAGGGTAACAGACAACAGTCAAGAGCTGTCTACCAACAAGACTCTTTTGTGTGGATTCACCAGTTTATGTCCCTTAATATACACAAAAAAGGTCAGGTCGGGATACATTCTGACTGTTGGCCTTTAGATACTGAAGCTAGAATTATTAAGCATTAACTGCATGGTGTGATCAGTGATAAGCAGCGCCTTTATTGCAGGATTAGTACAAAGCGGCTGTTATATAGTCTCATTTGTGTTAAGTGTTGCAAAGCGCTAGGCACCCTATAACACCAATAAAAGCCAGTACCCTCCTGTAAAGCACTCTTTACTTGAAAGACACTTTAGAATCTCCCATGACGAAGGGGTTGAAAGTGATTTTATTGTTGAAAAAAATAATACTTCCAACAATAATTTTATTGTTGGAAAGAAATAAATATATTTCTCTTAATAACTTAAAAGAAACTATATATTCAATATACACATTGCATATGCAACTATATAAACTAATAATTAAACTCTCAAGTTCACTATTGGAAGGACAATTTTTTTTTTTATAGCATCAGTTACTGAGTACAAGAAAGTCAATCCAGATAATAAAATGAAGCTTTTGTTTGGAACCACAGCATATGAAACTGATTTGAGTTTTAGCAAACAGGGAGAATGTGTTTGCTACTGACTGCTTAAAAATCAGTAAGGAGCATCAAACGAATAGGCAGTCAGTCGTCTCCCACAGCTGCTTAAAAATGAAGTCCAGAGTATCTTCCAATTTGAAAGGTATATTTCAGCTGGTCTGCCTTAAAATAAAGGCTATATGGCACCCACAGCAATCCACCCAGATGGCCCCAACCAAGATGTCATGGCCAAGATGTGTCGGTAAGTCCTCCAGAGCAGTCAAGATGACTTACAGGGAAGGAGAGGCCACAGGCCATTGTGGCTGTGTCCATGTGGAGTGGACAGAGAAAAATGAACAGTGGAGTCCAATGCTAGAGGCTCTTTACTCAATCAATCTAAAATTAGAAAATCACGCTGAGCTGCTTGAGCAATGGGCGATTCTAGATGATTTGTGAGTTACAGCATAGGACAAGGATGAGGTAGGCTAGAAAGGCACCAAGGATGTGAATTTTAAGAAAGCAGCTGTTCTCTGAGCTGGAGAGAAGCACCCTCAAATTTACCTCTCTTGCCCTTCCCTGACCCTGAGCCGCAGGTTGTATTTACTTAACAGGGTCGATGATTCTCTCAAATGCTTCCTGGAAGACCAGCTCATGGTACATTAGCATAATTATCCTTATGAGCACTTATCCCAGTGCTCCATGGCACAGGGACGCTGCCAGACAACCGTTCCCTCAGATATGAGAGGCAGCCCCATATTCCTAAACTATGACTTTATGGTCCGAGGCTGTTGGAGGAGCCTTGACTCCCCTTGCTCTCTCCAGATGGGGTCCCCTAGAGAGCCTAAGTCATGCGGTGTCTTCCTCCTACCAAGGCAGGATGTTCACACAAAGCCCAGGTCCCACTTGATGGGTTATAAAGTTCATCACTGGTTCTCAGCTTGCATCCAGCATCCCTGGCGGTAAACTGAAGCACTTCACAACTGTTGGCAAGTCCCTTACAGTCCTCATTTGAAGTCATCTTAGTTTTCAACCTCAACTGCACATTGAATCCATCTAGACCACATCAGCACCAATAGATCAGAGTCTTAGGGAAATGAGCCCAGGCAGCAGTAATTTATAAGCTCCTCAGATGGTTTTCCAGGTGGCACTAGTGGTAAAGAGCCCACCTGCCAATGCTGAAGACATAAGAGAAGTGGGTTCGATTCCTGGGTCAGGAAGATCCCCTGGAGAAGGGCATGGCAACCCACTCCAGTATTCTTGCCTGGATAATCCCATGGATTGAGGAGCCTGGTGAGCTACAATCAATAGGGTTGCAAAGAGTCAGAGACGATTGAAGCAACTTAGCAGGCAGGCACAGATGATTCCAGAGTGGAGCTAAAATTGAGGACCACTGGTCAGTTTGACTGTGATTATGCCCATCATCCCTGTAGAGCAATCCCCTGCCCAGAAAACCCAACAGTTTCATTGAGCCTTAGCATTTATTGTTAGACTTAATTGAATCAGATTACCTATCACCCCCATGTGAATACAAGCCAACAGGCACACATGCACAGACACGCTACTTTGGGTGATGAACAGACAAAACAAACACACTGTTGTGCTGAGAAAATGGAGATACTGTGATAGATCAGACTGGGACTCCAAGTCACCCTCTCTTTGCTCCTTCAGATCTAGGGTGATCAATCTGCCTAGCTTGCCTGGGACGGGCATGGCTTTAGCCAGGTCCTTCTCCCAGAAAACCCCCCAGGCCCAGGCAAAGCACAGGGGTGGGTGATCTTGTGATCCACTCACTGCCTGTGTCTGCTCTCTGCCCAAGAGGCTGCTGAATGGAAAGCGTTCAGTGTGCCCTTCTCTCTGGCTTTCAGTTGGATGCAGAAAGTGGGAAACAATTAGTGAAAGGGTGGGTTTATGGCGCTTGGCCCTCTGAATCATCACACTTCTCAACACCTCAGCTACTATCAGGAAGCCTTTCCATCAACTGCTCTCACCAGAGCCTGGTAACCACTTCCTCCTCTCACCATTTACGCTTAGAGGAAGCCCTCGTATCCCATGTTTCCCGGTTCCAAAGTACTGTCTTATCTCTTGTTTGTTTCTCAAATCCTGCTCCCTAACCGTGTAAACACTGCCGTTATTAAATTGTCCTCACATTACCCTATTTGAAGGTGCCATCTGTTTCCTGCCGGGACCATGATGGATCCACCCTGTATTTCAGGATGGGCAGGGCACTCTGCTTTGGAACCTCACTGGAGCATATGGGATGGAGGAGGGGCGGTTCCCAAAGGCAAAGGAGATGCCATTTCCAGGGCAAAGGTAAAGAGATGCTGAACAACAGACTGCAAAGGGCAAAGGGTGAAATCTTGGCCAGTGCTGCTCAGACAGTCATTGATGGAGTGGTACCGGTACATGAACTGATGTTTTTGGTCAATGAGGAGATAAGAAGAATAGTAAGATGAAACACTTAGAAATTCTTACAGCAATTTCATACTTTGTAAGCAAAATTTAAGGGTTTTACAAAAAAATCAGTCCAGTTAGGTATATTAGAAATTAAAATCTTTGAAAACTGTTCCTTCTCAACAGACAGTTTGAGAAGCCATGATGGAAACCAAGATGTTACGTATGATGTTGTGTGTAAATTTCAAAAACCTGTTCTATTGAAAAGTTGACTTAGAAGTACATGTTTTTAGACAGTACAAATAAAAATCAACACATATTATGGGCTTACTACTGCCAGCTGCCATTTTCAATTCTTTCCATGGGTTTTCTCAATTGATCCTTGCAATCAGACTATGGAGTAGGTTTTAATACTAATATCCCCGTTTTGAGACAGAGGAAACTGAATCACAGAGACTAAAGAAGTAGTCAAGGCCATAGATGTGCACAGCAGCACCAAGATTCATGTCAGGATTCAAAGCTGGGTTTGAAAGCAGATAACCTCCAGACACTCCAGAATACCACTCCTTCCCAAATTTTTAATATTTCTTTTTCACAGTATCAATATAGTTAAAATAAATATGACATTTATAGGCTTCTTTCTATTTTCCACCTTCTCTGGTTCTAATTCAAGCTGGGTTAGAAGGGATGTTTGAATATCTATTTAATTTTAACTGAATCCTCTATTGTTTTTCTTCAAACCCCTCTAGAGCAGCTAGTAATATAACTTGAAACACTCCGACACCATCTAAATAGAGGCAACTGTAACTTGTTCTGATAATAATTGCTCAGAGTTTAATGGTATATTACCCAGACCATTCACTTGACTTCTCATATAATCTTCAGGAATTTCATCTGTAGTGTCAGAACTAAGTGTATCTTTATGCCTCCTCTAGTTACTTGCTATAAATTGGATATTTACCAGTGAGCAATAAACATCTATTCTATTCAGGGACATGATGGCAAATGAGAGCAAAGTTGCTTCAGAAATAAAGATGAGACTTGGACAACAACCAAAGCTTCAGGTTCTGTTGACACATGTGTTCAGGTCATTTCTATCTTTTTTTATTTTATTTTGTTGATGTCATTTTTGGTTGCACTGGGTCTTCATTGCTTCTTGTGGACTTCTCGTGGGCTTCTCATTGCAGTGGCTTCTCTTGTGTCAGAGCACAGGCTCTCGGCTCGTGTGCTTCAGTAGTTGGAGCACACAGCCTTAGTCCACAAGGCATGTGGGGTCTTCTTGGCCCAGGGATGGAACCCGTGTCCCCTGCATTGGCAGGCAGATTCTTACCCACTGTACCACCAGGGAAGTCCCACTTCTATCTTTACCTACTGAAAGAGTAGTATGTGAGAGGGAAGTTTCTCTGTTGGTGTTTCAGAGGAGATGTAGACACACAAAAGAACAAACTGTGACTTTTCAAACCAAGGAATAAACAACATCATTTCAATACCATTCCAGAGATATCCTGATATGTTAACTCAGATAACATCACCAATATCCATCACCTGCCTACTCTACTCACAATTTATGTGTTTGGCATTTTCTTTTTAGAACTCACTCAAAAGCACGCATCTACCCTTTCCCTGCCCACTACACTCAGGGTAGAATATATTTCCTCTGTCCTCTCAGGGTACTCTACACTTACCTAGCATTTATTTCCAAATCATTTTATTTTTTAATTAATTTTTATTGGAGTATAATTGCTTTACAATGTTAGTTTCTACTGTACAGCAAAGTGAATCAGCCATTTATATACATATATCCCCTCCCTTTTAGATTTCCTTCCCATTCAGGACACCACAGTGCATTAAGAAGAGTTCCCTGTGCTATAAAGTATGTTCCTATTAGTTATCTATTTTATACATGGTATCAATACTGTATATGTGAAGAAAACAAAAACACTAACTTGAAAAGATATTTTCACCCCTATGTTCATTGCACATTATTTACAATAGTCAAGATATGGAAATAACCTAAGTGCCCATCAACAGATGAATGGATAAACGAAGTGTAATAGCCAGATAGATAGGTCTCTATCTATCACAAGAGCTCCCATCACAAGGAGAAAATATTTTTTCTATTTCTTTAATTTTCTATCTACATGAGATGATGGATGGTCACTAAACTTATGAATGAACTTGTGGTAAATGTTTATTAATTTATGTAAGTCACATCATCATGCTGTATACCATAAACTTTTACAATGTGTATGTGTGTGCGTGTGAGTACACTCAGTTGCTCAGTCATGTCCAACTCTTTGCGACCCCATGGACTGCAGCTCGCCAAGCTCCTGTGTCCATGGAATTTTCCAGGCAAGAATACCAGATCAGGTTGCCATTTCCTATGCCAGGGGATCTTCTTGATCCAGGGATCCAATCTGCATCTCTTATGTCTCCTGCATTGGCAGACAGATACTTTACCACTGTGCCACCTGAGAAGCCCAAACTTATGCAATGCTGTATATCAGTCATATCTCAACAAAACTAGAAGAAGAAAAAAAGCCCATGAAAAGATATTCAACATTGCTGGCCATTAAGAAAATGTAAATTAGAACCACTGAGAGCTAAAACTTTAGTGAGTAGAGACAAAGTAGTTAGCTACTCTTATATGATTTAGTGGGGTGACCAGATGTTGCATTAAAGAAACAGTACCCTAAGAAGATGGAAGAGGCTCTATTAACACTCAATTGAACAATAGGCTTAATCTGAGATTATCAAAGACAAGCCTATTAGAATGAATAAAATTTTAAATAATGAGAATAATAAATACCAAGTGTTGAGAAGGATGTGGAGAAAATGGGTCTCTCACACATTGCTAGTGGGAATGTAAAATGCTACAGCTCCTCAGGAAAATAATTTGGCAGTTTCTTTTAATACTAAAAATAGATTTATCACAGCCCAGCAATTGTACTCTTGGGTTTTTGTCCTAAAGAAAGAAAAACTTATCTCAGTGAAGACAATTCTTAAATAGAGGGCCACCAGTACAATGGAATAGTAATTGGTTATTAAACAGGACAATTATGATGATTGTGTAGAAATAGATCTTAAATGATTCTGGAATAAAGCTAAGTTTTAAAATGCAGAGATAGAAACACCATACTAGAATAAAGACTAACAGGGAAAAAGCAGAAAGAAAACAACTTGTGTGTCAAGATGGCGGGAGGGATTAGGGTGTTCATTTCCGTTCTTTCAGAGGAGTCTTTACTGTTATTTTTATATCTTATATTTTTAAAACATGAAACCAAAACTGGAAAATCATTAACAGAATACAACCATTCAAAGAGAGAATGGGAGGGAGGGAAGCAGGGAGGAGCTTGCCTGCAGGGCCTCCTGCAGCTCTGGTCCCTCCCTTTGAGAGCATTCACCAGAATGATCTTGATCAGATTAACCGGGGTTGGGTGCCAACTGCCTAGGGATTAGGACACAGAAGAGAAGGGCACCAAGGAAGGCAGAAGAAACAGCACAACAACTGCCTGAGCTACATGATGACGTGAGTAGATAGAGAAAGGGACCTTTAAGGAAAGGGGGTGAAATGATGCATTGAAAGAGAAGGTAGAGTTCCAACTAGGGAGGCCAGAGTTCATCAGTGTTATCAGAGCCCCAGAAAGGCAGCATCTGAAAGCACTGAGCGCAGGTAGGAGACCCAAAGGATGAAGCTCCGGAAAGAGTACAAGGAGCAGGGAGGGAGAGAATCATATGGGACAGGATGAGTGTGATGATTTCTTTTTTCAGCATTACAGGGTAATCATAGCAAATCCTAGATTTGAGTTTCTCACAACATAAATAATTAGCAGAGATAATAATATCCTTTGTTAGCACAATTCATTATTCTTTTAGTTATTTTTATTTCCGTGCACAGCCTATAAGCCTGCAGGGGATTTTTTAAAAACTGAACTATTAATGACTCCTTCTAAATGAGGGAAAGAATGAAAGCACAAATTCAGAAACAAAGAGCATCATTTAGATGAGATGATCTGTCCAAACACACCACAGGCCACTTTTTCAACCATGCCCCCATTAAAGCCCCAGGTTTACTTGCTAAGTGTGGAATGACTTTGCATTTAGATGACATAATGAAGAGTTGGATCAAATTTCAGTTTCTTCATGTGAAAGTTGTAAGGATGAAAGGAGACTGAAATACACACATACACACACACACTAAAACACTTGGTGTTCAGTATGTATTCGGCACTCAGTACATGCCAATCCCCTTACTCCTTTCCTCTCCTCTGTCTCCACCCTCCCAGTCCATCCCCAGTTGCAGCAGAACCTGCCTACTGCTCCCTGAACTCATCATGCCCATGGATGGCCGCCTATTACAAACACTTGTGACTGTAAGGGTTTTTGTTTCTTTGGGTGCTTAACTTGGTTGTTTCTTTTGGAAATGTTCTCTGTAGGCACAGGGCAGGTCAGAGGTATCAGGATGTTGTTCAGTTGATTAGTTGTGTCCGACTCTTTGGGACCCCTGGGCTATAGCACACCAGGGTCCTCTGTCCTTCATTATCTCCCGGAGTTCGCTCAAATTCGTGTCCATTGACTCGGTAATGCTATTTAACCATCTCATCTTCTGCTGGCCCCTTCTCCTGTTGACCTCAGTCTTTCCCAGCATCAGGGTCTTTTCCAATGAGTCAGCTTTTTGCATCGGGTGGCCAAAGTATTGGAGGTTCAGCTTCAGCATCAGTCTTTCCAGTGAACATTCAAGACTGATTTCCTTTAGAATTAACTGGTTTGGTCTCCTTGTGTCAGAGGTTAACACTAAAAACAACCCTTAGTCAGTACAGATAGGAGTTGGAGGATAAATACACAAGCTTCCCTATCTCCCAAAAACAGCAAGTCCTCTGGGGCTTTGAGGCTGGTCTTCATACTCACGAGTATTCATGGGAAGACTCCATGGTACTGTCAGTAGAAAGGTCATGCTCCCATGACAGTCCTGAGTGGAATCTATAGCTGCATCTGTTTTGTTTTGTTTTGTTTTTTTCATTGCTTTCTTAAGCTTTTTCTTTTTCTTTTTTTTCTTTTGGCCATGCTGCCTAGCTTGTGAGATCTTAGTTCCTCAACCAGGGATTGAACCCAGGCCACCAGAATAGAAACAGAGCCCTAAGACAGCCAGGAAATTCCCAATGGCTGCATCTATTCTACCAACCACATTCAAGAGCCCATCAAGACCAGTCTACTTTCTAGGTAGCACGTTAGTATGAGAAGGCACGTTCCAACTGGAAAGAATGTTGACACCATAATGTTCTCTATGTGGTTTCAGGAAGAAGTCAGCAGAGATGTTCTGAAGATGTAGATTCCATTCTGAAAGAAAAGTGAAGTTTGAACCACACTTCGAGAAGTGCCAACTCCAGGGAGGGTGAAAGGCTAGTCCTCCAGTTCCCTGGGATGAATGTGGGCACAAGAAGTAAATGTTACTGAAGATGATCAACTTTGACATTGTCACATGGTGGAAAGGGGATTTGAGGTTATAAAAGGGCTTGGAAGATATAAAACCATTACTGTATACAGTGCCCACTGACTCAAAAAATATCTGAAGTCAAAGAGTTTGACCTAAAATGGGATGTCTATGTTTAGGCAAGACCAGGAGTAAAAGGAATGCTTCCATTGGGTCTGTTTTATTCTCTAATGCAAAACCTAGGCTTGCTTTCTTTGAAAGCTCAGTAAACTATCCCTACAAGTCCAAACATAGTCTTGGCCTTGGCGAAGAGGGGTGGGGAGAGAGCCTTCTACACAATAAAATCTGGAGACTGGGAAAGCCAAGAGAAGATGGTGGCACAAACAAAGCACTTTCATCTTCAAAGCTCTTTGTAAGTGCTAATTAATTAGTCCTTCCCACAGCCATATAAGGCAGTGAGAGCACATCAAAGAGACTCTGGACAGAACTTGGCAGGATGAGCTCTGGGAGACATATAACCCACTTATTGAAAATAAGAAAGATGAATTTTTCCCAGTAAAGTTCTTCCCCACTAAGTCCCCCTCCCTTCAAAATATTCACATTGAACATTTCAGTTGAGAGAGATGACAGGAATAACAAAGAAACATTTATTGACTTCATGCCACTTTCTAAAAATATATTGATAATTAGAAAAGAAGATAAATGAGCTTGAATCCAAATTATCCTCGTTGTTCCTCAGTTCATGAACACCACATCTCTTAGTAGGGAAAGTGAATCTATTGCAATAGAAAAACACGAGAAGATCAAGGAGAAAACAAGATTAAGCAGAAAACCAAAATCCACATTGTTGGGGACAAGCTTTCTTATGACAACAAAACTGGTTGGCTCATGGCTCTCATGACTTTGTCTACTTGTTCACGACTATGTGACAATAGATCTGGGACTCAACAGAATATTCAAATATTTTTTTAAGAACATTAAAAAAATCCTAAAATTCAAAAACCAGGTGCTAAGTATGAAAAAAATGCACAAAACATATTTATCAATGCCCTTTAAGAAATTGGTGTTTACCACATGTATAAGTATATATAGGAATTATATATACATTGTCAAAAATACAAATGTGAAAATGGTCAGTAAAAAAGAGGTAGTAAACGTGACCACTGGTCAATGAGCTATACATGTATATACTATATGCATGCATATATGCTCAGCAGCTCAGTTGGGTCCAGCTCTTTGCAACCCTCTGGACCATAGCCAGCCAGGTTCCTTTGTTCATGGGACTCTCCAGGCAAGAATACTCGAGTAGATTGTCATTTCCTTCTCCAGGGGAATCTTCCTGACCCAGGGATCGAATCAACATCTCCTGCGTTGGCAGGCAGATTCTTTGCCACTGAACCACATGGGAAGCCCATTTATAATGGGCTTCAGTAAGAGGAGATGATAAATGTGATCACTGGTTGATAATCTACACCTATAGTTGATACTGATGTTTTGGTAGCTGGATATTGATTGTTCTTCCCAACCAGGAGTCACAGTCATTTTTCTCTTTGGCTTGAGTAAAATGAAAAATGGCTGAAAATATCTTCCTCCACATTACTTGTGGCTAGGTAAACATTCTATATCAAGAAATAGAAAAAGTGATGAGGATTATTTTTTTCCCTAACAGAGGGCCCCATTAAGTTCTTCAATTCTGTGGGCTTAGAGCATATGATAAGTGGGAGGGCAGTAGGCATTTTGGGTTTGGCACTGTGTTTCCAAGTGCTTGTTGTCATACTTTTGTGTTGAATAAGAAAAATTAGTGGTATTTGACCCCAAATCCTCTTTTGTTGGTTAGCATACATGGATGACAAATAAAATATAATTAGTGTTTTCTTACATGGCTTCATCAAAAAGAGATGTTTCTAAGAGACATTGATAATAACCATACAATCACAACCTATTCTATTTTGAACCAGAATGAATTTTTGCCAAAGACAAGCCAAAATGGAAAGTCAAAGATACGGCCAAAACCACAGATAAGCTTCTGAGTTAAAATAGGGCCAGTCGATGGGAAAGGGCACATAGAGCCCTTTAGGGTGCTGGAAAAAATTATACATCTTGATCTGGGTAGTGGTTCCACAGCTTTATTTTTGTAAACATTCATCAAGATTTAAGTGCACTAATTACATTTCATACATTTCAACTAAAGAGCTAAAAATGAGCAATTTTAACACAAAACTCCAAAAAAGGTAAAAATTCATAAAAAGCATTGGACATTAAAAATAACATATTTTTTTTCTAGAATCCGGTAAATATTTCTGGTGAGGACAAGAAAGAATTGGAAACATGATCCATTACCCATATATACTTACCCCTTTCAATGCAATAGTATAGTCAGCCAGGAAGTACATGGGAAGAAATTTCAGCACACACACACACACACATACACACACCATCTATCCTTAACTTGATAATTGCCTTTCTACCCCAAAATCCTGAGCAGCCAGGTACATCTAGCTTCCCTGGTGGCTCAGTGGTAAAGAATCCACCTGCAATGCAGGAGATCTGGGTTCAATCCCTGGATTGGGAAGATTCCCTGGGAGCACATGGCAACCCATTCCAGTGTTCTTGCCTGGAGAATCCCATGGACAGAGGAGCCTGGCTTCAGTCCATAGGGTTGTAAAGAGTCGGACTTTACAACTGAAGCAATCTAGCACACGAGTGTGCAGGTACATCTACATGATTTTGCTAGAATTACTTTCTGAGACTGAAAGTCAAGACCAGCTCCAACCCTCGACCTATTTCCAACCTTTAAGAAGAGCTAAATGCTTAGGTGTCAATCATTTGATCATCGACATCAATGATTCAGAGCTTGATTTCACCCATCTAATCATTCAGATGCTGCATTTCATCAAAACAGCATTTGAAGTAGGAGGTGGGGACAGCAACTTCCTAAAGAACATGTTTTGGTGGAAGGAGGAAAGAAAAGGAGACAAAGAGGAAATGAAATAAACAAATTGGGACTTTTGAAGTTTCCATTTATCTGTGTGTCCCTGTGTGTTTCCTACAACCATGGGGACAACGGCATGTGATGGAAACAGTTCCAACTTAGATCCTGCCAAGGGTGATGGATTCTGGTGTAACTCCTTATCAGCTACTTATTCAGTTCAGTTCAGTCGCTCAGTCGTGTCCGACTCTTTGTGACCCCATGAATCACAGCACACCAGGCCTCCCTGTCCATCACCAACTCCTGGAGTTCACACAAACCCATGTCCATCGAGTCGGTGGTGCCATCCAGCCATCTCATCCTCTGTCATCCCCTTCTCCTCCTGCCCCCAATCCCTCCCAGCATCAGAGTCTTTTCCAATGAATCAACTCTTCATATGAGGTGGCCAAAGTATTGGAGTTTCAGCTTTAGCATCATTCCTTCCAAAGAACACCCAGGGCTGATCTCCTCTAGAATGAACTGGTTGGATCTCCTTGCAGTCCAAGGGACTCTCAAGAGTCTTCTCCAACACCACAGTTTAAAAGCATCAATTCTTCGGTGCTCAGCTTTCTTCACAGTCCAACTCTCACATCCATACATGACCACTGGAAAAACCATAGCCTTGACTAGACTTAGCTATACAATTTCAGGCCGGGGGAGTTGCCTGGCAGTTCAGTGGTTAAGACTTCTTGTTCCAATGCAGGGGGTGCAGGTTTGATCCCTGGTCAGGGACCTAAGATCCCACAGCCCTCTTGGACAAAAAATAATAATAATAATAACTTAAAACAGAAACAATATTGAAATAAATTCAATATAGACTTTAAAAAATGATCCACATCAAAAAAAAATCTTAAAAAAAAAAGAATTCAAGTTGGTTATTTGGACACAAGCTTTAGTTACTTCCGTGGGGGAATGAGGAGCTGTGTGGTGTGGTGTGTGAAAGCACTTTACAACTGTAAAGTGGTACAAAAATGGGACGTTCTCAGGGCGGCAGCTAGGGAGATCTTATGAAATCATACCAGACCATGTCGCACCTCTGTTCAAAACCTTTCAGCATCTTCCCTTCTCATTCAGAGGAAAGACCAATGACTTGCCTCAAATTCAAAACTCCTCCTTTTTTAAAGAAAAAGGGTAAAAAAAAAAATGAGAAAGCAGGTTAAGAGGAGGAGAGGAGGCTGTGGGCGATAATTCCTTCATTCAACAAATATATATATAGTGCCGACCATACGCTGGGAAAATTTCAGCCCTCACAGTCACCCCCACCCTCCTCTCTGCTCCAGCCACAGCAGTCCAGAGCTCTCCCAGACCTCCTTTCACCTTGGGGCCTTCGCTTGTCCTGTCTAGAATGTTCTTTCCCCAGGAGCCAGGCTTGTTCTTTTGTCCCTTCAGCATGCATGCTCAGTCACTGCAGTCGTGTCTGACTTTTTGCAACCCCATGGACTGTAGACCACCAGACTCCTCTGTCCATAGAATTCTCCAGGCAAGAATAATGGAGTGGGTTGCCATGCCCTCCTAAACGGGATCTTCCCAATCCAGGGACTGAACACACATCTCCTGCATTGCAAGCAGAATTCTTTACCCATTGAGCCACCTGCAAAGCTCCTTGTTCCCTTCAGACTGCTACTCAAAATTTAGGTTCTCAGTGAAAACATTCTTGATCACCTACCTAAAAGAGCTCTCTTTCTCCAGACTTCCCATTCCTTTCCCTGATTTTTTTTTTTTTTCTTCAGCATTTAGTATTATTTATCTCGTTCACTATCTTCCCACAAGGTTTCTCAAGGAACACATCCAGAGAACACTCCCAGCCAAAATACGCTAGAACAACGCCCAACATATGGTCAGCATTATATATATATTTGTTGAATGAAGGAACTTATCGCCCACAACCTCCTCTCCTCCTCTTAACCTGCTTCCTCATTTTCTTTATCTTTTTTCTTTAAAAAGTCTACATTTTTTAAATTAAATTTATTTATTTTTAACTTAAGGATAATTGCTTTGTAGTATTGTGTTGTTTTATGCCAAACATCAACATGAATCAGCTATAGGTATATCTACGTCCCCTCCCTCTTGAAGATCCCTCACACCTCCCTCCCCATCCCACCCCTCTAGGTTGTTACAGAGCTCTGGTTTGAGTCCCATGAGTCATACAGCAAATTCCCATAGGCTGTCTATTTTACATGTGGTAATATATGTTTCCATATCACTCTCTCCATACATCCCACCCTCTCCTTCCTCTCCCCCGCCCCATGTCCACTGTTCTTTCTCTATGTCTGTATGTCCACTGAAAAGCTTGTATCTTACTCATGCTTCAAGGCTCATGCTTTCTCCTCTTTAGCAAGATCCTCTCCACTTAACACCCTACTCCTTTTCCCCTTCCTTAGTAGATCAATCCATTCTTCTGTCCTCCTGGCAGTGTTTAGTTTAAAATTCTCCAGTTTTAGGTTTAACACATTGTATTACAGTCTCTTGTGATCATTTGACCCCACCCCATTTATCATGTTCTGGGTAGACTGTTCAAAATGATCATTGTAACTAATTCAGTCCATAATATGTAGCAATCTCTCAATAGAAGATTCTTAAATATATACATATGTTTCTCATGTATTTCACTTGTTATTTCCCTTGGAAATAAAGAATGCCGTTTTCAGCCAGTGTCCTGTTCTGGTTTTTTGTTTGTTTTTTTTAATTGGAATATACTGCTCTACAATGGTGTTTGCTTTCTGCTGTACAACAAAGTGAATCAGCTGTATGTCTACATATATCCCCTCCCTCTTGAGCCTCCCTCCCACCCCTCCCCATTCCAGCCCTGCAGGTCATCCCAGAGCTCCCTGTACTGTATGGCAGCTTCCCACTAGCTCTCTGTTTTACACAGGGTAGTATATATAGTACATATATGGCAGTGCCACTCTCCCAATTTATCTTCGCTTCCCCCTCCCCCGTGCCTACATGTCCATTCTCTAT
This sequence comes from Bos indicus, assembly GCF_029378745.1. Taxonomy (NCBI): domain Eukaryota; kingdom Metazoa; phylum Chordata; class Mammalia; order Artiodactyla; family Bovidae; genus Bos; species Bos indicus. The sequence goes on from NC_091761.1 coordinate 114,725,354, forward strand.
GTCTGCATATTTATTCCTGTCCTGCAAACAGGTTCATCTGTACCATCTTTCTAGATTCCACACATATGTGCTAATATACAATATTTGCTTTTTTCTTTCTTTCTTCACCCTGTAGTGATGTGGAAATACCTAGAGAAGATGATAGCGGCTTGCATACTCCTTGCTATCCCCTCACCGATACTAGGTCAGAACACTGGGAATTACAACTGCTTTCCATGATTATTTTTATTCTCTACAAACAATCTCCATTTTGCTTTTATTCTCCCACATTCCTTCTTACCAACTCCATTCTGCACAGCAGGTAGAAATACATAAAATAAAACACATGGAAGGAAAACTATAGAAAATATACTCCCAGAAAATCTGTAGGAAAATAGAGATCTTCAGATTAGACATCTCTATTTGAACTCTCCAGATAATTCAAGACTCTCAAACATGGCTCTTATTTTCACTGACATCAATTCTTGAATTTAAGGCTCCCATCAACCCATATGCTTCCCTGGTGGCTCAGATGGTAAAGAATCCGGCTGCAGTGCAGGAGACCTGAGTTTGATCCCCTGCAGGAGGGAATGGCAACCCTCTCCAGTATTCTTGCCTGGGGAATCCCCAAGGACAGAAGAGCCTGACGGGCTACAGTTCATGAGGTCACAAAGACTCAGACTGAGCGACCAAGAACAGCAAGCACAGCACACAACCCATATGCTTAATAACTGCTACAAGCAAGAGACACCAATGACTCTTTTTATAGCATCTTCATACAAAACCTTCAAACCATTTGTTCAGATGACTAATCTCAGCAAGGGAGGTGAAGGGCATTCACAGACATTTGGGAATCCCTATAAATCCATCATCCTGAAGGACAGCACCGTACCCATGGTGACGCCCAAGGGAGAGAAATGAAATATGCCATTGACTCTCCAGAGGTTAATCGATCATATTTCTGGTGCTACTTGGTTTGACATAACCAAATTTGCCCTGAAAATCAACTCATCTATCTTTGTTCTGGTCAACTGAAAAAAAAAAAAAAATTTAATCCTATTTGACCTTTCCTGAGGTGCAGTCAAAGAAAAACAGATTTTTTTTGAGCTGGACAACCCACTTTTATCTCAGAGCCTCAGCTCTGCTCTAATTCAAGAGCACTGAATGGTCCATGACAAATCTACTCCCTTGCAACTGACCCCCAAAGGCGGGAAGATTGGGGAACTTTATTTGTTTTACTTTGAGACGAGAAAGGGAAAACTTTTTAAGGAAGATTAAAGAGAGAGAAGACAAGAGAGAAAGAGCGACATGATTCCCTGATTCACCATGTGTCTGAGGCAGAAATAAATCTAAAGAAATCATTAGATTCCCACAATCAACCATTTTTTCTCATGGAAAAGGTTGCCTGAGTCCGACTCTCACAGAGGCCTCCAGAAAGCAGGCTTGGCCCTCTGCTTCGATTTGTTTTTATTAACTTAATTTAGAACTTACTGGAGGGACGCTACTTTATTTTACATAGAGGCTTTCTTCCCAGAAACACAGGTTATTTGAAGTCACATTTCAATGGCTGTTTACAAAGGGATTTTTCTTTCTCTCTTTCTCATCCTTTCACGAACACACTCTTGCTCTTGTTCTCTCTCACTGAACACTGAATATTCTTTGTCAGATGTTTCGAACCTCTAATTTTCACATTGTCCTGGAGTGTCCCTTGTTACAGGAGAACTTCTTCCCAGGGAAGAAAAGCCAGCCTGCTTCTCTGAGGATAATGGGCAAATCTGATATGTTGAAAGTAGGAATACATTTTTGCAGCCACTATTCAAGAGGAAGGCAAGTCAGTCTGACATCAAAGAGCATGTGTATCCATTCATTTTGATGACTGAAATGCGAACTAAGCACAGAATGAGTACCTGGAACCAAAGGGATTAGCTTATTGCGGCAGTGGGGGTTGGTGGAGGGCGGGGCAGGTGGGCGCCTATGGGGGCGTAAGGGGAAGGCCGTTTAAACATGATACTATAATGTATGGGCTTCCCTGGTAGCTCAGTTGGTAAAGAATCTGCCTGCAATGCTGGTAGACCTGGGTTCGATCCCTGGGTTGGGAAGATCCCCTGGAGAAGGGAAAAGCTACCCACTCCGATATTCTGGCCTGGAGAATTCCAAGGACTGCATCGTTCAAAGGGTTGCAAAGAGTCAGACACAACTGAGCGACTTTCACTTTCACTGTAATGTATATCTCGCATACAGTCCCTGGGTATCTCAGGCTTATAACACATGGGATGTATACTCACAGATAGTGGGAAAAAAAGAAAAGAAAAGAATGTGTTTCTAATATCTATTTTTGTTTGTGTTGGGTCTTCGTTGCTGCACAGGCTTTTCTCTAGTTTTGATGAGCGAGGGCGGCTCTCTAGCTGCGGTGCACGGGCTTCTCATTGCGGTGGCTTCGCCTGATGCACAGCACAAGGTCTAGGGTGCACAGCCTTCAGTAGTTGGGGCTCCCAGGCTCTAGAGCACAGGCTCAGTAGCTGTGGCTCAGGGGCTTAGTTGTTTGAAGTCATCGGGGATCTTCTTGTATCAGAGATTAAACCCACGACTCCTGCATTGACAGGCAGATTCTTTATCACAGAACCACCAGGGAAACCCAGAAAATTTTTTTTTTACTATTTGATTCTCACACTTGAATCTTCCTTTGTACGTGTGTGTAAACCTAAATCAAACTCTTGGTTGTATTGACAGAGATAAAACAAAGTAGGTATTTAGGGTTAGAATTTTCTTCCTTTTGCAAATGTATACTTTACAGGGGTTATTTTTTCCCTTAAATAATAAAAGGTCTTTCTTTGTGTAATAGAAATTTTCCTAAGTTTTCATTGAGAGATAACTCAAAATGCCCAGTCAGTGCCTAAAAATAATAATAAAGCTTTGAGAAGATATGCAATTCACTCAAGCCTCTCTTTTTTAATGTGTAGAAACTAAGTGGATGGTAGCATCCCTCATGTCAGTCCTGCCTCACAAGGTAATTGTTGTAATTATCTGAGAAAGGGAGTGACAAAAATGCTGGTCATTTTAAGTTTAAGCAAACATCCACTTTAGAAACGTCAGTCCAGTCCAATTTGCATTCTATAAAATGTAGGGAACCATTTTTACCTTCTAAATAATCAGTGAGCCTCTTGATGAAAGTGAAAGAGGAGAGTGAAAAAGTTGGCTTAAAGCTCAACATTCAGAAAATGAAGATCATGGCATCTGGTCCCATCACTTCATGGCAAATAGATGGGGAAACAGTGGAAACAGTGTCAGACTTTATTTTTCTGGGCTCCAAAATCACTGCAGATGGCAATTGCAGCCATGAAATTAAAAGACACTTACTCCTTGGAAGGAAAGTTATGACCAAACTAGACAGCATATTCAAAAGCAGAGACATTACTTTGCCAACAAAGGTCCGTCTAGTCAAGGCTATAGTTTTTCCAGTGGTCATGTATGGATGTGAAAGTTGGACTATAAAGAAAGCGGAGCGCCAAAGAATTGATGCTTTTGAACTGTGGTGTTGGAGAAGACTCTTGAGAGTCCCTTGGACTATAAGGAGATCCAACCAGTCCATTCTAAAGGAAATCAGTCCTGGGTGTTCATGGAACAACTGATACTAAAGCTGAAACTCCAATACTTTGGCCACCTGATGTGAAAAGCTGACTCATTGGAAAAGACTCTGATGCTGGGAGGGATTGGGGGCAGAAGGAGAAGGGGACACCAGAGGATGAGGTGGTTGGATGGCATCACCTACTCGATGGACATGGGTTTGGGTGGACTCCGGGAGTTGATAATGGACAGGAAGGCCTGGTGTGCTGCGGTTCATGGGGTTGTGAAGAGTCGGACACGACTGAACGACTGAACTGAACTGAACTGAAATCAGTGTTACCAAATCTATGTTGAAATTTAAAGAATTTCTGAAACATCACAATTTTCTTGAACCACAATATATCTATTATACCACAAAATAATATAACAACAGTAGCTTCATATAGTATATGTCATATATTATGTATTCTACATAATATAATATGAAAATCTTGTATTAAATACTTATATCAGGTAAAAATCTTCCAGAGCAGAAACAAATACTGATCAAACACTAATAAAAACAAAGTTAATATTTGTTTACATTCTTTGAGCACTTACCATGTGCCGGGAACTATTTGAAGCACTTATATGTTTTAACTCATTAGACTTAATAATAACCCTGAGAAGCTGTTGTTAGTCATTAAGTCACGTCCAACTCTTTGCCACCCCACGGACTGGGTACTCTGTCCATGGGATTTTCCAGGCAAGAATATTGGAATGGGTTGCCATTTCTTTCTCCAGAAGATCTTCCCAACCCAGGGATTGAACCCACACCTCCTGTATTATGAAAGTGAAAGTCTCTCAGTCATGTCTGACTCTTTGCAATCCTATGGACTATACAGTCCATGGAATTCTCCAGGCAAGAATACTGGAGTAAGTAGCTGTTGATTTTCCCAACCCAGGAACTGAACCCAGGTCTCCCGCATTGCAAGCAGTTTCTCTACTAGCTGAGCCACCAGGGTAGGCAGATTCTTTTACCACTGAGCCATCTGGGAAGCCCTCCTAAGTTTGATGCTGTGTGACAAATCATAAACCAATGCTACATGGAGGCAACTGGAAAAGGAGCTAATTCACTAGAAAACCTGGTATGTCCTGGAAGTAAAACATCTAAAAAGCCATCATGTTTGAACAGCTTTACACCTACAAACACAGATGACAGTTTTGTGGGTCTCTGGCAATGTAATGATTTCTCGAGGTCTAACTGAAGTTCTAAGTGACAGATCTTCCCCCACTCCAGGGAAATAGTAGCCTTAAATTAAGGCATCCTTTTCAAGGGAGAGAATGGTCTGGGAAAGCTGTACAGAGAGCTGTAAACTATTTCTAATCTATCTAGGGGAAAATATAATAAAAAGCTAAAATTACTTCTTATGATCTTCACAGTTGGAGAGACATTCAGTGATTCACCATAAGTAAGGTTGATTTGCCCTACTTACTATGTTTGAACATATGCCCTTTCCATCACGAAACAGCCTGGTACGTGATTTTAAGACTAAATGACTGTTAAGCATTTTATGTGTGTTATTTTGGCAGGAGTTGGTTCAATTGTCTTATTAAAGTGTTAGTTGCTCAGTAGTGTCTGACTCTTCATGACCCCATGGAATGTAGCCCACCAAGCCCCACTCAACTGTCCATGGGATTTCCCAAGCAAGAATACCAGAATGGGTTGCATTTTCTTCTCCAGGGGATCTTCCCAACCCAGAGATCGAACTTGGGTTTTCTGCATTGCAGACAGATTCTTTGCCATCGGAGCCACCGGGAAAGTCAGTTTCATAGTGGAAATGAAAGTAACACAGACACACACAGGCAATTATGTCTCTGTTCTTTCTTAAATGAACAATATCCTTCCATCTTTCAACTGTTCAACAATTACTCAATGAATCCATTCACTATAGACAGCCAACACAAATAAATCAGACATAACTGATTTCTCATGAATTAATAAGTATGTAATGAGCTTGGTAATGGCAACCCACTCCAGTACTCTTGCCTGGAAAATCCCATGGACAGAAGAGCCTGGTAGGCTGCAGTCCATGGGTCGCTAAGAGTCGGATATGACTGAGCGACTTCACTTTCACTTTTAACTTTCATGCATTGGAGAAGGAGATGGCAACCCACTCCAGTGTTCTTGCCTGGAGAATCCCAGGGACGGGGAAGCCTGGTGGGCTGCCGTCTATGGGGTCGCACAGAGTCGGACACGACTGAAGTGACTTAGCATCTTAGCAACATGAATTCTGCAGACAACTGATTCCATCCTCTTTTCCTCCTTGTGTCTGGAAGCAGCTGAAAACAGTAGCCAAAAGAAAAATGTAGGCATGGAAGCCTTGGTTGGTACATAGGCATTTTGGAGACCACCAGAGAAATAATTTGTTCTGTGGTGTGTTCCTTGCTACCGTTTGCCAGTCGTATCGTACATGTTGCTTCTAGCATATACACCCCTGATATTTAAAACCTTGAAATCAGTTGTTCCTGGTTCAAATCTTTGAGTATTCGTTTGTCAGTCTTTCCTTCTTGACACGTGAGTGTTTCTTCTATGTAATCACTATTTCAGACACAAGCAAGTGGTTGCAGTATTAGGACAAATTCATAAGATCAAAACTGACTGGAAATAGACTGAAATGTCTGATCTTGTTCCAGAAACTGTTGAAATTCAATACCGTGTATTTAACTAGCATGTATTTGATATACATCAATGGAAAAGGTTTGAAACAAAAAAATTTAATGCTAATTTATAAGGTGTTGTTTCCAGACACTGCTTACAGGATCCTTTTTAAACAATTCTAAATTCCTACTATGAACACTACCAAAAATAATAGTAGCATCCCTTATAACACTTTTAAATTTATAAAGCACTTTTATGTGAGATTTAAAAGCCCTGTGAGACAGATCATATATTTTTTTTTCCAATTAGTAGATGAGGGAATTGAGACCAGGAAGGATAAAATAACTGGCTTATAGTTAGCAAGAGGCAAAAATGTAATTAGAATCCAGACTCTATAGCAAGAAAATCCAGCAAGCTTTATAAGTAAGAGAACCAAATTTAATCTAGAATAGAAGAGCAAAATAGCAACAATAATAATGTTGACATTTTTCTCATAACTGGGCAAGACTAAAATAGAACATTGGTAACATTTGGAGGTAGCAATTGGGAAGAGATGAGGTTCATTGGGAAATATGAGTAGAGATTTTCTATCTAAAAAAAGCACTAAGACTCATCTATGGACCTCTTGGTCCTCTCAGTTTGCATCAGTTGCAAAGGAGCCAGCAGCCTGAGAAGTTACCAATAAGCATCTCTTAGTGCGAAGGAGGGAGGTTGATGCTTTCGTTCGACTGTCTTGAGCTTTTGTCATCATAACCCCTGAAACACATGTAGTTCCTTGAAACTGACCAAGCATTGCCTTACGCACAAGTGTTTTCAGTTCCCACCCCAACCTTTCAGTCAGGTCTGAACAGATACCATCTTCCTCATTTATTCCAGAGGACTCTAAATCACAAAAAATACCATGTTACTCATCCATGCACTGAGTTAGAAAGTCACAGGTGGTGGGATTCGAATTTTTGATTGCCGATGCCCTGTTTAAAGCTGATCCATCTATAACAAGCAGGCTTATTAACCACTGTATCAGGCAGGATCCCATTAGGAGACAGTTTGCCCAAGGTTGCTTGAGCAGAGACAGTTTCATGCAAAAATGAAGTAGGCAAACAATGACATCAGCCAAAATAAAACATCAACCGAATCTATCTTGCTAAGAGATGCTTATTGGTAACTTTGCAGGTAGCTGGCCCCTCTGCACCTATGGAAACTGAGAGGACCAAAATATCCGTATCTGAATTTCAGTTCTTTTCTTCCATAGAGAATCTCTACTCATATTTCCAAACGAACCTTTTCTCCTAGATACTCTTCATTCACCTACATAATTGAGAAGCCAGAAAAAGAATACTCAAGCGTCACAAAGGTAGCAACTGCAGAATGCCGCTACCACCCCTACGACTGGGAGAACAGAGGTTGGAACTGTGAAATAAAATTATTAAACTTCTAGAATCTTGGTAAGGAGCCCTACAGAATGGGCCTGGATCTCTGCGGAAAGGTCACTGTCCATCAGGTACTCTCATCCCTAGTAGGTAAATGAGGATGGTTCTAGCAATCATTGGAAAAGTGCAAATTGGACTCACCTGCTGGCACAGGAAAACCTTGTCACTACTGAAATTAAGCATTGCTAGGGTCACCCTCATGGGAACGAGAAGCATACAAGAAGAAGCATTCTTTTTTTTCTTCTCCAGGCTTATAACCTCTCTCTAGAGTTCTCTGTTAGCAGAGCATAACAGAGAGCCAGCTGGCAAAGTAGAATCACCCAAAAGAATATAAAAGTGTGGGTTGAGGGCTAAGAGACAGTAGCTAAAATCTGACACTATCCATACCTTTAGATCTCAGCCACCATACATGTCCTCTACAGTTATCTGAACTTCCACACAACAATAAAAGGGCTTCCCTGATGACTCAGCAGGTAAAGAATCTACCTGCAATGCAGGAGATCTGGGTTTGATCCCTGGATCAGAAAGATCCCCTGGAGAAGGGAATGGCAACCCACTCCAGTATTCTTGCCTGGAGAATTCCATGGGCAGAGGAGCCTGGCAGGCTACAGTCCATGGGGTCACAAAGGGTTGGACATGACTGAGCAACTAACACTTTTACTTTTCACACACAACATAAAACAACTCTGTTTCAGTCTGCCAAGATGCAACTGTCTTCCTACAAACCAAGACACTCTTATCCTCTTCCCCAAGTGAGGAGACAGAAAGTCTTGAGAGTCTGCATTTCAGTCAAGGTCTCTTCTGGATATACTGTTGCCTAATCGCTATCTTGTAAAGTTAACCTCCAATAATCCTCATATGAAATAATATGAAGTAAGGGAGAGACAGAGGATGAAAGTAAGATACACATGTAACAAGTGAAAAAGAAAATACCCATATTTTCTATGACCGGTACCAATCATGATGTCATAATGGATATTTGCAAATGTGACTGGGATATACCCTTTGATCAACACCATCCTGATTTTTGGTCCACATTCCCAGGTTAGCACTGTTGGAGAGAGAACATTCCCAAAGGCTGCCAGAGGCTGATATCACTTACATCTGTGGTTTAGAAGTTTTGTGGTTAATTTTATATTTAGATATTTATTCTCTGTAATTTGCAGAAAAGCATTGAGCCTAATTCTCTGGTTTCCAGCTCAAATCCCAGATCCCTGTAATTCTGCAGACAGAGAGAGTCTGGGAACAAGACACACAGGCAATTATAGGGTCTTATTAGAGACAGGGCATAAGTGAGATGGAGATGTCTGTAGAAGCTTCTCCTCCCTCTGGACTTCAGAGGAGAAGCTCTGGATTCAGAATCTCCACTTCTGCCCAGTGTTGGCTGCCAGAGACCAAAGGCCCCTCCCAGAGCCTTACTGTTACCCACACTCTGCCTTCTGGCAGCCAGCCAGTCGCTGAATAGAGAAGTAGGGGAGCAACTTGGGCAACTGTGGAAGGCCCATGCCCCGCATTTGAGAAAAATACCAAAGGGAAGTTATCAGAAGGATGCATCCTCTGCTGCGACCTTCCTTACTCACTCTCCTTATCTCATACTCTTTACTGGGTTATTGCAATAGATTTATGTAACTACTGGCAAATAGTAGACACTGATTGAACTTTTGTTGAACAGGTAGATAAACGGATGGATAAATCATTGTAATATATCTCCTTGCCTGCAATCTCTATCCTTTCTAATCCATCCTTTCTGATATCAGAGAAACAATCTTAAATACATATTATATCATATTTCACCTGACTACACACTCTACTCTATAAACAGAAGCCTTCGGTGACTCCCCTTATTTCCAGAATAGTAAACTAAACTTCCTAGCACAAAATTGAAGTGTGACCCTTGCAACTCCACCCACTACATGCCTTCACTCACCTTAAGCTCCAGCCATGTCAGTTACTAACAAATTTACCTTGGGAAGTTATTAAATTTCATGAGCCTCCTTTTTCCAACGCTTCATATATAGGACCAAAAATATCAGCTACACATTTTCTCTTGCCCCTCTGCCTCCTCCATGCTTAACCACTATTCCACTTTCATGACTTTTATGCTTTAGAAATACTCATTTCTTTTTTGGGAGGGAGGGGATAATCCCTTATAGTACTTTCTATATGTACTTATCTATGATTAATTCTGCCTTTCAGAATTTTCCACAGTTTATTGTGATTCACACAGTCAAAGACTTTGGCATAGTCAATAAAGCAGAAATAGATCTTTTTCTGGAACTCTCTTGCTTTTTCCATGATCCAGCGGATGTTGGCAATTTGATCTCTGGTTCCTCTGCCTTTTCTAAAACCAGCTTGAACATCTGGAACTTCACGGTTCACATATTGCTGAAGCCTGGCTACGAGAATTTTGAGCATTACTTTACTAGCGTGTGAGATGAGTGCAATTGTGCAGTAGTTTGAGCATTCTTTGGCATTGCTTTTCTTAGGGATTGGAATGAAAACTGCCCTTTTCCAGTCCTGTGGCCACTGCTGAGTTTTCCAAATTTGCTGGCATATTGAGGGCAGCACTTTCACAGCATCATCTTTCAGGATTTGGAATAGCTCAACTGGAATTCCATCACCTCTACTAGCTTAGTTCGTAGTGATGCTTTCTAAGGCCCACTTGACTTCACATTCCAGATGTCTGGCTCTAGGTGAGTGATCACAACATCATAATTATCTTGGTCATGATCTTTTTTGTACAGTTCTTCTGTGTATTCTTGCCACCTCTTAATATCTTCTACTTCTGTTAGGTCCATACCATTTCTGTCCTTTATTGAGCCCATCTTTGCATGAAATGTTCGCTTGGTATCTCCAATTTTCTTGAAGAAATCTCTAGTCATCCCCATTCTATTGTTTTCCTTTATTTCTTTGCATTGATTGCTGAGGAAGGCTTTCTTATCTCTCCTTACTATTCTTTGGAACTCTGCATTCAGATGCTTATATCTTTCCTTTTCTCCTTTGCTTTTCACTTCTCTTCTTTTTGCAGCTATTTGTAAGGCCTCCCCAGACAGCCATTTTGCTTTTTTGCACTTCTTTTCCATGGGGATGGTCTTGATCCCTGTCTCCTGTACAATGTCACGAACCTCCGTCCATAGTTCATCAGGCACTCTGTCTATCAGATCTTGAGAAACCTATATGCAGGTCAGAAAGCAACAGTTAGAACTGGACATGGAACAACAGACTGGTTCCAAATAGGAAACGGAGTATGTCAAGGCAGTATATTGTCACCCTGTTTATTTAACTTCTATGCAGAGGATATCATGAGAAACGCTGGGCTGGAAGAAGCACAAGCTGAAATCAAGATTGCCGGGAGAAATACCAATAACCTCAGATATGCAGATGACACCACCCTTATGGCAGAAAGTGAAGAGGAACTAAAAAGGCTCTTAATGAAAGTGAATGAGGAGAGTGAAAAAGTTGGCTTAAAGCTCAACATTCAGAAAACTAAGATCATAGCATCCAGTCCCACCACTTCATGGGAAATAGATGGGGAAACAGTGGAAACAGTGTCAAACTTTATTTTTGGGCACTCCAAAATCACTGCAGATGGTGATTGCAGCCATGAAATTAAAAGACGCTTGCTCCTTGGAAGGAAAGTTATGACCAACCTAGATAGCATATTCAAAAACAGAGACATTACTTTGCCAACAAAGGTCCAACCAGGTCAAGACTATGGTTTTTCCAGTGGTCATGTATGGATGTGAGAGTTGGACTGTGAAGAAAGCTGAGCACCGAAAAATTAATGTTTTTGAACTGTGGTGTTGGAGAAGACTCTTGAGAGTCCCTTGGACTGTAAGGAGATCCAACCAGTCCATTCTAAAGGAGATCAGTCCTGGGTGTTCTTTGGAAGGACTTATGCTAAAGCAGAAACTCCAATACTTTGGCCACCTCATGTGAAGAGTTGACTCATTGGAAAAGACCCTGATGCTGGGAGGGATTGGGGGAAGGAGGAGAAGGGGATGACAGAGGATGAGATGGTTGGATGGCATCACCGACTCGATGGACATGAGTTTGAGTGAACTCCGGGAGTTGGTGATGGACAGGGAGGCCTGGTGTGCTGTGATTCATGGGGTTTCAAAGAGTCGGACACGACTGAGCAACTGAAGTGAACTGAACTGAATTCTGCCTTACTTTATTGTTGCTTGCTTGTTTAGATGCTCAATCATGTCCTGAGCTTAGATGCTCAGTGTCACTGTTTGTGATACTTTGAACTGTAGCCTACCTGGTTCCTCTGTCCAAGGGATTTTTCAGGCAAGAATACTAAAGCAGGCGGCCAACTCCTTCTCCAGGGTATCTTCCAGAGCCAGGGATCAAACCCAGGTGTCCTGTATCTCCTGCACTGCAGGAGGATTCTTTAGCCATTGAGCCATCGGGGAAGGCCTTGCTTTATTGTTATCCATTGCCAATTCTTATCGCCTTTACTAGACTGTGAGCTCCTTGTGTGTGTGTTAGTCACTCAGTCGTGTTCAACTCTTTGTGAACCCATGGACTGTAACACGCCAAGTTCCTCTGTCCATGGAATTCTCTTGGCAAGAATACTGGAGTGGATTGCCATGCCCTTCTCCAGGAGATCTTTCCAACCCAGGGATCGGACTTGGATCTCCTGCACTGCAGGCAGATTCTTTACCATCTGAGCCGCCAGGGAAGTCAAGCTCCTTGAGGGCAGGGACTGTTTTTAACCATTATATTCTTTACAGCACTTGGTCTTGTGCTTGAATAAAGCAGATTTCTTCCAGTATCTCCTTGAATGGATTGGCTATGAGAGGCATGGTCAGACTCTTAGCAACATGTAATCATAGGGATATTCAGAAGGCAGCATATTCTCTTCCCTCCCCACAACTCCAAATTCTTTCACCTGGAATTGCTTATTTAAAAAAAAATTCTACCATCATAGAATGATTTTTTAATTTAAATCCTTGTCTTCTGAGAAGTCAAATAGACATATTGGTTAATCAATCCCTCTTGAAGGGTGGCCACACTCCTCTTTATGGGCTCATACTTCTAAATAAGAACATGTGTATCTGGCCCTTTCTAGGAAGCAGATTTCCATGGAGATGAGAGCTCTGCGCTACTGAGACACTAGATTGAAGACACAGAGATGGGAGGCCATAACACCAAGATAAACTCCAACCGCTTCGTAATCTTGCCCAGACCAGTCCCGCCTGGTGGTCCTCAAGAACCTCCGAGGTGGTCCACAGATGAATTTCTTGAGGAATTAATGTTTATAACATGACTACGTCATTGTTTTTGTTTCTGGAATGGATTAATCATTTTGCTAGGATACTAAATGAAGATCAGACAACGCCTTTCAACAAAAGCTGTTCCTTTTGTCTCATTAATACTTGAGAAAACATTTGGCTGTGTAGAATATAAGTAGGTGAAACGCGTCAATTACAAGATCTTTTCCCCTGACAAAATGATACAAAAGAAGGAAAAGTGTGAGATCACTTCTGTTATTCCTCCTAATTTTAGTCTAGACCATCAGACTAAACCCTTGTCAGTGTCATCAGCCACCTTGAGGATGTCCTGTTATTTTATGCCTCCAAGTCCTCTTCCAGGCAGCTTATTCCACCTAAAAAGACTCTTTCCCCCTCCTCTGCCCAGAAACTCTGTTTCAGTCTTCAAAATTCAAGTCAAGCACCATTTCTCCTTGGAAGCCTTTTCTGACTTCTCTAGATAAGTGTTGTGATCCATTTATGTTCTCTCTCTTATTTCATTTATAGCCAATAATATTGTGAATTGAAATTGCACATTGATTTGTCCTTTTAAATATTTCAGTTATTAATATTTATTATTCTTGTGTAACTTTTTCCAGTAGTCATATACAGATGTGAGAATTGGACCATAAAAGACTGAGCACCAAAGAATTCATGCTTTCAAATTGTGATACTGGAGAAGACTCTTGAGAGTCCCTTGGACAGCAAGGAGATCAAACCAATCAATCCTATAAGAAATCAACCTTGAATATTCATTGGAAGGACTGATGCTGAAGCACCAGTATTTTGGCCACCTGATGCAAAGAGAAAAAAGACCACTCATCAGAAAAGACCTTGATGCTGGGAAAGATGGAGGGCAGAAAGAGAAGGGGGAGACAGAAGATGTGATGGTTGGATGGCATCACCCATTCAATGGACATGTATCTGAGGAAACTCCAAGAGATAGTGAAGGACAGTGGAGCCTGGCATGCTGCAGTCCATGGGGTCATAACGAGTTGGACACAATTTAGTGACTGAACAACATCACTTCTTTGTCACATTGTCCCTAGTTTCTGAAATGTTGTGTGTGTTAAGTCGCTCAGTCGTGTCTGACTCTTTGCAACTCCATGGACTGTAACCTGCCAGGTTCCAGTCCAACCACTAAATTGGACACAACTTAATGACTGAACAACAACATCGACTCTTCACAACTCCATGAACTGCAGCACGCCAGGCCTCCCTGTCCATCACCAACTTCTGGAGTCCATCCAAACCCATGTCCATCAAGTCAGTGATGCCATCCAACCAGCTCATCCTCTGGAGTCCCCTTCTCCTCCTACCCTCAGTCTTTCCATACCACTAGCTTAAAATTCATTAGCTTAAAACAACACATATTTTTTAAAATTTCTCATAATCGTATGGGCGAGCTGGATTCATCAGGGGAGTTCTGCTGCTCCATGACTGTGGTAGTAGCTGAGGTCACCCAGGTAGTAGCGTTCAGCAAGGGCACATCTGGAGCAGGAACATCGAAGGTTGTCTTTCATTCTCCCAGGTCACTTGGCACGTGGTGCTCAGTCACTTCATAGTCTTGTTTGGGCTCCTTACATCATGGCAGCTGTACTACAGGAGAGGATTAGAAGCTACTAGACATCTTAAAGGCTAAGCCTAGAACAGTACCACTTCCTTCCCTTTTCATTGGTGAAATCAGGTCACAAGTCTAACTCAGATTTAAAAGGAAAAAGAGTCTTTTCATGCTAGAATCATGCAACAAATTAAAGATCTGCTTACTGGGGGAGAGTAACATTTCAGGGTTTCCATGGTGGCTCAGAAGGTAAAGAACCTGCCTGCAATGAAGGAGACCTGGGTTCAATCCCTGGGTCAGGAAGATCCCCTGGAGAAAGGAATGGACACGCCAGTATTCTTGCCTAGAGAATTTCACGGACAGAGGAACCTGGCAGGTTGCAGTCCATGGAGTCGCAAAGAGTGGGACACGACTGAGCGACTTAACACACACACATTTCAGAAATTAGGAACATATGAAAAGATGTGCCAAAAGAAATTTAAAATGAAAGGCAAGAGAAGGGATTCCATAACCCACATTCTGAATTTTAAAAAAAAAAATTGACTTTAACATGGCTCAAGAAGAACAATGATGAGGATAATGAGACTCTACCCATTTCATCTGTTTTTTTCTCTAAATGTCTAAGAAAACAAAGCTTCTTGTAGCAGGATTATTGTGAAAACACATACTTCTTGGGCTTCCAAAATCCCCCGTGTTCTGCTGTACCCCAAAAGTGGGCTTCACCTAACATCAGGACTCAGGGCACTTGATACATCTAATATATTTAAATATATCTTTTAAAATAGTTTTATCTAGTACACCATGCTGGAGAAGGGATAGGCTACCCACTCCAGTATTCTTGGGCTTCCTTTGTGGTTCAGCTGGTAAAGAATCTGCTGCAATGCGGGAGACCTGGGTTTGATCCCTGGGTTGGGAAGATCCCCTGGAGAAGGGAATGGCTACCCACTCCAGTATTCTGGCCTGAAGAAGACCATGGATTGTATAATCCATGGGGTCACAAAGAGTCAGACATGACTGAGCGACTTTCACTTTCACTTTCAGTACTCAATTACACATGGTTCAGTAGGGTCTAACAATCAGAATTGCAGTTATTTGGTCTAAATATGAAATACTTTATTACATTTGCAGGAGACACAATACTTGCAACTAAAAGGGGAAAAAAAAGGGTTAACAACATAAGATCAGTCATTTACTGGCTAAACCTTAAGTCAGTTTTGATATTTTAACTCTTAATTTAGTACATTCATGTCTGTTGATCCTCTCAGTGATGTGTTTGTCTAAATAGACAAGAAAATATGGATCTTCCTGGGCTCAAGTCTCCAACTCTTGCTGAGATGTTTAACCAGTCCTCTGAAATCTCATTTTCCCCTGTCTACTGGGCCTTCTGATCACATGTGGATTTCTTGTGAAGTAATTCTGGGCATTTGCCAAGGGTCCTCATGGTGCATTCAGTGGTATTTGCCACGATGCCCCTGTGTGACTGAAGCATGGGGTTTATGACATACCTTTGGAAGTCTATCCTAAATGTCCATCCTTACAATGTCTCTGCTTTTCTCCTTTGTGCTTTTCAAGATCATCAAGATTTGGCCTTCCAAATAATTTATCTTGTTCCCATCTATGACCCAACCAAAAAGTCTTTACTAAATTTTATCATACCTAAAATTTCAATATGTACTTAGTAGATGTTCAAGAGAGGACTAATCATTGATTCTTGACTTTCTTTCTGGTGTTTTAAGGTTCTTCTTCCAAGTCTGCACTTTTGCTGCTATATAACTTCCTAGATTGACTACTTCCCCTCTTTCTTCACATTAAAATCTATAGTAAAAACAACTCACTAAGCCACAGATTGAAATATAGCACCAGTTGGATTACTGAGTCCCTTCCCCCTACCAGTGTACCCAGCAATGCAGCTGTCTTGTTTTTCTCATGACAATACAACAATCAATTGATCTTTCCTAAGGAGACATTCATGAAATAACTATGTTCAAGGATTTTTGCTTTTGTTTTTGTAAATTTCATCCTAGCATAATGGCCATCTCCTAGTAACCTGACTACATAGGAAATTGTAACAAAAATTTGAAACAGTATGTGAATTCAAACTAAACTACCTCACTAATCATTTGCATTGAGGCTGATTATAGTCAACATGTAAAGCAGAAAGTTCTTACCTAATTGATTTGGAGCTGCCAGTGTGGGTATAATAGAAATGTTATAGTTTCCAAAGCCACTAGTCAGAGATTCTACTTAATATTTTAGGAAGCAGTCAATATACTGCACTGTTTCACCTGCCTTGACCCTAAGACACAGAATGATGACTGACTGCTAAACAACCCCATGAATGATTTTTATGCATGATTTTCCAACTGCAGTTACAGAAATTTTGTGCCCAGACCAATGAGATAATTATTCCACAGTTCTTTATGCTTCTTGATCGATCTGGATTACCAATTAAAATTCAGTCTGAGGCTCTTTGTTTTGAGAAAGATGTTTATTGGTCCATGTAAGTGAAAATTCCATGGTTGTGCCGAGTTGAACATGACAGGATTTAGGGTCCATATTATGCTATCAAAGGGCTTCCCTGGAGGCTCAGATGGTAAAGAATCTGCCTGCAATGCAGGAGACCAGGGTTCTATCCCTAGGTCGGGAAGATCCCCTGGAGAAGGGAATGGCAACCCACTCCAGTATTCTTGCCTGGAGAATTCCATGGGCAGAGGAGCCTTGTGGGCTATAGTCCATGGGATCGCAAAGAGTCGGACACAACTGAGCAACTAACATACACTTATGCTAGCCACGGTCCCTTTTTCCTATTTCTGGGCTCAGCTTTTCATCCATCCTGATAAAGTCAATGCAGATGTAGGGTGGCAACATCTCTAGCCCCTATATCCTCTCAGGCTTAAGACTCAGCAGAAAAGCTCAAAGGAAAATCCTAAAATTGAATCACATTCATCCTGATAGGCATGACTTGTTTTACCCATAATAAAGCACTCTTTCTAGCCAGTGGAATGGAATGCGCTGATTGGTTCAGGCTATGTTTGCACAGACTTCAAGACAAGTCCAGGAAGCAACCTAGATGTCCATCAGCAGACGAATGGATAAGAAAGCTATGGTACATATGAACAATGGAATATTATTCAGCCATTAAGAAAAATACATTTGAATCAGTTCTAATGAGGTGGATGAAACTGGAGCCTATTATACAGAGTGAAGTAAGTCAGAAAGAAAAACACCAATACAGTATACTAATGCATATATATGGAATTTAGAAAGATGGTAACAATAACCCTGTATGCAAGACAGCAAAAGAGACACAGATGTACAGAACAGTCTTTTGAACTCTGTGGGAGAGGGCGAGAGTGGAATGGTTTGGGAGAATGGCATTGAAACATGTATATTATCATATGTGAAATGGATCTCCAGTCCAGGTTCGATGCATGAGACAGGATGCTCGGGGCTGGTGCACTGGGATGACCCAGAGGGATGGGATGGGGAGGGAGGTGGGAGGGGGATTCAGGATGGGAAACACATGTACACCGTGGCAGATTCATGTCAATTTATGGCAAGTTTGTAAATTTGTAATTAGCCTCCAAAAAATAAATTAATTAATTAATTTTTTTTAAAAAGAAAAGACAAGTCCAGGGTAGCTTCTGCTCCTTGAAAATGCATGGGTAGAGGAAAAAATCAGGCCAAGTACCAGAAGTAGGATGAACAGTATCTCAACTGACAGACAAGTTTCTGCCCTCATGGAGTTCACATTCTAAAAAGGAAAAGAGACAATAAACAAAACACTTTAAAAAAAGATGAAATGCCAAACAGTGCTAAGTACTCCGAAGAAAATAAACAGTGTAATAAATCAGGTGAGACAGTCAGAAAAAAGCTTATCCCTGGAGCTAACGGCTCCATATACAATTATATTCCAGCAAGTGTGGCTTTGATTTATGTAATTCTTTAGTAAGTATGAATAACTTCTTAGGTTATTTAGCCCAAGTGTTTCTTAAGCACTGTTCAGTTTACTGGAGACATTTCATACAGATTTTCAACAGATGCTGGCAAATCTAAATATTTGTTCAGTTCTTGAGATTGTTTGCTGAGGACAGTACTTTGTATTTTTAGATAACTGCGTTTGATTACATGTGACCTTATTTTGTTGCAACCAATTGTTTGGTGATCTCAAATTTGTCTGAGATCAGTACAGTGAGAACTTTTTCGTTGTCTTTTCCATTTTAATCCTTTCCTTCATCTGATAATTACCATTGTCTAAAGAACTACAAAAAGGGCCACAGTAAAACAAGACACACATGGGGATCGCTTTTTTAAAAAAAACTAATTTGGACCACTGATTTAATTATCCCGTCAAATAAGCGTTCCCCCTGAGTTGGAGGCAGCGTCTTTCCAAACCCCATCTTCAGGCACAGGGGCACAGTTGCATCTTGGTAGGAGACACGCACTTCAGTGTCAGGAGACAGCTGAGTTTTCACAGGTCCCCCAAGAACCATATGGAAAACAGCCCAGTGTTTACACCTCAGTTCCAGAGAAAAGCCCTGTGTGGTTATGACTGTCTGACAGCTGCAGAGACTGAGGCACGAACCAGTAAGTGGCTTCCTTCGGGGACAACTGAGACACGCAATAAATGACCTCTGCTGATGTCTGGACTGGGTGAGCCTGTCGCCCAGTTAGCAGTCTAGGCAGCCCACAGCTCTGTTCCCAGGACCCCTCAGAGTTCCTGGGACAATGCAAATTCTTGATTTAGGTGTTTTTTTTTTTTCTATGGCAAAATACTCCCCCAAGTTAGTTTATAACAACTCTTATTGTCTCACAGTTTTGTGGGTTCAAAGTCCAGAAATATCAAGGATCAACTGGAGCCCTGGGTTTAAGATCTCCAGAGCTGAAAAGAAGGTGCCAGCAGCCTTCCTTTCGAAATGCTGTGGGGAAGAAGCCACATCCAAGGTCACTCAGGTTGTTGGCCAAAGTCAGTGCCTTGTGATTCTAAGACTGAATCCCTGTTTGTTTACTGGCTGTGAGATGAGGGCCCTTCCCAGCTTCTAGAAGCCATCTGCATTCCCTGAACCACAACCTCCTTCATCTTCAAAGCCAGTAGATGTGGGTGTGGTCCCTCTCTCATGCTCTGAATCTCTCCCAAGTCTTCTGCCATGATTCTCCCTCTTGCCGCCTTCTTCCACCTTTAAAGGGTCCATTTGATTATATAAGCTTCCCTCAAAGGAGAATCTGCAACAATCTCCTTACAGCTGATTAGCAAACTTCCTTCCATCTACTAAGTCTCTTTTGCCACATAATACTAATAAATTGACAAGTTCTGGGAGGTTACACTGAGGACATCTTTTGGGGGCCATCATAGTACAAGCTGGGCTTCCCAGCTGGTGCTAGTGGTAAAAGAACCTGCCTGCCAATGCAGGAGACTAAAGGGACGTGGGTTCAATCCCTGGGTTGGAAAGATCCCGTTGAGGAGGGCATGGCAACCCACTCCAGTATAGTTGCCTGGAGAATCCCATGGACAGAGGAGCCTGTCAGGCTACAGTCAACAGGGTCACAAAGAGGTGGACATGACTGAAGCAACTTGCATGCACACACACATTATACAAGCCACAACACTCAATTAACAATTTTTAATAAATGAGGGATTCACCTAAGAGCAAACACTAGTAATATTGTCTCTGCTATGCAGCAATACACCTGAGGACAGAATCTGATGGATGAGGGCTCATGTGAATGTAGGAAGAAGGAAACAGCATTGCACACCCATTTCGTGCTAGGCAAGAGCCAGGTGCCTTCCCATGGAGGTCATCTTGAAACACAAAGCTTTGGGAAGCAGGCACATTATCTCCATGCTCTAATGAGGATGTGTGTGTGTGTGTGTGTGTGTTAGTCGCTGAGTCGTGTCTGACTCTGTGACCCCATGGACTGTAGCCTGCCAGGCTCCTCTGTCCATGGGATTCTCCAGGCAAGAATACTGGAGTGGGCTGCCATTTCCTTCTCCAGTGGTGACTCCCAAATTAGTTTAATGACTTGTCTAGCAGCAAAGCCCTCTGAATCAAAATCCACCTGGTTTTCCTATCATGCAGAGTGCCCTTTTGCTTAGAACTGTGTAAGTTATACCCCTATGAAGTCCTAATTGTGTACACAGACTCTGAAGCAAGACTACACGGGCTCAGATCCAGGTCTGAACTTATCACTCGTGTGACTAGATGTTTAATATCTCTCTGCCTCGGTTTTCTTATCTATTAAAAATGAAGGTAGCTATTGTATCAAGTTCATTAAGTTTGATTAAATGAATTAATGTAAGCAAAGCCCTCAAAACAGTGCCTTGCATTTCTTTTATTATTAATCTGTTTGAGCAATTGGATTTCAACCATGCTTGTTACCTTTCAAGTTTTTTTTTAAGTTGTTTTTTTTTTTTTTAATGTGGATCACTTTGTAGGCTTTATTGAATACAATATAGTTTCTGTTTTATGTTTTGGTTTTTTTTAGCCTCAAGGCATATGGGATCTTATTTCCCCACCAGGAATCAGACCTGCAACCCCTTCACTGGAAGCATCGAATCTTAACGACTGGACCACCAGGGAAATCCCTCAACTTGTATGTTTAAAAAATATCTTATCTCTATACCACTTCACATGGGTCAGAATGGCCATAATTTAAAAGTCTACAAATAACAAATGTTGGAGAATGTGTGAATAAAAGGGAACTCTCCTACACTGTTGGTGGGGATGTAAATTGATGCGGCCAAACTACAAACACAGTTGCCGTCTGATCCTGCAATCCCACTCCTGGGAATGTATATGAAGAAAACTCTAATTCAAAACACCATTGACAGATGAATAGATAAAGAAGATGTGGTACATATATACAACGGAATGCTACCCAGCCATAAAAAAGAATGAAATAATGCCATTTGCAGCAACATGGATGAACCTAGAGATTATCATATAAAGCGAAGTAAGTCAGACAGAGAAAGACAAATACCACATGATATCACTTATGTGTGAAATCTAAAGTATGACATGAAAGTGCAAGTAGTGAAAGTGTTAGTTGCTCAGTCATGTCCAACTCTTCATGACCTCATGGACTGTCTCCCCTGTCCATGGGATTCTCTAGGCAAGAATATCGGAATGGTTAGCCATTCCCTTCTCTTGGAGATCTTCCCAACCCAGAGATCAAACCCTGGTCTCCTGCATTGTAGGCAGATTCTTTACCGTCTGAGCCACCAGGAAAGTATGACATAAATGAATTTAAATGAAACAAGAAACAGACGCACAGACATAGAGAGCTGACATGTTCTTGCCAGGGAGGATGAGGAGTAGAGGGGGGATGGATTGGGAGTTTGAGATTAGTAGATACAGACTAGTATACATAGAATTGATAAACAACAAGGTACTATGGCATAGCACAGGGAACTGTACTCAATACTCTGTGATAAGCCATAATGGAAAATAATGTGAAAAAGAACATATATATATACACATATGTATTTATATATATATGGCTGAATCACTTTGCTGTGCAGTAGAAATTAACACACCATTGTATCAGCTATACTTCAATAAAATAAATTTTAAAAGATACATATATATCTTACCTCTAAATGGGTTTATCATCTCTGAACATATTTGCTGACACTTTCATTCTTATTCTTCCCCCTTAAGCTGTTTGGAATAAAAGAGGAAAGTGATAACTGGTAAGATACAATTTTGAAATGATGATTTAAATGATGAGGAGAATACATGTGTTTCTGTTGAGGGGATGGGTGGGGAGAACAACCCTTCTACCAGACACCAGAACATCTCTTGGGTCTTGGCAGGGTGAGATACAGAGCAGACAGACGTCAGTGGAACCCACATAAGGTTCCACAAGGAAATGGGGGGACCACAGACTTAGACGAGATGTTGGTGCCCAGATACTAGCCAGCTCCCATCCCCTAGCACATCTTTCACAGACGCTCAGGCTGCCCAGGGTCCACTAGAACAGCAGAGTGCATGGCGTGTGTTCAGGAGCAGCAGAGAGGTGCCCAGAGATGACCTCCTTATAACAGCAGGAGACAGGTCCCCAGGGATTATGAAATGAAGCGTCTTCATCCATTACATAGTCTTGGATCGTCATGGCTCAATTTCTTTCCTCTCATTCCCTTTTTCTGTTCTTATGACCCCCTTCCTTCTTTTTGGCACCTGGATTCCAAAAGACCAGTGTCAAGCTTATTTGACCCAGATGTGCTGCCTGGCACTGTCTCGGCTCTCTCCTGTTCTTCATCACTTCACAAGTGGCACCAGACACAAATTCTTTCTCGTCTTCAGGCATCAGGGAGGAAGAAATCACCAATCTGATCAGAATGCCAAGTAATCACCTTCAACCTGAAGCAGAAACACAAGTCCCAGGGGAAATACATCCTTGATTGCTTTAACCTAATGAACACCAGAATTGAATCCACGTGGAAACACTGAGTGAGATTTTCCTATTGAAAATGTGCTCACTCACAATGAGTGAGATTTTGCTATATCGAAGGAACACTAAGACAGCATTTAAAAAAAGAGATTCATAAGAAAAGGGAAATATTTCCCTGCTGTCAATGGTGCGTGAACATTCATTTGATCATTCCATTCTGTGATCTGTTCAGAGCAACTGCTGGATCACAGAGCTGTCCGGCCCACAAGTCTCTCCCATGAATTCTTCTCCCATCTTGGGCCGGTTGCCAAGAAAAACAGATTGAACTCTAAGTCTGAAAAGTTTCCCTTTACTGAAGTCTGAAAAGTTTCCCTTTACTGACTAGAGTTCGTATTATCCTAAACTAACTGATAAAACAATCCTTTGATGCTATCCTTTGAACAAGTTGTGTAAGCGAAGACTTAGTTGAGGAAGAAAAAAAGTGGCATCTGAAGGAAGTTTTGGAGCCCCCAGCTATTCCAATCCTTAATTTCAAACACAGTGCAAACACTTCACACCTTAGGGTTGCAATAACAAGACCTACAAAACTTCAAAAGCACAGGCGGGTATTTCTGAGTTCATTCCTTCATCTCACACAAAAACCTGAACGGCCATATGTTACCTTATTTTTGTGAGAGCTATGATTTACATTCATACATTCCATTTTCCCCTGAATCTGGAAATAATTTCCCCTGAATATGAATGTGAAGACACAAAAGGAAGGGCAGGGTGGGAAATGCTGTGTTCACACGGCATTGTGTTTACAACCCTGTCACTCCGGATACACTCCTATCAGAGGGTGTGTCTCTTCATATTGCAATTATTTACTCGAATCTGTTGATCTGTCTGATGCTTCCATTAGCCTGGAGTAGAGATGGGTTACCAACCAGGAAAATGTGCTAGGCAATGGGGAGGCAGTGACCACAGCAGAAAAAGAAAATAGTAAAAATGTTTTGATAATCGATGCTTATTTTAACAACATCATTGACGTTATCATCACGGGGGTGGGGGTGGGGGTGGGGGGTGGGGGCAGGGGAATCCTTTGTGGAACTTCCTTTCACTTTTTTTACAGTTTTGTGTTGTTTGGACTTGAATTGTATTCTGGGATGTATTGGGAGACTGGGACTGAAAATATATATATGATTGATAGCATATATAAAACAGATAACTAATGAGAACCTACTGTGTAGCACAGGAAACTCTACTCAGTACTCTGTGGTGACCTAAACAGGAAGGAAATCCCCAAAAGAGAAGATCTATGTAAACATATAGCCGATAAATTTTGTCGTACAGTAGAAACTAACATAGCATTGTGAAGCAACTATACTCCAACAGAAAATAAATTTTTAAAATGAATTGTATTCTGGGTTGGTGCGGCCACCAAAGGGTTTATCTGTACTCTCTAATTCCTGGAAGAGGGAAAACCAGTGGAAATTCATCTTTGGTAAACACAGTCAAGGATGGATCCCAGGCCAGAGTAGAGCTGACACCTAGCAAGAGTTCAGTCATGTTATTCAACAGGTGAAGGCGTGGAAACTGGTGTTGCTAGTTTCCAGGGCATACTCAACTCCCTAGGAAGACTTTTGTCAATGTTTGTTGACCTATGATCATGTAGCAAAGCTCAGGTTTTCTCCTAGAAAATGAATGGCGCAAACAACTGAAAGATGGAAATATATATAGACATTTATATATATATATATATATATATACACATAGTATACATATATAAATATATATATGTATATAGCAAATATACATTTGTTATAGACAAATATATCTCTCTCACACACACATACACACACACTCTCAACAACATATAACCAGATCTTCCAAAATCATGTGACCAGTTCAGTTCGGTTGCTCAGTCATGTGGGACTCTTTACAACCCCATGGACTACAGCACACCAGGCCTCCCTGTCCATCACCAACTCCCGGAGTTTACTCAAACTCATGTCCATCGAGTCAGTGATGCCGTCCAGCCATCTCATCCTCTGTCGGCCCCTTCTCCTTCCACCTTCAATCTTTCCCAGCATCAGGGTCTTTTCAAATGAGTCAGTTCTTCGTATCAGGTGGGCAAAGAATTGGAGTTTCAGCTTCAACATCAGTCCTTCCAATGAATATTCAGGACTGATTTCCTTTAGGATGGAATGGTTGGATCTCTTTGCAGTCCAAGGGATTCTCAAGAGTCTTCTCCAACACCACAGTTCAAAAGCTCAACTCTTCGGCACTGAGCTTCTTTATAGTCCAACTCTCACATCCATACATGACTACTGGAAAAACCATACCTTCGACTAGATGGACCTTTGTTGGCAAAGTAATGTCTCTAGTTTTTAATATGCTGTCTAGGTTGGTCATAACTTTTCTTCCAAGGAGCAAGTGTCTTTTAATTTCATGGCTGCAGTCACCATCTGCAGTGATTTTGGAGCCCCCAAAAATAAAGTTTGTCACTGTTTCTACTGTTTTCCCATCTTTTTGCCATAAAGTGATGGGACCAGATGCCATGATCTTAGTTTTCTGAAAGTTGAGTTTTAAGCCAACTTTTTCACTCTCCTCTTTGACTTTCATCAAGAGGTTCTTTAGTTCTTCTTCATTTTCTGCCATAAGGGGGGTTATCATCTGTATATCTGAGGTTATGGGTATTTCTGCTGGCAATCTTAATTCCAGCTTGTGCTTCATCCAGCCCTGCTGCTATTTTAACACCAGTAAGATATTTCTCCTCCTTATATTAGTCGTCTCTGGAAGCAGGCCAGATTGAAGAATGATAGCTGTAGGCTTGGATACCTGATGGTGCCTCCAAGTTGAACTAACTCTGTTCCTTGAGATGGTACATGAATTGGGATGAGAGTTAAAGTGGAATTCAGTGGTGGCATATGGCTAAGTACAGAGGCGGTCCTGACCAAAGAGTGATAAGCAGCTGATAGAAACACCAGCAAATAGCTGTCACTGGACAGGTCCAGAAAGAGATGACAGACTTTGCTGATGGGCCAAGCTGCTTGGAAATGAGGACCTGGATGCAGGCCATTTTGAGACCCTCAGGAAAATAGTAGAGTCTCTTGTAATATAGAGTAAGCCTTGGTCACAGGCTCAGGCTCAAGGGAGCAGGAAGAGGATGGAATAGAGGTGGGACGGGAAGCAGGCAAGATCCTGCTGGGCTTCTGTCCGCAAGGCTCTGGAAGTACAGCTAGCTTAACACAGCTGGAATTTAGTCACAAGAGAATTCATAGCCATTTATCAAAACTAGAGTCTAAGATGGAAACTGTGCCATGAACAGGGAAAAAGACAAATTGGAAGTGAAGTGATGCTGATGTACATCTTAATACCCTTAAATCTCCCCCACTGTCAACGTACAGCCTGGGATGGGCTCCACCAGAGACCTAGGGGTTCCATCTCCTCCACTGTCAAATTACAGCCTGGGATGGGCTCCACCAGAAGCAGAGATCTGGGGGCCTCAGCACACCTTCATTCATTCACTCATTCACTTAAAAACATCCTGTGACTACCAACTTTTTGCCAGGCACTGTTTCAGGCACAGAGAGCAAGTGAAGATTAAGACAACATCGTGCAACAAAGTAAGAGAAAAGAAGACATCTTTGCAAGGTCCTGGCGTGTTGCCAGGGAGCACAGGATGCAGGGAGGCACCCAAAGGAGGAGCTGAGAGATGTGGAAGGAAAGAAGAGAGGCAGGTCAAAACAACATCTCAGAGTTACACTATGCTGCCTCCGTAAGCTAGGTTTCTCTTTTCATAGGACAGTCACACAGGACAGTCAGTAATTTGATCTTTAACGACAACTCGCAGCACATTGTTCTCTCGCTAATAACATGGTTAAATTCATATCAAAGTCTAATGAGCATCACTAGGGTTAAAGCAACACGGCCAAAACAGAAGCTGGGCTTTTGATCCCCAAACTGTTTCTCCCTATTCATATTCCACCTCCCCATCTCTGTAATTTCACCCATCGTCTTCTGTTTGGGCAAACTCCAAACCTAGGAGTCATCCTTGATTTCTCTTTTTGTCTCATCACTTCTGCTTCCAATAACCAACTGATCAGCACATTCTATTCAAAGGCCAATTCCAAAAATATATCCTGAATCCACTTTCTTCCCTCCATCTCTACAGCCATTCCCCAGTAAATAACACTGATATCTCTTACTTATACTGCTATAATAGCCTCCTAACTGGTTTCCCTGCTTTTGTCTGTATTTCTCCCTAAATCCACTCTCTTGCCAGAGTGATCATCTTATTACCTGCCCAGAGACAACCAATCATGACCTGTGTCACTCCGAGACCTTGTTTAGCCATACTTGTTCTTATGTTCTGTTCCCAATTCCCATAAAAAACACTGACCTAACTGAAATCTTTTAGCAGCTATTAAGTTCAGTGACCAAAATGAAGTCAATTTAACTTCAGATGTTGTCAGTGGCTTAATCTTGCAAATCTCTATCTATTGGGGGATTCCCAGGTGGCACAGTAGTAAAGAATCTGCCTGACAATACAGGAGACAAAGGAGATGCGAGTTCAATTCCTGGGTCAGGAAGGTACCCTGGAGAAGGAAATAGCAACCCACTCCAGTATTCTTGCCTGGGAAATCCCACAGACAAAGCAGCCTGGCAGATTACAGTACATAGGGTTGCAAAGAGTCGGACACGATTAATCAACTCAGCATGCACACAACTCTAGCACACCATCTGTTAGAGTTACCATGGGGAGTTAAGTTTACTGAGAACTCTGGTAAGTTCCAACAGAACCTATCTGGTAGGCCTAACCATTTATTTTTTAAGAATGGGGCATCTGAAATGTCATGTTAGAGCAAAATAGAGTCCTAAAGTTTTATTTTTGCCTAACGTTGCACGTAGGGCTACCTATAACTTGCAGTTTTCTGATTGGTACAAAATAGCAAATTTAACATTTCAGTGCCTAGAGAAAATCACTGAGCTGCATTTCCTCTTCCTACAACCAGGATCACAGTGCCATCAGAGAATACAAATACTATTGAAGTCTTTGGTAAAGAATGTTTCTTCCTCTTGGTTTCTTCCTGCCTCCTAAAAAAAGAATGAACTTCAGGCTAACCAATCTAATCTTGGGTGTCCAATATAATAAGAGGCACTCTTTTTAGGGTGCTGGGAATCACACTAGTTGCTTCATATCCAAAATCTCTAACTCTCACAACCTCTGGAAAGGTTAACCTCAGTGTTATGCAAGGAAACTGAGTCTAGAGGACCACACAGTTGGGTGAAGGCAGACCCCATTCAAAGAAGAGTGTCCAGCTCCACACTGCTGCTTTTCTTGCCAGCACACCCCTTCCAAGTTCCTTGACCAATTAGGCTTAAAAGAGCATGGGCTTACCAAACAGCTGTAGAGAATACAATAAGCCTTATAAGGGTACAGAAGTGAAACAGAAGAGGGAATAAGGAGTGAAAGGGCAGAGAGCATAATAAGGGAGAAAATTGGCACAAACCCTTATTATTATGGAGGTGGAGAGAGTTTATTGGATTTCTAGCAAAATCCACTTTATCTTCTCAATTCGATCAGATTGATACACCCTCTGAAGATTTATGCCACGCTGTCATTGTTTTTTCTGACCCATCTGGTGACTGTGATCATGTTCAAACATTCAATGGGAGGAAAATAAATGTGCATTCTCTCTGGAACGGCGCACGCATATGTTCTCAGCCTGACAAGTCAGATTCATCTGAAGAAGACGCACGCACAAAAATGGATCCGCTTAAACAGGAACGGACTCAAATCAGTTCCCCAGCAGCTGCTTCATTTTGAGCAAAGCCGCATGTAACACTAGATGGGATTAAATATCTCTTTTTTTGATGAGGAGCCAGCCAAATGCTTCCTAGTTTCTAACTTTGTCCCCTTGTTGGATCTCCAAGAGGAACTAAGAGGGCCTTCCAAGAGATCTTCTGTTGAATGTATCACTCAAGAGTCTTCCTGCCAGACCTTTAGTAATTGGAGAAAAAAGTCTCTAGGTGAATTGTCCGAGAATAAATCACTTTAATCCGTAGCACAGGGAATTCTACTCCAAGCTCTCTGATGACCTAAACGGGAAGGAAATTTTAAAAAGAGGGGATATATGTATACATATGGCTGATTCACTTTGCTGTAGAGCAGAAAACAGCACAAAACTGTAAAGCAACTATACTCCAAAAAATCTTAAATAGATAATAAAAATAAATTTTAAATTTAAACAATTTTTTAATCATTTCAATTCGCAAAGAACTTGATTTCTTATTTAAGCAGTCTGTGACTTCTGGGAAATCCTTTTTATTTACTTGATTTTTTAAGTAAGGTGCTGACATTTATTGTCATTTTTAATGGCATGCTAAAAATTCTCTCTCTGACTGAAGGTACAAATTAGCTGAAGATAAATTCTCTTGTTTGCACAAGAGGCTTGCAAGGATATGTTGTTTTGAAAAGCCTAGATTCGCCTAAGAATTTCATGTGGAATTCCTGTGTGTCATGTAAGGAACAGATAGCTTTTAGGTCCCATTTCACAGATAAGAAACTCAGCCAGACAGGCATAAAATGACTTTATTGGATGGTAAATTCCAGGTCTCTGAGACTAAGCCAGACTATGAGCCGCCAAGTTCTTAAAAACCATGTTTCTTTCTTTAGGTATGTTTTACAACTATACTCTTTTTAAGATTAGGCTTTTGCTTAAATCCCCTTTCTGACTGGAAATGACCTAGCATTTCATTTTACTTTTGTATCCGTCTTTGATTTCACAAGGTAAAATTTGCTTTCTACTTGTGATCTCAGATTTTGATCTGTGACATTTTCTGGAACTTCCTGAGAGTGAAGAAGGCTTGCGAGGGAGCAGGTGGGGCCGGGACTGAATAGGGTCACACACTGCTGCCTTGGCGGGAGTCAGATGCCAGGTATGCTCCTCAGTCTCTCCTGTCACTCTCTCCTCTGCTAATTCATGTATGCGCACAGCCTTTGCGGCCTCTGGATCTTGGAGGTTTTGCCTCAAGCTAGCCTGCCTGAGTTTAAGATGAATCACATGGAAAGTTCTGGAAACTGACCATTCACTGAGTGAAAGAAGAAATATGAAAAACAACGTCATCGCTCCATCAAATGTCGAGTTCCTGACACACGCATGTGTGGAAGAGGCTCAATGACCCCTTGAAATAAACTGTTTTTATCTCCTCACAATGTTTTTAGTGTGTGGCCTTTGTGACTGGCAGGGTCTGGGAATCTGCCTTTCCCAAGTTGATTCTCCTGCATTGTGATCATTTAAAAGCACCTGTTTAAAAAGAGCAATCACCCTATTCAAGAAAATTCCATTTTGGATGAAAACTGAAGGGTGATAAAAAAAAGAATGGTACGTTTTAGACATTTCTTGGCCATTGTGACAGTGTGTTTTCCAGGCTTATTGACATGTAATTGATAAACAGCATTATGTAAGTTTAAGATGTACAACATGGCGGACCTCCCTGGTTTAGACTTTGCCTTCTAATGCAGGAGTTCTACCCCTGATTGGGAAGCTAGGAGCCTACATGTTTTGCAGCCAGAAAACTAAAGTGTAAAACAGAAACAATATTGTAATAAACTCAATAAAGACTTTAAAAATGATCCATATAAAAAAAATGTTTTGATGTACAACTTGATTTATGCATATGTTATGAAATGATTACCACAATAAGGTCAGCTAACACTTCAGCTTCTCACATGATTACCTTTGTGTGTGTGTGTATGTATATGTGGCAAGAAGATGTAAGACCTAACTTGTTAGCAACTTTCAAGTATATAATACAGTATTGTTAACCCTAGTCACCATGCTGAATAGCAGGTTAACCCTAGTCACCATGCTGAATAGCAGATTGCCAGAACTTGTTTATCTCATAATTAGAAGGTGGTTGAGCTTCCCTGGTGGCTCAGATGGTAAAGAATCTGCCTGCAATGCAAGAGACCCGGGTTCAATCCCTGGGTAGGGAAGATCCCCTGGAGGAGGAAAAGGCAACCCACTCCAGTATCCTTGCCTGGAGAATCCCATGGACAGAGGAGCCTGGCAAGCTGTAGTACCATGGGGTCACAAAGAGTCAGACACAACTGAGCACCTAATATTTTTTTCACACTTTAGCCAACACCTCCCATTTCCCAAGCCTCTAGCCCCTGACCACTACCATTCTACTTTTTGTTTCTATGTCAGCTTAAAAAAAAAATTCCTTGTATAAGTGAGATCATACTGCATTTGTCTGTCTGACCTATTTCACTTAGCATAATGTCCTCAGGGCTTATCTACACCATTACAAATGACAGGTTTTCCATCTTTTTATAGCTGAATGATACATATATTTATATACCCACATATACATACATATACAAATGAGTGTGCATGTTCAGTTGTGTCTAATTTTTTGTGACTCCATGGACTACAGCCCTCCAGGCTCCTCTGTCCATGGAATTTTCCAAACAAGAATACTGGAGTGGGTTGCCATTTCCTATTCCAGGGGGTCTTCCAGGGATCAAACCCACGACTCCTGTGTCTCCTGCATTGGCAGGCAGATTCTTTACCAACTGCGTCCCCTAGGAAGCCATATACCTATGTATCATATATATATGAATCACATCATTTTTGTCCATTCATCCAGCATATCCATCAATGGATACTTGGCTTGTTTTCCTGTCTTGGTCACTGTGAATGATGCTGCACTGAACATTAAGGGTGTAGATCTCTTCAATATAGTGGTTTCATTTCCTGTGGCTTCTTACCCAGAAGTAAGATTGCTGGATCTTATGGCAGTACTATTTTTAATTTTTTAATGAACCTCAGTACTGTTTTCCACAGTGGCTATACAGGTGACGGTATTCTTTAAAGCACTAACGTATTAGAAAATATCTTTGAGCAGATAGGCCACCGTATCTGGTGGCCTAGAAATGGATCTCTTTGTTTCAAATAGCTTGCCATTCATTTTACTACTGTGAGAAACACACAAGTTTTCCTCTTTATTTTTTTCGTGGAAAGACATTTTATTTTAAATAGAGCAACGTGAACATGTCAAACTCCCAGTCTATCCCTCCCACCCACCCTTCCCCTCTGGTAACCATGAGTTCATTTTCTAAGTCTGTGAGTCTGTTTCTGTTTTATAAACAAGTTCATTTGTATCATTTTTTTTAGATTCCACATATAAATTACACCATGTGATATTTTTCTTTCTCCGACTTACTTCACTTAGTGTGATAATCTCCAGGCCCATCCATGTTACTGCAAATGACATTATTTCATTCTTTTTAGTGGCTTAGTAATATTCTATTATATATGCACACACCACATCTTCCTTATCCATTCCTCTGTGGAAGGATATCTAGGTTGCTTCCATGTCATGGTTATTGTAAAGAGCACCGCAATGAACATTGGGGTGCATGTATTCTTTTAATCCATGTTTTTCTCCAGGTATATGTCCAAGAGTGGGATTACTGGAGTATATAGTGGTTCTACTTCTAATTTTTAGATGAACCTCCATACTGTTTTCCACAGCAGCTATAAAAATGGCAATCTTCTTTAAAGAATTAAACTACTAGAAAATATCTTTGGGCAGAGATTCAGTTGGTGGCCTAGAAATAGATATCTTTGTTTCAGATAGCTTACCCTTTGTTTTATTACTGTGAGCAACAGAAAAGTTTGCCTTTTTTTAAGTGTGACTTATTAGCATGTCATCTATTCTGGTTCTATGTGTAAAAGGCTTTAACTAAGACTTGCTTCTTCAAAAAGTTGGGTTGATGGGAATCTTGTCTGCTTGGTTAGTTGACTGACTGGTTAATATCCATCTTTTCTACATTACAATTTCTACAGATATTAGAAAAGCTCATTATTGAACAGGACCATGGTTTTAGTTTTCATACTTGTATGATTTTGTTTGCTTATCAGGTGGAATTTGTCAGCAGTTATTTTAATTTAGCTATTATTTGTAACATAGATAAGGGCTTTTTAAAAATTGTTATCCAGACATAACAATTGGAGAGAAGAGAAATTAAACAATTGCTGAGAAGAGAAATTAAACAAAGGAGAAAGGAAAATCAAGCTGATTTTCAGCTAGAGGAACTAGGTTGGCAGAGCATATAAAGGAAAGTAGGATTAGAAGACACAACTGGCTTTTTTGTCTGGGTCTAATCTCAGGGGAGGAGGAAAGAGGGTTACCCTAGCTGATGGGGCTCCCAAAGCCAGATCTGGAGGAGAAGGTCTCTTCCCTCAGGTTGTTAAGGGTGTCAAGAGAGATCAAAACCAAAACTAGTGCAAGTCATGGAGGTCCAATAAATCCAGGAGTCCTGTAATGAAGAATTCTAACCCAGGAAAGGGGCCTCCAGGAAGTAATAGTGCAGGCTGAGTGCAGCAAGATCTTGACCTCTTAACTGGAAGTGACTTTATAGTCTGCAACTGGTTTGAAGTGTGAACTCTTGCATCAGAGACAGGAGGGCCAGCTGTAGGGCTATGCTTGGGACAGTACAGATTGCAAGTTCTAAGTGAATGTTTTTGAACTGCAAGTGTCTGCCCATTTGTGGGTCATAAAACAACCCTTGGATAGGAAAAGGTGCTTTTTTAATTTTCATGAAACAATAAAATAGAATAGAATAGAGACCACAAAACAGAATAGAATACACTGCACGCTGTGTGTGTGTGTTTATATGTACCATGTTATAATATACTTCGTATTTCTTAGTATATGGAAGTGTAAGTCACTCAGTTGTGTCCAACTCTCTGCGATCCCATGGACTATAGTCCGCCAGGATCCTCTGTCCATGGAATTCTCCAAGCAAGAATACTGGAGTGGATAGTCATTTCCTTCTCCACGGGATCTTCCCGATCCAAGGGATGAAACTCAAGTCTCCTGCATTGCAGGCAGATTGTTTACCATGTGAGCCACTAGGGAAGCCCTCTTAGTGTATATCAAAGTCAAAAACAAATTTAAGAAAATACTTTTCCAGACAGACCTGGCCTGACCTAATTCTAATCACACAGGCATTGAACAGACAACTTTCAGATACAGACAGGTCTGCATCCTCCGTCTTGGCTCAGTATTCATTCAGCACCAGGCTCCCTCTTGCATGGGACTAAAACTGGCCTTTTTGGTTTACCTAGTCCAGGTAAGTTTCTTGGGAATGCACATGGCCTCCAGTTTCAACCTTTCCTGTGACCCCATGACAAGCGCCAGGCTTCTCAGTTAGATTTCTCTCCTAATTGGTACTCAAACTCCCAGCAAGTCCTGGAACTCTGCTTTGAAAATCCCAGAGTGTGTGGTGAGAGCCCTCGCGACCTGCCTAATTATTACTTGGTACAGCTTCCCGAGGATGCAGTCTCTACTATTTTACCACACACACGAGCTGGAATCCTGTGTTCGCCCAAAGCTTCCCTCCTGGAAACATGCCTGTGCCGTAATTCAGACCATCACCATGGCAAGAAGCTCTGGTAATGATGCCCCCAGGGAAGCTTCAACCCACCTCTCAGCTGGAACTGTGGACCATGATGACTCACGCATAGCTGCTCTTTGAGATTCATCTAGAGGAATCATTCTCCAAGTGTGGTCCCAGAAGAGCAGCATCAGCAGCACATAGGAACTTGCTAGGAAAGCACATCTGGAGGCCCACCACAGACCTACTGAATCAGAAACCCTGGGGGTGAGGTCAGGCAACATGGGTTTATGATGAGTCTTCCAAGTGACTGCGGTGCGCACGACAGTCTGAGAACCACCATTCCAGGGCAGAGAGAAATCTATTGACATCTGACAATGACAGAAGATCCTCTTTCTTTCATTGCCTCACATACAGTTGCCATGGTGCCATGCTCAATCTAAACATGTTCATGTATTACTGTATTAACTCTTTAATACATTAGAGCAGAAATAGTCCCACTGCAATCTTTACTCTTTGTTCTCTGTTTTTATTCAACCTAAGTATGAAGACATTTAAGAAGACCTGATTGAATAAAAATGGAGAAATAAAAACAGAACTGTTTTGAAGTTTGCAAGTTTCCAGAACACCCAAAAAGTTTCCTTTTGTTCAATTTCACTTGCTAAATTTCCTTTTTCCAGCTGGGACTGTCAGGAAAAGAGAGATGAATCTCAGGAGGCTTTTTTTTTTTTTTTCCTCATGAAAACACAAACCAGTGTTTGCTTTTTTGTTTTGTTTTGTGAGTTTCCTTCTTTACACTCAAAAGGTTCAGATAGGTCCCTTATATTCCAACTGTGCATTTTTTGGCTTGCCCATCAGACATCACCTTAAAACCCAAATCAGTGCTGTACAGTAATTTACATCTTGAGAAGACAGCATGCCTTAGTGATAAAGTTTCTCAATATTTTTTAGTCCGTGATCCATTTATAAACTTCTTAGTAAAGAGACAGTTTCTCCTGATCATCCAATAGGTCCAAACTTTGTTAACCTATACAGCAAACTGTATAAGTGATGAAAACCCAACTCAAACTAGATTTGGTAAAAAGAATAATTCATTGACAGAGCTAACTAGAGAGTCCAGAGAAGGCAATGGCACCCCACTCCAGTACTCTTGCCTGGAAAATCCCATGGACGGAAGAGCCTGGTGGGCTGCCGTCTATGGGGTCGCACAGAGTCGGACACGACTGAAGCGACTTAGCAGCAGCAGCAGCAGCAACTAGAGAGTCAAAGAAGGGCACTTGACCCTGAGCATAAATGGCTCCCAATCTCTTAGCTATACTTTCCTGTCCAACCCTTAGCCTTTCAAACTCAAGCACAAATGTGTGCACTGATTTTTGCACATTTACACACACATTTACCATCTTTAGATGAGAAGCACTGATTTAGGCAGACAGTAGAAACTAAAAAGCAATCAATACAAATAAACTTGGCATTAGGACTCATGTACTTCATGTTCTTCCCTGGTGGCTCAGAGGTTAAAGCGTCTGCCTGCAATGTGGGAGACGTGGGTTCGATCACTGGGTCGGGAAGATTCCCTGGAGAAGGAAATGGCAACCCATTCCAGCACTCTTGCCTGGAGAATCCCATGGACGGAGGAGCCTGGTGGGCTACAGTCCACGGGATCGCAAGGAGTTGGACACAACTGAGTGACTTCACTTTCACTTCATGTTCTACCTAAACTTGTCAGTGTCAAGTAGTTGGCATACAGTTTTCTGGCCTTGTCAGCATGCCTTCTTTGTGAGAGTGACTCCTCCACCATTCCATAGACATTTCCTTAGGCCATAAAGTGCAGGTGGAAGTGATGCCACTTTTGGCTGAAGAAGGGCTTCCCTGATGGCTCAGACGTAAAGAATCTACCTGAAATGCAGGAGACCTGGGTTCCGTCCCTGAGTCAGGAATATTCCCTGGAGAAGGAAATGGCAACCCATTCTCCAGTATTCTTGCCTGGAGAATTCCATGGACAGAGAAGCCTGGTGGGCTACCGTCCATGGGGTTGCAAAGAGTCAGACAGGACTGAATGACTAACAATTTGATTGAAGAGGTGGCCATGACCCTGGCTAGGTCACCCACAGAACTAAGCCTATGTCTCTGGACACAGTGATTAGATCAGGAATGTGTCCCAAGCTAAGCCAATGTCCCCAGGACTCTTGTCATGAGATGTGGGCACTCTTTCCCTATAACCATGAACACTGAAGGCCATGGGCATCTGGAACATCTGGGGGCCATTGTGCCACCTCTGGGGAGAGGACAAGAGGAAAGTAAGTGTAGCTAAGTGGCCAGGAGCCATTTATGCCCAAAGTCAAGGGCGTTTCTTTGACTCTGTAGTTAGCTTTGTCAACCAATTTTTTTTTTTTTTAAACTAAATCTAGTTTGAGTTGGTTTTTCATCATTTGCAATCAAGAGCCTTATACAGTTTGCTGAGTATTCCTATAAACTGACTTTCTAATTTATTCAATAAATGAGAAAATCATTCTCAATGGCTTTTTTCCAGGCCTATGACGCTAAAATGTATTCTGTTCCCTAACTTGGGCAGATTATTTTTTAATATAGCATGCCAGTTTATTCCTGGATCACTTTTCTTTTATTTAAATGAAATCAGATTTATCCTGCCTAGGTTTTCTGTGAAGATTAACTAAGTCAAAATTTATGGATACTGCAAAGAGAAAGTCTTCCCTTCTGGTCTGAGGCAAAACTATTCACTGGTGCGCAAACTCTGGAGTCTGCAAATGTAGGCTGTGTAAGGTTTCCTGAATTCTTGCCATTGACCTTGTTTTGTGATGAGTACATAAGCCCCTTATTTGGTTCTGGTGAAACTCCAAACAAAGAACAAAATCAAAATGCCTTGATAATATTTGCTGACATACTCTGAATAGTTATATCATAAGAACCGAAGCACTGGCGGCCCTGATAAACCATAACGAACACAAGAAAAGGTTGTGTTGCTCTATAAACAGATTTTTTGTATATAAACGTCACATGAAAGGCAGTGGGATTAAAGATTTATGCCGTGGGGTTGCCTGGAAAACATCACCCAAGCACTATTGTTCCTTTGGCAGGAGATGTAGGGGCACTTACTGCTTGTTTAATCTGGACCTCTCTCTGAGAATTCTACACTGTCAAAATCGTTCTTTGTTCTTAGTGTATATGTGTAGAATTTTATTTAAAAGAACTGGGACCATTTTATTTCTTTCATAAAAAAAAAAGACTAGAGGCAAACATGAGAAAATGTTAACAAAGTACACCTCTAGGTATTAGAAACACAAATGTTTTTTTATATATTAAAAAAATATATATGTGGACTCTGCTTATTATACCAAATCAGCACCCATGAATAACAAGACTCCAGTAGGATGCGTAAATTTATTTTCTGTTCTAATACAATCCTTTTGTGATTCAAAAAGAAGTTTTTATCAAGTATCATTACTTCGAACCAAGAGATGAAAAATAAGCCAAATGGCTACTTGAAAACAACTCAGAACAGCAAGGTTGCCGAACTTGGAACCTACCCCCAAAATCTGTTTGAGAAGCACAGGGTAAAAACCCAATTCACCATTTGTTAAGGCAGTTTCTTTACCTTTCAGGTGGGAATTCTGGAGGAAGTAGGGGCGAGGGCACTTAAATTCCCACTGAGGAATGCTGGGAAAGACCAATAAAAAAATTTACATGGAGAGGATGGTGCCATATACATATAAATGATTATTTTGCAGACAATTTGGATTTTTATTCCTTTAGTATTATTTGTCATTTTCATTATTGCTTCGCCACTGAATAAAGCCAAGAAATGGAAGGGAGGTTGTAGCATAAAAGCAATAGCTTTGTTCATGTATGCATAAACATTTCTTTAATCAACTCTAATGTTATTAACACAATGCCTACTCTAGGAATGTAATAATTATACAGCAAAAGGAATTTTTCAGGCAAACTTTCTTTTCATGCCATTTAATAGGTCATTTATTGGACAGTATTATTCATATTC
The DNA here is from genome assembly GCF_029378745.1 of Bos indicus. Taxonomy (NCBI): domain Eukaryota; kingdom Metazoa; phylum Chordata; class Mammalia; order Artiodactyla; family Bovidae; genus Bos; species Bos indicus. The sequence goes on from NC_091761.1 coordinate 114,763,588, forward strand.
GTGGAACCTGTCATTACAGTGACCCAAAATGTCTTGTTCCAAGCAAGGCCTGTTTCCAAATGGTATTAAGATTCAAATTTTACAAATCTCTTCTAGTGATTGGAAGACATTCTCAAAGAAAATGTCCTGACCTTTTTACATTAGAATATGAACAAATAAACATATTTAAGTATTTAAATGCTTTAAGTTAAAATATAATATCTAAGTTCCATTTCTTAAAAATTTATTTCATTGAAGTATAGTTGATTTACAACGTTGCATTAGTTTCTTCTGTACAGCAAAGTGACTCAGTCATACATACATATTTGTTCTTTTTCATATTCTTTCCTGCCGGGGTCCAGCCCCGGTGGATCCAGGGAATTCGAAGCAGGGATGGCGTCGGCGAAGATCAGGAAACAATTGCTTAATTAAACGTTAATTAAGGATATAAAGAGTAATAGAATAAGGATAGCTCAGTGAGGAAATTCAGTGGAGAAAAGAGGCTGAAATAAGGATAGCTCAGTGAGGAAATTCAGTGGAGAAAAGAGGCTGAATAATTCAGCCAGAAGGTGAGAGAAAGAACGACATGGGGAGACCAAGTTTCGGTGAACAAGGCCCGCACTTTATTTTTCAAAGTAGTTTTTATACCTTAAGTTATGCATAGAAGATAATGGGGGAAGGGGTAGAGTCATGCAGTAAGCCAGGCTTTCTTCCTGCAAACTTACCATATGCAAAAGTTTAGGTGATTTGCATCATCTTCTGGGCCAGAGGCCTGTTAACATTTTAAGACCCTTTCTTCAGAAAACTTATTTTTCTCTAAAGGTGATTAGTCAGGCGCCACCCTCCAAAAGCATTAAAGTTGCATTCCTATAGGGCAAAGGTGTGGTGGGCTACAACAAGAAAAAGAATTAACTCAAGGGTCCCAGGTTACAAACATTAAAGCTACTACTTACACCAATTATATTAATCAATACACTGCCAGGGACACAGCAGATAAGGGTATGGAGACTTAGCAGCAAACATTGGCCCAACAAGTGAAAATCCCTTCACCAATACAATTTCTAATCAATCTTTTAACTGCTCAAAGGAATCTGTATTTAGACAGTTTAGAACATCTCATGCCTCTCACAGTTGGGAGGCTCTGAGCAATCACATGTGGCCAGAAAAACCTATTCAGGCAGGCTAGAGGACTTCCAAAGGAGTTTGTAGGTTGAAACACTGTCACACCAGGAATTATTAACTGGAGCTGTAAGTTAACTCTTTTTTCAGAGAGAGGTAGTGGGGGACAGCCCCCCATAAAGTCAGAGGTGTAGGTGAGAGCACAAAGCAGAAAGTAGGCAGACTCTGGTTTTGCGGGGTAGATGCTCGAGAATTTCCAGGGGGACTCCTGAGGCTCGATCCCACCTTTGCGTATGCCGAGCCTCCTTCCTCATGACCTGTGCCAGGGGCGGAGCTCCTGCTCCCGGCACTTTCCCATTATGGTTTATTACAGGATATTGAATATAGTTCCCTGTAAAACTATATTCAGTAAGACCTTGTTGTTTATCCATCTTATATATAATAGTTTGCATCTGTTAAACCCAAATTCCCAATCCATCCCTTCCCTATGCTGCCTCCACCCCTTGGCAACAAGTCTGTCCCCATGTCTGTGGGTATGTTTCTGTTTCATGGGTAAGTTTATTTATGTCATATTTTAGATTCCACATATAAGTGATCTCAAATGCTATTTGTTTCTCTCTGTCTGACTTACTTCACTCAGTACAATCATCTCTAGGTCCATTCATGTTGCTGCGAACGGCATTGTGTCATTGTTTTTTATGGCTGAGCAGTATTCCATTGTATATACGTATGATATCTTCCTTATCTATTCATCTATCAATGGCATTTAGGTTGTTTCCTTGTCATGGCTATTGTAAACAGTGCTGCAGTGAACACAAGGGTGCAGGTATCTTTTTGAATTATAGTTTTCCAAGCAGCTCCCTAGCCCTCTTTCTACCATGTGAGGAGATGAGAAGTCAGCAGTCTGCAATCCAGAAGAGGAACTTTACCAGAACTCAACCAGGCTGATACCCTGATCTTGGATTTTTCTCAGCATCCAGAACTGTTAAATAAATTTCTGTTGCTTATAAGCTATCCAGTCTGTATTGTTTTGTTACAGCAGACTGAACAGCCTAAGAAAACTATAAGCATAGTGCATAGAGTTACATAGGTTGCTGCTGCTGCTGCTGCTGCTGCTGCTAAGTCACTTCAGTCGTGTCCAACTCTGTGGGACCCCATAGACGGCAGCCCACCAGGCTCCCCCGTCCCTGGGATTCTCCAGGCAAAAACACTGGAGCGGGTTGCCATTTCCTTCTCCAATGCATGAAAGTGAAAAGTCAAAGTGAAGTCGCTCAGTCGTGTCTGACTCTTAGCAACCTCATGGACTGCAGCCTACCAGGCTCCTCCGTCCATGGGATTTTCCAGGCAAGAGTACTGGAGTGGGGTGCCATCGCCTTCTCCGTTACATAGGTTAGTATGAACTAAATACTATAACATAACCTATAAAGGAAGAGTTTTTAAAAAGTGAGTATAACTCATATACATCTTTCACTTTTAAGAGCAGAGATCCATACTGACATATTCAATGAGAAAAGAAAAGTATAATTATATCATTTTATGTAACCAGGAAACTATCAGAAGCATAAAGCCAGAAATGGTTAGTTTCTAGTCCTCATCTTATTAACCTATGAACAACATATGACCAACTGATGACTCCCCCCGCTGACATCTTGCCTCACTGGCTGCCAGGTCACAGAGCAAGGTGAGGGGAGGGGAGATTTCACCTACTTCATTTACTCCATCTCAGTTCTCCTTGCTGCACCCTCAACTGGTAATGTCAGGGTGTTCCTGGACTATACTCATTTCCTTGGAAATGGAGTCCCTTGGCATAAGATCATATGCATACTTTCCGAAGATTTTGAAAACTGCAATTAGTTTTTATAACTTTAGCTGAAAATATCTATTAATTATTATAGGCAATCGGTCAATCCTAAAGAAAATCAACCCTGAATATTCATTGGAAGAACTGATGCTGAAGCTGAAGCTCCAATACTTCAACCATGTGATGCAAAGAGCCAGCTCATTGGAAAAGAACCTGATACTGGGAAAGACTGAAGTCGAAAGGAGAAGGGGGCAGCAGGGGATGAGATGGTTAGATAGCATCTCTGACTCAATGGAGACATGAATCTGAGCAAACTCTGGGAGATGGTGTAGGACAGGGAAGCCTGGCATGCTGCAGTCCACGGGGTCGCAAAGAGTTGGACACAACTTAGCAGCTGAACAACAGTAATATGGTGGGCAAGGTACTGTATTATATTCTTGGACTGTGTTGTTCTCCAAGAACTTTCTGTGTTGATGGAAACATTACATGCACTGTCTAATACTAGCCTTTGTGGCTACCGGGTACCTGAAATGTGGCTGGAGAATAATTGATGAGCTAAATATTTTATTTAATTTTATTCTAACTTTAATAGCCATATATGGCTAGAGGTTACCATATCTGACAATGTATTTCTAAGGACTCAGCTGTGAAAGAGTTAGTTATGATGGTGCTTGATTCTTGGATCTTACCTTTTACCAAAGAAAGGATCCCACTAAAGAAAACAAAGAAAGTTTTAGAAAATAGAGGATAAAAATTCTTTTTCACTACTAAAAATGGGTCAGCATGGGTCAACTTCATTAAACTATATCACATAAAGCTTTCAGAAAGCTGGTCTCAATTTTTACTGGTAAAACATAAGGAGGTTAGATCAACTTCTTTCATTATTAAAATGATTGGGTGTTTTAAATATTATTGACACATTCATTCCATTTTTAACTTTGTAATTTTGGGTGATCTGAGAAGTGAAAGTTAAGAAATGCACTAAAGAAAATCTGTCTTAGCCAACTTTAATTTTGGTCTTCCTTATTTTTCAATGATGTGTCTTCAGTTTCAGAGGGCTCACTAGGAGTGTTATTTCATCTGTCTTTAATTCTGAACTTCCTGCTCTGAATTTGTTTCCTGATATTTATCATATGACTTGTGAAGTTCTCCCTGAATCACTGATATTTGCCTTTTATTATTGTAAACTTTTGTGTGTTCATAGTTTGGTAATGGCAATAATATCTCCACTCATTTCTGGCAGAAAAGAGAAATACCTGATATTTCATTCTAATTTACATTCCATTATATTAGAATTTCCATGTCTTTATTGTACATTGTCTTCGTATGAAAGATACCAGGTTTATCGTTGCTTAGACATTTTGAGTTTTTAGAAGGAAAAGTTCTTTATATAATTTTTAATCTCTTTGAATTATCTACTGTACTTGTATATTATTAATGAATGTGGTCTATTTCATATTCAAAAAACCACACCCACCATTATTTTCAAGACACACACACCTGGCTCTCTAGACTTAATAGCTGGTTCTGGGTTAGCAAATTTCTGGGAGACACAACCTTAAGCTTTCTAAGATCCAGCTGAAAGGACATTCTAATAGCCATTTGATTTTTTTCAAGGGCTTTTTGAAAGGCATTACAACCCAACACTTGCTTTTCATCTATAAGCCTTGGAGCAAAGGCAACAGTAGAAAGCCATGTCTTGGTGAAGCTCCTGAATGCCTTGGTCTCAGGCTACATCTTTATTTAAGAATCTCTCACTGAATGATACCACAGAAATGTAAAGGGTTCTAAGAGACCACTGTGAACAACTATACGTGAATAAAATGGACAACCTGGAAGAAATGGACAAATTCCTAGAAATGTACAATCTCCTAAGACTGAGCCAGAAAGAAATAGAAAATATGATCAGACCAATCACCAGTAAAGAAATTTAACCAGTAATTTTAAAACTTCCAGGAAACAAAAGTCCAGGACTACATCACTTCCCAGGTGAATTCTACCAAACAGTTAGAGAAAACTTAACACCTATCCTCAAAATGCATCCCAAAAACTGAAGAGGAAGGAACACTGCAGCGGCATACCACCTTGATACCAAAACCAGACAAAGGTATCACAGAAAAAGAAAGTTAATGAATAGAAAAATAGTACAAGAGATCTATTTTTCCCTGAGCCAGCAAGTTCTGGGTTCTCTGCGTGCATGCATGCTAAGTCACTTCAGTCATGTCTTACTCTTTGCGACCCATAGGGTCCTCTGTCCATGGGATTTCCCAGGCAAGAATACTGCAACGGGTTTCTGTGCCCTCCTCCAAGGGATTTTCCCAACCGAGGAGTTGAACCTGGGTCTCTTATGTCTCCTGCCTTGGCAGGCAGGTTCTTTACCACTAGCCCCTCTGGGTTCTCTACTGTCCCTCTCTATTTCAAACCAGCTTGTTATTTATTTTCTGAGTTCATCATATGTAGCTAAAAGACAGTAGCAAATACTTCAACAATAGAAACCATGTTGTGGAAATCCACCATTCATTGGTTACATTTCTAATTTCTAGTTTCTCACAGATCATTATACCAAATGCTTCATGGTTATATAACATGAGCCATCACTTCTTCAGGCTTTCATGGCAGTTTCAACATTTTTCCAGCCTACACCCACCTCCTATTCCATATATTTTAGGTTTTTCTTGTACCCAGTACAGGACTTAATACAAATTCCTGGGTAGGTTTGTTATTGCTATAAAGATGTTGCATAACAAACAGCAAACGATCTCACAGGTATGCAATAATAAATGCTTATTTAGTTCACATATCCTTGGACTGGCTGGGAATCTGCTGATGTAAGCTGGGCTGCTCAACAGAGTGACCCTGTTCCTTGAGATTCTCAGCTTCCTCCTGAAATCTGTGGACTAATCTAGGAATGTTCTCAGGCCACAGCAAGAGCCTCTGTCGAGTCACACCTGCTAACATCCCATTAGCCAAAGCAAATCACATTCTCAAGCCCAAATCAAGGGCTGCAGAAGTACTATTTGCCCACTCTGAAGCCAAAGACAGTCACATGGTCAAGTTCAGCATTAATGGAGTGGGAAAGTTTTCTTCTTCCATGGAGATAAAAGGAAGGGGATGTATCTGACAGTAGTGAAATTTGTCACAAGAAAAGGCTTGTTTCTCTTCTTGACTTCTTTCATAATTCCTATATAAGTTAGGGGAAATTTAGGTGTCAGCAACTAAAATCAATCTAGCTAGCCTAATCACAAAAGGGATTCATTGGAAGGATTTGAAGAAATTCAGGCTTCCCTTGTGGCTCAGGAAGTAAAGAATCTTCTAGCAATGTTGGAGATGCAGGTTCGATCCCAGGGTCAGGAAGACCCCTTAGAGAAGGGAATGGCAACCCACTCCAGTATTCTTGCCTGGACAATCCCATGGACAGGAGAGCCTGGTGGGCTATAGTCCACGGGGTTGCAAAGAGTCAGACATAACTGAAAACACAGTACTACTACTACTACATAAAAATGAAAGAAAAATCGAATCATACAAGCCTGGGAAGGGATTAGGGCCAGGAAGGCCACAAAGATATAGATAACAGAAAACTGGAGTCTCTGAGGGATTCTACCATAGAATGGGGAAATTTTTCCCATCAAGTCACCAGCTAAAGATTCAAATTCTCAGGTCAGAGACAAGCAATCCTCAGCCTTAGGCCAGTAAAGAACCAGGGTGCTGTCCCACCAAATCTATATACAACCGAGAACACTCAGCCCTCAAGGGAAAATCAGCATTCTGTTATCATCGGAAGTAAGAGGGCTGGGTGTGGAGAAGGCAAAATCACCAGGTGTGCACACCAATTACCACATAAGTCAATCTATTGGAATTTTAAGGCTGTTCGAGGAACTTTAGCCCAGATCATCAGATTTCAAGGCCTCTGATGATAAACCTACACAAGTTTATCCAGTAGAGACTTGAATGAAGAAATAAACCTACGTCACTCTAGTCAACACTGTGCATCAGAGGCCTTGAAATCAGATGATCTGGGCTAAAGTTCCACGTCTACTGGGGACTACCTACATGACCTTAGGCAAATCGCGTTAGCTGCAATCTCTTCATTTATGAGACAGGAAAAACCTGTCTTATCTATTTCTGTGGTTGTTGTGAAACCCAAACGAATTAACAAATATATTTACAACAATGCTTTAAAACCTGTAAAATGACTCCCGTGAAAAAGCAACTCTGATGACCAGTGACACTGGTGAAGGTGAAGGTGAAGTGAAGTCGCTCAGTCGTGTCCGACTCTTTTTGCGATCCCATGGGCTGTAGCCTACCAGGCTCCTCAGTCCATGGAATTTTCCAGGCAAGAGTACTGGAGTGGGTTGCCATTGCCTTCTCCAGGGAATCTTCCCAACCCAGGGATCGAACCTGGGTCTCCTGCACTGCAGGCAGACGCTTTACCAGTGACACTGGTACCAGCTTAAAATTTCTTACAATGGCCCAGCCTCATTGTCACAACCTTCAGATGCTATACCTAAATGCTGTTTACAAATACAAGCTGGTCAGAAAAACTTTTCCCTTTTAAGTTAATGATTTCTGATTACAGGAGGAAGATGCTCTGAATGTAGTATACATAAAAATTAAAAGAGAGAAGAAAAATGGTTATTTGTTTTCATACCAGGCAAGCTGGCACAACGTCTTACATGATCCCCAGGCTGGGATCTGTTACTCTATGAGTCAGTATTCTATCATCATTGCTGTTTCTCAGTCACTAAGTCATGTCCAACTCTTTGCAACCCCATGGACTGCAGCATGCCAGGCTTCCCTGTCCTTCACTATCTCCCGGAGTTTGCTGCAACTCATGTCCATTGAGCCGGTGATGTCATCCAACCATCTCATCCTCTGTCATCCCCTTTTCCTCCTGCCTTCAATCTTCCCCAGCATCAAGGTCTTTTCCAATGAGTCGGCTCTTCACATCAGGTGGCCAAAGTATTGGAGCTTCAGCTTCAGCATCAGTCCTTCCAGTGAATATTCAAGACTGATTTCCTTTAGGATTGACTTTTTTTATTTCCTTGCTGTCCAAGGGACTCTCAAGAGTCTTCTCCAGCACCACAGTTCAAAGGCATCAATTCTTCAGCACTTCCATCATCATAGAAGGTACCAAGTTGGGAAAATATCCAACAGTCTCACAAGGCAGAATGAATGAAGCAGACGTACAAAGACAGACAGACAAAAGGCAGGAGGAAACCCTACTTTGCATTGAAAACGCAAACTGAGGGTTGTGCAGGGAAAAGCAGTGATGGTGTGTCTACTTGACAGAACTTCATTTAATCCTGTACTGAACACCTTTCAGCCCTTTGAATGTTTGCCATTGGAAGAAGGTTTGGATAGGAACAGAAAATAGAACATCCAAACCTTCATGTGGTCTGAGGGAGAACAAACAGCCAAAGTGTCTCAGTCCATAGTCCTTAAAAGATTCACTCCAGGGACTTCCCTGGTGGTCCAGTGGTTAAGACTTGATGCTCCCAAATGCAGGGGACCCAGGCTCGATCCCTGGTCAGGGAACTGGATCCTGCGTACCACGACTAAGAACCCGCACGCCATAACGAAGACTGAAGATCCTGAGGGCTGCACCTGAGACCCAGTGCAGCCAAATGAATAAAAAAGAGTTACTTCAGTGAAGACAAGACAACCTCATTTTCAACAGCAGCTTTCAGTTGATGAGGAAGCAAAGAAGCAAAGTTAGCACCATCCAGGCCCCACACAGGGCATCTTTGAATTCATCCTTGAAGGTTGAGCACAGGTCCAGGAGTGCTCACCATAATAATGAGGAGATGTCATTGGTTAAAGATGGGAACTTGTGTGACGTCTCCTTAATAAATGACTTTCTTGTTCATGTGCTGCTCACAGTCAAGCCCCAGTTTACATCTTACTCTGTAGTTAATCTCTCTTTATTCTTCCATTCTATTATTCTTAGCAAAGTAATATTGCTGAGATATTGTTTTATTTGAATTTGCCTCAAGGGAATCTCCCCTTCTTTCCTCATGCAAATGAAGAGGAGGCCCAGTGCCCTTGCTTCAGGGAATTGTGTATAGCAGAATTTCTTTGCAATTGTGGTTCCAAGAACTTAAACCCATTAAGAAACCATGCTGGTGCCCCTGAGGAAAATAAAAGAAATTAAGAGAGGGAAGGACTTCTCTGAGTATAGAAAGGTTTCCTGAGCTGAAATAAGAGTAAGAGAGAGAAATAAGAGCAAAGTCTGGAGTGGGGATCAGAAAACACATACACCATATAACCTCTCTACCTGTCCTATTTCTTGGGTAGAGGCTCATGGGCTGTGTCCAAGCCCACTGGACCCTGGAAAGCCCCACTGAAATCCCCATGTCCCCACGTGGCCTCAAGCTTAGAGACCTTCAGTCACTAGACTCTAAGGGGCCCATAAAAATAAAAATAATAATTTTTTAAAAAACAGTAAGACTGTCACATCAATCAGAAATCAAGAGCCGATGCAGCCCATGGAAATCCCAGAGGATTCCCCAATGAACACATGACTAATGAACAATCATCCCTCATCCCCAAAAGTTGCTATTGCATCAGGAGAGAGTGAGACATGCTCTGCGTTGTCTGAGATGAAGTTTCCACCATGTCACATATGGCGCTAGAAACAGGAATTAAATTGAGTTACTAGAAAAATAAAGTCATATTTTGCACATACCAAGGCATGTAGTCTGAGATCCATACTAGCTACCTACTCACATGTTTGCATTCCCAATGAAATGCTGAGCTCCTAGAAGATACTGAACAGACGCCTTCATTCTTACAGCAGTGCCTCCCAGATGTTAATGTTCACTTGTATCATCTGGATCTTGTTAAAACACAGATTCTGATTCAGTAAATCTGGGGTGGCCCAAGATTCTTCATTCCTAACAAATTCTCAGATGCCACTGGTCGTGAGTAGCAAAGCCACAGAGATTCATAATGACCTACACATGTAATAGATGCTGGAGTGAAGGCAAGAACAAAGAAACAAGTGAATGACGATTGAATAACTTGAATTACAGAATGTGCTGATTCTATTTGCCTTTCACATTTTTACTTCTGCTCTCAGAATAGGAAGGTATGACATGTGTACAACACTACGCTAAATGAATTCATGCAGACATGTTAAAATTATCACTCTTCTAGTCCCTGGTGTTTCAGATGATAAAGAATCTGCTTATAATGCAGAAGATCCAGGTTCAATCCTTGGATCAGGAATATCTCCTGGAGAAGGGAATGGCTACCCACTCCAGTATTCTTGCCTGGAGAATCCCAGGGACAGAGGAGCCTGATGGGTGACAGTCCATGTGGTCTCAAAGAGTCAGACACGACTGAGCACACACACTTCTAGTTAGTACTAACTAACTAATCAGTTCAGTTCAGTTCAATCACTCAGTCATGTCCAACTCTTTGTGACCCTATGAATCACAGCACGCCAGGCCTCCCTATCCATCACCAACTCCCGGAGTTCACTCAAACTCACGTCCATCAGGTCGGTGATGCCATCCAGCTATCTCATCCTCTGTCGTCCCCTTCTCCTTCTGCCCCCAATCCCTCCCAGCATCAGGGTCTTTTCCAATGAGTCAACTCTTCACAGGAGGTGGCCAAAGTACAGGAGTTTCAGCTTTAGCATCCATCCTTCCAATGAACACCCAGGGCTGATCTCCTTTAGAATGGACTGGTTGGATCTCCTTGGAGTCCAAGGGACTCTCAAGAGTCTTCTCCAACACCACAGTTCAAAAGCATCAATTCTTCAGTGCTCAGCTTTCTTCACAGTCCAACTCTCACATCATACATGACAACTGGAAAAACCATAACCTTTAGTAGATGGATCTTTGTTGGCAAAGTAATGTCTCTGCTTTTGAATATGCTATCTAGGTTGGTGATAACTTTGCTTCCAAGGAGTAAGCATCATTTAATTTCATGGCTGCAATCACCATCTGCAGTGATTTTTGAGCCCAAAAAAACAAAGTCTGACACTGTTTCCACTGTTTCCCCATCTATTTCCCATGAAGTGATGGGACCAGGTGCCCTGATCTTCATTTTCTGAATGTTGAGCTTTAAGCCAACTTTTTCACTCTCTTCTTTCACTTTCATCAAGAGGCTTTTGAGTTCCTCTTCACTTTCTGCCATAAGGGTGGTGTCATCTGCATATCTGAGGTTATTGATATTTCTCCCGGCAATCTTGATTCCAGCTTGTGTCTCTTCCAGTCCGGCATTTCTCATGATGTACTCTGCATATAAGTTAAATAAGCAGGGTGACAATATACAGCCTTGACAAACTCCTTTTCCTATTTGGAACCAGTCTTCATTCTTTCTGGAGTTATTTCTCCACTGGTCACCAGTAGCATATTGGGCACCTACCGACCTGGGGAATTCCTCTTTCAATATCCTATCATTTTGCTTTTTCATACTGTTCATGGGGTTCTCAAGGCAAGAAAACTGAAGTGGTTTGCCATTCCCTTCTCCAGTGGACCACATTCTGTCAGACCTCTCCACCGTGACCCGCCCATCTTGGGTGGCCCCACAGGGCATGGCTTAGTTTCATTGAGTTAGACAAGGCTGTGGTCCTAGTGTGATTAGATTGACTAGTTTTCTGTGATTATGGTTTCAGTGTGTCTGCCCTCTGGTGCCCTCTTGCAACACCTACCATCTTACTTGGGTTTCTCTTACCTTGGACGAGGGGTATCTCCTCACGGCCGCCTCTCCTGACCTTGAATGTGGAGTAACTCCTCCTGGCTGCTGCCCCTGACCTCGGGCATGGGGTAGCTCCTCTCGGCTGCCACCCATGATAGTGGTAACATATAGAGCAGGGAGTACTAACTAACACTTCTAGTTAGACTAAAATATACACTTCTCGTCAGTACTATTCATCCGTTCCCCTACTATTCATTGGGTGTACAAGCATTCATGCTACAGAAGTAAACAAAAGGCCTACACCTCATTGTCCTATATCCAAATTAGGTTTATTAATTTTTTGACTCTAGACTAGATAGAGTGTTGGGCACATCTTACCTCATTTGATCCATAAAAGAACTAGACAAATACGGAGGGCCACAGAGATAAAGTGACTGGCTTACAGCCAGTCTAATAGCTAATAAAAGGTAAGCTATGGATTTGAACTTGATTTTCAAAACAAGTTCTATCCTTTTTACAGTATCTTAGTACCATTAACACGTTGTTAGAGGTCATCTTTAGGCTCTTCAGCCAAGCCATAAAGCCCCATTGTTAGGCAAGAAACAGCAAAAAGTCTCACCTTCCTAATCAAAATGATTACTTTTATTTCAAAAAAAAATTGCAGTTACACTGGGTAACTGTAAATCAAGATGCCTCTGATTTCCGTCTGGTTAACAGGTAGTCATCTCATATATGCACAGTTTAAAAATCCATCTTTATTTTAAATTCTTTATGGATTCATTTGCCCTCCATGAAAGTCCAGGTTACAGTTTCAGCGGCTATTACCATGTCACTAAAGACAATACCACTCCCCAGAGAGCCAACTTCTAACAAAATGAGGACAAATATAAAGAATTAATAGCTCTGGCAATTTAGGCATCTTCTGTTTGCAAGGAAATTTCTCTCCCTGCTCTATAAGACCTTATTCTACAAGAGCCAGCTCTCTTGGAGCAAAATTGATCATTACCTTACAGAGAATATTGTTACAGCTAGCATTATGCTGCCCAAGGACTGGAGACCAGGGAGCTTGAAAAAGAAACACAGGTGACATAGAGAGCAGTAGGACACCTGAGGCTCTCATTCAATTGTGAGTTGTGTGATTAAAAGATTCCATGGAGAAGTTTTTTTTTTTAAAGACACTAGGGACTTCCACTATACTTGGAATCTTCTCTTAGATAGTTCTCATCAACACAATATGCTTAATATAGCAACACAGTGCCCTAATCAGATACTAATAGACAGCAGTCAAGAAAAGCACATGTTATGTACCTGTGTTTACTGCAGCACTATTTACAACAGCCGGGACAAGGAAGGACACTTAATGTCCATTCACAGATGAATGGGTACAGAAGGTGTGGTACATATATACAATGGAATATAACTCACCCATAGAAAGGAACAAAACTGGGTCCTTCATAGATGTGGATGGACCTCGAGTCTATCATATAGAGTGAAGTAAGTCAGAAAGAGAAAAAACAAATATTGTATATTAATATATACATATGAAATCTAGAAAGATGTACAGATGAGCCTGTTTGCAGGGCAGGAATAGAGAGACAGACATAAAGAAGAGGCATGTGACCACAAGGGAGAAGGGGAGAATGAGACCAGCTGGGAGAGTAGGGCTGATATATATACACTGCTGCTGCTGCTGCTACCGCTGCTGCTAAGTCGCTTCAGTCGTGTCCGACTCTGTGTAACCCCAGAGACGGCAGCCCACCAGGCTCCCCCATTCCTGGGATTCTCCAGGCAAGAACACTGGAGTGGGTTGCCATTTCCTTCTCCAATGCATAAAGTGAAAAGTGAAAGTGAAGTCATTCAGTAGTGTCTGACTCTTCGTGACCCCATGGACTGCAGCCTACCAGGCTCCTCCATCCATGGGATTTTCCAGGCAAGAGTACTGGAATGGGGTGCCATCACCTTCTCTGATATATACACTGCTGCTGCTGCTGCTGCTGCTGCTGCTAAGTCGCTTCATTCATGTCCGACTCTGTGCGACCCCATAGATGGCAGCCCACCAGGCTCTGCCATCCCTGGGATTCTCCAGGCAAGAACACTGGAGTGGGTTGCCATCGCCTTCTCCAATATATACACTACTATATGTAAAATACATAGCTAGTGGGAAGCTACTGTACAGCACAGGGAACTCAACTCAGTGCTCTATGAGAACCTAGAGGAGTTGGATGGGGGGAGAAGTGAGTAGAGCAGGAAGGAGGCTCAAGAAGGAAGGGATATATGTATACATATACTTGATTCACTTCATTGTGAAACTAACACAACATTGTAAAGCAATTGTGCTCCAATAAAGAAAAAGAATAACGATTATATTCTCACTCTAGAGAAGGCAATGGTAACCCACTCCAGTACTCTCGCCTGGAAAATTCCATGGACGGAGGAGTCTGGTAGGCTGCAGTCCATGGGGCCTCAAAGATTCAGACATGACTGAGCAACTTCACTTTCACTTCCTTTCATGCGTTGGAGAAGGAAATGGCAACCCACTCCAGTGTTCCTGCCTGGAGAATCCCAGGGACGGGGGAGCCTGGTGGGCTGCCGTCTATGGAGTCGCACAGAATGGGATGCGACTGAAGCGACTTAGCAGCAGCAGCATGTGCTCACTCATGCTCAGTTTCTCAGTTGTATCTGACTCTCTGGTACCCCATGGACTGTAGACCACCACCACTGTAGGCTCCTCTGTCCATGGACTTTTCCAGGCAAGAATATTGGAGTGGGTTGACTTTTCCTACTCCAGGGGATCTTCCCGACCCAGGGATCAAAGCTGCATCTCTTGCATCTCCTGCACTGGCAGGCAGATTCTTTACCACTGAGCCACCTGGGAAGCCCCAATTATGTTCTAATAAAGAAAAACTACAAAAATAAGTTTTCAAAAATGGACATGTTAAATACATGCTGTAGAGTGCAGACAAAATCCAGTTAACATTATAATTGCTTCAATATGCTTTGATATCAATGGGGTTAGTGTGGAGTGGCTGTCACAGGGCAAAGATAACTTTGGTACCCAACTGGTATAGCCAGAGTGACCATGGTTTGCCCTGGACAGCCCTGGTTTGCCACAATTACTAATAGGTCCCCTTTTCACGTTCACATGTATTCCCATTTGGACAACAAATTATAGAGGCACTTTATTTCTAACTGACTCTCCTGTCTGCACAGACTTCACTGCTTGCCAATTTACAGATTGAGCTGGGAATCCTGCTATGCAGAGAGAAAAGAGTGATGAGTATAGATCCCAGGGTCCTCTGATTAGGGAAGCCATAGGGTAAATCAATAGTCACAGCAACACCACCTTAGATCTCCACCATGAATACCTGAGATTTATGGATTTTTTTTCAATTTATAATTAATTTTGTACACAGGATAAATACAGTCATCATCACCAGATGACAAATGATGAAGCAGAAATAAAGAAAAGCTAGTTAAGAAGCATCCGACCACCTACTTGGTGATGAGCAAATCATAGGTGGGCATAAAAACACCTAAAAAATAAAATGCATTGTTCTATCCTTGGAACGTTCAGAATTTATTGTGGGGAAGCCTAGGCTAATGGAAAAAAAATAAAGTAAGAAGCAGTAAATGACAAACATACACTGATATGATACCTAAGTGTTGAAAGAGCTCCCTCAAGGTTACATAATAAATATGTGTCAGAGTTAAAAATAGAGGAAGTGGATGGAAAATAAACATGTATCAAGCACATGGTATGCACTAGCTTTAGATCTCATTTCCCTTAATTCTCATTACAAGCCCTATAAAGGCAATAAGGTTTCTTTACCGATGAGGTAACACATCTTGAGAGGGTAAGTTGCCTGATGTCACAGAGTACACACATCGGACACCCCCAAAAAGCCCGTGTTCTCTCTCCTCTATACTGTGTGAGTTGCCATCATTTCTCATAGCCCAGGGCAGAAACTGGCCAAAATGAGGCATCCTATGTGTGTCTAAACTCAAAGGAAATAAACTCAAAATTGCATAAAATAGAATATTTTATGCAAAATAGGACAATTACATGTGTAGACATGTAATCAAAGAAAACTGCTTCTCCATGTTTCCGAAAAGAAATTCCCATGCAGTGTTGTATGCTTAGGAAATCAAAATGAAAAGAGATTGTGTAAGAATACATGCTGAATGAAAAAGTCTTTGTGCAACTGGTCATGATGTATTCTCTCAGAAGACTCCCCTACAGAATGGAGTATTGGGTACACAATGGAGTACTGGGTTGACAAAAAAGTTCATTTGAGTTTTTCCATAGCATCTTATGGTGCTGTTCTAATACTAATTATGACAAAACTCCTCTTAGGTGCCACTGATCAGTAGGGGAGGACATTGCTGAGCAGTGGAAGAAGTTTCAAAGCATTCAAAACACCAATGTTTGGTCCTACCATTGATTCTATTCACTGCCATTTATCAAATACTTTGGAGTTACAAAGCAAGGTACTGGATGGAAGAAGCAGAGCCCGGGAGGAGAGTAAAACACAGTCAGGATCCTGGGTACATTACAATCCAATAGGAAAGTGGACAGATGTATTTACAAGATTACAAATCATACGCAATGAGCCAAAGAAGTAAGGGCTTCCCCAGTGATGGCTCAGCAGGTAAAGAAGCCACCTGCAATGCAGGAGACACAGGAGATGTGGGTTCAATCCCTGGGTCAGGAAAATTCCCTGGAGGAAGAAATGGCAACCCACTCCAGTACTCTTGCCTGGAAAATCCCACTGACAGAGAAGGCTGGTGGGCTACCATCCATGGATGGCCAAGAGTCAGACACGACTGAGCACAGATGGGACGAAAGGGAATTAAAAATAAAGAACTAGGTTAATTCCCTGGCTATTGTAAATAGTGCTGCAGTGGTGAACTCTGGGGTATGAACATCTTTGCAGGGCAGGACAGAGAGACGGATTTGTGGACACAGGGGAAAGGAGAGGGTGGGAGGAATTGAGATAGTAGGATTGATACACATATATACTATACTACTATGTGTAAAATAGATAGCTAGTAGGAAGCTTGTGTGTAGCCCAGGGAGCTCAGCTCAGTACTCTGTGATGACCTAGAGGATGGGATGGGGTGGGGGGTAGGAAAGAGGCTCCAAAAGGAAGGAAAATGTGTATACTTATAGCTATTCACGTTGTTGTACAGGAGAAAACAACACAACATTGTAAAGCAATTGTACCAATTTTTTTTAAGAATACAAAAATCAACATAAAAATAATAAAGAGATAGGAATGATCTCACATGGCCTCAGTCTGCAGCAACTTGAAGCCAGATTTCAGTTCCTGGCTAGAGATTGAGATCTAGTCGTGGCACTGAAAATGCTAAATCCTAGCCACTAGACCAATGGCCAGTGACAAGGCCCTGCCCTTTGACTTTGTAAAAATGGATTCCCATCAACACAGAAAATAATGAAACAAGAGCTTATTGGGAGGAAAAAAAGGTACGTGTGGATACACACACAGGTAGACTCAGAAAGAGACACACTCTCGTGGTGGCCTGAAGCACTTACATGGGACATTTCTTCTGGGTTTCCTTTGGCCAGTCATCTTGCTTTGCCTGGTTCTGAGTCTGTATGTGTCTTATCTCAGGGTCTTCCCACGTGCACACGAGCATCAGTGAAGAGACCTGTGGTAGGCTGCCATCATTCCCATTTGAAAGACTCCAAGGAGCCTTTCTGTGCACGTGTAGTTGGAAAGGTCTCATTCTCACTTTGAGAGAAATATGTGGTCTATGGGGTCGCAAAGAGTCAGACACGACTGAGCGACTAACACGCACACACACATCTGGACAAGGATTCGCTCCTTCTTCTCCTTCACGTCTCACTATCTGTCCACAGGAGGGGAACTCCAGCACTTCAGCCTGGGGCCCATCCATCTCCTGCCTCAGGAAGACACTAACGTCACACGACAATCAACCCTAATTGCCCTTAGAGTCGGACACGACTGAAGCGACTTAGCAGCAGCAGCAGCAGCAGCAGCTCTTTCTCCCCCACAGGTGAGCTTCAACTTCTTTATTGTGAAAGCGGGCTCGTACAGATACCTTATGGTATCACTTATATGTGGAATCATTGAATTCCTAGAGTAAAGTGGTTGTCAAGGGCTGGACAAGAGGGGATGGGGAAAACAGGGAGAAGTTGATACATATGTACAAACCAGTCTTACAAGATGAGTGAGACTCACAACACGGTAAATATAGCCCATAACACTGTCTGCTGTGCTGCGCTGAGTCGCTCAGTTGTGTCTGATTCTTTGTGACCCCATGGTCTGTAGTCCACCAGGCTCCTCTGTCCATGAAATTCTCCAGGCAAAAATACTGGAGTGGGTTGCCATGCCCTCCTCCAGGGGATCTTTCCAACCCAGGGTTCAAGCCCAGGTCTCCTGCATTGCAGGCGGATTCTTTACTGTCTGAGCCACCAGAGAAGCCTGTAACACTGTATAGTAGCATTGAAATTTGCTAAGAGAACTTGTTCTCACAAAGTAAAAGGGTAAATATGGGAGATGATTGGTGTGTTAATTAACTTGATGGGGGAATTCTTTCACAATGTGTGTGATTATATACAAATATATATAATGTGATTATATATATATATAATCAATATGTTTCACACTTTAAATATCTTACTATTTCGTCAATCATACCTCAATAAAGCTATTAATAGAAAAAGTGGGGAGGTTCTTAATACCTTCTAGAACTTCCATGCTGGTTCATCACAAGAATGTAATTTTTATATTAAAAGTATCAAAAGAATGCTTTGAAAATTCTGTTTTAATGTATAAATTAAAGGTGACACTTGAAAAGAAAAACAGGCCCCATTTAACTAGTTAATGTTTCTGTGCTGTTCCCCTGTATCCTGGGCCAGGCAGGGTGGTGTGTGTCTAAAAAAGACTAACTGTGGGGTGGGGTTTCCCTGGTAGCTCCGTGGTAAAGAATCCACCTGCCAATGCAGGAGACCCCAGCTGGATCCCTGGGTTGCAAAGATCCCCTGGAGACGGAAATGGCGACCCTCTCCACTATTCTTGCCTGAGAAATCCCATGGACAGGGGAGCCTGGAGGGCTACAGTACATGGAATCGCAAAGAGTTGGACACGACTGAGCAGCTAAACACCATTACCAACTGCATGGGTACCTGAGATCCTTCTGCTCCTCCTGCCTGGTCTCCTTCCAGTCTCCTTTGCCTGGTCACCCCAGCCTGGCCCTTCTCCTGCTCATATTGAGCTGTCTCCAATGATGTCATGCACACTCATGGTTTCAATTCTCTATTAACCCAAAGTTATGCCTCCAGCCCAGACGTCTCTGAGCTCCAGGCTCATATATCTACCTGCCTAGTGGAGTTTTCCACTTGGACATGCCTGAAGCCTGTCCAAACGGAGCTCACTATCTTCCATCTCTTTCAAAGAACCAGGCAGCTTCCCCTGTTCCTGTTCTCAGGGAACACTGATTGTCACCTGCTAGTTACACCCCCTGGCTCTCCCCTTCCCCCTTCTCCTTTCCTCCAGCACTGCCTCCTTCACTTGGTTGCCTTGGAATATAACAAGAGGAGAGGAAAGTGAAAGAGGATGATTCTTATAAGCAGATTTGTCAAGTTCCCACATGGCTGGATGTTGTTCATTTCCGATTTGGGTATTCTGCTGGTCTCTTTGTCGCTGAAAAAAGAGCAAAGAAAACTGGAATCTATATAGACGAATGTGTTCCTGAGTTCCATAAAATTCTGTTTCCAAGAGGTTTTAATAGGTGATGTTTCTTTAAAAAAAAAAGAAAAAGAAAAGAAAACGGCAGCAATGGGACTTTTCCGGTGGTCCAGTGGTTAAGATTCCGACTTCCACTGCAGCAGGAGTCGGGGAGGTGTTGGAGTCGGCTGGGGGCAGGAGAGGGTGTTGAGGGGATTTTTCAAACTGCATGGTGGAGCGGCTGAAGAGTTAAAAAAAAAAAAAAAAGGCGGCAGTGGTCCAATGACAGCAAGATTGTGTATTGATTGTGTTTTGCAGACAGCCCTCCTTCACCCTTGGCCCCCAGGGTTTAGGCTTCTAGGTAAATATTGCTCCATAATGAGATGTTCACTCTGGCCCCAATGAGTGAGCTTGATGGTTTCGTCCGGTTATAACATCCTGACAGTATGTGTTTATGTGTTAGAAACAGTACGCGTGTACAAACGTGATGTTTGAATTTAAGGGTGTGATTTAGCTTTTGTTGTTGGGATTTGGTTTGCTTATTTTTTGATGTCCCTTAGAGAACTGTGGACCATGTGAGTCTACGCTCCCTAGCTTGGGCAAGTCCGCTTGTTTCCGCTAGGAGCCCTGAGGCTACCAGTTAGCTCTCCCAAAAGATTAAGTCTTCTGGCCCTTTCTCAGGGGCAGCCTGAGGTCCCATGGCTGTCTCCCCCACCCCACCCTGCCTGGAACGTGAGGTCATAATTGCTGTCCCCACCTCACTCCCAGTGAAGGGCATTCAGTCCAGACACTGTTGCTTCTTCCGGCCAGCCACAACCAGGTCAACCTGCTCAGGGCTCTGAAAGCTGTAACCCTTCCCCTCCATCGAGCTCAGACACTCCCCTCCCCTCAGGGGATTCAGGGGAGTCAGAGGCAGCCGTAAAGCTGCCTGTAGCATTATTCCTGGCCGGCGAGTCCGAATTCTCTGAGAAAGGCCCTCTCAACTGTTTGAAAATCTCCTGCCTGTTGTTCCCACTTTGGAACTAGAGATTAGTACTTAACCAGACTAAAGCACAAGCTGGGGCTTCCCATGTGGCGCTAGTCGTAAAGAACCCACCTGCCAGTGCAGGAGAGAGGCTGGTTGGATCCCTGGGTTGGGAAGACCCCCTGGAGAAGGGCATGGCAACCCACTCCAGTATTCTTGCCTGGAGAATCCCTTGGACAGAGGAGCCTGGTGGGCTGTGGTCCACAGGGTCACAAAGGGTCGGACACAACTGAAGCAACTTGGCACGCATGCCCCAAAGGACAAGTTAACCCCACGTATCTGAGCCTCTTTGTAAAGCTACGCAGACACACAGTTCTGTCTTTGAGAAGTCCTACAACAAAGAACCTGGTTGCTCTTCCTTAACCTAGCTGCCCAAACTATTTGGAGCATGGGAAAGCCTTTGGCAACCTGTGTTTCTGGGTATGTATGGCTCTGAACTGACAAAACCCCTGGAGGATGTGGCATAAACTCAAGAGGGAGGTTTTTCTGGATGAGCCCTAATGGATTCCAGCTCTCAGTTGTGTCAGAACAAATGGGCCAGGAAACCCTTCGCCTGTGTCACTTTGTGGGAGGTGATCTGCCTGAGAGCTTGTCTGAGGCTGAGGATGGAGCAGGTGCAGGGGAATCTGAGAGAAGGCGGGAGCCAGGGAATGAGGAAGCCAAGAGGTACCGTGTGGAAACTGCCTCCTGCTGCCACCAGCCCACCCTCATGAGCCCCCTCTCCTGCCACCAGCTTGAGCCTCTGAGGAGAGAGAGCTGAGGCCAGTTCAGGAAGCTGAAGCCTGGAGGACGCTGGCACACTGACACTCAGTGCCCAGAGCCATCCTGAGTCAAGGAGAGAAGCTTTCTCTCCACCTCAGCCCCAGACCCCATTTTCTGTCACAAACTGCAGCACGAGTCCAGCCTCTGCTCCCCTGAAGCAGTCTTCTCAGGGGTGGGCAGCAGAGGAACAGGCCAGGGCCCAGGCAGAGTGTCTGAAGGGGAAGAATTACCAGGCTTGTCCCCAAGAGGGACACCTTGACACTGGAGACCCCAGACCATGACAGGCAGGCTTGTGAGGTCTCGGGGTTCTGAGGAAAAGAGCGCTGAACTTCCGGCCATGCCTGCGTGCTAGGTCGCTTCAGTTGTGTCTGACTCTGCGACCTTATAGACTGTAGCACGCCAGGCTCCTCTGTCCATAGAATTCTCCAGGCAAGAATACTTGGAGTGGGTTGCCACGCCCTCCTCCAGGGGATCATCCCAACCCAGGAATTGAACCCATATCTCTTATGTCTCCTGCATTGGGAGGCATGGTCTTTACCACTAGCTCTGCCAGGGAAGGCCCCCTGGGGCCTCACTGTGCCTGTAATTCCATCCGGAGGCCCAAGCTCTCCAGGCATCTTCTATATTAAGGAACCTGCTGGTTTCCTCTTCCTCTTTTTTCCCCCAGGCCACACTTTCCCCCACCTACCCAGTCCCTCTGGAGCAATCCCCTGCAAAAAGGGCGTAGCTGTCTTTTATTCCAGTGAGAGTCAATGTGTGGTGGTGATCAGGCACCCCCATGGGGTTGCTGGACAAAAAACGGGCCTGTAAAGCGAACGGTCAAACGTGGGTCGAGGGGTTTGCTAGTAAAGGGAGTTCCCGTTGTCTTAAATCACCCAGGATTGTTTACTGCAAAAGGCAGCCGTTTAATCTGAAACACAGACAGAAACAACAGCAGCCGTGTGTCTCTGCAGGTTTCGGCCAAGCCCAGCTTTTACATTCTAAGCACTGTAAGTACCGAGTGGCCTGGATGGCTCGAAGCCAAACAGTAATGTTTCCTTTCGCTGTTGTTGAGAAAGGCATTCAGGAAAACAATTGAGCACAATAAGGGCCTTCCTGTTCCGTTGGGCAGGCAGGCGTGTGAACCACCCAGCCAACGTGGAGTGAGTCATCCTGGCTTCCTTCTTTGTCCAAGGCTCTCTCTGTGGCCAGCTGTACTGCTGCAGACATTCCATGAGATGAATGTCTTCTGAATCCATTTCTCTAACCTCTCCAAGCACCAAGGATTTCCTCGCAAATCAAAGCTGATGTTTGTTTATACAGGGTAATTTCACCAACATATTTTGGTTGGGAAAGGCATTGGCCCTACATTTCCCTGTAGCCAAAGGTTTCCTTACAGAACCCCACTGGACGTCTTAGAAGAAGATTCAACATGCCTAAACTTCATGGGCTTTTTCATTACATGGTTACACAAACTGTATCTCACGTGTTGACTAACACATACTTGGCTAGTTGCGTGCCAGCCAACTGTAGCTGCCCACGGAAGGCAAATAGCTGACAGAGCTCAAACAAAGCCAGTTGTATATAGAATTAAGTAAAATAAGACCACACCTTGCAATGTGTGATGACCTTTAATTTTCCAAGCAATACAACAGAAATACTTAGAGTTGCACTGACATGTCTTGGATGTATGAAAAGAAGTCTGGAGAGATGTAAGAAGGCCAGTTGTTGGTTGGTAGTGGTAAAGGCAGTTCCCTCTTTCATGCTCCCTCCCTCTGTCTCTCTCATTCTTTCTCTTCTCTACCCTTTTTGTTCATCTCTCTTTCCCCTATCTCTAGACTTGTTAGGAGAACCAGTGACTGAAACCACCTGCCCTGGCCAGGCACCATGGAAACCACTCACATGAGTCAACTTACATCAGGGCGTCTTGGTAAGAAATATGGAACTAACGAGGTACCACCAGATGTAAGAATTTAGGAAAGGTCAAAAGGAGAGAGGAGATGCCAACCCATATGTCCTACCAACCTCCCAGCATCCTTCCCCTTGGAATCCATCTTGGCTGAGTAATGTGTGTGCCCCAGGAAGGACCCTGAGTCAGAATGATTGGCCATGGACAACCCTGAAACTAACCCCATCACCATAAAACCTGAGACTGTGAACCATGTAGCGGAACAGTCCTCTTGGATCCCCTTACCCTGCTGCTCTCCACCCAGGCACGCTTCCCAATAAAGTTTCTTGCTTTGTCATCACATCTGTTTCCTTAGACAATTCATTTCCAAGCATTAGACAAGATCCTACTCTTGGCCTCTGGAAGGAATCTCCTATCCTGCAACAGAATTATGGCAAAAATATTCTTTCAGGAATGGAATGAAAAGCCTAAAAGATTCTTCAGAATGTAATCCAATAGAGACAGTAAACTTGACATCATTTCTCATACTCTATTTCTAGGAGTTAACACTCCGGTGTTTCTCAGCCAAAAGTTAAACCAAATGATATTAAGCTTTAAAGGCTCATAGGACCTGTCACCCCAAAATACGCTACTTTAGTATGTTGATTATTTTGTGGGCTTCTGAAAACAGCAAGTGTGGGGCCAGAGGGACTTTCTCTGAACTTCCCTTATCTGACTAAAGATAGATCCTCCAAAATGAACTCAGTTGTTATAAATTCCTTCTCCAAGAATTTCATCAATCAGGGAAGATTGACTTATCACAGGAGGGGGACTAGAAGTAGACACCATACCCAGATAAACTTTGTCACCAACAATAATATCTCCCATATATTCTCCTAGGGGCCCATTCAACTTTCCTGAAAAGTCATCAAGATGGTATTGAAGCCTGAATTCTAAGTCCCCTGTTTGAGTTACTCATTTCTTTCCTGGGCACCTCCCCTGTATACATGAAGTCTACACGTTAATAAATTCACTTGTTTTTCTTGTGTTAATCTGTATTTTATTACAAAGATCTCACTAAGTACTCAGAAGTGTAGAGAAAATTGTTTTTCTTCCCCTGCTGTTATAAGCATCTACTTTGATAATGTAAAAAAGAGCTGCCACTAGCTGCTTAAGCACATTTTGATAAAAACATGAAAAACAGAAATTCTTTGGTACTTTAATCCTATATAACATTTTGAAATGCTTGAGTTTCGTGTCTAACAAAATCATATTTGGGCCCCATCTTTTTCCATTTACCAGCTATGCCACCTGGGCATTTGATTTCTCTGTCCCTCAATTTCATCACCTGAAAATGGGGGTAATATAGTGCCTACCTCACCGGGTTGTTGTGAGAATTAAATAAGATGATTAATATGGATCATTTAGTGTCTTGCCCAGTGCTCAATAAATGTAACTTGTACTAATCGTCATTATCATCATCTAATCAAATTGTCATTGGATTAATTTTTTTTTCCCATTGGAAATCTAATAGACTGGGCTTGGCTGAGTTGAAAGCATAATGTCACCCCTTAGGAAAGTATAGCCTCTCTCTTCTGCCAAAATAAAATTAGACTTCAAAAGGAAGAGGTTTCTAATGAATTTGTTAGTTAAAAAGTCATATCTTTTTTCAGTCATAATAGAAAATATTTTTTAAATGTGCACATTCCAGGGTGATAAAGCCACTAGATTTCTCCGGCAAATTTGGTCATCCCTTCAACTGAGACCTAGTTCCTAGAAATTTACGTATTTGGTCCACCAGAACCTTCAGCTAAATACACCAAGTATAGTAAACAAAAATATTCATTGGTGTCACACTAAAATATCTGCCAGGTTTGCCCACTAACCAGATTAGGTTCATGATGAGAGGACCATCAGGTGTGCAATTTCTCTTCACTCAATATGAAGGAATCTAAAAAAAAAAAGTGTTCTATCAAACACAGTCAAAAATCTGTTCTTGTCTGTCAGGTAGCAGTCTTATGTATGCCTTGACCAGTCAGTAAGAAAGCATGTTAAACTGAGCTCTTCTGAAGAACGTTAGGAGTACACTCCTCTGGAGCCAATCTCATCACAATCTACATCCCCAAGAGAGACTCGGCTTTGATCTCAAGAGTTTCCTGAAAGAAAACATTTCTGCAAAGCCAATAAACTCCAAACTTGAGCAAGATGTTGGCCGAGGGGCCAGAAAATTCAGTGCAGTTCTGGTCAACATACCCAACATTTTTACCAACGGTCTTCTTGGTGGGTGCAGTTCATTTTCAGCTCAGTCAGGACTTTTGGAAACTGAACCACAGGAACAGCACAGACGCTGAGTAAATCAGATACATCCTGTGGTTTGCACTTCAAAGGTAGCCACAAATTCTTAAGGTATGATTCATAGTCATCAAAATCTATGAATCTCCTCTGAAATTGTTCTTTCACTACCACTAAATAGCTCCGTAATTCTTCAAATCTGTGACCCCATTGAAGTCAAGGAAATTGGGCAGGAGATTATGAATGCAATAGGAAATGAGTGTAGTTGTCACCTACTTAGGCCACTTGGCCTGTTAAAACCTGAGTTTACTTGAATAAGAATAAGAAGGGAGCCAGAGCCCATGCCTTCTTAAACCCTTAAGGGGTCCATGGAAGATCTGCTTAAACAGCTATTCAAAGCCTAGTGTCTTATGTCATTCAGAATTCTGTGCTAAATTGTGGAGATTCTATCAAACTTCTAAACTCTATTCTATATCCATATCTCAGTTTTAAGAGTATAGGAGCTATGCTATATCAGAAAAATGCTAGACAGAAGAAACCTATTAACTACACCAGCAGAAACATCCTATTAATTCTTTGTTCCAAAACAGGAAGTTACAAAATGCTCAGACAGTCCCTATCAGTAATTGTGTCTGTGCTGTGTGCATGACTCCTCAGTCATGTCCGATTCTTTGTAACCCCACGGACTTAGCCCTCTAGGCTTCTCTGTCCATGGGGATTCTCCATGGGGATTCTCCAGGCAAGAATACTGGAGTGGGTTGCCATGCTCTCCTCCAGGGGATCTTCCCAGCCCAGGGATTGAACCCAGGGCTCCTGCATTGCAGGTAGATTCTTTACCGTCTGAGCCACCAGGGAAGCCCAAGAATATTGGAGTGGGTAGCCTATCCCTTCTCTAGGGGAGCTTCCCAACACACAAATTGAACCAGGGTCTCCTGCACTGCTGGCAGATTCTTTACCAGCTGAGCTACTAGGGAAGCCCACCAGTAATTGTACTCAAGGTAAAAATCAATAACTGTCCCCCTTAGTTTTTACTGTATAACAAACCATCCCAGAACTTAGCATTAAAACAATGGCCATCTATTTAGTTCACAGTTATAAAGGTTGATAACTAGGGCTGTGATGAGTGATCCACTGGGTGTCTCTTCTGGTCTCAGTTGGGTTTGTGAATGCATTTACGGTTGGCTGCTAGGTGGGCCTTAGAAAGCATCACTACGAACAAAGCTAGTGGAGGTGATGGAATTCCAGTTGAGCTATTTCAAATCCTGAAAGATGATGCTGTGAAAGTGCTGCACTCAATATGCCAGCACATTTGGAAAACTCAGCAGTGCCCACAAGACTGGAAAAGGTCAGTTTTCATTCCAATTCCAAAGAGAGGCAATGCCAAAGAATGCTCAAACTACCACACAATTGCACTCATCTCACATGCTAGTAAAGTAATGCTCAAAATTCTCCAAGCCAGGCTTCAGTCATATGTGAACCGTGAACTTCCTGATGTTCAAGCTGGTTTTAGAAAAGGCAGAGGAACCAGAGATCAAGTTGCCAACATCCTCTGGATCATGGAAAAAGCAAGAGAGTTCCAGAAAAACATCTATTTCTGCTTTATTGATTATGCCAAGCCTTTGACTATGTGGATCACAATAAACTGTGGGAAGTTCTGAAAGAGATAGGAATACCAGACCACCTGACCTGCCTCTTGAGAAATCTGTATGCAGGTCAGGAAGCAACAGTTAGAACTGGATATGGAACAACAGACTGGTTCCAAATAGGAAAAGGAGTTCATCAAGGCTGTATATTGTCACCCTGCTTATTTAACTTATATGCAGAGTACATCATGAGAAATGCTGGGCTGGAAGAAACACAAGCTGGAATCAAGATTGCCAGGAGAAATATCAATAACCTCAGATATGCAGATGACACCACCGTTATGGCAGAAAGTGAAGAGGAACTCAAAAGCCTCTTGATGAAAGTGAAAGTGGAAAGTGAAAAAGTTGGCTTAAAGCTCAACATTCAGAAAACGAAGATCATGGCATCCAGTCCCATCACTTCATGGGAAATAGATGGGGAAACAGTGGAAACAGTGTCAGACTTTATTTTTCTGGGCTCCAAAATCACTGCAGATGGTGATTGCAGCCATGAAATTAAAAGACGCTTACTCCTTGGAAGGAAAGTTATGACCAACCTAGATAGCATATTCAAGAGCAGAGACATTACTTTGCCAACAAAGGTCCGTCTAGTCAAGGCTATGGTTTTTCCTATGGTCATGTATGGATGTGAGAATTGGACTGTGAAGAAGGCTGAGCGCCAAAGAATTGATGCTTTTGAATTGTGGTGTTGGAGAAGACTCTTGAGAGTCCCTTGGACTGCAAGGAGATCCAACCAGTCCATTCTGAAGGAGATCAGCCCTGGGATTTCTTTGGAAGGAATGATGCTAAAGCTGAAACTCCAGTACTTTGGTCACCTCATGTGAAGAGTTGACTCATTGGAAAAGACTCTGATGCTGGGAGGGATTGGGGGCAGGAGGAGAAGGGGACAACAGAGGATGAGATGGCTGGATGGCATCACTGACTCGATGGACGTGAGTCTGAGTGAACTCCGAGAGTTGGTGATGGACAGGGAGGCCTGGAGTGCTGCGATTCATGGGGTCGCAAAGAGTCAGACATGACTGAGCTACTGAACTGAACTGAACTAGGTCAGTTGAGTTAAACTAATCTAGAATGGTCTCAGCTGAAATGACTCATCTGTATTCCACATAATCTCCCGTTCTCCACCAGGCTCGCCTGGGCTTGGTCATAAATTATCTGGCCAGGGTTCAGATGTGAGAAATGGGGATTAGAGGCCCTCCAGGAAGCTCAGATTGTTTTTCATGCTTTGTTGTTGTTCAGTCGCTCAGTTGTGTCCAACTCTTTGTCACCCCATGGACTGCAGGCTTCCCTGTCCACCATCTCCCGGAGCTTGCTCGAACTCAGGTCCATTGAGTCAATGCCATCCAATTATCTCATCCTCTGTTGCTCCCTTCTCTTCTTGCCCTCAATCTCTCCCAGCATCATGGTCTGTACCAGTGAGTTGGCTCTTCACATCAGGCAGTCAAAATATTGGAGTTTCAGCAACACTCCTTCCAATGAATATTCAGGACAGATTTCCTTTAGGATTGACTGGTTTGATCTCCTAGCTGTCCAAGGGACTCTCAAGAGTCGATGCTTTCAAACTGTGGTGATGGAGAATACTTTTGAGACTTAAACAGTTGGAAGCCCTTTAAAAGAGGGAAGAGACCTCCACTCTTCCTGCCCTCTGAGTTCAGTGACTCCAAGTTCCAGCTCATGTTTCAGTGGTTCTAGATGATCACAATCTTCCCTCCTAACTGCCTGTCACACACTCTCCAGGCTTGCTTAGAAAGTGAAAAAGAAATGAAAGTGAAAGTGTTAGTCCCTCAGTCATGTCTGACTCTTTGCGACTCCATGGACTGTAGCCCACCAGGCTCCTCTGTCCATGGAATCCTCCAGGCAAGAATACTGGAGTAGATTGCCATTCCCTTCTCCAGGAGATCTTCCAACCCAGAGTTCGAATGCAGGTCTCCTACATTACAGGCAAATTCTTTACCATCTGAGCCACTAGGAAAGCCCCACCCCCACGCCCACCACCACCCCAGGCTTGCTTAGTTTGCTCCCATAATTACATAAGCCAATCCCTTGTGATAAAACTCTGATTGAACCCTGACACATAGTGATTATCAGAAAACAAGAAGAAGGCTTTCCCTGGCGATCCAGTGGTTAAGACTCTGCACTTCCAAGGCAGGGGACAGATTTTCGATCCCTGGTGAGAGAACTAAGAGCCCACATGCCATGCAGCTTGGCCAAAAATTTAAAAAAATAAAATAAAAACAAAAAAAAAAAAAAAGAGAAGACTATATCCAAGTTAGCCATTTGTATTTTCTACAAAGAGATAAGGGGCTACAAACGAGAGTGGGGAAAGCAAAGACTCAAGTACCAAATGGCCTGGACCCTCCCCCTCCGTCTTCCTTCACCAGCCAAGTGATGGAAGCAGCTAGTTCTCATAAGTCCTTTGAGCACTCTTTCTGTATCTGTAGAATAGTATTAAGACTAAGTCAGGTCTACCTATTTCACAAGGCTATTTTGAAAAATCAAAGGAGAAAATGTATATTAGAAACACTTTGTAGCCAGCCATACAAATGAGAGGTTCTTAGTGTTGAAACTACCTACTCTAACATTTTTAATTTAAAAAAGAAGAGTGTGAAAAAATAAAGATTTACTACAGGCCTACTAGGAAATGTGACTAGTCAACCATGCTCTCCTTTTGACCTGACTATGAGGCAGGAAGTATTTGCCTCATCAGAGATGAGGAAATTGAGGCTCAAAGAGGTTGACCAGCTTGCCTGGATTACAAGATAGCCCTGGAGTCCAGCCTGAAACTGATTTGATGACACCAAAGTGCAGGCCTGGTCTGTAAATCCATGACCTCCTCCTTTTGCATAATAAAGGAGGAGCATGTCATGGGATGCCGAGCAATATTCTACTTCAAGAAAGACTTTTGAGAAATACTTTCAGTATATCCTCTATTCTTTGGGACCTCGTACTTTAACTGAAAAGCAAACAAAATCCATTTCCATTAGTGTAGATGTTGTTTCATCTGACAGACTCTGAGTCACAACCCTGCAGACATCAATAAAAGAGAAAATCTCTCTGGCCTCTTTGCCAACAGGCCAATTTCTTTCCTTAATTTATAATAAAACTATGACTGCAAAATAATGAAAGTGAAACTTCACTATTTACTGATTTTGATGGCTCCATTCTTTAAATACTCAGAAAGGACACTTTACTACATTTGCACCCGCAGGGAAATGACTGTGGTTGGAGGTTAAAGTTATTCAACAAACAAAAAGACAATTTTGTAAATGTATCTTTTCCTCAAAAATGTAAAGCAGCCAGGATAATTTGTGGGTTAGGCATTTTCTGAGAGTTAATGATCAATTATGTGAAAAGCCCTTGAGACTTGGTTAGTAAAATGGTTAGTAAAATGGTAAGGAAGAGCCTTCTACCCGGCATTCATTTGGAAACACCGAATATGCATAAATGGAACCCCAAATGAGCCAAATATATATTCATAGTAGATCAAGCTTTTTTCAGATCAGTGTATTACATATAAAGTTAATTCCACTCAACTTGACTTTCAAAATATAGGAAGAAGAAAAAAGACCCACAGCATTTATTAAATACCCACCAAATATTATGCTTGGCATTTTGAATCATGTTTCTCTTAATTCTCACAAGATTGTGCCATACCTACAGGAATCAATGACCTATTGGGGTTCAATTTCAGCTCAAGCCAAGGTACTGACAATTTCTAATTTTTGCAATTCTGTAGCCTTTAGTTTAAATGAGTATAGATTTTTAAAAATATAATTTTAAAAGGAGCTCTATTTTAAAAACCAAATTAAGGGTGTCAACCCACCTTGACTCAAAACCAAACATAGAACCCAACATACAAAAATTCAACCAGTGCTCTTTAAATCTTTGAGAAGCTAATTAATCAGAGTTTAAATTCTCATATGTCTTAGATAAAGAGTCAGAGAGTGTTAGTTCTTTCTCATTTCGTGGGCTTCTCCCACTGCAATCCCCAGAGCAGGGAACACATCTGACCTGTTTATTCTATATTGGATATTACACTTGAAGCTTAGTACACAAAGGATGCCAGCAGATTCATAAATAAATGCTCAAAAAGTATTCATGATGGGATACAAACTTATAAAAGCACAGTGCTTTAAAACTTACCACCACTTCACTCATCCTATTGCTTGGCTGATGGTTGTTAACCCCACTTTATAGATAAAGAAATTGAAAGTCAGAATAAATTGAGCAATCTGCTCAGTCACAGAGCTATGAATGTCACCTGTCAGGTTTAACCACAAAAAGATTTCTTGAGGACAAAGACCAAAGGTTTTGTGCTACTACAATTACTCCCTCATTAAGTAATATCAATTTTTGTTCATGTTTGAACAAAAAATGCCTCCTATTGAAATAAAACACTGAAATGAACAGACTCAGATGATTCCAACCCAGCAGTTAGAGCTGGAGGTCATCAGTTTATTTGAAGTGTTTGTATATGGTTTTATCACACTGACCATCTTATAAAGCAGTGATTCCCAACCTTGACACTGGGTTATCATCATACTGCAGGGTCTAAGAGCAATACTTGAGGACAGGGGAGCTGTCATACCTACAGGAAGGTGAGTCCCGGGCAGCACTAGTGAGAAAACAACAGAGGGGAACCAAAGACCTGTCAATAGAATGAGTATCAAGAAGCCGAAGCAAACAAGCAAATAAAGAACAGTAAAGACCAGACGTGTTTGGTTAGCTGCATACTGACACACTTTTGGGGGGATTTTTATATTTAGAGTATATAATAAATTGGATAACGTTTTTAAATTAATTCATGTATTTGGCCGTTCCGGGTATCGTGTCTGCACCCAGGCTCCTGTCTAGTTGTGGCACACGGGCTCAGCAGTTGCAATGCCTGGACTTAGTTGCCCTGGGGCATGCGGATCCTAAGGGTTTCCAGGCAGTACTAGTGGTAAAGAGCCCACCAGTCAATGAGGAAACTTAAGAGATGCAGGTTCAATCCCTGGGTCGGGATGATTCCCTGGAGGAGGGCACAGCAACCCACTCCAGTATTCTTGCCTGGAGAGTCCCATGGACAGAGGAGCCTGGTGGGCTACACAATCAATAGGGTTCCAAAGACTCGGACCCAACTGAAGCGAATTAGTACAGCACACACATATGGGATCTTAGGTCCCTCACCAGAGATGGAACCCACGTTCCCAGCATTGGAAGGCAGATTTTTAACCACTGGACCACCAGGGATGTCCCATAAATTGGATAACTTTTAACAAAAACTTTTATGTGCTTGTAGAGGATTGGATTTGGATAACCACATCAATAGCCAAAGCAACAGAAATCAAAAAATAAAAGTGTGACTCATGTGTGTGTGTGTGTGTGTGTGTGTGTGTGTGTGTCTTATGATATGAAGCTAATTGAAGCTAAAATGTTTTAAGGGATTTGTTTGCACTTGAGCCATCCCAGTGTGTGAAAAGCAACACGTTTTATTCTCAATTATCCATGGTCTTATTTGCTCTCCACAAATACTTCAAGCCGTGACTAAGCCACGTTATGTGTAACTCAACACTCTTTAGCAGTATCTCTTAAACTTTTTTCCCTCAATCTAATCCCTGGTCACAGCCTCTGGGAAATTCAACACGATGTAGCCAAGGGCCTTTTGCTTTATGGTCATATATAAAAGAAGCTATCACCCAAAAGTCATGGGATATGTTGCTGACTCAACCTAAAGAGGGATTTCAGGTTGGGTCAGCAACATAGCCCAGAAGCAGAGGCCGCCAAAGCTTCCCCTTAAGGCTGGGTCACAGCAAGTTTACTGAGGAGACTGGATGGATACCTGTAATGCCGACTGGAACTCTCCCCAAAAACCCACATCTGTAAAAAGAAACTTCTCTTCAATCTTCCCCTCCACTCAGCAAACCTGGGTGTCTTCCTAGCAGGAAGTATAGAGGAAACCACTTTTTCCTCTTCCCTCTGGCTTTTCTTGGGAAAGAATCCAAATATTCACACATTCAGTGAGATAATGTGTCTTTTGTTTCTCAGAATCAGGTATGTTTATCTGGCAACAGAAGCACCTCTTTAAATGCTCCTAGAAATGGGCTGCCGTCTATGGGGACCGAAGTGACTTAGCAGCAGCAGCAGAAATGGAGATAGAGTTGTCCCTGGTTTCCAGGCACTGGTTTTGTTCCCTCTGAATCAGGCTGCAAACAGACACCTGTTCTTAACGTGAGTGCCATTTTGAGACCCCCCCTCCCCCCAGGTAGTAAGTTACACGTCAAAGGAGGGATTTGGAATATATCTCCATTCCCAGCTCCCCCCACACCACTGTAGGAGTTAAAATATCATCACAAGACAATGATGGTTGTATTTCCTTGCCTGTCACCTCCTCTGATGTTATCTTCAACCTCCCTCAAAGTCCTGCTTGCCTGTTAGCAGGAGTACCCAGGGTGTCATGGACCAGCTTCTGTCCCCATCTCACCAGCTCCCACCAGCTCTCAGTGAGGCTTTTTTTAACTGTGTCACTTTCCCTGTCACACGAAAAAAAATCTGCCCTCTCTGACAAAGCCTTTGTTTTCTGCGTTATTCTCAAACCTATTGGTTGGGCTCCAGCCACCTGTTCTGTTGCTCCCAGCCCCCTAGCTCCATCCCCAGGCAGTGGCACTGATCAGATGCTGGAGTCCATGGCTATATGAGACCATGTAGGCTAGCAAATCCCAACTCCACAGGGCAAGCCCATAGAGTTAGAGACCCAGGAAAGAGCTGGTGCTGCAGTTCAACTTCAAAGGCAATCTGCTGCCACAATACCCTCTTTTGGGGAAAAGTCAGTCTTTCTTCCCTTAAGATCTGCCGCTGCTTGGGTGAGGCCCACCTACATTATGGACGGTAATGTGCTTTACTCAAAGGCTACTGATTTAAGATTTCCCAGGTGGTACAGTGGGAAAGAATCTGCCTGCCAATACAGGGGACACAGGTTCAACGCCTGGTCTGGGAAGATTCCACGTGCCGCGGAGCAACTAAGCCTGGGCACACACCACAACTAATGAAGCCTGCGAGCCTGTGCTCTGCAACAAGAGAAGCCATCACAGTGAGAAGCCAACACACCGAGAAGAAGAGCAAGCCCGCTTGCTGCAACTAGAGAAAGCCCGCAGGCAGCAGCAAAGACCCAGTACAGCCATAAATAAATCCATAAACCAGTTACTGATTTAAATATTAATCTCATCTAAAAAATACCTTCACAGGAACATCGAGGATAATATCTGACCAGATATCTGGGTCCCATGTCCCAGCCAGCAGACTCATAAAATCACAATGCCTTTTTCCTCTTTTTTTCACAGCATGGTGACCCTCCTTGGTGTTCCACCTCTCTTTGGGTTCTCAGCACCCTAGGATATGTGGATCAGTGGCCAGGGACATTTTTGGTTGTCACAACTCGGGGGAACTACTGGCATCTAGTGGGTGGAGGCCAGGGATACTGCAAAACATCTTACAATGCACGGGACAGCCTCCAACAACAAGGAATTTTCCGGTCCGGAATGACAATAATAGCACTGCGGTTGAGAAGCTCTGCTCTAAATGACCAGTTCACTTCCTGCCTCTCTAACCCTGTTCATTATGCTGCAGTCATTCTGACCTCCTTTCAGGTTACAGAACAGGCCAATTCCTTCCCTCCTTGGGGACTTTGCAACTGGTCTTAACACTGTTTGAAACACCCTTGTCCTTGCATGGCTGGTTCCTTGTCGTCTTTCAGGTTTAAACAAACAACCCTGTCCCTGCAAGGTCCTAATTCCTCTCCATTTCACTAATCTAATGACATCCACATCACTAGCTGACCTCGTTCCTCGGTGATCTTACCACCTTAAATGTACATGGGATGGATATCTATCACTATATCCCAGAGACAAGTGACTTGACTGGCACAAAGTAAGTGCTCATCAAAGACTTGTTGGATAAAAGAAAGAAAGAATGTCTTAGACATGTTTAGGGAATGTGATTCTCCCCGTGTTTTTGATTTCACATCCCTACCAACTCAGATTTGCATTTATAAGGTTGGTCACTGTGGCAATTGCTTCCAAAGATTCACCTGCCCCTGGAACACTATTCTCTATTGAGTTTAGAACGTGAGCCCAGATCTTTTCTCTAAGGCATCCCTCTCTCTGGACACAATTAGTCCCTCATGATAAGATATCTGAGTGCAACACTATTAGTTTTCCTAATATGCAAAGACATCAGTTCAGATTCAAATAAGACCCCTATATATGGAATCTTTAAAAAATGATACAAATAAACTTATTTACAAAATATAAATAGACTCACAGACATGGAAAACAAATTTATAGTTACCAAAGGGGAAGAGAGAGAGAGAGATAAATTAGGAATGTGGGATTAACAGACACATGCTACTATATTCAAAATAGAAAATTGTTTTTCTATATTTAAAATAAAAATAGAAAATTAACAAAGTCTGACTTTATAACACAGGGAACTATATTCAGTATCATGTAATGACTTATAAGGAAAAAGAATCTGAAAAAGTATATATATACATGTGTAAATGTATGTATGTATCACTGAATCACTTTGTTATACCCCCGAAACATTGTAAATCAACTAGACTTTGACAAAAATAAATAAATAACAAAGTAGAACCCCTAATACAGAGAAAATGTCTGATTAGGATCCTTAGGAAGGGATTTGCCGCAAGAAAAGATTAGCATGAGAAAAATTAGCAAGCATGATCAAAATAATTCACTTTAAAACACAACTGTATTATTTGTGACTACAGATTCCACATCACAGAGACAGGATAAAGATCATCTAGCCAGGACCAGATAGGTCTGCATCTCAGACCATTCTTATTCTTATTCTTATTCTTTTTTGGGGGGGGGACCCAGATATCTGGTCAGATATTATCCTCGATGCTCCTGTGAAGGTATTTTTTAGATGAGATGTGCTTTATGGATGTTCTTTATGTCCATTCTTATTCTTTTTTTTTCCTTTTCCCCTTTTTCTTACAGTCTGATACATTCTTAAGGAGACAATGAAGACCTTATGGATGCCTCCAAAGTGACCCAGTGACGTGATTTTTACTATCTTTGTTCTTTGCCTTTTTCCCTATAAGTCCTTATAAATGCCATTTCTCACTGCTTTGCCCCCTTCTGGGCATTCTACTTGCACCTGGAAATGTTTGCTTTGCTTCAGCATTTTCTCACTAGATCCATCTGTTCTAGTTCTGCCCATGGAGCCTCCACACATGGCTGCCAGCCACTGAACTGACCAACCTCTGCCATTTCTAAATCTGCATTCAATGCCCTTCTTGATTAATAACTATCAAATGGGCAGGATTATTATTTCCTTCATCATACCCACAGTTCAGGAAGAAAGCTCCAGATCTACAAGATAGGACCACCAGGGAGACCATCTACTAGGGAAATAGCTCTGACCCAAGCGTCCTTGTTTCTTTCACTCAAAATACTCCTACTCAAGTGGGAGATGGATGGGCAGGTGCAGAATCAGTGGAAGAGCTGCCTGTGTTTTCCTTCTTCACCGCATGGAAGGGACACACACCCTCTGCCTCCATAATATCCGTGGTCCTCGCTTAGTCCACCAGCACAGCTGAAGGCACTGCCAAGGATGAGTGGCAGCAGCTCACAGTTTTCATGACACTTGCAAAGAGGAGGGACTGGACTGCCCTGGTGGTCCAGTGGTTAACACTCTGCACTTTCATTGCAGGGGGTGTGGGTTTGATCCCTGGTCGGGGTACTAAGATCCCATATGCTGTGTGGTGCATTCCTCACCTCCCCCCATCCCCACCAAAAGATGAGAGCAGAACACACTCTGCAGTGTCACCCAATCCACCTAGGAAACAGTAGAAACTGTGCAGCTTAATTTCTTATCATTTAATTATGAAAATAACCTCAAAATGGAAAAAAGCATTAGAAACCATCTAACCCATGCTCAGGCTTCCCAGATGACACGGTCATAAAGAATCCACCTGCCAATGCAGGAGATGCAAGAGGCAAGGGCTCAATTGCTGGGTCAGGATGATCTCCTGGAGGAGGAAACAGCAACCCACTCCAGTATTCTTGCCTGGAAAATTCCAGAGACAGAGGCGTCTGGCAGGCTACAGTCCTTGGGGTTGCAAAGAGTTAGACACGACTGAGTGATTGAGCACACACAACCCGACATTTGCATCATATTGAGGAAACAAACAAGGCTTAGACTAGGTGAGCAGTTTGCCCTGGGCCGCCATGCAAGTTATGGTAAAGCCAAGCCTAGAATCTGAGGCTGGGATATGATCCAATAACAACTACCATGGCATCTTCTTTCTTCTGTCCCATTTCTCTTCCACTTTATAAACTGTTTTGTCCCATTCCATGTGTTTCTGATGGGGATCAAATGTCTCCACCTACCCCCAACACCCTCCCATCCCCTGGAAATTCTCATTAGTTCAGTATGTTGTCAAATAACCCAAACTGAGATAATGAGAATTCTTTTCCAGAATTGATGGGGACAAATGGATCATGAGCAGGGGAGGCTAAGTGCTGTGGTAAGCAACACAAAAGTTTCAGTGGCTTGAAACACTGCAGCAGTGTTCTTCTTACCCATCACTCCAAGAGGGACTTGGCAGGTGGCCTTCCACACAGCGACTTGGGAACCCAGGCTCCCTCCATTCCAGGGCCATAGAGTCCTCGCTGGATCTCCCACAGCCCACTGGCAGCTGGGGAAAGTAAGTAAGAGAGCATGAAAATTCATGAGGGACAGCAGTGCACACCACTCTGCACACCTTGCATGAGCCCGAGTCCATCATACGGTCACACCTAATTGCAAGCGAGTCTGAGATAAATGGTCCAGCTGCATACCAAGGGACAAAATAAGATGGGACAGGTGAAGCAGTGCAAGTTACCAGGGTCATCCTTCCTACCACGTGGAAAGGAGCCTACTAGAAAATTAATCCAAAACAGCAAAGCAGGATAAAAGTTGAGAAAAAGAGCTATTTGAGAAGCATTATATGAGCCCCTGGATAGAGCCATGTCTAAAGTTGGACCAGCTCCTATACTTGTCACGCAAAGAAAGCAATCCTGTGTCTATCAATATTCAGCAGAATAATAATTCCACGGGATGGCAGATAACAGGAATTTCTATAGCTTCAGCGGGTGTCTGAATTGGCCAGCACTTGTGGGCCATTGCGAATCTTCTTGGGTCCACTGCTTCTTCCAGCCACTGTTCATAGAGTCCAAGTCCATGAGGTTTTAACCAGGCTGACACAGTGCCACTTGGCAGCACCTCACTTTGGGCCACTGCCTGGAGCCTCTCACTTCCCACTGCAGAGCATCTCTGACCCTGCAGCACGATCCTCCCATGGGAACTGCCCAGCAATCATTTATGCGCAACCCAGAGGAGCAGGGAGTCAGTCCACGTGGGGGTCACCCTTGACCAAGGAATGCAGAAGTCAGTGGATCATTGCTGCCTTTTTCATCTTCTGGGTGGATAATCTGAGACACATTTGATAGGGCTCTAGTCACAGGCCAAAACGATGCCTCCCAAGATTCCACTCTCTCCTTCTCAACTTCTCACCCTACTTTTCCATGGTTTGGTTTCATTTGCCAGCAGAAAAGCCCCACAAGGGGATTTCCCTAGTGGTGCATTAGTTAAAGCTCTGTGTTACCACTGCAGAGGGTACAGGTGCCATCCCTGGTTGGGGAACTAAGATCCTGAATACTTTAGGACTGAAACATTAAAAAAAATAAAAATAATGATTGTTGTTGTTGTTCAGTCACTAAGTCATATCTGACTCTTTGTGATTCCCGTGGACTGCAGCACAACAGGCTTCCTTATCCTTCATTATCTGCCAGAATTTGCTCAAACTCATATCCATTGAGTCAGTGATGCCATCCAATCATCTCATCCTCTGCCTCCCCTTTCTCCTCCTGCCCTCAAACTTTTCCAGTATCAGGATCTTTTCCAATGAGTTGGCTCTTCACATCAGGTGGCCAAAATACTGAAGCTTCAGCATTACCATCAGCCCTTCCAGTGAATATTCAGGGTTGATTTCCTTTAGGATTGACTGGTTTGATCTCCTTGCAGTTCAAGGGACTCTCAGGAGTCTTCTCCAGTGCCACAGTTCGAAAGCATCAATTCTTTGGTGCTCAGGCTTCTTTACAGTCCAGATCTCACATCCATACATGACTACTGGAAAAGCCATAGCTTTGACTAGATGAACCTTTGTCAGCAAAGTGATGTCTCTGCTTTTTAATATGCTAACTGGGTTTGTCATAGTTTTTCTTCCAAAGAGCAAACATCTTTTAATTTCATGGCTGCAGTTACCATCAGCAGTGATTTTGGAGCCCAAGAAAATAAAATTTGTGTTAAAAAAAAAAGGAAAGAAAAGCCCCACATGGTCAAGCACCAGGAAGCCTGCATGAAGGCAACTCAGACTCAGTAACACACTTGTGTTGGCTTCCTCCCTTTGTTTCTATCCTCACTCCCCTTTTCCCTGTGCTGTCCAGGTTCACACTCCCTGAAAAACTCCCTGCACACAGCCTAGGCAGCCTCTGCCCTTGAGGAAACCTGGGCTAAGACAATGGATCAATATCTGCAATATGTGAATATGGTGATGGAGAGAAGCAATATATGAATATGGTGATGCTCCTAGAAGTGGCAGGTTGCAGAACTTCCCAAGGGTAATTAACTTGGCCTCTCTTTTTTTTCTTTCTAGAAGTCTGTGGAATTAAAACAAACTCCCTTTCTACTAATTTTTCTTCATGCTAATAGGCTATCTAATTTTCTCATTGTTTTAAACCCCCAATCAGACCACAGGCGCTGAGGGAGCAGACAGTGATCCATTGGTAAGCCCAACCTGCCACCCCAGCCCCTGGCAACATTAGATACACGGTAAATGCTCCTGGTGACTCAGATGGTAAAGAATCTGCCTACCGATGCAGGAGACCCAGGTTTGATCCCCGAGTGGGGAAGATCCCCTGGAGAAGAGAATGGCTACCCACTCTTGTATTCTTGCCTAGAGAATTCCATAAACAGAGGAGCCTGGTGGGCTACAATTCATAGGGTGTTCAAGAGTTGGACCCTGAATGACGAACACTTTCACTTTCAAACATGCATAAAACACTTAGGTTAATAAGATGCTTGCAGATTTAAAAAACACTCAGATTTTTAACCAGTATTTTCAATAATGCTTAAATAATCAGAATCTTTTGAACTTTTCTGTTACTCAATAGGAACAAGGTGAAATATTATATTTTCACTCTAGCCCTCTGTCACAGCACACTGACTTCTTTCCACTCCTCTCCCTTTCCTTTGCTTTCTCTCTCATTTCCTTTCTTTCCTCATTGTTTTTCTTCCTGGCCTTGTAGTCCTTCCACTATTTTTTATCGCCCCATGTTTTTTTTTTTCTTGGTTTAAAATTCAGAGGAAAAGACTCCAGGGACAGTGAGTCAGTAACTCCAAACTGTGTTGACTCCCATGGTAGAGAAAGTAGTAAACTACTGAGAATTCCAAAATAGATGCATTTCTTGTGGGAAAATCATCGCCATGCCTTCTGCTCCCATACATTACAATGCTAATTTGCCTGCATCGTCCTCCAGTGTTTATAATTATCCTGGGCAAAGGATTTTTTAAAGGCTGTCTTTCCTGCCTCCCAACCTCCACCTCCCATGAATTCTGCTTTTTGTGGATGGTATTTTCACAACTAAAACCTCAGTGAGAAAGTAATAACGTGTTTAGAAGCAACAACTGGCGATGTGCCCGTCTTAGATTTGGGGATGTAGTTCACGAAAGAGTCCCTGGAAGTTCCTCTCATTTACTGACAGTTAGCAAATTGTGACGATCAATCAACATCAAAATGAGTGTGTTGTCTCCCTGAGCCCTGAGCACTAGGAGTTTTTCATACTCATTCAACTCCTCTTTGATTGTTCACACAGATAAGGAGCTTTGCTATGTGTAACGTATGATCTATTTATATCATTATCAAGAGCCATCAGTTATTAAGACATGACTATTTGGCTGCATGGGCACAGGAGGGCCGAGAGGAGCTACTCCACGTTCAAGGTCAGGAGTGGCGGCTGTGAGGAGATACCCCTCCTTCAAGGAAAGGAGCAGTGGCTGCACTTTGCTGGAACAGCCATGAAGAGATACCCCACGTCCAAGGTAAGAGAAACCCAAGTAAGATGGTAGATGTTGCAAGAGGCATCAGAGCGCAGACACACTGAAACCATAATCACAGAAAACTAGTCAATCTAATCACACTAGGACCACAGCCTTGTCTAACTCAATGAAACTAAGCCATGCCTGTGGGGCCACCCAAGACGGGCGGGTCATGGTGGAGAGGTCTCATAGAATGTGGTCCACTGAAGAAGGGAATGGCAAACCACTTCAGTATTCTTGCCTTGAGAACCCCATGAACAGTTTGAAAAGGCAAAATGATAGGATACTGAAAGAGGAACTCCCCAGGTCAGTAGGGGCCCAGTGGAGTGTTTGCTATGACCAGTGCTTTTTCGGCAAAACTCTACTGGAGATCAGTGGAGAAATAACTCCAGAAAGAATGAAGGGATGCAAGCAAAGCAAAAACAATACCCAGTTGTGGATGTGACTGGTGACAGAAGCAAGGTCCAATGCTGTAAGAGCAATATTGCATAGGAACCTGGAATGTCAGGTCCATGAATCAAGGCAAATTGGAAGTGGCCAAACAAGAGATGGCAAGAGTGAATGTCGACACTGTAGGAATCAGCGAACTAAAATGGACTGAAATGGGTGAATTTAATTCAAATGACCATTATATCTACTACTGTGGGCAATAATCCCTTAGAAGAAATGGTATAGCCATCATGGTCAAAAAAAGAGTCAGAAATGTAGTACTTGGATGCAATCTCAAAAATGACAGGATGATCTCTGTTCGTTTCCAAGGCAAACCATTCAGAATCACAGTAATCCAAGTCTATGCCCCAACCAGAAACACTGAAGAAGCTGAAGTTGAATGGTTCTATGAAGATCTAAGAGACCTTTTAGAACTAACACCCAAAAAAGATGTCCTTTTCATTATAGGGGACTGGAATGCAAAAGTAGGAAGTCAAGAAACACCTGGAAGTGAAGTGAAGTGAAGTCGCTCAGTTGTGTCCGACTCTTTGTGACCCTGTGGACAGCAGCCTACCAGGCTCCACCGTCCATGGGATTTTCCAGGCAAGAATACCGGAGTGGGCTGCCATTTTCTTCTCCAGGGGATCTTCCCAACACAGGGATCAAACCCAGGTCTCCTGCATTGAAGACAGACCCTTTACCATCTGAGCTACCAGGGAAGCCCAAGAAACACCTAGGGTAACAGGCAAATTTGGCCTTGGAATATGGAATGAAGCAGGGCAAAGGCTAATAGAGTTTTGCCGAAAAAGCACTGGTCATAGCAAACACCCTCTTCCAACAACACAAGAGAAGACTCTACACATGGACATCACCAGATGGTCAACACCAAAATCAGATTGATTATATTCTTTGCAGCCAAAGATGGAGAAGCTCTATACAGTCAGCAAAAACAAGACCAGGAGCTGACTGTGGCTCAGATCATGAACTCCTTATTGCCAAATGCAGACTTAAATTGAAGAAAGTAGGGAAAACCACTAGACCATTCAGGTATGACCCAAATCAAATCCCTTATGATTATACAGTGGAAGTGAGAAA
This sequence comes from Bos indicus, assembly GCF_029378745.1. Taxonomy (NCBI): domain Eukaryota; kingdom Metazoa; phylum Chordata; class Mammalia; order Artiodactyla; family Bovidae; genus Bos; species Bos indicus. The sequence goes on from NC_091761.1 coordinate 114,806,099, forward strand.
TAGATTTAAGGGACTAGATCTGATAGATAGAGTGCCTGATGAACTATGGACAGAGGTTTGTGCCATTGTACAGGAGACAGGGATCAAGACCATCCCCATGGAAAAGAAATGCAAAAAAGCAAAATGGCTATCTGGGGAGGCCTTACAAATAGCTGTGAAAAGAAAAGAAGCGAAAAGCAAAGGAGAAAAGGAAAGATATAAGCATCTGAATGCAGAGTTCCAAAGAATAGCAAGGAGAGATAAGAAAGCCTTCCTTACCAATCAGTGCAAAGAAATAGAGGGAAACAACAGAATGGAAAAGACTAGAGATCTCTTCAAGAAAATTGGAGATACCAAGGGAATATTTCATGCAAAGATAGATTCGATAAAGGACAGAGACGGTATGGACCTAACAGAAGCAGAAGATATTAAGAAGAGCTGGCAAGTATACACAGAAGAACGGTACAAAAAAGAGCTTCATGACCCAGATAATCACGATGGTATGATCACTCACCTAGAGCCAGACATCCTGGAATGTGAAGTCAAGTGGGCCTTAGAAAGCATCACTATGAACAAAGCTAGTGGAGGTGATGGAATTCCAGTTGAACTATTTCAAATTGTGAAAGATGATGCTGTGAAAGTGCTGCCCTCAATATGCCAGCAAATTTGGAAAACTCAGCAGTGGCCACAGGACTGGAAAAGGTCAGTTTTCATTTCAGTCCCAAAGAAAGGCAATGCCAAAGAATGCTCAAACTACCGCACAATTGCACTCGTCTCACACGCTAGTAAAGTAATGCTCAAAATTCTCCAAGCCAGGCTTCAGCAATATGTGAACCGTGAACTTCCAGAGGTTCAAGCTGGTTTTAGAAAAGACGGAGAAACCAGAGATCAAACTGCCAACACCCACTGGATCATAGAAAAAGCAAGAGAGTTCCAGAAAAACATCTATTTCTGCTTTTTGACTATGCCAAAGCCTTTGACTGTGTGGATCACAATAAACTGTGGAAAATTCTGAAAGAGATGGGAATACCAAACCACCTGATCTGCCTCTTGAGAAACCTATATGCAGGTCAGGAAGCAACAATTAGAACTGGACATGGAACAACAGACTGGTTCCAAATAGGAAAAGGAGTACATCAAGGCTGTATATTGTCACCCTGCTTATTTAACTTATATGCAGAGTACATCGTGAGAAACACTGGGCTGGAAGAAGCACAAGCTGGAATCAAGATTGCCGGGAGAAATACTAATAACCTCAGATATGCAGATGACACCACCCTTATGGCAGAAAGTGAAGAGGAACTAAAAAGCCTCTTGATGAAAGTGAAAGTGGAGAGTGAAAAAGTTGGCTTAAAGCTCAACATTCAGAAAATGAAGATCATGGCATCAGGTCCCATCACTTCATGGGAAATAGATGGGGAAACAGTGGAAACAGTGTCAGACTTTTTTGGGGGGCTCCAAAATCACTGCAGAATGTGATTGCAGTCATGAAGTTAAAAGACGCTTACTCTTGGAAAGAAAGTTGTGACCAACCTAGATAGCATATTCAAAAGCAGAGACATTACTTTGCCAACAAAGGTCCGTCTGGTCAAGGCTATGGTTTTTCCTGTGGTCATGTATGGATGTGAGCGTTAGACTGTGAAGAAAGTTGAATGCTGAAGAATTGATGCTTTTGAACTGTGGTGTTGGAGAAAACTCTTGAGAGTCCCTTGGACTGCAAGGAGATCCAACCAGTCCATTCTGAAGGAGATCAGCCCCGGGATTTCTTTGGAAGGAATGATGCTAAAGCTGAAACTCCAGTACTTTGGTCACCTCATGTGAAGAGTTGACTCATTGGAAAATACCCTAATGCTGGGAGGGATTGGGGGCAGGAGGAGAAGGGGATGACAGAGGATGAGATGGCTGGATGGCATCACCGACTCAATGGACATGAGTTTGAGTGAACTTTGGGAGTTGGTGATGGACAGGGAGGCCTGGTGTGCTGCGATTCATGGGGTCGCAAAGAGTCGGACACACCTGAGCGACTAAACTGAAACTGATTTGACTTCATGGGTTCCCAGGTAGTGCTAGTGGTAAAGAACCCACCTGCCAGGGCAGGAGACAAAAGAGACTTGGGTTCAGTCCCTGGGTCAGGAAGATCCCCTGGAGGAGGGAATGGCAACCCACTCCAATATTCTTGCCTGAAGAATTCCATGGACAGAGGAGCCTGGTAGACTACAGTCCTTAGGATCACAAAGCGTCAGAAACAACTGAAGCGACTTAGCACACATGCACATTTGAATTCATACTGAGGATTTTATTTACATCACTGCATTTAGCTTCACAAAGGTCTTGAGATAGGAACAGCTGTCCCCACTTTGCAGAGATGTTAAGTAACTGGTGGGATATCACACAGTCAGTTAAGTGGCAGAGGTGGGACTCAGACCCACATTCATCTGGCTTTACAACCTGCACTCCCCAAACACATTTCATGAAAGAAACAGGGATTTGAAAGCTTAAAGAACACAATAGTGCTGTCTATTGCACACAAACAATTCTCAGAAATGGTTGTTTCTAGGATTATAATGACTGTTACTATTATTTTTACTGCTACTACTGCTACTGCTATTGCTACTATTACTGTCATTATTCATATAATGTGACCCTCCAAACCTAATTTCCAGGACTTATAAATACGTATGGTGTTAAAATCATAAGCAAAACATTAAATGCCTTGAACTAATAACAGTAGGAAAGTTGACAAGCCAATAAACACATTATCAAAATGCAGAATAAATGACTGAATTTAAATAGCAACTCTCTCTAAAGAGCTCACAGTTATTCATGGAATTTCATCTCCTTAATCAATTTTTACATGACCTATCTAGATAAGAAATATATTTATTCCCACTGAACAGGAAGCACTGAAGATGAATAACTGAGTGATTAAGCCATGGTAAAGCCACGCTGGTAAAAGTTGGGGACAAGTGTTTCTTATCATGAAAATCAAAGACCATATTCCAGTTTCATAACCCAATATCTGAAGTTGATGTTTACATCAAATTGGCAGGAAGATCAGTAAGGAAGGAAATTAATCTCGGCGAAGTATTAAATGCTGAGTCATTTTACCTAGAAAGACTGCGTAATTTTCCTTCCCTAAAAGCACAGTCAATTTCCAACTTATGAGTAACCTGCTTTCCAAAAATGGGTCAGATGCTTGGTATCTGTCACTCTGAATCCTCTTTACCATATTTGCATGGTAGAGTCAGGTCCTGGGCCAACCCCCAGGAGGGAGTCCCAGGCTCAATACAGCTGAAGATATTGCAGTCACAGTGACCTGCTGCCATGGTTGACAGTGGAAAGTCCTGCTGGGAGGCCGACCCAGCGAGGCAGCCATGGCACCTGGCGGAAGCCACTTTTCACCTCGTCTCTGCTAACCAGGAAGTAGGAGCCCAGGTCCACTGGGCCTCTGAGACCTAGGATGGTGGTTCAGGTGGAGAAAAGAGCCAAGAGGAGAATGAAGGGTTCAATCCAGGACTCCAGATGCCAACAGGTGGGGAATGCTGGAGACACAATCCATTCGGATGCTACCTATTCTGAGTGGGTTCCCCATCCCAGATCCCAGGGCTTACTTCAACCCAGGACTTCAGATGGGTTCTCCTCTTCCCCTTGCACATGGAGAAGAGACTCAATTCCCCATCTTTCCTTGAGATCCTCAAAGGACTTCTTCACCCCTGGTGGCTAAGCAGTAAAGAATCCGCCTGCAGTACAGGAGATGTGGAGGTGAGAGTTCAATCCCTGGGTCAGGAAGATCCTCTGGAGGAGGAAATGGCAACCCACTCTAGTATTCTTGCCTCAGAAATTCCGTGGACAGAGGAACCTGACGGGCTACAGTCCATGGGGTCACAAGAGCTGGACACGACTTGGCAACTAAACAACAACAACAGATGTTTCTCACGGTATGAGCTGCAGACACTGAGGTGGAAGCTCTAGAATGAGGTATGAGGGTGGGCACAGTCAACTTGAGCCCGGAGTAAAGGACTGCTATCTGGTATTGGGTTTCCTGTCATCAATTCCCCCTTCTTTTTTGGCTGTGTAGCACGTGGGATCTTAGTTCCCTGACAAGGGATCGAACACATGCCCCCTTGCTATGGAAGCTCAGAGTCTTAACCCTGAATCACGGGAAGTCTCCATTCCCTCGTCTTTAGGTGACACCTTTTGCAGGAATCCCCCTCCCCATTGGAGAGACCATGAATAAAAATGTCTTGCTCAGCCCTGTCCAAAGAGTAGCACTGAGATGCAAACCAGGCCTAGTCCTTCCTAAGACACTGGTTCTTCAGCAGAATGATACAGAATGAGGAAGAAAAAAAAAAATGTGGCTCCCTGTTAAAATGATCAGAAATGAATTCATTTATGCCTGCATTTATTTGGTCAAGATTACTGAGCACCAGTCCAGGAACTAAGGATTCAGGAGTGAACATACCTGATGAAAAGCCCTACCTTGCAAAGCTTACATTCTTGCTGCACATGTTGGGCGGGGGGGAGCAACAACCTGTAAAAAGTAAAATAATAAAATATGTAGAAGTGACATCAGTACTGTAAAAAAACAAATTTCAGGGGACTTCCCTAGTGGTCCAGTGGTTAAGACTCCACACTGCCAATGCAGAAAGAGGGGGTTCGATCCCTGGTCAGGGGACTAAGATTCCCACATGCTGCGCAGTGTGGTCAAAGGATTATATATATATATATACGCACTGTAAAATACATATATGTATAATTTACATTTTAAGAAAAATAGATGAAGAAAGGGAGGCAGTGAGTGAAGACAGATGAGGTTGCAGTTGCAAACTGCTCTCACTGAGGAAATGATGTTTAAGTGACAACCTGAAGTCAGTAGGGGAGCAAACCATGGAACAAATACAAAGGCCTGAGTGGAAGCGAGCCCTGCAAGGTCAAGGATAAGCCCAGAGGTCAGTGCAACTGGATCACAGCACCTGAGTGGTAGGGAAGAAGTTAGCCCATCATGGGTATAGCATGCACAGAGCTTTCTGGGCCACTGGGTTAATCCTGGAAATGTTTTGAAACTAGAGTCAAAATTCCACTAACTGTGAAATATGATTCCATTTTTTGAGTTCAGCAACTGTAAGTGTAGCATTGTCATTTTTGACACAAAAGGGCTGCAGGAGCAATGAGCTAGAAGAAAGGGAAGTTGGGGACATGCTAAGTTTGCGATGGCTATTAGACATCCAAGTAGAGATGTTAGGTAGATGGTTGGATATCAGACTGAAGTTCAGAAAAGAGGTCTGGACTGGAAATTTAAATTTCAGGGTCATCAACATATATGGTATGCACCTATGTTCTACTACTCTGTAACAAAGTACCACAAACTGAGCAGTTAAAACAATATCCTTTTATTGTCTCAACAGTTCTGTAGGTCAGGAGTCCAGACTCAGTGTGGCTGAGCGCCCTCCTTGGGCTCTCACAGGCTGAAATGAAGGTATTGGCTGGAGCCTCAATAGGGTTTGATCATTGTCCAAGCTGGCTCGATAGCAGAATTCAGCTCCTTGTGACCATCGGACTGAGGTCCCAATTTCTGGCTGGCTGTTGCTCAGAACCACTCTCAGCTCCTGGAGGTACCCACAGCTCCCTGCCTCGTGGCCTTGTCCACAGCAGATTTCAGCTTCAAGGTCACCAGGAGAATCTCTTTCTCATAGAATCCCTCACCCCGGGAAGCGCTCAGCTCTCTTTTAAGAGCTTGGCTAATTAGATCAGACAAACCTAGGCTAATCCTCTCTTGTGATGAACTCATAGTCAACTGATTAGCAACCAGATCCTGGCAGTAATATCTCATCATATTCATAATCTCACTCACACTGAAGGGGAGAGGATTAAACAGGACATGTATACCAGAGTGTGATGGTAAATTTTATGTGTCAACTTGACTGTGCTAAGGGGTACCCAGTTAGTTGGTGAAACAGTATTCATGGGTGTATCTGTGTTTCCAGAAAAGATTATCACTTGAATGGTAGACTGGGTGAAGAAGTCTTATCGCCCTTATCACTGAGAGCAGGCATTATCCAACCTGTTGAGAGCCTGAATAGAACAAAGAGGCTGAGGGTGAACTGGCTTTCTCTTGAGCCGGGACATGGGTGCTCCTGGTTTTCCAGACTTCAAGTTTGGACTAGAACTGCACCACTGGTTTTCCTGGGGCTTCCAGATTGCAAACAGCAGATTGTCTGACTTCTCAGCTTCCTAATCACATGAACCAATCTGTCATAATGAATCTCTTTGTATGTATGTGTGTGTGTGTATATATATATATATATATATAGATATATATAGATATATATAGATATGTATGTATGTATACACACACAGACACACACATAAAGGTACTCTTGCAGTGAGCATTTTTGTGCACCCATTTTCATCGCAAACATTTTCAACAAATAACTATTGATAACTGGCTATGGCAACCCATGCCAGTGTTCTTGCCTGGAGAATCCCAGGGACGGGGGAGCCTGGTGGGCTGCCGTCTATGGGGTCACACAAAGTCGGACACGACTGAAGCGACTTAGCAGCAGCATAAAACAGTTATGCTATAAAAGATTAAACACAAAAGCAAATAAAGAGGGACATTAAAATAGGCATAATGAAACATGAAAAATAAATAACAAAGTTAAAAAGACTTTACATTTTCACTGTGTAACTAATTGGCCATAAGGCAATTTCCCCCCCCCCCAAAAAAAAACTGAAGAATTTTAAAAGGGACACTCAAAAGGACATAAATATGAAACATGAGAAATGGATAACAACATTAAGAAGACTATTGCAAAATATGAAATATCTGAATGCATTTAAAATGCACATAGATTCATGACAATTCTTAGATAACTAATTTTATCTTGTGGGTGTACCTAAGTGTTGCTTTCCGAGTCTTTCATTCATAGTATTTTATACTTTTTGTTTTTTGCTTGTTGATTTGTCTCCTCATTCAGTACCACACTTTTACTTTTTGCCAAAACTTCTTTCATTGAAAGAGGTATCAGTTTCTAAATACTGCGGAGCTTTGTATTGCCTTGTGAAAACCTCGACGCAGTTGTTTGTTCTTGGCATATTGTTCCATGTTCATTGATAGACATTTCAAAGTTCTATAGGAAATGCGGGTTCAACTCTGGGCCTTCAAGTCACCAAAGGATTTGTAAACTAAAAAGTTATCATTTTCTAGTGCTTTACGATCTGACTTTACAGTCTCTTGTTTCACATAACCAGTAAGCTTTGTCACTGCATTTTCTATCAAGTCCATACACATAGTTGCTATCATCCACTATTTTAAGACTGCCATGTCCACTCATCACTGTATAGATAGAGACCATTATGAGGGTTAAGATCTAAAACTGGGAGTACTGCATCAATGGAGAAATGACACCAAACTGTCAACCAATTATTCTATCTTTTATGGCATAATTGCCATCAGTTCAGTTCAGTTCAGTCGTTTAGTCGTGTCCAACTCTTTGCGACCCAATGAAGCACAGCACGCCAGGCCTCCCTGTCCATCACCAACTCCTGGAGTTTACTCAAACTCATGTTCATGGAGTCAGCGATGCTATCCAGCCATCTCATCCTCTGTTGTCCCCTTCTCCTCCTGCCCCCAATCCCTCCCAGCATCAGAGTCTTTTCCAATGAGTCAACTCTTCACATGAGGTGGCCAAAGTACTGGAGTTTCAGCTTTAGCAGCATTTCTTCCAAAGAACACCCAGGACTGATCTCCTTTAGAATGGACTTGTTGGATCTCCTTGGAGTCCAAGGGACTCTCAAGAGTCTTCTCCAACACCACAGTTCAAAAGCATCAATTCTTTGGCGCTCAGCTTTCTTCACAGTCCAGCTCTCACATCCATTCATGACTACTGAAAAAACCATAGCCTTAGAGCCAATTAATTATGTAGTGTAGATGTTTGTGGCAAAAATACTGAACACAATATATGTTATACACATTTCAGGTGGCACAGTGGTAAATAATCCATCTGCCAATGCAGGAAACACAAGAAATATGGATTCAATCCCTGGTTTGGGAAGATTCCCCTGAAGAAAGAAATGGCAACCCATTCCAGTATTCTTGCCTGGAAAATGTCATGGACACAGGAGCCAGGCAAGCTACAGTCCATGTGGTTGCAAAGAGTTGGACACAACAGAGCATGTAATCATACAACAAATACATATCTCATATACATATTATTAATATATATTACATCCTATTGATTCTGTTTCTCCAGAAAACACTGACTAGTACATAGTGTGTGGGAATCTTAGGAGGTTTAGTTGCTAAGCCGTGTCCAACTCTTGGACTATAGCCCACCAAGCTCCTCTATCCATGGGATTTTCCAGGCAAGAATACTGGAGTGGGTTGCCATTTCATTCTCCAGGGGGTCTCCCAGACCCAGGAATCAAACCTGGGTCTTCTGCATTGCAGGCGGATTCTTTACCAACTGAGCTACAAGGGAAGCAGGCCCATATTAGAATTCTGACTACTATAGATAGTTATTTTTAAATCTTGGGATTAAATGAAATCACAATGTAGAGTACAGAGAGAAAAAGAATTAGTTTCTCCTACTTATACCCCTAAAGCTGTCTGTCTCATTCCTTTTTCCATCTCTGTTCTCCAAGCTTCCCTCTGGTTCTCAGAGCTGCCCAAATCCTTGCTCGTTACAGTAACCTGAGAAGATTTCTCTTACTTGCAACCAAAGAACACCAACTGATTTACCCCAGAATGAGTCTTATTCATACAAGGTTTGAGAACCACTGGATCAGACCAATAGAGTAAGACTGAGATGCAAATAAATGATAATGTGTCTTTTATACCCCAAATTTTGAAATAAGAATGTATCTACATTTCACAGGAAATCCTATCCAAATGATTTCGTGATAATTTGCTCAATGGAAAAGTCTGAGCCTCTGGTTTAAAATGTGGAAACATGGCAGAATAGGGTTCTAAAGTTGATTTTACAAGACTAGCCTCTTTTAAATCAGTGACAACTGATGTCTCTTTTGGGTCCTGCCTATTGTTCTTGCTTGGGCATGGTGGATGGAGAAGCAAGAGTAGAATGTAGTCAAGAGAATGGCGGTGACACATGTTTAAATACTCATGTAACCGGTGGCCCCCATCTCATCCCATACCTTCTCAAAATCTAGCTTTTCAAAAAGCAGCGGAATAAAGTAATAAAACACAGATGAAAGCACAAGTAACAAAAGCAGGAGATGAATCTGGGTTTGAGCTCTTAACACTTTCATTCACCAGCTGTGCAAGTTGGAGCTCATAACCCAACTTTTCTGCATCTTCTTTTCCTCATCCATCAACTGCAGTAACCTTGCCTTTCTCCCAAGTTATTGAAAGGTTTAAATAAGATTATGGATCTAAAAGCATTTCTGCTGCTGCTAAGTCGCTTCAGTCGTGTCCAACTCTGTGCAACCCAAGACAGCAGCCCACCAGACTCCCCCGTCCCTGGGATTCTCCAGGCAAGAGTACTGGAGTGGATTGCCCTTGCGCATTTCTAGTGTGTGCTAAATAACGGTGACCGTTTGCTGTGGCTGTCATGCCTGCTATCCTCCTGAAATAGGAACTGGAAAGATGACCTCCTTTTGTCTCCCGTCATTGCCAAACGCACACAGATCAGAAAGCTTAAGAGAGAAAAGCTGTAAATAGCATGAAGCTGCAACACAGTTTGCTCATATTCCCTGACCTATTCCTGACTCTCTAATAGTATCCGGCCCTCATCCCTCGTCTCCTGTCCACTTTGGATTGGATAGAAAGTGGGAGGAAAGAAACAAAATTCCCTGGACAACTGAGCTATGCTATGTAAATGCATACCAAGGCAGTGAGGTAGGAATCATAAAGTCTAGGGAAAGTAAAAGCAAATTAAAGCATTAAAAATCTTCTATTAAGTGAATACAAAATCAGAATGAGTGCAGAATTTATGACTTTTCTCCTGGTACCAAGATCCTCTCTACCAATTAAGAGACCTACCACCTAGGTTGCGTATGCCATGGTGTCTGCTCTCTTGCACATTTTTAACTGCACGAATACATTAACATGGCAATTCAAAAAATGTTATGTGGGTAAACCTTTCAGATGTTTCCCCATGCTTAACTACACTATAACTCTTTCATCTGGTATATCTAATGTCTTTCTTTATTTTACCTTCTGCATGTTAACAATTAAGATTTGTGCCAAATCCAACTCTTAATTGTTCTCAATTAATCTCACCGTTCTACTAATGATGCTAATAAGATGAATTCACCATTACATGGTTTATTTTCATGTTCCTTGATTCCAAGGATTATCGTCATCCTCAAAGTAAAGATAAGGATGAGTCAAATGTTCCCTTTCAGAGTTCCTCTTATTCATCAGGGCTTTAAATAAACTGGCTGCCACCTGGTTACAGAAGAAGACGTTTAAGTACATATGAAACTCATCCTGTCATTTTCTTGAGCGTTGACATCCCAGCACCCAAGCCTCCCACATCCACAGATTTAAAGACATCACAAGACACAGAGGTGGAGGTCTATGGCAATATGACTGCCAGTTCCCTTGACCTAATATTCCCTGGTTAACAAGTTCTGACTTTCATTCAAGTTTCACTTTAGCTAAATCATGATATTTATAAGACAGAATGAAACAATCGCATGCCTCATGGAAGCAGAAGGGAGGGATTTGGGCCATCAAAAATGCAAATGAGCACTGGGAAAAAAGCAAAACTTGACCTATTCATTCCTAACCTTCACTTCCTATTTTAATTTCTAAGGGTTTATTGGGAGAAGGAAAAGTAAACAACTACAGGAAATGATTAAGGCCGTTGGTAATTTATCTAGTCTCTTCATAAGATTAACTAATAAACATAAATAGGTGTTTGCGGGCCCAATCAACTGGTTTGTGGGTCAGTAGGGTTCTTGATTCTATTTGCCTTTTTGTTAGCTGCTAACTCCAGCAGCCTATCCCACAAATTACTGAGTTAATATATTCTGTGGAATTTAAGAGCCCCCAGGCAATGGGTAATTGTGCTCACCAAGCAATGCCTAATTTAACTCAAAAATGAGAGAAAAATTTTAGAGGTTAGAAAATTATTGCATATATGTCCTCTTTGACTCCCAATGTTTATATATTTATTTATTTCTCTTCCTCTCTCCTGCATTTCCACTACTTTTTTTTTTTTTTCTTTTTTCTTTCTTCCATATTTATGGTAAGACATCAGTCATCTCACGGGTGTTATTAAAAACCCAAGAGCTTATTCACTCTCAGCTCCTATGAAGGATAATTTTTCTCTTGTTTCATCACATTTCCTGGGGATTACTTAAGCTGTAATGATCCACCAAGTTCCCCATTGTGTAGAATCCATTCAATCAAGTTGCTTTTGAATCAAATGCAGAAATTGACTCCAGTTGTCAACCCAGGGTGTTCCTAACTCAAAACCAACAGGAAGCCCAGTGAAGTCATAGAGAAGAGGGAGTGGATAAGGAAGGGGATTAGATGCCAAGAAATAAAGCCCTTTTCATGGTAAGAGAACTCAAGCAACCACAAACCGATAAGGAAAGCCCTCGGGCTGCCTTCCCAAAGAGATGCCAACAAGGAAAGCTGATTCTGGATTTAGAGGAAGTGGCTGCCTGCCAGAGAACAGAGAGGCCGCATGGAACACCAGAGAGGCAGCCTGGGGTGGGCAAAGCATTGAAGCCCCTGAGTCAGAGCTCTAACATTTAGTCTTGGATTCTCTACACTAGCCTGGCAGTCTGTACCATTCAGCTCACCTCTCTGAGTCTCAATTGCCTCATCTGTACAATGTAGATGATACAAATCTACTCTAGGGAACTACTCTCAGGCTCAAATGAAATTAAGTAGTAGCAGCCCTTCCTAAAGCAGAATGTGGTTTGTAAATGTTAGTGTGTGTGCATGCGTGCCCAGCAGTATGTGACCCGATGGACTATATAGCCCACCAGGCTTCTCTGTCCATGGAGTTTTCTAGGCAAGAATACTGGACTGGGTTGCATTTCCTTCTCCAGGGGATCTTCCTGACCCAGGGATCAAACCTGCATCTCTTGCATTGGCTGGCAGATTCTTTACTGCTGAGCCACCTGTAAAGTCCATTATTTACATAATTTTTGTTTTGTTTTTAAATACTTATTTGGCTGCACTGGCCTTAATTGCAGAATGTGAGATCTAGTTTCCTGACCATGAATTGAACCTGGGCCCCCTGCATTGGGAACATGGAGTATTAGCCACTGGACCACCAGGGAAGTCCCACATCAGCTTTTTTTTTTTTAAGGTAAAGGTTTTAACACAGAATGTATGACTTATCTGGAAGTCTTGATAAGGTTTGGATGATCTGAGGGCTGGACAGTGTCACAAAACACTCAGGTTCTTTCTAGCTCTGTTCTGCTAAACACAGTGTCAGCTCCATCCTAAGGCTGTTTGCCCCATGGTTATAAGATGGCTATATGTATCAGTTAGGGTCCTATGCTTTCGTGTTCCTGTCCACAGAGGGGCCAGTGAATGGGGATGGGGAAGAGAGGAAGTGAAAGATGCGTTCCCAAGCCATTGAACCAAAGCTTTCTTTTCTGTCTGTATGAAAGGATCTATGTCATTGACCCTGAGCTGTCACACAAAGAATGCTGCACTTTGAGTTCCTGAATCTGTTGCTGATAAGGGGAAGAAGATTGCCATGATCCGCTGAGATGAATCAGGCTCCCCCCTCTCTGGAGCTGACTTCACCACCACCACCACCACCACCCCTAACCCCCATTGCTGCTACACACAGGAGAGGCAGTGGAGTGGACGCAACAGCCTGCGTGCCCCAGGGGAAACCTTCTTGATGAGACTGGTGTGTCACTTCTGCCGGAAACATCAGCATCTTATCAAAGCAGGAAACGAGACAAGGCAATGAATATCTGAAATTTTAGATTTCAAAGGTCTGACTGACTCTAAAGTCATATCCTAGAAATGTTAGACTGAATTTCCAGAGGAAAGGTGACTTCCCAAAGTCAGTGTAAGGGAAAGAAGGGTCCAGAGTGCAGGTCAGTCCAGGAGGAGTTTTACCTAAAGAACCATTGTTAGACATGCATGGTCCAGAAAGGACAAGTGTGGGGCTGAGGACAAGAGGACTCAGAAATTGGATCAAGGCCGAGAAATGGCAAAATGAAGACAAGATGAAAGTGTGAATGTTAATCAAGCCTAGAAGGTGGGAGTCAGCCTGAGGGACCAGAAGATTCTGAAATTAAATCAGAAAGACCCGGGCATGGGATCTTTGGGAGCAAGCCGAGCAGTAGTAATATATCCTCAGAGGAGCCACTAGGCCAAGACTCAGCCAATTTGGAGGCAGCATTTATAACTACCAGTAGGAAAGGAGAATGTTCACTTTTGTTTTAATCATGAAGGGTGCTTCTTTTTTATGTATCACTTTGTATGAATAACTCAACAAACTAAATTATCTCACAAAGAGGACACCCTCTACAAAAAGAGTGCTTAACTGAAGCAGAAATTACGTGGAAATGCAGTGTAAAATGGGTTTTGGAGATCTCTAATTTACCAATATATTTTGTGGAACTAAGCATAACTCTTTTCCAAACTCTTCCACCCTGTCTTGGTGGCATTTGTAGGTAATTATACCCAGGTAAGTCTGCTTTGAATGTTGCCTAATCAAACACCTTTCTGTATGTGCCACCACGCCTTACATTTCAAATGACAAAAACTCAAACTAGCTCTTGCAAAAAGGGCAACCCTTTACTTCTGGAAGGTCTAGAATTATCACTGATGGAGACACAGCTGGTGTCAGGATTTAAATTAGGTCTTCAGGATTCCATCTCTCTAGACCTCGCAGCTTTTGATCCAGCTTGGCTTTATTCTTCAACCTGTGTCTCTCCAAGATGGCCTCTGGTCATCTTTACCACCAGTAGCATCCTCTCAGTTTAGCCACTCCGGCAGGAAACGGTTAATTCCAACTGAGACATTTTAGGGGAGGCAGTCAGTGGTTGGGTCAAACTGGTCCACGTGACAATCTCCGAACCAATCACTCTTCAGTTCAGTTCAGTTCAGTCGCTCAGTCTTGTCCGACTCTTTGCAATTGGTAGAGCTGTACCAAAAAGATACTCTTGAGCGTTGTGCCCCACTCCTGCGGTGAGAGGAGGGCACCAGCCCCACCAAGTTCACATGCAATGGGCATGTCAGCACCCAGCGGAAATCAAAGGGCTGTGATGAGAAGGACACTGGAACAGTAACGGTGGCAGCTAGAGGCCAGTCCTCACAGTCTCACCCATTCTTAGGTCTTAATCTTTGTGCATGACTTCTCCAAAAGTCATTTAAATATGTTCAGCTTCCCACCTTGAATCTATAATAAAATCATAGTAATTTCCATCCACCCAAATGAGAGTGATGTGTAAAAATCACCTAATAGATGAAGAGTTCAGCAAATTGAATATCACAAAATGTTTAACAACAAACGTTACAAAACAGACCGGGAATACTACTGTGATGAAAGTGTTTACTAACCTCAATGAAGTTTAGCCTAATTAGATGGTAATCACACTGGGCCAGTACACAGTGTTCATACATAAGAAACAGGAGCAGCCAACGTTTGATCTGAGCTCCGATAATCCTAGCTGGGTTCTCCTTTTAGACACATACGTCTTCAAAGGAGGAATCTTTTTACCTAAATGTTTTTTTATGTGCTGTGCTCCTTTATAATTAGCTTTGAAGGATTAAAAATTCACCAAATCATATCATACAAGCCTGGATGTGTTCCAGCCTGCCTCAATGTCTTTTAAATAATTCTCCATTAAAATTCTGCTTTCAGCACTCGAACAAGTGAGCAGGGCTGCTGAGGCAGAACAAGATTGGTTTTATTGACAGGTTTTACTGCTATCTGTTATCCAGCTGTGGGTTTCACTGATCGTTTATCACAGGGCAATTAAAGACGTTGCTCCTTAGACACACGGCTAGCTTGTTTAACTCAAAGTCATTTTGCTAATTAGAAATTACTATATTTGATATGCATAGCTCTGTAAAAATCCTCTCCAAAGACTGGCTCCACATTCACATCTCAGAGAAACTTGCCCAATCGAAAGGATGTTTGGACACAAAGATGTACAGAATACTTCAACTGTAGAATCGTCACCTGATCACATACAGCAGTTATAATACTCACATTAAAAAAAGAACAATAGGGACTTCCCTGGCAGTCCAATGGTTGGGACTTTGCTTTCCAATGCAGGGTGTGGGTTCGATCCCTAGTCAGGGAACTGGGATCCCATGTGCCCTGGGGCCAAAAAACCAAAACATGGAACAGAGGCAGTGTTGTAACAAGCTCAGTAAAGACTTTAAAGACGGTCTACATTAAAAAAAAAAAAAAAAAAACTACTTAAAAAAAAAAGCTCACTTACATGGAACAGTAAATTACAACTAAAAACTAGAATGGTTGCAAAAGTAAGCAAAATGCAAACAATTTTTTAAAACCTAGTTACCTTCAAAGTGAAAAGTGAGGCCTCAAGACTATAAAATTCAAAACTGTTTGATTAATAAGACTACGTGTTGTCCTTATGAAAAAATAAACACGAGCTCTTTTTTTTTTTTTTTTGCAAATGAATATTATAATTCTCCCTGAAAGACATTGGCCCTGAGCCCAAAAGAAGCACGAAGCAAATGGCAACCTATTTGTGGGGCTGCAATGAGCTGCCTTTTCTGTAATTGCCTCTGCCCCAGGGACGCCTGACCTTGCTTATCTGAGCATGAACTCGCCACTGAGTTCAGTCTGGCCGCTTCGTATCTGCACATGCTGGCTGGTAAATTAAGCAGGCTTCTCCAGGCAGGTGGCCTGGCTTGTATATGCACCGCCTTTGTAGCCCAGTGACAAACCTTGGTGTTATCGTGGGTGTTACCCACCAAAATCCACAGAGACATGGGAGAAATCCGTTGGTCTTCAGTCACAAGGGAAAAGGGGCACATTTACCCTAGGCTCTTTTATTTTGATTTATTTCTATGGTCCTTCTATTTCATACTAGAGTATATATATGGTCAAGGTAAAAGAGTCATGATTACAATTCTCTATTTGGAGAAGGAAAGGGTTATATATCTAGTTCTTGTTCCATATGCATTTGTGTTTTCCCCTGACAGAAGAAAAGAGAGATTAGCAAACCACCTCACAAAAAGCTATGCCTCGTGAATGGAAAGAAAGATCTAGATCTGAAGAGTAGCTTAGGAACCGCGTCCCTTTGAAAATAGATACTCTCTCCTTTTCATTCTGTCTCTAGTGCCTAGAACATACCTGGCACGTAAATATTTGCCTACGGATGATCAAACAGCAGTTCTCAGAACTATTTGATTCCTAACAGGAGCTCAGCTACTGCCACCTCATCAAACCTCCTCCTCCAACTGTCACAGCCTTTGGAAGAAGGGAGTTCTGATCTGCACAAGCCCTGGTGAGCATACCCTACTTGAAGCCTTAATGTGATCCAGGAATCATCAGGATACAGAGTCTGTCTTGTGAGGCTTTGGGAAGGAAGTAGCAATTGGGCTGGATTTTACATCTCAGCAGTGAAGGGTGGAAGGAAAGATACTTCAGAAGGGAAAACATACAGAAGTGAAAAATCACCTGGGAGGAACTAGACATTCTGAAAAACCATCTTTTGTGATCTGCTCCCCAAGTTAGCTCAGATGTCAGATTGGTTGTGTGAGATGACTTACACACGCCAGGAAATAATACTACAACTTGATTCCCAGGTCCAGTCTGTTTCTCCCTGCTGGGCACAGAGAAACTTCATCCCCCAGGAGTTTGGCCTCAGCCGGGAGCATAGGGAGCCATGTACCTGCTGTTAATCCTTTGTGAAATCCCAGCTTGATCAATGATCACACTGGGTTTTTGCTGAGAGAACTAGACACTAAATCTTACATAACTGAGATCTGAGATAATTAGAGGGACATACTGTGCAGGTTCAAAATGTGTCATGGATGCCTTGATGTTTCAAAGTAAACAACCAGAGGCCCTGATTTTTTTTTTTTTAAGTGACTGTTTAGGAAAATTGAAGCCCAAACCATAAGTTGAGGGCCTTGAAAGTGAAAGTGTTAATCACTCAGTTGTGTCTGACTCTTTGCGACCCATAGACTGTAGCCCACCAGGCTTCTCTGTCCATGGAATTCTCCATGCAAGAATCCTGGAATGGGTAGCCATTCCCTTCTCCAGGGGATCTTCCCAACATCGGGATCAAACCCTCATCTCCCACCTTGCTGGTAGATTTTTTACCATCTGAGCTACCACGGAAGTTCAACTCATCAGATACTCAGTAAGTAAGCGACTCTTGAAAACCTTTCTCTTAATAACTCAATGGGCACCAGACAGCTGAAATGAATGTCAGCCTGACACCACAGCAAGATCTTGGAAACCCTTTTGTCTGGAAAGCACTGGGGAATTTTGTGGTGGCCTTTGGGGACTGGAAGTACTTCCATCAGTTCAGTTCAGGTCAGTTCAGTCACTCAGTCGTGTCCAACTCTTTGCGACCCCATGAATTGCAGCACGCCAGGCCTCCCTGTCCATCACCAACTCCTGGAGTTCACTCAAACTCATGTCCATCGAGTAGGTAATGCCATCCAGCCATCTCATCCTCTGTCCATACCGGTTGTTAAATAGTTATAATTACAACTGATATGGATACTTCCATACTGATTGGAGAAGACTCTTGAGAGCCCCTTGGATTGCAAGGAGATCAAACCAGTCAATCCTAAAGGAAATCAACCCTGAATATTCACTAGAAGGACTGATGCTAAAGCTGAACCTCCAATACATTGGCCACCTGATGGGAAGAGCTGACTCACTGGAAAAGACCCTGATGCTGGGAAAGACTGAAAGCAAAAGGAGAAGAGGGCAGCAGTGGCTGAGATGGTTAGATAGCATCACGAGTTCAATGGACATGAGTTGCAGCAAACTCCAGGAGATAGTGAAGGACAGGGAAGCCTGGTGTGCTGCAGTCCATGGGCTCACAAAGAGTCAGACGTGACTGAGCATCTGAACAACAAAATGGAAGCATCAGGTACAATCAGGTACAATCACATGAACTTCCTGGTATTTAACCATTTGGGGCTACAAAACTCATGATTTCATGGAATGCAGCCTAAAACCTCACTATTTTAATAACTGGCACAGTCATATCAAAGTGTATGTGGGGATTATGTCTCTCTGCAAATAAGCAAAGTTTGACACTTTGGTTGTGTTTACCCAGCACAAGTAGATATGATCTGACAGGTATCTAGTTGATTTCACCCATCGAGGCAACCGGCAACTCCAAGCAAAAACTGCTGGGGCTAGGAGCTCAATCGACAGCATACCTTTCTCCACACCACACCACAGAACCATGAAAATAAGCATTTGTTGAGCTTACACGTAGTTCCCAATGTCATTCTAAGACCTTAATTTGAACAAACTCCTTAAATTCTCATACAACCCTATGGGGCAGGTTCCATCATCATCCTCATCTTACAAATGTGGAAACTAAGATGGAGAATAGATCACTTTTGCAAAGTCCCAGGTCAAGAGTGGCAGAGGCACTTGTGCACCCAGCCAGTCTGCCTCCAGAATCTCTATAAGCATTTCAGACTCATACTCGAGCTACTGGAGGTAACAGAGGAGGAAGACCACAGAGATGATTGGACACCAAAATGGCAGCCTTATGACTGAGAAGAGCTGAACTGGAGTGCACAGTTTATTTAGTACCCCTACAAAGAATTGTGAACACCAGCCCTTAAAATGGAGAAAGAAATGGCAACCCACTCCAATATTCATGCCTAGAAAATCCCATGGACAGAGGAGCCTGGCAGGCTACAGTCCATAGGATCAAAAAGAGTCGGTCACAACTTAGTGACTGCTGCTGCTGCTGCTAAGTCACTTCAGGCGTGCCTGACTCTGTGCGACCCCATGGATGGCAGCACACCAGGCTCCCCCGTCCCTGGGATTCTCCAGGCAAGAACACCGGAGTGGGTTGCCATTTCCTTCTCCAATGCATGAAAGTGAAAAGTGAAAGTGAAGTCGCTCAGTCGTGTCCGACTCTTTGCAACCCCATGGACTGCAGCCTACCAGGCTCCTCCGTCCATGGGATTTTCCAGGCAAGAGTACTGGAGTGCATTGCCATTGTCTTCTCCAACTTAGTGACTAAACAACAACAAACCCCTGAAACGGAGAGATTTGCCCAATCAGTGTCTACCACAGTTCAAAATTGTGGGTCTCCCTCAAAGGGGCAGGTGGCTCTGCAGACAGAGAGGAACATATGCATTTTGACACCAGTTCAGTTCAGTCTCTCAGTCATGTCTAACTCTTTGTGACGCCACGGACTGCAGCCTGCCAGGCTTCCCTGTCCATCACCAACTCCTGGAGCTTACTCAAACTCATGTCCATTGAATCTGTGATGCCATCCAACCATCTCATCCTCTGTCATTCCTTTCTCCTCCCACCTTCAATCTTTCCCCGCATCAGGGTCTTTTCCAATGAGTCAGCTCTTTGCATCAGCTAGCCAAAGTACTGGAGTTTCAGCTTCAGCATCATCAGTCCTTCCACTGAATATTCAGGACTGATTGTGCCAGCAGGCTGGATGGAAAAGAGAAACACCAGAGAGAGGCTGAGCTGAGCAGGAGTGCCTCTTCTCAGAGTCAGGAGGCCCAGAGCCCCACCTCCTCCCATGAAAAGTTGTGGCCTCTTAACAAGAGGTCCCTGGAGAGAATCCCAGGGGCCTATGAAATTGGAAAGAGGAAAAATTTCTTTATTGTCATCGACCTCTCTCCAACCTACTAACCTCTAGCTGAAATTCAGCATTTCCTTATGTTATGGAAGGAGAGAGAAAGCCAGACTCACATAAGCAGCACATGTGACTCTGTCAGGTGTGTTCCCAGCACGTTACTACCCTGGAAAGGTCTGGAAGCTCATTCATGGGTATCAGAACTTCAGAATCACCGAGGTTCAGACCTGCTGTTCTGCCTTGTTATTTAGGGCACTCCAAAATCAATGCAGATGGTGATTGCAGCCATGAAATTAAAAGATGCTTACTCCTTGGAAGGAAAGTTATGACCAACCTAGATAGCATATTCAAAAGCAGAGACATTACTTTGCCAACAAAGGTCCATCTAGTCAAGGCTACAGTTTTCCAGTGGTCATGTATGGATGTGAGAGTTAGACTGTGAAGAAAGCTGAGCACCAAAGAATTGATGCTTTTGAAGTGTGGTGTTGGAGAAGACTCTTGAGAGTCTCTCAGACTGCAAGGAGATCCAACCAGTCCATTCTAAAGGAGGTCAGTCCTGGGTGTTCTTTGGAAGGACTGATACTAAAGCTGAAACTCCAGTACTTCGGCCACCTCATGTGAAGAGTTGACTCACTGGAAAAGACTCTGATGCTGGGAGGGATTGGGGGCAGGAGGAGAAGGGGATGACAGAGGGTGAGATGGCTGGATGGCATCACCAACTCAATGGACATGAGTTTGGGTGAACTCCGGGAGTTGGTGATAGATAGGGTGGCTTGGCATGCTGCAATTCATGGGGTTGCAAAGAGTCAGACACAACTGAGTGACTGAACTGAACTGAACTGAAGAAACATATATGCTATTATATCATAACTTTTCATGGTTTTTTTTCCTAGTATTTTGAAAATGGCATTTAGCTATAATTAATTTCCTCTATGCCTCTAAATACCATATCGTATACATTTAAAAACATTATTCTCTGAAGGGGTCCATAGGCTTTGTCAGACTTCCTAAGAGAGCCCCCCCCCCACCCCCGCCACCCGTGCCACAAAATATATGAATCTCTGCTCTGATTGAAGACCCTCCACATAGAAAAGTGAGGCAATAGAAGTGGAGCTTTCACCTTAAGAGATATTATATGTGTGTTCGTGCTCAGTCATGTCTGACTTTTTGTGACCCTGTGGACTGTTGCCCACCAGACTCCTTTGTCCATGGGTTTCTCCAGGCAAGAGTACTGAAGTGCGTTGCCATTTTCCTTCTTCAGGGGATCTTCCCCATCCAGGGAATGAACCCATGTCTCCTGCACTGGCAGGCAGGTTCTTTACCACTGCACCACCTGGGAAGAGATGTTAGTAAATCATAAATAACTAAATAATCTTATTCCTTCAGATTTGATATCTCCTTCCTCATTTCCCTTAATCCAGTCATATCTGTCCATCAATGTCCTCAAAAAATTAAGTCTGTGTGAAGGAAGGCTATGATACAAGACGGCTAGGTTGGAGATTTTTTTCTTTCTAGCCTTTCTCTGATCAAAAATTGCCTATAAACTGTGCAAAAGTGTTCAATGCATGTTTTTATTTTCAATTCATATATTTCTACCCTGTATCGCTCCAGAAATATTTTTAGGGATTATTAGAATGAGTGAGTGTCTTTTGGGATCAGCAAGGCGATCTTATTAATTATAGTGATGGGCCATTCGGCAACTCCTAGGAGCTTTGCCCTAGACTCTCCCCTCAAGCCCTGCTTTCGTTACAGGTCCCAAGTGCAAGTTCTTCCCAGAGCAAACAGCTAAGAAACAACGAGCACCAACATTGAAAGCCATTTAATTTCTACTTGATAAGGAATAGATTTAGAAATTCTTGCTCCAGATACTACTTTTATTCCAACTGTGTATTAATATCAGGAAAGTTCTTTCCCAGTAAGTTTGGAATTTGTGTCTCACGGAAGATGACCCACTTCTCTGTAGACGTCTTGGTGGAATTAGACTCAGGTTTACCCTGAATGGCCATGACCAAGTAGAGTTCCCACTTCGTTCCCATAAAAGGTCCCATTTTTTACCATAATTTCTCATGTCCAACTAGGAGACTGAAATTAAGAGAGAGAGAAAAAAAAGAAAAAGCTTCGTGAGTGTGTGTTTAGTCCCCCAGCCATGTCCCATTCCTTGTGACCCCATGGACTCTGCCAGGCTCCTCTGTCCATGGGATTCTCCAGGCAAGAATACTGGAGCGATTTGCCATTTCCTCCTCTAGTGGATCTTCCTAACCTAGGGATCGAACCTGGGTCTCCTGCATTGCAGGCGGATTCCTTTACCACTGGGTCACCTGGGAGGCTAATTGATTTAACGCTGACCTTGTCTTAAATATTCACCCGTATTTGATTGGTCTTCAAGTAGCCTCTTTCTGGAAATTTATTTTTTTTGATTTAAATGACTGCCCAAATAGTTGCTCCTAAGATTCAAGCCTTTGTCTTCCTCAATCATATTATTAATCCAATTCCAAATCATCAAATCATATCATGACACACAATGATGTCATTTGTATAGCTATTCCGAAGGTCTTTATTTTTTAGTATTAACTTTCTTTTCTTTTTTTTTTTTTTTGGCTTCTTTGAGGGCTTCTCTCTAGTCCTGGTGTGTGGGCTTAGATGCCCTGCAGCATGTGGGAATCTTAGTTCCCTGGCCAGGGATTGAACCGTGTCCCCTGCAGTGGAAGGCAGATTCTTAATCCCTGGACCACCAGGCAAGTCCCCTTGTCCTTATGAATTTGATTCGTTCTCTCCCAAAACTCTGCTGTGAGGGAAAAAAAGAATACATAAATGGGTTTCCTGCCCTATCTCTGCCAAATATAAGCAGCGAGGACATGACCAAAAGCAAGCAAGTTTTTGTCCTAGCTGACAGTAGACACGCCCAGGCCGCACCAAGCCTTGCCGGGACGCACTCTGGAAGGATCGTTCTTTATCTGGTCAGCCTTCTGGGAGGATCTGAGACTCATAAGAATTTCATTGATTCCATCTGGTACAAATATGTCTGTAAAAAATCCGAACAGACTCTTCTACTCAAGACTTTATAAAGAGTCCATTGAGAGTGATGAAACCCACACTATGAAGTAAAAAAACTGGAGAGAGGTGACTAACTAATTAGTGTAAGAATGTGTGCACACACACCAGCAGAACCACAGCTAGCACCACCACACCCCGAAAATAAACATCAGATACTGTTCTATGAAGTTCTGGTGTTCACGTCCAAGCCTTCCTTCACTAAG
The DNA here is from genome assembly GCF_029378745.1 of Bos indicus. Lineage (NCBI taxonomy): Eukaryota > Metazoa > Chordata > Mammalia > Artiodactyla > Bovidae > Bos > Bos indicus. The sequence goes on from NC_091761.1 coordinate 114,829,069, forward strand.
TGAAGGACCTGTCCCTGGCCATGCCTGTGTGCATCCTTTGCTGCTGCCCTGGTTCCATTCTGTCACCTGAAGACCCATTTCCAGGAGTTCTGGGAATGTTTCTCTGTAGCAAGGCATTTTCTATCCGCTGCACAGATCTTCAGTCTGCAGTTGCCTTAAGTGGCCATTTCAGGTGTTCGGTCTTTATCAAGCAGAGCCCTACTGGGATTGTTGCATTCGCTGCCCTCTGAAATACAGCACTTGTTTGACAGGGCTCTGTGGCTAGGCTTGGTTGTGGCCACTCCAGCTCTTTCTGCCTCTTGAGGGATCTCACCCTCTGAGGCTCTGTTCAGCCTCCTCCAAGGGACTGCAGCGTTTGGGAGGGTTTTTAAAGCAACTGATTTTAACTTACAGATTGGATCCAAACTGAAAGAGGTTTCCCAGACATGGAATTCTTGATCGTCCCTGGCAGGCACATTATACAGACTCCCAGGAGCCCAGGCTCAAGGCTTTAAGAGTTTAACCCCTTTGTTCCCATGGACTGTTTGGCGACACCAGGGGTTCTCATCCATGGGGTCAGGACATCATGGGTTTTAGGTATAAGATGTATTGAAAAGAGTTCACTGCTAATATTGCAAAATAACTGACTGACTTAATAAGAACCAATTCCAAGTTATTCCTTAACAATGGCAATTATATTTAACACTCACCCTTTCTTTAATGGGAGAGAGAGCTGTACATGTCAGTACTGGGAATAAACCATAGCCTAAGGCCTATTTTATCTATGCCTCAGGCTTTTAATTCTTGTGACCATAAAAAACTTACTGTCTATAATTCCAGATTCCACTCTCCTCCTGTTCTGATGTTTCAATGAAATCTGAGCACATCCAGGCAGAATGCAGCATATGGAAGTGTCAGCTCATCATAGCAGGTGAGTGATGAAGGGGGAGAGAAGAAAGTTCCAAATGCCTGAGTACTCTTGTTGATCAGTTTTGTAATCAACCTGCATAACACAAACCCAGAAATATCCATTCGAAATCTGACCAGAAGAAATTGCCAATATTAGACCATTTTTGACCCACAAAAGCAGCACTTTCACATGGGTCCATTTAATATCATTCACAGTGCATTAAAACAACCTGGGAAAGAGACCAAGAAAAATCATCCAGCCCTACCCGATAGGTCTGCATCAAGGAAAAGAGGCTGCCCACAATGTTTTTGTTTTGTTTTGTTTTATTCCATTTTTAACCAAGAGGACTTCAACAATATACAGTGCTATAAAAGTTTCCTTGTTTTTATCCATGTTTGGCTATATACATCTGAGAATAGCAATGGAATTTCTTCCTCGGCTCTGGGCCCTTCATCACTCTAAAAAAACAACAACAAAAAGTGCATCAACAGAATTTAAGAATGGTTGGTCTAAGTCCTCTTGAAATGGAAAGCTATTATTTTAAAGTTTCTGAGGAATAAACGATCCCTTAACTTAAACTTTTCTGACTGAGTTGCCCCGATCAGTACAGGGTGCTATTACAGCTGCCACTATAATTTTGACCCCAAAATACAAAGAAAAATGAGATAATGTGCAAGATGGGCTTAGAAGAATGATTCTATTCTTTTCCTATTTTTGTTGTGTTTTCGTTTCTCAAGTTAATCTGATTGCTGTTGTTGCAAGGAGGGTATTCATCGAATATATCATAAATACGTATTACCAGGCTCAAAGTTCTTCAATGTGGGGAAAAGTTCCTTAACTTATTTACCTGTATATATGGAACTAGGTAATACTCCATTGCCTAGATCATAACAATTACTATTTCCAAACAAAGGTGTGACTGTAAATAGTTTAAATACTTTAGGATTAGTTTTTAATCCTAAAAGTCCACAGACACAGAAATTCTCAGCTCCTCAGGTCTTGCCTTTTAGTTACAAACTAAACTCTACACATTGTGGAAATACCTTAAACATTTTATCAAGACCAGTGAGGATCAGAACACGTATTAGGAGATGTCCTTACCTGCTGACATTTCCAAAGGATTTCAGTCCTCTAGGAAGAAGGAAAAAATGGAGAGGGGGAAGAAAGATGTTTAATTGGTTGTTCCTTGACTGCTGAACAATATCCATGCAATTTATCTTTTCAACACAACGGTGGCAGTGTTGATGGTGTGAGTCTGCGTGGCTGCTGTAACAAAACACAGCAGACCGGGTGGCTTAAACAGCAGACATTTATTTCTGGAGACACAGTTCTGGAAGTCGGCAGGTCCGAGATCAAGGCGCCAGCTGATTGAGTTCTTCATTAGGGACCCCTTCCTGGCTTGCAGTAGCTGACTTCTTACGTCCTCACAAGGTAAAGAGAGGGAGAGGAGAAGGGGGAGCAAGGACTCTGCTGTCTCTGACTCCATCATGCAGCCTCTTCCCTCATGACCTCATCTAAATTGGGTCTAAAGATCCAACAGTGCTCTCAGTCATCTCCAACTTTGTTGTGACCCCATGGACTGTAGCCTACCAGGTTTCTCTGTCCATGGGATTCTCCAGGCAAGAACACTAGAGTGGGGGTGCCATTTCCTCCTTCAGGGGATCTTCCTGACCCAGGGATTAATCTGAGTTTCCTGCATTGGCAGGCAAACTCTTTACCTCTGAGCCACCTTGGAAGCCCCAAATGCTGCTACTTTGAAGGTTAAAGCTTCAACATGTGACCTTGGCAGGGTTGGGGTGGGGAGGACAAATCAGTCCACAGCGCTAGTTAACAACAACCAAAAAAATCTTCAAAGTTCTAATTCATTTAAAAAGCAGCTTTCTAGATATCTGAATTTAACAAATGAAATACAAAGATGGCCATTCTAAAACAAATGTCTTCAATGTATGTGTAAATCTCACATGTATAGTAAACTATGGCCACATACCAACAAGTTTATATTACCCTTTCCTTTTAGTGTTTATATTTCCTTACTGCATACTTATTCTCCTGGTCCTTTTTTTAAAAAAAAAAAAAAAACAATTTGGCTTAGTGTGCTAAAAATAGCTTGTGTGCTCTGTTTTTCCTTCTAGCTTCATTGTTACTAACTGATTTCTAATAGTCTTGGAGACTGGGTAAATCTCCTGTGAATGCAGTAAGCATATTTGATTGAAACTGATGCAGATTATCACAGCCCTGGATTTGGGGGGCACAGTCCTTCCCACCCCTTGAGCCCTGCCACTCCACCCCTCCTTAATCAGATACTCTTTGGGGATTTATTTCTGCCCCTGTAGAATCTGGGTATTAAATGCTCTGAGTTGCTATAGTTAGAGAGGCTCTATTTTTAGTTACAAACTGTTTCCCTGAGATACATACAGCTGCTGATTAACACTAGGAGCCTTTCTAACAAAGCTTGTGTTCTCAACCTTCCTTTTCAATGCCCGATAGGCCTATAAGCGAAAATACAAACACTGGTTATATTTAGTTTTCTCCTCAACCATGTCAAACCCTAAATTGAGAGGAAGTTATAAATACCCTGCAAGGAAAAGGCACTCTCTTCTTTAAGTAGGATTTTAGTGCCCCGCAGTGTTGTGGTATAAAGGGTTGAGAGGAGCCTGTATTAAAATAAGAGATTGAGTACATTTAACCTTTTGAATGGCAACCCACTCCAGTATTCTTACCTGAAATATCCCATGGACAGAGGAGCCTGGTGGGCTACAGGCCCTGGAGTTGCAAAGAGTCAGACACGACTGAGCACCCAACAAGCGGGCAACCTTTTGAAAGTATTCTCCAATACGTGGAGTTGTTCACACTTTGTGGCACTTAAGATTATCTAAGACATAGTAAGCATTCATCCAATATTTACAGCATGCAGAAGAACTGACCCTATGTAGCAGATATTCCAAAAAGGCTTACTGCTTGAGTGAGTACATCCTTTGGCACAGTTAACCCTTTGAGATCAGAGAGAACCTTCTCTGAAAAGAATTCCTTGGAAAGGTGGACATCGCCAACCCACAAAGCATCCAACACGTTTCCAGCAATGAATCCAACCATCCGTTTGCAAGGTGTTTCAGCTACATCCTTGGTGGTGATAAGTTTCTACTTGCAGAGACGCAAGGAGAGGCAAGCTGGGTTTGGAACTCCTGGCTTGTGAAAATTCTGGTACCCACCACCAGCCAGTCACCCCGTGATCATCCCTTCTCACTCCTCACCAGCTTGTAATTCATTTCCTAATTTCTCTTGGGGGCCCGGTGATGAGCACCTGGAACCCACCCAACGCTGTCTGCACCACCTCTTTCATCCTTCTCTAAGGGGTCCCGCACATCATGACCACCCACACCCTCAGGCTTTCACTGCTCACTGCAGTTGAGGGTACATTGTAACATGAGGGCAGTGGCCTGGCACTCTGCAGGCTTTTCTTTTAAATCCAGGCTCATCTCCTTTTACCTGGAAGCAGGTTAGGGAGTGCTTTGAGTGAGTTGTTTCACCTCTAAACTTTGATTTCCCCATCTGCAGCATGGGAGGAAAAACCTACTTCATGATAATGATGCAAAATAATTAATGTAACTATTCTAGTTCAGTTCCCAGTGCTGGAAGGAAATGCTCTGTAAGTGGGCACCCATGTTACTCACAAGTCTGTAAATTTCCCCTCATCATCATCCAAAACCTTGACATCTTCCTTTTCTCTCAACTTCTATTATGCATTAGTCTCTCCGCCTCCCCCAATTTTTCCTTTCTTTCCTGCTCTTTGCCCAACTCAGAAATCAAAACAAGGCTCTTACTGATCCTGATAACAACAGTACTGATACAGCCACAGACAAGAAAAGGGAAACCATCAACTCTGAAATAAAGTATTTGAAGTGAAATATAGGACTAGTGTTAATAAGTCCAAGCAGCCTTAAAAATAAGTTCAAAATACCAAATAACTTCTTTAGAATGTTCCCAGAAGTCTCTTCTACTTCTAAGTTTAATCTGCTTTTCTTTGAGCAGTCAACACTTCAGAACAAACTGAAAATATATTGGTTCTCATTCAATTTTTTCAAACTTCAACCATATTTTTGGAGAGTAGTATCAAGTAATTAGGACTTTGCAGGTGGTTCAGTGGCTAGAGAATCTGCCTGCCAATGCAGGAAATGCAGGAGATCGGGTTCTATCCCTGGGTCAGGAAGATCCTGTGGAGAAGGAAGTGGAAACCCACTCCAGTATTCTTGCCTGAAAAATCCTATGGACAGAGAAGCCTGATAGGCTACAGTCCATGGGGCTGCAAAGAGTCAGACACAACTCAGCAACTGAGCACACACACAGCAAATAATTAACATTGCTGAGTTTTGATCCAGTCTTCCATTAACAATGAGTATTCCAGAGAGATATTTTCTACTGTCTTTACTGCAAATATACCATCATCCTCTCCATAATGAGCAAAATAGACTGCTAGAGTTTAGCCTTAGAAATAAGTAAATTATATAAGCACTTCCATAGAGAGCACCGTGCAGACTCTGAATAAGTGAGTTACGGCTACATACGACATGACTTGGTAGCAAGTTGAAGCCTGTGCCGTTAAGCATTTTCCCACACCTAGCACATCTTCCTTTCTCTGTTTTAGAGAGAAAAATGTTTTGTTTTTCTAAGATGTCTTGGAAAGGAGTTAGCTCCCCAACACAGATAAAAGTGCAGGAACCCAGTATCCAGAAATGAATGACAATAGGAGAGAGATCCACTTGCTGAGACATTACCACTTTTCATCGTAGAGAATGTTTGGCCAAGAAATAATCATCAATCCTGCTCTAGGAATATCTGTAGCCTCAAGTTTGTTTTATTTGTTTTTTCATTTTTTTTCATTCTGATTTTTAATGAGGGACTTACCATGTTGCAGGAATGTGTTTTGCTTTCATAATCAGCATCGCAGCTTCCTGGGAAGACTAAATAGAATCTCCCAAATGTTAAACACACACAGCAGACACCATCTCCATCAATTTTAAGTAGCACATAAAGCAGGGACTCACATTCCTGCTGTGGTCCCTCTAGAACTGTGCTGTGCAGTATAAAATCTATTAGACACATGTGACTGTTTAAATTAAAATGAATTGAAAATAAGTAAAATGAAAGTTCAGTGTCTCTGTCTCCGTAGCCACATGTGGTTTGTGGCTACCATATTGGACAGTGCAGATATATAGGCCATTTCGTTCACTGGGGAAAGTGTTTGTTGAACAATGCTTCAACAGAATATGGATTTTTCATGAAAAAACATGGAGATCTACATTTTTGGATGCATGCATTTTGGGAGTGGATTTTCACTGCTCTGGTGTGTGCTGTGCTCAGCCACTCAGTCATGTCCCACTCTTTGTGACCCTGTGGACTGTAACCCACCAGGCTCCTTTGTCCATGGAATTCTCCAAGCAAAAATCCTGGAGTCGGTTGCCATTTCCTTCACCAGGGCATCTTCCCTACCCAGGGATCGAACCCACATTCCCTGCATTGCTGGCAGATTCTTTGCCACTGAGCCACCAGGGAAGCCCCTTCTGCACTGCTCTGGACCAGTGTTCAAATCAAGACTTCTCTATTTGAGAATTGTTCAAATCAGTTCTTCTCTGTACCACACGATCTTTTGCCGCTTGCCAGTGAGTAGCACAGGAGCGTCATCGCTCTTCTCTTCTGACATAGTGGCCTGTGGCCTCAGCAATAGCCAAAGTGGCATATTCAGACCTCTGACTCTCTTACACAATTTAGTGGGCCATGAGCTGCCAAGGAGTCAACCTTTGTTCTAAACCACTTTGTTAGCAAGCAAACTGAGCAAGGACAGCAACCCAGATATCATGTTCTCTCCAAATGCAACAGAGATTGTGAGTACATACCCAAGGTCAGCATACAATTCTGGAAATAAAGCTTCCTCAGCTTCCTGGGTGGCATTGAGGATACATACAAAAATGACTCGACATTTTCAAGTATGTTAGTACATGGACCACCCGCTCAGGACGGGAAGGCAGATAACAGAAAATTATTTCAGCCTTAGGATGGAGCCAACCTTTTTGAGTAGTCATCTCAGTTCAAGCTGAAAAATATTCTCCTGACTGCCCCCCACCCCTCTGTTATTTGGACATATTTCCACCTTCTAAAATGCACCTATTAAATTTGGTCACCCAATAAGCATTTTATTAAAAGTGGGTTGAGTTGGCTTTGACTTAAACTCTGCTGTGAGCTTATTAAATGAAAAAAACCTGCCATGAAGATCAAAGTTCCTTCTTTTAATTCCTTTAGATCCTTTGGGGAAACCAGCATTTATCTCTGTAAAGTTCAAGTCCGCATAACTAAGTCAGAGAGATCTGCATCCAGCCGGGGAAACTTGCATAGGCCACCTCCCCCTCCTCTCAGTCTTGGATCCTGGCTCCCTGCTTAGACTTCAGTTTGGAAGTGGCTGAATGAATTCACAAGTACTACTGTTTGCACTCTCACACACTGTTTAAAGGCAGAAGTATCAGGTTTCACAGCACTGTGAGGAAGTTGGCAACCACTTCAAAGAGATGTCCAAGCATCTATTACTTTATTAAGCAAGGGCAATAATGATCTACAAAGTGCCAACTTGCTCACTGTTTCCGGCTCTCTCTACATTACATTGCGAATACTGCAGGCTGTCTCTTCCTGCTTAAACACCAGTTAGGACGCTGCCTTTAAAATGCACTGTAGATCTGACAGCAATAATATAAAGTGCTAAAACCACATGGCTAAAGGATATATATGCTTGCAGAGCTACAGAGAGGTAGAAAAATCTGCTGTAAAATAATTTGTCTCTTGTCACTTTCTAGCTGTGTGCATTTTTATTCTCCCTCATTCCCTTCATTTTTGAGCTCTGTATATTTCTACAGATATTGTGAAACCCAATAATAATTACAAATGATTAGTCCCTACGGTAACTCAACAGACATTTAACTGTGTGTTTTCAATTAGTCCAATGCTCGGTAACCCAAGTGGAAGCAATATAAGTGCAAATATTCTGTACTCTATCCAAGGAATACACAATCCAATCTTAGAGCTAAGTCTAATCCATATTAAGCAACAATGATCCATTATAGATTAATTAAATGGAAATTTGGGAAAATGAATTATCTTTTCTGGTCTGTTTCTACTTTCATTGCATATGAATTCTAGGACGGTATAACCAGAGGGCTTCCATTATGTCTTACAGGCTGTAAGTCTTGTGGATGTTAAGACCCAGGGTGACAATTGAACTGCCATTCCTGAAACTTGACCTTGTCACTTTCAGCAAGGCTGGTTCTTACCAAGTGATCCCTCGTACTTAGGATCTATTTGTCAGCAGGAAGTGAAACTCTAGCCAGCCGATAATCTGCACTTACCTCTCCCCTCTCTGATGGTCCACACTGGGATAGATAAATGGAGGTAAATACTACCAAAGCCATGGTAACCAAATCTGCCTTTTTAATGCTATCTGTTAGCACTTGGTGCTGTCACAATCTTCTGTAAGCTCTTGTAAATGAGTCAATTATATGGATTCCAGACATTAAATCTGATTATTGGTCTTCCCTTTTGTATATAAAATAGAAATGGTTTGGTCATTACAATCCATCTCCCACCGAAAACTCTAATGTTGAAGAACATGGAAATGACATTTACCCAGGAAGGTAGAGATTATGATGACCTTAGCTCACCTGTCATCTGAGTATTTCAGAACTCAGGCCTAAGGCCAAAGTCTGTTTGAAGAGGATGGCTGGATATGGCAGAACAGAAAGGAACAGAAGTAGAATGGGTTACCATGTTTCCCCAAATCTCTTGTTCACATGATGTAGCCATGCCTGAGTTTTTTATTAAGCACAAAGGTTTTTATTAAGCACCTCCTTTGACCACACCAATAATGCTCATCTCTTTTTCTAGTGTTGTTCTTGAGTCAAAGACGTCATTTCTCACCCTCACAGCTAGTTGGTTCAATTCCAATAAATACAGAAACAGAGAACATATTTCCATATGCAAAGAGTTAGTGAAAAAAATTCAGAGAAATTAGAAAAAATTCCATATTCACAACTGTAAAGAGTGACTTATTAAAGTGTAACACTGACTTTTTTTAGACAATCATTTCTCCTAGTGGACAACATCTTTCAAAGCAATTGGCCTAGACTTATGCCAAAGAAACAATTCTCTTCAACATATTTCTAAACCCCGATTTTGGAGTTACCTTCAGCTCCAGTGTATGAGACGCCTCTGAAAGTCTAGCCCGTTACTTTAAAATCACACTTCAGTTGAGGCCCAAACTGTATTGCCTGATTTTGTCATTCATTCTGTTAACCCAGTGTCTTGGTTCATTCAGGCTGCTTATTATAACAAAATACCAGGGACTGAGTGGTTTATAAACAACAAACATTTATTGCTTACAGTTCTGGAGTGTGGCAAGTCCAAGGCACCAGCAGACTACATGTTTAGTAAGAATCTCCTTCCTGGTTCTTAGACTTTTCACTGTGGTGGAAGAAGAGGGGGAGCTCTCTGAAGTCTCTTTGATAAGGGCACTAATGCCACTCTTAATCCCATGAAAGCACTCATGACTTAATCACTTCCCCAAAAGCCCTACTTCCTAATATTATTACCTTGGGCTTTAGGATTTTTCCACATATAAATGGTGAGGGATGTGGAGAGGACCAGATTTAGTCTATAGCACCCAACTTGACCATGAACTATCATTGGCTTTTCCCAAAATATTATGCATGCTTTCCAATAATGAAAGATGCCCCCAGTGAGAAAGTTCAAAGGCACAAGTCACAATCTCTGAAGTTGGTTTCCAAAGGGGCATTTCACAATGATTTGAGCAGAGGTATTATTATTGAAAGTTTATTGTTCCCCAAAATAATTTCTCTAAAGTTATCATGTAAATATCTAAATATGATGTTGTAGTGTACCTCCCAACGTCATGGTTTTGCAATCTTCTCCATAAGTGATGTGCCCTGTAATGTACATTTCTCTACCACCATCATCCCTGCCCCATAGGTTTCATTTCTTTCTCCTTTAATCCTGTTCCCAAAGTCAAGTCTTACATTTTCCAGGAAACTTTTCCTGACAAACCAGCTTACCCTCAGCCAAGATTGCTTGCACATTTCTTTAGTTTTTTTTTTTTTTTCCTTTGTCTGTTTGAGTTATCATGTTGTTTTTCTGTGTGTTGTCTTTCAGTATATAGCTTCATATCTCCCCCATCAATTAAATTATAAGCTATTTGAAGGCAAAGATCTCTCTTGAGCTTCACTGTATTTGCCATATCATCCAGTGCTATACCTAGTAAGTCATAGGCCCTCAATAAAATTAAGCAATTTGATCCTTTTTCTATCCTACTTTTATCTAACATTTTCTCCTTAAGTTTTTTTGGCTTTTGTTGTTGTTCAGCTGCTAAGTCATGTCTGACTCTCTGCAACCCCATGAACTGCAACATGCCAGGCTTCTCTGTCTTTCACTATCTCCCAAGAGTTGCTCAAATTCATATTCATTGAGTCGGTGATGCTATCTAACCATCTCATCCTCTGCCAACCCCTTCATCTTTTGCCTTTTATCCTTGCCAGCATCAGTGTCTTTTCCAAAGAGTAGGGTCTTCTCATCAGATGGCCAAAGTATCAGAGCTTCAGCTTCAGCATCAGCCCTTCCAATGAACACTCAGGTTGATTTCCTTTAGGAATTAACTGGTTTGATCTCCTTGCAGTCTAAGGGACTCTCAAGAGTCTTCTTCAGCACCACAATTCAAAATTTTTTGGTTATGTAAAGCATAAAAGTAAAATGCTCAAGCCACTACATGCATTCTTAACTTTGTACAAATAATAAAACTTTTCAACCTTTCTTTTGGCCCACAACTACATACTAAGCACCTCCTATCTGAAAGCCACAATTCTCAGTGCTGAGAATACAACTGCATAAAAATTGAGCTCACATTTCCAGTACGGGGAGAGGGGAGATAGATGACTAGCAATAATAATAACAAATAAAAATGAATATATGCTACATCAGATGGTGGAAGTTGCTGGAGAAAAAGAAATAAAGTATGGAAGAAAAGCAGGGAATACTGGGGATGTACAGACAGAAGGTATAATTTAAAACAGGATGCTCAGGGCTGACCTCAATAGGAAGGTGACACTGAAATGTCCCAAAGAGAAGGGGACACCAAACCTTGTAACATGTAGAGAGTATCTGAGATATTCAAAGAAATAAGAATCCATATTTGTAGTTGTAGAAGTCTTTGGTGATCATTGGAGCCTGATAGTTCCTATCTGGAGCCCCCCAAATTATTTCAAAGCCTCCTGTACTTACTTACACCTAAATATTAATCATAACATGCCATTAATCTTTCATTAGGTGTCTCCCTTAAGAGACTATGAGTTATTAGAAGACAAGGATTATCTCATATATCAACGCAGACCTTATACTATTTAGCACAATTCCTGGCCAACAGTGAGAAATAAATAAATGTTTGTTGAATACTGAATAAATCTTCATTCAGCCAAACAGTTCATCACATCTAAATTCAAAGCGTAGCCTATCCTAATTTGAGTCAAATAGTATTTTGCAGATATGTTTGTTTTTAACGTAAACACTTGACAGACTGCTTTTGAAATGAAGAATTAAATCTCTTATAAAAAGTCAAGTAAAGCTGACCCCATCTCCTGTTTTGGCACTTCTGTCTGGACCATGGAGATCTTGCTAAATATGGACTTAAAACTGGGTAGCACACTTGCTACCGTTCAATAAAGGAGGAACAACCAGTACAAGAAGAAATGGTGCAGGGTCCCAGAGGAAAATTTTAAACTAGTACACTCAGTACCAATTTGGCCCTTAGAGATATTAAAATGAGGAAAGAGTAAAGTTCAAGTCTTCCAAACACTTGAGGACAAATGAGCTGACTACACAGTTCCTTGGCATAATCATAGTTGTATAGAGATGTAACTATCTTGCCAGCTTTTAAATTGGGGGGTAGAAAATTACAAGATGGTGGTGTAGAAGGATGTGTGCTCATTTCTCCTGTGAGAACTCCAAAATTACAACTCGTTGCTGAACAACCGTCAACAGGAGAATGTTGGATCCCACCAAAAAGAGATGCCCCACATCCAAGGGCAAAGGAGAAGCCCCAGCAGGATGGTAGGAGGGGCGAAATCACATTTAGAATCAAACCCCATACCTGCCAGAGATGCTTGAAGGGCTCAAAAAAACCTTGTGCGCACCAGGACCCAGAGATCCCACTGAGACTGAGACAGAACTGTGTTTGAGTGTCTTCTGCAGAGGTACAGGTCAGCAGTGGCCTGCCAGAGGGGCAGGGGCTCTGGGTGCAGCATACCTAGGTATGACATAAGCCCTTTTGGAGGAGGTCACCATTAACCCCACCATAGAGCCACCAGGACTTACACAGACCTGGGGAAACAGACTCTTGGAGGGCACAAACAAAACCTTCTGTGCACCAGGACCCAGAAGAAAGGAGCAGTGACCCCACAAGAGACTGGCCCAGACTTGCCTGTGAGTGTCCAGGAGTCTCTGGCAGAAGGCTGGGTCAGTGGTAGCCTGCTGCAGGGTCAGGGGCACTGAGTGCAGCAGTGCATCATGGGATCTTTTGAAGGCGGTCCCCATTATCTTCATTGCCTCCACCATAGTTTGGCTTCAGGTCAAACAACAGGGAGGGAACACAGCCCCAGCCATCAACAGAAAGTGGGGTAAAAGATTTACTGAGCATGGCCCTGCCCATCAGAGCAAGACTCACTTTCCCTCTCAGTCAATCTCGCCCATCAGCAAGCTTCCATAAGCTTCTTAACCTTATCCATCAGAGGGGAGACAGACTGAAAACCACAACCACAGAAAACTAACCAAACTGATCACATGGACCGCAGCCTTGTTTAACTCCATGAAACTATGAGCCATGTGCTGTAGGGCCACCCAAGACAGATGGGTCATGGAAGAGAGCTCTGACAAAACGTGGTCCACTGGAGAAGGGAATGTCAAACCCTTTCAGTATTCTTGCTTGAGAACCCCATGAAGAGTATGAAAAGGCAAAAAGATAGTACACTGAAAGATGAACTCCCCAGGTCGCTAGGTGACAAATATGCTACTGGAGATCAGTGGAGTAATAACTCCAGGAAGAATGAAGAGACAGAGCCAGAGCAAAAACAACATTCAGTTGTGGATGTGACTTGTGATGGAAGTAAAGTCCGATGCTGTAAAGAGCAATATTGCACAGGAACCTGGAATGTTAGGTCCATGAATCAAGGCAAATTGGAAGTGGTCAAATAGGAGATGACAAGAGTGAACGTCGACATTCTAGGAATCAGCAAACTGAAATGCACTACAAAGGGTGAATTTAACTCAGATGACCATTATATCTACTACTGCAGGCAGGAATCCCTCAGAAGAAATGGAGTAGTCATCATGGTCAACAAAAGAGTCCGAAATGCAGAGCTTGCATGCAATCTCAAAAATGGCAGAATGATCTCTGTTCATTTCCAAGGCAAACCATTCAATATCACAGTAATCCAAGAATATGCCCCAGCCAGTAACACTGAAGAAGCTGAAGTTGAATGATTCTATGAAGACCTACAAGACCTTTTAGAACTAACATCCAAAAAAGATGTCCTTTTCATCACAGGAGATTGGAATGCAAAAGCAAGAAATTGAGAGATACCTGGAGTAACAGGCAAGTTTGACCTTGGAGCACAAAATGAAGCAGGGCAAAGGCTAATAGAGTTTTGCCAAGAGAATGCACTGGTCATAACAGACACCCTCTTCCAACAACACAAGAGACGACTCTACACACAGACATCACCAGATGGTCAATATCAAAATCAGATTGATTATATTCTTTGCAGCCAAAGATGGAGAAGCTCTATACAGTCAGCAAAAACAAGACTAGGAGCTGACTGTGGCTCAGATCATGAACTCTTTATTGCCAAATTCAGACTTAAATTGAAGAAAGTAGGGAAAACCACTAGACCATTCAGGCATGACCTAAATCAAATCCCTTGCGAATACACAGGGGAAGTGACAAATGGCTTCAAAGGATTAGATCTGATAGAGTACCTGATGAACCATGGACAGAGGTTCATGACATTGTACAGGAGACAGGGATCAAGACCATCCCCCCAAAAAGAAATGCAAATGGCAAAATGGTTGTCTGAGGAGGCCTTACAAACTGCTGAGAAAAGAAGAGACGTGAAAGGCAAAGGAGAAAAGGAAAGATATACCCATTTTAATGGAGAGTTCCAAAGAATAGCAAGAGGAGATAAGAAAGGCTTTCTCAGTGATCAATGCAAAAAAATAGAGGAAAACAATACAATGGGAAAGACTAGAGATCACTTCAAGAAAATTAGGGATGCTGAGGGAACATTTCATGCATGATAAAGGACAGAAATGGTATGGAGCTAACAGAAGCAGAAGATATTAAGAAGAGGTGGCAAGAATACACAGAAGAACTATACAAAAAAGATCTTCATGACATAGATAACCATGATGGTGTGATCACTCACCTAGAGCCAGACGTCCAGGAATGTGAAGTCAAGTGGGCCTTAGGAAGCCTCACTACGAACAAAGCCAGTGGAGGGTGATGGAATTCCAGTTGAGCTATTCAAAATCCTAAAAGATGATGCCATGAAAACACTGCACTCAGTATGCCAGCAAATCTGGCAAACTCAGCAGTGGCCACAGGACTGAAAAAGTCAGTTTTCGTTCCAATCCCAAAGAAAGGAAACGCCAAAGAATGTTCAAACTACCACACAATTGCACTCATCTTCAGTTCAGCTCAGTCTCTCAGTTGTGTCCCACTCTTTGCGACCCTATGAATCCCAGCATGCCAGGCCTCCCCATCCATCACTATCTCCCAGAGTTCACTAAAACTCATGTCCATCGAGTTAGTGATGCCATCCAGCCATCTCATCCTCTGTCATCCACTTTTCCTCCTGCCCCCAATCCCTCCCAGCATCAGAGTCTTTTCCAATGAGTAAACTCTTCACATGAGGTGACCAAAGTACTGGAGTTTCAGCTTTAACATCATTCCTTCCAAAGAACACCCAGGGCTGATCTCCTTTAGAATGGACTGGTTGGATCTCCTTGCAGTCCAAGGCACTCTCAAGAGTCTTCTCCAACACCACAGTTCAAAAGCATCAATTCTTCGGCGCTCAGCTTTCTTGACAGTCCAGCTCTCACATCCAAAAACCATAGCCTTGACTAGACGGACCTTTGTTGGCAAAGTAATGTCTCTGCTCTTGAATATGCTATCTAGGTTGGTCATAACTTTCCTTCCAAGGAGTACGCATCTTTTAATTTCATGGCTGCAATCACCATCTGCAGTGATTTTGGAGCCCCCCAAAATAAAGTCTGACACTGTTTCCACTGTTTCCCCATCTATTTCCCAGGAAGTGATGGGACCAGGTGCCATGATCTTAGTCTTCTGAATGTTAAGCCTTAAGCCAACTTTTCCACTCTCCTCTTTCACATTCATCAAGGGGCTTTTTAGTTCTTCTTCACTTTCTGCCATAAGGGTGGTGTCATCTGCATATCTGAGGTTATTGATATTTCTCCTGGCAATCTTGATTCCAGCTTGTGCTTCTTCCAGCCCAGTGTTTCTCATGATGTACTCTGCATAGAAGTTAAATAAGCAGGGTGACAATATACAGCTTTAACATACTCCTTTTCCTATTTGGAACCAGTCTGTTGTTCCATGTCCAGTTCTAACTGTTGCTTCCTGACCTGCATATAGGTTTCTCAAGAGGCAGGTCAGGTGGTCTGGTATTCCTATCTCTTTCAGAATTTTCCACAGTTTATTGTGATCCACACAGTCAAAGGCTTTGGCATAGTCAAAAAGCAGAAATAGATGTTTTTCTGGAACTCTCTTGCTTTTTCCATGATCCAGTGGATGTTGGCAATTTGTTCTCTGGTTCCTCTGTCTTTTCTAAAACCAGCTTGAACCTCTGGAAGTTCACAGTTCATGTATTGCTGAAGCCTGGCTTGGAGAATTTTGAGCATTACTTTACTAGCATGTGAGATGAGTGCAATTGTGCGGTAGTTTGAGCATTCTTTGGCATTGCCTTTCTTTGGGATCGGAATGAAAACTGACCTTTTCCAGTCCTGTGGCCACTGCTGAGTTTTCCAAATTTGCTGGCATATTGAGGGCAGCACTTTCACAGCATCATCTTTCAGGATTTGAAATAGCTCAACTGGAATTCCATCACCTCCACTAGCTTTGTTCATAGTGATGCTTTCTAAGGCCCACTTGACTTCACATTCCAGGATGTCTGGCTCTAGGTGAGTGATCACACCATCATAGTTATCTGGGTCATGAAGATCTTTTTTGTACAGTTCTTCTGTGTATTCTTGCCACCTCTTCTTAATATCTTCTGCTTCTGTTAGGTCCATACCATTTCTGTCCTTTATCGAGCCCATCTTTGCATTAAATATTCCCTTTGTATCTCTAATTTTCTTGAAGAGATCACTCATCTTTCCCATTCTGTTGTTTTCCTTTATTTCTTTGCATTGATCACTGAGGAAGGCTTTCTTATCTCTTCTTGCTATTCTCTGGAACTCTGCACTCAGATGCTTATATCCTTCCTTTTCTCCTTTGCTTTTCACTTCTCTTCTTTTCACAGCTATTTGTAAAGCCTCCCCAGACAGCCATTTTGCTTTTTTGCATTTCTTTTCCATGGGGATGGTCTTGATCCCTGTCTCCTGTACAATGTCACGAACCTCTGTCCATAGTTCATCAGGCACTCTGTCTATTAGATCTAGTCCCTTAAATCTATTTCTCATTTCCACTGTATAATCATAAGGAATTTGATTTGGGTCATACCTGAATGGTCTAGTGGTTTTCCCTACTTTCTTCATTTTCAGTCTGAATTTGGCAATAAAGAGTTCATGATCTGAGCCACAGTCAGCTCCTAGTCTGGTTTTTGCTGACTATATAGAGCTTCTCCATCTTTGGCTGCAAAGAATATAATCAATCTGATTTCGGTGTTGACCATCTAGTGATGTCTATGTGTAGAGTATTCTCTTGTGTTGTTGGAAGAGGGTGTTTTCTATGACCAGTGCATTCTCTTGGCAAAACTCTATTAGCCTTTGCCCTGCTTCATTCCATATTCCAAGGCCAAATTTGCCTGTTACTCCTGTTTCTTAACGTTCTACTTTTGCATTCCAGTTCCCTATAATGAAAAGGACATCTTTTTGGGTTGTTAGTTCTAAAAGGTCTTGTAGGTCTTCGTAGAACCGTTCAACTTCAGCTTCTTCAGCATTACTGGTTGGGGAATAGGCTTGGATTACTGTGCTATTGAATGGTTTGCCTTGGAAACGAACAGAGATCATTCTGTCGTTTTGTCATCATCTTACACATTACTTAACATTACTAGCAAAGTAATGCTCAAAATTCTCCAAGCCAGGTTTCAACAGTACGTGAACTATGAACTTGCAGGTGTTCAAGCTAGATTTTAAAAAGGTATAGGAACCAGAGAGAAAATTGCCAACATCCGTCGGATCATCAAAAAAGCAAGAGAGTTCCAGAGAAACATCTACTTCTGCTTTTTTGACTATGCCAAAGCCTTTGACTGTGTGTATCATAACAAACTGTGGAAAATTCTTCAAGAGATGGGAATACCAGACCACCTGACCTGCCTTCGAGAAATCTGTATGCAGCTCAAGAAGCAATAGTTAGAACTGGACATGGAACAACAGACTATTGCCAAATCGGGAAAGGAGTACATCAAAGCTGTATTTTATCACCCTGCTTATTTAACTTCTATGCAGAGTACATCATACGAAATGCCAGGCTGGAAGAAGCACAAGCTGGAATCAAGATTGCCAGGAGAAATATCAATAACCTCAGATATGCAGATGACACCACCCTTATGGCAGAAAGTGAAGAGGAACTAAAGAACCTCTTGATGAATGTGAAAGAGGAGAGTGGGAAAGTTGGCTTAAGGCTTAACATTCAGAAGACTAAGATCATGGCCTCCGGCCCCATCACTTCATGGCAAACAGATGGGGGAACAATGGAAACAGTGACAGACTTTATTTTTGGGGGCTCCAAAATCACTGCAGATGGTGATTGCAGCCATGAAATTAAAAGACGCTTACTCCTTGGAAGCAAAGTTATGACCAACCTAGACAGCATATTCAAAAGCAGAGACATTGTCAACAAAGGTCTGTCTAGTCAAGGCTATGGTTTTTCCAGTAGTCATGTATGGATGTGAGAGTTGGACTATAAAGAAAGCTGAGCGCCGAAGAATTGATGCTTTTGAACTGTGGGGTGTTGGAGAAAACTTTTGAGAGTCCCTTGGACTGCAAGGAGGTCCAACCAGTCCATCCTAAAGGCAATCAGTCCTGAATATTCATTGGAAGGACTGATGTTGAAGCTGAAACTCCAATACTTTGGCCACCTGATAGGAAGAACTGACTCACTGAAAGTGACCCTGATGCTGGGAAAGATTGAAGGCAGGAAGAAAAGGTCATGACAGAGGATGAGATGGTTGGGTGACATCACTGACTAGATGGACATGAGTTTGAGTAAGCTCTTGCAGTTGGTGATGGACAGGGAGGCCTGGCGTGCTGCAGTCCCTGGGATCGCAAAGGGTCGTACACGACTGAGCAACTGAAGTGAACTGAGAAAACCAGGAATACCAGTTTCCTTTTCATCATCATCTATACCTGGTGGAGCGGGTTTTCTTTCTTTTTTAACTGTTTTTTGAGTGTTTGATCCCTTGAGGCAGAGAAACCCAGCACTCTGTCGTCTAGCCATCTATCCAAAAGTGCTCTTTACCTGAGAAAGGCTGCTACAGAGTAGCCCTGAAGGTTGACATCACTCTCCTTTGCTGAGCTCCCTGGCAACAAAGTATCATGAGGCAGTTCATCCCAAGCAAATACAATCTACTATAATTCCAGGTGATACAAAGTCATTTGGTATCACTCAGTAGCAAAGGTGAGCATTCCATTGCATCTCTCGAAGTGCTTAGAGAGAATGCAGATGACTCAGGGGTCTTGCCATATGCTCCTTGGCCCTGAGCTGCTGTGGCAGTTCCTGTAAAATCTGCTCCTGGCTTCCAGCCAGCCAGGAGCCTATTTACAGCTACTGTTCTGGTCTTTGAATTGTTGGCCAGCTCCAGCTTTTGCTCTTCACGCTGACACTCTGCCATCCCTAGAGGTAACGAGGTGCCTATATAAAGCTGCTTATAGTCACTCTTCCAGCTCGGGCTCTGTCTCCCTTCCACTTTCAACTCTCTTGACTCATCTGGTTTCTCTCTCATTAATTGAACTCTCTTTCTCTGCATATGTCCTTCAGATTGAGATATTAGCTGCATGCTTCTTTTTTTTTGGCTGTGCTGGGTCTTCGTTGCCTCACGGAGTTTTCTCTAGTTGTGGGGTTACTCTCTAGTTGCAGTGCACTGGCTTTTAATTGCAGTGGCTTCTCTTGCTTCGGAGCATGGGCTGTAGGCAGGAGGGCTTCAGTTGTGGTTCCTGGGCTCTAGAGCAGACTCAGGAGTTGTGACCCATGAGCTTAGTTGTCCCGAGGCATGTGGGATTATCCTGTACCAGAGATCAAACCTGTGTCTCCTGCATTCACAGGCAGATTCTTTACCACTGAGCCACCAAGGAGGACCCTGGCTGGACGGTTTTACCTGATTTTTGTTTGCTTGTTTCTGCCCCAGATGCTGCCTCTTGGGCTATTCTTTCAGAGACTCAGCATTAGCACCCAAGGCCATGCCTGGCCCTTTCAGTACCATCTAGCAAGTATCCCAAGCTACTGCTCATCTAGGAGAGAATGTAGACGGGTGCTCAACCATGACCTCACACCAAAAAGTTAAAATAAAACAAATGCAATAAAAGGAATGTACTCAGTATCTGTGCAACAACATAAATCTCACATCTTATCATCTTAGGGCAGACTGTAAACCTAGAAATAGTGTAAAGGGAATCAATATGGTGCTCTTAGATGCTCTGGTCTCTGCACACGACCAAGAAAAAGATGTGGTGTCCAGATGAATGGGCAAAGGGTGAAGGCAGGCTTGATTTTGCTGGTTTTATTATAAAGATTTTTTTAAGCTAATCATGAACTACCTTAGGAAGCTTCCTAAGTCTTCTGCTTGTCTGTAAACCCAGGTTCTGCCTTTATGCCTTTATGGGGCAGTGAATATTACGGGATAGCTTAGAGATTCCCTCAGATATGCAGAAAAGTGAAAGTGTTACTCACTCAGTAGTTGTTCTTTGGGATCCATGGACTGTCACATGCCAGGCTTCACTGTCTCCTGGAATTTGTACAACTCACGTCCATTAAGTCAGTGATGCCATTCAACCATCTCATCCTCTGCTGTCTCTTTCTCCTCCTGCCCTCCATCTTTCCCCAAATCAATGTCTTTTCCAATAAATGGGTTCTTTGCATCAGGTGGGCCAAAGTATTGGAGCTTCAGCTTCAGCATCAATCTTTCCAATGTATATTCAGGACTGATTTCCTTTAAGATTCACTTGTTTGATCTCCTAGTAGTCTAAAGGACTCTTAAGAGTTTTCTCCAGCACAATTCAAGAGCATGAATTCTTTGGTGCTCAGCCTTTTTATGGTCCAATTCTCACATCCATACATGACTACTGGAAAAATCACAGCTTTGACTATATGGACCTTTGTCAGCAAAGTGATGTCTCTCCTTTTTAATACGCTAAGATTGTCCTAGCTTTTCTTCCAAGGAGCAAGGGTCTTTTAATTTCACAGCTGCAGTCACTGTCTGCAGAGATTCTGGAGCACAAGAAAATAAAATCTGTCACTGTTTCTACTTTTTCCCCCACCTATTTGCCGTGAAGAGATGGGACTGATGCCATGAACTCAGTTTTTGGAATGCTGAGTTTTAAACCAACTTTTTCACTCTCTTCTTTCACCTTCATCAAGAGACTCTTTAGTTCCTCTTCACTTTATGCCATAAGGGTGATATCATCTGCATAAATGAGATTATTGATATTACTTCCAGCAATCTTAATTCCAGCTTATGATTCAGCCAGCCTGGCATTTTGCATGATGGTCTCTGCATAGAAGTTAAATAAGCAGAGTGACAGTGTACAGCTTTGACATACTCCTTTCCCAATTTTGAACTAGTCCATTGTTCCATGTCCAGTTCTAACTGTTGCTTCTTGATTTGCATACTAGTTTCTCAGGAGACGAAGGTGGCCTGGTATTCCCATCTCTTGAAGAATTTTCCACAGTTTGTTGTGATCCACACACTCAAAGGCTTTAGTATAGACAATGAAGCAGAAGTAGATGTTTTTATGGAATTCCCTTACTTTTTCTATGATCCAATGGATGTTGGCAACTTAATCTCTGATTCTTCTGCCTTTTCTAAATCCATCTGGAAGTTCTCAGTTCACATACTTCTGAAGCCTAGCTAGAAGGATTTTGAGCATTACCTTTGTGTGAAATGAGCGCAACTGTATGGGAGTTTGAACATTCTTTGGCATTTCCTTTCTTTGGGATTGGAATGAAAACTAATCTTTTCCAGTCCTGTGGCCACTGCTGAATTTTCCAAATTTGCTAGCGTATTGAGTGCAGCACTTTCACAGCATCATCTTTCAGGACTTGAAATAGCTCAGCTGGAATTCCATCACCTCCACTAGCTTTCATAGTGATGCTTCCTAAGGCCTACTTGCCTTCACACTCCAGAATGTCTGACTCTAGGTGAGTTACCACACTATTGTGGTTGTCTGGGTCATTAAGACCTTTTCTGTATAGTTCTTCTTTGTATTCTCGCCACCTCTTCTTAATCTTGTCTGCTTTTGTTTGGTCCTTACCACTTCTGTCCTTTATTGTGCCCATCTTTGCATGAAATTTTCCCTTGGTGTCTCCGATTTTCTTGAGAAGATCTCTAGTCTTAATCATTCTATTGTTTTCCTCTATTTTTTTGCATTGTTCCCTTAGGAAGCTTTCTTATCTCTCCTTGCTATTCTTTGGAACTCTGCATTCAAATGGGTATATCGTTCCTTTTCTCCTTTGCCTTTTGGTTCTCTTCTTTTCCCAGCGATTTGTAAGGCCTCCTCAGACAACCACTTTGCCTTCTTGCCTTCTTGCATTTCTTTTTCTTAGAAATGGTTTTGGTCACCACATGCTGTGCAATGCTACGACCCTCCATCCATAGTTCTTCAGGCACTCTGTCAAACCAGATCTAATCCCTTGAATCTATTTCTCACTTCCACTGTATAATCATAAGAGATTTGATTTAGGCCATACCTGAATAGCCTAGTGGTTTTCCTTACTGTCTTCAATTTAAGCCTGAATTTTGCAATAAGGAGATGATGATCTGAGTCACAGTCAGCTCTGGTTTTGTTTTTGCTAACTGTATAGGGCTTCTCCATCTTCAGATGCAAAGAATATAATAAATCTGATTTCAGTATTGACCATCTGGTGATGTCCGTGTGTAGAGTCGTCTCTTGTGTTGTTGGAAGAGTGTTTGCTATGATCAGTGTGTTCTCTTGGCAAAACTCTGTTAGCCTTTGCCCTGCTTCGTTTTGTACTCCAAGGTTAAACTTGCCTGTTACTCCAGGTGTCTCTTGATTTCTTACTTTTGCATTCCAATCTCCTATGATGAAAAGGACATCTTTTTTGGATGTTAGTTCTAGAAGATCTTGTAGGTCTTCAAAGAACCATTCAACTTCAGGTTCTTCAGCGTTAATGGTTTGGGCTTAGATTTGGATTCCTGTGAAGATGAATGGCTTGCCTTGGAAACAAAGCAAGATCGTTCTGTGATTCTTGAGATTGCATCCAAGTACTGCATTTCAGACCCTTTTGTTGACTATGAGAGTTACTCCATTTCTTCTAAGAGATTCTTGCTCACAGTAGTAGATATAATAGTCATTTGAATTAAATTTGCCCATTCCCATCCATTTTAGCTCATTGATTTCTAAAATGCTGATGCTTATTCTTACCATCTCCTGCTTGACTACATGCAGTTTACTTTGATTCATTGACCTAACATTCCAGGTTCCTATGCAATATTGTTCTTTACAGCATCAGACTTTGCTGTCACCACCAGAAGCCTCCACAACCGAGTGTCATTTGCTGTGGCCTGGCCTCTTCATTCTTTCTGGAGTATTTCTCCACTGTTTCCCTGTAGCATATTGAAAACCTACCAACTTGGTGAGCTCATCTTCCAGTATCATCTTTTTCATGCTGTTCGTGGAGTTCTAGAGGCCAGAATACTAGAATGGTTTGCCATTCCCTTCTCTAGTGGACCATGTTTGAATGGTTATAATACATAGAAGCATTCATTAACTGTTAAGTGCCTACCTGGCCAGGCACTGTCCTCAGCACCTGATGAACATCAGTTAGGAAAACAAAGATCTCTGTAATAATGGAGTTCGAATCATTAAAAAATTATGTTTTCAGGACTTTCCTCATGGTCAGTGGCTAAGACTCTGTATTCCCGATGTATGGGGCCTGAGTTCAATCCCTGATCAGGGAACCTAGATCCCACATGCTGCAGGAAGAGTCTGCATGCCACAACTGAAGATCTAGCATGCTGCAATAGAGATCAAAGATCCTGCCTGCTGCACCTAAGACCTGGTACAGCCAAATAAATTAATATTTTTTATTTATGCTCTTAAGAGCCTTTAATTGTATAGGCAAAGCTTAACATTATGATGTGAAATTAAAAAAAAAAAAAAGCAAGGTTCAAAATTACATATTCAGCAGGATCTTTATATATGCCTGTGAAAGTGTTAATTGCTTAGTTGTGTCCGACTCTTTGCGACCCCATGGACTGTAGTCCACCAGGCTCCTCTGTCCATGGGATTCTCCAGGCAAGAATACTGGAGTGGGTAGCCATTTCATTTTCCAGGGGTCTTCCCGACCCAGAGATCGAACCCTTGTCTCCTGTCCTGCAGGAGGATTCTTTACCCACTGAGCTATTGGGAGAGCCCCATATATTCCTATAGTCACAGATAATTCCTTTAAAACTTAAATCCTTCAATAGAAGTTGTCTCTACAGTGTTGAAATTGTAAGTTATTGTTATTTTTCATTATGCTTTTCTATACTTCAGCATTTTAAAAATTATTTTCAGTAAACAACTTACATCAACAGATAAATAGTAGAACAGGTAAGACGGTGAGTAACACCCCCATCTAAGCCATGGGAATCTGGAACTTTCATCCTAAAACTCCTACTCTGTGTTCCTCATAAGTAATATCACTTTTTTCAAGTATAGGTTTCCCAATCTACAAAGCTCTTTTCAGCATTTCTTTATCTGTCAGCTGAGAAGAGCAAGCAATAACCTACCATGAACAATTGCTGCTCAGGGTTGAATGTGTCTGAGGCTGATAAGTTAACGAGTTGATGGGTCAATATAAACTGCATTTTGAGATATCACATATTTTAATACCCATGGAATTATTCATATAATGCTACTTGTATACAATGTAGATTGAGCATCTGTGAGCATGATATACAAACACACACACTTACACATACACCCCAAAGGATTAAAAAAACAATGATAGTCAGCTGACAAAGATTTTCTAAAACAATCCTAATATCATTGAATTTTCTTATTACCAATACAGATACCATTTAAAGTAAACATTCTTTCATTTTTATCCCTTTGTGAGACTTCAACCAAATAGATATTTAAACACTAGGGGAAAAAATACCACATGTTGTAATTTTGGATTTAGAATCTAGGGTCATTTAAACAAAGGAATGGTATATAAATATTCATTGATGTTGTTGTTTAGTCAAGTCCAACTCTTTTTGAACCCATGGAATGTAGCCCTCCAGGCTTCTCTGTCCATGGGATTTCGCAGGCAGGAAAGTGGATTGCCATTTTCTTCCCCAGTGGATCTTCCTGACCCAGGTATCTAACATCCGTCTCCTGCCCTGGCAGGTAGATCCTTTACCACTGAGCCACCTGGGATTCCAATAATGTTCATGGAGTAATGTAAATAGAGAGTTTTACATTTATTATCACAAAGAAAAAGTTGCTCAATCATGTCCGGCTCTTTGCAACCCTATGGACTGTAGCCCAGCAGGCTCCTCTGTCCAAAGGATTCTCCAGGCAAGAACACTGGAGTGGGTTGCTGTGCTCTCCTCCAGGGGATCTTCCCAACCCAGGGATCAAACCCGCATCTCTTATATCTCCTGCATTGGCAGGTGGATTCTTTACCACTAGCACACACAAATGTAGCCAATTACTCAACTGTAATTTTCCCATATATCTACTTATCTTAAACACACACACACACAAATGAAGTTGAGAAACTAAGCTGAGCATGAAGAAGGTGCCTAGAAGGCATAAGGAGTCAGGTGAAAATGAGCAATAGCAACAGTGATATAAAAGATCAGAAATTGTAACATCTCAGCTCTGGTGAGTGAGTCAGGAGGTAGGGACTGAACAGAGGGAGTGTGGGTATGGATTTTCTTTTTAAATATATAGAACTGGTCAATGAGCAGCTTTGAAGAAAATAAAAACTTCAAATACTTGATTAACACTGAAAATAGAGTAAGTTAAAGATTATCTGTCTAATATACACATTGTATGTATACATGTGTGTGTTCAGTCGCTTCACTCGTGTCCAACTCTTTGAGACCCCGTGAACTGTAGCCCCCGGGCTCCTCAGTCCATGGGATTCACCGAGCAAAAATATTGGAGTGGGTTGCCGTGTTCTCCTCCAGGAGATTTTCCTGATCAAGGAATCGAACCCACTTCTCCTGAATTGCACACAGATTCTTTACTGCTGAGTCACCAGAGAAGTCCAAAATACACACTACTATATATAAAATAGGTGACTATTTTTAGTTATCTAAAATAGATAACTATACTGTACAGCACAAGGAACTCTACTCAATACTCTGTAATGACGTACATGGGAAAAGAATCTAAAAACACTAGACATATGTATATGTATAACTGATTCACTTTGCTGTACATATGAAACTAATACAACATTGTAAATCAATTATACTCTAATAAAAAATTAAAAAAAGATTATCTGTCTAAACAAAAGATTTGCTTTCAGGGCAAGACTCATAAACCAAAAGACTTGCTTTCAGAGCAAAGCTCATGACAACATGAAAGGCTAGAATGGCAGATTCGACTTACTGCAGTGAGTCAAAGTAGTTTTTCACTGAGTGTCGACCGTGTGTCCTGCCCTCCCAACAGGGCGGCTAGAAGCAGGAGTCACTATGGGAGGACAGGAAAGTGACCCTAAAGACTGCTCAAATTTTGTTCCAGACTGTTAGCTAAAAGAAAAGCAGTCCCTTTCGTTGTGCATGTGTGCATGATAAATCGCTTCAGTCGTGTCCAACTCTTTGCAACCCCATGGCCTGTTGCCCACCAGGCTTCTCTGGTCTTGAGATTCTCCAGGTAAGAATACTGGAGTGGGTTGCTATGCCCTCCTTCAGGGGATCTTCCTGACCCAGCAATTAAATTCTCATCTCCTGCGTTGCAGGCAGATTCTTTACTCACTAAGCCACCCAGAAAGCCCAACCTTTTTTCATCCCAGAGGTTCAAAGAGTTACTAAGGTATATGACATGTGAACAAGCCAGGCTTAGAGAAACATTGTCAGGGTCAGAGAGTCTGAAAGGCATGCCACCAAGGGCTTGGCTGTGAGTACACAGGTCAGGGAGAAGGGGATGGCAGTCACTGGGGAGTATATATAGATTCCAGTCCTTAAATAGCTTGACCTTGTACTATGCAAGGAACACAGTGAGAAGGAGGAAGGGCAAAGGACAGGGACTCAGATTATTTTTTCCTACTATGTTATCTTTCCTTTTTGTTTTATTGGGTGTATTTCTTAACATAATAGCAATACAGATTAATATATGTTTATTGTAGAAAATACATAGATGCAGAATAACACAAAAATAGAAGTAAATACCACCTGCAAGCTCATCCTTCAGAGATATTCAACTTGAACATTCTGACATGTACCCATCCAGCTGTCACTCTTTCTCAATGAATAAAGTTGCTTGTTTCTTTTTTTAAATTGGGAATCATTGTGAATATACTGCTTTGTAACCTGCCTCTTAAATTTTAAATAAAATCCTCATCATCTGGCAATGCCATTAAATATTTCTTCTAAAATATGATTTTTTGTTGTTTGTTTGGTTTTGTTTTTGGTCACACTGTGCAACATCAGGATTTTATTTCCCTGACCAGGGATTGAACCCAAGCCTCCTACAGTGGTAGCACAGAGTCTTAACCACTGGACTGCCAGGGAAGTCCCTAAAACATGGTTTTACTGGCTGTGTGCCATGCTGTCACATGAATGCCTTCTCATTTAGCCAACTATAACCATACTCGGATTTCAAAGGATTCTGACCTACACATAGTATGTGATGTGTTGCTGTTATTCAGTCGCTAAGTCATGTCCAACGTTTGGTGACCCATGGACTGAAGCACCCCAGGCTTCCCTGTCTTTCATCATCTCCCAGAGTTTGCTGAAACTCACGCCCATTGAGTTGGTGATGCCATCCAACCATCTCATCCTCTGCCACCGCTTCTCCTTTTGCCTTCATTCTTTACCAGCATCAGGGTCTTTTCCAGTGAGTCAGCTCTTTGCATGAGGTAGCCAAAGTAATGGAGCTGCAGCTTCAGCATCAGTCCTTCCAATGAATATTCAGGGTTGATTTCCTTCAGGATTGACTGGTTTGATCTCCTTGCTGTCCAAGGGACTCTCAAGAGTCTTCTCCAACACCACAGTTCAAAAGCATCAGTTCTTTGGCACTCAGCCTTCTTTATAGTCCGACTCTCATATCTGTACATGACTACTGGAAAAACCATAGCTTTGACTATCTGGACCTTTGTCAACAAAGTGATGTCTCTGTTTTTTAAAACACTGCTGCCTAGGTTTGTCATGGCTTTTCTTCCAAGCAGCAAGCATCTTTTAATGTCATGATTTATTCATGAAATTAGTTTCATGATTTATTAATTTCATGATTGCAGTCATTATCACTGATTTTGGAGCCCAAGAAAAGAAAATTTGTACCCTCACACAGAGGACTGTAACAAATCTCTTTTTTATTTTTCTTCCAGATAGGTTTCTTGAAGTGAAACTAGGTGAATGGCTGTATATATCTTTCAGGCATTTGATATCTGATGTCAAACTGTCCTCCAGAAAAGTCTACTGCTCTATATTTTATCAGCAGCGTATGAGCCTGTCCATTCACCCTGCATCCTCAGTCACATTAAATATCACAATATTACAGTGAAAAGAATCTGTTGGGTTTATAAGTGTTATACTGCAGTTTCCACTGCAATTTTTTAAATTATTGGTGCGGTTTCTCTTACAAGTATTCACGTCTTGTGTTGTAACATAAAAGTAAAACAAGTGCAGTTTTCCCTTACACATATTCTTTTTATAAAATTTTTTGTTGTGGAGCACTTTTAAAATCTTTATTGAATTTGTTATGATATTGCTTCTGGTTTAAGCTTTCGTTTTGTGGCCATGAGGCATGTGGGATCTTAGTTCCCCAACCAAAGATTGAAGCTGCACCCCCTGCCTTGGAAGGCCAAGTCTTAACCACTGGACTACCAGGAAAGGCCCTCTAATACACATTCTTTTACACAAAAGCAGACAGGGACACTTATCTCCACTCCTTCCCAATGCCTGTGGAAGTATTTTCCTCACCATCGTGTTTCCCACTTGTGGTTGATGGTTAATAACAACAGGAGCGGGAATAATAGCAAAAGAGAGTGTCGAAACATTTGGACGAGAGAAGAGACTTCTATTTCAACTTTGGTGTCCCTAAAGGAGAGAACTAGTCAAGGAGCGAGTGAATATTTTTAAGAGGATATCAAAAACATTCAGAAGTTGGTATTAGGAAACATTCAATCTTCGCACTCCGTCTTCCCAGCCCACATCCTGGAGCTGCTCCTCTCAAGAGAGAAGGTAGGTGGTTACCTAGAGATGAACGTAGAACCAGTCCTCGTATCCAAGGAAGTGCCCAAGCCAAGATGCTTGACTGGTTTCTGTCCAGTTTAGCATTGTCAACGGCAAAGTATCTTGGTCTAAACAAAAAATATGTGGTCACTGTACTGGATAGAATTGTGTCACCCAAAAAATATCCACTTGGAACCTCAGAATATGACCTTGTCTGGAATGATCTTTGCAAATGTAGCGAAGGTAAGAAACTCAAAGGGAGACCATCTTGAATCAGGGTGGCCCTTAATCCCACGAAGAGAGCCCTTATACAAGACAGAAAGGGGAAGACAGAGGCACAGTGAGGAGGGCCTTGTGACAACTGAGGCAGGAAATGGAGACCACGCTGCCCCAAGTCAAAAGACATCAGGGACGGCCAGCAGCCGCTAGAAACCTAGAGAGAAGCACGGACTGCCTTACCCCTCCAGAGGGAACCCACCCTGCCAACATCGTGATTTAAAATGTTCGCCTCTAGAACTGTGAGAAAATAAGTTTCTGTCATTCTAAGCCACCTGGTTAGTGGTACTTCAAGACAGCAGCCCCAGGCAGGTAACACTGTCACCTTACTTCGAAGAGGCTGTCAGGGGTTCAAGACAGCAGTGCATTGTCCTGGCTTTATCAGTGTTCAGTCTCTACGCTGTTTCCAACTCGTTGTGACCCAGTGGATTGCAGCACACCAGGCTTCTCTGTCCTTCACTATCTCCTGGAATTTGCTCAAACTCAGTGGTAAAGGATGCTCCCATCAGCATCCTTTGTCCTCTCAGCTCCAGAATTCAGTTTCTGGGTTTCCACACCCAGCCCTCCCCAGCATGAGCAGGAGATGGGAAGAGATACCTCTGGAGAAGCTGACTGTCCTGGTTAGTAGCCCTATTGCACTCTCATGAGGTTGGCAAATCAGCCAGCTTGTCCGTGCAGACACAATGCTCGGTCATGTTTCCATGCCACCCTCTTAACTATAAACAGACACCAAATTATCATAAATGGAAACAAATTCAGAGAATTAAGAGCCTGGTATGCAAAGATTTGCAAGTCAGTGGAGCCCTGCATTCTTGAGGAAGCTGACCCTCCTTTCCATAGCCCCAAATCCCTCTATCTCGCTCTGGATTCCTAGGGTATGACTAGCTGCCTTAGTCCTGTGGCATTTACAAGAATTTTATTATCTAGTTTCTTCTTTCAGACAGTGAGCTCTATCTATTTAAAAAATTTTTATTGGTGTATAGTTGCTTTACAATGTTATGTTCGTACAGCAAAGTGAACAGGCTATACATATACATATAGCCACGCTTTTTCAGATTTCTTTCCCATTTAGGTCACCATAGGGCAGTGAGTAGAGTTCTTATGTTGTAAGTAGGTTCTCATTAGCTATCTATTTTACACATAATATCAATAGTGTATATGTCAATCCCGATCTCCATCCCACACCCCCCTTCCCACCTTGGTGTTCATACATTTGTTTTCTATGTCTGTGTCTCTACTTTTGCTTTGAAAATAAGTTCATCTGTACCATTTTTCTAGATTCCACATACATGCGTTAATATACAATATTTGTCTTCTTTCTTTCTGACTTCATTCTCCATGACAGTCTCTAGGTCCATCCGTATCTCTGCAAATGGCACAATTTTGTTCCTTTTAATGGTTGAGTAATATTCCATTGTTCTTCCCCACAGCACTGACTGCTAACTAGAATCTCCATAAATATGACTAAAGATGAGACTTGAGATCCAGTACACACACAACACACACACACACACACACATAGATTCAGCATCATCTTGATAAATTAACCATCAAAACCATGTTCATAGAGTCCCCATGGCTTGACACAACATTCGCAAGTGTGTCCATGGATTGACTGCTTCCAGATAACCAGTATGCACCTAAGAGCCAGACTCAAGGTTGTAACATTCAGTCTTTGTAGAAACCTGGAAGCTAAGAGCTGCCATTTTGCAGGTTAAGAAACCAAAGCTCCCTAAGGCTTCTCAACCCACCCAGGATCACACAGACTAAATTCAGGCTCTGGCAATTTAACTCTAGATCTTGGGCCCTTCAATCTCAAGGCAGATTCTCCTTCTGACATTATATGGATCATCCTATCCAGTAATAAGACTCATCCTCCCCTTCTCCATTGACAGCATCCATAGCACCAGACATTACAGGCACACACAGGTTAAATCTAAAGGTTGAGAGGGACTTCACTGGCCAGTGTCATAGGTGGGACTCCCAAATGGGGAGTAGAAAGCAGCCAAGCTCAGAGCTTTACACAGGATCCCTCTAGACCCCACTGAGGCCCAGAAAGATCTGAGCCAGTAGGATTTCCAATTAGTGCTCCTGTGCAATGATGAGACTTACATTTGGAAGAGTGAAGAGCACAAGAAGAGAAAAGAATAATCCTTGTCTGCACAAACTCAAGCTACCATGATCTCTTCCAAAGAGCAGTACAGATTGAATATAAAGTCTTGGTGGTGGGGACTTCCCTGGCAGCACAGTAGACAGGAATCTGTCTGCCAATGTAGAGGACATAGGTTCATGCCTTCTGGAAAGATCTTATGTGCCACAGGGCAACTAAGCCCATGCACCACAACTGCTGAGCCCACGTGCCTAGAGCCTGTGTTCCATAACCAGAGAAGCCACCACAGTGACGCTCCCGTGCACTTAGGGACTGAGCACTCAAGTATGGGGCAGGCTTCAATAGGATCCATGCATCTCAAAGTCCGTTGAGATCATCTGTTTCTCCTCAACAAGTAGCACAGTAAAACATCGCAAATTCACAGCTATCAGTCTGATAACACAGCCCCAGACCACTGCTTCCCTGCAACTTCAACTCACGTAGGTGTAGAGAGACTGAAACCAATGTCTGCATGACGCCTACAGATTAGGGGCAAAATATAAAAGTTCTTCCCTCTTTTCCTCAAAAGGAAGGAATAAAGCTAAGGGACAAAATGGACTTAGCCACAGTAACTCAGTTCCTATTTTCTGGGCCAAGCTGACTTTGAATAAGAGCTTTGAGGAAGTTGTTCAAGACATTTGATAGTTCTGGCCACACTCCAATCCTCTGTCAGCATTGGGGGGTAGACAGCAGACAGGTTTTTGTTGTTGTTTAGTCGCTCAGTCGTGTCTGACTCTTTGCAAACCCTTGGGCTGCAGTACGCCAAGCTCCTCTGTCCACTGGATTCTCCAGACAAAAATACAAGAGTGGGTTGCCATTTCCTTCTCCAGGGGACCTTCCTGATCAAACCCATGTCTCCTTCAAGTCTCCTGCACTGGAGGCAGATTCTTTACCACCGAGTCACCAGGGAAGCCCTTAGAATAAGACAAACTCACCTTTGACACTTTACATCTGAGCCCCAGTGTCCTCATCTGTAAGATTCAAGGTTTGGCTTAGATCAGGGTTTGCACACCAGAATCTCTTATCTACTAATTTCATTGGTCTGCATTGTCAAAATAGTTTAAATATCATTGCTCAATGTGTAGCTGAGAAATAGTCTTTTTTAGAATCTATATGCAATGAACATTATTTTCCCTTTTACAGATAAAACTATGTAGAATGAGCAGCATTCTTTTTAAATTCTCAGTAGAGATGACTATTTTTTGAAGGCAGTACTTTGAGAGAGGAATCAAAATAATACCAGCTGGAACTTTAACTGTCTTATTTGTGATAGTGAAGTCCTCTGCTAACTCACCAAGCATTCAACCAAATATCACATTTCAAAGCCTCTCATTTGACCTTGGGTATAAGCATGTGTCCACAGCCAGATGTTTGCCAAACTTTAACGAATTATATAAACTTGTAGAAGCCACCACGACATATACCTTTTCGTGAAGCACCTTTTGAAATAAACCTATGAAGTCTCTAAAATCAAGACACTCTGTACAAAGTGCTGATCATTCCTTGTTAAAAAAAAATTAACGTATGCAGTACTATAGGTGCCGTAGGTGAGAAAGTGCTTATCAGTGAATATTTTCCACAGCCCCACACTTAAGAAAATGCACTTGCAGCTCTTCAGGTTGTTAGTTCTGTGTTATTTACTATGCAAGGGTTTCCTCTTTTTCTCTCACTTTTGCACAGGGAAGTGTTGATCTTGCTGGGAGGCAGAGCCAGAAGGTAGGATAGACACTGCACAGATGAGCCTTTCCTGGAAAATGTGGCGATTAGAGGGATTCTATAGGTCTGCACATGGTGCCACTTCCTTCCTGTTCCATTCACACAATTGCTCTTTCTTCTGTATTACATCACTGCCCTGCCTTGACTGCTCTAAATTCACTGCTAGGAATTGAGTTTTTACTATTTTATCTCTTACATTAAGGTCTTTGGTCCATTTTGTGTTGATTTTTGTATGTGGTGTGAGCATTTGTTATATCTTGACACTATGTTAAAACCTTCAACTCAGCATCCTGCTGAGCATTAAATCAATTATATTTTTGTAAGTAGAAGTGGCTGAAAATATCTAAGCCATTAAAGAAAAATATTTCAAGCACATTAAAATATTTATTTGTTATAAAAATTAAAGTAGTTGGGTGTGTGCTTTATAAGTCATCTTTATATATTAGAAGAGACCCCCTAAGATATTTATTGGGCAATAGATTATTGACTTTATTTGACTTAGTATTTTTACTTAAAGACAATGCAAACAACATTTCTTTAAAAGTTATAATGCATTTAACTTATATTAACACTCAATAACTAATTTCTTTAAGGAAAAAAACTACAAATTAACATATTATCCTTATGGCTACAATCTACATTAGGCACATGTTAACAAATGTTATCATTCAAAATTATTCTTGCCAAAGTGTAGGTGCCTGACAAAGAGAAATAAACTTGTAACACTCTATTTCTTCTTAATTGAAGTCTTGGATGAGATGAAATGCTGACAAATAGAACTATTGGTAGACTGCCATTGGAACTCAATGCATTCAGAAATTCATGAAAACGTTAAGTAGAAGACACATCTAACTCAGTGGATGTGAGAGGAAAAAATAGGGAAGGAAACTATTTTTTAAAATAAAGGACCTCCCTGGTGGTCCGGTGTTAAGAATCCACCTGCCAATGCAGTGGATATAGGTTCGATCCCTGGTCTGGAACTAAGATCCCACATGCCACAGGGCAACTGAGTCTGTGCACTGCAACTTCTGAGTCTGTGCTCTAGAGCCGCAACTAGAGAAAGCCCTTGCACAGCAACAAAGACCTAGTGCAGCCAAAAATAAAATAATTTTTAAAAGCTTATGACAGAGGCACCCGAAAAGTAACAAAGGATATGTAATTTTGGTGTTAGATTTCCTACGTCTGCAACTCAGTTCTGCTACTGACCAGCTGTGTGAACCTGAGTGAATTAGCCTCTGTAAAGCCTGTTTCTTCCTCTGTGAAATGGGTTTCATGATACTCGGTTGCTATGAAGATTGACTGTGTTACTGCAGGTAGGATACAACTCAGTCCCTTTCTTATAGAGAGGACCCAATAAATGCTAGCTTCAGCATTTCTTTTTTTTATTTAGTATTTATTTCTTTTTCAAGTTGTCTAATATTTTGAGTTACTAATATTTTGCTAAGGGACCTGTTTCAATTTAAAAAATCAGTATTAAATATTATCAAATGCTTTTCCTCATCTATTAGAGCAAATGACCTTTATATATTAGTAGCTTCATTTACTGATTTGCTAAACCATGTTAAAATTCCTATTTGAAAATCAGCCTTATGGACCTAAAATAAACCCTTCATTGGGGTCAGTTATTTTTTTTTAATGTGTTGTTGGAATCTATCTGCCAATATTTTATTTAGGCTTTTTGCCTAACAGTGTCATACTGTTTATGGCTTTCTTTTTATACTATCTTTGTTGCATTGTGAGGACTACTAACGTCAAAAAACTCATTTCGAAGCTTCCCCCTTTTCTGCTCTGAAACAGCCTGCATGACCCTGGAGTTATCTGTCCTTTAATGATTTGGTAGAACCTCCCTGAAAAGCCATCTGGGCCTGGGACTTTCCAAGGTTTCGCTTTCACAAACTTCTCTATTTTGTTTATATTATTTGTCTAGTTTATATTTCAGTTTTGTTTTGTTTTTTAAGCTTCGGGAACAGAAGGTTAGGTTTATCAGACGCTTCAATTCATGGCACATTGTTATCATTGGTAACACAAGGCCCCTCTTATTTATTCTTTCAAAGTATCTTTTCCTTTTTATCCCCATACTTCCTCCCCTACCCTTCCCCCTCAAATAGGCAACCATTGTAATATGTTTCATGTATGTCTTTCTCAAAATTAATATGCTTGCAAACTGTGCAGCTTTTGTGTGTGCCTGCATTCTCTGACATAAATGCTAGGGTGGACTATAGTGGTCCCGCTGAATCATGGGGTAATTGGTTTCAGGACCTCCATGGATACCAGTGGGGTTTCTCAAGTGGCATAGTGGCAAAGAGTTCACCTGCCAATGCAGGAGATGGGGGTTCGATCCTTGGGTTGGGAAGATCACCTGGAGAAGGAAATGGCAACCTGCCCCAGTGTTCTTGCCTAGAAAATTCCATGGGCAGAAGAGCCTGGCGGGCTGCAATCCACGGGATCAGAAAGAGTCACAAAGTGTGCTCACAACTGAGCAACTGAGCACACACATGGGTACCAAGATCCGAAGACGCCCAAGTCCTTTGTATAAAACGGTGCAGTACAGTTGGCCTTGCGCATCCATGGGTATAGGACCCATGGATACAGAGAGCTGACTAGAATATCTTATTCTATTAATATTTGTTGCCTTTTTTCCTCAAGCACTGTGTTTAAGACCCATCCATATCACTGTGCAAACATGGAACCCACAGCTTCTAACTGGTGTGATGAACTCCAAGATGAACATCCACTTGATTATACATCTCTACTCTTCCGGTGATGAGCACACAGGTTCCCTGATACCACACATGCCTCTGTAACTAATATCACTGTACCTAGCTCTTTATTGTTGTTTTTCAGTAGCTCAGTTGTGTCTGACTCTTTGCACCTTCATAGAGAGCAGCATGCCAGGCTTCCCTGCCCTTCAAATCTCCCAGAGTTTGCTCAAATTCACGTCGATTCAGTCAGTGATGCCATCTAATCATCTCATCCTCTGTCACTTCTTTCTCTTCTTTCCCTCAATCTTTCCAAGGATCAAGGCTTTTTTCCAATGAGTCGACTCGTCACATCAGGTGGTCAAAGGACTGGAACTTCAGCTTCAGCATCAGTCCTTTCAATGAATATTCAGGGTTGATTTCCTTTAGGATTGACTGGTTTGATCTCCTTGCTGTCCAAGGGACTCGCAAGTCCTTTAGGAACCTAATGGTGTCATAACTCATCTGCTGGACTTCCTAATTCTAAGGTGCTGTGCTGTGCTTAGTCGCTCAGTCGTGTCCAAATCATAGGGTATATGGCTGTTTAATCTGACCAAAATGACTGACCAGCCTATACTCCCACTAGCAGTATATAAGGATTTCTATGCCCTGAACCCCACTGATGAGTTTTCTGTTGTCAGTCCAATGGGTGTATACCATATACCCTTGTTACTTTAATTTTGATTTTTTTCTCTTCAAACACTGATTAGCTTTTCAAGTGTCCTCATCAGTATCTTGCCTATTCATATCCTTTGCTCACTTTCTAATTGGTCTTGCTGTATTTTTATTTTTGGTTTTCAAAAGTTTCTTGATTAATCTAAATATTAGTCTTTGTCTTGGATGTGGAAAATATCTTCCCTCATTCTATCACTGATTTATCCATTTTAGTCATGATGATGTTTATTGAATAAAAATCCTTTATTCTGTTTTATTTATTTATAATCAAATGTCTCAGATTTTTAGTTTATTCTCTTGCTTTTGACAGTTTATTTTAAAAATATTTCTCTGTTCTAGGTAACAAAAATAGTGTCCTGTATTTTTTTATATTAAATTTATCTTTGAAATTTAATTATCTCATTAAACTCATTTAATATTCACCTTTATTTGAGATACCTGGAACGGATCTGGGCTTCCCCAGTGGCTCAGTGGTAAAGAATTCACCTGTCAAAGCAGAAGATGCAGGTTCAATCCCTGGATTGGGAAGATCCTTTGGAGAAGGAAATGACAACCCTCTCCAGTATTCTTTCCTGGGAAATCCCATGAACAGAGGATCCTGGTGGGCTACGATCTATGGAGTCACAAAAGAGTCAGACACAACTTAGCGATTAAACAACAACAAGGGTTGAAACTGTTAGATCTTCACTCCTAATGGCTCTTAGTCATGTTAAACTGTGATATGGTTGTAGTTATGAAGACAACTAGATCACAACTAGATCACAGTAGATCACAATTATTATAGTTGCTTCCTCCCCA
The DNA here is from genome assembly GCF_029378745.1 of Bos indicus. Taxonomy (NCBI): domain Eukaryota; kingdom Metazoa; phylum Chordata; class Mammalia; order Artiodactyla; family Bovidae; genus Bos; species Bos indicus. The sequence continues at coordinate 114,866,194 of NC_091761.1, forward strand.
TTATTCAATTTTATATTTATCTTTATATTTTTATTTTAAATATATTTTTACTTCTACCCTTTTCATTTATTTATATTTTGTTTTGCTTATAAATTATATTTTGTGTCTTCACCGAAAGATCAGAAAATCAGTGTACGTTCATGACCTCCATTTCATTCTCTATCACAATCACTTCAACATCATCAGGACTGATAATATTCTCACATTCAGTTCCATCACAACATATCGGTATCAGTCTAAATGGAATCCATTACGATGCTGGCTATTTTACTGTGCTTTCGATTCTGGTTCCCAGCATTCCCCACAGGTCCTAGCTCTCAGAAGAGAGGAGGTTTTGTCCCTGTCCTGTGAGGCTTCACTTCTGGGAGGGCTGAAAGAAATGTAGCCAATTTGGAATCTAGTGACTCTGGGTTTGGAGCCCTAGGCAGGAGGCTTGGTAGAAAACACAGAATCCAAGAGCCTGTGGAGAAGGCCACATCCTTCAGCAGAAAGAAGGCAAAGCCATGCCAGTGAGGAAGCCTTGTGTGAACGCAGCTGATGTGCCTTCCTGGAACTCAAGGATAATCTGGGCAGAGGCTTGGTGGAGGACATAAATTCTGCTTGAGAAGACGGAGACACTGAATCATGAAAATCTGGGTTTAAGTGGTAAAGTGGTCACATGTGACCACCTCCCCTCTGCCCCCCACCCCCACCCCCCGGCTAGATAGGCCTGGGAACATTTAGCTTACATCTGACATTAAAATGTGACTCAGTAGGAAAATACATTTTTGGGGGTAGATAAATAGCAAGGTCTGCTAAAACAGAAATGCAGGATTATAGATGTTTATACGAATCTCTTACTCTAATAGATACAGATGTGTAGTTTTGTCTTGAAAAAAGAATGAAAGACAAAGCTGGATAAAAGAAGGAACTATGCCCTCCCACAGCTACTTACAAGCTTTCTCAGAACAGAATTTAAACTCATAGTCATTCTCACCTTTCTACTCTCTACTATAAAACACACATACACACAACACACCCTGGGATTTCATATTCCACTTCCAAATGTCCAGAACCTCCCACCTCCTCCCTCCACCCCCAAATCTTCAAGGGCTGAGATCCAGAAACACAAAATCACCTTGTCACAACTCTTTCCTGTTGCCATCATCCAGAAGCCACGTCTTCCTTCTCTGAATTCTCATGATATTTTATCTGTGCCTCTCATGGAGCTTATCGCTTTCTGGCTTGTATCATAGTTGTTTACACGTATGAGACACCATGGTCCAGAGAAAAGAACCGCTGTGGGCTTGAGAGTCAGACCTGTCTGGGGATGGATCCCAGGTCCTTCCCTCACAAGGTGGGTGGCCTTGGGAAAATACCAACTCTTGAGGGCCTCCTTTTTTTTGGCAAAATATAAAAGTAATACTCTCCTCTCGTGATGGTTCTGAAGACAGGAGATAGTATACATAAAACACAGTGCTCGGTAACATACAAAAAGAGTCAGTCATTATTATTATCATTATTTATGATGTTATTTTGTATTTCTTATGCCCCCTATGAGAGTATCTATTTATCCATTTATTCAACAGACATTTATTGAAGACAAACTAACATGACAGGCACTGGGGACCACATGGAGAAAAAGAGAGTCAGTCTTGCCTGGAGAATTCCACGACAGAGGAGCCCGCCGGACTACAGTCCATAGGGTGACAAAGAGTCAGACACGATTGAGTGACTGAGCACAAAGGCAGGAAGTAAACAGCAAGCAAACACAGAGATAGTTTCAGATGAAGAGTAATGCTGTGAAGAAACTAAAACAAAACATGCGATAGAGAGCATCAGAAGTAGGGGGAAAGAGGAAAGGTGTCTCCGGGAATGGAGAAATTGGGTTAACATCAGGATGAGAGGTCAGCACCTACGAGAGGTTCTGAAGCCAGAGCATTTCAGGAGGAGGAGACCTCAGTGAGGAAGCTCTGAGTGAGGAGTGAACTGACAGCAGTATCAGGAAGGAAGGCAAGGTTGGGGGATGGAAAGGGATGGCGAGTCCCCCAGGGACTCTGATTTTGTGTATGGATTTTTTCTTCTTCATTATATCCTTTTTAATCTTTGCACTATTGGTACACTTTGTGAGCTGTTTTGTTTTAGTCAGAAAGAGAAAAACAAATTTCGTATATTAAAGCATATCTGTGGACTCAAGAAAAGTGGTACAGATAAACCTATTTGCTGGGCAAGAATAGAGACATGTTGGTAGAGAATGGACCCGTGGACACAAGGTGAGGGTGTGGAAGTGGGGGAGGGAGGTGGGATGAATTGGGAGACTGAATTGGGAGACTTCAGGCTCCTCTGTCCAAGGAATTCTCCAGGCAGGAAAACCAGAGTGGGTAGCCATTCACTCTCAAGGGGATCTTCCCAACCCAGGGATGGAACCAGGAATCTCCTACCTTATGGGCAGATTCTTTACCATCTGAGCCACCAGGGAAGGCCCTAATATACACACTGCTGCTGCTGCTAAGTCACTTCAGTCGTGTCCGACTCTGTGCAACCCCATAGACAGCAGCCCACCAGGCTCCCCCGTCCCTGGGATTCTCCAGGCAAGAACACTGGAGTGGGTTGCCATTTCCTTCTCCAATGCATGAAAGTGAAAAGTGAAAGTGAAGTCGCTTAGTCATGTCCGAACCTCAGCGACCCCATGGACTGCAGCCTACCAGGCTCCTCCACCCATGGGATTTTCCAGGCAAGAGTACTGGAGTGGGGTGAATATATACACTACCATGAGAAAAATGGATGGCTAGTGGGAAGCTGCTATACAGCACCTGGAGCTCAGCTTAGTGCTCTGTGATGACCTAGAGGGATGGGATGGTGGTGGAGTGGTGGGAGGAAGGCTTGAAAGGGAAGAGATACACGTATACAAATAGCTGATTTACTCTGTTACACAGCAGAAAATAACACAATATTGCAAAGCAACTATACCCCAACTAAAAAAAAAAAAGGCACATGAAAAGGTGCTCAACAGGTTCATTATTAGAGAAATGCAAATCAAAACTACAATGACGATCACCTCATACCTGTCAGAATGGCCATCAACCAAAAAAAAAAAAAAAAAATCTGCAAACAATAAAGGCTGGAGAGGGTGTGGAGAAAGGGTGGTGTCGGTGGGAAAGAGCCCGGATTTTATTCTCACTGTGGTTGGGCAGCTCCTTGAAGACATGATCCCCTGGCTTGTACTCGGCATTCTGTCTGCCATTATGTTTGCCTCCTGGAGAGATGCTGCCCAGGATGTAAGACTGCAGATTGCTGTGAAAGGTAGAGATGAAGGGAAGGAAGGAGGATGGGAGGGGAGAAAGGAAAGAGAGCTGGAGGGAAGGAAGGAGGAGGGTCAGAGTACAGACATCCATACAGCCAACCATCCATACGTGCAATTTAATGCTTCTCTCCATTGTCAGGGGCTCCAGGAAACACCAAGGCCAGCGCTAGTGGGTGGGGAAATCTTCCATCCTCCTGTGAACATTTGGTGTCACCCTGGTCCCTTTCCTTGCATGGTCCTAGATGGTGGTGGGGGCTCAGGAGCCTGGAGATCGGTGAGGAGCACCGCTCATCACTGCCCCTGACTCCCATTGCTGGCAGTTCTGTCTCTCAGGTCACAGATAACAACTGTCAGATGGTCTCCCTATGAAGCAATAAGCTTCCCCAAAACAAAGAGGCCAGCCAAGCTCCAGGAAAGCTGCAGTCTGGACAAAACACACCAGCCTGGAAAAAATTAAGAGTTCATGAGCAACTGAACAAAGGACCTCCGGGAAATGCAATGGGTTAAACACGAGCACACAGTGTTCCTGACGCCCTTGAACGCACAAGGAGAAAAATCATCACACATCCCTGGTAAAGGGAAAAAGAAACCACAAGAGAAACAAGTCAGTGTTGTCGCAGGAGAACTAAAAATAATGCCGTGAGAGGTTGGGCCAGCCCAGAAATGAAGGGAAAGAGATGATAGGCAGTAGGGGAAGATGAGAAATGAGTCAGGGCGAGGGGGCCAGAGCCTGGCCCTTTTGTCTTTTAGAGAGCGCTCCCTTCACAGCCTCGGTGGCACGTTCTCCCTGGACCCCCTCCTCTGTAAGAACACTCTGGTTAGGAAGAATCTAGACTATTGATGAAGCAGACACAACAACCTCATGTTAAAGATATTTCTACATTAATTTGGGTCTTAAATCTAAAAAGACGTGAATTCAACCCCAGGGGCCAAATGGTGCAGGGCTATTTGCTAAGAGACAAACCTCTCTCCAAGAAGGCTTATGGATCAGAACAAAACAGCAGTTTTTGGATAAGCAAGAAGTATGAGGGTGGGAGACCAGGGGGCCATATCCGAATCCAACTTACAGGTGAGCACACGTGGAAGGGATGAGCGTTTCTAACCTCAGATCAGATCTTGAAGAAAGTAAAGCAATGATCAGAATTAAAGGCAGAACTAGTTCATATATTTGACATTTGACATGTCCAGTTTCCTCATTGGTGCCACCTTTGTGCTCAGAAACTGCACGAGTGCATCTCCGAGAAGGGGTGCCATGGTTACAAAACTCCATCTATGGTTTCGTCATAACCTTCCTTGGACCACAGGCCTTTTCCACCAGAAATATAGACTCCAGACTTCCAACAAGGAAGACTTCCTGTGTCTAAGGCCTTTTAAACTTCACGGTCATAAGAAGGTAGACCCAACTGTTCTGGTATGAAGGAAGAGATTTTGTCCAAAAGTTGTAAAAATGTTTAGAATTTAAATTGTTCTGCAGGGTCTACAATGTGTGTGGTGCCAGGTATGGGCGAAGCACTGTATCAAGTGCTCTCTGCATGTGGTGAGAATGCCTTGAATCCTCTCCAAACCTCTGCAAAGTAAATGTCATCAGCCCTATGTTCCAAAAGGTAAAGCTATGGCTCCAAGTATTTGAGCAATTTTCAGACAGTCCCCCAGCTAGTAAATTGGATTTCCAGGGTGGCCTAGGACTGACTAATCCTAACACTACAGTGCTTTTCTGGAACAAAAACGCATCACTCCACAGCTACATAGAAAAATTAAATGGCACTGACAAAAAAGAAAAAAATTAAAGGACAGATTTCATCTGCACAGTCATCTTTGGTGAAAATCTTTGATAATTGATGATGTTTTCATTGGAGGCTGAACATTATAATGCAATACACACAGCGGATATAGTTTTCTTACCTGAAATACCGTATTATAGTTTCCTAGAGAAGATACTTTGACTTTATAATCTCCAAAGAGAAATGGTCTTTGTAAATTTTTGGCTGGGGTTTTCCTCGTGTCATGAGGATCAACTCCATTGCCGGGACACCAAAGAGTAAAAATAGATTTCCCATTAGTAGCAACAAGTAGGAGTTGTTTGTCAGCCAGAAGGAAATTCATTCTTTTCCTGCTTTAGCTCTTTTTCTGCCAGCAATTAATCAGAGGGTGAGTCAGAGCCAATTTCATGTACTGGTAGAATAGGTTGTTGTTGCTGTTCAGTCACTCAGTTGTGTCTGACTCTTTATGACCTAATGGACTGTAGCACAACAGGTTTCCCTGTCCTTCACTATCTTCTAGAGTTTGCTCAAACTCATGTCCATTGAGTCAGTGATGCCATCCAATCATCTCATCCTCTGTCATCCCCTTCTCCTCCTCCCTCCAATCTTTCCCAGGATCAGGGTCTTTTCCAAGGAGTCAATACTTCAGATCACGTGGCCAAAGTATTGGCGCTTTAGCCTCAGTATCAGTCCCTCCAATGAATATTCAGGGTTGATTTCCTTCAGGATTGACTGGTTTGATCTCCTTACAGTCCAAGGGACTTTCCAGCATCACAGTTCAAAAGCATCAATTCTTCAGTGCTCAGCCTTCTTTATGACCCAACTCTCACATCCATACATGACCACTGGAAAAACCATAGCTTTGACCATACGGACCTTTGTCAGCACAGTAATGTCTCTGCTTTTTAATGCACTATCTAGGTTTGTCATAGCTTTTCTTCTAAGGAGTAAGCACTAATATCACGCTTTCTGTCACCATCCACAGTGATAGATAGAATAGGTGGTTATCTACAAAAGATGACCTCAGAGTTGTGAAGATAGGAGAGCTGATCCCAGGCAAGAATTGAGGGCAACAGCCCAGCAGGGACTCCATCCGCTAAAAACAAAAGAGAAAACATTTAGCTTTGATGACTATATCTAGAATTAAAATTGTTCATAAAATCTAGAAGTAAAGTTTATTGACTGCAAACATTCAAGTTTTAGGTCATTGTCACAGCAAAATTTCATTTTAATTTAATTTAAAAACAGAAAAAGGACCACCTTTCACCTGATTCCTTCTCAAGACTCATTGTACAGCACTAAATCTGCTCCAATAAAACTAAACAACCGCCCCTCACCCCCCACTACTAAACCACTCTTCAGATGGATTCCCAAAACTCCACTATTAGCAACTGGTTCTCATTTGCCAAAATGTTCTCTTCTTCCTGGGTTCAGTTCAGTTTAGTTGCTCAGTTGTGTCTAACTCTTCTTCCTGGGTAGCCGTTCTTTTTTGATCCAGATAGCCTGGAAGCTGATATATTAATTTCATTTCAGTTCAGTTCAGTTGCTCAGTTGTTTTCAACTCTTTGAGACCCCAGGGACTGCAGCACACCAGGCTGCCCTGTCCATCACCAACTCCTGGAGCTTGCTCAAACTCATGTCCACTGAGTCAGTGATGCCATTCAACCATTTCATCCTCTGTCATCCCCTTCTCTTCCTGCCATCAATCTTGCCCAGCATGAGGGTCTTTTCTAATGACTCAATTATTCAGATCAGGTGGCCAAAGTATTGGAGTTTCAGCTTCAGTATCAGTCCTTCCAATGAATATTCAGGACTGATTGCCTTTAGGATGGACTGGTTGCCTTTAGGATGGACTGGTTGGACCTCCTTGCAGTCCAAGGGTCCAAGGGACTCTCAAGAGTCTTCTCCAACACCACAGTTCAAAAGCATCCATTCTTCGGCACTCAGCTTTCTTCATAATCCAACTCTCACTTCCATACATGACTACTAGAAAAACCATAGCTTTGACTAGACAGATATTTGTCGGCAAAGCAAAGTCATTGCTTTTTAATATCCTGTCTAGGTTGGTCATAGCTTTTCTTCCAAGGAGCAAGAGTCTTTTAATTTCATGGTTGCAGTCCCCATCTGCAGTGATTTTGGAACCCCAAAAAAGAAAGTCTGTCACTGTTTCCATTGTTTCTCCATCTATTTGTCATGAAGTGATGGGACCGGATGTCATGATCTTAGTTTTCTAAATGAGAAAACTTAAAATGAGTTTTAAGCCAACTTTTTCACTCTCCTTTTTCACTTTCATTGAGAGACTCTTTAGTTCTGCCATAAGGGTGCTGTCATCTGCGTATCTAAGGTTATTGATATTTCTCCCAGCAATCTTGATTCCAGCTTATGCTTCATCCAGCCTGGCATTTCACACGATGTACTCTGCATATAAGTTAAATAAGCATGGAGAAGGAAATGGCAATCCACTCCAGTATTCTTGCCTAGAAAATCCTGTGGACATAGGAGCCTGGTGGGCTGCTGTCCAAAGAGTCGCACAGAGTCAGACATGACTGAAGCGACTTAGCATGCATGCATGCATTGGAGAAGGAAATGGCAACCCACTCCAGTATTCTTGCCTGGAGAATTTCAGGGATGGATGAGCCTGGTGGGCTGCCATCTATGGGGTCACACAGAGTCAGACACAACTGAAGCGACTTAGCAGCAGCAGCAAGCAGGGTGACAAAATACAGCCTTGATGTACTCCTTCCCTGATTTGGAAACAGTCTGTTGTTCCATATCCAGTTCTAACTGTTGCTTCTTGAGCTGCATACAGATTTCTCAGAGGGCAGATAAGGTGGTCTGGTATTCCCGTCTCTTTAAGAATTTTCCACAGTTTGTTGTGATCCACACAGTCAAAGGCTTTGGCATAGTCAATAAAGCAGAAGTAGATGTTTTTCTGGAACCCTCTTGCTTTTTCAATGATCTAACAGATGTTGGCAATATGATCTCTGGTTCCTCTGCCTTTTCTAAATCCAGCTTGAACATCTGGAAGTTCTCAGTTTATGTACTATTGAGGCCTGGCTTGGAAAATTTTGAGCATTACTTTGCTAGTGTGTGAGATGAGTGCAATTGTTCAGTAGTTTGAACTTTCTTTGGCATTGCCTTTCTTTGGGATTGGGATGAAAACTGACCTTTTCCAGTCCTGTGGCCATTGCTGTTTTCCAAATTTGCTGGTATAGTGAGTGCAGCACTTTCACAGCATCGTCTTTAAAGGTTTGAAATAGCTCAACTGGAATTCCATGGCTTCCACTAGCTTTGTTCATAGGTCCACTTGACTTCGAATTCTAGGATGTCTGGCTCTAGAAGAGTGATCACACCATCGTGGTTATTTGGGTCATGAAAATCTTTTTTGTATAGTTCTGTGTATTCCAGGGAAAAAAGCCCAGTTTATCAGAAGTGTTTTTGTCGCTCCAGAAGGGCCTTGGGTTCCAAAAAATCATTTTGTGAAGGGAAAATACCCAACCTCAACCCATCTGTAGAGCTGACGGGAGAAAGTGGTGGGGACAAATTTCACTGATCTAATATTTTGCCATAGGCTAGCCCCTAAATTCTATTAAAATGTTCTGCTGCTGCTGCTGCTAAGTCGCTTCAGTCGTGTCCGACTGTGCGACCCCATAGACGGCAGCCCACCAGGCTCCCCCGGCCCTGGGATTCTGCAGGCAAGAACACTGGAGTGGGTTGCCATTTCCTTCTCCAATGCATGAAAGTGAAAAGTGAAAGGGAAGTCCCTCAGTCGTGTCCGACCCTCAGCGACCCCATGGACTCCAGCATTCCGGGCTCCTCCATCCATGGGATTTTCCAGGCAAGAGTACTGGAGTGGGGTGCCATTGCACACCATAAAAATCATGAAATTTTCTGATTCTAAGAAGCCATCTATTTGTTTCGAATCTTTAATGACTATAGTAGAAGTCACAGACGCCATGCCCAGGAATAAAAAATGCACAGTCATACCCAGGAAAAACAGTACATTTGCTTTTAGAGTGTAGACAAATTTTTGGATCTCAGGTTAAGATCAGATAAACTTCATATTTTATAAACAATGAAGGAAAGAGCCAGAGAGGAGTGCTTTGCTCAAAGTCACTCAGTGGCAAAGCAAAGATGAGAGCTGAAGTGTTGCACAGTCACTAAAAGAAATACCCCCATCAGATTCTCATCTGTCAAACATTTCAGCAAACACAAATAGCAGGGTTACTCTATTCAGGAAGAAATTTGTTTAGCTCAGCCAACCTTATTTTCTTTTTCAACAGATGAAGTAAACCAGATTCAGAAATCTAATACATTTTTACCTATGGGGCATGAGACCCTGCTAACTGGAGTAGTTGGTATGTGGTAGTGATGAAAGTGGTATGTAAAATTAAAGGAACAATTTGAATTTAAACCAGAAACTCGCTGCTGATGTAAAAAACAATTTAGTCATTTTAGATGCATCATTAACTTTTCCTCCTAGAATTTTATGATGGGGTGGGGAAGGAAAGGGGGCTGTGGTGTGCATGTGTGTGTGTGTGTGTGTGTGTGTGTGTGTGTATAAGTGGTGTGATATGGTGCGTGTGCGTGTGAGACGTGCTGTGATGTGCTGTGGAGGGTGTGTGTGTGTTTTGGCTGCCATCTTCTGTGAAAAGCAAATGTTAAGTTGTACTTAATTGAGCTTCAAGAGGTTAAAGAGAGACAGCTGAGGAGCACTTGCATCCCAACCTAACAAGAGCCCCCCAGAATCGTCAAGAAGAACGTTAGACTTGGGAGGTGGGAGTGGGGGAAGGGCACATGTTGGGTCCAGCAATGGGAGTGTGAATCAAGAACTCTCCCCATGGCTACATTAGTAAACAAATAATAATAAGAATATGTGGAAGTAAAAAAATATATTTTAAAATAGATTTATTGTCCATATATTAGCAGCTGGAGAACAAATAAAGTAAGTCAGCAGATCAAACCAGTCAATCCTAAAGGAAATCAACCCTGAATTTTCATTGGAAAAACTGATGCTGAAACAGAAACTCCAATACTTTGGCCACCTAATGCAAAGAGCTGACTCATTGGAAAAGACCCTGATGTTGGGCAAGATTGAGGGCAAGGAGAGAAGAGGGCAACAGAGGATGAGATGGTTTAGATGGCATCTTTAACTCAATGAACATGAGTTTGAGCAAACTCTTGGAGATAGTGAAGGACAGGGAAGCCTGGCATGCTGTAGTCCATGGGGTCACAGAGTTAGACATGACTGAGCCACTGAACAGCAACAAAGTTTAAAAGAAAATGAAGCAAACAAAAAAAAAAAGAGAGAGAGAGAGAGAGAATTTTCCACAAGGCATTTTCTGACAACCCTGTGCCAGAAATGTGTATCAGGATTTCAGTGAACATTTCTTTTTTCCAGGTTCCATGTCTTGCAGTTGTTGAAACGCTGGAGTTAAGATGGGAATGAGTGGGAAGGCCAGCGCTACACTTACCATCAAATGACCTTAGACAGGTTTCCTTCTAGATCTTAGTTTATTTTACTCTTCAAAGTGGGGTTATATGCAATATCTACAAACATTTGGGATGAAGGCATAGGAGCTGATCCACGAACAGTGACAGGCACGCAGCAAAATGCTTGAAAATGTGAGCTGTGGGTGTTCCTCCTTGGGTTTTCACTATATCTGATCCAGAAGGAGTTCTGAATTCATGGGCAGGGGACTGGGGCCCTTAGATCCCTGACTTTACCTAGGAACAAGGAGTTGTACCATTGATGTGTAAAGGATTTAACCCTTTCAGATTCTCTGATGCCTTCTAGTCTCTTTGAAAGCTGGCTACAGGAGCCTTTCCACCTGGCTGCTCTGATTCCCACACTCCAGCTTTCTGGTCCTTATAGCTGTCCCATTTCAACGCTGTCTCTGTCCCAAACTCCCCACCTCACTGACTCTCCGGGTCAACCTCAGCCACCCTCCAGGACAGGACTTCCCAGTGTGCGCGCACTTCATACCCTGCAGACAGGGCCATGAGAGCAACTTAAAAGGTGCTAAAAGGGCGTTAAAGCCCTTTCAGGGTCTGTTTTAATCAATCTGGTACAGATACAATTTTAAAATAAAGTCATGTTAAATAGCAGTGGAACAGAAATTCAATTTTCTTACCCACAAAACAAGTGGTCCAGACATAGATCACTTTCAGAACAAATATGAGAGCACCACGGGAACAAGAACTGGGGCAGCTGACGCAGGAGACATGGGTTGATCCCTGGGCCCAGAAGATCCACTGGAGTAGGAAATGGTAACCCACTCCAATATTCTTACCTGTAAAAATTCCTTGGGCAGAGGAGCCTGGTAGGCTACAGTCCATCTGTGGAGTTGCAAAGAGTCGGACACGACTGAGCATACACTCTCTACGCTGCCACATCACAGCACATAATGCTTACAAGCTCACTCAGTCATGTTCGACTCTTTGGGACTCCATGCATGGACTGTAGCCCACCAGGCTCCTCTGTCCATGGAATTTTTCCAGGTAAGAATACTGGAATGGGCTGCTATTTCCTCTCCATAGCACATAATAGTTCCTCAACAATACCATGGATGTGATGAAGGAATAAACAGTGGGATTTTATAATTTTAAAATACCAAGGATTCCTTTCCAGCCTAATAACTTTTAACAATGGTTCCTTTTTTAATGCAATAATCTTCATCTCATAGGTTATTAGGTATTATCTTCCTGACCAGAATCCATGCTCTTGGCACTGTTTTCATTCTCAGCACTCCAGTTGATGACAAGTTGGGAAAAGGGAAAGGATGCCTGTTTACTGTCTCTCCCATTGGTCGAAGTCCTGCTATTCTAGAGACTATACTCTATTTTAAACCTCCTTTAGAATCTCTTGAGGAAACCCTCTATTTCAAAGCGATAACATTTAATTGATGATTTGTGCTTTTTTTTTTTTTTTTTTGGCTGTTGATCTAGAAAAACTGAGGCACCAAGGACAAAGTATCATTCTAAATTTACTCTAACTCAGCTCCATGTGCCTAACTGTAAAAGTATTTTAGTATTTGTAGGCAAAACTTGAAGAAGTCTGTTTAGCACTTCAATAATCAACCACACAGGTTGATCCCTGGGTTGAGAAGATCCACTGGAGTAGGAAATGGCAACCCACTCCAGTATTCTTACCTGGAAAATTTCCATGGACAGAGGAGCTTGGTGGGCTACAGTCTGTCCAACAGGACTGTAATTGTATCAGCAGATCCAAAAAGCTGCTTGAACAGGTCCAGGAGAATTTCAGAAGCTCAGGGAAAGGGTCTCTGTCTCATTCCAATTGTCTCTCTTAAATAAGGCTAGACAACCTTTTTTGATAAAGGACCAGACGGTAAGTGTGCTAACTGGGCGGCTGTTTGGTCTTTGTCACAGTTACTCCACTCTGCCATCGTGGTGCCGTAGGCAATATGTAAATGAATGAGCAGGCCTATATTTCAATAAAATGTTATTTACAGAAACAGGCTCCCGGGCTGTATGTGGCTCCTGGACTATAGCTGACAAACTATAGCTGATTGAATGATCACGGAGTGTTGTGATGTATGGTAAAACCAGCACATGGGGATTCACGAACTCCCTTTGTGTTTTATGGAATATTTTTTCTTTCTCATTATAAAAATCAGACATGATCAAAAAACCCAGAAAATTTAAAATTCATCCATAATGCCATTAAACATGCCACCACTTGTAATATTTTGAGATTTTTGTTTGGGATTTTATTTTATAGAATCAGGATAATGCTGTATTTATTGCATATTTACCTAGTACTTGTATTTTTATGCTAAGTTTTACATTTCTGCTTTATAGATTGTGCTTTTTCAAGAGCCACGAGAAACTCCAGCAACATCATCATTTCTCTCACATTTACAGTTAGAGGCTATGGGACTTGAGATTTGGAGAAACTTATACAGAGAAGGGAGCAGAAAGGATACTGCCTCGTGACTGCCAATAGCACATTCCACCAAGGTCAGGGTGTAGAACAGCCCCAGAGAGAAGGAGTGTGTGTGTGTGTGTGTGTGTGTGTGTGTGTGTGTGTGCATGTTGGGGAAACAACTTGTCACAAATATAGCTTCCTGAGGCCCCTGTTAAAAATCCTTATGTTGTCAGGAGATTCTGTAGGTAGTATACAGTCCAAGTTTTGAGAAGGACTATGGGTTCATGGGATTCAGGACACACCACCCGCAAATACAACCGTCTGGCCACTGAATATTTTAAGCTAAATGAGTCTGAGAAAGCAGCAGCAGCAGGAAGGTCACTCTGACCTTCTCCTGCCCTTCTCCCCTGAAACAGGTCATAAAACCCTCATGTGAGAGGTGCCCTCCCTATACTCAGAGCAGAGGAGCATCCTTATTCTCAAAGACAAAGAGACATTAAAAAGAATGCAAACAGACAGGACTTGCTAAGTTTCCCCCAGTTTGGTACACTAGCCCCAGACTTCTTATCCTATTCCTCCATGAGGGTCTGCACTCATCAAATGCAGCACAAAAACACTCAGCTGTTTCTTCGGGTCCTTAGGAAGGCTCCCATGTCATGTAAAAATTCATACATCTCAATTTATAGGTTTTTCTCTTGTCAGTTTGTCTTTAATTTTCAGTCCAAGCCAGGGACCTCCAGAGAGTCAAGGAAAACCTTTTCCTGCCCTACAGGGAATATGAGAGAGGGGATTCCTGTACTGAGGCAGCTTTGACCATTCTATCACTTCAAGTCAAGACCCTCTCCAGCTCAGATGACCCCACTTTTTCCTATCGCCAATCTTCGTCATTGATCTAAGCATCAGTCTCCCTACCAGAGAATGTAAGGAGGTCTGATTTAAAGGGTTTAAGGAGGCAATATGTAAAACCTGATGCCAAAACACACCACACACACATACACACACACACACACACACACACGCATCTGGATTTTTTGTGGCTTTCACATCTCACCTACTTTCCTGCTATGTTCCTGAAGTAAAATCATCTCTATTCTGCTGCTGGGGACTATGTAGGTAGCTGAAGTGCTAAAGAATCCACCCTCCAATGCAGGAGAGGCAGGAGATGGGGGTTCGATCTCTGGGTAGGGAAGATCCCCTGGAGAAGGAAAGAGCAACCCACTCCAGTATTCTTGCCTGGGAAACCCCATGGACAAAGGAGCCTGGCGGGTTACAGTCCCTGGGGTCTCAAACAGTCCTTGCTGAAAAAGGGCAAACTTTTGTTTGCTTATTTTTGGCCATTCCACACAGCTTTCAGGATCTTAGTTCCCCACCAGCGATCAAACCCTGTGCTCCCTGCAGTGGGAGTGTAGAGTCTTAACCACTGGACCCCCAGGGAGGTTCCAGGGGTGAACTTCTTAAGCAAACCAGTATGGAATCAGAAAAAGACTTTTCACACTAGACACAAAGATAAGGAATTGAAATAAATGTAATAAGGGTCTATTACTTTGTAGGGTGAAAGTTATAAGTTGGAGAGAGTTCTTCTTTCTGGCTCCTGTGAAATCATATTTGCTCAGTACATTAATAATACCAAGGCAGGTGGAATGATAGTGTTTTTAATGTACAGAATTCATTTTTTAAAAGTAATTGGAAACCAGAAACTTGCAGTGGTGAAGATGGGAATACAAACTTTGCCATCGCTCAGTCCATGGTTGAGAGGCTGGCCATCCCATAATATCCCTGGACCACATCACGCGCTTTCTCTCTTCTGCTTGCCTTTCTGGGAAATAAGGACCAAGATAGTATATACCTCTGGTTGATAAAAGGATAAAATGAGATAACTGTTGTACATCCTGGCAACTATGAATACAGAATAAATGCTGCTATTGTTTATAATAGAATCAGTGAGGTAATTACAGATTATCCTTGCCTGTTCATTCTCACAGGCATCTTATTGACAACATCTTACTTGCTATAGTCCGGCATATGTGTAAAGGTAATAAGACAATTTTTGCTATAAATTGGACCATTAATTCACTCCAGCTAGACTTCCCTCAAATTAATACTAATTAGCGATGTTTACTTGTAACTTCAGTAGAAGTTAGAGTGATGTTTGCTTTGCAATACCACTGGGAGGGGAAAAAATCATGTTTTTTAAAAGAATAAATGGAGGAAGCCAATATAAAGTGAAGAGAAAATAATGACTTCAAGCATTTATTCAGTCACGTTGTGTGCGACTTCTGAGCAATAAAGATATCATTTACACTGCATGCCAGGCAGAACGAAGAGTCTCTGTCCTGGTGTACCAAGTAAGGATAGGAAAGACAGAAGTATCAGTCTTTTTACTTTCAGTGGAGCAATATGCTCATTAACCAGAAATTAATTTAGAAAATTGTATCTCAAATCTGTTTCCAAAGTGTTCAATAATTTGGGTCTGCCCTAACAACATGAGACTCGTCCATCATCTGTTTGTTTAAGCAAGAAAGCTCAATTTGGGAGGACCTGGGGAGGTGGCTGTTTATATATTGGCCACATAGTTTATTATTTTCAAAAATCATTGATGTTCTACCCCTTCTTATAGTGAAACAATCCAAAGACTCCACTTGTACAGAAATCAGGATTTTTCAAACATGCCAACCACAAGGGTCACTTATTTAAATACACGTTCCCAGGCAGCTCCAGGGGATTGGCATTTTGATGACTCCAGTCATCAGATAAGCTTGAGCAATAGTTCCCATACCCATTCTCAGCCCTGACCTGTACTGGAGTCTCCTAGAGAATATAAAAAGCAACTGAAGGTGCAAGGAACTGAGAGAGTAGCAGCAAAACATATACATTACCATGTGAAAAATGATAGCTAATGGGAAGTTGCCGTATAACACTGGGAGCTCAACCTGGTGCTCTGAGACAACCAAGAGGGGTGGGATGGTGGGGTGGGAGGGAGGTTCAAGAGGGAGGGGATATACGGCTGATGTAGTTGTGGATGGCAGACATCAGCACAACATTGAAAAGCAATTATCCTCCAATTTTAAATAATTTAAAAAAAGGAAAGCAGTGATACCCAGCTCCACTCCAGACAAAGTGCATCAGCCTCGCTGGAGGTGGCCTGGTCAGTTTTGTTTTTCAAAAGCTACCCAGATCTGCATCAGAAAAAGAGCTTTGTTGAAGATCAACAAAGAATGCAAGAGACCCCAGTTCAATTCCTGGGTGGGGAAGATCTGCTGGAGAAGGGATAGGCAACCCACTCCAGGATTCTTGGGCTTCCCTGGTAGCTCAGACAGTGAAGAATCTGCCCACAATGCAAGAGACCTGGGTTTGATCCCTGGGTTGGGAAGATCCCCTGGAGGAGGGCATGGCAACCCACTCCAGCGCTCATGCCTGGAGAATCCCCGTGGACAGAGGAGTCTGGTGGGCTATAGTCCATGGGGTCTCAAAGAGTTGGATGCAACTCAGCACAGCAACAGAACACATATCTTTCTACTCCAGGAAGGATGGATTTTTGCTCCTCTCTCTCTTCCCATTACTTCACCACCACCAAAAGCAACTCCTAGTCTGTCTTTTCAGAGGTCTTTTTCTTTATCCTCTTGGCCATTGGAAGCCAGGTGAAGAGGGACAGGGTGAGGTAAATCTATCCATTCAAAAATCATTTATTACAGCATTTAAACAGTGTACACTGCTCTTACCCAATCAAGTGGCCCAGAAAACTTTAATTGGCAGTTTGTTTCATGTCCCATAATTGAAAACATGAAGGATCACTAGCATTCACATCCGTGAATTCATTTAGACAGTTTTCTTTAATTAACGATGAAGACACTACAGTTCTAAGTACCAGACAGAATCAGGGGGGAAAGAAAAACTGAAAAATAAGCATAACACTCTAAAGAAAACTTGGAAAAAGTGAATCTAAATAAAAATATAGACCTGGCCTGGTACCCATTACATATATACATCATACATATGGTATACACATATATACAGTAAATGTTTTGGTAGCAATACAGACCATGCATTGGTCCTTTTGAACACAGATGAAGTAGCACCAGAAGCAGCGCCACCATCTTAAGATGATAAACCTAACTGCACACACATCAAATGAAAAAATATAGATGGATTTAATTTGGCCCACCCTGTAGCCAAGAGGTGTAAAGAAAGAACTTTGTAAGAAAAATGGTTCGGGAACTATATTCTTAAGCCAATAGCAAAATTCTAACAAGAAGGAAAAAAAAAAGCACTAAAGATGTCCATACAGACACATTTTTCTGTTTACTGAATTTATCCTATCATGTGGCATCTTGATTAACACTGAGGAAATTAACAAAAAAAAAACAGAGAGAGAGGTGAATAGCCAAAGTCTATAATACCAAGATCTCTTGGTGTACACATCACAGATGCCATCAACAAACTAGGAAGACACCTCTCCAGCCATGCCTTTGTTTTTCTAATCATATGAGCTAATTCTAAGCTCTGGATTACTGATAAACTCATTAAAACTAGGGTCAAACACCTCCAATATCATTCCATCTCCTCCCAGCATCTAATTTGATGCTCTGGTTACAAGTAGGCAAGAAACCCAATATGCTATCTGACCCATGCCTTGTCTGTCCACCCTTAGTAAACTGATTTCTAGAGCTGTGGAGGGACCCTCATGATCCTCTCTGGCTTAGCTTTAGAAATGACCAACGGCACCAAGTGCTTAACCTGTTGGTCTACTGATTACAAGGCTCTACTTGCCCTCCATGACTAAGCTTACAGAGTGAAAGTCTTTTCTCTTACTGTTGGCAAGGTCCTATGTCCTCATATCCCTAGAAGCCTATGCTTCTTCCTTTCGAATTTCTCAGCAACCTATGCAAATGCAGCATTACCTCCAACGAACATATACGAGGTCCTAGGAACGCTAACTCTCCTGTCAAGTCATCGCAAAGGATCGAGTTTCTATCTGGCCTCCATCCATTCTCCTTCCCATGCCTTCCAGAGGGTCTCATCTTTCCCCAGTCAAGGTCTCAATGTGTGGAGTGTTTCTAGTTTCAGTGCCTCCCTGTGTGACAGACCAACCCACAGAGCTCTGCCAAAGCAGCTGAACACTGTACATTCATCTCATTTTTTGTGGCTCTGTCTTCAGTGGATGAGACCTTCCACCGCCCCCCGCCCCACTTTGAAACCACCTGTAGTAAATAAAAATCAGTTTTCAACTACATGGCATATTGCATTCAAGATGCAGGACTGAACAAAACAGGGCTTCAGCATTGTCAAATACTGTTTCTTACGGTTTAGTAAAACTGTTTAACACTTTAAAGATCTCAGATTTAAAAGACAGCTAGGAGGCAAGCATCAGGGAAAGAAAAGTTAAAAATCACTACTTTTGGTTAGATGATTTTTGGAAAATTCAGTTTTTGCAGTCAACGTCAGTTCGTCAAGAGAGTCCCTGACCTTTGAAAGTTAGCAAGAAATAGCCACAAATGTAACATCAGTACTGAATTGTCATTATTGACTCAGGTGGTTGATCATTAATGGATTCTCTTCACTTTTAGCTGGTTCTAGAACTTTTTTGTCCCCCCAGGATAAAGATATCATCAAAGTCATGGAACATATTTGTTCTTTCTACAAAGGAGAATTTTAAAACTCTGCCTAAAGTCTCTAAGAAAGAACACTGTGAAAGGTTGGTCTCATGAAGAAAAAGCCACTAACTTATAGGTTAACCAGAGGCCACTAGAAGTCTCATTAATGTAAGCCCTTGGCTGGCTGACAAATACTTTGAAACGGATAAAAGCCAAGTCTCCCAAATAAGAACTGAATACAAGGACTTAGCAGCTGAAGGTCAACCCCTCAGGGAGACAGAGCATAAGTTTTTTCCTTAAATACCAGCAACTTCCAGTTTTAAACGGGTGAAGTTTGGTACTACCAGCAAACCCAGCTCAGAGACCACTAGAAACAGCTTAAATAGGAGTGTCTTACCTTTATACTACATGACTCAACAAAACAGATGAGAGGAACAGAAACCAAGAGACGTTTTTCCCGTCTGGTTCATTTCTTGTTCGCACCCAAAATATGTTAATAATCCCACGTAAAGAGGTACCTTGGTAATACATATTCAAAGTTTAGGTTCCTTGAGAAATAACCACCTTTATAGGAAAGTGGGTGGGGCTGACTTTGTTCACTGATATCTGTCCTTGACTACTTATGTCCTCAAGGGAAGAGAGTGGGACAGCTTGCTTCCTTCCTACACAAGCGAGAGTATGAGTCACAATACTTGAAAAATAAGAGCTTGACTAAGAAAGTCTTTTTCATGAAAGGGTACAAAAACAAAACCGTTTCATATCAGATTTTAAAAATCAGTGGTGTTGTCTCCTAATAGGAAATGATGTCATTCAGCAAGTTCCTTGAAAACAATGGGTTCTTATGACTACAGACGTATTTATCTTAGAAATTGATGAGCATGCAAATGCTTAGAATCTGCAATGGTGAACACTGTACAAGAGTCTGTGAGGTACATGTCATCCGGCTGAATTAACAGTAACACGGGCCTCAGCAGGTGAAGGGGTCCACTGATCCCTACTCCCTTTTGAGTAGAGTGAGGGGTGGGGGTGGGGGTCCCTGACCCGTTGATGAGCAGCCACTGCGATGGCCCCCAACCCTGGCCCCTTCCTGGCAACCCCTCCCCCAACCAGGGAGCTCAACCCTTCAGTGAAAGAAAATCTTGCTCCTCTCAACAGCAGGGCTGGGGATTCCTGATAGAGCATTCACACGGACTCCAGGGGAGCCTGATACTAGACTTAATTCACTGAACTTTTAGGAAGTTTCCTGATCAAAAGATTCAAAACTCTGTAGGCAATTTCTTTTAGTATGTTCATTGCCATTTCTCTTTCATGAGGAAAAATTCCAAGATGTGTGTACTTTCCAAACAAGAAAAGGATTAACATTTTCACTGCTGGCTAGATGTTTCCCTAGCAGGTCATTATGCTTTGATGTGCTCTCTGCACCCTGGGTTTTATTAACTAATCACACACAGGCCAGTAGCCACCAGGGCGAATGGACCAAATTACATTTGGTTAAATAATGTTACACTGGACGTTCTCAGAAAACATGAGATAAGAGTCTTAAGGAAAAGTGACAATGTAGCCCTGGTCATTGTAAAAGACACGTTCTGGAATTTTAATTTCTGGTTAGAAATGAAAGACAAGTACTCACTTGTCTTACATCTTTTTTGAGACAATGCAGGAAATGAAAGATCCTAACGTGTGCAACAGGAAAAAAAAATTTGGTGGCAATGGAACAGGAAGTGGGGGAAGGGGGAGAAGAAAAGATCAACAGTCTCTAGTTTATTATGAATAGAAAGAAATTTCCAGAATTTACAAACACCCACATTATTCATTCCAAAGAGAGCTTTTGATTCAAAGGGATCACCCATGTCTCCTCCTCTTTACAGTATATACAAAGGAAGACACTGATTGCCTTTTCTTGTAATTTTGCTTCCATTCAATTGCCAATTTTAAGCTGACACTTGAAAATACCCAGCAGAATATATCCTTCTTCAGTTTCATTAACATGGCCTATTGCCTTACAGGAAAAAAAAAAATACAAAATTAAGATCAATTCTTGTAAGGATCTCAGCTCAACATCAAGGCTATATTACAAGAGATAGTATCAGCAAATAGAACTATACAATTGAGAACCAAAATCTATGGCACTATGATTCTTATTATATTACTTTTCTGAATTACAATCTTAAAACAAGGATCGTACCCTATTCTACTCTTGTTAGCCTTGTTTTAAGCATTTGCTCCACTCTTTCCAATAGAACACTGTATACCTCAGTTCCACATCCCCCCCCAAAAAAGATGTGCTGTAAGAAAAGTTACATTTTAATTAAAAAAATTACACATATAAATCAAAAACCTATGTTAAATATTTAATACTCTCTCCACCCAACGCAACAGTTCCATAGGAAATAATTTACAATGATGCTCTGTCGTACACGGTTTCAGCAGCAGATGAAATGTGTCTTGTAAATGCAATGAGCGTAAACTCATTCTCTTGTGGCACGGTGGCCCATCAGCTCATGTGGCCAGCTAAGTCCTTAAGGTTGAAGATGAAGTTTATGCAGACTCATTGTTCTGGTGTCACAGTGCTTTTTTCTTGGCACGATATAGAACGTGCAGTTCAGTCAACAAACTCCTGAGGATTGTGTAAAGTAAACAAACTGAAATGGGTGCATCGTACCATCTACTGAGGAGGAAGATGTGAGGTCCTGGTTGTGAATCATGAAATATTTAGAGTCTGGGTACCCATGAGTTAAAGGAGGATTTGCTGAGGTCATTTAGGTCTTCATTCTGAAAAGAAAAATGAAAGAATCCGTCATCATCAGCATCTCAAAACACACGTTCAATCACTTCTTTAGCGTTTTTCTTTAAAAAGGGACAGCAGGACAGCATGGGATAAACTGAAGTTACAGGCACAGGCAGTACTGAGTACTTCAGAAAAATAAACAAACTGTATTTAACTTCTTTTTTTCTTTTAAAATGCAAGAGTCTAAAGCAATCACAAAGTCACAATAGTCAATATTAAGTCAGCAAACCAATCGATGTGGTTTGGAGGTTTCAGAGGTTTAGCAACACAAAAACACAGAACACTTTGATGTTCTTATGATCAAAATAAAAACGTCCACTGAAGCTTTTGTGTAAAACAACTACAAAATATGGTAAGCAGGTTACCATCAGGCTATGTTTAATCTTCTTTTGATTAAAAGTCAAATGGAGATTTTAGAATTTGAAGTTGCAGGGTTTTCCCATTATAAAATCTGAAATTGGTTTTTAAGTTGACATTGGTTGATAGGAAAATTCTAGATGCAAAAGAATGTCTAAGCAAAAGAGACCTAGTTAATCATTAAATTTAAAAAGGGGGTTCTAATTTAGGTCTAACAGAGATAAGTTATTCTGGCAGAAACACAGCATTTCTTCTACGCAGTTTAAAAGTCAGATCACAATGAGCGTTACCCATTCCCCTTAGGAGTAGACCCCTTCTCAAACTTATAAAGTCTCATTCACTCTCAATCTTAACATTAGATAGTCCTTCTGAGAGCCTTATTTTTCACGCATCCAAAAGGTATCTATAGAAACATCAATATTTATAGGATGTCCTGAGAAGGAGGAGGCACAGCAGAGCTAATCAATAAATACCTGTCAAATAAGTAAATGGTTGCATTAAGTACTACCGAGGCTACAATGGTGAATTCTGCTATAGGCTCCGCTTTCCAGAAATTCTAGCGAGGAAGGTAAGCTTCATTCACAAATAGAGAATGCAAAGTTGAAACAGGGTGAATTCCACAAAAGGTACAATAGGTGTTTATCAGTGGTCCCCAATCTTTTTGGCATCAGAGACCAGTTTCATGGAAAACAATTTTTTCCAGGGCTGCAGAGAAAGGATGGTTTTGAAGTGATTCTCATAAGGAGCATGCAACCTAGATCCCTTGCATGCACAGTTCACAGTAGGGTTCACACTCCTATGAGGATTTAATGCTGCCACTGATCTGATGGGAGGCAGAGCTCAGGCGGTAATGCCAGCAACGGGGAGCAGCTGTAAATACAGATTAAGCTTCCCTGTCTCACTCATCCATCAGTCACTGCCTGATGTGTGTTTCAGTTCCTAATGGCCTACAGACCAGTAACAGTCCATGGTCCAGGGATTAGGGCCTCCTGCCCTGGATGTACAGAGGAGAGAAGAACATTTCTAGCTGGGAGCGTAAAGGAAGCACCTCACTGACACACTTGGCTTGGTTTGGAAGCCATGGAAGAGTCTGGAGGTGTGGAAATGGTGTTTCAGTGCTGGCACAGAGCAGGAACTCACTAAATATGAGTGGAAGGAATGAAAGGGACAAGGCACACTTCCCACGGAGGGCACAGGACAAAATAAGCCCAGGGGGGATGAGCACACAGCCCTGGTTAGGCCAAGTGAGGAAGGTAGTTTTGTCAGAACACAGGGTATCTGCAAAGGGGAAAGAGGAGAGACGTCTACAAACGCGGGTTGTGTAGGTGGTGAGGCACCGTGAATGAGAGACCAAGACATCTTTAAATAAGTGAAGGGACCACAAGGACATGCTTTGTGATATGATCAGCACACAGCAGTAACGATCCATGTCCATGGCAAGGGCGGCAGCAGACCTGAAAGTCCACACAAGGTAAATGTTGACCAATACAAATTTTTTTTTTCCCCTCTGCCTCTCGCTCTCCTCTTTGCAGGAGAGTATGGCTGGGACCCACCAGCATTGATCGTCTACAAAACCGCTTCAGGTAAGCTGAAATTTACCAGATAAGGATTCAAGTTTTACTAAGAGATTTCTGTTCATTTCACAGTATTAACTTCAGCCCTAAATAACAGATAAAGTCTATGTTTCTACTTACAAATAAAGACTTGACATGGAGACATCAAGGTAAAAACAAACAAACAAAAAACCACACTAGGCTTGTCTCTTTTATTATCAAAGAGACAGGATTTACTTCATGTGGTGGCTACAAGTGAAACAATAACCTAACCTTTCTAAAACCCCAGAGATCTTACTTACTTTCAAGTTTCTTCTGAACCTATATTGCAATCTATCAAAATGTTCCTACCAGGATATCTATGTACAGCTTAACACAGTTTCATACATCCTAAAATTAGGTAAGAAGGCCATGTTTTATTAAAAGGCTTGAGACAAACATGCTGCCAATTTAAAAAGTCAAGGGTATGCTTTTGATTTTACATCTGGCTCTTATCCAGAAGAGCTGAATGAACAGCTTAGCACAGGAACAGACTATAACCAGCGGTGTCATCACACGTGCCAACCTGCATGGATGCACAAGGGTGGAAATTGGGGCCCCTTTGAGGAGAGGAAAAGAAAAATATATAGTGCCTGGAGGCTGAAATCTATTGCTGTGGACCACACACACATACCCGTGCACCCTTGAAACCATCCTGGTAATTTTCCACAAGCAGTATGGTCAAAGGGCAGGAAATCAAAGGATATATCAATCCCATCATATACCGTCCCCTCCAAAAAATTTCGGCATACTACTTTTCAAAGCCTTCATCATAAATCCTGATCAACACAGGCCTCAGTCACTAATGCAACCTACCAGTGCCAGCTGGTCTAGGAATAAGTGAGAAAGCGGTAGGTAAGGTTGACGCGGAGGGGACAGGAGCAGAAGCTATCGATAAGCAAGAGAGGAAAATTTAAAGGGACAGTCTGACATTTGCCCAGTTTATTTTTGTGCAAGGGTGTGTGTGTGTCCGTACATAAAGTTTAGCTACTGAGTAAACAAGACAGATTTTTCACAAAGATCCTCAGTGAGGACTCTTGCGCACAGCCACCTCAGATCTGCATACTTATTCCAAGCATGCAGCATTGTTCAAAGCATTTTTGGAATGCCTTCTTCAAGTCCCCTTTCTTTCTTTCTTGCAACTGCCTTCTCAGCTTTGGGCATACCCTTTTGAATGGTCTCTATAGCAGCCAGTTTGGCCCTTGGAGGGCACATCTGATCTTTGGAGACAGGCAAAAAGCTTTGAGACCCAAATATGGTGAATAAAAGAGCTGATTAAGCTGGGTAATGGTTCCCAGTGAGGTATTATCTAAAGCCAAAGAACTCCAAAACTAAAGTTCCAAAAACATCACTGTAGAGTTTTGTTGGAAAGGAACTGTCCTAACTTTACAGACAGACCTTAGCAGATGCCTCATGGGACTTCAGTTTATCTGTCTATATGCCTGCCACTACTTGCAATCCATAAGGGCTGAGCTTGAATAAAGCAACCCACTTGAAGAAGGGCAACCATGCAAATTTATTTGCATGCCTGGCATGATATAGTGACTAAACGACAAAAATACACATCTATGAATGTATATTCATACATTTTTGCAACTTGGAAATATACCCATCCATTCTAAGCTCCCACAGTCATTAAATGCAATAAACATCTGTTGAGTGCCACAAATACAATGGTAAAGACTGTAATACATACTGAAAAAGAAGACATGGGTAATGTGTGTTTAATGCACTTTATATACACAATTTCAAGACTCCCAATCAACCACACAAGGCAAACATTGCTAGGATGTTTTACAAAAATTCATTTGTAGCACTCATAAACTGGAAACAAGAAAAAGCAAAACATATCCTTGGAGAAGAACTGTGTAAATATCAAATGGTGATGTTCCTGTGATCTATTCTCTCGAGTTACATCACTGGGGAATAACTTTTGAACCCAGAAATACGATGCACCTGGCACAAGATTTAGTAGCAGGAAATTACATTTTGACAAAAATTTCATCACCACATCAGCATCTATGGTCCGCATGTGTCTTCTCACAGGATAAAATCCGCCTAATCCCGTTGCCAGTAATGAAAAATGCAATTTTTAAAGCATTATCAAATAAGTCAACACTTGACTATGCTACTTGAGACCTATGGATTATTGCATTATTGTATCCAGTAGGAATTTACATCTCCTGGACTCGACCCACTTAAACTCTGCTGGCTAGAGCTGAAAAACAAATAAAGCTTCTGCTTCCTTTCACACTGTCTCAGCCTACTGATTAGTCTCCACTGGGTGAGCAGCTGAAACAGCATACAGTTATGATATAAGCACAAAAGAAGGATCTGCTCCTTTTCAGCAATACATTTTTAGTCAAACCCACTGTCTAAAAGTTTTTATCTTGTATTTAAACACCTTGAAACTTCCTGCCAACTTATTAAGTGCAACATAGTTGAAATACCTGGTTAGAACACCACTTTCTACTTTACTAAGAAAACAGAAGTAAAAATATTGTAAGTTGCTTGGCTGTTGTCATGCACTAAAATGTAGCCAGAAAGAAACTCTTCTTCATCCAACTATGGCTGGGAAAAAAAAAAAAAAGACTATAGTAATGACTTTTCTTCAATGGAGATCATTGTTTGAGATCTTACACTGTAGACTCAACTAGAAAAATTCATATAAATAAATTCCTCCACTTGAAGAAATGTGTCAAACAGCATATTTCTCTTTCGCTTAACATAAACAGCTGTGACTGAAAACAAAAAAACCTTCAGCATAATAAAGAAAATTTATAAGAGACAGTAAATGTAAGGAAGGAATAAACATAATTCATTATAATCATTATAATTCCTGTCACCTAAGGAAAACTACTATTTAGCTATGGTTCTGATTTTACTATTTACTTAAAAATTTTGAACTTTTAATATTCTATATCTAATGTCAAAGATGTTTAAGTAGCGAGGAAGATAGTGCTTTAATAGATTTAATATTTAGATCTTTCCCATTCTGAAAAATCTGTGATAAGATAAAATGTTAACCAACTTTTTAAACCTTCTTGGTATTTTAACCCCTTTCCCATCCTCCCAATTCATTGTGTATGGGGAGAAGTATGATGATTTAAAAGCAGGAAAAAAAAAAAAAACCAAAAACCCTCTGGCTTCTTGGGTTTGTTTTCCAAATGCCTAAGTCCTTAAGGAAATGGCACATGCAAAGCATTTAGAAAAACTGGTGGGGGCATAAGGGAACTCCTTTCAGAGAAGATTACCTTTGATTGGGATTAGAAAAAGAAAGAAGGTGGAAGGGATGTGAGAGCAGAGAGGTTGGTGGGGAGCTCTGTACCTTGCAGGATGCTGAACACGGCACCGGTGATATCTCTCTTTATCCTGTCTTCCCAGATTTGTTCATTTCTTTTTCACACAGTTATATTCAACTGTGTACCACTAACCATGACCACAGTTTATTTCTTTGGCTACCCCACTGATGCTAATGCAATTAATTCACAGTCACGTATGGATATGAGAGTTGGACCATAAAGAAGGCTGAGCACCAAAGAATTGATGCTTTTGAAGTGTGGTGCTAGAGAAGACTCTCGAGAGTCCCGTGGACAGCAAACAGATCAAACCAGTCAACTCTAAAGGAAACCAACCCTGAATATTCATTGGAAGAACTGAAGCTGAAGCTCCAATACTTTGGCCACCTGATGCAAAAAAGCCAACTCACTGGAAAAGACCCTGATACTGGGAAAGTTTGAGGCCAGAAGGACAAGGGATCGACAGAGGATGAGCTGGTTTCATGACTCACTGGACATGAGTTAGAGCAAACTCCAGGAGATGGTAAAGGGCAGGGAAGCCTGGCATGCTTCCATGGGGTCACATGGGGTCACAGAGTTGGACACAACTGAACAACACATGGCCAATTTAAAGCTGACCGAGCCTTCTAGAACGCTTCCGTATAATAGAACACCTTAGAAAACACTGCAAAATTACTGTTTTTAAGTGTACCTGAAACCTGAAAAACAGGCCCAGTAATTCTTTTTTAAATCATCAGTATCAAATACATTTATAGTCCCCGAAGTGTACCATGCAGTCTCAGATGGATAAGCAAGAGCAGGGATCTGTCTGATGGACTGGGTGAAAGTCCTTATGCAAAGAATTTCCTGGCTCAGAGTTTGGCTTGTACCAAGCGCGCTTGACGGTAGCATCTAAGGCGGAAGCAGAGTTACCAGCCCAGCTACCCAAGGAACAGAGAATTAAATCCAGACAGCTTCAAGTGTGGGCCAGGGGGACTGTCTCTCTGCTTTTCACAAGGTACTACTGAAGTGTACAGGCAACCTGAGACTTTGGGAAAAGACAGATCTAAGTAGTGAAAAAACATTCTCTTTTAAAGCCTTCAGACCATCATCACCAAAAAGAAGGAAAAAAAAATCAAGTGAGGATTGAACTCAAGAAGTCAAGTCAGAAGTAAGACCCAAGGTATTTGCTACTTTATGTTGAAAGGAGACAGTCATTTTAGCTAAAGAAAGGCAACCAACCTCTTTCAAAATAGGCCAGAAGTGAGCTGGAAAGACTTGGTTTCATGGTCTTAAATGGCAAAGGGTAACCGACCGGCCAAGCCAGTGCTTTAATGGAGCTGCTTAAATAGCAGTTTTGCCCAGTGCGAGTCACATGGGGGAGGGCTGGTGAAAATAACACGGTTGCTGGCCAGCCCTTCCATGGCGCAGAGTTGCCAAGGAAAGAAATTCAGGGAGAGCTGCCAACATGTGAGAGGCCATCTCACTCCAGCTTCCCTTTTGTCCCAGGGAAAGACCTTCTGGCAGGGCTGGTGACTTCAGGAGACCACCAATGAAGACAGGCACACGTATTATGCACAGGAAAGAAGAGAGGGAGGGACCAAGACCCTGCCCATCGCACCTGTGGGCTCCCGCTGTGGTCCAGCCAGGTGAGGCTGGACCGGGTGATGCTGGATTTCTCCTTCCCCAGCAACAAAGGGGCAGAAGATGCAAGGCACTGGAAACCTTTTAAGAAGGCTAGGGACTTATGGAGAAGCTGGTTTAAACAATGACAACATATGGTCCTCAACCATGAAAAGTATTCCATCAATGATCTACTAAGGAAATCTGAATAAATATTCAGAAATCTCTGAAGCCAAAGACTAATCACTTCAGTTACTACCCATATTTTTCTTAAAGATGGAGCATGCTGATAAAGCCAAAGGTAATTAAAACATAAAGCAAAGGGGGTGTCAACACCCTAATAGTCTCCCCCACTAAATGTGAACCCAAATGCCTCAAATCTCTCTTCTGCCAAAATTCTAATCTATCCCCATGTAGTAGTACGAGAAAATCAAGGCAGAGGAAGTCAGAGAAACAATCCCTCTAACATTTCAAGTCAGATCACGTGTGCTGGGGGACAGGAAGTTTTCATTTTCAAAGAGCTCAACTAAAATAAACCTGTTACTTGAAGACATGAAAATAATATGATCTCATCTTCCCTACCTGAGGAAGAAGGTCATAAAAGTTGCTTTCTTCCGCTTTCATGGGAGCGCTTTCTGCAGTATATTCTCCCCAACAGGAATTACAATTGCACCTCTGAGGTTTATACTGTAATTTCATACCAGTTTTGTTTGTTTGTGTCATGTTCAGAAGTATGGGACATAGCTTTTATTTGGCTCTGATACAAATCTGTAGACTTAAATGACAATCACTTCATTTACAATGTGGTGTAGAGAGAGTAAAAAGTGTTTGCAAAACCATTTCTACTAATTAGGCAAAAGGAAAGCGGGTGAACCTCATCCCCTTGCCTTTATTTTTTGCTGTTAAACACTAAATAGACGTCACAGTCTTTGCCCACTCCCTAGAGTCTTCTCGTAAACTGAAAGAAACAAGCGCCTGAGTGTACCTTCGAGTAACTGTCTGGCTGCTCAGTTGTTCATTATCAGCCATCATCAGCATTTTTGTAACAGCCCAGGAACAAGAGTGTAGAACAAGTATTCGCACAGACGGCCGTAGGTCTGCAGAGGGCTGAGGCAAGGATCATTAACGCCACTGACATCACTTTTGGCAGCCAGAGAAAAGGGAAAACCTGTGTTTAATCTATTTCCTACTCACCACAAGTTTTAGTCGGAGTCCCCGATAATATGGGTTGTGGTTGACTTTATGGAAGAACTTGGTAATGCAAGAAAAATGTACTGAATTGTACAAGCATCTTTCAAAGGAACCACGAGGTACCACAGCCATGTGGCCCTGATCTCCCTCCTGTAGGTGTTTTGGTCATTAAACTGGCCTAACAGAGAGCAGGGCCATTGCCAGCTGGTCCTACGAAGGTCAGACTCAGTAGAGGACTTTCCCTACTACACGCATCTGATTAACATCTCCTGAAACACATCATTCTAAATCACAAATAAAAAGGATTTAGCCTTTGTCTTCCTTCTTTTTGCTTTGAGTATATCAAGGGGAAGTGTTGGGAAGAATTCATCTGGGATTTTTGGCAGTTAAATATGCATGTACATGCTCAGTTACTCAGTCATGTCTGACTCTCTGTGACCCCAGGGACTGGAGCCCACCAGATCCCTCTGCCCATAGGATTTCCCAGGCAAGAATACTGGAGTGGGTTGCATTTCCTTCTCCAGGGGATCTTCCCAACATAGGGACGGAACTCGTCGCTCCTGCATCTCCTACATTGGCAGGCAGATTCTTCACTACTGCACCATGTAGTTAAGTGAGCTGTTTTTCTTTTTTTTCCTTAAGCAGCCTAAATAATGAAAGAACACTCTCTGAAACCAACTCTTTCCCTTGAGTTGCCACTACCTGAGTGATACGCAAATAACCTGTAAGCAATCTTGCCTTCTAAAATGTAGTTTAGGACACTCCACCCACAAAGGTTATTTTGAGAATGAAGATAGAGCCATTACACGGTTGTTGCATGTTTTTAGACTGATCAATTTTAACTCAGGACTTATGTCCAAGTTAAACTTAAAAAAGAAAAAAAAAACTAAGAATGTACATTCTCTCTTCTCCTGCTTCTCTTCCCTCCGTAATTTTGGGCAAGTTACAAACTCTTGTAAACCTCGGTGCTGTCACCCATAACATAGGCTAACAGTGCCCATTCTATAGGGTCATCTCTTGAGGTTCAGCGAGATAACACATGAAAAGTTCTCATCATTGTGCCTTGCACATAATAAGCCCTCAGACATTAACTCTTACTGGTACTATTCTCATGAAGAACTAGAAATCCTTGGATCTCCTATCCCCTTCTGATAACCCGAATACATGGCAGACAAAAATGTCCTGGTGGGAGAAGGAAGCAACAGGGAAGCCACAGACAAGATGGCGGCCAAGAACCGAACCTGAAGTCAAGATTAGGAGGTGTCTTGGGAAGAGAGAAAAGTTACTTCAGAGAGGAGGTGGGTATGGGGGAAAGGCCAGAACAAAACATAAAAGTAGTAAAAGTTGTAGCAGTAAAATGCTAAAAGTAGGACCTTGTGAGATGAAGTCCTTGATCTTTAGACAAAAAGTCTTGTCTTCAGACAAGACAAAGACCTGCTTACCTACTGAATACAAAGGGAACAGCTCCAGTTGAACACTGGGATAAACAGCATCACCAGGTCTTTGAGCAGCTCTTCAATGGATGCCATCTACAGAAATGTCACAGAAAGGCCACTTCTGCTGCTTGCCAGGAAGAAATTAGAAGCTTGAAGATCCCCACCCTATCTAAGTCAGCTAACGAAAAGACTTATGCATGAAAGAATTTACAAAGAGTTCTCATGAATAGGCTTAAATGGATGGTCACTGGGACTCTTAGGTACTCTCTCCAGGTGCTAAAGCATGTTTCTAATTGTTGGGGAAGGGACTGAGTGCTTGTTGTTTCCGAATTCTTTTCCCCAATCTCTCAACTGAACAGGAGAGTGAGGTCAATGCTGCTTGAGGAACTTGACGAAAAACTGAAATTGCTGCCAGATGCACATGTCTAATTGTTGGCAGCTGGAAAAGGAAGGGAAGACATCAGAAAGATGATCTGGAATAATTGATAATGGACACATCACTCACATCTCTAAGGTCTCTGAAGCAGTGATGCATATTTCTAACCAACTGCAAACACTTCTTTATTGTCTCAGATAAGGGGGCAAAGCTCTTCCAGTGGAAAAGGGGGGCTGACCTTTCATGCACTGACCCCAGGCTCCTGGTCCTCCACTTTCATCTTTCAAGTCTCACCACCCACTGTGCCCATTCTTCCCTCTTTTCTTCCATTATCAGACATCTCAGCCTTGTCATTTTTGACTTGGAAAATGATATTTGCTGAAAATTCCCTACCAGCATGCTGAATTAAGTGCTTCATGCCAGTTCAGGGCTGAACTAGAAGCATTCTGAAGACAGTTGGGCCAAGTTCTTAATGAAGATGTAGTGACAACTCTTAAGGAATTCTTATGAAGAATATTTACTGGGGGCTCTGAGGTAATCACAGTCCCAAAGGAAATAAATGGGGTCTGTGAAGGTGATCCCCAGCCCCACTGGAGTACCAGGCAAAAGTCACCTGGACTTTAGCTAAACGGTACTTGTGGGGCTAAGCCCACTTCTCACGCCTGAGACCTCCTGCTGCTGCTAAATCGCTTCAGTCATGTCTGACTCTGTGCGACCCCATAGACGGCAGCCCACCAGGCTTCCCCGTCCCTGGGATTCTCCAGGCAAGAACACTGGAGTGGGTTGCCATTTCCTTCTCCAATGTGTGAAAGTGAAAAGTGAAAGTGAAGTTGCTCAGTCGTGTCCGACCCTCAGCGACCCCATGGACTGCAGCCCTCCAGGCTCCTCCATCCATGGGATTTTCCAGGCAAAAGTACTGGAGTGGGCTGCCATTGCCTCCATGTATTCCATGAAGTCTCTAGAGCAATAATTCTCAATTTGAATGGGTAGGGATAATTTCCCCCCTCAAGGGACACTTAACAATGCCTGGAAACACTTTTGGTTGTCACAGTTGGAGTTAAAGTAAGAGAGAAGCTGTTGGTATTTAGTAAGTAGAGACCAGAAGTGAAAAGTGTTAGTCGCTCAGTTGTGTCCGACTCTTTGCAATCCTATGGACTGTAGCCTGCCAGGCTCCTCTGTCCATGGGATTCTCCAGGCAAGAACACTGGAGTGAGTTGCCATTTCCTTCTCCAGGAGATCCTCCCAACCCAGGGATCAAACCTGCATCTCTTGCATTGGCAGGAGGGTTCTTTACCACTAAGTCCCCTGGGAAGCCCACAGCAAAGAATCACCTGGCCCCAAATGTCAGTTGAGCTGAGTCTGAGGAACCCTGTTCTGAAGTTATTGCTATAGCAGAGGAAATGGAGGAAGACATACACATGCTTATCAGCTGTTTCTGGAATCCCCACCAGTTTTAGGGAAGAATCAGAGGGAAGACGTGCTCTTGGTTCTCAGGCTTTATTTCTGACTGTCACACCATGACTTGAGTCCCGAGGGTGCCTCCCAACTTATCACTGATGGGAAGTTACCTCTACTGAGTCCTGCAGCCTCATGACCTAGAAGACATCTAGTTAATCTGATTAACCAGTCCTACCCCACGTTTGCCTCTGTCCCTGCTCCAAAGGAAAACAGGAATCTTCTGGATGCAGGGAACAAAGCTGACTGAAGACGTTAGATTAGCAGGATTGCTGAGGCCAAAGCAACAGATCTAGGGGAAGACTATCATGGTGTGATGATGCTCCTCTTATTCTGACCCACAGGAGACAGATCAACCCCACAAGGAAATGCATCT
Organism: Bos indicus; assembly: GCF_029378745.1. Taxonomy (NCBI): domain Eukaryota; kingdom Metazoa; phylum Chordata; class Mammalia; order Artiodactyla; family Bovidae; genus Bos; species Bos indicus. Next base: position 114,899,188 of record NC_091761.1, read on the forward strand.
GAATACTCCCAGGTCTGTATCTCTGCCCAGCCGAGCCAGGACCTTCTGTCTGGTCTTGGATGAGTCATTTGATCTCATTTTGCCTCCACAGTACAATGAAGTGGAGAAAACACCTCGTTTTCACAGTCACTTGCAAAACTCCATTAGATAACAAGAGAAGGACATTGTGAAGCAGAAGACAGTTTCCTTATGTGGCTTGTGACTATTAGTCCTGCTCATTGCCCTTCAAATATCTGGGAGGGGGAAAAAAATTAAGGATTAGGTCAACTCTATTCCAGAGTTAGTCAACTTTTAAATTAAATCCACTAACTTTGCTCTCTCAGGGGCGACTCCTAAGTCACAAAACTGTTTCCCACACGTTTTCACTTTATGAAATAAATATCCACCTTGGAAGATGATTTATTACCAAAAAAAAAAAAAATAGTCAAAGTACAAGACTGAGATAGAAACAGCAACTGGAATTTCTAAATATAAGATGTGTTCCCAGGAAGACACTTTTAGGTCTGTTTTCCCTCAACTTAAACTTGAAGAAAAATAACAGAGGAGGTGGAAGAAGCGGGCAGGGTACATGTACCATCATCAGTAAGAGAATTTAGGGTTCAAAATTCTAAAATCTAGACCATGAGCAGAAAGAACAAATTGATTTCCAGGTAGTTAGATACAGATTTTTTTCTGATAAAACTTCGTGATAGTAATAAGAACAGATCCTCTTTTCAATACTGGCCCCAGAAGCTGCTACGGTCCTAAGATACACAAAGAAAACAATAGCTTCTATTCTTTCTTGACTGTAGTCTGAGCTGCTGACAAAATGCCTTCAAAATAAAACCGAACCACACAATTTCACCATTACTATCCACCAGCGACAGGCTATAATTAACACTTAATTAACAGCTCTATGATGAGCTCTGCTGAATTCTGCTCAAAAATTGCCTTACATTTTTTCCATAAAACCAAGTCACCAGTGGACAATGGCCTACCTGTTTACTTGGTTTCTCCACGCTTTCCTTCCTCAACAATCAGTTAAAGAAGAATGGGACTAGGTTGAGGTCCAGACCAAGACGGATTCTTCAGAGATACTCGTCTTCTGACTTTCAGCTCTCCTCACTCCCAACCATCAGCAGTTCCTAACAGAGACCCTAACACAGCCACTGACTTAACACACATAGTGTCTTCTTGGAACCTCAGAGAACTTCCAGTAGAAATAAAAGCCCTTGCAGAGTCTTTCAACAGAGGTGCAAGCACTGGGAACACCCAGATCTTCGCTAATTCCTGTGCTACAGGCATTAGCTGGAGAAAGTCAATAGGAAAGTGACTTGAGAACCACTGCACATAAGTAAATAAGCTAGGACCCTTCTCCACGGTGGCCTTCTGCCTCTGCCTTTGGCCATTCAGTGGTTTATTAGCACTTGTTCCAGAGACAAAGCCAGGAAATATAAGAAAAACTCAACAAAAAGTGACTCACACAATATCACTTACATGTGTAATCTAAAATATGATACAAATGAACTTATTTACATAAGAGAAACAGTTCACAGACTTAGAAAACTAACTCATGGTTACCAAAGGAGAAAGCAGGGGAGAGATAAATTAGGAGTTTGGGATTTGCAGATACACACTACTATATGTAAAATAGATCAATAGTAAGGTCCCACTGTATAGCACAGAGAACTATATTCAATATCCTGTAATAAACCATAATGGAAAAGAATATGAAAAAGAATATATCTATGAATCACTTTGCTGTACACCAGAAACTAACACAACATTATAAATCAACTATACCTCAATTTTTAAAAAGTCCACTTAGCAAGTTTTTCCCACCTGAGAGTTCTATCAGTTCTATCAAAGTAGTAAGGAGGATGGTACAATGACTAAGCAAAATATACATATGGATGACAATTATCCCAATTTTTGTTCTAGACACCCCATTCCTATTGCTATAGGCAACTTCCACCGCATGATCAAGCCACTGTATAAAGGTCTCATGGATTAATAGGAACAGAACAGTCAAAGTAGTCCCAGGGCTGATATTATGGGGACTTCCCTGATGGCCCAGCAGATAAGGAAACCACCTGCCCATGTAGGAGATGCAAGGGACATGAGTTCAATCCCTGGATGGGGAAGATACTTTGGAGGAGGAAATGGCAACCCACTCCAGTATTCTTGCCTGGAAAATTCCATGGATAGAGGAGTCTTGCGGGCTACAGTCCAAAGGACTGCAAAGAGTCAGACACAACTGAACAATTGAGCACAGTGGTACCTTGACCGTGTGGTTAGTTAAGAGTTAAAATGATCACTAAATGAGTTGCCTGAGCTCACAAAACTGGTTAGTAGTAGCACGGAGGTAAGATGGAGTCTCCACCCATATTCTTTCTAATCATGAGTCACTGAACTCAATAGCCCAACTCTTTAGAAAAACAAAATAGAAAAAGAAGATAGGATAGTATTCTGTATATATACGTGCAAAACAAACTCCATGGCAGCCCAGTCACTCAGCTACAAGCAGGGGGTTTCTTTAGGTGATGGACGTCAATACGGAGCAGAAAAAGACGTCCTCTAAAGCCCCTGAAGACTATATATTTGCTGTAACTGAAGATTACACAGCAATTTAGTTTGAAATCTTTTAACATCATGGGTATGAATAGGAACTGAGATAGAAGAATACTTCACTAAAAATATTTCTGCTTTTGCAGTACCATGGCTGACTTTGGCCTCCACTGTTAAGGCATACTAGAGAAGAGTACAGAAAAAATGAATCACAAAGAGAAAATGAAGCAGTGCTTGTCTCACTTTAACGTGCTTAGGGTCTCCTGATGATCTGGTTAACAATGCAGATTCTGAATCTCTAGGTTTGGAGTGGGGCAGGCCCCAGATTCTGCATTCCTAACCAGCTCCCAGGTGATGCCAGGGCCACTGATCAGAGGACCACACTTCAAGGCGCAAAGGAGTGGTGATAGTGGTAAAGTCGTTACATTGCGTCTGACTCTTTTGCGACCCCATGGACTGTAGCCCGCCAGGTTCCTCTGTCCACAGGATTTCCTAGGCAAGACTACTGGAGTGAGTTGCCATTTGCTTCTCCAGGAGATCTTCTAGACGTAGGAATCCAATCCACATCTCCCACACTGGCAAGTGCAGTCTTTACCAGTGAGCCATCAAGGATTACACACTGAATCAAAATATGCTTCCACTTTCCCCGTAAGAAAATTTGAGATACCAAGGGAGCATTTCATGCAAAGATGGGCTCGATAAAGGACAGAAATGGTATGGACCTAACAGAAGCAGAAGATATTAAAAAGAGGTGGCAAGAATACACAGAACTGTACAGAAAACAGCTTCAAGACCAAGATATTCACGATGGTGTGATCACTCACCTAGAGCCAGACATCCTGGAATGTGAAGTCAAGTGGGCCTTAGAAAGCATCACCACAAACAAAGCTAGTGCAGTGATGGGATTCCAGTTGAGCTATTTCAAATCCTGAAAGATGATGCTGTGAAAGTGCTGCACTCAATATGCCAGCAAATTTGGAAAACTCAGCAGTGGCCACAGGACTGGAAAGAGGTCAGTTTTCATTCCAATCCCAAAGAAAGGCAATGCCAAAGAATGCTCAAACTACCGCACCATTGCACTCATCTCATACACTACCAATATAATGCTCAAAAGTCTCCAAGCCAGGCTTCAACAATACGTGAACTTCCAGATGTTCAAGCTCGTTTTAAAAAAGGCTTAGAAAAGAGGTTTAGAAAAGAGGAACCAGAGATCAAATTGCCAACATCTGCTGGATCATGGAAAAAGCAAAGAGAGTTCCAGAAAAACATCTATTTCTGCTTTATTGACTATGCCAAAGCCTTTGACTGTGTGGATCACAATAAACTGTGGAAAATTCTGAAAGAGATAGGAATACCAGACCACCTGACCTGCCTCTTGAGAAACCTATATGCAGGTCAGGAAGCAACAGTTAGAACTGGACATGGAACAACAGACTGGTTCCAAATAGGAAAAGGAGTACGTCAAGGCTGTATATTGTCACCCTGCTTATTTAACTTCTATGCAGAGTACATCATGAGAAACACTAGACTGGAAGAAACACAAGCAGGAATCAAGACTGCCGGGAGAAATATCAATAACCTCAGATATGCAGATGACACCACCCTTATGGCAGAAAGTGAAGAGGAACTAAAAAGCCTCTTGATGAAAGTAAAAGTGGAGAGTGGAAAAGTTGGCTTAAAGGTCAACATTCAGAAAACTAGTATCATGGCATCTGGTCCCATCACTTCATGGCAGATAGATGGGAAACAGTGGAAACAGTGTCAGACTTTCTTTTTTGGGGCTCCAAAATCACTGCAGATGATGACTGCAGCCATGAAATTAAAAGACATTTACTCCTTGGAAGGAAAGTTATGACCAACCTAAATAGCATATTCAAAAGCAGAGACATTACTTTGCCCACAAAGGTCCGTCTGGTCAAGGCTATGGTTTTTCCAGTGGTCATGTATGGATGTGAGAGTTGGACTGTGAAGAAAGCTGAGTGCCAAAGAATTGATGCTTTTGAACTGTGGTGTTGGAGAAGACTCTTGAGAGTCCCTTGAACTGCAAGGAGATCCAACCAGTTCATCCTAAAGGAGATCGATCCTGGGTGTTCATTGGAAGGACTGATGCTGAAGCTGAAACTCTAATACTTTGGCCACCTCATGCGAAGAGCTGACTCATTGAAAAAGACCCTGATGCTGGGAGGGATTGGGGGCAGGAGGAGAAGGAGACAACAGAGGATGAGATGGCTGGATGACATCACCGACTTGATGGACAGGAGTTTGGATAAACTCCGGGAGTTGGTGATGGACAGGGAGGCCTGGCATGCTACGATTCATGAGGTCACAATGAGTCAGACACGAATGACCGACTGAACTGAACTTCCCCGTGAGTATTAATTCATCCTCCAAAATCTCTCTGAAGAACAAGGATGATTCCACGTGCTAGAATCTCATCCCTAGAACAATCGATGTGTGCAGAGGAAGACCCAGAAGTAGTACATTGTATAGTATCAGGGGACGAGGCAAAGCCACCATAACTTAAAGGAATCAACATTTGGGAAAAACTGAAAAATAAGCACAAAAAGATAGTCTGTGTGTGCTAATAATTTCCATTCAGGTCAACAGGCAGTAGGAAATTGATCCCCATTTCTACAAAAAGGCAAACAGCCCTGAGTCAAGAATATGGCCATCAGTCTGATTTATCAGGTAGTCAGTTATCAGATTCCATTGCCCTATCCATGAAGTTTCACAGGAATGCAACACCTTCATTATTAGATGGCAGCTTCATTCCCTGGGCTGGACCGTGTGCTCTGACCAGGAGGTACAAGTTTACTGGTCTGGAACAGAAGCCCAGGCAAGGCAAGCATAGATTTCTAGTGGCTTGAGGAAATAGCAGGAAAATGATGAGGTGGCCAGAGATAGCCTCCAAGGGCTAATTCCACTGGGCATGGCAGTTCACATGCCATGCCTTTCACACAAGTTGTTACCCCAACTATTTGGGACAGAGAACGTATTTTGCCAAGATCTCTGGGAGACAACAGGAAGGGAAACTGCTGTTGGACCCACGTGGACACTGCACTGTGGAAGACTTTAGCGCCCCCAGTGCCACCTGTCGGGGAGGCAGGAACTTGAACAACCTCGAACAGCATCAGTGAGTTTCTGGTAAAATGCCATTAAAAGCACCTAAGTCACTAGCCTGTAACAAGGCTTAAATGAGAGGGTGACTATATAACATGTGACACAGACTCTGACAATTGAGCCAATTACAGAACAATTCATTCATTCTATCCAGTAGCTAGAAGCCACCAGAAACCATAATGGGAGGGGGACAGAAGAGGAACGAAAGGGGAAGGAAAGCACCTGACACTGAAGCTCTCTGCTCTTGGTCATGCTGCAGACATGTCTGCAGAGGGGAATATCTCAAAAAATGTTGTCATGGAAATGCCAACATTTACACTTATCATATGACACCACTAGTCTCAAATTAGGAGTATTTCCCAAGTTACAGCTGTTTTAACACTGGGTATGAAGGCACTGGAGAAGGAAATGGCAACCCACTCCAGTGTTCTTGCCTGGAGGATCCCAGGGACGGGGGAGCCTGGTGGGCTGCCATCTATGGGGTCACACAGAGTCGGACACGACTGAAGTGACTTAGCAGCAGCAGCAGCATGAAGGCACTTCCTATGTTGTTTTCAACTTAAAATTTAAAAGCTGATCCATTATTAAAATTGACTGTCCTTAGTGAGTATAAAGCACTTTACGCTTTACTAGTTGAAAGGAAAAACTACATCTATGCATGATAAGTTCACACCATATTCCATATATTCCATGAAGTTTAATTTCCTAAGACTGTGAAAAAGCTTCATTTGACTGACTAATATCTTTTCCCTAATAGTTTTTGAGGTTTCTTCTCTGCAACTCTCAGCTTGACTTATCAGTGTTTAATACATAATTGGCACTCAATAACTGTATTATCTAAAAAAGTATCTATAGGAAAATCATAAGTACTCATACACATATTCTAATGTCCAAAAGACTTAATTAAGGGTAATTTCAGCCTAAGAAGAAATGGGTTATTAAGTTTTCTGAGATTTGCCTCACATTTGGCAGTGAGTAAAGTCAGGGTTTGTTAACCTTTTAAAAGTAATATCCTCTTTTGCTAAATAATATTAAAATCTCAATCAATTTTTTAATGCTACAAGTTAAATATGGCTAAGAAAATTAAGAAATTTTAATCTCAATTATAACTGATTTCAAATAATACAAACTCCTGTCTTCTCCTTCCTCCTCAAGTATTTAAGCAAACTATTCCTAGGGTAAAGATGTGGTATATAAAATTACCAAATCCACTAACACTCATGAACACATCACAGTAATTTAGAGTCTTCATCAACAACATAGCCAGCATTTGCTCCATGTCAGGCACTATATTAGGGGTTTTAATATGCATTATTTCATTTAATCCTCACAGCCACCCTAAGATTGTTCTACTGTCTCTGTTTAAAAATAAGTAAACTGAGGTTCAAAAAGAATGAGTAAATTCCTCCAGATCTCAAAGATAGTAAGTGAGGCAATTTGGATTCAAAGCCATGCTCTTGATCATGAATGTATAGACAATGCTATAAAAAGAATGGGTGGAAGTGCTGTCAAACCTCTCATCTAAATAGAGGCCACTAGAACACACAAAGTTATTTTTATAAAAGGAAATGAAGAGTACGCTTCGTGTTTACAAAGGGTAATGAGAAATTACATAGTGAAATGCCATTCTGATAAATCCATATGAAATCAGCTAGAACAACATTTCACATAATAGGCACCTGGATATCGGAAATGCCTTCACTTCTGGAAAATAGTTTGCAAAAGAGATTGTCATCATAAAAGTACCTCTTCATCCCTTAATTCATGCCCTCCTGGAAAAACAGTAAATATGAACTCTCTCATTCCCTGGAGAGTCTAGACAGTGGTAGATGCAATAACTGGGTGTGACTAATAGATTCTGACAAACACACACAAACAGAGCCCTAAGGTAAAGAGTGAGGCTGACATTTACTGGCCCCATAAAATAGAAACCCTTTTCACTCTAGGATCGTAGCTCTTCTGGCCCAATGCTTGCAGCTCAAGATCTAGTGGGCTCGGGGCTATTTTTATCTGACAACTTTTCCTTCAGTCCCTTCCATCCTTTATTTAGAAAGCCAAAATAAAAACCAAAAAAAGTATACTTATAGAGCCATAAGCCATACACTAGAATAGGTAAAGAGAAGTCCTCTGACATAAAAAGCCACAAAAGAACAGAAGATGAAAAAGTAAATCATAAACAGCTGCATCTCCCCTCCCAACTGTTTACATTCTTAGACATCCACTTTTCAAAAATATTCCCTACGTAGATCAAAAACAGGCTGTACTTTGAGAAGGGGCAAACAATGACGTTAGCTTTAAGATATTACACAGTTTACATATAAACAGAGCTGAGTTTATGTGCCTTATTCTGGTTGTCGAGAACAGATCTGAAGGGCTCAAATAGAGAGCTATCATTGTGTTAATTATCTGTCTACAGAAAACTCTAAAATACAAAGGTGACCTTTACAATTCTCTAGCTTGAGTGTATGTTCCCCATTTACGGTATAAGATACTACTGGCTTCACCAATCAAAATAATCCAAAAAGCCTTCTCAAGTTGAACTTGGGTAGCACAAGCCCTGGCTGACGCTGAATGCAGTTACTGGGGGCACTCTGTCCCTTCATTTCCCATACTTTCCTCCCAACTTTACCCCCTCCTCCTCCCAACTTCCCCCCCTGCTCTTTCCCCTAATCCCTTCTACCTATCTATCACTCAGAGCCACCCATAAATACTTCTCAGCATTGATATTGATACTAATCACTATTACTGGCCCCATACCAATAACCACTGTTCAGATTCTTGCCTTTGAGAATTACAACACGAATCCACAATTAATGATCCCTAAGGGCATGGATCTCCCCATCCCATCATCACCTATGCACCTGGAAGAGGAGAAGGGAGGACTTCAATCTCTAAAAGTCTAGTTTGTTACATTCTCAAGATACCAGCAGTTGGCAAAACCTCTTTAAAATACGCCATCCATTCACAGACCTCATGGCATTTACTTTGAACTGTCCATATATCAAAGGAGAGACTTCATTCTAAAATGTTCCAGCTTTAAGTGAACACAAGCCCACTCCATCAGGAGCAGCCAATTAATGAGAGCCAATAAAAAATTCAGGAAGATAAAAGATTTGGCTGTCCTGAACTACCATTAAGAAATCACTTATCCTATACCCACGTGTCTCAGGTACAAGCCAAGGTGAATCACCAGCTTCATCTTTCTGAGAAAGTTCTGATATTAAAATCTGGCATTGATGATCTCAATGAAATCAAAACACATGCTCCATGGAAGGTGGTGAAACAGCCCTGAATATGCCTTCCTTGTCAGTGAATCATGGTTGCCCAAAAGTTTCCAAGGACTGTTTGTAAACATTAACCCTACAACAAGGTCAATGTCTTCACATCCAAAAAGGTAGCTGCAAGTGTTTCACACCTAGAGGTTTCATGATGAATAAACAAAACAATATATTCCACCTTTAGAATATTAGTGAAAAAAGGTAGTTTTGAAATCAGATGACTTTATTGATCAATTATACCTTTACTGATACAATAGCAATGTGAATTGACTCAGTGGTCCAAACCACAACTCCGATAGAACTACAAGGAAGCACCAAATTGACTCCTTTAAGATATAATGGTTCCGAGAAGGCTTTTTATTGATCTTTGCTGCCCAGAGTCATCATTAAAAAGGTTGGCTTATGTATATAAGTTTGCTAAAGAGGGAATCGAAAAGGTCTGTAGAAGCTTCAATGCTCTGGAAGAGAACTCTTCTAATCAAAAATGTTATAATTAAAAAAAAAGATATTATAATATCTTTTTTTTTAATTTAAATTTAATTTAAACTTTTTAAAATTTAAATTAAATTTAATATCTTCTTTTTATAATTTAAAAAAAAGATGGTTAAGATTTTATGTTTCTACTGCAGGGGGCATGGGTTCTACCCCTGGTTGGGAAACAAAGATGCTGCATACCCTGTACAGTGTGACCAAAAAATAACAAATATATTTAAAAGAAAAAAGATACGATGGTTTCTCTCCTTAATAGTCTTCAGAGAAGGAAACCACATGTAGCCAAAGAGAGGTCTGGAGGACTGTATCCTTATTTTCAATGATGAAAGGCAGGTATAAGAAGTACAAATTTGATTGTTTATAAAGTGTTACAATGAATGGAGTCATAACAATGACTCCAAGTAATACAGCATTTAGGGACCTACAATACACAGAGTGAGAAGTCCTAGTACATAATGGTTAGCACCACTTCTGCAGACCTAGTCCTGGATATGCAAAAAGCCAGCAGTTCCAAAACATGTTCTACAGAACAGGCGCTCCAAGAGAAAGAAGGTTCTGTGGCCAATGACACTTAAGCAGTATCTCCCTCTTGACATTAGAACCTTTACATTTTGTTTAACCTTGTGTTTCCTAAACTTCTGATCAAAAAATATGTAGATTTTATTTCACACTAATGACTCTAACATCCTGTAAAACACACTTTGGAAAAGACTATGTTAAAAATTCCAAGCCCCCTCCCCCATCCCCATTCCTTGCAAAAAAGCATTTGCCCCTGAACTTTGCTATTCAAAAAATATTATGATGACATATCAGACAAAATAATATACAGAGATAAACTAAAGAAATGTATTGGGGGATGGAAAAGTCGATAAAAAATTAATTGAACACAAAAATATACTTTGAGGGTATCTCATCTGTTTTTTATTCCTAAATTCCTAATATCATTTGTAGTCAATAATTTACAATGTGGCATGCCATGTGTCAAAAGTATTATTTGCCGCTTTGATTTTTGAAAGAAAATGAATGTACAGAGATAAAATGAAGAGTGGCGAGAGCAAAATTCCTTCCCTAATCCTTTATAGACTTGATTTGACTTCAGAAAACCATCCTTTAGTTTTCCTGGTTCATGTATGAAAGGTGTTTTATTTTCGCCTTCATGGCATTGGTGGATAAAGGTCATATAAATGAAATGGTTTATTACTGTACAAATAGTTTTAAATAATAATTGAAGAAATACAGACAAAAGTAAAAATATTTTACATTGCTAGAAAAACCAACCCTACCATGAGTCTACCACTATGACCAACCACCCAGGATGAGTACATTTAAAATTAAAAAAGAAAATTAATGACAATATCATACATTATTTCAAAATATTAAACAGAATATATTATTTTTAGCCTAAATCATTTCTCAAGATACTGCTGGGTATACTGGAAGAATGTGAAGTCTGAATGTTTAAATGTGAATATTTAGATGGGCAGAAATTTTACCTTATGAGGTTAAACCTTGATTAATATAGAAATAATTACAATGACTCAGACTATGACTTTGATCCCTTTCTTGGCTTCCAAAAGGCTGCAATGATATGCATATTTTCTAAGATATCTTTATGTATATAAGTTATAAACTCCCAGAAATATGGAAATGAAATAGAGCATAACATTTTATAGGAGTAATCAAAAAGGCAACGGTGGCAGGGAAGGGAAGTTAAAGCACCAGATGTAAACGGCAACAGCCCCAGAAGGGCTGCTGAGGACACAGCCAGAGAGGACACAGTCCAATCGAAGATGCCTAAAATGTCCAAGGAAGTAGAATTTTTGCAACTCTTCTGATAGACACAGGGATTATCTTGAAGACGTTTTTATAAATCCCTGAAGCAAAAATGCTCAACGCACATTACAAATTACTGTAGCCAATAATTGCAGAATAAGAGAGGCTGTGCAATTATACATTCACTTCTGTTTGTGCCCAGAAGATGACTCACAGAGGCCCAGTGGGGGATCAAGTAAAAATAAGCCCTAATATCCAAAACTGCCTGTTTCAGGGGAAAAAAATATTACACAAGGCTCAAAGCACAAAGTCACAACTAGTAAGTAATATTCATTAGGCACTCATGTAGTATGGAAACCTAAATGCTCATTTATAAATGTGAGATAAAACTGCTGTATTTTTACAAATGAAATGCTGGTAAATGGAAAAGTTCTTTCCACAAAGCAAAACACCTTGTTCAGAGCAAACTTTTATGGAGGTCTGGAACAAATGAGCTTCTAAACATGGTACCTGCATGTAATAGAGGGGCAAATGAGTACTGGGTTCTTGAGTCTGAAATTACAAAGGTTTTGACATTGCCAGCAAAGCATGGCAGCTGGCAAACATTCCTAACCATTAACCCACCGAACAGCAGCTGAAGCAAGCCACATTCCAAAACTCTACAACCTCTTCTTACAATGTAATAAAATGCTGATGTGCAGGGAAATTTATTTCCTCTACTAAGGCTGAATGAAGATCATGTGAGCAGAGAATAGCTCATTACAAACAGAGCAGAGAGAAATTTTCATATGTATTTTAAAAGTGAATGAAAAATAACACCAAAACTTAACAATTTTCAAAATTCATGTGAAGGCAAATAAAAACCACTTTTTAAATCTAATTTAAAACATGCCATTTTCTTTACGCTAGTGAAAACTCTATAGAGACTCGAACGTCACAATAAAATGTAAATATGCCATGAATCATGAAGCCATGAAAACATACTGAGATGTTTTGTCTTCCAGAGATCTGTTAGAACTCATACACAGGCTTAGACAAGAGAAAAGTCACTCACAGAATAAGCCCACCCTCCAAACAAAAGTCTTCTCCTTTAGGTGCATAAATGAAATTTGGAGTTCATTTTGCTTGTTTTATTTTTACATTGCTTGTTTTGTTGTCTGGTGTCCTAAAGACAAAATTAAAAGTTAACTTTAAAACCAAGATTCCATAAGTGGCTTTATGAAAATGTTGTCTGAAATATTATTTCAACAAAAGGTAGCATTTAGAATCTCTCTATTCCTTGGAGCAAGTTGAAATACCCAGTTAGTTTATAAAATGTCAGTAGCAGAGAATCTCAGGAACAGCAAATCTAATGGTGTCCGGCGCACACTTCCCTACAAAGATAAGCAGTCATCCTTTTTTTCCCTTCTTAATCTGCTGTGGCTCCATTAGTAAGCCCCTAAAAATGTAACCTGGCATTTACACTCTTATCCATCTGGAATGTCTCTACGTCAGAGGAAAACCCTCACCCCTCTGTGAAAGATGAACAAGTACACAGCTGGTAGAGATCTGGGCACGTAGGAAGGAACCCCGCTTAAGTGCCTACATCCACATGGCTCAATGGTTAATCCCGCATATACCCTCTTCTTCCCACCTTCCGATGAAGCCAGTGAGGAACTGAGTGGGTTTTTTTAATCACTGAATTCTGTACTATTATCAGACACCTAACAATTCTTTTGTTAAAAAGATATTGCAAGAACAAAGCCTGAAAACTCGCCAGAGAAGCTGTCTGAAGTCCAGGGTGTTAACCATCACTAGAAACCTTGGAAGCCAGTGTGTACAAGGTTAAGGCCAGTTTTGTGAAAGTAACATTGTGAAATCTAATCCTGCACCTCTGCCCACCTCCCAGCAGTAGACTCACACATGTGCCTTGCCGTGGAGATTCGGGAAGTGCTGAGGTTTTCCACGCTGCTTCCATGAAAACCAACACTTCTAGGTTTCACTGCTGGCTCGCGATGTGAAGCTAAACTTAGACATCAAGCTGCGTTCTCTATCAAGCTACAACATCTCACTGGCTGTAGACAGGAATGCAAACGTACAGACGATTCCAATTAACTATTGCTTTTAACGAGCAAAGCAGGGCAATCAAACCCAACTCTCCAGATAAGTTAACTACAACAGCATAATTGTTTTGGAATGCTTTCAAAGCCTGGTGGGCTACGGTCCGTAGGGTCGCAAAGAGTCAGGCAGGATGGAAGTGACTTAGTACACATGCACGCTCCGTATTAAATTTAGCTTTTGTTGAACCTGAGGTTTTGACATTACAACCACAGGGGGTGCTATTTACACCATCATCTGTATGAAACAGTCCTAAGGAGTGGTGATCAGCTGGTTGTGGGTTTTATTAAGTCTACCCAGAGGTATACTTGAAAATTATCCATTTTATCTCTGATACTATGTTTATGTAACTCTTCCCAGCCACTTTCTCCACACTGGTCAACTGTCAATTACAGTGATAAAGTTTTGCTTCTCATCTAAATTTACACTAAATAAAGGTCAGTTGAGGTTTCAAAGAACCTCCTTCTTCCCACCAAGAATCCTAAATTGCAGATGATAACAAGTTCTAAAATTTGAACAGAACTAAGATTTTACAGGTATTTCAATAAATCTGAAATTCTCCCAAGCCAAGGAATTTGCCCGAAGAAGTGGTTTTTGATCTAGCGAAGTTCTAAGTTGTCAGCCACTTAAATGACTGTTTCATTAAGGTAACTTGGAAATCATGATAGAGCCATAAACATGGTCACAAATAAGAGAGGTTGCCAAGTGACATTGCTTTCCTTCATAAACTACAGGAATATTAAGGTTTATCATTAGTTTAAGCAAAGATCCCTGATTACTGGCTTGTACAGGCACTTCATTCTGATTATCCAAAAAGCATATAACGGTGGGCAAAAATGACTGATCTGTATATAGGGCTGATCTACAGTCCTAGATCCATATAATTCTGGCTTACTACAGAAGCACTCTGAATACAATTAGAAGGCTCCCTAAGGCTCATGCTCTTCCAACAACTGGGAATCATTTTCCAGAACAACACAGGTTTAACTTTGGTTTGACTGATTAGCAAAATTTTTAAAAACCTTGCTCTTCATGGTAGAAAAACGCACTATTACCATCTGAATGTAGCATCCTAACTCAGAATCAATGCCCAGAATTCTTTGGGAAGCCATTATGTCTGTCATAGTGTACTAATAACTGAAGACACATAACTCATGTCTCCTGTGATATAACCATCTAAAAAGGCATGAGACTATAGAAATGTAAAAACAAGATAAGGAGCAAAACATTACAATGTACATTTTACCTACCAGGTCTACCTACAATTTCTGTTGCAAGACTTCAATTCTGTTGCCACAGCTGGAAAGCAACCACAGACAATACATACATGGGTTTAGCTGTGCCCCGCAAAGCGACAGAAACAAGCGATGGTCAGATTTTAGTCTCTAAGACTAATTTGTTGACTCAATCTAATGTGAAGTCAGTAAACCACATATTTCACTGTAAATCAGGAGTAAGAATACAAAAGAAAGATAGTGCTAAGTCATGTCCGACTCTTGCGATCCCATGAACTGTAGCCCACCAGGTTCTTATGTCCATGGGATTCTCCAGGCAAGAATACTGGAGTAGATTGCCATTTCCTTCTCCAGGAACTCCCTGACCCAGGAATTGAACCCAGGTCTCCTGCATTGCAGGCATATGCTTTACCGACTGAGCTATGTGGGAAGCTTTTAAGAATACAAAAGGGACTGCACATAAAAGCCAAACTGGGGGGCAAGGGAGGGATGGATCAGGAGTTAGAAAGATGGCACCCCACTCCAGTACACTTGCCTGGAAAATCCCATGGACGGAGGAGCCTGGTAGGCTGCAGTCCATGGGGTCGCTAAGAGTTGGACACGACTGAGTGACTTCACTTTCACTTTTCACTTTCATGCATTGGAGAAGGAAATGGCAACCCACTCCAGTGTTCTTGCCTGGAGAATCCCAGGGACGGGGGAGCCTGGTGGACTGCCATCTATGGGGTCGCACAGAGTCGGACATGACTGAAGCGACTTAGCAGCAGCAGCAGGTGCAAACTATTATATACAGAATGGATAAACAAGATCCTGCTATTTAGCACAGGGAACTATATTTGATATCCCGTGATAAACCGTAATGCAGAAAAGAATATATAGGGAATTCCCTGGTAGTCCAGTGGTTAGGACTACATTCTTCCACTGCGGTGGGCCTGGGTTTGATCCCTGGTCAGGGAATGAAGATCCTGCAAGCTGTGCAGTGTGACCAGAAAACAAAAGGAAAAGAATGTGTATGTGTGTGTGTGTGTGTGTGTGTGTGTGTGTATACTGAATCACTTTGCTGTACAGTAGAAATTAACACAACTTTGTCAATCAACTATTCTTCAATTAAAAAAAAAAATCAGCTCACAGTAACAACCCTACAAACCGAAAGCACCTTTCAAATGCAAGGAATCAGGTAAGGAAAATAGCTAACAAGTGGTCTGCCCAAATATAAATAGGTTATTTTTATTCTTATGGAATATTATAATGCTATTTTGATCACCCAGAAGAGAACAAGACTACCTTCAGAACATTCTGTGTCTTTATCTTCCTTTAAATGTGTTTGTAGTAAAGAAGGCACAGAAATTTTCTGAATGGAAAGATAAAAGGGGGAAGGAGACAATATCTTTAAAGGCAAGGGATGAAGATAGTGAAAGGAATAAAGAAGCTTCAAAGACCACATGGCTGAAGCGCTTACACTGGAGGGTCTTGTTAGTTTTAAATTCACCATTCTCTAAATATTCCCCATACCAGTCTATTTTCGGCTCCTTTTTATTCAAATGACTACATTTTTAGGGTTTTTCTTTTTATACCATATTGTGGTTTCTTCAGTCCTGAAATTATGCAAGGTTCTGTATGAAGGCTCTCTGAGAAGGCTACTAAGCACATTTATGACAAAAATATGACAAAGAAAATCCATGAAAAGTGCCAAAGAGACACATCTCAGATCCTGGTGGTTCCCCCACTTTGAATGCTAGCATGACAATGAAATGAGCCATTCAGAGAGCATGACTTTTAAAAGATACCATCTGCTTTCTCTCCCTCTCTAACCCCAATGATCCAAACCATTATGGTACATTTGATTTCCAATGGCCAAGGTATCAACCTCTTTGTGGTCTTTCTCTCTTGGTTTCTATAAGTTATATTCCATTTGGAATTATTCATTATCCTCACAATAATTTCAAATCAATTTTAAATGTCATCAAAAAGGACCTTATATAAATCCCCCATTCACAAAAACTCTGACTTCTGAATTGAATTTCTCTTTAGTAATACCAAAACTATTTTTTCTTCTTTGGCAATACCAACAATGAACCTCAGGACATTTAAGATATCCTACTTAATATAAAAATCTCTGAACCAGTCACTTAGTAGTCAGAGCTTCAAAACTCATTTATCTCAATGTGATACAATATATAAGCCACAAATACTAGTACTAAGATGAAAACCCTTGACATAACTTTGCAAAAGAAGCATGGATAACTTTTAACAGTACACAATCCAGTATCATTTTTACCCCATTTGAAAACAAGTTTTATTATTTTTTCCCCACACCAAATTTTCTAAATAATATTTTGCTTTTGCTTTTATTGCACTAATTAAAGTGTGTGCTCCTTTGGTGATAACAAGGGATCGCTACAGAAATGTGACAAAGATTCAAGTTTTAAAATATGAATTTTTAAAATTGGACTCCACAAACCTAACACATAAAGACTGGAGAAAGGAGAGAACAAAGGAGGATGTTAAGAATCCAGAAAAGGAGCTGAGGCAGCAGACCATGGTGTTGGCATTGTGGCATCATCATCTCTGTGTGAGAATGATCTATAGTCAACTTATAAATTCAGTGTTCTAACTCATGAGTGTTGTAAGTGTTATAAGTGTTTTAAGATATAAGTGGTATAAGTTCAGTGTTGGAGTCATCAAGTTGTTATGCTCATCTGTACATATGTGAGGGAAACCCTGATGGCTCAGTCATCTAAAGAATGTGCCTGCTAATGTAGGAGATGCAGGAGATGCAGGTTCAATCCCTGGGCTAGGAAGATCCCCTGAAGTAGGAAAAAGCAACCCACTCCAGTATTCTTGTCTGGAAAATTCCATGGACAGAGGAGCCTAGCAGGCTATGGTTTATAGGGTCGCAAAGAGCTGGACACAAAGGAGCACCCATGCATACATACGTGAGCAGATCAGAACCAGATCACCTGCCGAGCTGGTTTTCCTAC
Organism: Bos indicus; assembly: GCF_029378745.1. Lineage (NCBI taxonomy): Eukaryota > Metazoa > Chordata > Mammalia > Artiodactyla > Bovidae > Bos > Bos indicus. The sequence goes on from NC_091761.1 coordinate 114,916,711, forward strand.
AAGATTATGCCCCACGTGCTACTAACGAAGTGCTCCCTAAAAATCTTAAAAATGCAACAAACTAGTGAATATAACAAAAATAAAGCAGACTCACAGATCTAGAGAACAAACTAGTGGTTAGCAGTGGGGACAGGGAAGGGGGGAGGGGAAAGGGCAGGACAGTAAGAGGTAGAAAGTACTGGGTAGAAAACAAGGTGCAAGGATATATTATACCACACAGGGAACATGGCCAATATTTTATAACAACTAAAATGGAGATAACCTTTAAAAATCATGAATCACTATATTGTACATCTATAACTTAATATTGTATAGCAACTATATGTCAACAAAAAAATTAATTAAAACAAATAAAGACCTAATGGGGCACAATCACACTGACATAATGGGTACAGAAATGCCATCACTATAACGCTTAGAACGCTACTGCCCACATTTTGATTCTTGGTAATTCTCTTCAAAGCCAAGACAATTCACTTGTATTTCCATTTCCTTCCCCTTGGATTATACCCCTATCTACCTCAATCTCATGCTAGCACTTCATCATATCATATTTCTTTCTTAGGAAAAAAAAAAAAATCTGCTCAAACTCTCCTCCTTCAGGAAACACACAGTTGAGCTGACATGGGAATTGGACATGAGATAATCCCTTTAAGATCTAAAATGTTATTGACTAGTAAGTAGCAAGCTCTTCATGAATAGCTATTTGTTGTCAGACAAACTTCTTTGGAGGGTCCTCTTGATGCAGCTGTCTTCAGGACTGGTTCATATCCAGCGCTCAGGGCCAGGAGGAATTTTGATGGGGGCCCTGTGAGAAATCCGCAATTTACTTGTGTTTGCTACAAAGTTGGCTAGCATCACTGTTCCAGAGAGTTCTTGAAAACAACCCATGAGCACTAGTGGCCTTTCTTGGGCCCATAGGAGTGAAATATCCCTGGAGCTTTGCCACCTGCTTGTTTAACAACTGGCCTCGCAGCTCTGAAACAATAAGAAACTCCAGTTTCTACTGAGCAAAATGCAGGGAGCAAAAAAAATGGGCTTCCCATGGCTGTCTTCTACCACACCCTGAAAAGGAATATGTATGATGCCATTACCAGCTGAACCTAACTGGTACCAGAATAAGGTCATTTTCAAAAGTAAAATTTATTTAACACAGGGACCTGATTTTCATAGTTAAGAAAAAAAAAAGGTGAGGGAGAGGTTGAATGGAATTTTATATCGGAAAACTAAAATATTGGACATATTCAAACTAAAATATATGAGAAAGAGCTCTTTTATTCTATGCTTATCAAAAAAGCCTCATTTGCATCTACTAGCAAAGTCTCAGAATGAACAGACTGTGATTGAGTGCTCATTTTTTGGATTATTTATCCTTCATGTTTCATCTTTGATTTCTTGTTTGGTTTTCATAGAACAATCATATAAAGGATCATTTCTATAAAAACAGTCAAAGGCTTCACTAGTTTCCCCCAAGGGCCTCTCTTAATCTGATCGCTTTACCATGTGCATTAAAAGTCCTAGGAAAATAATTATCTTTGATTTGTTTCTTCAACCATTGACTCATCTAATTCTGCTAGATCTTATCATGACTACTTGTGAATCCTGGCCCTTCTTTAACCACTTTCATTGACTTCATGAAATCCTGCACCTTTTGCAAAATGTACGTTTTCAATGTTGAATATAATGATGGAGGCACAGTCCCTGGTTTAATGATCATTGTTGTTCAGTCACTAAACTGTGTCCGACTCTGTACGGACTCTACCAGCCTCCCTTCCTTAGTTATTTGTAATGTGATTATAACTCAGACTTCTACAAATCCATTTAGAGAGAGAAAAAATTCATTTAACTGTGTTCTTGTTTAGTTGCTTCAGTCATGTCTGACTCCCTGCGACCTGATGCACTGTAGCCCACCAGGCTCCTCTGTCCATGGGATTTCCCAGGCAAAAATACTGGAGTGGGCTGCCATTTCCTTCTCCAAGGAATCTTCCCGACCCAGGGATTGAACCCATCTCTCCTGCATTCGCAGTGGATTCTTTATCACTGAGCCACTAGGGAAACTTGGTATTAATGATAGTGAGATAATACACAATGGGAGTTTTAAAGCGGTTCATTCATAAATGATATTTTTATAGCTTCTACTTCCCAACTAAATCCTTATAGCTGCAGGAACTCGTATCATGAAGATCACTCTTCCACCACCACCCACCCCAGCTACCCATCTATTAGGGTTTCATCAACCCGTTCACACGTCCCTATGCAACTACTATAGCCAGCTGTCCAGAGCAACTCCAAATAAGAACGATCACAGAATTAACACCTTAAAGCACACAGCATATCCAAACATCATGAAAAGTTACCTCGGCCAACATTTTCCAGGAAGTAGGTAAAATCCGATTTAAAGAAAGCAATAAAAGTCAGTGCTAACTCATGCTACCTGACTGGTGCCATATGTTTCCATGATAGGTTTTAAATGTCACAGAAAGAACGCTCTGAAACGTAGGAGTTGGAGCAGACTAGTCTCTAGCATACAAAAGATTAAAGGATTAAAATGAACTAATACTGCACTTCCTAAAACATACAGATTTCCACTCAGGGCCAGTCAACTGACAGCCAAGTGATACCAGCAAGTCTAAATTTGGATCTCATAATCTAAAAACCACTTAAAATAAAAAGAGTGCTGAAATAAGTACAAGTACTAATAGGGCCAATATGGGAATGGGTCATGTCAGGTGACATGGATTCCAAAACAAAACAACCGAATCGAGGTATATAAAAACTGGGTTAGTTATTTACAGTTGGTATGCTTGTTGGAGGCTTATATCAAAGCTCCTACCCCAGAAGGAAGGGCTTTTGCCATTCTTTTTTTTTTTTTTGGCGGGAGCAGGGGGGAGATGTTGGATGATCTCTCTTGGTTTATTTTATTTTTTTATTAATTACTTTTAATTGGAGGGTAATTGTGTTACAATGTTGTGTTGGTTTCTGCCACACATCAACATGAGTCAGCCATAGGTATACATATGTCCTCTCCCTCTTAATTTCCCATCCCACTCCTCTAGGTTATCACAGAACACTGAGTTTCAGCTTCCTATGTCATACAGCAAATTCCTACTAACTATTTTACATATAGCAATGTATATGTTTCAATGCCACCCTTGCAATTCATTCTACTCTCTCTCCTTTCCCCACTGTGTCCACAAGTCTGTTTTCTATGTCTGCAACTCCACTGTTGTTGTTATTGTTCAGTCACTCGGCCATGACTGACTCTTTGCAACCCCATGGACTGCAGCATGCCAGGCCTCCCTGTCCCTCATGATCTCCCAGAGTTTGCCCAAGCATCTCCATTATTACCCTGCAAACAAGTTCATCAATATCATCTTTCTAGATTCCATGTGTGTGTGTGTGTGTGTGTGTGTGTGTGTGTGTGTGTGTGTTAGTCGCTCAGTTGTGTCCGACTCTTTGTGACCCCACAGACTGTAGCCTGCCAGGCTTTTAGACTCTCTCTCTCTCTCTCTCTCTCTCTCTCTATATATATATATATATGCATTAATAATGCCATTCTATACAGAAGAATTGGGATCTGGCTTTAAAGAAACTAGAGAGGTATGTCTTACAAGGAATGTGTCAACAATCACCAGGTAGGCGGCTGAGCATCCAGATTGGCCTGGAACTGAGACCAAACTGTAGTCATAATATTCAAAGGGCCCCGTTTGGCCAGTGGGCATCCCAGGGGCCTGAGCAGTAGGCTGCAATGGCAAGACTGAAGAGGAAATCTCCTGAATGCACCCCTGGGTGATGCTGGGAATGAATGTAGGAAAACCAATCTAGGTCACAGGTGGCTTTAGTTCCTATCTAAGAGATCCCAGCTGATTGGCTCTGTCAAAAGAAGAACTCCATACAGAAGAACTCCATGTCTCTGCAACAGGAAACTTGGTAGGCATGTTGGGTGGTCCTGGCACATATGCTAACCTTCTTAATGGAATTCCCATCACACTTAGAATGAATCCAAATGACTCACCACAGTCTATCAAACCCGCCAGGATCTGGCCCTAAATTACTAGTCCAGGCGCATCTTCCACCCCTCTCTCTGCTCCTCTGGAAGCATTGGAACATGCTGGAATCCTTTCCACTGTAGGACTCCATCTGCTGCTGCTCCTCCTGAGAACAGTCGTCACCGGCACAGTTTACACGACTTTCTCCTGCACCTCATTCAGGTGCTCAACACTGCCTCCTTTTCTGACTACCCTTATCGAAAACAGCCCACACTACTATTCACCACTATCACTATACACTACTTAATATTCTCTGCAATGCTTAGTCTCTGAAATTACAGGACTTTTGTTTGCTTGTTTATCATTTGTCTCTTCCACTGCGATCATATATACTCCATGAGGACAAAAAAATTTTCACTCTGCCTGATTCACTAGAGAATCTTCATTTTCCAAAAACATATCACAGAATAAATCACAGGGCACAGAATAAATACTCAACAAGTAATTGGACACATTTCGATTGCATTGATATAAATAATTTTATGACATAATAATGAAAATAAGCAAATAATCACTGATAAGATGAAAACAACCCCAGTCATGGCCAAAGGGCTAATCAAAGGCAAAAGTGTTTGTGTACTGCATAATACGCCAAGAGTTGACTGGCAAAACTGCCTGGAGCACTCCTCTGTATTTGCTGACCTTAAAATCCACTTGAAACTAGGCTCTGGCTATTACCGATTTGGATGCCCTCAAAAGTTCACTAAGTTCTTGATTCTTCTTTAAAGTCATCAGAGCTGACTGAGGCAGGATAGATGGTACCTTCTGTGACCCATTATCCAACAGCATTGTAACACTTATTTGCATGACAGGACCATTCACACACTGTATTTTATGGAACTCTATTCAGTATAGCTCAATATTGTTTATGCAACTGAAAAGATAATCAGAACCTAGAAACTGGTACTAGAATTCTCCGAATCCAATGCTACCACCATCACCAAATCACTCTGTGACCACAAGAATGCTCTTAAAAGCATTGAAGACATGCCAAAGATTGCAATCAATGGCACAGAGTCAGAAAAGAGTTATGAACAAACAATGAAACTGAAGTCAACTGAGGACATCAGCCCTTGCCCAGCCAAGGATGGTCACTGACAATGCAGAACACAAACGCAAAATCAGGACAGTCCAGGTTCCTATGATCAGTAACTGACAAGGAAAAAGAAGCTCAATCAAGACTGCCCACGGTGTCTCTGGCAAGTTCAAAATTAGACCAAAGCAGTCCAGGGCTCTAACACCCTGTGGAACCACTTCTGGGTCTGGCCTTCCAACCAACCAGCCCATGGATGGAAGACATAGCCATGCAGGACATGTCATTTCAGGCTCCCTAAGAGTTTCACTGACTCTTAGGCAAATAACTGACTCATTGGAAAAGACCCTGATGCTGGGAAAGATTGAAGGCAGAAGAAGGGGATGACAGAGATCAAGATGGTTGGATGGCATCACCGACTTAATGGATATGAGTTTGAGCAAGCGCAAGAGTTGGTGATGGACAGGGAAGTCTGGTGTGCTGCAGTCCATGGGGTCACAAAGAGTCAGACATAACTGAGGGACTGAACTGAACCAAAGAGTTCCACAAGAGGCTAGAGACTTAACTTCCATTTGAAAAGCAACAACTTACCATTCCATCATTATAATATCAAAGTTGTTCAATAAAGTGATTCTTTTAGTGGTAAAAGGGGAGATAAGAGGATGATTCTTCTGGTCATTATCTCTAGAAAACTTTGCATCTATGACTCTTGGAAAACAGGTGTGTGCAAAAAGTCATAAGCCCATGGAACAGTCTTCCAGCTCTTCTGAATGAACTCGGGTCACACTGATAAAAAGCATACATTTACCTTAGTTAAGATATATCATCCATTGATTGCCTTACTATTATATAAGACATGCCCTTTCAAGTTGTGTAAAATATAGCATCATGGTTTTCATTGCTCTCCTATATGAGAAGTACAGTCACTGGAAATATACTCCTCTCCCAGAAAGAAAACAGGAGATTGAAAAAAAGAGCATTAATAAAGTTCTAGTAGTCATAAATGCATTTTTAAAACTTTATGGTTAGGGTTGACTAAGTCATAGATGCTCCTAGAGAGGGAAATGGCAACCCACTCCAGTATTCTTGCCTGGGAAATCCCATTTGTCAGAGAAGTCTGGCAGGCTACAGTCCATGGGGTCACAAAGAGTTGGTCACGGCTTAGTGACTGAGCACTCACTCAGGATGATAATAAGGGTTCTTGGCTGATACTACCACAAAAAATCTGTGTCATCTTGAGCAAGTTATTCAGCTTCTCTGGGCCTAAGTTTAAAAGTGAAGTTGCTCAGTTGTGTCCGACTCTTTGCAACCCCGTGGACTGTAGCCTACCAGGCTCCTCCATCCATGGGATTCTCCAGGCAAGAACACTGGAGTGGGTTGCCATTTATCTATACAATGAATGGTTTAAGCTTTATAGTCTTTAAGGATGCTTACAACCCTAATATTCTTCTTAATAAACTCAAGAGACTCATACATGGTTTATATAATCCACTCTACGTGGAAAATAAAATAGCAAAATAACTAAAATTCTAACTCCTGACCTCTGGGTAATTATAAATTATTAAGTAACTATGGCCAATGACTAGCTACAGAAGTGTGACACAATTTTACACCTCCTCCAGTTTACTCCTTTGTTCTCATTTTTCCCCTGTTTTCTTTTTCCTTGACTGATGGAGCTGAATGCCCTGAACTTTGGACTACAAACGCACCTAGTGAGCCCTTGAAATTACTGCTCTGGATAGCTAACTAGTATTGTGCACCTGAGCAAAGGAAGGAGCACGCCGCTGTAAACGCATCTTCAGTCACGTGTACCCTCCTGTCATTTTTTGTCGCTGTTGTTCACTCGCTAAGTCATTTCTGACTCTTTGTGACCCCATGGACTGCTGCACACCAGGCTCCTCTCTCCTCCAACTATCTTCCAGAGATTGCCCAAACGCATGTCCATTGAGTTGGTGATGCTATCTAACCATCTCATCCTCTGCCTCTCTCTATTCTTTTGGCCTTCAGTCTTTCCCAGCATCAGGATCTTTTCCCATGAGCTGGCTCTTCGCATCAGGTGGCCAAAGCATCCGAGGTTCAGCTTCAGTCCTTCCAATGAATATTCAGGGTCATTATCCTACTGTCATTATTCTTCCCCAAAAACCATGACCTTGAAAAATGCAAGTCAGGACCAAGAATGTGCTCACATCTCAATACCCACTCTCCCCTGTGGGGTAAAAATAAAGGGTAACCTTCAAAATCACAACATAGCCCACACTACCAAGGTCATTTTATCCCAGCAAGAGTAAATCCCATTCTTTCAGCCAGCTTACAGATTCCAAAGCTTGCTTTCTTTAGGACTAGTAAATTGCACCATTCAAATTCTAAGATCAACTTTAAAGAGTTAATCTAGTTCCTTCACTAAGTGAGTCATACTTTCCTTTCCCTGTGGCCTCAAGATGGTCACCATTCTACCCAGCACAGCAAGGAACACCAGTTTTCTCTGGCAAAGGGTGCCAGAGTAGAGATATTTATCAACAAGAATTCTGTGGAAGGAAACATTCAGTGCCACCCATCAGTACTTTTATTTTCCATATTTAGTGTATAAAAAAATCCATAGGAACTATAAAATGCATCCACATACCTCCTTTTAAAATTTAACAAATACACCGCAGTCTTTAATCCTGATTTATACTTTCAGCTTCTAAAATAATTTAGCCCACGTGTAGAGTTCCTTCTGTGCCAAACTAATAATTCCTAGAATTTCACAGTACAAAATACTCATGCACCGAGAAACAAATATCTGAACTAGAGAGTCAGAGTCAATGTATCTTTTCAGGCACTCAGTCACAATATACTTTTCCAGTCAAGATGTATATAGGAAGCTGATCGAACTTGAAAAGCATTTTGAATAAGGAACAAACATAAACCAAAAGCATCCTTGTGTTGTAAGGGCAAAAGGGAAGTGGAGGGATTTAAACTCAAACCACTGCAAATCTTAGGCTCAAAAGGCAATTCGTAGTTTCCAATTGCACTTTTACTTGATTCAAACAAAACTGTGAGATTGGGGAAATACTACCACAGCCAATGTTACGGACCAGAAAATCAGGTCAAAGAAAGCTGGATCCCAGGAAGTGGCTGAATCAGGAATAAAATTCACATCTCCTCATTTCCTGCCCATGCTGGTTCTATCGTATCATTCGACCTTTCATATATTATAGTCTACCTGGCCTTGCCTTGTAAACAATACAGAATCAACCTTATATGCACACACACAGTAGATGAGCCAATGGGATGAGTGAACATTAGTATAAGGTTCTTCTCCTAGCAGAGTAAATACTGTTGAGTAGTAGGAAATGAAAGAATCTTATCGAGACAGGAAAAATGATGCTGGCAAATTCTCCCCAGACCCCTAAGCCCCCCTACCCCCCTTTCTAAAATCCTCTTACAGAAGCTCATTACAAGAAATCAGGAAAGCAGAACTGAAACCAAAAGCTTATCTGACTGATAAGGACATACTTACACAGGATGCAATAAATTACCATTGCTTCCTGTTTTAAGTATTCTTATCTGGAGGACACTAAATGTTTTTTTTTTTTTTACCACAGAACCTCACATTTAGGACACGTCCCAAAATAGGAGCTTCTGATCTTCAGCTGTCAGCTGAAATTGTTTCATAAATAGCCCAGCATATGTACTCTGGAGGCTTGCTAACACTCTAAATGCAAATATAGTCCAGTCACACCAATTCCTCTTAGACTTTGGTGGCAATCGAGAAGGCGCAAAATCCAGCAGCCCCAGAAATTCTACAGAGGATCCCATGAATATCCCCAGTCAATGACCTATGGACCTCTATTTGGGTATTTTTGGAATTTTGAAACAAAAGCCATTAACAGATACAGATCCCTATTTTTAATATCTGGTTCGTAAAGGAACGAAGATTTATTTCAGGTCAGTTAATTTTTAAACAAGTTTAAAAATAGTTTTTGCCCAGAGATTCATTTTGATGAAAAGGATGTGTTTAAGGAAACCCTTGGGCCCTATATTTTTAAACAACTTTTCCAGAAGCTTTGCTAGTCAACAAGTACAGACAACAAAACTGATTATACGGGAATGTGCTTGAAAAATTACACATGTAACCCAAGGTAAGAATACATGCAGACGCACACATACACAGTATAAAAGACGCCTAGCTATAATCTTTATGATCTAGTATGTCAGGAATTCTATTGCCAGAATTACACAACAAGTTGAGACCATTTCAGAAAGAGAGAGAGAGAAAAAAAAAAATCAATGTTTCCCCCTTAACTATGCCACATAACATAAACGGCCTGGGACCGTATCACTTGTCTTTTGTGTCTTTGTATTTGAGCAAAATATCTATGCCTTTATGGCCCTCTTATCACTCTGTGCTATGATTACCTGCCCTACAGCACACTCGCTCGCCCCAGGCGGGTACAAAGGGGTTTGACTGTTCTCAATGGAAGTCAGTCTACAAGAGTAGCCTTAAGATTGATTTCACCTTGAACACAGTAAATGCTCAAAAATTTTTGTTGAGTGTTGAAAAACTCTTCAATATGCTCTTCAAGCCCCTTTTAGACATTTGTTAAGTAACTGCCTTTTTTTTAAGCCCAAATGATAAGCACAGATTCCCACAGAGTGGCCCCTTTATGAGTCTAGGAACAATTCTGCAATCCAGGAAGGAAAGCCCTGTCCCCAGACTACAGGTCCAGACAGGAATGAATTTTGTGGCCGTCTTGTGAAATCCATGTCTGGTGTGAACCACGTCTTGTGTGAACCACACACTGCACCCAGACCAGGCAGCGGTGCCTGGCCAGTTCCAGATTCCTATTGCAGAATCGATGATGATCACGCTCACATGATCTGGATTATTAACTTGATTCTTTGAGACCTGGGAAAGAATTATGGTAAGAAAAACAATGTGTTTTTAAAATATCTATGCTAAGTTGCTTCAGTTGTGTCAGACTCTTTGCAACCCTAACTATAGCCTCCCCTACCAGGCTCCTCTGTCCATTGGATTCTCCAGGCAAGAATAACTCAAGTGGGTTGCCATGCACTTCTCCAGCGGATCTTCCCGATATAGCGATCGAATCCACGTCTCTTAGGTCTCCTGCATTGGCAAGTGGGTTCTTTACCACTAGCGCCACCAAAATATCTATAGTAAGGCAATATCATAAAATATTCCTTAAAAGATTACTAGCGAAAGGATTCATAAAACTGTTTTAAAAAATCCAAGTAGCTAGGTCCTTGGAGGAAGAGAGCTTGAGAAGGAGCTGGTGATCACAGTGGCTCCAAGGTGATACAAAAATCTATAATGTTCTGATTTGCATTTCTCTAATAACTAGCGATTTTGAACATCTTTTCATGTGCCCATTGGCCATCTGTATGTCCTCCTTCACACTGGTCAGAACGGCTATCATCAAAAAATCCACAAACAACAAATGCTGAAAAGGGTGTGGAGAAAAGGGAACCCTTTTACAGTGATGGTAGTAGCGTGACTTGGTATAGCCACTATGGAGAAGAATATGGAGGTTCCTTAAAAAACTAAAAATAGAGCTACCATCACCTTGAAATCCCACTTCTGGGCATATATCTGGAGAAAAACATGACCCCAAAGGATACATGTGCCCCAGTGTTCATTGCAGCACTATTTATAATAGCCAATCAGTTCAGTTCAGTTCAGTCGCTCAGTCGTGTCCGACTCTCTGCGACCCCATGAATCACAGCACGCCAGGCCTCCCTGTCCATCACCAACTCCCAGAGTTCACTCAGACTCACGTCCATTCAGTCAGTGATACCATCCAGCCATCTCATCCTCTGTCGTCCCCTTCTCCTCCTGCCCCCAATCCCTCCCAGCATCAGAGTCTTTTCCAATGAGTCAACTCTTCACATGAGGTGGCCAAAGTACTGGAGTTTCAGCTTTAGCATCATTCCTTCCAAAGAAATCCCAGGGCTCATCTCCTTCAGAATGGACTGGTTGGATCTCCTTGCAGTCCAATGGAAGCAAATGTCCATCGACAGAAGAATGGATAAAGAAAACGTGGTACATATATACAACAAAATAAATTCTCAGCCATTGAAAAAATGAAATAATGCCATTTGCGGCAACAAAGACAGACCTAGAGAGTATCATACCAAGTAAAGTAAGTCAGACATAGGAGGAATATCATACGACATCCCTTGTATGTGGAACCTAAAAAGAAATGATACAAATGAACTTACTTACAAAACAGAAAGAGACTCAGAAAATGAACTTATGGTTGCCAAGGGGATGGGATAGTTAGGAACTCTGGGAAGGCCCTGTACACACTGCTATATTTAAAATGGATAACCAACAAGAATCTACTGTATAGCACATAGAACTCTGTTCAGTGTTATATGCCAGCCTGGATGGGATGGAGTTTGGGGATAATGGATACATGTATATTTATATGGCTGAATCCTTTGCTGTTCACCTGAATCTACTACATTGTTTATTGGCTATCAGTTCAGTTCAGGGTTTAGTTAATTGGCTATACCCCAATACAAAATAAAAAGCTTAAAGTTTAGGGGAAAAAATCTATAATGGTCTGCTGTTATTGAACAAAGAAACACTGACAAAGAGCCAATTAAAATGGAAAGAACTGGAGAAATTAGGAAGCAAATCTCCAACTGTATGCTGGGTTGGTCTGAAACACTCTACTCCAGAATACTGACCAATTCTGGGCAGGAAAAAGATGCAGGATATTGTGTAGATTTGGGGAAGAACCACAAAATTGACTAAAGGTTTGAGAAACCAGAATGCCAACTAAAATCTAATAATGTTTAATATAAAGGAAAAAACTAAAAGCTGACTTCACAAAGGTCTTCAAACACATGTAAGAAAATATCCCATAAGAGGTCAGTGGACTAGATAAACAAACTATGGTACATCCATATAATGGAATATTATTCAGCAACATAAAGAAATGAACTATCAAGCCACAAAAAAGGACATGAATGAATCTTAACAAACATACCACTAAGCAACAACAGACAGTCTGATAAATAAATGTATGTACTGTGTGATTCCAATTATATAACATTTTGGAAAAGGCAAAACCACAGAGATATTAAACAGATCAGTGGTTTACCCCCAGATGCTGGGTATTAGGAAGAGGTTTAATAGGGAAGCACAGATAATCTTCAGGAGAGTGAAACTATTCTGCATGATACTGTAATTGTAAACACAAGACCACAAGCATTTGTCAAAACCTAGAACTTTATATCAAAAAGAATAAACCTTAAGTGTATGCAAAAAAATTTTTTTTTTAATTCAAGAGGTCATTGATTACAGGTGGAATACAGAATGTGATGGAAGCATCTAGATATATCACAAATGCATGAGGCAATCTCCCTGAGGCAGGTGGAGATATGAGGTGCTGACCTAAGTAACTCTGGAAATGTGGCAAAAATCTACAAAACTAAAGGCAAAAGAAACTGCACTCTAGTTGATAAAGTCGTTTCCTATAGGGCATGTGTTGACAATCTGACACTGCTACATACACATATGCAGTGAAACTGAACCAGTAAGTACATGGATGAAGGATGGTGACAGCCGAGTTTCTCCCTGTTGGGGTGGGACGTAAGGTTAAGCAAAGGGCAGAAGCTAGAATAATCCACCAATAATCTGACCAATAATGATCCAGTGATCAGAGTTCAGACATTAGCATGAACCCATGATTAGCTTAAGTTACTTACAGATGGTTACATGCAGAAATTTTTATAGATATGTGTGCGTGTTTAGTTGCTCAATCATGTCTGACTCTTTGCAACCCTTTGGACTGTAGTCTGCCAGCCGACTCTGTCCGTGTGTGTATGTATATGTGTATATGTGTATGTACATGTATATGTGAATGTATATATACACACACATGAGCTTCTCAGATGACGCTAGTGGTAAAGAGTCCACCTGCAATGCAGGAGATGCAGGTTCAATCCCCGGGTCAGGAAGATACCCTGGAATAGGGAAAGGCAGCCCACTCCAACATTCCTGCCTGGAAAATTCCATGGACAGAGGAGCCTGGCAGGCTACAGTCCATGGGGCCACAAAGAGTCAAACACAACGGAGCAAACATATATATATATATATATATAGAGAGAGAGAGAGAGAGAGAGAGTCTATCTATTATATATCATATATACTATATATAATTATATATAGTATATATAATATAGTATATATTATATATACTATAATATATAATTTTAGTATAATTATATAGTATAAATATATATAGTATAATTATATATACTATAATAATATATACTATATAATTATATATAGTATATATAATTTATAAACATATATATAGTATTATATATATCTAGGTTAATACACACACATACATTTCCTTGCTCTGACAGCTGAGAGAGCAAAAAAGAAATAACATTCCAGTAGCAACAAACAAATCTAGTGCCAAGATCTTGGTTTCTAACACAATTCTCTAGTAAAAGGAATCAGAGTTCCCTAGAGGAATGGATGATATTAGGACAGGGGCAGGAAATAAGATAATCGTGGAGCATCTTATAGCAATAGAAAGTAGAGAAATGTTTTAAAACATTCCTACTGGGTTAAAAATGAGCAATAAAACAAGGTTACTGCTGCTACTGCTAAGTCACTTCAGTCGTGTCCGACTCTGTGCGACCCCATAGGCGGCAGCCCACCAGGCTTCCCCGTCCCTGGGATTCTCCAGGCAAGAACACTGGAGTGGGTTGCCATTTCCTTCTCCAATGCCTAAAAGTGAAAAGTGAAAGTGAAAGTGAAGTCACTCATTGCCTTCTCTGAAAACAAGGTTAGGTGATTTTAAAAATATTCATGTGTTCTGCTCTCTAAATGGTTTTCAAACACCTTTAAATTTCCTGGCCACTTTAAAGAACCCTAAATGGTAAATTTGGAGAAGGCAATGGCACCCCACTCCAGTACTCTTGCCTGGAAAATCCCATGGACGGAGGAGCCTGGTAGGCTGCAGTCCATGGGGTCGCTAAAGAGTCAGACACGACTGAGCGACTTCACTTTGTCTTTTCACTTTCATGCATTGGAGGTGGAAATGGCAACCCACTCCAGCGTTCTTACCTGGAAAATCCCATGGACAGAGGAGCCTGGTGGACTGCTGTCTATGGGGTCGCACAGAGTCGGACACGACTGAAGCGACTTAGCAGCAGCAGCAGCAAACGGTTAATTGTATTTGATGACTTCTTCTTTTTTACAGAAAAGTAGGATGATGCAAAATTGCTTTCAGAGGAAACTGACTGCAATTAAATGTCAGCAAATAAATATATATTTGAAACCCAGAAAGTCATATTCAGTTTAATGAACATTGTCTACTCACTGATGAAACAGTTCATGTTTATGGCTATTGTCTTCTAAGAATTTCTGTTTAAATTTATTTCCAGCCTCATTTCCTCTTTTAGTAAACTGAATAATAACAACAGCAATGTTGTTATGATTTCCTGTTTTATATTCTGCACACTTAAATGCATTGTTTTATTTTTTCAATGTTTTTTTAGAACCTTACTGTACCTTACAGAAGTTTATATATATATATATAAATTTAAATATTCTGATAAAAATATAATTTATATCTTCAATTTAAAAATAAAAAGGACAGGGGCCTTGTTCCTTGTTATCACTGCTAAAATCAGAGTGAGGGAAATAATCTCACATTTCCTCACCATAAAAACTGGTAACCACTAAAAAAGTCACCTCAAAATTGTGGAATTTACTCTTGTGATGTATGGATATACCAGGAACATACCGAATATCCTTATTAGTAAATTACACAGTAATATAAAAATAAAAGCATTTTTTTAAAAAGTAGTTTCAAGATACTGGTCTTTCCTCCCAAACATTTTATACAAAGAATAGATGCAGAGAAAAGTAAACATATTAAATAATTTTCCATCAGAATTTTCAAACAAAACTTCAGAAAAGAATTGGTATGAGCCATAACCAGTTTTGCATAATAGTCTTCAAAAGAAACCTCTTAAACAGTGAAAACTACTACCATCCAGTACCACGACATAAGCTGTGGTTCACGGCATCAACATACACACGTGGCCCAACACACGGTGGTGGCCACACACAGTCCCAGTCTTTTCTGGGGCCTCCTGGAGACCTTACTTACCCCTCACACCCTTCCCTGAGTGTTACATGTTCCAGATATTGCCTTTCACATAAGGCAACCTCTCCCAAGCAGACACACACCAATTTCAAGTCTTTACTTCCTTCTGTTTCATATCCTGTCCCATGAGGTCAGAAAAATGTGACTTTGTTTCATTTGTGAGTCACAAGGTAACCCTGATCACAAGTGAAAAGCCACAAGGAGTATAAAAAACATACTTAGATCCAGGCAAAAGGATGTGATGAGTAAAAGTACAGGAATAAATCAATGTGAACCCTTCAAGTCCATGAAAAGGGCTGGCAGTTTTTGTTCCTTCTCTCAGTGGGCCTTATTTGTCCCCCAAGGAAGCCGATCCTTTCTAGCCTTTCTTTCAACGGGTCCTCAAAAAAAAAAAAGCTCTATGAGAGCCTAAATTTTCACCTGTTTTCTTTACAGTTGTAATTCAAGAACTCAGGGATATGCTTGGCACTCAGGAGAAACTCACAAACTCCTTGTTGCATTAATTAACCAGAACGTTTGAGTCTTCAGCACTTCCCCACAGCTATCTTCAAGTCGGGTTATGATTTCTTCAAATTTCCAGGTTCAGTAATTACAACAGCTTAATTTTGGAATGAATGGAAATGTTTAAGAAGTACTTACCAAGTGTCAGACAGTGGTAATGTAGCTAAGAAAAACTCTAACTCTCTGTCCTCCTGAATAGAATATGAATCTGTTCTATAGATAAATGAGGTGTTGGCACCTTTCCCATACTGTAGTTTAAAAACATATGGCCCCACATTCATTCATTCAGTATCTACAACAAATAGTGTCGACCAAATGCCAGAGGCATTGCACTAAGCATGTAAACCTTGTCAACCACCCTGGCAGAGAGAAAAATAGCCTAATTCAATACCAGACCCATGCCCATTGAAAATACTTTCACATTTTAGAAAGTAGCATAAATGCCAACGTGACTATGTAGGACCAAGAAAATTGAAGTCCTATTTAAAATAAAACAGAACATATTTATGTTATAGATCTTGGGGACTTGTGGGGTTTTATATTAAAAACAAAAAATTTTTGCTATATATAAAATTGCTTGGATGCTAATTGTTAGCGTAATACTTAAAACTTCAAGCAATGTTGAAAAAAATTACTATAATAGGTGATAAGCTAGTTTAGAACACATAGTCTAATCCTTTGGTCATCAAACTACTCCAGCTTCAACCAAGCGCAGAAACAGAATGCAAGAGGAAAGTCTCATATCTTGGCAATGAGGGTCAACTGCTCAGACCAAGGTAACTTTTTAGCAGAGTAATAACAAGTACCACACTGGCAAAATGGACTTGTTTAAATTTAATTCCTTTCCCCAGACCTTATTCATATTTTAGTAGAAAGGCGAATTAGCAACAATCTACTCAAGAGGAAAAAAAAAGGATGAGCATGGGGACAAATTAGAAGGGTCCTCTATGAATCACATACTTAATAACTGGCCTCTTTTTTGAAAAAACAGAGGTAACTATGATACAATAATTATTTTTCAAATACTTTTTGCATTGCTTTTGATATCTTCAAACCTCAGTAAAAACGCTATGCTTTGACCTAGATCAGTAGGCTACAATTAACATCAGAAGAACTCTATTAGTACAACAAAAGTTGATGAACTACTGTTGGAAGCAGAGAAATAAATTTTGTCAAAACAAAGCAAAATTTCTGTCAATCTTTCAAAGAATGGTTTGGGGGAGCAGAGGAAGTATGCAAGGATTTCAGACACAGCAATGATGCAGCTGTAATTAATTTTCCCCCAGTTTTCACATCCGGTCATATCAGACTGCAAAGATTCCTATAATTCTGTTTGATGATTTTTTAAATATCTTGTTAAATCTGAATTTGACTTTAAAAATATTTGGCAAATGAAAGGGTTTGAGGGCCTCAAAACAGATCCGCAGTGTTGTCTTCATTTAGGATTTTTCTAAAGCTATCCTCTTCCTGGATTCAACAACTCTCTCCTTAACCGTTGATAAACAAATTTTTAATTTGGCAAGCATTTTGTGAGCACCTCCACTAATACTGGAGTCATGAAATAATTAAGTGAGACTACTCTCAAATAGCTTACAATTTCTAGGAGGAAAGAGGAGCATGAAACCAGTGATTCAAGCCAGGAAAGGGGTTTCCAGCATCTCTCAGGAAGGGGTAAACTTTCTGAAAGAAAGGAAAGAGACAGCATGCTAGGTACACTGGAACCCAGGAAACCAAAGGCTCTAGATATTTTCTTTGATCAATTAAATGAATTGATTTTACACTGCAAATGCAATTTTATAGATGGTGAAAATCCATTCTGAACTCATCAGAGCTAAGAACTTTTCATTTATGTCTCTAAATACCTCCTGCCACTATTTTTTTAAATAATATTCTGCAAGCCAAAAAAAGAAAAAGCCTGAAATGTCTTTATCTCATGAGTAACCATGGAATGGTGTTCTATTCTTAGAGAAGAGACATTCATTTAAAATCCACCAAAAAGTAGCTAGTGAATTAGATCAAATTGGGTGGCATGGGGTTTTGTTGAGTACTTGATGCTGCAAAGACACTTTGCAAGAGCCCAGTGGGGTGGGAAGCAGGCTCTGAAGGCACAATGACATTCCTCCAGCGAGTTTCAAGCTGGAGGCTAAAAGTACCAGCCATTCATTTTTCCGTCCTGAGACACATTCCTCACCCAGTTCAAAGGCCCAAGAAACACAAGCCTGCACACTTTCTGAAGGTCATCCCTTGCAGGGACTTGTGAGGGACCAAGCCCGCAAGATATTTTTAAAGACCCAGTTTTAGGAATAGAACCCTTTTTATCAGACTGTAGTTTCCTCTCCATAACCCTCCGCTTCACCTCCCCACCTACTCACCTCCCCGCCTACACACACATCTAGGGTGCCCTACTAGTGGAAGTAAAGTATTTTCAGAAATTAAGTCATTACCTACTCTTTTTTAAAAAATGCAATATTTATATTCCTTAACCTGAGGAATGGGATCAGGTTTGAAAGGAAGTTATTGTTTAGCTGTGGTTTAAAGCATACACTGGAATTGGGCAGGGGGGAAACAGCAATCAAGGGAGGATTTGGGGGTTAGGTGGGAGTTGCCTAAAGTAGGTTATAGATATCCCGCTCAGCCAGGCCCTCGAAACATTTTCAGGATGTCCCTCCCCTTCCCCTGCCATGACATACTTCCTACAGGGGCCCCATTTTGTTTTGTTCTGTAACCCTGGGAGCATTTACGGCATGGGGATTCTGGTAAAAGAAAAAAGCAAATGCTGACTGGTACATGATCTGGGGCAAAGAATTACAACTCTGCCTCGGCTTTGAGTGTGATGTTACCAACCCTTTGGGTTTGTTTTCCGATAATTAGCAACTCTTGTTCCCAGATCTGGACTCATACTCAAGTGGGAAAACCTCTTTTAAGCCATTTAAAAGTCTTTGACACTATTTCGGTCATGGCTTCCCAGCTCTCCCCACTCAAGTTTCAGTTCTCATCTGTTTCAGCTTCAGGGGTCCGTGGGGAGAGGGCAGTTTGGGTGAAGAGGTAGAGAAAGGATTGTTCAAAATGTCTAAAGCCCCCCTGGGCTCTGGATGCCTTTCCAGGACATTTCATTTCCAGTCCTATCTGAGCCATCTGAGGACTATTAGAAAGGAAAATTCTCCAGTCTAGGAAAACACCATGAATATTTTTACCAACCACCAATGGCATTAAAAATATAGACAACAGCCTGGTATGAGAAACCCCAGTAGTCACGTTTTTTGTTTTTCTCAGAGGTGAACTTCTAGCTTTCACTTATCCAGCAAGAGGCATTCATTCTTTCGAACTCTCAGAACTATGAGACTTCGGTGTCCAGAAACTCTTCAGAAAGATCCTTAACCTTTATACTTAATCCTACTACACTATATTAAGAACTAGTTATTCATTCAGTCTTAAAGAGGTTAAGGGCTGGGTGTTGAATGCTCGAGTACTACTATGAAAGTGAACTGGGGAAGTAAAGAAAGCTATAAAATGATAGTACGTGAAAATCTAGATACCTTCCCCTTCTCTAACAATTAGGAGAAATGCTTCAAAGTTAGAAAAAGAGACCATTTTTTAACCAATGCTTTTCTTCTTCCTGGGTTATGTGCTTATTTTAACTTGATGATTCAAAAGAGGCATGGAAAATAGAGTACTTTTCTTTTTCCCTTTAACAGGAACAAAGCATTGAATCCACTCGAAGAGGTATCTTGTCTGCTGTGTTCCTTTCCTGCAGAAATGTGAGGTCTGAGCCTGTTCTTCCATGGAAGACTGAGTTGTTGGGCATGTAACCAACTTTATATAACTAAGTTTCAAGATTTATGAGCAGCTCATCTCTAGAAAGATAAACAATAAAACAGTGTTGGTGGTGACCTCTGAGAAGACAAACTGGGGTACAGGAGTGGAAGGAAGTCTTAATGGTGACTCTATACCTCTAAAAAATGTGTAAACCACTTGAAACTTAGAGCATGTTATATGCATTGCCTGTACCAAAACAGTAAAGGGGAAAAAAAAAGCTTGGATACAGCAAACTATCATAAAACTTGGTGGACTTTTTTTAAAAAATGCTTTTTTAAATATTTCTAGAGGAAACTACTACAAGCTTAAAAACAAGTATGACTGCACACCATCAAAACAAAGAAAGAGAGAGAAAAGAGAAATGGCAAATCTCAAAAGAGATTATACTTCCCGCCAGAAGCAGGCTCAGGAACCAGAGATCAGAGGGCTAGACGTTTTCACTACTAAAAATAAAAGCCACCCACCCAAAGGCAGGGAGGAAATGTCCTTGAATATAGAGCTTCTAAGACCAAAAAAAGAGATTTCACTTTATTATTATTTTTTTTTACAGTTCTCATCCTCACCCCATGTTTCCTAACACTGACCAACCCATGACAAGTACTCACTAAACTTCTGCTCATGTAACACCTGGACCCCTCTCCTGGCTACTCCACTTAGACTAAAGATAACTTTTTCATGTTTCTTGCAAATGTTATGTTTGCTATCAAAAGAGGCAAAAATGAACCATTTTTCCAAAGGAGAATTACAACAGCTTTATAAACTCTTTCAATATACTAGTGTTATGGTGAGGCAGGAAGCTGAGGTTAGAATGATTAAGAAAAGTACAAAACTTAAAGGTAGATGGACACCTGAAGTGTAGGAGAAAATGCTAATGTTCATAAATTACACCTTCTGAATATTCCCTGGTGGCTTCTTAATATTTCCTGGTGGCTCAGATGGTAGAGAATCCGCCTGCAATGCGGGAGACCTGGGTTCAGTCCCTGGGTTGGGAAGATCCCCTGGAGAAGGGCATGGCAACCCACTTCAGTATTGTTGCCTGGAGAACCCCATGGACAGAAGAGTCTGGCGGGCTTACAGTCCATGGGTTCGCAAAGAGTCCGACATGACTGAGCAACTAAGCGACTAAGTGCGTGCACACACACCTTCTAAATCTTGATTTCTACCTTTCCCCAGCACCCACCCCCACCCCCACCAAGTTCTGCCAGAAGAAATTTGGTAGTTCTTGGATAAACTCTCTTCATTCCCATTTTCATCCCCATTTCCTTGTCTCCATCCCCACCCTCTTAGCAAAACAAGTGCCATCTGGAATACAACAGGTGCTCAATGGTACTTATTGAGGCAAAAGGGGAGGGAAACCAACAGGAAATTGTAGTTTAGGGTTTGTCTGGCCAAAGAAGATCACTGACATTGAGGAAGGGAGGTGGGTGGCCTCTATAGATCTGGAAAGTTTTTCTGATTATTTCCACAATCCCTTAGACTCAAGGATAAGTATGATTATTCCTCACATTCCATAGAGCCCATTCAATAATTTAAAAAAAAATGGAGATTATTTTATTGGAGAATACTGCATAATAGTTAAATACATAGTAATTGGGAAGATCCCCTGGAGAAGGAAATGGCAACCCACTCCAGTATTCTTGCCTGGGAAATCCCATGGACAGAAGAGCCTGGTGGGCTACAGTACATGGGGTCACAAAAGAGTTGGACAGGATTTAATGGCTAAACAGTAACAAAATAACAAAGTAATTACTGAATATTTCAGAGACCTTCAATTGCTCTATTCTTAGCAAATGTCTTTTTTTTAAATGTTGCCAGTCTCATTTATATCATAATCTTCATGAAAGTATGAATCATGACTCTGTGCAAAATTTAATTTGTTTGCCACACTAGATATATTTGAAGGAAAACAACAAAAAGAATGCCTCTTTGATCATTTCAACAAACATAATACAACTATCAATTTCTCAAGATGAACTAATACTGCTCAGTTACATGACCTAAGTATGTCAAGGACAATCAGAGAACTCACACTTAAGAATTTTTTGGTCAACAGAAAAAAAGAGGGGAGGGTATAGTCTTTTCCTTACTACAGTCTTTCCCTTACTACAACTTGGGCTATACAGACATCTTCTTCAGCCTGACCAATTATTATCAGATGCATATGAATTTGGCTCTAACAGAGCCAGGGTGATGCTGGACAGGGTGACATAGAATGGAAAACAAAAACAACAAAATCAAGGAATGGCAAAGACCATGAATGCAACTCAGTTTACTCAATAAAATATTCAAACTAGGGTAATAAAATCACAAAAGTCTCCTCTCTGATTGAAGATAAATACAATTAAAATTATACTTAGACCCATATTCAATTCCATGGCCATCATTAACAAAAATGCAGAAAGGGGGCTAAAAAAGAAAAGCAGCATTTTTAAAAGCTGTGTTATGCAAAGACCACTGACTCATTGAAGAAGCACAAATAACATTTAGCCAAACAAATTTGTTTTAACAAACAGACTACAGTAGAGCCTGCAGCAAGACTATTAAGATGGAAAATGTTCCTCTTCCCATAGATGATAGTACCTTATACTTATCTGCTCTATTCTCCCCCTATTCCTTTAAATTAAGAATGGGAGAAATACTACCATTTTCATAATGGAAGATAAGAATAGAAAAAAAAAGATACACTAGTCCATCATTTTAAAAAGCTTTACAACTTATTTTTTGCCATATTTCACCATAGTTTGAAATGAGTATACTATGATACCATACTAATATTAAAATGTAATTCTGTTTGGGGGAGGAGCTAAGATGGCGGAGGAGTAGGATGGGAAGAACACTTTCTCCCCCACAAATTCATCAAAATGTAATTCTGTTCAAGTTCAAAGTGATTACAACTTCTGAGCTTATTTCAACATTTTTAAGAGAACTTTTCAAGTTTGCCACATAGCTATAGACTTTCATGGTAATGAAATAATGTCAATTACATAATTATAAATGTGGTACAGTATCTATAATTTTAAATACAAGAAAAGTACTAGCATAAAAAAAGTTACAGAATATTTAGTGTGAAACTGACTTCAAGTTAATCCACCAGAAGCAATTTTCCCTTAATACAATTTCCAGTAAGTCTGTAACATAAGGAAATAATTGAGGAAATGGTTTTCTTTAAAACAAAGCAAAACAAAATGGTGAAGCATTCCATTATTCTAAAACTACCAACCCACCAAAATAAAAGGAATCATTTATATACAATACAGCTAAGAAACATATCTGATTATAGGAGGAGAACTGGAAAAGCATAGGTCAATGAAGTTTTGAATGAAAGAGTCAATAGACTATTCTAATGATTTATGAAATCCACATGGAAGTGCCCAAAGGCTAGAACCTTCTGAAAGCATTGGCAACTGGTCAGGGAGGGTTACACTGGGTCAGCAAAGCACTGAACAGCTCAGACGACCAATCAAAAATCTGAAGCACAAAAACTGGACAGTGCTAACTTCCGCCAGCAAGAGAAGCTTTGAGATTTTTCACACACCTAACAGAGAAAAATAAAACTAAACAAAAAATTGTGCATGACTTCCTAGAGTTCCCAATCAGCCTCTCTGATTTACTCTCCATTCATTCAAGTGGCTACCTCATTGAAGGATTCTGATGGAACAACTGAGAAACATTATCCATAAAGAGACCACCAGCTCTATTCCAACAGAATAACGTCATGGACATGGATTGGTTAAAGCCTGACCTAAACTGTCAATAAGGAATCTTCCTACGAAGCAGGAGATAAGGGTTCGATGCCTAGGTCATGAAGATCCCTTGAAGAAGGAAATGGCAACCCACTCCAGTATTCTAGCCTGGAAAATCCCAAGGACAGAGGAACCTGGTGGGTTACAGTCTTGGTGGTGGTGTAGTCAGTCCCTAAACCATGTCCAACTCTGTGACCCCATGGACCGTAGCCCAGCAGGCTCCTCTGTCCATGGGATTTCCGAGGCAAGAATACTGGAGTGGGTTACCATTTCTTTCTCCAGGGACTCTTCCCCACCCACGGATTGAACCTGGATCTCCTTATTGCAGGCGGATTCTTGACCAACCGAGCCACCAGAGGCTACAGTCTATGGGGTCGCAAAAAAAAAAGTGGGACAGGACTTAGTGACTAAACAACAGCATATTGTCAGGTGGGGAGGGGTGCTTCTAACAGCTGACCTTAAAGTGAAGGAATCAGCAGGTAACTTAGATCCTTCAGTCAGTTCAGTCATGTCCGACTCTTTGTGACCTCATGGACTGCAGCACACCAGGCTTCCCTTCCCTATCCACCACCAACTCCTGGAGCTTGCTCAAACTCATGTCCATCAAGTCAGTGATGCCATCCAATCATCTCATCCTCTGTCATCCCCTTCTCCTCCTGCCTTCAATCTTTCCCAACATCAGGGTCTTTTCAAATGAGTCAGTTATCCACATCAGGTGGCCAAAGTATTGGAGCTTCAGAATCAGTCCTTCCAATGAATATTCAGGACTGATTTCCTTTAGGACTGACTGGTTTGATCTCCTTGCCATCCAAGGAACTCTCAAGAGTCTTCTCCAACTTACATCCTTACATAAATTTTATTTTTAAAAGGGGAGGAGGGAGAGGAGCCAAACTGAGTTTAGAGAAGGTTCTAAAAATTTAGACTGGTATAGTCAGGAAGGTTTGTCTTAAGGTCTGTTAAAACCTGAAAATGTTCCATCCAAATAAGAAAGGTTGAAATCAGTCCTGAATCAAATCAAAAGAGTGATTCAGAAGGTAGAACGGGACAGAACATTCTAAAGCACTTTATTACAACCACAACAACAGCTTCTCCAGAAAGAACCCTCATTACAACTGACCCATTAAAGAATATCTGTCATTTTCTACAAAATATCACTATGTTTAGAGCTGCAAAAGAAGTTAGAATAATTTAGAACTAAATTCTCAAGTTACTGAAAAGGAAATAGGTCCAGAGAAATTAAGCGACTTTCTCAAGGTCACCCGGCTTAGCAAAGGACACAGACTGTGTTACAACCCAAGATCTCTGGTTCCCAGAAACTGTTCTTTCCATTGTATCATTCAAGATGGCGTTAAATTATTTTCCAGAAATTTTGATAAACAACAACAACTAAAAAGAATAGGGAGACAGGAGGGTAGTATGCCCTTTTGAATTCCAAGTCTCTTACTCTAAGACAACTTAGAGATACTGTTTATTTGGGGGCGGGTCAGGGGGCAATCTGGAGAAGGCAATGGCACCCCACTCCAGTACTCTTGCCTCGAAAATCCCATGGACGGTGGAGCCTGGTAGGCTGCAGTCCATGGGGTCACTAAGAGTCGGAGACAACTGAGCGACTTCAATTTCACTTTTCACTTTTATGCATTGAAGAAGGAAATGGCAACCCACTCCAGTGTTCTTGGGTGGAGAATCCCAGGGACGGGGGAGCCTGGTGGGCTCCCTTCTATGGGGTGGCACAGAGTCGGACACGACTGAAGTGACTTAGCAGCAGCAGCAGCAGCAGGGGGCAATCAGATAAATGACTACAATATGTGAAATTTTTATGGATTTATTCTTAAAATAAAAAGCTACCCAAACAGTGGTAGAAATTATGAAAATCTCAAAGTTTTTTGGAACAGAGAAGCTTGCTCCCACCTGCTCAGACACAGTATTGGGGGACAGAATTACTCAGGGGGCATAGAGTTACTTCCTTACATTTTCACCTGCGATGTTTCAATCGACACCTAAGGAAAAATGCTGCCTTTGGGGCTTATGATTCAGCGACTACAACAGTGATTGCTGGCTGCTGAGAAATACTTATTTGAGAGGCATGGAGAAAAAATACTTTCACAGAATTTGTCTTTGTTATTTTCCCTCTTTACTGTAGAAAAGACAAATTTGAACAAATTTCCAATCTCATCTGGTTATACAGCGCAGAGAAGTTTGGCTATGTTGAGGGAGCACAACACAAATTTAGCAAGCTTTCAAAATCAGTTCGTCCAGCCTGTCTGATGAGCTGTCACTAGAGCTGTCACTGATGGGGGGTGGGGGTGGGGGATCGGTTTTTTAGAAGCAATCCGAATTACCTCCAAACTCAGTAAGGAACCCTACCCAAGCTCTTATAATGAATCTCTAGATTCTCACGACTGGCAAAGATATATCAGATGTTTTCATTTCACTGGGAACTCCCGAGGGCCTAGGATGGTTAGTTTTTGTTGATCTTACCTAGCTTCGTGCTTTGCAAATTGCAAGCACTCAGTTAAGTGTTAACTCCAAGGCAAATGCAAGCCAAACGTGTTTTCCGAATGATCCCCACACGGTGCCTGCCACAGCACTTGTATTTTCTACTCCAATGTTTTGTTTTGTTTTTCTCTCCTCCCTCCCAATAGTGAGAGAAGTAAATGTAAAACTCCTGAGCCAACCCAATCAATCCTAAGCCACGTGCTGTAGTTTTCTGGGAAGGTGAAGGAACAGGAACGTGGCGTAGTAGTAAACCGTAGTAAAGAGAGGAGGGAAACAAAATGGGGCACGTCACATGGTCACGGCCTGGATTTTTCTCAATTAAATATAAGAGGAAGTGTGCGTTTCCGGCCTCTGTCAGTGGGCTGGTTGGACTTTCTCATTCTTAGGATTCTGGTCTGGATGCACACTAATAGGGCCGGCTGCACAACATCCTCCGGGAAGGGGGTGGAGGGGGCGTGTGTTTGGCTCCGTTTTCCCGGCACCAGAGGGAAGGGGTGGCGGGAGAGAGGTAGGCTACAACCCGGATGCCTGGCCCGCCGCCCACGCCGGACCCCGGACCAAGGCCCCCCAATCGACCCCCTTCACCCGAGGCCCCACCCCACCGCTGCTGCAGCACGACCTGCGCTCGCGCTGATTGGCTCTGGCGGGGGCCAATCAGCGCCCGGCTGCCCCGCCCACTCGGGGCCAGTCTCTGCCGCGCTCTGCTGGGGCCAAGGGCTCGGCGGCGGTCGTCGCCGCCGCCGCCGCCCACCACGCGCGGTTCGCAGAAAGGGGCCCAGCCGCCCCCCGCGCCCTCGGGCAACCGGCAACGGACCGGGTGGGAGTCTGAGGGTAGCCTCCGCCTCGATACTAAGCCCCCCAACCCCGGGCCAAAAGGGACTTGCAGGAGGGAGAGGGAGCCAAGCGCCAAATAAATAGAGAGGCATGTAAGAAGCAGAGGTGACCGTGGATATGAGAAAGTGCCAGACAAAAAGGCCACACAGCGAGGTGACAGGAGGGAGGAATGGGGAAGGAGAGATGAGAGGCAGACTTGGAGGTAGGAGTCCTGGAAATCACAATTAGGAAATGCAGTGGAAGGAAGAAAAATGGACTTTTTTCCCAAGGGGACAGAACAAAACGACCAAAAAAAAAAAAAAAGGAACCTAAAATAAATGGCAAGAGCCTATGTCTTTGCCAAAGCCTGCTCTACCTGCCCAGCTGCAGTTTCCAAACAAAACAAACTTGAGGTAAACGCTGGTTGAAGATAGCTGGCTGTTGTGCCCTTTCTGCCCTGCTTTTGGGGCTCTCCATTAACTCTGGGGAGAGTAGGCCACAAGTACTGCGAAATTCTGAAATGGAGCCAAAGAGAAAGAGAGAGAGAAAAAAAAGACAATGGCAGGAACATGAAATAAGAGGTGGGAAAACAAGGGGGATGGGAAAGGAGGGTACCAAGAAAAAAAAAAAAAAAATCCAGCAGGTTAGAACCCAGAGGAGACACCGATGGACGAGAGAGGAGAAGATAAACAGAAAAGGTGATCAGACAGAAGGTGAATCAAGGGCAACCAACACTCCTGGGCACCTGCGCTAAATGCCTCAGAAACATTTTCCTGTAACAGACGGTGAAAAACATTCAACAAGCAGAGACGTTTAAAATGAGGAGTTAAGGGAAAGAGCACACACACATCTCCAAGTCCCTCATTCCTTTTCCTGTTTTAGGTTTTACCTGAGAAATAGGAAAGACAGGCAAAGATAGCAATTGCTGAGAAGTTAGGAAAACAATGTTTTCACAAAGTAACATACTCCTTCCCAGGCAAAGGGGTTTGCCACAGACAGGCTTGATTTCTTTTTGTTTCATATGATAATTACCTATTAAATTACAAATTTAAAGGCAACAGGGCAAAGGCAAACAAGCAGAATTCAAGATGTAAATGTGCCAAGTAGCATTTGGTGCCTCACTTAAAACACACACACACACACACATACCCTCACCTCTCTCCATTTACATCTTACAAATACACATTGTAGAATTTTTCTGGCATGGTGCTGTCCATTGCTGGTCTATTGCTGCTCCAAAATTATTAAGGAATGATTATATGGTTGTTCCAGAATACTACATTTTTCCCTCAGAAAGTTAAGAATAGAAGATTGTTTTGTTTGCGTTGGTTTGTTTTTAATGTATCCTCCATAAAAGGAGGATTTTATTTTAAAGCCGTTTTGAAAAATGAAAACTTTATTTGGTCAACTTCCTTCAAAGCAAAATATTATTTATTCTACTTTCAAAAACAAAAACAAAAAAACCCTGATCAAATTAAGAAAACAGGTGAGGAAAACTTATTGTTTCTTAGCCTCTTCTTTCCTCTTTAAAACCAAAATCTTGGTTCTGCTTGGATTTTTTTTCCCCCTTCAAATTCCCATTCTTTATAAATGAGAAACTTTGCAACACAAACAGTTAAAGTGTTAGAGGGATCCACATGTCCCAAAACATCATTTGAAACAACCAAAATTTTTACTGTTGATGCACACAATTAAATCTCTCTTCTAGAGAAGGAATCATGAATGTAAATCTAAATACTAATCAAATGTTTTGCATAATATATATCCCCTAAAATCTTAGTTTGAATGTTTCTATACCTGTACCTTGTTCCAGAAAACAGCAAATGATATGGGTCAAATATTAGAATCAATAGGAATATGAACCCAATATACACATGAATTCCTTATGGATGGGCACATATTAAGAAGAATAATGTAAAAGCACATTAGATGAAACATATATAAAAAGGTTATCACAAGATAATGTTTGTCAGAATAAAGTGTTTCCAAATGCTGGAAACATCTACATTGCCAACTCATCACATTATTTGCAAACTATACTCCTCTCCTCTTCCCACAATTATGACCACCAGAAAAAAGGCTCAACAGAATGAAGAGTAGGCTAATTTCCTATTAGAAATGTTTTTCATTTTCAGTACAGCCTTAGCCATAGAAGACCCGAAGCCAACTTTCAACATTTAGTGAGGTATCCACTCTAGAATTTAAAAGGTAAACAGTAAGTATCCTACAAAGGAAGAGGACAAGGTTTAGCTCTTACATTCAATGCAGATGAAAACCAAACTCTTCCATCTCCCTGACTTAATATTTCTTTTCAAAGTAAAAATGTTAAGTAATTTTACAGAAGATGTACAGTAGCCCCCATATGATCTATGTGGGGGTCTCTGTACAGGCCTTTGCAAGAACAGACAACTGTAAGGCTGACACAGTGGGCTGAATTTTCATAACTCTTAACTCAATAATGGGTCCCAGATGCATGCAGACTTCACTGTGTAAAAGCAGCCATGCCTGTGAGGTGATGGGTCCGTGTGTGGGTAATATTTCATAAATCTTCATTCAGAAACAAAATGTCACCAATAATTACTTTTTAAAGAGAGTCATAGACAGACAGCTATTTCTCTAAATCTGTAAGCCTAAAGCAAGCTCGTACTTCTGAATCTTTTTAGGGCAACAGGAATAAAAATTGATGTTTCCCACTACTAGTTATGTTGCCTTGGTATTGTGAAATCACAGAACTAAAGTGCACAGGGCAACTTGATAAGATCAACCTCAAGAGCTCTGAGAAATTACCTTTAAATGAAGGGCTTAGCCCCTGGATTAACAAATATTTTTGTAGAACTGTCCCTTCTAGAGACTGACCTCAGTATATAGTCAAAAGAAAACTTCCATAAGGAGATCAAGGTTCTTACAAACGAACTTTACAAACCTCAGAACTGGTATTAACAGGATATATGTCTTGGAAATACTAAAGTACTTCACTTGGGAAACTCAAGAGGAAAAGCCCTCTGGAGTGGCTGCTCCTATAGATTTATCTAACCATCAGGCACATGTCCCCTCCTGTGCCCAGACCTCTCCCTCCCAGGAGTGCACTCCCTACAGAAGCAGAGGGAGGAGAGAGAAGGGCCCTGGGGCACAGAATTCGAGCACCAGGTTAAAAGCAGTTTTGTCTTCTGACTTTGTCACCATGAAACGCACCTGCTGTGATGTCCAGTTGAGCTACTGGAGGTCCTCTGGCTGCTTCTGGAAAGTGATGCTGGCATAGGCGCTTAGATCCTCGCTGGAGCGGCTGGTGGGGCCGCTCTGACTACTGGCCAGAGGCTGATGAGGGGCCGGGAGTGGAGGAGGCTGCGGTTGAGGTGGGCACTCTTGAGGGCGCTGTTTGAAGTCCTTGACCAAATCCAGGTCTATGTAGTTAAGACCATTCTCCAAACCCCCAGCGGCCCCGCACACTTGGGCCAGCTCCTTGGGGGCTCCCCCGAGCTCCCCAGGCCTCAGCCACACGTTCTCGAAGGAAGCAGAGCTGTGGCGTTTGACATCCTCGGCGCTGCTGCTGCTGCCGCCACCGCTGCCCCCGACGGCAGCCCCAGCTCCGAAGGGCATCGTGTTGCCCACCCGGGTGGCACTGGGTGTAGAGGAGAAGGTCTCGGAGCTGTGCCGCCTCCTGCACCCTTGAGGGTCGGCACGGATCACTTTGGCACTCTGGTTGCGGTTGGGACTGAGGTTCACCCGCGTGAAGGCGCTCGGGCCCCCCAGGAGGGCCGAGCGGGCCGCCAGCTCCCCTGTTCCCGGAGGAGGCGCAGTGGAGGAAACAGAGGCTGTCGAAGATGAGGAGGGAGCGGCCGCGGTGGCCCCGGGCAAGCTGGCATCCTCCACAACGACGCCCGTCCGCATGTCGGCGTAGCTGATGGGCGCGACAGGTGAGGTGTCCACGTAGCTCTGCCGGGGACCACCCATCTGCATGGTCATGTAGTCGCCGCAGCTGCTGGGCACTGCCCTAGTCGGCCTGCACACGCTAGCAGCTCCAGGGGGCGCCGGGCCCACCCTGCCGGGCTGGACCCCCACGCTCTTCTGCCAGGTGGCCCTCCGGCCCGGCCCCAGGTCCATGTTCATATACTCTTCTGCGCCCGTATCCTCCTCTCTGGGAGCTGGCTGGAGCTGGGACGGACACCTGATGGAAGGCGAGCTGTGGGACGCCACCGGGCCCGATAAGTAGCCTGGCTGATCGCTCCCAAATTCAATATTCACATACTCCCCTGGGCTCTTGGGCTCCGGAGGGAGCAGCAAGGGGGGCGGTGGCTGCTGCTCTCGGGCCCGAGGTAAGGTGCTGGCCTTGGGATCCCCCAGAGACAGCCTCGTGGGCCGAGCCAGGCGGTTGTTGGTCTGGGCAGCTGTGTCCACCTTTCGAGGCAGATGGGCCTGCAGGACCTGATGATGGAGATGCGGGAGGCCGGGCTCCGGCCGAGCCCCACAGTATCCCCCGCCCAGGCTGTCGCTGCTGGTGGACGAAGAGGAATCTTCTGCGGCCGCAGTGTAGAGCAGTCGACCGGAACTTGAGGAAAGGCGGAGGTGCTGGTGGTGCCGGGGCTCCTCCAGCTCCCCAGGACGCTGGGTGTGCTTAAAGGACCTTGGCAATGAGTAGTAGGAGAGGACGGGCTTGTGCTGGGGGTCCTCGGGGCCATAATAGCAGTCGGAGGGGCTGCTGGTGTTGGAGTCCCCGACGGGCGACATGTTCATGTAGTCACCTGTACAAGACAAGAGTTTGCCACTACCGCTCTCCACCGGAAGTTTGGGGTGTGGCAGGGCGTGAGAGTGGTGGCCCCCTACCCCGTTTGTCCAAAGCTTGCCATAGCTGCTCCCAGAAGGGGCGGCACCGCTGCTGCTGCCACCGCTGCTGGGCCCACCTCCAATGTCAGGAGAGCAGCTGCCGCTTGGGGACATCATCATGTAGCCGTTGGGGTCCACTCTCTGGGGATGGCGTCTGATGGGGTTGATGATCTGCTGCGGGGCAGACACGCTCTTGGGGCTCATGGGCATGTAGTCCCCACTGCCTTTCCGGCTGCCGGGCACTGGGGCCACCCCTGGGGACATGGGCATGTAGCCATCATCAGTGTGAAGGCTGGAGGTGTCTGGGCGGTGGTGGCCCCCACGCCGCTCCAAGGGGTGCATTTCCAGACCCTCCTCTGGGTAGGAGTGGGTGGGCACGAAGGCGGAGTGCCGGTAGCTGGGTACTCGGCCTCCACTGCCACCTCCTGGTGGGTAAGCGGGCATCATTTCGGTATATTCCTCAATGGAAGCCACAGAGGACTGAGACGGGGTTTTCTGGTGGGAAATGGTAGGCGAAGTGCCCGCAGAGTGAGTCCGTTTTCGGAACCGATTATCCAGATCTGCCGCACCGGCTGCTTCTTCTCCTGGCAGGGCTGGGCTCGTGCCCAAGCCGGCGGCTGGCACGTAGCGGTGACCATTGCCACCCCGGGGCAAAATGTAGTGACCATTGGGGGCAGTGAGGGTGGAGGCCCCCTTGCCTCCCATGCAGATGTAGTTGCTTAGCTCCTCCTCACCCCGGGCGGGCGGGGTGTGGCCCAGGGAATCTGGGGTGACGCTGCGGAAGGAACTTCGGAAATCGCAGGGACTGGAGCCATACTCATCGGAGGAGATGAAGCCGCCATCACTGGGGGAACCAGACACAGAAGCACTAGACCGCCGCGGGAAGAGGCAGTCTGAGGTGGAGCCATGGCCACTCGTGCTGCTGGACGACAGACTGACGGGGCTGGTGGCGGAAGGCGAGCAGCGAGAAGAAGGCATGGGGATGGAGCGGCTGTGGTTGAGAGGCGGGTGCAGCCGGGAGCTGCCTCGATGGCGGTGGGCGTGGGTCCTGTTGGTGCTAGGACTCACAGGACTGCCGTCCACTGAGGCGGGGCGAGACATGGTGCCTTCGCCATCACTGGAGGCACGCACGCGGAAGGAGCCCTGCTTCCCGCCCACCAAGCTGGCCGGGGAGGTGGCTGTGATGCTCTCGGTGCGCGAGCGGCGGGTCAGCCCCACCTGGCTGGGTGGAGGGTTGTTGAGGTGGTGCCTCCGCAGGGGCACACTGATGGGGTTGGAGCAGTTGGAGGAGGACTGGCTCTTGCTTCTAGGGCGGAACTCATCGCTCATGGCCCGCATGGCCTCCAGGATTGTCTCGTGCATGTTCTGGGCCACCACGGAGTCGTCCACCTGCATCCAGAACTCCCCGGGGCCCGTCACTGCGGAACGGCCCACTTCGATGAAGAAGAAGTTCTCTGAGTGGCCGCAGCGCCTGATGTTCATCAGCTGCAGCACCACGGCCGCCGCCTCCGAGTTCAGCTTCACGAAGCTGATGGTCTTGCTGGTCAGGCAGAGGCGGTAGATGCCAATCAGGTTCTTTGTCTGACCCAGGCCCTTGGGTTTCAGGATCACCTGCCAGACCTCCTTGAAGGCGGGTCCTGGGGGCACGTCCCCGTAGCTCAAGTCCTCACCGGCCTCTCCGAGGCCGGAGCTGCCACTGCAGCTGCCCCCGCCGCCTCCCGCCCCAGGCGCCGCGGCCCCGTCGTGGTGGCCCTTGGCACGGTTGTGCAGCTGCAGGAGGGCCTGGTACCAGCTGTCCTGCTCGGCCTCGCTGTCTGCCGCGATGGCAAAGTGCTCGTCCCGGGTGTAGAGGGCCACCAGGTGCTTGTTCTTGGAGTCCGCCCGCTTGTTGATGTTGAAGCAGCTCTCCAGGGGGATCGAGCGTTTGGGGGCGCTCGACTTGTGCCGCCACTTCTTCTCGTTCTCGTAGTACTCGAGGCGCGCCGGGCCCCCAGCCTCGCTGGCCGCCCGCAGCACGAAGAATCGTTTGTGCATGCTCTTGGGTTTGCGCAGGTAGCCCACCTTGCGCACGTCCGAGAAGCCGTCAGTCTCCGGAGGGCTCGCCATGCTGCCGCTGCCGCCGAGCAGAGGGAGGCGCCGAAAAACAACCGGGTGGGGGGCGGAGGCTCCTAGCCGCGGCCCCGCACATGCAAACAGGGCTGGAGGAGGCAGAAACCCCGACTCCGAAATCCACACCGCCCTCTGCGCCGGGGAGGGGCGGTCGAGGGAGGACGCAGCAGCTGCGCCAAGGAGATAGCCCCGACCCGAGTTTACTGGCGTTTCATGCCCTGGGGGGGAGGCAACGCGTCCGGCGCGAGTGCAGCCCGGATCCCCCGAGAGCCAAGTCTCTTCTCAGCCGCCGCGGTCGGGAAGAAGCTAAGATGCATCTCTCACCGCCGGGGCCAGAGTCCGGCGCTGGCAGGCGGCGGCCCGGGCGGGCGGGCGGGGTGTGTGTGTGTGTGTGGCGGGGCGGGGGGGGGTGGGGGGGGTGGTCCTAGCCTGGCCCCTCCAGGCGCGCGCGCGCGCCTTCCCTCCGGAGTTCCTCTCTGGAAGTAGCGATTCCCGAGGCAAATTAAATATCCTTGGGCAGGGGGAGGCGAGCTGCCAAGTCCCAACGTTGCACGGGGTTCTCCCTCCTCCTCCTCCTTCGCCTCTTCCTCCGCCTCCTCCCACCTCCCGACCGTCCCCGCCGCCACCAGCCGCCCAAATACCAGCTCAATCGCGGAGACCGCGGCGCTGCGGCTGTTGCTGTTGCTGCCGCAGCCCGCGGACGCGTCCTCTGCAGCCCCCGATCGGGCCCATGTCGGCGGGCGGAGAAAGTGGCTTTTCCACGCGAAACACGACTAGGCAGCCTGGGGAGCTGGGGGCGCGCCGAAGGGACAGGCTCATCCCTGCCCCTTGCTCCAGTGGGCCGGGGAAGAGGGGAGGGGACGAGGGCGGGAGGCGAAGGCGGGGAGGGGGGGGTGTCGGGGGTGCGAGCGGGAGGCTGGGGAAGGAGTCGGAGGAAGACGCCTCTTTCCCGGGAGGCGCTGCCGCTACTTCTCCCCTCCTCCCTCCTCCTCCTCCGAGAGTTGCCGAGAGCCCCAACCAAAACAAGCGGCGGCGTCTGGCTCTGCGCGCCGACCGCGCCGCCGTCTCACTCGGGAGGAGAAAAAAACACGTGACGGAGCCTCCGCGCTCCGCAGCCCGGCCGCCGCCGCCGCCGCCGCCGCCGGGAGGCTCCCGCCCGGGTCTCTACATTCCCGGCCGAGCCCGCCCCGCGCCCGCCCCTCTCCGCCCCCCGGCCTTGCCGCAGAGGCGCCCGCGCCCGGCCTCGGCACCGCGCTCGGGCAGCGCCCCTACGCGGCCGGCAGCCCGGGCTCAGAGCCGGCCTCCTCGCGCGCCACCCAGGGCGCCCCCCGGCCCGCAGGAATCCCCGCCGCGGGAGCGGGCGGGGGTGTTTGGGTGTCTCCCCGAAAGCACGAGGGGAGTCTGGGAAAACGGGGGAGGGGGGCGAACCCGGGAAGACGCAGGAGTGAGGGTGGGGGGCGACGGGGGGGGCACTGCGGCTACTGGGCCCTGCGTGGGAGGGCCCGGGGAGGAGGGGACTCGAGAGCTGGGCTGGATCTTACCTAACAGGTAAGAGCAGCCCCTCAGGAGAGAGTGTTTCTAGTCAACGCTTTTTTTTTTTTTCCTTCCCTCCCTGGAAATCTAAAAGCTGGATTTCAGTTTCAGTGTGATAGGCCATGGTGATATCTGTATTTTCGTGAGGTTTTACTAAAAGACTTCCGGGCCAGCCTTTCACCTTGGAATCCCCGAATTTGCTGCAGTGAAGTACCACGAAAGAATAGAGGGACGCCCAAGGGCAGCGACTGGGGGAGGGAAGGAGGAGGTTATGGTCACTCCCAAACAAGAAGAGTTCGGGGGAAATGTCGTGTGTCCGGAATGGTGGGGTTAGCTGCTGATCCATTAGGGAGAGAATGTAAATATCACAGCTTCTCCCCACCCCATCCCACTCCCGTCTCATCCTAGCGGGCGGTCGGGGAGTCACACCTTGGGAGTGAAGGCTTGGGGAGAAAATGAGACGCCCCTTATCACATTCCGAAATCTATTTGTGATTAAAAAAAAAAAAGTTAGGGACCTACAGAGGGTTCGTAAGGTCAAAACCCTACTGGGTAAACATTGGCCGAAGTGTCTGTTTCACACACAGCTTCCACACCCATCGAACCACCCCATAAAATTTTTACCCTTGACTACAAGGATAATCGTGAGAAAACAAGGACGGTGCCAGCTGAGCTGTACAGGAAAATGGGTGTTTCGTGGGTAGCAGAGGTCAACAGCTTAGGTCTACTTGCGGAGACTGTTAGGCTGTTAGCTTGCGGTATCAATCACCACAAGCAAACGCTCCCCAAAGTTTTGTTTGTTAAGGTGATCTACAGATCATTAAGGACCCTTTAAAAAATGACTCCTCATCTGTTTGACGTTATCTTATTTTACCACCCCAGTCCTGGCCCGTTTGGGGGTCTCCACCACCCCCTCGGCGCAGGAGACACTCCCTAGTAGCCAGCACTCAAGCACTACCCGAGGCTCGCGGCAGTGCAGGCGCTGGGCATGCGCTGGGCAGGACCCGCTGGGCTGCGGAGAAGCCAGCCTGGGCCTAATACCGGGCTGAGGGGCGGGGAGAATTTCTTAGGATAGCCTGCTGATTGGTGGGGCTGCCTGTCTTTCAAACCTTGCACTGCAGGAGGGGAGGTGGGGAGAGAGGGTGAGGGTACCAAGGTAGGTTGCAAAGCGTAGTAAAAAAAAAGGAGGAAAGAAAAAGAACCAAAGGCGCCATTCAGCAGCGTGTGATACATGAACTGGGGTAGCCGGTAACTGTAGAGGAGCTACACCCCACCAAAGCCTGGGAGCTTTTCATTTCTTCCCTCACCTTCTTATTCCCTGCCATCATGCAGCCTCATCTGAGCCTCGTTCATCTGTAATTTGTGTACAAGCTGTTGAATTGAAAGCCCGCCCTTCTCTCCCTCTGACAGCTTGGTGATGTGGGCACACGTGCCCACAACAGCAAAGCTATAAATAGCAGATGTAATCCGGTAACTA
Source organism: Bos indicus (assembly GCF_029378745.1). Lineage (NCBI taxonomy): Eukaryota > Metazoa > Chordata > Mammalia > Artiodactyla > Bovidae > Bos > Bos indicus. The sequence goes on from NC_091761.1 coordinate 114,953,243, forward strand.
GGCGGCAAAGACAGTGACCGGGATTCTGGGGGAATAGCGTGTTTTATGGGGAGTAGAAGAGGAGAATGCGAATAGGAAAGTCTGAAGTTAGTAGTAAAGTAATTGTGGGGTTTTACCCTTGGAGAGGGGAAAAAAGGTAAAAGTGTTGTTTACTAGTAACAATGTAAGCTAAGGCCAAAGGGCTTTTTACAGGTTTGATGTTTAGCGCAGGGTGGGGGTGGAGAATATTTCACATTTTGTGGGAAAAATAATCCAAACCCATTTACTTTAGAAATGATGCCTCCGTTCAAAAATAAAGCTAAATGAAGGTAGTATACCTCTATGGGAAACAAAATACTCTTTTCTAGGAAAAAGAGGGATCTGAAAGATCAACTTAATTTGCAAATATTTTAGAAAAATCTTCACAGAAAGGTTAGAATTTTGGTCATACAAAAATGTTATTTTTTATTATAAAAGCTTTTTAAAAAAAACTCTGTGGGAAAGGATCTCTACTTTAAAAGCACAACTTCAGTGGCTAATATATTCATTAGAAATCATGAAATAAGTCAGATTGTTGACTTTTTTTTCCCCAAATCAATGGATTTCCCATCATAGATAATCACTGATGGTAAGATGTTCTTGTCCTTTCTTCCTACTTGCTGATGTTTTACTACCAATGTTAAAGGTGTTTAATAGTTAATTAAAATTATACTATAGTAATTTATATTTCTTTACTTTTTTCTTTTATTAATGGGTTGAGCTAACTCTGGAAATGCGTATATGATTTAGATACAGAATAAAAAGGATGCTTTTGTGGAAACTAACTGAAGTAATTTTGAGCAGGTACAAGTATTATCCTGCCAGCCTATGCTAAATTAGTCTTTTGGTGTACTATAATGAGATATACTGTATGAAAAATTGACTCCCAACTGAAAATTCTCAGAAACCAAAACAGCATCCTTATCAAATACTAATCTATTGCTCAATGCTGCCATCTATAGGACATTTAGAGATGACTTGCATAACAGGCTAAACTGGGACAGTTACTAGTCTCTTACTCATGTCTGAGAGACACGCAACCCCATGGACTCTAGCCGGCCAGGCTCCTCCATCTATGGAATTTCCCAAGCAAACATACTGGAGTGGGTTTCCACTTCCTCCTCCAGCGGATCTTCCTAACCCAGGGATCAAGCCTAGGACATACAGAAGTATAAGTTACTGGCAAAAACAACCAAAATGAGAATTGAGTTGGCTGAAGGCTCAACTAACCATTTGAAAATTTTAAAGTATTTCTTATATCAAAGTGATGCTTTATTTCAGTGAAATAGATTGCAACTGGAAGAGCTGTTTAAATATTACCAATTCTAGAATTAGTTTGGACAATTTAGAATGATGCTTGGAGGAAAATAAAATTGTGTAGTTTTTCTAACTTCAGTGGTTTTTTTTTTTTTTTTTTTTTAAGATTGCTCTCAGTAGTAAGCAATATTTGAGTGCCTACTCTGCAAGACAGTATGAAAAGTATAAAAAGAAGCAGCTTTTTACAGTTTTGGTGGGCTAATAAGAGATACAAAATAATTGATAACCAAAGTGTGTGTGTGTGTGTGTGTGTGCGTGTGTGTGTGTACGTGCGTGCGTGCATGTGCATGCTAAGTCACTTCAGTCGTGTCTGACTCTTTGGGACCTATGGACTGTAACCCACCAGGGTCCTCTGTCCATGGGATTCTCCAGGCAAGAATACTAGAATGGGTTGCCATGTCATCCTTCAAGGGAACTTCCCAACCGAGGGACCAAACCGTCATCTCTTATATCTCCTGCACTGGCAGGCAGGTTATTTACCACTAGCATTAAATGTCAAATAAGTGATATTTACTTAGAGCAGATGGAGATTATGCTAGGTAAAATAACTAAAGAAATATTTTAGAGGAAAGAAGCCTTAAGCTTAAACCTGAAGGGTGGATATAATTCATAAGTGATTGGCAATTCCCGGCCCCATCCCACCCCCACATTCAGGCATTTCGGAGCACTTCCTTGGGTTAGGCCTTAGGCTGGCCACAGAAGATTTAAATACCCTGAGGGGATCCTGCCCACAAGAAGCTTACAGTGAAGAGAGACAAACGAATACAGTTCAGGGTACTGGGGTCTCAGGCCTCTGTGATCTACAGAAAACGGTGATCTCAGGTGAGATTCCATAAAAACCAACTGCCTTCTGATTTTAAAAGTCATAAGTCACAGAGTCAACTTGGGACCCTTCAGTTGTCTCTCTCCTTAATAATCTTATTTTCTCTTGTAATTAAAATCTTTCATCCTTTTAGATTAAAAATGTGAAACAGTGAAATCAAAATAGTTAGCTAAAAATCACATTTAGCTGGAAAATTTGCAAGATCAACACATCTCAAACCTGAGGATCTTGTTAAAATGCAGGTTCTGATTTAGAAGGTGTAGGGCAGGCTGAAGTCTGCATTTTTTACATACTCCTAGTGATGCTGATTCTGCTAGGGGGTAGATGCGGGCAGTACACTTTCAGTAGTGAAGTTCTAAGTGATTGATGGTTCATTTAAAGGCACGGTAATATGAGGCTGTGAAAGTCAAGCAAGATACTTACATTTTAGGATTGTATGCATACCAAGAACAACGGCAATAAAAAAATCAACTTAACTAGGACAATACAACATGAAGGTTTCTCTCTTTTCTATCTCAAGTATCAAATCTTTCTGACAAATGTGAAGAGTTAATTCTCTCTCAAACATTTGTGTTAGTGTTTTCCAAAGTGTGATGATAAATGCACTGTGAGTGCTCAGTCGGGTCCCCAGCTCTTTGTGAGACTGGACTGTAGCCCACAGGCTTGCCTGTCCATGGGATTTTTCAGGCAAGAATACTGGAGTGGGTTGCCATTTACTCTTCCAGGGGAACTTGCCCACTCAGAGATTGAACCCTAGTCTCCCGCACTGCAGACACATTCTTTACCCCTGAGCCATCGGGGAAGCCCCAGAGAATGTTACTTACAGTAAAATTTGAGAATCACTGGTTTAGGCACACAGGAAAATTAATTAAATACTTTGGGAACAGGATTTCAGAAAGACACTAATACTTTCAAAAGACAATTTCAAGACATTTTTTGGTTTTGATATAAATTAAGCCAGAGATAAGGGGCTTTGCTCAGTGGTAGAGAATTCGCCTGCCAACACAGGAGACAAGGATTCGATCCCTGCATCAGGAAGCTCCCCTGGAGAAGGAAATGGTAACCCACTCCAGTATTCTTGCCTGAAAACTCCCATGAACAGAGAAGATTGGTGGGGTCACCAAGTTGGACACGACTGAGCACCCAAGCATGCAAGCCAGAAATAAATAGATGAGGTTGAAGGAAAGGGAGGGGGTAAAAACTTTATGCTGTTGTTTAATTTTTCCATTTCACAAATTTTACCAATTGGTGATTTTTTTAGGTTAGCCCTTAATAACTGACACTTATCCAAAAGACTTGCTTTTGCTTTTTAAAAATTGTCTTGATTGCTTTAATGTGTTTTCATTTTCCTTTGCATTCTTTGGTGAGGATTGAGGTTTGGCAATTTGTCGTCTTAGATAATGCCATCAAATCTGTTGATAAGTTAGTTAATCTAAAGAGAGAAGCCTCAGCTGTTTCTTGTATTTAAAGAGACATATGTTTTATGCAGAAAAGCACATGCCTAGAAGGGTTTGTAAACTTTATAACACTTCTTGTTGATTTTGCCTTATCTTTCATCTTAAAGTTGTTGTGATTCTTTTGTTTGTTTTTTGGTGCAATGCACTCAGTACAAAATGTGATAACTAAAAAATCTCTTCAAAATAATATTTGTTTCTTAACAGAAATTGAAGTAATGATGAATTTTCAATGCCTCTGTTAGGTGGCTCAGGTAAAGAACCCACCTGCCCGTGCAGGAGACAGAAGAGACATGGGGTTTGATCCTTGGATCGGGAAGATCTCCTGGAGGAGGGCCTGGCAACCCACTCCAGTATTCGTGCCTGAAGAATCCCATGAACAGAGGAGCCTGGTGGGCTACAGTTCACAGGGTCGCATAGAGTCAGACACGACTGAAATGACTTAACATCCACGTACCCAGGGCTCTAGAGGTAAAAACTAATAGGTTTTACTAACAAAGAATTGCTGGATCCACATGACCCTCACTTTTCTCACACTCTCTCCTTAAATGCAAGATTAAAAACCATGTTTTTTTCTTCTCTCTCTCTTTTTTAAAAATAGTTCCTCAAACTTCAGACTGGGCTCATGACTTCAGGTCCTTCATTTTAAAAAACAAAAACCAGCTGATTAGAAGTTTAGACATATTTGCTATGTGTGGATTAGGAAGATAGGAGTTAATCTGAACTCAAGATGTTTGTAATTACAGAGCTACCAGCGGTGTTGCAGGGTGTGACTCTTCAGATGGGCAGAGGACCACCCACATCAGAATCATCTGGGTGCTTGTTAAACTCAAAGCTTACATATTCCCTAATACCCCCCACTAGCCCTCTCCCCACAGGGTCCCAAAGTTGGATGTTCTGTAGATCCATGTGCCCTTCCCCATTTCCTACCCCTGCTGCTGCTGCTGCTGCTAAGTTGCTTTGGTCGTGTCCGACTCTGTGTGACCCCATAGACAGCAGCCCATCAAGCTCTGCCATCCCTGGGATTCTCCAGGCAAGAACACTGGAGTGGGTTGCCATTTCCTTCTCCAATGCATGAAAGTGAAAAGTGAAAGTGAAGTCTCGCTCAGTCACGTCCGACTGGTAGTGACCCCATGGACTTCAGCCTACCAGACTCCTCCATCCATGGGATTTTCTAGGCAAGAGTACTGGAGTTGCTTGCCATTGCCTTCTCTATTCCCACCCCTACTCCCAGGAATTTTATGTGTGCTGAGATTTGAACACTACTCATTAGCCTGCATCTACACTGTAGGATATTATGAAACTCCTATGGATTGAACTCCAGTAATTGCTACATTCTGTCAATAGTTTTATTCAGAAATACTCTACCATATTTCTTTAAAACTTTTGACCATGACCTAGAGCAAAAAAAAGAAAAAAGGACTTCCCTTGTAGTTCGTCTGGTAAAGAATCCGCCTGCAATGTGGGAGACCTGGGTTTGATCCCTAGGTTGGGAAGATCCCCTGGAGAAGGGAAAGGCTACCCACTCCAGTATTCTGGCCTGGAGAATTCCATGGACAGTGTAGTCTGTGGGGTCACAAAGAGTCGAATACGGCTGAGCGACTTTCACTTTCATTTTTCACTTTACAACAAAAATACATTTACAAACCTTGTACCTCAAGCCCTGTCCACAGGTACACTTAACCGAAATAAACTTATTCTTACTCTTTGTAATGCACTCAGATCATTCTACTTTCTTTCTGTCCCCCTCTTTTGTTCCCATGGCTCTTTTTTTCCCAAAGCTTGCTGCTGCTGCTGCTGCAGCTAAGTTGCTTCAGTCGTGTCCGACTCTGTGCAACCCCATAGACGGCAGCCCACCAGGCTCCCCCATCCCTGGGATTCTCCAGGCAAGAACACTGGAGTGGGGTTCCATTGCCTTCTCCGCCAAAGCTTGCTAAGATCTAGTAAATTAATTTCCAAGCACATTCAGGTGTCATGACTAACAGTGTGAAAAGTTTGTTTGCCTTCTTGTGTCTTTAATGTAAACTTCTAGACATTTCTTAAAATTTTGAGAGAGGGGAGAGGAGAAGAGAGGGATAGAGAAATTTATAGGAAAGATTTCCAAGATAGTGTGTTCTTATTTTTACCAATCCTTTAAAAAAATATTTTCAGATGAAAGTTTACTTCTAGAAATCTACTTCTAGATTTATTAAACTTTACTGATTTAAAATTTTTCCAATAACAAATAACAGTTTTCCTCTTTATCTTGAATTACTTTTTTATATAAATACTATCTGGCAATTTATTAACAACAGAGCATACCAAACAACAAACTGTTTTATATCTTTCAGAAAGAAAAAAAAAAGACTAAATTTGAGAAGATGGCACCCACTGAATTTGGACACAATTACAATGTGGTTTAAGTATTTCCTTGGGGAGGGGACACGACGCCTCTACTCAATTAAGAGAAACATTTGTACATTTGTACAGTCTTTATTTTTACACCCATCATGCCGTGAATTTATAGAGAATGGGCTCCAACAGGTCAACTGTTAGAACTGTTTTTAACTCCTTAACATTGATCCTCACAAAGTATACTTCTCTGGGTGGAGGAAACTGTTGTTTCAGCTGAACCCAAGCCCCTTTCTCTTTGGTTTCCTTCTTGTACTGATCATTTTCCTTCACACATTTCAGGAAACTGTCTCGGCTCTTGGAGTGCTTAATCTGCTTGATACACGCATTAATTCTCTTGACCAGAATCTTGCCTTTAACTTGTTTGTTTACAGTGATGCCAACAGCATGCTGGGTAATGTAGACTCTCCCAGTTTTGCCATGATAACATTTCTGGAGCATTCCTTTTTGAACATTACCCAGTCTCTTGGTGTCTACAGTATCATCCTTCTTGTAGATTTGCATGTATGTAGCCAGAGGAACAATTCCAAGTTCTCCAAAAGGCCTAGAGAACATGTGGAGGGTGCCCCTCCTCTCTCCCTTTGTGCTGGTCATTTTGGTGAATTGCTGGAAGAAGATGGTTCCAGCCAAGAGGTTGAATTACTTTTAAAGATTAATGGAAAATAATTTAGCACATTCAAACGACAAATATCAATATCAGCACTTCATGTTAAACTGGAAAAATAAGAAACAAAATCTTATGTAAAATAAATCAATACCCAACAATAAAATTATGCAAAACTGAAATGATTATATCATTGGTAAAAGTGAAAGTCACCCAGTTGTGTCCAACTCTGTGATCCCACAGACTACGCAGTCCATGGAATTCTCCAGGCCAGAATACTGGAGTGGGTAGCCATTTCCTTCTCCCGCGGATCTTTCCAACCCAGGGATCAAACCCAGGTCTCCTGCATTGCAGGCAGATTCTTTACCAGTTAAGCCACAAGGGAAGCCCTGTATATCACTGGTGGACACACAATTTACCAAAAAGTAAAAACCATAACTCTTGAATATTTAGAGAATTACTAAATATACTTAAACACATGTATCTGTGAATTGGAAGACTTTACTATTGTTTCAATTCTGCAATTTTCTCATCATGATATAAAAGTAAAAAAATCAAGAAAATCCATGTATAATTTGTTTTGGCTCAACTGAGAATGGCAGTTGAGCCATCTCACCTTTGCTCAGTGATGATCTGCCCACTTCCGTCAGAGATCTTGCTTGTTCAGTTCAGGTCAGTCACTCAGTTGTGTCAGACTCTGCAACACCATGGACTGAAGCACGCCAGGCCTCCCTGTCCATCACCAACTCCCAGAGCTTACTCAAACTCATGCCCATTGAGTCGGTGATGCCATCCAACCATCTCATCCTCTGTTGTCCCCTTCTCCTCCCGCCTTCAAACTTTCCCAGCATCAGAGTCTTTTCGAATGAGTCAGCTCTTCGCATCAGGTGCCCAAAGTATTGGAGTTTCAGCTTCAACAGCAGTTCTTCCAATGAATATTCAGGACTGATCTCCTTTAGGATGGACTGGTTGGATCTCCTTGCAGTCCAAGGGACTCTCAGGAGTCTTCTCCAACACCACAGTTCAAAAGCATCAATTCTTTGGTGCTCAGCTTTCTTCACAGTCCAACTCTCACATCCATACATGACTACTGGAAAAACCATACCTTCGACCAGATGGACCTTAGTTGGCAAAGTAATGTCTCTGCTTTTTAATATGCTATCTAGGTAGGTCATAACTTTTCTTCCAAGGAGCAAGCATCTTTTAATTTCATGGCTGCAATCACCATCTGCAGTGATTTTGGAGCCCCCCAAAAATAAAGTCAGCCACTGTTTCCACTGTTTGTCCATCTATTTCCCATGAAGTGATGGGACAAGATGCCATGATCTTCGTTTTCTAAATGTTGAGCTTTAAGCCAACCTTTTCACTCTCCTCTTTCATTTTCATCAAGAGGCTCTTTAGTTCTTCTTCACTTTCTGCCCTAAGGGTGGTGTCATCTGCATATCTGAGGTTGTTGATATTTCTCCCTGCAATCTTGATTCCAGCTTGTGCTTCATCCAGCCCAGCATTTCTCATGATGTACTCGCATTTAAGTTAAATAAGCACAGTGACAATATCACCATGCAATCTTGCTTGTGCATATGGACATTTGCACAGATTGCAATGCTTCCCACCAAAATTGCTTATTCTCTTTCAGTTTGGCCAAGGTTAATTGTGGTTTATTTGTTGGCAATAAAACTGACAAAAATCTTTCTTTCTCCCTAACAGCCTTTTCAATTTCTCTTTTCCCTAATTCCCTTCCTATCACATTTCAACTGACTGTAAAATGAAGCGCCAGCAGGTGGTTCAGGACCACGGAGAGCGTGAGGAAGAGGCACTACCAACATATTCTAGTCATACAGGTGGGGGAAAAGATGTTCCTAAAATAGTTGCTGGACAACTTTCACTTAAAGGACATTATTGTAATGAAGAAAAGTAGAATTTTGATTCTCTGATATTTGGGAGAAGGTATTTTTCTTGACATCATTTCAGTGTTTTCTAAACTTCTTCATCGAATTCTATGTAACGAAAGACAAGAAGACACCAAAAGTCGGCAGAGCCAGAAACTGCCAGTGCACAACCTCTTTTGAGGTTTCATGTTTATGATGTGTGGCCTTTTATGTAAATTTTCACATTTTTTAACAGTTATGAGCCTCACCCGTCTACCGTAGAAGAGAATGAAATCATTCAGAGATACATGAAGCTGAGGATGGATAATTAGAGGAGTGTGTGAAGGCTCCAGTCTTATGTTTCTAGACCTGCCCTGGGAACTCGCAGCTTGTCCTTCAGTTCTGTGAACTACCAGAATCCTTTCAGTGGTTTTCCTCTTCTCTCCTTTTAGTTTCCATAAGCTAGATTCATTTGAGTTTTGTTACTTGCAACTGTGTCCTACTACTGCAGATATGTAGGATGAGATGGATAAATGAGAAGAAAAGTAATTCTAGGCTAGAAGCAAAACAAGTTTATAGCAAGGAAGAAGGAATGTAACTTGGGATTTTCTGGGACAGTGAGAAAATGAGCTTAAGAAAATTGAAGTGGTTTATAAGGAATGTATTTAAATAACTTCTCTGTACTAGAACTGAGTAAGAGTATATTAATCTTTAAGCTCTTCAGAAGGCAGTTAAACAAGAGCTATACAAATTTTGAATGCATATGCCATTTGATCCAGCAATTCCACTTTCAGAAGTGAATTCTGTGGAAATAATCATTCATAGATATTCACTGAAATTTGTCTTGTGACTGAAAATAACATACATGTCCATCAATAGTGAAATTATTAAATAAGTTATTCCATATTTACATGTTGAAATACTGCATAGCCATTAAAGATAATTTAGGAAACTTATTTGTATCACTGTGAAACAATTCTCACAGGAAAAAAAAGTCAGGGTACAAAACTGTAATATAAATGCTCTCATTTGCGTTTTTTAAAAATCACAGGTATATTTTTCTACATAGACAAACTCTAGAAAGGCAAACAAATCTTAACAATGGTTTTCTCTGGGAAAGGGACTCTGTTTTCCCATATTCTCTTATAGTGCTTGTTTGATTTTTCAACTACATTCTTGTATTACTACTGGAATTAAACCATGATATTTAATATAGCATGTGCAGAACAAGGAAAATTTTAATAACACGTAATGGTTATCATTTGCTTAGGAATTTCTATATAACCATTGATTTAAGCCCTTTAATATGTTTTCTCATTCAGTCCTCCCAGCAACCCTGTAAGAAAAATGTGTTTCTCAAATTGCACTTGACGTTGCTGCAAATAAGGCTCAAAGAATCTTAATTCAAAGTGCCATAATTCCAAACCCTGGCTCCAGAGCTTTTATCTTTAACCATTCCACCCCTGTGCCTCCATGAGTTGCTCCTGACTTTCTTGTAATACACCCAAGGACAGATTTCTGTGGATAAAAAACTAAACTTCCTTGTAGATAGTCTATCAATGACATCCAGTAAGGATTTCTTCATAATGACTAATAAAGTAGAATAAGCTTACCCTTCTGTACCAGGTACTTAGATTTGGGGTAGAGGTTTTCTTAAACTGAGAGTTAAGGTAAACACCACTTTGTAAATTTCACTAGAGAGCAATGAATAATAATAGTTTATCCAGCAGTTGGAGCCATTAAATTGTTTAATCTGGGTAATGACAAAGTTGGACTTTGTAGTTAGATCACTCTTGTAGTTTTGGAGGATGGACTTAGAAGAGAAAAGGTTGGAGGAAGAAAGGTAATCAACATGGAAATTTATTAGGCATCTACACAGCATTCACTTTCTTCATCTCCTGCCAAGAGCACCCTGATCCTCTGTGGATTAATTCATAGAAGGCAATTAATTTAAGCCTTCCTTAGAACTGAATTGTCTTGTTCAATTGGCTCTGCCATTTACCATCATTGTAAATGTTGGTAATTATCTAACCTGCCTCATGTCTCAAGTATTAAAAACATGGGAATAATAATGGTTATCTCCCTGGGCCATTGTGAGATTTTAAACAGATAGTTCCTATATTATCAATGCTTTATAAATATTAGTCACCATCATTATTGTTGTCTTAGCCATGTATGTTGAATGAGATTACTCCCACCCGTCATCTCTCTCATCTTTAATCCCTCATCCTTTGCAGATCAGAGCCTACCATATAGTGGTGAGAATCATAGAAATTTTATCCTTCAAGAAGGAGTAAGAGTTTGCTAGGTTGACTCTCACCTTAACTTACTTTATTTTTCTTAAGTATCACAAGTTACATACGTTAAATATGCATGCATGTGTGCTTCAGTCGTGTCTGACTGTTTGTGACACTATGGACCATAGTCCACCAGGCTCCTCTGTCCATGAGATTCTCCAGGCAAGAATACTGAAGATCTCCAGGGGATCTTCCCAACCCAGGGATCGAACTCACATCTCTTACATCTCCTGCACTGGCAGGTGGGTTCTTTACCACTAGCCACCACCTGGGAAGATACAAGTTAAATATATCTCCAGACAAATATGTGTTGAATAAAGATGGCTTAAGGGAGCATTCCAGGCATGGAGAACTATTTGAACAATGGTGGGAAAGCCATGAAGAAAAGCAGGTGTTCTGTGTGGACTGGAAGAAAAGGAATACACTGCCTGACTATAAATGAGATCATGCATGTAAGGGATTAATCATCACATAATCATCACAGTTCCATTATAAGAAGCAGGGACTTATAAACTCTTCGAGGGGAAGAGGGTCCTCTTCATTTGAGAATCACTCATAGCAAGCACTCAGTACCCATTGTAGAACTGAGTGCTTTTACATTAACTCGAGGGCCCACACTGCTGACTTTGAAGGCAGATCAAAGAGTTTGGAATTACTTGGCAAATAATAAGGAGTACTTATGATAAACAAGGGAAGTAACATGAGCAGATCTGAAAACAGAATAAAATGGAAATCTTGGGCAAGGTAGGTTAGGTAGAAACCTGTTCAAAAGATCAAATGAGATAATGAAGGTCCGGGTTAGAAATGAGGAGGAAGGAACATATGTGGGAAAAAAAAAAGAAACAACTCAAGAGGTGGGGATACTGAACTTTGAAAACAGCCAGCTGTTTGGAACAATTTTAAGAGAGAAGTCAAAGATGACTGGGATTTTGGTCCTTAGCAGTTGGGAGGATGGTGGGACCTCTGACTACTTTTTACACTTTTCTTTTTTTTAAGAAATGGAAGACTATATTATGCACAGAAAAAGTAGTAGCTGGAAGTCAGCATGTTTGTGCCAGTTCCCAATCCCTCAAGCCCACAAGGATGACTTAGTTGGCTGATACAAACTTTGCATAGAATATAGAGAGGAGTCCAGGGCTACAGGCCTCACAAGCGGCAAACAAGCCACCCTCCATCCTTGCCGTTCTCCAGGGAGTGAGCAGATACCGGCAGTCACTCTGTGTGCTCCTTGATCTATTTGACTGCTCATATGACTAGCTACAGAAACTGCCCAACGTCAGAAGACAGATCTGTGTACCAGCTGGACACTAAGAAACAATTTTCAGAGACTGCTTTGGGCCCTGGGAGGATGCCCCTCCCAATGCCATTTTTTTCAAGTATACTCATTGGATCAGTTTTAAGGAAAACTTGCTTGAAGTTCTTTTCTTTTTTTGCTCAAACTCTAACCTAATTAATTTTTCTTCTCTTAATCCTTATTCATTATTAATTAGAATTGTTGGTAAGTAACATTGGTTTTTGTCATGAAATTTCTGTTCAGTAATTATATAAGCTAATTTCTGCAATAAGCATGGTGAAGATTATTTTTATAACTCAAAATAATGGTGTGTTATGAGCAATTTCCTAGAATCTGCTTTTGGAATCCTTCTTTGCATCTAGTTTGGAGATTCTTTTCCAAAATAAGGATCAGAACATCAGATAATACAGTTACTAAACATTTCATCTGAGCTTTAAAAATGCATTGAACATTTTACTGCTTAATTCCTCTAGGTAACATAGAAATCTTTGGGGAATTTTTGTATTGTATTAATTGAAGCATATCAAGGTCGATTGATTCTAAACACCATAAACTCACGTAACATGAGGCAAAAGTAAAAATTAAAACTTGTGATCTCTATTCCACTTCATTAATTCTTTTTGATGGAGGAAAAGGGTTATTTGAAGAGTTGTCACTAGATTTGTCTCTAGCAAAACTAAAATGCTTATTGTTATTATTAGTCTAGTTGCTTGTCAGTTGGAAGAGTGAATTTTCCAGGAATTCTTCAAAGTATAACTTTCAAGACTCTGGCTACCAAAGATTAATTCTTATCTTTCTCTAAGTTGTAATATATTCGTGGGTGCTTCAAACATTAAAATAAAGGTCGACACTTTGAAGTTAAGGAAGTAAAAACCAAAGTGGGTATTTATAGCTTTAAGTTTTGTTTGTTTTACAAAAAGAACTGCTTTGGGTGTCTCATTTGTGAGGTAATGCTGATGGTTCCTCTATTAGTGTGCAGGTTGGGCTGTCTTTGTCACCGTATCTGGCTTCAGCTAGGAGGTGGATTCAATAATGTTATGCTGACTTGCAGGCTACAAAGCCTCTGACGAAAGGTCATCACATCTGAAGTCTGATTTTATGTCAGTAGCTGACCTTCTTTTCACCTTCTTCCCCATGGACTTCTTAACTTAGTATTTCTAAAGATATTATACAGTGCCATCTTGCTGACTTAGACGAGACTGTGACAAATTTAATGTCACTTCACCTTTGCAAGGGAGAATTCAAGACCTATCACTGTGTCCAGAACCCAAGTAGCATATCTGAATATTGTAAACTGCAGAACTGGTTGCATTAACTAGACTGGAATGGAAATGATGAAAAAAAGGCAACTTGTGCAAGGAATTATCAGTTCATCTTCTGGAGAAGGTTATCTCGGAGGTCAAATGTTTCTTTTGTCTAACAATGTTGGAATAAAGAAACGTTCCTACTTATAGTCCAGGCTAAGGGATGAATAATCTTTTTAACTGTGCCCTATATCCAAGATGCTGTCATTTACAGGGTGTGAACACAAGATAGAAAACACAGGTTTAATGCCTTTCCCCACTCTCAATGTTTTTAAAAGAAAATTTGCATTTTGGTTGATTTTTCACTGAAGCAAAATGACAATTTACATTTCAATTGTGGTTTTCCCTCGGCACACTAAAATGTGGAGTTCATTGAACATGTCAGTCTATCAGCATTTTCTACAGCTATTGTTTCCAGTGTCTAAAATGGTGTGACAATACCACTTTGATGATACTATTTTTGTCCTGTATGACAGCACATAGTGAGTTACATACTCCTAATACTATGTTTACTCCGTGAAGGTATGAGCAGGCAAGGTCAGAAGTTACATTAATCATTTGGGGATGGGCTCATTTGGTCAAATGTCATCAAACAATCTTCTGAGAACTAAAAATTAGTCAAGTTATTGGCTTAACTAAAATGCCTGGTGGGTTAAAGTAAATGATTATTCAGTTAAGTCACAGACAGTTGATCTGGTAGGCCTCGTTGACAATGTTCTAATTAATGCATTATAATAGTCAATCAAAAATTACTTACTGGGCACCGATCAGGTACATTACACTGATACTCAGTAGGGAGCCACAAGGAAATAACCCACTAAGACATTAGCTAAATGAAGACACAAACTGAGCAACCATAAACTGCAAGCTAATGGGGCAGACATTTGTCATTATGAAGTATCAACCTGTAACTATGGGACTGAATGACCCCAAAACACAGATGTGTTATGATCATCCAACTAAGCAGGGATCCAAAGGATCCAAAGCCTAGCCCTCTTTAAATCACAGCTGTCTCTGCCTGGGAAAATAGGGAGGATGCAGAAGTTACGACTGGCAGTAAAACGACCACATAGCCTGCAAATTCTCCAAGGAACTCCATTAATAACTATTAGAATCATCTGGGGATCAGGGTGCTTGGACAAAGTCAGACTGCTAGAAGCCACCTGAGACCTCATTAATGCAAATCCAGTATGCACATTTTAAATAAGCTCTTTAGTTAATTCTGGAGTAGACAGTGTATAGTTTACATACTGAGAAATACACTTTATGGTTTCACCTAGAACCCTAGGCCTATACCATCCTTTTGTTTCTTTTGGGAAAGTATAACTTAAGTGTATTTTTAATGTATATGAAGTCTAAAATGGATATGAGAATTCAAAACTATGATATCATTTTCAGGTATTATTTCTATTACTATTATCTTACTTTCTTAAATCTGTAAACTGGTAGCCTGCTGGCCAGATGTGGTCCATGGGTGGTTTTTTAAATTGGTCCAAATAGCATTTTTAAAATTAATTGTCAACATAAAGATTAGAAGATGATACATCAAAATTTGAAATTCTAATTTCTCTTTAAAAATTAGATGATCTGAGAGCATTGGCCCTTGATTCCCAGATGGCCTCAGTCCGCCAGAACTGAAAAGCAGCTGCCCCTTTTGATGGCCAGTTTGCCATGATCACGTGGCTCCAGGTCACCCCCTGACACCATGGCCAAGTGTCAGGTGCCATTTGTCACCACAATGTTTCAGATGCTTTCTTCCATCCAGCCCACTTGACTCATTTGTATCACCTGCCTACCTCCTGGAGGCACTGGAGTTGGTGACCCCTGTCTTAAGGGTGCTTCAAAACCAATTGCTTTTGAACAGTATTTGATGATGAAGACAGATATTCTGCATTCAGACTTGTTCGACTGCATCCCCCTGGGATGTCCATACTATGCTCCTGGGCAGAATCTGGGCTAATTCGTTTAAAGAATGGCCATTAATCAAAAGAAGGCCCAATCTAACTCAAGTCTTTCTAAGAGGCTACACAATTTGCCTTGTCTAATTGATGTGCATATTTTATTTTGTACGTGTTTTTTATAGCAAAAGGAAAGATACTGCTAAAGATTGTTGTTTTACAGAAAACATGGTTACTATATTTTACCAAAAATAAAGATAAATAATAAATTTAAGAAACTCTTAAAAATTCACTTTAAATCAATCACATGTGATTAATAGCCCAAGAATATTAAAATAGGCAACATGTGGTCCATTTTCTTTGTTCTATAAAAAATATAGTTAAAATACTGTGTATTATTTCTCAGCAAGGCCTCAAAAATAAAATGTGTTACCTTTACCCCAGACCAAATATAATCTGGCAATGGAAAAACAAGCCTTTCTCTTCATTATTTTAATTCCCTTGATTATGCACACTGAAAACAAGTCTCAAGGAAATTCAAAATAAAAATCTGTTTATGAAATATTGCCTGGGTTTAAGTTTGAAAACTGCATCTCATATCATTTCTCTCTTGCAGTCCAGCTGTCCCTTTTAGCCAGGGCAGTGGAAGCTCTGTGGATGAGTTCATGGTGATTTAGGTTTGGGTTCTAAGTCTCTCATATTTTGTCTCTGTGAACTTAAAACTAGTCATTTTGATTCTGAGCTTCTTGTCTGTAAAATGTGATAATAATCCTACTTTATAAACTCATTAGGAGGATAAATGTAGTTTTATGAATGAAGTTCATGGCACAGGTTCAATAAATGATAGCTCTGTTTTAATCAATGAGGGTGACTCTTTTTCTGATACTATTGTTGTTCAATCACTCAGTCATGTCTGATTCTTTGTGACCCCGTGGACTGCAGCATGCCAGCCTCCCCTGTCCTTCACAATCTCCCAGAGTTTGCTCCAGTTCATGTCCATTGAGTCACTGACGATATCTAACCATCTCATCCTCTGCTGCCCCCTTCTCCTTTTTCCTTCAATCTGTCCCAGCATCAGTCTTTTCCAATGAGTTGGCTCTTCTGACACTGACTAAACAATATTTCATAGGTCCTAAGAAAAATCCCTAAAAAAGTATGCCGTAAACCCTTGTTTCAGTTTTCCTTTAAAGGAAATTTATTCACCTAATAAAAGAAAGGCAAAGGAATGTATTATTCATGACAAAGCAGTGTTTAGGCTAATAGCTAATCATCACTGCTGACTCTTGTTCAGTCTCTAAAAATTAAGGTCTACAGAAAAGTAAATGTTTCTTTTAAAGATTAACTTTTATTTTTGAAAGTAAGATCAAAAAATCTACTAACACAGATCCAAAAAGGAGTTGCTAGAAAGTCAGGTGATCTTTCAAAGAATCGCATTGAAGAAATGGGGCCTGTTTACTAGTCCAGGAAGGTGGATTAGTAACACCCCTAGTATCAGGCAGACCTTTTCTAGACTTCTGGTAAACCCATCCTCACTTATCCCTGCCACTCAAGCTGTTGTTTTTCCTCCTCAAAGCAGAAGACTGAATATGAATGATGGAAAGGTTGATATGACAGTTAACATCTTTTTGAACCCTTACTATCTGCCAATCACTAACATATATATTTTATATGACTTATCACAATCAATGGAGAAGGCAATGGCACCCCACTCCAGTACTCTTGCCTGGAAAATCCCATGGACGGAGGAGCCTGGTAGGCTGCAGTCCGTGGGGTCGCTAAGAGTCGGACACGACTCAGCGACTTCACTTTGACTTTTCACTTTCATGCATTGGAGGAGGAAATGGCAACCCACTCCAATGTTCTTGCCTGGAGAATCCCATGGACAGAGGAGCCTGGTGGGCTGCCATCTATGGGGTCTCACAGAGTCGGACACGACTGAAGCGACTTAGCAGCAGCAGCAGCATCACAATCAATCTTGACAAGAAGCCACAAAGGAAGGGATTATTGCTCTGTTTAAGAGGTTGGTCAGATCACACAGTCCCTTGGTTGGGCTGGGACCGAAGCCTGGTTTGCTTGAATTCAAGCCAGTTATAAATGCAATAATGATTGGTAGTGTTTTCTGTATTTTTTTTTTAAAGCAGTGAATGAATATATTTTTTCTTGTTAAATTTAAAATAATCAACTTATTCTTTGCTTGAGTTTGTTCCAGAGTTGTTGATTTTGTTTAGTTATATTTTTTTCTTTATTCTTTTCCTATGACTTACTGGCTCTCAGTAGATAGAGATTTTTAAGCTTAATTTTTTTTTTGACTCATGCCCTATAATTTAGGAATTTTCTTTGTACAAAGCTGTGATTGCCTCTCATGGACATGACAGCACAGGATATATTTATTAAGTAACTGCAAGTCATATTTAGTTTACTGACTCCCTCGATTTTATTTTCTCTGTTCCAAAATATAGCAAAACTGTATATTCTACCCATTTTTCTACACCATTAAAGTTTTAATTAAATTTAAGTGAATTTTTAAGTGTTAAAAATTATGATGATTCTTTATATCTCAAACTTTATCTTCCTTTTGGCTCAACAACTCTTAGGTCTAGTCATATTTTAATATCTTACTATCTTTGGTTTTTTCCAAATGTGCTATTTATTTTTTCTTTAGATCGTAGAATCTTAAAATACTTAAGCTGAAAGAGAACTTGGAAATAATTTCATGTGATTATTCCATATTACAGTTGAGAAAATTGAGTTTTGGAGGGTTTAAATGGCTTACACAAGACCACAGAGCTAGTGCTAGAGCTGAATATCACATTCCCTGAAAACCACTAGCGAGTTTGGGTTTTTCAGTATGAGCCACCCACCCAGTTTTCCTCCTTGCGTAGCCCTGCAATAAGCTTTTCTCTGCTCTAGCCTTTGCAGTTATGGTTTGTTTGGCCTCACTATGCATCAGGTACACAAACTTGGCTTTGACAACAAAATGATTCAAAATCGTGTGTATGTATATAATGTATGTCAATTAATATATTAATATTAATACAGCCTACATAGATAGAGAGGGAGAGAGAAAGAAAAAGCAACAAATGTTAACATTTAGGATATTTTGAAAATATACAGAAATTCTCTGTACTATTTTTGCAACTTTTCTATAATGTCTGCAACTATTTCAAAATAAATTAAAAACATAATTGGGAGCATGAAAACTTATGTGATATACCATCCACTTAAAGACTGACATTCTGATAACTTAAGAAAAATAAACAGTAAGCTATAAAAAATCTTCACTTAACTATATTTAACATTCTCAGATAAAGGTCAGCCTTTACTTAGATAGTTATCAATTGAATAATAAATTCCCTGGAAAAGAGATGCTTTTGTTAGAAGTCAGGTGTGTTAGAAAAAGAAAAATCTAAATTATGTAAAGTGAAGCTATCTGTGATCATAGGTGATGTCAAAAATTCCCTCCTCTTCTGCTCTGCCCATGGCTTCTGTTTTCCCTAGTCCTATTGTAGGAAATTGGGCAAAACCTTAGTAATAATTCTGCAAATTTTCCTACTGTGTCTTTTATCCCAGTTTCTCTGCTTCTTGTTCCCTCTAGTCAGGACTGCCACAAGCTGGGAGACAGGTGGACTCATTGACCTTTAATAAAATTGCTCAAACTCACGTCCATCGAGTTGGTGATGCCATCCAACCATCTCATCTTTTGTCATCCCCAGGAGACTCCGTGGTTAAGAATCTGCCTGTCAATGCAGGAGGCATGAGTTCGATCCCTGGGTCAGGAAGATCCTCTGGAAGAGGAAATGGAAACCCACTCCAATATTCTTGCCTGGGAAATCCGATGGACAGAGATGCTTGACGGGCTACAGTCCATAGAGTCACGAGTTGTGACTACACACACACTCATGCCTAATGGTGGATGGAAGGGCACTTTTTGAAGAGATTTTAACTATTAGCAAACAGTGGTGGAGATACAGCTGTGTATATGTCCTTAAAGAAGGTCCTAAAATCACCATGGACTATGGGCTGGTGGGAAAGACAGCCTGAATCACCTACTGCTACCATCATCACAGCCTCATTTTCCGTATCTTGATACAAATTCCTCTTTTGAATATTTTTTCCTAGCAAGAACATTTGCAGATCTTCCTTTGCTAAGAATTCATTATCTGAATTGTTTTTTCATAAAGGACATATAGAGTCATCATGATATATTCTGTCAGATTTGAGGAGATGTAGTTTGGGAAGCCTTCTATGAGATCTCATGGCACATAGAAAATGTGATATGGCAGTTTGGAGTGAAATTATTCATTGTAGTCATGGAAGCATCAGAATTTTAGTTGATATGAAAACAGAAGTGGCAGTTGCAGATGTGAAAGAAAAATGTTGTTAAAGGAACAATTTTTAAAATAAACTGCTTATTTAGGATTTATTATTTGAAAGAAAAAGGAACGGTCAAACAATATCTACTATTATCCTGGAAACATAAGAACAATGGGACATCTGTAAACTCAATTTAATTTTTAGATAATAATCATGATGAGTCAAAATACGATTAAGGAAGATTTATCCAAACACTCAATAGAAAAAAAAAAAAAAAAAAACTTCCTGAAATAGAAAAATGTAGAAAATTGAAAGAAACACAGTCATTCAAAATAATTCTGAAAGGGATAATAAATAGCTGTCATTTTATCTTTTATAGTTTAGATAATTAGAAGCAATGAAAACTTTATGTAAACATGTACATGAATAAAAACAAAATTACCTTTTATGTGGACAATGATATATCCAATGCAAAGCAGTACTGGATTTTAATATTCAAAAGTAGGAATAGCGTATGAGAAAGCTTGAGCGAGGGACTTCTCTGGTGGTCCAGTCGATAAGAATCTGCCTTGCAATGCACGGGGTGCAGGTTCGATCCCTCAGTGGAGACCTGAGACGCCACGTGCTGGCGGAGCAACTAAGCCTGCTTGCTCCAACTGCTAAGCCATGCGCATCAGGGAAAGATCCCACATGCCGCAGTGAAGACCTGACACAGCCAAGTAAACACATGTTTTTAAAAAAGAAAGCTTGAACCATCAATCCCTCTAACCACTAGCTTTGTGAGCTTTGGTAAGTTACTTAGACTCTCTGATCCCCTGTTTCCTTATTTTCAAAACGGAGGTGAAGTGCCTGGCCCATAGCAGACAATCAACAAATGGTGGCAATCCCATGGACAGAGGGGCCTGGTAGGCTGCAGTCCATGGGGTTGCTAGGAGTCGAACACAACTGAGCGACTTCACTTTCACTTTTCACTTTCATGCACTGGAGAAGGAAATGGCAACCCACTCCAGTGTTCTTGCCTGGAGAATCCCAGGGACTCGGAAGCCTGGTGGACCGCCGACGTGGGATCGCACAGAGTCGGACATGACTGAAGCGACTTAGCAGCAGCAGCAGCAGCAGTAGTAGTTAGAAAAACAGTTCATGTGCATAGAGTGTTTATTGTGTCCCAGGCACTTTCATAAGAGAGGTCTAAATGCATTATCTTACTTGTCAGGTAGATGTCACAGTGATGGTAATAGTGAGATCTTGTAAGATCTTAGAGGAGTGACAAAACAATTTTTACATTTACTAAAATAATACTGAGTTGTAAGAAAATGAAAGCTGTATCTGAAGGTCATAGCAGTAGAGAGTCAAATGTTGGGTTAAAGTTCGGGGAATCCTGAGACTGTTAAGCTAATACCCTTCCCTTCTCTGGGTGCTTTGAAAAGTACTCAGCCCCCAGCTCGCCCATGAAGGTACTGCCATTTCAGATGCTGAGATGAGTATGGCCTCACCATCTCTAGATCCTTCCAAGAGCCTGGGTCCCAAGAGAGAGCCTTTGACTGACAGCTTCCCAGTTACATTCTTGCTTCATTAGCCTGACTGAGTCGATTAGTGACAATTGATATGCAATTATAATAATGACCATAATAATGTCAAGATAATTAACCATCACAGGTCTACTGCAAGTGCATTGCTCCTATTTGCAGTTTTAGTGATAACTATTACTTCCAGGACTTCTCTTGTTGGCTGTAGAATGAACTCAATCATGATAGATTCTGAATTCTATATTCTTCATTTAAACCAATGGAAACCACTGAAGTTCTAAAGCACATGTTTCCTTATAAAGGCTCAAAGATCATTCATTGTAAGAATTTCCAAAACATTAGCATGTTGATAGCATTCTTATTATTAATTTTTTTCAAGGGGTATTTAATATTCTCTATATTTTACATCCACAGTTTACAGCTAAACTTTCCCATTATTCTCCTAATTTTTTTTTCCCATTCCACTTGGTCCAGCACATACATTATTATGCTCAGACCCTTTCCCATAACATACATCCTGGGTTGACAGCTTCATCACCCAGGTTGCTTGTGCTTAGTGTCACTCAGTTGTGTCCGACTCTTTGTGGCCCCATGGAATGTGGCCCGCCAGGCTCCTCTGTCCATGGAATTTTCCAAGCAAGAATACTGGAGTGGGTTGCCATTTCCTCCTCCAAGGGGTGTTCCGGACCCAGGGCTCAAACCTGCATCTGTTAAATCTCCTGCACTGGCAGGCAGATTGTTTATCACCAAGCCACCTCATACACCAAGAATACTGGACATAATAGCATAAACTTTTCCTTTTCATTCCTTGTTATTGACCAAAATAACACCCTACTCAGATGTTACACAAAATATAAATCACGTTAACGATTGATTCCTTGTAATATTGTTCTCACTTTACTTTTTTTTTTTTGCGCGGTGGGGGTGTGGGGAGGGGTTGGAATTCTCTTCCATTCATCTCAGTGAAAGAGTTAATTTAGGCAAATTGATAAGCAGTCCAAGCTAAGGCCCCTTTAAGGAGGAGGTGAACTTTCTTTCTTTTTCACATTCTTTTGCCTTAGACACATAGGCCTCAAAGTTAGCAGTATCTCTCATTCAAGGACTCGCTTCTTTTTTAGCTCAGAACGTATGTTATAGGAGAAGGTCTGGGTAAAACTTCCACAGCCTTGAGCTCTGGGTTAACCTGTTCCTTCTGGCTAATCTCGTGCTGATGTCAACCCAGGATGTATGTTATGGGAAAGGGTCTGTGCAAAATTTTCACAGTCTTGAGGTATTATTTTTTTTTTTTTTCTATTCTCAACAACTAGCAGAAAAGTATATATTTCCCTGCTTAAAACTAGCAAAGTGGGTAATATTTCTACCCGCTTCTGATGTCTATGTCAGAAGCTTCTTTCTGTCACTATTACTTTAATAACATTTCTACTACACAAAGCTCTGAATGACTGAGACTGTCTTTGGTCCCGGAGTTAAATCTTCTCCTTTGGAGACCATGAATCCAGCAGAACACTGTAAGCTTTGATCTATCATCAGTAGGTCCAATCCCACTTGGACCTCAAATAAACTATTTAGATATCAACTCCACAAAGCATTCACTCATCTCTGCAGTTTCGGTCAATATGATCTTCCTTTGAAGTCTTAAGTTAATTTAACTAAACTTCACTTAGAGCAGTTAGCTCTATCTGGTTTCACTGAAATGTATGTAGACCCCTCTACTCCAATACAAGACTAAAAGATCCTAGAGTATAGCATCCAAAAACAACTTTGAGGTATCAACAGGATTTACATACCATAAAGTTCACCCATTATCTGTGTATAGTGTGTCTTTGTGACTTTTAATAAATCTACAGAGTTCTGTAACCATCTTCAAAAACCAATTTTAAACATTTCTATCATCCCCCAATATTTTCACATGTCTATTTACAAAAGTATGAGTCCAAATTAATAGTCTTTTTTAATATAAATATCCAATCTTCCTAGCATTATTTGTTTAAAAGATTATCCTTTGCCTTGGCAATTTGTTGAAAACCAACTGACCACATAAAGGTTTATTTAAATTCCATTCCATTGATCTCAATGCCTATTCCTACACCAATAATAACCTGTCTTGATATTTGTAATGGTATCGAGTCCAAGCTCAATCTGCTCCCTGCTCTACAGGCTAGTGAATCCGAGAGATGAGGTGTTGAGGCAAGAAATATGACTTTATTTGGAAAACTGGCTTACCAAGAAGATGGCAAACTGATGTCTCAAAGTAACCATCTTATCTGGGTCTGGATGCCAGGTTCTTTTATAAATCAGAGATAGGAGGAGGTGAGACAACAAGGTAAAGAGGCCATTAATCTTGCAAATATCTCCTAGAATGGCAAGCCTCAGGCAGTGGGATGTGTTAATTTCTTCCTTTCTGCCACCTAAGGTGGATAGGGTTCTGAAGTCCATGGGGTAGCAAAGAGTCAGACACTACTGAGCTCCTGAGCGACTGAACTGAACTGAATTGACCTAAGTAAGGAGGATAGGGTTCTAGACAGTCACTCTAGTTTAAAAGTCAGGCAGAGGGGCAGGATTCTCTAAGGTAGGCCATTATGTATGATTGGGCTTCCAGGGTGGCTCAGATGGTAAAGAATCTGTCTGTTATGTGGGAGACTTGGGTTCTATCCCTGGGTTGGGAAGATCCCCTGAAGAAGGAAATGGCAACTTGCTCCAGTATTCTTGCCTGGAAAATTCCATGGACAGAGGAGCCTGACAGGCTACAGTCCATGGGGTCACAAAGAGTCAGCCACGACTGAGCAACTAATACACATATATATAATAACAAAAGCAAGTCAAAGAAACAGTTTCAATGTGGAGTCAGAATTGGATTGTCCCTGCAACAGTAACTTTAGAGTACATTTTGAGTAGCATCATTCCTCTAATTTTGTTCTTTTTCAAAGTTGTTTTGGCTATTATAGATGTTTTATTCTGTATTATAAAAATCAGCTTGTCCAATTTCTATCCAAAAATCCTAAGAATTTGAGAGATTATGTTGATTCTATTATCAATTTAGAACTGCCATCTTAACAATATTACAATTCAGGTCCATGAATATGGAATATCAATTTCTCTCAGCCATTTTAAGTAGTTTTCAGTGTATGAATCTTCATCTCTTTTGTTAGATTTATTTCCAAGCATTTTATTCTTTGTGATGCTATTTGTAATGAAATGTGCAATGAAATATTTCTTGCCATATAGGTAAAGAAGGATGTCACAGCCAGGAGGGATTCCAGCCTTTCAAATACAAATTTCTTAGCCCAGGAAGCAATACTGGTTATTAGACAGGCACCAACTGCAACCTAGGCAGCATATTAAAAAGCAGAGACATTACTTTACCAACAAAGCTCTATCTAGTCAAAGGTATGGTTTTTCCACTAGTCATGTATGGATGGGAGAGTTGGACTATAAAGAAAGCTGAGCGCCAAAGAATTAATGCTATTGAACTGTGGTGTTGGAGAAGACTCTTGAGAGTCTCTTGGACTGCAAGGAGATCCAACCAGTCAATCCTAAAGGAAATCAGTCCTGAATATTCATTGGAAGGACTGAAGCTGAAGCTGAAACTCCAATTCTTTGGCCACCTGATGTGAAGAACTGACTCATCTGAAAAGACCCTGATGCTGGGAAAAATAGAAGGCAGGAGGAGAAAGGGATGGCAGAGGATGAGATGGTTGGATGGCATCACTGACACGATGGACACGAGTTTGAGTGAACTCCAGGAGTTGATGATGGACAGGGAAGCCTGGCGTGCTGCAGTCCGTGGGGTTGCAAAGAGTTGGACACAACTGAGTGACTGAATTGAACTGAACTGCTTCTCAGGTAAGCTCTGAGGAGCTGGGAGTTTGGGTAGATGTTAGAAAGTGCAAGAGGCAGCCATCAGCCACATCTGCAACCCCTTAAGGAGAAGGAGGGATTAAGGAAGAGAAAAGTGAAAACCAGGATTTGGCCCCAGATAGATGAGAAGACTCCTGAGAGTTCCTTGGACACCTCAAACCAGTCAACCTTAAATCAACCCTGAATACTCATTGAAAACACTGATGCTGAAGCTGAAGCTTCAATATTTTGGCCACCTGATGCCAATAGCCAACTCATTGGGAAAGACACTGATGCTGGGAAAGATTGAAAGCAGAAGGAGATGACAGAGGATGAAATGGTTGGATGGCATCACCGACACAACGGACATGAACTTGGGCAAACTCCAGGATATGGCGAGGGACAGGGAAGCTTAGCGTGGTGCAGTCCAAGGGGTCGTGTAGAGTCTGACACAACTTGGCAACTGAACAATGAACAGGTGAGATGTATACGAAAGAAATGATTTTAGTAAGCTTGGATGTTTACATCTTCCCATACATAAAAGAGTGCTAAATCCCTTAATGCAGGATATCTGGTTTTCCTTAATTAACAATCATCTTTTAATATTCAGATTACCTGCCCCTTGCTGCAAAACTTCTATATAGCTTGACTCCTCCCCCAGCCTCCTGCAAAACAGTTCTCTCAGGGTCACCTGAGATGCCATCTCCTGGGTTGAAGTCCTCATGAATCCCATGTAATAAACCTAACTCAACTTTTAGGCTGCATGTATTCTTTCAGTTGACAGAAATGATCTTATTTTTGGACTTTTAACTTGTATTAGAGATACATTTAAAAAAATTTTGATCTTATATTCAAAAACTGTGCTAAACTTATTTATTAATTCTAGTAATGTTTATATGTGTTTACCCCACTGTTTTTGTGGCCTGGAGAATATACTTTAAAAGAATATAAACTCTGCTGTCACTAAGTTCAGAGGTCTATAGATACCTGTTGGGTTGACAGTGTTGTTCAAGGCTTCTATAGCCTTAGTGGTTTCCTGTCTAGTTGATCTACCCATTATTGAGAGTATGATATTAAATTATTAAGTTATTGTCTATTTCTACATTCACACCAATATTTGCTTCACGTATTTAGGACTGTTTTGGGTGCATGTACATTTCTAATTGTTACAGTTTCTTCATGCATTGACTATTTTATTACGAAATGTCTGTTTCTAGAAATACTTGTCTTAAAGTCGTTTTGTCTGTCATTATTATTGCCACTGCAAATCTCCTATGGTTGCCATTTGCAGGGCCTATCAAAATGGCAACCCACTCCAGTACTCTTGCCTGGAAAACTCCATGGACTGAGGGGCGTGGTGGGCTACAGTCCATGGGGTTGCAAGAGTTGGACATGACTGAGGGACTTCACTGGAGAAGGCAATGGCACCCCACTCCAGTACCCTTGCCTGGAAAATCCCATGGACAGAGGGGCCTGGTGGGCTGCAGTCCATGGGATCACTAAGAGTCGGACACGACTGAGCGACTTCACTTTCACTTTTACTCTTAAGTATTGTTGTTAGTCTTTTTGTCATAATACATGATGCAATTTTGTACTTAAAGTTGTTCTTGTTTTAATTTTCAAGTTTCATAATAATTAAGCTATAAATTCTTTGATGAGTTTCACACACCTTTCCCTACAGTGTTGGGTATAATAAATACTTGATCCATTAAAAGCAATCAGATAACAAACAAGTTCCTCTTTAAACAAAATAATCCAGTTGTGTTATTTGCTAACAGTGTTGTCGTCTGATGCTTTGTCACCTTCAGTCCAGGTTTTGAAACCTGAGAATGACACTTACCTGCCCTCCTGCAGTTCCAATCCTAGACTTATGAAGTGTACAAAGGTTGTTACCACAGCTCCTCTGTGTTCAAGAATCACATTTTAGGAACACTCATTTAAGTCAGATGGCTTAATCCTAGGCACTACTGCTCTCATGAAAAACTTTTATAAAGAAAATTGGGACTCCCCTGGTGGTCCAGTGGCTAAGACTTCATGCTCCCATTGCAGGGGGCCCGGGTCCAACACCTTGTCAGGGAACCAGGTCCCACATGTTGCAACTAAGACTTTGCATGCTGCAACAAAGGTTGAAGACCCTGCAGGCTGCAACTAAGTCCCAGTACAGCCAAATAAATAAATATTAAAAAAAAAATTGTCCAGACCATTACATAGGTCTCTGATATTATTCATAATGTGCCTAATACTGCTTATTCTCGCAATTAAGATATAAGAGTACACTTGAACTTTAGGAATCATGATCTTACAAGGTAATTTATAATTGTATAACTTGTGCTAAATGACCTTTTTGAGTATTGATTCTTTGATATTTTGAAACGTTGCCTCAGAAAAAAGATCTTGCTGACTGCCACATATGGTAATGTTAAAGACATTACAATTATTATCCAAGTGATCTGTTTGTCAATTTAAATAGGGTCTGAGTTTGATACATGTTGATGTCAATGGGCTTAAAAAAATTTGTCTGCTCAATGAATCCTATAGGACAAAAAAGGTCATTTTTTAAAAAGCTAGACTTTTTCTGTACTCTTAAATGGCTATGAAATTGTTCATTGATAATACTTGGAATTGAATATAATTGCCTAAGTATACTTCTAAATCCCCATATATGATGACATTTTTATGAGATTATTGCATTGAGCCTCTTTGATTTGTGGCTTTCTTAAAATCGCCTATGTATTTGATATGTTAAGAAAAGGACAATAAAAATTATGTGATTATAGAAAGGTGCAAACGGTAGTAGAGAATGGAAGCTAAGGATTAGTATTAACTAAATTGATGCTCATGATCATGGACAGGGATAAAAGGGAATGCCTTCTTTTTGAGAAATTACTTTTATTTTTCTAAGGAAATAAGGAGAAGGGGATGACAGAGGATGAGATGCTTGGATGGCATTACCTACTCAATGGACATGAGTTTGAGCAAGCTCAGAGAGTTGGTGATGGACAGGGGAGCCTGGCATCCTTCAGTCCATGGGGTTACAAAGAGTCGGACACCACTGAGCGACTGAACTGAACTGATACAAAAATATTCCTACTGGCAATTCACCTGCACCCTTCAACTGAATTTCTATTTGGAGAAACGCAGCTTCTCCTTGTCAGCCAAACTTTTTGATCAGCATATTGTTTTCAGAAGAAAGGAATAACTTGCAAGGCTCAAGGAACATACTTGCAAACTGCCAAGAATCTTCTTTATCACTTGAAAGTCTGTTATACACCCTGCACGTGAGCTAAATCTTCATTTAAATTCCAAACTCCAAAATAAACATTTCCATGAAGAATTCTTGCAATACATAATAACAAACGATAATCAAAAGGCTTCTGATTCAGGCAGTTTTTAAGTAGACTATCTAAACACAGCTGCTACAACTTCCAACAAATACAGGGCAGCATAGAACCACCTGCTCTTGGTTTCTTCCTTGGAAAACACGTTATTGTCCCCTTAGTTATTATATTGTATGAAATACAGCATTTAACTTAACCTGACTCCCACAACCGAACATAAAACTTGCTCCAGGGCAGAAATGGATCCATAATCAAAATAACATCAAATGATACAGTAACAAAAATTACTTAACACCTAAAGCCTTAAAATGGCAAATGAACTTCGAAATGTAGCCTCAAGTGGAAGCTCTACGGAGTGAAATGTACACCCACAATCTTGTTTTGCTAGCTTGCTTTGTAACCACGGGTTCCGCCCTGAGGGTCGGCTGCTCTTCGGAGTCTGATAACTCATGAACAGGTATCTCTTCCGCCATCCAGTCCACGTGTGTTACTCTTCCACACAGCTGGTCCTGAGCCCGTGGGAGGGCTCGGAAGGGCAGTTTCTCAGCCCGATCGGGCCTACTCCATCCCACGTCCATGTACTCGAATGCAGGCCATTCACTTGCTTTACGCATGACAGGCAGCCAACAGTTACTTATGGCAGAAGGAATATTATTATCTAGGTGTCACTCGGAGCTTGGAAGATGAGTGGAAGGTACAAACCCTCCACACTATGCTCGGCCGCAGCCCTTTCCCTGTCGCGTCCTAGGAGCGTCCTCCAAGCCACCAACACCGCTCGCGGTCCCTCGGGGAAACCTGCGAGGAAGAGCGCGCACGTGCGCGCAACTGAGCATGCGCCGTGGCCCGCCCACTGGGCGAATGCAGTAGAAGCGACGTCGCAAAGTCAACCACTCTCTCTCCCCGCCCCCAGGCCGCCGGGACCTGGAGCGTCCGGGAGCCGGCGCCCATGCGTGATGACGTACCTGCTCGCGAAGACGTGGGGACGCAGGCGGGCCGTAAGAGAGCGTAAGTTTCCGCGTCTGTTCGTCGCCGCTCTGGTAGTCCAGTCGGGGCCGCGGGCGCGGGCGCCTGTGGGGCTAGGGCTGCGGGCGGCTGTCGGCGCTTCCTTGCGACCCGAGCTGGGGCGGGGTTAGAGGCCCAGCCTCCGCATCCAGGGATCTCTCGGCCGGTCCGAGAATGGGGATTTCCTGGAGCAACTCTATCTGGAGATCTAACCGTCTTCACCCTGCGTCTCTGCTTGAGGCCGATCGCACCGGGAAGGACGGGCAGAGGCGCTGGGAGGATGGGATCGTTGGTTTCGGGGAGAGGGGGTGGTTAAAGGATCCCTGACGAAAGCTCGAAGTTTAAAGTGGTGTTGCATCAGCAGTGGCTTGTGGTTTCAGTTTCTCTTGTAAAGAGGAACTCTTTCTCTGCACCTGTGTTTGGCAAACAATCCTAACCTGAGTAGTGATATTTCCCTTAATAGGGGACAGGAAGTAAACTAAGTGTACACAACCCTTTTATATCCAGGCCTTATAAACCTATTCAAAAACGGATCCTATGCGTGTATGTTTTTCTAAACCAAGCATAAGCTCTCTTGAAGACTCAGGGTTACCAGCACAATAAATAATTGCGTAGTTATGACTGAGTCATCGAGATGGGTAGGCCCTTTTGCAGTGACAGCTGGACTTTGCGGCTTTTTGGGGTTTTTTGTTGTTGCTGTCCTTTGGAATTACTTCTTAAAAATCTGTCTGATGTCTCACATTTATATGACACACTTCTGGTTCTAATAACTTAAATCTAAAGCTTCTAATTTGCTGCTGGTGTGGCATGGGTTGAGAAAACAAGTCATGTTAGAAGAATGCAGTGCATTGCGTTCCTAAGTTGTCTCAGGATTACTGGCATCAACAACACCTGGTAACTTGTTGGAACTGCAAAGTGAAGAGTCTTACCCCAAACTCCATGAATCAGAAATCTGTTTTAAGGAGATTGCCAACTGATCCCAGTACACCTGGGTGCTAAAGTTTGAGAAATGCTGGCGGGACTGATAAAGAGCAGCCAGCCATTGTGGAGTCACAGAATGGAATTTGAATCCAGGTGAAGCCTTTCCTAGGTGTAGGACCTTGGACTGAAGTGAAGTGAAGTCGCTCAGTCGTGCCCGACTCTTCTCTTTGCGTCCCGTTGGACAGTAGCCTGCACCAAGCTCCTCTGTCCATGGGATTTTCTAGGCAAGAGTACTGGAGTGGGTTGCCGTTTCCTTCTCCAGGGAATCTTCCCAACCCAGGGATCGAACCCAGGTCTCCTGCGTTGTAGACAGATGCTTTACAGTCTGAGCCACCAGGGAAGTCCTGTAGGACCTTGGACTAGTTACAGATAACTTCATAAGGCTGTGGGTATTCTTTGTGAAAATTCAGGAAAAATGTTTTAACACAGATGGAAAACAGATGAGATGTTATTAAGTAATTTCTTAGAATGAGATGTTAAGTAATTTGCCTAAAATAAGTACATAGATTATGCTAGAAGGATTCTTCTTTGGTTTAGATGTGAGTTGTAGTGCATGAATATTGTGCCTCTGCTGCTGCTTAGAGGGCATTTTGTTTATGGATTCTCATTGTGTTGTATACAGTTGAGGTTGTCCAGTGTAGGATATTCAGTTAATACCTCTGCTGTGGTATTTTTAAGAACCACATTAGTAATTGTGTTAAAGAGTAGTTTTTAATTCTTTGGCCTTTTGGTCTTTCCCAACCTTCTTTTGCCCCAGAACTTGTTAAAAAAAATAAAATAAAGTGGATAACTGACCATAGACCAGCCTCAGCCTTAGAGTTGAGAAGTATTACAGAGCAGTGACTTGAAAACAAGAGGCAAGACTGAAGATGTTTCTCTCCTTATCTTTTTTTCCCGCGTGTCATACAGCTCCGCAATATTAGCAGAGAAGGCCTCATCCTATCCACTTATCTCTGTTTTCCGGAGGCATCACAGGAATTAAGTTAGATATGCCCTCCATCCACTGTTTTGACCAAACATCAGTTGCGGTGTTTGCTTACATTTTCCTTCCCTTTTCAGGGCGTCAGTGTTGGGGGTATATAGAGAAGTATTCAGGACCTGAAGCAGCTGCCCTAAAGCCTAGACTCACTGTGATGTTGAGAAGAGTGCCACACTGTGGTTGAGACTACACATCACTTTGATAAGTCTTTGCTCCTAAGTCTGCACTGTGGTTCCTGGGTATTGTGGTGAGTTTTCAGATAAACAGGAGTCAGCGTAGATTTCAGCTCCTATAAGTAGTTTTGTTAATGCTGCTACTAACTTAACACTGTCCCACCATGAAGCCTTCAGTTTTCACAAAGGCCCATTTTTCTTGTCCTCTGTGTCTGAGAGGCAGGTCTCTGCGGTTGGGGTCAGGCAGACTCTGCTTTGAACCCCGCTTCTTGTTACGTACTCATCATGTCCAGCGGACAAGTTAATATCTTCCCAGTATTCATTTCCTCTCCTATAGAGTAGGAGTCATGGTGTGGACGGAGAGGGCAATGGCACCCCACTCCAGCACTCTTGCCTGGAGAATCCCATGGATGGAGGAGCCTGGTGGGTTGCAGTCCATGGGGTTGCTAGGAGTTGGACATGACTGAGTGACTTCACTTTCACTTTTCACTTTCATGCACTGGAGAAGGAAATGGCAACCCACTGCAGTGTTCTTGCCTGGAGAATCCCAGGGACGGGGAGCCTGGTGGGCTGCCGTTTATGGGATCGCACAGAGTCGGACACGACTGAAGTGACTTAGCATAGCATAGCATAGCATGGTGTGGACTACCTTAAGACATTGAATAAAATAAAATCCAGTGCAAAACACGTCTGTGACACTGAGAGGCTCAGGTAACTGCTAAACATTGGACAAGGGAGAAAAGGTGGTTATCACCTCAAATCTAGCTTGATCTCATTCATTGCCTCGTAATATTTTTATAAATGAGGTGATTCTGTTAATTACCTAACTGCACTGATTTTTTCTTTTTTAAAGCAAAATGCTGAGGAGTCAAAGCTTTCACATTATTACGTATGAGAGAAAGCAAACACTTGGAGAAAGTTAAACCTCTAAGCCCAATGGAAGAACACCATTTTCAGGTCTATCACTGTAACAGAGCAACTTTCCTGCATTGTTTTGTGTGTGTACTGAAAGGACAGGGTCAGGATCAGGGGTTAATATTTAAGTATCTTCAGTTAACAGGGATAGCTAGAGGAAGGGGCACTTGTCACAGGAGATGAGACTTCACTGAAGACGTGCACCAAAGAATAAGAAAATGCTGTCAGCTCTGAAATCATTAGTTTGCAATATGGATGCTTAATGATAGCAAAGCAAAAAGTTTTGTGTTCCATTTTTTAAAATACCAAAAATCTCTTCTATTTCTGTGTATATTACGTATGAATATGTGAGCACGGAAGGTGTCATTACTAGGTCGTAATTTTGTTTACTTGGCAATGTATGTAATGTGGGAGTGGGGACAGATAATCTATACATTATATGTGTATTTGTAAAAATTCTTTTAAAAGCCATTACAGAGATAGAAATGCCTTAAAAAGATCACCTTTTGTGCTGCAGTTCCAGTCAGTCAGCTAAGCAGGGGACCTCAGATTTTTGTAGCAGGGGAAACTGTTTAGCAGCATCTTGTAAAGCTCAGGAGCTGAGAGGCTTTGAGAGAGTTTGAAGGGCTTATCCTGAACCTCCTGCAGTGACCCGGCTGAGTCAGAAGGTGTGAAACTCCTCATCTTGGTGTGGAAATCCTCAGGAGATTGAGCTGTACTGTACCCAAGAAGTCTGGGCGCTGAGAATTCCTGAGTGGGATTCACAAACATGTTCTAAAAACAACTTCCAGCATTTTCAGCAATGTCAAACATGCCATACATATGCTTCTCTTACAGAGAAATGAGTGGCTATTAGAAAAGAAAAATCCAACCTTCAACGTGATTAATACAAAAATAGGAATCTAGGCACATATTTTGAGAAATCATCTGAGGTTTTTTTTTTTTTTTTTATAATCACTCTAAGCTTGTGACATCTGTTAGCACATTTAAAACTATTTAGTATTTTAACTGGCTGTTGTTTAGCATTATAAGTGACTCAAGGAACAAGAAACAAGGAGTCAGTGGAAATATATTACTTGTGTTTACTGTCCTTTGGTTTTCTGTTGTATGAAAACAGCTGGTTTGCATTTATATGGTAAAAGGTTTTTCTTAAAGAGTTAATTTCCAGTTAAGAGTGAGCTTTCATAAGAAAAATAATCTCAAATGCTAAGTATTTGTTAGATTGTTATTAATAGCAGTAGTAGTATTATCACATTGTCCTTTTTCACACACTGAGGAGGGTTTCCTGGTGACAGCTGGGGTGTGGGGGAGGGGGAGTCACTTTCAATCAACCAGCTGCTCTGTGCAACATCATGATGGTGATATTTCAAAGCCAGTGGATAATTTTGGCTGTATTCAGAAGAGAAAATGTATCAAATTTCTGGGAAGCAATAGATAGTGTGCAAGAGCCCCTGGGGATCTAGCTGGTAGCCAGCTAACAATGTGTGCATTCAGGTTTGCATGTTGGTGTTATTTACCACCTCCTCTTTTGGACATTGTTACATGGATATCATAATTATAAAGCAATAAAGTCTAGTTCCATGGGGGCAGAAGGCTCATTACTTTATGGAGAAGAAGGGAGAATGGAAAACAAACTTTGGGGATGTGCTATGTGCTCTTACATGACAGGCTATTGCATTTCTTCTTCCTGATGATGCCAGAAAGTAAGTGGAATTTTCATCATCCTTGGATAAAGAAACTGAAGCAGGATTGATTATGTGATTTGCCCAAAACCACATACTAGTAAGTGTCTAGATTTGACCCCAAATCTGGCTTTAACCCCAGGAATGTTGTTACTACACCAATGGCTGTTTCTTGCTTATGCATTTTTTAAATCCAAAGTCACAATATCAGGATAGTTATGAATGAAATTTAGATACAGATGGCAATGACTTCAGTTTTGTATAAATAATATATAAGGGCCTATGTGTATTTCCCTTGAGCAAAGTCTCTTGGGCAACACTGTGAAAGAAATTTTGCTACCTTTTTTTTATGTTAAAAATACAAGACATTTGCAGTGATGTATATTGTAACGAATCAGTTGTGATGCTGACTTTGAACAGATGTAGGAATAAACATTGTGCCTGCTGCCCAGGTAGTAGAAGTTCCTACACACCAGAGTCTTCAGGTCTTTCTCTTTCCAAGGAATGTTCATTTTGTATTAATAAGGGACCTTTTTGCTTTCTAAACATTCACCCTGTGTTACATCCACCAAATGATGACTTAAAATTTCATCCATTTCTTTTTGTGGAATGGCTCCACTGCTTTGACTCTGTGTCCTGGACATTTCATCTCCCTCCGCGTTGCCCACAGGATAATACTTGATCCAGGACTTTCTTTCTTTCTTTCCGTCCACACCCCATAAAGTGTTAGTAGCTCAGTTGTGTCTGACTCTTTGTGACTGTGGATTGGGGATTGTAGCCTGCCAGGCTCCTCTGTCCATGAGATTTCCCAGGTAAGAATACTGGAGTGGGTAGCCACTGTCTTCTCCAGGGCATCTTTCCAAACCAGGGATTGAACTGGGGTCTCCTGCATTGCAGTCAGATTCTTTACAGAGCCATAGAAAAGTCCACATCCCATACTGAATTTTAAAACTTACCTTTGCTATTTTCCAGACACTTAATGCATCTTTATTTGCAGACCTGTTACAGTTCTTTATCACACTGTAATGTTGCTGTTTGTCTGTCTGTCTCTCTCTCAAGACTATGGTTGTCTATAAGGACAGAGCTTGTCTGTTAGTAGATGCTCAGATATTTCTTAAATGATGGAATATAGATGAAGATATATTGACTTACATGCTTAGTGCTTTTATTGCTGTCGTTTCGCATTCATTGGTTTTCTTCTCTGGGTTCACGATTAGAGAAATGTGGATATTTAGATCTGTTAATGAAAGTGCATTGTGGTGGAAAGGAGGGTTAAACCTTTCCACAGAAAAGCATGCAGGATACCTCTGCGTTCCTTTCTGAAGGCTATGAAATTTAAGTCTCTTACCCCCTTTTTCCTTTCTTCTCTCTCTTCCTCCTCTCCTTTCTCCCTCCTTTCCTCCCATGAATCTGAATAATTCATTGTCCTAAAGTTCTAGCCAGAAGTTTTATCAACTGATAACATTTTATTAGGTGTATAGACTAGTCTTACTTTCAATGCAGAACAAAGGGAGTACATCACTTCAGTAATTAGAAGTTTTCCTGAAAAACCATCAATTTTGTATAAGTAGAAGCCACATTTAAGACAATCAGTTCTTCCTTTTGAAATAATATTCCTTCATTTAGTGTCCAAATTTATGCACCAAGTGTATGGCACCGAGAGGGCTTTGCCTTGTGTATGCAGAAGCTGCTTTTGTGCTCACCTCCTCAGCTCTGTGCACGCTTCTCTCTCTGGGAATAGCTTGTGTATGGCCAGCCTTTGGGATGCTGCTTATATACCCTCCCAGTTGCGGTTCTTCTGGTCAGCTAGAGTGTTGTATGGACTCAATAAAAAATGAGAGTTGGTGATGCTTGAAAGATACTAGGATCTGCTGCTCGCCCTTGGCAAATGCCCTAATATCTGGGTAGGGTTCTTCGACTGTGAAAACAGAAGTTAACTAAGTTACCTTGATAACTTGTTCAAGAAAGTGAAAGTTGCTCAGTTGTGTTCAACTCTTAGTGACCCCATGGACTATACATGGAATTCTCCAGGCCAGCATATTAAAGAGGGTAGCCATTCTCTTCTCCAGGGGATGTTTCCAACCCCTGGGTCAAACCCAGGTCTCCCATATTGCAGGCAGATTCTTTACCAGCTGAGCCACAAGGGAAGCCCAACTTATTCAAGAACAGGAGATTTAATGGAAATATATAAATAAGCTCAGAAAATCTACAGAAAAGCCAAAACCACAGGACAGCAGCCAGATAAGCACTCGAGGCTTGAGTAGACTTGGGTGAAGTGAAGTGAAGTGAAGTCACTCAGTCGTGTCCGACTCTTTGCAACCCCGTGGACTGTAGCCCACCAGGCCCCTCTGTCCATGGGATTCTCCAGGTAAGAATACTTGAGTGGGTTGCCATTTCCTTCTCCAGAGTAGACTTGGGTAGATCTGGAAAATTCTTTAATGTTCTGAATATCAGATCCAGAAGCTGTTTAGTATCTCTGCACAGGTTTTAGATTCCAGGAAAAGAGCTGTTACTCCAGTTTTGGTCAGTGTCACCCTCGAATCCATGTAGGAAATGCACCCCTGATTTGTGGTCCTTCCAGGACCACATCCAATGGGAGTGAGAGCCATCTCTCACCTGTTATTAAAAGAACGAAATTGATGCTGGCCAGACAGCAAAGCAAAACAAACAAACCCAGGCTGTCTCCACCACCTGGTAATTAGCCGACGTCCTCTGTGCTTGAGGAACATGAACATTTCTGATGTCTGGCGTGCCATTCCCCTCTTGACTTCTTCCTGTGCTAGGAGGATTTCAGTTCCATAAATAATTCACTAACAGTTCTTACATGCGTTAGTTTAAATGGGGTTATGGCTCTCACCTTTTCACGGACTTTAGGTAAACAAAGAAATCCGGTGTGGAGTGAGCGTGAGCGTGGAGTTCCCTAAATCCTCTTGAAGGGAGTGACGGTGGACTGCTGGCACTGCTGCTCCCTGAGCGCCTCCTGGTTGAAGGACCCACGTCTGAAGGGCTGTCAGTCGGAGAACTTTAATGAGCCCTCATTACACTAAAACTTGTAGTCTGTGAGAGAAGGAACCGGCTTATGATTGATACTGGAAATCATAAGTGATGATGGATCAGAATTGGAGTTGGCACTAATTCACCTCACGATGGAGCACAAGTCAAGATTATATACGAAATCCAGTATTTTACTTTTCATGTATAAAGATCATCTAATCAAGAGTATAACACTCTAAAAAGGGGGGGGAAATTAAACTTTTGCCATCTGACATTTTTTTTTAATCCTAAAATGGAGGCTCATTAAATTCTCAAATGTAATGATTCAGATCATCTTGACAAAAACTCTGGTTTGAAATTTTATTGTTAAATTTATTTTAGTTAAACTTTTTTTTCTGTTTTGTTGTGCCTTCCACATAGCCCATCATGTTTTTTAAAAAAGTGTATAATTGTATCACACAATACAGTTTAAAAATGTAGGATCATAGGTAGCCCAGAAAAAGGCTATTTGGTTACTAAGTTATAAAATCAAGCTTTTTAGAATTTTTAATCAGTTCAGTTCAGTCCCTCAGTCATGTCTGACTCTGCGACCCCATGAATCACAGCACACCAGGCCTCCCTGTCCATCACCAACTCCCAGAGTTCACTTAGACTAACATCCATAGAGTTGGTGATGCCATCCAGCCATCTCATCCTCTGTCGTCCCCTTCTCCTCCTGCCCCCAATCCCTCCCAGCATCAGAGTCTTTTCCAATGAGTCAACTCTTCGCATGAGGTAGCCAAAGTACTGGAGTTTCAGCTTTAGCATCATTCCTTCCAAAGAAATCCCAGGGCTGATCTCCTTCAGAATGGACTGGTTGGATCTCCTTGCAGTCCAAGGGACTCTCAAGAGTCTTCTCCAACACCACAGTTCAAAAGCATCAATTATTCGGCTTAAACCTCATTTTATGTGTTTATATGCATTAAAAATCATATCACTTTCCAATTTATGATTTTATATACATAATCTCATTTGAGCTTCACAGTCCCACATGTGGCTACATTATCTCCTTGTACTGGTGAGAAACCAGCAGTTAGTAACTTTCCTATAAAGTCACATGGCTGGCGTATTTTGGAGCTTTTACCAAAGACCATGCCCTTAACTACTGTCCTGTACTCCATATGTTAATATTACTAGTCCTGTATGTCATTTTGACAAAAAACACCGTGATGTTTCCTTAGCTAGAATCTGTCTGTTTACCCCCCCGTTCGCTGACAACTTCTTTGTCTTCAGAAACTGTTCGAATGTGTTGTGCTATCCATCATCTTGTGCATCTGTTTGCTGTGGATGTGGCAGCAGCTCCTGTATTGCAGCATTGTGCCCTGTGAAGACTTGTCCTTTATGTCTTAGAGTAGCCTGACAGCCTCTCATGTTGAATTCAGCAAGGTTGCTTTTTGCCTAACAAAGCTGAGTGTTGGCTTTCTAGGTGAAAAGTAATTAAGTGCTTTTAAAGATGTATTCGATTAACAGGAAGCAGATCTGTGTAAATTAATTATAGCCGTAATGATGTCATAGCCTTGTCTTTTGTTATTAACCAGATAATTGACCAGAAGTTTGGAAGCTTATTGTCACTGACAGCGGTTTGACCTTGTATGCTGTCTGGAGTCACACATGCACAATGCATGTAAATGCAGTTGGCTCATTGAGCTGCATGTGTTGTCAGAACATCTGATCTTGGGTTCTTACTTTCACGCTGCTTTTACTTCTTTGCTGAAATTGTTGCCCTCGAATGTTGTACTGATATCTCTTACTAAAAGCATCTGGCCAAACACAGATGTTTTGTGTCATTGAATAATTGTAATCGGACGTGAAACCTTGACACTCCTAGGACATACAGTCAAGTAAACAAATGCCAAAATTAAATGAGTCTTGGTTTTAAATTCCATGTGAAGGAAGGTGAAATAGCTTTTGGTAGAGAAGACTTAAGGGGGGAAAAATGGGCATATTTGGTAGGTTGAAAGAGAATTTATCCCCTCTTATTCTAATTTGTCCAAGAAAGTTCAGAGTATATGGTGTTTAAATATTTGAGTGACAAGAGCCTCTAACCTGGGTAGTTTGGGTTACAGAGTGGAATGATAGAAATAAAATACAGAGTGGATGTGGGATAACATTGGCTAAAGAGCAGCAGTTCCCGAATACAGACTGTCCTCCTTCCCACACACTTTAGACTCGAGGAATAGTCAGCTCTGCCAAAAGTGACAGAGGCATTCCCCAAACCACCAGACTGTACAAAATCATGTGGTAAAAACCAGAGAGCTTATGGCGCAAAGGGTACTAGGAGCAAAACACTCAAAACCTTTATCAGTGGTACCTTTAAAAAAAAAAGATAGGAACCTAATGGTAGCATGGTTTTACACTCCTTAAATGATAAATACAGAAGTACATAAGAAATATGGCACTTTCCCTTCCCAAAGTTCTAAACTTTGCTGTCAGAAGTGGTTGTCAGAAGGACTGAAGCTTGTGAATAACTGTCAAGTGGTGGAGGAAGGATCATCTGGATGGGTGAGTCGTAGCTGGGGACGTGGAGGTGTGTAACTTATTAAATACGCAGTGAACTTTAGGCCGCTGGTGAGTGTTCAAAGTGCGCAAATGTGTACATTTTATGAATGTCTGTACAGCTTGCTTTAGCAGAGTGCAGTTTCCTGCATTCACTTAAGACTTGCTGATGAAACTGCGCAAATCCAATGCAGACTTTGTATTCAGATTGTTCCCTGATATATCAATATTAATTGCATTTGAACAAATCTGCTTGTTACAAAACAAGCATTATAGCAGAACTGAGCAGCCTAATGCGTTTAAACTTCGCTAAGCATATTTTGGGTTTCTGTGGTGGCGCAGTGGTGAAGAACCTGCCTGCCAGTGCAGGAGGTGTGGGTTCAGTCCCTTTGTCGGGAAGATCCCTTGGAGGAAGAAATAACCGACTTCAGTATTCTTGCCTGGGAAATCCCATGGTCAGAGGAGCCTGGTGGGCTACAGTCCTTGGGGTCACAGAGAGTCAGACATGACTGAGCAGGCACACACAAGCATGTTTCACCTATTTGCTGTCTCTATGCTAACAGCTTTCCTGGTGGCTAAGATGGTAAAGAATTTGCCTGCAATGAGGGAGACCTGGGTTCGATCCCTGGGTCAGAAAGATCCCCTGGAGAAGGGAAAGACTACCCACTCCAGTATTCTTGCCTGGAGAATTCCATGGACAGAGGATCCTGGCGAGCTACAGCCCATAGGATTGTAAGGAGTTGGACACGACTGAATGACTAACACATATACTAACAGCACAAATACCTTTCCTCCTTTTATCTGCTTTTTCAAAGTCTGATGCAGGTAGGGATTCTTCCTAAGGTATTCTCTGAATTGAATTGACTTAATACCTTTTTATATTGGCACATATTTGTACATTTATATTGGCACAAATTTGTACATTTGCCCATTTCCAGAAAGTGTCAGTTTTAGAAATGACTTAAGACAGAAGTTGGTAGTAAAGGGGGAAAAAAAGCAACCAAATGACTAGTAGCTCTCAGCAGAAGAGAGCACAGGCACTTCTTAGGTGAAATTAAGCCTTTCTAGCTCTGGTAGGATTTTGCACAGGGACGGAGAAGTCTGAACAGTGTTTTATGACAATGTGAAAATGATTCCTCTGCAGCAGTCCCTCGGGTGAGTGAGACCTATGTCAGGGCCTCAAATAATATGAAGGTACATTTCTGCAGAAGTCCTTCAAAGGCAAAATGATGTGATCCAACCAGGCAGCATTTGGAGATTTGGCAAAGAAATTTGCCTTAGAAACTCAAAACCCTTTTCCTTTGCCTTGTCACTTCTCTAAAAATGTATTGTTCTTTTGTTAAGATTCTGTATAAGCCCAAGTTCTAGCCATCTTTTGAGTTACTCATCACTGGGTACTTTCTTATGAATCATGATCACCCTGAATAAAATGAGAGCAAGGATGGGGTAAAGGTTACCCTTTCCTCCCAAAGAGGCTGTTGTATAGAAATTTTTACACTTCATGAGTGCTACCTAAGTATTTGTTGAATGTGAAAAGAAGATACCCCTTCCAGGGTGAAACACAGGGCTAAGAGTTGGAAAAGTGTCACTTAAGAGGTTGTTGTTGTTCAGTCACTAAATCCGACTCTGTGACTTCATGAAGTGCAAAACGTTAGGCTTCACTGTCCTTCACTATCTCCTGGAGTTTGCTCAAGCCCACATCCACTGAGTCAGTGATACTATCTTATCCTCTGCTGCCCTCCTCTCCTCTTGCCTTCAGTCTTCCCCAGCATCAGGGTCTTTTCCAATGAGTCAGTTCTTCGCATCAGGTGGCAAAAGTATTGGAGTTTCAGCTTCAGCATCAGTCTTTCCAATGAATGTTCAGGGTTGATTTCCTTTAGGATTGACTGGTTTGATCTCCTTACTGTCCACATAAAAGGTAGAAAAGATGTTTGCCGTTCTGTGGCTTAGATTAAGCCTTACTTTGCAGGATTGGGCCTGAGGGTGAAAGAATGCTGGGCAGGGCACCCTTCATATCCCTGTGCTTCATGCCCTTCTTTCCAGAGTCCTTGCCAGGTCGAGCCCTGGTCCTGGTGGGAGGAAAGTCAGCAAAGGAGCAGGGGCTTTTGTTCCTCAGCTTCTCTATGTGTGTAGAGTATATTCCAAAATGAGAAAAGTGACATTTGGATTACTGTTACTGTTTTGTTTCTTAACTTGATTTTAGAAACAGATTTTGTTGTTGTTGTTTTTTAAGCTATGACAATGACAATTACCAAAAGAGGTTGGGTATTTGAGCATTACTTTGTACCTCAAGTTACTTTGTGTCAAGAAACAGTTACATTTGGTAGAGTAAAAGCTCTATGTTCTGAAATTTTCTACATTTGAAATACTTCAAAGTGCGTATATATTTTGGTGTGTGATGAAAGTCACCAATTGCACTTTCTTAGCAAAGACAAGTCTTTATGCTCAAATAATGTCCTTCCTAATTCTTTTGGTGGTTGAAGTGTCATTTCTCTTATCAAAAGACAGTAGGAGTGACTTCCTATTTCAGCAATGACATGTGAAGAGCTTGCAGGTCATTACCCTGGTTTTCACAACAAGAAGAACCCTGAACAAACTGAAAATCAGTGACTTTTTCTTAGATCTGTCAGAATTGAGGTCACAGGGCAAACTGCCACCCCCAAATCTGGAGATAAAGGCTCATTTTGAGAATTGCAGCTAAGCTTGTGCACACAGTGGAAGTATCTTGGTGGTTGTTCAGTTATCCAGTCATGACCAGCCCTCTGCAACCCCATGGATTGCAGCACGCCGGGTCTCCCTGTCCCTCACCATCTCCCGGAATTGGCCCCCGTTCATGTTCATAGCCATCTCGTCCTCTGATGCCCACTTCTCCTTATCTGCAATGCAGGAGACCCGAGTTCAACCCCTGGGTTGGGAAGATCCCCTGGAGACAGGAATGACTACCCACTCCAGTATTCTTGCCTGGAGAATTCATGTAGTACAGCTTTTAGTGCGCTTCCCTGGTGGCTCAGATGGTGGAAGTACCACAGCTAGTGATGAGTAGCTCAAGAGTTGGTTAGAACTTGGGCTTATACAGCATCCTAGCAAAGGAACGATACATTTCTTTGAGAAGTGACAAGGCAAAGGAAAAGGGCTTTGAGTTTCTAGGGCAGCAAATGGTAGGAAGGCAAAAGGGTCAGGGAACTAATGGAAGATCAGGGCTAGCTGACAGAGTTTGCCGTGCACATCTTTTGGGGAGCCAATTTTAAGGTTGTCTCTGGTGATTAACTTTTGTCCTGCCTGGTAAAGGGGGAGGGGTTACACATATTTATGTCCTGCTTTTAAGCAGATTGGGGAAGCAGCTTTAGTTGTATCTGCTTGTTCTTAATTATATTCAGCTCAAGATAATCCTTATGCCAAGTGGCCTGTTTGGGGGTGCACCTCTCCTGCCCTACAGCTTACCTAGAACCATGGCCACTGAGCAGTAGTAACTCACTGAAATGCTTACATGGCAGTTCTGATAAACTACTACAAGAATAGGCTATCTTAAGAGTTAAAAACTCACAACTTTCATGCAGACAGACCTGATTCACAACTCCCTTTTAAGAACAAGGACTCTGGAGCCAGATTATCTTGATTAAAATCCCCACTCATCTGTAAAATGAAATAATACCTGCCACATAAAGTTTCGAGGATTGAATGGGATATGCAGGATGACAAAACTAAGACAACTTAGTGATGAGTTTGATGTCCTTTGTTCATAGAGTGGGGGGACAGGGCACCTCCCAAGCAGCGGAGCCTTATTCCTGGGGAATTTGGGGCCAGAGTGAGTTTTATGAGGGCTTCCCAGGTGGCATAATGGTAAAGAACCTGCCTGCCAATGCAGGGACGCGGGAGATGTGGGTTCGATCTCTGGGTCAGGAAGACGCCCTGGAGTAGGAAATGGCAACCCATTCCAGTATCGTTGCCTGGAAAATTCCATGGTCAGAGGA
The DNA here is from genome assembly GCF_029378745.1 of Bos indicus. Lineage (NCBI taxonomy): Eukaryota > Metazoa > Chordata > Mammalia > Artiodactyla > Bovidae > Bos > Bos indicus. The sequence goes on from NC_091761.1 coordinate 114,996,758, forward strand.
GACTGGCGGGCTATAGTCTATGGAGTCACAGAGTGTTGGACATGACTGAGCACACACACATGTACATGCATGAGTTTTACAGAATGTTAGAAGAGGCAAGAAACAGCATGGTTGGCTAGGGGGTAGGGGGTGGTTTCCTTTTGAGGCGAGCAGGACCTGTTTTTTCAAAAGAGTAAGGTGACCTGACTAAAGCTGATCTGGAGGATTGTGGTTGGCTTTAGGTTTCTTGGGCAGCGAGGCTGTTCCCATAAAAGCAGGCTGACTTGGGTTTAGATTTGTGGCATGAGCCAGACCTTTGAGGCAGCCTTCATTACGTGGGTCCTGATCTGTGAATTAACTTTATCGGGTAATAGTGCAGGTGTAAAGCTTGAGGACAGTGCTGCCAAGGATGAACTCGTACTATATGAGAGTGTAACTTTAGTCAACGTGTTGAGGAAAACTTAAACTCAGTAACAAATGGGTATCTCTGTTTAAGTCATTAAAACATGAGCTGAGATTGAATGTGTTGACTGTGTGCTTGACGTCATTCTAAGAACTTGGTGTTTTAGGTCACTGAATCCTTGCAAGAATTCTAGGATCAGGTTTGTTGTTATTCAGTCACCCAGTTATGTCCAACTCTTTGCAACCCCATGGACTGCAGCATGCCAGGCCTCCCTGTTCCTCACCATCTCCCGAAGTTTGCCCAAGTTCATGTCCATTGCATCAGTAGTACCATCCAGTCATCTCATCCTCTGATACCCTCTTTTCCTCCTGCCTTCAGTCTTTGCCCAGCATCAGGGTCTTTTCTAATGAGTCAGCTCTTTGCATCAAGTGACCAAAATACTGGAGCTTCAGCCTCAGCATCAGTCCTTCCAATGAATATTTAGGATTAATTTCCTTTAAGATCGACTGGTTTGATCTCCCTGCTGTCCAAGAGACTTGGACAGGATCAGGTTTAGCTATTATTATTATTATTCCATTTTCACAGCAGGAAATGGGGGCTTAGGTTAAGTGACTTACACAACTTCACACAGCTCTTAAGGCTAAAGCCAGTCACTGGGACCAGTTTAGACTCCAGAATATGTGCTCTCAAACCCTGAGGTATCCTGAAAACACAGTGTAGTGGAGATGATAAAAAGACATCCTGTTGGCACAGGTGGATCGTACACGTGGAAGGCATTGTGGGAGATTTTGTGAATGCTGAGATGGCTGAGGAATCTGACATTAAGGGTGCAACTCAGGAGAGGGGCTCTGAAGGTTGGGGCAGAGTTGAACGGGTTGGGAGGAGTGGCAGGGAGCGTGTCTCACGTCAGGGCATGATGCCCACATCCCTGTGCCCTTGGTGTCCTCTGACAGACTTCCAGCCTTCAGTACCTGCGGTTCTTTACCCGAGTGTTTCTGTAGCCCGTGACACCCAGGAAACTGCTCTGACAAGCCACCAGTGACAGGGAGTTAAGGCAGAGTCCTAGCCCTTGGCATTAACACTGAGGGTATTATCTGTACCAGCTCCCAGAGTTCCTGGTAAGATAAAGCCTGGCACCCACAGTGATAGCTCACTTGACAATGCATCCATTTCAGTGGGTCTCATTATTGCCACGAGCAATACCTACCTTAAACTGGGTGGCTCTATCTTAGCTCTTTGGTGAGATCTTACTTTTCATACAAGCAAACCCTTGGCTAAATGGAAATATTTAAACATTCACCCTTTTCTCACTTATGACTACCTAAAATAGTTCTCACTGAATTTTATGCTATATAAGGAGAGATTGAGCTAAAAATGAAATGTTTTAGTCTCTCTCTTTTTTTTTTTTTAAGAACTTATAAGAATTCTCTTAAACTTGAGTTTACCACCAAGAAACAGCTATGTGAAAGCAAAGTAGCTGACATCTTGTTTCAGGGTTTCTATGAAGTTAAAAAAAAAAGATGGACTGTGCATCAGAAGTTTGAGCTGTTTCCTGGTCTGCCTCTAGACCACAAACTAAAATTGCAAAAGATTTTTATTTAACCCCATATAGTCATTCCAGGAATTTCTTACGTGCTGTGGAAACGTGCTGCTGACAAGTGCTCAGTCATGTCCGACTCTTTGAAACCCTGTGGACTGTGGCCCTCCAGGCTCCTCTGTCCATGGGATTTCCCAGGCAAGAATACTACGGTGGGTTGCCATTTCCTTCTCCAGGGGATCTTCCCAAGCCAGGGATTGAACCCAGGTCTCCTGCGTTTCCTGCATTGGCAGGTGGATTCTTTGCCACTAGTACTACCTGGGAAACCCATGGAAATGTGGACATTTACTTTCTGAGTGATGGATAGGACCATGGAGGGGTCTCAAAAGCATAGACAGTAGCGGCAAGGATGGCGTTTGTGAGAGGCAGAAGGTTGAAGGGCTTGCCAGATAAACAAGCACTGTCTGGTATGATGAGCTGATTTTGAGTTCTAGTAGTCCAATTTAAGAGCACTGTCATCTTGGTCTCTTTAAATGAGAAAGAAATGGAATTTCTCTCTCTGAAGCTTTCTCACTAAAACTGCTGAAAGGATTTCCATTAAACTGGGCAGTTATGTTCTGAATGGTGGTGGTGGTGGTTTAGTTGCTAAGTCGTGTCCGACTCTTGTGACCCCATGGAGTGTAGCCTGCCAGGCTCCTCTGTCCATGGGATTCTCCAGGCAAGAATACTGGAGTGGGTTGCCATTTCTTTGTCCAGGGGATCTTCCTGACCCAGGAATTGAACCAGGGTCTCCTGCATTGCAGGCAGATGATTTACCAACTGAGCTATGAGGGAAGAACTCAGACTTAAAAGCTATGGTATGTATGTAAAATTCACTTTGGTGACCTCTGGTGGTGAGAGAGCCCCATAGGACTGCCCATCAGTGGAGATGGCCATAATTATTTAGCACCTTGGACAGAGGAATTTAACATCCCCAGAAAGTCTCAAGGGCAGAAGCTTCATTGAGCGCCTTCTCATCTGGACAGCTGTACAGAGCAGGCTTCAGAATGACTAGCAAGACAGTAAAGTGACATTTTTTTTGGGCCAGTGCTGGGTAGACCAGCTGGTAGATAACATGGAACTAACTTTGTCTTCCCCAGATTGTGAGAATTAAGTGAAATGAAGCAAGTATACTTAACTGTTTTGTAAACTATAAATAGCTACATAAATATTAGTTATTATTGAGAACAATATAGAAATATTATAGGACTGGAGTATAGGCTAAAATGCTTGAAGTTGATCTGATGATTATATCAGCTAATACTTACAAAGTCCTTGTTATGTTTCAGGCCTTGTCCTATGTGTTTTACATATATTCACTCATCAACTACTCTATGAGATAGGTCTTATTATTCTTTAATATCTGTTTTATAAGGGCTTCCCTGGTGACTCAGTGGTAGAGAATCCATGTGCCAATGCAGGAGACATGGGTTTGATCCCTGGGTTGAGAAGATCCCTTGGAGAAGGAAATGGCAACCCCCTCCAATATTCTTGCCTGGGAAATCCAATAGACAGCACCTGGCAGGCTACAGTCCATGGGGTCACAAGAAGTTGAACACAACAAGTTCATACAAATGACAACAAGGTCATACAATTCCAAATAGTTGAGCTGGAATTTGAACCCAAGCCATTAAGCTTCAGAGTCTACTCTGTTAACTATACTATTCAGTCTTATTACAATGATGATGTAGAGAAAGCTGATCTAGTAAGAAAACATGATGGATTGGGGGCAGGGAATAACATGATGACATTGGATTTTAAGCAAATCGAGTCAGGCATAACTTAAGTAAGATTGGGGGAGGAGCATCAGGTGATGAGGGTCTGACCTTTGGTTGGGTCTGTCACCACACATATGACCTTATTAATGGCTTCTTACTTGTCTGGAACATTCTTTAACTTCTATGTCATTTTAGTGGTCTTAAATCCTAACTCCCCAGAGGTCATCTATTTTGCCTTCCACATGGACAGCATTGATATTAGTACTTAAGACGGCCTTGTAAAAGACAGTTGGACCTAGTTCCAGTAAGGTATGGGAAATTTTATGTTTTCACTTGGAGAGATGGTATATAAGGGGGAGAAGGAAAGAGGAGGTCTCATGTGTTAAAAACTAGGTCTTGTGTCTTTAAGCTAGGTCTGGCAGCTGAAAATCAGAAAGACTTAGCCCGTTGGTATCTGAGAGAGTTTAATGGTCGTCTCGAGCCGGGTAAGGTTCTTACATAGCTAGGAAGATGAAGCGTACGAGATTGGAGAACCCTTGTGTACATGGCGATGTCAGCAGTCTTCAAAAGGGGAAGTGTTCTCAATTCTCAGTTTCTTCTGGACCAGTCCAAGCTGTAGATATTTCCATGCATAGACACTGGAGTGTAATTACTGAGTGTCACAGTATTCCTGAAGACTAGATTCCAATTACCTTCTTCCTATAATTTGATTCCAGTTTTCATTGTTTGTTCATGAAGTCAGTTTTCATTCAATTGTCCTCATTTCTTTGTATCTCTCTGCCTCTAATGTGAAATAAGAAAACAGAATCCTACTCTGATTCTCTTTGATTTTTTACCATTAACGTAGCTCATGAAGTCATGTAACAGATTTTGATGGCCAGAAAAAAATCTGTTGTTTATGTCCTTAAATGCTGATGGTGCTGTGTCGCAGCTTCCACACTGCACCCCTGGAGCTCCCCATTGACTCATCAACTCAGGTAGATGATACATTCTGGTCAATTGAACACCACACAGTGGTGTGAAGCCAGACCATCTGCTATTACAGTTAATGTTTTAAATACTAAGTTTTAAAAGTATACTTCCTATGTTATTGATATAACTGTGTATATTGTATTTAACAACTGTATCACATTTTAAGCTATGTAAGCTTTTTGAAATGCATTCATATATTTGAAAAGGGGAACAAATTACTTGACAAGTGTTTGGTTCATAAATTCTTATTTTCCACTAAATGCAAATACATATTATACTGAAGCATTTTCTTACTTTCAAAAATATCTTGAAAATCTGCACTTTGTAATTGGATTTTCTTGGAGCTAATACCTTTAGGAAAAATAAAATTATGCTAAGATGTATTACAGGAAGAACAACAGATTATATTATTATTGTCTTGGAACAAAGCATTCTCATCTATTGGCCCTATAGTAACAGGTGGTAAAAACAGTCTATGTTTGGATTAGAAAAACCATGAATGAAAAGGTTGCAGAGAGTTGGTGGCAATGAGAAGAAATGGTCCATTTCATTTCATTCTTAGAGAAAATAGACTATGCTGGCAGTGAGAGAGAGAGAAAATGCATCTAATTGTTTTGTGAATTCACTTGGGTGAATATCCAAGTCAGTGTGGTATTTATGATGCTCTAATTTGCTGTTCAGCTCTTGTAATTTCAAAAGTGGAGGACGTTTTTATGTTTAGCATATCCAATCTGCTATTTCCATAGTTGTTTTTTTGCTTTATTTGAATCGATAAATCACACTGACCCTCTGCATCTTTCAAAACAAGATTTTACAGTGTGTAGAGTTGAATGTCTTGGCCCCAGCCCGGCCCCTGCTACTGAAGTACATTTTCGTTCACTTTTAACACATCACATCACAGGGGAAGAGATGGATGGTAGTGCTAAAATTCTGGCAGTTTAACCAGAATGACTTTGTGGTTCCATCTTTTTTTTCCATCATCTTTCTTTTTTTTTTCTGAGGCATTTGTTAAACTGTTTCTTGAAGGGGGTGTGGGAGGGAGGCTGAGGGAAGGGACATGTTCATCTGTATGGTTACATGTACCAGTGAACATGCATATTTATATTTTAAGCAATAAAAATTTAAGCATGTGCTCAACATCATTAGTCACTAGAGAAATGCAAGTTGGTACTGCTTCACACACACTTAGGATGGCTGTAATAAAAAGGATGGATAAAAACAAGTGCTGTTGAGTATGTATGAGTATGGAGAAATTGGAGCTCCTTACACTGAAGGGGAATGAAAAATGGCACAAAAATTTGGAAGACAGTCTGGTAGTTCCTCAAAAAGTTAAGCATAGAGTTACCGTGCTAGGTCACTTCAGTCGTGTCTGACTCTGTGAGACCCTGTGGACTGTTAGCCCACCAAAATCCTCTGTCCATGGGATTCTTCAGGCAGGCAAGAATCCTGGTGTGGGTTGCCATACCCTCCTTCAGGGGATCTTCCCAACCCAGGGATTGAACCCACATCTCTTAAGTCTACTGCGTCAGCAGGCAGATTCTTTACCACTAGCGCCACCTGGGAAGCCCCAGAGTTAACCCAGCAGTTCTCTTCCTATAGGTATATGTCCCAGAGAACGGGAAAGGTATGTTTCTACAAAGAAATTGTACGTGAATGTTCATAGCAGCAGTATTCTTTATAGCCAAAAAAGTGGGAGTAACCCAAATGTCCATCACAAATGGATAAAACAGTGTGGTTTATCTATATAATAAAATATTGTTGGATCATGAAAAGGAACTCTTAAGTACCGGTACTTCATACAGTATAGATGAACCTGGAAAATAGTGTGCTAAGTGAAAGAAGCCAGACACGAAAGGCCACATACTGTATGATTCTGTTTGTATGGAGTGTTCAGAATAGGCAGATTCATTGAAGTGAAAAGTAGATTAGTGGTTGCCAGGTACTGGGTAGGTGGAGGGTTGAGGAGGTAAGTACAGAGAGTTTCATTTAGATGGAACAAAAATATTCTGGAATTAGATGATGGTGGTGATTGTGAAACCTTGTGAAATATACACAACCCACTGAGATGTGTAGTATAAGAGTAAAATTTATGGTGTGTGAATTATAGCTCAATTTTTAAAAATCAATATTTAAGCATCTGGAAAGTCAGGCATTAGCAAAATATTCAACCTGAGTGATAGCGGGCCTCTGATAAATACTTGCAAAGTGACTTGGACAAACATATGTTCTCCTCTATGATTTTTTTAAAGAGGATATGCTTAAATATATATATGGAGTTATTTTATTTTCATATAAATATATATATGAATGAAGTTTTCCAAAGGCGTGAAAATAGTAATAATAACATATCATTATTCTACCTCAAATATGTATTGATAATCCTTTTATTGATTCTTAAAGAAAAAGCTCACACAATTTTAAAAGTTCTCAGTGAATAATTTTAAGATCTGTTGCACTTTTAATGACATAGAAGGCTGTTTTCAGAATAGTGTTCAATTACTCCTATTAGGACTGTAGTTTCTTTCTTGTGATATTAATTTGGTTACTATCAGATGCCAAATCGGGAATATAGTTTATAACTATATTATATATAACTATATATAATATAGTTTATATATGTTTGCAGTTTAATAGCCTGAGTCCTTGAACATTTAAACTGAAAATTGAGATACAGGGTCACCATGGTAAATGGTGATGATGAAATATCTCTTGCTTTTGTAAGTAGAATTGAAAATCACTGTACTTAGTTTCTTTTCCCTTTTTGTAAAACTCCTTTCTTCCGCCCGTGAGACACGTTGGGCTCCCAGATTATAAATTCAGTTTCTTTTGTTTGTTCTAACCACTTAGTTTTTCTTATTACATACCTGTTTAATTTTTAATTTCTCATTAAAAGTAAATGCGGCTAATTTTCCTATCAATATTTTAAGAGGTCTTCCATTTCTCTCTGTCACAACCTTGATGTAGCTCTGTCTGGTGTGTATTACTGCATAATTAAAATGCCATTATTTTATCAAATAGTTCTGGCAAAGCAACTTACTAATACATTTTAAATGCAGCAGAAGTTTATTCCTGTAAAGTTGAGGTAAACGTTACAAACACTGTTCAAAAACTGAAAGTATTAAGTGGAATAATATGTATAGTGCTGTGAGGAAGGCTGCTGCAATTGTAGGAAGAATACTTAGGGATGAATGTATCATAGGTATTCAGACCTTGTCAGTCAGTCTAATTTATTGTATAAGGTAGATATATTTAACATGCTAATTATGATTCATTGGACAAACACAAGTCATATGAGTATATGAGTCACTATGCTAGGCTCTGGGTATTCAGTGTGGCTAAAACAGATAACTCTGCCCTCAGCATTTATGCTGTGACCCTGAAGTTTCTCGGGTGGGAGCACCTGAGTATCTGGATCATAGCGGATAAGGCAGAGACCAGTGTGAGATGAGCCCAGAGGGGCAGGCAGGGCACTGGTTATCACAAGCATGTAATTGTGGTCAAGAGTTTGGACTTCATCCAGCCTTTAACAATAAGCCTTTGATGGCTTACTGCAGGGTATTCCAACTTCAGTTTATAATGATTACTCTGAGCAGTGGTGGAAAGTGGTTGGTGGGTATAAGAAGGAGAAGCAGAATTTGTTGTAATCCAGGCAAGCTATGATGGTGGTTTAGGTTAATGTAGTGGATCTAGGGGTAGAAAGAGGGAGATTGATAAAAAGTAGTTTGGAAGAATTAAAGTGTGGTGGTTGGGATTTGGGGATAAAGAGGGGAAAGTATGTGTTCAGGATGTTATCAGCATCTCCAACATGAATAGCTAGGTGGATGGGGATTCTGTGTCCTGAGATCTGGAACGTGGAGGGAGGGCCAGACTTGGAAGGGACCTTCCAATGTTCAGGTTGGGACATGTTGAGTGTGAGGGAAAGAAAGTGTTTATAAGGCGAGGGCAGGGTTGGAGTGAGGGCCCAACCTGCTCTTCCTTGAGCTGGTATAACTGGTTATGGTCTGGGTACAGATTAGAATAAACAAATCACTTTCAAAACCAAACACATTGCTCCAGTTTCCAGGTCATCAATCTTGCTTCTGTGCTGTCTCCCACAGCTTCAGTTCAGTTCAGTCGCTCAGTTGTGTCCGACTCTTCGGGACCTCATGTACTGAAGCACGCCAGACCTCCCTGTCCATCACCAACTCCCAGAGTTTACTCAAACTCATGTCCATCGAGTCAGTGATGCTTTCCAACCATCTCATCCTCTGTTGTCCCCTTCTCCTCCTGCCTTCAATCTTTCCCAGCATCAGGGTCTTTTCCAATGAGCCCATTCTTCGCATCAGGTGGCTAAAGTATTCCGCTTCAGCATCAATCCTTCCAGTGAATATTCAGGACTGATTTCCTTTAGGATGGACTGGTTGGATCTCCTTGCAGTCCAAGGGATCTCAAGAGTCTTCTCTAACATCACAGTTCGAAAGCATCAATTCTTGGGGACTCGGCTTTCTTTATAGTCCAACTCTCATATCCGTACATTACTACCGGAAAAACCACAGCTTTGACTGGTTGGACCTTTGTAGACAAAGTGATGTCTCTCCTTTTTAATATGCTGTATAGGTTGGTCATAGCTTTTCTTCCAAGGAACAAGCGTCTTTTAATATCTTGGCTGCAGTCACCATCTGCAGTGATTTTGGAGGCCAAGAAAATAAAGTCTCTCACTGTTTCCATTGTTTCCCCATGTATTTACCATGAAGTGATGGGACTGGATGCCATGATATTAGTTTTCTGTGAAAAAGCTAACTTTTTCACTCTCCTCTTTCATTTTCATCAAGAGGCTCTTTAGTTCTTCTTCACTTTCTGCCATAAGGATGGTGTCTTCTGCTTATCTGAGGTTATTGATATTTCTTCCTGCAATCTTGATTCCAGCTTGTGCTTCATCCAGCCCAGGATTTCGCATGATGTACTCTGCATATAAGTTAAATAAGCTTAGCTTAACTCTCTAGAAATTTCTGTATATTGATGGACAGGACAATATTCATCTTATAGGAAATGCCACTTGTGATCTGTTCTGTTTGGTGTTCTTAGAACTGTGCCTGCCTGACCCACAAGGTCAAATTACATATTTGATCTTCACATTAACTAGTTGGATTTTCTGTTACCTTGTTACAAACAGGCTACACCCCTCACCTTGGATGTCTGACTTGGTATAACTTACAAGAAAGGAAACTGGGCCACAGATCTGATATGAAACAATACTTGGCTTGATCTTGGCTACTTAAAAGACTTGGATTGATCTTGGCTACTTAAAACTCAAAACTTTATGTTCCGTTGGCCTTTGTGAAAGCAGAGCCTGATACATATTTTGCACTTCTCACATATGGTTTTATCTGCCTTTGCACTATTAAGCGTGTCGTTTTATTCATCCTGTGATTTTTTTGCAGCCAGTATTTTTATTTCCTTCAACAAATAGAAATGGGCCATTTAGGGACTGAGATTGCTAGGGTTTTGGTCTTTGCTGTGCCTCTGGTGCCTGGCACAGGGGCTGGCATGCAATCAGCACTTGTTATTTATTAAATAAATTAGTGATTGAAGGTATGGCTGAATAGTCATTCTGTGAGAGCAAGAGAACGGGCAGATTATATTCTTCCTAGAAGGTTATATCTCTGAAATCTGAGAAATAAAGGCTGTAAAATATAAATTTGGGAACCATCCTGATAAAAAGAATTATAGAAACCATGAGAGTGGAATTCAATGAGTATATGCAAAGTAGAGTGTAAGAATGGAGGGAAACTGCAAAGTAAAGAAAGGGGGATTGGAAGGAGTCAGGAGATCTACAGGAGAGCCCAGCGGCCCAGGGGAGCAGGAGCAGCCATCAGTGGGGAGACAGAGGTGAGAAGGGAGGAGAACAACAGGGGGCCTTTGGGTCTGAGCAGAAGTCAAGCAAGTGTAACGTGAGCCTGGGTGCACAGTGTAAGAGAGGCTCGGGGAAATGCCACTATCTTTTTGTTTGTACTCTTCATCTCTAGTAATTCCAGTTGAGAGGAATTTGCTTTTCTTTTATGTCTTGGCTTTTCTTAAGCAAAGACAATTACTTTTGGTTTTCTGCTGCACATATGCCTGGTATCATAGGACACTGTACTAATACTGAAGGGTTTATTTTGTGATCTCTTTTAAGCTGGTTACTTAATGACCATGGCCATATTTTTCCATTATTCCCATTACAGGTAATGATGTAATTGCAAACTTGTCACAATAGTTGGAGGTTTGAAAATCAACATGAAAGTCAATGGGAAAAATATAGACTGTTTCTCCAAAATTATCTGGGAGCTTTTCAGTTGAAATTTTATTAAATTCTCTAGTTTATGAGATTGCTACAAAGCTATAATGATAAGCCCTGGCAATAAAGAAATTTGAGTGCTAATAATAGGGATACACATACGACACGTGCATATATGTATAATTTTTTCTTTTGGGTGTGATGTTAATAAGAATCCATATGGGGGGTGGGTTAGGGAGTACATTTGAGTCTTATTAGAATGCTCTCATTTGTGAAAGCTTTTTCTCTTAAGTGAGATTACTTTATTGTAATGAAAAGTTGTTGTTATTTAGTTGCTTAGTCGTGTCCAACTCTTTAGCAACTCCATGGACTGTAGCCTGCCAGGCTCCTCTGTCCATGGAATTCTCTAGGAAACAATACTTCAGTGGATTGCCATTTCCCTCTCCAGGGGATCTTCCTGACCTAGGAATCAAACCCACGTCTCCTACATTGGCAACTGGTTTCTTTACCCTTAAGCCACCTGGGAAGCCCCAGTGAAGATAGTAGCTACCATTTATTCAGCACCTACTTTATTCTAGACATGTTACAGTGATCCTGGGAAGGAGGTATTATTACTAATTTAGAGTGAAGTAATTGAAGTTTAAGTAGTTTGCCCAATGTCCCAGGGCTAGTAAGTAGAAGAGTCTAGCCATTTTTTAATCCAAAGCTGTGCACTTTCCAGTGTGCTGTCTGAATGAGAATCTTTAGTGTATCAGAGTGAGGTATGTATTTGACTGGAAGCCAAGAAAGCTCAGAAAAGGGGAAATCAGGCAAATCAGAAAACCACTAGAGGAGAACTTTTTTAGCATCCTTTCCCCTAATCTGCCTGTTTACCCATATCTGTACCTGACATTTGTCTTCTTCCTTGTTGTGGTGGACAAGGCTGTTCCTCTCAGGACTTGATTCTGTTTATCTCTTGCATCTTTAATCTGTGCCCCTTTCTTTACTAGCTTCCTCCCAAAAGCATAACCCAGACTCCTTCCAAAGCAAAGGCCTTTGGTGTTGTTTAGTCATTGCTGTGCAACAAACCACTCCAAAACTTAGAGAAATTAATTTAAAATACTTACTGGGCTTCCCTGGTGGCTCTGTGGTAAAGAATCCACCTGTCAATCCAGGAGACATGGATTTGATCTGTGGTCCAGGAGGATCCCATATGCCCGAGCACTCCAGTTACTGAGCCTGCTCTCTGGAGCCTGGGAGCTGCATCTCCTGAAGCCCACACACACTAGAGCCTGTGCTCCGCAATAAGGGAAGCCACCATACTGAGTAGTGGGCACTGAAGGTAGAGAGTAGACCCTGCTCACCACAACTGGAGAAAAGCCTGCACAGCAAAGACCAAGCACAGCCAAAAATAAACAAAAAACTTTAAATATCTTATTATTGATAAAAGCTATCATTTGTTTAGCTCACTGTTTTGTGAGTCAGCAAATTAGTCTGGGCTCAGTTGGATTTGTGTTTTAGTAGCTCAGTCGTGTCCGACTCTTTGTGACCCTATGGACTGCAGCCTGCAAGGCTCCTCTGTCCATGGGGATTCTCCAGGCAAGAAGACTGGAGTGGGTTGCCATGCCCTCCTCCAGGAGATCGTCCCAACCCAGAGATCGAACCCAGGTCTCCACGTTACAGGCGGATTCTTTATCATCTGAGCCACCAGGAAAGCCCAAGAATACTGGTGTGGATAGCCCTTCTCCAGGAGATTTTCCCAACCCAGGAATCAAACTGGAGTCTCCTGCATTGCAGGTGGATTCTTTACCAGCTGAGCTACCAGGGAAGCCCCCAGTTGGACTTACTTATTCACTTTTGGTCAGTTCAACAGGTCTGTTTCTGAGGCATTAGCTGATCAGTGGCTGCGGCCATCAGGTGACTAGAGCACGTGTCTTCCATCCTCCAGCAGGCTAGCCTGGACTTGTGTGCATGGTTGCACGGGAGGGTTCCAAAAGAGAACAGAAGTCTGCAAATCACCTTGAGCCTAGATTCCGAACTAGTGTCCTTTGCTCTTCATTCTGTCAACCAAAGTAGTTCACAAGGTCAGCCCAGGGCATGGAGAAGTAGACCAGTGAACAGGGTACTCTTTCCTCGCTGGTGAATCCAGTTTACCCTTCAAGACCATAACGTCAGGCTGAGTCGCGGCCTCGGGTCGCGGCTTCCTCTGTCCCTGCATTTAAAACACGGTGTGGCTGCTGTTGGTTTAGTTCTTAGGAGAAAATGAGTTCCTTAAAGACAGTGACCGTGTTTCAGTCCAGGATTTGGCACGTAGTGGAACATTTAAAAGTGGAAACTTTTGTGAAAATAAAGCATTGTAGCAGTTAACATCTGGCAATACGGACTAGAAGATAATATATCCTTGCATTTTAAGACTTGCCAGTGTCGAACAACTTTGGGGCAGACTCTAATATATCAACATTGAAATTTCTTTAAAATTAGCATTCTGAGAAGAAATCACTAAGTATCTGTGTAGTATCATTAAATATTTGTGTAGTATCTTTGTCTTTTTGTTAGGTTATAAGTATTTTTTATACAGGAGGCAAGTCACATTTTTATGGCATGTTTGTCCAAAAAAGCATACCCAACCATTCACTGGCCCACTGGGATTTGGGATAACATTTCTCCTTTAGGATGTACAATGAGGAGAGACGGCAGCCGGTGTCCTGGGAGTTGCTCTGGACGACATGGAATATAAATGTTTCCATTAAATGGGAGATGAGATATATGTAACATAAGCTCATCTTCCTGTGAGCATATCTTGTCAATGCCCTAATTCTTAATTGGTGGATTTTCATGTGCATTTTTTTATTGTATTTTAGACTCAGCTGCCTGTGTATTCCCCAAACCTGACCACATCTTCCTATCTCCGGCTTGATATCTCACCATGCATCGGAGATCAAGAGGAGTTAACATCGGGCTGCTTCTGCTCCTTTCTCAAATCTTCCAGGTTGGGATCAACAATGTTCCACCTGTCACCCTGGCAACGTTGGCTCTCAACATCTGGTTCTTCTTGAATCCCCTGAAGCCACTGCTTAGCTCCTGCCTCAGCGTGGAGAAGTGTTACTATCAGAAGGACTGGCAGCGCCTGCTGCTTTCCCCTCTTCACCATGCGGATGACTGGCACCTGTATTTCAATATGGTATCCATGCTGTGGAAAGGAATTCATCTGGAGAGAAGACTGGGGAGTAGATGGTTTGCCTACATCATCGTCACATTCTCCCTCCTCACTGGGGTGGTGTACCTGTTCTTGGAATTTGCTCTGGCAGAATTTCTGAATGAGCCTGACTTCAAAAGGAATTGTGCTGTCGGTTTCTCAGGTAAGGCAGACACATTTCTAAAGGTAGCCTGCCTGAAGACAGTAAGGGAGGTGCAGCTGTTGCTGTCTTATGAAGCGGGGGTCCCAGCTGGTGAGGGAACTGACATCTGAGTGGCTAAGGACTGTGGGGGCTTGGATTTTGGAGAAGAGGCTGATTGGAGCACAGGAGAGTCATTGATTTTGCTATTTCCTATTACGCTGCATTATTCATTCTTGGACAGTTTAGACTATGGTCTGCCCACAGGTGGTTTTGCAGGAAATAGGATTTTGGAACTATGCCCTGGCTCCATTGTGATGGGGCTAGAGAGAGAGATACACTGGTGTATTTGTGATAGGGAGTTCTCTAAAAAGATCAGCAGCCTCTCAATAATTAAAGGTACCATTAATTAATTAATACCATTAATTAAAAGCCATTAAAGGTACCACACCCTCTGATGGCACCTCCTTACCATGATATTCTCTATACGTGTGTGTGCACTCAGTCATGTCTGACTCTTTGTGACCCCATGGACTGTAGCCCACCAGCCTCCTCTGTCTGTGGGATTTCCCAGGCAAGAATACTGGAGCAGGTTGCCATTTCTATCTCCAACGGATCTTTCTGACCCAGGGATTGAACCTGAGTCTCTTGCATCTCCTGCTTTGGTAGCTGGATCCTTTACCACTGCGCCATTTGGGGAGCCCAGTCTCTATGCACAATTTATGCTATTTAATTAATGTAACAGGTCCATAGGGAGGTGGCCTTGTGTTGATTTTCTAAGTAAGGAAGCTAAGGCACAGAGAAATCAGTCATGGTTATACATCTCGTAAGTGATGGAGCTGGGATCTGAAACTAGTCTACATGACTTAAACCACGTGTTACGTTGCCTCTCACTGTTGCCCCTCACTAGTTCTTTTCTTAAATTTTTCTTGTAGGGCTGAATTGCCATCAGACTTAAAATAGGTCTTCTTTAAAAATTATCATGTGAAGGGTAGGAGGGGAATTGTTCTGAAACAGAAGGAAAATAAACCCTTCCCTTTTCTTTCCCTGCTGTCCTTTCCCCTTTCCTCATCTTCATGCATCTAATTATGTGAGAAGAAAGGAAATATGCCCTGCCTTCAATATGTCTTTCCATAGGAGTTAGGAAAAAACACATTAATGGTGTTTTTTCAAATTGAGTTAAAAATCACATAGCATACAATTAATGATTTTGAAGTTTAAATTCAGTTGCATTTAGTACCATTGCTGCTGCTGCTGCTAAGTCGCTTCAGTCGTGTCCGACCCTGTGTGACCCCATAGATGGCAGCTCACCAGGCTCCCCTGTCCCTGGGATTCTTAAGGCAAAACCACTGGAGTGGGTTGCCATTTCCTTCTCCAATGCATGAAAGTAAAAAGTGAAAGTTGAAGTCGCTCAGTCGTGTCCAACTTCTAGCGACCCCATGGACTGGCCTACCAGGCTCCTCCGTCCATGGGATTTTCTAGGCAAGAGTACTGGAGTGGAGTGCCATTGCCTTCTCCGCATTTAGTACCATTACTAGTATGTTATTCCCTTTTTATGTGTTATATATTTAATAGCATACTCAAAGGCAGTATGAACTTCTGTTAAGAAACATTGAAGGAGATTTCCCTGGTGGTCCAGTGCTTAAGGCTCCGGGATGCCACTGTAGGGGTTGAGGGTGTGACCCTGTTGGATTACGAACGTCCTGCATGCTTTTCGGTGCAGCCAAAAGATCAAAGGAAAAAAAAAAGAAACATTGAAGGAATGGTTACCTTGAGGATTGTCTTTCTGCCAAATGTTGGGTTGACTTGTTATAAGGAATAGAATATGTTTCAAAGTCAAGGGTTGGATGTAGTCAGATAATCATTTTTACTTCAGTTAGTTTTTTTTTGCCAGTGTTGATCATCTCTGCATTTGGATTGCTGATATTTGTTTGCTCTTTATTCTCTTTTAGGAGTATTGTTTGCTTTGAAAGTTCTGAACAACCATTGTTGCCCTGGAGGCTTTGTCAACGTTTTGGGCTTTCCTGTATCCAACAGATTTGCTTGTTGGGTGGAACTCTTGGCTATTCATTTCATCTCGCCAGGGTGAGTGTTTACTCTTAGAGAATACAAATGAAGGACCTGATATTCCATGGAGAAAGAATTGTAGTAATAATGAGGTAACCCGTTCT
This sequence comes from Bos indicus, assembly GCF_029378745.1. Lineage (NCBI taxonomy): Eukaryota > Metazoa > Chordata > Mammalia > Artiodactyla > Bovidae > Bos > Bos indicus. Next base: position 115,013,147 of record NC_091761.1, read on the forward strand.
CTTTTACAGTGAAGTTTATTCTTTAACTCTAAGGACAGAATACAGTTAATGGTTTTAATATCAGATATTCCTGTGTTTGAATCCTGTCAGCTACTGAGCTGTGTGATTTTGATGTACTTCTCTTATGTGAGTTTCCATTTTCTCACCTTTTAAGTAGAACCTGGTACACAACTTAGGGGGTTAATATTAACCAGCCTGTCAATTAGTTAATTCTAATAATGATAATTCAGAGAGGCAGCTAGAAACCATATAATTTTAAAGATTAAAATATCAAAAGATATTTTACAGGACTAATGCTTTTAAGCCACTTAAGTTGTGAATTGTCTTGGTGATTTGATGATAAGCAGATTTTACCCACAGTCTTGACATATGAACTGGATCAACTCTGAACTGTTTTGGGTGGACTGAAGCACAGGACCCCATTCCCTTTGATTCACCTCAATGTCACTGTGGCTGTGTCAGAAGCACCTCTGGAACCCTGGAGCTCCAGGGAATACAGTTTGGGAATCCCTGACATCTGTAACTTTTCCTCTACAGATCAGGACAAGGAAATTCAGAAAGCTTGGAGACTCATTGAACAGCTGGTGGTAGATACCAGGCTAGTTAGGATTCCAGCCTTCTGATTCCTGGTCTGAATGTTCCCAGGGGAGTGGGGATGGAGTTGGGGGTTGCTTTTCCACTCTGATTCTTTTTTCTACTTTCTCTTCAGAAAAAGTAGTGAATCATTTTTTTTTATTTCCCTACGTTGATTCTTTTCTCTGCTTTCTCTTCAGAAAAAGGAATGAATTGTTTTTTATTTCCCTACCTCTTCCACCAGCTGCACTTCTCTTAATCTGTGTAATGCAACTGGAAGCCCATGGTTTGCACATTTATTTTTAAACGCTGGGGACCTGGAAGCTATTTGGAGAAGGGAGAGATTCAGGAAGGTTCAGAAAGAAGTATGGATATTTTTTGGCTGCTTTTCTTTTCAGTAAGGAGCTCTTTTGTTTTGCTTTTGGTTTGTGTGACTATGTTGGGTGTTGTACTTTATTTGAGAGTGTTCTCCTTGGGCTGCATGTCAGGCCAGTAACCTTGAGTCCTTCTTTAATGCTAATTTCCCCTCCCGTCAGGGCAGCCTTCGCCAGCTGGTCTGTAAAAGGCAGTGGTGTGGCCGCTGAACTCCACTCATTTGCAACTGTATTGTTATCTTGTGACAGTTCTACCAAGAAAGCCTAACAAAATCTTCAAAGTTTTCTTTGAAAAAGGGTCCAGTAATGTGTGTCCCATATCTGAACAGCCCTCTCTATACCTTGTCACTCACAGCTCCCTGACTTGCTCGATGTGACTCGGTTCTCTGTGTAGACCAGAGACTCTTGTGTGTGAGGGCAACACCCAACATTCATATGAAAATCACTCCCTCTGGTACTTGAACTTTTATTCTATAATGAATCCATTGAATAGCTGTGCCTTTAATATTCTCATGCAACTATTGCTTAAGACTCTCATCTTGCATTTTTATTTTTTAGCAATACCACCCCCGCCTCCATTCCTTTTACATAGAAAAGACATGGTTGCATTTTTATGTAATATGCTTATTCTGTATGGAGGGACCTGATATTCTGAGCCTGGGAATTAAATGGAATTTCCTTTGAAGTCTGAAAGACTAAATCTTTTGGTTTTTGAAGATTTGACTACTTTAGAATGATAAACTGATGATATCCAGGCATCTCCTTATGTGTGTGTCCAGTAGAGACAGAGTTGAGCGCTGGTCCAGCAAACCTAAGAAGGGAGTGCTTCTTTGAGAGGGATCTTGGAAGAATGGGAGAAACCAGAGCTCTGCTGTTCCGCATTATTATTCTCCTGGTGGTTGTCAATTAGAATTTTCATTGGGAAAACATTGTAAATCTTTAGAACAAAGCCTGCTTTATTGATGGACTTAATGAGCTGCCCTTTGGGAGGGGAAAAAAAAAAATCTGCCAAGCAAACATTTGTGGCCCTCTGTGTTTTATGAAATCCACAGAATTAGTAATTTCCCCCAGTTAGGGAGTTTTATGGAGGGAAGCCACTCCAAACAGCCAGCCCTGTGAGGCGTATGGACCTGCACAGCAGGGTGAAGTCACCACTCTTCTTTGCTGGGCCTTTTGCTTTTGATACTGAAAGCTCAGCTTCTCTGTACACCAATGCTGAATCAAATTTCAGAGACAGTTTTGGGTGAAGTAAAAAAGGATAGTTTTGCTGCTTTGCTAGTCAAAGGGGGACACACAGCAGGTTCAATGCCCTCAAAACCTTGTGTCCTCACTTGGGGAAGATAGAAGTGTTATAGTAATTATTCGAAGAGGGAATGATCAGTCCATGGCCATTTCTTCTGATGAACTGGTGGTGAGGTAAGTAAGAGTCAACATCATCAGTTTTCAGGTCCAACTAGTCTGGGGTCTACAGGCTTGTGGGCAGCATACTATCCTTAATCATTAACCTCTCCCCTTTGAGCAGGGGTCAGTATCCACAGAGCAGCTCAGAGAGGTTGTGTGTATCCATTGATGGAGAAACAGGACCTTGCCTCAAGGCTGCTCTTTTGACTGTTTCTCCCTGGCTTTGCATCCTCTCCCTTCCCTGATTAACAACTGCTTGAATCTGCCCACTGGGACTCAGGGAAGGTCCTGGAGGCTGAATGAAGGCTGTTTCCTATCGTCACAGAAATGGGGGCCACAGAGGCCTTGTGCCCAGGAGCCCCACAGGGCCCTGCACGGTGTCCCTGTCGTGGCTCCCGTGTGTGGCTTGTGCCAGTGACAGCTGCACCTCACTTGGTCGTTTCCTTTCCCTGTGTGTCCTGGGACCCCGCTTGGTGGTTGTGTCTGAAGAAGTGACCCTGCTCCTAAGGTGGCACAGGAGGGAGGAGATTCCAAAATTCTAATTTTCACCTTAAAGCTCAAATTTTATTGACAATAGATACCACTGGGTTTTTATGGGGTTTTTTTGAAGGCTCACATTGTTTATTTTTAAGAAAATGTGTGCCATTTTCCATTTATTTAACCATGGGCAGTCAGTTTTTCTTTCGAGTAAATGTGATGAGGGAGAGCCCTTAAAAACAGTGGCCAGTTCATCTCATAGCTCAACCAGCCACACTGGTGCTTTACTGGGAGATAAGCTCCTTAGTTGGATATAGAGTTGAAGTGCTTTTTGCCTATTTCCCATTTTGTCACATAGCATATGAAAAAGATGTATGCTTTTTAAGAAATTAAAATTTTACTATTTATCAAGGATATTCTTAAGCAGAGCTTCCATTTTTCTCTTTGAGTGTGAATCTGTGGCTGTGAGACACACAGCAACTCTTGATATTTTTTTGGAGTCATTGCCTTGATTCACTTGATTCAAACAGCCAAGCCACAAGCAGTTGTAGCTGTTATGTTGTTGTTGTTTAGTTGCTAAGTCTTGTCCAACTGTTTGCAACCCCCTAGACTGTAGCCTACCAGCCTCCTCTGTCCATGGCATTTCCCAGGCATGAATACTGGAGTTGGTTGCCATTCCCTTCTCCAGGGGATCTTCCCCACCCAGGGATCGGATCCCTGTCTCCTGCATTGGCAGGTGGATTCTTTACCCTTGAGCCACCAGGGAAGCCCCCGTTGCTCTTATATCATTAATTAAAATGCCAGTACATGGGAAAGGGCAAATAATGCCTCGGTATTCTTATGAAAATAGTTTGGACTTCATGAACTGCCGGAAGGGCCTCTGGGACCTCCCGTGGTCCAAGGAGCCCACTTTGAGAATCACTACTCCCAGCTCTCTCAGGCTGCCTCTCTGGCACTGCACTTCGCTGTGTCTTTTTTTTTTTTTTTTTTTTTTAATTTAACAAAAATTTATTGATTGCCTAGTATATCCCACTCCAGTGTTCTTTTTTTTGTTTGTTTGTTTTTTAATTTTATTTTATTTTTAAACTTTACATAATTGTATTAGTTTTGCCAAATATGAAAATGAATCCGCCACAGGTATACATGTGTTCCCCATCCTGAACCTTCCTCCCTCCTCCCTCCCCATACCATCCCTCTGGGTCATCCCATTGCACTAGCCCCAAGCATCCAGTATCGTGTATTGAACCTGGACTAGCAACTCGTTTCTTATATGATATTTTACATGTTTCAATGTCATTCTCCCAAATCTTCCCACCCTCTCCCTCTCCCACAGAGTCCATAAGACTGTTCTATACATCAGTGTCTCTTTTGCTGTCTCGTACACCGGGTTATTGTTACCATCTTTCTAAATTCCATATATATGCGTTAGTATACTATATTGGTGTTTTTCCTTCTGGCTTACTTCACTCTGTATAATAGGCTCCAGTTTCATCCACCTCATTAGAACTGATTCAAATGTATTCTTTTTAATGGCTGAGTAATACTCCATTGTGTATATGTACCATAGCTTTCTTATCCATTCATCTGCTGATGGACATCTAGGTTGCTTCCATGTCCTGGCTATTATAAACAGTGCTGCGATGAACATTGGGGTACACATGTCTCTTTCCCTTCTGGTTTCCTTAGTGTGTATGCCCAGCAGTGGGATTGCTGGATCATTAACTTGTATGAAAGGAAAGATGGTGGCTTCATGCAGCCAGGGCTGGGAGAGAAAGGGAAGCAGTGAAGTATGCAAGAACACATGTAACCATTGAAATCGCTAATTAACAATTCCTAATTAGCCTGAACTGTTAACGCTTTGTCCGAAGGAGAGTGGCCACTTGTCTCTGTCATTACAGGGACTGATTATAAGTTCTGTTCCACATGAACTTAGATGCAGGGAACTCTGGTCCTGCTTTGAGTTCTCTCCTTGCTTACATTTTGTGATAAGGTGCTTCTGGCATATTCATCTAAAATGCAACACGCATGTTCTTTCTTCCCCAGTAGTGCTGGGATAGGGAACATAAAAGGCATACCTTGTGTTTGAGTGCCAGTTGACACCTCTGTGGAGTTAGCTTCATAGCAGTCTGTTGGACTTTTGCCTTGGGAATTAGGAATGAGGTTGAGGAATAACAATTTGGACGATGATGGTTACATTGTCTCCTGTCCCAAGTGTTCTTCTAGAACTTCACTTAGAGATGGGGTCTGGGGCTCCTCCCCCTGAATTGAGTGGGTTTGTGGCTCATTGCAGTCAATAGATGGCAGCAGAAATGCCATGCTACTTCTGAAGCAAGAAGTCCTTTGCCTTATGAGCGGCAACACTGGCCCGTGGAGCCCACATTCCCTGGTTCACCCATGCTGTGAGCAAGCAGCACACAACACGTGAGTGAAAGGCTGTTAGAAATAGCCGTGTGTCAGCCCAGCCTCAACATGGTGGGGGCGACACCAGCCACCGTGTGCTTCCTGAATTCCTGACCCACAGAATCTGCAAGTGGAAGAAAGCAAGTGTTATTTTATGCCTCTGCATGTGGGGAGATTTGTCCTGTGTAATGCCAGACAGGTGAATGAAAAAGAAGTGGGGAAAGTAGAATGAAAAGCAGAGGAGTACAAAGGACAGTATGGGAGAGAGTCTGGAGTGAAGGTGGAAGAGAGCCAAGGAGGGCGGCTTGGGGAGGAATGCATGCTGGGATGCTGTGGTACCGTGGGTCACGACAGCATCCCCCATCAGGTAACAGGGCTTTAAAGCAGCGGTTGGCACTTGGGGGTTCTAATCCTTTAAAGGGTTCTGAAATCAGTGTAGTGAGACCCAAGCAGCGTTTGAAAGAGAAAGGAAGAGAGGAAGGAAGGAAGGGAGAGAGGAAAGAAAAGAGAAAGACAGACCAGTGTTGAATGTGGTAAGGGTGTTATTTCCAGGCACTTTTGTTTTAGGTGTATGTGTGCTGCATTTCTAAAGTGTATTTTTAGTGTGGGACAGTACAAAAATTTGGGGAGGTGCTGCTTTAAAGCAGCTATTAGTTGCTTAAACTAGAGTTAAATGCATTTACTCTAAGGTCCGGGACATTTATTGTCTTCAGTGGAAGAGCTTTAGATTGCCGGGTCTTGAGGGACGATGAGAATAGGCTGTGATGACAGATTTCTGCCAATTTATTGTTTTTCATTAGAATAAGTAGTAATTCACAAGACTTATTAATTAATAATCATGCCAGCTCTCCAGATAGCTGTCTATATGGATATGTGTGCTCACAGATTTAGACTTCACCTACCTAAATCAGAATTGCTAGTAACGATTGCTCAGTTATAAACATTATTCTTAAAAATCCTTTGGAATTCAAGAGAAAGGGTTAGTCTAGAGCAAAGGAGACGATGAAGTATAAAAGTTAACACATTTTGCCCAAAAGTGCAACGTTCCTTTCCAAGCTTTTTAATATATTGATAGATTCATTTCCAATAGCTTAGTAGAAAATAAAACCCAAATGAATATAGGGTTAAAACACACCTTGGGAGTTTGTGTAAACAAGCAAATGACAAATGGGTAAATCCAATGATACCCAAGTTAATTGTGCTTTGGAGAGAAAGCTCCTTTAACAAGATGGACACATACACACTGCTATATTTAAAACCGGTTACCAACAAGGACCTGCTGTATAGCACAGGGAACTCTGCTCAATGTTATGTGGCAGCCTGGATGGGAAGGGAGTTTAGGGGAGAATGGATACATGTATATATGGCCTACTCCCTTCACTGTTCACCTGAAACTCTGACAACATTGTTAATTGCCTATACTCCCATACAAAGTAAAGTTTTTAAAAATGGCCTGAGGGATGAGAGCTAAGGAGGAACCGTGGTCTTCTCAGGGCCAGGGAGGTTAGTGGCAGCTCACTGAGAGGAGAGACGGCAGCCGTAAGAGATTCCTGTTTTCCAAGTGTAGGTTAAGCTGTTTTTTCAAGAAGTTATACCAATTCATCATGTCATTTTTGTCAGTTTTAATGCAAATTGACCTGTATTGGAGGGGCCATAATTTTTTTTAAAAACCCACTTTTTTAGTAGGTGTAATGTATTGTTGCCAGGTTGTTTGGTGTGTTTGTGTATGTGTGTATATACAAATGTATTTATTGGCCAGGGTGAGCATTTTCTGAAGCATTGTTTTTCTGTTTATATTATACAATGACATCTTTTATTTTGTATCTACTGGCACGGTTGCATTTTTCTACTAAAGTTGGATGACACATGTATATAGAATTGATACTCACCCTCTGTTTTATTTCATGGAAGCATGTTTTCACAGCCTGTTAAGCAGTTCAGCTTGAGTCAACATTCCAGGACTCTCCTGAGCAGATTCTTCTTCTGCATTCCTTGGGTGTCCATTTATACATTTCCTTCCTTCTCTCTTTACAGGCTCCCATAAGGGAAAGTTGCGTGAGTTATAGAAAAGAGTGAGTGAGTTTGTCTGTCTCCCAGGAGGGCTTACAGTTGAACAGAGCTCAAGGTGAGAGCAGTACTTAACGAAAGCAATGATTCCCTAGGGTTAGGTTTTATGAGATAAGAATGAGAACTTTGGAGGCAGAGAACTTTCCCTCCCTGGAACTTTTTGAGGGACAGAGGAGTGTATAAATCATTTCCCTGGCTCTGGAGTCCAAGCTTGTGGCAAGAGAGAAGGCCCGTCCTTGTCCTGGACAGCTGAACCATCCCTGACCACTTAACGAAGAGCCTCAAGCTGAATAGGAAGTGCATCAAGAGCAGAAAAGAATTTTATCTGATTACTGTGTTTTCTTCTTTTTTTTAATGAGAGATTTAGTGTAACAGTTTCTTTTAAAATCTGGTTATATTACCTAAAGAATTAAACTGAAAAGAAAGCAGTAGCCAAATGAGAGTGTAACCTAATTTCTCAGCTCCTAATTGAAAACCAGTATATTCATGCCTGCATGGCATGGCTCATAGCTTCATTGAGTTACTCAAGCCCCTTCGCCTTGATAAGGCTGTGATCCACGAAGGGGTATTCACTGTAGGAAAGTTCAAAATATATACAGATAAAGAACACAAATTGCCCATAATCTCCTACCGGGAGAAAACCACTTTCAGCATTCTGCCATTGCACACCCCTCCCCTCAAACTCAATTCTGTTTCCTACTTTCTTGTTTAACTTGTTACAAGCTCAGCTCTTCAGAAGCCTCAGCTTTAATGGTTGTATAATGATTCGTGTTGTAGTTTCCTTATTTTCTCATTCACTAATTTAACATGCTAATTTTATTACCTAATCATGCAAATTAGAAGTGAGAATGTTTATTAAAGCATTATTTGCTAGTCTTGGCTCCCAGATCTGAATATGTCCTTGGAGTAGATTTCCAGAATCAGTTCATGGGTTTGAACTATGTTTCATGGCTCTTTTATTCATTTTTCTAACTTGTTTTCTCTAAGCTGGTTCTCATTTACAGCCCACCAACAGCATATGGGAGTGCCTACTTCTCCACTTCTTGACCAGACTGAATATTTGCTATAATATTTTTTTTTTAATTTGATACATAACAAAAATTGTTTCCTTACGGTTGTTTATAATCTTTTGTTAGTGAAATGGGACAACTTTGTATTCCTTTCTAATAAATTTTATTTCCTTGTCCATGACTTATCTTTGTGTCCCCAACATGCTTTCAAGATGCTACACAACTTAGTGACTGAACAATATGAATAAATTAATTGTTTATTGTTAATGAGTGGTGATACTGAATTTCAAGGGGTTCTTATTAGATTACATATACTAAGGGACCTTAAGTACACAGTACAGTTTTAAGTTATGTAAATAATAACTTGGGGCTTCCCTGATGGCTCAGTGGTAAAAAATTAACTTGTAACAGAGGAGACTTGATTGATCCCTGGGTCAGGAGGATCCCCTGGAGAAGGAAATAGCAGCCCACTCCAGTATTCTTGCCTGGAGAATCCCACAGCGAGGAGTCTCTTCGTAGTTTATCATGGCTATCTTCTTACTGGGTCTTCACATAACAGAGAGACTGAAAGAGAGAGAGCATGCGACCATCATGACCTTCAACTCAGTTCAGTCGCTCAGTTGTGTCCGACTCTTTGCGACCCCATGAATTGCAGCACACCAGGCCTCCCTGTCCATCACCAACTCCCGGAGTTCACTCAAACTCACGTCCATTGAGTCGATGATGCCATCCAGCCATCTCATCCTCTGTCGTCCCCTTCTCCTCCTGCCCCCAATCCCTCCTAGCATCAGAGTCTTATCCAATGAGTCAACTCTTTGCTTGAGGTGGCCAAAGTACTGGAGTTTCAGCTTCAGCATCATTCCTTACAAAGAACACACAGGGCTGATCTCCTTTAGGATAGACTGGTTGGATCTCCTTGCAGTCCAAGGGACTCTCAAGAGTCTTCTCCAACACCACAGTTCAAAAGCATCAATTCTTTGGCGCTTAGCCTTCTTCACAGTCCAACTCTCACATCCATACATGACCACTGGAAAAACCATAGCCTTGACTAGACGGACCTTTGTTGGCAAAGTAATGTCTCTGCTTTTGAATATGCTGTCTAGGTTGGTCATAACTTTCCTTCCAAGGAGTAAACGTCTTTTAATTTCATGGCTGCAGTCACCATCTGCAGTGATTTTGGAGCCCAAAAAGAGAAAGTCTGACACTGTTTCTACTGTTTCCCCATCTATTTCCCGTGAAGTGATGGGACCAGATGCCATGATCTCGTTTCCTGAATGTTGAGCTTTAAGCCAACTTTTTCACTCTCCTCTTTCACTTTCATCAAGAGGCTTTTTAGTTCCTCTTCACTTTCTGCCATAAGGGTGGTGTCATCTGCATATCTGAGGTTATTGATATTTCTCCCAGTCATCTTGATTCCAGCTTGTGCTTCTTCCAACCCAGCGTTTCTCATGATGTACTCTGCATAGAAGTTAAATAAACAGGGTGACAATATACAGCCTTGATGTACTCCTTTTCCTATTTGGAACCAGTCTGTTGTTCCATGTCCAGTTCTAACTGTTGCTTCCTGACCTGCATATAGGTTTCTCAAGAGGCAGGTCAGGTGGTCTGGTATTCCCATCTCTTTTAGAATTTTCTACAGTTTATTGTGATCCACACAGTCAAAGGCTTTGGCATAGTCAATAAAGCAGAAATAGATGTTTTTCTGGAACTCTCTTGCTTTTTCCATGATCCACCGGATGTTGGCAATTTGATCTCTGGTTCCTCTGCCTTTTCTAAAACCAGCTTGAACATCTGGAAGTTCACGGTTCACGTATTGCTGAAGCCTGGCTTGGAGAATTTTGAGCATTACTTTACTAGCATGTGAGATGAATGCAATTGTGTGGTAGTCTGAGCATTCTTTGGCATTGCCTTTCTTAGGGATTAGAATGAAAACTGACCTTTTCCAGTCCTGTGGCCACTGCTGAGTTTTCCAAATGTGCTGGCATATTGAGTGCAGCACTTTCACAGCATCATCTTCCAGGATTTGAAATAGCTCCACTGGAATTCCATCACCTCCACTAGCTTTGTTTGTAGTGATGCTTTCTAAGGCCCACTTGACTTCACATTCCAGGATGTCTGGCTCTAGGTGAGTGATCACACCATCATGATTATCTTGGTCATGAAGATCTTTTTTGTACAGTTCTTCTGTGTATTCTTGCCACCTCTTCTTAATATCTTCTGCTTCTGTTAGGTCCATACCATTTCTGTCCTTTATCGAGCCCATCTTTGCATGAAATGTTCCCTTGGTATCTCTAATTTTCTTGAAGAGATCTCTCGTCTTTCCCATTCTGTTGTTTTCCTCTATTTCTTTGTATTGATCGCTGAGGAAGGCTTTCTTATCTCTTCTTGCTATTCTTTGGAACTCTGCATTCAGATGCTTATATCTTTCCTTTCTCCTTTGCTTTTCACTTGTCTTCTTTTCACAGCTATTTGTAAGGCCTCCCCAGACAGCCCTTTTGCTTTTTTTGCATTTCTTTTCCATGCGGATGGTCTTGATCCCTGTCTCCTGTACAATGTCATGAACCTCCGTCCATAGTTCATCAGGCACTCTGTCTATCAGATCTAGTCCCTTAAATCTATTTCTCACTTCCACTGTATAATCATAAGAGATTTGATTTAGGTCATACCTGAATGGTTTTCCCTACTTGCTTCAATTTAAGTCTGAATTTGGCAATAAGGAGCTCATGATCTGAGCCACAGTCAGCTCCCGGTGTTGTTTTTGCTGACTGTATAGAGCTTCTCCATCTATGGCTGCAAAGAATATAATCAGTCTGATTTCGGTGTCACCCATCTGGATGTCTCTGCTTATTAATATGCTGTCTAGGTTGGTCATAGTTAGACGCTATTTTTCCTAAATGTCCATTTGTATAAGCATTAACTTCTTTGATTTGCCCTCTTGTGATTCAGAAGCAGTGTTCAGTTAACCATTGGCAGGATTTCTAAGCAAGTTTTTTGTTTTCTTTTTTTCTTTAAATTAATTTATTTTAATTGGAGGCTGATTGCTTTACAATATTCTGGTGTTTTTGCCATACACTGACTTGAATCAGCCACGGGTGTACATGTGTACCCCATCCTGAGCCCCCATTCCTCTAAGTAAGTTTTAATTTATGTGTATGAACATGTCTTGTCTTTTCTTAAATGGCACTGCTGTGGTTCCATTGTAAGATGTGCAGGTCATACACAGAGGTAGATATGAGAAATTTCCATCCCAACTAGAGCACACTAGCGTGGAGGACTCCTGCTGTCCGTAAATTACTCAGACCTTGTTTCAGACCTGCTTCACCCAATCTGTTGGCTCAGAATAACAGAGAAGAACAGTAGGCAGAAATGAGGAAGCAGCTGTTTTTCCAGTTGAGTGCAGAGTTGTCTGGAATAAGGTTCACTGCGCAGGTTGAAACTAATTGGCCATCATGCTGTGATGTAATTGTGGGTTTGTGGATGATAATACCTACCTAATCTGTACTTAACTAACTAGGCTTGTTAATGATCAATTCTGGTGACTTGGTGACAGGTGCAAAGCTTGGGTTTACTATACTGACTGTCTCAGGTAATGATGACTACAAGTTAGTTTTAAAAGATGAAACTTTTTAAAAATTAAAAAAGTGATATGCCGTAAGTTAATAGCTGCATCTTATTAAATTAAAGAGCCCTGTGTAATATGTGTTTTACAGGAAAATGTGTTTTTTGATCTGAAAAGTTAATTACCAATTGCAGCAATTATTTTGAGTTGATTGTTTTCTTACTAATAGTTTTTTCATTAAAAAAATGAGCCCTGTGAAGTATAGTACATTTATTTCCCTTGGGAGTATCAGTATTTAGAATGTGCACTTAGGTCTACTTGGATCTTTTTTTCAGGAGACATTTATTGGAGATAAATGTTACACAGAGTTCACTCTCAACTAGTAAGATGATAAATCACATCTCTGGAGATTTTGTGGTATATTTACTTAATTCTTCCCATTTCAGTATAAGAAGGAATGTTTTTAAATAGAAAGCTCTTTATATTTGCTAATTTCTCCCTCCTCTTCTGCAGGATTAAATGATTTTTAGTTAAAAGTCTTGGGAGTTAAATAGTCAAGAGGACTGTTTTCCATTTACATTCAGGTTTGGTTTAAATTATGCAAAATGAAGACAGTCGGTGCTATGAATTGAAATCATTAGTGCATCAATTATTCCATGATAACCAGCTGAGAGCAGGCTTCAGACTACATGAATGTTCCTTCCATTTCAACTTGGCTTCTCATTAGCTTATATGAGAGATAAAATAATTTGATTCTAATTTATCTCTCTTTAAATGGACATTGTTCCCCTCTGAATTCAAGAGGAGATCATTTTAATTTTGCAGTTGTTTATAACACACAGGTCAAATAAATAACAAATTTTATTTCCAGCAATATATGTCTCCTTTATGATTTATATTACCATAGTTTCTTGATTCTAAGACATACTTTTTCCCCCTGCATCTTTTTTAGGGCAAAATAAGCCGTGAACGTAATAAAGATAACATCATAAATCTGTGGGGATAATAAGGGTTATTTAGCAAATGGTACTTGAAGAAGACTTTAACCATTTGGAAGAAACTGTTGTTGTTCAAGAAACTGTTGTTGTTCAACTTATAGTTTTAATTCACTATAGCCTAAAACAACTTTCATGTATTATGTTTAGAAGATTTAAAAAATATCATCTAAAAAATGTCTAAGAAATTTCAGTGAGGTAAATTTTTCAGGTCTTGAGTTGAGAGGAAACTTCTAAACATAAAACAATAACACAATCTCAAATGTAGGTAAAAGCAATTTTCTCTAGGTCCAAATATACTATTAGTTAAAAGACCAAAAATATATTAGAAATATATTTGGAAAAAGAAGATCATATTTTTGTGGTGAATGGTACTAATTGCAAGAAAAAGTCCATCAATAGGCTGTTAACAGAAAAAAAAATGAATGCGTAACCTAATAAATGTATGACAAAAATTCATTATTGACCAAATAATGAATATTAAAATAATGGGCTACTTTACTTATTAAACCAATAAGACTAAAAGATTATCACTGTTGTTAAAAGTTTGGTAAAATGAGAGTTTACATAAACTTCTGTTGGTGCTGTATCTTGGTATAAACTTTCTGAAAAGTCATTTGGTGATATGTATCGAAAGCTGCAAAAAGTTTATACCCTTTAATTTGATAATTACTTTTTTGTCTAATTGTCCAAATTAGAAATAACAGTAAATACAAAAAACGATAGATGTAAGCGTATTTATTGTCATAAAGTGTTGGAAAATTGGAAACCACTTAACAATCCAATAACAGGTAAATGGTTAAAATATAATGTAGTAGAATATTATATAGCCATTAAAATGCTATTTTCAGAGATTATCTTAATAGAATTGGAAGATCTTCAAGTTGAGTAGAAAGTAGAATACAAAGTGTTACATGTGATGTGGTTTCAATTTTTTTTTCCAAACAAAAAGGGCTAAGGAAAAACAAATAACAATATTATTAGTGTTAATGTTGTGGAATTTTATCATCTTTCTTTAACTGTGTTTGGTCAGATTCTCTATAGTGAGCATGCATTATTTACATGGAAAGACTTGAGTTATTAAAATATAAACACCGTATTTGCATAATCCTTAACTTTCTTGTCCCTCCCAAGTTCCAGGAAGGCAGAGCTATCATCTATTCTGTTCTCTGCGTATCCTCAGTGTCTACAATAGTGCTTGGTACATCATAGCTACTCAGTAAAATGTATGTTTGTTGAATAAAGACACTTTTGAGGTGACTAGCCCAATTAAAGATAATAGGCAAAGTGTAAGTTGAGTTACTGACCTTGTTCAGAAGTCTAGCATGGAAAGAAGTCAGATGTAAAACCTGAGTGCCTAGTTAGAAGGCAGTGTCCGTTCAAATGGGCAAAGAGAAAATGACATTCATGAGGCTGAGAGGCAGCTCAGCAATGGGGCTAGAATGGTGGAAGTGCCCCTGGGCTCATCTCATCCTCCTGAGAGACCACATGTTCCTACATCAGATAATGAGATAAACAGGGACTGTGCACTGGCTACAAAGGCAGCTTGAATCACCTCTAAAACTGAAGAGATTTTATAGGCTATATTATCTGATCACAAAGTAATGATAAGGACTTAAAAAAGTAAATATGAGGGGCATCCCTGGTGATCCGGTGGCTAAGACTCTGAGCTCCCTATGCAGGCGGCCTGGGTTCACTACCTGGTTGGGAAACTGGATCCCACGTGCTGCCACTAAGCCCTGGTGCAGCTAAATACACAAATACTTAGGGGGAAAAAAAGACTGAATTTGAGTAAAAGGAAAAAAAACAATCCCAATAATTACTCATAATCACTTGGAAATTTAAATAACTCCTTGATGAAGAGGAAATACTTTCAAATGGATGTATGTTTTCATAAACTTTTTTTCCCTGTACTAAGAGATAGCTTTTTTGATTATTAAAATTTTGGACTCATTAAACCCAAAATTTCTTTATAAAAGAAAACATTATGGAACAAATAATACGCGTATGTAATTTTTTACAATTCTCTGAGTTTCCAAGAGGTATTCCAACATCAGTATTGCATACAAACTTGTAGAATTTATTTGATGAGATCTTACCAAGTGTCAGTTTGTGAGGACTTAAATCCTGTCACTTTGGAGGGAAGATGTCCCAGTGTAGCTGAGATTGCACAGATTTTTTTTTTTTTTTTCTTGTTTAGAACTTCTTGTTTTAGTGGCCATGTGGGACTTTAGCTCCCCAACCAAGGGTAGAACCCATTCCCACTGCTGTGGAGGCACAGAGTCTTAACTGCTGGACCACCAGGGAAGTCCTGACATTGTGCAGATTTTGATGAACCAGCTGATTTTACTTGGAGGGTGGCATGCATTCATCGAATGATATAGACCAAGTAACTTGAACTCTGAACAAAGGCTCGCATTGCTTCCTATTCCTCTCCAGAGATTTTGCGAAGTGTGCTGCTCCAGTGGGTAAAAATACTTAAGGACTTGATAGTGCAAGACTGTATACAGAGTCTGCTTCTCTAGCACAAATTTTTATAGATGTTGAAAACGTTGTTGTCAAATGGTATTTTAAAAACTGTCAGGTGTGTGTGTTTTTCAAAAGAGTTTTAAATAATTCAGTACTATGCAGGCGGTAGAAAAACGGCTTTATAAACTCGCAGTGTTCTTTTGTACTGAATATACAAGTAGAGTCTATGAATTAAAAATGAACACTATCCAATCCATCTTTTTACTAATAACCAGTGTAGTGTTGATGGAAATTCACTGTTACTGTTTTTTCTTTCTTTGTTTTTTTACATTTTCCCATTAGAAAATTGCCTTGAAGTTATTTAAGCATAGGTGTCTTGTGTGTGTGTGTGTGTGTGTGTGTGTGTGTGTGTGTGTGTGTGTGTATGCATGTTCTGTTGTGTCTGACTCTTTTGTGACCCCATGGCTGTAGCCCGCCAGGCTCCTCCGTCTGTGGGATTCTCCAGACAAGAATACTGGAGTGCGTTGCCATTTCCTCCTCCAGGGGCTCTTCCCCACCCGGGGACTGAACCTGTGTCTCTTGCGTCTCCTGCACTGGCAAGCAGGTTCTCTGCCACTTTGTCACCTGGGAAGCCATCGTGTGTACTTACGGTGAAATAGGTTTCCAGCAGGAGCGGTGTCTGGTTTGTCTGTCCTGATGGCTGACTCCTGGCAGCCTCCTTCCCTTTTCTTCCCTCTTGTGTGCTGCTGACTAAAGGATGAGGAAAGAGTCCATGTGGAAGGTAGTTCACTTTGAGTAAGTGTCAGAGTCCTCAGAGCATGCCCATCCAGACAGTTGGTGTCTGAGTAACCTTGTGGAAGATTAAAAGTCCTCTCCTTGATTTGAGAGTCTAATTGGGAGTAAAAAAGTAAGGGTCATGGATTATTATGAGTCTTCACCACATTTCTCATTGATTCATCACTCTTCTCATATTTCTCCTGATCTCATCCAGGAAAGCTCATCCCTGGATAAAGCTAAGTGGCATGCATCATCCTGTGTACAGTTCTTCTTCCTGCCCATAAAGAACTACAGGTTTTCTGAAGGCAGAAGAATTTTCTTCTTCATGATGGTCATTACTATGGCTCATATTTGGTTTTGTTTCCCTCGGGTGTTTGGCACTAATAGTGGTATTAGTCATGTTCTAAAAAGACGCTTACTCCTTGGAAGAAAAGCTATGACCAACCTAGACAGCATATTAAAAAGCAGAGATATTACTTTGCCGACAAAGGTCCATCTAGTCAAGGCTATGGTTTTTCCAGTAGTCATCTTTGGGTATGGATGTGAGAGTTGGACTATAAAGAAAGCTGTTGTTGCTGTGTCATTTCAGTCATGTCCAACTCTGTGCGACCCCATGGACTGCAGCCCACCAGGCTTCTCCGTCCATGGGATTCTCCAGGCAAGAACACTGGAGTGGGTTGCCATTTCCTTCTCCAATGCATGAAAGTGAAAAGTGAAAGTGAAGTCGCTCAGTCGTGTCTGACTCTTAGCGACCCCATGGACTGCAGCCTACCAGGCTCCTCCGTCCATGGGATTTTCCAGGCAAGAGTACTGGAGTGGGTTGCCATTGCCTTCTCCCAAAGAAAGCTGAGCACCGAAGAATTGATGCTTTTGAACTGTGGTTTGGAGAATACTCTTGAGAGTCCCTTGGACTGCAAGGAGATCCAACCAGCCCATCCTAAAGGAAATAAGTCCTGAATATTCATTGGAAGGACTGATCCTGAAGCTGAAACTCCAATACTTTGGCCCCTGATGTGAAGAGCTGACTCACTGAAAAAGACCCTGATGCTGGGAAAGATTGGCGCGAGGAAAAGGGGATGACAGAGGATGAGATGGTTGGATGGTATTACCTACTCAATGGGCATAAATTTGAGTAAACTCCTGGAGTTGGAGATGGACAGGGAGGCCTGGCGTGCTGCAGTCCATGGAATCGCAGAGAGTCTGACATGACTAAGCAACTGAACTGAACTGAGTCATGTTCTGGAGTTGTCAGATCTCTAACCTGAGAACCTCAGAGTTAGGCATTAAATGGCTTTCATGGCAAAAGATTTAAGGTGTATTTGCCAGGATGGAAAAATGACCGTAAAGTCATAGTGGTTGAAAACACCTGTCTTTAAGCTGTTTTGCGTTGTAGCAGTTTTAGGGCAAATTTTAAAGATTCGCCCTAAGAAATGGTAAAAGTTCATTTAAAATTCATAAACTGCACTCCAGTGTCTCTCAGTGCACCACATATGATTGCTATCAAGATTGCTATCAAATGTCTTGAGCAGACTGATTATATACTGTTTAACACACATCCTTTGTAATGGTGTTTCAGATAATACAAGACTGACTTGTTCTGAGTACAGTAGGGACCCCCTTCTTCTGAGAAAATATGTTCCGAGACCCACAGTGGATGCCTGAAATCAGGGATCATGCTCTACCCTGTATGAATGTTCTTCCTCTACACACATACCGAGGATAAAGCTCAACTTACAAATTAGACACAGAGATTAACGGTTGTTGTTGTTGCTCTTGTTCAGTTGCGAAGTCATGTCCAGCTCTTTGCAACTCCGTGGACGGCAGCATGCCAAGCTTCCCTGTCCCTCACCATCCCCTGGAGTTCGCCCAAGTCCACATCCATTGAATCGGTGATGCCATCCAACTGTCTCATCCTCTGTCACTCACATCCTCCTGCTTTCAGTCTTTCCCAGCATCAGGGTCTTTCCAGTAAGTTAGCTGTTCACATCAGGTGGCCAAAGTATTGGAGCTTCAGCTTCAGCATCAGTCCTTCCAATGAGTATTCAGGGTTGATTTTTTTAAGGATTGACTGGTTTGATCTCCTCACTGTCCAGTGCAGTCTCCAGAGTCTTCTCCAACACCACAGTTCGAAAGCATCCATTCTTCTGTGCTCAGCCTTCTTTATGGTCTGATGCTTACATCCATACATAACTACTGGAAAGAGTAACAGTAACAATAATAAAATAGAACAATCACAACAATATCCTGCAATAAAAATTGTGTGAATGTGGTATTTCAGAATACCTTATTGTACAAATTTAATATTTTTTCCATCTTAATTAAATGCTTATCACACACCATGATAGCCAAACGTTTGCAGTTTGAGATGTGCCAGCAAAGCTAGCACAAATCTTTTTCCCTTCTTCTCAATTTCATTGATAGAAGATTCATTCTTATTGCAGATTTTAGCAACCTCAGCGTACGGTTTTTCCTCTTTATTAAGTTGAAAACTTTTACCTTTTCACTTAAAGGAAAAACTTTATGGCTTATCTGTGGCAGATCTGAATTGCCCTTGTCCTTTGGGGCTGTGATTAAGTAAAATAAGAGTGAGTTGAACACAAATCCTCGGATACCATGGCAGTTGATCTGATAACCCAGATGCTACTCAATATCTCCAGACATATATGCTGGACAAAAGGGTAGCTGACAGACCGAGACAGCGACAGATTTCATCAGGCTACTCAGAGCAGCACACAATTTAAAATTTATGAATTTTTTTTATTTCTAGAATTTTCCATGTAATATTTTTGGACCATGGTTGAACCTTGGGTTGCTGAAACCTCAGAATGCACGATCATGGATAAGGGGACACTGTTATATTTAGCCTGAAATGACTCACGAGAGCTGTTGTTCCCTGTCCACATAGAGGTGGACTGCCCAGCTAACGAGATGGGTGTTTTTCCTATGCTCTGTGTTGTTCTAAGATCCTCTTCCGAAGTCTTCATTTTTAATGATGACTTTGACGTCTTTTGATCTACATTCTATAGAATTTTGCATGCTGGTTTCAGTTGAGTTTTCATAAGGTTCAACTCAGAATCAGCGCTTTAAAAAGAAAAAAGATTGGATGGGGAACGGGCATCAAAAGATCTTAGAAAACAGTAAAGAAAATTAAAACCACCTGGTGAAACAAGTCTTTTAGTAGATTTGAAGGAGGCACACATAGCTGTTTTGAAGAAGTTTGTTGAGGGGTACAAATTAGAAATCAGTACATTAGTTCATTTTGGGGAAATGTTTTATGGGTAAAACATGATCCAGTATATTGTTAGACTTGTGTTACATGAACAGTTATATGGCTTCTGGTCACACGTGTGGCGTCTTATCCTCATGTTCCTCGTTGAAGATTATACATCCTAATTATGCTTTCCCAGACTTAAAAAGTCTGAGCAAAAGCAAGAAGAAGGTATATCCATCAGTGAGGAAGTACTGGGTACAGATGCATTACTCAGTTCTCCTCCTTTCAACACACAGTTATTGAGCATCACTCCTGCTTTCTCTTAGATCTCCCTTTCATAACCCTGGCCCTTGGTTTTACTTTTCAAAGATTCAGTTCCTCATCTGTTATGTAGGAACTGCAACAGTATGCATTTCATGGATTTGTTGGGAGGACTAAAAAGATAAACAGAAAAAGTCCTGAAATCAGCATCAGACTCATTGGAAAAGCTCTCACCATTTCAGTGCCTCTGAGCTGTCTTCTGTGGGTAGAAGAATGGCAGATGAAGCTCACACAAGTCTGAGGACATCAGAGTCCCTGAGAATGACACCTTACTGGACAAAAGTATCTACGTATTTCAGAGAGCTCTTGAAATAGTAGGTGCTCTGTCGCTCAATAGGGTCCAAATCTTTGCAGGTCCCGACTGTAGCCTGCCAGGCTCCTCTGTCCATGGAATTTTCCAGGCAAGAATACTGGGGTGGGTTGTCATTTCCTACTCCAGGGGATCTTCCCACCCCAGGGATTGAACTCACATCTCCCATGTCTCCTGCACTGACAGGCAGGTTCCTTACCACTGGTGCCATCTGAGAAGCCCTTTAGAGATAGTAAATGAGTATTTAAAAATAGTGTTTCTCAATTTTAACAAGTGAGGTGAGTGGATTTTCACTCACATTTTAACACTTCCAGTGTATTAAGCATTATATGGACCACTTTTATATGTATTTTCTCTTTTATTTCTTGCAATGGTATTTTTATTTTCTCCCACACGTGACAAATTGAGCTGTATCTAATACAAGGGTATGGTGGTTGATTTAGTCACTAAGTCATGTCCTACTCTTATGACCCCATGGACTGTAGCTTGCCAGGTTCCTCTGTCCAGGCGATTCTCCAGCCAAGAATACTGGAGTGGGTTGCCATTTCCTTCTCCAAATACAGCTCACTGGGAATTCATACATTGAGTTGAACATTTGGGTTAATATTTCTTTAGTGTGGTAACATCCTTTTTGACACTTTTATTAGAATTTTCAAGCCTTACATGTCAGGCTTTCTCACGAGACTGCAGCAGAGATGTCTGTCAGCACAGAGGTCTCATTTGAAGGCATGACTGGGGAAGGAGCTGCTTGCATGCTTATGTAGCTTTTGAAAGAACTCAGTTCTTTGTGGGTTGTTGGACTGAGAGCCTTGCTGTCGACTCTCAGCCGGAGGCCATCCTTAGTTCTCTGCCACTTGAATCTCTCTGTAGGTCAGCTCACCATATGGCAACTTCCTTCATCAAAGCCAGCAAGGAAGAGTCTGCTCACAAGGCAAAAATTAATTTTATGTCATATGATCATGGAAGTAGAATGCTTTATTCTATAGGTTAGAAGCAAGTCCCAATCCCATCCATGCTTATGAAGAAAGAGTTTATGAAGGGCATGAATACTAGGAACCACCAAGCTCCTCTTAGAATCTGTCCACCAGAGCTTCTTTCTCAGGAGAGCTCTCTCCACACAGTGACAGGGTAGACCAACAGCTCCTGTCTTACGTCATCATAAAGCTAGTGATTCTAGAGAAAACAGAGCCACTTACCTCCTTGTCATCCATATATGTACCTGTTCCTTACCAGTTAGGATTCTTGATGGAAAACAGAAATTAACTCTGGCATATTTAACCATGGAAAGATGTACTGGAAGGATGACAAGCAACTCCTAGAATTGTTGAGAAGAGTGAAGTATTGGGCTGGGGGAAGACCTGTGAGAACTGGATCGACCCTTGTGCCATTGTCACCGCCTCACTGCACTCTCAGCACTGTCTTCTCAAGATTAGGTGTGAGGTGTGTCTCACTGGCCATGTATCGGTCCCGTGTCTGTGCTCCAGCTGCCAGCAGGGGAGGTGAGGGGACATCTGCCCTGCATGGGCCTCCATCAAAGGTGGGACTGTGTATCTTCAACTGTGACAGTGCTCCTGAGATGAGCCCCTGTGGATCTCATGGCTTCACTGGGATTACGTTGTCCACCCAGATGTTCAGCCTAGTATGTTGTCTTACATAAACACATTCTACTCTAATGGGCGGTTTTCAGAACTGTTGCAGCTGGCGGTTCTTTGCCCTTGTTCAACATCAACTGTGCCTCACAGGCATACCAATAAAGCGGCTACAGGAGCAGCATGTGATGTCCATGGCATGTCTGGGTCTCTAAGTCGTGGTGAAGGTTGGGCATTTGTAATTTTGATTCAGACCAGATTTAACCACAAATGGAATTTACCTTTTCTGAAATTATAGGTTAGCTTTATGATCCAGTTTTCTTTCCTAATCTTTCTGTTGGATTTAGAGGCTCAGGGATTACCGTAGCTCTTTACTGTCTTCAGTTTTGACCATGTTTATATGACTCTCTTGAATACGTGGGTGTATTAGCTAAATTATCATGTTTTCCTAAGAACAAAAAACTTGTAAATCTTTTGAAGTAAGTTCACATGTTTCCTTGCACGTATTTTCAAAGCTATACCTACTCTCTTGCTGCTTTTCAGAATATATTAAGACCAACTTACCAAGAAGGGAAACAGATGTCACTTCTCTGGGGGTACATTGTAGGGTAAAGAGTCTTGCCAACACTCAAAATGTTTTTCTTGTTAGCCTGCCATGCCAGCTGAAATCTCATCATTAGAATTTGAATTTTGGCTTAAGATCAGTGGGCCTCAACCCCAACACATAAAATCACCTGGGGAATTAAAAACAACATAAATCAACAAGTAACCCAAAAACAGCAATGTCAGGATACCACTCGAGAACAATTCTGCAGAATTTCTGCGAGTGGTGTCCAAGGAACTATGACTTTGAAAATCTCTTTAAGAGATTCAGTTGAGTCGCCAGTCCAGGTTCAATGCACGATACTGGATGCTTGGGGCTGGTGCACTGGGACGACCCAGAGGGATGGTATGGGGAGGGAGGAGGAAGGAGGGTTCAGGATGGGGAACACATGTATACCTGTGGCGGATTCATTTCAATATTTGGCAAAACCAATACAATATTGTAAAGTTTAAAAATAAAGTAAAATTAAAAAAAAAAAAAAGTCTCAGTTGAGAGCTAGGATTGAGAGCCAGTGGATTAAAACTACCACCTGATAAGAGAAGCCTACCATTGGTGTTCTGGTATGTATAAGCACAGTGTAGAAGTCACCGCCACAGTTCCCAGCCAAGACTGTTCCTTGCTGTCCTTCTCTTCTTGTGTACCCCATAATGAACTGTCATTAATTGGGGTCATCTAAGCCAGTCTCTTCCTACAGCTTCAAAGAGCCCAACTACCATAGGGCCATGAGATTTCTATGACACTCCTTCTGAAAATACCTCTAAAAGGCTGATTTGCTTCATAACAGTAGCATATGTTAAAATCAGGCTATAAACAATCCCACTTCTCTTTCATTTCACATTTACTTTCTGGAGGTGATATGCACATAACCATTCATGTGGTATCCAGAAATATTTTCGTCTGTAGTAATAGCAGATGGCAGAGCATTTTCCTGTGCCAAGTTGCATTTACTCTGCCGCAGCACAGTGTGGAAGTGATCATGGCCTCTTTCAAATAGTCTGACTTCCCGTGTGCATTTCAGTTGTGGTGGGAAGTTTTCTTGCGTATCACTTCAATATGTTGTAGATTTACTTGGAATCCTTGGAATGTGTGCCTGGTGTAGTCACATGAAAAGTACTTTGAAAAATATTTTTGAAGCTTAATGATTAAAAGTCATCAATTCAACAAACATTTCGTAAGCATCTGCTGTGTACTAAGCTAGTGGTTTTCCACTAGGATAGGTGGTGTGGTCTCCAGGAAGGATGTTGGAAATTTACAGGGTTATTTTCAGGTATCATAATGATTAGTGGGGGAGCTACTGGCACTTGGTTTGTGAAGACCACAGGTACCAGCTGCCCTGCAGCCTGCAGGACTGTCCCCCTCAACAAGAATGTCCTGCATACACCACACCCCCATTCTGTTGAAAGGACTTTTATGTAGGTGAAAAACCTGTTTATGATTATCTGAGCCTGAAACCTAATTGTGCTTTTCATGTAAACACAAAGATTTTCTCTTTGGCATGGATTTAATAGGCAGTGACTTTTTCCAGGAAAATTGTAAATTGAATTGTAAATGTCACTTAAGAGAAGATTGTACTTTGCATTATTCAGAGTCAAAAGTCTCCCATAAAGTCACGTCACCAATGAAACCCTGCCCGCGGTGTTTGAGTCACAGAGAGCCCATCTGTCCCCACCTGCCTTTGTGAATCTCTCCTTCATGCAGATTCTGTACATGGGGGCAAACAAAGGATCACTTTGTGTGTCTTCTGGTGGTGGTGTGCCTGAACGTTTTTTTTAAAATCTCGTTTATTATTTTTGGCTGTGCTGGGTCTGCTTTGCTTTGTGAGGGCTTTCTCTACTTGTGGCGAGTAGGGGCTTCCCTTGTTGGGGAGCATGGGCTCTGGGGCACGGGGGCTTCAGTAGTCGCAGTGTGGACTCAGCAGTTGTGGTGCATGGACTCAGCTGCCGCACGGCTTGTGGAATCTTCCCGGGCCAGGAACTGAACCCATGTCCCCTGCATTGGCAGGTGGCTACTAATACTGAACCACCAGGAAAGTCCCTGAACATTTGTAATTCATAGTATTTTATTGTGTGATTTAAAATTTTCTAGTGTTTACAACTGGGGCGTTGAATTGAGATTGAGTATATGTGTTGTGTCTGTGTTTTTAAAAATGTGTGTATAGATATGTTATTTATAAATTCCATTACAAGAAAACAGAGTGAGCATTAAAGAATATTCGGGCTTGGGGGTCATTGGGTGTGATAGGGTTCGTAGCCAGTAGGTTAAGCAGCAGGGCAACGGCAGACACACCTGCAGACAAAGAAAGTCTTAAATGCTATCGTCTTAAAAACTCAGACGATACTCCAAGAGCCAAGAAGCCGCCCCTGCCTTGTCCTGAGGCAGCAGTCAAGGGTGATCAGGAAGGCTGTTTCACTCGGGCTCAGCTAGGCAAAGGGCACAGTGCATATTAAGCTGTGCGGAGTGGAATCAAGGCGTTTGCAAATGGCTCAAGCCTGGGATGGGACAGGGATTGAGGGCAGTGCAGAGCAGATGGAGAGATTTGGGGCAAATGGAACCTACTCAACAGTGATATGGAAGATATGAGAGAGGGAACCTAGGAGGTAGCCAGCTACATGAAGTGTCTGGTGAGGAAAAGAACACCAGCCTCACTTAGGGAATTACACTGACTCTAACATCTGTGCTCCAGTTAAGTGTACTGGGTTATTCATTTATTGTGTGTGTAATTTCACTTACCTGTTTTTCTCATTTAATTTGGCACAACTTCTCATTATGTTTTGAAGGAGATTTGAATAATAGCACAGTCTCTAAAGAACCTTATTAATGCTACAAAGCTAGTGATCTTGATTTCCATCTGGAGGTCAACTTGGAAACACTAGCATGTGCCAAATGGAGGAAGCTTTCTTAACAATTTACCTCAACAGCAAAAATAGTTAGATTTATCCACCACATCAATGAGAGAAATGTTGTCTTTTAAACAAGAACCTTGTCCAGTTACTGTTTTCTTTATATATTTTTAAAAAATAATGACATTCTTCCCAAGGTAGCTCAGTGGTAAAGAATCTGTTTGTCAGTGTAGGAGACATAGGAAAATACAGTTTTGATTCCTGGGTTGGGAAGATGCCCTGGAGGAGGAAATGGCAAGCCACTCCAGTAATTTTGCCTGGGAAATTCCGTGGACAGAGAAGCTGGCTCCAGTCCATGGGGTTGCGAAGAGTTGGACATGACTGAGCACCCAGCAACATAGTAAAAACACTCTTTTAAGAAATTTGGAACAAAGAAGCAGGGATATTCGTTTCCCCCATATTATTGGTTGCTATTTCTATGTATCTCCTATTTTTAGATATGTATATGTGTATTTGTGTGCGTATAATGCATCAGAACCAGGGCTTCCCTGGTGGCTCAGACAGTAAAGATTCTGCCTGCAATGCAGGAGACCTGGTTCGATTCCTGGGTCAAGGAGGACCCTGGAGAAGGGAATGGCTGCCCACTCCAGTATTCTTACTTGGAGAATCCCATGGACAGAGGAGCCTCATATGTTATATACTTAAAGCTATAATATCATGGCCCTATGTATACAGATATTCGAGGAGTCAAGTAAAGTTAAATATATGAATTTTGAATCATTCTTCCTCTCAATTTCCAACTTGGTATCCAACTATCTAGTGAACACTCCCCTCAGTATTTCTGTTTAATTGTCTTGCAGGCATCTCAGAGTAAACACATCAAAATGGAGCTCTTAGATTCTCCCCCTTCGCTCCCCTTTTTCTCTGGTTTTCCCCATCTTAGTAGGTAGTTCCCTCATCTGTCTCATTACACAAGCCAGAAGCCTAGCTTTCTCCCTTTTCCTCACCCCCTGCACTGAATGTATCAACAAATCCTTTATCTTGGCCACCAAATAGACCTCAAGCCATTCTTTTCCTCTCCATGCTTACTGCTCCCACCCTCTTCCAAGCTGCTGCCTCTCACTGAGCTACATTAGCCTCCTTCCTGGTATGCTGACACTTGATAGTCTGCTCAGCAGACAGAATAGATCACTGTTAAGAATTCTCCTTTTTAAACTTCTCTGGTGGCCTCCCAATGTACTTATGAAATAACCCAAATTCCTCCACATGGCACATAAGGCCTATAGGACTTAACTTTTACCTGTTTTTCTAAATTCATCTCATGCTGAAATTCATGGTTTCCATCATCTCGCTATATTCAGCCACCTCATAGCCATCTCAGTGTTTTTAAAACACCAAGTTCTTCCTTCCCTCAACGTTCTTCCATATGTACTTTTCCCTGCCAGAGGCTCCCATCCTCGCCTCGTGGCCTGCCAGCTTCAAATCCTGTGTATGTCACTTTAAATGCCACTTAAGGAGCCATCCCAGACCACCCTAGGGAAAGTGGAGTCACTTCCCTACACTTAACACAATTTACAGTTAGTGTGGGTGTGGGTGTCTGTTTCCCCCACCAATTATAAGCCCTGTGAGGCAGTGACTGTCTTGTTTATGTAGTAGTCAGTCAATAAGTATTTGGTGAATGAACGAATGCTACTTCCTTGAACCAGCTCGTGGGATTCTCTTGCCGCCAGGCTAAGAGACGTGGACTTGAGAGCCAAGGAATTGCTTGGTATCATCTATTATATTGGAAGTGCTTGTGCAAGAGAGGCTCCTCCAACCTTTGTCATGCTTATTTTTGTCTGGGTCTTGTTTGTCTGGGACTGAAGTAAATGTCAGCAGTCAGCTCCCAGCTCTATGTTTGAGGTTGGTGCCATGTTTATCAAACCAACATGGAGACTAGAGATTGCATTACCTTTAAGGAGATATAATACTGGAAGGAGACTAGTTTTTCCTTCTGAGGCCACAGCGAGCTGGAGAGGGCATGAGGAAGTTATGGTGAGAGACACACAGTTCAGGCATCTCCCAAAGTGCCATTGCTAAAGAAACAGTCTGGCTGTGGTTGAACAAAGCATCACAGATAGAAAACAGATGGTTTAAGAACAGGGTATCTTGGGAAGAAGCCATCTGATCAAGATTTTCCATAGTGATGTTCATTAAAGCTGAAGAATTCTTGCTACATCTTGTTTCTGTCATGGCAGTCAGGGGCCTTTTATTAAGATCCCCAGACCTTCTGATCCACTCAGTCCCTGCCTGGTAGTAACTGCTTTTACAGGAGGAAATTCTGGAACATCCGGTACCAGAGGCCACTTCTACCTGACTGTCTTTAACCCTACCTTACCATCTTACCTTGTCCAAGACCAGGTCTCCATCAAGTTGCATCCTTAATGAGGTCTTTTGCTGTTCATCCATGGTGAGATCACGTCTTAGAGTAATTCATTGCCTGCTTTCTGAACTGTGCCTGAGAGGATCACCTCTGCAACTGTGGGCAGAGTTTGCCATTTAACAGAGGTCCTGTAGAGCTTGTCCTGGCTTCTGATCATAACTTTAGTTTTGATTCTTCAACAGCGCGTGTGACATTTGTATAACTGCTTAGCTCAGCCTGTTAAAGGAGTGGGGATCAGCCGAGGCTGGCATAGTAGGAAAGAACACTGTCTGCTGGTATTAATAATATTGTCTGCATATCGTCTGTGGAACTAAAATCCACAATAGTATCTTTTCTTCAGCTTTATTGAGAGGTAATTGACCTTTGATCCACAATAGTATCTTAGTTTTGCTCCCAAATTATCTTTCCACTATTACTATTCCTTACATGTAGCAACATTGATTTGATATTTGCTTTTCATATTTTTTTTCAGTTTTTTTCTATAAACACGTATTGAACCCCCACTCTGTGCTCAATACAGAAGTGCTGCATCGCTGGAGGTCCACAGGATGAAAAACAATGAAGATTTTTCCTAACTATAGAACGACATGAGACCTCAGGTTGAAAAAGCAACAGCAAATCTCAAGGAGGGAATTAAACCAGTTTACAGCTGGATTGGTCCACAATGGCAGTAAATCTAACATAAAGAGGAAATCTTAAAGGCTGAGAGAAGAGCCAGATCACCTATAGAAAAATGACTGTCCAATGGTCAGAGCATTTCTTAGCAGCAGTAGTAGATTCAGAAATAGGACGTTCTTGAACAAAAAGACTGGCAGAATTTTTTACTCTCTGACTTGAACTGAAAGAATTGCTAAAAGTTGGATTTTAGAGAGAAAGAAATTGATCCCAGATGTAGGTTCCACCATGAGAGAGCAATGGGCCAACAAAGAAGTTGGACATGTTCATAAACTTAAATGATCTAAGGAAATGGCTGCCTCTGTGTTAGGATTTGAATACAAACAAAATGTTTTTCCAATTGAGGATGTAACTGCTTAGACTTAGTGCCGGTATTGGAAATTCTTCTGTTTGTGATGAATTGTTTTCAGGCAAGGATTTTTAATCAGAGGTCCATGGATAGGATTCAAGGCATCTGTGAACTTCTTAAAATGATAAGTGACATACCTTGTGAATGTGGAGTCTTTCCGCAGACAGGACCCATGGCGTTTATCAGACATTTAAAGGGATTTAGAACCTGGACAAGCTAAAGGACTACTGGATTATTGTATTGTCCCCCCGTTAAGAAGAAATTATATCAGCACTTAACTCTCCCTGACAGTGAGATCAGAGCATCTGGATTTGAATATCGGATCTGTCAGTTACTTTGCAGAACCACTGAGACCCTGGACAGGTGATTTGCCTTCTGTCTGTAGTTCACACAGCACACAACCTGTGTGGCCACACACAGCAGTGGTATATCTGGCTCTTGTGACCACATCTCACCATCACAGTCAATGTTTGACTATAGCTGTTAGGATTTTCTAAAGAGTCCCTCTTGAGCTATGAGAAGAAACAAAACTTCTAAGTCATCAATTTTTGGCTATAATAATAGACTTAGTGCTGTTGTTCTGTTCAGTGAACACATGGTTTGTGTAATATGTTGTCCAAGTGTGCAGGAGTGAGCACGGGGAGGAAGTGTGTGTTCAATCATTGTCTCTCCCAGTGAAACTTGATACTAAAGCAGCTATTCACTGGTGACCGGTGTTACTTGTGCTTTTAGAGTGTAGTTGTACTGTAGGTCAGATGTGTGCGTTTGTGTGTTAATTTTAATTCTACTTCTCCGCTCCTTCAGGAGTTGTTTACTAAGAACTAGAGTTAGGCCACTCACCAATGCTGCTGATGCTGTACCAGCTGTGGTCATGGATGCAGAGTTGAGGACAGCGGTTCCGTCTCTGAGGAATTGCCATAGATTAGGATGGAGGAGACAAGGTCTCCACCAAATCCTCACGCCAGCCTGAGATCTTCTCAGGCTGTTCCTAAAAGCAAAGTTTCCCCAGCCTGCCACCTGGGGTGTCAGCCAGCAGGTATAAGTAAGAGCAGAGAAGAGTGTACCTTCTAGGAGGGCTGCTGTGGAGCTCGGGGAGCCTCAGATGTCAAAAATGTTGAAACATCTGTTTAGCATGTGTCATTATGATCCTAGTAACACAGTCTGTTTCTAAAGCTGTGACATTTGACATTCCCAGCCACTAATTAGAGAGCCCAGGTATGTCTTCTTCCCTCAAAGCCCCAGGCCTCCTTTATCCCTGCCTCCTTCCCAGCACTCCCAGGGGCCGGGATAAAGTGTCCTAATCCTAGGACTGGGCTGCCCCATCCTACTGGGGAGAAGGTAGCTCCCAGCTCCACTTCCGTTTCCTGTCTGCACGTCTGTTTCCTCTCTCATGACATGGGTATCTCTTAGAAGGCGAAGGGCAGTGGTTTGTCAAACAGTTACCTATAGCATGGAGCAGGTTAACTCACCTCTTGAGACAAGCATGTGATTCCTCTGTCATGGATGGCATCGTTACCTTTTCTGTGTATAATATTGAGACTTTCTCAGGGGTTGGTTGTTTATGTTAGCTATGCTGTGTGCAGCAGGTGGGATCTTAGTTTCCTGACCAGGAATCAAGCCTTCACCCACTGCATTGGAAACGTGGGGTCTTAACCACTGGACCACCAGGGAAGTCCTGAGAGGTTCTCAGTTTTGACTGAATAAGATCATAAGCTCTTCTTGTTTTTTATTTTAAAAGAAAAACACTTCTGTATAGCTTAAATGAAATGATAAGGACAGTAAGAGTATTGAGATGAGACTTTAGTGGAAAATGCTGAATTTAGGCAGATAATGAGATCAAATTGCCAACGTCTGCTGGATCATGGAAAAAGCAAGAGAGTTCCAGAAAAATATCTATTTTTGCTTTATTGACTATGCCAAAGCCTTTGACTGTGTGGATCACAATAAACTGTGGAAAATTCTGAAAGAGATGGGAATACCAGACCACCTAACCTGCCTCTTGAGAAATCTGTATGCAGGTCAGGAAGCAACAGTTAGAACTGGACATGGAACAACAGACTGGTTCCAAATAGGAAAAGGAGTATGTCAAGGCTGTATATTGTCACCCTGCTTATTTAACTTCTATACAGAGTACATCATGAGAAACGCTGGACTGGAAGAAACACAAGCTGCAATCAAGATTGCCAGGAGAAATATCAATAACCTCAGATATGCTGATGACACCACCCTTATGGCAGAAAGTGAAGAGGAACTAAAAAGCCTCTTGATGAAAGTGAAAGTGGAGAGTGAAAAAGCTGACTTAAAACTCAACATTCAGAAAACTAAGATCATGGCATCTGGTCCCATCACTTCATGGGAAATAGATGGGGAAACAATGGAAACAGTGTCAGACTCTCTTTTTGGGGGCCCCAAAATCACTGCAGATGGTGACTGCAGCCATGAAATTAAAAGACACTTACTCCTTGGAAGGAAAGTCATGACCAACCTAGATAGCATATTGAAAAGCAGAGACATTACTTTGCCAACAAAGGTCTGTCTAGTCAAGGCTATGGTTTTTCCTGTGGTCATGTATGGATGTGAGAGTTGGACTGTGAAGAAGGCTGAGTGCTGAAGAATTGATGCTTTTGAACTGTGGTGTTGGAGAAGACTCTTGAGAGTCCCTTGGACTGCAAGGAGATCCAACCAGACCATTCTGAAGGAGATCAGCCCTGGGATTTCTTTGAAAGGAATGATGCTAAAGCTGAAACTCCAGTATATTGGCCACCTCATACGAAGAGTTGACTCATTGGAAAAGACTCTGATGCTGGGAGGGATTGGGGGCAGGAGGAGAAGGGGACGACAGAGGATGAGATGGCTGGATGGCATCATTGACTCGATGGATGTGAGTCTCAGTGAACTCCGGGAGTTGGTGATGGACAGGGAGGCCTGGCGTGCTGCGATTCATGGGGTCACAAAGAGTCGGACACGACTGAGTGACTGAACTGAACTGAATGAAACATAGTCTCTGGTCTGCTAGCCTCCCTTCCTTAGTTATTTGTATTGTGATTATAGCTTAGACTTCTACAAACCCATTTAGAGAGACAAAAAATTCATTTAAGTATGTTGTTGTTTTCTGACTCTCTGTGACCCCATGGACTGTAGCCAGGCTCCTCTGTCCATGGATTATCCAGGCAACAGTTCTGGAGTGGACTGCCATTTCTTCCTCCAGGGGATCTTGCCGACTCAGCGACAGAACCCAGGTCTCCTGCATTGGCAAGGCAGATTCTTTACTGCCGAGCCACCAGGGAAGCTTAATACAAAATATACGTCTTTTTTTTTTTTTTTTTTTTTTTTTACTATATTAACTATTATGCTCTAATTTATAAATGAGGTTTAAAGCTGATTGTTTAATAGGTTGGGATTTAAAATTGACATTTTCTCCCATATCATGTTATAGCTGTATAACTTATCATAAAGATTTGCTTGAAAAGTTTCAAAGATATTGATGTATTTTATTCTCTTCAGTTAAATTGAAGTTACTGTTTTTAAAATTTTGATTCTGGCCTCTTCTTTGCTCAAACCACCACTTTCTTTGCCATTCCTCTAACTAGTTGGAGAGTTTATTTGCCTAAAAATAGAATAAAATAAGTACAGTTTGGTTTTTTTTTTTTTTTTTTTTTTGGAAAATCTAAAGGAGAGCACAGTTAATATTGTTCTTCCCTGAAAATGGGAAACTGACTGTCTGATCCCATGTTTTTATTATCAGGTCACACATGCTGTTAGTTAGAGATATTTGATGAAAATAACAGCTATCCTTAAGGAATGATTATGTGTATGTGTGTGCACACATGCATGCCCACATGTGGTGTGACCTTCAGTGTGTGTAGACGTATGCAGAGCCTTGTTTGGGCAGTAGTGTGATTGAGTTGGCTATTGGGCAGGACTGTCCTGACTACACAAGGCTTCCTTTCATCTTTTTCTCTGAAGTGCTCCCTTGTCTGTTTCTTTCCTGTGAGCCAGCAACTCTCCCTGGCCCTGAGACCGTGGCAGTTACTTGCGGCTGCCTCACTTGTGGCGTTAAGGGCCTCTTGCCCCTGTCCTTTGCTGCCATGGTCACAAGGTATATTGGATTTGATTCTACATCTCACGAGGGTGACGGCATCAGTGGCATGGCTCAGTCCCTCCCGTGCCACAGCCATCTGAGGCTGAAGGTACAACGACTTTAAATTGCCTTCTGCTCTTCTTGCTGAAACCATCCTGGGACACTGGAATCATGCATTCCACACATATTTGGGTGTCTGTCCTGTGCCTGGCACCATCCTAGGTGTGCGAGATACCCCTGTGTAAACCACAAAAGTCCCCGTGCTCTTGGAGTTCACATCAGCTCCTTGGTAACTTTCAAAGGAAGAGGAACCCTTCACCTGAGATGTGAAGAGTTTTTATGATGGGGTACTCTTCAGTTTAGCCTTGGGGTCACCAGTGAGCTCTTGAGGGGTATGGCAGTGGGCTGTGGGGGTGGGTTTAGTAGGAGATGAGGATGGAGAGAAGAGATGGGCAGGGCCATGAGTGGGAAGGCCTTGAGCACAGGCTAAAGTGTCTGTAAGCAGAGGAGTCAGTGACCCCCTACAGGATGGCCGTGACATACAAGACCTCACCTCTGTTTGGGGGAAAATAACTGATGGAGGGCGTGGGCTGCACAGAGAGCAGGAGCTGGGGGCGGCAGAAAGCCAGGCTGGATGATCTTCAATTTACTCTTTTTACTCATTCAGCATATACTTAGCTGGGGCTTGCCTTGTATTTATATTTAGAAGCAATTGCTAATCTTAGACGCTATTTTAAGAAGAGTGGAACCGATTTAAAGCTCTGTCTCATCTTTCAAGCTTGAAGTTTACATTTTGGGGTTTTGGGGGGGCTGAGGGACTGAAAGATCCACATTTATGTGAGGGGTGCGGAAGAGGATGGACATCTCAATCTCTTCTGCAAAGTTTCTCTTGCTCTTTGCCTCCCTCGTCAGGGTGGGAATACTGTAGCTGTCTAATCTGCAGTGAACACAGGTAACACCTGTCCCTCACAGTGGCTGACTAATTCAAGATTTAATTCAGAGGAAATGAATTTCATTGATACTTCCTAATAAGAGCTACAGACATAAAACTGGAAGAAGTATAATGGGTTGTCTTGACAAAAACGCTTCTGCTGCCCTGAAGGAGCCAGCTCACTTCTCTTGGTCAAGGAGGGAGATTGCCTTTTAAACCTGTTATGTTTGTTATTCACTGTACTTTTTTTTTTATTGTAAGGTAGGAAGTGATGTCCTTGGGACTGAGTTAAATGCTGCTCCGCATGAAAGATGTGATGCAGAACCAGAGCCTGCCAACTGTGACTAACTGACATGCCCCTGGCCATTGAGAAGACAGTGTGTAGTCTGCAGCAGAGCAAACACTCACGAAGGTCCTCCTTCTCTCCTAGGACTTCCTTTGCCGGGCATCTGGCTGGAATTCTTGTTGGACTGATGTACACTCATGGGCCTCTGAAGAAGATCATGGAGTTGTGCACAGGTATGGAGAACAGGGCTTCTCCATTGGCTCAATGGTAAAGAATCCACCTACCACAACGCAGGAGACACGAAAGACACTAGTTCGTTCCCTGAGTTGGCAAGATCCCCTGGAGTGGGAAATGGCAACCCGCTCCAGTATTCCTGCCTGGAAAATTCCATGGACAGAGGAGCCTGGTGGGCTGCAGCCCATGGGGTGGCAAAGTCAGACACGACTGAGGAACTGAGCACACAAGCACAGAACACCTTTGGCTTGACTAGTTGGAAGTTCATCTTCATTCTAATGGGAATAAAAGCAACCCCAAGTTTCCCTGTGATTCAACTTAGGAAGTCCCTAATAGGCTCTTTTTACACTAAGAGGTGAACCAGCTGGCGCTGGTCCTCTCATGGTCCAAAAAGGAGACTGAAAACCCCAGTTTTAAACCTGATGCTTTCTTAGGGGACAAATGAAGTACACACTTACACCCACAGCGTTATTGCCACTCACCAAAAACCACTATTTCCTTGAAATTCATAGAACTAAAGCTGGTTTAAAATATGCTTTCTTCTGTAATATTCCATGAATTCAAAGTGCAAGGCAAAGTTAAAAAAAGAAAGACAAATCTGTATTGAAGTACAAGGTCAGTATTTTAAACAATTCAGAATGACCACTAGGTCCTTGGCAGGCAAGACATATATTCATGGATGGCCAAACCAAGTCTGTTTTTCCTGAAGCGTGGCTCCTGCTTTTTAATTTAAAAAATTATTTCCCTTCTAATTGCTGCTCAATGAAAATACTTTATTTTACTTAGGAAACCTATAACTTTTTTGGCTCTCTTAATTGGAAATGCTATACTAGTCATGACTTATAAGGAAACTGTTTTGCAAACACTTGTTCTATAGACCATATGAGTTCCAATATTTCATCTTTTACTCATGGGGAATCTTCTGAGACTATTTTACCTTCTCTTAAACCATAAATAATTTGTTTTCACTATTTGTGCTAATAACTGGTATTCTTGCAAACCATATAATATTCATGATATTAGAAAGCTTTCTAAACATTGTCCCCTTGCCTTTATTAGCTGGTTGTATTCACTTTTGGGCGATTTTTACAGACTGTGTTGCATCCACGCAAATTTTTATTTTCCTACCTTTGCATCTTACTGTTTTTCTGGTGTGTGTACCTGGAGGAGGCAGCAGGAGCTTCCTGTATTGAAAATGTAGGGTTTTATTATATTTTTAATACAACGTAATTAATGGAAATCCAGATATGAGTTTTGTTGCCCAAATGTCCTCAGTGCTGATACAGGAAAAGAAATGATTCTTGGGAATCTAGTATTTTGTTTCCTTTTTGTGTGTGTGTGTCTGAGGATTAAGTGGTTAAGTAAAGCTTTCTTACAGACATATTATGAAATTTAGGCAAATGTTTTGTTTTTAAAGAGGATTTCCCCCATAATTGTAACATTTTAACTTTTACTTTCCTCCCTGAAGCCTCGCCTGTTTTCTAAGGAGACTTATTTTTATATCATTCTATTTTCAGTATAATAAGTAGAAAATTGAATACTAGAAGTTGAAACATTTCAATGCTGTTCGCAAATAGCCTGCAATCTCTGCCTTTTTTCCGGTAAAGCAGGAGAAAGATCTAGAGTGATTTGAGAACTAAGGTGACACAGGAGCCCTGTGGAAAATACATGAAAGCTGCTGTCTGGTAGCTCCTGGGAAAGGAGCATCACACTGAAGGTGTCCCCTGTTACTCTTCCCTCTCCTTTCCTTCACCAGTGCTGAATTTTCTGTCCTGTGTTTAGGGGTAAGAAACAGGAAAGTCCGTTAGGAAGGCTAAGAACACGGCTCACGAACACCCTTGTTATGGGGCATGTTCTCTCTATAGCCAGAGCATCTCTACTTGTACAGAGATCTCAAAGACCAAGCTTGGTCCCTTAGAAGGCAGAGACCATCTTATGTCGTCAGGAACCTTAAGGAACTTCAGAGAGTATAAGTTAGAGTTTCATTGTCCCCACCACATTGTGTTCCCTGTAGGACTAACCCCAAACAAAAGAGAATATATTTTAATTGTTCAGAACTTATTTATAATGACTTTGAGCTTTGTTGCAAAGAAGCTAATAATTGTTGGAAAGGCTGGTAGTTACAGCTTTAGGGCTATTCTGTTCTATCAGACAACATGTCTATTTTTATTCCAGTACCATCCTGTTTTGTTGACTATAGCTTTATAGTATACAATGGGCTTCCCAGGTGGCTCAGTGGTAAAGAATCTGCCTGCCAGTGCAGGAGACAAAGAAGACACAGGTTCGATCCCTGGGTCAGGAAGATCCCCTAGAGAAGGAAATGGCAACCCACTTTACTAATCTTGCCTGGAGAATCCCATGGACAGAGGAGTCTGGCGGGCTACAGCCCAAGGGGTTGCAAAGAGCTGGGCACGGCTCCGTGACTGGGCACACACATGTGCACATACTGTTTTGTTTACTGTAGCTTTATAACATCCATCGCAGTCAGGAATTGTTAAGACAGCTATCATCAAAAAGACAAGAGATAACAAAGTTAGGTGAGGATGTTAGTGAGAATGTGTAGCGGTGCAGCCACTATGGAAAATAGCATGGAGGGTCCTCAAAAAATAAAAAATAGGACTACTGTATGATCCAGGAATCGCACTTCTGTGTGTATTTCCAAAGGAAATGAAATCAGCGTCTCGAAGATCTATCTGTACTCCCATGTTCCTTGGGGCATTTGTTCACTATAGCCAATATAGGGAAACATCCCAAATGTGTGATGAGTGGGTGAAGAAAATGTGGTATGTGTGTATATATAATGGAGTATTACCAGTCATGAAAAGAACTCTAATCCTGTTTTTGATAAAGTGGGTGAACCAGGAGGACATTGTGCTAAGTGAAATAAGCCAGATAATTAAGTATGTTGTCACTTACAATGTGTGAAATCTAAAAACGATGA
The DNA here is from genome assembly GCF_029378745.1 of Bos indicus. Taxonomy (NCBI): domain Eukaryota; kingdom Metazoa; phylum Chordata; class Mammalia; order Artiodactyla; family Bovidae; genus Bos; species Bos indicus. Next base: position 115,050,043 of record NC_091761.1, read on the forward strand.
ACTCACAGAACCAGAGAGTAGAACAGTGGTTTCCAGCGGGTAGCATGTGGGGTAAATGCAGAGATGTTGGTCAAAGGATACAAGCTTTCAGTTATAAGATGAGTAAGTTCTGGGGATGTAATGTTCAGCATTGTGACTATAGTTAATAGCACTTTATTAATATTTGAAATAGTACTTGACATTTACTAAGAGAATAGATCTTACATTTTCTCATATATATACACACACAATGGTAAGTATATAAAGTGATAGATGTGTTAATTAACATAATTGTGGTTATCATTTCATAATATATATGTATATTAAATCATTCCATTGTACACCTTTTAAAAAAATCATGACCAACCCAAACATGTACAATTTTAATTTGTTAATCATACCTCAGTAAAACTGGCAATAGGGGTCAGGGCAGAGCCTATGGCTACAATTAAAATGTTTTTTTTTCCTTCATTTTTAGGCATTTTCCCATCCAATAGTGATTACCCAGGACAGCAGTACTACTTTAATAGTTCAGGTAAGTAACTTTATTTCATTTAATACAGTTTAACTTGTTTTTAAAAATTATACTGTTTGTTACTACAGAGCTCCTGTAAGGTAATATGGGTAAACCCATATTATTGCTATTGGAGAGTACACCAGACATTAGGTCCTTGTACCTCTAATGTTACTGGAAGCTAGACGGGGACACTGTCCAGGGAGCATATTTGGGTGCATGGTTAAGGAAGGAGGGAACTCCAGCAAGAAAATGTTAAATGATTGGTTTGAGGTTTCTCAGACATGTTAAGATATATATGAGAAACAGGCCCCTTGATACTCAGCCTAAGAGACCATTCACTGGCTAAGTGTTAGAAGTTACTTTCATATATATATAGTTCTCCACAGTCCACTCCACTTACATATGCAGGAAGAGTCACATTTACTGTAAGAAGCTAAGATAGGCATTCCTTTAACAGTTAAAGAGGAGAAGGTATTTTTTTCTAGAGGTCTTTGTAAATAGGTAGAAAGGATTTCCTATTGAAGCATATGACCTTTTTTAAGCTAAAGCCCTTACATTCCAGCCTGGCAAGGCTGCACTGTAATATCCTGAATCGGTACCAGCAGACAAGCGTCGAAGAACCTAAGCACCAGAGGCAGTGGGTGGCTTTACAGTCCTGCCTGTTGAGAACCACTGTAACTTAAATCTGGGGTCAGCAACCTTTCCTGTAAAGGGCCAGGTAGCTACTGTTTGAGAGTTTAAAGGCTTTGTTGACCATATGTAGTTTCTATTTCAACGAGGCAACCTGTCGTCATAGTGTGACGACGACCATACACTGTTCTGTCACTCAGTCGTGTCCTGTTCTTTGTGACCCCGTGGCCTCTAGCATACCAGTCTCCTCTGTCATGGAATCTTCCAGGAAAGAATACTGGAGTAGGTTGCCATTGCCTCCTCCAGGGGATCTTCCCAACCCAGGGATCGAACCTGAGTCTCTGCATCTCTTGCATTGGCAAGTGGGTTCTTTACCACTAGTGCCACCTGGGAAGCCAACCATATACTGTTCATAAGCAAGGGTCCTTAGTTGTGTTCCAGTAAAACCGTATTTATAAAGACAGGCAGTGGGTTGTATTTGTACTCCTACTTGTAGCTTTTTGACCCCTGGATTAAATGATACAAGTACAAAGAATTGTGTAGCTAGATATATATCGGTGCTTTTGCTTTGTTCTCCCATACAGTGCTCTGACCCTCAGTCTGGTTTACCCAGTAGCACCCTCTGAGTGGTCGTGTTGTGCACGTTTGTTAGACTGACCACTGCGGGAGAGAAAGAAAGAGCTATAGTCCTTGTCTCAGAGTTTATGACCAGGACTTGATGGTAGATGCCATACATTTGGAAAGGCAAAACAGTAGAAGCGAATAGGACTAATCTAGGTATAGAAAACAGAATGATGAACCATGGAATCGAGTAGTACAGAATAACATGATGATAGTTAATGTTCAACAGAATCTCCAGTTGACCCCAGGAAGATTTCCGGAGCTTTTTCTGTCCACATAGTTTTCTCCTTTGCTGTATTCCGCCCTGAAAATTCCAACTCTACTCAGGGAGCCAGCGGCATCCACCTATGTCCCTCCCTGCTCCCTGAACCACAGTCTAGAGAGTGCCTTCAGGCTCATTTCCTTTATTTCCCTTCTCTCAAGATTCAGAATCTTGAACTGCCAATTATACAATGCCCGAAAACATCCATCTCATATGTTTTCTCCCATCTTCTACTTGATTTGGTAGATCTAGTCCAGTCCCAGTTGCTCCTTCCTGGCAGAGGTAGGAGTCCATTTCAGAGATATTGATGAGTGCAGTCAGTGCTCAGCCTGGAAGGGAGGGAGCAGAGTTGCAGTTACTGGAGGTCATCCAGAAGAGGTGGAGTGCTGGGTCTTGATGAGTTAAGTAAGCATCTTTACTTGATGAAGTTAAGGAAAGCAATGAAAGGAAAGGGCTTTTCAGTTCTTTATGAAAAAGCCTGCCTGGAATTATCCAGAATGTAGTGGAATGCCACTGAATGATTTACTCAGTAGAATGATACTGTTAAGAGTTACAATCAAGATATGTTTTTGATGTAGTTGTAAAGGCTTGGATCATGATGGTCAAACTTGGCTGTTTATGTGAACCACCTGAGAAGCTTTTACAGTGTGTCCATGGCTTGAATTCAACCCAGACCAGTTAAGTTATAATTGGGATAGAGACAGGGACTTGGGCCTTTTTAAAAAAAAAAAAAAGCTTCTCAAGTGATTCTAATGGATTCAGGAAGAAAAATCATAGGCTTAGATGATTGGGATTACCTAGGCTTATGGACTACAGTGAAGAATACTGTTGTTCCCCAGCGGCTTCACTCTGAGGCTTTCACTTCTGATGCTCTGGAGGCTTAAAATCCTAGAACTGTGGTCTTGGTGCAGGAAAGGAACAGTTGTTACACAGTGCGGGCTCACTTGTTTCTATCTGAACTCACCTGAAGAGAGGAGGTGTGATGGTTAGTTGTCAACAGAGCTGATACAGTCTTATGGAAGAACACTGGGTCCTTTTGGTTGTTGGTTATGGAGGCCAGCTCACACTGACTTAAGTTTGAGTAGAGGTTTCTCAGCTCATGTGACTCAGAAGAGATGAATCATACAGGAAGACTGTTTTGGCTGTCTCCCATTGTGATTTCTCTTTTCCTATTGACCTTATTCTCTCTAGTATTTATGGCTCCTAATACCTCAGAGTACTCAAGGAAAAGGGGCTTCTCTCCTGGTTCATTTTTTAAATCTCCAAGAGAAACGGGAATGATCCTCTGGATGAAGAGAATAATAACATATTTGTGCACAGACGTGGCTTAAACTATCATAAATGACCTCATCCCAACATCTTCTGTGACAATTGGGAATTGAGGTTTAAAAATGTTAAGTATTTTGGCTAAAGTCATCCGGGTACTTAGTTATACAGTTAGGACTAAACATGCCAGTCACTGATTCCTAGCCCCTGCTTTTTCTGTTGTACAGGGATATGACATAGGCATTCTGCTGATTTAACCTTACCAAAGAGGGCAGGTTTCCTTACTGACTTTTCTTTCATCTTTTTTGAACTTACAAAGAAAAAAGGGAAAGCTGCTAAAAGCCTCCTTCATATGAAAGAGGCATAAGCAGAGCAGACACACAGACCAGAGAATGAAAGGCAACAATAAAAGCCTCTCTTGCCTTCCTTTCCTATCCCCTGTAAGATTATCATATTTATATTTCTTCCGCTGAAGTGATTGGATTTCTTCAAAGGCAGCACTACATAAGGCCAGGTGGCCATGCTAATGGTCACCTAGGGAACTTTTATGAGAGCATATGTATCTCTTACAGGCAATGATTTATTCTGAATATGGCTGTCCTTAGCTGGAAAAGAATTTATAGGTCACAGAACCTCATGAATGTTTAAAAAGCGGTTACCAATCTTTCTGATCTTGGTGGTGTTTCTTGATCTCTTTTGCCGTGAAATCCTGGTATGTGTATAAGGAACAGATGGAGTAGTTTATAGAATAATGATAACCAGAATTTCTTTTATTACAGAGCCAAAGTATATAACTACAAAAGAATATTAGACTAGCATTCATCGCAGGATATAATTTAAACTTATTTATCTTAAGTGTTTGATTGTTAGGTTTTTCCAGCCATGTTTATTATGAAGATTTTAAAATATCTGATTGGGCCACTAGAACAGCTGTAGAAAATTTTTGGTCCTAGGAGACCTCTTCTCATTGTAATAGATATTGATGGGATCTTCAGTCCTGTTGATAACTCGTGACTGACGATGTAGAACGTTTAACCACACTAGTCTTTTTGACTTAAAGCATTACAACTTTCCCTTTCTCTCTCCCCATGTTTTGTCTGGCAAGTACCAAATTAGATTTTATAATATTCAGATGTTTAGAGTTGCAGGCTTTATTTTGTGAAGGCACTGTTCAGTTGTACTTTGAATAAGAAATAACATGAAGAAAGATGTTCTCCTCTATCAAGAAAACATTGCCTCAAATCGTAGCAAATTTATCTGTCAATTGAAACTCCACAGATGTATGTTGTGTTTCTGGTATCTGTGTAGATAGGTATTCAGAGCTTTGGGGCTATTTTGGATTTTGAATTAGCTGAATATTTTTGAGGGTAGATAGGTAGAAATGCTGCTTAGACCTTCTGCAACAAAATGACTTTCCCCAGGGATTTGAAAGTGGTAATGAGCCATATGGGAAAGTGCCCAGTGTGCTTTTCGTGTTGCAATAAAATAATTGGCACTCTTAGGGAATTGGGCAGTCTCTCTATTCAGGATTGCTAAAGCATCCTGTGGTATTCAGTGACTTGTCCATAAATATTCTATTATGTTCTGGAATGGTTGCCCCTGTCTTTGTTCTTTGTGAAGTAGATGTATTTATTATGTATTGATTATTTGTCCTTATGTGAAAGGTTTGGGGGGTTATTTTTTTGGTTGGTGGTTTTTTGTTTTGTTTTGTTTTTTGGCTTTTCGGTGAAAAGCACAGAAAGCAAGGTTTGTAGCAGTGCCATAGTCTCCTTTATCTTAGGATATGAAACTTGCTGGTATGTGTTGCCCAACACAGTAGTGGGAGCTGAATATTTCTGATTGTTCTGTTGAGTGGAAACCAATTTGAGGAAGAGTGTCCATATGAAAAATTGTGTCCAGATCCCATTTCAGTCCCAAATCATTGAGGGGATTTGAGGATATATCCTTATCCTGATTTAAATATCATAATGTTTATATATTGACATGGGAAATGTGAGAGAGAATACAGAAGTTGGGTTAAACAGGAGGTGTTTGGTAAATCCCCACTAATTTCTGGGCTTCCCTGGTGGCTCAGCTGGTAAAGAAAGTGAAAGTGAAAGTCACTCAGTTATGTCCAACTCTTTGTGACCCCATGAACTATATAGTCCATAGAATTCTCAAGGCCAGAATACTAGAGTGGGTAGCTGTTCCCTTCTCCAGGGGATCTTCCCAGCCAAGGGATCAAACCTAGGTCTCCCACATTGCAAGTGGATTCTTTACCAGTTGAGCCACCTAAAGAATCCACCTGTAATGTGGGAGATCTGGGTTTGATCTCTGGGTTGAGAAGATCCCCTGGAGAACAGAACAGCTACCCACTCCAATATTCTAAGCCACCTAAAGAGTAGAAAATTGTGTAACTTCTTTGGAAAACATTCTAGCGGTTTCAAATGGTTAAATATAGAATTACCATATGACCTAGCAATTCCACTCTTAGGTAAGAGAAATGAAAACATATGTCCAAATAACAACTTGTATACAAATATATTTGTAGTAGCATTATTCACAATAGTAAAAAGGTAGAAATAACCCAAAAGACATCAATTGGTAAGTGAATAAACAAAATGTGATATATTTATACAATGAAATATTACTTGGCCACAAAAAAAGAATGAAATAAGGATTTGTGCTACAACATGGATGAACCATGAAAACATTATGCTGAATGAAATAAGCCATACATGAAACACCACATATTATACGATTCCTTTTATAAAATTGTCCATAATAGGCATAGCTATGGAAACAGAAAGTAGACCAGTGTTTGTTTAGGACTAGGATGACTGTCTTAAAACTCAACATTCAAAAAACTAAGATAATGGCATCCAGTCCCATCACTTCATGGCAAATAGATGGGGAAACAATGGAGACAGTGACAGACTTTATTTTCTTGGGCTCCACAATCACTGCAGATGGTGACTGCAGCCATGAAATTAAAAGACACTTTCTCCTTGGAAGAAAAGCTATGACATACCTAGACAGCATTAAAAAGTAGAGACATTACTTGACTGACAAAGGCCTGTCTAGTCAAAGCTATGGTTTTTCCAGTAGTCACGTATGGATGTGAAAGTTGGACCATAAAGAAAGCTGAGTGCTGTAGAACTGATGCTTTTGAACTGTGGTGTTGGAGAAGACTCTTGAGAGTCCCTTGGACTGCAAGGAGATCCAACCAGTCAATCCTAAAGTAAATTAGTCCTGGATATCCATTGGAAGGACTGATGCTAAAGTTGAAACTTTAATACTTTCACTACCTGGTGTGAAGAACTGATTCATTGGAAAAGACCCTGATGCTGGGAAAGATTGAAAGCAGGAGAAGAAGGGGACGACAGAGGATGAGATGATTGGATGGCATCACCGACTCGAACATGAGTTTAAGCAAGCTCCGGGAGTTGGTGATGGTCATTCCAGGTGAAGCCTGATGTGCTTCAGTTCGTGGTGTCTCAAAGAGTCAGACATGACTGAGCGACTGAACTGAACTGAGGCTGATCTGGGGCTGGTAAGTGAAAGGTTGTTGATTTCACACACACAGGCACACCATAGAGTTAGTAAAGTATAGCAGAAAACATGTTTACTAGGAGAGTAAGGAACTAAAGCTTCAATCATCCTTTCCTTGTCTTGAAGATCCCGGACAAGCCCCCAGGATGAAAGGTTGCTGCTGTGAGCTGTGTGTTACACTGGATTTGTGACCTCCGGAGGAGAGGATTTTGATCCGGGGTCAGAGACGAGGCTTGACTACTTGGAGCTTTTTGTGTAGCAAAGTTTTATTAAAGTATAATAGAGATAGAGAAAGCCTCTGACATAGACATCAGAAAGGGACAGAAAGAGTGCCTGCCTTCCTAGTTTTTAGCAAGGTGTTTTATGTCTGTTAGAAAGCTATTAATCAGATAAGAGAGATGCCTGAAGGCTGAAGGAGTTGCACTAGGCCCCTTTCCCACAATATGTACTTTTGAGATAGGTTGGCATGAGGTGTGTCATCCCCAGGCCATCAAACAGTTGACAGGAATACTGGTTTGTTGAGCCGGAGTCCAAGGTTTGAGGAAAGGAAAAAAGTCTTAGGAAGAACCATTTTGAAGAAAGGCGAATTTCGAAGCAAATACATCGTTTCATTAACATAAGAAAAACACGTTGGTTAGCTCAAGGCAGAACCCGGTGTCCTCAACACAGAATTAAAAAGAGCCGCTCTTAATTTTGTGTGGAGAAGGAAAACAGACGGCCACTTGCAGTTTATTTCCTCCTGCCGCTCGGGAACCTCTGCCCTTCCTGCCTGTTAACTCTCTCATCACTAAAGAGTGCAGGTTTCTTTAGGGGACGATAAAGGTGTTCTCAAGTTGTTTATGGTAATAACGGCACAACTCCATGAATTTACTAAAATCCATTGAGTTATATGCTCTAAATTGATGAATTATATATAGTATGTCAGTTAAATCTCTTGAAAGTCGTTGTAAAAACACAACCAACAGACACAGATACTTTGCATGGCAAATATTTATATAAGCACTTATAGTTAGATTATCCAGCTGAGTTCTATTGTCATTTCCTTTTTAAAGACTAATTACCAGAAATTCTGAACACGAAATTTTAATTAACCAGGTTCTACCATACAGAGTTCTTGTTGGCTTTTTTGTTCCCCCCTGTAGTCTTATTAAAGCAATAAGTTTAAACTCAGGCCTGTACTATGGTGACATGGAATGATATGGAGGCATATGGCACAAGATGCATAGTGAAGGGTAGGAATTTTCATCAGCAACAGGGAGCACATTGATTAAACATTTGAAACATTATCTTCAAAGGGTATGACAGTGGCAGGAGAGAAGGAAAAAAAAGTAAGTGGATCCTCTCTCATTATGGGCTTCCATAAGGTAGTGAGAACCTACCTCCCAAGGCAGGAGACATAAGAGACTCAAGAAGATCCCCACAAGGAGGGCATGGTAACCCACTCCACTCTTCTTGCCTGGAGAATCCCCGTGGACAGAGGAGCCTGGTGGGCTACAGTCCATCTAGTTGCAAAGAGTCGGACATGACTGCAATGACTTAGCATGTGCTCACTCTCACTCTGTGAATTAAGTCGTCAGTCTTCTGTGGGGAAAAATAACCTCTTCCAAACAAATTCCATAAATGTGAGCAATAAAATAAACTCAAATTGAGTTGAAAAGTTTGATGGAAACATCTTGCAAAAGTCAATTTGCCCCTTGTTAATAGTATGTAAAAGTTTGACTCTTAAAGCATTATTTAATGGCCACGCTATCTCTTCTCTCTTTTGATCTAGCAACCAGTTTCTCAAAAGGGCTAGTAATAGAAACTATGATCTCTGACATAGAATTACAATGAGGGAAACTCTATCTTTTATATCTTACTGTAGTTATTACCGCCTGAAGCATCATGCCTAACACAGAAGTCCTACAGTATATGTATTAAATATTGGTCTGTCTGTCATTGTTTGGAACCACTGGACAGTAAGGCTTTATCAACTGTCATTTTAACCTTTCTCTCAAGTCCAAACAAGTCTTCACCGACGGTGTTAAGTAGCTCTAAACGGAAAGAACTCACTGCATACGTCAGTGGCCCATTCCCGTCCCCTCCAGTACTGCTCGTGCCTTCTAAACTAGTGTCTTCTTGTGGAAAATAGATAATAAGAACCTAATGTAGAGCACGGGCTTTCCAGTTGGCTCAGTGGTAAAGAATCTGCCTGCAATGCAAGAGACGCAGGTTCAATCCCTGGGTCAGGAAGATCCCTTGGAGAAGGGCATGGCGACTCACTCCAGTATTCGTGCCTGGAAAATCCCATGGTTTTTTCCAGTGAATTGGCTCTTCACATCAGGTGGCCAAAGTATTGGAGCTTCAGCATCAGTCCTTCCAGTGAATATTCAGGGTTGATTTCCTTTAGAATTGACTGGTTTGATCTCCTTGCTGTATGGGAAAGTGAAAGTGAAAGAAAGTAAAGTCGCTCAGTCGTGTCCGACTCTGTGTGACCCCATGGACTGCAGTCTGCCAGGCTCCTCCGTCCAGAGGATTTTCCAAGCAAGAATACTGGAGTGGGTTGCCGTTTCCTTCTCCAGGGGATCTTCCTGATCCAGGGATCGAAACCAGGTGTCCCGCACGGCAGGTAGACAGACTCTTTACCATCTGAGCCACCAGGGAAGCCCAAGTGAAGTAAAAGTCGCTCAGTCGTGTCCAACTCTTTGCGACCCCGTGGACTGTATAGTCCATGTTTGAATTATCCAGGCCATAATACTGGAGTGGGTAGCCTTTCCCTTCTCCAGGGGATCTTCCCAACCCAGGGGTCAATCCCAGGTCTCCCACATTGCAGGTGGATTCTTTACCAGCTGAGCCATAAGGGAAGCCCTGCTGTATGGGAATAGAATCTAAAAAAGAGTGGGTAAGTATGTGTGTATGTGTAACTGATTCACTTTGAAGTACAGTACAAATGAACATAATATTGTAAATCAGATATACTCCAATAAAAAGCAATTACATAAATTAGTATCTACTTCATCTTCAGCACATAAGGACTCAGGCGTGTCCAGTCCCACGTGGACACTGTGGTACCATGGTGACAGGATGATTATCACCCACCCTCATGAAGGCATTCTCCATTGGTCATCTTTTTTTTTAACTTTCTTTTTTTTTTTAATTTAAATATATATTTTAAAATTTTGTGATGTTGTATTATTTTCTGCTATATAGCAATACTAATCAACCATAATTATACATATGTCCCCTCCCTCTCTGGTCTCCTTTCCCTACCCCCTCTCATCCCCCAGGTCATCATACGGCACCAGTCATCTTTTCTTATTTTGAGAATTATTACTATTATCAGAATAATGACATACATTATTTTAATGTCTTTGCTTACAAAATAGGAAGTATGAAAAGGAATAGTCCATGGCATTGTTCCATAACTTGTTCATTGCACCTGTAGGCTACTCTGGATATCAGGATTATTACCCATATGGCGGGCGAGGTGCCTATGAAGATGTCCCCAGGAACTATGACACGTACACCGCGGGACTGAGTGAAGAGGAGCAGCTGGAGAGAGCATTGAGAGCCAGCCTCTTGGACCAAGGTAGGGAATTTGCACCCTTCACTTATTTTAAAGTACATACCTCACATGGTGTGATGTCTGAAAAAGGGCTGTTTGTAGCAAATTAAACTTTAAATAGTTTATAAAAAGGAGATGTAGATGAAAAAAATGTGTGCAGATTGTGATTACAAAGAATGGGGTGCGATGCCATATTCCCAGCAACCTAAGCTAATAAGGTGCCAGACTATGTATGTATTGTTAAAGTGGTTCTTTTTATAGGCCTGCCGCACTCAGTGCTTTGGCATTAAAGTCAAGAAGCCTAAGAAAAAAATTCTAGGTACATGAAGGAAGGGTTTACTTTGAAATGCATATCTATAAGGCAGGCTATATGTCACTGTACATCAGTGTCGCCCACAGGCCTTCTTGAGAATCACATGGGCAGCTTGGTGAGAATGCAGACTCAGGGTTTAGCTGCAGGCCTACTGAACCAGTCTCCCTGCGAGCAGAACCTAGAAATTTGTATTTTTAACTGACTTTCCAGACGATTCTTTTACCAATTAGTATATGAAAAGAAAGTGAAAGTGAAGTCGCTCGGTCATGTCCAACTCTTTGCGACCCCATGGACTGTAGCCTACCAGGCTCCTCAGTCCATGGAATTTTCCAGACAAGAGTACTGGAGTGGGTTGCCATTTCCTTCTCCAGGAGATCTTGACCCAGGGATCGAATCCAGGTCTCCCACATTGCAGGCAGATGCTTTACCGTCTGAGCCACCAGGGAAGCCCTATATGAAATAGTACATGAAAACTGCCCTATTTATTTTGCCATCTTTCTTCTAGGTTTGGTAATAAGTTTTGGTATTCCTGTTTTTATTGTTTGTGTGTCTGAGTGTTAGTCACTTAGTCATGTCCAACTCTTTGTGACTCTATGGACTGAAGCTTGCCAGGCTCCTCTGTCTATGGAATTTCCCAGGCAAAAATACTGGAGTGGGTTGCCATTACCATCTCCAGGGGATCTTCCCAACATCTACTGCATTGGCAAGAGGATTCTTTACTGTTGAGCCACCAGGGAAGCCTGCTCGATACCATAAGTAACCATAATATCAGGTACTTAAGAGAGGCTTCAGCCATTTGCTGGAATCCGTGAGAAGGGGTGAGCTTTTTCTTAACTAGATCTATCAGAGTTTCACAGAAGAGGTGGTATTTGAATTGATCCTTGAAGAATGTGTAGCATTTGCTGAGATGTGAAAGGGCCTTCGAGGCAGGAATCATATCTTCTCAGACACAAGAGTAAGGGGTGTGGTCATCCCATCCTCGCTTTTGAATAAAGTGCTAAGAGAAGAAGGGGAAGAAGAGTGGGTAGCTAGGCTGGGGCCTGATCACAGAGGTCCCAGAATTAAATAGGCCACGTGGAAAATGGGTCTGGTCTATGATGTAACTTCCAGTAAGAGTTCTGCACAGGAGAGTGATCTGATCAGAGCTGTGTTTCACGGATCCAGCAACAGTCATGCCAGGAACAAGGACTGAGCATGAAGGGGGGTATCAGGCATTACAACATATGACGGGAACACACAGATTCCTACAACTTGGTTTCTGATGTTAGGAATACGGTCTTAGCAGTAAGTGTGTATGGAGGTAGGCAGTGACAACAAGAGGGGAAGACAAATCAGAAGACTTGAAGTAGTCTAATCATGGAACAGAGTCTGGATGATGAAGGTGGCTGAGGCAGTGGAGAGGAAGATACATCAGGACTTCTCAGATGAAGAGTCTCAGAACGGTGGCCTATCAGTCGTCTATTACTGGGTAAAATTGCCCAGACACACTTGGCCTAAAACAATACATGTTTCTTCCACATTTATGGTTCTGCACGGATGATCCCATGGGCCAGGCTTCGCTGGTCTCGGCTGGTGTGCTGAGGTGTCTGCGGTGGTCAGTTGGGGCTAGCTGCTCTAGGACACCTCCTCTACCTGCCTGACTGACCGCTATCTGATGCGATGGTGGCGATTGGTCCACATGTGACTCGTCATCCAGCCGGCCAGGCCAGGTTCGTCCACAAGGCCTCAGCGCGAGGGTTCCCAGGGAGAATGTGGGAACATACTTAGGCTGGTGTATTGTTGATTCCGCTGTATTTTGTTACCGAAGCAAATCAGGAGACCAGACAAAATTCAGGGGATAAGGAAGTAGATTCCACCTCTTCCTGGGCCAAGCTGTAGAGTCACATTACAAAGAGGATGCACAGAAACAGAGGGGGATAACCAGGTATATTCTTGCCATCACCAGCCTTAATGGACCGCTGATATCACGGTCACTGGAAGCGTGCCTTAGCCTTGGAATCCTAAACACTGGGGGCAAGGCCCAGAGGCTGTATTTTAACAAATTCTAAAGGTTAGTCCTGGGCACAGCAGGTGCTTAATCACTGCAAGGTGAGACATGCAATATTATGGGAGGTAAGGATATTATGTATTTAATTTAATTTGGAACAAACCATAATCTTAACAGAACTGTGTCTGAATTTGTTACCTTGGACTGTCCACTGAATGTAAATATGGTATGCTCTATTGGATGTAAATCTTAGAAGTGCAGTAGAAATGTTATCACTGATAAAAATATTAATCCCTGCGTATCACACACACAAATGTAAGGAAGTCAGAGCAAAGCTACTAAGCCTGGACTTTGTACAAAACTTTAGTACCATAGAGAGACAACAGGAGGGGATTTTTGGAGTGATGGCACTATTCTGTATCTTGGTTGTTGTGATGGATACACTACTCTTTGTGTTTGTCAAAACTCACCTAAGTGTATCCCACAAAGAGAACATTTTCCTAAAAAGGAGTTTTAAAAGATGTAAATAGAAATTAGCAAGAAACCCAATGAAATAACTGGTAGTCTTGCAAACAAACACTATAAAAATCATTAGTGAAAAGGTCTTATTTAGAAATGGAACATTGTTGCAACGATTCACTTTGGGTCTTGTTTAGAAATGGAACATTGTTATAACTGATTCACTTTGCTGTACACCTGAAGCTAACTCAACATTGTAAGTTAGCTATACTCCCCCCACCAGAAAAAGAAAAAGAAAAGGGTCATTCACATGGTGATCAAGGGTCACTTCCTAGAGGATGTGTTAATAGGGAAGCAGGGAGACTTAGGAGTCATCACCTGATCCCAGCGATCAAATTTGGCAGCATTATTATGGGATGGCCTGATAGTGTATGTCTCCTGATGCGACGCCATATGAGGAACACAGCATCGACTATGACATATTCTTACTAAAAATGTTTCGTCTTCCAGAGGAAAGGCCCATATACAGGAAATACATGGAATAGAGGAATAAGTCAAGACATCATACAAAACATGAGGTTTCTACAGTTTAGTGAGACTGGTCTCCTGGAAAAAAATCAATGTCAGAAAGAAAGCAAGATGTGATTTTTATATTAAAAGGAAGTAACAATCAAACATAACACAGCACCTTGAAAAACTGGTTCCTATAAAGAGACCTTTTCTGAGGAAACAGAAACTTTGTATTTGGACTTTGTGTCAGATGTTATTTGGGAATTGGACTAACTTTCTTTGAGGTGACAGTGGTATTATGGATAAGTACCAGAAGGTCCTTATTCTTGGGAGATATCCACTGAAGTATTTGGAAGCAAAGTAATAAGTCTGCAACTTACTTTCAATTTTTAGCTGAAAACAGCTCTCTCCTCTATTTCCTTTTCATTCTGCCTCTCTCATTCACTCAAATAAAGGTAAGAAACTGCAAACTTTACCCTGCAATTTATCTCTTGAAAATCCAGAATGACAATACTGACAATTCTTAGTTCTGCAATTAAGAAACCAATTTATGAAATTAATGTTTTCCTAAACTTACTTGACCACAGAACTTCATTTTCAATGAATGTTCTTAAGAGCGTATGGAACTAGTTCCAATGAAACTGTTCTGAACTGATGTCTTAAAGTGCGTATATGTACAGTAATGGGTGACAGCGAAGGAAATCACTTTGCAAATTGTTTATATTAATTTCAACTTTATTTCCCTTAAAATATTCATGTCTGTCTTACTAAGAGTGAGACGCCAAGGAGACATTTTTTAAAACGGGCTTTATTATTTCTTACCTTTATTTCCTATAGAAAAATATTTGGTTTATTTTATAACCGTTGACCATTATGGTAGGTACACTTGTTTTGAACCTTATTTTTTTTCATTCATTATTATGTTGTAATCATCTTTTTAAATGCCATTAAAAACTTTGAAACATACAGACCCTCCATATATTTTCTTAAACTTACACCTGTTTCTTTTTTTTGTTTCTTTTTAAGACAGGAGATGTGCTGTAGGGGCTTCCCAGGTGGCTCAGTGGTGAAGAATCTGCCTGTGAATAGAGGAGACACAGGACAAATGGGATTGATTCCTGTGTTGGGAAGATCCCCTGGAGAAGGGAAGGGCAACCCATTCCAGTGTTCTTGCCTGGAAAAATCCATGGACAGAGTAGCGTATCAAGCCACAGTCCATGAGGTCACAAAGAGCTGGACACTACATGCAGGCACAGTGTGTTATTAATAATAGTATTTTTAATTCTGTGTTTGTTGAGATCATTATATACTTTTTGTTCTTTAGTTTATTATTAATAACATAGTAAATAATTTTGATTTTCAAACTCTGTCCTTGGAATTCTCCAGGCAAGAATACTTGAGTGGGTTTGCCGTTCCCTTCTCCAGGGGATCTTTCTGACCCAGGGATCAAACCTGGGTTTCCTGCATTGCAGGCAGATTCTTTACCATCTGAGCCACCAGGGAAGCCCCAATCTATTATTAATAACATACTAAATAATTTTGATTTTCAAACTTGAGGCAGGTTTGCATTCCCAGGTTAAATCTCCTGTTTGTGATGTTTCTGGTGCATCCTGGTGAAGAGCCATGTGTACCCAAAAAGACTGCGTCTTCTGCTGTAGTTGGGTGGGGTATTCTACAAATGTTATTTAAATTAATTGAGTTGATAGTGTTGCCCAGGTCTTCTAATCCTTGCGGATTATCTGTCTACTTGTTCTATTGAGCACTGTATTTTGAATTTTGTAGAATTACTGTAATATTCAATATGTACTATATGGTTACCCTCAGCGTACCAACGGCTTTGAATTCCTCCGCCGTTACCTTGTTTCTAGGGCGGGGGCTGATGTGCCTGAGTGTTTCTCAGTGTCTACTTGGACTTCGTTTTTAAATCTTGGTGCTGTAACTGGGTTAGGTACTCTGTCCCCTCCCTCACCCCTTCTCCAGTGGGTGGCACACTGTTGTTACTCGTTGTTGTTCAGTCGCTCGGTTGTTTCCAGCTCTTTGTGACCCCGTAGACTGCAGCACACCAGGCTTCGCAGTCCTCCACTATCTCCCGGAGCTTGCTCAAACTCACGTCGGTCAAGTCGGTGATGCCATCCAACTGTCTCATCCTTTGTCACCCCCTTCTCCTCCTGCACTCAGTCTTTCCCAGCATCAGGGTCTTTTCTGATGAGTTGACTCTCCTCATCAGATGGCCAAAGCATCAGAGCTTCAGCATCAGTCTTTTATTCGTTCCTGACCCAGGTATTGAACCCAGGTCTCTTGCATTGCAGGCGAATCCTTTACCTCTGAGCCACCAGAGAAGCCCCATTTGCTTGTTGCTCTCTGCTTTTTAGCTTGGCTGCGGGAGGCTAGTGTCGGAGAAGGCAGGGGCACCCCACTCCAGTACTTTTGCCTGGAAAATCCCATGGACGGAGGAGCCTGGTGGGCTGCAGTCCATGGGGTCGCTAGAGTCGGACACGACTGAGCGACTTCACTTTCACTTTTCACTTTCATGCTTTGGAGAAGGAATTGGCAACCCATTCCAGTGTTCTTGCCTGGAGAATCCCAGGGACGGGGAAGTCCCAGGGACGGGGAAGCCTGGTGGGCTGCCATCTATGGAGTCGCACAGAGTCGGACACAACTGAAGCGACTTAGCAGCAGCAGCAGCGGGAGGCTGGTGTAGGGTGTGCTCTGATTAAGGCTCAGTCCAAGGAGTCATTGTGTCCCTTGGTTTGGAGGCATGGTCTTCTCAGTATCCCTGACCCTCCAGTTTAGAGGGTGGTTGTTTTTTTTTTTTTCCTTCCTCTTCCCTTTTCGAAGCTGCAGAAGGCTCTCACTATTTCCCTAAGGGAAACTTGGTTTTTGTCTTTCTTGCAGGCACTTAAGTCTTTTGTTCCTTAGGGACAGTAGGGAGGAAAGATCCAGGCAGGCTTTCCTGCGGTGGCTGTTGTTCTGTCCCTCAGGACTATCCCAGGAAGGACAGAGGACAAAGGACACATGCTCTGAACTCACCTGTGTCTTTATAAGGACCACTGGAGGTCCTGAGAAGAGCCTGAAAGTGGGTGTGAATTCCTTTATATTGCAGCCCCCATGTGTTCTGTGTTATGTATTCTAAGAATATAATCTTGCTAGCTGTCGCTCTGCCTTAGCAATGTGTTAACAGTGTTGGCTGAATTCTCGTAAGCGTCCAGTAGACCCTGTCCTGGGTAAACAAGGGCTCCTGTAACATCTTGGACTTCTGTCTAGCTGACTGCCCTACTGCTGTCCCTTTCTCATAGGTTCAGGCAGAATATTAATTTGCAAATTGTGCAGAATTTATGCTTAAAGATGATAGTGGTGCTTTTTCCAATTTTCTATGTCCCCAGTGGAAACCAGAAGTGTTTCTGATTCTTCATTTGGGGTTTCAATTTATCATCTTAGTACATTTATTTATCAGCTTTTTTAAAAAAAATAAGGAAAATCTTTCCCTCATGAAGAAGGTAGAATCTATAGGCTTGTTTTAAAAGGCAGGGTAAACGCTTAATTCTTTTTCTTTGATTCCCAGTTTTCAGAGAAGTTAGCGTAGTAGTCACCATTAATACTGGGACTTGAAAGGGCCAAGTAGTGGAAATTCATTTGGTGGAATGCCAGTCCAGCAAGAAACATCCAGCACCAAATTAGTTTCAGACCTCTCTTTAGGTCGATATACTGGAAGAGTAAATTAAAGAATCAAGGTAGCAACTTTTTTAACCTCAGAATTTGCTGTTGTCATATTTCCTAACAGTGTACCTGGCTATAATTACAAGTCCTAAAGCTCATGCCAGGAAGAATAATACCAAAGTAGTCTTTGTAGAAGAAATATCGAAATCCCTATTATTTCAAGAGGCTTTTTGCACATTTACTACCATTAACAAAAATCTTGTCCTGTTCTGTTGGCAGTCTCAGCTTTTATAAACGAATCCAAGAGGCAGCTGATGCCACAATAATAGAAAAATTCTGGATGAGAGCCATCTCTTTCTTTGAGTCAAAAGGCAGATGCCAACTAGGAACATTAGCTCATTCCATTTTCCTCTCCCCCTCCCCCACATCCTTCTATGTATAATTTGTGCCTTTTTTTTTTTTTTTTTAAATAGCCTGTCACCAAGTTCAGCTGGCGGCTGGGTACAAAGCTGTGTCCTTTTCAACTTCTGTCTGCCAGCCTGGAGCATGTGTACTGGTTAAAACTGGAAATCCTCATGACATGTGGAGTAACTTGTGTTGCTTTTCCTAGACTCCTCTGAAAGGCAAACGGCCACAATCACACTCCGGCTCTCTTGTGAAAATCAAGCAGTTTTGTCACCCCCTCCCCAGACTGTACGGTTGGGGTTACTGGCTGGCCATATGTGGAGCTGTGGTGGGATAAACTATAATACAAAGGTCTTGGCTTTAGATTGAAATGGGTTCCTGCTTTGTCTCTAAGTCTTCACATGTAAAATTAACCAGGGGAGCTATATTGGAAAAGAGTATCTAGGTTCCAAATTAGTATGTAGGGCTTTTGTTGCTCAAAGATCACTTGACAGTATCTTTGAATCCTTTTTATAGGCATTTATATTCATAGGGATCAATTCAGGTATATTGTAAGTGAAAAAACAAAGAGAATTTAACTGAGTTGTCTGTTTTGCCTTTTATTGAAGCTGCACCAAAGTATATGCAAATGACATTTGTCTTGTTTATTATTGTACAGAAAATTTTGGAAAAAATGGAGTAAATTACATACATGTTTTTAATCTTTCATCATATGGTACATCACATGGTATGAAGAGAAGAGGCTGGGAACTGCAGTGGTCTGAGCGTCAGTCCTCAGTGAACTAACTTTACTTAAGATGTATGTCACTGAACCTAATCAGACGTTTGCATTATTACTATTCTTTTTTTTTAATAATGGTGGTGGTGGTGGTTTAGTCACTAAGTCGTGTCCGACTCTTGTGATTCCATGGACTGTAGCCTGTCAGGCTCCTCTGTCCATGGGATTCTCCGGGCAAGAATACTGGAGTGGGTTGATAAGAGAGTTGAAGTGGGTCCCCTTCAGAGTTTTCTTTCTTTTCCATTATTCTGTGGTAATGGACTGAATAGGGCAGGTGTAGCCAGAAATGGGGACATTGAGAGGTGTCAGGAATACTGGTGCGTTTGTCATCTAGGTCTCAGGGCTGACGGATAAAAGATCATTTCTGTATCGGAAGATAAAGTCACACAACTGTCTAAGGCAAATCTACATTGATATGTAAATACGTTTGATGGTGGTACCTTCTTTAGTCGCTTGATTATATGACTCTTCACTGGCCCAATGCAGGCATAATGCAGTTGGTGATTTTTAACGTATGCAAATGTTCACGGCTGGTCTGCTTGGCTTTGCAGGCGTGTTGGAGGCCAGGACAGAGATGCACAGCTCATTCTGTGTGACCACTTAACTTTTTTTTTTTAAGTAATTTGGTGTGTTTTCCCCTAGGAAAACTTTCTCTGTAATGAAAAAGTGCCATCTGCCAGATTTCCTAAAAGCAATTTCATTGCAGAACGCTTCCTTTAGATTACTGGTTCTTACTCCCTACTCTCGACATTAGAGATATTCATTTCAGTGAGTAAAGTTTGGTATTCGAGACTGTAGCTAGATGTGAAATTGTGCGTGTAAAGAAATATAAATACACGCTTTTTCAAACCTGTGAACTAACATGTGAATATATCCCAGTCAGGAAGAGAAAGAATAAAATAAGTGGACCAAGGTTCTGTTTAGGTTGCTATTGGGAAGGAGCAGCCTTCTGTTGAGGTTTAAGACTTAGAAAGATTAACTATATCTTGGCCATTGCTAAAATAAAAAAAAAAATAATGATACATGGAATTGAAACACATTGAGAAATTGACATTAATAGTTCTTTGTGAATTATTTTATAATTTTTCCTTTGCCACCTACCCCCCAGTCACCATTTATTTAAAGCAGTATTCAGATGCTAATGAGTAGGTTTAACAATAAACAAAACTCTAATGAAGTAGTTCCACCCACCCACACCTTCTCCACCCTGTTTTGGGGGCTAGCAGGTCTTAGTGGTTGCAGGCCTGTTGCCTGGTGCATTTGTCACATCGCTCCGGATGACTGTTCATTCTGTTCCTTAGCAAGTCCCTCTCTGAGTCCCTTGTCTATATGTGATACTGTTGTTGAGTGATAACAGGGTACAGAAGTGAGTAAGTCGTCTTCTTTGCTATCAAACCAAAAGTATTATTCTTTTTGCTGAATGATAGAAGAGGTAAGTGACTTCACTTCAGCTACCCCAATATATTAGATTTAGGAAAGAGATAAAGTAACTTTCAAAATGAGTTAGTCCCTTTACTTATCCATCTATGAAATTCTCTGATTCAACAACTGTGATTCCTTAAGCTGTGTAAGAATTTTATAGAATAGCAAATTTATTAATATGATGATTTGGATACTCAGGTTATCTATACAGTTTTTTTCTTTTTTTAATCTGTACAGTCTTTAATACCAAAGTTATTGATGGGTATATTCAGTTTCTCGTAAGATCAGACTATAGGCCTGTTTAAGAGACTCTTCATTCCTATAAAATGTTTTCATTAGGAAGAGAGTTGTCAAATAGTGCTTTAAAATTATAGTAGATTCTACATTCTTATTAATCAAACAATTGGAGGTGTGAAAAATTTTCTAATTCTGTGTATCTGTACTAAAATAGGAAACAAAACAAATTCTCTTTTTTTGGAGCTAAAGGCCTAGACTTTGTTTCATTGACTCAGCAGTTGATATTTTAATGAATAAAATTAAATAATTTTTTTTTTTAATTTGAGCCTTTCTTGTAACATATACCATATAATTGTACCATATAATTTTAAGTACATAACTGCAGTCTTGGGGAGGGACCTCTTAAGTCAATCCTTTGCTTAATTTACTTAAATTATTTTTAAAGTAGGTAATGGAGAATGATATAAGACCATACCATTTTCAAACACGAGTGGCACGGAGAGTGACCTTAAAGGTCATCATTGTCTGACCCTTGATTTTACCCAATGCGGAAGCAGACTAGGAGAAGTCAAGAGACTTAAATCCTGTCTCAGTGTGTATCTGTGTCTGTTAACTGTGGACAGTGGCCTGCCCTGGGGATGCCAGTGTGATGTAGGTCGGCTTCCCCAGGCATGAGGATCCTGGGAGTCAGAACCTTCCTGGAAGGTGCGAGATTGAATCCACATTTCCTTGTGCTCCTATGAATCCAGGTGGGAGCAGAGCTGAGCCTTGAATTAGCTTCCACATCTGTCTTCTGGGCTGCCTGCAAAGGGACTCCCAGCTTTCTCCCAAAGTCCTACCTGAATTCCAGACGTCCCAGGGTGGGTGTTGCTGAGGGCCTGAGGCAGGTGGTGATGAGTACCTCAGTTCAGTTATTATGGTCTTCTAGGATTTGGACAAGTGTTGTCATGCTGGTTAGAAAAGAATATATTAACTGTGGAAAATACAAATCACCAAAAAGAAAAGACAAAAAATAGTTCATAACTCCACCACCCACATTAAAACCACTCACATTGACTCCTTGCAGCTACCCATAAGGTAGGTACCCAGAAGAAACCGCTGTACATGTTTTGGTGATTTTTTCCCCAGGTCCATGAGCATTAATGATTCTGTGCCAGAAAGGTTCACACCCCCACACAGAACCCTATGAAATAAGCATTTATCATTGTAATCATTGTTTTAGATTGGGAAACAGAGCACAGAGAAGTTAATTGCCAGGCCCAGGGTCACATGCTGAGTGGCAGACAACAGATGAGAAGACCAGACTCCTCTATTCCTTGCCAGGGCACTTTCTACATTGTCCAACACAGCCTCTTCAGAAAAAGCACTTGTGGGCTGCTGTGAATTTTCAGATACGGAAGAGTCCAGCATGAATCTGTCTGTAGCCCTCCACATAGTCAGCCCGCATGGCTGAGCTGGAGTTATGTTTGTGTTCTTGGAGGTGGATTGGCCATTGCAATCATCCTGACATGAGAACACTGAAAACTCTTAGGTAGGCATGGTCACGATAGAACAGTCTCAGCTAAATTGAAAAAGACAGTATCATTTATAGAATGACAGTGACATTTCTCTTACTATTGTCCTCACATCATTGGCCTTGTTCTTTGGTTGATTTTTTTTTTAAGCAAAAGAAATCCTGACATTAATTTAAAATTGTGAAATCAATAGTTTGTATAGGAGAAGAATGCCCTTCTTATGGCAAGAAACTTGCATATTAGGTATCTAATAGAACACACACCAAAAAATGTGCTTCCTATAGACAGTCATAAATAATCTTCTGGGCAGTCATTCATTTCTACCGAAAACTATAGCATGTGAGTTTGAAAATATTGTGTTTACCGTGGGCTCAATTAATGTCATTTGAATTGATATTTGCACTGTTCATTTAAATAGGATTCAATTTTTCTTCTATGGCTTTCTTTTTAGAAAAAGATTCATAACAAAAAGGAATAAATGCGCTTGCACCAAGTTTGCCTTAAGACATCAGAATTTTACATTGAGCTACCATCTGCCAATGCAGGAGATAAAGGAGACAGTTCGATCCCTAGATTGGGAAGATCCCCTAGAAGAGGAAATGACAGCCCACTCCAGTATTCTTGCCTGGAAAATCCCATGAACAGAGGAGCCTGGCAGGCTACAGTTCCATGGCATCAAAAAGAGTCAGACACGACTTAGCAACTGAGCACAAGACAAAAACAGCAACATTTTACACATTCTTCTAGTTTCTTGCTGGGCTTCCCTGGTGGCTTAGGTGGTAAAGAATTCGCCTGCAGTGCAAGAGACTTGGGTTCGATCCCTTGGTTGGGAAGATCCCCTGGAGGAGAGGGTATGGTAACCTACTCTAGTCTTCTTGCCTGGAGAATCCCCATGGACAGAGGAGCCTGGAGGGCTGCAGTCCATGGGGTCATAAAGAGTCAGACACAGCTGAGCGACTAAGCAGCAGCTAGCTTCTTGTTAATAGGAATCATTCATGTGAGAATTTTCACTGTCTTTTACTCAGCCTCTTGAATCTCACTTGGAGTTGCACGTGTTCATCCATTTTGTTGTGTTGTTTTGCTAGTGAGAAAAATCAAGAGTCATATGTTGGTTTCCATTTATTACAGAATCACAAATAGCTTTCAAAGTGGTCTAGTTTCATCACATGGCAGTTCTCCAAGGATTCAAAACTATTTATAATTCTGTTGTACTTTGTTATAGAGAGCCAGATGTGAGAGTCATGCATAATATGTATTTATATATCTTCGTGAATCTCAATTAGGGACCAGCAGTCTTCCTGTGTCACATCTGTGTTATTTAAATCTACTTTTGTTGTAACACAGGACCAAAATTGTGCAGCGTTATTAAGATTGCTATAAATATTAAGCTGATTAAAATTACATTGTAATCATCTGCTTTAGAAAAATCGCAAATGGCCTAATCATGCCCCAAAAGGAGAAATAGGTGAAATAAATCATGATCTAGAATAATACTCAGCCACTAAAAAGAGAAGCAGGTTCACAGTGAGTCAAATGAGCAGGATATAGCAGTATTCTTAGTAGAGACACATCTATTTTTGTAAGACCTACTAAATGTACTATAAAAAAGATTGGAATAATATTTAGCAAAATGCCACTCATCCTATTTCTCGGGAATAAGATTATGGTGACTTACTTTCTTGTTTTGACTTCATGCCATTCTCTCAAATGTCTGCAAAATCACGTAGAACTTTTATGAAAATCTACACACTGCTAAAAATATGCAGTATTGGCCTTCCTCTTCTTTGATGTTATCCACAGTCCCACTCTGTTAAAGGCATCAGGCTGTTTTTTTTAGAGGAATGCAGAGAAAACTCCACCTCACGCCTTCACCTCCAGCCTCTGTGGGCTACTTACTCCATCAGAGTGATGAGGGAGATGGTGCAGAGCTGATATCCAAACTAGGATTTCTCTACATCCAGTCTCCACTTTTCCTTTTTGCTCATTTCCTTCTTTGGTTTCTTATCTATCCTTCAATCCTTCCAGGCTGAAAGTATCCACATACTCTGGGCATGAAGAACAGTGGCTTCAGTTACCAGTAGCTAGCTCTCCCTGGCTGCTTCAGTAATTTTTTTTTCCTTTAATTAATTTTTTTTCTTTAATTAATTTTTTTTATTGAAGGATAATTGCTTTGCAGAATTTTGCTGTTTTCTGTCAAACCTCAACATGAATCAGCCATAGGTATACATATATCCCCTCCCTTTTGAACCTCCCTCCCATCTCCCTCCCCATCCCACCCCTCTAGGTTGATACCGAGACCCTGTTTGAGTTTCCAGAGCCATACAGCAAATTCCCGTTGGCTATCTATTTTACATATGGTAATGTAAGTTTCCATGTTACTCTTTCCATACATCTCACCCTCTCCTTCCCTCTTCCCATGTCCATAAATCCATTCTCTATGTCTGTTTCTCCACTGTTGCCCTGTAAATTAAGGGATCCAGAACACACTGGATCCTGTCTCATTGAAGCCTTCAGGAGCCACAGCACCACGTGTTGCCATCTGACTTTACAGTTTACAAAAGTTAAAGCTGCGCACATTTTACCAAGCGTGTTTTTTTTTCAGATCAGTTGTGCATCACCTCAGTGGAAGGTGTCTAGTGACTGGCACTCAGAAGTTTGGGTCGCCAAGGAAAGGGAGAGTCTGGCATGCTTTCTGTGGAAGAGAATTTTTGTATCGCAAAATACACTTTTTGTGTTTCTAGGAAACAGTGGGAGTTGACTCTCAGATCATAGTGTTCAGGATTCCCTACAAATCCCTACAGAACAACCCAAAACCAGTAGTTTGTAATTTTCAGCTCAGTGAGACTGAAAGGAGCTCGGGGTGATGCCGAAATAAAATGTAGCCTAGCCTACCGACATTAAGGGAGATAAAGTGTTTAATCAGTGTCTTCTAGAAAGAAGTGACATCTGTATGGAACACCTGCTGTCTTCATTATAACTTTAAATGAGCTGTGTCTCTGGGGGTTAGCAGGCCCTTCTTTTGGCACACTGTGCTGTGACAGAGATAAACTTTAAGCCCCGAGTAATTCACCATTGTGTGGAAGATGCTTTTTAGTGAGACGTGGGGCTGAGGAGGAAAATGAGCCCCTGCCTTAGATCACTCAGGCCCAGCGAGAACCATTTTGAGCATAACTTTGACACTGTGACACTTGTCAGGTTACGACAATGTTTTCTTACCCCCTCGGCAGCCCTAATTGTTTGCTAATTATTATCATTTTAATGTTTTATGCATCAGGAAGGCATGAAGACCGTGTTTCTTGGTTTACGGGCATAGCTGTTTTCTGGATTCTGGATTTCTTTTTTAATTTTAATTTTAAACTTTTTCTTTTGTATTGGGGTGTCACTGATTACCAATCTTGTGATAGTTTCAGGTGAACAGTGAAGGGACTCAGCCACACGTGTACATGGATCCATTCTCTTTCAAACTCCCCTCCTATCCACGCTGGCACGTAACACTGAGCAGAGTTCCATGTGCTATACAGTAGGTCCTTATTGGTTATCCATTCTAAATACAGCAGTGTGTACATGCCCATCCCAAACTCCCTTTCCCTCCCCCTCTGGCAACCATAAATTCGTTCTCTAAGTCAGTGAATCTCTCTCTGTTTTGTAAGTTTATCTGTAGCATTTCTTTTTAGATTCCACATATAAGGAATGCCATAAGATATTTCTCCTTCTCTGTCTGACTTAAACTTCAGTCAGTATGACAATCTCTCGATCCATCTGTGTTGCTGCAAATGGCATAATTTCACTGTATGCTTTGAGGAAGGGATCTGAGTAGTCACTGAGCAGTGCCCGTGTTGATGGCTTGTTTCTCTTACACTTTCGCTCATTATTGCAGGAGCAGACAGTCCTGCATGTAAGGGACGAGGATGCATAGAAGGGGAAGAGCAGCAAGGAGTGCTTTCTCAGAGAGCCTTTCAAACCAGTTACCATTTTGGCAGATTATAATCTAACCAAGAATTATTTCCATAAGCGTGGCTGTGAAAAACCCTTATGGCCCCAGAAAATAATGTTTAACCAGCCATGTGGTTCATCTTATTAGCCTGAGGGGAAAATAACTCACCACCAAATTCTGCCATAGTGTAGATAGGATTGTTTGAAACCCACATCAAAACATCTGCTGTTTTTCTACTGTGCGAACCTAATGCTTTGTCCTCTTAAAGTAGCAGCAGTCCTACAGCTGCTGTGCACTCTGTATCTCAGACCTTGACACCAGATAAGGGGGACATCTTCAGAGTTAATGAGCTATTAGGACATTCTTTCCTGTCAATTAACTGGTAGAATAATGAGATCAAATGAGCACTGTCCTTAAAAACACCCAGACTTGTATTTTCTAAGAAGAGTGTCTTTCTCTGCTGTTTTAGTTACATGAATAGACAGACAACTGTTTAACATGAAAATAAAAACTGCACCTACAGCAGACATAAGAGAGGTATACAGACAGGATCCTATTTACTCAGGATTCACAGGTTTTCCTCTTGAGAGGATGTAATGATACCATAGCAACTGCTTTCACTTTGATTGTCCTAAAGACTGGCAGACAAACATTTAGGGGGTGAGCATGCTTTCCCATGTGAATACATGTATCATATCTAAAGTTTGAGCCAGTCAAGGTATCTATCCTAAATTTGAATTAGTGGGCTCCAGACCATGGACCATCTAAGGATTTTGATTTTCCCCTGAATGTGATGAGAGGTTAGGGAAGGGTGTGACCAAAGGAGAGAGGGGACCATGGGGAAAGACCCTGAGATGAGAGGGTGGCCCACTGTACGTACTACAGTGGTTGCAGCAGCAATAGATTTTTCAGTGTGCGGACCAGAGTGGCAAATGGGTGAGAATCAGGTTGTCAGAGACCCAGTATGTTGTGCTTAAGGGTTTTGCACTTGACCTTGGATCCAGGGGAAACCACTGAGACTCAAGTGCGGGGGTAGCAATAAGATGAAATCTGGGTTTTAAGCCCACTTTGCTATGTGTGGGTTACAGGAGAGAGATGGAGTTTGAGTTCCAGCACGCCAGGCACCATTATTTAGTGACATATGCTTGCATATATATGTGAGTGTCTATGTGCATGTGTGTTCACTCAATCCAACAACTGCAAATGAAGTGTTACCATTTACCCATTTCAGAGAAGAGGAGACTAAGCTGAAAGGAGGCAAACTGAGGTCCCATAGCTGCTAGGTCGTAGAGCAGAGATTTGAGCCCAAGGAGTCTTGGTTCCAGAGTCTATTTACTTAATCATTACATTGTTTCGCCTTTCATATTGTATTGCTGGGGTCACCGTCATATTATTTTACTTGATAATTAATATAATTAATAGTATTCTAAATGCAACTAGTATTTTACTGGCTTAATGAACTTTTTCTTGGTATTCATACTCATAGGAATGAAATTAAAAATTATAATGAGCTAGAGTTTTCTGTAAAATATTCATCAAAAACTTTCAGGCTTCCCTGGTGGCTTAGTGGTAAAGAGTCCACCTGCCAATGCAGGAGACACGGATTCAGTCCGTGATCCAGGAAGATCCCACATGCCACAGAGCACTAAGTTCGTGTGCCATTAACTACTGAACCTGTGCTCTAAAGGCCGGGAACTAAGACTGCTGAGCCTGCGTGCCCTAGAGCCCATGCTCTGCAACAAGAGAAGCTACCACAATGAAATGCCTGCATGCTGCAGCTAGAGCAAAGCCCGAGCAGCGATGAAGACCCGGCAGCCAAAAATTAAATAAAAATTAAAAAGTTATCAAAAAGTTTCAAATTAAGTTTTCCAAATAGAGGTTTTTTAATGTCTTCTTGGTCAACGTTAACTTTCCTATGGGAATTTCTACTACACATTTCATGGTCGAGTGTTTCCAGAACCTTCAATGGAGACGTGTGAAAGTGGAGGGAATATAAAATCCCCAGATATTTTCCAGCCCACAGCTAACACTCAGCCAACTATAGACAGAATCTCCCACTTCAGTGGAAAGTTAGAAAAGATGATATTAAATGGAGGACTTTTATGAAAGGTACAGCTCACTGACATCAAGGAGAATTAAATGTATTTGTGACCACACTTGATTTCTGGAAAAAAGAGAATCACCATTGGTATCCAGCAAGACTATGGGTCCATCTAAGGCCTATGAGACAAGGAAGGTCAAGTGTACTGTTACTGAGTAACTCGAGACGATGTTTCAGAGATTTTGGTGGTTTTCAATCCTGGCTGCCCGTCGGAATCATCTGAGGAGCTTTTAAAAATTATCGGTGCCTGGACCCCCAAATAAACCAGAGTGCACAGCCAGTGGGGCAGGGGTGAGGGTGCATACACTGAGACAGCCATGTGGGCGCAGGCATTAGGGTTGTGTTATGAGCATCCTGTGATGTGTGCAGGCCTTCACATGGGGAGCTCCTTGAGGACAAAGGAGAGACGTTTCCATTTATCTCTATATCATTCTTTAGCTGTAGAAGACGACAGAGGGTACCTTTTTTTTTAAAAAAAATTTTTTTAATTGAAAGTACAAATAGTACCATCCATTTAGTAGTTACCTAGATTTCTAAATTCTATGTAATTTTTAGAATATATGGAAAACCCATATTGTGCCAGGTATGAGCAAGGTAGCCACCCCCTCTTCCCCTAAAATGAAGATTAAAACCAAAGTTTCTGCCTGCAGGAAACTTAGTCAAGTGGAAGAGAGAGAAGGAGAAGATTAGAAGGAGGGAACTAAGAAGGAATCAACAGAAACAGCCGTTGTCTGAGTTAACCTGTTGTTAATCAAAGAGAAGGGTGACTGATGGTCGGGAATATTTAGGAATGGGATGGATTGATGGAGAGAAGGAGAGAGAGCGAGTCGTGAATGGTTTCCTCTTAGGTTTACATGACGAGAAAGGAAACCGTTAAGACCAACTTACATCACATACTAGTTCTTACTGGAAATCATACAATTAAGAAACTGTAGAAGAGCATGTTTGTTTTTCATTTATTCTGTTTTTTAGGCTTGCCTTTATTAATGAGGAATGTTGACATAAACATAAAGCAGCACATTTTAATGATTATTGCTTGTAGTGTGTTTTCTTTTTAAATTATTTTGCTTTTTAACATGTTTCTTATTACAGAGGCATGAGATTCTTTTCCAGGCCTTTTAGTGATTAGGAAATTTGTAATTCACAAGAGCACCAATTAGAGACTATTATAACCTGACGGGCACGACTCTGCCATTTGAGGAGAGCTCAGCTGACACTTTCAGAAACTGCAAAAAAATGTTAGTCTAAGAGCTCCGTGGCAGCAGTTTGGCCTTATAAGAATTCCACAGAGTTCGTTTGTAATAATATAGTTATTCCTTGGATTATAGTAACTCTGTAAGAGCCTTAGCACTCACCACCTTGGTCTTAACCCCCTTGGCACAGTGCACCCTAGAAAGAGAGGGTATTGGCTGGAGCCACATGGCTTGACCATCCCTGAGCTCGCCCTGGAGTCTGCAGAATCATACTCCCTGTTCAGAGCTGTTTTTTCCCGTATCCCCCCAAGTTCAGTTTTAAGCATAATATGTGATCAGAAAAATGAACGGGATTATTCAGAGTAATAATACACATTCTCACCATTACAACTACAGGGTTGGCCAAAAAAATTGTTGGGTTTTTCATAAGCTGTTATGGAAAAAACCCGAATGAACTTTTGGTCCAACCCAATACATAGCCCCCTCTACCTTAGAGGGTTGTCAGTAAGATCCTTTGGTGCCTGCCTTTGCTTCGAGACGTGCCTATTGATTGAGCAACTAGAGCAGATAGGCAAGGATCTATCCTTTAAAATAAATTTTAACAAGTTCCATCGACCAGCTCACATCAGCTTGCTTTCTAACATGACGTTGGGAACTCTGGTGGGTTTTCTTGCATCTTGTATTTAACTGAGCTTTCTTGTGGATGGATCCAGAACATCCTCCAACTAGATTTTCTTCTTATGCACTGAGTGTCTTGATAATGTGAATTTTTGGCTAGATTAATCTTTAATTAATTGATTAAATTAAGTATCAAATGATTTTTAAGACAAAATTAGGAGTCAACTTATATTTTCTTAGTCTAATTTTATAACCTTTGTACACAATTGGATTTTCAGTTGAAATCAGCCCTAGTATTGACATTTTGCTAAATGCCAAACATTAGCTCTTTGAATTGAGGGGGGACTCCAGCAAATGCTTCTCATTCATTCCCTAAACACTCCCAGCAGCATCCATGTGTTGGGCCGTCATCACACAGTCAGAAATGTGCCTCTTTGGAAGGACCTTTCAAAACAACATAAAGCGAGAATAATTCTCTGTTTTGAGCCCCCTTGCCCAAGTTGGTACTTAAGAGGATCAGAAAGTTGATTAACCCAACTTAATTTAAAATTGTCTTATGGTAGTTATTTTATGGTAGTTATCAGATACAGTTCAGCTAGACAGCCGAAGCTTTGCCTATCAAGAATTTGGTTTTCTCCTTTGAACTTTTTATTTTATATTGGTGTATAGCTGATTAACACTGCTCTGATAGTTTCAGGTGAACAGCGAAGGGACTCAGCCATACATATACATGTATCCGTTCTCCCCCAAACCCTCCTCCCATCCAGGCTGCCACATAACATGGAGCAGCGTACCCTGTGCTACATGGTAGCTGCTTGTTGGTTATCCGTTTTAAATATAGCAATGTGTACACATCCCTCCGTTTCCCCCAGGCAACCATAATGATGACTTTGTTTTAAAAAAATATGTAAAGCAGGGAAACAGGGAAAAGATAGGAAGAGCGGAGAGTCTGTCTCCGCCTCAGTCTGTGAGGAAGCCCGTTGCAGCCTGCCTTTCACGCCTCCACACAGTGTGGGCTTCACAGCCAGTCAGGCCCCAGTTGGAGCCCCAGCTGTCTCCTTCACCAGTGAACAAGGTAATTAGGGGATTTATGGGGATTCTGTGGCTGGTGGTTAGACCCTCCTCTTGGGGCCGTGGTGACAGCCGCCTGAGTCCTGGGATGAGCGCCCGCCCTCCTCCCCTGCCCAGAGAAGGCCCTGGGAGAGCACCTCCTCTTTCACACGTGCTGTCTCCGCTCATCTCAGGCCACTGGCTAACATTTATCTTTTGGCATTCATTTCAAGCCATCCTGGAGATATCTCCAAAAAAGATGATAAAGGTAATGAATGCTGAAGCACTAATATTTAGCAAGCCCCCCTGTATGTACCAGGCCCAGCAAGGATATTACATGCATTTTTAAAAATTTACTTTGTACAAGAACTCATGAGGCAGGGCACAGTTGAGGCTTATATATTAAACGTATTAGGGCTCGGTTCTGATTCCTGTTCCAGGGATCTCTTCTCGGAGTGTGAAATTCTGTTTCTACTGCCATCCAAAGCCTGCCAGGTGGCTCAGTGGTAAAGAACCTGCCTGCCAGTTCAAGAATGAGGGTTCTGTCCTTGGCTTGGGAAGATCCCCTGGAGAAGGAAATGGCAACCCACTCTAGTATTCTTGCCTGGAGAATCCCATGGACAGAGGAGCCTGGCGGGTTGTAGTCCGTGGGGTTGCAGGAGAGTCAGACACAACCTAGCAACTGAAACAACACAACAGTCAACCAGCATATACCTTGAGCTGGGTGCTGCTCTAAGCTCTTCCTATGTATTAACTGAATTAGGATTCACCGTAACTTTCTGGAAGTCCTACTGATGTTCCTATTTTTCAGATGAGAAAACCAAGGCACAGAGGGGCTCAGTAACCTGTCCACTTACAGAAGGTCACAGAGTGTAAACTGGGTCTCAAACTCTGGTTCTTAAAGCCCCCAGCTGTCCTTCCCCTTTCACTTAAGCAGTTCTTAACACTTGTTTTACAATAAGTCTCAGACTAATCAATGAGAAGACAGCATCCTTAACCATCCCAGCTATTCTTTCTGCTTTTCCAGTAAACTTGCAGAATTCTTTTCCTTAGCCTTGCTACAGTCCTTCTGAAGTAGTGATATATTGACTATTTCATCCAAAGGCGAAACCAAGACTAACGCCTAAGCAAGGAAGAACAAATAGTGAATTCATTAACTGGGAATCTATTTACAATCCCCAGGGCTCATTGTGCGGGCAGTGCTTCTGTATCATTTAGAGTTGCTAATAAATGAAAGTCTTTGCATCTTTCCAAGCATCTTGATATTTACCAGTCTCATATTTTACCATAGGAAGCGGCTTCAACAAGCATATTCATGTGTTGACAGTTCTAATTAATACAAGTAATTAGTCCTGACAGTAGAACTGTGAAAAGAAGACCCATTCATAAATTTGCTAATTATGTCACTCTGCTCAGAATTTAATTGCAGTCTAGTCTTTAATCATTTCTGTATATGGGCAAAAGGCCAGCTGACTAAATTCTTCAGACTTTTACATTTACCACTCGTAAAGGAATTTTGTCAAAATTAATTTACCATTGGAACATAATGGTCTGGTGTGCAGAAGTGGTGAAGAACAGAGCTCCTTCTGCAGAGAAACAAACAGGAGAATGGGAAAAGCCAGGCAAGGAAGGAGGGAGGGAGAGAGGAAGTCATCAAGAGCATCCACATCCTTTCTTACGTATCTACATCTACAAGGTTTTGTGAACTCATATTTCAGTGTTTTTCTAAAAAGTAAGGTAGTTTTATTTAGGCTGTTCATATGCTCATGGTACAGAAAACTTGAAGACAATTTGTTACCTGGATCCAAAGTTGAGCCCTCCTCTCTCTGATGTAAATAGCCTACTTTTCAAACAAGGACGTCTGTTCTAAAACAGGGTTTTTCTAACTGAGCTGTATTGTGTGCGTGTGCACGTGTGTGCTCAGTCACGTCCGACTCTTTGTGACCCTGTGGACTGTAGCCTCCCAGGCTCCTCTGTCCATGTCCATGGGATTTCCCAGGCAAGAGTATTAGAATGGGTTGCCATTTCCCCCTCCAGGGGATCTTCCTGACCCAGAGATCGAACTCGCATCTCCTGTGTCCCTTGCATTGGCAGGCGGGTTCTTTTCCACTGCACCATCTTGAGAAAGTGTGAGTCAGTCAATCTTGTCTGACTCTTTGTGACCCCATGAACTATACAGTCCATGGAATTCTCCAGGCCAGGATACTGGAGTGGGTAGCCTTTCCCTTCCCCAGGGGATCTTCCCAGCCCAGCGATCGAACTTGCATCTCCTGTGTCTCCTGCTTTGGCAGGCGGGTTCTTTACCACTGCACCACCTTTGGGGCTGGATAATTCCTTGTTGCGGTGGGGGTGGGGCCATCCTGTGCACCATGGGGTGTTGAGTAGCATCTGACTTCTTACCCACTCGGTGCTTGTGCATCCTTCCTCCCAGTTGTGATGGCCAAAAATATCTCCAGACACTGCCATTGTTCCCTAGGTGGGCTAAATTGGTTGAGAACCACTGCACCAGAGTGTAAGTTTAGATGAAAAAAGAATCAGGTAAACTTGTGTATAGGATGCTTACATAGAAGCAGTTGTAGCAAAATCAATAAAGCACATCACTTAAAAACAATTTGGTAATATAAAATTCAGATGGAATGATGTTCCTTGAATTTCAGTACCTCCTTCAGTATCAGGTTCCCTCTGGTTCTCTTGGATTGTAAGTACAGTAGTGTTTAGTATTAATAGAAGAGTAGTTGTATCTAAAATCCTTTGCTTCTTGTGTTAGATACATTGGGCTCTTAGCTTTCGTGGATTTTAACATTTAGAGTTCTGACCACTTTAAGATGACCTTAAAGTTAAGGACACTCAGCTGCAGGTGTTCTTTGTTTTCAAGTTCATGAATTGCTCCCTTCTTGTCTTGCCTCCATCCAGTGCTTAGATGTCTAGTCCTTTGTTACGCTCTTACAAATACGTTAATGCCCTTGCTGCTCAGCCCTTCGTCCACCTATATGGAAAAATCCTCAGACTTCAATGAGCCCAGCCACAGGGCATCTGGGACCCTGCATCTGGCGGCTGAGCTCAATTGGAGAATGTGACCCAACAGAGCAGACTGAGCCTGTTATAAATGACATCAAC
Source organism: Bos indicus (assembly GCF_029378745.1). Taxonomy (NCBI): domain Eukaryota; kingdom Metazoa; phylum Chordata; class Mammalia; order Artiodactyla; family Bovidae; genus Bos; species Bos indicus. The sequence goes on from NC_091761.1 coordinate 115,083,688, forward strand.
ATCTCCCCTGTCCTCGACCTCCCAGAGAAAATAGAATCCACCTGTAGGTAACACCTTCGGCATCCCATCATGAAAACTACAAACCTACCTGCATCCACTCCCACACTTGTTCCTCCTGACAGCTGGGCAGGGAGGGCTCATTCCTCTTTTCAAAAGCTAGTCGTTCACCTGTCTTCTCTGCTCAGGAAAATCTGTTGTTACTGATTAACCCTCTCTCCATTCTGCCTTCAGCTTTTGAGTCTACCAGATCCTTCCTATCAACATGTCAGCCTACTTAAGTCTCTTTCCTCCCTCATCCCAAAGAGGAGGAGACAGGTCAACAACTTGACTGACTTTTATTCACCACCTTTCCTTTCCATTTACAGTCTCCAAAGTCTTCACTTTCACTCTGGATCTTCCCTCCACTTCTTCAGTCATGCTGCTGCCCACCCCGCACCCCCCCCCCTTACTCTAATGAAAGTTCCCCAGTGATCTCAATGTTGCTGAGGCCTGGAGACACTTTTCTTCCTTAGATGTACTTAACGTTACCCATCCACTCCTTGAAACCCTGCCTTTTTCCTCCAGTTCTCCTGATGCCCACCCTCCCAGCTCTCCCACTGCTACTCTGCTCTGAACCTTTTTCTTGGTCTACTTTGCAGGCTTCCCCCATACCCCCAACCCCTACCACCATCCCCTGCCACCTTGGAATATCAGTTTTCCTAATTACTTTATTCTAGGTCTTCTTGTCTTCTCTTAAGCTTTAGTTACTATTTGTACTTCAAATTTATCTCCTCCGCCCAGATCTCTTTCTGAAATCATAGGTAAATGAGCTCAAGGACATCTCACGTGCATCATGTACAAACCTGAATTTATGGTAGCTTTTCTACCTCCCCAGCTTGCTCCCCGTCAGGTGTTACCTCCTGGGTGTCAGTCAGTAACCAGGTGATCTTGATGCTAACTCAAAATATGTCTCAAATCCACGTCCACTAGTCTGGGCCACTGCTATGACTGGACTGTAGGAGGTCAGGACAAAGAGGTGTAAGAGCCAGATCCCATAGGGCCTTTCAGGCCATTGAAGGCCTTCAGTTTTTCTCTTGATGAGATGGGAGCCATTAGAGGGTTTTGAGCCCAGGAGTATCATAATAATTTAACTTGATTTTGTAAAGGGTCACTGGGGCTATTGTGTTGAAAATAGTCTGTGGGGTGGCATAGTGGGTTGAATGGTGACCCCCCCCCCAAGAGATATATTCACCCAGAGCTTCAGAATATAACTGTATTTGGAGTAAGCCTCTTTGCAGATGTAATAAAGTACAAGGTGATATCATCCTGATTGGGTCCATTGGGACCTAAACCCAATGGACATGAGTTTGAGTAAACTCCAGGAGTTGACGATGGACTGGGAGGCCTGGCGTGCTGCAGTCCATGGGGTCGCAAAGAGTCGGACATGACTGAGGGACTGAACTGAATTGAAACCCAGTGACAGCTGTGCTGATGAGTTAGACACGAAGAAGACAGACACAGAGGAAGGGGCACAAGTGGAGACAGAGGCAGAGGGGAGCAGCAGAAAGACCAGTTAGGGTCCTGCTGCAGTCATTCAGGCAAGAGAGGACCACTGCCCCGATTCTGATGGTAGCCGTGGAGGAGTGCAGAGTGGTCTTCTGCACAGAGCTTCTGGATACGTTTTGAAGGCAGAGTGGAAGCATCTTTGACAGAATGGTGGTGATTATGAGAGAAAGAGAAGTGAAGGGGGAGTAACATTTTTGGCTGAAGGCATTGAAAAGTTGGAGTTCCCATTAACCTGAACACACAGAGAAGATTTGCAGGGGAAAAAAATAGAGCTCAGTCTTGGACCTGAAGAGAGTGACAGGCTTATGAGAGCTCCACGTGGGGATGGAGTAGGTGGTTCAGTATGAGATTAGATGACAGGTATGGTCTGGAAGTATCAGCATGATGTAAATATTTAAATTCTTGAACGTAGATGGAATCACCAGGGGAGTGAATATCAATGGAGAAGAAGATCAAGGACTGAGCCTTGGGGGTCTCCAACATTAAGGGGTTGAAGAGAAAAGCAGGTACCAGCAAAGGAGGGTGAGAAGAAGGAACCAGTGAAGCAGGGTGAAAAAAAACAGAGAAAAAGAGAGCAGGTGGTCCTCGAGCTGCGGTCCCCAGCCTCTGGCATCTAATGCTTGATGATCTGAGGTGGAACTGATGGGAATAATAATAGAAATAAAGTGCACAGTAAATTTAATACTTTGTGTGTGCTGTGTGTGTGCTTAGTCACTCAATCGTGTCTTACTCTGCGACGCCATGGATTGTAGCCCACCAGGCTCCTCTGTCCATGGGATTCTTCAGGCAAGAACACTGGTGTGGGTTGCCATGCCCTCCTCCAGAGAATCTTCCCAACCAGGGATCAAACCCAGGTCAACCCACATTGCAGGCAGATTTTTTACCAACTGAGCCACCAGAATCATCCCCCCAAACCACCTGCTTCCCTGGTCTGTGAAAAAATTGCCATCCATGAAACTGGTCTCTGGTGCCAAAAAAGGTTGGGGACCGCTATCCTCGAAGACAAGTTTTTCTAGGAGGAAAGAGCATTTTTCTGTACTAGGTGCCCCGGTGGTCCTGGGTAGACGAGGACTGAGAAGTGACCCCTGGGTTTAGCAATGCCGAGGTCAGCGGTAGCCTTGACAGGAGCTGTTTCAGGATGTGAACAGTTCCTGATGTGATACAGACCCTGCTATTGTCCCTTGTTCCACCAGAGTTGAAAGCCCTGAGCTTCTAAAAGCTTTGAGTTTCTTAATCATCCCCCACCCCTAACAAAGAGTAAAGAGAAGGACCCTCGTGACTCACATAAGCTCCATTGCTACTGCTGGGTTCCCTAGCCTTAAGTAGTAGTAAATATATAAATTCCTGATGCTACTCATCCTAAGCAACAGAATCAATTGCCCGTGTGAGAAGCGGCCTAACCACAAAGCAACATTTGCCTTTGGTGTGGGCCATCTCGCCTTGTGCTTTTTCAGCGTAAGGCCAATAATGGAAATTCCTAATCTCCCCGCTGTAGTACATGACCGTATATGGAGGGGTTTCTCCTCAGGGTCCTGCTCAGTGGCTCTAGAGCAGCACCATCTTATAGAAGTTTCCGCAGTGATGGACATGGCCTTTTATCTTCTGTGTCCAAAATGGTAGCTGCTAGCCACACGTGCTGAGTGCTTGGAATGTAGTTAGTACAACTAAGACACTGTATTTTTAAGTTTACTTCATTTTAATTCATTTAAATGTGGAAATAGCCATGTGTCTTGGGTGGGACCCAAGAGTCTGTAGTTCAACAGGCTCTGCAGGTGATTCTCTTACACACTGAACAGAATGGTTTCCCGTGTTTAGAGCTGGGCTCCACCCCTAAAATTCCTGACTGAATGGGTTTGGGGATGAGGTGTGAGAATTTGGGCTTCCCAAGTGGCTCAGTGATAAAGAATCCACCTGCCAATGCAGGAGACACAGGCTTAATCCTTGGGTCAGGAAGATCCCCTGGAGGAGGAACTGGCAACCCACTACAGTTTTCATGCCTGAAAAATTCCTTGGACAGTGGAGCCTGGTGGGCTGCACTCCGTGGGGTCGCACAGAGTCGGACATGACTGAGGCTGTCACACAGTAAACACTTGACTTGTTAAGAGTTTCCCAGGTAATGCTCAGAAGCTGAACCGGAGATGACTTTGAGAACCTGATGTACCAAATGGGCCTTCTCTTTGTGAGGTGACCCCAGATCCCCAAGAGTCAGTTCCATAAATGCCATGTAACAAATACTTTGCAGGATATCCCGAGTGTACCCTATGAACTTTATGAAAATCTTTTTAGCTATTTTCTCATGATCCAGTAATGAGCAGTGCCTGACTCATTGAGGAGCTCACAGTTCTGGGAACTGAACCAGCAAGTCTGCAGTCTGTAGACAGGCCTTCAGGAAGGGTGGCAGAAGCTCCAGTTCTTTGGTGGAATTTCTTCTTTGTCCAGGAAACCTCAGCTTTGCTCTTTGCAGTTTTCATCTAATTCAGTCAGGTCCTCCTGGATTTACTAGGATGGTCTCCCTTGAAGTCAACTGATTAGAGACATAATGACATAAAGGATCATAGCTTGAAAGATGTGGTATTTGTTCTGCTCCTTGAAGAATGGTAGAGTCTAGTCAGTGAGGACTAAGGGAATGGATATTCTAGAGAAAAATGAGCAATAAAAGGTGCCAGGGCAGGAAAGTACAATTGGTATTTGCAGAGTGGCCAGTTGTTGCTGTATGATCTTTCACTGAATCTCCCTTAACCCATCTAAAAAAAATGGGTTAAATGCTTGTCATAACTGTCCCCCAAAATGGAACAAGGTTGTGTTTGAGGGTGCATTTTTGAAACCATAAACACTATTTGATCTCTAGTAAAGAAGGCAGAATGCCAAAGAATTGATGCCTTTGAACTGTGGTTCTGGAGAAGACTCCTGAAAGTCCCTTGGACAGCAAGAGCAAACCAATCAATCTTAAGGGAGATCAAACCAGTCGGTCTTAAGGGAGATCAACCCTGAATATTCACTGAAAAGACTGATGCTGAAGCTCCAGTACTTTGGTCATCTGATGCGAACAGACAACTCTTTGGAAGAGTCCCTGATGCTGGGAAAGATGCAGGGCAGAAGGAAAAGAGGCCATCAGAGGATGAGGGGACTGGATGGATCCCTGATGCAGTGAACATGAACTCGGGCAACTCCAGGAGACGGTGAGGGACAGGGAGGCCTGGCGTGCTGCAGTCCATGGGGTCGCACAGAGTCAGACACGACTGGGGGACTGAACGACAACAGCAGCAGCAGCGCACCGTGAAGACTCAGACACTGTATAGCAGTGGTGGTGGTGGTAGTGTTTGTGTATAAGTTTGCGTGGCGAAGGAAAACAAAAAAGGTTTGGGCAGTAAAAAAGAGCCTGATTCTTGTGGGCTTTGTCCAAAATAATGCTTGTTTGGGGAGAAAAGAGTATAAGGTTGGACAAAAAGTTTGTTCATGGTTTTGCATTACAGCATACCGAAAAACCCAAATGAACTTTTTGGCCAACCCAATAGTTTCAATTGGATTAATAGGAAATAAAAATGTCCCTACATATGCAGTCCCACCTGATTGCCACAAAGGTGCGGTAGGCATTTGATCAGCACCTAAGATAACTCAACATTTTTTACACAAGTAGACCTTAGGCCTCTATTTTTGATGCTTGAGATATTAGAGGTAAGGGAGAGTCATTTATTATACACTTATTGAAGAGTTTGCCTAAATAGGGAGAGAGAGTTAAATAATTTCCAAGAAAGTTGTTCCCAGGCAATGGCCCTTGTAGCCAGTTGACCTGGTCATCCAAGAGAACGGGTGGGGGTAGGGGAATGCCAGAGTGACTGCCATTTGCAAACTTCTTTATTCTGTCCCCCACCCCCCACCCCCCAAGCTCTGCTCTACAAACCAAGCTAATTTTGCCAAGCCAATTTCCCCTTGATTTTTAAAGCCCTATGCATTTTGGATGAAATTTAATCCACATGTTCCTCCTGAGTCTCTCATGCCCAAGCCACAAAAACATTATTTATAAAATGTGATTCCATGTTTGAAGTCACCGTAAAGTATTTTTAGTAGATTTTCGTTCTTCGTCATGCAAATTTTTTCTTGTTTTGTTTTCTTGTTTTATTTAAACTCATTGTATATGATCTTAACACACATCCTGTGGTGAGACACAAAGGGAATCTTCAAGCCAGAAGGAGAGGCTATTCTAACACAGGTGAAGCAGCCAGGTTCTACTTGAAGAAGTTTGTAACTATTATCCCTCTTCAGTTTGTTATACTGTGTCCTGGACTCCTTTTCACCTGGGCACACCCTACCCCAGCCTTCTCCTACCCCGCTCCCTAAAAGGGTGCCCATGAAGATGAATAGGGAAAAGGGAAAATGAGAAGTAATAGAATCAGACTGCCTCCTAGGACACATTTCTGTGTTATACCATGTGATCCTTCCTTTCCAAAGCTGAGTTCATTTTCTCCTTTTACGTGTGTGCTAACATTGCCACCCCTGGAAAGATTAAGTTATTTCAGGAAATGTCTACAAAAACAAGAAGTAAAGTCAAATTTAGGAGCGCTCTGCAGCTTCTTATTCCTAGGGCAGAATAGATGGTGGTGTCTATTTAGGGCTGAGCTAATTGGAAAATGGCTTTATTTTTACCAAAGTAAGCAATTTTTGTTTGTTTGTGTGTGTGTTTGTGCGCACACATGCTTAGTTGCTAAGTTGTGTCTGACTCTTTTTGACCCCATGGACTGTATCCTGCCACACTCCTCTATCCATGGATTTCCTAGGCAAGAATACTGGGGTGGGTTGCCATTTCCTTTTCCAGGGGATCTTCCCCACCCAGGGATTGAACCTGGGTCTCCTGCATTGCAGGAGGATTCTTTACCTGCCGAGCCTTTAAACCATTGTCTCTTTGGAATCTCATGATATGGACCCGGTTTTATCTTTACATGAAGCATCCTGGTTTATGTACGTCTGTCTCTCAGAGACATGTGTGGGCTGCAGAAGGGCACCAAAGCAGCCTTATTTTTAGGGTGCGGTGGAGATTTGTCTCTGTTCTGAGCACTAATTCCCTCAGGTTAGCAGGTATAGCACCCAACAGGGTAAGAGACATTTCCCACCAGGAGGAGCTAAGATGAGAGGGGTTAAATTCTGACTTCTCATGACTCTGAGCTTATGAAATACTTTCCTATCATTTAATAAAACATTGGTCCTCAATGTTTACTGCCCCTAAGGCTATGGTTTCTGGTTGGTTATTTTTTTCATGAAGAAAATGAGGCCCAGAGGGGTAACTTTCTTAGGCATTTCACAAGGTGATAGGGGTTGTTCGCGTGTGGCTCTGCCTCTGCTGCACTGTACACTCCAGGAGGGCAGAGATGTCCTGTCCATCCTGTGGGGGCATTAGGGACTTCTGTGGGCTTTAATTTTGGAAGCCCCACCTCATACTCCGTATCATCTCAAATGTGTTCAAACGTGACATCCCAGCTATAGTATATTAATACATTTTTAAGTAAATGGCTGTAAATATATATATATTTATGAGTTGAGATATTAAATGATCAATATGGTACATTTCATAGGCATTTAATAAAATATTACTGTTGCGTTTTATAGGTTTCCGTTCCCCCCCCCCTACTTAGGGAGCCAATTAATTATTTTGAGATCTCAGACATTTTCACAGGCTTAGTCCCTGAGCACTGGTCCCACAGAGGATAAAGCCATCCCCCTGCTCACTTTTCTGCTCTGGGAAGGTGCTTAATAAATATTTGTTGGATGATGACCACCTAGTGACAGAGTGAAGGAATGAACAAATGGGTGAATAGTAAATGGTAAAGTCTGATATTAAAGCCCACATAAGCCCTGGATGGCCTATTTCTTTTACACAGCCATCCTGGTGGACATTCCCAAACTGCATTCAAAACATAGACGTTGTCTTTCTCTCATTGTTCTTTTTCGAGCCGATTTTCTACCCTGTTCCAGCTAAGGCACACAGAAGAATAGACTACAGGTTCTTTGCATTTTGGTAGTTCTTATGAGGGCTTCCCTGGTGGTAAAGAATCTGCCTGCCAATGGAGGAGACTCAGGTTTGACCCCTGAGTTGAGAAGATCTTTTGGAGGAAGAAAGGGCAACCCACTCCAGTATTCTTGCTTGGAAAATCTCATGGACGGAGGAGGTTGGCAGGCTACGATCCATGGATTCGCAAGAGTTGGACACAACTTAGTGACTACACATACACACCGAGTTCTTATGGAGTAACTACCTTGGGGTGATCATCAGTTCTCTGTTTAATTGCCCTATTTATTTGCTTTGCCTTACAAGTGTGGGATAAATGGTAGCTGTTATTAGTATTCAGATACTCATTTTTTTGACAAAACCAAAGAAGTGTTTTTGCCTGTCTTTTTTGTTTTGTTTAGCATTCTAAGTGTCAGCCCTCAAGTATTTCTCATGTGATATCTGTGTTTTCAGGAGATGTGACTTTTTTTTAATCTAAAAGTGAATCTTTGTGGTTTCTCTTCAGAGCTCTTAGATTTGGATTTGGTAACTATTGAACATGATAGAAAGCTAGAGAGTTCCCTTCTTAGGCAAGAAAGAAATACAAAGGGAGCCACGAGAGGAGAGGGAAAGATGAAGATTGTGTAAAGGACAGAGCCATGCTTTCCTTCCTCAGCCCTGAGTTCACCTCTACACGCTAGATCGCTTCAGTCGTGTCTGACTCTTTGCACCCCATGGACTCTAGCCCGCCAGGCTCCTCTGTCCATGGGATTCTCCAGGCAAGAATACTGGAGTGGGTTGCTATGCCCTCCTCCAGGTAATCTTCCTGACTCAGGGATCAAACCCACATCTCTTAAGTCTCCTGCATTGGCAGGTGGGTTCTTGACCACTAGCGCTACCTGGGAAGCCCTGGTTCACCCCTAGAGAAGTGGATCCTCACTTTTCTTATGTAAATGGATACCAGGATAGATTGCTCTTCTCAGATCATCCCAAGGTCTTTAAAGGCTGTGATGGATCTCGCTGGATGGCTCTAGGACAGACCAGGGCTAAAGTAAAGACCTGCAGTGCCCCTTGATTGGCTGAGTTTGTGGGCCAGAGGTGCAATGATGGAGCTTACTCTCCATCCATGGAAAGTCTTTGGCATTGAGTCCTTCAACAAATACTCACTGGCCACCTGCATGGGGACCACCACCAGGACCAGACAGACTTCTCCCTGGAGTCCAGACCCTCGATCAAGCTCTTGCCTGAGGTATAATTTGAAATGACCCTGGTTTTTATATCTCATTTTTTGGTTGGATTTGGTTGTATGTGCACAAGTGTCCTTGTGTTTTCAAACGGCTGAAACCTTCTGCTTATAAAGTTGGAGAGGGAAAGAAAGCCTGTAACATAGAAAATGGAAATGTAAAACTTCAGTTCCTCCACTGCTTTATTTTTTCTGATTTCTTTCCAAATCTCTTGATGGACTTGGACTTCAAAACAGAGGAATGCAGAGCCCTTTTGAGTTTGTGTTGTCCCCTGGCACTATCCTTCCTCACGGATTCCTGCCTGAACTTCCAACCTAGGCACTCGTGCGTGTTCAGTATTTGCTTTTTCCAGGGTGTGTATGTTGTGTATATACATATGTGTCCTACACATGGCCGTGTATATACACACACGTGTATGTATATATATGTATGCATATGTGAGTATATGATTATCCTTAAATGATTTGATTGTCCTTAAATGATCTTTCTCTAAACTCATCTAGAGCATCTAATTTGTGGCAGGAATCCCAAAGTATATTCTCCCCAGAGAAAGAACAAGATTTGCCTGGCATCAATTTAAGAAAATAATTACTTAAGAAAATTGTGCAAGATGTTTTCTTACACTGGAGATTCTGGTGACATGAAGTGGGTGCCTGCGTGGGGGGACCTCAGGCCTAATTTTGTCTAAAGAAGTTGGGAAGATAGTATTTTCTTTCTTTTTTTTTTTTTTTAATTGAAGTGTAGTTGATTTACAATGTTATGTTAATTACTGCTGTACAGCATAGATTTATTTATATATATATGTGTGTGTGTGTGTGTGTGTGTGTGTAATATTCTTTCCCACTATGGTTTATCATAGCATATTGAATGTAAGTTCTCTGTGCTAGACAGTAGGACCTTGTTGTTTATGTATAAAGGCTTATATCTGCTAACCCCAGACTCCTTTCCGTCTCTCCCCTAGGCTCTTCCCCCTTGGCAACCAGTCTGTTCTCTGTTGTCCATGATTCTGTTTCACTGATAGGCTCATTTGTGTCATATTTTAGATTCCACATATAAGTGATATCATATGGTATTTGTCAGGAAGGTAGTGTTTGCATATTCCACTCAACTTCCTCATGCTTTGCCATTTACCCAAAACTATCCCCTTTTGAAGATTGGTATTTTCTTTATTTAGAGCAAAGCTCCATTGCCTTGGGAGTATTTTCCAAAACAGTTCCTAGATATGACCTCTCACTCTCCCTGCCCTGTCCCCTTCACCAGGAACTTTTCCATTATTTTACATTTGAGTTGTTTTCTTTTTAGAAAGCAAGGTAAATTCGACCGAGAATAAGCAAGTAGAAAAGTCGTAGAGATGGCCATTCTTGGAAAGGCCAGGCCTCATATTATCACTGCTATTATTGTCTTTTAAGGAGTAATAACCAGGGGAGAAGAACCTTGACCTGATTCTTTTGTTGACAAAATCATAGCTGATTTTCTCTCCCTGGTAGCATGCCTGTGAGCCTTCACATACAGCTCTAGGGCCAAGAACTATGAGTATTCTGTCCTAGAGTTGTAATCCTGACTATTTCCCCTCCTAGCTGCCCACTCCTGTGTGTCCCCTTTTGCTCACATGAGCTAGTCAGTAGCAGAATGCCCACCTACCCATGGTCAACTTGAGGCTTTGAAGAGAGGAGACCCACATGCCTCACAGCCTTTCCTCGATCTTGACAGATGGCGGCCATGTTTCTCATCCAGGACATCTTTACGCAGCACTAGGTGTAAAATTTAAGGAAACAGAATTCCGACTCTCCTCTGCTAAACATTCAGAGTTGTAAGCATACTTAACCATCAAATGTAAGTCTGAAATTTGGTTTGAGATTAACTGGGCCATTTGCCTGCTGTTGAACCAGGTGGGAGGAGAAAGTCAGTTGAGGGGCACAGAATTCTTTCGTGGAAGGTTAACAGCCTACCAACTGCACATTGGATTATCTGTGGCCCAACTTCAAAGAGAAGCCACAGTTGTAACATAGTCATGTTCTACCCTGCCTGAGCACGGCGGACTGTGTCCTGTGGCCCGCTGAGCTGTCCAGGTGAGGACCCCTTGTGCTTGTAAGCTTGCTCTCTGGAGCACCTCTAGCTCTTCCAGGACACTTATTTCTGAGAAGTGGAAGGAAACCCGTCTGCCTTGTATATCAGGTTGCTGTCCCATTACAGGGAGAAGGAGCCTTAGGAGGGCGCGCCCTGGCGCCTGGGCACTGCTTCTAAGCCTGCAGCAGGTCCTGTGACCAGCCTGCTGCAGGCGTCTGGAGGGACCCCAGTACTGTTCTTGTGATTTTTTTTTCTTTTAATTTTATTTTTGGCTCTGCTGGGTCTTCATTGCTGCCCCGGCTTTTCTCTAGTTGCGGTGAATAGGGTCTACTCTCTGGTTGCGGTGCACAGGCTTCTCGTGGCAGTGACCGATCTTGTTGCAGAGCGCGGGCTCCAGGGCGCACAGGCGGCAGCAGTTGCGGCTCCTGGGCCCTAGAGCACAGGCTCAGAAGTTGTGGTTGTGCACGTGCTTAGCTGCTCCTCAGCAGCCCTAGAGCACAGGCTCAGAAGCTGTGGTTGTGCACATGCTTAGCTGCTCCTCAGCATGTGGGATCTTTCTGGATCAGGGATCAAATCCATGTCTCCTACATTGGCAGGTGGATTCTTTACCACTGAGCCACCAGGGAAGCCCCCATCCTTGTGATTTTTTTTTTTTTTTTTTTTTTGCTCTTGATGGTATTGCATATGTAAAACTTGTGCTTCATTTATTCTGCCCCAGTTGTTTAAAGAGACATCATCTTTTTCTAAGAGGCCCCGCACCAATACGGCAAGAGGCCGTGTGTTTGGTACGAGATACAGGTTCCTGGCTGTGACAAGGCTGTGCCTAACAAATCAGACTGGGAAACCAAGTCACTGCCCTCCTGAGCTTCCTCTCTCCATGGAAAAGGGACCTCTGTGGTCATTTCATCCTGTGCCTTTGTTTTCAAAATGAGGACCTTGAAGCCCAGCGAGGTGAAGGGCCAGGGCTAGACCTTGCCCCTCTGGTTTCCCAGTTTGGACTTCTGTCGGCCCTACAGCTCCTCCTCCCTTTTGTTTTGCATTCACTATGGCCTTGCCTTCGTGACCGCCTCCTCTTTTTCTCTGTAAGCATTAATGTGAAATATATTTGCTTTGCTTTTCAGCCTTGCCTGCCACCACCACCACCGCCCACCCCCCCACCCGCCGTGTGTCCAAAATAGCCGCCGGAATCATGAGAATGTTAGATCTTCAGATGTTTATAATCCAAAAGAATCCCTTCTGTTTTTTTTTATAATAAAACTACTTGGATGTCGGTATTTTATGTTGGAAAGGCAAGCCAAGTTCACAGTGCAGCAATTACAATGCAATGCATTATGTATAATTTGTAGCACGCCCCAGGAGCAACGGTAAACCGTGAAATGCCATCCCAGCCCCACAGCATAATTAGCAGGATCAAACGCTGCCCAGAGAGGAGCACAATGGTTGTCGTCCGAGGTCCACCAAAGTAAGGGAAAGTTCCGATAAAAGCAGTACACCCCAAATTATATAAAAAGCAGCCCCTATATCAGGCTGCAAATATGTCAAGAACCTTCACTGCTAATTGAGGAAACCTTTTGAGGTTTAACAGCTCATAAATTCGCTCTGGGAATGCCCCATTGTTCTGGGGTTATAAGTCTTGTCTTTGAAATTTAGCAGTTGTACTTTTATATTGCATTCCTCCAAGAGTCCCGTTGTAAACATGAAGGGTTTGCATTTTAACATAAATTTGAACAATGTGGTTTGAAAAGAGCTCACCACATCAAAGGGGGAGGCTGTTTGGGCATGTTTCATAAATTCTTTTTTCTATAGTATTTAAAGCTGCAAATGACTCATGGAAGTATGTTCCATTTAGATCAGTCATACTAGTGTAGCTTTTAACGCCCTTGTTTTTCCTTGCCTAAGAGTGCCTGTGTCAGAAAACAAGTCTGCAAGCCTTTGACAAAATCAGCTGGCCTTAACCTAGAATCTTCAGATCCATAGAGACAGCTCTGGAAATGTTGTTCCATTTGGTCTAAATAGCAATAAATTTTGTGCATTTTCATGGTCTTTTTTTTTTTTTTAACTCAAAAATCTCCCCATTATGAACTCTAAATTTTTTATTTTATCCACATGACAATTACAGTGTGTAGTCCATGGGGTCACAAAGAGTCGGATATGACTGAGCAACAGGCTTCCCTGTTGGCTCATATGGTAAAGAATCTGCCTGCAATGCAGGAGACCTGGGTTCGATCCCTGGGTTGGGAAGATCTCTTGGAGAAAGGAATGGCCACCCATTCCAGTATTCTTGCCTGAAAAATCCCATGGACAGAGGAGCCTGGCGGGCTACAGTCCATGGGGTCACAAAGAATTGGACACGACTGAATGACCAACACACACCCCTGTGTCCTCATAGTCCCCCAGTTTTAAAAAGAACCCACAATTTATTTATTTATTTATTTTTGCTGAGCTCCCAACTAATGTGAAGAGAGATGTGGGTGGTGGTTTCTGAAGCAGCGTGGTTGGGGGTAGTGTGGGGAGCACTGCTCTTTGGTCTGGCCTCTGGGGATCTCGACCTCGGGAAATCACACGCCACGCTCGAGCCTCAGTCTGGATGTAAAATGAGGACAGTGGTTAAACTCCTCCGCATCTTCCTCCCTCCTGTTTCTGGTTCCTTTATTTATTCATCCTGGAGGGGAGAATATGAACACAAAGCCTCAGTGCTCACCCCACAAAGCTCACCACCTTAGGAGGATGCGCTAGACTGAGACCACCAGAATCCTGTAATTTGCTAGAAACTACTAACCGTGGCATTGTGTGCTTTGGAGAAAGGGGACGTGATCCTGGGATAGCACAGAGCAAAGTGGGGCATGGCCACTTGCCTGAGAGCTGGGGGAGGCGGGGAACAATCCTGGGATTCGGTGCTAAGGGAGGGCAGGCTTGCTGGACTGGCTACAGAGCTTGATCTTTGTTCTTGGATGAAAGGAAACTCCTAGAGGGGTTTAGGCCGAGGATAAAGTTGATGAGATGAATGTTTTAGGAAAGCGTTCCAGCACCCCTGTGGAGCATGGCTGGTGGAAGACCAGAGCTCGGTCAGGACACCGTCTCAGGGCTCAGGCACCACCCAGGCTCCCGAAGCAGGTGGCTTAGGCAGGGCTGGTGATGGGGCAGGTGCTGGGGAAGGGACGAGTCAGAGGAATGTTCAGGTGATGACGATAGGATTTGGTGATGGGCTGCAGGGGGCAGGTGAGGGAGGGGCAACTTCCAGAACAACTGGGATCTGAGCATTTGTGACTAACTGAGTGGATGGCAGGAACATTCCTGGGGTGGGGCAGCTTGCAGAAAGTCATCAGTGTAATAGCAGAAGACCCTGACCCTCCAACGCTTCGTGCCAGACCCTGGCATCCTTTACTCCCGTCCATTTAGAGCACATCTCTAGGTAGGTTTCTGCATTACACAGACAAGAAAATGGAGGCGTGATGAGGAAAGTGACTTCTCCGAGGGTCCAGAGGAAGGGGCAGAGCCAGTATTCAAAGGCAGCTCTGTCTGGCACCAGAGCACATTCCCTTCCACCAGAGCCGGGTGCCGGAGGGCCCTCTTATAAACTCCGATGTCCACTCCAGACTTGAAAGGGGGGTTGGATTCTTCAGGATGAAATGGCCGAAAGAGAAAACAGTGAAGCCTGGTGACAGGACCAGAGCCCCGAGAAATGCAGCATCTGGTTCTTCCCCCTCTTAGTTCTGCAAAGCAGGAGACCCAGTCACCCTCTCTGGGCTTCAGTTTCCCAGCTCTGAAATGCAGACAGAATGCCGCTATCCCAGGTCCTCCTCAATCTCACTCTGAAAATCCATGATTTTAAGATGTGCTGGCTGCGTCTCACATAGAATCTCCTTTCCACCTGTGACACAGTCTTTAAAGCTTCTTTGTTGAAACTATAGGTAGGCCTTTCAGTACTCGCCTTTGCTATGGTCACAGCACACACTTAGATATTCCCAAACATGCTCAAGAGAGCAACATTTTCCTCCCCACTTACCTAAAATCATGTTATCCAAAATAAGCTTCACTCTAGATTCCTAACTTGGAATTTAAGGTTCAAAAAATTTCGTACTGAGGTCTCCCTTTCTGTTCATAAGTTTGCTTTTACTAGAAATTGTTTGATAGACGTGTAAGAAGAAGGTAAGGAAGTGGCACTCCTGTATTCTTGCCTGGAGAATCCCATGGACAGAAGAGCCTAATGAGCTACAGTCCAAAGGGTCGAACAGAGTCGGACACGACTGAAGCAACTTGGCACAGCAAAAATTAGCTATTTTTGTTACTGAGTCTCCATAGCACAGGCCATTTTAGAATCGTTTCTGAACAATTCTAGGTTAGTTAGAGGCAGGCTATTTCAAAGGTGTGTCTACAGTCTGAGAAAGCCCCTGGCTCCTCCTCAGACTGGGAGGGCTTGTTTATTGGAGACATTTCAGTCACAAGGCATATCTGTTAACACACATACTCGTGCCCACACACAAGCATGCACACACACATACACGCTCTTTCTTTAATGGATCAGAACTTGGTACGGGTGGGGCGAGTTAGTCAAACCTAACAGAACACAAAAAACAGCAGTGCAGCTCAGGTTAAATACCGTCGAATACAAAAAACAAGCAAGTTTTTAAGATGGCAGCCCTGCCTCTGGGGTAGTTTATCACGTCATGGAAGTTCACCACCGTCCCAGTTCGGGGCCAGCTCTGACCCAGAGGAAGCATTTCTCAGCTCCTGGTGCAGAGAGCAAGGCTCACACCTGTTCGTGTTTGTGCACAAGCCTGTCCCTGCCACTTGGTTCACAGAGCTTGCCCACTCTGAAGATTCACATGTGTCTTCCTCACCTCCCTGGTAATCTAGGCCTTGGCCAAGGAGCCCACCCTGGTTTTCTAATCCACCAACCATTCAGAAATCACGGGGCTTGGACTGTTGACATGGATGTTGTTCCTCTTCCAGTTACTTTTCCTCTTGGTCCCTGCCCTTTTTTAACCCAGCAAGTGCATCTGCCAAGACCCTTGCATTGCTGTTTCCTCGTGGGCTTTAGCTGGTGAGTCTCTCGATGCCCACCCCACCCCACCCTGCCAGCCGGGCCCCTTTGAGACCAGCTGTGATGCACTCTCATTGCAGGCTCTTCCCCGAACAGCTTGTCTTCCTCTGTTTCCACCTGCAAGAGAAGCTGGCCAGCAGCTTCCAACTCTTGTGAGAGCTTTGAACCACAGTGTTCTCCTTGACTGCTCAGCATCTTGGGGACCATTTCCTAGGTCAGGGATCATTTCGTAATTGCACATTGATACTGATGTCTCTTGACGTGTAGTTACGCACTTCAGTCAGTTCAGTTCAGTTCAGTCGCTCAGTTGTGTCCAACTCTTTGCGACCCCATGAATCGCAGCACGCCAGGCCTCCCTGTCCATCGCCACCTCCTGGAGTTCACCCAAACTCATGTGCATCGAGTTGGTAATGCCATCCAACCATCTCATCCTCTGTCATCCCCGTCTCCTCCTGCCCCCAATCCCTAACGTGTAGTTAAATCAGGTTTATTTGGAAGTGGAAATAATTTGACTTTTTACAGCCTTTGTGATAGCATTCATCATGGATATACATATCACATCTCATATCTCAGCCTGCATCCAGGTATTGAAGGCCTCTAATGTAGTGGAACCCCGGAGCCCAGACAGCCTCCATGCATTGGTTAAGGGAAACAAATAGACGAATTGTTTTCCGAAGCCTCCTCTTGCCTTTTCTCACCCATTTATGTCTCAGGGTTTGGAAGCTGGTTGTTGGCAGAGGTGAGAAACCAAGATTCTTGGCCCTTGAAATTCCCTAGCTGCTACTATTTACCTGTATCTTTCAGGGTCCTCTAGCCCCAAGGGCCTGATCTGGCCTCCCGGTCCCCAGCCTCCTCTCTGCCCAGCCCTGCTGTCATGTTAGTTGTTGTTTTGGTTCATTCAGCAAACATTTATGACGCCCCCACAGTGTCCCAGGCACCTGAGATTCAGAGGTGAGTGGCTTTGTTCCTAGGACTGCCTGAGCGGCCAGTGTCAACCACTCTCACATTATAATTAATAGACTCACCAGGGCAACACTGTGATCATATTTGGTATATTCTTCAGGAGAACAGCGGAGAAGGCAATGGCAACCCACTCCAGTACTCTTGTCTGGAAAATCCCATGGACGGAGGAGCCTGGTAGGCTGCAGTCCATGGGGTCACTAGAAGTCGGAGACGACTGAGTGACTTCACTTTCACTTTTCACTTTCATGCATTGGAGAAGGAAATGGCAGCCCACTCCAGTGTTCTTGCCTGGAGAATCCCAGGGACAGGAGCCTGGTGGGCTGCCGTCTCAGGGGTCGCACAGAATCGGACACGACTGAAGTGACTTAGCAATAGCAGCAGTAGCAGTCAGGAGAACAGGGTTGCTTTGGTGTCTTACGTTTAAAATCCATCTCCTCCAGGACTAAGCACAGCACATCCTGGGAAACCACCAGAGCAGATTCTTTACCAACTGAGCTATCAGGGAAGCCCCAGGGAAGACATGAGAGAAGACAATGTGTACAATACCAAATGGCATCATACCAGTGCTGATGGTCACAGCCAAACAAAACCCCAGAATATAGCACAGCATCCCTCAGACCCAAGTTTCTCGGTAGCATCAGACTCACTTGGGGTGCTTGTGAAAAGAGCAGATTCCTTGATCACGTTAAAACCTAGAACCTGCCTCTTGCCACGCTCGCCCACGTGCAAGTTTGGAAGTGACTATTCTAGACCCGGTATCTAATCTCTAGAGCTTTGATGCGCCATGTGCTCTGCAGGATGGTGACATGGAAGCAGTGGGTGGATGTAGGACCTGTTACATGTTTCATCTTATTTGCTGCCAGTCAGTCTTGCCACCAAGCCTGGGGCCAGCTGTCCCTTCCCTCCCAGGCCCAACACCCTCGCTTCTCCTGACACTCGGTAACCCGGCAGTGGTTGTCCAGTGTGATCTGGACGTGACCCCTGAGTGCTTGCTCTCAGCAGAAGTTCCTGATCAAAGTTTCTTTGCCCCTTTTCAAAGCTCTCCTGTTGACCTTCCATCTTTTTACTTTCTTTTATTCTTTGATTTCTTGGGATGATCTTTACTTATATTTTTTTATTTGTTGTTGTTCACTTGTTCAATCATGTCCAACTCTTTGTGACCCCATAAACTGCAGCATGCCAGGCTTCCCTGTCCTTCACCATCTCTGGAGTTTGCTTACACTCATGTCCATTGAGTCGGTGATGCCATCCAACCATCTCATCCTCTGTCGTCCCCTTCTCCTCCTGCCTTCAATCTTTCCCAGCATCAGGGTCTTTTCTAATGAGTCAGCTTTTCACATCAGGTGGCCAAAGTATAAGAGCTTCAGCATCAGTCCTTCCGATGAATATTCAGGACTGATTTCCTTTAGGATTGACTGATTGTATCTCCTTGCAATCCAAGGGACTCTCAAGAGTCTTCTCCAGCACCACAGTGCAAAAGCATCAGTTCTTTGGTGCTCAGCTTTCTTTACTGATCACATGGGTCATAGCCTTGTCTAACTCAGTGAAACTATGAGCCATGCCATGTAGGGCCACCCAAGACAGACAGGTCATGGCGGAGAGTTCTGACAAAACGTGGTCCACTGGAGAAGGGAATGGCAAACCACTTCAGCATTCTTGCCTTGAGAACCCCATGAACAGTATTTTTTTATGCCCAAAGGTTAAAAGGTATTTTCAGAAGATTATTATTTGAGTCAGTTCTAGTGAGGTGGATGAACCCAGAGCCTGTTATACAGAGTGAAGTAAATCAGAAAGAGAAAAACAAATATAGTTTATTAATGTATGTATATGGAATAATGGTATTGATGAACATATTTGCAGGGAAGGAGTGGAGACACAGATGTAGAAAACAACTTGTGAACAGAGTGAGGGAGGGAGGGAGTGGGACGAATGGAGAAAGTAGAGCCAACATACTTACATATACTATGCAAAATAGATGGCTGGTGAGAAGTTGCTGTAAAACGCACGGAGCCCAGTCCGGTGCTCTGTGATGACCTAGGGAGGTGGGGTTGGGGAGGGGAGGGCGGCTCAAGACAGAGGGGATGGATAAATGTATAATTATGGCTGATTCGCATTGTTGTATGACAGAAACTAACAACATTGTGAACAATTTTTTAAAAGCATTGAGGTTTCTGAGGGAAAGATGGCTAACTCCAAGTGGTCTATGATTTTAAAAGTCAATGAAAACATTACCTTGGGCCTTTGCTTAAAAAGCCGGACATTGATTCCAAACTCAAGTTGAAGGAAATGAGAAAAAATTGAAACAGGTCTAAATATCATCAGCAGTGCTTCTGCTCTCTGCCTCTGCCTGCGAGTCTGGGCAAAGAGCAAGTGTACTGGGGATTTTGTTGTTTTCTGAGTGGAGGACCCCGTGTGTGACACTCTGTCCCCGTGTGTGACAGAGAGGGTGCCGTCTACTGGGGTTTTATCCTGTTTGGGGAGGAGCCACTGTCCCAGGCAGTTGTGAGCCCACCACTTAAAGCAGGGCCTCACCCACTAGGAAGCACATCCACGCATCCTTCAGATGGTTGAGGGTCTGCCCAGCACCAGAGATAGTTCAGACCTGTTCTGACATACTGGTTACCAAGCTGCTGCCTTCCAAGACACCCTCAGGGCCTCTCTGAGCCCAGGCTGGCCAGGACAGCAGCAGCTGAGTGTCCAGGATCACAGGCTAAGGAATTAGTTAAGGAAAACATTCTCCAGGGAGGAACCTGGAGGTGCTAAAGGCCTTTGAAGATTTCCAGGACTCACTAATATTCCGTTTGTAACACCCTAGTCCTACATGCTTTGAACCACTGCATCAGGCACAGTGAACATGGGCGCTCCATGGCCCTCCTTGACCTTGCTTCCTCCCCGGGGTAGCAAGGACCCTGGGATCATCAGCGCAAGGAGAAGGGCAGGAGGATAGAGGGTCGGGGCACATGTAAGTGAGGTTCTGGGTAAATGTAAACCAGGAAGCAGAGCCACTTTGATTAGGCAATGTAAAGCATTTTTAGGACTGCTGCATCCAGGATTCGTTGTCTGATTATCATGGATTGTATCTCTCTCTCTTCTCATTTGGAGTTAGAATGATACCAGTCATTTCCAGGAAGAAGCATGCAGCCATGAAAGGCAGTATGCACCCTAGCAAGGGTAAATTCTGAATTTAGAGCTGGTTAAAATATCTACATCCACATCCATACCCATAACCACATCTGTATCTCTCCCAGGGCCTTGTCAGTCTCCTTTGCCCTGGAAGAAATCTGATATGACATAGAAACTGCTAGACGCTGGCCAATAATCCCTGGGTTTCAGACCATCCAGACAATAAACAACTCCATAATATTCAGTGCAGCAGCTTCTGTGAGAGCCCATCTGTTTCAAAATAACCCTAATTCTGCTTACTATGCGGAATGCTTTGTTGACTGGAATTTGTCCTAGTTTTCTGCAGCAGATTCCGAGGCATAGGCCTCTCACTCCACCTGCTGGCAAGTATGAATACTGGCCTGAAACCCCGGGTGGATATTTTCAGTTGGAAAAAAAAAAAAATTCTGAGCTGTAGCTCAGGGATTCTCAAAAGCTCAGAGTCACCTGGGAGCTCATTAAAAATACAGTGGCCTGGGCTCTGTGCCAAGCCTACTGAATCGGAAACTCTCAAAGAGCTCTCCTGGTGATTCATACACTCACATCTCTGTTAGAGAATCTGGAATTCAGGGATCTGAGCCAGCGAAGGTCAGGGATGACCCCACCCTATCCTGCTCATCCTCGAACAGGGAAAGTGATGAAGCCAACTTTAGGTACCCACTTCTATATTAGTAACTCTTGGTGGTGAGAGGCAAGGCTTTATTCCTGGATTTCCCTGGTGGCCCAGTGGGTAACAGTGGATAGGAATCCGCCTGCCAGTGCAGGGGACACAGGTTCGATCCCTGGTCTGGGAGGATTCCACATGCCATGGAGCAACTAAAGCCTGTGCCCCACAACTTCTGAGCCTGCACTTTAGGGCTTGTGCTTTCAATAAGAGAAGCCACTGCAGTGCAAGTCCATGCAGCACAAGGAAGAGTAGCTCCTGCTCACCTCTACTAGACAAAGCTCGCACACAGCACCCAGCACAACCAAAAAGGGGGAAGAAAGGAAACTTAAAAAAAAAGGCTTTATTCCTTCCCCAGGGCTCAAGGTGACATCACCAGTGATAAGTCATATGATTGCATGGAGTAATGGGAAAGGCACTTCTCCTTTCTGGGATTCTGCCCAAAACCCTAACCCCAGTCTAATGATGAGGAAAAGCATCAGTCAAACCAAGTGGAGGCACATTCTATAGGCTAGTGCTCCTCAGAATTGTCAAGGTCACGGGAAATAAGAAAAGACTGAGAAAGTACCGCCAGCAGGAAGAAACTAAGGAGACCTGACAACTAGATGGGGTGTTGGACCCTGGAACAGAGAAAGGCAATGAGTGGAAAAACAAGTGAGACCCAAGGCAAGTCTGGAATTCAGTTAACAATAACATGCTCATCCCTGTAAATGGTTGGTCTTGACAACTAGACCGTGGTAATATGTTTGGCTGTATTACCTTGGAGACTTTTTAAAATCTAAAAACTATTCCCAAATAAAAAGTTTATTAAAAATTAAAATATCAGGGGGTGGGGAAGGACACTGAGTTCAATCAGATAAGTTGGAGGAAGTTTGCAAGGAGCACAGCCTGGCCAAATCTCAGTCCAGCTGTCAGAAGTCACGGCCAGGCTGGCTGACAGTCAGGCAGAGGAGCTGCCCAGACCACCGGCCATGGAGGAGGCGGGTTGCTGGCACGGCCCACTCTGCCTTCTTTGGCCAGCCAATCCTGCTGCCTCATTGGGTGGGATCTTCCATCTTTGTGTGGAGGTCTAAGATGTCCAGTCCAGCTCCCTCGTTGTGCAGACAGGAGCCTGAGACCCTGGAGAGAAGTGAATTGTCCAGAATTCTGGTGGAGCCAGATGCAAGCCCACCGGTAAAGACCTGTGTTCTCTTCCTCAGTGATTCTCAGTCATTTGATACATTGTCTACAGGAGAAACACCTAGGTGGGTTTTCATTAAAATATAGCTTCCTGGGCCCCAAGCACTTAATGCAAAGAATCTCTGGCCTTTAGGATCTAGTAACTCTGCATTTTTAACAAGTTCTTCATTATTGTGCACACAAAACTTAAAGAATCTTTGCAGAAAACCAGACAACTCTCCCATTTATAGATTCTCCAAGACAGGCTAGCTTTGCCCAGACCTCTTGCATTTGACCTCCTGAAGGGCTCTGACTCCTGTCTCCATTGGCCAGCTGCTTGCTTTCTATGGAGACTGTGCTCGTAGCACAGGGCTACTAAAAGGCCTGCGAGGGGAGAATTCAGTCACAGCTGAACTCTTTTATGATGATGCCCTGGCAGGTGGTGAGCTGCCCGACCAGAACCCTGTGTGTCTCGAGAGGAGGCTATTTAATATCTTTTTGAGCTCAATTGATCATAGTTTAAATAATCTCATACCCATTTCCCTCTCCTTTTAAAACATAATTAAATTATAAGTTGCTCAGGCCTTCCCTGATGGCTCAGCGGTAAAAGACTCTTCCTGCCAATGCAGGAGACATGGGTTTGATCCCTGATCCAGGCAGACCCCATGTGTCATGGAGCAGCTAAGCCTGAGTGGCATAACTGCTGAGCCCGGGAACCGCAACTACTGAAGCCCGTGTGCCCTAGAGCCTGTCATCTGCAACAGGAGAAGCCACCACAACTAGAGAGCAGCCCCTGCTTGCTGCCACAACCAAAGGAAAGCCCGCGCAGCAACGAAGATCCAACACAACCAAACGTAAAAATTAAAAAAAAAAGTTACTCAAAGATAACCCCATGACCAATAGACAAAAGGAGGCGTGGGATCCAGGCTCCAAGGAGCCACCAGAAGTCCCATCCTGCTTGTCCTTTCCCCACCGTGGCCCGTCTTAACTTCATCAGAAAGTCCAGGCAATGAAGACAGTGGAAGGCCTCCTCTGTCTGCGAGATAAAGATGAGAAGTCAGAGCTGACAGAGGAGAGGAGCCAGAGACTTTAATAGGTAACCATTTGGCCCTTGAGATTCCCTGCAGGCAACGAAGATGCAGGCCAGGCAGGAGGTTCAGGGCAGTGGCCCCCCACTTTGAGGTCCTGCTAGGGCCCTGTTTGCGGGCAGGTGTGGGATCTCCATCAAAACATCCAGAGAGGCTGCAGCCGCCCCTCCTGGGCAAGTCAGGCATGTTGGTCTTGGAGCTTCAGAGAAGAGTGTGGGATTTTATCTTTCTGAAAGGCCTTCGTCTTTTATCTAGCATTGTCTGTACTCATGTATATGTATGTGTGCATGTGCCTGTATGTGTTTTTTTTTTTTTTTTATCAGAACTCTCTGCCCACAAAAAGACTTCCTTATTCAGCTTCCTTTTTTCTGTTGTGAAGTATGTTCTCCAATCTGTCCCTTCAGACAGAGCTCATGTCCGGTTTCTCTCTGCCATCCCAGACAGGCATGTGGGACCTTGTGGTACTAGGCAATGAGGGTATGGGAGCAAAGGGAGGCCTGCTTCTAGTTTTCCAAGAATTTTCTCATATCTGTCCAGTGGATATTCTTAGATGATTTTGAATTTAAAAAAATAAATAAAGATGCAGTCCCAGAGTGTATGGAACTGGGAAAGATATTCTTGGAGACAGTTAACCTCAGTTTGCAGAATCAGCTGAAGTCACTGAGTAAACTCCATCTGAGGTACCTCTAGATTGGTGAGCATTCTGTTTTAGATGCTCAAAGATCAAAGAGAATTGATCAGTGCTTTAGATCAAAGAGAATTGGAAACATCCTAAAATTTGAAACATTTACATATTCAATGTATATCAATCATTGTATTGACTTTAATACTAAAGAGATTTTTACTAAAGGGATTTTATGTATAAATATATATAAAAGGTGCTTGAAGATCATTCCTAATTTCATTAAAATCCCTCTTGATAAAGTGTTAAGATGATGACAGAATTGTGAAAGGATTACAGACAGATTGGTTTAAAAAAATGGAAAATCCCTTTAGTGTGAAAATCTACATCCATTTGTTTAAAGTAATACATACCTCATGTTACAGTGGTTCCTAATGGGAGACACTTTGCTCCTCAACCTCTCACTCTATCTCTCTTCTTTTAAAAATTTATTTGGCTGCACTGGGTCTTGTGGCATGCAGGATCTGGTTCCCTGACCAGGGATTGAACCCAAGCCCGCTGCATAGGGAGCAGAGTCTTAACCACTGGACTACCAGGGAAGTCTTCAGCCTGTCTGTTTGCTGCTCCTCCAGCCTATTGAGAATTATTTCATAAGAACTTAGAGGCTGTTCTCTGTTTAGAAAATACATGATGTAGTTAATTACCAAGGATGACATACACAACTGGACCTCTTGCCTAAAACCTTGTCAAGGGAGATCCTAATTCTAGTTACTTTGTTATCCAGAAAATCTTGCTGTTTGCAATGAGGCTTATCTACAGCAGAAGGTAACATTTTCCCACTGCATTCTAAACAGACCCTGCCTCCAAATCAAGTGTAAAAGCAATAGTATTGTTCAGGTTTACAGAGTCTGGTTTCAGAATTAAGACAACTGACACACTGCATGTCTGGAGCAGAGTAGAAATAAACATGAATTTGACTTTGGACTCAGTTCCTGACCAAACTGTGTGGCCATGGCAAGTTCCTTAAAATCTTTAAGCCTCAATTTTTCTATCTGTAAAACAGACGAACTTCTACTCAGAAGAATAAGTAGAATAAAAACTACGTAAAGCAATATGGTGAATCTCATAAACATAATGTAAAATGAAGCTACTCACAAAGGGTACATATTGTATGAATCCACTTGTGGACAAAAATAGACAAATCTCTGCTGTGAGAAGTCCGTGGACCACTGCTGGGAGGGAGCACATGGAGGCTTGTGAGTGCTAGAAATACTCTTGTGTTTTGGTCTGGATGTTGCTTCCATATGTTCTGTTCATGAAAATTAATCAAGTTGTACACTTTTTCAAAGGCAGGGAGAGTAAGTAGGGAAAGCCTGTAGCAATTGCCCAGAAAACACTATCTCCCCCTGGACTTTCTCTCTCTCTCTTTTTTTTTTTCTGCTTCATGACATGTGGTGGCTCAGTGATAAAGAATCTGCCTGCGATGCAGGAGATACAAGAGATGAGAATTTGACCTCTGCATCAGAAAGATCCCCTGCAGAAGGGCATGGCAACCCATTCTAGTATTCTGGCCTGTAGAATTCCATGGAGAAAGGAGTCTGGAGGGCTGCAGTCGATGGGGTCGCAGAGTCAGACACGACTGAAGCAGCTTAGCACACATGTGGGATCTTAGTTCTCCGACGAGGGATCGAACCTTTCCCCCCTGCATTGGAACCTGGAGTCTCAACCTCTGGACCACGAGGGAAGTCCTGGACTTGGTCTTTTTGTTTCAGAGCTCAGACATTGCATTGTCTATATTGCAGAAAACTCTAGATCTGACAAAGTAGACCCAGTATTTTGGATTACTCAAATTGTGACTGAATTATATATAGCCTGTTGATTTTAAGTCAGTTGTGGCCAGTTAAGGTCCCCCAAAGTAGCCAACTAGAACAGGCAGAGAAGTACAACAGAGAAAGTAGTAACTGAGTTGATTTCCATTCAAAGCTGCTCATTTTGGGATTCCAGGTACTGTCTCAGAACTAAGAAATTCCTACTCCGGTTACTTGATTGGTTTTTGTTGTTGTTCAATCACTAAGTTATTTTTGATTCTTTGCAGCCCATGGACTGAGCACGCCAGTCTCCCCTGTTCTTCACTCTTTCCTGGAATTTGTTCAAATCCATGCCTACTGAGTCAATGATACTATCTAATCCTCTGCATCCCCCTTCTTCTGCCTTCAGTCTTTCCCAGCTTCAGAGTCTTTACTTTTTCAACTCATTGGTTGAGGAGTAGAAATGTGAATTTTTCTCTCTCAAGTCACACCTGTTAATACGTGTTACATTTACTATAAACCATAATGAAACTTCCATCTGTATGAAAATTATGAGACTTTAAGTGATTTCAAACTCTTTTTAGAGATGGACAGATGGATGGATAGATAGGTCATTGTAATTAGTGACTCAAACAATAGAGTGGTCTTATTGTCCTTGGGCGCCTCCCACTTTCAAAGAATATCTTGCAAATTGTTGCGCTTGGGATTTCTTCCAGGCCTTTTTGGTCGTAGTAAATGATTTAGCAACTGTGCTATCAGAAAGCGTTTTGTAAGCTTTAGAATTCATGGAATTCTAATCAAGTAACATTTTTGAAAGAGAGACTATGGGTCCCATGCTACTGCCCTCATTTGACAAAGGAGAA
Organism: Bos indicus; assembly: GCF_029378745.1. Lineage (NCBI taxonomy): Eukaryota > Metazoa > Chordata > Mammalia > Artiodactyla > Bovidae > Bos > Bos indicus. The sequence continues at coordinate 115,109,896 of NC_091761.1, forward strand.
GAACATTTAGAGGTTTCTTGATTTAAAAAAAATTTTTAAGTGATTGCCTCCATGGGTCCCTGATTTAAGGGAAAGATACACCATCCTGCGACTTCACTTTAGTATAATTTCACTGAATGGCCTAGAGGGCTCATCAGATCATGGCAGCATCTATGAATACCAGCAAATTAAGCATCTCTGTTTACAGGAATGGTGAACAGTAGGGAAAAGGGCCATCAACTCACAGCATTCTTTTTAGCAATTCTTATGTGGATGGAATTGCTTCTCCTCCCTCAGATGTAAAACGCAGAGGTTACTGCATTATACATAACCGTAGAGAACTGAACATTTTTCCATCAAGAACCACAAGTCAATAAATCTTATGATCTCACCATTGGTGCCATAATTGAGCTAAATCTTCTTAAACCAGGCACTGTTCCTGAGGTTCTTTGAAGCATGCTCACTCTTTCTTTCAGTAAAATTGAGGGCTGACCTCCATTTACAGGAGCACAGAAGCAAGGCTCATAAATACTAATATTCTGTACCAAGTTCATCAGAGCGAGGCCACTTCACCTAAGTCTGTAAACGTTCAATGCATGGTTTTACTCAGCAGAGAAAAGAAGGTCGCCAACTTTCCCAAAGCCTGTAAGGCTCCTTCTGGTTACAAAAGTGGGGCTCACGAATTACCCTTTTTGTATCTGTTTCTTGAAGGGCAAATATTTAATAAGTAGTGACCCCACACTTTGTACAAAACACTCCCAGTTGTTCCTCAAACAGAATTAGGCTCTATCTTTTAAAAAATTTTGTATGTATTTTTGACTACACTGGGTCTGCGCTACTGCACACAGGCTTTCTCTAGTTGTGGCTAGCAGGGGCTACTCTTTAGTTGCAGTGCATGGTCTTCTCGTTGCAGTGACTTCTATTGTTGCGGAACATAGGTTCTAGAGCACAGGCTCAATAGTTGTGGCACACAGGCTTGGTTGCTCCTGGCATGTGGGTCTTCCTGGACCAGGAATCGAACCTGTGTCCCCTGCATTGGCAGGTAGATTCTCAACCACTGGACCACCAGAGACTTCCTGGGCTCTTATCTTTTAAGAAGTCATTGGTAATTTTATTTTATATCTGTCTTTGTCAATGATAGTAACAAGCAGACATTTAACCCGTGATTCTCACTGATGTTACAGTTAAAAGTCCCAGCGGCCATTGGCCATCAGGCACTAACTGCATGCTTGGCACTCAGCGTTTTATATGCATCATCTCTTCTTATCCTCTCAACAACCCAACAGAGGAGGTACTGTTACTATTCCCATTTTATAGATAAGAATACTGAGGCTGAGGGCCAGTAACCTTGCTCAAGGATATATAACCATACATGGAGGAGGCACAATTGAATTCCAGTCGTCAAACTCCAGAGTTGTAGCAAGGACCCTGGCAGTCACCTTGCTCCTCAGCCTCACCTGACAAGTGACCCAACCAGAGCCTGATGCAGTGAAGTTTTCCCTCGGGTGTCCCCGCAGCTGTACGCAGGGCTGGAAACATCTCCCGTTTCCAGTCACCCACAGGGACCTCTTCTTTTACCATCCAGTTTAGATCTTTTTCTGTGTGCTCAGGCTTTCCAGGTGGCCCTAATGGTAAAAAACCTGCCTGCAGTGCAGGAGACATAATGAGACATGGGTTCAATCCCTGGATCGAGAAGATGCCCTGGAGGAGGGCCTGGCAATCCACTCTAGTGTTCTTTCCTGGAGAATCCTGTGGACAGAAGAGCCTGATGGGCTACAGTCCATAGAGTCGCAGAGAGTCGTACACAGCTAAAGTGACTTAGTACATATGTAATCAATATAAGTAGATATTAAAAGCACATTTCTTAAGACCCTTTGAGAAATAGCTTCAGAGGATCCTGGAGTCTAAAGAGAGAAGTGATAGATCATGTGACACAAGAGGAAAACACAGAAATGGGTTAAAAAACAAATGAAAAAGTGTAGATTTGGAAAATAGAGCTCAGCTGAGACTGAGCATAGCAGCTGAGAGGCACTGACCTAAAGTACAGATGTGATGAATAGGATGGGTGGGTTGCCATCTGATACCAAATACTCAATTGCCTTTAAAATATCACAGATTAATTTAGACTTGAAAACTTTCCAAGAAAATTAACCACCAGCATTAAGAAGAATGGAGTTCAAAACCTGAAATGAAAGGATTAAGTCATTCTTCAGACAATAGGGTGGCTTTGATAAATCAGAAACACTGCGTTTGAAGGACTTAAAATATCCATGAAAACATCCAAGTCAGGCATTGTTGTCATTGTTATTTTGTGGTTGCTATACCAAAGGCCTTCCGATCCTAAAAAAAAAAACCCAACCACTCCAGCAGTCAGTAGAGTTTAAGGGGACCCAAAGTGGGAACTTTGTGGTGGCTCAAACAGTAAAGAATCTGCCTGCAATTCAGGAGACCTGGATCGGGAAGATCCCCCGGAGAAGGGAATGGCTCCCACTCCACTATTCTTGCCAGGAGGATTCCATGCTTGGCATGCTACAGCCCATGGGGTTGCAAAGAGTCGGATACAACTGAGTGACTAACACTTTCCCTTCTGTGTGGGAACTTTGTGGCCACATCTGTGATGACAGCAGAGTCCCATCAAGTTGAGGACTTAGGCTGGTTCTTCTTTTCCTCTTTTCAAATAGTGAGCTCCCCACATATCCATACAGGAAAGGGACTCTCTGGGTTTGGGCAGGAGGATAAGGTAGAAGGAAAAGATGAGATGCTTAACATACTCGGTGTGTTAGAAGGAACAGTGATACAGGATTGCGGGAAAGGGGAGGAGAACGCAAACTGCAGTCAGAACACCTGGGTTCAAGTTTGGCTTCCTCTCGTGCGAGCTTCACGACCTTAGGTTTGCCCTTAACTCTCCCTGAGCCTCAGTCTCCTCCTCTGTAAGGCTGGCTTCATGAAATTAGGAATAAAAACTAACTGAAATAGGATACCTCACAAGGCTCTCATGAAGGAGTGATTATTTGTTCCTCTCTTGATGTGAGTTTTCTACGTGGGCACGTGGCATTTCTGCCCTTGGCTCAGCCCTGGTTCTCCTCCAGTGCCCCAAGCGGGGGTCCAGAGAGCTTTTGTGCGGGCTGCCCACTTTGAGAGCTGGACCCCTGGAACCTTCACAGTCTGTCCTCTCTAATTCCTCCCTTCGAGGAACAGCTTTTTTCTCTTGGACACTGTGAGTCCCCTTGGGCGTCTGAGCATCTTTCAGCATCTGTGGGCTCGCGCCCTGTGGCCCAGAGTCAACATGCCACGTTGAGCTCTCTTCTGACTCTGCCCACAGCCCAGGCCTCCCAGTTCCCTGCCCAGCTGGAATGGGCTGTCACACACTGGTCCGTGCTCATGAGTGCAATTAAGGATGGACTTGTTAAAAACAACTGTCAGAGGAAAAGCAGGATTTGGATCTTATTGTATAAAGCAATTTGAAGCCATAAACTAATGGTAATTGGATTCATGAGTTTCTCTGTAATTTCAAAGTGTTTACCACTTTAAACAGAGAGAAAGCCCTCTACAAATGTATATGGAGAAAGCTGTATCCAGTAAAACTTTTGCTCTTATAGGAGTCATAGAATCTCTATGGTAAAAGTGTTCTGTGTCTCGAAGTGGAGTTTACCCAGTGGGAGTGAGTGCTGGGCTTGGCCCACCCCGTTCACTTTTGGGTGGACTAGTCAGAAAATGTTACAGGAGGTCTGGGAAGGGTGATTCCCTCATGTCTCAAAAGGAAAGGAGAACCACATATGGGTGAGTCTTGGGGTCTCTATCACAGTGTGGACCAAAAACTGCCTTCTTAGAATTTTCTGTCTGACCGCTGAAATTCTAGTTGTAGCTCAGCAAACTGACCGTTAGCTTCACACTGCTTTCTGTATCATCTTTTCATCATAGGTTTAACAGTCGCCACATCAATATATTGACCTGTCAACATCGACACTCGGAGCGTGAGCAGGAGGGATCAGCTGTTCACTTGTTTTCCCTCGTGGCTCCAGCCCCGTTGCCCACCACCCAGCCTTCATGGCTCGGCCAGGACTTCCAGTCTCAGTTGTGTCAGAACCTCAGAGGGCAGTGTTGAGCGTGGCGGTCTGGCTGTAACATATAGAACTTTTGATGGATGTAGGTAAGGGGAGCAGGCCTTTCAAAGTGAGCTCACAGAGTTAGCAGAGGCTCAGAAGGGAAAAAGTACAGTCTTTTTGATCCACATGCTTAAAAGTGAATCTACTATTTGTCGGTATCCATCAGTGATGCCCTGCACGGTTGCCTCATCGTGAACGTTAAAGCTCTTTTATTAGAGTTAGGTTGCTGGTTCCTTGAGATCAAGGACTGTCTGTTGTTATTCCTTTATTACCCACCCCCAACAATGCCTGGATCTTCCCATTGTCTTTTGTTTTTAATGCAGTAAACTGAAGTGCTTCTATCATTGCAGATGATTTTCTTGGTCTGTTTGCAGCGCCAAGAAACTCTTTTCAGTAATGACTTCCATGGTCCTTCATATGATCTTCGCAGATTATGCCTGTATTTTTGTCTGCCTGCCCCAATACTGGTCATTATGGTAACACAGCCTCTGCTCTGTGGGCCATGATGCCCTGCGGGTGTTGTGCATCTCAGGCAGGTGTGATTCCCACTGGCTGGTGAGGTTCAGGAGATAGCAGGTTAGAGGGAGGGAAAGGGAGACCCTCAGACTCATCGGGAAACACCTCCGACACCTCACCATCTGGTGAGGACGTTACAGATAGTGACAAAGTTATTTCTGGGCATTAAGAAAAGATAAACTAAGCCCTTGAGACATTAGGGAAATTAAATGATGCAAATTATGGAGCATGGTCGGCGGGGAAACAACATAGAAATGGGAGGATTGTCAAGTTTCAAAATGAGTCAAATTAGCTTCATGGACTGGACCTCACTAACACGTGTACTCGATGTCACAATGTCACATTGACAGCTGCAGCTGAAATGTTTGTTCTGTCTCTGTTTCGTGCTAAAGATAACGCCCAAGCCATTTCCCCCCACCCTTGGAATCTGGGATGCAGAGCCCTGTGAGTGTCAGAACAAGGGCAGTGCTTGACGACCTTGTGCTCTCTCTCTTCAGGAAATCGCAGAAGCAGCCCCCCGGCCTATGGGTTCCGTCTCTCACCAGAAGAAGAAATGAGGAGACAGCGGCTGCACAGATTCGATAGCCAGCGAGGCGACCCAGCCTTGTGAACAAACATGGTCCAGTTGTGCAGTACTTACCCCCAGACCCTCCGTTTTGTACAAAAGCAGAGCGGGCACATCGCCATCCCAGTTGCTCACACCTGCAGTGGCCTGTCATCCTACGGCCACCATGAGTCCAGTTGATGTCTTGAGCTGGTTGATGTCTTGAGACCAGGCTTGTTTTGACAGCCCCCAGCTCTCTGGGAATGGTACTTCCGACCTTGTTCTCTTGCAGACAGGAGCTTGGGCGTCTCCACTTGGGGACCAGTCTCCACGCTCCCTTCTCTCACTGTTGACTCAGTGGAGGCCCTGCCTTGTTATGTCTTTGAAGACCTTGACCTTTGCCAGGAGGTTTGTGTTCACCAGCCCAAAAGATCAGGCCCCCCTCCTGCTCAGTGCCCAACTTGGCAGGAAGTGGGGAGCCATCCCTCATCCTCCTGGCATGTTGCCATGGTGACTTTCCAGGCATTGGATGTAGCCATCATTGCAGGATGTCGTCCTGGCCTCCCTTGCCCAGGCGCCTCGGTTCCTGGGGCCCCCACGTCTGAGTGGTGTCTGCAGTGAACCTGCTTTTCTCTGATGCCCCTCTGCCTTCCCGGATGTGTTAGTGGAAAAGCTTAAGTGAGACCTTGGACAGGAAACCAGTTCCACACTCCACGACCCGGCAGGTGGCACCAACAATCCAGCTACAAGAGCCTCTCCAGGGATGATGTCACATCCTGGAGATGCAACTTGTATTGAACTAACCAGCAGAGCAGCAGCAGGTGCCACATGCAGAAGAGTGACCAGCAGCTTGGTCACAGAGAAATCCTTCCTGAGGAAGTATTTTTTTTTCTCATAAAAGTGCCTTTTAATTGACCACTGTAACAGCCACCCTCCAAGACACTCCCCAGCACACAGACCGCAAGTCACTTAAGACGTCTTTCCTGGTGCTTGAGTTTCATGAATAAAAGGAAAAGGTCAAATATCACTCATGTCTTATGTCACTGAGATATTTATATTTAAAAAGTTAGAAGCAGAAAAGGATCTTCCTCTATGGCTTTATCTAGCATTTATATAGTTTTCTGATTATGAAAGTAATATATATACCTTGTATATGCATAAAGCCAACATCTGACAGGAAATGCACCCACATATTAACAGGTTATTTGGGAAAGTGGAGTGCATAGGAGTTTGCTTTCTGTTTTTCACAATTTTATATTGTTCTCTTTTTAAAATGCGTGTATATGTATATATGTGTACTACTTTTGCAGCAGGGAAACTGATTTATATAATAATAAATGAAGAAATATATAATCAGGAAAATGGACTCAAGAATAAGAATTGTGTCTCTGTTGATAAAATTTACAATATAAACAGAAATACAAAAAAATACATACGCAATTTAAAAATCACCTGTGTCTCCACCAGGGTCAAGACTTTAAGGATGTTGCTTTCTCAGTCTTTGTTTCACAGATTTGGAGCATGCCAACTATGCAGTTTTGTGCCTGGTTCCTGACCTCAGCTGACCTGGGTGAGCCTCTGTCACCTGCATGTAAATGAGCTAACAAACCATGTGAGACCGGGAGCACTTTGACCTGCCAGCTGGAACAGTGTTACCTGAGCTCCTCAGCTTAATTTATGACTGATACAAAGTGACATGCAGCACATTTATAGTATGAATTGTATCTCTGAGTCTTGCAGCTCCAAACATTTTAAAATTGAAATGTTTAAGCCAAATGTCATTCCTCTTCTCCCAAACTCTTCGAAGTTGTTTCCCATGACCTCTGCTGGCGATGCGTGCATGCTAAGTCGGTTCAGTCATGTCCGACTCTTTGTGACTGTAGCCCACCAGGCTCCTCTGTCCCTGGGATTCTCCAGGCAACAATACTGGAGTGGGTTGCCATTTCCTCCTGCGGGGGATCTTCCCAACCCAGGGATCAAACCCAGGTCTCTTACGTCTCCTGTTTTGGCAGGTGGGTTGTTTACCACTAGCGCTACCTGGAAAGCCCCCTACTGGGAATAACCTCATTCTTACGCTCCATCTTCTGATAGCACATTGTAAAGGTAACTCTGACATTTATGTTTGGCTTTATGATTATTTGTATACAACTGTAGAAAGACATGCCTTCTACACAGGAGCACAGCTTATGAATGGCTGTGGAATGAGGTCTTGTTAACTCCGCACTTTGCAGCTCTCTCACTGCATCACCCAAAGGCTGGCCCCTGCCTCCCAGTAGAGGCTTATTCAGTGTTGGTTTCTCACCAGAGTGTTTTTTCAATGCAGTAAAAAGTCCAGCCACTGTATATGGAGGTATTTATATTTTTTATGGCTGTCAAGTCTAGTAATAGTAGCTCCTTGCTCTGTTTCACTTGTCAGATGTAAAGACACCAGAATTGGATTTCAAATGGTGTAACTGTAATAAGCACATCTTATTTATGGAGTGGATTATCACTAAACTTTACAGATGTGGGAAAGGTCATTTCAGTTATAAATATAAACCAGTTACCTTAGCACAACAATAAAGATGTTTTGGAAATTATTATAATTACTTTGCTCAGTTAATAGGCCTGCTTGTCACCAGTGCTTATTATTTTCAATAGCCATCTTATTTTTTCTTCTACAGTAAGGAGTCTCCAAAGTTACACCACAAAACTGAAATTGGGTTGAGAAAGACAAATAAAAACCAGTGTATTCAACTAATTATCTCTCAGGGAGTAAGCATTTAGAGCTGGTTTTAAACTGATTTCTTTGCTTAATAGTGATTTCCTGGTTGTCTGTTAAACATTCCCACACTTTGGTTGTGATCAGTCAACTTAGGAGACCTCTTAATTCACTTAAGAGAGTGCCACTCACTCTTTCCTTGGTTTTCAAGATGAGGAACCAGTTAAAATTGCTTCCTCTTTATTACCTTGAATGTATTTAGTGCCTGTGATTCCAAAGTTGTACATGATTGTTCACAGCCCCTCTGTCCTTTTAAGCTGTCTGTTGTTGAGGCCTGGACAGTAAAAGGCTGGTTTTTGTAGAATTGGGGCCAGTATACATATCCGTCACATGTTCTGCTGCTTAGGAAGTAAGTTAAGAATCTGAGTAAGCGGAGTTGCTCAGTTGTGTCCGACTCTATATGACCCCATGAACTGTAACCCTCCAGGTTCCTCTATCCAAGGAATTTTCCAGTCAAGAATCCTGGAGTGAGTTTCCATTTCCTACTCCAGGGGGGATCTTCCCGACCCAGGGACAGAATCAGTGTCTCCTGCTTTGGCAGGCAGATTCTTTACCACTGAGCCACCTGGGGGATTAAAAGACTGAGACCCATCACCAGAAAAGGAAAATAAAACCCAGGGGATGTGGCAGACCTGGCCGCCTCCTTCCTCATCCTAGTTTCTCTTGAAAGAGTCAGCAAAGAATTGTATTCAATTAATAACTGATGCAAAGAGCTTACTCATTGGAAAAGACCCTGATGCTGGGAAAGATTGAGGACAGAAGGAGAAAGGGGCAACAGAGAATGAGATGGTTGGATGGCATCACCAACTCAATGGACATGAGCTTGAGCAAACTCCAGGAGATGGTGAAGGACAGGGAAGCTTGTCGGGCTGCAGTCCATGGGGTCGCGGAGTCAGACACGAGTGACTGAACAACAAGTCATTAAAAAACAAAATCCTATCATCTCTTCCCTTCCCTTCGTATGGATTACTGCAATCATTTTCTTTCTGCTTTTGCCCCAGTCTTTTATTTTAGAGTCACAGACTCCCTGCTTAAAATCTCTTCATTGCCCCACTCAATACTTAAAATTTGTCTTCACTCAGTTCTACATAGCACTGCCCATTAATCTTCCAAAATCTATTTTTGTGATGCCACTCACCATCTCAGTACTTTTTTCTCATTTCTCTGTTGCCAAAGGATAAAGGTCAAACTCATTCGCCTCAACAATGGGGCTCCAGCCAGCCTTTCAGCCTCACCCTCACTTATCCCTAAGGGAGTCTTTGCTGCTGCTAACAGGTCTCATCATTGTCCAGGCCACGAGCTTTTCTGACCCTGTGGCTTCCATGCAGTAGCCTATTCCTCTCTCTCAGCGCATCCAGATCCTCCCCGTTCTGCCCCCAGAATGATCTGCCCTTGGATGGTGTTCACCACAGTTTCCACAAGCCGCTTAGAATTGCTAGTTATCTGGAAGTAAGAGAAGGTCTCTGGATTGTAAGCTTCACAAGGGCAGGACTTTGACTGTGTTTCTATGCATCTCTTCATGCACAATGTCTGAAATGTTAAAACCAATAAAGTTTTTGTGGAGTGAAACAAGCTCATTTATAACATCACCAGTGGCACACGTTAAAAGAGGTGCCTGTTGCTGCTTGATACTGTTGACTGTGTGTCTGTTTTCTTGAGTCACAGGAAAGAATCACTTGAAAGAAAGCTTTTGTCCATGTTGTTGTTCAGTCGCTTGGTCTTGTTCGACTCTTTGCGACCCCATAGACTGCAGCACGCCAGGCTTCCCTGTCCACTGTCTCCCAGAGTTTGCTCACACTCATGTCCGTTGAGTCGGTGATGCCATCCAACCATCTCATCCTCTGTCGCCCCCTTCTCCTGCCCTCAATCTTTCCCAGCATCAGAGTCTCTTGCCCATAGAAGCAGAAACATCGAGGCCTTCCCCAAGGTTTACCAGATGGTGGGGAGAGGTCTCCATCCTCCTGTGCCCCAAGCTGGTTCCATGTCACGAATGCCGCAGCGTAGTGCCCAAAACTCAAGATTCCAGGACCTTCAAAGTGTGTCACCAAGGAGCCCCTGTGGATACCACCAAATCTGGCCACTGTTCCTTTGCAGGTGTGTTTGTGTGTCTGTGCCCACTGCTTTTCCCCCCATGGCATTTTTGACATCTTATTCAATATCTTCAGATGAACTGGCAGTTTGGAACATACGATTTAGACTTTATCAAGGAAAACCAGAACATGACCAGCAGAAATCACTGAATTTGTTTGTAATACATATTGCTGCTTGGGTAGAGAATTGTGTGGTAAAGCCAGTAGTATGGGAGGCCGTGGTGTAGCGGGTAGAGCACAATCTTCAGCAATTGATGGACCAGGGCTCAAGTTCTCCTGGAGTTGACTGTGTGACCCTGAGCAAGTCATTTATCCTCTCTCAACCTCAGCTTCCTCATCTGTAAGATAGGATAGTTGAGAGGTTGAGGGGAGCTCATACCACAGGGTTCATACTGTTCCTGTCGTATAGTAGGTGTTGAAGAGATGTTCATTTGCTAACATTATTGCTCTATGAGTGAGTACACAACTGTGCATACTCAGTTGCTAAGTCATGTCCAACTCTTTGCAACCTCATGGACTGTATCCTGCCGGGCTCCTCTGTCCATGGATTTCCCAGGCATGACTACTGGAGTGGGTTGTCATTTCCTCCTCCGGAGGATCTTCCAACCAAGGGACCAAAACTGTGTCTCCTGCATTTGTAGGCAGATTTTTTTTACCACTGAGTCACCTGGGAAGCCCAGTTGGACCAAATAACCACTGACGTTCCCTCCTAATTAACAAAAGTTGCTCCATTAAACAGCTATTGAATATCTGCACTGCACCCACCCCTGTGCTATGAGAATAAAAATACCTCCTAACCCCTAACTTCCAGTTACTCTGGTTGTCAGTAACAGTACCTTACATTTTATATCTCTTTGTAGTTATATCTCTTAATTTTTCTCTTAAGATTTTTTTTGAACTTTTTAAAAGTCTTTATTGAATTTGTTACAATATTGCTTCTGCTTTATGTTTTGGCTTTTTGGTGTGAGGCATGTGGGATATAAGCTCCCTGAACGGGGATCAAACCCACACCTCCTGCCTTGGAAGGCAAAGTCCTAACCCCTGGACTGCTAGGGAAGTCCCCTATAGCTCTTACTTTTAACCCTTAGAGCAACCCTGTGAGGCAAGTGGTCTCATTCTTCAGCTGGTGGGACAACTGAGAACCACGAGAGCAGAGCCCCGTGCTGGCAGGTGAATGCAAATCAGCAGAGGTTTGCTTTCATGTCCACCCCAGCTCACCACTGCATGGAGGACAGTGCTCCCTGGAGCCTCAGAATCATGCTTTCCCAAGCCCGGGGGCGGCGGGGCGGGATCGGGGGTCACTGTCTATGCTCTGCTCATGCTCCTCCCATCTGCAGATCACACGTCTACCATGTAACCTTTCCTGCCCCCCCCAACCCCCGAGCCAAACCTAAGGCAGGCCATGGTAGGTTAAGTAGTAAACTCACTTTGGCTTGAAAGAAAATGAATGCACCAGATAAAACACAGTTGTTTTTGGAGGTCATCAGAGAATTTTATATATAATAAGTGATAGTATAAATTGCAATACAACATTTCAATGTCAATAGCAAACCAGGCACCTTGCAATTGTTACATGTTGAAAAGTCTTTAACTTTACAACTGTAGGTTAGATAAAGGGATGCAATTTATCAGACATGTTTCACATTTTTTTCCTATGAATCATTAAATATTTAAGCACCATAAAATTCAAGCATTTCACATGGATGTGGCAGCCAACCTTGGTGGTTGAAAATGCATTATGCAGAATCTCTGGCAGATAATAACAGTGGCAATTGCAGAGTACTGATTTTTAATGTCAATTGTTTTGTTCCCTGAAGAACTTCCTGATAATGATCCTGCAGGAAATGGTGACTTTTTTCACATGTGGTACAGTAACTTCGAGAATTGGAAAAATAGCTTTCCCAAAGACATTAAGAGTTGACCAGGTATAAATAATTCTAATCAGTAATTTATATGCCCTGTGAGAATCATCATGTTCTACTATGTAAAGAATCCCAAGAAATATGTTTTCCATATGAAAGGGCTTGTTTTAAATTGGAGATGTGGCCACAATAAATGTACGAGGTCAGCTACATGCTGGACATATAATCTTAATTTTCAATTCAAGAGTACGCATTAAGCCCCATTTTGGAAATGTGGGAAATGGGGGTCAGGGAGTCGGTGTATCACCCAGGGTGCTGTCGCTGGAAAGGGACAGCTGAATTGAAACCTAGGTTCAACCAACTTTAAGGCCACATCTTTCCACTGTTCTTGCAGCCACACCAAATAAAAGTAACAATGATAAAATTAGGCTGCTGAGCTGACAGAAGAACAAATCCATGTAATTTCCTGAAACACAGAGAATGATTTGTTTTATTATAATCTCTAAGAGGCTCAAAATAAAACCCTTGATAAATCCAGTTTTAGTAAACCATTCTGTTACTTTTTTCCTCAGCACCAATAACATGTACAGATTTTGTAGAGGGGATTTTATGCTAGGACACTCAAGATCATGAGGGAACACAGCCTACAGCATGAGTTACGACATACCACATTTCCACGAAGAGTCTTCTCTCATTGTCAAATCTCTCAAACGTTATTTCTAAAATTTAAGTTTATGGAAAAGTATGCTACGTTTCAGGGGAGCCCTGGTGATACTGGGGTAAAAAAATCTGCCTGCCAATGCAAGAGACATGGGTTTGATTCCTGGGTCAGGAGGATCCCCTGAAGAAGGAATTGGCAACCCACTCCAGTATTCTTGCCTGGGAAATTCCATGGACAGAGGAGCCTGGCGGGCTCAGTCCACGGGGTCACAAAGGAGTTGGCCATGATTTAGTGACTAAACATAAATAAGCTACATTTCAGGAGTGGGTGATGGTTAAAGTTTATCAGTCGGCTTTCTGTGAACAATTGTAAGATGAGATTGTGGGTGTGCAGATAGGTTGTCACATTAAAATTATTTGAAGTAAGAAATGGTTTATACTTGTAACCATTTTGTCAATGAGAACCAATACCCAGAGCTGAACATCTAATGTCTAATGATGCTTATTTGAATTGTCAGTGAAGAAAAAATTAAAAGTCAATAACATGCTCAGCTCTATGTGAGCCCTGAGCATACAGCAATGAATGAAGCATGGCCCCTGCCCTCTGGGCTTACATTTTAGCAAGAGAATGAAGGCAGAGGGATGAGACGTTACAGGAGCTGTGGGGAAAGCATGAGAGAGTGAGCAAATCCCTGACTCGTACTGGGAGCAGCAGAACGGAGGCCAGGTCATCGTGGAGAAATGCCCACAGTCCTCCCTACTAGCTAATTCAGTCCAAAGATAAGCTGTTGTCTGCCAGGTAAACTTAGGGGGTGGGACAGGGACATTGCTGGTGGAAAGAGCAGGAGCAAAGTCACAGAGGAACGTGCCTCTGTGATGAGCACAGAGTTCCCACAGGCCTTTACCCGCTGTGGGAAGCCATCTAGACTTCGTGGGCAGTGGGGTCATTTATCACTGCGGACAGTGACTGCAGCCATGAAATTAACAGACACTTGCTCCTTGGAAGAAAAGCCATGACAAATCTAGACAGTGTATTAAAAAGCAGAGACATCACTTTGGCGAAAAAGGTCCATATAGTCAAAGCTATGGTTTTTCCAGTAGTCATGTATGGATGTGAGTTGGACCATAAAGATGGAACACCAAAGAATTGATGCTTTTGAACTGTGGTATTGCAGAAGACCCTTGAAAGTCCCTTGGACTGCAAGGAGATCCAACCAGTTAATCCTAAAGGAACTCAGCCCTGAATATTCATTGGAAGGACTGATGCTAAAGCTGAAGCTCCAATACTTTGGTCACCTGATGCAAAGAGCTGACTTGTTGGAAAAGACCCTGATGCTGGGAAAGACTGAAGGCAGGAGGAGAAGGGGATGACAGGGAGTGAGATGGTTCAATGGCATCACTGACTCAATGGACATGAGTTTGAGCAAGCTTTGGGAGATGGTGAAGGACAGGGGAGCCTGGTGTGCTGCAATCCATGGGGTCGCAAAGAGTTGGGCACGACCGAGCAACTGAACAACAACAAAAGCCAAAGAATAACAAAATCAAGTTTGCATTTTAGAGAAATGATGAGAATTTGAAACTGGAGGCAGCAGCTGGGAGAGGTCTACTACACAAGCAGCGGTGAAGGACAAAGGCTATGTTAAGACAGGTGCAGTGAGGTCAGAGAAGAAGGTAGCAATCCACAGGAAGTGACAACTGAACTTGAGGTCTGGGGGAATCTCAGAGGGGAGGGATTATGGTGGCTAAGCCTCTCTCTGCTGGCAGCATGGATGGGCTCCACTCATTGAGAATAAGAACCTGAAAGGAAACACCCTGACCCCCAGCTCATAGCAACTGTCTTTGGGCCGTCCAGAAGCATTTCAACTAACTCACTGGGGGACAGGGTTTGGGAGAAGGAGCTTTTGATAAGGATAATCACCAGTAAGGGATTAGGAGAAGAACTTTAAAGCTTTGTTCATCCTTCAGAGAGAAAGGAGAGAAGTACACTGATGGGTAACCAGATAAAGAAACTAATGGCCTAAAAAATAATGTGGTTTTCTAATGCCAGATAGTATTTTTTCCATAGTCTTGCTTTTTTGAGCATTGAAAATAATTTTTCAAAATCAGCAGGCAGCGTTTGTACTGCATTTAGGGGGGCTCTTGTGACACTAGCATTTTGAAATCAGCCTTGTACACTAGCTTGGACTCACTGTGGAGGAACTTGTCCACTTAATTCAGGATGTTTTTTAAAATTTATTTGGCCAGTTAAAATAATATTCTGATACTAAAATGAAGGTGTTTAAAATAGCAAACAAGATATGTTTTCTTATGATCCATCAATCACCCTTCTGTCTTCCCAGAAAATGTTCTCAGAACAATTTCATGAATGAACGAGATGAATTTTTGGAAGGCCTGAATTTAGGTAATATATGAGAAAACTTTTGGAATCAGAAAATTGTAATTATAAATAAGGTTGAAATTGGCTTAAATTTCAGGTGTATGCAAATATTTAACATGCCATAGCAGAGTTTAAAAAAATTAATAAAGGGTCAAATGAACTAGGAAATATTCTGGTACATCAAGATAATATTTTCTCTTAAAATGTACATTTTTTTCTCTTTTTACCAGGAAGCAGCCTTAAAATAAATTGCCATCCTGGGGGCAGCCCAGAGCAAGATTCATTTGAAATATATTCTGCGTATAAGAGCACACTCCCAATCAATATTTGGCAAGAAAAGCATTTCTTATAAACAAAGTTTTAATTATTATTAAGTGCATTGAAGCTAAGCACTAAAATGAATGTTACTTTCTCATGGGAAAATTTCTTTAGTTTTCTCTAAAATACCATTTTTTTTAAAAGGGAATTTAATAAAAGTCTTTTCCAATAAGCCTTTTGATTTTCAGGATTAGATCACAGAATTCTAGCAAAATAGAAGACGTATCCTTTTGCTAGACAGAAAACTACTCACTATAAAATGACATGACCTCTAAGCTTTTATTAAAAAAAAAAAAAGCCAAATATCAAACTGCTGCCTTGGTCTAATACTGATACAGAATACAAGAATGTTTTTAGGATAGGAAAAACAGGATGCTCCTGTAAAAACCAATAACAGAACAGAAGATTCAAGCTGTAGGTTGTCTTTGTTTCATTTCAGAGTGCCAGGTCTTTGGTGGGGGCAGGGGTGACGATGACTTAAATGAATCTTCTTACCTTAGTTTAATTAAGTCGGCCCTTCATTTTCTCCCAAGCGCATAATGATAGCTCTGTCACTTCCCTGCATGAGATGCCATTATGTGGATGGAGGGAAAGTGTCCTCTGTGGGGCTGTGGGGCGGCTCTGTAGGCGTGCCCAGGGGAGGGAAGGGGTCTGCTTTGTGTGAACGTGGCCCCATGTGGCTCCAGGCCCATTAACACACACACACACGCGGAAGACAAGCTGGACCCCGACTGGGCCAAAGCGGTCTGTTTGGAAGTTCACTGCAGTGGGGAATCAATTTTTGTGAATCACTGCCTTAATATTCATTAATAGCTTTTAGGCTCTTAATCCCTTATTGAACATATTTTTGCCCCATAATTGCCACTTTTCCAAAGGGTTGCCAAAGTAGGCATTTCTATTCTCTGAAAAATGCAGAAGGGAACATAATGTTTTATGTTCATCTGCGATGTGTTTTATGCTAATGTTTCATCTCTGGAATATAGCAACCATGGTCCTTCATGGCATAATGATTCATTCTGCTTTGAAATGAACTGTTAAGGCTGGCTGTGTGGGTTTTTTTTTTTTAATCTCCTTGGGTCATGGTTTTACAATTATTTAAAGTGCATGGAAAAATAGATTACAGAGGAAATCATTTTGAAACGTAGGAAATTTCTACTTCCTAGTTCATTTGCTGGCCTTTTTTTTTTTTTTTTTCCCCTGTAACATCCATCCAGAAGCCCACTGTATTATAGAGTAATTGACTTCAATTGTTTGAGTTGCTATTAACCAATGAATGAAGTTTCCAGTAATGTCATTTGTAATCTGGCTTTTATCGTCTATTTGCCTTCCCCTGAATTAGCATACTTTTAAATAAAGCCAGCTTTTCCCACTATCCTCATGAAAGAAGAATATCTGGGTTTCGTCTAGATTGGTAGGTCCAAACAAATCCATATGTGTAGCACTTGCTTAATCTGTCCAGAACAGAGGAAGGAATTATATAGTCCTCTGGGAATAACCACATCGAAACAGAAGGAACGGCTAAACCAGGAGTCTAAGATGAGCACCACTGAATCTCTTAGCACATCCTAGGATGTCTCAGCCTCCTGGCAAGTTTCTCTTGGCGACCTGATTGTGAAAGGTGGGATCTTAGCTATGCTTCACGCAGACCTGGCACCTGCTGATTTTCTGGCGTTGAGCATGGCTTTCTTTCAAGGTGTCCGGTAATGGTGCAGAGGAAAACTGCAAGTCAGGTCTCACTGTTGTCAGCCAGAAACTATACTTGTTGGCAAAAAAGTGGCAAGTTCCCTGCCGGCCTTGGCATTCCAGGAACGGTGCGGCTCTGAAATCCTCTAGGCAGCTGCCTGGGGACATGAGGGCCTGCCCGCCTCCTTGGTCCCCAGCGCCTGTGTGCTACCCAGACAACAGGAGAGAATTAGGGCTCAGACATGCACAGACAACCCCAGACCCAACCAGTGACACACCCAGGTCTGGGCCTGACTTTACATTTTCCCTAAAAATCATCCCAGAAAGACGAGACTATGATCTGCTAAGGAAAGGTGGCTCAGTGGTAAAGAATCTGCCTGCAATGCCAGAGACGCGGGAGGCACGGATTCAATTCCTGGGTCGAGAAGATCCCCTGGAGGAGGAAATGGCAACGCACTCCAGTATTCTTGCGTATAAAATCTCATGGAGCAGGGTAGCCTGGCAGGCTACAGTCCATGGGGTCGCAAAGAGTCAGACAGGACTGAGCAAGCAGGAAAGGATGGGCTTCCCCGGTGGCTCAGTGGTAAAGAACCTGCTTGCCACTGCAGGACATCCTTGGGTCAGCAAAATGCCCTGGAGAAAGGAATGGCAGCCCGCTGAAGTATTCTTGCCTGGGGAATCCCACGGACAGATGGGGGGCCTGGCAGGCTGCAGTCGATGGGGTCACAAAGAGTCGGACAGGACACAGCGACTCCATAAGGACAACAAAGGAAAGGGTACATGGGAAAGGAGATGGGCGCACACACAAAAAGAAACCCCTTTCACTGAAAGGTGGAAGTGAAGTCGCTCAGTCCTGTCTGACTCTTTGCGACCCCATGGACTGTAGCCTACCAGGCTCCTCCGTCCATGGGATTTTCCAGGCAAGAGTACTGGACTGGGTTGCCATTTCCTTCTCCAGGGGATCTTCCCGACCCAGGGATCGAACCGGGGTTTCCTGCATTGTAGGCAGACGCTTTACCGTCTGAGCCACCAGGGAAGCCCCATTCACTGCGGGCTGATGCAAATCCATCCTCTAAATTCTACCCAAGTAATACAAAAATTCATCCACAATAAGCAGAAAAGAGTGGCCTTGTGCCTCAGCAGGCTTTAGTTTCGGGTGGCCTTCATGACCCTCATGCCAAACTGTTGACCATCGGCCCTGGATTCTCAAATTACCGTCCAGTCCAGGTGGAAGGGGCGCGGAGGGGGGTCTTAGGGATGGCGGAGGCGCTGGGGCTCACCATGAGGAAGGAGTACCCGATCCAGAGGCTCCTCCAGGCCCGCGGACATGGGGGGATGGACTGGTCTTGGCTGTGCACCGCCACGGCCTGGGCGGGGGCCTCGCACACTGCGCAGCGGCTGATGTACGGGCGGATCTCGTCCTCCGAGAGCGGAGTCATGGGCAGAGGCGCTGTGCTCGCCAGCCAGTAGGACCTGTCGTTCCTCCGGGCATAGTGGCACACCTGGTGGATGTTGCAGTAGGCGAAGGGCAGCGTGCTAAAGATGGGGAGGCAGGAGCCCGCCAGACCTGGACAGGGGAGACCACGTGGAGGCTGAGTGCTGTGCTCTGGGATGAGCTTCCCTACCTGGGCCCTCTGCAGACACTCGTCTGGCATTGGCAGCGGGTGGGGGATGGAGTCGTGGCGGGGTGGGGGGCCCTGGCCAAAGCCTACTTCTGTGGGCACCTGACCACGTTGGCGGCCTCTTTGGTCTCACGGACCAGGCTGCTTTTTTTTCCTGGATTGCTCTCCTGAGTCAAGCAACAGGCCAGGATGCTTGAGAGAGAGACGTGAGCACACCTCTTCTCCAAGAGCTTCAGGAATCTTCAGGAAGCTGCTAGCCCGGTTTGGTGGGGGTGGGGAGCTGGAGGAGCCAAGGGGCCATGGGAATACAGCAAGACAAGCCTTGAGAAGTGGGAGCTCCCAGGCATCCAAGCCGGATGGCTGCAAGAAGTGATTAGAAGCCAGAACCTGAATTCCGAACAAGGTTTGGCCAGGTTTGGAGATGGTGGTGATGGTTCAAAGGAAAGGCCTGTTTATACAGCAGTAAAGAGGGTCAGAGGTAATTAGGGAGCACGGAGCTCAAAGGACTCAGAGTTCAGCCCTGGGGAAGGCTGGGAGAGCAGGTCTGGGTCTATCTCTAGCGTTGCTGGAGTATTGAGTTGGCCAAGTTCCTTGTGGTTTTTCTGTAGGATTACACATTTTCAGCCAACCCAATAAAGCAGACCAGAGGATGCAGGCTTTGTCCATCTCATTAAGGAGTTTGGATTTTATTCCAAGAGCTCTGCAGAATGAGGCCACAGTGGGGTGGCTCTGGCTAGAGCAGGGCAAGGGAGGTGACCCTGGTGGTACACAAGAAAGCAGGTGCCCCCCCACAGGCCTGCATGCTTTTATCACCCTTACCGATAGTGGGGGTCACGCCCAGTGACAGGACACACCTCACCACCAGCTGAGCCTGTGGGCACAGCCCTCCTGCACCCACCACTGCAACCACCGCTGTCTTAAGGGGATCATAAGTGTCAGCACCTAGGGACTCCACCCTCAACTTAGAAGTCAGTTCTTGAGGCTTACGAATCCACTGTTGGAAATTGACAAACAGTGCCAAGGAATGATGCTCAAAGTAAAGTTCTGAGTAAGTAAAGTAAAGTAAGCTTTACTTTTCTCAAAATAAAGTTGTTAAAGGGTATAAATTTGCAACTAGTAGATACATAAGTCCTAGTGATCCAGTGCCTAGTGGAATGAATATAGACAACAATATTGTAGCATAATCATTAAATTTATGAAGAGATTAGATCATAATTATTCCCACCACAAAAAATAAATTATAACTATGTGATATGATGGAGGTGCCAACAATCGATACAATGAAGTCATTATGATATATATATATGCATCAGATCAACCCTTGTACACCTTAAACTTACATCATGTTATGTGTCAAATGTATTTCATTTGACAATGAATTCCAAAAGAATACTGGAGTGGGTTGCCATTCCCTTCTCCAGGGGATCTTATCGACTCAGGGATTGAGGCAGCATCTCCAGGAACCAACCATATCCTGATTAAATCATTTACATTGGGAAATAAAAATTGCATTTTATATCAGAGTTATACTTACTGAGGAAGAATTATTTTTAAACGAATAATATAGTCAGATTATAATAATTATTAAAAATTATAAATAGCCTAAATTATAAAATAATTATTTTACAATTTTATTTTATAATAATTATAATTTAAAATTTTATAAAAATTTAATAATATTAATCACTTTAAATGTTATAATAATTAGTATTTAAAATTAGAAATAAAAATATAATAATGATATAGCTAGAATGAGCTTTCTTGGCACCTCACAGGGTCATAGGTGTAATAGAATTAGTTGAGAATTAGCATGGTAGTTGAAAAAGTAAAAAACCAATCTCATAGAAGATGAGTGATCATTTAAGATGTTGATGAATCCATGAAACTAACCCAAAAGTTTTGCTCATAAGCAATGAACCTGGGTGACCACATCCCGTCTACGTACCGAGGTCTTGATTGTGAGCTCTCTCCTGTCCTTCCAGGTATAGCAGACTATACCCAGTCCAGAGCCTGGGCATGCCCATGGGGCAGGTGGGTTCTCCATCCGTCTGACTGTGGAGAACCAGGAGGAAGCCACTGAGGTATCCAGGGCCAAACCCTATGGGCCCAGGATCCCCCATGGGCCCAGGAGGGCCTAGAAGAATAAAGAAACATAAAGAAAGGTGGTTTAGGGAGTTACGTTTAACAGATACTTCTGAGTACCTCTGTCTGGTGCTATGCTAAGTACTCAGAGAACAGAGAGGAATGTCCCCCTCACACAACTGCCATGCACCCCAACAACTCATTCAACAAGGACATGGTTTAGCAGCTTCTAGCTGCTTGGGTTACATCAGCATAGAAACAACTGAAAATACCTGCCCTCCTACGCTTACATTCTATTTGAAGAGGAGAAATGACAAAGCAATAAGCATAATGAAAAGGTAAACTATGAAATACTTAATAAAGGATAAGTGCTGAGAAGAACGGTGGGGTAATGACAGCCAGTGTGGGATCTCCCAGACTTTTCCAACTAGATCAGGAGTCTGCTATCTGAAAAGGTGAATCTCAAAAGTTGGTCTGTCTTATACCTCCTAGACGCGTTCCATGGTTCTCCCATACTGTCAGTTCCATTCTAAGAAGGACAAGGGTTTAGAATCCATCGTGTCTGTTGTTTAGTCACCAAGTCATGTCTGACTCTTTGCAACCTAGGGACTGTATAGCCCATCAGGCTCCTCTGTCCATGGGATTTCCCAAGCAAGAATGCTGGAGTGGTTTGCCATTTGCTACTCCAAGGGATCTTTCCAACCCAGGGATTGAATCCAGGTCTCCTGCATTGCCAGGAGGGTTCTTTACTGCTGAGCCACCAGGGAGGCCCATATGTTTTGCTTTGTATCTTTTCTTTTATAAGAAAGGGAGGTGGAAGAAGCCCAAATTCTAGATCTCTAACTGGCTGGTGGGAAATGAACAGCTGTACAGAATATTAGCAGGGACATCTCCTTTGGCCTCTCTAAGGGGGTGACCTACTGAAGAAGGTCAGTGGCTACTTCTAATTGCCAAAAGCAGAGGGTGGAGTTAGACTTCGACACCTTTAAAAAAGGTGTTTGTTAAAAGTTTTTGTTTCTGGAAGACTGGCTGATTTTCTCATCTATGCTGTAAACCAGAGGCTACAACCTGGTAGCTTGTGGGCTGCATCAGGCCTGCTCATGTGTTTTGTTTGACTTACCAAGATTTGATGAGTTAAGATTTCAGACTAGAAAAGCAGAGTATAGGGAACAGTGGGCCCACACTTCTACATGGCCACAATTTCCACATAACAGAAGCCAATCTTTGCTTTCAGACTGCAGCCCCCATTTTCCTGAGGCCCCTTCCTCAGCATCCCAGCTCCCCGCACCCCTTCACCTGCTTCTCATTACTAACCTGCTACTGCCAGATACTCTCCACAGAGAAAACTGTTTCTTGGAGTCTTCAAGCCCTAACATATTGCTTGATGAGTTATATTTCAGATTTATATTCTAAAGGGTCTTATCTGCCTTCACCGAAGGCCCACTCTCAAGTATTTTTAAAGAAAAGCCTTGTATTCTTTTTAAGTGGTATTATCGATTCAATGGACATGAGTTTGAGCAAATTCCAGGAGACAGTGAAGGACAGGGAAGTCTGGTATGCTGTAGTCCATGGGGTAGGCAAAGAGTTGGACACAACTGAGCAACTGAACAACAAAATGTATTGATGGCTGTATGATAAGAGGAATGAACTCAGAAAACCAGAGACCAAGTGATTCAGCCAGTTACAGACATGAGACCACCCCTGCCGACCCTAAGATCTTCAGTACAGCCTCTCAGTGGTACAGCCATGCCAGGCTCACAATAGGAAAGTGAATAGCAGAAATGGCTGAGCCTTTTATGATAATGAATAGTGCTTTGGAAGAGTAATGGATACAAGGCCTTGACCTGTTTTTATGATAGTCGAGTATCAATTAGAACGTCGGGGGTCCATTCGTTCCTGTTCCTGTTGCTTTGTCTCCCTAAAGCCTGGTGAGCTGGTATCTAAGGCAAATGCTTACGAGGCTAAGGCAAATGCTTACGAGGCTAGGGACCTTGTACACAGTTCTCAGATTCACTGGGCCAGAGAAAAGAAGAGAAATGGAAACCCTTTACCTGGTGCTCCTGGACAGCCTGCTTCTCCCATGTCACCTTTATGTCCCGGAGGCCCAGGGGACCCTGGGAGGCCATCCTCACCCCTCCTGCCATCCAGCCCAGGCTCTCCTTTGCACCCTGCAGGAAAGTTCACAACAGCAATGGTGACAATGACGTGACACCTGCTAGGCTAGCACTTACTTCCTGAATTCCACTTGGCAGCCTGGGCCTCCCATCTGGACACACCTGCATTAGCTTGTTCATTTTGCAGGTATGTGAAGTCGGGATTATACCACCTCTACTTGGCTGCTGCTGCTAAGTTGCTTCAGTCATGTCCGACTCTGTGCCACCCCAGAGACGGCAGCCCACCAGGCTCCGCTGTCCCCAGGATTCTCCAGGCAGGAACACTGGAGTGGGTTGCCACTTCCTTCTCCAAGGCATGAAAGTGAAAAGTGAAAGTGAAGTCGCTCAGTCATTTCCAACTCTTCGCGACCCCATGGACTGCAGCCTACCAGGCTCCTCCATCCATGGGATTTTCCAGGCAAGAGTATTGGAGTGGGTTGCCATTGCCTTCTCCGCCTCTACTTGGCAGTTGGGTAATTAAGACTCCAAGAGGTCAAGAAACTTGACCAATTAAGGCCAGTGAGCCAGGAATGGGCAGAGCCAGGATCTGAAGCCAGACCAGCAAGGTGTTGAGTGAAGCATTTTCATATTTTCTTCATAGTCTTGTATTTGGACCTGGTTGGGTTTTTGTTTTTTTGTTTTTTTGTTTTTACACTGAACATCTATGGCTTTTGTCATTGAATATTTTCCTAATAATGATGCTTTAGAAGCCTGAATAGAGGAATGAATACAACTGAACAGCATTCATTTGAGAGAAAGGTTAAATTTAAAGCAAGAGAAGCAACTTTTAAAGACCAGCTATTTGTTGAGGGTTCAAAGCACTAGGGAGCAGGGTAATCTTTTTATGTGAAATTATCTGATTCAGTCTATACAGCAGCCACATGACTAGGTGCTACCACATGGGGAGATGGAGGCTTAGAGAGGCCACAGTGAGGGTCACGTGTGCAGAGGACATGGACCCAGCAGGCCAAGTGCACAGGCTGTGCCAGGTATCACCAGTCCCACGCTTGGGACAAGCCACAGGGCTCAGAAGTGCTCCCTGGGGCCCCGTGAGCTAGCTGTCACCCTGAGACTTGAACAGTTCTTTCTTTAAGTGTTTGGTTTATTTTGGCCAAGGCATTAATTCATCAGCAGTGATCTGTTTTGGTCTGGGAAGCAGATTTGGTCCCTGCCTGTGGGAGAGCTTGCAGCCCTTACCGTAATTATCTGAATTACTAGCCCCTCAAGGTTTCCAGTGTCTAATCTCTCTCCCTTCCTCAACCATTGTCCTTCTCTAGGTAATCTCTCTCTTTCTGCCATAAATCAGCCTAAAACCAATCATTATGTCAAAGAGGCTTCACTCCAGGAACTGCCCCACTTTTCCCCGCGGGGGCTGTGTTCTTTGAGGCAGTGGGAGCCCCCTGAGGGAATGGAGGAGGGGCTGCCACACTCAGGGGACCAGATCTCTCACTCACCTCCCCTCTCACATAGGCCCCCCTTAGAGCCATCTGAAATGCATGCCCCCAAACCTTTACATTTTGCATCCCCTGCCTGAGTGGCCCCCACAAACCTCCTCTTTTAGTCCCACAACCAGCAGCCCCCATACCCAATGTTGGTTGCAGTACATTCGATGTGGGCATCAAGGGTGCTCCTGGCTTTTGGCGTGCTGTCATGTCACTTCCTTACCTCTTGGATCATAAATTCTCATGGAACGTGCTGCTCGCCTGGACTGTGTTCTTACATGGTCATCACTCAGTAAGTGAGAAAGGAACCCCTCTCCTCCTCCTCCCTAGTGAGGGGAGGGGTGCCCCTCCCTGTCTAACCAGGCAGACGCTTCTTCCTAGATGGCGCTGCTCTCTTTCCACCAGCTTCAAAGAGAGTATCTGTTAGTTTGGAAGGAACCTAGGGCCCCGCGGTGAGCTCAGAACATTCTTCTCTTTCCCATCCAAAGACATGATTCCAACACATGGCCACAGGGTGATTCGGGAAAGGGCTACCCAAGGTTAACGAGCCAGCAAACAAGCAGGTGTATTGCAGAGAAGGCAGGAGCCTTTTCTTCCCAAGTCCTCATATGCAGCAAGCCCGCTGGCCATCTGGAAGAGCCCCCCGACCAGATGTTACAATGTGGGCTTTGCTCCCTTTCGAGGAAGACAAACGGAAATTGTAAGCGGATGACGTTTTCCGAGCCCCAGGAAGGAAAGCTTTTGTTAACTTGACATGTAGGCCCAGAGCTTTTCATCTGGAACTTGTTTGCAGGAACAGAAAAACAAACGTGTGCTCAGGGGAGTCTGACTCTGCAACCTCATAGACTGTAGCCCACCAGGCTCCTCTGTCTATGGGATTTCCCAGGCAAGAATACTGGAGTGGGTTGCCATTTCCTTCTCCAGGGGATCTTCCTGACCCAGGGATCGAACCTGCGTCTCCTGCATCGGCAGGCAGATTCTTTACCATTGCGCCAAGAACAGACCTACATCTGAAAGCCCAGCACTGTCAGATGGAGTCCCTCCTCTGAGAGGGTCAGGTGTTGAAGATAAACGCTCCAAAACAGGATGTAGGGAATGTCAATGAGACAGTAACAGTTCAACCCAGAACGGAAACCACTTTTGAGTTCATCACAGGAAACCTCAGCCTTTGAGGGCCACTCAGGAAGGATAATTGTAGAGATGAATGAGACACATGAGGAGAAAAGTATTAGACCTTCTGTTATCCAGGGTTCTTAACAGGTACAAGTTTTATCTGGTGTGGCCATTACCCACTCAGACTGGGCAGGAAGGAGCCAGAAGTTCATTTTTTTTCTCTGTAGATCTCAGCTGCAGCACTTGGCTACAAGATCAGCTCAGAAATGAAAGAGGTCTTGATGGAAAATAGGAAGAAAATCATATTATTTTAAGCAGAGATGGTACTTCTGTGGGGCAGTTGATCCTTCACAACCAAACTCGGGGTAGTCCTTAATGCCCTGCTCACCCTGCTGAAAGAATATCCTTCAGAAAAGGAAAGATGACCCAAACCCATAAGGGTTCCCAATTTCCAAATTTGCTGGCATATAGAATGCAGCACTTTAACAGCATCATCTTTTAGGATTTGAAATAGCTTAGCTGGAATTCCGTCTCCTCCATCAGCTTTGTTCATAGTAATGCTTCCTAGGGCCCACTTGACTTCACAGTCCAGGATGTCTGGCTCTAGGTGAGTGATCACACCATCATGATTATCTGGTTCATTAAGATCTTTCTTGTACAGTTCTTCTGTGTATTCTTGCCAGCTCTTCTTAATATCGTCTGCTTCAGTTAGGTCCATACCATTTCTGTCTTTTATTGTGCCCATCTTTGTGTGAAATGTTCCCTTGGCATCTCCAATTTTCTTGAAAAGATCTCTAGTCTTTCCCGTTCTATTGTTTTCCTCTATTTCTTTGCTTTGTTCACTTAAGAAGGCCTTCTTATTTCTCCTTGCTAGTCTCTGGAACTCTGCATTCAGTTGGGTGTATTTTTCCCTTTATCCTTTGCCTTTCTACTTCTCTTCTTTTCTCAGCTATTTGTAAGGCTTCCTCTGACAACCACTTTGCCTTCTTGCATTTCTTTTTCGTGGGATGGTTTTGGTCACCACCTCCCTCACAGTGTTACAAACTGAACGGTTTCGTTTAAATACTTGAGAATCCTGCTGTCCTGACAATGACTGAGCAATGCCCAAGTCCATTAGGTGAATAAGGCCACCTTTGCCAGAATTTAGAGTGACCCTCCCCCTCTTTCCTCTTCCTTTTCTAAGAAATACACCTCCTCCTCCCTTCTTATAAGCTGTTTCTGCTCCACTGAGCCCCGATTCAATAGTTTTTAATTCAAGGTCAAATCAACACCTAATAATGACTACTTGTAGAGCGTTTATTCAGTGATGCTAAGAGATTTCAAAGCTTCATGTCCAGGGACTTCCGTGGTGGTCCCGTGGTTAAGAATTCATCTTGCAATGCGGGGGACATGGGTTTAGTCCCTGCTTGGGGAACTAATATCCCACATGCTATGGAGCAACTAGGCCTGAGTGCCACAACTAAGGCCTGAGACAGCCAAATACATAAATAATTTAGGAAGATAATTATTTCTTGGGGGGAAAAAACCTTATGTCCAAAAGCCGCCCAAGGATAAAAGTTAAAATAGGTGTTCCCCTAAAAATAGAAGGGATATTGTAGATCCCATTGCATGCATGCATGCTAAGTCACTACAGTCATGTCCGACTCTTTGTGATCCTATGGACTGTAGCTCGCCAGGCTCCTCTGTCCATGGAATTCTCAAGCAAGAATAGTGGAGTGGGTTTCCATGCCCTCCTCTAGGGGCTCTTTCTGACCCAGGGATTGAACCCTGGTTTTTTATGTCTCCTGCTTTGGCAGGTGGGTTCTTTACCACTAGGTCCACCTGGGAAGCCCATAGATCCCCCTGCTGCTGCTGCTGCTAAGTTGCATCAGTCATGTCCGACTCTGTGCGACCCCATAGACGGCAGCCTACCAGGCTCCTCTGTCCCTGGGATTCTCCAGGCAAGACAGTGGAGTGGGTTGCCATTTCCTTCTCCAACGCATGAAAGTGAAAAGTGAAAAATGAAAGTGAAGTCGTTCAGTCGTGTCCGACTCTTAGCGACCCCATGGACTATAGCCTACCAGGCTCCTCCGTCCATGGGATTTCCCAGGCAAGAGTACTGGAGTGGGGATAGATCCCCCTACTACATGATTAAACTTTTGGATAAATGTAGAAAAAATGTTAAAGGGGAAGGAGATTTTCATGCTTGATTCCCAAGAGTTGTTAGGCTCCATACAAAAACCTACATAGCAAACACCCAGATTTTTATTTCAGCAATCTTCAATGCCAGAAATCAGAGTGAGGTTCATACCTGGTCCCGGCGGGCCTCTCATGCCAGGAAGCCCCATGGTTCCTTCCGGTCCTCTGGGGCCTGGTACCCCAGGAAGCCCTGGGATTCGGGGGCAGGCATCCAAGTCTGCTGGGGGCCCAGGCTCACCTGAAATTGGAATCACCACCTGTATAAAGGGTTCAAATGCTTATGAACCAGTGCCTTCTACAATTTGGATGGGCTTCTGACACCACGCTGGAATGTTATCAAGAATGTTCAGCCATCCAATGTCAGCCCTGTGAGGGCAGGACTTTGTCTTGTTCACTATGTGGGGCAGACAAACTTCTCCAAAACTTTTCATTGAGTGACTGAATGAATGAGTGAATGGGATTTCAGAGGAAGCAAAAGTAGGAAATAGTGAAATCTGGCTGAAACAGTGACCGTTTGGTGAACTTCACAGGATTTGCCATCTTTGGGTTATTTCTTACTAGGTTATTTCTTACACAGGTGGCATGGGGAGAGGTCCTGGTGGGTTCCTCACACTCAGCTTAACTTTGCTTTAATTCAGCCATCTACACTGCAGCCAGCTGGGTTTCCAGAGTGTCTGCTACTCAAGGAGACATGATTTCAGGATAGCTAGTGGCACTGAGGCAGCAGTGATTTTCAACCTTGAGTGCACGTTGAAATTATCCAGGAGAGTTATAAACATTCAGATATCTGGGCCCCATCCTAGAAATATTTTAATTGGTACAGGATGTAGCCTGGGCAGTGACCTCAAGCTTGACTGTACAATAAATCCATCTGCAGAGATTTTCAAAAATACTGCTGTGGAATCTAGAAACACGGTACAGATGAACATATTTGCAGGCAAGGAACAGGAATGCAGACATAGAGTAGGGAAATGTGAGCACGGGGCGGGGAGGGAATGAATTGGGAGATTGGGACTGACGTATTAACGTATATATACTGCCAAGTGTAAAACAGATAGCTAGTGGGAACTTGCTATATAGCTCAAGGAGCTCAGCTTGGTGCCCTGTGATGACCTAGGTGGGTGGGATGGGCAATGGGGTGAGAGGTCCAAGAGGCAGGGGATATATGTATACATATAGCTGATTCACTTTGTTGTAAAGGAACTGTAGTCCAATTTTTTTTAAGTACTACTCCCAGCAGCCTATCTAGATTATTAAAAAGGAATTTGTGTGAGTGAAATCCAAGCATCACTAATTTTTTAAACTCTCCAGATGATTCCAATATTCGCCCATGCTAAGAAGCACCACTGGAAAGCTGCAGCTGTGACCTGAATACATCATGACTGTCTCTCAGGCTTGTTAGAGCCCTGAGTCTCTGAGTCAGTAAGGGCAGCAATTTGCATATTGTAATAAGTGCCCGGATGAGCTCAATGGTACTGATATGGGAATCTCACTTTGAGAATTGCAGCCCTAAATGTTGAAATTTTTTAATTCTTGGTTACATTCACATCTCTTAAGACAGTTTTTCCTCCCTAAATCTTCATTCAGTCTCCCTGCAATCATTTCACAAAGGAAAGAAATAATAGCTCTAAGCAAGCAGTCCATCTAAAGGAGATCAGTCCTGGGTGTTCATTGGAAGGACTGATGCTGAAGCTGAAACTCCAATACTTTGGCCACCTCAAGTGAAGAGTTGACTCATTGGAAAAGACTCTGATGCTGGGAGGGATTGGGGGCAGGAGGAGAAGGAGACGACAGAGGATGAGATGGCTGGATGGCATCACCAACTTGATGGACATGAGTTTGAGTGAACTCCAGGAGTTGGTGATGGACAGAGAGGCCTGGCGTGCTGCAATTCATGGGGTCACAAAGAGTTGGACACGACTGAGCGACTGAACTGAACTGAAGTGAAGCAAAAATGATGACCGATAACACCTAGTGGACGCTTTATCATGCATGAGAAGTGAAAGTGTTAGTCACTCAGTTGTGTCCTACTCTTTGGGACCCCATGGACTACGGCCTGCCAGGCTCATCTGTATTCTCCAGGCAAGAATACTGGAGTGGATAGCCAGTCCCTTCTCTAGGGCATCTTCCCAATCCAGACCTAGGGATCAAACCCAGGTCTCCTGCCTTGCAGGTGGGCTTTTTACCATCTGAGCCACCAGCGAAGCTCAACATGCATCAGATCTCATGCTAAATGTTTTATGACTGAATGTTCCCACCCAGGCTGTGTGTATGTGCTGCTGTCATTAGAATGTTACAGGGAGGAAAACTCAGGCCCAGGGAAATAAATGACATTTATTTATGGACAAATAAATGACATTTATTTTTTGACAAATAAATGTCATGCAGCCAGTTTGTAGCATAGTCTAGATTAAAATCCAAGACACCTTGTCTCCAAAACTGTGCCTTTCACCCCGACCTCATACCGTCCTCCTTAAGGACTCTGAACGAATACGTGCTGAATTCTAAGAAGTGCAACATATTGTGAAGCACACCCTTTATTAGTTATCGTTTTCTTAAAATTCATACAAATGTGCCAAATAATTTAAAAGACAATGATAAAGCAGTGAGAAAAGCCTAGAAAGCCTGGCCATAATGGCAACGGAGTCTACATAATAGTAACTGTGCCTGTGGAAAATGGACTTGAATGCTATAAGCAGTTTGGAATTTAACCTCCTGGAAAATATTGTATGAAATCACAAATAACACCAAGTTAGAGGTCTTTTTACAGTATGAATAGTTTAATGTAAAACTTGGCTTTTTTACTCTGGGTGAGTTGAGAGAGGTATAGTTCTTATTTTTACTAGATAATCTGGTGTGTTATGGTGGAAATTCACCAGTGGGGGGTGGAGTGAAAGCAGGTGAGTAAAGGCAGGGCTGGGTATTCGGCTGGTACTTTATATTTGGGATGTTGATGTTATCATCTAGTGAGTCACAGTATATACTGTGACTATATATATAGTCATAGACATTAAAAAGACTGAAGTGAAAACATTAAATATACAGCAATAATTTTAAAATATAAACATTAAAAGCAGCAAGATTTCTTAAAATTCTGATTTTGCTTTTTCTTTACTTTTTGACAAACCAGAAGCTGAAAGAAAGGGGCTGAGGCATCTCCTCTAAGGGCCCTAAAAATAATATATGGCATCTGTATTCAGGGCAACATTCCTTGGGGTTAATAACAGTTGCCTGGAAAGAACAAATGCCCACATTCAGGGTTTTTCTTTCCTTCTTTTGAGAAACTCTTTTTATTCTCTTTGAAAACGCCAGACACAAAATCATACGTTGCTTTTGCATTGTAGAGGATTCAGT
Organism: Bos indicus; assembly: GCF_029378745.1. Lineage (NCBI taxonomy): Eukaryota > Metazoa > Chordata > Mammalia > Artiodactyla > Bovidae > Bos > Bos indicus. The sequence continues at coordinate 115,140,736 of NC_091761.1, forward strand.
GCACACTTAGTTGAAAAGAATGGCATTTTCATTTTAATACACAAAGGAACTTGCTTGTTGAAAATGGGCCTTGGGTGTGATGGGAAAGGCTTGTCACAGTCCCTTCTGGGTGGTCAGGACCCATCTTTTCATGTTGTTGATATCGTTTATTTTAGGGATGTTCTCTGTATTCATATTGCAGAATTTAGAAAGGAAACTTACACTGGTATGTACTGTAGCATCTCACAGAGAAAGCTCATACCCTGTGCCTGAACTGAATTATATAAGCCGAGTCTCTACACTGCCTTGACAACCTCTAAGGAGGTTCAGCACTGGGACACTCTAATATAGGGTTACTATATCTATAATGAGGAAGCAGAAGCATTAAAACCTAACATAATTACAGCACCCCATCTAAAAAATTGAACAAAGTTGCCCTCACAAATACAGTGAAAAAAAAAAGCAAGTGTGAAAATGACTGGAAACAAGATGTAAAGGAAATTATTCATCTTATAGCAATGCTTACCTCTGGAACCTGGAGAGATCCAAAGCCAGAAATGTGAGGCCACACAACGATTTTCATAAGGTGGAAAGAGATTATAAATGTGTAAGTTAGGACAAAAGTGAAATAGATTGAGAACGCAAATAATAATTTGAGGACAGCATAGACGACAAGCAGAATGACGGCATCTTATTTACATAAAAAGTCCACATTCCTGTTACTGACAAGAACGGCCATGATGAATGAAGTTTTCGTTTCTAGAAAGACCTGAAATGAAACCCTCTTGCGCAATATAAGATTCAAGTTGGTTTCTTATGGCAAATATGCTCTAATTTAACGTATGGAAAAATTCTGTCCTTTTAAAGGCTTCTGGAAATTCCATATTAATTTGCCAAGTTCTGTAGATTATTCACAGAAAGGAAATACAAGATGAATCATAGTAGTTCTCCATCGTGTTGTTCTGTGGTCCATCAAAAAGCAGTACAATTTTCTTACTATTTGGACTAGAGTGCTAATTTAAGAGATTGCAAAATATTCAGAACTGATAGCACACTGTAGTATTGACTTAGGATCCTGAAAGATATGACTTCTGCCAATCTCAGGTACACACGTGTGCCCTTCCAACTCTTCCTTGGCTTCTTTTGACTTTCTGATGAAAACCTGTTGTCTATAGAGCTGAAAAATCAAATAGCCTTTCATCTTCATAGAAACTAATGTACTTGACAAGAAACATTAAAATAAAATCGCTAGAAAAATTAATGGTAGGGAATTCGGAAACAAGAATTAAATATACAATGTTCACATATAACAATCAAGTCTGTCTTTGGATCTTGTGTGAAGGAACAAGGGTTTATTTATCTTAGAAATAGTGTATGTAAAACCAACTCCTAACTTTCAAACTCACTTGTTCTAATTATAGGTAAGCTTTCCAAACCTGAGACTCTGTCATGCAGCTTGAGATAAACATAATCTTTATAAAAAAGGGCTTGAAAGTGAAAGTGAAAGTGAAGTCGCTCAGTCGTGTCCGACTCCTAGCGACCCCATGGACTGCAGCCTACCAGGCCCCTCCATACATGGGATTTTCCAGGCAAGAGTACTGGAGTGGGTTGCCATTGGCTTAACTTACTAGAATTTGCTGATAATTTCAGAATAATTACTTTCTGAAAGATGACCCTCATAGTAAATTTTTTTTTTTTTTACTTTACAATATTGTATTGGTTTTGCCATATATCAACATGCATCCGCCACGGGTATACATGTATAAATATTTTTAAAAAAACACTCCATGTCGGTTAGGTGGAGATGATTAGGCATTAGAAGCTTACCTGGAGGACCCAAAGGCCCTCGTCTGCCTGGAGGTCCAGGTAAACCTTTGTCTCCAGGTGGCCCAGGACTTCCAGGTGGCCCCTGCGGCCCCGGGAATCCCATTGGTCCTAAAAGGAACATGAAAAGGAGGGCGCTAGAATGAAGCATTATAAAGACAACAACAGCTTGATGGACTGAATTCAGAGGTTCATGCCAGCAAAATGCAGGGCAAAGTCAGCCTCGGATTGGAGAATAGCTCCCTCTTTCCTCTGGAAGGCTGAGAAGAGTTGCCTCTGTCTAAAGGAAACACAACAATCCAAAGGAAACAAAGGGAAATCGTTCCATGACCAAAACAAAACTAAGTGAGGATGAAAACCCAGTAACCCTGAACTTTCTCTGGAGACAGTCAAAGGACTGCCACAGAAAGGGAAACTTAGGAAAGATGCTCCACTATCTGGGAACACCCACCCTGACCCTGAGATTCCACCCTTCTCCTTCCCACTCTCTCAAGTTCAGCCAGACCAGCCACTCAGTGCCTCCTACACACTGTTCCTTCTCTCCTCCTCATCCAGGAAGTCCTCCACATTCTGTAGGTGCAGATCACATCAAGGAGGCCCTCCCTGGAATCCCAACCCAAGTCCAGTTGCTTTGCAATAAGCACTCAGAGAAGCGTGCCTCGCCACCCAAAGCATGTCTCTCATTTAGTACTGATCTTGTTGTTCAGTTGCTTGGTCGTGTCAGACTCTGCGACCCCATGGACTGCAGCACGCCAGGCTTCCCTGTCCATCACCATCTCCCAGAGCTTGCTCAAACTCATGTCCATTGAGTTAGTGATGCCATCCAACCATCTTGTCCTCTGTCGTCCCCTTCTCCTCCTGCCTTCAATCCTTCCCAGCATCAGGGTCTTTTCCAGTGAGTCAATTCTTTGCATCAAGTGGCCAAAGTACTGGAGCTTCAGCTTTAGCATCAGCCCTTCCAATAAATAGTCAGGGCTGATTTCCTTTAGGATTGACTGGTTTGATCTCCCTGCAGTCCAGGGGACTCTCAAGAGTCTTCTCTAGCATCAAAATTCGAAACAATCAATTCTTCAGTGCTCAGACTTTTTTTGGAGTAGGAAATGGCAATCCACTCCTGTATTTCTTAAATGCCTGGAAAATTCCATGGATAGAGGAGTCTGGAGGGCCATAGTCCATGGGGTCTCAAAGAGTCAGACACGACTGAGTGACTAACACTTCAGCCTTCTTTATGGTCCAACTCAGTTAATATAGATGGATACTTTAATGTATCTTCCCTTATGAAACCATATATTTAACTTAATTAGTGGGTACTCCTTTTGAATTTGTTCACTACTATATTTCTGTGGATTCCTAATAGTAATTTATGGAACAGATCAAATATTTCCCACTGGGTAAGTCTAAAAAAGGTAAGCTGAAGAAATTCCCTCATCCTTTTAACAGTTAAACACTCTTTGGCCCTAGGCTCACTGGAATGGGACTTAAGAAGCATGATTAGAGGGTCTACCAATATTTCCAGCTCTTGGTATATCCTTTTGTAGCTTGCTATTATTTATATGTCTTGCTATTTCCCTAATCCTTCCAGTATATCTCCAGGTGAAAGCTAATTCTCTAGGGAAGCCACTGGGGAGGAGGATTGACTTATTAGGCAGAGGAACAAAGCTGTATAGCCAGTCCCTTCCTCCTCTCTCTTGGTGACTTGAATGCTAGGTATATCTGTCCAATCCGGGAGTTTAATAATTAGAAGCCAAAATGCCTGCAGATATAAGCCACAATTTCTAAAATTGATTTTACCGCTAATAAAGGTGAATAGGACTGCTGAGTACTGTTGTAGAGGTTATGCACGGCACCATTTCAGGGATGCAATTTCTGTTCTAGTAATAGCAGCCTCATGGTGATTCTGACCTTCCCTCTGCTCTAATCGTTTACTTATTTCACATTTGTTTCAGAAATCAGACAGAGTGCTAGTTACTGGGCTCCTGCAAAGTTCAATATTTGCATCTCGGTATCAAGTTTCCTTATTTATGACATAAGAGAGGTAAAATGGACAATCTTTATTGGTCTTTTCTCAACAAAATGTCCTATGAACCTTATAATTGTCTAAAATTGTTACAGCCAAAACCTAAGGTCCCCAGATATTCAGTTCAGTTGCTCAGCCGTGTCCAACTCTTTGCTACCCCATGGATTATAGCACTCCAGGTCTCCCTGTCTATCACCAACTCCCGAAGTTTGCTCAAACTCATGTCCTCAAATTGGCGATGCCATCCAACCATCTCATCCTCTGTCATCCCCTTCTCCTCCTGCCCTCAATCTTTCCCAGCATCAGGGTCTTTTCTAATGAGTCAGTTCTTCGCATCAGGTGGCCAAAGTATTGCAGTTTCAGCTTCAACATCAGTCCTTCCAATGAATATTCAGGACTGATTTCCTTCAGGATTGAATGGTTTGATCTCCTTGCAGTCCAAGGGACTCTCAAGAGTCTTCTCCAACAGCACAGTTCAAAAGCATCAATTCTTTGGTGGTCAACTTTCTTTATGGTCCAACTCTCACATCCATGACTACTGGAAAAACAATAGCTTTGACTAGATGGACCTTTGTTGGCAAAATAATGTTTCTGCTTTTTAATATGCTATCTAGGGTGGTCATAGCTTTTCTCCCAAGGAGCAAGTGTCTTAATTTCATGGCTGCAGTCACCATCTGCAGTGATTTTGGAGCCCAAAAAAATAAAGTCTCTCACTGTTTTCATTGTTTCCCCATCTATTTGCCATGAAGTGATGGGACCAGATGCCATGATCTTTATTTTCTGAATGTTGAGCTTTAAGCCAACTTTTTCACTCTCCTCTTTCACTTTCATCAAGAGGCTTTTTAGTTCCTCTTCACTTTCTGCCATAAGGGTGGTGTCATCTGCATATCTGAGGTTATTGATATTTCTTCTTGCAATCTTGATTCTAGCTTGTGCTTCATCCAGCCCAGCATTTTGCATGATGTACTCTGCAAAAAAGTTAAATAAGCAGGGTGACAATATTCAAGCTTGACATATTCCTTTCCCTATCTGGAACCAGTCTGTTGTTCCATGTCCAGTTCTAACTGTTGCTTCTTGACCTATATACAGGTTTCTCAGGAGGCAGGTAAGAATTTAACAATTTTCCACAGTTTGTTGTGATCCACACGTCAAAGGCTTTGGCGTGGTTGATAAAGCAGAAGTAGATGTTTTTCTGGAACTCTTGCTTTCTTGATGATCCAATGGATGTTGGCAATTTGATCTCTGGTTCCTCTGCCTTTTCTAAATCCAGCTTGAACATCTGGAAGTTCACAGTTCATGTACTGTTGAAGCCTGGCTTGGAGAATTTTGAGCATTACCTTGCTAGCGTGTGCGATGAGTGCAATTGTGCGGTAGTTTGAACATTCTTTGGCATTGCCTTTCTTTGGGATTGGAATGAAAACTGACCTTGTCCAGTCCTGTGGCCACTGCTGAGTTTTCCAAATGTGCTGGCATATTGAGTTCAGCACTTTCACAGCATCATCTTTTAGTATTTGAAATAGCTCAACTGGGATCTTATCACTTCCACTAGCTTTGTTCACAGTGATGCTTCCTAAGGCCCACTTGACTTCGCATTCCCCAAATACTAGCAGTTAAGTAAAACTTAATTAAAATAAATATTTTAGTCTTAAATAGTGGGAGAATTCAGTAGTGGAGACATTTTTGTGAATATAAAAAGGCAAAGTCAGCAGTCTAAAACTGAACTGTCCAATACAGAAGCCACTAACGTGGCTATTAAACAGTTGAAATTGGCAAGGCCGAACTGCGTTATGCTATAAGTTTAAAATACACACCATATTTCACCATCAAAGAGGAGCATCTTATTTGGGAAAGAAACTAGGTTTGTACAACCAGCCCTAATTATCCCTTTGATAAATTATATTTGTTTTATGTTAAAATGTAATAATATTTGAGTATATTATGTCAAACTAGGAAAATCTGTTTCTTTTTACTTTCTAAAATGTGGCTATTACATCTTTTAATTACATATGTAGCTTGCATTAAATTTCTATTGTATAGTTCTTGTCTAGAAGATTATCAAGCATGTCATTAGGGACTAAAGATGAACTTGTGTTTCTTCTTCTTACTTGTCCAACTGTCACCCTCATTTTAGGGTTCTGGGCAAGTTAGGACATTTCGGAAATGTAGTCATTATTGCCATAGGAAATGAGAATCACCTCACAGTGGTGCATACCCCAGACCTGCAAGCCAGATAGGGAAAGTCATCTAGTGCTACTTAAAAGAACTATCACATTCATACCTTTCTGGCCATGTTTTCCATCACATCCTGGGAAGCCCTTGTGTCCTGGAGGGCCTGGTGGGCCCGGGAGACCTGGAGGCCCTGGCAGACCACAGTCTCCTGGTTCTCCTTTCAGAAGGTCGACACTCCCAGGTGGTCCTGGAGGCCCGGGTACTCCTGACCACACGAGTAGGCAAAAAGATTCTTTCAGTCAAAAACAAATGTGCATGCTGGCTGCCTAAGAGCTTCTTAAGGAAAGGAATTTAATTGTTTACAAGCAACGGATGCAAGGAATTAGAATAAGAAGGTCAATAGTATCAGAGGTGAAGCAGTATGTCTCTTGAAGCCCAAGTTGAGAAATGTAAATAGTCTGTTAGTAACTATTAGGACAAAATGAGCTATGCAAAACCTTCCTTCCCTTCAGAGCCATTCCTTTTGGAAGCATCAGTTTGTGACTTTTCTTTGCATCGCCTTCCCGTTGCTTTCATGTGATAGATGGATGGATGGATAGATAGATAATAGATGGATGGGTAAATGGATGGATGGATAAATGAATGGGTGGATGGATAGCTGGATACATGGATGGATAGATGAATGGATGGGTGGATAAATGTATGGATGGGTAAATGGATGGATGGATGGGTAGATGGACGAATGGGTGGATAGATAGATGGATACATGGATGGATGGATAGATGAATAGTTGGATGGATGGTAAATGGATGAATGGATAGATGGATGGGTGGGTGGACAGAGAGACAATAGATTTTTAAGAAAGTCTGACTAGGCTCCTTGGTGGTCCAATGGTTAAGAATCTACCTGTCAGTGCAGGGGACATGGGTTTGATCCCTGGTGAGGGAAGACCCCACATGTCTGTACACCACAACCAAGCCCATGTGTCACAACTAGTGAAGCCCACACACCCTAGAACCGTGCTCTGCAACAAGAGTAGCCCCTGCTCACCGCTACTAGAGAAAGCTCATGCAGCAGCAAAGACACAGTGCAACCAAGAATAAATAAACCAAAAAAACAGAGAGAGAGAGAGAAAATCTGGCTGATGAGAAAGGAATATCCACTCAATTAAATTTAAAATCCTATTTGAAAACCATTGTCTACACATGGTATTTGAGCCCAAGTTCTATTCCTATTTCTAACCTTAGCATATTTTGGGGCATTTCAGTTTTTCATACTGTAAAGCAAAATTACATATTTTTAATCCCACCCCCACTAAAACCTAAAGATTTAAAGGTTTCTGTCTCTCTGGAAGAGTTCTATGAGCTTGTAGGAATATGATTGCCTGCATTTGGTAGAAGGCTGCACTGAGCCACACTCTTGTTCCAACTCCCCAGTCAGCTCTGGTTCAATCTTACTTTGTTAAATATTGACTAGCTAGAGTTCATCCCAGTGAAGTGATAACAGGAACAAAACGTACTGTGAGCAGCACATGAAGAGACTCTGTGTGTGGGTGTGGGTGTGTGTGAGAGAGAGAGAGAGAGAGAGAGAGAGAGAGAGGCAGGGGTCCTGTTATCTCCGGGCTGAAAGAAGTGCTTTATGTGCTGATACTGAGACCAACAGGGATGACGAGACTGCCTCCTGCTGTTCCCTTCTGCACCCTCAAGCTCAGCATCAAGCCAGCGATGGGAAAGACTTGCTCTGTGTCAGAGGTGGTCTGATGGAGTTGAAATAGAAGACTGAGGGGTCTAAATGCTGGTCCTGGGTATGCTCCCCACTGCCCACCCTCCCCCTTTTCCATCTGCCAAGTTGATGGGGCTGCTAACGTGCTTCTACTTGACCATCCTCTCCGCTCCTCCAGCCCAACAGAGCTGGCAAGTGTCTAAGGAAAGCAGCACCACCACCCTTTGCCGTGACTGTCCCATACCTCTTGGACCGTCGGGGCCAGGAGGCCCCTGATCTCCAGGCAGACCCGGGTCTGGAATGTCACCCTTAAGAGCTTTTCCTGGGGCACCTGGAGGACCAGGTGGTCCAGCTCTCCCTGAAGAGGAACGTGTTCAGCTGTTAGTCTCACGACATCTGGGAGGTTTGGATTCAGTTATCGAGGGAAGGGCAAAGCATGCTGCTTTCTTACCTGGGGGTCCTGGGGGACCCAGGGGACCTCTTTCTCCAAAAAGTCCCGGAGGAGAAATTCCTGGGTTCCCGGGGTCTCCTGTCTCCCCTTTAGGGCCGGGCATTCCCACTGGACCTGGGGGGCCCATTTCATGCGAACCTTAATGAGGAAAACAGCATTAGCACTGCATCTTCTCCTGGTGTGTCCCTGGCATGGAGGCTGGAAAGGAACTGCTTCCCAATGGGCACAGGACAGGAAAGGAGCACATTCTGCTGAGACCAACATTGTCCACAAGAGCGATCCGAGTGGCTGCAGTCTTTCGGGGGTCACTGTCCCCTCTCTTACGACCCATCACACCTGTCCAGCGTAGCTCTGATTTATTTTTATAACTGTTTCCCAGATTTAAAAACACAACCGCTTAGTGACAATACCAACCCTTCAACCTCTACAATGGTTAAGAGTGAAACGAATGAGATGGAACAGTAAGTGATTGTGAATAAACTGGCTTGACATTTAAGATGGACACTGGAAAATAAACAGAACCATCATGCAGTTTCACGTTGAAAAGGCAGAACTGCACTGGTTTCTTGGAGAGGGCACACATTTTACCAGACGATTTGGAAGAGCCAATAAAAATCCTAAGTGACCTAAATGACGTCTTGATCTTCCAAACCGTATAAACGTATATACGTATAAACGTATATATATATAAACCCATTTATATATATAAATCCCCAACCACAGATCCAAACCCAGCCACACAACAATTCGGTCCTTTTCTCACTATCTCACACATATGCAAGTCTCATTCCAGCTACCTGGTCTGATTGCAAGCTCTTTTTCTGAGAAACGAATGCAACCAACGTGAATTCTATTCAAATAACAGAACAAGCTAAGATGTTGATGATTAGCCTATTTGTGGCATCAAAAATAACAGCAATTTGTTCAGGTAATTTGTGTTCACAGCAGGCCACTGAAGGATGCTGAAGTACTAATTAGACCCACGTGGTTGTACTTGGCATGACAACACATAAAACAATACTCCAGTATCCTGACTATTTACTTGTTATTCATAACATTTTGAAACCTAGCTCCACCTAAGTGATTATGCAGAATATTTTTAATAGGTAGTCACAAGCAGTATCAACAATAGGCACCGTTAACCCACCATTCCTGCTTAAATTGGGCTTTCTCAAGTGCCTGTTTGATAAGTCATCATCAAAACTAGAAACAGTTCCAACACGGTGAATCGAAGCTAAACCAGTGTCTCAGTTTCGCACCTGTATCTTGTGAAGGGAGGAAACATGAGTGGACTCTCATGGTTCATTAATGGCTGTTCAGCCTCTTGCAAAGGTTCTCTCTTACCTGAAGCGCCTTTGCTGCCTTTCTGACCCTTCAAACCATGCAGGCCGTTCAGGCCGGGCGACCCAGAGGGACCTGAAACACATCACACGTCTGTGACCCACAGGGGAAGACCGTCCATTCACATTCTCTGACTGTACCTCGCACGCACGGTCCAGGGGAAGGTTAACTGACGGGGACCCACAAATTCTTTAGGTGGGAACCATGAGACCTCACCATCTAAACATCACTAGGAAGGCAGAATCCACGCCAGTGGTCATCGCTAAACACGGTCATGTGATGGATGTTTTCTGTTAACATAGACTGCTTAATATATACCTTTATATATTATATATTTAAATATTCTTTCCCATTATGGCAGACTTCTCTGGTGGCTCAGACGATAAAGCATCTGTCTACCATGTGGGAGACCTGGGTTCGATCCCTGGGTCGGGAAGTTCCCTGGAGAAGGAAATGGCAACCCACTCCAGTACTCTTGCCTGGAAAATTCCATGGACCATGGACGGAGGAGCCTGGTGTCCATGCGGTCGCAAAGAGTCGGACACGACTGAGTGACTTCACTTTCTTTCTTCCCCATTATGGTTTATTATAGTGAAAGTGAAAGTGTTAGTGGCTCAGTCATGTCCGACTCTTTGTGACCCCATGGACTATATAGCCTGCCAGGCTCCTCTGTCCATGGAATTCTGCAGGCAAGAATACTGGAGTGGGTAGCCATTCCCTTCTCCAGGGGATCTTCCTGGCCCAGGGATCAAACCACTGTCTCTTGTACTGCAGGCAGATTCATTACCATTAGAGCCATCAGGGAAGTATATATATATAGTAAATTTTTTCCCATTATTCTTTATCATAGGATATTTAGTATAGCTCTCTGTGCTATAGAGTAGGACCTTGTTGTTTGTCCATTCTATATATAACATCTTGCATCTGCTAACCCAACCTCCCACTCCATCCTTAACTTGGCATATATCCTAACACATAACTTTATTTTTTCATAATGTGTTTTTTTTTAATGTGGACCATTTTTAAAGTCTTTATTGAATTTGTTACAATATTTCTTGTGTGTTATGTTTTTGGCTGCGAGGGATGTGGGATCTTAGCTCTCCGACTGGGGCCTGGACTTGCACCCACTGCAATGGATGGTGAGGTCTTAACCACTGGACCGCCAGGGAACGAAGGCTCCCTTTCTTGGGTTTTAGCACAGTTCTGTTAGTTTCTGACCATATCATGAATCTCTCTTTCTCTCTTTCTAGACAGATACAGTCTAGAATTACTGAATCTTGGCATAGGAAATGACCTCCAACTTTACAACAAAAAAGTCATTCTAGATAAGGAAGAGATTGGGTGGGAGTAAACCCCTGCTTCCCTCCTCCCATGCCCACAATCTTCCCTTTCCACCACAGTCTGCATATTTGAATTTCATCACAATCTACCTGGATAAATGTAGTAAGACAGCAAGGGCAGGTCTGAGGCACGCTGAGGAATACATGTCCTGCTGATGTTTTGAGCACCGTGCCATTCAGAGAGAAGAGGCCTGCAGCTCAAACGTGGCTGCCGCCATTTCTCTGCCACCAATTCTGTCAAAGAGAACCTCTCTGATGCCTCTTTACAGAAACAAATTTATTTCATGATGATCACTGAGAACTCCATTCTCTGTAACTGGATAGATCTCACTGATGCCTGCATCTCCTTCCAGAACTTTCTGTCAGATGTCACTAAGGAGCCATCTACTAATCTGATGCGTGCACTTGGTCACTCAGTTGTGTCTAACTCTTTGCAACCCCGTGAACTGGAACCTGACAGGCTCCTCTGCCTGTGGAATTTTCAGGCAAGAATACTGGAGTGGGTTCCCATTTCTACTCCAGGGGATCTTCTCAACCCAGGGATCGAGCCTGGGTCTCTTGTGTCTCCTGCATTGGCAGGTGGATTCTTTACCTAGCACCACTTCAGTTCAGTTCAGTTCAGTCGCTCAGTCATGTCTGACTCTTTGTGACCCCATGAATCGCAGCACGCCAGGCCTCCCTGTCCATCACCAACTCCCGGAGTTCACTCAGACTCACGTCCATCGAGTCAGTGATGCCACCCAGTCATCTCATCCTCTGTTGTCCCCTTCTCCTCCTGCCCCCGAGCCCTCCCAGCATCAGAGTCTTTTCCAATGAGTCAACTCTTCGCATGAGGTGGCCAAAGTACTGGAGTTTCAGCTTTAGCATCAGTCCTTCCAAAGAAATCCCAGGGCTGATCTCCTTCAGAATGGACTGGTTGGATCTCCTTGCAGTCCAAGGGACTCTCAAGAGTCTTCTCCAACACCACAGTTCAAAAGCATCAATTCTTCGGTGCTCAGCTTTCTTCACAGTCCAACTCTCACATCCATACATGACCACAGGAAAAACCATAGCCTTGACTAGACGAACCTTTGTTGGCAAAGTAATGTCTCTGCTTTTGAATATGCTATCTAGATTGGTCATAACTTTCCTTCCAAGGAGTAAGCGTTTTTTAATTTCATGGCTGCAGTCACCATCTGTAGTGATTTTGGAGCCCCCCAAAATAAAGTCTGACACTGTTTCCACTGTTTCCCCATCTATTTCCCATGAAGTGGTGGGACTGGATGCCATGATCTTCGTTTTCTGAATGTTGAGCTTTAAGCCAACTTTTTCACTCTCCGCTTTCACTTTCATCAAGAGGTTTTTTAGTTCCTCTTCACTTTCTGCCATAAGGGTGGTGTCATCTGCATATCTGAGGTTATTGATATTTCTCCTGGCAATCTTGATTCCAGCTTGTGCTTCTTCCAGCCCAGCGTTTCTCATGATGTACTCTGCATATAAGTTAAATAAACAGGGTGACAATATACAGCCTTGAGGAACTCCTTTTCCTATTTGGAACCAGTCTGTTGTTCCATGTCCAGTTCTAACTGTTGCTTCCTGACCTGCATACAAATTTCTCAAGAGGCAGATCAGGTGGTCTGGTATTCCCATCTCTTTCAGAATTTTCCACAGTTTATTGTGATCCACACAGTCAAGGGCTTTGGCATAGTCAACAAAGCAGAAATAAATGTTTTTCTGGAACTCTCTTGCTTTTTCCATGATCCAGCGGATGTTGGCAATTTGATCTCTGGTTCCTCTGCCTTTTCTAAATCCAGCTTGAGCATCAGGAAGTTCACGGTTCACATATTGCTGAAGCCTGGCTTGGAGAATTTTGAGCATTACTTTACTAGCATGTGAGATGAGTGCAATTGTGTGGTAGTTTGAGCAGTCTTTGGCATTGCCTTTCTTTGGGATTGGAATGAAAACTGGCCTTTTCCAGTCCTGTGGCCACTGCTGAGTTTTCCAAATGTGCTGGCATATTGAGTGCAGCACTTTCACAGCATCATCTTTCAGGATTTGGAATAGCTCAACTGGAATTCCATCACCTCCACTAGCTTTGTTCGTAATGATGCTTTCTAAGGCCCACTTGACTTCACATTCCAGGATGTCTGGCTCTAGGTCAGTGTATGTGTTATATGACATAAATATATAGATTTGTAGGAAGGAAGTAAAGGGAAGCAGGGACAGAGGGAGGGAACAGACAGGTTACTAATCTGTACAGAACATCCCTGGCTGCTGAGTCTTCTGCCCAGAGCTCCACACACATCCCACTGATGGATGTGGGAGAAGAATCTTCTCAGCCCCTGGCCAAGCCTGGTAACCTTCCCACTACATTAGTGGATTTCCCATCCAGAAGCTGTTCTTTCTCACCTAAGGCTAAAAGCCCCTCAGAGCACAGTCAGGCATTCATTCAGTTTAGGTCATAGCCCTTAAAATTGTGATAATCGCATCTTTGCTTATGACCTACACAGAGAAGTGCCCTCAGCAACTCCCATGACACTTACAGAGCACCCTCTAGGCCCTTCGGCCCAACCTATCCCACTCTGTATAGCAGTCCTGTCTGTGGTGACTGGTTGGCTTTGGGTAAATTAATTGAGTGCAAGATCAGATCTTATTACTCCTTCTATTCCTGCACTTAGCATATATCCTGACACACAGTAGGTGCTCAATAAATGTTTGTTGAGTGAGTGAGTGAATGAATGAGGAAATGACCAAGTCTAGAACAAGGAGGGTGAGGGACTGAACAGGGGGAGTTGTTGTTTATTGCTAAGTCATGTCCAACTCTTTGTGACCCTATGAACTGCAGCATGCCAGGCTTCCCCGTCCTTGACTATCTCCCAGAGTTTGCTTTAACTGATGCCCATTAGGTTGATGATACAATCCAACCATTTCATCCTCTGCTGTCCCCATTCTCCTCCTGCCCTCAATCTTTCCCAGCATTGGGGTCTTTTCCAGTAAGTCAACTCTTCCCATCAGATGGCCAAAGTATTGGAACTTCGTCTTCAACATCAGTCCTTCTAATGAATATTCAGGGTTGATTTCCTTTAGGATTGACTGGTTTGACCTCCTTGCAGTCCAAGAGACTCTCAAGAGTCTTCTCCAGCAATTCAAAAGGATCTGTTCTTTGGCACTCAGCCTTTTTGATAGTCCAACTCTCACATCCATACATGACTACTGAAAAAACCACAGCTTTGACTATTCGGACCTTTGTTAGCAAAGTGATGTCTCTGCTTTTTAATATGCTGTCTAGGTTTGTCAGAGTTTTTCTTCCAAGGAGCAAGTGTCTTTTAATTTCACAGCTGCAGTCACCGTCCACAGTAATTTTAGAGCCCACAAATCTACCACTGTTTCCACTTTTTCCCCTTCTATTCGCCATGAAGTGATGGGACTGGATGCCATGATCTTAGTTTTTTGAATGTCGTGTTTTAAGACAGCTTTTTCATTCTCTTTTTTTACCTTCATCAAGAAGCTCTTTAGTTCCTGTTTGCTTTCTGTCATTAAAGTAGTATCATCTGCATATCTAAGGCTGTTGATATTTCTCCTAGCGAACTTGATTCCAGCCCAGCATTTCACATGATGTGCTCTGCATATAAGTGAAATAATCAATATACAGCGTTGACATATTCCTTTCCCAATTTGGAACCAGTCCATTGTTCCATGTCTTGACCTGCATACAGTTTTCTCAGGAGACAGGTGAGGTGGTCTGGTATTCCCATCCCTTTAAGAATTTTCCAGTTTGTTGTGATCCACACAGTCAAAGGCTTTAATGTAGACAATGAAACAGAAGCAGATGTTTTTCTGGAATTCCCTTGTTTTCTCTATGATCTAGCAAATGTTGTCCCTTTGATCTCTGGTTCCTCTGCCCTTTCTAAGTCGAGCCTGTACATCTGGAATTTCTCAGATCACATGACTGAAGCCCAGCTTGAAGGATTTTGAGCATTACCTTACTAGTATGCAAAATGAGCGCAATTGTACAGTAGTTGGAACATTGTTTGGCACTGCACACAATTTGGCATTCCAGATTTCTTTGGAATTGGAATGAAAACTAACCTTTTCCAGTGTTGTGGACACTGCTGAGTTTTCTAAATTTGCTGACATATTGAGTGCAGCACTTTGACAGCATCATCTTTTAGGATTGTAATCAAGGAGGGTGAGGGATTGAACGGGGTGAGAGAAAGCTATAAAAAAGAGTGAACTCCAATCTCTGTTTGCATGTAACATTTTTCATTGATAGATTTATAGGATGAGTCAGATTGGGGGAAGTTAATGTGTATATAAATAATTCAAGCACTCATTATTATTTCTTCATTAAGGTAAGTCCTCTGTAGACTTCTTATTGGAAGATGGAACAGTTCGTTGGTTCCACTTTATTTTTTATCAATACTGCAAACAGTTATTCTATTTTAAAATCTAAACATTACATTGGTACAAATGAGCCATATTCTCTCAGAACCAGAAAGGGGGGAGTGCACCCCCATTTTCCCCAAAGCTCTTATTTCCTAACCACTTTTATCAGGTCTAGCTGAGCTTATTTTTCAATTCCCTTTTCTACTTATGAGCAAATGTTTCAAGTTTGCACCAAAAGAACACACAGACCTTCTTCATCTGCCAAATCTGGATATTTATTGCCATCTATCTGAAACGATAATACATTTTTTGAGACTACTCTGCTATTTCAATGTGTTTTGATCTCCAGCTTAAGCCACTGAGATTGATGGCTTGGGGACTTGGCTGGGGGTGGAATGTCTCAACTCCTGCCAACTCTCTATTGTCACATCAACACGTCCAAATCCTGCTCTGTCACAGTTTCAGCCTCTCGCCATTGTTGAACTGGCCAACCCTTATCTGACCCAATGTTATCTTTCTAAATTGAATGCAGCTACATCTGGGTAGGGTTTTAAGGGCAATTTTTCCTTTTTTTACTGAAAGCTTTTTATCCATCCCATCTCTAAATCAGAAAGTTGTTCATGCATAAAATACATACAGGGCAGATGAGAGGCAATTAGGCTCACAAAACACAGTCCTCGGTAATGAGGCTTTTTTTAATTCACCTCTCTGGTCATCCTCCGGCTTAACAACCATCATTTAAGGCTGCATATCGCTGCACACACAGGCGAGGGCGTTCTCTGGTCGGAGAATCTGATCTCATCTCCCAACTGTAAGCACAGTTAAAGCTTCCATCTCTGTGAGCCAGCAGACTCGTGACTGGATGCCCACTCGGAGATTTTCTTCTGTTGTCAAACTGAAAATGCTTCCCTATCCCCAGGAACCTTTCACAGTTTATGCCATTAATAGGGTGACCAACTTGCCCTTGCCCGCTGGTGCCTTGCCTAGGTCTAGCACGTGAATCCTGTGTTCTGAGCACCTGCCCTGGCCAAGACAAGGCGGGACAGCTGGTCACCCTAACTTGAAAGCTGCTGGGAAAGAGACCTTTGTTTGAGCCTCTAGGTAATAGATGAACAAAGTGGAAAACTTAGCAAAACAGATTCTGAAATCTCCTTTAATTCAGAAAATACATGAGTGCCTACTTAGGCAATGCACAAGAGCCTAAGATAGGGCCCCCTAACCTTGGAGCTTCAGACCCCAAATGTGCTTGGTGACAGGCACTGAGGAGACACAGGACTGAGAAAGAAACCATCCCTGACTTGACAGAACAATCAGGCAGTTGCCTCAAGAGTGGTAAATGCTGCGGGGCAGGGTCAAGGAGGGGGCGCTAGTTGTAAAAAGGGAGGATGTTTCTGATTTTCACAGCTGTGAGGTGCCGGCCTGTCTGTGCTGATAAAAGACATCTCTAGGTGCTTTGTTCTTATGAAACAGTTTACTTGCCATCAACCAAAATAACCCAGCCCACATTCTTCACATGCTCTCATGCCAAAGCTTATTATTTTAGGCTTCTATTATTACAGTCTCCTATGGGGCTTCCCAGGTGGCTCCGTGGTAAAGAATCTGCCTACAATGCCACAGATGCAGGCTGGATCCCTAGGTCAGGAAGATCCCCTAGAGAAGGAAATGGCAACACATTCCAATATTCTTGCCTGGGAAATCCCATGGACAGAAGAGCCTGGTGGGCTACAGTCCATGGGATGGCAAAGAGTTGGACACAACTTAACAACTAAACAACAGCAATGATGAATGCCTATCTAGGAATTGAGCATATATAGATACTGGAAGTCTGAGCACCAAGCTATTTTTACCTATGTTGAAGTGAAAGTTTAAATCTGATGGAATATAAGCAGGACTCAGAATCCATATGGCCTGTTCTAGTAGAGCAAACAACTTGGAGTTAGCAGCTGGTTTGTTCAAACAAGATAATCAGTCCCCTTGACTTATTTAGAACATACTTCAAATATTTAGTTTCTCGGTTCAAAGCATTTCTGCCAGAGTGTGTTTCATTTTTCTATCAGCATGATAAATGACAGCAATGGATTTATATTGTAGACGTTTTCATTCCTAAGAATGTATTTCACTGTTTTGTGGATTTTAAAAAAAAAGACTGGTTGTTCACTGGGCTGTTTGCAGGGAAACAGTGTCCCCGCGTGGCCAGGAAACATCACTGCAGCGTCCATCTGTACACTGTGGTGTACATTTGGCTCAATTCACTCATTTCCTCACTCCTCCTCTTAGCAAACTTGTTTCATAGCACCGAATTATGATGTCATTGGAGATAATTTTGTTATTTGATCAAACTCACTAGCTATCAAGTTTTTGAATAACCTATCATACTGAAATGGACTGGAATGGGTGAATTTAACTCAGATGACCATTATGTCTACCACTGCAGGCAGGAATACCTTAGAAGAAATGGAGTAGCCATCATGGTCAACACAAGAGTCCGAAATGCAGTACTTGGATGCAATCTCAAAAACGACAGAATGATCTCTGTTCATTTCCAAGGCAAACCATTCAATATCACAGTAATCCAAGTCTATGCCCCAACCAGTAACACTGAAGAAGTTGAACGGTTCTATGAAGACCTACAAGACCTTTTAGAACTAACACCCCCCAAAAAAGTCCCTTTCATTATAGGGGACTGGAATGCAAAAGTAGGAAGTCAAGAAACACCTGGAGTAACAGGCAAATTTGGCCTTGGAATATGGAATGAAGCTGGGCAAAGACTAATAGAGTTTTGCCAAGAAAATGCACTGATCATAACAAACACCCTCTTCCAACAACACAAGAGAAGACTCTACACATGGACATCACCAGATGATCAACACTGAAATCAGACTGATTATATTCTTTGCAGCCATAGATGGAGAAGCCCTATACAGTCAGCTAAAACAAGACCAGGAGCTGACTGTGGCTCAGATCATGAACTCCTTATTGCCAAATTTAGACTTAAATTGAAGAAAGTAGGGAAAACCATTCAGGTATGACCTAAATCAAATCCCTTATGATTATACAGTGGAAGTGAGAAATAGATTTAAGGGACTAGATCTGATAGATAGAGTGCCTGATGAACTATGGACTGAGGTTCATGACATGGTACAGGAGACAGGGATCAAGACCATCCGCATGGAAAAGAAATGCAAAAAAGCAAAATGGCTGTCTGAGGAGGCCTTACAAATAGCTGTGAAAAGAAGAGAAGTGAAAAGCAAAGGAGAAAAGGAAAGATATAAACATCTGAATGCAGAGTTCCAAAGAATAGCAAGAAGAGATAAGAAAGCCTTCTTCAGCGATCAATGCAAAGGAATAGAGGAAAACAACAGAATGGGAAAGACTAGGGATCTCTTCAAGAAAATCAGAGATACCAGAGGAACATTTCATGCAAGGATGGGCTCGATAAAGGACAGAAATGGTATGGACCTAACAGAAGCAGAAGATATTAAGAAGGGATGGCAAGAATACACAGAAGAACTATACAAAAAAGATCTTCATGACCAAGATAATCATGATGGTGTGATCACTCACCTAGAGCCAGACATTCTGGAACGTGAAGTCAAGTGGGCCTTAGAAAGCATCACTACGAACAAAGCTAGTGGAGGTGATGGAATTCCAGTTGAGCTATTTCAAATCCTGGAAGATGATGCTGTGAAAGTGCTGCACTCAATATGCCAGCACATTTGGAAAACTCAGCAGTGGCCACAAGATTGGAAAAGGTCAGTTTTCATTCCAATCCCAAAGAAAGGCAATGCCAAAGACTGCTCAAACTACCACACAATTGCACTCATCTCACACACTGGTAAAGTAATGCTCAAAATTCCCCAAGCCAGGCTTCAGCAATATGTGAACCGTGAACTTCCAGATGTTCAAGCTGGTTTTAGAAAAGGCAGAGGAACCAGAGATCAAGTTGCCAACATCCACTGGATCATTGAGAAAGCAAGAGAGTTCCAGAAAAACATCTATTTCTGCTTTATTGACTATGCCAAAGCCTTTGACTGTGTGGATCACACAGATCACAATAAACTGTGGAAAATTCTGAAAGAGATGGGAATACCAGACCACCTGATTTGCCTCTTGAGAAGCCTATATGCAGGTCAGGAAGCAACAGTTAGAACTGGACATGGAACAACAGACTGGTTCCAAATAGGAAAAGGAGTTCCTCAAGGCTGTATATTGTCACCCTGCTTATTCAACTTCTATGCAGAGTACATCATGAGAAACGCTGGGCTGGAAGAAGCACAAGCTGGAATCAAGATTGCCAGGAGAAATATCAATAACCTCAGATATGCAGATGATACCACCTTTATGGCAGAAAGTGAAGAGGAACTAAAAAGCCTCTTGAAAGTGAAAGTAGAGAGTGAAAAAGTTGGCTTAAAGCTCAACATTCAGAAAACGAAGATCATGGCATCTGGTCCCATCACTTCATGGGAAACAGATGGGGAAACAGTGGAAATAGTGTCAGACTTTATTTTTGGGGGCTCCAAAATCACTGCAGATGGTAACTGTAGCCATGAAATTAAAAGACGCTTACTCCTTGGAAGGAAAGTTATGACCAACCTAGATAGCATATTGAAAAGCAGAGACATTACTTTGCCAACAAAGGTCCATCTAGTCAAGGCTATGGTTTTTCCAGTGGTCATGTATGGATGTGAGAGTTGGACTGTGAAGAAAGCTGAGCACCGAAGAATTGATGTTTTTGAACTGTGGTGTTGGAGAAGACTCCTGAGAGTCCCTTGGACTGCAAGGAGATCCAACCAGTCCATTCTGAAGGAGATCAGCCCTGGGATTTCTTTGGAAGGAATGATGCTAAAGCTGATACTCCAGTACTTTGGCCACCTCATGCGAAGAGTTGACTCATTGGAAAAGACTCTGACGCTGGGAGGGATCGGGGGCAGGAGAAGGGGACGACAGAGGATGAGATGGCTGGATGGCATCACTGACTCGATGGACGTGAGTCTGAGTGAATTCCAGGAGTTGGTGATGGACAGGGAGGCCTGGCGTGCTGCAATTTATGGGGTCACAAAGAGTCGGACACGACTGAGCGACTGAACTGAACTGAACTGAATCATACTGAAGCTATGTGGTAAGTGCAAATGAATTCAAGGAAAGGAAGAATCAACAATCACAACATGAGCCTTGTCATTTTAGTCAAGCTGAGTGTATAAAATGGCACCAGGGCTTCCCTGGTGGCTCAGATGGTAAATAATCTGCCTGCAATGCAGTCTACCTGGGTTTGATCCCTGGGTCGGGAAGATCTCCTGGAGAAGGGAATGGCAAACCACTCCAGTATTCTGGCCTGGAGAAATCCATGGACAGAGGAGCCTGGTGAGCTACAGTCTATGGAGTTGCAAAGAGTCAGACACTACTTAGCAACTGACATTTTCGATTTTCAGGACACTTGAAAATCCTTGCCATTTTACTATAGTAGGAGGGTAGGAAGAAGTGGAGATTCCATAGAAGTAAAACAATGGAAATATTTTCTTCTGGTTCTTTACCAACTTAGTCTTTTAAACACTCAAAAAGGCATCAGAGAATACCCCAACAGAGTTGTAGGGTTTGTCAGTGACAGGAAACAGCCACAGTAATCAGAGAAACTCTTAAAATAACAAAATTATTTTGCTTGGAATCCTAAATTTACCACCAGTCACTGCATTTCACATTACTAAAAAGGCCATTGAAGAGGAAGAAGAACAGTGCAAAGATATCTTATCTCTGTACTGGTGATGTGAGCTTGCCCTGCTCTAGTTATTTGGCTGCATAGAAATACATAAGTGTATACCAGATCTTCAAAATAAACAACTTCCCTCTATCTATCTGACAAATGAAGAGGTGAGAGTGTAGAAAAATGTTACTTAGATTTTCAAAACAATAAACTCAGTGAGCCCAAAAGAAGGGATTTCCAGTTCTTCTAGGAGGAAGTACTCTTTATTTTACCAAAATTTACTGTACTTATGAGACAACTAAGGATTTCTCAGGTGCTACTGGTAAAGAACCTGCCTACCAAAGCAGGAGACCCAAGTTCCATCCCTGGGTCGGGAAGATCCCCTGGAGGAGGGTAGGGAAACCCACTCCAGTGTTCTTGCCTGGAGAGTCCCATGGACAGAGGAGCCTGGTGGGCTACAGTCTATGGGGTCGCAAAGAGACATAACTGAAGTGCCTAAGCACACACGCACACATATAAGCCAACAAACAGAAGTGGAAAGAAAAGGGAGGAAGGAGATAGAGGGGTCTTGGTTACAGAGATCTACCAAGTAAGGCTTGACCCTTCAACTGTTGACGGAGGTGAAGACAGACTCTCAACTTCATAGCTACTCATTCAGTTGTTCATTCTTCCACTTCTCCATTAATTAAATAATTAATTGTATTTATTCACAAAAATAAATTTATAAATTGTAATTTTAATTTATATATATATTTACATTTTATTTATTTTTATAAATAAACACAATAAACCAACCAACAGACTTACTAGGAATCTGCTTGTACCAAGGATATAAAAAATAATTCTTAAAATTAAAAAGCTACTATATGATTCTGCAATCCCACTCCTGAGCATATACCTGGAGAAAACCATAATTTGAAAAGATACATGCATCCCAGTGTTCACTGAAGCACTATTTACAATAGCCAAGACATGGAAGCAGCCAAATGTCCACCAACAGATAAATGGATAAAGAAGATGTGTATACATATATACAGTGAAATATTACTCAGCCATTAAAAAAGAATGAAATAATGCCATTGGCAGCAACATAGATCAACCTAGAGAATATCATATTAAGTGAAGTAAGCCAGACAGTGAAAGACAAATATTATATGATAATGCTTATATGTAGTAATCAAAAAAAAATGATACAAATGAACTTATATACAAAACAGAAATAGAGGAGGGGACATATGTACACCTATGGCTGATTCATGTTGATGTATGGAAGAAACCAACACAATATTGGAAAGCAATTGTCCTCCAATTAAAAATAAATAAATTATATTTTTTAAAAATAGAAATAGAATATAGAAAACAAACTTATGGTTATAGAAAACAAATTAATGGTTTCCAAAGGAGAAATGGGGGGAGGGATAAATTAGGAGTTTGGGATTAACATATACACAATACTATATATAATATAATCAACAAGGACCTATGTATAGCACAGGAAGCTAATATCAATATTTTGTAATAACCTATATGGGAAAAGAATATGAAAAAATAGATATACATGTATATATGATTGAATCACCTAAAACTAAGACAACACTGTAAATGAACTATAGTTCAATTCTTAAAAATGATTCTTGGTTTTTAAAAAAGCTTATATTCTGGGATTTCCCTGGCAGTACACTGGTTAGGACTCCACGCGTCCAGTGCAAGGGGCAAGAGGTTGATCCCTGGTTGGGGAACTAGGACCCCACATGCCTCGTGGTGTGGGCAAAAAGTTTAAAAACTTTTTAAAATAAAAAAAAACTAAACATTACATTCTGCTTGGTGAGAAAGACCTCTAAACAAAAACAAATGTGGTACAATGTAAGTATTTTGCTAGAGGTATACAAAAAGTACCACGGAAAAAAATATTTTTTCTACAGTGAAAGAAAAGGACTGAAAAGGAATTAGTGCCATGGATGAATGGAGGGGTATGAGACTTTTTTATATATATTCTATTCTACTCTATTCCACAAGACCTATATTATAACCAATCTACTACACTTTTAAAGGGATAAAAACTTAACCAGGACAAAAACATTTCTTCATCAAAGATAATGAACATGGGTTCCTCCTTCACCATAGCATCTTATTCTTTTCTCTTCCTTCTACTTTTCACAGTTGGCAAATACACATTTAATACCTGTATCCCCTTCTAAACTGTGAACTCCATGAAGGCAGGAACTATGTCCGTCTTCGTCAACATTATGTGCCTAGTGTCTAACAGAGAAACCTAGGACACAAGAGCTTGATTCTCTGGGGTGAGCATAAATGCAAAGGCTCAAAAATTATGGAAAACAATGGGAGAAATGTCCTAAAAAATGAGCATCATTTTGGTAGAGCCGGTCAGGAGACCAGGCCAGTGCTGCCTGAGTAAGAAAGAAAAGGAGGTGTCCACAGGCATCCCGGAAAAAAGGGGGACCCCAGAGCATGTCCCTGGGGTGCAAGAGAGGCACTCTGAACTTGTGGGAGCATCATTGGCTAGAACTTTCTGAGGGGTCAGGGTTCCTTCTGACTTACCTTTTATTCCTGGAAGACCTGGTGCTCCTGGGTCCCCCAGGACGCCTCTTGGTCCAGGATCCCCCACTTCTCCTGGGGGTCCCTGCAGCCCAGGCCCCCCTGGACTACCTGAGGACAACAGAGAGGTTTTGCAGGCATCCAGGTGATATACAAGTTTCATTAACTTGGGAGACAATCTATATTTTTAATATATGGGTCCCTGGGATATTGTTTTATTACTTTTTCTTCCTTAACCTCCTAGTTTTAATCTCAAGAGGAGAAAATACATTTCAGATTAAAGTTGCCAATTTTGATTTGAAATTTTCACTTGGTTCTGAATTGGCAGGAGGAGGAGCCATTGAAATGTGGTGTTGAATGGGTGAGGTTTGTCTGAAGGCTAAAGAAGAGGAAACCAGCTTCGTGAATGGAAGAGGCCTCAGGGAAGGCTGGAGAGGAGCTTTTATCTGTCAGCCCATCACTTTGCACCTGGCATCCTCCTTGGATGGAGACAGGTCTGTCTTCATCTGTTCCCAGACCAACCCAGGGAGATCAGTCTATCTCCAACTTAGGGGTCAGGGATAGGTATGTTTAAGTGACTTGTCCAGAGTCACAGGTCTGGGAAATGGCAGAGCCAGCTCTGTACCAGTCTAAAAGACAAGAGCTAGATGAGTGCCCGGGAAGTCTCCAGGAGCCTTTCAAGTTACCTGGACATCCTGTTGGTCCAGACAAGCCAGGAGGTCCTGGCCTTCCGGGTGGTCCTCCAGGACCTTGAGCACCGGGCAAGCCCTGCTCTCCAGATGCTCCCAAACGTCCTAAAGAAAGAAGGATCGAACATCTGAGTAGTGGCAGTTGCTCTCCAAAGCAGTGAATCTATGAAACCTCCAGTTTCAGCTCTTTCTTTTCTACTCTTACTTTTACATACATACAATTTTTCTATTGAAAAGATAACATATAGGAAAAATGGAAAACAAAACACCTATAATCCCACCAACTTAACACAGTATTTCATATGTATAACACTGTGCAAATAAGGCCTCCAATTTTATATTCTGATTTTTAATTAGCATTGTATCATAAGTAATCTTCCAAGCTTCATATCATTTTCCTAATTATTGTTTTGAAACAACGGGCTGATAGCTTATTGAGTTAACCCTAGTTAAATTAATTAATTTTCTCTACTATTGGCCATCTGAGTTATTTCTAACTCTTACTGTTATGCATAATGATCTTTATATATTTTCAATCAGTTTTTTTTCTCCTATTAAATTGTTTCCTTAAGAAAAATTCCTCGGAGTAGAATTTTTAGGTAAGAGAGTCTGATATTTTGGTTGTTTTTAATGCATTTTTAAGGGCTGAAGTATTTTAAAGTAAATCACAGACATCATGGAATTTCATCCCTAAATATCTCAGGAGGTATGTCTGAAAACATAAGAACATTTTCCTATGTGGCCAAAATAACATCATCACAGCCAAGAAAATTAATCATGTTCAATACTCATTCCATGCTTGAGTTGCCTCAATTGTCCTCTTAATGTCCTTCACAGCTGCTTTGTCCTCACTGGGTCCCCTTCCAGAACCACATATTACATCTGGTGGATACATCTACTAGGTTAAAAAAAAAAAAAATCGACCATGGTCCTCTTCTCAGGACGTGACATGCTAAAGAGAAAGGCTCAGCTGCTTTTAGTGTTCAAGAACAGACCCCTCAGCATTTGGTTCTTGAAAGAGGTTGCCTAGTGGTTTTGGATAAAGTCTCCATCAACTCACATCACCACACGTAACCCACCCACAGCCCCACAACTCCGAGAGCATAGCATGTGCTCACTGAAGACTTTTCAGTTTTTGGATTTGTTTTCTTGCTAATCTAGTAAGAATGAAATGATACTTCAGACTCTAAGTCATATTTGATTACTAGAGAAGTTGACTTTGCCATGTATTTATTCATTATCTATGCCTGTAATACAATTTATATTTATAGGACAAACCAATAGTCTGTGCCAAAATTCATCAGTTGAATCTGCAAATAAATTACATGGTATTGTATTTTCAAACCCACGGAGGTCATAGTCACTATTCTAAAACACAAGAAACAAGCCTGTGTTAGTCTATACTTGTTCCTGATCAAATTTTAGATCTATGAGCTTCACTGTGTATTGCTTTATTTATCCTGAAAATATCCCTGCAGTAAAGGTGTTCATTGAATTAGTCGCTCAGTCGTGTCCAACTCTCTGCGACTATAGCCTGCCAGGCTTCTCTCATGGAATTCTCCAGGCAAGAATTGGAGTGGGTTGCTATTTCCTTCTCCAGGGGATCTTTCTGACCCAGGTATCAAACCCAGGTCTTCTGCATTGTGGGGAGATTCTTTACCATCTGAGGGCAGCATTTTCCTATTTGCAAATGAAAGTTGTTTAGTCACTAAGTCATGTCCGACTCTTTTGCGACCCCATGAACTGTAGCCTGCCACGGTTCCTCTGTCCATGGGATTTCCCAGGCAAGAATACTGGAGTGGGTTACCATTTCCTTCTCCAGGGGAATATTCCCTGCCCAGGAATCGAACCCAGTCTCCTGCACTGGCGAGCAGATTCTTTACCACTGAGCCACCAGGGAAGCCCTTTTGCAAATGAAAAAACTGAACTATTAAAGGCTTGCCTCTCCAATCACAGTTGTATTAAGAACAGAACTTCTGAGTTAATCTCTACTGTATTTGCTCTCTGAAACAAAGGAAGGGGAAGTAGAACAGAACCCAGTACAATCATATAAAGTCCCCTGAGACAGGCTGCAGGTCCATGCCTTCCTGTTAGGCTTGTTCAAATTCAATCCAGCTTTTTTCCCAGTCAATGAAAATTGCATGTTTAGGTAAACTCTGTGCTGGTACATAAAGTATGATGTAACTTTAAAAATTTAAGCAAAAGCTATGGCATTTGGGAAAGGGAATGATTTAAATGGTGATAACCACAGGAGACCAGGGAAATAACACCAAGGCAAATTTTCTTGAAAAAGTGAGCCTATGCATAAAATAACTCAGCTTTATGATTTTTAACTTAAAATATTAGGTAATATAAAAGGTCTCCATTTTGGACTATTTTCAGCTCATGAAATCTTACTCTCTTAAAGGTTTTACATAAAAATAGCAGTAAGTGTGGAAATATTTCTTCATGTTTTGCTGACGATGACAATGATGAATCACACATTACATTTGTGTAGCACTTTTCAGTTTACAAATCGCTTTCAAGGAATCTCATTTGATCTTCAGAACAACCTGTAATCTGCTGAAGGCCAGTTTACAGATGAGCAAACAGCTCAGAGATGATAAGCAACTGGCTCAAGACCACATGTTCAGTGGTAATGGAGGTTGACTTTGTTGAACCAGTGACTTTCCTTTCTGAGACCTCATTCTGGTACTTCTTATGAACCCCTACAATGCTAACCTCAAAGCTATTTTCCCCTCCAAATGTACACACATAAGCTATACATCTCAGTTAAAATTATATTATCTAAATCTATTTGACATGCCAGAGGGAAAATACCCAAAGGGAAGGGAATGGAAAAGGAAGTTTTTGCCAGGGTAATGGCTTGTTCTTTTGTTAGATTTCCATTTTAGCAATTTATGGAATAAAAACAAAATTTAATTCATTGTTATTATAAATATGGCTTCCCTGTACCTATAATTTATTGAATTGCGGAGACGGACTGAGGAGCCTGGTGGGCTGCTGTCCACAGGGTCGCACAGAGTTGGACACAACTGAAGCAACTTAGCATGCATGCATGCATTTGAGAAGGAAATGGCAACCCACTTCAGTTTTCTTGCCTGGGGAATCCCAGAGACAGGGGAGCCTGGTGGGCTGCCATCTATGGGGTCGCACAGAGTCGGACACAACTGAAGCAACTTAGCAGCAGCAGCAGCAGCACAGAGTGTAAATGGCTTCCCTTGTGGCTCAGATGGTAAAGAATCTATCTGCAATGCAGGAGATGTGGGTGTGATCCTTGGGTCAGAAAGACACCCTGGAGAAGGGAATGGCTACCCAGTCCAGTATTCTTGCCTGGAAAAACTCCATGGACAAAGGAGCCTGGTGGGCTATATAAGTACATGGGGTCAGAAAGGGTCAGACATGATTGAGCAACTAACACACACACATAGCGTGTAAAGACGACTGAAATTCTATAAAATGTCTAAAGTTAAAAAAACAATTTTTTATTTATTCTTTAAAATAAATAAATACGTAAACAAATGAAATAAAAATTCCCATAATAGGTCTGCTCAGATAGTCTGTCATATGGAATGAAACATGACCATCACCAAAGAGAATTTGAAGATAAAGCATGAAACCATTAATACGAGATATTTAATTTACAAGTGCATGCTCAGTCACATCCGACTCTTTGTGACCACACGGACTGTAGGCCACCAGGCTCCTCTGTCCACAGGATTCTCCAGGCAAGAATACTGGAGTGGGCTGCTATTTCCTCTTCCAGGGGATCTTTCCAACCCAGGGATTGAACCAGTGTTTCCTGTGTCTCCCGCATTGGCAGGCGAATTCTTTACCACCGAGCCACCTGGGAAGCCCTTCATTTACAAGGTGCTCATCTAAATGTAAACCTGGTCTCTAACCTGTCCACTACAGCTTAACAGCTCTGGGCATCACTGATTGAACCAATTACCTGTGGAGAAACAAATATTCTTTCCTGGTAGTGGATATCCCTGTGTACACACCTTTGTACATCTGTCTGATTATTGACTTCAGGTATATTCCAACAGGCGGAATTAGTAAAAGGCTATGTGTATTTTGTCAGCTGTGGTCATCTACTGTAGGCAACCATAGCCTCTATGGAGAGCAAGCACTCACTGGAACACCGTCATCTGTTCTGAGGGGATTACCCATCAACTGTTGCTGATAAACAGAGTACTGTTTCCAAAGACTTGTGGATGATGGAGCTTTACCTTTTTTTTTTTTTTTTTTTGGTTTGCTAAGTCACTTCAGTCGTGTCCAACTCTGTGCGACCCCGTAGACGGCAGCCCACCAGGCTCCCCCGTCCCTGGGATTCTCCAGGCAAGAATACTGGAGTGGTTTGCCATTTCCTTCTCCAATGTGTGAAAGTGAAAAGTGAAAGGGAAGTCGCTCAGTCGTGTCCGACTCCTAGCGACCCCATGGACTGCAGCCTACCAGGCTCCTCCATCCATTGGATTTTCCAGGCAAGAGTACTGGAGTGGGGTGCCATTGCCTTCTCCTTTTTTGGTTTGGTTTTTAGTAAACTAGATCCACAGGAAATGCAGTATTCTATAATATTATATCTCAGCAACAGCAGCCCTCAGGGCATTCACCTATGCTTTTCTGAGTAGAAAAGAAAGGGTTGGAATGAAAACCTGCCACTGTAGTCAGCTGAGTGGTTCTTGCTTAATTATCATTTTTAATTACAGAGATTGCAAAAGGGTCCAAATTTTCATTTTTGACCCTGGGAAGTGTGTTGTTAACATCCCAGGTCATGGGACCCATGATGGCAAGAAGATGAAGAGTCTCTGGTATTCTCCTAGACCAGTGGTTATACACAAGTTTTCTGTTTCTTTATTTTTTTTTAAGTTTTATTTATTTATTTGGCTATGTCAGGCCTTTGTTGTACTGTACAGGCGTCTCTAGTTGTGGCACGTGGATATACTCGCCCCATGGCATCTGTGATCTTAGTTCCCAGACCTGGGATTGAACCCTTAAAAGGCAGATTCCTAACCACTGGACCACCAGGGAAGTCCCTATACATAGTCTTCTGATACGTATGTTAATGAGTAAAGGGGGAAGAAAATACTGATATAATCATTCCCGGCTAGGAGGATGAAGTAATTGTTCTATTTTTCAAAACACACTTACTCTTTTTTGTTTGAATAAAAACGATGGGTCTGTACCTGGATATCCAGGGCCACCCGGCTCACCCTTTGGACCAGGCAGGCCAAACTGACTTGCAGATTCCCCTTTGTCTCCTGTAAGTGATAAAATACACACATCATTTAAGGGAGTTTATATTTTTTCTTTCAAGTGACATAATAACATTCACTTATTTGTGTCTTTATAGTCTATCTTTAATGTTCCAGAAAAGAATTTTTTTGAAAAATGCTTTTTCCCCCCTACATAAGAACATAGGGAATCCAAAGTGAGATTTAAGAATACACGTAAGAACACAGATGCAAAGTGTGATTTAAACACACACACACACACGTTTATAGTTCATGACAGTCATAAGAAACAAGATTGTTTATTCTTAAGCTTATTCTTAATAAGCTTAAAATTTTAATTTTCTAAAGGAGTTTCAAATTTAGATGTCTATTTAAGAAATTACTTGGCATTGAGTAACTATATCTTCATACTGTTTTTCAGGAAAAGAAAGCCGAAACTGTTACTGTTTCGGCTACTGCAATCACATTTCAAGCTCTCTGCAAGGAAGCTCAATTCAGTGTCCTTGTAAAAAAAATCACAAAAAGTCATCTTACTGATGACTTCACAAGGCACATTCAAAGGCCATTGTAGGCAGTGATTCCCATAGTCCCACAGAGCTGTTCCACACTGCTGCTGTGTCCTTTCAGACACAAAGATTCATTAATACATTATAGCTGAGAGTCAATTAAAAGACACTTACTTCTTGGAAGGAAAGTTATGACCAACCTAGATAGCATATTAAAAAGCAGAGACATTCCTTTGTCAACAAAGGTCCATCTAGTCAAGGCTATGGTTTTTCCAGTAGTCATGTATGGATATGAGAGTTGAACTATAAAGAAAGTTGAGCATGGAAGAATTGATGCTTTTGAACTGTGGTGTTGGAGAAGACTCTTGAGAGTCCCTTGGACTGCAAGGAGATCCAACCAGTCCATCCTAAAGGAGATCAGTCCTGGGTGTTCATTGGAAGGACTGATGCTGAAGCTGAAACTCCAATACTTTGGCCACCTGATGCAAAGAGCTGATTCATTTGAAAACACCCTGATGCTGGGAAAGATTGAGGGCAGGAGGAGAAGAGGATGACAGAAGATGAGATGATTGGATGGTATCACTGACTCAATGGACATGACTTTGAGTAAATTCCAGGAGTTGGTGATGGACAGGGAGGCCTGGCATGCTGTGGTTCATGGGGTCACAAAGAGTCGGACACGACTGAGTGACTGAACTGAACTGAGAGCCAATTATAAACAGAGGATTCAAAATGGTGTAGTAGGGAAGGGCAAAATAATTGATGAGGTTGTAAGAGAAGAAGAGACCTAATTAGGCATATGTTGTAGCACCCGCCCACCAACACCCCTTTAAAGGGGTCCCACCCACACCTTAGAGAAGGTTCTCTTCTACCTGACCCTACTTATAATTGGGGTTAGTCATTTGAAGGGTACAAATCTGGTCCATCCCAGGTCAGCCAGTCTTTGAGAAATTATAATAAAAAGTAAAAATTTGAGGTCCTTGTCTATTGAGGCAGAAATCAAAAGCATTTTCATGATGGAGGTTGGTTATCACAATGTCCTGATACAGATCATGTTCAAGTGCATTCCAAACAAATCCAGAGAGATCCAGAAAGGACACTGAATACAGAGTGATAAAGCCAGTTGTAGGCAGATAAGTGAAAATCAGACAATGGAGACAAGTCTCAAGAGAAAAACTATGGATTTCCCAAGGGGTAGGTTCCATCAGACTGTGGTCCAGCAGAACTATAGCTCATATTGGTGGGCTCCATGAGACAGCTCTTACTTCAGTACCTTCATTGTACTTCATTTTCTGGAAAAGATGACCAAATGCAAGGAGGAGGGAAATGAGAAGAAATAGGTTTGTTCTTTGAGAGAGGCGAAACATCTATAATAAATGCATAGATGAGTAGAAGAAGAGACAAGGAGTGTGTTCTGAGCACTGAACCTATACAATGTCAAAATCAAACATGAAAATTTTCCTATATGTAAGTATTTCTGAAGAGGAGATCTAAATTAGTCTTTCTGAATAAGTAAGGGTGCACAGTTCATGTTTTTCATATAACAATTATGCCATTATTTATGGAGTGTCTCTCAAAGTAAAAAGCATGCTTCACTGGTAGTAAGGGAGAAGATTTTTAGGCAGCTTCTAATTACTGTTTCATATTTTAGAGTTATTTATTTTAACTTATATTAAAATAAAACATAACTGTACATCAAGCCTATAAATTCACAGATAGTGAGGGTAAGGCTAAGGTTTAAAAGGTGAATCATTTTAAAGTAGATTTAAAGAAAAATATTAACCCAATGGTACGCAAAAATAGGAAAAATATTAAAGCTTGTGTGTAAACATTGCAATTTAAGATAGCCTGATTTTTGTTTGTTTGTTTAATCTGCATAACGAGTTAATGAAACCTCTTTTTCTAAGGACATTTTTAACCTGGGGTTAACATTTTATTCCTGTTTTCCTGGAAACCCGATAAAGGTAGAATGTACGTTGACATGATAAAGGTAGAATGACAAGGCAACGTTGCCCCTGGCATAAATTAAACTAAGTCCTGTGAGGCCAAATGCAGCCTGCAGACTTTTGTAAATAAAGTTTTATTGGAACACAGATATACCCCTTTGTTTTCATGCTGCTTTCATGCATGCTGTGTTTTCATGTACTGCTGTTGCAGCAGAGCTCACACAGCTAAAGATATTTATGATCCGGCCCTCTGTAAAAAATACATTTACTGACCTTTAGCTTATGGCAAAAAAATCCCAATTTTAAATAACACTTGGCCCAGGAATTCTTAGTGCACTATTAACACTTGGTGAGAAGCCATGGCTTTGGCTTTCTCTATCTACCATGACTCTTGTAACCGAGCCCCTAAAAGCTATACCTATGCGTTTTTAGAAGAGATACTGGTTCCTCTGGGGCATGGGACATGGGCCACCAATGTGGCCTTGTCTCCTTGCACCTGAGCTGTCACTTACAGAGCTGCAGTCACTACAACAGGTGTGAGGACTCCTACCAAGCACGCAGACATGTTTTCTACACAGTACCATTGGGCCTGAATGACATATACAGATGATTTAGGTCTTATCTGACTAGCTAGTAGAGTCTGTGAAGAACTCTTTAAATGCTGCTTGATAGACTTTGCTTTTCATGCCAAAGGTACTTGCTCACAATCTTACAAACATCCAGGACTATGAGCTTGGTGGATGGCTACTGTATTTCCAAGCCATACCTTTAGGTCCTCTTGTACCATCCATTCCTGAAGGTCCCGGGCACCCTGGAGAACCTGGCTCACCCTGATAGTTTAATGAAACAGAAGTAAGACTTTAACCGAATTTCAAATACAAATGACACACTCTTGACATGACCCAGTTATCATTTTCTATAACAAAGTTGGCTTTTATAATTTGCTGTGGTAAAGAAAATTGGAAATGGATTGCAAGCATATCACTGCATACATCTAGTTTGTAAAAAGTTGGCAAAATGCTTCCAGAAGTAGTGATACCAACAGGAGGTATCCAATTCTCTATATTTGATTGTAAAACAGTAATTGCATCACATCATTTGAACTTTAAGTTTTGAATGAATGAACTGATACCAAATAAAATATTATAAAGCTTTAAAAATCTATTTTACTCCAAAAAATGAGTAGCAGAGTATGCTATACATTTTTCCAGAAGTTGTAAATTAGGCTCCTACAGCTGTACTTCCTGGGGTATTCGGCTCATGATTGTAAAGATAAAAAATATTTACAACAAAATCTATGATATCTGCCATCAGATAGGAAGGCTTTGAAAGCAGAAATTGGGTCATTTTTTCACATGACTCTTTAATCTGGTGAACCAGCAGTCCTGAGGCAAGTCTTTCTGAAGCTGTTTAAACAAAGGAGGGGTAGTATGCGGAGTAAGTGACTTGATCATCTATCACGCCTGGAACCAGGCATGAGCACTGGTCAGAAATTAGTTACATCATGGCCTTCCAGAGTCTCCATTCTTCTCTTGACCAACTTCTTATATTCTAAAAGCTGTTGAAAGGACCCTGACATACACTGGCAAAGTAAGATGCCTAACGGGCATCCCCAGGACAGAAAGGTTTTATTATTTCTTTCCTTCCAAAACAGCAGCTGCTTACCTGGTCACCCGGAAATCCTGGAAAACCAATGTTTCCTCTCAGCCCAGGTGAGCCTGGAGGGCCTGGGGGTCCAGGAAGCCCTGGCTGTCCATTTCTTCCGGGCTCCCCAGGGTGAAATCCAGGTGGTCCATGGCTTCCTGGCTCTCCTCTCCTTCCTTGCATCCCAGGATGACCTTTATCACCTGATGGAGTTGGAAGAGTTACAGACCTCTCGGAGGAAATTTGGGGCTGGGCGATAGTTAGGCTATAGGTCTTTGGTCCTGCTTATAGGAGATGAGGGCTTCCCTGGTGGCTCAGATAATAAAGAATCTGGCTGCAGTGTGGGAGACCAGGGTTCGATCCCTGTGTTAGGAAGATCCCCTGGAGGAGGGCATGGCAACCCACTCCAGTATTCTTGCCTGGAGAATCCCCATGGATAGAGGAGCCTGGTAGGGTGCAGTCCATGGGGTGGCAAAGAGTCAGACACAATTGACTGACTAAGCATATAGGAGATGAAGCCATGTCCTAGGAATTAAGAATACTAATTCCTGCCCTAAACCACATCACAAAGGTTTCTGGCTTCTGTGATCTCACTGTAAAAAGGATTCCTCCATAAAGAGACCCAGGGCTATCCAAGAGAAGGATGCTTAATTTATTCCAGCATCACTTGCTTTATTATAACACGCTTATTTTACAGATGAGGAAGGACTCACCCAGAGAAGTTAAAACATTCATCCTCTAACAACTAAAGAAAGAACCCAGATCTCATGCAGATCAGGTCTAAACCAGGGAAGGGGAACACAAACTCGCCATCAAAACCCTTGTTATGCAGTGCATCTGAAGGCCAACAGCACAGGTATTGAGGAGCACGTTAGAAATCCAGACCTGCTGATTCAGTAACTGCATTTTAACAAGGGCTGCCAGGGATGCCCATTGAAGGCTGAGTAACACCTTTTGTACTTGAAATTCTGGATAGTCACTGTGCTGCTCGTTTTAATGAAAGTGTTAGTCACTCAGTTCTGTCTGCCTCTTTGCAACCCCATGGAGTGTAGCCCACCAGGCTCCTCTGTCCATGGGATTCTCCATGCAAGAATACTGGAGTGGGTTGCCATTCCCTTCTCCAGGGTATCTTCCTGACCCAGGGATTGAATCTGGGTCTCCTGCATTGCAGGCAGATTCTTTACTGTCTGAGCCACCAGGGAAGCCCAAACCCAGGAATACTGTAAACCTGGAACCAGTATTTCAAGTATCTGTCTGGATTGATTCTAGTTGGGAATATCCGAATCTATTTCTCTTTTATTCTGCTTAACTGTTTCACAGTAGATGGGATCTTCCCAGATCAGGGATTGAACCCGTGTCTCCTGCACTGGAAGGCTGATTCTTTATCACTGAGCCACCAGGGAAGCCCCTAAACACATATGAACTATAACTAAGTTCTAACATGGGAAAAAAAGGACCATGAGGGAGATTCCTAAGCATGTATTTTTATTTTTATCTAAAGAATGACCTTTCCTAAACTCTGTATTAGTTTCCTTGCCAAAGTGGTCTAATGTACATGCTTGTTTGAATGACCTATAAAGAAGTTAATTTACTTGGTATGGTTAAAACACAAAAGCATTTACCATTTTCTCCTGGGAATCCACCATCCCCAGAAGGTCCAGGTTCTCCAGTTTCCCCCTTCTTGGAAATAATATCCGTTTCTCCTTCATATCCCGGGGGTCCTCTTGCTCCTTTAGATATTAATTATATAAGAGCAAAACAAATTATGACTGTATAAGAAGCATCAGACATGTGATTATTCCTTTGTGGCTCTTCACATCCAGTTTGCAAATTCTCATTCAACCTAAACTGTATTTATGTTCATAGACTGCACGGTATCAACATTGTTGATTGACTTCATAAAGGAAGGTCTATGCCTTTTACACTCCTTTCCCACCCTGTCCAGCAACGGTGTCTGATATATAGTAAGTCCCTACCTATGAATGGGTTATGTTCCTAGAGTGCGTCTGTAAATCCAATTTGTTTGTAAGTCCAACAAAGTTAGCCTAGGTTCCCAACTAACATAGTTGGCTTATATAGTACTATACTGTAATAGGTTTATAATATTTTTTACACAAATAATATATAAAAGCAAATACACACACACACAAATTTTAATCTTATAATAGAAGATCTTGAAAAATAAGAAAGTGAAAGTGAAGTCGCTCAGTCGTGTCTGACTCTTTGCGACCCTGTGGAGCCTACCAGGCTCCTCTGTCCATGGGATTTTCCAGGCAATAGTACTGGAGTGGATTCCCATTTCCTTCTCCAGCAGATCTTCCCGACCCAGGGATCAAACCCAGGTCTCCCGCATTGTAGACAGACGCTTTACCATCTAAGCCAATAGCTGCATAGAGGGGCTGGCATGGAGTGAACAAGCAAGAAGAGTTACTGACTGGAGGAGGGACAGGAGGTGGGAGATGGCAGAGCTGAAGGATCGTCAGCAATAGGAGACAGAGGGCGAAAGGCAGTTTCACTCATGCCTGACATTGATGGAACGCACGTTTGCATCTTTGGAAGTTCACAACTTGAAGATTCATGTGTGGGGGACTTACTGTACACTGAGTGATCAGGGAATGTTTGCTAAATTCAAGCAAACTGGTCTCAGTGAAAAAAGGCTTGAAAAGTTCCAGGTCTAAAATACATCTCTTTATCCCGTAAATTTTAAATTGTCCATCTCATATTTTCCAGTTCCTCATTTTTCCCCTTGCTAACTACCCACCAATTGTCTCTTACATTAAAAGAATGGACAATTAATTTGGTTTTCCACATAGAGAATTCTAAAAGGTAGGAGGAGTGGACAATATTTCTCCTTGTTTGGGCAAGCACTTTCCAGTGGTAGATGTGGGATGGAGTGGGCTCATCCCAGCTTGGCGAGAGCCACTTACTAACAAGTCAAGAATTTTGTAAACTAGTTGCTAAACCACTGGTTGTTTTAAATCAGTCATCGTGGGAGTAGTTGCAAACACTACAGATCTGGGCATTTTTTTAAAAATTTATTTGAGAGCCAGCCTACCGGCACATCACTGACATTAACCCAATTTTAAATATTTTTAGTGAGATAATTATATAGTAGCATAATAGCACAGCAAACATCACTTATCTAAGCTAGCAGAGAATGACTCTTTCATTCCTTGATTCTACATAAATAATTTGCAGGCTAGTAAAACAAAAAATAATAGTACAATCAATCAACTAAAAGAAATTTGAATAAAGTATGAGGCTATTTGCCCAAAGGGTTTTAAAGATAAAAACTTTGTTTTTAGAAATTGTCAAGCCTTCATTCTTAACAATGGAAATGAATTTGTATCTTCACTCTCTGCAGCCTCTTTGGCCAAGAGAGCAAAGTAAATATTTAACAAGAATGGGCACAGAACACTGACACCAGTGGTCTTGAAACTTTTTTTTAATGAAAACTCTTTTTTTAAATGAAGCCTGGGAGAGATGCAACTCACAGCCCAGATGAAAGCATACTCAAACAGTTGAGTGGTCGGCAGGCTACAGCCCAAGGGCCAAATCCTGCTTGCTATCAGTTTTTACAGAATCTGTGAGCTCTGAATGATTTCACAATGTTAATCACTGGGGGAGGGGACTCAAAATAAGAAGAATAGAATGACATGTGAAATTAAATGAAGCTCCAATTTCAGTGTCCATAAATAAATTTTACTGGAACATGGCTATGTTTTTTTGTTTACTTGTCCCAGGCTGCTTTTGCGCTCTAAATGCCGAGTTGTGTAATTTCGACGGAGACCGTAGGGTCTGCAAAGGCTGAAATATTTATATCTGGCTTTAAAAAAAAAACTGGTTTGTTTGTTTTTTTCATTAAAAATGTTGAAGCAGGATTTGGGGATCAGGAGCCCTGCTTGGATCCCATTCTCAAAAGATGAGAACGTTTTCTGAAACCCCAAAGCTACCCATCAAGGCCCTTGTTATTGTTTTTCTGTTAATAGAACAGTTCCATTACCACAGTCATATGTGATAAGACTGAGAGGTAGGGAAAACAAATTTTGTTTAAAACCCTAAAACAAACACCACAGATTCAGAAGGAGCAGAAGGATCCATTTTATTTTTCAGGGATTGTACTTACAGTTTCTGTCCAAAGACTAAAAACAAGCTGTGTTGCATCACGGTGCTGTCAGCTGCATTTACCTTTGACACCTTTCAATCCTCGGTCTCCCAGGAAGCCAGGCCAACCCTTCTCTCCATGTTCTCCCTTTCTGCCAGGGTGTCCATCCTGACCAGGTTTTCCTCTCTCTCCTGGAAAACCCAGGAAGCCAGGCAGCCCCTGGGGTCCTGATGAATGAGAATATGAAAATTTAGGGAAAGTTTTATAGGCTAGTATGGTTCCTGGATCTGTGTTTCTTTCTTTTTTTTTTTTTTAAGATTTTTGATGAGCATTTTTTGTTTTTTATTTATTTCGGCTGTGATGGGTCTTCACTGCGGCATGGGCTTTTCTCTAGTTGCGAAGAACGGGGGCTACTCTTTGTTGTGGAGCTCGGGCTTCTCATTGCGAAGCGCAGGCTCTAGGGTGCTAGGGCTTCTGTAGTTGCGGCACATGAGTTCAGTAGTTGTGGCTCCCAGACTCTAGAGCGCATGCTCAGTTAGTTGCAGGGCACAGGCTTAGCTGCTCCACGGCATGTGGGATCTTCTCCAATCAGAGATCAAACCTGTGTCTCCTGCATTGGCAGGTGGATTCACCACTGAGCCACCAAGGAAGCCGGATGGGGACCATTTCTAAAGTCTTTATTGAATTTGTTACAACGTTGCTTCTGTTTTATGTCTTTTTTTTTTTTTTTTTTGGCCACAAGGCATGTGAGATCCTAGCTTCCCCACCAGGGATCAGATCTCCACTCCTGCATTGTAAAGCGAAGTGCGAACCACTGGACCCCCAGGAAAGTCCCTATCTGTGATTCTTGCCATCCATGTAGAGATGCAGACTTGCCCCAGCTCTGAGCTTATGCTCAAACGCTATCAACCTCACACCTGTAATAGCCAGGCTGTCCCACTCAAGCTTCAGTTTTCCACCCTACAGATTTCAACTACAGGCCCTTATGCTTCTGAGTCCCAACTCCATAAACTTCAAGAGAACTGGGCCTTGGGGAGGTGGGGTGAAGTGTGGGGGCCCATCCCGGGTGGAAGCACACCTGCCCTGACCCCACTCTCTATCAGGACCCCCAGTCCTTTGGGCAGAAGTGTTTATGGGTTCTGTACACCTAACTCCATCACACCCTTTTTTCCCATTAACTTAAACCAAAACATTCAGCCCGCGAAAATCATAATACAGAGGACACGAAGAAGGGAGTCCCATAGGAAATGATAAAGTCAGGCTAATAGGCCAGTCAGGCCAATTCCTGGGCCGGGAAGGTCCGCTGGAGAAGGGATAGGCTACCCACTCCAGTATTCTTGGGCTTCCCTGGTGGCTCAGCTGGTAAAGCATCTACCTGCAATGCAGGAGACCTGGGTTCGATCCCTGGGTTGGGAAGATCCCCTGGAGAAAGGAAAGGCTACCCATGCCAGTATTCTGGCCTGGAGAACTCATTCCATGGACTGTATAATCCATGGGGTCACAAAGAGTCCAACATGACTGAGTGACTTGCTCCTTCCGTTTCAATAGACCAGGTACATCCTACAGTAAGGCCACATGTACAAGAGTAGTTTTCACCTGGCAGTGGATTTTACGTTTATAAACTGAGGGACATATTGGAAAAATGATACACACCCTTTGGGCCTGGAAGACCAGGTAGCCCATCGTCTCCAGTGGGGCCTGGGACCCCTGGAAGACCTGGGGTTCCATCTGCCCCCGGCCATCCCGGGACTCCAGGAAGGCCCTTCATTCCAGCAGGTCCCAGAGGTCCCATGTCCCCTCGCTGTCCTTTCCAACCTGGGGCACCTGTGATGTGACAAACAGCAGTGACAACAAGGCATGAAGACTGAGAACTGGCTTCACACATGAGCAGGAAAAAAAAATCCATAGTAGTTTCAATTGTGTATCTATGGCCAAGTAAATAATTTTTATCAGCTAAAATAACAGTAGCGACTTTCCATCAGTTTAAGGTTACGTTTTTCTGGCTGCTATAAAAAGAAAGGCAGATTATTTAAGTAAATATTTCCCCGTTGAGATGCATTATAAAGAGTCTTTTAAAATGGAAAACGGATAAGGGTAAAGAATTTGTATTTACTCTAGGGTGAGGAGAGGGTGGGAACTAACAGAAGAAAACATTCCAGGTGCTTTTTGCAGCTATCGCCAAGTGAATTTTGGTCAAGCTGTTTACTGCAATGAGAGAACCACAGGAAACAGCAGTGTCATCTGGCATTACGGTGGTAAAAATAAAGCTCTAGTGGCCCAGTTTGCTCTCATCTCATTCGGCTCCTTCAAGAAGGCATATTCCTGGATTTGGATAAATGCCGTTAGGATCTAAACAATAGATGACAATCTGAATGATGAAATAAAGAGCCCGTTGGAAATAGCCCCCTGGCACCCTGAGTTGAGAGATAGTTTTTCATGGGTCTCTTTGAGCTCCTATGATGTCTTTCTGGGTGTGCCAAGAACACAGAGTCCAGACCCACCCTTATCTGGAATATTCTCAAGGTTGCATTGGCAGTGAGCAGCCTTGACATGATTTAGGACCTCCCCTGGGAAGGAAACTGGGGCTTCCTTGGTGGCTCAGTGGCAATCAAACTGCCTGCAGTGCAGGAGACACAGGAGATGTGGGTTTGATTCCTGGGTCAGGTAGATCCCCAAAGGAAGCCATGGCAACCCACTCCAGTATTCTTGTCAGGAAAATCCCATGGACACAGGAGCCTGGTGGGATACAGTCCATGGGGTCGCAAAGAGTCAAACACAACTGAGCCACTAACACTTTAACACTTTTACTTTCTTTCCGGTAAGAAAAGTAAGCTATCATGCAGGTTACCTCATTATTAACCAGAGGATTTTTACAGAAACTAACGCCTGTGGCCAGTGATTTTTATCTTGTCTGGCCAAAAATTAATTCTGTTTTTTCACTAACTCTTTGCTGGCTATTTCATTCAGTGTGTGCTTAGTTACTCAGTCGTGTCCAGCTCTTCGACCCTATGGACTGTAGCCCACCAGGCTCCTCTGTCCATGGGATTTCCTAGGCAAGAATGCTGGAGTGGATTGCCATGCCCTCCTCCGGGGAGACCCAGGAATCAAACCCAGGTGTCTCCTGTGTCTCCTACGTTGCAGGTGGATTCTTTACCCGCTGAACCATTGGAGAAGCCCCAGTTACATCTGACACACCTGTAATACCCTGTACCATGTATTGGTACCATGAGTTTTAGTTTCACTTGCCATGTCAGAGTCAATCACTACGGTTTTTTGTCTTTTTGTTGGCCTAAT
This sequence comes from Bos indicus, assembly GCF_029378745.1. Taxonomy (NCBI): domain Eukaryota; kingdom Metazoa; phylum Chordata; class Mammalia; order Artiodactyla; family Bovidae; genus Bos; species Bos indicus. The sequence goes on from NC_091761.1 coordinate 115,181,616, forward strand.
ATTCGTATTGTCTGAATCAGAACTATATTCTGAACAACTATCATCTCCTGAGAAAATACTATATATTTAACATGGACAATCAGAGAAAGTATCTGTATAAAATCCACCAAAAAATTCTTCTTCAGTCAAAATTTTTGCAATGCATTAATTTTTAAAATTTTATGGTAATAAACTTGGGTTTATAATATACACTGCTGCTGCTGCTGCTGCTGCGTCGCTTCAGTCGTGTCCGACTCTGTGCAACCCCATAGACAGCAGCCCACTGGGCTCCCCCGTGCCTAGAACAAAAACCTAACACAAGATAATGTGAATGATAATGACAATAAGTTGTATAATGAACTCTTGATCAATTTTAAGCTCTAGCAACTTCACATGGTGATGTTAATTGTAATCACTCTCTAAAAATGTATTAATACATCTCCGATCAATAATGTATTACTACACAGCCATGGTAGCCCAGGCTCTTACATCACACCAGAGAGACTTGGGTGACATGGGGGAATGTCACCAACAAGAAGCTCATGCTACTTGCTGTGCTGTGAATAACAATGTCTTGACCCAAGAGTCTTGCTCCTGTCAGCACCCACAAAAGAACAAGTGAGGTTATTCCTTTGTAAGTAGATACATCCCATACCTGTCGCAGTTCTTGATACCTGCCAATGCTTACCTGGACTGCCTGGAGCCCCAGGGAGCCCTGGTTGCCCTGGTATCCCTGGAGCACCTCTTTCACAGGAGTGACCAGGTGGGCCTGGGATCCCTGGAAACCCAGCATTTCCCTCTCGGCCTTTGGGACCTTGGAGACCCGGAAATCCGGGCATGCCAGCTGGCCCTGAAATGACACAGTTCATTTGACACTCAGGGCATAAACTATACAGATGGCCTACGATGGTGTTCGTGTGGGTCAGTACTGGAGGTAAAAAATTTGATCCTGGCTCAGGGCTCCAATGAGTTACGCCTCTGAATGGATTTTCTTGTCATAGATTGTAGTGAGCTCCGAGTGCACCTAAAAACCATGCTTGTCTATGAGAATTACTTGGTAAGGTTATGCAGACAATACAGACGTTGTTTATGCAAATAAAAAAAAAAGTAGCTCTTCCTGATTTTAATTAACCTCTAAAATTGCAGCAGTCCTTCCAACAAATATCCACACTGCTTACACACCCTGTGTGCATTGTCTGAATTTGCATTTTGTAAGTGATTTCATCCCTGGAACTCTCAAATTTTTATATATTGAGAAGACAATACCATACTTTTCAGGAGGGGGAAAAAGTCTTCCATAATTCTGTATTCTAACCTAAAAACCTATTTTACTGTTTCTTGTTTTCATTGTATTTTGGTTCATGTGTTTGCATTTTTTAAATAGCAATCACAGAGCACTTTCAGTTGTTGCATTATTTTACATTGCAAGTTAATATGCAAATATTTTCCATTTGATTACAATCAAATTTTCCATTTGATTGTAATCTTTACAGATATAATTTTAATTGTTAATGCTGTTCAGTTGCTAAGTCGTGTCGGACTCTTTTGCAACCGCACAGACTGTAGCCTTGCAAGGTCCCTCTGTCTCTGGGATTCTCTAGGCAAGAACACTGGAATGGGTTGCCATTTCCTTCTCCAAGGGATCTTCCCAACTCAGGAATCGAACCCATGTCTCCTGCATCTCCTGCTTGGCAGGCAGATGCTTTATTACTGAGCCACCCGAGAAACATTAATTGTGATAGCTGAATAGTATACCTTTGAGCGTGGTATGTGAGCATTGTGCATGTATATATATTACTTTACTGTTTTCAATTGTTCCCCTACTGTGGATAATACTACAACAGTATTTTAATATTAACTTTCACATTCTGTTGAACACTTGCCTTAAATACATCTCATAAGTGAGATAGTGGGATTACTGGGTCAAAATTATTTTCATTGACTCACATAATGTATTATCTTGTTCTGTTCCAATTAAATGGGTTTCTGTTTATGAATGTTTCTGGTTTATATACAAACTATTGAATAAGCTCCCCGAGGACAAAGAATGTAACTTACTCCCTGGCCCTCCATCTTCCCTGTACTATTGTATAGTACTATCCTGGGTACCTATTAAATACAGGCCCGTCCATTGTTATAAAAAAACTAGAAGAGTGTTTGTGAAAGTCTGGCCTGGGGTCCACTTTTGGTCATCATCCTTCAGGGGCTAAAGTTCAGACTGGAGTGCTGGGTTCCACGCAATTCTGATGCAATGAATCACTATTTCTGAGACTGGGCCCCAGAAGACAATGATGTTAATGACCCCTACCCCCACCTTATTTTTAAGTACATTAAAATCTGAAAGCCTCTGCTGGGGATCCTGAAGAATCCAAAGTGATTTCAGAACAGAATGTGAATCAGTGCCAGGGGCCATCTCCCTGTCTTCTGTTCCTCTGCCCTGCCCGGTAGCCCTGCTGGAATGAAAGTTCCTCCAGCCTGTCACCTGTCCACGTAATACAGCTTCTGCTGGCATTCTGTCCTGCCCTCTCTCAGCCGGGCAAGGGCAGTGGGCGGGTCACAGGGTCCCTACTCCTCAGCACGCACGTACTGTCCTGAGTCCAAAGCAGGAGGACATCTGGTAGCCACTGGATCAGACTGAACTGACTGAGCCACAGTAAGACGGGCTCAAAACCAACCAATAAAATGCAGAGGCAACCCTGGGGATGCAGGTTATTAGAAATGAGCCACTGCCCATAGATGAGGGAAGATGCTCGAGTGAGCATTTTACATGCTAGATTTTTAAGGCGAAACAGTCTAGACATTCTTCAGGGACCTGTTCAGGGACTTGGCTTGGACCTAGGACAGTGCAGCCCTCATACCTGCGGTCCCTGGACGCCCGGCATCGCCTCTGAGTCCTTTGGACCCTGGTGCTCCTGGAAGACCGCTCTTTCCCGGGAGTCCTGGGTAGCCGATAGCAGGATCTCCTGGGGGTCCTTTCTGACCATACACTCCAGGTGAACCTGGAGTGCCTGGGGGCCCAACAGGCGAGGACCCCTTTTCACCTCCCAAACCTGGTTCTCCTATATCACCACGAAAACCTATCCAACAGAAAAGTGTTTAAATTTTTACACGTACAAATATAAAATCAACACATGTGTAAGAATACCACTTTAATTAAAAACACATTATTTTAAAATACAGGGGTACTTACTAAAATTAAAGGGTAACTTAATAGGCAATATTGGGGGTTTTTTTGTTGTTGAAAAATAAATCATAACTGTGTTTCCTATAAGCCAATGATGTTTCCATATTGTTTTCATTTACTGGCAAACTGTCTAGACTGAGCAGTTTCTAACAACATAGACCAATAACAGCCTGTAACTCATGCTCCAGGCCTGAGGAGCCCTGAAAAGTCACAAAAGTATCATAACCCAGAAGTTACCAAAACAGCTAAGTGCTTAATGTATCAAAAACAAAACAAAACAAAAAAACCATTCCCCACTCAGGTAGGGATCCCTGGGCCATTTGCTGACTATGATCCAGTTTAGAGGTATCCAGACGTTTCTAAATGAAAAGCTCTTATTTACCAGGTGGACCGGGTCTTTCTGAGATTCCTGGTTTGCCACGTTGACCCTTCTGTCCATCCAAACACCTCAGCCCAGGAGCACCCCGATGACCTGGAAGTCCCTTTGGACCTAAACAATAACAACAAACACAGACTCAGTAAAACACAAAGCAAATGAGAACAAAATAAGATGACTTAAAAAAAAAAACCCAAAACTATGTTAAATCTTTCTTAGGATATTTTTACTTTATGGAAGTAAAAGTGTTGCCTGCATGCGCCTGATCAGTTGCTCAGCTGAGTCTGACTCTGTGACCCTGTGGACTGTAGCCCCCAGGCTCCTCCTGTCCATGGGATTTTCCCAGCAAGAACACTGGAGTGGGTTACCATGCCCTCCCCCAGGGGATCTTCTCGACCCAGGAATCGAACCCACATCTCCTGTGTCTCCTGCACTGCAGGCAGGCTGATTACCACTGAGCCACCAGGGAAGACTTAGCCATATTTATATAATCATTTTATGTCATGTGCTCCAAACTGTATTTCACAGAGATGTGTATTCAGTTACTTTCTCAGAAGCCATACAGTAAAGAATTTACACCACTATTCAGATGAACCCTTTGGTACCTTCCTGCGCTGAGTCTCAAACACAAATACATGAGTACAACCTTCCTTCTAAGAGGATAGAGGTGGTGGCCAGTGGGTAGCTTGATGAGAAAACACCAGAATAAAGACCCAATCTATTTCCCTGCATTTACTTCATTTGCCCTTATATGAAGTACAGGGAAAAAGTACCTGCAAAAAGAATTGAGTTTTTTTAAACTTCCTGTGATTTCTTACTAGGAGCTATCTCAGCTAAAATAACTTATAAATTATGGATTTCAAAGGAGTTAACAACTGTTAACTGAAACTCTGAGTGTTCACTTCCTTTGAGGGTGAAGCTGCTGAAAGTAATCATAAGCATTTTTTTATCCATCCTTAGGGGCTTCCCTGGTGGCTCAGAAGGTAAAGAATCTGCCTGCAATGTGGGAGACTCAGGTTCAATCCCCAGGTCAGGATGATGCCCTGGAGAAAGAACGGCTACCCACTCCAGTATTCTTGCCCTTGAGTATCCCATGGACAGAGGAGCCTGGCAGGCTACAGTTCATGGGATCACAAAGAGTTGGATACAACTGAGAGATATATCGGATATATCGGATAGTCAGATATATCTGAGTGACAGATATATCTATCCATGACAGTATCCATGACAATGCTCGATGTGAAAATGAGCATTCAGTGAATCAACCAACAATTCTTCACTACATAGATTCAAAATTACACCTCCACAAGCTACCATCTTGTTGTGGGTGGCCTGTATGTCCCATACTTTGATCTGGGGCTTGGTCATGTGACTTGCTTTGGCCAAAAGGATCCTAACACACACCATGAAGCAATGAGAGGTATGAGGTGTGCTGGTAAAGCTGGACCCCACCCTCTTGCATTTCTGCAGCCACAGGAGCAGGGCACACCCTGGCACCGCAGAGAGGTGCATGTTGCAGACCTGACCTGACCTGGAGCCAGGGACCAAGTCAATAGAGATCATCTGAGGTCAGCTGAACCCCAACCAACTACAGACCCATATGAGAGAAAATAAATATGATTTATTAAGCCTACTGCAATTTGCAGGTTGTTAAACAACATTATTGGGATGCAAGCTAGTGGTTATAGAGGGCAATAAAAGGTCATTCATCATTCAACCTTTCAATAATTTCTGTAGTGACACAGAACAAAAAGGTGACCTCTAGTGGCCATGCTAGTACTTAATGGATCAATTTAAGTGAACTCTGAATAAATATTGGGTTGGCCAAAAAGTTTGTTCAGGTTTTTCTATAAGATGTTATGAACTTTTGGGCCCACTCAGTATAAAAGAATTAGGAAAAAAATCCCTTATATAAATTTTGGGTTAAATTCAGCTATAAATAAGTGATTGAGTCAAGTGACATGATTGTATAAAAGTGTAGTCGGGATGTAGATGTGTGGGCATTTTTCAGAATGTCTCTATTCAGAAATCTGGGTCTTTTGGACAACAGAATAGAGTAAAATTTAAAATTAGTAAGCAATTTTTTCACTCTCTGGGCAGAGGTAAAGAAAAGATTCAGTTTTAAAATGTTTAGTTTTTGTGTTAAAAGGGCAGTCAGTTTTGCTGATATGTGATCAAATCAAGGTAAATTTTGTTGCACAGAAATATTATTCAGAGTGTGTTCGGTAGACTGGGGACTTAGGGGTAATGCCTACAAATCCTGTTTCTCCAGAGTCCCTCAAAACTTTATAATCAGGGTAGAAATAGCCTGAAGAACTCCCTGAGGATTTGCCATTGGTTTATCTGTCTTGCAGGTTCTTTTACTTTGAGAATGTGTATGACAGGAACTTCTCCTTGATAGTACCTGGAGGACCATCAAAACCTGGAGGGCCTGGCCTCCCAGGGTATGTTACGTTACAAGGAATTGTATCACCTGGAATGAAAAAAGAAAAGTGACATTCATACGATTGATAGATCAATGCACGTCTCAATAACAGCTTGATCAAAATGCCTTTTCATATAGAAAATGTGAAATTCAAAAGAAAACAAGACTTCTGGCCATCATTAGGTCACTTGAATTACTTTTATTTTGAATTTCCAGAAGATCTATCCTGAAATCTGAACTTCAGCTGTCAGAACAGTAATAAACAGAAGGGGAATAAGGAAAATGTTGATTCTAAGAAATAGTTTAATTAATAGCCTATAGAAAATAATAAATTTATAGGTCCATGGATACCTAATACAGTGGAGTCAGAAGCTCTGATAAACCATGAAACAGTAGTAAGCATCCAGCACTGAGATTCCAAGATTTGGCTCTGGATGCGGAGGAATTGTGCCCGAAGAAAAAGAGACTGGGAGAGAGAGTAATTTAAAAATGCCATTTATTGAAGGCCTGCAACGTTTCAAATATATTCTCTCTCTCTTGTTTTCCTAATGTCTCTGCAATGTGGTTTTTGTCATCCCTCATTTTATTTAGTGAAAAAAAAACTCCAAAGTTGTGCCTCTGAGTTCTCTTCTCCTTTAAAACTCAATGTTCCCCTTTTAATAGAAATGATATCTCCTAATGTGTTACACTAAATGCTGTCAAATAAAAAATGAACCACATGAATACAAATCATGCTAGAAGATTTTGATGGTCACCGACCATAATCTTAATCCATATCAAATTTTGAGGTATTTGTCTTTGTCGTCAAAACAAGAACCAAAGATATTATTATATTATAAAATTCCACAATTAACTATGTAACCCAAGATACATGGAGATATTACAAAAGAGAAAATCTTAAATAAATCTGTTTCCAAGTTTTTAAAAGTTTTCAGCTATAAAACTACAAATCATTTTCTTGCTTGGAATTCAAATAACTGTCAAATATATTTAAAAGACCATTTTTTTTCTCCCTAGAATGCTTACAAATGGGTTTTCATGGGCAATGCTGTATTTTAAAATGAAATGTTGGTGGTTTTTTATTAAAATACTACAAATTATCTCAAAAGACTGTAAAAAAGAGATTTTAAATATATACACGTATGTAATTTTAACACAGTCAGATTGTCCACAGTGATATGGAGAAATGAATGAAAGGCAAGTTGCCAAACCAATAAAACAGCAAAGACAGCTTAGCATTTTAAAGGCTTGTTTTAAATATTGATTGTGCTGTAACGTTTTTATTTGTTTGATAACATTCAAGGTTTGAACAGCAAGTTGTAGGAATTTTATTTTAGAGGTTCTGCCACAGCTATAATATCTCTGCTCAGAAGAGAGGCTCACTTTAGTTTCCATAATTGCACCTGACATTCTGCCACAAGAAAGTTCATTCAGTTACCTTTCCGACCCTTCCGACCATCAGGACCCCTGTTGCCTGGGTAGCCTGGAGCTCCTGGTTGCCCTCTGTCTCCTGGAGGGCCAGGAAATCCCAGGCCTGGGGGCCCCCTAGGTCCCGCTCTGCCAGGGGGCCCTGGCGGTCCAGGAGGCCCTTTATCACCTGGGGCTGCATCCTCGTGATCACCCTAGGAACATTTGCATCACAAGTCAATCATCAGTCTTTGAAAGGCCATGAACACAAAGCTCTCATTGTCATCGTAGGCTACAGAAACACATGCAGAAAGCCAGTGATTCCAGAAGTAATTAATAGCACGTGTAATTTAAAATGTTTAACCTAGATTTTTTACAGACATATACAGCATATGTTCTTCAGGCATGTGTGTTATGCCTCAAATACAGAAAGTTATGTGTGTTACATCTTTTATTTTTAAAGATTTTTTTGATGTGGGCCATTTTTAACGTCTTTATTGAATTTGTTACAACATTGCTTCTGTTTTCTGTTTTGGTTTTTTGGCCCCGAGGCATGTGGGATCTTAGTTCCCTGACAAGGGATCAAACCATATCCCCTACATTATGTCTCATAGTCTTTTCTTATGAATTTCATTAGCTACATGTAATCTCCATCCAAAACATGTTTGAAAAATGCAGAAATGTCATTTATTCGTGGGACCCTGCGTCAGCCAATATGTCTATCCAGTAGAGCTGCACTAGTTCCTCCCTTCTTGTTTGCTGCTTTGCCTCAAGTGCTTCTCCATCAGGGAACAGAACTGAAGGCAATTCTCAGAACCTGTGTGTATCCTCCACCCTACAGAGTCAACTGAACAGACCTGAAACCAGTGGGGGCTTCACAGAGACAAGCGTCCCAGAAGGAAATAAACACCGTGAAAATAATACAAAGACTAGAGACAGAACGCCTTGCCGTGATGAACCACCACTCAGGATTTTAGACTATCTGCAATATGCCATATCTTTACAGCAACCAACTTCTTATGGCAGTAAATCAAAGGTGACTCTGATTTGCAGCATGTTGATGCTTTACTGAGTTTAGCTTTTTAAACCGGGATGCTTTGTGACCGTATGAGTGAAACTCTACAGCAGGAGAATTATACATACAGGCGGCCCTGTGTCCCCCTTTTCTCCAGCATATCCATCTCGACCGTGTTGTCCCTGCTGCCCTGGAAGTCCAGGGGGCCCATCAGGCCCTCTTTCTCCTTTGTGTCCTGGGAACAAAGGCCAAAAGATTTAAGTCCCTCTCAGCAGTGAAGGCAATGGCACCCCACTCCAGTACTCTTGCCTGGAAAATCCCATGGGCAGAGGAGCCTGGTAGGCTGCAGTTCATGGGGTTGTGAAGAGTCAGACACGACTGAGCGACTTCACTTTCACTTTTCACTTTCATGCATTGGAGAAGGAAATGGCAACCCACTCCAGTGTTCTTGACTGGAGAATCCCAGGGACGGGGGAGCCTGGTGGGCTGCCGTCTCTGGGGTCGCACAGAGTCGGACACAACTGAAGTGACTTAGCAGCAGCAGCAGTGAGCAAAGGTGAAAGGAGACAAAGGACTAAAAATAAAGCAATGACCTTGACTCTGCATGGGCAGGTAGAGATTCCTCTGAGTGTCTCAGCTGACTAAAGTCACACAAAGATAATCACGCAAAAATCAGAGGGGAGATTGACAGTGGCCAAACCTGCTGATTCTCTTATTTGAGAAGTGTTTCTTTTCTCATTCTGACAAAGAGATTGTGTGTGGAGGTGCCAGTCTCTACAGCATCTTCCTCAGCTTGTGTGATGCCAAACTTTGTACCCAGCCCTTGGCCATAGTGAATGGGGAAACGGTCCATGGTTGGGCATGTGCCCCAGGCTAATCCAATCCTTCCTGGACTTTTTTCCCTAACTGGAGCAAAAAGAAGTAGAGCTCTCTTTCACCTCTGGTCATGAACTTGGAGCCGCCTGCGGGCACGTACCCATAGACCAGAGAAAACCAGATGGGGAGAAAATGCAGACGGCACAATGAAAGATACAAGAAGCCAAGACAGCTTCCCGATGCAGGCATCCCAGTGCAAATCATACATCTAACCTTTCAAATTTTTCTTAGGTAAGTCAATAAATTACTTCTTTAAAAACACTACTTCAAGCTGAGTTTCTGTCACTTACAACCAAAATATTCTTTTTAAAAAAATATTTATTTGACTTTGTTGGGTCATGTTTGTTGCAGCGTTCAGGCTCAGTTGCCCTGCAGTATGTGGGATCTTAGTTCCCCAACCAGGGATCAAACTGGCATCCCCTGCATTGGGAGGTGAAGTCTTAACCACTGGACCACCAGGGAAGTCCCCCCAAACTTTCTTGATTAATACAAGATATACAATGCAGTGAATAACCACTGGACAAGTCAAGCGAGGTCTTGTTTCAATCAAACCCAATTCACAACAAAGAGGATTTGAGTATGTGACTAAAGGAGTATTTGTGTTTTCAGATAAGATACAGAGGATTTAGGCTCAACATTCACAAGACTCTGAAGGGCAGGGAATATGTTTAAGCAATCTCAACAATCTCAAATCGAATTACAGAACTGATCTTAGGTCACAGGGAAAATTAATGCAAAAGAATGGTTCATACATCATTCATAAAATGGCAGGGAGCCAAGTGATTGATTATGCTCACCTTTCACTCTTGATACAACCATGTCACCTTTTTCTCCTTTGCTGCCAGGTAGTCCTGAGGCACCAGGTTTTCCCTTGGTGAAAAGAAGAACAAGTCAGTTTAATTGTGATGAGTCAAAAGTCATTCGAATACCTCCAACCTCTCTCCTCTTTCCTTCTAAATCACCTGCTCCAGATTCTAGTTTGGCACCATTGGTATCATTCTCTTTCCTCCCTGCCTTACAAAATTGAGGTTCTTGAACTGCATGTAAAACTGGTGGAGTCTGAAAAGTCTGCACTGGGTTCAATAGAAATCACTGTTAGTTTCTTGGTTTTGGCAATATACTCTGTTTAAATAAGATATCACTGGGGGCTTCTCTGGAGGCTCAGTGGTAAAGAATCTGCCTGCCAATGCAAGAGACAGAGGTTCGATCCTTGGGTCAAGAAGATTCCCTGGAGGAGGAAATGACAACCCACTCTAATAGTCTCGCCTGTGAAATACCGTAGACAGGAGCCCAAGCTGCAGTCCATGGGGTCACAAAAGAGTTAGACACTATGTAGCGACTAAACAACAACAAGATATCACTGGGGGAAGCTGGGTGAAGGATTCACGGGACCTCTCCGTATGATTGTGCAACTTTTTGGGAGCCATAAAATAAAAGCATCTCAAAATAATTTATAATAAAAAAATTTTACTATTTTGGGTGTTGTAATGGCACCCCACCCCAGTACTCTTGCCTGGAAAATCCCATGGATGGAGGAGCCTGGTAGGCTGCAGTCCATGTGGTTGCAAAGAGTCAGACACGACTGAGCGACTTCACTTTCACTTTTCACTTTCATGCCTTGGAGAAGGAAATGGCAACCCACTCCAGTGTTCTTGCCTGGAGAATCCCAGGGCCGGGGGAGCCTGGTGGGCTGTCATCTATGGGGTCGCACAGAGTCGGACACGACTGAAGCGACTTAGCAGCAGCAGCAGCAGTGTAAAATTGGGAGGAAAGGGAGGGGCGGTAACCACAAAAGCTGCCACTAGAGGGACCTCCCTGGTGAAAGGGCAAGCGTCAGTCACTCAGTGGTCTCCAACCAACCCAAGGACCACACCCAGGTCTTCTGCATTGCAGGCAAATTCTTTACCATCTGAGCCACTAGGGACATCCCTAGTGGTCCAGTGGTTAAGACTCTGTGCTTCCAATGCAGAGGGTTCAATTCCTGGTCAGAGAACTAAGATCCCACATGCTGCAAGGTGCGGCCAAAAAATTTAACAATTAAAAAAAAGAGCTGCCACTAGAGTTGAATGCAGACGTGAGGGATGAAAATTCCTAGGGAGGAAAACAACTGTGATACTGATGAACACTGATGAACACGAGAAGGCAAAATAAGAACACCTTCTGTAATCGATGTATTTCCACTTTATGACAAGTAAACAACTAATTTTGGCCAATGGGTTTATCATCTTTTGATCTCAACGCTGCTCTGAGACTGGACTATTTGGGTCATGGTTTTGTAAGCATTACATATGATCAAATATTAAGCTATCTCAAAAATCTTTTAGCCTACTTTTGGTATATTAGAGCGACCAAGCATTACAGTAAATACAATTATAGAAACACACTGTACATAGCTTAAGGTCACTTATCTAGTGACTTCAATAATCAAGAAACATAGATAAGAATCTGGAAAGAAGTAAAAATGACTGGATGGAATATTTGCTTTGCTTATACAGATGCTACTTTGTCTTATCTTCATACAATCTAACAACATGTTCTAGCAGACTTCATTATCTTTTTGCCTGGTTTCTATCAGTTTGTGAGCGGTGAACTATGAAGGGGAGTAGAGCTACCAGTGGGAATAAGCACAATGGCAGCATCAGTGAGAGAAGAAACAGCCTAAAATGTATACAACAGATATCAAAATTAAAGTGGACCAAACAGTTGGGAGCCACTTAATGTAAAGAAAATATCACTTTGCACACACCACTCAATATTCCCCAAAATATCATTCTAGGACACCATCCTGTGTGCAATGATGTCCAGAAGGGAGAGTTGAAAAAATTTCTTTGTAGAAACAGACAAATGAGACAAGAGAAGAGCTTTAGAAATCATAAAGTGGAAGTATAGGTGAAGTGTTCGTTGTCTTAATTCTTACTTTTACTGTCTATGCTAACTCTTGAGTTAACAATGAGACTGGCCAAAGTATATGCCAGACAGCATCCAATCCAAGAGTTGGTTAATGAAAATGTCCTTCTAGTACCTGAACTATCAAGACAGAAAGCTATTGCCAGAGCACATGAACCAGTTTCTCTCCAGAAAGAGATTGACAGTGGCATGCTTAAATAAACAAGACCGGGGTATCCTAAAGATCAAACTCACCCTGGGAGTCTGAACAGTTTACTTTTGTGACCCCATGGACTCTTTGCAACCCCATGGACTGTAGACCATCACGCTCCTCTGTCCATGGGATTCTCCAGGCAAGAATATTGGAGTGGGTTGCCATTTCCTTCTCCAGGAAATCTTCCTGAGCCAGGAATCGAATCCAGGTCTCCTGCATTGCAGGCAGATTCTTTACTGTCTGAGCCACCAGGGAAGCCCTGCACTTTCACCCTGAAGATCAAATTGACCCTGGAGTCTAAGAAGTTTATTGGCCAGCACACTGGAGACTTAGGACAAACAGTTCTAATACTCTGCAGGTATAGAATTTTAAGTATTAGAGTTAGATCATAGACTTAGTTGAGCTAGTAAGGGGAAAAAACATTACCAGCACTGTGTTTGGATTTTGATAAAGAGATTTACTGAGAACCTACAAGTTGCCAGGCATTATTCTGGGTACAGAAGACACTATAGTTAACAAAACCATCTTGCCTTCACGGCCCTGGATTCCAGTGAAACAAATGTGGAACCTAAAAAACTTCCAGGGCAAAGGTTAACACAACAACAAAATCTCAGCAGCAACAAAGAAGACCTCTCTGCCAGGCATGTATCAGTTATTTTATATGAAGCCAAAGCAGGGACTTCAGCCATAGATGCCCATCAGGGGGCTGTGCCCTTCTGAGAAGCAGGCAAAAGGGCATAGTGGAGACTAGAGCACCCCAACCTCCTCTCATAGGCATGACCACCTCTCCGCTTGCGGCAGCAGTGGGAACACATTGACCTGTGTTAACGAACTTCCAGTTTCTCAAAGGCAGCCACAGATCTCATATGAAGAATACAAAAAGAAAGACCGTGAGGACAAAACCAAAACTGCCAGAGGTTGAGCCCTTGTCATTCTGTGACCTTTGGTTTGCCCTGCAGCTCCTCAGGGCCAGTGACCCTGGTCATCTGGTTCACTGCTGTGTGACAGCTCTCAATGCATGGCTGAACTGAATTCCTACTAACCCTGGAGGATAGTGATGTGATACAGATTTTCCAGGAAGGCCGCAGAGATCACCGGTGTCAGGGTTGGGGTGTAAAGCTTGGTCCACGTGCTCCTAAGCCCTATGCCTTGCACTAGAGCATCCTAGCGGGAAACTCCCTTCCTTGGAAGTGCTCTCAGGCTAAGGCAAGGAATATAAAGCTTTGGTCCAATCACAGAAAAAAATGGCTGAGAACATAAACCTATTTTTCTGTTTGGTACTTTGCCACCAACCTGTGGCTGCTGAGGCCAGGGATCAGCAGAAGAGAGATGTACGGAGGAGTGAGAGCACCCTGTCTGTGGGTCCTTTTGTTCATCCCTCACTCCCTCCTTTCCTTTCCTGTGCCCCATGGTGTGAACCTGGTCCCTAACTGTGATCCCAATTTGATGAATTTAATACAGAGAAGTCATATGGACAGAAGCATATACAGAACAAAGACATCAGAAATACGGCCAGTTTAATACAACATTGTAAATGAACTATACTTCAATATAAATTAAACATTTAAAAACACTAATGAGGTAAGCCCTGGAGCAACTGCATTACATAAACTTTTACCAGGATAACCCTGGATGAATCTGTAACTCACAATCCAAGATGCTAGCTCTGAGAAGCAACTCAGTGTGAAGGCAGGAAAAAGTTTAGAGTCAATAAAACCTTCACTAAGAAGAGTAAGTAACGACACAGAAAAATGACTATGAAAAAATGTTGAATTAAAAAAATCAGACTATAAAATGCAACATACTTAGTAATTACAACCACGTTCATTCAACATATGTGTATGAAGGATGCAGCTTCTCCTTGAGTTGACTTTGCTAATGTTACAAGTGGGGTGTGGGAAGAGTGAAACAAAAACCTTCACTTAAGGCTCTGAAACTGGGATCTTATTTTCCCAAGATTTCCTGAGGGAAATGGAAAAGAGTGCACTGGGGCTGATGGTTGGGCCCCAGGCCACCCCAGGATTAAGCCCCTGTAACAAAGGCTGTCTCCAGCCTCCAGAGGAGCGTGCCCTGGAGGGCACTGATCTTATTCAGAGGGACAGCCTCAGCCCAGGGCACTTGTAATGGTTCCTTGGAACAGTCAGCAAATGAGAGTCACAGCAAGATCTCACCCACCCTCTGGCACAAAACATCATGTAAACTCTGACAGAGCCAATATTTATAGCTCCAGGCCAATCAATCGCTCATCTGGATCCTTACTTGAATCATCTCAGCTTCTACCCAGCACTTTCACTTCTTTGTCTAATTGGTGCCTCAAACTTAAAATGTGCCCAATGGCTCTGCATCCTTTCTTACCCCATGCTTACTCTTCACGTTGCCCCTCCTCCCCCATCTTGGTTCCATCCTTTACTTCTCTGCTTTTCATATCTCATGTCTGGTCTCACAGCCAATCTGTTGGCTCTGTGGTCAAGATATATCTAGAATCCGACCACCTCCCGCCACACCCAACATTAATATGGAAACCTGTCCACCTTCATATTTCACCAGGATTACTGGAGCAATCGCTCAGCTAAATCTTCCTACTTCCTCCCTTATCCTCTCTGGTCTGTCCTTAACAAAGCTACAAGTGTGATACTGTTAAAACCAAGCTCAGATTTATCCCTCCTTAAGATTCTCCACCAGCTGCTCCATGACATTCAGAGCACAAGTTCTAAGCAGCCCTTCTACAAAACCCTATGCTCTCCAACCCCTCCTAACCTCCAGCCATTTCTATGACTTCATCTGCTACTCTGCCCCTCATTCTCTCCACTCAAACCACACTAGATGGCAATGGACTTTATTGCCGTCTGCCATAGTGCACATTCACTTGTCTATCTGTCATGAGGTGTGTATTCTCCCCACAGAGAAGGAGCCCCAGGAGGGCAGAGATTGTGCTCTGGTCCCTGCTGTATCTGGAATAGCACCTGGAGCATAGTAAGTCCTCAATAAACAATTGATTGAACAAATGAATGATGAATGGATGAATAAAAGGACAGAGACAATTTTTTGCCATTAATATACTTATAGATTCGAAACATATAATATATTGTAATTCAACTATACATCAATAAAAATAAATTTAAAAACTTAAAAACCATATATATCACATTATATATATTACAATATATACAATACATATATTAAAAACATATATATAGCACTATAAATTACAGAGGGGTACAACTGAATTATAACTCTGTTAAAAGATAAAAAAACTGGGAAGTTACTCACCGGTGGCCCTGGAGATCCTTTGGCACCAGGAGGGCCTGGGGAACCTTTTTCTCCAAGCCACCCAGGGAGCCCCAAGTCTCCCTTACTCCCTTGCCTCCCAGGAGGCCCTGGAGGGCCTGATGGGCCCATGGGACCAGGCTGGCAGGCACAGAGCCCTGAGCTCCCTAGACAGAGGATAAAAGGCAGCTTTGTTATATTTCCTGAATGAAATCCCAATAAAGTCCTTACTATACAAAACCAATAGTGTGAATAAGAACAAAAAGGGTCTGATGCACACAATTCTTATCGCAGACAACTGACAACATGTGATGGGGGAGGGGTACAGAGCATGATGTGGAGGTAGCTATGGTCTATGTGGCTGGACATATTGTTTCTAGACAATGGGGTGTTCTGTGTCTTAAAAAATTCACCCTGGTAAAATCAAGGGGAAAAGCTAATGCTGAATTCTATTGCAGAAACTTTGAAAATAAGAAAATTTCTTATCTTTAAAAGTTTAGATAGCTCTTATTTGGATCCTGCTTAGAAAAAAAAACTCTTAATTTGGTTCCTGCTGAAAAAACAACAATTAAAATTGGTTAGAGTATAAACTTTGAACATTTAAAGAATCCAAATAAAATATGTAAAGAGGATTATTGAATGCATATCACAGTTGATAATTCACTAAATGCATTTTCTACTCATCAGGATTTTTAGTCTAAAAAATACCATTAGGATAATCAAATTGCTCAGCTTTCATACCTGCCTGACTCTGTTAGCCAAAAACACACCAAACAATTTAGAGTGTAGAAACAGAGAGCTAGAGGCATTTGGTGAATCTAGGAAAGATGGGACCCACAGAGAGAAATTGAAATTGAAGATCAAAACTGTCCTATCTCTGCTTTTTTCAAGGAATTGAGAGGATCTCATGGAAAAGAGTCACCACTTTGAGACAAATCTCATGGCAGATAAATGTCTCCTTTATATTCTAAAATATGGATTTGACTTTTTGGCAAGGTCTAATCACGTCACAAGCACACAATGAGTTAGGTGGTCACAGGGTAACTAAAGGGAGTAAAAAAACCTAAATGAAAGGCCATACTGTACATATCACATAATGCCTCCCAACCCTCCACTGCTGTTTTTTTCTAGAAATTCTACTTGGAGGAATACTTGCCTTTTTCTCCTTTGGAGCCTCGTCTTCCTGGAGGACCCACTTTGCCTTTTGTTCCTTGTGATCCGGGTTGCCCAACAGTACAATATACAGCTTCACAGTGGGATAGGGGAGTGCAGAGAGAATCACACGATTTTTGTGAATACCTACTAGCAAACAAGTAGAAGTGTCTCTCATACTTCAATCATCCCCTTACCCCTATTCTTTCTTCCACTCCTTTCTTAAGATTCTTTCTCTCTGATATAAGAATATGTACACAAATAGACCATACAGTTGTCTCAGCAAGCTTCTGGTACCATAACCATTGATTAAAACCATCCCTAATCTCAGCCCTAATTTAGTGGATTGTAGGGTAAGGTAGGGAATTAGAAAACAAACAAATATACCAAAACAAAACAAATAAAGTAAGAATCAGTGTATGGCACAGATCATTTTCCCCCATTCAATTATCAATAATTACCTAATAAAGAAAGCATAAAGCAGAGTTTGTAAAAGCAAAAATTCAGAGATATCTGACCAAAATGACAGATAAAGTACAAACAGTAAGTTCCTTGTTCTCTCCAAACAGACAGTAAAAGAATATTATAAAAAGACAGAATTCTTTAAGACAAAGAAACAACAAGAGAAAGGAAACAACAGCAAAAAAAAAAAAAAAAAATGTAAAAAGATTTAGCAGATTTTTAAAAGCTGAACTCCAAGCAGGCTGTAGGGGAAGCAGAAAAAGAGCATAGCTAACTGAAAAATCTCTCCTAAAGTTCAGGCATTGGTACCTCTGAAGCAGAATGACAGTGAGGACCCACATAGGTTGACTGGTCAAAGAAACAGCTAAACAGTTAAGAAATCTTTCTTAAAAATTGCAGCAGGAAAAAACAAACTCCCTCAAATAAGAGAAAACAGACAATACAGTAAGAAGAAATCTTTAAAAAATAAACTATATAGTTTAAAAAACAGACAAAGGAAAGCATTTCATCCCTGAGACATGAACAAGCTGCTGCAAAAAGACACATTAAGAGAGAACAACACCAACAACAAAATTCTCAGAAATTAAAAAAAAAATGGTTATTAAAGCAGAAATTTCAAAATTCAGAAGCAGAGTTGGAATATGGAGTTGAGGAAGTGTATCAGAAAGTGTAAGGAAAAATAAAAAGATGAAGATAATAGGTGAAGATTTGAAAAAGAGAGGTATAGGATTGATTCTGAAACAGACAAATATATTGTGTCCAGAAATAGAAAGCAGAGGGAAAAATCACAGAATATTTTCAAAAAAATTACTTCAAGACATTTTTCCAGAAATGAGGGATTTGTGTTCAATTGAAACTGCTCTGAGTGCCTGCAAATTTACCCACACTGAGGTAAATCACTGTGAAATTTATGGACATTGAATACAAAGAAAAATTCCTAGAAGCTTTCAGAGAAAAAAGAGACTTTAAACAAAGGATCAACTATCTAAAGATTATTGAACTTCTTAGTAAAAACACTAAAAAAAAAAAAAGAAAGAAAGAAAGAAAGGAAAATGCCTTCAAAAACCTGAAGGAAAAAATGATTGCAATCTACAATTTTATATTCAACCAAACTATCAATCAAATTTCACAGCAGAATAAATGTATTTCAAATATCCCAAATGTATACACTTTCTCACAAAGCATAATGAGAGAGTAAACCAACAGATGAGGCTGAAGAAAGAAGGGAAAACCACTAGACCATTCAAGTATGACCTAAATCAAATCCCTCACAATTATACAGTGGAAGTGACAAGTAGATTCAAGGGATTAGATCTGATAGACAGAGTGACTGAAGAACTATGGATGGAGGTTTGTAATGTTGTACAGGAGGCTGTGATCAAAACCATCCCCAAGAAAAAGAAATTCAAAAAGGCAAAATGGTTGTCTGAGCAGGCCTTACAAATAGCTGAGAAAAGAAGAGAAGCGAAAGGCAAAGGAGAAAAGAAAAGATATATCCAATTGAATAGTTCCAAAGAATAGCAAGGGGAGATAAAAAAAAGCCTTCCTCGGTGATCAATCCAAAGAAATAGAGGAAAACAAAAGAATGGGAAAGACTAGAGATCTTTTCAAAAAAATTAGAGATACAAGGGAAACTTTTATGCAAAGATGGGCACCACAAAGGACAGAAATGGTATGGACCTAACAGAAGCAGAAGATATTAAGAAGAGGCAGCAAAAATACACAGAAGAACTATACAAAAAAGATCTTAATGACCCAAAAAACCAAGATGGTGTGGTCACTCACCTAGAGCCAGACAACCTAGAATGCAAAGTCAAGTGGGCCTTAGGAAGCATCACTATGAATAAAGTTATTGGAGGTGATGGAATTCCAGTTGAGCTATTTCAAATCTTAAAAGACGATGCTGTGAAAGTGCTGCACTCAATATGCCAGCAAATTTGGAAAACTCAGCAGTGGCCACAGGACTGGAAAAGGTCAGTTTTCATTCCAATCCCAAAGAAAGTAAATGCCAAAGAATGCTCAAACTACCAAACAATTGCATTCATCTCACATGCTAGCAAAGTAATGATCAAAATTCTCCAAGCAAGGCTTCAACAATACATGAACTGAGAACTTCCAGATGTTCAAGCTGGTTTTAGAAAAGGCAGAATAACCAGAGATCAAATTGCCAATATCTGTTGGATCATCAAAAAAGCAAGAGAGTTCCAGAGAAACATCTACTTCTGCTTTATTGACCACGCCAATGCCTTTGACTGTGTGGATAACAGCAAACTGTGAAAATGCTTCAAGAGGTGGGAATACCAGACTACCTTACCTGCCTCTTGAGAAATCTGTATGCAGGTCAAGAAGCAACAGTTAGAATTGGACATGGAACAATGGACTGGTTCCAAATTAGGAAAGGAGTACGTCAAGGCTGTATACTGTCACCCTGCTTTTTTAACTTATATGCAGAGTACATCATGAGAAATGTGAGACTGGATGAAGCACAAGCTGGAATCAAGATTGCTGGGAGAAATATCAATAACCTCATATATGCAGATGATATCACCCTTCTGCTTGAAAGCAAAAAGGAACAAGAGCCTCTTGATAAAGGTGAAAGAGGAGAGTGAAAATACTGGCTTAAAATTCAACATTCAGAAAATGAAGATCATGGCATCCAGCCCCATCACTTCATGGCAAATAGATGGGGAGACAGTGGAAACAGTGACATACTTTATTTTCCTGGGCTCCAAAATCACTACAGATGGTGACTGCATCCATGAAATTAAAAGATGCTTACTCCTTGGAAGAAAAGCTATGACCAACCTAGACAGTGTATTAAAAAGCAGAGACATTACTTTGCCCACAAAAATCCATCTAGTCAAAGCTATGGTTTTTCCAGTGGTCGTGTATGGATGTGAGAGTTGGACTATAAAGAAAGCTGAGTGCTGAAGAATTGATGCTTTTGAACTGTGGTGTTAGAGAAGACACTTGAGAGTCCCTTGGACTGTAAAGAATCAAACCAGTCAATCGTAAAGGAAATCAGTCCTAAATATTCATTAGAAGGATTGATGCTGAACCTGAAGCTCCAATACTTTGGCCACCTGATGTGAAGAACTGACTCATTGGAGAAGACCCTGATGTTGGGAAAGATTGAAGGCAGGAGGACAAAGGATGAGATGGTTGGATGGCATCACTGACTCAATGGACATGAGTTTGAGCAAGCTCTGGGAGCTGGTGATGGACAGGGAAGCCTGGTGTGCTGCAGTCCATGGGGTCACAAAGAGTCAAATACGACTGAGCAACTGAACTGAACTGAAAGCGACCAAAGAAATATATGAGTTGTGGGGAAAAAGGAACCCAAAGAAAGAGAGGCAGAGACAGACAGACAGGTAGAGATACAATATGTAGGATAACGATGAAGGAAGATCTCAGGCAGGATCTTAGCATCAGCTTTTGAAATTGTAACCTGACCTAACTTGAACAGTCATAAAGCTCCAGAAGAGACTTATTCAAAGAGATAACACTGGTAATGAGTTACAATGCATGATTAAGAGATTTATACAATTTTCGATGATTTGAGGTTGAATTAGCAATAAGTATATTGAAAACCAAGCAAACACACAAAAAAGAATGTTAAGACAATTATTAACTAAATGCCATGCTGGGAAAGCACAAGAGTAATATATATTATTATATGAATAAACCAATGAATAACATTTATATAATCTTTCAGTATAGATACTGAACATTTAACTAAAATAATGATGATAACTGTATTGATAGGTTGTAGAAATAGAAAACGTGCACGTGTGGCAAGGAAAGAGGGACGTTCATCTGTGGACAGGAAAGTCAAATAATACTGCTCAAACTGAAAAATTAAGAAATAGCGACACATGTTTGCTAAATGGTCATAAAAGACAAATAACAGAAGATTCAGCTAACTGTGTGGAAATAATTGCCCCTGGGGTGGACAGAATAGGAGACTCTGGGATGGTTATTTTTCACAAAAGGCTTTATAGAGCTGTTTGACTCTTAAGTCTGGTCTGCATATGACTCCTAAAAATTAAAACTATATTCAAAAAATAAAAACTGTGTTCATTTACAAAATTCTATCATCACACTAAAATTCTCAACCAAACATTTTCACATACTTTAATGGATGTGGTAGGTCAATATCAGTTGACGTTTTTGTATTGTTAATAACACTAACTTGGCTTATGAAATATTAGACAACCTTTAAAAAATTTGGAAAGTCACATTTTCTGTATGATACTGCAAATATCAAATGCAACGTAAATGTTATGAAATGTGAATGAAGAGCACTTTACCATCTGATCCCGGAGGTCCCGGCAGTCCCGGCACTCCAGGCAGCCCAGTTGGTCCCTGGTTGCCTGGTTTTCCTGGAGCAGAATCAGCTCTTCCAGGAACCCCAGCTGCCCCTGGAAATCCTGGGTGACCAGGAAATCCTCGTGGCCCAGGAGGTCCCGTCATGCCTCCAAGAGAAATCAAGAATGAAAACCACATATACTCAGATAATCTCACATTAATACTCTCAAAATTTTTTTCTGTGTAAGAAATAAAAATCAGTGCATCTTTCTTAGGCAGTGGAATTTTTTTAAGGAAAAAAAATTGTAGTTTAAAAATAACTGAGTATCCCAGCCATCAAAATGCCTCAACTCCTTTGAAACAAGAACACAAGTGGTAATAAGAAAGATTTGGGGAATTAAATTTTCTTTTTGTCCATTCTTTGGAATTAATGGGAAAGTAGTATATATTATTTAATTAAATTTACTTTTAAAATCTGTCCACCTTGATAATTTGATAGAACCTAACCTGAACAAACATATCAACACATTCAGTGAATTAAAACATGAGCTCACAGAAAAACAAATACTATATGATATCAGTTATACATGGGATCTAAAAAATACAGCAAACTACTGAATATAAAAAAAAGGGAAGCAGATTCAAAGACATAAAGAACAAATTAGTAGTTACTGGTGGGGAGAGGAGGGGGGCAATACTTGGGTATGGAGCAACAAACTATTATGTATAAAATAAGCTACAAAGATATATTGTACAAAATGGAGAATATAGCCAATATTTTATAATAACTATAACTGGAGCATAATCCTTAAAATTGTGAAGCACTATACTTGCTCCTTGGAAGAAAAGTTATGACCAACCTAGACAGCATGTTAAAAAACAGAGACATTACTTTGCCCACAAAGGTCCATCTAGTCAAAGCTATGGTTTTTCCAGTAGTCATGTATGGATGTGAGAGTTGAATAATAAAGAAAGCTGAGCATAGAAGAGTTGATGCTTTTGGACTGTGGTGCTGGAGAAGACTCTTGAGAGTCCCTTGGACTGCAAGGACATCCAACTAGTCCATCCTAAAGGAAATCAGTCCTGAATACTCATTGGAAGGATTGATGCTGAAACTGAAACTCCAATACTTCGGCCACCTGGTGCAAAGAACTAACTCATTTGAAAAGACCCTGATGCTGGGAAAGATTGAAGGCGGGAGGAGAAGGGGATGACAGAGGATGAGATGCCTGGATGGCATCACCAACTCAATGGACATGAGTTTGAGTAAACTCTAGGAGTTGGTGATGGAGAAGGAGGCCTGGCGTGCTGCGATTCATGGGGTTGCAAAGAGTCGGACACGACTGAGCAACTGAACTGACTGATACTGTACACCTATCAGATCAGATCAGATCAGTCACTCAGTCGTGTCCGACTCTTTGCGACCCCATGAATCGCAGCATGCCAGGCCTCCCTGTTCCTCACCAACTCCCGGAGTTCACTCAGACACCTATAACTTATAATATTGTACAGCAACTATACTTCACTAAAATTTTTAAATAAGGAGAAAATAAAGAGGTAATGCATTAAATCATACAGATAGGTGTCTGTGTGTGTGTGTTAGTCGCTCAGTCGTGTCTGACACTTTGCAATCCCAGGGACTATAGTCGGCCAGCTTCCTCTGTCCATGGGATTCTCCAGGCAAGAATACTGGAGTGGATTGCCATTTCCTTCTCCAGGGGATCTTCCTGACCCAGGGGTCGAACCCAGATATCTTGCATTGCAAGTGGATGCTCTACCATCTGAACTCTTAGGGTAGCCCTCAGATAGGTATCTAGCATATAATTTTAAAGTGAAAGTGGAGAGTGAAAAAGTTGGCTTAAAGCTCAACATTCAGAAAACGAAGATCATGGCATCTGGTCCCATCACTTCATGGGAAATAGATGGGGAAACAGTGGCAGACTTTATTTTTCTGGGCTCCAAAATCACCACAGATGGTGACTGCAGCCATGAAATTAAAAGACACTTACTCCTTGGAAGGAAAATTATGACCAACCTAGATATCATATTCAAAAGCAGAGACATTACTTTGCCAACAAAGGTCCGTCTAGTCAAGGTTTCCTGTGGTCATGTATGGATGTGAGAGTTGGACTGTGAAGAAGACTGAGCGCCGAAGAATTGATGCTTTTGAACTGTGGTGTTGGAGAAGACTCTTGAGAGTCCCTTGGACTGCAAGGAGATCCAACCAGTCCATTCTGAAGGAGATCAGCCCTGGGATTTCTTGGGAAGGAATGATGTTGAAGCTGAAACTCCAGTACTTTGGCCACCTCATGCAAAGAGTTGACTCATTGGAAAAGACTCTGATGCTGGGAGGGATTGGGGGCAGGAGGAGAAGGGGACAATAGAGGATAAGATGGCTGGATGGCATCACTGACTCGATGGACATGAGTCTGAGTGAACTCCGGGAGTTGGTGATGGACAGGGAGGCCTGGCATGCTGGGATTCATGGGGTCTCGAAGAGTTGGACACGGCTGAGTGACTGATCTGATCTGAGGAGAAGGCAATGGCAACCCACTCCAGTACCCTTGCCTGGAAAATCCCATGGACAGAGGAGCCTGGTAGGCTGCAGTTCATGGGGTTGTGAAGAGTCAGACACGACTGAGCGACTTCACTTTCACTTTTCACTTTCATGCATTGGAGAAGGAAACAGCAACCCACTCAAGTGTTCTTGAATGGAGAATCCCAGGGACGGGGGAGCCTGGTGGGCTGCCGTCTATGGGGTCGCACAGAGTCGGACACGACTGAAGCGACTTAGCAGCAGCAGCAGCAGGAGAATTTAATGAGAAAATTAGTGTTGCCTTTTAGGTACTAAAATGTGATATTTGGGCATGCTTGTAATATGCATAGAGAAAGCAATGGCACCCTACTCCAGTACTCTTGCCTGGAAAATCCCATGGACAGAGGAGCCTGGTAGGCTGCAGTCCATGGGGTCACTAAGAGTCGGACACGACTGATTGACTTCACTTTTACTTTTCACTTTCACACATTGGAGAAGGAAATGGCACCCAGTGTTCTTGCCTGGAGAATCCCAGGGACAGGGGAGCCTGATGGGCTTCCATCTATGGGGTCACACAGAGTCAGACATGACTGAAGTGACTTAGCAGCAGCAGCAGCAGCAATAATATGCTTATATGGAGATAGTCTTCTAATCTTTTATGGTCAAATTAAATGGGGAGCATACTTTATTAACACAGCCAAAAACTTGGACTCATATAATTATCTATATAGAGGTAATATACTATAACCATGTAGGTTGGTGGAAAGCATAGAGATGCTAGATTTGAACCTGGCCTCTGTCTCTCCAGCCACAGGTACCAAAGTAGGTTATGTAACTTATTTAATTCTCTACATCTTCCTCAGAGGCTTCTAATGAGGGTGAAACAAAATAATCCACATAAGGACCTTAATGTATAGGGACTGGCTATAGGAAGTTCTCAGCAAAGGATTGGAAGTTCAGGGGAGGTCAAAGTAATATTCAGTATGTTCAGGGGAAGTCAAAGTAATGCAGGAGCAGCTGAATCCTGCCCCTCCTCGATACCCTACTCACCAACCCCATACTGACAGCTTTGGCTTCAAAACAGCCAGAAGCCCTCATATGATAGCAACCACTTCTATCTGCTTCGTCCTAAGCACACCTAGTACCAGAATCTCTCAGATGGAAGATGGTCATTATTAAAGTTGGTGTCCTGGTAGCTCTTGCTTCTCACGCCCTTGCAGAACCCTGACAGTCTCCTAGCAAGAAGTGGAGGTCCCTCTTCCCTGCAATGTGGCAGCCTTTGGTGACTGTTTGAACTAATCAAGTATGGTGGGAGTGACGCTGTATGGCTTCCCAGGCCAGATTATTAAAGACAATTCAGGTTCTGCCTTGTGAGCTGAAATGCTTGGGACTGGAGTCCTGAACCACCATGGAAGCAATATTATCACCCGGAAGCCACCATGCTGTAAGGAAGTCTAAGTTAAGTGCAGAGCCACATAGCAAGGCTTGAGACTATATGAGAGACAAATGAGAGAGATGTCTGGCCAGTCCTCATGTTTCTGTTCCAGCTAGTCTACAGCTATGAGTGAGTGAGTGAAGTTGCTCAGTCGTGTCCGACTCTTTGTGATCCCATGGACTGTAGCCTTCAAGGCTCCTCTGTCCATGGAATTTTCCAGGCAAGAGGACTGGAGTGGGTTGCCATTTCCTTCTCCAGGGGACCTTCCCAACCCAGGGATCAAACCCGGGTTTCCCGCATTGAGGGCAGATGCTTTACCGTCTGAGCCATCAGGGAAGTCCCTAGTCTACAGCTATAACTAGATGAAAATCTTTGCTCTGGAATCACTTGGGTTAATGCCTCCTGAATTCCTGAACCATGGAAAGAGTGAAGGGTGTATGCTGAATGTTGGGGTTACTTGTTTAGCAACAGACAATTGGAACCCCATTTGTCATCAGTAATGTAGCACCCAAAGTAAATAGATGGCTTTCATTCTTGTGTGCATATGTGCTGAGGCTTTACATATATTTTCAGACATTAGCTTTACTCCTCAGCTCAGTTCAGTTCAGTTCAGTTGCTCAGTCGTGTCCAACTCTTTGTGACCCCATGAATCGCAGCACGCCAGGCCTCCCTGTCCATCACCAACTCCCGGAGTTCACTCAGACTCATGTCCATCGAGTTGGTGATGACATCCAGCCATCTCATCCTCTGTCATCCCCTTCTCCTCCTGCCCCCAATCCCTCCCAGCATCAGAGTCTTTTCCAATGAGTCAACTCTTCGCATGAGGTGGCCAAAGTACTGGAGTTTCAGCTTTACCATCATTCCTTCCAAAGCAATCCCAGGGCTGATCTCCTTCAGAATGGACTGGTTGGATCTCCTTGCAGTCCAAGGGACTCTCAAGAGTCTTCCCCAACACCACAGTTCAAAAGCATCAATTCTTCAGTGCTCAGCCTTCTTCACAGTCCAACTCTCACATCCATACATGACCACAGGATAAACCATAGCCTTGACTAGATGAAACTTTGTTGGAAAAGTAATGTCTCTGCTTTTGAATATGCTATCTAGGTTGGTCATAACTTTCCTTCCAAGGAGTAAGTGTCTTTTAATTTCATGGCTGCAGTCACCATCTGCAGTGATTTTGGAGCCCAGAAAAATAAAGTCTGACACTGTTTCCACTGTTTCCCCATCTATTTCCCATGAAGTGATGGGAGCAGATGCCATGATCTTCGTTTTCTGAATGTTGAGCTTTAAGCCAACTTTTTCACTCTCCACTTTCACTTTCATCAAGAGGCTTTTGAGTTCCTCTTCACTTTCTGCCATAAGGGTGGTGTCATCTGCATATCTGAGGTTATTGATATTTCTCCCAGCAATCTTGATTCCAGCTTGTGCTTCTTCCAGCCCAGCGTTTCTCAACAACTTCTAAAGGTTGAACCTTATAGATAAGGCACAGTAAATTTAGTCCCAGTATAAGAAATGCTAATAATAGCTAACATAGTGAGTCTGTATGCCAAGTTGTATTCTAAAAACTATACATATTACTTCTTTCAACTGTAACAAGAACTTAGTTTTCTAGATGGGAAAACTGAGGAGCAGAGAGGTTTAACAAGTGCCCAAGATTACACAGCTTGTAAGCACTAGCACATGAAACATCGTTCAGTTCAGTTCAGTGGCTCAGTCATGTCTGACTCTTTGCAACCCCATGAACCGCAGCACACCAGGCCTCCCTGTCCATCACTAATTCCTGGAGTCCACCCAAACCCATGTCCATTGAGTCGGTGATGCCATCCAACCATCTCATCCTCTGTCGTCCCCTTCTCCTCCTATCCGCAATCTTTCCCAGCATCCGAATCTTTTCAAATGAGTCAGCTCTTCGCATCAGCTGGCCAAAGAAATGTTGTTAGTTCACTGTATAAACACGTAACTTTTCCACCGCACTATGTTGATTGTAAACGCTGGGATTCAATCATAGGTGTTTGACTCCAAAACTTCATGGTAAATACTATAGATGATTATAAAACTGAATAGGTATAATAAAGGCTACATACATGGGTGTCCTTAAAACAAAATGAACATGTACTCCTATGGACTTGGTTGCCATCTTGTCTTTATAACATTCCTTAGACCCGACTTAGAATGAACCTGAATGCTGCCTGCTTGCTGTCTCACCCCAGGGCCAGGAAAAAAGCTCAACCAGCTTCCAACAGGGAGAATGGGTTACAGTGTACATAACACTGCAGCCTCAATCACCCACCGACAGGGCACAGTATCAATGAAGCTGTGGCCAGCATTAAAACCTTTTTTTTTTTTTTCCAAAAGAAAAGAATGGAATAGAAATGGGAATGTCTCATATACTCCACAGATATTATTTTGTGAGATTTGTGTTTCAACCATATGTATTTATGGATACATACATGTGCATGATGTAATGTAAATACTATACCATATAAAATTACAGCTTACTATGGGTTGAAGTCCAAATATGGGTTAATTCTTTTTTAAAAGATTTTTGGGCTAAAGAGGCTTCTTGTTATACTTGGTTTGAAATTCCCTAGAGACATGTGTTACTTAGTCCCACTGGGTTTTGATTTCAATCTGCTGGAAGCACTATTTTATTATAAACAAGCCTGAAAGGAGAAATGTAAGATGAGAGCCTAGTACCTCCTGACTGAGAGAGTAGTCTGTATGATTTATACAGTCCTGGGTCAATTAAACCATGGCTACAATGTCTAAAGAGTAAATGAACTAAACAAAGCTTTATTTACTGACTTTGTGGTCATCAGACTCTCCCAAGTGAAAGCCAGCTTCGTGGAAGATTAAACAAGAACTCTGTAGTTCACAGTTGAATATCTCAGAAAATTTTTTACTCCTCAGGAAATGTAACTTGAGACAGATTGAATAAAATTACATTTATTCCAGACTTTTCTCCTCACATGTTTAATCAATTCTCCTGGGTTCACAGAATGAAAATACCCTGTAAACTTTTCCTAATATCACTGAGACTATTAACTAAGATAGCACTTGAAGGAGTTGAAAGTCCTTGTGTCAATAGGATTGTTTCTCAGGCTTTTCATCAAATATGACCATGAACCATAGGGTTTTTCTGTGGGGGATGAGACTGTTGTTTTTTGGTGTGGAGGGAAGGGAGGAGAAAACTGTGGCTTTTTGTTATTATTATTATTATTCACTAAGTGTGAATCAAAATCCTACTTTTTAATTCACAATTTGTATTTCCACATTTCATACAGAATATTTAAGTTGGGGACTAGGTGGATAAAACTAAATTTTAACAACTATATATCCACAGGGAGAGCCTTCCAAGAAGGTGGTAAAAACCTGAAGACACACGCTAATCCTAGCAGTGGTTTCGAAATCTTATCTGCATGTGGTAATCTTGTGGGAGGGCTTCCCCAGTGGCCCTCATGGTAAAAAACTCTTGTGCCAATGCAGGAGACATAAGAGATGTGTGTTCAATCTGTGGGTCAGGAAGATCCCCTAGAGGAGGAAACGGCAACCCACTCCAGTATTCTTGCCTGGAGAATCCCAAGGACGGAGAAGCTTGTGGATTACTGTCCAAAGGGTCGCAATGAGTTGGACACCACTGAAGCTACTTAGCATGCATGCAATCTTGTGGGAAGCCCATTATACATAGATGCTTCTTATCATACCCCTGAGATAGTGACTGAATATTTCTGAGCAGCAGTCTAGGAACCTGGATTTTCTCCAATTAATTAGTCAATTTGTTTGAGTTCTGTGCTTCTTAATCCTAGCTGTGCATTAGAAGTAGGGGGATGATTTTATAACAGTAGATGCCTGGGTGCATCCATCCTCCCAGAGAGTCTGACATTCCTAGTCTGGGTAGGCTCAGCCATCGGTATTTTTGAAACAATCCTAAGATGAGTTGGGCTTTGCCAGTGGCACAGAAGTAAAAGAGTTTGCATGCAATGCAGGAGACGCGGTAGGAGCCGCAGGTTCAATCCCTGGGTTGGGAAGATCCCCTGGAGAAGGAAATGGCAACCCACTCCAGTATTCTTGCCTGGAGAATCCCATGGACAGAGGAGCCCAGCAGGCTACAGTCCATGGGGTCACAGAGTCAGATACAGCTTCATGACTAAACAACAAGATGATTTTAGTATCAGCTAGAATGGAGAACCCCTGGTGTGGAGGAGGATGTAGCAAACCTGAGCTGTAAAAGCCAGGGGATTCATACCTGGACAGGCTTCCCCTGGTCTACCTGGGGCACCAGGAGGACCACGTGGTCCAACAGCCCCTGTTTCTCCATAGCGGCCGGGGCGCCCTGGATCCCCTGGAGGGCCTGCCAAAAATAATGACATCATGCATACAGCAAACATATGTATACATTAGAAAATTCATGCACAATTACTTTTTGGGAGGCTTGCTCAAGTACAACTGGGAGATGGTTTTGCAGTTTCTCATCACATTTAAAACGCAGTATTTTAGACCCTCCCCGACAGACATGTGAAGTTGAAGTAGTGCTGAATATGTCATTGGTCGAGGCTGCCTTCTTCCTGGAGGCAGCCTTGTGGCAGGGCTTAGTCAAATGGTTTTAAATTTGTTTAGCAATTAAAATACCTACTTTCTGAAAGGTAACATAATAAAAATCCCAGCAGGCAGTTTACACACTAACATAAAATTTGATGTCTTATGCTGATAGAGATGATCAAGATGTACATCTCTATTAGCACTTGTATAATTTATACATTTTGAAGCCAATACTTTGGCCACCTGATGCGAAGAGCTGACTCATTTGAAAAGACTCTGATGCTGGGAAAGACTGAAGGCAGGAGAAGGGGACGGCAGGGGATGAGATGTTCCATAGCATCACTGATTCAATGGACATGGACTTGGGCAAACTCCAGGAGATACTGAGGGGCAGGAAGGCCTGGCGTGCTGCAGTCCATGGGATTGCAAAGTGTCAGACACAACTTAGCGACTGAACAACAACAACAATTACGCATACATGGTAAAGTTCATAGATTTAGCCCACCTAGTGTATACAGTACAGAAAGAGTGGACCAAACTCTTCTTTCAGGACAACTTAAATCCCATTTCAGCATAATTGATAGAGAAGTCAAATGGAACACAAACCTTTGAGTGGAAGAGATGGAGTTACCAAAACCCCTGGTGGTCCTGGGTGCCCTCGGTCTCCAGGATCTCCCTGAAATCATTCATTCATTCACTTTTCTTAGAAATATTAATATTCTTCTCCTGTTTCCTGGCACTAAGTAAATATTAGAAGGGCCAAGAGTACATTTGTATAAGAAATAAAGCTTGTAGGCCTACCAGAGAAATAAATAACTCATGATGTTCTAAGAGGAACAAATTTAAGTAACCTCCTACCTATAAGCAGAAGTAAACAACCAGCTAACAAAGTTCTCCCTAAAGAAAAATATATCCGAATTCCAAAAATGATTCCATGCCCATAGATTAGATACCTCTGAAGCCATGGAATTTCTTTATCTATAATAAGCATTAATGTCTAATTTGGCACTCTAGGACAAATGGTTTCTTTGCCTATAGCATCTGAACCTACGCTTTTTTTTTGCAGCAAATTTTGTCCCTCCTTAATTGTGTCATCTCAATGCCACCATGGCTTGTCCCACACAAGTGCTGAAGGTGAGGCCAGAGGTTACAAAGGAAAGAATAACTGTAGTGACGGTCAAAGCAAAGTTCTCCACAGGTCCCTCTGTTGTGAATCATGATACTATATGATCCCTAAGGAATTTTTGAAACTTTCAGTACTTTTCATCTGCTTCAAAAAGATCAATTCACAAATGTAAAATATAATAATTACAACATGCATTAAAATAATATATGCAAAACAGACATTTAAAAAATGATATTTTGAAATACTTTAAAAAATAAATTAGATAGCATAAGGGATATAAGCTATTATTAGATTGTACTCAAATAGGCTCACTTTTTTACCTTTGGGCCAAGAAATCCAAATGACCCAGGATCTCCAAACAGTCCTGGTTCCCCCTACAAGTAACAAAAAGCATGCCCTTTTTAAAAAAAAAAATGTGATTATGACATTTTATCTCATTGACAAATTATCTCATTCTCATTTTATCTGAATGACACATGCTCCCTGAGATTCTATATAAAATCTTAACACTGTTTTAGGTTGCATCAGAG
The DNA here is from genome assembly GCF_029378745.1 of Bos indicus. Lineage (NCBI taxonomy): Eukaryota > Metazoa > Chordata > Mammalia > Artiodactyla > Bovidae > Bos > Bos indicus. The sequence goes on from NC_091761.1 coordinate 115,213,333, forward strand.
AGTTTTGTGCTCTAGTTTTTGCACCCACAGCAAAATTATATAATTTATAAAATAAATGTGTTTCCTCTACTGTGTATGAGTCTGTATGTCCTGGTGCAACTTTTGAATGATACTGAATTGCATCTACTAATGAAAATGTATTTATCATCTCTGTAATGGTATACATTTACCTTTAATCCTGGAAAACCTGGAGATCCATAGGAACCAGGGTCCCCCTAATAAATTCACAAAAATCAACGCAAGCAAAGTTAAATAAAAATACATAAACCAATTCAGTAAATCATTTTTCCCCTTATGAGATTGCTTTTGGGATTTTTAATCATGCCTACAAAGATAACTGAATAAAGGAAATAAACATAAAAGAGATTCCATTTCTTTACAACATTTGCTATTTTAATTACTCTTTAATATTATTAAAAAAAATCATGTCCTCTCCAGTGATATAAATTAAGAATATAGTTTTGTTGTTTGTATTGCTCTTCCACTTTAATTTATTTAATGTAATGCTTTCACTGAGCTAAATACCTTTGAATCATTGCAATATAATTTGTCTGGAGATTAATAGTTGCTCTATGCATTATCAGCAATAAAAATTACTATGGAAGTTAATATTGCCTCATTAAGTACTAAATCTGGAGTCAAATAAACTCAGTGTCCATGGCTGTTGGGGTCTGGCCTTCATCGTGACTCTGTGAATGGGGATCCCATTAGTGACAGGTATGGAGATGTTGAGGCCTGATGCTGTACTTTTTTTTTCTAGCTACTATCCATAGATCAGTACTTTCTTTTGTCAAATAGGCTTAACTGAACAATTCCAAGCTACAATCACACTGACACTGAGCCAGTGAGAAAATGTCATGATCCCATTTTTGTTATTGTTTAGCTCTAAGTTGTGTACAACTCTTTGCAACTCCATGGACTGCAGCTCGCCAGGCTTCCCTGTCCTTCACTACCTCCCAGAGTTTGCTCAAACTCATGTCCATTGAGTCAAGGATGCCATCCAACCATCTCATCCTCTGTCACTCCCTTCACGTTTGCCCTCAGTTTTTCCCAGCATCAGGGTCTTTTCCAATGAGTTGACTCTTCACATCAGGTGGTCAAAGTATTGGAGCTTTAGCTTCGTATCAGGCCTTCCGATGAATATTCAGAGTTGATTTTCTTTAGGATTGACTGATTTTCTTTAGGATTGACTACTATTGATCTCCCTGTAGTCTAAGGGACTCTCAAGAGTCTTCTCCAACACCACGGTTCAAACGCATCAATTCTTCAGTGCTCAGTCTTCTTTATGGTCCGTCACTCACATCTGCATATGACTACTGGAAAAATCAGAGCTTTGACCATGATCCCATTACTTCCTGCCAATTGTCCCATCTTTTGCTTGCCTGTTTTATCCAAATGATGTGCACAGAAGGGATGCTCTGGGACCTTTAGCTATCACACAATTCTTGCTGAGCAAGACAGTACTCCTCTTTGAGAAAATCTCCACTTTTGAGCTCTCAGAATTATTGATTGAATCTTATAAAAATGTGAAAGAGAAATGCCTCCAAACTCACTTAAGTTCAAGAGAGCAGGAAGGAGCCTTACCCGAGGTCCTGGAAACCCAGGAATCCCTTTCTCTCCTTTTCTCCCAATACCAGGCTCTCCCTTAAAGACATAACAACGTTTAGAGGGGTTTAAGCAACTATATTTCAGCAATATGGAATGCAAAAACAAAATAAGAAATAAAAATTACTGCCATCAACTTAAAGAAAATGAATATTTTGGAATAGTATTCCTACATGATTATGATAAAATAGTGAAAAATTCTAGTAACAGATCAGCATTTAAAGCAAGGATAATAACCAAGTAAAATTTTTAAAAATGAAGATAGTACATCATACAAATTTTTTTAACATTATTTGAATAAATTACCCTGGGTCCCGGTGGTCCAGGAAGTCCAGTCATTCCAGGCATTCCTTTAATACCCTAAAATTTACAAAGAATATAATCTGCTTACTCTTATTTAACATACTGAATTACACCTGTTTCAGAAATTACCTCTTTCAACAATTGTTCTCCTAACCTTTTAATAAAGGATTACCCTTCAACTGTTGCTAATTAACAACTAAGATCCAAGGGCACCTTTAAACCTGACACTCTTCAGGCTGGTTCTCTGTGAGAGTGTAGCCTCATGGGGCGTGGAGGAGGGGCGGTGGGGAGGGAGCCACCATGGAACCAGGGCAGGAGATGCAATATAACTGTTGAGAGGAGAGGCTCATTTTGAACAACATAGTGAAATTGAATCCAGTGACTGAAAACTGATAGGAGAATTTGCACGTGGCATCATAACATCAGTGCTGGAGGCTGACAAAGGAATTAACATTTGCCAAGAGTCTATTATGTATGCAGCTGTCACCTTTTCAATTACCCAAGCATCAGATCCATATGTAACATCTAAAGGACAACTGGATTTCCAGTGGTCTTTTCAGCCACCATATCAAAGACACGAATGGGGAACTAGATCCTGGAGGACATGTCACCATTTGCAGCCCAAGCTAGGTCTGCAACTCAACAGCTGGGTATACTTGAGAACACTGGTAAACCTTCCCAAGCCTCCTTTTTTCAGCTCTGTATAGTGGAGCTAATAATAGTAACAATCGGTGAAGTCTTGGGATGGAGGCAGTGTGGCACGTAGGTACTCAGCTCTTTGCTGGCATGGGAACGTGTTCAGAAAACGTCAGCTATCAAAGTATCATATGAGTTAAGAATTACCTTTTCTCCTTTATAGAGACCAGAATCAGGTGGCTGCACCAACAGAGTGGGCCCCGGAGAACCTTGTTGGCCAACCTCACCCTTTAAAAAAAAAAAATCAAGATAATAAGAATGCCATTTTTAACTTTATTTTGAACTGAAATTTGAAACAAAGAAGCTTTTCATAACTGTGATATAATGCTTATAATCCTGTGTAACATGTATCATGGATTTAAAATAAAAAACTTGGCAAATATGTCACTGAATTTTAAATGTTTATTGTTTTTCATAAATAATACGTACTTATTGTTAAAAATGAATTAAAAAAATAAAAGTGATCCATAATCCTACTATCCAGAGACAATATTTATGAAAACTTTGGTACAGTTCTTTTGGTGTGCGTGTGATTGTATATGTTTGTGTATATACACATGTATACATATACATATATGTGCATAATATGCATGTGCACACACGTGTATATGTGACTAAATGGTGTGTTAAACATATTAAAATATATTATAAAACTAGTAAAACTATATAATGTCATTTAAATATAGAATACAGTTTATATTTTTATATTTTATTAAAATGTTAAGTCATTTAATATATTTTACAACAATATTTTTTGTACATTTTCCTATTATACTAGAAATTCTTTTAAAAAAAACCTGATTTTCAACACCTATGCAATAATCTGTCATAATAATATATTATCACTTACTGAGTTATTCCACTTTGGTTTGACTTAGGTTATATCTAGTTCATTAATATATTTTACATCTCTTTGTAGGAAATCATGAATCAAAAGTTTTCATTTGGGTCATTAGAGATGTTCTCTACAAGAAAAAAATGTTCCTTGGATTGGTTTTGCCACAATACAACCAAAACACACCCTTAATTAGAAGATAGTTATTTCATACTTTTCTAAATATTTCTAATATTTTGCACCTGGAATTATCTTCCCTCTTGTGTTAAAAACAGGTGATAGGTCAGGTTGTCACCTGTGTGTAGAAATAGGCCCTTACTAGACTGGGATCCTTTAGGCAAGTTTCTTAAAATCTCCTTATCCTTAACTCCTCAAAATCTTTCTCTCTTTCTCTGTGAAATGGGGAATATAATACTGCCTGCCTCAAAGTATTCTTTTATTGAATAGATAATGCACATAAAATGCTTATTACTTTCTGCAAAGTAAATGAAAAAATATAACCAATAATTCAATTCCCACCCACACCTGGGAAACTATAGAGAACCAGGAGGTTAGGGATGTGGGTTCAGTTTGTTTCTCTTGATGTGCCCTAGTGCCTGACACAGTGAGGGTGTAGCAGCCATCCTAGTGGCGTCTGTTGCATGAATAAGTAATTGAACAAATGCATAAACACTGTGTATTTGCTTACTTAATAAATACATAATATGGATTGGTAAGATAACGATACTTATTCCTGTAACTGGAATAAAACTACAAAACCCATATAGGCTGGCAAGCAAGGAGCCTCTTCCAAATGTTGGTCATGCTACTGGTTCTTTTTTATAATGTTGTGACAGTACTGTATATTCATTTAAGTCAAAAGTACAGAAAGATAAATTATAAAGAACAAAATGTAAATGATCCATAATCATATCCCCTATGAAAACATGAGTAACAACCATTTAGGACAGTCTGCTCTAAAAATGGAGTGGGCAACATGGTCTTGGGCATTGTGAGAGCTCTGCACCAACATTTCAAAATTATGCCTTTATTTACTTAACAATCCAAAAGAAATTTTTAAAAGCGTATAGTGGATAATTTGAACAGCCACCTCACAGTCAAATATTTCCACGTTACCCCACTCCAGTACTCTTGCCTGGAAAATCCCCTGGACAGAGGAGCCTGGCAGGCTGCAGTCCATGGGGTCACTGAGGGTCAGACACGACTGAGCGACTGCACTTTCACTTTTCACTTTCGTGCATTGGAGTAGGAAATGGCAACCCACTCCAGTGTTCTTGCCTGGAGAATCCCAGGGACAGCGGAGCCTGGTGGGTTGCCGTCTATGGGGTCGCACAGAGTCGGACACGACTGAAACGACTTAGCAGCAGCAGCAGCAGCATAGGAATAATGGCCTGAGTTTGCAAACACATGCAACTGTGTTGGTGCTGACTTCTCTAACTTGGCAATGCTTCCTCACTGTGTGAGGTTTCTCAAAATGGGGTGCACAGGTTTAGGGGTTCTGACAAACATATTCCAAGTTTGGAAAACATTGTTTTCATCTATTTTTCACCCAGTCATTTCTCTAAGTTAGTGGTTCTCAAGATTGGGAGTGGGGGGGCATGGAGAGGGAGGGGAGAGTTTGGATGTGCTTCCCTTCAGGAACATTTGGCAAGAGCGTTTGACATATTTGGTTGTCACAATGAAGCGGAAGGAATCTTACCAACATCTAGTAGGTAGAGGCCAGGGATGCTGCTAAACATCCTACTTTGCACAGGACAGCCCCATGATAATACATTAGTATTGTGAAGGTTGAGAAATCCTACTCTACATGTAGATTTTAATAATTTTTGTTGTTGTTCTGGTTTTACAAAGTTGAGCTTAGCCCTTTGTCACCTGCACTTTCTGCTTAGCATTGCTCTTCCCCACATCATGATGTCTTCCAATATATTTTTGGCAAGTGTGTCCTTCTGTTAAATGGATGTACAGTAACTTACCCAACCATGCTGGGACCCCAAGAGAGGGGGGATCAGGTCTGTCGCACTAAAGCCCCACCCCCAGCACCAAACCTAGCCTGGCACAGGGTGGATGCTCAGTGTCTTTTTACGCAGAGTTGTTGAAAGAGCTGCTCACCAGAGACTACCCTGATGGTCCAGTGGTTAAGAATCTACTTTACAACCCAGGGGATACAGGTTCGATCCCTGGTTGGGGAACTAGCATCCCACATGCTGGAAGCAACTAAGCCTGCAATCTGCGACTACCGAGCTCGCAAGCCTCAGTCTGCAACTACTGAACCCATGAGCTGCAGTGAAAGATCCCACATGACAAAACCACAATCCCACATGCTGCAACTAAGACCCAACACAGCCAAATAAATAAATATTTTTTTAAAAGAGCCCTTCACCAACTCTTAAACACTGCAGATTGCTTCTAGATGAACAGCCACCATAAAGCACTTTGCTGAAGCTTGTCCTTATTTAGTGTCCTACTTCAGCAGAAAGGACTATAAGTATGAGGGGTGGAGGGAGTGGAAGAATGTGTGGCTAAATGCCTTGGATTGCAGCTGTTTATGTTTTTACTTATGTGTGAAGTTTCAGATTCTGATGAAATTTGTAAAATTAAGTCAAACAAATCTGTAATTAAACATAATTGTTACTCTGGATGCATTCCCAGAATCATTCCATCTCTTTAGCCTAGGAGGAAGTGTGTCATATAAATTAATTTGAATTTACTATTAGATTTTGTCAGAACTGTCACTCTATGGCCAAGGGTAAGGGTAACTTAATAAGTCAGTGAAGACAAATCCTTGGCCACAAAAGTGGGCAGTGATGAGAGGATGAACACAGGTTAAGTGATAATCAGAACAGCCTCCTAGACACGGGCAGTTCATGCATTTTAACACCTGCTCCTCCATGCAAAATGGGACTCTTACCGGGTCTCCCATTTGCCCCTTTACTCCCACGCCAGGATTACCCTGGAAAAGAAAACAAAACAGAAACTCATTGCCTTTGAATATTAAAGAATAACTACAAGCAAGTAAGACTTCTGGTTAGGTAATTTGTTGAAGTGTTAAATAGGGCTTCCCCAGTGGCTCGGTGGTAAAGAATCTGCCTGCAATGCAGGAGACCTGGGTTCGATCCTTGACTTGGGAAGATCCCCTAGAGAAGGAAATCACAACCCACTCCAACTCCAGTATTCTTGCCTGGGAAATCCCATGGACAGAGGAGCCTGGGGGGCTGCAGTCCATGGCATCGCAAAAGAGTCAGACGTGACTAAGTGACTAAACAACGATTTATTAAATACTCTGGGAATTTTAAAAAGAGGGAAGACATGATTCTGACAAACATCAGTGGTCAGTTGTCTTGTTGGACATGGACATTACTTGTGTATGTGACTCATGGCTGCCTACCTTTAAGCCTGGACTCCCAGGGGGGCCTGGAGGTCCCTAAATCAACAGCAAAAACACACAAATCACTCATCAGTCACAGAAATCTGAACGTGTCCTTGTTGGGTGTCCCAAGCTCTTCTTTAGGAAACCCTTAATTTTGAAACATGCACAATGGACTTCCTACCACAGCTGGGCTGCTTGTCCCCCACCCCAATGCCACCACCAGGGGGGATCTGTGCTTCAGAATGGACTCGCACTCATAATGGTGGGTGTGCGCTGATTCATCAGGTCTCACAAAGGACCCACCTCTGCCTGACCCAAGACTGCAATTCTGCTTTCTTCTGCTTTATTTAAACGTCAAGTCGGGGCTTCTAGAGGAACAGCATCAGCAATGCGGTACTTACTGCTAACCCAGGCTCTCCTGGGTACCCCGCTGGGCCTGCTGGGCCTCTCACTCCCCTTGATCCCTAAACAAGAGAAAAATCAATGCCTTTGTTACTAAAAACTATAAGCACTGTTCTTGCAACAGCTGCATGTAATCCCAGGTAGATAAAGACCTAGGAGAAGTCAGTTCTAGACACACCTGCCCTCCTGAGTGGTCCTGGACAGCAGCCCTGACACAGCTGGGAAAAAGGCACAGAGCAGGAAGGGAGCAGTGCTCAGGTGGGGGTGCCTGACCCCTACATTTGAGACTAAATTAAGACCCAGAGATCAAAGAAAACTTGTTCTACATATAACTTTAATAGACATCAAGATGCTTTTAATTGCCAGGAGAAATAATAAACTCGGATATGCAGATGACACCACGCTTATGGCAGAAAGTGAAGAACTAAAGAGACTTTTGATGAAAGTTAAAGAGGAGAGTGAAAAAGTTGACTTAAAACTCAACATTCAGAAAATAAAGATCATGGCACCCAGTCCCATCACTTCATGGCAAATAGATGGGGAAACAGTGGAAACAGTGAGAGACTTTATTTTGGGGGGCTCCAAAATCACTGCAGATGGTGACTGCAGCCATGAAATTAAAATACTCTTACTCCTTGGAAGAAAAATTATGACCAACCTAGACAGCATATTAAAAAGCAGAGACATTACTTTGCCAACAAAGGTCCATCTACTCAAAGCTATGTTTTTTCCAGTGGTCATGTATGGATGTGAGAGTTGGACTGTGAAGAAAGCTGAGGGCTGAAGAATTGATGCTTTTGAACTGTGGTGTTAGAGAAGACTCTTGAGAGTCCCTTGGACTGCAAGGAGATACAACGAGCCCACCCTAAAGGAAATAGGTCCTGAATATTCATTGGAAAGACCGATGCTGAAGCTGAAACTCCAATCCTTTGGCCACCTGATGCAAAGAACTGACTCATTGGAAAAGACCCTCATGCTGAGAAAGATTGAAGGTGCGAGGAGAAGGGGACAACAGAAGATGAGATAGTTGGATGGCATCACCAACTCAGTGGACATGAGTCTGAGTAAACTCCGGGAGTTGGTGATAGACAGGGAGGCCTGGTGTGCTGCAGTCCATGGGGTCACAAAGAGTCGGACACGACTGAGTGACTGAACTGAACATTAAATTAAAATATTAATGTAGTTATACTCTATTCTTTCAACATGCCTAAAGGATCAACGTGAATAGGAATGTCCCCAATTCAAGATCAAGACAATTCAGCCTTAAACAATTTTCTGGAACATGTTAAGTTGTGGCATGATACACAAATTCACAAGGAAGGGTAATAGCGGGGCAGTTCTAGAAGTATGAACAGAGGCACTCTGTTCTCCAGCTCACCCTGCCCACATCCGATGATTTGTGAGCATGCAGTGGCATTCCTCTCTCCTAGAGGATGAACTGCTACTTATTTTAACATTGATACTGAGGTATCTCATTGAAAACATTGCAATGAGCTTCCGGAGTAGGAAGAGAACCAACCTGGGAAATAATCCCATCAACAGCCAGAAGTAACCAAATGAAATTACGGTGAACCATTAGGAGGCAAAATTGCTTTCCGCTTTCGTCTTGTGAACACTGATGAATTGGAACAAGTCTAATCACTGAATTACAAATTCCAGGAACATGAGGATGGTGAAAAATATTAAACACAATATACAATTACTGATTCAGCAGGCAAAAATTGCTTTCACTGGACATATATGATTTAGGTAGTTTCAAAGAGGTATATTTTCCTAAAAGTGACTGTGGCTACCTGAGCAATACCAAATGGTCACTGCAAGACAGAAGAGGCAGAGAAGCAGGAGCCAGCTGAGATTCAAGGATGGCCCCTTGAGCCTGTGATCAGTGCAGTCACAAAGGGCCTTGTGTTTGATTTAAAGCTCTGCTGTCATCATCTTGAAATTTGTAATAATTTTTGAACAAGAGACCTACATTTTCATTTTGCACCGAGCGGGCCCTGCAAATCTAGGTAACCTGTCTTGCTAGTGGGGACCTACTAACCTACTAGTGGGGACCATAGGTTATTTGAGGAGCAAACGGAAGCTCAGGGCCTGCCCCAAGGACTTACTGGTGAGCCGGGAGGTCCTGGGTCCCCTCTGTCGCCCTGCAACAGTAGCGGTACAACGCATTAGAAGAGCAACACTGTTCCCCTCAAACACACAGGACATGAAAGAAGAAACACACACACGCAGGAATTATCTGGACAGTCTGTGCAGTTTGCTCAGTTTGTCAGCACAGAACAGACAGCTGTGGATAGAGCTCTGTGGAGGCGCTTTCCTGGTTTTAGTCTTAAGCCCCGAACTGCACTTCTACTCATTCAAAACCAACCAACACCAGGGAAAGGTGTGAGGACGTGAAGGTGTGAGGACGTGGAACCATTTGCAGGGCGGGAATAGAGATGGCAGCGTACAGAACGGACACATGGACATGGGAGGGGAGGGTGGCACGAACTGGGAGATCAGGACTGAGATATATTCACTACCAGGCGTAAAAGAGATAGCTAGGGGGAAGCTGCCGTAACCACAGAGGCTCAGCTTGGTGCTCTGTGATGACCTGGAGGGGAGGGATGGGAGGCGGGGTGGGAGGGTAGGCCCCCGAGGGAGGGAATATGTGTACATATGGCTGATTCCCTTTGTTGTACAGTGGAGGCTAACACAACATTGTAAGCAACTATACTCCAATAAAAATAAATTATGAATTTTTTAAAAGAGGATTTCATCTTTCATTTCTAAATCCTCACTTGAATGGTTCCATTTCATCAGCGTTTAACCATCTCTCCTGATTGGCAGAGCTTGGCTGCCTTAACGGACACTTTGTTATCACCCCAGAGCAGGTGTAAAGGGAATTTGTGTTGCAATTCTCTCACACCTGTTTTGTGCTCATCTACCGTTTCGTGACTCTGTCCTGAGACTTTACCTACTTTTAAAAAATCAAGGAGTGTATATTCTCTTGAATATGGGCTTCCCCCCCGCCCCCCCCCCCGCAAAATGTAAAATACATTGTAAAACATTCATACGGTAAAATTTAATATTTCAATCATTTTTAAGTGCACAGTTCTGTGGCATTAAATACATTCATCATGTTATATAACCATCACCAGCTTCCATTGTCAAAACTTTTCATTTCTTCAGTGGAAACTTTGTACCAACTAAATATGAGCTGCCTAGTCCTCCTCCCTCCAGTCCCTGACAAGCACCATTCTGCTCCCCAACTTTATGAATCCAACTACTGTAAGAACCTCCTCTAAGTGGAAATCACCCCTTTGTGTCCTTTTTTGACCGGTTTATTCCACTCAGCATAATGACCACAGGGTTCATCCATGTTGTAGCATTCCAAAGGAAATCTCAGGCCATGTGTTTTCTGCATGGGTTTACCTGTATGGAAAAAAATTCATTTGAAATCCACCCTGATCATAGCACTTACCTGCATACCTTTAGTGGCACCTAAAATGAACACTGAATTTCCTTTTTCTCCTTTTTCTCCAGGAAGGCCCTGAAAACAAAATATTCACTTGAGAGAGGAAAAGAGCATATTACTATTTCTGTATTTTCTTTAGCAACTGAAATATTACCAATAAAATTACTGTTATAATCATATTTCACTAGTGGAGATTATTTTATTCTCATTATTATTATCATCCTCAGTTACTCATATATACTTATTTAATATTTGCTTAAGATTAAGGAATCTCCTAAGATGGAATATCTACTAATATATTCATAAACATATTACAAATATTTATTATACATTATAAATACATTATATATTTATATAGGTTATACATAATGCTAATATATTTATAGCTATTTGCTTATTATTCAGCAGAAAAATTGCATTTTTCCTTACAACATAATGTATATAGTACTTGGATTATTCTTATAAGTAAATAACATTGAAGTTGTCAGTTAATAATTTATGCCCCAGAAATAGCAAAAAAATTATTTTATCCATTTAACTATTTGTATTCAAAACAGAGCTTAGGTACCTTTTAGATTAGCTTTTTTAAAAAAATAACCTGTTTCTTTTAGAAGGTTTTTGCATGTAGCTGCAAGTTTGTTTACTTAGAGTAATTTTTAAAAGTGATCAAAACACCTTAATGTACTTTCACCCCAAAGTTTCCCTATTTAATATCTTAATGTCCTGCTACTGCTACTGCTAAGTCACTTCAGTCGTGTCCGACTCTGTGCGACCCCATAGATAGCAGCCCACCAGGCTCCCCCGTCCCTGGGATTCTCCAGGCAAGAACACTGGAGTGGGTTGCCATTTCCTTCTCCATCTTAATGTCCTACTTAATATCTTAATACATCATAAGTTGGTTGCTCAGTCACTCAGTCGTGTCTGACTCTTTGTGACCCCTTGGGCTATAGCCTGCCAGGCTCCTCTGTCTATGGAATTTTCCAGGCAAGAATATTGGAGTGAGGTGCCATTATATCAAATTTCTATGAAGCACATACAGGTTTCAAAGTTAATACCTGTTAGGAGAGTGTTTGACTTTGCTTCCAAAAGGAGATAACTAGAGTTTCGTGGTAAATTACACCATCAGTTTCCTTGAGACATCAGATTCGCTTATACAGACAAGTGTTGCTTCTCACAGTTCCAATATGTGTGTTTCAGTTCCACAAATAAGTTATATCACACCAGTCCTCCAACCAGTGGCTTCAAATTTCAGTTACCATTGTGTATTAACTGAGTCAACGCATAAAACACAAACATCACTGCTAGCTCAATGGTCCACAGATCGCTATATAAGTAACCGGTGAATCAAGATCACCAGCTGATCCTATCACTCCTCTCAAAGTCTACCAGTGCCCAGTCACTAACATCTGTTAGCTCACACAGAGACAGCGAAGTGTGTAGCTGTGTTGCCCCCTGCTTCCCTCCCAGTGACACACCCAAGTGACATTTCATGAAAATAAGTCATTGACAGAGAGGACTGGCCAACAAAGATGAAAAGGGAGTGAAAAACGCTAATACTGGAGGCGAAATTCAAACAGAATGTAAGTGGCGTTATGGGAAAAAGAGCCCTTGTGAGAGTGCTGTCACTACTGTCATTCAAGCCAGAGGAATTCAGCGAAGATAAACATATCCACGCAAAAGAAGGAAGCGGCTGTGACCAAAAGAATGAAGACGTACCAGAGGAAGTGACACAGACAGAAGAACCTCATGTTACAGAAACTCTTAGAGATATTTCACCACACTGGAAGCTGGTCCAAACTTGGAAAAGAGGGTGATATTCACCAAAGCACAGAAAACCCCTCCACTTCATGTCCTAAGTTACAGGACCAGGAGAAGGCAAGCCCAATTCAAACTGTCTTTGACAAGTTTTTACGAAGAAAGAAAACCCTTTAATTCTCAATGTTTCTAATGTTTTAGATTATAATGTGATAAATAAATATTAAGTTTTAAAATTACCCCTATATATTTATGATGTTTTAATGAGATATCTTAAAGGTCATGGAATAACAGTAATTTTCCCATTGGATGTTAAGGTTGCTTTGTGTGCCTTCGGATTGCATGCCATTATTAAAGTCTCAACTCCTGTGCAAAGTGAGGACCGCCCATGTATAAAATGGGTCAAGGGAAAAAAAAATCACTTTACAAAGAGACCATTATGACAAACTTCAGTACTGTGATCAGAAGAACCTGCTGTGTTAAAGCTAAAATTGAGAATCCTGCTCTCTTGAATGTTCATGGACGCTCAGTAGAATGCGGTGTGATCCAATTTGAAGATCTTAAGAAATGTGCATTCACCAGACTGCACTTGCATATTCAAGGGGTTGAGTTTGAAAATAAATGGTGGTTGAGAAGCTTAACCATGGAAGTCAGTTGTGTTACTTGATACCACAAGAAAAAGGTGACTATGGAAATTCTTTTTTAAGTTCTGTGTTCAGACCATTTCCACTAGCATCTGGAACAAAAGGAAAATGCATAGAAGAAAGTAAGATGACTGGTGGTGATGAGAAAACCTTTTATAAGGAATTGTGGGTGATGATATTTAATTAGGGAAGCAGAAAGGCTGAAAAACAGCCACAGAAAATCAGTTTTGAAAGGCCTAATCATCTCCAGTCTTTAAGTGAGAAAAGAGAGAAATGGGATATACGTGGTAGAGGAAAGAGTCATTCTTACTAAAGTTATATTTAAATAAAAGCGCAAACATTTGAAGGAAATAAAAACCACTAAGAGCAGTAAAGGCCTCTTAAGTGCTGGATATTGTCAACTATTTCTGAACCCCCACTCCAAACTCCTGTCATTTATTTATTTATTTTGCATAATGGGGGCTAGAAAGCTAAACACTACATTTCCCAGACTGCTTTGCAGCTGGCTGTGAAGTAGGGTCCACCTGGGAGATGTACTTCTGAGATTTGGGAGGCAGAAATGAACAAAACATCCTCTTCTGGTACTGTTGATGCTGCCAAGCAGGAAGGTAGAAACCTAAGTGTTTGTTGGTGTCTTGAAGTGGGGATAAGAGGTAGTGGTTGAGGTGCAGGAGCGGCTTCTAACTTCTGGATCTCAGCTATGTGTGAGCCCCTGAAATCTTGCAGTGACCCCAGAGTTTTAATCCTCCAACTGTTATATTAAGTGCCAAATTCCCTGTATTAAATTCCTTTCTGTTTGAAATACCTAGAGGGGTTTAAGTGGCTGCAGTGAACCCTGAAGGATAAACAACCTCAGTTTTGCTAACCGGCCTCCCTTCCCCTACTATCCATTCTCTATCCAGCAACCAGAAGCATCTTGGTAGAACATCAGTCAGATCAGATCACTTCCTTCCTTAAAACCATCCAGTGTCTTCCCATGTCATGGAAAAGAAAACCCAGCTTCCTTCCACAGTCTACAAGGCCCCATGTCAGCTACTGAGAGAGCTGTCATGTCAACTCTCTGTTCTTATCCTCCAGTCACCCCCATCTGTTCACCAGGCTCCTGGGATACTTGTAATAACTCTGTTTCTTGAACACATCAATTCTGTTCCCACTGGAGGCTCTTTTCACTTGATTCCCACTAAAATGAGCTGTGGCTCTCTTACTGGGGGCCCTCGTGGGCCAAGAGCTCCTCTTTCTCCTGGAATCCCTGGATCACCTCTTGAGCCATTGTAGCCATCTATGCCAGGTCTGCCTCTGGATCCAGGAGGCCCTGGGTGCCCCTACAGAAAACAAAGTTATAGGTGAGTATTTTTGCAAGAATATAAAGATTGAAGGCAGGAGGAGAAAGGGACGACAGAGGATGAGATGGTTGGATGGCATCACCGACTCAATGGACATGAGTTTGAGTAAACTCCGGGAGTTGGTGATGGACAGGGAGGCCTGGCGTGCTGCAGTCCATGGGGTCACAAAGAGTCGGACATGACTGAGCGACTGAACTGAACTGATCATAACAAAACGGTTATGCAATATGGATACCCAGATTATGGCCTTTATGACTCACATGTTGTTCAGTTTTGTGAATCTTCCTTTCCCACCCACAAATACTATGTAGTACAGTGCATATGTGCATGCTGAGTCACATCAGTCATGTCCGACTCTTGGGACTCCTTGCGACCTCATGGACTGAACCCTGCCAGGCTCCTCTGTCCATTGGATTCTCCAGGCAAGAACACTGGAGTGGGTTGCCATGCCTTCCTCCAGGAGATCCTGACCCAGGGATCGAACCCATGTCTCTTATGTCTCCTGCACTGGCAGATGGGTTCTTTACCCCTGGCACCACCTGGGAAGACATAAATTTATTTTCATACACTCTAATTTAAATTCATTTAGTTTGGAGTATTTTCAGAGATTTGGGAGGAAATCTTCCTTGAAATCCTCAGAAAGACTCTAATGAATTATAACTGTCGCCAAATACCTTTCTCTTCTTTCCTTTGATTTTCACATTAGAAATGAGAGCTTTAAGCCCACTCCCACCATTAGGACTCACAGCTAATAAAAAATTTCATAATGAGAATAAATTTATTTCCAGAAAATTATACTTGAGCTGACAAGTATATCTAGCTCATGTTCTAAAATGTTTTTCTCCAATCTGCTTGAAAACCTTGTTCTTCAAGTAAAGTGTTTTGGTCTCAGAGTTATTACACAAAATTGAAATGCATATACCCTGCCATTTATGAAAATAAGAAAATAAAGTTCGCCATTTGCTGTTGCTTTTGTTCAGTTACTATATATCATATAAATAATTAGATCATGTGACTTTAAGGCTTTGATGAGTCTCTTCCCCCCCAAAATGGAGAAAACTTAAGGATACTTACAGGTATCCCATCCAGACCTGGAAATCCAGGAACTCCAGTTGGACCCTAAAATCCCAGAAAATAAAACAAAGATATAAAAGTTACTAAATTATTAGATTAACCAGTTGATTTACTTAAAAGCATTAGTAATTAATGGCTTGCTTTAAAAAAAAACAACCCTTAATGGGCACTGTCATCTACTTTTACATTAAGGAGCTCAAATGCCAACATTTAGAAATCAGCATTGTGTTTCCTTCTTTTTGTACTTGGGAAGCCAACATGGCAGTATCAGTTCAAAGCATACAATACTGGATACTTAGAAATTCAACTTCCTGGAATCTCTTTATCCCAGAGAAACAAAACCTTAAATGTAAACATGGGTAAATGACAGGACTGTTTTTGCACACTTGCACTACAATAAGATCTCAAATTCTCAGCAGAGAATAAAGAATAGTTTTATCTCCATATTATAGCATATTATACAAAGTTTCTAAAGGAATAAGTTCAATCTACATCAATTGATATGGAGTGATTTCCAAGCCATGTGATTGAGTGGAAAAAGAAAAGACTCAGCATGATACACATAATATCATTTAGGTTTTTGAAAAAGTCATAAAGAAAACCACTCCTCACTGGATACATTCATGCTTTTTCATATCATTTTATTTATTTATTTTATCTGGGATTGTGCTGGGTCTTTGTGCTGCACAGCCTCTTCTCCAGCTGTGGCGAGTGGGGATAACTTTCTAGTTGTCATGCTCGGGCTTCTCATTGCGGTGGTTTCTCTTGCTGTGGAGCATGGACTCCCCGGATTGTGGTCTTCAGCAGATGCGGCTCCTGGACTCTAGGGCACAGGCTCAGTGGTGCACGGGCTTAGTAGCTCTGTGGCATGTGGGATCTTCCCAGATCAGGGACCAAACCCGTGTCTCCTGCATTGCCAGGCGGATTCTTCACCACTGAGCCACCGGGGAAGCCTGACATGCTCTTCTCTTTAAGTATCTAGAAAACATCCAGAGAGGCATGCTCCTCTGGAAAGGGGGCTAGAAATAAGGGCTGAT
The DNA here is from genome assembly GCF_029378745.1 of Bos indicus. Taxonomy (NCBI): domain Eukaryota; kingdom Metazoa; phylum Chordata; class Mammalia; order Artiodactyla; family Bovidae; genus Bos; species Bos indicus. The sequence goes on from NC_091761.1 coordinate 115,229,851, forward strand.
TATACAAGAGGGGTTCAGGCTTAATTTTTATAAGGTGCAAATAGGTACTACTTGTGATTATACCAAAAAAAAAAAAATGTGGTATAGCAACGCTGGTGAGTGGTTAATGAGCCTTTCACTTAGGAAGAGGCTTACCTTGTCACCTACGTCACCTGCTGCTCCAGGACGGCCACTTTCACCTTTCATCCCTTTCTCCCCTGGGATCCCAGTGGGTCCCGGTGGTCCCAGGGGTCCAATAGGACCCTGTGGCCCTGCTGGTCCCGGTTGACCCTAAGAAGAAAGATTAAAAAGGTAAGGGGAGTGGTGAGTGAGCCTTAAGTAGAGTTTTCTAACACAAATATACAGTGACTTGGGTTTACAGAAGACTGCAAAATTAAAGATGGAGCAAATTTTAATAACAGAAGGACAAATGATGAATTAATTGCCAAAAAAGAAAGGAATGTTGTCTTTTTCAATCTGAACCAAAGCTTTACAGTAAATTTGAATCACTGCATGTGCATACACACGCATCTATATACTGATTATAGTCCTCTTATTCTTTTCATTCTGTCATTGAAAATTAAAAATTTATTTGGCTGCATTTGCCATGCATGGACTCTCCAGCCATGGCACAGGAGCTCAGTAGTTGTGGCATGTGGGATCCTAGCTCCCTGACCAGGGATGGAACCCACATCCCCGGCATCACAAGGAGACCTCCAGGGAAGTCCCCTGAAGTAAGTAATTTTTAAATGAAGTCTCATTAACATTATGTTAGTGACACAAGAGTGAGGAAAAACTGCCAGATCTTTCATTTCCTTCAAATGGCTAATGATTTGTCTGCCTTTTTAGAGAGAAACATTTCTTTTTTAGCTGATTTTATCTGCTCTCTTATCCCTAATTTGGAAGCTGGCTCTCCTTGTCACATTATTTTTATGCAATCTAACTTCCTTTCCATGAATGAAAATATCACCTTTTATTTTAGGCAAAGAAGTTTCAGGAACTCAGCTCTCCCCCTGAACACACAGTGGGAATATCTCTGGGACAAAGATGAGAAAAGCTCTGCTCTCTTTAAGCCTGTTCCCCTTTGCATTTAGATGTACTGATGCCATGAATGCATGTTCAGCTACCACAGCAATCTCACAACTCTTTCTATTCTGAAGTAGGCAGGCTGATGTATCTCAGCGTTAGTTTCTCTGATCAGTTTCCAGATGATCATATCTAGCTTCCTCCTTGACATCTCCTTGAATACAATGGTTGTTGTTGCTGGTCGTTCAGTCGTGTCTGTGTGGCCCCTCGGACTGTAACCCTCCAGGCTCCTCTGTCCATGGAATTCTCCAGGCAAGAATACTGGAGTGGGTAGCCATTCCCTTCTTCAGGGGGATCTTCCTGACCCAGGGATCAAACCCAGGTCTCCTGCATTGCAGGCAGATTCTTTACCGTCTGAGCCACCAGGGAAGCCTCAAATACAATGATACCTCTAGCTTAAAAAAAAAATGCAAAATAGAACTTCTAATTTTTCTCCCCAGATCTGATCTTCCATTCACCTTCTCCAGCTCCAGAAAATTAGGGATCACCCTTGTTATTCCTCTTTCTCCCACTCTACATTTAACCCATGCTCAGTTCCTAGCCATTTCACTTCTAAAAGAGATCTGAAGCCTCCCCACCTCACTGTCTGCTGCCTTGCTGCCACACTGGTCCAGCCAGCATCAGTGAGACCTGCACTCTAGGCTCCCAAGTGGTTCTCCAGCTTCCTTTTACCCACTCCTGGCCTTTCTCCAAGTGGCATTAAAGCAGAAATCAGATCATAGCATGGCCCTGCTTTTCAAGTTCTCCTTGCCTTCCCACTGCAAGCAAAATAAACCCCGTGCTCCTCACCTTCCAGGCCTCACAGAGTGTGGCCTCAGATTCCCTTGCGCCCTGTGCTGTGCCCGCCCCACACTCACTGCATCCAGCACGCTGCTCTTATCTGTCCCAGGGCCTCGGTGCAAGCACTTCCTCGAAGGCTCTTTCCCTAGATCTGCACATGACATGAGTCTCTCCTGAACCGCCACCAGTGAAGGAGGATTCTCAGTTCATCCACATCCCCATTAGTCTCCAGCAGGGCACTCGGTCTACTTCCTTCTTAAGATCTTAGCATTTCACATTTTTTTTAACTTTTGGCCCTTCCTCACAGCCTGTGGGATCTTAGTTCCCCGACCAGGGATCGAACATCCCCCCCCTGCATTACAGTCTTAACCACTGGACTACCAGGGAAGTCCCTCACAGTTTTACAATTATGTATTTGCTCATCAGTTCATTGTCTGTTCTCCAATGAGATACTAGTACCATGAGGGTGGGGACATCTGCTCACCATATAAGTCTTCTATCTACCACCTGCCATGGCCTTTGGCTCAGGAATGAATGAATGAATGAAGGGTTCGTGTGGCGGTAACTATGCTCTCAGGCTTGGTGGTCCAGCCTGACCATCCATCCACTCCAGAAACACCCTACCTCGACCCTGGAAAGTGATTTTTGAACTTTGCAAAAAGGAATGCTATCAAATGTAATGTTTATGACATATTCCTTGATTTTATACTTCAAATTTATTTTTATAAAATAACCCATGTATGGGAATTATGAGGCTCTTTGAATGAACTTTAGAATCTAAAGTCAGGGTTTCTAAATGATACTTCCAGCCTCCGCATTCAATCTCTGTCTATAATTTGGTGTGAGCAGAGAGTATCTTAGATTCAAATGTTTTTTAAAATAACTCACTTTGCAGTCTTAAGATAACACCTCTAGATGAGGTGAAGAGAAGCTTTTCAATGAGAAGTTTATAACAGTGAATTCGCCAGTGCAGGGTGATCTGGCCACATGACACCGTGTGCTGTGCACACACATGTCCAGCTGTGTTGTCTAATTCAGATTCAATCCCTGGATTGGGAAGATCCCGTGGAGAAGGGAAGAACACCTGTTCCAGTATTCTTGCTTGGAGAATCCCACACAGAGGAGCCTGGGGGGCTACAGTCTATGGGGTCGCAAAGAGTCAAACATGACTTAGTGACTGAATAACAAAAACCACCAGTGTGCACAGGACCCTGCCCAAGAATGTAGAGCCAGCCTTTGAGTGTGTGGGGCCCAGGGGAAAAAGATTTTTTGAAGAGTCCTATCTACATGAAAATTTGAATCATCTGAAATCAGTGTGTAAGCACCATTCTGGTGACCCAATCTCAGGAATCCTATGAATGAAATCCCACAAGGGGGCGAGTGAGACTGTTCTATTAGGCGGCCACCCTCTTGACACCAGGGCCAGTCATGGGCCCCAGCCCTGAGCATGAGCCCCAGAGCTCCTCATGTGCTCAACCCCCAAAGGATAAACAGAGTGCATCCTGTTGAAACTACTTAAAGCCCAAGCTGGAGCTGCCACTGCCTGGGTACCACTTAAGCGAACTTCCATAACTTTTCTGTCCCTGTGAATGATCCACAGGACTGAAAATGGGGTCTGTCCACTCAGCCAATCCCCTAACACCAAGCTGACCCTGGACTCTATGCTTTCTTCCTCATTCCTTTTTTCATTATTGACAACCTTTAACATCTGCCTACATTTTGTAAGTCAAAATCATACTTTATTCGTACTTTCCCTTCTCTTCATGCATTTTCATTATCATTAGAATAGCTGCTATTCCTTGAGCACCCATAAAAATACTATAAGCTTAGAATTTTCAAGGAAGCTTAAATGTATACATAAGTGTTACAAAAAAGACAACAATAAAATATAAAATCTAATCATATGGGCCCCATCCATTTAGGGGCACTTTGAGGGCGTATCTATTTACTCTAGATATTATACAGTTTCTAAACTACAACCTAAATGTCAGCATAAATAATGACTTCAGCTGACCTTTTCTACGTGTTAATTAATCTCAGTTGGTTTTGGTTAATTACCATAAGGCTCAGGAAATAACTGCTTTTTCGTTAAGTTTGGAAATTATCTGTCTTACATATCATTTATACAAAAAGTTCTAAATTATCTATTGTGGACACTGTACTTTACAAAACCTATGATCTAAAAACAACAAAATGCATGTCTGGACAGAAAAGGGGAACAGAAAGGACAGCCAACTCACTGGCTATAATTCTCTTTAATGTATTTCGCTTTAGACACGCGATGCCGAGTCCAAGCCTAATGGAACTTTGGAAAGAAAAAGAAAAGGGGTGGAAATACTGAGCACAGTGGCAAGAACGATAAAATTGCCTTCAATATAGAAATGTGTCTTGATTGAGAACACGCCAGCTAAAACACCCTTAAACAGAAATACATCGAGCGATGGTAATTTGTATCATTAAATTCTCCGTCCCTCGTTTTGCCACCTCCCCAGCCCTGATCGGTCACACTGACATCCCTGAACAAGGGATGTCAAGCTCCGTTCTTTCACAGACTTCTGTGTCCTGTCCCTGAAGTGCCCCTGCCATGCCCCCCAAGTAATCTCTCACTCCTCCCCTGGAAAAACCCCGCTGTCTGCTACCCTCATCCCACACCCTTCAGAATGAGATGCTTGTCCAAGATGCCTGCGTAATGACACTTCCCATCCACTCCTGTGATCACCTCTTTATCTCTGTGTCCCCAGCCCCACACCCACCAGACCAGAGCTCCTGGCAGAAAGAGTCTAGGTGCCCGAGGCCATGATGCAAGAAAGGCAGAGAACAACATTTAACAAAATCACGTGGTCAGATCGCCCACCCAACCCGAGGGAAGACTGTCCAGGATCTGCTTTCTCCTGGCTCTGAACTGCTGTCCCTGGAAGTGGCTGAGAGTAGGGATGAGGACCTGAGATGACTCCACCCGGGCTGAGCCCTGAACGCTGCCCTGTTGGTGTCTGTGGTTGCTGAGATCTGACATAGGGGTCTTCCTTCAACCACACTAAACTGCACATACAACCCCTACCGTGTAAGTGAAAAATCTAACAGAGAGCATTAAAGGCCTCCCTTCTACGGGATAGACTTTGCGTTTTGTTCTACATGCAGTGCTGTTTTTTTCCTCTTAATCGTTATCTTATTACAGAATACATCTTAAAAAATACTCTAAAACCTTGTATACCAGTATTAAATATGCCAGAAAGCTGTTCACAAAAACTTTCCGAGCACCAATATTTGAAATAGTCATTGTGAGTTTATCTAATCTGAGTAAATCATTTATCCACAGTGATGGAATGATTCCACTTTCATTAAATCACTTCATATAAAAGAAGGGATCACTAAAAGAAAACATGTTTAAAAGAGTTGAGCTTACTAATTTATCAGGCAACACTAAAAGTAACTTCACAATGAATAGACATAAATAAGGGGATGACAGAGGATGAGATGGTTAGACAGCATCACTGACTCAGTGGACGTGAATTTGAGCAAACTCTAGGAGATAGTGAAGGACAGTGCTGCCGTCCACGGGGTTGCAAAGAGTTGGAGGCAACTTAGCAACTGAACAAGACAAGACACTTCCGTAACTACAGAACCATTAAATAATCACAAGAATTTTGCATCTTTAAAAAAAGGTGTTTTTTGTTTTTTTTTTTTTTAAAGAACTATTCCACTCCTGCCCTTGCACTTTTCACCCATGCTAGGCAATGGAGCGTTGCATTTCAGTCACTAGCAAAAAGAAAAAAATGCCCAAGGGAATGAATGGCTGGCTGTCAGAGGTAGGGTCTCTGAATTTTTTCTTTTTTTTTTCTTTCTTTTTTTGCTACTGTGGGTCTGGAATTGCCTCTGTGGTTTATGACCTTCGGTGAGAGACAGTGAAGTCAGAAAAAGGATTCACTGAATCCAGAAAGGACAATCGGCCTGACAGCCGAGGAAGCTCTGGCATGCCATGGGAAGCCGCCAGGCCATGGCTTTCTACCCAAAGGCCAGCCGGACGCCGAGTCATCAGACCCATTCACGCGCCTCCCCACTGTGGCTGCAGCCGCACCGGGCTCTCGGGCCAGCTGAACAAATAAAGGCTGAAGGCGATCGGAGTGGACACTGGCTCCCACGCCTGCCTGGCTCTCGGAGGCCAGAGCATTCCTTTAGGATTCCCCCTCATTAACCGTCCGTGTCAGATGCGTCTCTTGAGCTGGGCTAGGAACAAACTATCTTTATTTCACGACATTTAGTAGACGAGACCAACAGAGAAGACGATATGTACATTTTTAACACCTAAATATTCAAATCAGCCTTTTGGGCTGCCACTGGTCTGCTTGCTTCCAGGAAGCAAACCCTAAGAGGAACGGAGGGACATAGGTGCACCCGTGGCTGATTCATGTTGATGTATGGCAAGAACCACCACAATATTGGAAAGTCATTTTACTTAAAATAAATTAAAAAAAAAAGAAATCCTTCATCTATTGAGCAGTGTGAGGACTGGGAGAAATAGCTACAGAAAGACAATGGCAGATGCACATACAATCACACTCTTTCTGCCACTACTTCTTGCTCTTTTAGAATCAGAGAATCAGTGCAAGAAGTCTGAGTGAATGAAATGAATGAACAAACAAGAAAGATGTCTTTATTATACTGTTGTTGTTTAGTCACTAAAGTGAAAGTGAAGTCACTCAGTCGTGTCCGACTCTTGCAACCCCATGGACTGTAGCCCACCAGGCTCCTCTGTCCATGGGATTTTCCAGGCGAGAATATGGGAGTGGGTTGCCATTTCCTTCTCCAGGAGATCTACCCAACCCAGGGATTGAACCCAGGTGTCCCGTATTGTAGGCAGACATTTTACCGTCTGAGCCAGAAAGTAAAAATGAAAGTGAAGTCACTAAGCCATGTCCAACTCTTTTGCAACCCCATGAACTGTAGCCTGCCAGGCTCCCCTGTTTTTGCTTGGAATTTTCCAGGCAAGAATACTGGAGCGGATTGTCAATTTCTTCAGGGGATCTTCTGGACTCAGGGATTGAACCCACATCTGCTGCATCTCCTGCATTGGCAGGTAGATTCTTTACCACTGAGCCATCTGGAAAGCCTTTTATCACACTGTTTACACATAAATTTCCAAATCATTCTTGGCCAATAAGACCATGACATTGACTGTCAAAAGTGTCGCAGGAAGGGAAAGGTATTTATTTATTAAGCTGGGTTATACACCTGCGGTGTCCATATATTACTTCACTTAATCCAACCAGCAGCCCTGAGGACTGTGGATTATTATCCCTGTATAAATAAGGAAAGTCCACATACAACAGTGTTCATCAAATTAGTTAAAGACCTCTATTTTTGTTCTCAAATCTAATGTCCTAGTCCCATCCTGTATCTCTGACCATTCTCTAGAAACTTCCTTGAACCTTCTTCCCTGTACATTCACACTCATCATGTCAGAAGCTGAGGTCACCACGCCCAGACTGGTTTTCCTGCCTTTTTCCTCCCTGACTCAGCAGACGGCAGCTTGGGTTTCTTCCACCAGCTAAGCTCACCACCCAGCTGTCAGCTTTGCCGACCTTCTATCCCTCCTTCTCCCAAGACCAAGTCTATCGCTTCTTTCTCTGAATTAATTCTCAGATGTCTGTCCCTCTGTCACCGCACTGTGGAGGCCCTGGGTCATGGTCTGGTCATCCACATGGGTGACCCACGCACCAGCCTCCCCCGCTTCCCTAAGTCCAGTCTCCCCCTCACTTGCACATACCAATGTCAACTAACCCTCAGTCTTCCCTTTGCTGTGTCCATGCTTCCATCAACACTGCAGTGAGCACAGCCCATCCTCCTCCACCCCAGCAAACAGTGGTCCCTAAGCGTCTGCACCCACACCCTCTCCTCCAGTCACATTTGTGTATTCTCTTTGCCTGAAGGAATAGCAGCCTTGGCCCATTTGTAGCTCAGATTCAACCTTCCCCCAACCCAAATTATGATGACAACAACAATGACGATGCTAGGACACCCTTCACTGAGCACTCACTCCATTCTGGTCCCTGGAAAAGTACTGTGCCTTCCTCGCATGGAATCCTCACATCCTTAGAGCACAAAGACATCCACTGTCTACTTGTCCCAAATGACAAAGCCTAGGCTCAGAGAGATGAAGGCCACTTGGCCACCACCTGGAGAAGCAGGGCCACACCCGACTTCAAAGCTGCTGCTTCCCTTTTCACTACAGTCCTCATCAACTTCACTCTTGTATAAACTCTCATATCCACCGTCAAACAATTAATACCCACATAAGCTTAGCACTTATTTCTCATTACTGTTTTATGCATGTTACTTTAATATCTACTTGGGGTGATGTTGTCCAGTAAGATTATTGGGACCAGGAATCTGTGTAATAAAACCACCCCCAGCCCACTTTGGCCACTGCCTTCCACAGTATAGTTAAATATACACTCAAGCACTTATTTATAATTGAAATTAACAAAGAAGTGTTTGCACCCAACCCTGTCTTTTTAATTCTTGATTGTAATTCAACAATTATGCCACTAGGTGGCACTATAACATCACTTAAAGCTCAGTTCAGTTCAATTCAGTTCAGTTGCTCAGTCGTGTCCGACTCTTTGCGACCACATGAATCGAAGCAGGCCACCTCCCTGTCTATCACCATCTCCCGGAGTTCACTCAGACTCAGGTCCATCGAGTCGGTGATGCCATCCAGCCATTTCATCTCAAGGCAAGAATACTGAAGTGGTTTGCCATTCCCTTCTCCAGTGGACCACAGTCTGCCAGACCTCTCCACCATGACCCGCCCGTCTTGGGTGGCCCCACAGGGCATGGCTTAGTTTCATTGAGTTAGACAAGGCTGTGGCCCTAGTGTGATTAGATTGCACTTAAAGTTCAACTAGGCCTTAATGTGCAGCCTGAACCCTTTAGGGGTGCCTCCAAAGTCCTCCTCTATTGCAGAAACAACTGCTGGAGATATAGGAGGATCATAAAATAAATAACATAAAAGGTGTTACTCAAAGAGTGGACAGTCCAAGGAGACCAGACTGCAATGGCAAAGTGTTTTCTTGTGCCTTAAGTTCACCTCACTCAATGAAGGAACAAATTGGTCAGTTAAGTCTGTAACATCACTGACTCAGGATTTTCAGCTGTGTTTTAAAAAAAATTTTAATGGAGGTAAAATGAATATTTTTTTTCATTAATATAAGCAGGACAATAATGTGTTCTCCCAAATCATGTAAAATTCATTTATTAATGTCTTTTAATTTGATAAATAGGCTGTATTTTTGTATCATTTTTTTCCAGTTTTTTTTGGAGGGCCACACCTCAAAGTTTGTGGGATTTTAGTTCCCTTGGGCCCATGGCAGTGAAAGTGCAAAGCCCTAACCAGCGGACAGACAGGTTAATTCCCCATGGGATACATCTTAAACTTAACACAGTGCTGTATCAAGTGTATCATTAAAACTGGAAGAAAGGGAATTCCCAGGATCTCAGTTCCATTCCTGGTCAGGGAATTAAGATCCTGCATGCAGAGTGGCAGAGCCAAATTTAAAAAAATAAAAAAGATGTACAGCATAATGATTCAACTCACATACATCATGAAATCACAATAAGGTTAGTGAACATTCCTCACCTCATATAATATAGATCAAAAATAAAAGAAAAAAGTTGTTTATTTAAGAGGAAGCTTGATGCAATGGGGAAAAATGCTGTACTGAGAAGTAGAAGACATGGCTTTGATAAGGTCACCCACCTACTATACAGCATGGGAAACTATCTTCAATAGCCTGTTTGGAAAAGAATCTGAAAAAGAATGTGTGTGTGTGTGTGTGTGTGTGTGTAACTGAATCTCTTTGCTATACACCTTAACACTGTAAATCAACTATAGTTCAATTAAAAAAAATAATAAGGTCACCCCTTGATCCAGGTCATGGAACACTGGTTTTCCCATCTTCAGAAATGGTGTAACATCTGCCCACCCTCGTACTCCTCCAGATACAATGGTCTCCAGCCCAGACCTCCCACCAGGGTGACAGTAGCCTCCTGACAGGTTTTCCCTAATAATTCTCCCTGCCCCTCATCACCTTCACTATATTCTCCGAAGAGCAGCCAGCATGTTTTTATAACATAAATCCAACCTGTGTCTACTCCTCCAAACATCTTTCAAAGCCTTTCCTATTCTTCATGATAACCCATATCTGGCTTTCCAGTTGCTATGGGAATGCAACAGGCAGCGCCGAGAGCTCCTGGAACGCCACTCGAGGAGCTAGAATCCAGGTGTCTCTCTTTCCCTCCTCTGCTCTCCTGGGGTCCCTGCCCCTGGCCATTCCCATCCTTCTCCCCTTCCTGAGTCTCCAGTGCTGGCCCCCCTTCCTCCTTCTGCAGCTCCGCTGGGCTGCCCTGACCACTTGCCACTTTCTCTTGGGCAGACTTGCCCATCTTCTTGGAGTCAGGCACCTCCAGCTCTGAGTATCCTCTGTTTCCCTCCCTAGCCCAGACTCTCTTCTGGGCCCTGGCCACATATCAGTATGCAAAGTGGACCCATGATCATTCCCTTATGTGCTCCTCGGCCACCCGCCTCTATTCACACAGCTGTTCATATCACCCCAGGGCGTCCCGTGGGCTCCCCGCCCCACCTGGAGTCTCCTCCTTCCTACCCATCTGCCTCCCGAATATTCTCAACACCCACGCTCTTCCCCTCCACGCTCGCCCCTTTGCTGAGCCACCATGACCTCCCACCAGGGCGACTACAGTAGCCTCCTGACAGATTTTCCCTAAAATTCTCCTCACCCCTCATCACCTTCACTATATTCTCTGAAGAGCAGCCAGCATGTTCTTATAAATCCAACCTGTGTCTACTCCTCCGAACATCTTTCAAAGCCTTTCCTATCCTTCAGGATAACCCGTATCTGGTTTCTCAACTGCATCCTTTACCACTCACTCCCTCACCTACATGGTCAAACCTTGCTGGCCACCTCGTGGCCCATCCAACACACCTGCCCATCTCCTTCTCACTTCAGGGCCTAAGTAGGGGCTGTTGTCTCTGCCCAAACACTTACAGTGGTTTGAAGTGTGGCCACAAAAAGATACGTTTATGCCCTAAGCCTGGAACCTGTGGATATTGCCTTGGGTGGCAAAAGATGTAATAAACCTATGGATTTTGAGAGGATTATTTTTGTTCTGTGTTATCCAGGTGGGTCCTAGAGGCCATTACATGTATCCTTATAAGAGGGACATGGACGAAGATTTGGTCCAGACACACAGGGGAGAAGGTGATGTGATGATGGAGGCAGAGACTGAAGTGATGTAGCCACAGGCCGGGGCTGGAAGAGGCAGAGAATGGGTCTCCATCTTGCCTATGGGGAGAACACACCATTCTTCCCCTAGGCCATCGCTGGGTGACCTCTGTTTCCACCAGGTCCAAGATATCCTGGCACTGTCCACCATGCACACATAGGCTTCTGTGCAAAATCAAGTTAGGGCACTAGATTATCCACCCGGGGCAGAAGAAAGGGTCTTTGTCTATTCTTTTCCCTGATGCATCTGAAACACCCAGACCACCCCACATCTGGCACTCATCAGGCACCCAGGAGGAACGGCTGGAAGGTGAGTCTGTCTTGCTAGATGGACTCCCAGCTCCGGGCCACAGGGACCCACCTCTTTACCCCCAAGGCCTCACAGCCTCCTCAAACACCTGGCACATGGTGAATGCTCAATGGCTGTTTGCTGAATGAATGGAAGAAATCGTTGTTGCTGTTGTTCAGTCACTCTGTTGTGTCTGACTCTTTGAAACTCCATGGACTGCAGCACGCCAGGCCTCCCTGTCCTTCCCCGATTTGCTCAAACTCATGTCCACTGAGTCAGTGATTCCATCCAATCATCTCATCCTCTGTTGCCCCCTTCTCCTCCTGCCTTCAATCTTTCCCAGGATAAGGGTCTTTTCCAGTCAGTCAACTCTTTGAATCAGGATTCAAAGGCCAAAGGATTGGAGCTTCAGCTTCAGCATCAGTCCTTCCGGTGAATATTCAGTGTTGATTTCGTTTAGGATTGACTGGTTTGATCTCCTTGCAGTCCAAGGTGCTCTCAAGGGTCTTCTCCAGCACCACAATTCTAAAGCATCAATTCTTCAGTGTTCAGCCTTCTTTATGGCATAGAAGGAATGAATGGCTAATAACTGAGTGATTTGCAAATTCACACATGTGTGACAGAGGATTGGGGAAAAAAAAAACCAGCACTTGAAAACACAGCTGTTTCCCTGTGGACTTCTTAGTAACTTATAGAAAGTGGCATGTGAAAGGAGAAATACAATTTTCTCTCTTAAAAACTCTGTAATTCACTTTAACTAATTTAGTCACATGCTACCTTGGCGCAAAACAGCTGTTCTCGTAGTCACAAACTCTGCTCCCGTGTTCCTGTGTGGAAGATGCCCTGCGTGGAAACGCACCTTATTTCTTACCACCACCACCAAGGCCGACTCCACTTTGGTAATGACCTTGATCCTCTCAAGTTCAGCCTAGTCCCACATTTGCTGAGCTCTGCTCCCGCCTGGCCACAGTTCACGCTGGGTCGCAGAGCTCAGCAATCATCGTTGCTATGGGACTGAGCTGAGCGTGTGCGCGAACACACACACACACACACACACACACACACACACAGGATTGAACTCCACCCAGGAGACCAAGGGCACGGCTATAAAACACCGCCCATTTAATGAGGTGACTGACTGGGGCAGACCTACCAAAATCTACCTTCAGACCCAACCTGTCACTGGGGTTTCTTGATGAGGTTTCATGCAGTTATCCCGTTTAGTAAATAATAGAGGCAAATTATTTAATAAAAGTAGCGGGAAAATATAGGCTTGCTTTCCTTTTTCAAGCACAAACGTTGGGTTTAAAGAGCGAGATCGTCAGCATACTGAAAGCCATGCTAATTAGCTGGAGTTATTCCTCTGGATTGTTTAGTTGCTAAGTCATGTCTGACTCTTTGCAACCCTGTGGACTGTAGCCCACCAGGGTCCTCTCTCCATGGGATTCTCCAGGCAAGAACACAGGACAGGGATGCCATGTCCTTCTCCAATTCCTCTATATACAACGAGTGCTAAGTCACTTCCTGTCTGACTCTCTGCAACTCTATGGACTTTAGACTGCCAGACTACTCTGTCCATGGGATTCTCCAGGCAAGAATACTAGAGTAGGTTGTCAAACCCTCCTCCAGGGGATCTTCCCAGCCCAGGGATCGAACCCACATCTCTTATATCTCCTGCATTGCCATGTGGGTTCTTTGGAATAACCTGGGAAGCCCTATTCCTCTATATCAGATCAGATCAGTCGCTCAGTCGTGTCCGACTCTTTGTGACCCCATGAATCACAGCATGCCAGGCCTCCCTGTCCATCACCAACTCCTGGAGTTCACTCAGACTCACGTCCATTGAGTCAGCGATGCCATCCAGCCATCTCATCCTCTGTCGTCCTCTTCTCCTCCTGCCCCCAATCCCTCCCAGCATCAGAGTCTTTTCCAATGAGTCAACTCTTCGCATGAGGTGGCCAAAGTACTGGAGTTTCAGCTTTAGAATCATTCCCTCCAAAGAAATCCCAGGGCTGATCTCCTTCAGAATGGACTGGTTGGATCTCCTGGCAGTCCAAGGGACTCTCAAGAGTCTTCTCCAACACCACAGTTCAAAAGCATCAATTCTTTGGCCCTCAGCCTCTTCACAGTCCAACTCTCACATCCATACATGACCACAGGAAAAACCATAGCCTTGACTAGATGGACTTTGTTGGCAAAGTAATGTCTCTGCTTTTGAATATGCTATCTAGGTTGGTCATAATTTTCCTTCCAAGGAGTAAGCGTCTTTTTCATGGCTGCAGTCACCATCTGTAGTGATTTTGGAGCCCAGAAAAATAAAGTCTGACACTGTTTCCACTGTTTTCCCATCTATTTCCCATGAAATGGTGGGAGCAGATGCCATGATCTTCGTTTTCTGAATGTTGAGCTTTAAGCCAACTTTTTCTCCCCACTTTCACTTTCATCAAGAGGCTTTTTAGTTCCTCTTCACTTTCTGCCATAAGGGTGGTATCATCTGCATATCTGAGGTTATTGATATTTCTCCTGGCAATCTTGATTCCAGCTTGTGTTTCTTCCAGTCCAGCGTTTCTCATGATGTACTCTGCATAGAAGTTAAATAAACAGGGTGACAATATACAGCCTTGACGAACTCCTTTTCCTATTTGGAACCAGTCTGTTGTTCCATGTCCAGTTCTAACTGTTGCTTCCTGACCTGCATACAAATTTCTCAAGAGGCAGATCAGGTGGTCTGGTATTCCCATCTCTTTCAGAATTTTCCTCTATATAGATATTGGCTATTAATGATATTATTAATAAGCTGAATGATATAAAATGATATCTCCCCTCTATCCCCAGGTCTCCCATGCCCTGTTCAGAAATATTCTCGTGCACTGACATATAGGATTCAGTCTTTTAACTTCTGTATGTTTTCCATTCTTCAAAATTTAAGGTTAATATATATGACAAGGGGAACTACTTTAACCAGCTAAACCAGTTACAAGCTGGCAGGTGGCAGGTGGCAGGTTGAATTCTGCCAGGAAATCTGTTTAATTATTAGGCACTATGTTTGCTTTTTTTAAATGCTGATCCCTTTACATGACAAAAGGACCACTCAGCCCCACAGAGTCCCCAAGGCTGAGGTCCCTTCCTGGGACCCCTCACTCAGGTCACCGGCTGTCACCTCAAGGCACCTGCACGTGTGAGCTCGGATAAGACTTCATGTATCAGACGATTCTCCGGCAGAGACACAATGAGCTAGGGAGTCGGTCCTCGGAGAAGAAAGATGCAGCAAGAAAAAGAAGACATCAGAACCAAATCACGAAGGGGTAGTGACAGACTAAATTCGCCAACTTCTCTGTTGTCACTGGAATTTGCTGCTATCAAAATGTAACATAATCGACTTACGCAAGCTTTGAGAACATGAAAATAATTGCTCTGAACCATTTATCGGGCTGCAGTTATAGAGAGTACTAGAACACAGTTGTGTGAGTGATAAAGAGGTTGAATTCTAGAACTTTGTGTGCAAATCATTTAATGATAACCAAAAATGTTAACAACAGTTAAAATTTCCCAAGGAAATTTTAAGAGACTGCAAGCTCTTAGGAGTGGAAGGGACAAGTGAATGAGATTGCAGGAAAAAAATACCTGTATGTATTTTGGTGATTTAAAATTCCCAAAAGAAAGACTGGTTTGCTAATGGGTGATTTTGGTTTTCAAACCAAAAATAAACTAAGTCAGATCATGAGTTTTAAGCCATTTGCCCTTCTTATGTATAAAACTACCAAACTATAAAGTTCTATTGACTTAACAGTTACAAGACTCCCTTGAATGGAAAACAATATTTTTTTTTTCTGGAATAAAATATAGAAGGTGTCTATTATCAAGCGAGTTACTAAAGCAACCTTATAAAATATTCCATCCTGGTCTGTGATGACATGTATGTAATTTTCCCTACAAGAAGACATCCATCAAAAACACAGCTATTTCTCCTTTGAAACTACTATGCTGTGCTCAGTCGTGTCCGACTCTTTATGACCCCATGGACTGCAGCCCGCCAGGCTCCTCTCTCTGGGGGATTCTCCAGGCAAGAATACTGGAGTAAGTTGCCATTCATTTCCTCCTCCAGAAGATCTTCCCGTTAAAACTGATAAATAATAATTTGATATCATGCCCAATGGTATGTCATTAATATCCATAAAGAGGGACTATGGGGTTTGGGGAAATGTTATGCAGAGTCACAAAATATTTTAGAAGCCAATTAAATTACTGTCATATGTGAAAATTCATGCCCACATCAGAACCATAGGCTGTTAGGAGGACAGGACCAGTCCTTTAGTACAAACTCTTATTTCCCAGGTGAGGGCTCTGAACTCCCCCCAAAACCAAAGTGGTAATTCCCAGTGTTCTACCCTCAGACTCGAGGTCTTTCCAGGATGCTACTAAACCTTCAAAAGATCTAAATACAGCAATGGCCATGTTCCCTTCTGTGGCTCAAAGTGCTTATTTCTGGTTCTCCCTGATATTCACAAAAAACTCTAAACTCGGTGAGATGCTCACTTACTAACAGGTTCACATGTTGCCTGTAAAAAGACTCGGAGGAGAGACTTCCTGCTAATTCTATTCCCATTTCCCTTGGACGTGGCAGGTCTTCCCACATACACGCTGCTTGTGCCCTGGCTACCCACTCAGACTCCCAAATCCTGTCCAGGCTCAAATCTGAATTTTAAGCTACTGATTTAAGTGTGTTAACTATCTATTAGGTGCCATCTACTGTGATCATCTCAAAGAAATACCTCCAAAAATGACTCTCAGCTCTCAAAGAGGAGAAACTAATGTAGGCAGCTTATTTTTCTAGAGCATCCACTATGAGCCAGGAACCAGCATAAACATTTTGCATGTGTCCTTTACAACCACTTCTAAGGAGAACATGCTTACAATCTAATCAAGAAGGTCAGACACATCCACAGTCGAACCCAGAGCTATAGGTCAGAGCGCAAAAAGCATCCCAGAGGGAACCAAGTTGCCCTTAGGGGGCCATCCGCACTGTCTGGGGCCAGGCAGGAGACGCTGTGAGGGGTGGAGTCTCTCCTGAGTTCCTCTGGGGAGGGCGGAAAAGATGGAGAGTGAGCGGAAATGGAGAGGCATCCCAGAAAAAGGGAGAGGGCATGTGTCATAAAATCAATAAATATTGAGTGATTGCTTTCAGGTTGTGAATCCCTGGATGCTTTATTATGCTGCTTCTAGAGCCGACTCATTGGAAAAGACCCTGATGCTGGGAAAGACTGAAGGCAGGAGGAGAAGGGGGCAACAGAGGATGAGATGGCTGGATGGCACCACTAACTCGATGGACATGAGTTTGAGCAAGCTCTGGGAGTTGGTGATGGACAGGGAAGCCTGGCGTGCTGCAGTCCACAGGGTCGCAAAGAGTTGGACACGAGTGAGTGATTGAACAACAACAAACAAAAAGTTTTTCAGTATTATCTAAACGGTCCATAATAATTGTATATGAATATTACAATAAAAACCGCTATAATCATTAAAAAAAAATAAGGTAGAGGAGTGGGAATATTTAGATTGTGTTTGAGGGACAGTGAGCGACCCAGCTGATGCAGTGGGAGATGGTCCAAGGGGAGGTGATGGTGATTACTGATGAGAACACATGTGGGAGCTGGACTGTGAGCCTCCAGCAATGCAGGGGTGAGACTGAAGGAGCCCCCTCAGTTCCTGCCCTTAGATTCCTCCAAGTTCAGTTCAATCCAATGGCTCAGTTGTGTCTGACTCTTCCAGACCCCATGGACCGCAGCACACCAGGCCTCCCTGTCCATCACCAACTCATGGAGTTTACTCAAACTCATCTTCATTGAGTCGCTGATGCCATCCAACCATCTTATCCTCTGTTGTCCCCTTCTCCTCGTGCCCTCACTCTTTCCCAGCATCAGGGTCTTTTCCAATGAGTCAGTTCTTCACATCAGGTGGCCAAAGTATTGGAATTTCAGCTTCAGTATCAGTCCTTCCAATGAACACCCAGGACTGATCTCCTTTAGGAAGGACTGACAAAATGTGGTCTACTGGAGAAGGGAGATGCATCCCAACTCCACCTCAAACCCCAGCTTCTGTCTACACTGAAACTCTCACCCAGCCTGGCTCCCCAACCCTTACTATAGACACAGCAGCTTTGATTTGGGGCTGGACAAACCACTCAGTCAGCCATTCAACCAGAAGAGGCATCACTTCCCTCTTAGGAAGGCCCTGCTGTTCCACTCGGGGGCTGTGCCACGTTGGAAAGCGCTTCAACCCTCGTAATTCAGCTTATTCCTGTTTCTATCGCCCACCTTGAGCTGTCACTGCGGTGACTGGAGAGAGTGGCTGGCCGCCTCCCAGACCTCTTCCCGGTTACGCACAAGCCACGCTCCCAAATTCCTAGCTAGAGAACATCGCCAGCGCCTCACAGCCATCATCAGGGATCCATCTGTGCCAGGAAGGGCAGAGGTTGACTGGTGTTCCACACACAGCTCTTCTCGACCACCCAGAAACTGGGACAAAGACAGCAGTGCACGAAGACAGAGGCCCACCCCCGTGAGCCCTCCTGACCCACCTTGCTGAAGGTCTGGTGATCAGAGACAACACATCCCCTATGGACGCAAACGCCTGTGATGGCTCCACAGCCCAAGGACACGGAAGACAAAGCACCAAGGGAGCAAATATAAGGGAACCCAGGCTTGGGCAGATTCAAGCGGCCATGGGGGCTCCCGAATATTAGGATGAGAACTGGTGTTTGAACCCACGTGCCATTCTCTTCTCCTGGACCACGGGGCAGATGCTGGGACTGAGACCAGACATCTGGAAGTAGTCCCTGCTCCTTCCGCGTGAAAGTAAAAGTGTTAGTTGCTCAGTCGTGTCTGACTCTCTGTGACCCCATGGAGGTCCCTGCAGCCCGCCAGGCTCCTCTGTCCACGGGATTCTCCAGGCAAGAATACAGGAGTGGGTTACCATTTCCTTCTCCAAGGGGTTTTTCTGACCCAGGGATCGAACACAGGTCTCTTGTATTCAGGCAGACCCTTTACTGTTTGAGCCACCAGGGACACCCACCCCTTCCACATTTAACCAAGTTATTTAAAACTCTTGGAAATCCAGGGTTCCCCATATTGACCGATGGACATAATAATCCTTCTAGCCTCAGAACTTCTGTGGACTGAGAGCAGGATTTCTCAACATCGGTGCTACCGGCATTTGAGGATGGATCCTTCTTTGATGGGGGCTGTCCTCTGCGTTGTAGATATCAAGCGATCATGGCCTATGAACCACTGGAGCCAGGAGCACCACCACTCGTCCATGCAGGTGTGTCAGTAAAAAGAGAAAATGTTTCCAAACATCATTAAGTCAGGACCACACCTACCTGGTCTCACCTTTGTTCTGTGGTGTTCCCATCCCATTCCTGCCATGGAGCCGATCCCTCCACTTCTCTTGGACCTCAAGCTCCAAGGGTCTTAAAATCTTGGCTTGCAATCTTGGCACGTTTACATGGACAACCTCATAAAAACATGAGGCTTTTTTTCTGACTATTGGGTCCACTGACATGAAAAAAGCTAAAGCATTTCTCAGGCTGCTCATTTTTAGGGTCCTAACTTTGCTTTCTGGCAAATGTGTTTTCAGATTTTATTGTGGGGACTTCCCTAGTAGTCCTGTGCTTAAGACTTCACCCTACAATGCAGGGGGTACGGGTTCAATCCCTGGATGGGGGAGCTAGGATCCCATGTGCCTCACGGCCATAAACACATTAAACAGAAGCAATACTACAATAAATTCAATGAAGACTTTAAAAAATAAATAAATCATAAAAGTGGCTGGGGAAAAAGCTCAAGATAGATTCTGATCACCAAAAGTTGTGATGTATTGGAGAAGAAACAAACCAGTTCAAGCAGAAAGGGATTTTCCATAACTTAAGCTCAACAAGGAAGCTGGTTACAGCAAAGGACTTGACAAAGGAACCACACACATATTGTATGACTACTGTGTGAAGATAAAGGAATACTGTGGGGGAAATATACAGTCCTTTCTCTCAGAAAGATGATATTTTGGATCCTGGTGGACTGATCTTTATGGAATTGTGTTTTTTGAGCATCACACACAGCCTTATTGGATCCATCTGGACACATTTCAAAAATCACTGATCTGACTCAAAATTGTCTAAAACTTCTGAAATATTCTTTTCTTGTAATACTGTGGGAGTGTTTTAAACCAATGGGATAGTTTGATCTAATAGTCCCAGCACAGGTGAATTAGTGCCTGCCAACTGCTGCTGTCAGGATATGTGAGAGAGGTTTATAAATAAATGTTCGAGAGACCCCATATACTGTAACCAAGAGGGTTATTACTGTGAATCTCAGGACAGAGAATCGAGTGTGGTCATCAAAAGCACTGTGGACTTGAGCAGGGTGCTCAGTTGTTCTGTGCTGATGTCTTTGGCTCTGCAAAGATGGCACCATAAGATGGGAAGAGAGTTATTGTGAGGGATCAGTGAGCTAAAGCATTTTGAGCACGTCAGACCAGTGCCTGGCACATAAGGAGTATGTGATAATTGCAACTATCACTTTGATTACGGAACACTATTCCACAAGGTTATAAAGACGTCCAAGAGTCATGCAGTCAAATGTCTAGAAATACTTCTTTAAACAAAGTTAAGTGGGTTTTTTCTTAACTCACTGCAGTATTAATACTTCGCAACTAGTGCTTTTAAAACATGAATATCAATATGGTGACCCAGAGTGGGCTGTGTACACCAGGACCCTTTCTGTACAAAGTGATTCAACAATAACATATTGATGACAGTGGATAAAATGCTGGGTGGAAGATCTCTAGAGCTTATTCATCTTGCATAATAGAAGCTTTACGCCCTTTGATTAGTAATTTCCCATTTTCCCCTCCCACCACCCATGCTAAATTTCACATGACTCACCCGAGATCCCTTTTCAGGAAAGCACTGGCAAAGAGAGCAATCTCTTCCTCCACAGAGACCAATAAACTTCTTTCCACCCTAGAAAGTGAAGCATTGATTTAGTTGACCGGTATTCATCACCTAGCTGGGTACATGATATATACATTAAGACAAGTACTCTTGGTTTTTCTAACTCATGAGAAGTTCACAGTACAGTTTTATCTCTGAGTCTCTGGAAAGACTAATACTGATATACAAAAAGGCAAAGAACTTACACTGTGGCTTGATAATCAATGTGTTGATGAATTTGGAGTTTGGGATTGACATATATATGCTACTGGTACTATGTATAAAATAGATAACTAGTGAGAACCTACTTTGTAACTCAGGAAACTACTCAGTGCTCTGTGGTGACCTAAATGGGAAGGAAATCCGAAAAAGAAGGGATACATATATACATATAGCTGATTCACTTTGCTGTACAGCAGAAACTAATAAAACATTGCAAAGTAACTATACTCAAAAATAATTAATTAAAAAAAATTTTTTAAAGAGTTGATGATTATGTGAGCGAATAAAAGTTTACATGAGCTAGGATTTTTTTTTAAAAGACCTCCTTTGAAGTCATTTATGTTTAACCAGAAACTTCTATGATTTGTCTCTCTTGGTAAGAGTTTGTTTATCAAGTTGTGAACAATTTCAGAATGTTAACTATGTAGCTGGGAAAAGCGCACATACACCACGGTGTCTAACTTAAATTTAAGAGTGACTTTTCTTCCAAGACTCTCTTCCTGTCCCTCCAGGATCAGCTAGGGCATGCGTCCCCCAGGGAGGCCCTCATGGGTCAGCACTGCTGTCACAGTCTTGCGCTTGAATTACGAGTCTTCCTCCTACGGCTTGCTGACACCCCAAGACGGCTCCTCTGACGTGTCTCTCAAACCGAAAGCTTCTGAACTTGAGTAATTTGCTCCTTTTCCCCACTTCTAGCTAGCTTTTCTACCACGCTCTTTAGAAAGTTAAATTACAACATGATCACATATTTTCTTAACTTTAACCCATCCTACACACACACACACACACACACACACACACACACACACCCCTATGGGAAGAATCACAAACCCTCATTATGTACATGGTGAGTCTTCAGTCACTTAAATACAAAAGTATAGTCATAGGAATGGTGTCCATAGGAGATCCTTAATGACAGCCAGAATGGCATTCCTGCAGTGAAAACACACTGAGCATTGATTCGTTCATGGTGGTCTGGGCTGCATGTTGAGAGGGAAGAGGTGGTTTATCAGCTCTCGGTGCTGGGAACTGAGAGTATGGACAGGACCACGTGCATCCTGATAAGTCGCTTCAGTTGTGTCCAACTCTTTCATGGACTGTAGCCCACCAGGCTCCTCTGTCCATGGGAAGAACACTTGAATGGGTTGCCATGCCCTCCTCCAGGGGATCTTCCTGACCCAGGGACTGAACCTGTGTCTCTTGCATCTCCTGCATTGGCAGGTGGGTTCTTTATCACTCGTGCCATCTGGGAAGCCCCAGATAGGGCCACACACTTCTATAATTAATAGATCTTTTAAAACTAACAACAGTGTAAACTTTAGCCTTTATTTTTTTTTCTTTTTTTTTTCTTTAATAGAAAATTATTTAATTAGTATACATGTGTTCCCCATCCTGTAACTTTAGCCTTTAGACCAACACATAACGGGGAAACATCATACAACTGAACCAATACGTACTGTTCTCTTTTTTAAAATTGGGGTATATTTGCTTTACAATGATGTTGCTTTAGTTTCTGCTGTATGACAAAGTGAATCAGCTATCAGTCAGTTCAGTAGCTCAGTCATGTCCTACTCTTTGTGACCCCATGGACTGCAGCACACCAGGATTCCCTGTCCATCTTCAACTCCCGGAGCTTGCTCAAACTCATGCTCACTCCACTGAGTCAGTGATGCCCTCCAACCATCTCATCCTCTGTAGTCCCCTTCTCCTCCTGGCCTCAATCTTTCCCAGTCTTTTCCAATGAGTCAGTTCTTCGCATCAGGTGGCCAAAGTACTGGAGCTTCAGCTTCGGCATCAGTCCTTGCAGTGAATCAGCTATATGTATACATACATCCCCTTCCTGTGGCTTTCCCACTGCCTCTTCCCATTCCCGTCCCCTCCAGGTCACCACAGAGCACGCAGCTGAGCTCCTTGAGCTATGTAGCAGGTTCCCACTAGCTATCTGTTTTATATATGACAGTGCACATTCGTCAATCTCAATCTCCAATTCATCCCCTCCCCTGTGTCTGTGTGTCTCTTCTCTATGTCTGCATCTCTATTCCTGCCCTGGAACTAGGTTTATCTGTACCACTTCTCTAGATTCCACGTATATGCATTAATACAAAAAACTTGTTTTTCTCTTAGGGACCTAATTAAGCTTAAAAGATTCTGCACAGCAATATGCACAGTTCAGATAGAAGATATGTATATACATAAATATACTATACATAAACATACAAACACACTTATGTAAAACATACATGAGTATACAGGTATACGTATGAAATGCACAAATGTATACATATCCCCTTCATTACATATACATGTGCAAAAGTATACAGCCCCATATACATACACAAGTGTATATGTATATGTGATGTGAGGGCAAGGAGTCTAAGTGGCATATTTTTCTTTTCAATCATATGATTAAGACCTCTTTTTTCTTGAAAAATATGCTCAGAAACAATAAAATATTTTGATTAATCATTAATTAAAAATATATTTTTATAAACATAACTCTTATGGGTCATTGAAAAATACATAAAAATTTGAATCTTGACAAGAGCTAAGGAATTAGATAATTTAAGTTAAAAAATGTAATTGAAGTTTCAGAAACATATACCTCTTGAGCTTTGGGTAACACTGTTATCTATGAATGCAGAAATGTTAAGTTCAAAACCCTGATAAGGTAAAAAAAAAAATCAAATGCTCAGGGCCAGGTCAGGACAGCATGAAAGCACTTAAAATAACTATTCTGAACATTTGGGTTCATTTAAGGTTGGGATGTGTTCGGTGAAATACCAAAACAACCAGAGAAAAAAGAAGGTCAGTTGATTAGATGGTTTGATAATAGAGGCAAGTTTGTTATTTTTTAAACTTTATTACGCTAATATTACGGAGATGTTTGTAGCAAAATTACATTTCAGAGAAGAATCAGTTTAAAGTAGATTAGTAGAATTCTAATAAAGAAACACATATAAAACTTTTTTTTGCTTTTATACAAAAGGTATATTTCTTTGTACCTTGCTTTTCTCACTTATGTCTTCAAAGTCATTCCGAATTACTGCATATGGCTACCCATTAAACAAAGTATTGGGTTGGCCAAAAAGTTCGCTTGGGTTTCTCTATAACATCTTACAGAAAAACCCAAGTGGACTTTTTGGCCAACTCAATATTATAACTTATTTAGCTAGTCTTTATTAATGGACATTTAATTATCTCCCCTCTTGCTTCTGAATGCTACCTTTAAACTAATATTCTTGTGCATATATATTCATCCATGTCAGAATAAATATATACGATAAATTTCAAATAGGGAAATTGCTATGTCAATAGGCACATGCATTTAAAATCCTGATAGATGATGCCAAATTGACTTTCCATGGAGATTTTATCAATTTATATCTCTATCTTTAAAATCCATCTACAGTACAGTCTCGCTCTGGGGAAATGTCTAGAATCTCTGCACACCAGAAGCTGGCAGGAAGAGCCAAGATAGAATAATCTTTGTTCAGGTGTTATATGCACTCATACGAAACATAAAGAAGTAAAGGATGTACAATTTAGCACTCTATAGACTTTTATAATAGAAAAAAAGAACATAATACAAAAGAAACTTTAAAAAGTCAGGTAAGAGGACAAATAATCCACAAACATATATTTCAGTGTGTTTTGGTTCATTATTTGAGGTGATGCTCTGAAATGCCTGTGAACTAAGCTGGGCAGGTTTTATCAAGCCCACTTCCCATTGGAGAAAACTGAGTCTTGAATAGGTTATGAGATGAATCACTGGCAGAGGAACCCAGGGCATCCTATTCTTTAATGCATGTGCTTTCTGCTCCCGACTAAAAGATAAAGGAGAATGAATGGCAACTTTCTATTTTGATTCACTTTGAAAAGACCTATGATAACTTGAATCACAGAAGCTGGACTGGATAGGTCCAAGCTACAGGATGGATAGACAGAGATGTATTTATTAGCATGATTTAAACCAGTCTGACTGTCTCAAGATCAACCTGAATACAGACTGCCTCCAATAGGATTTCCTAGATGTGTCTGAAGTTGGGTTTAATCACTTAGACTCTCTAGAGAGGAGCAGAACAGAATGTTCAAGGCTTATCCTTTTCCTGAGTTAAAATGTTCAAATTTAATTTTATACTTCTTGATTTAATCTTGTAATGGCCCAGCTGCTTCCTTCTGCCCTCTGAAAAAAGTTTTGAAAAAATAGTTCTGTTATAAAACAAAGAAATGTCTAATACCTAGGCAATTTTGTACTAGTCTTGATGGTAGGATATAAAAGAAATCTTATAGCCCATTTAATCCAACACTTCCTTTTTACAAATGAGAAAAAAAGCCCCAGAGAGTGACTTGTTTAAAAGTATAATAAAGAAATAACAACAAACAAAACCCAAAGGTAGCTGAAGGAAAGAAATGTAAAGATCAAAACTGAAATAAATGAAATAGAGACAAGAAAACAATAGAAAAGATCAATGAAACTGAAAACTGGTTCTTTGAAAATGTAAACAAAATTGAGAAACCTTTAGCCAGACTCATCAAGAAAAAAAGGAGAGGGCTCAAATCAGTAAAATTAAAAATGAAAAAGAAGTCACAACTGACACACCAACAAAGGAGCGTAAAAGTCTACTAGAGGCCAATAAATTGCGCAACTTGGAAGAAATGGATAAACTCTTAGAAAGGTACAATCTCCCAAGACTGAACCAGGAAGAAATAGAAAATATGAAACATCAATTGCATGTACTGAAATTGAATCTGTGACTAAAATAATTTCAACAAACAAAAAGTCCACAACCAGATGGCTTCACAGGGAAATTCTACCAAACATTCAGAGAAGAGATGACACCTGTCCTTCTGAAACTATCCCAAAACATTACAGAGGAGGAAACACTTCTGAACTCATTCTATAAGGCCACCATCACCCTGATATCTAAACCAGATGAAGATATCACAAAAAATTAAATTATAGGCCAATATCTCTAATGAATATAGATGCAAAATTCTCAACAAAATACCAGCAAACCAACTCCAACAATATGTTAAAAGGCTTACATATCATGATCAAGTGGGATTTATTTATCCAAGGAATGCAAAGATTTTTCAAGATCTGCCTGCAAATCAACCAATGTGATAAACCCCATTTACAAATTGAAGAATAAAAACCATATGATTATCTCAATAGATGTAGAAAAAGCTTTTGATAAAATTCAGCATCCACTTATGAGCTTAAAAAAAAAATCTCCAAAAAGTGGGATAAAGGGAACATACTTCAAGATAATAAAGGTCATATATGACAAACCCAAAGCTAACATCATACTCAATGGTGAAAACATGAAAATATTTCCTTTAAGATCAGGAACAAGACAAGCATGCCAGTGCTTGCCACTTACACCTAATACAGTTTTGACAGTCCTGTCACAGCAATCAGAAAAGAAAAATAAATAAAAAGAATCCAAATTGGAAAAGAAGAAATAAAACTGTCACTGTTTGTATATGACATGATACTATACATAGAAAATCATAAAGATGTCACCAAAAAACTATGAATTTAGTAAAGTTATAGGATAAAAATCAACACAGAGAAAAATCTCTTGCATCCCTATACATTAACAACAAAATATCAGAAAGAGAAATTAAGGAAACAATCCTGCTTACCATTATATCAAAAAGAATAAAATGCCCAGGAGTAAACCTACCTGAAAAGGCAAAAATACCTGTACTCTGAAAACTATAAGACACTGATGAAAGAAATCAAAGACAACACAAATAGATGGAAAGATATATCATGTTCTTGGATTGCAAGCATCAATACTGTTAAAAGAAACCACACTAATCAAGGCAATCTACAGATTCAATGCAATTCCTATCAAATTATCAACGGTATTTTTTCACAGAACTAGAACAAATTTTTTTTTTTTTAATTTGTATGGAAACACATAAAACCCTGAATAGCCAAAACAGTCTTGAGAAGAACAGAGCTGGAGGAATCATGCTCCCTGAATTCAGGTTATACTACAAAGTGACAATAATCAAAACAGCATGGCACTGTCACAAAATCAGACATATACATCAAAGGCACAGGATAGAAAGTTCAGACATACAATCATGAACTTACGGTCAATTAATCTACAACAAGAATACACAATATAGAAAAGAGAATCTCTTCAATAAATTTTACTGGGAAAACTGGACAGCTACATGTAAAAGAATGAATTGAGAACATTCCCTAACACCATGTACAAAAATAAACTCAAAACGGATTATTGACCTAAAAAGACAGGATAGTATAAAACTCCTAGATGAAAATATAGGCAGAACTGTCCTTGACATGAGTTGCAGCAAAATTTTCTTGGATCCGTATCCTAGAGTAATGGAAATAAAAACCAAAATAAACAAATGGGACCTATTTAAACTTAAATATTTTATATATCAAAGGAAACCATAAACAAATTGAAAAAAACAACCTACTGGCTGGGAGAAAATATTTATAAATAATGCTACCAATAAGGGATTAATTTCCAAAATAGACAAAGAGCTCATACAGCTTAATACAAAAAAAAAAAACCCTAGCAACCAAAAAAAAAAAAAATGGGTAGAAGACCTAAATAGACATTTCTCCAAAGAAGATACACAAGTGGCCAACAGGCATATGAAAAGATGCTCAATATCACTAATCATTAGAGAAATGCAAATCAAAACTACAATGAGGTATCACCTCACACCAGTCAGAATGGCCATCATCCAAAACCCTACAAATAATAGATGCTGGAGAGTGTGTGGAGAAATGGGAATCTTCCTATATTGCTGTTGGGAATGCAAATTGGTGTAGGCAGTATGAAGAACAATATAGAAGTCCCTAAAAAACTGAAAATAGAGTTACTATGCAATCCTGCAACCCCAATCCTGGGCATATATCCAAAGAAAACTCTAATTCGAAAAGACAAATGCAAAAAAATATTCACAGCAGCTCTGTTTATGATAGCCAAGACATGGAATCAACCTAAATGTCCATCAACAGATGAATGGATAAAGAAGATGTGATATTATATGCACATATATATATATACACATATATATAATGAAATGTGTGTGTATATATACATACACATAATGGAGTATGTATATGGAGAAGGAAATGGCAACCCACTCCACTGTTCTTGCCTGGAGAATCCCAGGGACGGGGGAGCCTGGTTGGCTGCCGTCTATGGGGTTGCACAGAGTCAGACACGACTGATGCGACTTAGCAGCAGCAGCAGCAGCAATGGAATACTACTCAGCCATAAAAAAAGAATGAAATAATGCCACTTGCAGCAACATGGATAGAGATTATCCATGAAGTAAGTGAAGCTAAGTTAAGTAAGTCAGAGAGAGAAAGATAGCATATGATCTCACTTACATGTGGAATCTAAAAAAATGATACTAATGAACTTATTTACAAAACAGAAATAGATTCAGAGACATAGAAAGCAAACTTATGGTTACCAAAGGTGTGGGGGAGATAAATTAGAAGTTTGGGATTAACATAAACACATCATTATACCTAACATAAACAACAAAATTTTACTGTATACCACAGGGAACTATATTCAATATCTTGTGATAACCTATAATAGAGAAGAATCAAGAGGCAGATAGATAGAGATATATAACTGAATCATTTTTCTTTTAGTTCTGAAATTAACACAACATTGTAAATTATACTTCAATTTTAAAAAATGGTTTAAGACAGTATAATAAAAGTAATGCATTCAGTAAATTTTCAACATGGAATCAGAGCTCATTAATGGACTTACCCCATATGCATATTGTACAGAAAACAAAATAAGTATGAGTGACCTACAAGAAAACAAAAATGCAGATTAATTTAAACTGTTGGGTTTTGTGCAAAACAAACTACAAAGCAAAAGGACATAGGAATTAACTCCAGAAAGATTTTTTTTTTTTAGTTTCTAATAGGCTACTATGACCAATTGATGGTCATCAGTGACCAGATAAACGTTACCCTCTCTCCAGATAGCATCACCATATTTCCTCTTTTTAATCAATCAAGAAGTATGCACACCCTTTAATATGGCCCTCACTGTGCTGGGTACCATAGGGACACTGGGAAGGTGAGACTTGGATGGATAGATACGTGAAGGGAGATGACTCTCAGAATAAAAACTAGAGGAGAGCAGGAAGCAAGCAGCTTTGCCCAGGAACTACTGCAAAGATTAAGGTATTCTGGATGCTGTTAAGTGGGAACAACCAGAAGGAGAGAGAATGGAAGAAACCTAACTGGGCTGAGGAGATGATTTGGGAAACAGTATGGAAAAAGCCTCCTTCCCATCACCCTCTCTTCCTTCATTGCTCATCAATACGTGTTCATCAGCTTCAAATTTTTCCATATTTTTCACTATTTAACATTTCCCTGTCATAACTCCCAATATTTTTGTAGTCACTTTGAACAATCTCATTCTATTAATAGTTTGCTACTGCTCCTGTAGCACATGACCACAAACTTGGTGACATAAAACAACAAAAATTTATTTTCTTATCATTCTAGAGGCCAGAAGTCTGAAATAGGCCTCATTGGCGGAAAAAAAAAAAAATCAAGATGTCGGCAGGGCTGTGTCTCTTTTGAAGGCTCCAAGGGACACTCGGATTCCTTGCTTTTTCTGGATTCTAAAGGCTGCCTGCATTCCTTGGCTTGTGGTCCCTTCCACCTTCAAAGCCAGCAGTGACCAGTCAAGTCTCTCTCCCGCTACATCCCTCTGACGTCTGCTTGCATCATCACATCTCCTTCTCGACTCTCAATCTTCTGCCTCCCTCCTTCACTTCCAGTGCTCTAGTCCCTCAATTGTGCCCAACTCTTTGCAACCCCACGGGCTGTAGCCTGCCAGGCTCTTCATGTCCATGGGATTCTCCAGGAAAGAGTATTGGAGTAGGTTGCCATTTCCTTCTCCAGGGGATCTTCCCGACCAGGGATAGAACTGCATTGCAGGCAGATTCTTTACCACCTGAGCCACCAGGGAAGCCAAAAGGGGACACTGCGGCTGAGTGGGCTGGGGGACCCTTGTGATTATACTGGGTTCCTCAGATAATCCAGGATAACTTCCCCATTGCACAGTCAGCTGATTAGCAACCTTAATTTCATCTATAACCATAATTCTCCCTTGCCATGTAACAGAACACATTCAGAGGTTCAAGGGATTAGGGCGTGGACAGCTTTGGGGGGTCATCATTCTGCCTACCACACTCATGCAGTGCATTGTTCTAACCGCTGTAACTGCTAGTTATAGGGACCCTGCAGCTCTGGACACGAGAAGGCTTTTGCTATTCAAACCCAGTGAATAGGAGAGCAAGAATCTGTGGCCTTGTACATTCTCCCACTGGGTGACTGTGTGGCTCCAATTCTGGAAGAGTAGAGAGAATTACTGCTTAATAAGAAAAGTGCTGTTTAATAGAACGGCAGCAGGTAAAATTTATAGATTTCTGGAATACTTTGGTTTTTTGACACTCAGATAATTTATACCTATAAAACCAACACTGGGGAGAAATTCCCAAATAAAAGCCAGTGATCGTACTTGAGGACACTCACCAGGAATTGGTGGCCAAGAGCTTGTTGCACTTGAAAGGACGCCTTACCAGTGCCATGTGCAAAATTACTTCATGTTCGAGTCTTGGCGCTCAACAAAAACGCTGCCCGTCTTCCCTTCTCTTCCAGAAGACTCTCATCTATAACTGAGGTTCTGTGTCCTGGCTTTAAAGTCTGTGTATGGCAAATATAAAATATCTTTTTAAATACAGTATGCATTACCACATCTAAAATAATTGCTTTCATTATTCAGAGTTAGTGATGGAAATATTTTCTAAAGGGGAACTTAAACACTGTTTTGACCTCACACTCTTTCCTTAGTGATGAGTAAACTGAATACATATCAATTTTTAATTCTTAGAAATAAAAATACCAAATCCTTTCGTTCATAAACACATTTTTCAAAAATGAAAAGATATACGTACGGAAAACTTTTACAAAAATTATTGTTTCACTTTGTTATGTGAAATTTTCTTCTATTTAGTCTTTTCTCTTAAAAATTCAAGCTAAAATTCACTCAAGTGCTTTTTTTTTTAATTTTTGAAACTAAAAAGGAATCCCCTAGTATAGAAATGCACATTTTGCCTACAAACAGCAAAGACATATAAACATGTTTTATGTAAAATGGTACCACATTTTGGCAGGTCATCAAAAAGTTAAACACAGAGTTACCATATGACATAGCAATTTCATTCCTAGGTATACACGCAAGAGAACTGACAAAATATGTTCATACGTAACCTTGTACATGAATATTTACAGCGGAATTACTTGTAATGGCCACAAGTGGGAACAACTCATTTCAATTGATGACTAAGCAACACGTGCTACATCTGTACAGTGAAATACTTGTTGTTGTTGTTTACTCACTAAGTCATGCCCAGCTCTTTTGAGACCCCATGCACTGTAGCCCTCCAGGCTTCCCTGTCCGTGGGATTTCCCAGGCAAGGGCACTGGAGTGGGTAGCTGTTTCCTTCCCAGGTGATCTTCCCAACCTAGGGATTGAACCCATGTCTCCTGCATGCAACCAGGTTCTCTACCACTGAGCCACCAGGGAAGTCCCACAATGGAATATTTGACCACAGAAAAGAATAAAGTACCAATCAGTGCTACAACATAGAGGAACCTTGAAAATGTGATGCCAAGTGAAAGAAATCACGTCCTGTATAATTCCATGTGTGTGAAATGTCAGAATAGGCATATCCATAGAGACAGAAAATATTAATAGATTAGTAATTATCAAAGGTTGGAGGAGGGGCGAATGGGAGGTATGGAGTTTTCTGGAGAGTAATGTGTTATGGATTTAGATAGGGTAATGGTTGTACAATATTATAAGTACACTAAAAACCACTAATTATAAACTTTAATAGAGTGAAAATGGTGTGTTTCATTTTTGAAACATCTCAATTTTAAAAAAGAAAAAATATCTTGACTCCAAGTACCACATACTTTGAAAAAAGCTCTCTTTGGCTCAAAGAATTTGAAATGTCTCATCTTTAAAACTTTGGCTTCTCTAAAGACCCATACCTGTCAGAATTAAGTACAGAGAAGGAAATGGGAGTGTAGAATGTTACAACTTAATTTTAAATTTCTAGATAAAATCTACATAAACTCAATCAATGTTATATTTATGACAGACTAGTTTTCCAAGTAAGCATCAGAATGATGTTCCATGATAATTTCAAAACCAAGTAGAAACAGAATCATTTTGAGTAACTAGATCTTTTCCCATTCCTAAATCCATCATTGATGTAGTTTTCTATTTGCCTTCTAGAAGCATGTCTCAATAAAACAAATTACTGTTTTAAGAGGAATACATAAATTGGCTTGAAACATTCAAACTGTATTTGATATTTCAGACAAATAGGAAACACAGTCAAAAATTAAAGAACACCAGAGGTATTTGCTTTTTAATCCCAAAATAAATACATCATGCAATTAGTCTGCCCACTTAATGTGATAAAGTGTATCCCTCCCCCATTTCTATCCTAGTGCAATATAATTTTATACTTGAAAATCATATTAATCACTGCACTATACTTCTCTGCAACAAAAATATGTATATAAATTCAATATTTTCATTTATGATCATAAATTTCTGAGTCTTAAAAATTTTTTTTCTCCTGGGTTGACATTATTATGGTTATTAGTAGTATATAATTCCAGAGAAGGCAATGGCACCCCACTCCAGTACTCTTTCCTGGAAAATCCCAAGGATGGAGGAGCCTGGTGCGCTGCAGTCCATGGGGTCGCTAGGAATTGGACACGACTGAACGACTTCACTTTCACTTTTCACTTTCATGCACTGGAGAAGGAAATGGCAACCCACTCCAGTGTTCTTGCCTGGAGAATCCCAGGGATGGGGAAGCCTAATGGGCTGCCGTCTATGGGGTCGCACAGAGTCGGACACGACTGACATGACTTAGCAGCAGCAGCAGCATATAATTCATCCAAAAAAATAAGCATGTCTTGATAAACAGTTGTTGTTGTTGTTTAGTTGCTAAGTAAACGACTTGCCAAAGGTAAAACAGTTTTGTTCACAGTTTTACCCGGAGCAAGCCTCAGATGACTACGTGCTCATCTCACGCATCTGTCTAGCCTGAAAACAAAGC
The DNA here is from genome assembly GCF_029378745.1 of Bos indicus. NCBI lineage: Eukaryota > Metazoa > Chordata > Mammalia > Artiodactyla > Bovidae > Bos > Bos indicus. The sequence goes on from NC_091761.1 coordinate 115,262,672, forward strand.
CACAGAGGAGTCACAGAGACTTTAGAACCACTCTCCTGGCTAGAGTGCCGCTCCCAAGTCACAGCTAAGCAGAGGCCCAGCTGGCTGTCAGCTGGACACCATGAACGGTGGTGTGTACTGGACTCTACAGTTCCCCAAAAGTTGTCACACAGTCTACAACAATCCACAGCAATCTACAAATATTTCCTTTGCTGCAACCACCTATGTTAAGAGCACAAAACTTTTTGTCTCAACCATGCTTTTGATGACACTGAATAAAATTTCTCATAAATAAAAGGCTGTCATCACATAGGAAAGGCCAAGACAGTGTGTTTCTATTGAAGTTTGTTTTTATTTTTTTTTAATTTTATTTTATTTTTAAACTTTCCATAATTGTATCAGTTTTGCCAAATATCAAAATGAATCCATCACAGGTATACATGTGCTCCCCATCCTGAACCCTCCTCCCTCCTCCCTCCCCATACCATCCCTCTGGGTCGTCCCAGTGCACCAGCCCCAAGCATCCAGTATCGTGCATCAAACCTGGACTGGCATCTCGTTTCATACATGATATTTTACATGTTTCAATGCCATTCTCCTTTGTTTTTAAAAAAGAAGAAGGTATAAACAATTCAAGTGCTATGCCACTAAAACATATGCAAACAACAGCTTTGGGAGACTGTCTACCTAGGAAACTTTTGCAAAAGTTCTGTACCTTTCAAAGGGTATGCTTTATTCTGCCAACTGTTATTCTCAAGCAGGGAGTGTTGAGTGCTATGGAGGGCTATATTGGAGCCCTGCACCTCAGGCCCCATCTTTGGCTCTTAACTGAGGGGATAACCAGGTTTCCGTCACCTGATTCCATCTTCCAGGCACATGGAAAGGTTAAGGATAACCACCTGACCCAACCCGGAGCTTGGCTTAGTGACACAGAACTCTAGGCTGGATGATGGTACAAAACATCGTCTGAACCAGTCCTCTTGGAGGGTTGAAATGAGGACACCAAGAAAAGAAAGGGAGATGAGGGAAGAAGGATATGTCCAGTACATCCTCAAGTACAGCTGGGTGTTAGAAAACTGCGACAAGTCAAGGTCAAGTGCAAGTCTGAGTTTGGAAGAGACAGATAAGCTGCATAATCAGACAAAGTTGTTTCCAAGAAAATGCAAAAACAAAGAAAGACAGATAGTCTCAAGAAAGGAGGAAAACCAGCTCATTCCTGAGAGCCCTCCCCTACCCCACCAGTTCTTGATGCAGTCTTGTGGTCAACTCCCTTTTCGTGAGCAAACTGACCTGGGTGGCCGAGTCTGATAAAAAGCACTGCCCTCGCTGCAGCTGGTCCCAAGGCTGCATGCGACACACCTCGGGAGGCCATCTGGGGCCACCCACCCCCAATAGGGAAGCTGAACATATGTTCCCTGGGCCTTTGACATCCATTTCGTGCATTAACCCAGTCCGTAATAGGCTCTCGCCCAGCAGTATATTTCTATCAGTAATTTCTAGCATGTACTTTCAGCAGATATCATGGTGTTCTCTTCCTCCAACTCTCTGGGATTTCTGCACCCCCCCCCACCACCCCCTCACTTCTTTATGAAAATGCCTGGACTCCAATTTCCCTGGGACTCCTTAAGAGTCTGTCCAGTGCTTTCCAAAGGTCTGGGAACAGGATCTGAGCGCCTCCAAGCCATTCTCGGTACCTGGGGGAATTTGTTTTCTCTGCAACCTAATCTTGAATACAAATACATCCTGCTGGAGTTCTCATCCACCAGGGGCTAGGCATGGTTGTGGCGGGTGGGGAGGGGGGCAGGGGAGGACCAGATAAACAGGCGACTGAGGACTGGAATCTTCTAGCCACAAAAGGTAGCAGAGATACAATGTCTTTTTTTTTCTCAAGGAACATTAAGTCTTTGAGCTCTTTCGAACAATATTTGCCCTTTCAGGGAAATCATTTTCTATTAACTCAATAACTACATGTTCTTTCCTTTGACTTTCTGACACTGAGCTATCTGAAGACTCTCTCTCCAAGGCTAAATTTTTTGGATGGTCTGAACACGTATTTCTATATACTTTCATCTTTCCAAAGTAGAATTCCTAAAGGATAAGCTTTTGTAGAGAAACAATCAAGGGGCCTGGGGTCAGGGGTGGGGGGTTAGAAAAATGCTCCCAGAAAAAGAATGGCATGCCTGGGGCTGGATATCTCCTCTGAGGCTTATACCTTTCCTGTTAAGGGATCACCTGACCTTTCCCCAACATCCAGGTTGATTACTTTCTAAAATCCCATATCTTTGGGTTGCCTCTAGCTGCAGACTTACAAAGCCTTCAGGTTGATGAGAGCTTTTTAGTGAAAACAGTCAATCCCATCAACCATCACAAAGGTTTTTAAAGCAAGTCACAAACCCATGTGGTCCACAGACTACCTGAATGTGGCTGGAGCATCGTGTTCCCTGAGAAGGAACTGGGGAAAAAACTTGAGAAGGACTCAAGTAAATTCTTGAAAGTATCTCTACATTCCAACAGGACCAGACAGTTGTTGGATTGTGGTCAAGCCCGCCCCCACCTTGCCTTCCTTCTAGATTCAACTGAATTGTTTGAGAGTCTTTGTACAGTCCTCAGGTGACCCTGGAGTTGAGTTTGCTAGTCCAGGGCCGAATGGGCCATATCTCAGCTAATCTATAATTCTGCCAATACAAGCTTTTATTATCATTTTTGTCCATGAGGTCTCCCCCCAGTATCAACAGAACATTTGACAACAATCATAAGAATGTCATAGGTGGGAAACACACAGAGGGGACACTGTCCCACAAACGTACAACTGATTTTCAAAACTGGATGTGCCCTTTACTTCCAAGTTAAGGTTTCAGATTTCTGAGAGCTGCCTTTGGTGTAAGCAAATCCCACTGCCCACTGAGAAGTACCCATCCGCAACCAAGTGTACTGAAAGACTGGCATTGACCTTTGAGGACTTCTTCCCTCCTCCCTAGAGACTGGCTACCTTCTCCTGGTACCTGGTGATCTCATGTGAGGGATTGAAGGCAGGACTCTAAGAGGTAGAGAGATTTGTGTTCAGATCTTGATCATTACCAGTATAACCCTGAGCAAATCTGTACCACTCTGAGCTCTTCATTTCTCAGTATGTAAAATTAATGCTGGAGAGAACTACATGAGTCAAAATGCATGCCTAGCACAGTCCCTGGCATGTTGTTATTGTTGTTTAGTCACTAAGTCGTGTCTGACTCTTTTGGGACCCCATGGACTGTAGACCGCTAGGCTTCTCTGTCCGTGGGATTTCCCAGGCAAGAATACTGGAGTGGGTTGCCATTTCCTTCTCTTGTTTCTCCTGCATTGGCAGGCAAATTCTTTACCACTGAGCCACAAGGGAAGTTCTCTGGCATGTGGTAGTGCTCAATATATGTCTATTTCCAGCCTTCCTAATTTGTCATGCAGGTAAAATGAGCTCCCAATAAATGAGAGAAGGGTTAGAAAACTGGGAACTGGGGCAAGCCTGGCAGACCTCAGGAGGGAGGCAATACTTGATCTGGGAATGAAGGAAGATCTGGAGAAATGAGGAGAAATAAGTAGTGACAGTCTCTCTTAAAGGACCTTGTAAACATCGGGAGAAGTCAATGAGAGGGATGACTCCTCAGTGAGTGTAGAAGCAGGTATACAGGAGGGCAAGTCTGGCCAGAATCAGAGTTAACGTAAGCGGACTCTGAGAGGACACTTGTGAAAAGGTCAGCATTTGTTTTTATCAATGAGAGAGGCTTCTGCTGCTACCACAACTGCTGCTGCTCCAACCCCACGCCCTTCCTCCTCCTCCTCCTCTTCCCCATCGTCAACATCTTCCCCACCATAAGAAATTATAAAAAGCAGCATTGTCAGTCAGTTCCTTATATGCTACATCCTGTGCTAAAGGTTTAACACCGATCTTCAATCTTCACAATAACCCTAAAAGGTAAGTTACACAACAATGTCCTTTCACAAGTAACTACAGTTAGTAGTTGGCTTCCCTCATAGCTCAGTTGGTGAAGAGTCTGCCTGCAATGCAGGAGACCCAGGTTTGATTCCTGGATCGGGAAGATCCCCTGGCAAAGGAAATGGCAACCCACTCCAGTATTCCTGCCTGGAGAATCCCATGGACAGAGGAGCCTGGCGGGCTACAGTCCATGCAGTCGCAAGAGTCAGACACAACTTAGTGACTAAACCACCACCATCATAGTTAGTAAGAGACATTTCCAGGGTTCAAACGCTAAAGCTTTCCTTATTAACCACTACACAACACAGTTTCAAAGTTCATGAAAATTCCTGGGCACATTTCAGGAAATGCATCTCTGGAAAGAACAACTTTGGCCTTCAATATAATAGTAGCAGGGAGATTCACATGTAAATGCAGTGATGCACTGTGATACACAGACATTTAGTTTGCTGTGAATCCTAGAAAAAGAGAGTTCTCCTGTGAAGGTCTTCATGTCTGGAATTTCACCTCTAGAAACTTCTACAGGACAGTTGGCTATCTTCAAGGCACTGTTTCTAACTAGACTATAGGAAAGTTAAAGCATTTCAAGCAGCTATGTAAGCAAAAGAAAAAAGAGAGAGAAAGATTTCACAGAAGTTTCCAAATGAACTTTTAAGGTTAAACAGAAATACTGAGACAAGCATGCAGTTGGTTTCAAAATAGGAGGAAAGCTTTGTCTTGGCGGGCAAGGAACATTGTATTCATATGAGTCTTGGCCCTTTCTGGGCTTTCCAGGTGCCTCAGTGGTAAAGAATCCACCTGCCAATGCAGGAGACACAGGTTCAATCCCTGGGTTGGGAAGATACCCTAGGAGGAGGAAATGGCAACCCACTTCAGAATTCTTGCCTGGAGAATTTCATGGACACAGAAGCCTGGTGGACTATAGTCCATGGGACTGCAAAGAGTAGGACATGACTGAGTGACCAAGCGCACACATGGGCCCTTTCTAAGGAGAACCTCAGTTCAGTTCAGTTCAGTCGCTCAGTCATGTCCGACTCTGCAACCCCGTGGACTGCAGCACACCAGGCTTCCCTGTCCATCACCAACTCCTGGAGCTTACTCAAACTCGTGCTCACTCCATTGAGTCAGTGATGTCATCCAACCATCTCACCCTCTGTCGTCCCCTTCTCCTCCTGCCTTCAATCTTTACAAGCATCAGGGTCTTTTCTTTGCATCAGGCAGCCAAAGGATTGGAGCTTCAGCTTCAGCATCAGTCCTTCCAGTGAATATTCAGGACTGATTTCCTTCAGGATTAACTGGTTGGCTCTCCTTGCTATGTGAAGGACTGTCAAGAGTCTTCTCCAACACCACAGTTCAAAAGCATCAATTATTTGGCAATCAGCTTTCTTTATGGTCCAACCCTCATATCCACACATGACTACTATAGCTTTGACTAGACGGACCTTTGTTGGCAAAGTAATGTCTCTGCTTTTTAATATGCTGTCTAGGTTGGTCATAGCTCTTCTAAGGAGAGCTTAACCATCTCCTTTTCCTTGTGTCTGCATCCTGCCTTCTGTCCACCTCTGTCTGCCTTCCTTCAGGCAGGAGCTGGTTCTAGAGACTGGGTCCCCTTAGCAGGTGCTTCCCTAGAGGACAAGACCTGGAACTAGACTCCTTTAGAAATGCGTCTGCCACTCGGGAACCTTATAAAAGACTCCATCCCTCACCCCTGGACTTCAGAGCTGGGTCATTTCCTATTCTGCTACAGACCATAAAGCTACAGACCAAACACTCAGTGTTTCAGCGTCAGCTTTACACATCGGAAAATAACTGAGCAAAGCCAAGAAAGTGTGCTGTGTATTGGATGTGATATCACATGGGCAGAGTAGTCAAGACAACCAATGTCTGGAAGTTTCACAAAACCATAAGAAATTCCTTTATTAAAGTGATTGCTTTTCCCCTAAACTTTGAAAATGAGGTGGTTTTTTTTAATTAAAAAATTAATGGGAAGAAGAGATCTATATTAAATTTTTACAGTTAAAATTTTAAACATTTGTTTTCTTTAAAGTTGCTCAGTTGTGTCCGACTCTTTGTGACCCCATGGACTATATAGTCCATGGAATTCTCCAGGCCAGAATACTGGAGTGGGTAGCTTATCCTTTCTCCAGCAGATCTTCCTGACCCAGGAATTGAACCAGGGTCTCCTGTATCACAGGTGGATTCTTTAACAACTAAGATATGGAAACAAAATAAAATAATACATAGAATCTTGACTACACGTGAAAATTACAGGGTTTGTAAATGCAAGTCCACTAAATATGTAATAACATTTTAAAGTGATTTTTCTACTATTTAGCCTGACACTAACCAAAACAAAATTTTAATCATTTCTATATACCTTTAATAAGACATAAAAACACCTATGATTATTATTCACTCAAGAAATATCTATCACATCAGTATCTGTCAATTTTTCAGTTTCTATCAAATGCCATGCTAAGCACTGTGGATACAAGAATGAAATCAATTTAGCTGAATTTAATATTCAGTAAATTGAGTTTTCAATTTACCGAATATTGAACTCAATTTGAACTCAACTGAGCTCAAATATGCAATATTACTTTTAAGTAGATTGGGAAAAGTTAAAGATGCATACTATAATCAGTATAGTAACCACTAGCAACAACACAGAGAGAAATAACTAGATGTAGAAAAAATTTAAATGGAACTTTAAAAAATATTTGATTAACAGAAAAGAATGCTAGGAAGAAGAAAGGGGACAAAAAACAGATTAGACAGATAAAAAGTAAACAGACAGATGACAGACCTAAAAATAACTATATCAACTATGTAAAAATGCACTAAAAATTGAAGGCAAAACGCTGAATTTAAAACAGAAAAAAGAAAAAACCCAAGTATATGCTACCTAAAAAATACATACTTTAAATAAAAAGACGCAAATAGGTTACAAGTGAAAAGGTGGAAAAAGATACACCACACAAACAGTAAGCACAAGGAAAGTAGACTGGCTATGTTAAAAATGGACTTCAAGATGGACAGTGACACTTAAGAGAAAAGCCACAGAATGGGCAAAAATATTCAAAATAAATACATCTGCCAAGGATCTTGTATCCAGAATATATAAATAGCTATTGCAACTCAACAGTAAGAGCAACAACCAGTTTTTTTCATAGGGAAAGATCTGAGTAGACGCTTTGCAAAAGTTCTCTGAACAGTTAATAAGTACCTGAAAAGATGTTCAACATCTTTAGTTACTAGAGAAAACAAAAGCACACTAACTGCCACTGTGTAACCATTTGAAGCATTAACACTTTAAAAGCTGGCAATACCAAAAGCAGGCACCAAAAAAATACGGGGGAAGCAGAACTCTCATACACTGCTGATGAGAATGAAGATACAGTTACTTTGGAAAACTCTTTTATAATTAAACATATACCTACTGTATGGTCCAGCCATTCACTCCTAGGTATTTATTCAAGAGAAATGGAAACACATGTTCACACAAAGCCTAGTACAAAAATAGCCATAGTAGCCATATTTCCCAAAGTGGAAACAATTTAAAAATCTAACAGGTAAAGGGATCTTTAAAAAAGTGATGTCCATACAATGGAATTTTACACGGCTACAGAGTAGAACAAACTGCTGATACACAAAACATGGATCCATCTCAGTATTGTTCTGTTGAGTCAAAGAACCCAGATACCAAACGGTACATACTGTATGACTCTATTTAAATAAAATTCTAGAAAATGCCAACCAACCTACAGAGTCAGAAAGCAGATCTGTGGTTGCCTGGGAATGGACGGGGAGAGATGGATGGACTAAAAGGGGACAGGAGGAAACTTTGGGGAGTGATTAAAGAGATCTGCATCCAGATTCATGCTATTGATTTCACAAGGCATATGCATTGGTGAAACTCCTTGAATTGTGTGTTTTAAATAGGTACAGATTTTGGTATGGAAATTATACCTCAATAAATTTATTTTTAAATACCACTGTTCCCATATTAAAAATAAAATGAATCTTTGTTTATGCTCGCGAAGGTCTCATAGTACAAAAAAGTAAAATGCATGACTCTGTTTCAGTGTTATATAATAAAGGTCTGGACAAAGGTCTTCACAGAGACCATGATCTTTGACCTTTGACCTAGATCTCAAAATGTAAGGGTTGCATCAGACAGACACCAGATTGGGGGGTGGGGGCAGGGTGGGTGGTTCCTGAAAGTGGAAAGAATGGCAAGTACCAAGGCATAAGGTAAAGAAGGGTGTATGGTGAACTTGAGACATGAGTGATACACAAGATTTTTCAAAAGTTGGTTTTGGAACATTCTATTCTACCCAAAGAAGGGTGAAGTAATCTATAAAGAAAAAGAGAAACTTCTGGAAGCTTTAGTAAAGCAAGTTACACGATGTATGTCAGGAGTGTAACTAACATTCACCAAACCTTTTACTAGTGCTTTTTCAGGCATGTGGAAGATTATTGCCTCATCGCTTTCAAAATGAAGTGTGACCACTTTGGTCAATGAGATGTGAAATAGATGTAGCAAGTGTCACAGTAGTTGGCAGCTTTTAGAGCCGTTTTTAATTCGCTGAATTCTCTTCCCCTTCAGAGGAGATCAGAGAACAGGTTGAGTGGGAATTTCCAGGAGGTTTCTGAGTGGTTTTGATAAGCAGAACCCCCGTCCCCGCAACCCCTTTCCCACCTGTTATACCCTGTGAAGAAAATGTGTGTGTGTGTGTGTGTGTGTGTGTGTGTGAGTCACTCAGTCATGTCCGACTCTCTGTGATCCCATGGACTATAGTCTGCCAGGTTCCTCTGTCCTTGGAATACTCCAGGCAAGAATACTGGAGTGGGTTGCCATTTCCTTCCCCAGAATATGTAGAATATGTATAAATGGAGAAGAAGAGTCTTATTGGAAGCCTCAGAAGTTTGGGGGTTATTTGCAGATGCCCCCAAGGTAACTGGTTCCTTCTGATCCAAAGTGAGCTTTTATTCAGACAGTAACATGGAAGGGATTTCAGAGGACAAACATTGCAGAGAACCAGCTAGAAGGCTACCATAGTTCACAGATGATAAGTCCAGGCCCTGGGAAGGGCCATGATCATAGAAAAGCAGAGAAAGAGTTTGGAGATGTAATGGCAAGAACTGATATGAATTGAAAATAATTCTGAGACTGTGAAGAGCCTCCTGATGAAAGTGAAAGAGGAGAGTGAAAAAGTTAGCTTAAAACTCAACATTCAGAAAACTAAGATCATGGCATCCAGTCCCATCACTTCATGGCAAGTAGATGGGGAAACAATGGAAACAGTGACAGACTTAATTTTCTTGGGCTCCAAAATGACTGCAGATGATGACTACAGCCATGAAATTAAAAGATGTTTACTCCTTGGAAGAAAAGTTATGACCAACCTAGACAGCATATTAAAAAACAGAGACATTACTTTGCCAACAAAGGTCTGTCTAGTCAAAGCTATGGTTTTTCCAGTATGTATGGATGTGAGAGTTGGACTATAAAGAAAGCTGAGCACTGAAGAATTGATGCTTTTGAACTGTGGTGTTGGAGAAGACTTTTGAGAGTCCCTTGGACTGCAAGGAGATCAAACCAATCAATCCTAAAGGAAATCAGTCCTGAATATTCATTGGAAGGACTGATGCTGAAGCTGAAACTCCAATACTTTAGCCACCTGATGCGAAGAATTGACTCACTGGAAAAGACCCTGATGCTGGGAAAGATTGAAGGCAGGTGGAGAAGGGGATGATAGAGGATGAGATGGTTGGATGGCATCACCGACTCTATGGACATGAGTTTGAGTAAGCTCGGGAGTTGGTGATGGACAGGGAAGCCTGGTGTCCACAGGGTCGCAAAGAGTCGAACACAACTGAGTGACTGAACTGAACTGAACTGAATTGAGACTGTGAAAGAACCTGTGTCTAATTGTTTTCGAGTATTTAAAACAGAAGGTTCTTGAAAGAAGAGAGATGACTAAGTGCTGAGGTGAAGTTTGAAAATAATTAATTTTAAATGTAATTAATATTAAATTTAATCTTTCAGAAAGATTGAAGAAGGAGCTACTAGCAGTCTGGCAAAATACATCACGTCAAAAGCCTAGGCACGTTCCTATCCAGAGAAGGCTATAGAAAGATCATAAACTTTGGAAGAAATCAGACCTGGGTGTGAATCCTGAGTGAATTTGTCAAGTCATCCAGTTTCATTCATTCAGCAAATAGTAAACAACTTCATTCATGCACTAACTTCATTCATTCAATAACATTAAAGAACACCAAAAAGGCCACTGTCCTACTGGAGCTGAACTCCAAAAACAGGGAAGCAAACACTACACATTTAAGCCCTGTGCAGAAAACAGACCTGATATTGTGACCATGAAAAGGGGGCAAAAACAATAATACAGGCCTTGTCAAAGGTCATTACCATTTCACTTTGTTCAAAACTCTCATCTGGCACCAAGTCAAAAGCAGAGATTTCTGTGTCCTTTGTACTTACAAAAAGGACTGCCCTCACTTTCCTTTTGTTTTATACATTTCAAGAGCCAGCTGGGAAACTGTCCATTCTGAGACCATTTTTTAAAAAATCAAAAATTCTGGTTAATTAACACCATCTAGTGAGCATACCCTGAATGTTCACTGGAAGGGCTGACGCTGACTGCTGAATTAGGTTCCCACAGTTGTTTAAGGTGGGCACACTGATGATGCCGATTTACAGAAGAAAAGACCCTAAGCCACACTAGTAAGTGTGGAAAAGATGCAAAATCTAAACTGTACTGCAGAGACCACACTTAACAACTCCTGCCTCCCAACCCTGTTTACATCACAAGTTTCTTTCCTGCTCTTTTGTAGCATTAGAAGTGACTTGCAGTTGACTGTTGCCACCCCTTCTAAAGTCAATAAAGCCTAGCCTGGATTTCAGTCAAAATGACATTGTTTCAAGAAAAGGCAATTGAAATCCAAATTAAGAAAGCTTCTGGACTTCAACATATGGAAGGAGCATTTAACTCCTGCATTGAGAGTTTTTATTTTTTCCAGGAAGTAATGTCAGTTCATGCAAGACTGTCACAGGCCTCTAAGTATTCTTGGACCCTTATTTTATCAACAGAGCACCTTATATCTCATCTAATAAGGATGGCAGGAGAAAGTTTCATAAGAAATCTTCTTATCAATGTGGAGAAGCTATAGCAACATCGTGGGAAACTCCAGAGAGCTTAAATAAAGATACTTCAACATCTAGGGACTTCCCGGGTGGTGCTAGAGGTAAAGAACCCACCTGCCAATGCAGGAGACCAAAGAGACTTGGGTTCGCTCGATCCCTGATTGGGAAGATCCCCTGGAGGAAAGCGTGACAGCCCACTCCAGTATTCTTGCCTGGAGAATGCCATTCTCAGAGGAGACGGGCAGGCCATGGGGTTGCAAAGAGTCAGACCCAGCTGAAGCAACTTAGCACGCAGGCACCTAAGTATACAGACTCCCATTGCTGGGGAGTCCGGTGTAATTGGCTTGGGATATTTTAGGATTTTTAGAGGCTCCATAAGAGATACTAATATACAGCCAGAGTTGACATTTGGTGGCGTAAAAAGAAGAGAGGGGAGTTTATAATTATTCCCTCTACAACCATAAAGGGGAGTGTGCACCTTCATTCATTCACTGTCAGGGTTTCACCTACCTACAGAGGTCTAATATACCATGACCCCATTCTAATTGCAAACAAGTGGTTCTCCACCATCAGCCATCAAACCACACATTTCACACGTGGTATCTGATGACCAGCTACTGCAGACATCAGCAACCCTGATACAGAGTAAAGGTTCTTAACCTGGAGATGGAATTCAGATGGTCTGTGAACCGTGGATGGGAATCAATACTCCATCTGTCTTTTCACTAAACTTTCTTGGGAGACCAGCAGTTTCTTCAGTTATGAACACAGCTAACAAACCACAACAGTATCGGCAGTTCCTGAGACTGTACCCACTGGTATCTTTAGGTCACGTTTCAGTTTTGCAGTCATCACTACTTTGATTTACGGTTGTTTAACAGATCTGCTGTTAGATCGAAATATTCGGTGCAATAATCATGATGCATGTATGTTACTAGATCATGACTTTACTACTTTGATAATTTGTTCCAGTAAAACGGATTCTGAGAATGGCAATACTGTAGGAAGGATCTGAATGCTTCGCCAGAGCCCATGTGGTCAGTGGCACAAGAAAAGGGCACAAGCCCTGCTCTGCGCACGGTGCCCAGCACGTCCGCCTCCAAGGCCACCTCAGGAAAGGAGAAGCGCCCTCTCAGGCCGGAGGCACCCCGACAAAGCTGGCGCGCGGCCTCCCGTGCACTTCCGCAGATAAGATTTAACGTGAAAAGCCAGTTCAACGCGGCGGAGAATCGGCTGGATGAGCTTTCCCTTTCCCCTCAGCTGCCTCCTGCTCTTGGCATTTCGGAGTGCCCAGACCGCCAGGCTGGTAACTTGAGCCACCAAATTAATCAAAACACAACAGCACCCAGTTCAAGCCCAGGCAGACAAGACTGGAGCCAGACAAGCTCTCCTCCCGTGACCCCCGGGCCCAATTCCCCAGCCCCACCCGCCGGTGCGCCCCACCCCGGGATGCCGCGCACTCTTCCTCCGCCGCCCGCGCCCCCGGCCGGTGGCCCGGGCCCTGGGCCCGGGATCGCCCAGACCCAGTCGTGGTCTCCTTACCTCCTAGGGACACCCGCAGCCCCGAGGAGCTGCCGCGCCGCGCGCCCGCGCAGCGCGCACCTCCCGCCGCGCCCAATTCCACGCGCCACTCGGCTACCCGTTCACAGCGCTCTCACCGCCGCTGCGTCCTGCAGCTGCCCGATGGAGGCGTGTTGAGAAGGGGAAAGTGGCCAGACGGCACCGCCGGGAAGCCCGGAGCCAGCGGGGCCACCCGAGTGCCCACCCCGGCGCGCCTGCCGCTTAATCTGAGGCAGGGCCGCTGGCCACTCCCTCCACCCTGTTCGGCCACCTCCCCATCGCACACCCCCCAGTTCCCCACCTCCGACTCGCCACCTCTTACCCCGACTCGCACCCCTTTGCCGCGCCGCGACTCCTGAACCTTGGGCGCATCACCTCCTGCACCCCTTACCCTGGCCCCGCGGCCACCTGCCCCGCAGGCGCGCAGCCTTTTCTCGCCTCCCGCGCGCGCTGCCCGGGGCTGAGGGACGTCGCCTGGAGAGTTGGAGGGGAGGGCGGGGGGACGAGGGCGGGACCTGAGCCACTTCTTCCCTCCCTGGAAGCCTCGGTGGGGAGGCTGAGCCCTACAAAACCCGCCCCGGGCGGGCTGGCCAGGCGAGCTTCACTGCCGGGCTCCCAAAGCGCGCCGCGCCGGGGACGCGGGGGCCCGAGAGCCTGCGGGTCCCTGGACCACGCCGTGGCTCTGAGCGGTCGCCCACCATGCGCCCGAGGACCGCGCCGAGACCACCGGCGCTGCTGTTGACGCTCTTGCTGGTGCTCCTGGTGGCGGCGCCCACGGAGGGCAAGGTGAGTACCCGGGGGAGGGGCGGGGGGCGCCGCTTCCCCTGGCAGCCTGCCCCGTCCGCGGGGAGCGCTGGCCTTGAACCTCTGCTGGTAGGTGCGGTGACAGTGGGCTCCAGGCAGACCCCTGGTTGGAGCAAGCGAGGATGCCCCGGGACAGGTGGAATGCGCGGGGTTGGAGGAAGAGGCGAGGGGGGAGAGGCTTGTTTCTGGTTCCCTAGAGATCAGGGGTGGGAGCTAGCCCTCCAGAGGGAGGGAGAGAGGGAAGCAGGTAGATAGATGGATGAATAGATGGATAGAAATGCAGGCAGATACAGAGAGAGAGATGTGGGCGGATAGATAATCGCCAGGGATGAACGCTTAAGAGCACCGGATGTAGAGACACGCGAGGTCACCCTGGTGAATCAGAGCAGGCAGCATGGCCTGGCAGAGAGGACAGAGGGCTGGAGTTCCAGCCCTGCCACTTGGTAGATGTCATCTCACACCGAACTCTTACCCCTCCTGTTCCTCCTTATCAATACTTGCCCTCCGGGGTTCCATCAGTTTTGTTGAGAAAAGCAAATGCATCACTGAAAAGTTAGTACAGAACTCATGTTAGGATAAATCAAGCAATCTGTCTCCGTTATTTCTGTTCGAAATGTGAGAGATCCTGGATTCATTTAAATCCCCCTGCATATTTCTTGTTATCTGAGAAGATACATTTTTTTGTCCTCAAAACTGTTAGGACTCCTGGAGTAGACTTACTCGATTTTAACTGGTGTAAGTGCAATTTAACTTTTCAGCTGCTTTCTGTGACTTCTATTTTTGTAAGTTTTAAGAACTTAATTTGGGATGACAGTGCAGTATAAATTTCGTTTCCCAGGATGATCAGATTTTTTTTTTTTTTTTTTACCAATTTCATGGTTAAGATTGTGATTGGAAATTAATCATCACATAAGTATGTGTTACATGAAAAGATTCTTCCAACCTACAGCCACAAGTAATCCAAGCATTTTCTTTTCAAATTAAACTTTATGACATTGCAGGTGAAGCTAAAACCCTCTTTATCATCTCCATACCTTCCCCCACCCCTGTCTAAAGAAGGGTATCCACTCACCACTTTGGGTTTCTTTTCAGATATTTTTCTGTGCATGCACATATGCATGTATAGACCCACAAACAATATGTCTTGTATGTATTTTTAACATAACTGGTACTATATACCTATGCTGTATATATACTTTTGCCTTCTACAGGTCTATCTACACCAGTATTTAAGACAGATCTACCTCTTTTTCTTTTTGCATTGTTGCAGTTTACCACAGTGTGAATATGCCAAGTTTAACTGAGCCATTTCCCTATCAATGAACATTTAGGCTCTTTAGTGTTTTATACTCTAAAGGATATTGTAATCCATGTAATCTCTTCATGAAGTTGGTTCTAATAAAAATGTGCTTTACCTAGACTAAGGATGACCAACCCAGGTAGCTCAGTACTTCTGAACATGATGGATAGAATTCAATCTAAGTCAGTATAGAATGTCTGCCAGCATTAATCCAGAAACAAATACAAGTGAAAAAAAAAAATAGCTGAAGTATCTGTATGTGTGTATGAGAAGGGCTGGGTTTGCACATTCTTCTAGAGTCCAAAGAAGAGGGGAGATTAGGGACAGGTGGAGAAAGAGGGGAAATATTACCGAGTATAAAGCAGCCTGAAAAAAGATTCTCTGTGATCCTACCGCCTCTACTTATACCAATTTTCAATTATACTGTCATATTCCTTTACTGTTTTTTACATAAGAAATTTTCTGTCTTACTTTTGGCCAAATCTTGGAGGCTAACTGCTGATGTTACAATGAATCCATTCGTATTATTTTTATCATGATTTGAAGTGAGCCTCTGTTAAAACTTTGCTGAGTTACACAGTGTCATTAGAAAGCATGAAATGTGCCCTCATCACATAGAAAAAAAGAAATCACAGCAAATTAACTGATAACTGGTTTGCACGGTGCCAGCATGGCTCCCTCCCAAGGGTAACTCTGATGTTGGGCGAAGCTCTTGACCTCTCTGAGCCTCACTCTTTTTCATCTATAACATGAGGGAGTTTAAACCCTTTGTGAGGTCAGCAGGTGAGGTTTAACTGAGTGAGGCTTTGCGGGGAGTGGGGGCACTCTTTAGGGCCAACTAACTCTTGGCATTCTAGAATTTAGAATTAGCAATACCAGAATCCACCTTTTTCAGAAAAGAAGCTGGGAATCTAGTTTCCGTTAGAAATCTCTTAAATTCTAAATATTAGCAAAGAAATTAAAACTTTACAGAAGAAACAAACTGTAAGTTAAGAGCCAGGTATAGTCACTGGGCCATCCTATTTATCATCTTTGTGCTACGTAGTTACGGACATATTTTGCTCAAAATTCCTGTGATTTCATGTTAGCATTTCTCAAAACAAAGAAATAGCACTGTTCACCCTCTATTCGGAATTCAGGCAGGGCGGAACTGTCCACCCACACAATTTGTTCTGAAGAACCCTGAGTAAAATCCTGCTGCTGCATTGCTGAAGGCATCCAGTTCCAGGCCTGACTATTCAGTACATGCCCAGTTTTTATAGCTGTTCCCAGGCCCAACTCGAAACTGGGAGGCACTCTGCCACTGCCACCAGTGGCTGGTCTGGGAGAAGCACAGAGAAAGCGCCTTCTCTGATTATCTGGGGAAGGTGAGAGTCATGGTTTGAGATATCGTACTTTATCCTTCCTCTCTTTGCCTTAAAATTCCAGACAGGGCAGGAATATGGCCAGCAAATATCAGGAGCTGAATAACAGCTGTGTTTAGGGAGGGTGCTTCTCAACTGATTTGGTTTTTAAATCTAAAAACAAAAATTAAGTTGAATTAAGAAACATTTCAAACAAACAAAAAGTCATGTAACAAACTCCAGTTTATCCATCTCTGAGATTAAGCAAGTATTAAGTTTAGACCTGTTCGTTCTCACATCTCTCCCTTCAGGAAAAGAATAAGTAAATACAAAAAGCCCTACATTCATTTTTTGCCTCCTCTTCCACGCATGATTTTATATTTATGCACCATGGATGCCTGTGTGTGTGTCAGTCACCATAAAAAATAAATGCTATTGTTGTATGGTCCTTAAAGTGTAATAAATGATTTCACATGATACATACCTATTGGAGCTTGCTTGTGTCAGTCAGCAGGATGTTTCTGGATTTCATCCACATTGAAACATAGAGATGTGATTTGTTTACATACATATAAATGTAATAGCTGCCACATATGTAATAGCTGCCACATAGTATCCAGTTACATAAATAAAATACAATTTATTTTTCCATCTGCCCAAACAGTAAGTTTGTTTCTTTGCTCTCATCTTACAGAATTGAAATTTACAGCTTTTGTATATGTACCATTGTGACAACCAGATGGTGAATTGCTAGGAGGAATTCAAAGAGGGTTATCAGAGAAAACATATTTTAAATTGTGTTAGGGATTGTCAAATCGACTCCAACAACTTGCCAGAATATCTGTCTTCCTATATCCTCAGCAAAACTTGATGTACTGAGATGTTAATGGATGTGAAATCGGATGTTGTTTTGACTAGTGAGTTTAGGAACCTTAGCATTTTTTGATTGACAGTCTATAATTCTCTCTGAGTGAATTGCATAAATAGGTCTTTGCCTATTTATCTTTTGTGACCTTTGCCTTTTTGTTACTAATTAATTAGAAGTTGTTTATATTTGGATGCTGAATTAATTCTGCTATTTAAATGTGCAGAAAATACTTCATTCCAGGTTTTGGCTTACCTTTTCATTTAGTTATTGGTGCCTTAACGTATAATTTTTCTTTTCACTATAATCTCAAACTTATCCATGTTTTCCTTGATTTCATTGATTTTGTGTTTTGCATCTTGTTGAGATCTTTTCCTTCCCCGAGATTATAAAAATGTTCTCCTATGTTAAAAAAATTATAGTTTAATTCTTTTGCATTTAAGACTCAATCTTTGAATTGTTTTCTATTTCTGGGATTATAATCTTATCTTTCTCCATATAGAAAAAGAATTGTCCCAATATTATTTATTAAAAAGTTCATCCTTTTCCTCACTGTTTTGCTATGTTACATCTGCAAACATGTGAACCAAGCACTCATTAATATTTGATCTGCTTGAATTCTTACATGGGTCTGTTAATTCAGGGCTTTAATTTCTCACAATGTTTTAGAGTTTTCTGGGTTTTTCTAATTTCCAAGTATTTGACATTCTTAGTGTTATTATAAATCATATATTCTTTTAAAAATTTATAGTCTAATTAATATAAATTTATTTAAAAAGTAGTTGAATTTTATATTTGGACTTTGATCGAGCAACTTTGAATAGTCCAAATGCATTTAAGGCTAAAAAGCTTCCCCTAAACACTGTTTCAGCTGCATCATACAAGTTTTGATAAAAACTACTTTAATATCATTAAGTTCAAAATCTTTTCCAATTTTTTCTTTGTCTTATGGGTTATTTAAATGTTTATTTCTTAATTTTGAAACATAGGAAAATTTTCTAGTTTTTTTATTGAATTGTGGTAGAGATGATATTCTGACTTCAATTTTTTCTGTATTTCTTGTCACTAGATCAAGATTTTTTATTGTGTTATTGAAATTGTGACATGTGTGCATACGTGGGATTTTTTTTGTATATCCTGTATTTAACCTGAGATTATCTATTTTCCATTATCTTGAACATTCTCAGATTTTTTAATGTTTTTAATTAATTTACTTTTTTTACTTTTTGTTTTGTTTTTGGGTACAGTCGATTAATATTGCTATAGTTTCAGGTGAACGGCAAAGGAACTCAGCCATACATACACATGTATCCATTCTCCCCCCAAGCTCCCCTCTTATCCAGGCTGCCATCTAACACTGAGCAGAGTTCCCTGTGCTGCACAGTAGGTGCTTGTTGGGTATCCATTTCAATATAGCAGTGTGTGCATGTCCATTCCAAACGCCCGAAATGTTCCTTCCCCTTGGCAACTGTAAGTTCATTCTCTGAGTCTGTGAATCTCTTCTGTTCTGTAAGTTCATTTGTATCATATCTTTTTGGATTCCACATATAAGGGATGCCATACGATATTTCTCCTCTGTCAGACGTTTATTTTTTATATTTCTCCTCCCCGCTCTCTACTCTTGGCATTTTCAGGAGCCAAGCTCAGCCTTCTCATTTTTCCTCCAGTTCTCCTGACTTCTTATGTTAGATATCTTTCCTGTGTGACTGAGCTTCTCCTGGCGCTTCCTCCCTGAGAGGCCAGTTTGGCCATGGGCTTCACACAGGCACGGCCTTATGTGCCTTGAGACTCCCCCATGGCTTCCTGTTGCACCCCAAAAGTGCAGGCCACTAACACCTGTAAGGCAAAGCTCTGACCAGTGGAAGGTGGGAACCATTGGATAAACTATTCTCTTTTCCCCACAGAAGAAGGGTCTTGAACTGCAGAGGTTCTCACAGACTCTCCAGGAGACCCCCTCATCAGTTGTACCAGACCAAATTGTAACATACTGAGCTTTTCTTTTTTTCTGGAAGAAAGATATTTATCATTTATAACAGATATTTATAATTTAAACCACATGATTGTATACACTACAAATGAAGGCTAGCTCAGGTCCTTTCCTAGTAACAAGCTTCCAGAAACCTCGACAATATCTTCAGTATAAACCTGTGCAGGTAGAATATTGATCAGAAAACCCTAAGCTGGATGTCACTTCTGGGTTTAAATGAAACCTGGATAATTCTCATCAGATCAGTCGCTCACTTGTGTCCGACTCTTTGCGACCCCATGAATCACAGCACGCCAGGCCTCCCTATCCATCACCAACTCCCGGAGTTCACCCAGACTCACGTCCATCGAGTCAGTGATGCCATCCAGCCATCTCATCCTCTGTCGTCCCTTCTCCTCTTGCCCCCAATCCCTCCCAGCATCAGAGTCTTTTCCAATGAGTCAACTCTTCGCATGAGGTGGCCAAAGTACTGGAGTTTCAGCTTTAGCATCATTCCTTCCAAAGAAATCCCAGGGCTGATCTCCTTCAGAATGGACTGGTTGGATCTCCTTGCAGTCGAAGGGACTCTCAAGAGTCTTCTCCAACACCACAGTTCAAAAGCATCAATTCTTCGGCGCTCAGCCTTCTTCACAGTCCAACTCTCACATCCATACAGGACCACAGGAAAAACCATAGCCTTGACTAGACGGACCTTTGTTGGCAAAGTAATGTCTCTGCTTTTGAATATGCTATCTAGGTTGGTCATAACTTTCCTTCCAAGGAGTAAGCGTCTTTTAATTTCATGGCTGCAGTCACCATCTGTAGTGATTTTGGAGCCCAGAAAAATAAAGTCTGACACTGTTTCCACTGTTTCCCCATCTATTTCCCATGAAGTGGTAGGATCGGATGCCATGATCTTCGTTTTCTGAATGTTGAGCTTTAAGCCAACTTTTTCACTCTCCACTTTCACTTTCATCAAGAGGCTTTTGAGTTCCTCTTCACTTTCTGCCATAAGGGTGGTATCATCTGCATATCTGAGGTTATTGATATTCTCCCAGCAATCTTGATAGGCCCCAGTAAAACTACTAGGAAAACCTAAGGCTTCTTTATAATAACTTTTACTCACTTTCAGTTTTCACTTTTGTGCATTGGAGAAGGAAATGGCAACCCACTCCAGTGTTCTTGCCTGGAGAATCCCAGGGACGGGGGAGCCTGGGAATCCCATCTATGGGATCGCAGAGTCGGACACGATTGAAGCGACTCAGCAGCAGCAGCAAAGGAGAGTAAACCCAAGAAATCACAGTAGCTGCCTTTCTTATGGGCTTCCCAAGCGGTGCTAGTGGTCAAGAACTGCTTGCCAATGAGGAGGCATAAGAGATGTGGGTTTGATTCTTGGGTTGGAAAGATCCCCTGGAGGAGAGAACGGCAACCCACTGCAGTATTCTTGCCTGGAGAATTCCATGGACAGAGGAGCCCGGTGGGTCATGACCCACCTCAGTTCAAGTCCCTATACACAGTGACTGTGACCTTGAAAAAGGTGTCCCTGTTGCATTTCCATATCCCTCATCACCGAAAGTTGTCAACAACTTAAATGCTCAAGACAGTCTCTCTGGCGTCCATCAAGGGCTCAGTAACTGTTCACTCTCATTATTACTGTCATCACAATCATTACTATTGCTAACATACTGGACTTCTGTTTCCCAACCTGCTGTATCTAATGACGTGCTCCCATCCATCTTTCAATGTTTAATTCTCTCTGCTACTGTTTGTAATGTCCAGGAGATTTTCAATCTACTGTAATTTTCCATAATGAAAAAGAACTCAGAACTATTCAACAAGGGTTATAACCCCAAACCTATTAATTCCCAGTTTTTTAAAACTTTCTGCCTTAGTTTCCTCATCTTAAAATGAAAGTAAGAGATCTACCTCAGGATTGTATGAGGATTAAATGATTTAACACATACAACACACACTCTACCATGCCTGTCACATAGTAATCATCCAGTAAATGTGAAATGTGATTATTTTTATTCCCTAAATGTTACTTTAAATGACTATTCTTATTTCTAGATGTTCTTTTGGACTCTAAGTCTGTCTAGGGTTTTCTGATTTGTTGGGGTTATTTTTCAGTATTTTATGTAGGGATTTTTTCCTCCTTTTTATACCTTTAGTCATTTTGCACTTATTTGTATTATCTTTCTGATTCTTTTTGTATGATTTCAAGATTTGGTAGTGCATCTTATTTCTTCAGTCTGTTGACTGACTCTCACTCATGGGGAGACTCTAGAAATGAGAGATTTGGGGGAAATAAGCCTCCTCTGTCATCACAGCTTGCACCCTCAGCCACTCATCACTCCCACACTGGAGCTGTCCTGCCTTGGGAGAAAAGAAAGAGCAGAGTAGTTCTAAGGCTCCCAGGGGGATTTTCCCCACTTAGACAGACTAATGCAATAACAGTAATGGTTGGGGGGAGGGGGATGGGCACCCAAGCACGTTTCCATTCCTGTCCTCAAGGTCACCCTCCTCAAGACTCTCCTACTGCCCACTTCCTCCAAACATGCTATTCTTACATTTTTTAAAGTGTTTTTAAAATTTATTTATTTTTAATTACAGGATAATTGCTTTACAATGTGTTGGTTTCTGCCATACATCAACATGAATCGGTCATAGATATACATATATGTATCCCTCTTGAACCTCCCCAGAGAAGCCACTGGCATCCCACTCCAGTACTCTTGCCTGGAAAATCCCATGGACTGAGGAGCCTGGTGGGCTGCAGTCCATGGAGTCGCTAAGAGTCGGACACGACTGAGCAACTTCACTTTCACTTTCCACTTTCATGCATTGGAGGAGGAAATGGCAACCCACTCCAGTATTCTTGCCTGGAGAATCCCAGGGATGGGGGAGCCTGGTGGGCTGCCATCTACGGGGTCGCACAGAGTCGGAAATGACTGAAGTGACTTAGCAGCAGCAGCAGCTTGAACCTCCCTCCCACTTAACCACCCCCATCCCACCCATCTTCGTTGTCCCAGAGCACCAGGATGAGCTCTGGCCTAGACTTACATTTGATGACCGGGGAAAGGTCAAGGCCACACAGCAAAGCCACCAGCTTCGTCTCTCTGAACAGACTAAGGGTCTTGCTCCTTGAGTGTTTCTGTGGGGTTACAGTCCTTGGTTGGTATCCAAACATGGTCTAGGGAAATAGTCTGAATTAAATGCAATTTGTCATTGTATTTCCCTTATCACTGTTACCGTGTTACCCAGAACACAGTAATAACTGCCCAGTGTTACCTGTACCTAAGGTTAACTTTGTTAAATACTGCAATTGATTAAGACCCCCAAACCTATATGTGTTTGCGCCTGACAGCGGGGCTGTCTGGTCTACACACATCCTCTGGTCCTTCAGCCTTGTGCAGTTAACCACACACATGTTTGACCTTCAGTCAAAAAGCAGCCATCCATCGCTTCTCAGCCTTTCGGCTAAGATCTAGTGTAAAAAGCAGCCATCCACCAGTCATAGATTTTTCAAGATCAGTAAAAAAAAACTTTGTTCTACAAAGTTTATATCCAGCCTCAGCCTAAACTTTGTAATCATAACAGATTTTCACCATAGGTCATTTATTTCACCTCTGTTTTCAGTTTAAGAAAATAAGGAAACCAAAATTATATCAACTTAACAGGATAGACAAATTCCATATTAGCTCTACTACCATGGCCTGGAGCTTAACCTCTCTGAGCTGTCTTCATCTCTAACAGTCTGATAAGAAAGCATCTTACTTCAAGTTCTACATCATTTCACAAGATCTAATCACTGGCTCTTGTCTTCTCTAAACACCCACCCATGCATGTTCTCATTTCTCCTGGGGTTCTTCCGGTAACCCTCAATTAAGACTTCTGGCTTCAAGTGTGTTTTCTTATCCAAAATTGAATTAAATTATATCAGCTTTATATATAATATAAGCTTTTTTCATTTTCATTGCTTTTGTAAGTTGGATAAATAAATGTCTATGTTCACGCCATCCTAGGAGTGGAGCCATAACTAGGAGTCATATATATAATTTAAAAATTTCCAGTAGCTACATTAAAAAAGAAACAGATGAAATTTATTTTGATCTATTTTATTTATTCTAATATATCCATAACAATATCATCACAACATGTAATCACTATTATAAACATTGAGAGATATGTATCTTCTTTTTGTATTAAGTTTTCAAAATCTGCTGTTTTGCACTTCTAGAACCTTGCAGTTCAACTAACTAATTTCAGGTGTCTATAGCCATGTGTGGCCATCATTCTAGATAGCAGAAATCTAGGTAAATTACATCCAGATATGAGAAGGGGTTATAGTCCATAAGCATTTATCTCGGGATAGAACACATTTGCTTTGATTATTTGCCATAAGAAATAAACATGTGGCCAAATAATAAACATCAGTTAAAGGCAGTAAATCAGCATGGGTTGTGTCTAAATACCCATGCAAATTTTTTCTCCAGAAAAGTAAGATAGTTGGCCTTGGCTACAATGTTTAAAACTATGCAGATTACCATTTGTACAAGTTTAATTATATTGCAATTATATTGCTCCATTATCAAAATATGAGTAAGTTATACACACAAAAATAATTGAAGACACATCACAGAAACAGCAAACACATGGCAAAAGAAATGGAGAAAATTATGAATGTATTGAAAACCAACATGTTATAGCTTACCTTTCATCTTAAACTATAGACTGTGTGCTCAGTCCTGTCTGACTCTTTGCAACCTCAATAAAATGTAGCCCACCAGGTTCCTCTGTCCATGAGATTATCAAGGCAAGAATACTGGAGTGGTTTGCCATTTCCTCCTCCAGGAGATCCTTCTGACCCAGGGACTGAACCCATGTCTCCTGCATTTGCATTGGCAGGCGAGTTCTTTACCACTGAGCTACCTGGGAAGGCAAACTATAGACTAAATTATCACTAAAGTTCAGCCAGGTAACAAGGTTACTGTTAGCCTGAAAACCCAAAAAGGTCTCTAGTTTTCTTACCTGAAAATGATGCTACTATCATTAGTGCTCAATACAGTACTTGATACAAAGTAGTACCCAGCTTTTATATTCTAGCCACAGTTATTTTATTATCTTTAATAAAAGCAGGAAAGAGAACAGGACAGAGACATGGGCACAAGGCGAGGCGCTGGGGATAAACCAAACAGCCTGAATCCCTAACCATGATGGATTTGGGATTCTAGTGGAGCAGAAGAGAGAGACAGGAGCTCAGTAAACAAATGTGCAACTATGGACTTTGGTACCTGCTGGAAGAGAATGGGATGTGGTGATGGAGAAGAAGTTCTATCTTGGCCCACCTTTCTTAGAAAGCAGCATACAGGATAAGGCCTAAGAAACCAGCACGGAGATAGCCTTGGGAAGAACTGAGAAATATGGTCCAGGACTTCTAGACCGTGGAGGGAGGCAAGACACTTTCAATCTTTTGGCTCCTGAGTTGTCAAAGCATAAAACTAAGACCAACAGAACTTTTTTTTAAAAGGAAGGAGGGAAGAAAAGAGCTGAGTTTATTTACTCACCACCAAGGGAACACATGCCCCTGAAGGAATATGCTGAGTGTTTTGTTAGAGGTGGAAGGAAGGATGGGGAACAGGGAGGCAGGGGACCCCAGAGAAGGATGACTCATGGTGGTCCTGCTAATAAGGATGGAAAGCTGCTCACTAAACAGGGTAGGATAAGTCCACAGGCCTGTATGTAGCTGATTGTGGTATGATTTTAAGGTCTGCACTTAACAAATAAGTATTTTAACAAAAAAAGGTATGATGCTGTGTTTATGTTATTCACAAGATAGTTGTCACATTAGTAATGGATGAGTAACAAATTCACAGCACAGCTTGGTAATGGGCCCACATATAAAGTGGTGTGATGAAAACCTTCTTTTGCTAACTGTCTCTTCTCAGCCTCAAAGGAATGGGTCTGGGTTTGCCCCATGTGGCTATGAAGAGGTGAAGCTGAGCCAAAGAGATCTTGTCCCAGGTGATGTAGGCCCAGGCCAGGGAAGGCTCTAAACCGGGGAAGGATGAAATCCACTTAAGGACTGGAGACCTCCTCACTCCAAACCCAGTAGCACCAAGCTCTCTTGGGTGCAGGCCTGGGAGACAGAATGTCATGTCAGGCTCCACTCAGGCCTCCCCAGCTGGATTCTGCAGTTAATGTATTTAGAGGATTCCTGGGTATATTATTGCCCGAGAACTGCATTGGCTTGATAAGGACACTGGAGGGTCCTTCAAACAGTGATTGGCCCTGGAGTATTTCAGAAGGACAGTAACATGATCCCAATTTTAAAGATCCATGTGGCTGATCCCCAGGGAAGGTTGACTGCTCTCTCCCTGGGAACCCAGCCTATGTGAAGAAGTAACCACGCAGGAATCAAGTCTTGCTGGTGCTTTCTCTTTGGATTCTGATGTCTTGGAAATCAGAAAGAAAGGAAGGGAAGAGAACCAGTCTAGACCAGTAGAGCAGGTGTGCAGTCTGTCTTAATTGATTCAGTGAGGTTAATTTGATAATTATTTATGTACAAACAGAGGAAGGTTAAAAATCCAGTTCATGAAAAAAAAAATCTAGTCCATGGTGTACTGCTCTGTACACACAAGATCAGACTATCAAAAAATATTTCCTTTGAAGGAAGTCCATAAAAGATGGGCTATATGTACACGTATAGCTGATTCACTTTGCTGCATAGTAGATTCTAACACAGCATTGTAAAGGAACTATACTCCGATAAAAAAATTTTTAACAAGATACAACAAACTTTAAAAGAAAAATATCTCCATATATCTTGATAGGGTATTATATATGTATGTGTGTATACATGTAAATATACACACAAATATATTTAAAGAATATTTTATAGTCTCAGAATTTTGATGTTGATTGTTATAGAAAGATAATGGCCTCCAAAAGTATAATTTTCAGAACTATTTAAAAATGTAACCATATAAGAATCTTTTCTTTTTCTGACAGTAGTTTTTGGGTAAGTTAGGAATTTTCCATTTTTAATCTTTAAGACTGATGTTTGTTAATTAGATTGTCTCTCCGAATTGAATTCTTAGAGAAGTGACCCCAATGTTTAAAAATAAGTTCAAGTGTATTTAGAAACCTTGGGAGGTTTGTCATTATGTAGACAAAACAGTCAGGTCATTGGATTTATTTTCCCACCGAGATATTTTGTTGTTGTATGAACTTTTCAAACAAAGGTTCAACAAGTGGAAAGCTGAGAAATTTACAATATTATCCTTTTGAGTCAAATGACGAAGTATGTCTGAGCAGAAGCAACAAGGCTAATATTCATTTCATTGTTTAACCAGATGATAGGATAATTTTATGCTGTTTATTTATGTATGAAATTGGGAAGACTGAAGAGTTTACATGCTGGTTTTAAAAATAAAAGGTTGTATGTGTTGTACAAACTTTGTAAAATGTTTAAAAGTACAAAATGAATTATAAACATAAAAATTATCCATGATGATATTACCCATAGACAATTGCTGTTAACTTCTGGTCAGTTTCCTTCCCGACTTTTATTCTGCTTTTTTTTCCACCTAAGAATAGACTGAAAAAAATTTTCTGAGTCATTAATTTTTCCAAATATTATTTTTAAATATCTACAGAATGCTTCATTAGAGGTGGTACTATAACTTATTTAACTAATGCCCTTCTACTGAATATTTTGGTTATTTCCAACTGTTTAGAAATACTACTACAGTGGAACTCCTTGAAGATAAACATTCATTAAAATTACACTTTAAATGATTTTGTGTGTATATACTTTCTTATTAGATGTCTGACTTTGTGCTTTTCTGAGAGCTAGATGGCAAGGTGATATCATTCCTGATTTACAGGTGAGGATCTGATCCAAGAGTGTTCACGAAGTTAGTGGAGGGAGTGGATTTAGAACTGGGAGTTAGGGCTCTTCAATAGGGCTCTTTCCTACCAGAAACATCACAGATAATGGAAAGAGTATCAGATGCCACTTCATCCATTATTTAGATAACTAAGTACTGTTTGAGATAAAATTGATTTTTAAATGCTTCAGTTAGAACTGATTCAAATGTTTTCTTTTTAATAGCTGAGTAATACTCCATTGTGTATATGTACCGAGGTGGATGAAACTGGAGCCTATTATACAGAGTGAAGTAAGCCAGAAGGAAAAACACCAATACAGTATAATAACGCATATATATGGAATTTAGAAAGATGGTGACAATAACCCTGTGTACGAGACAGCAAAAGAGACACTGATGTATAGAACAGTCTTATGGACTCCATGGGAGAGGGAGAGGGTGGGAAGATTTGGGAGAATGGCATTGAAACATGTAAAATATCATGTATGAAACGAGATGCCAGTCCAGGTTCAATGCACGATACTGGATGCTTGGGGCTAGTGCACTGGGACGACCCAGAGGGATGGTATGGGGAGGGAGGAGAGAGGAGGGTTCAGGATGGGGAACACATGTATACCTGTAGGGGATTCATTTTGATATTTGGCAAAACTAATACAATTATGTAAAGTTTAAAAATAAAATAAAATTTAAATAAATAAATAAATGCTTCAGTTATCAAAAATGAATAATTCCCGACACTGCTATCTTTTTACAACCACAACACTAATGAAATACCTTTATTTACTTATTTGTCTTGCCAATCTAGAAAGAATTTAACTAATCTCCATGTCGCTTCCCCTACTGGACTCCTTGAAGACAGACGTTATGTCTTACCTATCTTTGGATTCCAGCTCTTGACATCATATTTGGTGTTACTGATCCCCAATGAATGTTTGTAGAATTGAATGTATATTTTATTAAACACTAAAACAAAAAGGTCAGTGAAGAATTAACAGGCTGACTCATGCTCATGTATGGTGGAAACCAGCACAATATTGTAAAGCAATTATCCTCCAATTAAAAATAAATAAATTTAAAAAATAAAACAAGCCTGCCTATTTGAAAAAAAAGAATGAACATACCTTTTAATCCTTTGGCATAAGAATAAAAATAAAACACTATTTTTCAGATGAAATATTTTTAAAGATTACACTCCATTTATAGATATTATAACATATTAGCTGTATTCCCTTACAATATATCCTTGTGGCTTATTTATTTTATTTTATATATAGTAGTTTGTACGTCTCAATCTCCTCCCCCTAACATGCCCTTCTCTCCTGCCCTCTCCACACTGGTACCACTAGTTCATTCTCTATATCTGTGAATCTGTTTATTTTTAATTATATTCACTCTTTATTTTATTTTTTAGATTCCAGACATAAGTCATAGCATACAGTATTTTATCTTTCTCTGTCTGACTTATTTCACGAAGCATAATACCCTCCAGGCCCATCCATATTGTTGCTGCAAATGGCAAAATTTCATTCTTTTTTATGACTGAGTAGTATTCCATGGGGGCTTCCCCGGTGGCTCAGGGGTAAAAAATCTATCTGCAATGCAGATTTGATCCATGGATGGGGATGATCCCCTGGAAGAGGGCATGGTAACCCACCAGGTTGCAAAGAGTCAGACATAACTAAAATGACTTAGTGCACACACACACACACACACACACACACACATGCGTGCACTATTCCATTATGTGTATATATCACATCTTCTTCATTCATCCCTTGATGGACATTTAGATTTTTTCCATATCTTGGTTGCTGTAAATAATGCTGCTGTGAACATTGGGATGCATATATCTTTTCAAATTAATGTTTTTATTTTCTTCAGCTATATACCCAGGAGTGAAATTACTGAGTCTTAGGGTGGATCTACCAGGCTTCTCAGGTGACACGAGTGGTAAATAACGTGCCTGCCAATGCAGGAGACGTAAGAGACTTGAGTTCGATCCCTGGGCTGGGAAGACCCCCTGGAGGTTGGCTGCCCACTCTAGTATTCTTGCCCGGTGAATCCCATGGACAGAGGAGCCTGGCAGGCTACAGTCCGTAGGGTTTCAGAGTCAGACACAACTGAAGCGCCTTAGCATGGATGCACACATGGTAGTTCTGTCAATATTTTTTAGTTTTTTGAGGAGCCGCCATACTATTTTCCATAGTGGCTACTCCAATTTACATCCCACCAACAGTGTACAAGAGTTCCCTTTTCTCTACATCCCTACCAACATTTGCTATTTGTGGTTCAAATGAAATATTGAATGCTTCATTCATCAATTCAGCTAATCAGAATTAGATAATGCAAAGATGCAACCAGCATGGCCCGTCCTCCATTTCTGGAATATGCCACCAACTGCAGGGTTTTGATAAGTATGCAGACAATAGCAATGAAATTATACATACTGTCACCGGGCAAATATGCAAAAGTGAAATCAGAGCGGAACTGAGAAAGAAGAGAGATTCGTAAATGTACGGAACATTGAACATGTAGGCTGTGTATTAATCAAATATATGATGGCAGTGGAGCCAGAAAGTAGTAAGATTTCAGTGACTTAAAAACATAGCTTATCCTCAAAGTAGAGTACCAAAAAAAGAGGTGGAATGAGTGTAGTTATATAACCACGTGGAGTTACCAGGTGGTATTTTCACCTTCTTCAGCCTCTGCCTCAGCTGGAGCTCTTCAGCGTTTGGCAGCAATGTCCTCAAAGTTTATACACATGGACTGTATTCTCCTTCATTTGCTCTCTTAGGCAAAAGCAGATTCCACAGTCCCTTCCAAAAAGTGATAAAAACTTAAGAACAATACTGTATCTGAAGTCTCATGACATAAGATTCCTGCTGATTGGAGGCCAGACCATGTGCCCCTGAAGATGCCAGCACTCTGATTGCTGCAGATAAGGCTGGAAAAAGCCAAGGGGTTGATTTATCCAGTACCGCATGGGCCTGGGGCTATGCCCACAGCACTAGTCAGAGTGTCTGCTCACTGAGACCTGCTCAGACCTCTTGGAGATGAAGCATTCAGAGTGCATGTGACCAGAACAAGCAGCATCTCCAGACCCTAGGAGGGCAGTCTTGCAGGCAAGGACATCTGAGGCTCCCTGCCAGCCGAGAGAGGCCACGCTGAGCCGCAGTCAGAGCCCTGCACTCTGCCAGCACTGTTGTGACAGTCTGGGGCAAGTCACTTGGATTCTAAAATTCTTCATTTCCTCAATCATAAAAATGTGGTCATAAAACCTCTCTCTCATATTTCCAGAAATAATACAGTTGAACACATTTTGCACACAGTTATCTTGCTACAAATGCCAAATAGTATTGAGACAGGAATGAGTTTCAATATCAAGAAAGCTGTAGTCCAAATACATTTCTTATACTCATTTAATTCTCGTATTATTTTGTGACCTAGTATCTACTTCCTGGAATGTATTAAGGAGTGCCTTGTTTTCAAAACTATTATTCAGTGCATTCTTTGCTGCTGGTATTTTCTAATAACATAGTTTGGATACCTCAGCAGAAATGGCATCCTCCCGTAGCACTGTCCCCGTCAAAAAATGAACAGTTTATTGACTTTATACTATCCCATGCAAATACTGATGCTAGAACTCAGCCAGTGATTTCATGGCTTTGATGGTGACTTTCCAAACACGGCAACTAAAGTACCTGTTAAGTCTAGAGATAGTCCTGGATAACATTTAATACTAATAATCTGTTCTTTCTAATCTTTAAGATATAGGCTCTTTGGCCTGTATTTAAAAGACAAGCCATGTAGCCAGCTTTGGCACACTCCCTCCCTCAAATTCTGTTAATATGTAATCCGCTACAACTGCGTAGAAAGTGTAAATTCATTTTGTGCCCATTCACAGATCATCTGAGGTGCAATGCATTGAGCTAAGGAAACTCTTGGAGTGCCTTCCAACAGAGGATTGATCCTTGAGGAGTTTCATGCTGAAGTTGCTAGAACTCATTATCAGACCTGGCAAAATATTTTTTCTGTGTTGATTCTTTTCCCCTAACAATAAAAGTAATATATGCCCATTTGTGAACATTTGAGATATATAAATATAAAGATAAAGCAAAAAAAAAAAAGTACTCCTAGTATAAGAACCTAGGGGCAGCCAGTGTTAATAATTTGGTATATTTATATAAAAATAAGGCCATACATCATATGCATTTTGTATCCCACTTTTTTGATGTTGCATCACATTGTTAATATTTTCTCAGATCATTAACCATCTTTAAAAGTGAATGCATACATTTCATGGTGTTTGTTGTCATTTTTGTTCAGTCGCTAAGTTGTGTCCAACCCTTTGTGACTCCATAGACTGCACCATGCCAGGCTCCCCTGTCATCGTGTTTATATACCATAATTTAACCTAAATTTTTGATATTATAAACAAAACTATGAAGAATTCTTGCCTGCTTATAATTTTTTATAATAAGCTCACAGAATTATTTAGATCAATTGGCATGCTTTTTTCTTTCTTTCTACTACAAGTTCTACTCTCATCCAGTAATAGACATAATTTAAGTACTAAGCAAGAAGAAAACACAATTATGCCAAATCATATTATGTAAATATAACTAGAGCTAGCATTTTGATATAAATTCTATTTTATTTTTTAACTTAAACCAAAATATGACTCGGTATATGATATGAGCAGAAGATATAAATTTTTAAAATTTCTCCAAAGTAGCAAATTTTCCCATCACATCTGCAGTGATCTACCCATCCCCCATCAATTTCTAGTGATCTCAGTTCTGCCCCTAAAGTGGATATGTTGAATACAGTCAAGATTTTCTTAGAACTCAGGTCTGAGGATGCTGCTGCTGCTGCTAAGTCACCTCAGTCATGTCCGACTCTGTGCAACCCCATAGACGGCAGCTCACCAGGCTCCCCCGTCCCTGGGAGTCTCCAGGCAAGAACACTGGAGTGGGTTGCCAGTTCCTTCTCCAATGCATGAAAGTGAAAAGTGAAAGTGAAGTCGCTCAGTCATGTCTGACTCTTAGCGACCCCATGGACTACAGCCCACCAGGCTCCTCCATCCATGGGATTTTCCAGGCAAGAGTACTGGAGTCCCCACTCCAGTGGGGACTGGAACTGCCGTTGCCTTCTCCAGGTCTGAGGATGAGATACACAACAAATTAAATATGGTGTTTAGCAGTTATTCCCCTTGTTAAAGGCCTGGAGTTAGTCTAGGGTTAGATAGACTTAAAAATTCTCTCCTCAGCCACTCCACCATTTCTTAGAGCCCTGCACCCTTGTCTTCAGCTGTAAATCTAGAATGAGGTTGACTCAAAGATCTGCATTATCCTTTACCACAGAACATCCCATTGGTTTTAGATCATTCCAAGCATTTGGACAGAAGGTGCTGTTTCCCAATGTGCCTTGATTTCAATCAGTGAATTTTTTTCCCTCTCAATTGCACTCTACCTACCCTATCTCCTCATGCTTCTCTCATGCATTTGTATGAGCTCCCAGCAGGTGACATTTGAGCTTACAATCTACTGCATTTTTTAAAATTATTTTTATTTTAGGTTTCTTGAAGGCCAATCTGGCTAAAACCATGCATCTAAATTAGAACTAAATTGATTTCCTTATGTCAAATTGAGCAGTAACTTGATAAGCATTCTAGTGCATTATAAACACAAGAGTAAATTATATAGTGACTGTATTATAATCTCATATGCAAATAATAATGTACATAAAAACAGGATTGATATAATGAAAAGGCCCAAAAAACTCACAATTTTGTAAAGGAGGAAAATGTTGGAAATTCTGACCTGCACCTACTGAAACACAGGATCAGGCAGACCCCTCTTGAATCATCACACAAAGGATTCAAGAACTTTTCTTTAAACAAGTTAACACAAATGCCTTGGAAAGGAACAGAGATCATTCTGTTATTTTTGAGATTGCACCCAAGTACTTTGTTTTGGGCTCTTTTATTGACTATGAGGGCTACTCCATTTCTTCTAAGGGATTCCTGCCTACAGTAGTAGATATAATGGTCATCTGAATTAAATTCACCCATTCCAGTCCAATTTAGGTCACTGATTCCTAAAATGTCGATGTTCACTCTTGCCATCTCTTATTTGACCACGTCTAATTTCAGCCTTGGGATTTCTTTGGAAGGAATGATGCTAAAACTGAAACTCCAGTACTTTGGCCACCTCATGCGAAGAGTTGACTCATTGGAAAAGATTCTGATGCTGGGAGGGATTGGGGGCAGGAGGAGAAGGGGATGACAGAGGATGAGATGGCTGGATGACATCGCTGACTTGATGGACGTGAGTCTCAGTGAACTCCAGGAGTTGGTGATGGACAGGGAGGCCTGGCGTGCTGTGATTCATGGGGTTGCAAAGAGTTGGACACGACTGAGCGACTGAACTGACCTGAATTTACCCTGATTCATGGACCTAATATCCCAGGTCCCTATGCAGTATTGCTCTTTACAATATTGCCAAACATTCATTGGATCAAATTGCCAACATCTGTTGGATCATTGAAAAAGCAAGAGAGTTCCAGAGAAACATCTACTTCTGCTTTATTGACTATACCAAAGCCTTTGACTGTGTGGATCAAAACAAACTGTGGAAAATTCTTCAAAAGATGGGAATACAAGACCACCTTACCCACCTCCTGAGAAATCTGTATGCAGGTCAAGAAACAACAGTTAGAACCAAACATGGAACAACAGACTGGTTCCAAATTGGGAAAGGAGTACGTCAAGACTGTGTCACCCTGCTTATTAACTTATATGCAGAGTACATCATGCGAAATGCTGGGCTCAATGAAGCACAAGCTGGAATCAAGATTGCCGGGAGAAATATCAATAACCTCAGATATGCAGATGACACCACCCTTATGGCAGAAAGTGAAAAGGAACTAAAGGGCCTTTTAATGAAAATAAAAGAGGAGAGTGAAAAAGCTGGCTTAAAACTCAACGTTCAGAAAACTAAGATCATGGCTTCCAGTGCCATCACTCCATGGCAAATAGATGGAGAAACAATGGAAACAGTGACAGATTTTATTTTCTTGGTCTCCAAAATCACTGCAGATGCTGACTGCAGCCATGAAATTAAAAGACGCTTGCTCCTTGGAAGAAAAGTTTTGACCAACCTAGACAACATATTAAAAAGCAGAGACATTACTTTGCTGACAAAGGTCCATCTAGTCAAAGCTGTGGTTTTTCCAGTAGTCATTTATGGATGTGAGAGTTGGACCATAAAGAAAGCTGAGCACTGAAGAATTGATGCTTTTGACCTGTGGTGTTGGAGAAGACTCTTGAGAGTCCCTTGGACTGCAAGGAGATCCAACCACTCAATCCTAAAGGAAATTAGTCCTGAATATTCATTGGAAGGACTGATGCTGAAGCTGAAACTCCAATCCTTTGGCCACCTGATGCAAAGAACTGACTCATCTGAAAAGACCCTGATGCTGGGAAAGATTGAAGACAGGAGGAGAAGGGGACGACAGCGGATGAGATGTTTTGATGGCATCACCGACTCTATGGACATGAGTTTGAGCAAACTCCAAGACTTGGTGATGGACAGGGAAGCCTGGCGTGCTGCAGTCCATGGGGTCGCAAAGAGTCAGACACGACTGAGCGACTGAACTGAATTGAACATGAATGCAATGTGTTTAGCATTTTTTGATGTAAGATCAGGAGACTAAAGGAGATCAATCCTGGGTGTGCATTGGAAGGACTGATGCTGAAGCTGAAACTCCAATACTTTGGCCACCTGATGCAAAGAGCTGACTCACTGGAAAAGACCCTGATGCTGGGAAAGATTGAGGGCAAGAGGAGAAGGGGACAACAGAGGATGAGATGGTTGTATGGCATCACTGACTCAATGGACATGGGTTTGGGTGAACTCCGGGAGTTGGTGAAGGACAGGGAGACCTGGCGTGCTGTGGTTCATGGGGTCGCAAAGAGTTGGACAAGACTGAGCGACTGAACTGAACTGACTGACAGGAGACTAATACCAATTACTCTCAGCATCCACCCACTAACATACTGTAAATTATTTACTTGGGAGTCTATTTCAGTGAATTTTACCTTCAGGAGGTAGCAGTAAGGAAAGCTTTGCTAAAGCCAGACTTGTTTTTGCATGTGAAAATGTTGTGCTTTTTCATTTGAATAAATCACTGAATTGGTCTAAATAGAGTGGGTTCTTTGTTGTTGTTATTATAAGCTTTTCTGGTCTAGAATTTTCCTGTTTACTCACTGTGAAGAAGGACAGTGCTTTTCGCTTCTAAAATTGGAGTGGTAGTTCTAACTATAAGCAAATCGAAAATGATCATGTTCATCAAAACCACCACAGTGAACCATGACCCGGGAGATGGTTTCCAACAGTCCATCTCTGGGGCTTTGAAGAGAAATACAAGTGTGCATAGCCATGCATGAGTATAATAATACACACCTATAGATTTCTATATATGATGATGGTTAAATGTTACAGTGTCTATAAATGTTTAGCATAATGTCTGGCATGTTCAACTCACTCCAGTATTCTTGCTTGGGAAATCCCATGGACAGAGGAGCCTGGTGTGCTATAGTCCATGGGGTCACAAAGAGTTGGACACAACTTACCAACTAAACCACCAAACCACCACTGGCATGTTGGGAGCTCAGTACTTGTTCATGGCAGTGGGTGGTGGTATTTGGCAGTTTTTGACCAAATCAGATCTGGTTTTTCTTACTAGACCCCAGCAGTCAAACTGCTTTTGTTAACTTTGCAATCTCTTCTTGCATATGGAGAGATCCGTTGAGCTGTTCATTTTTAAAAATGAGATCCTGGTTATATGGCAAGTTATTTATTTTAATTTCAATTTACCAAGAGGGATACACATGAATTATATTAGAATTGTTCCTAATAACATTGTATTCAAGGATGTTGAATTTATGAAAGATTTGACTTTCCAACATGTGAAGTGATTTCCAAGTAGATACATTCTTAAAGCTTGTACTATTGTGCTCAGTCACTTTAGTCATATCCAACTCTTTACAGCCCCATGGACTGTGGTCCACCAGAATCCTCTGTCCATGGAATTCTCCAGGCAATAATACTGGAGAGCATTGCCACTTCTTACTCTATGGGATTGTCCCAACTCAGGAATCGAACCCCTGTCCCTTATGTCTCCTGCATTGGCAGGCAGATTCTTTATCAGTGGGCCATATGCATTTTTAAAGGGAGGAGAGTGGTTCTGCTCACTTTCCTTTTTGCCATTTAAAAAAAAATTGAAATTATAAAGATACACATCTTGAATTGTTCTCCTTAATATAAAGCTTTGGGGGCAGATGAGCCTGTGATAATGGTGAGCAGCATAAGGACAGGGTGAATCTGAGGAATTTCTCAGAAACCAGAACCCAGAAACATCTGAATATTCCTATCAGAGACCAGAGGAAAATAGTGCGTGGGAATAAGAGAAACATAAATCAGAGGGCTCTTTAACTGTATTTGACTTCAGATCTACCTGGTCAACCCAAGGAGAAGATGGGCTCAAACTTGGTGGTTATCGAACTTGGCCAGAAGGACCCAAACTGAGAGGAGACAGTATGTCCAAGGCCAACAAACAGACAGAGGGAAACCAGTCAACACCCAAAAACCGAGAGTAGTGGACACCTGCTCTTTTCGCCTGCCCAGACTCCTTCCTTCCTTCTGGAGATAGCACGTTGATTTTACCTCGTTGCTTGTCAGCCCTCCAGCCAAGGCTTGGCACATGACCTCAGCTGAGCCAGTCAAGTGCCCTCTCCCAGGAATTTGAATCTTCAACTGAAAGTGCAAGGAGCTGATTCATCCTGACAGCAGTGCCCCGAAAAACTCTCCATTCGTTTTTGTACCTTGATCCTCACCACAGCCCTCAGGCTGGTCTTTTCTGAGGCCTGTTTATTTAACTTTTCTTCAACTTCTGTGTGCTGCTCCATGTCATTCCAGCAAATTCCTCTTTTATCATTGAGTTAGCCTACATAATTTCTGTTGCTTGCCACCAAAGAACCCTGGCAGGGATTCAGGAATCCAGACAGCAGTCTGGCCAGCAGAAATGGTGGGTCAGCAACCTTCCACCCCGGTCAAGGAGTCTCTTATATTAACATGTGAGGAGAGAGTTTCCCTTAGAAGCAACATTCAGGTCGACAAGTGCGCATGGATGAACTTTTGCTAGGAAACTCATCTGGCAGTCATCCAGGATGGCCTGGGGAATGTGAGAACTGAGTTACTGATTAATCATTGCTTATCACCGAATTATGAGGCTCTTTCTGTTTTGTATGCAACTGAGAGCTGGCCCCAGTCAAATCAAAATTGACTCAATCAATTGATGAAAGAAATAGTAGCCATTGAAATATTAGGTTTCCCCAGAGACTCAGTCGGTAGAGTGCACCTGCAATGCAGGAGAACCAGGTTTGAGCCCTGGGTCGGGAAGATCCCTTGGAGGAGAAAATGGCAACCCACTCCAGTATTCTTGCCTGGAAAATCCCATGCACAGAGGAGCCTGGGGGACCTCGAGGCCATCAAGTCATGAGCTGGCAACTAAACCACCTCTGAAATATTGTCTCTTCCCAAAAGATGTCACTTGGAACAACTATTTAGCACATTGATGAAGGTAACTTTGTTTGCCAGCTTGATTTCAGCCCTCAAAAAGTTCTGGCCTCTGCTTTTTGTACAAGAAAGACCTGGTCAAAATTTTTGCTGCACTGCTATATTTTGGTATTCATGTCTATTTTCATTAATTATATCCTTTTACTTTGCAAGCCCTGCCTTTTCTTCTCTACCAACAATAATTTTTAACTGCTTTAAATAACTTAATTTGAACATGCTCAAAGTTCATACCCAGAACCAAATAAACTGAATAGAGCATTTTAACGATATAAAAAGTCTGATATTTTCTTTTTCTCATTATGCACATTTTGGAAAACTTCTGTCTAAACTTGTGTACACATTCTTGACCCTTACTTTTCATAGCTGACTTGTTTGACTCTTGACATTAGGCTTATTTTTTTTTTAAGAAGTGGATTCAGTCAACCAAATTGTAAAAAATAAAAAGCTCTGGCCAAGGACAAGGTTTAGTTGATGATTGATGAAGTGAATGGGTGGCTTGAGGTGATTCGCCTCAGAGTTACTGCAGATAGTTAGTACAGGTGATTGCTAGTCAGAACACCAAGAAAAGGTAAGATTTCCAGGTGGACTAGCTAACTTCTAGCTGTCTGAGAAAAAAAGCAACCTGGTAAGCTGTTCTTTTTAAAAAATTAATTTTTATTGGAGTATAGTTGCTGGTGGCTCAGATGGTAAAGAATCTGCCTCCATTGCAGGAGACTCAGATTCAATCCCTGGGTCAGGAAGATCTCCTAGAGAAGGGAGTGGCTACCCACTCCAGTATTCTTGCCGGGAGAATTCCATGGACAGAGGAGCCTGGTGGGCTAGAGTCCATGGGGTCACAGAAAAGTTTGACAAGACTAAGCGACTAACACACACACACAGTTGCTTTACAATGTTGTGTTAGTTTCTACCATATAGTAAAATGAATTAGCCATATGTATATATATATATATCCTCTTTTGTTCCCATTCAGGTCACCACAGTGCATTAGGTAGAGTTCCCTATACTATACAGTATGTTCTCAATAGTTACCTATTTTATACATGGTATCAATAGTGTATATGTGTCAATCCCATCTCCCAATTCCTCCCACCCTGTCTTTTCTCCTTGGTATCCATATATTTGTTTCTAACTGGCTAACAAGCTCTTTTTGCTCTTGAGTATCAGGCAAAGCTTTCGTTACTATGGGAAAGGCAGTGCAAAATGCAGGTTTTAGGTTCATCTTCAAACACAAAAGGAGAATGTGTTTCACTTAATTTTTTATACAGTGTACCGTTTCCCTCCTCTCCCATGCTGCTATTTTAATCTTTTATAAATATTTGGTCCCATTGAGATCAGAGGGTGAGGGCCCTGTTGAGACCTGTGGGTAACTGTGGTCCCAATTGTGGTCCCAAGTCACTTCAAATATATTTGAAGATGTAATTAACTTATATCTTCAAAAGAAAATTTGAACCCATCAAGGAATAAGTATTTAAGAAATGTCTGTATATTTAAGTATTTACTGTATCTTTAATACACTTAGCAGGAAAATTAAATAACCATTAATACTAGCAATACAGGGCCAAAATGTAGGGAAAACGACAATTTAGTTCTTGACACTATCACAATCTGAGGTGCTTCTCAGAGGGACAGAAGATTCTACCCAGAGCAACTAGTTAGAACTACTTGGACCAACTCCTCTCCCTGATGGGTCTCCTCACTTACCAGACATTTCCCAGTTATTTTCACTACACACGGTGAAACTGCAGGTGCTTACCAGCACAGCTCTCCTATCCTTGTAATCCAATGGCACATGGTCTCTAAAAGTTCAGAGGACCTGACTCAGGATAATAGAATAATTCTCTGTTTTCTTCAGGAGTCAGGAAGCTCAGCAACCTTTCAGATATTGACTTACTGAATTACTAAATGGGCTTCCTGGGTGGTTCAGATAGTAAAGAATCTGCCTACAATGGGAGAGACCTGGGTTCAATCCCTGAGTTGGGAAGATCCCCTGGAGGAGGGCATGGCAATCCACTCCAGTATTCTTGCCTGGAGAATTCCTATGGACAGAGGAGCCTGGCAGGCTATAGTCCATGGGGTCGCAAAGCATCAGACATGACTGAGCAACCAAGCACAAGTTACTGAATGGGTCCTTTCTGCCAACTGAGAAAATTAGAGATAAGGTGAGATGAGGATGGGGGAATGATGGTGATCACACTTTTCCAGCTGGGATGAAATTGGTACACCTGGCTGTGCTTGTGCTAAGATGGACTGTGAATGGTGTGGGGATGGCAGGAGAAAAGTATGGCAGAAGGGAAGCCCAGTGAACAACACAAATGCGTTTGCTTGCTGTTTTGGATATAGATAGACACAAAGAGACATAAATGTGCATGCATACATACATATATGTGAATGATGCTTTTTTAATGGGGAACAAAGATTCTCCCAGTATCTCAAGAAATTGTTTTCTGTAAATATATACACTGAACAATAAGAGAAACCAGAATTTAAATCTTGAGGCAGATCTAATGGAAGTTAGTTTAGTTAATTTAGTGTATGTTTAGTAACCAAGTCACCTCATTGTCCCTGGAACAGCAGGAATTACAGCAACCCTGTAGAAGTTACTGTCCCAGTTCATCAGCCACCTCACCGTCTTCCCTGTGTGTTCCGGCTCCTGCTTTCTGCTGACTCAGTTTCTACATCATGATTCACATCTTCTCATTCACATCTTCTCCTGCCAGACCGTCTCCCTTCTGCCTTCTCTGTGTTGGTCTGGGCTTCTGTTCCCACTATCAAGCACCTAATTCCCCACTCCAGGGAGAAATCTGATCTATGCAGCTAATAACTGCATCTCTGCCCTGATAATAGCTTTTGGGTCAGGGTAGATCATAGGACAATGGATTCACCACTTTGGGCCAATGAGCTGTACCCAAGGACATGATCCATAAAAAACTCACAAACAACAACCCCTATTAGCTTGCTTCTGGAAAATCCCATGGACGGAGGAGCCTGGTAGGCTGCAGTCCATGGGGTCGCTAAGAGTCAGACACGACTGAGCGACTTCACTTTCACGTTCCACTTTCATGCATTGTAGGAGGAAATGGCAACCCACTCCAGTGTTCTTGCCTGGAGAATCCCAGGGATGGCAGGGCCTGGTGGATTGCTGTCTATGGGGTCGCACAGAGTTGGACACGACTGAAGCGACTTAGCAGCAGCAGCAGCAGCATGGGGTCTTATGAAAACAGTGTCTCAAAAGTACTTCCTTTTAAAAATTAAAGTAAATGTTATTAACACGAGATATTTATCTGATTGTTCTGCTCCAATAAAAAGTATTTTAAGCCCAAATCTAACATTTCTTTGTAGGAATTCTGGTTTATTTTTCACTAAGTTGTTAAAGGATTTTCTTCTTTTAAATTCAGTTTTAGTATTAACATTGGATTTTTTTTTTTTTTAAGTACCTGGAGTTAAAAAGTGATAACTGTTTGGACATTGTACCCTTTCTCTAGGAGATTTTCAGTCCGATTCTGTTGATAAGCAGATATTTAACACTGAAAAAAAAGGATCCCAAATAGCCTTTTCAAAGCTCAGCGATCCATTGTGAGACATTGGCTTAACACAAAATACTTTTACATAACCCAAGCCACCAAGAGGGATATCCGGTCAGCTATTTTTAAAGCCTCCTCCCCGATACCATCTCACGTAACAGGGTTACAGCAGTTTGTTTAGAAAATTGGCACAGGTTCTGTGATTCATGAAATGAAAACCCAAATGAAATGTTTTTCACTTGTTTAAAGCTGGAACCATTTTCACTTAAATGTGCTACAATACCAGAGAAATAACGTTCTGGATTAGACACAAATGTATGTGTACACAGAATGTAGTTTTTTGCATTATTAGATACATATGGTAATATGTATTGGGTTTACCCAATGAATAATTTTCTAATTAATTAACTCGTTCAACAAGTGTTTCTGAAGTACTTACTGTGTGCCAGCTGCTGGGGACACAAGAGTGAGAAAGGTGGGCCTGCCCTCATACAGCGTCCAGTCCCATAAGAGTCAGGCAATCGCAGTGTCATACGATAGGACTGCACTGTGGTGGTGGAGGATGCCTGCAACAGAGGCGTGTCCAAGAAGGCTTCCTAAAGGAAGTGATATCCACGCTAAGACTTGAAAGATGAGGAAAAGCCAGCCAGGAAGGAAGGGAGGCAAGAAGTTTCCAGCAGAGAGAGCAGTCCACGCTGGATTAGGGCTTCCTGTTGGTGAGCCAGAGAGAAGATCAGCATGCCTGGGAGGAGGAAGGAAGGAAGGAGGCTAGAGAGCTAGGCAAGGGTTCATCATACAGGGTCATGTTAAGGGGTTTGGACTTGATCGTAAGAGTGATAGGGAACACAGAGACCAGAGGTATGATGAGATTTATGCTCTAGAAAGAGAACTCTGGTTGTGGTATGGGCAATAAATTGGAGGCAGGGAGAAGCTAAGACATGGTGGTGATCCAAGTGAGAGATGGAGGCAGTTCAAGAGAGGGTAAGGTCAAGAGGGTGGAGAGAAGCAGGCAGATCTGTGCGTTTTTAAGATCTCATCACTAGAACTTGATGATGATAGATGGACGGCTCCGTATCTACCCTAAGCGTGAAAGTCTCTCAGTTGTGTCTGACTCTTTGCGACCCGTGGACAGTACAGTCCATGGAATTCTCCAGGCCAGAACACTGGAGTGGGTAGCCATTCCCTTCTCTAGGGGATCTTCCCAACCCAGGGATTGAACCCAGGTTTCCTTCATTGCGGGCGGATTCTTCACCAGCTGAGCCCCCAGGGAAGCCCGTATCTACCGTAAGTCGTCATCAAAGCACTGCCTTCAACTAAGGACTAGTGCTTCATTCATTTTCAAATTACTATCAGTGGAGAGTTTGTTTTACTATATTAGTAGGTATTCCTTTTAATCAAGTAAGAATTGAATAACTCAGAGTTCCTGTTAACAGCCTTGTAATTGTAAGTAACCTAAAACTCTATTCAAAATGATATAGACAATAGAAAGAATTTTTTTTTGGTCCCCGTAACTTAAAAATGCAGGATCAGGAAGGTTTCGGGTAAGGCTGGATCCAGTGTTTCTTTTTCTTTTTTTCAGTGTTTCAATGATATCATGAAAGACTTGGTTTCTTGTGCCTCTGCTCTTTGTATAATGTCTGCTTCACCCCAAGGTTGCTTTCTGTCACAGTTTATGTTTATGTCAACAACATACTTGCCTGTTGTGTTACATCCACAATGAAGAGAAATAATCTACACCAGTTATTACTATTCCCCGCCCCCCAACTCCCAAATCAGGAAGCTTCATTTCTCAGGACTCTTCAGGGAAATGTTTGGGAGTCCTGTGCTCTCAAGCAGTCACAGATGCCAGGGACAAGGATGGAAGGGAAAAGAGGGAAGAAGAAGGATGTCAAGGGGAGAGGGGAAAAAGCAAATATCCACCACATTCAGCACATTTCCCTTTGCATCTTGACTGCCAGCACTGTTTTAAATGAGTAGAAATACTCAACAACAAGGATATTTTGAAATAAATTCTCCTCTTCTAGTGCAAAGCATATGCATGTCCCTCAAGAGCTGGAGGCATAGTCGACTGAACGGTGCTTCTGCCTCGCTGCCACCCTGGCCCACCTGCTCCATGATCCTCTCTTACTTTCTCTACTTGTTCACCAAACATACCTTGAATCTCATATTTTCCAGATTCTGACACTCTTTTAAAACATGGACATAAAATGATGCTTCTCATAGAAGTCTGCTATTCCTGAATAACTAAAATTGAAATACTGCTGCAGTATAAGTCAAACACATAAATAGATAAATGTGTTTTATAAATTATCTAGAAACATACATACTTTTTTATTTCAGGTCCAAGCTTGTTATGGATGAGGGACTTTGTATATTCTCTGTATTGTGGCTGAGATGTATAATGGTTAATTAAAAATAAAATGTATCAATTATTTTCTATTATAAAAGTAATATATGCTCATGGAACAAAATGTGCAAAATTCTGAAAGTTTAAAAAGAGAAAGTTAATCATAATTTCACTACTTAAAGGCAATATCATTAATGTTTTCAGTATTTTCCTCTAGCATTTTTATTATGTATAGAATTTTTTAAAATATAGGTGTAAAAATACTGTACATACAATTCTTTGGCCCCTTTTTTTTATCTTATAAAAGTGGACTCCATAAATAATATTTGTGTGGTATTGAAAACATTTCTAACATTCATGCTTTCTTGGCTACTTCTCTCTCATTGGACATTTAGAACCTTTTAACTTTTTTATTACTTTAAATAATGCTGCTATAATCATACTTGTATATAAAACTGCTTCAGATTTTAGATTATATTCTCTGCATAAATTCCCAGAAGTGGAATTCCGGTATGAAGGAATCTGAAAGTTCAAAATTCTTGATGTATACAAAAGACCTATTTTTTGAATTTGGACTTTCTTCCAAAAAAAGGGAGGGCAAGTGAGAAAGTAGGAAATATAATCAGCTTTAGGAAAGTGTTTTGAAAAGCAGTCCACAAAATCACTCTGCCTCAGCAGTATAAAAATGTTGAATGTCTCCATCTAAAAAGAATTTATGAAGCACCCCTGGTAGCCAGGCCTGGTATCAAGGACTCAAAAGTAAAACATGCCAAGGGGCTGCAATCAGTAATTACAGTGACTCAGCAAAACAGAGTTATCAGATTTCAAAGTCAGTCTAATAACTCATCTTGGGGGCAGGCGTAGCTAAAATTTTATACTACTGCCTTCAACTTCAAGACATTTCAGTGTAATTCTGATAGACACAAATTGTGAACTTTTAATGGAAACCACTGTTCATTATTGAAAAGCGTAAAATTAAAGATTCTTTTCATAATTCATTTCTGGGACACTAATAATAGTGAAAACTTGAAAGTATTGCAAGTGCTTTTAAGAACAAATACATTGGAGTAAATTTGATCATTTCTTCATAGGCAGTGCTCTTATCAAACAAGCTAAGGCTAGTCATAAAGAGGAAAACAGAATACCCCCAATAGTTGACAGGAGAAAGTTGTATTTGCTTAAATTTCAACTGTGAATGTGCCACTGTTAAGTTCTTCATTCTCTAAAGTACACTTTTTAGAAGAAAGAATTTGTTTGCTCTAAATTATTCATTTTTTGTCATTCTGGTTGTAGGTTGAAAATCAGGACATAATTTTAGCACACAGTATTAATGTTAAGTCACATTTTACCATTCAGATGCAAAATGTAGTTGAAAAACAGGGGGTTAATTTGTCCCAAACAAGTGTGACTCCAGGTGCTGACATCCTATTTCATCTTGAATATCTTGTCCAAACCTAGTTATAGGGTTTTGAAGAAGACTAGGTTTGTGTCCAGTTGTTA
The DNA here is from genome assembly GCF_029378745.1 of Bos indicus. Classification (NCBI taxonomy): domain Eukaryota; kingdom Metazoa; phylum Chordata; class Mammalia; order Artiodactyla; family Bovidae; genus Bos; species Bos indicus. The sequence continues at coordinate 115,307,524 of NC_091761.1, forward strand.
TCTTTTCCCTATCACTTTATAGTGTGCAGGGGGCTTCTCTGGTGGCTCAAGCAGTAAAGAATCTGCCTGCCAATGCAGGAGACGCAGGTTTGATCCCTGGGTTAGGAAGATCCCCCGGAGAAGCAAATGGTAGCCCATTCCGGTATTCTTGCCTGGCAAATTCCATGGATGGAGGAGCCTGGCAGTCTACAGTCCATGGGGTCGCAAAGGAGTCAGACACGACTTAGTGACTAAACAACAACAACAATGTGTGTAGAATGCTTTGAAATGTTAAATGTGATTTAGGATACATTATCTCATTTGACTTACTCATTTCATTTTCTCCAGAACCTAACAAGGGAGTAATAAAGTCAGAAGAGTAAGATAAATACCAACCCAACCCCTGGGCTTCGGTTTTCTTATCCACTCTTATTACATCTCAGCTTATTGTGGGGATCAAATGATGTCCTACATATAAACATGATCCTCTTGCCCTGGCAGTGGTATTGGGATGTAAATGCCCCAAATCCTCAATCTCTGAACATGCCCCTTTTTCTGGAATTTTCTCTGTGTGTAGGGAGTGGGGGTGGGATAGAAGTGGCCTGAAAGGCAGAAAGAGGTGTGATGTATCCTCTGTATGGTGAGAGTGCATAAGAGATCTCTGATCAATCAATTTGACCAGAGTAAGAGTTTAGAGCCATGTTTCTCAATCTTTCTGTGGTGAAGGAACAGTTTTGTTTTACTTTTCATTCTGTCATGGACCAGTACTTCTGTAAAATTTAATGAATGTGAATTACAGAAAAGTAGAATAAAGAAAATATAAAATATAAGCCCGAATATTTTATTTTAGAATTAACCAACATGAAATTGCTCTGCCAAGTTGCTCTAAGCTGAGAAACTGAGACCCATACACTGTTTGAATTGCACTGTTTTAGAGGAATTGAAAGATGCAATTAAAAATTAATCTGAGATGTCAAACTCTCTCTCCTGCATCCAAGGATACATCTTTTCCAGTGTTCTTAGAATACTTACAAAAATAAAACGTAACCACAAAGAAAAACTGAGAGAATCCCACAAATTTCACCAAAAAAAGGTTAAGATTCAAAAACCATTTGCAATGCGATAAAATTAGAAACAACAATGAAAACCTTACCTATACACGTTAAATCTTCCTCCTAAATAACTCTTAACTTAAAGAGGAAGTCAAGATCAGAGTAGCAGGATATTTAAATAAATGTTGATAATGAGAAGATGAGGAATGAAATTATATAGGATGTGTCCATAGCATCCTCTGAGGAAAATGCATAGCTGTTGTGTCCCTCAGGGTCCCAATGAGAAACAAGTGCCATAGCCAAAATCAGATACCTTGAAAAAGAAAAAAAAAAAAAAAAAATCAGATACTTTGAGCAGTTTATTTATGGAGACATTGTTAACAAGGGTGAGGTTCAGAGAGACCATCTGAGATAGTACAACAGCCAGACTGTTTCCAGTTCTGTCTGCTTCCTTTCCCAGGACCCTGAAATACAGTGGTATCAAGTTGACCACTGTTTTGAGGAGTGCCAAGGTCAAAAGTAGAGGGATCCGGGAGTCCGAGGCAACTCAGCAGGGAGGGAATCAAGAGAATAAAGACCTTGACTTCATCTGCTCCCTCCCTCACCTCTCCTTTTTTCCCTCCATCTCTGGCCAGAAGCCTGACAACTCAGAAGCCCCTCGTTGTGTGACCGCACAGTCAGCCCCCTGCCCCTGCAGGACAGAGGAGCGCTGAAAGCTACCTGCCACCACCGTAAGCCACATTCTTAACAAAAGAAAGAAGATAAATACTGGAAGCAATCCACTCAGAAAGTTTCTTAATAATGCAAATATAGAAAATTAAATCAGATGGAGAAAATTAAGTAAATATCCCAGGAAAATAGTTAAGTTTCGGGCTGTTAAACTGTTCCATGCATAGAGAAAAATAAAAGATGTCCTGATTTTTTTGTTTTCATTTTTGTTATTTTACAAAGCATCATAAATCAATTGCAAACTTGAGCAAAAAGCCCAGGAAACATAAGATCATAATATCATGTAAGAGTCCTGATGAAAAAGTCCAGAGTAAAACATGAGCAAAACAAAATAAAATAATAAAAACACAGTATATTTCACCAGGACCAAGGAGAGTCATTCCAGAAATACAAAACTGTTTAATACTTTTATTTATAAAAGTATTTATAAATGCTTTATTTTATAAATAAATATAATTTATTTTATATATAATTGTATTTATAAAAATATTTATAAATTATTTTTGACCATGTTTGTAAGTCAAAAGAGAAAAAACATAACCAAATCTCTGTAGGTACTAGAAAGCACTAGAAAATTTTTCAGTCATTTCTCACTACACACACACATACACACAACTTGGAAAAGAAACAGCAGTTGGATAATTATAATAGCTAATACTTACTGAGCCCACCTACTGTGGGCCAGCATGCCAGCATGGTGGTAAGCTTTTCATAGGTATTAATTAGAATGTCCCAGTACTCCCATGAGATAGCTTACAATTATTATCCCATTTGACTAATGAGGAAATGACGGCATGAGGTATCCCATTTTACTAATGAGGTAACTGGGTAGGGTCACAGGCTTGCTGAGTGGTGGGGCAGGGATGCTAGGCTAGCAGTCTGGCTCTAGAACTCTGGGTGTCATCATTCCAGTTTATTGCTTTCCCACATGCTTTGTGATTTGCAGAAATCATATTTATGCCCAGGTGAAGAAAAGGCAAAATGCCCAACCTCTTGGAAATAGCCCCTCTTTGACTCTCACCTGAGTCGCTGGCCCAGCTTGTAGGCTTATTGTTCTTGGGATTGTTGCATGTTTCTCTTGGTCAGAATAGATTAAATTCAGTTCTTAGCTATCTATGTGGATCATCTCATGTAAGTGATAGCTGGGCAGTTATCTTCATTTTGTAACCACTCGTGGCATTGAAACTAAAGTCTGGAACTGAGATATTTGTTTCCTGCACCAGGATTTAATCAAACTTAGATATGTGAATGGCCATTATAGCTTGATGAGAAGTGGCTTCTTAACCTCAAATTTTTATTTTTTTTAATTATCATAATGCTTGTCTAAAAATTCAGATATAATGTATCATGTATTAAGAACATAAACTATTATGTCAACCAAGTATTAAACTTGTGCTTCTAATGAACCAAGTACAATTGAAGACCTTATTTGCATGCTGACAAATGCTCAGTCGTGTCTGACTCTTTGAGACCCCATCCGAATTCCTGCTATTTCCTGCTATTTCCAAGTCACTCAGTTCTCTTTCCAGCCATCCTTCATACCTGCACATTGTTCCTAAAATGTAAATCTATCTTGTGTGTGTGTGTGCGCACGCGTGCACATCCAGTCTCCCAGTCATGTCGGACTATTTGCAACCCCATGGACTGTAGCCACCAGGCTCCTCTGTTCATGGGATTTTTCCAGGCAAGAAGATCCCCTGGAGGAGGGGATGGCAACCTGTTCCAGTATTCTTGCCTGGAGAAATCCCATGGACGGAGGAGCCTGGTGGCTACAGCCCATGGGGTTGCAAATAGTCTGACATGACTGGGAGACTGGATATGCGCGCAAGCGCACACACACAAACACACACACACACACACACAAGACAGATTTACATTTTAGGAACAATGTGCAGGCGTGAAGGATGGCCGGAAGGAGAACTGAGTGACTTGGAAATAGCAGGAATTCGGATGGTCTGTGAGAATTGAAGGAAACAAAGCAAGGAACCCAGAACTTGCCCTTCACCCCACCCTACCTCGCCATCGTCACATGCCGTCTGGCCCACAGAGGGAGTGGGACTTTGGACAAGGGACTTCCCTCTCTAAAAGTTTAGAAATGTTCACAGAAGATTCAAAATAGCGCTCACAGTAGGGGTGGGGAGTAGAAGGTACTTACTGTCAGACGTAAGATAGACCCAAGGATGTATTGTCCAATATGGGGAATATAGCCCACACTTTGTAATAATTGTAGATGGTATGTAATCTTTAAAAATTGTATAAAAACAAAACAAAATAATGCTCACAAAACTTAAAAATAAGATGACTAAACTGGAGGTCTATCTTAATATATCTAAAATGTTTCCTCTGTTGGTTTAACACTGGAGAATACCAGCTGTTTTTCAGTCTTAACTAAGGACACCGTTAAGCTTCCCTTGTGGCTCAGCTGGTAAAGAATCTGCCTGCAATGTGGGAGACCTGGGTTCAATCCCTGGGTTGGGAAGATCCCCTGGAGAAGGGAAAGGCTACCCACTCCAGTATTCTGGCCTGGAGAATTCCATGGGTTGTATAGTCCATGGGGTCACAAAGAGTCATACATGACTGACCAACTTTCACTTCACTTCACTTCAAGGACACAGGAGAGAACATTTTAATTGAGGAATGAAAAATTCAGGTGAGGCACAGAGAAGCACATTACCAGTAAGTGAAGATTGGTAAAAGGCTTCCCAGTGTGCTCAGTGGTAAAACAATCCACCTGCCAAGGCAGGAGACTCTGGAGCCTCGGGTTCAATCCTTGGATCAGGAATATCCCCTGGAGGAGGAAATGGGAACGCACTCCAGTATTCTTGCCTGGGAAATTCCATGGACAGGGGAGCCTAGCGGACTATAGTCCATGGGGTCACAGTCAGACATGACTTAGCAACTGAGCACGCAGCACAAAAACTGGTAAACATAGCCATGGGGCATCTCAAAATAAATGTCTTGTGATGTTTATCACAAAAAAAATTCCATCTTCCTCTGGAGGATTTACCTGGGTAATTGCAAACGCTGTGGTTTTATAGCAGAGTGAGTTACCAATTTCCTCATCTATCATCCCCGGCCCACCGTCCCGTGGGTTGTTTCTATCACTCACACCACTTGGACATATCTGCCCCTGGAAATTCTTGCCCGTGGCACACCATCATTGTAGAAAAGAAGTGTTTTTGAGACTTAAATGTAACCAGGTAATCAATGCCCCTTTGTAATTCATTTTGGCTCATTCTACAACAGGAGTGGGTCAAAACAGACTAAAGGATTTATCTCTAATCTGAAACATTCCAAAGAGATTGATTTGAAATGTCCCTAAAGTCCCTGAAAATACTCAGCTGGAGATATGACTCAGGGTCAGGCTGAATCCCCTGCTTCTGTGTTCCAGGACAACAACCATGGCATGAAAATCACCTGGGGGAGCTTCTTAAAAATACAAAATCCCAGGCTTAAGATGAATCAAAATGAAGACTGGTTACAGGGAGCAGAAGTTCAGAAAGGCTTGTGCTTTTACCATGCTCCCTGGGTAATTCTTATGCACCTAAACATTAGAAAACTAGTATGAAGGATGGGTTGTGCCTTGGATGATTTTTAAGAGAACTTGAAGGTTGAAGCAAGTGTTATCTTTATATTTTATATGCTAATTCATAACTTACACTGCATGTTCGCTCATAGCCTTGAAGGTACTACATTCCCTAGGCATGAACATGATTTGACCTTGTAATAGCATGCTCAAAGTAGAAGGAATCATAGAGATGACCTTGACCAACCTAAGGAAGCTGAACATCAAAAAGACTGAAGCCTTTAATGTGTGCACATGGCTAAATGCTAGCAGAACCTGAGTGTGGGCTGAACCTGGCCTGTCTTCAGACATTTCTTTTTATGATATGATAGTCATTGGAAGAAAAAGAACAGGAATAAATTTTGTGCCCTTCCACAGTGTATGTGTGCATATTGAGTTCTAAGCAAGGTTTTGGTTTTTTTTTTTCCAATCTAGAGCTAATTTCCAATAGACTATGGGATTCAAGTGTTCACAAAGTCCTTCCTGGGTACCAGCAGCCCAAGGCACCCTACTGGTCTCCATTGTCTCAAATAGTACTGACTCCCATATAGGGTTTCATGCTTTGTTCTCTTATTGGTTCTCATCCATCCTCTTCTCTTCTACATCCTTGGCTCTTTAGGACTGGCCCACTATCTAGTTTTTTCCGTAATTCCAAACACATCTACGGTGCATAGGTTGGTGCTTAAAGAATGCGTGTAGACTTAAGAGTTGCCGAGTTTTAGAAAACAAGAAAGATGATGGTGGATGTTTCTCATATACACTAAAGCTAAAACTCAAAACTGCTCAGACTCACAAAATCATTCATGGCAGAACTTTTGGCAGTATTGTTGTTCAGCTGCTAAATCAAGTCTGACTCTGTGACTCCATGGACAGTAACATGCCCTCAATCTTTCCCAGCATCAGGGTCTTTTCCAATGAATTGGCTCTTCGCATCAGGTGGCCAAAGTACTGGAGCTTCAGCATCAGTATAGGGGAGGAAAATCTTTAACTCTACCCTCTTGTGCTTGTACCTGAGGCTTGTAAATTAAATGAACAGAAGCCAGATTAACAGAAGAAAAGCATACAACTTTTATTTGATGTTAATATTTTTATATGCATGACAGCTTCACAGAAAAGAAGTGAAAAACCAGGAAGTGGTTAGACTTGGGGGCTTATATGCTATTTTAACAAAGGACAATAAATTGTGGAGAAGTGACTAGACAGAAAAAGAGGATATTGGGCTTTTGCAAGTGCTAAATATATGGATCCAACCAGTGGCAATGGCACCCAACTCCAGTACTCTTGCCTGGAAAATCCAATGGATGGAGGAGCCTGGTGGGCTGCAGTCCATGGGGTCACTAAGAGTCGGACACGACTGAGCAACTTCACTTTCACTTTTCACTTTCATGCATTGATTGGAGAAAGAAATGGCAACCCACTCCATTGTTCTTGCCTGGAGAATCCCGGGGATGGGGAGCCTCATGGGCTGCCATCCATGGGGTCGCACAGAATCGGACACGACTGAAGCGACTTAGCAGCAGCAGCAGCAGCAGTCCATCCTAAAGGAAATCAGTCCTGAATAGTCATTGGAAGGACTGATGCTGAAGCTGAAACTCCAATCCTTTGGCCACCTGATGTGAAGAACTGACTCACTGGAAAAGACTCTGATGCTGGGAAAGATTGAAGGCAGGAGGAGAAGGGGATGACAGAGGATGAGATGGTTGGATGGCATCACCGACTCAATGGACATGAGTTTGAGTAAACTCTGCGAGTTGATGATGGACAGGGAGGCCTGGCATGCTGCAGTTCATGGGGTTGCAAAGAGTCGGACATGACGGAGCGACTGAACTGAACTGAAATATATGGGGGAATCTAATGGTAGATAAAATTACTTCTTAAGGTTTGTTTATGCAGACTCATCTCAGTGCTTTGTCCCTGGGGATAAGGGTTGTTCCTTTTCCTGGAATGGAGAGGAGAGAACACCTTTATAAGGGGAATATAAGACCTGCTTTTAGGCAGATAAGGGGAGGGCAGAGAGCACTTTCTGTATCTATTCACATTTACCTTCAGCTCAAAATAATCCTTAACCCAAAGTAGAAATTTTCTAGGTAACATATTCTGATCCCCTTCAGCAGCACAAATAGAGCTAAAATGTTTGGAGTCTAGTTTCTAGAAACCTAGGCACACATTCCCAAAGTACGGTTCTCTAAGAGAATGTTTTAGTTCTCTCTGTGCTTTATATTTTTAAACTTGTCTCTTTAATCAGTTACACAATGTTAATTACAATTAAGTTTATGGTTTCAGTGTTCAACTACAAAGGTCAAATCTCTGCTTGTTTTTTGGTTTTTGGTTGTATTTTTTTCTAAAATTTTATTATGCAAATTTTTTTTAAATGCAGAAAATTTGTAAGAGTTTTTCCCTGTAATTTACTGAAATTCTGGTTAGAAATTCTATCTTTTACAGTTAATTTTAATGAGAAAATCATAAAAATGTCTCAAATGTTTTTCAAAATGGTTTTGCTTATACAAATAATTTACTTTAATTAGATCGAGATATTACCCTGTTGAATCTCTCTTCTAGAGTCTAACAGCCCCAGTAAGGAACCAAGAAAGTAAAATGTGAACAGTATTGACTTAGCATCTGTGTAAGAGTAAGAGGGTATTTTCTCTATATATAAACAAATCCTCTTATTTACAACTTCATGAGCTGTTTTAAAGCATGAAACTTTTCCACTGAAGAGGAAAACAATTCCCCCTGTTGGTAAAATTTTAACAGTAGTTTAATAGGAGGGACATAGTTTAGTGAGTTCAAAAAGCAAAATCCAAAATAAGGAAAATCAAAGAAAGAAAATCCAACATATTTTGGGTTAAAAAAGCAAATTTGTTGCATCCCAGACTTACACTGTATTTGGGGGCTCTCTTCTCAGTCAGTGGTTTTAATTGAACTCTGAAGGCAAAAAGAATGGAAGCAGAGATTAGCTTCCCGTTGACCTTGATTTTAACAGACTGAAATCCAAGGTGTGGGGTCATGTGTTTAAAGAAACAAATAGTTCATTCTAAATTCTGAGAAATGCCTGATGTTATTACAGACAGCAGTCAAAAACAATTGTAGAATAGCAAGGATTCTGAATGGAACAAGATATTTAAAACCACTTATGGGACTTAAGCATTCCAATCATATGTACTTCTCTTATTGAAATTTATGACTCTTATCTATTGGAAGGACTTCCCAGGTGGCCCAGTGGTAAAGAATCCAGCTGCCAATGCAGGAGATGCAAGAGACTCAGGTTTGGAGTTCCTGGATCAGGAAGATCCCCTGGAGAAGAAAATAGCAATCCACTCCAGTATTCTTGCCTGGGAAATCCCATGGACAGAGGAGCCTGGTGAGCTACAGTCCATGGGGTCGAGAAAGAGTCAGACAAGACTTAGCAACTGAACATACACAAATACATCTATTGGAAACATAATCAGATTCATATTATCATAAGCACCCCATAATCCCAAATAAAATATTGGTCTAGTTTACCATTACTTGTTTTGATAGATTCTTCAGACACCGAAGGATGTTGTATTATTCAGTTCAGCTCAGTTCAGTTCAGTCACTCAGTCGTATCTGACTCTTTGTGACCCCATGAATCAGAGCACGCCAGGCCTCCCTGTCCATCACCAACTCCCGGAGTCTACTCAAACTCATGTACATCGAGTTAGTGATGCCATCCAGCCATCTCATCCTCTGTCGTCCCCTTCTCCACCTGCCCCCAATCCCTCTATTAGACTATTCCCATGGAATTTTTTTTCTTATTTAATTGTCCTTCTTAGCAAATGTTAAGAAGGACATGTAACATTTATATAATGTTACATAAAAAATGTAACGTTTTTACTCTATGTATTTCCTGAAACCTTCATTTCTATACTATGGCTGTCTTTCCTTGGCATTCCAAGTTTGCTGTTTATTTTGGACCGATGATGCTGGTATGCTGGTGTTAAAAATGAGGCCATAGGGACTTCCTTGGCAGTCCAGTGGCCAAGAAACTATAATACACATTAATTTTTTTTAATTTATTTATTTTAATTGGAGGCTCATTACTTTACAATATTGTATTGGTTTTGCCATACATCAACATGAATCCGCCACAGGTATACACATGTTCCCCATCCTGAACCCTCCTCCCACATCCCTCCCCGTACTATCCTTCTGGGTCATCCCAGTGCACCAGCCCCAAGCATCCTGTATCCTGCATCGAACCTGGACTAGCGATTCATTTCATATATGATATTATACATGTTTTAATGCCATTCTCCCAAATCATCCCACCCTCTCCCTCTCCCACAGAGTCCAAAAGACTGTTCTATACATCTGTGTCTCTTTTGCTGTCTCGCATACAGGGTTATCGTTAACATCTTTCTAAATTCCATATATATGCGTTAGTATACTGTATTGGTGTTTTTCTTTCTGGCTTACTTCACTCTGTATAATAGGCTCCAGTTTCATCCACCTCATTAGAACTAATTCAAATGTATTCTTTTTAATGGCTGAGTAATACTCCATTGTATATATGTACCACAGCTTTCTTATCCATTCATCTGCTGATGGACATCTAGGTTGCTTCCCTGTCCTGGCTACTATAAACAGTGCTGAGATGAAAACTGGGATACATGTGTCTCTTTCGATTCTGGTTTCCTCGGTGTGTATGCCCAGCAGTAGGATTGCTGGATCATAAGGCAGTTCTATTTCCAGTTTTTTAAGGAATCTCCATAATGTTCTCCATAGTGGCTGTACTAGTTTGCATTCCCACCAACAGTGTAAGAGGGTTCCCTTTTCTCCACACCCTCTCCAGCATTTATTGCTTGTAGACTTTTGGATTGCAGCACACTTTAAATACCAACCCTTAACCATTAACCTGAAATGCCAGTGCACTAAGCCCTATTTAATAAGTTTGATTTTAGGGTTGGTAGCAGCACAAAAATCCATGTTCAGAATTCCTTTCCAGAATTCTTGTATGTTCTACTAAATACAGGGTCACTGAGTTTGATGTTTGAGTGCAGCGTGTGTTCAACATGATGTGACACTGTAGGGGTCCAGTGGGTGATCAAGGCAGCACAAGTTCAGCCGGCCTGCAGTGTATACTTCACCTGTGCTCAGACTGCTGGGTAATTTAGCCTAGTCTGCATTCGTGACTATTACCATGGAATTTTTTTTTTCATATTTAATTGTCCTTCTTAGCAAATGTTACCATTTTTAATCTATGTATTTCTTGAAACCTTAATTTCTATACTTTGGCTGTCTTTCTTTGGCATCCCAAGTTTGCTGTTTGTTCTAGAACGATGTTGCTGTGTTAAAAATGAGACCACAGGGACTTCCCTGGTGGTCCAATGGCTAAGAATCGGCCCTTCCATTGCAGAGGGCACAAGTTCAAAACTTGGTGAGGGAACTAAGATCCCACATGCTGCTCAGCATGGCCCAAAATAAATAAAAATAAATTTTAAAAAGAAGCCATATATCACAGGAGCAAAGTCAGTTTTTATCTCCCAGTTCATTTTTTTCTCAGCAATAATATTCCACAGAAAAAAATTTACAAATATTTTCAAAATTATCAACATAATCTAGACATTCCCTTAGAACAAAAGCTTCTTGAATATGGGATGCTCATGACTGAATCTCAAGCAGCTAGATCATTGCCAGGCACATAGTAAGGGCTTCATAAATATTCATTGACTTACAGTCTTAATTAGAACCTGGGAATACAGTAGTGAAAAATAATAAGATCTTTGATAGCACGGAGCTTACATTATTCACAAGCAGGGCAATTTGCAGCATGAATATCACTGATTGGTGTCTCAGTGGCGCATAGTAGATCTGAACTATCTGAATTCAAATCTAAGTACCACTATTTACTAGCTGGGTGACCTTGGGAAAATTACTGAGTCTCTCTGTGCCTCAGGTTTTTTCAACTGTAACATGTTGTAAAGATTAAATGAAATAATATAAATAGCATACTTAGACCAATGCCCAAAACAGAAATAGACTCACATAAAAAACAAACTTATGGTTACTAAAAGCAAAAGGACAGGAGAGAGGGATAAATTAGGAGTTTGGGACTAACATATGTGCATTATTATATATAAAATAAGCATCAAGGACCTACTGTATAGCACAGGGAACTATTTCAATATCGTGTAATAATCTATAATGGAAAAGAATCAGAAAAAAGAATATATGTATGTATGACTGAATCACATTGCTGTACGTTGTTGTATAGCCACTAAGTCGTGTCCAACTCTTTTCAACTCCATGGACTCACTCAACTAGGCTACTCTGACCATGGGATTCTCCAGGCAAAAATACTGGAGAGGGTTGCTGTGTCCTCCTCCAGGGGGTCTCCTGACTCAGGGATTGGACCCGCAGTTTCCTGTATTGGCAGGTGAGTTCTTCACCACTGAGCCACCAAGGAAGCCCCACTTTGCTGTATACTGAAAATAATACCACATTGTAATCAACTATAATTCATTTAAAAAAAAAAAACAATGCCTGGCACATGAATGTACAATAAATCTAAGCTATTATTTTTAGATGTAACTCGGTACTAGCTGGATTTTGATTTTTTCTTCCTTTGCTTCTTTTTGTCTCTCTCCTTTCTTTCTACCTTAATTACTTTTGCTTCTCCCTTTCCCCTTTCCCCTTTCCCCTTCTCCTTCGCTCTCATCCTGGCAGGGACTCTCATAAGCATTATTAAATTCATCATATACATGAAGGGGCCCATACTGACTCATAATACAGAATTTCTGAGTTTCTGCTGCTGCTAAGTCGCTTCAGTCGTGTCCGACTCTGTGTGACCCCATAGACGGCAGCCCACCAGACTCCCCCGTCCCTGGGATTCTCCAGACAAGAACACTGGAGTGGGTTGCCATTTCCTTCTCCAATGCATGAAAGTGAAGTCACTCAGTCGTGCCCAACTCTTATCGACCTCATGGACTGCAGCCTACCAGGCTCCTCCAACCATGGGATTTTCCAGGCAAGAGTACTGGAGTGGGGTCCCATTGCCTTCTCCAGCTGAGTTTCTAGAGATGGGCTAACAGAATCCCTTTTTGGTGTTTTTCTTATGAAGTCCTCTTCTCTAGCTTAATCTTGTTGCCAAAAATTGCCTAGCTGAACACAGGACCAAAAACCCAGGGATTTTCACATTTTATTCCCAGTTGCCTCAACCACACTTTGTCTCTTGCTTATATGTAGCTTTCCTACTTAATCAGGGACCTAAAAAATGTTCCCTCACTGTGTGTCTGGATCCTTGGGAAAAATCTTGTGTTGTCAAACATGTTTGTGAATGTCCACACATGTAATTACAAATCTTAAAAATCAGACCAATTTTTAATTTTCTGTATGCTTGACTAAAGGGTGTCCCAGGTGGCTCAGTGGTAAAGAATATGCCTGCCAATGCAGGAGACACAGGAAAGACCTGGGTTTGATCCCTGGGTTGGGAAGATTCCCTGGAGGAAGAAATGGCAACCCACTCCAGTATTCTTACCTGGAGAATCCCATGGACAGCAGAGCCTGGCGGGGCTACCATCTATGGGTCGCAAAGAGTTGGACACGACTGGCTACTTAGCGAGCACGCACGCATACTTGACTAATGGCTGGTCATATGCATGGGTGTACAGATCATGAACCTGTGTACAGGTGCAACAGCAGTGATGAAAAACAAGATTCATGTGTCCTCTCTGTTCACCTTTTAAATTGTGTAAATGAAAGTTATAAAAATATTCAATTATATTCCATTTAAGAAACAAAAGTTTCCTTAGAAGTAATTGGTTACTTTACACAAATTGTATAATACTTCCCCATGTTATCTTGAAATTTAGAGGTCTGATACATCTGTTAGTTCACAGTTTTAAACAGTCTTATCTCAATGTGATAGCTAGAACCAATAGTAAATTCTTTTGTTCTAGATCAGCAATCTGCAATAACACAAACATTGTTGTATTCCTTTATAATGAGAGAATTTATTTTCAGTGCTTCAGGACATGCGATGTTTCTATTATACCCCATGCTGCTGCTGCTACTGGGGCTAAGTCGCTTCAGTCGTGTCCAACTCTGTGCAACCCCATTGACGGCAGCCCACCAGGCTCCCCCGTCCCTGGGATTCTCCAGGCAAGAACACTGGAGTGGGTTGACATTTCCTTCTCCAATATTATACCCCATAGTGACAGAATTTATACCTCATATTGGAATTTATTTTTAAAGTTGTTAATCATCCCAGAGATGAGTACATTTTCTTGAGAAGATTAATTTGTAGTTGAAATTATTATGGATCAAAATTTAAAATAACAAGGAAGCAAATATGGTTCTTTATCAATGAAGGTACTTAATGCTGTTTCATTATGATGGAAACTTATTAGAATACATCTCAGTATACTGGTATACATCTCAGTAAAATACATATTTTTTGAAATCTTCCCAATCTTCTTGAGCTTTAAATCTTGTTAAGACACAGTTCCTGCTTTTAAACCGCTCTCATTTGATTAGGTTGAATATGATAAGGTCTATGTGACTGAACCCAATAGCAAGAAGTCAAATGTCATAAGCGAAGGGTCTTGGCAAGTCCGCTGTGTATCTGTGGAGATGGGACCCTCTGAGCTGAGATTCTAGAGCAGCAGCTCTCACCTGGGTCTCCCCAGTGAAAATCAGTGGTCAATTTTCCAAAATACTGATGCCTGAGTTCAGCCTCTGGGGATCTGATTCACTTGGTCTGGGCTGTATCCTGGAACTTTGGAGGATTTTAAGAGTTCCCCGGATGATTCTAGTGTGTTAGTCACTCAGTCGTGTCCAACTCTTGGAGAACCCCTGGACTGTAGCCCGCCAGGCTCCTCTGTCCATGGGATTCTCCAGGCAAGAATACTGGAGTGGATTGCCATTTCTCTTCTCCAGGGGATCTTCCTAACCCAGGGATAGAGCCCAGGTCTCCCACATTGTAGGCACATTCTTTACCATCTGAGCCACCAGAGAAGTGACTGCCATCAATTGGCATGCTTCTGAAAAATGGATGTGATTTTAATAGATCGGGATGGGGACTAAGGAGAGGAATAAAAGGATGAGAGACCAAGAGGAGAGCCAGTGGCAGTGGGTGGGGGTGAGTGAATTACTGTGGGACCAATAGAAGGAATAGGAGGAATTGTCTGACTCCTTCTGCTCAACGTGTGGCCTGCAGACCCACATGCTGGGTATTACCTGGGAATTTACTGGGGATGCAGACCCCCGCACCAGACTTACTGAATGAGAATCTGCATTTTCAGAAGACCCCCAGGTGACTTACAGCAAGGGTTGAGAAGCACAGGCCAGATCGCAGACAGCCATGATGGCAACCACTGGCATTTATATACTCACATATGATTTTACACGTTATCATCTCAGCCGAGCCTCCTATCAAGCCATGAGGAAGTAGTCTTCATCATAGCTCAATTTCAAAGTGGTAAAACTGAAACTAAGCAGAGTTTGGTATAGTTTGCTCTGCTAGAGAGTGATAGAGCAGGGATTTGAACTCTGGATGCCTAACTCCAAAGCTCTTGCCCTATGGTCATAGAACATGTCACCATTTCTGTGGTCTGAGGGGAGTCTAGGGAACCCCCTGGAGGAGGATGGCTTTGAGATAACCCCAGGTAGAAATCTAAGTCCTGGACAAGGAAGAGCAGGCCTGTGAAAGGGCAAAGACACCCACTCCCACCCCCTTGCCAGCACTCTAGTAGGACAACTCAGGGGCTTGCTGTCCGCACCCCTAACTTTTCCCACTCCTGCACCCCTGGCCTTGCATTCTAGGTTACTAAAAAGGAGTTCTTGTTGCCTTAGAGGAAAACTTCTAGGAAAATGATGACAAAAGATAACACCCCCATGCAAATGGAATGCTTAGTCACTCAGACTTAAAATATTAATAAAAGCCAAACACAGAGGTTTGGTGGTTTAGTCACTAAGTCGTGTGCGACTCTTGCAACCCCAGGGACAGTAGCCTACCAGGCTCCTCTGTCCATGGGATTCTCCAGGCAAGAGTACTGGTGTGGATTGCCATTTCCTTCTCCAGGGGATCTTCCCAACCCAGGAATCGAACCTGGGTCTCCTGAATTGCAGGCAGATTCTTTACCAATTGAGCTATGAGGGAAGCCCCAAACATAGACTACTACTACTATTAAGTCACTTCAGTCGTGTCCAACTCTGTGCGACCCCATAGACGGCAGCCCACCAGGCTCCCCCGTCCCTGGGATTCTCCAGGCAAGAACACTGGAGTGGGTTGCCATTTCCTCCTCCAATGCATGAAAGTGAAAAGTGAAAGTGAAGTCGCTCTCAGCGACCCCATGGACTGCAGCCCACCAGGCACCTCCGTCCATGGGGTTTTCCAAGCAAAAGAGTACTGGAGTGGGGTGCCAGTGCCTTCTCCGAAACACAGACTAAAAGGACATAAAAATAAATATCTCTTCCAAGTATTTCTCTCTCTCTCCACTTATTTCCTTTCCTATCTCTTCCCTCCTCTCTCTGACACACACACTTGCACATATAGAAGTTACCTTGACACAGAATTCCAGAAAGAGTAACAAGATTCAAAATAAAAAATAAGAAAAAAAATTAGGGAGCACACAAAAAGTAAAAGAACCTGTGCTGTATCAAATATTTCTAACATGCTAAAATTGTTTTACCTAAAGTTTTCACAAAATCATTTTTACTTAAAACAATAATGATGGAGGAAGGAAGGACAGGGAAGAGGGGAAGAGCTGAGAAACAGAGTGGGAAGAGGCCATTAAAAGTAAACTTAAAAAAATAACATGTGTTAGCCTAAGCCAGCTATTTTTGAACACTAAATGTGGCTTGAGGAAAAGCAGTTGTGCCTACCACGGTCATATATCACCAACATGGTATAGCCACCAGCTCAGTGCTGGGTCCTATTACATGCTGGGGTACTTTGAAGGTTATCTGAGAATAACCTTGGGAGGTTCCCCAGGAATGTGTGGTCCAGGCTGCATCCAGCTGTGTCAGGATGCTTGATTTCAATGTCAGTTGTCTACAAGTCAACTGCTTTCGCAGTGGACCATCCCACCCTTGCCTTCCTGCTCTCCTCACTCTAGCCAGCTGAGTCCAATAGCATGAAGTCCTCAATATGCTTTGCAGTTTTTTCATCAGACCTGGGTTTGATCCCTGGGTTGGGAAGATCCCCTGGAGAAGGAAATGGCAACCCACTCCAGTATTCTTGCCTGGAGAATCCCATGGAGGGAGGAACCTGGTGGGCTACAGTCCACGGGGTCACAAAAAGTCGGACACGACTGAGCAACTTAACTTTCACTTTCACTTTCAGTCTTCACTTATTCTTCTTCTTTCAGGATATGTCTTCCCCAATAGATCTCTTCTTCTGAATCCTACATAGTCTGTAGAACCCAGTTCTAGCCCCATCTCTCCTGTAGAACCTCTGTAACTCCAATCTTAAGTGATCTTCACTTCCTGTGAATTAGAACAAGTAGATGTGTCGTTTTCAAGACATCCTTCTTTATTGTAAAACTGTAGTCTCGTTTTCATTACTATATAATATGTCATCTTATGAACGTAATAAAGTAGATTTTTTCATCCTTCCTTGAAACATGTGTGGGGGTTGCCTTTTTACTATTAGAAGCAATACTGCTGTGAATGTTTGTACATTTGTCCTGGTGCACGTGTGTCAGGGTCTCTCTAGGGAGTATCCTGGGTGTGGAATTGCCATGGAGTGGGTGTGCACCCTGTTATCTTGATTAGAAAATGCTAACATTTCCAGTGTTCTTGTTGGAAAACGGCTAACAGTCTCTCAGCAGGGTGTGGGAGACTCAGTTCCTTCTCACCTTCACCAACACTTGGTGCTGTCGGACTGAATTTTGCCGATCTGGGACCCACTTTTAGGCTTCCCTGGCAACTCAGGCTGTAAAGAATCTGCCTGCAGTACAGGAGACCTGGATTAGATCCCTGGGTCAGGAAAATCCCCTGGAGAAGGGAATGGCTACCCACTGCAGTATTCTTGCCTGGAGAATCCCCGGGACAGAGGAGCCTGGCAGGCTACAGTCCTGAGGTCTCAAAGAGTTGGCCATGACTAAGCATACATGGGACCCACTTTGACTTTCATCAAAATGGTACATGTATGTATACAATGAAATATCACTCGGTCGTTAAAAAGAATGGGATAATGCCACTTGCAGCAACATGGATGGATCTAGAGATGTCATACTGAGTGAAATAAGTCAGACGGAGAAGAAATATCTTATGACATCCCTTATATGTGGAATCTAAAAGGAAATGAATACTAACAAAACAGAAAGAGATTCACAGAGTTAGAGGACAAACTTATGGTCGCAGGGGGCACAGGATAGTTAGGAGGGCTGGATGCTCACGTACACACTGCTATATTTAAAGTGGATAACCAACAAGGACCTATTGTACAGCACAATGGGAACTCTATTTAGTGTTATGTGGCAGCCTGGATTGGGGTGAGGTTTGGAGGGAGAATGGATCCATGTGTATGTATGGCTGAGTCCCTTCACTGTTCACTGTAAATTATCACAACACTGTTGTTGGCTATATCCCAATACAAAATAAAAAGTTTTTAAAAAATGGTACATGTGAAGTCATGCCTAGATTTTGATTAAATATACAGTTTTTCAGTTTTCTAATGATGTTGGACATATTTATATATGTTTATGGACTGTTTGCGTTCCCTCCTCTGTGAAGTGGCTGGTCATATCTGTTGTCTGTTCTTGCATTTCTGATTCTTGATTAACTGTATGTGTTGTGCATATCATATTGCAGTTTATGACTTATCTCTTCATTCTCTTTATAGTATCTTTGGTAAAGAGATAATATTTTCATTTGAATATGGTAGAATTTATCAATCTTTTCATATATAATCTGTGATTTTACATCTTGTTTATATAGCCTTCTCTACTGAGGTCATAAACAGACACTCAGATTTTCTTATAAAAGTTTAAATATTGCATCTTGCCCCTTTGAATTCTTAGTGCATTTTGGTATGGAGCCTTTGTAAGGTATGAGATGGAGAAACTTTGCATTATTTTCTGTGCAGATGACCAGCTAACTCAGCACCATTGACTGAGTAGTCTCTCCTTCGCCCAGGGCCCTGCGATGCTACTGTCATACACAAGGTTTCCGGATATGCAGGTCTAAGTCTGGGTTCTCTGTTGTTCCCTCAGTCTGTTGTCTATCTCTATACCAGCGCCACAGAGCTTCATTACCATAGTTTTATATAATAGCTCTCGAAATCTACACCAGTATGTTCTCCTCCTGGTCCTTTTATTCAGATCTGTTTTGGCTATCGCAGGCCTATTACACTTCTATGTACGTTTTAGAATGTGCTTCTCACTTGCCGTGATTCTTGGGCATCCCCGGTGCGTGTTGCTCCTGTCTTACTGCTAAAAGCGCATTCTCAGCTCACTCCCAGGCCTCAGACATCAGGCCATAGAATATAGTGAACATCTTTGATTTGTAGGTCCTGGTAAAAGTCATAGGAGATTTCAAAGTCAAGACACAGGACTGACCCTATTGTTTATTTGAAGACTATAAACCTGCTTGGAGAACTGCAAAATTACAACTCGCTACTGAAAAACCATCTACAGAAGAATGTTGGATCCCACCAAAAAAAGACACCCCACATCAAAGGGCAAAGGAGAAGCCCCCCCAAAATGGTAGGAAGGCGAAATTGCATTTAGAATCAAACTCCATACCTGCCAGAGATGCTTGGAGGGCTCAAACAAAACCTTGTGCACATCAGGACCCAGAGGCCCTAAGACCATGGCATCTGGTCCCATCACTTCATGGCAAATAGATGGGGAAACAATGGAAACAGAGACAGACTTTATTTTCTTGGGCTCCAAATCACTGCAGATGGTGACTGCAGCCATGAAATTAAAAGACGCTTGCTCCTTGGAAGAAGAGCTGTGACCAACCTGGACAGCATATTAAAAAGCAGAGACATTACTTTGCTGATAAAGGTCCGTCTAGTCAAAGCTATGGTTTTTCCAGTAGTCATGTATGGATGTGAGAGTTGGACAATTAAGAAAGCTGAGTGCTGACAAATTGATGCTTTTGAACTGTGGTGTTGAAGAAGACTCTTGAGAATCTCTTGGACTGCAAGGAGATCAAACCAGTCAATCCTAAAGGAAATCAGCCCTGAATATTCATTGGAAGGACTGATGCTGAAGTTGAAGCTCCAATCCTTTGGCCACCTGATGCAAAGAACTAGCTTATTGGAAAAGACCCTGATGCTGGGAAAGATTGAAGGCAGGAGGAGAAGGGGATGACAGAGGATGAGAAGGTTGGATGGCATCACTGATTCGATGGACATGAGTTTAAGTAAGCTCTGAGAGTTGGTGATGGACAGGCAGGCCTGGCGTGCTGCAGTCCATGGGGTCGTGAAGAGTGGGACATGACTGAGCAACTAAACTGAACTGATAAATCTGCTTAAAGTAAAACTCAAGAAACTTCCCTGATGATCCAGTGGCTAAGACTCTTGTTCCAATGCAAGGGGCCTGGGTTCAATCCCCACCCAGGGAACTAGATCCTGCATGCCATAACTAAGATCCAGCACAATCAAATAAACAATTTAAAAATAAAAAAAGTAAAACTCAAGGCCCTTGCACTAGAGATAGTTCTTGCCTCAATCTCTGTAGCCTTGGCCATTCATAAACAAACCTGTTTTATTCAAACTTTTTGGTTTGACATTTAGAAAGTTGTAAACACCATAATTACTTCCTTTCATCCTGACACAACTTGGCTTTATCCAGAGCAAATTGATGTCACAGTGCTATTCTCTGGGTGCTGTGCAACTTAACGTTTGTTAGAATTTCTTAAATAGCTACAGTGTAGCCTGAAACACAAATTAAAATTAAATTAAAAGAGACCATATGGTACAGGAGTATTGAAACCTAGAGAAGGTCTTTAACCAGCCCAAAATCACATAGTGTGAAAAATAACTCCTTTTGCTCTCTGTTTAGTTCCAGTTCTTTCTACTTTATACCAGTGGCCAGAAAACTCTTTTTGGAGAGTCAGAAGGTAAATATTTTAAGCAATTGCTCTCCTGGAAATACTGATAATGTTTTTACATCTTTGGACTCTTTAGCTTGAGGGCCATACACAAACAGGTGGTAGATCGAGTTTGCCCTGCCGGCTGTATGTCTGCCCCTGCTCTAAACCACACCTATGAGATGTAAATTCTTGTTTCAGTCTTATTTGGTGATAAGAAGCATACGAAAATAAAATCAGAGCCCCAGTGGAACAAAGAATCTGATTACATGTTATAAGTAACCACAGATGAAACTATGTTCCTGGGAAGAAACTAACGCTTTTTATTTGAGAATCACTTCTGAATATGATTTGAGTAAACTGGATTCTGGTTCATTTCACCTTCCACACATTCAGAAATCTGTATGGCTTGGGGACTCTTTGGTTTCAAACCACAAAATTAGGAGTGGTGATTAATGTGAAAATTCTTGATAACCTATTAAAATACAATGTTTTAGTATTATTTAATAAAGTCCCTTAAGTATTCACACTGAGAAAGCATATCGGACAGGTCATTAATTTTTTGAATGTTCTGTGAGTAAAGACTTCTCTGATGGGGATTTTGTCATTTATATCCTTTCTGATTTAGACATACGTTGTTTATCGCATTTTTAAAGGCAGTTGCATATTCATGGCAGCTCAGCATCCAAACATTTTTTCTTTGTTTCTTGCTCTAAATCCAGATGACTGTAAAGTGTGTTCAGAGTTGTGTCTTTTTCATTTTCTATTCTGTAAGCCAGAGGCTTTAATAACACATCACAGTCCTAACACTATGTCCTGATGTACAACTGGCTTTCCGTTCTTCAAACACTTGTTCATTACCAGTTATAGACACCAGCTGTGTAAAGTGAAAAACATGTCAAAGATTCGTGGTTGGAGAACTTGTGACTCATTGCCAAGTCCTTTGAAATACGCTCATGGATATTGTTAGCTTCCTTCTCATTTATGTAGTGTCCCATATTCTGAAGGGCTTTCTTGTAATTTCATAGAGCTCTGTAGTCTGGGCGTCTGCTTTAAGAGCCTCTTATCACATCATTACCCAAGGTCACTATTTACCGATCCACAGAAATGAAAAGTGTGCCCGATAATATTTGTTTTCAGATTGACTCATTCTTGAATGTATGAAATCTGTATTAGAAGGTTTGTTTTTTGCTGTTTGTTGTTTAGCTGGCTTAGAATGTTGGACTAACATGAGAAACTGACATAAACTAAAACATAGACATTTCTCAGCAATGAATTTTTATTTTTATATTTGTGGATAAGTCTGCAGCCTACTATTTCCTTATTATCACCATCACCTTTATTTCTTTTTAAAAAAATTAAAATTGTTCTTATTGTTTGTTTTCCTGATTATGAGGTCAGGTAAACACAAGGGTCTGAAAACAATTCAAGAGAGTAAAAAGTCAAATATGAAAGGCAACATAATCCCACCTCCAGAGATACTTCCAGAACTTCTACACATACACATATATGTTTCATACAAAAATGTGAAATATTACCATACCGTTTAGCAACTTGCTTTCTTCACTTGCAGTCATATCTCCTCTCCAAGGTAACACGTATAAAAATTTGTTCACTTTTTATGTGTCCCCATAATAATTCACTGTACTAATATGGTATAATGTATGTAACTAGCCCCTTTTGGAATCTTGTTTCTTTCATGGGCATACTTATACTCCCTCAGTATTTTCTTTCTTCATATAGGCAGGTATAGGTTTCATGATATTGGATTTTTTATGTTTTTTTTATTAATTTTATTGGAGTGTAGTTGCTTTACAATATGGCATTTGCTTCTGCTGCACAGCAAAATAAATCAGCTATACATGTAACTTCTCTGTTTTGGACTTTCTTCCCATTCAGGTCACCACAGTGCATGAAGTAGAGTTCCTTGTGCTGTACACTAGGTTCCCAACAGTTTTCTCTTTTATACATGGTATCAATAGTGGATGTGTCAAGCCCAATCTCCCAATTCCTTCCATCCCACCCCTTCCCCCCTTATGACCTTGGCTTTTAAAGATATTTTTATTGATATTAAAATTTTAATTATTATAAAACAAATAAGAGAGTGTTTACATGTTACAACATGGATGAACCTTGAGGACGTTATGGTAAGTGAAATAAGTCAGTCACAAAAAAAGACAAATCATTTGTGAGTCCACTTACATGAGGTTCCACTTACTCAAATTCATAGCGACAGAATGATGGCTGCCAGGAGCTGGAGAAGAGGGCAACTGGTTTGATGGGTATAGCATTCCAATTTTTCAAGAAGGAAAGAATTCTGAAGACTGATTACGCTATGTAAATGCACTTAACACTACTGAACTGACAGGTAAAAATGATTAAAATGGTAAATTTGATGTTATCTATGTTGTGTGACAATTTTTAAAAGAATATATAAAATGTGACTATATATTTTATTTAGTAAAAAAATGTAGTATTAATTTATTAGCTATATAAACACTACCCTTACCCAGCAATTTCATTTATCTAGAAGATAATTTTTAAAAAACCTAGACGAGTCTACAAAACTCCTGAACTTTGTTTACGGTTGAAGCCTTTAGGCTTTATCCCAAGTCTCGTTATTCTGAATTTATAAACAATTCTACCAAACTCTAGTTACCTGATTTCTTAATAAGTAGCACATATGAAGCAGAAATGCAACAAGAAGTACAGACAGCTGCAGAGAGTACACTAACAGTAGAGAGGAAGAAGGGCAGAATGCCAATACCAAAAAAAAAAATTCTTTCATAAAGAAAAGCATAGTTAACAATTGAAACTATATACTACCTTGCAGTCAAATAATATAAATGCACGTCTCCTTTACATGTAATACCATCAGCCAACAAATATTTCTTAATCATCACTGATGTGCCAAGAAACCATTAGGACATGAGAGTGTTGACAGCGACTGCAATAGTGTTTAGAAAAGAAGGATTATGTCACTTAAAATCTGTTTACAAAGGCAGAGGAGCATGGAATACAATGACAGATCAAAGTTTGGGCACTTTAAGACATAAACTCCAGTTATCTATAAATTAGAATAGTTCTAATTTATGAATAGTTCATCTTTCCCAACAACCTTGGGTCCAAATGAGACTTTCTTTTTAATCATCATGTATAGTCTTCCCTGATGGCTCAGGTGGTAAAGAATCTGCCTGCAATGTGGGAGACTTGGGTTTGACCCCTGGGTTGGGAAGATCCCCTGGAGAAGGGAAAGGCTACCCACTCCAGTATTCTGGCCTGGAGAATTCCATGAACTGTATAGTCCATGGGGTCGCAGAGAGTTGGACACGACTGAGTGACTTTCACTTTCATGAATTAGTGACTTAACTTTGACTTCAACCATTTTGCAGCTTTCGTAGCCAAGCAATTTATAAGCATGTTCTTCCCCCAAGCAGCAGGTGTGCAGGTTCTGAAGGAATAGTTGTTTGGTTTTAAACATTTGCAACAGGATTAAAATTTTGAAAGAGATGGGAATACCAGACCACCTGACCTGCCTCTTGAGAAACCTATATGCAGGTCAGGAAGCAATAGTTAGAACTGGACATGGAACAACAGACTGGTTCCAAAAAGGAAAAGGAGTACGTCAAGGCTGTATATTGTCACCCTGCTTATTTAACTTCTGTGCAGAGTACATCATGAGAAACGCTGGGCTGGAAGAAGCACAAGCTGGAATCAAGATTGCTGGGAGAAATATCAATAACCTCAGATATGCAGATGACACCACCCTTATGGCAGAAAGTGAAGAGGAACTCAAAAGCCTCTTGATGAAAGTGAAAGTGGAGAGTGAAAAAGTTGGCTTAAAGCTCAACATTCAGAAAACTAAGATCATGGCATCCGGTCCCATCACCTTATGGGAAATAGATGGGGAAACAGTGGAAACAGTGTCAGACTTTATTTTTCTGGGCTCCAAAATCACTGCAGATGGTGACTGCAGCCATGAAATTAAAAGACGCTTACTCCTTGGAAGGAAAGTTATGACCAACCTAGATAGCATATTGAAAAGCAGAGACATTACTTTGCCAACAAAGGTCCATCTAGTCAAGGCTATGGTTTTTCCAGTTGTCATGTATGGATGTGAGAGTTGGGCTGTGAAGAAAGCTGAGCGCTGAAGAATTGATGCTTTTGAACTGTGGTGTTGGAGAAGACTCTTGAGAGTCCCTTGGACTGCAAAGAGATCCAACCAGTCCATTCTGAAGGAGATCAGCCCTGGGATTTCTTTGAAAGGACTGATGCTAAAGCTGAAACTCCAGTACTTTGGCCACCTCATGAGAAGAGTTGACTCATTGGAAAAGACTCTGATGCTGGAAGGGATTGGGGGCAGGAGGAGAAGGGGACGACAGAGGATGAGATGGCTGGATGGCATCACTGACTCGATGGACGTGAGTCTGAGTGAACTCCAGGAGTTGGTGATGGACAGGGAGGCCTGGCATGCTGCAATTCATGGGGTCGCAAAGAGTCAGACACGACTGAGTGACTGAACTGAACTGAGTGTCAGAGAGAAAAAGAATATTTGTTGTACACTACATCACTACATGATAGTGAATTCTGGGATCTTCCTCCCTTTTTCCAGGGAAGCTGTAAATTGTAAAAAATTGTCAGTATGTCATCTATCAATGTATTTGCCATATGAAAATTCAGAAGTTTGTGGTATCAGCAACTGAATTCAATAGCAGAGATCATTGTTCAAGAAAAATGTGTTCGTAAAGAAGACTTGAACACCAGTCTCTGATGGGACTTCAGTACTTCTCTTTGGAGATGAAGTTTTACAACATGGAGGCCTTCAAGTTAAATATTATTTTGGACATTACTGGTTTTGCTTGTTCCATTCTGCAGAGTATTTCTGCAAATAAGACTGTGCTTGCTGAAGAGCAGGTAATGCTCTTGGGATTGCTATGATATCCACATTTATCCATTAAAATGCACATTTCAACTCCCAGAGTAAATGCTTTTTAAAAAACTTGAACGTGACTGAGTGTCAACATTGTGTGATGACTCTGGCATGGCAATAGTCATCCATAGGCAATCCTGTCCATAGGATTTCCCAGGCAAGAATACTGGAGTGGGTTACCATTTCCTTCTCCAGTTTGTGTGTGTGCATTCATTTATATTTCTGTACAATGGTCTGCATATATATGTATATAATGTGTGTATAGATTATATATATATGTGTAATTATTTTGAATTTGCCAGAATTGCTAAATCCCTTTTAGTTTTCTAAATGTAATTGTACATTTGAAAAGATGTCATATAAAAACACTGCAGTTTTTTTATTAGGATGTGATACTGATTATATCTCTGTCTTAAGAAAACTAATTTGAATGCACTTTTGTTATTCTTTCTGTAGTCTTCCTTCCAAAACTAACAGTGAAGCAAGTTATCTAGATGCCTGCTCTGAACAATCAAACTCTGTTTCAGCAACAACACAGAGATATTTTTAATCGTGAGAGAAAAGCAAAGCAAAACATCAAAGTGTGCAAATAGAATCATCTCAGAGCTCCAAAATGTATCTATCTGATGCTTAACATTTAGAAAGTCAGTGATCTGAATTTCAATTGCTTTGCATTCTAAATTATGTTATTTTTGCCTACTTGTATTTTTGATTCTAAAATACAAATTCATAAAAATTCTTTCATCATATCCTTTTACATTCCTGCAAAACAACTCTCACCATTGCACAGAATTTCTCATCCTCGAATCAAAAATAAAAGAGTGTAGAATGAAATCTCTATCCTCTGACCCAGGATTTTTCACTCATCTTTACCTTTTCCGCTTACTCTGCTTTCCAGCTCATGCATTTATTCTTCACTTAGTGCCCCACCTATTTACAATATGACACTGTGCCAGCTAGTTGATTTTTTCCCCCCAGTGCTAATCCTAAGGACTTTAGTTAATTCTCCCATGGCTTTCTCATTTATCTTCTCCTAAGATTTTATTTGCTTGGCATTAGTCATGTTGGGCAATGCGTAAACAGTGGAAACAGTGACAGACTTCATTTTCTTGGGCTCCAAAATCACTGCAGATGGTGACTGCGGCCATGAAATTAAAAGATGCTTGCTCCTTGGAAGAAAAGTTATGACCAACCTAGACAGCATATTAAAAAGCAGAGACATTACTTGGCCAACAAAGGTCCATCTAGTCAAAGCTATGGTTTTTCCAGTGGTCATATATGGATGTGAGAGTTGAATTATAAACAAAGCTGGGCACCGAAGAATTGATGCTTTTGAATTGTGGTGTTGGAGAAGACTCTTGAGAGTCCCTTGGACTTCAAGGAGATCCAACCAGTCCATCCTAAAGGAAATCAGTCCTGGCTATTCATTGGAAGGACTGATGCTAAAGCTGAAACTCCAGTACTTTGGCCACCTGGTGCAAAGAACTGACTCATTGGAAAAGACACTGATGCTGGGAAAGATTGAAGGCGGGAGAAGGAGATGATAGAGGATGGATGAGATGGTTGGATAGCATCACTGACTCAATGGACATGAGTTTGAGTAAGCTCCAGGAGTTGGTGATGGACAGAGAGGCCTGGCATGCTGCAGTCCACAGGGTTGCAAAGAGTCAGACACGACTGAGCAACTGAATTGAACTGAACTGAGTCATGTTGGTAAGAAAAAAACTCAGTCTGTCATCAAAATGTCTAAAATATCCACATATTTGTTTTTACCAGAGACAGAGCTTATATTTCCTTATTTATTTTTGTAGGATGTCCCACTCCAGCTGTGATCATTACATTCACATGCTTATCCCTCCATGGTCCGTTCTCTGGCTGCTGTGAAACACTGTATTACTCTTGATAACACAGTTTCACTCTTAACCTCATTTTGTCATTACAATTGCATATATTTTCATAGTTATGTAAATGCCACCTACCACCAGCTTTAGGTACCAACTTCATGCATTTAGCAACCTGTAGTCTGTCTTTCATCTACGCAACATTTATTGAGCATCCCCTGATGGTGATTGTAGCCCCAACGCT
Organism: Bos indicus; assembly: GCF_029378745.1. Lineage (NCBI taxonomy): Eukaryota > Metazoa > Chordata > Mammalia > Artiodactyla > Bovidae > Bos > Bos indicus. The sequence goes on from NC_091761.1 coordinate 115,334,873, forward strand.
ATCTCAAAGTATCCTGTCCTCTGAGGTTTAAAACTACTTGAAATTCTTTGAAAGCCATCTCAAATCCATGGGAAGTTCAAGTCCTGCCCAAGATTTCTACAGATTCGCTGAGGTCTGCATTTTCTTGGTAGGTTCTCCTTCTGACTTCTTGTGCTTGCTAGAGACTGAATCTCCCAAGCATCTCAGTTTTCAACACTCTTCTTCCATTCATGGGTCAGAGCGGGGCAGAGAGCTGCTTGTTCAATTTCCCCAGAACCAGGCAATTTTTTGAATAATCTTAATGGACGAGCCAGAGACAATGCCGAAGATCCCGAATGTACTCCTAATGTGCTGTTTCTTACTCTGGGTGGAGTCATTTGCTACATGACTCTCTTTACCTGTTCATACATATGGTCCCCCACTCCCACCATTCCCGTTTGTCTAGAGGGCCTCCTTTTATCAGCCAAAGGGCCCATGATGTCCGGTGACCCAACTGAGGAGACAGTTTCTCCCCTGAGAGAACTGCTTCTCCCAGACCTGCCCTGGGAACTGTCCCTGCTGCTAGAAACACAGAGATGAGGAATGTGTGGCTTTCTGTGAGAAGATTTGTCAGGTGGTGGAGGGAGACGTGTAAACAGATACATACAATGCAATTAGACATGTATTTTAAGAGCAGTTATGCACAAAACAGAGGAGAGAGCCACTAACTACCTAGGAAGGTCTTCCAGAAAAATGTAACCTTTGAATGGCTTCCAAATGAGCAAAACTTAGCCAAGCAAGGTAAGGGGTGGTGAGAAGTAGGCTCGCAGGCCAAAGAAGGACCATGTGGAAAAGCACAGGAAAAGCACACGAGAGTGAGGGTGAGCAGTGACCTCTGAGGCTGGGGAAACAGAGGGACCAGAATACAAAGAGGCTCAGACATCCACTCATGAGTATCGAGCTGAGGAACAAATCATTTTCATCCAGGAAGTGATACGAAGCCATGTGGAGAATTTATTTAGAGTTGGTAATTAATCTCAACTATCTTCTATGTTTTTTAAAATAAGTGCTGTTTTCATATTTCATAAATAGCACAGAGGTTAGTATAATTGTTTTCCAGATAAGTCTTAGTTCTTGCTCCATGCTTGATATGCTGAAAGTGAAAAGTGAAAGTGAAAGTCACTCAGTCATGTCCAACTCTTTGTGCCCCTATGGACTATACAGTCAATGGAATTCTCCAGGCCAGAATACTGGAGTGGTACGCTTTCCCTTCTCCAGGGGATCTTCCCAACCCAGGGATTGAACCCAGGTCTCCTGCATTGCAGGTAGATTCTTTACCAGCTGAGCCCCAAGGGAAGCCCAAGGATGTGGAGTGGGTAGCCTTTCTCTTCTCCAGTGGATCTTCCCAACCCAGGAATTGAACTGGGGTCTCCTGCATTGCAGGCGGATTCTTTACCAACTGAGCTGCCTATGCTGAGGATTCTCAAAGTGTTGTCTTGGAACCCCTGCAACCCAATTATCAGGGCTGCTTGTTTCAAATACAGGTGCTAGGCACCCAGACCTACTCTATGAGGAAAGGAAAAAGCATGACTGCCAAGAACTCCAGGTAACTTATAAATACTAAAAGCTGAGAGCAGTTATCCTAAATTTTAGCTGTAGTCACATGAAACAAAAGAGAGAAATTTTTCTGAATCACAATGAGATTTGAACTGGTGCTATCAAAGAATGATGCTGATCGTAACAAATACAACAAAACTATCCCAAACATTTGTAGTGTGCATCTTCCAAAGCAGATTCTGGGTGTCAGATTCCCTTCTTATGCTTTGTAGAGAGTTACATTCATGATTTATTGGCTTATGTTCAACCGTGATCAAAATATTAATTGGATAGCATCTACTATCCACTGTTAAAGACAAGATATTTTCATAAGGGTGAAATTCCTAAGCCAGGAATTGGGTCTGAGCCCACTCAGCCACGAAGAGTTAGCCTGCTCGATGGTGAGCTTGCAGGTTTGTGGACAGGAAAGCCTGCAGGCAGCACAGTCTCTGTGCTTGAAGTTTGCACTCTCCCCAAAATGCCATCAGCGCCTCTATCCAAGGGAAAATCAAGTTCAGGGCTACAGATGAATTCTGGACCAACCTCAGAATTAGCGTGAGATGAATGACCCTCAGGCCCTCAGCTGTCTTGATATTCTGTGACTTGTAACAAAGGAGGTCTCCCCTACCAGCAACTGAGCGCTCAGGCAACCTCCAATTTTACCTTTGTCTGCAGAGAATTGTCAATTTAAGGTTTCTTCGATCCCATGGTGGGGAAGAGCCCCTGGAGTAGAAAATGACAACCCACTCCAATGTTCTTGCTTGAAGAATCCCATGGAGAGAGGAGCCTCGAAGGCTGTAGTCTATGGGGTCACAAAGAGTTGGACATGACTGAATACATATACACACACACACACACACACAGTTTCTTTATCACATGTCTGAGTCATTTTTCTTTATAATTTTCCTATATTTATTCAATTTTTTTTTACTACTTGGAAGTCAAAACTAAATTGGTAGTTTTCCAAATTGATGGAAAACATCCCTTAAGATGAACTTAGAATGCTGCTTTGTTTGAGAAGACAGTAAACTATAAAACTTTAAATGTAAAGGAACAGGAAATTTTTTGTTTTTAAGATGAAGTTTCTTTTTTTATTGTTCTGGGTGAACTTTATTTTTTACTATTTATTTTTAGCAAAGTAAATAGGCAGATGGTGGAAAAAAATAATAGTGATAATAACAAAATACTTGTGATAATAAAGACAGGACAAAAACAAAGTCCTTCTGGTTACCCTCTCCCAAGTTCCCCTCCCCCAAGTTCCCCTCCACAGATGAAATCACTTTTAATTCTTGTAGCTATTTCTGCCAATTATTTTTTTAACCTCAATTGTTCTAAAAAACAGGCTTTTAGAGTTATTCCTCAATTTGCAAGTTTTGTCATTATCTATAAGCTTGCAGTTGGGTAGGTTAGGCCTCTCCATGACCCATCTCCCTCCTTTTCCTCAAATCTTCTTATCATGCTTATATTGTAACTTTTGGTTAAATCAGTACTGTATGATTATGGAAATTTTGTTCACTGCTGAGCGACTACTTTCTTTCTCTCTCGTTTTTTTATTGGAGTATATTTGCATTGCAATGTTGTGTTAGTTTCTGCTCTACAGTGAAATGAATCAGCTATATGTGTACAGATATCCCCTCTTTCTTGGACCTCCCTCCCATTCACCCCATCCTACCTATCTTAAGTCATGACAGAGCACCAAGCTGAGCTCCCTGTGCTATACAACAGCTTCCTGCTAGCTCTCTATTTTACACAGGGTAGTGAAATCCCATGGATGGAGCAGCTTGGTGGGCTGCAGTCCATGGGGTCGCTAAGAGTCAGACACGACTGAGCAATTTAACTTTCACGTTTCACTTTCATGCAGTGGAGAAGGAAATGGCAACCCACTCCAGTGTTCTTGCCTGGAGAATCCCAAGGACAGGGGATCCTGGTGGGCTGCCATCTCTGGGGTCACACAGAGTCAGACACAACTGAAGCGACTTAGCAGCAGCAGCAGCAGTGTATATCAGTTCAGTTCAGTTCAGTCACTTAGTGGTGTCTGACTCCTTGCGACCCAATGGACTGCAGCATTCCAGGCTTCCCTGTCCATCACCAGCTCCCAGAGTTTGCTCAAACTCATGTCCATTGAGTTGGTGATACCATCCAGCCGTCTTATCCTCTGTCGTCCCCTTCTCCTCCTGTCTTCAGTCTTTCCCAGCATCAGGGTCTTTTCCAGTGAGTCAGTTCTTCCCATCAGGTGGCCAAAGTATTGGAGCTTCAGCTTCAATATCAGTCCTTCCAATGAATATTCAAGACTAATCTCCTTTAGAATGGACTGGTTGGATCTCTGTGCAGTCCAAGGGACTCTCAAGAGTCTTCTCCAGCACCACAGTTCAAAAGCATCAGCTCTTCCATTCTCAGCTTCTGTCAGTTCATCCCACCCTCTCCTTCTCCTACTGTGTCCACACATCCACTCTCTACTATCTGCGTCTCTATTCCTGCCCTGCAAATAAGAAGATATGGTACATACATCTTAATATAGTATAATGGAATGTTGCTGCTGCTACTAAGTCGCTTCAGTCATGTCTGACTCTGTGTGACCCCATAGATGGCAGCCCACCAGGCTCCTCTGTCCCTGGGATTCTCCAGGCAAGAATACTGGAGTGGGTCGCCATTTCCTTCAATGCATGCATGCATGCTAAGTCGTTTCAGTAGTGTCCGACTCTGTGCAACCCCATAGATGGCAGCCCACCAGGCTCCTCTGTCCACAGAATTCTCTAGGCAAGGATACTGGAGTGAGTTGCCATTTCCTTCTCCGAATGGAATGTTACTCACCCATAAAAAGGTATGAAATTGAATCATTTATGTTGAGGTGGATGGACTGAGAGACTATCATACAGAGTGAAGAAAGTCAGAAAGAGAAAAACAAATATATATTCATGCGTTCATGGAATCTAGAAAAAAATTGTACAGATGAGTCACAACTTTTCACGTTTGTAGACTTTCTTGAACAAACATTCATTTCTCCTGCAGTTTTAAAATTTGCTACTGTCTCATTCATCAGACAGTTTTCTTGTTTCCTTGGGGTCCCCTTGGAGCCCCAAACTCTGGCTCCAATCTCGGTCAGGTGTACCTGTGTCATCTGAGACACCTGGACCCCATGTCTTTCCCCCTCCTGATCTACTTCTCTCTTTATTGGAGCACATCTTCCTGTAGTTTAGTATGAAACTATTTCCTGCACTACTTCCTATAGTTTAGTATGAAAGATTTCCTGAATTTCTCCTTCATCATTTCCACCAAACTTTCAATTTTAGTTGGGCCCTTGTATTGTTTATTACTGCCTAACAACTCATCATTTGGGCTCCAAAATCACTGCAGATGGTGACTGCAGCCATGAAATAAAAAGACACTTATTCCTTGGAAGAAAAGTTATGACCAACCTAGACAGCATATCAAAAAGCAGAGACATTACTTTGCCAACAAAGGTCTGTCTAGTCAAGGCTATGGTTTTTCCAGTAATCATGTATGGATGTGAGAGCTGGACTATAAAGAAAGCTGAGTGCCAAAGAATTGATGCTTTTGTACTGTGGTGTTGGAGAAGACTTTTGAGAGTCCCTTGAACTGCAAGGAGATCCAACCAGTCCATCCTAAAGGAAATAAGTCCTGAATATTCATTGGAAGGACTGATGTTGAAGCTGAAACTCCAGTACTTTGGCCACCTGATGCGAAGAGCTGACTCATTTGAAAACACCCTGATGCTGGGAAAGATTGAGGGCAGGAGGAGAATGGGACAACAGAGGATGAGATGGTTGGATGGCATCACTGACTCAATGGATATGAGTTTGAGTGAGCTCCAGGAGTTGGTGATGGACAGAGAGGCCTGGCGTGCTGCAGTTCATGGGGTCTCAAAGAATTGGACATGACTGAGCAATTGAACTAACAACTCATACAATTTTGTAGTTTTCAGCAACAAACATGGATTATCTCATGCAATTTCTGACGATCGGGAATCTGGGAGCAACTTCGCTGGTTGGTGTTGACTCAGTGTCTCCCATGACGCTGCAGTCTAGCTACAGACTAAGGCAGTAGTCATCTGAGGGTGGACAGAGTTGGAAGATATACTTGAAAATGGGTCATTCACAAGACTGTTCCTCAATATATGGGCCTCTTCCTAAGGCTCCTTGACTTGATATGGCAGCTGGCTTCCCAGGGCAAGTAATCCAGAAGAGAGAAGACATCATACTATCTTTTTTGTTGTTGTTGTTAATGTCTTTTTATTGTGGTAAGAGTCACATAATATGAAACATACCATCTTAGCCATATTTAACTATACAGTTCAGTGGCACTAAGTACACTCACATTGTGCTGGAGCTCTCACCATCATCCGTGTCCGGAATTTTTCAATTTCCTAAACTGAAACTCAGTCCCCATTAAACACTAACTCTTCAACCTCCCTCCCTATCCCCCACTCCATGCCCTGCCCTGCCCCTGGCTTCCACCCATGTACTTTCTGCCTATGTGAATTTCACTGTTCTAGGTAACTCATGTAAGTGAGTCAAACAGTATTTGGCTGCACCACCTACTGTATATTGGAATGCATTTTTAAGATTAATATATGTTCTACAAGCAGACTGTGCCCTTTTCTTCCCCTGTGCTATGCAGTAGGGTCTCATTAGTTGTCTAATTTATACATAGTCATGTGTATATGTCAGTCTCAGTCCAAACTTATCCCCCCCTTTCTCCTCTTGGTGTCCATAGTCTACATCTGTGTTTCTATTTCTGCTTTGTAAATAGGTTCATCTGCACTATTTTTGCTAGATTTCACATTTATGTGTTGTTGTTGTTCAGTGCTAAGTCACGTCCAACTCTCTGTGACCTCCTGGATTGCTGCACACTAGACTGCCCTGTCCTTAACTGTCTCCCAGAGCTTGCTCAACCTCTGTCCATTGAGTCGGTGATGCCATAACACATAATATATATAAGTGTGTGTTAATATGCAATATTTGTTTTTCTCTTTGTGAGTTACTTCACTCTATATGACAGTCTCTAGATCCATCCACATCTCTGCAAATGGCAAAATATCATTCCTTTTCATGGCTAATATTCCACTGTATATATGTGCCACACCTTCTTTAACCATTCCTCTGTCAATGGACATTTAGGTTGCTTCCATGTCCTGGCTCTTGTAAATAGTGCTACATGACTTATTCTCAGAAATGACACAACATCACATCCACTTTATTCTATTTGGTCATACAGACCAGCCTCAGTTAGTGTGGGAGGGGCCGTGCAAGGGCGTAGCCACCAGGGCGAGGTATCCCTGAGACCATCCTGAAGGCTGGCTACCAAAGCTCTGGGTTCCAACTTTTGTTATTTCTTTTCTCTTTCTCCTCTGTATATGCCCACTTTTTAGGGCTGCCTCCCTTGGGAGTCCTCCAGGACCCCCATGCAAATGGTATTAAAATGGTATTTCTTGATTCATGCCCCCCATTCTGTATAGGAGCCCATCTCCTGGGTACCTCGGTTAGCTTCAGACTCAGTGTGGCTGCCTAAGACATGGCCCCCTACCTCTGCTGCGTGTTGCCTTTGCATTCCACACACTGAGAATATGCATCTTGTTTTTTGAGTGTGTCTGTTTTTTTTTTTTATCTTATCTTTTATTGGAACAGACAATATGTACCATTCTACTTGACTTGAAGGTTCCACTCACCTCCATCTTCCAAAAATTAATTGGCATTTTTAATCTGGTTTTGTCCTCTCACCTACTTCACTTGTCTTATGAGTTGTTACTTTTAATATTCTTTATCCATCATCATATTCTGGTTTTCACAAGGAGAGGACACATACAAAGTTATTTAATTGACTTTCTTTCTGAATTTAGTCTCACAAGAAAGAAAGTGTTAGTTGCTCAGTCATGTCCAACTCTTTGTGATCCCATGGACTGTAGCCCTCCCGGCTCCTCTGTCCATGGGATTCTCCAGGCAAGAATATTGGAGTGGATTACCATGCCCTCCTCCAGGGGGTCTTCCTGACCCAGGGATAGACCCATGTTCTCTTACATCTCCTCCACTGGCAGGCAAGTTCTTTACCATTAGCACCACCTTTTCTGCTTTTATTCAGAGTAGTATTGTCATGTAAGCAGTGTCCATATTTCCAGATAATGTGACATCAGAGCTGGCCCCCGAATCCACAGTAGACTTACTTTTGGAAAAGGGGTCCTATTTTATGAGTGAGGCACACCTTCCGTCTTGCATACTTTAAGTTTCACAGATACAAAATGGATTTGTCTTTAAAATGTCTTACATTTCTGTGACTAAGTACTGGGTTTCTAAAACCTTCTAGCAACCATCCCAGAACCAAAGATGAAAAATAATAAAACATTTAAATTCCCTCTAGATTCACCATTGACAGTCACTCTAGGTAGCCAAGTAGCAGCTTGTGAAAGTGGTAGAAGGCATGTGGTGGTTCCACATGGATGAAAGATAAAGGGTGGCTTCTCCAGGGAGGTTTTCACCCACCTGAAGCAGCACGTTCTGGAGAGATCAACCAGAATCCAGAAGTGCCTGGTTCAATTGTCAGTTAACAGGTAAAATCCTATTAAGTGCTTATTCACTGATTAGCAAATGAAAAAGGGAGAGCTGAGTTTTGTATACAAGCTATGTTTTATTTTTTAAAAAACAATATTATAAAAGATATTATATTATAATATTATAAAAATATTATAAAATATTTTCTGAAAGACCTGGTCCTACACACAGGCACACCAGGTATGCAGACTAAGGGACCCATTCCCCAACATGTCTCCACCTGTGGGTCTGAGGCTGGAATTTTCTACCATGTGTGACATTTGTGGCAGGGGTGTGTATATGTGCGTATGTGTGTGTGCATTGATTCTTGAAAGATGACAGATTTTTAAAAAATTAACTCATTAGCATGCCTTATACAGTATGAGATGAACTTGCATCACCTCTCAAAGGGAAAAACCACCCACTGATAGATCACTAAGCAAGCAGTGGCTGACCAGAGTGGGTGGGGGGCAGAGAAGTGGGCCGTCATGCCTAGTTTCAGTTCAGTTCAGTTCAGTTGCTCAGTCGTGTCCGACTCTTTGTGACCCCATGAATCACAGCACGCCAGGCCTCCCTGTCCATCACCTACTCCCGGAGTTAGCACATCACAAACTCATACCTGTGTAAACTTTCACCAAACTAAGGCAAATAAGAAAAATAAGAACAGTATTGAGATTTTTATGAAGAAAAATTGATTTGTTTTCATATTAAAGGAATGTCTTGTTCTCTGTGAGCATTTACTTGTTTCCTTTATAGTTTTTCAAATTCACTTATTTTGACAGAATGATGACAGTTGTAGAAGATAGACTGATGAGGGAGAGAGTGGATTTGTTTGTGGTTGTAGATGGTCATATGGGCTTCCCAGTGGTAAAGAATCTGCCTGCCGATGTAGGAGATGCAAGCAACATAGGTTCAATCCTTGGGTTGGGAAGATCCCCTGGAGTAGGAAATAGCAACCCTTCCCAGTATTCTTGCCTGGAAAATTGCATGGACAGAGGAGCCTGATGGGCTACAGTCCATGGGGTCACAAAAAGTCAGACACAAGTGAACACATACACACAAAGTCATTACCCTTACATAGCAAATTACAAATAAGATAGTCCTCTGTTGGTGTCCACTTTAAAAATTATTGTATTGGCCCAGACGGTAAAAGCGTCTGCCCACAACTCAGGATTCCTGGGTTTGATCCCTGGGTCAGGAAGATCCCCTGGAGAATGAAATGGCAACCCACTCCAGTACTCTTGCCTTGAAAATCCCATGGACGGAGGAGCCTGGTAGACTACAGTCCATGGGGTCGCAAAGAGTCGGACACGACTGAGAGACTTCACTTTCACTTTCACTTTTCAAGTTCCAAAGCACTAGGAACTTTTGAATTAGATGATCTGCAGGGATCTTCCAATTCCCAAACTGCATTAGCTTGGACTGAAGTGTGACAGAGGGAAGGAGAGGCAGGTGAGAGGGGATGGGGGAAGAAAGAAATTCTGTCTGACATGTGGAGGCAGAAAACTCTCTCACTGGAGCTCAGAGCTGATAAATTCCTTGGCTTCTCCTTTAATACTTTTAATGTAACTTTTTTTTTAATTTTTATTTTATTTTTTAACTTTACAATATTGTATTGGTTTTACCATATATCAAAATTAATCCGCCACAGGTATACATGTGTTCCCCATCCTGAACCCTCCTCCCTCCTCCCTCCCCATACCATCCCTCTGGGTCGTCCCAGTGCACCAGCCCCAAGCATCCAGTATCGTGCATCGAACCTGGACTGGAGAGTCATTTCATATATGATTTATATATGTTTCAATGCCATTCTCCCAAATCATCCCACCCTCTCCTTCTCCCACTGTTCTATACATCAGTGTCTCTTTTGCTGTCTCGTATACAGGGTTATTGTTACCATCTTTCTAAATTCCATATATATGCGTTAGTATACTGTATTGGTGTTTTTCTTTCTGGCTTACTTCACTCTGTATAATAGGCTCCAGTTTCATCCATCTCATTAGAACTGATTCAGATGTATTCTTTTTAATGGCTGAGTAATACTCCATTGTGTATATGTACCACTGCTTTCTTATCCATTCATCTGCTGATGGACATCTAGGTTGCTTCCATGTCCTGGCTATTATAAACAGTGCTGCGATGAACATTGGGGTACACGTGTCTCTTTCCCTTCTGGTTTCCTCAGTGTGTATGCCCCACAGTGGGATTGCTGGATCATAAGGCAGTTCTATTTCCAGTTTTTTAAGGAATCTCCACACTGTTCTCCATAGTGGCTGTACTAGTTTGCATTCCCACCAACAGTGTAAGAGGGTTCCCTTTTCTCCACACCCTCTCCAGCATTTATTGCTTGTAGACTTTTGGATCGCAGCCATTCTGACTGGCGTGAAATGGTACCTCCTAGTGGTTTTGATTTGCATTTCTCTGATAATGAGTGATGTTGAGCATCTTTTCATGTGTTTGTTAGCCATCTGTATGTCTTCTTGGGAGAAATGTCTATTTAGTTCTTTGGCACATGTTTTGATTGGGTCATTTATTTTTCTGGAATTGAGCTGTAAGAGTTGCTTTTGAGATTAGTTGTTTGTCAGTTGCTTCATTTGCTATTATTTTCTCCCACTCTGAAGGCTGTCTTTTCACCTTGCTTATAATTTCCTTTGTTGTGCAGAAGCTTTTAAGTTTAATTAGGTCCCATTTGTTTATTTTTGCTTTTATTTCCAATATTCGGGGAGGTGGGTCATAGAGGATCCTGCTGTGATGTATGTCAGAGAGTGTTTTGCCTATGTTCTCCTCTAGGAGTTTTATAGTTTCTGGTCTTACATTTAGATCTTTAATCCATTTTGAGTTTATTTTTGTGTATGGTGTTAGAAAGTGTTCTAGTTTCATTCTTTTACAAGTGGTTGACCAGTTTTCCCAGCACCACTTGTTAAAGAGATTGTCTTTAATCCATTGTATATTCTTGCCTCCTTTGTCAAAGATAAGGTGTCCATATGTGCATGGATTTATCTCTGGGCTTTCTATTTTGTTCCATTGATCTATATTTCTGTCTTTGTGCCAGTACCACACTGTCTTGATGACTGTGGCTTTGTAGTAGAGCCTGAAGTCAGGCAGGTTGATTCCTCCAGTTCCATTCTTCTTTCTCAAGATCGCTTTGGCTATTCGAGGTTTTTTGTATTTCCATACAAATTGTGAAATTATTTGTTCCAGTTCTGTGAAGAATACCGTTGGTAGCTTGATAGGGATTGCATTGAATCTATAAATTGCTTTGGGTAGTATACTCATTTTCACTATATTGATTCTTCCAATCCATGAACATGGTATATTTCTCCATCTATTAGTGTCCTCTTTGATTTCTTTCACCGGTGTTTTCTAGTTTTCTATATATAGGTCTTTAGTTTCTCTAGGTAGATATATTCCTAAGTATTTTATTCTTTTCGTTGCAATGGTGAATGGAATTGTTTCCTTAATTTCTCTTCTATTTTCTCATTATTAGTGTATAGGAATGCAAGGGATTTCTGTGTGTTGATTTTATATCCTGCAACTTTACTATATTCATTGGTTAGTTCTAGTAATTTTCTGGTGGAGTCTTTAGGCTTTTCTATGTAGAGGATCATGTCTACTTTTAATGTAACTTTTGTACTAACACAAAAATATAATCAAGGTCTTTCACACCAGCAATTAACAGGTTTTTTTCCTTAAATGGTCAAGAGGCAAAAATCAAGGGTAGATACCTAGATGAAAGTGAAAGTGAAAGTCACTCAGTTGTGTCTGACTCTTGGCAACCCCATGAACTATGCAGTCCATGGAATTCTCCAGGTCAGAATACTGGAGTGGGTAGCCTTCCCCTTCTCCAGGGGATCCTCCCAATCCAAGGATCAAATCCAGATCTCCCACATTGCAGGTGGGTTCTTTACCAGCTGAGTCACAAGGGAAGCCCAAGAAAACTGGAGTGGGTAGCCTATCCCTTCTCCAGCGGATCTTCCTGACCCAGAAATTGAACTGAGGTCTCCTGCATTGCAGGTGGATTTTTTACCAACTATGCTATCCGGGAAGCCCACCCATATAACAAGACAGAAAACAAATCCCACAGATATTTTAGTCATGAAACACAATTATTTACAGACACTGAGATCTGAAGTTCACATAATTTTCATGATAACAAACTATTGTTTTTCTTGTAATTTTCTTTCAAGTATTTGAAAATAGAAAAACCATTCTTAGCTCTCAGGCTGCACAGACACAGAAGGCAGACTAAATCTGACCTGTGGGCTTCCCTGGGCCACCCTGCTGATTTCATGAATAGTTATATTATGCTTATGGCTGGGATCTGATTACAGCCTCATAGCACAGTGACGGGATGAGGACAGGAGATGTGTATTCTCTCTCCACTGAAGTCTCAGTGGCCCCCTGTTGGTGCTGCTCAGTCGCTAAGTCATGCCAACCTCTTTTGCAACCCCATGGACTGTAGCCCACCACAGTCCTCTGTCCATGGGATTGCCCAGGCAACTATACTAGAGTGGGTTGCCATTTCCTCCTCCAGGAGATCTTCCCAGTCCAGGGATGGAACCCACGTCTCCTGCATCACCTGCAGTTCAGGCAGATTTATTTTCACCACTGAGCTGTCAGGAAGCCCTAGTGGCCCACAGAGCCAATCAACACTAAAACAGGGCATAGGGTTGAGACTATGGCTTGAGTCAAACCACCTGGGTTGGATTCCCCAGCTCCACTCCTGACCACTTCTAGCCCCTTCATCATCTCCCATCCTTATCTAGAAGAAGGGACTAATGATAGCACCTATCTCCTAGAGCTGTTATCAGATGTCCGTTGGACCATGTGCGAGGCAATGCACCCTGAGCAGTGCTCCCAAAATGTTACCTACCGGTATCATTAGAGTCCTGATTGAAGTTCATTTTCTCCACAGTATCTGTTACATGGAATTCTGCAGAGTCTGTTCAGCTTACATGAATGCCAAAGACCTCATAGTTTTACTGAACTCAGAACCTTTTAGGGCAAGAAGAAAAACCTGCTGGTTAATGATTATAGGTATGTGAGAATGGAATATTTTCAGTAAATAATACAGCCATACCAGTAAACAAGGATGTCCCAGCCCTGAGGGAACTCAGGAAGGAAAGAATACCTGCCACCTAGCAGCCATCAGACTGCTGCTGCTGCTGCTGCTAAGTCACTTCAGTCGTGTCCGACTCTGTGCGACCCCAGAGACTGAAGCCTACCAGGCTCCCCTGTCCCTGGGATTCTCCAGGCAAGAATACTGGAGTGGGTTGCCATTTCCTTCTCCAATGCATGAAAGTGAAAAGTGAAAGTGAATTCTCTCAGTCGTGTCTGACTCTTTGCGACCACATGGACTGCAGCCTACCAGGCTCCTCCATCCATGGGATTTTCCAGGCAAGAATATGGGAGTGGGTTGCCATTTCCTTCTCCAGGGGATCTTCCCAATCCAGGGATTGAACCCGGATCTTCCGCACTGTAGGCAGACGCTTTACCGTCTGAGCCACCACGGAAGCCCAACGCAGATGGAGGGACCCTGCAAAGAGCAGCAGCTCATGCAGTCTGTCTGGCACGGCTGGCCCGCACTCTGTCAGCTCTTCTTTTCACACACAGAAACTTTGGCCTCAGGCTATTGGCTGGGCAGAGGGTCAATAATCATAATGCAAAATCAACAGAGCTGCTCAGTAGAGTGTTAACCAGCTTTGAACGCTGCCAACTTCCCCTTCTGCTAAACCAGGCTGGGCTGGGTGTGGGGGAGGGGCGCCCCGAGGGAGGGCTGGGCACTTCTGTTTCACAGGGATTCAGGGAAACTGGGCCTGGGCGTGCGATGGATGATGCTTCCAGCGTAGAAGGAGGAAACACCCAAGCTTCCTTTGGAAATTGTTTCCTGGTCTATTCAATGAAGAATGTTTAAAAGGTGTGCCCATAACTAGATCCTTCATTAGCTTGAGGAGTAGAAATTAAATAATTTTGTTACTGCCTGCCAGTGCTGAAGAGATGTAAATTTTGTGAGACACAGTTCCTACTTGCAAGCTGCTGCTCCTGCTAAGTCCCTTCAGTCGTGTCCGACTCTGTGTGACCCCACAGACGGCAGCCAACCAGGCCCCACCGTCCCTGGGATTCTCCAGGCAAGAGCACTGGAGTGGGTTGCCATTAGTCAATCTAATAAGTGCTCAACTCACAAGCATCTGAGTAGCAATATTAAGCTAATAAATGAGTAATAACCTACATTCTTGATTGCTCTCTGTAACAGCTAAGGGCTTCCCTGGTGGCTTAGAGGGTAAAGAGTCTGCCTGCAAAGGTGAGGAAAATGTTTTCCTAGACACTCTTAGGGTCCCTAGCTGGGTCTGAAAATTAAATTGAGAAAAACAGATTAACAGGAGAGAGGCATACATGTATTTTTAAAAACTTTTTTTTTTTTTTACATGTGCCTGGGAGTCTTTGCAAGAGAATCAAGACCCAAAGAAGTGACCAGAGGAGGAAGCATTTAGACCTTTTAGACAAAGAAGCAGTAAATTTGTGAAGAATTGATTAGACAAAGGGGTTTGGGCTCGAGGTAGTGAAAGGTGAAGGAGTAACTAGAAGATAGGACTAGATTAACGAGTTTGTATACAGATTCCTCTAGTGCCCTCTCTGGGGTGATAAATTCTATCTTTATTAAATTATTAAATTTCTTTCCTGAATTTAAGAACAAAGGGAGGAGTTTTTTTCTGCACTTAGTGATTTTTAGTTGCCTTCAACTCAAAATAATTTGTATATCAAAGAGGCAGGTTTGGGCGTGACACTTCTGATTTCCTTCACAGCCCTCTGCAGGTGTCCTATGCATTCCTCTAAGAGGTAACCCACTTGACCCCATTTTAGAGATGTGGAAAGTGAGGCACCGGAGCTCACCCAGAGTCACACAGGTGGCTGGGCAGAGCTGGGATTTAGACCTAAGAAGTCTACCCCAAGGCAGTGCCCTTAACTGTTCAGTCACAAACGCCTGAAACAGAAGTCAGATAGCAGGTGATACATGGTCACAGTGGAAGTTGAAACAGAAAGCAAAGTGTGAGAGCTGATTGTTCAGCGTGCCCAAAATAGCTTCCTGCTTTTGTAACATATTTGATATGCCACCTTTCATTTATAAGCACCCAGTACCACTGGTGCCTCTAACACCAGTTTATTTTATTAAACAAATAAAACAAGTTGTTTCTGTGCTCATGTACAAATCATATTCGGTGAATTAACTAATATATTCAATATACTCTAAGAGGATTAACAACAAATGATACTTTTTGGTCTCTCTGACAATTGTTCAGGACAATTGATACTGGACAAACGACTTCAGGAAGAACTGCCTGGGAAGGCAAAGGTTTGTTTGGAAAAACATATCAGACATTAACATGAATGTCTCCTGATACAAGATAGTGGAGCAAAAAAGGAGAGGGTAGCAGCCCCCAAAGACTGAGTCTGCTACGGAAGGCAGGGCATTCTGTGTAAAGAGAGATCTTACTATCTTCCTTTACAGGTAATGTAACTTGGAAGGATTAAGTAATTTTCCCAAAGCTCCAGATCAGTTCAGTTCGGTCGCTCAGTTGTGTCCAACTCTTTGTGACCCCTCGGACTGCAGCATGCCAGGCCCCCCTGTCCATCACCAACTCCCTGAGTTTACTCAAACTCAGTCCATCACTGACTAGTGATGCCATCCAACCATCTCATCCTCAGTCATCCCCTTCTTCTCTCGCCTTCAATTTTTCCCAACATCAGGATTTTTTTCCAATGAATCAATTCTTCTCATCAAGTGGCCAAAGTATTGGAGCTTCAGCTTCAACATCAGTCCTTCTGATGAACATTCAGGACTGATTTCCTTTAGGATGGACTGGTTGGAGCTCCTTGCAGTCCAAGGGACTCTCAAGAATCTTCTCCAACACCACAGTTCAAAAGCATCAATTCTTCAGTGCTCAGCTTTCTTTTTAGTCCAACTCTCACATCCACACATGACTACTGGAAAAACCATAGCCTTGACTAGATGGAACTTTGTTGGCAAAGTAATGTCTCTGCTTTTTAATATGCTATCTAGGTTGGTCATAACTTTCCTTCCAAGGAGTAAGCATCTTTTAATTTCATGGCTGCAGTCACCATCTGCAGTGATTTTGGAGCCAAAAAATTATGTCTGCCACTGTTTCCACTGTTTCTCCATCTATTGGCCATGAAGTGATGGGAGTGGATGCCATGATCTTCGTTTTCTGAATGTTGAGCTTTAAGCCAACCTTTTCACTCTCCTGTTTCACTTTCATCAAGAGGCTCTTTAGTTCTTCACTTTCTGCCGTAAGGGTGGTGTCATCTGCATATCTGAGGTTATTGATTTCTCCCAGGGATCTTGATTCCAGCTTGTGCTTCATTCAGCCCAGCATTTCTCATGATGTATTTTGCATATAAGTTAAATAAGCAGAGTGACAATATACACGCTTGATGTACTCCTTTTCCTATTTGGAACCAGTCTGTTGTTCCATGTCCAGTCCTAACTGTTGCTTCCTGACCTACATACAGGTTTACCAAGAGGCAGGTCAGGTGGACTGGTATTCCCATCTCTTTCAGAATTGTCCACAGTTTATTGTGATCCACACAGCCAAAGGCTTTGGCATAGTCAGTAAAGCAGAAATAGATGTTTTTCTGGAACTCTTTTGCTTATTTGATGATCCAGCGGATGTTGACAATTTGATCCCTGGTTCCTCTGCCTTTTCTAAAACCAGCTTGAACATCTGGAAGTTCACGGTTCACGTACTGTTGAAGCCTGGATGGGAGAATTTTGAGCATTACTTTACTAGCGTGTGAGATGAGTGCAATTGTGTGGTAGTTTGAGCATTCTTTGACATTGCCTTTCTTTGGGACTGGAATGAAAACTGACCTTTTCCAGTCCTGTGGTTACTTGCTGAGTTTTCCAAATCTGCTGGCATATTGACTGCAGCACTTTCACAGCATAATCTTTTAGGATTTGGAATAGCTCAACTGGAATTCTGTCACCTCCACTAACTTTGTTCATAGTGATGGTTCCTAAAGGCCCACTTGACTTCACATTCCAGGATGTCTGGCTCTAGGTGAGTGATCACACCATCATGATTATCTGTGTCATGAAGATCTTTTTTGTACAGTTCTTCTGTGTATTCTTGCCATCTCTTCTTAATATCTTCTGCTTCTGTTAGGTCCCTACCATTTCTGTCCTTTATTGAGCCCATGTTCCCTTGGTATCTCTAATTTTCTTGAAGAGATCTCTAGTCTTTCCCATTCTATTGTTTTCCTCTATTTCTTTGCAGTGATCACTGAGGAAGGCTTTCTTATCTCTTCTTGCTATTCTTTGGACTTCTGCATTCAAATGGATATATCTTTCCTTTTCTTCTTTGCTTTTGGCTTCTCTTCTCTTCACAGCTATTTGTAAGGCCTCCTCAGACAGACATTTTGCTTTTTTGCATTTCTTTTCTCTGGGGATGGTCTTGCTCCCTTTCTCCTATACAATGTCACGAACCTCCATCTATAGTTCATCAGGTACCGTATCAAGCTCCAGATAGTAGCTGGCAAATCTGGAAATAGATCCCAAATATTTGGCAGAAGGCCTATGACTTTTAGGCTTCGTTGGCTACAAGATTTAACTGTTTAAGAGTCTCACAAGTTTAACTGTTTAATATGCAACAGTGCTAAAATATCATGGAATCCTGGATTACTTCCTGATGTGATTAGAAGAAAAGTCAGAAAATCACTATTGAGGGTTTTCTGCTCTTGATGAATGATTTATTACTTCATTAAGGTACATGGAAACTAAGAGGTACTTTATTGTTGGAAGTGGAAAAATCATTAAAATGTTAAGAAGTTTCCATAATTATGCTTTCTTAATAGTTCACAGCATTTGGCTATACTGGTTTTAAAATGATCTAGCATTTGAGTAGTAATTAGTGAGTTATATTATGTTAATATAATCATGGTATTTCAACAGTGAGTCCAAAAAAGTGGATCAAATGCAACAGAAATGAAAATATGGCCACTGTTATATTCTAGTCAACAGATCTGTCTGAATTATTGAATTATTAAAACACATTCACAGAGTTAAAAATTTATTTAAAACATAAAGAAAAATTATTTTGAGAAAAGCAGTACAATTAAGAGAAATGGGTCTCTTGAGTCTGGGGCTACTGTCACCACCATCCAAAGACAGTGACATGCCTTATTTCATATGGCCCTGGGCTGGGCTCCCTGCTACTAGAGAAGCAGCTGAGCATCAGCCGGATGGCTGCCCAGACGGTAATTTTGAGTTAACTAAATCAGCTGGAGCATCCACAGGTCAGCAACTTCACAGCCTCTGAAGTCCTAGTCAGTTCAGTTGTGTGGATATACAGCCAGACCATGCCTTGCCAATTTCACTGAAAATTCAAGTTGGAAGAATTCTGGAGCAGTTCTGCTCACCTGGGCCCAGAAACACAGCCCCAGACCTGGTTCTGGAGTCCTGCCAACAGCACTGAACGTCTACACGTGGGTGATACGGTGGATGAGCAGATGGCCCGATAATTTCCCTTTCACTGACTCTCCTTCTAGCGGTCAGCCTCTAACCAGAACTCTCCATACCTTGTGTACAATAGGCCGATGGGTGCCAGTGCCCGCCTCCCCCTTGACACTCCTAGGCTTTCCCAGCACACCGACATTCGCCTGCTCGATGGTGGAGGTGTATGATTGCCAAGAGTTAGCTGCTTCTGCCAGTTGTACTTATTATTATAACAAAGTCATCTAATTAAATATTAAATAACAAATTGGTTAAATACAAATACAGAAAAAGACATGTTTCTGTGAAAACTAGCTTGGAAGATTTGATAAGATTAAAACTGAAAAGAAACTGCTGTTCAATTAAGGGTGGCTGAGACAACATTTAAAAAGTTAGAAATATGGATTCGTATCTAGAAGGACTCTATACCCAGATTGCATCACCAGCATCTTTAAGCAATTGGCCTGCTCCAAGAAAATCCAAACTAGAAATGTCAGTGGTTCTGAAGAGGAAAAGTTAAAATTTGACCTCCTTCTCCTTCTGTCTCTGTAACTGAGCTTGGCCCTTGCAAAGTCTAGATCACGTAGGTCACGTAGTCTCAGAAAGTGGAGACTTGCAATACTAGGAACTGGAGTTTATCTCACTCACCCTTGTCCTGCTCTTTGCAATTGCCCAGTCCCTGCAAACCCTGCTTAATCATGCCTGTCCAGGTCAGACATCCCCTTCCCCATCTTGACTGCTGTTCTCATGAACGCAAAACCCCTTAGTTTAAACCAGCCTATTAACAGTGAATGTTGCCCACTACAGTCTGTCTATAAAAACTCTGTAATCCCTTTATTCAGGGCTCAGAGCTTGGAGTGTTAACTCCTCTGAGCCTGCTGAGAGGAGGAGTTAACATAATAAACCTTAGTTCTCCCACTCTCCAAGTGTGGTGCTTGGTTTCTTGAGTACTGGTTTCTGCAACGGTACATTATGGGTGTGACTTAGCAAAAATGATGCTGTAGACCTCTAAACAGCAGCCCCATTCCCAAAGAAGGGACCTGGGCCCTATTTCACAAGACTGAAGAATTGGTGTGCACGTTTTAAGTTAAAATGCCTAAAGTGCTCATGTATCTTTTGTCTATCTGTTTTTGATTCCTCACTTTAACTTATTAAGCTAACCAACCAGCTAGCTCCAAACCATCAAACTGCTGTAGCCACGTGTTCTGGAAAACAAATTCACTCAGAAGTACAATGCAGATAGTGGAGTGCAGTTTATTCCACTGGTGAGCCCAAAGCAGGGGTCCTCTTAGCCAAGGACCCCGACCAGTTTTTGTGAAAACCTTATATACCCTAAGTGTATGTGCACAAAACCTGCCTCCCCAAATTCCCTGAAACTAGTCTGAACAAAGGAAAAAGAAAGATACAATCAAAGTTAACCCATGATTCATACGCCTTAAGCCTAGGTAGTTAACAGTGGACAATTATCAATAGGCCTGTGGTCATACCCCAATAAGCATCATAGAATGTATTATTCTATTCGGTCACACAGATAATTAGGGTGTTCTTTTAGGTGACAGAGAGTCTAGGTACGAGCCCTGGGTCTGGTTTTCCAGTTGGTGTGTCAGTTCCATAGATACTGGGCATAGAGCTTAAAGTCCACAGTCTGGCCCAAGATGGAGTCCTGCTTTCAAGATAGAACCTGTTCTCCTTCCTCCTTCAAAATAAGACTTCTACCTTCATGTGAAAACCATGAAACCAAATAAAAACAAAATCTAAATATGTCACCCATGAAGGTTCAAGACCCAACCTCAGGACAATAATGTAAAAAGTCAGGGACCGTGATTTCGATGACAGTGCACGGTGATCAGTGTCGCTGTGGGTGGCGATGGGAGGATCATCCCCAGACAGCAGGGGATTCAAGGAAACAAGTGAAGGCTGATACCAGAGTCCCACACCTGCTCTCTGGGTGCAGTCGTGTGGGCTCTAAAGCCACTTGGATCTCTGGCAGTCACTTGTTCAGACCTCATGTATTGATTATAGGTGAACTCATTGATTGAGACTAAATCTCTGGTATGAAAAGATTTGTTAAAAATTAAATAGCTTTTCATTTTCTAACGGTCATCAAGAGCCTTGGAAAGCTGAAGATCTTGTTTAAGAGCTATTAATAGTAACTTGAAGTCATTGCATCAGAGTCCTTTTCTTAGGTTTAAAAATGATGTTGTTACTGAATAAGAATGTACTCTTGTTTGGCGGAGATGCATGCAGAAGTGTTAGGCGTGAAGTGTCATGGTGTCTACAGTCTACTTTTCAATGGACTGGCAGGGAAGTGTGTGCGTGTGCGTGTATGTGTGTGTGTGTGTGGAGAGAGAGAGAAATGGAAAAAAAGTGACAGCTGGAATGACTAGGCGAGTATGTTAACAGTTGGGAAACCTAGATGAAAAGATACATAGGTATTCATTATACTGGTTTTCAGTTCTGAGGTTTTAAAAATTTTTCCCCCTGAAATGTGTATATCCAAGCAACTAACATCTAATTAACCTTGTGTTAATTTTAACATGTGTTAAAATAGCCAAAGCTTCTACTTTCATTCTCTCCCACTTCAAACAAAGTTGTTCAGAATTCATACATATAGAATATATAGATATGTGTGTATATATATATGACTGAGCTTCCCTGGTGGCTCAGAGGTTAAAGCGTCTGCCTGCAATGCGGGAGACCTGAGTTCAATCCCTGGGTCAGGAAGATCCCCTGGAGAAGGAAATGGTAACCCACTCCAGTATTCTTGCCTAGAGAATCCCATGGATGAAGGAGCCTGTATATATATATACAGAAAACATCTTAATCATGGCAGCCCAGCAATAGCCATATGTATCACATGCCTTGAAATTCCAGGACCAATCTGGATATAAACAAATTACCAGTGCTCCATTCACTCATTGATCCATTCAGTCAAGCCACAAGCATTTGTTCAGGACATATTACAGCTGGGGTTGACAGTGTGAACAAGACTGGACAATTCCTTCTCTTCTGAGGCTTGGGGGCATCAAGAAAAATATACATGGCACATATAACTGCAAGTGGCCCGTTGGAGCATATAGGAAAGGGGACCTGATCCTTGTTTTGGAGGAGTTCAGCAAACATTTATTTGTTCAAACTAAGACTGAAAGATTCTCAATAATATATGACTGTGACTCCAAGAAATAAAACTTAAGATGGCAATTCTTCATCTATGAAGAACTGATGCTTTTGAACTGTGGTGCTGGGAAAGACTCTTTTTTTTTTTTTTTTGGCTTTGTGTGAGCTATGGCTTTGCCTTTATGGGAAAGACTCTTGAGAGTCCCATGAACAGCAAGGAGATTAAACCAGTCAATCCTAAAGGAAATCAACCCTAAATATTCACTGGAAGGACTGAAGCTCCAATACTTTGGCCACATGATGCAAAGAGCTGACTCTGAAAGATTGAGGGCATGAGAAGGGGACGACAGAGGGTCAGATGGCTGGATGGCATCACTGACTCGATGGACATGAGTTTGAGCAAACTCTGGGAGTTGGTGATGGACAGGGAAGCCTGGCGTGCTGCAGTCCATGAGGCTGCTAAGAGTTGGAAATGACTTAGCAACCGAACAACAGCATGCACCTTTTTAGGAGTTAGAGGATGGCCAGTTTGCCTTCTCCTACCTGTGGTCCCGAGATGCTCCAAATCCAGGTCTGGTGTGAGGTCTGGGAGTCAGAAGAGTCAGCGAGGCTCAGGATCTACATGAAACAGTGGCCACCACTGCTGTGTAAACTAGAGCACCAGGTCTGTGTGGGGTTGAGTTTCCCTGCTCCAGTATCTGGTTCCCTTGGGTGTAGGACTCAGACTTTCCTCTTCTGAGGCCCTACTGCCTCCTCCAGACACTGTGGAGGAACAGCTTGGTGGTCCCTCCATTCTTGGGGCCAACCATCAACAGGTCCCTACACTCCAGAAACAAAAGCCAGGAAAAATCTTACCTTCAGGAAGCTTTTGCTTTCAGCCCAGTGACGAAAGCCTCCCTAAAGCCTGGCTACTTTCTTGGATTGAGAGGGAAAATGGCATCACAAACAAAAAGCAGATATGCAGACTAGGGTCCAAGTGTTCAGAAATCTTTAAAGAATTAGCTCTACCCTACGGACTGGGCTTGTAGATGTTGGTTTAGACTGGTAGTATCAGAGTCACCCCAGGGGCCTTTTATAGATTACTGCAACCAGCACCAGGGTTATAGATTCTGTGAGTCTGGAGTGAGGCCAAGAATTTGCATTTCTGATAGGTTTCCAGATACTGCTGATACTACTCTGAAAATCCACACTTTGAGAACAACTGCTTTAATAAATATTAGTATTGTTGTTCAGTCAGTAAGTCTTGTCCAACTCTTTATGACCCCAAGGACTGTAGCCCGCCAGCCTCCTCTGTCCATGGGATTTCCCAGGCAAGAATACTGGAATGGGTTGCCATATCCTTTTCCAGGGGATCTTCCTGACCCAGGGATTAAACCCCCATCTCCTGCATTGGCAGGCATAGTCTTTACCACTGAAGCACTAGGGAAGTCCAGATATTAGTATACTAGTATACTAATTTAGTATACTAGATTTGGTATATATTTTAGTATACTTAAATATGTGATTGAAATGAACACTAAGGTTTAAAAATCCAGAGAAACAAGATTAAAATAATTAAGCTAAATATGACCTAATGACCCCCAGCATCTGGGAGGAAAAGTGGAAAAATTTAGTCTACTTAAAGAATGCCAAATAGCTAACCCTTGGGGGAAATATAGACCTTCCTTTTCAATTACTTATTCTTCACTCATAGAAATTGTGATGGGTGAAAATGTGGTGAGAATCAATGATGAGTGTATGAAAATGACTATGGTCTCCCCTTTCTTAAATAACTACATAACCTACTGCCTTGGGATTAGAAAATAGATTCAATTTAAATTTTTGTGTACTTATAATTTTGTTTTTAAATTATTATTATTATTTTTTTGGCCATACCAGGCAGCATGTATGATCTTAGTCCCCTGACCAGAGATGGAACTCGTGCCCCCTGCAGTGGAAGCTCGGAGCCATAACCACTGGACCACCAGGGAATTCCCTGTGTATTTTTATTTTGATTGCAGAGAGTCCTCACTTTGGGACTATCTGAGGCAATTTCTTTTTATTTTTCCTACCAGCCAGCACATCTCCTAGGCTTGCTCTGCCTCTGTTATCAATTTTTTTTTTTTTCTGGGGAAAATAAACTAATTTTCAGTTAATATTAACACAGCCCCCCAGAAAAGATAAATATATAACCATAGAATGTGTGTCCAAAATGTTTAAATCCACTATTTAAAACTATTTCTCTCTCTCTTTCTCCGCTGGCAGAGAGGAATTTAAAAACTGGCCTTCATAAAATAAATAAATAAAAACACCTTCATTAGAGTTGGCATGCACATAGGTGTGAAAGCTAGGGTTGTAAGTGGGTCTAAGTGACCATTTAGATGTGTGAGTTCCCAGGGTCGCAGCTCAATTTTTGGTTTTGTTTTTTAATAAGAAAGAGCATTTTTATATCAGCACCAGTGAATTAGTTTGTTCTTGAAAATACATGATGGATACTGATCATCCTTTTTCAGTCTTAAACATTATTTCAGGGAAAAAAAACTATAGAATTATCTACAGACGATATCACCAGTTAGTATATACAAATTCAGCTATGTTCATTTTGTTGAACCAAGAAATCTGCAAATATTAGACCACTTTCTCCCTACAACAATGGTAATTTCATATGATTCAACTATATATTGTTCTGGAAAAAAAAGAAAAAAAGGAGAGCTGACTTGGTCTTTTCCATGAATAAATCACTTGAAATTCCTAAATACAATAAAAATGATGTACAGTTATCTGACGGTTCTATATACTTCTCACTTTTCTACTCAGTCTCTATTGATAAATTGCTACGGTATCACAGGACTCCTGCTAAATGGTGTTTGATGCTCAGAGAACAGAAAAATATGTTTGCTTTTGTTCTGTCAGTTGGAATTTATTAAGCCGTTTTTAAACAAAACCCTTTCTCTTTCTCTCTTCCTAGGGCTGTATCTGTAAAGACAAAGGCCAGTGCTTCTGTGATGGGGCCAAAGGGGAGAAGGTAAAAACAAAACCTTCATTCTGGTTCTTTTCTCCATAGAGTTCATTAACGATTCACACTCTTCCTTCATTGGTAGCAGACAGATCAGCAGTACCATATTCCATTCCCCAAATCCAATTTTTTTGAATTACTGAATTTGTTACAATATTGCTTCTGTTTTATACTTTGGTTTTTTGGCCAGGAGGTATGTGGGGTCTTAGCTCCCTGACCAGGGACTGAACCTGCACTCCCTGCATTGGAAGGTGAAGTGTTAACCACTGGTGTTATCAGTCAGGAAAGTCCTTCCCCCAAAACAATTTTAAAGTAATTGTATATAAATATTAATCTGGAGTGGTGGAAAAGCCTTGGAGGGGAGCTTCAGATAACTGGTATAAATGCGGGCAATTACTGTAACTCTCTCGATCTGGAAACAAAAAATATTAAGGTAAAGAAAAAGAAAGTTTTTGAGAATGATCCGTATGTATCCCCTGTTTACATTGTTGCTGAAGGCGAGAGAATTGAAAACAGCGTGATCCGCTCACTCGGACACAAACGAAACCCGCAGATTTTGTACTGCAGCATTGGTGTAAGGGCGCCCTCTGGTGGAAGAATCTTGCACAAGCACTTTCTCCAGGCAAAAATTCAGCTAGACAAAGTAGCTCCATTGCAGAATTGGAGTAAAAAATGAGTGCCGTGAAATCTCATTAATTCGCTCCATTAACTTTCAATTTGTGATAATTAAGACGGAGCCAGAACTAAAATTTTTCCTTTGTTTACAAAACCCTTTTCTCAGATACGCTAATGAATTGCTTAACAATATTGAAAGATTACCGCTTAAAAATATTTTTAAAAGAATGCATTTTAAGCTCTGTAGACAAAATAATTTGCACGTTAATTACAATAAAAATTACCATATTTAAAGTATTCTATGATTCATGTGTAGTTTGATTTAGGGTTTTTCCTGAAGCTGTGAAAGTGGTATGTTCAGATCCGTGTTGAAAAGCTATGACCCATTCTCTCATTCAAGAAGCATTTATTGAATCCCTCCTCTGGGTGAGATGCTGTTCAAAGTGTGAAGGTAACAGTCTTGAGAGGGGCCTAGCAAATTCTTCTGCTTCTCTTTTTATTGAGTGTGTGTATGCACACATCATGTGAAATAGCTGACTTGCTCTGTTTTAAAAATCTAAGTTTCCATTTGTCTACTAGATTATCTGAATCAAACCAGTGGCCTTAACTGTTGAAGAGTAATCCCAGGATCTGTATTCATGGGAAGGTTATTTGTTGGCAGAACCACGTCCCTTACTGGGCCTAAAATTACTCCCTGATCCCTAAGGGCTTTCCCATATTATCATCTCTTAACTATGTAGCTCACACTTTTGGTTTTGCCACTCTTGATATCTCTCCTGCATCTCCTCCACAAATAGCAGATTGAATTACTAATTCCTGTGTAATCAAGAAAGGACTGAAACTCATAGCCTGTGTGTTGTTCTTTAAAGCTACATAGCAATTATGCACACTCCCAAGACATTCCTGAACCTGATTGTCACTCTCTCTCCATCCCCCAAAAAACACCCTTCACCAACCTCCATCCTTCTAACTGGGCTTTCCCTCTCGGTTCTTGATTCCCTGAATCTCTGCTCTGTGTAGCTCTGCCATTTGGGTAAAAGTCGAGTTTCCAGAAGACCAAAGACAAATGCTTTCAAGCCTACAGACAAATACTAACAAAAACAATAGAAACATTCCAGTGTCTTTTACACTTAGCATTGAGTGTTATTTTTTTTTAATCCAAGAAAAAAATGTGCAAAATGTTACCATTATATCATAAAGAAAAGAAAATGATGGTTATGTTTACTCCTGGGCATTGCTATTCTGTGTGTGTATTGTCTTGTTTTGGTCTTAACAGGGGGAGAAAGGCTTCCCAGGACCCCCTGGGCCTCCCGGCCAGAAGGGATACCCAGGTCCTGAAGGCCTGCCTGGACCACAGGGACCCAAGGTATGTTAGCCTATGAGTTTGGAAAACCCCCAGTCCACTTAAGCTTCTTTATGACGATGGATGCCATGGTAAATTCCTGCTCCAGTCTTAGCTGGGCCCTCAGAACTGCTGCTTATTTCAAGCTATCTATTTTACAAATGAAAGTGTATATATATCAATGTATTTACACTAAGATGTGTAAATTAGCTATATAGCAGCACGGAAGCTGCTTTATAGCACAGGCAGCTAGCTCAGCACTCTGATGATCTGGAGGGATGGGATAGGGGTGGTGGTGGGTGGGAGGTCCAAGAAGGATGGGCTGTGTGTATACACATAGGTAATTCACGTGACTCTACAGTAGAAACTAACATGATATTGTACAGCAATTCTATTGGTTTCAGCCATCAGGTTGTGTCCGACTCTTTGCGACCCCATGGACTGCAGCGCACCAGGCCTCCCTGTCCTTCACTGTCTCCTGGAGTTTCCTCAAGTTCATGTCCATTGAGTCAGTGATGCCATCCAACCATCTTGTCCCCTGTCGTCCCCTTCTCCTCCCACCTTCAATCTTCCCCAGCATCAGGGTCTTTTCCAGTGAGTTGGTTCTTCACATCATGTGGCCAAAGAGTTGGAGCTTCAGCTTTAGTATCAGTCCTTCCAATAACTATTCAGGACTGATTGCCTTTAGGATGGACTGGTTTGATCTCCTTGCAATCCAAGGGACTCTCAAGAATCTTCTCCACCACCACAATTCGAAGCAATTATACTCCAATTTAAAAAAAAGAAAAGACTATCAGTATCTTTCAGTCCTCAGCTCTACGTCCTCCTACTTCCTGAATTAGGGGTCTCCACACCTGCATCGCAAATAGATGAGAAAACAGTGGAAACAGTGTCAGACTTTATTTTAGGGGGCTCCAAAATCACTGCAGATGGTGATTGCAGCCATGAAATTAAAAGACACTTACTCCTTGGAAGGAAAGTTATGACCAACCTAGATAGCATATTCAAAAGCAGAGACATTACTTTGCCAACAAAGGTCCATCTAATCGAGGCTATGGTTTTTCCAGTGGTCATGTATGGATGTGAGAGTTGGACTGTGAAGAAAGCTGAGCGCTGAAGAATGGATGCTTTTGAACTGTGGTGTTGGAGAAGATTCTTGAGAGTCCCTTGGACTGCAAGGAAATTCAACCAGTCCATTCTAAAGAAGATCAGTCCTGGGTGTTCACTGGAAGGACTGATACTAAAGCTGAAACTCCAATACTTTGGCCACCTCATGCGAAGAGTTGACTCATTGGAAAAGACTCTGATGCTGGGAGGGATTGGGGGCAGGAGGAGAAGGGGACGACAGAGGATGAGATGGCTAGATGGCATCCAACTCGATGGATGTGAGTTTGAGTAAACTCCGGGAGTTGGTGATGGACAGGGAGGCCTGGTGTGCTGTGATTCATGGGGTCGCAAAGTGTCGGACACGACTGAGCAACTGAACTGAACTGAACACCTGCATTGAAGAGATGACTCATTTGAAAAGACCCTGATGCTGGGAAAGACTGAAGGCAGGAGGAGAAAGGGACGACAGAGAATAAGATGGTTGGATACTATCACCGACTCAGTGGACATGAGTTTGGGTAAACTCCAGGAGTTGGTGATGGATGGGGAGGCCTGGCGTACTGCAGTCCATGGGGTCTCAAAGACTTAAACACGATTGAGCGACCAAACTGAACTGAACACCTGCATTGGCCCCTGGTGAGGTTTTTTTTGCCTCCATTCAAGCCCTGTCCTCTACCAGTATCCTGGTCACTGGGATTTCCACTAGAATCACATTCTGATGGTGTGTCCTCTTTCTCAGCTATGTCAACTTGGTTATTGGTTTTTCTCTTTCCATCTTTATGCAAAACCCATACCAGCATATAACTTCCTCTGGATCTTTTCAACACTATAATCCAAGGACTGCCATCCTTTCTGTCTTTCCTATCTGTCAGACTTCTTAATAAAAAAAAAAAAAAAAAGAACCAACCACACAGGCTGTGGTTCATCTCCTACTCACTCCTCAGCCAGGAACAATTTGCCTTCTGCTCCCTCCCTGAAAACCCATGACCTCCACTTTGCGCTCTACCCCCAAAAGGTCAGTGGAGAATACTCTGTGTTTTTGTCTGGCCTGGACCCCTCTGTTTTGTTTCCAGCTGTGAGGCTCCCTCTTTTCTCCTTGAAACACAGGCCTGTTTCTGGAACCCTCCTTTCTCTTCTCTTCCCTCCCCAATGCTTTCCTTCTTTCCCAGGTTCCTGTTTCTCAGCTGGGTTCTTCAATGTCGGGCCTCCTAAGGTTCTTACCAGAGCCCACCGCCCTTCACACTCATCACACATTTTTATCCTAAAGTCTGTGATACAACAAAGGGCTTTGTTTAAATAAATGCCCTAGAGGATTTGCTAAATAACTGCATAACCACTAGATTTGCTGATGGCTCTTTTCTGCTGTGGAATTAAGCCTGGACTCAAGCCTGGACTCTCACGCACCCTCTGGGTCACTCCCCTGCCTGCTGGCTTCCCCGGAAGCTATGAACTAACTAATAAGTTGTGAGGGTGATTATAATTTTTAAATTATAATTTTAAATCTTTTTAAATTTCCTAAGGAATGTTACAGAATATTTAGGTAACATTTTATGTGAATTTGTTGCAGGAAGGGGCACCCCTTCCAAGGCTCTTGTCTAACACTGGGAAATAAATTATGCGAGGAAACACACGAGCTGACAAAGCAAGAGACTTTACTGAGAAGAGGCACCCGAATGGACAGCAGCCGAGTAAGGGAACCCAGGAGAACTGCTCCGCCGTGAGGCTTGCAGTCTCAGGTTTTATTGATGGGGTTAGTTTCCGGGTTGTCTCTGGCCAATTATTCTGACTCAGGGTCCTTCCTGGTGGCACACGCATCGCTCAGTCAAGATGGATTCCAGTGAGGAGGATTCTGGGATACATGGTGTCTCCTTTTGACCTTTCCCAAGCCTTCCGCTTGGTGGTATCTTATTAGTTCCGTGTTCCTTACCAGTCCCTCCTGTCGTAAGATAACACACAAATAGTTACCATGGTGCCTGACTAGTGTGGGCAGTTTCAGTCAGTGTGTTTCCCCTATTCTGAGTCAGGCACTGAGGCATTGGGACTTTTCTTCTTGACTGGATTTCTTTTACTCCTCACATTGATCTCATTGGTCATGAGGATGGTGACATATTATTATCTTCATCATAGAGATGAGGAAACTGACACTCAGAGGATGAAGCAATTTGTCCCGGGTTACACAGCTAATAGGTGGTAAAATCAGAGTTCAAATCCAGGATTATATGATGCCAGAATCAAATTCCTACAGTCAAAGAAATTAAACCCATTCCTACAGTTGCAAAACTTGCTGTTTTCCAGGGATTCTACTTTACTGTGTTCATGTATGCATTCTGTTTCTTCATTCCTGCTTTCTCTAATCCTAATATGAAAAAAGTCATTTCGATTCTGGATATTTAGTGTCTGGTTCCAGACATGTTTAGTGTCTGAACATTCTGCTCCATTCCTTCAGGGCGTGGTCTCAGATTTCCCTCCATTTCCCTGGAAGGGAATTTGTCACTTCAGCACTGGACTTAAGATCAGCCTAATGCTAACTCACTCCTATTCTGTTTTCTGTACTCCGTTCTGCTGGTTTCCTTAGCTTTTCTCTAGAGAAGTCAGTAATGGATTAAAATTATAGTTGTGAACACACGGTGCTTTGTGTGGGTTACATGATGTGTAGGTATTCCATAACATTCATCCAGAAAACTGATATATAAAAAGCTGATATATATAAAGCTATAGTAAACTATAGCTTAGAGCGGCTGTATTGTGTTCTGTGATGTGCTCAGTCATGTCTGACTCCTTCTGACCCCGTGAATTGCAGCCCACTAGGCTCCTCTGTCCACGGGATTTTCCTGGCAAGAATACTGGAGTGCCGTTGCCGTTTCCTTACAGGGGATCTTCCCAACCCAGGGATTGAACCCACATCTCTTGAGTCTCTTGCATTGGCAGGCAGATTCCTTACCCCTGCTCCACCTGGGAAGCCCATAGCTTAAAAATATAGCCACAAATGATAATTGAACCAAAGATAGGCAATCAGAGAATATTAAAACCTGATTAAAAGGTGTTGCAGGTTTATAAAGGTCTTCATTCTGAATATTTTCTATATGAGACAGTTTATAATGGCGAACTGAAACCTGCAAGTCACGCTTCTGGCATCTGCAGATTACAGACAGCCCCTGGCAGAGGAGGGGGTCATGGTCACGCACCTAGGAATTCCGCTTCAGACAAGAAAGACTGACTTTGGCCTTGACGGTCCCATCTCAGAAGTCTCTGTAACAACCCTGTCCTCAAATAATCAGAAATACCAAAACATACTGAAACTCCCAGGAATGAAGAAAAACTTTTGGATGACAATGGAACTTTCACACCAAGTGGTTTCGTTAAAACAGTTTTGTTTGGGGCTATTCTCTAAGAAACAGGACCTCCATGTGTATTCACTGTGTGTTCCAAGCAAGTTTATCTCTGGTTCAGGCAGTTCTCGGTTTGCTATTTATTTATTTGTGCCTGCCAGGCACATTTTGTTAATAAAGTAGTTCTCATGCGCAGAAATATTGCCTGCCATTCTCGTCCGCCGTTGTAATTGTGTCATTCATCCTTATCAGCCCACGGCAGCTGTCTGGCTAATGTGGGGCTTTTCCCGCAGCCCTTCTCAGACACTAATGTGAGCAAGAATCACCATCAAATCTTGTTGAAATGCAAATTCTGAATCAATAGGTCTGGGAGGTGGGGGAGACCCAGGATGGCGCATTTCTAACAAGCTCCCAGATGATGCTACTGTTGGACCCCCCACCTTGAGTAGCAGGGGTATGAATGGATTTCTGTTTGTCCTTTCGGATACATAACTATAGCGCCAATGAAACAAGCAAGCAATTGAACCGTGTTAACAATGAAATAATCGCAAGAGCAAAACTGTGTGGCGTGTGAATAAAACCAGGACCTTTCATGTACGGGCTTATTAGTGCCGAGTAATTGTCACAGTGCTTACCTTGTTTTTTTGCATTTGGATCTAGGGCTCTCCAGGATCTCCAGGACTGACTGGTGCCAAAGGCGTGAGGGTTAGTAGTCTAACCAGTCTATCCTGCTTGTTTGATGAGAAATCTTGTTTTAAAAAGTAAAAAGAACCCTGGCACTGTAAAAGATATACAGATGTCACAAAGGAGTAGGTTGTGTGTGAGCCAATTCTGTAGATGACGTTCAAGGGCAGGTAAAAGCAGTCTATAATGGTAGAAATCTACATAGTGGTTACTCACTTGGGGGTAGGTGTTAATCGACTGGAAAGTTGCATGAGGGTACCATATGGGGTGGTGGAGAGGTTCTGTGTCTGGTTGGGTGGGAATCACCAAAACGTGCGTATGTACACAGGTGAATATTCCTCAATCTGTTTGTGGAAGACTGGAGCACTTTATGCAAATTATGCCTTAAAAAAATCTATCCCCCCCAAAGCCAAAAATGATCTTAATCATGTCTATTTAAAAGTTATATAAATGTAAGATTTACAAAGTTTGTCCAGCTTTTTTGTGTGTTTCAAATCGCTTTTAGCTGTTCCCAATTATAGTTACAGAATGGGGGTATTGGAATGATAAATCATGTCTTGTTTACAGGTTGAACATTTTTAGTTTTTTTCTTGCCATCTTTCTTCTTTTTTATGTCTTTAGGGAATAACTGGATTACCAGGATTTTCAGGTCCTCCTGGACTTCCAGTAAGTAGTGAGAATATGTGTAAATGGAATAATAAGCAAGCTCATTTTAATAAAGATGTTAAAGCACTAACACAAGAAAATGAGTATAATGTTTTGGCTACATGATGAAAATGTCAGAATTACAGTGTATTAAGAGTGTGGATTTATAGGATATCAAGTCAAATTACATTTCCTGAAATGTAAGCATAATAGAATGGAATAGATTGGGGTGGGATGGGATGGGATGAGACAGAATAGAATAGAATAGGATAAATCTACTTAATAGCACGGAATAAAAATAATCAGATAGTTACCACTGTGAACACTTCCCTCCTCTCCTTTTCCCCAGCTTAATATAGCATGTTAATGGACTCATTTTGTATAGAAAGACCTTTTGCTTTATCTTAAATAATATATCTCACTTGATAATTTATGGTTTTAATTAGCCTATGTTATTTCCTATGATTTTAATTTAAATTATCTAAAATAGCCAGTTTACTACTTAACTATTTAAATAACCATTTATACTTAAATAACTATCTAAATTAGCCTGTCTCTTCCTACTGTGTGCTCTGCGCTGCTTCTACCTGCCCCAGAGCCTGATTATATTTTCTTTTTGAGACTTTCTCTGTTTTTTAGGGCATCCCGGGCCATCCTGGACCTTATGGACTTGCTGGTTTGCCAGGATGCAATGGTTCCAAGGTGTGTATCTTCTCACGCAGGAGGTGGTTAGTTAGTGTTTTGCTCAATGAATAAACCTGGGTGACATAGCAATGAGATGGCCTAGCCCTTCCTTGAGATGTTGTTTTGGCCAGAACCAATGGTATATGTCTTCAGGACAGAAAGGTGATGATTTTCTTTCTCCTCATGCTTGTTTCTTTATTCTTCCAGCTTTATTGAGATATGGTTGACACATAGAACTACCTAAGTTTAAGGTGTACAGCATAATGACTTACATACATCATGAAATGATTATCATCATAAGTTTAGTAAGCTTACCATCTCTTATAGATATGAAATTAAAGAAGGAAAACATTTTGTGTGTGATAATTCTTAGGTTCCATTCTCTTAACTTTAAAAAATTAACAGCATTAATTAGATTTCTCACATTTACATTGTATCCCTAGGACTGTTTATCTTATAGCTGGGAGTTTGGAGTACCGTTTGACTGCCTGCACCCAATCCCCCCTCCCTCCACCCATCTTGCTTTCAGATTATGTTTTAAGAAAGTTCTCTCGTGTTCTCCCACAGAAAGATGACTAGGGCTCAAACAGATATTTGCATCTGAGGTTGCGATTGTATATAAACCAGAAACTGAAGCTTAGAATGCAAAGTTGGAAGAGAAAAACTGAGCTTTCCGATGTGCACTCATCTCCTTTGTCTCCTGACTGCACTCTGCTTTTCCCCAGGATGGTGGCCATGAAAGGACTAATTACAAAAATTTCAAGGAAGCAGCCATTAAAAAGTTCTTGGCACAATTAACCTTTTGCCATTTATGCACAATTTGAGAAACAGTAAATTCTAATCCTGTTTTCAATTAAGATAACGGTTTTCTAGTCTTTAGCCTCATGATCCAGTAGTTGTGAGGAATTTGGGTTACTTTGTCTAAATTTACTGCTGCAGGGTTGGAAGCAAGGAACAGGGGAAATATCACAATAGGCTGTTCTAGAACAACTAAGAAGAATGACAAGCGTCATGTGTCTTCCAGGGAGAGCCAGGGTTCCCAGGACTTCGGGGGACACCAGGCTACCCAGGAATACCGGTAGGTTTATGTTTCTAACTCCCCATCCAAGACACGGAGTTTCCTTTGAAGCGATCATATACAGAAATCTGTCATGACCTTGGGGAAGTTGAAGCCAGTCAACAGTAGACATTTGACTACTCTTTGCAACCCCACCAGGCTCCTCTGTCCATGGGATTTCACAGGCAAGAATACAGGAGTGAGTGGCCATGCCCTCCTCCAGGGGATCATCCCGGCCCAGGGATTGAACCCAAGTCTCTTGCATCTCCTCTATTGACAGGCAGATCCTTTACCACTGAGCCACCTGGGGAGCCCAGTAGTTGAGAGGAATGAATAAATGCACTGGGGTTTGCACTTTGAGACTTTGTTTTGCTTTTGAGACATTGAAGTAGAGATCTGAGATAGACAATGGGAGACACCTGGATGGGTGGTCGTGACTCAAGGATGGAGAGAGGAGAGAAGGGCCTTGAAAGTGGGGCTTAGAGAGCTCTAGCGTGTGAAGGGAGGTCAAGGACAATGAGCCTGTAAAGGAAGAAGGGCCCTGGGAGTAGAAGAAAAGCAAGAGGGGTATATTCTGTAAGCCCAGGAAAGATATTGTTAAACAACAAAAATTCAGCTGAGTAAATCTGAGCATCTAACCGGCTTTATTGGATGATTCACAAACCCAGCTCTCTCCTATCCAGCAAAGAAAGAGTTGCCTCCAGCCATAGATAGCAAAGGATTTTAAAGTCAGAGAGAGAATGGAAATCTGACATTCTTAGCAAAGAATGTATTGTTTTATTAACAAAGAAGGCATTGTCTTAGACAAGGTAGCCTGTTAAGGGAAACAGAAGGGGCTATTGGGTGGAGTATCTTATTAGTGCTGACCTGGAAGTTCCAGGTTGGCCAGTCAAAGGTCACATTCCTGGAAAAGGTTAAAACCATAGTCAAGGCAGGTATTAAGTCTTGGTTTGCTGCACTGGACCTAGCAGGAGTGATTCCATTTTGGCTTCATCTCTGTTGTAACAAATTCCAGTAAAGGCGAGTAACAGACAGCTTCTTAGTGCTGTCGAGAAGTTCAGTAAAACAAGAACGAATGTTTTGTCCTTGGTTTCTATAACATCAAAGTCATTGCAGACTTTAGCAAGGGATATGGGATAGGAAGGCCTGGGTGTGCTGCAGTCCATGGAGTTCGCGAAGAGTTGGACACAACTGGGCAAATGAACAACAACATTTCCTTGACAGATGGAGGCAGGAGGCAGATATGGGCCTAAGGAATCAGTGGGGATGAACAAAGTGAGTAATTTATAGATGACAGGAAGGATAGGTAAGACAGGATGAGGCAGTGTATTCTGGGGGAGACTGGTTTCCTTGATGGCTCAGATGGTAAAGAATCTGCCTGCAGTGTGAGAGACCCAGGTTCAATCCCTGGGTCAGAAAGATCCCCTGGAGAAGGGAGTGATGACCCACTCCAGTATTCTTTCTTGGAGAATTCCATAGACGGAGGGGGCTAATGGCTACAGTCCATGGTGTCTCATGACTAAGCGACTGACATACACTTTGTTTAAATGAGAAAGACTTGAGCAAATGTAAAAGCCAATAGGAGGCTTGCGGCAGGAAGAGAAGGCAGAATAGCAGAGAGAAGGACAAAGCAGGGATGTTCTGTATTTGGTTTGCCTCTAGTTATTAATATGATGCTCTTTTCCCTAGGGTGTCATTGGTTTGAAAGGAGAAAAGGTAAGTGATTTGTGGCATGTTGTTGTTGAAAAATCTCTAACTGCACATATTAAAGGCACATCTCTTAATATATATCATTACAAATCAGATTTCATGATTAATTCAGAAATGATATTTATTCGTATTGAGCATCTTCTACTTCTTGTCATAAATATGTCTTAAGGAATGCAAGCTTTGCATCATCCTTTAGGAAAATAAGGTCTGGGGAAGGAGAACTGATCTTATGCTCAAGGCTCCAGATTCTAGGTCAGGAAGTGCCACTCATTTTGGTGTCTTGGGAAATGGTGTATTATTCTTGTGTCTTCCCTCTATAGCCAATGGTCAGTTTTAGACAACATGAAAATGCTTTGAATTCTTCAAAACAGAATAACTAAAAAATCCTATAGCATTTCTGTAAGTATATATCCTGGAAGCACTTTTATCCTTGAAACAGTATGACCTTGAATAATCATTTAAAGATGTCTTGAAGATAAAATGCTGCTGATGTTTGATGAATTTCCTTTTCAAGGGTGCTCCTGCTGAAGGAGAAGGTGTAGGCCTTGATGGAAAAGGTGACCCTGGGTTGCCAGGAGCTCCTGGATTCCAGGTACACATTTCAGAGAAGGTCTCTATCATTCTCCATCTCTCTCTCTGTCTCTTTCCACCTCTTTTTTTCTCTTCTTTCTCTCTCTTCCTCTCCCTATATCTTTCTCACCCTCTTAAAAATATTTTTCACATTCATGTTTCTCCTATTTATATATTTCATTTTATTCTAAAACTTTCACCTCATTATAAGAAACTACATTAAGCTCATATAAAAAAGATGCTTTTGTACATATGTATTTTAGTCTCTTCTCAAGTCTCAATCACCCAAGCTTTCTTCAATCTAAGGAGGAGTTTTCAAGGAATGGTTATGTTCCTTTTAGTATTTGTCAAAATCCAGGATAGGTTTGTATCCCACATTGAATGCGATTTAAAACTGTAATATTAAATAACAGTCCTATTGTAAAGTATGCGTGATAGTAATACTTTATTTAAATGCATCTTTCTCCTGCTGAATAGTTTGCTTTCTGATATCTATGCTTGTAGCCTGAGGGTGATCCAGAATAGATACAAAGAAACAGCTGTTCCCCCGAATATCCTTTACTTCCTGATTCAAAGGAGTCTTTTGATACTAACTTTCAGATTAATTAGGGCTTCCCTAGTGGCTCAGAGGGTAAAGCCTCTGCCTACAATGCGGGAGACCTGGGTTCAATCCCTGGGTCGGGAAGATCCCCTGGAGAAGGCAATGGCAACCCACTCCAGTACTCTTGCCTGGAAAATCCTATGGACTGAGAAGCCTGGTAGGCTACAGTCCAAGGGGTCGCAAAGAGTCGGACACGACTGAGCGACTTCACTTTCACTTTCAGATTAATCAATCATAAATATCTTAATTCAGAAATACATGTAGAAATTCCTGAGTAGAGGTTGGTATTTGCCTGAGCAAGTCAAAGAGTTTGAGTTAAGGTTGTTGAACGTCCATCCAGTGAGCCATGCCAGCTGGTGATGGATGGGCTGCCAAACTGAACAGTGATGCGATTAGAAGTCATCAGAGAATTTTACTTATTTACTTATTTTCGGCTGTGCTAGGTCTTTGTTGCTGCTCTCGAGCTTTCTCTAGCTGCGATGTGCAGGCTTCTCATTGCAGTGACTTCTCTGGATGTGCCGCACAGGCTCAAGGCGTGCGAGCCTCAGCAGTTATGGCACACAGGCTGAGTAGTTGCAGCTCAAGAGCTTATTTGCCCTGTGGCGTGTGGGATCTTCTCAGATCAGGGATGAAACTCGTGTCTCCTGCACTGCAAGACGGATTCTTAACCACTGGACCACCAGGGAAGCCCAGTCGTAGGCTTTTGAGAAAAGACGCAAAAGTCGATAGCTCTTCGTTTGTTTCTTGTTTGCTTGTTTGTTTCCTTAGGAAGCAATAAGGGGTCAGATGCTGAGGGCAGGGGATCTAGAAAGAGGAGACAGTAGCAATCTGGGACACGATGTATCCCTTAAATGTGTGTTGAGCATTGGCAATGTACTACAGTATGCTACTGCTAAAGGTATAAGAGTGGGACCTTCAGTTCTATAAGAAATCCCTCTTACCATCCACCTGCCAGTTAGGTACCAGGAGCTATTTAGGCTCTGGGATACCATAGTGCACAAATCCCCAAAAACAGTTTAACCAAAATTCTTGCCCTCATGGGACATGCCTTTTAGAAGGAGAAAATATTTCAAAATGTAAATTACTTCCTGTGTGTTGTGTTCAGTTCAGTTCAATCGCTCAGTCGTGTCCGACTCCTTGTGACCCCATGAACCGCAGCACGCCAGGCCTCCCTGTCCATCACCAACTCCTGGAGTCCACCCAAACCATGTCCATTGAGTCGGTGATGCCATCCAAATATCTCATCCTCTGTTGTCCCCTTCTCCTCCCACCCTCAGTCTTTCCCAGAATCAGGGTCTTTGCAAATGAGTCAGCTCTTCGCATCAGGTGGCCAAAGTATTGGAATTTCAGCTTCAACATCAGTCCCACCAATGAACACCCAGGACTGATCTCTTCTAGGATGGACTGGTTAGATTTCCTTGCAGTCCAAGGGACTCTCAAGAGTCTTCTCCAACACCGCAGTTCAAAAGCATCAATTCTTCAGTGCTCAGCTTTCTTTGTAGTCCAATTCTCACATTCATGTGTGTTGTGTTAGATAGTAATAAATGCTGAGGAGAAAAATTAATGTTGGGTTGAGGATAGGAAGTATCTAGGTTAGAAGGAGTGCTGTGGCTTTAGATTGGATATGCAGGAAGGCTCATGGAAAGGATAATGTTTAATTAAAGACAAGAAAAGGGAGCAGAAGTGAGTCATAGAGATAGACATCGGGGGAAAGAGGATTCTAGGCAGAGGGAATGCAGGTGGAAGGATCCAGAGGTAGGAGCATGCTTAGTGAGAGACAGAAAGAGAGGCGGGGAGAGGAAAATTTTCTAAAAATCTTAAAAGTCTTCTAAAGTAAAGCAAGTGCTTTGGTCATTTTTCTGGAAATAGTACCACCAGGATGGTGGTACCCCTATGTAGTACCAGCAAGATAGTCCTGGTAGTTATACATGGCACATGGCCTTTACTGAAATTAACTGCAGGCGTAAACGGGAAACATTATGCTCTGATTTTACTAAAATAATGTAAGGCATTTAACTAATGGACATTGTTCTTCAGTAAGAAGTAAATTTGAACTTACTCTAATTCTTCTCTTCATTTAAAGGGTTTGCCAGGCCTTCCAGGTTTTCCTGGACCTGCAGGTCCACTTGGCCCTCCAGGATTCCTTGTGAGTATGAAGCCACCATTGCAATAGACATTGTAACTAATAAAAGAATCATAGCTTAAAGATTTTAAACATGTTGTAGGTTTGGTGCACTATCTGCTGTAATTTTAACTGATGGATTTTTCTAGGGCTTTCCGGGAACCATGGGACCTCCAGGACCTAAGGTAGATTGCAATCTATATGTTGTACCAGCCAGAACATCCTAACCAATCTAAAAGCCAACTCAGTCTGATTGCACATGCAGGTCTCTGCCGGGGCTTCTCTTTGGGACTCACAAGAATCCCCAGCAGGGACGTGAACAGTTCTCCACCTCTTTCTTCTCCTTTCCCTGCACTTCAGTAACTTGATCTCTGATACAAAGAGTCTTAATTCAATTATATGGAGCTCCTTGTTGGGAAAAGAGCAAGGATTCCTAGTCTATAAGTTTCCATTTCTCATAGTCCTGCTGATCTCTCAGTACTTTATCTTATACATTTTTGTACTGGGCTGCTTCCCAAAACCAACCGATAACTATTTTCTAGTTATTTTCATACTAGAAAATAAAAGATGACTGTTCATGTGCTCATTAAACAGGGTCCTGCATGTCTTTCTGTTACAAAAGCCAACTGTTAGGATTGGGGAGAAAAAAAAAAAAAACTTTTTCTTCTATCTTCTTAGGTTCAGTGACTGGGTTAACAGGAGAAAAAAGGTTGATTTCATATGCATATGGAGACCTCACAGAAATGAAATGAAAACCCCAAAGAAGCAATCAGACCCAGAGGCTTGTATACCGTTTTAACAAAGGGTGATACATTTGTGGTGAAGTATCAAGACATAGGAAGTGGGTTGTGAGCTTCTAGGGGCAACAAATTGTGGGAAGGTAAATATATGGGGGAAACTAGTGGAAGATAAGGGTTATTTCAGTGAAGTTTGTTTATGCAGGTTTAAGCTGGTGTTGTCTCCCATGATGAGTTGTCTTCTCTTCTGTGCACAGGAGAGGGGAGGGTGACACATTCACACGGGGAAATCTGTGCCCAGCCTTGAGGCCCAGGGAGAGAGGAGAGAACTTTTTCTGCATTCCCTGTTTCTCAAATGCCTTCAGCTCAAAAAGAGTTCTTCTGCCAAAGTGGTGTATTTTGGAGCTGGATAGTCTGATCTCCTTCATTAGTTAAAGTTAAAAAAATGTTGAGAGAGGGCTGAGCCTCACCAGGAAATTAGTAGTGAACACAGTATCTCTTACTATCAGGTAAGCCTTTGTGTGTAGGGTACTTTCCAAGGTGCTTTCACATTTACTGTTTCATTGATGTGCGTGTATATACACACACGCAGACACACACATACGTTCTCTGTGAGATGAACAGGTTCAGGTTAAGTGAATCATCAAACAGTAATTGGCAGAACTAAAGTTTAAAATCTTTTGATTCGTCATCCTGAGCTTTTCTCTGCTGCTTGTGGCCTAATGGGATGAAAATCTGCAAACTCAGAGGCAAAGAAACAAAGAGACATTGGTTGAAACGATAGATTTACTGAAGAGAGATGATTCACATTAGACTTAGCTCATGTTCTAACTTACTAGTGAAGTCAGGTTAGCTTTAATTCTGTTTTTAGTTCTCTGTTAAGTTTTGAATTTCAGAATCCTGAAGTTCAGCTACACATCCCTCTTATTTTTAAGACTAGAAAACAGGGCACCAGAAGTTATGTATCCAGCCAGCAGATTCAAAAGTAGCTGGTGTCTGGCTAAGCCAAAAAAAAAAGGTCCTCTGAGCCGGCTTCCTCCTCCACCCCACACCCTTTCATGCCATCACTTGCGTTTTTAAGTAGCTCCCTTCAACTTTCTGCACTTTAAGATCTCTCCTTTTAAAAGAAACATGTTGCCACTCTACTCCAAGCAATAAAGTAACTTTTACAGTCCTAACATTATGATTAAAATGTAAGTGTTCAGTTACAAACATTGGAACTTTAATGGGCTTAGACTGTATATTTGTATTCATTAAAAAGATAATTTGGTTTTGTCTTTTCTTACAGGGTCACATGGGTGATAACGTGCTAGGACAGAAAGGAGAGCGGGTAATATATATACTGTGGTTTATTTGTGGGCAAAATATTTTAGGTTCCTTAGTAAACAACACGTTTTATAATGCCATTTGCGGCAACATGGATGGATCTAGAGATTGTCATACTGAGCTAAGTAAGTCAGACAGAGAAGGAGAAATATCTGATGATACCCTTATATGCAGAATTGAAAAAGTAATGATACAAATGAACTTGTATACAAAACAGAAACAGACTCACAGGCTTAGAGAAGAGCTTATGGTTGCCAGGGAGAAGGATGGGGGAAAGGGATGGTTAGGGGCTTTGGGATGGACATGTATGCACTGCTGTATTTAAAACGGATTATCAACAAGGACCTACTGTATAGCACAAAGAATTCTGCTCAATGTTATGTGGCAGCCTGGATGGGAGGGGAGTTTGGGGAAAAAAAATGGATACATGTATATATATGGCGGAGTTCCTTTGCTGTCCACTTGAAATTATCACAACATTCTTAATCAGCTATACTCCAATAAGGTAAAAACAGAACAAAAAAGTCTGAATAACCCAGATAACCACAATGGTGTGATCACTCACCTAGAGTCAGACATCCTGGAATGTGAAGTCAAGTGGGCCTTAGGAAGCATCACTAGAGAGGTGATGGAATTCCAGCTGAGCTACTTCAAATCCTAAAAGATGATACTCTTAAAGTGCTGCACTAAGTATGCCAGCAAATTTGGAAGCTCAGTTTTCATTCCAATCCCAAAGAAGGGCAATGCCAAAGAATGTTCAAACTACTGCACAATTGCACTCATTTCACATGCTAGCAAAGTAATGCTCAAAATCCTTTAAGCTAGGCATCAACAGTATGTGAACTGAGAACTTTCAGATGTACAAGCTGGATTTAGAAAAGGCAGACGAGCCAGAGATCAAATTGCCAACATCAACTAGATCATGGAATAAGCAATAGAATTCCAGAAAAACATCTACCTCTGCTTCACTGACTACACTAAAGCCTCTGACAGTGATCCATCACAACAAACTGTGGAAAATTCTTAAAGAGATGGGAATACCAGATCACTTTACCTGCCTCCTGAGAAATCTGTATGTAGGTCAAGAAGCAACAGTTAGAACCAGACATGGAACGACTGGTTCCAAATCAGGAAAGGAGTACGTCAAGGCTGTATATTGTCACCTTGCTTATTTAACTTATATATAGAGTATCATCATGAGAAACTCCGGGCTGGATGAAGCACAAGCTGGAATCAAGATCACCGGGAGAAATATCAATAACTTCAGATACACAGATGACACCACCCTTATGGCAGAAAGCAAAGAGGAACTAAAGAGCCTCTTGATGAAAGTGAAAGAGGAGAGTGAAAAAGTTGGCTTAAAACTCAACATTCAGAAAACTAAGATCACGGCATCCAGTCCCATCACTTCATGGCAAATAGATGAGGAAACAATGGAAACAGTGACAGACTTTATTTTGGGGGGCTCCAAAATGAAATTAAAAGACGTTTGCTCCTTGGAAGAAAAGATGATCAACCTAGATAGCATATTAAAAAGCAGGGACATTATTTTGCTGACAAAGGTCCATCTAGTCAAAGCTATGGTTTTTCCAGTAGTCATGTATGGATGTGAGAGTTGGACTGTGAAGAAAGCTGAATGCCAAAGAATTGATGCTTTTGAACTATGTATTGGTGAAAACTCCTGAGAGTCCCTTGGACTGCAAGGAGATCAAACCAGTCCATCCTAAAGGAAATCAGTCCTGAATATTCATTGGAAGGACTAATGCTGAAGCTGAAACTCCAACTTTGGCCACCTGATGTGAAGAACTGACTCACTGGAAAAGACCCTGAAAGATTAAAG
Organism: Bos indicus; assembly: GCF_029378745.1. Taxonomy (NCBI): domain Eukaryota; kingdom Metazoa; phylum Chordata; class Mammalia; order Artiodactyla; family Bovidae; genus Bos; species Bos indicus. The sequence continues at coordinate 115,377,957 of NC_091761.1, forward strand.
GTGGAAGGAAAGGGGAATGACAGATGATAAGATGGTTGGATGGCCTCACCGACTCAATGGACATGAGTTTGAGCAAGCTCCGGGAGTTGGTGGTGGACAGGGAAGGCTGGCGTGCTGCAGTCTATGGGGTCACAGAGTCAGACATGACTGAGTGACTGAACTGAACTGAACTGAGAGTGTACTGTGAGAAATTCCAGGCTGGATGAAGCACAAGCTGAAATCAAGATTGCCGGATGGAATATCAATAACTTCAGATATGCAGATGACACCACCCTTATGGCAGAAAGCAAAGAGGAACTAAAGAGCCTCTTGATGAAGGTCAAAGAGAAGAGTGAAAAAGCTGGCTTTTAAAACTCAACATTCAAAAAATGAAGATTGTGGCATCCTGCTGCTGCTGCTGCTGCTAAGTCACTTCAGTCATGTCCGACTCTGTGCAACCCCAGAGACAGCAGCCCACCAGGCTCCCCCGTCCCTGGATTCTCCAAGCAAGAACACTGGAGTGGACTGCCATTTCCTTCTCCAATGCAGGAAAGTGAAAAGTAAAGTCGCTCAGTCATGTCCGACTCCCAGCGACCCCATGGACTGCATCCTACCAGGCTCCTCCATCCATGGGATTTTCCAGGCAAGAGTACTGGAGTGGGTTGCCATTGCCTTCTCCGATTGAGGCATCTAGTCCCATGCAAATAGATGGGGAAACAATGGAAAGGGTGACAGACTTTCTTTTCTTGAGCTCAAAAATCACTGTGGATGGTGACTGCATCCATGAAATTAAAAGACACTTGCTCCTCGGAAAAAGCTGTGAGAAATCTAAACAGCATATTAAAAAGCAGAGACATTATCTTGCCAACAAAGCTCCGTAGGCAAAGCCATGGTTTTTCCAGTAGTCATGTACACGTGTGAAAGTTGGACCATAAAGGCTGAGCACCAAAGAACTGATGCTTTCGAACTGTGGTGTTAGAGAGGACTTGAGAATCCCTTGGACTGCAAAGAGATCAAACCAGTCCATCCTAAAGGAAATCAGCTCTGAATATTCATTGGAAGGACTGTTACTGAAACTGAAGCTCCAGGACTTTGGCTGCCTGATGCGAAGAGCCAGATGCTGGGAAAGATTGAAGGTAGGAGAAGGGTACGACAGAGGACGAGATAGTTGGATAGCATCTAACTATCTAATTCAATGGATATGAGTTTAAGCAAACTCCAGGAGATGCTGAAGGACAGGAAGGGCTGGAGTGCTGCAGTCTATGGTATCACAGTGTCAGACACAACTGAGCAACTGACCACCAACAACAAAAGACTTACGAATACACATTTTATTTACTAAGTCACATTGAAACCAAAGCATTTGCTGTGTCTCAAGTTTTGTTTGCTTTATTTTTTAGGTAAGAACTAAAGAGGAAATGTAGATCTCTTAAGCTTTTTTGTAATTCCTGAGTGTGTTTGTCTTCAGGGTGTGAAAGGATTGACAGGACCCCCTGGACCACCAGGAACAGTTATTGTGACTCTAACCGGCCCTGATAACAGAACGGTAACTCTTCTGTGTTATTATTAGGCTCCTGCCTTCCCCTCTCTGCCATGAGGCTCTGTGATCCCTTACCTCTTTTATAAGCTCTGTCACCTAAGTCCATTTTCCAGGTGGCCCAGTGGTAAAAAAATCTACCTGCCAACTCAGCAGACAAAGGTCCAATCCCTGGGTTGGGAAGATCCCCTGGAGAAGGAAATGGCAACTCATTCCAGTATTCTTGCCTGGGAAATCCCATGGACAGAAGAGCCTGGCGGGCCACAGTCCACAGGGTTACAAAGAGTCGGACATGACTTAGTGACTAAAAACAGTAACAACACCTAACTCCAGTCCAGCCAGCCTGGGTCTCTGGATTTTATTCTTTTCCTGTCTTTTACTCAAGAACTGGAAAACATGAGGTGGAGAAGACCCAAGGCAAGCCACTTTCAAGACTGTTGAAGGAGGAGCCTCAATCTAATTTTGCTTACCCTTTATCCTCATCCCTCTCACTGTTCCTAACACAGGCTGGGTTTTCAGTGTGTATTTTTGAATAGGTGGTAACACAATGGGTGTATGTCTCTGATCCAACTGGATGGTGGTTTTGCTATCTAGTCACTCAATCATGTCTGACTCGTGACCCCATAGACTGTAGCCCGCCAGGCTCCTCCCTCCATGGGATTCTCCAGGCAAGAATACTGGAGTGGGTTGCCATTTCCTTCTCCAGGGGATCTTCCCAACCCAGGGATTGAACCTGTGTTTCCTGCTTGGCAGGTGGATTCTTTACCACTGAGCCACCAGGGAAGGGTGGTAATGGCCTAAAAATAAGGGTGGAGTGTCATCATAATCAAATGGGATGTTTTTACCCTGCCATTATAACCCCAAGACACTGTGGCCCCCATTCCTCTCCAAGGACACCATGACTCTTATTCTGAAATTATCAGGTCCTTTTTGCTCTCACATTGGGGTAGCTGGAAGGACTGGGGAACAAAATTGAATCAGATGCTCAGAACTGCATCACAGCATAATACCCCAATCCTAGACACTAGGTTGATCCTGAAATGTCTGGGACAGGTAATAGGGAGTGAGAGGGAAGCTAATAATTTTCCTGTGGATTAACTAAGAAATTGGAGAAGGAAATGGCAACCCACTCCAGTATTCCTGCCTGGAAAACACCATGAACAGAGGAGCCTAGAGGGCTACAGTCCATGGAGTCAAAAAGAGTCAAACTAGACTGAGTAACTAAACAAACTAAGAAGTAAACATAAATCATTTCTCTTTTTTAAAATTATGATTAATTGTTTTGATAATACCTTGATTGCAATATAATTTACATGCTGTGATTTTCACCATTTTAAAGAAGAAATTCATGGATTTTCATTACAATTAATTTTTAACAGCATTATTGAGGTATAAGTCACATAACATATAATTTACCCATTTAATGTGCAATTCAGTGGCTTTTAATGTATTCACAGAGTTGTGCAACTTACTGTGGGCATTTTAGAACATTTTCATCACCCTAAAAGAAATACCTTAGCCATCACTTTTCAATATAATTAACTTTTAATGATAGACGTTATCAAACAAAACTGATAAGTTAAAACACGGCGAAGTTCTATATGACCAAAATAATAACTCTCATTGAATACTGGAAAAAATATTGCCTGAGGAAAATAACTGAACTTTTCAGAATTAATCAACAAAAGTATATTTAATAAAATCTAAAGCTTTATTGGCTGAAAAATTGATTTAAAAAAATCTTATCTTGAGAACATTAAGAGCTGGGAGATTTGACCCAAGGGATAAAAATTTCTTTTTTAAAAAAATGATGTTTTTGAAAATTATATTTTTACAAAATATTAATAAAATGTGATAAGGCCAAAACAAACCTGATTATTGACTCAAATCCTCATTATAGCATTTACTCAGAAAATAATTGATCTCAGTGAAAATAATTTCAATATATTAAAAATGAGAGTAAAATATATTGGAAATGATCTGATTATGCTTATAGAAAACTGATTCAGGAGTTAAATTAGTTTAATATAGTTTGATCTAAATTACTTTCTTTTTTAAAAAAGAGACTGTACAAAGGATATATTGTACAGCACAGGGAATACAACCAGTGGTTTATAATATAAATGGGGTATAATATACAAAAATCTTAAATCACTACATTGTACACCTGAAACTAATATAATATTTGTAAATCTACTATTTATTCAGCCAAATCTACTATACCTCAATTCTAAAAATAAAATCCAGCACACAGAATGTTTGAGTATCGTTTCAGGGGGTTAACAGGTATAAAATTCAAAATGTGAGAAATGGTGATATGTTAATAGGAGGTATATATGTAAGTTGAAAATCCAGTTCATTGGACAGCTAGAGGACTTTTCCAAATGTAGTCGATAATATCTTGTTTGCTCTCTTTCTCATGACCTCAACTTGTTTTTGTGACAGGACCTCAAGGGAGAGAAGGGAGACCTGGGAGCCATGGGACAGTCCGGACCCCCTGGACCCTCTGTAGGTCACTTAGAATCATATTGTTCCCTTGAAACTAAAAGTAGAAACTTGGAGCATATTTTGATGTATGACCTACCTTTAAGGCTTAATATTAGCTAAAGCGTGATAGCATTTTACTGCAGGGATCATAAATACTAGAATTATCTTATGGCCGCTTCTAGCTGAAATCCCTGCACTGTTTTATATGCACCCTCTGTCACCCATCTTGTGATTTATCTTCAGCATCTGATTCTATAGCATCTGTTTTTAACTTGATATTCATAAATAAAATGTCTCACTTAGATAACCCATCATTTCAAAAATTTTAATGGAAGGGAAAAGTTAATAAAAATCGATGTAAGTCAAAGATCAGTAATTTACAAAACTTGACCTAACTCTCATTGATTCAGGGGCCACCTGGAGAATCTTATGGATCAGAAAAAGGTGCTCCTGGAGAACCAGGCCCACAGGTGAGTTTGGAAATCAGTGTCGTGTGCAGCCTAAATTAATGGAACCCAGGTCTTCTACATTGCAGGTGGATTCATCTGGGCCACCAGGGAAGCCCCAAATTAGTCAGTACTCAGGACTTTATAGGTGGCAAGTATAAGATGCTTAGGGCTTCCCAGGTGGCGCTAGTGGCAAAGAACCTGCCTGCCAACACAGGAGACATGAGACTCCCTGGGCCAGGAAGATCCCCTGGAGGAGGGCATGGCAACCCACTCCATCATTCTTGCCTGGAGAATCCCCATGGACAGAAGAGCCTGGTGGGCTGCAGTCCATGGAGTCACAAGGAGTCGCACAGGACTGAAATGACTTAGCCCATAGTACCCAGCATGCAGCACTCTCATTGTTTAAAAGCTAAAAATCATACACTGGGAAAAGTATATTTTTTCTAAGAAAAATATTCAACTAATGTTGTTTTTAATTTTATGATGGAAGGTAAGTACCATAATAGTTAATCCCATAATAGTTAAACAGCTCTGTCTCTTTAAACACTGTAAAATTCCTTTTATATGTATATTTAGATATAGACACGTCTGCAGTTCAAGGAGTTGCCAACATTGCAAATAAATACATTGACTGTGAACGCCTCTCTCTGAATTTTCCTGCTTACTTCTCTGCTCAGCGCTTCCCTGATTTTCTTTCTAAGCTTGGATGGCTAACTTTAGTTTAGCCAGGACATGGAAACAACATGTGTCCATTGACAGATGAATGGATAAAGAAGATGTGGTACATATATACAATGGAATACTGTATGTGTGCAAAGTTGCTTCAGTCATATCTAACTCTTGCCTGGAGAATCCCATGACCTTCCCTAACTTCCCAATCTCACTGGCTTCTGCCTTTCCTGGCAGAAGAAGGTCATCGTCAGTTCTGCAATTAATAGCTTTTCCTTCTAATAACTGAAGGAAACCTCAGTTAGGCTTTCTTGCCTAAGATCAAGAGATTGTATCATTTAAGTTTTTCGTGTTTATTAAAGTATCCATAAGTTACATGTTTTTCTTTTGTTTTTGTTTTAGGGAAAGCCTGGAAAAGATGGTGCCCCTGGTTTCCCTGGCACTGAGGTAAAGTCATGAAGTCATGACTTGGTCCATTGAAGTAATGAAAGTCAGTCGTATTAGACCAAGAAGGGTTTTTGAGAGTCAATCATGGTGGGCTACAGTCCGTGGGGCTGCAGATATGGAAACAACTGAGTGGCTGAGTACGCATGCACCTTTAGTGTTACGCCCTCTCTGTGGAGAGAGGTCATCTGAACACTCTTCCCCGCCCCCCCAACCCCACCAAAAGGAGTTTAAAGCATTTTGCTTGCTACAGAAGAAATTGATTATCAGTGTGTCTTCTGATCTCTTCACTTTGCTCTTCTCTTAGGGAGCCAAAGGAGACAGGGGTTTCCCTGGGTTAAGGGGTGAAGATGGCATTAAGGTAATTCCCTTCCTGACATCTGCTTTCAGCTTTTATTATTGGTTGGGTTTTCTCACCATTTTCCTCCCCACATCCTGAAACTCAATGCAAGGAGCTGCAGTCAGAGTTCAATAAAATACCTCAGCATATTTGTTAGGAAGAAAGGAGAGCTGTGGCGGCTTTATTTAAACACTTGAAGGGAAAGATGTTAAACCTGTTCTGTGTAGTGGAAGCTGGCTTAGGACCAGTGGGATTTTAGCTTCCCATGAGAAAGGAGTTGGAAGGGACCTGTAATTGGAGGAAGTATCAGCTCATCGGAGGTCAAGCATGGTCTGAACCCTGTGAGTCTCAACCTGGGTCACGATGAACTGAATGGTCATCATTGGTGAACTGTGGACTGTGTTTCACATCAACTTATTTCTACAATTGCCTACAACCCATGGCCTGGCTTCCCTGTGCCTCTAGTCCAGGTGCGAACAGGGAGAGCATGCAAGGATGCAAGCATCCTTTGAAGGGAGTGATGTGGAGGAAACCTAGAGAACAAGAGCCACTTCTTCCAGACCTTATAGATAAGATTTCTGCCTGAGATATGGCCCTCCAGGAAAATAATCAAAAGTCAATATCCCTTTCGTGCTAATTTGACTTGTACGTTTCATAGAAATGATATCAGTTTTAGCATAGATTTGTTTAACTATGCTTTTTGATTTCTAAGTATACCTAACATGTAAATACTTTTGATTAGTGTGCTCATAATTTGTAACTGTCTTTCTATACAGGGGTGGAAAGGAAACTCTGGCCCTCCAGGATTTCGTGGTCCAGTAAGTGTAATGAAGGACAATATTAACGTTATGCTTGATCAAGTCTTTCCAAATATCAAGGAAATTTTGAATCAGTGTCCCTTATTAACTGCTATGATAGAGATTATAGTATTTACCTTTTTATCAATTTAGGGCCAAAAAAATAGCTGTTGTCATTATTTGTCCATTCAGTAATGGACAAATATTTTTATCTGGTCCTACTTGGTCCCTGGAATGTACTAGCAATGCCCATCCTGGGCTGCAGAGAAGAAAAAGCCTTTGTCTAAACAGGCCTGGCCTAAGATCATCCTGCACCTTTGAGTAGCATAGGAAGGCAGCAGTGAAGGACAGGTCAGGTCCTGGGGGTGTGGGAGAAGGACTTCACCTTCTGGGCCCTGTTATGACAGCCCTGAACTATGAGGCAGCAGCAGCTCAACTGTGGGTTGAATTCAGGGCCTGCAAAACCCAGTGACCGCAGCCCAAGCTTCCTTGGTGGCTCAGATGGTAAAGAATCCACCTGCAATGCAGGAGACCTGGATTTGATCCCCAGATCAGGAAGATCCCCTAAAGAAGGGAACGACAACCCATTCCAGTGTTCTTGCCTGGAGAAATCCGTGGACAGACGAGCCTGGTGGGCTATCTTCCATATGTTGCAGAGTCAGACATGACTCAGCAACTAACACTTTCACTTTTAAGCTCCTTAGAGGCAGGTGATCCTCCTTCTCGAGTGGACATGGATTTGATGTCCGTCAGCTCCTGGCAACAGGGTGGCCACGCTGTATATAGTGACTCTGTAGCTTGAGGAGATGAGTGTGAATGGGACCCAGGCTCTGAGTTCCGGTACCTTCTTTTGCTGCCTCAAATGACGGTGGTTCTCACGTTCAGAGTGCAGAGCAGAACTCCCATTTAAGACCTGCAGGTGTGACAAAAAGCTCCCTGGTGGCAGAGGAGTCACTGGGGGAGTGTGTTTGTGTCCTCCTACAAATGCAGTTCCCAGACCCCCCAGGCCAAGTAAGTTAACTCAGTAACTGAAGGAGGGTCCCAGAAATCAGCTTCTTTACCTTGCAAGCAAATGATTCAGATGACAATCCCAAGATCCTTTTAAGGGGTTGCTGGGAAGATGAAAGGCTATTTTGTGAAAGTACTTTGCCAATACTTGGCAGATACATACATATCTTGATGGATTTTATGATGGAGGAGTTTATTGCACTGTTACTACTATTATTATTATGAATTCTTTTTTTTTACTTTATGCATACAGTTTTAACTACAAAGTTCTTGTTATAGTTCTTTAAACAAATCAGTAAACTAATTGGCCCCATGAAACATATGAAAAAAGTTTTTTTAAACTTTTATATTTCCATCTTTTTTTTTAATGCTCAATTCCACATAGTTTTGCAGCTACTACTGACTTCAGAGAAAGTTTTGCTTTGGAAGAAGATGGTTAAGGAAATGAGCAGAAGGTCCATTGATCACTTCAGAAATACTAATAATCCTCAGCCCTTGGACTAAGGAAACATTTGTCTGAAGATCAATGCTGTCCTGAAATTTAGAGAAACAATGAAGTATTTTTTTGATGTATACATCCCAACGTACTTTGAAATAAATTTAGTCCACAGGACAAGCATTAAATATTTTCATTTAAAAATGAAATAGAATAAAAAATATCAGAGTTGATCATATGTTGTAAGAAGTTACTCTTTTGTAAAACTTTAATTTCTATATACATACTCACACATATATAGATATGTATATATATATTTAAGAGTGTGTATATGATTTGGGCTACATCATAAAATGTATTTCTAAATGAAAGCCCATGAAATATCCACTGTCATGATACCAGGTTAACTTTTAAATTTATCCATCCCATAAAACTGCCATGTTTTTCTAACACATAAGCCTGTGAATTCAGGAAAACAAGGAAAGTATCATTTTAGTCAAAAAATATGAAATTGAAGTAATTGTATTTGGTGAGTTACCATAAATAGCTATCTTTTTTTTTTTCAATTTCATTTTCCTTTAAGACAGAATATTATGACGCATACCAGGAAAAAGGAGATGAAGGAATTCCAGGCCTACCAGGGCCCAAGGGAGCTCGTGGCCCGCAGGGTGAGAATAATTTTCTTCCTGAAGCATTTGCTGATCATCGTGTGTCTTTCATTCATGGCAAAATGTGTTTCTAGACCTAGAATTTGCAAGAGGAAAGGAGCAGTCTCCTAATGTTCATAGGTGATGGTATTTTTTGATGTTTCCTAATTTTCATATTTTCCTAAAAAAATCCCTTAGGTGGTATACAGCAGACAGTAACTGCTTATCTTTATGCATAATTAAATATCTTTAAACATAACATTCATATCTGATAGGAAGACATTAACATAGCCAGAGGGCAGGGAGAGGGAGTGTCCAAAACCAGCAGTCCCAGAGGGATTACAGAAGAGAAAATGCAGCCCCAAACAGCTCTCATTTGAGCAAATCTACACAAATAGGGACAAGAAGGGACTGAAGCCCTTGGTTCCTGATTTCCAGGACCATGAATTAAAGTCACATTGACTTATATTCTGTCCCTTTTGATGGGTTGAGATAATCTTGGCTAATAAGCTCTTATATCTCACTGCACATTGAAATCCCCAAGAACTGCTGAATAAGAACCATGTCCCCATTTCTTCCCCATGATTCTGATGTAATTGCCTGGAGGAGGGCCCTGGATACTGGCAGGTCATAGAAGCTCCTTAGATTAATTCTAATGTGTAGCAGGCTTGAGAACCACTGATCCAGGAAAATGATTGATATAAATAAGATTTCAAAGGAGAATTTTATTTAAATGTATAAAATTCTCATTGTTTTAAACAAATGGACAGATAATTATTAGACAAAGGTTTTAAAAAATCTGATACGCTCACTACAAGTTACTAATATACGTCAAAGAGTTAGAACCCTACTCGGTGTTGTAGCTATAAGTGGTCTGAGATGGATCCAGGCCAAACTTGAGGTTGTTGACAATTTCAGCTATTTGATCTTCTGGCCTCTGAATCATCCCAGCAAAGCACTAAACACAGAACAGCTCTTAGGAAATGTCTGTGAGTTATCTGAGGATGATAAAGCACTATAGTTTACTTAAAAAAAAAAAGTATAGTTGATCTGCAATATTATATTGGTTTAAGGTGTACAACATAGTGATTCAATACTTTTGTAGGTTATACTCCATGTAAAGTTATTAAAAACTAAGGGCTGTATTTCCCTGTGCTATACAATATGTCCTTATTGTTTATTTATTTTATACATAGTAGTTCATGTCCCTTAATGCCCTACTTCGCCCCCTCCCTGTTTTTGAGTGTTAGACATCTAAGATGAACTTAGTTTCTTCTTCGCAGTTTGTCTAAATGACTGAACTTTTCTCACACTTACTTATGTGAGAGTACAGACAAAGTATGAAAAACGTATTGGTAATTATCATTATATTGCCATCTAAGATTTCAATAACGGAAGGAGGGGATATTTCTATCTTTGTGAACAATTACTGTTATGTGTCCTCAGGTCCCAGTGGTCCCCCTGGAGCCCCTGGAAGTCCTGGTATGTACATGTTTCTCAGATACCAATACAAATACTATCAAAAGGAAAACATGCTGCTTTCTAATGAGTTTGCATTATTTGCATAAGAGTGATGTTTCATTAATTGATATACAAGTGTTTCCAACTTCTTCATCATTAACTTTGGGACCTTCAGAGGAAAAGGGAGGAAAGCTGACACAAAGTGACACAGAAATGCTCTCTTTCACTTCTCAGTAGTTTTAACTACTGCTGAGCTGCCCAGGTAGCACTAGTGGTAAAGAACCCGCCTGCCAACACAGGAGACGTGAGAGACGCCGGTTCAGTTCCTGGGTGGGTAAGATCCCCTGGAGCAGGGCATGGCAACCCACTCCAGTATTCTTCCCTGCAGAATTCCATGGACAGAGGAGCCTGGCGGGCTATAGTCCACACGACTGCAGAGTCAGACACAACTGAAGAGACTTAGCACGCATGCATTTTTAACTGTCAGGCAGTAACTTTGGTGTGGGAGCAGGAGGCTTGAAACTCAGAAAAAGGCACAGAGAAAGAAAAACATTAATTTCGTGGCAATTAGGTTGGTTAAGGTGATAGTTTTCATAATGTGTCACAAGTTGCCTAAGGAGACATAGATTACAGTTTTTATATTTTAACATATATTGTTTGTGGTACATACACAATTCTGTAAAGTGTAAAAATATTCATGAGTCATTAGAGTGGTTGCCTCTTGAAAGAGGAAGAAGAATAGGGTCAAGGATGGTTAGTTAAGGATTAACTACAGTGGCCTCAGTTTTAACTGTCATTCTGTAATGGGCCATCTTGTCAAAAGGAAACAAAACAAGAACAGAATAGCAAAGATTTGATAAAGCCTTGCATTGATTATATTTCTTTTTTTTTTCTATACTATGCTGTATATTTTAAAAATAATTTTGAAAATGAATTAAGACAAAGAGAGTGAAGGACTATATGTACATTATGATTTTATTGTAAAAGAAAAGAAAAAATGTATACATATTATGTGTACTTGCATATACATGGAAAAATATATAACAAACTCTTAACAGCAGGTATTTCTTGAAGGTGAAATGATGCAAATGGAGATTTTAGAGGTCCGACCAAATATTAAGAAAGAGCTCCTTCCAGTAGTCTTCCCAGGTGGCTCAGTGGTAAAGAATCTGCCTGGAATGCAGGAGACACAGCAGACGTGGGTTTGATCCCTGGGTCAGGAGGATCCCCTGGAACAGGAAGTGGCAACCCACTCTACTATTCTTACCTGGAGAATTCCATAGATAAACGAGGCTGGTGGGCTACAGTCCATAGGATGGCAAAGAGTCAGACACAACTGAAGCTATTTAGCAAGCAGCGCACAAGACAATTGGCAGAAATAAACTTCAAACGGGCTTCCCTGGTGGCTCAGTAGTAAAGAATCCTCCTGCCAATGCAGTAGATGTGGGTTCTATCCCTGGATCAGGAAGATCCCCTGGAGAAGGAAATGGTAACCCACTCCATTATTCTTGCCTGGGAAATCCCATGGACAGAGAGCTATAGTCTGTGGGCTATAGTCCATGGGGTTGCAAAAGAGTTGGACATGACTTAGCAACTAAACAACAACAACAAAAGTTCAATTACAGTTTTCTCTTTCTTATTTGAGACACTGAAAGATAGGCATCTTCTAGTCTCTAAAAACAAAATTACAAAATATTTAGCATGTATTGAGTAATTTCTTCTGAAATCCGTTTGAATCAAGAGATTACAGTGAATCCCAACTTGTTTCATTCCCTTGTAATAAAGCACATAAGTTACCTTGTGGGAATGGAGTGGTCTGAGCTCTGCTGTATTGTGGTGGTTGAACCAGGTCACAGGTGAGGCAGAGAAGAAAATTCACTTTGTTTCATATGCTCTATATACTTTTCGATTGTACAACGTTTACAAGACTATCTCCCTTTTGCAATTGAAATGCATATGTTAATCAGGGGGAACTTTTTAAGTACAATAAATGATTATTTTTTCCAAGGGTCATCAAGGCCTGGCCTCCAAGGAGCCCCTGGAGTACCCGGTGTGAAAGGAAGTAAAGGGGAGCAAGGGCCCCCAGGAAAGACTGCAGCAGGGCTTCCGGGGTCCCCCGGCTGTCCTGGTTCTCCAGGTCCTATGGGGTTCCCAGGACCTCCAGGCCCACCAGGTAAAGATGCTTCATGGCGCCCTTCTGTGCACGATACCCAATGACAGAGGTGTGCCCATGGGGGCAATGAGCCTTACATGCAGCTTGGCCATCCGTGTGGATCTTAGGTGTTATCTTTCCACTGGTGTTTCATTTTATTAGCTGCCTGTAAAAGCGTGACTGCTTGGCAAGATCAGCCCAGCAGTAGCCCGAAGACAGAGAGAGAGGCAGGGACAGAGGAGTGGAGCAGAGAAGGAGTGACTGTTATCACGTTGGCCTAGGCCAAGTGCAACGTCTTATTCAGTTCCTGGAGACTATCTTCCAAGAAGCTGTATAACTTCGTCTCAGGATACACTTTTCCTGGGGACCAAGAGGCAAAAGTTTATCTAGGGATAGGACTAACACCCTACCACCATCACACACACACACACACACACACACACACACACACACACACACACTTCCAGACCCTGTTTCCATGGCTTCCAGGCCATCCCATGCCTTGGCATCAGCAGGAAAGCTCCAGAGCAGGAAACTATAGGTGAGCAACGTGAACCGAGGCAAGATGCTGCCAAGTAGAGTGGATCAGAAACCTCAGAGCTGCCGCCCAGAGGATGTGAAATGGTACCTGGAGGTTCTGATGAAGTTGTCCTTTTCTCCCCATCCTATGACAGAGCCACTTCACAAAATGTGTTGGCTGATAGGAGTCTAGAACCTCAAGAACATACACATCACTCCATGTATTTTAAAATGCCTTTCCTGGCAGGTACCTAGGAGGTCTTGTTTTATACTCAGCCCTCCTACTAGCCTTAAGAATCTTCCAGAGATCTTTTTAAGAAAGGAGGAATCATTATTTATAGACAATATTATTAAAATGTAAAAATTAAGAAAATAATCTGGAAACCTTAATAAAGAAATTCAGTTAAGTACCTAGTTATATGAACAATATTAAAAAATAAATAAAAGGAGTTCCCTGGTGGTCTAGTGGTTAGGACTTGACGCTTTTACTGCCGTGGCCCAGATTCAATCCCTGGTCAGGAGAACTAAGATCTGAGAAGCTGAACGGTCTAAATAAATAATAAATAAAAGCTTTCCTCTAGGCTAACAACCATCTAAGAAATTATCCTACTAATAGACATAATGTCTAAGAACAAATCTGTTAAGGAGTGAATCTATGTGGAAAACAAAGCAAAACTAAACTAAAATGCTTCCCTATATGTCAGGGCTCTTAGCCCTCTGGGTTTTTTTCCCAAATGTAGGTTTTGTGTCCTCATTTTATTTCTGACAAGCCTGATGTGCATAACTCCTGAAGCTCAGGAATGTTTGAGTCAGAATCTGGAACCCGGGGCACCTGCAATAGAACTGCATCCTTATTAAAAAAAAAAAAAAATCGTGTGTGTGATGTGAAAGGAAAGCTGGTCAGTCTTTTCAGTTGCAGATAACCTTCACAAGATTCAACTTGCAAAACAGAGATGGGGAAATGCATATAAAATAAAGACATTACTAAAACACTTGCTAATTGAAAAAAATACTTAAATAAAAAGTTAGCTTTGGTGTTGTCTCTTTGCAGGTGGTATTGTTTTTCGCGAAGGTCCACCTGGAGTCGGTGGACTTCCAGGCCATATAGGGTCTCCAGGTATCCCAGGAGTCGGTGGACCCAAAGGTTAGTTCAGTTGGTGATGTTCGATCAGAATGAGTCATTCTCATCACCTTCATCATCACTTATTTTATACTTCCCAGAGACAGTGATCCCAAATAGCAGACAGTCACAGATGGCTTCTTTTCCAAAAGGATTACCTAATAGTATTTATTTCTCTGGAAATCAATCATTTATTTAGCACCTGTGCAATAAATCATTGGCTGTTCCTAGCATGTGAGTTTTATCCTGCACTCAAGGAGAGAAAAACTGAGATAGTAAATGTTTGTTACTGGGCTCTTCGGATTTCCTTTCTATAATGCAAAAAAAAAAAAAAAAGCTCAGATATGATAAGCAGATATAATAGATGAATTATTTTTATGAATATACATGTCCTAGATATGTATGAATGCATACATAATTTTCACTACATTAAAAAAATTTGGATGTAATAAATGATCATGTGGTTGGAATTTTCAGTCCTTTCTGAGGACTCGGGTTTGTGAGTGGGATTTTGAGTGATGCAAGTGTGTTCTCATTGCAGGGGAGCCAGGCCTCTTGTGTACACAGTGTCCTTGTATCCCAGGGTCTCCAGGCCCCCCTGGATTTCCAGGCTTAGAAGGCGAAAAAGGATTCCAAGGTAGGACAGTTTACACCCAAGTGTTTTTGCAAGTACCAGAAGGCTCTGCTCACTGGACAGAAAAAAAAATACATCAGATTGCTCAATGTCAGGATGTGGTCTATGTGAATTTGGAGGGAAACCTTCAAAAACACACTCTGTTAACATAAAGAAAGCCAAAAACCCCATAAAACATGGCATTTCCCTCTATTGCATTTTAGTTGCTGACTACCTGAGACAAGCCTGAGTGGAAAGGATGGGGCAAAGAACAGGGGAAGTATTTTTCTGCAGCTTCTATTTAGTACCCAAGTCTCTGGGGGAAAGTGGTGAAAAACCAAAAGGAAAGGAGGAGAGAAGGAACAGAAGGAAAGCTATCGTAGTTTTCCTACATCCCCAGACTCATCTCTGACCCAAGGCTTGAGATGCAGGTGGGCAGCTCATTGCTGCTGCCCAACCAGTTGTATTGCTATATTTTCCTTGGTTTCCTTACGTTTGAGGAACTACAGCTATAGCTTAAAGAAGATGCATAAATGGTAAAACTGTTTTAATTACTATAAAAGAATTCTCCTGACTCAAATCTTGCATGAAATAAAATATGAATAAACATTTGTTAATAAACTGACCTTAGATCCATCCAAAAGACCCTCTAAAGGGATCCTCTTTACCGAAATATTTAAATACCCAGAGGAACTATACAGTTGTACAGCAAAACGCAATTTAGCAACAGATAGCCAGAGCCTCAGAAAGGTTTTCCTCTTTGGACCTGGAGGTACACTTTTAGGAATTTATTGTAGAGGGAATTATTGGTTAAGTTTGCAGAACTAAATATGGGGTATTTATCATAGGACTGCTTACAACAGCTAAAATTGAGTAAAACAATTCAAATGTCTGAAAATAGAGACTTCCCTGGTGGTCCAGTGGTTATGACTTTGACTTCCAATTTAGGGGGTGAGTTCGATTCCTGGTCCAGGAGATAAGATCCCACATGTATCTCAGGCAAAGAAGCCAAACATAAAACAGAAACAATATTGTAACAAATTCAATAAAGACTTTAAAAATGGTCCATGTCAAAAAAATCTTAAAATAAATGTCTAAAAATAGCTGTTTGCTGAATAAATGATCTGGCAACCCACTCCAGTATTCTTGCCTGGAGAATCCCATGGACAGAGGAGACTGGTGGGCTGCAGTCCATGGGGTCGCAAGAGTTGGACACAACTGAGCAACTAAACACACGTGCACATGCACATGCACACCCACACAATAAGCTACAGCCATTTAAAGTGAAGCTATAAATCCATATTTATTGACATATGCATAGTATGACACCAAAAAAGTATATTATGAACTCCTATGCACTTATGGATATAAAATTTATGAGTAACACACATGAAAATTTTAGTGAATATTATCTTCTGGTGGTAGATTTATGCACGATTCTTATTCTCTTTCAGTATAATTTTTTTACCATGAATATCCATTACTTTTATCATTAGAAAAAAATTAATGTATTCCTTAAAATTATAAAGACAAGAATTTTAGGAAGCTAAAATTTGAGTACTTATTTTGAACATTAACTCTTTTTCCAGGTTTTTAACTTCCATTGTCATCCTCCACTGTGTTTTTTAAGATAGAAATTTTCTTTCTTCGAAGAAAACACCCTATTTTCCTCACACACTGCATTACCCTGGCTACTCCAAGTTTGTGTTCAATGACTGCTTAATAATTTACTGCTTTGCAGGAGAACCAGGGGCAGCTGGCATTAAAGGAAGCCCAGGGTCCCCAGGAAGTGCTGGTCTTCCAGGATTTCCAGTAAGATTTCATAGTTTTGAAGCTTTATTTAGGTTCAATTTGGAGCACTCTGGAGATAATGGTTGCTGTCCATGTAAGTTGTCAGTTTGGTGCCTCAGAAAGAGGCTTACTTAATAGTAAAGCACTTTGATACTTTTGGATTGAATGAATGAATGATGTGTGAATGAATAAGTGAATTCATGAATTTAGCATCATTTCAAATGGTATCTGAGACAGAAAGTAGATCAGTGGTTACCTGAGGCTGAGATTGGGAACAGGGATGGACAGCAAGTAGATCTGAGGGAATTTGGAGGGGTAATAGAAATGTTTTAACACTGGATTGTGGCGATCGCAGCTCAATGTGTAAATTTACTAAAAATCATTGAGTTGTAGTCTTACAAAGGATTCATTTTATGATCTTTAAATTATATGTCAATATAATTGTTAACAAATTAAAATCAGAAAGTTATATTTGGATAAATGCATTTAAATCAATTTATCCATGGATATATATTTTGGGGCTTCCCTGGTGACTGAGACAGTGAAAGAATCTGCCTGCAATGTAGGAGACCTGGGTTTGATCCCTGGGTCAGGTAAATCCTCAATAAAATTGTTAAAAATTTAAAACCAGAAAGTAATATTTGGATAAATGTATTTGAATCCAATTATCCGTGGGTACATATTAAAATTTACCAGTATTCAAACATAATTTGACTTATGATAATGGTGGCATCATATTGAATTATATTATTATAGACGTTGCATTGAATTATACTAACTGAATTTTTTTATAGTTTTGGAAGTACAAATAAAGCCAAAAACCTTGACATACTTGTGGGTCAAAGAAAGTGTCTGGAAAATAATTTATGTTCATTACAATTGAAAAGTTCTTACTGACATTTTTTTAAGATTGATAAGAACAACTGTACCCAATGCAATGGAGACATTTCTGTACTACCCTAGGGATTCCCAGGTGCTCAGGGTCAGCCAGGACTTAAAGGAGAAAAAGGTGAAACACCTCGGCCAGAGGGAGAAGTGGGTGCCCCAGGGGATCCAGGACTCCAAGGACATCCTGGAAGAAAGGGCTTGGATGGCATTCCTGGAACTCCGGGAGTGAAAGGATTACCAGGACCTAAAGGAGAACCGGTTGGTACCCAGCAACTTTTTCCAAATTACCTTCCTTCTGAATGAAGGGCTCTAAAGTTAAGACATCAGCTGGTCTCGTTTCAAAAAATTATTGGTCGTTCAGCACAGTTCATCCCTCAAACCAGAACAAATATTTATAGTATTTTGACAAAATAAATATGTAGCACTCAATATCTTTTTTTCTCAATGATTTTTCAGCCCAAATAAAATTCCACATTGACAATGATCTTGTCTCATACACAAGTAATAATTCCACATTTGTATCAAATGAGTTTATAAGGAAGTTCAGAAAATGATTAGTAACAGAAAATTTTAGTCAGTATTTTGGGGACATTGTTCATTCTTTTAAGTAAAAATAAATGCCGAAAGGACAAAATATTAATGTAGTCAAAAAAATCTAAAGTGTTGTCATTTACAGTATTTAAGCTTGTATAAATCCTGTCTTTTCATGTACAGAATCTCTCACATGTTCAAGTGAGAAGTTCTTACTGACCTTTATTTTTAAATGTCAATGAGGCAGAGGCTGACCACTTATCACATCTATTCGAGAGGTTCACAAGGCATGCTACCCAGCGTGTCCAAGGCTTATCAGTGTCATCCAATCAAAAGTGTTCTACCTTGAACAGGGAAACTTGGAAACAATTTAAAGCTTCATTCACAAACCCTTTAATATGAGAATATGAATTGACTCCCCAAATGTAGAAATGATATGCAATCTTTCCTACATCTTTTTGTGTAAAAAACCCTCTTTGGCCAGAGCAGCTAGTAGTGTCAATGTTTCAGATTCATCTTTGGCAAACTGCCAGCTGTCCCTCCAAGGAGGTAGTTATGCTTAAAAAGGGCTGGAGTACAGAATTCTTTTGTTCTAGTATTAATACAGTCCATGAAAGTGAAAGTTATAGTCACTCATTCGTGTCTGACTCTTTGCGACCCCATAGACTGTAGCCTGCCAGGCTCCTCTGTCCATGGAATTCTCCAGGCAAGAATACTGGAGTGGGTTGGCGTTCCCTTCTCTAAGGGATCTTCCCTTCCTGAGGATCAAACCTGGGTCTCCTGCACTGCAGCCAGATTATTTATCATCTGAGCCACCAGGGAAGCCCAATACAGTCCATATGATACTCTTATTTGCCTCTCCCTATTTTTTTTATTAGTTCTTATTATGTCCCAGAAAATAAGGGAGTATCAAGGAGCTGTTTTGAGTCTTACACCCTGCCGTCATAAAAGAGGGACATTGAACAATGAAAGTGGTGCAGAGGGTAAAGAATCTGCCTGCAATGTGGGAGACCTGGGTTTGATCCCTGGGTCAGGAAGATCCCCTGTGGAAGGGAATGGTTTCCCACTCCATTATTCCTGCCTGGAGAATCGCATGGACAGAGGAGCCTGGCAGGTTACAGTCCATGGGGTCGCAAAGATTCAGACACAACTGAGTGACTAACACTTTCACTTTCACTTGGGGAGAAAGAGGAACTTCGGTTATTTTGTCAAATTCAACTTTAAAAGATACGACTCATTTTCAAAGCTAGAGATGATGAAATTAACAACAACAACAAAGGATTTAAGAAAAAATACAGACTCAATATCTCCTCTGTAATGAAGATACCTGGTGAAAACCAATCAAATGATGATTTGTTGTACTGGGTTTATTTTAGAAATGTGACATTAACATGAATGTCAACTCTGATGCCATTTGCATCGTTGGCCAATTTGAGCTGAGTTTTCTGGGCTGTTACATGCATAGCATCGCATTGTAGGACATCTCAAGTGGGACTTGAGAGAGTTAATGACATGTTGCTGGATCCCAAAAGGCAGGAAACAACAGACATCATTCAGTGCTTGTTTTAGAAACAATGCCTTCAATAACAACTGCCTTTTAATTCAGGATCTTCTCAATGATGACCTAACTGGTATTCATATTCATGTGAGATTATGTAAGGAGATACTGGATGAATCACTATCCAAACATATTCCTATTGATACAGGCCCTGAGCGGTGAGAAGGGGGACCCAGGTCTTCCAGGGGATCCTGGTATCCCTGGGTCCCCAGGACCCATAGGACCGGCTGGACCATCAGACTATGGACCACAGGGAGAGCCTGGTCCAAAGGGAGCCCAAGGACTTCCTGGAGCCCCTGGACCACCTGGAGAAGCCGGTTGGTTAGTTTTCTTTCCAGTCCTGTTTTCCTGTGGAGTGGGTTGATGGTTCCTAGAGCTAGACGGAATGTAACTACTCCAAGACTAATGAATATATAGAAACTTACTTCTAATAAGAAGACTGTGTCGACTTGTAGACTCTGGGAAAGAACACGGAGGCTGTGGTAGAAAACAATGTTACCGAGCAACGCTACTGGGCAACGCAGCTGAAATTTCCTAGGAATAGTCTATATCCATTCCTGATATAGATAAATGGAATGAATAGATCCTAAGAGATGAGTGGAAGTCAGTTATGACAAAAAAGGGGGAGGCAGAAACCTGTAGAATTGACCTTGAGAAGCCGCTTCCTAGCCCCAGGGCCCACTCATGTTATTGCAATTTGTTATTTTTGATCCATAACCTTATAAATGGTTTATGAATAAAACTTCAAAATATCTAAGGCAAATGAAGAAAAGTTGTATTGACAATAGTCATAAAGTGCCATTGACTTTGGGATCTATGTATACTGAACATAGCTGCAGCATTCAGGAGGGATTGGACCCTCATGTTCACCTGTGGTGGAAAACATGGCTGAAAAGGAGAATTTCCTGTTACTGACAGTGTTAAGTAATGCTGCATTGGTAATTTTTTTACTTCTAAAATCACTTTAGTGATTCAATACCAGTGGTCTCCAGATCTTTTTATAGAATTCCTCACCAGGAATAAAATTTTGAATGCAGTATCCCCTGTATTACTCGCATACATTTATATATACATTCCTTGAACAATACTATATGGGAGTCAGGGGCACCAACTCTACACGAGTATAACTTAGAGTCAGGTTTTCTGTGTGCAGCTCCTCCCTATCTGTGTATTCCAACCTAGCCTGTCATGTAGTACTCTAATATTTACTATTGAAAAAATCTGCCAATAAGTGGGCCCTTGCAGTTCAAACCTATGTTGTTCAAGGGTCAAAAGTACATTATAAATTGCATGCATGCATTTCTGTCCATACACATATGTAAAGCTTATTTTCTGGTTATATGCTTATATGAGCTGCATGAGTATTTTTTTCTGCACCTTACTTTAAGGCTGATATTCTAATCCAAAGATTGGCACATTATAGCAGACCACAGTCTAAATCCAGCCCACCGCCTACTTATGTACAGTCTACAAGCTAAGAGTGGTTTTTATATTTTCAATTTATTGGAAAAATTTTTTTGAATAATATTTTGTGACATGTGAAAATTACAGGCAATACAATAGACACTAAAAGTTGTATTTCCTATTAAGTTTTATTGGCACACAGATTGTTCCTCACTATTCTCACACTAGGAAAGCAGAGTTATTTCAACAGAGACACATCTGGACCATAAAGTCTAAATTATTTACCATCTGTCCCTTTAATGAATAAGTTTACCTTCTTCTAATTCATCTTCAAATCCTCCTCTGTTCTTTAAAAGGGAATTTTAATGAAGGACTCCATTGTCATAAAATATATTATCATCAAATTTGTCCCATCACATTACTATAAACTTGTTTCTTCTGTAAATATATGAATATATGGGTGATTCTAATCAGTAAAAATTATTTTAATATTGGCCACTGTTTTAAGAGGGCTTATCTAGTGGCTCAGCAGTAAAGAATCTGCTTGCAATGCATGAGAATCAGGAGACCCAGGTTTGATCCCTGGGTTAGGAAGATCCCCTAGAGGAGGGCATGGCAACCCACTCCAGTATTTTTCCTGGGAAATCCCATGGACAGAGGAGCCTGGCAGGCTATGGTCCTTGGGGTTGCAAAAAGTTAGACACAACTGAAGCAACTGAACATTCGCACACGCGCACTTTGGTCAGAACATGATCTCAAATCTTTACCTGGGAGGCAGTCATTATTTCTTCAACACACGAGGAACTCAGATTAAAAAGCATGCCCAAGCTCACAAACCTCACAAAGAGCAGGGACAAGATTCAAGCCCAGTTCAACTTGTCAAGCCTCACTTCATGCTTTATTCAGTAAATTATACTGTCTTCCTGTAAAAACTAGTCACCCAATAAATATTCCCTAGCAGTAAGGCTGAATTCCATATTATCAATATTTTTTTTAGAATAGGTTCTCTTTTAATACATCAGCATGTTGGACTATTAACTAAAACAAGGCTTAGGCAATAACAGATACTTATAAATAGTTGTCAATTGAATAAGAGAGTTTCTTATTCAATTTGTCAATTGAATAAGAGTCTCTCAATTGAATAAGAGAGCTGGTCATCTTTAAGCCAGGTTTGAAGCCTATGGAAGCAGAGATTATTTTTTATATCCCTTTGGGTATGTTTATGAATCCCTTATAATTATGTTTTTCCCTTCTGAACAAATAAAAACTTCAATATGCAAACCAATCTTATGCTGTAAATTTTCTTAAGGTCCTGAGGGAGAAACTGGTGTTTCAACACCAGTCCCAGGGCTCCCAGGACCCCCTGGGCCTCCAGGCCGTGCTGGCCCCCGGGGTCCACCTGGTGAGTATCCCCTTTGCCATGTGGTACATGGGAACAGATGGCACCCTGACTCTCCTGGTTATAACTCTCCCATTAGAAGGAAAACAGATTCATTGGCTCCAATAAAGAGCTCAGGTCACAGGGGACAACTCAACAGACAGGAGACTTGCTGTTGTCCTTTGAGGTTATCTGGACTATTCCCATTAGTACTTCTGATTCCAAAAGAGAATCGATACAATTCCTTAAGAGGGATTGAAGAGAACAGACTTCCTGGATTTTTGGTGGAGGAGCAAGCAATGTGAACTGGTGGTTGATTGGGACAGTTCCCATAGTTTCTTCATTTGAAAGTTTAACTTCTTTGCCAACATCATCTAAAACTTAACATTACATTCATGGGGGGGGGGGGGGCATATAGTTCAAGATATCAAAAATAATTCATTTTAGAAGTTAAAATTATATTTTCAAAATTATTGACAATATCATATATTAATGCATATATATGGAATCCAGAAAAATGGTACTGAAGATCCTATTTGCAGGGCAGCAAAGGAGACGCAGACATAAAGGTCAGACTTTAGCACACAGTGGGGAAAGGAGAAGGTGGGATGATTTGAGAGAGTAGCATTGAAACATGTACGGCACCATATGTAAAATAGACAGCCAGTGGAAATTTGCTGTATGATGCAGGGAACCAAAGCCACTGTGCTGTGACAACCTAGAGGGGTCAGATGGGTGGGGGGTGGGAGGGAGATTCAAGAGGAGGAAGGAGACATGTGTATACCTATGGCTGATTCATGCTGGTGTAAGGCAGAAACCACCACAATTTATAAAGTAATTATCCTCCAATTAACAATAAAATTTTGAAAAATTATTTGTGCTTCCTAATGATAAGCTCATTAGATAGAAATGGGTAGGAAGTTGGGCTTATTATTTCTTAATTTCCAAAAAGGTCTGGGACGATGCAGAAACAAACATCTTGTTTTATGGCAAGATACAGGGAAGGTGCTGACATGGATGTCTGTGTGTTTTCAAGGTATCCCTGGATCCACAGGAGAATGTGACCTGGGTCTCCCAGGGCCTGATGGTGAACCAGGAATTCCAGGAATTGGATTCCCCGGGCCTCCTGGACCTAAGGGTAAGTTTTCAAAAAATTTTAAACACATTGTGGATATTTATAAAATGTAAACACATGTAATGAATAGTGTAGGAAATATCCATTAAATCCTTCAAAATGATGTTTTCCACTAGTCTTAAATGGGGGAAAAAAATCTTACAATAATTTTAAGCAAAAAAGGAAGAATTCACATTTTATGCAATCTCATCTCAATCGTATTTTTTAAAATACACAGAAAAAAACTGGAAGGAAATTCACCAAAATGGTAATAATGATTCTTTTTGATTGTGGGATTGTAAGGAATTTATTTTTCTTAATAGATACCTGTCCGTTTTTGTTGTTGTTTAGTCACTCAGTCATGTCCAACTCTTTCAGCCCCGTGGACTGCAGCACGCCAGGCTTCTCTGTCCTTCACCATCTCCCAGAGTTTGCTCAAACTCATGTCCATTGAGCCGATGATGCCTTCCAACCATCTCACCCTCTTTTGCCCCCATCTCCTCTTGCCCTCAATCTTTCCCAGTATCAGGTCTTTTCCAATGAGTCAGTGCTCACATCAGATAGCCATGTAAAAGTTCATTTGGCTGTACACTGTATGTGAAATATACTTTTTTTAAAAAAGCAGCCAAATTGTCAATTAGTATCAGTGGTTTAAACTAGAATTGCCAGAATTTAGTGGCTATAAACAACAAAAATACAGAAGCTAATTTTTTTAAACTGGGAACCAATGTAGTCTAATTTGGAATTGACTTTTTTAAAGTGCTAATTTAGCAGTTGTCTTTCTCATTTTTCAGACTTTCATGAAAACACTTAAGGCTACTTGCCTTGCAAAAGCACTTTAAGATGAGAGAGCTACTGCTTAGGCTCTTTTAAGACTTATAACTTGTATTATTTTTTCTCTAGGAGACCGAGGGTTTCCAGGAGCCAAAGGATCACCAGGTTGTCCTGGAGAAATGGGAAAGCCAGGCTTACCTGGAAAGCCCGGTCTCCCAGGAATCAAGGTCTTGGAGAATTAAAATTTAGACTAATATGGGGGAGTAGAGGGGCAATTACAGTTGGCCAGTTCTTATGCCCCTGCCAGTAGGGGATGCTCTACGTGCAGAAATTATCAATATATTTGTAGATAATGAAGATACTGATTTTTTTAAGTTTCTTTAAATTATTCCTCCCCTTTAGAAAGGAGATAGAAGGTGTAAGAATACCAAGTTGCCTCTCTATTTCTTCTTTAATCTTCAGAAGCATTCAGAGTTCTTAAAATGGAAAAACTTTAGAAACAAACATGGATAGCTATGAGAAAAATTGTCAAAAGGAGAGATATCTAGACTGTTGGTAGGAAATTCCACAGTCTTAAAAAGTGGAGGCTAGGAAGAATTAGTAAGCACAATTTTATTTAAAAGGTCAGCAACTAGAGTTGAAAAAGGAAGTGGATGGAATGGTGGTGACTATGCAGAAAGGGATGTAGAACCTCCATCTTGGATATATTATTTTCAAGTAAATAGCTCTAAAGACCAGTCTATAGTCAGTAAGGATTTGAAAGCATGATGCAGTGAAACTAACATCATTTTTGTGCCCTAGGGAGAGCCAGGACTAGCCATGCCTGGAGAACCCGGAGCGCCAGGTTTGCCAGGAGAAAGAGGCAGCTCTGGGGAACATGGAGAAATTGGACTCCCTGGACTTCCGGGTCTCCCTGGAGTTCCAGGAACTGGGGGTCTTGATGGACCACGAGGTACAATAGCAAGTATGGTTACCTTTTTCCACTGTGAGCTCAGCTACAATGCTGCCATTTGAGTGTGCAAGTGCTCTACAAGTGAAGAATTCTTCTCAAACTTCTAGCTCAATAAATAGAATGTGGGAGGCTTCATTACTTTTCCATTCAACTTTCCATTCCATTGCTGCCCTACCTTTGTTCCCCCCTTCTTCCTTCCTTCTTTTCTTTTAACCAGTGTCCTCTGTATTAGACATAGGACTATGGTACTATCAATGGCACTAAATATAAGTTCCATTCAGGGGGGAAGGTTATAGGAGAATGACTGGAATAGCAATACTAGACCCTGGGTTGGGCACCTTATTGTGTTTTGGACTCTCTTTTGCAGGGGATCCAGGGAAGCCCGGGCCACCAGGAGAAAGAGGACCCCCAGGAAGGTGCACAGAGGGTCCCAGGGGAACTCAAGGACTTCCAGGCTTAAATGGATTGAAAGGGCAACAAGGTAGGGGGAGGCCCTTGAAACCAATCACCAGGTGGACAAGTGACATGGGACTCCTACTCTGAGCTTTGCTGCCTAACATGAGAACTGTCCAGTAACAAGTCCCGACCACTGTTCAGTGGGAAAAGTGATTTCAAAAACAGAAACCTGTTGTCATAGATTCATTGCAGTGAGTACCATCGAGAGAGTAAGAGACCTTAAGTTACCTGAAGTTACAGTAAAATTGGTCTGTGTCTTGTATGCAAGAAAATATGAACACTGAAATTACATACAGATATATATTTACATGTATATATGCACATATAAACTCTCAAAAATATTTTACCTTGAATACTTTTACACATATATTAAAGTGATAAATTTATCCTAATTATTGAAACAGAGTGAATGTATGCAAATATATATGTTTTTATAAGTTACAAACTAGAACATATAGTCAGTTGCTTTACAAGCAACATAAAAGATAGAATATGAAAATAAATCTAATTATGAAGATTAGGTGGTCATGGAAAATTTACTATCTTTTTGGCTTCTCTCAACCAGATTTGTGAACTATTTCGGGGGGAAAAAATCCTTCAAGACTCAGCTACCACACTTTTAATATGTTCACAAGCTAAATTTTAGCTAAAATGCTAATTGTTGTAGTGGTGCTATTATTGTTTCCAGAATCATCTGAGACTTGCCAGATGAGTGGTTCAGTACCAATCCTGCAGGTTAAAGACTGAGCCATGGTCAGAAAGTGCATTCCCAAGATGTGCCTGCAGCACTAGAAAATAAATCTAAATTCTACATTATCATCACTTCATGAAGCATTGAAACACAGAATCTTAAAGCCAGAAGGGATCTTTGAATTCTACAAAAGGGGACCTAATTCAATCAATTAGATAAGTGTGTGATTTGCTCAAATCACAAAGCTAAATATTTAGAGCCATGAAATATATCTGGAGTTGGTGGGGAAAGCAACTGTGTGTTCATTTTTTCATTCATTCATTTATATACAGGCAGAAGAGGTGAAACAGGGCCAAAGGGAGACCCAGGTATCCCGGGCTTGGATAGGTCAGGATTTCCTGGAGAACCTGGACTACCAGGAATGCCAGGTCACCGAGGGGAGATGGGACCACCTGGTCCAAAAGGATATCCAGGAAACCCAGGATTTTTAGGGCCACCAGGTACCCTTGCTTTTGTTATTCTTCTTCCCTCTTCTTCCATATTTTCCTTTTAAGTTACTGTTGTTTTGTCAGTCATGTTTCTACTTGTTTGCCTTAGCATGAATAGAATGCTATATTTCTAATTTAAAAAAAAATAGATATGCAACAAATAACAAAGGTTTACTATATAGCACAGGGAACTATACTTAATATCTTGTAATAACCTATAATGGAAAATAATCTCAAAAATAATATATGTGTGTATGTATGACTGAATCACCTTGCTGTGCACCTGAAACATTGTGAGTCGACTATACTTCAATAATATATATATAAAGAAAAAAATAAAAACTCACAACAACAAAAACAAGCAAAAAAAGACTTTAAGACCTGTAACAATAAAACTCCTAGAAGAAAAATAAAATTACAAATTCAATCTCTTCATTTCTTATAGATCTATTCAGACTTTCGATTTCTTCTTGAGTCAATTTTGGTAATCAGTGCCTCTCTATGGAGAAGGCAATGGCACCCCACTCCAGTACTCTTGCCTGGAAAATCCCATGGATGGAGGAGCCTGGTAGGCTGCAAACCATGGGATCGCTAAGTCAGGCACGACTGAGCGACTTCACTTTCATTTTTCACTTTCATGCATTGGAGAAGGAAATGGCAACCCACTCCAGTGTTCTTGCCTGGAGAATCCCAGGGACAGAGGAGCCTGGTGGGCTGCTATCAATCGGGTCACACAGTGTTGGACATGACTGAAGTGACTTAGCAGTGCCTCTCTAAGAATTTGTCCTTTTTGTCTAAGTTATCTAATTTGGTGGCATATGATGGTTCATAGTATTCCCTTATAATTCATTTTATTTCATCACTTTTTATGGTTTGTATGTTTGGGAGAGAATGTTTCAATAGTCTTCTCATGGTGTAAGGACCTTGCTGATCTCTCCTCATGAGAAGAGCCCAGAACAACATTAACATATATACACGACCATGTGTAAAATAGGGAGCTAGTGGGAAGTTGCGGTATGGCACAGGGAGCTCAGCTCGGTGCTCTGTGATGACCTAGAGGGTTGGAATGTGGCAGAGTGGGAGGGAAGCTCAAAAGGGAAAGAATATGTGTATACTTACAGCTGATTCCTTTTGTTGTGCAACAGAAACTAATTTAATACTGAAAAACAATTATACTCAAACTTTAAAAAGTTTAAAAAAAATTCGACAAAGGACTCAATCTGCTAATTAACCTTTCATTTATACTACTGAGCCTCTAGTATATGCCATCACTGTTCCAGGCCCTAGATTCATCTAGAGACAAAGGCTGTGAAGGAAGTATGATAAGGGAATATAACAGAAAGTTATTGATTGAAAGTTATTTGGGAGGAGGAAAGGCTCCCGAACTTCGGCCATAGTCTCTTCTCACCCACAAGTGTGATGTACTACCAATGACTTCTACATCTGTGATGTAAGAAAAAGGCCTGATCCGTCTCATAGACTATTATGATTATTTTCCTATTTACAGAAACCATTTTTTAACTCTCTTTCCTCTAAGTATACTTTATTTTATGGAGTATTTACTTTTCTCATTATTTACAACATGTGCTGCCTATGATTTCCTGATCCGTCTCATAGACTATTATGATTATTTTCCTATTTACAGAAACCATTTTTTAACTCTCTTTCCTCTAAGTATACTTTACTTTATGGAGTATTTACTTTTCTCATTATTTACAACATGTGCTGCCTTGTGTTAATTTCTTCCCACAGGTGAACAAGGAATAATGGGGATGATGGGGTTTCCAGGCAACATTGGTCCCCCAGGGCCTCCTGGGAGCCCAGGCACCCCAGGACAGAAGGGTAAGTGATGGAGTATCTTCCAGCTATTAGAAGGTATGAACAATATTCATTTAATTAGCAGAAAAATAAATTGTATTTTATCCTTTGAGGAGAAACTATTTCTGAGGGAATCGTATATTTAATTTTGCAGTTTTCTGTATTCCTTTTTCCAATTTGAATAGAGGCATATTTTTCTCCCTATAGGCTTTGACCTCTACCCTCATGTGGCTGCCTGTTGAGGAGCAACTATTCATCAAGTTCTTAGCCCTATTAACCTTTTTTGGTTTATTTGTCTTGTTTTATGATAAGCACTGTTAGCTTTTGAATCCTCATGGACTTCTAAAGAATTAAGGAACTGATGCTGTTATTCCTGTCTTTTAGGGAGCTTTGGAATTCCAGGAGTAAAGGGCACAAGAGGACCCCCAGGAGCCCAGGGGGAGCAAGGAGAGAGAGGAACTCCCGGGTCTCCTCAGATATTCCACTTAGTGGGGGACAAAGGGGAGCCAGGACTCAAAGGTAAAGACTTCTCTACATTTAGAGCAGAACATCAGAGCTGATTCTGGGACTAAGAAATTATCCAGGAAAATCCCTTTAGTTGCCATATGAGCACAGTGAGGACCAGGGTTTAATTTTGCACCCAAGCTCACAAAGCCAGTTGATGGCTAAGCTCCACTAGAACTGGGTTTTGTGTGCTTTAATAATAATACATCACCTCTTTAATCATAACTTTTTATTCTAAGTTAATTCTGCATTTCAGTCTGCTGTCTTTAAACTATCACCAGTCAATTTTTAGATTCTAAGCCTCAAAGCCGCACTTTGGCCAAGAATGGTGAAAATGAAACCTTTAGAAAACTCCACATAAAAAAGTTCCCTGGCGGGAATAGAAATCTCCACCTCAAATTCTACTCTATTCTATCAACTGCCAGGATGAATTCTTTTGATTGCATCTAAAAACTGCTTCTCATGCTCAGAGACCTTTGGAAAATAATTACTGAAGAGAAAATGTGTTTTGATTACAAGTCAATGCCTTAAAAAGGCTGAGAATTGTTAGCCATAGCTGTTAAGTTCAAATTCAAACCCATTCACATTATTTCAAATTATTTAAGCTCTTTGTATGACAGGTTTCGTCATATGATCAATGCAATCAATATTAAATCAAAATTCAAGAAAGTCTGCCGTGTGGAGAAGGCAATGGCACCCCACTCTGGTACTCTTGCCTGGAAAATCTCATGGACAGAGGAGCCTGGTAGGCTGCAGTCCATGGGTTCTCTAAGAGTCGGACACTACTGAGCGACTTCCCTTTCACTTTTCACTTTTACGCATTGGAGAAGGAAATGGCAACCCACTCCAGTGTTCTTGCCTGGAGAATCCCAGGGACGGGGGAGCCTGGTGGGCTGCCATCTATGGAGCTGCACAGAGTCGGACACGACTGAAGTGACTTAGCAGCAGCAGCTGTGCAGTCTTCCTGATCAAATTGAGTAACTTTAGTAAAACAGAATTGCTGGGTAAAATTAAATGTTTGCAGATCAAACTTATATAGCAGGGAAGATAATGTGTTTGTAGTTGCAAAACCATATAAAGTTTTGGGTAATTTGTAATCAATTTTGTGAAGTCAGATTGTATTCAACAAATATTTACTTGTTTTTCAGGTAAGGATTTACAGTCCAAGTACAGATTTGATTTTACAATTCTGTATAGAATTCTGTAGACCAAGCTGGCAAGCTAAGTAGCCATCTCTCCTAGAATTTGGAAGGACTTCACATAAGTGACTTCGACCAGTGTTCTGGAGAGTGATTGAATCCAACTGATTCTCTAACTTAAAAAAATGGCTAAGCACTAGAAAAAACTACAATTTTTTTTTTTTCTATAAAGGAAAATGAGCAAGTCAAGGTCTTTGGGGCATGTGTACATGTGCTAAGTCACTTCAGTCATGCCTAACTCTAAGGTCTTTGGGATGGTCCCCCACTAATCTGCTGTCAAAGAGATAATTTAGTTCTAGGTGCATACAGAAGATTGTGTTGCATTTTTAGCAATGAAATAGAAAGTAGTATTAATTTTATAAAACTCCTCTAGAACTGGTCTAAGTCAAGATATAAAAAGAAAAAAAAAAATACTGGCACAAATGTCCAGTCTTCATAAACAAACACTGCTTCGCTAAATTATCCTAGATGATTTAAGTAGTGTTGCAAACATTTTGGGAAAAAAAATATGAATAGCATATCTGTGCCTGCATGAACTAAAATTTGGCTCTAACATCATGAATGCACAATGGAGACTAATTTATAATTGAAAAATTGTTTCTGTGAAATATAGATGGACGCATGTTATTTCTATGCTTCTAACAAAGTACAGTATACATGGAGGCTGTCCTGTATGTTTCCTTTTGGCTTTTCAAACACATAACCAAGGAGCAGAGAGTGAACAACAGCAGCAAAAGATCATACTATCTAGGCCTCTCTAATTTCAATATGATTCTTTTTTTTATCTGAATTTCTGACTTGAAAACATCCATTGCAAATAGTGGAAGAGCTATTAAGGATACAAAAAAGCAGTCTTCCTCTCCTTGAGGAGTCTGCATGGGAGATTTAGGCATATGTACAAAGAGAAGGAGATGGCAGCCCACTCCAGTATACTTGCCTGGGGAATCCCATGGACGGAGGAGCATGGTAGGCTACAGTCCATGGGGTCGCAAAGAGTAAGGTACGACTTAGCAACTCAACAACAACAAAAAGAAAATGAATAACACAATAGAACTGTTGTGTTACTTTTAGCAAAGACCTATGAAGCCCTTCCCACATGCAGGTACTATTCCAAATTTTACAAACATTGACTCATTTAATTCTCACAACAACCCTACGAATAGATGATTGCTATCATCCCATTTTACAGATGGGAAATAGAAAGGTCAAATTACTCAGTGTCATTCTGATAGGAAGTGCAGAGATGGACCTCACTCTGATGTGGTTCCAAAGTCCATACTCACTGAGGGCGAATGGATACATGTGTACGTATGACTGGCTCCCTTCACTGTTCACCTGAAATCGTCACAGCATTGTTTGTTAATCAGCTATACCCCACTACAAAATAAAAAGGTAAAAAGCAAAGTCTACACTCAGCCTTCTCACTCTGCTGTCGGCTGGGTACCAAGACACTGAGCTCTGTGGGAGATGAACAAAGCAGAGAATACCTCAAGTGGGGTAGTCAAAGAAGCCTCCATGAGCACAGGAAACTGTATTCAATATCCTGTAATAAACTATCCTGGAAAATAATATGAAAAAGAATATATACGTATACTACTGAATTACTTTGCTATACAACAGAAATAATACAACATTGTAAGTCAACTATACTTCAATAAAATAAAATTTTAAAAGAATCCTCCATGAAGGAGTATTTAAATTGTGAGTAGGTTTCAAATGAGCAAGGGAGTATTCTTGGCTTAAAATCTTTCCAAGTCTCCCCCTGCTTTAAGAATTCAACTTTCTTAGACCAGCATCCAAGTTTCTCTACCACTTGCCCTTCGCCTACCTCTCCAGCCACATAACATTTATCTACTCAACAATTATTTTTAGAACCTACTGACGGGGCATTTTACTCTGTCCTAAAGACAGAGAGGTAAACAAAGCAGTGCTAATATCCTGGTCATGAGGAAACTAACAGCTCAGTGGAGGAAAGAGGCAGTCATGTCTCTGAAATGATTTATATCCAGGCCAGGTAGTAAAATATCTTAGGCTTTGTGGACCACCTGTGACCCTAGCTGCATATTCTTCTTTGGTGTTTGTTTGTTTACAACCCACAAAAATGTGAAAACCATCCTTGGATCTCCAGCCATAAAACATTAAGCCAAATTTGGCCCACAGGCAGTCATTTGCCACCCCTTAAAATACAAAGCAAATGAATAAACTAAATAAAACATATTTTAGGTTATGATAAAGGACATATATGGAAAAAAACAAAAGTTACAAAAGAAAAAATTCTCACCTCTTGCCACTCACCACCCCTTCGCACATGTATTTTCTTGTCTAGGAATTCCTGCTCCATTGCACACTTTCTCCATCCAGCTGGCTCCCACTT
Source organism: Bos indicus (assembly GCF_029378745.1). Classification (NCBI taxonomy): domain Eukaryota; kingdom Metazoa; phylum Chordata; class Mammalia; order Artiodactyla; family Bovidae; genus Bos; species Bos indicus. The sequence goes on from NC_091761.1 coordinate 115,410,535, forward strand.
GGTCTTCAAGATTGAGCTTAAAAATATCCCCTCTTCTTGGGACTTCCCTGGTGGTGCAGTGGTTAAGATTCTGTGCTCCCAATGCAGGAGGTCCAAGTTGGTTTCCTGGTTGGAGAACTAAGATCCAGCATGCCTCATGGTGCAGCCAAAGATAAAAATCGAATAAAAATTTTAAAATTCCCCCTCAGAATTCTTACCTGTAGCACATTGTGCCCAACTCTGTTACAGAAACTATCTCACTGGGTGGTGATTTTTTATTTGGCTCTCTCCAATTAAATACTAAAAACCAGGACAAAGGGAATGTGATTTACTTATGTCTCCAGTACTCAAAACAGGACCTGTCTATTAATTAGTACTCATCCTATATGTGAATGAATGAATATGTAAGCGGGGAAATAGACAAAGGAAGTGACTCTGCTTGAGGAAAGGCATAAGCGAGGCCATGGACAGATTGTAGAATGCTCTAAGCGCCATGAAGGGAATTCATCGTTTACTCTATAGGCAAAAGAGAGGCAATGAATATCTTTTAGCAGGAGAATAATATGATCAAAACCATGTTTTAGGAAAAGCAGGATGGTGTTTTGGGACTGGGTTCAGATCCCAGCATTACCACTAACTGATGTTGTAACTCTACATTAGTTCATTGACTTCTTAAGGAGTCTCAATTTTCTCATCTCACCACTCAGTCTGGAAAGGCTCAAGAATTCATTGAGATTGCCTGAAGGTTAAATCAGATAATTAAAAGAAAATAATGTCTTCCATAAACCAGTTACTTAATAAATTATAGTTGTAATAGATGGATTAAGAATCAGATCAGATCAGATCAGATCAGTTGCTCAGTCGTGTCCGACTCTTTGCGACCCCATGAATCGCAGCACGCCAGGCCTCCCTGTCCATCACCAACTCCCGGAGTTCACTCAGACTCATGTCCATCAAGTCAGTGATGCCATCCAGCCATCTCATCCTCTGTCGTTCCCTTCTCCTTTTGCCCCCAATCCCTCCCAGCATCAGAGTCTTTTCCAATGAGTCAGCTCTTCGCATGAGGTGGCCAAAGTACTGGAGTTTCAGCTTTAGCATCATTCCTTCCAAAGAAATCCCAGGGCTGATCTCCTTCAGAATGGACTGGTTGGATCTCCTTGCGGTCCAAGGGACTCTCAAGAGTCTTCTCCAACACCACAGTTTAAAAGCATCAATTCTTCGGTGCTCAGCCTTCTTCACAGTCCAACTCTCACATCCATACATGACCACAGGAAAAACCATAGCCTTGACTAGACAGACCTTTGTTGGCAAAGTAATGTCTCTGCTTTTGAATGTGCTATCTAGGTTGGTCATAGCTTTCCTTCCAAGGAGTAAGCATCTTTTAATTTCATGGCTGCAGTCACCATCTGCAGTGATTTTGGAGCCCAAAAAAATAAAGTCTGACACTGCTTCCACTGTTTCCCCATCTATTTCCCATGAAGTGATGGGACCGGATGCCATGATCTTCATTTTCTGAATGTTGAGCTTTAAGCCAACTTTTTCACTCTCCACTTTCACTTTCATCAAGAGGCTTTTGAGTTCCTCTTCACTTTCTGCCATAAGGGTGGTGTCATCTGCATAGAATGCAGTAGTCCAAATAAGAATAGTGTAGTAGATGACCCTCTGTCATTAATTAAAGAAAAAAGAGAAGAGCTGTGTTTAGGTCACTAATTCCTAAAATGTTGGTTCAAAGTGTAAACATTATGATAATTGCTAGTGTTCTTTGAGAACTATACCTAACTCATGCCAGGAACTGTACTAATGCTTTTATGTGTTATCTCATTTAACCCTCTTTTTAAATAAAATATAAGTCTAAATCTGCCCATGTTCTTAACAAATATTCTATGTGTACTATAATAATAGCTCATAAATTTTAATCAGGATTGGAAAAGTCTGATAGAATTCTAACCTGTATATTCAATACATGTTTTTTTAACATTAGGACTTGCAGGAAAGCCTGGTGAGAAAGGAAATAGAGGCATTCCAGGGTTCCCAGGTATCAAAGGACTCTCAGGGCTTCCTGGACCACCAGGACCACCAGGTATGACTGATTCTCTAATAGAAAATAACAGGTGTTAAGTTTTCCTAGGCCTAAATTTAACAAAAATGTGTTTTTAGAATATGAATTCTGCCCCGATGTTGTCCCAACAGGAATTTACTTCTTATAATTTAACAAAATTGTGGTCAGCCTGTCTTAACTAAAAATATTAACCTACATGAAGTTCTATTTTGCATTCAAAATGTTATTTTGAAATTGGTGGTATGTATTGTACACTATAATTTATTACAATATCATATATCCTGGAAGAAAGTAAGAAAATGCTTTAGAGGCTTCCAAATTTGCCTCTTTCTAAACACGTTATTCAATTTGTAAAGTAATTTTTTAAATAAATAAAGTAGTCCCCTATTCCCTGCAGCAACATCAGTGATGAAATTTATTGCATGGTAATAAAATTTCCTTACTGCATTTGGAAATCTATTACTGTATTTTCACAGTAGCCCCTTTTTTCCTGCTGGCCTTGGTCCTAGGATGATTTTGATGTTTGAACTCCAGGCCTGCTGACCAAAATATAATTTACTCTAGTTGTATATTTTCTGAGTTGCCAGTCCCTTCCCTGTTTGAAGGCATAAAGGCAGCTAAACAAGTACCTAAAGAGCTGGTCTGGTTGCTCTGGATTCACTCATTTGTGCAAGCAACAAGTGTTCATTGAGCATCTACTGTGTCCAGAAACTACACAGAACCTATGACTATTTATTTGTTCTTAAGGCCCCAGAGGAGAGCCCGGCAGCATTGGGAATCCCGGTGAGCCAGGACCACGTGGCACCCCAGGAAGCATGGGAAACCTGGGAGTGCCAGGTAAGGCGTAAGGTCCTATTGTGAGCCTACAACCTCATGATGAGTCCTGCTTCTACATTTTCTGTGTTGTCACTTTGGTTTTCCACTTGGTAGAAAGTTGGTGTAAAACAATTAGATATGCTCTTAGACAAAGGTAGTGTATGCAGCAAGAACATGAGAATGAAATAAATATTTACACTGTGCAGAAAATCATCCACCGAGGCTACCTGATGCTTTAGAGCTTCTGAGAAACCAGCTTCATGGGAGAAAGATGGTTTGTGCAAAGGTCAGAAATAGAATCCTTCAAGATCTCTGCCTTTACCTATTTTACCTGATTTCTTTCCTAATTTCAGGTACTAAAGGAATGAAGGGAACTGTGGGGTTCCCAGGTCTAGCTGGAAGTCCAGGCCTCCCGGGTATTCATGGTCTCCAAGGAGATAAGGGAGAGCCAGGTTATTCAGAAGGTGCAAGGCCAGGACCACCAGGACCAAAGGTATGTAGGCCACTGAAGTATTTACATTTTGGTAGTGGAATGAGTCCTTTTAAATATCAGCAGATGTCTGGATTCATTGTGGGCAAGGAAAATTGAAAACATTACTGTATTTTCAGGCATTTGTCTGGGCTTTTTTTTTTTTTCCCTCTCTCTCTATAACTGAGCATATCTATCACACAGTTTGAACTTCTGAGTTTATTTTCTCCAGTTTCAACCCCCAAGATATTTCTTATAACTGGCCCTGCAATTTATGTATGCCTCCTGGTAGGCTTCCCTGATGGCTCAGACTATAAGGAATCCATCTGCAATGCTGGAGACCTGGGTTCGATCCCTGGGTTGGGAAGATCCCCTGGAAGAGGGCATGGAAACCCACTCCAGTTCTCTTGCCTGGAGAATCCCCATGGACAGAGGAGACTGGTGGGCTACAGTTTACAGGGTCGCAAAGAGTCATTCACAACTGAGCGACTAAGCGCATACAAACATGTAACTGAGGATGTCTATCACACAGTTTCAACTTCTGAGTTTATTTTCTCCAGTTTCAACCCGTGAGATATTTCTCGTAACTGGCCCTGCAAATTATGTATGCTGCCAGAAGGAGTCGGTGACCACAGGCCCATAGAAGATGCCCACGCAGTGTTTGTTTTTCTCACGGCACAAAGGGGTCAGTCTCTGCTCTGGATTCAAATTTATTACACATGCTTACAAAAACAAATTTCCCAACTTTATAATAAAACACACTTATTAAACATAATAAAAGATATAAAATAAAATAGATTTAGAGCATTATTAAAAAGCAAACACACAAAAAATCCTGATACATTTTTCTTGTTTTAGAACTTTATTTTCATTGCATTACTCAGAGGATTTATTTATCCCGTCACAGTTTTTTCAGTGCTTGTGCTCTGTCGAAGTCCTCCCTTGTATGTTTTATCACGAAGTAACCAAAGGTTTCAGCGGGGCTCAGTTGTTCTTTAGGTTTATCTTCTTCCAACCTTTCTGTCTATAGCAACTACACTAAGATTCAGAGCGAGGCTGATAGAGAATAACTAACAGTAATTCCCACAAGCAGGGGGTTTTAACTTGTAATTCCATGGACCACTGGGGAAGCCTATTGGAGCCAAAGAAAAATTGAACCCAGATCGATTTCATCGATCCTGAAATTGAATGAAAACTGTTTGGAGATGGGGATTTTTGTTTGTTTGTTTTTCTTTTGTAGGAGTCTGTTATTTTTCATCAGACTTTCAAGAGTATATGATTCCAAAGAATGTAAAAATTGTTACTTAGGGGACTTTCTCCCTGACTCTCTTTTGAGCCAATAAAATACCACCTTTCCTAAAGATTTCCTCCAGCTATAAATCAAGAAGAAAGAAAAATTTTTAGAAACCACAAAGTCCCAAGAAAGTAACCCTTTATTACATGGAGTACAAACAAAGTTCCTTTGCCTTTTATTTTTAACTAGATCCTCAGAAAGCCAGGGAGAGATTCTTTCCATTCTTTCCTCAATGAGAAATTGTATTTAACTTAATTCATTCAATTAATTAACAGTTTCATTTAGATTTAAATTTTTCATAGGTAACTACAGAAGAAATTTTTTTTAAACTGTACATTGAACACAAAATGAGCTGGCTTTATCATGCTGGCAAATCTTAGTAACAGAGTAGTTTTTAATCAGCTACCTTCAAGATTTTATAAGTCACTATCAAATCCATATGTTCTAGCTTATCATAAAAGTGAAGTACAGATTTAATGACTAGAAAACTATGGAAAGTGTTGGGTTTTTTGCATTTATTTATCTGCATGCAGAGTATTTGATGAACACGCATCTATTTGTTCTGCTTGCTTCTTACACCTGAGTTAAACATTACAATTTGAACTTATACATTTGTTATTAACATCTGTCTCCCAGTGGTCTCTAAAGTTCCATGAAGGCAGGAATTGTATGTATCACATATCTGTATGCAATTACCATCATATTCCTGGCTTCCTGGGCATAGGACTCTCTGTGTAGCCACAGAGGTCCCATGCTGATAAGGACTCCATGCTTGGTTTAATGCTCTGCCATTTCTGTCTTGAATTGCTTTTAAAAAGTTTATTTTTAAAAAACAAGAGAAGTGCATTTTCATTTTGTACTGCACCCCACAAATTACATAGCCATCCTGTTTCCAGCAAGTTTTCAGGGTGCTGGCTCACAGCAGACATTTACCATGAATTGCTAAATAAATCAATAAATGCAAACTAACATAGTTTATACTTAATTCTGATCACATGTCCTGCTTATATGAGAATTTTAAAGGTGTTTGACTGAATTTAAGGGAGATCCAGGATTGCCAGGTGACATCGGCAAGAAAGGCGAAAGAGGACCACCTGGCGCACCTGGACGTTCGGGGCCTGCTGGACCAGAGGGACTTCCTGGGAGCCCCGGACCCCCTGGCCACCCAGGTGAGCCTGGCTTTGCAACCTGAGTGCTGGAAGCCTGACACGTGTATGGCCCTCGCTTCCTAGAATAGTGAATGGAAAGCTGTTTAGGCTTTTGTACTACAGTTGCCTTCTTTCACCTTTGATCTTTAAAATCAAAGACACTAAGAAACAGCAAATGAATTGCAAGGAGCCCATTCAGTCCATTTTGGTTACCTGAAATCTTAAAACCTCCTATAAACAAAATTTTGGGAGTGCTACCTCACATGAATTCAACCTAAAGACATGAAATGTTAGATCAATGTACTCAGGATATTTGTATCAGTTTCCTAGGGCTTCCAAAGCAAATACACAGACTGGGTGACTTAAACAGAAATTCATTTTCTCACAGTTCTGGAGGCTGAGAGTCTGAGATCAAGGTGTCCCAGAGCCGATTTCTTCTGAGGCCTCTGTCCTTGGCTTGTATGTGGCCTCCTTCTCCAACTGTCTTTCCTCTGTGTATCTGTGTCACAATCTCTTCTTATAAGGACATCATTCATGTTGGATTAGGGTCACCATCTGCCTTGGTGACCTCTTTTTAACTTAATTACTTCTTTAAAGACCCTGCCTGGGAATTCCCTGGTGGTCCAGTGGTTAGGACTCCACTGGGGGCCAGAGTTCTATCCCTGGTCAGTGAACTAATATCCCACAACTGGGGCAGCACAGGCAAAAAATAAATAAAGACTTACCTCCAAATGCAGTGATATTTTGAAATAGTAAGTGATGAAGACTTCGGCAGAGGCATTTGGGGGCAACACAATTTAACCTGTAACACGGTTGATCTGAGACTTTTTATTTTTTTCTGACATGTTTCCAGTTTGAACATTGGGTTGCTTTCTTATTAATATTTGCTTGTTATTTGGGTTTTCACATCATTTGATCAAAAACAACTACTCAGTCACTGGTTTGCAGCTTCAGGTCTTACTCTAAAGGCAATATTTAAACTGTTTTTTCCAAACATGGAAAGGCTCAGTGGATTTGCTGCTAAATCCCAATTAAAGTAATAAATCAGATATTCAGCTGTTCACCTGGCTGGGGTACACATCCCTTTGAAAATGAGTGGGCACATCTCTGCTGTGCTTCTCTGGGGAAATAACATCCAAGACAAAACCCACTGTGACTGGTAGCAAGAGCGACCCCTGAAGACCAGCTTGAGCACAATTGACTTAACTAGCATTTAGCCATTGTTGGAATCATTCATCTTGTGGTTTTCTTCTTTCCTTTCCCTCTCTCTTCATTTACAGGGAAATCTGGTCCTGGTGGTGATTTGGGGTCCAAAGGAATTAAAGGCTTCCCTGGCTTTCCAGGAACAAAAGGCCCTCCAGGTTCCATTTTTGTATTTTGTCTAGTTCCCTTTTGTGAGGGAAGCATGTTTTCCACGTGGCTGGAATATCTTTCTACCTACCTGTATCTCTGACCCACAACTGCTCCTTGGAAGGTAGCTTCCAGTTACCCCGTTTCCAGACAACAACGTGGAAAAGCGAGGTTAGGTATAATTCAAAGATCGGGCTTCCCAAGTGGTGCTCGTGGTAAAGGACCTGCCTGCCAATGCCAGAGACATAAGAGACATGGGTTCAACCCCTGAGTCCGGAAGATTCCCTGGAGGTGGGCATAGCAATTCACTCCAGTATTCTTGCCTGGAGAATCCCCATCAGAGGAGCTTGGTGGGCTACAGGCAATAGGTTTGCTAAGTCAGACATGACTGAAGCGACTTAGCTTGCTCTCTCTCCCAATTCAAAGATCAGCCAACCTATGCAAAGTGAAAATCCTCATGATAGCACTAACCAGTCCATGGCTTTCACTGTGAATTTAGCTTCATGTCACTACAGTTCTGAAAAATGAACACTTTTTACAGAATTCCACACATCTGGGGTTCATATCAGGCCATTGATAGGAAGTAAGTCCTCTCTTTGAATGGCTTTTTTTTCCAGGTCCTCCAGGATTGCCAGGAAATCCTGGACCAGTGGGTGAGAGAGGTAATCAAGGACTTGATGGAATTCCTGGTCCAGCCGGAGAAAAAGGAGAAACAGGTACAGCTTGCTCATCATGGATATACTAGTTTTATTTTTCATAGAATGATTAGTGACACTGTAATTCTTCACCATTCTATAAATTCTTCCCTGACAGAACTGATGACCTTTAAGTTGTTCTGGGTTGCAATAATTCTGTTACCAAAGTGAAGTTGACCAAGTAGAATAAATTTTATATATAGGTCAGTTTCACACTAGGGAATATATATGTGTGCACATCAGTCGCTCAGTCATATCCAACTCTGCAACCCCATGGACTGTAGTCCACCATGCTCCTCTGTCCATGGGATTTTTCAGGTGAGAATACTGAAATGGGTTGCCGCTTTCTACTCCAGGGGATCTTCCCAACCCAAGGATCAAACTCACATCTCTTGTAGCTCCTGCATTGGCAGGCAGATTCTTTACCACTGTGGCACCTGGGAAGCCATATATAAATATATATATATATATATATATATATATATATATATATATATGCATGAAGATGAATATATATTGTGTGTGTTAGTCACTCAGTCATGTTTAACTCTGAAAGGTTGCTGCTGAGCTGTGAAAGACACTGGGATTCTTGGCCTCAGGAGGAGAGGAATTCAAGCCACAGCCAGTGACGAGGCTTGATTGCTCAGAGCTTTTGTGTGATAAAGTTTTATTAAAGTGTAAAAGAGATAGAGAAAGCCTCTGACATAGACATCAGAAGGGGGCAGAAAGAGTGCCCCCCTGCTAGTCTTTAGCTGGATGTTATATAGCTACCAGCAGGCTGCTAATTAGAGAAAGGGAATGTCTCCAAACTCAGAAACAGGCACCAGGCCCCTCACCCACAACATGCATTTTGAGATAACATTGGCACAAGGTGAGTCATCCTGGGCCATAAAACGATTGACATGAATCTTGAAGGAAGGCAGGTTTCCAGGTAAATATATAGTTTCATTAACATAGATTAGGAGAACAACATGTGAGTAAAACATACTGGTTTGTTGAGCCCTTATTGGTTCTGAATCTTAAGTGGAACTGACTTGAAGAAAGACAGAATTTAGGGTAAATTCATTAACATAGTTTAAGAGAAACATTTCCATAAGAAAAATGCATTGGTTAGCTCATGATTTGAGAAAAGTTAAGTTCAGGTGGAACCAGCTGTCATCATGGCAACACAGATTTTTAAGAGAAACCTCCTTTTAAATTTGTATAGAGAAGGGAAAAAATCTGATGCTTGTAGTTTGTTTCCTCCTGCTGCTTAAGAGATAAAAAAACATCTGACACTTGCAGCCTATTTCCTCTGTTTGCAGACCCCTAGCCTTCCTGTTACCCTCTCAACTCTTTGCAGTCCCATGGACTGTAGCTTACCAGGCTTCTCTGTCCATGGGATTCTCCAGGCAAGAATACTGGAGTGGGTTGCCATTTCCCTTCTCCATAATATATATTATATGATATAAATTAACTGTATATATAACAGATTGAAATACCAACATTTTCTCTTTCAGGCTTGCTGGGAGCACCTCCAGGTCCAAGAGGGAAACCTGGTCCTCAAGGTGAGTGGTTCTTCCTCCCAAACCTGGTGATATACATTTTCAAGGACAGAATCTGATTTAATAGCCCTGACAGATACACTTAGCATTCTGAATTAAAGAAGTCCCAGTGGTAACACAGAACATTTATATTCCTAGTGTTCAAGTAAAAATGTTCCATTATTTACCATCACAACAAAATGAACAAACTAGACACAGTAATCCAACTTCCAAATTTCCATCTATGGAAGTAAAAAGACTTCTTCTGTATTTCCTTTCTTGCTATCAGCATGATTTAAATGGATCACCTCCTAAAAAGATGGAGGAGGAACTGATTGCTTCTCAAGGAGTTTCCTCTCCGTGCTATTCTGAGCTGCATTAGTAACACTAATCTTTTGCCACCTTGTTCTCTTCATTGGTCTGATTCCAACCCCTGGAGCCAGTGTGTGGCTCAGGCTACTGTTTCTTCAGGGCTTTCCCATAACTCTCTCAGGATCTCAGACATGGCAATTTACTGAACATGTCATTAAGAACATACACGTTTTTGTTTGCCTCAGACTGTTGCCAGACCCTTCAAGCATTTCAGAGCTTGCAGAGAGCTGAAATCATCTAAATTCTTTTTTTTTTTTTTAAGTATAAATTACAGGCAGAAAAAAGAACATGGTAAACAAAGTGTTTGATATTCTGTTTTATTTTCATCATCACTTTAAGCATTCTCTGCATGATATATAACTCTCCAAGCCCTTACCTCTGCCACCAGCCTCATCCTCACTTTTCTTTCTTCCTCCCATCTTTTCCTATTGTCATGCCATTTACTATTGGATTGGCCAAGAATTTCATTCAGGTTTTTTCCATATGATGTTATAGATTTTATTCCTAGAATATTTCTAGAGTAAAACAAAGATGGCAGAGAGGAGGGGGAGATTATTTTCAATTCATAAAACATTTTCCATTCATGAATGTCAAAGCACAATTTCTTGAAGGTTTTCTGAGTTTAAAAATATTAGTATTAAGTTGTGACCTTCTGGGGGAGTCTTCTTTGGTAAATCCAAATCTCACATTTCTCCCAGACTAGTGTTTATCTTATGGGGGAGAAGTAATCAGAGGACAGAACAGGGACAGCAGCTTTGTCATTCATTTGTCAGGGTTTGGCTGGGCAACACTTGAAATGCACAAACTGACCCTGAAGTTTAGCTTTTTAATGCTCTGTTGCATCATCAGTGATTAAATAAAGTCATTGTAATTAAAATTCACCAGATAATAACAGACAGAACACTTTAGGGCTTATACCATGCTTTTCATCTGCATGTTCTCTCACTTGATATTTAAAGAACTGAGTTAAGTCAGATATTACCTCTATTTTTAAAATAAGAAAACAGTGAAATGACTTTACCAGGAGCAACAGATAGCTGGAGGCAGAACTGAGTCTAGTCTGGACTCTGTCTTCATAGACTTACATCTCTCTTGTTGGCCTCTTTAAAATATATATATATATATATATATATATATATATATAATCTTAATACCTTTAAGCAAAGTGTCTCTGTTATTAGGGATAGCCACAAACTATAACATCAAATACAGGGGCATTACAGAAACTTACCAGACTTTTTTCTTTGCAGGAACCAAAGGAGACAGGGGAGCGCCAGGCTTGCCTGGCCTCCCTGGCAGGAAAGGGCCAGTGGGAGATCCTGGGCCTCCAGGGCCCATTGGCGTGACAGGACCTCAAGGGGCACCAGGCTTTCCTGGTGTAACCATCCCCGGCCAGAAAGGAGATCGAGGTCCACCTGGCTCCAGAGGAAACCCAGGTAAAGTATCTACTTTTAAATATGATAAAGAATGAAAATAACATTTGACAGCAGAAGCTTTCCACCCACTCATGTGAACATCTTGCTTCTTTTTCCTTCTGGTCTTCTCTGTTTTCCCATGCCCACCTGTCCTCACGTGGGGTGCATAAGGCTGTTGGTGTGGAGCAGAGGGACCTGTTTGAAAAATTAGTAAATACTGGCACTTCCCTGGTGGTGCAGTGGTTAGGACTTTGCCTTCCAATGCAGGGGGGTGCAGGTTTCATCCCTGGTTGGGAAACTGAGATCCCACATGCTGGTGGCCCAAAAAAACAAAACATAAAACAGAAGCAGTATTGTAACAAATTCCATAAAGACTTAAAAAATGGTCCACATCAAAAAATATATATTAAAAAAAAAGAAAGAAAAATTAGTAAATATCAAGTTCATGAGCCTGGGAAAGAGAGAGGCATCCATTCACCAGTACTGACTGAGCCCCTACTGTATGTAAGGTACTGGGTCAGGCACTGATTCTGCTCTAACAAACCGTCATCAAGGAGAAGAGTTCCTGCCTCATGCCTTGTGCCAGGTAACGCTAAGGTGCAGGGTTTGCTCTTCACTCAAAAGGGCAGTAACAGAACCTGCAAAGCTCCCTGAGTGGTAATACTGACAGGCTTTTTGTGAATTCAGGCATGCCTGGTCCTCCTGGACCTCCAGGGAGTCCTGTAGAAGGCATAAAAGGAGACAAGGGGTTGATGGGAGAGCCTGGCCAAAGAGGTCCACCTGGAGCTGTAGGAGACATGGGGTCACCAGGTCATCCGGTAAGTGGGAAATTATTTTGATGTCTGACCAACCTAGACAGCATATTAAAAAGCAGAGATATTACTTTGCCAACAAAGGTCTGTCTGGTCAAAGCTATGGTTTTTCCAGTAGTCATAAGTGGATGCAAGAGTTGGACTAGAAAGAAAGCTGAGTGCTGAAGAATTGATGCTTTTGAACTGTGGTGTTGCAGAAGACTCTTGAGAGTCCCTTGGACTGCAAGGAGATCCAACCAGTCCATCATAAACGAAATCAGTCCTGCATATTCATTGGAAGGACTGATGCTGAAGCTGAAGCTCCAGTCCTTTGGCCATCTGATGCAAAGAACTGACTCACTGGAAAAGACCCTGATGCTGGGAAAGATTGAAGGGGGGAGGAGAAGGGGACGACAGAGGATGAGATGGTTGGATGGCGTCATCGACTCAATGGACATGAGTTTGAGTATACTCCAGGAGTTGGTGATGGACAGGGAGGCCTGGCGTGCTGCAGTCCATGGGGTTGCAGTCGGACGTGACTGAGTGACTGAACTGAACTGAATTCTTCTAAGTTGACTGCCCAGCTCAGATGTACCTGGAGGCAACACCAGTCTCCCACTTGTGATGTTTCTGTGCAGTGAACCCCAAAAATGACAGAGTCTGGAAGGTTCAAAGAATCAAAGGACCTTAAGAGTTGGGCAGATTTGGTCTCTAAGAAGCCTGTGAAAGTTCAGTCTATTTGGGGCCCTTCTCTATGTCATTCCTGACCTCCTCTTGTTTAGACTCTGAACAATTCCATGTAGAAGCTTGGAATCATTCTAGATGACAACAAAAATTTTCTCTATTAATAGGCTTTCAGAATCATCTTTGCCATCCCCTAAATGTCTAGTGTTCCCCACAACATGCTTTCCAGTATTTATGAATAGCTGTCATTTCCTTCTGAGTATTTTCTCTCCCAATAAGTACATGTTCCCCCCCCCCCCCAATTTCAGTTTAACCTTTCGTCAATATGCCTCTATTCTGAATATATCCTAGTTTGTCAATACCTTAAGAATGCAGACCCTGAGCTGAACACCTTCCAGGAATATGAATTCAGTACCCCAGAGAGTAGCTAGAGACAGACGAGTCTCACTATCCTGAACATTCTGTTTTATAATCCAGCCTACAAGTCCACATGGGGCTTCCCAGGTAGCTCAGTGGTAAAACAAATCTGCCATCCAGTGCAGGAGATGCGGGTTTCAATCCCTGAGTCAGGAAGATCCCCTAGAGAAGGAAATGGCAACCCACTCCAGTATACTTGCCTGGGGAATTGCATGGGCAGAGGAGCCTGGCGGGCTACAGTCCATGGGGTTGCAAACAGTCAGACATGAGTGAGCCACTAAACAACAATAAAAACAGAATTCCACATGGGCTATTGGGCTGCCTAGTCACCACATTATCATCACACATTAAGTTTATGGTCAACGAAAGCCCTTGTGCCTTTTTCACGTGAACGGCTACTGAGTTTCCTCCATTACTTGTCCTTTTGTGTATTTGTGACTTAAGTGCAGAACTTTCACATTTACCTTTCTTAGATATCATCTTGTTCCTTTAGGCTCATGCTCCCAACCTATTAAGATCGCTCAATCATAGCATCTCACTCAACACCATAGCACCTTCCCTAGCTTTCTCTCAGCAGCATATTTGAAAAGATTTCTCTGTTTACCTAAAATTCTTAGAAACTAACGAGGAAATCAGAGTTATGTCATAGAGAGTCTGTGTTATCTTTTGATGGATTATGAGGTTCTTTGACCTGGTTTATTGTCAGGAAACATGTTAAGCTCTCTTGGTATATGGTTTCCTGAATCTACTTTTTAACAACTCTTTTTTTAAATGAGATACTTACCTATCTCCAGCATTAGGTATTTCTCCTGTTCCTGATTTTTTAAAAGTGGAAAACACTGATCTTATAATCACATTGAAATTCTTCCAAGAACACTGGAATGTGGAAAGTCTAGTTTGGAAATGCAGTCTCTCTTAAATCTTCTATAGTGTAGGCTTCTGTATCTGCACCTGAAAGATAGTTCTTATTGTTGTTCAGTTGCTAAGTCGTGTCCAACTCTTTGTGACCCCATGAACTGCAGCATGCCAGGCTTCCCTGACCTTCACTATTTCCCAGAGTTTGCTCAAACTCATGCCCCAAGTCAGTTAGGCCATCCAGTCATCTCGTCCTCTGTCATCCCCTTCTCCTCCTGCCCTCAGTTTTTCCCAGCATCAGGGTCTTTTTCAATGAAAACTGACTCCTGGCCCTTAACAACTCTCTCCTTGCAGGAAACAGCTTCCTTCCCACCCGAGGGCAGGGCCTGGAACCAGACCTTTCTCCCTGGTTACCTTTACCTCTGGAGAACAGGCCAGACTTCAGAAGCCTGAGAATCCTTGATCACATGCTCCTGTTTTCTCTCCTTCCTTTTTTAACCTCACACCACCTTATCTAAGAAATAGGACTGTTCCTTCTTTGGTCTTCAGGCTCCAAAGACAGCTAGCTCAATGACCAGTTTTGTTATTGTTGGCATTTTCAGGACCTTCCATTCATTGTTTTCAAGTAATAGCATTCTGTCTCAGTTCATACGGACAGTATAAGACTAGGGGTGGCAAACATCCTGACAAACAGCTCTTTCTGGAAGCCTCGTTCCCTCCCCTCTCCTCCTATGGCCCTGCTTGAGCATTTCATGGCCACCAGGGCAATTAGTATGAGCCTCATAGGATGGGAGCATCTCGGCCCAGTCAGATCATTGCATCCTTGCCAAGAGTGGTGTCAAAACTCCACTGACACCCCCTTCCTACTCCCGTCCCTGGAACCTGTACTTCTATCACTCCGACCAGAATAAGTTGTAACTCTGAGGGCTTAGTTAGAATGATGGTGGTTGTTACAGTGCAATAGCATCTCTGTTATCTTTGCAAGAATTACAAATACAAATTATAATTTTCATTCTGGCAATCTGGTACCTGTTCTTCCGGAAAGATCTCCAAATACTGGGCAGTTCACTTTGGAATACAGAATATCCAACTGTATCTGATACACTAACATACATTCACATCAGAAGTTATGCTCTCTCTTGTGTTCAAATGTAGTTTTAACTTCTTTTTTATTGAAAAATCATAGCCCTACAGTGGGGTCTAGGTGGCACAGAAGTTACAGGAGGTGATATAGTGGATTGGAAAGTAAAAATGATGTCTGTCAACTTTAGATTATTCTGATCCAATATGATAAAATATCTTATATGCTTTAAAAAACTATAATTAATATTGTGATTTTAAAAATGTGTCTTTGGTTCTACTTCTTATTTGAAATACAGGGAGCACCAGGTGTCCCCGGTCAGCCAGGGGCCAGAGGTGATCCTGGATTCTATGGATTTCCAGGCATGAAAGGTACCGTTTTTGTTCAGTCCTCTGTGGATGCAAAGACAATGACCATGAGTCACATTTTAGGACACACAGATGTTTACTGAACCCATAGTGTCAGAACAGGCTGGATGCAAACAGAATGAATGAAGGAGAATGAAGCAGGAAGACTACTCCAGCACCCAAGCCCAAAGGCCTTAAAAATTGAACCATATCTTAAGGATGGAAACTCTAGAAAAGCTTAAAACTGTGGTGACCTTTGAGTGTACTGATGTGTGTTGGGCTAGAGAATGGGGAACTACATCAATAGCAGCAGTGTTGCTTTGAATGATTTATTTTACTTTGTGCCTGTGTGATAATTGTAAAAAGCAGAAAATCTAAAAGAATATTCACAAACTGATCATGTGGGAGGGTAAGTAAATTTTTATATGCAGATTTAAGCATTTGGTTTTTTATGGGGCACATGTATTATGTTTTTTAATGAGAGAAAACATAATTTGGAGTTTTAAGTTTAAAACATTCATACACATAAAATTTAAACTTCAGGTTTTCAGAAAATCCCCCATAATGGTACTATGACCTCAAATGACATTTTGAATATTGGATGTGTTATCTTAGCAGGTTGAATGCACTGGGACTGTTTTGTGTGTGCAGGGAATTGATGATCATAGTATAGCTAAGTCACTTCAGTCGCGTCCGACTCTGTGCGACCCCAGAGATGGCAGCCCACCAGGCTCCCCCGTCCAGGGATTCTCCAGGCAAGAACACTGGAGTGGGTTGCCATTTCCTCCTCCAATGCATGAAAGTGAAAAGTGAAAGTGAGGTCGCTCAGTCGTGTCTGACTCTTAGCGACCCCATGGACTGCAGCCTACCAGGCTCCTCCGTCCATGGGATTTTCCAGGCAAGAGTACTGGAGTGGGGTGCCATTGCCTTCTCCGGATCATAGTATAAATAGATGCTAAATTAGTATTAACCAAAGTGAACAAAACCACATTTCCATGAAAGACACTTTTCCAGTTCCGAGGGAGGATAAGGTGGAGGTCAAAGATAGCCTTTTCAGTTTTTCAATCACTGGCTCTTCAAAGAGCAAATAACTAAGGAGAAACCAAAGCAAGAGATTCTGAGAAACCTCACTAGCTCCTGGGTGGGTGACACTGGCCTGGGGAAGATGGGGACCATTTGTCACTCTTCCAAGTCTCAGAACAGGAACAGCTAAGACTTGAAAAATTACAGAAATGCTGAATACCAAAGAAAGAAATATTCTGGTGAAATATTTAGATGTATATTGAGGGCATGTGTGTGTGCATGCTAGGTTGCTTCAGTCATGTCTGACTCTTTGCGACCCCATGGACTGTAGCCCGCCAAGCTCTTCTGTCCGTGGGATTCTCCAAGTAAGAATACTGGACTGAGTTGCCATTTCCTCCTCCAGGGAGGAATTTCCTCCCGACCCAGGAATTGAACCCGTGCCTCATGTCTCCTGCTTTGGCAGCTGGGTTCTTTACCAGCGGTGCAGCCTGTGAAGCCAAGGAAGATTCATAAAATAAGAAGTATTAACCAGTTCTTTTGAAATATATTCTATGAAACACATTCAGTTATTCTCTTAGATATCAGAATAAGACTGTCCATCATCTGGCACCACTAATGAGTTTGAACTTCTTTATTTGGAAATGTTTATTCCCCAAAAGATTAGGCATCTTCTGGTAGATATAAGCAAATATTAACATATCCTCAAGTTCTGGTATCAAGTGGATAATTTATAGTGTGATTGCCAGTTAACTTTTGATAATATAATTGTTTTATTATATTTCTGCTATGAATATCATATTTAGTATTAAGTTCTAAGTAATTAGATGTTATAGCAACCCACTCCAGTATTCTTGCCTGGAAAATCTCATGGACAGAGGAGCCTGGTGGGCTACAGTCCATGGGGTCGCAAACAGACATAACTTAGGGACTAAAAACAGCAACAACAATTAGATATGATATGTACATTGTGTCAAGATTTTTAAAAAGAGTGTTTCTCCAAACCAGTGTTTCTTGGTAACTTTTTATTCATGTCAAAGGCTGGGAGAGAAACCTTACCACTTTGATAGTTTTCATCAAACAAGATATTTCATATGAGTTCATGAGAGTTCCTAATATAACTATCTTTGGGCTACTAGTAAAGCTAGAGTAATAAGCTGAGAAAGTAGATAACTACGACAACCAATATAACTCACTAGGAAGTGCTAAAATAAGATTTAATATCACTTCATATTTTACCTTAAATATTAAATTGGTTTCTGAACTTAAGAACTAAGAACTCTTCCCCTTCAATGCTAAGATACTAGTACTTAGTACGTACTTCTAGAATACATCTTTAACAGACACTACGCATGACCAACTGGGTCCAAATGAAATGCTACAACCCACATGAATATAACTAAGTCGCAGTCCTTGCCATGCAGCTCACAACCTCCAGTCATCACTCCCAGAACCCCCCCTTAGAGACAGCAATCAATCTGAAGAGCTAGGAAACCCATTGTTCTATGTGGAATGACATTGCCTTTTTTTTTTTAAGGGGAGAAGGGTAATTCAGGATTTCCAGGACCACCTGGACCTCCAGGGCAAATTGGACCAAAAGGACCACCTGGTAAAGATATTATTTCCTTCATGTTGCTCTCAGTGAAGAAAGAGTAGCTCGTCAGGAAAGCCGTCATCCTTTTCTGTTCATGCCAATAGGAGTACGTGGAGAGCCTGGCACAGTGAAGATCATCTCCCTTCCAGGAAGCCCAGGCCCACCTGGTTCAGCTGGAGAACCAGGGATGCAAGGAGAACCCGGGCCCCCGGGACCACCAGGAGATCCAGGTGTGGGATCACTAGGAAGCAGTTGAACCAAACTTCTTGTAGGAGATTTGGAAACAAATGATACAACTTCACAGAAAATGTTACACATTATAGTGTTTTTCCTGTGGTCATGTATGGATGTGAGAGTTGGACTGTGAAGAGAGCTGAGCACCGAAGAATTGATGGTTTTGAACTGTTGTGTCGGAGAAGACTCTTGAGAGTCCCTTGGACTGCAAGGAGATCCAACCAGTCCATTCTGAAGGAGATCAGCCCTGGGATTTCTTTGGAAGGAATGATGCTAAAGCTGAAACTCCAGTACTTTGGCCACCCAAGGGCTGACTCATTGGAAAAGATTCTGATGCTGGGAGGGATTGGGGGCAGGAGGAGAAGGGGATGACAGAGGATGAGATGGCTGGATGGCATCACCAATTCGATGGACGTGAGTCTGAGTGAACTCCGGGAGTTGGTGATGGACAGGGAGGCCTGGTGTGCTGCGATTCATGGGGTCGCAAAGAGTCGGACACGACTGAGCGACTGACCTGATCTGATCTCATAGTGTTTTTAATAATCAGCTTTCAGTCAATTCAGTTCAGTCGCTCACTTATGTCTTATTCTTTGCAACCCCATGGACTGCAGCATGCCAGGCCTCCCTGTCCATCACCAACTCCCGGAGTTTACCAGATTCATGTCCATTGAGTTGGTGATGCCATCCAACCATCTAATCCTCTGTCATCTCCTTCTTCTCCTGCCTTCAATCTTTCCCAGCATCAGGGTTAGTCAGCTCTTCACATCAGGTGGCCAAAGGACTGAGCTTATTTTACTCTAGGCCAGCAAATAAAAGAACTTTTGACCCTACTGACAATTGGTGTTTATAGTATAAAGTTGAGCAAATACACTATAGGCCATTCAGGATTGTTTTTTATTAAGGTAAAAGTATGAAGTCTATCTTCTCTGAAAACTGCCAGTCTTAGAGCTCTATTTCTAAATGACTGCCTGAATAAACCCAAGTTCTATGTAAAATATTTATACCTTCCCAACAATTTGCACAGCACTTGGAAAATTAATAAATGCAAATGTACTTACTATTATGAAATCTTTTAAAATTATTGGTGCATGGAAATTGAACTAACCCCTTTCTATTGGCCTAGCATATTGTAATAGACCTCTGGATGGAATTGCTGTGTTCTAGGTTCACCTGAGTCACCTGAGAGATAAGAGAGATTTTATTACTTTGATCAGTACAAGGGCATAGTGAATTCTGGAGTCAGTTCAGTTCAGTCACTCAGTCGTGTCTGACTCTTTGCGACCCCATGAATCGCAGCACGCCAGGCCTCCCTGTCCATCACCAACTCCCGGAGTTCACTCAGACTCACGTCCATCGAATCAGTGATGCCATCCAGCCATCTCATCCTCTGTCGTCCCCTTCTCCTCCTGCCCCCAATCCCTCCCAGCATCAGAGTCTTTTCCAATGAGTCAACTCTTCACATGAGGTGGCCAAAGTACTGGAGTTTCAGCTTTAGCATCATTCCTTCCAAAGAAATCCCAGGGCTGATCTCCTTCAGAATGGACTGGTTGGATCTCCTTGCAGTCCAAGGGACTCTCAAGAGTCTTCTCCAACATCACAGTTCAAAAGCATCAATTCTTTGGCACTCAGCTTTCTTCACAGTCCAACTCTCACATCCATACATGACCACTGGAAAAACCATAGCCTTGACTAGACAGACCTTTGTTGGCAAAGTAATGTCTCTGCTTTTCAATATGCTATCTAGGTTGGTCATAGCTTTTCTTCCAAGGAGTAAGCGTCTTTTAATTTCATGGCTGCAGTCACCATTTGCAGTGATTTTGGAGCCCCCAAAAATAAAGTGTGACATTCTTTCCACTGTTTCCCCATCTATTTCCTATGAAGTGGTGGGACCAGATGCCATGATCTTCATTTTCTGAATGTTGAGCTATAAGCCAACTTTTTCACTCTCCACTTTCATGTTCATCAAGAGGCTTTTTAGTTCCTCTTCACTTTCTGCCATAAGGGTAGCATTAATCTAAATGGTAGCACAGTACTAAAATGCTGTATTTCATATACCCCTAGTTCATTTTTTAGTTTTCTTTTCTCCCTTGGGAAGTAGATTGTAGCATGTTGGATGACCAGTTGTCCCAGTCTGCACAGGGATGAGGGTCTCTTCTATTTTTAGGACCTCTGTTATTGACACTGGGGAAGTCTCGGGTAAACTGGGATGGTTGGCCACCTTGCCTTTTATCCTATATGAACCATTCAATACAATGTTGGTTTTTTGCTTTAGGACCCTGTGGGCCAAAAGGTAAACCAGGGGAGGATGGTCCACCAGGAACTCCTGGACCAACTGGAGAAAAAGGCAACAAAGGTTCTAAAGGAGAGCAAGGTAAAAAAAAACAAACAAAAAACCAGCTGGCTGTTCTTCACTGAGGGAGAGCTATTCTCTGTATATACAGAGAAAGGAGACTTGTTTGAACTTATGAGAACTCTAAATATTTCAGCGTGTGCAGTGCAAAGAAGACTAAGCCAGGGGCAAAACATTCTTTTTGAAGTAGACAATCAAGAGTTATTGGAATATACCATTATTCCTATGTCTTAACTGGGCAAATGTACTCCTGATTTTTAACCTGCAGGCTCATAGATCTAATGAAACACCAATTCTATTTTCAGAAAAGCTGATACTGCGTACTTAGTTAATAACATCTACCTCTAAGCGTGGCACCTGATTTTGATACCTACTGTAGAAAGTGATGATCTACTTGTTTAAGATTAAGGTTTATAGACTTCAATTAAGAATGGGTTTTACTTATTGGCATGTTGATACACATGCATCTTATGAGATAAGAGCATGGCAGAGTTAATAAAGCACATAGATTGATATAGAATTTGCAAACTATCATACTTATATAATTTTGCTATTGTAAAATAAGTTAAAATCAGTTTTTTAGTATTAATCTAATTTACAACAGAAATATATGAAATGCACATTTTTTTCCAAAGAAGAAAAAAACAGTGGCACCTAAGTTATAGTTGGAAAAATATTACTTTGATATGAATAGAAGAGCAACTTAGTATCATTATTCAGGAAAGCCATCTTCTAACTATGCCATTCTTGAATACAATTCAACAACTCCTGTGTGTGTCCTGAAAAGGGGCCTCTTTTAAGTACTTCAGTCTGAACATAAGCTTATATGTGTCAATTTGATATGCCCGAATCGAAGTCTACCTTCTGCAAAAGTTTCAAAAGCACCCTTCTAGAAAATATCTAAATGTCCAAATCTTAGTTTTTAGGATTGAGTCTTTGTTAAAGTAAGAAAAAATTCTAAATGTGATTTCCCAATTCACTGACATATGCCCAGATCTACTATGACACAATTGTATAAAGATTAGAGATTTGTCTTTAAAAATTCAAATATAATGCTGCTGCTAAGTCACTTTGGTCGTGTCCGACTCTGTGCGACCCCAAAGACGGCAGCCCACCAGGCTCCCCCATCCCTGGGATTCTCCAGGCAAGAACACTGGAGTGGGTGCCATTTCCTTCTCCAATGCATGAAAGTGAAAAGTGAAAGTGAAGTCGCTCAGCTAGCTAATAATAATAATTGCATAATTGCTCATGATTTAGTACTGTCCTGAGTGCACTTTAAGACACTATTAATCATTCGATTTTCGTCAAAGTGTGTTTTTCGAAGTGGTAAAAGCAAAACTCCTATTAATAATTATATGAATTTAAAAACTTTACTGGCCACATCTAGCTTTCAAAATGGGGCCATAGCAAGATTGAGGATACTACAAAACAAACTGTGTTGAGAATTACTAGCAAGTAGACAGAGATGGTCTTGATGCCAGGCACCACAGGGCAACATAGAGATGAAGAACTGATCTCAAAAAACCCATCATCAGATATACACAAATATTTATAACATAGGCATTTGTAATAAAATAGTCAACATTTAATAAAGTTCTTTGGCCATTTTATAAACCATACTTCTTTAGGACTCCTTTCTACAGTTGAGGCTTAATAAATATATATAAATATTTGAATTAGTATTTTGGATAAACAAGTTTGAGGTTTTGTTTGTGTTGCCACATGTATAGTGTGTTTTCTAAAGGACCACCTGGATCCGATGGCCTGCCAGGCTTGAAGGGGAAACCTGGAGACACTGGACCACCTGCAGCAGGGGCAGTGATGAGGGGCTTTGTCTTTACCCGGCACAGCCAGACCACAGCGATTCCCTCCTGTCCAGAAGGGACAGAGCCGCTCTATAGTGGGTTTTCTCTTCTCTTTGTACAAGGAAATGAACAAGCCCATGGACAGGACCTGGGTAATGCCCCTGTTTAATTTCTATCCACTTCGTTCCATATACAGACAGTACATTTTTATGGCATGGGGTACTTCCCTCTGAAGTTAAGTATAAACAACCTGAGTATCTTTAGCACTTTTTTTTAATTTTGTTTTTTAATTTTTACAATGGTGTGTTGGTTTCTGCCATCCAACAATGCGAAGCAGCCAGAATTATATATCTATCTCCTGCCTCCTTCCCCTCCCCCCAGCCCATCTTTCCAGGTCACCATAGAGCACGGCTACACAGCAGTTTCTCAGCAGCTATCCATCTTACACCTGATAGTATATATCTGCACTGATGCTGCTTTCTCCATCCATCCCACTCTCTCCCTCCCCTACTGTATCCACAAGTCTCTACATCCGTGTCTCCATTCCTTCCCTGCAAATAAGTTCAACAATACTTTTTAAAGAGAGTACATAAGACGTTGACCTCATGTCTAATATTCATTCTGGATTGTAAGCTCTAGAAGGAGCCAATCTAGTTGGTCTTATTCAACAAAAACAACTTTTGCTTAAATAACCTGTCTGCTGTTCAGGCTTAAAAGTAAAATCTGTTCCAAAGCTTGGCCTGGTTATTGGCCATCACATACATATGAAGAACTGGGGAGACTTTGAAGCAAAGACATTTTCTCAAAGACCTCCGCTAGTCCTCAAGTTCTAGATGATTAGAAAGGGCCCTGGAAAGTGTTAAAGGTGGAAGAAGGAAGGAGGATTTATGTCCCTATTGGATCTTTAATTCCTATCAGTATTAAAACTTTTCAACCACACATTTTGCAAATAGCTCTTTTGTGCTGTTTTTCTCCAGTTTTTGCCACATGTTATGTTTTAATTAGCTTCTATCTAGTAATGATAATCAAAATAATTGGAATTCATTGAAAGTGATACTCAGTCTGATGTTTTATTAGGAACACTTGGCAGCTGCCTGCAGCGATTTACCACAATGCCATTCTTATTCTGCAATATCAACGATGTATGTAATTTTGCATCTCGAAACGATTATTCATACTGGCTGTCAACACCAGCTATGATACCAATGGACATGGCTCCAATTACTGGCAGGGCCCTGGAGCCTTATATTAGCAGGTAAAATCCCAGTCCCTTAGTTTCATGATGGCAACAGGTGAATCACTTCCTTTGCCACAGAATACAAGGCAGCACACCGTGGTGCAGAAAGTGCTGATGCGCCTGTATTTTTTGTTTTATGTTACAGATGTACAGTCTGTGAAGGTCCTGCAATTGCCATAGCTGTTCACAGCCAAACCACTGATATCCCCCCCTGTCCTGCTGGCTGGATTTCTCTCTGGAAAGGCTTTTCTTTCATCATGGTAAGGAGAAAAGGAACAGTACATTCATAGTAAACATTATCCATGGAATCTTATGTGCTCTCCAGGAATGATATTGTTAGACATCAGTATGCACAATCTGCTGTGAATATTTGCTTGAAAATCTGAAAATATGCTTTAAGTTTGTTTTTGTAAATAATAGAGCATTTAAAAAAACAGACTTCTCAGAAAGAGATTACCCACACATTCTAAGTAAGACCCTTTGAAGTTCCTATGAAGATGGGAACTAAAAGAGAAATAGCCTTTTAAAGAAAAATTCTCCAGATGTAAGTACTAAGTGAAGAAATCTATGGATTGACATTTGTGATTTTGATACCTGCACAGATGTGGCTGGTGATTATTCATATTTTGTGTAACATCATTTATGATACCTTATTCTCCCTTCTTTACTCAATCACTAATTCAACAAGTATTTATTGAATGCCTACTCTGTGCTATGATCATTCTAGGCACTAGGATACCAGCAGTGAACCAAAGTTCCTGCTCTCATGGAGCTTCTTTCATAGTGGTAGACATGTAAGTGAGAAGACAACATAACAATAGTAGTACATAGTGAGTTCAGATGGTGAGCAGTCCTATGGAGAAAATAAAGCAAGATAAGAGGAGAGACTGATAGGGATGAGGTCAAGGAAAGCTTTGTGGAGCAGGCCCCTGAATGACAAAAAAAGAACATGTCAGACCTGGGGGGGAAAAGCATTCTAAGCAAAATAAACAGCTTTTAGATTATTTTCGATGATTATCCTTCAACTTGGAAGGCACCTGGAGTGTTACAGTAAATTTGGGTAAATAAGCACAAGAAGTTCAATTCATGCTTGCTTTTTTTTTGTCTTCTATTACCAAAAAAAAAAAAAAAAAGTAGGGCATTGAAAATGTGAGCACTATGCACAGAATTCTTATTTGGATCTTTTTCTTGTGATAGTTCACAAGTGCTGGTTCGGAGGGTGCTGGGCAAGCACTCGCATCCCCCGGCTCCTGCCTGGAAGAATTCCGAGCCAGTCCATTTATAGAATGTCACGGAAGAGGAACATGTAACTACTATTCAAACTCCTACAGTTTCTGGTTGGCTTCATTAGACCCCAAAAGAATGTTCAGGTAACTATTCAAAGTTAAGTTTAATCTGATGACTCAACTGCGTAACTTTTCAAAGGTTGCCTGGGTTAGATTTTCATTCCCCGTGTGCTGATGTACTTACATTAAAAAAAAAATCTCCCTGTGCCAATAGAATCCTGTTTAGCTTGGCACTGTCAGTGTACAAGAGGTCTAGAGTCAACAAGTAGCCCTGGTTTGTGATACTGTACCAATAAAGACCAAAAAATATTATTTTTGTCATCGTTAAAAAGATTTAATATTGATATATGAATTTATAGACTACTGAATAAACTACTAAAGTGAAGGTGTTAGTTGATCAGTCATGTCTGACTCTTTGCGACTCCATGGACTGTAGCCCATGGACTGTGGCTCTTCTGTCCATGGAATTTTCCAGGCAAGAATACTGGAGTGGGTTGCCATTTCCTTCTCCAGTGGATCTTCCCAACGCAGGGATTAAACCTGGGTCTCTTACATTACAGGCAGATTCTTTACTGTCTGAGCCACAAGTGGGCTCAAAAATGGAGAAGGCAATGGCAACCCACTCCAGTACTCTTGCCTGGGAAATCCCATGACGGAGGGGCCTGGTAGGCTGCAGTCCATGGGGTCGCTAAGAGTTGGACACGACTGAGCGACTTCACTTTCACTTTTCACTTTCATGCATTGGAGAAGGAAATGGCAACCCACTCCAGTGTTCTTGCCTGGAGAATCCCAGGGACGGGGGAGCCTGGTGGGCTGCCATCTATGGGTTCGCACAGAGTCGGACACGACTGACGTCACTTAGCAGCAGCAGGGCTCAAAAAAAAAAAAAAAAAAAACCACAAAAACTATTACATGATCTACTAATTTTAATTTATCGTGTTGGAAGACTTTTGAGTATTACAGAGAATTAAAAGGGTAGGAATATTTCTTCAGGAAAAAAAAGATCTGTAAGTTTGCATTTGTAAGTTACTGCTAAATACAACTAAAATGATAAAGTGTTGACATATACATCTTTTCATAAACATACCTCCCTGAAATAAAGTTTAGGTGAGCTACCATATTTATTAACAAAACTCAGACCCAGGGTGTATTTCCCTTTTATCTGTACATTGATGAGATTTTTGGTGGTTTTTTGCTTTTGTTTTTTATTTCAGAAAACCTATTCCATCAACTGTGAAAGCTGGGGAGTTAGAAAACATAATAAGTCGCTGTCAAGTGTGCATGAAGATGAGACCATGAAGAAATAAAAAATAAAAACTGTTACTTTTCATCCTAAATAACTAAGTAATATTGCAGAACATGCACTTATTTAAGTATCTTTCTCCCTTGAAACAGCAGTACAAAGTTTCTATTTGTTTCCCCACACAACAAAGCCTTCTTTTAAGTTAGTTCTGTGATACTGGTCTCTAAATCTGTACTGTATCAAAGTTCCCTAATGCAAAGCACTAAGCTTTTCACAAAGTATCACCAAAATCTTGTATTCCACTTTTATCCAATGCACTAAGTAAATGGCGATTGTATAAAGTTTGATACTACAAGTGAAGAGCTATTTGGTCCACTGGATTCCCAGGATTCACCCCCTTTCTGTTCCAGTCTTGGAGACTCAGGGAGGCTAATTCTGTTTTAGATTGCCTGATCACCCGCTTCCCAAAGCTTTAGACCCTGGGTAGGGAAGGGGATGAAATGGGATATTAGAGCATCATGAATAAACTGGACTTTCAAACCTGGTGAGTAATCTAAGACCTAAGGGAACCAGAATTGAATTGAGGCTCATGGATTGTCTAGTGCTTTTTCAAACACACCCAAGACTAAGGCCAGAAGGGGATTGCCCTGAATGGAATAATAATAGCCTTGGAAATACTGTATGGTTTTGGTTTACATTTTTTAAAAGACATTTTTGTTTGTCCATTGAATTCATTTCACTACAGCAATATAGCTTGCTTATATTCAAATAGATATAATTTTTACCCTTAGTAAATTAACTACACCCACACAAATAACAAATTCCTTGATATGCACTTTATCCCCATCCCTATAAATGTTGGTGCATACCTTATAAACTAGCAGTTCAGCAACCCATGGAATAACTGAAGGCATTTGTTGGCTAATCAGGCTCAAAATATTTTTCATTTGCTCTAAATATTCCATTTAACCTGGGTGTTCAGAGATGTATTCTCTTGTTAACTACATAATTCTTCCTTTGTTAACGACATGTTTTTGATATTACATATTCTTAAACCATTTGAAGAGTCCATTGTGTAAAAATTTTGATGTACAAATTGTATAGATTGGTGGTTGTATGTCTTAAAACTTGCTTTTCAGTGTGTTGATACATTCCCAAGTTTACCTAATTCAACTTAAGATTTTATTCAACACCAAGTCATATCCCAGGCACTGCACTAAATTATAGACACTAAGGGGATGAAAAGAGACTTGTTTCTGATCCAATATCTCAGAGAAGGTAGCTTACTGTTTCTGTTAAGAGTTCTACATGTCTAAGTTGTTTTTCCTCCTTTTTTCCCTTTGTTCTTATATTTCATCAGAATAATTCAGCAGGCCTCAATAAAGGCTCAAAAATAATATTTACGCCCAGGGAAAGCCCAGGACATCTAGCTTCTCCTAGGCATTACAGAAGTCAAGGTGTGAAAATGTTAAGAAAATGAAAATCTACAAAACCTTAAAGACCATTTATACTTGATAGTAGCACTATTTGATTAATCTCAGAGGCCAGATGTTCAGAGATAAAGCTCTGCAGATGCTTCTTAATCCACCAAGGTGGAGTTGGTGGTGCTGATATTTAAATTCAGGTTATTGCTTCGACCTCAGTTGCTTTGTAAATGAAGGTGTGACCCCAGAGGAAAGCACACAGTGTGACCTTGGTTGGCATCCCTCACTGCTCATGTGACTGCTGTCAAATGATTTTTACATTTAAGCTGAGAAGTGCATTTTACTTAGATTATTTGCTTAGACTCATCTTATACTAAGACTTTTTTTTTTTCTCTAAAAATATCCAACTTTCTTAATTGTACCATAATGGCATAGGGCTTAGCTGATCTACACAAACCCTCTGTAGGTCAGCAATTCTCAAAATGTGGTCCCTGGACCAGCAGCATCAGCAGCATCTGGGTACTTGCCATCAATGCAAATGCTTAGCGTAGACATTTAGAATCAGAAACTCTGGGGGAAAGGCCCAGAAATGCATATTTTAACAAGCTTCTCCAGGTGATTTCTGATTGAGAAGAACTGTTCTAGGCAAACATCCAAGAAACTATTCTACAGACAGTTACCAGTTAAGGCCAACCAATATTACTCCATCCATAGCTCTCTTTAAAGTCCAAAATCACAAGTGACCTCAAGGTCATCTAATTTTACTAGTAAGTTAAAGCCTTATATTGGTGCTAATGGCAAATGACTGGCCTCTGCTTGTCCCCAGGCTCCCTCTTTTCTTGTCCCATTATCAGTGTTTAACTTCTGAGGAAAACAAGTGATGCTAAACATTAGATCCCAATGAAGCCGTATTCAAAGTGGCTCGGTTCCCCTTGTAAGACTGAGCATTGAAACACAGCTCATGAGCGTTACTTTCCAGATACCCATCAGTAGTTTATAAAGCTATGAAGATTTAACTTTGTAGATAAAATGTAAATAACTTGTTTCTTTTAAATCTGGGGCTTCAACTTTGGAATTTCACAGTGTGCTGAAATAATGGGTTTCTCAGAGGTGTTTTTGCAAGATAAACATTATTAAATAACTTATTTATAAAAGTATTACAATAATTCTAAATTTGAATTTTATTGCTAATTTAACTTACAAAGATTTTTCTATGCATCCAGTGCAACTTACCGCTACTAAACTTAATTTAATATTTACTCTATAACCAAATGAAATATATTTAAAATATATTGAATATTTTATATTATTATATCTTGACAGAATTACAATGTTGTACTAATATTTCTGTAATTACACCTTAAATATTTTGTTGTTGTATTGTCTAAGAATAAAATTGAAAAATTTATATCTGGTCTTATTTTTTTCAAAATATAAACAAATTAATTTTTTTGGATTGTAAAAATAGTATATGTTCACTGTAAAAAATAACAGTAATTATGAAGACTATATAAAAATTGCCATGATCTAACCCCTCACCCCCATCCAAGAAAATTAAGATATTATCATCTCAGACTTTTTTCTTGTTGACATATTTTCAAATCAATAGGTAAGAACTAATCAGTATTTATATGGATTTTTCTACATAAATCAATGAATAGGATGACATTTAGTTTTATTATGGATGTATTAAGAACATTTTATTTCATATTTGTCCAATTGTTTCCTCAGGATAAATCTCTAGGAGGAAAACTGCAAAAATCAAAGGAGTTGCAATCTTAGGCCTTTGAGATTATATATATATATTTATATACATACACACATGTTCTCCAGAAACATGGCTAGAATTTCTAGTTGCATCAATGCAATGTTATGAAAACTTTTATCTCCTTATGCTTTTACCAATATTGGACATTGCTGTTCTTTCACAGTTTTGCCAGTCTCAATTTACATTTTGCTCATTATCAGCAAGGCTGAACATTTACCACTTTAAATTAGTATTGGGGTTTTTATTTAATATATTTTAATTAATATGTGAGGTTTTTTTTTCCTGTGAAAGGCCTAATCATATCTTTATGCATTTCCTATTGAGGTATTTAAAGAGTTTTCATAAATCAAGAGGAAAAGGTATAAATTACAGAAGTTATGGATCTTATATTTTGATGTTTCCCATTTATAATGCACCCTATTCAAGGAAAAATATTCATAAAATTTCAAAGGTAGAGAATTGGTAAAGATGAATGCCTTTAATAGACAAAAATCTGAACTGTCATGGGTAAGGAACTTTTGGGGTGTGTCAAATGACAATAAAGATATCATCATATGAAAACACAGAATGAATGGTGATGCTGGGCAATAATTCTAAGAAAACCAAGAAAATAGTTGCCCAAATATTTAGAAACAGTTTGATAATTGGACCAAAAAATTAATTAGAAAACATTTTGATCAAAAAGTATACTAATGCATTTTAATGAACTTATTTTTACAAGCAGAAGAATGAATGCTGTGTTGAGTTCATTATCTCTACTTATAAGCCTGTTTATAAGAAAGAAAAGTCCTATAGAAATAAAAGTCCTATAGAAAGAAAAGCCTTCATCAGTCTCTAAGGGATTCCTTGTAACTTGTTGACAGGGCACTTGCAGAGCACTTAGTGTGGCTAGTTCACCTCAGTCTTACCCCAGCTCTGCTTACTGGAAACTAAAAGACAACCAAACACAGAACGCAAAGCAACTGACTTTGAATCATCATCAACATCGTTCAGTCAGTCTCGTCTGACTCTTTGCGACCCCAAGGACTGCAGCACGCCAGCCTTCCCTGTCCTTCACCATCTCTTGGAGTTTGCTCACACTCATGTCCATTGAGTCAGTGATGCCATCCAACCACCTCTTCTGTTGTCCCCTTCTCCTGCCTTGAATCTTTCCCAGCATCAGGATCTTTTCCAATGAGTCGACTCTTTGCATCAGGTGGCCAAAGTATTGGAGCTTCAGCTTCAGCATCAGTTCTTTCAATGAATAGTAGGGTTGATTTCCTTTAGGATTGATGGGTTTGATCTCCTTGCTGTCCAAGGGACTCTCAAGAGTCTTCTCCAGCACCACAGTTTAAAAGCATCATTCTTTAGCACTCAGTTTTCTTTATAGTCCAACTCTCACATCCATACATGACTACTGGAAAAACCATAACTTTGACTACATGGACCTTTGTTGGCCAACTGATGTTTCTGCTTTTTAATATGCTGTCTAGGTTTGTCACAGCTTTTCTTCCAAGGAGCAAGCGTTTCTTAATTTCATGGCCACAGTCACCATCTGCAGTGATTTTGGAGCCCAAGGGAAAAAAAAGTCTCTCACTGTTTCCATTGTTTCCCCATCTGTCTGCCATGAAGTGATGGAACCTGATGCCATGATCTTCATTTTTTGAATGTTGAGTTTTAAGCCAGTTTTTTTTTTTTCACTCTCCTCTTTCACTTTCATCAAGAGGCGCTTTAGTTCGTCTTCACTTTCTGCTGTTAAGGGTTGTGTCATCTGCATATCTGAGGTTATTGATATTTCTCCCATTAATCTTGATTCCAGCTTGTGCTTCAGCCAGCCTGGTATTTCACATGATGTACTCTGCATGTAAGTTAAATAAGCAGGGTGACAATATACAGCCTTGATGTATTCCTTTCCCAATTTGGAACCAGTCTGTTGTTCCCTGTCCAGTTCTAACAGTTGCTTCTTGACCTGCATACAGATTTCTCAGGAGGCAGGTAAGGTGGTCTGGTATTCCCATCTCTTAAAGAATTTTCCAGCTTGTTGTGATCCACACAGTCGAAGGCTTTAGTGTAGTCAATGAGGCATTAGTAGATGTTTTTCTGGAATTCTCTTGCTTTTTCTATGATCCGACAGATGTTGGCAATCTGATCTCTGACTCCTGCCTTTTCTAAATCCAGCTTGTACCTCTGGAAGTTCTCGGTTCACAGACTATTGAAGCCTAGCTTGAAGGATTTTGAGCATTACCTTGCTAGCACGTGAAATGAGTGCAACTGTGTGGTAGTTTGAAAATTCTTTGGCATTACCTTTCTTTGGGACTTGAATGAAAACTGACCTTTTCCAATCCTGTGGCCACTGCTGAGTTTTCCAAATTTGCTGGCATACTGAGTGCAGCACTTTCACAGTATCATCTTTTAGGATTTGAAATAGCTTAGCTGGAATTCCATCACCTCCACTAGCTTTGTTCATAGTGGTGCTTCTTAAGGCCCATTTGACTTTGCACTCCAGGACGTCTGACTCTAGGTGACTGATCACACCATTGTGGATATTCAGGTCTTTAAGATCTTTTCTGTATAGTTCTTCTGTGTATTCTTGCCACCTCTTCTTAATCTCTTCTGCTTCTGTTAGGTCCATACTGTTTCTGTCCTTTATTGTGCCCATCTTTGCATGAAATATCCCTTGATATCTCTAATTTTCTTGAAGAGATCTCTAGTCTTTCCCATTCTATTGTTTCCCCCTATTTCTTTGCATGTTCACTTAGGAAGGCTTTCTTATTTCCTCACTATTCTTTGGAACTCCGCGTTCAGATGGGCATATCTTTCCTTTTCTCCTTTGCCTTTTGCTTCTCTTCTTTTCTCAGCTATTTGCAAGGCCTCCTCAGACCAGGCTCAATTCTCAGACCAGAGAAATACTACCCTCTCTAGGTTTTTGGAGACTTTAAGGTGTTTCTAAAAATGATAACACTGCTCAAAACCTTTTTAGAACTATTGCTTTGGAATTATCCTTAACTGCAATTTATCGGTCAAATAAGGAAATAGATCTCATTACTTTATACCCAAGACCTACAACATGCTCAATATGGTTGCTCCATGAAAGCAGTGAGATGAGTAAGATATAGACCTTGGTCTCAAACATGGAACTTATCATCTGGTACGATAAAATAAAGCAAATACATAGATAATTATAATACACAACAGAATGTGACAAATACTTTAAGAGTCAATAGACAATGGTTCATAAGTTGGAGGCCTCATAAAATCACAAAAGTGGATTTTTTAGGTGGTCTTTCAAGGTTAGTTAGAATTTCAAGAAACAGAAGTTGATCAGAGGCAGGATGGCATTATAGGTGGCAGAAATAGATAAAGGTAAGTATCAATAGTTAGAAAAGCATGAACTAATCTCAGAGAACAATCAATGATCAAGACTGTATAGATATATATCATTCACACTTGTAGTAAATGGAGTGGCATGGCAGGAGGTGAGGGCCATATTAGAGTTTAGAACACCATGGAGAACTTGTACATCATTGGTTTGTATTAGAGACCCATTGAAGACTTTGAGTCAAAGAGTAGAATGATCATACAGATGGTAACATGGAAGATTCAATATTTCAGAATCACAATCTTCATTTGAAACTTATTTCAGTTTTCTTAGTGGGGAATGGACAGGAGTAAGAACCAAATTGTAAGTACTAAAAAGTAGAAAGATAGTAGTGGAGCAGCAAGACCCTCATTTCTAAAGGTTTTGGTCATAGCTTATTTAGCTTGGCCTCTAAATTCCCCCAAAAGGTTGGCCTGGAATAGATGATCATTCCTAAGATCATCTGCACTTAAAGGATGATTTGTCAGTATTAAAAATGGGCCCAAGAAGGAAATTCTCAGAGGACTTCCTACGTTGTTTTAAAGAATGGTAACATCTCTAGATGTTACCAACATTCAACATTCAGAAAACTAAGATCATGGCATCCCGTCCCATCACTTCATGACAAATAGATGGGGAAACAGTAGAAACAGTAGCAGACTTTATCTTGGGGGGCTTCAAAATCACTGCCAATGGTGACTGCAGTCATGAAATTAAAAAACGCTTGCTCCTTGGAAGAAAAGCTATGAACAACCTGGACAGCATATTAAAAAGCAGAGACATTACTTTGCCAATGAAGGTCTGTCTAGTCAAAGCTATGGTTTTCCCAGTAGTCATGTATGGATGTGAGAGTTGGACATCTCTCATAAAGAAAGCTGAGCTCCGAAGAATTGATGCTTTTGAACTGTGATGTTGGAGAAGACTCTTGCGAGTCCCTTGGACTGCAAGGAGAGCCAACCAGTCCATCCTAAAGAAAATCAGTCCTGAATATTCATTGGAATGAATATATGAATGGATGGTGAAGCTGAAACTCCAATACTTGGGCCACCTGATGTGAGAAACTGACTCATTTGAAAAGACCCTGATGCTGGAAAGATTGAAGGCAGGAAGACAAGGGAACCACAGAGGATGAGATGGTTGGATGGCATCACCAACCTGATGGACATGAGTTTGAGCAAACTCTGAGAGTTGGTGATAGACAGGGAAGGCTGGCATGCTGCAGTCCATGGGGTCGAAAAGAGTCGGACACAACTGAGTGACTGAACTGGACTGAACATCTCTAGAGTATCTTTAGGTTCTAGAGAAGTACATACTCATGCGTATGTCTTTAGCTGTTAACATCGAAGAATACAAATGTATTCCTTGAATTGGCTTCAGTCCGCCCAGTGTTGACGAACAAGGTATTGTCTTTCTCCTAGAAAGTTAGTGGTTATGTGGTTGTCTGCCTGCAGTGCAGGAGACCCCGTTGGATTCCTGGGTGGGGAAGATCCCCTGGAGAAGGAAACGGCAGCCCACTCCAGTATTCTTGCCTGAAAAATCCCATGGATGGAGGAGCCTGGCGGGCTACACAATCCATGGGGTCCCAAAGAGTCGGACACGACTGAGCGACTTCACTTTCACTTTAAATGGTTAGACAGCAAACAGTTCTTGGAAACTAAACAGGGCTTCTAACTACTGTGAAACCTAACTTCTTTTCCGAGATCCTTACCTTTAAGGGTTAGTAAAGCAGGTCAGGGTAGGGATCACTGTTAAGGAAGACACAGAGGGCTTGAAAAATCGTCAAAATTGGAGTATAGTGTTTAAGAACCACTTGCAGAGCGGGCGAAATATGCAGATTATTAGGCCTCACACCAGTTCTGATTTTGATGCGGACAGTCCTGAAAACTAATTATTTAACTAGCTACCGAAGGTTTACCTTTTAAACACGAGATGCGGTGGGCGCACTTTGCCCACAACAAAGATGTCGCGGAACCGCCGTCGTACAGCCGCGCTCCTCTACGTGGGTCTTACGTCCGCCCTTCCTCGCGTCACATGACCACGAACCTGTCTCAACTACAGCTCCCGGAAGGGACCAGTCCCGGGCGTTCTCGCGTCTCTCTTTCTCTCCCCGCCCGCTGCGGGCGTCTCCGGCCGGTGATTTGCCCGGGCGCCTCCGTGCGCTCGGCCAACGGCCTCTGAGACCGCCCACCCGAGCACCCCGGGAGCCGGCGGGCGGCGGCCCTCGCCGGGGACCCTCCAGCGGGCCCAGGGGTGAGTGCTGACGTCTTCCCGACCCGGGATCCGCGGCCCGAGCCGGATGCGGGGCCTAGCGCTGTGGCCGGTATCCTCCGGCTATGGAGCGACCGGCTGGGCCGGTCCATGGTGCGGTCTTGGCCTTCCCCAGGGGCCTCCCCGCTTCAACCCTGACCTTTCCTCCTTCTCGGGGCGTTGCTCCCCCCTTTAGTGTCTGAGGAAAGCACGGGAGAGCAGCGCACCCTGCTGCAATCGTTCTGGGGCTAACCTTGCCCGCTTTAGTTCTGTGCCTTCGTTAGGTCGAAAAATTGAGTTTTCCACGTAGAAGATAGTTTCTGGCGTGGGAAACCCTAAGGGCGACCTGAGCTTCAAGCGAGGCTTGAGTGGTAGTCTCCTGTCATGTTCCCAGCCAAGGTCCTGGTACCTTCCCGTATGACCTTGAACCCGACACCTGTCTCTTTGAAAGTCGTTTTTGGTTTGTTTTTCTTTTACTTTGTGTGTGTGGGGAGGCGGGACGTGTTGGAGAAGAAAAGCCTTGTTGGAAGCCCAGGCGCCCCGGGGAGGCCCCTGGTCGCGCCGATCAGGAAGCATCCTTGCTGCAGGTGTGGATGTCGGGAGATGCTCCAGGGTTTCCTTCCAGGAGCTGGAAACTGGAGAAAGCGCGGATTCCCCTTCCGTCAGCGTGTGACCTTCTTCGTCTGCAGGACGAGTTCCCCTTCTGCGGTAGAAGAAAACCACGGGCTGCCTCTTACTAGGGGCATTCTCGAGGGACGAGAACCCTTTCAAAAGTGGTGGCGTCTTTTAGTTGCAGAAGATAAAAAGCCTTAGCGCCTTTGTTTCAAATGTAGAACCAGTTGTATACAGGCCTCTCACCCCACAGAGGGACTTTAACTGAAGGATCTTAAGTGTTTTCTCTCCCTAGATGGAAAAAACATTTCTTTCGGTGTTGATTACATCACCTAATGAGATCCCAAAGGAAAAACCCTTAGGAAAATAGATTCGGAGAGAATTAGAACGATTTTGTTGTACCTTGGAGTCTCTGCCCGTGTAATTAAATTGTGTGTAGGACCTGCTATCTTTTTCTTTTTGGTTGCAAGCACTTGTGAGTTGGTTTTGCTCTTTAGTTTTTTTTCCCAAAGGAAATTGTGTTTTCTATCCCTTCCTGTCTGATAGGGCTACCGCATTTTATGATTACAAAGTTTAGGGGTTACTGTCTTCCTTTTGGTGTTGAAACTTGTTTCCTGTGGATTGATAGCCTTATTTTAAAATTCGTTAACTCGTATTTTTCCAACTTTTCAGTGACTTTTCTTTAAAAATAAAAATGAATCCTGGGTTACTACGCTGTGATTTTCTTATACACCCATTATTTAAATGTGAAAGTCAGTCATGTCCAATTCTTTGCGACCCCATGGACTATACAGTCCATGGAATTGTCCAGGCCAGAATACTGGAGTGGGTAGCCTTTCCCTTCGCCAGGGGATCTTCCCAACCCAGGAATCGAACCCAGGTCTCCCACATTGCAGACGTATTCTTTTTAAGTATAGTTGCTTGAAAAGAGAACTGAAATAGGGTGATCAGTATAAAAGCCTTGAACTAGGTCCACACAATAAATGACAAACAACCTGGCTTTTTTTTTTTTTTTTTGGTATTTGGGGAATTATAGAAATCTTTGTAACCACGATCAATTTGATCCAAGTTCTTTCTGTGACTTCCTGGGCTGTGTCTTTCGATTCCAGCATTCTAATACAGAAAATGAGAACATAAAGCTTGATTCATTATGTGCCCAAGTTGGGGACACTTTCTGTCACAGGATACTGGATGTGACTTGATTCTAGGTGGTTTGCGGGTGAGGGTTTTTTTTAAGAGTTACGTTTTACCTGTTTTTGTATGTGTACATTAAAGGATTTTGTCTCTTTAGTTATATCACAGAGACTCATGTAACCTAGTAGATTGTAAGTGACAAAACTGGAGTTAATGTCTTAACTCCAGATGAGAAGTTTATTTTCTTTTTTGCCAAAAGATACTACCAAAAATGTCATAGTCTAATGAGAGAGAGAGAGGGGAAAAAATGAGATTTTGATCAAATTTGCTTAAGCAGAAAAGCCAGTAATTAAAACAGTACAATGTTAAATCTTAGTAGGAAAGTTTAATCTACCTTGTAAGTAGCTAAGATTGGCTACAGGAGAATTTGGCTTTTTCTAGAAGTTGTCTTTTCAGTGTCCATCTTTGGTGATTTAAATCCATGATACTTTACAAACTCAGAAAGTCTTGTAAACAAAGATGTTGCTGTAGAATGAAATGTTGAGACCCATGTTATGTAGTAGTGGAAAGTTAATATGAAGGCTGAAATGTAGTGAATGGAGTGAAGAGAACAGCACATTTTGGGGAGATACTGTTCTAGCAATTTGCATCCCTTGTTTATTATTATAAAATTTCAGTTCATAATGTCTTAAGGCTGTACTCCTTTTGAAGTGTCTCTTTCAGTGTTATTTCCAAATACAAGCTTTTACTGTGCTTCAGGTACATGTAAGTATAAGAAGGCTATCTCATTTCTTATTTAGAATGATGCACAGAAATTGATAAGAGGTTACCTCTGGGGACCTGAGTTGTTATATAGCATGGGATCAGTGGGACACTTTATTGTTCTGTATGTTCTTGTGTACTTTGTACCGTGTGCATGTGTTACTGGTTCAAATTAAATACTGAATTAAAGTTATGAATGAAATTAAATACTGAATGAAAGTAGCTGGATGAAAATTTCGCCAGTGCATTTGTTTCTCCTTAATTTGTGTGTGTATATATACACTTACATATACACCTAAGTATTAAGATTCTGTTAAACATATGTATATTTTGTCAGCTAAGTTTTTCTAATTCAAATCAGAAACAGTAGTCTTTTATCTTGTATTAACTAGTGAATGGTTGTAGGGTTCTGTCTCCAGGCTTAAAATTGGTGGTAAGTTTGTTCATTTTTTCTTTATTTATTTTAGTGGTTTTTTTAATGTAAGGCTATGCATCTTTAGTGGCTTTCATCATGCAGAGGATTTCCAGCAATGAATCTCTGATGTCAGTATCATCTAGTTTTTCAGTCAGCTCCTGTTTTTTCTCCCCCAGGGACAAAAGTGGCTCTAAATCCAGCACGTGCATACTGAGGCAAGTTAATGGATTTAATATGAAGCACAGAAGCAGATAATGCCAAACAGCAAGCAGTAATTGGTACACATTTGTGAGTAAAAATTATCTCTTTTGGGTCTGTTGTGTTAGTCTTTAAACCATCTGCATGCCAGATCCTTAAAATTCACACGTTTTGGTAAAGAATAAAAGGTGCAAGTTAGCAGTCATAATTAACCAATTGTCAGGGTGTAGCCCCTTAACCAGCCTCTAAGATCTCTCCAAAGCATGTCAGTGACGTGGAGTTTGAGATGTGTGATATGTCTCTGACATGGAGTTTAGGAAATGTCCCCACTGTGACTTAAATTTATACTCCTTGATTTTTTTATTGTCTTTAATTTTTATTTACCTTGACTTAAGTATAATATCTTTCACTGAAAACTTAGTGTAATTTAGTTTTCAAAGTTATTTGCTTTTAAAGAAATCATTACTTATACATCAAATATTAAGTTACTGCAAATACATTTTTCTGCCTTTTACATTATCTTTGTGATTTCTTCATTTGTACTCAGTCTAAAAAAGAAAAGGATCCCCCCCTTCAGAATATAATACTTAAGAGGAATTTTGTGACAAAATGTTTTCTTCTAATCTGACTTCACATTTGTATATATGTTTGTTTAACTTTTCTTGACCCTGTTTGCAAAATCATAGTATAGTGAGTATGCTTAAAATGGCCCTTGTGATTTTTGAGGTAAAGAACTCTTTTTATGAGAGATTTGAACATTGGTTTTGGTTGAAATCCAAAAATAATTTTAAGTAGATATTTACTTTGATTCGTAGTTTTCATATGAAATGAATTGTTGAAATACTGATTTTTATTCTTTCTTTTTTACAGCTGGAAAAGCAGTGTCCGTGTTGTTATGTACACCTCCAAAAAAGTTCAGATCTGTAGGGGAATTGTTGTGTAAAGTAAACAACTCCAGGGTAGCAGTATTTTAATAGCTTTTATAGACGTGTATTTACTGTATTAAAAATGAGTAAAAGAACAAGCAATGACACATCACTAGGAAGGTCAGTGACATTTTATTCAGTTGAGCTGGTATTATAGGCTTGAGACATAGTGGCTTTAAAGCTGATTGCCCACAGGCTAATCATCTTTTACATCGTGATCAATATTTTTTTTATCTCGGGCAACTTCCTTTCTGCTGCTTTTCCTTGGAGCATGGATGCTTCTCTAATTTAGAAGATTTTGCAGTGCATATGTTTTGCCTTTCCCTTTGAAGGCATGTCATGTTTTTTTAAATATACATGCAAATGTATTCAGTACAAATGATGAATAGTGTGAACCTTTCACACTATGGTCCCTCAAAATGAATGCATACATTAAGGCTTTATTAATGTATATTCTTTATTTGATTTTCAAAATTTCATCTCAGTCATCAGGTATACATTCAGTAAGAGACGTTTTAATTTGTATTTTGTGAAACTCAGGGGGGTTGCTTCTTTTTTAGTAAATTGAGAATTAACATTATTTACCTTCTGAATCTGATTTTCATCATTAAAAAGTTTTATTTTTTCCATGCATGATAGCAGTTTCTAATTTCATTTTTATAAAGTCCTAGCAGCTTCCCTTCAAATAATTCACTAGGAAATTTCTATTTGAGTTTTATTTTCGGCGGTTTTTAGTTATAAGCAGCATGCCTATCTGTTTATGCAGTGAGGAGGAGGAGAGTGTATCTGTGTGCATATTCATGTTGT
Source organism: Bos indicus (assembly GCF_029378745.1). Classification (NCBI taxonomy): domain Eukaryota; kingdom Metazoa; phylum Chordata; class Mammalia; order Artiodactyla; family Bovidae; genus Bos; species Bos indicus. Next base: position 115,450,229 of record NC_091761.1, read on the forward strand.
AGTTATACACAAATTTTAAAAATCTGCTCCTAAGTAATAAACTCAAGGTGCAACTTCAACTAAGTGGGAAGGTATTATGTTGAGAAAAGCGTTTTCTTCAGTCTTGCATTTTTCCTTTGTATGTGTTCAGTACTCACAAACGAGAAGTCTTCTTGTGCTCTTTCTAAAGGTATTGTCTTCTAACTTCACTGCATAGAGAAGACGAGCATTTTAGCACTCACTCACCCCGTCTGTAAATTTTTTGCCCGCAGAGTGAGTGGGGCGGCCTTTCCTTCTCCCACTGCTGCTGAGATGGCGGAAATTAGTCGAATTCAGTATGAAATGGAATACACCGAAGGTATTAGTCAGCGAATGAGGGTCCCAGAAAAATTAAAGGTAGCGCCACCAAATGCTGACCTGGAACAAGGATTTCAAGAAGGAGTTTCAAACGCTAGTGTGATTATGCAAGTTCCAGAGAGAATTGTGGTAGCAGGTATTTTATATTTGTTTATAAAGTTGTCTGATAAACCTTTATATTACATGTTTTTATGAAAACTTTTGGAACTTTTCAAAATATTTAGAAAAAGGATTGGGGCCCACTCCAGTATTGTTGCCTGGAAAATTCCGTGGACAGAGGACCCTGATGGGCTGTAGTCCATGGAGTTGCAAAGAGTTGGATACAACTAAGCGACTGAGCACACAGGAAAGGGGTTGAGAAATGCAACTTTACATTTTCTTCAAAAAGTTTATTAATTACCATAGTCTGAAATTTCAAATAGTATTTGTTAATAGTTCAAATAATTATTGAAGTATTATTTACGTACATAAAATGTGTGTAATTTTAAAGTGGATAGCCTGATGATTTTTGACAAAAGTATACTCCTATGTAACTCTACCACAGTCCAGATATAGAATGTTTCATTATCCCACCCTGAACAGTTTTTTATTCAGTTCTTACCCCTCAATTTCTGGCAACCATGATCTCCTTTTTATAACCAGAGATCAGATTTATCTTTCCCAGAATTTTGTATGAATAGAATGATAACACTATATTATATACTCTTGGGTCTGGCTTCTTTTGCTTAGTGTTAGGTTTTTGAGAGTCTTCAATATTATTGCTTATATTGATTGTTCTTCCATTTTATTTCTAATACTGTGGATATACCACAATTAGTTTATATATTCACTTGTTGGTGAATATTTGAGTTCCTTTTTTAGTGCTATTAAGAATAAAGCTGCTATGAAGACACGTGTTTTCATATCTCTTAGGAATGAGTTGCTAGATCACATTATATTATGAACAGCTGTCAAACTATTTTTGAAATTGGTTGTACCCTGCTATGTTCCCATCAGTGACATATGAGTGCTCCATTTGCTCCGCATCCTTGCCAGCACTTTGTATTGTTAGCCTTTTTAATTTTAGCTATTCCTGGTGGGTGTGTAGTGGCAAATACATTTGAATAAAACCAGTATCTTTTTAAAAACCTCCCTCCTCTTTATTGTTTTTACTCCTAGGAAATAATGAAGACATTCCATTTTCAAGACCAGCAGATCTTGACCTTATACAGTCAACTCCCTTTAAGCCTCTGGCTCTAAAAACACCACCTCGTGTGCTTACGCTGAGTGAAAGACCACTAGATTTTCTGGATTTAGAAAGACCTGCTCCAACTCCTCAAAATGAAGAAGTAAGTACTAGAGTTTTAACAGTATCTGAATTTGAAATAACATAGACAACAGCAAAAGTGAAAGAGGCATCTGCTGCTGCTGCTGCTGCTGAGTCACTTCAGTCGTGTCCGACTCTGCAATGCCATAGATGGCAGCCCACTAGGCCACTCTGTCCCTGAAATTCTTCAGGCAAGAGTACTGGAGTGGGTTGCCATTTCCTTCTCCAATGCACGAAAGTGAAAAGTGAAAGTGAAGTTGCTCAGTCATGCCCGACTCTTAGCGACCCCATAGACTGCAGCCTACCAGGCTCCTCTATCCATGGGATTTTTCCAGGCAAGAGTACCAGAGTGGGGTGCCATTGCCTTCTCCAGAAAGAGGCATCAAGAGCCTATAAATCATGTCATTAGCAATATGTAATAATATCCTTCTGCATGAACCATTGATTGCTATAAATTCTGGTTTATAAATACTCAAAATATGATACTGTGCTTTTTTTTTTATTTAAATATCATATTTCAGGAAAATGACAATTTTGTGGAAGGCATTAACATTCATTGGGTCTTGAAGGAAGAGCTTTTATGGGTAGGAGTCACTTTAAGCAATACAGAAAATTTGGGGAATTTTAGCATGGGAAAAAATTAACGCATCACTTTGTTATAAGAGCTGTCTGGCAGTTGGCGAAAGCTCTTTTTATCCCCTTGACACTACCTATTCTCTTGCTTGCTCCGAAGTTTCTACTGAGTTAGTTACCGTGTTATGTAAGGTTACTAGCCCTTTTGATCTCAGTATGGCAGTGTATGGACTTACTAAGATGTTAGTAGCGAAGTTCAGATTTTGCCTTTGCTGTTGATTTAGGGCCAGTCTTGTAAAACTCCTTTGCTGTGATTTCTGTAGTTGCCATTTTTTCATTAAAATTCCTAAATTCTTATGTTGTCATGATTCTAATAAAAGACAATATGCGAAGATAAGTTTTTATTGGTAATGAAACTGCCTTTGTCTTTCATCTTTCATATAGTCCTTCCTAAGAGGGTAAATCATGCACATAATCTACAGGAGTGCAGTTTCCCAGTACTAGGTATAGCCTTTTCCTAGGCTGGAAGTTTGTGCTGAGGTGACTCAGATAATACAGGTGCCAGTTTAGACATTCCACATATTTGCTTGATGAAAAGTACTGACTTTGAATCTTCACATGATGAAAAGGCACTGAGGTAAATGCAGCAGGACTATATTTAACAGACATCTTTTAAGCTTTTGGGTAAGACAGGACAGTGAGACACGCTTCCTTCACAGTGGTCTGAGTGAGGGAAGGACCTCTACGGCTGTGAATAGTACTGTCTTGGAATGAGGATTCTGCCAGAAGAGAAACCCTCCCTTTGATATTCATTTAGTTTTATTTGCCTTCCTAGCTTCATGATCCCACTGTTTTAGACACTGCTTGGTGTGGATAACCAGCCTGAAAACAAGCTGAGCATTGTCGTGAATGACTATTTTATATTAAAATAATATTTTATTTTAAAATAATAAATAAGTGGCACTTATGTTTTTGTAAATCACTCCCTTTTTTCTGAATGATAAAGGATGAGTGATAGAAAATTTTTTACCAAGATTTCCCTCAGTAGACCTAGATTCTAAGCCTGTGTGGGGTTTACTCCTGCAATAATTATGATATTTAGTCAAATGTGATAAATGTCCAAAGTGTATAGCACTGAAGCGAAAAACTGAGCCTGAGAATGTCTTAATTTTGAGGGCCTACTTTGCTGCTTACTAACCACATAACTTTCATCTAGTTGTTTAACTGTTCCAAAGCAAGGCTCATCTCTAAAATAAAGAAGAGAATAATGCCAAGTACATAAGATTATTGAGAGAATTCGGTGTAATAATATGTATAGTATGTTTAGCAATGGTTCTAATTGATGTTAAAAGATCAGTAGGTACAAATATCACTGTTATGAAAGTTAGCATCTTCTGGCAGAAAATATGGAAATAAGTGTCTTATCAACAGATGAATGGATAAAGAAAACGTGAGATACACACAGAGACACACACAAATACAGTGGAACACTACTCAACCATAAAACATGAAATTTTGCCATTTACAACAGCATGGATGGACTTGAAGGATATTACGCTAAACGAAATAAGTCAGAGAAGGACAAATACTATATGATATTACTTATACGTGGAATCTGAAACACGCAACAAGCGAGTGACCGTAACAGAAAAGAAGCAGACACAGATATGGAGAACCAACTAGCAGTTATTAGTGGAGGGGTCAGCATTAAGAATTGGGGAGTCGGGGGTACAAACTATTGGGTGTAAGACAGGCTACCAGGATGTGTTGTACAACATGGAATATAGGCGGCATTCTGTAATAACTATAAATAGAGTGTAACTTTTAAAAATTATATGAAATAAAACGGACCATTATAGGGGAAAATATTAAGGCATCTGAGCAGATTCTTGAGGGAGAGATAAGATCTGAATAAATCTGCAGAACCAGTAAACAAAGACCTCATGGACATTGATTTGTCCAAGATTAGTTTTTATATATAAATGCCTTCAAGTAATTTTGACTTTTGGTTTAACTGTAAAGAACTCTTGCAGTAGGCTCCAAGCCAACTCCTTTTCTGTTTGGTTTTTTTTTTTCTTTTGTTCAGATGGGTAAGTGGTTCATAATCATAACCAAATTTAAACCACACTTTGAAGTTATGCGCCGCTTAGTATGATTTTAAGTTTTGTTGGCATGAAATACAGGATTGTTTTCTGCTCTGATGGTGCTTATACCCTGGTGATCTATTCCCAGGTCTTTTTTAAGACCATTAATAGATACTGGGTTTGCATTTTTGAGAATGTTAATCTTCAAGTCTGTTGGTTCACATACCAGTTGTCATTTACAATAAAATCTATTTTTTTTTTAAACCATTAAGTTGCCAGAGGTATTTCCAGTAAAAAAAAAAAAATTTTTTTTTAAGCAGAAAAGTTCGTGATTACCATTGTTTCAGTTATCTTCTGTGTGTGTGTCTATTAGTCACTCAGTCCTGTCCGACTCTTTGTGACCCCCATGGACTGTAGCTTGCCAAGCTCCTCTGTCGATGGAATTCTCCAGGCAAAATACTGGAGTAGGTTGCCATTTTCTTCTCCAGGGGGATCTTCCCAAACCAAGGATTGAACCTGGGCTCCCGCATTCCAGGCAGACTCTTTACTGTCTAAGCCACCAGGGAAGCCCCAGTTATCTCCTGCTGCCCATTAAACCATCCTAAAGTTAGTGGCTTGAAATAGAAATTGCTTATTTTTTTCATGGATTTTGTCGGTGAGATGTTTGCATCAAGCATAGTGGGGAAAGCTTGTTTCTGTTGTATATTATCTGGGCCTAGGCTAGGAAGTCTCAAAGGCTCAGGATGACTCAACAGCTTGAGGCTGCAGTCATCGAAGGCTTACTCACTCATAGGTCAGTTGATAACTAGCTATTGTGTAGACCTCAGCCAGGATTACTGGCTGGTATAACCACACATAGCCTTTCTGTCTGGCCGCTTGGGTCTTGGTGCTGTTGTTCCAAACAATGAAAGGGGAAAAAAGCAGAAGCCTTAGTGTTGTTTCTAACTTAACCTCAGAAGTCACATTTATCATCTCTGTAGCAGTCACTAGCCCATCTAATTTCAAGGGAAGGAAACATAGATTCATCCTTTAATTCCATCTATTTAATGGAAAGAGACCAATAACATTTTGTAGGAAGAGCATGTAAGGTGGAAGATTGTAACTATTTCTAGAATTCTAAAACATTTAAGCATGTGAGATTTTTTTTAGTTTTCAAATTGCTACTGCTAAGTCGCTTCAGTCGTGTCCGACTCTGTGCGAACCCACAGACGGCAGCTCACCAGGCTCCCCCGTCCCTGGGATTCTCCAGGCAAGAACACCGGAGTGGGTTGCCATTTCCTTCTCCAATGCATGAAAGTGAAAAGTGAAAGTGAAGTCGCTCAGTCGTGTCCGACTCCCAGCAACCCCATGGACTGCAGCCTACCAGGCTCCTTCATCCATGGGATTTGCCAGGCAAGAATACTGGAGTGGGGTGCCATTGCCTTCTCCATTCAAATATCTAAACTAATCTGAATTTATTTTAACCTCAGAAGCCTTATTTGTAATATTTACAAATCTATCCCATTTCCTATAGTGTAAGTGCCTTTAAAAGCAGTTGTGAATTGTTCGTTAAGTAATGCAAGTATTGATGCTGGGAAAGATTGAGGGCAGGAGGAAAAGGGGATGACAGAGGATGAGATGGTTGGATGGCATCACCGACTCAATGGACATGAGTTTGGGTAAACTCTGGGGGTTGGTCATGGACAGAGAGGCCTGGCGTGCTGTGGTTCATGGGGTCGCAAAGAGTCAGATGGGACTGAACTGAACTGAATGTAAGTATATTGCATAATTATAATAAATAAAAATATTAATAATTGTACCAGGTAAGATTGAGACTTAAAAAAGCAACTAGAAGTCACTATTTTCATAAAGAAAATAAACATTCCCCAGTTTATCTGCATTATAGTAAGTAGAGGTTTTTTCCTTAACATGCCCTGCATATAATACACACACCGAGTAGCAATTCATGGTTGTGTTATTTTTTAATTTTGTGAGTAGCCTTAGATTAAGGTCCTTTTGATGCTAAGCAACTACTAGACTACTAAGAATATTTACCATTCCTTTCCCTTTCTTTGTGCCTAACAGATCCGTGCAGTTGGCAGGCTAAAAAGAGAACGCTCTATGAGTGAAAATGCTGTTCGCCAAAATGGACAGCTGGTCAAAACTGACTCCATGTGAGTAGAACCACTAAGCATTGTATCTCATTCATAGTTGTCTCTATACACTGCCTGTCCCATCCTTTTCTAAATGATTTACTTACTCTCAAATATTTAGAAAGAAAAAAAGGATGAAGTGTTATGTTTTATACCTAAGAACCTGAAGAAAAAAGTCATTTACTTGTAATAGTGTTTGCAGTTTATTATGTAATACATTTACATCAGTTTTATATTTTTGTAGTACTCTTTATAACCTTAAATTTGGGGAAAGAAAATAAAGCATAAACACTTTGTTAAGGAAACATCTTCATTTTCAGGTTACTTAATTTGTGATTAGATTGTAAAAGGACTAGCCACTCTGCTTCTAATGAGCCATGGTAAAGAATATAGCATAAGCAAATGGCATTTTTTTTTTTGCTTTCCAGGATTATTTTTTTAGCTCTCTTCCTACTGAGTCACAGAATTCTTAGACCCTTTTCTTTTTCTAAAAATTTAAGTACATTGTTTAAAGGACTATTTGTGTAAACCTTTCTTTCTCATTTGGTTACATTATCATACCCTGGTCTTAAAAACTACCCCTACCATTAGATGTTTTAAATTGGACAAGTCATTTTTGTTGTTTTATTAAAATTGATTGGTTTTTAAAATAAAATATCCCTTTAAAAACTGGTCAGAATTTTTTAAGTTTCAAAGCCATTGGTGATTTAAATTATATAAATTACTCTTTCTTCCTCATTAAATTTTCAACTTTCATACGCTCATTTATCATGAACCTGATTTGATGTCAGGCATCACGTTAATTTCTCTGGGAACGAATAAAGAATCAGGAGGTGATAATGTCCCTTACAGCTTGCAAACCTAGATAAAAAGCAAGACATTTAAATTTACATGGAAAATAGCATACAATACAATTATGCCATTTGTATTAAACCATATGAAGTTTTAACTTGGGCTTGACTAAAGAATATAGGGACACAGAAGGGACTTTGATGGGGATTGAGTCTCTTCTTTTTTTGCATTAGGTGCAAAGGAGAACTGTAACTGTTTTCATTTCTTGGAGAATCTTGAAATGCTTCCTCAAGTAGTTATAATTATTCTGAAGCATAATATAGGAAGATAGAAAGTTTGAAAGAATATATGTCTCCTTCAGGGAAGGCTTATCTGAAAGATTCAACCATTTTTAATAATGAAATTTTTTGCGATAATTGTATGTTTTCCTGCAGGTCCATGGCTAGCAGTGATCGCCAATCCATGGAATTCCTTTTTCTAGACTATGTTAAAATATGTTACACAAAGGTGAAAAGACTACCTAATTTATGGTGAAGGTAGCTTCTTGATATTTAGAACCCTCTCAGAATGATTAAACATAAACCTAAGGGCTTTTGTTATTTTCTATTTGTAATACTTTTTAGGGCACCAAAAGTTTCTAATTAACTTTCCTGTTATATAAAGATATTGCTTTTTATTTAGGTCCATGATTACTTTGAAATTTCCCATAATGAAATAAAAATAGGACTATTTTACTATAGCATCACTTTTTTCCCTCGAACAGTATATATTACTGATAGCTAAGTTCAGTTGACAAGAAAGGAAACTGCTCTGCTCTATAATATATAAAAACCAGCCTTGTGAAGCATGAGTTAGAGTAAATGACTAGTTCATAGATATTTTTGCAGTTACCAGTGATGAAAGTTCCTCAGAAAAGATGAACAAAGTTAGCTAATATTTGAATTATTTGTTTCTTTAAGTCCCTTGAAAGGCATTTTCTACCCCAGTTCCCAGGCCACGAACCAGTACTTGTCCGTGGCCTGTTAGGAACCAGGCCACACAGCAGTAAGTGAGCAAGCCTGCAAAGCTTCTTCTGTATTTACAGCCACTCCCCGTCAGTCACATTACAGCCTGAGCTCCACCTGCTGTCAGATCAGTGATGACGTTAGATTCTCATGGGAGCACAAACACTAACTCTAGCGTCAGGCAGAATGTCCTGAGATTGCCACAAACAGAAATAAAGTGCACAGTAAATGTGATGTGCTTGCATCATCCTGAAACATCCCACCTCTGCCCCTCTGTCTGTGGAAAAAGTGTTCCATGAAGCCAATCTTTGGTGCCAAAAAGGTTGGGGTCTGCTATTCTAGATGTTTAATAAAACAGAATCTCATGTTTTACTTTTTGGTTGTAAAAATAGCATGAATATTTAACTATACAGTTTTTTGCAATAGAATGCTTACCTTCCTTAACCATACTTTTTGTTTTGGTAGTTATGTATGTTACCATGGTAAGATACTTAACCGTCTTTTTGTTGATAGTGTGACCTTGCCCTTTCTTCTGCTGCTGTTATTAATTTTATTATTTATAATTGTATTCATCTTTAAGAATCTACGTTTGATAAACTTTCAAATTTTTATATAATGAGCAAATTATGTATTTAATGCTGGTAATACGGTAAGGAAGAAACCACTAACATGGGTCAGCTGTATTTTACCTCTACCAAAGTAATTATTGGACTCTTCCTGTCTTTACCTACTTCAGCCTTTTCTCTGTGATGTGATCTGATTATGTGTCATTGTGCATGAACGTTTGCCTGCCTCCACCTTATTTTATTCCTTGGATTTAGGAATAGAAGTCCATAGGAGTATAAGAGCAGGAGCGCTGGCCTTGTTCTCTCCCTTACTTTCAAAGAGATAATAGGGCTTATTATTGACATGAAAATGATCAGCAGATTCGTATTTAGCTTTTTTCTTTGTGTTATAAAAGCTGAATATGTAAAAGAAGCATAATTATTATTTAAGGTGGCACAGATCAGATTCTGCCCCAAGAAATAAAATTTCAAGGTTCCAGGCACCGATTTCTACACCGGAGTACACGTAAGATTTTATCTGTCTGCTCTGCTTTTCACAATTAGGAGTTGTTTTAATTTTGCAGGCTTATGTGACACTAATACTTCACCAGGTAATTGGCATGTACTGCCCTAATTCTCTTACTGTTTGGCTTTTAAGTACCTCTGTTTGAGGATTTCTCAAGCTGTTATCAAACACTTTATTAAAAAAAAAAAAAGCTAGATCAACTAAGGAAGTTATGTATGATTTGCAGTATAATGGTGAAGGTAGAATGGAATAATTCATACCAAAAATCCTTTCTAGTTCCTTTATTTTGCTTTGGTTGGCATATGAGTTCTCTGTGGATTCAGTTCAACCAGATTCAGTGGTTTTAATCTTTAAAAAATTTTAACACACTATCTTTTCTTGTTTATTTTCACTCAGAAGGCGAAAAGGAGTCTTAAGTATAACGAGTCATTTAAGTTTTTTCTTTTAATTCCATATATTAAAATTAAGCTTTGGAATAATATTTTGAGATCATTAAACCCACTCTTTCTGTGTGTGTGATACAGCACGGGATGGGAATGAGTGGCCTCTTATGGGGAGGGGGCACTTTGGCATGTGGTATGAGATTCAATAGCCAGTTTAGTTCTCAAGGACCAGAAACCGTTCTGACAACCAGTGATTTCTCTATTAATTCTGATTCTCTTATTATACTTCTAAGAACTAGTAAATTACCTTAGTGGCAAGAAATTAAACCTTTATCTGTATTTAAAATTTCAAGAGAAATGGTGCAAAATTTGTGATTCAGTGAAAATTTTTTCTTCCCTTTCTGACTGTTTTACCTTTACTGTATTTTTGGAATATAGTAAACTGGAGCCTCACCAAAGAGATTATCCTCGCAGTTTGAGAAACACTATTCCTATGAAAACCCGTGGAAAAAAGAGGTGTTTTGCTTTGGACTTACATTATAATAAAAGTTATGCCAAGTCACTTTTCATTTAAATTTGAGTTCTAACATTGGCTTGTGTTGTTTATTCAACACTCGCATAGTAAGAAGTTCATATAGGCATGAGAGAGAGCTATTACTAATGAAATAATATGACAAACATAAGTACATTCTTCAAAATTTCCTTACTTTTATAAAAGAAAAAGGTAAAGCTGAGATTTTGCCATTTTGTAACATTACTAGGATGAATTTGTCATCAACATGCATTTTTATTAAATCACTAATACTATAACATTTGCTTGAATAATCTCAGTGCCTTTGCAATATGTTTACTTATTTTTCACAGGAATTCATGTGTCAAAAAAAAAAAAACCAAAGTCACTCCACTTTGGGTGGGTGGGCAGAGATGAAACTCAGCTCTGAAAGCACTGTTTCCTGTCATGGTTAATACCCCCAGTGCCGGGCATCCCAGGTAGCATCAGGCCTATCACTAACACGGGGCTTATTCTTTTTTTGTTCTTAGATTTGTTTATTTTTAAAGAGACTCGCAAGACTGCTTAAAGCTTTGAAAAGAAAGAATTACTAGACTCTTTCTTCTAATTCGTGTAGCTATGGTCGTCTTATGATTTAATCATTCAGTTCATCTGTAGATAGAAATAGATTAACCATTAAGGGCATTTAATCTGTACATATACTGCCCAAACTGGGCATCAGTGTATGAAATACTTGCTACTCTGATTTTGCTGTTTATGAAACGTTGTTTATGAAAAGTTAAGTTTCTTAACTAATCTTTGAAACTTTTGAGAAAAAGTTTTCTTTTGGAAACAACCTGAAATCCAAATATGTTTTTGATGTTAACCTTTGATGAAATATCTTTACTAGCATTAATGAGGAGAAGGCAATGGCACCCTACTCCAGTACTCTTACCTGGAAAATCCCATGGACAGAGGAGCCTGGTGGGCTGCAGTCCATGGTGTCACTAAGAGTCAGACATGACTGAGCGACTTCACTTTCACTTTTCACTTTCATGCATTGGGGAAGGAAATGGCGATCCACTCCGGTGTTCTTGCCTGGAGAATCCCAGGGATGGCGGAGCCTGGTGGGCTGCCGTCTGTGGGTTCACAGAGTCGGACACGACTGAAGCGACTTAGCAGCAGCAGCAGCATTAATTAAGACTTAATTTTAATTTTATCTTTCTACATTAGTATGTTTCTTATTAAGTTACCATTGAGGACTGTGTATGGTTTTTTCCCACTTACTACCATATTCTAATTTTATGATCGTAGAATCTTAAAATTGAAGGTGATCTTACAGACTTTTTAAAACTCAGTCTTCTGTGCATTCCAGCTGAAGAATGCTTTGCAGTTAATCTGAAAATAATTTATGCTTGATGACCTGATTTCTCATGTATGGACAGGAAACACTTGTACTTTTAGAATTTAAATAAACAATTCCTATTGCTTATTTCTGACAAAGTGAGTTTACTCCAAGGAAGCCTTCTTTCCTTTTGAATTCTGATGGGCAAAAATCCATCAAAGTTTTTTCATGGATTTGGATTCAGTTTGTTGGCATTTTTGCTCTAATATTATAATTCTAAGTAGAGATCATTATAGACTTTATATAACCCACTCCAGTACTCTTGTCTGGAGAATCCCAGGGACAGAGGAGCCTAGTGGGCTGCCATCTATGGTGTCGCACAGAGTCGGACACGATTGAAGCGACGTAGCAGCAGCAGCATAGACTTTATATAGGTAGCTCATTTATATACTATTTCAAATTGGTATATGCAGTGTTCAGTTTAAGCCCCAGAATATGAAGACAAAAGCTTCAATTATGTCAGTAGATATTGTCTTGAATAGTCTTTTAAAACTTGGTTAAGTCAGTTTAGCTAGGTATGATGGTGTTGCTGTTAAGAACAGTGTCAGATGGGTGCCTGTTTATGTTGATGAAGAACTGGCCATTTTATTCCTGCCTCTGGTCACACTTTTCTAACATGAATTGAGTCTGTTTTCTTAGAAGGAGCAAAAATGTCAGGTATTCTCTATGCTGCCTGAAGAGAATGTTGAGTACAAGCCTAGTACCTAGACTTTGAGTCCCAGATATACTGTTTCTTTTACTCTTTTTGGATAGCCAGTTGGGGTTCTGCTGAGTACCATGGATCAGTTGATATTTATTGTTGTTGATAAGCTATATGTATTCCAGAAGATTCCTAGTCTGTGGACAGATGTTTCAGGTGACCATCCATGAGTCTGCATCTGAAAACTTACATTTATCTTGACACCATGAGGCCTCATTCATATGGTGAATCAGCCCTGACAGATTTTCTCAGTATGCCAATATTTGGCTTAAATCTCTCTTTAAGTAGTCTTTAGAAAACATGGTTTTCATGTATTTTGTACTTTTTGCTTTGGATCATCAAGACATTGAAAGTTATTCACAAAATTGTGGAGAAGATTTTGTTTTTAATTTTCTGGGACTCTGGGAATGATATTAGATGATAGTTACCCTTTAAAAAATTATCCTACTCATTTCTTGGTTCCCAAAAATATTAAGTAAGAAAAGCTTACATGGATCAAAGTACAATCTTTTATCTTTCAATTGTTCACTATCTTCTCTACCTTCACTCTTTTGTATATAATATGCAAGGATGAGGCTTAGTCTAAGGTGTTCTTGCCCTGACACTGAGAAAAATTATTGAGCCCACATCCCATAGTTCTCTTACTGTAACAAAACATCTTATTGTAACAAATTGGATGCCAAGTCCTTAGATCAGTTAAATACCTCATATTGCTGATCATGCTCTAAAATTAGTTCTCTGAAAATAAGAGTCCAGATTAGAACTGTAAAATCTCTTCATTGAAACGTGCTTAGCTTTTAGGACAAACTGTAAGTGGAACCAAAGACATTGTAAGTCTCAACTCACACATAAAAGAATGACCAAGATTATTGTCACTGAGAAACCAAAAAATGATCATGTAACCTACATCTGGATAATTTAAGAAGTATCCTTGCCTTTTCAGTGTATTCACAGAATTGTTCATTTAGCCAGGGAACGTATGCTTTAATTGGGTAATCAAAATGCTTTTTGTTAGCTTTCTGAAACTTTGGTTCATCTTTAAATTTACTCGTCATAAACTAATTGCTTCATTGTCTTTGTGAAGTATTTGAAATTGGCGTTTTCACGGAATCCCTTTCGTTTTATGCATGTAAACTTTGCCTGACACCTGTATCCTGAAATTCCCTATCTTAACTCTTCTGATCATCTGTAAGCTGCAGTGCCATGTGGTTTGTTAGAGGCTCGGGTTTACACTAAGAACGCTGTTTCTCCAGAGCTGGAGGTTGCAGATGCTCTGCCGTAGTTCTCCTCCCTCTTAAAGTTGTCCTTTCACATTCAGTCTGTTTAATTTGATGCTTAAAGCTACACAGTTACAGATGCTTCATGGTAGCTGGGTTTTAAAAAAACCACAGAAACAATTTAACATGTTTATTAACTTATTTGGCCTGACTCTTTTGGGGGAAAATGAAGGGTGGGGGAAATGGGCAAGAAAACTAAGCTAATTTTTAAAATATGGGTGTTTTGGGAAAATGTTGAGCTGGGGTTTTACAAAAATCTGACTTGAGTGTTTTTCTCTTCGTTTGCTGTGCTTGTGTGAACAGCGTGACACCGTCGCCACCGCAGGTTCGGGTTTGCCCTCCCCGTATGTTACCTGAAGACGGAGCTAATCTTTCCTCTGCTCGTGGCATTTTGTCGCTTATCCAGTCTTCCACTCGTAGGGCTTACCAGCAGATCTTGGATGTGCTGGATGAAAATCGCAGGTGATTGGCCATCACTGACTCTTGTCAACTTTTCTGCATTATTTTTTGGCTCCTTATTAGTGGACTGTGGTGTCTTCCTTTTGTGTTTGCACCTTTGTCTCCTTCTCAGATGCAATGATTTAAAGAGCTTGCTTTGCTTTCTTTTAATTTGAAATTATTGTCCAAAATTCACATTTCAGAAGATTCTGTTAGCTTCTCTTCAGTCGAGGTATGGCGGGAGGGGTGGGATACAGTTAATAACTATTTATACACGGGAAATACAGATTTTTTTTTCCCCCAAGACCTTGCTGAGCTGTTCTAAGTACTTGATTCCATTTTGGGTATGCTGAGGGGTACTTTGGATCCAGTGTGGGATGTTGGGCTGAATTGTACTCATTTTTGTTAGTAAGTCTTGAATCATTTATGATACTAATGTGGTTGGATTAGTAAGCAAATCTGAGAAGATGAAGTCAGTGTAGCTGCCAGGGCTTTTTTTTTTTATTTTTCCTTTCCTCTTCACTAGAGATTTCTAAGCCTGTGCTAAAAATCCCAGGTGCTGTTGTCTTTTTATTAATAATACTGATTGTTCTCAGTATGGATGGCGTGTCTCACTTTTGAATGTCTCCAGGTAAAATCACTAGTAGTATACCTAGAATTGTTCATTCAAATGAATTTTTTGCCATTATTTCAAATACCTTTTTCTCCTTGCTTCATTAGTAGATAGTGTTTTAAAAAGATGAAATTTGAGAGCTTTTTGGCAGAATGTGAGGAAAGTACAGTCAATTTCACTTCAACTCTAAACGTTTTATGTAATAATAACTCTGTTGAGTCAGTGCTTGAATTTGCATAATCATTTTATTAGGCTGTTAACTTTGCTTCTTGAAGAATTCCCAATAAATTAAGCAGGGCTTTCCAGTAAACCTTTCTTACCTTTGGAACTGACATGTCTCGTGACTTGCTCTGAACCAGCCTTTGCTTATTACCTGCTCTTGAGCCTCACACAAGCCCCAGGTGTTTCACCATCCTTGATGAACACCCGTCGTTCCGCTGGACTAGGCTTCCTGACCCTTGCCAGAGTTCCCATACGTGTGGGCCCAGGGACTTAAAGCCGTGCTAGAAAGAGCGTAACAGAGAAAGCTCATGGCAGGGGCAAAATTGCATCTATGTGTACATGTATTCATGTATAGGTGTGGGTGTATATATATACATATTATGAATATATATATGTGTGTATATATATCCCTCCCTGAGGGTTTAGAGTCCCTCTTACACTCTTTAAAGCTTCAAGGACTATATTAGATTATAAGAAGCATCATGGTTTAGAACAAAAAGCTTGGATTAAAGGGATCGGATTTATTCTTGGTCCACCATACTGAGTAATTAGCCACATGCTGACCTTGGACAAATTGCCTAGCTTCTCTGGGCCTTGTTTTCTTCATCTGTTAAAACTAATATTACCTAGTTTTCTGGATTCTTGTGAGGACTCTTCTTTCCTCCCCTGTCTTTATTTTAAGATATAAAGATGGCCTCAAATTTTTTGTTTAGTGTCATGAGAGATACTTAAAAAGATATTGAATATAAAGTACCTGGCACTTGACTAGTATTTCCAAATGCCTGTTTTCTTCTCCCTCCCTAACATAGATTTATTCTTTACCAGGTATCCTCTTTAACTTTTTAATTGTAATAGGTCCTTAGAAGAGGCTAGATTATTAGGTCAAATTCTATTATATCAAATGCTATTACAGTGAAAATATATGAATGGGAAAGATGTTTTATAAATCCTATATAGATGACAAAGATCCGTCCCCCTGCATACACACAGCTCAGTGCAGTATATGGAAAAATAGTTGGATTTTTTTTTAATCCATAATGGAACAGTTTTGCCTTAAATTCAAAAGTATAAAATAAGGAATTTTATTAATTGTAAAATTTGCTTTATATTCTTTTATTTATGAAAAATTATCAAGCTTTAAGTGATTTTTTTAATTGAAATAAATTGATAATTTTAAAATTCCCTTTTCTGAGAAGGAAGTATTTTTCTTATTCACTTAAGTGAGATTTTTAAAAAATTCATAAAGTAGTTGTGGTAATAATTCTTTGCTCCTGTATGTATACATTGGAACCTGGAAGAGTGGATTATCATTAGTATTATTGGTTGCTTTCAACTTGAAAGGTTTTTTTTTCCCCCAATGTATTTACTAATCTAAGTGTTATGCAAGATTTAATCAGAGTTGTAGATGTCGAATTAGTTTTTATTTCTACTAGGAGAACGGTCTAGCTTGACTTATCAGATACAAGAAATAGGAATGTGAAATTTGGATAATGTTCTACTTGCATGACTATTAAATAATATTGCATATAAAGTTTGAAGTGCTTTTATGTTTCTTGCTCTGTACATCTTTTCTTTCTTTCTTATTTTTTATTCCTGGCTGTTATGCTAATGCAGTGTCTTATCTTTGGTCTTAAGCCATAGCATTAGATACATTTAATAAAGTTAGAACTGTTTGACAGAAAGAATGAAAAAAACCTTTCTGCCTGTTTTATTATCATAAAATAATGCATTTTTGCAGTTGCTTGGCATAAGAACTATTTTTAGTTTATACTCTGAGGGTCACTGTTAAAAGGTTTGTGTATTTTGTTTTTGTTTTCTCGTCTTGAGAACTTATATGACCCAAAACCAAGTTCAACGTGAAAACAAAGTTAAATTCTAGGTATACATTAGAAAAGTTTACTTACATAGGTCAGTGCTGTGCATTTGGAAAACTGAGGTAGAAGAAAAAAAATTTACCAAAACATCTGAAATAGCAAGTACCAGGTGTGTTCTTTGGATTTAAAAATGCTGTTTAGTCCTTGCTAGTTAGGAAATGCTCACATCTCCTGACACCTTCTAGAGCTCTGTATCTCACTCTCCAATAATACAAAATATTAATGTTTAAAAAAAGGAACTTAGTACCTCTGAAAGAACACTATTTAAGTACTCAGATTAGTCATGCTAAGCATGCTTAAGTTTTATACTTGAGGGACTTCCCTGACAGTCCAGTAATTAAGACTCCACTCTTCACTTACAGCTGCTGGGGACATAGGTTCGAGCCCTGGTCAAGGAACTAATATCCCACATATTGCTCAAGCACAGTCCAAAAAAAGAAGGGGCTTGATTATTTCTGGGTTTGATTCAATAGAAAAGCCAATCTGTAAATAACTTATATTTTTTGCAAGTATTCATGTAAATGCATTACTTGGAAAACCCAGAAATGCAGAGTTGCAGTTGAGACAGTATCTGTTATTTATAATTTATCTTTTTAAAAAAATACATGTAATTGCCGGTACATCTACCTTGCTTACTTACTGTAGCAGTTTCCATGTTTTTTTTTTTTTTTTTTTAGCAAATAACATTCTACTAAGACCATTTATTTACTTAAAAATGTTGATATACAAGTTAATCCTGGAAGAGTCTTGAATCTCATTCCCTTTTACCACTTTAATTACAAAACATATTTTCAAACCTAAAAAGATTTTTTAATATATTAAATCTTATTTTCAAACTTAAAATGATTCTTTAATGTATTAAGTCATATTTACAGTAGAAAGTGGTACTTGAATAAAGTTTCTAACTTTGCCAAACACCTGTCTAATTTACTTTTATATTATATGTGTCAATTGCCAGTGTGAGAAGACAAAATGAAATACGTTGTGAAAGGTAAAGACTGTATTATTTTCTGGCTCTGCATTATAAAAGGGAAATCTCTGCAGTGGAATATGTTGGATGTGGCAGATCCTTTTGAGCATATGCTTGAATTTTTTAAAAAAGCTTTAGGTAGCACACAGCAGTGGCTTCACTTTTAACCTTTCTCACATTACTGTGATACAGGATTGGAAAGTAATTTTTCCTGATGTCACAGAACAAATGAATTAGTAGGATGGGGTGAGTTAAAAAACCTGCCTCAAGCATTATGATTTCTTACCGTTCTTTAGCCAACAAAGAAAAGTCTAATATCTGACTCAAAAGTCCCTTTCCCTCTAGGTTCTATAAATTTCTTTAAGCACCAGTAGTGCCTTTAGGAAACATACAACGTAAGCATTAAGATTTTCTCTTATAAACTGATTTGACATAAAATAGTGGTCTATATTGTAACAAAAATTCTATAGCTGTGCCAACTTACAGAAAAAAAAGTAGTAGCATTTGGTGTTAAATGTTTCCTCTAAGAATTGTGTTGATACTTAAATTCAATACTTAAATTCAGGTAGAACCTGATCAGCCTGTAGAGAATGAGACATTCAAAATAAAATAATAATTCTTCAAATCCTTAATGTGGCTTTTGCACCCCAACCTCCTTTCTCTGGTTATAAGTATTGCTGATTACTTTTGGGGGAGTTGACCAGTGACCACATAGAGCCTTTGTTTCCTAATTTAAAAAGTAAAATTTATTGAAAAGGTTACCTCTTACCGGTAGAGAACTAATTGTCCTCTAGAATCAAAGTGTGTACTCAGTGAAAATCCCCACAGTTTTCCAGTGCGCCTTAGTCTTCGTCTCCAGCAGCCCTGTATGTCACTCCTGGTTGCCTCTCGGGATCAGACGCACACATTCAGTTGCACTTCCTATGATGTGCTGTATTATGCCTCAGGACCTGTCCCCAACCTCCTCAGCTCCAGAACTGAGCTCCAGTTTTGCTCTTGGGAGCTGAGCGTTTGCGTGAGACCCGGCTGTATTAAGATACGAGGCACTAAGCAAAATTAATGAGGTGGAGGCAAGGAATTGTGGGACGTGGGAGTCACTTCAGATTTTTAGCTTTCGAGATAGCTATTGATACCAGATGAGTAGCCATTACCATGCAGGTGCTACTAACCAGTTCTGGACATGGTTCTAAAGTTGCTGATGTTTTTTTTTTTCCAACTCAAAGAGAGGAGTTACACGTTTGGAACAGAATTAGTAGGATGTCAAGTATGAGCACCAAAAAATTATTTCATGTGTTGGTGCTATTTTGTTACGAAAATAAGAGGTTCCCTTTGTTTTCTAACTCATTGTAAAATGCTCAATTCATGAAAGTCATAACATGGAGGATAGCGAGACGAAGATACGTAAAGTATTTGAAATATATTATATTGTATTGAAACATACAATATAATCCTATTTGACATTTATTTGTCTTATTTTTGCTTTTATTTTATTACTCTCTGTTTCCTGATTCTGTCTTGTGCCTTCTCCTGCAAAAACCTGCCTTAGACCTGTGTTGCGTGGTGGGTCTGCTGCCGCCACTTCTAATCCTCATCATGACAACGTCAGGTAAACTCTGAGACTTTGTAATTACCAGGGTGAACAGTTGGTTGAATGTGTTTTATTTTGCCGGATGTAATGCATGCAGTAGCCATGTCTTTAGATTATAGCTTTAACTTCTAGAGTTTTCTCTAGGTGGACCCCCTGCTTTTCTCTAAAAACAGTCTAATCATTTGTGACATTTGGCCAAGAGAGTATAAAGAAAAAGTTATAATACATTACCATGTGAACATCTAAGACAGTGTATTTAAGCACAGTTTTAATGGACGATCATACTAGTACACAGAAAAAAAGAATCTTAAACCTTGCTTTATGCGCATTATGTTAATTGTTGCCTGAGGTTCTGTCTAGCATTTCCTTTTTAGTTGTTAATTGTCTATAGTGTCACTTCGTCACTTTCACTGTATAGATAAACTTGTCTATAAAGCATCATTTTAAATTGGGGCAATTAGGATTGACAGCCTGAGAAGTTAAATGTTTAGAAAGAGAATTTAGTTTTTAAGCATTTTTGTCATCTGTTGATGAAGCTTTTCTCTCTTATTTTGTCGCTTTCACTTTGAGTTATGCTTAGCCTAAAGTAGGTGTTTCTTCCTGTCGTGCACAAGGACAGATAGAATGGCACATACTAATACTTAAGGTTCTCAAGTACCCAAAATCTCATTTCCCAAGTTGTACGGTTAGAAAAAAAATGGTTGGTACAATAATGATACCATTACTTTAATTTTTTCAGAGCCAATTTCATTTTAAGCAACATCTGCAGCAGTTGATTTCAAACTGGCAGCATTATTTCAATGATAAGAGGAAGCAAGTTGGCACCGTTCATCTTCAGGCAGAAGAGGGAAACATGGGTTTCTCATTAATACTAAATTCTGATTGGAAAATTGAAAAATATGTCCTTAGGAGTCCCATTCCACTCAACTGACTAGTTTATTTTTACATTATTAACAAGTTTTTCCTTGTATATTTCTCATAAATTTGTGATCCTTTTATTTTTCTGTTATTTTCAGCCAGTGATCTGACTTAGAATTTCTTACAGATATTTTAGGTCTGATAAATACATGTTTTGGTTAAAACACACATGTTTTAAGTTGAATTATACAGGTAGAGTCTTTTTCATATCCTTAGATTTCTTAGCAAATGAAGATTTCCTTTACAGATATTTAAAATTATAGTTAGTTCAGAATGTAAGTTGTGGGGAGTTCCTTTCAGTTACAGTTCATTTCTCTGCATTCAGTCTGGGTCCGTTTACCTTTGAAGCAGTTGCTTCTGTTGTTTGATTTTTCCCCCCAATTATTTATTCTCATATATGACCTCACAGAAATAGAAAACTTTTATTTTGAGGATAAAGTGTAGAGAAGAGGAATCTTCAACCTTTATTTTTTTCCACTAACCGTTTAATAATTCTGCTTAATGTTAAGAGGAATTCAGATGTTTGTAAACCCATAGTTCTAGCACCTACTGACTGAGTAGCTTACTTCTCTACCCAATGCAGTTATCCTCAGTATTCCAGTGTATTTGCTCTATTCTCATGACGCAAAGGGCAGATCACCTACTGACTTGGTAGCTTACTTCTCTACCTGATGCAGTTACTGTCAATATTCCAGTGTATTTGCTCTATTCCCCCATAAAGGAAAGGGCAGATTAGGAGAAAGCAAGTTAACTTAGCCATAAAAGGAGTATTTAGAGATCATTCTAGGTTATCTGAAGTCAGTACACACCAAGTGTCATTGAAACCGCAACCTATATAATTCTAACTGGTGTTCAGAATGATGGCACTGCAGGATTATAAAATAAAAAATTGTTACACATTATTTATTAAAGTATTTTTGAATTATTTTCAGTAGCATTTATAACAAAAGGATTTTCTAAATAGACTTGTCTTTAACATGTCTGAATGAAAAATATAATTCTCTTCATACTCCTTTGTACCCCTTTGTATGGTAATGTGCTTTTTGTTATGGGGACTTGCTTAAAGTATTAAAAACATGATGTATGTGCCAACTCTAGATTACATAGGAGTAACTTTTAAATCTGATTTATTTATAATCTCATTCAGAAAAGTTAATGAGCCATTTTATTGAAATAGCCATACAGAATTAAACAGACTGTACATGTGTGAAGTGAATTATCAGGTATGTAAATTGTATCTTAAAATATATTTTAAAAGTGGAAGTCGAGGCAAAGAGGAATAATAGCATTTGTATGTTTCTCAGTAGTTGATTGTCACTTATTTAAAAATCATTGCCCCTTTAGAAGTAACTGCATTTGAACAAGAAGAACTTTTTAATGTTTTCTCGAGAGTTTGTCTTAGCGGCCTTCCAGCATTATTTTATACACAGCTCCTTAATTACGGTACTGAAATTCTGGATCTGAATGTAGTGGCAAAGTGTGTTCAGGTTATTTTAGAACTGCTTCTCTGGAGATACAGGAGAGATTAGATAATTGGAAATAAGTGAAGAGTAGAAATGGCAAGAGGGGAAGTAGAAGAGAAGAGATGGAGAAATAAAAACTGATCAGTCTTAGGCTTTTAGCTGGAGTGTGTTTACTTTGTGTTCCCTGCCAGTGAGTCTCAGCAGGGACTTCTGAGCAGAGTGACAGCTCTCGGATCTTTTCAACCAGGTATCCTTTTTTAACACTGCCAGTCTCTCTGAGTTGAATTGTCTACTTATTTACGTCCTTAGTCAGGGTTTCTTCTCTTTCTCTGACCTTCAAGACACTTTCCCAGGATTGTAGATAGTTGTTCCCTTAAGCTCTTCTCTTTATTAATACCCGTTCAGATTGATAAATGTTTTAATAATTTGTACTGTTAAATACCAGTCTTTATAACAGTCCTCTGAACATTACATAATATGTTATGTGACTTGCAAGGTACTTTTAGTTCTGTTCTAATATTGAATCGTGTTTTATTTCTCAGGTATGGCATTTCAAATATAGATGCAATGATTGAAGGAACTTCAGAAGACATGACAGTTGTAGATGCAGCTTCATTAAGACGACAGGTATTTACTGTACCAAACAGCATGTGACCCTAAATTCCATTCATGTTACATGTAAAGTGGTAGTTCCTAACATTTTATCCATTTTATCAGTTTTCTCTCCATTGTAACCCATGAATTAAAATACTTTCTCTGTCAAACTTTATTAAACTGTAATTGATATTCCCATTTTGATTAAAGATATATTAAATCATGGTTTACAGGTTTTCATCATCATAAAACAGTATTACCAAAATGGATTGATGTAATTCTAGCCAGCAACACGAGGTATTAACATTTTAAGCAAATCTATACAGCTGTATATTGCTCTGAAGCTGGGATAACCCTTCAGAGTTGGAGCAAGGAACCTGGGCCTTTAACGCCATCACAAACCAGTTGTGGGATGCACACTGTCTTCATAAGGGAGCGTGAACTTGGCAAGACAGTTGTTCGGCCCAGGGCTGCTCATAGTAAGGACCAACAGCCAGGAACAGTGCTGTTGACCAGTGACACTCCTGGCAGGTGGAGAATTAGCATTTTAGTCCTGAAGGCCTGGGTGGCAGATCACAGGGCCCACTCCAGTAGGTTAATACATGGGGCCCTCTGAGTAACTTAGAGAAAGCATAAAGCAGTTAAAGCGGGTTAAATAGGAAAAACTTGAAGCTGAGTGACAGAAGCTCTTAAGAGAATTTAATGAATTTAAGCTGTCGTGGATAACATTTTTTTCCCTATGTACAACTTTCTTTTTTGGCGCCGAATAAAACTTCTCATGTTTGTAATAATTCTTTTGAGAAATTAAACTACTTAATAAGAATCTGAATGAATCATGCATTAAAGCTTCTATTCATTTTTTGATGTTTTTCACTCAGATAATCAAACTAAATAGACGTCTACAACTTCTGGAAGAGGAGAACAAAGAACGGGCTAAAAGAGAAATGGTCATGTATTCAATTACTGTAGCATTCTGGCTGCTTAATAGCTGGCTCTGGTTTCGCCGCTAGAGGTAACCTCAGCTCTCAGAAATATTGTCTCAACAGCTGGAAATATAAAGAATTTGCAAACTTCTTTGTTTTCTGTCTTTGCATTGTATGCCGTTTCACAGTCCACGCCCTGAAAATGTATTTCTCCCAGAAAGGAGGGGGAAGGACTTACATTTGCAGAAGTAAAGGTATATTCTGTCACTTGACCATATTTACTTTTAACCAGTTCCGCCATAACACCTACTTAAAATTCACACTTTGCATGTTTTGTAAATAGGATCTAGTTGGTTTTTTTTTTTTTTAAGGAATTTTTTTTTTTTTTTTGCCTCTTCAGTCTGCACCACTAATTCTGAGTGTGAGAAAGTGTATAGAAAATGGGTTTAGCAAAATGTCTGTAAAGGAAAAATAGTACTTCATTTTGTCCTATTTGTAGTGATTTCTCAAACCCTATTAGATTAAACAATTTAGTTAATAGACATTTTTGCATCCACATTCCAACATTAACACTACTGAAGTCCTGGTCTGGTGTCAGATTTAATAAAATCAAGCTACCCCATGTTTCATGATCACCTCCAATATAATAATTCCTAACATTTTCAGCGGTTTATCTAAAATGTGGGCAAAAATGTGCATTTTTATTTTTATTTTGCAGATGGTTTTCTATAAAGTACATTTTTACTAAGTCTGTGTGTGAATGATTTAAAAAACTACAGAATAAGGTACAAATGTGGTGTATTTAATAAACTGTCAACCAAAGCTGTATTTGTCTGTTGAAAGATTTTATTTCATATTGTGCTGTGTGCTATATTCCATGTCGTATTTCTTTATATGCATCTAAGTCTCCCCATGTCTGGAGCGACTAGTACAGTTAATGACATGGCAGGTAGCGAGTCGGATCTTCGTCCTGGTAGCGGTAGACACTGGTTTTGTTACAGCTGTTTTTCTAATATGTAGTGTCTATAAAGTGATTCAGATAGAAACACCGTCAGTTCTGTTGCTTTTTCCGTTGTGTTTAGCTGATGTTCTAAATTTCATGAGATTAAAAGCATCAAGAAAACCAAGTGCTGGGAGCCTTTAATTTCCAAACTGTTTTTTGTTTTTTTTTTTGTTGTTCAGAAATGGATAGAATTTTACTTAGGTACAGCATTTGCCATACATCTTCAGTATCTTTCTACCAAGACAGTGAGTTTTGAGAAAGGCAATTAGGGAAAATTCCTTAAAGGTGTATTCAGCTGTTCTTTTCTTGCTTCTTCTGTGTCCTTCAAAAAATACTTGGAGAAGGGATTCTTTTCTTTAATTCTTAGGGTTTATCATGAGTTTGGTGACAGTTTTTTTTTTACCCATGAAAGTCTTCTGACTTTCATATTAATAATATCCTTGTGATATCATTCATTATAGCAATTCTCTTTATATGTATATCTCAAGGTAATTTCTGTGAATAATTGAAACTACAAAAATGATTTAAAAAACAGGATGGTCTAGAAATACATCTTAGATATTCAAGCTGAATCTCAAAGTAAATAAAGACGTGATTTCAACAAGCAGAGAATGAAGAAAAGATTTCAGATGCAGGAAGCAGTGGGAGAAAAGGATACAGTTGGGGCCAGTCACCCATTGTTCCGCCTCCCAGGCTCACCAGGGCCATAACAGCTCAGTAGCAAGTACAAGTGCAGCAAGTGTGTTGTGCCACTACTTTCGGAACTCTATTTAAAGGTGGGAGTTTTTTTCACTTCTCAGAATATTTGTTAAAGCATTTGCTGGTTATTTACATTTGGGAGATGATTTTATGAAAATATATTTGCAAGAGAATTTTCCTTCCTTTCCTGCATAAATGTCTGTTATCCAGCTTCTTAATTATATTTGTCATTGAATTTGAACTTTTCTGGCCTCAAGTTTGGAAAAATTGAATTACTGTAACTGTTCTTTTACTTACAGTTTATGTCAATAAGCAGACAGTCCTGTGTGCACAGCACTGGCTTCAGCAAATACACCACCACAAGCCCCACTGTTAAGAAATTGATAGATTGATGGAGGAGGAGGGAAATAAGGCTCATTAATGAATTAGAGGATTATAAAAATATTTTATGAAGGAGAGGAACTTGAGATATATGCTGAAGAATAGGGAGAAACTGTTTCAGATGGTAGATACAGTAAAAAAAAAAAAAAAAAATTCCAAAATGAGATTGAACATGGGGTGGAAGTGAGAAATAAAAAGCAATAAGCTTAAGTGACTTAGGTGCATGTTAGGCTTCCCTGGTGGCTCAGACAACAAAGAATCAGCCTGCAATGCAGAAGACCCAGGTTCGATCCTGGGTCAGGAAGATCCCCTCGAGAAGGGAATGGCTACCCTCTCCAGTAATCTTGCCTGGAGAATCCCATGGACAAAGGAGCCTGGCGGGCTACAATCCTTGGGGTCACAAAGAGTTGGACACGATCGAGTGACTAACACTTTCAAGTATAGGTGTATGTTATTGGGGTGGGGGTGGAGGGCATTTGTACAGACATGCATTTGCAATTTTAGGTACCAGGGTAGAGATGACATGTAGCCAACCCACCGCAAGTGGCCCATCAGCTTTAAGCATTTAAAGGCATTTAGGTGTATCTGCTATACACCATGGCAGCAGTTTCCACAAGGCCAAATAACAAAGAAGTAGCTTACCAGCCGTTTGAGCCAATTGTGCTACATTGTCAACCATCCTTTCTTTTGCCCTCCAAAATGAGAGGCTCAAGTCTCTGTTCATGACCCTGTAGAGAACTGGGGTCATCTCTCAGCCATTTCCAGGCTGATGAGGATTATATACATCGTCACTGACTTGTTCAGTCAAGTACAGGGAGCTGTCACATTTACTTGTGTTTTAATTTTATGACTCTTAGCAGTTTGGCCTTCATTTAATATGCAGTGAGTCTTGGCTAAAAGCTGAGATCTAAAAATAGGATTCATTTATTCAATAAAGTTAAGTATTCATAGGGTTGCTATTTTGTATCAGGTACTTACTTGGTACTGACTCTACCAGAGTGAATAAAAGAAACATCCTTGTACCCCGTGCAGCTTATGGTCTTATGGGGGAGAGTGAAATTTAAGGAACAAGAGGGAGTTAAAATGCTGTTGTCATTGCTATAAGTACTGTAAATGAAAGAATGCTGAAGGAGAGAGGATGGGAAGCCCACTTTTCATTAGGCTATTAGGGAAAGCCTCTTAGAACAAGTAACTTGGTACACTGCGACATGGGATGAGATGTGATAACAGTGGTTTTGGTACCTGCTGATTTTTGTTGAAATCATGCACTCTGGGAGCTTTCTCAAGTAGGAGATATTTAATGGTAAATAGGTGTTTATAGGAGCATAGGGAGAAGATCTTTATACAGTAAATTGGTTCAGAAAAAAATGCCTGTAAGCGCTTGATGTCATTGATTGGGGGATGCAGGCAGCTATAGGAATTGTATATTATTTCTAGAATCTTAAGCCCAGTGAATATAATATATAAATAATTGAAATAAAAATGCAGGCATGATCATAATTCATAAAATGGTAGATTTTAAGTTTTGTCTATAACATTTTAATATGGCCAATACACTGTTTCGTTATCCTGTCTTTTGAACTTGGCATATGTATAAGCCAGATTGTGAAAGACTTGATTTTCCCCCATAAATATGCATTTCTGAAAAATAAAGACATTTTCCTGCATAACCATAAAACCATCATCAGGCATAAAAAACAAACAATAAGTCCTTAATAATACCTAAAACTTGTACACGTTCCCCCACTTACCCTGCCAAGGTCCAACCAAATGACATAGTCCATTTGGTTGAATCATACCTGTCTCTTTGGTCTCTCAATCTAGAATAGTTCCCTCAACCCATCCAACTTTTTGTTTTCTTTCTTGTACTACATTTTCTTGTTGAAAACAGTTGACTGTTATGTGCTGTCCCACCTTTTGAATTTGTCTGAATTTGTCTGAATATGTCCTCTTTTCTTGGATTTCCTGTATGAGGTCTGAAAACTTGATTATATTCAGATGACCTTTCACACTTGAACAGCTTGGAGGGTTAGGGGCACCAACTTTCTACACAATCAAATGTTAGAAGTGTTAGCTGCTCAGTGGTGTCTTGACTCTTTGTGACCCCATGAACTGTAGCCTTCCAGGCTCCTTTGACCATGGGATTTTCCAGGCAAGAAAATGTGGCTGGCCCTCCATATAATATGCCTGTTTTTTCCATATCCTTGGTTTGACTGTATCCAGGGCTCTTGTACCCACAAATTCAACCAACAGCACCGAAAATCATGTGGTACTCTGGTATTTACTGTTGGGAAAAATCTGCTTCATAAGTGGACCTGTAGAGTTGAAACCTGAGTTGTTCAACGGTCAATTGTATGTATTTATCTTTTTTAATTATAAAGAAATAAAAAAAAAAAAAGAAAAATCACATACTTTGACTTATTATAACTTCTGTCCTGCTTACTCTCCCTCGTTTTCTCCACATATGGGAATATAGTTAGAAAATCCAAATAATACACAAGTACAGAAAGACACAAAATAACCAGAAAGCTTCTCTCCACTTTTCTCCAAAGTCAATGACTGATATTTTTTTTCCATATGAGAATTTGCATTTACTAGCATGCTTAAATGTGATTTGTTTTTTAATTATATCAAAGTTGACTTTAAAAACAACCTTTCTAACTCATCCACAGCTTTCTAGGTAATGTTCTATTATTGAGCTTCTAAAAGCATGTCTTTTAAATGTTCTCAAATGATTTGAACTAGTATTTCTGTTTTATTGTTACTAAACTACACGATTTGGCTTCTTCCGTTAGAGACTCCTCCACACAGACAGCCAAAGAAGCCGATGAGTATCTGACTGAGTCCAAACAGAATCTCGAGAATGCCCACAAGCAGTAGACCTAAAAATACTGAGAAATGGATAATCCTGTGTTGGTTTTCTATAGAATTGAAGTGCAAGTTGTATACTCTCCAGTTATTGGCTGTTGTGTT
This sequence comes from Bos indicus, assembly GCF_029378745.1. Lineage (NCBI taxonomy): Eukaryota > Metazoa > Chordata > Mammalia > Artiodactyla > Bovidae > Bos > Bos indicus. The sequence goes on from NC_091761.1 coordinate 115,478,441, forward strand.
GGTGATGGAGGGATTATTGGAATCCGTATGAGGAACACAAGAGTCTTCGAAGAACCACTGCAGATCAAAGGATTCTTTATAATTGGCACTGAAAAAAAAGGAAAGAAATGATTTAAAAAAATATTCAGAAATACCACTGATCATCTTGAGAATGCAGCATGACCTCCAGAAAAGGACATGTCCAGTAAAACAGATACTGCTTTTAAAATATCGTGCCCCCCAACAAAAAAGAAAATACTGTGCCAAGAAACTAGCTAGGATCAGGGTTCCAGAGGATGTACCCTTGTATGCTTAACAGCTGTAAAAGTTTGTTCATTATGTACTCATCAACAAGCATTTCTAGGGATTCCCTGGTGTCTCAGTGGTAAAGAAACTGCCTGCCAGTTCAGGGGACACAGGTTCGATCCCTGGTCCTGGAAGATCCCACATGCTGCAGAGCAACTAAGCCGAAAACTCAGGCACAGCTGCTGAGCCTGTGAGCCCTAGTGCCCGTGCTCTGCAACAATAGCCCCCACTTGCTGCAACTAGAGAAAAGCCCAAGCAGCAGCACAGCCATAAATAAGGAAAGTGAAAGTGGTGGGTTCCTTCTCCAGGGGATCTTCCCTGACCAGGGGCCCAACCCAAGTCTCCCGCATTGGCAGGCAGATTCTTTACCACTGAGCCACCCAGAGGGAAGCCCTCTGATTTCTTATTCCAACTCTATTAGTAAAGTGAGTTTCTTTGCATTTTGATTCACAACTGTGGTATGCAAATTTTGAGAGACTTTTATTTTTTAACCATTCAAGATAAGGAAAAAGGGGAGCAGGTTTTTTTTACCACAAAAGTGAATTCTAGTTGTTTTTCATACTGAACAATATATAACTAACAAATGAGATTGTTATTTTCTTTCAGTTTTACCAGTTGTGCCTAGATTAAGGCACAGAACCATTTCCATGTAACTTTTCAGCATTACTTGCTACTCCATGACTTAAACTTTTGACTCATCCCCGTGCCTATAGTGTAATTTATATTATGTTTGCATGATTCCACTGGCTGCTGCTTTGTTTCTTTTTTAGGGCTTAATGGTAAGCCTCTATTTTATTTACTTACTTTGTTTTTGTTCAGATTTTCAAATAATATATGCTTAGGTTTTACAAGTATAATTGGGCTCCCTCATGGCTCAGACAGTAAAGAATCTACCTGTAATGCAAGAGACCTGGGTTTGATCCCTTGTTCAGGAAGATCCCCTGGAGTTGGAAATGGCAACCCATTCCAGTATTCTTGCCTGGAAAACTCCATGGACAGAGGAACCTGGCGGTCTACAGTCCATGGGGTCTCAGAGTCAGACATGACTGAGTGACTAACACTTTCAGCCATTTCGCTACAAGTTTACTTTGATCAGAAGTAGTGCTCCTTTCACTCCCTGAGGGCATCCTTCATTACCATTCTTCAAGGATGAAAGTTTCTGGTGCCCATTTTCAGAAATTTTTTATATACATGCACATATGCTGCCGTAGATTTTTGGAAGACAAGGATAATCCATCTAAGTCTGCTCCTTTTAGCCAAGACCATACCCAAAGCATTCTGAATGCAGTGATTCCTCCATTTCTCTGAGGTTGCACCAGCTCGGATTACTGTACTAAATCCCTAAGACTGTCCATGAAAGAAACATGGCACCAGGTCAGCACCACAGTCTTCTAACCTAATTAGCTGCAGCTGTGTAAGGAAGCAAACAGTTACTCACGTTAAGTTTTTAAGGGAAAATTCACAACTGGAAGTTGTGTTGCTTTGAGAGTTGCAAATGAGAGGGCCCTCCGCGAGAGCCTGGATGGACACCAGCAGGCAATACGCAGCTCCAATGACTGTGATGGCGTTCAGAAGTGATGAAAGAAACATCTGAAAAATAAAGTAGGCACGTTTGCACACTTTATTACACGAGCGTAGTCTGTTGCAAGTTTCAGCAGCATATGTGGTCTTTATCATCCATCGCTGCCATTGTCCAGCTACCTTACAGACCTCGATCTTAGGATCTAGGAGTGATTAGGTGGGATTTATGCAAGAACGCAGAGGGCAAGGTCCCTGCCATTCCATTAGACTCTTCAAAAGATCGTTGGTCTTGGACTTCCCTGGTGGTCCTGTGCTTAGGAATTTGCCTACCAGTATAGGGGATACAAGTTTGATCTCTGGTCTGGGAAGATCCCACGTGCCACAGGGCTACTAAGCCTGTGCACCACTACTGACCCCATATGCCTAGAGCCCACGCTCTGCAACGAGAAGTGCACATGCTGTAGCTAGAGAAAGCCCACAGAAGCAGCAAAGACCCATTGCAGCCACAACTAAAAATAATTGATCATTGCCATTGTTTCTGAAAAACCTGAACCTGTATGCTCTACCTGAACCTTGTCCATTTCAGTGGACCACTGCAATGTGTCAGGACCAGAGAGAGACTATAAATAACCAGCAAAGTAACTATAATGCTAGACAAATACCAAATGTCAGAAAAGGTATTTTTAAAAATTAATTTTCTAATTTATGGTTATAAATATGACACTTTTAAACAATGGCTCTTATCCCTGGGAGCATATTAGGATCACTTAAGGTGCTTTTGAAAAATACTGATACAGAATCTTAGGGAGGGCCACAAGCCATGGGTATTTTTAACATTTTCCCTAGGTGGTCCTAATGTTCCCATCAAGCTGAGAATCATTGCTTTAAAACCTTAGACTCAGCCAGGAATATGTACTGTGATTTCTGGTTTATTGATCTGCTTGCTTCCTTAAAGAATTGTCCTCAGAGTTACTGTGTAACCATTTTCATGGCATAAAGACTGGGAATTTTGGAATCTGGTGGTGGTGGTGTGGATACAAATCGACCTGCTAATGGTGCAACGCTGGCAGTTATTTGCTTTCTCTGAGGATTAATTTCTCAGTCAATAAATCATAAAATATCGATTTTCAGAAAAATAAGATAACATGCTTGAAAATGTTCTGAGTACAGTGAGAGACTGGAAAAGGAAGTGGCAACCCACTCCAGTATTCTTGCCTGGAGAATCCCTTGGACAGAGGAGCCTGGCAGGCTGTAGTCCATGGGGTTGCAAAGAGTCATACATGACTGAGCAACTAACACATACACAGTGAGAGAAGGTTAGTAAATATTAATTTTCTTTACTTTTCAAACTTTCTTTTTTTTTTGCCGCACCAAATGGCATGTGGGTTCTTAGTTCCCTGACCAGGCCAGGGATCGAACCTGAGTCCCCTGCATTGGAGTCTTAACCACTGGACCACTAGGGAAGTCCTCCTTCACTTTTGACTTAGTTACAGTCTTAAACAATCTTATACATACCAAAATGTTTGGGGGAAAAAATGTGATGTTCTCTTTTAACTTAACTGCATAAGGACAATTAACATTCTGATCCTAGTAAACCAGTCTTTCACGTGCATGAGAAAACAGAGTACTTTTCCCTAAGTATTTTATACACATCACAAAAATAATGAGTACTTGAGTATTATGAAACTGATTACAGCTCTGAGAGTGACTTATAAATCTTTCTTTGAAAACCTCTAGACTGAAACTGAAGATTGAGGAAAGGTCCAAAAGCTGGCTCCAAAAATAAAGCTTTACGGGAAAGCAGAAAGTCAAACTTCAGTCTCAGTATTATCGCATAAATCCTCCTAAATAGCACGTGTCTAGGACCAGTCCCACCACTGGAGCCACACAGTTGATGAAGTTGATGCTGACGCCTCGGCGACCTTGCTGAGGTGCCAGGAATTGCTTCTGCCCTTCTGCTCCCAGACCAGCTGCACTGTGCTCACCCCGGTTTTGTTGTTGCAGCACGCTCTTTTCCTCGCTGCCAAGGACATCGTTGTTGCTGGAATCGCCTAGAAAGTACATCAACAGGAACGATGAATATGATTACTTCCCAGCAGATGATAAAGCAGTAATCTTCACCTTCTACTTACCAGCAGTTGTGGGAAGCCAAGGCTTAAGAGAACAAGAAGGAAGTGTGGCAGTGTCCTTTATCTTGTGATCGCCATTTGGACCATAAAGATTACAAGGGAGGGCAAAGGATAGGGGATTTCAGGATAGCAGTTTCAGACTTTCCCATCTACATTTTAACACTACTCTGAGTCACCATGAGAGAGACTTGGACTTTAAATACAGTGAGTTATTTATCAATTATTTTGAAAGGAATGCTTCTGAAAGAGTTGGTTGCATCATCCAAAATTCACTTTTTTAAAAAAAACTATAATCTGCAAGCACTTACCCAATTTCCCTAAAATGGTGTGAGTTAATCCAGCAAGTGTTCAGAAAGGAAATTGATGGTTTTGTCTGCCTGGAAGTTGGGAACTAACAATTCTATCATCACCCTTCTCCCACTCCCAGGGGCACCACCAGCTCCCTCATTCCCCAAACTTGTGATTTGAGGATTATTTTTAGCTCTACATTCTCCTTTCCACTCCTGTGTCCATGGTATGAAACGGTTTCACTTCACGTTGATGTTTAGAAATCTTGTATTACATTCAGTGTCAAATACATACTGCTGGTGAAAGCTCTAAGGAATGATGTCACATTCTCAGGAGTTAAGTTCAAATGTTTACTAATAACTAGTCAGCAGCTGGGGTTTCCCTGATGACTCAGCAGTAAAGAATCCACCTGCGATGCCGGAGACATAGGATATGCAAGTTTGATCCCTGAGTCAGGAAGATCCCCTGGAGGAGGACATGACAACCCACTCCAGTATTCTTGCCTGGAGAATCCCATGGACAGAGGAGCCTTGGTGGACTGCAGTCCATGGGGTTGCAAAGAGTTGGACACAACTAAAGCGACTGAGCAGGTACTCATGCAGTCAGCAGGTATGACTAGAAATTCTTCCTGGAAGAAGTTTTATATCATTGAAGGGAGGGATGTTGATTACTTCCTTCCACTTAAGAAATTTTAGCCACAGGGTTTTTGGTTTTGTTTCTGTTTTTTTTTGTTTGTTTTTTTTTTTTTGCTGTCTCAGCACAGCTGCCCTTGGGTAGTTCTCTGTCCTCCCACTCTTTTCTTTGTAACATTTTGTTGAGTTCTAACAGCATAACAGGCACTGTTATAGCTATTGTATGTGTTTTAGTTTATTTGCAACCTTATAAAATTCCTATGAGGTTGATGCTAGCTATCCCCATTTTACTGGGCCAGAAAACTGAAGCCCAGAAAGCTTGAGTAACTTGCCTGAGAAAGGGGGTGGGGGCGGTCAAAGCTGGCCACTAGGGTTCCAGAGCCCAGACTCTTAACCACCCTTCCAACCACACTGGCCAATTCTTAACAATTCTCTTTTCCTTCACAGAGCTTATTCATTCTCTTCCCTACCACCACCATCACCTCCCTCAGTCATCTCAATGTCCTACTAATTGCTCCTTCCCCCCAATCTATCTTTCCAATACAATGTCTACCTTTATCCTTTCAGAGCACATCTAAGATTGAATACCTTGGTTTAGTCACTAAGTTGTGTCCGACTCTTGGGACCCCATGGACTGGGAATCTACCAGGCTCCTCTGTCCATGGGATTTTCCAGGCAAGAATACTGGAGTGGGTTGCCATTTCCTTCTCCAAGAGAACAGGCAGCTTTCCTACCTTACAAGGCAGCTTTCCTGACAAACTTCACCCTTCTCTGACCATGAACTGACTCCGAAAACACTTTGTATTTTTATCAAGATTTGCTTACAGACTGCCTTGAACACCAGCATCCTTATGATTCAGAGGGCACATGTATGTATGTTAGCCTAGACCCTCAATTGCTGAGAGCCCAGAAGAAAAGAGGAAAGAAATTTATGCACCCAAATAGGTGCCAGGGTTCACGGGCTACACGTCTTATGTTGTACCTGTAAGTGATACTGCCTTCTGAGCTTAAGGAACAAATTGTTTAGAACAGGAACTGGCAAACAATGGCCTACAACCTCTTTTTTGTAAAGTTTTATGAAAACACAGACATACCCGTTCACTTACTTAACTTTTCATGCTGGTTTGGTGCACGAGCAGGAGAGGTGAATAGTTGTGAGGGAGACTGGCTGGCTGCCAGAACCTAAAATATTCACTACCTGGCTTTTCACAGAGGGAAAAAAAAAAAGCTAACCCCGATTTAGAAAATTAATTAATCTGTTAAAGTCGGAGCAACATTAAATTATAATTTAGATGGATAAGTCATTCCATGTTCCTTATTGATACAAATTAAACTCTGCTAAATTTCTTGAAGATTAACTTACTTCAGAGATGCTGAGATACATTCATAGTTCCCTTCTCTTACAAAGGGGTTTTATAAATAATAGCTTTTCATATATGAATCCTCACCTGGTTGACTTCTGGCATGTTGACACATCTTTGTTACATTATTACCGGCAATTTGATAACTCATTGTATTTCAACGATTTTGCCCATTCAGAACTTTGGAGATTAGAGGGATTCTTTATAGGATGGACATTAAAATGTGCACGTGTGTGTGTGTGTGTGTATGACTGAATTATAAATCTTCCAGATTGTCTCCTACAAAAATACGTAATCTGGAGAATACTCTTTCTCTTCAATTCCTAAGCACATTCGAACGTATCAGAGTTTTTGTGAGACTATTTTTCTTGATATTTTTCTTTTGTTTTTATAAAGAAAAGAAGTAGCATTGTTCACTTTTCATTACAGAAGCTCATATTTTCATCCAGTTTTAGAAATAAGGCATAGGATTTTTTTTTTTCTTTTCTTTTAGTCGTGTCCAACTCTTTGCGATGGCATAGGATTTTATAAATGAAGTCCAGAATAGCTTTAGACCATTACAGCTCTGTTAGAATGCAGATTTCTGGGACTCCTCAAAGTACTTGAATATGAAAGTAACACAAGACCATGGCTCACTATAAATATAAAAGCTGTATTTTGAAAATTCTTATTAAACAGTATTTTCTAATTTGTTTAACGTTCGTTTCTACTCTAAGACTTTAATAATTGATTATTACATAGTAAGTGAACTCAATAAGTAATCATGATTAAGATTAGGCTTATAATTAACCTATAAAATAAAACAGTCTTTCTATTTTTTAGAGGAAATATTTCAAGGAAACATTTCAAGTTGTTTTTTTGGTACTTGGGAAAAGAATGTGTATTGATTTTCCATTTAGTAGATAATAAGTGAAGATAATAATATTTGAATACTCTTAGTCATGGTTTCAAAGATGAAAAGATTCGTTTCTGTTTTGGGTAAATCATAAAGCCACAAAATAACTATTTTATGAAGTGATCGATGATGAATTCCATACTTTTTATTATTAACGACTCCCTGCAAAGTTCCCTGTTTTTGAAACTAGTTTAAAATGCTGCAGATTAGAACTGGATTTCAAGAACTACGACAAAAGTGCTTATTAATGGAGTGATTTCTTCTTCATTAACTTTTCTGTGTATATACAAGTATATTGAGAGTTCAATATTTTTAACTAAGTCAGTATTTAGATTGATGTAAAGGACACAATTTCCTTTGAAAAAGATATTCTTCCACATTCTATACATGGCTGAGGATCAAGAAAATAGCCTTTCTATCATCCACCTATTTGTTTGTGATCCTAGTCCAGAGTTTGAATCTCTGTCAATAAAATGTCTATTGAATGCTTCAGAGAGTTGTTGATGCTGTGAAGATGTTGCATCATACTGAGTAATAGCAAGAACCTGGTGTGATAGCAATACATTGTTAGTATTTATTGAGGGTGATAAAGGAAACTTTATCTGGAAAGAAAGTCTAGATTCTCTGAAACAGTTTCATACTTATGTAATCTTTCTATGCTTTGGTTTCCTGGTTACTTGAGTTTATGGGTTAAGTTGTAGATTTTGTCTTTCCCTTTGTCAGCCTGAGACAGGTGATGAGGATTATGGTGCTAATACTGATGGGAAACAGGTTTGGAGTCTGATAAATCTGGAATTGGGTTTCACGCCTACTGTGCGACCTTATTAACATTCTTAACCTTCTCTTGGTCTGTTAAAATACGAATGTTAATAACTACTCAACCGGATTTTTATAGAGTTTAAATAAGATAGTGTAATGTATGAAGTCAGTGGTGTCTGTTTCATATATAATGACCCAACAGCAAGGAGATCGAACCTGTCAATCCTAAAGGAAATCAACCCTGAATATTCGTTGGAAAGACTGATGCTGAAGCTGAACCTCCAATACTTTGGCCACCAGATGTGAAGAGCTGACTCATTAGAAAAGACCCTGATGCTGGGAAAAATTGGAGGCGGGAGGAGAAGGGGACAACAGAGGACGAGATGGTTGGATGGCATCACCAACTCAATGGACATGAGTTTAAGCAAGTTCCGGGAGATGGCGAAGGACAGGGAAGCCTGGCGTGCTGCAGTCCAGGGGGTCGCAAAGAGTCAGACACGGCTGAGGGACTGAACAACAACAACAACAACAAAGATTGTTTTCGTGTAAGTCAGGGAATAAGACTAAGAACAGTAACCGATCATCATTATAACACAAATGCACATCCAAACAAGGGAGCTTTTCTCTAGCATTCATGAGACCACCCTTAAGTAGGCCCTCAATGGTATAACAAAAATGAGCCTCTTGAATGCTGAATTTTCCAACTTTAGTTACATTCCCACTTTTACTGATGTGGAAACAAAATCACAGGATAAATGATTTGCTAGTAGTAATATATTGGGGACTCAACCAGAACTGAGATATTCTGCCAGGTCTGAAAACAGGATTTGTTGCCACACCATGGGTCACACCTAACCCACCTACACCAGGATTCTCAGGAAAAGGCATATAAATCTGCATGTATTAAAAGTGCCTGGGGTGACTTATGGCCAGGTACGTTGGGCAGTTCTGCCTTACACTGCTCGGCTACAGACTTCAACAAAGATAGACCTATTAATAATTGTCAAACTTTAAACAAGCACCATGATGTTTGGGTTGTAAGTAAGATCTAAGTCAAAAAAGTCCCTGAGGTTAGAGAGAGCCAGGGTTTCAAGTCTCAAACCTCTTAGGTCAACTCCCCTAGGGGCAGGCAGTGTCATATTCATGCCTCACAATTTTCATCCAGTAGGTTCACTGGGCTTGAAATGACCCTCCCCCTTCCTACTGAGCTCTTCCTGCTCCTGTTGTATTCACTGGGTGTACCTGGAGACTGGGATGGCAAAAGAAAGCTGAGGCAATGAATTCAAAAAGTCTTTACCACTACCTCTGAAGCTTGGGAAAGCAGACTTATATACGAAGAAGTATTGAAATGGAGCAGCCTCCTACGATCCTTGCCCCTCAGGTCCTCAGCCTGCCTTTTGCCTGTGGAAAAACTTTAGCCAAAGAATTAACTTAATCAGAGAAGTGGGAAAATGCAGAAACAAAGGAAAACAGTGAAAGGAAACCAAATGAGAACACTGTAGTCATTAAACGGGCTTCCCTGGTGGCTCAGATGGGAAAGAATCTGCCTGCAATACAGGAGACCCTGGTTTGATCCCTGGGTCAGGAAGATCCCCTGGAGAAGAGAATGGCTGCCCACTCCAGCATTCTTGCCTAGAGAATTCCATGGACGTTTTAATTCCTTCTCAAGTGCTATAGGTAATATTCTGAGCTGTATTCTGTGAGCTGCCTTATAGATACTAAAATCCCCACCAGGTGGAAAAAGTTAACTACATGGCAACCAGAATGTAGCCATGATATGAACTGCCACAATTCTGAGAACCAGCCTCAAGAAAATTGGAACAAACTGAAACTAAAGATTAATTGTACCTAAAACAATCGAGATGACCCTGGTCAGACCACCAGTGACCAATTTCAAGACGGCCATCAGAGCTGACTGTACTGTTGTTGCATGTAGCCGCCTCCCTCTGTCTATAAAAGCTCTTGCCCACTGATTGTTAGTTTGGGGGAGTTGGATTTTGGAGGCATCCCCCCCTACCCACCCCCACACACACAGTCAATTGCCGGCATCCAAAATAAAGAAAAATTTCCTTTCCACCAGCCTGAACTCTAATGGCTTTTGAGCAGTGAGCTGCCAGACCTGGATTTGGTAACAGTATGATACATAATAATCCAACCAACTTTTATCAATGTATTATTATGTTTTGGCCCAAGCTCCCTAGCCTATACCACAGTTCATTTAAATTGCCATTCTTTACTGATGCCAATACAAGTTAATACCATACTCATTTCCCTGCAGTATATCCTAAGCCAAGACATAGCTCACTGCAAGGCTGCAAGGTTGTTTTTAGGTCATCTTCAATATAATAGGTAGGCGTTTCCCCAAACCGAGTCAAATAAATTTCACTCACCATCACACCTGCTCCAATAATTCCAGGGAACCACCATTCAAAGCAGGAGATGGGGTTTTCAAAAAATTGGTCTTCATCCACAAAGTTTAAAATTAGAGGTATTGCGTTGAGAGTTACTCCCAACAGAAGCAGAACCAGCAGGCTGAATCCATTGCAGGATGTCCATCCTTCGCAGCAGGTCATGATCACCCCCTGGTTTAGGAGAAATCCTGTCTGGGTGGCTGTTTGTCTGGCACTGTTTTACCTTTTGTTCTGTGCCTTCTAGATAAAGCTCGGCACTTATAAAAAAATGACAGAAAGCAGTTCAGAGTCCAATAGGGCAGGACATTATTATGAGTATTACAGGAAGTAAGGACGATTTTATATTATGATGGGGTGGAGGAGAATAGGTGGAAAAAAATCTATAAGTGCTACTAGATAAATTTATGCATGAAAATAGGCAACAAAAATTTGTTTTAAGATACGCTCTTTAATACATTTCACATTTTACTAGTATGCCATATAAAAAGTAAAATTCGGTTCAGTTCAGTTGCTCAGTCGTGTCTGACTCTTTGCGACCCCATGAATTGCAGCATGCCAGGCCTCCCTGTCCATCACCAACTCTCGGAGTTCACTCAGACTCACGCCCATCGAGTCAGTGATGCCATCCAGCCATCTCATCCTCTGTCATCCCCTTCTCCTCCTGACCCCAATCCCTCCCAGCATCAGAGTCTTTTCCAAAGAGTCAGCCCTTCGCATGAGGTGGCCAAAGTACTGGAGTTTCAGCTTTAGCATCATTCCTTCCAAAGAAATCCCAGGGCTGATCTCCTTCAGAATAGACTGGTTGGATCTCCTTGCAGTCCAAGGGACTCTCAAGAGGCTTCTCCAGCACCACAGTTCAAAAGCATCAATTCTTTGGCACTCAGCTTTCTTCACAGTCCAACTCTCACATCCATACATGACCACTGGAAAAACCATAGCCTTGACTAGACGAACCTTTGTTGGCAAAGTAATGTCTCTGCTTTTCAATATGCTATCTAGGTTGGTCATAACTTTCCTTCCAAGGAGTAAGCGTCTTTTAATTTCATGGCTGCAGTCACCATCTGCACTGATTTTGGAGCCCAGAAAAATAAAGTCTGACACTGTTTCCACTGTCTCCCCATCTATTTCCCATGAAGTGATGGGACCGGATGCCATGATCTTCGTTTTCTGAATGTTGAGCTTTAAGCCCACTTTTTCACTCTCCTCTTTCACTTTCATCAAGAGGCTTTTTAGTTCCTCTTCACTTTCTGCCATAAGGGTGGTGTCATCTGCATATCTGAGGTTATGGATATTTCTCCTGGTAATCTTGATTCCAGCTTGTGTTTCTTCCAGTCCAGCATTTCTCATAATGTACTCTGCATATAAGTTAAATAAGCAGGGTGACAATATACAGCCTTGACGTACTCCTTTTCCTATTTCCTATTTTTTTTTTCCTCCTTAGGAAAAGGAGGGGAAAAAAAGTAAAATTAGGAGTATCCAATTAATATAACCTGTTTTTTCTTGTATTGACATTGATATCATAGTTGATATTAATAAGTTGATAAGCTTACCCTGCTTATTTAACTTATGGCTATCTGGGGAGGCCTTACAAATAGCTGTGAAAAGAAGAGAAGTGAAAAACAAAGGAGAAAAGGAAAGATATAAACATCTGAATGCAGAGTTCCAAAGAATAGCAAGAAGAGATAAGAAAGCCTTCTTCAGCAATCAATGCAAAGAAATAGGGGAAAACAACAGAATGGGAAAGACTAGGGATCTCTTCAAGAAAATCAGAGATACCAAAGGAACATTTCATGCAAAGATGAGCTTGATAAAGGACAGAAATGGTATGGACCTAACAGAAGCAGAAGATATTAAGAAGAGATGGCAAGAATACACAGAAGAACTGTACAAAAAAGATCTTCACGACCCAGATAATCACGATGGTGTGTTCACTGACCTAGAGCCAGACATCCTGGAATGTGAAGTCCAGTGGGCCTTAGAAAGCATCACTATGAACAAAGCTAGTGGAGGTGATAGAATTCCAGTTGAGCTATTCCAAATCCTGAAGGATGATGCTGTGAAAGTGCTGCACTCAATATGCCAGCAAATTTGGAAAACTCAGCAGTGGCCACAGGACTGGAAAAGGTCAAAGAATGCCAAAGAATGCTCAAACTACCGCACAATTGCACTCATCTCACACGCTAGTAAAGTAATGCTCAAAATTCTCCAAGCCAGGCTTCAACAATATGTGAACCATGAACTTCCTGATGTTCAAGCTGGTTTTAGAAAAGGCAGAGGAACCAGAGATCAAATTGCCAACATCCGCTGGATCATGGAAAAAGCAAGAGAGTTCCAGAAAAACATCTATTTCTGCTTTATTGACTATGCCAAAGCCTTTGACTGTGTGGATCACAATAAACTGTGGAAAATTCTGAAAGAGATGGGAATACCAGACCACCTGATCTGCCTCTTGAGAAATTTGTATGCAGGTCAGGAAGCAACAGTTAGAACTGGACATGGAACAACAGACTGGTTCCAAATAGGAAAAGGAGTTCATCAAGGCTGTATATTGTCACCCTGTTTATTTAACTTCTATGCAGAGTACATCATGAGAAACGCTGGACTGGAAGAAGCACAAGCTGGAATCAAGATTGCTGGGAGAAATATCAATCACCTCAGATATGCAGATGACACCACCCTTATGGTAGAAAGTGAAGGGGAACTAAAAAGCCTCTTGATGAAAGTGAAAGAGGAGAGTGAAAAAGTGGGCTTAAAGCTCAACATTCAGAAAACGAAGATCATGGCATCCGGTCCCACCACTTCATGGGAAATAGATGGGGAAACAGTGGAAACAGTGTCAGACTTTATTTTTGGGGGCTCCAAATCACTGCAGATGGTGACTGCAGCCATGAAATTAAAAGACACTTACTCCTTGGAAGGAAAGTTATGACCAACCTAGATAGCATATTGAAAAGCAGAGACATTACTTTGCCAACAAAGGTCCATCTAGTCAAGGCTATGGTTTTTCCTGTGGTCATGTATGGATGTGAGAGTTGGACTGTAAAGAAGGCTGAGCACCGAAGAATTGATGCTTTTGAACTGTGGTGTTGGAGAAGACTCTTGAGAGTCCCTTGGACTGCAAGGAGATCCAACTAGTCTATTCTGAAGGAGATCAGCCCTGGGATTTCTTTGGAAGGAATGATGCTAAAGCTGAAACTCCAGTACTTTGGCCACCTCATGTGAAGGGCTGACTCTTTGGAAAAGACTCTGATGCTGGGAGGGATTGGGGGCAGGAGGAGAAGGGGATGACAGAGGCTGAGATGGCTGGATGGGATCACTGACTCAATGGACGTGAGTCTGAGTGAACTCCGGGAGTTGGTGATGGACAGGGAGGCCTGGCGTGCTGCGATTCATGGGGTCGCAAAGAGTCAGACACAACTGAGTGACTGATCTGATCTGATCAACTATGAAAGTTCCTTATTTTGAAGTTGTTCAACAAAAAAAAATGAATATATATAAGATTGGGAGAAAAAAAACTTTCTCCGCTGCAAACATTCTTAATTAGTCGAAATGTTAGGGTTCAGTTTCAGGCTGTATGCTCATACACACAAAACAGGCTTTCTACTTCTTAATCTCTACCCTGTGAAGACTGACTGCGGGTCCTGTCTTTGTTTCCTGAGATGCTGCTATATTCTTTTTTTTTAATTTATTTTTTAATTGAAGGATAGTTGCTGTACAGAATTTTATTGTTTTCTGTCTAACTTCATCATGAAGCAACCACAGGTATACATATATCCCCTCCCTTTTGAACCTCCCTCCCATCTTCCTCCCTATCCCACCTCTCTAGGTTGATGCAGAGCCCCTGTTTGAGTTTCCTGAGAAACTCAATTCCCATTGGCTGTCATCTAATTCCCATTGGCTATCTATTCTTATAATAAATTTTCTATTTGTTAATACTTTAACTGGGGTTCCTTTTTTTCAAACAAAAGCTGGAAGTTACTAACACCAAGAAAAGTATACAGGTAACTTGTCACATGCCATACTAAAACAGCAAAAGAAGGTCAGAAAAAAAGGAAGGATTCTAACAAGATGGGCAAAGAATTAGGATTCCTCTAGGCTTTGGAAGATGGCTAGAATTTGACACAAAAAGATGGTCAGAATAATATTTTGTGTATCAGAGTCAGTTGCAGAAAACCCAAATTCTTCTAGCTATATTAAGCTGGAGGAAGTGTAACTGAGGGATTCCCTAGTGGCTCAGATGGTAAAGTGTTTGCCTGAAATTCGGGAGACCTGGGTTCGATCCCTGGGTTGGGAAGATCCCCTGGAGAAGGAAATGGCAATCCACTCCAGTACCCTTGCCTAGAAAATTCCATGGATGGAGGAGCCTGGTGGGCTCCAGTCCATGGGGTCACAAAGAGTCGGACATGACTGAGCAACTTCACTTTCGCTTGGTGTAACTGGGGATCCGTGTGTACAGAACTGCTGGGAGGTCTGGAGGGGCAGGCTCCAGCATGGCCTCCAGGAATGCCTCCCAGGACGTGACTGCCAAGGGAGAGCTTCCGCCTCTGCAGCCCTCAGAAAGGCAGGGAAATTGAGAAACCACCTCTGTGAGCGTCAGACTCAAGCATGCACCACAACAGTCACAGTCCAGGGAGCCACAGCCATTGCTGCTGCCCCTGCCCCTCCACACACACAGGAGTGGTAACAAGACCCCGAAACACTGAACTTGACTTCTGCTGTCGCTGCAACTGCTTCTTAACACTGTGACAGTACAGAAAGCTCAAAACCTCCTCCCGCACCCATCTTCCTTCAGAGCCACAGACGGAAGTAGCTGAAAGAGGGCCTCCGCCTCCTTGCTGTCTTCCAGTGCATGCTAAGTCACTTCTGTCGTGTCTGACCCTGTGTGACCCTATTGACCGTAGCCCGCCAGGCTCCTCTGTCCATGGGATTCTCCAGTCTAGAACACTGGAGTGGGATCCTTCTCCAGGGGATCTTTCGAACTCAAGGATCAAACCCGCATCTCTTACATCTCCTGCACTGGTAGATGAGTTCTTAACCACTAGCACCATCTGGGAAACCCTGCCATCTTCCATATTGTTATCAAAAGTGAGGTCTGGCTGCTTGCTGCTCAAAAGCTAATAAAGAAGCAAACCAGGGGAAAGGAAAGTTTGCTTTATTTCAGATGCCAGCAACCAAAGAGAAGACAGACTCCAGTCCAAAGGCTGACTCCCCCGCTGTCCCCCACCACTGACAATCATGGTACAAGAGCTTTTATAGGCTGAGGGAGGGGGCTACATGCAAAAACAGCACAGTCAGCTCTGACTGTCATCTTGAAATTGGTGATCTGACCAGCATCATCTTGATTGTTTTAAACACAGTTAATCTTCAGTTCCAGGGTTGGTTTGTTCTCATTTCCTTGAGACCACTTGTCAGAATTGTGGCAGTTTACGTCATGGCTACAGTCTGGTCTTCATATAGTTAACTTCTCCACCTGGGGTTTCAGTATCTATAAGACAGCTCACAGGACATGCCTCAGAATATTATCTATAGCTCTTGAAGAGGAACTAAAGGTCCTTGTCTTTCCTTAATGACCAAGCTATCGTTTGGTCTCCTTTGATTGTTTTCCTTTGTTTCTGCATTTTCTCCTTCTCTGATTAAACTTATTCTTTGGTCAAAGTTTTTCTGCAGACAAAAAGCAGGGTAACGACACGGAAGAGGAGGCAAGGACAATAGGATCTTCCTCTGTTTCAGTAGAGCACAAGGATTGATCTAATCACTGCAACATCCAGACCTTAGAGGTAGAGTATTCTGGAAAATGTAGTGTTTAATCCTCACAATCTCTACTGTACAGAAATGTATACTAGAATGACATTGACATGGACATTGAGCAAGATAATTCACCACAGTGATTTCATTTAAATGCTATGGAAGGAAAACTTTCTCTAGAGTATGGAGTATTACCATTACTATGTATCATTTAAGTGATTTCAATCATGTTTCTGTTTCTTCCATGGCTTGGATGTCTAGGGTGTCTATAGATATGCTTACATGTCTAGGCTGACATGTAACATTCCAAATGAGAACACCCTTAAGAATATTAGGAAAATGTGTTTCTTCAAGACAGAAGAGAGTTAACGTATGAGAGAGCATGGAGTCATGGTCAAGTCATGTTTGTACCATTAGTGAAAATAAGAGGTAATGCAAAAGCACGTTGTTCTGCTCTTTCCCCCAACCCGAAGCTTCCCCTCCTAGTCCCATGCACACTGTGGACCTAGGGGCAGTAAGGATCATAGTCAAACACCAGAGACCACATTTCCTAAAATTCTCTAGCTTTTACCATCTTCTGCCCACCCGCATATCCGCTCCAGTGTTCTTGCCTGGAGAATCCCAGGGATGCGGGAGCCTGGTGGGCTGCTGTCTATAGGGTCGCACAGAGTCGGACACGACTGAAGTGACTTAGCAGCAGCAGCAGCCCACCCACATGAAAGGTTATGTGATCTTAAGCAGCTCCAACCATGCTCTGAGTACGCCTCACAGTACTCTGGGTAGCTACGCCAGGAGGAATTCACGCAATATTGAATGGGTATTAAACACCCACCCATGTTCTGTCAGGCATCCTCTTCTGAACACACTGCAGTCAAACCAGCTGAGGGTTTTATTAGAACTTGGGCTTTATACACAGTTATGGCTAACTGTCCATCAACATTCATGTTTTTACCTTTCATAAGACAGTGGTTGAGAACTGTCTGGGAACTATAGTTCCCAGTTTCCCATGCATCTGGGTTGGGCCATGTGACTTATTTTAACCAATGAGAAGTCACTTTCAATCTAAGACACTTACAAAGTGACGGACGTTATCTATTTTCTTCTTTTCCATCCATAGTTGCAGACAAGTAAGCTGCCTTGGAAGTCATGTGCTGAAAATATCAGCTTTCATTAACCTAAATCTCTACGAGTTAGAGGCCCCATGCCCTTCCCTTTCTGTCCATCTAGAACTGTTCAAGAAAGTTGACATCGACAAGCAATAAATGTTTATTGCGTTGTCATCTTATAATGTGTCAGTGTTAGAGTAGCTAGCATTACCCCCAGGAAACCCAGTGTACCCCTTGTCTTTGGCCTTATAACCTTCCTAACCTTTGCAACATGTTGCCAAACATCAACTATGTCACTCCCGCCTCTCTGAAAAAGTGACATCAAAACAAGACAGTGAAATACCATATTTTCCTAGAGTTTTATTCATAAATTATATTCAGGAAGATTAGGGAACATTAGAAACTGTAAGAAATGTACAGTATATAACAAATATAAGGAAGCTGTGCTTAGTCATGTCTGACTCTTTTGTGACCCACATAGGCTATAACCCTCCAGGCGCCTCTGTCCCATGGGATTTCCCAGGTGAGAATACTGGAATGGGTTGCCATTTCTGCTTCCTGGGGATCTTTCTAAACCAGGAATTGAACCTACATCTCCTGCGTCTCCTGCATTGCAGGTGGATTTTTTACTGCTGAGCCACTGGGGAAGCCCATAAAGTAGGAATGCTGCTGCTGCTAAGTCACTTCAGTCGTGTCCGACTCTGTGTGACCCCAGAGATGGCAGCCCACCAGGCTCCACCATCTCTGGGTTTCTCCAGGCAAGAACACTGGAGTGGGTTGCCATTTCCTTCTCCAATGCATGAAAGTGAAAAGTGAAAGGAAAGTCGCTCAGTCATGTCTGACTCTTCGCGACCCCATGGACTGCAGCCTACCAGGCTCCTCCGTCCATGGGATTTTCCAGGCAAAAGTACTGGAGTGGGGTGCCATTGCCTTCTCCAAAAGTAGGAATACAAGTGGAGAAATCCCAGAAACAGAAAAGTAAATGTTTCAAAAGAATGAAATATCTTTAAGAGTATTATGTCATTCCACTGAGCTCATTAATAGGAACTTTTGCACCCTCAGTACCAAGCTTGCCTAGAGAATTTTGATTAATGGATCATATTGGATTGAGAGTTGTTCATATATACATAAACAAATTTAATGCCCGCTATAAACAAAGAATATACATGAGTCTGTGGGGTGGAGAAACCGTGAATTTAATTTTGAGAGCTCAGTAGATATATGTACTGCTAAAGTGTAAAGGTTCATGGAGATTCTTAGCTCAATCTTTTTGCTGTATAGATGAGTAAGTAAGACAGTAAGATTCAGGGAAGCTGAGGTGACTCACTCATGGTTAGTTTGCTCTGGCAGAGCACGGACGTGAATTTGGGATTTCTGACCTCCAATCAGTTGTCTTTCTATTAAAGTATAAGCTTGATGTTTAGATGAACCGGATGAGATGAAAGTTGAGGACGTCTGAAAATCGAAGCACCCGCCAAGAGGACACTGCCTAGTGGCAGCCTCGCTACTGACAACAGCCCTTCCCACACCACAGCCGCACGAGCTGCAGCTGCAGGTGCAGCGGTGGTAGCAGACCACAGGGACGCAGCCGCAGCCCTCACAGCAGCCGCAGCAGCGGGGGCAACACTGGTGCAGCAGCTGACCTGGTGGCATCTGCAGGTGGTGCAGGTGCCACAGCCCCCACTGCAGCCACCACCACAGCCACGGCCACAGTTCCCACCACAGTTACCAACACAGCCACCACCACAGCCACTGCCACAGTTACCAACACAGCTACTATCACAGCCACCACCACAGACCTCACCACAGCCCCCACCCAGCCACGGCCACGGCCCCCACCACAGCCCCCACCACACCCACCACTACAGCCCCCACCACAGTTACCAACACAGCCACTATCACAGCCACCACCACAGCCCCCACCACAGTTACTAACACAGCCACCACCACAGACCTCACCACAGACCTCACCACAGCCACCACCGCAGCCCCCACCACAGTTACCAACACAGCCACTATCACAGCCCCCACCACAGACCTCACCACAGCCCCCACCCAGCCACGGCCAAGGCCCCCACCACAGGCCCCACCACACCCACCACTGCAGCCCCCACCACAGTTACCAACACAGCCACTATCACAGCCACCACCACAGCTCCCACCACAACCCCCACCACAGCCACCACCACAGTTACCAACACAGCCACTATCACAGTCCTCACCACAGCCACCACCACAGCCATGACCACAGCCCCCACCCAGCCACGGCCACAGCCACCACCACACTCACCACTACAGCCCCCACCACAGCCACCACCACAGCTCCCACCACAGTTACCAACACAGCCACTATCACAGTCCTCACCACAGCCACCACCACAGCCATGACCACAGCTCCCACCCAGCCACGGCCACAGCCACCACCACACTCACCACTACAGCCCCCACCACAGCCCCTAACATAGTCACCACCACAGCCCCCACCACAGCTCCCACCACAGTTACCAACACAGCCACTATCACAGCCACCACCACAGCCCCCACCACAAGCCACCACCACAGCCACCACTTCAGACACCACTACAACCCCCACCACAGCCCCCACCACAACCCCTACCACAGCTCCCACCACAGCTCCCACTACAACCCCCACCACAGCCCCTAACATAGTCACCACCACAGCCCCCACCACAGCCACCACCACAGCCCCCACCACAGCCCCCACCACAGCTCCCACCACAGCTCCCACCACAGCCCCCACCACAGCCACCACTGCAGCCAACATCATAGCCCCTACCACAGCCACCACCACAGCCATCACCACAACCTCCACAACCACAGCAGACCATGGTGTCAGTAGAAAGGACTCAGGAGAGGTGAGGAGGGAGACTCAGGAGGGGAGGGAGGTCTGAAGCTTCCTTCCGCTGGAGGAAGCCCTTGTTACTCTTTTTGGCTTGGCCTTGACCCAAGCACATGACTAGTTCTCTGTTGTTTATCTCAATTTCCCTGGGAGAAGTTTACAGTGCCTCTGGTTTACTTCCTTAAGGACTTATGGCCTCACGAAATAGCTTATTTCAGTTCTGAATTTATTTGTTTTAGGGGCATATTTAGAATAGGATTATGAGGGTCTGAAATACATTACTGTCGTCTTTATTTTCTGTTCAATCCATGCAAGTCTGACTCAGAAGTCTTAACTGAATTGTAAAATGAATAAAATTGTGATATTTAATCTTTCCCATCTTTTGTTCAGTGTCTTCATTGATCCTTTAAGAGATGAAGCAAAGAAATACTTTCTGAGGCTGATGTCTCTACCAATAAGAGGCCTCAAACTTAACATTTCCAAAACTTCCTGTGTCTCACATAAAAGGAGAAGAATAATCTGTGGGTCTTCCCCATTCTTTTCCAGGCTTTCTACTGTCCCTGGTTAGTGTTCAGATTCTACAAAGACGGGATTCACTCCAAAGCAGGCAAAAAGAAGACTCTTTCAGAACCGCAGGACTTTGGGTCACAGGCTCAGGATTCAGAGCAGCTGGTGCACAGAAACCACGTGTGATCCCACAGCAAGAATGAGATCCACAGATGGACCCATGGCTGAGCCTATCAGCCCAGGAACAGGAAGCATCTTCTTCCCCAGAGAATGGTGGCTTTCTACCCGGGCACACAAACAGGATGGAGCTTCCCAGGTGGAACTACTGGTAAAGAACCTGCCTGTCAATGCAGGAGACACAAAAGACACGGGTTCAATCCCTGGGTTGAGAAGATCCCCTGGAGAAGGGCATGGCACCCCATTCCAGTATTTTTGCCTGGAAAATTCCATGGACAGAGGAGCCTGGTGGACTACAAGTCCATGGGGCTGCAAAGAATTGGACACGACTGATGTGACTTAGCATGCAGGCATATAAACAGATGGCAGGAGTAGTTGGAAAACAGAGTCAATATAATTTTTCATTTGACAAATTAAATATGTGTTACCTTTGAAACACAACAAAATACAAATAAATTTTGGCTTTAAGCCACAGACCCTCAAGGAAACTGCACTGGAGTGGGCACTTGTGTACAAACAAGCCAGTTCAGTGACACGAGCTGAGTCCTGGTTTATAAAGTCAAGTCCCAGGAAGACTTCCCTGTCAGTCCCATGGCTGGAACTCCACACTTCCACTGTAGGATCAGAGGTTCGATCCCTGATTGGGGAACTAAGATCCCACAGGCTGCATGGTATGGCCAAAGGTCAAAGTATTTTTTTCACATGCTTAAAACTTAACTTTTTTGGAAAAAAAAAAAAAAAAAACTTCAAAACTAAAAAAAAAAAACACTTCAAAATTACCTACAAAATTAACAGAAAATCAAATTATAATTAATGACCATTGTAAATTAAAATTATTTAAGTAAAGCTAAAATATGTGTATCTCTACATCCTGACCCATCAACAGAATACCCAAACACAAAGCATTAGTGATTAAATTCAATTGTCTTTGATATTTTGCCAAAAGTAACACATGTATACAAATTTTTATATGGTTTTTATGATGGTACATTTGACCAGGCAAAAGAATGAAGCACATTATAGCAGTTTCTTAGCATAATTTGTTGCTTTACAGTATTGCAACTATACAGTCTGAAGTTCCATATGTTCTCAAATCCCAGCCCTGCAAATGTTAGGGCTTTGCTACATGCAGACAAAAGCAGAGAGCATCCAAGCCAAGTACAAAAGAGGTACACAGAGATTAGGGCAGGCTCAGGACAATCAGGGTATGTGTGTCTAGAATGGAAGGAGCAGAGAGGAGCAGGGATGGCAGGGGCCACAGTCAAAGAGGCCTGGGAAAAGCCACTCTTTTTTTCTTTTAATACTGTTTTTTAAAATTTAACTTAGTAATTTATTCTTTTTTTTTGACTGTGCTAGGTCCTCATCGCTGCCTGCAGATTTTCTCCATTTGTGGAAAGCGGGGCCCACTCTCTTATTGTGGTACATGGACTTCTCATCGCGGTGGCTTCTGTTGTTGCAGAGCACAGGCTCTAGGCTTCACGGGCTTCAGTAGCTGTGGCACACAGGCTTAGTTACCCCTCAGCATGTGGAATCTTCCAGGACCAGGGATCAAACAGTGTCCCTGCACTGGCAGACAGATTCATAACCACTGGACCAGTAGGGAAGTCCTGAAAGTCCCTCTTTATTGTCTGGCTGACCCAGTGGGGACTGGCAGCCCCGAAAGTTGAGGTGTGGGAGGAGGAAGCCCTAACAGTGAAGAGGTGAACTGTTCTTCTGCAGGCCAGTCGGTTAGGATGCTCAGAACCATGCCTCCTGGGAGAGGAACCAGAAGATGCTGTGCCCCTTCAGTTGAAGGACGGGAGGTAGGGTTTGGAGAAGTCCAATGCAAATCCTGCTTTCATATGGAGTTGCATCCCTTTTAGAGCAGTGGGGTTTTGTTACTGTTCTTCTCTGAAGCACCTGAGGCAGAAAAATATTAAGAAAAAAAAGAACGTATTATTTAAAATATAATATCTGGTCATTTCTTGCTTGTTCAAGGGATGCTGATGGATAGAATATCCTTCAGGGGAATGCTATGGAGTGTGAAATTGGGAAAAAGTCCTGATATAGTAGGAAAATGCACTGGGAGGCAGGAGGCAAGGTGGCCCCTCTATACGGTGGGCTTCTGCTGGTTCCTTGCTTCCTGTGTTTTACTCACCAAATTTCTTCTTCACATCTTATGTTGCTATGATGTAGTGGTCATTCCCTGATCCTCTATCACATTCCACATTTCATTGTCTGAGAACATTTCTCGAAGAAAATAAACATAGCTTTTTAAAAAAAATTTTTTTTATTGGATTGTAGTTGATTTACAATGTTGTTTTTTCTGCTGTATAGCAAGGTGAATCAGTTATACACATATCCACCGTCTTTTAGATCCTTTTCGCATAGAGGTCATTACAAAGTATTGAGTAGACTTTTCTGTGCTGTACAGTAGGTCTTCATTAGTTATCTATTTTACACATTGTGTTATTGTTGTTGTTCAGTTGTTAAGTTGTGTCCGACTCTTTGCGACCCATGGACTGCAGCACTCCACGTTCTCTTGTCCTTTGCTATTTCCCGGAGTTGGCTCAAATTCATGTCCATTGAGTTGGTGATGCCAACCATCGCATCCTCTGCCACCCTCTTCTTCTTTTGCCTTCCATCTTTCCCAGCATCAGGGTCTTTTGCAATGAGTCAGCTCTTCGCATCAGGTGACCAAAGTCATGTAGCTTCAGCTTTAGCTTCATCAGTCCTTCCAATGATATTCAGGGTTGATTTCCTTTAGGACTGGTATCATTGAAATCAGTCCTTTAGGACTGACTGTTTGATCATCATTTGAGAGTCCTAGGGACTTTCAAGAATCTTCTCCAGCCCCACAATTTGAAAGCATCAGTCCTTTCAGTGCTCAGCCTTCTTTATGGTCCAACTCTCACATCCATATATGACCACTGGAAAAACCATAGCTTTGACTATACGGACCTTTGTTGGCACAGTAATGTCTCTGCTTTTTAATATGCTGTCTAGGTTGGTCATAGTTTTCCTTCCAAGGAGCAAGTGTATTTTAATTTTATGGCTGTAGTCACCATCAGAACTGATTTTGGAGCCCAAGAATATAAAGTCTGTCACTGCTTCCACTTTTTCCCCTTCTCTATACCATCAAGTGATAGGATTGGATGCCATAATTTTTTGAATGTTGAGTTTTAAACGGGGTTTTTCACTCTCTTCTTTGACCCTCATCAAGAGGCTCTTTAGTTCCTCTTCACTTTCTGCCATTAGACTGGTATCATCTGCATATCTGAGGTTGTTGATATTTCTAATACAGTTGTTTATTACATATCTACTATAAATAATCATGAGTGAAATCATAGCAAGTTCTCTCGTCCACCAAGGTAGTTTTCCATACGGCTTCTAATCTAGTGCAGATTAGATGTAGAGGATCTGACTGTGGTTTTGTATAGTAGAACCACATGTGATGATGTTTGTAGTAGTCTTTAGAGTCATGAAATTATGTAAGTCATTAGGGAATTGGTTGAAGTGTAACTCATTGATTAATTCAATTCATTCAGCAAGTGTTTGCTTGAGAATCTACTATGTGAAAGGCCCTGTTCTAAAAGCACATGGGGTCCATCAATGAATGAACACAACACAAATCCTTGCACCCTTGACATTTCCATTAGTATGGGAGGAAACAGAAAATAAATACAGTGGATAAGTATTAAGTACATTAGAAAGTGCTAAATTCAGTGGAAAAGTAAAGGAAAATTAGAAATGTGGTATGGTTTTATAATTTCACATTAAATCATATCCATACTATGTGCTATCTGCAGCTATTAGAAAATCAGATAAATGCATATGGACACAATGGAAGAGCTCTAAGAGGAAGAGGAAAAAAGCAAATTACAGAACAGTTTGCTAGGAACTCATGCAGACATGCATGTGCGCATATGTCTGAGAAGATCTTAGGAGATATACAACAAAACACACTTGTGCAAATCTCCCATATCCCCACTACCCAAACTGCAGCAGACACTATATAGCTCGCTTTGTCCTGGGTGGGTTTTTTCCCAAGCCCTCCTTTCACTGAGGGTGCCCTTTGAGGGTCCGCATTTCCAACAGTGGTCTCTGCTTCAGTTCCCCTTTGCCCAACCATTCTGCTGCATGTCAAATTTGTAGAGCCTTCTTCCATTTCTTGACCTGAGACCTGCCTTTATTCTCATGAGTCAACTCTACACTTAAAGGGGAGCTTTTTTTTCATTTGTGCAGAATCTAAATGTTTTGCAGAGGGAAGGTTTGGGGGGATAGCTAGCCTACCATATTGCCAGAAATGAAAATGATCAATAGAATTTCCAAAGCAGCTGTAAAAAGTTACAGTTTAAGACAAAAAAAAAAAAAAAGTTACAGTTTAAGACAATTAATTTATTCTTTCCCTATCTGTTCTTGAAAGGAATATATTGACAATAGGATGCCACATTATGGGAGGAAAGTCTTTGCCTATCAAAATATTAGCAGAGATGCTTAGAGAAGATGATGGAGCCCTCCAGTATGTCATCAGGAAAAACATGCCATAACCCTGCAATCAAATCTGACTTATTTGTTGTTCTAGAAATGAGCACACAGCAGTAATTATAACATGCATTTTACTAACTATAAAACAAAATAATTATTAGGCATTACTTTTAGCTTCATTTTTAAAGATCGGGTTGCAGTCAAACTTGTTACTAAATTATTTGCTGTGAAACTTCAGTTCCTGTTTAGATAGATTCAAGCTTTTTTCCCCATACCAATTATTCCTGGATAATGAAGACCTACAGTATTCCCATTTACAAAAAGAGGATACAGAGACTCAAGAAGGTCAAGTACTTTGCCCAGCATACCCCAAGCAGTGACCTAGAGCCAGGTTTCTAGGCCAGGTCTCAGTGAAGTCAGGCTGAGGCCCTGTCCCTTCCGAGCATGACGCCAGGGAGGGGCAGCAGCACCAGCAGCATCGCTCCAGCCCACCTCCCCCATGACTTGTTCCCCTTCCTGTATCTAATCCTCTCTCCCAGACCTGGGTCTCCCGCTCCATTTGGCCTCAGGATTCAGGATGTAGTTTTAGGTCTGCTTTCCAGGTTTCCATCCTCAGGGCAAAAACATGCTCCATGCCCCACCCCTCCCAACTCCAGGTGAGAGACCACTAGTCCAAGTGGGACCTGATTCGAATGGACCAGTCTCCCTCTGGGCCCAGAGCTGACAGGTGAAGGCTGTGTGAGTGCTGGATGTCATGTTTCATATTCTGTTCCTGTGACATCATCGTGATTAGCTGAAACCTTGACCTCAGCAACTTCAGTGGAGTGCCTACGTCAGTGGGTGAGCTGGCTGGTCATTACAGACTGTGGCTGCCCTGTTTCCTTGATCTCTGCCTGCCTATGGGTCCCCTTGCCCAGTTACCTGGGTTCCTGCCACAGCTCTATCACATGTTCAAGACGCAATGACTCATGATTTCTTATCACTGTTAATTTAGTGATATACTATATGACAGTATTATAAGGTAATTTCTAGACTTTGTTTCTCTACACGAAGACTATCTTTCTTTTATGGAAGATGGAGAAACCAGCTTTTCTGAGCACACAGAAGGTAAACAAACATACAGTATTAGAATTAAGACCAAAATTTCCAGGAGTGAATTTAAACATGAGACTAAATTATCCATAATTGTGCAGATCCAACTGCTAGGGACATGCAGTATTGTCTTCAAATTAGATTTCATCCCACTAAAAACCACTAGTTGTCTATCTTGTTTATATAGATTCCCAAGAAAAGAGGGTGTTCAAACTCTTTCTGCAATCAGGGATTTTTTTTTTTCCCCATGTCACTAACCTAAACACTTCCGTAGTTTGAGTTTGGTCTTCCTCTGTCTTTGGAATAGATGGAAAACATCTGGCAAATGCAAGAAATTAAAAAGAGCCCTTCAGATGTTGACAAATAGTTACTATATTGGACTTCCCTCATAGCTCAGTTGGTAAAGAATCTGCCTGCAGTGCAGGAGACCTGGGTTTGATTCCTGGGTCAGGAAGATACCCTGGAGAAGGAAATGGCCACCCACTTCATGGAGAATCCCATGGATACAGGAGCCTGGCAGGCTACAGTCCATGGGGTCACAAGAGTCGAACACGACTTAGCCATTTTCTTTTCTTTTCTAGAACATGTTATTCATACCCTCATTATTTAACTTATTTATTTACTTACTTTTTAAAAATTTAATGAGCTGTTTACTTTGTAATACCCTTGGAAAACCACCCTTGCTCCAGCAGCTGTGACCTAATAAGTGCCCAAATTATTTTTCTCCAGAACCTTTGGCCATGCCTAGAGGCTTGGATCATAATCAAGTCTCTCTCTTTTTAATTTAAATTTTAATTCATTAATTGGAATATACTTGCTTTACAATGTTGTGTTAATTTCTGCTGTATGACCATCCATATGAATCAGCTATATGTATACATATATCCCCTTCCTCTCAAGCCTCCTCTCAACCCCCCTCCATCCCACCCCTCTAGGTACTTACTTATTTATACTTTCTTAGCTCTGTTTCTTCAATTCAGTCTTGCCCATTTTTCCCTTTTCCTATTTAATTCTCTCCCTCATCTTAACTCCCCAGTGCCTTCTCAGAGCTTTCAGAATAAAATCCAGACTTATAGTGTTTCATAAGGCCATTTTTGGGGTGTGTGAGAATCAACTCTTCAGTCTCCCCGCTACCACACCATTTTCCCTTCCTCCTGCCCTGTCGGGCTCTCTTTCTCCAATACATGTGTTCCCACCTCAGAACTCTGCACTCATGGTTTATTTCAGCTGGAATTGAATCAGGAAAAGAGAAACCACTCTAATGATTGCTTTTGAAGGAGAGAAAGATGCCATTTAGGGGATCCAATGTGTTGGTTGAAAGGATTATAAAGGATTAGCTTTGCAGACACAATTGAGCATCACAGGCCTATGGAGCTCAGGGAACTGCTGCTGATGGGTACAACTGCCAAAGGGGCAACTGGCAGGGATATTGAGCTACAGCACATGAAAGACCAAACCTTGCCCCGAGGAGGAAGCATATGGACCTGTCTGGCCTCCTCCCACAGTGCCATGGGTGTGTGGGTGGGTGGTGCGGGAAACACAGTTCCCGGCCCTCTAGCACCTGTGGTGAAGGGTTGGGGATGGGGTTTGGGGCTGAAGCTGAAAGAGAACAACCAACAGAGATGTTCCTTCAGCTTCAGCCCACCAGCCCAGAGGCCTTCTCTTCTCATCCAATCAGCTTTCTAGAGTCTTTAACCCCTCCCTCACCCAGTAACTCTTGCTTAGAAGTCCTGACTTCCCTCAGAACTTAGATCAGTTCAGTTCAAGTCACTAAGTCATGTCTGACTCTTTGCAACCTCATGGACTGCAGCATGCCAGGCTTCCCTGTCCTTCATCATCTCCTGGAGTTTACTCAAACTCATGTCCATTGAGTTGATGATGCCATCCAACCATCTTGTCCTCTTTCATCCCCTTCTCCTCCTGCCTTCAATCTTTCCCAGAATCAGGGTCTTTTCTAATGAGTAGGCTCTTGCAACAGGTGGCCAAAGTATTGGAGCTTCAGCATCAGTCTTTCCAATGAATATTCAGAGTTGATTTCCTTTAGGATTGACTAGTTTGATCTCCTTGCTGTCCAAGGGACTCTCAAGAGTCTTCCCCAGCACCACAGTTCAACTCTTCAGTGCTCAGCCTTCTTTATGGTCCAACTCGTACATCCATACATGACTACTAGAAAAACCATGGCTTTGAGTATACAGACCTTTGTCGGCAAAGTAATGTCTCTGCTTTTTAATATGCTGTTTAGGTTGGTCATAGCTCTTCTTCCAAGGGGCAAGTGTCTTTTAATTTCATGGCTTCAGTCTCTGTCTACAGTGATTTTGGAGCCCAGGAAAATAAAGTCTGACACTGTTTCCATTGTTTCCCCATCTATTTGCCATGAAGTGATGGGACCAGATGCCATGATCTTAGTTTTTTAAATGTTGAGTTTTAAGCCAACTTTTTCACTCTCCTCTTTCACCTTCATCAAGAAGCTCTTTAGTTCCTCTTCACTTTCTGCCATAAGGGTGGTGTCATCTGCATATCTGAGGTTACTGATATTTCTCCCAGCAATCTAGATTCCAGCCTGTGCTTCATCCAGCACATCATTTTGCATGATGTACTCTGCATGTAAGTTATTACTGATCATACATTTTTCCTTGTGTATTTTCTGTCTTCCACCACTATATATGTATATATAGAATTGCAGTGATATATAAGGAAACACAGGAGAGGTGGGTTTGATCCCTGGGTTGGGAAGATCTCCTGGAGGAGGAAATGGCAACCCACTCTAGTATTCTTGCCTGGAAAATTCCATGCAAGAGGAGCACAGCAGGCTACAGTCCATGGGATTGCAAAGAGTTGGACACAACTGAGCAACTGAGCATGCACACAGGCACAACTGGAGACTCTGTACACACATCAGATCCTGCACCTTGTAGACACAGAACTCAGTGTGTAGACCTAGGGCTCACAACAGTGCCTGCCATAGAGCAGAAACAGGAGAAACAGTGTCCTTCCCCCACCGCTTCCTCACAGCCACATCTAGAAGGATTCTATTAAGACAGCAGTCCAAACAGTCCGGGCTGGCTTTCCAAGACAAGTGAGCGTGGTGGACCCACTGTGAGAAGAGCGTGGTTGTGACTGCCTCCTTGGGCGTTCTCATCAACTATCCATCCTTTGTCTGCATGCTTGCTCACCTGCAAGACTTCTGCTGGTGCTTGTGGAAGCTGAGAGTCCCTCCTGGTCATCCTTTAGGGTCTGTCACTCACAGCTTCATGGAGAGAGGAGCCCTGGAAGGTACTGGCAGGCAGAGAAGAAGTTTGAACCTAGGTTCTGCCTTTTCTGGTTACGGAACTCCAGGATTTGTTTTACATCTCTGAGGCTCAGCCTCCCCATCTGACGCCTCTTCCCATTGCATCAAAAAGTATGATCTGGTACTGTGTATGCAGCTAGTTGCTCAGTCGTGCCTGGCTCTTTGTGACCCCATGGACTGTAGCCCACCAGCTCCTCTGTCCATGGCATTTCCCAGGCAAGAACACTGGAGTGGGTTGCCGTGCCCTACTCTAGGGGATCTTCCTGTCTTCCGTGGCTCCTGCATCGACAGGCAGATTCTTTACCCCTGTGCCACCTGGGAAGCCAGGTGGTCTGGTACTCCCAGACCAGATAGTACTGGTACTATCACTATTTCTCCTTACTCTACAGAAAGGGACAGCAAACTATGGCCCCAGGCCAGTTCTGTCCTTGGCCTGGCTTTGTGCTGTCCCTTAGCTCAGAATAGTTTTTATATTGTAAAAGTAAAAATATGCAGCAGAGATGGTAGATCACCACAAAGCCTAACCAATTTACTACCTGCCCCTTGACAGGAAAAGTCTGTGACGCTGCTCTAAAGGTCTAACTTCCCTTAGACTGTTTTGTGGTTTACTCGATTGATTAGAATGAGACTAAGACTTTTTTCTTAATTAAGAAAGCATGATTGTTGTTCTGGAGATTTTCCATAAACTGATAAAACAGAGATACGTAAGCCAGTGGAGTAGGTCTCGAGGAACCAATGACCAATTGATGTTGTATTCACCTCCGTCATCCTCCTGGGATTTATACTATCTAGGTGTGTCTAGGAATACATAGATTAGCTATAAATATGCCTTAATAGCACCTCTCTGGGAACATTGGATGGATTATCAGGTAATGATTGATCTTGGAGAATTTCCAAGGTAACATTTACAGCTTTTGCTGTAATATTACATACATAAAATATGTCAACCCAAGGCCAGCTCATTCCGAGGAAAGAGGAGTCCAAGGGTGGAATCCACCCAGCCTGCCCTCCACTCTGGCCACTTCTGCGTCTTCCCGCCCACTTCCTGTTTAGCCCTCCACTCCATGCCCCACTCTGCCCCAAGTCTGCAAGGCACACATTTGCAGGGGGGTGTGATCAGGTAGAGGGCATCCATCCCTCCAGATTCTATCTTGATTCTATCAGATCCCACAGACATTTCTCCTGCCACAGCTGTCCTTGTTACTTGGAAAAACCTTCTGGACTCAAGTTTAACAGTAGTTGAATTATCTGGGGAGAAGTCTGTTACATAGACAGGTAAATCTGTTGATGGAGTCCTGGGTAAAAAGACGTTTTAATAATTGCTGTTGTTTAGTTGCTAAGTCGTATCTAACTCTTTGTGACCCCACGGACTGTAGCTCGCCAGGCTCCTCTGTTCATGGAATTCTCCAGGCAAGAATACTGGAGTGGGTTGCCATTCCCATTTCCTTCTCCAGGGGATTTTCCTGACCCAGGGATCAAATCTGCATCTCCTCTGTCTTCGGCATTTCCTGCATCGCAGGCAACTTCTTTACCACTAAGCCGCGTGGGAAGCCCATTTTAATAACATGCTCACTTCAAAGGGCTTTTCCGGTCACTCCACCTGGGTCCTCTCTGGACCCTTTGTCCCATAGCATTCACCCACGCCATCCATCTTTGCTCCTGTCCTTGGGATTTCTCTGAGAATCCAGCATTGTTATTGTTACTTTCTACCACTATATGAGGTAGAATGTTTTTGTTTTCCCGTACACTCTCACAGTCAGACTCCTTAGTCCAGAAGCCAAGAGATCCTTCAGTGTCATGGGTTCCACCCTCGTTGGAAAGCAATAGTGGTTACAAGGAACCAAAAATCTATTTTGGTTCCAAAAGTGGGAGTGCTAGGAAGGAGAGGCTTAGGACAGGGGGAGCTTAACCAAGTTTGTAGGTTCAGGAAGGTTCCTCTGGAGGAGACAACTACAGGCTAAAGTCTGAACAGGAGCTGGCCACTCAGCCTGTGGGAGTGAGAGCATTCCAGGCAAAGACAAGAACAGAAACTGAGGTAGGAACGTTCTAGAATCAGAGGACTTGAGGGAAAGCTGGAGATTACGGACTGTGGAAAAAGAAAGGGAGATGCTTGCAATGAGACTGCAGGGGTGGCAAGGAGCAAGTCTTATCCAGCATTGCAGGACCAGTGAGAATCCTGATCCTTCTCCTGGAATGTGTGTGTGCGTGCGCACGCATGCGTGCTCAGTTATGCTCAACTCTTTGTGACCCCATGGACTGTAGCTCACCAGGCTTCTCTGTCCATGGAATTTTCCAGGGAAGAATACTAGAGTGGGTTGCCATTTCCTACTCCAGGGATCTTTCTGACCCAGGGATTGAACCCACATCTCTTGTGTCTCTTGCATTGGCAGGCAGGTTCTTTACCGTTAACACCACCTGGGAAGTCCCCTTTCTCCTGGGACAGCAGGTATACTCTTGGCAGGGCAGTGAGTGGTCCCTTTGCTGCTGTGTGGAGAGTGGGTTGGAAAGAGATGGAGAGACAATGAGGAAGCCATTATGATAGGCGAGCAGGTGGGATGGATTGGGTGTAGGGGTAGAAATGGCTGTGGAAAAAAGTGAATGGACTAAGCATATGTTTAGGAGGACAGGTAAAGGAAGGAGGGGAGCAGTTAAGATTGCTCCAGGTTCTGAGTCACCAGGTGTGGGAAGTGACTTCGTTGTTGGGGTGGTTTTGAATGATTGGGCTGAGGTCACAGGGATGGGGCAGGCGGGACATGGCACAAAGCATCCAGCAACATGGACGGCAAGGAAGGGCCACTGAATGCTGTGACAGGCTCCATTAGAGTGGGCTGAAAAATGGAGGTGGGCGTTACATTGAGATTTCTCTTGGAGTCTCCAACCAAGAAGAGCCCTATCTCAGGCCTCAGAAAAGGGAAATGTCTTTGGTAATCACTCTGAAACTCCAATTGATCAATCTGACTGGGCATCTTACACCCTTAGGAGCCGGCCTAGAGACAGAGTTGTTATGTGTTTAATCTTTAATCTTATCCCTTTTACAGAAGAAAACTGTGAACCCAAGAGCCCTGCCCTTTACCATTAATCTCAATTTACGCTAAAGAGAAAATCAGAAAAAAAAAAATTACCGGAATAATTAGCTCAGAGCAAACAACACTCCGCCTATCCTAGGTAGACTGCTGTGATCACCACTGCCTGTTGGAGCCCCTGGAGGCAAAGGTCAGATTTATTCTGGTAACTGGACACAATTGGACCTTTGATCAGTGAGAGTAAAGAGAGAGAGAGAGAAGCGAGAAGCCTCTTTTCACAGAGATGACAAACACAGACACAGAAAGCCTGCTTAAAGGGCTATTAGAAATGTCACGCTACCCAAATACCTGCCTCACCTCCTGGTCACCAACATGGTCTGTAAGTTTCTCAGCAGAGCTTTGTTCCCTGAAGTAAGGGATTGTGAACCCATTAAAAACGGGTGCACCTCAAAGGACAGAGGATGAAGGAGGCATAATGACGGACAGGGAAAAGCACAGTAATGGTGGAATGACAATCCAAGAGGGGCCCGCACAGCTCACCAAGAGAAGCTCCCACACGCTGCAACGAGAGAAAGCCCGTGGACCCCAATGAAGAATCCGTGCCCCGCAACAAAGACCCAACTCAGCCCCCCCATATAATAAATAAAAATAAATTTTAAATTTAAGAGTTAAAATTTTTAAAAAAAGAAAAAGAGAATCCAAGAGGAGAGGTAGGAAAGCCCAAGCCTGATCGGTTCAGTTCAGTTGCTCAGTAGTGTCCAACAATTTGCAACCCCATGGACTGCAGCACAACAGGCTTCCCTGTCCATGACCAACTCCCGGAGCTTGCTTAAACGCGTGTCCATCAAGTTGGTGATGCCATCCAACCATCTCATCCTTTGTCGTCCCCTTCTCCTCCTGCCTTCAGTCTTTCCCAGCATCAAGGTCTTTTCCAATGAGTCAGCTCTTCACATCAGGTGGCCAAAGTATTGGAGCTTCAGCTTCAGCATCAGTCCTTCCAATGAATAGTCAGGACTAATTTTCTTTAGGATGGACTAGTTGGATCTCCTTACAGTCCAAGGGACTCTCAAGAATCTTCTCCAACACCACAGTTCAAAAGCATCAATTCTTCAGCGCTCAGCTTTCTTTATAGTCCAACTCTCACATCCATACATGATTACTAGAAAAACCATAGCTTTGACTAGACGGACCTTTGTTGACAAAGTAATGTCTCTGCCTTTTTAATATACTGTCTAGGTTGGTCATAACTTTCCTTCCAAGGGGCAAGCATCTTTTAATTTCATGGCTGGAGTCACCATCTGCAGTGATTTTGGAGCCCAAGAAAATAAAATCTGTCACTGTTTCCATTTTTTCCCCATCTATTTGCCATGAAGTGATGGGACAAGATGCCATGATCTTAGTTTTCTGAATATTGAGTTTTAAGCCAACTTTTTCACTCTCCTCTTTCACTTTCATCAAAGGGCTGTTTAGTTCTTCTTCGCTTTCTGCCATAAGGGTAGTATCTGCGATCATTGATATTTCTCCCGGAAATCTTGATTCCAGCTTGCGCTTCATCCAGCCTGGCATTTCACCTGATGTATTCTGCATATAAGTTAAATAAGCAGGGTGACAGTGTACAGCCTTGATGTACTGCTTTCCCGAAGACTTAGCACTCGTGCAAGCAAAACAGGGTTTTGGAGGCATAGTCTGAACATCTGTGCCCTTTTGTGGAGAAGGTATTTTATGAGGGTTGCTTCACAAGGATGGTCAGGTTGTGCATGGCACACCTCTGAAACAATGTTTATTTCACAACCAGGGTCTCCTGCAGAGGCTCTAACTGCAATTTTCTGAAGGTGAGGTGCACTTGTCTGAGAGATGTAGCCATAGAACATACATTCCTACAATGCAAATTCCTACAGTGTCTTTTTAACTGTGCAGGACAACACACAATTGAGTGTTTGGGAGATAATTTTTAAATGTCAACAGTGGAAGTGTCTTTCATTCTAGTCTCTGCTTTAGAAACAAATAGAATAGAGGCTCAGGTCACGAGTCTCATCCACGCTGTTCCGGGCCAGTGAACATGGGCTTTTCAGATCCAGATGTTTTTCTGCTGTGCCAAAAGCTCAGCTTGCATCCGCTGAAATGGTTGGAGAGGAGAGGACTGGCCAGGGTAGAGATCCAGGGTTCTCTCTCTCCAAGCCAAGGTATGTGAGGAAAATGAACAGTCTTACATTGAGACTGAGAGTACAAACCCAGGGAATGGGTATATTTGTACCTCACACTGCTTGCATATGTGGGTGTGAGTGCTGTGAATGGACAATGCAACTCACCCTTCCAAAAAAAGAATCTGAAAGTGCTTCAGGGCAATGAATTGGAATATGAAGAATCTAGGAGTACATCTTCATTTTCTAATTCATAATTTCAGTTTATGGAAACGTTCAGCTCCATTAGAAAGTAGAATTTTCTGTCTCTGAACTCTTGGATTTGGATTTTATCATGTCTGATTTTTTTGTTTTCATTTTCAAAGCTCTGGTTTGGGTAGTTAGTGTCGGCTATTCTGGACATTCAGGGCAATTGGATGTGTTTGCTTTGCCTCCCCCTAATACTGAGGTCTTTCTGCATGAATGGCGTCACTTGGCTGAGCTTTAGCAGCTGTTGGAAGCTACGTTGTCAAATGCATCATAGACACAAGGGGGCGGTGTGTGCTTAGGAGTCAACCTGGGCAAGGGCGAGACATTCACCCTCTGCAGCCATGTCTGGGTTAACTCCCAGACCTAAAAGGGATTCATAAAACAGGTTCTCGAGGGGCAAGATTGGCCCTAAACTTAATCAAAGAGGCCCCAACCTAAAGTCAGCGCAAGGAGACAGCCTGGCAGGTGCTGGGGAGGAATTCACATTCTTGTGTTTGGAATCATGGCACTGTCTGTGCAGCAATCTATGCTCATGATGGTGGTAATCGAGACATGGCCTTGTGGGGATATTCAGAAAAGTCAGACTTCAAGACTGCAGAGAGTCTGCCCCTGTCTCGATACCTGATCACAGAAACCTTATTCTGAGAAAGTCTCTTCTTCATTTGTGGGAAACTTACTGCACACGTGCTATATGCCAGGCCTGACTGAGCCTTGGGACTCAAACAGCCTTGAGTCAGATAGCCCTGGCCGTAACCACCTAAAGCTTTCTCTCCAATAGGAGAGAGGAACGCGCAAACAGGACACAAATCATTAACTTCAGAAACATTCAGTGTTCCCATCTTGTAGTTTCTTTTCCTTCTCAGCTGGTCCCAACCAGCACCATTTACATTATCTATTCTTTTTTCTTTTTTATTAACAGAGCTATAGTTGATTTACAATATGACAAAAGTTACAGGTAACATAGTTACAGTTACATAGTAACACTGTGAATCAGTAATGCTTCTGTGAACAGTGGGGTGCACGTATCTTTTTGAATTAGTGCTTTCATTTTCTTTGGATATATACCCAGGAGTAGAACTGGTGGGAATTATGGTCACCCTATTTTTTGCTTTTTTGAAGAACATTCATATTGTTCATATGCACAAATTTACATCCCCACCAACAGTGTACAAGGGTCCCCTTTTCTCCACATCCTCTCCAACTTTTGTTATTTGTGGTCTTTTTGATGATGGCCATTCTAACAGGTGGGGCTTCCCTGGTGGCTCAGTGGTAAAGCACCTTCCTGCCAATGCAGGAGATGCAGATTCGATCCTTGATCCGAGATGATCCCCAGAAGAAGAAAATGACAACCCACTCCAGTATTCTTGCCTGGGAAATCCCCTGGACAGAGGAGCCGGCTGGGCTACAGTTCATGGGGTCACAAAAAGTCGGACACAACTAAACTACTGAACAACAACAATGCTGACTGGTGTTCAATGGTATCTCATTGTGGTTTTGATTTGCATTTCTCTAATAATTAGTGATGCTGAACATCTTTGCCTATGCCTGCTTGGCCAGCTGTATGTCTTCTTTGGAAAAATGTCTCTTCAGGTCTCTGCCCATTTTTTAATGGGGTTGTTTGTGTTTTTGAGGTTGGGTTGTATCAGTTGTTTACATATTTTGGATAGTGATCCCTTATCGGCCATATCATTTGCTAAAATTTTTTCCCATTCAGTACGTTGTTTTTTCATTTTGTGGATGGTTTCCTTTGCTACACAAAAGCATTTAATTGGGTTACATTATGTATTCTTATTCTGAGAGAGAATGCGAGTCACACATTCAACTCCCAAGCATGGCTGCCGGCCACATTTTTAGAGATACCATCTGGCTGCAGTGGATCTGACAGTCTAGTGGAGAGTGGAGATTGCAACAGCCTTCTCCCAAATGAAAGGGGGTGATGGAAGCGTTTCATCATTGCCATGGAGATGGTCTCTGGCCTGGCCTGTTCGCATTCAAATGATTTGGGGCTTTACTCAACAAAGTGATATTCATTGGAAGGACTGATGCTGAAGCTGAAGCTCCAATACTTTGGCCACCTGATGCGAAGAGCTGACTCATTGGAAAGGATTCTGATGCTGGGAAAGATTGAGGGTGGAAGGAGAAGGAGGCAACAGAGGATGAGGTGGTTGGATGGCACCACGGACTCAATAGATATGAATTTGAGCAAACTCTGGGAAATAGTGGAGGACAAGGAGCCTGGCATGCTGTAGTCCATGCGATCACAGAGAGCCAGACATGACTTAGCGACTGAACAACAAAGTGAACAATGCCCGCTCCCTCTTCCATGAAGCCGCACCTAACCTATCTAACCAGAAGCGAGCTCTAATGCTTCGTACAGAGCTCTACGTTCTGTACAACATGACACTGTTGGGGGAGATGATGGCTACTTCAGATCCCTGCCCATGGTATCCTGTTTTATCTCAGTACCAGCTTCTTCGTATCCTACCCTAGGGATCGAACCCAGGTCTCCCACATTGCAGGCAGATTCTTTACCAGCTGAGCCACAAGGGAAGCCCAAGAATAGTGGGTAGCCTATCCCTTCTCCAGGAGATCATCCTGACCCAGGAATTGAACTGGGGTCTCCTGCATTGCAGGTGGATTCGTTACCAACTGAGCTATGACGGAAGCCAGAGCCTGCTCAGCCATTATCTATTTGAAAAATTGGGATCTGAGGAAATGGGAAGCAGCTACAGCTGTTACACAAACCATCCCCCCTCCTTCACACACATATCACCTATTGGATGGTAGCACCACGAACCCTCCCCGTGAAAACCCTTTCATCATTCTTTGTGCAACCACAAAGTTCATAAGGCCCTGTCATGACCAGCACTTGGCTTGCTTTCTCATCTGAGTTCAAGTTCCAGGTGTGCATGTTCAAGTTCAGGGTTTGTCATTGGTAGCATTCTTCCAAATAGGATCAAAGGTCCCAGCAAAGACAGGCATTGGCTGTGACCTGAAACACAAACCACATACATTTCTGCCAGGCAGTCCAGGAAAAGTGTACCTTTCTCCTCCCGCCAAGTGTTGCAGTGGGCAATTCTGCTACTATCCCCTTCTTTTCCTTTCTGTTGCATTGCTGCATCTTCCAGTTTCCTGAGACAGTGGCATTCACAGCTCACCCCTCGCCCCGGGGCACTGGGAACTGCAGTGCAGTGAAAATTTCAGCCTGACAGCACTGTGCTTCCAACCAAAAGTGGAACTCAACTTTTACATCCATCAGTTTGGAAGAAATGAAAATAGAACTCCATGGGTAGGTGGATGTGGACGGAGACTAGGTTGCCCTGATTCCAAAAGGCGTTGATTGGTTGAGTAAATTGATGCTAAGACGGACGATATCATTCTAAACATGTTTAGCTTTCTGGTTCTAGCTCAGCTTGGGTGAACAGTCCAAATTCTGTCAGACGTGTTTTTCTTTGGCTGTCAGCAACGTGTCTGTTGCCAGGATTCTTCCTTCTCTCCATCAGGCATAATTTTCAGACTTTGCCTTTCCTGTCAGGAAAAGTTTAATTCATCATTTTCCTCAGGCTTTGAGAGAACTTCTTCAGAGGGAAAGTGGTGGTATGGAGTGACTTCATGACAAAAATAAATATTACAGCACTTTATTCATATGTAATAAAAAATACTTATTTTGAGTAGGTAGTACATTCAAAAAGTTCAAATGTGAGTACAGGGGAGAAAACTCCATATTCCTATATATTCCATATAAATTAGCAGAGATATTCTTCATATGGGCCTCCCAGGGGACTCAGTGGTAAAGAATCTGCCTGCCAACATAGCAGACCCAGGTCTGATCCCTGGGTCAGGAAGATCCTCTGGAGGAGGAAATGACAACCCACTCCAGGATTCTTGCCTGGAGAATCCTATGAAGAGAGGAGCCTGGGGGGCTACAGTCCATGGGGTCACAGAAGAGTCTGACACGCTTAGTGACCGAGCATGCATGCATGCATTCTTCATATGGCTTCTGAAAGTAACTTTTTCTAATTCCTATTTCAGATAATTCTGAAACCAATATATAAAATATACGTTAAATGTACCAAAATGGGTTGTCCAATGAAAGCCCTGAAGCTAGACCTCGTGATTTGTTTGGTGTTTGCTTTTATTGCTTTTATAGAAATGTGACTGAACTTGTAATTAGTCTGGAAGCGTTTTAGGTACTCTGGAGTTTGATAAGGCAAGTTTCTTTTTTTTTTTAATTGGAATATAGTTGGTTTACAATGCTGTGTTAGTTTCAGGGGGTACTGCACAGCGATTCAGTGATATACAGACATATATTCATTCTTTTTCAGATTCTTTTCCCATATGGGTTGTCACACAATATTGAACAGAGTTTCCTGAACTCTACAGTATGTCTTTGTTGGTTTTCTGTCTCATCCACAGTAGTAAATATGTGTTAATCCCAAATTTCTAATTTATCCCTTCCTGACTTACTCTTGATACAGCATGTTACTTCTCTCTTAATGTCCAGTTCATCATTTCCTAGTTTTGGCTACTACTCATATCCCTTTGAAACGGAGGGTAGGGCCTCAATTCTTGAAAATGAGAGAACAGATTTTTTTTTTTTTAAGATGAGTTCTTTTGTTATTAAAACCCAAGGGAAAAGCTAGCTGGAGATCCACCTGGCCATACTCCAAGAGGGGACCCTTGGTCACTTGAGGCATATTTATTTTCTTTTTTTTAATCGGAGGATAATTGTTTCACAACATTGTGTTGGTCTCTGCGATGCATCAACATAAATCAGCCACAGGTACACGTATGTCCCCTCTCTCCTGAACCTCCCTCCACTTGGGGCATATTAAACAATCCAGGGAATCGGCTGGGTCTGGAGGACACATCTGTTTTGCTCCTGAAGCTTAAAATGGGCTGGAACTACAGCAGCTGGTTGAGTGGCCTGATCTTCAATGAACAGGCCTGGCCTAGCCCCATCTCCACACAGCAGGTCTGCTCAGCTTCTTGCCAGAGGTCAGCACTCAGGCCCAGGGAACGTGTCACTTATCTTTCTCTTTGCCCTACTCCACCTCCTACCACGCCTAAGGGAAAGCTCTCCAGGCCTAGGAGTGGGTGCAATTTGTCTTTTAATTGCTCTATAGCCTCTAGAAGATAAACCTATACAAAGTAGGCCATCCTTAAATGTTGACTATCGTAAGGCAACAAATTAAAAAATAAATGTTTATAGCATGTACTGTTATTTTATTTTATCATTTTTAATTACAATTATTCACTTTGATCTAGATTACAAGATACCTGGTCACCGAATTGATTTTGCTGGGTACTTTTTGATGTCTGAGAGAGGAGTCTGATTTCCTTGCCTAGGATTTGCCTCAGATGCTTTCAAATTCCCCTCCTCAGTCTATGGAGTGAAGGGGACTCTTGTGTATACAGGACCCCCTCCCCCACCCCCTGCTGTGTTGGGTCTGGAAAGTGTTAGTCGCTCAGTCACGTTGACTCTTTGTAACCCCATGGACTGTAGCCCAACAGGCTCCTCTGTCCATGGGATTCTCCAGGCAAGAATACTGGAGTGGGTTGCTATATCCTCCTCCAGGGGATCTTCCCAACCCAAGGATTGAACCCAGGTCTCCTGCATCACCAGCAGATTCTTTACCTGGAAAGCTCTAACTATTGGGTTGGCCAAAAAGTACCTTGGGTCTTCTGTGAGATGTTATGGAAAAATCCATCTGAGCTTTTTAGCCAACCCAATACTTGTGACCTGGTGACCAATCAAATGCTTCTAAAAAAGGTCTCAGCTTCCAAGATTTTATTGTATCAACCTTCTGACTAATTTCTCAACCTCTGCTGTGGTTCAGTCACTCATCTGACTGAAATGAAATTTCCACTGAAAAGTTGATATTTTTGGTGTCTTGCAGCAGCCCAATATATCTCTCACATCATAGAGCCCCTCCTCCTTGTTGTTGCAGGCCATGAAGCTGGGGAGGGATCCCAGAGACAGAAGGGGAATCCTTTCCTTTGGATTTATTTAATGATATAAAATATACCTGTAGTCCTCAACGGGGATGTGGTTCTTCCTTCTTCATTCCCTTTGGTGACCGTGGAGGAGAAAGTGTATAGGACCTCCCGAGGAGAAATGATGGAGTGGAAAGACGTTGAGTCTTTCCAATATCATCCAAGTTGAATATTCCAGGGCAATAAATAACTCCACCAAGCCAGCCTTCCTCAAGAAGGCGCAGGTGTGGAATGAAATGACAAGCAGCTATGCCTGGGGCACAGCCAAATTAAGCCACTGCCTTCTTAGACAGTGTTCAGTTCAGTTCAGTTGCTGAGTCATGTCTGACTCTTTGTGAGGCTTTCCTGTCCATCACCGACTCCCGGAGCTTGCTCAAACTCATATCCATCAAGTTGGTGATGCCATCCAACCATCTCATCCTTTGTTATCCCCTTCTCCAGGCTTCAATCTTTCCCAGCATCAGGGTCTTTTCCAATGAGTCAGTTCTTCACATCAGGTGGCCAAAGTACTGGAACTTCAGCTTCAGCATCAGTCCTTCCAATGAATATTCAGGACTGATTTCCTTTAGGATTGACTGACTTCTCCACCTTTTGGTTAAGATCAAGTGTAGACCCCTGGGGCCTGAGTAATCCTTGAGACTTCCCGGTGTAGGCCCAAGGTTCTGGTTATTCTATTGTGACTGTGTTTTGACTCATCTGGTTCCCAGGCAAGCCAAGGCAAAAACGAACCTGCCAACTCCTACCTCAAATTCACTGAACAAGACGTGGAATTTCTTTCTTTCTTTCTTTTTGAGACATGGGATTTCTTTCTTTCTTTCTTTTTAATGAATTTATTTTTTAACTGAAGGATGATTGCTTTACAGAATTTTCTTGTTTAATGTCAAACATCAACATGACTCAGCCATAGGTATGTATGGAAGGGAGGCTCAAGAGGGAGGGGACATGGGTTTTCTTGGTGTTTGATTTGTTGTTCTCCAAGCAGAAGTTTCATTCCACAGGAGCATTTCTCAGCACCTGATCGCATTTGCATAACAATTTTTATGGAATCTACAACCAAAGCCTTGATATTGATCCCCCAGCTGAGTGGAATATCTACGCACATAACAGCCCAGAGTGCCCTGAATCCTACCCCTTATTTTGTTGGTGCTGCTCCCACTCAGATGGATCAGGTTAGAGCAAAGCCTCCTCCCCAGTAACCTGGTAGAGCAGGAGTCCTCCCAGCGATAGAGCAGAAAGCGCAAAGCATGGTACTTTGTGGAGACTCATTTCATTCTCATGTCTACTTGGATTCACCTCACTGTGGAGGCTTGGCGAGGCTCCCCCCAACTTCTGCCCCTCACTGTCAATCTCTATACCCTCACTTGGCTTTGTCTTTACTGCCTGTTTCCCCAACCAGTATGTGAGCCCCCTGCAAGCATAGAATTGGTCTGATTCACTTCCTGCTATTCTCCCAGTGCCTAAAACAGTGCCTGCCCCATTTGTGGGCACATAAAAATATTTGTTAAGCAAATAAGGAAACGCTACTAATGCCAGCACTGGGTCAGGCCCTGTCCACACACTGTACATTTAACACAAGTGAGTATCAGCTTCATCTTTCTACAGGTGAAGAAAATGAGGAGTCATGAGGTTAAGCCACTTACTCAAGGTCATACAGTTAGTGCAGAGTCAGCTTGGAATTTGAACCAGGAATGTCTGCCTCTAGGGTGCTATCCCTTCTCCTATACACAGAAACTAACGATATCCATGGACTGTGAGTGTGTTCACTCTTCAAATGACCTTAGTTTTCTGCATGAGTAGAATGTAGGAAAATGGAAGGAATGGCAGAATATACATTGAAACTAAATTAGGAAACTAGGAGAACCCATGATGAGAGTCAGACTGAGCGACTTCACTTTCACTTTTCAATTTCCTGCATTGGAGAAGGAAATGGCAACCCACTCCAGTGTTCTTGCCTGGAGAATCCCAGGGATTGGGGAGCCCAGTGGGCTGCCGTCTATGGGGTCGCACAGAGTTGGACACGACTGAAGCAACTTAGCAGCAGCAGCAGCAGCAGCACAGTCTAAGCCAAAATATTTTGAACCAAAATCAGACAATTCTCACTATCTCAGAGAGTTTAATTCATTTACCTACAGTTCTTCCATCATTTTATACATATTGACTGAAGCCCTCGTATATGTATCTGGTTCTGTGCTAAGTGCTCAGAGAACAACAGATAGGATCTTAGCCTCCCTTTGGTTTACTGTCCTCCAGAGAAAACAAACACACATAAATTTCTGATTACAGACTGAAGAATGAGGAAGAAACATACAGTGTTCTTGCAGGGCATGTACAAGAGGGTTCTGACCTAGGCTGTGGGACAGGGAGGCAGGTCAGGGAAAGTTAGCCCATGGAAATAGTTTTAGAACAAAATTAATTCACCCTGGAGAACGTCTTTGTGAAAGAAAAACAAACAGTAAACAAATAGGACACACAACACAAAAATTACAGAAACACTGACAAGAGGGAATGTGAAGCAGGTCTTTAGGTTCGTGGGCAGGAGCACTGAAGAGGAATGAAGGCTGGGGCTATATATTTGGGAGTCTTCAGCTTACAAAGGGTACTTGAAATTGGGGGTGTTGATGAGATCACCTTGGAAGAAGGGAACGGAGCCACCACTGAGCTCTAAGAC
This sequence comes from Bos indicus, assembly GCF_029378745.1. Lineage (NCBI taxonomy): Eukaryota > Metazoa > Chordata > Mammalia > Artiodactyla > Bovidae > Bos > Bos indicus. The sequence goes on from NC_091761.1 coordinate 115,522,043, forward strand.
AGTCTAGCATTGAGTGGCCGGAAAGAAGAGGAGGTGCCAGCAAAGCACACAAGGGGGAAGGAGTCCAGGGAATGTGGCCTTGCTAAAGTCCAGGGGGGAAGGCTCACTAGGAAGTCACCTGGGAGAAATGACAGTGCTGGGAGCCAAGGGAGCTGGGGCCACGGGTGACCTTACAGGTGGAATGGTGTGCGCGCGAGTCCAGTGAGAGCTGGTTCAGAGTGCGTGGGAAGGGAGGGGCGGGAGCCAGTGGAGACCAGCCTTCTGCTAACCTGGGTCCATGGTCCAAATCAGGCTGCAGGCTCAGTTCTAGAAACTTTCACAGGAACACAGTCCCCTAACTCATCCACATACTTACTATTTGTTATGGGCTTCCCTGGTGGCTGAGTGGTAAAGAATCTGCCTGCCAATCCAGGAGACACAGGTTCCATCCCTTGGTTGGGAAGATCCCCTGGAGAAGGAAATGGCAACCCACTCCAGTATTCTTGCTTGGGAAATCCCATGGACAGAGGAGCCTGGCAGGCCATAGTTCATGAGGTCCCAAAAAGTCAAACATGACTTAGCGACTGAACAACAACCACCTCCACCACATACCCAATTCATATGTTGAAGTCTGAACCCCAGTATCTCTGAATGTGACTGCACTGGGAGTTAGGGCCCTTAAAGACACGACAAAGTTAAAATGGGCTCTTCAGTGTGAGTCCTGATCCAATATGACTGGTGTCATTGTAAAAAGAGGCAATTAGGACACAGACCACACAGACAGAGAGATGGACTACCATGTGAAGACACATGGCCATCTACAAGCCGCAGAGGGTAGTCTCAGGAGAAACCAACGCCTGCAACACCTTGGTCTTGGCCGTTTAGTCTCCAGAACTGTGAGAGAACAACTTTCTGTTGTTTCAGCCACTCAGCCTGTGTCCCTTCAGCATGGCCACTGTAGGAGATTAACATATTATGTCTGGCTGTTTGAGGACTATGGGAGTTGTTAAGAGTTGAGAAATTACAGCAGTGGGCAAAGTGGAAAATATCTATTAGCTGGCCCTTTATGGAAAATGTTGGCTGACCCCAGCTGTAGACAACAGCTTCAGGGTCACAGAGCTGGTCCATTCCCAAGCCAGGGTTTGAACCCAGCTTGGCCCCCGTGAAGCCTGTGCCCTGGCCCCTAGAGCGCGTGGTCTCTTGTCAGGCGAGAGAGAGCCGAGTCAGCTGATTCTTTCATTTCCATCAGTTCATGCTCTGTCCCATGGGCAGCTGCTGTGGGGAAATGCTGAGTCATAAATAATTCTTACATTAATGCCAAGGCAGCCGGAAGGGAAATGTCAGTAGGAAACAGTATTTCAAATAAGTGCAAATTTCATAATTCAGCCAATTGCTTATACTATTTATCATAGCAATTTTGCCTTAATCTGAACGAGGGCAGAATTCTCAATGTGGAAGACACTTACCTTCATTTATTTGGCCCGGGTATAGATGTGATAGAAAAATGAAGGCATTCTTCCTGCCGTTTAGAACCGGCTGAATGCGCCAAAGCAAAGAGAGGAGCCAGCCATCCTCTTTACAAAATTTGACCTTTGTATCTTTTAATCACCCTATCCAGGTGCAGCCTTGTGACAGCCTCTGAGTTTATAATCGAAAGGCTCTGGGAAATTTCGATTCCTACTCAGCAGAATGGCTCATCAGTGTAACATTATCCTTTCAGAAGTACATCACACAGGGCTTCCCAGATGGCTCAGTGGGAAAGAATCTGCCTGCAATGCAGAAGACATGGGTTCAGTCTCCTATCTGGGAAGATCCCACATGCCTCAGAGCAACTAAGATTTTGATCCTGTGCTCTAGAGTCCAGGAGCCACAAGCACTGAAGCCCTATGGCCCGTGCTCTGCAATGAGAAGCCAATGCAAAGAGAAGCTTGTGCACCGTGACTGGAGGGTCACTCCCACTCGCCACAACTAGAGAAAAACCCGTGCAGCAAAGAAGACCCAGTGCAGCTAAAAATAAATTAAAAATTTTTTAAGAGAAGAAGAAATACATCACACACATCTGCCCTTACCATCAGCTTCTTTCCCAGGAAGGCCCTTCTGAATAGTGTCCAGGGAGGTGGGGGCAGGTGTGTGTGCACACGCCAGTGTCCACAAGGCCAGGCTGCAGGGTTCAAGAGCAAGGCCATTCAGGTGGAGAAAGCTGCCTCCCCCAGTAGCACACTGTGGCCCTGAGGAATCTCGGGCCTGCGGTTCCCAGATCTGCTTTATCACGAGAAGCTGGAAATCCAGATTTGATCTGAAATTTCCCAATGTCTAAATCTTAGCAATGCATTACATAAAAAAAAAAAACAAGCCCTACCTACGCCCGACATTTTTTTTTTTTTTTTGTCTTGTCTATGGGCTGGATCCAGCCATAAGCTCTCAGTTTATCGCTCCTTCCCTGGCCACCCTGTCTTGCAAAGTCGAAGGTCAAAATCGCTCTGAACTCATGTGTGCTCATCATTGTCCATTTCAAAACCTCGCTTCAGGGTAGGGTCTGCCCGTGTGTATTTTAGTGTCTGTATCTGACTCATCCAGTCTCATACCCAGTTTCTCTCTCTCCCCTTTATTTCTGGAGACTGAAGTTCTTGGGGTTCTCTAAGTGCAGCTTCTGAGCCGTGCCTTCCCAAGTGAGGCATCAGGGTGGTGGTGGTGCTAGTGGTAAAGAACCTGCCTGCCAATGCAGGAGACATAAAAGACGCAAGTTTTGATCCTTGGGTCAGAAAGATTCCCCTGGAGACGGAAATGGCAACCTACTCCATATTCTTTCGTGGAAAATCTCACGAATAGACGAGACTCCGGAGGGCCACCGTGCATAGGTGGCAAAGAGTCAGACACCACTGAAGCGACTTAGCAAGGAATCAGGTTGAGCTAGGGCAGCAGGAAGGATGGGACTAGATTTTTCTCTGTCACCCTGACAATGTTTTCTAAACCTTGAGTGAGGTTTTCTGACTCAACCTCTGTCGCTGTTCACATCAGTTGCCAAGGAACAGAAGAAAGGATACTAAAAATATAAGCTTTGTCATCTCTCTGTTCTTTTTTATTCAAAGCTTTTTCTCCACTAAATGCTTCTACTTGACTCTTGAATTTCCATTTATTTTTCTCGTTTGTTCATGTATTCAGTCACTCGATAAACATTTATTAAATAGCAAGTGATATGTGCCGGGCACTGTTAGGAGCTGGGAAAGTCAAGATAAGTCAGACCTGGCCCCTGCCCTTGAAAAGCCAATAGTGATCTGGGTTCCTGGATGTCAAAAGCTAAAGTCTGTCTGGTGACCAAAGCCCCAATATTCATAACCTTTCTCCCTCACCACTCCTTCCTAGGTCTGGTGAATGTCGCTTGCAAGGGTGAAGGTGAACAATAGACCATAAATTAAAAGGGAAATAATACAATTCCTTAGGAGAAAAACATCATCATGGTGGATACCTTAAAACCAAGAAACGATTTCAGCAAAGAAATTATTTTATTTTTTAGTTTTCTTAATAGATTTTTATTTTTTAATCTTTTAAAAATTTTTATTGGAGTATGGCTGATTTACAATAGGGTATAGATTTTTTAAGGCAGTTTTCTATTCACAGCAAAATTGAGCAGAAAGTAAAGATACTTCTCATATACCCCTGGCCCTACATGTACACAGCCTCCCTCACTATCAAAATCCCACTCCATTCAGCTTGTTTGTTATAATCAATGAACCTGCACTGAAATGTTATCATCATCCAAAGTCCATAGTTCACACTAGGATTCACTCTGGGTGTTGTACATTCTTACGGTTTTTGGTAAATGGGTAATGGCAAGCCACTCCAGTACTCTTGCCTGGAAAATTCCATGGACCGAGGAGCCTGGTAGGCTACAGTCCATGGGGTCACAAAGAGTCAGACACGACTGAGAGACTTCACTCTCAATGATCCAATACTTCAGCCACCTGATGCGAAGAACTGGCTCATTGGAAAAGACCCTGATGCTGGGAAAGATTAAAGGCAGGAGGAGAAGGGGGCAACAGAGGATGAGATGGTTGGATGGCATCACTGACTCGATGGACATGGGTTTGAGCAAGATCCGGGAGTTGATGATGGACAGGGAGGCCTGGCGTGCTGCAGTCCAAGAGTCCCAAAGAGTCGGACATGACTGAGAGACTGAAATGACTGACTGACACACGGCCACAATGATTCCATCATACAGAGTAGGGTCACTGCCCTAAAAACCCTCTGTGCTATGCCTATTGGCATTAATTTTTTTTAACTGTGAAATGGTTAAGAAGCTGCTGCTGCTGCTGCTGCTAAGTCGCTTCAGTCGTGTCCGACTCTGTGCAACCCCATAGATGGAAGCCAACCAGGCTCCCCCGTCCCTGGGATTCTCCAGGCAAGAATACTGGAATGGGGTGCCGTTGCCTTCTCTGGATTTATATATTCAGTTCAGTTCAGTTCAGTCGCTCAGTCGTGTCTGACTCTTCGCAACCCCATGAATTGCAGCACGCCAGGCCTCCCTGTCCATCACCAACTCCCGGAGTCCACTCAGACTCACGTCCATCGAGTCAGTGATGCCATTCAGCCATCTCATCCTCGGTCTTCCCCTTCTCCTCCTGCCCCCAATACCTCCCAGCATCAGAGTCTTTTCCAATGAGTCAACTCTTTGCATGAGGTGGCCAAAGTACCGGAGTTTCAGCTTCAGCAACATTCCCTCCAAAGAAATCCCAGGGCTGATCTCCTTCGGAATGGACTGGTTGGATCTCCTTGCAGTCCAAGGGACTCTCAAGAGTCTTCTCCAACACCACAGTTCAAAAGCATCAATTCTTCAACACTCAGCTTTCTTCACAGTCCAACTCTCACATCCATACATGACCACTGGAAAAAGCATAGCCTTGACTAGACGGACCTTTGTTGGCAAAGTAATGTCTCTGCTTTTCAATATGCTATCTAGGTTGGTCATAACTTTCCTTCCAAGGAGTAAGCGTCTTTTAATTTCATGGCTGCAGTCACCATCTGCACTGATTTTGGAGCCCCCAAAAATAAAGTCTGACACTGTTTCTCCATCTATTTCCCATGAAGTGATGGGACTGGATGCCATGATTAGGACATCTCAATTAAGAAAAATCTCCTCCAAAAAATAATTGCCCAAACAGCTTTGATATTAAATGTATGGGTTCACATTCTTAGCTGTTTACAAATGTATCTGCTTGAATTTTATTTTACTGTCAAAATAAATGTCTACAGATTCATGGTTTGAACAGACTTCCAAAAGTGGGGTAGATAGTAAGTGTTCAACTGTAGTCTGTTCAATTTGTAACTTTTATCCAGAAACCAAGTAGATCTTAAATCTGGAGTCACCTGACCTTGAGCCTATACCTGACCCAGCCAGAAAGTAGAGGTGTGTCAATGGCCTGGGGAGGAAAGAATCTTATATAAAATTAGCAGAATGGTGTAGCTAACCATGTTACATCTTGGGTCCAAGCAACTCATTTAAGACAGCAGAATCCGGAAGAGGTAGAACTTCTCTGCAGTGGGAGGAAGGAGATGAGACTGGCTAGGATCTTCATATCCCTGATCATTGCCTTAGAAACAGGGGCAGAGTTGAAATCTGCTCATGAAAGACCTTCTTACTGTAATTGAGACACACCTAGCAGACCCACTGGAAGGGAAAGGAGCCAAGAAGTAGGAGCTGATGCCCTGCAGTAGTATGGGTAGGAAGAGGAAACTGAGGTAGTGAAATGATGAATTAACAATTACTGCAATCCAGTTTGCCCCTCGGAGAAGGCAATGGCACCCCACTCCAGTACTCTTGCCTGGAAAATCCCATGGACAGAGGAGCCTGGTAGACTGCAGTCCATGGGGTCACTAAGAGTCGGACACGACTGAGCGGCTTCACTTTCACTTTTCACTTTCACGCATGGGAGAAGGGAATGGCAACCCACTCCAGTGTTCTTGCCTGGAGAAAGAATCCCAGGGACGGTGAAGCCTGGTGGGCTGCCGTCTATGGGGTCGCACAGAGTCAGACACGACTGAAGCGACTTAGCAGGCAGGCAGGCAGGCAGTTTGTCCCGGGTGACCACCCAGATATCTTCTCTCAGCTCCAAACCCAACCTCCATTTGGCTTTGTGATTCTGGGGCTGCTGCTGCTATTGCTGCTGCTAAATCACTTCAGTCGTGTCTGATTCTGTGTGACCCCATAGACGGCAGCCCACCAGGCTCCACCGTCCCTGGGATTCTTTCTCCAGGCAAGAACACTGGAGTGGGTTGCCATTTCCTTCTCCAATGCATGAAAGTGAAAAGTGAAAGTGAAGTTGCTCAGTCGTGTCCGACTCTTAGCGACCCCATGGACTGCAGCCTACCAGGCTCCTCTGTCCATGGGATTTTCCAGACAAGGGTACTGGAGTGGGGTACCATTGCCTTCTCCGGATTCTGGGGCTGGGTCTCTACAAACCACGTGTTTGCTTTGGAGTTGGTTCCCTGTAAAGCTGTGCCTGCAGGACCGATACTAGGGTGGTCTGCATGGAGGATGGAGAAAGTCATACTCCTTCCTGACCACTTCTCGCTCCTGGGAGCAACATCATGGCAACACATCTTCACCCCAGCAGCAGCAATTCCTGCCCATGGCAACCACCAAATCCAGTTTGCAGTATTTCCAGTGCTTACAGAGTGTTCTCCTCACACCCCTTCAGACACATCAGCACCAACCAGCTGGCACTCCTCTTGGATGGTTTGGTTTGCAGCTCTGTGGGGTTTTTCCTTCAAGCATCTAAATTTCAATCATTTCAGCCTCTTTGTTCTCCAAGCCCTAGGGGTCATAGCCATTTCCTACTGTTGCCACTTCCCTAATAATATGCTGCTGCTGTTGCAAAGTCGCTTCAGTCGTGTCCGACTCTGTGCGACCCCATAGACGGCAGCCCACCAGGCTCCCCCGTCCCTGGGATTTTCCAGGCAAGAACACTGGAGTGGGTTGCCATATCCTTCTCCAGTGCATGAAAGTGAAAAGTTATATGCTACTTCCTAATAATTTTGCCACTTCCGGTTTCTAGTCCACAGATGTGTACTTCATTAACAATTAAGCCTTCTCAATTCAACTATTTCTTCACTGGAACCTGACTGACTTACTCTTAAGGTTTGCTCTGTTCAGATATTCATTCAACAACAATGTAGTGAGTTCTCACTGGGTGCCAGGCACAGTGCTCAGGCCTGGGGATGCTGTGATGAACAAGCCAGACAACTCCTTGCATTCAAGGGGGGAGAGATAAATGCAATTAACAAGCATATGGAATCTTTTACCCCACTTCCCTTTACTGCAGGAAGAAATTCAAACTCTCAATTTCTAATGTAAATGCTTAATGCTCATTTAGCTTCTCAGTGAATTTGTAATACTGAAGTAGCCACTGCTTCCTACATCATCATATAAGCCTCACTGATAGACGTCCTTGTTAGGCTGACAATTATGCTGGCAAACACTCTGCTCCCGCTAGTGGAAACCCACACTGATCAGGAGTCCCTTGTGCTTGCTCCCAGTCCTGTGTCTGACATTTATATTTACATTTCTGATTACATTATTCAATGAAATTATATGTAAACCAATAAAATGTAAAAGGATGAGTATTACTTTGTTAAAACTAAATTATATGAAGGTTGTTACAAGCAACTCATTTGAAAAGACCCTCATTTGGAAAGATGAAGGCGGGAGGAGAAGGGGACGACAGAGGATGAGATGGCTGGATGGCATCACCGACTCAATGGACATGAGTTTGAGAAAACTCTGGGAGTTGGTGATGGACAGGGAGGCCTGGCGTGCTGCAGTCCTTGGGGTCGCAAAGAGTAGGATATGACTGAGTGACTGAACTGAACTGTTACAAGCAGTAGTGACACGAGAAGAGATTACGTGTCTGAGAGGAGCATTTCATCTGTGTGTTCTTTCTACAAATCTATGCTGCTGCTGTTGCTGCTAAGTCGCTGCAGTCGTGTCCGACTCTGTGCGACCCCATAGACGGCAGCCCACCAGGCTCCTCCGTCCATGGGACTTTCCAGGCAAGAGTACTGGAGTGGGGTGCCATTGCCTTCTCCAGGCACCCTGGATTAGATCACAGAATAGAAAGAGACTATAGAAAAAGTGTTGTAAAGTCCAAAGAAAGCCCGCAGTTTAGTTAATAATAATGTAGCAATGTTGGTTCCTTAATTTTGACAAATGGAGATGGTAAGGACAGGGAGAACTGGGTGAGGGGTAATCAGGAACTCTGTGCTATATTTGCAACTTATCCGTAAGTCTAAAATTACCCTCAAATAAAATGTTTGTTTTTTAAAAAAACTAAATTACATGCTTTGGAAGATTAGATAATGGTAGGTTGTTTTTAAACAATGCTGTTAAATTAGGCATAGGCAAAACCTAATTGTAAAAGATACAGAAAAAATTCTTTTTCAATCTTGCTTTTACAAGTTTCCTTATGTTCACGCTCCACTTGAAAGAAACTGAAGCTGGAAATTGTAGATGATACTTTTTGGCTATAATTTATGTAAGAAAGATGATACTGAACTTGAATCAACAAACACATTCAAAATGATGCTTTTGTCTCTGAGTTAAAACCGAGGTAAACAAATATGCCTTTATTTACATTTTCATAAAAATATTTAACATAAATAAATACCACTTTTTATGATTCCCCAATATCAGTGTCTAATTTATAATCGACTTACCCTCTACTGGTGTCAGTTGAGTCAAATAAGGCTGCATCTACTAACAATTAAACCAAAATAATCACAGGATCTGAATGACATTCTAGAAGACACAGTCAGGGCGTGAAGAGTGATGAGGTAATGATCTTATTTGCGACGCGGAAATAGAGACACAGACTAGAGAACAAATGTGTGGATACCAAGATGACGGGATGAATTGGGAGACTGAGACTGAGGTACATATACTATTGATACTATGTATAAAATAGGTAACTAATGAGAACCTACTGTATAGCACAGGGAACCTACTCAATGCTCTGTGGTGACCTAAATGGGAAAGAAATCAAAAAAAAAAAAAAAAAAAACAAGAAAAGGAGATATATGTATAGCTCATTCACTTTGCTATACAGCAGAAACTAACACAACATTGTAAAACAACTATACTCTAGTGAAAATAAATTTAAAAAGAGTAACAAGGTTAGGGGTGAAGGGCTTCTTGGGGACATCAGAAAAACTGAGGAAATGACATTTGAGCTGAGGTCAGAATAAGGCTTAGAGAATTTTGGTTGACAAGAGTTTAAGGAGCGAGAAAGTCATGCAAGCAAATAAATACAGCAGTGTCAGGAGATGGTTGTGCTGACGCATTGTAGCAGGAACCGAGAGGGGAGAGGGGTGCTGCTCATTTCTAATGGAGGACGTCAGAAGAGGCTGTCACACAGCTGGGCTTTGCAAGAAAAGAAGGCGTTTCCTGGGCAGATGCGAAAGGGAGCGGGAGCGATTTCTGGCAGTGGGAGCAATATTAATAAAGCCCAGAGGTGTGAAACAGCCTGTTATGTTTGGGGAACCATAAATAGTTTTATACAGGGGAGTAAAACAGTGAGATTCACATTTTTGCAGGAGCCTTTAGCAGCCTGTTCCTTAAAGTGTGACCCGAGAACCTCGAACAGCAGGGAGCTTGTTAGAGATGCAGAGCCTCAGACTCCTCCCAGACTGACTGAATCAGAATCTGCATTTTAATAAGAATCCTGATGACTCAGATGCGCATCGCTGTTTAAGAACCATTGTCTACAAGATGGATTGGAGGCGTGTGTTCTGAAGTCAAGGGAGATCTCAGAAAGTATTATAGTAGTCTGGGCAAGAGACAAGATGTCCAGAGGTTAAAAAAAACACACACATTGGCACTGAGGAGGGAAAACAGAGGTTTACAGAGGTGTAGGGATGAAATTATAGGACCTCCTTACAGAGGTTTAGGGATGAAATTATAGGACCTGGGGACAAATCTGATGACATAAGGGACCTGCAAGAGGAAGCAGGAGACGCGATGGTAAGTTTTACATTGCCATTACAAAATCAAATTATATACATTTACAATAAAATACATTTTGTTAAAAGCAATGGTAACGCATTCTCAAAAGTCATCACTGCCTAATTATCGCACTACATTTTACTCTTTTCCAAGCTCTGGAGGTTATTTACATCTGCTGTATCTGTCTAATGGACATACCATTTAGTAGGGCATTTCTGTATCTCTCTCTACCATCACCCCCAGTAGCTTGAAACCTGCCATGGCGGGAATATACAAACACAGAAGTTGGTCAAGGCTACAAATTAGGGCTCAGTTTGTTGTTTTGTTGATTTTCTAGCTCAGGGGTCAGCAAACATTGACTATGAAGGGCCAGAGAGAAAATATTTGGGGCTTTCTGGACCACACAGTTCCCATCACAGCCATTTAATTGTGCTGTCGTCCAGTGGAAGCAGCCACAGAAAATCGTAAACCATGAGTGCTATTGTGTTCTGATCACATTTTATTGATGAAATAGGCATGTATCCTTTGGATCATGTTTTCCTCTGAATATATGTTCAAGAGTGGGATTGCAGGATCATATGGTAGCTCTATTTTTTTTTTAATAGGTAAGAAGTGGATTTATTCAAATACAGAGAGAAGCACACTCCACAGAGAGAATGTGGGCCATCGCAGTGGGCAAGTGCTATTTTTAATTTTTTCAGGAACCTCCATATGGTTCTGGGCTTCCCTGGTGGTGCTAGTGGTAATGAACCCACCTGCCAATGCAGGAGACATGGGTTCAATCCCTGGGTCTGGAAGATCCCCTGGAGAAGGAAATGGCAACCCACTCCAGTATTCTTGCCTGGGAAATCCCATGGACAGAGGAGTCTGGCAGGCTACAGTCCATAGGGTCATGTGGAGTCAGGCATGACTGAAGCGACTTAGCACACATTCCATACTGTTCGCCATAGTGGCTGTACCAATTTATATTCCCACCAACAGTACCGAAGATTTCTCTTCTCTCTACACCCTCTCCAGCATTCACTGTTTATGAATTTTTTGATAATAGTCATTCTGACTGGTGTGGTGATATCTCATTGTAGTTTTGGATGTAAACACACTGCTATATTTAAAAATGGATAACCAACAAGTTCCTACTGTATAGTACCGGGAACTCTGCTTGATGTTATGTGACAGCCAGGATGGGAAGGGAGTCTGGGGGAGAATGGATACATGTACATATATGGTTGAGTCCCTTCCCTCTTCACCTGAACCTATCACAACTTTGTTAATCCGCTATACTCCAATACAAAATAAAAAGTTTAAAATAATAGGCAGCGGCCAGTTTTTTTTGTTTTGGTTTTATGCCCACAAACATGTGCTGGAGAAAGTGTTAATAATGTAAGTTATGCTTTAAAGAGTTTTATGTCTATAGCCAGGACATAATAGTGTAAAAACCTGAGGAAATAAACTCTTCCAATATTGAGATCTGTCATCTGATTCAGCTTAGAAGTCACTTGCATCACTGATGAACAAATGAAGTTCCAATATGTGTCTTCTGCTTCATATTCACTATTATAAACAAAGACATGAGCCAACATCTGTGTTGGGGCTGTTACCAAATTGGACCAAGACCACCTGGTTTGGTCAGGAGGTTCTTTCCCACTCGGTTTCGCAGTGCCAATGACGAAACTGAGTTTGGTGCAAGCAAGACAGGATTTTATTCAGTGGCCAGAAAATAGAGAGAGGGAGCTTATGTTCTAGAAGCACCTTCTCCCCAAAGTGAGGAGGTGGGGGGGCTCCTTCAGAATTATTTTGGGGGGGGGCTCCAAAAATCACTGCAGATGGTGACTGCAGCCATGAAATGAAAAGATGCTTGCTCCTTGGAAGAAAAGTTATGACCAACCTAGATAGCATATTCAAAAGCAGAGGCATTACTTTGCCAACAAAGGTCCATCTGGTCAAGGCTATGGTTTTTCCAGTAATCATGTTTGGATGTGAGAGTTGGACTGTAAAGAAAGCTGAGCACTAAAGAATTGATGCTTTTGAACTGTGGTGTTGGAGAAGACTCTTGAGAGTCCCTTGGACTGCAAGGAGATCCAACCAGTCCATCCTAATGAAAATCAGTCCTGAATATTCATTGGAAGGACTGATGCTGAAGCTGAAACTCCAATACTTTGGCCACCTGATGCAAAGAACTGGCTCATTAGAAAAGACCCTGATACTGGGAAAGATTGAAGTCAGGAGAAGGGGACAACAGAAGATGAGATGGTTGGATGGCATCACTGACTTAATGGATATGAATTTGAATAAACTCCGGGAGTTGGTGATGGACAGGGAGGCCTGGCGTGCTGCAGTCCATGGGATTGTAAAGAGTTGGACACGACTGAGCTACTGAACTGAATTGAAGAGTTAGGAGGCAGACAGGTGATCAGGGCTCTAGGAAAAGGGCACTCACAGTCTTCCACACTCCTTTGCGTGTGGCACAAATTGTGCCTAGCAGAGTGCAAATTCTCCCTTTGGGTGGAGATTGTAGCATGACAAAGAAGCAGAGGTAACTCTCTGACATGTCCAGGTTTCACCTGCACAGGTGCATTCCTGTGGTCAAGACAGGGAAGGGCTGAGGCAGTTGACCATCCTATATTTCTCAAAGCGCATATCTCTCAAAGTACAGCAGCAAAGCATCTCTGCCAAATGTCAGGTACTTTTGAAAATAAACACAGAAATAAAGCAAGGCCAGTGTCCTTTGGCTCTCAGGGGTTGGTATGGAAATAGAGAGATAAAGCAAAGCAAGAAAATTGGTGGCCTTTAGCCTACTTTGCCCACCATCTTGGACTTAGTCCATTCAGCCCGGTTTTGTCTCAGGCCTTAGTGTCATACTGCTGATAAAATACAACAAACGAAGAAAGAAAGAAAAAAACAGTTTCTGCACCAGGGGCCTGGGCTGCATAGCATGGGTGACAAGGCCACAGTCCTTGAGCAGTTGCACCATAGGATGGCTGTGCTTACCAGAAGCTAGTAAACATCAGTGAAAGCATTTGGTAAGCATCGATGGGCTTCCCAGGTGGCTAGTGGTAAAGAATCTGTCTGCAATGCAGGAGGCCCAGGTTCAATCCCTGGGTCGGGAAGATCCCCCCAGAGACGGCCATGGCAACCCACTCCAGTCTTCTTGCCTGGAGAAGCCCTTGGACAGAGGAACCTGGGGGGCTACACTCCATGGAGGTCACAAAGAGTCAGACACGACTAAAGCGACTTAGCTCGCATGCACAAGCATCAATAGGCCACATGGTGTGTGGCTGCGGTGTTTTAGTCGATGAGTCATGCCTGACTCTTGTGATCCCGTGGGCTAGAGCCCTCCAGGCTCCTCTGTCCATGGGATTTCCCAGGCAAGAATACTAGAGTGCGTTGCCATTCCCTTCTCTGGGGGATCAACCTGACCCTGGGATTGAACCCAAATCCTCTGCATTGCAAGCAGATTCTTTACTGACTGAGCCACCAGGGAAGTCCCCAGGCCACATGGAATTTACAGTAAAGATCATAGTATATTTTATTATATTTGTAAATTGTGTGCCATATGTTCTTTCTCTTTTTAAGATTTTATTACTTATGGTAGACCAAGCATGAACATAATATTGTGTTGGTTCTCCCTCTCCCAGTTCCCAAGGGGATGACACAGAGGGACCCACCTGGGTATTATGCATGTACCTGGTTGTGGAACACTGAGGAACACTGAGTTTGAGGGCTTCAGTGCCAGTTTTATTTCTGGTTTCACCACATGGCATTCTGGATCTTAGTTCCCAGACCAGGAATCAAACCCATGCCCCCTGCAGTGGAAGCTCAGAGTCTCAACCACTGGACTGCCAGGGAAGGCCCCACACATTCTTCTTATCAGAAAAACTCCTAATAAATGTACGTGTATATAGGGATCCTCTTTGATTTCTAGAGAGTTGCAGTGCACACCAGCACTCAGGTTTGTGGTTTAGGTGAGAAGTGGGGCTGGGTGAGGGGGTCTAGGAGGGTGGGGCAGGGGAGAGGAACAGAAGGAGCAATATGGCAAAGAAAATTGAGCTCAGTTTTCGACATATTCCCGGATTGTAATATACGGCTTTCAAAAGGGTAAAAAAGCAGAGCCTACTCAGGCCCAAACGTCAAATTCCATGAGCAACCCTCTTTTCTCCTATTTTCTTTACCAAATCTTAAGTGGACTCTTCATCAGTAAACTGAGCCCTACTGGGCTGGGTTTCCCAAAGTGTGTCCTGCTAAACAGGAAAGGTTTAGGTGGATCAAGTGTTCTGAGGTCACTTGGGTTTGAAATGCTCAAGTTAATGATAAAGTTAATCGTGTTTTAATGCAGCCAGAACATCCCTGAAAATGGGTAACGTGGATTGTGATTCTCCCATAGTGAGTAGAGCATGCAGTATTTCTCTACCCCCTTGATCTCAGAGTCTTTTTCTCTGCACACCTGTCTTTCATGACTGTTGTTCTCAGGAAGACGCTTTGACAAACTGCCCCTGTGCAATCACAAAAGGAATGAAAGGTGGCTTCTTCCATCAGTCTGGGCACATTTCTCTTCTTTAAGGTAAAAATGTTTATTCTTATATTTTAATCTAATATTCTAGCACTGTAGGGATGGACAAATAAATCTGTCCAAAAAAAAAAAAAAAAAAAATAGTCTGGCCAAAGACAGATGAACAAGAGACAGCAAACAGAAGTTTATTGATTTGTACATCATACATATATATGGGAGCACCCAGTGAGGAGCGACCCAAAGGGATGGTTAGAACTTGGGCTTATAAACCATTGTAGGACAAACAAAGGAAAAGGGGTCTTGGGCTTCTGTGCAGGAGAGACAAGTTATGGGGAGGCAAACCAGGCTTCCAAAGTTGCTCAGCGGTAAAGAATCCGCCACCCTAACAGGAGACACAGGTTCGATTCCTGAGTTGGGAAGATCCCCTGGAGTAGAAATGGCAACCCACACCATTATTCTTACCTGGGAAACCCTATGGAGAGGGGAGACTGGTGGGCTGCAGTCCATGGGGTCATAAGAGTCAGATACACCTGGGTGACTAAACAACAGCAACAAAAAGTAACCAGGAAACATGTGGTACACGAGGGCTGTTTAGTAGCATTTATTATGGTGCCTTCTCCACTGATAAAAGTTGAGTCCTCCTCTTACTGATACAGGAGAGGAAACATCTATATAAGTGGAAATTTTCTTTACAAAAGAAAGCTGTATGCCCTGTTTTCCCTGCATCTGTGGTTCTTAAAATAATCCACATGCCAAAGAAGTTTTGGGGTGGCAGATTTTGATACCTTTCAGCACTTTTCAGCTTCAAAATCTGGTCCATATTGAAAGCAGCCATTTTCAGCATCAAGTAGAGAGATAGGAAGTCGAGGCTGAAGTTTTAATTGCTCTCTTATGTTGGCTGGAATGGTTTTTTTTTCTATGCATTTCTTGATTATATTCTATGAAAAGAATATTCCCACATTAAGCAACTCATTTTTAAATCCATAATCCATTAATTTATAAATGATGATTAAAGAACCTATATGCCCTATCTATAGCAGATCAGAGATCAGATCAGTCGCTCAGTCATGTCCGACTCTTTGCGACCCCATGAATTGCAGCATACCAGGCCTCCCTGTCCATCACCAACTCCCAGAGTTCACTCAGACTCACACCCATCGAGTCAGTGATGCCATCCAACCATCTCATCCTCTGTTGTCTCCTTCTTCTCTTGCCCCCAATCCCTCCCAGCAGCAGAGTCTTTTCCAATGAGTCAACTCTTCACATGAGGTGGCCAAAGTACGGGAGTTTCAGCTTTAGCATCAGTCCTTCCAAAGAAATCCAAGGGCTGATCTCCTTTAGAATGGACTGATTGGATCTCCTTGCAGTCCAAGGGACTCTCAAGAGTCTTCTCCAACACCACAGAGCCTTCTTTACAGTCCAACTCTCACATCCATACATGACCACAGGAAAAACCATAGCCTTGACTAGACGAACCTTTGTTGGCAAAGTAATGTCTCTGCTTTTGAATATGCTATCTAGGTTGGTCATAACTTTCCTTCCAAGGAGTAAGCATCTTTTAATTTCATGGCTGCAGTCACCATCTGCACTGATTTTGGAGCCCAGAAAAATAGTCTGACACTGTTTCCACCGTTTCCCCATCTATTTCCCATGAAGTGATGGGACCGGATGCCATGATCTTCGTTTTCTGAATGTTGAGCTTTAAGCCAACTTTTTCTCTCCACTTTCACTTTCATCAAGAGGCTTTTTAGTTCCTCTTCACTTTCTGCCGTAAGGGTGGTGTCATCTGCATATCTGAGGTTATTGATATTTCTCCCGGCAATCTTGATTCCAGCTTGTGTTTCTTCCAGTTCAACGTTTCTCATCATGTATTCTGCATAGAAGTTAAATAAGCAGGGTGACAATATACAGCCTTGATGTACTCCTTTTCCTATCTGGAACCAGTCTGTTGGTCCATGTCCAGTTCTAACTGTTGCTTCCTGACCTGCATACAAATTTCTCAAGAGGCAGATCAGGTGGTCTGGTATTCCCATCTCTTTCAGAATTTTCCACAGTTTATTGTGATCCACACAGTCAAAGGCTTTGGCATAGTCAATAAAGCAGAAATAGATGTTTTTCTGAAACTCTCTTGCTTTTTCCATGATCCAGCGGATGTTGGCAATTTGATCTCTGGTTCCTCTGCCTTTTCTAAAACCAGCTTGAACATCAGGAAGTTCATGGTTCACATATTGTTGAAGCCTGGCTTGGAGAATTTTGAGCATTACTTTACTAGCGTGTGAGATGAGTGCAATTGTGCGGTAGTGTGAGCATTCTTTGGCATTGCCTTTCTTTGGGATTGGAATGAAAACTGACCTTTTCCAGTCCTGTGGCCACTGCTGAGTTTTCCAAATTTGCTGGCATATTGAGTGCAGCACTTTCACAGCATCATCTTTCAGGATTTGGAACAGCTCAACTGGAATTCTATCACCTCCACTAGCTTTGTTCGTAGTGATGCTTTCTAAGGCCCACTGGACTTCACATTCCAAGATGTCTGGCTCTAGGTCAGTGACCACACCATCGTGATTATCTGGGTCGTGAAGATCTTTTTTGTACAGTTCTTCTGTGTATTCTTGCCATCTCTTCTTAATATCTTCTACTTCTGTTAGGTCCATACCATTTCTGTCCTTTATCGAGCTCATCTTTGCATGAAATGTTCCTTTGGTATCTCTGATTTTCTTGAAGAGATCTCTAGTCTTTCCCATTCTGTTGTTTTCCTCTATTTCTTTGCATTGATTGCTGAGGAAGGCTTTCTTATCTCTTCTTGCTATTCTTTGGAACTCTGCATTCAGATGTTTATATCTTTCCTTTTCTCCTTTGCTTTTCACTTCTCTTCTTTTTACAGCTATTTGTAAGGCCTCCCCAGACAGCCATTTTGCTTTTTTGCATTTCTTTTCCATGGGGATGGTCTTGATCCCTGTCTCCTGTACAATGTCACGAACCTCATTCTATAGTTCATCAGGCACTCTATCTATCAAATCTAGGCCCTTAAATCTATTTCTCACTTCCACTGTATAATCATAAGGGATTTGATTTAGGTCATACCTGAATGGTCTAGTGGTTTTCCCTACTTTCTTCAATTTCAGTCTGAATTTGGCAATAAGGAGTTCATGGTCTGAGCCACAGTCAGCTCCTGGTCTTGTTTTTGCTGACTGTATAGAGCTTCTCTGTCTTTGGCTGCAAAGAATATAATCAATCTGATTTCGGTGTTGACCATCTGGTGATGTCCATGTATAGAGTCTTCTCTACTCGCTGGGAGGACTGATGCTGTAGCTGAAGCTCCAGTACTTTGGCCATCTGATGCAAAGGACTGACTCATTGGAAAAGATCCTGATGCTGGGAAAGATTGAAAGCAGGAGGGAAAGGGGACAACAGAGGATGAGATGGTTGAGTGCCATCTCTGACTCAATGGACATGAGTTTAAGCAAACTCCAGGGGATGGTGAAGGACAGGGAAGCCTGGCGTGTTGCAGTCCATGGGGTCACAAAGTCAGACATGATGTAGTGACTGAACAACAACAATAGGCTCTGTTGAGTTTAAAGAAAAAATCACAATGTAAGAGTTGCGAGTTAAGTTTGAATTGAGGCCAAATGAGGACTGCAGCCCAGGAGACAGCACCTCAGATAGCTTTGAGAAACAGCTCCAGAGAGGCAGGGGGGAAGGCCAGTATACATGTGATTCTAGTGAAGGGAGGGTACATGCTTGAATCAAGCACATATTCTTCCAGAAACTTTCTGCTAGACTCATGAAGCTTTCTGCTGATCATGAGAAACAGTCATCACCAGGAAGGATTTTAGTATTTTCCTAGATATGAGGAAATACAAAGACTTGGGCTCATAAAATCAACTCCAAAAATATGTAACTATCTGAGGACCTGTCTTGCCAGTTCCCTGCTACCCACCCCACCACAGCGTGCCTCTTTTCTCCTCTTCACCCTGAAGTCCCTTCAGGGGGTGTTGAAGGTCAGCAGCTGCAGCAGCACATGATTTAATCCTTGTAGAGGTAGATGGCAAGTGCCTGTGGCAAGTGCCAATGGCAAATGCCAATTTGAAGTTGCTCCTTCACAGAGATTTTATTACTACCTGCTGGATAGGATTATTCAGTTCTTTAGAAATTTCTGGAGATGTAAGTTAAGCGCACATAAAATAGTTCTATTTATTAGCTATGTCCAACCCATGGCTGTACATCTTGTGGAGGGTTTTATGGATATTCCCAGGAATTAGTGGGGAAAAGGAGCGAGAGAGAAACATTATCTATCTACCCTCCACAAAAACCACAATGGAAACAATTTAAATGTTTCCTCTATCCCAGGAATGCCGCAAGCAGCCCTGTAGACAGTGGATGTGACACTGAAGCCACGGGCAAAGAAAAGGCAGAAGTGAGGAAGCAGAGAAGACCTCAGTGCCCCACACCAGAGATACTCGGATTCAGAATTATATAGGATGTTCACTCTAAAAAACATTTGTGGCAGCCTTTCATCTTGCAGATGAGAAAGGGAAACTGAGCCCCAGAGAAGGAATATGTACAAGGACCCTGGGCTGATGTGATGGAGCAGGACTAAGAAAAGCCTTCACACTCCCAGCTCGCTTCTCTGCTGGGCTCTGGCCCCTGGAGGCGGCCGGCAGCCTCCTCCTGCCTTGGTAATGTAGGTCAGGTCTGAATTCACGTGTGGGTCAGAATCGCTTCTACTTGTACTAATAGTCTTTCACTCCTGAGGGTTGGGAGCCAATTTCTGTGGTATTTGCTGACCCTGACTGTTCACCTTTCCTCCAGCCTTTGGTAACGCAATGTAAAGGCCTCAGAATCTATTCACAACAGGAAGCAGTCCGTTTTGCAATCCTTTTCCTAAGTTGAGTTAATAGCTAAGCTCCTGTGGGACACAGAGCAACTGAAATCCTATTATTTAGTCATCAGAAACGGCCCCAGTCCTAGTTTTCATTTCCTCTGAAGCAGCCAGCATGCCTTTCTTCTTTTTTCGCTTTTATATAATACAAAATATAAGAATTGTTCTATGTCGGGGATATCTTGATTGACAAGAAGACATGCTTTTAGACAGCAAATATTTGCAGCTCTTTAAAAAGTGAGTGAGATTAGAATAAGAATTTACCTGCGTAGTTGCAAACTACTTAAAATAGATCAGATAAAATGACAATGGAGAGAGTGAATTTATAAAAGTTTAGTGACAGTCTTATTGAATTTCACGCATCAGGCAATCAATCAATCAATCATTTTGAAACCGTACACATAAAAAACAACAGGAACTTAGTTCATATTACTTATGTAACTATTTCACAAACAACATTATACACTATCAAAGTGAACAGCAGCTTTAAAAATCAGCTGTATTTATAGAGATATGGTTACAAACAATA
The DNA here is from genome assembly GCF_029378745.1 of Bos indicus. Lineage (NCBI taxonomy): Eukaryota > Metazoa > Chordata > Mammalia > Artiodactyla > Bovidae > Bos > Bos indicus. The sequence goes on from NC_091761.1 coordinate 115,541,931, forward strand.
AAATTCATGCACTTAAGTTTGACACCTTTGGCAAATAAATACATTTATATAACCCTTGTAACCACCACTGTAGTCAAGGTATGGAACTTTTTTGTTAGCCAGAAAGTCCTCTAATGCCCATCTAAGAGTAAGTTTGAAAGCAAAAGTGAAAGTTGCTCAGCCATGTTCGACTGCTACCCCATGGACAGTATAGTCCATGGAATATCTCTAGGCCAGAATACTGAAGTGGGTAGCCTTTCCCTTCTCCAGGGGATCTTCCCAACCCAGGGATTGAACCCAGGTCTCCCATATTGTAGGCAGATTCCTTACCAGCTGAGCCACAAGGAAAGGTCAAGAATACTGGAGTGGGTAGCCTATCCCTTCTCCAATGGATTTTTTCCACTCAGGAATTGAACCGGGGTCTCCTGCATTGCAGATAGATTCTTTACCAACTGAGGTATCAGGAAGAGTAAGTTTAGATATGACGATCTTTTACTCCCTATTTTTACAGAACACTTGTTTGTATTTTCTTAAATTTTCTTGCATGACCACAGGACAGTGATCAAAAATAAGGAGATTAATACTGAAATAATGCTACTATCTAATCTACAGACCTTGTTAAGATTTTATCTTAAGCAATGCAATGCTTGAATTCCGTCATCTTGTCCCTTTGGTCTCCTGTGATTTGGGACGTTTTCTGACTCTTTCTGTCTCACACTGGCATTTTTGAAGAGCAGAATCCCAGTTGCTTTACAGATTATCCTTCCACTCGGATTTGTTGGCTATTTCCTCATGAGTCGATTCAGTTGCTGCACTTTAGGCAAGAATTCCACAGTAGTGAGGCTGGGTTCTTCCTAGAGCACCCTGCTGTTGATTAAAAAAAAAAAAAAAAATTACAACGTGAGAGTTGCCAGTTAAGCTTTATTTGGGGTAGAACAAGGACTGAAGTCTGTGAGTCAGCACCTCAGACAGCTTTGAGAAGCCACTCCAAAGATGTAGGAGGGAAGGTCAGTATATATGTGATTTTGGTGAAGGGAGAGTACACACAATCAAGCACATATTTCCCCAGAAGGTTTCTGCAAGGAAACAGTCATCATCATGAAGGATTTTAGTGCTTTTCTAGATAGGAGGAAATGCAAGAACTGGGCTCATAAATCAGCTCCTGAAAATAACTATCTAAAGACGTGTTCTGCCAGCTTTTCCCCAAACACAGAGTGCCTCATTTCTGCTCTCCACCCTGAACTCCTTTCAGCCGATGTTGCAATCAGCAGCTGCAGGAGCACGTGATTTAATCCTTGGAGAGGTAGATGGCAAGTGCCCATGGTGAGTGCCAATTTGTAGTTGACACTATCAGGAGGCACATGCTGTAGTTTTTATTCCATTGCTGCAAGGTTATCTTTGATCATTTGGTTAAGGTAGTATCTTGCAGGTTTCCTCACTGAAAAGTTTGCCATTTTAGCCTTTGTAATTAAAAAGTATTTGGAGGGAATATTCTTTGAGATCCAGTACATTATTTAGTATCTCGACTCATGAACTTTCTTCTCTAAAGACAGAAAAATCTCAGTTGGCCAGTGTCAACAAAGTGGACATGTTATCCTTCGCTAAACTCTCCGTTTTGGCTCCCTACAACCTGGTGAAAGGAGAGAACTCAATGCTTTAAAGCTGAGTCAGAAATTCATCTCTCCAAAAGTATTCTCTAGGGTTCACCTGAGGTTCTGAGGTCTGGTCTTCAGTCCTGGCTTCGACTATATTAACTATCATCACGGATGTTTCAATACCTGTCTTCAAGGGTTAACTTAACTTTGATGACTCTTCTGTGCTCAGAAAGTGAGGAAAGCTTATATATTTTACCAATGGTTTCAACGATAGATGGAAAAGTGTTAAAAAAAAATTTCTGCTTCCTATTTAAACATGAATGAAAGCTTTCTGATTAATAGTGCTTTTCTAGTATATACAGAAATCCAGTTTCATCTTTGACAAATATATTCCTAGCATTAATGTAAGATTTATTCCACATTTAATTTTTATACTTTTCCATATACATGTGAGATTGTATCAATGGACCTTTAGCATTTTACCACAATAATTTTCCTTGTCATTTAAACTAGTGGGTTAACTGTTTTTTAAACGAACATTCCTGGAATCCAATCATGTGGTAATTAATGGGCAAGAGTTATGTTCATTCTTTAAAATCATCTTCCAGAATACTTATTTTATTTTGCTGTTTCTTTAGCAGAAGTGTGGGAAAATGTGCTACACGCATTTCTCAAAGCTAGGCTGTTACCACTCACCAAAAAAATAAAAACCATCAAAACAACCAGATTCTAAATGCTTACTCATCACTGGGAAAGCTCTTAGAGTCTCACATTTACTGAGGACCCTCCAGGTTTAGATGCTTTCATTATATGTCTAGTTAAATAAGAAATGAAGATCTGAGAGGATATACAGCTGGACTTTAACTAGTTTGAGAGTCTGTAGCTCCTTATTCCTTTACAACCATGGACAGACCAATGAAAGCAGAGGAAAAGCCACCTCCTTTCTTTCTCAAAGGAAATCAGATGGGGAGAGCAGAGAAGCAGCAGTGAATCTGGGAGTGGCTGGATGCTTACTTGGCATTTTCTCATTCATGATCTGCTCTCCTGCTGGTTCTCTCCCAAGACCTTGACCAACCAAGCCATTGTACTATGGGCCTGCGGTTGTCCACACTCAAGCAGGGACTCGTGTATCTAGGGCACCTAGATAACTTCCTGAGACACGTCAGACAGTTGAATGGACAACTGAATGCTTCGGAGGTTTGATTAATATCCTATGGTACTTTATAGGTGGAAGAGACTTCACATAATTTAACACAATGCAGCTGCATAAGGAAGAGGAAAGCGACTCCGAGGAGTTAAATGACTCGTCAACATCATCCACTTACTTAGTTGATAAAACAGGACTAGAATTTATTGCATACTTTTTCCAAGGCAGTATGGACAAATAAATTTGATTTTCACAGGACTGGACAAAAAACAAATTAAAGAGAATGTAGAGACTGGTTCCTCATATTTTTCACTTAACATTGAAACAGCTGAGGTCCCTGGAAGGATTCACCTTTTGAGAATTACAGCTTTTAAGGTCAGAGTCAATGGCTTGTGATGGATAACCTCTGTCAACCTTCGTGTCAAAGTGATGTTCCCCAGGGATCATCTGGAACTTGCTCCATTTAATGACGTTTTCTCATTTTAGAATCAAGTGCATAAATGGCTTTAAGGTCACATCAATTCTGAATCTGTGTTCTTAATATTTCTATCACTTGGAATGCAATCTTCTACATACTAGAATTTCTCCTAGTATGTAGAAGAAGTAGGTCTGGATATAAAACAATGATGAGTAAATTAGAAGGTTACAGAAGGAAGACAACATTCATGTATGTCTTCTCCTCACTTTTTAGTAACATATAGTAAAATTCACTCTTTTTTGGTGCACAGTTCTGTGAGTTTTGACAAATGCACACAGCTATATTACTACCACCATAATCTAGATACAGAAGAGTTTCATCTCACACACACACACACGCACAGATTCCCTTGTCGTACCTCAAGATAGTCAACCTTACCTTGGTCCCCTAAACTGCTCTGACTCTCTGGCAGCCACTGATTTATAAGCTGTCACCATAGCCTTTTCCAGGATGTCATAAAAATGGAATCACAGAGAATATAACCTTTTGAAACTGGCTTTTTTTTTTTTCACTCAACATAATACCTTTGCAATCCATCCAAGTCACTGAGTGTACCAATATCTTTCTTCATTGTTAAGCAGTATTCCATTGGGTAGACAGACTTTCGTTCGTTTATCCAATCCCAAGACAAGAGACTTTAAGGTTATTTTCAGTTTTTGACAATGATAAATAAAGCTGCTATAAACATTTGCATACATGTTTTTGTGTGAACATAGGTTTTCATTTCCCTTAGGTAAAAATGTAGAAGTGGAATTGCTGGATCTTGTGGTAAACATATTTCACTCTATAAGAAACTGCCATGTTTTCCATAGTGACTATGTAACAGTTTTAGCTGCTTAACATCCTTACCAGTCATGGCATGGTCAAATTTTCATTTTATTATTCAGTTCAGTTCAGTCATTCAGTCGTGTCTGATTCTTTGCGACCCCACGGATTGCAGCATGCCAGGCCTCCCTCTCCATCACCAACTCCCGGAGTTTGCCCAAACTCATGTCCATTGAGTGGGTGATGCCATCCAGCCATCTTATCCTCTGTTGTTCCCTTCTCTTCCCACCCTCAATCTTTCCCAGCATCAGGGTCTTTTCAAATGAGTCAGCTCTTCGCATTAGGTGGCCAAAGGATTGGAGTTTCAGCTTCAGCATCTGTCCTTCCAATGAATATTCAGAACTGATTTCCTTTAGGATGGACTGGTTAGATCTCCTTGCAGTCCAAGGAACTCTCAAGAGTTTTCTCCAACACCACAGTTCAAAAGCATCAATTCTTTGGCACTCAGCTTTCTTCAGCACTCAGCTTTCTTCACAGTCTAACTCTCATATCCATACATGACTACTGGAAAAACCATAACCTTGACTCTATGGACCTTTGTACAGTAATATTTCACTGTAGTTTAATTAGAATTTTTCCAACTACTAACATTTTTAACACCTTTGCATGTTGGCATATCTTCTTGTTGAAGAATTTTTTTTCAAATATTTTGCCCATTTTAAAAATTGCATTATTTGTTGAAATTTGAGAGTTCTTTATATGGCTCAGATGGTGAAGAATCTGCCTGTAATGCAGGAGACCCAGGTTTGATCCGTGGATTGGGAAGATCCCCTGAAGAAGGAAATGGCAATGGCAACCAACTCTAGTATTCTTGCCTGGAGAATTTCATGGACAGAGGAGCCTGGTTGGCTACAGACCATGGGGTCACAAAGAGCTGGACACAACTTAGTGACTAACACTTTCATTTTCACTATATAGTCTATATAGAAATCCTTTGTCAGATGTATGATTTGCTGTTCATCCTCCTAAAGATGTCTTTCAGAGGACAAAACCTGTTAATGTTGATGAAGTCCAATTTATTAATTTATTTCTTATAAGAATCATTACTATGCATCATATCTAAGAACACATTGACTAATGTGTTGTTTTCAAAAAGTTTTATAAATTTATGGTTTACATTTAAGCCTATGACCACTGTTGGATTCATTTTTGTGTTAGATATGACATGAAAACCTTCAAACCATTAAAAATGCCACTATGCGAAAATAAAAACAAATATGATAGATACATTAAGTAGGAGAAAAGATCATAAGATTATGTAAGATTTACAAAGAAATGTTGAACAAGAACCATAACATTTTATTTCCCTAAGACTAATGAATCTTAAAGTTTGGGGTATATGTAATTTTCCCTAATCCCCTCACTGAGTGTAACTAAAAACCCTAGAAATTATATGTAAAACAAACATAAAAAGACTCTGAAAGCTAAGGAGAAGGCAGAACTGCTAAGAATCTCAGGACCCAAGGAATAACAGGGTGGTACGTTCTCTGGGTTTTCTTTCTGTTGCATATAGAAGCAGACTTAGAATTGAAGTAGTTGTTAACCTGGAAATGCCAACAAGCATAGAAAAAAAAAAAAAAAACCAACAAAATCTTCTCCAGCCAAAGGACCTGTAAAGGGACAGCCTAACAAAATGTAATACGTTTAGACAATAACTGCTCTACCCCAGCCAAGCTCTATATTGAAAACTGTACTCTCATCTCTACCCATTACCAGGCAGTAAAGATTGAGTAGGGAGTTTAGACTCCAATCCTTGTGAGCCTGTAACCACATGCCCAGAACCCATTGGCATGGTGTCAGAGAAGGCCAAGTAGGGAGTTAGGACTTATACACGAGCCCAGCAGTCATGAGCCACTCCTCCCCCCACAATCCCGTGAAGAGTTGGTGGAGCCAGAACCCCACCTGTGACCAGCAGTAACAACGAACCCCTCTCTCAGGTATCAGTGCAAACCTAATGGGAAATCTGGACTGTTGTCTCCACTTGGCACAGTGAGGTGGCATCCCCCCTTCCCTTGCCTTACGAGTGTCACAGAAAGTCTGCTAAAGCTATAACAAAAGATTCTACACTCACATCATTGGAGTCCTGGAAGGAAAGGAGAAAGAAAGCAGGACTGAAAAATACTTGAAGAAATAGTAGCTGAAAACTCTCCAAATTTGGCAAGGAACATAAACCTACTGATTCTGACTGAAGCTGACTGAATCCCAAATAGGATAGACCCAAAGAAATCCATGGTGCATTATAATTAAGCTTTCTAAAACTAAAGATGAAGAAAAAAGTCTTGAAAGCAGCCAGAGAAAAATTACACAATACCTGTAGGGGATATGTAATTTGCAAGGCAGGATATTTGTCACCAGAAACCACGGAAGACAGAAGGAAGAGGCACAATGGTTTTCAAGTGTTGAAAGAAAAGAACTGTCAATCCCAAGTCCTATATCTATCAAAAATATGCTTCAGAAATAAAGGGGAAATCAAGACATCCTCAGATGAAAGAAATCTAAGAGACATAGTTGCCCGCAGACCTACCCTCAAGGATGACTACAGGGAGAAAATGATAAAAATAGGGACCTTGGCGCTTAAGGAAGAAAGAACATCGTAAACAAAACTATGGATTGAAAAAAACAGGCTTGACCTATCCTCTTGAGTTTTCTAAATTACGCTTTTCAGAATAAGCAAAAATTATAACACAGTCTAATATGGTTCTTAATGCATATAGAGACAATATTTAAGATAATAATGTAAACAGGGAGTGAAATGGATGTAAAAGGAGGTTGAGGTTCTCCACTTTGTTCATATGGGTTAGATGACAACACCAGTAGACAGTGATAAGTTTTCATATATAATGTAACCCCTAGAGAAACTTTTAAAAGGCTGAAAAGAGAGATATACTCAAAGAAATATGGATAAATCAAACTGGGATTCTAAAAAATATTCAGGTAACCCACATAAAAATGGAAAAAAGAAAACAAAAACAGAAGAGTCAGAAAATGACCACAAAGTGCCAGATTTAATCCCTACCTTATTAATTAATGGCCTAAATACAACAACTTAGATAGAGTGTGGTAGTTTGTATTAAGAAACATGGCCCAACTACATGCTCTTACAGGAAACTTACTTCAAATATAATGATACACACATTGAAAGTAGAAGGATGGAAAGAACACACCATGTAAAGATTAGTCAAAGAAAAGCAGGAGTGGCTATGGCAATATCACAGGAAGTAGACTTCAGAGCAAAGAACATCACTAGAGATAAAGAGGATATTATATAACTAAAAGTAAAGGGGAAGACCAATTCACCAGGAAAACTTAGTGAACATTCCTAAATATATACACATCAAGCAAAAGAGCTGCAAAATAGGTGATGCCGAAAGTGTTAGAACTAAGAGAAGGAACGGACAAATCCACAATTATAGTTGGAGACTTCGACACCCTCGGAAATTGATAGAACAACCAAACAGAAAATCAGCAGTGATGTAGAACTCAACATCAATACCCAACAGAAGGGAACAGATATTTATAGAACATTCTACCTAAAAACATCAGAATACACATTCTTTCCAAGTACCAATGGAACATATACCAAGATAGGTCATATCCTGGGCCACAAAACAGACCTCAAAACATTTGACAGAATCAAAATTAAACAAAATGTGTTTTCCAACCACAATGGAATCAAACTAGCGATCAAAAATAGAAAGATAGTATGAAAAGCTTGAAACTTTTGGAAACTAAACAGTATAATGGTAGATAACCCATGGGTTAAAGAAGTCTCGAAGGAAACTGAAAAAAAATTTTCATTAATGTGAATGAAAATGGAAATACAATGTACCAAAATTTGTCCCCATGAAGATTATATAATTGTCTATGTAGAAAATCACAGGGGGGAAAAAAAAGCAAAAATACCTCCTGGCAGTGGTGAGTGAAAGGCCATGTGATACAAGATAAACCTACAACAATCAATTGTATTTCCATATACAAGCAATGGGAGAAGGCAATGGCAACCCACTCCAGTACTTTTGCCTGGAAAATCCCATGGATGGAGGAGCCTGGTGGGCTTCAGTCCATGAGGTCGCTAAGAGTCAGACACGACTGAGTGACTTCACTTTCACTTTTCACTTTCCTGCATTGGAGAAGGAAATGGCAACCCACTCCAGTGTTCTTGCCTGGAGAATCCCAGGGATGGGGGAGCCTGGTGGGCTGCCGTATAGGGTTGCACAGAGTTGGACACGACTGAAGTGACTTAGCAGCAGCAGCAGCATACAAGCAATGAACACATGGACACTGAGATACAATAGCTTAAAAAATGAAATACTTAAATGTAAATCTAGCAAAACATGTATAAATCTTGTATGCTGAAAATCACAAAGCCAATGAAAGAAATTTTTAAAACTCTAAGGAAAAAAAAAGAGAGGTACACTGTGTATATGGATTGGAATACTTAAGATAATAATGGAGAATTCCTTGGAGGTACAGTGGTTAAGACTCTGTACTTTCACTGCCAAGGGCTTGGATTCAGTTCCTGATTGGGGAATTAAGATCCCACAAGCTTCATGGTGTGTCCAAAATATAAGCAAATAAACAAATATGATTTTAAAAGAAGATAATGATGATATCAATTCCCCCCAAATTTATATATTGTTTTAAAACAATTCCTATCAAATTCCCAGCAAGATTTTTTTTTATAGATATAGGCAAGATTATTCTAAAATTTATATGGAAAGGGAAAGGAACTAGAATAGCTGAAATAATTTGAAAAAGAAGAATACAGTAGGAGAAAGGAACCTAGCTGATAGTAAGGCTGATTATAGAGCTACAGTAATCAAGGCTGTGTGGTATTTGTGGAAGGATATACACATAGATCAAAGGAACAGAATAAAATACCCAGAAATAGACCCATGCAAATATGCCTGACTGACGTCTGATAGAGGTACAATGCAGGAAATACAGCCATTTCAATAAACGATGCTGGAGCACATGGATGACCATCTATAGGCCATATTATGAAACCCAACCTAAGGTCTCAAACCTTATAAAAAACTGACCCAAGATGCATCATGGACATATTGCAAAACATAAAACTATAAAGAAATTCAAAGAAAACATAGAACAAAATCTTCAGGATCTAGGAGTAGACAAGGCATTCTTAAATTTGATAGCAAAAGAATAATCCCTGAAAATGAAAATTGACATATCAGGGTTCCCTGGTGGTCTAGTGGCTAAGACTCCATGCTCCCATAGCAGGGGGCACTGAGGTTGATTCCTAGTCAGCAAACCAGATCCCACATGCCTCAAGTAAGAATTCGAATACCGCAACTAAGGATCCCACATACCGCAACAAAGACTGAAGATCCCACATGCTGCAACTAAGACCCAGTGCGGTGGAATGAATAAATAAAATAAATACTTAAAAATGGATACACCAGACTTCATATAATTAAAAACTCTTTCTCCTCAGAAGACCCTGTTAAGAAGATAAAAACACAAACTACGGAATGAGGGAAAATATTCACAAACAGTACATCTGACAAAGGATTGGTATATAGACTATGTTAACAGCTCTCAGAATTCAAAAGCAAAACAAACACATGAGCAGACTGGAAGAGACAGTTCACAGAAGAGGATATTCAGCTGGCAAATAAGCAGATGAAAAGGAGTTCAACATCATCAGTCATGAATGAAATGCAAATCAAAATCACAATGAGAATTAGGAGTTTGGGATTAATTTACATCTGCTACTATATATATAACAGGTGAACAACAAGACTCTCCCATTATAGGACAAGGAACTATACTCAATATCTTGTATAATGGAAAAGAATCTGGAAAATAACATATATACCTGTATAACTGAATCACTTAGTTGTACACTTGAAACTAACACAATGCTGTAAATTAACTCTACTTCAGTCAAAAAAAAAAAAACAAATATGATGAGATATCACTAGACATCTAATAGAATGGCTACACTACAAAATTGTGACAACTCAAGATGCTGGAGTGAACTGCAGATCGCTCATTCACTACAGGTGGATATATGGAATGGTATAGCCTCTTTAGAAAACAGTTTGGCAGTTTCTTAAAAGATTAAACATTCTAGCATTAGGACCTAGCAATTGCAGTCCTGAGCCTTTTCCCCCAGAGAAATAAAGACTTATGTTCATACAAAAAAACTATGCATGGATATTTGTAGCAATAATAATAATGTTTATTAGTAATAACCAAAAAACAATCCAAATGTCCTTCTGTGGATGAATGGTTAAGCAAACTGTGGCAGATCCGTACCACGGATTACTAAGCAATGAAAAGAAATGAACTATTAACACACACAACAGCTTGATGAATCTCCAGGGAATTATGCTCAGTGAGAAAGCAAATGCCAAAGGTTTCATGCTGTATCATTCCATTTATAAAACATTTATGAAATGATAAAAGTATAGAAATGGAGAACAGACTAGTGGTTTCCAGGACTTAAGGAGAGGGTCCTAGAGGGAGAGATATTAGCATGGCTATAACAGGATTCGATGAGGGATCCTTTGGGGGATGGAAATGTTCAGTATCTTGATTGTATCAAAGTCAGTGTCTTGGTCCTGATACTGTTATTACCTACATCTATAAGATGTTAGCATTGGGAAAAATGGGGGAAGACTGCAGGGGACCTCTTGGTACTATTTCTTCTTTTTTTAATTTTGAATTTATTTCTTATAAAAGGTGTCAGATAACCTTTATTTTTTTCAAGGAAAGGGAAAAGGCATTTTTTTTTTTTAAATTTTACTTTTTTATTGGCACCGGGTCTTGGCTGTATCATGTGGGATCTAGTTCCCTGAGCAGGGATCAAACCGAGGCCCCCTGCATTGGGAGCACAGAGTCTTAGCTACTGGACTACCAGGGAAGTCTGCCGTGTAGCTGTTAAAACAAGGCATCTTATAACTTCTCACAGTTTCCCTTTACATAGACATCCAACTGGGGGACTGGAATTCTTCACCAATCTCCCTGGTCATTACCAAAGCTTACAGCCTGTTCTACAGAGTGAAGTAAGAGAAAAACAAGTATCTTATATTAACACATATATAGGGGATCTAGAAAAACAGTACCGATGAACTTATTTACAGAGAAGAAATGGAGGTGCAGACGTAGAAAATGGATTTGTGGACACAGTGGGGGAAGGAGAGGCTAGGAAAAACCGAGAAAGTAGCATTGATATATATACAGTATTATGTGTAAAATAGATAAGTAGCAGGAAGCTGCTATGCAACACAAGGAGCCCAGCCTGGAGCTCTCTGATGACCTAGAAGGGAGGAATTGAGGTTAGAGGAGGGTGGCTCAAGAAGGAGGGAGGGAATACATATATATATCCTTATGGCTGATTCACACTGATGTACAGCAGACACCATTACAACATTGTAAAGCAATTATCCTCCAATTAAAAATAAATAAATGCACAGGAAAAAAAAACTTAATATGTAACTTACCCCATCAATCTCTGTATTATTTCTTAAAACTGTGTGCTGCTGCTGCTGCTAAGTCACTTCAGTCGTGTCCGACTCTGTGCGACCCCATAGACGGCAGCCCACCAGGCTCCTCCGTCCCTGGGATTCCCCAGGCAAGAACACTGGAGTGGGTTGCCATTTCCTTCTCCAATGCATGAAAGTGAAAAGTGAAAGTGAAGTAGCTCAGTCGTGTCCGACTCTTAGCCACCCTATAGACGGCAGTCTGTCCAGGCTCCTTTGCCCATGGGATTTTCCAGGCAAGAGTATGGGACTGGGGTGCCATTTGAGTCCACAATTGTCTCAACATTTAAAAATTAATTTTAGAAATGAATCTAAAGTCAAAATGGCACTGTTAATATTTATTCAAAAAATGTGTTGAGTACACAAGTGCTTAGTGCATAATTTTTTGTATTTTTAATGTTTGAATTTCCTTTATTTAAAAAAAGCTCCAAGACTTAGGTTAAAGGTCACCTCTGCTCAAAACTATTGTCAGAATTACATTAACTGCTCTTTCTCCGTGATTCTCCGGGGACAGAACCAGTTTGAGAATATCTTCCTAGGACCAAGTTATTCATCTTTCATTGTACCTCTTCCTGTAACCCCCATACTTAGTCCAATGGTTTAAATGCAATTATTATTCTTACTGATACACACACACACATTTAGCTGTTATCCTAGGGTTCAACACTAAAAAGAAGGAAGACAAAACCCACACAACTTGGATCTTCATTTCATAAAGAAAACAAAACAGGCCAAAACAAATACAAGTCACAGAAATTCAAAGAAACCATAAGGGTATTAAAAAGTACCCACAACGTGCTTTTCTCCAAAGTAGTTACTTTGCCCAGGAGGACAAAATATGGTTTGCGGGGTAGAAATTCTGTTTTTGTTCCTTTGATGCTGGCTTTCCTCTATTTGTATCATGTAAATAGAACGCTTTCGGTGTCCAGTAACACACACTGAACTCAACCGGCTTATATTGACACAACGAGAAACTCTCTTGGCTCCCACAGCTGGAACATTCACAGGACACAGTCAGGGCTGACCGAATCCACAAGCTGGAGTTCCATTTCCAGGGGCTCTGTTTTCCCCTGGGGGCTGAGTTCATCTGTAGGAGAATATTGAGAAGTTCTGGCAGAAAAGACCCTCTCTTTCTCTCGCTTTCTCCTTAGAGTGAGGACACGGCAGATTGCCCCAGAAAACCTCTCCTTTCATCCCATCAGCTCCCAAGCCCATCACTGAACCAGCTCCCAGCAGAGGGGGATGGGATTGGCCACGCACCAGCCAGGTCCTTCCCCGATCCTGGAGGTTTAGCTGCTCCTGAGAACCTGAGAGTTATCCTGAGCAAAACTCAGGTTGTTCTGATTGGGTGATGAGGCTAATAATAAAATCCATCCCAATCCCCCTGTCAGCCCTCCCTCATGCTGTGGCTTTGACTTATTCCTCTCTCTTTCTGCAAATCTATTGTTTTGTTTCTATTAACTGTGTCATAAAGTGAAAGTGAAAGTCGCTTAGTGGTGTCCAACTCTTTGCGACCCCGTGGACTACAGTCCATGGAATTCTCTAGGCCAGAATACTGGAGTGGGTAGCCTTTCCCCTCTTCAGGTGATCTTCCGAACCCAGGGATTGAACCCAGGTCTCCCGCATTGCAGGTGGATTCTTTACCAGCTGACCCAACTGGGGTTTAAAACTCTGGGTTGACTTGCATTTAAGAAAAGAAAAAAGGACTTCCCTGGGGGGCCCAGTGGTTAAGAATCCACCTGTCAGTGCAGGGGACATGGGTTTCTACCTTGATCCCAGAGGATTCTACGTGCCGAGGAGCAGCTAAGCCCAGGTGCTACAACTACCGAAGCCTCTGCACCTGGAGCTTGTGCTTTGCAACAAAAGAAGTTACAGCAATGAGAAGCCCGCGCACCCCAATGAAGAGAAGCCCCTGCTCGCAGCAACTAGAGAAAACCTGCACACAGCAACGAAGACCCAGCAGAGCCAGAAATAAAGAAAGAAAGAGAAAAACTTTCTCTCACACGCCTCCCATCCACGAGGATATATGCTAAAAGGCCTCAGGCTGGAGCCAGAGGGGGCGTGTTACCAACTGAAACGTCACCAGTAGGGTGGAACGTCACAGGCTCATGGGGAAAAGACCCAGGCGGAGCTTCAGTTCCAAGTGGACAGGAAGCCAGAGAGTGCCCCGTAGGTAATAGGAAGATGGGATCTGTCACCTAGCAGAGCCTGTTAATGTCCCAGGCGAAGTTGCTGAGTTTCCGTAAAACCAATCCAGAGGCCAGATGACTCCATAAAGAGGCTGGGGGCAAACCTAGATACAGCAGTGGAATGTGTTTCAAAAACATCGAACGTTCAAGATACATCCAGGGAGAGCAGGAAATCAGCCAGGAAGACAGGCCAGGGGAGTGCTGCATTCCTGTTTTAAGATTTAAAGGGAATAGTGAGAGACTTCCTGGGGTGAGGGTGGGGGGTCCAGTGGTTAAGAATCTGCCTGCCAGTGCAGGGTACACGGGTTCGATCCTTGGGTCTGGAAGATCCTCTGGAGAAGGAAATGGCAACCCACACCCGAATTCATGCCTGGGGAATCCCACGAACAGAGGAGCTGGTGAGCTGCCGTCCATGGGGTTGCAAAGAGTCGGACACGACTAAGCGACTGAGTAGGCACGCAGGCAGTGAGAATGTTCTACATGCTGCAGGGCAACTAAACCCGTGTGTCACAACTACTGAGCCTGTGCTCTAGAGCCTGTCTCTGCAATAAGAGAAGCCACTGCAATGAGAAGTCTATACACCACATGCATAGGCTAGAGAGTATGTGTATAGATATAGAGAGTAGCCGTTGCTTGCCACAACTAGAGAAAACCTGCACACAGCAGTGAAGACCCAGTGCAGCCATAAATAAATAAATAAAGGAAATAGTGAGAGTAAAGCAGTTTGAAGCAACAAGATATTCAAGGCTATCAGAGCAGGTCTGTGGGATCTCTAATGAATACCCTAGTTTCACACTCTCTCCATGGATTTGCAGGATCAATGTTAGTTTAAGTCTCCAATTAATTTCACTAAATGGAACCCTACTTGTAATGAAAGGAAAACAGCTAAGAACTCAAAATGAACTTGGGGGCTTGAATTAAAAGCAGGTAAACAGACAAAGAATCGCTGAAGGCTGGGGTGAATGTTATTTAATGTCTGTTACTAATATTCAGAGATTATTTTCCTTAATTCTTGTTCTAATTTACTTGGAATTGCCTGAGATATTTATGGGATTGGCCCGGTAAAGATTTAGTGGTGATATAAAGTACTGTGAACTCCGATAAAAAGAAAAAAAAAGGGAATTGGGGCACAGAAAACATTTTTCTGTATTCTCTGAAAATTTCTAACAGAACACATGAAGAACTATTAATAGTGCTTGTTTCTGAGCAATGGGGCTGGAGGTTGGGTAGGCCGAGAAAGGAAACTGTTTTCACTACCATTTAGTGTGGTAGACATTTTTTCATTTGTCATGAGATTATGTGACTATCGAAATTTGTACAAATTCAATAAAAATAAAAGGAAAGCAAAAGAGCTTATTAAATGTATTCCTGGTTTAGAGAGAAAGGAGCGGATTTATCAGTTCCTAGTTCTGCTATGACTGTGAAGATTTTGTGCTTGAGTTCTCCTGGACAGCCTCATTTAGTAGGGAGGAGTGTGGGCGACTGATTTTAATAACAAGAAAGAATGAAGATTCTAGACTGAGCGCTTTGTAAAGATGCTTCACATACGAACTAGCACCATGAAGTCCCTACTAAGCCTTAGTTTTCCCCTTCTCTTAAGTACCCTAGGAAATGCCAGATGATGGGACACAGTTTATTAGGAGATGTAACAGAGTTGTATCTGAACACAAGTGACAGATTTTAATTTAATTTAGCCTAATAGCACACAAAGTTTCAACCTTGATTCTGTTTGAGACAGCGGAGAAGGAAGAAGGTCAGAGTCAAAGCACAGTTTCAAAGAAGGGATGGCTGCCTCATAGGCCAAGAGTAAACAGCTGTCATACTTCAAACGCATACGTGTCATTCTGCTACCGAAACCAATGAACTAACAAAACCCCAGGTTTTTAACAAGGATTTGCAGTGGATACAGCTTGCTTCTCACACTTTCAAAGCTTCTGAGCTAATCTGGAATTTATAACAACTCCTTTGGTCTTTGAAAATTTTCACTCAGATTAGATTCAAACCTAGAAACTCAAAGCAAACAAATATTATGATATGGGAGAACGTGAAGCCAATATATTTCTAATACTGCTTGTTTTTCTGATGCTGGTATTTTGGTAACAATTCATCACTGTTTTAAATGTTTTATCCCGTTTTCCCCTTTACCGCCTTCCCTGACCTGAACTATTAAAATATACATTTCAAGTGAGACCAAGATCAGTATTAAAATGCACAGCAAGTTGGGGGTTAAACAACCCCCCAGGAAGTTTCTGTCAGCCAAGGTCCTTTTGAACCTGCAGAAACAAAACTTTGGTTTCTCTCTCTCCTTTCCTTTCCTTACCTTGTCCTTAGTCTAGCCCTGCATTCTATCTTATATTCTCTTTTCCTTTCGATGAAAGTGAGAGTGTTAGTTGCTCTTTCGTGTCCGGTGCTTTGTGACCCCCATGGATTATGGCCTGCCAGGCTCTTCTGTCCATGGAATTTTCCAGGCAAGAATACTGGAGAGGGTAGCCATTCACTTTTCCAGGGGATCTTCCCGACCCAGGGATTGAACCTGGTTCTCCTGCAATGCAGGCGGTTTCTTTGCAATCTGAGCCACCAGGGAAGCTCTTCCTTTCTAAACTTATTAGAAAAGAATGGATGGTGGATATGATTTGGGGTGAGGGCAGAAGGGTATTTGTTGAGTACTCAGAGGTGTTTGCTTTTTTACTAAATGTTTTTCACCTAAGATCAGATCAGATCAGATCAGTCGCGTGTTCGACTCTTCATGCGACCCCATGAATCGCAGCACGCCAGGCCTCCCTGTCCATCACCAACTCCCGGAGTTCACTCAGACTCACGTCCATCGAGTCAGTGATGCCATCCAGCCATCTCATTCTCTGTCGTCCCCTTCTCCTCCTGCCCCCCATCCCTCCCAACATCAGAGTCTTTTCCAATGAGTCAACTCTTCGCATGAGGTGGCCAAAGTACTGGAGTTTCAGCTTTAGCATCATTCCTTCCAAAGAAATCCCAGGGCTGATCTCCTTCAGAATGGACTGGTTGGGTCTCCTTGCAGTCCAAGGGACTCTCAAGAGTCTTCTCCAACACCACAGTTCAAAAGCATCAATTCTTCAGCGCTCAGCCTTCTTCACAGTCCAACTCTCACATCCATACATGACCACAGGAAAAACCATAGCCTTGACTAGACGGACCTTTGTTGGCAAAGTAATGTCTCTGCTTTTGAATATGCTATCTAGATTGGTCATAACTTTCCTTCCAAGGAGTAAGCATCTTTTAATTTCATGGCTGCAGTCACCATCTGCAGTGATTTTGGAGCCCAGAAAAATGAAGTCTGACACTATTTCCACTGTTTCCCCATCTATTTCCCATGAAGTGGTGGGACCGGATGCCATGATCTTTGTTTTCTGAATGTTGAGCTTTAAGCCAACTTTTCCTCTCCACTTTCACTTTCATCAAGAGGCTTTTTAGTTCCTCTTCACTTTCTGCCATAAGGGTGGTGTCATCTGCATATCTGAGGTTACTGATATTTCTCCCGGCAATCTTGATTCCAGCTTGTGTTTCTTCCAGTCCAGCGTTTCTCATGATGTACTCTGCATAGAAGTTAAATAAACAGGGTGACGATATACAGCCTTGACAAACTCCTTTTCCTATTTGGAACCAGTCTGTTGTTCCATGTCCAGTTCTAACTGTTGCTTCCTGACCTGCATACAAATTTCTCAAGAGGCAGGTCAGGTGGTCTGGTATTCCCATCTCTTTCAGAATTTTCCACAGTTTATTGTGATCCACACAGTCAAAGGCTTTGGCACAGTCAATAAAGCAGAAATAGATGTTTTTCCGGAACTCTCTTGCTTTTTCCATGATCCAGCGGATGTTGGCAATTTGATCTCTGGTTCCTCTGCCTTTTCTAAAACCAGCTTGAACATCAGGAAGTTCACAGTTCATGTACTGCTGAAGCCTGGCTTGGAGAATTTTGAGCATTACTTTACTAGTGTGTGAGATGAGTGCAACTGTGCGGTAGTTTGAGCATTCTTTGGCATTGCCTTTCTTTGGGATTGGAATGAAAACTGACCTTTTCCAGTCCTGTGGCCACTGCTGAGTTTTCCAAATATGCTGGCATATTGAGTGCAGCACTTTCACAGCATCATCTTTCAGGATTTGGAACAGCTCAACTGGAATTCTATCACCTCCACTAGCTTTGAGTTTAAAGATCTACTCTGCCTATAAAATTTTGAAGAATGTGTAGAAAGAAAAATATAAGCTTCTAATGAACAGTAAGATACTAATGGTTTAGGAAAATATGGTGGTTTCTTTTTCCTTAAGCCTATAACAGTTCCTTTTCCTAAAGTCTCTGGAATGTTACTTACTGGATCTGGAGTCTTTCAAAATTTGACACAGTCTAAAAGTCCTAGTCCTTACTTATTTATCTGTCTTAGCGCTGGCATGTGGGATCTAGTTCCCTGACCAGGGACGGAACCCAGGCCCCCTGCTTTGGGAGCACAGAGTCTGCCCCTGGACCACCAGGGAAGTCCCCACAGTCTAACGCTTGAAGTAACTAGAAAAGGGGCTTTTGTTTTCTCTCTCTGATTGTTAATACTTGCTTATGTTCTGAAAAAGAACCAGAGTTAGTAAGAATTTCATTTGAAATAGTTTATTCCGGAATAGCATATGTTCATTGGTGCCATATAGTCAAGCAACTCTGCTTTGTTTGGAGCTGAGTGAATAGCTAAACTTCAGGGAAAAGAGTTAGAAAAAGACCTAAAGCAGAGTTTCTCAACTTGGGGACTACTGACAGTTGAGGCCGGATAATGCTTCATTGCTGGGAGGCTGACTTGTGCAATGTAGGATGCTTAGCCACAACCCTGGCCTGAACCCACTGGATGCCGGTAGCACCCCACCCTCTCCTGAGTTGTGACAATCAAAAAGGTCTCCAGATATTGCCAAATGTCTCCTGGGGACCCAACATGCCCCGAGTTGAGAACCACTGACCTAAATTTAGCCATGTCATTGTTTCTTGAACAGTCTCTGGGAGTTATTTCAGAAACACTCAAAAATTAAAAACGGTAGAGGGAAACATTTCAGACGCCTCTAGAGTTTTGTAAGATGATGTGTCTGTCTCTCCCAGGAGACCTAGGCCTGCTCCAGGAATGGACTTTGATGATCTAATAGATCTCTTTCCTGTCTCAGTATTCTGGCTAATGACAGCGTAATCAGTGTGCCGATGCTGAAAACATGCTGAGAAAACAATGGGAACAAGGTCAGCTTCTCCTGAAGAAAGATCTCTTTTTTAGTAGCCTGGGCCAAACACAACATTGCAGTGTACATTTTTCATAAGGCAGAAAATGTTAGTGATTCAGATGAAATAAAAAGTCATCCTTTTTTATTGTATTCAAGTTCAGCACATATTTGTACATAGATGGAGCTAAGATACAGTCACAAAATGAGAGCGCTTGAAATATGTTGCCAGGTGGCTTAAAAAAATCACAGCCAAATCTATACATTCAGTTTGGCAGGAAAGTGCTTTCTTTCCTTTTTGGGCAAGTCATCACACTATGCTTCCTAGATTCAGCAGAATTATGAAATGCAGAAATTGACACTTTGAGGCAAAAAGGAAACCATTCCCTTCCCCTGACCCTTCTTTCCTTCCTTTTTCTTCTTCTTTTTTTTTTCTCTTAAATTACAGTGTTCACGCGTATCAGAAAAGTTGATTCAACACATCTGGATTGTGAAATCAAGCATGAGGCATGGATGTGTCAGTGCCAGTATTGCATACTGTTAATCTTCCATTGAACACTTAAAATCAAACGGCTGCCTTAGCAGGTTCTATAAAGAAGGGAGTGTGGATTTTACGAGTTTCTCTGTAGCCTGCAGAACTTTTCATATTGTACGAGCCAAGGACAGGTATTTGGTTGTAAACACTAAATATTATTCCACAAAATACTTCCTTAGTGGGGTGCCTGGCCCACTGGCTGCTCCATCCACGTAGCTTTACATGTCTGAAAACATCTACTTGGATTGCCAAGAGAGGGTCACCCAGGTAACCGGCTTATTGAGAAAACTTTCTCTAATAAAGTGAACGACAGCCCCAGAATGCTTTCTAAGCCTGTAACAGAAGTTACTTTAAAAGAAGTTTGACCTGCAAGCATCCTGCATCATGAACAAACTAAATTCTCTGTTCTGGGTCTGCCTCCTGGATCTCCTGCTTTCAGCCTTAGCCTGGCTTGTTTCCTCTGCCTGGGATGTTCTTTCTTCCCACGGCTACGTGCCTTCTGAATCCTGCCCATCTCAACTGCCACCTCCTCCAAGAAGTCTCCTTTCCCTTATTCTTCCAGACCAAGGGAGCCACACTTTTCTTTGAACTACATTATTATCTCACAGCTCTTGTGACACTTCACTTTCTGTCTTGCTTTAAGGTTTTTTATGCTTCCTTTCCCATTATCCAGGGAACCCTCTGAAGGGAGAATACGTTTCTGGTTCCTTGTTGCATTTCCCATATCACATGGCTCAGGACTTTGTACATTGCATTCAGATCACATGTTCAATAAAAGACTTTTACATACCAAGTCCATATCTGGTTCCACCCCAAGCAAGTTCTTCTGGATGGCAAGATAATGCAGGCAAGTTCTTCTCCACCCTGTCAGGTTGAAGAAAGACAAAGTCTGGTTACAGTTCAACTCCCTGGATTAAGGTTGCAATCATCCCCTTTGCAAATGTGTGTCAGCATTTTTGCTTCCATTCTTTCTACCTTTTTGCAGTGAAAAAACTGTCATAAACCCTGAGTGCTTCTTGAAATGGGGCTTGTTACTAAAGACTCAGCTATTCCTTTTCTTTCACTGTTGTATAACACACCAACCTGCGCTTTCATATTTAGTAATATAAAAACGGCTACATTACCTAGCCCAACCCCTTTGTAAGGCTACCACTGCCAGGGACATGTAGAGATGACATGCCTGACCTTTCTGAAAGAAAAGGAAGAATGCTCCCAAACTGAATTCTTAGCGTGAGAATGTTCAACCTTCAGAGTTCCTAAACACCTGCTGGCTTGTTACTTTATATAAATCCATCATTGAATTAAAGGAGCTCTCTGAGCTGACTATTTCTTCCCACAGAATGAGGATTAGATTTCTTGAATTTGGCTTGGCTCTGGCCTATATGCCTTCTTCCTTCTAAAGAGTGAACTCTGGCAGATAGTTTCCAGTTTTCTGCTCATCTGTGGTCATTGCCTCTTTTGCAGCGTTCAAGAGTCATGTAAAGTTTCTTTTGCCTCCACTATGCCATTGGTTGGGTCTCAGATGGCACTGGGGGGGGAAGTAAGGTAAGAGAAACCCAAGTAAGACGGTAGGTGTTGCAAGAGGGCATCAGAGGGCAAACACACTGAAACCATACTCACAGAAATCTAGTCAGTCTAATCACACTAGGACCACAGCCTTGTCTAACTCAATGAAACTAAGTCATGCCCGTGGGGCATCCCAAGACGGGCGGCTCATGGTGGAGATATCTTACAGAATGCGGTCCACTGGAGAAGGGAATGGCAAACCACTTCAGTATTCTTGCCTTGAGAACCCGATGAACAGTATGAAAAGGCAAAATGATAGGATACTGAAAGAGAAATTCCCCAGGTCAGTAGGTGCCCAATATGCTACTGGAGATCAGTGGAGAAATAACTCCAGAAAGAATGAAGGGATGGAGCCAAAGCAAAAACAATACCCAGCTGTGGATGTGGCTGGTGATAGAAGCAAGGTCCGATGCTGTAAAGAGCAATATTGCATAGGAACCTGGAATGTCAGGTCCATGAATCAAGGGAAATTGGAAGTGGTCAAACAAGAGATGGCAAGAGTGAATGTCGACATTCTAGCAATCAGCGAACTGAAATGGACTGGAATGGGTGAATTTAACTCAGATGACCATTATATCTACTACTGCGGGCAGGAATCCCTCAGAAGAAATGGAGTGGCCATCATGGTCAACAAAAGAGTCCGAAATGCAGTACTTGGATGCAATCTCAAAAATGACAGAATGATCTCTGTTCGTTTCCAAGGCAATCCATTCAATATCACAGTAATCCAAGTCTATGCCCCAACCAGTAACACTGAAGAAGCTGAAGTTGAACGGTTCTATGAAGACCTACAAGACCTTTTAGAACTAACACCCAAAAAAGATGTCCTTTTCATTATAGGGGACTGGAATGCAAAAGTAGGAAGTCAAGAAACACCTGGAGTAACAGGCAAATTTGGCCTTGGAATACGGAATGAAGCAGGGCAAAGACTAATAGAGTTTTGCCAAGAAAATGCACTGGTTATAACAAACACCCTCTTCCAACAATACAAGAGAAGACTCTGTACATGGACATCACCAGATGGTCAACACCGAAATCAGATTGATTATATTCTTTGCAGCCAAAGACAGAGAAGCTCTATACAGTCAGCAAAAACAAGACCAGGAGCTGACTGTGGCTCAGACCATGAACTCCTTATTGCCAAATTCAGACTGAAATTGAAGAAAGTAGGGAAAACCACTAGACCATTCAGGTATGACCTAAATCAAATCCCTTATGATTATACAGTGGAAGTGAGAAATAGATTTAAGGGCCTAGATTTGATAGATAGAGTGCCTGATGAACTATGGAATGAGGTTCGTGACATTGTACAGGAGACAGGGATCAAGACCATCCCCATGGAAAAGAAATGCAAAAAAGCAAAATGGCTGTCTGGGGAGGCCTTACAAATAGCTGTGAAAAGAAGAGAAGAGAAAAGCAAAGGAGAAAAGGAAAGATATAAACATCTGAATGCAGAGTTCCAAAGAATAGCAAGAAGAGATAAGAAAGCCTTCTTCAGCAATCAATGCAAAGAAATAGGGGAAAACAACAGAATGGGAAAGACTAGGGATCTCTTCAAGAAAATCAGAGATACCAAAGGAACATTTCATGCAAAGATGAGCTTGATAAAGGACAGAAATGGTATGGACCTAACAGAAGCAGAAGATATTAAGAAGAGATGGCAAGAATACACAGAAGAACTGTACAAAAAAGATCTTCACGACCCAGATAATCACGATGGTGTGGTCACTGACCTAGAGCCAGACATCCTGGAATGTGAAGTCAAGTGGGCCTTAGGAAGCATCACTACGAACAAAGCTAGTGGAGGTGATAGAATTCCAGTTGAGCTGTTCCAAATCCTGAAAGATGATGCTGTGAAAGTGCTGCACTCAATATGCCAGCACATTTGGAAAACTCAGCAGTGGCCACAGGACTGGAAAAGGTCAGTTTTCATTCCAATCCCAAAGAAAGGCAATGCCAAAGAATGCTCACATTACCACACAGTTGCACTCATCTCACACGCTAGTAAAGTAATGCTCAAAATTCTCCAAGCCAGGTTTCAGCAACATGTGAACTGTGAACTTCCTGATGTTCAAGCTGGTTTTAGAAAAGGCAGAGGAACCAGAGATCAAATTGCCAACATCCGCTGGATCATGGAAAAAGCAAGAGAGTTCCAGAAAAACATCTATTTCTGCTTTATTGACTATGCCAAAGCCTTTGACTGTGTGGATCACAATAAACTGTGGAAAATTCTGAAAGAGATGGGAATACCAGACCACCTCATCTGCCTCTTGAGAAATCTGTATGCAGATCAGGAAGCAACAGAACTGGACATGGAACAACAGACTGGTTCCAAATAGGAAAAGGAGTTCATCAAGGCTGTATATTGTCACCCTGTTTATTTAACTTCTATGCAGAGTACATCATGAGAAATGCTGGACTGGAAGAAGCACAAGCTGGAATCAAGATTGCTGGGAGAAATATCAATAACCTCAGATATGCAGATGACACCACCCTTATGGCAGAAAGTGAAGAGGAACTAAAAAGCCTCTTGATGAAAGTGAAAGTGGAGAGAAAAAGTTGGCTTAAAGCTCAACATTCAGAAAACAAAGATCATGGTATCCGGTCCCATCACTTCATGGGAAATAGATGGGGAAACAGTGGAAACAGTGTCAGACTTTATTTTTCTGGGCTCCAAAATCACTACAGATGGTGACTACAGCCATGAAATTAAAAGACGCTTACTCCTTGGAAGGAAAGTTATGACCAACCTAGATAGCATATTCAAAAGCAGAGACATTACTTTGCCAACAAAGGTCCGTCTAGTCAAGGCTATGGTTTTTCCTGTGGTCATGTATGGATGTGAGAGTTGGACTGTGAAGAAGGCTGAGCGCTGAAGAATTGATGCTTTTGAACTGTGGTGTTGGAGAAGACTCTTGAGAGTCCCTTGGACTGCAAGGAGACCCAACCAGTCCATTCTGAAGGAGATCAGCCCTGGGATTTCTTTGGAGGGAATGTTGCTGAAGCTGAAACTCCAGTACTTTGGCCACCTCATGAGAAGAGTTGACTCATTGGAAAAGACTCTGCTGCTGGGAGGGATTGGGGGCAGGAGGAGAAGGGGACGCCAGAGGATGAGATGGCTGGATGGCATCACTGACTCGATGGACGTGAGTCTGAGTGAACTCCGGGAGTTGGTGATGGACAGGGAGGCCTGGCGTGCTGCGATTCATGGGGTCGCAGAGTCAGACACGACTGAGCGACTGATCTGATCTGAAAGGACGACATATGGATGGACGCCTGAATGTGAGTCCTCGCTCTGCTATGATTGGTAGTTTGGTTTGAGGACAGCCAATTAGCTTCTCTGCCTCCCAGTCTCCTACTTGAGAAATGGAGACACCAATAATACATGTCTTCCAGAACTGTGGTCAGGTCTTAATGAAATAAGGCATGTGAAAATGCACTGCCAAGTGTACAGTGCTTTGTAAGTGCTGTTTATTTTTATTACATCCCCAGACTCTGGTATCCAAACCGTGCGTTCACTTCAGATCAACATACTTTAGTACGAACCCCTTCTCATCTGAGGCATAGGGTGTACACAGTTGAGAAAGAGGTGCTGACTTTGCCTTCAGAGAGCATTCACTCTAGAAATGAACTTAAGAGGACAAAAGAGTTTATTCACATTTGCTTTGTGAATCTGGAAAATTAGCTTAGTTTCTGTGAAGGTGGGTTTCTCCATCTGTGAAATGTAAGTGGAAGCTGGAGCTCCAATACTTTGATCACCTGACGCGAAGAGCTCACTCATTGGAAAAGACCCTGATGCTGGGGAAGATTGAAGGCAGGGGCAGAACGGGGTGACAGAGGATGAGATGGTTGGATGGCATCACCAACTTGATGAACATGAGTTTAAGCAAGCTCTGGGAGTTGGTGATGGACAGGGAGGCCTGGCGTTCTGCAGTCCATGGGGTAGCAAAGATTCAGACACAACTTAACGAGTGAAAAACAAATAAGCAAATAAGACAGTACACATGAAGTCCTGAGCTCAGTGCCTGACGTATCTAGTTACCTAGTAAGTCGTATCTTTCCAAGGGGATAAGATAAGCACCAACCTAGTATGACAAAGGTTCAAATAACTAAACAGGAATCATCACATCTTGTTGAAAAAAAGTCTAGAAAGTCTTCACAGAAGATTAAAATCTGGCCCGAGGCTTGAGGGATAAAATAGCTTCTGTCTTTGAAGAACATGGTAGCAAATGGCTAGTGCTGAGACTGAGCAGGACCCTGTGAGGTTCCTGAGCGGGGAAGTCTTTCTGTCACTCATTGCTCATTTCTGCAGACAAGCCTCCAGCCTCCATGACCTTTCCGGAGTTCCAAAGGGCAGATTCTAACAGTTGTTAATCAAGGGAGGGGCGGCCAAGAAACCACCTGAGGCAAGATTACAGGGACCAGAGAAGCTCACCAGGGTTAGAAGACCTGCCACTTGAGATGAAATTAAAGGAGTGCAAGCCCTGCACACACACTAATCTTATCAGCAACCCCAGCCTTGAACTACTGCTATATAGTGAAAGTGAAAGTGAAGTCGCTCAGTCCTGTCCTTTGCGACCCCATGGACTGTAGCCTACCAGGCTTCTCCATCCATGGGATTTTCCAGGCAAGAATACTGGAGTGGGTTGCCATTTCCTTCTCCAGGAGATCTTCCCGACCCAGGGATTGAACCCAGGTCTCCCGCATTGTAGGCAGACGCTTTACCATCTGAGCCACCAAGGAAGTCCATTGCTAACTCCTTATTAAAACCTCCAGGGTGGGGACACACAGATTTTGAGGGCAGAAGCCCACTATGTCCCCCCTCACCTGGCAAAGCAATAAAGCTTTTTTCTCTTTACTCAAAACTCCGTCTCTGAAATTTGATTCAGTAATGGTGCATAGAGGTTGAGAGTTCAGCATCAGTGTGTATCAATCAGGCTTTCATGGTAACTCAGAGATAAAGAATCTGTCTTCCAATGCAGGAGATGTGGGTTTGAAACCTGGGTCAGGAGGAGCCCCTGAAGAAGGAAATAGCAACCCACTCCAGCATTCTTGCCTGGAAATCCCACGGACAGAGGAGCCTGGCGGGCTACAGTCCATGGGGTTGCAAAAGAGTCAGACACCACTTAGTGACTACATAACAACAACGTATCAATCACTGTTCAAAACACTTTGTATGTATTATCTCATTTAATACATCCCCTGACATGGTTGCAGGGGATGTATTAAATGAGATACAGTACAGTTAGAACTGGACATGGAACAACAGACTGGTTCTAAATAGGAAAAGGAGTATGTCAAGGCTGTATTTGTCACCCTGCTTATTTAACTTATATGCAGAGTACATCATGAGAAACGCTGGGCTGGAAGAAAAACAAGCTGGAATCAAGATTGCCAGGAGAAATATCAATAACTTCAGATATGCAGTCGGAGAAGGCAATGGCAACCCACTCCAGTACTCTTGCCTGGAAAATCACATGGATGGAGGAGCCTGGTAGGCTGCAGTCAATGGGGTCGCTAAGAGTTGGGCACGACTGAGTGACTTCACTTTCACTTTTCACTTTCCTGCATTGGAGAAGGAAATGGCAACCCACTCCAGTGTTCTTGCCTAGAGAATCCCAGGGACTGGGGAGCCTGGTGGGCTGCCATCTATGGGGTCGCACAGAGGTGGGCATGACTGAAGCGACTTAGTAGCAGCAGCAGCAGATATGCAGATGACACCACCCTTATGGCAGAAAGTGAAGAGAAACGAAAAAGTCTCTTGATGAAAGTGAAAGTGGAGAGTGAAAAAGTTGGCTTAAAGCTCAACATTCAGAAAATGAAGATCATGGCATCTGGTCCCATCACTTCATGGGAAATAGATGGGGAAACAGTGTCAGACTTTATTTTGGGGGGCTCCAAAATCACTGCAGATGGTGATTGCAGCCATGAAATTAAAAGACGCTTACTCCTTGGAAGAAAAGTTATGACCAACCTAGATAGCATATTAAAAAGCAGAGACATTACTTTGCCAACAAAGGTCTGTCTAGTCCAGGCTATGGTTTTTCCTGTGGTCATGTACGGATGTGAGAGTTGGACTGTGAAGAAAGCTGAGCACCGAAGAATGGATGCTTTTAAACTGTGGTGTTGGAGAAGACTCCTGAGAGTCCCTTGGACTACAAGGAGATCCAACCAGTCCATCCTAAAGAGATCAGTCCTGGGTGTTCATTGGAAGGACTGATGCTGAAGCTGAAACTCCAGTACTTTGGCCACCTCATGCAAAGAGTTGACTCATTGGAAAAGACTCTGATGCTGGGAGGTATTGCGGGCAGGAGAAGAAGGGGACGCCAGAGGATGAGATGGCTGAATGGCATCACTGACTCGATGGACGTGAGTCTGAGTGAACTCCGGGACTTGGTGATGGACAGGGAGGCCTGGCGTGCTGTGATTCATGGGGTTGCAAAGAGTCGGACACGACTGAGCGACTGAACTGAACTGAACTGAACTGACATGGTTATTGTTGTTATCCTTATTCTGCAAAGAGAAGGGTGAAGCACTGAGAGTCAAGGTGATGAACCCCAAGTCCCATGGATGTTTGGGGATCAGAGCAGGGACTAGATCCAAGCAGCCTGACTCCTGAACTTCAACTCATAACCTAAGCACAGAACTGGTTATTGTCTGTTTGTTTTCCCGGGAGCTTTTATTGATGATGATGATGGCTAGGAGGGCACCTAGGAATCCTGAGGGATTTGGGAGGCCAAGTCACTCAGTGGATGCACAAGGCCTGGGCATGTGGAGGTATGTTAGGGCAGGTATGTTAGGGAGGTATGTTACGGCACATGGCAGTATATTAGGTAATGTTAGGGAACATTCATCTTAGGATTCTGTGGCTCCTTCTTTGGGAAAGGGAGAGAGCATCTTTAGCGGGGAGCAATTTGAAGAGATGGGATATTGGATAAGAGGTATAGGGATGATGGGAAGCACCACAGGAACAGAGAAGATGAAGGAAAACGTAGGGTCCTCCTCTCCCAAGAAGAAGCCATGTAAAGAGAAGAGGCACAGTCGGAGAGAAACCTTGCATGATGAAAAAGTTTAGGGATGAAAGGGCAAGAGGGACAAGGTTGCCCCAGTGGACACAGAGAGGTCACAGAGAACAGCCTGGCACTGAGCCCAGCTGATGTCTATTGATTGTGCAGGCAGTAAGAAGGAGGGTTCCAGATTTTGCAAATCTGGGAAAGATTGAAGGCGGGAAGAGAAGGGAACGACAGAGGATGAGATGGTTGAATGGTATCACCAACTCAATAGACATGAGTTTGAGTAAACTCCGGGAGTTGGTGATGGACAGGGAGACCTGGCGTGCTGCAGTCCATGGGATCGCGAAGAGTCGGACACGACTGAGTGACAGAACTGAACTGAACTGAGGCCATACTGAAATCCATGGCCTGGGTTTGAAACCAAGCAGAACCCTTGTGAGGCTCCTGGGCATGGAAGCCTTTCAACAGTTGCAATCAGGGAAGGGAAGGGATGCAGAGACAATAGTGCAGCCTTGGGGCAGGGTCCTGGTTCCACCTGAAGGGATACACATAACAGTTCAAGCTCTTCTTCAGAGCTCTTAATAAAACCCCCACCGAATGGAAGATGTTCCAGAGAGAATGTCACAGTTCAATAACCTTGAGAAGCTCATTAGGACACTTCCTGATTAAAGGAGTGCAGGCCCTGCACACACCCTGATCTTTATCAGCAACTCTGCCCTCAAACTCTGCTATATCCTCCCAGGTTGGGACACAGGTTTTCAGGGCATGATCCCGCTTCATCCCCCTTTGCCTGGCAAAGCAATAAAGCTATTATTTTCTTCTTCACCCAGAACTCTGTTTCTGAGATTTGATTTGACATCAGTCCACAGAAGCCAAGTTTTCCACATTGTTTCCTTAGGAAGATACCTTGTCTAAGAAACCAAGGTTAGGGCTCTCCTCGTGGCTCAGTGGTAAACAATCTGTCTGCCAATGCAGGAGACAGGGGTTCAATCCCTGGTCTGGGAAGATCCCACATGTCGTGGAACGAGCAAGCCCGCAGGCCACAACCCTTGAGTCTGTACTCTAGAGCCTGGGAACAGCAACTACTGAGCCCTAGAACCCTTACACCCCAACAAGAGGAGCCACCACCATGAAAAGCCCTAACACTGCAATGAAGAGTAGCCCTCACTTGCCACAACTAGAGAAAAGCCCTCACAGCACCCAAGACCCAGCAGAGTGAATAAATAAAATGTTAACAAAAGAAAAATAAGAAACCAAGTTTAACCCGTTCTCAGGCCACAAAATGCTGGTGACCTTTGACTTCAACCAGAGATTCATCTGAAAGTCTTTCATTGGTGTCAGCCCCCCTCAGGTCTTAGCAATTAGGCGTTTTTTTAAAAAGGTTAGCCTTGCAATTTTTCTAAGCTCACACAGAAGAATGTCATTGTGTGCATGTTTAATTAATCACATCGACATTTAGATTGTGAAAAGCACTTCCACAAAGTACACTGAAGCAAACAATAAACACCCTTCAATCTTTGAAACCCAAATTGCCATCAGAATGCACGTTTTCCTTGCGAAGCAGACAGACTCAATGTACATTTCCTTTGTTATCTTATTTTGCATCTCCTCTCTCAAATGCAGAATTTTATGGACATAATTTCAGGAGGCCTCCAGGGTCAACTTTCTTTTCAATAGAATCATTCTGTATCTTTTACAGCCCTGTATTGTTAGCATTTAGATTCAAGGTTGCTTCCTCTGCAAAAGTTAATTGGATGGTATGATGGTTATTCGATGATGATGTATTACACTGCCTTGGTGTTACCCTGGGTCTGCCTTTTCATTAACTGTCGGAGAGCATGCCTTACTAAGGCTTTTTGGCTCCTAATCACATGAGCAGCTTTCACTTACTTTCTGTCAGTAACATCAGGGGCTTCCCTGATAGCTCAGCTGGTAAAGAATCCACCTGCAATGCAGGAGACCCCTATTTGATTCCTGGGTCAGGAAGATCTGCTGGAGAAGGGATAGGCTACCCACTCCAGTATTCTTGGGCTTCCCTTATGGCTCAGCTGGTAAAGAATCTGCCTGCAATGGGGGAGACTTGGGTTTGATCCTGGGTTCGATCTTCCCTGGGTTGGGAAGATCCCCTGGAGAAGGGAAAGGCTGCTGCTGCTGCTGCTGCTGCTAAGTCGCTTCAGTCGTGTCCGACTCTGTGCGACCCCATAGATGGCAGCCCACCAGGCTCCCCCGTCCCTGAGATTCTCCAGGCAAGAACACTGGAGTGGATTGCCATTTCCTTCCACTCCAGTATTCTGGCCTGGAGAATTCCATGAATTGTATAGCCCATGGAGTTGCAAAGAGCTGGACACAACTGAGCGACTTTGACTAACTAATCACATGAGCTCACCTTTGCATGCAAAATTAGAGATGCTGTAAGGTAGTTAGCATAAATTATTCTATCACTCAACCACAAAGCATCTTTCTTTTGGCAAAATATTTATGCTTTTTAAGTAACTTCCCTGCCCATGCATTTCTGCTGTCTCTAATGAAGGAAAATCTGAAGTGCTACTAGGGTAGTCCAGGCTGCTGCTTCTGCTGCTGCTGCTAAGTCCCTTCAGTCATGTCCAACTCTCTGCGACCCCATAGACGGCAGCCCACCAGGCTCCCCCGTCCCTGGGATTCTCCAGGCAATAACACTGGAGTGGGTTGCCATTTCCTTCTCCAATGCATGAAAGTGAAAAGTGAAAGTGAAGGCGCTCAGTAGTGTCTGACTCTTCGTGACCCCACGGACTGCAGCCCACCAGGCTCCTCCATACATGGGATTTTCCAGGCAAGAGTACTGGAGTGGAGTGCCATCGCCTTCTCTGAGTCCAGGCTACCATTTGTATTTTGCCAAAAAGACCCAGAGAACTGCTGCACCTTTCTTTTGTAAAATAAAATTACTGTCAAAACTACCTGCTGGAAGTTGTATCAGTTTTGCTTCTATAAAAATAGGTCAACACCCCCAGTGAGTATATATTAAGTGGAAAAATAAATGCTATCGATCATCTGTGTTCACCCTTTTCTACAATGTTGATTCCCCCATCCCATTTTCTTGCTTCCGTTAGAAACTGTTACAGGTGGTTTCTAAATATTTGCTACCGATCAGCAGTCATCCCAGAACAAAGATTTTATTCACTCATGTACTTATTTGTTTGTTCAACCATTTATTTATCGACTGTTAACTGAGCACCCCAACTACCTAGCACAACTGAAGGTGCCTCCAGTACATTAGTGAAAAGGATAATTAGCATTCTGGAGCTTACATCCTCTTGGGAGACAGTGAGATAATCGACAACAAACATGTGAGTTTGTTGAGAACAATACCGTATCCAGGAAGTTCATAAGCACTCAGGAAAGAGTAAAATACATAAATGAAAAGGAGAGCAAGTTTAAGGAGATGGAGGATTGGGGTGTGTATGTTTGGGAGGCAGGTTGCCACGTTAAATAGGGTCATCCAGATAGGCCCTGTTGAGAAAGTGAGATGGAGAGAGGTGGGTGAGTTAGCCAGTTATCTGCCTTAAAAACAGAGGCAGCAGCTACAGTAAAGGCCCCAGGCAGGAGCCTGGCATCTACCCAAGGAGGCGAGAGGTGAGAATGGCCGGGCAGAGAGAGAAAGAGGCAGAGCCTTGTAGAAAGGGAGGACGAAGGTGGGGGCAGGCATTACAGGACCCGGAGTAGCAATATGCTGGGTGCAACTTCCTGTTTAAAAAAGGACCTCCTTGTATCTGGTGGAGAATGGACAGCAGAGAGCGAGGTAGGTGTGGAAGCAGGGAGACCAAAGGATTTCTTAAAGTGACATCAGAAAATATTAAAAACCCTCTTGGTTTACATCAGACTCAAAAATAGAAAACCAAAGACAAGCACACCAGGACCTCCTGCTCAGTCCCTTTCTTGCAGAGAGAGCTTGCCCACCCTCTCATCACAGGCGGCAACATGCCTAGCACATGGCTTCTTCCACTTGCAAGAAGCATGAGACATAAGTTAACTTGGTTTTTCCCTTTGGGGACAGCACTGCTGTATCACACAAGACGAGTCATCAAGTCAAGGGGCACTGAGGCAGATACAAGGTTGGAACGTTCCAGAAGTAGTTCTGGACTGCATGGTGATGCAAGCAAAGAACAAAGGCAAGAACGGGGCCCTGCATTGGGCTCTACTCTCAATGCATCTAATTGATGTCATAGACACAGAGCTCCTATTGGATATTTACAGTGACGAGGCATAAAACCCCACACTGCACCTCACCTTCTCATTGTCTTTGAACTTTCTGATGCGGCTTAGATTTGTGTCAGTCTACTTGTTTCTTCTCCAAAATCTAGCATTAGGGATGTCATGGAGAGAAAGGGAGAGAGAGAGATTGATCACTGATACAAAAGAGGGTTTTGAAATCAAGACACAAGCCCTGTGGCAATAATAGTTTTAAAGAACTGACTATGTTAACAAGCACGCATGTGAGCTCAGTTGTGTCTCACCCTTTTATGACACCATGGACTATAGCCTGCTAGGCTCCTCTGTCCAAGGGATTCTCCAAACTAGAATACTGGAGTGGGTTGCCATTTCCTCCTCCGGGGGAACCTCCCAACCCAGAGATCAAATCCACATCTCTTGCATTTCCTATGTTGGCAGGCAGTATCTTTAACCACTGAGTCATCTGGGGAGCCCTATGTAAACATAAGCAAGGATTCTTAGGGCTCTCAATCATTTCAAAGGACTGAGAATGTAGGAGAACAGCTATTAGGAAAAAAATCCTAAGGGAGACTTCTGCCCTAGAAATAAGAGATCCCTAGGCCTCTGCTGAGCCAAGTAAAGCCATCAGAAAGTTTAAATGGGATGACAGGGAAATCCGTCATCACAGTTCAGGTCAGTTCTGTCGCTTAGTCATGTTCGACTCTTTGCGACCCCATGGACTGCAGCATGCCAGGCCTCCCTGTCCATCACCAACTGTCGGAGTTTACTCAAACTCATGTCCATTGAGTCGGTGATGCCACCCAACCATCTCATCCTCTGTCATTCCCTTTTCCTCCTGCCTTCAATCTTTCCCAGCATCAGGGTCTTTTCCAATAAGTCAGTTCTTTGCATCAGGTGGCCATAGTATTAGAATTTCAGCTTCAGCATCAGTCCTTCCAGTGAATATTCCATCATCACAAGAGACTAGGAACAACATTGGAAGGTCATTTAGCCAGAGGATGGCATATAGGTTGCAGACCTCATTGCCAGCTGGGAGGAACTGAGCTGTGAAGGACTCTAGGGCTACACCTGGTATCAGTTTAGAAATAGTACAATGAGGGCAAATGATGTCTGCTTGGGGCTAAGGAGGCAGGAATGGTGTGTGCCCAGACAACATATTTAATGTTCCTGACCAGCCTCTTGCCTCCATAACTGTCTACATTCAAATCATCTTAGATAGATGAGATGCTATTCTATTTTTGAAGAGGCTTGCAGAGGACAATATATAAACTTCTTTTAGAAATGCAAAGATAGTTACTTAGAATAAAATTCCCTTGTGTTATCTAAAGATTTGCTGCTTTAAAGTTCTTTTGTCTTGGCCTTGCTGGAAATTGGAGAAGTGCCATGTCCGAGGAACCTACTGCAGTGTCCTGGCCACAATCTGCGTGGAGACCTTGGACTCTCTCCCCTGCCTTCAACCATCGGCTCCTGCGATCTGGGGCTTCCTTCCCACAATGTGCTGTTCACCACCTTGGTCCCCCACCTGTTGACACAGGGGTCCCCTGAGAGAGTCTCAGGGAGGCGGTGGGTCACAGGGAATCTAGATTCTTGTCCTGGGTCTGCCACCAACTCCTTCTGAGACATTTTTTGCTTTATGTTTCAGAGTCTGATTTTTCTCATCTGTGAAATGAGGGGGACTTTAACCTGGGCACAAGGACCGGCCTGAGATTCTTGTGGATATGCTTGGGGCACAGTTCAGGGAAGGGGACTGGCATTTTTATCAGGTCCTCAAAAGGGGGCTGTAACCCCCAAACCCTTAAGAAGTAAGGAGCTTTCTAAAATTCTTTCCACATGAAACTTTTGTCTGTGAAGATCCCTTTTCATGTAACTGATAACTATATATATGCTCACAGCTGGAAGATGAGGCCCACAAGCACTCTTCAAATGGCAACTTCCGGTTCTTACAGAGCATGGACTCATATTAATATTAAATAGACCCATTTTAGTCACATCTGTGGAAGATGACTCAAGTAGACAAAAGTGTAACCTGCATAAGAAAGAGGAAGTACGGTTGTTAAAATGACCCTTGAGGGCATGAGAATTATGAAAAAGGAGACACTGGGACTTCCCTGGCGATCCAGTGGTTAAGACTCTGCAGTTCCTTTGCAGGGGACCTGGGTTTGATACCCGGTCGGGGAACTAAGATCCCACATGCTGTGTGGTGGTGGTGGAGGCAGTGCTAAAAAAATGAAAAAGGAGGCATTGTTCCAGAGGATTCTTTTGTCTTTCAATGGTTGTCATTCACAGGCAGTGCTCATGGGAGACACAGGAGAGGGTTCCCTGGGAGAGGCAACTCAGCTCTCTTCATCCTGAAGGTGGTCCAGCCGCCCGGCTCCAATCTAGGCTGCAGAATGCAGTAAGGACAGTTTAGCCACCTTGGCCATATGCTGTTGTCAACTAGATGAAATATGCCAGACTCATGGGAAAAGGCCTGGAAAGGTAATAAAATGACACTCTGGCGGGAGAAGGGACATAGAAGGGGGGATGGGGGGGCGTGTGCCTTAGGGTAACGGGGGATTTACCGGCTGGATTCATTTCCTACAGCTGATATGACAGATGTCCACAAGCTGGAAGGTTGAAAACACCAGGAATTTATTCTCTCACAGTTCTGGAGGCTAAAAGTCCACAATGGCAGTGTCATAGGGCGGTGCTCCCTCCAGAGTCTCTGGGGAAGGATCCTTCCTGCTTCTTCCAGTTTCCTGGGGGTCCTGGGTCTTCCTTGGCTTGCATTGCTCTGTCCTCTGCCTCTCTCATCATGTGGCCTTCTTCCCAAAGTGATCCCATGTCTTCTTTACTAACTGATCACATCTTCAAAGACCCTAATTCTAAATAAGATCACACCCTGAGGTCCTGGGTGAATGGGGGACATTATTCAACCCATGACGCTAGCACTGTCTGAAGTTCTTTTTTAAAAAATGAGTCTGTATCCGTGTTTTATTTAGCATATTGAAAAACAAAAGGAAACAACAACAACAAAGGGTGTTGTCAGAAGCCACACACACACACACACACACACACGCATGCATTTACTCCTTTATTCCGGCTGGATTGTAGTGGAGGTGGTTGATGGGAAGACAGAGAAATATACTAATAATAGCTAACACTTGTGGAGTGCTCATTATTTGCCAGACACTATCCTAAGTGCTTTGTTTGTTTATTGTTCTGTTTTAGAAGGATCCCTTTCATTAGTTTTGGAAATAAACATAAGATTAACCACCCCAGATTAAGTTAACAAATTTGGAGAAACAGGGGCAAACGGTGATAGTCAAAGTGTTAGTTGCTCAGTGGTATCCAACTCTTTGAGACCCCATGGACTGTAGCCCACCAGACACCTCTGTCCATGGGATTCTCCAGGCAAGAATACAGGAGTGCTTCCCATTTCCTGCTCCAGGGGATTTTCCTGACCCAGGGATTGAACTTGGGTTTCTTTAATTGCAGGAAATACTTAACGGACTGAGCCACAAGGGAAGCCCTGGGGGGCAAATGGTAGGTACCATAAACAACGGGATGAGTTCCTTATTTTCCTTTAAGTGCTGTCCTCCAGGACACACATTGGCCATGCTGCTGACCTTGAGCACATGGGTCAGCTGACCACTGCAGGACCCCAGCATGCTCTGAGGGCAGCATTTAAATTTGAATGTTTAAATTTAGCTATGAATCCACTCTTTCTCCTTTTTTAATAGGTAGCAAATTAAAACTTATCTCCTTGTGCAAGGAGTTCAGAACATATATCATGTAGCTGCAAGCACTCAATTTAGTTTTCCTGAGGTGGGCTGCGGGGAGGACAAGTTGCATTAATTTTTGGGGTCCAGTGAAAAATGAAAATGTGGGACCTCTTCTTTAAAAAATAAGGGATGAAGTGCTTTTTGTATACTGAATCACCTAATCTTCATAGCAATCTTAGGAAGTAGGTGATACTATCATTTCCATCTTACAGAAAATAAAAAAGAAAACTGAAGCATGGAAGACTTAAGTTCCTTATGTAAGCTCCCAGGGGAGACCCAGGATTGGAATCCAGACGGTGTGACTCAGTAGCTGTGCTCACAGCTGCCCTGTTGTCCTGTCTGTCTATGAGCAGACAGACATAGGAGACAGAGGTCTGACTAAAGCAGCCTATCACCACTTCCTAAACACAAAGAGACCTACATCCTCCCCTCCCCCCTCCAAATACAACAACAATAATAAATGAGCATGTCGTTTCCATGGTTAGATGAGTTTGGGACACTTCATCTGCAGAATCCATTGAACTGGATGTTGTCAGATAGTTAGAACAAATAAAGACTAGCATGAAAGTGTTAGTTGTTCCTTGCGACCCCAGGGACTATAGCCTGTCAGGCTCCTCTGTCAATGGAATTCTCCAGGCAAGAATTCTGGCCATTCCCTTCTCCAGGGGATCTTCCCAACCCAGGGTTCAAACCCAGGTGTCCTGCATTGCAGGTGGATTCTTTATTGTCTGAGCCACCAGAAAAGTCCAAGACTGAGTGATATACAGATGTGCATGAGCATCACCAACTGCCTTGCCAACCACACAGACCACAAGTGATTTCAACCAATCAGAGTGCAGCGTCACAATGGTCAAAGTAGCCACGTACCCAAGGGGGTTCAATTACAGTGGCTTCTAGCAAATTTTAGCTAAACCGCAGTTGCAGTTGACTTGTACATTACAAGCAACACACACTGAGCAAAGAAAACTGGAATTAGCAGGCATCTTTAAAATACCGGAGAAGAATGAGTGGAGTGCTTACATTCGAATGTCAGGTCCCCTACTGAGTCTTTTTTCTTATTTGAGCCTTACCTTCGCCAAATGCTATGACCTTCTGAATCATTGCTGGCCCCAGGGCTGGAAGGGTGACTGTTAATAAAGCAGTAGGTTATCTTTATGGTAAAAATGGCTACAGGCTTGTTCCTGTAAACCTGCTCCAGGGGTTCCCCCACTTCTGAAGTGGACTCTGCTCTGTGACTCTCTGCACATTCTGTAAGGACAAATCTACACTTCATCAACTACCTGAATGAATATTGGGGACATTTTCACCGGGGGAAGTTTGGTGTCTGTAACTTTCCAGGTAATTTCCCTCATCTGAATAACTTGAGTGAAAACAGGTCCAAGCACACAGCCTGACGCTCTGGGGGTGGTGTGACATCCTCGGGCTATACCAGCCCGGTTGTGTTCCAGGGTGTTTATACCCCTGAAGGCCAGATCAAGACCAAAGAAGCACATATTCCTGTCTCTTCCTGCTCTCGTGTAGGGCTGGGTCTGACTGACAAGAGCACCTAACAGATAGCCCAGTGCTGACTGCAGACACTAAATCATGGGTTCTGAAGTCACCCCACCACTGATCTTTAAATCTCAGCTCCATCACTTCCCAGTTGTAAGACCTTGGCATGGGCCTTGACTCGGGAGCCTTAGTTTCTTCATTTGTAAAATGGACATGTCGGTATGTCTTTATGTCTGTAGCCTACCGCTGAAGGCTGGTGTGAGAATTCATGGAGTCACTCCACAGAGCATGCTTTGCCTAGCACCTCATGCTTAGTCCCAGAAAACATTTGTCATCATTCCTGGGCATCAACAGTGGAATTCTGTGTGATCGCTTCACTTTTCAGGGGCTGAGTTGTGATGGCCACCTCAGTTAGCTGGGCTCAAGAGAGCTTCTTTGTGCTCAGTTCACCCCGTGTTGAACCATCACCTGTTCTGCAGGCATTTGGTGAAAAAAAAGAAAAGGTGGGGGGAGATGAGTGTTTTCGGAGACCCGCGTGTGCAATATCTGCATCTGAGCCCATCCAAACAGATGGCTGCTGGTAGGGTCCATAATCCTTTTGGGCAGCCCTACAAGCCATGCTGGGGTTTCTTTTCTGAAACCAGAGCAGGTTTCTCTCCCCACAGGAGCCCCATTCTTCCCCCCGAACCAGAAGGGAAGGTCCCCTTTCTCTTTTCAGCATCGGGCAAGAACAACGTTCCATTGACGACGTGAATGGAACGTTTCTTACCCGGGACGCTCTCCCTGCTGTAGACGCGGGGCCCTTTCCTCTGTCCCTTGGCTTCCAAAGACGATGACTCACGTTCTCTTTAGGCAGCCCAGGGGCCCTGATTCCAGTAAAAACTGACAAAGGGAGGGGGGCTGCTTGGTCTCAGGGTCTCTACACCAGGCTGTTTGACCTGTGGGTTTTTTTTTAATTAATTTTTATTGGCGTATAGTTGCTTTACAATGTGTTAGTTGCTACTGTATAGCAGAGTGAATCAGTTATACATACACAGATACTCTTTTATAGATTCTTTTCCCATTAAATCATCACAAAATATTGAGCAGAGTTTCCTGTGCTATATAGTAGGTCCTTATTAGTTATCCCTTTTATATATAGTAGTGTGGATATATCATCCCAATCTCCCAACTTATTCCCTTCCCTTTCCCCCTTGGTAACCATAGGTTTGTTTTCTACATCTGTGACTCTATTTCTGTTGTAAATACGTTCATTTGTACCGTATTTTTGGATTCCACTTATAAGCAGTATCACATGATATTTGTCCTGTGATTTCTGACAGGTGCACGTCCTAGAGCTTTCCCTGCCTCATGGACCTCCGGGCCTGCCCAAACATCCAGCAGCATCCTCTTCACACTATATTCCTTTACCTTGCTTCATTTAGAATTAGAACACTTAGCATCACCTGCTGCATTTCCATTATCATGGATACAGTCTGGTCTCTGTTGCATGGGACCACATCTTCCAGGAGAGTAGAGACTCTCTTTTTTATTGCTGAGTTCCCAGCATCCAGCACAATGCCTGGTACACAGTAGGTGCTCAAAAAATACTGCTTGAATGAACAAACAGATGGATGAATGCAAGCTGAAAGCCACTTCTGGTTTCCCTCTAACAGCCAGAAAGTGCCTTTCTGACAAATGGATGATTAGAATCTAGTTGAATTGTTCTGGGCTTCCAGCATGACCTGAGGTTAGATCAGTCAATGGACCGGCACGGTCCTTCTGTGGTCTGGCAAGCTAGGGACACCACGTTTAGCAGCTGGTCCCTGCTCTCCGAGCAGACACCATTCAGCTGGGTGCCTCAAGACAAAACTCGCAAAGGCCACAGTAAGATGAATCCAGGTAGAGAAGTACAGCTTTGATGGTGGTGGGGACTGCTTGGGGGCAGGTCTGCGGGGAGCAGGAGGCCAGGTGACCGAGTGCCTGTTCGCCCCACAGCATCGGCCCTTCAGGTGTGCGGTTTCCTGGCGCTCTTGTGCAGAGTGTACCCAGAAACCACGCTGATGTTTCCAGGAAGTACACACCAACTGCTTGTTCTCTGTAGGTTCTTTCCCTCTTCCCTTTCTATCTCACTGTTTCTTGCAAATTAAAAAGCAAGTCAGGAAGCAATGTTAAAAATAATCAAACCACAGCTAAGGGAAAGAGCTAGCAAAAGAAGAAAAGGGGAAAAAAAACCCACAAAAAACCAAGCTGAGTATTATTCCACAGTGCTTCACATCCAGGCCCCGAGACTGCTCATTCTGTGAGACCTTCGGGGGCCTGGGGGAGTTAATGGGCCCATGTGACTTGCCTCTGCCATTACTTAAATGGGCCATAAAGGTTAGCATTGGCTCCCTGGTCACAAACTGGAAAAAGTCACGCTCTGGGGAAGGAAGAATGCTAATAAAAAGAGAAAACCCACAGCTCCAGTTTCCTACCTTGGAAAGGCTCCTAACTTATCAGGTTAACTCCTCTCCATAAGCAAAATCAGCTCCAGGCATCAAGGGGTCCTGAGCAGAAGGAAGATCTGAAGACCCCAAGCATGAGAAGTGGGGTCCCCAATAACCCCAACTCACTAGCCTACCACGGGGGTGCCTTGAGGGAGGATTGGGAGAGTTTCTGAGAGGCTCTGTGCTTCAGGGTTTGAGGCTGGGCAGGGGGCAGTCAGGGGTCTGGGGGCTTGGAAAGAGAAGGAGATTCATTTCAGAGGGGGGTCATGGCCATTTCAAATTTTTCAAGGTTTCCAGTATATGAAAACAGATGTCAAAACAGGGCCACTGTGGCATATTTTTAAATACTTACACTCAACAGATTAGCCCTTTTAATATACAAGCAAACGAGCCAACTGTGTTATTCACAGGCTAAATCCAGGACTTATTAAAAGTAGGAATTCAGAGAGTGCTGTAGGTGGCAAAGATGCACACAGGCCGTGTGTGTCTCGGGCAACATCTTTCTATTCTGTCAGCGGATCTCGTTGACACTGCGGGCAACTCAGTGATGGATGCTGTCAATATTCTCTTGTCGCAGAACACAGGCTCTAAAACACTCAGGCTCACCAGTTGAGTATGCTGGCTTTGTTGCCCCATGGAGCATGGCATCTTAGTTCCCTAACTAGGGATTGGACTCGCGTTTCCTGTGTTGGAAGGAGGACTCTTAACCACCGGACTGCCAGAGAGGCCCCTGTCAATAGTCTAAATTTGAGTCTTTCACATAAAAGTGGGGGGACTCTCCTCTCCTCACTCAAGTACTTCCAGCGATCAAACCACGGCTGTTACATTTGCTACTGTTTGTCCTGCTTTGCTCTCAAGAAGACACGGATGGGCCTCCTCTCCGGGCCCTGCCTACAGGCCCCGAGGGTGGGGTGGCCAAGGATGAGTTGGCAGCCTGGTCGCTGGCTCCATGGGGCCTCTCCAAACACCAGGGTTTGTTCAGGACATTTTCTCTGAGTCACCCCTGGTGATAAGCACAGGCAGGAGCCTCTAAGCAAGTCAGGTTTTTAGATTCCTATCCTTGGAGGTTTGATTTCAGAATTTGCAAGTTCCGTAACAAACCTTTAGCAGCTTTGACAGAACTGTAGTCATTCTGGGAGCCAAAGCAGCAGAGACAACAATAAATAGAAGGCGGACCCAGAGGGAAGCTTTATTCTTTGATTGCATTTTTTCAACCAATATTTATTGAGCCGCTTCAAAGGGCTGTGCCCCATGCCAAGGGCCGCCGAAACAGTGGTGAGCAAACACAGACCTGGTCCTGATGAAGCCCACTGTGTAGTGGGGAGGGTTGGGGGGTAGTGGGGCTACCCGATCTGAAAAACATAAAGCCGCTGCAGTAGCAAGTGCTCTAAAGGAGAGGTGCATGCGTACTGCTAAGTTGCTTCAGTTGTGTCCAGCTCTTTGTGACCTTATGCACTTGTGTGGCCCTTGCGATAAACCTTGCGCTTGTGTGTGCTCAGTTGCTTCAGTCGTGTCTGACTCTTTGCGACTATGGCCCGCCAGGCTCCTCGGTCCATGAGGATCCACCAGGTAAGAATACTGGAGTGGGTTGCCATGCCTGCCTCCAGGGGATCTTCCTGACCGAGGGATCGAACCCACATCTCTTGCATCTCTTGTACTGCAGGCGGATTCTTTACCGCTGAGCCACCGGGGAAGCCCTGGAATGAACCTTTCTCTGCTCCAAACTCTGACTTTTTAGTTTGTTTGGCCTCACTGTGTGTTGGGTGAAAGAACTCGGGTTGGACCACAAGGCTTCTGGGTTTCTTAGGGTCTTTATCTTCCTAGCAATGGGAAGTCTCTGAAAGGCAGGGAGAGGAGACTGAGAATGCCAGAATCATTTTTGCATTGGGAAAGATCACTGGCTGCAGAGCTAACTTTTCTGAAGGTAACTTCTGTGCAAATCCAATAAGCAGGATCAGTATTCAGTTACTAGAAGTAGAAGCTGGCACCTTGCATCTGGATCTGGGTTTGAATTCAGCCTCATGCTTCATTTCTGGCCTTGGGTACGCCGGCACTTCACAGCCTCAGCTTCCTCATATATGAGATAGGGACAAAAATACCTCCTTTTGTTGTGATAGTCAAGACAAGTAAATAAATAGCCTTGCCTTATACACCACAAATTCTCCTTGGGATCTGAGAGAGTAGAAACCTACTTTGATATTATATGGGAGATTAAAAAAGCTAAAATTCAGCAGGTCATACGGACTTTGAGCTTCATTTGGAGAAAGCACTTTGGACGTCACCTGAACTCCACCTTCCTAAAGAATGACAGTCTGGAAATACCGACTCCTGATTCTTTAAACAACAACAACAACAACAACACAACAACACCACCACCACAACAACCACTTATTAAACTGTTTATACAAGGGGCTGCAGTCACGCCTTCTGATTTTGGCATTTATTAGATGTTAGACCATGGAGAGATGAACAATCAGAAAACATACAAACAAGTGAGCATTACAAATATAGAAACAAGGAAGCCACTGGCTGTGGGTTGAATGCATTTGTTAGTGATGAGTGAGAGATGGCTGGGTGTCACACTTGGTCACAGGGGGGCTGTGAAGCCTTCTGTCTTGGTCAGTCCAGGACTGGACATTTCAGTACTCTCCTCTCCTAGACAGCCAAGGATCCAGTTGCCTTGGCGTTCCAGCTGATGTTAAGTCAACAGTCTTGTCAAAAAGACTCCAAGTCAACTTTCTAAGGCTCCCCCTCACTCATGAAGAGACAACGTGAGCTCCAAGGAGGATGTGAAATATATCAAATACATTTAAAAATTCTTGAGTTTGTAATGACACGTTAAAAAACATTGCTCACCATTGCAAGGTGTTAGGAAACCAATATATTATTTTGAAAGTTTGTGAATAAACAGAAGGAATCAAACAGTCACCCTGCCTTTCTGACATGAACTGTGCTAAACAGTGGCTAAGGGCCAGTTTTTCTTTATAAAAAACATTTTCTTTCAGCTGATACGTGAAGAAGGAACAACAGAGTTAGACTGTTACCATTTTGTAAACTGTAACGGATTAATAAATCTAGACACTAATCATCAAGGGCTATCAATGTCAAAAAAGACAGAAAGATATTCCCCTCCTCCTCCTCCGCCCATTATGTACCTCCTGATGGAAGAACACAAAGATAAAATTTGGCCAAAATTAAAAAAAAAAAAAACTGAACTGGATACAAGTGAATTAGACCCAAGAATGCATTTCTTAGGAAACAGAGGATAGAGAAAAATGTTAAATGACATAGACAATGGTAAATGACATGACCATTAATTGAAAGGAAAAAAGGAGATAGTGGGGACTTCTTGTGGTCCAGTGGTTAAGACTCTAAGCCTTCACTGCAGGGGTCAAGGGTCCAATCAAAGGTCAGGAAAGTAGGATTCTGCATGGTGCAGCCAATAAAATAACATAAAATTAAAAAAAAAAAAAAAGGAGATGTAGGGGTAACCATAGACTAAAAGAGATTTTACAATATGAGACACATTACTCAATTGCGAGGTGGGGATTCAAATAAACTGTAAAAATTTTTTTTTAAACATTGATAATTGGAACTTTGAACTCTGATGGGATATATGAAGATTTTAAGGAATTATTAATTTTTTACATGTGCTGCTGGCATTGTAAAAGTGTTACTCCCTCAGTTGTGTCCCGCTTTTTTCAAGCCCATGGACTGTAGTCCACCAGGCTCCTCTGTCCATGGAATTCTCCAGGCAAGAATACTCGAGTGGGTAACCATTCCCATCTCCAGGGGAGCTTCCCAACCCATGGATGGAACCTGGGTCTCCTGCACTGCAGGTGGATTCTTCACTGTCTGAGTCACAAGTCGAGCCTAAGTTAAAAATTCATTGGCCAATCCAAAATCTGTCAATCCTTTTCTTTTACTATTAAACACATTATTATTACTAGTAATATGAAGTCTCATTTGGTCGACTTGTCCAGTCACTTTCACTGGAGATCTGGAGGCTAGCCTTGGCAATAGGAAACCTGGATTCTAATCTTACTTTCCTATTCACCGGATGAGGGACTCTGGACTCTCTGGGTCTTCCTGGATACTCCCTGGGGAAACGAGGGACAAGAATGATTTTTAACATCCTGCTGGCTGTGGATTCCTGGAGTGATTAAAAGATTTGAGTTCTGCAGTCTGACTGTCTGGGCCAACCCATGTATATCCAAGGGTAAATTTACTTAATCCTCTAGAGTGTTGGCTTCCCGATTGTAAGAACCATAAGGGATCTTGTGAAGATTAAGTGAGATACATAATGCACTCATTCCATAAATACTAAGCACCCAGCCTGCAGCTCTGGGAGGGGTAGGGGGTGGAGCAGAGAAGAAAACAGTGGGGTCCAGGTTATTTGGAGCCTTAAAGGGAGATCCCAGGGAAAACACAGTAAACACTAAAGAAGGAGTAGGATTTTATTTACTTTATAACAGTGGGTCAAAGGTGGGGGTCTCTGATAAGATTAAGGGAGTGAGCAGGGCTTGCTCTCCCTTAATCTCTTCTAGAGTAGCAGGAACAGGATTTTAAATAGCCAGAACTATGAAGAAAACACAGCACAGCCATTTCACTGCGGGTGATTTTCCTGAACGTGGAAATTTTCACGTGGAAATGTTGCAGATCCTCCGGGCTGCAATATTAAGTAGGTTGATTGGGCTTACAGAAGTTGC
Organism: Bos indicus; assembly: GCF_029378745.1. Taxonomy (NCBI): domain Eukaryota; kingdom Metazoa; phylum Chordata; class Mammalia; order Artiodactyla; family Bovidae; genus Bos; species Bos indicus. Next base: position 115,586,615 of record NC_091761.1, read on the forward strand.
CTGCAGTGGGCGCATGGATAACAGCCTCCCACATGTAGCAGTGGTTCTCAGCCAGGTGGATTTCACCTCCCTCTACCATGACTCCACATTTAGCAACCTCAGGGAATTTTCGGTTGCCACAGCAACACGGCATGGGGTGGGGAGGTCATTCTGGCATCTAGTGGGTCAAGGCCAGAGATGATGTTCAATATCCTACACGGCACAGGGCAGCCTCCACACCAAGAAATCATCTAGTCCAAAATGCCAACAGAGGCATAGCGGAGAAACCCTGCTATAGAGTGTACAGCCCCGGCAAGGGTTCCTGACTCAAGAGGGAGCTTACTGTGTTCTGGATCCAAATGGAAATCCCGTGTGGCTGAGTAGATTAGGATGAAGTGAGAGAGGCAACCTGGGCTAGACGGATGGAGAGCTGTTTAGGACACAGGGTGATGAACTCTGAATTATCCCCAAAGCATTGGGCAGCCCTTGAACCCCTTCAGGCAGGGGGAGGAAGGCAACCCAACTAATGCGCTTTGCCTGCAAGTGCGGCCGCAGTAACTCCTCCCGGCCAGCAGAGGGCGCGAGCCGACACTTGGCCTCCGGCCGCCCGGGGCGGGCCTCTTCTTGCCGTCCCCGCTTCCTCGTCTTTTCCCCTCAGGAGAAGTCGGGAAGGCGGCGGCGGCGGTTGTCCCACGACCGTCGGGCCGGTTCGCGTGGCCCGTCAGCCCTCGCTCCGCAGCGTGTCCGCCTCGCGCTCAGCCCGGTCGAGTCGAGCCGCAGCGGCCCGGGTCCGGCGCAGGCGGCGCGCGCTGACGGAGGGCGGCGGCCGCGGCCAGGGCGGCCGGTGGGACCGCAGGGTCCCCGGCGCAGCGCCGCCCGGCTCCCGGCCCTGCCGGCCTCCTCGCTCGGCGCCGCGGCCATGGCGGCCAGCGCGAAGCGGAAGCAGGAGGAGAAGCACTTGAAGATGCTGCGGGACATGACCGGCCTCCCGCACAACCGAAAGTGCTTCGACTGCGACCAGCGCGGCCCCACCTACGTGAACATGACGGTCGGCTCCTTCGTCTGTACCTCCTGCTCCGGCAGTCTGTGAGTGCGGGGCGGCCGGGCGGGCGGCCGGCCCTTCCTCGGGCGTGGGGAGCGGTTGGCCGCGCGCGGGGGGCCTCACGCGGCTCGGGACCATGGGCCGGGATGCGCTGGGCCCGCGAGGCCGGGGATGCGCTTTCGGTTTTCGCCGGGCGAGGGTCCAGGCCCGGCGCGGGGGTGGGTAGCCTTGGTGGCTGGGGTGTGGGCGGGGTCGGGGTCGGGAGAGGGCGCCCGGGGTGAGCATCTCTGGTCCCCGCGGAGCCGGCGCCTGCCCGCCTCCCTCGGGCCTCCGCTAGTCCGGGAGCGCAGACCCGATGGAGCTGCAGTGGGAGGACGGGAGGAGGCTGGGAGGGCCTCGCGGGTCCTTTGTGTGCCCCGCCTCTCGGCCGGGGCGCGGCGGTCCCTAGCGAGGCACCTGCTGGGTCCCCGGTAGAGGGGTGGTGGGTAAGGCTGGGGTGGGAGAGAGAGCAGGGACGCTTAGCATGTTTGTTTTTTTTTTCTCTTGGATCCAGAGTTCCTAGGACACTGAGAAAGCCAGCACTTAGAAATAGTAGCGGGGTTAAAATGTTTTGATGGCAGAGATGGGAATCCCAAGGGAAAAGTTGAGGGGAGGGGAGAGGGTCCGCGTTTAATTGCGGGAGAAGGAGCCAGAGAAAGCAGGCGTGAGATTGTGGGACTTCAGCTTTATGACCCAAAGAGAGCCTTGAAGAGTTGGGGTAAAGTTTTAAATGGAAGTAAGGGACTGACTAGGAGCTGTGTCATTGTCCATATGGTGGTGGTGTTATCTGTAAGATTTCCCCATCAATACCCAAGTGTCCTGTCGTGTACACAGAAACGAGAAGAGATGGAGGACAGTATTGTTTCAGGAAAAGGGAGACTGCCGTCTTGAATTACTGGAATGGTTTGCATTTGTTCCTCTTTTCTTCATTAAGCTGTTTTTTTTCTATTAAGATGTTTGTTGCTGAGATAGAAGGTTTTTCTTTTCTTTCTTTTTTTTTTTTTGAGAGTTTATAGTTGATTCTGGAACTAAGTTGTTTTTATACACTAAATTATCTTGTAGTAAGTTACCAACGAAGAGGTGATTACTAAATGGTCTTAAAACCTTTGTTATATCAAACATCTACTCAAATTCTTTCTCTCGTTCCATTCTTTGAAATCAATTATTTGGTCTCCCCCTTCCCCTCCAGAAACTTTGTAAGATTAATCTTGAGGCGAAGTGTATAATATGTGAGAAAACTTGATTTTTTTTTTTTTTTTTTGGAAAATGTAAGGCATGCCCAGTTATGTACGATTTTTCATCTTCCTAAGTTGGGCAAAGATGTCTCCCATGATGATTATTTCTTTAACATATTTATTGGGTGCCTACTAGGTTCTCTGTAAAGCCTTGGGGAGTGCTGATGAATAGAGCAAGGTCTTTTGTTCTCTTGGTGCTTACATTCTTGTTGGGGAGATGGTAACATAGTAAGTAATCAAGTGAGAAAAATGTCAGGGGCAAGAGTGCACTGAAATAGTAAGATAGGAGGAGAGACCTTCTCTGAGAAGTCACTTTTAGATTGTAGGATCAAGAAAGCACTCTGAGAAGTTGATAATTAGTGATGTTGTTGAATTACAACAGAATCCTAGAGCTGGGTAGTGCTTAGGAGATAGTCTGGTTCATTCTTTACATTTACAAATAAAAACTGTGGGCAACTTTGGTTTTAAAACAATGAAGGCTGTAGTCCAGTTTGTTTTGAGGGTGGTACTTGACTTTTTGCATAGTAAGTAGGCTGTGTTTTTACTTAACACAAGGTCCTTTAACACATTTAAAGTATTTGATTTGAAAAAATGTCCAGTCTCATCACTTCATGGCAAATAAATTGGGAAAAACAGGAAACAGTGGCAGATTTTATTTTTTTGGACTCCAAAATCACTGCGGACAGTGACTGCAGCCATAAAATTAAAAGATGCTTGCTCCTTGGAGGAAAAGCTGTGACAAACCTAGACGGCGTATAAAAAAGCAGAGACATCTCTTTGCAGACCAAGGTCCGTATAGTCAAAGCTGTGGTTTTCCCAGTAGTCATTTAGGCATGTGAGAGTTAGACCATAAAGAATTGATGCTTTATGAAGCATTGATGAAGACTTGATGCTTTCAAATTGTGGTGCTGGAGAAGACTCTTGAGAACCCCTTGGACAGCAGGGAGATCAAACTAGTCCATCCTAAAGGATATCAACCCTGAATATTTATTGGAAGGACTGTTGCTGAAGCCCTAATAACTTTGGCCACCTGATGCGAAGAGCCAACTCATTGGAAAAGACCCTGATGCTGGGAAAGATTGAGGGCCGCAGGAGAAGGGGGGCAACAGAGAATGTGAGATTGGATGGTGTCATCGACTCAATGGACATGAGTTTGAGCAAACTCTAGGAGAGAGTGAAGGACAGGGAAGCCTGGTGTGCTGCAGTCCACAGGATCACAGAGTCAGACGTGACTTAGGGACTGAACAACAGCAATGTATATATTTACTCTTCTTAATTTCTGACTTTTCTGTGTATCTGTTTATAAGTATGAATTTATTGCCACAAATGTGTAATATGAAGAATTATTTACAAGTTTCTTCCTAGAGTGTTTGCATTTCAGAAACATTATATATGAGAGGCTATCTCATACATGCCAGTTGTTCACTTTAATGGAATTTAATGTGTAACAGATAGGACTCTGTATCTATTTAGTTGTAAGTCTACAAATATTTATTGCTTGGCCTGTTTCGTGTACTATGGGAGGCACTGGTCCTGTTGGGATCCCACTGTATTTCAGGTGCTTACATTCTCAGTATGGAAACAGTTACAATATATTGTAATTTCATTTCTTTGAATGAGCTATCCACGAAATATGTAAATGAATAGGGAAAGCTTCACAGAAGACTTAATGGCTGAGCAAAGACCTTTAAAGATAAGAGCCACATGGCAGTGGCTTTATGTAGTGAAAAAACAAATACTAATGCTTATGAACTGGATAAAGTTGGTTTTGAATCCTGGCTCCACTTATTAGCTGTGTAGTATTGAGAATGTCATTCAGCCTCTATGAGTGTGAATTTTCTCACATTTGAAAGGCAAGGATGAGGTTTACCTTATGCATTTTGGATGTAGGTTAGTTTTCAATATTAGAGATATTGTATGTCTGACATCTCACATGACTCTTGGGATATATATTAATAATAGCTGCCCAGTAGGTGAGAAGCATTATTAACGAAGGGGACAGGACATTCCATGAGTAGGGAACAATGTATGAAAGATGATAAAATGAGAAGCACCCTTATAAAAAAATTTATCGATTTGGATTCTTTAGATTTAACTCAGTGTGACTGAAGTTGGTTTAAGAATATGAGGGGAATGTATTGTTTGTCTTAAAATGAAACTTTATGCTCTGATTTAATGATGTTGCCTAGATTTCCCTCATTCAAAGACGGCTGCTCCCAGCTGCCTTAATTTATATTACTGTTACAACTCTTCCAGAAATTCTGCAATTCATTCTGGATTGGGTTAGGTCATATGATTGCATAGAACCAGTACCCTCATTGGATACGTTGTACGATGATACTATTGGAATAACAAAGATCCCAAATAGAATTCCCAAATCAGAAATGTGGGATCCTTGTGGAGGAAAGACTGGATCCCTGATGAAATGTCTACTCAGAAATTCTGGAAGAACAATAATTCCTGAGGATTTTTTCTTTGAAAAGCAATAATATAGGAAAATACTTAAAGAATAATAGCTATTGAGTTTAATGATAATTATGTCTTTGATATTTAGATGACATGCTGTAATTGAAAGAATATTTATTATGAAGTTAGATTTTAACTCTACCACTAGCTTTGTGACTTGAAAGTGAAAGTTGCTCAGTTGTGTCCAACTCTTTGCAACCCCATGGAGTGACTATACAGTCCATGCAATTCTCCAGGTCAGAATACTGGAGTGGGTAGCCTTGCCCTTCTCCAGGGGATCTTCCCAACCCAGGGATTGAACCCAGGTGTCCTGCATTGCAGGTGGATTCTTTACCAGCTGAGCCACAAGGGAAGCCCAAGAATACTGAAGTGGATAGCCTATCCCTTCTCCAGCGTGTCTTTCTGACCCAAGAATTGAACTGGGGTCTCCTGCATTGCAGGTGGATTCTTTACCAACTGAGCTATCAGGAAAGCCCAGCTTTGTGACTTAGGGCAAAGTATTAAGCAAAGGTAAAGTATTGAGCAAGACCACTGTGTGTGGGTTGGCCTGGATCCATCCCCTCAGCTTCTTTATTTGTGAGAAGAGGATGATAAAATATGCCTTAAGTTTGTTCAAAGGATTAAATGGTACACTTCATTGAATATTAATTGAGCATATATTATTTTTGAGCATGGGGCTAAGCAGGGAATATACATACATGAATTGAGGCATGTTAGCTGCCTTTCAGAAACCTTGATGTGCCTAGAAAATGCTGATACATAATAAATCGTATCTGCTGTTATAAGTTAAATAAACAGGGTGACAATATACAGCCTTGACAAACTCCTTTTCCTATTTGGAACCAGTCTGTTGTTCCATGTCCAGTTCTAACTGTTGCTTCCTGACCTGCATACAGATTTCTCAAGAGGCAGATCAGGTGGTCTGGTATTCCCATCTCTTTCAGAATTTTCCACAGTTTATTGTGATCCACACAGTCAAAGGCTTTGGCATAGTCAATAAAGCAGAAATAGATGTTTTTCTGGAACTCTTGCTTTTTCCATGATCCAGCGGATGTTGGCAATTTGATCTCTGGTTCCTCTGCCTTTTCTAAAACCAGCTTGAATATCAGGAAGTTCACAGTTCACGTATTGCTGAAGCCTGTCTTGGAGAATTTTGAGCATTACTTTACTAGCGTGTGAGATGAGTGCAACTGTGTGGTAGTTTGAGCATTCTTTGGCATTGCCTTTCTTTGGGATTGGAATGAAAACTGACTGACTACGGTTTTTCCTGTGGTCATGTATGGATGTGAGAGTTGGACTGTGAAGAAGACTGAGCGCTGAAGAATTGATGCTTTTGAACTGTGGTGTTGGAGAAGACTCTTGAGAGTCCCTTGGACTGCAAGGAGATCCAGCCAGTCCATTCTAAAGGAGACCAGCCCTGGGATTTCTTTGGAAGGACTGATGCTAAAGCTGAAACTCCAGTACTTTGGCCACCTCATGCGCAGAGTTGACTCATTGGAAAAGACTCTGCTGCTGGGAGGGATGGGGGGCAGGAGGAGAAGGGGACGACAGAGGATGAGATGGTTGGATGGCATCACTGACTCGATGGACGAGTCTGAGTGAACTCTGGGAGTTGGTGATGGACAGGGAGGCCTGGCGTGCTGCGATTCATGGGGTCGCAGAGTCAGACACGACTGAGTGACTGATCTGATCTGATCTGCTATTATGAATTTTAAGATAGTCAAATGCCTTTTTATTATTTAGCAGTATCTTTGTTAAGTAAATTGAACAAGTATCTTGTTAATATTACTAGACTCAGAGCTGATCTTTTATTTCCTGTTTTTTTTTTTTTTTTTTTCAGATGATTGCACTCTGTGCTTGTATGATGCTTATTTAAAATATGTAAATGAATTAAGATTGTGAAACTTTAAAATAGACTTCAGATTTAGGTATATTAAACTGTCACTGAGGTAGAAAGGGGGTGTTCTAACAGATTGACTTGTCATTCTTGCTGCTTCTATCTATGGAACTATTCAGACTTATAAATGGCATTCCATTATAGCCAGCATAAAATATCGCCTTCATGTTAACGAACTTATAGTTGATGAAAAGACTAGGTTTAGACCAAATTATTTATTTTGTGGAGATTGTTAGCATTAATTAATTGGTAAATAATATAAGAATTGTTCTATACTTAAAAAATGATTCATTTAGTTTGCAGAGAGAGTTTAGATAAAAATAAAAAATAACATTTGAGAAACATCTAGTCCAGCTGCTTAATACCAGCCCTTTTATGTAGACAGTGCATTTAAACTTGGATTTCACAGGTAGATAAATGTAAACAGATAGTAACCTACACTCAGTTTTGTGTGCATTTTGAGTCTTAAGATGAATCTTTATTAATAAGAATTTTTACTTTAAAATTAAAGTTGGGCAATTGAAAAGAGGCATTTGTTTTTATATATTCACTAGCATTTGAGTAGATTGAATCAAATACCCTTTTGGACCTCTGTGTATAATATTCAGAACCTCATGGATGTCACAAGTGGCAGTTTACATCTTTGATTCCCTTTTCACTTTTTTTGGTACACTAGCAGTACTCTTGCCTGAAAAATCCCATGGACCGAGGAGCCTGGTGGGCTGCAGTCCATGGGGTCACTAAGAGTCGGACACCACTGAGTGACTTCCCTTTCACTTTTCACTTTCCTGCATTGGAGAAGGAAATGGCAACCCACTCCAGTGTTCTTGCCTGGGGAATCCCAGGGACGGCGGAGCCTGGTGGGCTGCCGTCTGTGGGGTTGCACAGAGTCGGACATGACTGAAGTGACTTAGCAGCAGCGGCAGCATGGGTACATTCAGTGAAAATATTTTGACAGTGTAGTACAATTTCAGTTTAAGTGGGAAAGCTATTTTGATAACTTTTTCAATTGTGAAGGGCAGAGGTTTTTTTTAAGTAAATATTCATTAAGTCCAGGCACTAGTACATGTATCCAGGGGATACAAAAATTAAAATATTTAAATGAAAAATAAGATAATAATTACAAGCTACAATTACTAGGTAGTCTTGTGTCAGGCGTTATTCTAGTAACCGTCATAAAGAAAAGTAGTGTAATCCTTAACAACTTTAAATTGTAAAGTTAGCTTACACTCTAATGCTTATTGTAAATTGTTGTGAATTCTTATTTGGGGGATTTAAATGGTGGATTTTACTTCATTGGATATTAAAGGGCAGGACAGGCAGTTTATTAATGTATTGTGTATTTTTGTGTTTTATAGTTATGTCATGCTTTTCTTTAAATTGTAGTTTTAGCCAGCTTCAAATGTCTGCTCTTTGAATTTCTTCAAAAACTAATGTCATGTGTTGTGAGTGTGATGGGTTATGGTGCGATTGGTTCTGATATTGATTCTTTTGAATTTGGCACATCAGTCCTGTCCGGAATTAATTACTTTGCTATTTTTTGTGTTTGAACTGTAATTAAAACCCCTCATACCATGTGTTCAGGATTGATAGTGGTTAGATTTATCCAAAAAGGCAGTGAAAAAAAACAGTGATAGTCATTAGGTTTATCAAAAAAGACAGTCATTAAAAAACATACACACAGATAAAATTTAGGTTTTTGAATTTTAGCATATAATTGTTAATTTGCCAGAGCGTTATGTAACACCTAGGACTTTTCTTTGAATATGGTTCCGCTGATGAGATTTTCGTCCCCTTGATACAATTTAGACTCACTTTGTGTTATAAAAGATTTTTATAATTTTAAGCTACTTTTAAAGCGGTTTGAGTGCTGAATTGTTCTAGATCTCTTCAGTTTAGATGTTTTACATTTCTTGTCTACAGTTGAGTAACAGCTTTTCATAGTGACTATTTGGTGGAGTTTTTAAAATACTTCATTTTCGTGGAAACAGTTCTTACTCAAGTGATTGTTTTATATAATGTTTAGTTAAACTATATATCTATCAAATAGAGCTTCCCTGTTGGACCAACCACCTGCCAATGCAGGAGATTCAGATTCTTTATCTGGGTGGGAAGATCTGGAGAAGGAAATGGCAACCCACTCCATATATTCTTGCCTGAGAAATCAGTGCACAGGAGCCTGGCAGAAGAGCCTGGACAGAAGGTCCATGGGTTCTCAGAGTTGGAGATGACTTAGCAACTGAACAACAACAAAAACCTGCCAAATACTATACCAAGTAAATATGATTTAGTAGTATATGAAACGACTCTAGATAAGCATAAAACTCAGTTGAAAGGAGCAAGAGATAGGACCTTCTAGCATGAATGTTCATTGTGGAATAGGCGTTTGCTATAGGTTTTTTAGCAGGAAAGATAAACGTGGATTATTCAGCAAACTGATCGAGAGAGACTCTTCTTAACTGTTGTGAGCACCTCCTGTCTTGGTGTCCTTTGGAACCCAAGGGATGGTGACATCATTTGACCTTAACTTGCTACCACGCATTTTTATATTGTTTGTCTGTGTTCTTCTTTCATTTGTCTGTGAATTTGGTTCAGTGTGCTTGTAAGCACTTTGACCTTTAATCAGTGGTTGTATCATTTATCTAATTAAATTTATATTAAAATTTTAAATATTAGTGAGTTGTTTTACAAATAAAAAGAACTAAAACATTCTTTTAAGGAACTTGCTGACCTCTGGACCTCAATTTAAATATTTTGCCTCTTTAGAAACTTCTGTGTCTAGTTTCAGTACAGTCTTTGGAAAATAAGCAAATACCCAAAGTGATAATTTTCTGTCTTTTCTGTACAACATGTATAATGCTTACATTCTTAAGAAGCTTCTGTGGAGATATTCAGTACTAGGTGCCATTAGCTTGTTTTTTCCCCCACTCAGTTATGCATTTCCCAGTCCACCTGATCAAATCAATCGTTGTCTAGGATTGATACACCTTGGATTCCTCTAATGTATATAAAAAAGATAAATGGTTCATAACTTTGGGTACTTTGTTTAATAGGTTCCTCCAGACATCCTTTTCAGCCTCACTCATGAGAGCTGTTACCCTAAAAACACCTGCTTGGACATGATTAGAATGAAATTTATTAACTTAGAGTAGAGGAGGGGTGGGAACCTTATTTGAATTGTTCTATATATGGGGAATGAATTTTTTTTGTTTTGTTTTGTTTTTAAGTTAGAATGTGTTTTTCCAAAGACTCCTGCGTAAGACATGGTCTCCTTTTGATTGGTATCATAACTGTCTTTTACAGGGAAGGAAGTCGTAATTACTCTTTGCTTTTATTCTAGTTACTTAGCTTAAGAGATGAATTAACAAACTGGAGCATGGTGTAAGAAAATTGGTTAGGATGATAAGGAGGTTTGAAATTCTGAATGAGCGGAATAGCTCCAGGGACCAGAAGTATATTAGCTTAAAAAAGAAAAAACTAGGGAGTGGGGTTACGGAGCTGTACATGTGGTCACTATCTTTGAGTAATTTAAGGCCTTTATGCAGAAGAGCTTCCCTGATATCTCAGGTGGTAAAGAATCTGCCTGCAATGCAGGAGATCCTGGTTTGATTCCTGGGTTGGGAATATCCGCTGGAGAAAGGATAGGCTACCCACTCCAATATTCTTGGGCTTCTGTTGTGACTCAGCTGATAAAGAATCCTCCTGCAATTCCAGACACCTGGGTTCTATCCCTGGGTTGGAAAGATCCCCTGGAGAAGGGAAAAGCTGCCTACTCCAGTATTCTAACTTGGAGAATTCCATGGACTGAATAGTCCATGGGGTTGCAAAGAGCTGGACAGGGCTGAGCCACTTTCACTTTTTGTGCAGAAAAGGTAATAGGTTTTATTCTGTAGTTCAGTTCAGTCACTCAATCATATCTGACTGTCTGCGACCCCATGAACCGCAGCACACCAGGCCTCCCTGTCCATGACCAACTCCTGGAGTTTACTCAAACTCATGTCTGTTGAGTCAGTGATGCCATCCAACCATTCTCACCCTCTGTCGTCCCCTTCTCCTCCTGCTCTCAATGTTTCCCAGCGTCAGGAGCTTTTTAAATGAGTCAGCTCTTCACATCAGGTGGCCAAAGTATTGGAGTTTCAGCTTCAACATCAGTCCTTCCAAAGAACACCCAGGACTGATCTCCTTTAGGATGGACTGGTTGGATCTCCTTGCAGTCCAAGGGACTCTCAAGAATCTTCTCCAACACCACAGTTCAAAAGCATCAATTCTTCAGCGCTCAGCTTTCTTTACAGTCCAACTGTCACATCCATACGTTACCACTGGGAAAACCATAGCCTTGACTAGACAGACCTTTGTTGCCAAAGTAATGTCTCTGCTTTTTAATATGCTGTCTAGGTTCTGTAGAGGGAGATAGAAGACCAGGTATGGAAGTCATAGTGAAACATACATGTTTAGGAAAAGAAGAGGGATTTTTCTTGTAGTGTCAGATTCCAAAAATTTTTATTCTTGCCCCATTTTTGTGTTAAATTTTGCAAGATCTTTGATGGGGAAAGTAAGAAAGTCAGCAGAACTAATAATGTGGGAAGATGGGAAAACTTCCTCATTTCTCTCTTCAAGCTTTTATCTCTTAATGAATCTTGTTGGCTCTGACTTGGAGCATTTGTGTTCAGAGGTACTTCTATAAAGAAATTGCTGATGTCTAGTAGAGTCTTGATATTTTTGAAATACGAGAAATTTGAAATTTAAAAAAATTCCTCATATTTTCTAGAAATGGTTTTTCTTCAGTTAAAGAATACAGTGTGTTTATATGTCAAATTTCATTTTGAAGGGAAAGAACCATTTATTTTCCATATTTTCTGTTTACTTTTTAATTTAATTTTAATTTAAAAAATACTTGCACATAGTTTAAAAAGGCTTATAATGAGCAACAGCAGTCACTTCTTCCCTTTCCCCATTTCTGTTTATCATGGACAGTCTGTTCCCTTCTCTTTTTGCCTTTGTATTTCTAACTAACAGGCTTATAGCTTTTTTTTCAACTTTGGCTTCTCTGCTCTGGAAGAGTGAAGATAAGGCTTTGGCCCTCTTAACACTCCTCTCACTTTGCATGTGTACTCTGCATCTACTTCAATAGACTATCACAGTTTTGGTTAAATCACTATTAAGTATTTACCTTATTGCATTATGTGCATACTGTCTCAACTAAATCATACAGTTTGTTACTATTATGTATATACTGTCTCAGCTAAGTCCTACAGTATGTTACTGTTATGTACATACTGTCTCTGCTGCTGCTGCTAAGTCACTTCAGTCGTGTCCGACTCTGTGTGACCCCATAGATGGCAGCCCACCAGGCTCCGCCATCGCTGGGTTTCTCCAGGCAAGAACACTGGAGTGGGTTGCCATTTCCTTCTCCAAAGCAGGAAAGTGAAAAGTGAAAGGGAAGTCGCTCAGTCGTGTCCGACCTTCGAGACCCCATGGACTGCAGCCCACCTGGCTCCTCCGTCCATGGGATTTTCCAGATAAGAGTACTGGAGTGGGGTGCCATTGGCTTCTCCTACATACTGTCTCAGCTAAGTCCTATAATATGTTAGTACTACATTTTCTTTCTTATATAGACTTTTCTCTCTGAAGTTTATAATTGTCTAGGTTTCTTCATTTGCTTTGTTTTCCATGTGGATTTCATTAATATTTCCTCACATAAAATTATCTCTGGCTGCGATATGTACCTTTTTTATAGTATGATCAGGTGTGTCAGATGCTGGGTGCTTCTGTCATTTTGATCTGGAAATAATGTGCTCTAGAGCAACTTCACTTTCACTTTTCACTTTCATGCATTGGAGAAGGAAATGGCAAGCCACTCCCGTGTTCTTGCCTGGAGAATCCCAGGGATGGGGGAGCCTCGTGGGCTGCCGTCTATGGGGTCGCACAGAGTCAGACACAACTGAAGCGACTTAGCAGCAGCAGCAGGCCTGCTGTGCAGCTGTTATCTTTGGACTTTCTTCTTCTACCTTAGTTCTGGAAATTCCCATCATGCCTAACCTGTGTTGAAACCTCTTTTTCCAGGATCCCCACATTTCCATTAGCCTCTTGATTAAAGGTTAATGGGAGATCATTTTTGATATCTGCATTGCTGAAAATGTCTTATTTTGCCCTCATGTTAAAATTAATACTTTGTCTATATTCACAAGGTGAAAAAACCCTTGCAGTTTTTAAGACATTGCTTCATTGTCTTTAAACCTTCAGTATTGCTGTTGAGAAGTTTGATGCTATTCTTACTAGTCATTCTCTGTGCCCCATTTTCCACTCCCTCTTTGGGAGTATATATGATCTTTCTATCCATGCTTTTTTTCTAGTTCATAGATTTTTTTTCTCCAGTCTTTTTGGTGAATAAAAAAAGTCTGACTGTCATTCTGAGTGCCAGGTTGAGGGAGGGGACTGGGGACATAGAATCTATTGTTGTTCAGTGTGTAGTCTCAGATAAGTCTCCAGGTTTTGGCATAATACCCAGTAGCAGTCCTCAGCTGTGCCACAGTGTATTAGGTATAGGCTCTCCAGATTAAATAAGCAGTTAGAAAGCATAACTGACTCAATGGGCATGAAATTTGAGCAAACTCTGAGAGATAGGGGAGGATGGAGGAACCTGGTGTGCTGCAGACTACGGGGTCGCAAAGAGTCAGACACGATTTGGCGACTGAACTACAACCACCACCACTGCAGATTAAATTTTCCTACCTAGCATTTGGTATGTGTGTGTGCTCAGTTGCTTCAGTCGTGTCTGACTCTTTGAAATCTTATAAACTGTAGCTTGCCAGGCTCCTCTGTCCATAGGATTCTTCAGGCAAGAATCCTGGAGTGGGTTGCCATTCCCTTCTCCAGGGGATCTTCCTGACCCAGGGATCAAACCTGGATCTCCTGCATTGCAGGCAGATTCTTATCAGCTGAGCCACTGGGGAGCAGTCTTTTGGAAGTAGGGAAATTGGAAATCTAATTTTGAGCCTGCATAAATCCCCCAACTTGTGGCTTGATTGCTTTTGTGACTCTTAGGGATTCTGTGGTGGGAGTCATCTTCTAGTTGGCTTCTCCCACCTCTACAGGAGCTTCGTTTTAGCTTTCTTTACTCTGCATAGTTGGTTACTGCTGGTATTGTATTTTCTGTATGCCTTTGGGTTCCCTCCTTGTTCTCTATTCCTCTCTTTGTGGAAGAATGACTTTTTATTCCTTTGCTATCTTTTCAGTAGGGTTTAGAGAGGTAGTAAAGACATTCTTGGGTTTTGTCCACTGTTAACAGGAATGCATTAGTTAGGTTTAAATTGTTACCCGAGTATTATTTTTTTAGGTTCTTGCCCTAAATGTTACAAGGACCTTTCAGTGTAGTGTTGCTGGCTTTTAAAAATAAAAACTCCAAATAGAAATTATGGTTTGCACCATGGGGGGGGGTGTGTGTGTGTATTTTAAAGTTGAGTTCTGGATAAACTAATATCTGGACTATCTAATATATACAGATCTTGGTATTAAAAATCTATAGATTTTTGGTAACTTGTTAAAGGCATCTTCTATTTGTTGTAGATTTTAAATGTATAATTTATATAATACAGAACATTTATATACAATATTTTTATTCCATAAGATTGGGATAGATTTAAATGTCAAATTGGCGTTCTTAACTTAATGCCAACGTTAGCAAACCACTTAAATTTCCACAGCCTAATGAAATATTTGAACCAGCTTTTCCTCCAGCAGGAGAAAAGCAGTGAATAAAACTAGCTAAATGAGCTTTCTTACTTATTCATCCAGCACACATTGTTTGTTGAGTTGAACAAATGGCTATTTGCAAGATTGTTTGAGGCATAGTTAAGAGTAACATACTGGTGGACATATGGAATGAGTCACACCATCTGGTTGCAGTCATACCTGGGTGGTGGTCCTTAAAACTGAAACTCCTGGGGATCTGCATATGACTTAATTATGCTGCAAAAACATATTGGGCTCTACCAGTAGATGACTTTGAAACTTCTTGAAGCCAATTAAGTGGCAAACATGCTTTCAAAACATCAATACTGCTGTTATTAAATAGTCACTATTAATTTTTTTTTTTTTTTTTGCACTAAACTGGAGACTTAAAATGTGTATTTTAGGATCCAGAATGGGTGGTACTTCAGTATTGGCACTGTAAAAATGATGTGGTTTATTTGTGTAACGCTTTGATCCAATAGTTATGACTAATGTCATTACAGTAAAGTGTTTTATAAACACTGGATTCACATGATAGCTAGACTTGGCTTAGCAAAAAACGGGGAAATGGCACCAGCTTTCAGGAGTGTATCCTGAAAATAACTAGATAAATGAATAATTCAGTTTTGGTTACTTGAGGATTTCATTCATTTAAATAAATAATCAGATTTGGTAGATGGAGAAGGAAAGGTGGTCTGCCAATGAAAAATTTTAGTTTGTGTGAAAATTGTGGTTACTGTAGATAGTAACATGGACTCTTAAGTTGGCGTACATTAAAAGCAACTTTTTTGTTGTGTAGTTCTGGGAGTCTTAACATCTGTATAGATGCATGTAACTACCACCACAAGCAGAACATGAAATGGTGTGTGCATGCCCAGTTGTGACCCTATGGACTGTAGCCCACCAGATTCCTCTGTCTGTGGGATTCTCCAGGAAAGAATACTAGGGTGGGCTGCCATGTCCTCTTCCAGGGGATCTTCCTGACTCAGGGATCAAACCTACGTCTCTTACGTCTCCTGTATTGGGAGGCAGATTCTTTACCACTAGCACCACCCAAATAGTTGCTGGGCACATTGCAAATTCCAATTTTGCTTTTTTGAGCTTCGTGGAATTGTTTTTGATCTGCAGTTGGTTGAGTACCTGGATGTAGAACCCAGGGACACAGAAGGCCAACTATATGTTTCTTTAGTGAAGATCTCCTGGGGCTAAACTTCAGTTTTTAATCTGAAATTGTTATTTTGTCTTACACTTCAAAGATATTTTTGCTGGATTCACAAATGTTAATTTTTAGTTTTTTAAAAACTTCCTAAAGACAATATTGCACTGTTTTCTGGTTTTCAGTGAGAAGAAGTCTTTTCAGTTAGATTTCACTTCCTTTCTTTTCTTTCTGATGGATTTTAAGATGTTCTATTTATCTTTGAAGTTTTACCCAAATGTTTCTAAGTATAAATTTTATTTGTGCTGATTTTCATAAGCTGTGCTTCCTATATTTGTAGATGCATGACTTTCATTGGATTGTAAAAATCTCAGCTATTATTAGCTCTTTAATATTGCTTGTCCTTCATTCTTTGAATTCTTTCTTGCAAAAGCAAGAATACTGATTACACCTTGTAATAGTGTCCCCCACTCTTTTTTTTTCTTTTTTTTATCCTTGTCTTTTCTATCTCCTTATGCATCTGTGCTGCCTTCTGGGCTATTTCTTCTGTTTTCTCATTCCCCAAATCTCTCTTCTGGTATGTTTAATTTGCCCTTTAACTAATTTGTTAAATTTTTGATTTCCACATTGATAAATTTTCATTTTTATAAGTTCTGACTTTTAGATTTACCAGTTTATTCTGATAATTTCATATTTCCTGTTCATTTTTATTCCACCATTTAACATTTCCTATATGCTATGTTTACTTTATATTTTGTATTTGATAAATCCAGTAACTAAAGTCATTGGAAGAGGGGGCATACATCTGTGTTCTACTGTCTCAAGCTCAGTAATGATTTGCTCTTATGTAATGATTTTTATTGTAGTCTCATCTTTTATTGAACTTAATATTTCCAAATCCTCATAGCATAATTTGTAAATTATAAATGCATTTTTCTTGAGAGGATTTGCATATTCTACTGCTGGGATCTAGGTATATTGCCACCCTGAAGCTTCTTAATTCTTCATCCAAAGTCTTGGGTTTAATAGGGATAGCTCAGGATTACCTCTCACATTGTCTTAGCTATTGTTATATTTGCCTTCTGAGCAATACTGAATTTTTTGTATAACGTAGGCCACTCTTCTAGTTTCAGTTCACTTTTACTTTTTATCTTTGTTTTTTTTCTCTTGTAAAGGGGGAGTCCTTTGAGATTTATTAGAAGTGTTAACAACTAGGATTTTTCTAGAAATATTGGCAATTAGGGTTTTTCTTCTATTTTTTTAGTAGTCTATAAAGTTATCATATTTTAGCAGAGGAAACTTTTCAAAAATGTCTGCCATACTGTTGTAAATAGAAATTAATGAGATTAGATATGCAAAGTGCATGCCAGTCTAGGAACTTTAGGATATTAATTTCCTTCTGTCTTATTAAGTTTTTTTTCACCTCTTAATTTGTATAAATGTACTTAATATCATATTTTTGTGTGTGTGTGGACACTTGGCTTAATCTTTTAAGGATTTCTATTTTTTGTTATGCTGGAAATAGTAAATTTATGTGAAAATTGAAATTATTGTTATATATGAGGTGACTGAAGAAGGAAATGGCAACCCATTTCAATATTCTTGCCTGGGAAATTCCATAGACAGAGGAGCCTGGCAGGCTACAGTCTGTGGGGTTGCAAAGGAGTCGGACATGACTCAGTGACTAAAACAACAGCAACAACATATGAATGGTGAATGTGTGGAATGCTTTGTAGACGATTGAACCTAGGTATAATTTATATCTCAGTAGTGATCCAAAGAAACTACTTCTTTCTTCACTTGGTGATTAACATATTTAGTATATTTAGAGTAGTGGTTCTTGAGTAGTACTCTGCACTTCCACCCCCTGCACCCTCAGGGGACATTTGGCACTATCTTGAAACATTTTTCATTATTCTTACTGGGTTGGGGGCCAGTAGGACTGGCCAGTTTTATTGCCACTTAGGACTTCCCTGGTGGCTCAGCAGTAAAGAGTCCCCCTGCCAATGCAGGAGATGCAAGTTCTGTCCCTGGGTCCGGAAGATCCCCTGGAGTAAGAAATGGCAACCCACTCCAGTATTCTTGCCTGGGAAATCCCATGGACAGAGGAGCCTGTTGGGCTACAATCCATAGTGTCAAAGAGAGTCAGCTATAACTTAGCAACTAAACAATAACAACACTGTCACTTAACCATTTCCCCTTTGATAATGAAGTATTTTTTTGACTTTATTTTAACTTTATATTGAAGTAAATTAATAATGTGATAGTTTCTGGTATACAGCAAGTGATTCAGTTATACATATGCATGTATCTATTCTTTTTCAAATTCTCTTCCCATTTCAGTTCAGTTCAGTCTCTTAGTCATGTCCGACTCTTTGCAACCCATGAACTGCAGCACGCCAGGCCTCCCTGTCCATCACTAACTCACGGAGCCCATGTCCATCGAGTTGGTGATGCCATCCAACCATCTCATCCTCTGTCCTCCCCTTCCCCTCCTTCCTTCAGTCTTTCCCAGCATCAGGGTCTTTTCCAGTGAGTCAGCTCTTCACATCAGGTGGCCAAAGTACTGGAGTTTAAGCTTCAAAATCAGTCCTTCCAATGAACACCCAGGACTGATCTCCTTTAGGATGGACTGGTTGGATCTCCCTGCAGTCCAAGGGAGTCTCAAGAGTCTTCTCCAGCACCACAGTTCAGAAGCTTCCCATTTAGGTTGTCACATAATACTGAGGAGAGCTTCCTGCACTGTACAGCAGCACTATGTTGGTTATCCACTTTAAATGTAGCAGTGTGTACCTGTCAGTCCCACACTCCCTAACTCTCCCTCCCACCCACCCTTCCCCTTGGTCAGCATAGGTTTTTCTCTAAATTTGTGAGTCTAATTCTGTTTTGTAAATAGGTTCATTTGTATCATTTCTGTTTAGATTCTGTATAGACTCCATGTATACATGATACCATATGATCTTCCTCTGTCTGACTTACTTCACCCAGTGTGACAATCTCTAGTTCCATCCATGTTGCTGCAAATGACATTATTCTTTTCAGTGGCTGAGTAAAATGTTGTCTTATATATGTATGCCACATCATCTTCATCCATTCCTCAGTTGATGAGCGTTTAGGTTGCTTCCAGGTCTTGGCTATTGTAAACAGCGCTGCAGTGAACACTGGGGTGCATGTATCCTTGCAGACCATATTTTTCTATCCTGATAGATACCCAAGAGTGGGATTAAAGGGTTATATGGTAGTTCTATATTTAGATTTTTAAGGGTCCTCCATACTGTTCTCCACAGTAGCTATACCAATTTACATTCCCACCAACAGTGTAGGAGGGTTCCTTTCTGTCCACAACATCTCCAGCATTTGTCATTTGTGGATTTGTTTGATGATAACCATTTTGACTGGTGTGAGGTGATATCTCATTGTAGTTTTGATTTGTATTTCTCTAATAATCAGCAGTGTCAACATCTATTCATCTATGTCTTGGTCATCTGTGTGTTCTCTTTGGAGAAATTTCTATTTAAGTCTACCTTTTTTGATTGGGTTGTTTGTTTTGATGATATTAAGCCGCTGTATTCTAACAAGATGGTGGAGTAGAAGGACACGTGCCGGGGACCAGCCCCGGCTGATCCAGGGTATTCGAAGCGGGGATGGCGTCGGCGAGGATCAGGAAACAACTGCTTAATTAAACGTTAATTAAGGATATAAAGAGTAATAGAATGAGGATAGCTCAGTGAGGAAATTCAGTGGAGAAAAGAGGCTGAGTAATTCAGCCAGAAGGTAAGAGAAAGAACGACATGGTGAGACCAAGTTTCGGTGAACAAGGCCCGCACTTTATTTTTCAAAGTAGTTTTTATACCTTAAGTTATGCACAGAGGATAATGGGGGAAGGGGTAGAGTCTTGCAGCAAACCAGGCTTTCTTCCTGCAAACTTATCATATGCAAAAGCTTAGGTGATTTGCATCATCTTCTGGCCCGGAGGCCTGTTAACATTTTAAGACCTTTTCTTCAGAAAACTTATTTTTCTCTAAAGGTGATTGGTCAGGAGCCACCCTCCAAAAGCATTAGATAAAGTTGCATTCCTACAGAGCAAAGGTGTGGTGGGCTACAACAAGAAAAAGAATTAACTCAAGGGTCCCAGGTTACAAACATTAAAGCTACTACTTACACCAATTATATTAATCAATACACTGCCAGGGACACAGCAGGTAAGGGATATGGAAACTTAGCAGCAAACATTGGCCCAACAAGTGAAAATCCCTTCACCAATACAATTTCTAATCAATCTTTTAACTACTCAAAAGAATCTGTGTTTAGACAGTTTAGAACATCTCCTGCCTCTCACAGTTGGGAGGCTCTGAACAATCACATGTGGCCGGAAAAACCTATTCAGGCAGGCTAGAGGATTTCCAAAGGAGTTTGTAGGTTAAACACTGTCACACCCAGGAATTATTAACTGGAGCTGTAAGCTAACTTTTTTCAGAGAGGTAGTGGGGGACAGCCCCCCGTAAAGTCAGAGGTGTAGGTGAAAGCACAAAGCAGAAAGTAGGCAGACTCTGGTTTTGGGGGTATATGCTCGAGAATTTCCAGGGGGACTCCTGAAGCTCGATCCCGCCTTTGCGTATGCCGAGCCTCCTTCCTCATGACCTTTGTCATGGGCGGAGTTCCTCACGCTGGCTACCGGCAGTGATAGAATTTCCAGTTGAGCTATTCCAGATCCTGAAAAGTGCTGCACTCAATATGCAATATGCACTCAATATGCAATATGCCGGCTCCCGGCATCTCCCCCTTTTTTATTTCTTAAAACAGCCAGATGCAGCTCAGTCGCGAGCTTTTGAATGTTCTGCCGAAGAATCCTGACAATACAAGGAAGAATGATTATGAGAAGCACAACTAGAACTAAAGATATTAGACAGAATGTTTTTTCCAGAAGTAAAGTTAGAGAAGGTGTGAAATAAGTCATTAGCTGCTCCAGCGGTGGTAAAATCCAGTCGAGAGTGTTCCAGGGTCTGTATTTGATTATGAAATTTCCCTAAGTCCAGGCCAGTGTCAGAGCTGTTCCAAACACCTGAGATACGATTTTTGATTTTTTCCCATTCATAATTTGTCTCGTTTACCTTTAAAGATGTCACGCATATCCACCGTTAATCAGCGTGGCAAGACAGAGCCATTTTCACTTTTAAAGCCTGTAACTCAGTCCCAATATGCATTATTGCCTCTTCTAAGGCGTCTACTCTCATCTCCAATTTTCTATCTATAACTTCCTGTGTTGCTAGAGTTAAAGAAACATTTTTAGACATGGTATCAACATATTGGGCAGTATGCACTTGTTGAGTCAATGATATTGCTGCCGCAGTAACAGAAGTAATTGCTGCTATTAAAGCTGATATTCCTAAAATAAGTAAAGCCCACAAATCGTCGTGATCACATTAAATCTTGTAGTTGTTGTAACATAGCAAGACTATAGTTATATCAATAAGTGGTTACATCATAAGATAAGGTGGACATTGTAACACTACCAAAGAGCAAACATTATATTGAGGGTTTAAACAAAATGAGAGCATGCATTGTTCACAAGTCACTACATTGGGTCCACCAGTGAAAGTCACATGTACATTAAGTTTTCCAGAACCATTGGTAAAGAGAAAAACATAAGGAGAGGGTAGACAAGCCAAAACAGAATAAGTAGAATTATTTTCTGGTTGGAGTTCGCGCTGCAGCAGCCCCATCGGTCATGCCAGGATCTCAATGTTTATATTGCCTCCCCTTCTGGCGGGCTTCTCTTTTGTGATCGAAGCAATGGGGGAACTGGATGTCTGGGGGTCTGCAACATGGCGAATCAACCTGTCTTGGATCTAAATTGGAGAATCTGCATCCTGTGGAAAAATACAAGCACATCCTCGACCGCTAGTTAATAATGGGTCAGGACCCTTCCATTGTCCTGAGAGGAGGTCCTTCCATTTGACTAATGGTTTTGCATTTAATTGCTCCAGGCATCAATGACGAAGCGTTGCAGTAGTTCCAGCCAGATCAGTATTTAGAATATTTATTATGAAAAGAGCATGTTGCAAGATTTGATGGGGAGAACTATACTTAAACTCCCCTTCTTTTAGTTTTTGAATTTGGATTTTTAATGTTTGATGCGCTCTTTCAACAATGGTCTGTCCCTGGGGATTATAAGGGATGACAGTATTATGTTTAATTTGAAACTTTATACAAAATTCTTGAAAAGACTTAGACGCAGGAGCATTGTCAGTTTTCAGAGCTTTTAGCAGGCTCAAATATGAAAAACAAGTAAAGAGATGTTGTATTACATCTTTAATTGCTTCCCCTGTATGAGCAGTTGCAATAATAACATGAGAAAAGGTGTCTACAGTTAAAGAACAAAGGACAGTTTTCCAAATGAAGAGACATGAGTTACATCCATTTGCCAGAGTACGTTAGGTTTGAGACCGCGAGTATTAACTCCCATAGGTAGACTATTATAAACAGTGGGGCAATATAAGCAAGAACACACAATCTCTTGAGCAGCCTCTCTGGGAATTTGGAATTGATATCTTAAGGCAGTAGCATATTGACGATAAAGTAAGTGAGAGGCTCTGGCCTCCTCAATCACAGTAGCCACTGTATTTCAGGTTAACAAGTCAGCCAAATCATTAAAGGCATTTTAAGGGCCGGGCAATCTGGAATGAGCCCGAATGTGTCCAATGAAAAATATTTTATTTCTTTTCCAAATTTGTTGCTGTAATTTAGTTAACAAATGAAATATGGTAGTTTTATTTTCAGGCAAAACCGCAGTTTCAATGTGTGGAAACAACCTGACAATATACTGAGAATCAGAATAAAGGTTAAATTCCTCATCTGCAAACATAGCAAAAGCCTCTATGACTGCTGTTATTTCAGCTCTTTGAGCTGAAATTTCCCGTGTTTCTAAAACTTTTTGGTGATTTTTAGTAACTATGGAGGCTTTACCGTTTGCTGACCCATCAGTAAAAACTATTTGAGCATTTGGAATAGGAGATTGTTTACATCTGACAGAAAAAATAACTGGATGTCTGGATATAAAATTCAGCAAAACATGCGAGGGTAAATGATGCAAAAATTTTGACCAAAATAGTTTCCTATAGCAATCTGCCAATTTTCAAACATTAGAAGAGCATCAAGTTGTTCCTTATTATATGGAATTACAATTTCTGATGGCTCTTTACCAAATAATTCAATGTTCCGCTTTTTTCATTTAATATCAAAGTAGCTGTCAATCCTGGATAAGAAGCCACTACTTTTTTAGTTTGAGCGGAAAGATGGACCCACTCTAGGGGGCCATTTTGCTATAAAACCAATTTTTTGTCTGGCCACCCCAATTACACCTATGGGGGTTTTATGGCAAAGGAATTATCAAGCAGTTGTCAATTTAATTTTTAAAATTTACATTTTAACAATATAAATTTAGAGATATGTTAATTTAGGTCTAATGTTCAGTTTAGGTCTCCGTATAAATTTAAATAATAAATGTATAACCTCCTTATCTCATTTTAGTATACAGATATAGCTAAATGTAAAATGTATTCATATATGGCAACAAGTATAAACTTATTGACATACAATATATATAAATCAATATACTTGAATTAATCTTATAATTAATATATCAATTCATACATATTACAGCAATACAACACACACACAGCCAATACCAACCAACACAAACCAATGTACTGTAATAATACATGTCACACATATATAATTATACAGCATACAGAACATATATCATCACAGCACATCAATCCATACCAATTAATATCAGCCACACACATTATATTACTGCAATATACATTTAATTATACAGTATATATATAATACATATATTGATTTATATACAAATTAAGTAAGTATAGATCTATAAATAGAATTAGGTATACCTTTATTATATTTTATTTATACCCATATCTAATTAGGCAAACTGTAATTAGGCAAATATATTTATATTATGTATTTATAACAATATATAAAGTATTGTTAATTGTACCACCTGTTGATAACTAAGAAATTGAGAAAACCCTTCTCTGAGTATCTCCTATTTGAGACAGCACGTCCCTCCCCCATAGGGTAAAGGGGAGCGTAGGAACTACATACGGTTGGAAAGTTCCACAGGTATCTTCAAACTGCCAATCTAACATTTTTGAACTTTTAACTACTGTGGGGGCTTGAGGGCAAATGAAACAAAATTTGACCCCTGAAATCTATCAGGGCAACTTGCCAATTATCACTATTTTATAAAAGACTTGCAGTTGATCCTTATTGAGTGAAATTATTATATTTGCTACTTCTTTTCTAAAAAGTTCCACACTCTTTTTTTCCTCCTTTTATAATTAATTGTGCCACCAAGCGGGGATAAGATAAAACTATATTTCTTGGGGTCACTGGTAGATGGAACCAATAGGCCTTTTTGTCACAATCACCCTGTAGGTGTGTTTTATGGCAAGAATAATTTAATTTCATCTTTTGGTAATATTAATCCTAATTAACTGATCATTTAAAGTCTCATCTACTTTAACAAGAGCCAACTCTGTCTCATTAGTCAACTTAGAACTGGAATTAGGGTCGCTTTTTAAGCAATTAAACAAAGGCTTTAAATCTGCAGTAGTCAGTTTTAAATGTGGGCATATCCAATTAATGTCCCCTAATAATTTTTGGAAATCATTTAAAGTTAGTAAACAATCTCTCCGCAGCTTCAAAGGGGCATTATCAGTTTTTTAAAACTTTTGGCCGACCTAAATATGAGAAGTAAGTAAAGAGGTGTTGCACAACATGTTTATAAGCTTTTCCAGTTATCGTTTTGTAACCTAAATCTGATCTATAGCTTTTTAGATGACAAGCAACCATCTAATCTTTGCTTGAATACTTCCAACAACAGGAAACTCACTACTCTTCAAGGTTTTAAACTCTCCCTCACCTTTTTCTCTACAGCATTCCCACCCCGCATACCAGTTTTTCTAATCTCAACTCATTTTCAGTAGTATGTGTTGGCCAGGAGCTGGGTCAGTCTTTCCCAGCAATGTTAAGAGACGTCTGTTCCTGTGTCTAATAGCCCTGACATTTTATTTTCTTGAATTAAAAGATCTTTTAAAGGCCTTGGAGCTGTAATTTCCTGCACCCAAAAAGCTAGATAACTAAATCTAAATGCTCTGTGGCTCTTAGCTTGAGAAGTCAAGGTTTTTCTTGTCTGATAGTAAGGTAAAAGCAAAAACTGTGTTATTCTTTGACCTTTATTAATTTGCACAGTTTTGGTAGGCAGCGAGATCAAAACTTTTAATTTCTCCAATATAATCTGAATCTACTACACCATACACCACCCAAATTCCTTGAAAAGAAAGCGAGCTATACCCTAGCACAAGTCCTACAATGCCCTCAGGCAGGGGGCCAGCCACTCCCATTGGAATCGGAGCAACCGCAAGTCCGGGGTTAAAATTGTTGCTAAATCCCCTTACCGGTCCGCTTTTTTCTTAGCCTGGGTGAGACCCCCCCTGAGGGGGTTTTCTCCAAAGAGCGTGCTCTGCATATTGTGCACGCAGTCTGTTTTAAAATCTCCACTGTTCAAAAAACTTTTTATCTTCCTCAGGCTTAGGCAACACTTTGAGAGGCTTTGGGGGCAAAGTGGGGAACTCTTGGGCCCTGGAAGGCGCAAACGGAGGCGGCGGCGATCGCCTTAAATCAGAAAGTGGTGGATACTTTTTTTTTTTTAAGGTTTGCGCAGGGGGGGTGGGGGGGAGGGGGAGCTCGCCAGGGCACCTGATCACAGCGTCTCTTACAGTCTCTCTCTTCCTCTCTTCCTGCTTTTCTCACTTTTCTCTCCCCCTTCCTTTTTCGCTACCCTTCTCTTTCCTTCGTTTCTTTCCCTTTACCCTCTTCTCTTCCCTAATCTTTTTTTTTTTCTTTCTCCCTATCTTTTTCTCTGTTATCTCCTTTTTTAACTTCCTTTCTCTATCTTGCTGCGTTCCCTGATTCCTTCCTTCTCCGTTCCTCTCCTTTTCACTCTTTAGCTCTTTCTCTATCTTTAGATCTTTCTTTATTTTCTTTCCTTTTTTCTTTTTCACTTTTTTTGTTTTTGTTTTTCTTTTTTTGCTTGGGTGAGGCCCCCCTGAGGGGGTTTTCTGCAAGGAGTAGGCTCTGTATATTGTGTATTTTTTAAAAGCTCCTTTGTTTAAGAGAAATCTTTTTTATCTTTTTCAGCTTTAGGCAATGCTCTGGGAGACTTTGGATGTAAACTGGGGAATTTTTAGGCCCTGGGAGGTGCAAGCGGAGGTGGAGTAGTCGCCTTAAATCAGAAATTGTTGGATAAATTTTAAAGGTTTGTGTAGAGGGGGAGGGGGCTCGCCAGGGCGCCCGGCCGCAGCGTCCTGTAAGCCCTCTCCTTCCTCCGGAGGTAGAGCACAGTCTCCCTCCTTTTCTTCATCAATGGCAGAAAATATGATCTGCGCAGAAGGTGGAGACCCACTACCATCCACCGCTATAGCCTCTCCCATAGACTATCCCACAGCCTCATGACGAGGGTCCAGAACATTTTTAATCATATTTATAGGATACGTTTTTAGTTGTTTTTTTTACCTTCACCCAAGTATCTAAATTAACAGTAGCCTCTTTAACAGTTTCAAGATTACTTGTATAAAGAGTTGCCATTCTTAGTTTCGTGTTACCCATGTCAGAAAATTAAGTATAATAGAAGATAAAGCTTTTAGCTTTTAAAAGATCAGGCTCTTCTTTGGCCTTTTAACTTCAGAAACCGTTTTCTCTCTCTAAGTCTAACTCTTTTAACACTTTCAACACTTCCCACTCCTCTCGCCCTGTCTATCCTACAGGGGGGTCCGCGGCACCCTTGAGTGGGGTCCTAGCCGTCCCGAACACTGGAAGAACAATAGGGCTGATAACCCAGATTGTTCCGGGGGAGGAACAGTAAGCTGATGGCCCAAACTGTTCCAAGGGAGGAGCAGTAGGGCTGGTCACCCAAACTGCTCCGTGGGGGAACAAGAGGGCTGGTCACCCAGTTGTTCCGAGAACGGGGAGCAATAGGGCTGATGGCTCTGATTGCTTTGGGGAGCTTACCTTCGAAAGTCCCTGTTCGGGCGCCACCTGCCGGGGACCAGCCCCGGCTGATCCAGGGTATTCGAAGCGGGGATGGCGTCGGCGAGGATCAGGAAACAACTGCTTAATTAAACGTTAATTAAGGATATAAAGAGTAATAGAATGAGGATAGCTCAGTGAGGAAATTCAGTGGAGAAAAGAGGCTGAGTAATTCAGCCAGAAGGTAAGAGAAAGAACGACATGGTGAGACCAAGTTTCGGTGAACAAGGCCCGCACTTTATTTTTCAAAGTAGTTTTTATACCTTAAGTTATGCACAGAGGATAATGGGGGAAGGGGTAGAGTCTTGCAGCAAACCAGGCTTTCTTCCTGCAAACTTATCATATGCAAAAGCTTAGGTGATTTGCATCATCTTCTGGCCCGGAGGCCTGTTAACATTTTAAGACCTTTTCTTCAGAAAACTTATTTTTCTCTAAAGGTGATTGGTCAGGAGCCACCCTCCAAAAGCATTAGATAAAGTTGCATTCCTACAGAGCAAAGGTGTGGTGGGCTACAACAAGAAAAAGAATTAACTCAAGGGTCCCAGGTTACAAACATTAAAGCTACTACTTACACCAATTATATTAATCAATACACTGCCAGGGACACAGCAGGTAAGGGATATGGAAACTTAGCAGCAAACATTGGCCCAACAAGTGAAAATCCCTTCACCAATACAATTTCTAATCAATCTTTTAACTACTCAAAAGAATCTGTGTTTAGACAGTTTAGAACATCTCCTGCCTCTCACAGTTGGGAGGCTCTGAACAATCACATGTGGCCGGAAAAACCTATTCAGGCAGGCTAGAGGATTTCCAAAGGAGTTTGTAGGTTAAACACTGTCACACCCAGGAATTATTAACTGGAGCTGTAAGCTAACTTTTTTCAGAGAGGTAGTGGGGGACAGCCCCCCGTAAAGTCAGAGGTGTAGGTGAAAGCACAAAGCAGAAAGTAGGCAGACTCTGGTTTTGGGGGTATATGCTCGAGAATTTCCAGGGGGACTCCTGAAGCTCGATCCCGCCTTTGCGTATGCCGAGCCTCCTTCCTCATGACCTTTGTCATGGGCGGAGTTCCTCACGCTGGCTACCGGCAGTGATAGAATTTCCAGTTGAGCTATTCCAGATCCTGAAAAGTGCTGCACTCAATATGCAATATGCACTCAATATGCAATATGCCGGCTCCCGGCAGACACGGGCTCATCTTCTCTTGCAAGAACTCCAAAATTGCAACTTGCTGCTGAATAACCGTTGACAGGAGAATGTTGGATTGCACCAAAAAAAGATACCCCACATCCAAAGGGCAAAGGAGAAGCCCCAACAAGATGGTAGGAGGGGTGAAATCACATTTAGAACCAAACCCCATACCCACCAGAGACGTTCGCAGGGCACAAACAAAACCTTGTGCACACCAGGACCCAGACCCTACACAGACTGAACCAGACCTGCCCATGAATGTTTGAGTGTCTCCTGTGGAGGCACGGGTCAGCAGTGGCCTGCCACAGGGACTGGGGCTCAGGCTGCAGCAGACCTGGGTCACGCAGCGTGTGACATTAAGCCATCTTGGAGGAAGGTGCTATTAGCCCCGCCACAGAGCCACCGAGCAGACAACCCACAAACTGCAGAACAGTTATACCAAGGAAATTCTCACACTGTTAAGAAGGTTCTGGGACCCACAACAGATTTCCCAACCTGGGAATTCATCAAAGGGACTGAGGACCCTTGGGGAATTTGACTTTGGAGGCCAGTGGGATTTGATGACAGAACTTGCACAGGACTGGGGAAACAGACTCTTGGAGGACACAGACAAAACCTTGTGCACTTGAGGAGCCAGGAGAAAGGAACAGCAGTGTCCCCAGAAGAGACTGAACCAGACTTGTTTGTGAGTGTCCATGAGTCTCCTACGGAGGCATGGGTCGACAGTGGCCTGCTGCGTGATCAGGGACTCTGAATATAACAGTACATGCACAAGTCCTTTTGAAGAACTGAGTCTGAGTGAACTCCAGGAGTTGGTGATGGACAGGGAGGCCTGGCGTGCTGCGATTCATGGGGTCGCAAAGAGTAGGACACGACTGACTGAACTGAACTGAACTGAACTGAACCAAACTGATCACATGGACCACAGCCTTGTCTGACTCAGTGAAACTATGAGCCATGCCTTGTTAGGGCCACCCAAGATGCACGGGTCATGGTGGAGAGTTCTGACAAAACACGGTCCACTGGAGAAGGGAATGTCAAACCACTTCAGTATTCTTGCCTTGAGAACCCCATGAATAGTATGAAAAGGCAAAAAGATAGGACACTGAAAGATGAACTCCCCAGGTCGGTAGATGCCCCATATGCTACTGGAAAAGAGTGGAGAAATAACTCCAGAAAGAATGAAGGGATGGAGCCAAAGTGAAAACAACACCCAGTTGTGGATGTGACTGGTGATGGAAGTAAAGTCTGATGCTATAAAGAACAATATTGCATAGGAACCTGGAATGTTCATGAATCAAGGTCCATAATCAAGGAAAATTGGAAGTGGTCAAACAGGAGATGACAAGAGTGAACATCAACAGTTTAGGAATCAGTGAACTAAAATAGACTGGAATGAATGAGTTTAATTCAGATGACCATTATATATACTACTGTAGGCAAGAATCCCTTAGAAGAAATGGACTAGCCCTCCTCATCAACAAAAGTAGTACTTGGATGCAATCTCAAAAATGACAGTGATCTCATTTGGTTTCTCTTCTGTTCTATTCCATTAAATATCACACTAATCCAAGTCTGTGCCCCAGCCATTAATGCCAAAGAAGCTGAAGTTGAACGGTTCTATGATGACCTATAAGACCTTCTTGAACTAACACCAAAAAAAGATGTCCTTTTCATCATATGGACTGGAATGCAAAAAGTAGGAAGTCAAGAGGTACCTGGAATAACAGGCAAGTTTGGCCTTGGAGTACAAAATGAAGCAGGGCAAAGGCTAGCAGAGTTTTGCCACGAGAACTCACTGGTCATAGCAAACCCCTTTTCCAACAACACAAGAGATGACTCTACCCATGGCCATCACCAGATGGTCAATACCAAAGTCAGGTTGATTATATTCTTTGTAGCCGAAGATGGAGAAGCTCTATACAGTCAGCAAAAACAAGACTGGGAGCTGACTGTGGCTCATGTCATGAACCCCTTATTGCCGGATTCAGACTTAAATTGGAGAAAGTGGGGAAAACCACTAGACCATTCAGGTATGACCTAAATGAAATCCCTTACAGTGTAAGTGACAAATAGTTTCAAGGGATTAGATCTGGTAGAGTGCCTGAAGAATTATGAACTGAGGTTCCTGACATTGTACAGAAGGCGATGATTAAGACCATCCTCAAGAATGGAGAAGGCAATGGCACCCCACTCCAGTACTCTTGCCTGGAAAATCCCATGGACGGAGGAGCCTGGTAGGCTGCAGTCCATGGGATCGCTAAGAGTCGGACACGACTGAGCGACTTCACTTTGACTTTTCACTTTCATGCATTGGAGGAGGAAATGGCAACCCACTCCAGTGTTCTTACCTGGAGAATCCCATGGACAGAGGAGCCTGGTGGGCTGCCGTGTATGGGGTCGCATAGAGTCGGACACAACTGAAGCGACTTAGCAGCAGTAGCAGCAAGAAAACAAAGTGCAAAAAAGGCAAAATGGTTGTCTGAGGAGGCCTTACAAATAGCTGAGAAAAGAAGAGAAGCTAAAGGCAGAGAAGAGGAAAGATAAACCGTTGTGAAAGCAGAGTTCCAAAGACTAGCAAGGAGAGATCGGAAAGCTTTCCTCAGTGATCAGTGCAAAGAAATAGAGGAAAACACATGCGAAGATGGACACAATAAAGGACAGAAACTGTATGGACCTAACAGAAGCAGAAGATATTTAAGAAGAGGTGGCAAGACTCCAAAGAAGAGCTATACAAAAAGAAGATCTTAATGACCCAGTTAACCATGTTGGTGTGATCACTCACCTTGATCCAGACATCCTGGAGTAGGAAGTCAAGTGGGCCTTAGAAGGTATCACTATGAACAAAGCTGTTTCCCCATCTATTTGCCATGAAGTGATGGGACCAGATGCTATGATATTAGTTTTCTGAATGTTGAGTTTAAGCCAACTTTTTCACTCTCCTCTTTCACTTTCATCAAGAGGCTCTTTAGTTCTTCTTTACTTTCTGCCATAAGGGTGGTGTCATCTGCATATCTGAGGTTACTGATATTTCTCCCAGCAGTCTTGATTCCAGCTTGTGCTTTCTCCAGCCCAGAGTTTCTCATGATGTACTCTACACACACGTTAAATAAGCAGGGTGATAATATACAGCCTCAAAGTTTTACTAGGATGAAATGGCTGTGTCTCAATTTCTTACTGTGCAATCTTCATTTCTATATTTCATGACTTACCAAGAGCTGAAAGAAAAATAATTTATTAGTTTAAGACTTAAAGCAAAACAACAAAACCCAACTGTTGTTTCTCCACCTTGAAATGTGAAGCAGATAAAGTGCAACTTGATTTAATTCAAAGTGTGAGCTGAAATATGTGCCGTCTATGTCTGACAGAAGGGAGAGAAAGAAGCAGCAGTGTATAACAATTGAGCTTCTGTTAATTCTGAATTATTATGTTAACGTAAAATATTTTGTATTTCTAGAACATTACGTACCATATTTAATTATTCAGAAATGTTTTTAGAATATTTTTGAAAGTTTGTTACTTTGCATCATTGTTAACTCTCATTTAATTATCATGGTTGATTGCAAAATGAGTATGGCAAATTCTGTAAAACGATTGATCTGCCCTAGACCAGTATTTCAGATGAAGTCTTTGTCAGAGGATATGACTCCAAACTGATTAGATGAAACTGCGTAGATAACTTGTTACTTTGCATAGATTACTTAACTCCTCATTCTTGTGGGTCGAGTAGGCCACTGTGTGGTAGTTGGATGGAACACAGTAGTTCTTAGTCTCTCTGAGTGCATCTCTATTTAGTTTTTCATGTGTGTGAAAAAATATAAAAGTCCTCTTAAGGCCACATATACAGAAAAGATTTCAAAGTGGTGAAGGACCTTAAGAGTATTCATATATATTCAGGTATTTCTTGAAGCCCGTCATATCCCTTTATTTCTTCTTGAACACTTAGGACCTCCTGAGATGGTTGAAGGTGTTCTTCATTATCAGCCCTTATTTGAATTGATGGAGAGATGGAACTTTTTCTTATCCATCAATACCTTCAAGGTTCCTTGGATTAGTTTTCAGTTTCCTAAGTCAGTCTTAAAGATGGTAGCTATTTGATTTGAGTATTTGTATATTTCCATACCTGACATATCATCATCACTTTCTTAGAAAATATGAAAATATTTAATAACTTTCTTTACCATTGAGCCTATCATATAAATTATTCTCTTTCCATCAGACTTACACTAAAGCAGTATTTGTGTTCCCAGTAAACTAATGTGTTACAGGTACTGTATATTTCTAACTGATTAGTTGAATTTATCTTTAAATAAATTAGTGTCAGTCTGAACAAATTCACCTTGATATATCTATTGTGTGTGTAGTTTAAAATATTTAATTTAGCTTATAGCATAAAACAGTTCTAAGTTTAAATGTGCTAATTAAAATGTTTTTCATTGACATAATTTTTGAAATACTATAGTTTGTAATGGTATTTTTTTTTTATCTTTTAGGCGAGGGTTAAATCCACCACACAGGGTGAAATCCATCTCCATGACAACATTCACACAACAGGAAATTGAATTCCTTCAAAAACATGGAAATGAAGTAAGTGTTTTAGTCCTTTTAAAAAACTTGAGTTGTTTAGAATGATAAGAAATTTTCACTGTCTAAAAAAGGTATTTTTGTATTCTGTATTTAGGTGTTTCAGAATGTACTCATTTAGCAATGTATTTGGAATTAATGTCTACTACATAAATACTTTACCTAAACCTGAGATAAAACCTGTATTTAAGCTTTGTCAGTATTGAATGTAAAAGGCATTTTTAAAGGACATCTAGTATTGGAGTAACTTAGTTATGGCTTTAAATGACAAAAAGAGGGAGAAAGAGAATTAACATTGTGGTACTGTAGTAAACTTTTGTTAGGCTGTTGTATGATTGGCTTTCATTTGATGGTCCCCTCCTTCCTTCTTACATTTTTAACTTTAGATGTATATGTGATGCTTAATCTTGAGCTGCTTCCCCGGTAGCTCAGCTGGTAAAGAATCTACCAGCAGTGCAGGAGACCCCGGTTCAATTCCTGGGTTGGGAAGATGCCCTAGAGGAGGGCATGGCAACCTACTCCAGTGTTCTTACCTGGAGAATCCCTGTGGACAGAGGAGCCTGGCAGGCTACAGTCCATGGGGTCACACAGAGTTGGACACAACTGAGCGAATAAACACACAACACAGCAGTGTTAAGTAGGTGCTCAATAGGGTGGGGATTAGTAGTTCTGAGCGGGCAGCCTAGCAGCATGAGGAACCCAACAGAGACAAGATTTGTAGGGGAGCCTTTTCTTTCTACTCTGCTTTAATGGGCTTCCAGGAATTCCGTTCTCTTTGCTTGCTTTCTTGTTTTAGTTCCATGTTTTGCTGTTATTAAGAGTGGTGGTCTGCTATTTAAAACAAATACAAAAAACTGTAAAATTAACAGAAAGCCAGCATGTTTTATAATCTTGGGGCATGGATGAACCAGTCAACCCAATTGATTAGTAATTGCCATTATTTAGTAAGACAGTTTAATCACTTCCTAGAAGGGAAGTACTTTAGTTGTACTACAGTGGTTGCATTTTTTTTTTTTTTTTGGCATGTTTTTGATAATAGAAAATAAGTCTTCAGATTTTATTAGTTTCAGTCTTCTTTTTCACCTCAGAAGATGTATGCAAGCATTTTGTACGTGGCTTCTTTTTATGTCTTAAACTTGCTTTCCAACTTTTGATGCATGTGTGTATTTGGTTCTAAAGTAGTAAAGATTATGAAATATGTTTTAATACATGATTTAGAGAAGTAAGCACACATTTTTAAGTTTCCAAATTTTGTCAGTAAAAAATTATCATTAGTAATCAAGTTCTATATTACAGGAAAATCTGAAGCAAGATGAAAAGGCAGAGGTGTATAATGACAGTAAGTGTAGAAATGTATTTCGATTAAAAGACAATTTGAACAGTTTGTATAAAGTTTGAGATTAGCCTACCAGTGCAAATTTTAAGTTATTTTCTTAGAATTTTGGAAATTTTGGACATCAGAATGAAGTCAGAAATGAAAGAATATCATCTGTTCTTAATGTTAAAAATCTAATAACAGTAGATAAAATTATAGTAGTAGAACTGTAAAAGTAACAATCTATTGGAGAAGTAAGTAAAAAAATATTCAAACCTATCAGTAGATAAGATTTGGTGGAAATTGGTCCCAAAATACTATGATTGAAGGACCCCTTTTAAAAACATTTTTCCTGAAATTGTGGTGAGTACACTTAACATGAGATTTACTCTCTTAAAATATTTTTAAGTGTAAAATGTGGTATTGTTAGCTATAGGCAAAGTGTTAGGAACTTACTCTTGCATAACTGAACTTCGTAGCCAGTGAATAGCAGCCACCATTCTATTTTCTGCTGCAGTGGGTTTGACTGTTTAGGTATCTCATCTTAAGGGGAATCATACAGTATTTGCTGTTCTGTGACTGGCTTATTTCATTTGGCATAATGTTCACAAGGTTCATCCATGTTGCATATGATAGGATTTCTGAAGAAATAGTTTTTATGACTGTAATATCAAGATAAATTTATAATACATGAAAGGAAATCTTAGACAACTCTTTATATTAAATAGTGGAAACAGAATACAAGCAATAGAGATGACTGGAATGGATTTATGAATTTTAAATTCTAAAAAGAGTCATGCAAATTAATAGTCCATTTAAAGCCCTCACTGTTACAGTGACTTTGCTAGTACTTGGATACAATAGACTTAAAGCTCATGGTCTAGGTAGGAGATAGATACATAACAAATAATTGTAACACTGTTAGTAATTAATGATAAGAATAAGAATTTTCAGAAGTAATGTGGAAAGGAGAGGATTGGGAAGATTTCATAGAGGAGGCAAAATATTTGCTGGCTTTTGAGGGTGACTAGGACTTAGGCTAACAGGAAAAGATTCTACAAGCAGAGTAAACAGTGCACAAAGAGAAATTTCCAACAGTCTTACTGCTAGAAAGTTTACTTTTCTAATTACTTTTCCTCTAATTACTTGTTAAGGGAGACAAACATATTTTCTTGTGTCCCTAAAGACATCTTATACCCAAAATATTGGAGTAGGTATATTTAATTCTTTACACTATTAGCAGAATTTCCATTCTTAAAAGTTTTATGAGGTGTGTAGAAGGTGAGGATTGATATTATGAAATGCAGGGAGATTGATACAGCTTGGTAAAAAATTATATAGACTTCAAGTACAAGTGCCTAATTATCAGTTTATCTTATACACTTAAATCTTAAGTATAATATGCATAGAGAAAATCTGCAGATGTTTATTTTTTATTTCAAATTATGTTGCCGTATTGAACAGTGTGTTAAATCTCTCCATTGTCTGAAAAGGAACGTACTCAGTCATGTAAATGTTGGATTAAAAGAAGGTATTGTCATATGTCTGGTGAATGAGTGGGTTCATGTCTGAACTTAAAAGATCAAAATGTATATTAACTGGCAGAAGTCTTGGGTCTTCTACCCCCATGAGAGAGTTTTAACATTCTGCGGGGCTTGTTGGTTGTCATTATTTGCATCAGGCAAGCACCGTGGTTGCTGGATGACTCACAAGGTGTTGATTTTTTTTAAATCATCTTGTATTCCACATGCTTTGAATTCTCCTCCAGACATTTATATGTGGGAGAAACCTTTTTACAGTCAGTCTGCATGTAGAACTTAAATCTGTTTTACATGCTTTCATTACAGTTGTGAACAACTTATTGTCAGAGAAAGTCATGCTGCCAAGTCTAGAATAAAGTGTGGGAGAGGACCACAAGTTATAGGGCAGAGGGCTTGGACAGAGGAAGCCATTCATTGACACAATCAGTGCAGTGACTTAATGCATTTGTATATCTGGGAAAGATTTCACTTTTCATTCAGAACTTAAGAATTGTCCACTGTTTTTGGCACATCACATAATGCTTTCTTTTGTATCATGTGTTATTAAAAAAAAATCTTTAGTGGTTTACTCCGTATGCCCTCTTTTATGGTATTGTGGGTCAATCAAAGGAATTTCACTATTGGGTTAACTTCTGATTATCAGACTTAATGGAAAGAAGACTGAGTACCAGTGCTATATAGCTAACTCAGTAAAAGGAAAATGTAGGAATAGTTTTATTTTGAGCCATACATTTTTTTTTTTCTAGTAATAAATTAACCCTCCTAATTACATTTCAGGACTGAGTAAAAGGGTTACTGCTGATGCTTCATAGGCATGCACTCTACATGTAGAAATAAAAATCATGCGTTGATTGACAGTATTTGGTTATCTTTATGCTAGATTCAAAACATAACCCTCAAACCAGAAACTAAAGATTTTAAAAAAATCCTTCCAAAGTGGTAGACCCATAAGGTAAGTTGTGCTTTTCCCTAGTCAGTATTCACGATCATCTCATTCTTCATTCCTGAAGCAGAGATTTATTAATCACCTATTGTTGTGTCTGGGATTGTCTTTGGGTACTAGGGGTACTGCCTATGATTCCTGCCCTCATGTAAAGTTTTCAGTCTAGTGGGAGAGAGAGAGAGACAATAAAAATCTTTTTATTCCCCCCAGTTCTATTTTTGGGTAAGAGTGAGAAAGGGCTTCAGTTTAGAATTGTAGATGCTTGGGATTATGGAGACAGTCTATTTTTTAAGATGTTATACTTGTGGCTTAAATAGGCCTTATTTTATAAGACAGCACTTCAGGCCTTTTGGGTAGTTGAATTGCATCTTTGGGAAAGATTGGAGCTATTTTATAATCAGAAATAAGCACTGCCACAAAGAAAAGTATTCTGATATCTTAAAAACATTTTAAATTTCAAATTCACATGCTGTGACAATTTTGCTGGAATATTCAGGTATCATTTTATAGTATTAGACTCAACCTATTATGATGTTAAACAGGACACTTGTGGTTATTTCCTAAATCATCTTGTCTTATAAACTGTAATAAGAGATGGTCACTCTCAGTACAGAATAGTGGACTCTGTAAAGTGGAAGGCCAATATCTGAAAGAGCCTGTAGGCCATTGTCAGAGTAAAGATGATGAACTTTTGAATGAATCCTGAACCACGGTATGGAACTATTACATAGCTTCAAAGTGTTACATTCATTTAAAGTGTGATTAAAAACCAGACAGTCTATCCCAAACTGCAACTCTGTACAGAAATTGATAAAATTTGGACTAGACTTGTTAAATGTTACTTGAAGTTCAGTGGTCTTGTGCAGAAAGGATTGGATTTGAAGTTGGAGGGTTGAGAACATTGGTCAGGTTACCTCTGAGCCTCGATTTCTAAAAGTGTAAAATGGTGATAGTATCTTACTGTGGAAAGGGTGGAATGCTTTGAGCTCAAGCCACCATGAGAGTTCCCAGCATACTTGTTGTAGAATGATATTCAAATATCTATTGAATCAGAACCTGAGGTAGTAGAAGTTACAGGAAGATTAACTTTTTTTTTTTTCACTTCTTGCTCAAAGTGGGTTTTTTTTGGAGGATTTTTCAGTTTTCTTAGAATATGGTAGTATATCAGTTCAGTTCAGTTGCTCAGTCATGTCTGACTCTGCGACCCCATGAATCGCAGCACGCCAGGCCTCCCTGTCCGTCACCAACTCCCGGAGTTCATTCAAACTCACGTCCATCGAGTCAGTGATGCCATCCAGCCATCTCATCCTCTGTTGTCCCCTTCTCCTCCTGCCCCCAATCCCTCCCAGCATCAGAGTCTTTTTTTCAGTTACATTAATATTTAGGTTGAGTATTTAAACTCTTGGAGCATTTTAACTACATGCTGAGCCTAAATAATATTAGTAAAATTTGGTAGTTATTTTAATAATGACATATTAAATGTCTTTATTGAGTGGCAGAGTTAAGTTACATCCTCATTACTCCAGGGTTTACAGTTACCTAACTGCCTGTGCGGAGGTTGGCACAGATAGTAGTAAATATTGTAGGTTTTATAGGTCAACTGCTTATAGTATATTCTTGTTTGAAAAAAAAAAGTAGCCCTTTAAACATATATGAACCAAATGATCAGGGGCAGTACAAAAACAGGCCAATGGCCCAATTTGATCTGCAGGTGGTTGATTGAAGACTCCTAATCTATGAAATTCCAGTCCTCATTGTAAATCCTTTTATAACCTTGCTTCTTTTCCTAGTTAACTTTCTTCATTATCAATAGAAATGTTTAAACCCCAATGATTTCTGGTTTGTTTCTTATATATGCTGTTTATATCCCAGTTTTCTTGATATTTTGCTCAAGTTGTTCATTTGTCATTCACCTTTGTTCCAAGACCTATTGGTTTTTACCCTTCCATCAAGTCTTTCAGGAGTATTTTAGCACACAGGGATGAAACTACCCCCTCATACTTTAAACTTTTTTAAAAATATATTTGACTATAAGATTTTATGCAGGTGTTTTTTTTTTATTGCTCTCAGTTTCTTCTGTATTGATCTTACTACCCTCAAAACATAATTCCATGGCATAATCTTAAATACTGTATCATTACATCTAGAGCTGTGAGTATGTGTGTATTTTTTTGTGTGTGTGTTTGTATGTATTATTTAATTTTTATAAAAATTCCTGGGCTTTACTCCATCGGAGATTCTGACCCTGGGTGTGGGATATAGGAGTGTCTGCTTTTTCAGCCAGAAGCCCTATGTAATTCTGTTGCTGACCATCTTTTGAGAGAACCAGTATAATAACTGA
This sequence comes from Bos indicus, assembly GCF_029378745.1. Lineage (NCBI taxonomy): Eukaryota > Metazoa > Chordata > Mammalia > Artiodactyla > Bovidae > Bos > Bos indicus. The sequence goes on from NC_091761.1 coordinate 115,625,187, forward strand.
AGGCTCCATTGAGTCTAGATTCAAAATACTCTGTAGTCAAGTTTCAGCACCACCAATTGATAAGCCTTGTTACTTGAGGGAACTGCTTTTCCCTGAGCTTCATTTTCTTTTGTACTGCATGGGAAGTACCTGTCCTGCCTATTTCATGAGGTTGAGTTGAAGGTAGTATATGTGAAAACATTTTGAAAACCAATGTACTATGTAGATAAAAGATGTCAGTTTAAGTGCAAATACACTTTCTCATTGATTTCTAAGCTCAGAGTGGGTTGGGGGAGTACCATGTAGAAAAATGATGTGCTTTGAACTGAATTCAGTTAGTGTAGGCAGATTTTTGCAGAACTGTAGTCAATATGATGGTATTGATCAGTATGGAAAGCTAATTCAGTAATAATAGTAACATTTCAAACAATTTTAGACTAAAAATATGGAATTATTTGGGAGAATGGCTTTCTAGTGAGATACTTGAGGTTTAAAACCATCCAGCTAAAATACTGAAACACATGCTATTATTTAATAGGTTATTTTTTCAGTTTCTACATATTTGTGAAGAAACATTTTAAATCTAGCTTCTATTTTCAAAGAAAGGCGAGGTGTTAAGAGTTTCTTAAAATTCTGAATCAAATCGGTAGTGACATAGTAATCTTTAAATATTCATGGTGCATTCTTTGGTATTAGTTGTTGGCTTTCAGAGAAATATCTAATACTAATTAACAAAAAGAATGTAGGAAATGTTATATTTGTACGTACTGTAACGTGGATCTTTTTGAATGATTACTGAAAACCCAAAGGGTACTGTAGAAGGAGATTGATGATAGTTTATGTAACTACTCTGAGCGTTTATTTCGCTTTTTATTGCCTTGGTATCCCAGGTCATATTATTTATTTGCTTCCGACTGCTTCACTCATTCTTGCTTCCTGTCATCTGTCTCCCAGCTTTTCTTGTTAATTTCTTTTTTTGCCATAAATATGTTACTTAAAAAAAGAAAACAGATTTGTTTGAATCCAATTAAAAATATAAATTATTCCTTTAAAAAAAAAAAACTTTTTGTTATGGAGATTCCCAGATAGCTACACAGTAGACAAAATTATATAACAAACTCCTATTCCTTTTTTATTATGTGAAACAGGTCTAAGACGTACAAGTCCTCTATAAATTCATGAACTAGATGTTATCTTGGAAGAAAGACTTTAAAAAATATATAACTCCATACCATTTTCACATCCATAAAACTTAATGGTAATCTAATTTCTAGGCTTCCCTTGTGGCTCAGCTGGTAAAGAATCCATCTGCAACATGGGAGACCTGGGTTCGGTCCCTGGGTTGGGAAGATCCCCTGGAGAAGGGGAGGGTTACCCACTCCAGTATTCTGGCCTGGAGAATTCTACGGACTGTATAGTCCATGGGGTTACAAAGAGTCAGACACTATTGAGCACCTTTCACTTTAGCCAGTGTGCGTATTTCCTTTTATTTCATAATTTTCATTTTTTCTCTTCCCTTAAGCGTATGTTTAAATAGAGGTGCAAGTAACGCTCACATGTTAATGAGTGGTTAATATGGGTTTTGAAACTCTGACAAAGTATTGGAGGCTAGATGGGTCAGAGTTGGGCTTGCATAATTCTGGCTGGAACCAGGCAGCTTCCTGGGACCTGTGCCACTTGGTCTGTGGGATAGAGCCAGGTTTGTGCCAGGACAGTGGGAACCTCAGACCAGGTGGTTACTCTGGGGCCGGATACCCTGTAACCACTGGCCCTGCCAGCGCAAGTCCCTGGAAAACATAGCAGTTGAGGTGAATTCTAAGCCTTGCAGTCAAACTTGTAGTATACATTCCCCTGGTTCACATTGAGTTGTTGTCTTTCATGTGAATCTTCCATTGCTCCAGCATCACCTGCTAACCAGACTCCTGAAAATTGATGTTGAATTCTTGCTGCAGAGCAGGGATGCTAGTTGGTTGCTAGGCATTCATCTTGGCAACAGAGGATGCCATCTGGATATGGGGTGCTGTATAAGCTGGTAAGAAGGATCTTAAACTCTGGGGCCATAGATTTTTGAGGAATTGGTGATGACATTGAAGATTTTTTGGTTCTGTTTTATGAAATTCAAGCCATCCTGTACAGGCAAGATCAGCTTTTGTAGAAGAAGCCAGAGGTCATGCCCAGTAGGAATTTAATGGAGCTTTAGGGTAATGTCTTTCATCAGTGTTCTCGTGGACCATGGACTTCACCAGTTCCCTAAGGATGATCTCATAATGGCCTGTGATGCTAGGATTTTTCCAAGAGTGGGGGTGGCTCTGAGCCATCATCTTCTGCAGAACTTGACCTGCATTGTGCTGCATAATGCAGCTTTTAAGTCTTACTGAGGGTGAGCTAAGTCTTCTGGCAGTGAGTGCAGCAACTGCTCTGTTGGTGGGGGGCTGCTTGCCTATCTGCTACATTGTCTGTAGAACCTTCTCTCATGGGTGGTCATAGCAAGGTCTTGTCCCTGGCAGAGGCTGCTTCAAGCCACAGCACAGTGGCAGTATTTGCCTGTCTTTTGCCCCACACCTCCCAATGTTTTATTATGAGAAATTCATAAAACTTAAAATTATGCAGAGACATTGAACACTGCCATATTTGCACTAGCAAATATATCTGTGTCTCCATTTGTCCACCTGTCTTAACATTTTTCTTGCATTTCACAGTAGGTTGTAAAATTAGTTCATATCACTCCTAAAATCTTTTGTATATCGTTAATCAAAATTCAGTAAGATTTTTTTGAGGTATAATTTACTTACAGTGAATGTAAAAGTCTTACATGTAACTTTGAAAGAGTTTTGATTAATGTATACAGTTTGGTGACCCAGAGTCCTGTGAAGATATGAACATGACCATTATCCCCAAAGTTCCCCCGATATCTCTTCCTATTCAGTCCCTCCCTTTTCCAGAGGCAACCACTGTTTTGATTTTTGTTCATACTCATATAATAAAATTAGAATGTGCTTTTTTTGTTCTACAAGTAACAAATACTGAAAAGGGTATGGAGGAAAGGGAACCCTCCTACACTGTTGGTGGAAATGTAAATTGGTGCAGTCACTTTGGAAAACTGTAGGAGGTCCTCAAAAAACTATAAGTAGAGTTGCCATATGATCCAGCAATTCCTCTCCTAGACACATATTCTGACAAAACTATAATTCAAAAAGATAACAGCTCTCCTCTGCTCATAGCAGCACTATTCACAATAGTCAAGACATGGAAACAGCCTAAGTATCAATTGGTAGATGAATGGATGAAGAAGATTTGGTACATATACACAGTGGAATACTACTCCACCATAAAAAAGAAGGAAATGATGCCATTTGTAGCAACATGGATGGACCTAGAGATTACTGTACTAAGTGAAATAAACTGGAAAGGTTTATCATGGGATATCACTTACATGTAGAATCTAAAAAAACATTGATACAAATGAACTTATTTATTTACAAACCAGAAACAGACTCACAGCCTTGGAAAACAAATTTATGGTTACCAAAGGGGAAAGGTGGTGGGGAGGGATAAATTAAGAATTTGAGATTTACATATATACACTACAATATTTAAAATAGATGATCAACAAAGACCTACTGATTGCCTTTTATTTTGAACATGGATCACACTCTTGTTTCTTTTGGGATATGTAGTGGTTTTGGATTATATGTAGACCATTGGAAGTGTTGGTTGTAGAGCCTCTGGATTCTGTTGTGTTTGTCCAGAAAGTATTGGTTTGTTCGTTAGTTTTGTTCACATTTTACTTTAGCAAACTCTGCCTCTCCTGGTGGGAGCCAATTGAAATCTCTGCTCAGTTCTTTCAGTCCTTAATTGAACTGCTTTGAATCATTCCTGAGGTTGCCAAGGTCAAGGGTGAGCCAGAGTTTCGGGCAGCATCATTATGCAAATCTTGTAGCTCTTGTCTTTTTGGACATACCCCCACTTTCTGGATGCTGTGGTGGTGAACTCTGTCTTTAAGCTTTAAGGTTTGGGGATTTCTCCTTGAGTTTTGACAGCTCTGCTTGACAGAGGCCTGCTTTCAATGATGATCCTTAAAAAAGGCAAATACCTTGAGCTGTTTCTTCCAGGTGTTGAGTCCTCTCCAGATTCTGTTTACTTGTGGTTGTTTTCTATTATCTTCTGAGAAATTTTATAATGTTTGCTGAATTTATAGTTGTTATTTCTGGGAGGTTTTTTTTTTTTTTTTGTATGAGCTACTCTGACATTATTGGAAGTGGAATCTGCTCCGCTTGTCTTTTAAGTCGTCTTCATTCTGTAGGAGTCCCCTTCTGTTTTGCATTCCTGTTCTTCTCTCCCCCCTTCTCCTCCTCTGTCAGCTCAGTAGTTTGTTCAGTAGTTTCCCACTGTCAGGATTTTGCTGATTGCATCCATGAAGTGTCAGTGTTCCTCTGTCATCTCGGTTACCTGTAAATAGATAGTCAGATCTAGTAGATTGCTAAGATTTACATTTAACTGAGGGAAGGGAGAAGACTCGGTGTCTCATAGGTTGGGTGTTGTGTTCTTTTGTAGAGACATTTTTGTGTTTGTGTGTATGTTGGGGTGGGGTGGCTAATACTCTGTTGATATCCATTTAGTAGGAATGGTAAAATGGTGATAACTTAGTCTAGGATCCTGTGAGAAGGGAATCCTTGAGACCTTTACAGGGTTTCTGTAAGGTCAAGATTTTTTAAATAATAATTCTCAGATTTGATTTGTGGTGTTTACTCCCAGTCTCATGAATATACAGTGGAGTTTTCCAGAAGCTGCATAACATAAAAATGCAGCAGCTGATGAGAAATCAACTCTTCCGTTTAACCAGGTACTAATGAAATTTGTAAAAATGTATAGCAGTGCCACTCTTTTTATTTTTTAGAAAATATAGCTATTTTTACAATTACAAGTTGGTTACATTAGCATACAGTAGTTTTATTGTTGTCAAAAGTATATTAATATTGCGACAGAGGACAAGATGGTTGGATGGCATCACTGACTCAACGGACATGAGTTTGAGCAAGCTCTGGGAGGTGGTGAAGGACTGGGAAGCTTGACATGCTGCAGTCCATAGGGTCACGGAGTCAGATACAACTGAGTGTCTGAAAAACAATATTGCCTAAGACATGGGGTTAGTATAGCACAACTGCTAATGGGTGTGGGGTTTTTTCTGGTGATGTTAATTAAATATTCTAAAATTTGGGTGTGATAGTGTCACAACTATTGTGAATATACTAAAAACATTAAATGGTACAAATAGGTGAATTATATGGTATCTCAGTAAAGCTTTTGAGGAGTCAAAATAAATACATTAAAACTATTTCTTATAAATATCAGTAGATACAGTGCACATAAATAAAGCCATTTGTGGTCCTCAATATTTGCTTACTTGTGCTTAGTCGCTCAGTCGTGTCTGACTTTTTGCTATTCCATGGATTGTAGCCCACCAGGCTCCTCTGTCCATTTTCCAGGCAAGAATAGTGGAGTTCATTGCCGTTTCTTACTTCAGGGGATCTTTCTTACCCAGGGATCGAACCCCTGACTCCTTTGTCTCCTTCACTGGCAGGCGAATCCTTTACCACTGTGCTACCTGGGAAGCCCCCTCAATATTTAGCTGTTTTCAAAATGAGTTAGTTCTGTAACATCTGCAACAATAAGTAGCTGGTATTTATGTGTGTGTGTGTATCACTGTGAAATTCTTTATTTTGGTCAGTAGCAGTTATTCTTGATGTTCAGTTGTCCCCTTTGGACAGTTAGGTAATCTTTTTGGAAACCTATTTATAACTTATACCACTTCTGCAGATTCCATTTTTACTTAGAAGGGCTTTGTCTAAATATTCCTTTTCCTCTTTTTATATTAACCTGTGAACCATCTATTTGCAAATATTCCAAGAAAACTAAATGTTTCTTCTTCTCATGATTAATTTATGTAGAATATGGTACAAATCAAGCTTACTTCAGAGACTTGTTCTGCATTTGGCCCAGTTCATCTCTCTGTTCCTTTGCCAACGGCTACATTCCCAACCTTAGTCAGCTGCCTGGCAAATGCATGCCTTCAGTCACCAGGACAACCAGACAATAGAGTGTCCATCTAAATCAGTTGCTATCATTGAGCCTTAGATGAAGCTGAACAATGGGTGAGTCGTGTTCATGCTGGAGGTAGCCCTCTGGTGCTGGTGCTGTCTGTCCCTAAACCATTGATAATCCGAGAACAGTTCTTACTTCGTAGGACAAGTGAATAAAACTTCTTAATCTTCAGTTCTAAATGAAATATCAGACTGTCTTGCCCATTCTACTCCCTTGCTTACCTCCGTGTTCTTGTTATATTTTAGGAATGTAAAAAATGTAAAACTTGCTCTGTAGAGAGAGAAACATAAACCTTTGGTAATTTTTCCTTCTTGGCAAGCTTGCTTATCAGATTCATACTGTCTTAGGGAATAAGAACGCTTTGCTTTAAGAGCCTTCACAAATTAAGTTTAGAACAAATGGAACCAAAACATTGGTGGGAATTTTTTTTTTTTTTACCTTTTTAAGAAAATGATTCTAAAGTTTATTCAAAAGATCAAAAAAGTAAAACTAGCAGGAAAGAATTTATGAAGCGAAGAGTAAATAGGATTGGCTCTAGTAGATACTAAATGTAGCTCTGTTTATAGGCAGTAATTTGTAATATAAAATTGAAGTCATTAATTACAGCAATCTGAAACTAGTACAAGGCATGGTAGCCTAGACCTGTAAATATAGTAAATATGTATATGAAGTTATTACAAAATTCAGTCTTGTGTGAAAGGAGTTGGTTATTCAGTTAATGTAGAGTCAGTTAAAATGTTAACTGACATGGTATGCCAGAATCCAGAAAAATTTTAGTTAAGCCATAAAGAAAGCCATAAAAATACAAATAGTAGTCTCAGAGTATTTCCCGATAAGATACTTATTAAAGGGAAAAATAGTGACTTTACTATGGAAAAATCTAGGCTCTATCTTTTTTTTTTTTTTTTTGGTTTTGCAGTTGTTTTTTGGCCACACTGCGTGGCACGTAGAATCTTAGTTCCCTGAGCAGAGATGGACTCTACACTCTCTGCAGTGGAAGTGCAGTCTTAATCACTGGACCACCAGGGAAGTCCCATGGCCTGTATCATTTTAACCAAGTGATTAAAGTTAGCATCACCAGGAATGGGACAAATCATGTACTTCCTAATATGATGTGCTGGGAAGGAAACAACATCACTGATGTGGTATTCCTTCCCAAAATGCATAACATAAATTTAATTATGAGGAAACCTAAATTTAGAAACATAAAATAACTGGCTTATACTGTTCAGAGATGTCAAGGTCATTAAAGACAAAAACAGGCTAAGAAACTGTTCCTGATTAAAGGAGACTAACGAAACAGGACAGTTATGGATACTGTACTGGGAGAACTTTTCCCATTTGCTATTAAAGAATACTATTATGGTAATTGGTTAGTCTTTGGATTAGACAATATTATGAAGTGTTAGTTTCCTGATTTTGATAATTGTGTTATGGTTATATAAAAGAATGTCCTTTTTTTAGGAGATACACATTTAGAGGTAAAAGGTTTACTTCTATAATTTAACTGGTTCCAAAAATTTTTTCGGAGAGAGGAATGATAAAGCAGATGTTAGACTGTGGGTAAATAGCATTTATGGGATTTCTTTCCACCACAATTGCAACTTCTCTGTAAAACAGATTATTTTATAACTAATAAACTAAATGATAGTGTTTAAGGAGGTATACACTTGTAGGTAACATCAAAAAACAAAAGCAGTTATTACTGTAAAATTAATAAAAAATAGCTGACTACATATTTTAACATTTAAACGTATGAGGAATTTATAGACTAAAAGCAATGGAAGAAATCACAAAAGTAAAATTGATAAATTTAGCTAGCTAAAACATGGAAACTTATTAAAGACATATAAAAAAAGACAGGTGACTGTTTTGTTACACATACAGGGTAAGTTACATATGTCATCTTAGTTTGATAAAATAGGGCAGTTGATAATCTTTCTCCAGACTACTTTCCTTGGCTAATATAATGAATCTTACATTTATAAAGCTGTTTATAGTTTACAAATTACATTTATGAATAAACTTGGGTTTAGAAGGTAGGGGCTGCTTACCAAGCTCATACTCCCCTTACTGAAGTAAGAAATGCGGGAAGGCTCCCTCTGCTGGGAAAGCCACAAAACACACAACTGATTGGATGCCTAAGCCTAGGGACTAGGGACTAATCAGATCCTCTCTCTTTTATGAAATTGAATTAAGGTTCACAGAGGCTGGACTGAAAAGATAAGTCACTTAACCAAAAAGGCAGTATGTACTTGGGCCATGTGCAATGTTAATAAGTAAACAGAAAAAAAAAAATTGTGCTGAGATTAAACATGAGCACGGAAGAGACATATGTGTGTAAACTATGTATTTGCAGGGAGTGGGAGCATGGAGAAGGGCTTCAGTTCAGTTTAGTTGTTGAGTCGTGTCGGACTCTTTGCAGCCCCATGGACTGCAGCATGCCATGCCAGGCCTCCCGGTCCATCACCAACTCCCGGAGTCCACCCAAACCATGTCCATTGAGTCAGTGATGCCATCCAGTCATCTCATCCTGTGTCGTCCCCTTCCCCACTGCCCTCAATCTTTCCCAGTATCAGGGTCTTTTCAAATGAGTCAGCTCTTCATATCAGGTGGCCAAAGTATTGGAGTTTCAGCATCAACATCAGTCCTTCCAATGCACACCCAGGACTGATCTCCTTTAGGATGGACTGGTTGGATCTTCTTGCAGTCCAGGGGATTCTCAAGAGTCTTCTCCAACAGCACAGTTCAAAAGCATCAATTCTTCGGTGCTCAGCTTTCTTTACAGTCCAACTCACTTCCATACATGACTATTGGAAAAACCATAGACTTGACTAGATGGACCTTTGTTGTCTGCTTTCTAATATGTTGTCTAGGTTGGTCATAACTTCCCAGGAGTAAGCATCTTTTAATTTCATAGCTGCAGTCACCATCTGCAGTGATTTTGGAGCCCCCCAAAATAAAATCTGACACTGTTTCCACTCTTTCCCCATCTATTTGCCGTGAAGTGATGGGACCAGATGCCATGATCTTAGTTTTCTGAATGTTGAGTTTTAAGCCAGCTTTTTCACTCTCCTTAGGAAACAGGTAATCAGACTGCCTAGGCCCTGGATGACTTCCTGTTTGCAGCCCAGGTTCCCATAAAGTTTTTAAGAGCTACTGTTCACTTTGAGTAAACTTGTTTTATCTGATCAAATGTGGATGAGTTTTGATTCTTTGCAGCCTACCTGGAATGCGGTTCTGACATTTGAAACATTAAATGGAACAGGGCATGGAGTGTGCTGTGAGGTTTGTACGCTGACTTACTTACTTAGTCTCTACTGTAGGTGTCTGAATTAGAGCTCTTGGTGAATTAGAGCTCTTGGTCTCCTTCAGAACCCACAGACACTTGGAATTAAGTTTGGTCTTTCTGCTTCATTTGATTTCTTTTTGATGTCCTAGTATTTGCTTCTTTTTTCTATTTCTTTGTGATTATCAGTTATTTTGAGAATAAGTGTGAAATACCCATTAATCTCTCTCTGTTATTCTCAAGTGAGTGGGTGTATATAATAAATTGGTCCTTAGATAGTCCTCACTCTTGGAAAGTTCTTCCTCCAGGGAAAGACTTCTTTCATTTTATTTTCATCTCTGTTATTCCCCATGTACATTAACTCATACCTCAAAAACGGGCTTTTATTTATTGTCTTATTTAAATCTTTGTTATTCTTGGATACTGGGGTAGTATCATAGTAAGTCCAGGGGTCTTGCAAGTAGTTCAGGGGTCAGCAGACATTTTCTTTAAAGAGCCAGATAGTAAATGTTAGGCTTTTAGATCATACAGTGCCTGTTACAGCTACCCAGCAAAACAGCCCTAGACAATAGATAAACGAGCAGACGTGTCTGTGTTCCAGTGAAACTTCAGCTGTAAATGCAGGCTATAGGCCAGATTTAGCCTGAGAGGTATAATTTGTTAACATCTGGCCTAAATTTGATTTGAGAATTTGGTTTGGTGTATTTATTACTTATTCGTAAGTTGGTACGCTAAATGTTCTAGGTCAGCATGTGTATTTCAAATGGAACAAAGGGAAAAAAAAGTTCTACTGTACTTATATTTCATGGCTGTTAGGAGGTTGCTTTCATTCATGCACCAGATATTTATTCAGAGGCTCCTCTGTGTTTGGCAGGCACTGAGAATACAAATAAATGGTGATGAATTGGAGAGAAGGCACCTGCCATGTGAAATTTACATTTAAAAGTTAGATAAAGGGTATTAAATAAATAATACATTGTGATAATATTGTATGTGTTTTGGTGTGGGGAATTTGCCCCTTTGGAATTGGTGGTTAGGAAAGACTTTATGGCTGGAGAGAGTGATGATGTAAGATGAGTTTGGAGAGTTAATCAGGGGTTAGATCCTTTGGGACCTAAATAGGTGGTGACGAAGAATTTGATTCCTATGCTAAGGAAGCCATTATAAGGCAGTTTTTGCTTAAATTAAAAAACAACAACAAACTGGGATTAAATAAATTGGATTCAATGTCTTTAATCTGATACTCCCTCACCTACCCATTTAGATATCTGGTTCACAAGTCTCGTGTCCTGGTGGTCTGCACATAGAGCTTGTGTGTGCCTGTTTTCAGTGACTCAGGTGTATATGTTCTAATTCTTGCTAAAAGATTTTTTAAAACCAAATTTTGAGATGGAATATACCACATGATCCTAAAAGGATTTATATAAATGCAAGACTATCTGTATCTTTACATAAGGCATATGGATAGTGTTATTATTTCTTTAAGCATTATTAGTTTGTATAAATCCTTTATAGATAGGCCGTTACTGAGAAATACCTGTTAGAAATATTAGCATAGTCATGCTCATATAGTCAGGGTGAGTATAGGAAATTTTAATAATGTAGTTTTTTTCCCCAGTATTTAACTTAAGTCATGACACATATTTGAAGTATATTTTTTTCTGATTATGAGTTTTTAGGACAAACTAAGGCCCCCAAAACCCTTATTTTCTGTCCCTTTTAGGGCAAAATGATATGTTGCTGACAGACTTTGTGTACATCCATGGTAACTCACTAGAGAGTTTCAGTGTTTCCTGTTCATAATTATTTCTGTTAATCTTTTCTTTCTGCTCCTCAAAAGTAGATATTATGCTCATGAATTTTTCAGTTCTTTAAGTCTCCTATTATTTGTTCCTGTATTTTATAGGCAGTATTGTTAATTGCTGTAATTGTATCTTAAAAGAAGGAGGCAGTAATCCTCTCTCTACTGAGGAGAGAAGGGGCAGAAAAAAAACCCCAAAAAACTGAACTCTAGTTGATATGTGTAGATTGGCTTAATGACAAAAGTTTCTGTAATTCCAGAACATCTTCCTGTATTTTCCTTATTTTGTATCTTTGGACCTAGAGGTTACAGGTAGAGTCATGTGACATTGTTTATTCTTTGTATCTATTTTACGAAAATATTGAGGTTGTCTGAATAAAGGTCAGTATCCATTGAAGCAGGTTTCTTTATTGTGTTGTCCTTGAAGGGAATATAAAACTATAACATGTCATATCTATTTGCCTGATGCAACACTTTTTTCTTAACTCTTTCTTTTATATGTGAGTAATTGAGAATTAGTATTTGATTTATTAGTATTGATTAGTATTAGTATTTTTGGTTTTCAGAATTGTTTGTTAAATTGCTTGCACTGCATGTATTTATTACGTGATTTACGTGCAGTGCTGTATATCTTTCATCTGCCCTTCTAGCCCTAGTTTTTAACCCTGTTATGTCTCCAAGCACCTGGTTTGTCGGGGTACACGAGTGGGTTTTCTTGTCTCCTGGAAGGGTTTAACTGATGGAGAATATTGTTAGCAGATCAAAGAAAGGAAGAAGGGAAAGGTTAGGATATTTACTTTCTTAATTTCTTTAGTGTGGGATTTCTGTAGCCTGGCTGCCTCTTCACTGAAGGTCAAAGCTCCCATCAAGTTAAGGTTGAGACCACTTCCTCTCCTCCTCCCTTTGCTGCCAGTAGGTGGTGATAGGCAGGCCCTGCTGTTGATAACGGAGAAGGCAGTGGCACCCCACTCCAGTACTCTTGCCTGGAAACTCCCATGGATGGAGGGGCCTGGTGGGCTGCCGTCTATGGGGTCGCACAGAATCGGACATGACTGAAGCACCTTAGCAGCAGCAGCTGTTGGTAATAACCCTGGGACACTATACTCTCACTGGTGATTTCCTGACAGCCTACTTCGGCTTTAAACAGTCTGTTGCAATTCTCAGATTACCCAAATTGAGTGTGTCATCTGTTTCCTAAGGCTGACCCTGACTGATAAATATACATTGAAATATTCTAGATTCTTTCAGTGTTTATCGTGATTGCAATTCTAAAGTGGATTAGCAGTAGAATAAGGGAGAAAATTATTTTGACAATTTCACGAATTTATTCCGTTGGTTGATGTGTGATTTTATGTTTAATTCTTCCATAAGGTCTGGTTTTAATATTATCAACCTGGCTACTGAACCCTTAGTATGGCACAACCCATTGTTTCAGCATTATGGGGAATTCAAAAGTAGATGAGACACATAGTAATCCTAATACAGGGCAGTTTGTGGTAAGTTTCTTGTGAGAGGTACAAAGTGTTCTAGAAGTTCAAAGAGGGTGATTGTTCCGTTAAGACCACTTTGATTCTGTCTGCAGCAGGAATGAGAGACCCACCGTTTGCTGCGTTTCTGGTAAGACCTCTGCTTTCCAATCCTTGCTTACTTTGTCACCCCATAACACTCCACTGCAAACCACATAAGAGACTAGGCACCAAAGTAATAATAGCTAATGCCATTTAAAATCCACTTGTATATACCTGTTCTGAGTGGAAAACATATTAACTCATTTAACTCGTCCAGCATCTCAATGAAGCAGGTTCTCTTACCCACCCGAGTTGGAATTCACATTAAGGCAATCTGGTTTCCTCAACTAGGCTCATAACTGCCACACCTACCATATTATTCTGTAATTAAAACTAATTATCCATCTCCCCAAAGAGATCATCAAAACGAATTTCATCATGTATGAAGCCTTTTAAATGATGGCTTTCATGTGTCCTCCTTGTCCTCAGTGATGTTTCAAGGCCCCCAGCCCCATGTTATTGTCAGTAGAATTTATCACATGCTCTGTCATACCAGTCAGCCCCTCTCATTCAGTATATATTTTAACACTTCACATGATGAGTATTTTTTTTCTACTAATCATTTCTGGCAGTCCCAGTGTCCACATAATATACCTCAGCCTCCTGAATTCTTTGGCTATTTGTGTCCAGAATCCTTTGTTCTAGTTTAGATATCAGTAACTGTATTCTTAGATTTCAAGTGTAAGTGTCCTGTTTTCTGACCACCACTGCTCCTCTCTTCCCAGCTCATGCCCTCTAATTTCTGACTCCCAAGAGTTCTAGGATAACCTTTAAGACCTCCAGTCCACTGATGCTAAATTTCTTCGTTGTGCATCATTCTTACCATGTTTCCGTTTTTCTTAACCTAGCTTTGATTCCATGGTCTGTAGGTCTCTTGTTATAACCACTCCCTTAACACCTGTTGTATTTTACCTGATTAAAGCCAGCACTCTACCTACTTTGTACCTAAACAGCCAGATGAGCCTGGAGGAAAACACAAAACTGTTTTGACTAATTTCACTTTAAATACCTGTACCTTAAAACCTTAATGCTGTCTGATAGTTGTAGTTTATTCACGCTCTCATTATTCCTTCAACTCAGAAACCCTCTCTTTTCAGTTGAAGGTATTCATTATTTTACTCTTTAAAAAAAAAAAAAAAGCCAAAACAAACATGGAGAAAAGAGAACTTTGTGTGCAGCGTTTTGATTCCTGGGTGGCTCAGATGGTAAAGCGTCTGCTTGCAATGTGGGAGACCCGGGTTCGATCCCTGGGTTGGGAAGATCCTCTGGAGAAGGAAATGGCAACCCACTCCAGTACTCTTGCCTAGAAAATTCCATGGATGGAGGAGCCTGGTGGGCTACAGTCCATGGGGTCACAAAGAGTTGGACACGACTGAGCAACTTCACAATAGGTTCATGATCAGAAGATCTACAAACCTGAAATAGCAGTTTCCAGGAGAATGATAGGAGCAGAAGCCATTTTCAGGGATTAAAATGTGAATGGATCAAAAGGAGGTAGGACTGTGACATTTTCCCAGTTGTGTCTCTGGAATACTGTCTTTGTTTCATGAATCTCGCCCAAGAAAAGATTTAATGGCTAAGTAAATTTGAGAAATGCTGAAAACTATATATAGTATTCGTATGGAAGGAAGTTTCCATCTGCTGGCCTAGATTTTACTAAAGGCTTGTTTTTCAAACTTTGGCCTATTTCACAATCACTGGAAGGGCTTGCTAAGACAGATTGCTGCATACCACCTCCAGAGGTTCTGATTTCACAGGTCTTGGGTGGCTCTTAAAAATTTGCATTTATAAGTTTTTAGGTGATGCTGATGCTGCCAAGTCCAAGAGATTGGAGGATCCCATTTTGAGAGTCACTTCACTTGAATAAGAAATCAACTGCCATGAGTGGCAGGTATAGCTAGAATTTTGAGCAATACAGGAAGTAGCCTTTGCAGGGTAGCAGAGTCAGAAATAAGAGCTGACTAACAACAACGTCAGTGTCAAGGGATTCCCTGGTGGCTCAGGCAGTTAAGAGTCTGCCTGCAATGCGGGAGGCCCAGGTTCATTCCCTGGGTCCAGAAGATCCCCTGGAAAAGGAAATGGCAACCCACTCCCGTTTTCTTGCCTGGAAAATCCAGTGGATGGAGGAGCCTGTCCGATCTGCAAGGAGTCGGACACGACTGAGTGACCACACACAACAACATCATGGAGCTTTGATAGTAAGATAGCATGAATTTGTGGTGGACCGAGGCAGTGAGTTTTCATGATTTTGCCTACCAGTTTGACCTGTCAGGGAGAAAGAACAGACTCTCTGGCAGTTAGTATGAAATTTTGAGTGACTTGTGCATGCGTGCGTGCTAAGTCACTTTAGTTGTGTCCTACTCTTTGCGACGTTATGCACTACAGCCCGCCAGGCTCCTCTGTCCATGGTTTTCCCCAGGCAGGAATACTGGAGTGGGTTGCCATACCCTCCTTCAGGGGATCTTCCTGGCCCAGGTATCTCTTATGTCTCCTGCATTGGCAGGCTGATTCTTTACCACTATTGCCACCTGGGAAGCCCTGAGTGACAGGCTGCTAATTCAGGTATCTATAGAACTTGTCATCAGGCACTCTATCTTTGCTCTGTGTTACCATGTTGAATGCCAAGACAGTTAACTATATGATCTGTCTTTAACCCATTTCCTTTTTGTTTGTATTTTTATTATTTGCTATTCATTAATTGTTTTTAGTTTAAAAAACTGTATGCGTTAGTTAATAGGGGTTTTGGAATACAAAGACTAAATGTCATAAATTATCGTAAGCTAATGCTTTCAATTGCAGTTTAATAAGTCTTTGAGCAAATGTCTTGTTTTCTCACTTGGAAATTTTTTAAATAAAAGAATTAGGAGCTACCAGTTATTTCTTTATAAATGTAATTTTAAAGCCATAGAATTTAAAATTTTTAAATTACATTTTGGGAGAATCATTATAGGTTTCTTGTTGAGAAGAGTCTCGTGTGGACTTTTTAAAAAATATTAATTTTTTTGGTGTATACTTGACTTACAACACTGTGTTAGTTTCATGTATACAGTAAAATGATTCTATACACACACATACGTATTTTTCTTTTCTTAGATTCTTTTCTCACATAGATTGTCACAGAATATTGAGTAGAGTTCCCTGTGCTATACAGTAGATCCTTGTTGGTTATCGTGTATATAGTAGTGTGTGTGTCTTCATCCCAAGCTCCTGATTTTTTCCCCCTTCCCCTACAGTTTCCCCTTTGGTAACCATAAATTTGTTTTCAGTATCTGTAAGTCTGTTTTTGTTTTGTGAATAAATTCATTTACATCTTTTTTTAAAAATTAGATTCTACATATGAGTGATATCATATAATATTTGTCTTTCTCTGACTTACTTCACTTAGTATGATCATTTCTAGGTCCATCGATATTGCTGCAAATGGCATTATTTCATTCTTTGTGTGGCTGAATAGTGTCCCATTTTATACATATGCACCACATCTTCTTCATCCATTCCTCTGCTGATGGACACTGAAGTTGTTTCCATGTCTTCGCTATTGTAAACACTCCTGCAGTGAATATTGGGGTGCAGGTACCCTTTTGGATCCTTTTTTTTTTTTTTTTTAAGTAGCTAAGTATTTATTAGAGAAGCTGGTCCTCTAATAGGGTTTATATAGTACTTGCGGTGTAAGTTGCGTTACCATTCCTGAGTGTTTGCACTTCTTGGGCTTTTCCACGGAAATGTTTTTATAATAGACTGCCTTTGTGTTTGTTGTACTGCCTTAAGTAATGACTTTATAGTATTTGTATTGAGCCCAGAGTAGTAAGGAACCACAAGAAATGTTCTGAAACATGCTTGGGGTACATGGTAGGAGAGGAGAAGGGTGACTGCTTTTTTCCTGTCTTTATTTCTCCTGCATCTACTTCAGTGAGCATGCAAGTAAGCTAGAGAAGGATACTGCTTTTCCATCTCTGATTTCTCAAAATTTTGTTAAGCTTTGGAAGTTATATACTGTGTTCTTTTCACAGTGTTGTTCTTTAAAGTAATATAATTTTGGAAACTTGTGGACTTGTTTTTTAGAGCTTTACTGAGGAATAGTAATTATAATAAATTGTATATATTTAAAATGTACAATTTAATGAGCTTTGACATATGTGAACCATCATTATAGTAACATGATAACATACATTTTCATCATCCCCAAGAATATTGTTGTGCTCCTTCGTAGTGCATCCCCTGATCTGCATTCTGTCACCATAGATAAGTTTACATTTCCTCAAATTTTAAATGAATGGAATTACATAATATGTATACTATGCATGTATACATAACTATGTATACTTTGTTGTGGGGGGTTCTGATGTCTCTCAATCAGCATAACTGAGGGTATATTCACGTAGTTTCTTGTGTCAATAATTTGTTCATTTTTATTGCCAAATAAAGTATCTATATTGCCAAATATTCAAGTATCTAACTTGAATATTCGAAAATTATTAATTCACTTACCTGTTAATGGATATTGGGATTGTTTTCTGTTTGGAGTTAATGAAGCTTCTGTGAACATTTGTGTACAAATCTGAGCATGGACATGTACCTTTATATTTCTTGAGTTAAGTACTTATTTAGAAATGGGATGGTTGGGTTGCATGGTAGGTATATGTTTAACTTTTAAGAAACTGCCAACTATCTTCCAAACTGATTGTACCATTTTTACATTCCTGAGAGTTCTAGTTGTTCCACATTCTCACCAGCATATGATATGGCCAGTCATTTTTAATTTTTTTGGCTAGAACCTTTGTTATTTCAGAAATAAGCATTCTGTGTAGTTTGAGTTGGGTAGAGTAGTTATTTCTGGATTATCGTAATAAATACTTGTCAAAACACCAACTATTTCAATAATAATACACTTATTTATAAGAACGTCCAGAAATAACTGTTCTGTATCAAAAAACTTACTGGCACAAGAGAGTTAAACAATGATCTTTAGAGGAGAAAAGGAAAATTCTTCTAGGGGAAGCTTCATAAAGCATTTTCTCCATTACTTTTCTTTTTGGTGCGGGTCCTGGGGATCAAATGCAGGAACTTATGCTCCATTACATTTCTGATTGATATAGTTCATGAAAAAAGCCTCGCTTTGTCTTGGTTTAGTCTGTTTGGCCATTCTGGTGGTTTGTATGGGTGTCTGTGTAGTGGGGCTCAGTATTATTTTAATTTACATTTTCTACATGGCCTGTGATCTTGGGCTGCTTATTTGCCATCTGTATATCTTCTCTGATGAAGTGTCTGTTCAAATTTTCTATCCACTCTTCAACATATTGTAACTTCCTTTTATCAGTTGGTGGCTTGCCTTATCTGAAGAGCAACAGTTTTAAATTTTGATGAAGCACACTGTATCAACTTTTTTTGTACAGTTCTCTTTATACTTTGTATCCTATTTGAGTACTGCATCATTTTGTTTCTTTGAGTTTTACTAAAAAGTTAGATAATCTCTCTCATTTTTTAGCCATTGGGGGGGAAAAAGCATAGGAGGCAGTTATAAAGCTAGTCATAGCTGCCTTGTATTTTTCTTATATTATACTTTAAAAGCAAATTATATATGATTCTAGTACTTTTTATTTGTTTTTTGGTTGATTTTTAAACCTGTCAAGGATTTAAGAGATTGATTGATTGATCAATTAATTAAGAGATTAATTTGATCAAATTCCTTTGTTTTATGGGGTGAAGGAACTGAGGTTCATAAAGGTTACATGACTTTGCTAATGATTTACAGCTTATGATTATTCTAAGATCAAACAATCTGAGGTCCTCTTAGATCCCGTTTCACTATTTATTTCCCTTTGAGGAGCTGGTCTTTGTGATGCTGTTGATAAGACTTTATTGCATGCTATAACATTAAAATAAATTTAGTTCCTTCATTTGTTGCTTCTTCATTGCTCATTGTGATTAATATCCTATTGAAAGCAATATTATTAAAATTAAAGTAGGTTAGCTTTCTGAATGAATCTTAATTATCTCTTAAAATTTCATTAAGATGTTGAATTTAACTCTTTTGTTTTTGTAATTCTTTCCAAAGGTCTGTAAACAGATTTGGCTAGGATTATTTGATGATAGATCTTCAGCAATTCCAGACTTCAGGGATCCACAAAAAGTGAAAGAGTTCCTACAAGAAAAATATGAAAAGAAAAGATGGTGAGTGAATAGTTTCTATTTAGAGCAAAGGCTCCCCAGATTGCATTAATTATGGGTAAGATTAGTATAACAGGAAGGAAGGAAATAAGTAGGTAGACAGGAAATAAGGAAGTAGGTAGATACTCATTATACTTTGGCTTTTATTGGATTTGATTTCCAATAAAATGGAAATCATTCTGCTTTGTCGTAACTCATCTGTGCCTGGCAGTAGCCTTTTTGTCACCACCAGGCCTCTTACCTTTTTTTGGGAAGTCGGGGATTCTTCCTTCTAGACCTTTACTACCCCTGTTAGCTTCTCTAGACATTATAGTCATGTAAAACCTCCTTTCTTAAAAATCTTCCTTCGTTTAGCATGTGTTTCTTTAGTTTCTTTAATATAGTAAGCACTGCGCTAAAGCACTCATGAAGCAGTCTATTCACTTAATTGCAGGTTACAATAATTCTTTGCTCAAAATATCCCTCTTTGCTCAAACTACCCACCCAAGAAGTCATTTTTCTACCTTGTTAAGAAGGAAGTGTTTATACTTTTTAAACTAGATCTGTCAGATGTTAATTTTTGAAAAGGAGTTAAAACAGATGTACGTGTGGCTAGTGAAGTGTTTTAAAGCAGAGCAAGGGTATATTCATAGAACTAATGTTCAGCTACTTTGAGCTCTTCATTTTAGCTGTATGAGAACAATTTAAGTCAGCTTACTAAGACTCATTAGTGATGAATTCTTGGTTATTTCTTTAGTGTGTGTATTTTAGTTTCAGTAGTGTGTATTTTCCTTCTTGAGAGGTTAAAAAGATGAGAGAGAATCATAAATAGAGGGATAATGAAGAAGTAATGGCCTCTTGTTTGCCAACTGTTCTAGTTGAGGGAATACTTGCTGTGGTTATGAGTGAGGTATCTCCACCTCCATTGGGTGAGCATAGTAGAAAGAAGTGGCTCTAATTTGTATGTTCTGTGAACTTTGTATTCTTACTGTTCTGTGGAGGAGACTAATTTTTGCCAGGGCCATATTCAGCATTACTAGAAACATTAGGTATGAATATAGAAGAAAAAATAACAGCAAGATTTTAGTTCAGGAAAGAAAAAAAAACTTGGAAGATGAGGTGATAGTAAAAACATGGTGCCATAAATAATTCTCTTAAAATGAGGCATATAATTATCTTTTTATCATTTTAGTTCTAAATTTCCAGACCTTTTATCCTGTAGTTAAGACCTTTCTCCTTGATAGCCTTGGCCTAATTTTTCATTTTCTCAAGTTTCACTTTTACCAGCTCAGAGTTAGTTTGAATAGAACTTAGCTGGGTTTTCAAATGCTTTACCTTCAGCTGATAAGAGGAAAGCGTGTGTGAATAAGAGTTGATAGAATTAAAACCGGAAGTCCCCTCTCTCTGCATTAGTGATAACAGCCACAAAATAAAATAATAAAAATTATTTATTCAGACCATAACCAAATAATTGTAAACCTCAAATAATTATTATAATTTGTGTTATCTTTTCTGTCCTGAGAAACAGAATAGTAATAAGAGTAAGATAAATACAAACTTCAGTTGGTGGGTAGGGGAGAGGGAGTGACAGCATTCAGGTAGGCTGGGACTTTTGCATTTTAAACTCATGTTCCTGCACACCTGTGACATGTACATAGTGGGTGGTACAGTGGGTTTGTAGTGTGACATAAGTGAAAGCGAAGTCGCTCAGTCGTGTCCAACTCTCTGTGACCCCATGGATGGAGGAGCCTACTAGGCTCCATGGTATTTTCCAGGCAAGAGTACTGGAGTGGGTTGCCATTTCCTTCTCTGCGACATAAGCATTATCCAAATGCAGTCTCCCTAAAAACCCTCAATGTGGGCAGCTACACTTAAGACATTGAGACTGGTGCTGTCATCTAAAGGGTTTTTGAAATTATTCTGTTAACAAGTTTTTGAGCTCATTTCCTATGCTGTACATGTTTAGTTAGCTTTTGTACTTGTAACTATATAAGCCTTTGAGCCAAAGATTCTTACCTGATTTTATGCTTTAAAAAGGCTTGGCTATTCTCAGAAATTGGCATCACTACTGATAAGCCAAACTATCGGAAAATGTAACTTCCTGTTTTCATCTCTTCCATATACTGAAAAAACTGAAGTTTTATTGTTTGTGATTGTTATATAATTTGATAATAGCCAAGACTTGTGTACCAGAACACTGTATAAGTACTTTGTAAATGTTAATTTGTTTATACCTCATAGTAACCATATTTTAGTGTTTTAGAAGAAAATTCGGAGGCACAGAGTGCTGAAGTTGTTTGCCCTGGGTTTCACATCTGTTGAGTGATGGAGCTAGGATTTGAACTCTGATTCTGGAGCATAGACAGAGGACCCTGGCGGGCTACAGTCCATGGGGTCGCAAAGAGTCAGACACAACTGAGCACACACGCACACACATGTGGAACACAGTAGAAAAACTCTGCTTTTCTGCTTCTCCCATCTGTGTGATATGGGGAAGGGAGGTAGTTAGAACCAAACCCAGAAATTCTGTGAGCAAGAGCTTTCAAAGAATGCCAGCCCTGGAGACAGCACTGCCAATATATGGGCATTGTATTCTCACTTCCCCTCTTTCTTTCCTTTATTCCTTTCACCCCATGAATCCTTACGTGACTGGAGTCAAACCTAAAAAACCTGTAAGGTCTTATGAACATCTTTCCGTGTCAAGACAGAGCAGCTGTGTATTATATAGAAACTAGCATAACCCTTCAAGCATTTTTCTCCTGATGAATTTTGGTTTATTGCTGTTTTTTTGAAATTTTCAAGAGTGCTGTGGTAACATACATTTATTTACACTTAACCCAATTATTGCCTAAGGATAGGTTACTGGAAATGGTACTTCTGGGGCACAGAGTATTTTAATAGAGAGTAACAAAATTTGTAAAGTTTATACTCAGACCAAATGCGTGTCATTTTAATTTAAATTTTTATTAGGTTAAAAATATTTTCATTTCTGTGTCTCTCTTGGTGAATGTCTTCTGTCCATTTAAAAATTCAGTAGTTAATCTTATTCTTATAGATTTGTAATAGACCTTTATATTTTGGGCTATTAACTGTAACATAAATATTTTTCCTTCCTTTTGCTCAGCTTTCAAATGTTATTTATGATTTTACAGTACTTGATGAACTACAAGTCTTTTTTTAAAAAAGCAGTTAATATTGTTATCTTAGAAAAACTGTAAGTAAATAATTGAAGCAAGTTTTGTGGTTGCTGTTTTATTACCTTTTCTCTGAATATTTTAATTAAGTGTACTCTTATGGTATCAATTCTTAGAGGGTTTTCAAATAAGATTAATAATGAAGCAGTCTTGTACAGAATTATAGAGTTAAGCTTTTTGAGCTTAGTATTCCCTACCTCTTCCTTAGTTAACTGCCTCCTCAACTTTTCATATGTTTTAGGTATGTCCCACCAGAACAAGCCAAAGTGGTGGCGTCAGTCCATGCATCTATTTCAGGGTCCTCTGCCAGTAGCACGAGCAGCACACCTGAGGTCAAACCACTGAAATCTCTTTTAGGAGATTCAGCACCAGCACTGCACTTAAATAAGGGCACACCTAGTCAGGTGAGTCATTTTTAAGTCTTTGTAGAAGCTTCTACGTGAGGAGGATTGAGTACAATGAATTTGGGAATTAAGACAGTTGCATAATGCTACTGGTATACCAGTAGCATTATGTCCTAATGGTTTATAATACCTTAAAAGATACTTGGTTAAGTGGTTGCAGTGTGTCTATTTTTGTGGGTTTTGCTATTGCGAATATGAGTTTGTAAAGGTATTCAGGAGCATTGTCATAGATGTAACATATAGTGGTAAAACATGAATCTGTGGTGACCATCAGAGTTACTTAAAACAGTATAGCCTTTGTGATATACTTTTACAGGAAAGGATTTTTCAAGCACAGAATTTTTTCCCCATCCTGATGGTGAAACATGTTTATCATTGAAATGTAGGTAGCTTTGCATTACATAACTTATTCTAAAAAACTGAGTAGACTGAAGTCTTTTCAGCAGTTGGTGTCTAGAGTTTATGCTTCTATAGTTCATGACAGTCAGATGAGTTATGACAAATCTGTTACTGTGTGGCATTATGTCTGTCTTACATAAGAATGATTCTGAAGCATGTTATTATTTGAATTAAATTCCGCCCTTTTAAAAAATGCATATACTAGGGCAGCTAGATAAATTGCTCCATTTTCACCAAAGCTTTGAGTAAAAAATGAAGAGAAGGGTAAAGTCAGTATATTGTACTCTTCCCTTGGATAAAAGATTTGTTCTGTGAAAGCCTTATCATCATACTCTGTTAGTAACAAGTCTGTTTTGTGTCTTGAGGTGTAACAACTACTGTAATTATACTTCATTGCTCTTGACTCTGTACTTAAAAGATAATTATGGGCATAGATGTTGAAAATTTGTGCTTTTCAGAAAACATGGCTCAGACAGTGAAAGTGTCTGCCTGCAATGCGGCAGACCCAGCTTCGATCTCTGGGTTGGGAAGACCCCCTGGAGAAGGAAATGGCAACCCACTCCAGTACTCTTGCCTGGAAAATCCCATGGACAAAGGAGCCTGGTAGGCTACAGTCCGTGGGATCGCAAAGAGTCGGACACGACTGAGCTTCTTCAATTTACCTTTTTTTATTCAAAACTCTAGGTAGATTATATAATCTTTGAACTGTTTTAAGTTTGGTGAATTGGAAGTAGTTTTATAAACGTTTAGCAAATCTAACTGGAAGCTCTTTGTAGTTAATATGTGGTTTATAGTCCCCTGTTGTAGGACGCTCCCAAGCGCAGCAGCAGGAAAAGAAGCAGTTTGACCTTTTAAGTGATCTTGGCTCAGACATCTTTGCTGCTCCAGCACCTCAGTCAACAGCTACAGCCAATTTTGCTAACTTTGCACATTTCAACAGTCACGCAGGTAAGTGTTTTTTCCTAGCAGCTGTTTCCAGTGTTTGAATAATCATCAAATTAAATGTGGAGCACTAAATTAAGAATTCGTTTGGTCATTTTGAAGCAGTTTTATTTGATAATTTGAGACATATTTTTGCATGTATGTATTTCACTCTTTTATAAACATGACAAAAGCCAGTACTTACTGAATTGGTTTCCTATTTGTATTTTGGGACTTACTTTACCTTCTTTTTACTCACCTGTGAAATTGTGATGCTCTCTGCCTTTTTTTTCCTTTCAGTTTCATGTCCTGGCTTATAGTTGGATAATAATGGTACAAATTATTTTATGTATATGTATCAAAAAATACGCTGTTTGAGATAATTTGGAAAATTATAGAAAACCTTCAGCCACATTTCTATCAAGCATTAAAGGAATTTTTGTTTTAAATATCAATAAAAACATTTTCTAAGACTATGCTACAGAAGGAAGTTGTGGTGTGATTTATGTATGTTTGTGTCTGTATGTGTTTACTTTAAAAAGAGATCCTAGGATGAAGATTTCGTTCAAGAGAGATTATACTGAGAAGGGTAAGAAATCAGGAAGCTTAAGTTGTTGGGACTGTGGTACATTTTCCATTTCTTATATTAGCCAAGTAGCAGAAGTCCAGGAGACTGAAAAGAATCTTTCCCCTTCATCCTCCAGGCGGGAAGCCAGTTGTTCTTCTCTGAGCAGACAGGAGCTCCAGCTCTCTGTTCTTACCTCTTGCTTTTTGAATGATGGTCAAAAGAGTTGGTGGAAGAATCAATGAATAGAGAGTGAAGCTTCTGTAACTTATGAATATTCTACTTATCTCAATTTTAGGCTTATTGAGATATAATTTGAAATGATAGATAGATAAGCTGCCAAACTCTTAGAAATTTTCAACTTACTTCATGTTCCATGTGTGTGTGTATGTTTGGTCTTTGAATGCAATTTGTGAATATTTGCAGGTCAGGGGATTAATGTTACACTTTTCTATGTAGCCATATTAGCAAAAAAAGAGACAAGTCAATGTACTCCACGGACTGATTTATACCATGATTACCCTTATGTTTTCAATAACTCCCTTAAAATGCTTTTTGAAAATAATTGTCATTATTTAATTGTGACATATAAATGTTAAAAAAATAGCAATGTATGATTTTATCAGATTGAAGATATTAAATATTGTTTGTCTTTTTTCCACATATGACAGAAATATAGTAGAGGACAGATATGTCTGTGAGGAAGTAGTTTAATAGGTCAGGTTGTCTGAGAGTAATAATTTTTTAGCCTAAAGTTCTTTTGTTTTTACAAAGGACCACTCAGATTACTCTTTTCTTACTTTATTTGATTCCAGGAGTGTAAAAAATATATATGGATATTTTAAGAAAAAGCTAATAAAATTAGTTATTTATTTTCCCTTCTAGTATAGTTGATGCCATCTTTTACTTTTTACCTTACGTAGTTTTTAAGTGTAAGCCAATGTCTTGGTTCAATCTGAAATATCTTTTCCCAGAACCTTTGTAAGCACTCTGAATTTTTACTTTTTCATATATGGTTTGCAGATTTAAATTCATTGATAGGTGAATTCTTGCCCTGAAATTCTCATGTCAAAAAAAAAAAATTGGGTGAAAACTTTCTCCTGAACTGATTGATGTGACAAATGGAACCTTTAATGGCAAACAGTAATTATTCAGATAAGCCAATCTGGCTAGCATTATTTTATAGGAAATCCTGTTCTTTTACAGACAATTTAATGGCTTAAAAACCAGAAGTCTTTACCCTTCTTCGTTTAAACATTCTGGCTGAGTTAGTGTGTGTGGATGTGTATCGATGATGGGGTCAGTATTATGTTCAGAAAAAGTCATCTTCTACGGAAATATACATGGCAGTTAGAAACATAATTTACTATGGAATGTAATAGTTATCTTACCTGGTAATAAACATATCACAAAAACTGTAAACTGTCACTGATTATTGTCACCTCTTATATGAGGGATGTCAAACTCAATCGCCTTGCCACCCATTTAACACAGATGAGTGGTGTAGTGCACTGTGGAAGGGACCACAGTGCCCCTTTCAGAGGCGGATGTTCTGTAATCTCCTGTTGCCACGTGGAAATGCGGGCTCAGGGTTCCTAATATATTGATTCTTTTAAGAGAAGCAAGAAATCTTGTTGAAATGCTCTCTTTAAATGTTAGGAATTGATGAAAATAATCTAAAATATTGTATAGATGGAATGAAGTCTGTTATCTGGATTTGATGAGAGTTGCTGGCTGCTATCCTCTGGTCTCTACATTTTTATTTTGTTTTTTCCTTTTACATGAGTCTGTATTGCTCACTGAAGTGTAAAGACATCTCTGGGCAAGATTCAGGCTCGTTGACTTAGTACCTTAAATTCTAAACTGAGTTGACCCTTTTGTACTTTTTGAATAAGAGTATATAAAAAGCATTCTTTACTATTTTGTCACATTCTTTTTAGTCTGGATTTCTTTGTGTAGAAGTTGTTTGAGGTTCTAGATAGTTTTTGTTTATTGTATTATCAGTGTTTAATTCCAAAGTTGTGTTTATCAGAGTTTCATTCCATAACACATAATTTTTAAAATGTACTGTAAAAAGTTGTTGAAAACAGTGAGTAGATTCAGTATCTACAAATAAGAACTGATAGAAGTATTACAAAATCCTGTTTTGTTGTAATGAATAGGTATTTGATCGTTTGGTGCTCTGGTTGGAAAATTATAGATATGATAAAATAGACTTGATTAGCAAAATGGATAGCATTGAACTAATTTTTTTCCTTATGTTTAAAGCATGTGAAATGTAAGTTTTTCCCATATGATGTTCTAAATATGTTAAATGTTCAGTATATATTATTATAGACTACATAGTCATATATATTTGAGATTATAAGCCACAAACTAGCTTAGGGACCCATTCCTTTTTCTACAAGGGACAGATGTATTTCATTTGTTGTTCTCAACCGAATAGCTAAGGGTTCCAAAAACTTGGAAACTTGCCTTTTGGAATATAATCTACTCTGAATTTGAGAACTTCGTATATCATGCTCTCTTTTCATTTGGTTTACAGTTGTATTATCTGTTTTCGCCTTAATAAACTTATTTGTCTTTTAGAATTTTCTTTGGATTAGCATTTTAAAGCTGATAAATTATTCATTTTTTTTATAAGTTGTAGAATCATAGTGTTGGTTTTATTGGTAGAGGCCATCTAATGAGTCTTCTCATATTGTTAGTAAGAATACCTGTAGCACCAGAACAATGAGGGACTAATCCAAGGGTTTACAATTTCTTATGTTAAGATGGAGTTGTTTGACTCTTACCTTAGATTCCCTTTTCACTAAACTGCACTTGCTTATGGTGTTGTCAGCAATGTGTCAGTAAACTGTGTTTAACCTTATATATAATTTAAACTGGTGTAGATACTTGTTTCAAAATATTTTTCAAGAAATTAATTAAAACATTTTTTAATCTATTAGTATTTTTTTATTATATGTATTTTGAGGAAAGTAAAATTTCAGCCTGTAAAGTTGAATTTTATCTTATTAAGTAAAAACAGACAAAATAATGTAGGGAGTCCAGAAAATACAGAATTTATGTTGTTAAGCAGTCTTTTAATTTAGGTACTTCTGTGTGGTATTTGAGGGCCAAGACAATTGGTTTTAAAAAGGTTTTCAAGAGCAAAGTGGGATAGCACTCCACATGTCAGAAGTGGTAGATTGGCACAGATGTGTAGGAAAAGGGGGTCTGATCTTCTTTATGTACATGTCCCCCTGCTCATTACCATACCCATTTAGATTAAAAAAAACAAAAAAACAAAAAAAGAGCAGTTACAGGAGATGCTGTAAGTTTTGCTGATTTTCTTCCTAGAATAATGTTTTACTTTGTTAATAGACAGTTTTTTTGCTTAGTGACTTCTTTTGGCTTGTTACCTCTGAGCCACCAGGGAAGCCCAAGTAGAGTACAGACTCACTGAAAAAGCTTGGCAAGTTCAGGACATGATATCTACCTGAAATCTCATTACTTCCATTGAACTAAAACACAGATTTTGTATGCACATGATATCATGTTGAACGAAATTACCACATG
Source organism: Bos indicus (assembly GCF_029378745.1). Taxonomy (NCBI): domain Eukaryota; kingdom Metazoa; phylum Chordata; class Mammalia; order Artiodactyla; family Bovidae; genus Bos; species Bos indicus. The sequence goes on from NC_091761.1 coordinate 115,653,117, forward strand.
AAGATATATCTGGAATTTATTAACCTATTTATCGTGTTGACTTTGCTATAAGTATTTTGTATAAGGCTAAATATTCTTTACATGATTTTTTTTAATGGCTACATTATGTTCCATCGTGTGATTTTCCTTAATTAAGTAATCCCTAATTACTGGCCATTTGAGTTTCTAATTTTTCATTATTGTAAAAAATACATTGTTTAGCTATTAGAATTAGCTGTATGCTCATTTGTAGTAGTTTTACAAAAACTGCCTAGAAATAGAATTGCCTGCCAAGGTATTTAAAGTGGCTCACTCACTTTGTTGGACATCCTTTTCATTTTCATTCATCCATTTAGCATTCACTTTCCTGCATATCAACCACTTCTTATTCTTATCTTATCCTCTGTAAAAATCTTATCCAGCATCTGTTTTGGCCTTTAAAAAAGTCTTGTTTTACCTTACATATTAACTTTATAGAAGCCTAGGACTTTGCTGTTAGATTGGTTACCAGTTGGGAAAAGCCAGTTGGTCTTTTTCAGTAGGTTTGATGTGTATTTATGGTATAATTTTTACTAGTTTTTATTGTTTCTTAAGTTAATATGTGTTTTAAAATGACAGGCTAATACGAGTTTCTTCAGTTTATTTGATGATCATGTCCATCTTTTTGTATACTTGCTTTTTTTTTAAAGTATGCTATGATGTAACATAGTTGCAAGCTTAAAAACAACAAAAATTTTTAATGTAATCAAGCCATTTTCATATGATTCATGTAACTGGTGAATCACCATTTTAAATCTCAATTTTCCAAATGTATCCTGTATCCCACATCTCTCTGCTTTACTGAAACTTGTGTTATTTAGTGCTGTTAATTCAGAGATTCCTTTAATAGAGTCACTTTATAGTACTATTTGTGATGCCATTCAAAGGCTATTTGTGTACAAATTTATCATTGTACTGGATGCCCTTTGATGAATTGCTTGCGATTGGGTGAAATAAACATTTGTAGAACTTAAAATCTGATTTCTAAATGAATTTTCTTTAAGTTATGAAACATGGAAACTTTCATAAAATTCTCAAACTCATTTATCATATTTTTCATTTATAGTTTTCATATTCATTAACATGTATTATTCCTTACCATTTACAGCTCAGAATTCTGCAAATGCAGATTTTGCAAACTTTGATGCATTTGGACAGTCTAGTGGTTCGAGTAATTTTGGAGGTTTCCCCACAGCAAGTCACTCTTCTTTTCAGCCCCAAACTACAGGTAGAGCCTCTCCAGCATTATGATTAAATGTTTACTTTAAAAAATAGAATACAACTCTGTAGATATAGTTTTGGAAAATTATTCTAAACTTAAATTCTGTGATTATCTGGTTTTAAAATAGTTCTGTTTTACAAAGCTCTGGGGAAACCTGAAATCTTTATATTTTTCTTTATTTGTTTTTCTGGACACTAGTGTTTTGTCTAATTCACATTTGTTCTCCTTTTCCTGCACGTGAATCTTTCTTAAATTTCTTACACAAGGAGACATAAAAGTATTAATAGTTTTTTAGGTTCACAAAATACGTTTTGATTTAATTTAGGCTCTAAATAAAGGAAGCTAGTTAATTTACTTCCATAGAACTAAAAATGTAAGTAATTTTCAGGGCAACAAGCTTCAGAAAATAATTGGTTGAGTAGATTATTTAATAATCACTTTGGTAAACTTCAAATAGTTTTCTGTGCAGGAATTGGTCTTTAAACATTGAATACTTACCCATAAACTGTATTATTTTCAGAAACTCATTGAACCTTTGTTTAGATCTTTGGCTGATTGCTTTTCTTTCAACTTTTAACTCTGTATTGTCTTAAAGCCTTTTCTTTCAACTTTCTTTTTCTTTCTTTAAATTTCATCATTTACATAATTTCTGGCTGTCCAGCATTTAGAATGCTTTCATCTAGCTGCAGTTTTGGTGAATTTACTTCAGCTTTTCCTCTCCAGGCTTCCAACAGTAAGTTCTGTTGTCAAGTAGGCATCTTTTACTAATTTGTATGTTTAATGGTATATTTTATAGGTTTTTCAGTTATAGCATTTTAATCATCTTTTCATGATAATTCTCCATAAATTCACACTTTTACTCTCCTCACTATTGCTAAACTCGGAGAACACAATAGTGTACAGTAACAGTTGCTTTAATAATTGTTTTTATTAATTTGAAGTAACTTTCTTCATACAGATTTTAAAAACTTAGTATGTGCTTTGTTCACCAGTTCCTTTTAACAGATCACAGTCTTTTAAATACAGACATTATTTAGTTTTAATCAAAAACAAATAGAGTTTAATTTCTGTAAGACATGTATTTGTTTTAGAATGTATAAACAACTAATTGATGGAAATGTTGTTGCTTTTTTTTTTTTTTAATAAGGTGTAATCTTTCTGTTTCTGAAATGCCTTTAAGTGCGTGTTGCTCTCAGTTTAATCTATAACTGCATATACATGTTACTGCATATATATCTACTATCTTGATTACTGAAACTAATGTGTAGGTATAAAGAACAGTCAAAAGTATAGCATCAGAAGCATAGAATGAATATATACTGTTTTTTTAGTATTTTGGTAGTATGTTAGGGAAGGTTTAGAATATAGAACAGTCTTTAAAATCTTAGTATGATAAAATGTAATATTTATATTATTTATAATTATGTGCTCTTATTTTTTCCTTGAAATATATGTTAGCATAATTTTACTTGTAATTTAATTTGTAGTGTTGTGTGTACATTAAATTATTATGTGGAATTGAGTAGTAGCTCTTCAAGTACAATAAAACTGAGTAGCATGGAGACTCTCCTGTGAATTATTGTGTTCTTTCCGGGATAGGTAATTACACAATTACACATAGGAACTTGTTGACCTGTATGTTGTCAGGACCTTTGAAAATCTAGTTTTGCACATTGTGAATAGTCCTGTGTAGATGATTCAAGTTGAATGCCATTTGCCAGTTTTTACTTTTAAGATTTTAGGATTGCTTATAGGAAACTTAGTTTAGGAAGAAATGATCATATAATCTATCAAAGGATATTGGGCAAGTCTAGCAGTTTCAAGTTTTCTGTCTATTTTATTACAGGTGGAAGTGCTGGATCAGTAAATGCTAATTTTGCTCATTTTGATAACTTCCCCAAATCCTCCAGTGCTGATTTTGGAACCTTCAATACTTCCCAGAGTCATCAAACAGCTTCAGCTGTTAGTAAAGTTTCAGCAAACAAAGCTGGTCTACAGACTACAGACAAATATGCGGCACTTGCTAATTTAGACAATATCTTCAGTGCTGGGCAAGGTATCAAGCTTTAAAGAAAAGAATACAAATTTGTGTATTAAGCAGTCTTCTACATTTGGTTGTATTTATTAAATTATGAGGATGCTTTTCTTCATTGTGTATAGGTTTTATCTACATTAAATGTTCGTGACTATTTAGCACATTTTGCATCTGAAATAACCACACGGTAGAAAGCCTAGAAACTAGTTTGTAAACTTCTAGATTTAAAAGAAAATAATTGACAAAAATTTAATTTTGTCTTAGCATGCTTTATTGTTCTAAAGGCCAAAAAGGCCAAGAGATGACTAGAGGATTATTTGGTGGTTTCTATGATGTATTAATTGTGAACTATTTTCTATGACTATTTTAGTATTTATTTAAATACTAAATACTAAATGCAGTGTATTTTTATACCCAGTTATGGTCGTAAGGCTAGTATTTTTGCCTCTCAAAGTGCATAGTGTAGTAAGAAGAACAGCTGGGGTCTGCTTTCAGACTGGATTCTGCATCCTGATCTCTGAGCATGATTTCTCATCTCCCCTCCAAGAGTAATAGAAATAGCATTCGACTTAAAAAGTTGTGTCGTATGTGTTACTGCATGAGTGGTATTTAGAACAGCGTCTGGCGCATAGTAAGTGTCACTTATTACTTATTACTCTTACTTATCTTAGTACTATCTCTTAATTTTTTTGTAAACAACCCTGGGAAGATGATATTGTTAATAGATTGAGTTCACATAGATCCAGCATTAAATGAGTGTATATGTGTGCTTGATTGAGTTGTCCCCATCTTGCAGATTTAATGTAGCACTTTGAGAATTTCCTTAATATAACCTAGACATGTCATTGGTACTGGGTCTTAGTTTTTATTTCAGACAGAGTACTTAATTTTTTACAGAGCGGAATGTATAGCACTAAACTTGTCCAGTATTTTATGGAGTATTTATTTATTAGGTAAGACTCTAGAATCATGTCCATTTATTTGCTAAGCTCCAAATCAGTTTTAAATTCACACATCATGGCAAATGCTGTTGGTAAGTTGAAAGGATAAGCGTAAGTTAAAGTCTTTGATTTAATTTGTTTTTGTTTGTTCATAGGTGGTGATCAGGGTAGTGGGTTTGGGACCACAGGTAAAGCTCCTGTTGGTTCTGTGGTTTCAGTTCCCAGTCAGTCAAGTGCATCTTCAGACAAGTATGCAGCCCTGGCAGAACTGGACAGTGTTTTCAGCTCTGCTGCCACCTCCAGTAACGCATATACTTCCACAAGTAATGCTAGCAGGTAGCTTGTCATTGTCTTGTGTTTTGTATTTGAAACTTTTTTTCAACTTTGAATAATAGTGTTGTTAAGTAATCACTATTTGGGGCTTAATCTAAAAGATTCTTGAATATTTTCCTAAGTTTGAAGAAAGTTACAAGTTTACATTTTTTAATTAAAATATACTTCTTGAGTAATTACCATAGGGGATTTACCATCGTTTTATATTTTTTATTTAATCAAAAGCACCTTTTCTCCTTGAATGCTGAAATGTAATTTAGAGTATATACACATCTTGAAATGGATGTGGTAAATTGTTAAATACAAATTTAATTATACTCAGAGAATCCATTTACAGAATTACTTACTTTTAAGGTACAGTTCTTAGTCATGAAGATTAAACACTGAAAGTAACATGTTGTAGCCTGAGTTGTAAGTAAAGTTTTAGAAAGATTTGCACCAGAACCCAAAATTAGTCCTATATCTTTTCTGTCTTACTGGTATTTATAAATAGGTGTATCTGTTACAGTGTTTGTATATGTCTGGTGTAGGGAGTTCTTGGCAGAAGAGAGTCTACCACATTTTAAAAACATTTGATCTTTAAAAACTCTAGTTTTTTGACTTCTTTTTGGGTCAAGGAAGCAGACCCAGAAGTATAGGTAACTTATCTGTACAATGTCTTACCCTTGATTTTCCATTCCTATAGATTGTCTCTTTTATCCGAGTAACTTTTTTTTCCCTTTTAGCACCTTTTCCAGAAAAAAATGATAGAATTGCAACACTAGTTAGTTGGGCTTATTCTCCAGGAACAAATTTTCTGTGTGGCAGATGGGAAAAATTGAATCCAAAGAATAAAATTCAGAGTGTTTCTGTATATTTGCTTTACTAATATTGACTACATTAGACGTAAAAAATAGTGAACTATAGCGAGGTGGCCATAAAGTCTGGAAACACAGGTATATGTAATGAAATGGTTTATTGGTATTACATTATAATCATAAATGGTCCCCAGAGTATAACACATGGAATATTTGAAGTAGCTAAGACCCATTCCAAAGGTCTGTGAGGTTAAAACTAAATTCAGAATAATTCGGAGTGGTTGTTTGTGTTTTCATTAATTGACGTTTGTATTGATGGTATAGAAACTCTTAATAGGTAAGACTTGATTGTGACTTAGCATTGAATTATGGCTCCAGTGCCAAGCTGTACAAGCAGTCATCTAATAGTCATTCCTTGCTACCACACATTCAGTTTTAATTAGGAATATTTTTGATTCAGTTTTTATTATGAATATGCCTGATGAAGCAGTGTAAAGGAATTTGATTTTATTAAGTCTAGACCCTTAAACATGTCTTAATTTGCTGTGTATTGAAGTATGGTATGCATCAAGTAGTTCTGCTGTATACTGAAGTATAAAGCTGTCTTGAGGAAAATCAACTTGTATGGTTTTTTGAGTTGTGGAATGAACCAGCTACTTGTTTTATGGAACACCATTTTTTTCTTGGAAGTATGATTGCTAAACAAACCATGGTTATTCAGATTTGGATATTTGTTAGACATTTTTTCAAAAATAAAATTTTAAGTCTGTCAATTTAGGGAAAACAATGGCTAAAATACACACTCTCTCAAGCAACTAAGTAGAATTTTGGAAAATTCATTAGCCACCATGAGCTTAATATTAATCTTCCTATTGCTTTTTTGATGAGATGGATGGTGATATTAATGATTGTTGTTTTTTTATTTTGCATAAGGAAATATATTGACATTTTGAAGATTGGCATCAAGTATTTTCCAAATGATACAAAAGTAGTAAAAGATTCATTTAAAGTGTAAGATAGACTACTGGATGTTACTTTAAGAGAGTACATCAAAGTTCATTGATAGGGTTTCAGATTCCATATCACAGCTGTTGTCAAGTCGCGAAGTTATGTCCAACTTTGAAACCACATGTACTGCAGCATGCCAGGCTTCCGTGTCCTTCACCTGTCTCCAGGAGTTTGCTCAAACTCATGTCCATTGTGCTGATGATGCTATCCAACCATCTCATCCTCTGTCCTTCCCTTCTCCTCTGTACAGATATGAGAGTTGGACCATTTTGCAGCTAACCTTTAGGAAACTGTAACTGTTGTTTTTGGAATGATATCAAGCAAGATATACATAGTTATCTGGAAAAGGTGTTAAAATTCTCCTGTTTTGTTCAACCGTGATGCCACGTGAGGCCAGTTTTCTCTCCATAATGCACCAAGCTAAACAACATATCACAACAGATTGATCATCTATTAAGCCAGCCATTAAAGACATTTGTAAAAGTATCAGATACGAATGGCTTTATTGTTATTTTCAAATGAATTAAAAATTCTTAAATTTCTGTTTTAATTGATGCACTATATATTGGTAGTTATAGCATCTTGAAGCTCTTTGGGGTTCTCATTTTTTTTAGAATATAAATGAATTCTAAGACTTAAAAGTTTGAGAGCTGAATAAAAAAAACAAAACAAAAAGGTTGAGAGCTGATGTGATACATGATATGTTCAATATTATTTTTTCCATATTTTATGGCAACCCTGTTATTAGATTACCTTTGCTCTTTTCCCCTCTCAAAATATGAATTCTTTCAATACTTGTTTTCAGTAATGTTTTTGGAACAGTGCCAGTGGGTGCTTCTGCACAGACACAGCCTGCGTCTTCAAGTGTGCCTGCTCCATTTGGAGGTATGTGTTTCTGGTATACATATTGGTTTTTATATGGAGTCCAAATATATGTATACATTGTATTGCATTTTCTTAGGGATACCAGAAGATGATCAAAGCACCAGTTTATTATCAGAAAGCTCTAATTTTCTATCTTCATAAATATATGAACAAATACTTTAAGTAATTGAATACAAATGCATTAGGATTTTATAGTGTATCTTATAATTTTTTAAAGCTACACCTTCCACAAATCCATTTGTTGCTGCTGCTGGTCCTTCTGTGGCATCTTCTACAAATCCATTTCAGACCAATGCCAGAGGAGCGACAGGTAAGAAATGTAAATTACAGAACACTAAACTTTGGGAAAGGTATATACCGCAAAGACACTATGTGAAGAACATTAGAAAATAAGGTTCCTTTCTTACCGAAGTGACTGTGAAGTGGATTAGTTTCGTCTTTGAAAACATATGCTAGCTGAAAGTTTATAGAATCCTATAACCTAATAGTTGAAAATGGACCATGGAAGTTACCTAGCACCCACCACTGAAAGATTTTACTTTTTAGGTGTGGAATCAAGCATAGAGATGAGAGTTAAAGCCTTGACTTCACACTGCCAGTTCATGACAGAGGTGGTACTTGAACATTATAATTCTGACTTATTTGTTGACTAGGTTTCACAATTATTGATTATAACTCAATTGAAAAAATGTGTCAGTTTTTTTCCTTTGCTTGGGATTGCAAGGAATGGATGGATTTTATTATTGATACATGAGATCTTGATAATGAGGAATTTTTCCAGTGTGTATCTCTTTTAGGGTTGTTAACATTTTTGAGGGGGTTGTTGAAACTGGTTTAATTTGGGATATAATAATTTGAATATTTTCTCTTTTTATAATTTTTTTTAAAAATCCTCTTTATCCTTCCCCCTCTTTTTTCTATTTGATTCATATTGTAAGCTAGCCACGTATTTCTTATATTTTGCCTCTTTGATTTTTGTCTTATTACCCTGAACACCAGAGATATTTGCCAGTACCTTGGAATGTTGGCAGGTGCATGTGGTATGACCCAGTACCCATTAAGCTGAATTTGTCCATTTTTAGATTTAGATAACTTTAGAACTAAAGCCTTAAGGTTGACTTATAGCATATGTTGATGGGATATTTTGAGAGAGTAAGGTGCTTTACATCACAATAAATTTGCACCATTAAGAATTACTAATTACTAGCACATCTTTTTGTCATTGGCAAGGTTGAGAACTGTAATATTGGAAGTTTGAACCATAACTTCCATTTTCATATAATGTCTTCATTCATAATCTGTTGCTATCTCACAGAATGTATGTTATATAAGTATTTGAATTTTGCACATAATTTGTAATGATTTATTTTCATTCAAATACATATAAATACACTATGCTTAAACACAATCAGTGATTATTTCAGATTTCTGTTGTGTTTTGGACAAAATATACTATTCATCACTAATGATGTATATAATATTTCTGTTTCTGAGCATATTATTTTGACTTCATGGAATGAATTTTTAAAATGTCTAATGATATGGTATTTTGTACATTGTCTCATTTAGTCCTCTTAACTCTCATCAGATGTTTTAATCACTCTTACAGCTGAGATGACTGAGGCTCAGGGAAGTTAAGTGTATATGTTTTGGATAGAGCCAGATCTGTGTTCAAATCCTGGTTTAGCATTTACTCTAAAAATGCTTTCTGTATATTATTTTTTTAATGAATGGAGAAAAAGTGATAGGAAAATACATTATTTGCAGTAATAATAATAACTGTTGAGATGTTTATAGCTATTATAACCCCATTTGACAACTGAAGGATGGAAACATATTATACCTTGATCATGCTGATCTAACTCCTCTGAACTTTATTGTCTTTTTCTATAGAATGTGAACAGTATTCTCTATCAGGGATATTGTGAGAATTAGATGATGGAGATCACCTTGCATCGTCTTTGCGTTACTGTATATAGTTGGGGTGTGTGTGTGTGTGTTTAGTCACTCAATTGTGTCTGACTCTTTTTGACCGTATGGACTGTAGCCTGCCAGGCTCCTCTGTCAATGGAATTCTCCAGGCAAGAATACTATAGTTGTCATGGCCTCTTCCAAGGGATCTTCCCAACCCAGGAATTGAAGCTGCGTTTCTTACATCTCTTGCATTGGCAGGCAGGTTCTTTACCACTAGTGCCACTTGGGAAGCCCATGTACTTGGTAAATCATTCCTGTTATTTTTCTTTTGTGATTGTACCTCCAGACTGGTTCTGTTTATTAGAGTTGAGGATTATCACCCCCACACCCGCTGTTATTTAGAGTACAAAAGTCCTTAAAGTTAAGGTTCTATATAAGATGTGAAATAATGTAAAGTGTACAAATTATATCTTAAAAAGCTTGTTCAGATAATATAAAGTAGTTTTAATATTAGTCTAAGCAAAATTTATTGAAAGGTGAATCTAGTATGTCCACAAATTTTTATTTCAAGGTAAAATATCTTTTCTCTTGTAAACCATTTTGATTTATCACATTGGTCATCTTATTGAATTGACTGAGTCAAAGTAAGTGTTAACTATGTAATGTGTTTCTGTTGAAGCTGAAATATAAACAACACTTTGACAAATACACTATGCTTAAGTACTTTCAGTGTTTTATATCATCAAACTTAATATTAGTTCTTTAGGAAATATGTTTTGTTGTTCTCATATATTAGTATTGTTAAATTCCATTTGAGGTAGCTTTTGAAAGAGGTGTTAAATAATAGTTCTATGCAAACTATTTAGAAAGTTTTGCTGATACATTTCTTTGTTAAAATGCACATCTTAACAATAATTTTTTTTCCTGCATTTAATAGCTTTTGGGCCTTCTTTTACCACATTATATAGAAACCTTCAAAAGGCTGGCCAATGTGGCCTAAGGCTTTTTTTTTTTTTAGGATTCTGTAATATTTAGCATTCTATTTTTCTAGAGCCCTTGAACCCTTTAATTAATAAAGTTAATATAATTTTATAGTTTTCAGTTATTAGGACATTCTCTTAAAACTCTTAAATCTCTCCTTTGCCCCTGAATGAGTACCCTTTATTTTCTGATATTCATTGAATGAATGAATGATTTTAAACGTGTCTCATTTACCACCCCCTGCCCCAAGAAATAAACTTGTAGAAATGTAGAACCAAAAGAACCATGGTAGCATCTAGCCAAGCATCGCCATTTTATTATTTAGGTGGAGGCCAATTAGATGGATTTGCCTGATTAACCAATGACTAGTATTAATTAGTCAGTGGCACCCCACTCCAGTACTCTTGCCTGGAAAATCCCATGGATGGAGGAGCCTGGTGGGCTGCAGTCCATGCGGTTGCTAAGAGTCGGACACGACTGAGCTACTTCACTTTCACTTTTCACTTTCATGCATTGGAGAAGGAAATGGCAACCCACTCCAGTGTTCTTGCCTGGAGAATCCCAGGGACATGGGAGCCTGGTGGGATGCCGTCTGTGGGGTCACATAGAGTCGGACACGACTGAAGCGACTTAGCAGCAGCAGCAGTATTAGTCCCAGAGTGCTTCTATCTAAATCAGCACTATTTCCACTGGTGCCACTCATTTCACTTACAGGAAAGTAAATGAAATATATGTCCACACAAGAACTTGTATTACAAGTATTTACAGCAGCATTATTCCTAGTAGTCAAAGGTGGAAATGGTCTTGGCTCAACTGAGGTGGCTCAGTGGTAATCCGCCTGCAGTGCAAGAGATGGGGATTTGATCCCTGGGTCAGGAAGATCCCCTGGAGTTGGAAATGGCAACCCACTCCAGTATTCTTGTCTGAGAAATCCCATGGACAGAGAAGCCTAGCAGGCTCCAGTTCATGGGGTCTCCAAAGAGTTGGACACAACTGAACACGGAAACATCCCAGGTGAACATCCACTGATGAATGGATAAAGCAAATGTGTATAGCTGTACAGTGGAGTTTTTTTGATAATAAAAAGTGAAAAGTAATGATATGTACTGATACATGGTACAGCATTGATGCATCTAGAAAACAGCAGGGAAAATAAAGGATGCTAGTCACAAAATGTCATATAATGTGTGATTCTATTTATAACCTGTCCAGAATAATGGACAAACCTATAGAGACAGAAAGGAGATGGGGCAAAATGGAGAGCTGATAGGTGTGGAATTTCTTTTAGTGAGAGGTGTGTGAAAATGTTCTAAAATTAAATTGTGATGATGGTTGTACACCTGGTGAATGTGTTTTTTAAAAAGAACAAAACACTGAATTTTACCCTTTAAGTTGACAAATTGTATGATACATGAATTATATCTCAAAAAGCTTGTTAAAAAGAAGTCTAAAATATTTTGATAGCAGCCCAGAACTAGGCATCAGTGTTACAGATTGAGTATTGCAATTACTACTAGTTAACAATCATTGTTGACTAAAAGTCAGGTTTTGCCAAAGCGTATTATGTAGAACACGTCTCCTGAGGTGATGTTATCACAGTGCTTCGTGGAAAGGGGTTCTGTGCCCAAAAGCATATGGGAAGTGCTGAGTTAATAACACAAAGTTGAACCAGTATTATTAATGCACGATTTCTCAGAGCTTGTAACATGCTCTAAGAAAGGAGATAAACATAAAGTGACCAAGCCTGTTTATCACAGAATCCTTCTACCTCAGTCAACCTTTTGTTGAATTTATAAGAAGCTATAAACAGCATCTTTTAAGTTAGCAAGAAAAAAGAACAGATTCATTGAATATTTACTCTTTAGTACTTTTAATCACAGCAGCTTTGTAAATTAGGTATTACTGTATCTGCCTCTCCATCCCTTGTTTTCAAATGAGGATACTGAGGCTTAAAGAAGTTGTAGTGTCCTATAAATTAGAAAACAACAGACCCAAGACTCAGAACCACTTTCATATCTCAGTTGTTGTTTTTCCCCAAATTTAGTTAGTTAAGTGTGCTTCTTTAAAATGTGTGGACATGTATTTTTAGAAACAGTCCCACTCGGTATAGTTCAAACAGTGGTTCTAGTACTTAACCTAAATTTGATTTCTGTTGAGAACTTTTCTTTACGTATAACCTGTCTGACCTCAGTCATGCAGGTTAAGATCTGCATGGGATGAATTTCTCTTTTCTCTCTCTTTTTAGCCATCATATTTTAAACTGAAAGTGCTGCTCACCTTTCTTATGGAGTCCACTGACTAATTTTCCCTGAATAATTTGTTCCCTTGAGTTGTCTTTACTAGTTTCTAGTTAATGTAGAGTTGAAAATAAAACAAACATTATTCAGGTGCTTTCTCTGAGATTTGACTTTTTAAATGCTAAAAGGTAGATACTAGATCATTTTAGGTGATTCTATGAATAGCATTTTTGGGAGTAACTGCTGAGGCCTAGAAAATCATTTTATGTATATTGTTGCATCTTCACATGAAAAAAAATGTTAGTGTTTATTTAAAAGTTGTATTTCATAAATGTTTCTTTGTTTGATATTTGTTTTTCTGGTATTATTCTAATCTCTTTGTTTCAAATACTGTAAATACTAGTATCATGAATATAGTTGAAGTAAAGACTCTGGGTGCGTTTTTATGTTTATTCTTATGCTATCTCCTTTGTAAGTGTATTCTAATTTTAGAATTTTTTAATGAAATAAATTTACTTTTATTTCGACAATAGTTACTCATAAGTTAATTGACACTGGTCTCTTTATGGCTTTCCATAAGGCCTTTCTGGAGCAATGCATTCTCAAGTGTTTCCTCACGCTCATTTTGGTAGGTGGCCACAGCTAATATCTAGGTTTGTGTGGCAATTTGTCTACCTGCTTGTGGAAGCTTCTGCTAGTGTTCTGGATCCCTGCATGTGAAGTTAAGTTTTTTCCATGTTTTAAAATGGAGTGGGCATGGATGTGTGGCATTGGGAATAACTTATATTTACTTTATAGTTACATGAAAATCTTCTGTGGTAATTTATGTTTTAATATTGAAAAGCATATTGCTTACCTCCATGGTCACATTAGAATGTTAATAGCTTTTTTGATTATTTTTCTTAAGTTTGAATTCATAGTACTTTGAGTGACACACCTTTTCTATGTACCAAACCATTTTACCACATTATTCCATGGAGTTTGGCTTTGCTTAACTGTAGCCAACTTTTGCTTTATACTGCTTTCTTAAAAAGTGAGCTGTCAAAGTTATGTCAGTGTATTGTTGTCTGTTCTGAAACCCTTCTGTTTCCCTTGCAGTGTGCTTATTATTCTTTAATTCACTTGCTTCCCAGTGGCTTAGTTTCCTTTTTCTTATGAATAATAAAAAGTAATATTTAAAATTTTACCATCTTAATTAGGTTCACTGAGGAGAATTGCACTGTTACAAATATAAGGATTATGAGAATTACTTTGAGCAACATCCATAACAGATTTTTAATTTTTTAATAAAAGATAATTCTATATAGCACGTGTAGTATTAATTTCAGTGCCTTAAGTCAGCATTCAAGTTGGTAATTTTTTTTTCTTAGAATCAGAAAATGCAGTGAATTATCTTGTTTGATAACATAGTGCTGAAAATGCTTTACTATGTAATTGCTAGTGTTCTGTATTAAAAGCAACATTGTTGGCTCTTCTTTCCTAGAACATATAGTTGAAAGCTTCTGTTTTGAATCATTAGGAAAAAGTAATATATTGTTCTGTTACTATGTGTGTTTTTATATGAGTAATATAATAATGTGAATTTAAAACTCATTGTAAGTGGGGGGTGATGGCAGCATACCGTGTGTGTGTGTGTGTGTGTGTGTGTGTGTGTGTGTAGCTGTAGTTCACACACAGATTTCCCCAACCTGTGAATGAGTGCTTCATTCCATAAGTGGGGGGTGATGGCAGCATACCGTGTGTGTGTGTGTGTGTGTGTGTGTGTGTGTGTGTGTGTGTGTATACCGTGTGTGTGTGTGTGTGTATACCGTGTGTGTGTGTGTGTGTGTGTGTGTGTGTGTGTGTGTGTGTGTGTATAGCTGTAGTTCACACACAGATTTCCCCAACCTGTGAATGAGTGCTTCATTCCATGAAGTTATAGTGAGTAGATACGGCAGGCCATGGTAGTTATTGGGTACAGTGTCATTAATCCCTACATTCTTTGCCTCTTTTAAGAAGGCCTATTTCATTTTCTGTTCAGTTTTTGTGTACTTTGCCCCAGTTTCTATAACTCATTGGTCCTAATATTATCTTCCTTATACCCCTTATGCAAAGAAATCTTGGTTTATTTATACTTTTCAAAAAAGGAATGAGAGTCTATATAGTTTAATTGTGTTAATGTTTTTATTAGGATTATCCCCCATCCATTTTTTGACTATGGTTACAAAGCTGCATAGGTTTTGAGTGGCCTGCTGCAGACCCTATTTCTCCTGTAAGTTTTATTTTTAAGTGAACTATTTTGCAGAGGTTTTTCCAGGAATACATATACTACATTATAGCAGACAGTTCACTAGATATAAATGTTTGACTATTTTACTATGTATAACAAAGCAAAACTTAAAAATATATATACTAGTATACATGTGAATTGCATGATGATGGACTTTAAAAGTAGACTGCTATTTAGACTCATTTATATAATTACTTTGGGAGGTTTACTTTTGATTTCAAATGATAGCTTTATAGCTTACATTCAACTGTATGGCACTAAAACTTGCTATTAAGTTTGTTGGAGTTTGGGGATTTAAAATACATCTTTCTATTTTTAAGGTAAATGATGTCTATTTTACATTGTTGAGTATGAGTATAGACAACCTCCGTTTTTGTTTGTAAGTGATCAGCCTTTCCTTCTCCCACCAGCGGCGACCTTTGGCACTGCATCCATGAGCATGCCTGCGGGCTTTGGGACTCCCGCTCCCTATAGTCTTCCCACCAGCTTTAGTGGCAGCTTCCAGCAGCCAGCCTTCCCAGCCCAAGCAGCTTTTCCTCAACAGACAGCTTTTTCTCAACAGCCCAATGGTAAGAGTTAACATTTGGCTGGTGCCAAGTTCATGGCATGTATCCTTTATCATAATTTGAATGTTTGGACAAAAGGATTTATCTAAAGAATGCTCTAGTGTTATGTACTGATTGTTTATTACACAGATATAGAAACCTTTGGTGAGTTAGGCCTCAGAAAATTGAGTGATTTAGTAAGTTTTTGTGACCAGATTATAGATTTGGGAGTAATCTGAAACTAAAGAGTACCTCTTCTTTCTCAGGATCTCCAGTATCTTTCTTGTATGTTCTGTGTTATAATATGCTTCTTGATTTTAAAAGGAAACTTTATAGACCTAGAGTGTTTGCTTTGCATTGGAGAATTGTTGATTTTGTTGCATTTATTGTATATATTTTGTTGTTTGTTGGTGGTGGTGGTGACATAGACTAAAGGTAACTGTATTGTAGTTCGAGTTTGTTACTTTTTTTAGGAAGATTCACTAGAGAAAGTTTTCAGGTTTTGTTTCTGTTTTTGTTGTTGTGGTCTTTTTTGTTTGTTTTGGGTGGATTTTGTTTATTTTTTGGCCGTTCATTTGCTGAAGTTTGAAATCCTTGGGTCACATCCCCTCTTAAATAGTCAACAAACTCATCTTTTGATTAAATCCTTTGTCAGCAACTTACATAGCTGGGACAGACTGGAATTAACCATTTCTGGGGAATCGACATGTCTCTTTAAGACATGCCACTGAAATTTTTAACTTACTTTGAAGAACATGAGACTCAACAAGTTAACATTGATTTTTTTAATTATTGTTGCTCTGGTGGGGATTTTTCTGAAACTCCTTGATTGTCGCTCAGAGGTATAGGTTATAATTGTTGGGTTTTTTTTTTTTTTTTTTTTAAACAAGGTGCAGGTTTTGCAGCATTTGGACAAACAAAGCCAGTGGTAACCCCTTTTGGTCAAGTTGGAGCTGCTGGAGTGTCTAGTAATCCTTTTATGGTAAGTGAGATGCAGTTTTAAGCACTTGTAAGTAAGTCGTTGCGTTGTTTTCAGAGTGGGAAAAGCAGGATGTGATTCCTCCCAGATGCAAGATTGTACGAATCGAGGCAGCCATTGTGCACAATCTTTGTTGATTTAAGAAAACACATTAATCAGCTGGAAAGCAAAACGTTGACAGTAAACTATTGTAGACATGAAACTTCTGTGCTTTCTTATCAAAATTCTGCTTTATGAGAGGCTGCCGATTTAGTGACCAATGTGAAAAAGGAATCCTGCAGTCATTTGGTTTGTGTGGTAAATGTATTTTTTAGGACCAATCCCTTCTTGGAATCTGTTAACAGAATTATGTGAGGTAATGGATATAAAAGACACAACACAGTGCCTGGTAACCTATAGTTGTGTTACAGTATGTTGCTAAGAACAGTAATTGTTGTTCAGTCACTAAGTCGTGTTCTGACTCTTTATGACCCCACTGACTGCAGCGTGTCAGGCTTCCTGACCTTCATGGTCTCTCGGAGTTTGCTCAGACTCCTGTCCATTGAGTCGGTGATGCCATCCAACCATCCCATCCTTTGTTGCCTCCTTCTCCTTTCTTAATAATAGGAATGAATAAATATGGTTGCCAGTAATTATAAAACCCTAATCTAAATTGGAGAAGGAAACGGCAACCCACTCCACTACTCTTGCCTGGAAAATCCCATGGATGGAGGAGCCTAGTAGGCTACAGTCCATGGGGTTGCAAAGAGTCAGACATGACTGAGAGATTTCACTTAATAATACTTAATCTAAATACTATTAATTAAAAAAATATTATTATTTTCCCACACACTCTTGTCTGTCTATTTATTTTGTCTTATGTTTTCCTTTAGACTGGTGCACCAACAGGACAATTTCCAACAGGAAGCTCATCAACCAATCCTTTCTTATAGCCTTATATAGACACTTTACTGGAACGAACTTTTACATGGTCACATTACATCTCTCCGCCTCTTGCACTGTTGTCTTGTTTCACTGATCTTAGCTTTAAACACAAGAGAAGTCTTTAAAAAGCCTGCATTGTGTATTAAACACCAGGTAATATGTGCGAAACAGAGGGCTCCAGTAACAACTTTTAACCTGTGAATTGGCAAAAAAAAAAACGTAGCGGTATCATGTATATTAAAAATTGGCTAATATTAAGTTATTGCAGATACCACATTCATTATGCTGCAGTACTGTACATATTTTTCTTAGAAATTAGCTATTTGTGCATATCAGTATTTGTAACTTTAACACATTGTTATGTGAGAAATGTTACTGGGGAAATAGATCAGCCACTTTTAAGGTGCTGTCTTAAATTGGGAAATGAATGACCTAAAATCACTTTAACCATTGCTACTGGAAAGTTACAAAGTCAAAATTGGAAGGTTTTAGTCATTCTTGAATTTTTCCTTTCTGAAGAGCTCTTCTGTTTATACATGCCTAAATTCTTTAAAAATGTAGAGGGATACCTGTCTGCATAATAAAGCTGATCATGTTTTGCAACAGTTTGCAGGTGAAAAAAATAAATACTAGAAAATATGCTATTGTTTTGTGTTCTTGCTGCAATGCCTTTACCAAAGTGGCCTTAAATATCAGTAGTGAATTGAGAACATCTTGAATTCTTAAATTAGAGTTTCAGAAGACTTCTAGTAACTAACTTTTATGTCTAAAAGCAAATTTTATAAAAAGGCCATGTAGAAAATTTATTAAAACTACTATGACTGCTATGTTTAGGAATATGTCAGTGGTAAAGCATTTAATGTAGCTTGTTAGATTCACTGTAATCCTTCTAATTTCTTTGCAACTTCTTAATTTTGTGAAAATTTGTATATATGAAGAATTTGCATGTATGTGTATTTACAAATTTTTTTAAGTATCTTGAATTCTCAGACTGCAAAAGGCTTATTTTAACTATTGATTTTTTAAAAAAAATATTGTCTTTGAATGTATTGGAAGCAGACATGCATTAACTGTGACATGATTGCACCTCAGTTTTTTTTCTTTGGACAAACTGATATTAATAGGACATTTGTTTATGTTCATTTCTAGGGGAAAGAAACTGGAACCCAGTGTTACCTTAAAGTTATAGAATACTTTGTTTAAAAAGGCAACGATACTAATGTTTAGTTATATCTTTATGTTAATATTCAAGTGAACTTGATTAAATATTTATATAATGCCTGATTCATCCAGTGATAATCTGGCAATCTCATCAAAACAGAACACAACTGAAAAACTTGTAATAGTTTTTGTTTTTTTTTTAATGCCTTTGAGCAGCCCACAGAAGTCACACAGTCCATATGTTAGAGCTCATGTTTTTATGTGAAATTTTGATTATTAGATTTCCCAGACCGTGGCATATTAACAGTTCAGAAGTTATGGCTTGAAACGAAGGAGATAGAATGTATGACAAGCATACACTGTCCAAGACTAGTTAGTGTAGGGACAGCCAGCCGTTTAGAGGGCATCACTATATACACCATCTTCTGAAAATTGCCTATTACTGTGACTCTGTGTCATCAAGAAAAGGTGAAATTACATATGTAAATATGTAATACATATTTGAAAAGTTTTCTTACAATACTTAAAATTGTTTTTAAAGCTTTGGTATTAAAAGAGGTGAACATCAGTTTCCTCAAACATTATTCGTGCTGAATACCTTTTCAAATGGTGACTACAGGAGTTGTTTTCATAGTATATTAAAATCTGTGTTGAGTTTTAAACTTCTTGAAGCATTGCTGTCCAGTGCATTATCTAGCTGAATGTATAGTTGTCTGAACTACTTTGATCAGACTGGGAAGTCTCTGCCCCCTTTCTGAACAGTATGCCTCTTCTCTTAGAATTAAATGAATGCTGCAAAGGTCTGGGTGTATGTCGGTGTATACTTGAAATCTCTCCAAATTTTTGGAGTCACCTTCCAGCCCCCTCATGGAGGGAATACTTAAGAGATGTCTTTGAATTCCTATGTTTTAGATTGTATTGGGTCCCAATCAACTCTTGTACCAAGTTATGCTATACCATTGAAGGCCATTACCCAGTTAACCTACCAGGCTTTCCATCTAAGAAATAAGTAAATTAAACAGTTGTTATTAAAATTATTTTAAAGACTATTTTTTTCTGGGTAAACCTTGAGGTTTGTAATTAAGTGGAAACTCCTGTTGACTTTGAATGCTATAAAATCAAAATGCTTAGTGTAAGAAGTGATCCAACTTTAATGTGGATTTGAATCCTCAGACTTTCATATTCAGATTTGCTTCTGGTTTTACATGGACTATCAGAACTGTGTTGAACAGTGAAGAGGAGAAAATACTCAGTGGTAGCAACATGAAGACGCAGTTTCCTAACTTACTGTACTGGTTGAGTCATCTTCTCTCCTTTTGTGTTTGCTCAGGAAAGAAAATTTTCTTTTAGGGTGACAAGCTTTATTGATTACTTTAAAGGTATATTTTACTCTTATTTTTGTGAAGATAGAGATCAAGTAGTCACTTGCTTCTGCAGAATAATTCTTTCTGTAAATTTGAAGAAGCACATCAGTGCTTGCTTTTTACTTCTGAGTTGCCCCACCTCCCAACATATATCCTCGTTGGTACAGTTCCTGTAAGTTGGTAAAATGAAGAGAATAACTTAACTGGCTGCTTTCCAAACATTTTGGCCTCAGGACTATTAACTGTTTTTAGTTATTGAAGATCTCCAAAAAGCTTTTGTTTATGTAGCTTGTATTGCTCAGTATTTGGTGTATTAGAAATTAGTACTGAGATAGTTTTAAAACATATTTATTCATTTAAATGTAACAATAATAAACTCATTACACATTAACATAAATACCGTTTTTGATGGCAAATAACTGTTTTCCACAAACAGAAGACCATTGTTTACATTTTGCACATCTCTTTAAAAATCTGGCCCAACAGAAGCAGTGGGATTCTCACACTGCTTTCACATTGCAGCTCTTTTAGGTGACACAGTGTGTAGGCACTGGGAAACTCCACCACGCACTTGGGAAGCCACGAGTGAAGCAGACACATTTTAGTATGCTGAAAATGGTTTTGACTTGGGGTTTTGCGGGGGACCCGCGGGGTTTCTCAGACTACAGTGGTTTGAGAACCACTGCACAACACTTTAAATTTGTATTTTCTGTGACAACGATGTTTAGTTGTAGTGTAAATATACTTCTCCCTGAACTTCTGAGTGTTTTTGTTGGCTTGATGAGAAAAATTTAAATTTCAGTTGAAATGGCAAACTTTTTAAATGTTGTTTTCTGGATTTTCTTCCTTTGATTTTTATTTGAATGTATTTCAGTAATAATGAAATTGGTGAATATCTCATTTTTAAAAGGAATATTCCAAGTTGTGGCTCTTGGATATTAGTACTTATATTAGAATTATTTATTCTTTTGACCACTTTGAAATTGTGGTATTCTTTTGGTAGAGTGTCAGATAGCTATTTTAAAATTACACCTTGCTAAAGAAAGTTCAAAAATGAAGAATAATTTCTTATCTCTACTGTGTTTATAGTTAACAAAGAATTTTAACTTTGTGTATGTATGTGTGTGTATATATATACATATATAGGAATGAAAATAGGATTTCTCTAACAAAAATCATTACCTTCCAAGACGTCGGCTACAGTTAAAGGAATGATGTATTTACTTAAGAAAGAAGTTTGCTCTGGGTTTTTCCCCCAGTGGTTTTTTATACTTGTCCATTTTTAGAAAGAACACTTGTTGTTTCTCATTTAAACAGAATGTTTTTAAATTCTTTTGAAGACATTGTGACTTTGTAAAAGGTAGTTTATGATACATAGTCAGTCACCTCTTGCTGCTGTGGTTGGCATACAGTAAAACATGCTGCTGTCCTCAGGCCGGCCTGTGCCTTGCTTCTTGGGCCTCTTTGTTCATGTTTGTGCTCCTGCTCCAAACTCACATTCAGAGTGACTCACCTCATCTTTGGCCTCCACTTGCAGTCTCAGATTTATATCAGAAAGTTAATCTCTATGGGACCTTATAAAGATATATTTCTTTAAAGATATGACTTGAAAGTAATAATGGTGACGGTATTACAGAGTGTGGTTTATTAAGCTCTTTTAGTGTATCAGAAACTTGCTAAATGCTTTTCATGTATTATCTCATATGGTCCGTAAAGTGGGCTCATACTAAGGATGAAAGAAGCAAGGCATTTGGCTAATGACAGGGCTTTTGCTCTGGGGAGCAGGTGTTTTATTGCTGGATTAAGATGCTCTCACATTTATGTGTAAGCAGATTTTTTAAAAATCGCATGAAATTCTAAGAGAATCTCTTTCTATATCTTATATACCTAATAAAAATCATTTTTAATTTTGATTCCATTCATAATTTGCTGAAATCAGTAGTTTATTCTCTAGGGTTTTATTTAAACTTTACAAGTAAATTCATGGGGGTAAATAGTGGGTCAGGTTTTAAAATTAAGAGACATTTGAAGTATCACAATAACTCCTGTTTTGAGAAACATTCCAACTATTAAGTCTGTGCCCTAAACAGTAGTAAAATTACTTTTGAAAGGGTGCTGTTACTAAAATGTGTTATTGTATTGAATTTATATTCATTAGTTAACTTTTGCCTTGTATATTTTAAAACATGTCATTCATTAAAAATTTTATGTGGTATATTTGAACAATTGAATATACGACCAAGATGTGCTGGTCATATGTTGTGCTGGTGAATGCTTCTCTCTCATGAAAAAGTGTCCTGTTCTGTAGTGCTTACTGATACATGTGATATTAATACTCTCACCATGGCTGATTTCAGCTACCAGTCTGATGTTAATTTAATTAAACTTGGAGTTAGACACATCAGCCTCACTTTGCAGGCCAGCTCCAGCAGGGCACAGATGGGTAATTCCACAACCCAGTTCATTAAATTTATTGGTTATTAGGTGATTGTATGTAGTATTTGAAGAGCCTTCTGTGTTGTTAATTCAGTAAGCATTTGAACACTAGTTTACTTAGGGCTTTCCTGGTGGCTCAGACAGTAAAGAGTCTGCCCGCAACGTGGGAGAAGGGCATGGCAACCCACTCCAGCATTCTTGCCTAGAGAATCCTGTGGATAGAGGAGTCTGGCCATCCACAGTCCATGGGATCACAAAGAGTTGGACACAACTGAACGACTAAACATAGTAATTAATTACTTCTAGAAGTGTAGTGGGCACTGAAGTATTTAATCTGGAAAGACCCCCAAGTGTTGTGAAAACCCTGGTTTAAAAAGTCCAATTATTGTTCTAATGTAGAGGTTGCACATTTATGGCATTTACTCTGAATTCTCTCTGCAGTTGTGTTTTGTTTGACCATCACTGTGTTTTAAAAACTTGAATTTTGTGTAGTTTGAAGGGTGTTCGTACTCTCAAGGTGGCCACTAGCCTACTACTATAAATTTTCTGAGCCTCAAACGTTCAAAAACGTTTTAAGGCCTTTGAATTGGCAAATTCTGAGTAGACATAAAAGGGATCCTCTTATGCCAGCTGTTAACTGTTCTGATTTTGGAGTCAGTTCTGTAGGATTTGAATTTATGATGCTATTTTCTGGTGAAGACTTGCCAAAAATGTATTTCCTTTCAAACTCGATAGCCTCTATGTATTTTGCTTATTTTATGCTAATGGAGGAAGATTCAACATGCTTAACTATATTTTTGAAATCTAGGGTCGTTGAACTCACAGGGCTATGGAGTTTAAAGATTCAGGCTTTTGTAACCAGGAAAAGTGATCCTAGATAAAATATTTTAATTGGTGATTCAGATGTTCATTGGTTAGTTTCTTAATTGGTTCTCTGGAATCTTAAATAGATATTATCCAAATTACAGTTTAACCAGTGAGACTTAAAACTTCTCACCTTTTCCTCAATCTTGAGGGACAGAGAAAGCAAACAACCCAGAAGCCTTCTAATTTTGACTAAATAATCGTTAAGTAAAAGGCATGAAAGGATTGTGAATTAATGTTACCCAGTGTTTCATAGAATGCTGTGGGTACAATCAGGTTTTTTAAAGACTTTAAAGGTTTTTTATATGTTACCAAAATATAAGACATGTTTATGATGTTTAAAAATTACGCAATATACAAAGGGGTATAAAGTGGAAAAGTGTGTCTCCTTCCTGTGACTCTCTTCCCACATCCCAGGGAAATACAGTTACTTGTGTTTTTGTAGTCTTTCAGAAATGTTATCATTTATTATATACTTCTTTCTCTCTATATATATGCCACTTGCTGTCCTCTGTTGTTCTAAATGTATGGTTTTATAACTTGATTCTCTGTTTAACTTGGTTATTTTTCCATATTACCACATCCAGCTCTAATTCATTATCTCTTTGGAGCTCCAAGATTTCATTATATGGATGCCCCTTTTGAAGAATATTTGTTTATAGAGTTTTTCTACTTAAAAAACATTGTTAAAATGAGAATATCCTTATGCATATATGAAGGTTAGTCATGAATCTGCCTGACTCTAAACTCAATAAAATAGACGTCATTCAATTTTGAATCTCACCTGCAGATTCTGTATGACTGTCTTAAGATGTTTGAAAAATCTCATACTTTTTAATTGAACTGTGAAGGCCTTCAGTTAGTTCACTGAAAATTGTGCAAGTTCACATCTATTTAGCACCTTAATTTTAATTTTTCCGTGACCCTTGACATTTCTAAACGTTCAAGGTTTGGGACTATTTTCTATTACTACTTGTTGGTATTATGCCTTTCCTTATCTACATTAGCTTAGAATATAACTTATTTTTGAGATGAGAACATAGAATTTAATTTGGCAAAATCTTTTGGCACAACCACATGTTTTATTTATTACTTCTCCAAAATTAACTCCCTTTGCCTTAGAAAAGACTTGGGTAATAACTGAAAGTTCCAGTTCTCATTCCTCACAAGATTATAGAGTCAAGAATTTCTTTATTTGTGTTTATCATTAGTCAAGGACAAGTCTTGGTTTCTGGAATAGTTTATGAGAAATAATATCAGCACTTAAGGCTAAGAATAGGGAATGAGATAACTGAGAAATCTGAAAGAAAGAGCGAGGCCGTTTTAGTCAGCAGGGCATATCTTGGAAGATGTTTTGATATGACAAGATTTATGAAGACCAGTCTTAATTGCAAGAGGTGGTCTTAGGTATTAGGCAAAAACAGGTTGATTTCAATTTTCATTTCAAATATATGGTAGATATATTTGATTTATTGTTCATTGTGAAACATTGTTGGAATAATTTTTTCAAAATAAAGACTCCTGAATTTATGTACCATTTGAAAGTAGTAGCCTTTTTCCTTTGATGGTCACAGAACATAACAAGACATCTGGAACACTGAAGAGTAATGTATTTCCCTTTTGTCGTGCACGTTTGTTCCTGCCAAGCACACGATGCATCTGCTTCCAGCCTTACTTTCTTTGTTCCATTAGTTGTGCATTAATAGCAACTTTTGTCACTTTCTCTTTGATTTTTAAATTACAAAGCATCTGCTTTTTAAAGGCACGTATTTATTACTGAATTTCCAGTACTGATTCCCGATCCCCAAAGGATGACATTTTTTCTTGAAATTCATATTGTTCTAGCTTGATTTTTAAGACAGTGGTTTTTGTAATTAGATTTTAATTTCTCTACTACGAACTGAAATTTAAAAGGCACATAGTAAACTATCTTTGGTTCTTCATATGTCTAATCTTATTTCCTGGTAGTAGCCATTATTTTTTGTGTCCCAATTCTGTACATTTTTGTTGTTTACTTTCATTAATCATCAAAACCCAGAAGAAAATTTATTTTCCTCTGAATCAATAATTTCACTCAACTACCACTATTCTCCCCACCCCCTCCCCTCCATCTAGAGGGAGACTAAAGTTTAGTTTAGTCTTATTAGGTGAAGAAAGACTCAAAATTTTTTTTTTAAGTCGTATGCTAACGTTTTTAAAATTAAAACTGAACGTGAGGATTGAAAGGTACTGACCCAGAGTCAAGTTTCCTGTGTTTCAGTTTTAAATTCTGCGTTAACCGGCATTCAATGAGCAGGTAATTTAGATGCCAGTTCCCCAGCTTTAAAGAGAAATATCTTCCAAATGGTAAAACATGATTCCCATCAGCCATTTGGAATATATGTTTAGAGAATAATTAGCTTTGGAAATTGGAATTAGACATTTCATAATAATAGCTGTTAGGTTGAGCATAAACTATTGTATTTTCTAGTTTGAAAGTACAGGTAACACCACCACCATATAGTTTCATATTATGGCCACTATTTTCAGTTTCTTTTATTCAGAGCTATCTTTTTAAATGCAGAAAATTTTGACTTTTTAAGTAATGGTCGAGGATTTCTCAGGTGAAGGAAATTGTGCTAAATGCTGTATATCAGTGTCGTAGTATCTTCCATTTAATCTGTATTAATTTGGTGTCACATTGCTGAATATTTTTTAAACATTTCCTGTTATTCTCGTAACCTTATATGTAGGAATGACTTTATTTTACCAGATGAAACAGACTAGGTGGTGGTTTACTTGGCTCAAGGAATTTAAGCAGCAGGACTGAGCTTTAAACCCAGCTGTCAAAGCAGACATTCAGAACCACTCCACCCCAGTTCCTTGGAGCAACTGATGGGGGAAGGGTGATCCCTGCAAATCAAGAGCAGAGAAAAGGGCTCTGGAGACTAGGAGAGATCTCAGTCCTGTGTACAACAGACTGATAAAGGAGTGTCAGTCTTGAAGGAATAAAATGTAAGACTGAGGACTAAGCCTGAACTGAAATGGGAGGGAGAGGAGTTTATGTGTTCTGTGAGTATTCAGAAGCTTAGTAGTGTTGATTCTTTGCGACCCCATGGACCATAGCCCACCAGTCTCCTCTGTCCGTGAAATTTTCAAGGCAAGAATACTGGAGTGGTTGCCATTTCCTTCTCCAGGAGATCTTCTGACCCAGGGATTGGATCTTGTCTCTTGATTGGCAGGCGGATCTTTACCACTGTGCTGTCTGACCTGCTTTTATGTGTTGTTTAGTTGCTAAGTTTTATCCGACTCTTTGCGACCCCGTGGACTGCAGAACACCAGGCTTTCCTGTCCTTCACTATCTTCTGGAGTTTGCTCAAACTCACATCCATTGAGTCGGTGATGCCACCCAACCGTCTCATCCTCTGTCGTCCCCTTCTCTTGCCCTCAATCTTTCCCAGCATCAGGGTCTTTTCCAGTGAGTAGGCTTTTCACATCAGGTGGCCAAGTTGTAAGTTAAATAAGCAAGGTGACAGTATGCAGCCTTGACTTTCTCCTTTCCCAATTTTACACCAGTCCATTGTTCTTTGTCCGGTTTTAACTGTTTCTTCTTTACCTTCATACAGGTTTCTCAAGAGGCAAATAAAGTGGTCTGGTATACCCATCTCTAAGAATTTTCCAGTTTATTGTGATCCACACAGTCAAAGGCTTTAGTGTAGTCAATAAAGCAGAAGTAGATGTTTTTCTAAAGTTCTCTTGCTTGTTCTGTGATCCAGTGGATGTTGGTAATTTGATCTCTGGTTCCTCTGCCTTTTCTAAGTCCAGCTTGAAAATCTGAATGTTCTTAATTTACATACTATTGAAGCCTGGCTTGAAGAATTTTGAGCATTACCTTGGTAGCATGTTAAATGGGCACAATTTTATGGTAGTTTGAACATCTTTGGCATTGCTTTCCTTTAGGATTGGTGTGAAAACTGACCTTTTCCAGTCCTGTGGCCACTGCTGAGTTTTCCTAATTTGCTGGCATATTGAGTGCAGCACTTTGACAGCATCATCTTTTAGGACTGAAATAGCTCAACTGGAATTCCATCACATCCATTTAGCTTTGTTTGTAGTAATGCTTCCTAAGGCCCAATTGACTGCACACTCCAGATGTCTGGCTCTAGGTGAGTGACCACACCATTGTGGTTATCTGGGCCATTTAGGTGTATTTTGTACACTTCTTCTGTGTATTCTTGCCACCTCTTCTTAATTTCTTCTGCTTCTGTTAGGTCCTTTTACTGTTTCTGTCCTTCATTGTGCCCATCTTTGCATGAAATGTTCCCTTGGTATCTCTGATTTTCTTCATGAGATCTCTAGTCTTTCCCATTCTGTTGTTTTCCTCTAATATTTCTTTGCATTGTTCACTTAAGGCTTTCTTATCTCTCTTTGCTATTCTCTGGAACTTTACATTCAGTTGGGTCTGTCTGTTTGTTTCTTCTTTGCCTTTCACATCTCTCTTTTTCTTAGCCATTTGTAAGGCCTCCTCAGACAACCATTTTGCCTTCTTGCATTTCTTTTTCTTTCTAATGGTTTTGGTCACTGCCTCCTATACAGTGGTACAAACCTCTGTCCATAGTTATTCATGCACTCTATCAGATCTAATCCTTCGAATCTGTTGGTCACTTCCATTCTGTAATCATAAGGGATTTGATTTAGGTTATACCTGAATGGTTAGTCAGTCATGTCTGACTCTTTGCAACCCCATGCACTGCAGCACACCAGTCTTCCTCCAATCTCCTGGAGCTTGCTCAAGCTCATGTCTATCAAGTCGGTGATGCCATTCAACCACCTCATCCTCTCTCACCCCCTTCTCCTGCCCTCAATCTTTCCCAGCATCTGGATCTTTTCCAGTGAGTCGGCTCTTTGCATCAGGTGGCCAAAGTATTGGAGCTTCAGCTTCAGCATCAGTCCTTCCAGTCAATATTCAGGGTTGATTTCCTTTAGGATTGACTGCTTTGATCTCCTTGCTGTCCAAGGGACTCTCAGGAGTCTTCTCCAGCACCACAGTTCTTAAGCATGTGTTGTGGGGACTCCATATTGGAGAAGCAGCTATTTGCAGTATTTTGTACAGGTTTGTCCTCAACATTTGAATAACGAATATTGTGTGTGTTTGTGTGTAAGAATACTTGTTGCAAATACTTCCAGGTTCTTAGGGCAGAAAGAACAGGGAAAGCAGAGTAGGAGTCAATAACAGTAACTGTATTTAAAGTTATTGTAAAATAGTATTAGTTTGGAATCCTCTAAAGCATATATATTTCAGCTTTTCCATTAAAGATGATTATGGTCACTTGCTACTCAAAGTTTGGTCTGAGGAGCTGCAGCCTGGACATTGCCTGGACTCTTGTTAGTCATGTCAATTCTCATCCCAGGATAGTAATCACAGGCTGCATTTTAATGAGTCTCAGGTAAATTGTAAGCATATTCAAGATCGAGAAGCACTGGTGTAGGTACTATGGTCAGTCCAGTTGCTCAGTCATGTCCAACTCTGTGACCCCATGAACCACAGCACGCTATGTTAGATAAGTCATTTTTGTTTTAGCTTTTTAAATCTTTGTAAAAGTCCATCTGTTTTGGAAAAATTGCTCTAAAGAATCTTAAAAGGTACACTAAAAGCCCATCAAAAGAAATTATGTAGAAGCACTTCTGAATTAAGTTCCTTAAGAATGTTCAGGTTAAATGTTTTTAGGAGTTAGGAGTCAGTGTGGAGGCTATTCATGAAGAAGGATTAGTAAAGAAACATACCAGTATTAATCTCATAGCACATAAGGCATTGGTTGATGCTTAAGATGAAGGATGAATTTGAAGAGCACAGGTTTCACTGTCACCATGAAACCAGTCACTGGAGAAGAGGAGGCAGCTCTGCAGACAGAACAGAACCACCCAGGGACACCAGAATTATCTCTTGGTGCCAGTAATTGAACTGTGCCAGTCCACTTGGGATTGAGTGTGTGACTCAGAAGGATGGTGGCTCAGAGGAGGAAGATGCGTGCATGTTACATTCCTTGCTGGCTGAGTTATGGCCCAGGTTGCAGGAAACTGACTGAAGAGGGATAATGTATGGTGATTTTAAAGAACTCGTGTTTAAAATTGTCTTCTTACACCCTTGCCTGACTCGAAGGACATGAGCTTGAGCAAACTCCAGGAGATTGGGAAGGACAGGGAAGCCTGGTGTGCCGCAGGCTGAAGTAATGCCCCAACACTCCATTGGTATTACTGCAAATAGTATTTTTAACATTCTTACCCATACATCTGTATGCATGCTATATAATGTTACTATTTCAAAGCTTAATTTCCAGGAGTAGGTTTTTGGCGATTGGTCTTTTCTAAGTATTTACATTGCCAAATTGCCTTCTGAAGAGATTTTACCAAGTTCATACTCCCATCAGCAGGATGTGAATGTTTATTTTGCTTGATCCTTACTGATGTGGGACTTGTAAGAAGTCTTAGGCATTATTATAAGCAAAAAGACAGTATCTCATTTTCTGCATTTTAAATAGTTAACTTGCCACAGAAGCAGGCTCTTTCCCCAGGAGTTATTTGCTTGGTCTACTTAGTGTTTTGGCGTTGCAGCCAGGAGGGAGGGGTTGTGCCCGGAGGAGGTTGCCTAGAGGTGTCCTTAGCCTGTTTCTTAATTGGTTAGTAAATGCAACTTTTTAGCTATTTGGAAACCATTCTCCAAAAGCTGATTCCTGACGTCTCTCTCTTACCATCAGCAGGGTTTCTCACGTGTCTAACGTATGCTTCTGCTCTAGCGTGGTATTCATCACTCCTTTATTCACTTGCAGCCCCACTAGGCAGTGAACCGTTCGCTAGCAATAGCTGTCTCAGTTACCTCTGAATAACTGTAACCACCGCTGGGCTGGGCACATGCGAAGCATTCAATAAATGTTGCTTGGATGAATGAGGGTTTCTTGGATCAACTTCTGAGAAAATAAGAGTTGGCACTGGTAAGATAATCCCTTTAAAAAATTCCACTCCATACCTTTTGAGGATTCATCAACACATATAAAGTATGGACTATGAACCAGGAACCAAGTAAAATACTGGGATTAAACAGGAAGGAACAGTGCCTGTTCTGAAGTTTAGAGGGAAACTTAGAATTACAGTGTAATATAAGTTACAGTGCAGTGGGGGATGTAGACACAAGTGCTCAATAAAATAAGTAGGATAGTCAGGTGCTGTGGTTATAGGAGAAACACCTAACAAACTAGAGCACTGAGAAAGGTTTTCTATGAAAATAACCCACTGAGACTTGAAGAGGGAGGAAGAATCATCTAGCTTGTTGCCTAGAGAAATGCAGGCACTGAGATAATCTAGTGCAAAAAATCTGGGGAAATGCTAGAGAATCTCAAAGGGAGTACAGAGACGAGTCAAAATGATGAGAGCTCAGATTGCAAAGACAGAAGCCAGGTCTTGAAGGACTGCTGCCATTTTAGATGGGCTTCCCTGGTGATTCAGTAATAAAGAATCCGCCTTCTAATGCAGGAGGCACAGGAGATGGTTGGATCCCTGGGTTGGGAAGATCCCGTGGAGGAGGAAGCCAATTCCCTCCAGCATTCTTGCCTGGAAAATCCTATGGAGAGAAGAGACTGGTGGGCTGCAGTCCACGGGGTCACAACTGAGCATGCAGACACCTAACATGCCATCTTAGGGGTTTTGACTTTAGAAGTTGTGGACAAGAGTGTTTAGATGTTAAGAGATTTAAGGAAATGATTGATGTGATCAGACTTGCTTAGAAATATGGCTTAGCCTGGCAGTGTGAAGAATGAATTTACTGAAGAGATAGAAGTAGAAGCAGGGAGACAATTAAAAGGTTTTTAGTAATTTATGTGACAAGTGATAGTGACCTGAGCCAGCATAATGGGGAGATGGTGTAAATTCTAGGGGTAAGAGAACAACCCAAATGATTGTTCTGGCTCAGACAGTTGGATGAATGGGAGTGACATTTGCTGAAGTAGTTGGAAGAAAAGTTGTTGAGGTCAGTTTATATAAACTGAGAGTTCAATATGCAGATAAAACCTATAGGTTGTTTCAGAGACTGAAGTGAAAGGTCTCAGCTGGAGATACAGCCTTGAGTCTGAACATTCATAGCATTTAGAAGAAATGTAGGAAAGAACTTCCATCTTTCAATAATTCCTGTGTGACCAACTCAGAAATAATTATGGATTCTGGAAAAATATTGGATATAGTGATCTGAAGGCATTGGAGAGCAACCAATAGCAGGCAGAAACTGCTATACTGAGGAGTTGACAATGAGAAGAAGGGAACACTGAATTTCCTGCTTTATAGCTTTTTGCCTGTGTGCAGGCTCCAGTTGATTTCATGGTGGGCAACTCAAACTTAGTTTTAAAAATATTTATATATCTGATTAAACTATGTATGTGCAAGGCTGATGAGGGCAGCCCTTGTATTATGAAAACAGCCATGGATAATATGCAAACTGTACACATATTCCTATACAACTTGTTATATTCCTATACAACTTGATTAAACAGACTACCTCCCAGATCTGACCAGCGGCTCATAGCTTGCCAACCCCTGATATACATAAAGAAGTAGGAAAATTTGACCTGTACTTGAGAAATGTCGACAGCATGTCAACCAGAGGAGGACTGGCAGTTCTTTGAGATGTAGATTCATGTTCATTGATGAACTGTTTATTCCCCACTCATTTTGGTGTTCTTGCTTGCACTGATCTCAGCACCTGTGGACTGGGCTCTTGGCCACTCCTCCCCAGGGCCCTCAGCACACATAGGGGAGAACTCAGTTTCTTTCAGCCCCTGAACATAAAGCTCCAAACTTTACTTTCATTCATAAGTTTAGCAAATAATAGATTATTTGCAGCGTGCCTACATGATGGTATGTGTGGAGGTAGATGAAAAGTAAGACCCCTGTGTTCGTGGAGTTTATGCTAGTGAGGGTGAAGCTTTCCATCCACTTTCCATCTTCACCTGATGCTTTTAGTTGGGCACACCGTGCGTTCTGTTTTGGCTTTAGTCTTGGCTTCCTTCCAGATGTGTTGTCTTTGGTTTAGTGCATCTCCAAGGACTCTTGGAGCAAATTCTTGTCCCATCTGACTGGACCCTGAAAAGAATCGCTGTGTTCACCCAGTGGGTAGCCTCTGCCTTATATTTTGTCTGGACTCACTTGGAAACCAGGACCTGGATAGTGGATATGATGCATAAAACTCAACCATAATGGGGAATTAGGAATTATCTATAAAATAAAATATTTACAAATACTCTTTGAGGTGCTTGAGAAAGAAGTACCATCTTAAAACTTTGAAATGATTTCCGCTAAGATTCCAAGATAGGACAATCTCTGAAATATTAAAAGGTTGAAAATTATATGCAAGGAAGATTTTCTATCTTTTTAGGAATTGTCACATTCCTGAGGAGACATTTTAATGGTAAGAAATATAATAAATGCACATAACATTTCTCTTTGAATCTTGACGTAACAAAATGTTACTAAATTTGACTTTGAACAAGTCTGTGGTTCAAATTACATGAAGACAGTTATCAATTATTGATGGACATCTAGCAACTGTTGGTAATTTTTCTTGTCATTGGAAAAAATTGTGTGGCCAGTCTACAAAAGAATAGCTTAATATGTGACTTAATAATATTAATATATCAAGTATTGAAATTATTTTCCTATAATAAAATCTAAATTTACTTGGTACTTTTTGTTACTGTCTGTTTAAGAGTTGGTAGAGCTTTTGGTATTTCTTGCATTTTCCTTTTTTATTATAACAATAGATCTTAATTTTCTAAATATTCATAAAAATTACTTAAATTGCAAGCAAAATATGACTACATTTGAATTTGTTTAAACATGTATTTCAAATTTGGTAAAACATGAGTGTAATACATTTCCTTTTTGTAGTTTTAACTATTTGAAGCAATTCTTATCTAAGTAATAAAAAGACAAATGACCCAACCAGAAAGTGTGCAAAAGATCTGAATAGACATTTTTCTATTAAACAGTTTACAAATGGCCAGTAAACAAATGAAAAATGTTCAGCATCATTAGTCATTAAGGATAAATCAAAAAGTCAGTGGATATCACTTTACACCTACTGGGATGGCTACAGAAAAAAGGCAGACAATAACAAGTGTTAGTGAGGATGTAGTTGGAACCCTCATAATGTTGCTGGTATGAATTTAAAATGATACAGTTGCTTTGGAAAACACTTTGGCAGTTCCTTAAAAAGTTCAACATAGAGTTACCATATGACTCAGCAATTTTACTGCTCAGTATATACCCAAGAGAAATAAAAACATGTCTACACAAAAACTTGTGCATAAATGTTCGTTTCAGCATTTCCATAATAGATGAAAAGTGGAAACAACCCAAATGTCCATCAACTGGTAGATGGATGAATCAAATGTGGTATGAGTGTACAAAGGAGCAATTTTCAGCCATTAAACGGGAAGTACAGATGCATGCTGTAACATGGATGAACCTTGCAAACATGCTAAATAAAATAAGCCAGATACGAAAGACCATATATGTATGATTCCATTTATATGAAGTGTTCAAAACAGGCAAATCCACTGAGACAGAAGAGTGGTTCCCAGGGCTTGGGATGGAGGAACAGTGAGTGACTGCTAATGGGCATAGGGTTTCTTTGGGGTGTGAAAAAATGTTCTACAATAGAGAATTTTGTGAATATACCAAAAATTATTGAATTACAGAAGGAAAAATGTATAGTTTATGTGAATGACATCACAATTGAAAATGCGAGAATAAAAGGACTGTATGCATGAGTTATTCAAAAATTTACTCTCTCCTAATTGGACTATGGGGATTTCCTTTGAATCTCTCACACCAAACCACTGGTGCTAGCAAGTGGTAGGATTTTGTGTTTTTTTTTTTCTTTTTTTGGAGCAGTTCAACAAGTGAACTAAGTACATATGTCATCCTAAATTGAATTCTTTTGACTCATGTCCCAGGAGTGATGAAATGTATCTCTGTGTCTCATTTCCTGCTAATGATGTGGCTGGTGGTTCCACTGCTTCCCTTCCTGGAATGATTTTTGCCATCAGCCACTTAGCAAATATTATCCACTTACTCAAGTGATGTGATGAGCAGTCTGGTCATAATTGTTTCCACGCTTTATTGACGGGTATTTTCAGATTTCTTATAGGATGCTATGATAACATGGATGAAGACATGAGGTGGATTGTGTCTGTGATGAAATATCTGATGACTTTTACCAGGCCCCTTGTGGGTTAAGGCAGCATGGGAGGTGAAAGAGAAGCTATGAGTGGGTGAGAAAAGCAAGGGCTGGACTGGCCAAGGTACAAAGGGAAAATCATCCTGTCCTCAGCTTGGAAAGAACCTGATATTTAGGTTTCTCTGCTGCTTTTAATGTGATAGGGCATTTGGCACAGCTCACATCAAGAAAGAATTTAGTTATCCCGATAAATTGTTTGTCCAGAGAGAATGAACACTGCTGGCAGTTACTGCTAAGATACATGAAGGTATCTGGTCGTGATTTGCCCTAGTTTGTCTAGCAGCCACCTGTTGAAGCTCTCAAATCTGGATTCGGACTCCAGCTCCACATCTTAGAAAGCCTTGCACCATGGGCAGCTTTCTGAGAAACATTCACTTTTCCCTTTGAAAAGGTGGTTCAAGGTATTGACCACCAGAATTAAGTTAGACTGATGGCAGTATGCCCTCTGTAAGTGGTGACAATTATTGTATCTTCTTTATTAGCATCATGGGTTTTATTTTCTAGTTTTTGTTCAGAGTCTAAATTTCTTTAGATGAGGCTTAATTTTTAAGAAAATGTGGGCTTATGTGCTTGTATTAATTTAAATCACAGTTCTAGCATTATCTGTTTAACCTCTCATCGTGTAAATAAATTTGACTGAAATCTCACAATTAGTTGTATACAAGTTTAAAAAATGAAACTTTCAATCCACATCAAATAAAAATCACTTCTGCCCTCTTTAGATAAATCAGTAATTCCCTTTGTGAGCATATAGTTACAGAATACCTTTTAGTTTTAATGGATCATTCTGTATTATTAAACTCATTGATGAATTAAGAGCTGGAAGGACCCTTGGGAGGGTCTGAGCTCAGTGATTACAAGGGGGAAAAAAATGGTTGCGGAGAAGGCAATGGCAAGCCACTCCAGTACTCTTGCCTAGAAAATCCCTTGGATAGAGGAGCCTGGTAGGCTGCAGTCCATGGGGTCGAGAAGAGTCGGACACGACTTCACTTTCACTTTCACTTTTCACTTTTCACACACTGGAGAAGGAAATGGCAACCCACTCTAGTGTTCCTGCCTGGAGAATCCCAGGGACGGGGAAGCCTGGTGGGCTGCCGTCTATGGGGTCACATGGAGTCGGACACGACTGAAGTGACTTAGCAGTAGCAGTAGTAGAGAGGTTTAGTGACTTATCGACAGGCAAACAGCTGCCTTGTGATGTGGACAAAACCAGATAACACTGCCCATCCTTCTCAGTCAGTGCTCATTCCAAGGTACCAATTCCTGTTTTAAGTAAAAGATGAAGAGTGATGCTGGTCACTTGCCTTTCAGGTCTGACCTAGTATTATCCCTTCAGTTACCTGTTTGAGCTCACCAAGTTCAATCAATATATATCTTCCATCTTTCACAGCCTCCCAACCCATCCTAGCCCATCAACCTTACAGCACTCAGGCTGTATTCTGACCTCAAGTTTAAAAGGCATCACAGAGCCATCAGTGGTAATTAACAGCCTCCCACGTTGTATTCCCAGTTTTATGAAC
The DNA here is from genome assembly GCF_029378745.1 of Bos indicus. Lineage (NCBI taxonomy): Eukaryota > Metazoa > Chordata > Mammalia > Artiodactyla > Bovidae > Bos > Bos indicus. Next base: position 115,688,813 of record NC_091761.1, read on the forward strand.
AATTACAGAGCTGGGTGAAATTATTTCCTGGGTGAAAATACTCAGTCCCGTGTTTCTGTGGCTTTTGTTGAGAAGTGTTTGGTGAAAATATTAGTCCTATCCCCTGCTCCAAGACTTTGGCCACCTGATGTGAAGAGCTTACTCATTGGAAAAGACTGTGATGCTGGGAAAGACTGAGAGCAGGAGGAGAAGCGGGCAACAGAGCATGAGATGGTTGGATGGTGTCACTGACTGAATGAACATGAGTTTGAGCAAACTCCGGGAGATAGTGGACAGGGAAGCCTGATGTGCTGCAGTCTGTGTGGTTGCAAAGAGTCAGACATGACTTAGTGACTGAATAACAAAAACAGCTGGCTCCTGGTGGTTAATGATGTGTTCCACATACCTCTTATGTTCCCCTCAGTGGCTCTTAGTTTCTAATTGTTTTTTCTGTGTCAAAAGGAATATCCACGAACACCCTTCTTGATAAATAGTCAAAATAGCCATTTTGAAGATCGTGGGTCCCAGGCAATTAGGCTTATCTCTTTGATCTTGCCTTGATATATTCCAAGATTGTGAAAATGTTAGTTGCTCAGTCATTTCCAACTCTTTGTGACCCCATGGACACATGCTCACCAGTCTCCTCTGTCCATGGAATTCTCCAGGCAAGAATACTGGGTTAGGTAGCCATTCCTTTCTCGAGGGGATCTTCCCAACCCAGGGATCAACCCTGGGTCTCCTGCTTTGCAGGCAGATTCTTTACCATCTGAGCCACCTTGAGAGGCTGGTGATTAAACTGAGCAAAGGCCCTACCCCCTGGGGCTAGGGTGAGGGGAGCTGGGTGCAGCATGGTCCTTGCTCAAGTGGGAGGCATCCAGGGTAAGTCTTCCCTAGGGAAGCTGTTTCTGGCCTGTTGGAAACCCACTGAGACACTTAGATGGTGGATGTTATGGAGTATCCACATAGATTGGACACTTCAGGTACCTCATTCCCAAGGCTTTTTCTTGTCCAGCTATGGGGCCTATGTATTTTTTGTTGGTTGCTCATTTTTGCTTGTATCTAATTACTACACTTCTTTGTAACAGGCAACAAAAAGGACTTTAGCATGATTTTATATTAGCGTGAATTAAAAAAGGAATACTTACTTCCAAGTTGACTTTAACCTTTGAGTTTCCATCATCTTCTCTGGTGACCTCCCAGAAGCAAGGTCACCTGGGCATCCCTTATGAAAATCAGTAATTTAATTGTGTTGTATTGTTATTATGGAGCTTTCCTTTCCCTGGTGTTTAGATGATTTGCTTTTTAAAAAAGCATTCCAATTTAAAATCTTTCTGAAAAAAGTGAAAGTCGCTCAGTCGTGTCTGACTCTTTGCAACGTCATGGACTATACATTCCATGGAATTCTCCAGGCCAGAATGCTGGAGTGGGTAGCCTATTCCTTCTCCAGCAGATCTTTCCAACTCAGGAATCAGACTGGGGTCTCCTGCATTGCAGGTGGGTTCTTTACCAACTGAGTTATCGGGAAAGCCCAAAATCTTTCTAGAAAATACATTTGTGCTTTTGGTTTTCAGCTTTGCTCCTTTATTTTGTGAGTTTTCTGTGAAGAATGTCTTTGGCCAGAAGCTTAAGGGCACGGCTGAATTGCATACTTAGTGAGAAGGCAAGTGTTGATTTGGGTCTGACCCTCATGCCTCATGTGAGACACTGTTTGATGCCCATCATCACTGGCCTTGTAAATGGCTTTAAATGTATTCTTGGGGATGTGACCACCTGCTGTCATCCTCTGAAAAGAGGGTGAGGTCATTCGTTCACATATTAACTGAGGACTTACACTGTGAAAGGACCTGGGACTTCAAAACCCATGGTTCCTGCCTTCATAGAACTTCAAGGTCTTGTAAACAAGCATGTGCATGATTGTGTTGGTGTTCCAGTGGGATCCTGTAAAAAGCAGCTGCTCGCACAGGTGAGGGAGTAATTGACTCCGTGAATGATGCAGAGAAAGGCATAAAAAGCCTCCAGAGCTTTGTTTCTTTAAGTGGGTGTTTACTGAGGTTGTGCCCGGTGTTTTTGCAGGCACCAGGCACACAGCACTGTGTGAGTAGATAGGCAGGTAGGACTCAGCTGTCACACGGGGAGAGAGAAAAACAATAAATAAGGGCCAACGGAGAAGCAAAATTGCCTTGTTTATAAACTGTACCCTAAGAGTTACTTCAGATTGAGTGATCAGAGAAGGTCACTCTGTGGAGGTGAGGTTTAATTTTAGGCCTGAAAGTTAAGCAGGAATCAATCATGCAAAGATTTGGAAAACTTTTCTCCAGGCATAGAAAACAGGACAAAAGTGTGCAAACTGGCACATGTTTTATGTGTTTGACAAATGGAAAGAAAGCGAGTGTGGCAAGTGGGTGAGGCTAACGAAAGGCGATCAGGGATCAATCAGGCAGAGCCTGTGGGCTGGGGTAAGGGATTAAAACAAATTCAGAGCATGAAGGGAGCCACTGGTGGATTGTCAGCTCTGGCATGATGTGGTCCGAACCCTAGCTGCAGCATGCAAAACAGAATTTACTGGTGGTAAGGGTGAAACGTGGAGAGTAATAGGGAGTTTACACCAGTAGTTCAGAAAAGAGACAGTGGCTCGTCCCAAGGTTGATAGTGCTGGAGAAAGAATTGGATGTTGTTGACAGAGGAAAGGAATTCCCCAAGTACACAAGGTGAACACAGGACAATCCAGGCGCAGGGGTGAGTATGGAGAGATCATAATCTTCATAGTCTGGCTGAGGATGAGCAAATGGGGTTGCCAGAAAGAAGCTGGAAAGGAGAGCATTGGGGGTCTCAAACTGGGTGCCATTTTGATCTAGACATTTCCTTTGCAGCTTATTTTTGCTTTGCCAACAAAGGTCCATATAGTTAAAGCTATGGTTTTTCCAGTAGTCATGTATGGATGTGAGAGTTGGACCATAAAGAAAGCTGAGCACCAAAGAATTGATGTTTTCAAACTGTGGTGTTGGAGAAGACTCTTGAGAGTCCCTTAGACTGCAAGGATATCTAACCGGTCCAACCTAAAGGAAATCAGTCCTGAATATTCATTGAAAGGACTGATGCTGAAGCTGAAGCTCTAATATTTTGGCCACCTGATGTGAAGAACTAACTCCCTGGAAAAGACCCTGATGCTGGGAAAGATCAAGAGCAGGAGAAGGGGATGACAGAGGATGAGATGGTTGGATGGCATTACTGACTCAATGAACATGAATTTCAGCAAACTCTGGGAGATAGTGAAGAGCAAGGAAGCTTGGTGTGCTGCAGTCCACAGGGTTGCAGAGAGTTGGACACAACTGAGTGATATTTATTTTTTAAGCTTTCTATTTGGAGAAAGTTGTAGGTTCACACACACTAATAAGAAGTAATATGGAGAGGTCCTAGCAGCCTTCACTAGTTTTCTGCAACGGGAACATCTTGCATAGCTACATAGTACAGAATTGCATCTGAGAAACTAACATGACATTGGCTGTGTTTGGGTTTCACCAGTTTTACGGGCACTTACTTGCATGCACTTATTTCTATGCTTTGTTATTGCATGGGTAGGTGTGTATGACCACAGCAGTGAAGATGACAATCCTGTCACCAGGACCCCTCACGTCACTCTTTTACAGTCACACTCACTCCCTTCCCACTTTTCCTCTCTGACTTCTGCTGCTGCTGCTGCTGCTAAGTTGCTTCAGTCATGTCCGACTCTGTGTGACCCCATAGACAGCAGCCTACCAGGCTCCCCCGTCCCTGGGATTTTCCAGGCAAGAGTACTGGAGTGGGTTACCATTGCCTTCTCCACTCTGACTCCTAGTAACCACTAATCTGTTCTCCATTGCTGTACTTTTCTTATCTCAATAATGTTATATGGCAGGTTCCTGCTAGCCAGCTTGGTGCTCCATAATGACCTTGTTGGGTGGAATGGGGGTGTAGGAGGGAGGTGCAAAAGGGAAGGGATATATGTATATAGCTGAATCACTTTGTTGTACAGCAGAAACTAACACAACATTGTAGAGCAATTATACTCCAATAAAAAGAATGTTATATAAGTGGCATTATACAGTATATATCCTTTTGAGCTAGGCTTTTGCATACATCATTATTCCATTGAGATCATCCAAGTTTTACATGTATCAATCTCCTTTATGGCTGAGTGCTATTCTGGGGATGGATATATCGTTACCATAGCTTGTTTAACCCTTCACTTGTTGAAAGACTTTTGAGCTTTTTTCAGTTTGGGGTTATTATGAATAAAGCTACCATAAACGTTTATGTATAGGTTTTTTTTTTTTGGTGAGCCTTAAGTTTTCATTTCTCTCTACTACATGTCTGAGAGTACAATTGCTGAATTGTATTGTAAACATATATTTGGTTTTGTAACATACTTTTCCAGAATACCTATACCATTTTATATAATTGCTAACAATGACTTGGTTTCTCTGCTTTGAACTGGTTTCCTTGCCAGCTTTGGGGTTGTCACTATTCTTTATTTTGGTCATTCTGGTAAGTATATCTCATTGCGGTTTTAATTTGAACTTATCTAAGAGAGTTCCAGAAAAACATCTATTTCTGCTTTACTGACTATGCCAAAGCCTTTGACTGTGTGGATCATGATAAACTGTGGAAAATTCTGAAAAAGATGGGAATACCAGACCACCTGACCTGCCTCTTGAGAAACCTATATGCAGGTCAGGAAGCAACAGTTAGAACTGGACATGGAACAACAGACTGGTTCCAAATAGGAAAAGGAGTAGGTCAAGGCTGTATATTTTCACCCTGCTTATTTAACTTATATGCAGAGTACATCATGAGAAACACTGGGCTGGAAGAAGCACAAGCTAGAATCAAGATTACCAGGAGAAATATCAGTCACCTCAGATACGCAGATGACACCATCCTTATGGCAGAAAGTGAAGAGGAGCTAAAAAGCCTCTTGATGAAAGTGAAAGAGGAGAGTGAAAAATATGGCTTAAAGCTCAACATTCAGAAAACTAAGATCATGGCATCTGGTCCCATCACTTCATGGGAAATAGATGGGGAAACTGGAAACAGTGGCAGACTTTATTTTGGGAGGTTCTAAAATCACTGCAGATGGTGATTGCCGCCATAAGTTTAAAAGACGCTTACTCCCTGGAAAGAAAGTTATGACCAACCTAGATAGCATATTAAAAGATATTACTTTGCCAACAAAGGTCTGTCTAGTCAAGGCTATGGTTTTTCCAGTGGTCATGTATGGATGTGAGAGTTGGACTGTGAAGAAAGCTGAGCGCCGAAGAATTGATGCTTTTGAACTGTGGTGTTGGAGAAGACTCTTGAGAGTCTCTTGGACTGCAAGCAAATCCAACCAGTCCATCCTAAAGCAGATCAGCCCTGGGTGTTCATTGGAAGGACTGATGGTGAAGCTGAAACTGAAACTCCAATACTTTGGGCACCTCATGCGAAGAGTTGACTCATTGGAAAAGACCCTGATGCTGGGAGGGATTGGGGGCAGGAGGAGAAGGGGACAACAGAGGATGAGATGGCTGGATGGCATCACTGACTCAATGCACACGAGTTTAGGTGAACTCCAGGAGTTGGTGATGGACAGGGAGGCCTGGTGTGCTGTGATTCATGGGGTCGCAAAAAGTCGGACACAACTGAGTGACTGAACTGAACTGAATTTTAAAAATTTTACTGTTCTTGTTTTTTGTGTGCAGTCTAAGAACTCTTCCTCAAGCCTTGGTTTCCAAAGATTTTTTTCTCCATTAAAAAAAATATTCACTGGAAAAATGAAATAGTTGACTAGATTCCTATTAATATGAGATGGTTCTCCAAATCTAGGTGGAAAAAAGTGTCTTCCCCTATACCGATACAGTCCAAAGGACTCAAATTCATGCATGCACCAGGATCTCCTGGAGGATTTGTTAGAACACAGATTACTGGTTTCACCCTCTGGCTGTCTTGAGAATTTGAACTTCTAACAAGTTCCCATGTGATACCAATGCTGCTGGCTCAGGAGTTACACCCTGAACTAGACCAGTGTATTCTAACTCTACTGAAGGCTAAGAAAACTGAGGTCATTGGTTATTGCAAAAAAAAAAACCTGAAGATTATCCTCCCATCTATTAAGGGTTTTGATGAGCAGAGTCCTGGATGTTACTTTTAGGTCTACAGTGGACAAGGAGAAACAAAAGCAGAGAAAGCAGCGGAGATTCTACATGTGGGAGACATGAGGAACCAGGGTGATGCTACAGTGGGATAAGCCAACGGTGGAGAGCATGGGTTTTCTATACTGAGAGTCCTTCTAAAGGCCAAAGGCCGTTCTTTGCTCTGAATTGAAAGTTTCCTGTTTCAAGGTAGATGATTAAGTTTCTAAAAATGTAGGATATGGCACAAAGTCAGTGTAGATGAATTCTCCCCCATTTCTAAACCTAAATATAGTCATTGAATCCTTTGATTTTATAGACATTTTCTCTCTCTGTTAGACCTGCATTCCCTTAGTTGCACACAAGGAGAATTTTCCTGGGTCTTGCCAGTCAGGTACTCATGTTATGTTCCTGGTGTCGCTTGGCAAAGACTCATGCAGGGACTTTTTATCCCTGTATCACACAGAGATTTCAAAAATCTTCATCCTTTTGCACATTAACGTACATAAATAGAGTAGGAGAGTGGGTCCTTGATCAACATCTTGGTTCTGTCTGGCCCACTGACTGTATTTATCCTCCTCATAAGTATGGGGTGAAGAATTGCCTTCAGAAACTCTCAAATACAAAATGAAAACATATTCACCATTCCCAAGAATAGTACCAGAATAAAAACAGAGAGTAGGACCTAAATCTTCAGGGGCAGGCCTAACCTGGGGTCAGTGAGCTTTGAAAGCACCTGAAAACACCTGCTCCTAATCCATCTCAACACACCCTGTCATCAGGCCATTGCCGCCTAAGAGCTAGATGCCTGCCTATCTGCCTGAGCTGTTCAGTACCTCTTCCAAAAACAACTCTCTGTAATAAGCCTATTATGTAAAAAGCCGTATACATCCAATGAGATTTGAAAAGAAAAGACTTAAGGCAGATTTGGAAACGTATGACATTTGTCTTAAGAATGTCCTCAGGGATGGGGTCGGCTGATTTAGGTAAAACATCTTTTTCTGGAGTGGCAGCAACTCAAGGTGGGTTCATGTTCGAGGCATTCTTGGAAAAATAGTAACATCCCCAAGGACTTCACTGGGTTCCCTGGTGGCTCAGATGGTAAAGAATCTGCCTGCAAAGCAGGAGACCTGGGTTCGATCCCTGGGTTGGGAGGATCCCCTGGAGAAGGGAAAGGCTACCCACTCCAGTATCCTTGCCTGGAGAATCCCATGGACAGAGGAGCCTGGCGGGCCACAGTCCATGGGGTCACAAAGAGTCAGACACGACTTAGTGACTGCCATATTCACTTTCACTGACTTCAGAGAAATGAGGTGTCACAGTGGTATCAGGAGACGGAATGTGGACAAGTCAGGCTACTCTGAGACCTGCTTGTGATTCTGCCATAATGCATCTCAGGGCAGCTGTGATTGTAAAAGAAGTGAATCTGACAACTGGGGAAATTCTTCCAACAAGGCTTTCTTTATTTGGCTTGCCCGAATTTATAGACTAGAGAAGGTCCTTTCATAGCAAGACAATTAATAAAAGTTAAAAAAAAGATTTAAACATCAATATATGATGCCTTATTCTATTTATGGTTTCATTTTCAGCAGTAGAGCACTGGTGGGCAGAAGAATACAGAAGAAATGGCATGTCATGTACAGGCACAAAGAGAACAAGGGCAGGCCCTGAAGTTATGTCAAAGAATTTCAGGAAAGCAAAAGCATTTGTGACCATGATTCGGTTTTCAAGTTTTTTCAATATGTGGATTGTCTGCAGTGGCTGGGGTGTCTTGTTGGCCCAGTTCTTTCTTTCACCTCGGCCGCAGGGTCTTATGAAATTAAACAGTTTGTGATGTGACAGAAAGGAAAATATCCAGTTACAGCCCTTGAGTGCACACCAGTGAGTTCTAGGTCACAGAAAGACGAGGAGGGTTGTAGGAAAGACTTACCAACAGACAAGCCCAGTTCCAGTAAATGCTACCAGCAGCGCAGCAAGCCACATGGATGCTGCAGCAGCAGGGGCAGCAGCTGGTGTAGCAGCCAACCTGGTAGCATCTGCAGCTGTTGCAGCTGCCACAGCCACTGCCGCAGCCACCACTGCAGCCACTATCACAGCCACCACAACTTCTACAACCACAGGTATCCGTAGAGAGGACTCAGGAGAAGAGGGAGGTCTGATGCTTGGCTCGGCTAAGGGGCCATTAAATAGTCCATCTGGGGGCTTGGCACATGGTATGCAGTCACTTCCTTGTTCTTTTGACCAGTTTTTATGGCAGATGCTTATTTCCAGTTTGTTAATACCTCCGTGGATGCCTGGAACTTGATTGTTTTCCAGTTTTAGCAAAATTCACTTCTACTTCACAAATCGAATCAGAACTGAAATATTTAATAAGACACTGTGTTTTCCCAGTATGACCGCCTGAGCATGCAGTTCTCCTGCTGAGTATTAGATGGTCTAAGTCAAGGCCAGCCAAGCTTTCCCTCTGCTCGCACAGATTAGTAAGAGCCTCACAGAGGAAAGAGATCAGTTCTAATCTGATCCATCTTTTAGTCTGCCATTCTTAGATACATTTTATGTACATTATGTCATCCACTCACCCTTAACAAACTAAATTAGATATATAGAGTCCGTTAAAATGGAGTTTTTAGTCAAATATGCCTAGGAAATGCTATATATTATGTCTCCATTTGGGAGATTGACAAAGCATCCCAGAAATAATAAATCCTGGAGGGAAAAAAGCCCTTAAAAATATTAGTATTCAGCAATAAAGAAATTTCTTACTCATATAATAGAAATGTAATTTAAAAATGAACACCTTCTGAAGAGCAACAAAAATTGTAATATAACAGTGAGTAAATCTAATGATATGTAAGGATCTTTATGGAGGAATTTATTAAATGTTGAAGCACACAAAAAATGAAATGAGGAAAATAGATTCATGAATGAAAGTCTCAATAGATAAAAGACATTTTAACCATCTTGCCCACTCTAAGGGATGCCTGTATATCTGGTAGAACATTATTTCTGGGTGTATTTGTGAGGGAATTTCTAGAGGAGAATTGTATTTGAATCAGTAGACTGAATAAAGAAGATCCATCCTCATGGTTAGGGCTTCCCGGTGGCTCAGTGGTAAAGAATCCACCTACCAATGCAGGAGGCTTAGATTGGGTCCCTAGGTTGGGAAGATCCCCTGGAGGAAATGGCAGCCCACTCCAATATTCTTGCCTGGAGAATCCCCTATACAAAGGAGCCTGGCAGCCTATGACTCATGGGGTTGCAAAGAGTGAGACATGACTAAGTGACTGAGCATGCACACATCCTCATAATGTGTGCGTGTGTGTGTGTGTGTATACACATGTGCGGAGAGAGAGATGGATAGACAAATACAGATACAGATATTTTAGGGGAAGTGATAAGTCAACAGATACATAGATAAAATACAAGGAGGCTATAAATTAAGGGGTTACAGAGAACAAAACTTGACATAGGAGAAGCTCATCTCCATTCATTTCAATTCAGTAATTGCTCAGTAGTGTCTGACTCTTTGCGAAACCATGGAATGCAGCATGCCAAGCCTCCCTGTCCATCACCAACTCCCGGAGTTTACTCAAACTCATGTCCTGCTTTTTAATATGCTGTCTAGGTTGGTCATAACTTTCCTTCCAAGGAGCAAGCATTTTTTAATTTCATTGTTGCAGTCACCATCTGCAGTGATTTTGGAGCCCCCAAAAATAAAGTCTGTCACTATTTCCACCTTTTCCCCATCTATTTGCCATGAAGTGATTGGACCAGATGCCATGATCTTAGCTTTCTGAATGTTGAGCTTTAAGCCAACTTTTTCACTCTCCTCTTTCATTTTCATTAAGAGGCTCTTTAGTTCTTCACTTTCTGCCATAAGGGTGGTGTCATCTGCATATCTGGCCATACCTGCAAGCTGGCCCCTGTAGCTTTTAAATATCTCCACTAGTTTTTGAGCACTGACTTAGGGTCCGGCACAAAATGTTCAAAGTCTGTTTCATCCCTTCCCAGCCTCAGATCTGAAATCAGTCATTTCTCCAAAAAGTCTGTCTCTTTTATTGGAGATTGGTATTTAAACTCCAAGATCTAGGTGCTAGGTGCGCTCACTGCTGAGGTGGTTTTCGGTGCTCACAGTTCAGCTGTAACACAACACAGGTGTTCTTACACAGCATGGCACTCTACAAGATCATGTAGTAAAAACCACGGGGCTATGGGATTGGGGAAGAGCACTAAAAAACTTCATCAGTGACTTGTTCACAGAGTTGAAACAATAAAAATTGTGCACAATTTAACACGTTATATGTTTAAAAAGTATAAATCTTATAATAAACAGGTCTTTTGTTTGTTCAGTCAATAAGTCATGCCCTACTCTTTTGTGACCCCATGGAGTGTAGTCTACCAGGCTCCTCTTTCCATAGGATTCTCCAGGCAAGAATACTGGAGTGGGTTGCCATTCTCTTCTTCAGGGCATCTTCCCGACTCAGGAATCAAGCCCACATCTCCTGCATTGCAGGCAGATTCTTTACCGCTGAGCCACGAGGAAAGCACAATAAATATGGTACTTTACCTTGAAAAAGACCTAAAGTTTGCTTTTGGAAGTGGCCCTGAGAAAGGTTGCAGCTTGTGTTATTGTCAAGTGGTGCAAGAGGGTGTATCCAAAATGGGAGGGAAAGTTGTACTTGCCGGTGTGGATAGTGATGCTCTTAACCCATAGGACACACGGGGAGCTGGTGGTGGTTTGAAGTGTGTGTGTGCGCACGTGTTGGCTGGGTGCAGCTTTTTGCATTTACCTGGTGTTTTTCAGGTGCAGAATCCCACAAAAACAAATGCAAAATTTGCATTATACTCAAATCTTTCCCTAACACGTCTATCTCCTTGGAACAAATATTTTTTCTGGCTTTATTGAGGTATAATTAAAAAATCAGCTGTTGTTTATAGTTAAGGTATAGATGTGATGATTTATTACATGCATATATTATGGAATGATTACCATAACTAAGTTAATTAATACATCCATCACCTTGCTTGCCTAGTTACCTTGTGTGTGTGTGTGTGTGTGTGTGTGTGTGTGTGTGTGTGTGTGGAGAATGCCATTCACGGTGGCAGTGGTGCTGATAGCCTTAACTCCTGTCTCCTTCATCTCCTATGACAACAGCATTTCCTCCTATTTTCCCTGCTCTCATTCTTCCCTTCCTTTATTAGAATGTAATGGAGCTACAACCAAAACAGGTGGGACAAAAAGGGCATCTTTAAAAATGAGTAGAATTTGGATGGTGGAAGAAGGCATTTTCAGCTAAAAGCATAGCCACAAGGGAGGTACGGGAGTATAAAAGTACAAGGTGTGACCATGTGGCTGGGGTGTTTCTTTCATGGGAGAAAAAAGGTCTGCGTCACAGGTGTGATCTAGTGTTGCCCTGCCTTCGCCACCTTTGCTCTGTTGACACTGTTCCTTCATGTGTGTGTTACGGCCTGAGTCCTGCCTGTTTCATTGTTTTTGTCTCTGTTTCATTTCTGTCACTGGCTGCAGTTGGAATCACACTCGAGCTTGGCTGCTCTGCTCCAAAGTCAATGTTCAAGAGACAAGGGTTGATGGAAAAAGAGAGATACTTTATTTAGGAAGTAGGCAACCCTGGAGAGATGTTGCACTAGTGTCCCCCAAACCATCTTCAAATTCCCCATTAGGGGGAAAAGGGAAAATCAGGAAGTTTCAGGGGAGTGTGGGCAGGGACTACGTGCAGAACAGCATGGTCAGCTCCAGCAGTCATCCTGAAACTCACGTGATGGTCAGCGTCATCTTGCTTGTTTTAAGTGCAGTTGATCTTTAACTCCATGGTTGGTCTGTGTCCATTTCCTTGAGGCTAGTTCTTGGAAATATGTAAGCCTCAGATTCTGTACTGCTCAATATGGAGCAGCTTATGTCATGGCTACAGTCTGGTCATCATGAAGTTAGCCTTTTCCCTCTGGTGGTAGATTTAGTGTCTGCAGAACTCAGGTATTTGCATCAGACCCTCTTATCTATGTCCTTCATGTAGGAACTAAAGATTCTGTGACTCTGTGATATGGCTGATCTACTGTTTAAATTGTCACCAGTTCTCCTGACCCAACTGCTATCTTTTTTTACTACATGTTCACATCCTTCTAATCATTAACTCTTGAAGGCCTGGGAGACTACAGCTTTTCTATATACAAGAGACAGGTGGAGGACATGGGGTGGGGGTCTGTTCCAGGAAGTCTTAAAGAACCTGCTCACTTACATTTGTAAGTGCTTAGTACTGTGTTCAGTACCTAGTGCTTGTACCATGAAGATTAACTATTATTCCAGAGAGTGAGTGAATGAAAGTCACTTAGTCTTGTCTGACTCTTTGTGACCCCATGGACTATACAGTCTATGGAATTCTCCAGGCTAGAATCCTGGAGTGGGTAGCCTTTCCCTTCTCCAGGGGATCTTCCCAACCCAGGGAGCAAACCCAGGTCTCCCGCATTGTGGCAGATTCTTTACCAGCTGAGCTACAAGGGAAGCCCAAGAATCCTGGAGTGGGTAGCCTATCCCTTCTCCAGCCAACCTTCCTGACCTAAGAATCGAACCAGGGTCTCCTGCATTGCAGGCAGATTCTTTACCAACTGAGCTACCAGGGAAGCCTGTTAGTAATGGTATTAATTTCCAGCCTTCCTCTTGTTGATTGTCTTGGGTCCCCCTGGAACTCTGGACAGAGGATTAGGCTGTAAGGGTCAATTGAAACCAGATTGTTGAGGGCATTGAATGCTCTGCTGGTGAGTCTCAGCTTTAGACAGAGACAATCACAGGATTGTTGAGTGGGAAATGCATTAGAAAATACTGTTAGAAATGCTGTTAGATGGAGAAGGAAATGGCAACCCACTCCAGTATTCTTGCCTGGAAAATCCCATAGACAGAGGAACCTGGTAGGCTACAGTCCATGGGATCGCAAAGAGTCAGTACACAACCGAGTGACTTCATTTTCTTTCTTTTTTTCTTTCTTTCTTCTTTCCCTCTCCCAACTGGTAACCCCTAGTTTGTTCTGTGTATCTATGAATTTGCTTCTTTTTTTAATGAGTTGAATTTACTTTTTAAATAAATAAATTGAACCAAAAAAAAAAAAAAAAAAGAAATGCTGTTAGAAAATGGCAGCATGTGGTAACTAATTTAATATAGAAGCATTAAAATTCCATAAAGTAGCATAAAGATATATCCTTGATGAAGCAAAAATCAATAGTTGGGAACATTTTTACATAGGTTGTTTCCACAGGGAACTAAGTTTCTGAATCTTTGCTCTAGCAGTCCTTGAAGTGTGATTCTAGGATCTTTGGATTATCTTCCTTTTTCAACTGCCTGTCTTTGTGAGGCTGAGTTTTCTTTATTTGCTTCAACAAGAACAACATAATACGATGGAGTCAACACAGAAGTAGATGTGACCGCCCAGCCAACTCTAAGCCATCTTCTAAGCCAGACATGAAAGAGATCAGCAAAAATGTAAAACAAATGCCACTGTGCTCAATAAGTACTTTTCTTTGTTTGGAAAGTGTTTTTGTCCCCAAAATGTGTTATTTTATGTGAGCAAGTAATGGGATTGTATTGTTATTTTAAAATGAATTCATAATTAAGTATTAACAATGTCTTAGGATTAATTTCTAATAAAGTCAGTAGCAATAGATACCAGTCATACAATAAGAGCTCTTTGGGGTCATAAGTGCTTTTTAAGAGCATAATGGGTCCCAAGACCAGAAAGTTTGAGAACCACTGTTCTACCCTTTCCATTCCCTGTGGTCAACGTTTTTCTAAATTCACCGTAAGAATCTGAATTTGGGACTGTCCTGGGAGCTCTCTCACCTGAGGAGTGAAGGAAAGCAGAGCTTCCTAGCTGAGAGTAGGCTCTGTGGTCTAGTAGGTTTGCTCTGTTGAGAGTCACAGGACTCACTGAAGCTCTGAGAAGATCTACAGTCAAAACATCCGGTTAGCTTTATTTCAAAGGATTACTTTTCAAACATAACTGAGTCTTTTTTTGTGTTGTTGTAAGTTTTAACATCCTGTGGCACTAGTGTTCTACCAAACACATTTTGGGAAGCCCAGTGTTGAGTATGGGATCTTCCCTGGTGTCTCAGACCGTAAAGAATCTGCCTGCAATGCAGGAGACATGGGGTGGATCCCAGGGTCAGGAAGATCCCCTGGAGAAGGAAATGGCAACCCACTCCAGTATTCTTGCCTGGGGAATCCCATGGACAGAGGAGCCTGGCCGGCCACAGTCCATGGGGTCGCAAAGAGTCAGACACGACTGAGTGACCAACACTTTCACTTTCTTTTTTCAACATTGAGTATAGCCCTTCTCTAGCCAAGGATCTAATGTGAGTCCTGAGCTGACACTGCTGAAGTCAGCCATCAGAGGAGGGGGTCTTTGGGGGGACAGAGTTTCCTAGGGCTTGTGAAGTCTCATCTCATGGTGGTTTTGTCGCCTGCTCGATGATTAAGACTGGACATACATATGACTCATGCAAGAAGTATTAATTACAAGACAGAAATGTGAGGGTTAGGAAGTCCTGTAGATGGATCTGGGCTTCCTCACAGAGAGGGTGATTTTTATAATTTGCTGACTGAGTTCACCTTTTGCAATCAGAGCTTCTATCCCAGGTTAGGAGAAACAGACATATCCGCTAGCTTATATATGTGTGGATCTATGGCTTTCAGACCAATGATGGCAACAGCCATGTTGAAAGTTACCTTCTTTATTTAAGGTTCTGTACTCACTTTCTCCTACTGAAAAGACCCCTAGGAGTTTTCTCTGGAGAGGTGACGGGAAATACATGGTTCCCCTGGGAAAATATTAGTGACTAAGGAAAACGCCAGTGGGAAGGAAGGTATCCCCAGTTCACCTATGCTAACACTGGCTGTATTTGAAAACAGGGGCAGGTCCTTTGCTAAATGCTCCCATTGGGTGAAACAAAGGTAAATTTAGCTAAACTGAAGAGATGTGACTTAATGAGACAAACGGTGTCTAGAAGGAAAATGAGCAGGAGGAGGAAGAGGTTTTCCTAGAGAAAAGGAAACAAACAGTTCCAACGAAGTGGTCACGTGTCTTCCCTCTCCTGTCCCCAGGGCTGGCATATAAGAGTCCCCTCTGGCAGAAGGTGACATCTGACCTCCTTGCCCTCCTGACTCTCCCTCCTCACCTCTCCTGAGTTCTCTCTACTGACACCATGGGCTGCTGTGGTTGTGGAAGTTGTGGTGGCTGCGGTGGTGGCTGCGGTGGTGGCTGCGGTGGTGGCTGCGGTGGTGGCTGTGGCAGCTGCAACAGCTGCAGATGCTACCGGGTGGGCTGCTGCACCAGCTGCTGCCCCTGCTGCTATGGCTGCTGTGGGGGCTGCTGCAGCGTCCCCGTGGTCTGCTGCCACCGCCGCACCTGCAGCTGCAACTCGTGTGGCTGCAGCGGTGGGAAGGGCTGTTACCAGCAGAAGTGCAGCTGCCAGAAGTAATGCTGCCACTAGGTGACTGCCCGGCTCCACCCAGGAGCTGCGGAGGACACGTCCTCTCCTACTGGTAAGGCTACTTCACCCTCTTCGGTCCATTTCTTTCCCGTAAAGCCTCCATCACCAGCTTTTCTTCTTCTCCTTCCTGTGCTCCATGCCTTGTCTTTCTGAGATCTTCCTTTGCCCACAAACCACACATCACGGCAGGAAACAAATATACTGCAAAGAACTGATGACAAGATAGCTGGACAAAGCCCAAGTTTGCAGAGAACCCTCATTTACAAATAAACCCTAGGATATTTGATTGTGTTGTTTAATCTTTCAACCCATTCAGGCCCCAATTTGGGTCATTTTGGCATTTCCTGCCTGTGTGGATTCTTTTCCACTGCTGTGTGTGTACACTTGCTGTTTTACGCTGTCTAATAAAATGACTCAATGCCCAAGGAAAACTGTTCACTTGTCACATGTATCATCAGTCCCTTTGTTGGTGTGGTGTCTCCCGTTCCTGCTTGCAGAGCCGTTTATCAGCCGATTATGTGTGTTTATCAGCCCAGCCCCCTCTGATGCTGCCCCGTAATGAGTCTTTTCCTGGGGTCTCTCGGTGCTCAGACTCGCCCAAGGCTTTTCCAGGGTGGGGACTGATGTGGTGGGTCTTGTTTTCTTTTGTAAAATCTAGGAGGTGAAAGATGGGCCCCAGAGGAAGGCAGAACTCACACAGCCCCCCTACTCTGCAGAGCGCAGTGGTTTCTGAAGAGCCTGGGAATTCCTGGCCAGGGTGGCCAGCTTGAGTGCCGAGGATGGTTCTGCAAGGCTCTTGCTCTAGCTGATGTCCTTGGCCTTGCCTCCCACAGCAGTGTATTCTTTCTCTGCTTCTGTCAATTTTGTGCGGTAAACTCACCGGGCCAGCAAATTTGGGAAACTCAGCAGTGGCCACAGGACTGAAAAAGGTCAGTTTTCATTCCAGTCCCAAAGAAAGGCAATGCCAAAGAATGCTCAAACTACCACACAATTGCACTCATCTCACACAATAGCAAAGTAATACTCAAAATTCTCCAAGCCAGGCTTCAACAATTTGTCAACCGTTGAACTTCCAGATGTTCAAGCTGGTTTTAGAAAAGGCAGAGGAAACAGAGATCAAATTGCCAACATCTGCTGGATCCTCAAAAAGGTAAGAGGATTCAAGAAAAACATCTATTTCTGCTTTATTGACTATGCCAAAGCCTTTGACTGTGTGGATTACCAAAAACTGGAAAATTCTGAAAGAGATGGGAATACCAGACCACCTAACCTGCCTCTTGAGAAATTTGTATGCAGATCAGGAAGCAACAGTTAGAACTGGACATGGGACAACAGACTGGTTCCAAATAGGAAAAGAAGTATGTCAAGGCTGTATATTGTCACCCTGCTTATTTAACTTATATGCAGAGTACATCATGAGAAACACTGGGCTGGAAGAAGCACAAGCTGGAATCTAGATTGCTGGGAGAAATATCAATAACCTCAGATATGCAGATGACACCACCCTTATGGCAGAAAGTGAAGAGGAACTAAAGAGCCTCTTGATGAAAGTGAAAAAGGAGAGTGAAAAAGTTGGCTTAAAGCTCAATATTCAGAAAACTAACATGATGGCATCTGGTCCCATTACTTCCTGGTAAATAGATGGGGAAACAATGGAAACAGCGAGAGACTTGATTTTTGGGGGGTCCAAAATCACTGCAGATGGTGACTGCAGCCATGAAATTAAATGACGCTTGCTCTTTGGAAGAAAAGCTATGACCAACCTAGACAGCATATTAAAAAGGCAGAGACATTACTTTGCCAACAAAGGTCTGTGGTTTTTCCAGTGGTCATGTATGGATGTGAGAGCTGGACTATAAAGAAAGCTGAGCGCCAAAGAATTGATTGTTGGAGAAGACTCTTGAGAGTCCCTTGGACTACAAGGAGATCCAACCAGTCCAATCTAAAGGAAATCAGTCCTGAATATTCACTGAAAGGACTGATGCTGAAGCTGAAACTCCAATACTTTGGCCACCTGATGCGAAGAGCTGACTCGTTTGAAAAGACCCGGATGCTGGGAAAGATTGAGGGCAGGAGGAGAAGGGAACGACAGAGGATGAGATGGTTGGATGGCATCACCGACTCAATGGACATGAGTTTGAGTAAGCTCCAGGAATTGTTGATGGACAGGGAGGCCTGACTTGCTGCAGTCCATGGGGTCACAAAAAGTTGAATACGACTGAGTGACTGGACTTGACTTCTTGTTAGTTTGGAATTGCTTATTACTAGAAGCACATTTCTATGTATCATCTATGTAGCCTGGCACATGACAGAGGTTCCACAAATATTTGTTGATTTGGTTTGCTTTTGCTCAAGTGTTTATCTTTTTATTAAAAAAAAAAAAGACTTTAAAGTTTATTATTATTATTGGCCACATTGTGAGGCATGTGGGATCTCAGTTTTCTGAACAGGGATCGAAAGAAACTGTGCCCCCTGCATTGGAAGGGCAGAGACTTAGCCCCTCGACCTCCAGGGAAGTCCCTAAAGTGTTTATTGTAAGCAGGAAGTTAATTGATATATATGCTACACAATTGCCTATATTTAGGTCAGCAGCACCTGGCTATTTTTAACTGGTATGCTTACACATCGGGAGCCATGCTTTATGTAGGCATTTGTGTTACTGATTAATGGGTCACAAGTTTGAATGCCCTGTGGTTTTCAATGACCTTTGTCATACAAGTTGGCTGAATTGGGTTTGGGATTGTTGTCTGCCCCCACAGAGTGGGGCCAAGCTGATGGCTCTGTATGTAGGTGAATTGAATGTGTTTTGATTATTGCCCAATATTTTTTCTGAGTTTGTGTAAAAAAATTCATGAAAAGCAAATAATCCATTATATGGCAATTGTTTGGAAGTCTAATTTAGTCTTCAGGTAATTATAGGGACTCCTGCATTCTTTTGCAATGCAAGGTGTTGTTAGGATTAAAAATGATGGTCCAGGATCCATGGGTGACCTTGGTGTACTCTGAGTCTTTATTTCTTTAGCCTCTATCTGCCTTTTGTCAATGTATAATCCTTCTATCACCTCTTTGACTCTGTGAAGTGTCCCTGACATACCTTTTTGCCACATCCCTCAGCTTTTGGTCTTTCCTCTAGGACAGTGTGCATACCCTCTTTATATGCACAAAATGGAAAGTCTCTTGAATAACCACAGATTTTTATCAGTTCTACTCCCACTATGTCCCTGACACCAGTGACTGTCCAGCTTGAACTTCAGCTTCACTGGTCTGGAGGTGCTGATGTGTCTGGTGAGATTTAGGGAAATGGTGAAGGGGGATTGCCAGGAGCCCCTTGAGATGAAGACTGAGGGGTGTTTAAACAAAAACAAAAGTAAGTAGTGTTATTTTATTTTTTCAATTGGAATATAATTGGTTTACGATGTTGTGTTAGTTCTTCTGTACAACAATGTGAATCACCTATACATATACATATATCCCCTCTCTCTTCAACCTCTATCCCATCTCCACCCCCATCACACCCTCTAGGCTTCACAGAGCACCGAGCTGGGCTTCTTGTGCTTTACACCAGCTTCCACTAGCTAGCTATTTTACACAGGGTAGTGTATATATATCAATCCTAATTTTCCAATTCATCCCACCATCCCCTTCCCCACTGTGTCAGAAAAGCAAGTAAAGTTATTTTAAAGGAAAGAAATCAGACAGTGAAGCTTGAAAGCTATGACCAACAGACAGCGTATTAAAAAGCAGAGACATCACTTTGTCGACAAAGGTCCATCTAGTCAAAGCAGTGGTTTTTCCAGTCAATTGTCATGTACGGATGTGAGAGTTGGACCATGAAGAAGGCTGAGTGCTAAAAAATTAATGTTTTTGAACTGTGGTGCTAGAGAAGATTCTTGAGAGTCCCTTGAACTGCAAGGAGATCAAACCAGTCAACCCTAAAGGAAATCAGTCCTGAATATTCATAAAGGACTGATGCTGAAGCTGAAGGTGAAGCTTTAATACTTTGGCCACCTGATGTGAAGAGCCAACTCATTAGAAAAGACCCTGAGGCTGGGAAAGACTGAGGGCAAAAGGAGAAGTAGGCAGTGGAGGGTGAGATGTTTGGATGGCATCACTGACTCGATGGACATGAATTTAAGAAAACTCTGGGAGATAGTAAAGGACAGAGGAGCCTGGTGTGCTGTAGTCCGTGGGGTTGCAGAGAGTCGGACACCACTTAGTGACTGAACAACAACAGTGAAGCTTGATTTGATGACAACGCCCTAGTTACTGGAGATCTTTTGAGTAGTCCAAGTCATGGAACTATAATAGTTGTATCCCACTATGGACTTGAACCTGACGGTGCAGAGAAAAGGCAGTGAGAACAATTCCCTATGAGTCACGGGGAGTCAGCATTTTGGGACCACATAACAAAATGTGGCAAAAAGTGGGGGCAGGACATTCTTTCCACTGTGGCAGAGTGACATCAGGGCAGGGTGACGTGCCGCAGATGTGGCCAGGAGTGTTACCATGGCAGCACGTACAACACAGCCTGGTAGCTGGTGACACTGATGGCTGCAGTTTAGGACCTTCATCTGGTACCTGCAGGAGGTCACATCCACCGTGTACTTTCATGGTGTTTCCTGCTGAAAGGCCTCAGGGTTTTATCACCGCTGGCCTGGGAGACTGTGTAGGGTAGAAAATGAAGCAAAGGAAAGAGGTGGTCCACAGGACAGCTGAGTGTGTTGTGCTCCCGAGCACATGGACACCTGGGTTAATGGTTGTTGAAGCAGGAGGACTTTGAAGAGGGTGAGGAGACCCACATGGAGCATAAAGGGGGATTCACTTAATTCATCAACCAATTGATCAACACATTCAACAAGTGTTTATCGGCCACTTTACTAAGTGACTAATAACAGGTCTGGTAAAACACTCTTTGCTACGCTTACTGTGACTCTGTTTTCTCTCCTGCGGTGATGCTCCCCTAGGAAACGTTCCACCCCCAATTTACCGCTCTTTCCTTCCCTTACTTCCCCAGCTTCTGCCCGCTGGACGCCACACTCTATCTGGCCAGGACTGTTGCAAACATCTTTAACTCACTCCCATGTTCAGTTTCATTTCCCAAGTCCTGGTTTTGCTGTTAGTCACTTTCTTGAAACATGAATTGCATTTTCTGTTATTAAATTGGTTGCCTGGGCCTCTGCCGGGGTCCTAACTCAGGCTGGGATCCCTTGTCTTAGTTGGAGAGGTTCTTTTTCTGCTCAGATTTGCATAGCCAACAGTGAAACTGAAGCTGAGATGGGAAGCTTTATTCAATGGCCAAAGAACGGAGAAATGGGGACACAGTACACATATTGACTTCTCAGCTCCATTCGGGCATAGGCACCATATAAATAGGAAGGTTGAGGTAAAAGGGAGGGAATTGAGTAAAGAGAGGGAGGAATATTCATGACTTATCCAAGAACAGGGGTGTGATTGGGACCCAGAACTCAGGCAACACTACTTTTCAGTTCTTGTGTGGGTTTTTCCCACTGTTGCCATGGCAACTGCCAGCTGTCAGGGCACTGGTAGGAGTGTCGTTTAGTTTGTTAATGCATTACAGTGAGTGTGCGTGTGTGTGTTCAGTCGCTCAGTCGTGTCCAACTCTTTGTCACCCCATGGACTGTAGCCCACCAGGCTCCTCTGTCCATGGGATTGTCCTGGCAAGAATACTGGCATCGGTTGCCATTTCCTCCTCCAGGGAATCATCCAGACCCAGGACTGAACCCGCATCTCCTGTGTCTTCTGCATTGGCAGGCAAATTCTTTACCACTGAACCACATACGAAGTCACTCAGAGCGTTGAATGATTCCCAAGGTCCACTGGAAGTCTGGTCTTCCACCATCTTGAGCTTAGTTAGTTCAAGCCAGTTGTTTTTTTCTTTTTGAAGCTTCCTGTTTTTATCATTGAGCCTGAAACCCATTTAAGAACAGCTTGTTTCCATTCAGGGGCGGGGCAACAGCCTTGGTAATGTTCTCACCGACTTCCACACTTCCAATGAGTCTTCACTGTGGTACCCAAGGATCTCTCCCTTTTGACTGTACTTTGTCCCCAGATTCTGTTCTCACTGTTCTTAGCCTTCTGGGCCTCTCCCAAGTCCTATCCTGCAGGTCCCACCCATAGACCTATAGCAGCTGCTGCCTGACCACCGCTCACACTTTCCTGTCTCCAGTCTTTACCAAAGCTCTTACGTAGGAGGCCTTTCACGTGACAGTCCTCCTAGTCATCCCAGTTCTCCTTCTCTCACACACTTAGAATCAACAAACTCCAGACCTCTAAGAACATCTATTTACAGGGTTACTCTAGTTCTGGTCCCATTGCATCGAGATTTCTTTATATGCATTTTTTACAAGACAAAGAGCTTGTGGATTCATCTTGTTATGTTTTCATGGGCTTCCCTGGTGGCTAAGTCAGGAAAAATCTGCCTGCAATGCAGGACACCTGAGTTTGATCCCTAGGTTGGGAAGATCCCCTAAAGAAGAAAATGGCAACCCACTCTAGTGTCCTTGCCTGGAGAATCCCATGGACAGAGGAGCCTGGTGGGCTACAGTCCATAGGGTTGCAAGAGTTGGACATGACTTTCAGACTAAACCACCACCAAAAGTTCTCATAGTGCCATGCAGAGCCACTTCCTCGGATGAGAAGTAACTCAACAACTATTTATTAAGCTGATTACACTGCCTTCCTCTCAGTTTATATGAAGGGAAAGTATTAAGATGCATTAAAACAGAAGTTCATGTGCCCTTTTAATAAAAATAAACAAATCCAGAAGATTAGAGAGTTGGAAAGAACTGTGTACTAGCTGAAGGCATGAAAGAAATGCTTGTTCATCCTGTGTTTTCTGGTATAGTTCTTTAAGTAATTTTACAATTCTGTCTTTACTCTGTTACAGGAAAGAAAAACTACCAATATAACTACATTATAAAACGTCAGCCAAAAAATATCAGCAGAAATAAACTGGGTGTTTTACACGGGGGTTATCCTGAAAATGTAATGACTAATGTCAGGTGAGTGTAGTCAGGGTTTAGTGGTTTTGTGTTTAGAGCACTCAACCAACTTGATTAACTTTCTGGCTTTCTAAGGAGTATACAGAAGGCATTTAAAAGACTTCTTAAAGTAACTAAAAACTAACTTGAAGAGAGCCTATGCTAAAGACCCAAATCATAACATTATTCCAGGATAATTACAAATTCCTCCCTCAGGGTCCCAAAGAGGGCTGAAGGGGCACCTGGGCTTTCCTTGGCTGTTTGCTGCTTGGACAGGCTGAAGGTGACCCATCAGTTCAGTTCAATTGCTCAGTCATGTCTACTCTTTGTGACCCCATGGACTGCAGGATGCCAGGCATTTCTGTCCATCACCAACTCCTGGAGCTTACTCAAACTCATGTTCATCGAGTCAGCGATGCCATCCAACCACCTCAGCCTCTGTTGTCCCCTTCTTCTGCCTTCAATCTTTCCCAGCATCAGGGTCTTTCCCAATGAGTCAGTTCTTCACATCAGGTGGCCAAAGTATTGGAATTTCAGATTCAGCATCAGTCCTTCAAATGAATATTCAGGACTGATGTCCTTTAGGATGGACTGGTTTGATCTCCTTGCAGTCCAAAGGATTCTCAAGAGTCTTCTCTAAATTCACAATTCACTCACAATTCAAAAGCATCAATTTTTTGGCTCTCAGCTTTCTTTATAGTCCAACTCTCACATCCATACATGACTACTGGTAAAACCATAGCTTTGACTAGGTGGACCTTTGTTGGCAAAGTAATGTCTTTGCTTTTTAATATGCTGTTTAGATTGGTAATAGCTTTGCTTTCAAGAAGCAAGTGTCTTAATTTCATGGCTGCAGTCAATATCAGCAGTGATTTTTGAGCCCCCAAAATTAAACTCTGTCACTGTTTGTATTGTTTCCCCAGCTATTTGCTATGAAGTGATGGGACTAGATGTCATGATCTTAGTTTTCTGAATGTTGAGTTTTAAGCCAACTTTTTCACTCTCCTCTTTCACTTTCATCAAGAGGCTCTTTAGTTCTTCTTCACTTTCTGCCATAAGGGTGGTGTCATCTGCATATCTGAGGTTATTGCTATTTCTCCTGGCAATCTTGATTTCAGCTTGTGCTTCATCCAGCCCAGCATTTCTCATGATGTACTCTGCATATAAGTTAAATAAGCAGGGTGACAATATACAGCCTTGATGTACTCCTTTCCCAATTTGGAACCAGTCTGTTCCATGTCCAGTTCTAACTGTTGTTTCTTGACGTGCATAAAGATTTCTCAGGAGGCAGGTCAGGTGGTCTGGTATTCCCATCTCTTTCAGAATTTTCCACAGTTTGTTGTGATCTACACAGTCAAAGGCTTTGGTATAGTCAATAAAGAAGAAGTAGATGTTTTTCTGGAACTCTCTTGCTTTTTCCATGATCCAGCGGATGTTGGCAATTTGATCTCTGGTTCCTCTGCCTTTTCTAAAACCAGCTTGAACATCAGGAAGTTCATGGTTCACATATTGCTGAAGCCTGACTTGGAGAATTTTGAGCATTACTTTACTAGTGTGTGAGATAAGTGCAATTGTGTGGTAGTTTGAGCATTCTTTGGCATTGCCTTTCTCTGGGATTTGAATGAAAACTGACTTTTCCAGTCCTGTGGCCACTGCTGAGTTTTCCAAATTTGCTGGCATATTGAGTGCAGCATTTTCGCAGCATCATCTTTCAGGATTTGAAATAGCTCCACTGGAATTCCATCACCTCCACTAGCTTTGTTCATAGTGATGCTTTCTAAGGCCCACTTGACTTCACATTCTAGGATGTCTGGCTCTAGGTCAGTGATCACACCATCTTGGTTATCTGGGTCATGAAGATCTTTTTTGTATAGTTCTTCTGTGTATTCTTGCCACCTCTTCTTAATATCTTCTGCTTCTGTTAAGTCCATACCATTTCTGTCCTTTACTGTGCCCATCTTTGTGTGAAATCTTCCCTTGGTATCTCTAATTTCTTGAAGAGATCTCTAGTCTTTCCTATTCTATTGTTTTCCTCTATTTCTTTGCACTGATCCCAGAGGAAGGCTTTCTTATCTCTCCTTGCTATTCTTTGGAATGCTGCATTCAAGTGGGTATATCTTCCCTTTTCTCCTTTGCCTTTAGCTTCTTTTCTTTTCTCAGTTATTTGTAAGGCCTCCTCAGAAAACTATTTTGCCTTCTTGCATTTCTTTTTCTTGGGGATGGCCTTGATCATTTCTTCCTGTAGAATGTCATGAACGTCCGTCCATAGTTCTTCAGGCACTCTATCAGATTTAATCCCTTGAATCTATTTCTCACTTCCACTGTATAATCATAAGGGATTTGATTTAGGTCATATCTCAGTGCTCTACTGGTTTTCCCTACTTTCTTCCATTTCAGTCTGAATTTGGCAAGAAGGAGTTCATGAGCTGAGCCACAGTCAGCTCCCTGTCTTGTTTTTGCTGACTGTATAGGACGTGTCCATTTTTGCTGCCAAAAATATAATATATGATTTTGATATTGACCATCTGGTGATGTCCATGTGTAAAGTCTTCCCTTGTGTTGTTGGAAGAGGATGTTTGCTATGACCAGTGTTTTCTCTTGGCAAAACTCTGTTAGCCTTTGCCCTGCTTCATTTTATACTCCAAGGCCAAATTTGTCTGTTACTCCAGGTATCTCTTAACTTCCTACTTTTGCATTGCAGTCCCCTATAATGAAAAGGACATCTTTTTTTTGGTGCTAGTTCTAGGTCTTGTAGATCTTCATAGAACCATTCAGTTTCAGCTTCTTCAGCATTACTGGTTGGGACATAGACTTGGGTTACTGTGATAGTGAATGGTTTGCCTTGGAAATGAACAGAGATCGTTCTGTCATTTTTGAGACTGCATCCAAGTACTGCACTTCAGACTTTTTTGTTGACTCTGATGGCTACTCTTTTTCTTCTAAGTGATTCCTGCCCACAGTAGTAGATATAATGGTCATCTGAGTTAAACTCACCCATTCCAGTCCATTTTAGTTCACTGATTCCTAAAATGTTGATGTTCACTCTTGCCATCTCCTGTTTGACCACTTCCAATTTACCTGGATTCGTGGACCTATTCCAGTTTCCTATACAATATTGCTCTTTACAGCATTGGACTTTACTTCCATCACCAGTTACATCCACATCTGGGTGTTGTTTTTGCTTTGGCTCTGTCTCTTCATTCTTTCTGGAGTTATTTCTCCACTGATTTCCAGTAGCGTATGCATATGGGGCACCTAGTGACCTGGGGAGTTCATCTTCCAGTGTCCTATTTTTTTGCCTTTTCATACTGTCCATGGAAAGAATACTAAAGTGGCTTTCCATTCCCTTCTCCAGTGGACCACATTTTGTCAGAACTCTCCACCATGACCCATCTGTTTTGGGTGGACCTACACGGCATGGGTCATAGTTTCATTGAGTTAGACAAGGCTGTGGTCCCTGTGATCAGTTTGGTTAGTTTTCTGTCATTGTGGTTTTCATTCTGTCTGCCCTTTGATGGATAAGGATGAGAGGCTTATGGAAGCTTCCTGATGGGAGAGACTGAGGGGGAAACTGGGTCTTGTTCTTGTAGTCTGGATCTGGGTCTTGTAGTATCAGAGTTTACTACAAGATGGTAGAGTGGAAAGATGTGCCCTCATCTCCTCTTGTGAGGACTCCAAAATTACAACTCGCTGCTGAACAACCATCAACAGGAGAATGTTGGATCCCACCAAAAAAAGATACCTCATATCCAAGGGCAAAGGAGGAGCCCCAGCAAGACGGTAGGAAGGGCAAAATCACATTTAGAATCAAACCCCATACCCAGCAGAGATGCTCAGATGGCTCAAACAAACCTTATGTACACTAGGACTCAGAGACCCCACAGAGACTGAGTTGGAACTGTGTTTGAGTGTCTCCTGCAGAGGTATGGGTCAGCAGTGGTGGGGCAGGGCCATGCTCAGTAAATCTTTAATCCAATTTTCTGTTGATGGCTGGGGCTGTCTTCCCTCCCAGTTGTTTGACCTGAGGCCAAACTATGGTGGAGGTAATGAAGATAATGGAGACTTCCTCCAAAAGGTCCCATGCAGACACTGCTGCACTCAGTGCCCCCAAACCTGCAGCAGGCCACTGCTGACCCATGCCTCCACCAGAGACTCCTGGACACTCATGGGCATGTGTGGGTCAGTCTCTTGTGGGGTCACTGCTCCTTTCTCCTGGGTCCTGGTGCACACAAGGTTTTGTTTGTGCCCTCCAAGGGTCTGTTTCCCCAGGTCTGTGTAAGTGCTGGAAGCTCTATGGTGGGGTTAGTGGTGACCTCCTCCAAGAGAGCTTATGCCATACCCAGGTCTGCTGCACCCAGAGCCTCTGCCCCTGTGGCAGGCAAGTTGTAATTTTGGAGTTCTCACAGGAGGAAATGAGCACACGTCCTTCTATTCTGCCATCTTGTAGTAAACTCTGATACTAATACACAAGTAACTGATTGAAGCCCAACACTACAGAAGTAGTTACATGTTCTTTGGAGTCAAAAAGGTATAGTCACTGGATAAGGAAACTTTTTAGTCCTCTGGGTGTATGTGAAGGCAACTGAAGAGCCCATGGGTTCAAGTTTCATTTGCTGCAAAAAATATTTTCTTCCTTGACTGCAGAGTTCTCTGAGGGTGACCCATAGGAGTATTTTAATCTTCTGAGAATGGCTAATAGAACCTGACCTGCAGACTCCAGTGATTACCTCTAACAGGAAAGAGTGGTCTGTGCAGTGACAGCCATGTGAAAGCAATGATTTCAAGTAAGTATTCCACGTGGATGGTCTCTGACTACCCCAGCAACACAGAGATGTGAGAAACCTGTTTTTTGATTTGTCCTTCTTTTTATTTATCTGTTTATTTTTAATTGAAGGATAATTGTTTCACAATGTTGTATTGGCTTCTGTCATGCATCAACATGTATCAGCCATGTGTGTTACTCAGTCAGTTGTGTCTGACCCTTTGCCATGGACTGTAACTCACCAGGCTCCTCTGTCCATGGGATTCTCCAGGCAAGAATACTGGAGTGGGTTTCCATGCCCTTCTCCAGGGATCTTCCCAACCCAGGGATCGAACCCAGGTCTCCCACATTGCCAGCAGATTCTTTACCATCTGAGCCACCAGGGAATAGACTGAAACATGTCCCCTCCATTGTGAACCTCCCGCCCCTCCAGCCTGTCACAGAGTACTGGGTTGAGAACCCTGCATCATGCAGCAAATTCCCACTGGCTATCTGTTCCAAACACAGTAAAGCATATGTTTCCATGCTACTCTCTCAACTTGTCCAACCCTCTTCTGCCGTGTCCGCAAGTCTGTTCTGTGTCTGCGTCTCTGTTGCTGCTTGTCCTTTTTGAACAGGCTGATGATAGCAGAAGTGTCCTTAAATTTGGCAGGTGACCTGGGAATGTTCTTCTTAGGATGTGCTTCTATCATCTGACACAACTGAAAGCATGCCCTGGAGTAACCCCTGATAACACAGGACCATTCTCTTCTGAATCGGAGTCCTAACCTGCGTTAGAGGGTGAGGGATTATCCCAGGATGAAATAATGTGACCGGGGATACCATTTCCCTTTTGAGTTCAAAATGTTCCCCTAAAACAATGTTTTCCCAACCTGGTAATCGGGAATGAAGGATCTCTGTCCTGGGCTGACAGGCTGAGAAATGTAAAAGCAGCCAAGAGAATTCTGGTCCATTCAGACCTTTACAACTCCCTAAAGAGAAAAGGGGGTTAATAGTTGTTTCCTGTTCTATTTTTAAAGATGGCTTTAAAAAGACAAGCAAAAGCTAAATTTAGCAAGTTTTTTAAGTGAGAAGGATCCACTAAGGAAGTGCACAAGGCCATGTGAGATTCCACTGTGGGTATCTGCATCAACAACAGGGAAGTGACCTCGAGGCTTAGGTCACTTATCTCCCCAGAGATGGTATTTAAGGGGCCCCTGGTGGAGGCAGGCATCAGACCTTCCTCACCTCCTGAGTCTCCCTCCTCACCTCTCCTCTCTCCTCAGAGTCCCCTCTACCGACACCATGGGCTGCTGTGGTTGTGGAAGTTGTGGTGGCTGCGGTGGTGGCTGCGGTGGTGGCTGCGGTGGTGGCTGTGGCAGCTGCAACAGCTGCAGATGCTACCGGGTGGGCTGCTGCACCAGCTGCTGCCCCTGCTGCTATGGCTGCTGTGGGGGCTGCTGCAGCGTCCCCGTGGTCTGCTGCCACCGCCGCACCTGCAGCTGCAACTCGTGTGGCTGTGGCGGTGGGAAGGGCTGTTGCCAGCAGAAGAGCTGCTGCCAGAAGCAATGCTGCTACTAGGTGACCAGCTCAGTCTCTGTTCTGGATGTCTCTCTACCCTGTTCACCTGCCCTACCTGACATCACCTGGGATTCTAGGACTTACCTTCCTGGGCTGCAACTTTGCTCCTGGATTCGGATTCCTGTCTCTTCTGCTTTGTGTATTTTTAGTTTCTCTCTCTGAAAAGTTCCCAATCGATTAGCAAACATCCAAAATAAAGGCCCAAGTACAGCCTGACTCCTAAAGAAGAGTCGACATCACTGAGCTCCATCAAATAGGATCACAATTCCCAGTATCCTTAGATGAACGTTTAGTTCTCAGTTATGTGCTCTTATTGCTGTACCTTTTCTATCACATATTCCTGTTTATCAACAACTGTTTTTTAAATTTCCTAATAAAATAATTCCATTTATCATGTAGAAGTTTCTCTTTGCCTTTGTTTTGGTTTAATTATATTTTACCTCCTAGAAGATCTCAATCTCTTAAAAGTCTCTTGGTGGAGGGGCAGTGACCGCGGAGCC
The DNA here is from genome assembly GCF_029378745.1 of Bos indicus. Taxonomy (NCBI): domain Eukaryota; kingdom Metazoa; phylum Chordata; class Mammalia; order Artiodactyla; family Bovidae; genus Bos; species Bos indicus. The sequence goes on from NC_091761.1 coordinate 115,718,256, forward strand.
AGGAAGGACCATGAGACAGTTTTTCTGTCTCCACTGTCTATGAACTCCAGTTTCAATACAAGCAGAACAAACATACTTGAAAGTGCGGCTTTGTTCACAATTTGAATTCAGTTTTGAGGTAACAGATTTATTTACAGATGGATGTTTCCCTAGTGTATTAAAAGTCCTGTATTATTCACAAAGAACCAGTTTAAACAAAGTTTTCATAAATACATCTACTACCAAACTATGGATGACTACATTGCCTTAAGATTTCCATCCACTGGGGCCATTTACTCTTTGCTTAGAGGGCAGAGCTCCACCCCTGCAGTGCGGGCCTTTTCATTTTTTTCCCCGTATAAATTCAGGCAGCAGTGTACAGTTAGAATTTTGCTGTTATTAGTTTAGCTTCCCCTGGTGGCTCAGTGGTAAAGAATATGGCTGCCACTGCAGGGCCACAGGTTCGATCCCTGGGTTGGGAATAAATCCCCTGGAGAAGGAAATGGCAGCCCACTCCAGTATTCTTGCCTGGGAAATCCCATGGACAGAGGAGCCTGGCGGGGCTGTAGTCCATGGAGTTGCAAGGAGTGGGGTCATGACTTAGTGACTAAAACAAACAGAACAACTACAAAAATCAACACCATCAGGTTGTGCTATACAAGTTGGCACTGGTAGATGTGATATTTGTGTTATGTTTGTTCTCTTGCACCAGCCTTAGGCCCCACTGGTGCTTTTGAAGTAACTGTTGCTTGCTTTTCTGTTTATGTTAATTGGGTTGCCCAAAAAGTAAGATCGTACGAAAAACGTGAACAAACTTTTTGACCAACCAAATAATTTACCCTCATTTGAGGTTTATTGTTAAGACTTAGGGTTTCTTTCTAATTTGTATCAGATCTTAATAGCTTAAGATAAAATTTATGCTTTTGTGTATTTATTTCCGTTTCTTAGACTCTTTAGCCTATTGGGACTTTGAGCCGTCATCTAATCTGTGTCCCTTTCCCAGACTGTTGGAAGTCCTTTCCTGTTGGAAAATCATTATGTGGGTAAGATCTACCTCTTTCATTCCTGGAGGAAACTAGACCTTAGTTAATCCTCGATAATCGTCATTCATTTTGAAGACGCAAGTTGAAATACAAGTGATGGTTTATGATTCAAACCATGATAGTATTTAGAAGGATTTGAATATTTCAGAAGAGTTTGCTTTCTGTTGACAAATGTTCATTGAAAGGCTCCTAGGTATAAAGATAGGTCTAAAGAGATGATGCCAGGTCAAAGATGGAGCAGACTCTGCCTTAGAATGTTTGTGGGGGATGACTGTGCACACAAATAATTCTAATCCTAAGGCTAATGTGATGCCTGGCCTTGTAGATGTTTCCATCAGAGGTAGGAAGACCATTCTTACAAACACCCAGAACGGGTTCATTGCACTGAACTGTGTGGCTTCTTGTTGACCTTTTCAGTGTATGTTTTCTCCATCACACGTGGTCCAGTTTGGACAAGAGCCAGAGAGTGGCAGAGGCTGTTGTCCCTAGATGGGGTGGTCAGCATCATTGTTTTTGCATAAGTTTCCTCATTCCTTTGCTACAGGCATGAGTTTCTCAGATGGACCAAGTACTGAGAAGAAAGTGATGGGTCACAATGTAAGAAAGAAAATCTTTTCTGTAGCTCAGTTGAGCTCAGCAAATCTTTTCATTTTTCAATCTGATATTATTTGCACTTAATTTGCAAATTCCTGTAGGCCCTGCTTATCTGTTTCCCACAGTAAGGCATACAGACTGTTTATGCCAATTATTTAGATAACCTAGTGAAGATCCAAATTCTCAGTAGGATTATAGAAAGCAAACTATTCACCAACTGAGTTATGGTGTAGAATGTGTGAACTCAGAGTGCTCCTCCTACACTCTCCAACCCCCATCACACCCTCCCCCAACCCTGTCCATGCATAGAGTCTGTTCATGGCAGTTTCCTGTGATGGGAATTAGTGTGGACCATGTTCAGAAGGAGGCAGAGAGCAGAGCATGTCAAGGAAAGCCAGGAACCAGGCTGCATACCTGGACCACATCATGGATGCAACAGCAGCATGTTTCTTTCATTTAAACATCAAGAATGGTTCATTACACAGGTTCACCTAAGTCACAGCATCTCTTTAGGCCTACAGCTCAACACTCACAGAAACACACGTGGTTGATACTCATCACACATTACCGAGAGAGTGGATTTGTTTGCAAGGGCTGCCATAACAAAGTAGAACAAACTGGGCGGCTCAAACAGGAGTTTGTTTTCTCACAGTTATGAAGGCTGCAAGTCCAAGATCAAATTCAAGTTCCTCGGCTGCAAGTCCAAGATCCAGATGTCAGCAGGTTAAATTTCTTCTGCAGCCTCTCTCCTTGGTTTCAGATGGCTTCCATCTTGCCTATCCTTCCCTCTGGGCATGTCTGTGTCCTTACTTCCTCTTCTTAGAAGGGCACCCGCCGCATTTGTTTAGGACCCGCTTTAATGATCTTCTTTTAACTTAATTACCTCCTTAAATATTTTATCTCTACATATAGTCAGGTTCGGAGGTGCAAAGGGTTAGGACTTCAACATATTGATTTGAGCATGAGTGGGGGACACAGTTCAACTCATAACAAAAGAGCAACACAACCTAGAGATGTCATATCACATGTCCTTCATTCTTGTGATTTTGCTTGTGACCTATATTTGCTTCGCTTTTTGTTTCTCTGTAGCCTTTATGGATGTACACATATCTTCTTTTCTATATCAAACTGCCACCTATCTAACTGAAGGAATCATGTCTTCTGGGTATCCCCCCGTAAGACCCAGCTCCATGCCTGGCAAATAAATGTTCAGTAACTGTCAGTGGTTGACTGGCCACCTGGGTCCCTTTCTCACAAATCAGTGTCAATGATGAATGTGACATCTCTTTCACCCTGACAGCCTCGTGTCTTTTATTCACAGTGACTGAAAGCAAATGCATATGTCTAATGAGAGGGACAAGGGACCAACAGCCTAAAAAGGGTTCCATCTTCCATGGGAGGAGTGGCTGTATCTCCAGAATTTGTCTGCTCAACCTTTCTTTGTGGGAAAACTGCCCCAAGGATCCCCAGTGAGGAAAAGTTGGGTAAGAAGGATGGATGGGGCTTCTCTCTTGACCACTCCCTCCTAGCTGGGAATAGCCATGTGATGATTGTGGTTCTAAGAGTGGAGTGTGGGACCAGAAGGACGAATCAGAGGGTGGAGGTCCCAGGGGATAAATCCTTGAGGCTGAGATTAACTAAGGGGAGGTGGGTAACCAGAGAGCACTAGAGGATCAGGGCTCTTGGAGGTGGGGAAAAAAAAATGAAAGCATAGTCAGGTGGCTGCCAAAACCTACCTCGTCAACTTAGAATTGGGGGAGACACACACTCTCGTCAAATGCTATCTTCTGAATTTCAAGGAGCTGAGAAGGAAGACCTCCTTTGGAAGTCTTACCTGACATGGTTACTTCACTCATGTCTCCTTTGGTTATTTAGTTCCATTTGGTCAGTTCAACCTGTTTAAACATCTGCCTCGTGTCAGGCTCTGTATAGAGGGACAAGAAAACACCGCAAGTGAACCTCGTGGGTTTGGTGCCAGAATGTCCTTCTGAGAGACATTTCCTAGGTGCTTGGCTTCCCTCAGGCTTTACTCTCCTGTCCAACCCTGCTGGGAACTCCCAACTGACCATGATGGATTAAACAGCTGGAGTCCACAGAAAAGGGCCAAGGAAGGGTATGGGAGAGTGACGGAAGGGGTGTTTGGGGACACGTTTTATCCTGTATATGGACTCTTCAGGGAACAGGGTGCTTGAAAGCTGCCCTTTTTGATTGCTTGGATTCCAGTGCTCACAGTCTCACGTTATAACCGAGGGCTGATCTTGTTGTGTTCAGAGGCTGGTCTCAGACATCCATGGTGCTGGTCTTGGCTAGAGCTGAACTTCGTGGTCCGGCTCTGGGAGGTCTGAGCTGGAGGATATGGATGGTCAGTGAGGGAGATGCCTCGTTGGAAAGCACAGGTGAACTGCAGAGCTAGTGCCAAAGGAACATGTGGGACCCAGCACCTCCATTTATGTTGCTTTTTGAAGTTGTTGCTGTTGTTATTGTTTAATTGCTAAGTCATGTCCAACTCTTTGAGACCCCATGGAGCGTAGCCCGCCAGACTCCTCTGTCCATGGGATTTCCCAGGCAAGAATACTGGAGTGGGTGGCCATTTTCTTCTTAGTAATGAGGCATGACAATTATAATCAAAATGCAGGAGAAGGAAACTCTGTGAAGAGACGAAGAGTGATCATCATAAACATGAGCCTAAAGGTGACCAAGCTCCTGAGTGACCCCATGACCATGCAGGATCTGTCCAAATATTTACTGATGCACTAAGACTTCTGCTGCTAAGACTCTATCCAGGGAGAGATTTGCGGAGAGTCTAGTGGACTACATTGAAGTGCTAACACTGAGGATGTGCCCCTAATCCCCTGCTTCTTTATAAACCCACACAGATTACTCATTCACTAACTACATCTATGACAAAAAATGTATCTAGTTTTTGATTCATTGCTGCCTTTACTTATGTAACATCTGCCTTGTCTATTGGGATCAAAACACATTTCTCCTGATAGACTGTTGAGAGACTTGAAAGAGAAAAGTGATGAGTCTTGCTCTAATGCAAATCCAGGTCTCCTGTATTGCAGGCAGAATCTTTACCCTCTGAGCCACCAGGGAAGCCACAGCTAACACTAATGCAATTTACTAAAACAGTGGCTTTGTGTATACAGGGATGTCAATGCAATGGTGAAAATAAGACACAAATAAACAAAGTTAGAGGCATTTCGAGAATGTGGAACATTGACTATCTTGACTCAGTTTTGTTGAGAACATGATTTGAACAGCAATTGACAAGAGAAGGGGGCTTCTCAGGTGGCAAATCCATCTGCCAATGCATGAGACTCAGGTTTTATCCCTGAGTTGGAAAGATCCCCTGGAGTAGGAAATGGCAACCCACTCCAGTATTTTTGCTTGACAAATCCCATGGACCGAGGAGCCTGTCAGCTACAGTCCATGGGATCGCAAGGAGTCAGACACGACTGAGTGAATGAATGCACACACACACACAGACACACACACACCCCCCACACACAAAACAGAGAAGACTACACATTTATTATTTTGGCTGTTGTTTATTAAATGCAGGAAGGAAAACAGAAACTCCAGAAATGTGAGATTTCCATGGACTGATGATAAGGATCCAGCCATGTTTGTGACTTGAAAGTCAAAGAGGAGCAGACAGAAAGACAGGGGTAGTCTTACCTAGAACATGGCTCCCTGGAGCACCTTCCCAGAAGCCAGACTGGGAGCCTAGTGGCAACATAGCTTCTGGCAGCTGCATTTCTGCTGACAGCAGCATTTCTGCTGGCAACAGCCCTTCCCACCGCCGCAGCCACACGAGTTGCAGCTGCAGGTGCGGCGGTGGCAGCAGACCACGGGGACGCTGCAGCAGCCCCCACAGCAGCCATAGCAGCAGGGGCAGCAGCTGGTGCAGCAGCCCACCCGGTAGCATCTGCAGCTGTTGCAGCTGCCACAGCCACCACCGCAGCCACCTCCACAGCCACCACCACAGCCACCGCCACAGCCACCACCGCAGCCACCACCGCAGCCACCACAACTTCCACAACCACAGCAGCCCATGGTGTCAGTAGAGAGGACTCAGGAGAGGTGAGGAGGGAGACTCAGGAGGTGAGGGAGGTCGAATGTCAGCTTCTGCTGGAGGGGACCCTTATATACCAGCTCTGGGGACAGGAGAGGGAAGACACATGACCACTTCCTTGTTACTATTTGTCTGGATTTACATGGAAGACTGCATCGTCTTTTATTTACTTCCCTTTTAGATATCTTTGTCTTTACCATATTTTCAATGTTTTTTTTTTCTTTTGTATAACTATATTCCAATGCAATTTGAAAAGGCTTAAATGTTCCAGGGAAGCATGCTGAGGACCCAGCTGTCAACAGGAATGGGCAGACTTCTCTATCATCCCGCAATACCAGGGACTATCACTGTGAGTGTGAGTGCTGGGCGGGGTTGTCTGCAGCCCACACCTGCCATTGGACAGCCCCCAGGCCAGGTGACCTGTGAGCTTCCAAGGGGGTCGGGACAGTGAAGCTTGAGGTACAATCCCTGACCTCAAAGAGTTTGCAATATAGTGACATTGGAAGCTGGGGATGTGAAAATGGCCACAAATTCCAAACAAGGCCAGATGTTGTGATCAGGCTTCATGACCAGTGGGAACTGCTGAGGCTCGAAGTTTTCATTCTCCACCTCTTCATTTGAAGTGTACCTTTGTGATTTGTCTTCTCACAGCCAGGCTGTAATGATTCTTTTAAAAACAAATATTGGGTTGGCCAAAAAGTTCGTTCGGGTTTTCTGTACCCCCTCATGAAGAAACCCAGACGAACTTTTTGGCCAGCCCAACAGATCCTCTGAAGAGTCTGCATACTGATCGTGTATTCTTGGCATGTGTAGCTTTGGATGAGGGACTGATTTTGTCTTTGATGATATGACATCAGCTGATGTCTGAGAGAAGCACCCCTGTGCTAAGTAGCTGACTTAGATGATTCTGAGAGCAGGGTGGATACCCGAGGAGTACAGGTACAGAGGCCAGAGAAGTAGGGGAAAAATGGAGTCTGTGGCAATGAGGTGAAGCATGTAGCTGTGGATCCTGGGGGGATGTGAGCGCTGGGGACCAAAACGGAGGCTGTAAAAATATAAGGAAGGAAAAATGAGAGTGCCAGTGGCCTTTTCATCACATAAGCTGATGTAGGAGCATCTCTCGCCATCACTGAGTCCAGAGAACTTGGTGGGCACGTTTGCCGGCTGACTGTCTCCCGGAGCTTCTCTGGCAACAGGCTTGCTGCTCAGAGTCCACACTGTCAATTTGGTGAGACTGTTCTTCGGCAATCTGAGTGAAAGGAGATGCTGTGGCCCCAGGACTGATAGGTGGTGTTATCAATGAGCACAGCTGTTTCTGTATGTGGGCTGAAGAGCATTCCAACTGCTCAGGGGGTGCTTCATCTGGGGTGAGGGGGGCAGTGGAGCAGACAGAGATAGGTGAACAGATGTGAGAGCTTTCAAAGGGGCAAAAGTAAACTGAATTTTGTGAAAGACTAGATATGGGCTGAGAGAAAGGAAAGACTCAAAGATGACTTTAAAAATTTTATTTAGTCATTTCTTTATGACTGTGCTGGGTCTCTGTTGCTGTGCACAGGCTTTCTGTAGTTGCAACAAGCAGGAACTGTCTTCTTTGCGGTGCGTGGGCTTCTCACGTCAGTGGACTCTCTAGTTGTGGCTCACAGGCTGTAGGGCACGCGGGCTCAGTAGTTGTGGCTCATGGGTTTAGTTGCTCTGGGGCATGTGGGATCTTCCCAGGCTAGGGATCAAACCCATGTCTCTTGCTTTGGCAGGCGGACTCTCAACCACTGGACCACCAGGGAAGTGCCAAAGGCAATTTTTTAAATGGATTGCCAACTGGATGGGTCAGGAACTGTGGAGAAATTTACATTTTGGGGGGATGGGGAGTCAGGGAAGATTATGAATTGAGTCTGGGACAAGTGACACTGGAGGTGCCTCTGAGATGCCTGCAGGGAGAAGGTGGACTGCAAGTTGGCTAAGTGTGGAATCTGAAGAAGATTCCAAGCTGGATGTGTGCATCTGAGGAACAAATCCAGGCATATACATGGGGAAATGGAAACCATGGGTGTGGACATGAGCATTCAGGGAGATAGTGTAGAGTGAGAGAGGAGAGCATGAATCAAGGCTTCTAGTAGACGACTTTTGAGGTTACAAAAAGGAAAGACGTTAATTTCATTCAAAAACAATTTTTGGAAATAGAGCTGTGAACATGTAGCTTCATAAGAACTAAAATGGCCAACGTAATGAGGCCAAAAGTACACAGTACTAACAAAGGGGAAATATTTGAAAGAGAATGGCTTGCTCAGTGTGGGCATTCATGTTGACTTGCCTGCCTCTCAAAATTTCTGTGAAAGCAGGGGGATTTCAACTGACTCTTTGGAGAGAAAACCATTAAGGAGAAACAGAACAGGAGCTCGTAGCAATCCAGGGCCTTCTTACTTCAGAATCTTAGACTCAACTGTGCTTCTGCAAAGATCCCCTCCAACAGGTTAGCGCCTCTTGGCTTGTTTCTAAAATGACTTTAAAGAGGAAAGCTAAAATTAGCAAATGTGTTGGGTTAAATGTAGTCCATAAGCATGTGAACAAGGAAGAAGCCTAGACAACCCTATTTGGAAGCTGCAATGGCAGCAAGGAGGAAGTGACCACTGGTCATGAGTCCTGGGTCACTCCCTCTCCCGTCTCCCAAGATGGTATATAAAGGCCTCGCCAGCAGAAAGTGGCATCAGACCTCCCTGCCCTCCTGAGTCTCCCTCCTCACCTCTCCTGAGTCCTCTCTACTGACACCATGGGCTGCTGTGGTTGTGGAAGTTGTGGTGGCTGCAGTGGTGGCTGCGGCGGTGGCTGTGGTGGTGGCTGTGGCGGTGGCTGTGGTGGTGGCTGCGGCAGCTGCAGCAGCTGCAGATGCTACCGGGTGGGCTGCTGCACCAGCTGCTGCCCCTGCTGCTATGGCTGCTGCGGTGGCTGCTGCAGCGTCCCCGTGGTCTGCTGCCACCGCCGCACCTGCAGCTGCAACTCGTGTGGCTGCGGCTGTGGGAAGGGCTGTTGCCAGCAGAAATGCTGCTTCCAGCAGAAGTGCAGCTGCAAGAAGCAATGCTGCCACTAGGCGGGCTGCTCTTCGGGTGCTGCTGGTACCCATTCTGTTAGTAAAGCTTCCCTCCTTCTCACCCATTTTTCCTCTACACTATGGTCCTAGACCCTCTTCCTGGCTTTCTTTGGTACCACAAATCCCACCATCTGGAAAGTTTCCCAACTAAAAGGAAACATCTAATGGAAAAATTCTGTGTGCAGCCCAGCCCCTGAGTGATTGTGCACATCAGTAAACTCAGCTGAAGGAAATCTTGATTCCTAATGTTTGGTTTGATGGATATGAATACATCCAGCTGAATACCACCATTCAGCTCATTCCTTGATCTACTTTTCCCTGCTTGCAGGCATGGTTTTCTTTTTTCCCTTTCTTGTTCTTAGTTATCCCATAATGTTGTCCAAATTTCGTAATAAAATAAAAACTAGATACTCATAAGAAAGCAGTCTTTTTGTTTTCATTGTGTTCTGAATCCTGGTTTGTCTGTTCTGAAACTTCAGAGACTTTATCTTGAACAAAGCCTTTAACTCCCTCGCAGTGGCAGCATCGCAAGCAAAGGTCATATAAGAAGCTCTGCCAGGTCCAGGAGGACAAACCTCTCTTCCCAGTGAAGCATCACTTTGCCTCCGTGACCCCTCCCTCCCTTACATCCCCGTGTGTTGACTCCTTTGTTTTATTGATGCACCGCAACGTGGCCCATCAGCAGCTGCTCTGAAAGCCAAGCATGGCCACTCTCTTCAGGACCCAAACGCAGAATTCAGTGGTGGGAATAAGACTATCTGAGCTTTGGATGAATTCTGTTACTGATATATTCAATCTTTTTCTTTGCCTCTTCCTGTTCTTCGTGTGTGATGCTTTCTTTTCTCATTTTTTTTTCAGCACACTGCAACATTCAATAAAAACACACTGAAATATTTAAAAATAAAACACATTAAATTGCCACAAACTCTCCCAATGCCTCTATCTTCTCAATTATCTTTAGCAAAAGTAATAAGTGAAATGAAGGAAAGGAAGGATGGAAGGCCATCAAGGGGAAAGGAAGCTTTCAATGTATTTTTCCAGGAGGAAGTCTTTTCTTCCACTGCTTAAATTTCATTAAAAGCAACAGGGTAACTGCTTTTTTCCCCTTCCCTTTTCTATTCCTTTCTTTCTCTCTCCTCCCCCTTTACCTGCTTTTCCTTTTCTTTTTTTCTTTTTCTGATTATTTTCTGTGGTCTACAGCCGTATCAACCTGAATGCGCCCAATCATGTCTGATTATTTTCTACAACTTTTTCCAGTTGTTGAGATTTTGCTGTTTTATTAGCAGTAGAGATGGGAGGCTGAGGAGATCTGGATCACAATAGTTCAGTCTTTTCACTTTGATGCAACCTCTATGTTCAAAAAAGTGGAAAAAATCCAGTGTGGATAACAGAAAAATAAAACAAGTTAACAGTAAAGCTGGGCTCAAAATCAAGACAAATATCTCTGTGGAAGAGACTCAGAATGGAAATGCAGAATACGAGGTTGCATGTGTTGGGTTCTGGGTCTGTCAGTGGGCTAAACGGAGAGTGGGGATGTATCTCACTTGATATGGGGGACCAGAGTCAGGCTTACTTTTGAGGTTAAGTGCCAGATCCTCTTGGATCTTAAAAAATAATTTACTGCTCTTGGTTGCCTGGGGCTATGGCTTCTAAACTGCTTCACCAGAGACACTGGTTTTGATGCTTTTGAACTGTGGTATTGGAGAAGACTCTTGAGAGTCCCTTGGACTGCAAGGAGATCCAACCAGTCCTTCCTAAAGGAAATCAGTCTTGAATATTCATTGGAAGGACTGATGCTGAAGCTGAAACTCCAATATTTTGGCCACCTTATGTGAAGGACTGACTCAATGGAAAAGACCCTGATGCTGGGAAAGATTGAAGGTGGGAGAAGGAGATGGCAGAGGATGAGATGGTTGGAGGGCATCACTGACTCTATGGACGTAAGTTTGAGCAAGCTCTGGGAGTTGGTGATGGACAGGGAAGCCTGGAATGCTGCAGTCCATGGGGTCAAAAAGAGTCGGACACGACTAAGCGACTGAACAACAATCTTGCTCAAGAATCACCTATGCTATCCTGCAACTACTATGGGATGGGGCAGGAAAGATAACTATTAATACAAAACTGCTAGATAGGAAGACGCAAAGATAGTGGGGCATTGAGGCGAGAAGAGAAATAGATGAAAATAATACCAAAAACACCTCCCTGCAAACAAGTTTCAAAAGCTCTTAATAGTGGGAGCCTCTAAGATGGTGCCCATGATTCCTGCCTCGGGTTTACTCATGAAATCACCTCTGTTGAATATTGGCTGGTCTAATGACTCATGATTGCAAGTTTATATCTTTAAAAATAAGAACTTACTAAAGCATAACCACTCGCTTCCCAGGTGGCGCTAGTGGTAAAGAACCTGCCTGCCAATGCAGGAGACGTGAGACACGGGTTTGATCCCTGAGTCAGGAAGAACCCCTGGAGGAGAACGTGGCAACTCACTCCAGTATTCTTGCCTGTGAATCCCATGGACAGAGGAGCCTGGAGGGCTACAGTCCACGGGGTTGCAAAGAGTTGAACACGACTGACCCAACTTAGCACACACGCAAAGCCTAACCACCAACTACTATCACACCTAAAAATATGAATAATTCTTTAATATCTCTAGTCAGCGTTCAGAATGTCCTGATTATCTCATATTTTTAGTTTCTTGGTATGAAACAGGATTCAAACAAGATTCACACATGGCGACTGATAGGTCTCCTAAAATACTATCCTAAAAGAAAAAATACCTCTTTTTCTTTTCCCCTCAAATTCCATTTGTTGAATGGAACAACAAATGGAATTCCGTTTGTTGAAAAAAGCCACACTTTCCCAGATTCTGGTGTTTTTGAGTGATATCCTTGGATGTCATTTAATGACTCCTTCTATTTCCTCTCTTTTCTGTAAATTGGTAGTTCAATCTAGGAACACGTTTATTATTTGCATTTATTTCTTACTACTCGTTTCCTATTTTTTCATGCTCCTTAATTTTCCCATTCCTTTCTTGAGTTCTTTAGTGTTAACATTTCCCATATGTTTTATCCCTCCCTTCTGTTTATAAATTATGTAATTTATCTCTAAGTTTTTGGTAGTTGCACTGGACATATTAATTCTTGAATAAATAAAGCAGGGATGTATAAGAATGATGGTGGTGGGAGTTGTCTGCCCTGGTATAGGTAGTAAGGGGGAGAATTGTCTGCAGAGAATTTAAAAGCAATAATAAAACTAATTAAAACTCTGTCTACATTTTATTATTACCACTAATCAGCAATTTCCAACAATGATGCTGATAAACAAACGCCTCCCTGCCACATGGTCTGCTTCCCAACTCCCTGCTCGCATGCAATCCTGCTACTGCTGCTGCTGCTAAGTCACTTCGGTCGTGTCCGACTCTGTGCGACCCCATAGATGGCAGCCCACCAGGCTCACCCATCGCTGGGATTCTCCAGGCAAGAACACTGGAGTGGGTTGCCATTTCCTTCTCCAGTGCATGAACGTGAAAAGTGAAGGTGAAGTCGCTCAGTCATGTCCGACTCTTAGCGACCCCATGGACTGCAGCCCACCAGGCTCCTCCATCCGTGGGATTTTCCAGGCAAGAGCACTGGAGTGGGGTGCCATTGCCTTCTCCCGAATGCAATCCTAGCAGCGTCTAGTCAGTGTAGTTTTTGCCCTCCTTCAGAACAATACAAAAATCTGTAATTTCGGACATTCTTTGACTAATATATTGTTGGTCAGTATTTCGTCATCTTTTAGAAGAACAGAGTCAGTGTTTTCTTTTGTTAACCTCCTTTTTTGCATTCCTTCTTTTGGGATTCTCTTCCTTTGGGATAATTTGCCTTCTTCCTCAATGGCATCCTGTAGAAGTTGCTTTCAGGAAAAGGTCTGTTGATGATAGTACAGTCACTCCATTTCTGTTTGTCTGAATATGTCTTTATTTCCCACTCATTTTTGAAATGTAGTTTCTCCTTGCATATAATTGAAGGCTGGCAATTATTTCCTCTAACACTTCAGAGCCATTGTTTTTCTGGCTTCCATTATGTGCCACTGAAAGATCAGCTGTTAAACTAATTGTCATTTCTTTGTAGCAGAAGTTCTCATTTCTCTGCTTGTCTTTCCCTTGGTTTTCTGCAGTTTATCCCAGGGACGGGGGAGCCTGGTGGGCTGCCGTCTCTGGGGTCGCACAGAATCGGACACGACTGAAGCGACTTAGCAGCAGCAGCAGCAGCATCCATGTGCTTAGATATGAATCTGTTTTCACTTATTTTGTGTGTGTGTGTGTGTGTGTGATCTTGGGGGCTTCCCTAAAGTAACTACTTCTGATTACTTTCAGAAGTAATCAAAGGCATGAGAATACATAACTTTGATCACTTCTGAAAAATTCTTCAATAATTTTAAAATCTTCCTCACTCTGTCACCTCTATTAGGAACTCCAATGAGAGATTTGTTAAACATTCTCACTTTAATCTCTGTGTGTGTTAATTCTTCCATTTCTATCTCTCACAAAAAAGTGCTACATTCTAAGTGATATTTTTCCAGTTCTATAATTTCCTTTTATATATGTCTACACTGCTCTTAACATGTTTATTAAATTTTAAATTTTGATTAATTCTATTTCCCCCTTTGTTTCGTGATCATTTTTTATGAATCAGTTCTCTCTTTTGCTATTATTTCCTTCTGTGTAAAAACATACTACATATTTTATATTTTAATGCTGATAATTACTCTAAAATCTTTGTTGGTCTGATTATGCTGTTTGTTATTTCAGTTGACTTGCTTATGATATTTTATATCCTTATGTGATTTTGGATTTGTTATCATAAACTCTTATCTGGTAGAATTTTATCTGTGGCAATTTTTTGATTCTTGTTTTGACGGACACTTCCTTTGCTTTTAATACATATATGTACATAGGCCATTGCCACTGAGTACCAATTTACACTGACTTCTCTGCTTTAAAAAAAAAAAAATTAGGTTGTAGGAATTGGGCTCCAGATTTAGGAGTGCTAGGTTATGAAGACAAATTCCTAGAGTAAATTCCTCCAACTCTATCCAAATTAATCTTTTCTGTTAGGTCCCCCCAACTCCGTTTTATTCTATTTCAGCACTTACTGAAGGTGCAGCCTTTTGGGGATGCCTCTGAAACACAAACTCCTCGTCACTGAATCAGCAGATGCCTTGAGCACATGACAGACTCACTGCTTCCTTATCTGGTTTCCTGTCTTGCTTTGGCCTCTGAGAATTTTTCTTACTTATCACCAGTTCAGATTTTTATTTTAAAAAGTTAAAATTATATCCACAAGTTTTAGGTGTTTTGTAGTGTAAGGATTTTTCTGATATCTACTCTATTATTGCCTTAATGGAAGTAAGCCTTTCTTATTTTAACATTTTTTAAAAATGGCTTTTTAAAAAAGCACTTGTTGAAATTGTTTAAATTCTCTTATCCTTCAGGTTCAATCCCTCAATCCTATTCCCCTGAATAACTGCAATGAAGCCATCTCCATGAGAACAGAAAGATAAGAAAAAAATTGTCCTAATGATCAGGAGCCAAACTTATCGAAAATCCATATATATTGTCATTTTTTTTGATATTGAAAATCTGGCTTTCAACTTCAGCTATACTTTGAGTTGGCCCCAAAATAACTGCTGCTGTGATTCACGGGGTCACAAAATAACGTATGAAGTAGTGAAGCCTGAGGCTGAGCAACTGCATACATCACAGGTTTGAATGAATGGGTATGAGGGTGAAAACACTTGTCTGAATTATCTGGACGTTTTGCAAATATTATGTGCTTTAAATACATCTGAAAATTTTCAGTTTTGGTGTATGTGAGGCTGCCCCAAATTTGAACACATCCTTGTTTCATGCACTTAAAATAACAGCATTGCTGCTCTACTTTCTGTGAGATAATCTCTCTGTTTACAGTGACCTTTCCTTTATTAAGCCCTTGGAAGTTACAACTAAAAAGCCATTTTCATGATTCTAATTTTTATTTAATTTAGGGTAGACGAAAGCACCAGTTACCCGAGCTAGATAACCTAATGGACAGTATAATCAGGATCCATCTGGCTGGTCCTAGGGTAGCTGAGTGCAATGGCTTCCTGCCAGGATGGATAGAAAAGATCACTTTGCATTTCCCAGTGAGGACAGGGAGGACAGAGCAGCACAGCAGCTGTGGTTTTCCTGACATTAAGGGGCCATCCTGTGGTCATGTATGGATGTGAGAGTTGGACTGTGAAGAAGGCTGAGCGCCGAAGAATTGATGCTTTTGAACTGTGGTGTTGGAGAAGACTCTTGAGAGTCCCTTGGACTGCATGGAGATCCAACCAGTCCATTCTGAAGGAGATCAGCCCTGGGATTTCTTTGGAAGGAATGATGCTAAAGCTGAAACTCCAGTACTTTGGCCACCTCATGGGAAGAGTTGACTCATTGGAAAAGACTCTGATGCTGGGAGGGATTGAGGGCAGGAGGAGAAGGGGACGACAGAGTATGAGATGGCTGGATGGCATCACTGAATCAAAGGATGTGAGTCTCAGTGAACTCCGGGAGTTGGTGATATACAGGGAGGCCTGGCGTGCTGCGATTCATGGGGTTGCAAAGAGTCGGACATGACTGAGCGACTGATCTGATCTGATCTGATCTGCACTACTGGTCTTCCCCTTTTCTTTTTAATCTGTACTTTCCAAACTTGGTGGTGATGGGGTTCAGGACATGCTACCCCCAAATACGGCATCTTGACATACTAAATATCTTTTAATAGAAATTGGAGACACTGCACATGCAGGAAAGACTGACTCTCCCCTGGAGCAGGTCATAAGACACTCATGTGAGAGATGCCCTCCCTCCACTCAAGGGCAAGGAGACTCCTTACCTCCAAGAGACGCAGAGAGGAATGTGAATGACCAGGCCTCGCTAAGTTCCCCTTGGTTTACTACTCTTAGCTCATATCCTTTCTGTCTTATCACATTTTTTCATGACTCTCCACTCTTCATCAAACCTAAGATAAAGGCACACAGGGTTAACTGTTTCTTTGGGTCTTCATTTCCTTATGAAGGCTCTGGTGTCACGTAAAACTTATGGCAAATAAATTTGTACGCTTTTCTCTTGTTAATCTGTCTTTTGCTACAGAGACTCAGCTGAGAACCAAAGGAGGTAGGAAGAAAAAATAATTTTCTAAAACTACACAGTTGCTTTTTTGTAGCTCAAGTCTCTGGACCATCCAGGGCAGAGAACCATGAAGGCAGTGAGATTCATATATGGATCATATATGAATCTTTTTTTTTACTGTCAACTCCCTTGATCAAGAAGAAATGAATGTTCACCCGATCTGTTTCCCATTCAGAGGAGTATCTTTGCAAGGTGGAGGGTAGAAGGGTACGTGTGTGTGTTTGTGTGTGTGTGAGAGAGATGGTAACAGGCAACCAGTCTGTCAATAGCTGGGTCTTTGGTGTGATACTACTAAAGTGTTATTACTTCATTTGCCTAAGTAATGAGTTATTTTAAGAAATTAACTTTTATTGAGAGGTTGTGTGATTATTCACTCTCCAACAACACTTGCCCCCAGCCCATATTTTAGATTTAGAAATTTCATCTGTTTTTTTAAAAACGAGAGTCCCCCAGAAAATTATCTTATATCATCGGTATACAACAATATATTCTTATGCTTTCAGTAAAGATAGTTTATAGTGGCATTCCTTGCCTAACTGGCTGTATATTTAAAGACATTGAGTTACTCCTTAGCTTTTTCTAGATGAGGTAAAAGGATTTTTTTAAGCTTTTCTCATGGGCCTTCCCCACCTCTAGCCTTTCATTAATCTTCAAAAATGTGTTTGAAATCTCTTTTTAAGCTATGCATAGCTTTTCTAAATTGTGAAATTCATAAATAGCTTATGTTGTGATAATGGTTTGAGAAATGCTGAGAAGATAGAAGAATTACTTTAGGATGTTTCAATGCAATCTTCTATCTGATGAATCTCTGTGTCATGTGAAAATGCTGACATGGTATTTTCTGTTTTTTTGGCTCCAATATTTTAAAATGGCATTACATTGAAGAGCTCATGGGATATCATAAGTGTATAATCAATGATAAATGAATGTTTATGATGGAGATTGAAGAGTTATTAATCAATGTGTCTCTATAGTCTTGTCACTTAGAAGTTTAATTCAAGTACATTTAATTAGATTCCTACCAAAAATCAATTTTGAAGAAGTATGCTTTTCAAAACCAGGAGCTTGCAATAACACATTTTTGTCTAGGGAAATATTTTATTGAAATAAGATTTGTTTTCTGTTATGCCTTTGGACTCTGTGTGGGGTTTTTTTTTTTTTTTTTTTTTTTGCTTACTCTGCTCTGGCACTTGGGTAAAGTCCTTCCTTTGGGAGCTGAGTTTTAAAGTAACTTTCAAGGAAAGGATTTCAATGAAAGTTGCTCTAGCATTGAGGATGTTGACATAAACTAGAGGAGAATATATTACAGGAATACAAAGGAAGATTTTGGAGACGTTTCTAAAAATCTAAATTTCCCTTAGTTGAGAAGTTAAAAAGATTAAAAATCTTGAATTATCAGGAGAAACAAGGTGAACCCTGACTTTTTCCACCCAATTTAATTTTTTCCTGAGTCTCTGATGCCTGCGTGAACTCCTCAGAAAGGGCAACATAATTTGCCAACAAAGCAGGCATTTCAATTGAGTTATACAAAATAGCAGCAGAAGGAGGATAGAGAGATTGATGGGTTAATTTCCATCTCAAGTTCTATTTTGCCTACTTCAGTCATAGGGATGCATTCATTTCAAATTACGACACAATGGGTTTGTGAAAAAATAAAGGAAATATCTGGAGACGATTAATGTAAAAGTCCTTAGAAAAAGTAAGTGCATTCTAGCGGTGTGACTAATATGAATATTCAGTTAGGAAATCAGAGAGAAGCACCGTGTATTGAGTACATTGTGGGCCAGGAATCACGTGTTTAAAGGCTGACATTTTGACTGCAGAACTTCATGAAGTAGATGTTACATTTTTCATTTTCTTGATGAGAAAACTGAGACATTAAAAAAAATGAGGAATTGGTGGGGAGAATAGATGAAACAAGATTAGCCACAAAATGATCATGATTGAAGTTGGGTGAGGTCCCACCACGTTGTCTATTCTATTAAAATGTATTTGAAATTTTCCACAATGAGGAGCTTTTTAAAACTTACTAACAAACTTGGCACCCCACTCCAGTACTCTTGCCTGGAAAATCCCATAGATGGAGGAGCCTGGTAGGCTGCAGTCCATGGGGTCGCTAAGTCGGGCACAACTGAGGGACTTCACTTTCACTTTTCACTTTCATGCATTGGAGAAGGAAATGGCAGCCCATTCCAGTGTTCTTGGCTGGAGAATCCCAGGGACGGGGGAGCCTGGTGGGCTGCCGTCTATCAGGTCGCACAGAGTCGGACATGACTGAAGCGACTTAGCAGCAGTAGCCGCAACAAACTTGAAGATTCAAATCTGTATTGTTCTCATTTTAAGCTTGTATTCTCTCCGTCACACACTGAATAATTTCTGAAAAATAGGGGAGCAAATTTCCAGCTGGATAATAAATTGGGAATTCAAAAATAATTTTAGAAAGTAAAAACTGCTTGCTTTATTATCTCAAATATTATTGAATCCTTATGAACCTTACTTTTAATATTTACTAAATAAAGATATTCTTCCTTCTATTGAATAAGTAGGGGATTAAAATAAATTTTTAAAAATATTCTAATGTTATTTTATTTAATTGTGCTTTATGAATTGATTTTATCTTTTTGTTTCCAAAGTGGCTCAATATTCTAAATGTTTTGAAATAAATATTTATAGAGATATGTAAGGCTGACCATTTTGTTCATGAGATTGGGTAGGTTTACAGAGTTTGTGAACTAAGCTTTAGTAAGAATGAACTTTAACCAAGACAAAGAACAACCTTTGTAAGTAATGGAAAGAAGTAAAAAGGAAAAAACAAGTAACAAGGAAAAAACTCAATAAGTAATGAGATCCACTTACACTGGCATGACTTTATGGCTCTATTTTTCTAATTCTTTCACCTGTTGAATAAAAAGTTCATCTATTTAATGAAAAAGATTCTTAAGAAACAGAATGCATCTTAAGTCCATTATATTTCTATTTCTCAGTACAGAATTATTCCATCTGAAGATACTATGAGACATGAAAGACACCAGAAACAAAAGGTTCTATAATATGTGATTCCATTTCCAGGACATTTTTTTTTTAAAGGCTGACTTTTATTCAAAAGGACAAACTTGCTGACAGCTACCCCCTCATCTAGAGTTTTTTTTTTTTTTTTTTCTTTTTTTAAAATTTTTTTGGCCTTTCCACGTGGCATGTGGAATCTTAGTTCTCTGACCAGGGATAGAACCCACACCTCCTGTGTTGGAAGGTTGGTGTCTTAACCCCTGGACAGTCAGAGAAGTCCCTCAATAAACCTGATTTTTAAAAAAATATGTATTTTAAAAGATATGCTTCTGTGTCAGTGTGGACACAGAAGCAATGCACTTACCTGAATGTTGGCTGGAAGCCCAGGTCCCTGATTTTCAACCATGGCCATGTCAGGATGGTCTGGGTCAGCAAAGCAATGAAGGCATGACCTCCAACACTAGAGAGCAGGGTTCCATGCTGAGATTAAAAACAATCTGAAATCTCACATGGTACAAATGCAAGAGTTTTGAAAGAGCACATATGTGGGCTTTTAAATACAGAGTGGTGAATGGTATTGCTTTGCTCAGAAGCCCAGGCTTTTGTTGACAGTTGCTTGTTAAGAACTCTTCTAGCAGAGAAGAAGGAAAGGATAAATGGGATAGTGAAATGTTGTATTTTAACATTCCATGGGATGTGATAGATTACGATAAGAATTTAAAACTAGTTAACTTGTTCTAAAATTAAGCCAAGTGTTCCACTGCTCTAAAACTAAAGAACATGAACATTATGTGATGTAGCTGAGGTTCGGCCGTCACTTTTTAAAGACTTTTTTTTAGTTTTTCAATTTTTCTTGAGGCATAATTGATTTACTAAGTTGTATTAGTTTCATATTACAGCAAAGTGAATCTTTTGTACAAGTACATATACCCACTCTTTCAAAGATGCTTTCCCCATATGGGCCATTACAGTGTATTTGTTGTTTAGTCGCTAAGTCGTCTCTGATTCTTTGCAACCCCATGGACTGTAGCCCTCCAGGCTCCTCTGTCCATGGGATTTTGCAGGCAAGAATACTGGAGTGGGTTACCATTTCTTTCTCCAGAGGATCTTCCCAACCCAGGGATTGAAACCACATCTCCTGCATTGGCAGGTGGATTCTTTACATCTAAGCCACCAGGGAAGCCCCTTACAGAGCATTAGTGGCTTTTTAAATGGGCCATATCAGTGAGTGAAAATACAGGTCAACTGATAAACATTTACTTCTTTGGAGACTGTTCATTGGATCACTGATTGTCTAAATTAGCAGTTTCAGAGTCTAAAGGTGAATTTTTTTCTCTGGAAAACTCACAAATTATTTCCTTTCACAGATGATACAATCTGGCAATTGTATTGGCTTTTAAATTTAGTTAGACAAGACTAGCGTATATAAGGAGAAGGCAATGGCACCCCACTCCAGTACTCTTGCCTGGAAAATCCTATGGGCGGAGGAGCCTGGTAGGCTGCAGTCCATGGGGTCTTGAAGAGTCGGACATGACTGAGCGACTTCACTTTCACTTTTCACCTTCATGTACTGGAGAAGGAAATGGCAACCCACTCCAGTGTTCTTGCCTGGAGAATCCTAGGGACAGGGGAGCCTGGTGGGCTGCCATCTATGGGGTTGCACAGAGTCGGACAGACTGAAGCAACTTAGCAGCAGCAGTAGCAGCAGCGTATATGAATTAAATTTCTTCCAGGTAATGCAGCTCAAACACTTGTAACTTGAATCTGTTTAAAAATATAAAACCAAACGAAAAGTTTTAACTATTTTTATATCCCCTCCCAAATTCTCACACTGAAAAACAAATATAAGCATTTACAAATTATGTGATTTGGTGAAAATGCATTACTTCAGTGCAAAGAATTACCAACTAAACATAAGTAAAACCGTAAATAATCAGAGGTCCCACAAAGAAAACAGAGCAGGTGGTCCAAATGGGCCTTAAAATTCCAGGTATTTCTTGTTCAGCTAAAGTTTTTTTCCCTTGACCAAATACTACACTAGATTGATGTTTCGAAACCTAGATTAAATCAAATGGCAGATTCCCATTTAGAATGTAAATTATTCCAGGCTAGAATCTTGATTTCACTTGTACAGATGCTTAAACAGCTTGTCAGTGACGACTTGGTTTTCGATAAGACCTATACACATAGTGAATTCGGAAGAAAACACAATTTTGAGGGCAGGCTGAGTGTGGCATTGACTCCTAAGATTTCTCAGTCTAAACCCAGAGATTACTTTTCCAGATACCTGAAATTGCATGTATAATCATATTATCTAAGACCTTATTTCAAAATTCCTGCTGGGTCATTTCTCAATGGCACCTGCTTATTCACCATAAAGCTACCATGCAGAGTACCTGGTCCCAGCTAATAAGTTCTTAGAATAGTATTCATGTTCTTCTGTTAGGCATTTAGCACTTAATACAAGTGAGTCTTTGGGATAGTCTATACTTTAAAAGGTAGAGTCACCTTGAATTGTTATTTGGTTATGTCCCATTATGGAATCATGAGATTGGCATTTACCAATTTACCCTGTAGCTTCAAGGAAAGTAATAAGAACACTAATTTGTGCTTATATGAAAATAGAATGTTTAAAAATTCAATAGCCCACATTTTTATTTTTTAATGTTGTATTTGTTCTTTTTTTTTTCTCTAGAAATGCTAGTCAAGTACTCACTATGGAGCAAGAACTAGGGTAAACACCAGGTATATAATCATGCATAAGCTTGACTCTACCCTCACAGGGCTCACACTGTATCAGAGAATAAGTAATTGGTACTAGATAACTGCTTGGGTGGACTCCGGGAGTTGATGATGGACAGGGAGGCCTGGTGTGCTGCGGTTCATGGGGTCGCAGAGTCTGACACGACTGAGCAACTAAATTGGACTGACTAAACTGAACTGATCTGCTTTGTCTAATATTGAATGAAATTTATCAGTTTTTGTATTGTGAAAAGGAAATAGGAAGTAAATATGTTTTTATAGAAGAAACACAATTATTTTATGTGAACTTCTTATATTACATGATGGTTGAAAACGTGGTCAATGACTTTCAGACTTTCTTCCAAACCTGAACACTAACCCTTTGCATTAGAGATATACTTAATACCCTACACTTGTTAAGTTCATTTTAAAATTTGCTTAGAAGTTAGAATAACCATTAGATGTGAGTGTAGTTGCAGAGATTGGATCTTGAAGAGCTGTGAGCATTGCCATGTTCATTGGAGCACTATTCACAATAACCAAGATATGGGAACCACCTACATGTCCATTGAAGGATTAATGGATAAAGAATATGAGGTATATACATACAATGGAATATTAGTCAGCCTTTCAAAAGAGAAATTCTGCAATATAGGACAACATGGATGAAACTTTATGACATTATACCACAGTCACAGCAGGACAAATGCTGCCTGATTCCATTATTCTGATATATTCCATTATATCAAACTCATAGAAGCAAAGAATGGTGGTTTCCAAGGGCTGGGTAGAGAGGAAAATGAAGATCTGTATATTTAAACTGGGGATTTAAACTGTATATTTAAATGAGGAACTGTAATATAAATGTGTATATTTCAGTAATGCAACATGAATCAAGTTCTAGAGAGCAGATGTACAACACTGTACTTATGGGTAACCATACTGTATTGTATACTGAAAAATCTGTGAAGAGGACAGACTTCATGTTAAGTGTTCTTACCAGAAAAATGGGGGAGCTCTACGAAAGAAAAAAAAATCAGTAAAACTATTCTGTCAAATAAATAAATAGAATACCAAAATGATAAAAAATCAAAACCTGAAAATGTATGTCCCTGTTTATTAACTGTGAGAAATGAATTTTCTTGCCTAATTAACAATAAGACCCAAGAGAAAGTTGGTTAAAAATAGAAATATAATTCCATCGTCTCTTATGTGAAGCATTATATATAAATAATGCAAAATGCTATGCAGAGAAACTGGAAGAATAAAGAAAGAAATGTATTTTGTTGCTTCAGATTTACATGGTTAAATAAAGAAATGATAAATACCTAAGCTGCTAGTTATAAGAAGCTTGTGACTTGAATATCAAAGACCAGCGGAGCGCACCCAAATATTAGCTGTGGACGGTTGAGAAAAAGAGCACCTGCATCAGCTGCAGAGAGAGTCCCAAAGCCCACCCTCCCAGAAGATTTCAGCTGACACTCACATGGCCCACTGCCCTCTGCCCCTGAAGAGAGAGGAAACCGCAGTCATCCCGTTATTCTCTGCATGATAAAGTAGTGCACCATTTTGCCAAAATCCAAACTGTATAAGCACTGAAGCGTTTCTAGGCTATGGTACAGAAGGTTGACTTGTGAACTTTGAATGAAAAATCACTTGATCCAACTCTGCAAACTGCACATAGCTTTTTTCTCTTAACATTTGAAATAGACCACCTAAATTTTGGTCTCCATAAAGCAAAGACTGGAAAGGACCCATAGGGGCCATTTTTTCTCCCCTCTTCTCTTCTCTTTGCTAGACGTTAAACTCAGGCTAGAAATCTGGTGTCAAAAGCAAATCCAGACGTCTCCAGGGAGAGCCTTATTAATGAGAAAGACTACCGGAATTGGGAGAAGTGCTGCGATTATTGGAATCTGCAAGTGTCTTAAAATCAATCTGTAAGATTGTCTTAAAATCAATCTATATTTTCAAAGATAATCTTTGCTATTGGCAAGCAGAGGCAAGCAGAACTTTGGAGGGAAGCTGGACAAGCCAGGGGAAGTGACCAGTGGAGTCTGACAGGAAGGCCCCGCTGTGGCCAGCCAATTCCCGGGAGAAGCTGATAAGGAGGGGCAGGCAGTGGCAGAGGGTTTGGGCGCGGTCCACATTTTTTTGTCCTTGCTCAGGGTTGTGGGTGTGCAGGGTGTAGGGACCTGCAGGAAAGAGAGGAGCTGGATTAAAGTTTGGTCAAGAAAAAGCAATAGGTAAGAAATGGACAGTTAATAGCATGATCTGGTGAGGTGCCAAGTCTTTCAACCGAAATGTCGGCTCACCCCAGCCCACCCTTCCTTCAGGCCACGTTGTGATGCTCTAGCAAGTACGACCTCTCTTTGCCCTTGGTTCTATTTTTCTCTATCTCCTCTGAAATATCGTTTAAAATATTTCTTCAAGATCCCCGACAGATACCAAACTTCTCTTCCAGAATTCTCTCTACACACTTCTCCCCACTTGTGTGTGTGTTCATCCTCTTCTTTATTTGTTCGCTTCCTCATTCATTCACTTATTTGCCCACCAAGAATTTTTGAGCTTCTCTGTGGGAAATTGTGGTGCTAAACTATGGACCCTGGCTCTTTTTTCTAAAAAAAAAAAAATTATTTTTTATCGGAGGATAATTGCTTTACAATGTTTTGTTGGTTTCTGCTGTACAGCAATGGGAATCGGCCATAACTATACGTGTATCCCCTCCCTCCTGTGCTTTCCTCCCACCCGCTGGATCTTTGCAGGGCTGACTCTTGAAAATCATATAGCTTACTGGGAAAATGAGACAAATTTGTAGTTTTTAAAGAAATCTATTACAGTTGACATACAATGTTGTGTTAATTTCTGCTGTACAGCAAAATGACTCAGTTATACATATATATATTACTTTTCATATTCTTTTCTATTATGGTTTATTACAGGATATTGAATATAGTTCCCTGTGCTATACAACAGGACTTTGTCGTTTATCCAATCTATATATAATAGTCTGCATCTACTAATTTCAAACTTCCAGTCTATCCCTCCCCCACCTCCTCTCCCCCTTGGCAACCACAAGTCTGTTCTTTATGACTGTGTGTCTGTTTCTGTTTCATAGATAACATGTCACATTTCCAATTGTAATGTGTGCATGTACGCTAAGTCGCTTCAGTCATATCTCACACTGTGAGACCCTAGGGACTGTAGCCTGCCAGGTTCCTCTGTCCATGGGATTTTCCAGGCAAGAATACTGGAGTGGGTTGCCATTTCCTTCTCCAGGGATGTTCCCCACCCACCCAGGGATTCAACCCATGTCTCTTAAGTTTTCTGCATTGGCAGGCAGATTCTTTACCATTAGTGCCACCTGCAAAGCCCCATATAAGTGATACCATGTAGTAATAAATTTGTAGTTTTAATAGTTTGTGATAAAGATTGTAAAAATTCTGACCCTGACTCAAATGGAACCTAACCCTAACCAAATGGTTATCACCAGGGTTGTTTTTGCCTCCAGGGGAAAGATGGCCATATTTGAAGACATTTCTTGTTGTCATGACAGGATGAGGGAGTTGCTAGTGGGATTTAGTGGGCTGGAGACTGGAGAATCTGCTGAACATCCTACAACACACAGGACAGTATCCCCTCCCTGCACCCCCACCCCATGACAAAGAATTATCCCCTCTCAAAATGTCAGTAGTGTGAGGATGAGAAACCCTGACCCAAGCCCTCGCCCAACTAATGGAGTGGTTGGAAGCACATGTGGCCACAGGACACCTCCTTAGGAGAGTGCTGTTTTATAATATACATTATACAGATGTCTTTCCAGTGTGTTCCCACAATGTGCTGGGAGCTAAGTAGTCAACTGTCAAATTTCTTACTACTCTCAGCTTGCTTTCTTCAAGTTTAGTCGTCCAGTCATGTCTGACTTGGCAACTCCATGGACTGGAGCCCGCCAGGCTCCACTGTCCGAGGGATTATCTAGGCAAGAATACTGGAGATGGTTGTCATTCCCTTCTCCAGGGAGTCTTCCTGACCCAGGAATCAAACCTGGGTCTCCTGCATTGCGGGTGATTCTTACCATCTGAGACACCAGGGAAGGCTTTCTTTCTTAAAGATGTGGTTTAATTTACGTGCTTCTTTAAGTCAGCAACCCAATCCTACTTCACTTAGTTTTGCCTAAAAATTTGACACTAAGTAAGGTCTTCCCTATCACCAAGAGACTATAAAGACTGTTTGTGTTTAATGGGCTTGTATAGAATACATTTTATGAGAATTTTATCTTTTGTACACATGGCCTAAGTAAGGGTACATTACCTGGAGAGAAGACGATTTTTTCCCCTGCTTCTCCCCAGGACCAAGTACTTACAGAGGAAATACGTGGAGGAGAACCAACCAGAACAGTTTTCTAGGAGTCAAAATAGAATTTCCAGAAAGGGAAATGAGAAGAATATGAGCTCAACAATGGGCCCTAAAATGCTCAATAAATAAGTGGGTGTGGAACACCCCAACTTCAAAAACAATTATCTTCAAAGTCTTATTTGATATGAAGGCTTTGTTTCTTCAGGAAGGTCCGTGTGCATTGTTGGGCTAATTTCAAAGCTGGCTTTGGGTTCTTCCCAGACTCTAGGATGTTAACTCCTGCATCAGCCCACCTTCCCTCTCTCTCTGCATGCTACTCCTTCTGGAAAAGTGTTTCAAATTTCACAATATGTTCTAGGAACAAGGAAGGGTGTGTGGATACACATCTAAAACCACCAAAGACCGTAGCTTCTCAGCTGGGAGGGAAGTTTTACTAAAACAAAATGCTCAGGAGGAGTGGAAGGTAATATCCCCTCCAGTAACAGAAGCTGGAGGCCCTCCACCCCCTAGAGACCTTCCCAAGGCTTCTCCAGGCCACTTGGTCTCCCTGGCTTTTTTCTACTGGACAAGACGCAATGTCAGAAATCTGTCTGTAGTAAATAAGGATGAAACAGACATGTATCAGACAGCTCAAGGAAAAGCTGTAAACACTCAGGTTCACCATGTCCTCTTGAAGGGCCTGGGCCTTTCTGGAATGCTGTTTGTCCTCTGCTGTCATTTTCACCAAAAATCAAGGATTACTGTTCATTTGCTAAGGGCAACTGTGTCCTTGTTCTTACTAATGACAATTGAGTGAAAGTATTATATGAATGAAAAGCTGGTGAGACAAGTATATGGGATAACACAATAGCTTGGTTGTAGAGAGGAGACTGGATGGAAGTTTATTAGAATCCAGGCTGGATTCACTTTTATTCTAGCATATATCAGGATATGGTAGGGAAGGGGATAGCTGGGTGTGGAAAATAGTCTTAATAGAGGGCAAAAACTTCGGCAAATCCCTAAATGTATAGTGAGGGAAAGATACAATTATTTCAGTTGTCTCAACTGGGAATCTTTGAAATGATAAGATAGATCCTAGGGCAGTAACTTCCAAACTTCTTGGACTATAGTCTGAGAAAGAAATATATTTTACATGTTAGTACATACGCATGTGTAAACTGAATTGTCACAATACAGAATTCATCGTGACAAGTTGATAGGCTCTATTCTATTCTGGTTAGAAATCCCCTAACTTGATTTCAAGATCTGTATGTTGTAAAGTGCCAGATAGTATGTATTTCAGGCTTGTGGGCCACATATCTTTCTTTGTTTTTACTTGGCTATTAGATGGGATCTATGTATTTTCACAACCCTTGTCATATATTCTCTGTTCTCCCTTACAATGTTTTATTATTTTGATTAATTAATCCGTGTCAGGTCTTACTTGCGGCATGCAGGATCTTTCACTGTAGGCTCTTCTTTGTCTGCAACGCGCAGGCTTCCCTCGTTGCGGCACAGAGGCTCAGTAGTTGCCGCGCTCAGTAGTTGAGGGATCTCATTTCCCTGACCAGGGATCGAACTTGCGTCCCTTGAATTGAAAGGAGAATTCTCAACCATTGGACTACTAGGGAAGTGCCCCTGCCTACAATGTTTTAAAGGTGTAAAAACTGTTAGCTATGGTAGCCCATTGGCCATCATTTGCCACCTCATATTAATGGTTTGCAAATCACAGATTAAAGACTAGAGCTACTAAAAGGCTAAAGAGAGGAAAGAGTTTTGATAGTTTGACCTTAAACCATCTAACTTGCCATGGCCAAACTGTGTTTGACCAGTGGGATACCAATCTGCAGCCCCTGTTTTTAGAGATGACTGAAACTCATGTATAGCTTCATCAAAACATTTTGTTATATTCCTTGTCTCTTTTACGTTTTGTGACAAAACTCTTTTATTTTTCAAAGTAGCTGGTATTCACTGTTGAAATCACTACAAGATTATCCAAGAATACAATTTGAAAGAATACATTTCTTGCACATTGATTGTTGTTCAGTCACTCAATCGTGTCCAACTCTTCACAACCCCATGGACTGCAGCATGCCAGACTTCCCTGTCCTTTACCATTCTTGGAGTTTGTTCAAACTCGTGTTCATTGAGTTAGTGATGCCATCCAACCATCTCATCCTCTGTTGTCCCCTTCTTCTCCTGCCTTCAATCTTTTCCAGCATCAGGGTCTTTTCCAATGAATCAGTTCTTCACATCAGGTGGCCAAAGTATTGGAGCTTGAGCTTCAGCATCAGTCTTTCCAATGAATATTCAGGGTTGATTTCCTTTAGGATTGAATGGTTTGATCTCCTTGCTGTCCAAGGGACTCTTAAGAGTCTTCTCCAGCACCACAGTTCAAAGGCATCAATTCTTTGGCGCTCAGCATTTTTTATTGTCCAGCTCTCACATCCATACGTGACTACTGGAAAAACCATAGCTTTTACTATGTGGACCTCCCAGAGTTCCATAATATATAATGGAGCGTAGAAGCTTTTGCAAACTGTGGGGGTAAGTATAGTTTATCTTTGGGGGTATGTATAAGATAATTATATAAGATAATTATACGTAGCCACAACATATACAACATTGCATATTGTATCATGCAACTCTGGGATGGTGCCTTGTAATCTCACAGGATTTGAACATAGTTCAAAACCTGGTTAAAACCTGCTATGGAGAAAGTGCACCAGATTGGGACCAGTAAAAATGATGAGTAAAGGAGTAACACTCATTCAAGTCTCAGAACTACTGTGGACACACTCAGAGCTACATTTAATGGCTTTGGGTCAGTTACCTGGCCACCATCGGGGTTCCTTAAATCAGTGAATACTTCTTTTCCCACTGCTTTGTGATCTTTTTGATGTTCCTCTGGGACAGCATTCTTTCCTGTGTCGACTAAATAATATAGTCACAACCTGGAAGTAGTTATTCTATTTGGTGAGAGTGTTTAGGACTCTGGGCCTGGGAGGTTGCATCTCAGTAGCTCTGAGGAAATTGCTCCAAGGAGGCAGGAGGGAAATCAGGCTGTACGCAAGTTTGCAACAAAGGGAGCAGGCAGTCTGAACATCAAAGATTAGGTATCAAGTTAGGGAATTTAGCACTGTGTGTATGGGAAGGCCGTGTAGGCCACCAGCGTGACACTCCTGCAGTAGCCGCTCACCTTCTGGTAGTGCTCCGGGCTGACCACGCTGTAAATGTAGGATAGTAGGCCACCTCGGTGGCGGTGACCATCCCATAGAGGAATTCCAGCACCTACATGGTCCTGACTCCTTGGCTAAACAAGAGCAGAAGCCAGCAAACGATGCAGCTAATTCCCTGGAGGATGACTGGCTTGTAATGGACATAAGTGAGGAAAAACACCGGGAGCAGCAATGCTAGATAAGAGTGTATTCAAAGTGAAAAGACCCCCCACTTAAAAAAAAGATTCAAAGTGAAAGATGTCTTTTGTGATCTACAAGATTAAATGGACAGGATGTGAGGAAAAAGTTCCAGGAAGAGAAATGCATCATGACATTAGCATATGGCATGTATCAATCTGAGGACACATTGGTTGGCCTCTGACCAAGGGGGTCCATTTTGATACTTTACATGTTTTTCTGATAGTAGAATGAAAAACAAAAGACAACTGAAAATTGAGGAAACAAACTGCAAAGATAATAGATGTTTCTAACATGTGGATTCGTTCCTCCAAGTGTAAGGAAAGACTGCTTGTCCTTGTTAAGTGCTTCTTACATTTTAACATGTGATTTGATCTGCATAAGCTATGCATATGCAGAGGTCACAACGCATACATTCATTCATCTCTCACACCGCGTGGTAGTTCCAGGGCAATTCATGCTCAGGTACTGCTGCCTGTGAACACTTAGTCGTTTATTCTTCTTCAAAGTCAGAACCACGAGGGTAAAAAGGATGTTTCAGTCCTGGAAGAACCTGAGCATCTTCACTTTTGATCTGCATCAGTGTAAATGCCCAGATCAAACTGCGATACCATCATAGTAATCAGGCAACTATAAAACAAATGATATTTCAAGACTGAGAGTCAAAGAAAGAAATGTACTGGTGTATCTTGCTCTTCCACATTCTTGGCCTTATTTCACTTGGCTGTGACGGAGGAGCCATGAGAGATTGCTCAGTCAGCCTTTTGCTTAAGTCAATTTGGGTCACAGTTTCCCAAGGAACGCTGGCTGTATCAGCTAAAAACAGACATTTGGGGTGGAGGGTCAGAGAGAGGTTCAACAAGGAGGGGACATATGTGTATTTATGGCTAATCATATTGATGTATGGCAGAAACCAACACAGCATTGTAAAATAATTATTGTTCAGTTTTCAAAAGGCAGACATTCAGATTTAGCAGATCTTGAGTTGGGCTTGAGAATTTATATTTCTAACAAGAACAGGGTTCTGGAGTCAAATAGGTCCAAATCCTTCTCTGCTACTTACATCCATGTGACCTTCAACAAGTTTCTGGACCTCTTCGTACAGATTGCTTGTGTGTAAAATGAGGTTGATAATAACTACCTTATATAATGAGGATTACACATATTAGTCGGAGAAGGCAATGGCAAGCCACTCCAGTACTCTTGCCTAGAAAACCCCATGGATGGAGGAGCCTGGTAGGCTGCAGTCCATGGGGTCGCTACGAGTTGGACACGACTGAGCGACTTCACTTTCACTTTTCACTTTCACGCAATGGAGAAGGAAATGGCAACCCACTCCAGTGTTCTTGCCTGGAGAATCCCAGGGATGGCGGAGCCTGGTGGGCTGCTGTCTATGGGGTCGCACAGAGTTGGACACAACTGAAGCGATTTAGCAGCAGCAGCAGCAGCACACACATTAGTAATCCTCTAATTGTTAGAACAAGGCCAGTTGCTAAGCATGAGCATGCAATCTGTAATATTGATGGCCTGAAAGGTACTAATGTATGGACACGCAGTTCTGCTCCTTAACCTGGGAGCTCCTTGGGAGCAGAGATTCATCTTTGTCACCCAGAGTCTAGCACAGGATCCGACATATTGAAGGTCTCCTGGAAGTGCTGTACAGCTATTGAACCAAATAGGGTTTTCTAACTGGCCAGAAAAAATCAAAATTCTAAGAGCAAGATGCTTTCCAAGTGTTCAGTTATTTAAAGGCGTTCTCTGGAGTGGGAACTGCACGCCATTTGATTTTCAAGATGTGTAGGTTACTCTTGGAGCAGTTTTGGAATAAGGAAAAGAGGATTTCCTGATGGGAAGAACATGGGCTTTTGGCTGAGCAAATTCAAATCTCGATTGTGACCCTGGATAAGTTTCCTATTCTGTTGAGACCTCAATATTGTCTTAACCTGCACAGTGGTAGTAATGTCCATCATACAAGTGTAGTTGTGTGGAAATTTCTTGGTATGATGCCTGTCATTGTTGCAGGTATATAACATGGGCTAGATTCCCGCCTCTAGCTAGAGAATCCACACCCAACTTCTGTGGGAATGAACAGGGAAAATACTAGACAGTGGTGGGGCTTGGCACCATTGAGCTAGTTTCTGTTGGAGTATGACATGCTTAACCTGCAGGGAGGTTCTAGAACCTGAGACAATTAGGTGTTAAGTGAATACACTTAGTACTTTAGATTGTTTTTACACAGATCAGTCCTGCTAGCAGTCAAGGGAAACATCCAAGGGAGATTTCTACTCAACAGGAAATAACCCCCTAAAGAGTGACATATTAAGTAACTGTATAATTCATAAAAATTCATAATTTCTCACTGTCATACCCATTGAAGTTTTTGAAAGTGTTTTTGAGAGACTAGTAATACTTGGGATACTACTAACAAAATGCAGAGTAGAATCAGTTTCTAACAGAGGTCATATCGAGGAAATCTCAAATCATCTTTCTGAATCCATGCCTCAGGTGTTGGCAGGGATGAAATATCATCATTTCTAAGACCAGTGACTTTGGTTTCAAAGAGATCATGTCTTAGGTTTTTATGTTAAAAATGACTTCTCATTCCACCCATAATGTTGGCAGCCAGTTTGTAAAGCAGAATATTGGACTCAAAATGGGTGGATTGGTTTGGCTAGACTATGAAATCTATTACCACCAGAAGGAAAAGACTCAGCAACAAGTGATTGATTACATGGAGAAATGGGCTTCCCGGGTCGTGCAGTGGTAAAGAATCCTCCTGCCAATGCAGGAGACAAGAGTTTGATCCTTGGGTCAGGAAGATCCCCTCAAGAAGGAAATGGCAACCCACTCTAGTGTTCTTGCCTGGGAAATCCCATGGACAGAGGAGCCTGGCTGGCTACAGTCCATAGGGTCATAAGAGAATTGGACATGACTTAGCGACTGAACAAAAACCACACGGGAAATAGTGCAGCAAATTCCCTCATATGGGAGATTTTCAATGCTCCAATTAGGACAGGCTCCAATTTTGTCCCCTGCTGTTATTACTGCAAAAAGACAATATTTTTTTTTAAATTTACTTAAATTAAAAAAAACTTTTTTTCTTAACCTTTTTATTTTATATTGAAGTATAGCCAATTAAACAATCCTGTAATAGTTTCAGGTGAACAGCAAAGCGACCCGCCATCCATATACATGTTTCTATTTCATCTATGGATGTTCTGCCTGGACAACGCCTTTGAACTGAATGATTTTTCCTTATGGTCTATGGAAAACTGATGACTTCCAAGGAAGAACTTTAAAAGCATGAGGGTACAATAGTCCTCCTAACATGTGGTCTCTGCTAACACTAAGGGAGAAGAAAAAAAAAAAACAAACTCAACCTGAAAGATGAAACACTCCTTTCTTAGAGCTTTTTTTTTTTTTTCCCCCCTAAGGCATTTTCTTTAAATTTTAAAAATTAGGGGTGGAGTTGTACCTTCAAAAAAATAGGAATACTGAATTTACCATCCAAGACTGTCTTCAGTTCAGTTCAGTTCAGTCTCTCAGTCATGTCTGACTCTTTGTGACCCCATGAATCGCAGAACGCCAGGCTTCCCTGTCCATCACCAACTCCCGGAGTTCACTCAAACTCATGTCCATCGAGTCGGTGATGCCATCCAGCCATCTCATCCTCTGTCGTCCCCTTCTCCTCCTGTCCCCAATCCCTCCCAGCATCAGGGTCTTTTTCAATGAGTCAACTCTTCGCATGAGGTGGCCCAAGTATTGGAGTTTCAGCTTTAGCATCAGTCCTTCCAATGAACACCCAGGGCTGATATCCTTTAGGATGGACTGGTTGGATCTGCTTGCAGTCCAAGGGACTCTTAAGAGTCTTCTCCAACATCACAGTTCAAAAGCATCAATTCTTTGGCACTCAGCTTTCTTCACAGTCCAACTCTCACATCCATACATGACCATAGGAAAAACCATAGCCTTGACTAGACGGACCTTTGTTGGCAAAGTAATGTCTCTGCTTTTGAATATGCTATCTAGGTTGGTCATAACTTTCCTTCCAAGAAGTAAGCGTCTTTTAATTTCATGGCTGCAATCACCATCTTTGGTGATTTTGGAGCCGAAAAAAATAAAGTCTGACCCTGTTTCCACTGTTTCCCCATCTATTTCCCATGAAGTGATGGGACTGGATGCCATGATCTTAGTTTTCTGAATGTTGAGCTTTAAGCCAACTTTTTCACTCTCCTCTTTCACTTTCATCAAGAGGCTTTTTATTTCCTCTTCACTTTCTGCCATAAGGGTGGTATCATCTGCATATCTGAGGTTATTGATATTTCTCCCGGCAATCTTGATTCCAGCTTGTGCTTCTTCCAGCCCAGCGTTTCTCATGATGTACTCTGATCTTCATGACCCAGATAATCATGATGGTGTGATCACTCACCTAGAGCCAGACATCCTGGAATGTGAAGTCAAGTGGGCCTTAGAAAGCATCACTACAAACAAAGTTAGTGGAGGTGATGGAATTCCAATTGAGCTATTTCATATCCTAAAAGATGATGCTGTGAAAATGCTGCACTCAATATGCCAGCAAATTTGGAAAACTCAGCAGTGGCCACAGGACTGGAAAAGACCAGTTTTCATTCCAATCCCAAAGAAGGGCAATGCCAAAGAATGCTCAAACTACCACACAATTGCACTCATCTCACATGCTAGTAAAGTAATGCTCAAAATTCTCCAAGTCAGGCTTCAGCAATACGTGAACCATGAACTTCCAGATGTTCAAACTGGTTTTAGAAAAGGCAGAGGAACCAGAGATCAAGTTGCCAACATCTGCTGGATCATGGAAAAAGTAAGAGAGTTCCAGAGAAACATCTATTTCTGCTTTATTGACTATGCCAAAGCCTTTGACTGTGTGGATCACAATAAACTGTGGGAAATTCTTAAAGAGATGGGAATACCAGACCACCTGACCTGCCTCTTGAGAAACCTATATGCAGGTCAGGAAGCAACAGTTAGACCTGGACATGGAACAACAGGCTGGTTTCAAATAGGAAAAAGGAGTATGTCAAGATTGTCTTAGTAGGGCAAATTTTAATATTTGAAGCAGGTGATAATTTTTAGTTAAATTTTAACACATTGCTTCAAAGGTGACTGGTAGTCAGTTGAAATGTTACTAAACAGATGCTCTGATTTGCTTCTGATGATGTTAAAATCCAAGTTTCTATCCTTCCTGGGAAACTTGGGTGCATTGAAAGTAGTGGGCTTCTGTTTCAGGACCCTGGTCTTTCCCGGTCCCATTTTAGTTCTGGAGTCCTGGCTGTTTGCGGAGCTGGCTCACTCCATGAGTGGGTGGGCATTAAATAAATAGCCCAGTTATTATGTGATGTGGGCTATCAGATATATACTTTTTTTCTGTTGTAGTTAATCATAGTTGGCTGACCTTACTCAAATTCTTTAGTCTTTTTGAGTCCCATTGATTTAGAAGATAAAAATTCATTATCTATTTTATTGTTTGTGAGGAGTTATTGCTGTTTTGTCCTAAGTTGTGTCCAATGCTTTTGCGACCCCATGGACTGCAGCTCTCCAGTCTCCTCCATCCATTGGATTTCTCAGGTAAGAATACTGGAGTGGGTTGCCATTTCCTTTTCCAAGGGATCTTCCCAACCCAGGGATTGAACTGGTGTCTCCTGCACTGGCAGGAGGATTCTTTACCACTAAGCCACCAGAGAAGCTGTTTTTGTGTGAGGAGTAAATGAGGTCAACAGGAGCAGATTCAGGGCAGTGCCTACACAATGAATACCAGGGTCTTTCCCTTGCCTTTCTTTTGGAATTCGATCTAGTTTCAGTGACTCAGGAAATCACAAGGTCCAATGAGTTGCTAATAGGTGAATGCTCATAATATCAGACCCAGCTAATCTGAATTGTTGATCATTAGTACAAAATGTAAAATTAATCTTAAGACAATAAGGAGATATTTAAAAAGTAAATTTATAGTTTAAGTAAGGTCACAAGGAAAACTATTTCTTGAAGGAATTACCTTGTCTGAAAACCCCTTTAAAATATTAATTTACATAAAAAATTAAGTAATACTATTTGCCTTTTAACCAAAATTTTATGGTCTTTCACTACAAGAACACTAGGTCAGTTTATTTAGGTTCTGCTCAAAATGCATGTTGTCCATACACATACCTCTCCACTTAGATGTTAAATTAATTTTTTTTTTTTTTTTTGCTTCTCCACTCAGCAGGTGATAATCTTAGTTCCCCAACGAAGGATTGAACCCATGCCCTTTGCAGTGGGAGCAAAGAGTCTTAACCATTGGACTTCCAGGAAAGTCCCCATTCAGATGTCTTTCTAGTTCATTTAGGTTCTTCTCCAAATAGTCTAAATTAATGAACATTTACTGTATGTACTTTTTAAAGAATTGAAAGGAAATGATCTCTATATTCCAGCTCATCATGACTCAGTGTTAAAAATGATTTTATCCAGATTACTAAGTCAATATTCCATAACAACATTCTCTGTCTGGACCCTGATTTGCCTTCTTAAAACCCGTAGTGTTGGTTATTACACACTGACTATGCAGCCTCATCATTTTTTAATGGTGATTAGACAGATTTTCTTAACTCATCTTGCTATTTCGATGCTATGAGCTAGGTGGAGGGCCTCATTTCAATAGTATGTTTCCCAGGCGCCCAGGAAATCACAGGACTAATGAACTGTTGATACAGTTCCCAGTTTTGGTCCTGGGAAGTGGAGTGCTGCTGTAACAAATACCTAAAAATGTGGAACCAGATACTGGGTAGAAGCTAGAAAAGTTTTGAAGTACTTGATAGAAAAAACTTAGAATGCCTTGAGGAGACTGTTGGTACAAATGTGGAGATTAAAGGAATTTCTGTTGAGGGCTCAGAAAGAAGAAAGAGTAGCTATAGAGAAAGTGTCTACTGTCTTAGAGGAAACATATATCACTATGAACAGGACACTGGTAGAAATACAGATGGTAAAGATGCTTCTGGCAAGATCTCAGATGGAAAGGACCATATTATCAGACGCTGAAGGAGATGTGATCTTTGTTATGCAATGACAGAGAACATGTCTGAATTCTTTCTATTGTTGAGAGGAAAGTAGAATTTGTAAATAATGAACTTGGATATTTTGCTTGGAGATTTCCAAGCAGTGTGGAAGGTGTAGCTTGGCTTCTTCATACTGTTTACAGTAAAATGTGAATGTAAAAAGATAAATTGAGGAAGGAACTGACAGGCAAAAATGAATCAGCACTTGATCTGAAAGATTTTCAGGCTACCCAGACAGCGTACTTTATAGAACTGAAAGTGTGCCTGCAAAATCATTTATTAATGCTAAAGAGATTCAGAGAAGGCGATGGCACCCCACTCCAGTACTCTTGCCTGGAAAACCCCTGGATGGAGGAGCCTGGAAGGCTTCAGCCCATGGGGTCGCTGAGGGTCAGACACAACTGAGCGACTTCACTTTTACTTTTCACTTTCATGCATTGGAGAAGGAAATGGCAACCCACTCCAGTACTCTTGCCTGGAGAATCCCAGGGACGGGGGAGCCTGGTGGGCTGCCATCTATGGGGTCACACAGAGTCGAACACGACTGAAGTGACTTAGCAGCAAAGAAATTAAATATTTAGCTAATGGATCTAAGGGCTTCCCTGGTAGCTCAGTCGATAAAGAATCTGTCTGCAATGCAGGAAACCCAGGTTTGATCCTTGGGTTGGGAAGATCCCTTGGAGAAGGAAATGGCAACCCACTCCAGTATTCTTGCCTGGGAGTCCCCATAGACAAAGGAGCCTGGTAGGCTGCAGTCCACAGGGTCTCAAAGAGTTGGGCACAACTGAGCAACTAACAGTGGATCTAATCTCAGCAGGAGCTAGGAATAGAGATGGGGTTATCCAGGGGCTTCCCTGGTGGCTCAGAGGTTAAAGCATCTGCCTCCAATGCCGGAGACCTGGGTTTGAACACTGGGCTGGGAAGATCCCCTGGAGAAGGAAATGGCAACCCAGTCCAGTACCCTTGCCTGGAGAATCCCATGAACGAAGAAGCCTGGTAGGCCACAGTCCGTGGGGTCGCAAAGAGTCCGGACACAACTGAGTGACTTCACTCACTTCACTATCCAGGAGAGCTCTAAGGAGGACAGTCTTGTCTGATGACTTAGGACTCTGGAAGTTACATGGGAGACTGACAAGGTTTTTGAGAATATACCAGCAAAAACACTACCAGCCTGGGATAAAAGGGACAGAGACAGCATGAAATGAAGAAAGAATGACTCTTAGGACAGAACCAAAATACAGAAGCTTGTGATGATGGGATCTCCTTGAACCAAGGGGCTGAGGCTCTCATCCTATCATGCCCAGGGGACAGAGCATCAGGCCACAGAGGATTATTCCCAGGCTTTGAAATCTAATGAAACTTTCCCTGCTAGTTTTTAAGACTTGCCTGGGACCTATTATCTCCTTTTCCATTCCAATTTCTCCTGTTTGGAAAGAACATGTCTATTCTATGCCTGGATAATGTATTTAGTAAGCAGACAACTTATTCTCTGATT
This sequence comes from Bos indicus, assembly GCF_029378745.1. Classification (NCBI taxonomy): domain Eukaryota; kingdom Metazoa; phylum Chordata; class Mammalia; order Artiodactyla; family Bovidae; genus Bos; species Bos indicus. The sequence continues at coordinate 115,756,279 of NC_091761.1, forward strand.
TCACAGTTTCTCAGATGGAGAATTTTACCCCAAGATAAATCACACTGGTACTGATTTAGATGATCTAGATAATGAAATTTGGGATTGAAACTTTGAATTGATGATATTGAGATTAATTCTGGACTTTGAGTTGATACTGGAATGTTTAAGACATTTGAGAATGTTGGGAATGAGGTGAATATATTTTGCATATGGGGAAGGACATGAATTTGGGGAGAGGGCAGAGGGTAGACTGTTAAGGGTTAAACTGTGTCCTCCCCTAAAATGTCCTGAGGTCTTACTCCCAGGACCTCAGGATGGGATTTATTTGGAAATAGGATTATTGCAGGAGGCCTAGGTTCAATCCCTGTGTTGGGAAGATCCCTTGAAGAAGGGAAAGGCTACCCATTACATTATTCTGGCCTCAAGAATTCCATGGACTATATAGTCCATGAGATCGCAAAGAGTCGGACATGACTGAATGACTTTCACTTTCAGGATTATTGCAGATATAATTAGTTAAGATGAGGTCATGCTGGTGGAGGGTGGTTCCTTCCTCCATTATGACTGAAATGTTTTTAAGAAGAAGAGACACAAAGGCACACAGGGAGAAGATGGCCATGTGATAACAAAGGCAAAGATGGGAGTAATGTATCTACAAGACAAGGATCACCGAGGATTGAGAGCAAACACCAGAAGCTAATAGTCACCAGGAATGATCTTCCACTATAGGCTTTAGGGAGAGAGAATGGTCCTACTGACATACTGCTGGATTTAGAATCCTCAGAACTGTGAGACCATAAATTTTTATTGCTTTAAACCACATTTTGTGATACTTTATTACAGCTGCTCTAGGAAATTGATGTAGACTCTGAAATATTTACTCTGAGTTTTAGATAATTTGGACAAAATGTAGATGCATTTCACATTTAAAGATTTTCATTAGATATAGTCTATCTGGATTTCCATGTGTCCATACTTTTATTATCATTAAACGTAAGTAGGACAGGTGAGTCTTCATTTGCACACGGAGTAAAATTTTCCAGCTTGTTTTCACAGCTACTCATAAGTATCGTTAGCTAGGTAATAAACACTGGTTATACCCCGTATGGTGGCTGTTTGAAAACTTAAGCGTTCTCATAAGAGTGAAAGGTTAGTTTTTTAAATGTAATGTTATATATTGCAGAAGTAATAAAGGGTTGCCTCACCCTTTTGGGTGACCTGTCTTTTTAAGCAAATTGTAAATTTCAAGTAAAAAATTTGTAAATTTAGTTATAGCTTAAGCATTACTTGTAAATTTATTTTGTACTGATTTTCCACTTGAGATGGGTGTTTATAACTATTGCTCTCCTTTTGACTGACACCTTCTTTATCAAGCTGTCAAGTTTTGGAAACAAGTGTGCCATGTAGCAGCAGCATGGTGACAATGGAGGTGTGTCTTATCTAGGAGGCTGGTGCTCCCAGGACATTTCATGAATTCATGTTTTCAGCCAACAGAGCCCTCATCCATTCTAAGAGTTCAGGCAGCCTCTGGGGAAGGAAGGAAGAAAGCCATTTATTTTTCTTGTAGTGAAATTGATTTAGTTCATTTATGCATATTTATCGGTTTCCCTGGTCATGAATATTGTATAATTTCATGAAGGCTGACCAGAAGAAAACAAAACTTATGCTAGAAATATCATCCTCTATTCATCTTATCATAGGTCAGCTTTATACCGTTTTCACCACTGCTTCAAAGTGGAACGCCTGGTTTTTTTTTTTTAGAATGGGTGTTCATAATGGGTCGATCAGGTCCATTCTAGAATGTTCTTTTGTTATTCACAGCAGTGCTACACCAATTTGGCTCCAGTGGTTTGTTGGAATGGATGTAACATCCTGTTGGAATGGATGAAAACTGCTTACCAAAGGCTAAGTATAGAATCTCTTCTCTTTATGAACTTTTGGGTTTTTGACAGACTGTTCCCAAGTTCATTTTTTTCTTAATTGAAGGCAATACAGTTTAAAAAATTTCTGCTCCACCTGGGGGTGGGTGATAGATTAAAAAAAAAAAAAAATTTAACCCAGGCTGGGTTGTGATTTTACTCCTCATCCGGAGGGTGTGTTTAAGCACTGAGTTTTGGGTTCCTCCCCCATAAACTGATTCAATGGGTCTTGGAGAGGGAGATACAGGTTCATACTGAAAATTTTAATTTCTAACAAGTCCCCAGGTGATGCTGATGCTGCTGGTTGGAGACCTCACTTGGAGAGTCACTGCTTAGCAAATAGCTGACTTGGTCAACTCTTAGGGCTGAAAGTTGCAAAAGTCTTCTAATCTTTGAAGATTAGACACTAGAGGGCGGTATCACCACAGCACACACACTGAATTGGGCCTACTGATTTCCATCTGTTGCTGCAGCCCAGGCATCTTTGATTTTACCTGTTTTGTTTATTGATGTTTCACATTGGAGTGTATGTATAAGAAAGATTCTGATGCTAAAAATAAGTGTAAAAGCTGCACTCCTTTTTAAAGTCATAGAACCGGGGCTCTGGGCATATGTGTGCAAGATTTTATGTTCCATTCTGTTCAGTTCAGTTCATTCACTCAGTCTTGTCCGATTCTTTGCGACCCCATGGACTGCAGCATGCCAGGCTTTCCTGTCCATCACCAACTGCCAGAACGTGCTCAAACTCATGTCCCATAGAGTCGGTGATGCCATCCAACCACCTCATCCTCTGTCGTTCCCTTTTCCTGCCTTCAATTTTTCCCAGCCTCAGTGCCTTTTCAAACGAGTTAGTTCTTCTCATTAGGTAGCCAAAGTATTGGAGCTTCAGCTTCAGCATAAGTCCTTCCAATAAATATTCAGGACTGATTTCCTTTAGGATCGACTTGTTTGATCTCCTTGCAGTCCAAGGGACTCTCAAGAGTCTTCTCCAACACCACAGTTCAAAAGCATCAATTCTTTGGTGCTCAGCTTTCTTTATAGTCTGACTCTCACATCCATACCTGACTGCTGGAAAAACCATAGCTTTAACCATACAGACCTTTGTCGGCAAAGTAACGTCTCTGCTTTTTAATATGTCCCATTTTTCAGACAAATTTATTTAAATTTTTAAAAAAATTTAAATTGATTTGCAGTGTTGTGTTTTACAGCAAAGTGAAACAGTTATACATATATCCACTCTTTTTAATATTTTTTCCCATATAGATTTTTTTCCCAACTCTACTCATTACAGAGTATTGAGCAGAGTTCCCTGTGTTATACAGTATGTTCTTGTTAGTTATCTAGTTCATATATAGTAGTATATATATGTCAGTCCCAATCTCCTGACTCATCCCCCCCAATTCCTTTTCCCCCTGGTAACCATAAGTTTGTTCTCTATGTCTGTGACTCTATTTCTGTTTTGTAAATAAGTTCATTTGCACAATTTTTTCAAGATTCCACATATAAGCGATTATCATGTGATATTTAATTCAGGCAACTTTAGAATTGAAAGATGAATTAGCTCTTTGAGACTCATGTTTCTAAGGGTGTTTTCAATTTTGAGCTTTTGAACCAAAGGTCAATTAATAATGGAGATAAGGTTTTGAGACCAAGTAAGTTGGAAGACATTGGGTTAAGTTATACAGGTTCCTTTACTGGAACGTTCCTCAGGGCCTTTATTTGTCCACTTCAAACAGCTAGGAAGAGGATGTAGAATGCAGGATGACTGTGAGTATTTTGGACAGGAGACAAGGATCTGGTCCTAATCCTTCATCTGTCCTGTAAAGAATCAGAGACCAGAAAGTAAAATGGTGGTTGGACAGTGATAGAATCTCCTCCTTGACTACAGACCAGGGCACATTCCATGTGATAGCTTACGGTGATAGCTTATGGTATCAGATTCATGATCTCCAAAGAAGATTTAACTTCAGGACCAGGGACCAGGCTTGGATCACTCAAGAGCTTCTGTGTCAGTTCAGTTCAGTTGCTCAGTCATGTTGGCCTCTTTGCGACCCCATGAACCGCAGCACGCCAGGCCTCCCTGTCCATCACCAACCCCCGGAGTCCACCCAAACCCATGTCCATCGAGTCGGTGATGCCATCCAACCATCTCATCCTCTGTCGTCCCCTTCTCCTCCTGCTCCCAATCCCTCCCAGCATCAGGGTCTTTTCAAATGAATCAGCTCTTCGCATCAGGTGGCCAAAGTATTGGAGTTTCAGTTTTGACATCAGTCCTTCCAATGAGCTTTTGTGTAGCAGAGTTTTATTAAAGTATTAAAAGGGACAGAGAAAGCCTCTGACATAGACATCAGGAGGGGGAGGACAGAGAGTGTCCCCCTCGCTAGTGTTAGCAAGGAAGTTATGTACTTTTAAAATTAATTATTACAATAAATCAAAAGAATGACTCAAGGTTGTTAAATTTTTACCAGATCCAGTCCCACAATTTACATTTTAGGGTAACAGGCTTAGAACTTAAGAATAGAAAAATCCTACCAGACCCATTCCCATAATATGCATTTTGAAATATCAGGATTAGTCAGAAGGTTTTCAGGAAGGAGAAACTGTCCTCAAGCAGGATACATTGTTGTTATATAATCCAGAGTTTAAACTGAGTTGTTTGTTGTGTAATCATCAGTTCTGGGTTTAAAGAAAAAACCGTTTTATGTGACTAAGACTAAGGAATGTGGTGGTGGTTTCATTGCTAAGTTGTATCTGAATGTAGAAAAAAGAAAAGATGTTTGTCCTTTCCTCCTCCTTGAGAATTTCAGACACCTATCTCCTCCTTAAGAGCCCCAAGCCCCTTTCTCCTCCTCGGGGACCCTGGACTAACCTGCCTAGGAAGTGACTCTTTCACATGGATCAAACACTACAGGACTGCACGCAGTGATACACCCAGACTGGTGTATCACTTCGGGGCTTTGGACCTTCAGTTCCACCTGTTGGAGCATTTTTCCTCCGGTTACCTGCAGGCCATGCCCCATCACTTGGTACAGATTGTGCTCAAATGCTCTTTATCAGAGAGGACTTCTCAGACCCACTCTGTTCAACATGGCCCTTCTGATATCATCCTCTATTTCCCTGCCTTGCTTTGTTACCATCTGTTATATATTAATATGCTTAATCACTTATATTTGTTTCTTCCCTCTAAAATAGAAGGCTTCCCTGGTGGCTCAGATGGTAAAACGTCTGCCTACAATGCAGGAGATTCAAGTTCAATCCCTGGGTTGGGAAGATCTCCTGGAGAAGGAAATGGCAACCCATTCTAGTACTCTTGCCTGGAAAATCCCATGGATGGAGGAGCCTAGTAGGCTATAGTCCATGTGGTCGAAAAGAGTTGGACACGACTGAGAGATTTCACTTTCACTTTCTAAAATAGAAGAGGCATAATGGAAGGGATTACTTATTTACTTTTTTATGTATTTATTTATTTTTTGATGTGGCCCATCGTCAAAGTTTTTATTGAATTGTTACAATATTGCTTCTTTTTTATGTTTTGCTTTTTTGGCCTCAAGGCATGTGGGATATTAATCATTGACCAGGGATCAAACCCATGACCCCTGCACTGGAAGGTTGAGTCTTAACCACTGGGCCACCAAGGAAGTCCCCAGGAGAGATTTTTAAAATCTAAGTGTAGTTGGTTTACGATATTGTTCATTAATAATTTCAGGTATACAGCAAAGTGATTCAGTTTATACATATATGCGTGCGTGCATGCTAAATTGCATCAGTCGTGTCTGTCTCTTTGCGACCCCGTGGACTGTAGCCTGCCAGGCTCCTCTGTCCATGGAGATTTTCCAGGCAAAAATACTGGAGTGGGTTGCTATGTGCCCTCCTCCAGGGAATCTTCCTGATCCAGGGATCAAACCCGCATCTCTTAGGTCTCCCGCAATGGCAGTTGTGTTCTTTGCTACTAGTGCCACATGAGAAGCCCTACACACACATATATACACACACATCTATATAATATATATATTCCTTTTCAGATTCTTTTACATTGTAGGTTATTATAAAATGCTGAGTATTGTTCCCTGTATAGTAAATCCTTGTTTGCAGAAGGAATTTTATCCATCTTGGTGTCTGCTATATTGCTGGTACTAAGTAGATGTTCATTAACCTATTTCTGGATAAATTAATTAATGGTACTCAAGTATATAAGATTCATTATTGTATCAGTTAGGGTTCTCCAGAGAAACAGAACAATAGGACAATATTGTTAGCATATAAGAATATTAAATGTTAAATATGTTTAGATGGTAAAAACTGGAGTGCCTTACGAAATAGTTCCAATAGGACCTAGATAACATGAACACTCTTACAATTTATAACATTTCCACTTGCATTTCTGGCATTAAAATTACACTATCTGACACTGCAGTAATTGTTTAAGTTTAATGTGATTTTTATTTTTATATACTTTGCTTATGTTAGAGAATATTCTTACAGACTTCAGGAAGTTTGAATTTAAATATTGTTAAGGTAATGGGTATTTATGTTTATGGAAAGGGCTCTTTGAGAAGGCAGTCTGCACTGGGTTTTATGCAATTAAGACATAACATTATAAACCAGTGTTACCTCACCAAAATTAAAAGAAAATTAAAAAAATGAAAACAATAAGATACAATCAGGGAAGCTGACAGAAGGAAATAATTAAAAGCAGAGATTAACAAGTATAAAAAATAAAATTATAAAAGATAAGAACCCCATTGTGACTTAATGGGTTTCCTTATTAGACAATGTGTTCAAGAAAATCTGCACCAAAAGTTTTAATGAATGTATAGTGGTTTAGTCACAAAGTCGTGTCCGTCTCTTGCAACTCCTCCTAGGCTCCTCTGTTAATGGGATTCTCCAGGCAAGAATACTGGAATGGGTTGCCATTTCCTTCTCCAGGGTAACTTCCTGACTCAGGAATCGAACCCAGGTCTCCTAGCTTGCAGGAAGATTCTTTGAATATATCGGTTCAGTTCAGTCACTTAGTCGTGTCCGACTCTTTGTGACCCCATGGACTGCAGCACGCCAGGCCTCCCTGTCCATCACCAACTCCCGGAGTTTACTCAAACTCATGCCCATTGAGTCGGTGATGCCATCCAACCATCTCATCCTCTGTTGTCCCCTTCTCCTGCCTTCAATCTTTTCCAGCATCAGGGTCTTTTCCAGTGAGTCAGTTCTTCACATCAGGTGGCCAAAGGATTGGAGTTTCAGCTTCAGCATCAGTCTTTAAAATGAATATTTAGGACTTATTTCCTTTAGAATGGACTGGTTGGATTTCCTTGCTGTCCATGGGACTCCCAAGAGTCTTCTCCAACACCACAGTTCAAAAGCATTAATTCTTCAGTACTCAGCTTTCTTTATAGACCAACTCTCCCATCCATACATGATTACTGGAAAAACCCTAGCTTTGACTAGGCAGACCTTTGTTAGCAAAGTAGTGAGTGAGTGTAAGTGTAAAGTTGCTCAGTCGTGTCTGACTCTTTGTGACCCCATGGACTGTAGCCCGACAGGCTTCCCTGTCCATGAAATTTTTCAGGCAAGAGTACTGGAGTGGGTTGCCATTTCCTTCTCCAGGGGATCTTCCCGACCCAGGGATCAAACTTGGGTCTCCCACATTGCAGGCAGATGCTTTACCATTTGAGCCACCATGGAAGCCCCCCGCTGGCAAAGTAATGTCTCTGCTTTTTAATATGCTGTCTAGGTTGGTCAAAATTTTTCTTCCAAGGAGCAAGCATCTTTCAATTTCATGGCTGGTTGGCCAAAAAGTTCATCTAGGTTTTTGTAAGATGTTTCGAGAAAACCTGAACAAACTTTTTGGCCGACCCAATAGCTTTCTTAAAAAGAGAGAAGATAATTGCCTTGGAGAAAACTGGCCACTGTAAAAAATTCCCCTCTCCAAACGTCACAGGAATGCCTCTGATCAACACACTGATCTACAACCATAATGGGAAACGAATCCAGGCAAACACCTTCCCAGACTTCTTCCTTGCAGGAGGGAGGGGGCCCTGGAAGGTGGTGGTGGTGGTAAAGGGTGAGGTTGAGTTCCCAACAAAGAAGCCCAGGATCTTTCAAAGTTGTTTTTGAGGTTAATTGACTTACAGTGATAAGGTCCACCTTCCCCACCAGCCATGCTTAAGTCTCTGAGGGTTTTCTCTTTTCTCCTTGAATCACAAGGCCCCTCCCTCTCTTCCCGTGCTGAATGAGGTTATAGGGTAATAGGAGTTAGGAGTAGAGCTGTGTGTGTGTGTGTGTGTGGGCAGTCGGGGTGGAGGGGGGAGCTTCAAAATAAAAGAAAGCCTGAAAATAGATTTGATGTGTTAAATAACTCACATGTTAAATACCCGGCTTCTATTATCAGCTAGAGTAATCCTGTACACATGAGAGATGAAAGTCTATGGATAAATACTTTCACACTAACTTGCTAGTGACAATCAGTTAGTCCTCAGGTAATTTCACTTTAAAAAGAGGGTAGAAATAAGGCTTGTCATGAAACATGGTACTCCCCAGAAAAAGAATGTGGGTGGAGAGGACGAGAGCCTCCTCATAGAGATGGTGATGAATCGGAAAAGGTGCTAGGATCAAGGAGAAATGCAGGCAGGTGATCTTTAGGAGGAAGGGAGATGGAAGTTATTTTGCCCAGTTAATAAGGAGACCAATAATGCTGCCAGGATTTTTCAGGTTCTTGAATTCAAATACTAGCTTCATCATTCTCTAGGGGTGCTTTTAACATATGTTAACTGGTATTATTCTTGCTTCTTACTGTTGTGTCCAGACAACTATCCCCAACTCCTTGGGAGAACATTAACATGTTCATTTTCTGGAAACTCGTTTAACTTGACCACCTTCTCCAAGTTGCTGGTATTTGTTGACTTCTTGATCTTTTTCCTTGGTCATCAACCTCTTTGGCATCAAGTCTTCATCCCAAGTCCTGCTGTTATCGTGCAAGTTCTTCAACAGCCACATGAAAGGCATCTTGTCTTTCTGGTTCCCCAGACTTCTTTAGTTCTAAAGACATTTTTTTTTGTTTTTGTTTTTTTTGCATTCTACCTCAGTCACCCACTCTCAAGACCACACCCTGCTGCTGCTGCTGCTGCTGCTGCTAAGTCGCTTCAGTCGTGTCTGACCCTGTGTGACCCCATAGACAGCAGCCCACCAGGCTCCCCTGTCCCTGGGATTCTCCAGGCAAGAACACTGGAGTGGGTTGCCATTTCCTTCTCCAATGCATGAAAGTGGAAAGTGAAAGTGAAGTCGCTCAGTCATGTCCGACTCTTAGGGACCCCATGGACTGCAGCCCACCAGGCTCCTCCGTCCATGGGATTTTCCAGGCAAGAGTAATGGAGTGGCCATACCCTATTACCCCTCTAATAAGGAATTTAGTCATCTGACTCTGACTACAGGCATCTCCTCTTGCTTATTACTGGATGAACTACTCTCACTGGTGCTAGAGAAGACTCTTGAAAGTGCCTTGGACAGCAAGATCAAACCAGTCAATCTTAAAGGAAATCAACCCTGAATATTCATTGGAAAGACTGATGCTGAAGCTGAAGCTCCAATACTTTGGCCACCTGATGTGAAGTGCCAACTCATTAGAAAAGACTCATGCTGGGAATTGAAGGCAGCAGGAGAAGGGGACAGCAGAGAATGAGATGGTTGGATGGCATCACCAACTTGATGGACATGAGTTTGAGTAAGCTCTGGGAGTTGGTGATGGACAGGAAAGCCTGGTGTGCTGCAGTCCATGGAGTCGCAAAGAGTCGGACGTGACTGAGCGACCGAACAACACAACTTCCACTTCACACTTCATCAAGATACCTCTGTTCTCCTTCCTTCCAATCTCCCAAGCTTCTCCTTTCTTTCCCTTTTTATTTCTGTAATAATCATACCAATGCCCTAAACTCTCTTGCCTGTAAATGCTTTGATCACACCTGTGTGGAAAAACTGGGATTTTTACAGAGCCAATTTTTTAGTCTGTGATTTTACATTCATTATTGTGTCTATTGTATTAGGAGCTGAGTTCTCCCTTAGTCTGTGAGCTCCATGCCATCACGAAGTAAGTGTGTTTTTGTTGATTGCAAGTCTATCCCCAGTGTCTAGAAAAGGATCTGGTGGAGTATGGGCTTAATAAATATTTTTTTAATGAATGGAAAATCTACAGAGCCCCAGTTGCCTCATTTTTTTGAATTAGGGAGCATAATACAGACTTTAGACTAAGACTGTGAAAGTTAAATGATATCTGTGCAGGTAAGGAACCCAACACAGAATCTGGTGTGAAGTTACTGCTCAATATTGTCTTGGTTCCAGTTTTTCCTTCTTCCCCCGTCTTTTCTTCCATTTTATAACTAGCAACTATTTACTTGCCTGCATGAGTGTGTGGGTGTTCGTGGTCCAGATACTGGTCTTGGCAGATGAAAACAGTGAGTAGTGGTCTAGGGAGAGGTGGAGGCTTGTTGTCGACTTCTGGGGAGGTTCTTTCTTCACAGCCACTGTACCCAAAGCAGGTGCTTCTGTCAGGGGTAAGTGACAGGCAGATCATCTGCTCAGAACAACTGGAGACCTTTGTTCTTGGGAGGACGGGTGGAGAGGCCAGAGTCCAGGATTGCAGAGAACTGAGGTTTTCAGGAATCAGAGGATGCCTTGGGAAGGAGCAATTTTATTGGCCTCGACCTTCAACCTCAACTATGAGATCTGTCGGTGAGGCTTTTGAGTCCGGAATCCTGCCTCTCAAATGTTCAGATGTGGGCACTCCTCCGGCTCCACCTTTATTCCAATGTGTGGGTGGCTGTCCCAACTGACGTATTTACATGCTGACCTTATCCTTTGATCTGTTCACATGCACACGCAGGTGATTTACCAAGACTGTAATGAGTAACTTTTAGGATTATATTCACTTGGGGAACTTGGGAAAAATATAAATGTCCTGGTCTCATCTCTCCAGCTTCTGACTGGATAGGTCAGGTTCAAAGCCCAAGAATCTGCATGCTCACAAAGCACTGTTGTTACTGATGGAGAGTGGTCACAGTTCGTAGCAGCAGACCAGGGGACCCTGCATTTCATCCTCTCCATTGGTCTAGGTCTCCCAAAGGCAACCTCCTGAGGTATATACCACAGTGACATTCACAAAGGTGGGAGGTGAATTTATTACACCTTACTTAGGGCTTTCCCCGTCTCTCAAGAAGATCCTGGCGTGCCCTACCAAGAGGAGGTACTAAAATTTCCTATGTGCAATTTTCAGCTTCTATTCTGTGATTCTTCTGTTTCTGATGTGCCCCATCCCCAAGCTGAGGACCAGTCTGGAGTCCCTGCCTGGATAGATTTCCCAGAAAGGGACCACCTGAGAGTCAGACCTCCATGCTGTCCTGGGTTAGTGCTGCACGGAGTGAAGAGACAGGGCTTCACTGTCGAAAAGAGACAGGCACACGAATAGCTGACATTCGTCAGCCCACAGAAGACTTCTACCTCCCTCACACCTCCTGGAAGTCCCTGGAAGTGAAACTGAACCGGTCTTCTTCTAACACCTTTTTAATTTTAATTTTGTTGTTGTTCAGTTGCTAAGCTGCATCTGACTCTTTGCAACCCCATGGACTAGCCTGCCAAGCTCTTTTGTCCATGGGATTTTTCAGCCAAGAATACTGGAGTGGGTTGCCATTTCCTACTCCAGGGCATCTTCCTGGTCCAGGGATTGAACCTGCAGCTCTTATAACACCTGCATTGGCAGGCAGAGTCTTTACCACTGAACCACCAGGGAAGTCCCTTTAATTTTTTAAAAATATTTTTGTTTATTTGCTGTGTTGGGTCTTTTTAAAAGTAATTTTTAAATTTTATTTATTTATTTCTGGCTGTGTTGGGTCTTCGTTGTTGCATGGGCTTTTCTCTAGTTGTGGCAAGTGAGGGCTGCTCTTATTTCTCATTGGGGTGGCTTATCTTGTTGTGCTGCATAGGCTCCAGGGTGAGAGGGCTTTAGGAGTTGCGGTTCCCAGGATCTAGGGCACAGGTTCAATATGTGGCACACGGGCTCAGTTGCTCCGAAGCACGTGGGATCTTCCTGGATCAGGGATTGAACCCATGTCTCCTGCGTTGGCAGGTGGGTTTTTTTTTTTTTTTTACTACTGAGTCATCAGGGAAGCCCCTGCCCCTTTAACTTTAATAACTGCCTATAAATATGGTTTCTAGCAACATAGTTCAGTCTGGTTGTTCCTGTCTGTCCACATTTCCTGAGATTCTGAGTGTTTAGCTTGTCCTCCAAGCATGCAACTCTTCAGTAAAACCAAATCATTTCTGGGACTTCCCTGGTGGTCCAGTGGGTAAGAATTCATCTGCCAATGTGGGGTACAGGGGTCTAATCCCTGATCCGTGAAGATTCCACAGATCTAGAGCCCGTGCTCCGCCACAAGAGAAGCCACCTCAGTGAGAAGCCCACACATAGCAATGAAGACACAACACAACCAAAAATAAATAATTAATTAATTTAAAAAAGAAACAAATCAAATTCTGGGAGTTTCTTGGTGGTCCAGTGGTTAGGACTCGGCACTTTCAGTGCTGTGGGTCAGGGTTCAATCCCTGAGCAGAGAGGTAAGAACCTGCAAGCCACATGGTGCGGACAAAAACACAAAAACAAAAAATGCTTTCAACAAGCTTATGAAAGTAACATTTCTGGCAGCTGCCATATTTTACTTAATTCCTATTTGGGCAGATATTAATAGCACTTGTTTTCCATGCTTTGTTTCTAATCCTTTGAAAAGTTTGTAAAGTAGATATTATTTCCACCATGTGGATGAGAAAGCAGAAATTCAGGGATAGATAATGAGGCTTGCCCAGGGTCATGGAGTTTAGAATCCAGTTCTGTAAGGATGCAAAGCCTAAACTCTTTTTTTTATTTTTTCCCTACCTACTGGGTTAGGACGTGATTATCATCTCATTTCTTTCTCTCATTCCTTTCAGGTTAACCCACAAGCTTGTTTACTTCCTCTGTTCTTACAGGCTACTCCCAAAGATTGAACCTGTGTGGTATTTGACTTAAGATTGTCTTCTCAAATAAGTGTCCTTAAATGGTCATGTACCATCCTAATTGATAAGAAGTGGAGGATGAGTTCTTGAAATCAGTTCAGAGCACATTTACAGAAGCTCTTCTTTGAATAGTTTAAGCACCGCATCCCCCAAAGCGATCCTTTATGATTTAACGCTGGTGACCTCTACTAGTTGTCAGGCTTTTAGTGATAAGATGTTTAATTTCCCATCTGGAAAGGTTCCTAGATTGAAAGTTTGGGTGAAAGGTAAGGAGCATGTACACCAAGACTTATGCTTGTGTCCATGAGATATCAGGACACAGGAAGGGGGAAGACCCTTTCTTTTTCTATCCCCCAGGACCTGTTCCAGTCTGCTGCTGATGCCACTAACAAGAGTTTTGGAGGTTGTGACAAAGATGTTTTGCCTTTATTATTGCACCTAATGGCTTATAATTTTGAGTACATATTGCACACCCTCTCCAACCTATGGAAAATCACAAGGTCAATGATGTTTAAATGACTCTTTAACTCATGAGGAGTAGAAATAGGAATTCATACAAATTGTCTATTTTGCTATTCTAAGTTTTTTACTTCCCTCTGGAATGAATAATTTTATGTACTATATTTTATCCTACTAAGATCAAGCGAGAGAGGTTTCATTTGGTGAAACCAATGTCTGAAGCAAAAACAAGAAAGATGTCTTTCATCAGCAGCGCCTTCCAGCAGATAAACCAAGATCGTCTGGGTTTACCTTTGTGATCTTGAAAGGAAAAGAAGGCTTTACACAAAGAGGGGGTGTTAGCCAAAAGAAAACCCGGAATTAACAAGGTGTGTGGAGCTCTGTACTGTGTTCCTTTTGGAACACAAAGGCCAGCCACAAACAGTCATAATCTCAGATATTCCATCTATAAGGCAGATGGGATAACACCTGCCACAAGTCTTTATTGAGCAATAAAGCAAGTCATGGCATGCTGCCATCCTTAGCAAACAGGAAGAACCACGTCAGAGTTTCATTATCACAGATTAACGAAATCTTCACCTTTGCATTGTCCTTGTATTAAAAATAAATCACTGTTATTATATCAGCAACTTCTTGAAGAATTTAAGTTTCTGGATTTTCCCAGCACCTAGTTTATATATATATAAATATATATACATGTGAAAGTGGAAGTTGCTCAGTCATGTCTGACTCTCTGCGACCCCATGTACTATACAGTCCATGGAATTCTCCAGGCCAGAATACTGGAGTGGGTAGCCATTCCCTTCTCCAGGGGATCTTTCCAACCCAGCGATCAAATCCAGGTCTCCCACATTGCAGGCAGATTCTTTACCAGGTGAGCTACTAGAGAAGCCTATATATACATACATATATACGAATGTATATATTTAATTGGAGGAAAATTGCTCTCCAGTAGTATTGTGTTGGTTTCTGCCATACAACGTGAATCAGCCATAATTGTACATATATCCCCTCCCTCTTGAGCCTGCCTCCCCTCCCCCGACTCCACCCCTCCAGGTCTTCACAGAACACCAGGCTGGGCTCCCTGGGTTATATAGCAACTTCCCACTAGCTATCTATTTTACGCATGAGAGTGTATATATGTCAATGCTACTTTCTCCATTCATTCCACTCTCCTTCCTCCACTGTGTCCACAAGTCAGTTCTTTACAAATGCGTCTCCATTCCTTCCCTGCAAATAGGTTCATCAGTACCGTTTTTCTCAATTTCCTGTACATGCATCAGTATACGATGAACTCGGTATAACCTTGTTTACAGAGTGAAGTGAGCACCTGGTTTTGTTAGTGACCAGAAGAACCATCACATTCTTACTCTTTCACAGGCTTCGTATTTAAATCTTATGCCAGAAGGCTTCTTTAAAGTCACAGTTTTCTTCCTGGAACACTTAATTGGGTTGAATTTTTAAAAGTCTGCATGCTTGTCCTTTTTCCCCAAGACATTTTATTAATTCCCATCTTGAAGGTTGGTTACATTATTTCCCTATTATTTTCTTTGATAAAGTTTCCCCTTCCAGGGTCTCAAGAGTATTTTGGTCTTTTAGGATTAAAATGCAGACATCTGTCTCCTTTCATTGCAATCAATAATCAGCATGCCCCTCCATTTTTCCTGCTATATCTCTTCCAACCCGTTCTTGAACCACCTCCTTTAAAACATACACGCTGGCTCCAGGCCAACACCCTTCTGACTGTTTGTGGGTGTAGCTCAGTGCTAGACGTTTGCCAGTCAACACTGTGGATTTTATGTAATGACCCTGAAGCCCATAGACATTTGTAGGTCAGGTCAGTTGTCCTTATACAGCCATCTGGAGGGGATTGGTTTCAGGACTCCCTCGGATACCAAAAGCCATAGATGCTCAAGTCCCTATATAAAATGGCATAGTTTTTGTTTATAACTTACACACACCCTCTTGTGTGCTTTAAATCATCTTTAGAGTACCTATATATCTAAAATAATGTACATATTATGTAAATAGTTGCCAAGAAGTGGCAAACTCAAGTTTTGCTTTTAGGAAATTTTGGAATTTTTTTCTTTGAATATTTTTGCTCTGAGGTTGATTGAATCCTCAGATGTGAAACCCTCAGAATCAACCGTAATCATTTTGAAAGATCTGGAAGAGAAATGACATTCAAGGAGAAAGCAAAAAGGAACAACAATGTTTCCCAAGATTCCAGTTTGCGCAAAGTAGAAGGGGACAGGGCTTCCCTGGTGGCGCGGTGGTAAAGAATCCACTTGCCAAGGCAGGAGATACAGGAGACGCAGGTTTGATCCTTGGGTCAGGAAGATACCCTGGAGAAGGAAATGGTAACTTGGTCCAGTATTCTTGCCTGAAAAAAATCCCATGGACAGAGAAGCCTGGTGGGCTACAGTCCGTGAGGTTGCAAGGAGTCGGACACGACTGAGCAACAGAGCACAGAAGAGAATAGAGCATGGGATGTATATCCTCATAGATACACTTAAGAATTTGCTTTGGGCGGTTTTAGCCTTCCCTTGCCCTTCAAGATTCATCCCTCGTCTTTTCTAGATCATCCTGGGAGATAAACCCAAACACAGTACCTTAAGCCTCCCTCCTGCGTTCCCTCCCAGCCGTTTAGGTCATCACACTAAATGCTCGGCTGGGCTCCCTGTGTTATTTAGCAACTTGCCACCATCTCTTTTACATATGATGGTGTATATGTGTCAGTGCTGCTTTCTCAATACCTTCCCCACTGTGCCCACAGGTCTGTTCTCTCCTAAGTTCATCGGTACCATTTCTCTAGATTCCACATATATGCATTAAGATACTTGTTTTTCTCTTTCTGACTTGTTGTCCAGTCGCTCAGTCATGTCCGACTCTCTGCGACCCCATGGACTGCAGCATGCCAGGCCTCCCTGTCCTTCAAGTAGGTGATGCCATCCAACCGGTTTTTCTGACTAACTTCACTCAGTATAAGAGGCTCTAAGTTCATCCACCTCACTACAACTGGCTCAAATTTGTTCCTGTTTTGGCTAAGTAATATTTCATTGTATAAATGTACCACAACTTCTTTATCCATTCATCTGTCGATGGACATCTAGGTTGCTTCCATGTCCTGGCTATTGTAAACAGTGCTGCAACGAACATTGCATAACCTACTATTTTTCTGTACTTGTCCCCAGAAACAAACTCTGACTATAAAGTTATAGATCGGGGGTTGAGGGTAGGGTCTACCAATATTGGATACCTGGAAATGGAAATTTAAGGATTTAGCTGAATTTCATATACAGTCAAATAAAATAAATTTCTTAAATTTACTCCTAGTGTTAAAGCAGGGAAAATCCTTCATCCATTTAGATAAAACTATCATATGATGTTTTAATCTGGGCCAAGATCTAATCTGGTCCAAGATCTAATTTGGTCCAGATGGAGCAGAAGCACACGCTAAGGGAAGAAAAAAGACTGTTTAATTTCTATTTCTCTGCTGAAAATAGGAAAATGGAGGGTTTTGTTTTTTTTTAAGCCTTCTAATTAATGCAGGACTAGAACAATGCCTGGTTCATATCAAGCACTTCATTAATTGTTGCTGTGGTTTACTTGCTCAGTCATGTCCAACTCTTTGTGACCCCATAGACTGAAGCCTGCCAGGCTCCTCTGTCCATGGGATTTTCCAGGTGAGAATACTGGAGTGGATTGCTATTTTCTTCTCCAGGGGATCTTCCCAACCCAGGGATCAAATCTTCATTTCCTGCATTGGGAGGCAGATTCTTTACCACTGAGCCACCAGGGAAGCCCACTCCATTAATTAATAGTACATAAAATGTGTTACTTCTGAAGGGACCTCCTCCAGGACAATTCAGTATTTTCAGCCTCATACAGACTGTCTCTTTTCAAGACCTTTATTTTTCCTAGTAGTTCAGTAACCATAGTTTCCGAAACCCAAGCTACTGCTCTGCTAGGTAATTACTCAGTATCCTGAGATACTTGAAATTTCTACTTAGAAAAATGCTAATGATGTGATCTCTGAATCAAAACTCGGGCAACTCAAGGAAACTTATATACCTGAACATCTCACGTTTAGAAAAATAATTATTAACAGTAATACTAGCCAAGACTTACCCTGCCCTGTGTCCTGAGCCCTGTGGGTAAGTGACATGTATGTCTTAACCCATTTAATCCTCACAACACTCTTGCAACCTAACACCATTCTTGTTCCCATTTTGTAGGTGAGAACACTGAGGTGCAGACAAGTGTCCCCAAGTCATGCAGTACATGGATGTGGGAAGCTGGGCAGTTTGACTGCACAAACACAAACCTCCCTGAAACTGCATCAGAATACCATGTCAAATCACCCAATTGCCCTCTCTGTTGTCGAGGAAAATGGGAGGTTGGAGCAGTTTCCTTTTCTCATTTCTGTCTGTTTTGACTACTTTCTGGATGAGTTCTGATTTCTTCTTCTCCTGCTCCCAGTACCTCTGGCCTCCCAGTTTCTGAGACAGCCCCAGAGTTACCACCTTCCACTGCTAAAATGTCAGGGTCTGGACACTGAAGCCTACACCTTGCTGAAGCCAGCTTCTTTTGTAAAGTCACACAAAATTCCATTCTTGGATCTAGTTCTTCTTGGAAATAAGGAAAAAAAAAAATCATAAACCAAGATTTCTCCTAGACTGATGTGATCAAAGAAACCAAATTCAGAATGTTTTTAGAATGTTGTGCTCAGTGACCTGAAGTCCTAGGCGCATAGATTTAGAAAAGATTCCCAGGATAGCCTCCAGCCCAAAGTCACTGCTGGCAGGATACTCCCCTCCCCACTAGCCCGTCCCACCTCAGGTGATGTTTTTCCAGCCTCTGCAGAAGTAAAGTGACACAGAATGGTGGTCTTAGAATATTGTTTTTATCTTGCTGTTTTACTTTTTTGTTGAATATGAGGTATGTTGATACATAGGGAAGACTTTGTGCATCAGTGGAAAACTAGACATTATCTAGATTCTAGAGACATTATCTAGATTCCAGTGACCTGATTCTAGCCTTTTAAGGCCAGGTGGGCTATTTCACAGAGGTGAACATTGTAGATAACTGAAAGAGACAGAAAATAATTCTTATCTGTAAACTTGCAAATGAATGCTGTCCAAAATACAGGGGATATCCTTCTTCCCTGTGATAAAAAAATGTGAAAGGAAGTTTCTTTGGGGTACAGTTCTCGGTTGACAGTTATCTTCTACTGTCTTCTGACTTTCATTGTATTGAGACAATGAGTGTTAATAATTGATTTAGTAATTGTTTCTGCCTTTGATTTAGTCATTGTCAAAAGACATGAATTTTCAACTGTGTGTCTAGAGGCTGTCATGATCTGCTCTGAGCAATACACATCTCCTCACCTAAGTCAACCTGCCACACCTTGGTGAACACTTACAAGACAATAGGGAGGTTTAGATATAGTCTGTGGTTGTGGTAATGGAATAAAGCTAAATGATGCATACTGGAGTCAAAGCTGTTCCCTGGCCCCAGTCAGGACCCAGTGGTCCTTCCCCGATGACACAGCCCCAGCCTGACTCTCTCTGGCAGCGGTGAACGTGCAGGGCCTCTGGGGCCCAGGCCTCCCAGCCGCCTGCCACCTTCCTTTGGATATATTCACTTCTGTTACCTGTATGCCTCTTCCTCAGGCCCTGTGACCCTGCTTATCTGCCAGAAGTGCCTCTTCTGTGACAAGTTTCTCAACTAGAGCAACATATTTCACCTTCGTCAAGGACTAAATACAGGCAGAGAGCAAACCAAAATGCTAGAACCAGAACCATTTTTTTTCCTTCTCAGAAAAGGCTATTCTTTTGCTATTTCTTCCTCCTTGTTTCTGTTATTTGTCTATGAGTTCCGTTTCTGTTGTTGTTTCTGAGTCATTCCGTGTACAAAGCAAAGCATTAAAAATTTTTCTCCATAAGGTGTACTTATCAGTCACAAAATCCTACATCTTTACCAAGCAAACTTATGTTTCAATTCAAAAAAGTAATAACCTTTCTCTTTATTGAGATACCAAATAAAATTTTCTGTTGAAAAAATACTCAATTTTTCTTGTGTGTTTGTTCCTTTGATTAATGAATGTACATTTTGTAAACCTTGCATATTGCCCAAAATGTAAAAACACTGAAATGGTTATATAGAAATAATTGAAAAATTCTAGCTCATTATTCATCCATGCTAATTTATTTCCCAAGAAGTTAAATGCTTTTCTGGAAAATTAATATTTTAACTTGAGGGTGCAAACATCAAAAAACATGACGAGATGACAACTCCTTCGGGTTCCCATTACCCCACAGCAGGGAAAGATTATTATCAGCTTTTTCTAATCTTTCCAGAAAAGTTGTATGTGTATATAAGCCAATGTAGTTATTTTTCTCCTTACTTTCACATGAATGATGAGCTATTGCATTCATTACTATTTTGTCATTTGATTTTTCTTCACTTAACAATAATTTATCATTATTTGCTAAATAGTAATAATATATTTAGAGCCCTTTATCACAATGAAGATATTCCTCCTTTTTTTAATCTAGTTAATATTATTACAGGTGAATATACTGGTGTCCCATAATACACTTCCGAGCCCTTTATCACAATGAAAAGATATTCCTCCTTTTTTAATCTAGTTAATATTATTACAAGTGAATATACTGGTGTCCCATAATACACTTCCCTTCTCCCCTTTTAATGAAGTTTAAATAGCTTCCAATCCTTTGTGCCTTGAAATTTTGCTCTAATGAAATACATTTACACAAGTCAGTTCCCAGGCATGCAAGTATATCAGTAATACATATTTCTATCAGACAAATCTATAGGTGGAAAGATATACACATTTGTAATTTTGAAAATCCTGAATTTTCCTTCCTAGCCATGAAGACAATGTACACTCTCACCAAGAATCTTCAAGACTGCCATTGACCCATTCCCAGAGAACAAATTCTATTATCACACATTTAGATTACTTTCTACTCTGAAAGTGAAGTCGCTCAGTCGTGTTCAACTCTTTGCGATCCCATGGACTGTAGCCTATCAGGCTCCTCCGCCCATGGGATTTTCCAGGCAAGAGTGCTGGAATGGATTGCCATTTTGGAGCTTCACTGTACTTTTGATATGCATTTCTCTTATGAGTTAATTTAAGCATTTTTTTCATATATCTGAGTCATTTATATTTTTCTTTCTCTGAATTCCCTGTTCACATTCTTTGCCCATTTTTTCCTCAGGTTTTTGACTTCTTATCAATTCGTATTGGTTCTATATAAATTAGGAAAAGTAGCTTTGATGAATTGCAGTATTTCTTCCAGATTATCAGCTGTCTTTTGGCTTTGCTTATATTGCTTTACTTTTCATGCCTAAGGTTAGTTTCACTTTTTTATGACTTCCAGATTTTCTGTTACTTTAGAAAGGTTTAAAGTTATAAAGTAAGTTTTACATGTTTTCTTCCGGTAGTTTTGCAGTTTCATTTTTCATATTTGCCTATTGATACATAAATACATTCATTACATATTGATAGTTATTCTAGTCCAGCTTAGTTTTACCTTTGAAAAGAATAATTTCAATATTATTAAATATTCATGTTTCTTCTTGTATGAAATGCTACTTTTTTTGTGTGTGTGTGTAATAAAGTTTTATTAAAGTATAAAGGAGATAGAGAAAGCTTCTGACATAGGCATTAGAAGGGGGCAGAAAGAGTACCCGCTTGCCAGTGTTAGCAATGAAGTTATATACTCTCTAATGAATCTAAACAATGTCTGGAGGTTGTAAAGACCTCACCAGACCTACTCCCATAATTTACATTTTAAGATAACAGAATTAGCCAGAAGGTTTAATCTAGAGATTGTCTTTAAGCAGGATACATTATTGTTATATAATCCTAAGGAATGTGGAGAAAGAAAAAAAGTTTGTCCTTTTTTTCTCCTTGAGAATTCCAGACCCCTCTCTCCTTGGGGACCCCTAGACTCCTTATCAACCTGCCTAGGAAATGACTCTCTCATTCCCCCCTTTTCTTTTAGGAGAATTATGTTGTCTAGGGAAAAGGGGCGTCGTTCTCGTTCCATAACTACTTTTGAGCTGACAAGGGGCGTTGTCCCTAAATTGGTGAGGCAACATATTCTCCTAATCCTCATATTGAGGATATCTTATCCAGGGGCCCCAAATAGTAGTTGGAGGAAGCTACAGCAGTAGCAGGAGTTTGAGCAACCATTTGTAACTTAAAAGCGTTCATGTGTCTTTACTTTCTGTGCTCTGACTTTGTACCTCTTAGATGGACCTGATAACCTATGTGAGCTTACTTCTGCTGACTCCAAATATCCTGAGTCTGCCGTTGGCTCCTCAAGACAATGTCTTCCTGTCCTGGGCTCACTCCTATGCTGAAATGCTATTTTTATAATAAATTTTCATATGAATTAGGCACTAATTCAAACTGTCTCTTCATGCTGATTATGTTACTGTAGTTAAGATTTTAGAGCTAGATTTTATTCTTTGCAAATAATTTAATCTCATTTTCCACTTAAAAAACCATTCTATTGGTTCTTCTTTGTTAATTTCCAAATAAATTTAGAATCACCTATACTAGTTAAAAAAGGTATTTTTTCCCTCTAGGATAGGATTTACCATATAAATTATTTAGGAAGTAATGCCTTTATATGTATTTTTCTTACTAGTCAAGAACAAGGTAGGTGACTCCATATGTTTAGGTATTGTTAAGTAATTTTCAAAAGTGTTTCAGGCATATTCTATATGTCTTACACACTTATTGAATTGTTATTGTAATCTTAGGTATTTTATTTTTATTCTACTATAAATGTGGCCTTTTACTCACATGTATCTTCTAAATGGTTGTTGTATCACAAAAACTCTTGATTTCTATACACTTACTTTCTCTACTACTATTTGTTTTTATTTGAGTCTCTTGGATGCATATCTATAGCCTCTGGAATTGTGATAGTCTTTCCTCCTTCTTTTCAATTTTTGTTTGTTTGTTTTACGGCATGCTGCACAGCTTGTGGGATCTTAGTTCCCAGATCAGGGGTCAAACCTGGGCCCTCGGCAGTGAAAGTGCAGAGACCTAACCACCGGACCCCCAGGGAGTTCCCCTTCTTTCCAATTTTTGACTTTTCGTTATCTGTGTTGACTAACATCTTCACTACAATAACCAAGAAGGACAACAGTGGTCATTCTTTCCTTGCTTTTGATATAATTATGTATTAGCTTTCTCCACTAAGCAAGTATATTGATTTTTGGACTGAATTTTAATTTTTCATCCAGTGACTGAATTTGGAGATTTGGAGAAAAGTCTATTGGAAAGACAAATATTGAATCAGCATTCTTTATTCCCAGTGGCAGATTGTTCAATGGGACTGTTGTTGAAGTTTCAAAGGACATGCAAACTCAAGACATTTTTCAGCACAATTCATCAAAAAATGAGAAAGGCTCTTTTTTTGCACACATTTATTTTATTTAGCACAATTTCTCCCATCTAAAAATTAGATTTTCTTATTTACAAATACTTCTAGAAATCCCTAAAATGTCTATTTAGGTTTTTCTGTTTTAGGCAGACATCACACTGACATGATATTAAAACACCTCTCTGGAGTCAAGATAGTGAGTGATAAGTGACAGTCGCTCAGTTGTGTCTGAATCTTTGTGACCCCATGGACTGCAGCCTACCAGGTTCCTCTGTCCATGGGATTCTCCAGGCAAGAATACTGGAGTGGGTTGCCATTTCCGTCTTCAGGAGTCATGACAGGAGTAAGTTTATTGCCTCTCCTGGGACCACTGGAAATTGGCATGAATGTCATTCTGTGGCCACACAGGAGTGTCTGAAGCTACTCCTGAGGTAGAGGTTCAACAACAAAGCTCAGCAGAGCACAAAGTGAGAAGTCATCTTGAAAAAAATTAAGCGGTGATATTAACAAATAATAGCTTGTGAATAATACTGTGTTCTCAGGAGAGAAAAGGAGGCCTTACAAATGGGACCAAGTCTTACAATTTTCTCAAGGAACTGTATGTTTTAAAGAAATATATTTAATGGAAGAAGGACAATGGTTCATGTGACAAAAAGTGTCCATTGTGTTGCCTATTTTGGTAAAATAAAACAAATATCTAATAAAGGAACAAGGTCACTTCAGTTAGTATTTTTGTTCACAGCGGGGGAACATCAACTTAAGGATGACTGGGTTTTTTTCACGGTTTGTTTCCACACCATGTGCGTATCCTTGTAAGCAATCAAAACCAGAATTTTCCAGTCATGGCTATTCATTGGAGTTCCCCGACATGGGTTGTTGAATTGAGATGATAGCCCTGGTCAGCTGCATCCAGGTCAGTTGGGCACAGCTAGTCCAAAGCTGACCTTCCCTGGTTTTGAAAATGTTCGTTGGAATCTAGACCTGTGAAGGGTGTTAAGATACGACACTCAGTATATATGTGAGTGTGACCTGCAGCAGAATCCTTGCTCAGAGGCTGCAGCGTTTGACAGAGGTTAGAGCTTTGCTCATTAGACGTTCTTTGGTTCCTCTGGGTGTGGCCTATATTGGTTCTGACTTGTAACAGCAGAGTTCTGTACTCTCTTTCGGCATGCGGCTGAGTAGATAATGTATATGCTTCTCATTAGGAAAATGCCAGCAATGGCTGCAAAGTAACTTCCATAAACTAAAAACTAGAGAAAAACAAATAGAGTGAATTAGACACACATGAAATATGACTGTCCTTAATAATACACAGCGATGCTTGTGTATTTACTTGATTTACTTGGATTATGGGGTTACTGAGACTTAGGGTCTTAATACAGATCTTTTAGATTTGCATAAAACTTCCTTCTCCCCTTTTAGAAGAACCAGGTGTGAAAGGATAAGCTATGCAGTAACTAAGAGTGTGGGCTCTACAGTCAAGATTGCTTGGGTTAAATTCTAGCAGATACCACTAATGGTAAAAAACAAAAACACTAAATCCCACTGATGTATGTGTCCATTTTTGGAGAACAGTGCATATGTAGTGTCTCCAGGAATGGATTATAAACACAGGTTATTTTTCACCTGCCTTATCCCCTTTATTTCGGAACCATATGTAAAACATGATGCTGGTGTAATTTTAAGTCTCTCAGTGCTAAAGGGAAAAGGGAAGTAGACTCGGTAAGCATGTGCTCCTCCCCAGTGGCATCTTAGTAAACCTGGGCCCTAGACCACGGGAGGAGGAGGAGGCATAAGGGGGACACAATGGTAAGCGCCACTTGATGGGGCTTTAGGAGCCAAAGCGAATGCTAACCTATAATGATTACTGCTCAAACTCTGCTTGACTTTACAGGTGGTAATTAAAGGAATGGCTTATTTTAAAATTTGCCTAGCCAAGGAATTCAAGACATTAAATACTGGCAGTGGTTAGGCTGAACAAAGCCCTTTCATTCTACGTTCCCCCAATTACATGAATAGGTAAGTGGAAGTATTGCAACATACCTGAATGCTGATTGGAAGCCCCAGTCCTCCCTGATCTACTACGATTACAGTTATAATAGTCTGAATCACCAGGGCAATGAAGGTGTTGATTCCAAACACCAGGGCATAGCGTTCCACACTCAGATTAACAGCGATCTGAAACCTGTCATTCAACACATAATAACTTTTAAAACATGAACATACATGGGATTCTTATCTTTAAAAGACAGAGACTGAAGAGAAAGTGTCTCACTACCAGCACTTTTGGTCTAAATCTCCTCCAGTATAGACAAACAGGCAGAGCAGAGAAAAAACATATACATACTTAAAGGCTGAATTAAAATGTAGTTAAGGGAAATACGGCAAAATTGCTCCTATCCAATTTAATACTTTCGGAAATTAAACCTAAATGTTCTAGTTCTCATAACTTGAGAATATGGCAGGCTATCTGATATTAGATACTGTTTCACAGTGTACTTTTTATGAAAATCAGCAATATCCAACCTAAGGAATTTTTTGGACAGCTATTCATTTTATTGTTGACTCTATCGGCAGTTTTAAAGTTTTGTAGGTGAACTGTTCTTTGGAAGATCCAAACCATGACTGGTGGTATAAGTGAGTGAATCTATAACTAACTTCTTTTTTTTTTTTTTTAAATAATTATATAAATTTTGAAGTCTTATTACAAAACACTTTTGAAAGGCTGGCAAATATATGATATTTGCAGTTCTTCCTTGGAATGAAGGTAAAAGGCTTTGGGTTCTGAATAGTCCTGAAATGAAAAGAAATAATGTCATTCTACCTTAACAAAATACATTAAAAAAACCTCAAGACACATGAGTTTGATACATTAACCTGATTCCGTTCAGTGGAAAAAAAAAAAAGAGCATGCCACAAATTTCATCTCTTTCCTATGTTTCATGATCTTTTCTCAGGGTCTTTATATTTCTGTGTTTTGTCAATTACTTATCAAGCATTTTTCACAGATTAAAACCTAAAATTTCATACTACTTCTTTCATGTGTTTGAAATTCAAATGTTTCTTATCTCTTTCAGTGAAACCAAATCATATTTCCTACACTCAACTTTCTCTGCACTTAAATATGGAACCAAATTCTTTTAATCATTAAAAAAAATCACTGGGATTTATAGTTTCCCGTGATTTTTGCATTTACTTTTTTTTCAGTAGCCAACTTGTTATGACGGGCTGAGAATATTTTGTTTCATACAAAAGTATATGCCTGGAATTGCTTTAGCAACCAAGCGAAATTAGAGACGAAATCTCAACTTAATCACAAATCAAATTCCATCATACTATGCAAACCGGAAAATTGCTTGAAATAAAAATTATAAATGACACTGTAACATGCCTTTGGTTTATGAACTTACAAAACATTTTTCCTTGCTGACTAATATCAGCAATATTCAATGGATAAACAATTGAATGAAAAGATGGCTTAACTGTGCCTAATTTAATATGAAGTAGTCAACATTTACTATTGCATTGATTAAAATCCTTCCAAAGTTCTCAATGGAATTACAGGAAAACAGAAAAGAGAACATGGTATTGTTTCAGGAGTGAGAAGAAATGCTAAGTAATACTTACACTGCTATGGTGATAAGGAGCATGTAGACAGTCTTGAATATCAAATAGCCAGCGTAGCACGCCCATATGTTGGTCGTGTAATGCATGAGAAACAGAGAGCCTGCATTGACAACTGAGAAGATGGCCAGAGCCAACTCTCCCAGAAGATCCCAGTTGACTTTCACGTAACCCACCGCAAAGGCAGCCAGGGCCCCTACAGAAGAAACATTAAGGAAGATCCAACACATCCAGTGAAATGTTAACATGCTGTCTTAAGAATTCAGGTTTCAGGCAATTCTGAAAGAGGAATATATTACTTACACAATTTGTGAAAATAATGTGACCCGCCTAAATGGGGATTTATCCACTTCTCAAGCATGTTTTCCCTTGGCTACTCTTTAATTTCTATTCTTTCAAACATTTAGTTGTCACATTTTAAATTAGCATCAACTATATGCCAAACACTGTTCTATGCATCAGAAAGGTTCCAGAGGGACCAGAAAGGTTCCTAATCATCAGAGTGGGGAAAAAAGATACATAAACTCAGTTGCTTAATATAACAAGCTCAGGGCAGGGATAGATAAAGATGAAACAATTGTTCTGGCAGTACACTTAGCCTGTTCATATATGCCTTTCTTTGTTGTTTTTCTCAGCAATATGTTACAGATATATTGCACTGGGTAGTAAGTTTTAGTCATTAGTACTAATCTTCATCTTTCTTCTAATCTCCATCCCAGTGTCTTCAAGATTTGGCTTAATCTACTTCAGGTTTGAGGTGAACAAGTTACAGAATTTAAGAGATTGAGTAATTGACAGAAATTAGGGTTAGTAATTATAGTTCTCTTTAAGGAAGTGAGAGGTATTTATGTTTTGAATTACTGAGATTTGACTAACTTTTCCATACGTGATGTAGGCAAGAACCATTACTACAAAAGAAATAAAATTACTTTTCTTCTCAGAACTTGAAATGTGGAATAAATAATTTCAGTGAACCAATTCCAAGACTGCCCTGGTTTCTAGGAGTTTAAATGTAAGTCTTCTTAAAAGGGAAACAATAGTAAAATGGATGCCACATGAAGTTTCTGAAATTTTTTTGTAAAGGAGGGTGTGGAAATCTCCTACTTCCTAGAAAATATCTTCAAAGTCTTAGCTGAATTTAAGTTTCTGTTAACCAGGATATAAATATTTATTGCAGAGTGAACTTCAAAGGCAGACTTCTCTCTGATATTAGAATCTTGACTCTCAAATACCTTCCACTTCTGATTTCAATCTCGTAAGAAAGCTAATTTTGGAAATGTGTGGTGTAGAACCTGGAATTGCTTAAAGACCGGGACTAGCTAAATCAAATTCTTTATTAACAAAAACCCTTCCAGTGAAAATTTGGAAGTCTTACTATTTCAGTTCATTTTCTAAGATAACAGAACACCTTGTTTATATATTAATACACAATGTCCATTTTCTTTTTGATATTAAAAACAATCCTGAAAGAAAAGAGGGCACTATTAACACTTTTCTTGATGAGGAAACGGAATTTTAGGAATCTGGTTAGAATGTAATCACTTGGTGTTGAATCCTGAACTCTTGAGTTTCCTGTAACACATTAAACAGAAATGTCATGTCTTTTTCCCCCATTGCCTTCTATTTCTGAAAATGGTTAATATGCCTTCTGAACAGACTTAATTTACCACTGTGGAGAATTCAGCAACTGGAGAAATGAATTTAGTTTGCAGGGGTGGAGGGGGTAGGGATTGGGCAAGAAAGGAAGATAGATCAATGTTTACTTACCTCCAAAGGTTGCAATAGCTTCTACTGCTCCATTATATACTGAACTCTGGGACGGTGCTTTGTAATCCCACAGGACTTGAACATAGTTCAAAACCTGGTTATAACCTGCTGTGGAAAAAGCCCACCATAGGGACCAGTAAAAAAGATGTTTTGAGGAGTAACACTGCTTCAAATCTTGTAACCACTGCACAAAAACTCTCAGAGCTACATTTCCTGGCTTTGGGTTGGTCACCTGGCCATCATCTGGGTTCCCTGAATCAGTGAACACTACTTTTCCCACTGGTTTGTGATTCTTTTGAGGTTCCTCTGAGACAGCGTCCGTTCCTGGTGGCTTTGGAAGGGCTTCTTGGCTGGGTTTTGCATGAAAAAACATGCTCTTCTTAGGCATGGGTAGGAAAAGTGAGAAGAGGAAGGCCACGGAGACAGAGGCCAAGGATATGACGTTGAGGTAAAAGTAGGACAGGCCGGCCAGGGATACCAAGAGCTGGGCCAGCACGGAGGCCGCCGTGTAGGCCACCAGCGTGACACTCCTGCAGTAGCCGCTCACCTTCTGGTAGTGCTCCGGGCTGACCACGCTGTAAATGTAGGCATAGTATGCCACCTCAGTGGCGGTGACCATCCCATAGAAGAATTCCAGCACTTGCATGGTCCTGACTCCTTGGCCAAACAAGAGCAGCAGCCAGCAAATGATGAAGCTAATGCCCTGGAGGATGATGACTGGCTTGTAGCGGACATAATCCGTGAGGACAAAGACTGGAAGCAGTAGTGCCAGGTAAGAGTAGGTCCACACGGGGAAGATCTCATTTGTGAGCTGCAGAGGTGGAAAATGGATTCTGTGACCACGAAGCACTGGGAAGTGAGGAGGGTTACCTTTCTCAGACTTGTGTATTACTAAAGTGTTGATCCATGTGGCTTGCCCAATATAAAACTTTGTATCTAATCAGATAGGGTGCTGTGCTTAGTTGCTCAGTTGTGTCTGACTCTTTGTGACCCCCATGGACTGTAGCCCGCCAGGTTCCTCTGTCTGTGGGGAGTTTCCAGACAAGAATACTGGAGAAGGGTCCCACACCCTCCTTCAGGAGATCTTCCCAATCCAGGGATTGAACCCAGGTCTCCTGCATTGCAGGCAGATTCTTTACCATCTGAGCCAGCAGGGAAGCCCTGATTAGATAGGGTATCTTCATATGACGAGAAAACAGAATAGAAAACTGATTTTCAAGGAAACCCTAGGAAAGGAGAACTCCCCCACCCCCTCAAAAACCCACTTTATACATCTACATGCATTTCAATACAAGAATACATCAGCTTCCCGTGCAATCGGAAATTTGTGGGTTAGTTGCCAAGTCATGTCCGACTCTTTCAAGACCCTATGGACTGTAGTCTGCCAGGCTCTTCTTATCCATGGGATTTCTGAGGCAAGAATAGTGGAATGGGTTGCCATGTCCTTCTCCAGGGGATCTTCCTGACCCAGGGATCGAATCTGCATCTTCTGTGCTGGCAAGTAGTTTCTTTTCCACTGAGCCACCAGGGAAGCCCAATGTGAACTATACTAACTGTATACACACTAGAGTCCAGGCATACCTCATTTTATTGTGTTTTGCAGATACTGTGCTTTTTACTTTTTGTTCTTTTTATTCATTTATTTTTTACAAATTAAAGGTTTGTGGCAACCTGCATTGGGCAAGACTATTGGTGCCATTTTTCCAGCAGCATTTGCTCATTTTATTTAGTTTAGTTTGGTCATATTTTGGTAGTTCTTGCAATATTTAAAGCTTTTCCATTGTTATTATGTTTGTTATGGAATCTATGATCAGTGATCTTTGATGTTACTATTATAATTGTTTTGGCATTTTTTTAGCAATAAAATATTTTTCAATTAAGGTATATACTATTTTTTGGCATAATGCTATTGCATATTTAATAGTCTTTGAGCGAAAGTCATGCTCAGCTGAGACTATTACTTGCTCAGTCATGTCCAACTCTGCAACCCCATGGTCTGTAGCCCACCAGGTTCTTCTGTCCATGGAATTATCCAGTAAGAATACTAGAGTGGGTAATCATTCCCTTCTCCAGGGGATCTTCCTGACCCAGGGATCGGACCCAGGGATCGAACCCAGGTCTCCTGAATTGCAGGGGGATTCTCCACTGTCTGAGCCACCAGGGATTAGTATGGTATAAACGTAACTGTTTTATGCACTTGGAAATAAAAAAAATTCATGTGACTCACTTTATTGCATTGTTTGCTTTACTGTGTCTGTAACCAAGTAATGTCTCTGAGATATGCCTGCAAACTAGTTAAAAATTGTTCAACAGACTTGTGGGCTTTTCAGGCTATTAAAAAAAATACTATCCTTGTCTTGCCTGAAGATTAACAACACTTCATAAAGCAGCTACAGCGTTAGAAGAATTCAGCAACCTTTATCTTTGTGTTGATTCACTATCATGGCAAAAAAATAGCCCGTGCAAGTCTGAATGAACACACACAGGAAGACAGCAAAGAGTAAATCACCCAGCAGAATTACGATGTGGGAACAGTAATGCATTTTGTCTCCTTCCTGGACAAATTGTATGGGCTTCCAACCCCGTTTCTCTTCAGTTCTGTTGATTTATCTGTTTACTCAATTCTCGGTCTCAGCATAATATGAGTTATCTCGTGGATTTAGTCAGAAATGCAGGGGACCTCACTGTTCATTCATGGAAAGCACTGAGGAAGTTGTTGGTCTTTGGGGCATGGTGGGTACAGGTGTAGGTCAGCCACAGCAGCCTCTCTTCTGTGCCCCTCTGCTTCCTCCAGCAACCTCAATGGGTTCCCGTGTCAGTGACAAGAGGGGAAGTTCAGTGATTTGAAAGGCTAGTGGGACTGGGCTGCACCTTTGCAGTCTAGCTAGTCCACAGCAGCTCCCTGGTGGCTCATACAGTAAAGAATCTGCCTGCAATGTGGGAGACCTGGGTCAGCAAGATTCCCTGGAGAAGGGCATGGCAACCTACTCCAGTACTCTTGCCAGAGAATTCCACGGACAGAGGAGCCTGGCAGGCTACAGTCCATTGGACTGCAAAGAGTCGGCCATGACTGAGCGACTAACACTTTTTCACTGGTCCATAATGGTTGCAGAAGTAGAGGCTTGGCGTTCGCTGGCCGATTCTGGACCTCTGTCTGTGGTCTGCTTTGTCTTAACAGTCACGTTCCTGTCTCGGAAACTCTGAAACAGACCTGCCCCTAAGTGATTTACAGTGCAGCAGAATAAACTTGCCCTTCTGTCCTTATTGCCTCATCACCAAATAAAACAGCATCAATGACCCTTTCAAGTGAAGCCTCACAATCTGCAGTGTCTTCTTAGCTAGGACTGGAGACTACAGAACTAGCCTAGGGTAATTCTTCAACTGGGTCAGGGCACTTCCTTGTTATAAAAAAAAAAAAAAGCGGCGGACCTTTTGAATTAGAGAATTGGGACTTCCAGGGAAGATAAAGCTGGGAGATAAACTGTTAATGTCTCATCTGCTGATAAACAGTTTTTCAAAATTAAGTGTCATAAGGAAAGGCTTCACTGGTGGCTCAGATAGTGAAGAATCTGCCTGCAATGCAGGAGACCTGGGTTCAATCCCTGGGTAGGGAAGATCCCCTGGAGAAGGGAATGGCAACCTACTCCAGTATTCTTGCTTGGAGAATTCCATGGACAGAGAAGCTGGGTGGGCTACAGTCCATGGGGTGGCAAAGAGTTGGACACGACTGAGTAACTAACACTCTCAACACTTTCAAAGAAATGCTACAATTAAAAAAAATATATTCTGCTTATACCCCAGCAAATTAAAAGTTTATTAGGACTAGATCCCGTGCCTGGCAGTGATTGTATTTTAGGATAAGTGTAACAGAATCAATGAGACTTGACATGTTCCCATGCATTAAGTCTAATGTTAGAACTCTGTAAAAGTGAAAATATTTATTATACATGTGATGTGTTTAGGTTTCCCATCTTTGCAAGTGTGAGGAGCGAAGAGTGGTTTGAACAGTTCTATAAAATAACAAATACCATGAAAATGGGATTCACTGAGGTCAGTATATTAATCTTATTTCCAGTTGAATGACACCCTGACTCTATGTCCTTGTGTAAGTCCTGTAAGATTAAACAACATTAAGGTTCGTATGGATATTAACTCACCTCTGCACTGGTCAGGTTTTTATCTGGTCCAGATAAATACACCATAAGAAAGGGTTCTGAGGGTCTCATCATGGAGAAAAATCCAAACAGGCAGAGGATCACAGTGGGATAAATCCAAGACTGGCTCTCTGAAGTCTGGAAACAACTCATGGCTGATCAAGTGAAAACAAAACCAAAATGAACTGAGGTTTATTCTTTCTGGCATTCTGGTTATCATGAAGAGCTGATTTCTAAATGTTTTATGAGAGGACAAAGTTTCCTCTATCTCAAGCTGACCTGAAAAGGTGAGTGATTAACTGCTTTCAAATATTTCTTATGGAAGCCAATCAACCCTACTTTATCAACAAACTTCTTACTCATTATTGCTGGGAGTAGAGGCCCACTTCATAGTGCTCTCCATCATAATCCTGGTAATAAGTAGCTACTAATAAAGGGTAAGGGCACGGCAACCCACTCCAGTATTCTTGCCTGGAGAATCCATGGACAGAGGAGCCTGGCGGGCTACAGTCCATGGGGTTAGAAAGAGTCAGACACAACTGAAGTGACTTAGCATGCAATAAAGGGTAAGGGCTTCCCCAGAGGCTCAGTGGTAAAGAATACTTATGTAATGCAAGAGGTGTGGGTTTGATCCCTGGGTCAGGAAGCTCTCCTGAAGGAGGGCATAGTAACCCACACCAGTATTCTTGCTGAGAGAATCCCACGGGCAGAGACACCTGGCAGGCTGCGGTCCATGAGGTCCCAAAGAGTTGGACATGACTGAAGCGAATGAACACGCACACAATAAATGGTAAATAATGGGCCAATGGACATGTGAAAGTAACTAAAACATCAGCTAGTGAATCTCTGGTGTACAGGCATACCCCAGAGATACTGCGAGTCTTTCAGACCATCACAGCAAAGCAAATATTACAATAAAGTGAGTCACACACTTTTTGGTTTCCCATTGCATATAAGATTGTGTTTACATTGCACCGTAGTCTATTATCTCTGCAAGACCATTATGTCTAACAAAGCACTGTGCATAACTTCATTAAAAAATACTTCATTGCCAAAAAATGCTAACCACCATTAGAGCCTTCTGTGAATCGTAATAATCTTTCTGCCACACTACCATCCAAGATCACTAGTCACAGGTCACCATGAAAAACATTATAAAAATGAAAAAGTCTGAAATATTGTGAGAATTACCAAAAGGTGACACAGAGACAGCTCAGTTCAGTTCAGTTGCTCAGTCGCGTCCGACTCTTTGTGATCCCATGAACTGCAGGATGCCAGGCCTCTCTGTCCATCACCAACTCCCAGAGTCTACCCAAACCCATGTCCATTGAATCAGTGATGCCATCCAACCATCTCATCCTCTGTCGTCCCCTTCTCTTTCTGCCCTCAAGCTTTCCCAGCATCCAGGTCTTTTCCAATGAGTCAGTTCTTCACATCAAGTGGCCAAAGCATTGGAGTTTCAGCTTCAATATCAGTCCTTCCAATGAACACCCAGGACTGATGTCTTTTAGGATGGACTGGTTGTATCTGCTTGCAGTCCAAGGGATTCTTAAGAGTCTTCTCTAACACCACAGTTCTAAAGCATCAATTCTTCGGCACTGAGCTTTCTTTATAGTCCAACTCTCACATCCATACATGACTACTGGAAAAACCATAGCCTTGACTAGATGGACCTTTGTTGACAAAGTAATGTCTCTGCTTTTTAATATGCTGTCTAGGTTGGTCATAACTTTCCTTCCAAGGAGTAAGCATCTTTTAATTTCATGGCTGCAGTCACCATCTTTGGTGATTTTGGAGCCCCCAAAAATAAAATCTGACCCTGTTTCCACTGTTTCCCCATCTATTTCCCATGAAGTGATGGGACCAGATGCCATAATCTTAGTTCTCTGAATGTTGAGCTTTAAGCCAACTTTTCACTCTCCTCTTTGACTTTCATCAAGAGGCTCTTTAGTTCTTCTTCACTTTCTGCCATAAGGGTGGTGTCATTGGCATATCTGAGGTTATTGATATTTCTCCCGGCAATCTTGATTCCAGCTTGTGCTTCCTCCAGCTCAGTGTTTCTCATGATGTACTCTGCACATAAGTTAAATAAGCAGGGTGATAATATATAGCCTTGACATACTCCTTTTCCTATTTGGAACCAGTCTGTTGTTCCATGTCCAGTTCTAACTGTTGCTTCCTGACCTGCATACAGGTTTCTCAAGAGGCAGATCAGATGGTCTGGTATGCCCATCTCCTTCAGAATTTTCCACAGTTTATTGTGATCCACACAGTCAAAGGCTTTGGCATAGTCAATAAAGCAGAAATAGATGTTTTTCTGGAACTCTTTTGCTTTTCTGATGATCCAGAGAATGTTGGCAATTTGATCTCTGGTTCCTCTGCCTTTTCTAAAACCAGCTTGAACATGTGGAAGTTCACGGTTCACATATTGCTGAAGCCTGGCTTGGAGAATTTTGAGCATTTCTTTACTAGCGTGTGAGATGAGTGCAACTGTGGGGTAGTTTGGACACAGAGACAGGAAGCGAGCAAATGATGTTGGGGAAAATGGTGTGGATAGACTTGCTCAAGGCAGGGTTGCCACAAATCTTCCATTTGTAAAAATGCATAATCTTCAAAGCGTAATTAAGTGCAATAAAAGGAAGTCAGTCTGTGCAAGACCTTCTAGGAGGTCAAACCTAGAACAGAGATTGACTTGGTCAAAGTTTCTATAATCTGCCTAGTACACTTTGCACAGAAACTTCTGACTCTGAAATCTTACTTAATATGCTGAAGGTATTTATTTACACAATTTCTCTCCATCAGACTCTTTCCTTGCTTAGTATTGTGCTTGACACAAAACAGACATCCACATTATTTTTATGTGTCTATGATCTGGGAATTAGTAATTCTTTGGTTAAAAAATTGAGCTGGTAAAGCTCTGACTTGCCATCCTTTTCTTATTTCCCTTCTTTTCCATCTTGGTGTAACTCTGTGTTGTGAAAAGAATGCAGCATGTCTCAGACTGTTCTTCCACTTTTTTTTATGATGGGCCCCATCTCATCTCTAAGTCTGCAGTTTCACACCACTCAAGGGGGCAGGTAGCTTACTGATCATTCATACAAGTTCATACTTCTTTTGCCAGCTCACCAATAACATTGCTTGAAATTCAAATTTCAGACAAAAACTCCGGTGAAGGATCTCATCTGCCAATGCTCAGAAAAACAAGAACAAAGCCTTTATTTTACGGCAGCCACATTTGAGAACATCTTGCTTTTTCATGTGGATTACAATGAGCTCGTGCCTTCATAATTTTGCATCAAATTTTCCCCTGTAAAGGGGACATGTGTTTTGGTGGTCTTGGACATGGTTAAGTTCTCCAACATAATTCACAGGAAAGATACTAACCTGCTGTGAGCCTGAAGTGTTTCCTCTGCACTCACCCTCTCTCTGTCTGCCTGCCACTGGGGCACTCTAGGACTTTGGCTGCTAATGTCTGGCTGTTCTACCCCCACAGTCCTTACTCCTCACATCCCTCCTTCCTCCCACCCCTCGCCCCCTTTTCCAGGTCATCTTGTCAAGCACTTGCCTCATTGCATAGCCCTTCCCTATTCTGGCCAGTTACTATGCCTGTGAACTTGATTAGCATCAGAATAACTGGGGGTTTGGTGAAAATATGACTTCCTGGACTCCAGCCCTTAAGTGTGTGTGATTCATTCAGTAAGTCTAGTGAGGCCCATGAACCTACATTTATAGGTGCTGAGTGATGCTGATGCCAGAGCCCCAAGGACCCCTGGTTCCTTATCCATGCACTGGGCCGAGCTGCTCCATGCCACAGGGTTGGGAAGGAAGTGGGTAGAAATCAACTAGGGAGAGTTCCCAAACCTACACATAGACCTATTACCCTGAAGTTCTTTGCTGGTCCTCTAAGCCCTGGAATGTAAGAGATAGGTGGAAGACAGTCTGATGTTTCAGATAAGACTCCCAAACCCTGCCCCACCCACTAATCCCTTGATCAGATCATATCTTTGTTAGACATAATGGTCTTGCAGAGATAATAGACTACAGTGCAATGTAAACACAATTTTATATGCAATGGGAAACCAAAAAGTGTGTGACTCACTTTATTGTAATATTTGCTTTGCTGTGGTGGTCTGAAAGATTTGCAGTATCTCTGGGGTATGCCTGTACACCAGAGACTCACTAGCTGATGTTTTACTTACTTTCACATGTCCATTGGCCCATTGTTTACCATTTATTGTGTGCGTGTTCATTCGCTTCAGTCGTGTCGGACTCTTTGCGACCCCATGAATCGCAGCACGCCAGGCCTCCCTGTCCATCACCAACTCCTGGAGTTCACTCAGACTCACGTCCATCAAGTCAGTGATGCCATCCAGCCATCTCATCCTCTGTCGTCCCCTTCTCCTCTTGCCCCCAATCCCTCCCAGCAGCAGAGTCTTTTCCAATGAGTCAACTCTTCACATGAGGTGGCCAAAGTACTAGAGTTTCAGCTTTAGCATCATTCCTTCCAAAGAAATCCAGGGCTGATCTCCTTCAGAATGGACTGCTTGGATCTCTTTGCAGTCCAAGGGACTCTCAAGAGTCTTCTCCAACACCACAGTTCAAAAGCATCAATTCTTCGGTGCTCAGCCTTCTTCACAGTCCAACTCTCACATCCATACATGACCACAGGAAAAACCATAGCCTGGACTAGATGAACCTTTATTGGCAAAGTAATGTCTCTGCTTTTTAATATGCTATCTAGGTTGGTCATAACGTTCCTTCCAAGGAGTAAGCGTCTTTTAACTTCATGGCTGTAGTCACCATCTGCAGTGATTTTGGAGCCCAGAAAAATAAAGTCTGACACTGTTTCCACTGTTTCCCCATCTATTTCCCATGAAGTGGTGGGACCAGATGCCATGATCTTCGTTTTCTGAATGTTGAGCTTTAAGCCAACTTTTTCACTCTCGACTTTCACCTTCATCAAGAGGCTTTTTAGTTCCTCTTCACTTTCTGCCATAAGGGTGGTGTCATCTGCATATCTGAGGTTATTGATATTTCTCCCGGCAACCTTGATTCCAGTTTGTGTTTCTTCCAGTCCAGCGTTTCTCATGATGTACTCTGCATATAAGTTAAATAAGCAGGGTGACAATACACAGTCTTGATGTACTCCTTTTCCTATTTGGAACCAGTCTGTTGTTCCATGTCCAGTTCTAACTGTTGCTTCCTGACCTGCATACAAATTTCTCAAGAGGCAGACCAGGTGGTCTGGTATTCCCATTTCTTTCAGAATTTTCCACAGTTTATTGTGATCCACACAGTCAAAGGCTTTGGCATAGTCAATAAAGCAGAAATAGATGTTTTTCTGGAACTCTCTTGCTTTTTCCATGATCCAGCAGATGTTGGCAATTTGATCTCTGGTTCCTCTGCCTTTTCTAAAACCAGCGTGAACATCAGGAAGTTCACGGTTCACATATTGCTGAAGCCTGGCTTGGAGAATTTTAAGCATTACTTTACTAGCATGTGAGATGAGTGCAATTGTGTGGTAGTTTGAGCATTCTTTGGCATTGCCTTTCTTTGGGATTGGAATCAAAACTGACCTTTTCCAGTCCTGTGGCCACTGCTGAGTTTCCCAAATTTGCTGGCATATTGAGTGCAGCACTTTCACAGCATCATCCTTCAGGATTTGGAATAGCTCAACTGGAATTCTATCACCTCCACTAGCTTTGTTCATAATGATGCTTTCTAAGGCCCACTTGACTTCACATTCCAGGATGTCTGGCTCTAGGTCAGTGACCACACCATCGTGATTATCTGGGTCGTGAAGATCTTTTTTGTACAGTTCTTCTGTGTATTCTTGCCATCTCTTCTTAATATCTTCTGCTTCTGTTAGGTCCATACCATTTCTGTCCTTTATCGAGCCCATCTTTGCATGAAATGTTCCTTTGGTACCTCTGATTTTCTGGAAGAGATCTCTAGTCTTTCCCATTCTGTTGTTTTCCTCTATTTCTTTGCATTGATCGCTGAAGAAGGCTTTCTTATCTCTTCTTGCTATTCTTCGGAACTCTGCATTCAGATGTTTATATCTTTCCTTATCTCCTTTGCTTTTCGCTTCTCTTCTTTTCACAGCTATTTGTAAGGCCTCCCCAGACAGCCATTTTGCTTTTTTTGCATTTCTTTTCCATGGGGATGGTCTTGATCCCTGTCTCCTGAACAATGTCAGAAACCTCATTCCATAGCTCATCAGGCACTCTATCTATCAGATCTAGGCCCTTAAATCTATTTCTCACTTCCACTGTATAATCGTAAGGGATTTGATTTAGGTCATACCTGAATGGTCTAGTGGTTTTCCCTACTTTCTTCAATTTAAGTCTGAATTTGACAATAAGGAGTTCATGGTGAGCCACAGTCAGCTCCTGGTCTTGTTTTTGCTGACTGTATAGAGCTTCTCCATCTTTGGCTGCAAAGAATATAATCAATCTGATTTCAGTGTTGACCACCTGGTGATGTCCATGTATAGAGTCTTCTCTTGTGTTGTTGGAACAAGGTGTTTGCTATGACCAGTGCATTTTCTTGGCAAAACTCTATTAGTCTTTGCCCTGCTTCATTCTGTATTCCAAAGCCAAATTTGGACCAACCCCACGCCGTGGCTACATGGGCACAGGAGGGCCTAGAGGAGCCATCCCACGTTGAAGGTCAGGAAGGGCAGTGGTGAGGAGATACCCCTCATCTAAGGTAAGGAGCATTGGCTGCGCTTTGCTGGAGCAGCCCTGAAGCGATACCCCACGCCCAAGGTAAGAGAAAACCAAGTAAGATGGTAGGTGTTGCAAGAGGGCATCAGAGGGCAAACACACTGAAACCATACTCACAGAAAACTAGTCAATCTAATCACACTAGGACCACAGCCTTGTCTAACTCAATGAAACTAAGCCATGCCCATGGGGCAACCCAAGACGGGCGGGTCATGGTGGAGAGATCTGACAGAATGTGGTCCACTGGAGAAGGGAATGGCAAACCACTTCAGTATTCTTGCCTTGAGAACCCCATGAACAGTATGAAAAGGCAAAATGATAGGATACTGAAAGAGAAACTCCCCAGGTCAGTAGGTGCCCAATATGCTACTGGAGATCAGTGGAGAAATAACTCCAGAAAGAATGAAGGGATGGAGCCAAAGCAAAAAGAATACCCAGCTGTGGATGTGACTGGTGATAGAAGCAAGGTCCGATGCTGTAAAGAGCAATATTGCATAGGAACCTGGAATGTCAGGCCCATGAATCAAGGCAAATTGGAAGTGGTCAAACAAGAGATGGCAAGAGTGAATGTCGACATTCTAGGAATCAGCGAACTCAAATGGACTGGAATGGGTGAATTTAACTCAGATGACCATTATATCTACTACTGCGGGCAGGAATCCCTCAGAAGAAATGGAGTGGCCATCATGGTCAACAAAAGAGTTCGAAATGCAGTACTTGGATGCAATCTCAAAAACGAAAGAATGATCTCTGTTTGTTTCCAAGGCAAACCATTCAATATCACAGTAATCCAAGTCTATGCCCCAACCAGTAATGCTGAAGAAGCTGAAGTTGAATGGTTCTATGAAGACCTACGAGAATTGATGCTTTCGAATTGTGGTGCTGAAGAAGACTCTTGAGAGGCCCTTGGACTGCAAGGAGATCAAACCAGTCAATCCTAAAGGAAATCAACCCTGAATATTCACTGGAAGGACTCATGCTGAAGCTGAAGCTACAATACTTTGGCCACCTGATGCAGAGAGCCAACTCACTGGAAAAGACTTTGATGCTGGGAAAGATTGAAGGCAAAGGAGAAGAGGGCAGCAGAGGATGAGATTTTTAGATAGCATCACCAATTCACTGGACACGAATTTGAGCAAACTCCAGGAGATAGTGAAGGACAGGAAAGCCTGGCATGCTGCCATCCATGGGGTTGCAGAGTCAGACATAACTTAGTGACTGAACAACAACTGGCTCCTTTAGTTGCCACAGCTATTAATATATATATATATATATATATATATATATATATATATATATATACCCACATATTTTATTATACGTTATATATTTTAATGTATATAT
The DNA here is from genome assembly GCF_029378745.1 of Bos indicus. Classification (NCBI taxonomy): domain Eukaryota; kingdom Metazoa; phylum Chordata; class Mammalia; order Artiodactyla; family Bovidae; genus Bos; species Bos indicus. The sequence goes on from NC_091761.1 coordinate 115,796,718, forward strand.
TTAAATAACAATGTAAACATATTATATATTTTATCAAATTGTATATTTATATGATATATTTATAATATAAAATTGTAATTTATGTATTATACATTTTATATATATATAAAATATATACATGGCCCCCAATTGCTCAGATACAGAAACTGAGCCTCCCCAAAGCTCATGGGCACTCAGCTATAAAAGGCTAAAGCTGAATTCAGGGTTGGGTTTGTTGGTTCCAAGGTTATATCTTCCTTTTCTCTGATGGGTAATGCTTCCTACTTCCATGGCACCATTTCCACCACCTCCTCATTTCCTTGCCAGCTACCCTGGAAAGCACTATTGATATGAGCTCTAGGATTCCAACCAAACCACCTGGTTATCACCCAAATCCTCGCTCTCCTCCTGGAGAAACCTGAGGCTACTGGTCTCACAATGATTGGAAGTTTTTGGTCACTATATTTTTATCTTATTGACATGCTACGATTTACTGTCATCATGGCTATGACTATGACAATCAAGTTACTTATGCAATTTCTTTGTACAATTTTTACATCTGGAAAATTATTTTTTTAAACCGAAGTACAGTCACTTTAAAATATTGTGTGTTTTAAGTGTACAGCAAAGTGATTCAGTTATATATATATATTTCCTTTTTCAGATTATTTTGCATTATAGATTATTAGAAGATACTGAATATAGCTCCCTGTGGTATACAGTAAATCCCTATTGCTTATCTATTTTATGTATAGTAGTTGTTATCTGTTAATCCCATACTCCTAGTTTGTCCCTCCCTACTTGCCTTTCTCCTTTGGTGACCAGAAGCTTGTTTTCTATGTCTGAGTCTGTTTCTATTTTGTATACACATTCATTTGTATACAGTTTTGGATTCCACATGCAAGTGGTATCATGTAGCATGTTTTAGTCTGACTTATTTCACCAAGCATAATACTGTCCATTCATGTTGCTGCAGATGGTAGTATTTCTATGGGTAATATTCCATTGCACATATGCACACCACATCTTCTTAATTCAATTGTCTGTTGATGGGTACTTGGGCTGCTACCATGTCTTAGCTATTATAAAGAGTGCCACTCTAAACACTGGGATGCATGTGTCATTTTGAATTAGTATTTTTTCTGGATTATATACCCAGGAATGAAATTGCTGGATCATACGGTAATTCTATTTTTAGTTTTAAAGGATTCTCCATATTGTTTTCCTCAGTGGCTGCCAGTTATTTCAATTTTTTTCTGAAAATTTTATGAAGTAGATAAAGGAGGTGGTATTGTCCTTGTTTTATATGTAATGAAACCAAGGGCCAGAGACAAGATTTGCACTGGTTTTCATGTTTAACCAACATCGAAACCTGGACTTGGACTCAGTTTTTCTAATTACAAGGTCAATAATCTTTCCTTTCATACTGTGTTGAGACTGCTTGGCTATATCCTCAGAATTCCAATTCCAATTTATTTTAGAACTGTGTCTTTCAGATGGTCAGTGTCAAAAAATTCTAGTGGGTTGTCAATAGAATTAAAAAAAATGTTTCATAAAAAACAGTAAGTATCAAAGTGCACTGCAGAGTATGCCTGTTTCTTCCAAAACTTTAGTTTGGATTATCAGTTCATCAATACAGTTGATCCTTGAACCACAGGGGGTTAGGGATGCCATCTTTTCACACAGTTGAAAATCAGAGTAGAAGTTATAGTTGGCTTTCTGTGGTCCACTGTTCTACTCTATTCACGATTCTGGATCCATGGATACAACCGAACAGACTGTATTCTACTGTAGTACTTACCACTGAAAAAAGTCTATGACCAAGCACACCTATGCAGCACAAAACCATGTTGTTCAAGGGTTAACTTTATGACCAGGACTTTACATTACATTACTGCATATAGCCACTTGGTTAGATGTTGCAGAGGAAAGAAGAGAACTAAATATCTAATCACATCCCTCATAATAAACTCACCTGTCTATGTCATCATAGAACACCTGTTCTGTCTGGGATGCCCACAGACTTCATGGCAATGCACCATCCTGAAAAAGCTGTTCTCTTGCTACTTTATCCATTTATCATTCCATTTGGACTCCACACAAAATTCTCCTCCTCCTAAAGAGTATTTTAAACTTCCCTTTGCTTCAGTGAATCTAACCTGAGGATATGAATCACATTGATTTTCTGAGTTGGCAGTTTTGAAAGAATATGCTTATCTTTCCCATTTCTGTGTTTTCCAAATATGACAACCCTTTCAAAAGTTGTTCCTGTGGCAGCAATTCTCACATATTACTTCCATGCTCCATCACCATTTTTAAAAAGGTATAAAAACACTGCAGCAGGCAATAGGATGAAAGAGGGGGAAAAAAGGAAAAAAAACGATGGTCTCCAAACAAAATTCAGCCTATCAGGCTACCATGACTTGAAATCTACAATGAAGATGCTGCAAGTAACAAGGGAGGCTGAATGAATCAACAGAGATTTGGAGCCTGGGATACCCTGGAGTGCTCCTAGGAGGGTGAGCTCCTGCTGACAGGTGAGCTGAGCACTGAACTTTAGCCTCTGGTCACTGCTGAGCCACGGTGGCACCTGGCAGGTGGCAGTCTCCTGGCTCAGCCTGCCCCACAGACCAGATCTAGTTGTGCCATCTGTACACACAGGCAGCATATCACACAGGCCCTGGGCGTACACTGCCACGTGCACCACTGGGGTGACCAGCCAGCCCTTGGGCCCTTGAACAAGCCCCCAAACCACCACCACCACCTTTTCGACTGGAAGTGACTCTCCTAAACTACTCTGGGACCTACATGTTCTTTTCTCTTTTTGCTGGCAGGCAGATAATGATTATTTTTCATTAAAATCCACAGCCATCTCATCAGGGTCCCTTCATATTCTACTCTTAAGTCTCCAGCATCTCTCAGTCGCTCATGTGGATCTAGGTCTCAGTTCAGTCAGTTCAGCTGATCAGTTGTGTCCGACTCTGTGACCCCATGAATTGCAGCATGCCAGGGCTCCCTGTCCATCACCAACTCCCAGAGTTCACTCAAACTTCACAACCAAGATAATCACGATGGTATGATCACTCACCTAGAGCCAGACATCCTGGAATGTGAAGTCAAGTGGGCCTTAGAAAGCATCACTATGAACAAAGCTAGTGGAGGTGATGGAATTCCAGTGGAGCTATTTCAAATCCTGAAAGATGATGCTGTGAAAGTGCTGCACTCAATATGCCAGCAAATTTGGGAAACTCAGCAGTGGCCACAGGACTGGAAAAGGTCAGTTTTCATTCCAATCCCAAAGAAAGACAATGCCAAAGAATGCTCAAACTACCACACAATTGCACTCATCTCACATGCTAGTAAAGTAATGCTCAAAATTCTCCAAGCCAGGCTTCAGCAATATGTGAACCGTGAACTTCCAGATGCTTTAGAAAAGGCAGAGGAACCAGAGATCAAATTGCCAACATCCGCTGGATCATGGAAAAAGCAAGAGAGTTCCAGAAAAACATCTATTTCTGTTTTATTGACTATGCCAAAGCCTTTGACTGTGTGGATCACAATAAACTGTGGAAAATTCTGAAAGAGATGGGAACACCAGACCACCTGACCTGCCTCTTGAGAAACCTGTATGCAGGTCAGGAGGCAACAGTTAGAACTGGACATGGATCTAGGTCTCGAAGGTCCCATATTTTTACTGCTGCTTCCCTTTCTCAGGGTATGTGGGGGCGGCAACCTTCTTAACATAATGTCTTTACTGGCATGTCTTATCTGACTTCACTTTGAGGTGCTCATAAGTTTTTATTTATTTCCTGAAGAAAAAAAAAAATGAAGATTTATTTGTCTTTCAACTATGAACAGTTGGGCTGGGTGTTTCCATCTGCCTTGGAAAAATTTCTTTCTATGCAATCTCTTGCATGTTTTTAGTGTCTTGGTATAGAGTTCAGTTTTTCCTCTTCTCTTTTATTCCAAGAATTGCTGTGTTATTGACTTTTTCCATTTCTACTGTTATTTAACCATATCCTTAAATCTTTCTAACTGCTTTCAAGCAAACATTCTTTTTCATATGAATGTGCATAGCTTTAGTAATAATCTTAGGTATTTCCTGGATTTTATAATATCATCTCTGAAACTCTCAATTTTCTTATATGGACTGCAAAAGAAGTTCATTTGTCATTATAATTCTACAATGTGGGGAAAATGAAACTTTTTTAAATGGAAAGCAAACAAAAAAATTGACTCCTTTTCAAGGAGTTGCAAGGTTAACCCAGAACTCACATTTCTTGGTTCTTAAAGTCCAGACCCTCCACTTTGCTGTATGTACTTCAGTTAGTCTTCACTTGTAGACTCATTGTGTGGAACAAACCTTTTCCACATTTGTTCACACAAAAATTTTTCATGTATTATTCCTATATGCCACAGGGAAACATATTGGGCCTATGACAACTTCATCTAAATTTTAGGCATGGGCAGTGTCCTATTTCCTAATCCAAAGGCTGTGTATATGCATAAAAACTCTTATGACCATAGGTATTTCTAAATATATATTTTCATTTGCATAGGAAGGCAGCTATTAAAAAGCAAGAACTGGGCTTTCTGGTTCTTTGAGGTCTGGGTAGATTTCCTAGCTAAAAATCTTAGTTGATTAGATTCCTCCACCCACTCCCAGAAGATGGAATTCTGCTCAGAGCCAGTTTTCAGAGCTGTGGGGCTCCCTGAGGCAGGGGTCTAGGTGACCTGATCAAAGACCTACAAATCTGGTTTTGTAGAAGTTTCCCAGAACATTTATCTAGAGTACAAGGGATGGGTCAGCACCAAGCAATCATTTTATCATATCCTCTTCCATGCTTGTTTAGAAGATGCTGCCAGAACTAGCTGAGATGCTGGTAATTTAGAGGGAAACTATCTAGAAGCCCCAGTCTCTACCCCATTCCCATCCACCCCTCCTTACTAATTGTTCCATTCACCTTTGAGAGGGTGCTTGACAAGACAACCAGCATCTGAGAAGGGGACTGGCCTAATTTTCACATTATTCTCCAGAATCTCACACCTATCTCAAACAACACAGCATGAGACTGGTAATTCAAAGGGATCATGCATCACACAACCTCTAAATTCCAAAGGGGCTGGGCAGCTGGGAAGTAGATGACATTTGCAAATGGCTTCACTCCCCAACGGAGAAGGCAATGGCACCCCACTCCAATACTTTTGCCTGGAAAATCCCAGGGACAGAGGAGCGTGATAGGCTGCAGTCCATGGGGTCGCTAAGAGTCGGGCACGACTGAGCGACTTCACTTTTACTTCACTCCCCAAGGCCCAAAGCCTTTGTGAAAATAGAGTTAGGGCCAATATTTGTTACATTTTCCAAAAAACTCAAGCTCCCCTTTTAGATTTTTCAACCCTGCCACACCAAGCCCCTCAACAGACAGACGCAAATCAAAACTTTAATCACTGAAAAGTGAAACATCTGCATTTTGCTGATAGAGTATAACAACTAATTATGCCTTTTAATCTATTTACTACTAAAACAGAAGAGAATATAATTTTGAGTAAAACATCCAAATCCAAGTCTGCTTAAGCAAGGCAAGATGATGCTGGAGGAAGGCCTGGGGAAATGCCTCCAGGGAATTGCTTAACTACTATTGCTCTGTTGCAAAATCAAGGTTGGAGAGTGGTTTCACCAGTTTCTACTGAGAGACTGACTGCATTTTAGCTGTGACTTCATCTTATTTAAAATGCATTAATACTTATCACTACTTCATTCCATACAGAAAAACTAATTTCACATAATAGACTCTAGTACCAGAGAGTACCATTTAGAAGAAAACAGATCTTTATGACCAGGGCTGGTAAATATTTCATTGCAATGACAACAAGGACTAAACTTAAAACAAAAAGAAAGATAAATGGAATTTCATTAAAAAACCATATTTGCTCTTTAAGAGATACCATTTAGAAACCAGAAAGGAAAATCACAGAAAATGCTTCATAACCACTAGAAGGTCTGAGTACAAAAACACTAGCATACCAAATGTTCACAAAGATTTAGTGCAACTGGGTTGAGACAGTTGCTTGGGACAAAGTGAAATGGTACCAATTCTTTGGAAAACCTTTTGGCAATCTATATAAGAAAGTTCATGTGATTCATAATAGTAAAAAAAAAAAAAAAAGGGAAGCAACTGAAATGTCCATTAAAAGGTGAATGAATAACCAATACTGTATATTTAAGCAACTAATACTGATTTTAATCAGCAATAGAAAAGAATGATTTGCAAAAATTTGGGTGAATATGGAAAACATTATGCTGTTCTAAAGAACCAAGACTCAAAGCCATACAGTTTCATTAATACATATAAAGCCCTAAGACAAGCACTACTAATCTGTAGTGATAGAAATTAGGTCAGTAGTTGCATGGGGTAGGAGATGGGGGTGGGGACTAACTGCAGTAGAACAAGGGAACTTTCTGGAGTGATGAAAAAGCTCTACATCTTTTTTTTTTTCCTTTCTTTTAAAAAAATTATTATTTTTTTTTTTACTGTAGTGGTGATTATAAACTTAGATTTGTCAGAATCTATTTGCACTTTATGTATATTATATGCCTCAATAAAGGTAATTTTTAAAAAAGGAGTGAATCATTAATACATGGACTAAAACAAGTAAATCTCAAATATTATGCTGCCTAAAAAGAATCCAGACACACAAAAACATCCTTATATGATACACCACTGATTAAAATTAGAAGGAGGGGCAGGACGTGGCAACTGTCTGTAAAGGCACAAGAGAGAACTTTCTGGGGATAATGAAATATCCTAAGTTCTGGTATGCTAGTGTTACATACATGTATGCAATTATAGACACTCAAGCTAAAAATCTATACTTTGTATATTGCATGTACATTATACTTCAATTAACAGAAACATATCCCTTACCTTCCACCACCCCTTCACCCCCCATCAGAGCATTTTACTGTGTATGACTCTCCAAAGCCCTGGAACTTTCCTACTGCTGCAACTACTAAGGTTTTCCCAAATTCTACATTGGAGCAGGCCCTCAATTTAATCTGAAAATAGAACAGCATCTTTGAAATTGGGTCTGTCCTAGAATATTAGAATGGAAACAGGGCTCATAAATCAAACTCAGGACAGGCCAACAAACTTTGCAAGTCTGACCACATATAACATCCTAAAAAATAATACAGATAGAGTCAGAATTACCTGTTCCTTCTGTGCCCTGAACTTATTTCTTCCTAGAACCTAGTCCAATTTCCTGCCTTCAGATCCAACTTTGGCTCCCTCCTGCCAGCAGCCGCTGTGAGTCCCTATCACAATGTCCCTTCCTTTCATTGGAGTCTCAAGTCCTCCTCCTTCAGAACTGAGTTGTCAGGAGCAATGGCTTTATATGCACCAAACCACACCTCCTTCTAATGCTTTCGTATCTTGGAACCCACCCTCTTCCGAAGCCACCCTCTTTGGAATGCTGTTGAATAAGATCGAGATTCAGATTTTTCTAAAACACAGATGATTGAAAGTGAAAGTTACTTGCACAGCTGTATCTGACTCTTTGTGACCCCATGAACTGTATGTAGCCTGCCAGCTCCTCTGTCCATGAAATTCCCCAGGCAAGAATACTGGCGTGGGTTGCTATTCCCTTCTGCAACAGATGATTAGGGAGGTAAACATATCAAAACACTTTCTTCTGAGTAATATTACTGAAGTAATCTAGTTTCTCCAGAATTTTGTCGAAGTGACTTAGAATCGCAGGAAACTATGAAGTAGCCCTATTACCCATCAGCCACTCATAATCCTTCAGGTATCTCCCTCCTCCCAAACAAATCAAACCCAAAACCATGGACTCCTCACTGAAATGAAGCATCCACACTTCAAAAAGTAATTAGGTCCAGATATTCAATATGCTTCCCAGGTGGCTCAGATGGTAAAGAATCCTCTTGTCAATGCAGGAGACTCAGGTCCCATTCCTGGGTCGGGAAGATCCCCTGGAAAAGGAAACGGCAACCCACTCCAGTATTCTTGCCTTGGAAATCCCACGGACAAAGGAGCCTGGCAGATTACGGTCCATGGGGTCCCAAAGAATTGGACACGACTTAGCGACTGAATAACAACAATAAGATTCAACATTCAGGCTGAGGTAGTTCTGCTTTTGGTCAAAACCATAGCAAGAGTAGATACAAGTGACCTTTAAAATACATGCTTCAAGCGTGCGGTTGGGAACGCGGAGCCGACGGAGTCTATTCAACGGGGTTCCGGACCGGGCTATGAAGCAGGTAAATGAGCTCAAAGAGAAGGGCAACAAGGCCCTGAGTGCCGGCAACATTGACGATGCGCTGCAGTGCTACTCCGAAGCCATTAAGTTAGACCCCCAGAACCACGTGCTCTACAGCAGTCGCTCCGCGGCCTATGCCAAGAAGGGAGACTACCAGAAGGCTTACGAGGACGGCTGCAAGACCGTTGACCTGAAGCCTGACTGGGGCAAGGGCTATTCACGAAAAGCAGCGGCTCTTGAATTCTTAAACCGATTTGAAGAAGCCAAGCAAACCTATGAGGAGGGTTTAAAACATGAAGCAAACAATCCTCAGCTCAAAGAAGGTTTACAGAATATGGAGGCCCGGCTGGCAGAAAGGAAATTCATGAACCCTTTCAACATGCCTAATCTGTACCAGAAGTTGGAGAGTGATCCCAGGACCAAGACTCTGCTCGCAGATCCTACCTACCGGGAACTGATCGAGCAGCTGCAGAACAAGCCGTCCGACCTGGGCACGAAACTGCAAGATCCCCGGATCATGACTACTCTTAGCGTCCTGCTCGGAGTTGATCTGGGCAGTATGGATGAAGAGGAGGAAGTTGCAACACCTCCACCACCACCTCCTCCCAAAAAGGAGACAAAACCAGAGCCAATGGAAGAAGATCTTCCAGAGAATAAGAAGCAGGCGCTGAGAGAAAAAGAGCTGGGGAATGAAGCCTACAAGAAGAAAGACTTTGACACGGCCTTGAAGCACTACGACAAAGCCAAAGACCTGGATCCCACCAACATGACGTACATAACCAACCAAGCAGCCGTGTACTTCGAAAAGGGTGACTATGGTCAATGCCGGGAGCTTTGTGAGAAGGCCATTGAAGTGGGGCGAGAAAACCGAGAAGACTACCGACAGATTGCCAAAGCTTATGCACGAATTGGCAACTCTTACTTCAAAGAAGAAAAGTACAAGGATGCCATCCATTTCTATAACAAGTCTCTGGCAGAGCACCGAACCCCAGATGTGCTCAAGAAATGCCAGCAGGCAGAGAAAATCTTGAAGGAGCAAGAGCGGCTGGCCTACAAAAACCCTGACCTGGCCTTGGAGGAGAAGAACAAAGGCAATGAGTGTTTTCAGAAAGGGGACTACCCCCAGGCCATGAAGCACTACACGGAAGCCATCAAACGGAACCCCAAAGACGCCAAGCTGTACAGCAACCGAGCTGCCTGCTACACCAAGCTCCTGGAGTTCCAGCTGGCGCTCAAGGACTGTGAGGAGTGCATCCAGCTGGAGCCAACCTTCATCAAGGGTTATACCTGGAAAGCAGCTGCCCTGGAGGCGATGAAGGACTACACGAAAGCCATGGATGTCTACCAGAAAGCAGTCGACCTGGACTCTAACTGCAAGGAGGCCGCAGATGGTTACCAGCACTGCATGATGGCCCAGTATAACCGACACGACAGCCCCGAGGATGTGAAGCGGCGGGCCATGGCCGACCCGGAGGTGCAGCAAATAATGAGTGACCCGGCCATGCGGCTCATCCTGGAACAGATGCAGAAGGACCCCCAGGCGCTCAGCGAACACTTAAAGAACCCTGTGATAGCACAGAAGATCCAGAAGCTGATGGATGTGGGTCTGATAGCCATCCGGTGATGACTTGCGCATCATCCCCTTCCCTTCGCCCTCATGTGGAAAGAGGAGCTGGGACCGTGGCACGCAGCATGGAGCAGAAGGAAGAGAAGGGGCGACAAGCGAACAGCGTATCTATATATTTATACAGACCTACATGGAAGATTCAGAGACTTACACTCGCGCATTCGTGCAGGTGCTGCCTCTGGGCCCTCCCAGCACACGCATGGTCCTTCCCCTGCCCCCCAGTCGCTGTCTCGGCTGCTCTCCCATAGTTGGTTATTTTTTATTTGGGGCAGTGGGCTTGTATGGGGAGGGGAGGGTGTTCTTCCCAACCTCAGGTCCCAACTGTCTTCATTCACATTGTTAACTCCACGTCCTCTTCTCCAATAAAACAAGTCAGTCAGGCGTGGTTATAAAAAAAAAAAAATAAAATAAAATAAAATACATGCTTCAAGTCTTATTTTATCATATTTGGCATCACTTTTTTTTTTTAATTTGCACAAAACATTTGTTGATAAATTGATCATCCCCTCTCAGATTGTTTATTCTCTGTGTGTCTATGGTTAGATAAATCTGGTGTCTGATGTAGCTGGATGGATATTCCTATTTAACCATTCCTATTTAAACTGGTGGAAGACTTTGATAGAAGTCAACCATCACATCCTGTCACTGAAATGCAATGTGGTAACTAGTCAAAAATACGGAGTGGGTGGAAGTGGAGGGGAAAGTGGTGTTTCAAGGAAAACCTAGGCATTGTTTGAGCTATTTTACAACTCTGCAGTAACTCGGGCTTCCCTGATGGCTCAGGGGTTTAAGAATCCACCTGCCAATGCAGGAGACATGGGTTCTTTCCCTGGGTTGGGGAGATCCCCTGGAGAAGGAAAAGGCAACCCACTCCAGGATTTTTGCCTGAGAAATCTCATGGACAGAGTAGCCTGGTGGGCTACAGTCCATGGGGTCACCAAGAGTCAGACATGACTGAGCGACTGAGCCCTGAATTGTAATAACTCACAGGCAATGTGAAAGAACTCTTGTCTGTAGACATGAAAATGAGTTCTATCCAAGGAAGACATAGCCTTTTGCCCCTCTTTTCCATGGAAAACCAGTTTTACCTCCATTTCAACATTCCTGACCTATAATGTACCAATTTCAGGGATTCTTCTTTGATCTGGTTCTAACAGCTTTAAGTGGAGTGGAGTTGCTCAGTTGTGTCTGACTCTTTGTGACCCCATGGACTGTAGTCTACCAGGCTCCTCTGTCCATGGGATTTTCCAGGCAATAGTACTGGAGTGGGGTGCCATTTCTTTCTCCAGGGGACCTTTCCGACCCAGGGATTGAATCCGGGTCCCAGTTTCCTTATTAATGAGTTAATAAAATCTTTATTGCATGCATTTATTTTATATCTGTATGAGTCATGACTATTTCTTTCTGAAAATTATCTTTTAATATTTGTTAAGCATTTGCTGTGCCTCGGCCCTATGCACATAACCTCTAATTTACTCTTCTGAATTTAAATGATATGGGACTAGTTGTTAAAACTACCAAATCAGCTTTAATATTTTGACATCTCACTACAGACTGCCCAGCCTTAAGCTCATTTATTTAATCCCCCCTCCCCAACCCCCGCCCCCTGCCCCCGCCTCTGCCTAGGTTTGGGTTTGCTGTGATCAGTATGGTCCTGTGGAAAGAGACTTTGGAGTCTGAAGCCCATGTTCCTCCTTGCCCCACCCTTGTTTGTAGCAAGTAACCTACCTTTCCGAGCCACCTCTTAAAATGTAGGTAATCACATCCACCGCATTAGGTTGCCTCGGGAGCTGCTCCATCTGGTTCTCGGCCCCTATGAGGGAATCAGTCCACCTCCCTTCCTGTTTCTCTCATACAGGCGGGCATTGCAAATCCAACCAGAATGAACACAGCTGGGCCTGCATAGTTCAGAGACAGTAATTTCCAGAAACACACACAGTAGTTCATTTCACCTAAACTGCTAAGGTTGTGTATGTGTCTCTGAGTGTGTGCACGCTTGGCTGCTCTGTTGTGTCTGACTCTCTGTGGCCCCATGGACTGTAGCCCACCATGCTCCTCTGTCCATGGGATTTTCCAGGCAAGAATACTGGAGTGGGTTGCCATTTCCTACTCCAGCAGATTGCCATTTCCTACTCCGGGATGGAACCCATTATCTCTTTTGTCTCCCACTAGCTTCCTTGGTGGCTCAGACAGTAAAGAATCCACCTGCAATGTAGGAGACCTGGGTTTAATACCTGGGTTGGGAAGATGACCTGAAGGAGGACATGGCAATCCACTCCAGTATTCTTGTCTGGAGAATCCCCATGCACAGAGGAACCTGGCAGGCTGCAGTTCATGGGGTCACAAAGAGTGGGACATGACTGAGAGACTAAGCACAGCGCCACCTGGGAAGAGAGCCAAATCAATTCACCTTTAAATATTTACGCTTGAATTGCATTTACCATTACCCAAACTTGAGACACCACTGTTGGCCCATAACCAATAATGACTGAAAGAAACTAGTATTTTTGTCCATTTCAGCTACCACTAAGATAGTCTGAAGAAAAACATACCAGCATACTTCCCAGCTACCATGGGTTCAGTTCCAGACCACCCCAATAAAGCAAATATTGCAATAAGGAGAGTCACTGGAGCTTTTTCCTTTCCCAGGACATGTAAAAATTTATGTTTACACTATATTGTAGCCTATTAAGCATGCAATAGCATTATGTCTAAAAAAACCCATGTTCATACCTTGATTTAAAAATACTTCAGTAAGAAAAATGTTAACCATCATGTGAGCCTTCAGCAAATAGTGGGAGTAACAGCAAAACTCACAGACCACCGTAACAAATACAATAATAATTTAAAGTCAGAAATACTGCAAAAATTACCAAAAGGGACAGACACAGAAGGGAGCAAATGCTGCTGGAACTATTGTGCGGATAGACTTGCTCGCAGAGGTGAGGTTGCCCAAACCTTCAGTTTGTATATAAAACTCAATAAAGGGAAGTATGTCTGTATCTGGAAGTTATGTTTACGGCTCTTTAAAATATATATCTTAATGAAATACATCTTCTACCTCAGGAGACTCTGATGTCTGCAGACGGAAAACTCTTCTGTGTATTTTTATAAATATTATTTCCATTACCCTTGAAAAATTTTAAGCACTCCACAAGCTCAAAGTGTTTGCATATTTACCTCGGCAACAAGGTCTTGATGAGTCATTGTTATACACGTTATTTGATGAATGGTATCCTTTCCAGAGTATCATTGTAAGGTACACGTTGCGTTATTTGTTAACTTCAATCACAGTCGTCTCAACAGGATCCCAGATCTCCTAACTTCAAAGTTTCCGTTCTTTCCCTCACTAGGACCTCTTCGACATTCTTGGATGAGGATTCAGAATTGTGCTTTAAGATTTCTTTACAGTTAAAAATCTGTGACCATGGATGTAACCATGGGGAATGCTGGCCCTGTATCAGAATTCTGGTTTTATGTAATCTGTTTTTTCCAGATGGTTGAGAGTAACAATTGTAGCCAAATCTACTTGCGCGCGTCTCAGCACTGTGTTTGGCAGGGCTGAGGATCCCAGGGGAGCCGCAGCAGGAAGGAGCTGGCATTCCGCCAAGGGCTGGGGGTGGGGGGCGGGGGTGGCGTGTAACCCAGGCCAGTCTGAACCCGCCCGCGGCAGCGCAGGTGCCCGCCCCCTCACGCTCCCAACGGTGGGGGAGGGGAGACAAGGCTGCCGAAGGATGAAGGTATCTGTTTCATCAATTAATTTACCTCCCAGAGACATCCTTACCTACAGCAGGGGATTTCTGCTCACCAACTCGCTCACAGCCTGGGTTATCAAGTTCGGGGGACCAGCAACCTCGCCAGTCCGGTCCAGTGAACCAGGATCTAAAGGTAGCGCGGGGCTGTGGGCGAGGCGGGGTGGTGGGCGGGGCCGGGACCGGGCTGGAGCGGGGCCATGGGCGGGGCGGAGGCGGAGCCGGCCCTACTAGGAGTCGGAAACCCCGCTCCAACGTTTTTCGAGTGCTCTTCACAAGCTTCCAGAACCTTTAAACTGGAGGCGGGAATCCGCGGTTTGTGGGCAAACACCTCTGTATGCAGAAAGACTAACTGAAAGTAGTGTATCCATACTCGCTTGATACCCAGTGTGACAACGCAAGAGACACTGGGAGCAGTGCCAATCATCTGCTTTTAAATATGACATTTCGTGTAAATTTGCAAGATCAAGCTAGTCAATCTGGAAGGAAATCAACCCTAAATAGTCAGTGGGAGGACTGATGCTGAACCTGACGCTCCAATACTTTGGCCACCTGTTGTGAATAACCAACTCATTGGAAAAGACCCTCATGCCAGGAAAGATTGAAGGCAAAGGAGAAGAGGGCGACAGAGGATGAGATGGTTAGATAGCATCATCCACTCAATGGACATGAATTTGAGCAAACTCTGGGAGATAGTGAAACATAGGGAAGGCTGGTATGCTGCATTTCATGGGGTCTCAAAGAGTCGGACACCACTGAACAACATCATAAATCCATTTATTCTGGAAGCTTATGAGAGAGATTCAGCCATGATCCAGTTTTGCAAATAAGATGATCGAGGAAATAAGACTGTTAAATATAGAAGCCTAGATTTTTGTCAGGTTATCTTTGTCAGGTTGTGTTTATAATCACTGGTTCTGTTTCTGCTTTTTAATTGGAGGATAATTGCTTTGCATGGATGAGAGAGTTGGACTATAAAGAAAGCTGAGCACCAAAGAATTGATGCTTTTGAACTGTGGTGTTGGAGAAGACTCCTGAGAGTCTCTTGGACAGCAAGGAGATCCAACCAGTCCATCCTAAAGGAAATCAGTCCTGAATATTCATTGGAAGGACTGATTCTGAAGCTGAAACTCCAATACTTCGGCCACCTGATGTGAAGAACTGACTCATTGGAAAAGACCCTGATGCTGGGAAAGATGGGAGGAAAAGGGGACGACAGAGGATGAGATGGTTGGATGGCATTACCAACTCAATGGACATGAGTTTGAGTAAACTCCAGGAGTTGGTGATGGACAGGGAGGCCTGGTGTGCCACAGTCCATGTGGTTGCAAAGAGTCAGACATGACTGAACTGAACTGCCATACAGTAGCCATAAGTATACATATGTCCCCTCTCTCTTGAGTCTTGATTTTGGTTTTAAAGATGGTGGGTGGAGTGGTTTTCTGGTGCTTTGGAATTTTCTAAAACAAATAGTTCATTTATTAAATACTGTTTATGAAGCATAGTGTGAGTATTGTGTAGTGTGAAAGTTGCTCAGTCATATCTGACTCTTTGCAACTCCATGGACTACACAGTCCATGGAATTCTCCAGGCCAGAGTACTAGAGTAGGTAGCCTTTCCCTTCTCCAGTGGATCTTCCCAACCGAGGGATCAAACTCAGGTCTCCTGCATTGCAGGTGGTTCTTTACCAGCTGAGCCACAAGGGAAGCCCAAGAATACTGAAGTGGGTAGCCTATCCCTTCTCCAGTGGATCTTCCTGACCCAGAAATTGAACCGGGGTCTCCTGCATTGCAGGTGGATTCTTTACCAACTAAGCTATCAGGGAAGTCCAGATTTTTTAAAAAAGCATTATGAAATTCTCATTGGTAAATGGATTAAAAAAAAATTATTTTCTGTATCTGCCGGTGCCAGCCGGCAAAGTCGATCAGGTCTCAAGAACGTGCACAGCGGGGCTAAGAAAGAAACTAAAGCAAGAGACTACAACAAAGATGGGGTCGAGAGGTTCAGACACGTCTCCACGAAGGGATGCAGTCTGACACCAACTTTATTCAGCATCTCATATTTATACAGAAGAGCGTGAGAAAGACAAGACAGTTGACGTTTTTTCTTGGTTGGCCTATACATCTTACAAACAGTCACAAGAAATCTTGAGAGCATGGGAATGGCTCCCTGTTATTATTTCTTACACCAGATAACATTTCTCTGTGCGTGAAAAGTGTGCACAGAATTCCAGGTGCCTGCAGTAAATAAGCGCCTAATCTCTGGGGTGGCGGGACAGAGAGCTATGTTTGCAAGCAAACCCTCAAGGACTGAGGCAGCTCCCAGAGCTGTGTCCTTTGGACAAAGGACCCCATTCTCACGGGCAGCTCCCCGCATCTCCCCCTTTCTTTTTATATAGGCGCACACTTATGTTCTTTTAACCGCAGACCATTTCCATAGATGGAAGCCTTTATCATCCATAGATCATCAATCAGTTTTTTAATTAAATAAGGTGCAAGAAATAAAACAGTTAAAATTATTAAGAATAGTCCTCCTATGGCTGCTCTCAAGTACCAAATACTATTGACAGTAGGTACATGTCGAAAAAGTTCTTTAACAAAAGACTCAGCTCTTTTTGCAACATCCAAATCAGGTCTGGGTGCATTTTCAATGTTCATTATTTCCTGATGTAGATGCAGCAAATCTAAGGAAATATTTTCATTATGCCAAATACCTTCTAAATGAGCTTTCACCTTATCCCAAGCAGTTATACTACCATTATATTTTTTGGGAGTAACACAGATCCATCGAAAATCAGCATGACATTGTACTCGTAATCTCAACTTTATACTTTGAACCTCTTTACCTAAAAGTTTTACAACATCATAAAGGGCATTCAATCGATCTTCTAGCTTTTTGTCAATATCTTTCTGAGTCCCCAGGGCAACGGATGTATTTTGTGCCAGATTATTAACAAAAGTTGCAGTTTGCACTGATTGTGCCAAGGACAGGGCTGCAGTAATCGAGGAAGCAATAAGAGTTACCAAAGCTACAAATCCCAGAATTATTAACCCTATTCCCCTGTGATAATGCATTAAAGCATCCTCTACTTCTCTCCAAAGTTTAAGTTCCCTTTCATCATACCAAGACCCATTAATCTTTACAGGAACCATAACAAAAGCAGGCTGTCTTAAGACTAGAACCCTAGTTTGATTAGTAATTCCCCTAACACAGTTAGTTAAGGTACAATTGTTACAAGTTACATTATAATTTCGTAACCCAGGTTGTATTTTTACAGATCCTACTAGTAAAGCATAAGGGTGAGGCACACATGTACGAGGGTATCTCATGGTGAGATTCCACAAATAACCGTGTCTCACTTTCGATCCCACCTGAAGGTAGGAACCCTCACATCCAAGGGCGGCAGCTAGTTTCCAGATTTCTGTTTGGAACACTTTAGAGCCGCCCAAGTTCCAAATACGAGATGCAAAGTTTCTATTATCTTGAGCTCCAGGGTTTCGGGCCGAGTCTGGAGACCAGTCTCACAATGACTCATTTGTTCCAAATATGTTATAAACCGTGGCAGTTCCATCTCGACACAGTTTCCATGGTGCAGCAGTGACTCTTCCCTTTGTTCCAAATCGCAGAAAGGAATATCTAAAGGACCAGTTTTATTACGACATTGAGGAATTCCAGACTCTTTCGTTATTCCAGGAATATACAGGCTCCAACCATTGTCATAATCAGCATATCCGGACTCCCCAACAAAAAGACATCCTGTTGAATTAAAATATCTAGACAGACAAATAGGTAAGCGATCAAACACTCTATGATAAGAGAAATTAACTTGATTAGGAATAATATGTTTATCTGAAAAACCACCCAAAGCCACAGTGTCATTAGTGTATATGAGAATAGACTGACCCTCCCAGCCCACCGGTTGGAGAAGGGGAGGGTTGGGAAAATAAGCCCAGTAAGCACGTGAATATTCTTCAGAATGTGCAGTATTAATCTGATTTAAGATAATTAATAAGGTTATCAGGAAGCTTAAAGGCGATATCGGATCGCCCTGCACAGCAACACGATTCTGTGCCTCTCGCATCAATGCCTGAAGTTGTTGCCGAGATGGTGATTCATCATGTTCTTGAATAGTCAATCTTCTCATCTGGTTTGCTAGAGATTGTCTCCGCCGTGCGTACCAACCTTTCTGGCAGCCAGCGCGGTGCTTCGGCGTCCTGTGGGAAAACACAAACATGCCCTCGTCCCCAAATTAGTACAGGATCTGGTCCATACCATTTTCCTACAAGTAAGTCTTTCCAAAAGACTTTAGGTCTTATTGTTTGCGCATCAAAGTTCCAAAATCACTGTGCTGCTGAACGGCCACTTATATCCAATTGTAAAAAATTTAGAACAAATAAAGCATGGTTTAGAGAGTTGGAGGGGATATTAGGATACAATTCCCCCTTCTTTAGTTTTTGCAATTGATGTTTGAGAGTTTGATGTGTCCGTTCAATGATTTTTTGACCTTGAGGATTATAAGGGATACCTGTTTTATGTGAGATAGACAATTGTGTACAAATAATTGAAAATTTTTTCCAGTGTATCTTGGACCATTGTCTGTTTTTATGGTTTTAGGGGTTCTCATAACAGCAAAACATTTAATGTAATGAGCTATACAATATTTGTTAGCTTCTCCGGATTGTAGAGAGGCATGTAAAAAGCCGGAGAAGGTGTCAATAGTAACATGAACAAATTTTTGTTTACCAAATTTAGGAATATGGGTAACATCTATTTGCCATATATCGTTTGGCAACAATCTTCGAGGATTAACTCCATAATGGGGGATGCTAAAAAATTGAGGACATGTTTGACATTGTTTAACAATCTGTCTGGCAGCTTTTCGAGTCATGTCAAATTGAAGTCTTAAGCTATTGCTGTTTTGATGGTGTAAGCTGTGAGAAGTTTTGTCATTTGTTCCAATGAAGGAAATACGTGTAGCTTCGTCAGCCAAAGCATTTTCTTGTGCTAAAGGTCTAGGAAGCCCAGAGTGAGCACGAATATGACCGAAATAGCATTTATTAACTCTGGAACAAATTAAATGTTGTATATCATGAAAAAGAGTTTGGATAGTAGAATTTAGGGTACCAATAAATGGAACAGTCTCAATAGTGTTTAAGGCTCTTATGATATATTGACTGTCAGAATATAAATTAAATGGAGCAGAAATTTGCAATAGAGCCTGAAAAACAGCAAATAGTTCTGCTTCTTGAGTGGACTTATAATTAGTATGCCAGGTGGTAGTATTGTCTTGTATAATCAAATTAGCTGTTTTATTAGAAGAGCCATCAG
Organism: Bos indicus; assembly: GCF_029378745.1. NCBI lineage: Eukaryota > Metazoa > Chordata > Mammalia > Artiodactyla > Bovidae > Bos > Bos indicus. The sequence goes on from NC_091761.1 coordinate 115,815,681, forward strand.
TAAATACAGTTAGGGCGTCGGCAAGGGGCTGAGAAACAACGATTTTTAGGAAGAGAAATTGGTGATAGTGAGCAAATTGTAAAATTTTATCTGAGGGATAATGATTATCAAGTCGTCTACTAAAACCAGCTAAGGCAATAACCCAATTGTCGCTAAACTGAAACAGCCAGTCCTGCTGAATATTAGAAAATGGAACACACATAAAATGTGGGTCTCTTTTTAGATATATAGTGGATTCTGACCGCCCAAGAGCTATTAGGGCAGCAACCAAATCATAATAGGGGGTTAGTACCCGAGAGGGAGAGGCAGGCAAGTGAAGCCATCTTAAAGGCAATCCTTGGAATAAGACTGCTGTAGGAGCATGTTTAGTAGGAAGAATATATAAACCCCATTCTTGAGTATAGTCGCAATAAGTAGCTTGTTGTTTAGACAGGGCCTGTTCAACTTTATCTAAGGCTTGTCTTCTCTCCAGAGTCAGAGTTTGGGGGGAAGTTGGATCAGGATCACCTTTCAGAATATCAAAAACAGGCTTTATTTTCCCTGTAGTTAGCTTCAAGTAAGGTCTTATCTAATTAATATCTCTTAACAGTTTTTGGAAATCATTCAAGGTAACCAGGTTATCTTTACGAATCTCTATCTTTTGAGCTCGAAACCATTTTTTTTCCAGAAAAAAACCCCAAATGAGAATGGGGGGGAAGCGCTGCACCTTTTCTGTTGGGATAATCAAACCATAATCCTGTAATGTAGTTTGCATATAAGCGAATGTTGTTAATAGCAACTCTTCATCTTGATATGTCAAAAGAATATCATCTATATAATGAATAATATATATTTGGGAGTACAAGGACCTAGTGGTTTTTAAAGCTTGAGTAACAAATTTCTGACAGAGAGTAGGACTATTAGCTATTCCCTGAGGTAAAACTTGTCACTGATATCTTTTCATAGGTTCTTTATAATTTGTAGAAGGGACACTAAAAGCAAATCTTTGACAGTCATTAGTGGCAAGGGGAATAGTATAAAAGCAGTCTTTTAAGTCAATAATAATCTTGTAAGTATTTTTTGGAATGGCCATGGGGGTAGGCAACCCCGGCTGAAGGGGGCCCATCAATTCCACTGTTTCATTAAACTTTTGTAAATCTTGTAATAGCCTCCATTTACCTGTTTTCTTTTTAATGACAAAAATAGGTGAATTCCAAGGTGAATTTGACGGGGTAATATGGCCGAGAGCAAGCTGTTCTTGCACAAGCTGATTGGCGGCCGTGATCTTTTTTACTGATAGGGGCCACTGATCAACCCATACTGGATCATCAGACTTTCATTTTATCGGATCAGCATGGATTGCAGGACGATCAATGACCCTTCCTAAAAACATCTTATACCTTCTTTATCATTTTTAACTGCAGGGATCAGGGGTTGTAAAGGCCCTTGTGAATTTATCCCCAACCCCTGATGGGGTAAAAGGCCTTGGTCTAACAATTGATTACTAATTTTTTTATCTGGACTATAAAGATATACCCCCATATTCATCATAACATCTCTCTCCCATAGATTAACCGGCAGTCTTGGCAAAACATAAGGTTGAAAATGTCTTTCATGTCTTCTTTCGTCCCTCCATTTTAAAAAGGTTGAACTCTGTTCTGGGTTGTATGATTGCCCAATGTCTTATAAAGTAGAAATTACAACCTGCTTAGGCCATTTATCAGGCCAATGTTTTTGAGATATGACGGAAACATCCGTACCAGTATCCAAAATACCTTTAAAAGGCTTTTCTTGAATATACAGTAGCAGCTCAGGGCGCTGTTTATTAATGGCCTGAATCCAATAAGCGTCTGAAGATCCTCGTTCTTGCTTAATGGCTTTTCCAACTGGAATTGTAGGAAGTAGAATTAATTGAGCAACACGTTGACCAGATTGTATTACTGTTATGCCCTGTGGTGAATGGGCCATAATTTTTATTTCACCCATATAATCAGAGTCTATGACTCCAGGGGCTACTAATAAACCTTTCATCGTAGTACTGCTTCTCTCCAATAGGAGGCCCATAGTGTTCTTCGGAAGAGGGCCAAAAATTCCAGTTGGTAAAGCCTGCATGCCCATTTCAGGAGTTAATACTGTGTAGGTGGAGGAACTGAGGTCCAATCTTGTACTATCTGCAGTTGTTCTGAACAACTCGGTAACAGTTATGCGTTTTGGCCTTGAAGCATCTCCAATTTGGTCAGATTTTGTATCGCCCCATAACATTGTTTCGGGGCCTGGGGCTGGCCCCTCACCCAGTTTGCCGAGACTGGAGGAAGTGGCTTTCCCTGTAAGTCAGTTTTAGAACGGCGATCTTTTGCCCAGTGTTTGCCTTTCTTACACCTAGGACAAAGGTTAGGGGTTTGAGCAGGTCTCCGGGCCTGTTTCTGTGGGCAGTGGGTGGCCTGATGACCCATGTGGCCACAAGAAAAGAAGCCAGAGCCAGGGACTCGAAGCCGACCACTAGTTTTATCCCGCTTTTGTTGTTGATACAGTACTTCTTTGACTGTCTTTCTTTGTAATGCCGAGGCCAAAGTTATGCCTTGAATGTACGAAGGGCCAATATCAGCACAAATCCGTATATAGTCAGATAAGCCTCCCCTTTTCCTGTAAGGTCTCAGAGCAGCTTGACAAGCCGAATTGGCATTTTCATAAGCAAGCTGTTTAGTCAACACCATCCCCGCCTGCTCATCCCCTATCATTTTACCAATTGTCTCAAGCAGGCGGGCAACAAAATCCTGATATGGTTCATCTGGCCCCTGGCTAATTTTAGACAAATCTTTGGTCTTTTAATCAGAATTTGGAAGTTTTTTCCATGCTCGTAGAGCCGCAGCACTAATCTGAGGGTAGGCTCCAGGCAAATAATTAAGTTGACTATTAGTGTCTCGATATTTTCCCTCTCCCACCATCATTTCATAAGTGGTGTTCAGTCCCTGTTGCCGATTGATATCAGCTGTGATCCCACACTGTTCAGCAAACTCAGATTTTCATAGTAAATAATCTCCTCCAGATAAACAAGCCCGAGCAACCTGTTTCCAATCATTAGGTGGCAGATTTTGATTTCCTAAAGCCTCTATAATAGCCTGAGTAAATGGTGCAGTCAGGCCGTATTGTGCACAAGCCATTTTTAACTCTTTCAGTTGCTTAAAGGGCAGCGGTTCATAATACCTCTGCTGTTGAGCATTTTCAAATACTGGATAGATTTCTGAAAACTCGGGAATATGTTTTCCTTTTTCATGAGCTCGCTTAATCGCTTGTTGAAGAGGAGATAATAATATCTCACTTTTAATTTTTATGTTTTCACCGGGCAAAGAAGCAGGGATAGATATAAGCTCTCGCGGTTCTATGAAAGGCAGAGGTGGATCGAGTCCAGCAAGAACCGAGGGAGGATATGTTGGAGGCGCAGGCTGGCTGGAGTGGGAATCTCCCTGTGTATCCTTTTTTACTGTTATAACAATCTTCTGAATTAAATTTTCCAGCTGTTCTTCAGAAAGCCCTGAATGCTTTAATTCCCCTTTTCCCGAGGGGGATTGCATGTTAACCATCATCTCCCAAGGCATATCCCTCTCTATGGTACTGAGCTGCTTGTTCATTTAACTCTTTCTGTTCATCAGAGCTTAACACATCATCACTCCCTCCAGCCTTACAAGCTGTTCCCTTAGGCACAGCATAAAGCGGCTCAGGCGGAGGGGCAGAAGGCTCTGCAACTTCGGGTCCTATGGAATCTCTGAGAGCCGTTTGAATTTTATGTCCCTCATGTTCAGGATCCAGACAGTCTCTTATGAGAGTCCACAAAGAAAAAGCATCCATAGGAACACGATTGGGACCATGTAAGGAATAATACGTCTGCAATTGTTTTCCTACTTTTTTCCAAGTTTCCAGACTAACTGTTCCTTCTTCTGGAAACCAGGGACAAACCTCTTCTATAAAAAGTAAAAACTTTTCTAGCTGTAACTTATTTACATGAATTCCCCTACCTTTTAACATAGTTTTCAACATATGTACAAATAACTGGCGGCTATTGCCTTGTCCCATGATTTATTACTCTCGACAATCACCCTCCCTGCCCTTTAATTAATTAGGAATTCCTCTTTACTTACCTCAGTCTTGGTGGGCAGCGGCTGTCGTCGTCGTGCTCCGATTCCCGAGTCCCTGTTCGGGTGCCACCTGCCGGTGCCAGCTAGCAAAGTCGATCAGGTCTTGAGAGCGTGCACGGCGGGGCTAAGAAAGAAACTAAAGCAAGAGACTACAACAAAGATGGGGTCGAGAGGTTCAGACACGTCTCCACGAAGGGACGCAGTCTGACACCAACTTTATTCAGCATCTCATATTTATACAGAAGAGCGTGAGAAAGACAAGACAGTTGACATTTTTTCCTGGTTGGCCTATACATCTTACAAACAGTCACAAGAAATCTTGAGAGCATGAGAATGGCTCCCTGTTATTATTTCTTACACCAGATAACATTTCTCTGTGCGTGAGAAGTTTGCACAGAACTCCAGGTGCCTGCAGTAAATAAGCGCCTAATCTCTGGGGTGGCGGGACAGAGAGCTGTGTTTGCAAGCAAACCCTCAAGGACTGAGGCAGCTCCCAGAGCTGTGTCCTTCGGACAAAGGACCCCGTTCTCACGGGCAGCTCCCCTCATGTATCTGTTGCTGAAACAGAAAACTCTCCCCAAAGATGAACAGTGCTTGGTTCTGAAGGCTAGTAGTGAAAATGCCATTGATTAAAGGTCTCCCCAGGTGTCTTGGGTCACTGTCCTATAGGTTTGGATTTTCTATTCTCATCCTCCTGTGATTTTTTTAAGAAGTCTGCCTATAAGTTAGCAAGATGCTCCTAGGAAGTGGCAAAGAATAAGTTGTAGGGCCCTCCCAGGGAAAGCTGAAGTTTTCTTAGAGGTGAGGGTATCATGTTTTCCTCTAAATGATTTCCTGAGAGACCACTTCGCTTTGGACCCTGAGAAGTTTATTGCCGCATTCCTCGGATAGCTCTTAGCCATAGTCTAAATCAGAGAGAGATGACGAGGAATCCATTTGTTCCCAGAAATGTGAACATATTTGCTGCGGAGATGACGTGGGGATTCTGGTCTGGATGATCCGGTGATGGGAGGGGTGTGGAGGAGGGCATAGATGACAAGGGATGAGCCGTACGTTAACAGTTGTTTTCTTGGGTGATGGTTCTTAGGCGTTTCTTATACTATTCTCCGCCTTTGTGTATGTTTGACATTTTCCATGATTAAACACTTTTTGAAAAATCATCTCTTCATTACAAAACTATTTATTGAGTATATACAACTGTGGTGTTGGAGAAGACTCTTGAGAGTCCCTTGGACTGCAAGGAGATCCAACCAGTCCATTCTAAAGGAGATCAGTCCTGGGTGTTCTTTGGAAGGAATGATGCTAAAGCTGAAACTCCAGTACTTTGGCCACCTCATGCGAAGAGTTGACTCATTGGAAAAGACTCTGATGCTGGGAGGGATTGAGGGCAGGAGGAGAAGGGGATGACAGAGGATGAGATGGCTGGATGGTATCACCGACTCGGTGGACATGAGTTTGAGTGAACTCCAGGAGTTGGTGATGGACAGGGAGGCCTGGCATGCTGAAATTCATGGAATCGCAAAGAGTTGGACATGAGCGACTGAGCTGAACTGGACTCGTACCAGGGACTATCCTAGGTGCCAGAAATAGGTCAGTGAACAAAAGAGTGAGAATCTTTGCTTTTTACATTCTTGTTGGGTGTGGGGTGAGGTGGAGGGAATGACAAAGGGTAAGCATGGTAAATTTATGGGTTATATGGTATGTTAGGAAGTGTTGAGTACCATGGGAAAGAAAAAATAGTAGAGGCCAGATGAGGGCATAGAACGATGGAGAAGAAGATGAAGGCTTGGGCCTTGGGTACCAATGTTGGGAATGGAGCTACAGAGGAGGCTTAAGAGGAAGGAGAAAGGAAAAAGGAGGGGGGGGGTTGTTATTAGGGAGGAGGAACTGGTCAGCTGGGAGGCTGGGTGAAAAGCCTTGTGAAAAGTATCAACTATTTCCTTGATTGGCTTATCCAGGAAATGAATTGAGTGTCTCTTACATTGGTACTCAGCACAGTGGCTGCAGTTATGTACCCCTAAAATCTATTTGGATTGCTGATGTAGGATCCATCCTGGAGAAAAGTGACCAAAGAAAACTGAAATAGAAAGCTATATTGTAATTGACTCTCCGTTTTCCTCTGAGATGTCTACTCCTTGAGGGCAAAGGATTGTTTAGTCTCAGACCTCTAGTACTTGGCTGAATATCTAGCCTAATACAGCCATGCTTGCTGAATGAGAGTGAGTAAGAAACACATGGAACGAGGGAGTGAAGCTCTGACCTCTGAAGACTGGTGCAGTCAACTCTTAAAGCCAGAACTCAGTTGCAGACACAGATGTCACAACAGCATCTGTAGGAGAGCCTAGGAACTTCCCTCAAAGATATTGACAACCAAAGGTTGGGGACTTCCCCCAAATTCCTATCTTTATTATAAACCCAGATATAGGATAGTAGAGAACTAATCGTCCATTAACTGAAACTTATCCCAATCTTTGGGTATCACCTTTTGTCTTTTGTGCTCTTGGATCACCCATGGGCAGCTATCTATCTCATAGTCCAGAGAGACATATCAGAATAAAGATCACTTTTAATTAAGAAAAAGTTCCTTTTTTTTTTTTTTAACAATACTGAAACAGGGGAAAAATTAGTAAATGGACAATAGAATAGAACAAAAAGTCCATCAAATGTAATGTTTTCTAAAAAAATGAATTATTACCATCATTATTTAATTTTTTCATATTTATAATATAAATAGATTTTTGACATGAGTGGCTGTGTTCCCAAGCACTAATGTTGATAATATATGGTCATCTTTCATCTTTTTTTTTCCCCAAGTGGAGACAAAAAATAAAAAGGTGACAGGGAATAGATACCTCCGTATGCTGAGTTCTGAAGATACAGGGAGAAGAAATTAATGTCATCATGATACCACACTAACGGGAAAGAACAAGCCCTGAAACCTCAGAGTAAAGGGGCAGAACCATCAGTTACAAGGCAGCCAGGTTCCTGGGACAGGAGGAAGTGGGCGGGAGGGATGGAGGGAAAAAGAAAAGTCAAAGTATTAGTCACTCACTTGTGTCCGACTCTTTGTGACCCAACCCCATGGACTGTAGCCCACCAGGCTCCTCTGTCAAAGGAATTCTCCAGGCAAGAATACAGGAGTGGGTTTCCATTCCTTTCTCCAGGGGATCTTCCTGACCCAGAGATTGAACCTGGGTCTGTTGCATTGCAGGCAGATTCTTTACCATCAGAGCCACCAGGGAAGTCCGAGGAGAAGTCTTACCAAACGCTGTGAGCTGTGCTCCCAACATCTCTTACCCTGGGAGGCAGAGCCCACCAGCCACTCAGTGGCAGCATTGCTTCTGGCAGCAGCTCTTCTGCTGGCAACAGCCCTTCCCACCGCCACAGCCACACGAGTTGCAGCTGCAGGTGCGGTGGTGGCAGCAGACCACGGGGACGCTGCAGCAGCCCCCACAGCAGCCATAGCAGCAGGGGCAGCAGCTGGTGCAGCAGCCCACCCGGTAGCATCTGCAGCTGTTGCAGCTGCCACAGCCACCACCACAGCCACCACCACAGCCACTGCCACAGCCACCACCGCAGCCACCACCACAGCCACTGCCACAGCCACCACTGCAGCCACCACAACTTCCACAACCACAGCAGCCCATGGTGAGGACTTGGACTCAGGAGAGGTGAGGAGGGAGACTCAGGAAGGGAGGGAGGTCTGACGCCCTTTGTCTCAGGGGCCCTCCCTTAAATACCATCTTCAGGGCTTAACACAGAGCAAGTGACCACTTCCTTTGTTATGGTTTCCACGAGCTTCCTCTGGAGAGTTTCACCAGACCTTGAGGCTATTTCCTTGTGAAACATCGCTGACCTCATCCAACTGCTTATTTTAGCATTGACCCCTTCCTCGGGTTATGCTTCTAATAAAACAGCATGCTTCTAAAATGTTAAATTTTGTTTTCGTCTAGCAGTTTTTAAGTGCAAGTCTAACCCTCCCTTGAGTTTCATTTGATGAAAACTTGCCTGTTTCCTGGGCATTGGGATCACTCGCTCAGCATCTAGTGACGTTCTTTCCCTCAGTTTCAGAGGGAAATCCTCCTGTTTGCAGACATTCTTTGCTGAACCCCAGACAAAGTGGAATTCCACGTGTGGAAGCAAAGCACCCTAATTTGCCTCTCCTTGTAGGTCATAAGGTTCTGCAGCTAAAAAGTCAAAGAATTTTCTCATTTATTTGCAGATTCACTTTTGTCCTTATTTTGAAAGTACCTGAACTATGGGCAAGTTGCTTGGCAAGGGGATGGCTATGGGGTAGGAGGTTTTGTGATGATGGGTTTCAAAATGAATATCCCATGCTGGTTTATCTCTGTCTCTTTTCTCCAATCAATACTCAGGGTAAGGGCCAAAGAAACCAAGAACCCCAACCACCAACTGAGTTCATGTCCCCAGAAAACCACAGTCTCTCTGTGAATCAGTTTCCTTAGTTTAAGTTAAATCATGTTTATTTTTTTGAACTAGACTGTATTTTTAAGAGTAGTTTTAGATATAGGTTCATAGTAAAATTGTTTTAGTAATTGTTTAGGAAAATTGTTTGAGAGATTTCCCATATGCTCCCTGCCCCCCTACACCTACAGTCATCAACATCCCACACCAGAGAGCTACAGTTGTTGCAACCTTGAACCTACGCTGGAAAGTCATTATCACCCAAGGTTCATAATTTATGTTAGGGTTGAATTCTGGTCTTATATATCCTATGAGTTTCGATAAGTATTGGGTTGCCCAAAAGTTCATTTGGATTCTTCCATTACATCTTATGGAAAAGTCCAAACAAACTTATTGGCAAACTCAATATAATGACAGGTAGCCACCATCATAGTATCATACAGAGCAAACTGCTCTAAAGAAAAGAGCTCTAAAAAATGCTCTACCTGTTTATCCCTCCTTCCCCACTAAACCCTGCCTCCAGTTTTACCTTTTCCAGAAAGTCTTCTAGTTGGAATAATTTGTCCCATATATATTTGTGTTGCCAGGTCTGAAAAAAATCACACATTTATCATGACTACCAGTTAATGAGGTTCGTGTAAATATAAGAAACTTTGCACACCATGTTAGCTTTTATCCTTAGCTTTCTTAGAAGAAAGGGACTAACCACATGTCAGGTACTTTATTGTGTTTATTCTCAGCATAGTCCTTCAAGGTAGATTCATTAGCAGTTCTGGCTCAGAGGGGTCCAAGGATTTGCTCAGGGTAACATTTGGGGTCTGAGTGGGGTTCCAACTCAATTCCTCCTCACTCTGCACACAGCGAAGGGTCTACCATGACTCTTCGATTCTAAGATCTGCTTTGTTTCTTCAGAACCTACTGCTGAGACTATCGGGCTAACTTTTTGCTTTCAATTATGACTTTGAGAAAAAGTCAAGAGAGAGAGTTCCAGAAAAACATCTATTTCTGCTTTACTGACTATGCCAAAGCCTTTGACTGTGTGGATCACAATAAACTGTGGAAAATTCTGAAAGAGATGGTAATACCAAACAACCTGACCTGCCTCTTGAGAAACCTGTATGCAGGTCAGGAAGCAACAGTTAGAACTGGACATGGAACAACAGACTGGTTCCAAATAGGAAAAGGAGTTCGTCAAGGCTGTATATTATCACCCTGCTTATTTAACTTATATGCAGAGTACATCGAGAGAAACATTGGGCTGGAAGAAGCACAGCTGGAATCAAGATTGCCGGGAGAAATATCAATAACCTGATATGCAGATGACACCACTCTTATGGCAGAAAGTGAAGAGGAACTAAAAAGCCTCTTGATGAAAGTGAAAGTGGGGAGAAAAAGTTGGCTTAAAGCTCAACATTCAGAAAACGAAGATCATGGCATCTGGTCCCATCACTTCATGGGAAATAGATGGGGAAACAGTGGAAACAGTGTCAGACTTAATTTTTTTGGCCTCCAAAATCACTGCAGATGGTGACTGCAGCAATGAAATTAAAAGACACTTACTCCTTGGAAGGAAAGTTATGACCAACCTAGATAGCATATTGAAAAGCAGGGATATTACTTTGCCAATAAAGGTTCGTCTAGTCAAGGCTATGGTTTTTCCTGTGGTCATGTATGGATGTGAGAGTTGGACTGTGAAGAAAGCTGAGCACCGAAGAATTGATGCTTTTGAACTGTGGTGTTGGAGAAGACTCTTGAGAGTCCCTTGGACTGCAAGGAGATCCAACCAGTCCATTCTGAAGGAGATCAGCCCTGGGTATTCTCTGGAAGGAATGATGCTAAAGCTGAAACTCCGGTACTTTGGCCACCTCATGTGAAGAGTTGACTCGTTGGAAAAGACTGATGCTGGGAGGGATTGGGGGCAGGAGGAGAAGGGGACGACAGAGGATGAGATGGCTGGATGGCATCACTGACTTGATGGATGTGAGTCTGAGTGAACTCCGGGAGTTGGTGATGGACAGGGAGGCCTGGCGTGCTGCGATTCATGGGGTCGCAAAGAGTCGGACACGACTGAGCGACTGAACTGAACTGATGACTTTGATATCCAACATCAGTGGCAGTGATTACAATGATTTCCTATTATATTTAAGATATTTTGTATAGAACAATGGTTAGTCAGTACTATGTTCCTCTGCAGAGAAGCCCACAATGGATCACATATGCTCAGTGACCCATCACTTCTCAAGAAGCACTTATGTCACACTGCCACTCAGGTACCCTCTGCAAATGCCACCATAGATTGCAAAGCCTGGAGGAATGGGGATTAAGCTTGCTTTCACAGTCAAGCTTAATTCCTTTGTTACGTTTTTATACTTGGGAAGATACTATGATCAATCATTTTAAGAAATCATCTTTTAAGAAGGAAATCTCACCATCTCTATTTTCCTCACTTGTGGACTCTGGGAAGATTTCTGGTCTTATTCAAAACTCAGCTGAAGCATCTTCTGCCCACCATCATTGCCCAGAGATCAACACTCACTTCTTTTGAACTTTCTCTATTTCTTTCTTGATGTCTTCACATTAACAGATAATAACCCTTTGTGTTCTTGACCAGACTGTGAACTTTTCAAAGTCTGATATCATATTGTATTTATATTTTCATCCTTGTATCAGGAACACAGAAGTGAAACGATAAAGGGCCAGTTGAAGAGTAATGAGGAAGTTGCAATGGATTGAATGTTTCTGTCCCCCCAAAATTCATATCCTGAAATCCTAACCCCAATGTGATATTAATAGGAGGCCTTTGGGAAGTGATTAGGTCATGAGGATGGAGCCCTCATGAATGAGATTAGAGCCCTTTTAAAAGGGACCACTGAGATCTCTCTCACCCTCTTTCTACCATGTAAGGATACAACTGGAAGCTGGGTGTCTGCAACCTAGAAGAGAGTTCTCACCAGAACCTCATACTGCTGGCCCTCTGATCTCAGACTTCCAGTCTCCAGAACAATGAGAAATAAATTTCTACTGTTAATAAGCCATCTGGTATTTGGTTATAGTGGCTCAAACTGAGATGATGTTAAATCCAGGTTAAACTTGGGTTAAAGTTAAACTTTAATTTGGGTTAAAGGACCACCATGGAGGCTTCCAAACAGAAGCCAAGAAGAAGGCTATGGCAGGCTACCTAGCCTATAGACGATATAAATTGGGGTGGGGGGATGAGCTGTGGGAGAAGCATGGAGCTGAGTGTGTCCATTGCATTCATTCTCCCAGTTCTGTTTTTATGGCCCTTTTCCTTATTGTCTTTCTCTTCTCCACAACCTAGGTCTTTTGGAAGCCCTTTGAGTTCCCTGGGGTACCCAATATTATAGAAAAGACCGTCTCCCCAGACCCCTTCCTCAGGTCTCCTGTCTTTTCAGTAATGTCTGTGGCAGCCAGGAGTCAGCAGGCAAACCCCACTTCCAACAGTTGCCCTTCCCCTCACCAAGCATCGCTTGTGTTTCTTGGTCTTCCTTTTTTCACTTCCTGCAGGGGTGCGAGATAAAATGTTGGCTTACAATTGACTAGCAAGACCGTGTGAATGTTGTCTGGCATTTTTGCTTGTGTGTGTGTGTCTTTCTACTCCACTTTTAGAAAGGGAAGGCAGGATTTTGTTTTGTTGGCATCAGTAGAATTTCCTGTGGTGTTCTTACTGTTACTGCCTGCCTTGTGACATTTAGCACAAAAGAAGCTACATGAAAATGCAGATCAATTTACTCTAGCAAGCATTTTCTGAGCATTTCTGCTCGTAAGTACGGCAGCAGGGAGAAGTAAGAGTGGATGAGGCCTCTCCTGTCCTCTTTCACCAGCCAGCTCAGGGGCTTAGCCCCTTCAGAATCACATGTCCAGGGGCTTCTCCCAAGAATTTAAGAGGAAAGAAGAATTTCACCCCAAATCCTTTTGCAGATTTCATGGGGCTGTTTCTAAACTTGCATCGTTGTCCAGAACAGCTTGGCATGGATTATCCCTATTACATTTCTGTGTGTGCTCAGTTGCTAAGTCACATCCAACTCTTGTGACCCCATAGACTGTAGCCTGCCAGGTTCTTCTGTTCATGGAAAATTCCATGAATACCAGAGTGGGTTGCCATTTCCTACTTCAGGGGATCTTCCCAACCCAGGGATTGAACCTACATCTCTTGCACTGGCAGGCCGATTCTTTACCACTGGATCCATTCACATTTCTATAGGGCACTAGATTTCAATGGGAGGCAATTTTGCACCCCCCCCCACCCCAGGGCACTTGACAATATTTGGAGACATCTTTGGTTGTCAGAACTGAGGAAGAAGTTGTCATAACTAGTGGGTTGAGGCCAGAGATACTGCTCCACATTCCGCATAGGACTCCCTTCACAGCAAGGAAACCTCTGACTCAAAACGTCAGTAGTGCCAAGTCTGAGATAGTGTTTTATCTCTCCAAAGCATCTCTCCATCTAGTATTTCGCAACAATATAATTGCCTGAGACTTGCTTGAAAGAAAACTGTCCTTCAGTTAGTTAATAAAGGTGGGCAGAGTTCTTGGTGTGGAGATGTTCTGTGCTGGGAGATGTAAGTGGAAATTTTGTGTGACTATTTGATCTGTGATTTAGAATGGGAAGTAAGACTGGGTAATAGGGTCACGTGAAATGTGCCACAGGGGAGGTGTCAGTCAATTACCAGGATATCTTGAATATTATTAACAAAATATATGTATGTACACAGTTAAAATAATTCTAAGTTGCCCTCTCTCATCCCACCTCACCCTCTAGGCCACTCTGCAAAGGCAATATTGCCATCTTGCCAATCGTTTCTGCTAGGAGCTGCCCCCACCCCCACATTTCTTTTCTATTTTTAAAAACTATTTATTTATATGAGTGTGCTTGGTCTTAATTGCATCACATGGGATCTTTGATCTTCACTGAAGCATGTGGGACCTGGACCAAGAATTGAACCCTGGGTCCCCTGCATTGGGAGTGTGAAGTCCTAGCCACTGGACCACCAGGGAAACCCTCATATTTCTTATTAATTTCTTGAATGACTGTTTCTTGGTAGCCATTGTTAGTTTTGTTAAAATGAGGATTGAACTCTTTTATGTCACTCCTAATGTATTAATATTTATGTCACTATTTTTAGTAAAATCTGTAACTGATGATAAAATTTTACAATATAAATATGACTCATCACAGAATAAAAATTATATACTGTGATTATATTCCTTTTTTTCTGGATGGGCTTCCTTGATAGTTGAGTTGTGACTCAGCTGCTAAAGAATCAGCCTGCAATGTGGGAGACCTGGGTTTGATCCTTGGGTTGAGAAGATCCCCTGGAGAAGGGAAAAGCTGCCCACTCCAGTATTCTGTGGCCTGGAGAATTCCATGGACTATATAGTCCATGGGGTCGCAAAGAGTCAGACACATCTGAGTGACTTTCACTTTTCTGGAGTATTTTCCTTTTTATTTTTAATTTTTTTGGTTTTTGTATTGTTTCTCTTCATCTCTCTGCCACTGTGGGCCATATGATTTTGCATATAAGATTTTCCTCTTAGATATCAATCAATAAAAACTCTTCAAGCACCCAAATTCATTTTTCATTTTAGTATCAATAAAAATTCTTCAAGCACCTAAATTCATTTTTCCTTCTAGCTAGGAAATGCTTTCTTATTTTATGTATGTGTATATGTATGTATTTGTTTTTTGATGTGGATCAATTTTTAAGTCTTTATTGACTTTGTTACATATTGCTTCTGTTTGATTTTTGTTGTTGTTGTTGTTTTTGCCAAAGGCACCTGTAACTTCAGCTCCTTGACCAGGAATTAGACATTCACCCCTTGTACTGGAAGGCGAAGTCCTAACAACTAGACTACCAGGGAAGTCCAAGCTTTCTTATTTTAATCGCAATAGGAATTTTTACAGGAAAAAGTCATTGAAAAAGTTTATTCATAAGCCAGCACACAAAGTGAAACCTACTACATAATGGAACACAGTGGCCATCCTTAAACCATGTGGTGAGGACCTTCCAGTCCCCAGTAAAGAGGCTCTGGTGAGGGGACTGGGGCTGCTATTGAACTTGGCAATGACTTTTGAGGCTGAGACCGCTTTAATTTCTCCAGTCTTTGGAAAGAGGACTTCTGGGCCGTACACAGAAATAGCCTCCTGATAGTGTTTATTTGCTGTTCAAATGTCATTTCAAGCACAACATGTTGTGTTAGGTGAGACTTCTTTGTGTGCCCATGACCAATCATAGCACCCCCTTTTCCAGAGTTCCCAGGGGCCCTCACTGGAATGTTTAGGGTGTTTGACTTAGAAAAATAAACATCATCTAGTAAATCTTGCTGACATTCCTAAAAAGGGTACTAATTAATATATTATGATGTTCTTCCATGACTACAGAGCCAAATAGCAACAGGGAAGTGGTCATGTGTCTTCCCTCTCCTGTTCCCAGAGCTGGTATATAAGGGTCCCCTCCAGCAGAAGCTGACATTCGACCTCCCTCACCTCCTGAGTCTCCCTCCTCACCTCTCCTGAGTCCTCTCTACTGATACCATGGGCTGCTGTGGTTGTGGAAGTTGTGGTGGCTGCCGTGGTGGCTGTGGTGGTGGCTGCGGCGGTGGCTGTGGAGGTGGCTGCGGTGGTGGCTGCGGCGGTGGCTGCGGTGGTGGCTGTGGCAGCTGCAACAGCTGCAGATGCTACCGGGTGGGCTGCTGCACCAGCTGCTGCCCCTGCTGCTATGGCTGCTGTGGGGGCTGCTGCAGCGTCCCCGTGGTCTGCTGCCACCGCCGCACCTGCAGCTGCAACTCGTGTGGCTGTGGCGGTGGGAAGGGCTGTTGCCAGCAGAAATGCTGCTGCCAGCAGAAGTGCAGCTGCCAGAAGCAATGCTGCCACTAGGCTGCCAGTCTGGCCTCTGGGAAGGTGCTGCTGGTAACTGTCTCGTTGGTAAGATTTTCTTTCTTTCTGCCAGTCCTCCCTGATTTGAATGTCATATAGGTGACTTGAGATGAATTCTCAGGCTGAGGAATTTAATTCATATCCTCTGGTCACTGAGATTCTGCCTCCAAATGAAAAACACCCACACAGTCTTTCTCCATCCATCACCAAAGTATGAGCCCCACAAAATGGAGTGATGATTTTTAATGCTATGCTTTCTCGAAATTTTACTGTTGAAATGTTTGTTTTATCTCTTTCTCCTTCTCTCTGTGGTTTCTGCATTCTCTGTCTCTGCTACTATTTTCTGATTCTGTAAACCGTAGACAGTTCTTTTCCTAATAAACCACAAAACTGGCATTCAAAAATGTGTCAATATCTCCTCTTTTTTCATTGTTTGAATGTGTCTCATGCAAAGATGCAACTAAACCCACTGAAGTGAGTAAGACCCCCTGATGTTTTCTGAGATGGATTTAAAGTAATTAATGAATAATCTGTCCCTAATAGGTTTTCACATGATGGTAAAAATTTGGTGGTTGTGGTTCATATATACAGTGGAATGTTACTCAGCCATAAAAAGGAGTGAATTTGAATCCATTGTAATGAGGTGGATGAACCTAGAGCCTGTTATAAAGAGGGAGGTAAGTTAGAAAGAGAAAAATATCGTATATTAGCACATATATATGGAATCTGGAAAAATGGTTTTGATAAACCCATTTGCAGGGCAAAAACAGAGACGCCGATGTAGAGAATGGATATGTGAACACAGTGGGGGAAGGAGAGAGTGGGACGAGTTGAGAGAGTAGCCCTGACATATATACACGACCATGTGTAAAATAGAGAGCTGGTGAGAAGCTGCTGTTAGCACAGAGAGCTCAATTTGGTGCTCTGTGACCACCTAGAGGGGTGGGATGGGGATGGGGTGGGATGGGGAGCTGGGAGAGAGGCTCAACAGAGAGAGGATATATGTATACATAGAGCTGAGTCACTTCACTGTACAGCAGAAACCATCACAACATTGTAAAGCAATTATATTCCAATAATAAATTTTAAAAAATTTGTGGCTTCAACTCTCCTCTTACGTAAGTGAGAAAAGGATTCTAGGAACACCATATCAATGAACTCATATGACATAACTTTCTCTCTACCCCTAGATAACCTTCTAACAGATTTTGATCTCAGTGTCTACCGCCAGATGAAATTCGATGCCTAAAGCAATGTGCATTTGTTTAGGTCTTGGTTATCTTAGTTTATTTGTGTAGGTCTTATTTGTTTAACATCTGACTACAATTTAGTGAGATTTTAAAATTTCATTACCAGTACTAGTCAACTTTCTTTCGGAAGATTATGATTATAAAATACTGGTCTGGTCATGAGTGAATAAATCTATTAGTAAGAGAAGGCAATGGCACCCCACTCCAGTACTCTTGCCTGGAAAATCCCATGGACGGAGGAGCCTGGTGGGCTGCCATCTATGGGGTCGCACAGAGTCAGACACAGCTAAAGTGACTTAGCAGCAGCAGCAGCAGCAGTGAGTTACTGAAACACTACCCACTTTGATTATATTCTATCATAAGTGAACATTGTAGGAACATAAAAATGAAGAGGTTACAACAAGTACTTTCAATCACATCTCTCACAGTGCCTTGAAGGTGAAACCACTTAGAGTGTACGATGTTGATAAACCCACCCTCGGAATGCAGTGCCCTTAGGATTTTCTACCTAAATCTGTTCCCTGGTCAAAGCAAGAGATGAAGAAAGGGGCAGGTCACTGCATCAGTGGTCAGGCAGTTGCTGAGAAGGTGACTTATTCCTTCTGGACTTTGCTGGGACCACAGAGGTCCTGCCCTCTGTGTCTTTCCCACTCCCCTGGGCAGTGCTCACAGTGGGTGGATACTTTAGAAGTGTTGCATTGAAAAGAACTTCAGAAGACACTGGTTCTGGGTGCAAGGTTACAGCACACACGCAAAAACAATGACACGCGCTTCTCTGGTGACTCAGCGGTAAAGAACCCATCTGCCAGTGCAGGAGACGTGGGTTTGATCCTTGGGTCAGGAAGATCCCCGGGAGAAGGAAATGGCAACCCACTCTGGTATTCTTGCCTGGGAAATCCCATGGACAGAAGAGCCTGGCAGGCTACAGTCCATGGGGGTCGCAAAGAGTTGGGCACAACTTAGCAATTAAACAACAGCAACAATAACAACAACAGGGGTGCGTCTAGGAAGAGGCTGTGGGAGGATTTAACAAGGCTCAGGGAAAAACAGGCCCTTCCCACCCGGCCCAGTCTTTGTTCAGATGTCCCTAGACAATGAGGAGTGATCCAGCTTACTGGGGGGTTATTACTCATTACTATTTGCCAGCCTTCACATTAATAAGTGCATCAAAGGTTAATAATATAAATAAGTGAATTTGCTTCAGCCTATACCTGGTGATCACTAACTTTGCCAAACATTGTGCATGTTGCAGTGGATTATATAAAAATAAGCAAAAGCTGGAAGCCAGCCTGCATTAATGGAGGGGACATAGATCTGAGTGATGCAGTCTTTACTTGTGAGGGTAATGGCAAGATGAAACATATGCACCCGTAACATAATATTTTATAGATACATTATATCCCTTCATTTTACATATATATATTGAGTGCCCACAATGCACTAGGCACCGTTCTATCACTGAGAATCCTCCAATGAACAAAAGAGATAAAAATTCTTGCCCTCAGACATTTTTTTTCTTTTTACACAACTGATGCTGTATATACTTCATTGTCTTCAGATTGTTCCTGCAATTAGAAACTTACATACCATGGTGATTTTTATAACTGTAATATAATAGATAATGGAGTTGTAATAGTAAATACACCTTAAATATGGATACACACATTGACATCCACAAGTATAAAGGTCATACTGTCTAAAAGCTCTGTCCAGACACTGTCTTTGCGCGGTACTGAATTCCTGATGGATCTTTGAGGGCTTGCATGTGTCCCATTGCTTATAGATATTTCCAGAGAGCTTATGTAGGAACAACACAATGCAAATTTTGAAGAAGTATCACAGAGAATTAGAAAATATTAACACATTTTTCTACAAAGAATGAGCGTTTATTAAATGTTGCAAAGGATGAAACAAATAATTAACTTGGAGATATGTACAATTTACTTTATAATTGAAATAATATAATTATAATTAAATTAATTACTTTATAATTAAAAAGTTCAGGAAGATAAATTGTACAGAAATATTTATTATATATGTGAAACTTCAGATCTAGTGGACAACTCAGTATTAGTCTCGGGCTGATCTTCTGTGTTGCATGCAGGCCAATGGCATGGTTATCTAAATGACCAGCCCAGGCAGCCAAGTATCTCTAGCAAAGGGTGCAGGAAGTCAAATGATAATGTCTATAGCAATTTGATTAAAAGCTGACAACTTCCCTAATTTTTTCCCCTTCTTCTAACTTAGGTCGAGTCAGAGAAAGTCAAGTATGTCTAACCCATCACATAGGACACCCTACTTCTAGTTAGCCACTTTACAACAGCTTCTTTACAACAACAGCCTCCAATCCGAGTCCACATGGATCCTCCCCTTTTTCCACCATAAAACTTTCCCACTCCTCTGTTTGCCTTTGAGTCTCTGTTGTAACACAGTGAGGGTGGCCCCTTTGCCATAGTAACTCTGAATAAATAACCTTTACCCATTTTCTTTG
This sequence comes from Bos indicus, assembly GCF_029378745.1. Lineage (NCBI taxonomy): Eukaryota > Metazoa > Chordata > Mammalia > Artiodactyla > Bovidae > Bos > Bos indicus. Next base: position 115,834,854 of record NC_091761.1, read on the forward strand.
ATTGATCTTCATTTATTTCCATAAGACTTAGGCATTCCACTCATAAATGTGTGTAAGTTCTTGCATATGTCTCCAGGAGATATATACAAGAATGTTCATAGCAGCATTGTCAAAAATAGCAAAACTTGGAAACAATGGAACTTCCCGTTATCCAGAGAGGATATGAACAAATAAATTGATGCATATTCATAGAAAAAATGCATATAGTTGTAAGCAATCCATGTCCAAAGAAAATCAAAGGACTTATGTGCACAGGCATTAGGGTAGGGACTTGCCTAGGTGTGGGGTTACAGGGGGTGGGTTGGGGTGGTGAGGAGCCTTATAGTTAGGCTATCTTGTTAAGATCCTAGCTTGATAAATTATTAAAATGCTTGGCAAAATAAATAAGAAAAACTATGCTTAGGGTATATTATGAACCAAAGAGATTACAGTCCATCATTTTCTGGGCCTCTGAAGTCCTTTAAAAAGAACAAAGCAAATGAAAATGTGATGCAAAAGAAAAGAAATAGAGCAGAGTACAGGAGGTTTGAATAGCAGAGAGGATGGGTGGGATTTCAATTTTGTATTGGGCAGTCCAAATAGGATTCAAAGAGAAAGTGCCATTTGAGGAAAGGAAGAAAGTGATGGAGGAATGAACTGGCCAGTTAATTGGACAAGAGCATTGTGAATGGTGGGAAGGGGGCAGTGAGAGGGCAGGTCAATGAGGGTGCTGAGCATAGGGAGTTCAGCAAGGTGATGGGGACTGCGTTTCATGGGTGTCATTATAGATAATTGTAAACTTCAGCTTTGACCGTGACTGGAGCTGGCAACCTGGGAAGAGCGTGATTTTAGAAAAGAGATCACCTGCCTTTCATTGTAAAAGGATGACTCAACAGCACGTAGAGAATTGACTTTGGAGGGGTTGGAATAGAAACTGCACCATCTTGAGGAAGTTCTTGCTGGACGGAGGTGGTGAGTGGATTATGAGTGCTTTGGGCTCTGGTAATGTCTGCTGGACTTGCTGATAAACCCAGTGCCTGTGTGTGAGGGAAACAGGATCCAGGGGGCATCAGTGTCTTTTCAGTCAGTTCAGTTCAGTCGCTCAGTTGTGTCTGACTCTTTGTGACCCCATGAATCGCAGCACACCAGGCCTCCCTGTCCATCACCAACTCCTGGAGTTCACTCAGACTCACGTCCATCGAGTCAGTGATGGCATCCAGCCATCTCATCCTCTGTCGTCCCCTTCTCCTCCTGCCCCCAATCCCTCCCAGCATCAGAGTCTTTTCCAATGAGTCAGCTCTTCTCATGAAGTGGCCAAAGTACTGGAGTTTCAGCTTCAGCATCATTCCTTCCAAAGAAATCCCAGGGCTGATCACCTTCAGAATGGACTAGTTGGATCTCCTTGCAGTCCAAGGGACTCTCTCAAGAGTCTTCTCCAACACCACAGTTCAAAAGCATCAATTCTTCGGTGCTCAGCCTTCTTCACAGTCCAACTCTCACATCCATACATGACCACAGGTCTTTTAGGCTGGTGCAAAAGGATGAGATTGCTGTTAAGTGAGGGTAACCAGGAAGGGATGTTTGTGACAAATGCATCTTTTTGAGGAAGATCAAGAGTTAAGTTTCAAACATGAAAAGCTTAAGTTATCAACTGTCTTCCATCCTATGATTATGCCCCTTGGTAATACTTTGGAGAGAGCAGCAAAGGTTTCATAGGAAAATTGAAAGCCGTGTCTGGCTTCAACATGGCGACTTCAAGCTACCTTCAGGTTACTGCTCCTTTGATTTGGGTCCACCAGTGAAAGTGAAAGTTGCTCAGTCATGTCCGACTCTTTGTGACCCCATGGACTGTAGCCTGCCAGGCTCCTCTGTTCATGGAATTCTCCAGGCCAGAATACTGGAGTGGGTAGCCTTTCCCTTCTCTAGGGGATCTTCCCAACTCAGGGATTGAACCCAGGTCTCCCACATGGCAGGCTGATTCTTTACCAGCTGAGCTACCAGGGTCCACCACTAGATAAGCATTTATCCTGATCTTGCAGAGGCAGATAGCGAGGTTCATTCAGGGAACAGCTGTTTGATGGGTATTTTAGCTGTGTTTGTAGAGAACTGTGTGGGCCACCCTATTTCTTTTCTTGGTGTGGGGAGTGTGTGTGAGTTCACACTCTTGTTCAAGCCCATATTTGCAAATGGTTTGGAGCAGTCATTTCAAAGGAAAGATGTTCCAGGTCAGTTTTACCCTTAGAGAGGAAGGGAAGGACCATGAACATGAAGAAGACAGAGTTGGGCACTTTTTAACAGAGACATAATATTTATGTCCCATACACTGTTGTTGTTGTTCAGTCGCTCAGTTGTGTCTGATTCTTCGCGACCCCATGGACTGTAGCATGCCAGGCCTCCCTGGCCCTAACCATCTCCCAGCGTTTGCCCAAGTTCATGTTCATTGCATCGGTGATGCTGTCCAGCCATCTTATCCTCTGACACCCTTTTCTCCTTCTGCCTTCAATCTTTCCCAGCATTAGGGACTTTTCCAATGAGTTGTCTGTGTGCATCAGATGACCAAAATACTGGAGCTTCAGCATCAGTCCTTCCAGTGAATATTCAGGGTTGATTTCCCTTAAGATTGACTGATTTGATCTTGCTGCCCAAGGGACTTTCAAGAGTCTTCTCCAGCACCACAGTATGAAGCCATCCATTCTTTGGAATTCTGCCTTCTTTACTATCCAGCTCTCACAACCATACGTGTCCACTGGGAAGACTATAGCCTTGACTATATGGACCCAGGTCTCCCGCATTGCAGGTGGATTCTTTACCATATGAGCCTCCAGACAAGTCCAGGAATACTGGAGTGGGTAGCCTATCCCTTCTCCAGGGGAATTTCCTGAGCCAGAAATTGAACTGGGGTCTCCTGTATTGCGATCCACACAGTCAAAGGCTTTGGCATAGTCAATAAAGCAGAAATAGATGTTTTTCTGGAACTCTCTTGCTTTTTCCATGATCCATGGAAAAACTCTCTTGCTTTTTCCATGATTGGATGTTGGCAATTTGATCTCTGGTTCCTCTGCCTTTTCTAAAACCAGCTTGAACATCAGGAAGTTCATGGTTCACATATTGCTGAAGCCCGGCTTGGAGAATTTGGGCATTACTTTACTAGCGTGTGAGATGAGTGCAATTGTGCAGTAGTTTGAGCATTCTTTGGCATTGCCTTTCTTTGGGATTGGAATCAAAACTGACCTTTTCCAGTCTTGTGGCCACTGCTGAGTTTTCCAAATTTGCTGGCATATTGAGTGCAGCACTTTCACAGCATCATCTTTCAGGATTTGGAATAGCTCAACTGGAATTCTATCACCTCCACTAGCTTTGTTCATAATGATGCTTTCTAAGGCCCACTTGATTTCACATTCCAGGATGTCTGGCTCTAGGTCAGTGATCACACCATTGTGATTATCTGGGTCATGAAGATCTTTTTTGTACAGTTCTTCTGTGTATTCTTGCCATCTCTTCTTAATGTCTTCTGCTTCTGTTAGGTCCATACCATTTCTGTCCTTTATCGAGCCCATCTTTGCATGAAATGTTCCTTTGGTACCTCTGATTTTCTGGAAGAGATCTCTAGTCTTTCCCATTCTGTTGTTTTCCTCTATTTCTTTGCATTGATCCTGAAAAAGGCTTTCTTATCTCTTCTTGCTATTCTTTGGAACTCTGCATTCAGATGTTTATATCTTTCCTTTTCTCCTTTGCTTTTCACTTCTCTTCTTTTCACAGCTATTTGTAAGGCCTCCCCAGACAGCCATTTTGCTTTTTTTGCATTTCTTTTCCATGGGGATGGTCTTGATCCCTGTCTCCTGTACAATGTCACGAACCTCATTCCATAGTTCATCAGGTACTCTATCTATCATATCTAGGCCCTTAAATCTATTTCTCACTTCCACTGTATAATCATAAGGGATTTGATTTAGGTCATACCTGAATGGTCTAGTGGTTTTCCCTACTTTCTTCAGTTTAAGTCTGAATTTGACAATAAAGAGTTCATGGTCTGAGCCACAGTCAGCTCCTGGTCTTGTTTTTGCTGACTGTATAGAGCTTCTCCATCTTTGGCTGCAAAGAATATAATCAATCTGATTTCGGTGTTGACCATCTGGTGATGTCCATGTATAGAGTCTTCTCTTGTGTTGTTGGAAGCTCAGGAAGCAACAGTTAGAACTGGACACGGAACAATAGACTGGTTCCAAATAGGAAAAGGAGTACATCAAGGCTGTATATTGTCACTCTGTTTATTTAACTTATATGCAGAGTACATCATGAGAAATGCTGGACTGGAAGAAACACAAGCTGGAATCAAGATTGCCAGGAGAAATATCAATAACCTCAGATATGCAGATGACACCACACTTATGGCAGAAAGTGAAGAGGAACTCAAAAGCCTCTTGATGAAAGTCAAAGTGGAGAGTGAAAAAGTTGGCTTAAAGCTCAACATTCAGAAAATGAAGATCACGGCATCTGGTCCCATCATTTCATGGGAAATAGATGGGGAAACAGTGGAAACAGTGTCAGACTTTATTTTTGGGGGCTCCAAAATCACTGCAGATGGTGACTGCAGCCATGAAGTTAAAAGATGCTTACTCCTTGGAAGGAAAGTTATGTCCAACCTAGATAGCATATTCAAAAGCAGAGACATTACTTTGCCAACAAAGGTCCATCTAGTCAAGGCTATGGTTTTTCCTGTGGTCATGTATGGATGTGAGAGTTGGACTGTGAAGAAGGCTGAGCGCCGAAAAATTGATGCTTTTGAACTGTGGTGTTGGACAAGACTCTTGAGAGTCCCTTTGACTGCAAGGAGATCCAACCAGTCCATTCTGAAGGAGATCAGCCCTGGGATTTCTTTGGAAGGAATGATGCTGAAGCTGAAACTCCAGTACTTTGGCCACCTCACGTGAAGAGTTGACTCATTGAAAAAGACTCTGATGCTGGGAGGGATTGGGGGCAAGAGGAGAAGGGGACGACAGAGTATGAGATGGCTGGATGGCATCAGTGACTCGATGGACGTGAGTTTGAGTGAACTCCGGGAGTTGGTGATGGACAGGGAGGCCTGGTGTGCTGCGATTCATGGGGTCGCAAAGAGTCGGACACGACTGAGCGACTGATCTGATCTGATCTGATCTCCTGTATTGCAGGCAGATTCTTTACCAGCTGAGTTACCCAGGAAGCCCATCCCATACATATGACACTTGAAATACTCCAGGTATCAGGTGGTACAGATGTTGGTTTATTGAGTTCTGAAGTAATTGTCCTGCTGTGAACTCTGGGTTTGGAGGCAAGACCACATCTGTGTGGGTGAAAATAAAGTGGGATTTATCCTGAAGGGAGCAGGTTTTCCCATAGTCCCTGCCTAGACCTGGGGTAGATTTAAGAATAAGATCAGGGTGAGGCCCCACTCAGGGTGGGCCAATTTTCCTTTCATTGGAGTCTAATTGTGGTTTGTGCCTGAATTCCAAGGGGAGCAGAGGTGCCTGAGGGCATTTCTGTTGGAGGAGGGGAGCTGGCTGGTGCTCCCTCCAGACACCACTAGTGGAATGGAGGGGGTCACAGAGGCATCCAGGGGTAAAGAGCATGGCTGAATTGGTATGATTTTAAATCCCTTTCTGTTGTCTTTGTACCTTAAGTAGAGACTAGCTTGGTTGTCATCTGGAGTCTGAAAGGTTGTGGGGAATTAAAAAAAGACCCTGCTCCACCTCTGGGACAGAGGAGGGGAGGTGGGTATGGATGGTGTAAAAGTGGTGAATGCCAGAAGGGCACCCTCAGCCCAGCCGAGCAAGGATCCACAAGAGTTGGTCAGAAGCAGCAAAGAGGGTCTGTGGTGAGGAGGTTGAAAGTGGAGGAATGTGGGTGGGTGCCATGAGGAGGGACAGCTGAGTAGGTGACCTGGCACCCTAGGGATCTCTTACGACAAGTGGAGGTGGGAATGTGCAGAGGTGTAGGGCAGCCTGGCAGTGACTACCAGAGGGATGCGATTCCAACACAAAATGGGGCGGATTCAGCCATTACCCCACATGACACAACCATGGCTGTGGAGGCTGATGGAAATGTGACCCTGCTCTAATTAGAGGCCTGAACATTAGGGTGGCTAAAGCATGTTGCTACAGTTTGTCCTTGTTTGGAATATGCTGTGGGCTATTTTACAGGGAACTTCAGCTTTGTACACATGCAAGTACAGATAGGATGAGTCTGAGAGTCAAAGGTGCTTGATGCTCATCTAGGAACTATTGTAATAGTTGTAGATAGCACAGTTTATTTGGCCAAATGCCTATGAGTGAACTTCAAAAAACTTATTTATCTAATTTATTTGTCTGCGCTGGGTCTTAGCAGTGGCATGCGAACTCATAGTTGAGGCATGTGGGATCTAGTTCCCTGACCAGGAATGGAACTTGGGCTCCCTGAATTAAGGGCTCAAAGGCTTAGCCACTGGACAACCAGGGAAGTCTCCATATAAGTGAACTTTTAATGTTGTCATGAATGTCCAAACACAACACTCCCCATATGGGGTCAGATTCCCAGGGTTCAATTCTCAGCTTTAATGCTCACTCGTTTGTGCAATAACTTCACCTTTCTGGTCTCCTATTCCTAAAATGAAAATGAGTGTTGCTCAGCTGTGTCCAGCTCTTTGCAACCCCATGGACAGTAGCTGCCAGGCTCCTCTGTCCACAGATTTCTCCAGGTCAGAATACTGCAGGGGGTAGTTGTTCCCTTTTCCAGAGGATCTTCCCAACCCAGGGATCGAACCCAGGTCTCCTGCATTGCAGGTCTATTCTTTAGTGTCTGAACCAATAGAAATGATAATAATAATATTAATATCTGATCCATATGGTTATTATACAGATTAAAAGAGTCAATCCCCAGCGCAAAATAAGCATTCCATAAATGTTAACTATATATTACATCTTTTCTTTCTTCTGATTATTTCCTTTGAACAAATTCCTAGGGATGGTATTACTATATCAAAGATTATCTATGTTTTGCATAGTGATGAAAGTTAACTGAATAACCCTCTATAGAATGTACATCAGTTATTCTCACCCACTTTGTATGATGCTTGCTTTATACTCTGCAACCAACACCAGATAGTATTAAAGCAATGTTTTGTTACTATAGCAGATGAGAAGATCAATACTTTTCTTGATTATTAGTGAGGTTGAGCATCTTTTTCTAATTTTACACTATTTGTTGATCTTTGTATTTTTAAACTGTTTATTGTAAAGAAACTTTAAGCATGTCATGAACTTCCAACTATCCAACTTCAACAGTGATACTGTTGCAGATTTCTAAATGCATAATGATAATTTAATCATACAGTCCTCACTCTGTCCTGAATGTGTTTGGAGACAAGCCTCTCTTATCTGGGTGTGTCTCCTTAGGAATCTGAGAGATTGTTGTAGGTCTATTTCTGTGACTACAGAAGATCTTTTGGATAGCACCTACTGAAATTTAAAAACATGCAGGAAATAAGGTAAGTGTGAATCGTTTAATGACACCTATTGTTATTGTTGTTTAGTCTCTAAGTCATGTCCAACCCTTTGCAACCCCATGGACTGCAATCTACCAGGCTTCCCTGTGCATGGGATTTCCCACGCAAGAATACTGGAGTGGGTTGCCATTTCCTTTTCCAGAGGATCTTCCTGACCAGGGATTGAACCCATGTCTCCTGCATTGGCAGGTGAATTCTTTCCCACTGAACCACCAGGAAAGGCCAATGACATCTATAGATTGGGCTGATTTTGTACATAAGAATCCATGGACTCCCCCCCAAATTATTTTGCCCACTAGGAATCTGGAGACATCGAAGTCTTTGGTCAATTGAGAATCAGACACTTGCATCCAACACAGCAGGAAGGGAGCCACTACCAGGCTTTCTTTGCCTCTGTTTTCCCTGGAATCCCTCAGCCCCAGTACCGAGGAAGTTGTGGTTGGACATCCAGCGAGGCCAGCAAAGAGGAAGAACTCAGAGCAGTGCTCCCCCTGGCTCAGTGCTCCCCAGGGCACTAATACTGCTCAGCTGTGATGTCACAGGATGCTGCAACGGTGGCAGTGCCATCATAGGTGTACCATGTAAAGCCTGCAGGGAGCCATCGTATCAGGTCCTCTTCCTGAAACCTCCCTGCATGGGTGCTAAGTACTTTGAGTCATGTCCAGCTCTTTGCCATGGTATGGACTGTAGTCTGCCAGGCTCCTTTGTCCAAAGGAATCTCCAGGCAAGAATACTGGAATTGATTGCCGTGCCCTCCTCAAGGGTATGTTCCCAACCCAGGGATGGAACCCACATCGCTTTACATCTACTGCACTGGCCGGCAGGTTCTTTACCACTAGCGTCACCTGGGAAGCCCCAAAGCTCCCTAGTCCCCTTTGTTCCCCCACAGATACTCGGACAACACCTCACGTATACATCATGGTTAACACATTTCTCTTGATTGTATATTATAATTTTTTAGATAAATTTCAGTTTACATAATTGATCTTGTACACTGTAGCTTGCTTTATGAACATTTAATAGATATGAAATCATTCCTTCTCAGTTCATGGAGATCTATTTCCTTTTTTTGACAACTGGGCAGGATTCTGTTGTATAAAGAGAAATTGAATGTGATTTCAGGGCTTTCTTGGTGGCTCAGATGGTAAAGAATCTGCCTGCAATGCAGGAGGCATGATTTCTATTCCTGGGTTAGGAAGATCCCCTGAGAAAGGGAATGGCTCATTTCAGTTCAGCTCAGTCATGTCCGACGTTTTGCGACCCCATGTACTGCAGCACACCAGGCTTCCCTGTCCATCACCAACTCCTGGAGCATGCTCAACCTCATGTCCATCAAGTTGGTGATGCCATCCACCCATCTCATCCTCTGTCATCCCCTTCTCCTCCCACCTTCAATCTTTCCCAGCATCAGGGTCTTTTCCAGTAGGTCAGTTCTTCACGTCAGGTGGCCAAAGTATTGGAACTTCAGCTTCAGCATCAGTCCTTCCAATGAATATTCAGGACTGATTTCCTTTAGGATTGATTGGTTTGATTTGCCGTCCAAGGGACTCTCAAGAGTCTTCTCCAACGCCACAGTTCAAAAGCATCGATTAGTCAGTGCTCAGTTTTCCTTGGGATGAGGAGCCTGGTGGGCTGCCATCTATGGGGTCACACAGAGTTGGACACGACTGAAGCAACTTAGCAGTAGCAGCAGCAGCAGCTTTCTTTATAGTCCAACTCTCACATCCATACATGACTACTGGAAAAACCATAGCCTTGACTAGACAGATTTTTGTTGGCAAAGTAATGTCTCTGCTTTTTAATATGCTGTCTAGGTTGGTCATAGCTTTTCTTCCAAGGAGCACGTGTCTTTTAATTTCATGGCTGTAGTCAGTATCTACAGTGATTTTGGAGCCCAAGGAAATAAAGTCTGCCACTGTTTCCATTGTTTCCCCATCTATTTGCCATGAAATGATGGGACCAGATGCCATGATCTTAGTTTTTTGAATGTTGAGTTTTAAGCCAGCTTTTTCACTCTCCTTTTTCACTTTCATCAAGAGGCTCCTCAGTTTCTCTTCATTTTCTGCCATAAGGGTGGTATCATGGCTGCCCACTCCTGTATTCTTGTCTGGAGAATTCCATGGATGGACAGAGGAGCCTGGAAGGCTGCAGTCTGTGGGGTCAAAAGAGTTGGACACAACTGAACAACTAACACATACACACACATACACACAGAGGAAGATAGTGTTTTTCTAGTCTTTCTGTGTGATGCTGGAGAAGGGTCTTAAGAGCCCCTTGGACAGCAAGGAGATCAAGCCAATCAATCCTAAAGAAAATCAACCCTGAATATTCACTGGAAGGACTGATGCTGAAACTCCAATACTTTTGCCGCTTGATTCAAAGAGCTGACTCATTGGAAAAGACCCTGATGCTGGGAAAGTATGGGGGCAGGAGGAGATGGGGGTGACAGATGAGATGGTTGGATAGCATCACCCACTCAATGGACATGAGTTTTAATAAACTCTGGGAGATGGTAAAGAAAAGGGAAGCCTGCTGTGCTGCAGTCCACAGGGTCCCAAAGAATTGCACACAACTGAGTGACTGAACAACAAAGTCTTTAAGTTCAATGCCATAAGTTCAACCAAGTGGGACCCTCCTAGGGCAGACACCTCCCCTATATCCTCTGCTATCACTTTTCTCTGAATACTTAGATAGTAATATCTGATGCATATTTTCTAAGTTTTTTTTTAGAAACTTCCACCAAATGGAAGAAATTAGCGACTTGATGATCACGAGCACATGTCCTACAGACCTTCTGGTGCCTAAGGGTTGATATATTAACCCCTGTGACACCACCCTGTTCCCTCACCATCAACCAGTCAGAGCACTATGCATGAGCTGATCATAGACCCTGTGACCTTCTCCCTTACTTGGCTTTTTAAAAGGCTTTGCTGAAATCCTTTGGTGAGTTTGGGGTTTCTGGGCATGAGCCACCCATTCTCCTTGTGAGGTGCCTTATAGTAAACGCTGTACTTTCCCTCACCACCACCTGGGGTCAATAGATTGGCTTTATGTGTGGGTAGCAGACTCAAGTTTGATTTGGTAATGTGAATAGGCTTGTAAAGAGTATGCTTTTGTCCAAGACATGAAATTTCTGAATTAAAAGACATGTACTTAAAAAAATGAAAGTTCAGACTGCTTAAGTGCTGTCTCAAGAAATAGTATTATCAGCATTCTTACAGATATTGTAGAGGAGTGACTGTTTTTCCGTGTGCATTCCAATCTGTTACTCGTTTTCAAAAGTAGCTTATGGGAACCTTGAAAACACTGTTTAAAAGACCATTGAAAGGTGAGTTTCTTAAGTTTGTCTATTCACGCTTCCTTTTAATTTTAATTAAAAAAATTTTTATTTAGAGGATAATTGCTTTACAATATTGTGTTAGTTTCTGCCATACACCAACATGAATCAGCCATAGGTATACATATGTCTTTTCCCTTTTGAACATCTTCCCTCCCACCTCCATCCTCATCCCACCCCTCTAGGTTGTCACAGAGCACTGTGTTTGATCTTCCTGAGATATATAGTAAATTCCCACTGGTTGTCTGTTTTGCATATGATAATGTATATGTTTCAGTGCTACTCTTTCAATTCATTCTTTTTTTAATGCAAATTGATGGTGGTGAAGCTGGTGACTGTGGTCGGGATGGTGATGATGGCTGTGATGGTTGTTGGATGAGTGTGATCTTCTGTGGAAAATTCATTTTTTCAAAAGAGATGGCAGAGTTCACCTAAAAGCTTCATAATTCCAAAATCTGATTTGCTCACAGTAAATGTGAAAATATAGTTCTAAACTGAGAAGCAGTATTGTGTTTTGTTATAGAGGATATTTAGATTGTAATTAGATACAGAGTTGGCTAAAAAATCTGTGGAAATTAATCTTTTGTGACTAAACAAGGATTTTAAATTTAATTGAGGAAATCTACTTGTCAAAAAGACACTCTTAACAAATCAAATTTAAATTGCCTGTGAAATCCATACTTTCATGAAATTGTTTTGCCCGAGAAGGAAATATGCATGGATCACAATGGCAGAAATTCTGACAGCCAAGATAAACTTTGTCCAGCTTTGTGTGTTTTTGGCTCTTATTATCAGTTCATTTAAGATATCCTTGAAAAAATAATCAGGTCACAAAATAGAGGAGAAACAGACAAATCATTTAAAATTTTAATGTTTATTAATGTAGGTCTTCCATCAAAGTAGTTTGTGCTCACAATCAATTCAAGCGAGCAAGGGAGGTCTCTTTCCTCATTATTCAACATTACCTCTCCATCTTCCCTCAGAGGTTACCACCAAGTAAGAAGATCTCATGAGTCAATATTTTGAGGATGATTTAGTTTATTTTATTTGACATTTAGAAGATGGCAATGTAATAACTAGAAATATAAAGCAAGCATTGCAAAATCAGGAATCCGTTGTGCTTAGAGATGGCAAAGGCAAAACTTGGTGGACAGAAACAATGAACACCTGCTACAGGTCAAAATATTGAGGATCTCAATCCTACTAGTCTGAGATCAGGGCTATGGGCTGCTATCAGATGCTTAGAGGTGCTCACAGCTTTGAATTTAATTATTCCCGTGGGTTTAAACACTTTAAAGGTATGAAGACTTGAACTGCTCAAAGCAAAAAGAGAAGATACTAAAACAGTCCCAACACAGAGTCTAAATCCTACACAGCAGGGTAACAGATCTGGGAGAAGCAGACAAGATTGAATTGAGAGAAGTTGGTCTCTACAACCACCATACCGTCAGCATCTGCTAAGTGCTACTGCTACTGATGAACAGCAGCTCCATCTTTTCCCACTGGATGTCATTGTATAAGATGTCCTGCCATCACTCTCAAGAAATGAAGAATCACTGAAGCCTCAAAGTATGATATACACAACCAAAGAGAAAATTCCTAAGAAGCTCAAGTGGCAGAGTAGAGACAGTGCAGAGTAGACAGATGGATGGAGGCAGTGCTCCCACTGCCTGTGCTGTGGGAGCAAGCAGATGCCCAGCAGCACCTTCAGACCAGCTCACCTAGTGGCAGCATTGCTTCTGGCAGCTGCACTTCTGCTGACAACAGCTCTTCTGCTGGCAACAGCCCTTCCCACCACCGCAGCCACACGAGTTGCAGCTGCAGGTGCGGCGGTGGCAGCAGACCACGGGGACGCTGCAGCAGCCCCCACAGCAGCCATAGCAGCAGGGGCAGCAGCTGGTGCAGCAGCCCACCCGGTAGCATCTGCAGCTGTTGCAGCTGCCACAGCCACCACCGCAGCCACCACCGCAGCCACCGCCGCAGCCACTGCCACAGCCACCACCACAGCCACCGCCACAGCCACCACAACTTCCACAACCACAGCAGCCCATGGTGTTAGTAGAGAGGACTCAGAAGAGGTGAGGAGGGAGACTCAGGAGATGTGGGAGGTTGGATGTCGCCTTCTGCTGGGGGAGACCCTTATATACTGACACCTTTTCCTGTTTTTTGGCCCAGTTTCCCTGGAAGAGTCTCACAAGACTTTTTGTTTACTTCCTTCTTGAATACCCGTGCCATGATAACTTGCTATTTTTAGAATAGCAGCCTCATAACTTTGAGTTTTCTGTTGGGAATGAAGTACTTGTGTATCAGATCTTTAGTTTAGAAACGGAAAAGTGATGGCCAAGGTGCAGGGAAAAAGCAGCCTCAGGGGCTTCAGAATGTTGCCTGTGTGTCAGAAATGACCAGCCTAGAGATCACATGAGTGAAGAGTTGAAGAGCTCCCACAAGTGCCCCAGGGTTTTTCCACGACGCTGGGCAACAGAAATGGGGAGCTGGGAGAGACTGCTCAATGGTGAGAAGTAAATCAAAGGAGGAGGGCATGTTAAGATTTCCTTCTCTAGCTTTCAAAAGGTAAACTTAACAAAGAGATGCCAGTTGTCAATCCAGGGATACCAACGTCCTGGGAGAAGCACGGACCTGCCCAAGCCCAGGTGTCTCTGATGCAGAAGCTGCAGTGTAAGTCCCAAGAAAGACTGGCAGTGAGCTCTTTGGAGTTCCTGGACTAGCTGGGCAGGCCTCAATTCTCAACACAGTCAAGCAAGGGGGACTACTGTTTATACCTGCAAGCTACTTGGGGTGAAAGAAGGAAACTATACCCGCAGAGCCAGCTGGATGGACACCAGTCACTTCAGATAAACATTCCCCTGGGCCATTTTTGGACTGAACCGATGGGCTGGCCCCACGTCTCAAACCCAGAGAGGCATGGGAAAAGGCCAGCCACTGGATGAAATCTCTTATTTTTGTTTACCCAATTATTTAACAGACAAATGACAAGGAGGAACTTCCTCCTAGCAGATGTTAGGTGTGGGCTACACAAAATTATTGTTTTAGCATCTGACATCACACAAGTTTTCTTTTTTTGGCAGGGGCAGGGTAATCTTTAATGAACAGTCAATTTTTATAAAATAAGGACCTCAGGGAGCCAGAGAAAGCATAGCTGTGCTTTTTTTTTTTTTAAACATAATCACAATAGTACAAGATGTTTTATCAGTTTTCACAATCAATAGCCAGACCAAAAAAAAAAAAAGATAATTATAATTACAAGCCATAATGGGAACATGATTAACAACAATATAAAATAATTACATACAGTTTGGTGGGGGGGGAGGCTGCCGAGCAGAGTGATGTGGTAAGTGGGAGTACATATGTGCGTATATTTTCATCCACCCAGCCAGTCTATGTTTTTTGGTTGGTGAATTTAGTCCATTTACATTTAAGCTAATTATTGATATACGTGATCCTATCACTGTTTTCTTAATTGTTTGGGGTTTATTTTCTGTATTTTTTTGGTTTTATTTCTGTCTTTTCCTTCTCTTGTTTCCTGCCTAGAGAAGTTCCTTTAGCATTTATTGTAAAGCTGGTTTGGTGGTGCTAAATTCTCTTAACTTTTGCTTGTCTGGAGAGCTTTTCATTTCTCCTTCAAATCTGAAGGAGAGTCTTGCTGGATAGAGTATTCTTGGTTGTAGGTTCTTCCCTTTCATCACTTTAAATATATCATGCTATTCCCTTCTGGCTTGTAGAATTTCTGTTGAGAAATCAGCTGATAGCCTGACGAGAGTTTCTTTGTATGTTGTCGTTTTTCCCTTGTTGTTTTTAGTATTTTATCTCTGTCTTTAATTTTTGCCAGTTTGATTACTATGTGTCTTGGTGTGTTCCTCCTTGGGTTTGTCTTTCCTGGGACTCTCTGTGCTTCCTGGACTTGGTTGACTATTTCCTTTCCCATGCTCAGGAAGTTTTCAGCTATTATCTCTTCAAATATTTTCTCAGGTCCTTTCTCTCTCTCTTCTCCTCCTGGGACTCCTGTAATGTGAATGTTGGTGCTTTTAATGTTGCCCCAGAGGTCTCTTAGGCAGTCTGCATTTCTTTTCATTCTTTTTTCTATATTCTGCTCTGGGGCTGTGGTTTACACCATTCTGTCCTTCAGGTCATTTATCCATTCTGCCTCAATTATTCTGCTATCCATTCCTTCTAGCGTATTATTCATCTCTGTTTGTTGGTTCTTTATTTAGTTCTTCTAAGTCTTTGGTAAGCAGTTTTGTTTCTAAATTTTTAAAATTTATTTATTTAGGCTTATGGGGTCTTCATTGCTGCACGAGGGCTTTCTCTAGTTTTGGGGGGCAGGTACTCTCTAGTTGTGGTGTGCGGGCTTCTCACTGCAGTGGCTTCTTTTGCTGTGGAGCTGGGGCTCTAGGACACACAGGCTTTGGTAGTTGCGCTTCCCAGGCTCAATAGTTGTGGCACACGGGCTTAGTTGCTTCATGACATGTGGGATCTTCCCAGACCAGGGATTGAACCCGTGTCTCCTGCATTGGCAGGTGAATTCTTTACCAGTGAGCCACCTGGGAACTTTGCCTAACTTTACAGCTTCTCTGTAGAGAGGATGAAAAGTTTTAATAAGAAGCTGTTTTTATTATTGCAGTGAGCCTAACTGCAGAGAAGGAAATGGCACCCCACTCCAGTACTCTTGCCTGGAAAATCCCATGGATGGAGGAGCCTGGTAGGCTGCAGCCCATGGGGTTGCTAAGAGTCGGACACGACTGAGCGACTTCACTTTCATTTTTCACCTTCATGTATTGGGGAAGGAAATGGCAACCCACTCCAGTGTTCTTGCCTGGAGAATCCCAGCGACGGGGGAGCCTGGTGGGCTGCAGTCTATGGGGTCGCACAGAGTCAGACACGACTGAAGTGACTTAGCAGCAGCAGGTCTTTGGTAAACATTTCTTGTATCTTCTCAGTCTTTGCCTCCATTCTTTTTCTGAGATCCAGAATCATCTTCACTATATTACTCTGAATTCTTTTTCTGGAAGGTTGCTTATCTCCACTTCATTTAGTTGTTTTTCTGGCGTTTTATCTTGTTTAGGACATAACATTCTGCTTTTTCACCATGATTAACTTTCTGTAATATGGTTTTTGTTTTAGCTGCTGTGAGACTATGCTTCTTCTTCTGTCTGCTCTCTGATGGATGGGGCTAAGAATCTTGTGTAAGTTTGTTGATGGGAGAGACTGGTGATGGGAAAAACTGGGTCTTGCTCTGGTGTGCAGGGCCTTGCTCAGTAAAGTTTTAATCCAATTATCTGCTGATGGGTGGGGTTCCACTCCCTCCCTTGTAGTTGTTTGGCCTGAGGTGACCCAGCCCTGGGGTCTATGGGCTCTATGGTAGAGTTAATGGTGAACTCTGAGAGGGTTTACACCAAGGAGGACCTTCCTGGACTGATAATGCCTGTGCCCCGGTCCCTGTGGTAGCCCCTGCTGACCTATGCCTCCACAGGAGGCCCTCCAACACTAACAGGTAGTTTTGGTTCAGTCTCCTGTGGGTTAGCTGTTCCTTTCCTCTGGGTCTTGGTGCATGCAAAATTTTGTTTGTGCCCTTGAAGACTGGAGTCTCTATTTTCCCCAGTCCTCTGGAAGTTCTATAATCAAATCCCACTGGCTTTAAGATTAGATTCCCTGGGGATTCCCAGTTCCTTTGTCAGATCCCCAGGCTGGAAAGCCTGATGTGGGGTTCAGAACTATCAGAACAGTGTGAGAACTCCTTTGGTATTATTGTTCTCCAGTTTGTGGGTCACTCACATGGAGGATATGGGATTTGATTTGATTGTGATTGTGCTCCTCCTACTGTCTCGCTGCAGCTCCTTCTTTGTCTTTGGACATGGGGTGTTTTTATTTGATGGGTTCCAGTGCCCTCCTGTTGATGGTTGTTCAACAGCTAGTTGCAATTTTGGTGTTCTTGGAGGAGGAGAGGAGTGTGTGTCTTTCTACTCTGTTAAATTGGACTGGAAACCATACCTGCGTTTTAAGGTGAGATGTTAAGGATGCTCTTTCTGTTTGGGGTCTGGTTTTTCACTTATTCTTCCAAGAGGTTTTTGTAACTTAGTGGATAAGCAGTGAATCTCAGTAGATAGAAAAACAATCTTTTTTCCTAATCTGTGGTAACTAAGAAGCATATGTTAAAAAATGGGACTTTTACCTGACTCCAGATGCAAACTGTCACGGTTATAAAAAATGAGGATAGTTCTTAAATATTTCAGGCATTTAATACAACAGCTGGCTGTTGAATATGTACAAGGGGTCAGGCACTATTCTAGTCCCTGGGGCAAAACATACATACACGTGTAAGTTCTTAGGAGCGCAAAGCTGTTCGAAGTGTGTTCTAATCCAAATATAGCTTTAAGAGACAGGTAATGGTTTAAAATAGCAATAGTAACTGGACACAGTCTCAACAAGGAAGGATGTGAGTCTTGTGAGGTATCTTAGAGGAAGTGGGATGAACAACAAGGCACAAACTGTATATTCTTGGCTCAGCTCCTGAAGATGGTATATAAGGGTCCCCCTAGAAGAAGGTGACATTCAACCTCCCTCACATCCTGAGACTCCCTCCTCACCTCTCCTGAGTCCAAGTCCTCTCTACTGACACCATGGGCTGCTGTGGTTGTGGAAGTTGTGGTGGCTGCGGCGGTGGCTGCGGCGGTGGCTGCGGCAGTGGCTGCGGTGGTGGCTGCGGTGGTGGCTGTGGCAGCTGCAACAGCTGCAGATGCTACCGGGTGGGCTGCTGCACCAGCTGCTGCCCCTGCTGCTATGGCTGCTGTGGGGGCTGCTGTAGCGTCCCCGTGGTCTGCTGCCACCGCCGCACCTGCAGCTGCAACTCGTGTGGCTGCGGTGGTGGGAAGGGCTGTTGCCAGCAGAAGAGCTGTTGTCAGCAGAAGTGCAGCTGCCAGAAGCAATGCTGCCACTAGGTGAGCTGGTCTGAAGGTGCTGCTGGGCATCTGCTTGTTCCCACTGCTGAGACTGCTCTCCATCCATCCATCTGTACTGTGCTCTCTCTTTGGCACCTGGGCTTTATGGTACTTCCCTCTGGTTCTCATGCTCTGACTTTAAGTATCTTTTTCCATTTTTTAATATAGTCACACATGGATATTTTATTCAAAGTTATCCAAGAAAAATGATGGAGGGCATTTTGCCTACTAAGCTCAGCAAAATGAGGTAATGATTCTCACTTTTTTTGTGAAATTCTTTTCTGTCTTTGCCTTGTCTTCTTGTGTTTACCATAAATATCTGTCCTTCCTGTGGCCATAGAGTTTTTTTTAATAGATTATGTCCTAAAAATGTCTTAATAAAATACAAAAATAAATTCTGAACCTTTGCTCTTATTTTATCCTTAGAGATATTCTTATTAAACTGGTATTAATTATAGTTTCCCATGGCTTGGGGCTGTCAAGGATACACGAATAATTATGCCCTGGTGTGGTTTACAATCTTATTTACTCTACAATCCAGCCATACACAAATAACCATGAACACAAAACAGAATAACAATAAACATACCAGGAGACCATGACGTCATGTGTCATGGCAGGAGGGACTCCTCACTGTTGGGTGAGAAACGGGTGCAACAAGTAGAGGGACTTCAAGAAAGAGATGACATTTTGAGCTGTTTTGCAGAATTAGTAAGACTGTGACAAGTGGAGATAGTTGGAGGCAGACATTCTAGAAGGAGGGCAAACAAGTGATGGATGGAAAAGTTCAAAGCACATATGGAAACTAGCAAGCCATGTGTTTGACCTAAGTACGAGCATATAAATATAAATAGTTAGAAATAAGCACTGAAAAGATGCTAAATCTATCATTTACAATGACAGCAATGACCAGCACACACATTGCCCTTAAAATCCAGGCACTTTTCTAACAACGCCCCTGTTTTGAAAGAAGCACTATTACAATGCCCTCTGCACAGAGAAGTTAAATGACTTGTTTGAGCACACAGCTGCAGCTGGTGGAGCTCTGACATGCAGCAATGCTGTTGCCAGTGAAGGTTTTCAAGAAGGAACTTGGTGCAGCCACCTGCACAGTTAATGGTTTATGGGGAGAACTGAAGTTACATCACGTTCCTGGGACAAGCAATAAGAACTGAAACAGTGGCAGAGTCGCGTATTTGTGGGCAAATACAAAACCCAGCAAATGTCTCTGATGTCGTGATTACAGAATAGGCAAGGTGGGACCACAGTGATCGCTGTGGACTGAATTGTATCCCCCAAGCTCACGTTGTTGTTGTTCAGTTTCTCAGTGGTGCCCGACTCTTTGTGACCCCAGGGACTGCAGCACACTGGGCTTCCCTGTCCTTCTCTGTCTCCTGGAGTTTGCTCAAACTCATGTCCATTGAGTCGGTGATGCCATCCAACCTACTGATCCTCTTTCACCCTCTTTTCCTCCTGCCCTCAATCTTTCCCAGCATAACGATCTTTTCCAATGAGTCAGCTCTTTGCATCAGTTGGTCAAAGTATTGGAGCTTCAGCATCAGTCCTTCCGGTGAATATTCAGAGTTGGTTTCCCTTAGAATTGACTGGTTGGATCTCCATGCTGTCCATGGGACACTCGAGAATCTTCTCTAACACCACAATTGGAAAACATCAATTCTTTGGTGCTCAACCTTCTTTATGGTCCATTCTCACATCCACACATGACTACTGGAAAAACCATAGCTTTGACTACATGGACCTTTGTCAGTAAAATGATATCTCTGTTTTTTAATATGTTATCTAGGTTTGTCACAGCTTTTCTTCTAAGGAGCAGGTGTCTTTTAATTTCATGGCTGCAGTCACCATCTGCAGTGATTTTGGAGCTCAAGAAAATAAAATCTGTTACTGTTTCCACTTTTTCCCCATCTATTTGCCATGAAGTGATGGGACCAGAAGCCATAGTCTTAGTTTTTTGAATGCTGAGTTTCAAGTTAGCCTTTTCACTCTCCTTTTTCACCTTCATCAAGAGGCTCTTTAGTTCCTCTTTGCTTCCTGCCATTAGGGTGGTATCATCTGCATACCTGTGGTTGTAGATAGTTCTCCTGAAACTCTTGATTCCAGCCTGTGATTCATCCAGCTTGGCATTTTTCATGATGTACTCTGCATAGAAGTTAAATAAACAAGGTGAAAATATACAGACTCCCTTGCAGACTCCCTTTCCAATTTTGAAACAATCAGTAGTTCCATGTAAGGCTCTAACTGTTGCTTCTTGCCCTGCATACAGGTTTCTCAGCAGACAGGTAAGGTAGTCTGGGATTTCCATCTTGTGAAGAATTTTCCACAGTATGTTGTAATCCATACAGTCAAAAGCTTTAGTGTAGTCAATGAAGCAGAAGTAGATGTTTTTCTGGAATTCTCATGTTTTTTTTCTGTGACTTTCACTTTTCACTTTCATGCATTGGAGAAGGAAATGGCAATACACTCCAGTGTTCTTGCCTGGAGAATCACAGCCCGGGTGGGCTGCTGTCTATGGGGTCACACAGAGTTGGACATGACTGAAGTGACTTAGCAGCAGCAGCAGCAATGGATGTTGGCAATTTGATCTCTGGTTCCTCTGCCTTTTCTAAACTCAGTTTGTACATCTGAAATTTTTTGGTTCATGTACTGCTGAAGCCTATCTTGAAGGATTTTGAGCATTACCTCACTAGCATGTGAAATGAGCACAATTGTATGGTAGTTTGAAGATTCTTTGGTGTTGCATTTCATTGGGATTATAATGAAGATGATTTCCATTTTCCAGTTTTATCTGTCTCCAAGGGAAACAGAGACTCTTGGAGGACACAAACAAAACCTTGTGTGATCAGGACCCAGGGAAAAGGACCAGTGACCACACAGGAGACTGAGCTAGACCTGCCTGTGAGTGTTTCAGGGTCTCCTGCAGAGCTGTGGTCGGCAGTGGCCTGCTGCAGGGACAGGAGCACTGGCAGCAGTAGTCCTGAGAGGCGTGTTGGTATAAGGCCTTTTGGAGATGCCAGTAACCCTATCACAGAGTCATAGACTCCAAGACTGGGTCAGTTCAGTTCAGTTCAGCTCAGTGATTCAGTCGTGTCCGACTCTTTGCAACTCCATGGACTGCAGCACACCAGGCCTCCCTGTCCATCATCAACTCCCAGAGTTTACTCAAACTCATGTCCATTGAGTCGGTGATGCCCTCCAACTATCTCATTCTCTGTAAAATATTCACATGCTTCCAGAGTCAAATGTACAAAACAAGGTACACTGAGAAAAGTGCGACTTCTGTTCCCTCTTGCCTTCTACTGGCAACTATATATATATCTCTTATAGATAAATAAATATATATATTTATAGATAAATATATATAGGCTACCCACTCCAGTATTCTTGGGCTTCCCTGGTGGCTCAGCTGGCAAAGAATCTGCCTGCAGTGCAAGAGACCTGGGTTTGATCCCTGTGTTGGGAAGATCCCTTGGAGAAGGGAAAGGCTACCCACTCCAGTATTCTGGCCTGGAGAATTCTATGGACTACAGTCCATGGGGTTGCAGAGTTGGACACGACTGAGGGACTTTCACTTTCATATATATATATATATACACATGTATGTATATATATGCATATATGTGTGTATGTGTGTGTGTGCACTCAGTTGCTCAGTTGTGTCCAACTCTTTGTGACCCACCCCATGGACTATAGCCAGGTTACTCTGACCATGGGCTATCCCAGGCAAGAATACTGGAGTGAGTTGCTGTTTCCTACAACAGAGGATCTTACCAACTCAGGGGTTGAACCCTTGTCTCCTGCATCTCCTGCATTGGCAGGCAGATTCTTTACCACTGTGCCACCTGGGAAGCCCATAAACTTCTATATTGTTTGAATTTTTCCAAGCAAGGTGTTGTGTGATCAGAAGACAGAAAGGTTTGCTGGGGGGCAGCAATGAGTAGAGCATGGGGGTGCCTGGTTTAAGGTTAGTGATGAGACAAAAAGGGTACCTCCTGCAGAGAGCTCTTTTCTGCAAAAGGCTTTTCCCGCCAAAAGCTGCTTATACCGAGAGTCTGATTTCCTAATTGCTCAAGTACCAATGTCTTCAAGATCCTCCCAAGTCTTTTTTCTGAACTGAATTTTTTCAATTCTCCTCTATCAGTCTATATTTGCATTAACTCATACACTTTCTTCCACCATTTCTGATGTCAAGAATTCAGTGGTTGTTTTTCCACCTGGAATATGCTTTCTGCCATCCCCAAATCTATAAGGTCAATTCCTAGTGCTGTCTCTGCCTTTCATGATGTGCTGGGATTCAAGGCATCACTTTTGTCTCTTGTCCGTAGCCTTTTGCTTGGCCTGCTCTTTAGGCACTTGCTATATCCTGCTGCAGATTTCAATGGTGCCCTCCCTCATCAAAAATTTACATGTTGAAATCCTAACCTCCAGGGCCTCAGAATGTGACCTGACTTAGAAACAGGGTCATTGCAGACATAATTAGTTGAGGTGAGGTCATACCGGAGTAGGGTGAACCCCTAATTGAGTAGGACTGAGGTCTTTATAAGAAAACAGCCATGGGAGAACACCATGTGATAACAAGGGCAGCTTCCAGCCAAGAAAATCAGTCCTGAATATTCACTGGAAGGACTGATGCTGAAGCTGAAACTCCAATACTTTGGCCACCTGATGTGAAGAACTGACTCATTTGAAAAGACCCTGATGCTGGGAAAGATTGAAGGCAAGAGAAGGGGATGACAGAGGATGAGCTGGTTGGATGGCATCACCGACTCAATGGACATGAATTTGAGTAAGTTCCGGGAGTTGGTGATGGACAGGGAGGCCTGGTGTGCACAGTCTGTGGGGTTGCAAAGAGTCCGACTGAGCAACTGAACTGAACTGAACTGAACTGCCATACAGTAGGCATAAGTATACATATGTCCCCTCTCTCTTGAACCTTGATTTTGTTTTTAAAGGTGGTGGGTGGAGTGGTTTTCTGGTGCTTTGAGAATTTCCTAAAACAAATAGTTCATTTATTAAATACTCTTTATGAAGCATAGTGTGAATAGTGTATAGTGTGAAAGTTGCTCAGTCATATTCGACTCTTTGCGACCCCATGGAATATACAGTCCATGGAATTCTCCCGGCCAGAATACTGGAGTGGGTAGCCTTTCCCTTCTCCAGTGGATCTTCCCAACCCAGGGATCGAACCCAGGTCTTCCTCTGACCTCTGGAAGTGTGAAAAAATACATTTCTGTTGTTTTCACTCACCCAATTTGTGGAACTTTGTTACAGAAATCTTAGGAAATTAACACAGGGTTAAGTATCCTGCATTTGAGTGGCACATAAAGACCTGCTATTGGTTTCTTCCATTTGGTTCTACATCTGGCACTTTTCTGAGCTCTCTTACTAGATGTAATGATTTATCAGTTGGTTCTATTAATATTTCTAAGTATCCCGGTCTTGTTTCTAACAGTAACTAGAATATAGCCAAAGTCTTTTCATTAAATATAATATTTTTTGTAAGTTACCTGGAAATTTCCAGGTAGTAACTGATATTCTTTATATTCTCAAAGACCAAAAACAGATTTCAAATTTTATAAGAATTTTTCTGTATAAGTTAAGATAGTTTTCTAAATTTTCTCCTTCAGCATAGTGAATTAGCGAATTTTATAAGTGAATTGTTTCTACACATTCCTTTTCTGGCAAGATCTTTAATTTGGAATCCATATGACATTTGTCTCAAAAAATAATAAAGGTAGTTTTCATTCTTTTTTTTTATTTTATAACACAGATTCATAAGAAAGGAATTAAGTATTTTAAAGAATTTGTTAAGTTTATCTAAGAGGGTTTTGAAAATGTATGTATTTGTTTAACCTTTTCAAAAAGTCACAAGTAAATGAAAAAGTGAAAAACTTGATTGCTAGTAGAAGGCAAGAGGGAACAGAAGTCGCACTTTTCTCAGTGTACCTTGTTTTGTACATTTGACTCTGGAAGCATGTGAATATTTTACATAATTATTCAACACAATTCACATTTGAAAATCTATAAAAATGGAAAATAAAACGAAACAGAGGTGCTTCAATGTGAACTGAGTAGGCAGTATAACCAAAAAGGAATCATTTCAAGCAACTTAAAAGCACAATAATTTGACTTGTACGTCTCTAGTGAAATATATGCTAAGGACAAATGAACTACAAAAGCGGACGAAAGAACTAAAAAGAAAGCAGACAAAACTGGCGTTTGGTGACCCAATATTTGGTGGTTGTTTGCTATTGTCAGACTGAGACTGTTGAGCACTTATGTTGCTGTTAACTGGTAAACCAGATTTTGGTATAGAAGGAAGAGGATACGGATGTGAGCTAAGTTGGTAAAGCCTCTGTAGTCTTGATTTTGAATGAGAACTATTTATATGAGCTAATGATGTATTTGGAGAAGGCAATGGCACCCCACTCCAGTACTCTTGCCTGCAAAATCCCATGGACGGAGGAGCTTGGTAGGGTGCAGTCCATGGGGTTGCTAAGAGTCGGACTCGACTGAGTGACTTCACTTTCACTTTTCACTTTCATGCATTGGAGAAGGAAATGGCAACCCACTCCAGTGTTCTTGCCTGGAGAATCCCAGGGATGGGGGAGCCTGGTAGGCTGCCATCTATGGGGTCGCACAGAGTCGGACAGGACTGAAGGGACTTAGCAGCAGCAGTAGCAATGATGTATTTAAATTTTCCTATTCTGTCTGCTGAGAAGATCTGGAAAGCACTGCTTAGCCTACTAGCAATGACTACTCCTAGGGCGTAGACTGTGGTCCCTAAATACCATTTACTTCATAAAAAGCTGTTGAGACAACTTAGAAACCAACTTAGAGAAGTTCCCACTGGCCAAATATAAGACAGTTTGAGTATCACTAAAAATGTTATAATGATGAATTGCAATATTATGTTAAATGGAAAATTTAACTAGGCATAAAATTATGGATTCAAAGAGTTTTTATTTCAAAAATTTAAAACATTACTTTATTGTATTTTTGGTACCAGTGTTGCTACTTAAAAATATGATGTCACTTTCCTTGTTCTGTGTGTGGTGTGCGTGTGTGTGTGCTGTGACCATTTCTGTTCCGCAATAATGAAGGTCTTAGTCAATGCTATGCTCCTCTAGTAGCTCAGATGGTAAAGCATCTGTGTGCAATGCAGGAGACCTGGGTTCAGTCCCTGAGCTGGGAAGATCCTCTGGAGAAGGAAATGGCAACCCACTCCAGAATTCTTGCCTGGAGAATTCCATGGACAGAGGAGCCTGGTGGGCTATAGCCCACGGGGTTGCAAAGAAACCCAACTGAGTGACTAACACACACCTAGTCAATTCTACTAATGCAGGAAAAAAAATGTGAGAGAGATAAGGATCAAAATGGAAAAATCAAATCATCATTATTTGTAGGTGATATAATTGTGTCTCTAGCAATCACAGTGAACCTCCAATCCCTGAATAAGATGGAAATGCTCCTGGAAAGTGACATAAAAAATCAGTAATGTTTTATACACTAACAACAACTAACAAAAATGTAATAAGGGTAGGACATGCAGGCATGCTCAGTTGCTCAGTCATGTCTGACTTTTTTGACCCCACGGATCGTAGCCCTCTGTCCATGGAATTTTTATGCAAAAATACTGGAATGGGCTGACATTTCCTACTACAGGGGATCTTCTCAACCCAGGGATTGAACTTACTCATGTCTCTTGCATCTTCTGCACTGGCAGGAGGATTCTTTACCACCTGAGAAGCCCGGGGTAAGGACATGTTTTACTATTCTAACAAAAGCTATAAGCATCTAGGAATAAATTTAGAGAAAATGTGGAATACAATCTTTGAGAAAAAAATAACAAAATATTTAAAGGGCATAAAGGAAAATCTGAACTAATGAAGGCATATGCAAGGATCACAGATGGAAAGAGGATAGTTTTGTCAGGATTTCTGTTTTCTTTCAAATAAATATATCAGTTTAATGTAATTCCAAACAAAACTTGAAAAGATTTTTAAAGGTAAATATAAAACCCGACCAAATATATTTTTAAAGTGCCTAGAACCCAACAGAAAAAAAGCAAATAAACTATACAAATGGAGCATTTACATAAAAAGAAATTAAAATAATTTCCAATCTTAAGGAAATTCAAGTTAAAACTATAATGATATGCCATAACCTCTCAGATTAGGGAGTGTACATGTGGGTGGGAGAGAAAGGAGATATTCCAGTTAGTAAAGATTCAAGGAAACAGTAGCTATCATACACTGTTGGAAGTATAAACTGATAACACCCCATTTTGGAAAGCAACTTGGCAGTAGCTTTTCGCTTCTGCATACAGTCCAAATCAGCAATTAAATTTTTAAGTTCATGTTTCAAAATAACTTCTAAGTCATACAAGAAAATATGTACAGAGGTATTTATTGCAGCATTATGTACAATGGCACAATTTAAATGAAAAATTCCTAAATCAATAAATTCCAGTAGTCATGTATAGATGTGAGAATTGGATGTAAAGAAGGCTCAGTGCTTTCTAACTGTGGTGTTGGAGAAGACTTTTGAGAGTCCCTTGGACTGCAAGGAGATCCAACCAGTCCATCCTAAAGGAAATCAACCCTGAATATTCATTGGAAAGACTGATGCTGAAGCAGAAACTCCAATACTTTGGCCACCTGATGCAAACAACTGATTCATTGGAAAAGACCCTGATTCTGGGAAAGATTGAGGGCAGGAGAAGGGATGAGACAGAGGATGAGATGGTTGGATGGCATCACCGACTCAATGGACATGAGTCTGAGCAAACTCAGGGAGATACTGAAGGACGGGGAAGCCTGGCATGCTCAGTTCATGGGGTCACAAAGAGTCGCACTCAACTGAGTGCTGGAACAACAACAACAATATTTTCATACTATAGATTATGATATAACAGTTATAAATACAGATTATATATTAAATTATATCCTGACAAATCTATCATAAGTTGAAGATAACAAAAATTGGAATACATTTAATGCCCCTAACTTACTGAACATCATAGCTTACCTAGTTTACCTTAAACATGCTCCTAACTCTTAGCCTACAGCTGGGCAAACACAAACCTATTGTATAATAAAGTGTTGACTATCCCATGTAATGTTTTTGAACTATGGTGTTGGAGAAGACTCTTGAGAGTCCCTTGGACTGCAAGGAGATCCGACCAGTCCATCCTAAAGGAGATCAGTCCTGAATATTCATTGGAAGGACTGATGCTGAAGCTGAAACTCCAATACTTTGGCCACCTGATGCAAAGAACTGACTCATTGGAAAAGACCCTGATGCTGGGAAATATTGAAGGTGGGAGGAGAAGGGAACGACAGAGGATGTGATGGTTGGATGGCATGAGTTTGAGTAAACTCTGGGAGTTGGTGATGGACAGGGAGGCCTGGCGTGCTGCAGTCCCTGGGGTTGCAGAGTCAGACATGACTGAGCAACTGAATTGAACTGAACTAATCCCATGTAGTTGATTGACTACTGTACTGAACATGGAAAAACAGAATGGTTGTATGTATGGCTGACTGGGAGCTAGGGCTGGATATCACACAAGTGCATTGAAGGAAAAGAGCATAGTCCAAAATTAAAATACAATTTCTACTGTATGCATATTGCTTTCACACCATCCTAAAGTCAGAAAATTATAAATCAAACCATCATAAGTTGGGTACCACCTGTGGTCAACTGAGTCAACAAGGATATTGATCTCAGAAACAATGAGTAAATGAAACAAGATGTAGCATTATACAATTTACATAAATTTAAATAGCATCAAGACCTTCCTCAATATTACTATACATTGATATGGATACATATACACACTATAACATTATTTCAAAAAAGATCTTTAAAAATGAGAAAGAGAGCACCTTTATGATTGTACTTGGGGACTATGATGGAATCAGTTAGTCTGGTTTATTGAGACAGGGCTACAGTCTAGTGCCCCTGCGTGCAAAAGTCATCTTCTGAATAAACTTCTAAAAACTTTGCAAAAGTACATACTTTAAACATTAAGGATGCAATGTTAAATGGGTTTCATAACTCTCACTGCCTGACTTTGATGGAAGGAAGTCTCAAGTCAACTTTTTATCATCTCTAGTGGTGAGTAGCACTGAATAATGTATATTTCTCAGTATTAATCTCTCCTTGTAGCTTTGATTTACACACCTGTATTTTTCCCTTTGCCATTACCTTTTCAACTCTTTATCTTCTGTGTGTTTTTTGAAAGCCATCTCAAGTCCTCTGTGAAATAAAGTGGAACATAAATAAGCAAAAAAGAAAATAAGTAAAAGCCATCTGCACTTCAGCCAAGAAAATGTTTTTTTTTTTTTTTTTGCTGTTACTGCTGATCCACCCTGAGTTTTGTTTTTTTTTTTCCTGCAGGAAAAGCACATACTTTATGAAAAACCTTTCTATATGCCCATTTCCCTCAAACTTCCACCTGTTTTATTTTTATGCATGGTGAAAAAATGGACCCAATAATTCTTCAAGACAGTAAATTGTGTATAATGCCAGAGAGAAGTAGGCGAGGTGAGACTGGAAGAGATGACTGCACCAGTAATGATCTCCTCTCATTTCCAGAGGTAGATCTTCATACTCACACTTTTGTTTGTGGACATTCAGATGTGTTGTGTTCTCGATGGTCTATGTCAATTATTCTTCAACGTAGACGTTTTTTCCACGTACTGTAGAACTGTTCTTCTTTTGCACCACTTAGCCATCCCTCAAGGTCATGCTTGCCAACAAAGACTTTGAGAAAAATAGTTTGACTGAATTCCCCCCAAGAGACACCATTCATAGCCTCTAGTTTTGAAATCTAGTTGGAGGTTTAACCATCTGCCTCTTGTCTTCCCACCCTATGACCTGTCTCAAAAATACAAATTACAACTTTGTAATATTTTCTCATATTGTCTGTGTAAGTGCTGCTTTTGGAGCTATTGATCCCAAATTTCAAGATCTTTTATTAAGACCTCATAGCATCCTTTTTTTGTATGAGACTCACTCCTGACTTTACCCTATAATTTCTTTCCTAGTTATTCCTTCATTCTTATTTCTATACTTGAAAAAAAAATCTTGTGGAATAAAGTGGCACTTGACTAGTAAAAAGACATTGTGTTAGAAAAATATATACTTTAAAATTTCAACGTAGACAAAAATAACTTTTCTGGTAGTTTTTTTGGTAATAAAACATAAAGTTTTGTTACTTTAGAAAAAACAGTTTATTCCTTGTATATCTTCACAACTACATTGTCCATGTATATTCTCCATTCATGGGACAACTTTCTTTTTGCTGGACATTTTTTTGACTAAGACTGTAATAACAGGTCTTCCCTAGGGTGGCTCAGTGGTAAAGAACCCACCTGCCAATGCAGGAGACACAGGTTCGATCCCTAGGTCAGGAAGATCCCCTGGAGAAGGAAATGGCAACCCGCAAAGAGTTGGACACAACTTAGCGACTCAGCAATGACAATGATATTTAGAAAAGCAGGAATCAAAAGCTAAGATCAATGTTGCATAATGATCTCATCTGTATGATTAAGGTCTAAGTAAAATAAAGATGAACAAATGGGAGAGGAGTAAAGGAGCTGCTTACCTGTAGCGAATCATACAGACTGTTGGCTTTCTGGAGTGTAAGACGTGGACCATGTGTACAAGTATGTGCTTGGTTGTTGGACTATATCCCAGTGATGCTAATTTATGAGGGGCAGTTGGCTGGCATCCAGAACATGGATTTTGAAGGGCTGGCCTGAGCAATTGGTGAAGAAGATTATGGTTGGTCTTGGGTTTTCACCTGTCCCCATTTCATGCCTTAGGTTAGTGGGGGTGTCGAGAGGGAGGGCTCATGTTTTCATCTGCGTCCAGTGACTCACATCTTCCCTTTCTTTTCCAAAACCTGCACCCAGGAACCATTTGATAGCAGAACTCAGTTACTAAAAGCTGTGTGAGTCCATGAAAGGTGACAGGTCCAGGTATGTTTTCATGTCACATTTTACTTTAAGCTGGGAACAGTTTGCTTTTGAAGGAACATCAGCTACAGTTACTCTCTGGGGCTGGAGCACTTTTGTGATGGTCTGCACACAAGTTCTGACCTAGAGAAAAAAGCTGGCTGCAGAGACAGCACAAAGACTATTCACTTGCTGGAATGACAATTATGCAAAATAAGGGTGAATGGCACACTTAGTCATCCAATCTTTCAGCATGCAGCACAGGAGAGTAAAGTGCACCAGACCAGGAAAGGCTGAAGTTTCATAATTGGCTGTAAAACATCAGAAAATAGCTTCATAAATAATTAACACAGTTGATAGCTACTATTCTCTGTTTTCAAAAGAACGTAAGGCATTTTACTGAATATGTGTGAATACTTGTTTCTGTGTGCATTGAAAACCAGACTTCGGAACTTCCCTGGTGGTCCAGTGGTTAAGACTTCCCTTTCCAATCCAGAGGGTAAGGGTCCGATCCCTGGTGGGGAGAGCTAAGATCCTACATGCCTTGTGGCTAAAAAAAAAAAAACCAAAAAAACCCCATAAAACAGAAGTAATATTGTAACAAATTCAATAAAGTCTTTAAAAATGGTCCATATCAAAAAATATTTAAAAAACATTAACAAAGAGCATAGAAGAGGCTTTGTTTTCTTCTCTTGCATGTAGCCCCTTGCATCCTACCTATTTCTAGGTGAACTTACTGCAGTGGGATTGGCATGGCACAAACGCATGTGTGTGGACAGTATCTTAGATAAAATGTCACATACATTACTTAGATAAAGGCAAGTCATGAGTAAATATGATATCCTCCCCTCACCCCATAGTTTTTGAGTTTACCTGCCAGTTCTGAGGGCAGAGAATGAAAAAAGTTCAGAAAGACAAACCTGGGCATTGGGAACATGGAGTCTTAGCCACTGATCTGTCAGGGAAGTTCCTCTCTGGCTTCTTTAATTCATTTCCCACTTTTAAATGTGTTAAGAGATTACAGTAAAGAGTCACTTTTTTTTCTTTTTCAATATGAATTGTCATATTTTTCTGGATAACTGTAATTCTGTAGTGAAATGGACCACAAGGCAATCCAGCTTTTCAGAGGGTCTGTTTATCCACCCCTCTAATTCAGCATATGTTAATTTTATGTTGCAGTAGTAGATTGTCCAATCTAGAATGGGACAAAATGAAAAAATTAAAGTGCCTCTAGGTTCTAGAGTCGGAAAGGGCTGGCCTGTCTACATCTCCACCTGCTTGCTCTCAGGTCTCTTGTCTTCACTTGGCCTCTTTCTTCCTCGAAAGGGGAGTCAAAAGAAACTCATGGTTGCCTAGAGTTGGCCCAGAACCCTGGTGGGCCTTCATAAACTGGGCTGAGGTGGTTAGACTTTACCCTCTGGGCATCGGTGAACCAGATAAGACTTTGAAGCAGGGGAGTGGTGTGATTAGAGCTGCTCTCAAGTCCCCTGTGATGAGGAAATAAAAAAATTACAAAGTGTTTGACCAAGCAGCTTATGGAGGGTGGAGGGAAGGAGGGGAGGGGAGAGGGGATAATTACCTGGAAAATTTGCAAATAACTTAGAAAATGTGAAACTCCCAGGATAGAATTAAGTGGCTCTTGTGAAATGGACTCTCTCCTATTCATGTTTAAACACGAAACATTAATCTCAGCCTCCTGGGAGGGGCAGGCACCTCAACAGAAAATTAAGATTCAACAGGTACTTATTACTGAGCATTTAGCATGGGATTTCTGAGCACTTTCCACATATTAGCTCATATAATCCACACGAGGATTTGATGAAGCAGATTCTGTTTTAGGTCCATCTTTCAGAAAAGAAAAGAAAAAGAAAAAATGAGATACAGAGGCGCATTTGTTGATTTATCCAGGGAGTCATTTAACTGGTAGTGGTTGGCCGAGCTTGTGGTTGCATTTAGGTCGCTTGGCCCCTGATGCTGAAGCTGAAACTCCAATATGCGAAGAATTGACTCATTGGAAACGACCCTGATGCTGGGAAAGATTAAAGGCTGGAGAAGGGGACAACAGAGGATTAGACAGTTGGATAGCATCACCGACTCAGTGGACATGAGTTTGAGTCAGCTTCGGGAGTTGGCGATGGGCAGGGAGGCCTGGCGTGCTGCAGTCCATGGGGTCGCAAAGAGTCGGCCACGACTGAGACTGAACTGAACTGGCCCCTAAGAGGCTCTCAAACGCAGCCCTGTGCTGCCACCTGATGGTTACAGTCGGGCAGTGCAACAGTAGAGGTGTGTCCCGGGGGGGTCCACGTGGGGACGTCAGAGCAGGCTCCCTGGAGGACGTGACCTTGAAGCAGAAATGAGGGTGGTTGGGCTGGAAAGCATTCCAGGCAGAGAGAACAGCGCGCTGCAAGGCACAAAGGCTACAGTCACGGCGCCGTTCGTGGGGGGAATATGACCAATCTGCCTGTCTTGCCGTTTTCTTTTGGGAGAAAATCCTCGTGTATTTCTAGAACGGGAAAATGAAACAGGCCCTCACACCGGGCCTCAGAACTTCCTGACAAGGTTGGGGTATTGCGGTCACACGTGCACAGAAGGCTGTTTTGGAAAACGTGCAGGTGATCGTGGAGAGAAAGAGCCCTGTCTTCTTGCTGCAGAGTTTCATCAGGTGGAAAACCAGGGATGCGAAGGGATGGGACTCAACCTTCCTCCCCAGACTTCCCATCCCACCCCCAACCCCCACCCTCACCCCGTCTTTTGTCTCAGACGCTCCTCAGCCCCGGTGACACACGCTCCATTTCTCCTGATCCCTCGGAGGAGTGTAGAGTGCGGTGGGCTACCGCGGGGCTGCCAGAGATGACCTCGCCTTGAGTCCATGTGCTGTCATCATGAAAACTCCAAGAGGTTATTTCAGGCCAACACGTTTTCACACATGGATGGGTAGCCTTGTAAGAGTTCTTGGGGGAGGCAGGAAAAGTGGGTGCTCTGGGTGGATTTAGATGAAGGAGGTCTTTTTTAGAGCCAAAGGGTCAGTTCCAGCTGACTTGTGAGAATGACGAGTTCATCCTTTACTGTATCATCCCCAGCATTTTTGGCTCTTGCATCTGGACAAAAGGAGGACTGTCATAAATTTCTTCTTTTTTATGCTTAAAAATTTTTTTTATTATTTTTTATTTGAAGAACAATTGCTTTATAGTGTTGTCAGTTTCTGCTGTACAATGTGAATCAGCTATAAGTGTACATATATCCCATCCCTCTTAAGCCTCCTTCCTCCCCATGCAACCCTCCCTTTTAGGTCATCACAGAGCACTGAACTGAGCTCCCTGTGTTGTACAGCAGCTTCCTGCTAGCTATAACCACAGATTTCTTACGAAAGACACTGTTATGGGCTGAATTGTGTCTCCCCTACAAAATTCATATATTCATGTCCTAACCCCAATACCTGAGAACATAGCTATGCTTGGAGATAGAACCTCTAAAAAGATAATTACGGTTAAATGAAGCCATTGAGGTGGACCCTACTCTAGTATGACTCCTGTCCTAAGAAGAGGTTAGAACACAGACACACCAAGAGGAAAGACCATGTAAAGACATTGTAGGATTTTTAAAATTTTTAGAATTAAATTAAAAAAATTAAAAAAAAAAAAAAAGACATTGTAGGGAACTTCCCTGGTGGTCCTGTGGTTAAGAATCCACCTGCCAATGCAGGGGACATGGGTTCGATCCCTGGTCTGGTAGGACCCCACATGCCATGGAGCAGCTAAGCTCATGTGCCACAACTACTGAAGCCTCGCTGCTTTGCGATAAGAGAAGCCACCTCAGTGAAAACCCCAAGCACTGCAACGAAAGAGTGGCTTCCGTCTGCTGCAACTAGAGAAAGCCGTTGAGCAGCAATGAAGACCCAGGACAGCAAAAAATTAATTAATTAAAAATAAAAAGACTGCAGGGAGGGGGCGTCTACAACCTCCAGGGAGAAGTCTCTGCAGACATCAATCATGCTGGCACTTTGAGCTTGGACATCCAGCCTCCAGAAATGTGAGACAGTAGATTTTTGTTCTTGAAGTCACCTGGTGTGTGATACTCTGTTATGGGAGCGCAAAATCAATATAGGCATCTTTGTGAAATGATAACCCCCAGTGATGGTGAGTGAATAATGTGAGTGGTTTCTCTGTTAGACTCCAGGTCATCTAATGCTTAAGATAATATCCTGTTGACAGGGTAACTTAGGGAAGTTTGCTGCCATTAACCTGTTTTGTGTTCATATCAGGGCCTCATCTGGAGTTTGCAAGAGTAGGTGATTCAGAGCAAGGGTTGGAGACTCATGGCTGAGGCCCAAATCTGACCTGCCACCTGCTTTTATTAAGCCCATGAGCTAAGACCAGTTTTTACATGTCTAATTGGTTGGGGAAAAAAATCAAGGGAAAGTAGCATTTTATAATGTGAGAGTTTTACAAAATTTACATTTAAGTGCCATCAGGTTTCACTGGAATCCAGTCCTGCCCATTCATGTGCTTGTCCGTGGACTCTCGTGTTATAAGGACAGAGTCAAGCAGTTGTGACATACACTCGATGGCCTGCAAAGTCTAAAAAATTTACTACCTGGGGCTTCACAGTTAAGGTTTGCCCTGATTTGAGCACAGTATCAGTCAGTGACTGGAAGATGGCTTTTTCTGGGATGGTTCTCGTCTTTCACAGACTACATGGCTTCAGGACAGAGGTGGAAGTGGGGCTTGAGTGAGACAGGCTGGACGAGTTGGCAGGAGCTGGACCACAAAGGGCTTGGAGCCACGTGAAGACTTTTGTCTTCATCCAAATAGTGGTGGGAAGCCACGACTGTACATTTATATGACTCCACCATGCCAACGAGACCAGGTGCTTATAAATCACTTATTAAACTGACCTAGGAGGAGCAAAATCCTTTTTTTAATCATCTGACTTTTGGATAGACTCTTTTTTGTCCATGCCACGCAGCTTGTGGGATCTTAGTTCCCTGACCAGGGATTGAACCCAGGCCCTTGGCAGCGCAAGCACCGAGTCCTAACCACTGGACTGCCAAGATTGGAATTCCCAAGGCATTGGAATTCCCAACCACTGGAATTCCCAAGACAAATTCTTGACAAGAGATGAATTCTTCTCCACTGCTGGTGCTGTGAACTGCCGGAAAACAGACTGCAGTTCTAAGAATAATGCTGCCAACCCACCGTGGTGAGTGGGTGCATGGAGGGGGAAGGATCACTTCCTCAGGATTCCTGTGAGCCCCTCACTCTGTTCAGCATCTTTTGTCCTCAACCTCAGCCCAGGTAGAGATATACCCCCCCCCGCAGACCCCTAAAATCCCATGGTGTTATCTGGGTGACAGTAGCCTGTTCCCCTTTGTTGATAACCCCAGACTGACTATTGAGAACAATTAAAAAAATATATTTTTATTTTGTATTGGAGCATAACTGAAACTAGCAATGTGATAGTTTCAGGTGAACAGTAAAGGGACTCAGCCATCCGTACATGTTTCCATTCTCCCCCCAACTCCCCTCGCATCCAGGCTGCCACATAACATTGAGCAGAGTTCCCTGTGCTACACAGTAGGACCTTCTTGGTTATCCGTTTTAAATTGAGCAGTGTGTACATGTCCCTCTAAAACTCCCTAACTATCCCTTCTCCTCATCCTTCCCCCCCGGCAACCATAAGTTCTGAGAATTATCTTGTTAAGAATCATTAAATATGTGTATGTATATACACATAAATATGTGTATCTATGGGCTTCCTCGGTAGCTCAGCTGGTAAAGAATCCGCCTGCAATGCAGGAGACCCCGGTTCAATTCTTGGGTCAGGAAGTTCCTCTGGAGAAGGGAGAGGCTACCCACTCCAGTATTCTTGCCTGGAGAATCCCAATGGACAGAGGAGCCTGGCCAGCTACAGTCCATGGGGTCACAAAGAGTTAAACACGACTGAGGAACTAAGCACAGCACAGCAGCACATGTATCTATATACAGGTATATATGTTATGTATATACACATATTTCATAGTTCTTAAGAAAAAATACACACACGCAGAGGACACACACACACACACACACAGAAGGAGCTGAAGGACAGAGAGCACACTGCCTTATATTCATAGACTACTTGCATTGAAAGCTTGCCTGAGATCTAATACATTATTTTCTTCCCTTGGGGCAAAGCCAATGTTGAAAAAGAGTCTCCAAATTTGGGTACCAGTTTTAGGTAGAAAAACTGCAGGTTAAAGCCTAAAAGAAAATGTGAGTCGCTCAGTCATGTCCGACTCTTTGCAACCCCACCAGGCTCCTCTGTCCGTGGAATTCTCCAGGCAAGAATACTGGAGAAGGCTGACGCAATTAGACATGAAGGTCCTTTCAAGAGAAAGCCACTCTGTATGCCTGATGCAATGAAAGGCTGAGCAGGACAGCACGGTAAAGCACAGCGAGCTCTCTCTTATTAGAAATAAGCTTTGTGGTTTCAGAATGCTGCTTGGCCCAGTTTCTCCACTGGTTTTGAAAAATGACAATGTTTGCTTATCCCGGGGGTGGCGTGTGAACTGTTGTTTAAATGTTATAATAATAAGATAAAAGGTAAGTGTGTGGAACAAAATGCAGATTGCTGAGTCAGTGATGATACACATTGTCATCATATATCGAAAATTTTCATCCTCTCACACTCCTCCCCGCCAGTTACAAGACATTAATCTTTATTGTCTTCAGATACAACAGGGGAAGCCTCAAAAGAGCTTTCATACGAAATGGGGAAATGCAAAGAGTGATGAAGTCTCCCTGATTGATTTGTAGTGAAGGTGGTTTAGTTGCCAGTGGAGCACAGCTCAGGCACGCCGTCAGCTTCCACCAGGTCTGTAGCGTCTGGCAGCTCCGTGGGCACCAGCTCCTTGGCTGTACCGTGTGGCGGGCACGGGCTGCACATCTCCTGGGTCAAGGGCACCTTTGGGCTCCAGGGTCTCAGGTCCAGGCTGGAGGCAGTGAAGGGTATGCCCACCCATTTTCTGCAAGAGAGGGAAGGGAGAGTCATGGGTGGAAGCAGGGACAAGGGTGCTCAGTTGCTCAGTCGTGTCTGACTCTTGCGACCCCATGGACTCTAGCCCGCCAGACTCTTCTGTCCATGGGATTTCTCAGGCAAGAATACTGGAGTGGGTTGCCATTTACTTTTCCAGAGGATTTTCCTGACCCAGGGATCGAATCTGTGTCTTTTGCACTGCAGGCGGATGCTTTACCAACTGAGCCACCAGGGAAGCCCTCACTGGTGGATTATTCTGTAACAAATTTCTTGAACAATTGTCGACTTTCTTCATAGTTACTCCTCAGCTTTTTCTATTTAATAAATAGTAGGATAAAGAGGTCAGACGAACTCTCCTGCCACTGACCAACACTCAGCTGGCTACACTTTCGCTTTCTTCGTAACGGGAGTGTTTTGTTTTCCATGGCTAAGGGGATGGCTGGGGTTTGAAGCCAGGGTGCCCAGGGAGATCAGAGAGTGGGCTGGAAGTGACAGCCTGGTTAAATATGTGTTTAGTTTCTTAGTTGTGTCCAGCTCTTTGCAACCCCATGGACTGTAGGTTGTCAGGCTCTTCTGTCCATGGGATTTTCCAGGCCAGAATAGTGCAGTGTGGGTTGCCATTACCTTCTTTAGGGAATCTTCCCAATCCAGGGATTGAACCTGGGTCTTTTGCATTGCAGGGAGAGTCTTTACCATCCGAGCCACCAGCAAAGCCCATTGGTTAAATATAGACTCTCCCTTGCCTTAAAGCATCAAGACCAGACTGGCTCACTCACAGGGGAGACTGTCTGATAATTGTCTTTCAAAAAAAAGTTGTGGAATCATAAAACGGGGAGTAGTGCAATTTTGTGACACTCTTTTTCTGCTAAATTCATAGGAAGATTCACTCTTGGTGAATACTATTGATATTTTTAATTTGCTCATTAGCACCTAAAGGGAATGGCTTGGGAATTGTTCCTATTTGGTTTATTGTTTATCAATAATAATATACTCTGGGCTCATTTACTAATTTGGAAATTCTTTAGGCCCTGAAACTTTCTTAGGGCACATAGAAAAAAAAGTGTGAGCAGTATGTCCTGGAGGTTGTGCAAACATGTGGAATTCCCTCTGTGTCTTGTTCCTCCTCTGTTAGTTCCTGCATGATGAAAGTGTGTTTCTATTTCTGTATCTTCAGGTGAAAGCAATCTAAATGTCCATCAAGTGATGAATGGACAAAGAAAACGTGAAATATACGCATATATGTGCATTTTATATATCATAATGGAATACTGCTGCTGCTGCTAAGTCCCTTCAGTCGTGTCCGACTCTGTGCGACCCCAGAGACGGCAGCCCACCAGGCACCCCCATCCCTGGGATTCTCCAGGCAAGAACACTGGAGTGGGTTGCCATTTCCTTCTCCAATGCATGAAAGTGAAAAGTGAAAGGGAAGTCGCTCAGTCCTGTCCGACTCTTCACAACCCCATGGACTGCAGCCTACCCGGCTCCTCCATCCATGGGATTTTGCAGGCAAGAGTACTGGAGTGGGGTGCCATTGCCTTCTCCAAATGGAATACTACTCAGCCATAAAAAAGAATGAAATTTTGTCATTTTTGGCAACATGAATGGACCCGAGGAGTATTAGGCTTAGTGAAATGAATCATACAGGAAAGGACAAGTACTTTTTGTTTTCACTTATATGTGCAATCTAAAAAATAAAAAAACTAATGTAGCAAAACAGAAATAGGCACAGAAATACAGAGAACAAATTGCTAAGTCACTTCAGTCGTGTCCGACTCTGTGCAACCCCATTGACGGTGGCCCACCAGGCTCCCCCGTCCCTGGGATTCTCCAGGCAAGAACACTGGAGTGGGTTGCCATTTCCTTTTCCAATGCATGAAAGGGAAAAGTGAAAGTGAAGTCGCTCAGTCATGTCCGACTCTTCGAGACCCCATGGTCTGCAGCCTACCAGGCTCCTCTGTCCATGGGATTTTCCAGGCAAGAATACTGGAGTGGGGTGCCATTGCCTTCTCCAGAGAACAAACTAGTGTTACCAATAGGGAGTGGTGTGGAGTGAAGGGTAAGATGAGAGAAGGGGATTAAGAAATGCAGACTCCTGTGATTAGAATAAACAGGGTACAAGGACATATTGGGTTGGCTGAAAAGTTCATTTGGGTTTTTCCATAAGTGGTAACAGAAAAACCCGAATGAACTTTTTGGCCAACCAATATTTTGCACAGGGAACATAGCCAATATGTTATAGTAACTTTACATGGAGTATGAGCCATCAAAATATTGACTCGCCATGTTGTACATCTGAAACTAATATAATATTGCAACTCAACTCTATTTCAGTTGAAAAAGAAAACATACCTTGGCTCACCGTTTGGAGGTTAATTGCTTTTAGCACGCATGTTTGCACAAGTTTTGCTATTGTAGCAAATAACCACTTGGCTTCAAACAGCACACATGGATTCTCTTACAGTTCTGGAAGCCAGAGGTCTGAAATCAGCTTCCCTGGATGCCCATGAAGGTGTGAGCAGGAGAGGGTTTTCCAGAAGTCTCTGGGGGGAGGACCCACTTCCCTGTCTTTGCTATTGATGGTTTCTGGAGGTCTCGTGAATTCCTTAACTTGTAACCCCTCTTTGAATCACTGCAGCCTCTTGCTTCCACTGTCACATCGCTTTCTTCTCCCTCTGCAGTCAAATCTCCCTCTGCCTCCCTTTTTCTTTTTTAAGATTTTGTATGTATGTGTTTGTGTGGACCATTTTTTAAAGTCTTTATTGAATTTGTCTCAGTAATGCTTCTGTTTTATGTTTTTAGGTTTTTCTGGCCGTGAGGCATGTGGGATCTTAGCTCTCTGACCAGGGATCGAAACTGTGCCCCCTGCGTTGGAAGGCAAAGTCCTAACCACTGGATTACCAGGGAAGTCCCATCCTCCCTTTTATAAGGACCCCTATGCAAGGAGATACAACCAGTCCATTCTAAAGGAGATCAGTCTTGGGTGTTCTTTGGAAGGAATGATGCTAAAGCTGAAACTCCAGTACTTTGGCCACCTCGTGTGAAGAGTTGACTCATTGGAAAAGACTCTGATGCTGGAGGGATTGGGGGCAGGAGGAGGAGGGGACGACAGAGGATGAGATGGCTGGATGAGTGAACTCCGGGAGTTGGTGACGGACAGGGAGGCCTGGTGTGCTGCAATTCATCGGGTCTCAAAGAGTCAGACACGACTGAGCGACTGAACTGAACTGACTGATGCTTACATGCAGGGCCTGGCCTGATTTCTGGGATAAATTTCCCATCTCAAAACCTTTAATCAAATCTGCAAAGTCCATTTTGCCATGAAAAGTTACAGGTTCTAGGCACTAGGACCTGAACATCTTTGGGGCCAGTATTCAGCCAACCACATCACCTTTTCAAACTGGATGACTCTGAGGATCTTGTTTATTACAGGGGGAAACCTTGAAAGATCTGAAAGTATTTGCAAAATATAAAGCTGACAAGGCTACCTCAAAAGCAAATGTGGTAGCTTTTAGAAGTGTTATTTGGTCAAAGAAAATTCTTTAGGAATTCAACCTGCTAGCAAACAAAATGTTTGTTTGCTGAGAAATACATTTTACTTGAGTAGCGGCTCTTTATTACAATTCGCACTTTGTGAATCATAACTGTTGACACTGTCGTGATGACTTCTGATAATTTCACCCAGCCTTGTCAGATAGGTGTTTTCCTTAGAGTTTCCTCATTTCTGGAACTTCTTTTTCAAACTGATCATGAGTCTATGGAACTTTGGGCTGTGTCAAAGAACAAAGGACCTTGTTTTGCTCACAAGAACTTGTGCAGGGAGCACACATCAAATGAAGAGAAAGGCTGCTGGATTTTGGAGGAGTTTTAATTTCCTCTGCATCAGAAACAGTCCTAGAGAATGTGCTGGAATGCTTGAGGAAGGTAGACACATCCTGCCTGACACAGCTAACGCTCCTGCCGGCCCCAATGAAGACAGAAGGTCCAACGTGCCACAGTGAAAGCCCAGCACAGCCAAATAAATACATAAATATTTAAAAAATAAATTTAAAAAATAGGTGAAGGTAGTTATTCCAGGACTGATATGAATGGCAGTAGGTAGGGGTGTACTCCAACCAGATGACTAGTTCAGGGCCGGTCACTTGCCTTCTTTAACCCTGGGCTCCTCACTATTTGTTGTTGTTCAGTCACTCAGTCGTGTCCAACTCTTTGTGACCCCATGGACTGCAGCACGCCAAGCTTCCCTGTCCTTCACTATCTCCCTGAGTTTGCTCAAACTCTGGGGCTTCCCTGGTGGTGATAGTGGTAAAGAACTAGCCTGTCAATGCAGGAGATATAAGAGACACAGGTTTGATGCCTGGGTTGGGAAGCTCTCCTGGAGAAGGAAATGGCAACCCCCTGCAGTTTTCTTGCCTGGAGAATACTGTGGATAGAGGAGCCTGGTGGGCCACAATCCATGGGGTCACAGAGTCAGACACGACTGAAGGGACTTAGCACCCATGCATACCCACTGAATCAATGATGCAATCCAACTGTCTCACCCTCTGTCTCCCCTTCTCCTCTTACCCTAAATCTTTCCCAGCGTCAGAGTCTTTTCCAATAAGCTGGCTCTTCACATCAGGTGGCCAAAGTAGTGGAGCCTCAGCTTCAGCATCAGTACTCTGAAGAGTCTTCTCTAGCACCACAATTCAAAAGCATTAATTCTTTGGCACTCAGACTTTTTTATGGTCCAACTCTCACATTCATACATGACCACTTGAAAAACCACTAAAAGCAAAGTGGTTTGCTAGGCTCTCTGTAGGTCTCCTTCTTCCTTTCCCATGCTGGAATTCTTTTAAGTCTATTCTTAAATGTTTCTCCTCTGTGTGAGGTCTTCCGGGTCATTATGGAGGTTCTCCCCTTGGGACTCAGCTCCGTGAGATCCTCAAAGCAATGAGGATGACACTTGAACACAAACCAAAGAAAAGAAAGAGAGGGTTTGAAAGCTGTAGGAAGTCATATTTATTCGCTCTGTAGCCTATGGGGTGAAAAGGGATGATTATGACATACTATATGAATGAAATTCATGCCTATCAGTGGCCGGTCCAGCCTTGTAAACCATACAGCTTACCCTATTGGCAGAACACTCAACTCTTGTTCACTAACCGCACGCCATAAGGCAGGCATACATGGTGTAAGCCAGTGATTGCTTTCTTCTTTGGGTTCTAACTCCAACATTCTGGGGTTCTCTAAGGTCTGCTATCTCCCCCAGGGTTTCTGACAGTATCAGGGATCTGTGTCCAGCCAAAGTGCCACCTTTCTATCCTTCCCCTACTTTATCATTATAAATCATCACCAGGGTTCTGTTGATTTATTTACATTGAAACTTTTTTTTTTAAGTTTTAGATTCATAGCAAAATTGAGAGGAAGGAGCAGAAATTTCACATGTACTGCCTCTCCAGCCCCACTCAGGTTTCCCCACCATCAACATCCTGCAGCAGATGGCACGTTTGTAACAAGTGACAAACCTACATCAACATATCAAAATTACATAATCACTCAAGTTCAGAGTTTACACTATTTGTTCTGTGGGTTTGGACAAATGTATAATGAAATTAACCCATTATTATGGCGTCATATTTTCACTGCCCTAAAAACTCTCTAGGCTCTGTCTTTTCATCCCTCTCCCTTCCCCACCCCCAGCTCCTGACAACTACTAATCTCTTTACTGCCTTCATAGTATTGCTTTTTCCAAATGTCATATCATTAGAATCATACTTTTATGACCTTTTCCTATTGGCATCTTTCACTTAGGAATATACATTTTAATTTCCTCCATGTTTTTTCCATGGTATGACAACTCATTTCTTTTTCACACTGAATGATATTCATCACATGGATGTTTCAAAGTTTATTTGTCCATTTACCTGTTGAACGACTTTTGACTAGCTTCCAAGTTTTGCGGTTATGAATAAAGTGGCTATAAATGTCCACGTGCAGGTAACATGAGTTTTCATCTCCTTTGGATAAATACCAAGGAGTACAACTCCTGCATTGTATGGCAGGAGTATGTTGAGTTTTGTAAGAAACTGCCCAACTGTCTTGCAAAGTGGCTGTAGGTTTTCCTATCCCCCCAGCTAGTATCTCATTGTTATTTTAATTTGCACTTCTCTGATGACCTACTATGTGGAGCATCTTTTCATATGCTTATTTGCCTTCTGTATATCTTCTTTGATGGGGTATCTGTCAATGTATTTTGTCCATTAAATTTTTTTTTCTAAACGTATTTAAAAATTTTTTGTATATTTTGGGTAACAATTCTTTATCACAAATCTTCTTGCAAATATTTTCTCCTAGTCTGGGGCCTCCTTTCTCATTCTCTTGCCCTTGTCTTTTGTGGAGAAGTTTTAAGTTTTAAAGTCCAATTTATAAAAATTTGATGGATTGCAAAAAAAGTTGCCATGCACAAGATTTTCTCCAGTGTTACCTTCTAAGAGTTTTATGGTATTATGTTCATTTCTATTGACTTTTAATGCAAAGCACTTTCTCTTTTGTGTCTTTGTTTTTGCTTGTGATGAATTTACCCATTGGTCATGACATTTTGCTCACAAAAAGAGTTTTCTTTCTGAGAGTGTTTCTAGCAACAGAGATTACAATTATGGCATATTTATTCTCTGCATGATTAATAGTATTCATGGGTGAGAGGGTAAAGTGTTGCCCAAGGTGAGAGAATTTTGAGCTCAAACTGGAATGTAATCTTGCTTGGAAAGCATCACTTGTTTTCTAAGCAACTAATACAAAAATAAATAGAAATTTATTATATAGTGATTAAACAGTTCCTTTTCAATAACAGATAATTATCATCTCTCGGCTTCCCTGGTGGCTCAGATGGTGAAGAATTTTCCTGCAATGTGGGAGATCCAGGTTCAGTCCCTGGGTGGGAAGATCTCCTGGAGAAGGGAATGGCAGCCCACTTCAGTATTCTTGCCTGGAGAATTCCATGGACAGAGGAGCCTGGCGGCTATAGTCCGTGGGGTTGCATAGAGTTGGACACGACTGAGCAACTAACACTTATTTACTTACTTATCATCTCTGAACTTCCGAGGTGGCACTAGTGGTAAAGAATCCACCTGCCAAGGCAGGAGATGCAAGAAGCATGGGTTGGATCCCTGGATCAGGAAGATCCCCTGGAGTAGGAAATGGCAACCCACTCCAGTGTTCTTGCCTGGGAAATCCCACGGACAGAGGAGCCTGCCAGGCTATTGTCTATGCTAAGCTCACAACTGAGCATGCACACAGTTAGTTCAATTGCTCAGTTGTGTGTGACTCTTTGGGACCCCATGGACTACAGCACACCACGCTTCCCTGTCCATCACCATCTCCCAGAGCTTGCTCAAACTCGTGTCCATCAAGCTGGTGATGCCATCCAGCCCTCTCATCCTCTGTCATCACCTTTTCCTCCTGCCTTCAATCTTTCCCAGCATCAGGGTCTTTTCCAATGAGTCAGTTCTTTGCATCAGGTGGCCAAAGTATTAGAGCTTCAGCTTCAGCATCAGATTGAGCATCATTCAGATTCAGCCTGAGCAAGCACATACATCATCTCTAATTTCTCCTTTGGCCTTCTTCTTGTGGTTATGAATCCCTTTCCTTTTAATGTAATCATGAGTAAATTGACCCTTTATCCATATTTGAACACTTAATTTTTTTTCCCCCCAAAGTTAGATGAACAGAGAGAGTGAGGGGTAGGTGAAAGAACAACAGCTTTAGAGTTAGAAGACCTGGGTTGCAGTCTTGGTTTCTCACTTATTAGATAACTCACCCTGGAAAATTGCTCAGTTGATCTGGACCCTCCATTTCTTTATCTGAAACATGAGTGGCTCTACGAGGTGACTCTCAAGTTTCTACAAAAATATCACTGAACTCTAAGTAGGTCATTCTTTATAGCAGATTTTTCCACATTTCTGTTGACCCTAGAAAGTCTA
Organism: Bos indicus; assembly: GCF_029378745.1. Taxonomy (NCBI): domain Eukaryota; kingdom Metazoa; phylum Chordata; class Mammalia; order Artiodactyla; family Bovidae; genus Bos; species Bos indicus. The sequence goes on from NC_091761.1 coordinate 115,879,592, forward strand.
AATCTAGGTAAACCAGTTTAAAAGAAAGACCAAGAATAGAGGAAATGAGTCTACTGTTTTCCATTTCCTAATTATTAAGATCAAAATTCTGGTAAAATCTTTCAGAATTTCCATTAATCATGAAAAGGGCACTGGGCCTCTCTGCTGTCTCTGTCATTAATTGAAAATCTTTCATTTCTCTTCCACCGGAATTATAGGAGTTTTCTGTGTTCTTAACTTTCTTGCTGGTTTGGTTATCACAGGGTCACCCATCAACCCTGATTTCCAAGAAATACTGTCTTCACATTTTACTCCTGGAGTGCTGGTGTTTCACCTGCTCGGATAGAAACTGGAGAAAAATTCTCTCCCACACCTTGAAAACTCTTGTGAAAAATGATACTAACCACAAAGGCCTTCCTTGAAATGAAAAGAAAACTGTTGACATTTTTATGTTTTGGTTCAAACTTTTTCTTCCTGCATTGGTGCTGACAGGTACAATCCCGAGATACATGATTCATTTTCTCGTTGCTGTTCTTTGCTTTACCTCACTTCAAACAAGACATTTGTTCAAGAAGGAAAAAAAAAAAAAAAAAAACCTCTATCAGTTCATGGTTTCGACCTAGAAGATGAGAATTTTTTTTTCTGGAAGAAGGTCTAGGAAATTGCCTTATCAAGGGTAAGAATTCCAGGGGTACATTTTGAAGTGAGCCTGCTTCTCCCCACTTCAGAGTTTTAGTGACTTAACCAAAAAGGAAGTGCTGATTTCTTCAAGCCCTGAGCAAGTACGAAGGCAAGAAAGGGTTCTCTTTGCTCTCAGATGAGCCGAGCATTTGGAACTCCTCTTTTTTTAAAGTGTTATTAAGATTTAATTCACATACCGTTTAAAGGTACAATGTAAAATTCAATGTTTTAAAAATATATTTGGATGTGAGAGTTGGACCATAAAGAAGGGTGAGCACTGAAGAATTGATGCTTTTGAACTGTGGTGTCGGAGAAGACTTTTGAGAGTCCCTTGGACTGCAAAGAGATCAAACCAGTCAATCCTAAAGGAAATCAACCCTAAATATTTATTGGAAAGACTGATGCTGAAGTTGAAGCTCTAATACTTTGGCCACCTGATGAGAAGAGCTGACTTATTGGAAAAGACCCTGATGCTGGAAAAGATTGAAGGCAAAAGGAGAAGGGGATGGCAGAGGATGAGATGGTTAGATAGCATCACCAACTGAATGGACATGAGTTTGAGCAAACTCCAGGAGACAGTGAAGGACAGGGAAGCCTAGCAAGCACGCTACAGTCCATGGGGTTGAAAGAGCTGGACGTGACTTAGTGACTGAGTGACAACAATAGCAAAGATATATTCACAGCACTGTGCGACCATCATTAAAATCTCATTTTAGAATATTTTAATCTTTTCCCCCCTAAAGAAACCCACAGCCTTTGGCAGTCACTCTTCCTTCTCCTCCGTCTCTATCTCCTGGCAACCATCCATTTGCTTTCTATCCCAAAGGATTTGCCACTTTTGGATATTGCCTACAAATGGACTCATCCATGGTAAGGTCTTCTGTGTCTGGCTTCTTTCACTCACTGTAAAGTTTTTGAGGTTCATCCCTGTTGTAGGATATCTCAGTACTTCACTGTATCATTTTTTTTTTTTGCTGTTAAATATACCCTTGTATGGATATATCCCATTTTATTTTTGGTGATTGACTCCATAAAAAGGGGAGGAGAAAGCTGGCAAAGATTTCACACCGAGGACAGCGTGGCCTGGTAGACAGGAAAAAAGGTATAGCTACCTCTTTGAGAGAACTGGGGTTTCCATACAGTATGCATTTCCTAAAGCAGAAATGATGCTCCTTCTGTGTGTCATGTTCTGCGCCCATCTGGCTCTCCTCTGCACTCCAGGCTGAGACTCCTGGACCCCTGCATACTGGCACAGCATTGCTCCACTTTAAGGACCTATTTTCAATCTTGGGGCTGGAGAATTAATTTAAGAAACATTGCCTCATTATTTCCCAAGAAACGTTTTGATGTTCCAAAAGCTAACAAGAGATGACCTGTTAAAAAACAAAAAAGGCATTCTGAGATCAAATATACTGGAAATGCCTTCCCTTCCCTTTCTGAAGATTTGAAATGAAACTGAGTATATGACTGTCTCTGCAGTAACGGCAGTAAAGTATTTGGTTAACTTTGCTTAGCCCAGGGCCACGGACAAGATTACCAATCACCATCTCCAAGGACAGTGCGGTCCACAGAAAAGTGTGGAAGATGTGTCTTTCAGGGACCACTGGGACCACTGGCCCAGCCTGACTGTGAGCCACAGCTGTGATCATGGAGCTTCTGCCCTGATTGCTGGGACTCTGCTTCCCTGATGGCTCAGCAGGTAAAGAGTTCACCTGCAATGCAGGAGACACAGGAGATGCAGGTTTGATCCCTGGGTCAAGAGGATCCCTGGAGGAGGAAAATGGCAACCCAGTCCAGTATTCTTGCCTGAAAAATCCCATGGACAGAGGAGCTTGGCATGCTAAAGTCCGTAGGGTCACAGAGAGTTGGAAATGACTGACTGACGCATGCAAGCCATATCTCAGGACTCAGGCCTCTGCCCCTGTCTTATTCTACATGTTTTTCTGCTCTTATCAGTTCACCCAGGGACCCCAACCCTGCCCTGAAAACTCAGCCCAGGGACTGTGGTTCTGTTAGCTCCTGATCAGTTTCCCTGTTGTCCTTTGCATCCTTACTGGCTAAGTCCCTTCGTGGATTGCTTGGGATACTGCAGTTTCTTTCATTCTTTGCATCCCAACAACACATTCTTCTGCCTGGATGATCTATAATTTGCGCAGACCCCAATTTCTGTCCCTCCCTGGGTCCTGGCCCCAGTCACCCAGGCCCCCTCACATAGGAGTTTAGATTTCCCAAGGCACCATGTTTGCCATATGGCAGTGCCCTTTGGAGTATCTCCCACAAGGTAGACGCATGAGGTCTTTTTCTGAAATTGCAGCAGGATAGCATCATTGTGCTCATCCTGTCTTGGGGTTTAATTCTGTACCATGTCTTTGCTGAAGGGCCATGAGCTTTAGAGTCTGGCAGACTCAGGTTTTGTTCTTGGCTCTGGCACTTAATGGTCATAGGACCTTGTGCGGGATACGAATTTCTCTGCATTCCAGTTTTCTCATCTGTAAAAGAGAGGTTCACATGCCGACCTCACATGGTTGTTGTAAGGACTGGTTTTGAATTGATCTAGAAATCATTATTGTTAACAAGAACCCCATGATTCTGGCATGAGTACTTCCCAAATATCATTTCAAGGGAGACCAGAAGGAATAATAGATATGAAATCTCCTAGCAGAGAATTTATGTACATAAGGTGTCTAAGTGCTATGTAAGTGATAAAAGAGATTTCTCTTTCTTGTATATAGTAAGGACCTTGAGTCATTGGCTTAGGGAAGAAATTGGAAAATCACCTATACGGCGAGGCTCATCATACCAGAATTTGGGGTGATGGCTCACTTTAGTCAGATTCCATCGTGGTAACACTGGACCACAGAGGACAACCAGAACCCCAAATAGCATGGGGGGCTGGAACTGTGCTGGCTGAGAGGTGAAATTCAAATATACTTTAAAAAGGTTTTCTTTAGCTGGAGTATAGCTGCTTTACAATGTTGTGTTAGTCTCTACTGTACAGCAAAATGAATCAGTTATACGCATACATATATTCCACCTTTTTTGGATTTCTTTCTCATTTAGGTCACCACAGAGCATTAAGTGGAGTTCCTTGGAGTATACAATTGCTGTTGTTCAGTTGCTAAGTTAAGTCCAACTCTTTGTGACCCTAAGGACCGCAGCATATCAGGCTTCCTTGTCCTTCATTATATCCTGGCGCTTGCTCAAACTCATGTCCATCAAGTCGGTGATGCCATCCAGCCTTCTCATCCTCCGTTGTCCCCTTCTCCTCCTGCCCCCAATCCCTCCCAGCATCAGAGTCTTTTCCAATGATTCAACTCTTTGCATGAGGTGGCCAAATTTTACTGGAGTTTCAGCTTTAGCATCAGTCCTTCCAATAAACTCCCAGGACTGATCTCCTTTAGAATGGACTGGTTGGATCTCCTTGCAGTCCAAGGGACTCTCAAGAATCTTCTCCAACACCACAGTTCAAAAGCATCAATTCTTCAGCACTCAGCTTTCTTCACAGTCCAACTCTCACATCCATACATGACCCCTGGAAAAACCATAGCCTTGACTAGATGGACCTTTGTTGGTAAAGTAATGTCTCTGCTTTTCAATATGCTATCTAGGTTGGTCACAACTTTCCTTCCAAGGGGTAAGTGTCTTTTAATTTCATCACTACAATCACCATCTACAGTGATTTTGGAGCCCCCCAAAATAAAGTCTGACACTGTTTCCCCATCTATTTCCCATGAAATGATGGGACCAGATGCCATGATCTTCGTTTTCTGAATGTTGAGCTTTAAGCCAACTTTTTCACTCTCCTTTTTCACTTTCATCAAGAGGGTTTTTAGTTCCTCTTCACTTTCTGCCATAAGGGTGGTGTCATCTGCATATCAGGTTATTGATATATCTCCCGGCAATCTTGATTCCAGCTTGTGCTTCTTCCAGCCCAGCGTTTCTCATGATGTACTCTGCATATAAGTTAAATAAGCAGGGTGGAAATATACAACATATTACTGATTCCCAAACCAAGTAGCAATTTCCTACATACTGCCCCTCATCTCAAGTGCCATCTCGAAGGCCCCTGACTTTCTTACCAGGATACCCCTCTTGCCCTCCTTTGTCCACTCAACTTCAAGCCCGGTATCACAGCCCCTCCCCCTTCACCTGCCTCCTGTCCCCAGCTTCACTTTCCCAGATCCCCAGGACACCAGGGAGAGAGAATCCCCAGCACTTAAGGACAAGTGTGTTCTGACTGTGTCTGCACTTTCCCGAACTTGGAATTCATGGTGGCTTCTAAAGAATAAAATGAGAAACTAGCCATCAATTTCTCCTTTTTGTCTCTCCTAGGGGAGTTGCAACTGGGAGGCAGAGAGGTGTGGCCCAGTTGATTGGACCGTTTCAGTGGATCATTTCCTACTGGAAAGAAAATGAGGGTATCAAGGTGCTGAACGGACAGTCTCTGTCTTACCTGTGGAGGCCCCTGAACTACACAACCCGCAGAAACTGCTGTCAGCGTTCTGCAACAAAGCTGTCTTTGCAGATGTCATATTTCAGTGAGGGGTTGGGAGACTGCTGATGAGCCCAGAAATAGTTTCTACACCCTGATCCATGGAGCCAGTAGGCAAATCTTCAGTTGTGTTCCATTTAAGGTGTCCACAACTTTGGTCTTTATTTACTTTTTTTTTTTTTTTCTGTAGAAGCACAATTCTTTTCAGAGCAGGTGGTAGTTGCTTTATCTAAACTGTTTGTGTATTATTTGTCTTAGGCATCTAGCCAGGAAAACTACTTCCATATAATATACCCACTGAAGAAGGAAATGGAAACTCATTCCAGTATTCTGGCCTGGGAAATCCCATGGACAGTTGGAGCCTAGTGGGCTGCTGTCCATGGGGTCACAAGGGTCAGACACAACTTAGTGGCTGCACCAATGTACCCACACGTTCCTGGTGTTCTGGCTAAGAAAGCGTTGGTACATAAAGTTAGAAAAATAGCGATTTGAGTAAGAAACGAGCATGTGTGTATCTTGAAGTTGGTGGTGCACTTTGGCTTAAGAAAAAACTTCTCCTGACCCTAAAGCTAATTCATTTTTAAGATTTTGTCAAACTCTTTGCTGTGTGGTTGGCTTATTTGTTGAGTTGAGTGAATAAATTCTGTAGTATTATCATTATAAAAACAGAACTAAACTTCCTAGACCTGTAATTTTAATTTGCAGCAGATAATTGAAAATAGAAAACTGATTTTTTCCTATTTAAAGGAGAACTGTCACATAAGAGAAGACTAATTGCCTAACTATAGGGTAAAATAAGAACCAACAGGTAGAAAGAGATTTTACTCAATGTAAGAAGCAGCCACTCAGCAATGAAATGGGCTGTAAGTGAAGTGGTGAACTACTCATGGCTACAGATGTTCTCGGAGAGGGTTTGGGAAAGGTTAGGTCCTCCTTCCCACTCTGTGATAGTATGTTTCTAATATTGTTACTATCATGCCAAGTAATCTTAGTGACCAGGGAAATTATTGTGCTCCTTCTGTATTCCTCTCTTACAAAGAATTACTAATGCACAATTACTTACGATAATTATTTATATATAAGACCAATTCTTCTTGATATTACATTATTTTTGACATCAGAAAAGTGAAAATGCTTGGTAGAATTTTCCAGGGGCGGTGGGGGAGGGAGCGGGCATGAAGTCACAACACTGAAATTTTACTGTGGATTTGAACATTCTATACTTTTCCTTCCAAACCAGTTTTGCATTTCTAATCTGAAGCTCTGAATTGATAAAGATAGATGACAGGAATAAAGTAGGTCCACATTCTTTATGTTTCCCAATAGGTATACGTTTTTCTTTTGGGGAATTAAAAAAAAAAAGGAAACAAAAACATAAAAAAACACCACCACCAGGATAAACTGGGCTCTGGTCCCAGCCCCAGGAAACTACCTGCTTAGCCAGGAAGAATGGGGAAATCTAGAGATAAAGGCCCCGGGAACAGCATATCAGGTTTTCTAAGGAGGGGGAATTGCATTTAGCAGGATTATCTGAATGAAGATAAGGGAAAGGAGGGTGGTGCCCAGGCTAGGAAATTACCAACTCGAATCATATGAGTCTGTAATTCTGCCCAAGGAAACCACTAAGAGCCCATTTTGTGCTGCAGAAAATCCTTTGGGGAAGTTGACAGTCCTTTGCATGGCGGGCTCAGGGAAATGAATTTAAACAAATAAACACAGATATTTTTTTCCCCCAGAGAAAATTTTTTAAAATTGCAGAAATGCTCCAAGGCAGCGATTCTTCAACTCTTTGGAGTTGAAAGGGAAAGTGCTAGTTGCTCAGTCATGTCTGACTCTTTGCGACCCCATGGACTGTAGCCTCTGTTCATGGACTTCTCTAGGCTAAGAATACTGGAGTGGTTTGCCATCCCTGAGAGAACCCTTAAAGTCTCTGATGAAAGCTGTGGCCTGTCTCCTCAGAAACATGCACTTATGTCCATAAACCCAACATTTTTTTTTTTAGACAATTTTTTTGAGCAGTTTTAGGTTAACAGCCAAATTGAGAGAAAGGTAGAGAGATTTCCCATATATTCCCTGCCCTTACAAATACAACAAAATGGTGATTTGCTATAACTGAAGAACCCATATGGACATGTCATTATCACTCCAAGTTCATAGTTCATGCTAGGATCCACTCTTGGTGTTATACACTCTATGTGCTTTGATAAATGTATAATGACATGTATCCATCATGACAGCATCACACAGAGGATTTCCACTGCCCCTAAAATCCTCTGTGCTTCACCTGTTCATCTCTCCCAACACCTAAAACCCTTGTCAACTACTGTCTTTTTTTTTTTTTTTTTACTGTTGCCATAGTTTACCTTTTCCAGAGCATCATATACTTGGAATTATATAGTAAATACTATATAATTTTCCATATTGGCTTCATTCACTTAGCAATACATTTGTTCCTCTAGGTCTTTTCTGTGGCTTGATAGTTCATTTCTTTTTAGCACTATCACAGTTGACCCTACATATCCTTGGGTTCAGCATCTGTGAACTCAACTAGCTGGTAGATGGAAAATATTCAGGAAAAAGTTCCAGAAATTTCCAAAAAGTAAAATTTGAATTTGCTGCAAATCAGCAACTATTTACAGAGCCACTTATATTGCATTAGGCATTATAAATAATCTAGAGATGATTTAAAGTGTATGAGAGGATGTATGTAGATTATAAACGAATAGTGCAGTAATTTAAAGGTGGGACTTGAGCATCTAGGAACTTTGGTATTCATGATGGGCCCTGGAATTAATCCTCCATGGACACGGAGATAAGAATGTATTCCATTGTCTGGATATTGCTATTGTCATTGTTCATTGTGTCCGATTCTTTGTGACCCCATGGACAGCAGCACACTAGACTTCCCTGTCCTTCACCATCTCCCAGAGTTTACTCATACTCATGGAGTCACTGATGCCATCAGACCATCTTGTCCTCTGTCATCCCCTTCTTCTCCTCTCTTCAATCTTTCCCAGCATCAGGGTCTTTTCTAATGAGTCAGCTCTTTGCATCAGGTGGCCAAAGTATTGGATCTTCAGTTTAAGCATTAGTCTTTTCAATGAATATTTAGTGTTGGTTTCCTTTAGGATTGGCTAGTTTGATCTCCTTGCAGTCCAAGGGACTCTCAAGAGTCTTCTCCGACACTACCATGAAAGATTGGGAAATGGTATAAAGAAACAGAGAGAAGCAAGGTTGTTAAGGTGGAAAATAAAGCAGAATGTTGAAGAAGCTTGGATTTCAGAATAAGGTAGATCAGTATTGAAATTCTCATTCTACTGCAGAATTCTAGCCATGCGAACTTGGGCAAGGGTGACTTAGTGCACTTGATAGTAAGGTGTGCTGTGATAATCCTCATCTTTCTCCTTTTATGGTCAGTATAGAAGAGGCAGGTGATGGAGAAGCAGCATGAACTGTATGTCTGGACTGATCTGGGTTCAAATCCCAGCTTTGATGTCATTAGTTGGGTAACAAGGAACAAGTTACTCAATTCCCTAAATCTCGTGTCTCTAAGAGAGGTATAGAAATACTGTACCCCTAAAATGATGCTTATGTAAATAAACTGTTTTCTAGAAAACATTCAACAATTAATAGTCATTGTTATGATGAAGGAGACTAATTTAAATATTAATGGAAGTACATCTTGAGAGGAAATGGAAGATTTACAAAGAACCTAATGCCAAATTGTAAAAATTGAAGAGATATTAATTTTAATTTTTCCTTACTCTAAAATTTCAAACTCGGGGCTGCTTCTCCCAAATCTCTTTACTTCACTCTATTTCTGTAACCCTTCTATACTCATTCATTTTTTTCCCCTCATTTATGACTTCTCTTAAGACCTAGCTCCTACCAAGAGATCTTCCCTAGTTTTTTAAAAAATGCCCCATAGGGAAGGTAAACTGGTCCACGTCTTCTTTTCCTCTCCTTGGGAATCAACCGAACAGAACAACAGACAAGTTTCTCCATATCATTATCATAATATTCTTAACAATTTTATTGGAATATAATTGCTTTGCAATGTTATGCTAGTTTCTGCTGTACAATGAAGTGAATCAGCTATACGTATACATTTATTCCCTGCTTCTTGAGCTTCCCTCCCACCCTCCAGTCCCCCATCCCACCCACCTACATCATCACAGAACATCAAGTGAAGCTCCCTGTGCTATACAGCAGCTTCCCACTACCTCTCTATTTCACACATGGTAGTGCATAATGGCACCCCACTCCAGTACTCTTGCTTGGGAAATCCCATGGACGGAGGAGCCTGGTGGGCTGTGGTCCATGGGGTTGCGAAGAGTTGGACATGACTGAGCAACTTCACTTTCACTTTTCACTTTTCACTTTCATGCATTGGAGAAGGAAATGGCAACCCGCTCCAGTGTTCTTGCCTGCAGAATCCCAGGGATGGAGGAGCCTGGTGGGCTGCCGTCTCTGGGGTTGCACAGAGTCGGACACGACTGAAGCGACTTAGCAGCAGCAACAGCAGTGCATATATGTTCAATACTACTCTTTCAGTTTGTCCCACCCTCTCTTCCCCCAACCTCCACTCCATGCCTGTGATGGGCTGACAAGGCATCAGATAAGTACCATATTAATGCCGACATGGGAGTTCTTAGAACTGAGGACAGGGCAGCTGTGATGGCAGATAGAGAAATGAGTTGGAAGCAAAGTGTGTAAGAGAATTAGTGGCTAATAGAAATGGGGAATGAGAAGTGGGAGTAACCAATGGTGACTTGGATTGGTTGAGTCACCTGGCACATGTTCTTGAACATTTGGCCTCCATCAGGTGCTGTACAGAAAAAGACTAGTACAGGTTCTTATGTGATATGAAAAGCCAAGTCTTATGGGGATTCAGAGTGAAGAACCTTTTCATCCAATTGTGGAAACTGCCCTGGAAAAGTAGCCTTTCACTGAGGTCTTGAATGATAAATAGGACATGGACATCTAACAACAGTGATGGACCAGGTCGGGGTAGAGATCATATAAGGAGTTATTCCAGAAATGAGGCTGATACACAGTAGAAAGGCCCTTAAGTCAATATGTCCTTACTGAAGAGGTGACTCATTGGAAAAGACCCTGATGCTGGGAAAGACTGAGGGCAGGAGATGAGGGGGGCAACAGAGGATGAGATGATTGGATGGTATCGCCAACTCAATGGACATGAGTTTGAGCAAGCTCTGGGAGATGGTGAAGGACAGGGAAGCCTGGTGTGCATCAGTCCATGGGGTCCCAAAGAGCTAGACACAACTTAGGGTCTGAACAACAGCAATGTTGCTGAGTGATAGACAAGACCAGAAGGACTCTTAGGTTTTTAAGAACTTCTTATGATGATAGTGTTGTACGCTGGGAAGTGTGGGCAGAGCTCCAGCAAGCAAGGACCTCCCACCTTCTGAGGGTCTCCCTCAAGCCTGCACATATGTATGTTGAGTGTTGCCCACTCTGGTTGCTGTCCCCTTCATAGTGGGTTGGGGCCCTGAAGGCCTGGCTCCAAGAAGGGTGTGACAACTCCCAGGGACAAACACAGTCAATCCCTTTGCCCTCCAGTTTTTACTCTGTCTTTTGTCTTTTCCTATGTCCTCTTGATCACAGCCCTGGTGTTGGTTCTAAGAAGTGCATCTTGAATCCCTTATTAGAGTTTGTGAGCCTCGTTCTTATGGTCCTGGAGAAGGTGATCAGATAGTTCAAGTGTGATCTTGCTAAGCTGCTCTTAGTCACTCCTGGGAGCTGGATTTGGTTCAAATTCTAAAGCTCTGACTGTGACTTGACACTGATAGATTACTTTCTACTCCCACAGTCAAGTCTCTTCTTGGCATACAGGAAATGGTAAATATGTCACAAGTCAGGCAAAACTAAAAAGATCAGCAATCTTTAAATTTCAGGTATTGAAGGCCAGGAGGAAGCCATGGAGTCCTTGCCAGACCTCCTGGCGGAATGGCCCACGTGTTGGGGAAAATTGTCAGGTGGTGTCATGTGGTGGGTGGACTGAAAACTCTTTTGGAATGATAGGATGGGAGTGTGGCATGGCTTGCTTTTTCCTTTTTTTAATTTGAGAAGATACACACAAGGAATTTTCACAGGTGCCCAGAGGTGATCTTTCCACATTTAGGAAATTTCAAGGTTTTTTTTGCACCAATATAGAGTATGTTTTATTTTTAAATGAAGAACTTCCATTTCCTCCTTTTGGGTAAAGTGTCACATATTAGATTCCCATATCCCACCTTAGTTTTAATAGCATCACCCTCAGTTCTCTAAGGACAGAGTAGTTATTAAATATCATTATTTCCTTGAGAATGCTCATTGAAGTAGGTTTTCAAAAGGTTGTTTGTTATCTAAACAGTACAGTTCCTTTAATACCATACTTTTTTCTTCTTTCTCTTTACCTTTCTTCTCCTTCTCCCCCTCCTTTTCCTCTTTTTTCTCTTCCCCCTTCCCTCACTTTATCTCCCCTTTACTCCTGGATTCAAATTTCACTTTTCATACTCCCTGTGACTCTGGAAAATTTACTTTATATTGCTTTGTATATTTCGCTTGTTAAGTGAGAATAATGCTAGTCATTCCTATATATGTGAGAGATACATATATAAGATATATATAAGACATATACAGGCTTTCATCTTATAATGTTACTGTAATGACTGTTGTTGTTTAGTTGCCAAGTCATGTCTGAATCTTTTGAGATTCTGCAGACGTAGCCCCCCAAGGCTCCTCTGTCCATGAGATTTCCCAGGCAAGAATACTGGAGTGAGTTGCTATTTTCTCTTCCAAGGGATATTTTCAACCCAGGGATCAAACCCATGTCTCCTGCATTGGCAGACAGATTCTTTACTGCAGAGCCACCAGGGAAGCTCAAACATTCATATTAGCTGTAATTACATTGAATGGATTTCAAAATAAATATTGAATAGATGAAACATAAGCCCATTTTGACCTTTGTTATACTGTTTTAAAAAGTCATGTATTTTTATTCAACAAACTATGTGTTAGAATAACTATGAGCACATAATCTTCAGAATCTGTGACAGTCCTGGTACCATTCACAAGGGCTTTTCTCTCTTGTCCTTCCTCAGAATAAAGCCCAATACATAAGGCCTCCCCCTTTAGATTTGAACATAGAAGAGAAATACAGACTTAAAAGTTGCTTTGCTGTTACATGTAAAGTCAAGAAGAAAGAGAAAAGGAATAGTGACAAAAATTTTAAACAGGTATGGGTTACATAGAACCTAGTCTTCATTTACAAAAGGATTTCAAGCACTCCCAGGAATTAGACAAAATTTAAATCAACCAAAAAGATAAAACGGAATGCTCATTTGAAAGGGGAATTGATGATACTTCAAATACACTGCAAGTATATCTACATCTCCACCATTTGAGAAAAAAATAAGAACTCTATTGCCTTGCTCTCTTAGGTAAACTAAGTTTGGCAAGAATTAATTTTCTGCTATTACAGAGTAAGTGCTATAGTTCAGTTTAGTCGCTCAGTCGTGTCCAACTCTTTGTGACCTCATGAACTGCAGCACGCCAGGCCTCCCTGTCCATCACCATCTCCCGGAGTCCACCCAAACCCATGTCCATTGAGTCGATGATGCCATCCAACCATCTCAGCCTCTGTCGTCCCCTTCTCCCCCTGCCCTCAATATTTCCCAGCATCAGGGTCTTTTCAAATGAGTCAGCTCTTGGCATGAGGTGGCCAAAGTATTGGAGTTTCAGCTTCAACATCAGTCCTTCCAATGAACACCCAGGACTGATCTCCTTTAGGATGGACTGGTTGGATCTCCTTGCTATAAGGAAACAACAACAACAACAACAAAAAATGACCCAACCAATAATAATTTGCATTTGATTCATACCCTACATGGTACAAAGGGCTTTCATCTAGATTCCCTGATCAATCCTCTCAACAATACTTGGGTGCATATTTATCCCCACTTTTAAAATTCAGAAACTGAGGCTAAAATTTAGTGGTGCCAGAGGGCTAGTTTGTGCCAGAGGGCTAGTTTGTGACTCAGCCGCCACTCAGGTGCCACCAGGCCTTAGTCTTGACTTCTGGCCCAAGGCTCTTTCCTCTAGCCAACCTGACCACATGGCAGTTGCCCAACAAATACTCGTGGGCACTTATGTGCTTCCCTGAGATGGTTCTTCTTTCACATTCTATAGAGTATTTACCATTCAGTGTTGACTTCTTACTTGTGTATCTGGCATGGTTGGAATTCCTGAAAGATAGGGTTTTTCCAGTGTATTTTGTTGCTATCAATTATAGGAAGCATAACATTCAGTACCCTCTTCTCTGCTCTTCCTTCAGCAAAAGCTTTCATTAGATTTAGCTTTCCAGATTCTCCGAATAATTCCCTACATCCATGTAATTATTCTCTTATGTATGTTATTTATTGTGACATTCAGCAAGGATAAGAATTCCTTGGAGCTGGAGTGAGGAAGAACATTATATCTGAATGAGTAGCTTAGTTGTTCTTGCTTTAAAGTGAAAGCTCTCTCATTGATAATGGCTAAAGTTATGTCCCCATGCTACCGACTTAATATAACTTCCAAAATTCTGTGGAAGAATCAAGTAATGTATTTTCTATTGGGGGTAGAGGAGGAAAGAATAAAAATAGACGTTTTTAATAAATAAGTAAAAGAGTCAACATATTTTCTAGGATTAACTAAACAAATTATACTTGAATACCATTATTTGGTGCAGAAAATGAGAAGGAGAAAAAGAGATGTAGAAAGACAGGGCAAACTAGATCCTATATTTTATACATTAAAAATGATAAAAATGGGGAGGATGAGAAAAGGAGAAAGAAAAAAAAAGGAAGAAGAAGAGACAAAATAAGCTAAAATCTTGAAATAAAAATGAAGCTATATTAAAATAAAATAAATTGAGAGTAAGAAACGAATGAGAGACATCCACATGAAGATGCTTCATATTCTACTCAGGATCCTTAATGTTTTAAGTTCCTGTTTTTAAGTTGTCTTTCTAAAGTGATTATGTGTCTCTGTCAATTAGCAACACATAGTTTTGGGTGGAAAATTCTCCAGTGGTTTTCATGATGATATACATCATTTCTTAAAATCACATAGCTTTTCTTAACTTTTTTTATTCCCCCAATGGTCCTATACATCATCCATCTTGGTTAAAAGTAATCAGCTGCACTGGACTCATTTCTCGCAGAAAGTTCTTGGCTAGAAAACGTAGTCTGTATGAAATACATGTTTGAACGAGTCTGACAGTTTTCACTTGTGCTTTTCTACAGAGAGGATGTGGTAGTCCTCAAGGAGGGTGGAAATATTTTGGAAAATTCTTAAATTCAATCAATGTGAAGGGTATGTCCTTCTGGTTGACCATCATAAAATTGTTCTGGACTTGTTTTAGAGACGCTGTACTGATAGTTATTTCGGGATAGGCCAGAGTTTGTACCAGTACCTTTACCACCACTCACAAGCCCCTTTACAGATGATGGGCTGGAGTTAAGGTCTGTGGGACAGAGGCAAATCAAGGAGTCTTTTCAGTAATGAGTCCAGAGCTTTGACCTTATCGGCGTCATTTCCTGGTGAGCTACCATAGCACTCCACCCATTGAAACATCTTTGAATCAAGTCAATGATTCATTTTATCTTTCCTAACTGATACATAAACCCCAAGATGATTGGTAGCTCTTGACTTGAGCTGGAGGGCATGGTGGTGCATTCCAGTTGCTTATCTTGTTCCATCACTGGGTTCCCTCCCAATGGGCACCCGTGGGCCCTGAAGGAATGTACCATAAAGGGAAATGTATGTAGTTAAGAGTGACAGGGTATCGTAGGAGTTGCCTAACCTTTTGTGAGAGGAAGGATGATCAGGATGGTGTGGTGTTACATAATCAATAATAATAACAAGATTCAGAATAGATGCTTGCTTAGGGTCAGGCCATGGTGAAACTCAAGCATGCATTTGTAAGTCTACGGGTTAACTAGTTTATTATAAGCTAGTTAAATCATGAGACTATGCAGAACTGAAGGAAACAGAGTAGAATGATGGTTAACATAACATAACAGGGTTGTAGACTGGGGAGATGTTGGGCAGTGAGTACAAATGCTCACTGAAGGTGGTAAGTTTTGGAGATTTAGTGCACAGATTTGTGATGATAGTCAGTAATACTGCACTGTATACTTCAAAGTTGCTAAGAGAGAAATCTTGTATGTCCTCACCATAAAAAAAACAATCATAAGGCTATACTACTACAAGAGGTTATAGCCATTTCTTTTTATTTATGGAAATAAAGCTGCTAATTAATAAGGTCTATAAAAGAATTTTCCTGTATCATTGAATAGTATATTCCTTCCAAAAGAGAATTCAGAGAGTGGGTATTTGTACAGTACTTATTTTCTGGCAGAGATGCTAAGACCCAGAGAACACAATAGCTTGCCCAATCACACAGTGAATTACTGGTATGGTTAATCAGTTATTCTTGAGCCCTAACCAACAAGGTAACCTATTTCTGGAACTGTCTTATGGGCACTTTCCACCTTAGTTAATAAAGCAACTTCACTACTAAATTTGGAAAAAGCTACTGGCCCATGTAAACTATTTGTAGTTCGATTTCACTTATTTTATGTTGCAAAATCTAACACAAAATATAGCATATTATTGATATCTCTTGATATAATATATTGTTTCTAGGACTATCCATTAAGTTGGGGGGACAGTAAAAATTTTGTAAGGCTTGCTGTGATATTTTCATAAAAGCCTGGTATTCTAAGAAATAAGATCATTCTTTTATCTTCTAATAGAAATTCTTTACTAGAAAATATTAAAACTCTGAACAAAGGTAGGCTTTTAAAATCATATTTCTAAGTTAAGTACTGCTGCTGCTGCTAAGTCACTTCAGTCGTGTCCAACTCTGTGTGACCCCATAGACGGCAACCCACCGGGCTCCCCCGTCCCTGGGATTCTCCAGGCAAGAACACTGGAGTGGGTTGCCATTTCCTTCTTCAATGCATGAAAGTGAAAAGTGAAAGTGAAGTCACTGAGTCTTGTCCGACTCTTAGCGACCCCATGGATTGCGGCCCACCAGGCTCCTCTGCCCATGGGATTTTCCAGGCAAGAGTGCTGGAGTGGGGTGCCATTGCCTTCTCCGGTTAAGTACTGTATATACTGTGAAATAAGGTTCTTTCTATATGTGATTTTGGAAATAGTTTATTCTTCTCTGATTATAAAATATTTGTTTACTGTAAAAATTGATATAGAAACAATATGAAAATAAGTGGGGAGAGTCCCCCACTATGGAAGATCATTTCTGTTTCCATTTTGGCGATTTTCTTTCCAATTTGTTTATTTTGAAAAGCATGGATATGAACATACAGAATTTCCCATAATGTGTTAACAGAACATTTACAGTGTTGTATCCTACAACTTTATGATAATGTCATTGAGATTTTCCCTTTGATAAAATGATTCAAAATTGTTTAAATGGCAACATATCATTCAATACTCTGGATATCCTACAATTATTTTAGTCACTACTCTATTATTAACTCTTTGGGTATTTTCTTTCCTGTTCTCTTTAATGCTGATCAGTCATGTGTGTAATTTTCTCAAGCATTTCTGATTATATTCTTGATAGATATGGATTGCCTTAAATGAAAAATTAGGTTTAGTCATTTCTAGAAAAGCTCCAGAACATAAACAAATGAATAGCTGAATGATCCCTAGCAGGAGTACAGCAAACCTACCTCAGATTGGAATGTTTAAACATCACATATTAGAACTTGGAGCCCGTCACATGCTGGCCTTTTAGCTGATGGTGTTCATATAGACCAGGCGAAAATTGCTGGCTCAAATGTGAAACTATCTTCTCTGAAGGAACCTGTGGCCTAGGTCCCTACCCGTGCCTTGACCCAGCAGCATTCCTCAGCAAATTATTCTCTGCCTCATTAGGTTATTATAGCTGGCTCCTTCATGTTAGCTTTGACAGGCATGCAGGGGAATTTTCAAATTTACAATAGGGAGCTACCAAGATTTCATCATCAGAGCAATAACTCAATTACCTATTTAAAACCTTTGATCTGTTAAATAAATACACGTAGTACTTAGAGGCTCCTTCGGAAAGTACAGGACTGCCCTCCTCCCTCCCATTGGCTCTCTTCTTCCGGTTCTTCGATTTCCCTGGCAAAATATTTACTTTAAAAGTTCAGGGTGTGGTATGTACATTTCACAGGGCATTTTGCCCTTGTGCCAGAAAAAATTAAAAAGTACCCAACAATTAAGGAGACAGAGGCTAGGACTTATCACAGTAGTTGATAGTGTGCTGGCATTTGCTACATTTTAGACTCTTATTTCATAAAAAGTCTTAAGTAAATACATCTATTTCTGGATATTGTGAAATGTACAGGGATCTGGGTTTACCCGATCAGAGATTTCTGGTAGGTAGCTTTGCAATCTCACATCTATTGATATTAAGTATGTACACTTTTTAAAGACCCTGAAATTGCATTTTGTGCACCTACTTTAAGAGAGTAATTAAGAATATGTGCAAAAATTCATGTAGTTTGTCCTTCATAGTGCTGTTTATAAAAACTGAAAAACTAGAAACAGCCTAAGGAATTCAAGCAAGGATGATTACGCAATGGGAAACCACACAATAATTTAAAATGATGGCATAGAGAGTACATTTGTTTTGATGTATGGCAAAACCAATACAATATTGTAAAGTAATCAGCCTCCAATTAAAATAAATAAATTTAAATTAAAAAAAATATGAATGGATGATTTATCCATATTCTTAAATGAAAAGGATAAGTTTTGGAAAATATGAGCACTCTGATTAAATTTATGTTAAATATGTGGATACTCTAATAGAATTAAGTCTAGAAGTTTACACAGTTTTTTTTAAAACCATTGAAATCTTCTGGATGGTGAATACATGACTAATCTTTACATTTCTCTTTTGACTTGTTTGTATCTTTTTTATTTAAACAGATTATATGGTGTTGTTATATTTTTAAGTGCACAAATATCTTTAAAGCTCTATTTTTTTTTCTGCATTATGTCCTACAGACTTTCTTCATCCTTAAGAGAAGAAAAGACACTAGAAGACTTATGTATTCAGCTTGACATACACACTTTATGATAATTTATTTTTTTTTTTGGCAAGGAAAAGACTAAATATTAAACCATTAAAACAATCCAGGAGCAGATATGACTCCAGAGACTATAGATAAATATGATGCTCTCGTCATTGCTTCCCTAATCTCACAGCAGCCATTCCTAATACATAATGAAACTTTTCTCAATGTCCTGTACTTAGCCTCAAAATCATTCTTAGCGTAAAAGTTCATAAAATGTTAGGTTGTTTGTCTCACCAGGAAGTTATCATACTAAAATCAGTCATAACACTGTTGAATAATATTTATTGGATTTTCCACTGAATATTGTTAAAAGGGAACTCTATAAAACCAAGAAACATTAGCATCTCATCAGTGAAAACCCTTTAATGAAAATATGACCTATGCTTTAGAATGATAAACAAAAGAAGTGAAACCTAATTTTAGCAGGATGAAATTTAAAATAAATGTTGCAAATGTAGAAGATTAAGACTATTTTTGATGTACAACATGCCAATCATTGTACATGGTTCAAGAATCTAAACCTAGAAAATTTAGATGTCTTTTCATTGCTCTATACCCATACACATCCAGCGTGAGCACTGAATACTTTGGTATCTTGTATGGTATTTATCTAATTTCTTAGGAGATTTCAATCTCATGATGTTTTGTGTTGCCTTTTTGCTCTTTTTCAACCTGGATTTCAAGGCACACATCTTGTCTTGAACCAGCCAGTCTTGGAGACTCTATTAGTAATTAAGCAAAGAAAGGTAGCACCAGTTTTATAGTATCAGTACTATAATTTGGAAAGTTCATATTTCCTAAAAGACTTGAAGATAAAAATGGCATTAAGTTGTCTCTGTAGATGAGATTTTTTTATTTCAAAGAAAAATTTAGTCATGGGCTGTTGACTGGATTGATGATGCAATCTAGTTTGAAGTAACAATGGAGATTCATTGGCTTCCAGATTTATAGTGGGGAACTCCTGCTAAAATCTCCTGAGCCCTCATGTACTTTGAGAATTGTCTCCTTCATGATGAAAGATTTCTTGAAAGGCAGCCAAATTCCCAACTTCTTCATTCAGAAGAAGCAAAATACAGACTATCAGAGAATCAAAAGAATTTTAAAGAGATGGATCTGGAATAACCAGTGTTATACCATCTAGTAACAACAAACTTAGGCTTCCCTGATAGCTCAGCTTGTGAAGAATCTGCCTGCAATGCAGGAGACTCCAGTTCAATTCCTGGGTAGAGAAGACCCCTGGAGAAGGGATAGGCTACCTGCTCCAGTATTCTTGGGCTTCCCTGGTGGCTCAGATGGTAAAGAATCTGCCTGCAATGTGGGAGACCTGGGTTCGAACCCTGGGTTGGGAAGATCGCCTGGAGAAGGGCATGGCAACCTCTCCAGTATTCTTGCCTGGAGAATCCCCACGGACAGAAGAGCCTGGCGGGTTACAGTCTACGGGGTTGCAAACAGTTGGACATGACTGAGTGACTAAGCATAGCACAGCAGCAACAAACTTTCAAAAAATGAAACTATAATTGGTTTGCAGTATTGCATTAACTTCAGATATACAGCAAAGTGGTATATATATTTGTATACATATATTTTTTCAGATTTTTTTCCATTATAGATTATTACAAGATGCTGAATATGGTTCACTGTGCTATACAGTAAATCCTTGATGTTTATCTATTTTATATATAGTGGTGTATCTGTTAGTCCCATATTCCTAATTTATCCCTCCCCTACCGTTCCCCTTTGGTAACCATGAATTTGTTTTCTAAGTCTAATGACAGACTTTTTGATCACAAGAACATTGAATTCAAAAATTAATGTGATGTTGAGCATCTTTTCATGTGTTTGTTAGCCATTTGTATGTCTTCTTTGGAGAAATGTCTATTTAGTTCTTTGGCCCATTTTTTTATTGGATCATTTATTTTTCTGGAGTTGAGCTGTAGGAGTTGCTTGTATATTTTTGAGATTAGTTGTTTGTCAGTTGCTTAATTTGCTATTATTTTCTCCCATTCTGAAGGCTGCCTTTTCACCTTGAAGCAATAAATGCTGGAGAGGGTGTGGAGAAAAGGGAACCCTCTTACACTGTTGGTGGGAATGCAAACTAGTACAGCCACTATGGAGAACAGTGTGGAGATTCCTTAAAAAACTGGAAATAGAACTGCCTTATGATCCAGCAATCCCACTGCTGGGCATACACACTGAGGAAACCAGAAGGGAAAGAGACACGTGTACCCCAATGTTCATCGCAGCACTGTTTATAATAGCCAGGACAGGGAAGCAACCTAGATGTCCATCAGCAGATGAATGGATAAGAAAGCTGTGGTACATATACACAATGGAGTATTACTCAGCCATTAAAAAGAATACACTTGAATCAGTTCTAATGAGGTGGATGAAACTGGAGCCTATTATACAGAGTGAAGTAAGCCAGAAAGAAAAACACCAATACAGTATACTAATGCATATATGTGGAATTTAGAAAGATGGTAACAATAACCCTGTATACGAGACAGCAAAAGAGACACTGATGTATAGAACAGTCTTATGGACTCTGTGGGAGAGGGAGAGGGTGGGAAGATTTGGGAGAATGGCATTGAAACATGTATAGTATCATGTATGAAACGAGTCACCAGTCCAGGTTTGATGCATGATACTGGATGCTTGGGGCTGGTGCACTGGGACGACCCAGAGGGATGGTATGGGGAGGGAGGAAGGAGGAGGGTTCTGGATGGGGAACACATGTATACCTGTGGTGGATTCATTTCGATATTTGGCAAAACTAATACAATATTGTAAAGTTTAAAAATAAAATTAAAAAAAAAGAAAATTAATGTGAAAGTAAGAGAAATTGTATTTAAAAGTGCCTTAAAATAATGTGGCTTACTTTCACACATATAGGAGAAGTTTTTCTAAGTATCTGAAGCACTTTTCCTCCAGGCAGTAGCATATCCTCTCCTATTTGAGTTTTTGTGGTTTCCGTTTCTTGAGGATATGTCATATGTTCTTTTTGACCAGGGAAAAGCATTAAGCAATGACTCACATTTTGGAAAAACTGGGATTTCAAAAGACAGTGTTGAATTACATAAAACATTTCCCTCTCAAATGTCCATCATGGCTTTAAATTTTTTTTCTGAGATATGTAGCATTCTATGTAACATTAACAGTGAAGGTTCTGTTATACATACTAGTGGCAAAAATGTTTCATTAAACAACCTATGCCCCCAATCCATGTTGAAAGTCAGATGTCTTGTTTGTTTGAAATTTCATTAAATTAAATATAATGTTAAAAATGTCTGAATAGTCTCTAAGGTGGCTTTATATTCGGTTCCAGACAGTTATTGATTTTATATCAGTTATAACCAATTAAGTCCTCAAAACCGAGGTTGGCTTCAGCTATGCCTGAGTCCAGGTGAGACTGTCATATGTGGGGGAAAGAAGCTTCTCCATTTGGATGTCCATTGAGCATTATAGACAGGACAGAAATCCTGGTTCTTTTCTTTCCTCAATAATCCACTCTGCTCTCACTGCTCCCTGATTAGATTGCACTACCACTCCCTTAGTTATTCAAGACAAAATACTTGGAATCATTCCTACTTTTTCTTTCACATTCACTGTCCAAATATATATATAAAATAACTCTTCTTTTTATCTTTATATGCCCAATTTAACTACTCTGACCATCTCTACCATGTCCATCCTGCTATTAAAAAACTTCCTCACTGCTTTCCTTGCTTCTATCCTGTTCTCATGTAAATATTTATTTTTATTTCCTTATTTACTTGACTGCACTGGGTCTTAGTTGCAGCATGTGGGATCTAGCTCCCTGACCAGGGACTGAACCCCAGGCCCTCTGCATTGGGAGTGCAGAGTCTTAGCCAATGGATCACAAGGGAAGACCTGTTCTCCTTTTACAATCTTAAACTGTTTCCTTACAGAAATTTATCCAATGGCATCCTATCCTGTCCCATTTGGGCTTCCCAGGGGTAACAAATTCACCTGCCAAGGCAAGAGATGCGAGTTGGATGTCTGGATTGGGAAGATCCCCTGAAGGAGGAAATGGCAACCCACTCCAGTATTCTCGCCTGGAAAATCCCATGGACAGAGGAACTTGGTGGGCCACGGTTCATGGTGTTGCAAAGAGTCAGACATAACTGAGTGACTGAGCATGTGTGGACCCCCATTCCAGTTAGAACAATCAAGCAAACTCCTGACCAAGACCAACAGAGTCCTCTTACCTGAGCTCTCTCCTGGCTGCCTCTCTGTCCTCATTCCATACCACCCTGCCCCTCACTCCCTCTCCTCCAGCACACGGGCCTTGATGTCCCTCAAGCTTCCCAAGCAGTTCCCTGTCTTGGGGATGTTGCCCTTGCTGTTCTTGTTCCCTCCACTTTGGGTGCTCTTTGCCCAGATACCTACAGAGCTCTCTCCTTGACTTCGTTCAGTCTCTGCTTACTGTCTCCCCCAAAGGTTCTTTCCAGATGGCCTCACCTAAATGGCACTCAAGACCTTTCCTGATCACCTCACTCAAATGGCACTCATGAACAGTCTTTTTCATCATCCCACTTTACTTTTCTTTAAAACACTTACATTACCTAATATTAAATTACTTACCTGTTGATGTCTTTCTTGTCTGTCTTATCTACTACAATCCAAGTTGCACGTGGGTAGAGACTGTTTTGTTTACTATGCTATCCTCAGTGCCATGAACAGTCTCTAGTACAAATGAGGTGCACAAATACCCTTGTTGAATGAATGAACTCCTCTTCTCCTGGGTGAACAATAGGGCCCGTGTCAATGAGGCACCCTCTCTGGATCTTTCCCTGGAAGGGTAATCATTCATGTTCTTTACCCTTCACCCCTTACTTTTCCTTTTATGTGAATAGAAGTATAATCAATCTTAAATATTCATTGGAAGGACTGATGCTGAAGCTGAAGCGCCAATACTTTGGCCACCTGATGCAATAGTCAACTCATCATGAAAGACCCTGCTGCTGGAAAGGATTGAAAGCAGAAGAAGGGGGTGACAGAGGATGAGATGGTTAAATAGCATCACAGACTCAATGGACATGAATTTGAGCAAACTCCAGGAGATAGTGGAGGACAGAGGAGCCTGGCATATTGCAATCCATGGGGTCACAAAGAGTCGGACAGGACTGAATGACTGAACAACAAAAAAGTATTTGTGTGTGTGTGTGAATGCAGGCGTATATATGTTTTAAAAAGCAAGACCAAGCAGAGATGATTTTACACAGCAGGAAGGTGGCCATAGCATTTTCACAAATCAAAATTCCATTTAGAATTCAGTGGGAAAGATTCATTCTCTCTCATAGTGGCACAGCAGAGAAAATTTTTTCTAGATGTCTGCAAAGAATGTTTCCATTTTCCCAATGTCAAAAACAAGCACCAATGGTCCATCTGCTGAGCCCTCCATAGACTTTGTGATGTTACCGCCCTAGTATCAACAAGCTTCCTCACTGCCCTCTCTTATGCTCTCCTTTTAAAGTTTTTATAATATTTGCTATTAAGTGAAGGGGAAGAGTGACTTCCTAGTTCATCAAAACAGTTGAGCAGAAGATACTGAAGGTTGTCAATGGGGTGATGAACCTGCTCTTAATGTGATTTTGGTACCCTTGAGAGGAGGCAAGTCTTCATTGTCAGGTGTACTGGCTACAAAGAAGGAAACCCTCAATCTGCCAACTTTGAAAGGACCAGAGGCTATGTAGCCCAAGATGACAGCAAGATGGAGACTTTGACAGTAAGAGAAAACTTAGAATTTTCAGTGGCCATTTGACAAGTATGGAGCAGTCAAGCAAAAACAAAAAACAAAACAAAAAACCACCCCCCAGCATACTAACAAAATCATTCAAGACCTTGACATAAGCCAAGTCGGGGACTCAAAGGTGGGAGGCCAGAAAATTTAAGGGAGTGTCTGGAGGAGAGAGAAAGAAAACCAGCATTAGAATGGAGGGGATTTCAGATCCAATGGTCCTGTGTATGATTAATCCTCCATGGACTTGTTGTTCAGTTGCTTGGTCATGTCCGACTCTTTGAGACCCCATGGATGGCAATATGCTCAGATCCCTGTTCTTCACTGTCTCCTGGAGTTTGCTCAAACTTATGTCCATTAAGTCAATGATGCCATCCAAACATCTCATCCTCTGTCATCCCCTTCTCCTCCTGCCTTCAATCTTTCCCAGTATCAGGGTCTTTTCCAGTGAATCAGTTCTTCTCATCAGGTGGCCAAAGTATCAGAGCTTCAGCTTCAGCATTAGTCCTTCCAGTGAATATTCAGGATTGACTTCCTTTAGGATTGGCTGGTCTGATCTCTTTGTGATCCATGGGACTCTCAAGAGTCTTCTCCAGCATCACAATTCAAAAGCATCTATTCTTCAGCACCCAGCCTTCTTTATGGTCCAACTCTCACATCTGTACTTGACTACTGGAAAAATCATAGCTCTGACTATACAGACATTTGTCAGTATCATGGGTTTGGATGCTGGCATCTCAAATGCAATTCTTCTCCTGGAGAAGATGTCAAGGCAGGGAAGGAACATTGTCTTCTCCATTCATCAGACTCATGACTCCACCTTCAAACTATTTGATAGCCTTACCTTGTTGGCTCTGGGAAGGTGAGGTTTTATGGTTATGCACAGGAAACTTTGGCACCATCTACGTCCACTGGTTATGACTGAGTCCTGTAATAGCTCTGCTGATTTCTTCCCGTATGTCGTTAATGACACTCCTCTGCTGTGACCACCCAGAAACCGAGGAGATGGAAACCGGACAGTATTGAAGAGCCTCCCATAAGGATAAACAAAGCAAGGAAGAGTGAGCCAAATTTTATTCCTCTTCCTACGGAGAAACTAAATCTGAACTGGAGGGTCTCTCAGTAGGTCAGAAAAGGAATACACACTTTTCACATATAAAACATATACGACTTTGGTCATAGACTGGGGTGGGTGTCCAAACTCAAAAATCAATTTGGCAGCCCTTAAGCTCCATTTCTGTTATCGTAAGACTGGTTACAGGGGTCTTTATTTTGGTCTAAACAACAACCCTGCAGAAATTCAGAATGAAGCTGACTTCCAGTTTTACCGGACCTACAAACCAGTGCTTTAACAATCTCTCAGTGGTATCTCTTTTGGTTCTTGAAAAAAAAAAAAAAAAAAACTCAAACAATTAATGCATTTTTTGATTATGTGGCTGTGCTTCTATGGGAGCTCAGATGGTAAAGAATCTGCCTGCAATGAAGGAGACCCAGGTTCAACCCCTGAGTCAGGGAGATCCCCTGGAGAAGGGAATGGCAATACACTCCAGTATTCTTGCTTGGAGAATTCCATGGACAGAGGAGCCTGGTGGGCTTACAGCCCACGGGGTCTCAATTAGTCAGACATGACTGAGCGACTAAACAATGACAACAGCCAGTGGCTATCAGAGAGTAACGTCATATATATATGTATTTTGAAAACTGATATCTGACCTACTCCCTGTAAAAATGTTATGAAGAATCATATTGACAGGTGTCTTGTATTTAATGTAGAGACTGAAAACTTCTTTATCATGGTGTTTCTCCTCATGATGTTTGCACTGACCTAGGACCTCGGCTCTGGCTCACACTGCAGGTCACAGTGGCATCTTTTGGTAATTCCTCTCTTGACTATTTCTTTAGTGGTAATGATGACATTTTCAGGCTTATTTGTGAGCCTCAGAAATATTAGGCTTTGGTTTTCCTAGATCCAACATATAAGTATTCCTCAGTATGACTACACAGCCTTGAAACATAATGAATTTATGACAAAGCTTTTGTCTCAGGATCAGTGGGACATGAGGAAGCAAGACACGTGCATATTCAGTATGTTCTGGAAAATATTTTTTACAAAACCGAGCTGTCCTCCTGGGTTCTAGGTGGAAATCATCTGGCCTTAGCATGTACAATAGTTATTTTCTTTATAATTGCTTGCTTCAAATTGGTATTCCTAGGAAAGCTTTCTTAAACCATTGTAGCAAGTTATCTCTGAAACCTACAGTCACATTCTTTCAGCTTACCTTTGATTTCAGCCCCAGGGGTAGTGGAGTGAACTGCGATCATATAACTTGGACAGTAACTTACCTGGAGGATGCTATGCTTGTCTTTCTGCTCCAAAACTTTCTCAGGGCTGAGAGAGAATGCTGGACTAACTTCCTCACTTCTGTGTGTGTGTGTGTGTGTTTGCTTAGTCATGTCCAACTCTTTTCTACCTCATGGACTGTAGCCCACCAGGCTCCTCTGTCCATGAAATTTTCCAGGCAAAAATACAGGCTTGGGTTGCCATTTTCTACTCCAGGGGACCTTTGCGACCCAGGGATTGAACCATGTCTCTCGCATCTCCCGTATTTGCAGGTGGATTCTTTACCACCAACACCACCTGGGAAGTTCAAGCAGAGCTTGAAACTATGAGGGGTTGAATTCCCCCCGGACACTCTTGAGATAATAAGGCATGTGAGCTGGCTGACAAATGTCAGTCTGCCACTCTTCAGGGGGATAACTCTGTAAGACATGTCTTTGCTTCTCTGGAGGTTCTAGTGTAACAGATCTCCCAATGCCCACAGAAAGACCTTGAAATCCTTTCCTTGCTTCATCTCCCTGCCTGACTCTTGTTTCCTGGGATTATGTCTCAAATAAGTTATCTATACTTGAGGCCCTGCTTTCAGGGGAGTCCAAACTTAGATGCCAAGAAGCAAGATGCTTGGTTTGTTTCAAGCTGTCATTGTGGATATTTGCATTGTTGCCACCCTCCATTGAAGCTGGGGCTTGTTATTTTTTTTGTTCAGTGTTTGGTGTACATGATTAATCCTGTACAGAAACTACAATTCGTGTCACTATCTAAAGAAAACAGAAGTATAAGTTGATGATATATAATTCCACCCATTTGATAATCAGATGATAAAACTTTGAGGAGGAAATGCAGAACAATCTCTGACCTGGGGAGGAGGATCTGAATTCTAGATCCGGTCATCATAGTTCAATGTTGATGAAGTCAAACCACTCTCTGGCTTCCATGTCCTTATCTTTAAGATATTGAGCTGGATGGTCACCACCCTTCTATATCTTAGAAATTCTACAATTTGGTACTATCCAGAAACCGTGGTAAGAAGCATGTTTGTTCCTTGAAGCTCAGCCAGGACCCACTTGTGTGGAAGCCAGAGAGTTCAGGGCCGTCTAATTCCTTGTCTTTGCATCACGTACACACGTGTAAGGAAACAGACATCACGTTCTCTGTTAAGACACCCAGAACATAGTAGTGATCAATACAGCTATTTTTTTTAAATGTGCTTTAATTGTGGTAAAAGTCCCATAATATAAAGCATATTACTTTAATCATGTTTAATTGTGCAGTTCAGTGGCACTAAGTACATTCACACTTAGTACAACTTTCATTATCATCCATCTTGAGACTCAATGTTTCACCTTCCTAAACTGAAACTCTGTCCCCATTAAACACTAATTCCCCACCCGCTCCTACCCCTGCACCCCTCAGCCCCGGGCATCTACCAATGTGCTTTCTGACTCAATGATTTTAACTCTTTTAGGTATCTCAAAGGCTTCCCCTGTGGCTCCCCAGCTGGTAAAGAATCCGCCTGCAATGAGGGAGACCTGGATTTGATCCCTGGGTTGGGAAGATCCCCTGGAGAAGAGAAAGGCTACCCACTCCAGTATTCTGGCCTGGAGAATTCTCCTAGAAGTGGAATCAAAGGTGCAGAATTTGCACCTAATGTATATTGGAATGCCAATCAATGCTGTTTTAAAAGGAACTTGTATCATCATCCAAAAAACTTTACATGGAATCCCTATCAGGAAGAGAATAGTTTTTGATGGTTACTCTGTTAAGTCAGTGTGGCATGTCTTGTGTTCATCATAGAAATGGAAGGGGAGTTAAGTCATTTTTAAGTGACCATATTTTGTTAATTTCTATGAAAATATTTCATATAATATGAAGATGGCACTTACCGTATTGCTAGATTTTATAGTTATTTGTGTTTTCATTTTCTTATAAGCTCCCTTGAATGCCATTGTCATGCTCTGGTCAGCCGTATGAGCCACTCTGTACCTTCCATGTAAAACACGTGTCAAATTTTTTTTCTGGGGGAAAAAAAAAGCAAGACACTGAGACTCTACTACATGAAGGAATTAAGACTTACCAGGAATGCCTGACATATTTGAGAATATAGCCAGAACCTGAATTCCAGTGTGATATAGGTTTCTAATAAATTAGGTTTGAAATAATTTTCTTATGTTAACCTCATTAGCATGTTCATCAAATGAGCAAAAAATTAGTTGAAGGTCATATTTTTAAAAAGGTTTTAAGTGACAAATATGAAATGACACATCTATGAAAAGAAAGAAAGGGTACCTGTGGGCTGGGGTGAGTGGGTGGGAGAATTTTTTTTGTTGCGTTATGAAATTTATTGAGATATAATTCACATATCATAAAATTCACCCTTTTAAAGTGCACAATTAATGTGTTTTAGCATAGTCACAGGATTATAGAAGTCATCACTATTTTTAGATTAAAAAAATAAGGAAACGTCATAACCATTAGCAGTCACTCTTCCTTCCCCTCCCTTTCCCCTAAGCCCTCAGTCTACCTTCAACTATCAGTATTCGACTTCCTGTATCTGTAGGTTTGCTGGTTTTGAACATTTTATATAGATGGACTCGTATAGTATGTGGCCTTTTGTGTTTTTTTTTTTTCACTTGTTTAAATGTTTCCAAGGTTCATCCATATTGTATCATCCACTAGTACTTTTTTCATTTTTATTGCCAAACAACATTCTATTGTACACATTCACTACATTTTTGTATTTATGTTATCTGTTCATCAGTTGATGGCATTTGTATTATTTCCACTTTTGGGCTATTATGAATAATGCTGCCATGACATTCATATAAGTTTCTGTGTGGAGATAAATTTCTCTTGAGTGTATACCTAAAAGTGAAATTGCTGGGTCATATGACAATTCCACAGTCAACCATTTGAGGCACTGTCAAAATGTTTTTCAAAGTGGCTGCACCGTATTTTACTCCCATCAATAATACATGAGGATTGCAACTTCTCCACATTGTTTTTGATGATATCCATCCCTGTGGGTGTGAAGTGGTATGTTATTGTGATTTTGATCTACGTTTATCTAATGACTAATGATGTTAAACATCTTTCCATGTGCTTTCTGACCACTTACATATCTTAGGAGAAATGTTTACTTATGTATTTTGTCCATTTTTAAATTGGATTATTTATCTTTACATTGGGAGATGGGGTGACAGAGGATGAGATGGTTAGATGGCATCTTCAGCACAATGGACATGAGTTTGAGCACATTCCAGGAGACAGTGAAGGACAGAGAAGCCTGGTGTGCTGCAGTTCATGAGGTCACAAAGAGTTGAGCATGACTTAGCAACTGAACAACAAAAATGTTTACGTTATTGAGTTGTAGGGGTTCTTCATATATTCTGTATACAAACATTAAGTCCCTTATCAGATGTATAATTTGTAAGTATTCCCTTCCTTTCTGTTGATGATTTTTTCACATTTTTATAGTTCTGTTTGAAGCATGAAAGTTTATAGTTTTGATAGAATCCAGTTTGATTTTGTTGCTTGAGCTTTTGGTCTTGTATCTGAAAAATCATTACCCAACCCAAGGTCATGAAGATTTACTTCCATGTTTTTTTCTAAGAGGGTCAGAGTTTAAACTCTTATATTTAGGTATATGATCCTTTTTGAGTTAATTTTTTGTGTATGGTGTGAGGTAATATCATTAACATTATTAAGATAATTTTTTTTGCATGTAAATATCTAGTTGTCCCAGCACCATTTGCTGAAAAGACTATTCTTTCTCCCACTGAATGGTCTTGGTACCACAATAAATAATCAATTGACCATAGATACTAAGGTTTATATCTGGACTCTCAATTTAATTTCATTGATGTATTTCTCTACACTTAAGCCAGTATCACATGTGTTGATTAGGTTTATAGTAAATTATGTAATAGGGAGGCTCTTTGGGATCCTTTGCAACCCCATATGAATTTGAGTACCATCTTTTTCCACTTCTGAAAAGAAGTCAGCTGGGAATAGAGATGCAGATATAGAGAACCGACTTGTGGATACAGCAGGGGAAGGAGAAAGTAAAGAAACGAAAGAAAGTGAAGTCTCTTAGTCGTGTCCAACTCTTTGCAACCCCATGGACTGTAGCCTTCCAGACTCCTCAGTCCATGGAATTTTCCAGGCAAGAGTACTGGGGTGGGTTGCCATTTCCTTCTCCAGGGGATCTTCCTGACCCAGGGATCAAACCCAGGTCTCCTGCATTGCAGGTAGACGCTTTACCGTCTGAGCCACCAGGGAAGCATAGGGGAAGGAAAGGGTGGAACAACTGAAAGAGTAGCATGGAAACGTATACATTAACCATATGTAAAATAGATGGCCAGTGGGAATTTGCTGTAGGATGCAGGGAGCTCAACCCAGAGGGGTGGGATAGGGAAGAAGATGGGAGGGAAGCTCAAGAAGGAGGGGACATATATATACCTATGGCTGATTCATGTTGATGTATGGCAGGAACCAACACAACATTGTAAAATAATTATCCTTCAATTAAAAAGAAATTTATATATATATAAAGAATTCAGCTGGAAGTTTGCTGGGACTTGTGTTGAATCTGTAGATTAGTTTAGAGAGTAGTGACATCTTAACAAGGATCTTCCAACCCATGACATGGGAGGCCTTTCCATTTATTTAGAAGTCTTTAATGTTTTTAACAATGTTTTGTAATTTTAAGTTACTTTTCACTTCTTTGGTCAAATGTATACCTAAGTATTTTATTCTTTTATACTACTATAAGAGTATTTTCTTAATTCTATGTTCAAGTGGCTTATTGATATATAGAAATACAATTGCTTTTATGTAAATTGATCTCGAATCTTGCCACCTTGTTGAATTTATTAGTTGTAATAGTTTTTTAGTAGGTTCTTTAGATCTTCTGTATACAAGATTATCTCATTTGCAAATTAAGATAGTTACAACTTCTTTTCCAATCTGGGTGCCTTCGCCTTTTTCTTGACCAGTTATCCTGACTAGAACCCCTAGTACAACAGTGAATAGAAGTGGTGAGAATGGGCACTCCTGTCATGGTTTTGCTGTCAAGAGGAAAGCGTTCAGTCTTTCAACATTAAGTATGAACAAGCTGTGGGATTTTCATAGCTGACCATTCCTAGTTTGTTGAGTTTTTAATTATGATTGGGTGTTGGGTTTTGTCAAATGCTTTTCACATGGTTTTTGTTTTTCATTCTGTTACTATTATATATTACATTTCCTGGGTTATGGTGCCTGATCCTTTTTATATGTTGTTAGATACAGTGTACTAGTATTTTGTTGAGGACCTTTGTGTCTGTATTCATAAGAGATATTAGTCTGTAGTTTTTTTT
Source organism: Bos indicus (assembly GCF_029378745.1). NCBI lineage: Eukaryota > Metazoa > Chordata > Mammalia > Artiodactyla > Bovidae > Bos > Bos indicus. The sequence continues at coordinate 115,911,339 of NC_091761.1, forward strand.
CTTGTAATGTCTCTATCTTATTTTGATATCAGTACAGTACTGTCCTCATAGAGTGAGTTAGAAATTGTCTTCTTCTCATGTACTTTTTAAAAAAAGTTTGTAAAGGATTGGTTTTAATTTTTTTTTTTTTAATATTTGATAGAATTATCCAGTGAAGCCATCTGTGTCCAGACTTTTCCTTGTGGAAATATATCTAGTTACCAATTTGATTGCTTGTTGCATATTCAACCTTTCTACATCTACTTGAGTCAGGTTCATAATTTGTGTTTTTCTAGTAATTTCTTTCATCTATTTTATCGAATGCATTGACATACAGTTGTTCACAATTCCCTTATAGTCTTTTTCATTTCTTAAAGTTGGTAGTGGTGTCTCTTTCATTTCCGTATTTAGCAGTTTGTCTTCTCTTCACTCTACCCTTCCCTTTTGTTTCTTGGTTAGTCTAATTAACACTGATTAATTTTGTTGATTTTCTCTAAGAACCCACTTTTGAATCCTTTGATTTCCTCTACTATTTTGTTTTTCTCGATTTCATTTATCCCTGCTCTAAATTCCTTTCTAATCAGTGCTTTTCCGGCACCATACAAGTTTTGGTATGTTGTATTTTCATTTTATTTCCTCTCAAAATATTTTCTACTTTCTTTATTGACCTCTTCTTTCACACATCAGTCATTTAGACACGTATTATATAATATGTGTTTAGACATAGCTGTGAATTTCCCAAATTTTCTTCCATTGTTGAATTCTGATTCCATTGTGGTTTGAAAACATATTTTGTATGGTTTCAATCCCTTTAAGCTTACTGACTCGTGTTCTCTGCCTTAGCACATGATTATGGAAGAATGTTCCTTGTACACTTCAGAAAAATGCCTCTTCCATGGTTGTTGGCTAGAGTATTCTGCTGAAGTCTGTTAAGCTTAGTTGGCTTATACTGTTGTTCAAATCTTCTGTTTTCTTGTGCATTTTATGTCTAGTTTTTCTATTCATGATTGAAAATGTGGTATTGAAATATCTGACTTTTATTGTTGAATTGTTTATTCTTCCCTTCAGTTCTGTTTATTTTTGCTGTGTGTATTTCAAGGTGTTGCTGCTAGCTGTACTGCTGTTCAGCCCCTAAGTCTTGTCTGACTCTGTGACCCCATCAACTGTAGCACATGAGGCTTCCTTGTCCTTCAATATCTTCCAGAGTTTGTTCCACTGAGTCAGTGATGCCATCCAAACATCTCATCCTCTGTCACCCCACTGTACATAGTGCTGCAATGAACACTGGGGTACATGTGCCTTTTCCTGTTTTGGTTTCCTCAGAGTATACGCCAAGTAGTGGGATTGCTGGGCCATGTGGTAGTTCTACTCCATTTTTTGAGGAATCTCTGTATTGTCTTCCACAGTGGCTGTATCAATTTACATTCCCAGCAACAGTGCAGGAAGGTTCCATTTTTTCCACACCATCTCCAGCATTGTTTATGGATTTTTTGATGATGGCCATTCTGACCAGTGTAAGATGATAACTCATTGTAGTTTTGACTTGCATTTTTTAAAATGATGAGCAATGTTGAACATCTTTTCATATGTTAATTAGCCATCTGTATGTCTTCTTTGGAGAAATGTCTGTTTAGGTCTTTTGCCCACTTTTTGATTGGGTTGTTTGTTTTCCTGGTATTGAGTTGTAATGAGTTGCTTGTAGGTTTTGCAAATTAATCTTTTGTCAGATGTTTCATTTGCTATTATTTTGTCCCATTCTGAGGGTTGTCTTTTCACCTTGTTTATAGTTTTCTTTGCTGTGCAAAAGCTTTTAAGTTTGACTGGGTCCCCCTTGTTTATTTTTGTTTTTATCTCTGTTACTCTGGGAGGTGGGCCGTAGAGGATCTTGCTGTGGCTTGTGTTATTTCTTTATAGTCATACCCTTCCTACAAACCGATTGCCTAGTTTACAATGATATTCTTCCTAGTGGAGAGTTCTTATATTGTCATAAGTTAGATATTCATATCACATTATCTTTATCATTGTAATTTGACCTTTGTTTTGTTGATTATTCACCACTGATAGGCTCCCCCACTTTTTTTTTTCCTTCTGAGGCTTTGTATTGAGTTATGTAACTACATTGGCATGAAGAGTTAAGGGAAGAGGGGAGCTCACTTTCTGAGCTGCAGTATTTATTAGAGTCACATTAATGTAGATGTGGAGGAGTGAACCTGAAACTAAATGAAGTCGAAGCTTGAGTCTTCCTTAAGAGCTGGTATTTTCCACTTCTGGTGGCTCAGCAGTAAAGCATGTCAGGGCGGGAGGTGTGGGTTTGATCCTTGGGTCGGGAAGATCCCCTGAGAAGGGAATAAAAACCCACTCCAATATTCCTACCTGGAAAATGTCATGGACTGAGGAGCCTGGTGGGCTGCAATCCATGGGGTTGCAAAGAGTTGGACACAACTTAGAGACCAAACAACAACAGCAAATTTTCCACCAAAACTGGAAACACTAATATGAATTGTTGTATTACCAGCTCTGAATAGTCGCCTAGAAATTCAAAAGCTTTGGTGACAGCTGAGCACCAATGATGACACCATAAATGCCTTGGTGTCCCACCTTGTCCTCTCCCTCCCCAGTTGCCTCTGGAAAGCTCACAGAGTGTAGCAGTAGGAATTCTGGAATGTTCCTAAGTGGGGCTGATCTTTGTACCACTGTTAATCCTTGTCCTCTCTTCCCAGAGACAAGAGATTAAGTTAAAACAGATACCTCTTCTGGGACACAGGGCAAAGCTACTTTTCCTTCTTTGCAAATTCACAGGATTTTCCCCTTCTCAGCCTTCCCTCCCCCTCCATCCTGACCTTCACACCTTCCTGACTTTAGGGAAAGGCAGGAAGTTTTCCCTGTGGTTTTCCTTTGTGACAACATACTGGGGCGAGGTAATCAATGGGGAAAACCCCACGTGAGAACACGCCTTCTATGTACATTCCCAACATTTGCTATAAGTAGGGCCATCCCAGGCCCAGGCTGCTATCAAACATCACAGCACTCCAGAGGCACTCGGTACCCAGCACTGAGACATCTGTCCCTCGAGTTGAAAATGATGTGCAGCAGCAAGAATTTGCTCCTGGCTGCTTTGATGTCAGTGCTATTGCTCCACCTCTGCAGCAAGTCAGAAGGTAAGTGTCACTCTTTCTGCCAGCTCAGGAGTAAGAACTCTTCATTTTCCTCTAAGCCTTGAGCTCATCTGGGGGTGTCCTAGGGGAATGGAAGCCTGTTAGAAAATCTTCTAAAGGAAGTGATGGGGATTGTCATCTCACTGGCTATGAAGAGGGAACAGTTACCGCTGCCTATCAGGCTTTTTTCTCTGCTATGAATCTCAGCAGATTTTTTTCAGAATGGGCTCTTAGAGACCACCGAGATCCAGAGAAAGGCCAAAGTGTTATTTCTGGGAGTGATGTAAATTGTGTAACAATATCAATGAATGGGGTCACTTTGAAACGTAAGCAACACTCTCATTTCCCCAACTTTCTCACCTCTCAACTAAATAGCTTTGCCAAAGTTCAAAACTCATCCTTCAGGGGTGGATTATGACACCTGACTTCATCCTTGCAAGGTCTTGGGACATCACTTGCCAGCTCTGTGGCTATGATTATCCCTTACAGCAGATTATAATTTAACTTGGAGGAGTGTCCAGGAATTGCTTTATTGCTATAAGAGGACATCACTTTTATCAATAGATGCATTTTCTGAAAATACAAGTGTTGAACTTTTATGAACAAAATTAAAAATTCTCATTAACTAATATTACCATTTCAAAAGTCTTTAATTGTAGCTCATATTAGCAGCTCCTATAAGCCGCATTTTCCTTTGTACCTTCTTGTCTTTTCCCTCCTCTCAATGTTCAGTAGCCAAGATAATAGATTTAAAATCTGCCAATTTCTTTTCTGAATTTAAAAGACTATATATAAGGGTTTCTTCCAGTGGGAGGTATTCATATTCTTGAGTGATTATAGTGAACTGAAATAAAACACTGTTAGTGTGTTTTTCTTACTAGAGCTGTTCTTTGGTGAAAAGTCATATGCTTCTATATTGTATTATTGAACCAAAATTTCCCAGCACACAAACTAATTTTTTTAGGGCAACTGAAAGCTATGTTAAATTGGGTCTCAAAGACATTGGAACTTTCCCTTAAATAGTTAATTTGCCATATAAATCGGGTTCTAGGTTTTCCGCAACTTCAAGTAGTTCTGTGATACCTACCACTGAATAAATTAATTCATGTGGACTCAATACCTTTCATTTCTTTTTAGCAGCAAGCAACTTCGACTGCTGTCTCCGATATACAGAACGAATACTTCACCCCAGTATTCTTGTGGGCTTCACACAGCAGCTGGCCAATGAAGCCTGTGACATCAATGCAGTTGTGTAAGTTACTAAGGGATTCTAATTCATTTGTATCAGGAATACATGAGAATTTCAGGTAGAAAAAGCCTTGCCTTTTTGGAATTTCATTCAGAAATTACTGATGCGGCAAAGATAACTGTTTTAGGAGTACATATATCTTCAAAGTTCACTTTAAATAGAACTGAAATAAGGCAGAAGCTTAGTTTAAAAAACATGAACATAGTTGAGGGCAAAATCACTTTTGAAGATAAATTTATAAACTAAGATACTATCTTAGGAAAAGAGGGAAGACATAAACTTTGAAATGTGCATCTTCTGCCAGAAAGTGGTTGCAGCTCTAAGTAAAAACTCAGAGTAGTTATACCACCGCATATAATATTCTTGATGTATCTAAGATGTTATATTTGAAATGATGTGAGTTATTGATCATATATCCCCAAATGTCATGTAACCACCACCAACAAAATTAGATAATTCTGGGACTTTATCTTCTTATTAGAGCACAATCATTCATTAAATTGCAGAGAAAGTTAGGGAGAATCACTTTTCATTTCTTGCATCAAGCTTTATCAGAAGCTTTATTTTTTCATTTCGTTTCACCTCTGAAACAAATGACTTGTTTAGGGTGTAGAGCAATCAATTGGAATATGAAATTTCTATTGTATGTTCTGTGAAAAAAAAATTAAACCTTCTTGAAACATAAATCAAATTGTCTGATTTTTGTTATTTTTTCAGCTTTTACACCAGGAAAAAATTAGCTGTGTGTGCAGATCCAAAGAAGAAGTGGGTGAAACAAGTTGTGCACATGCTCAGGTAAGGAACCTTTACAGTCCATCAACCTTGCTCCAGATGTTTGGAGTTAGTGCTGTTAGAGTGGTGGATCACAGGCTTGCTGGAAGGCTTTAGCCTAAGTGCTATGGCAATTTTAAAGGGTAATTTGAATGGGGCCAGTTGGCACTAGTGGTAAGGCATTCACCTTCCAATGCAGGAGACACAAGTAGATGGGGGTTCGATCCCTGGGTCAGGAAGATCACTGGGAGGAGGAGATGGCAACCCACTCCAGTATTCCCATATGGAAAATCCCATGGACAGAGGAGCCTGATGGGCTACAGCCCAGGGGGTCACAGAGTCAAATATGACTCAGGGACCGAGCACATGAAAACAAAACTTTTTTTCAACTCCTTACAGGTCATTTTAATTTCTTTTTTCACATGGTGTGTTAGACCCCTCTATGCATTCAATCCTTGTTGCAAAGATGCCTCCTGTGTATTTAACTGACAGACTACATGACATTCATTTGTTAAAAGCTAAAAAGTAAACAATTCAAAAGAGGTTCATGGCTCTGATTTCATGGATGATAACAGAGTGACATTTTATCCATGGACAGAATCATTTCACACCAGGGTGTCAGACACTCACTATGAAGACACAGTGCTTACATTCTGCTTCTGTCCTTGGCTAGCTGGCTTATGTTGGGCAGGGTCATCCTCTCTGAACCTTGATTTCCTCATAGTGCCTCTGAGCTGCTTGGTATCCTGAAATGAGACTACGGAGTGTGGGTCAATCTGTAGGCATGAAACACATTCCCACCTGCCTGTCACCCTATAGGCATGAAACACATTCCCACCTGCCTGTCACCCTATCTTTGCTTATCTTTTTCTTTTTCTCTTTACAGTCAAAGAGTCAAAAGGATGTAAAAATGGATGCTCCCTGGAATGGAATTGGGCAGAGCCCAAGAATGAAAGGAACCTGGCTGAGTTGACAGCTTCACTTATCCCTTGTTGAGGGCTCAAAGCTTATCTGATTTGTGTCTCATTGGACTTGTCCAATTAGTGAAGTTGATTCATATTGCATCATAGTTTGCTTTGTTAAGCATCATGTTATATTCTATTTTATGTTATGTTATTTATATGTGTGTTTTGTGTGTGTGTTTTGCTATTTAATACTAGTTTTCCATAAGCTATTTGATTTAGAATGAGGTATAAACTTATGCTTGAAGGAATAAGATACATGGATTTTCTTGAGCAGAAGGCTATTTTAAAAAGACATTTAACACTCTAGTTTGTATATCTTTGTTTCCTAAATTGCTGTAATTACTTTGCAAAAGACAAAAATGATGAGAAGAATAAAAGTTGAAAATAAAAGAACTAAACATTGTTGATTGAGTTAAATAACATTGAGAGGTATATTAAAAATATTTAAAGGTTTAGTAAATATGAAAATGCTCTGCGGTGTTTTTCTTTTAATTAAATAAAAAATTTAAAATTTACTTTCGGCTGTGATGCGGCCTCCTTGCTGCACGAGGGGTTTTCTCTAGTTGTGGTGTGTGGGGCCGACTCTCTAGTTGTGGTGTTCTTCTCATTGTGGTGGCTTCTCCTGCTTTAGAGCATGGGCTCTAGAGTGCAGATTCAGTAGTTGTGGAACACCAGCTTAGGTGCCCCATGGCATGTAGGATCTTCCTGGACCAGAGAGTGAACCCACGTCCTCTGCATTGGCAGCTGGATTCTTAACCACTGGACCACCAGGGAAGTCCTGCTCTGAAACTTGTATTCCCCATTTACTTCTTTGCCTATTTCTTCTATTTTTGGAGGAGGAAATGACAACCCATTCCAGTATTCTTGCCTGGGAAATCCCATGGACAGAGGAGCCTGGCGGGCTACAGTCCATGGGGTAGCAAAGAGTTGAATACGACTGAGTGGCTAAGCATGCAGGGTTGTTCTCTTTGTCTTTATCCCTTGTGGTCCTGGACTTCATTTGATATGAATTATAATGGAAAGATTTTTTGATTGTTTTTTAAAATTCAAAGTCATTTAAACCATAATTTAGAAAGATTCCATATCTGTGACATAGTTCAATGTTTCTTGATATAAAATTTTTCAAAATAAAAAAAAAATGCCCATTTATTTTGTGACTGCAGAGACACAGTGATCATTTAGAAACCACTGAGTCCATCCTTCTGTCACCAGCAGGGTCTAAGGAATGGGCATCTCAGCAGAGGTTTCACTACTTCACAAGTCCTCCCGAGTCACCTTTAAGCACTTGCCAAAAAAAAAAGACTATACAGTGGGTTTTGAAAAACTCATTGCCTCATTAACCAGAGGAGAGACAATGAGAGTGTGAAACCTACCAAGAACTCAGAAATAAGACAGAAAGACCCTGGACTAGGGTAGTTACTGTCACAACAGTCATTCACTTAAGCTCACAGAGTGCCTGACACAGCACTCTGGCTGGACAATCAGCTTCAGATTCCAAAGGCCACAGAGGATTAGTGCAGGCAGGCATGCTGATGATAGGATTTAAAATCCAGACACACATCCATAAAACGGGCAATGGCAGGTCACTGGGTATAGAGCCAAAAGCTGTGACTCAATAGGCTCTGAAGGCAGCTCTGTGCCCACAGTTCCAACATTGACTCATCAGGGAAAGTGTGCTCAGTTTTCTGTGTGTATTCATCCAACATGGGTTAGTACTATTATGAGCCAGGCACTGAGCCAAGTGAAGCTGGAGACACCAAGAGATTAAATTAGGACTTGGTGCTCTCTCTTCTAGATAATTAGGGCCAAGCAGTGTGGGAAGAGGGAAGGGACCACTAAAAAAGCAGCTATTACAACACAGGGTGGTAAGCATCTGGGTAAAGGAAGTTGTGGGAGGCTGTAGGGCATTATTAATGAAGGTTTCCAGAAGAAAGAAAGTGCAGTTGAACCATATTAAATGGACTTCCCTGGTGGCTCAGACAGTAAAGAAACTGCCTGAAATGTGGGAGACCCAAGTTCGATCCTGGGTAGGGAAGATCCCCTGGAGAAGGAACTAGCAACCCTCTCCAGTATTCTTGCCGGGAGAACTCCATGGACAAAGGAGTCTGGCAGGCTACAGTCCATAGAGTCACAAAGAATTGGACATGCTTTAGTGACTGAACAACAGCAATAGGAAGGGCCAGTAGGAGACATCAATTGGAAAAGGGGCAGCAGGGGGTGTTTGGGAATACCTGGGGGCATATTTTAGTTGTCATAGTGTCTGAAGGTGGGGTACTAAGGCACTCAGTGGGTAGGAGACAGGAATGCTACACCCATTGAATTTCACGGGATAGTCTGACACAATGAAGAAATGAAGTTTCTCACCCAAGTGCCAATTATGCCATAAATTGAGCAACACTAGACAAAGCGGGACATATGCAAAGAGAGGGTATGGGATGGAATAGCTGCAGCTTAAGCCAAACTGTTATATCCAGTGGCTCAGTGGTAAAGAATCCGCCTGCCAAGCAGGAGACGCAGGTTCGATCCCTGCATCAGGAAGATCCCCTGGAGAAGGAAATGGCAACCCTCTCGAATATTCTTGACTGGAGAATTCTATGGACAGAGGAGCCTAGTGGGCTACAGTTCATGGAGTTGCAAAGAGTCAGACATGACTGAGCGAATGAGCCCACAATTCCCTAATATCACCAAATATTCAGTCAACATTCTAATTTCCCAGTTGGTTTCCCCAAAAAGGTTATTTTATTTGTTTATTTATTTCAGTTTGATATGTTTGAATGAAGCTCCACATAAGGTACACACACTGCATTTATATGATTTCTTTTTAATTTTAGTCTGTTTCTTTCCACTACCACCCTTCTCATTTTCCATTGCAATTTATGTTTTGAAGAAACCAGGAGGTTTTTTTTTTCTGAGTTTCCCTTCGTTTGTTTCTTTTGTTGATCACATTCCTGTGGTGTAACTTAATATGTCCCCTGACTCTTAGTTGGAAATAGAGGCCGATTTGGTGAGCGGGCCAAAACCACTTGATAAGTGGCACCGTGTCACACAATTATAACGTTGCCTAAACTGATGTCAGTAACAGGAATGAAAGAGGAGATGGTGGATTTGGGCCAAATTCTTCAAGGGTAGTGAAGAACTGATGAAGACCTTCAATTGACAGCCAGAAGGAGGGGAAACAGATGGTCTAATGACACACATATACTTCAAAGAATGGGGAGGAACGTAGGAGTGAAGAAGTGCCATCGTGGAAGCACAAAAATGCTGGTCTCTGGCTGCTCCTGGTCCTGTGGACATCTTGAGAAAACCATTAAAAAAAAAACCACAGGGAGAGTGTTGTATTTGCGATGGACTCAGATTTCAACCCAGGCAAGGAGATAGGAGAATGAAAGATGGAAAGACAGGAAAGAATTGTCAGGGAAGGCCAGAGGGACATCCTGGAGATGAGTTGGAGGCACACAATAGTATTCACAGGAAAGCACGAGAAACATGGGAAAAGACATACGGATGCACGGAGTTGGGTTTGGATTTGGGTAGTAATCATGCCATTAATAAAATCTAGATAGTAAGCAACAAGTGATGTGTTAATACCATTTGCTAAGATCATTGATGTATTATCTCATTTAAAGTGAGTAGGTACAATTTTAATGCCCATTTTGGGTATAGAGAAACTGAGGGTCAGTGGAGTTAAGGACCTTACTTAAGATCATGCAGTCCTTAGAGATATAATGGAATTAGCCGGTGTCAAGTTTTTGATCAGGTGACTGGTGTTTCTGGGTCATTTAGGCAGCACCTGTGGTGTCTAATGTTTTTTGATGTCAGTTCTTTTGTTGTTTTTTTTTTCCATCTTTTTCAGTTCAGTTCAGCCACTCAGGCATGTCCAACTTTTTGCGATCCCATGAACTGCAGCATGCCAGACTTCCCTGTCCATCACCAACTCCCAGAGCTTACTTGAACTCATGTCCATTGAGTCGGTGATGCCATCCAACCATCTCATCCTCTGTCGTCCCCTTCTCCCCCTGCCTTCAGTCTTTCCCAGCATCGGGATTTTTTCCAGTGAGTCAGTTCTTCACATCAGGTGGTCAAAGTATTGGAGTTTCAGCCTCAGCATCAGTCCTTCCAATGAATATTCAGGACTGATTTTCCTTAGGATGGGCTGGTTGGATCTCCTTGCTGACCAAGGGACTCTCAAGAGTCTTCTCCAACACCACAGTTCAAAAACATCAATTCTTGAGTGCTCAGCTTTCGTTATAGTCCAACTCTCACATCCATACATGACTTCCGAAAAACCATAGCTTTTACTGGACGGACCTTTGTTGGCAAAGTAATGGCTCTGCTTTTTAATATGCTGTCTATGTTGGTCATAGCTTTTCTTCTGAGGAGCAAGCATCTTTTAATTTCATGGCTGCAGTCACTATCTGCAGTTATTTTGGAGCCCAAAAATATGAAGTCTGTCACTCTTTCGATTGTTTCCCCATCTATTTGCCATGAAGTGATGGGGCCAGATGCCATGATCTTCATTTTCTGAATGTTGAGTTTTAAGCTAGCTTTTTCACACTCCTCTTTCACTTTCATCAAGAGGCTCTTTAGTTCTTCTTCACTCTCTGCCATAAGGGTGGTATCATCTACATATCTGAGGTTTTTGATATTTCTCCCAGCAATCTTGATTCCAACTTGTGCTTCACCCAGCCTGGCATTTTGCATGATGTACTTTGCATAGAAGTTAAATAAGCAGGATAATAATACACAGGATTGACATACTCCTTTCCTGATTTAGAACCAGAGTGTTCCCTCCCTGTCCAGTTCTAACTGTTGCTTTTTGACCTGCATACAGGTTTCTCAGGAGGCAGGTCAGGTGGTCTGGTATTCCCATCTCTTGAAGAAATTTCCACATATTGTTGTGATCCACACAGTCAAAGGCTTTAGCCTAGTCAATAAAGCAGAAGTCGGTGTTTTTCTGAAACTCTCTTGCTTTTTCAATGATTCAATGGATGTTGGCAATTTGATCTCTGGTTCCTCTGCCTTTTCTAAATTCATCTTGAACATCTGAAAGTTCACAGTTCACATACTGTTGAAGCCTGGCTTGGAGAATTTTGAACATTACTTTAATTTTGAGCATAACATTATCAATGTTTTAGAACATAGAACATTTTAGACTTTCTTACTTTGGTATCAAAAAGACTTCAATACTTGCTTCTTCAAGGAGTAAATCCCAATTGTGATGTTGCTACCTTATTCCCCAGCAGTGTGACACATATCACAGTCCTTTTTTTCCTCATTAAATCATGGTTTATTTAGTGAAAGTTAGGTTCTCCACCCATTCATTCATTCATTCAGTGGACAGCTATTTATTGAGCATCTACTATGAGTCAGGCATAGTTCTGGTCACTGAGGATGAACAGGATGCCGTCCTTACTTGAATGTAACTTACAGAAGGAGAGACAGGAAACAAACATATAACCAAGTAAATGTGTAATATGAAAGAAGAATAAAGTCAGGTAAAGGAATAGAGATTGGAGATGAGGATGGAGAACTTCTCCATACCTGTGAAGAACCTGCATTAATTTACTTTCTCTCTGAAGCAATGCCCATGTCTTCCCCTTGGCTGAGCAAGAAATCTAGATAAAGTAAGAAAGACAAACATGATCAAACCTCCCTAAGAATATAGTCTTAATTTTATGAGATACAATAAGATCCAGGAAGGACTGTTGTACCAATCCCTGGCTTACTCTGACTTTTTCTGACTGAAAAGATATGTCATGAATTAAAATTACTCGGACTGTGACCTATTCCTCATTGGATTGACTTTTTCACCAAGTGTCAAGACTCCAACTGAGGACTAACATAAGGTACTTAACTATATCCTTAATTTGGTGATTTAATTAGCACAAACCAACATTTTTATCCACAGACTTTGGTGATTTTGCAAATTTGTTTTCTTTCTATGGTTCTAACTCAACTGAAACAAGGTTATGAATGAAGCTGGTACAATAATGTGGTTATAAAAAGGTTGCCCATGCTCTGGCATGGTACAACACATTCTCCATTCCTCAAATTATTAGAATCCAGGCATTTTTAACTATCAGTGATCACAGGTTTGAAAGGCTTACCATAGAAAACTTTTTCCACTTTTCTTGTTCCTGCTTCTTTCCTTCTTCACTTCTGTATCAGTTATCTTAACAGGCATATATTAAGTTTAAACTCACCTAAATTCCAGGTGACATGGAAAGTTCTGGATTTAAATTCATTTGGAGTCAGGCCATAATGAGCTTCATGTTTCAGAGGTCCAAATCTGAGGAAGAAAAGAACTTCTGGATTCCTGAGGGATAAAGTCTAGAGGCTGACTCACGAAGACAGAGGATCCAAGGCGAAGGGGCTTTTATGGGCTGAACTGTTTCACCCATCCCCCAAACTCTCATGTTGAAGTCTTGATCTCCAGTGCCTCAGATGTGACTGTACATGGAGACAGGGTCTTTAAGGAGGTAATGACAGTGAACTAAGTCACAGGGATGGGCCTTAATCCAATACAACTGGTGTTGTTGTAGGGAGGGGACATTTAGACAGACATGCACAGAAGAGGGCTTCCCAAGTGGCTCAGTGGTAAAGAATCTGATTGCCAATGCAGGAGACGTGGGCTCGATCCCTGGGTTGGGAAGATTCCCTGGAGAAGGACATGGCAACCCACTCCAGTAATTCTTGCCTGGGAAATCTCATGGACAGAGGAGCCTGCAGGCTACAGTCCATGGGGTCACAAAAGAGTCAGACATGATTTAGTGACTGAAGAAAACAACAAATGCACAGAGGAAAGACCATGTGAAGACACCGCGTGATGATGGGCATCTACAAGCCAAGGAAAGAGGCCTCAGAAGAAACCAATATTGCTGGCACCTTGATCTTGGATTTCCAGCATCCAGAACTGTGAGAAAATTAATTTATACTGTTCAAGGCTCTCAGCTTGTGATATCTGTTCCGGCAGCCCTGGAAGATGGATGCAGGGGTCAAGGAGAGGGAAGTTGATCCTGAGTCTTTTGGGAGTTATCACAGGTGTTCATAAATCACTCTTAGCGTGGTCCATACAAACCATATTTTTGCACAAAATCTGTTTCTTAGGTGACATCTTCTGCCACAGAAGTTTTCTGACGTCTTATCTTAACCATGTTATTGGGATGGAACTTGTGAGGAAAAGGGCTGGCAAAGCATAATTAATGATGGTCTCATCCAACCTGAGGGGCTTCCCTGGAGGCTCAGTAGTAAAGAATCCACCTGCCAATGCCGGAGACATGGGTTCAATCCCTGGGTTGGAAAGATCCCCTGGAGAAGGAAATGGCAACCCACTCCAGTATTCTTGCCTGGGAAATCCCGTGGACAGAGGAGCCTGGTAGGCTACAGCCCATGGGCTCACAAAGAGCTGAACATGACTTAGCAACTGAACAACAATATCCAACCTGAACTACGTGGTAATGAACCACCTTCCCGTCTCAAGGCAGAAGCTGACACACATGTTCTTCCCTGAAAGCAGGAAGGTTACCATTGAGTTCCCCAACTCTGCCCCCAACAACAAAAGAGGCAGGAAGCTCTTTTTCTCTCTGTGTTACAGACCCCAACTGCCTGCCCTTGGTTCAATACATGTCAGGTGGTGGCTCCAGGTACAAAGGTCAGGTGGCATGTGTCTCCTTTAGTAAACCAAATCTTAGGCAATTGAGGTGAATGCCTTGAGCTTCTTTCTTCACCCCATGGGACTCCCTGCATTCAGCACACCCGGTGCAGTTTCCTCTGGCCCAGATTTCATTTGACGCCAGGATTCCACTTCCTCAGTTTCCACCCTCAGGGTTCCTGCCCACCTCTTTCAGCATCACCACCCTATTTATTCACTCTGACTTTGTCTGGACTTGAACGACCCACCCCTCCTCTCTGCTCCACTGTGAAAACCGGCTCACAACCTTTAAATGTGAAACCTGCCTGCAAATGAGTCAGCCCAGATGGAAGTGTCAGCTGGGGTAAAGGATGTTCTTCCCTTTTACAATCTGGGGGCAGGGAGTAGAAATATTGTCTCCCTTCAAAGTAGAACCGTGACAACAAAAACCCTGAATTTCACATTTTAACCTATGATTGAGGAAGAGGTATTTTTGTTTTTGTTTGTTTTTTAAACCCATAAAAGCACTGTGTATTAGAAATGCTATGGAAGTTAAGGGAACACATGGGTTCTGCCTGGGACTTGCAGAAGGCATCTGAGATCAGAAAACACAGGAGCTAAGGGTGTGAGTACAGGGGATAAGGGGATAGAGACATATGTGCACAAACACCCACATGCTTGTGTGTGTGTGTGTGCGCGTGCATGCGCCCATTGCAGAACTGACTGGAGCTGAGGATGGAAAAGGAAGTAGTCACTTTAAGAAAGTGACATTATCCCTGAGACAATGAGAAGTCAGTAAAGGGATTCTAGCAAAGAGTGATGAGGTCAGACTGGGCTCATGCCTCTGAGGATGGCTATCTTTCTTCTTGCCACTACTCACATTTCCTTACATCTCTTTTGCTTTGCTTTTTTTTAAAAATTTTATTTTATTTTTAAACTTTACATAATTGTATTAGTTTTGCCAAATATTGCTTTGCTTTTAAGTCTCACCCAGTCCTCTAATTTTTTTGACTTTCATCTTTTCATCAATCATCAGGTTCTAATTCTTCTCCAGTCAGCCTAAACCCCATGACAGGTGATCAGAACAATTCTCCTGCTGACATCCTTGTCCTGTTGCTTCCTTGTGTCACATCCAGGCTATAAAACTCCACGTGGGGTTAAGTTCAGTGCTCCATCTCCTTAATTTGCAGACGGCTAAGTCCTGGTGGCAGAGTTCCACCCTCTGTGTTCAATACTATTGCAAGTTCATGGTCTTCCAAGTCAGCTGGGCTTTCACTATGGCTGTCAAAGCAAAAATTGCCCTGGACAAAGTTAAATAAGCAAAGATGATTTTGTTCAAGGCTATTGCAATAGGGAAGAGAGAGGGCAGAACTAAAGTCTGGATCCAGCTCCACTGAAACAAAGGGCAAGAGGGTATTTAAGGACTGTGTTAGGCTACTATAGTCCATCTGTGTTTGCTAATTGACTTTACCTAGACAATGTATTACAAAGCAGAGATATCTCTTTGCCGACAAAGTCTGTATAGTCAAAGCTGTGTTTTTTCCAATAGTCATGTACAGATGTGAGAATTGGACCATAAAGAAGGCTGAGCATGGAAGAATTGATGTTTTTGAACTGTAGTGCTGGAGAAGACTTTTGAGAGTCCCTTGGACAGCAGGGAGACCCAACCAGCCAATCCTAAAGGAAATCAATCCTGAATATTCTCTGGAAGGACTGATGCTGAAGCTCCAATACTTTGGCCACCTGATGTTAAGAGCGGACTCATTGGAAAAGATCCTGTTGCTGGGAATGATTAACAGCAGGAGGAGAGGGGATGACAGAGGATGAGCTGGTTGGATGTCATCACTGAGTAAATGGACATGAGTTTGAGCAAGCTCTGGGAGATGGTGAAGGATAGGGAAGCCTGGTGTGCTGCAGTCCATGGGGTCTCAAAGAGTCAGACACAACTGAGTGACTGAACAACAACTCCCAAAAGTAAGCTTTCTGGTACCTTCATGACATAAAACAGTTTTGTAACCTGGAACAAGATGCCCACTGAAGTTAGGCTTCATCCTTCCACAGAGGCTGGGAGATAGGGATAGTCATTGATGATTATATTTCACAGAAATGGTTCCTAGGTGCTTGAGAAAGACATTCCTGAGCTGTAAAACTGGCAAAACGCTTTTAAAAATGATTTACATTTCAAAGATCAAAGAAAGAATTAACAATGACAAGTTTTCTATAGTAGATGCTCTAAGAAAATGGAGATCAGGAGCCTAGAGGGAAGAAGACACAGGTCTAAAATTTGGTCAGACTCAGGGAGAAGTGGTAAGGCCCTCTTAGGTCACTGCCAAGTGCCCCCCTTTTAGGCAAACTCAGCAGCTTCTCCTTGGCATGGGCTCAAGGCTGGGGCTTGTTTTGGAGCTGCCACAGGGCATGCTTTCTCACTGCCCTCACCTCTTTCCTGTGGCTCTCATCACCTAAGAGGTTTTCCAGCCTCTAATCTCTTCCCGTTTGAACATGCCTTGTGTATCGTTGCCACATCCTCAAATTTTGATTTTTAACATTCTGTGGTTTATAAAGAGCTCCTGGGTTCCTCCTGTCAAGTCCCCAGACTGGGAAGCAAGGCTCTCCATGATCCAGTCCCTTCCTGCCTCTTTGGGAGCTTGTGTTCTACATACTGCAGGCACATTGACTTCCTTTCCTTTTGGCTGTGGCAAACTTGGCCATTTTCTCTTTTCACATCTTTCTCTACGCTTCATTTAGATTGCTGCCTTCATCCCCATCTAGAAGAGGACCCAGTTCACGTTCTTCCTCCTTCATGGACCATTTCCAGATCAGTCTAGTCCAAGCTATGCCCTCATCCCTCTGATCTTTAGCACGCTGAGTCTCCCCCAGTGGTGGAGCATGCATTTTGTTCTCCCATGAATTGTGCCTACCACATGTGCTCCATCTCTGTACGGTGTTGGGCTCTCCTTTAGGAAAAAAGTGTCACACTGCTTCTACCTCTTTGAATTTCTTGCAGTGCCTAATACAGAGCTTTGCACCCAGAAGCTACTCTTCAGATAACTTTGAATGGTTAGGATCAATATCAAACTCTGAGATTCTGGGACTTCCCTGGTGATCCAGTGGCTAAGACTCCATGCTCCCAATGCAATGTTTGATCCCCGGGCCTAGATCCCACGTGCCACAACTTAAAAGAACCCAAATGCAGCAACTAAGACTAGGCACAGCCAAATAAATAAGTAAATAAAATAAAATATAGCTCTTGAGATCTTGATACCCTGTTTATCACATGCAGAATCTTTATGAAGTTGCTAACCATGAACAGAGCCAGATAAGTCTCATGTTATTGTTTGCTAATGTAAATTCTCTACCTTAAAGGTCAGATCAGGTGATTTCTGTGGTATTTAACTATATCATTTAGTCATTCAGATTTATAATTTTCAGATAACAATGTAGTTTATACCCAAAAGAGAGGTGAGCTACTGAAAGGAATTTGGGTGGAGCTGTGGTTTACCTCTTTCATCAACTGAAAGCAATATTCAGTGAAACTACCAGAGTCAGAATCTTGGAGTGGTTGTACTTCCATTTCCAATTGTTTCTCAGGCTCTCAAAGGTGATGTTCGAAGAGACATTGCCCATCTGACTTGGCTTTACAGTTTAAATTCATTGTATGCATAACCATAATCTCTGGTCTCTTTCAAAATTACAGATGTTTGTTATTTTTTGTTATTTTGTTTTGCTCTTTCTCATCCATCTTTAGTCAACTTTTCAACAATGTATGTTAGAGTTGGAGCCACAGAAGGGATGAAATTAATGACCATCTCAGGTAACACCTCAGTGACAAATAAGGAATGAATAAGTAGGGAAGCAAACATAAACTGGCATTTATTTGAAAAGAATCGTGAATACTATGTTAAATACATTCCTCTTTGCTCAGCCAACAACTGAGTGAAAGACCAAGCTCAGGATTTCTGGAGTCACTTTTTTTTCAGTCATTAGTTTTAAGTTGTGCCTCCCACTCTAGGTCCCTGTTTAAAACAGTTATCTTTAAGATTACTTCTAATCTTGTATCTTGTGATTCCATGATCCTGAGAGATACTGCTTTGAGATCCTGTTCTGAAATATTAGCAGTATCTAGAATGTGCTTTAAGCTGATAAAAATATTCTTAAAGAGCTTTATAGTATGCCAGATTATTAAAGTTTAGTATACATTCTGCAAAGTGAAATGTGGAATTTTAAAGCCACAAGTTAGCTTGGGTATTTCCTTTATTGCACACTTTTGGAAGAAGTTATTTCATTCTTTCTGTGAAGTGGCTTTTCTCAATAGTTTCTGCCAGGTTGAGAAATTATTGCAGACTATAATGTAATCTATAGGAGAGGGAGATTGGGAAATATCAAAATATCAGCATTGAGATTCTTGCATCACTTGGCAGATTGGGTCTCGTGATGTCTACAAGCCTTTCCATCTTAAAATCCTACGTACCTGTCCATGGATTTCAATGCTATGAATGTTGCATCATAATCACTTGGGGAGATTTAGAAAATATAACCTAGGATCCACCTAGGGAAATGTTTATCCTGTAGTTTTGGGTGGAGTCAGATAGTTATTTTTTTCTCAAGTGTTCAAGGTGGTTTGCTGTTCCAGATTTTGGAAACCCTGCCCAAGGGTAAGTTTCAGTTAAAATCTCTTATTTTTTTAAGATGCTTGTTTCTCAGACTCATGCAATTTTATCAGTCAGAGTTCAGTGTGGACAATGAAAACCACTCTAGGCATTTAAAAAAAAAGACTTTAAAATGAGAAGTTGGGTCTTAGAAAATTATTGGAAGGGCTCATAGAATGGGTTCAAAGTTAGATGGCCCTCCAGGAATAATTCTAGAACTGCACAGAACTGACCCATCATGGGAGCTATGCTAAGATCAAGATTATTGACAGAAATTACCAACTGGCAGTGGTAGCTCTGTGGCCTCCACTTTGGCCACTTCTGAACTATCCAGAAATGGGAAAAGGGGAGTCTGGAGCTGCAGCCCAAGGATCTGAAAGCCTCATCAAGAGGTTCTAGTGACTCATTATCCCTTGAAGCTAGAGATGGACCTGGAGTGCTAGCAAAGAAACCTCATGTATTCCTCATGGCTTTGCCAGATAGCAAAAACCAGAAAGAAGGCATGTAAATATGGCCTTGCCTTATTTCTACATCCCAAATCTTGAACAAATATATCCAGGAGGCAGATCCCATCACATCCAGCTCCCTAGCAGAACAGGAGTTTGAAAAATGTTGCTTTCGCTTTCCAGCCTCTCCAATCAGAAGAAGGAAGAAAGGGCAGTGGTTGAATCAGTCATCTCGTTTCCACGGTAGGAGAACAAAAGAACTTTTGATATAAAGGGTGTTTCTGTAAAGCGGAACAAAGTCATTTGTCTGATTGTTGTGGGGAATACAAATAGGAGTCTGTCAGCAGGCATGCAAACTTAGGATTTGATTCTAAACCACTGAAGGATAAATAATATGACCCGATCTTTTCTGAAAGCTCAATTTGGCTGCAGGGCATAAGATGGATCAGAGTCGACCAGTAGTGGAAGCCAAGTACACTTGTGTTACTCACTGCAAATAGAACCACAGTTTTGTTTATACCTTCCAATAATATTTCATATAGATTGGTTTGATACTGTTATTTTTATTTTTTTTTAATTTTTATTTTTGGCAACATGTAGGATCTTAGTTCCCTGGCCAATATGGAACTCATGCCTTCTTCATTGGAAGCACAGAGTCTTAACCACTAATCTGCCAGGGAAACTACTGATAACTGTCATCTTAAAATTACACTCTAAGTTTTAAAAGATTATTTTCTTCATTACCATTCATTTCTTTTGTTAACATTTTTTACTATAAAAACTTTCAAACATACAGAGAAGTTGAAAGACTAGTATAATGAACACCATGTACCTAGCAATTAGTTTCAACACCCATAAACATTTTGTTATGTTGTTCTTTTGTGTTCTCTATCTCCCTCTCTCTGAATTATTTTGATAAATTATTCAAAGTAGTTTGCCAACAAAATGTTACTTGGCCCCAAGATTTCAATAAGAATCTCCTAAAACAATGAAATTCTCTCCCATAATGAATAGGTCAATATGATAGGTAATAAAATTAACAATCATTTGCTAATATGTCTAGTCCCTAAATCATATTATATGTCCTCAAATTGTGTTCCATTTTAATTTCTGTGCTCAAATTAATTTCTGACAAAAGTTTGCACATTACGGTTCTTGACTGATAGCTTTTCTAGTAGAGAAACTGTGCTCGACCCCCCTCTTGCTTCTTTTCATCTTATTGACTGAACTATTGTTTTATCAAATTGTACATTCTGAATTTGACGATTGTTTCTTTTAACTTGTTCTCCGTCTCCTGTATTTCCATTAGACTGGAATTTATGTCTATAAGTTGATTAGATTCAGATGAAATGTTTCTGATGTAACTTCATAGTTGAGGTTTAAATTTTATGCTTCCCTTCACCAAGCACACAATGCCAGCTTGTTCCATTATTACTGATGCTAATTTGGTTGCTTGGCTAAGACGATGACATACATCTCTTCTATTTACCTTCAGCAATGTGAACAATTTGTAGGGTAATACTATGACATCATGCCAATATTCCCAGTATAATTTACATGGTAGTTTTATATCCACTGAAGATCTTACATGAATCTATTGTTACTTTTGTGGTTGAAAATACCTTATTCTTTGGACTGCCAGGCTTGTCTGTCCAGTGAATTCTCCAGGCAAGAACACTGGAGCGGGTTGCCATGCCCTCCTCCAGGGGCTCTTCCTGACCAAGGTATCAAACCTGGGTCTCCTGCATTGCAGGCAAATTCTATACCGTCCGAGTGACCAGGGAAGTATCTCCTCTTTCAATATTATTGCTGGAATTCTGCTGTAAAAAGCTTTCTCCCAGTATCTGGCTTGCTGTATAGTTCTTCCCCCAAAGTCACTGCTTTTCAGAGGAAGGATTTGATATAATCAGCACTGCCAATGATGACAAATGTCTCCTTTTTCCTTTTTGAGTAGTGGTATGGACTTTTATTTACTCAGTGTGCCACAAGCGCTTTTTGTGGAGCCCACAGTGCCCTAAAATTTGGCACATGCCCGTCCATTTGTGAGCATTTCTTGCTTTCTGTAACAAGGTGTCCCAGGCTCGTCTTGCTCTGTCTTTACCTCAGGCTTGGAATTAGATATTTCAGCCACAGTTACGTCTGGGGGTGGGGTGGGGCGGGGGCAAAAATGGTACATACAAACCAAGATCTGCAATATATAAGGTATTGATTATAACTAAATGCACTGCTTCTAATACCTTCCAGGGAAGAAGAGCTGGGAAATGCATTTCTAAAGATGTGTGAGTCCATATTGATGTTTTCAATTAAAATGTAATATTACTGAGTTTTTACTCAGCCTCTCGGATTTTAGTTTTAATCTCTTATCTTCACACTATCTAGGATGTGCACCATCAAAGCCCCTGCCCCTGTGCTCTTTCTGTTCTGCAAAGTCTCTGCCATTTGATCATGTTTTTTCCTCTTTAGTGATGACATTCTCTTCTTGCAAAAAGTTGCTTATTCTTGACATTTAAATAATAGCATGGCTGACCAGGTGGGCAAATGTTTTAAACCTCTTTTTTGTTCCATTGATTCAAAACTTTAATCACTAAGAAGAAGTCATTCGTCAATTAGGAAAGAATTTGATGAGGTTTGTAGAGGCTGATAGCTAGACAGATTGAAGTGTGGACCATCTCTCTTTTTTCATATCTCAAACATCACTTTTTTAGAGTGTTAAAACAATCTACAAAATTTCTTTAATGGCAAATATTATCTTTTCCTATCAGGTTTTGAGGAATTTCTTCTTAAAGGGAATGGCTTCTCTGATAGGCATGCATGTAACATTCAATTTGAAGAACACTTTTAATTGACACTTTCCAAAAGAGGAAGTATTAAAAATGAAAATAAAAAGAACTTTATAGATGAGAATTTTAAACCCACTTAGCACAGAGGCTCTAACCAAGGGACATTTGTAGACTGTTAACTCATACACTCAGTTAACATTTGAATTAAGGGAAACATTTGTTTGTAGGTGGGGAAATTTTTATTAGCAATACTTCACTGGCATTAAAAAAATCCTTGAACATGAGTTTATAAGTGTCAGTTATTTTATGTTTTGTAACTTTATTCCATATCACTTTTGCTACCACTCTCGTAAATGATTCCAGAGAAGTATAAAGACCGATGTAAGGTCTGTCCAAAACTTTATTTTTTCACTTCTTTTAATGTAAGGAAATCAATCTATAGGGACTTCCCAGGCAGTCCAAGGGTTAAGACTCCCAGCTTCCACACAGGGGTGTGGGCTCCATTCCTGGTTAGGGAACTAAGATCCCTCAGGCCAGAAGGCATAGCCCCAGAAAACTAAGCTGAAAGACTGTCATTTTAGAAAAATTTACTAGTGGGCATGTATTAATACACTGTGGTGGGAGTTAAAGGGGCAGGGGCTCCCTGAGATAGGTAGGGATGCACTGCCTGTATCCTGCCTCCAGAGGCAGGAGAATTCCACAAAGATTCCTAGTACATTCAAGTCTCTTGAATCCAGAACTGTTTTGTGAGACAGAGATGGAAAGTCCCCTTCTGATCTCAGGAATGGAAGATTCAGTGGGCATCCTTCATCCCCATCTTAGGGTTGAAGTCTGGCCGGGTAATGGACTGCAGTCTCCCTCACTCTGCTCCATACAAACTTTGCCCCATAGTCCAGCAGGACTAGTGGACTAAGTCTTTTTCCACATTAAAGAAATTTTCAGAGTAGATGCCCACTTATGGTTGACCACAGTCCTCCCAAAGTAGATCCTTGGAAAGTTTTCAGACATGGAATAAATCTGTATGATTCATAAACAGAAGGGAATTTTAGGAATTAACAAGTTCTTGGGAGCATCTTTTGAAAACCAGTCAGCTGGGTAGCTCCGGGCATACAAAGATGAAAATGCCCATTCCTGCCCATTGGATGAGTCAAATTTGGCAAGGCTGTGGAGCAAAAGGAATTCCCATAGACTGGTGAGTGGGAATGGAAATTGTTACCACCTCTTTGGGAAACAGTTTGGCAATTTTTTACAAAGCACAGACATAAGCACATGCCGTGACTCAGCAATGCTGCCCCATTCATACCCTGGAGGCATGTGTGCACACGTATGCCTAGAGTCTTGCCCAAGAATATTCTCAGCAGCACTGATAATAGTAGCTCCAAACTGGTTCATCAACTTTAGAGTGGATAAGTAAACTGTGGAATATCGTGTGCAGTGGAGATCTAAATGCAACAGTAGCCTAGAATTTTCTTTTAAAATTTCATGTTGCATTGGAGTAAAGGTGGTTTACAATGTTGTGTGAATTTCAGGTGTAAGGCAAAATGATTCAGTTATACATACACATATATCTATTCTTTTTCAGATTCTTTTCCCATTTAGGTTATTATAGAATATTGGGTAAAGTTCCCTGTAGGGAACAGTAGGTCCTTATTGATTACCTATTTTAAATATGGTAGTCTGTATCTGTTAATCCCAAACTTTCTAGTTTATCACCCTCCCCACCTTTTCCTTTTGGAAGCTGTAAATTTGTTTTCTAACTGTGTCTGTTTCTGCTTTGTAAATAAGCTCACTCGTATTACTATTTTTTTTTAAGATTCCACATGAAACTGCATCATATGATATTTGTCTTAGTCTAACTTACTTCACTTGATATGATAATCAAGGTCCGTCCATGTTGCTGCAAATGGCATTGTTTCATTCTTTTTTATGGAATAACCTGGACCCAAACATAGCACTGAATGAAATAAAAAGCACAAGAGAGAGCAATATATAAGATCTATCCACAGATGATCCCATTTTTATAAAACTCAAAAACAGGAAAATAATTAAACTTCATTGTATAAGAAAGCATACAAAAGTAGTAAAACTAAAAAAAAAAAAAAAAAAAAAAGAGAGAAGGTAATTAGCACACAGGCAAAGAGAATAAGGAGAATGTGACCAAAACAGGATACTGTGGGGTTTTGGGTAATGCTAACCTGGGTGGAGGTTCTATGAATTTTTCTTTTTAAATTTTTGGCCGCACCCAAAGCATGTGGGACCCTAGTTCCCCAACCAGGGATCAAACTCATGCCCCCTGCATGGGAAAACAAAGTCTTATCCCCTGGACCACCAGGGAAGTGCCTGAATTATTAAAAATAATTGTTCAGGACACTGTATGTTTGTTTTGTGCATCCCTTTCGTATGTTGTTATATGTGACTTTTTAAAGGTTAAATTCATATTTAATTACTGAAATTCAAGTTATGACCAACCTAGACAGCATATTAAAAAGCAGAGACATTACTTTGTCAACAAAGGTCCGTCTAGTCAAACCTATGGTTTTTCCAGTGATCATGTATGGATGTGAGAGTTGGACCATAAAGAAAGCTGAGCGCTGAAGAACTGATGCTTTTGAACTGTGGTGTTGGAGAAGACTCTTGAGAATTCCTTAGATGGAAAGGAGATCCAACCAGTCCATCTTATAGGAAATCAGTCCTGACTGTTCATTGGAAGGACTGATGCTGAAGCTGAAACTCGGATACTCTGGGCACCTGATGTGATGAACTGACTCATTTGAAAAGACCCTGATGCTGGGAAAGATTGAAGGCAGGAGGAGAAGGGGACGACAGAGGATGAGATGGTTGGATGGCATCACCAACTTGATGGACATGAGTTTGAGTAAGCTCCAGGAGTTGGTGATCGACAGGGAAGCCTGGAGTGCTGCAGTCCGTGGGGTTGCAAAGAGTTGGACACAACTGAGCAACTGAACTAAACTGAACCAAAATTCAAATGGCTGAATTTTGATTGATCAGGAGGTAAACCCATGAAGTGATAGAAGCATAGAAGACATGTGACTGACTGGTCTAGGAAGGTCAGAGGGAAGGTGACAGAAAAATCTTCGATAAATGGTGGAGGTTAAGCATAAAAAGCAGGAAAACGTTTTAGGCTGAGGTAAGACTGGCTCAGGAGAGTGAGCATGTGGTCTTGGTGGCCAGATGCCAGGTTTCCGTGTGAAGCTGTGAGGAATGGGCTGGTGAGGCAGGTCTCAGAGGCCAGAAGTCTTGTTCATGTCTAGATTTACTGGAGGTTTTTTTTTTGTTTGTTTTCCCCCCAAACTTTAAACTTTGTATTTTGTACTGGGGTATAGCCAAATAACGATGTTGTGGTAGTTTCAGATGAACAGTGAAGGACCTCAGGCATACATTTATATGTATCTATTCTCCCCCAAACTCCCCTCCCATCCAGGCTGCCATACACATTGAGCAGAGTTCCACGTGCTGTGCAATGGGTCTCTGTTGGCTGTCCATTGTAAATACAGCAGTGTGTACATGTCCTTCCCAAACTCCCTAACTATTCCTTCTCCCCGGGGCAACCACAAGTTCCTTTTCTAAGTCTGTGAATTTCTTTCTGTTTTATAAGTAAGTTCATTTGTATTATTTCTTTCTAGATTCCACATATAAGGGGTGTCATAGGGTGTTTCTCCTTCTCTGCCTGACTTACTTCACTCAGCATGACATTCTCTAGGTCCGTCCATGTTGCTGCAAATGGCATTATTTCATTCTTTTTAATGGCTGAGTAACATTCCACTGTATATAGGTACCACATCTTCCTTATCCATTCCTCTGTCGACGGACATCTCGGTGGCCTCCAAGTCTTGGCCACTGCAAACAGGGCTGCAATGGACACCCGGGTGCGTGTATCCTTTTGGAACATGTTTTTCTCTGGATATACGCCTAGGAGCAGGACTGCAGGGAAAGCTCCACTTCTAGTCTTTTAAGGAACCTCCATACTGTTCTCCACAGTGGCCGCACCAATCCACATTTTCACCAACAGGAGGCCCCCCACCCTCCCTGCACACCTTCTCCAGCAGTTGTTGTTTGTGAATTTTTTTGATGATAGCTGTTCTGACCAATATGAGGCAACATCTCACCTATATTTCCCAATAACCAGTGATGCTGAACATCTTCTCATGTGTCTACTGGCCATCTGTGTGTTCTCATTGGAGAAATGTCTATTCAAGTCTTCTGCCCATTTTTTGAGTGGGTTGTTTGTTTTGATGCTGGTGTTTTAAAATGAGGACATTTTTGCTAGGAAGCAAAAATAGGAAGACCCTTAAGAAAAGCGGAGAAAACTAAGGAAAACTTAGAAAACTGAAGCATAGACAGAAAGGAGAAGAGAGTATAGGGGATGAGTTAGGAGGGAGATAGAGAGGAAAGATATTAAAGACATGAAATCTAAAAACATAGGCAAGAGCGAGAGTGAAAAAAGGGAAGAAGGAGACAGAGCAGATCTAAGACATTGAGTTGTGAAGACCATTTCCCTCTCAGGTGAAGGAAGGGAAAAATAAACGAGAGAAATTAGGAAAAAAATGTTAATTTTTCAATGCCATTCTCCCAAATCATCCCACCCTCTCCCTCTCCCACAGAGTCCAAAAGACTATTCTATACATGCATTGACACATGTATAATATCATATAAGAAACGAATCGCCAGTCCAGGTTTGATGCAGGATACTGGATGCTTGGGGCTGGTGCACTGAGATGACCCAGAGGGATGGGATGGGGAGGGAGGAGGGAGGGGGGTTCAGGATGGGGAACACGTGTACACCCGTGGTGGATTCATGTTGATGTATGGCAAAACCAATATAATATTATAAAGTAAAAAAAAATTTAATTTTTATTAAAGTTTTATATTAGCATATAGCTAATTAACAATGTTGTGATAGTTTCAGAAGCACAGCAGAGCGACTCAACTATACATGTACATGTATCCATTCTCCCCCAAACTCCATCACCCAAGCTGCCACATACCCTTGAGTTGAGTTCCCTGTGCTATACAGGAGGTCCTTGCTGGTTGTGGTGTGTACATGTCCATCCCCAACTCCCTCAAACAGAGTTTTAACAGAAGAAAAGAGAGAAATTGATCAGAAATGTCTAATGGGAATGTGAAAGGTAAAAGTTTGCAAGGCAAAAGTAAAATGAGGCTTATTTTTAGAAGAACAAACATTTATAGAAAACCAAGGAGGCTCAAATTTCAAAGATCGACAAAACCAAGTAGTGGAAAAACCTTTACAAAAGAAACCAGAATGGCATAAGAGAAAAACCCTAATACTTTAATCATTTAAATGATAAGGGGAATAACAAGGTGAAAGGAGCAGAAAAAAAAAAAAAAACATTTGTGTTATGAGGCAGGTGAAGTTATAGACGAAGAAAAAGGGCAAAAACTGTTCAATTGTCTAAATTTCAGGACTCTTTGCATCTTACTCTACTAAAAGTAAAAGAATAATGGAGGGAAAGTTGAAAAACACCACAAAGCCATCCATTTTGAGTCACTCCAACTCATTAAAACAGGGGAAAACCAACCATTGCAGGAAGGAATGGGAACCTGGTGAAAGTTGGGAGGAGGATGGGAAAATAAAAGTAGAGAGATGTCAAAATCATGAGTTTACTTTTCCTTGGGGGTGTGACACTCCCTCAACTGGAAAGTCAAGTTCCACTCAAGCTAAGGGAGCAGCTAGGAACTGACTTCATGAAAGCCTTCCTCCCCTCTGGGGTAATTTGTGCCTTTCATGATTTAACTCAGACTACCACATCATGACCTAGTTGAAAACTGGGTCAGACCATTTTTTCCTTCAACGGAAGCTTAAAAACCACCCTTCTTTAAACAAATTCATATTTTGAACTGTATTCTATGTTCAGTTTCTTTTCATCTTTTTGGAGATGTTAACAAAAGTTGCTTGAGCCAGTTGAAGACCTGGTCTCTAAATGTATAAAGATCTGAAAAGAAATCTGGGATTTTACAAGATAGTAGGATACTTACTCACAGCCCCTCCTTGGATAGCCCTGGGTATTAATTTATGTTACACTTAGCTCATCTTTTGGACCCAAATTTTCTGAGCAATTACAGACGTCTATTAATTCCATTTTGGCTCAGAGATTTATATGAGGTGCTGAAGGAAGACAGTGTGGAAGAAGTTGAAAAGTGCAGAGTGAGTCATAAATGAAGCTGCAGAAATAGGTTAGGGACAGGGATTCCTAGGCAACATAACTATGTTTGAGAGGATTATAAAAAGAGTGGTACTATGCACAGATTAGCATTTGGGTGCAGATCAGAAAGGAGCTAGAGTGGCTGCAAAGTGATGTGGAAGAAATTTTCCTGAAGGTAGAGCTAGTAATATGCTGTTCACCAGTGAGCAGACTTTCATCCTGGCCTGGACCATAAATGCCCCTTTGAGAACGCTTGTCTATGCTCTTTTCCCTATCTGGCTGGTTGGAATGGATATGATCCCCAAGAAGTTTGCCAGATAAGATAGAGGATACCAGTTAATTTTGAATTTCAGATAAGCAACATACTTCTTTAGTATTATTATGTCTTATGCAAAATTTGAAGCATATTGATACTAAAAGTATTATGTGCCATTTATCTGATATTCAAAATTACCTAGAGAATTCCATTGACTGTATAGCCTATGGGGTTGCAAAGTCAGACGAGACTGAGCAACTTTCACTTTCTTTCATAGGCTAAATCTGACAATTGGGTCATCAAGGAAGTCTAGGAAGCCAAAAGTAGTAGAAGATATAGTTAAAAGATGAATTTCCGTTTGCATGGAATACCTTTTTCCATCCCCTGACTTTCAGTCCGTATGTGCCTCTAGGTCTGAAGCGGGTCTTTTGTAGACAGTATATAAATGGGTCTGGGTTTGTACCCATTCAGACAGTCACTGTCTTTGGGATGGAGTATTTAATCCATTTACATTAAAGGTAATTATCAATATATACATATTCCTACTACCATTTTCTTAACTGTTCTGGGTTTGTTTTTGTAGGTCTTTTTCTTCTCATTTGTTTTCCTTCTAGAGAAGTTCCTTGATTAAAATAGTATGTTTTGTTTATATTATGTGACTTTTACCATACCAAAAAAATGCTTTTAAAAGTTTCAAAAATAAATATAGAGTTCCGAGGGGAAAAAGCTGGAAAGAGTCTGGTTCTCTGAATCAAAGGCTGCGTGATGACTACACAGGAGGACTGCCTAGATTTTAGGACTTCCAACCTCCAGAACCATAAGAGAGAAAGAAATCATGTTTTAAGCCAGGAAGGTCGTGGTAAATTGTTACAATGACCATTGGGAGAAAACGCATGATCTAATACTCTGGAATTACTGAACCTCTTTTCATCTCTTTTCTTTCTTTTTCTCTTTCTTTGTGTATTCCAGATACACAAAGAATGTCAGAGCTGAAAAGGACATTGGAGGGCATAAAAAACAATTTGCTTGTTTTCAGAGGAAGAAACTGAGGACAAACTCACCGTTTCATTCACTTGCAGAGTAACTCTCAGCAGTTTTCCCCCTCCATGCTACCTATGCAGTCTCTTCTATTTCACTTCCTTTTCCTCCCCCTCGTCTAATTATCTCCTCTTCCCAATTTCTTCTAGTCTTTCTTTCCTTTTCTCCTTCAGTTATCCAAGCTCCATCCATCCATCCAACACTTTTTTCCCTGCTTTGTTCATTATTTCAGAGAAGCATATTTTCAAATTCATGAATCCCTGCTTCCTCCCAGTAGTCATTTTGATGTGTTACTAGTTATAGATCCATTTGAGCAAAGAAACTTCTTTTTAAAAAATGCAGTATCTTAAGGGGTGGATGGGATGAATTGTGAGATTGGGGTTGGCATATGTACACTATTGATACTGTATATAAAAATCGACAACTAATGTGAGTCTACTGTAAAGCACAGGGAACTCTGCTCAGTACTCTGTGGTGACATAAATAGGAAGGAAATCCAAAAAAGAGAGAATATATGTAAACATGTAGCTTATCCCCTTTGCTATACAGCAGAAAGTAATACACTGTAAAGCAACTATACTCAAATAAAAATTTATTAAGAATGTGTATCTTTGCCCAGTTTTCATATGCAAGAACCATCTGTGGCACTTTTTAAGATGCAATTATTTTGGGGAAACTCGTGTGTGTATGCATATATTCATATATTGGTTAATATATGTGTAATATACTTTGTCTATTTGCATACTGTTTAAATATAGAGAGTCCATGACTTAACAATGGCTTGACTTGAGGTTTTTTTGACTTTATGATGGTGTGATATACACTTATTAGAGACTGTACTTCAAAGTGAATTTTGATTTTTTCCTGGGCTAGTGAAATGTGTGTGGTACAACCCTCTCTTATGAGGTTTGGCAGAAGCAGTGACCTCAGCTCCCCATCAACCACACAGTCATGAGGGGAAAACAACCAACAGACGTACAGCCTCTCTGGATCCAGACTACCGGTCTGCTTTTCCCTGTCAGTGTGGGTTCCATAAACTACACGAGATAGCCAATACTTTTTTATAAAACGGACTTTGTGCTGGACAGTTTTGCCCAGTTGTAGGCTATTGTCCGGAGAAGGCAATGGCAACTCACTCCAGTACTCTTGCCTGGAAAATCCCATGGGTGGAGGAGCCTGGTAGGCTGGGGTCCATGGGGTCATGAAGAGTCGGACACGACTGAGCGATTTCACTTTCACTTTTCACTTTCATGCATCGGAGAAGGAAATGGCAACCCACGCCAGTGTTCTTGCCTGGAGAATCCCAGGGACGGGGGAGCCTGGTGGGCTGCCATCCATGGGGTCGCACAGAGTCAGACACGACTGAAGTGACTTAGCAGCAGCAGCAGCAGGCTATTGTCAGTGTTTTGAGCTTGTTTAAGATAGGCAAGGCTAAGCTGTGATGTTCAGTAGGCTAGTTCAGTAGTATTAATAAAAGCATTTGGACTTCTGTTATTTTAACTTACCATAGGTTTATTGGGACATAACTCCCTCATAAGTTGAGGACAATTTGTACTTTGAAAAGCATTTTCAATAGTCTGCCTTTTTTCCAGACTTTGGAGTTTCAGGGATCAGTTTTTAAAAATTTTTATTGGAGTATAACTGATTTGTTATGTGTTAGTTTCAGATGGACAGCAAAAGTGAATCAGTTATACATGTACGTATGCTCAGTCGCTCATTCATGTCTGAGTTTTTGCGGCCCTGTGGACTGTAGCCTGTCAGGCTCCTCTGTCCATGAGATTTCCCAGGGAAGAATACTGGGGTGGGTCGCCATTTCCTTCTCCAGGGGATCTTCCCAACCCAGGGATCAAAGGTGCATCTCCTGCATTGGCAGGTGGGTTCTTTACCACTGGTGCCACTTGGGAAGCCCATACTTATACAGATACTGACTTTTTTTTTAAAGATTCTTTCCCATATAGGTCTTTACAGAGTATTGAACATAGTTCCCTGTGGTACACAGTAGTTGCTTATCAGCTATCTATTTACATGTAGCCACATATATATGTCAACCCCAATCTTCTGATTTACCCATCACATAAATCAGTTTTAAAAAAGAAGTGAGGCATTCACAATGAAGGGAGGTTGATGAACAGAGTTACCAATCCTTTATTTTTCAAGGCAAAGTCATCAAAAACAAATAGATGAACAAATACACCATGAATTTATTAAAGGAAGGATGCTTCCACACCATAAGTATGGGAAGAACAATTTCAGAATACTGGGAAATCCATCTTAAGAAGCATAGGAAGTAAAGTTCTGTTGATACCTAAAATTTTTAAAAAATAATATATTAAATAATTTGGATAGATAAAAATAAATAGCAACATGACAGTTTTTCTTACTTTATTTGAGTGCACTTTGTTTTATACAAGCTTGTCGATTTGCACATCTATTTTTGGGGTGGTGTGACATGAAGTGACAATATCCTACTTCTTCCTGGATTTAATCTTTATCAGTTATTGTTGAAAATCTGTTCTCACATGCATATATTGACGGAAATAGATGCAACTTTCTTAAGGCTATTTTACTCAATCTAAAGTATTCAGGAAAATTATAAAGAAGGGACTTCATGGCTCCAGTCATTTCTCCTGGCTTTCTTATTCTCAGTGACAGAAGCTGCTTTAGTTGGTGATTTTTCTGATCGAGAAGGAAAGAGCCAGAGGTTGCAGAGCTCCTTGCCTTCCTGGCAGCACTTCCCCGAGGGCTGGTTCCCCTTGAGGGGAGCTGAGCTTGAGCACCTGGGACCAGATGAGAGGAGTCTGGACTGGGGAACACATCGTTCCTGACAGGTACTATATCTCAGACTACTTTTAGGGGAGCAAACTTTTCATCATCACCTTTGGAACAGTGATGAAAATTTGCTGGCCAATGGTTTCCCAAAGGACATTGGAATCACCCACATAGCTTTAGAAATATAGAGGTACCTGGTCTCACTTCAGAACTGTGGGATCAGAGTCCCGTGGAGATCAAGGAGATCCAACAAGTCCATCCTAAATGAAGTCATCCCTAAATATTCACTGATTTTGAAGGACTGATGCTGAAGCTGAAGCGCCAATACTTTGGCCACCTGATGCCAAGAGTCGACTTATTGGAAAAGGCCCTGATGCTGGGAAAGATTGAGGGCAGGAAAAGAAGGGGATGACAGAGGATGAGATGGTTGGATGGCATTGACTCGATGGGCATGAATTTGAGCAAACTCCAGGGGATAGTGAAGGACAAGGGAGCCTGGTGTGCTGCAGTCCATGGGTAGTAAAGAATCAGACACTGCTTAGTGACTGAACAACAATAACAATAGGCATGTATCCACACAAGTGATCTTAAGGCAGAGTCATCAGGAAGAAAGGACTGGACAGTGGGGTTTCAAGGTGGTCTGAAAGGACACTTACAGCCAGCTTCCACTGGGCTCTCTTGTAGAAGATGGATTTGATTTGCTGGGTCCAGTCTCAAAGGCTGAACTGGTAGTGGATGCCAGCTGAGAATTTATCCTATTAGAAGAAAGTTCTCCCTAACTGCCCTGAGAAACGTTTATTATTAGAAAGAACCAAGATAGGCTGAACAATGGCCAGGGTTGGGGTGGGGAAGGGGTTAGTACCTGTCAATATCTTTGCAATTGACTTTCTGTGATTCTGTGATGATTCCCATCCTCATTCAGTCAACGAACAGGGCTTATTGTCCTTGAACTAGGCACAAGGAATACAGTGGTAAACAAAGACTTGGCAAGCAGAGAGGAAAGAAAAACAAACAGCTTCATTCCTATACTTATGATCACTTGCTCTAAAAACCTGAATTGGAATTCAGATTATTTAGCAGTGTGTTTATATCTTATTTTAGACTTACCATTTATTATATTTTATATTTTAGACATTATCTCTCTTGGTTTGTTCATATGCCCTATATTTTCCTCTGCTTTGTCTATTTTTAATGCCTCTTTTCCTCCCCCATAACCATCTGTCTTTTTCTCTCTTTTATCCCTTATTTTCTCCTTTACTTCTTCCTGTCCTCATTAATAAATAGGTGGAATTAATACATTTATTAAATAATATCTAAGTACTATACACATAGAGGTATATACCTAAATGTCAATTCATCCTTTTACCATTCCTGGTTATGTCAGAAGCATCAAATGAATATAGTCTGGGGAAAAAAAAAAAGTTGACATGCAACTCTCTTTAGGCTCCTGAAATACTTTAATAAAAGAGAAAATAAATTTCTTCTCTCCTCCAAACCAGTTCGCAAAGGTGAACTTCTGCCCCTCACCTTGGGTCTGGAAAGTACTGAACAGTTTATAACAGAAAATGCATCACATATTGCATATCTTGTTACTTGATAGTGAATAGCTTTCTTGTTCTGCTCTGGATTATCAGAGACCAGATATTGACAGAACAATAGCCTCAGCAAGACAGGCAGCTCTGAGAGGTAACTTCACTTTGTTGTTTCAAAAGTGGTGGTTTCCACTGTGAAGAAACACAGGTAGAATTTTTATTCTTTTCACCTCTGCAGGTTCAAGCCATGGGTGAATTCTGAGAACAAGCAATTCAAACAGTTCTGCTTTAGCATGAAAGTCAAGAGCATGTAACAACATATTTTAGGAACTTTAACTTGGAAAGTACTAAAATAAAAAAAAAAAACGCTCTGAGCAATTGCTAAGTATTAAATGGCACTTCCTGTTTCATGAGAGAACTAAGTTCTACCATCTGAAAACTATGTAACTATGAGTGATGTGGTCCAATGTTTTAATGCGATATTGGCCCTACATCCTAGTGGGGACTTTTGTCCAGATAAGCTTCTACTTCTAAAAAGAAATCAGATCTTAGCTGGAGAGATATTTCCCCTGGTTTTATGCCCGGTTAGATAATATCATAATTGCTTTTCCTTCCTGCAGTATTGCACATTTTTCACTCGTATCTGGGGAAAAGATATGACCAGTTGCCAAACTAGTAAACAGATCTGTCAATTGTTAGGAGATGAGGAACCAACCTTTAGTGATGTGTGCCAGGTACTATACTAGGTGATTTACACGCACGATCTCTCATTTCTCACGGTAATTTTCCCAGAGAGAGATTATCATTATACCCATGGGATGTTGAGAAGGTCAGGAGATTGCTCACATTCTCATAGCATTTGGTAGCAGAGAAGGGATTCAAACTCCCATCTTTCTGACTCTAACTTCTCTGAACTTTCTATTGTAGCTGAGAACATAGCCCAGACCTGGGTTTAAGCACTTCTTCCCCCATTTTTTTTTTTTTAAACAGAGGGCTCAAGTGGCAAGGTCACGTGGGAAACCTGAGCTAGAAGGATGTCTGGGAAGTGTAGTCATGGGTGTCTCAGCCCTCAGCTTGCAACAAAGCCTGATACAATCAACACAAGGGGCTTGGAAAGCACTTGCTGCAATCAATACCCGGTTCTTGCCAGCGACACCTTTGACTACTGGACACCCAAGAATTTCCTTCTTCTCTCAGAAACTCTTGGATCATAACAACAGCAACAAAAAAAGCGCCCATTATTGCAATGAAAGCTTTGCTTATGCCAATAAAAATACAATTTCCCAACCAAAACAGAGACCCCAAATGTCTTCAGTTGCAGCACTCCCCTCTGGGCATCCACATTTCCCCATTTAGTTTAATCATAGTCTTGATTGTTATATTGTAACATGTGGAGAAAATTAAGCCCTATGTAAAGTAGGAGAGAAAAAGGAGATAAAAAGTAAAAATACAACTTAAAATGGAGAGAAGGAATATGTTAAGTACAACAGTGTTCATTTCTGCACCACTTTTTTTGGGTTTGTTTCTTGTATCTTTGTTACTCCACCACCCATTGCGTGTTGGCTTTGTCTTCAGCCA
Organism: Bos indicus; assembly: GCF_029378745.1. Lineage (NCBI taxonomy): Eukaryota > Metazoa > Chordata > Mammalia > Artiodactyla > Bovidae > Bos > Bos indicus. The sequence continues at coordinate 115,946,315 of NC_091761.1, forward strand.
GCCCATCATCAGGTTAGGCCTCTTTGTTCAGAGTATAACCCAAACCTTCACTCCTAAAGGGTTTGAATCTTAGGAACGTCCTTGTTACATTGGTTCTCATAGTCTTCCATTGATTTTTATCACTTGACAGGGCATGAAATGGGGTCCCCGCAGAATTTCTTGGTTTGAGGAATATTTTTCCATTGTTTTCATAATTTAACGGGAATTTTGTTTCCCCTTGATAACCAACCTACTCTCCCCAGTGAATGTGGCTACCCTCTTTTCTTACTAGTTTATCTAGGGACACAGGGGCCTGAAATGGCTGAAGGGCAGCTCTTAGTTCTGGGAATATGGTTGTGTCTAATTTAATAATTTTGTTCCCAGAACTCAGACTTCTAAGCTAGCAAAACCACACACTTGAAAAGTGTGATAATCAGGCTTTTGCAGGTGAATTATTAGGTGGAATATTGAGAGATGCTGCTCTAACGTCCCATCCTTTGTATGCCAGAACAGTGGATTCTGTGGGAAAGTCAGCACCCTTTATGGTTGCCGGTTCAGGACAGACAAGGAAATCAGGAACAAATCCCTCAAGCTAACCAAGTATTGCTTTCCCCCTGACCTGGAACTAAGTTCTCTGTCGGCCAGTTGCTTCCAGGTGGTGAGGTTGGTATAAGAGCAGGGAGTCCTCTGGCCATTTTAATTCTTGAGCAGGTACGTGGTGCTGTGCTCAGTAGCAACATTGTTTGAAGATCACTACGATGCATGATTTAGTCTGTTCATGCTGCTATAACAAAATACCACTGACTGGGCAGCTTATAATCAACAGAAATTTATGTCTTACAGAGCTGGAGCCTGGAAGTCTGAGACTAGGCACCAGCATGGTTGAATGAGGGCCCTCTTCCAGCTTATAGCTATGTCCTCATGTTGGAGAAAGTGTGAAGGCAGGAGAAGGGGATGACAGAGGATAAGATGGTTAAATGGCCTCACCAACTCAATGCACATGAGTTTGAGCAAACTTCAAGAGACAGTGAAGGACAAGGAAGTCTGGCGTGCTGCAGTCCATGGGGTCACAAAGAGCTGGACCCAACTGAGCATCTGAACAACAACAACACATGGAAAAGGGGGCCTGGGAGCTCTCTATTTTTTATTTTTATGTAATTTATATTTTTATATAGTTTTTAAATTTTTATTGGAGGATAATTGCTTTACAATGCTGTGTTAGTTTCTGCTGTATGACAATGTGAAACAGCTATACATGGACCTCCTTCCTCTTGAGCCTTCCTCCCACCCCCATCCCACCCCTCTCTGACTTCTTCGTAAAGAGAATTAATCTCATTCATAAGGGCTCACTCTCATGACCTAATCACCTCCCAAAGTTCCCACTGTGTAATATCACACCTGGCATTAAGATTTCAACAAATGCATTTTGAAGGGGACACACATAGTCAAACTACGGAAATGCATGAGGCAGGTTGTCCAGCAGGAGGGAGCATGGTTGGGCAGAGAGGGAAATTCTTATCCAGCATCAGCGTTTTTTTTCCACTGAGGGCAACTTTCTGTCCTGTCCATCCTACCAGTAAGGAAAAACAGAACTGAGTGAGCTGAGCTGTCAGCTCTGCCAGAGTGGCCAGGTAAGAGTTTCAGGAACAAAAGTACTTACCAGCTGATTAATTATGAGAAAAAAGAGCACGGAAAGTTTGGGAAGTCTTTGAAGAGGAGCTGGTTTGGGAAAATGATGCCATTACGTAAATTGAGTTGGAAATGATGGCAACGTGGAAGTGAAACACCAGAAAGAGAGAAATAGATCAGAAAGGCCGGAGGAAGCCAAAGAAGTTTTGAGAAGGAAGTGCCAGTGAGGTCAGAGAAAGAGAAGGGGGGAAAGATGTGGAAACTCACCTATGCCAGATCAGCTGAGAGTCAGATACATTTTCCCAGAATCACCCACCTATTAGTGCTGCTCTGAGATGCTGGGGAGGGGATGTGAGGCCTGAGAAAAAAGAACAACAGTGAAAGAGAGCAGCACCCTACGGTCCTTTCCCCACCATGTCCTCTGTCTGCCTTTTGTCTGTGGAATTTAGCCAAAGAATAAGTTTAATCAGAGTACTGAGAACAAGCAGGAACAAAGGAAAACAGTCCAGGGAGACCAAATAGTAATTATGTAGTCATTAAGCAAAGTCAAGTACTTTTAGTTCTTCACCAAGGGCTATAGACAATCAGTTCAGTTCAGTTCAGTTGCTCAGTCCTATCCGACTCTTTGCAACCCCATGGACTGCAGCACACCAGGCTTCCCTGTGCATCACAAACTCCTGGAGCTTTCTCAAACTCATGTTCATCTAGTCAGTGATGCCATCCAACCATCTCATCCTCTGTCATCCCCTTCTCCTCCTGCTTTCAATCTTTCCCAACATCAGGGTCTTTTCCAGTGAGTCAGTTCTTCACATCAGGTGGCCAAAGTATTGTAGTTTCAGCTTCAGCATCAGTCCTTCCAATGAATATTCAGGACTGATATCATTTAGAATGGACTGGTTGGATCTCCTTGCAGTCCAAGGGACTCTCAAAAGTCTTATCCAACATCACAGTTCAAAAGCATCAATTCTTCGGTACTCAGCTTTCTTTATAGTCCAACTCTCACATCCATATATGACTACTGGAAAAACCATAGCTTTGACTAGACAAATCTTTGTTGGCAAAGTAATGTCTCTGCTTTTTAATATGCTATCTAGGTTGGTCATAGCTTTTCTTCTGAGGAGCAAGCATCTTTTAATTTCATGTCTGCAGTCACCATCTGCAGTGACTTTGAAGCCCAAGAAAATAAAGTCATCCATTGGGACTGAATTCCATGATCTTAGGTTTTTGAATGTTGAGTTTTAAGCCAGCTTTTTCACTCTCATCTTTCACTTTCATCAAGAGGCTTTTTAGTTCCTTTTCACTTTCTGCCAGAAGAGATATGGCTCAGAATATGGACATAGACAATATTCTGAGCCATATCCTGTGAGCCATTTTACAGATACTGAAACCCCCCACCAGGTGGAAGAAGTTAACTACATGATGACCAGGCTGTAGGCATGACATAAGCTGCCACAATTCTGAGAACTGGCCCCAAGGAAATGGGAACAAACCAGCCCTGGGATTAAAGATTAACTGTACCTAAAACAATCAAGATGACTCCGGGCAGAATACTGACAACCAGTTTTAAGATGATGGTCAGAGCTGACTGTGCTGTGTCTGCAGGTAGCCTCCTCCCTCAGCCTATAAAAACTCTTGCCCACGGATTGTCAGCCTTCAGACAGACATCTGCCCTCCACCCTGGTTGCTGGTATCCAAAATGAAGCAAACTTTCCTTTCCATCAACCTGGCCTCTTGGGTAGCTTTTGAGCCATGAACAGCTGAACCCCACTTTAAGTTATAATAGAAATGAGAGCAATGATAATAGCACCATAGAGTTCCAAAATTTTTATTTTTGTATATACTCTGATGGAAAACAAAACAACATAAGAGAAGATGGATTCTCTTCCTGTTTTAAAATATTACTTTTTATCAACTATGCATTCACTTCAGTAGGCACAGGTAAAGTCAAAAATCCTGGCTGAGAGGTAGCCTAGCCCTCATGGTCTTGGAGTTTTTTAGATATGATACAGTGAGCCCTGCAGGGACCATAGCTCTTGCGTTGGCACAGACTCAGCTCAGGAAAGTAGTATTATGAGCAGTTCTTCATTTGTGGTGAATGTGTTACTACATTCTTAAAAAAAGAGAGAGAGACAGGAGAAAATAGAAATTTAGGATTTTTTTAAAATTAAAATTTTAGACTAAAAGGCAAGAAAAAAAGTTGGTTAAGTAAAAGCACTATTTAAAAAGGCCATAAACAGGGAGAAAGAAGCTCAAACTATCTTAACATTTTAGAACCTCAGTTTCTTACCTGTAAAATGGGGATCATTTCCATCATGGAGCTTTTGTGAAGATTAAATCAAGTAATAATTTGTGCAATGCACTTAACCCAGTGCCTGGCACAAAGTGGGCACTCATCAAGTGTTAACTATTATTGCTGCCATTGCTAGCATATTTACTTAACATTGCATAGCATTATCTCACATGTTTTGATTTCTTATAGCTATGCCATCTATGGGGTTTCCCAGGTGGCACAGTCATAAAAACTTCACCTGCCAATGCAGGATGGATTGCTGGGTTGGGAGTGGGAAGATCCGTGGAGAAGGAAATGGCAACCCACTCCAGTATTCTTGCCTGGAATATTCCATGGATAGAGGATCCTGGCGGACCATGGTCCATGAGATCGCAAAGAGTCAGACACAACTGAGCACATACACATGCCACCTATATTTATCATTATTATTTTATTATACATTCAAAAATTGATCTTTCTTGTCACTCTCAAATATATTAAGTGACGATTAAGAATACAGCAGTAACTTATTAGGAGAGTTAAGTGCAATAGAAAACAAAAACAAACGTGTACTGCACCAATTTTGAATATTCTTTCAAAACAAGAACACTTTCAAATGAAAAAGCCTCAACAAATAAATACAAAATTATAAAAAGATAAGAGAAATAATAATCTGTCTTCTGAACTTTTCTGGTAATTCCAGAGAGTGACTTTTAAAGATAGTTTTCGAGAAGGCAGAAGAAAGATGCATTCTTGGCACACAGCTTACACTTTTTTGTTGAACCCTGGCTCTGGACTTGGAAAGGAAACAAGTGTAACTGCTCATCTATACCATATGTACACTGCTGCCCCCTGCCGCCAATGGCTTGCTTAGCAGCTAAGTAACAAGATTATTTAAAAAAAATCCCTCAAAGAGATTTTGTATGTATGTATTCCAGAGTGAGGTAATTCAGTTATAGAGACAGATAACTGTATCATGGTAAGGTTTAAAGAGAAAAAATTAGGTGCCTACAAATTGAAAGGGGTACACACTGCAATGCATATATTTACATCATTTAGGCAGAAGGAGAAGAGGGTGACAGAAGTTGAGATGTTTGCATGGCATCACTGAGTCAATGGACACAAACCTGGGCAAACTCTGGGAGATGGTGAGGGACAGGGAGGCCTGGCGTGCTGCAGTCCACGGGGTCACAAAGAGTCGGACACAACTTGGGGACTGAACAGCAACAACAGTCTCTACAAGAATCCCACGGGTGGGTACTATTAAATTATTGTCCGCACTGTAAGTAGAGGAAACTGAAGTTTGAAAACATACTCAGATAGGAGGTGGCAGAACTGCCATTCAGCCTTCACCTCCTCTGACTCCTCTTTGAACCTTTTCTAAGTCAAATCTCCCTGAAGAGAATATTAAACCAACTATGTTCATCGAAAGTATGACCCTTGGCAAGTCTAACCAAACGGCTTGATGTGTTATTTCCCCCCACTTTCTTTTGCATTGAAAAGGAGCTTGCAAGCAAATGCACTTCAGCAGACTACACACCAAGTAGGGAGGTTTAGAGGAGTCAAGGCTACGAGCCTTGGGCAGCTTGTAAGTATCAGCCATCCTCTCCTCACAAGTGGAGGGCTGCCCTGGCTGATGGGTTCTGCAGACAGCCTGGGCAGCCTATGAAGACCTGGCAGCAAGGATGAGTTGGGGGGGGGGACTGGTCTGTGCTTCTCTTGGGTCAGCCAGCTGTGTGAGTGTCTCCTTGAAGCCTGGCCCTGGAAGTCCAGGAGGAGTGAAGAGATACCTTGGTAATCCTCTAACCCATAGGTGACATCTTTTCTTAAAAAATATTTTTTATTTTATTTTTGGCCATGGTGAGTCTTCATTGTTGTACATGGGGATTTTCTAGTTGTGGTGAGCAGGGGCTACTCTCTAGTTGCAATGTGAGGGCTTCTCATTCTGGTGGCTTCTCTCGTTGCAGAGTACAGACTCTAGGTTCCCAGGCTTCTGTAGTTGCAGTGTGTGGGCTCAGTAATTGTGGTGCCTGGGTTTAGCTGCTCCATGGCATATAGGATATTCCCATACCAGGGATCGAACCCATGTCCCCTGAATTGCAAGGTGGATTCTTAACCATTGGACCACCAGGAAGCCGTGACATATTTTTATAATTTGCCCAAAGGCATGCCTTTGGCTGGTGGTGGCACTAAAAAACCCCTGATGGATGTGTTTACCTGCTTGCTCATTATTCACAAGACAAAGAGGGACCTTTTTCTCAGGCAGGCAGAGGGCATGGGCAAACTGATCTTAAACCAATCCCATCCCCCAGGCCCAGCACCACAATCAAAAGCATATTTAGGAAACAATCCTTTCATCTGGGTAAAGAAAGAAGGATGGAGAGTTTATTATGGTGAGTAGTGGAAGGGTAGGGGAGAGCATCTTTGGAGTTTGGGGATCCAAGCAGAATGAAGAAAGATACCAGCTTTCTGAGATGATATTTGGAATTCAACAAACCTCCCAAAGGAGCTTTCATGAATCAAAGGAATGGATGGAAATCAGGTAGAAATGGCCTCTCAATGTAAACTGGAGAGAGCCCCCTAGATTCTCCTGATCAGTCTGGTGAATTTAGATAACTGCGTTTGCTGGACTCCCTGGTAAGGCATGGAAGTTAGCAAGGAGCTAAGGGCTTTTTAGGTGGCACCATGGTAAGGAACCTGCCTGCCAATGCAGGAGACATAAGAGATATGGGTTTGATCCCTGGGTTGGGAAGGTTCCCTGGAGGAGGGCATGGCAACCCACTCCAGTATTCTTGCCTGGAGAATCCCAGGGAGAGAGGAGCTTGGTGGGCTACAGTCCATAGGGTCTCAAAAGGGTCAGAAATGACTGAAGTGACTTAGCGTGCGTGCGCGCGCACACGTGCACACACGCACGCGCACACACACACGCACGCACGCACACACACACACACACAGAGCGCCTCCTAGGTCTCTCTCCTAGAGGAAGCAATAAGAGGTGATGTTTAGTGGAGTGTCCAGCTGGGACCGAAAGCAGGACATGGTTACATCTCGGTAATTGACTGCAACAAGCTGGGAGGGAGTACTCTGACAAGCAGGGGGAGGGTTATACATGCGAGCAGGAGCCGGAAGCCAAGGATAACCAAGACTGAGAATTTTAGACCTTTCCTCCATCAATTTGTAAGAAGTGGCTATGTTGTAAGACTCCTCAGGAATTTAGAATACACTCCATTGGAGACTCCTCTGGAGGTCCAATGGTTAAGAGTTCGCCTTCCAATCCAGGGGGTACAGGTTAGAATCCCTCTTCAGGGAGCTAGGATCCCACAGGTCTCAGGGCCAAAACCCCCAAACATGAAAACCAGAAGCAATATTGCAACAAATTCAATAGAAAGGCTTTAAAAATGGCCCACATTAAAAATATATATATATATATTAAAAAAAACTCTGTTGGAGGAATAAAAAAACAACAGTTCTGAGGGTAATGTGGTTTTAAACATGAAATGACCGAGGAATCAGTGGTTTCTTATGAGTTTGCTTGAGAGTGGCAGATGCAGCTTTCCAAATGCGGGCTTGAGGCAGGACTTGCCTGGAGGTAATAATTCAGAAACTGTGATGTGAAACCCATGCCTCCCACTTACTGTTGAATTAAAATAAGCCTGTGCAGAAGGTGATACAGCCTGGTAAGACTTTAGAACAGGTGAAGTGGGACGCTTATCAGGTGGAAGGAATGACAAGAATAAAGTCCCAGAGCGTGAATAACTAAGTCGTGGTATGCTGAAGCTGCATGGAATGAAAGAGAGTGATTTACAGATGAGTAACCAAGGGTTGGCATGTGACAAATGACTTTCTTAAAGGTCGCTAATGAGAAGGCCAAGGTTGGAACTTCTGTCTTCCAACTAGTGACGCACCGTGGTTCTCCTTTCCACATGCATTCTCTTATAAAAACACATGAGCAGCACAGAATCACAGAATCGTGGCATCAAAAGGGAAACTAGACCTCTCTTATCTAGCCCTGTTCTTGGCCAATTTAGCACTGCATACTGCGATAATCTTGACATCTGGGCAAACTGCCTCAGCTAGAACACTTCCTGTGATGGGAAATTCTCAGCACCTTTTCAGGCATTACTGGACACACTGGCACAAAATTGTTTATTTTGAGCTGAACTCTGCCTCCGGGTATCTGGCTCTCTTTACCCTGCCCTGTCTCTGCACATAATCAGCTCCTTCCTCTTGCCAATGCATCCTCCAAACTCTTGAGCATCGAGAATCAATGGAAGACCTACTGTGTACCAGGCATGGAAGGTAGCATCAGGCCCACCCCAGATATCCTTGTTCATGTTCCAAACATTTTCAGGTCCTTTTATAATATCTTGTTGTTCTTTTCTGGACTATCACTAGACTTGATCAAGCATAGAACCCTCTCCATACTTCTAAATCCTCACCAGCCATTTCCTTAAAAAGACAAATCTATTTGGATCTACGGAGAAAGTAGTTATTTCTTAAGAAATGTAAGCTAGTTTAAATATTTATACTAATTGCTCAGCCGCTCAGTTGTATCCAACTCTTTGAAGTTCTATGGACTGTAAGCTGCCAGACTCCTCTGTCCATGGGATTTTTCAGGAAAGAATTCTGGAGCAGGTTGCCATTTCCTCCTTCTGGAGATCTTCCAGACCCAGGGATTGGACTCCTGTCTCCCGCATCTCCTGCACTGGCAGGTGGATACTTTACCACTGAGCCACCTGTTAGAATAATGCAAAATGTCATAAGTAGTAAAGCATACCTATTGTTAAATATCATACAAAAGACTCCAAATTGAATGTAAGTGATTGCCAGAGTCATTTTTTATCTAGACGATCAGTTTCAATAGGAACAATATGGACACATTCTTTCCCCAATTTGAAACACACAATCATAGGATAATAAGTGCTTATTGTTATCATTATCATCCTTGATAGTTACAGAATGTTTCTGAATGAGCCAGACTCAGCAAGAACAACTCTGTTATTCAGAACCTGTGATCATTCCTGTCATTCCAGTGAGGAAACTGAAGCCATAGGGATTATGGACCATGCCCAAGAGCACACAGCTGGTAGATGGCGGAACGAGGCTTCCAGTCAAGCAGTGCACGCTAAGGAATCACCACTAGCTGCAAAGCTTCGTTAATCGGCCCTGCTGGTATGCCTGCCCTTCTCAGTAGTAGCCCATCTGTGAACGTCAGTGTGGTCTCACCTAGAGATGTGCCCCTCTCCATAAATGCAATAATTTCAAACCCATTTGAGGTCTGAGTCTTCCTATGAATGAGTCCCCTGAAGTACTTTTTTTCAGAATTAGATCCCTTTGTAATTGGAACATGCCTGGAACTCACAGATCACAATACACACTGATTGAATGATAAACTTAGCAGACCTCGGCCCCAGCAGTTTCCTGGTCTTAGGAAAGAGCAGATGCTTTGATAGTCTTCAGTGGGATGGAGGCTGGCTTGGGAAAAAAGTAAAAAGGGATGTGTCATCAGTGTGTCTGTACTCTGATGCAGTTCCTTGCTTGGGGGTCTGCTGGGGCGGACTGCTATTAACTGGGCTGCACAGCTGACCTCTACTATCAGGCTCTGATCTTCTGAAGGGATTGTCTTTCTCTCCAGAAGGGAACTGCACTTCTCTTTTTAACCTACCACTCTCAATGAGGACTAGTCATGTAGTTTTTCACTGATGCCATGACTCTCCAAGATAAACGCAGTCAAAAGGGAAACACCAAGCCCCACTGTAGCGGGAACCCTTCCTGCCCCATCTGTCTCTCATCAGTGCTGAATCTGGATCCCCCAGACTGTCTCCTGCCTCCTTCCCTTCATCCTTTTCCCCTTCTCCCATCTGTATAGATTGCCCTGCTCCCCGCCTTCCTTCCCAGGGGACTTCTTCTCCAGCCCTCTGTATGATGTCCACTGGTCCCTCTCAGAGTCTTGGAGCATCTGAAACCCAAGTATGCAAAGCATTCCCTCTCTTCCCATGTTGTTTCTGGGTCTTATTCACATCTTCTGAGCAACCAGTTTACTGTCCCTGACAATCAGGGAAGATGGTTTGGAATACAAAACAGGCCTGATGGCAGGGGGAGGATGTCCAATTTCACTCAGACCTGGCTGAGCCTACTACACTAGTGCAATGGCTTTCAGACTTCATCATTCATCAGCATCACCAGGAAAGCTAATCTAAACACAAACTGCTGGGCCTCACCACTAGGACTTCTGATTCTGTAGGTGGTGTCAGGTAGGGCAAAAACGTGCATTTCTAACAGGTTCCCAGGTAATGCTGATGCTGCCACTGGTCCAGGGACATACTGTGAGAACTGAATTTCAGGGTGGCTTCAATGCGTTGGACTGAAGTGGTTTGCGGCAATAAAATTATTATCATTAACTTTTCAGTTTCTGATAGTTCAAGGCAGCTGTCAGTGGGAAGAAACCCAGAGTTGAATATTACATTTATATGTACAAATCCGTATGTGTGGCGATTGGTGATCTAGAGGGTCAATGGTCAGATCAGCACAGAATGCCATGAATTGATAAAAAGTGTTCTACAACTTTTCATTGTTATTTTTCAGTTGCCAAGTCCTTTGCAACCCTAGGGACAACAGCCCTCCAGGTTCTTTTGTCTGTCCATGGGGTTCTCCAGGCAAGAATACTGGAGTGGGTTGCCATTTCCTTCTCCAAGGGATCTTCCTGGATCAGGGATCAAACCTGAATCTCCTGCACTGGCAGGCGGATTCTTTACCACCAAGCATCAGAGAAGCCCACAACTTTTAGGGAGGCCTCTAAAGCATTGGAGAAGGACATGGCAACCCACTCCAGCGTTCTTGCCTAGAGAATCCCAGGGACAGTGGAGCCTGGTGGGCTGCCCTATATGGGCTCGCACAGAGTCGGACACGACTGAACGACTTAGCAGCAGCAGCAGCTAAAGCCCTGTTAGAGTCTTAGGAGGTTCTCTGTATACTGAGATGAGCACTCATCATCATCACCAGGACAATGTAGGGGTTTAATTTTGTAAATTTCTGTATATCATTCACAACCAATGGCTCTGATCTAGAGGTGACTTTTAGGATTGACTGGTTTGATCTCCTTGAAGTCTAAGGAACTCTCAAGAGTCTTCTCCAGCACCACAGTTCAAAAGCATCAATTCTTCCATGCTCAGCTTTCTCTATGGTCCAGCTCTCACATCCATACATGACTACTGGAAAAACCATAGCTTTGGCTACACAGATGTCTGTCAGCAAAGTGATGTCTCTGCTTTTTAATACCTTTTCTAGGACTCAGACTTTATTTTGGGGGGCTCCAAAATCACTGCAGATGGTGATTGCAGCCAAGAAATTAAAAGATGCTTACTCCTTGGAAGGAAAGTTATGACCAACCTAGATAGCATATTCAAAAGCAGAGACATTGCCAACAAAGGTCCGTCTAGTCAAGGCTATGGTTTTTCCAGTGGTCATGTATGGATGTGAAAGTTGGACTGTGAAGAAAGCTGAGCGCCGAAGAATTGATGCTTTTGAACTGTGGTGTTGGAGAAGACTCTTGAGAGTCCCTTGGACTGCAAGGAGATCCAACCAGTCCATTCTAAAGGAGATCAGCCCTGGGTGTTCTTTGGAAGGAATGATGCTAAAGCTGAAACTCCAGTACTCTGGCCACTTCATACAAAGAGTTGACTCATTGGAAAAGACTCTGATGCTGGGAGGGATTGCGAGCAGGAGGAAAAGGGGAGGACAGAGGATGAGATGGCTGGATGGCATCACCGACTCAATGGACGTGAGTTGAGTGAACTCCAGGAGTTGGTGATGGACAGGGAGGCCTGGCCTACTGCAATTCATGGGGTCGCAAAGAGTCGGACACGACCGAGCGACTGAACTGAACTGAGGACTGTGAGTTAGAGAATCCCAGGGACGGGGGAGCCTGGTGGGCTGCCGTCTATGGGGTCGCACAGAGTCGGACACGACTGAAGTGACTTACCAGCAGTAGCAGTGGCACAGCGACCCGATATGTAGGCGATCACGCTGAGGTCATTTTTCTTTTGTTGGGGCAGGGACACGAGGGGCCAGGAATGGTAACCGCGAGCGGGAGTTTACTCCCACCCTCCGGATTAGAAAGCCAGCGGATTAAAGCTTGTGTGGTCCAGGCTGCAACTGAGGCCCGTGGTCCTCGGCCGCGCCTCGCCCCTTGTGAGATCACCCTGACTGAAGACACCAGGGGAGCTCGTCCACCCACCCCGTACACCTGCACCGAGAGGTGCAGATTCGGGCCAAGGCGGCGCGGGCGGGAGTGTTCTCCCTGCGCGGCACCCTGGACCCCCTATCCCGCCCCGGGAACCCCCAGGCAGATGCGGGCGGCGGAGGGGGCAGGGTGCGCTCTGCGCCCGCGCATCTCCGGAACCTCCCAGCCAATCCCCAGACGCCTGAGAGGCAGGATGAGCCCCAACAGCTAGAACTCCAAGCCCCGCGACCCAGGAGCTGGCAGTGGCCCCCGCGCATGCGCGCCGAAGCTGTCCGCTGTTTGGACGTTTCCATGGCGACCAAGTCGGTTGGCTGGTCGTCCCCTAGCGAGAAAATGAAGCTCAAGAGCCTCCTGCTCCGGTATTACCCGCCAGGTACGGGCCGGGACCCCTCTGCTTTCACGTGCAGGTCTGCACCGGGAGGGTCTGGGGCAGAGGAAAAGTGCTGGGGCCCGAGCGGTGGTGTCCAGAGCGGGTGATCCCTAGGGAAGCCTGGTGTTTCCTAACTTGCGCTCTTCGCTGCTTCGGATGCTGTACTCGGGTTCGCAAAACTTAAAAAAAAAAAAAAAGACTTTTTTTTTTTTTTTAAAGAAAGTCCTTAATCTTTTAAATGGCTGAGTTGTAATGCTTTCTGGTTACTTAGGAACGAAGTGGAAGGGGAGGGAGAGGGGGCGATTAGTGATGTTGTGGAATATTGTTTATGAAAGGGAAGACGTTGACAAAGGTCACATTGTTTTTTATTTTAAAGGCACCAGAATGATCAAGTAAAGGTTTGTTGAGTATGGGAAGAAAAACGCATACTTAAAAAGCATATTACCTTAGTGACCGAATCCCAGACTGTACATATCAATCCACTGACACATTTACTGAAGCTCTACCTGTTGGCTCAGATGGTAAAGAATCTGCCTGCAATGTGGGCGACCTGGGTTTGATTCCTGGGTTGGGAAGATTCCCTGGAGAAGGGAATGGCAACTCACTCCAGTATTCTTGCCTGGAGAATTCCATGGCAGGCTCTTGTAGGTGGGCTGGCAAGGAGTCGGACGGGACTGAATGACTAAGGCTTTCATTTTACTGTGGACACTTTGTGCTCTTGCAACATGGGGCTTTAAAAAGTTCCAGTGAGCTCAGGAACTATGAAATAAACCCAGAGAATGCTAGAATGCTCTAGTTTTAGAGTAGGCCGTTGCTTCTTGGTCTTTTGGCTAAAATCAAGTGCAGAGTAGGACACTCTTGCCTATCCCTCTTGACCTTTAGAGGATAAGTGAAGTCCACTGGTCATACAGATTGACAAGGATAGAAATAGGAGCAGAATTCTTGGCGTCTAATTTGGAACTCACATTGAAACTAAAAATATAAAGTAAAAAGTCCTCAAAACTTGCCACAAGGCAGTAGAAGACAAAATCCACTTGCTCAATGAAAAGTCTGAACAAAAACTATCTTTAAGATGTCAAATGGGGGGCGATATCACTTTGGACTGGTTTGATTTAGTATAACTTTGGGAGGGGTGGGACTTAAAGAATTTAGCACTGAATATCTCACTGTTCACAGTAATGCATCCAACTGCTTACTCACAGTCTCCCTGAAGACGTCTAATAGGCACAGACCTCATGGGTCATTTTCTCCAGTCCCCTCCTAGTTATGTAGCTCTTTCAGGCTGGGCCCAGTCCATCGATGGCATCACCACCCCATCCACTTTTTCTGGCAGAAACCTCAGCCATCCTTTGTTTCTCTCTTGTGATTCACTGACCCTCTCTGCACTCCCACACCCAGTTCATTAACAAATGCTGTCAGCTCTACTTTCAAAGTATTTTGTGAGTCTGTCACATTCTTCTCATTTCCTTGGCACGAGTTCCTTGACCCCACACACTTTCCTGCTTTCACCTCTATCCCTATCTCCATCCCACCTGCCAGCGCTTCTTCTTCCTTCATCCCTGGGCTTGTCAACTGGATTCCTGGTTTAACTCCATCCTCCACAGTCTATATGTCACTAACAGCCAGTGGAATCTGGACTCAGCATCTCTAATAGTTTTTCATTATATTCAAAATAAGATCCATACTCTGTAGGATTTAGCTTACACTCACTACACTTCAGATTTCTTTAAATGCTCTTCCAAGACTTCATGGAGGGCATTTCACTCATCAGTCTCTCTTTCTGGACTCAGACGTCCCTAGACTTTGGCCACTTTTCTTCATTTGGTCTTGATCAGTGTCACCTACTCAGAGACCCTCCATTATCACTATTCAAAGAAGCACTTCCCCTCATTGATCTTACTCTCAGCCATTTTGTTTTATTGTCTTTTATTTATCAAAGTACATTTATTGTCTGTGCTTTGAATGACTCCCTCTTTCCCATAAAATGTAAGCTCCATGAGAACTGAGACCTCGTCTCTTCTTCAGCTGTAAAAGAGACTCTGGCTTATAGGAGGCCCTCAGTGTTTATGGAGTGAGTTTATTAGTAAATGAATGTGTATCATAAATGAGGTTGATCCAGACATAGTACTTGTGATTTTAAAATAAATGTTTAAAAACTCAGGAGATCTTCCTTCTGCCTCCCTGCATGAGTGCAACTTTGACATGAAGCTATTAGCAAGTTTGTAGTAAGGACACTCAGTTTTTTTCCCTCTTAAGTTTCCAATTAAAATTAATTAAAAGAATAACTGGATATCAGCATGTGAAAATGTGGAACTTAAGGATGTTTGGTTTTGATTTGTTAAGGCATTAGTCAGGTGGTGGTAATAACACTTATCCCATACGTCTACTGACTCCCTTTAGCTAGTCTCTCAAATCTCTCTTGGGAGTGAACCTCCTTGAAAAGAATGTTGTCCCCAATTTCTCTTTTCCCTTTTGTCTTGAACTCACTCCTATCATGGTTTCACCCTCACTGATCCACTGAAACTGTTCAAGATCCTCAATGATCACCTCCAGTAATGCTGAATCCACTGGCCACATCTCATCTCAGTCTTTGTCTTTTTTGACCGGGCAGCAGCACTTGATCCATTGGCTTCACTCTGCCCTCCTGTGACTTCCAGGACACACGTTCCATGTTTTCTTCTGCCTCATTGTCACTCCTTGGTCTATCTTGTTCACTTGTCCTCTTCTTTCTGATCTTAATGTTGGAGTGTCCCTGAGTTTTGTCCTTGGACTTCTCCCCATCCGTCCATGGTCATGCTCAGTCATGTTGGACTCTTTGTGACTCTTTGGACTGTAGCCCACCAGGCTCTTCTGTCCATGGAATTTCCCAGGCAAGTATACTGGAGTGGGTGGCATTTCCTCCTCCAGGGACACCTTCTCAGCCTAGAGATTGAACCCACATCTCCTGTGTCTCCTGCATTGCAGGTAGATTCTTTATCTGCTGAGCCATTGGGGACTTCTCTAACTCTATTCATTTGCTGGACAGTCTCATCTATTCTCAAGGCTTAAAAATCATCCTGAGTAGTCCTAAGTACCTGACTGCCTGCCTGGTTCTTCATTCAGATGTCCAACATAACATCTCACATGGGGCCTCTGATGGTCCACCTCCTGTCAGTCAATGGAAGCTCCATTCTTCCACTTACTTCTGCCAAAACCGTAGACTTGTCTTTTTCTCCTTTCTAGCTCACTCCCTGTTTGGTCCAGGGACAAACTCTGCCAGTTCACCTCCAAAATATATACAGAGTTCAACAACTTCTCTTCAGAATCATGGCCACCATTCTTTTTATTGCTAGAGGCTCTATACTTGCCCCGCTTCTGTGGAGGTGAGTCTGTTAAAGCAAAAATCTGATTACGTCACCATTCTTCTCCAGCCCTTCAGTGGCTTTCATTTCTTTTATTTATTTTTTTTTTTTTTGGGTTTTATGGGCTTTCATTTCTTTTAAAATGGAAGGGGCATGATGCCCAAGACCAGATAGGATGCACCCGCTTTGGCCTCTCTGACTTCACTCCCTCTCCAGCAACACTTCTCTGCTTTGTGTTCCTCGGGTGGGCGAGGCATGCCCCCAGTCAGGGTCTCTGCAGTTGCTGGTTTTTTGCTTGGAATAATCTTCCCCTGGATATTGTTACTTTTAGCTTCTTTAGCTTTTTTTTTTTTTTTTTTTTAAATAAAACATAAGTAAAGTGAATAAAGTAAAGTCCCCTCCTTCCTAGAATTTGCAACTTCTCCTCATGGTATTTCAGAACCCTCTTCCTTGCTTTGTCTTTTCTTAGCATTATCTCAATTCAACCAAAATAAATTTTACTTTTTTATCTTGCTTAGTCTCCCCGACTAGAATATCAACTTCATGAGGGCAAGGACTTTGCTAATTTCACTTACAATGGTATCTGTAGCTCCTAAAGTAGAACCTCTAAATGAGCCTCTAGTAGAGCTGGGTGCATAAATGAGTGCTCACATATTTGTTAAATAAATGAATGGTTTAAATGAGATGATGTGGGTTAAGCAGAATGTGTAGAATCCACCTTGAAATGTGAGTGGGTCAGACTCTAAATCCAGAATTCTAAAAGCAAGTAAACTCAAGTAAAAGCTTTAGACTTATGGTTGTGACTATTGCCTTAATGATTGTCTTATAATAAATAAGATCATCTCACTTAGCATGTTAGATACTTAAATTCTGATCTTTGGAAAGCCACATGATATTGCAAGTTTCCAAGGTACTACTGAATAGCAGGTGGGTGTTAAATAACATTATCAAATAGGAAAAGTATGGCTCACCACTGAATAATTTTCATGTTATCTTTATCCCTTCTGTGCATAAAGCAATTATGTCTCACCTCCTAATCTTTTAATTTCAGTCCTCCCACCCTCTTTTGAATAGCATATAGGTCAGGAGCATTCTTTTGTTGGCATCCACTGAATAATTCCTCTCCCTAACCTAGATTCCCGAAGACTAAAGGAACGTAGCAGTAATGTGGGTAATCAAACTTGGGGCTTTCCCTATTTTTTATTCTTCAGAATCTCGTTGCTTTGTAAAGAGTAGGTGTTGAATACATGCTTTTCAGTTGACTCAGGTATGACGATCTTTGTCATTTATTTATTGCATGTGGGCCCCTTGTTCTTTGGCCAGAAGAAGGATCTAAATAAGCGGCAGGGTGAACTGGTTGGTATTTTGTGCACTTTAAAGGTTTCTGTTGATTGAATATGAGCTGGGTAAGCAATACTATTTTACCTTTTGAAGCTTGGCCTTTTGGTACATTGCAGATTTGGGGAGGGGTGGTCATCTTCTTACCCAAGTGTTTTGGAAATCACACATTACCTATGGTTCAGCCAGGAGAAGATCAAGAATATTAAGATACTGTGTGAAACAGTCTCTGACGAACAACGTGTATTCCTGGAAGCATCTTTATCTATTTTCTGCTTGTACTTTTCATTGCACATGTCACAGCCTCTTGCTGGTATTGGAGTTCAGTGAGCATACTGCCGTAATGTCTTGTCACAGTGAAGCAGTCGTATAAATGTACACGTTTCAGATTTTGCACTCTATTTTCTGGATTCATTTTTACAGAAACCCAACTAATTTTTAGTAGTTGGCATACAAATGTTTAACGTTTTTCATCTTATTAAGAATAAGATAGTTGTGAATAAGGAAAACAATTTTGCTAATTTGCTTGCTAGATTTTGAAAATGCACCTATTTAGGAAAATGGATTATGCTGTGTGGGCTCTGAAGTGCTAAGTTCTTTCCAACCTTTCTTTGAGTTATGAGTGATTATATTACTTAATGTTACATTATTTATTTACTCAATTATTTATTGAATATATGCATATGTTTTATGTTGAAAAATTTCAAAAATGGAAAAAAAAGAAAAAATTGTATCTAAGTAGGTTAACTTTTGGCCTAGGCTGTCATCATAAGTGTTTTATAATATATTTGTTTATTTTTTAGGAATTATGTTGGAATATGAAAAAAGTGGACAATTAAAGACCAAATCCATAGACTTGCTTGATCTTGATCCCAGGTAAGGTAGCTATATAATGCAGCATGTATTTCATATCCAAAATCATTATTGGGAAACCCTGACATAGGATGGTGTGTAGACAAGCTCATAAAACTACAGACAATACATTACTAAAAAAATTGTTCTGGGTGTATTATTTCCTGTTTGTTTCAGTGAGTTTTATATTAGTGTCTTGCTGAATGGGCTTCTGGGGTGGCTCAGCGGTAAATGTAATGTAAATGCAAATGCTTGCAATGTAGGAGACACAGGAGATGTGGGTTTGATCCTTGCAATGTAGGAGACACAGGAGATGTGGGTTTGATCCCCGGGTTGGGACGATCCCCTGGAGGAGGGAATAAAAATCACCCCAGTATTCTTGTCTGGGAAATCCCATGAGCAGAGGAGCTTGGCGGACTACAGTCCATGGGGTCCCCAAAAGTTGAACATGACTGAAGTGACCATACGTGGCTCTTGCTGAATGAGGAGGGCATGGAAAAAGGATTATCAGTCTGTCCTTTTCTTCTTCCCAAACCAACCTTATTTAAAAAAATAAACCTTTTGGTTTGAAAATCTGTTTTGATTCATAACATTTGTTGAAAATCTTTCCAAGAGGCATTATTATCTTTTGAATTCTTATGCAGGTCTAACTCTGTTGACCCCTGAGTTTTTCAAAGTCATCGTCAGGAACCATCTCTGATTCATTTCCATTCCAAATATTCACTCTTATTCTGAAAGACTGTATTGCTTGAGAGCTGGCACCATATCTTGGACATTCCCTGAGCCTAACTTTTGGCAAGTAATCAATGTTAATTGAATAAAGGGTCTCCTAGTTCAGTGCCTTGCACAAACCTGGAGCTCAGGACATGTTTATTTATGAAAAGGAGGATGCCTATTAGACTATGCATTTCTAATGCATATGCTGAGACAGAAGTAGGCGAGTACAAGGTTGCTGGGAGGTGACCCCAGGACAGATCAGAGAATTAGGCAGGGTTGGGCAGAAGGGGAAATGGCCAGGCTCAAGGGCAGAAGTGGCCAGGCTCTTGTGTGGCGCTCTTGCTTAGCCAGGGGCTGAGGGCTGCAAAGAAGAGCAAGCCCTCGGCTCAAACTCTGATGTGAATCCTGAAGGAGCTGCAACTGGAGGCCGTTGGCCAACCTCTCCCACAGCAGCCTGGTCCGTGAATCCTTTCTTGATTTGGGGATGTGTTTTGCAAAATGACTCTATTCTGGATGTTTTGTGGTATACAGACATTATTATTTGTCTTGAATTAATATTCTGAACTAGCAAAATTTACTAGAATTGCTGCAGATTATTTGAATGCTGGAGAAACTTGCATCTGTATTTTTCACACTGGTTCTCTTTCAGGGAGATAATGTTATAGCATTAAGAAATTAATAATCATGATAGTTCTTTGAATGTTTTAGTGAGGTACTTTCTCTTTCCCCCAAAATACAGCAAATTAAAACTTTCTGAACCTCAGTTTCTTCATCCCCGAAATAATTATGAAAAGCACTAAATTTTAGAGGGTTGTTATAGGATTACATGGGAGATCATAGGTAACAAGGTAAGTAAAGTAGGATTGGGCAACTTTAATATATATTTTTTTTTAAAAAAAGAGAGAAACAGGAAAAAAAAAATAAAAGAGCTCTTGTTTAGAAGCAGCACTTGGCCTTCTTAGATGAGCAAATCAGAATCTTTGCACACCTTCCTCGAGCAAAGTCTCAGGTAATGGAAAGGCATTGAAGAGAACCCAGGCAGCTTTCATCCGTGCCAAGATGCTCTTTATTGATTTCTGTGATTTTTCTTTGCCCTGGAAATCTCTTGGTGAACATGATGATGCTGTTGACAATTTATAAATCTTGAACTTCATAAAGCAATGCAATCTTTCATGTAGTGAATGTATATGCAATTTCTGACATAGAAAAAAGTAACTTTTTATTTTTTGATGAATTTCAGTACAGATGTCAGTGCATTAGTAGAAGAGATACAGAAAGCAGAACCTCTCATCACGGCTTCACGATCAGACCAGGTCAAACTTTTAATACAGAGATTACAAAATAAACTCGGACAGCACAGCAACCACAAATTCTATCTGTTTAAGGTAATGCACGTTTAAAGATACTAAGTAGAAGAACTTTAATGAATTACTTAATTCTGATAGTCTGAAATAAAATATAAATCATGTTTTCTTTCAGGTCCCCCACATTTTTGCTAAGACTAAATCTTAAATGTTTGTTGAATGAATGAATAAAATTCAAAAATTGGTTTCTTGACAGGTTCAATAAATATTTGCATTAGTAACTTTAACTTTGCTTTATAATGATAAGTCTAAAGAATAATCATTAAAGTAGCTCTAAGTTATTGAATAATTAAAATTTTTTTCCAGTTGGAGTAATATTAAGATGTATTTCATGGTGTATCAACATTTCAAATTTTTTGCTTCCATATGAACTAAACTATATTTCAGTAAATTATTTATTGATATGGATTGTATAATAATTTTAATTCCATAAAGATATGCTTATTTTCATCTATAATCTTGGCAACTAAATTAAAATAAATGTCATTTATTACTTCAATAACAGCTTTCATTTTTCTTTATTATTTAACAACATTTAATGCTTTATTCTAGAAATGATTATATTACACTGATTTTATTTCTTATGACTTATATATACTTGTTATTTATATACTCAGCATATTTTGTCTGATGTGAAGTATTCAACAATTTTCTGTATTCCTTCTTTCAGCTTAGTGAAAGATGGTCATTCTTGTAATAATTCTTTTTCCAGCAGGTGGCACTATTTTACTTCAAATATGAGCTCTATAACTTAGATGGCCTTGAAATTTATCTTTCAAAGGGAATATTTTGATAGTGAAGGAGGACACTATTAATAGTTACACTCTGGCAGTAGACATAATTAGGACTGTTCCAGTCTGGCCAGTCATCCTACCTAAAAACAGATGGTCCAATTTAAGTATATTCATTCAATAAATATAAAGCATCCACTATGCGCTAGGCAACGTAGGGATGGGAATATAAATTCCATGACATATCCCGACTCTAAAGAAGCTTTAAGATTCAAAAAGTAATAATTCGTTGTTAATCTGTATTTGCAACATCTTTGGTTTATTTCCTATATATACTGTTTATACATATATACAAACCATGTACAATATGTGAAAGAGAATATAAATTAGTGAAAAGACCCTGGTGCTGGGAAAGATTGAGGGCAGGAGGAGAAGAGGGCAACAAAGGATGAGATGGTTGGATGGCAACATTGACTCAGTGGACATCAGTTCAAGCAAACGCTGGGAGCTAGTGAAGCACAGGGAAGCCTGGTGTGCTATAGACCATGGGGTCGCAAAGAGTCAGACACAACTGAGCAACAGAACAACAGCTATTTGTATCTCATAGCTATAATCTATCTCAAGGCAAATTGATAGAAAACATAGAGTTGATCATGCTTCTGTAATTATTTGTAACCTCCAGATGTTACTGGTCTTAATAACAGGAAGTCCTATGTATTTTCCTCCTTTGTTCAAATATTGGATACTATCCATTTATTGTGTATAATTAAGATGCATTTGAATGTCTTC
This sequence comes from Bos indicus, assembly GCF_029378745.1. Taxonomy (NCBI): domain Eukaryota; kingdom Metazoa; phylum Chordata; class Mammalia; order Artiodactyla; family Bovidae; genus Bos; species Bos indicus. Next base: position 115,967,936 of record NC_091761.1, read on the forward strand.
ATTGGTTGGAAGTTAAAATGAATGAGCTGAATAATTTTGTTCGAGTTTGAAATAAATGGTGTTTTCTTTTATTGAAGGTTCTCAGAGCACATATACTGCCACTGACTAATGTTGCACTTAATAAATCAGGCTCATGGTAAGGTCCTCTGTTTATTAAAAAAAAATTATTGAATTTATTTTCTTAGAGCAGCTTTAGGTTCACAGCAAAATTGAGCAGAAGGTGCAGAGATTCCCTCTCTATGAATAACTTCTGCCTTGCATCCCCACCCCCCAGCAGCTTCTGTCACCATCACCATCTCCCACAGAGACCTACATCTGTTGCAACTGTTGAGCTATATTGACCCGTCAGTATCACTGAAAGTTCATAGTACTCATTAGGGTTCGCTCTTGGTTTTGTACATTCCGTGGGCTGGCAAATGTATAACGACATCAATCCAGTGCTATGTTATCACACAGAGCCGTCTCAATGTCCTAAAATCTTCTGTGCACTGCTTATTTATTTCTGTGTGTATGTCTATTTCTGTTTTTTTTTTTTTTTTTTTTTTAAATTTCCAGTTTTTAACAACCAAGGGATACAAATCTTTTTTTAAAGTAAAAATTGCCTACCCATAATGTGAGGAGGGTATGGCAACCCACTCCAGTATTCTTGCCTGGAGAATCCCCATGAACAGAGGAGCCTGGCAGGCTGCAGTCCATGGGGTCGCCAAGACTCGGACATGACTGAGCAACTGAGTGCTGGCACCCATGATATATGCAACATGTTGATTTGATACATATGCATAGTGAAATGTTTAGGATAGTCAAGGATATTAACATCTTATCTCCACAGGGTTACCATTTTTGGTGGGCCTGAAATCTATTCTGTCAGGGTATTCCCAGTATTCATCACAGTATTATTACCTACAGTCATCCTGGGTGTACAGTAGATCTCTAGACTTACTCCTCTTACATAACTGCAACTTTGTACCCTTTGACCAGTGTTTCCTCATTTCTCCCACCTCCCCAGCCCCTGATAACTACTGTTCTGCTTCTGTGAGTTCAACTCTTTTGTTGCTCTTGTTTAGATTCCACATATACGTGAGATTATGTGACATTTGTCCTTCGGTGTCTGGCTTATTTCACTTAGCATCATGTCCCTCAGGTTTGCCCATGCAGCAGCAAATGGCAGGGTCACCTTCTTTCTCAAAGGTGAATAATATTTCATTGTATCTATCGATCTGCCTATAGATATATACCACATTTTCTTCGCCTGTTCATCCTTTGGCAGATATTCAGGTTATTTCCATATCACAGTCATAGTGAACAGTGCTACAGTGGACATGGGAGTATAGGCATTTCTACAAGATCCTGATCCCATTTCCTTCAAATATATGCCCAGAAATGGGATATAGTTTTAATTATTTTGGTAACCACCATACTGTGTTCCATAATGGTCATACCAATTTACACTCCCCAAGAAGCTAGGAGGAAAATACCAAGAAGAGAAGGAAAAATATACTGCCTTGTTAACTTTCCTGTTTAGTTGGGTTTAGATAGAGGAATTTGTTTCACCTTTTATCACCACCACTTGACATGAAGACTGGTTTTTCAATGTTGTGCATTTTTTCTGTACTTGGGATTTTTTTTTTCCCCTAATGGAATATTTAGGAATAATAAAGATACTATGATTTTTAACTCAAGAGAACAATATACTAACAATTCCTGTAGTAGAACAGTAATGTTAAAGGATTGTTAAATGTTAAACAGATATTTAGTGAACACCTCTTAGTGTGCCAGTCACGTTCCAGGGCCTGGCAGTGATGGTGGTAAACCACATGGGTAGAAAGACGAACGTTTATGAAAGAAACAATCCAGATCCTCAGGGACTAGCTTTGGGAATGTGACTGATCAGGCTATGCTTTTGGGTGAAGTTGAGGTCCTGGAGTTAGCCAGGGCTGCTGGTCTTATGGATCATGAGCAGAGTTTGCATTTTCCTCTAGATTACTAGGAAGCCATTTGAGGAAGTTTAAAAAAGTAAATGCAGTTTCTATGAGGAAAATAGATTTGTAAGAACCATGTGTGAGCCACACCCTAACAGAAGATGGTTTTGTTTAGGCAAGACATGGAGGCAATGGAGCCAGTGAGACATGACCATCCTAAGGATGTGTGCTGAGATTGGGCGAATAGAATGATTTACTGATGGATTGTGTGTGGGATGTGAGGGAAAGAGGCGTCAAAGACGAAGCCAAGATCTTATGGTCTGACTGACTGGAAGAATGATGTTATTTATTAAGATATATTAGAGTTTCAGAAAAGGTTACTGATTATTAACATTTTTTAGTTATGTAACTATAGTATAAGAATGATTATTGGAAGGATTACTCTTTATTTAGTAACTCCTTTTTGGGTTTGGTCTACAATTGAAAAGTTTCCAAGTCAAAGGGTTTAGATATTGTTCTTAGTTCAACTCTGTTCTGCATACACAATTTCCATTGTAAAAAATGAGATAAACGAGATTATGAGGGCTTCCCTGATAGCTCAGTTGGTAAAGAATCTGCCTGCAATGCAGGAGATCCCAGTTTGATTCCTAGGTTGGGAAGATCCCCTGGAAAAGGGATAGGCTACCCACTCCAGTATTCTGGGCTTCCCTTGTGAATCAGCTGGTAAAGAATCCACCTTCAATTTGGGAGACCTGGGTTCGATCCCTGGTTTGGGAAAATCCCCTGGAGAAGGAAAGTCTACCCACTGCAGTATTCTGACCTGGAGAATTCAATGGACTGTATAGTTCGTGGGGTTGCAAAGAGTCAGACATGACTAAGTCACTTTCACTTAACTCTTTGTTTTTCATACACAATTTTCAGTGTAAAAAGCAAGATAAACGAGGTTATAGTTTTGCAGGCAAAAACATGAGGTCTTTACTAACACACTGCTGGTCTCACCTTTGCTGTATTTCCACTGCTTGTGTTAGCTTTATCACGGGAAGCTATGATCGGACATGCAAGCTCTGGGACACTGCCTCTGGAGAGGAGCTTCACACCCTGGAGGGTCACAGGAATGTGGTGTATGCCATAGCGTTCAACAACCCTTATGGGTAAGAAGACATCCACTTGTCCAGTGATTCCTTATTAATCCACTGGTTCTTTTATTCACTGCTCCCTCCATCTAGTGGGGAAGGAAAAGAGGAAGATGAAGAACCAAAAGTTGTTGAGTGTCTGATGTATGCTATAGTATGTGCATGCTAAGTCACTTCAGTCATGTTCGATTCTATGTGACCCCACAGACTGCAGCCAGCCAGGCTCCTCCTTAAGTGGGATTCTCCAGCCAAGAATACTGGAGTGGGTTGCCATGCCCTCCTCCAGGGGATCTTCTCAACCCAGGGATCCAACCCATGTCTCTTATGTCTCTTGCATTGGCAAGCACGTTCTTTACCACTAGTGCCACCTGGGAAGCCCAACTCAGCCATAAAAAGAAATGAAATTGGGTCATTTGTAGTGATGTTGATGAATCGAGGTCTTCCCAAGTGGCGCTAGTGGTAAAGAACCCGCCTGTCAATGCAGGAGATGGAAAAGACGTGGGTTCGATCCCTGGGTCAGGAAAATCCCTGAGGATGAGCATGGCAACGCACTCCAGTGTTCTTAATTGGACAATCCCATGGACAGAGGAGCCTGGCGGGCTGTGGTCCACAGGTTCGAAAAGAGTCAGACACGACTGAAGAGAATTAGGATGTTTGCAGGTTCGGATGAACCTAGAGTTTGTCCTACAGAGTGAGGTAAATCAGAAAGAGAAAAACAAATATTGTATATTAAGGCATATATATGAAATCTAGAAAAATGGTATAAATGAATCTATTTGCAGGGCAGGAATAGAGAATGCAGACATATATGGACACTGAGGGAAGGAGAGGATGCGATGAATTGGGAGAGTAGCATTGACACACATATGTGTATGTGTGTATAAAATAGATAGCTAGTGTATAAAATAGATAACTAGTGTGCTGTATAGCACAGGGAGCTCAGCTCGGTGGCCTGTGGTGACCTAGAAGGGTGGGATGGGGCAGTGGGAGGGAGGCTCAAGAGGGAGGCAATATATGTATACATTTAGCTGATTCACTTCATTGTACAGCAGAAACTAATTCAACTTTGTAAAGCAATTATACTCCAACAATAAAATAAAAAAAAATAAATTTAAATATCTTCTTCAGTGTTCAAAGTAGCTTTGGGAGAGGTATTACTGGCCTCACATAACATAGATAAAATTCAGGCACCCCTCCCAGGATCACACAGTAGTACAGTGGTGAGCTCGAGTTCCTGCTGATGCAGGGCTGACTCTCTGCCCTTGGAAGTTCTCTGACTGGAAGATGAACCCTGACCGGAAGTTCCTGCTGATGTTCCTAGCAATGGACCACAAGAGGATAGCTGTACATGCATGACATGGTTTGCTTTGTGTAGCAGTTAACTTATAGTCTTATCAGGTATAAAACCATGTATAGTGACATGCTAAATAACAGTACAAAATGCAGCAGAACCATTTTTAAGCTAACTTCTAGTTAACCCGTTCAGTAGATCTTACCAAGGTCCTCTATCCTGAATGACACACTACTTATACCTATAGCTGTTTGAATGCCTGTAGCAACTAGTCTATCCACCAGTACACTTAACTTCTCTTTCCACTGGGGACGTTTTCAGCTTACCAAGAGTTAGTTGTATTTGTCCACAAACCTGCTTGTCGGGGGTTGTGCTTTCAATGTGTAATAATCTAACTTAATTAGATATTGCTTAAGCTAGTGAAATATGATGTGTGAAATTAAAGCTGTTATCTCCTATGAAAACACAGATAAGGTAAATATTTGAAAAAATTGTTACTAAATGAAGTTGTAGATGACACCGTAATAAAAATTAGAGAAGACATTGTAGAAAGGACCCTCTTTTCATTTAGTATTAGAGACCACAGAAAACCATGTCTGGGGACTGAGAACAGAGGAGAGAGCCAAGGCATTAGAGTTAGTCTGGATAATTATAAAGTCTGCAGCTGTACTGAGCACTTATAATTTTCTGTGGGGTATGTATTTTGGGCCATAGGACCCCTCACATTTTTGTTTTACAGAGGAAAAGACTGATGGACTTCAGTACATACAACTTAACATATGTATGTTTAAAAAATTAATACATAAAAGAAAAGTGATCACTGTGAGAAAATTTGTAACATATGCAACAAAGAGTTATTATGGAGAACATGTAAAGAACTCCTTTACAAATCAATAGAAACAACACATCGGAAAAATAGTCAAAAATATGAATAGACATACTTAACAACTAGGTAAATACGAATTTTAAAATTATTTTTATGTTTGGCCATCTGAATGGCAAAAATTAAGAGGTTAATAAATTACACGCCATATTGTTGAAGAGGAACTAAAGAGCCTCTTTGATGAGGGTGAAGGAGAAGAGTGAAAGAGCCAAGCTTAAAACTAAATATTAGAAAAACTAAGACCATGCCATCTGGCCCCATTACTTCATGGCAAATAGAAGGGGACAAAGTGGAAGTTGTAGCATATTTCCTCTTCTTGGACTCTAAAATCACTGCAGACAGTGACTGCAGCCATGAAATCAGAAGATGTTCGCTTCTTGGTGGGAAAGCAATGACAAACCTAGACAGTGTATTGAAAAGCAGAGACATTACTCTGCTGACAAAGGTCCATATAGTCAAGGCTATGGTCTTCCCAGGGGTCATATATGGCTGTGAGACCTGGACTGTAAAGGAGGCAGAACGCCAAAGAATTGATGCATTCAACCTGTGGTGCTGGAGAAGACTTCTGAAAGTCCCTTGGACAGCAAGGAGAGTAAACCAGTCAATTTTAAGGGAAATCAACCCAGAAAACTCGTTGGAAGGATTGATGCTGAAGCTGAAGCTCAAGTATTTTAATCATCTGATGTAAACAGCTGACTTGCTGAAAAAGCCCCTGAGGCTGGGAAAAATTGAGAGCCGAAGGAGAAGAGAGAATCAGAGGATGTCGTGGCTGGATGGCATCACCAATGAAATAGACATGAACTTGGGAAAACTTTGGGAGATGGTGTGGGACAGGGAGGCCAGGCGTGCTGCCATCCATGGGGGTCACAAAGAGTTGGCCACGACTAGGCAACTGAATAGCAACATTGTTGAGGATGGGGTAAAATGAACACTTTCCTACACTTTTGAACAGTGAGCTTGCAGTGCAAGTGATGGCCCAACTGTGTGAACTTTTGATGACTTGCTATTAGTACAAAAGACAGACAGGGTTCAGGGTAAAGGAAAAGATGTTAGTTTCCTGGTTGAGGGTTGAGCAGGCTAATTTACTCTTACTTGTTGGGTGTTGATCAGTAGCCCTGATCCACAATAGGTGTGTGAAGCTTCTTGCTTGAAAGGAACTGAAGTCTTTATTGTATTTCCTCTCCAAATCCTCTTTCTTCTTTAAAGACCTTACAATTGGAATAATACAGGTTTTACTTTTTCAAGGAGACACTTACTGTCTAACTTCTCAAAACCTTATCTAGCTACATGTTTAATTGGATTTATATCTTTCCATTTTCCTTCTTTTAAATTTGATATTACTATCTTCAGTATATCTAACAGAATTTTTCCATATTCCTACAACCATATTACACATTATTAATTTCCACTTATTAGTAATTTTCTAAACTAAATCCTTTACCATATTCATTAATGAAAAAATTATTGCAATCTTAAACACAATTTATATTTAAAATGTAAAATATTTAAAATTGAACACATAAAGAGATATTATTCAAAAATTAGAATATTATTTTGTTTTCCACTGCAACAGATACAGGATTGCTTATTATTTTAGCTTATTTAAAATTTTTATTTTACATTGGAGTATAGTTGATTTGCTGGATTGCTTATTATTTTAAAAGTGAAATAAAATTTTTTGTGGGGGTTGGGTGGAGAGGGGAACTTCCCATCCTCAGGACTCCTGAGGGAAAATAAATTACTGAGTAATAAATTACTTACTTATTTTTTAAAATTAATTTTTATTGAAGTATAAAAAGCAAAGTAGATTTCTAAATAGAGATCCATGTATTAATATCTTGTCTTAATTCAGTGTATCAAATACTGTGATTGACTTTGTTTTCAAATTCCATATGTATATTTTTTAAATCTTAGTGACAAAATTGCCACTGGGTCCTTTGATAAGACTTGTAAACTATGGAGTGTAGAAACTGGAAAATGTTACCATACCTTTAGGGGTCATACAGCAGAAATAGTGAGTATATTTATTTTATTATATTTTTATGTTGTCATTCCTTTTGTTTTTGCTTTGTTTTACTTTTTTGTTTTTATCTTTTTCAGTAGATCTTATTTTTTAGAGAAGTTGAGGTTGACAGAAAAATTGAGTGGAAAGTGCAAAAATTTCCCATATATTCCTCCACCTCTCCTCCAAAGCATGCCCACTGTCAGCATTCCCACCAGGGCAGCACATATATTGCAAGTGATGAGTTTACATTGGCACTTCACATAGTTGTTATTTCTTTTTAGGATTCCATTGCAAAAGTAGTTGTTATACCTTTATAACTAATTTAAAAATCTGTTATTTTAAATTTCTCTATATTATATATGATGGTGTTTATATCATTCACAAACTACTCTAGTTTTAATATCTTGCAGATACTGTCAAAGACTCATATCCTGCATTGACTAAAAATAATGAGATAAGTGTATGAGTACAATAGCCAATCTGATGTCTTTTTCATTGACTTGCCTTTAGAGAATTGACTTGATTGAGGATTGGCGAACTTCTTAAAATAGCTTTTAAACTAACTTTTTTATACCATGTAAAATATCTAAGCTGATTGTTTCCTGGATAAAATTAGAACTCAGATTTGCATAAGTGGTTTGATACTCTAAATTGCTTTCACTATTGGGAAGCCCTCATCCTTAATTAATTCTGTGTTAAATGTCTTACAACAATTAGTGAGATCATTTGCACCCTGTGGAACAACTGATAGCTTTGAAAGAGTTTGCTTATTTTAGGAGTAAAATTTATTTATATTCATTCTTCATATTTATTGTATTTTCATCCAACAAGAGCTATGTTCAAGGTACTTTGCTGGGGATGCTGCAGTGAAAAATTATACAGTTTTTTTTTAATGTGTATTGGCTTAGTTGTTCCTCGTAACAACCCTAAGGGGTAGCTATTTCTCCATTTTTCAGTTGAGGATGCTGAGGTATACAGAACTTAAGTAACTCGCACAAGGTCATAAGAAAGACACAATCCTCATTTTCATAGTGTGGCCGTGTTTCCACACTCCCTTGGAATTCTGAAGGTTTTCTTTTTTTTTATAGTTCCTAGGAAGACATTCATATTTTGGAATCAATGACATCAACCCAGTGAATATTTGCTAAGTATTGACTGTGTGAAGCCGTGGTCTATGTGTGGGGGGCCAAATTGTAGTTCTTGGCCCCCGAAGGTTTTGCAGTTTTCTAGAGGGAGTAGAGGTGTCCATGGTTAAGTTCAAAGATGTATTGTAGGTGGGCTAGAAGTTGGTGTGAAGTTCTCCACTGGTGAGAAGTGGAGTGAAGCTCCACTGGTGTGCCCCAGTGAGAGCACAGAGGGAACAGCCAAGCCTCCTTAGCCAGGAGACGTATTCAGGGAAGACTCTGCAGAGAAGTGGCAGGTGTGTTCTGGACAGAGTGAGCTGCACCAACAAATGCCCAGCGGAGGTGTGTAACCATGGTACGTGCTTGAGAACTCAGTAGGCTGACTGTTCAGAGCAGCACTCCCCCAGCTTCACTGCACAGAAAGTGCTTATATGGAGATACACACACTTGTAAGCACTGCCTGCCCATAGTCAGATGTGATGGGCAGGGATCCCAGGTGTTGCCCAAAGGTGTCAATGACTTGGCATATGTGTTGACCTGCAAAGTTAGATCCCAGTCTTTGTGTGATGGAAGTAGGGGAGGCAGGAGAGGCTACACTGCAGATTTATAGAGGGTCTTAAATGCTGTGCTAAGGAATTGGGACTTTATCCTGAAGATATTGCCATACTGTTGAGAGTTTTCACCTGAGAGGGGCATGGTCAGTTTTTGCATTTGGGGAAGATGGTTCTTTTGCCATTGTGAAGGAGACACGGGGGAAGGATAAAATGGGAAGTATGAGCCAGTGGGGATCTGGTAACTATGCAAAGAAAGATATCAAAGCCCTGTCATGAGGAGAATGTGAGAGAAGTCAAGGGGTGGGAGGGGTAGGGCTGGGTTACCAGGGAGATATGAGGCACGAAGGAAGAAAGTATTTAGGATGATTTCCTGATTTCAGACCTGGGCAACTGATAGTGTCATTCACCAAGTCTGTGCATAAGAGAGAAACAGGTTTCTTCATTTGATTTGCATGTCTTAGACAGGGTGATAAAAATCTCCCTGTGTGATGTCCAAAAAGAGGCATCCATTTGGCAGTTGGCTCTTTGGGGCTGAGCTGAGCAGTGAGGTCTGGGTAAAAGACATGGATGTGTGAGTCACTGGCATCTGGGTGGCAGTAGAAACCACCAAACAACTGTAAAGTTTCCAGTGGGAAAGGTAGACTATGAGGAGAAAACTGGCGGGATCCTGGAAAGATGGAGAAGAGAAACTTTAAAAAGATACAACAAAAGAGATAAGAAGTAAGAGGAAAAATGCAGAGCATTATCAAAATAGTCAAGAAGGAAGAAAACATCAGGAACCTCAAGGAGGTTAAGTGAGATGACCAAGACCAACCAAGCCTCTCAACTGGACATTTATCCAGAGTGGTCCCAGTAGAGAAGATGGAAAGCGAGTGCCGGTAGACAATTTTTCCAAGGAATTTGGTTGTAATGGGAAATAATGTTAGTTTAAAAAGGGACAGATATTGTCAAGGGAGAATTTGTTTTCATGTGGGAAGAACTCAAGCATGTTTATAGGCTATTGGGAAGGATCTAGTTTAGAGCGAAAGGAAAGTTGGTGAGATCATCTCCCCGTGGAGCGCAGGGAATGCATTTTCTTAAAATGGCAGCGATCTCTCTGAATCTGAGACTTGGGGAGAGGAAAGTGAGGGTCAGGGGAGGAAGTTCCCACCAGACAGGTAAGGTTTTTTCAGGGAAGTGTTAGGAGACAAAGTTATCTGATGAGCAGGAATAAAGATGGGAGTGTAGTCAAGAGTAGGGAATGGTAGAATGTACTGAGTCAGAGGCATGTTGGGCAAAGCAGGGAATGGTACTGAGGTCACATCTGAGGATGGAAGGCACGAATGAGCAACACTAGTTGTCTGCCATGCTGCTTTCTTAAACTACCTTGGTTGAGTGATGAGGTAGGGCTGGCAAATGAGTGGATAAATACAAGTAAATAAATCCCAGGCTAATACAAGTTGTTAGGAGATTTGTGAAGGGTGCAGGTGGAAGATGGGGGTAGGAGTTTTGGGCATGCTAGCAAGAGTGATTCTCCAGGTGTCAGTTGACTGGGGCATGATGGACCAGGAGAAAAGAGAGGGGTTTACATGAGATGGAAGTCATCCTGCAGCGGGTAAGGGGTCTGGGCTTGGTGAAGAAGACAAAAAGCAGAAGTACTAGGAAATTGTAACTAGAGATTGGTGTATCAGGAGTGAGTTTCCTAGAGGAGGTGATGCCAAGGTCAGGGTGTAGCCATGGGGGTGATTATAAAAGGAGTCCGGGATCATGGGTCCAGGGGTGTTGGATGAACGGCCCACAGGAAGGGTACTGGGGACTTGGAACTGAGACTGTAAGCCAATAACCAAAGTCTTAAGCAAGTGAGGGGTGTGATTGAGAGGAAGATGGGGGCCAGAGGGACTTCTCTGATGGCCCACTGCTCTTCCACTGGAGGTGGTATGGGTTCAGACCCTGGATGGGGAACTAAGATCCCACATGCCCCGAGGCCTGGCCAAAAGGTGAAAACAAATAAACAAAATGGAAGGGAGCCAGACAGCATGAATCTCAAAGGAATGGGCTTTGCTTTTGTTCTTGATCTTCTGTGGTCTAGAAGTGACTAAGGGGAATCAGTGCCCCTCCAAGCCTGAGCTGGGTGACGTGGAGAACAGTAGCCTCTGCTCAAGCAGAGAATGCTTCCGGGTCAACCTGCAGACCGATGGCTACTCATATCTGGTATTTTGCCTACTTATCTGTGCAAAGAATTAGGCTGAATTTGCTAAGGGAGTTGCAGTTTCAAGCTTCTGTATAATAGGATTAACAGTCTGAAACTCTTATCTTTCTAAAATCTCTCCCATTTCATGTAATTCAGGTATGTTTATCATTTAATCCTCAAAGCACATTGGTGGCTACTGGAAGCATGGACACGACTGCCAAGCTGTGGGACATTCAGAGTGGAGAGGAAGTTTTCACCTTAACAGTATGTTGCTAATGTTAATAACTTTAAAACCTTTACATTTTCATTAGCTGTTCCTTTGGATAAGATTTTTACCTGAGTTTTTTTTAAATTGGTACTTTTATTGCAAAATGAACTCTAAGTTAGAAGATGTTTTTGAGCAATTGGTTTTCAGACTGCAGTAAAAAAGTGTTTCAGTTCGTTTGCTAGCTATTCCCAAAGACTTAAATGGACACACTGGGCTTTGGGCTTTTTAAAAGCCCATAAAAAAGCCTGATGGGCTTTTTACTTCAACTAGCTTCAGTCTAAAAAAGGTAGTAGCTATTGCTTAAAACCTATGGTCATCTACCTGGTTAGAAGCAGAGGATGTGGAGGCTGGCACCTTTTGGAAGAGGCAGAACTTGAGGAACCTGCCAGAAAATGTCTTAAAAGAATGACTGTTAACTCCCTTCTTCTCTAACCTCCAGTCCCAGAAGCTTCCTGTGTCACAAAGAATGAAGTATAAGGGGCAAGCGGAAGGAGGTGACAAGGTCAAAGGGCACTGCCCAAAGAGTGGATGCTGATGTTGTATCTCGGTGGGGGTCCTGTCTGTCTCCACCACACGTCCATTCAGCACCATCTTTAACGCTACCCTCCACTTCTTCCTGCCCCAGCCAAACGAAAAAGGGTGATTCCCAGTGGCAATAGGTGGGAACAGTTGAATGGGAAATCACGTTATCCTATTCTTCTGAATTATAAATGGATTTAAAAAATAGAACCCATTTTATAGGTGAGCTTTTTCTCAGAAAGTTTAAAAAAGGACTAGAAAAAGAGAGGAAAAACAGTGCTTTTAACTGACAGCAAGAGTTTTTCTTTATTAAATGAATGTCTTGTTCTAGTTACATAAGCATATTTTTCACATCTTCACCTTCGTCAGTTTTGTGCATTGGGCTTCTTCACCACCTCTTCTTTCAGACAAATGCCTAAGAGCATTGGAAGGCATATGTCCTGCTCTGCACACTGTCTGACACCAGGGAATACATTTGTGTGCTCAGAATTTTAATGTTCAGCTCCATTTAATCTTTGTCATTTGGAATCAACCAGAAATTTTATTTGTAAATGAACTTTTTTATTATGAAAAAAGTAACTAAGTGAATTTACTGAAATCATTAAGCAAAATGAGGGCCACATCCAAGCAGGATCTACAGCAGAGGGGGGGCCCTTCTTCCCACTGTCTCATACAGTTTGATTCATCCACCCCAGAGGACATCCAGATGAAAGTCAGGCCAAAGGCTAGATATTTATTAATCTATTTCATGTTAATTCACTATAAGAATTTTAGTTTTTAAAACATTAGCTTTATTTCACAAGCTTTTTGTCTTTTGCCCATCACCTTTTATTAGCTCATAAAGCATACAGGGTGTTTTCCTGCTGGCTCAGATGGTAAAGAGTCTGCCTGCTATGCAAGAGACCTGGGTTCAATCTCTGGGTTGGGAAGATCCCCTGGAGAAGGGAAGTGCAACCCACTCCAGTATTTTTGCCTGGAAAATTCCATGGGCAGAGGAGCCTGGAGGACTACAGTCCATGGGGCTGCAAACAGTTGGAGATGACTGAGTAAGACTTAAAAAAAAAAATTAGCCCATTAAGCATACAGACCTTTTTAGCGTTTCCACAACAGTATGAATGAAGTCCTTTGATTTCCCAACACATATCTTCTTCTTTTTCTTTTTTTTGTAAAACAGCTTCAGTTCAGTTCAGTTCAGCTGCTCAGTCATGTCCAACTCCTTGTGACCCCATGGACTGCAGCACGCCAAGCCTCCCTGTCCATCACCAACTCCCGGAATTTACTCAAACTCACGTCCATCGAGTCGGTGATGCCATCCAATCATCTCATCCTCTGTCATCCCCTTCTCCTCCCGCCTGCAGTCTTTCAGGGTCTTTTCAAATGAATCAGCTTTTCGCATCAGGTGGCCAAAGTATTGGAGTTTCAGCTTCAGCTTCAGTCCTTCCAATGAATATTCAGGATTGATTTCCTTTAGGATGGACTGGTTGGATCTCCTCAATTTTTACTAAATTTGCAGAATTGCACAACCATCACCAAGACACTAGTGTTCGACCATTTCCATTACTCCCCACCCCCATCCCCCAAAATACCCTTGTGCCCTTGGTTTACAGTTTTTCTTTATTCCCACCCCCCAACTGCTAATCTCTCTTCTCCCTATAGAGCTTTGTCTCTCAATGGCAAGCCACTCCAGTACTCTTGCCTAGAAAATCCCATGGATGGAGGAGCCCGGTGGGCTACAGTCCATGGGGTCGCCACGGGTCGGTTGAGACTGAGCGACTTCACTTTCACTTTTCACTTGCACGCAAAGGAGAAGGAAATGGCAACCCACTCCAGTGTTCTTGCCTGGAGAATCCCAGGGACGGCAGAGCCTGGGGGGCTGCTGTCTATGGGGTTGCAGAGAGTCGGACATGACTGAAGCGACTTAGCAGCAGCAGCAGCAGTGCTTTCTTTTGGACTGTTATGTGATACATGGGTAGAAATTGTTTCATCTATAGATATGCATGTGGATATGTGCTCTTTTCCTAGGGACACTCAGCTGAAATCATCTCCTTGTCCTTTAACACGTCAGGAAACAGGATCATCACGGGCTCTTTCGATCACACAGTTACAGTGTGGGAGGCTGATACTGGAAGGTATCCTTGATTTTTAAGAATTTCTTTAAAACCTGGATCAGAAGATTAAGAAAACACTTGCTATTGATCAGCTTAATATTAAACCTATTAACTGTGCCTTGGATTTCATAGGAATAGGGCAAATTGGAAGCAAATCAGTTCATTCTTTAATGATATTTCTTTTTTATTTTAATTTATTTTTAATTGGAGTAAAATTGTCTTACAATATTGTGTTGGCTTCTGCCTTACAACAACATGAATCAGCCATAAGGCTTCCCTGGTGTCTCAGATGGTAAGGAATCTATTGGCAGTGCAGGAGACCTGGGTTCTGTCCCTGGGTTGGCAAGATCCTCTGGAAAAGGGAATGGCAACCCACTCCAGTATTCTTGCCTGGAGAATTCCATGGACAGAGGAGCCTGGCAGGCTAAAATCCATGGGGTCGCAAAGAGTCAGATCTGATGGAGCAGCTAACACTTTCACTTTCATGCATGTATCTCCTTCCTCTTGAGACTCCCTCCCAACCCCCAGCCCATCCCACTCCTCTAGGTCATCACTGAGGACTGAATTGAGCCCCGTGTGTTAAATCAGCAACTTCCTACTGGCTATCTATTTTGCATATGGTAATGTATACGTTTCAATGCTACTCTCTCAATTCGTCCCTCTCTCTCCTTCCTCCTGCTGTGTCCAAAATCTTTTCATTATGTCTGCGTCTCTATTCCTGCCCTTCAAATAGATTCATTGGTACCATTTTCTAGATTCCACATATACGTATTAATATATAAAATTTGTTTTTCTCTTTCTGATTTACTTGTTACATATGCTTCCTCAGAATTCTGAGCAAATAATGGCAAACAGCAACATAAAGGAGAATGTTAGCAATAGCCTGGTTATATAGCTATTATTTATTCTATGTATTGTGTAATCAAATTTCAATGGCTTGTCTTTAGGGTCAGCATGGAAATCATGAATAAATAACATCACGGCTAATGATGCAAATTTAATTTAGTCCAAGAACTTCAGTTTTCTCCGTAATTATTTTTGGTTCTAGTTGCTAAGAAGTTAACTAAATTAGCTTATTTGTGTTGTAAAACTCCACTCAGTTTTCAGGGATCCCAATTAAGATGCATGCATTGAGAAGGAAGGGTTCTTAGACAACTGATGGATAGTTTCTGAACTACAGAGGGGTCCACCCATCTGGTGTACAATTAGTTCCAGGATTCAGATTATCCATGCCTTTCTGAAGCATTGTCTTAAGTAATGTTGTTATTTTGGGTTGTTTAAATTTTCATTATGTGCTTATGTGAGTCGCTCAGTTGTGTCTGACTCTTTGTGACCCCATGGACTGTAGCCCACCAGGCTCCTCTGTCCATGGGGATTCTCCAGACAAGAACATTGGAGTGGATTGCTATGCCCTTCTCCAGGGGATCTTCCCAACCTAGGGATCGAACCCAGGTCTCCTGCATTGTGGGCAGATTCTTTACCATTTGAGTTAGCCAGGAAGCCTACTTGAGTTTCCCAGGAAACCTACTTAAGCCTAAAATTTTAAGTATGTTTTTGTTGAGATGAAATTAAGAGGCTAGTTGACTCTTTTTGAGCTACAGTTAAGCCATCACAGATATTTTGTGAAAACTGAAATTCACCTTGTACACTGATGGCTTGACATCTTTCTTTGTCCACATATCCTGAATGAATGCATCTTTCACCAGTCTGAACTGTTTCTGTTTTGTAGGAAGGTGTATACCTTAATTGGACATTGTGCTGAGATCAGCAGCGCCGTGTTCAACTGGGATTGCTCTCTGATATTAACTGGCTCTATGGACAAAACCTGCAAGGTAAGCTCGAGAAATACCTTTGCTTTATAACTCTTGTGTCTGGGCTCTGTACTGTGTCAAGTATTCATTGCAGCATTAACACATTTTAAAGGTGCTAGAAAATTAAGATATTAATTTATCCAAAAATTGGTAATTTTAAGTTTCAAATTGATGATCCTACAAGTTTGAAGGATTTATGATGTAAAATAGCTTTGATGATTCAAAGGTATTAAAAGATCTTTTTTATCAGAGAACATTTGCTTTATAGTATTGTGTTAGTTTCTGCTATACAGCCAAGTGAATCACCCACACATATACACGTATCCCTTCTTTTTTGGATTTCCTTCCCATTCAGGTCACCACAGAGCACTGAGTAGAGTTCCTTGTGCTAAAATATCTTTTTTTATGAAGGCACATTATCTTTGTTTAATGTCTCTCTATTCCTTTATTAAACTTCCATTAGCATAAACTTCAAGAAGTCTCAACATGACATCTCCCTGCCTTTGTGTTTCTGTTCCTAAGAGCTTATGCTCTAGAATTATTATTAGATATATAGATTGTATATTAAATGTATTATAATCTGAGTGTACTTTTTATTTCCTAGCATTGTAGTTTTAGATCAAGCTTTTTATTACTTGATGACCTTCATATGAAAAGAGGTTGCTTCTACTCCATCAGTGAAGCACGCACTTTGAGATTTTTTTTCCTAAAATAGTGACAGATTTGTATTCTGAAGTCTGTCTTTGATCTTCTCTGTGTCAAAAGCTTGCCTTGTTAGATGGTTGGTTGCAGTCTCTGGTTGTAAATCAAAAGAAAATGAACAAAAAGTGAAAATTATACACATGATTTTGGTACAGTTTATTTAATCAGCTGTAAACATGTCATAAAGACTACTGGCCATCTTTGTGTGTTAGAGAGGAAGTCATAGTCTGCATCATTTTTTTTTTTTTAATTGTAGCTATGGGATGCTGTAAATGGAAAATGCGTGGCAACACTAACAGGCCATGATGATGAAATACTAGACAGCTGTTTTGATTACACCGGAAAGCTTATTGCAACTGCCTCAGCCGATGGTAGGTAATCTGCCTGTACATTTAATTTATGGAAGGATTTATGTTTTGTTTAATAAACATAGGTGAGTCTGCATCATAAGTCATCTCCCTGATGACCAGCTATGATAGAAACGACATGTGCCTCATCTCTATGATGCCCACGCATGTCACTACACTGTGTCTGGATCATATTCTTGATATTGCATGCAATGCTGTAGAAGGTTTGTATACCTCCTTGACACCACATATGATGTTAAACTATATCTCTATCATCTTCTTGATAACTATATATACACATGTACTATATATACTAGTACACCTCGGGTCATCTCCCTGATGACCATGCATTATACTACCCTATGTTGTTCTCATCAGCTTGACTGCTATCAATGGTGATATAATAAATCTGCATTTTCTCCTTTATGATCACATTTGCTACTCTACCAGAGAAGGCAGTGGCACCCCACTCCAGTACTCTTGCCTGGAAAATCCCATGGGTGGAAGAGCCTGGAAGGCTGCAGTCCATGGGGTCGCTGAGGGTTGGACACTACTGAGCGACTTCACTTTCATGCATCGGAGAAGGAAATGGCAACCCACTTCACTGTTCTTGCCTGGAGAATCCCAGGGACGGGGGAGCCTGGTGGGCTGCCGTCTCTGGGGTCGCACAGAGTCAGACACGACTCAAGTGACTTAGTGGTAGCGGTGCTGCTCTACCATGTCTAGCAAATCTTCATGATGAACATATATAATTCTGTGCTACCCCTCATCTTCTTGAGTACCACTTATGAGTCTACGCTATGCCCATGTCATCTTACTGATAACCACAGTCAGATGCTCTACTGTCTAATCATCTAGACAGCATGTATAGTTTTATTCTTTGTCTGCACCATTTTCTTGACAATAACAAATGAAGTTATGCTATATCTACATCCTTTTAAAATAATTATGTATGTTGTTATTGTCGGGCCTTCCCTGTTGTCTCAGTGGTAAAGAACCCACCTGCCAATGCAGGAGATGCGGGTTTGATCCCTGGACCAGGAAGATCCTCTAGAGAAGGAAATGGCAACCTACTCCGGTATCTTGCCTGGGAAATCCTGTGGGCAGAGGAGCCAGGTGGGCTACAGTCCAAGGGGTCACAAAAGTGTTGGATAATAACGAAGTTATGCTATAGCTACGTTCTTTAAAATTATGTATGCCACTATGCTGCCGGTTATCTCACTGATGACACTAGATTGTGCAGTAAGATGTTTGTGTTGTCACCTGGACAACCATACATGATGCAGTGCTGTGTGCAAAGTCTGTTTAGCAAGCACACGTGATGCTATATTATCTCTTTGAGAACTATATCTCTTTGATAATTCCACATGATGAATGTCTGTGTGCATGTACTCAAAAGCTCAGTGTGATGCTTTACCTTGTTTTATCATTTCCTTCACAATCATGTGGAGTGCCGCCCTATTTCGCATCATCTCCTAGACAACTGTGTGTGATGATTCAGTTTGCTTCATATCCATGGAGGCCATGTATGGTGCTGCAACATACCTGTGTCATCTATTGATAACCACATATGTTGCTACGCTGTATATGTGTTATCTCCCGACAGGCCACAGATGACTATGTCTCCACTATCTGCTTGATGGCTTGTGTGATGCTACCCTATGTCTTTTCATCATCTTGAGAAGCACACATCATGCTATACTAAAGCTGTGTTAGCTCTATGGTTGCTACACACACAATGCACACCGTGTCTGCATCCACATTCTGACTGCCATGTATGACCCCACATTACACTTGAATCGTCTTATTGATGGTCATGGATCATGCTACGCTATGTCTGTCTCATCTCTTGATTCTAAACTGTATCCTTGTGATCTTCTTGTCAGTAACCTATGACACTATGCTGTGTCTCGGTCATCTCCCTGACGGACATGTGCGATGCTACACTCTATCTGCATCATCCTTCTGATCACATTTGACCCTAAACTATGTCTGTGCCATGTCCCTCATGATGCCATCATGCTTGATGCCCTCCTATGTCTACATCCTCTCTGTGATAACCACAGGTGACTCTGAATCTGTCACCTGCTGTGAGTGCATGTCCTGCTACTCTATGACTGTGTCATTGCCCTGACAATGTGAGCAAGCTTTCACTCTAAGTCACCTCTGATAGTCATGTATAATGCTACTGCTGCTGCTGCTGCTAAGTCGCTTCAGTCGTGTCCGACTCTGTGCAACCCCACAGACGGCAGCCCACCAGGCCCCACCGTCCCTGGGATTCTCTAGGTAAGAATACTGGAGTGGGTTGCCATTTCCTCCTCCAATGCATGAAAGTGAAAAATGAAACTGAAGTCGCCCAGTTGTGTCCAACTCTTAGTGACCCCATGGACTGAAGCCTACCAGGCTCCCCCGCCCCTGGGATTTTCCAGGCAAGAGTACTGGAGTGGGGTGCCATTGCCTTCTCTGGTATGATGCTACACATATGTTTAATTCCCTTACTGAACATATGTGACTACATCATGCTTGTATAAATCCTTAATAGCTTTTTAAGAAATTCTGGCAAAAATCAAATGCTGTTTCTAGGCTGTTTCTGTTCACCTCTTTGCCTATATTTGCTCCTTGTGACTAGCATACTTTTAAGTAGCTACTTTGTGTTATAATCAGTTGTAGAATTTTGCCTGTGATTCCTTTTTATTACAGTCTTTATTACTGTCTCACTCTTCAAAATTATATTTGCAAACTGTTCTCTTACTCATTAGGACTTTTCAAAGGTGATCCTTTGATCATACACACATGTTTTTTTTTGCATCCTGAAATACAAACACCCTGAATCTGGAGAATTTTATTTTTTAAACTAACTACTTATTTTCTCATCTTCTCACAGATCTTGGCTTTTAAAAATCATCCCTTAAAAATAATGAATCTGCCCTTTTCATTTTAAATATCATTCTCATTTATACAAAAGAATCTGTTTATTAAATATACATGGAGTGTCTACTTTGTGCCAGGAATTCTTTAGGAACACAGGATATATCGATGGAAAAAAGAGATGGGCATCTCTTCCCTCCTAGAGCTATGTTTCAAAGGGGGAGACCACAAACAATATCATACACGTGTCTTATATAGAATATTAGATTATATAGAATGTCAGGAGTTGTCAGTGGTATAGGGGAAGAAACAAGCAGGGACAAGTGATCAGGACACTGAGGGATGGACGTGAATAAAATATAAGCTCAATTCTTTTAGTTTTGTCCTTTCTATCATCTGCTGTTTTCTCTAGCAGTGATTCTGTTCTTTCCTTTCTTCAATAGCACATTACTTTCAAAAAACATCTTTCTCTTTTGGTTTGTGTTGTAAACCTCTTTTCATTCTGTCCCTCCTAAGAAGCCTTGATGTTTAGAGCCATTTTTTATTTACCTTTGGTCTTTGCTCCTCATTCGCATCTTAAAATTTGATCTCATTCAAAAGAGTTAGTTGCCTGTGCGGCTACAAGCTGTTTCTTTATATTTATTGCCTCTTTCACCTTCACTGGAGTTACTCTCAAGGCTGAATTTCTTTGATGTCTTATTCATAGTTGTATCTTATAAAAAATTGCAATTTCAGGCTATATTATTTTTGTGTTTTCTGAAACTTAAAAATACTTTTGCAAAATTTGATGTATTAGTCTATACTGCATATTTTTGTCTTATTCACAAACTCTTAAAACAAGTAGATCGCTTTCCTTTAAAGCTTTTGAAGTATCCAATGAAGTAGCACTATTATATTTTCATCATATTAATTCTACTATAGCAATTTTTGTCTACTTCCTCTTGAAGTTGTCAGAGAGGAAAGTTAAAAATTAAGATATTTTGCTTCTCTCTAAATGGAAATTAAGTAACCAAAATTCCCTGTTTTTGCAAATTTTACCTTGATTTTATACTTTGTGTTGAGACAGCATCCTTCACCTGGCCAGATAAATTTTAATTTTTTTATGGCAACAATTTTATTACTTCTGTTTTTTCTCCTTCTATGCTTATGTAATGACTCTATTCCTTAATTCTAAGGAAATGTTATATCTATCCATCCATTCATCCATTTGTCTACCTATCCTTCATCCATCTACCCATCCATCCATCCATCCATCCATCTACACATCCATCCATCCATCCATCAATCCATCCATCCTACATCTATTTATTGAGTGTTTAATACGAGTTTGGCATTTCTAGGCACTGGATATACAGCAGGGAACAAATCATTCTATTTGCCTTTTCTATTGAAAAGGTTTTCCTAGCACCTATTCTTCATTCTTTGTAAGTAGTGGCTGCTGACCCCTCTCAGAAGGCCTCTTGTGTCTTCTGTAACCTTAGACTCATATTTGGTGTCTGATATAAGTCTTGCTGTTTATTTCTGTAGGTAATCAGAATCATCAAAACTTGTTGTGAGTCCCCATTTCTTCTCCTTAAAATTTGATTCTTTTTGATTTCCTGTCTCTGCACCTCCATCTATCTTGGAACCTAGTGTCTCTTCTAATAAGCTGGGGCTAGAGAGATGCTTCTTTCCCCTGTTCTTCTCCTGTAGTGGGATCAGCTTGCATTTATAGTATTAAGTGTCTGGCTCTCACCACAGGCAAGAAGACAAACTTAGCACAGAGCTTACATGTCAGAGGGATAGATATTTGGAAAATTCAAGTCATGTGGTCCAAAGTCCTGCATTTCTGATGAATTTATATATATCTCCACTCCTTTCAAAAAGGAACAGCAAGAATTTTCAGTGCGGCCACAAGAGAATGTGTTACCAAATTGGAAGGCCATGAAGGAGAAATTTCAAAGGTGAGTTGCTTTTCTCGTTTGGAGCAATTTATTTATTTTCAAAAATAAGCATCAAGCTTAATACAAATCGGTCTATTGTTACTGATAGTATCAAGGTTTTGCCCAGTTATCTCATTCTTTGTAGAAATCAGTTACCTGAAGAGTAAGTTTTCAAATGTGTCCTCAAACTCAGTGTAATAAAATGATTTCTAAAACCTTTTACAAAGTATAAAACAGCATTCTCCTCAGCCATGAAAAAAGTTTCAGTTAACAAAGGATACTCATTAAAGCTATTCAGAAGCTAGTGAAGTGCTTTTCCTGGTTCTAGTAAACACACCCCTTTTATATTATGCAAAAGAACAGGCTGCACAGCAAATTTCAAGTGTCCTATAGAACACATGCCATTGAGGAAGTATTTCCTAAAAGTATTTACCACTTAAAAATGTTAAAAATGAAAAAAAAAAAAAGTTAAAAATGACCTATCTTGAAACTTGAAAGCTGTAGTTTAGGATTTCATATGAACTCCTCCCAAAAGCTTATCCATGCAGTATGGCCATCCAGTCAGTGATCTGAGGTTTAGAGATGTCCTCAGAAAATTGTAGAGAAGGCTGGGACCGGTGACTCTCACCCCCAGCTCAGCCCAATTCCTTGGTCTCGTGCCTAAGATGAGATTTTTCATTCTTTTTAATCAGCTCAGTGGATTCAGGTCTCTGCAGGCTCCCCTGCTATTGGTGGCCCTTGCCCTCCTGCCCATCAGGGTTGGTCTCTTAGACATTGCAGAGCACATCCTCTGCATTAGGCTGGGAGGCCCGGGAGATTGGTAGTACGAGGGCTGAGGGATGTGGCCATGGGAAACAGGCCACAAAGAGAGACTGAGCTATGTTTCCGAGTGTCTGGCGTGGCACACTCAACAAACGCACATGTTTTTGTGTGTGTATGAGTAGAAAGAGTTCTCAGACTCTACATTATTGCATTTTATGCTTGTTAACTGATATATTATCTATTGAATTGCCATCCAGTAATGGCATTTCTATGGGGTGCCAAGCTAAAGCATTCTTTCATTCATTTTGAGAGCTCCCACTATGCTAGGTAGCATGCTGGGCCCTGGTGACACTGTGATGAAAAAAGCCATAACCTGGGGGCTTGCCCTCATCAAACCAATAGTCACAGAGGAAGTGACCCACATCACCATCTTCTGATGATTTAGGAAAGGTTATAAACACGACCTCCAGAGGAGCTGAGGACTGGCAGTTTTCTCTGCTGCTCACATACCATGTGACAATGCCTGGCCCGTTGGGGCTCTCAAGCCCACATAGATGGAAACTGCTGCACTTTAAGTAGCAACACAGAAAGTCCTCTCCTGTGGACCCTGACATTCTGTGCCACAGATTGAAGGACCATCTCTACACTCGTGATGACAGAAAGTTAGTCTGTAGAGGTGACACCGAGGTTTGGGCGTGAAGATGCCTGACTTGTGTTCTCATCCACACTGGGGCTCTGCCTCTTGGTTTGAGTGGAGAGGTTGGTGTCACCAGCCTTTGCTCCTGAAATGAAAAGAAGCTGGGTGGGGAACACTCCAAGTATAAGGGAGCTGTGGTCTTTATCCTTAGACTTGTGTGTGAGGGGTAGGCAATCAGACACCATTGTCTAGATTTTAATTTTCATGTATTAGTCTCTGCAGTCTTTTTCCCACCCTGAAAGAACTGTTCTAGGTAAGAATAAGTACCAGGCTGGGAAGGTGAACAGGTAACTTAGTGATGTCTGCTTTTTATTGAAGAAAAATATACTGGGAATCAAATTACACCAACCTGTGATTGCTTCCCCTCAACCCCTTGCTTGCCTGTAGATTTCTTTCAACCCCCAAGGCAACCGCCTTCTCACTGGCAGCTCTGACAAAACAGCTAGAATCTGGGATGCTCAGACTGGTCAGTGCCTCCAGGTTCTTGAGGGACACACGGATGAGATCTTCTCCTGTGCTTTCAACTATAAAGGCGACATAATCATTACAGGTAGGGGAGAAATAGACCTCATCAACTCAGCTTTCCTTTCAATTGGCTGTTAGAGTTTCTGAGCTGAATACCAAAAGGAGCCCACTCCTATTCCCACCCTTCTTCCAGGGTCCCTAGCTCACCTGGGGCCATTATTTAGGTTTAGCTGCTTTGCAGGACCACAGGAATAGGCTCTGCCTGTGACTATAAGGCTTTGTGAATCCTGAATTTCAATTGCCCCAGACAGGGTAAGAATTTAGTAACCTGCCTTACTGTTGACTACATATCCCCAGGCATCATCCATCCAGTGGTTAATATTCAGTTGATGGCAGTAAGTCTTAGTAACTAAAACAAGTCAGGACCTGAGTTCTCCAGAGTGGGATTTACAGCCCATTAGAGATTTATTCTTTGGGCAAAACTGTTTTCTCCTTGGATGTCCCCTTGTAACCCATTAATATGTGGGGCAAAGAGCACATATTGAACATTTTTCCAACCATGAACAATTTATTGTGAGTGAATTATATCAGCAATGTTTCATAAGAACTGGATTAAGAGTAGGTTAGTTGAGATTGTAGAAAAGGGAGAACATGCCAAGAATATGGCGTAACGTGAGTAGGTGCCTCTGGAGGAAACCCTGGCAAGGAGCAGGGTGCTAATGATAGTGTGGGGTGGGGATACCCACAGGGGAATGAATCTGATTAACTCTCAATGATTCTCATTGTGTTGAGAAAATTTTTAAATTGCTTAACTGGTCTAAGGAGTTTAATGTCTCATATGCAAACTTGGCTGCATACGTTGGCTGATTTTCTTTATTTTAATCAGACAACTTCAAAGGTGCTGAGAATAATCTCTGCCTTTGCCCTAAAATTCCAGTCCTTTCTACTAAATTATGGATGATTTCTAAAATTACAGATTACTTTCTTCGGGCCTATGGTTCGTAAGTGTTACTATAATGTTGGTATTCCTAAGACAATACCATAGTAAATAGCATCAAATCCTTTCTCCTGATGATGGAGGATGTGAGTGGTTGTGGCAGAGGACACTGAAGTTGGGGCTGCTTTGTCAGAGGACCAACCTTTCCTAGTCTACCCTGTTTGTGTTAAGCCGGGCCAGCCCTGCAATACCTCTTTCCTCATCCACAGGAGGCCCTGGATTTAGGGAAGGAATATTAGTAGTTTGTGCCTTGTTTTAATGCTGGCCTTCAAAAGCCTGAGCTCTTTTAAGATATTATTAGTTTATTTAGTATTTCCCAAAGCAAACTCCCAGAGATAGTGAAGGAAAAGGAAGCCTGGCATGCTATAGTCAATGGAGTTGCAAAGAGTCAGATATGACTTAGTGACTGAACAATACCAAAAATAAATAAATAAAAGCACCAATATGCTAAATATTGGTCCGCTCGATGACAGCGTTTATGAGAATGGGAAGTGACATGTCTTCCTTGCCATCAGCAGAGCGCTTTGTTTGAATATGAATCTGCCCTGTTCTCCTGGTGGACCCTGGTGTGGTTAACTGCATGCATTTTCAGTGGACTGCCTGAGGGTTTAGAATCACAAAATGGAAGCAAACTGTCCAAAGTGGTCAGGACACTTTCAAAAAGATGAGATACCTTTGGGTACAATGTACAGTCTGCACAGGCTTTTACAGCCCCCACACTGCTAGTATTGATGATACATGCCTGGCACCTGAGGTGGAAAAAATCAGCAGAGCCCAGCAGTGCTTCATACTGGGGCTGCCATTCCCAGGGCCCAAATGTGGATGGGGTCCCTCGGGAGGAGTGTATCAAGGCTGCTTTGGAAGAGTGTCTATCGCTGTCATGGGGAGCGCAGGAGCTTCACATTTTGACTGACGAGAAAAATCCACTGTGATTTTGAAACAGTCCAAAATGGAATGTGCTGCTTCTTCATAAACTGATCACTCAAACCTGGAGATGTTCAAAGTCATCATATTTGCCACTTGGTGGCGATGCGTGAAGCAGGACGGGGATAAGCAGAGGGGTGGGTGATGTGGTTGCATTCTCAGGTCCTCTGTAATCCTAAAATGCCATGAATCTTACATAGGGGAGTAGACTGTGAATTTGCCCAATTTATGACCAATGGGCAAGAGAAACAAACAGATCCCCTCTCCCCAAACACCTGAATTGCTAACGGGCTCTGCAGCTGGACACCCGGGAGCTAGCACATTGAGCACATTGATCATCCACAATGACACAGAAAATGTCAACCTGTAAACACAGAGAGAGTTAAACGAGTAAAACAAAGAAAAATAACTTTGTGAAATTTGCTTTATTAGGCAGCAAGGATAATACCTGTAGGATATGGCGGTGATTGAAGAGAATCAGTCAGCAAAGAAACTTGCCAACCATGGTGATCAAAGCTGGAGTGTCACACACAGCCAGCAAGCTATTTTGATATTTCAAATGTTTTCTCTTTGTCCACAAATCAACCATGTGTATACTGTCCTTAGTTTCACAGATATGACCATTAAAGTTGATGAAGTTATATCATTCCTTGATGTCTGATGGAGATGATAGGAGTGAGCATACTGCTTGGCAAATTGGTTATTTTTATTTTCTTTTATTTCTTGATAGCATCACCATACTGATAAATGAAACCAGAATGGTTTAACAATGTGTCTCCTACATTCTACTTTGCAGCCTATTACAATTTCTGTTGAATAAAGTTTCTGGAGAAAATTTCTGTGAATTTGCATGTCTGTATGATGTATGCTTTCTTTCTTATGATGAGAACTTCAATGATGTACTCTTTCAGCAGCTTTCAATATGCATTACAGATTTATTAACTATAGGAACCAAGATGTACATGACACCCCCATGACTTACTTATTTTATAACTGGAATTTTGTACCTTTTAATCCCCTTCATCCATTTTTGCCTCAGTTCTCTGTATAAGTTCAGTGTTTTTTTTTGTTTTGTTTTAAATTCCACATATAAGTAAGATCACATGACATTTATCTGTCAGACTTATTTCATTTTAGTCTTATGCCCTCAAGGTTCATCTGTGTTGTGGCAAATGACAAGATTTTTCTTTTTTATGGCTGTATAGTGTTCCATATACAGCCATAAACACACACATATACAGTGTGTGTGTGTGTGTGTGTGTGTGTGCGTGTGTGTGCATGCGCGTGCACGTGCATTTTCTTTATCCATTTTTCCATCTTGACTATTGTAAATAATGTTGCAGTGAACATGGGGTGGATATAGCTTTTTCAGTTAGGGTTTTTGTTTTCATCAAACATATAATCAGAAGTGGATTGCTGGATTATATTATATTTTTAATTTTTGTGAGAACCCTCCATGCTACTTTCCTTGTTGGCTATACCAATTTACATTCCAACATTTTCTAGGAGGATATGTAAGTTTGGAATGTGATTAGAAGTTTTATTATTTATTTAGCTATTTTACTTTTTTCCAGCTCAAAAAGAAATAGGCAATAGGAATAGAAGCTTTATCTTCCTTCCCTCGTATTCAAGAATACACCTACTCCTCCTTCCTCCAGTGGAAAAAGTTGAGAAAGGACACTGAATAAAATATAGGGAAATATAGAAAAACTTATGGGGAAAATAAAATGGATCTCACTTTGTAGCAAATGTATTCTGATTTCATAGTAGACTGGAGTGTAAAAAATGCAGACATATTTTTCTCTGAGGAAAAGCTAAACAATATAAATTCAGACTATTGAACTTAAAAATCTGGTTGTTAAACAATTGAGGTACCAGAGAAATCATCAAACACCAAGCTGATTGATGCTGAAACACTAGACAATGTTTTTAAAAAGGCTTTTCTATGTAAAAGTGCCACAATGCATTTTAGGAATTAATGTTCAACGATAAAGCACAAGATTTATCTTTACAACTGTTATCTGTTACAATGCAGATAGCAGTCCTGATTTTACACTGAGAAAGGTATATCACAGTGAAGTTAAATAATTTACTAAAGACATCAAATATTGGTTAGTGAAGTGGGATTTAGAGCCCAGGAATTACACTCCATTATATTATGTTCTCTGACGCTCCCTGGTGGTCAGGAAAGCCTTCCTTGGCCTTCCCTGATGGTTCAGATGGTAAAGGATCTGCCTGCAATGCAGGAGATGCAGGTTTGATCCCTGGGTCAGGAAGATCCCATGAAGGGAATCACAGTGCACTCCAGTATTCTTGCCTGGAGAATTCCATGGATAGAGGAGCTTGGCAGGCTACAGACCATGATTCTTTGTGACCATGGGGTCACAAAGAATCAGACAGGACTGAGTGATTAACACTTTCACTTTCATATATTACGTTCTTAAGTGAAAAAGTCTTAACTATGACCCAACGGTATCAGATGTACCAGTAGGAAGGTTTGGGGTGAGAATTACCTCTCAGATCATCTGTGGATGCCTCAAGAAGAAAAAAATAAAACTTTAGTGCTGGAAAGGAGTAAGTAAGTTTAGAGGTGGAACAGCCAATGAGAGCTTGAATTAGAGAAAACCAGGCCAAAATTTGGGCTTCCCTTGTGGCTCAGCTGGTAAAAAATCCACCTGCAATGCGGGAGACCTGGTTTGGATTCCTGGGTTGGGAAGATCCCCTGGGGTGGTAAAGGCTACCCACTCGAGTATTCTGGCCTGGAGAATTCCATGGACTGTATAGTCTATGGGGTTGCAAAGAGTTGGACATAACTCAGTGACTTTTGCTTTCAGGCCAAAATTTAGCTGCTGCTTTGAAAATTCTAAAGAATCAGTGGACCTTGATTTTTCCTTCTAACCCTTTGATAGCTTTGGGAAGGGTGGTGATAAACAGAATATTTTCTGCCATATCAGTAAACAAAGGATATCATAGTCATCAGCAATTGCAGCCATAGCCAATTGTAAGCTGGGGGGCCTAAGGGCACTCAGCAAGGAGAAGAATAGCTGCTATTTACTAGTCATCATACTGCAGCCACTCTCCAAGGTGAACCCTGAAGAAACTCTGAATGTGAGAACACAGGATACTGGCCCCAGATACCTGAGATGCATATCAAAAGAATGATTTCAGTGAGTTCAGACTCTTGCATCTCCCCATAAGTAGAAAAGTGATAAATTCCTTGAGGTTTTTAGTTTTCTTTAATTAACAGTAATCTTTTGTTTCTACTACCTGCTTTTTGTTGGAAAACTCATATATCCTAGCTTTCAGCTTGCCTCCTTGCAGCAGTTCTCACAGTTATTTGAGATGCTGCCTCCTGGCCTTGAAGTCCTAAAAATTCCCACCAAATAAGACATAATGCTCAACTTGTATACATATTTTCATATGAATACCTACTTTCAGTCCACAGTGAGAATACGATTTTGCTAAATCATTTAAAAGACTCAGACAATGTGCTGACCCAGGTTCATGTGCCTGACACACGGTGAGGCCAAACAATCTGAAATGTCAGAGTTTGGAGCAGACAAAGTTTTCTTGCAGGGACATGCGAGGAGGTGGGTGACTCATGCCCTAAAAAGCCCCAAGCTACTTGAAGGGTTTTGGCAAAACATTTTAAAAAGCCAGGTGAAGGAGGGGAGGCACAGGGTATGTGATCATCTCGTGCACCATTCTCTGATTAGCTGATGATGTGGAAAAGGGTGGTGTCACAGACGTTAACTTTATCAGTCCTTAGGCTCCAGGAGGCTATGTGCTCACAGTCATCAAGCAGTTATATCTTCCATTTGGGGGGTGTTTTCACATCTGCAAAACAACTCAGGAAATATACCTCAGATACTATTACCTATTCAATAGGTACTTTAGAGAGGAGCTAAAGCAGAGGATGAAATTAAAAGACATTTGCCCCTTGGAAGAAAAGCTCTGACAAACCTAGGCAGCATATTGAAAAGCAGAGTTATCATTTTGCCAACAGCATTTAATTTAGTTAAAGCTATGGTTTTTCCAGTAGTCATGTATGAATGTGAGAGTTGGACTGTAAAGAAGGTTGAGCATCCAAGAAATGATGCTTTCAAACAGTGGTGCTGGAGAAGACTCTTGAGAGTTCCTTGGACAGCAGGAGGTTGAACCACTCAATACTAAAGGAAATCAATCCTGAAAATTCACTGGAAGGACTGATACTGAATCCCTAGTATTTTGACCACCTTGATATAAAGAGCCAATTCTTTGGAAAAGACCCTGATGCTGGGAAAAATTGAGGGCAGGAGGAGAAGGTGGTGACAGAGGGAGAGATGTTTGGATGGCATCACCAA
This sequence comes from Bos indicus, assembly GCF_029378745.1. Taxonomy (NCBI): domain Eukaryota; kingdom Metazoa; phylum Chordata; class Mammalia; order Artiodactyla; family Bovidae; genus Bos; species Bos indicus. Next base: position 115,997,748 of record NC_091761.1, read on the forward strand.
CTCAATGGACATGAGTTTGAGCAAACTCTGGGAGATAGTGAAGGACAAGGAAGCCTGGCATGCTGCAGTCCATGGGATCGCAAAGAGTTGGACACAACTGAGCAAGTGAATAACAATAAAGTAGAGGACATGGGAGAAGACCTGTCTCAGGAAGGTTCCATAGGGTCCTGCTGCTGTGCAGATGTATGGTCATGGAGATTATTCTACGTCTTACAGACCAAAGTGAAACTCTTGGCCATAAAATGACTTAACCTCCTAAGTTTTATGTTTTGAGGAATTGTTTCTTTATAGAATGCTTGTGATGGCTTTCAGATATCCCATTCTACTTTAAAAAGTGGTTATTAAGATCATAGGGAAAGCAATAATAGACTGCTGGGTGTTGGTCTCAGCCCACTGATCATGATGCTATTGGCTAGCAATGCCTGAAATGCTCACCTGAGCTCCTACTCCTTGTGGTGAGTCCTCATAGACATTTATCCACCTGAAAACAGTGTGGCTGGATTGGCCCTTTGGTTCTTTATATGGTTCTAATAGGGAAGAACAAATCGAACTCCATATTAGATGTTTCTTTTAGTTTAACCTTTGCTCTCTGTTCCTTTTATTTATTTTTTTTTTTGAGATCCAGCCAGTCCATTCTGAAGGAGATCAGCCCTGGGATTTCTTTGGAAGGAATGATGCTAAAGCTGAAATTCCAGTACTTTGGCCACCTCATGTGAAGAGTTGACTCATTGGAAAAGACTCTGATGCTGGGAGGGACTGGGGGCAGGAGGAAAAGGGGATGACAGAGGATGAGATGGCTGGGTGGCATCACTGACTTGGTGGACGTGAGTCTGAGTGAACTCCGGGAGTTGGTGATGGACAGGGAGGCCTGGCGTGCTGCGATTCATGGGGTCACAAAGAGTCAGACACGACGGAGTGACTGAAGTGAATTACTAAAAGGACAATGTCTATAGTTAGAAGCAAATATAATGGCACATATCAAGGAACCTTCCCCTTCTGCCTGAATGCTAAACTGATATACCTTTGTTCAGCTCACAGAGAAACATTCTGACCCTGTTCACCTGTGAATGGCTTCAGGAAAGAAGAAGGGGAACACATCCCCTCCCAGAGTCTGGTCAAATCAGGAAATATTTGCAAAATTTTGGGGCCTTTCTCTTTACCTCCTGCCCTCCCCCACCCTCTCTTTCCTATAAAAGAAACTAGCATCCAGACCCTGGTAAGACAGTTCTCTAGGACTGTAGTCTTCTGAAGCTCCCAACCTTCCAAATAAAATCTTTCTTCCTTGCCCCAACACCTCATCTCCCAATTTATTGGCCTGTCATGTGGCAAGCAGAATGAGCTTGGACTTGGTAACATGATTGTAAGAGGCACTTCAGCAACAACCATTAGGGAACTTTGAAAAAAACAAGGTTTTATTACACACAAGTCCTGGAGGGTACAAGTCACACCCAAGGTCACACAGGAGGCCAGGTGAAAGAAGAGGTTTCACAGGTTCACACTTTAGTGGTGAATTTAAAACATAGGAGTGGGAATTAGGGCTTGGGAAGAAAAGAATCAGGGTCACTCAAGTGAAGTTATCTGGGTCACCCAGGGCTTTCTAAAAGAGGAGCATCATAGATGAGGTCACCTGGCTCCTTATCTGATTGTCTAGCTAGTGTATGTGTCATCATAGAGCTGTAAATATGCTCATTTGAAATGGACGTCTTTGAAATGGATGCCTCAGTAGTCAAAAGCTTATTGTCAGCCACTTTCACTACATATCCCCACTTTATTTTCATCTGGAGTATTGTCAGGTACAGTGAAGTGTGTGTGGGGCCTGGAGTCAGATTCTCTACGTATATATTCTGATTCAGACTCTAATTTTTGGACGAGTTATAATACCTTACCACTATGTCTGAGGTTGCTCATCTGGAAACTGGTGGCAATAAAAGTTCCTGTTTTGAGGATTAGGAATACATGGCACATAACAAGCATGAGGGTAATGTTTTCTGTTATTATTTATGATCAATAACTTAGGAGACCTCTTCAAAACAAATTGCACTTCATATTTGAACACATTTTCCAGGGAAGAACACAGTGTTGTTTTCTCTGAAATAATAGTTGTAATATAACTCATTTAATTTGTTAAAAGCATCTTAGGGAGGATTATAAATCAAATTTTTGTCAATTTAAAATTTAAGTCTTTTATAACTTCCTTTTAAAGGTTTTCTTTCAGAGGAGCTGAGATGTGAGGAGATCATTAATGTAGATGATTATGGTCTAATCTATCCTCATGCATTTAGATTTCATATAGAATTTTATGAGAGTGAACTGTCCTCATAAAAATGAAGTATCTTTTCTAACAACTCATCTCTAAAACTGCAATAGCTCAAGACTTAGCATAATGTCTGATTTAAAGGCAAAATAAATGCTCTTTGAACTAAACAGTGCTTTTTATACACAGAAGTCTTCTATTGCCATTTTAAAAAGGCATCAGTAATCTTTTAAACTACAAAGTAATTTATTATGTTTTCCCATTGCTTCTGGTTCTCTTAAAATAATTTTGGGTTTTGAAATTTGAAGTTAAAAAATTGTGAATATAATGAAAGGCATACTCTTTTTCAAAAAATGATTCATAAGCTAACTCAAAATACCTACAATCGTTTTAGTTATCTTACCAAGATTATCTTAGGTTTTGTTTAATTTAGCTTCTCTGTTATCTCGGTTTGGGCTATAAGTAACGAAATACTTAATTGCCTTAACCAAGGTTAGTTAGTCCCTTAGTGAGCTATTCAGTGGCATGGTGACCAAAGGACACAGCCTTTGGGGGCTCCCCCTCTACCATCCTTGTTGGCTTCTGTCCTGTGTGTCTTTCCTAGCTGCCAGATGGGTTGATGCTATTTTCTTAGTTTATGTGTCTTGCCATCTCTTTTAATTTCATCAAATCCAGAGGAGAGTTTCTTACATCTCTTATTATTTCAACTTGCTGTTCTTAGCAGTTCTATTCATGCTGACAGTGAAATCCTCTCTTACTTCTCCACCTTTATTTCATCTACCCACTGAATCACCGGCACTTTCCTCCAAAAACAAACCCTAGGTCTCCAGTCTTATTACCATTTTAATCTGTAATCTATCATCTCATTACCCCTGCACCAGAAACTGAAAACCAGCGTCTACTTAATTACTTTAGCTTCCTTTAGTTCCATCAGATTATTCCTTTCTAAAATAAACAGAAAAAATCTCCAAATGTTTATAGGTTTTACAGTTTACAAGACTTTTGCATACATCAATTCATTTAATGAAGAGGAACAAAGTAGGAATGCTTAGAAACTGAATTTGGAGCTGATAACACATACTTTGGAGAGGGAAGAGGTGGTTTACTCCAAAATCAGTTGGCTGATAGTTGGTTAGACATGGACTCAAATCTTGAAAGGCTGTGTCTTACAAATAGAGAAAAGAAGTTATGAAATATTAATGTGAGGCTTATGTTTTTTGAGAGTGCATTTCATGTGCTGGTGATACACATATCTTTTTCTTTTTTGGTCTGGATTTCTTTCAAATTCCCTGAATAACTTTTATAAAATTAACTTTATAAAACATGGTGTTGTTTTTCCAAGTAATAAGAGTTTCAGTTTGGACCTTTATTATACATACAATTATTTAGTGACAGAGTCTCAATTCCTTGTGATCTGGTAGTTCTGAATTCACACTTCCCCTGGCAATTATATTGTAACAGATTAGAAATGCTTTTTTCCAGATGTTACAGACACTAAATGCAAATATTCATAACAGCTTTTGGAAATGTAAAGAGCAAAGGCTGAGATTCTGACTGTTCACACTTAGAGGCTGAAAGGTAGATATGGCAGTGACATAAGAGGTCCATTTAGCAATAGACAGCTTGTGTGAAGTGGTGAAATCAAGTAATTCATTCTCAATTAGAAGTTTCTGTACTCTGTAAGCAGTAACTACCATAGAGGTAGTCCCCACTTAGTATTCCTGTGGAATGTGAAAGTGTTATTTGTCGGTCGTGTTTGACGTTTTGCTACTCCATGGACTGACTATAGCCTGCAGGCTCCTCTGTCCACGGGATTCTCCAGGCAAGAATGCTGGAGTGGGTAGCCATTCCCTCCTCCACGGGATCTTCCCGACCCAGGGATGTAACCTTCGTCTCCTGCACTGCAGGTGGATTCTGAGCCACCCAAGGACACCTCTATTACTGTGGAGTTCATTTTAAAAATGCATGGTGTCAAAAATCACTCTTTCTGAAACAATGGAAAAAAAGACAAAACCATGAGTGTGTAAAGTTCAGTTCAGTTCAGTCGTTCAGTTGTGTCAGACTCTTTGCGACCCCATAGACTGCAGCACGTCAGGCCTCCCTGTCCATCACCAACTCCCGGAGTTTACTCAAACTCATGTCCATTGAGTTGGTGATGCCGTCCAACCATCTCATCCTCTGTCACCCCTTTCTCCTCTCGCCCTCAATCTTTCCCAGCATCAGGGTCTTTTCAAATGAGTCAGCTCTTCACATCAGGTGGCCAAATATTGGAGTTTCAGCTTCAACATCAGTCCTTCCAATGAGCATTCAGGACTGATTTCCTTTAGAATGGACTGCTTGGATCTCTTTGCAGTCCAAGGGACTCTCAAGAATCTTCTCCAACACCACAGTTCAAAAGCATCAATTCTTCGGCACTCAGCTTTCTTCATAGTCCAACTCTCACATCCATACATGACTACTGGAAAAGCCATAGTCTTGACTAGATGGACCTTTGTTGGCAAAGTAATGTTTCTGCTTTTTAGTATGCTGTCTAGGTTGGTCATAAATTTTCCTTTTGTGTTGACTGGTTTGGTTTCCTTGCTGTCCAAGGGACTCTCAAAAGTCTTCTCCAACACCACAGTTCTAATGGTTGTTACCTATTACAATAAATGTAATTTGTTATATCCAAGGTAGTAATTTTTGACTTATGAGTACAGTAAGCTTAGTGGCAGATTATGATCACCTTTTCTCCTTTCCTCATATTACAACACATTTCTCACTCTTATTATGGGTCCGGTCTATTCATATAGTAAAAAAGAATATAGATTTTGAAAAGTTTCCCCTCATCCTGAGGACAGTTGTACTCACCCTGGAGATTCCTGGGTCCCAGTGAGATTATAGTATGGTTTGTCCTCACTTGATTCATGGTATCATGACCTACTCTCTACTTGGCAAGCTTCAACTTTTGCGTTGTTATTATTCTCAACTTAAAAATCAATACTGAGATTCCTGAGAAAGGTAAACTCAAGTTACCATATGGCCCATACACCATTTTCACTTCTAAATAAATACCCCCAAAATTGAAAACTGGTACTTAAGGACATGTATGTGCATTTTCATTAAGGCACTATTCCCAATAGCTTAAATGTCCATCAGTGGTGCAGAGATAAACAAGTTGTGATATATATCTATATAGTGGAGTATTACTTAGCCACAAAAATGAATGAATATTGATAAGGTGAATCTTGAAAATATTATGCTCAGTGGAAGTAAGACCAAAAGCTCACCTCTTGTGTGATTTCCTTTATGTGAAATACCCAAAATAGGTAGATTCATAGAGATAGAATGTAGATTGTTGCTTGCCAAAGACTGGGGGTAGGGTGGGGCACAACTGTTTCATGGGTGTGGTGTTTTCTTTAGGGGTGATGAATATGTTTCAGAATTAGAGATGCTTATTGCACAAAACTCTGAATACACCAAGTAGTAATGAATTGCTCAGTTTTAAATGGTTCATGTTACATTTGTATATTTTGGAGATTAAGCCCTGTCTATTGCATCCAGTACTTTGGCCACCTCACGCGAAGAGTTGACTCATTGGAAAAGACTCTGATGCTGGGAGGGATTGGGGGCAGGAGGAGAAGGGGACAACAGAGGATGAGATGGCTGGATGGCATTACTGTCTCAATGGATGTGAGTCTAAGTGAACTCTGGGCATTGGTGATGGACAGAGAGGCCTGGCATGCTGAGATTCATGGGGTTGCAAAGAGTCGGACACGACTGAGCGACTGAACTGACTGACTGATTGCATCATTTGCAAATATTTTCTTCTATTCTGTAGATTGGCTTTTTTTTTTTTTTTTTAATGGTTCCTTTGCTGTGCAAAAGCTTCTAAGTTTGATTAGGTCCCTTTTGTTTGTTTTGTTTTTATTTCTTTTGCCTTGGGACACTGACCTAAGAAAACATAGGTACAATTTATGTCAGAGAATGTTTTGCCAATGCTCTCTTCTAGTTTTATGCTGTTTCTCTTTATTCCTCTTGAGTTTTGAGCTTCAGGTTCAGTTACCTGGAACTTAAATATGAGTTTATGACTCTCTGTGGTCATGCAAGATATGAGAACCCCAGAAAAGTTATCTAGAAGCTGTAAATACAGTGAGCACAAAGACTTTTTATTCTATTTTTTGGGAAATGCTGGATGAATCTTTTTGATCAAAAGTTGCCTTTGCTACTACTTTGTTGGGACTGTGAGGTCTAATCAAGTGATCACCACAAGTCGATGTCCTTGTACTTTACTGAGAAATGACAAGCCTGCTTTTCACTGATCTCACTAATGAAAAGTAGAAAATATTGTTTTAAAAGTACGTAAGCTTACTCACTTTTATTCTCTTATCTCAGCAGGTGGCAGTGTTTATCTTTTGGCAAATAAATTCTTTACTTACAGCTACCAATGAAGAGTCTAAAGAGTAAACTTTGTATTCTGGGTTCTTTAAAGCTCAAGCTACATGCAGCTATATAACAATGCTCAGATTGTGGTATGGCTTAAAGCATAGGACCATTTTGGCATATCTGGGGCAAATGACATATCTCATTAAACCTGATGCAGTATAGAGATGTTTTTCCATGTATTTATGAGAACACCACCCACTAAAGTGGATAAGAGATAGTTTTATTTGTTCTCTATAGATCCCTCTATTGGAAACCATGTTCTAATTATTTATTTTATAATGACATAATCTATCAAGTAAACAAACATTCAATTAGGATCAAGAAATACTTGATCAGTTTTTATGTTTTAATAAAATTGATTGTAATTTCATTGGGTCAAGAGCCCAAGAATTGTGGATATTTTGAATGTAATTATTTTAACATAATTGTAAATCGAAAGGGTCAATCTGGTTTGTGTTTGATTTTCAAAGGCAACAAAATTCTGAGACGAAAGGAACAGAGGCTATTTATTAATAAAGGAAGACCATCTGCTGTCACTTTCATTTCAGCAGGAGTTCCAAGTTTCAAAGCAGAGTCAGTTTCATAGAGTAGAAAGATGAAATACAGAGATAATCTCTGATTGACAGGTTCTTTATTAAGGCGGCAGCTTCAGGGTGACTTTCTAACTGGTTTTCAGGTATATCTGGCAGAATTTCATGGGCTACAATGGACAAGAAAGCAGTTTGAAGACATTTTTAAAGAAGGAAGGATTACTCAGTGTCATGGGTGGAGGATTTTCTGTAGAGGCCTTGGGTGCTTTGTGGCCATTAAACTGTCATGAAGGTTCTTATTTGATGGTAGAGGTGGGGCAGCTGCCATGACAGCCGGTTTCTCAAGAGTGACAGTATTTTGGTGATTAAAAATGTAGACTCTGCAATCAAAGAATATTAGAAGGGATAGGGTACCCACTCCAGTATTCTTGGGTTTCCCTTGTGGCTCAGCTGGTAAAGAATTTGCCTGCAATGCGGGAGACCTGGGTTCGATCCCTGGGTTAGGAAGATCCCCTGGAGAAGGGAAAGGCTACCCACTCCAGTATTCTGGCCTGGGGAATGCTATGGACTCTATAGTCCATGGGGTCACAAAAAGTTGGACATGACTGTGTGGTTTTCATTTTCACTGCAATCAAAATGTCTGTTTTAATATCCTGCTCAAATACTTCCTTGATTTGGGACCTTGAGATTTCAAACACTCCTTGACTCCATTTTCTCATCTATAAAACGGGACTGATAATAGTGTGTGGGGAGTTTGTGAGGATTAAATAAGTTAATAGATACATGAAGAACTTGGAAGGAAAGCTATGACAAGCCTAGACAGCATATTAAAAAGCAGAGACATCTCCTTGCCTACAAAGGTCCATACAGTCAAGGCTATGGTTTTTCCAGTTGTCATGTATGAATGTGAAACTTGGACTGTAAAGAAGGCTGAGTGTTGAAGAATTGATGCTTTCAAATTGTGGTGCTGGAGAAGACTCAAGAGTCCCTTGGACAAGGAGATAAAGCCAGTGAACCCTAAAGGAAATCAACCCTGAATATTCACTGGAAGGACTGATGCTGAGGCTAAAACTCCAATACTTTGGCCACCTGATGTGAAGAGCCACTCATTGGAAAAGATCCTGATGCTAGAAAAGATTGAAGGCAAAAGGAGAAGCAGGTGGCAGAGGATAAGATGGTTGGATAACATCATTGACTCAGTGGACATGAATCTGAGCAAACTCTGGAAGATACTGAAGGACAGCAAAGCTTGGTGTGCTGCAGTCCATGAGGTTGCAAAGAGTCAGACAGGACTTATCAACTGAACAACAACAGCAACAGAACTTGATACATCATAAATATTCAATTAATGAATAGCTAATATTATTTGCATACAAGGCTTCAGTGGCTTGGATTTAAAGGACTTAAGACCAGAGAAAGAATTCACATATTCAAGGCAGATTTTCTCATGAATTTATTATGATTTGGAATATCTCTGCAATAGATATTCAAAACCTCCCAGTCTATGTTCTCCTAGGAAACTGATAGGGAGTAAGATAAATGCAGCGAGTATCAGTGTCCATCTCTCATAAATTCTTATGGACTGAGGCATGAGAATAAAGTTTTGGTTCAGATTAATCCACATGTAGTGACCATGGCTCTTAATTAGCCCAGTGTTTCAGTATTTTCCTCCTTTTGCAAAGCTGCGACCTTCTAAGTAAAGCCTCATCCAGCCCTCACGGCCACGGGAATCACTACTGAAGAGGAGGAAAATGCCATTAAGTGAAATTTTAAAATTCTTCTTGAAGTTATCCTCTTGGTTTTTGAGAAAAGATGTTTTTATTAGAAAATTTATCAAATACTTCTTAAAAATATCTTAAAGGTGGCAATATTCCCCAAGGTGTTCTGATGTGCCTATTAAAATTCCAGTGATTCCTACATATTGGAGAAATTGACAAATGCCCCTAAATTTGAGTTTTAATTACTCACAGTGTCAATCAAAGACTGATGCTGAAACTCCAATACTTTGGCCACCTGATGCGAAGAGCTGACTCATTGGAAAAGACCCTGATGCTGGGAAAGATTGAGGGCAGAAGGAGAAGGGGATGACAGAGGATGAGATGGTTGGATGGCATCATCAACTCAATGGACATGAGTTTGACCAAGCTCTGGGAGATGAAGGACAGGGAAGCCTGGCTTGCTGTAGTCCATAGGGTCACAAAGAGTCAGACATGACTTAGCGACTGAACAACAGTGTCAATCAATCAAAGAAGCTAGCACCTCTTCAGTAAGGGTGATCACAGACACACTTTCCTTTGGCACCTCCAGGGCGTCGACCTGTAATATTTTGGGTGCAGGCTTACACCGCATGTGTAATGATCCCCTTGGAATCTCTTGTGGTGTGGTTCCTGCTTTAGTATTTTTCTTCATCTTATACACCTTATTATTTGCAAGTATTTCTAGGACACACTCTCATCCTTAATTATGGAAAGAGCAATCCAAGGGGGAATGCCTGAATTTCTGCTCCGTGTGCATGTGGTTTTCCCCTGTTTTCCCAGAGGAGTGTATATTCCTGGAGTGGAGGATGACACTGGGTTTTTTCCCCCCAGGCAAGAGGAGACTTGTTTTCTAGGTGTGCCTGAGGCTAAAGAACGTGAACAATTCTCTTCTAGAGTAGAAAATCTCCATTGTTAAGTAGAGTAGCAGCTACAGCTATTACCTCTTGGGTTATTACCAGGAATAAACAATTAGGTTGCATCATATAAAATTTTGACAGATTTCGATTTACAAAAATTTTCATGTGGTTCAACCTAATACATTGCTGTATACGTGCAGGTTGAGAGATTTTTTTGCTTCAGGTTTGTCCTCAAACAGATCCTTGATAGTGACCCACAACCATTATTGCATCCTTGTGTCCTCCCCCTGCAGAGATGATGGGGTTCAAACAAAGGCTGATGATACTTTGACCTACATAATCATGGTAGAGAAAACCCACTTAAGATGGCATATGGCAAACAGAATGGACTTGGGAATAAGACCGTGTTCAACTGATTATTCTATTCTTATGAGCAAGTAATTTTACCTTTCTGAGTCTGTTTGCTTATCTATAAAATGGAAAGACAATAATAGAATGAAATTAGACAATACACACGGAGAAAAACCAGCCCAAGGCTTGTGGTGTATTTGGTATGTAATGTATGTCCTTGACCTTCAATTTCTCCTTTGAGAATGGAGTCAGTGCTGACTCCTGTGTTGAAAAAGGGATCTTGCATGAACTGTCCTTGGAGAGAGCAAGGACAGCCTCTCTGCCTTTCTGAAGGTCTTTGCCCACATTTTCACGTAGAGATGTCCCGTGTAAATGTGCTTCTCTCAGCCACTCAGGTTTTGCTGACTCCCTTGGGAAAAACAGGTGGCCTATATTTAGAATAGCTTCAGCTGTTAAGCATTTGAGTGAATGCCTACAAGTGTTAATCAAAAAGTGTTTTAAGCATTGGTTCTATGTAAAGATATTGTTTCAGACAATGTTCTAAATATCTGGAGGATCTGTTTAGATTGGTTTGAAGGAGGAGGATAAAAATAGAAGTATATGAATATATATCTGAAAGCAAGTCTTTTTAGAGGGAATTCCGTTGTTGCAAAATATACATTATAAAATATAGAAATAATTTCAATAAATAAGTCATATTAGGTTTCACCTTCAATATTTAACAGTCCAATGAGGTAAGGAATGTCATGTCAGACATTCATAGAGTTCACTGCATAAAGAAGAAGTACTGATTTCTTATTCTTATATTCCAAGGCATCTATGAGTTGGCTCTAACCTACATTTCTGGCCTAATCTTCCCTGCTACCCTACATCTCAGGCTGAATTGTTTTCTCTCAAAATTTGTATTTTGAAGTCCTAATCCACTTCAGAATGTGATTAGAATGAAATTGTACTTGGAGATAAAATCTCTATAGAGGTGATGAAATAAAGGTCTTTAGGATTGTCCCTCATCCAGTCTGGTGTCCAAAGAGCAAATTTGGATATACAAAGAGACACCAGGGTTGTGGTGCAAAAAGTAAAGCCCACACGAGGACACAGCAGGAAGATTTTTGTCTGTAGAGCTGATCTTGGACTTCCAGCCTCCAGAACTGTGAGAAACAATTTTCTGTTGTTGAAAGTATCCAGTCAACGGTGTTTTCTTATGGCAGCCTGAGCAGATGATAAACCAGATTAACTAGACTACTCACCAGATCTCATATACCAGACTTTCCTTTCTCTGTGATTTCTCTATTACCTACTCTCTTAACCCATTTGGTCTGTTATAAAAGAATACTATAGAGTCAGTGGCTTGTAAACAACAGAATTTTCTGGTTCACAGATGGCCGTTTTTCTTACTGTGTCCTCACAGGGCAAAAGGGCCAAGGGAGCCCTTTGGGGTTGCTTTTGTAAGGGCACTAATGTCTTGATGAGGGTTCTACCCTCATGATCTAATTACCTTTTAAAGGACTTACCACCTAGTGTCACATCAGGGGTTAATTTTCAAAACATGAATTTTGGGGGAACACAAACATTCAGTCTACAGCATTTACCATAAAATGCTGTGAGTAAATGGGTAAGTAATTTACCATAATGGAGAAGGCAATGGCACCCCACTCCAGTACTCTTGCCTGGAAAATCCCATGGACGGAGGAGCCTGGTAGGCTGCAGTCCATGGGGTCGCAAAAAGTCAGACATGACTGAGTGACTTCCCTTTCACTTTTCACTTTCATGCATTGGAGAAGGAAATGGCAACCCACTCCAGTGTTCTTGCCTGGAGAACCCCAGTGACGGGGGAGCCTGGTGGGCTGCTGTCTATGGGGGTCACACAGAGTCAGACACAACTGAAGTGACTTAGCAGCAGCAGCAGCAGCAATTTACTATAAATAGGTAAGTAAGTTACCCATTTACTTATCCTAAGATTCCTCTTCTTATATCTCTAGCTAGGAATTCCCCCCTCCAATGCTTCGTATATTCCTCAGATACATTTTTTCTCTTGAATTCTCCTCTCCTACCCACCCTTACTCCTCCAAGGTGGAAAAGATCTTCCTCTCAATTCCGTTCATGCATGTCTATTTTATAATTTTAAATCATATTATTCTGGAAAATAAAGACCAGAATTTCCAGAACTTGCTGGAGTTGAAAAAGATCAAGAGACCATGGGACCATTGAGGTAATTTTGGCTTTTTATTAGGATGAAAGAGGCTTATGCCTGATTTTAGACTGAGGAAATGATTCCAGTAAAGAAATAAAGGTTGAAAAATTAAAAGAAAAAAATTTGTATTTTTTGGAACCGTTATTATTTTTTTAATTTACTTTTTGGTTGCACCGCGTCTTCATTGCTGCATGCCGGCTTTCTCTAATTATGGCAAATGGAGGCTACGCTTCATTGAGATGTGTGCATTCTCACTGCAATGGGTTCTCTTGTTGTGGAGCACAGGCTCTACGCACACGGGCTCAGGAGTTGTGGCTCTTGGGTTCTAGAGCACAGGCTCAGTAGCACACGGGCACATGGGCTTAGTTGTTCTGTGGCATGTGGAATCTTTCTGGCCAGGGATTGAACCTGTGTCCCCTCCATTGGCAGGCGGATTCTTATCCACTGCACCACTAGGGAAGTCTTGGAACCACTTATAAAAGATGACAGAGGAGATGGTCAAAGAACAGAGGGAAGAGCTGACAATGAAAGGAGGGCCAGCTCATGTTCTGAGACTGGAAGAGGGATATGAGAAAGAGAATTGTCTTGCTTCTTTCATGGTTTATTTCAAAACTGGTCAACCACTTGTAAAAGAATGAAACTAGAACACTTTCTAACACCATACACAAAAATAAACTCAAAATGGATTAAAGATCTAAACGTAAGACCAGAAACTATAAAACTCCTAGAGGAGAACATAGGCAAAACACTCTCTGACATACATCACAGCAGGATCCTCTATGACCCACCTCCCAGAATATTGGAAATAAAAGCAAAAATAAACAAATGAAACCTAATTAAACTTAAAAGCTTCTGCACAACAAAGGAAACTATAAGCAAGATGAAAAGACAGCCTTCAGAATGGGAGAAAATAATAGCAAATGAAGCAACAGACAAACAACTAATCTCAAAAATACACAAGCAACTCCTACAGCTCAATTCCAGAAAAATAAATGACCCAATCAAAAAATGGGCCAAAGAACTAAATAGACATTTCTGCAAAGAAGACATACAGATGGCTAACAAACACATGAAAAGATGCTCAACATCACTCATTATCAGAGAAATGCAAATCAAAACCACTATGAGGTACCATTTCATGCCAGTCAGAATGGCTGCGATCCAAAAGTCTACAAGCAATAAATGCTGGAGAGGGTGTGGAGAAAAGGGAACCCTCTTACACTGTTGGTGGGAATGCAAACTAGTATAGCCACTATGGAGAACAGTGTGGAGATTCCTTAAAAAACTGGAAATAGAACTGCCTTATGATCCAGCAATCCCACTGCTGGGCATACACTCTGAGGAAACCAGAAGGGAAAGAGACACGTGTACCCCAATGTTCATCGCAGCACTGTTTATAATAGCCAGGACATGGAAGCAACCTAGATGTCCATCATCAGATGAATGGATAAGAAAGCTGTGGTACATATACATAATGGAGTATTACTCAGCCATTAAAAAGAATACATTTGAATCAATTCTAATGAGGTGGATGAAACTGGAGCCTATTATACAGAGTGAAGTAAGCCAGAAGGAAAAACACCAATACAGTATACTAACGCATATATATGGAATTTAGAAAGATGGTAACAATAACCCTGTATACGAGACAGCAAAAGAGACACTGATGTATAGAACAGTCTTATGGACTCTGTGGGAGAGGGAGAGGGTGGGATGATTTGGGAGAATGGCATTGAAATATGTGTAATATCATATATGAAACGAGTCGCCAGTCCAGGTTCGATGCACGATACTGGATGCTTGGGGCTGGTGCACTGGGATGACCCAGAGGGATGGTATGGGGAGGGAGGAGGGAGGAGGGTTCAGGATGGGGAACACATGTATACCTGTGGCAGATTCATTTTGATATATGGCAAAACCAATACAATATTGTAAAGTTAAATAAAATAAAATTAAAAAAAAAATCCTTGAGTTTATAAGCTCTTGAGCCATAATTCCTTCACCCATTATGCTGGATCTGTGACATCAGTGGTTTTTATATTTCATTCAGCCTTAGTGTTTCTATGTCTACAATGGGTAAAATCATTACTGTCATTAAACGGTTAAATCGGTCACACACATAAAGTACTTAGCACAAAACCTAACCAAAGTGATCATCAATAAAAATAAATCTTATAACTGTTGTCAATGCCTAAGCACCAGGGACATGCCTGTAGTTGAACAAACTGGATTGATTGTTCCTTGGAGGAAGAAGACACTCTCGTGGGGAACCATGGATCAGTTCAGAAAAAGAATGCTAGAAAGGATTGATTATAAAATATGGGCTTGTATTAGGTTCTTTTGGAAAGTATTAAAGGACTTTTCTCTGGATTAGATGCTGTCAGGAAGTGAGTGTGATTCATCAGTGAAGTTGCTCAGTCATGTCTGTTTGTGATCCCATGGACTGTAACCTGCCAGGATCCTCTGTCCATGGGATTTTCCAGGCAAGAATACTGGATTGTGTTGCCATTTCCTTCTGCAGGGGATCTTCCCAGCCCAGGGATTGAACCCAGGTCTCCTGCACTGCAGGCAGACTCTTTACCATCTGAGCCAGCAGGGAAGCCCCATAAGTGTGATTGGGTATCTTCAAAACTTTTATGCAAGACTAAAGTTGTCATTGGTAAAGGAGTAGCTGCTGCTTATATTAACTAAAAGAGGGGGATGTTTGATTTACTACATTTTTGTGGCTTGAATAATGCTTATATTTTGTTTGTGTTCAGACAAAATGGAGTGGTGTTGTTTCGTCTTGATCCATCCTGTTAGGGAAGTTAAAGTAGTCCTGTTCAGGCTTCAGGAACAAGAAAGCAGAGGAGGCCTCTGATCTTCCTTCTGCCCGGCCTGGACACTACCCTGACCATGTGCCGGCTCCAAGTGCATCTATGGATACCACTAAGTCCAGGTGAACTGTAGATAAGATAGGGAGCGGGTCTTGGAGTTGTTGAGCCCTTGGAGGAGGTCTGGCCAACCAAGCCCAGTGTTTAGCAACATCCTAGGACTGGCAAGATAAACAGCACTGTTAAAAGATTAACCTAAAACCAGAGCTGCAGTTTTCTCACAAACTGCTGATGGTATCAGTTTGCAGCCTGGGATGGTAAGTGGGAACTCCCCAAAATGCAATTATGAAGTCTCACCCACAGAGCAGACGTGCTGCCTGGGACTGTTTCCCGATTGGGACACCAGATTGCTGTTACACGGGACTTCCCAGCGTTATTTGTAGTCTGGATACTAGCCAGCCCCAATTAGGTGATGTATCTGCTGTTCTATTTCTCTCTCTTTTTAATGATTATTCACTGAAAGTAAGAGAGATAATTCTCTATTAGATATTGCTTCTCTTTTCTTCTGCTAAGTCACCTCAGTCGTGTCTGACTCTGTGCGACCCCACAGACAGCAGCCACCAGGTTTCCCCATCCCTGAGATTCTCCAGGCAAGAATACTGGAGTGGGTTGCCATTTCAGTTAGATAATTCTCTATTAGATATTGGAATTGTTTATTTGTGTATGAGTGATTTGTTTTGGTAACGAATCCTTGGAACCTGAAACAAAAGTTAAAACTTTCAGCAAGGAGAGGGTGTGGAGAAAAGGGAACCCTCTTACACTGTTGGTGGGAATGCAAACTAGTACAGCCACTATGGAGAATGGTGCAGAGATTCCTTAAAAAACTGGAAATAGAACTGTCATACAACCCAGCGATTCCACTGCTGGGCATACACACCGAGGAAACCAGAATTGAAAGAGACACATGTACCCCAATGTTCATCGCAGCACTGTTTACAATAGCCAGGACATGGAAGCAACCTATATGTCCATTGGCAGACAAAGGATAAGAAAGCTGTGGTACATATATACAGTGGAATATTACTCAGCTATTAAAAAGAATGCATTTGAATCAGTTCTAATGAGGTGGATGAAACTGGAGTCTATTATACAGAGTGAAGTAAGTCAGGAAGAAAAACACCAATACAGTATATTAACGCATATATATGGAATTTAGAAAGATGGTAATGACCCTATATGCGAGACAGCAAAAGGGTCACAGATGTAAAGAACAGACTTTTGGACTCTGTGGGAGAAGGTGAGTGTGGGATGATTTGAGAGAATAACACTGAAACATGTATATTACCATATGTGAAATAGATCATCAGCTCAGGTTAGATGGATGAGGGAGGGTGCTCAGGGCCAGTGCTCTGGGATGACCCTGAGGGATGGGATGGGGAGGGAGAGTCAGGATGGGGAACACATGTACACTCATGGCTGATTCATGTCAGTGTATGGCAAAAACTACTACAATATTATAAAGTAATTAGCCTCCAATTAAAGTAAAAAAAAAAAAAAAAAAAAGAATCCGCCTGCCAATGCAGGAGATTCAGGTTCAATACCTGGGTTGGAAGATCCCCTGGAGAAGAAAACGACAACCCACTCTAGTATTCTCAGATAATCTTATGGACAGAAGAGTCTGGTGGGCTATAATCCATGAGGTCACAAGAGTCAGACATGACTTAGTGACTAAACAACAATTAAGGCTCCAGCATTTGAACTTATTGTAACATCATCAAGTAAGCAAATTACAGTTCCTTATTATGCTTCTTTCTCTCTTTCTTCTACCTTGTATTCATCAAAATATAGTCACATGTATAAGTTTAAAAAAAACTATATATATATAAAATGTATATAATTCCTGTTACAAAAAAAAAAAAAACCTTTCAGCAAAACACATCCTGAGCACAGAGTGGCCTTTTCCAATGTTGATGTCCTGTGGAGTTGTTTATGAGAACCGCAAGGCCTGGCTGTATTAGGCAGTAGCAACACCAAGACCTTGCTGATCAGTGCCTAACGACCTTGGTTCCTGTAGGGCATCTGCAGAGAATGAGGCACTTAGAGACTGAGATGAATGTTGATGATCTTTTTTTTGGTAATCACTGAAGAGAATCACAAAGGGATGATGGGCAACACTGAAAGTCAAGGTCAGAGACCACGGATTTGCTGTAGTCACTTGCATTGTGCTTGTGTGATTCTCATCCTTGGTGATTGGCCACCCAGCACAGGTACGAAGAAGGGACATTCCGACACTGGTCCTGGCCTGGGGTTTTCAGAGAGACCAGGATAAAAGAACAGGAGTTCAAACTTGAGAGTGAAGGTGAGAAGAATTCTGTTGGTTTGCTGTGAGATATGGGCAATGCAATGAATAACGACAGACGATGAAGGAATTAACCACCAAGAGAAAGGGGAAATGAAAAGTCTTTTAGAGGACTTTCTGAGTAGAAATTCTTCTGGGTTTTGAGACGGTCTTTGACTGGAAAGAATCCAGGACGTTGGAAATGAAGGGGTTGGGAAACACAAAAGCTGAAAGCCTGCAGTGCAAAAGAAACTAAGCAAATAGACTTTAAAGTCTTTCTGGGCCATTTTGGATTTGTCAGAACTTCTGCCTCTATCAAGACAGGATGCAGGCACAGTGACAAGTATCCTGCCACCATGACCCTCACCTTTCCCTCATCTGATAGAGGATATTCTCTCATATCCCATTTTAGAATCTGTTCCACTTCACGTGAAGATG
Source organism: Bos indicus (assembly GCF_029378745.1). Classification (NCBI taxonomy): domain Eukaryota; kingdom Metazoa; phylum Chordata; class Mammalia; order Artiodactyla; family Bovidae; genus Bos; species Bos indicus. Next base: position 116,015,699 of record NC_091761.1, read on the forward strand.
ATACCTTTTGGCACTGCCTCCGTGTTGCGGTTTGCAGCATGGTTTCTGAAGCAGCTTTGTCACTGCCCTGTGTTTCAGATATTTTTATGTTGGACAACTTTATTTTTGCCTCTTCTCCCTAGGGCTCTAGTACAAATTCAAGGACAGGGAAAATCTAGTAAGCACATACTCACAGTTTTTACAAAACCCGTCTCCTCTATCAGAAACAAATTGTCTTTGGAATAAACCTCAAAGCCCTTGGAAAGCTGACTCTTAGGACTTTAGTCATGCCTGGAACAATTTGCAACCTCAGGAGAGCATCTCACGGCCTCTCAAGCTGCTTCCACTTTCAGAAGAAGGTTTCTCTTTAACTCTGAGCTTCTCTGGAGTGTGGTGTGGTGAATGTGTTAGTCGCTTAGTTGTGTCTGAGTCTTTGCAGTTCCTTGAATTTTGTATCCCACCAGGCTCCTCTGTCCATGGGATTCTCCAGGCAAGAATACTGGAGTGGGTTGCCATTCCCTTCTCCAGGGGATCTTCCCGACCCAGGGACTGAACCTGGGTCTCCTGAATTGCAGGCAGATTCCTTATGGTCTGAGCTACCAGGGAAGCCCTGGTATGGTAGATTGCTCTAAATAGGTAATGATTGATTGATTATTGAGCCATGAAATTAAAAGATGCTTACTCCTTGGTAGGAAAGTTATGACCAACCTAAACAGCATACTAAAAAGCAGAGACATTACTTTGCCAACAAGGGTCCATCTAGTCAAGGCTATGGTTTTTCCAGTGGTCATGTATGGGTGTGAGAGTTGGACTATAAGGAAAGCCGAGTGCTGAAGAATTGATGCTTTTGAACTGTGGTGTTGGAGAAGACTCTTGAGAGTCCCTTGGACTGCAAGGAGATCCAACCAGTCTACTAAAGGAGATCAGTCCTGGGTGTTCATTGGAAGGACTGATGTTGAAGCTGAAACTCCAATACTTTGGCCACCTGATGCGAAGAACTGACTCATTTGAAAAGACTCTGATGCTGGGAAAGATTGAGGGCAGGAGGAGAAGGGGATGACAGAGGATGAGATGGTTGGATGGCATCACCGACTCAATAGACATGGGTTTGGGTAGACTCCGGGAGTTGGTGATAGACAGAGAGGCCTGGCGTGCTGCCTTTCATGGTGTCGCAAAGAGTCGGACATGACTGAGAGACTGAACTGAACTGAACTGAACTGATTGATTAATAGAGTGAATGAAGACTGCTGTGGCTAATTACTTTAATGCTGATTTTCAAATGATGCTTTGTGGGACATTAACTGTTCTTTAGAGGCGGAAGCAAGGGGCTGAGCACACAGAACTGTGTCCTCTGCATGTTTCTTTAACCAGAGGAGCTTCGTTAAAAAACAGGATCACACAGAGAACAGACTTAAGGCTGCAAAAGGGGAGGCCAGAGGAGGCAGGGAAGATTTGGGAGTTTGGGATTATTATTGTATATAGGATAGGTAAACAACAAGGTCTTACTATATAATACAAGGAACTATATTTAATATCCTGTAATAAACCATAATGCAGAAGGAAATGGCAACCCACTCCAGTATTCTTGCCTGGAGAATTCCATGGACAGAGGAGCCCGGTGGGCTACAGTCCATGGAGTTGCAAGAGTTGGACACGACTTAACTACTAAATCATCATTATCATCAATAAACCATAAAGGAAAATAATTTTATAAAACACTTTCTTCCTGATTTTCACCTACAAGTAAAGTATATTTGGAGAAGTGAAGTGCAGTGAAAGTCGTTCAGTTGTGTCCAACTCTTTTTGATCCCATGGACTATACAGGCCATTCTCCAGGCCAGCATACTGGACTGGGTAGCCGTTCCCTTCTCCAGGGGATCTTCCCAACCCAGGAATTGATCCAGGGTCTCCTGCATTGCAGGTGGATTCTTTACCAAATGAGCTATCAGGGAAGCATTTGGAGAAAGGTTTTATAATCTCTAAGGGAGAGAGAGAGCTCATCAGGTGGAGAATACAGTTCTGCATTTAATCATGAAAGACTGGCCATGATCTATTGCTTTAAACTCACATTGATCTGTTTGCTTACATGATTTCTTTGTGTAGTTCAACTGATCTAATATGCCATACAGCTGATCTCAGTTTGCCACATCCAATCTTTATATTTTGCTTCCTCAATCTCAAACCTTCAAAATCAGCTCATTTCACATCTTCCTTAATCTCCATGGGGGGATGTGCTTGTTTCTTGTGTGGAATTTCACAGTATTTACTGAGTTTCCTGGTCCACTCTTTATGTTGCATGTTTATTTCCTCACCATACTGTTCATTCATTCAAGTGTTCATTGATGCCTGTTATGCACCAAACATGTTGTCAGGTTCAGTTCAGTTCAGTTCAGTCCAGTCACTCAGTTGTGTCTGACTCTTTGCAACCCCATGGACTGCAGCACACCAGGCTTCCCTGTCCATCACCAACTCCCAGAGCTTGCTCAAACTCATGTCCACTGAGTCGGGGATGCCATTCAACCATCTCATCCTCTGTTGTCCCCTTCTTCTCTTGCCTTCAATCTTTTCCAGCATCAGCGTCTTTTCCAGTGAGTCAGTTCTTTGCATCAGGTGGCCAAAGTATTGGAGTTTTATATGTCAGGTACTGAGATTCATAATGAATAACATGGATACCTCTGCCTTCAGGACATACAATTTAATTGGACTTGAGGAGTATATTTGACTTCCAAGGAGGCTCAGTGGTAAAGAATCCACTTGTTAATGCAGGAGACATAAGAGACGTAGATTTGATCCCTCAGTTGGTAAGATCCCCTGGAGGAGTAAATGGCAATCCACTCCAGTATTCTTGCAAAGAGCTGGACATGACTGAGCAACCAAGCACTCACAAACATGGGGACCATATCAGTCAAAGTTCAACCAGAGAAACAGAATCAGTAGGAGATACATTGTGAGATTCACTACAAGGAATTGGCTTATACGATTATGGTGAATCTGAAATCCTCAGGACAGGTTATCAGGATGATCAGGGTGAAACACTCAGGCACAAGCTGAAGCTGCTGTTCATAGGTAAAAATTCTTCTTCTGGCAGCAGCAGTTCTGATCTTAGGACTTTAACTGATTGAATCAGGCACATTCAGATTATTTAGCAAATTATTCCATACTTAATGTCAGTTGATTAGACCCGTAATCACCACTACAAAGTACCTTCACAGCAACTGCTATGTAGTATATGATTCAATAACTGGGGACTGTAGCCCAGTCAAGCTGACACATAAAACTGACCATCATAGGAAATAACACTAAACAAACCACACAAAAATATCACAATAAGATTCAGAAAAGAGAAGAAAATATTTCTATTTTTTTTTTTGTCTAGCTGGAAGCTTAGAGATAAATTTAATGTTTAAAGACTGAACTTTAAGAATTTAATGCAACTATTGAATTAATTGAATGTCAAACTAGGTATCTTTGAAAAATTACAACGACTTCACCCTTCTCTGGACCAATTAAATCAAAACTTCTGGAGATTAGTGCCCTGGAACTTGTGCTTTGAAAATGTTCTGCCAGGCCGGTCTAATATGCAGCTAGAGTTAAGAACAACTGCTCTAAAAAGATTAGATTTTTTAGCTGTCCTGGTTTATATGTGTTCTGATATTGAAATTATCTTTTCATCATCTTCAGTTCAGTTCAGCTCCTCAGTCGTGAATGATTCATTGTGACCCCATGGACTGCAGCATGCCAGGCTTCCCTGCCCATCACCAACTCCTGGAACTTACTCAAATTCATGTCCATTGAGTTGGTGATGCCATCCAACCATCTCATCCTCTGTTGTCCCCTTTTCCTCCTGCCTTCAATCTTTCCCAGCATCAAGATCTTTTCCAGTGAGTCAGTTCTTCACGTCAGGTGGCTAAAGTATTAGAGTTTCAGCTTCAGTATTAGTCCTTTTATGAATATTCAGAATTGATTTCCTTTAGGATTGACTGGTTGGATCTCCTTGCAGTCCAAGGGACTCTCAAGAGTCTTCTCCAATACCACAGTTCAAAAGCATCAATTCTTCAGCACTCAGGTTTCTTTGTAGTCCAACTCTCACATCCATACATGACTAATGGAAAAACCATAGCTTTGACTAGACAGACCTTTGTTGGCAAAGTAATGTCTCTGCTTTTCAACATGCTGTTTGGGTTTTTCATAGCTTTTCTTCCAAGCAACTACCGTCTTTTAATTTCATGGCTGCAGTCACCATCTGCAGTGATTTTAGAGCCCCCCAAAATAAAATCTCTCACTGTTTCCACTGTTTCCCCATCTATTTGCCATGAGTGATGGGACCAGGTGCCATGATCTTTATTTTCTGAATATTCACTTTTAAGCCAACAGAAGTTTTCACTCTCCTCTTTCACTTTCATCAAGAGGCTCCTTAGTTCTTCATTTTCTGCCATAAAGGTGGTGTCATCTGCATATCTGAGGTTATTGATATTTCTCCCGGCAATCTTGATTCCAGCTTGTGCTTCATCGAGCCTGGCATTTCACATGATGTACTCTGCATATAAGTCAAATAAGCAGAGTGACAATATACAGCCTTGATGTACTCCTTTTCCAACCTGGAACCAGTCTGTTGTTCCACGTCCAGTTCTAACTGTTACTTCTTGACCTGTATACAGATTTCTCAGGAGGCAAGTCAGGTGGTCTGGTTTTCCCATCTCTTGAAGAATTTTCCACAGTTTGTGGTGATCCACACAATCAAAGGCTTTGGCATAGTCAATAAAGCAGAAGTAGATGTTTTTCTGGAACTCTCTTGCTTTTTTGATGATCCAGCGGATGTTGACAATTTGATCTCTGGTTCCTCTGCCTTTTCTAAATCCAGCTTGAATATCTGGAAGTTCATGGTTCACGTACTTTTGAAGCCTGGCTTGGAGAATTGTGAAGCATTACTTTGCTAGTGTGTGAGATGGGTGCAGTTGTGTGTAGTTTGAACATTTTTTGGCATTGCCTTTCTTTGGGATTGAAATAAAACCTGACCTTTTCCAGTCCTGTAGCCACTGCTTAGTCTTCCAAACTTACTGGCATATTGAGTGCAGCACTTTCACAGCACCATCTTTTAGGATTTGAAAGAGTTCAATTGGAATTCCATCACCTCCACTATCTTTGTTCATAGTGAAGTTTCCTAAGGCCCACTTGACTTCATGTTCCAGGATGTCTGGCTCTAGGTGAATGATCACACCATCATGGTTATCTGAGTCATGAAGATCTTTTTTTGTACAGTTCTTCTGTGTATTCTTGCCACCTCTTCTTAATATCTTCTGCTTCTGTTAGGTCCATACCATTTCTGTCCTTTCTTGAGCCCATCTTTGCATGAAATGTTCCCTTGATATCTCTAATTTTCTTGAAAGAGATCTCTAGTCTTTCCCATTCTATTGTTTTCCTCTATTTCTTTGCATTGATCACCGAGGAGGTCTTCTTATCTCTCCTTGCTATTCTTTGGAACTTGGAACCTTTCCTTTTCTCCTTTGCCTTTCATATCTTTTATTTTCTCAGCTATTTGTAAGGCCTCCTCAAAGAACCATATTGCCTTTTTCCATTTCTTTTTCTTGGGGATGGTCTTGATCACTGCCTCCTGCACAAAGTCATGAACCTCCATCCATAGTTCATCAGGCACTCTGTCTACCAGATCTAATCCCTTGAATCTATTTCTCACTTCCACTGTATAATCATAAGGGATTTGCTTTAGGTCATACCTGAATGGTCTGGTGGTTTTCCCTACTTTCTTCAATTTCAGTCTGAATTTGGCAATAAGGAGTTCATGATCTGAACCACAGTCAGCTCCTGGTCTTGTTTTTGCTGACTGTATAAACTTCTCCATCTTTGGCTGCAAAGAATATAATCAATCTGATTTAGGTATTGACCATCTGGTGATGTCCATATACATATGGACAAGAGTCTTCTCTTGTGTTGTTGGAAGAGGGTGTTTTCTATGACCAGTGCATTCTCTTGGCAAAACTCTGTTAGCCCTTGACCTGCTTTGTTTTGTACTCCAAAGCCAAATTTGCCTGTTATTCCAGGTATCTCTTCACTTCCTACTTTTGCTTTCCAGTCCCCTATAATGAAAAGGACATCTTTTGAGGGGTGTTAATTCTAGAAGTTCTTGTATGTCAACTTCAAGAACTAGAAGTTCTTGAAGTAGAACCGTTCAGCTTCAGCTTCTTCAGCATTACTGATTGGGGCATAGACTTGGATTACTTTGATATTGAATGGTTTGCCTTGGAAACAGAGACCATTCTGTTGTTTTTGAGATTGCATCCAAGTACTGCATTTTGGACTCTTTTGTTGACTATGATGGCTACTCCATTTCTTCTAAGGGATTCTTGCCCACAGTAGTAGATATAATGGTCATTTGAGTTAAATTCACCCATTCCAGTCCATTTGAGTTTGCTGATTCCTAGAATGTCAATGTTCACTCATGCCATCTCCTTCTGACCATCTTAGAAACTAAAAATACATAAATCAAAAAGAAATAATTATTTTCATTTTAACATGGGTTCTTCTTAAAGCCACTGAAATGCTTGAAGTCACCTTCCTGGACAGTAAGTCTAATGAAGACAAGTAGGTGGTTCAAACAGTAAAGAATCTGCCTGTAATGCAGGAGACCCAGGTTCGATTCCTGGGTTTGGGAGGATCCCCTGGATAAGGGCATGGCCACCCACTCCAGTATTCTTGCCTGGAGAATTCCATGGACAGAGGAGCCTAGTAGGTTACAGTACATGAGGTTGCAAAGAGTGGGACATGACTGAGTGACTAACATGTTCACTTTTCACTATCAATTAGAGTTGATATCAGTGTGCTCCAATAAAATAAAACCCCTAACTTCTCAGGAAGTTAAAAAAAGAGATTTATTTCTCACTTATTAAGGTCTGCCATGAGTCTAGGTGACTCTCCAGGGCAGCTGTTCCCTCTGGGTGGCTCATTAATAAGATCTAGTCGATATGGTTTCGTATCTCTGCATTGAGCCCAATAACTGGCTCATAGTAAGGACTTGTTAAATATTCTGAGAATTCACGCACCACACATTCTTTGTTCTTTGATATGTGTGTATTTATGTGTGTGTGTGTGTGTGTGTGTGTGTGTGTGTGTGTACTGGATTGAATCCTTCTCTGTGGAGAGGTGTTTCTCAACTCATTAGCTCTCTAAGTCTACTGCTCCGCAGACTCGCAACTTCATATCTGTGGCCCTGAGACATTTGTGATCCAAACCACAATGATAGCACCCGTAAAGGAAAGTTCCCTTGATACCACAGACTACCACTGACCCTCACCTCCTCAGACCCAATAAAAGACAAAGAGAGCTTTCAGATATTACCCAGTTTAAGAAGTCTGTTTGCAATGAACCTAGCTAAACTCTGGAGAATCAGTAATGCAGTTCCCTGGTCAGATTAATGTCGCTATCCAGCACTGTCCCAGCAGTTCCCCAATCTTCACAGCTCTGAAGAATGGAGGCTTCCCTGGGAAAGAGAAGGGAAGACTAGCCCTGAGGTCAAGCCTTTTCTAGACCTGCAAGCTTCTGCACGTCTCAGACCCAATTGTGTGAGATGTCACTTAATAGTATGCTTTGGGGACATCCCTGGTGCTCATTGACTAAGACTCTGTGCTCCCAATGTGGGGGGCCCAGGTTCGGTCCCTGGCTATGGAACTAGATAGACCTTATATGCCATAACTAAAAATCCTGCGTGCCACAACTAAGAGCTGACACAGCCAAATAAATAAATAAATATTTTAAAAGTAGTCACCATGTTTTCATTTCAGGATAAGCTCTTTATCTTACTAAACTGCCCATCCTGTATGGGAATGCTGGTGTTGAAGATACGTGTCTACTCAACTGAGTATCTGTTACAAAAGACAATTTTCCTAAGCCTACATGAACGATTTCCAATATAAAAAAAGCAATCTTCTTTGATTTCAGTTTCATTAATTGAGGGCATTTTCAGAGGGTAATTTGAAAATGTGTTTTTCACGTTATAAAATAGATTCCAATTTTAAGCTTACCATGTTGATGCTGTATAATTATTTTTCAGGGCTGCCCAGTGAGCACCAGCATGTGGTACTGGGGAGGTAAATAAAAGCACTCTTGTTCTAGGAAGATTTGTTCTGTGAATTATGCTTTCACAAGTTATTATGAATAAATATGTCTGAACAAGTTAGAGTGGGGATATAGAAGACAATTATATTTATATTTTGGCCTTTGTAAAAAAGTAAAACTTTTTGATCAATTATGCTTACCACTTTGCATCAAAAAGAATCTGAGAATGACCTGCTTTGAGGATATGAAAGGATTATCTTTTCCCTTGGTTATTAAGTAAGAAAAAAATTTATTAGTCAATTATCCCAAGTTTGTTTGCCTCAGCTTTGAAATGGTGTGACCAAATAAGTTATTTGGTATGTCAAGTCACACTCTTGGCCTGGTACATCAGTTTTTTAAAACTGGAGTGAGGAGTAGAGAACTTAATCTCCAATTGCTTTGAATTCTTATGCAATAGTGTTGTGATTTTCTGAGCATCTCTTGAGCAAATATTCCAGATTTTCTAGCATCACAATCCTAACTGGATAAAGCTGTGTTTGGGATGTGGATATATTTTTAAGTTATTGGTAATAAGGGAAGGAAAAATAAAGATATGTACGTTTGCTTTTAAGTATCTAATATGTAGCAAGTAATTTGTAAAGCCTGTTGCTTTTCATCTTCACAGACTACCTGAATTTAAGAAGGTAAGTAGCTGGCCCCAAACAACCCCACTTGTGATGACAGCAGAGATTTGAACCTGAAAACGTCTGCTTAAAAATCTTGCACATTTTCCAATACACCATACTGCCTAAACTAGTTAAGAATTACCCCCTTCTTAAAAGAAAATTGCTTATTTGGCTGTGCTGGGTCTTAATTGCATATCTTTAGCTGCAGCCTGAGGACCTTAAGTTGCTACATGCGGAATCTACTTTCTTAATGAAGGATTGAACCTGGGCCCCTGCATTGGGAGTGTGGAGTCTTAGCCACTGGACAAGGAAGTCCTTATCCCTTCATTTTGAAATTTAATATATATATGGCCCCTAGATGCTAAAAAAGGCTTCATAGTACTTTATACTACACATCATAAGGTCAACACTCATAGTAATTAGCTGTAAATAATAGTAAATTATTTTAAAATTATTGTAAATCAACTCAATGGCTATGAATTTGTAAAGCCACTATCAGGAGGCTGTGGAGGACAGAGGAGCCTGGCGAGTTGCAGTCCATGGGATAGCAAAGAGTCGTACACAGCTCAGAGACCAAACAACAACAAACAGCAGTTATTTAAACTCCACTGCATTTTTATATTCATTTGTATCCTGAATGGCTCCCATTTAAAAGCTATCCTAGTTATTTCTAGGAGTCCCTGTAAGTGTTTCTTGCCAGCTGAATTTACTCACAGTGTTTTGTTCTGGACTGCCTTGAATATGCCCTTGAACTTGAGGGGAACCACCCATTCTGCACATCTGCCTGTGTGTGTTAAGTCACATCAGTTGTGTCTGACTCTGTGACCCTATGGACTGTAGTCCGCCAGGCTCCTCTGTCCATGGGATACTCCAGGTGAGAATACTGGATTGGGTTGCCATGCCCTCCTTGCAAATCTGCCTAGTGGGTACCCATTATTGAGGACAAGTCACATGTTGGCTTCCCCAAATTTTCAAAGCTACCAGACCTAATGATGATAAATGACCTTCTGCTTACACCCCTATGCCTCACATAGTTCCCTGTGAAAACACTTCCTTCAACTTTTATCTGCAGACTCACCTACCACAGGGCATGGGGGCAGATGTCGTACTGCTCTCTGTTCTCTTCCTCAGTCTAACTCATAAACTTCTCACTTCTTGCAGATTATCTTTACTGAAATAAGAGTACAGTGGGCTGAGAGGCCCACTGTAGCAGGTACCGTTAGACATGCCCCAATTTCTCCAATATCTCTATATATAATATATTACAAAGGAAAGGTTCAAACATGTTTGATTTTAAGCAGCATATTATTTTAAAAAATATACTTGGGATATTCTATCATGAGTTTTAATCTTCCCAACTCCCACTCAATATTCCTAGCCAGCTTTACACATGTATCTTTTTTTTGATTCAAATGTTAACATTTCCATCAGCTGGGAGCTTGTTAAAATGTAGACTTCTAGTCCTCACCCTAGACCTGCTGAATCAGAATCTTCATTCCTGTTGACAATGCCACCATTTAACAAGGTACCAGGTGGACTGTGTGTGTCTTAAAATTTGAGAACACCGGTCTCTGTTACTCTGCCATTCCCTGAATTTAGCTAACGGTGAGTTGGGTAGTTTAGGCCACACCACCACTGACATAAATAAAAAGGTCGGGATAAAATACAAAGTGAACTTAAGGCAGTCTGGACTGGAAGACTTAGATGTCAGGCAGAACAGGAAAAGAATTCTCACTCGTGGAAGGTTCACCATCATATGCCTAAAATTATTTATACAATAGTTTTCCAAACAGAATATGCAGGTTGCTATCAAAAATATCAGATGTATAAGGAACCAGGATGACATGAATGAGAACCAACAGAACAATGGACAAGCCCAGCGTGACTTCAGATCTAGGAAGAGGAGTAAGGTGAATCTTCCTGTTACTTTGCTTGTAACAGGGAACCTAGTGGCACAACACATTTTTACTGTGCTATAAAATCCTGTGGGTTAGGAATTTAGACAATATGCAGCAGAGATGATCTGCCCCTGCTCCACGGCATGTGGTTCTTGGTCTGGGTGACCTGAAGGCTACACTCACTGGGACTGACAGCAGGGAGCGTGCACTTGGTTTGATCACCCTGGTAATTTTTGACTAGGCTGATTTTTTATTTGACAGCTGGATTCTCTCATAGTGAGTACTCAAGAGCACCAGGCAGAAACTGCTTGTCAATTAATTATCTAGCCTATCAATGACATGGCATTGCTTTTACTCAGCACTTTTGCGTGAAAATGTCAGATCCATGCTCAGATTCAAGTACAGGACATAGACACTGCCCAATGGTTGTTTTGAAAAAAAAAAAATCACCTTATAAAATTACAAAAAGCTCAATATAAACTAAGGACAACTCTTCTTAGAGTCATGAATTATTGCATTTACTTAAACAAAATTGGTCTGATATGACCTTCAAGGTGCTTTATTGGGCATCTATCATAATTGACTTATAAGGCTACTGGTTACCAGAAAAGAGATGCCCAGGCCTAAGTACATCTTGTTCCACAGAAAGATATCATGGGGATTCTTTAGAGACACATTTAATCAATTTCTTGACCAGTGGGTTTCTATAACAACAATTAAACGGTTTCTAAAAGATTGTCAGAATGATCCTGCCATATTTAGAAAGGAATACATGGCAAGAAACATCAGTTTAATATGTAATACCAAGAATCCATCTGCCCATGCAGAGATGCAAGAGATGTGCATTTGATCCCTGAGTCAGGAAGATCCCCTGGAGAAGGAAATGGTGACCCGCTCCAGCATTCTTGCCTGGGAAATTCCATGGACAGAGGAGCCTGGCAGGCTATAGTCCATGGGATCTCAAAAAGAGTCAGACACAACTGAGCACGTGCACACACACACACCCCCAAATGTTTAATGAACATGTTAGAAAAATGGAAAAGTAAAAACAAACAAACAAGACCATTTATCCTGATACATCTATTTAGTTAGACTTTAAGAGTCACTCAACCCTTGATTAACACTCTAGGCTCAGTTGTATGTCCACCCCTGAATCAACCACTGGGGCCAATGAGATAGAAAGCAGTGACTGGATTAGCCTAGGTCCTGTGTCAACCCCTGGGGGCTTGGCAGGTATTAGTTTCCCTTTAAGTAAGCAGATACAAGGATGGAAATTAGGAGTCATTGGCATGGGAAAAATTGATGCTAGAAGATCCACTGTCCATGATGGGAGACTGTGTAGTCCAAACAAACAGAAAAAACGGTTTGTGTAAGTTTCTCTGTGATCATGTATTGCTTGTGGGAAATGGCAAGGAACTGTTATGGCTGGAGTAAGTAGTACCTAATATCTCTGCCCACAAAAATACAGGAACCAGGCTATAATTATGTCACACTGAAAGATGATTACATAATTGATTCATTATCAACACTCTTTCAAAATAAAACAGAAATATGTATTTTCATGGAGCGGAGACATGAGACTTGGAAAATATATGGAATAGGCAAGTATAAATGCAGAAATTTTACATAAAATTTCATTAAAGAAAAAAACACTTAGGTTCTCCAAGATCTTAGCAACTGTTCTTTAAGCTAAAGTTGACTACCCTCAATTACAGGTTCTATTCATGGGCTCATGAACTTGACACTTAAAGGCTTCCCCTGAGAATCATCTGTCAAAAGTATGCTCTGCCCAGCTGAAAACTAGATTTATAAATACTTTAGCCTGTTTCAACTCTGTCTCAGCAGACTTCTATGTCATTTACAAGCAGGCATCAATTGATGTGACCTTTCCAAAGGAGTCAAGGACTCAGGAATCACATTGACACTGTTCCTTGGATAGTGCCTTTTACTTACAAAGCATACTTGTAAATGTAGTCATATCGAATATTTACAACTGTTTAATGAATATATATATATCTGATCATTTTTATTAATATATTTATCTTTTATTAGAGTATAATTGCCTTACAATATTGTGTTAATTTCTGGTGTACAACAACATGAATCACTTATCTGTATACATATATTCTCTCTCTCTTGGACTTTCCTTCTTCCTCCCCCAGTGGCTCCCCTCCCACCATCCCACACATCTAGGTCATCACAGGGCACCGAACTGAGCTCCCTGTGCTATAAAGCGGATTTCCATTAGCTATCTATTTTATACATAATAGTGCATTTATATCAAACCTAATTTTCCAATTCATCCCCCCCTCCCTTTCTCCGCCTGTGTACACATGTTTGTTCTCGACATTTGCGTTTCTCTCTCTGCCCTGGAACCAGGCTCATTTGTACCATTTTTCTAGATTCCACATACATGTGTTCGTATATATTTGTTTTTCTCTTTCTGATTTGGTTCACTCTCTGTGATACAATATATGATCCAACAATCCCACTATTGGGCATATACCCTGAGAAAACCATAATTCAAAAAGATACATGTACCCCAGTGTTTATTACAGCACTATTTACAATAGCCAGGACATGGAAACAACCTAGATGTCCATTGACAGATGGATAAAGAAGATGAGGTACATATACACAATGGAATATTGTGCAGCCATATAAAGGAATGAAATTGGGTTATTTGTAAGATGAATATATGTTGATACCCATTTTACAGATGAATAAACTGAAGTTCAGAAAGGTTGGTGATTTTCCCAAAGTTATACAGATAGTCAGTGGCAAATGAGTCTGAAGCCTAAACTCCCTTATTCCAAATCCAGCATTCTTTTGGCTGTCGCTTTTTCCTATCATGAATAAAGCAGGCATTATCAGAAGCTTCTCCCTTATGAAAGTATGACTTGAATCACAGAGTATGTATGTTTTAAGCTGATCCACATAACTGGAATTATAGCAATAATTTGCCTATAATCAGCATATTAGGATAATAGAAAATGCAAGTAACATACTTTAAGAACAGGCTTCCCAGGTGAAATTAGTGGTAAAGAACTGCCCTGCCAATGCAGGAGACATAAGAGGTTCGGATTCTCTCCCTGAGCTGGGATGATCCCCTGGAGGAGGGCATGGCAACCCACTCCAGTGTTCTTGCTTGAAGAATCCCATTGGATAGAGGAGCCTGGCAGGCTACAGTCTGTAGGGTCTCACAGAGTCAGACATGACTGAAGATACTTAGCACACATGCACACACTTTAAGAACAAATACATATAAAATACCCCATACTGCTCAGATGAAGTGTATTCAAGACCTTCCAAATTTTGTCTCCAACCACTTCCAAATCATAGTTTTCCATTCTCCCATCTGTATTGTTTGTATCCTGTATTGTCTTGGCTTTGATACCATCCTATTGTCTACTTTCTTCCTTTTGCTTAAAATTTTCTTCCCAACATGTCTTCCATTTCTGCTTTTCTAAATCTGATTTGGGATTTGAGGAACAACCACATGGAACTTGAAAGTCTCTATTCCCCATAACCCCTCAAGCTATCTCACTATAATTCTGTTCTTGTCCAACAGCATCCCTCTGTCTCAATATGTGTGTGTGTAATAGCAGGAAGACTGATGGGAAAATCAGTGAAATCTGAAGTCATCTTAGTCAGTTTGGGCTGTTGTACCAGAATCTCATAGCCTGTGGGACTTAAACAATAAACATTTTTTTCCCCACGATTCTGGAGGCTGTAAGTCTGATATCAAGGCACCAACTGATCTTGTGTCTGTTGAGGGAATACTTCCTGTTTGCAGATGGCCATCTTCCTTCTGTATCCTCTTATGGTAGACAGAGAGAGACATGACCTCTTCCACAGCTCTCCTTATAAAGGGCTATGGTTTTTCCAGTGGTCATGTATGGATGTGAAAGTTGGACTGTGGAGAAAGCTGAGCTCTGAAGAATTGATGCTTTTGAACTGTGGTGTTGGAGAAGACTCTTGAGAGTCCCTTGGACTGCAAGGAGATACAACCAGTCCATTCTAAAGGAGATCAGTCCTGGATGTTCTCTGGAAGGACTGATGCTAAAGCTGAAACTCCAATACTTTGGCCACCTCATGCGAAGAGTTGACTCATTGGAAAAGACTCTGATGCTGGGAGGGATTGGGGGCAGGAGGAGAAGGGGATGACAGAGGATGAGATGACTGGATGGCGTCACTGACTCGATGGACATGAGTTTGGGTGAACTCTGGGACTTGGTAATGGACAGGGAGGCCTGGTGTGCTGCAATTCATGGGGTCGCAAAGAGTTGGACACAACTGAGCTATTGAACTGAACTGAATTCCATTTAGGAAAAATTCACCCTCGTAACCTAATTAGCTGCCAAAAGCTCTGCTTGCAAACACTATCTCATTGGGGATCAAGGCTTCAACATATGAATTTTGGGAGGACAAATATGCAGCCTGTAGCATTTTGCCTGTAGCTTCCCCCAATTTATGTCCATGAAAAAGACATCTATTCCATCCTAAGAGACCCAGACATCTTAGCTCATTTCAATAGCAAATTTAAAGTCTCAAGTCTCATCTGAATGCCACCTAAATCAGATATGAATGAGACCAGAGGTAAGATTTATCCTGAGGCAAGATTCCTCTCCAGCTGGGAATCTGTGAAACCAGAAAAGTCAAATGGTTCTAAAACACAGTGGTGAATAGGATAGACACTTCTATTCCTGATGTGCTCAGTTGCGTCTCACTCTTTGCAACCCCATGGGTTGTAGCCTGTCAGGCTCCTCTGCCAATGGAACTTTTCAGGCAGGAATACTGGAGTGGGTTGCCATGACCTCCTCTAGGGGATCTTCCTGACCCAGGGATAGTACCTGCATTGGCAGGAGGATTCTTTACCTCTATCGCCACCTAGAGGTATGAAAAAGAAGAACGACACAAATGGTCCCAAGCAAACCCAGTACCTAACAAGGCAATCAATCAATCCTGAATATTCATTGGAAGGACTGATGTTGAAGGTGAAACTACAATACTTTGGCCACCTGATGCGAAGAACTGACTTATTGGAAAAGACCCTGATGCTGGGAAAGATTGAAGGCAGGAGGAGAAGGGGATGACAGAGGATGAAATGGCTGGATAGCATCACTGACTCAATGGACATGAGTTTGAGTAAATTCCGGGAGTTGGTGATGGACAGGGAGGCCTGGCGTGCTGCAGTCCATGGGGTCACAAAGAGTTGGACATGACTGAGAGACTGAACAGAACTGAATTGAACAAGGCTAACTCCATGAGCCATTAAGGCTCAAGAATAGTCCTTTTTAGCTTGATGCTCTACCTTCTGGACTCAGTGGGTCATGTAACCTGAGCCTCACACTTAGGAAAGACTTGCATTTGGTTTAAGGACTCTGTTGTTGCAATCTGGAAAATCTTAACAATTTTCATTTTGCACTGAAGCTTGCAAATTTTGCAGCTTGTCCTGCTTCCTTGATTTTAATTATTCCAACAAGTTGGCGTGGAAGGGAGGGAGAAGGAAAGAAACAGTCATTTCTTGTTTAACTGGCCAATTTTGAAATCCCCTCTCTCTTGGTTGGCGCTACTTCTCTGCCCAAAATTGATTTCTAGAAACAAGACAAGCAAGGCTGCACAGCTGTGTTGCTCAAGCCACTTCAGCCACCCTGCTTTGTTGTCAGCGCATGACTAGTGGGTCATCAACCTGTGCTCTCCTCTGTCTCGCCCTTGTGGGGAGGGTATTTTTGTTTCCCTTTCCTTGAAATCCCAGGAAGGGGCATTAAGATGAACCAAGATCAACCAGGAAGGTAGGGATTCTGATTTACTTACTTTTGATTGGCTGCCTGTTTGGACAGACAACTTGACGATTTCACTTTCGCACATCTGAGTGCAGAAGAACATTCCAGAGAGAAGACCCAGCTCAGATGAGGGGGAAAGAGGAACAGCTTTGGTGCAGATAAGATTCTTCCTATTCAGTGTCATGCATTTGCCAAAGGTCATTGCAGACATAGGGGTAGGTGACTATTTGAACTATTCTGATGGTGCGCACCCATGGAATTGTCTATTAAATATTGGAAACCAGGTGCAATAAGCTTGGATGTGGCAGGGAAGAGAGAGAAAGAGAGGGGTCATATGAGTGTGGGCCATATGAAGGAAAAGTAAAACTGGAGTTATACTTGTGTCTTCTGTTTTTTTTTTTTTAATTTTAACCTCTTTATTCTCTTCCTCCTTTTATTTTTTTAACTTTTTACTTTATATTAGAGTATAGCCAATTATTAACAATAGAGGAGGAAATGGAGCCCACTCCAGTAGTCTTGCTTGAAAAAATCCCATGGAGAGAGGATACTGGCAGGCTACAGTCCACGGGGTTGCAAAGAGCTGGACACCACTGAGCGTCTGAACACACATAGCCGATAAACAGTGTTGTGATAGTTTCAGGTGGACAGCAAAGGGACTCAGCCATACACATACATGTGTTCATTTCCCCCCAGACTCCCTTCCCATCCAGGCTGCCGTGTAATATTGAGTAGAGTTCCCTGTGCTATACAATAGGTCCTTGTTGGTTATCCATTTTAAATATAGCAGTGTGTCCATGGCCTTCCCAAAGTCCCTAACTTTCCCTTTCCCCAGTCTTTCCCTCTGGCAACCATAAGTTCATTCTCTAAGTCTGTGAGTCTGTATCTGTTTTGTAAATAAATTTATTTATATAATTTCTTTTTAGATTCCGCATATTAAGGGTATTGTATGATATTTCTTCTTGTCTGACTTACTTCACTCAGTATGACAATCTCTAGATCCATTCATGATGCTGCAAATGGCATTATTTCATTTGTTGTTATGGCTGAGCAATATTCCATTGCATATATGTACCACGGCTTCTTTATATATTATTCTGTTGATGGACATTTACGCTGCTTCCATATTTTGGCAATTGTAAACAGTGTTGCAATGACAACTGGGGAGCCTGTGTCCTTTCAGATCATATTTTTCTCCTGATATATACCCAGAAGTGGGATTATAGGGTCATATGATAGCTTCCCTCCAGGGAAGATGCCTTGGAGGAGGGCATGGTAACCCACTCCAGTATTCTTGCCTGGAGAATCCCCATGGACAGGTGGCACAGAGTTGGACATGACTGAAGCAACTTCTGCTTCTGTTAGGTCCATACCATTTCTGTCCTTTATCGAGTCCATCTTTGCATGAAATGTTCCCTTGGCATCTCTAATTTTCTTGAAGAGATCTCTAGTCTTTCCCATTCTGTTGTTTTCCTCTATTTCTTTGCATTGATCGCTGAGGAAGGCTTTCTTATCTCTCCTTGCTGTTCTTTGGAACTCTGCATTCAGATGCTTATATCTTTCCTTTTCTCCTTTGCTTTTTGCTTCTCTTCTTTTCACAGCTATTTGTAAGGCCTCCTCAGACAGCCATTTTTGCATTTCTTTTCCATGGGGATGGTCTTGATCTCTGTCTCCTGTACAATGTCATGAACCTCCATTCATAGTTCGTCAGGCATTCTGTCTAGCAATACATGAACTGTGAACTTCCAGATTGTTCAAGCTGGTTTTAGAAAAGGCAGAGCAACCAGAGACCAAATTGCCAATATCTGCTGGATCATTGAAAAAGCAAGAGAGTTTCAGAAAAACATCTATTTCTGTTTTATTGACTATGCCAAAGCCTTTAACTGTGTGGATCACAACAAACTGTGGAAAACTCTGAAAGAGATTGGAATACCAGACCACCTGACCTGCCTCTTGAGAAACCTGTATGGAGGTCAGGAAGCAATAGTTAGAACTGGACATGGAACAACAAACTGGTTCCAAGTAGGGAAAGGAGTACATCAAGGCTGTATATTGTCACCCTGCTTATTTAACTTCTATGCAGAGTACATCATGAGAAACGCTGGGCTGGAGGAAGCACAGGCTGGAATCAAGATTGCTGAGAGACATATCAATCACCTCAGATATGCAGATGACACCACCCTTATGGCAGAAAGTGAAGAGGAACTAAAAAGCCTCTTGATGAAAGTGAAAGAGGAGAGTGAAAAAGTTGACTTAAAGCTCAACATTCAGAAAACGAAGATCATGGCATCTGGTCCCATCACTTCATGGGAAATAGATGGGGAAACAGTGGAAACAGTGTCAGACTTTATTTTGGGGGGCTCCAAAATCACTGCAGATGGTGACTGCAGCCATGAAATTAAAAGATGCTTACTCCTTGGAAGGAAAGTTATAACCAACCTAGATAGCATATTGAAAAGCAGAGACATTACTTTGCCAACAAAGATCCGTCTAGTCAAGGCTATGGTTTTTCCAGTGGTCATGTATGGATGTGAGAGTTGGACTGTGAAGAAAGCTGAGGACCCAAAAATTGATGCTTTTGGAGATCCAACCAGTCCATCTTAAAGGAGATCAGTCCTGCATGTTCATTGGAAGGTCTGATGCTGAAGCTGAAACTCCAATAATTTGGCCACCTCATGCAAAGAGTGGACTCATTGGAAAAGACCCTGATGCTGGGAGGGATTGGGTCAGGAGGAGAAGGAGACGACAGGGGATAAGATGGCTGGATGGCATCACCGACTCGATGGACATGGGTTTGGGTAAACCCCGGGAGTTGGTGATGGACAGGGAGGCCTGGTGTGCTGCGATTCATGGGGTCGCAAAGAGTCGGACACGACTCAGCGACTGAATTGAACTGAAGTGAAGCGACTTAGCACATGTAGCACATGGTGGTTTTATTTTTAGTTTTTAAAGGAATATTGAAAGCGTTCTCAGTAGTGGCTCTACCAATTCATATTCCCACCAGCAGTGCAGAAGTGTTCCCTTCTCTCCACAACTTCTCCAGTGTTTTCTGTTTGTGGATTTTTTGATGATGGCCATTCTGACTGGAATCAAGTACTTGTGTCTTCTATTCAGAGAAATATGTTCACCATGATCCACCAAGGCCTTCCAAAACACATGTATCCCATGGGCAGAGCAGTTATTTGGGTTCCTGCTCCAAGAAGCGCATCACCAGTGGGGTGATATTAACCAGAGAAGCAATCATAGTCAACAGAGAATTGTAGTTCAACTTCCAGATAAAACGAGAGACATCTGTCCTGCTTCCTTTCATTCCCCCACTGCCTAACACTGACCAAGATAGAACCAGAAAAGTTTGGGGAGGAAGAACAACAACAACAAAAAAAACCAGCAGCACTGTCCTTTTTCCAAATTCAAGCTCCTTAGGCTGAAGCCTAGCTGGTGCTTAGCAGAAGGGAATAAGAACTTTAAATCACACGCCAGAGCCAGGCTACAAATTGGATTAGACTGGCTGGAGAATTTAGTAATGAAAGAGAACGGAAACTATGGGATCTGCCCTAGATTTATCATAGGACGGCAAAAATAATTTGACAGAACACATTTGGCCCAGTAGTTGAAGGAACTTAAAAGTGCATCACGTTTTGTTTGCCTCATGTAATTTAGGTCATTTAGTAAACCATTTGCAGTTTGCAGTTACATTTGCAGTTTGGCTGCCAGAAGTAGCCAGAGAAATGCTTTCCTGTTCACTTTTTCTCAGGAGCTGGAGAAAGATAGATAGAATCTTCTATATAATTTCTTCCCTTTGGCTTGGGAAATTTAGGTCCCAAATTGACTCCTGAACTGATAAGAATTCTAACAAGAGAAGACTGGCTCCAATGGGCTCAGTCTAGCCTGTATCCATCCACGTTCTGGGAGGGAATTAGTTTCTCCTACATTATATGGGTTATGTGGAGGAACCTGAATTCCTGTACATCAACAGGTAAGAAGGAGAGATGCTGCTGACTAGGCCACCAAAACTCCCCACTGCGTGGGGCCACCATATGTGATAATCATCTGCCTCCATTTGGTGATGACCCAGTTCCCCTGAGCAGTGTTGACCAATTTCCTTTGGGCTGCTCCATGGCAAGGATCTCCTCCATTCCTCACAGTCAGTGGGAGTCGCTCATGCCCGGATAAGGGAAAGCGGGGTGTGTCACTTCCAGCAGGTAAGTGCTGACCAAAGACCTGTGTGCTCTGGTCAGTTGATTATCCTCACTCTTCTCCCCATTGACTGGCCTTCAGAGTGGTTGTTCTAACTCCTGGATCCATCATGAGTCAGCCTTGGCATTTGTTTCTTTGAAAACACTCTTCTTTTATTTATTTTTTTTCTTTTTTCTTGCTATCTTCCGGAGTCATGCTCTAAAAACAGAATTAAAAATTCATCTCCCAGTGTGTCTCTGTGATGTTCATTCTCCCCATGCTGAAAATTTGGTTGGCACTCACTTCCTCTGTGCTCCGTAGAACAATTCTACTCTTCAGTTCACTAACTTATTTTGAATAGGTGAAAGGTATGGCATTATTGGTTGTGAATGTTTAATATAACATTAAAAACAATGACCTATCACACAATATTTTATAAACATTTATGAAAGCATTATGAGAGGAGCCAAATACTTATTTTTTTTTTTTAATGATTTAAGAAGAAAATTTTATTGTGATTTTAAACTTTTGGGAAACCTCTTGTAACCTGGTGTTTATCCAGGTTGAGTACATCTTTACATTTTGCAGTTAAGTGAAGTGTTTATCTGGAGGGAGATTATGTGAATGATCTAGAAGTACAATCTCTTTGCATGGGGATATTCTAAATAATGAGTCCCCAGGCCCAAGACCATGAACTGCTACTGGTCCCTGGTCTGTAAGGAAGTGGGCCACCCAGCAGGAGGTGAGTGGCAGGTGAGCAAGGGGAGCTCTGTCTGTACTTACAGTTACTCCCCATCACTTGCCTAAGCTCTGCCTCCTGTCAGATCAGCAGTGACATTAGATTCTCATAATAGCGTGAACCCTACATGAACTCTGCAAGTGAGGGGTCTAGGTCGAGCCCTCATGAGAATCATCGTGAAACCACCCCCAACCCCCTCGTCTGTAGAAAACTGTTTTCCACAAAACCAGTCCCTGGTGCCAAAAAAAGGTTGGGGACCACAGCTCTAAAGAATTAACCCAAGCTTTTAATCGTCATCTCCACTTTCCCAGCCTTAACTGCTGTCGATGTCGAGTAAGTAACACAGAGTTCTGTTCATCTATTCTCTCTCTTTATTCGGGGAGCATGACGGTAGCTGAGAAAAGATGAGATTGAACCAATAAGGATGATTTGTGGTTTGTGACTCTGCTTCTTTTCCTGTCTGCCTTGTATCTCCTTTGGCCTGGCTCACTTCTCATTCCTCTAATTTATACTAATTTAAAACCTTGCAGCAGAAGTTCAGAGTGCAGTCTCTCATCTGTCTGGGGGTAAATCCTGCTCTACCCATTTCTAGGTCTGTGATTATAAGCAAGCTACTTCTTACCATGTTCCAGATTCTTCAATAATGAAATGATAATAACAATATTAATTCAGAGGGCTGTTGGGGGGATTAAATAAGTTAATACATGTAGAACACTTCACATGTGTCTGGTACATGGATCAAATGCTCAGGAAATCTTAGTTACCATTGTTATTTTTCTTATTATTCTTTGAAACCTTGATTAAGTTCCCTTTCACCCGTGAATCTCCACTTTCTCACCTGCAAAACTGGAGCCATAATTTTTTTTTCCATACTCAGATGACTTATATGGACCTGAACGAGGAGCACAGAGGGAGTGGTCATTAATACAGTGTTGGTGAATTAACACCAGGAAGCTTCATACCAGGGCTGTCCTCTGTTTTCAGAATCATCAGAAGTTGATGAGGTTCGAACTTCAGTTAGATGCTAGCAGATGTCACCGTCTTCCAACTCAAGGGCTTGTCCAAACCTCCAGTGCTGAGTATGGAAAATTAATTTTCTCCCAGGAAGAAACTCATTTATTTTAAAATGTTACTTATTCTTTAGCCAGAGGAATTCTGATGATGACTGTATTGCTCTTGACATTCTAAAAGATGAGGTTCCATACCTCAGACAACAGTGTACTCAAGGAGTCATCAACCCATGCATTCCTGCAGGGCAAGGAAATATACAACCTGATGGGGGTGGGGCAGCAAGAGCTGGAGATAGTTCAGAAAATGTCAGGAGAGAATGTATTGGGATCTTAGCTGAAAGTGGGAAAATACACAATCTGAGAAACGCGGGGGTGAGAGGAAAAACCGCCCAGAGAATAAGGACGTATTGACTTCTTGCAGATTTCTGTTCTTTTTAAAAATTAAAGAAAATGTTTAAATTTTTATTGAAACATAATTGATTTACAGTGTTTGGATTGGGAAGATCCCCTGAAGGAGGAAATGACAGCCCACTCCAGTATTCTTGCCTGGACAATACCATGGACAGAGGAGCCTGGTGGGCTGTTCTCCATAGGGTCGCAGAGTCGGACACGACTGAAGTGACTTAACAAGCACAGTTTCAGGTGTACAGAAAAGTGATTAAGTTATACACATATATATGTATATTATTTTTTATTTTTAAATTAAACAATTTAATTAAAAGTTTTTTGACCACACTGTACAACTTGTGGGATTTTAGTTCCCCAACCAGGGATTGAGCCTTTGTTGTCAGTGGTGAGATAGCAGAGTCCCAACCACTGGACTGCCAGGGAATTCCCTATATAATCTTTTTTAGATTCTTTTCCATTATAGGTTTTTACAAGATACTGAGTATAGTTCTCTGTGCTATACAGCAGGACCTTGTTGCTTACCTATTTTATATATAGTAGTGTCTATATGTTAATTCCAAGCTCCTAATTTATCTCCCCTCTTTTTTGGATTTCTTTCTCATTTAGGTCAATACAGAGCATTAAGTAGAGTTCCCTGTGCTCTGTTGTCAGCTCTCATTTGTCATCTATTTTATATATGGTATCAGTAGTATATATACGTCAATCCCAATCTCCCATTCATCCCACCCCTTCTCCCTTGGCGCCCATACATTTGAGAACACCAGACATTCTGCTAGGTTTCTTTTCTTGGCTTTCTTTCCCGTGAGTTGAATACTAGTTGGATTCTGGGCCTAGGAAGGCATGTGATGGAATATTGAGAAATGTTTAGTCAGATACTAACAGGCTGTTACGGACTTCCTAGCTGGTGCTAGAGGTAAAGAGCCCACCCATGTAGGAGAGCCCCGATGTAGGAGACATAGGAGACTCAGATTTGATCCCTGGATTGGGAAGATGCCCTGGAAGAGGGCATGGCAACCCACTCCAGTATTCTTGCCTGGACAGGGGAGCCTGGCTGGCTACATTCCATAGGGTCAGAAAGAGTCAGACATGACTGAAACAACCTCTCACTCACACATGCAACAGGCTATTATGGGCACAAGAAGTTGGTGGTAGTGGTTTAGTTGTGTCTGACTCTTGTGACCCCATAGGCTGTAGCCTGCCAGGCTCCTCTGTCCATGGGGGTTCTCCAGGCAAGAATATTGGACTGGGTTGCCTCCTTTCTTCTCCAGCACAAGTAGTTATGACTTCCTGTTTTTTCAGAGCTGTGTATAGGAGTTCTATTTTAACTGATGCATTTTTGAATGTTTTTTTTTTTTTATGGTAAAAAACATGGAATTTACTGTCTTAACCATTGTATTTGGCGCATTTTTAATGACAAGTAATACATTTCATCTGCACTGAGAGGCAGGTGGTTAAAACTGTGATCACTGTTTTCAACAAACTTGGATGAAGGAAAGAAAGTGAAAGTGACGGTTGCTTGGCTGTGTTCGGCTCTTTGCAACCCCATGGACTATACAGTACTTGGAATTCTTCAGGCCAGAATACTTGGGTAGCCTTTTCCTTCTTCAGGGGATCTTCCCAACCCAGGGATTGAACCCAGGTCTCCTGCACTGCAGATGGATTCTTTACCAGCTGAGTCACAAGGGAAGCCCAAGAATACTCTTCCCAACCCTGGAATCAGACCAGGGTCTCCTGCATTGCAGGCAGATTCTTTACCAACTGAGCCATCAGGGAAGCCCTAATGAAGGGCTTTCTAAGTGGCGCTAATGGCCTGTCAATGGAGGAGACATAAGACAACTAAGTTCGATCCCTGGGTTGGGAAGATGCACCAGAGGAGAGTATGGCAACCCACTCTAGCATTCTTGCCTGGAGAATCCCATGGACAGAGGAGCCTGATGGGCTAGAGTCCACTGGGGTCACAAGAGTCAGACTGGACTTAGCACTCACTCAGATGAAAGAACAGATTCTCATGGCATGATTGGGGGAGTAGCATCAGGCCCACAATCCCTAGGATTTGAAGAGAAACTAGAAGTTCTTGGAGTTGAATGGAAACCTCTTTAGGAACCATGAATTATTTTCCAAAGATGATACCAAGTGTTGGTATCATCTTTACATTTACCTTTCTCTCTGCCAAATAGCAATTTGTCGAATGTTCTAGTTGGAAGCGTTCTCATATATTGCCTTATCTGCATCCTTTATTTGTTATGTTAAAAAACAAAATGTTTCAGAAACATTTAGTCCTGTGCTGGAGGGCACATACAGCTGGGATTTAAGCTACTGACTTTTCTACTGTATCTTTGCACTTAAGTTTTAGAAGGAGATCCTGATGTCAAACATGAGGAAAGAAGGAAATAAGTGAACTAATCTGATGAAGCTTTATTAGATATTTCTGTGAGTTTCACAAAAAGACAATATGTGGTCTACTGTCTTTTTCACTAAAAATGTTGCTAGGTGTAAAAAACTGTCCTATTGTTTGAAACAGTAGGCAAGAGTAACCTTCACAAATGGAATGTGACAATAGAGAAGAATCCGCTGAAACTAGAGGCTCTCCTGGTATCATCCATCTTTATTCTGTCTTAACAAATGGCAATTTGGTTTCTTCTGCTTTCCTCTGAAAGAAGGAAAACAGTGCTTGCTCCTACTTTATCTGTGCCACATGCTACTGTTTGTGACATGATAGGAGAGGAAAATGTTGCATGTGTATAAGTATTTGGACCAGGTGTTCAGTCCAGATGCAACACAATCTGCCATGAAACAATCTTTGCACCTGGGTTTTGTGGTGCTCAGAGCATCATGGTAGAATCTGGAGTCCTTGCTACATTCTGGACCAGAAACAGGCAGAGCAGAGAGTAAAGTGGCAGATGGGACAGAATTCAACAACACAGAGGGAATCTCCCAAAGGCAAACAAATAATTGTTGATGTCAACTACAAATTGGCGCTTGCCATTAGCACTTGCCATCTTCCTCTACAAGGATTAAATCATGTGCTGTAGCAGTTGTTGATTTTCAACACCCTCTGAAAGGAGTTCAGGTTGGAGAGCAGAAATAAGGCACTACTGACTATGCCAAAGCCTTTGACTGTGTGGATCACAATCAACTGTGGAAAATTCTGAAAGAGATGGGAATACTAGATCACCTGACCTGCCTCTTGAGAAATCTGTATGCAGGTCAGGAAGCAACAGTTAGAAATGGACATGGAACAACAGACTGGTTCCAAATAGGAAAAGGAGTACGTGAAGGTTGTATATTGTCACCCTGCTTATTTAACTTCTATGCAGAGTACATCATGAGAAATGCTTGACTGGAAGAAACACAAGCTGGAATCAAGATTGCTGGGAGAAATATCAATCACCTCAGATATGCAGATGACACCACCCTTATGGCAGAAAGTGAAGAGGAACTAAAAAGCCTCTGATGAAAGTGAAAGTGGAGAGTGAAAAGTTGGCTTACAGCTCAACATTCAGAAAACGAAGATCATGGCATCCGGTCCCATCACTTCATGGGAAATAGATGGGGAAACAGTGGAAACAGTGTCAGACTTAATTTTTTGGGGCTCCAAAATCACTGCAGATGGTGACTGCAGCCATGAAATTAAAAGACGCTTACTCCTTGGAAGGAAAGTTATGACCATCCTAGATAGCATATTCAAAAGCAAAGACATTTTTCCTGTGGTCATATATGGATGTGAGAGTTGGACTGTGAAGAAGGCTGAGTGCAGAAGAATTGACGCTTTTGAACTGTGGTGTTGGAGAAGACTCTTGAGAGTCCCTTGGACTGCAAGAAGATCCAACCAGTCCATTCTGAAGGAGATCAGCCCTGGGATTTCTTTGGAGGGAATGATGCTGAAGCTGAAACTCCAGTACTTTGGCCACCTCATGCGAAGAGTTGACTCATTGGAAAAGCCTCTGATGCTGGCAGGGATTGGGGGTAGGAGGAGAAGGGGACGACAGAGGATGAGATGGCTGGATGGCATCACCGACTCGATGGACGTGAGTCTGAGTGAACTCTGGGAGTTGGTGATGGACAGGGAGGCCTGGCATGCTGCAATTCATGGGGTCGCAAAGAGTCGGACACGACTGAGTGACTGAACTGAACTGAACTGTGTTTTGGGAACAACTGGCATAACAAGTCTTCGGATACGGTTAGGAGCTGATTTTATGAGCTCAATTCTTATAGCTCTTCATATATAGAAAAGCACTGAAATCATGGTGACAATTGCTCCTTCTGATGAGCAGAAATCTGTAAAAATATGCACTTGATTGCATGTATTCCCCCCTTTCACCAAAATCACATGTAATACTGACCTGTCCTTCTCATTCTTTGGAGCAGTTTCTCAGAGCTATCTGAGGTGCTATCTCCAGGCTATAGTCCTCATTTTGCCCCAAAATAAAACTTGACTCCCAACTTTCACATGCATTTTTTTAAGTCGACATTGATAAGTTTTAATGAAAGGCTGTTTTTAAAGACAAAAGCAGAAGAAATAGGAAGGAGATATGAGAAGAAGTGAAACTGGATATGGGGCTTTGCAAGGGTATTTTTGAGGGGATTATTTTAGGAAAAGAAAAACTTAGGTGGTCAAAGGATTCTTACATCAGTAACAGTGATTAGCATTTTGTTCTTTTGTTTGAGCACAGAAAATCTTTACTGATAGGAAGGGAGGATCAAATGATTCTTCCCTTTGTCTGTCTTGTTCAGACCTAATCTGCACCCAAATGGCCTCTAAGTCTTGCTGATAATATCCTGGATATCACTTAAATTCATCCCAGGACCATGAAGACATTCTCCTTTCTGTGACTGAATGTTCTGATGCAACTAAAATAAAAGGCAAATATTTTTAGAAAGTTTCACTTACGTAAGTAAAAAAGTAATTTTATACAAAGTCGTGAGACATTTAATACAGCAGGTCTCTGGAAAACTAAGGAGAACTTTAGAGTAAAATTGTGTTTCTCAAATTAATGGTTGACCATCACTAGATGTAAATCAAAGCCTCAATTATCCAAGGTCCATTAGCTTTATCAGTTCAATTCAACATCTACCATGGACAAGGCATTGTGCTAGAGATGATGAGCAAGTTCATACATGAGTTAAAGATGGCTCCATCCTCAAGAAGCTTACAATCAGTGATGGAGACATAGATATTCAACTTATCATGCTGGAAGGCAGACTGAGATGGTTAACCTCGAAGGCCTTGGTACTCACACATACCTCTTCCTAAAAGAGGTCTGATTTCAGGTCTTGCCCTTGACTGGCTCCTAGGAGCTGAGCTCTGAGTCTTGGACCCATGGAAGCCCCCTTGTTCACAAGGACCCTCCAAATTTCCATTCTTGGTCTCATAAATCATTAGCTGAACTGTTTGTACCCACTACAGTGGGTACAACTAGAGGAATATACTTGTTAACCAAACTTTAGTTAAGTTTCTCGACTTTCTCCAGGCTCCTTAGCTTTGAGCCATCCTTGTTGGCAGGATCCAGTATTTAGTGTCTCCTTAAAGAATCCCTCCTGAGAATAGACTGAGCCCAGCATAGAACATTCTCTCATCTACTGCCCCATTATGACACCTGCACCGGCTCATCTCATTCTCCACACCTGGCTCTTTCTAGTCCTTTTCTCTTTGAAATAAAACCTCTTTTTTTGCCCAGAACACTTGTAGATCTCACAGTTGGAGCTTTCTTACTTTTTAATAGAAATAGTCCCCCTTCCTTCCTATTGTAACAGTCCTTTTCCCCTTCTTGTAGTAATCCTTTCAAATAAAGTCACTCCTTACTAATGCCTAGAGTTTATTTTTATTTGACATTGTCCTCTGGCAGATGGAGAATTCTTTACATAAGCATATCCAAGCCTTTTTATTAGTGAATAAAATAAAATGCTCAGGTATCTCAATACTTTATATAAATCTAATAATTTTTGAGGTTGAATATGTTTTTATTTATGTAGGCTGGTGTTTATGGTGAGTGTTTTTTTCAAACATAATTAACCTATAGAAAAAGAAAATGTTTTGTTTCATTAGTCTAAATATCTGAATAGTCAGCACACACACACACGCAGTCTCATACATAAATTAACCTCAACGAAATAATTTTGATTGTAAGAGATGCATTATAAATTTTTTACCAAATATGGCTTTGCAGTTGGAAAACATCAGACTGTAATTAAAATACTGATACAACTGTCTAGCTATTTCTACACAATCTTTCCAGTTTTCATACAGGTATTAGGAAAACAGATCTCGTTTTAAAAAATTTTAGATCTTATTTCATTTACTCAAGTTATAAAAATAGCACATACTCACAGCCAGAAGTATGGTACAGTGGTTAAGATTTGCGGTCAGACTGCCTGTGCTCAAATTCTTCATAGTTGTGGGAGCTGGAAAAAATTAGCTCACCTCTTTCAGTCTTATCAGCCCCCACTTTTGCCCCTCATTGTTTTAAGCATTGTACAGATCATTTAGGTTCTCTATATATTAGCTTTCCACTTTTGGAAAATCATCATAAAAATTTCAACTAACAAAACTGTTGAGAATAGTAGATATGTTATCCTTATTTTTAATTACCTGAATAATCTTTTTTTTTCTTTTGCTATATATCTGCATCACAATACATTCTAATGAGTTCAAAGAGTCCATTTATCTCTAAGACTGAACATTTACCTCTAGCTTACTTGCTTCTAGATTGGCTTAGTCCCAGGTCTGGAGACGCCTGATTGCCTTGTGCCTCTCTCTCTTGTCGCCGAGACTTACTGTAAAGGCCACAGCCCAGTCAGTCCTGGGAGGGTGTGGCGAAAGTGAAAAGTGAAAGTGAAAGTCACTCAGTCTTGTCCAACTCTTTGCGACCCCATGGACTGGACAGTCCATGGAATTCTCCAGGCCAGAACACTGGAGTGGGTAGCCTTTCCCTTCTCCAGGGCATCTTCCCAATGCCTGTTTTTTTGGGTTCCTACTGGGGTTCTCCAGACTAGGGGCTATACAGGGCCTCCTCCTTTAACCTAATGCCTCCTAGAGCCTCAGGCTCTGCCTTTTCAAGGCATTATTTACACCAAAGATCCTCAACCAATGGTGATTTTGCCCTCCAGGATCTACTTTTTTGGTTGTTATAACTGGGAGGAGATAGTCACCGACATCTATAGGTAGAAGTTGGGAGAGGGGGCGCTACTAAACATTCAACAACATGAAGGACAGTATCCCCGCCCCCCTCAACAAAGAATTATCCAGCCTAACCTGAGAGTGGTGCTAAGACTGAGAAGTGCAGATTTATGTAAATACTACTGATCCCAACAATTTAGTCAAAGAATATCTGCTTATTCAAAAATTGAAAGTGGGACAGTGAAGTTGTATAAGAGATAAATCTACCTTCATCCAATCACACTGTGACTACTTTTCCTATGAGGCACTTAAGCTCTGGGAGAAAAAAATGGTCAACCAGTTGGCAACAAAAATTTATTGATTAGTTTGCAACTTTAGATACAACATATATTTCATCACATGGTTATAATTCAGTATTTGTGCTTTGTAGGATAAGTAAACATTTGAGCACAACAGAAGTCTACACACAATATTACAATCTTTTGGGGTTGTTTAAAAAATAAACATATCCTTTTCCATCTAGTATCACAAAGAACTTTCACTTTGAGAGGATGGATAAATGTTCAAGTTTGGTATTTGTATCACATGTCAATTAAATATATAACCCAAATATGGACTATTTTTCTATAATAAATGCTTAATGAGTCCTGGAAAGGATTCTGGGGGATGGGTGGTAGGGAGGATGACTTCCAATAAAGTTTGTTGACATTTCAAGAAATTTCAATTTCTTGTCAATGTGGATGACACAGAAAGCTGATATGGATGGAGTGGGACTTTGTTCACATTTAAAATTACTTGACAATCTTAAAAATAGTGTAAAAGCATAGTATTTCAGGAAATCTTTAATAAACACTTTCTTTGATCAAGAAAATAAAAGCCAGTCTAGCTCATTTAGCTGAAAGGGAAAAAGACCTATTAGGGAGAAGTTAAATACCTTTATTTTTCAAAAAAGTAAATCTCTGTTTTTAAAATACTTCAATGTGACAATAGTTTCTTTTTCTGAAATTAAGTGCCAATATCCTTAAATTAGGAAGTATATGATCCTAACTGGATATGTCAAACCCTGCATCCATCATTATAAATGTCATCTGACTAGCAAGTCTGCATACGGGTACCAACGTGTTTATAATGAAATCATAGGGCTCAAGTGTCAACATACAACTTAAAACAATAATCTCTTCATATTTTATGAACCTCTAAGGCTAACTTGATATATTATTTATGATAGTCTCTTCATAATTTACAATAAAAATGAAAGTTTATATTTTATATAATTTAATATACAAGGAGATTTTCTCTCCAAAGACTCTCTTTAGTAGGAAAGCTTTCCCATAGGGTAAGAGTTCTGTAACCATGTCACTCATGTAATAAACAGATGGAAATAAGACAATCTTCCACCTTTCTCTCTCTCAGCTGAACACCAAGAGTCTTTTGATTAGCTGGGAACTCAAGACATTGCTGGGGAGATATGAAATATTTATCAGTGGGCTAGAGTGAACAAATGAAATCACCTCTATAGGAAACACTGAGATATCCTTGCATCTCTGTTAATATCCACTGATAATGGTCTAAAACTGAAAGGCTTTTATATCAAAATTTTGGAAATTTCTCACCCATATCTTAAGTATTTACCTGGGCTGAAAGACACTTTAATCTGCTCAAAAAAGTAAAATAAAGATTACAGCAGAGTTTATAAAATGATTTTGACCAGTGATGCTGTTTCCAGTTGATTCATGTTGGAGATATTACATGACATTTTATGTTATTAAAAATATGCAAGTGCAACTCTCCTGGAGTTTAGGCCTAGCCTGAAGTTTTCCATTTGGGCCCATTACAATTTCTGTTTCTCCAGCCATTCTAACACAAGCTCTTTTAAACTCCCCTACAGGTTGTGTTGATTTGTACAGACCTATATTTTGCTTTCCTTCAGATTTATTCCATGTGCAGCAGACTTGAGGAGCAGATTTTTTCCTAGCTCGGATAATGTGATGTGATGTTTTGAGAAAGTTTAGAGCGTTTAGAGCAAACCACTGTAATCTAAGCTGGAAAGAAGGAAAGGGATACTCTGCAGGAGACTGCTGCCTTATCCCAGTTCCAAGAGCCAATCAAAGAGACTCGGGGTCCCATCCCTCCGTTCCTCATGTATCTTGCAGTACTGAACCACTGCATGGAAGATATCCCCCACCTTCCAGGACTTCTGATGGACCAGCCGCACGACATCTAGAAACTAGAGAAAAGCACAGAGTTAGGACTCACATATCACAGAGGATCCTCAAAGTCATCTCATTCAACCATTCTACCAGAGCCAATGGCTCTCCAGGCTATTCTTGAATACCTCTAGTGGCAGGGAACTATATTTCAGGACAGTCTATTTTCTTTGTAGACAGTCCAGATTATTAGAGGGTTCTTTCAACTGAACTGAGATGTTCCTCACAGCAGTTGCCATCCACCAATTTTGAGAGTCTACATGGAATTCTTCTTTCAACATCTTATCTTTTAGGTATTTGAAGAGTTCCCTCAGATCCACCTTTCTCTGGGTTAGACTCTGTCTAATGGTTCTGTATAGCATGGTTCCCAGTCCCTTCTATTAGTGCCATACACAATCTTTCATAGGATGTACCATTTAGGCCAGATAAATTGTATTAAAATTTTGGGTGCTGGAGAAGACTCTTGAGAGTCCCTTGGACAGCAAGGAGATCAAACCAGTGAATCCTAAAGGAAATCAACTCTGAATATTCATTGGAAGGACTGATGTTGAAGCTCCAGGACAATACTTCGGCAACCTGATGTGAAAAGCCAACTCATTGGAAAAGACCCTGATGCTGGGAACGCCTGAGGACAGGAGGAGAAGGGGGCGACAGAGGATGAGATGGTTAGATGTCATCATTGACTTAGTGAATATGAATCTGAGCAAACTCCAGGAGATAGTGAATGAAAGGAAAGCCTAGTGTGCTGCAGTTCATGGGCTCACAAAGAGTAGGGCATGACTTTAGTGACTGAACAACAAACTTTCGGGTAGTTTTACTTACTCGTTCCTCATTCCACTTTGAAAAGTTCCCTCCTCTGTCAAGTTTCAAGAGACACTGTCTTTCCATTGGAACAGGAAAAGGAAAGATTGAGGAAACATCCTAGACTCAGCACCTGGCTAATTATATCATTTTCAATTGGCCACAACTTAGAAAGCATCTGACTGCAGGTTGAGTTGGAGCACTGGAAGATGGGAAAATCATTACAGATGATCCCCTTCATGAAACTGTAGCCTAAAGCTCAGCATGAAGTCCTCTCAAAATCCTTAGTCAGATATGTATAAAGAAAAGTAACAACTATTAAGAGCCAAAACCTGTAGGAAGTACCTTTCAAGCATGTAATCTCATTTAATTCTGTCAACAATGCTGCAAAGCAGGCATTTAAAGATGAAAAATTGTGGGTTTGTGAGATGAAAAGTTGGCAGTAAGATGGTCTTCTTTTTTTAATGTGGATCATTTTAAAAGTCTTTATCA
This sequence comes from Bos indicus, assembly GCF_029378745.1. Classification (NCBI taxonomy): domain Eukaryota; kingdom Metazoa; phylum Chordata; class Mammalia; order Artiodactyla; family Bovidae; genus Bos; species Bos indicus. Next base: position 116,049,041 of record NC_091761.1, read on the forward strand.
AATTTGTCATAATATTGCTTCTGTTGTCCACATTTTGTCTTTTTGATCACAAGGTATGTGGGATCTTAGCCCCTTGACCAGAGATGGAACCTACACCCCTGCATTGGAAAGTGAAGTCTTAACCACTGAACCACCAGGGAAGTCCCAGGATGCATGGTCTTCTGACACTGCAGACCAAAGCTCTTTTTGCTACAGTACCCCATGCCTTTTGGTGGTAGGAGAATACACTAAGTCACTACAGTCGTGTTCGACTCTTTGCGACCCCATGGACTGTAGCCTTGGAGAAGCCAATGGCACCCCACTCCAGTACTCTTGCCTGGAAAATCCCATGGACGGAGGAGTCTGGTAGGCTGCAGTCCATGGGGTCGCTAAGAGTCAGACATGACTGAACGACTTCACTTTCCCTTTTCACTTTCATGCATTGGAGAAGGAAATGGCAACCCACTCCAGTGTTCTTGCCTGGAGAATCCCAGGGATGGGGGAGCCTGGTGGGCTGCCGTCTATGGGTCGCACAGAGTCGGACACTGCTGAAGTGACTTAGCAGGACTGTAGCCTGCCAGGCTCCTCTCTCCATGGGATTTTCCAGGCAAGAAAACTGGAGTGGGTTGCCATTTCCTTCTCCAAAGTAGAATAATGAGACATTAATATTTATTTGGAACATTGGGATAAAGGAAAGGCTGGGACTCTAGTCTCGTTTACTGAGGAAGAAAAATCTATTTCTTAAAAAGATGAGAGATATGCTTTAGTTACTATTTCTTCAATGTTTCCTCCTAGAATTTTTTTGCCCTGCTCATTTCACATTTGCTCAGACTTTGAAGATGAGCCAGAAATTGGAATGCTAATTTTTTCTGATCTTCCCCCGCCCCCTTCAGTTTGAATTTGCTAATTCATTTAAATTACTGAGAAGTTGTTTCCCAGAGAGCTACTATTAAATTACGTTTCTTCTTCCAGCTGCTGTGACAGCACCAGCTATTGCAGTTACAGAAATCAGTGCTTTATTGTACTTATTCGCCTTGTGTTGGCTTAATCAGAATAAAGCAATTTTCTAGGCTGGAAAATAAAATGCTTAACTTTTAATACATGGAAACATAAACATCATCTCAAAGAGTTTTAGGAAGATGCAAAAAGGGAGACCAGTGGGAAGCTGATGGCAACAGTATTATAGACTGTAATCTCCCTGCCAGAGGACACCATCTGAACTACCTCTGGCATTTTTTTTTTTTTTTTTTTTTGGCTTTACCAGGTCTTTGTTGCTGTGTGTGGGCTTTCTCTAGTTGAAGCGAGCAGGGGCTACTCTGTTGTAGTGAGAGGGCTCGTCATTGCAATAGCTTCTCTTGTTGGGGGTCACGGGCTCTAGAGTACAGGCTCAGTAGTTCAGTTCAGTTCAGTCGCTCAGTCGTGTCCGACTCTTTGCGACCCCATGAATCGCAGCACGCCAGGCCTCCCTGTCCATCACCAACTCCCAGAGTTCACTCAGACTCATGTCCATCGAATCAGTGATGCCATCCAGCCATCTCATCCTCTGTCGTCCCTTTCTCCTCCTGCTGCCAATCCCTCCCAGCATCACAGTCTTTTCCAATGAGTCAACTCTTCGCCTGAGGTGGCCAAAGTACTGGAGTTTCAGCTTTAGCATCATTCCTTCCAAAGAAATCCCAGGGCTGATCTCCTTCAGAATGGACTGGTTGGATCTTCTTGCAGTCCAAGGGACACTCAAGAGTCTTCTCCAACACCACAGTTCAAAAGCATCAATTCTTTGGCGCTCAGTCTTCTTCACAGTCCAACTCTCACATCCATACATGACCACTGGAAAAACCATAGCCTTGACTAGATGAACCTTTGTTGGCAAAGTAATGTCTTTGCTTTTGAATATGCTATCTAGGTTGGTCATAACTTTCCTTCCAAGGAGTAAGCGTCTTTTAATTTTGTGGCTGCAGTCACCATCTGCAGCGATTTTGGAGCCCCCCAAAATAAAGTCTGACACTGGCTCAGTAGTTACGGTGTACCAACTTAGTTGCTCTGCAATCTGTGGGATCGGACCCATGTCCCCTGCATTGGCAGGCGGATTCTTAACCACTGAAAGTTAACCAGGGAAGTCCTTAATCACTTAATACTGGTAACATCTTATGGAAAAGACGTGAATGAACTGTTTGGCCAACCCAATATCTTTTTGGAAAATAAGATAAGTCCCTGTACCTACTAGGGACTCAATAAATATTTGCAGAAGGCGGAACACCCAAATGTGAGTCAAATACATCAAATGCATTCAAAACGATCAATAAGACTACTTGAAATATGGAGTGACATCCAGAATCACTGAAGCTGAACCTTGTATAAATATTCATCCTTGAGTTTTACATATTTGCACTTATACCATTAAAAAATTACCAGGCACATCTTGGGGCTGCTTACTCAATAATTCCCTACTGATAGGATGCTCCAAAAAATGAGTCAAGGCTGAGAACCTAAGCAAAGGCAGAGCCTGAACTGGTGCCCTGGTAGTGGGCAAAGAGCAAAGTCAGAGATGGTCATGGGGCAGGTGTTTCATCACCTGTGACTGGGAGTGGGCATGCATGCTGTGAAGGTCCCAGGGGTGCCTGGGACCCCTCTTCACTGGTCATTATTACAACAGCCCTGGAAGGTTAGCTCCAATCAGCTCCATCAGGCTCAGTGACAGAATGTCAGACTGTTAGTTGTCCGGTATCCCTCACAAGTCTGTTGAGCTGTCTGTTAGACTCCTGAAATTTTAGAGAACTTAAATCCTTTAGGTTAAGACTTTGCTCAGAACACAAATACCATCAGAAAGAGGAACACTCTAGGTGGTTATTAGTAAATTCATGGAGCTGCATAAAAATAATTTTGTGAGCTGTTACTTGTATGTTGGTGTGTATGAAAGATCCCAGGCATGCATGTTTTTCTATTGGACTAGGTGGAAAAAATATGCAGCCTCAGGAAAAAGGGGAGAAAGGCTAGGATGTCTTTGCATGATTTTGTTAATCAGACTTTTCCAGCTCTTACTGGAGAAAGGTGCTCCCAGTGCAGAAGGTTTGAAGATCAAGTTTCTGAGGTCTCACTGAGAGAGGCTCATATTAATAATTCATCGACTTCTCGTCAAGATTTTCCTCCAGGGTCATCAGCGGTCTTAGACCAGACTTATCCCTTGAGGGTGTTTTCTCTGCTTTAGCATGTTTTATAAAGATGCAGTATAAAGTACACAGAAATATAAACTTAGTCTCAGCACTTTTTTTTTTTTTCTTTCTGTACACTCTAGTTTTCTGGGCCACCATCTTATTCCCAACTTTAATCTCTGAGTCATTGCTCTGGGAGAGAATGAAAATTACAGAGCAGATGTCAATATTGGCTAAACTCTTCCCAGAAGGCTGTCTGCTTCAGACCTTTCTGGAAGGTATTAGCTACTTTCCAGTATTAGCTACTTTCCATCTATTTTGGGCCTGCCGAAGCAGGGTCTCCCATTGCGGTCTGTGATGATGACCACAGGATGTTGTGAACTGACCCCAAACTGTCAAAATGTCCTACCAACTAGGCTACTCTATCAGTATTTTGTGAAATGGCCACATGCTAGAATCTGTCTCATGACTTCTAAAGTCAGGTTGATATCCCAATAAATTGGAGAAAGAAATGGCAACCCACTCCAGTATTCCTGCCTGGAGAATCCCCATGGAAAGAAGAGCCTGGTGGGCTACAGTCCATGGGGTTGCAAAGAGTTAGACACAACTGAGCGGCTAAGCACATCCCAATAAAGCAATTTTTAAAAATGATCTGGTCCCACTAAATATAGCATGCTCTTAGTCTGTGATGGCTTCTTCTCAGACATTAAGACCTTGAAACATCGGTGGGGTTGATGAGTAAGGAAGGTCTTACATTTTCTTTTCTTTCTTTATTTAAAAAAAACTCTAGACAAAAATGAAGCTAAGATTGTAAATAAACCAGAAAAGGACACTTCCAGTTCATTACTACAGTCTTTAAAAACTGCATTCTATTTAGCAGCTGTCCCTATATCTTTCACTATGTCTGTCCAGGCTACGGACTCAGTAATCAGCTTTAGGATGTCAGGGAATCTGAGTTTTTCTTTTCAATGTACTGACAAAAATAAAAAATTTTCATTTCCTATCATTGCACAATTAATAACAATTAGTTTCCCTTCCTATGTATCATATTTGCCATTTCCTTGAACAAATGTTTCATTTTAGGAAGCTAGAAGAATTCACATTCCTTGATGGCATGTTGTGACCTGTTGGAAGGAAAGTATCACATGGTAGGGACCTTTTATATTCTCAGGTGCATTTACTTAATTAGATTACTTGTTTATAAAATCATATGGTGGGATCTACGGGTTGTTGTTGTTTAGTTGCTAAGTTGTGTCTGACTCTTGGTGACCCCATGAACTGAAGCCCCTCAGGCACATTTATCTGTGGGATGTTCCAGGCAAGAATACTGAAGTGGGTTGCCATTTCCTTCTCCAGGAGATTTTCCCAATCCAGGGATCGAAAGGAATCTATGGGAGTTGTCGCAAATTGTTTAGATTTTTGGGGAAACACTCAATGCAGATTTCTGAAAGCAGCTACCTTCTTTTGTTCCAAGGCAGTCCATTTCATTAAGCACAAGTGAGCTGGTCTTTATATTGCTCCCGCAACTATGGCCTGTAGGAGTTGAGATTCTCAGCTTTGGCTGTACCCTGGGACTCCCCAGGGATCTTGGGAAAACCCCAAAGCCTGGTTCATCCCAAGAGAAGAGTTTGATTTGATTGGCTCGAGCATCAGGCCATAAAAGCATCCCCCGGGTCATGGGGATGGGGCTCCCAGGATGGAGCTCATGCCCTTCTGAGATGAAGAGATACCAGAGCTGGCTCTCTGCCATGTGACAGCACAGAAAGGAAGCTGTCCCTCATCAGGAAATGCACCTACTGGTACTTTGACCTCAGACTTTCTAGCCTCTAGAACTCTAAGAAATAAATGTCTGCTGTTCAAGCCACTGCCTGTGTTATTTTACTAGAGCAGCTTGAGCTAAGACAATATTTAATTCTTTATTTTTCCTTTGTCAGGTACTGTTTTCAAAACTGAGACTTTAAGTGTAGTATTTTGGGAAAAGTTAACTTAATAGTAAATGACATCAATATTTTCTCTCTCATTCTGTTTCCTCTACTTTGCTTGTGGAAAAGAGTAAGACATTAAAGGAGAAGCGAGTCTTCTGACACTCACTTTCTTAGGAAGGCAGGTATACATCTGTTTCCTCTTAGGACATTCTGTTCTATTCACTGCCCTCAAGAGAAGGATGTAATTCCCCAAATGAGCTTAATGATGAGGAAGGTAACTGATTTACTATGAGGCCAGTCATCAGCTCATTCCAGCTCCCCGATTATTGAATTTAAACAGAAGAAAAAGAGCTGAAGAACAATAATACATTGCCTTCACAAAGCAGAACAATTAATTAATTGATATCCTTTTGAAAAAGAATGGCTTTCATGATTTTTCCCCTTCCATGAATTAAGTAGATTAAATTTAACTGATGTCAAGGTCACTGTGAATTAAATTTATAAACTGTATTTTAGATTTTCAAGTGCTATGATTCTCAGCAATCTTTCCTTTGGAATTTAGCATACTTAAAAGCCACCTCAAATTCTGCCACTCCTTCAAGATATTTCTTATGGAAGTGTTAGTTTCTCAGTCATGTCTGACTCTTCGTGACTCCATGGACTGGAGCCCTCCAGGATCCACTGTCCATGGGATTCTCCAGGCAAGAATACTGCAATGGGTTTCTATGCTCTTCTCCAGGGGATCTTCCCAATCTGAGGATCAAACCTACATCTCTTATTGTTTCTTGCATTGGCAGGTAGCTTCTTTACCACTAGAGCCACCTGGAAAGCCCATTTCTTATGGAAGGGAGTCTCAAACTTTAGTGTTCATCAGAATCATCATACTTGAACAAATATGTTAAAAATGTGTATCTCTAGGCCCCACTCTTAGAAAGGAAGCTCCAAGAAGGGGCCTAAGATGCGAGTTGTAAGTTAGTGTCCTGGGTGACTCTTTGCATTTGGCTCACGGTTTGCAGGGCAGAAAGTACTGTTTCAGTGTGTTTCTCATTTTCCCTTATTCAGAATACGCTCCCATTACACTTCAAGTTTGGTCTTTACAAGCTGAGCCTCCTATGGTTTACCCTCTCCCTGCCCTGGGCCCTTCCTAACCTGGAATATGAACTCCCAAAGGGTAGAACATCTTGCCTCTTTTGTTCCCTGTGTCCCCAGAGCCTAGAACAACGTTGGCATGTTGTACATATTCGATAAACTTTTGATGAATGTCCTGCATGTATGATGTTCAAGTGCACCTAGCATTTTAATAATTAGATGGAACACTAAAAGAGAAAGCCTGAGAATACAGATGTCATTTACTGGAGAGGAGTGACAGGACATTAGGGACCCAGAATGTTTGGAATTCATCTTTTGAATTGAAATAAGACTGCAGGTAGTTATAAGCTGATATTAGGTGTCCTTCCACTCCAAGGCCAAGTTCACAGGCAGTGATGGGACAGATGAGATGCTTCTGTATTCAATCATGACATCTCCCGGAACTTGCTCAAAATCATGTCCATTGAGTCAGTGATGCCATCCAACCATCTCACCCTCTGTCATCCCCTTCTCCTCCCGCCTTCAATCTTCCCCAGCAACAGGGTGTTTTCCAATGTGTCGGCTCTTAGCATGAGGTGGCCAAAATATTGAAGTTTCAGCTTCAGCATCAGTCCTTCCAATGAATATTCAGGACTGATTTCCTTTAGGATTGACTGGTTTGATTTTCTTGCAGTCCAAGGGATTCTCAAGAGTTTTCTCCAACACCACAGGTCAAAAGCATCAATTCTTCGGTGCTCAGCTTTCTTTATGGTCTAACTCTCACATCCATACATGACTATTGGAAAAACCATAGCTTTGACTAGACAGACCTTTGTTGGCAAAGTAATGTCTCTAATTCTTAATACTCTGCCTTGGTTTGTCAAAGATTTTATTCCAAGGAGCAATTGTCTTTTAATATCATGGCTGCAGTCACCATCTGCAGTGATTTTGGAGCACAAGTAAATAAAGTCTCTTGCTGTTTCCATTGTTTCCCCATCTATTTGCTAGGAAGTGATGGGACCGGATGCCATGATCTTAGTTTTCTGAATGTTGAGATTTTAGCTGGAGTTTTCACTCTCCACTTTCACCTTCATCAAAAGCCTCTTTAGTTCTTCTTCACTTTCTGCCGTAAGGGTGGTGTCATGTGCATATCTGAGGTTATTGATATTTCTCCCGGCAATTTTGATTCTGGCTTGTGCTTCGTCCAGCCTGCCATTACTCATGATGGCATTGTAAGTTAAATAAGGAGGTGACAATATATAGCCTTGACGTAATCCTTTCCCAATTTGGAATAAGTTTGTTGTTTCATGTCCGGTTCTAACTGGTGCTTCTTGACCTGCATACAGGTTTCTCAGGAGGCAGGTAAGGTGGTCTGGTATTCCCATCTCTCTAAGAACTTTCCACAGTTCCACAGAACTTCCCACAGTTGTGATCCACACAAAGGTTTTTAGCATAGTCAATGAAGCAGAAGTAGATGTTTTTCTGGAATTCTTTTGCTTTTTCTATGATTCAACGGATGTTGACAATTTGATCTCTGGTTTCTCTGCCTTTTCTAAATCCAGCTTGAACATCTGGAAGTTCCTGGTTCACATACTATTGAAGCCTGGCTTAGAGAATTTTGAGCTTTACTCTGCTAGCATGTGAGATGAGTGGAATTGTGTGGTGTTTGAACATTCTTTGGCATTGCCCTTGTTTGGGATTGGAATGAAAACTGACCTTTTTCAGTCCTGTGGCCACTGCTGAGTTTTCCAAATTTGCTGACATGTTGAGTGCAGCACTTTAACAGAATCGTCTTTGGGGATTTGAAATAACTCAGCTGGAATTCCATCACCTCCACTAGCTTTGTTCATAGTGATGCTTCCTAAGGTCCACTTGACTTTTCGCTTCAGGATGTCTGGCTCTAGGTGAGTGATCACACCATCGTGGTTATCTGGGTCATTAAGATCTCTTTTGTACAGTTCTTCTGTGTATTCTTGCCACCTCTTCTTAATATCTTCTGCTTCTGTTAGGTCCATACCATTTCTGTCCTTTACTGTGCCCATCTTTGCATGAAATGTTCCCTTGGTATCTCTAATTTTCTTGAAGAGATCTCTAGTATTTCTCATTCTATTGTTTTCCTCTATTTTTTCGCACTGATCACTGAGGAAGGCTTTCTTATCTCTCCTTGCTGTTCTTTGGAACTCTGCATTCAGATGGGTATATCTGTCCTTTTCTCCTTTGCCTTTTGGTTGCTGAACTTAACAGAGACACTCCTTTCACCTTTTCTAAGCTGATGAGGAGCTAATGAGACACTGCTGCTTTCAAGTGGCACAGCCTCCTTGGTGGGAAGCCATAGTCTCTCTTTCACACCACTTGAAAATGGCCACTTAACTTCCTGACTAATTAAAAAACAGTCAGAATGAGGGCTCCAAATAAAAGACAGGATATCAAAATTCTACATAAGGGTTTGCTTTATTTCACCAGTTCTGTCACAGAACTGGGCACAGGCAGTGCCCTTTTATGGAGAAGCCATTACCTGTAGAGAATTTTAACTGACTCAGAAAAACAAGATGATTCAGTCCTCTAAAATTATATTACTTAGAAATAAGTCCCTTGAGGTGATGCTAGATAGGAGTGAAATATCATTTAATGTATCTTGACATACTAATGGAACATTTATTTTTATGTTATGAGCAAAGACAGGTATCCCCTTTGATAACTGAAAATCACTGGGGAGAAATAAATATCATGTCAAAGCATTGTTTACATAATTAAGGTGTTAGCGACATATTCCTTGTCCTTTCATCTAAACAAAAATTTATTAGACATATATTCACATAGAGTGTTACACTGTTTCTTCAAAATGGTGGACTGTATAAAAATCAACGGGATATGAATGTGAGCAAACTCTGGGAGATAGTAGAAGACAGCGGAGCCTAGCATGCTGCACCCCACAGGGTCCCAAAGAGCTGGACCCAGAGCAACTGAACAATAACATAAAAATCTGTTTCATTAAGAAATCATCTAAAATACACCATGCAATGCTTTTATGCAGGAAGAGGCTGGGGATAAAACTAGAAACCAACCTGCCTTTCATTTTTCCAGGAAACCAAGAACTCTGGCTAAAAATGTCTTTGTTCTCCTCCCCCTGGCAGGCGGTCTTGGGATTATGTGTGGCAGGAGGGAGGGGGCAACACGGAAGCACTCTATCACTGCACCCTTTGCGCTGGCTGGCTGGATGGTAAGGTGGGAGGAGAATTTATAGTGAACCAGTACAGCAACCCACTCCAGTATTCTTGCCTGGAGAATCCCAGGGACAGGGGAGCCTGGTGGGCTGCCGTCTATGGGGTTGCACAGAGTTGGACACAACTGAAGCGACTTAGCAGTAGTATAGTGAAACACTCATCACCTTGAAAATAAAAGTGTGCCAAGTATGGGGTAGCATCTAGATTCAGAGAAGATAGAACTATAGGCAGTCCTAGGCATAAACAGAAACACGAATCACTGGCTAGAAAGAGAAGCCAAAGTGGATGAGTGTATGGAAAATAAACTAAGTCTTCTCAATTTTTCCAGTAGCCAAGTCCATTGTCTGGGGAGGAAGAGACAGAGAGAAAGAGAGAGAGAGATGCTATTCTAACTACCATGTACCTAAGCCTGAGCCAGAGAGTAAAGGACCTCTCATCTCAGGATGTTTCAAGATGCTAGATTTTGGCAATAAAAATTAAAATGCAGTTACACCTTTTAAGAAAATCTAGATTGTAACTTCAAGGCAATTTAACTTGAGAGAGAGAAACTATCGAGAAGTATATGTAGAGATAGTGAGGTTCTAGGACCAGGCTTAGCCATCAGTATCTGAGGACTCTCATGGACCAACCTCTTTGAGTCCTCACTTGTTTATCAGTATAAAAGGAATGACAATATCTATTCTGCTCTTCTCACAGGGTTGTTGAGAACCAAGTATAATGAGTATGTGGAAATACTTTATAACAATAAGACATTAAAAAAATGCACAGTGGTAATGATAGGCAGTATCCTATCATTACCTATTAGCTCCCCAAATTTTCTGTCCTAATCCTCAGTACCATGAGTAGGACGAGATAATTAATGCCCTTATTAGGGCATATCTTAAATGTTATCTTAAATGGAAAATAGGATTCTTCAGTTACTTTTGAGTTAATCAAAAGGGGGACTATCTGGTGAACTTAATCTGTGTAATTTGATTGAATGAACCCATTAAAAGCAGAGTTTTCTCTGGCTAGTGCAGAAGAAGTAATGGAAACTAACAGCATGAGGGCATAAAGGGACCACGTGACAGGAAATTGTACAACTTGTAGAAGCTGAGAGTGGACTTCAGCAAGGAAATGGGACTTCAGTCCTACAACCCCAAGGAACCGAGTCAGGACAACAACCCTAACAAGTGTGGAAGCTTATTTCTCTCTGTGGCTTCCAGATAAGTGCCAAGCCAGGATGGCAAGTTGATTTCTGCCTTGTAAGTCCCTCAGTAGAGAGAATGGAATTCACCCAAATGTCTAACAACAGACAGACCTGGGTGTTGCTGTTTTAAGTTAGTAAATTTGTAACACAGAAATAGAAAACCAATATAGCAACATTATTTTTAATTATTTTAAGAGTATACATTTAAATTATGGAAATTGAGCTTGAAAACATTGGTGTGCATGATCAATAGTTCAGTCATATCCAGTTCTCTGTGACCCCCTGGACCACAGTCTGCTAGACTTCTCTGTCCAGGCAAGAATACTGGACTGGGTTTCCATTCCCTTCTCCAGGGGACCTTCCTGACCTAGGGATGGAATCCATGTCTCTTGCATCTCCTGCATCCTTTGCTACTGAAATTTACTACTGAGGTAGGCAGATTCTTTACTACTGAGCCACCTGGGAAGTCATTGGTAGTTGAATTCTTGTTTTAACCTTAATAATTGATATTCTATAATAGTAAGTGATTGGTCTTAGAGAATAGGAATTAGAGTGACAGTTGCTATTAATTTTGATGTTGGCCAAAGATCTATTCCTTAGCTTTATATTTTTGGTAGGTGGAGAATAATAATGAGAAAATCCATCCAATGCAAATATGTTTCATAAGGAATTAAAAATGCCTTCTCTTTGACACCATGCCAGTTTGTTTTAATTATCAGTGTGACCTCACTTTGGTCTAGTATTATCAAATCTTTGCTTTTCTACTTTTAATTTAAATGAACATAAGAAGAGGTCAGTTCAAGAGCAAGGAAACACACCTAAAGAAAACAGACTCTGAAAATATTCTGTCTCCTCAATTTACTTTCTCATCATCCCCAACTAGTGGAAACAAGCTTCCAGTCAAAGAGTTGCCACGATCACATTTATGCAGGTGGAAGGCTTCAAAGTTCTAATCGAAATTCTAAGGTGAAAAGTCAAGAACAAAAACATTCAAAGGGGCCAACTGAACATTTACTCAGTTTCAAGCAGGGATAAAAACACAAAGCCTTATGATATCGAAGCAGGGGTCAAGGTACCTTTTCGATTCTGTTTTCTTGAGATTTCTTAAAGTAGATGGTGGGGATACCGAGTTCAGATGCAGCTATCCACTGCAGAGTGGCTCGCAGCTCCGTGTCAGGACACTCTGGCTCCAGGTCAAAGTTGATCACCAGCAGGCTCCCCTGGCGGCTGGCTGTTCCAACCGGCGTTCCAGAGGCACGTTCTGAACACAGACATAACCACCTTACTACGCTTTCCATGGGAATATCATAGGCAAATTGCATCTCAAAATTATGGGAAAGTGGCTTACCCTCCATGGTTTCTGCCTGTCCTTTAAGAATCTCCTTTTCTTCTACCAATTCACTTTGGGAGAAAACAACAGTATATGGTTGGTAATGTTTAGGAAGAACAAGCTGTAAATGGAAGATGAAGTGATGGGTCTTATTGATATAAAAGCTCTTGAAATATATTTATGGTTTTTGTGGAGTAAACGAATACTAGAGAAGTACTAACATGGCTATTACATTGGACTGCTGCTAAGTCACTTCAGTCGTGTCCAACTCTGTGCGACCCCATAGACAGCAGCCCACCAGGCTCCCCTGTCCCTGGGATTCTCCAGGCAAGAACATGGAGTGGGTTGCCATTTCCTTCTCCGATGCATGACTACTGGGTCTGAAATAGATATTCTTGCCCCTAAAAAAAAGGCCACATAAACTGCATGGTTTTGGTTGAGATGACTGGTGTGGGAGACTCTGAGAGATGCAATTTTCAATTCTTCTCAACCTTCCTTCTACAAACCCTCACAGGTTTGAATAGTCAAGAAAATATTTAGTAGGTAACTAGATCCGATTGGAGGATTTATCCTTCTTCTGCATTTTATTTGTCATTTAAAGGATCTTGTATTTCCATCTCAAGACTGATTATTTTTCTATACCATGATAGCAACATAAATTTGCATTTTAGTCTGGGAAAATATTTTTCTACATATTATCTGGTTCTTTGACCTGAAATGAGGAAAAACACAATCACAAACTTTAGATCTTAAGTTGTACAACAAAATATCTCAATTAGTTGAAATTTTTCTTTTTTTTTTTTTCATTTTATTGGGAATTGTTAGCAGGCTGAGGGTTGTTTAGAACTAGAGACTCATAACTGAAGTGAGTTCAGTTCATTCGCTCAGTCATGTCCGACTCTGAAAACTGGAAGTAAGGATCTCATTAAATATAGGCATGTTGAATATCTGAGGTATTTTCATTATAGTGAGTACTTATTAGGGAGCCTTGAAAATAGTGGGAAGCTTTAGTAAATGATTTTAAAATTAGAGTATATGTTCCAGTAGCTGGAAGCAAGTGGCCATATTGGGAAACTCATCATTGTCCCATATTTTTGTCCTGTCTAGAAATTAAACTGTAGGTGCTCTTAAAAATGTGTCTCTTTATGGGGGAGGATTCTTCCTTATATTCTCTGTTACTGCTAAAATCTGGCTAGTAAATTCCATTGTATTCCTAACGCCCAGAGAAAGTACAATTGTTCTTTCACAAACACCTATTTGTTTGTGGAAGAATGGCCAATTTCCCAAAGGGTCTGTATTTTTCGGTAGATCTCTATCCAAGGAACATAAGTGAAATGAGCTACTAGATACAGTTTCTGCTGTTATGAAGCAGCAGGATGCTAATAGGGGTAGTAGAGATGGTCTTGGTTTTCTCTTTCTGTATTCTGTGGGGTCCTAGACTCATACTGGGGAGAAAGACGGACACCTAAACAAATGTTGTCTGAAGGAGAAAAAGAAATTTGCCCCAAAGTAGTTTTGTTTGTTTTGTCTCCTTTCAAAACCAAAACAGACCCAAGATAATGTTTATGTTCATCTCTAGCTGCGAGTTATGGCTGTGCGGCTCAGTGAAGGATGCACTGCAACTTTTAATCACTGAGGAATATTCCCGCAGGCAGAATACTGATTGAATAGTGACATAAAAGTGCTTTCGCTATGGATAATAATAATAAAAAAAAAGAACAGGGAGAAGCTTTAGCCCTATATCTCATTTCTATTTTTCTGAAATTTCAGAAATCTCCATATAATGTCATAATGGTCAAAACTAGCTTTTGGTTCATTTAATTTTCCAGAACAATCACAAATTCTAGATGAAGTCCTGACCTCATGTTGCTCTCCCTTTATATACCATATTTCATGCCTTACTGATTGTACTTTTTTCCCTTGGTATTTTAGAAGGGCCTCATAATGTGGGGAGCAGGTGATGTATCTCCATCATAGTGCCATTTGGTATTGGATTCATTAATGGCAATAGTCCCAGGTGTCTACAAGAAAAGGAAAAGCCTCTCACACTATATTCTACTGAACAATAGTTTTTGTTGGTTGTCATGGTACATTTTAAATGGGTTTTTGGTTCTCTGTATCCATCTAGGTAAAATGACATATATGTCTGAACACATGGATAAGCTTTATCCAAAACGATTATAGTATAAGGGATAGACTTGAAATATAGAAAGCGGTTGATGGTAGGGTGAGGCTACGGCACGCCTGAGTTCTTACTCCAGTGACATGAAACCACACGTCTCCGGGAACCTTGGTAGGACAGACATGATGAAGCCGGTGGTCGGGCACAACCTGAATGATCAAAATGGATTGCCAGATGGAATCAGAGTAGCGGGCTCACAATCACTGCATCTCAGTGGCTACTTACTTAATCATGGGAGAAGATGGCATGCTTTCCTGATAAATGTCCAGGTCCATAATGCCAAGACTGCTAGTGGCACTACTGTTGCCATTGCTGACAAAGCAAAAGTTTACATATTAATGCCAGTCTCCGCCACCTGGCCACACTGCCGACACCGACGTTCCACCATCCTAAGAGGTCCTTCCTTTGATCCCCAGGAGAATATTGCTTTGTGTCTAGGACCCCTAAACTGAGGTTTATTTCTGACCAAATCAGGAGAAAACACAATAAAAGACTCTTCTGACTCACCACCATCATCCTCATCATCAGTATTTTGTAATTTCTGCAGTGGGCTCAGACTTGGTGGATCACACCTGGTGGGTGACAATCAGCATAACCCCTTTCTTCCTCATTCTAGTAGCAGTGAGGATACTTATCCATCAGCAACAGGCTTCTTGGGTATACCTCCAGAGACTAAGATACTTCTGAGAATGCTGGCTCGGGGGAGATCTTCCTGCTTCTTGGCTTTTTGACAGAAACCAGTAGGGTTTTCCCTTTGCCATTCAGGGGATTTTTCTGAGGCATATTCCATAGGATATGCACTTGTCTCATTTTTTTTTTTCCCTATGGGGCTACAGAATTTGTAAGCACAAAGTTGGGTAATGTCAAAGTTTTATAGCTCCTTTATCTTAAAATCTTGGAGAAGGAGCCACATCTGATACTTCAGTGTGTTGTAGAGAAGGAGGAATTATATATTGTATCATTTTTGTAGGTTGCACAATTAACATATGGTCTAGTTACTAGCCTGGAATCTATTTACTGAAACACAGAAGAGTTGAGCCCATTTTTAGGTTCTGTCTGTACTTGCACAATGGAATGTATCCAATTTCACCAAACTCACCATGTGTCCTCATACCTTCTCTAATTTCCAATGACTTCTCTTGCAAGTAAGGTTTTCTAAGGATGTGTGCTGGAGTGTTGCGTAATGGAACGGTCTTCCCTCTGGAGTTCTATGAATAAACAACTGAACCCCCTCATTTCAAATTCTTGTCTTGGGTTTCACGTGGGGGTACTGAATGTATTCACTGATTGAAATTTGATGACTCAAACATTACGCTGGAGGTAATTAACTGTATAAACTTATGATAAACCCAAAGATTCAAATTCTCTTTGCTTTTTATCCCTATACTGCAACATTTCCACCAGTGTTTGAAATGTTCGATAAATCATTTAACACTGTGACATTTTCTAAGTCTAAACAGACTGAACTGCAGAAAAAAAAGAAAAATCTTTCCAGGAGGCATACACTCAGATGCAACTGAAACCACTTTCCAACTGATCTTTCTGGAAAGTCCTTAGACTTGCTGGCTTGGTATCAAATAAGATTTGGGATAGAAACGTGAAGATTGTTTCATTTTCACCTCACAGAGGACTAGTTTTTAGTTTATGTCTCCTGAATGGCTTAGGTTCTCCTAAATCTAATCTCTCTAAGCTCCTGTCTAGCTTTCTAGAGCAACAATACAGAGGGCAGGGCAGGGCAGAAAAAGGGAGGAACAGTAAATCCAAGAAATACAACACAGTGTGAAAACACTTGCCTCATGTAAACCCAGCCTCTCTTGCATCTGAAATACAAATGAACCAGAAAGAAAGTATCAAACATACCAGCTGTAATAGCAACTCATTAAAAAAAAAAAAACAACAAACCTCACAGTTGTCACATAATTGAATGCACTAGCTGGAGCCTGCAGAGAAGGGAACACAGATGACTCTCAACCTTGGTCGAGCTAATTGAAGCCATAACTGGATATTAAGAGCTCTCAGCACAAATCATGACAGGCAGGCACTTGGTCCTAGCAGAAGCTTTCCTTTTTGCTCTTATCAGGGATCCTTTGGAGAGAATGATTTAAAATGCATTTCTGGAATCTGCGCTGAGACTTATTTCCCTGGGAAGTCAATTAAAGAGCAGGTACCTCATGGATCGCTCACTGAGCTGCAGGAAGCTGCTTGTGTCGTCTGGGTTGTCCTCCTCGTTGGCGAGCTGGGACCAACTGTCCATGCTCTCCCCACTGCTGCCGGGAGGGCTGGAGAACTCATCCAGGGCTCTGCCTTCTTTTGAGACTTCAGCCTCCGGTACATCTCTGGCATCAAGGGTTTCACTGTAGATGGTAAGACATTACTAAGAGTGTAGGCATAAAACTGAACTTTTCCGGGGAACCTCACTGCCCCTAGTGTATATCCCATATATTATTAAGAGTTTGTATGTGTTTGGGGTAGAGCTGTGGGCACACTAAATATTCTGTAAATTAATGTGTGTGTCTGTAAAGTTGCTTAGTTGTGTCCAACTCTTTTGCAACCCCATGGATTGTAGCCTGCCAGGCTCCTCTGTCCATGGGATTTCTCAGGAAAGAATACTAGAGTGGGTTGTCATACCCTCCCTCCAGCGGATCTTCCCAACCTAGGAACTGAACACAGGTCTCCTGCATTGCCGGTTCTTCACTGTCTGAGCCACCAGGGAAACCATAAATGAACATGTTGTTGTTAAAACTGCCTAGCTCATAATTAGATGCATACTCTCAATTTAGGTAGCCCTACCTGTTAAGTCCCAAGTGGAAAGATCTGGATAACTACAGTATAGAGATGTGGCAGTTTCTATCACACTCTAGGCAAAAGAGTTGGGCACAACGTACTGACTGAAAAACAACTGCTGCTAACACTTGGTGGACTTCCCTGGTGGCTCAGATGGGTTAAGCGTCTGGCTACAATGCGGGAGACCCAGGTTCAATCCCTGGGTCGGGAAGATCCCCTGGAGAAGGAAATGGCAACCCACTCCGGTATTCTTGCCTGGAAAATCCCATGGACGGAGGAGCCTGGTAGGCTACAGTCCATGCGGTCACAAAGAGTCAGACACGACTGAGTGGCTTTCTTTCTTTAACACTTGGTGAAAGAGGGTTCTTGACAAGCTTGACTTTCCATTTGTTTGCCCGGCAGTTATACACGCACACATACACAGGTGCTCTAGATTAGGGATCAGACCATTTCTTTGCATCCATTTCCTCAGTCTGTCCCAATTTCCTAGAGCACACTGCAGATGTAGTGAGGTTTGCACCACAGGAGAGGAGGCTCAAAATTAAGACCCTAGGACACATCTGCCTTCTTTTCTTCAGGGAGAGAGGGGAGAGAGAGAGAGACGGATGGAAGAGAGAGAACTTTGCTCTAGATTATAAATAAATTAAAATCTTCTCTGTGGAGAGCAGTTGGTGTCACCATCCCGGAATATAAACAACCAGCTCTAGGAAAATGAAGCTCTGTATCTCTCTAGAAGTCTCTTAACTTGAGGGTTTGTAATTGATCAACCATCAATCCAGGTGCCAGGGCTCTTGGCTCAGAGAGCCGAATGTACAGAAATGGGGAGAGATTCATGCAAACTTTTCTCCATAGGCTCACTGAAAACTAATAGCATGGACGAGAAGGGCTTTAATGACTGTAAACAAAAAGCAAGAGTGTATTTTTCAGTTGATGATGAAGAATAAGGTAACTCAGTGAGTGGACACTGGAATGCTTTCCTTAGCCATTGTGCACTGGCTGTAGAGAGTATTGAGGGCTTCCAGTGAGGACTGTCCTCAGGTCTGGAATTGTCTTGCCAAGGTTATACCCTTTCCCAGTGAGTACCCCAAGGATGCGATGATACAGAGCTACAAAAACCTACTCATTGGCTCCATTTGCACTAAACCTGACAGACCATCCCGGTTTCAGGGTTTCCTGGAGGCTGTGCTGTGCTTTCAGTTGTAAACACATTTGGGGAGGGGGGACCATCTCCCTCTGTCTAATCTTGTCTTGCCCTGCTCCTATACATGGATGTAGACTTTTCTCTGGAGAGCACTCCAAAAATTATCTGTCTGCTGCTCTCTTCAAGATCTGTTCCTGGGACATACAATTTAAGATATTTGATAAATTTCATTCAGAATTCTTGTGTTAGGTAGGAAGTTAGGCATGAGTAGCAAGGGTGGCCTACTGGAAAAAGTTGCAATCTGATCTCTAAACCTAGACTTGCCCAGGAGAGCACACAGTGGATACACACTAACTGCTGGGGCTTCCCCAAGTAAACTTAGTGAGCTAGAAGTCAATTAAGGGTTCATAAATATTCTATACTGATTATAACAGGCTGAATTATCAGAAGGCATGCACAACAGAGCAACTTTCAGTCGACCATGAGCATATGACCATCTGCAGTCCCTTTCTTGATTGGTAGTGGGTACAAGCCCTAAAAGTCTACATAATTTTCCTCAATCTTAGAATGAGTACTGTTATCCTTTTTCCAAAAATGATTGTATTAAAAAAAACCAAAAAAAACAAACCTCAGTTGGTAAAGAATCCACCTGCAATGCAGGAGACCCTGGTTCGATTCCTGGGTTGGGAAGATCCACTGGAGAAGGGATAGTCTACCTACTCCAGTATTCTTGGGCTTCCCCTGTGGCTCAACTGGTAAAGAATCCGCCTGCAATGTGGTAGACCTGGGTTCGATCTCTGGGTTGGAAAGATCCCCTGGAGAAGGGAAAGGCTACCCACTCCAGTATTCTGGGCTGGAGAATTCTATGGACTCTGTAGTCCATGGGGCCACTAAGAGTCAGACATGACTGAGTGACTTTCACTTCAGAGAGTTTCAAATGCTTAATTTTGGGAGTGTGATTAAATACCACCTCTGAAATGTGAATGTGTCACCTTGGTAATTTCACACAAGATCTCAGATTCCTTCTCACAGCATCTGGACAAGTGTGGTGTTGGGGTGTGGCTGCTTCCAGTGCAATCTGCTGCTAACCTTTGGTGCAAAGAGACCCATATAAACTTGATCTTTCTTTCAAAAATGTTGAGATTTTCTAAATTGAGCAAGGAAAAGGGGTGGGGAGGAATAGATGCAGCCAAAGAAACATTTACTGAATTTAACTAAATTCAAATGAAAGAGAAGTTCATTGATGACAAATGGAAATAATATACATGTTCCGCCAAGTGGAAATGAGCCAAGCGTTGAGCACAAAGGAGAGAGATCCTAAGCCAATTGTTCATTTGGTTAAAAAATAATTTCCTAGACCAATTCCTTACTGAGTTAGGACCTTATATTATTAGCAAAATTCGTTCCAGGACATTTCTTACTAAAGCAGAAGTTAAATCTCAGTGATTGACATTAAACATTCAGGTTAAAAAATGAAGCTGTCAGAATATTTTATTTTATCTCAATTTCACACTCTATTTACTGTAAACTTCATATCCCATGTTACATAACCAGGAATTCAGAATGAATAATGATTATCTAAAATAGTAGTTTTCATTTTCTTTTGAGAGAAATTTATAGCTTTGCTCATTTATTTATGAATAATGCACATATATGTTTTGCAGATGTATGTGTTGGCATTTTTTCCTACTTCTGATCTTACCGCTCACACACAGTGCTTTAAAGGACCATACTTGATCTGACATCAAATTGAACTGTAGAATTTCTGAGTCAGCAGGGAGTTCAGAGACCACCTAGTTCAGAGTTCCTCCAACTTCATTTGCTAGCAAACCATTGTCATAATTTTTTCCATATTTGCATTACCCTTTATAATAATAATAAAAAAATTTAAATTAGTTTATATAACCAAAATACGTTTATTTTAGAAAGAAAATTTGAGTCATTACTATAAATGGAAAGCAGGAATCACTCGCCATAGGTAGACAGTAACAATAATCCTAATGTAAGTGAAATGATGTATTATGTTGGTTTATTAGCAGTAACAAGTGAACCACTGGTATACGATGGTGATAGTGGGGGAGGCTATGCTTATGTGGGGGTAGAGGACATGGAAAATTCTCTGTTCTATCCACTTTACTGTGAATCTAAAACTGCTCTTAAAAAATTAAGCCTGTTTAAAAAAATGAAAAAATAAGGCTATCAATAAATAGCAATTTTTATTTAACAAAATTTCACTAGGAGATTTGCACAGTAAGAAGTGCAGTGGAAGTCCTTAGGTGGAAGGAAAACACTACTGATTGGAACTTGGATACACAGAAACAAAGAACACCGCAAATAGTAAATAATTTTCAAGATGATAATTGTAACTCAGGCATGCTGATAAGTGCATTAATTTTTTAATGGTCAAAACACTCTAACAAGATTGTCACTTTTGTTTCAGATCCTTCCATTTTCTGCCTCTGAGACTGTCATATGACTATGATTATTAAGTTCAGCCCTAGATTTAAAAGGATGTTTATTACATCACTAGATGGTCAACACCAAAATCAGATTGATTATATTCTTTGCAGCCAAAGATGGAGAAGCTCTATATAGTCAACAAAAACAAGACCAGAAGCTGACTGTGGCTCTGATCATGAACTCCTTATTGCCAAATTCAGACTGAAATTGAAGAAAGTAGGGAAAACCACTAGACCATTCAGGTATAACCTAAATCAAATCCCTTATGATTATACAGTGGAAGTGAGAAATAGATTTAAGGGACTAGATCTGATAGATAGAGTGCCTGATGAACTGTGGACTGAGGTTCGTGACATTGTACAGGAGACAGGGATCAAGAGCATCCCCATGGAAAAGAAATGCAAAAAAGCAAAATGGCTGTCTGAGGAGGCCTTACAAATAGCTGTGAAAAGAAGGGAAGCAAAAAGCAAAGGAGAAAAGGAAAGATATACTCATCTGAATGCAGAGTTCCAAACAACAGCAAGGAGAGATAAGAAAGACTTCATCAGCGATCAATGCAAAGAAATAGAGGAAAACAACAGAATGGGAAAGACTAGAGATCTCTTCAAGAAAATTAGAGATACCAAGGGAACATTTCATGCAAAGATGGGCTCGATAAAGGCCAGAAATGGTATGGACTTAACAGAAGCAGAAGATATTCAGAAGAGGTGGCAAGAATACACAGAAGAACTGTACAAAAAAGATCTTCACGACCCAGATAATCATGATGGTGTGATCACTCACCTAGAGCCAGACATCCTGGAATGTGAAGTCAAGTGGGCCTTAGAAAGCATCACTACGAACAAAGCTAGTGGAGGTGATGGAATTCCAGTTGAGCTATTTCAAATCCTGAAAGATGATGCTGTGAAAGTGCTGCACTCAATATGCCAGCAAATTTGGAAAATGCAGCAGTGGCCACAGGACTGGAAAAGGTCAGTTTTCATTCCAATCCCAAAGAAAGGCAATGCCAAAGAATGCTCAAAGTACCGCACAATTGCATTCATTTCACACGCTAGTAAAGTAATGCTCAAAATTCTCCAAGCCGGGCTTCAGTAATACGTGAACCATGAACTTCCTGATGTTCACGCTGGTTTTAGAAAAGGCAGAGGAACCAGAGACCAAATTGCCAACATCCGCTGGATCATCGAAAAAGCAAGAGAGTTCCATAAAAACATCTATTTCTGCTTTATTGACTATGCCAAAACCTTTGACTGTGTGGATCACAATACACTGTGGAATATTCTGAAAGAGATGGGAATACCAGACCACCTGACCTGCCTCTTGAGAAATTTGTATACAGGTCAGGAAGCAACAGTTAGAACTGGACATGGAACAACAGACTGGTTCCAAATAGGAAAAGGAGTACATCAAGGCTGTATATTGTCACCTTGCTTATTTAACTTATATGCAGAGTACATCATGAGAAACGCTGGGCTGGAAGAAGCACAAGCTGGAATCAAGATTGCCGGGAGAAATATCAATAACCTCAGATATGCAGATGACATCACCATTATGGCAGAAAGAGGAACTAAAAAGCCTCTTGATGAAGGTGAAAGAGGAGAGTGAAAAAGTTGGCTTAAAACTCAACATTCAGAAAACGAAGATCATGGCCATCTGGTCCCATCACTTCATGGGAAATAGATGGGGAAAGAGTGGAAACAGTGTCAGACTTTATTTTCTTGGGCTCCAAAATCACTGCAGATGGTGACTGTAGCCATGAAATTAAAAGACGCTAACTCCTTGAAAGGAAAGTTATGACCAACCTACATAGCATATTGAAAAGCAGAGACATTACTTTGCCAACAAAGGTCCTTCTAGTCAAGGCTATGGTTTTTCCTGTGGTCATGTATGGATGTGAGAGTTGGACTGTGAAGAAAGGTGAGTGCCAAAGAATTGATGCTTTTGAACTGTGGTGTTAGAGAAGACTTTTGAGAGTCCCTTGGACTGCAAGGAGATCCAACCAGTCCGTTCTGAAGGAGATCAGCCCTGGGATTTCTTTGGAAGGAATGCTGCTAAAGCTGAAACTCCAGTACTTTGGCCACCTCATGAGAAGAGTTGACTCATTGGAAAAGACTCTGATGCTGGGAGGGATTGAGGGCAGGAGGAGAAGGGGATGACAGAGGATGAGATGGCTAGATGGCATCACTGACTCGATGGACGTGAGTCTGAGTGAACTCCAGGAGTTGGTGATGGACAGGGAGGCCTGGCGTGCTGCGATTCATGGGGTTGCAAAGAGTTGGACACGACTGAGCGACTGAACTGAACTGATTAAGTGCATTAATTTTTTAATGGTCAAAACACTCTAACAAGATTGTCACTTTTGTTTCAGATCCTTCCATTTTCTGCCTCTGAGATTGTCATATGATTATGATTATTAAGTTCAGCTCTAGATTTAAAAGGATGTTTATTATACTCAATCTAGGATTTCTAGGTGATTCATCCCGGGACAATTTTTGTCTGTCTAGAACACAATGATGTTAAAGATTCAGTTCAATTCAATTCTTCATATCATTGGCATCATTTCTCTCTTTTTTCACATTTTGTCTCAAATGCCAACATTCTATCTTAAGAAGCCACTCCCCCCAACTAGTTATTTTCTGTCACATTACTCTTCTTATTTTCCTCTCATCACACTCTACAGTAATCTTTTTCAAAAGGGTTTTTCCATGCACACTGTCTATTTCTCCCACTGGTGTGCAAGGTAGCCCTCTAGGCTGCTCTGTCCATGGGATTTCCCAGACAAGAATACTGGAGTGGGTAGCCATTTCCTTCTCCAGGGGATCTTCCCGACCCAGGGATTGAACCCAGGTCTCCGGCATTTCAGGCAGATGATTTACTGTTTGAGTCACCAGGGAAGCCCAAGAGCCATGGGTGCAGGCACGAAATCTTTATGTTCTCTTGTGCTTGCAGCTCCAGTGGCAATGTGTATCCCAGATGAGCATGCAAATATTTGTCAGGTGAAAATTTTTTTTCTTGAAGCAAACATAATTGAATACACAATGTATTTCTAAAAAATTATATAAGGTGAGTGCAACATGTGAATGATCAAAATTTTCAGTTTGGTGTTTATACCTTGGTCTCCAATTATCAAAAAGTTAGATAACTGCTTTTCAATAATCTCAGAGAAGGTGGTTGAGTTAAGAACACATTGCTGTTCACCAATAGGATAATATTTTCCCAGAAATCAAGAACTGGGCTATCCTAAATCACTTAAGCTCTTTAAAATTGATTTAATTCGGTATGTGGACAAATGAGATGGCCTGAAATACAATAGTAGCAGTAGTGGTGTTAGTTGCTCAGTCGTGTCTGACTCTTTGCGACCCCATGGACTGTGGCCCACCAGGCTCCTCCGTCCATGGAATTGTCCAGGCAAGAATGCTGGAGTGGATTGCCATTCCCTTCTCCAGAGGATCTTCCCAATCCAGGGAAAGAACCTGGGTCTCCTGCATTGCAGGCAGATTCCTTACTGTCTGAGCTACAGTATTTCTATTTGGGTCTGATGGCCATGATGAATTCTGGTTTTACATAACAAAAAAGTAAGAATGTGATTTTTATTTCATTATGTTGAGCTTTTACGAAGCTTTTAGTACGAATTATGAGAATGTCCCTCAGAGAATAGCCTAATAATATCTTCAGGACATGACACCTCCCCACTTCCAAACAATCTAATGTGTGCCTATGTCATCTCCCTCCCTCTTGTGTATAAGTGGGTAGGAAGTCTTTCACAGGGAATTGAGCTCCATAGTCAGGTATTTTGACACATCAAATCTCCTGATAACAACCCTGAACTTAGAAAATGTGATCTAAGTATGACTAATTTCCCTCTTGCAAATCCTGAGAATTCTCTGGTTTTAATAAAATTCTCACACTGTTTATAACAAGTTTCTCTTGGGAAAAAAGATCTTCTGGAATAAAAGCAACCATATACCTTAAGCCCAAACAACAACTATAGAGTAAACATTTATTGAGTGTTTGTAATAGACTAGGTGCTGAGTTAAGAGCCTGGCTACATTTCTTTATGTAAACCTTAAGAATCTTCTGATGATTACTGCCTACAGGTGAGACAGAGTGCCTGAAGAATGATGGATGGAGGTTCGTAACATTGTACAGGAGGCAATGATCAAAACGATCCCCAAGAAAGAGAAATGCAAAAAGGAAAAATGGTTGTCTGAGGAGGCCTAACAAATAGTTGAGAAAAGAAGAGAAGCAAAGGCAAATGAGAAAAGGAAAGATATACCCATCTGAATGCAGAGTTCCAAAGAATAGCAAAGAGAAATGAGAAAGAATTCCTAACTGATCAATGCAAAGAAATAGAGGAAAACAACAGAGTGGGAAAGATTAAAGATCTCTTTAAGGAAATTAGAGATACCAAGGGAACATTTCATGCCAAGATGGCACAATAAAGGACAGAAATGGTATGGACCTAACAGAAGCAGAAGATATTAAGAAGAGGTGGCAAGAATACACAGAAGAACTGCACAGAAAAGATCTTCATGACCCAGATAACCACAAAGGTGTGATCACTCACCTAGAGCCAGACATCCTGGAGTGAGAAGGCAAGGGGGCCTTAGGAAGCACCACTATGAACATAGCTAGTGGAGGTGATGGAATTACAGCTGAGCTATTTCAAATCCTGAAAGACGATGCTGTGAAAGTGCTGCACTCAATATGCCAGCAAATTTGGAAAATCCAGGTGACAGAACTGGAAAAGGTCAGTTTTCATTCCAATCCTAAAGAAAGGCAATGCCAAAGAATGTTCAAACTACTGCCCAATTGCACTTATCTCACACACTAGCAAAGTAATGCTCAAAATTCTCCAAGTTAGGCTTCAACAGTACATGAACTGTGAACTTCTAGATGTTCAAGCTGGATTTAGAAAAAGCAGAAGAACCAGAGATCAAATTGCCAACATCCACTGGATCATAGAAAAAGCAGAGAATTCCAGAAAAACATCTATTTCTGCTTCATTGACTATGCCAAAGTCTTTGACTGTGTGGATCACAATACACTGTGGAAAATTCTTAGAGTTGGGAATACCAGACCACCTTTCCTGCCTCCTGAGAAACCTGTTTGCAAGTCAAGAAGCAACAGAACCAGACATGGAACAACAGACTGGTTCCAAATAGGAAAAGGAGTTCGTTAAGGCTGTATATTGTCACCCTGCTTATTTAATTTATATGCAGGGTACATCATGAGAAATGCTGGGCTGGATGGAGCACAAGCTGGAATTAAGATTGCCAGGAGAAATATCAATAACCTCAGATATGCAGATGATACCACCCTTATGGCAGAAAGTGAAGAACTAAAGAGCTTCTTCATGAAGGTGAAAGAACAGAGTGAAAAAGCTGGCTCAAAACTCAACATTCAAGAAACAAAGATTATGGCATCCAGTCCCCTCAGTTCCTGGGGAAAAGATGGGGAAACAATGGAAACAGTGACAGGCTTTATTTTCTTGGGCTCCAAAATCACTGCAGATTGGTGACTGCAGCCATGAAATTAAAAGATGCTTGCTTCTTGGAAGAAAAGCTATGACAAACCTAGATAGTGTATTAAAAATCAGAGACATTGCCAAGAAAGGTCTGTATAAAAGCTATAGTTTTTCCAGTAGTTATGTGTGGATGTGAGAGTTGGAACATAAAGGAAGCTGAGTGCCGAAGAATTGATGCTTTTGAACTGCAGTGTTGGAGAAGACTCTTGAGAGTCCCTTGAACTGCAAGGAGATCCAACCAGTCCATTCTAAAGGAGATCAGCCCTGGGTGTTCTTTGGAAGGAATGATGCTAAAGTTGAAGCTCCAATACTTTGGCCACCTGATGCGAAGAGCCAACTCATTAGAAAAGTCCCTGATGATGGGAAAGACTGAAGGCAGGAGGAGAAGAGGATGACAGAGAATGAGATGGTTTGACTGTATCATCAACTCAATGGACATGAGTTTGTGCAAGCTCCAGGAGCTGGGGAAGGACAGGGAAACCTGCTGCAGTCCAGGAGGTTGCAAAGAGTCTGACACGACTGAGTGACTGAACAACAGCAGGTGAGTAAGGTCTTTCCTGGTGCCTGAGTGGTGAAGAACTTGTTTGCCAGTGAAGGAGACATGGTTTGATCCCTAGGTTGGGAAGATCCATTGGAGAAAATGGCAACCCATTCCAGTATTTCTGCTGGAAAATCCTAGGGACAGATTTGCCTGGTGGGCTATCATGCCCCTTGCACTGAAAGCACTTGGCCTGTGGTCTAACCCCTGGACCACAAGGGAAGTTCCTACAATTCTTTATATTGTGCCAAAAAGAAAAATATATTAAATGCTTAGTCTGGATGCTTTGAGAAAAGATTTAGCTCTCGAATTTTGAAGGCTGATGATTCTACCAAGTTTTTTTTCTCTTTCAGTGTTGGAAAATTGAATCAGGAATCCACATTATGAGATAATATGTGTTTGGGTCATTTATTGGGAACACAAACTAATTCAGTTGGAAGTTTTATTCATGCCTATTTCCCAACCTTTTGGAATGTTCTTAGGCTGTACCTATTTTGAGTATCATTTGTGACATTTAACTCAAAATTGTAGAATGCATGGTATCTAATTTCAGTGACCGCCACTATTAGATTTGAGCCTACAAGTATGAACCTTGTTGAACTATTGGTTCAAGAATGCTCCCTAGCTAGATGATCTTCTTTTACTAAGAATCTCAGCTGGAGTTTTCAAGTCAAACCTGGAATCCAAAACAAGTCTTTAATCACAATTAATACCTTGTCATGCATCATATTTCCTGGAGGTGGTAAACACTATGGTAAGATATGGTACTTCTGTAAGATTTTGACAAGTATTGTCGGAGAATTACAATATGTAAGAACTTGTCTTCTTAGTCAGTTCATGTTCTTTTGCTTGTACGTTTTCATGCCTTTGTCCCCTGCATTCTTCTAGGATTTAATCCAACTGGAAAGCTAAACTTTTAGCACTAAGTAGCTAAGAAAGTGCAACTGGAGCACCCACTGCCCATAACTTGTAAAGATGCTTTATAATGATCGTTTGTACCTGAAGATGGATCCATTTGGGGGATTTCTCATTCTTGGTGGGGGTGTGGATGTCCTAGGGATTTTCCAGAGCTGACAAAATTTGAAGAAGCCTATGTTCAACTGGTTAATTGCAGCTAAACACTTAAAAATCATAAGCTCTCTGAATGATAGATGTGTATCTCTGAAAAGATAATGCAAGCTATTTCTCAACTTATGTTTCCCAAAGCCAGTAGATTAATTTTTGTCTCTGTTTATTTCTGTAGCTTAGAAAAAAACTTAAAGTATATATCAAATTTTTAAATGCTACAGTGGTTTCATATTCAAGAATCTTATGAATTTGCTACAGAAAATGGGAGTTGTAAAAGGAACTGATATTTCTTTAAGCTGCCTGAGAGAAATAATTACCTTCTCTCAAATTCAAAATGCACTGTCACCTGCATTATGATTTTCTGGAAAAAGAACTATTGAAATAACAACATCCCAGTGTTTATTTCTGCACTTATCCTACCATGATTATGTTGAAGTTTAGTCACTAAGTCGTGTCTGATTCTCTTGCAACCCCATGGTCTGTAGCCTGCCAGGCTTCTCTGACCATGGAATTTTCCAGGCACAAAAACTGGAATGAGCTGCCATTTCCTTCTCCAGGGAATCTTTCCCACCCAGGGATCAAACTGTGTCTCATGGGTTGGCAGGTATTTTTTACCACTTGCACGGAAGCCTGTATTATACTATGAATCTAAAGAGTCAGCACTGTGGGACATGGTGTCCTTGCAAAGATCTTTAGGGTAAGACAAGAAAGAAAAACTTGAGAGAACCTGGGGGAAAATTACACCAAAATATTTAATGTCAGATTCCAATATTAAAACTTATTTAAATTTAGCTTTTTTTTCAAGTGATCAAGTTGATGTGTTTTCTTTTTTGCTTGAAAGTTGCCATGAATTAATTTCAAAAGGTAGCTTACTATGGGAGATTAATTTTAATGGGGAGAATGATATCGCATTTCTTTTATTATACACAGAAACCTAATTTGTTTTAGGAATTAAAAAAAATTTACTTCTGCCTTTCTATTATATGTATGCTAAGTCACTTCGTGTCTGACTCTTTGCCACCCTCTGGACTGTAGCTCGCTAGGCTCCTCTGTCCACAGGCATGCACATGTCTCCAGGCATGAATACTGGCGTGTGTTGCCATGCCTCCTCCAGGGGATCTTCCCAACGCAGGGTCTGAACCCATATTTCTTATGTCTCCTGCATTGGCAGGAGGGTTCTTTACCACTAGCACCACCTGGGAAAGTGTATATTAACTCAGGGAGGCCAATGACTATCTCAGGAATTCAGTTCCTGCACCAGTAAGTTCCTAAGATTTAGAATAAATAGTGATTAAGGTGCAAAGTGCAGTCCCATGAACCTTCGTTCGTCTAAGAGATCACTCACTCACCTGGGGTTCCGGCAGGCACTCAGGGCAGCGTCTTCACCCTTCCCTGACTCTGGGACCTTTTCTTCTTCCAAACACCTTTCTTTTTCCTCTAGGGGGCTGTGTTCGGAAATAACGTGTTCAGGTTCTCCCACACATTCTTCTCTCTGATCTGTTTCGATCTGGATTAAAGGCACTTCCCTTGAGCAAAGTGATCGCCGGGTGTGGCTTAGAGGGACCGCATGGTGGCATGAGGGAGTTTCCTTTTTAAAATCTAAACTGCTGTGACTTGTAAGAGGAGCAGCTTTGCTTGGGGACGACCCTGGGAGATGGCTGCTTTCTGTGATTGAGTTTTTCCTCGGATAATCCACAGACTCCTGCACAAGCAGAGCTGGTCCACTTTGCACCCTGCCCGAAGCTAATCTGCCCGCACACTTTTCCACTTGCAAGGAGGGGCCCCCTGAAGGAGGTTCAGCATCAGCCGCGCCGGCATCATCCACTATAATTTTGTTCTTCCGCATGAGAGCCTCGATTGAGTTTGCCCACGTCTCGTGAATTAACATGTTTGTGATGTGGTCAGCCCCGCCTCTGCGATACAGGCAAGAGTCAGATTTGCAGAGACCCGAGGAGGAAGCGCCGCCGACTGGCTGGACGCTGAGGAAGTCTTGCTGGCTGTGTTGAGAAAAGCCGTCTAAGGAGTTAGCTTTGATGGGCACGTTCACCGTGAGCCTGGCGCCCGGAGATCTGCCGTCGGGCACAGACGACTGTCTGTAGTACAAGGGGGACCGCAGAGAAGGCGAGAGCAAGCCAGTGGTCCAGTCCTGGCTGCCTTGCCTGGAGGAGGGGCCGTCTTTGCCCTCTCGTTCAATGTCCCTCAGCATGTACCTGTAGAACTCCTCGGTGATGCTTTCGGTGCTGGACTGCTTCGAGGGACAGCTTGGCTTCACACTCAGATGGTCGTTTTTCCGGCAGGCCTGTTGCACAGCTGAGTTCAAGATGCTGCTGGCATTCTTGCCTGCGTAGTAATCCAGCAGTAACTCGAAGCCTCTTCCTTCATTTTCCATCTGGTTCACCATGAACCTGGAAAACTCATCGGTGATGCTCTCACAGCTCGACTGCTTAGAGACGGAGCTGGCCCGGCTAACTGGCTGACTCAGGGTACTCATTAAACCCAGGCTGTTCACATAGGCCCGGGTGTTAGAGTCCTCCTCTGGAATGCTCTCGCAGCTGGAGGCCTTCAGGCGGTTCCACCTGTCCCCACCCAGTAACCGACTCCGGGGGTAGCCCTGTGCTTGCCACACACCGTCCACCAAGGAGAACTCTGTGAGGTTCATGATCTTGGCTGCCACTTCGTTTGCAAAAATACTGACAGAGTCTGGGATGTCCTCGAGGTTCATGGACTCGTCCACCACCCTGTTCATCAGCTTCTCTTTCAGCTCCGGGTGCTCATCGGTTTTCCTCTTGATCTCGCTGAGTCGCGGGGGCTTGTGTTTCCTCACAGTGGCCCCGCTGGCCTGGCTCTCTTTCTTCTTCTTCAAGGATCGGCAGGAGATGTTGGGGGTAACCAGAAACTCATTCCCTCTTTTCCATGCACAGAACCAGGGTTGTTTTCCATTGGAGTTGTCAAGGCAAATCGCTGCGATTTCCGTTGCCATGGAGACGATCGTCTCTGCTAATTCTTCTGCGAAGTCTGCAATGCAGTATATGTCTGGGTCTTTTTCTGGTAGCGTGGATTGAGCAGGAAGCAGCAAATCATCCCCCAACAAAGACGGGCAAACTTGAAGTTCACTGTTCAGAGGCAAGGCACCATTGTACTTTTCTTGAGCATTTGCAATGATGCTGTCCTCAGTGTCCTGAGAGATGATGCTGTACTTGCCAACTGTTGGTGTCATTTCTTCCTCTGGAGGGGCTCTGCATTCATTCTCATTATCACTGGGTGGTGCAGGAGGGTTTTTCATATCCTCCACCACCGATCCTTTCAGATATATTTCCTTGGGTGGTGTTTTAGCAGACATGCTGGTACTGCAGGATAATTCAGATTGCAGTGTGGGGATCTGGGAAAGACCTGACTCTGCTGGACCCTTGCTATCTTGCTTCGGATGTCCAGCACCTACAAGATCATTGATAACAGGACTGCTGATATGCAGGTTGCTAAGTGGATGGCAATTGGAGTATTCAGCGGCTTTTGTCCATGCTGGACAAATGGCTTGATCAGTTGGCTGGAAGTCTGGTTCGGTTTCCCTCCATCTGATGGTCTCCTTAGAAAGGACAGGGGGACATCCCCCAAGCTGTACAAGGTGGCTCATCTTCTCGAACGTGAAGCGTATCACATTGAAGAGCAGCTGATTTACACTTTCCATTAAGGATTCCAGGGTTTCAGATGAGTCCCTGTCATCATTGGGGTCTATCATTTTATTTTTCTGGTGAATTTCATCAATGGAATGCTTCAGGATAACATTAGACAGGGTCTGTGCCAGTTCATTCCCAAGGGCGTTTTCTGAGCACAAGGTCTGAGGCTTTGAAACAGCTTCTACGATCCTCCTATTCACTGACTCCATGAGGTCTCCAATGCTGCTGTAGGCGTTAGGTCTTGTTAAGACCAAGGCAACCTCCTTGAGCAAGGCCTCTGCAATGGCTTCATTCCCCAGCTCCATGCTCTTTTCTGCCACTAAACCACAAAGTGGGGGGATGGCTGCAGGGGCCTCAACTTCAGACAGGAAGCCACTGGAAGCCACCGGGCACTTCACCTCTCCTGTTTCTCCCAGGCCACAGACAGCAACAGCACTGGCCACCTGAGTCATGCCACATAAAGCAGACGGAAACGAGTATTCACTGAGGGAGGGATCCTTGAGTACTTGAGAGGCCTGAGTTTGTCCTGGCTCATCACCTCCCAGTGGATGGTGTGAAACCAGAGGTTCTTGCTCCATTTTGAATCTTTCTGTGGCTTGTGGACTGGAAATGGTCCCAATAACAGTGGCTGCACAAGCTAATGCTACTTCTAGAGGACTCTGGGGGCGTCTTCTGGAGTTCTCTCCAGAGGGGACACCTGAAGTTTCACTGGAGACTTCTGTCTCGGGCCACGAGGAGATGCCTGGCTCAGGGCCAGCATCACTGCCTTCTGGACTCTGGACAATGACGATTTTGGGGGGCTCGTTCCATGACTGAGGTACCACGATATCTTTTGTGGAAGAGCCACTGGGAAGCAGAGCACTTCCTACAGAAACACTGACTGCAGATTCCTGGGGGAGGGCAGGCTGAGACTTACAGAGTCGAAGAAATGCATCTTGCATCACAGATTCCGCTAAATTCGTGGCATACTCGCCTGTTGTGGCTTCTCCATCTTGTAAGGGAAGAAGAGAGCTTGTGCGGTCTTCACGGTCTCCTGGGTCTAAATTGCTGTCACGCTCAGAGAAAGTCCCACATGCAGAAAGTCCATCCCTCTTAACCATCTTTGAGAAATAAGCATTGCCTGGACTACATAGCACCTGTGAGTTTTCCTCTTGACTTTTACACTTTTCTGAAGAATAATCCTTTGTGGTTGACCGCTCATTCCCTACAGCTTCACCTTTCCACTTTGATATCTTGGCTGAAGGATCTAGACTCTGCAGACTTGTATATTCTGCCACTCTTCCCAGAGATCCTTCTGTTTTAACCAGTGGTGGATGATATTTGCTAACATACTTGTCTTCCAATGTATAAAGTAATTTTTCCTTGCTGTAATTCCATTCCTCCTTAGTGGCTTCCTTTGGCTTTTTATTTTCCAAGATACTGGTTGAGACATTTATATTTTCATAACCTGGTAAAGAGAAAATGATACTACTTATTTATTGTATTTAAGTAAAAATATTATTTTTTCACTTTTGATCATCTGCTTTTATTCTGTTTTTTTGCAATTCTGAGTCCTTTTTTTTTTATTGGAGTACAGTTGATTTACATTGTTTTGTTGGTTTTAAGTATGCAGAAAAGTGAATCAATTATATATATATATATATATATATATATATATATATATATATATAAACACACACCCGGTCATTTTTAGATTTTTTTCCCATGTAGGTCGTCACAAAGTATTGAATACAGTTCCCTGCACTATACAATAGGTTCTTATTAGTTATCTATTTTATATACAGTAGTATGTATATGGGGCTTCCCGGGTGGCTCAGCTGGTAGAGAATTCGCCTGCAATGCAGGAGACCCTGGTTCAATTCCTGAGTTGGGAAGTTCCCCTGGAGAAGGGAGAAGCCACCCACTCCAGCATTTTTGAGCCTCCCTGGTGACTCAGATGGTAAAGAACCCAACCACAATGCGGGAGACCTAGGTTCAATCCCTGGATTGGGAAGATCCTCTGGAGGAGGGCATGGAAACCTACTTCAGTGTTCTTCCCTAGAGAATCCCAAGGACAGAGGAGTCTGGTTGGCTACAGCTCATGGGTTTGCAAAGAGTTGGACACGACTGAGCGACTACGTCCAGCACAGCACACTGCGTATATGTCACTCCCAATCTCCCAGCCCGCCCCCCGCCCCTGACCATTTCCACCTGGTAATCATGAGTCTGTTTTCAACATCTGTGACTCTATTTCTGTTTTATAAATAAGTTCATTTGTACTATTTTTTTAGATAAAGAAGGACAAACAAAACCCAAAGTTAGTAGAAGGAAAGAAATCATAAAGATCAGAGCAGATATAAATGGAACAGAGACAAAAACAAACATAAAAAGCCATAATTCGAGAAGTTACATGCACCATTACTTTTTAGATAGCAGGTTCACATGAGTCTAAAATAATCTTTATTTCCAAAAATGCCTTAAAGGATCAGTTATCTTTTTTATCTGTTTTTTGAAAATAGTATTTTGAATATTTCTTCAAGAAATATGAATCTGCAAAAGCTTTTGAGTTTCATTGTGAACTGCCCTCAATAGAATGGCTTTCAGTGTGGAGTACAGATGCCAGTGCTAGACTGGAAGAGGGCATCTGGGAGCTGAGGGCTGGTCACTGTGCTTTGGCGAGAAAGTAACCAAGACAACTGTGTCTTGCAGCTGCCCAGTGGATACAGAGGGAGAAGGCAGGATATGCAGGATATCGTGGGCCTTGTTGAGAGAGTTTCTCTCGTGCCCCAAGGACAGTGAGAACAGAATCTGGAGTATCCCTTCCTCTTTGGGGAAGAGTAACTCATTGTTCACTGAGCTCTATTAATGAGTCAAAAGAAAGAATTAATAAACACACGCTAAGCACTTTTCTGGAGAAGGCAATGGCAACCCACTCCAGTACTCTTGCCTGGAAAATCCCATGGATGGAGGAAGCTGATGGGCTGCCGTCTATGGGATCGCACAGAGTCGGACACGAATGAAGCAACTTAGCAGCAGCAGCAGCAAGAACTTTTCTGGGTTACTTGCTCCTGCCCTGGAGAAATAATCATGCTGGCTCAGTCATGTCCGAGTGACCCCATGGACTGCAGCCTGTCAGGCTCCTCTGTCCATGGGATTTCCCAGGCAAGAATACTGGACTGGGTTGCCATTTCCTTCTCCAGGGGATCTTTCTAACCCAGGGATCTAACACGGGTCTCCTGTGGCTCCTGCATAGATAGGCAGATTCTTTACCAGTGAGCCACCTGGAAAGCCCAGAAATGTAATAAATATATATTTTAAATGGCTAAATATAATACATATAATAGTTCTGGAGACACTGTTATACTCCCAAATTATGGATAAGGAAACTGGAGCTCAGAAAGACTTAGATCACTGGCCCCAGCTTTCACAGCCTCAAAGAGGCAGCGCTCGGATTCAGGCCAATCTCACTCAGCCTCAGCTAACAGATGGCTTTAATGGAAATCTTAGGGAAATTAACTTTCCTCCAAGTGATAGTCTCCATCTCTTGGCAGGCAGGAAGATTTTGTTTTAAAACAGAGATTTCCTTCAGCATCCCTAAGGCATCTTTATGGAGAATGGGGCCATCTAACCATTAAATCTGTTAAAGTGCCTCCGTCAGCATCCTCACTAGTGTTTTCTTATTCTCTCTCCCTCCTGAAACTTCTTACGTGAAGATTGTGATGCGTCAGCCAAACTGATGTGGCCTGAAACTTTTCTGAAATGTAACCAAGACATTTTTATAGGGTGACTAATTTCAGGATGCACATTCATTTTACAGGAAAGTTCTCACCGTTCCTATACTCTTCCACTTCACTTTCCTCCTCCAAGTGCTCGGATGCGGTGAGAAAGTCTTCTTCAATTGAAGACAAGGAGCAGTTCGTGTCATCCTCCACTTTCAAGATGTTTGTTTCAAGGTGGAGCTGCCGCTCCTGTACCAGTTCCAGACCAATCAAAAATTTGTTGATTTCAAAGATGATGCAATTGGTACTGTTTGGTCTGTTCCCTCTTGCACACTGGACCAAGCAGACATCTGACATCCAAGGACACTGCAAGTAGAGAGAGAATAAGGCATTTGTTAAAAACAACAACAACAAAAAAATACTACAGAGATTCTTGGGGGATGCTAGTGGTAAAGGATCCACCTGCCAATGCATGAGATGTAAGAGATGCGAGTTTGATCCCTGGGTCAGGAAGATCCTCTGGAGAAAGAAATGGCAACCCACTCCGTGTTCTTGTCTGGAGAATCCCATGGACAGAGAAGCCTGGTGGGCTACAGTCTGTGGGGTCACAAAGAGTCCGACACAACAGCACACACACACACAAGAGAAAATATAAAATCCGACCTTTCTTCTATTAGTCTCTCCCATTAGAAGGAATGGTGACCTTTAAAATACTTGGAATATCTTCAGGGCCTATATTGATGAACTGCTTGAAAAAATTCAAATGGTGCTTTGGAACACAGGGTATATAGGAGAGAAGTTGACTAGTTGTATGGCATATTTTTGTTCTCTCCTGTCTAGGTGAAAATTTCACTAGGCAAAGTTTAGCAGGCACAGAAGACCTCATTCAAAGCTTTTAAAATAAGAGGAGGAGGCCAGAACTGAGTTGGATTACAACTCCACTGAAACAAAAAAAAGGCAATAGGGTTTTGAAGAGCTGGTACAGGAGGACTGAAGTCCAACTGTGTTTGCTTAGGAAAAGGAAACTTCTTGTATCTTCTTGGCTGGAGGTAGTTTTGTAAATTGGAGCAAAGTGCCTGCAGAAGTTAGGCTCCCATTCTTCCAAAGACATAGGGACACTAACTTCTTTGATGACATTTCCAGGAGATGGGTCCAAGGTCCTTGAGAAAGACATTCTTGGGTTGTACAGTGTCAAAAGGCTTTTAAAATGATTTATATCTCAATGGGGCAGAGAAGCAATTTATAAAAATAAGTTCTCTAAAATCAATATTCTAAGAAAAGGGAAGTTTGGGGCCTGGAGTTAGGAATAAGGCTGTCTAAAATTTAATAAAGCCTAGGGGAAAGTTAAGGCTGTCTTGGGTGCTCCTTTTGATTAAATGATTCCCAAGTTCTCAGACCAATAGTTTTTCTGCCTTTCTGATGTTCAGTACAACCTCTCTGTTAGTATTTCACACAGATGGAAAGTGTTCTATCAACTATGGTTATATTTTATAATTTGTAGTGTTTATTTGAACAAGCAGCCAAAATGAGATGTAAAAAGATCCACTGAAAGTGATCAAATTCTCTCTAAAGGACAGGTTTATGGGGCCAGCAGTGAGGGAGACAGATCACTGGAGAGTGTCGCACGGAGACCTGCTGATTCTCCTCAGTTCCAAGGCTACAGACTGCCCCGCTATTCTCCACTGCATATTTTCACCATTCATAGTGTCGTTCATTAGAACAACAGTAAAGTCTCAGTTGCCCTTGCACAGATTACTAGTAAGTTACACATATGACTTGTGCATTGGGTTTTCATCTTTGTAAGAGGAACAATATGCTGATTTCTAGCAATTTTTAAGAGAAAATTATTTGCATGGAAACAACAGTGGGCAAAGGGAAGATAAATAAATTTATCTCAAGACGGAATTTAAAATGCTTGGGAATATTTTATGTCTACATGTTCCTCTTATAAAAAGAGATTATTTAAAACACATGCTTATCTGTGGTTGGAGGTAATTAGGTCTCATCCTAGTTAACTTGCCATTTTGAAATGCTTGAGTTTGAATGTAGATATCTGAATGTATTATATATATGTATGTACATAAGTATATATGTGTGTGTGTGTGAGTGGTGAGGATGCATACATGCAGAAGAACACATACACATAGATATTCATATTGTATCTCTGAAAGTAGTATATCTTTGTGTGTAAATATCATTTATCAATCTCTTTGTATACTATATATAATTAGAGTAACTCTAAGACAGATGATTATAAAATGAAAAATTCAATCATTCTCTGAGTACAGGGGTCCCTAGGAGGCTCAGAAATAAGATTTATCTATGTCCTTAAGTGACTGGGTCTTTTCCCAAGGAAGGTGGCCTTGCTTTTCAAAGTGTGGTTTGTGTACTACCAGCCTCAGCATCACATGGGAGCCTGATAGAAATATATAATCTCAGACTCCACCCAGGTCTACCACATTAGAATCTACATTTTCAAGAAAACTTTTGGTGATTCCTACATGCATTAACTTTTGAGAAGTACTGGTCTATAGATTCTGTGAAATTCACAAAGAATCTGTGATTCCCCCAAATGGTGAGGACCCACTGCTCTAGAGTAATGGTGGCTGACTTTATTACTTTTCTTTCCACTGAATTCAGAAGTAAGACAATAAAGTGAAATTTGCCAGATATTTTCTGAGTGCCTATTATATGCAAGATATGTTGGGAAGTACAAGTTCTGTTCAGTTCAGTTGCTTGGTCTTGTCTCATTCTTTGTGACCCCATGGACTGCAGCACACCAGGCTTCCCTGTCCATCACAAACTCCCAGAGCTTGCTCAAACTCATTCCCATAGACTTGGTGATGCCATCCAACCATCTCATCCTCTGTCATCCCCTTCTCCTCCCACCTTCAATCTTTCCCAGCATCAGGGTTTTTTCCAGTGAGTTGGCTCTTTGCATCAGGTAGCTGAAGTATTCAACTTCAGTATCAGTCCTTCCAATGAATATTCAGGACTGATTTCCTTTAGGACTGACTGGTTTGATCTCCTTGCAGTCCAAGGGACTTTCAAGAGTCTTCTCCAACACCCCAGTTCAAAAGCATCAATTCTTCAACTCTCAGCTTTCTTTATGGTCCAACTTTCATATCCATACATGACTACTGAAAAAACCATAACTTTGACTAGATGGACCTTTGTCGGCAAAGTAATGTCTCTGCTTTTTAATATGCTGTCTAGGTTTGTTATAGATTTTCTTCTATGAAATGGAGGTACAAACATGAATCAAATAATTACTCTAGGGAATATGGCACGATATATTCCCAGTAGATCACATAGGAATAAAAATCATAACAAAGTTGAACCATATGAAATTGTCACATATACAGATTAAATGATTGGTTATTTTATATCATTTAGACTAAATATAAATAACATAAGGTGAAATGGGACAGAAATCAAAAGGAATGTTAACAAAGTAATATAAGCAGTTAAGTCATACTTCAAGACAGACTTAGGGAAAGGATGTTACTAAACATGCGATGTTACACAGATGTGGTACCCTTAGGAAGAAACTCTATTTTGTTTACAATCTTCTTGAAAGTAAATAAACATCCTGGGCGTCTTAGGTACATGATGGCAAACAGAAGAGGCTGGAAAATAATGGGAGATACACCAAGGGGAAAAGGGCTATGGGTGGGAGGAATTGGGAGATTGGGATTGACGCATATACGCTACTGATACTATGTATAAAATAGATTACTAAGAAGATACGCTGAATAGCACAGGGAACTCTATTCAATGCACTGTGGTGACCTAAATGGAAAGGAAATCCAAAAGAGAGGGGATACAGGTATTAACATTTGTATGGCTGATTCATTTTGCTGTACAGTAGAAACTAATACAGCAGGGTAAAGAAACTATACTCCAATAAAAATTAATTAAAAATAGTGGCAGATATTAGTATATGACAGTCTATTGGGTGCTTTGTATACCTTATTGCCTCTAATGTTAACCATTTTCTACAAGGTTGCTGGTGCTACTGCCCCATTACAGATAGAGGCACAGAAAGGCCAATTCTTTTTATACAAATTTTTTATTGGAGTACAGTTGCTTTACAGTGTTGTGTTAGTTTCTGCTGTACAGCCAAGTGAGTCAAGTTATGCATACATATATCCCCTCTGTTTTGGATTTCCTGCCCATTTAGGTCGCCACGGAGACCTGAGTAGAGTTCTCATTAGTTATCGATTTTATGCATAGCATCGATTGTGTATATGTGTCAATCTCTGTCTCTCCATTCATCCACGTCACAGAAATATAAAGGGGAAGAACCACCACTGCAGTTCAGGTCTGCTGGACTCCATTTCCTGTGTTTTTTCCAACTCTCCTCATGGAGAGTTTAATTAGAAATCATAACTAATAGGTCTGGTGCAGAAACCACTCTTAAAACTCTGGTTTGAAAAAATACATTTGGTTATTGTGGCTTTGCCTAATATAAATAGCACGTAGGTCCACTTCCATATTCTCTTTTCACACAATTATTTTTCTCACTAAAGAAATGTGTTATTAGATTGGGAATGATCTTGTTCTAGTCTTGAGGAGCAAATTGTAATGGGCTGTA
This sequence comes from Bos indicus, assembly GCF_029378745.1. Taxonomy (NCBI): domain Eukaryota; kingdom Metazoa; phylum Chordata; class Mammalia; order Artiodactyla; family Bovidae; genus Bos; species Bos indicus. Next base: position 116,088,571 of record NC_091761.1, read on the forward strand.
TGTAGATTTTCACTGAGCATCTGAAGTATGGAAAGAAATAGTGGGTGGCCCACTAAACGTTTTCTGATATTTTGAAGGATTAAAGAATAAAAGAAGATTTAAAAACTTTCCAGCAAAACTAAAACACAAAGAAGAACAATTTATAGAGGAAAATAAATGCTCATTATTTTAGTCTGTAGTTATCAATCACTATTCACGTATCTTATGTGAGAACATTCACAATCTTTTATACAGCATGTCTTCAGAAATTTTATGTAAATTGGCTAAACAATTTAAAATGTTAAAGTTTTCTTCAGCATTATAATTATTTATTTAATAATAACAAACATTAGTATAATGGATTGAAGGATAATAGTATTTTAAACTCAATTTTCAGTAACATTCTTTTCTTCTGGGAACTTTATTTTGGGCCTAGGAAACTCCATTTTCATCTTTGGGACTGTTATCCTGTATTTATTTGCTTGGCTAGTTTGATATAGCCTAAAAAATAAATAGTATCCATAAAGAAGAAATTATGCCATTTTGGCATCACACGGTATGAATTAGAATTTTGCTATTTTTCCTGAAACAGAAGACAATTCTGGTTTTGATTACTCAGCAGATTAGTAGAAAACCAAGCTAACCAACCAATGCCTGGTGTGTCTGTTCTAGTTTAAGTGCAACTTCGTACTGTAAACTTGAGAAGATAATATATGTTAGAAATCAATGTAAGGGAAACTCTGTCAAACTTGAAGGGGTAATATTTAAAAGAAGTACAAGTAAAGTCTATTATAGGATACAAAGACATTTAGATTCACATGCTATGGGAGTCTACATATTGCTTCATTTGGGCCTCTTACTGATTTGTGCCAAGAGCTGACCACAGATAACTTACTAGTGAATTGCTTATCAAGAGCTACTATTTCTTACCTGTGAAACTTCAAAATCTGCCTGTAGGTTTCCAGATGTTAACCCACTTAGGAGGACAATTTCATTTTCTTTTGGCTGTTGGACATTCATGGAGCTTATAAGTTTTGGAAGATCTGGTGAAACATTGACCAACTTCTGTAGAACAAGAATCTTTATTAGTTGAGATAATTTTCACTTCCAAAATACTACCTCAAAATTATTTTACTTGCAAAACTAATATACTCATATAACTATTCATAATATAGATGACTGAATCTACTAAGATTATTACGAGAAGAGATTGTATAAAATTGAAGCATAAAGGTTTAGACTGGAATAGAAAATTTCCTAAACATAAAGATTTAACAATTTTTAGTTTGAAGTTTCCCAAAGTAAACACTTAATGATTTTATTGTGACACCACAGGCATCCATGGTAGTTTGGGACTTTTCTTCCCTTTTAAGTCCTTGAATAAGCAACTCGTTGACTAATAATCATGTGTTCTAATGAAGCTAATAATAATAAAATTGCCTGGTAAGTCGCTTCAGTCATGTCTGACTCTGTGCAACCCTGTGGACTGTAGTCTGCCAGGCTCTTCTGTCCATGGGATTCTCCAAGCAAGAATACTGGAGTAGGTTGTCATACCTTCCTCCAGGGGATCTTCCCAACTAAGAGATCAAACCCGAGTCTCCTATGTCTCCTGCATTGGCAGGTAGGTTCTTTACCACCAGCGCCACCTGGGAAGCCCCCAGTAATAATATTAATAATAAAATAATTACTGGCATTGATTTTTCTGTATATTGAGGTACCATATTAAGGACTGCATGTATGTTACATTGCTACACTCAATCACTGCAACACCCCTAAATGAATTAGGCAGCACTATCACTTCATTTTCACGCGTAAGTATCCTGAAATCCAGAAAGATGAGAGAACAACTTTATGTAGCTAAATCAGCTTATGTATGCCCTTAAGCAATAGCCAAAGACTGTCTCGAATCAGTCATAAATTTGTTAAATACAGTCTTCATTTTTTTTTTGCTTTAGTCTTTTATTGTGCTCCACATATATACTTATTTTTTTTCATATCAAACAAAAGAATGTTTATTTGATACAAAAAAACAATCAAAACCTGAGAACACAGAGAATTCTAAGAGATTCATATACAACAGATTAATCAGAAATACACATCTACATATTTATTTTATATACTCTGAAAATATAATTTTCATATTACCAAATTTTCATTTCACACATATTTAAAAATTAATATCTGTCATCTATTTGCATATTTAAATACTGCAATAGCTGTCCCAAAGATCACTGCTGAAACATTTTTGTTTCCATGAAGATCACATTAATTGGAGAAATAAAAGTGGGAAAAATGCTGTTATGCTATAATGCATATTTTCTGTATCATAAAGTTTGATGGAAACACACAGTTCTTAAGATGACAGCTTGCTTGTTCCTTCCTGCTCTCTCTGATCAACTTAGCACCACAATTCTATAAAATGAAATTATTTGTATAATTTCTTTAGAAAATCTCTATAGTACTACACAGATGAGGGATATTTGGGGCTCAGTGGAAATCTGTAATAAATTATCTGTATGGACAATTAAATTTGAGAATCTTCAGGTGGAGCACTGTCAAGAAAAAGAAGTTATAGGAGTAACTGAGTAATTTCAGATCCACTGTCCTATGGCAATCAAGATGCAAATGGTATACTATTATACATTAAAGAGTGTTGTACCAAACAGTAAAATCAAACCATCTTCAGCTTTGGGCATGAAATGATAAATCATATCACACTAACGAACCCTTCCCATTGTACCGACAGGCTCTGGTTCCAAAGGATTGAGTGAGTCTTCAAGTTTTTGCATGTTGTCAGGGATTTACATCAGAAATCTCACAACCTTGGATAAGTTTGGAATATTTATCTCCCACAGAGTGCAAAAAATGTGAGTCCCAGATGAGTGTGGGGCTGAGAAACTGAGGTTAGATATAAAATATTTGATGAGAGCAGCAAGAAGGAGCAAGCCAGAGGGAAGGGCTAGCTGGTATCAAGCAGGTTTTGGAAAAACTTTGGAAAAGTCATCACAGAAAGAGTGCTTGAGTGCGTAGAAGGGGGCAGTAGAAAAGTCACTCCTAGGCACTGGGGGTGCAGGAGAAAGAGACTGCTTAGGAAACAGCCTAGACTACTTGGGAAAGCAATTCTCAAATGTAAGGAGAGCAAACTGTAGAAAAATGTCAGGAGGAGGTCAGGGAGATGGGCTGTGATGAAATCATCTAATTAATGAGTCTCCTACAAAGCGAGCATCACTGAGGCAGAGTCATGATAGGTCTCTCGCCAGTGCAGCCAGCTCTTGAAGGGAGCTCCCAGAGTTCAGTTCCCCGAGTTACCTGCTGCAGGCGCTCTGTGCTGCATGCATCCTTGTTCACATCCAGGTTCACAAAGCAGACCTGGGAAAAGGGCAACAACTGTCAATTAAGTGAAAAACCTGACAGTCCTTTTTGAGGAAAGCAGGAATTAGTTGCGCACAAATGATTCAAGAGTCAAATATTTTCATATAGTTGATCTGGCACAGAAACAGCCATCTTACCTTTGAGCTTCTGCATGGGTCCTACTCATAATTCCCACTGATTACACCAAATGCCCTCTGCCTTTCATGGCCCAGCAAACAAAACAAAACCTCTTTGTACAGAACCAGTGTAACAGTCTTAACACAATCTTCAGGTTTTTAGAGGGTTGTTAAATCTCATGAAACAGAAAAAAAAAAGCTTTTAATACTTGCAAACTCTTTATAATTGCAGCAAATATTTCTTGCTGGTTTTCTCTTTTCTCTTATTTCCTGCTCCCTTTCTCCACCACTTTTCATATCATGTATTATCAATGGAGTTCTTCGTGTCTCATTATTTAATTTTTAATGTATTTAATCTTGTAAACTCTGATGCTTTTGTAGCTATCTTAAATAAGTGTCTGGATAAATAAGAGTGTAAAAACAATAGCTACAAGATTAAATAGTAATTCAGAGCAACATTCAAAGAATTGTTATAATTTAAAACCATCACAAGCAGACTTGGAACAACAGACTGATTCCAAACTAGGAAAGGAGTATGTCAAAACTGTATATTTCCACCCCACTTATTTAACTTCTAGGAAGAGTACATCATATGAAATGCAGGGGTGGATGTAGCACAAACTGGAATCAAGACTGCAGGAAGAAATATCAACAACCTCAGATTTGTAGATGATACCACTCTAATGGCAGATAGTGAAGAGGAAATAAAGAGCATCTTAATGAAGATGAAAGAGGAAAGTGAAAAAGCTGGCTTAAAACTCAGCATTCAAAAAGTAAGATCATGGCATCTGGTCCCATCACTTCATGTCAAATAGATGGGGAGAAAGTGGAAACAGTGACAGATTTCATTTTCTTGGGCTTTAAAATCACTGTGGACGGTGACTGCAGCCATGAAATTAAAAGATACTTGCTCCTTGGAAGAAAAACTACCTAGACAGCGTATTGAAAAAGCAGAGACATCACTTTGCTGGCAAAGATCTGTATAGTCAAAGCTATGGTATTTACAGTAGTCATGTATGGAAGTGAGAGTTGGACCATAAAGAAGGCTGAGCACCGAAGAATTGATGCTTTTGACCTGTGGTGTTGAAGGAGACTCTTGAGACTCCCCTGGACTGTAAGGAGATCAAAGCTGTCAATCCTAAAGGTAATCAACCCTGAATATTCATTGGAAGGACTGACGCTGAAGCTGAAGCTTCAATACTTTGGCCACCTGATGTGAAGAGCCAACTCTGGAAAAGACCCTGATGCTGGGAAAGATTGAGGGAAAGAAGAGAAGGGGGCTACAGAGGATGAGATGGTTGGATGGCATCACTGACTCAATGGACATGAGTCTGAACAAACTCCAGGAGATAGTAAAGGACAGAGAAGCCTGGCGTACTGCAGTTCATGGGTTCACAGAGAGTTGGACACAACTTAGCAACTGAACACAACCACAACCACATCACATTAATTAAAATAAACTACCATGGGTACTGCTATATATGAAACAGATAACTAATAAGGACCTACTTAATAGCACAGGGAACTCTACTTGGTGCTCTGGTGACCTAAATGGGAAGGAAATCCAAGGAAGACGGGACATATGTATGTGAGTGGCGGATTCACTTTGCTATACTGCAAGAAATTCACACATCGTGGTAAAGCAACTATTCTCTAATTAAAAAAAAAAAAAAAAAGGGAAGAAAAACAGTAGGACCATAAAAAACTGGATGAGAATATTAATTACCTGAATAGTTGGTCAGATATTTGGACTTAAGTGGATATCTGAAAGCATATAGGGATTTCTGATTTCAGTTAGTTGTTTGGGGTCATCTTTCTTAGAGTCCATCGTTTTTCTTTTTGGGGTTGGAAAAGAACCATAAGGGAAAGATTTTGGGAAAGGCCTTAAAAATTAAAATAGTTATATATTGATGAAGTGTAAAGTTCACTATTGTTTTAATCCTAATTATTGAGAGATTTCTTCAAGTTTCCGGGGCTCACAATATCATTGCAGTACATTTCTTGGATAGAGTATTTGCTTGTTAAGAATAACTTGATGGACATTTGGAATAAGGAAGGGTGTGAAATGCCACCCACACTCTCAATCTTTTGGTTAATAGGGAAGATTCGGGCATGAGACCTTTTACAGACAGAGAGCAAATGGGAGCATGGAGAGTAGGTGCTTCCTGGTTTACAATCTAGAGCAGTTTGAGAATATTCATATAATAATAGTAACTCTGCCCTTGGAAAGCTGGTTCAGTATCCATTAGTACTCAGGGGCTTTTCATTACAGGCAGCTGGGATGGCAGTTATTGAATTGATTAGACAATTTTCCATTCACCTTAAAGAAAGGTGCATTACCTGGCCCCTGGGCATCACAAAGCTCTATTATCCTATTTCACAGTGGAAGAGGGCAAAGCAGAGAGACCCAAGAAAAGCATCTATAATAACCATTTCTCTGCCCTCTGATACTGTATTTCGTTTCTGAAGATGAACATTTTTTGAAATTAATTTTGTGTTACAATGTGAAACTCTGCCTATGTTTGGAGGAGGAAGCTCTCCATACTTGCTGGCTGGACCAAGACTGGAACAAAGCAAGACACAAACCAGTTGCTTGCTGATATTGTACTGAACCCATACATCTTTCTGGATGTTGGTGGTAGGGGAAGTTTTTAGGGCCTGATGTACATACACTTTTGGGAGACATTCCTTTAGAAAAAGAATGATGAAATTGAAAAGTTTAAATTAGATGCGAAAGTGACTATTTATTTAGAAAGAGAAAGGAAATCACAACAAATCTCAAATTTAAAAAGACTGACAAATACCATAAACACAAGAACTTTCTGAAAAATGCTATTTTTATTAATAAACAGCCTGGTACACTTACATAATATTTCCCCCTACAGTGTTGGCTCAATACTCTGATTATCTCTTCATATAAAAGCAGTGCTATAATATCATTTTCTCTAGCAAGAATAGAAAGATAATTCATCCCCAATCTTGTTGATTTAATTTTCTTCAGCTTCACAAACTTATATTGATAATATCTTGCACATTTTCCAGGTTGTTGTCAAATCTTGTGAGAAATCACTAAATAATTTCTTTCGTATATGAGTGGCTATAGGTATATTCATTCATTTTAATACTATTAAAATTTGTGCTTTACAAACTAACATTTGGATAAATTCTCTTTTGATTCCTACTGAAAAAGAAAGACAAGGACATGGTACATTTATAATTTTCAGTGCTATGTTACTGAATTTTCCACTGGGGGGAACTTCTGTGTTGTCTAGACACCAGTGGAACCCAATCTTGTATTTGTAATTTTACATGTTTGGTGACTAGAATTCTTCACAGACTAGCTCCTGGCTCATAAACCTTGTTTACTATTTTCTATTTCTGGTATTGGGGATGGTAGGACACATTCAATTGGAAAACTGTCTCTCATCTGAAATCTTCTTGGTGCAATGTCTGGCTGGGTTACCCTCTGTCCAAGATGGGAGCATTCAGGAAGACATTCCTACCTTCCTACATGGACGTGATCTCAAACTACATAAACATATCTCAAGGAAATACAAATCCACTCATTTTCTTTTGAGCCAGACCCCACACATGTCTGGGGTCACTCTGATGACCCTCCACATGAGAACAGGTAAGATGCAGGGAGTCTGAATGGAAAGAGACAACCTCAATTTAAATATCTTCAATTCAAAAATCACAAAAACATATAACTTTGTGAATACCTACGAGAGGATCCTATGTACCCGAGGAGCCCTGAAATTGAAGCTTTGATAGTTTTACTGTAAGTGCACTTCACAGTGAAATGGTCTCTGTGATGGAAATGCTCTTAGGATATGCTCACTCTCTATGACTGTGGACTGTTTACTTGAGATTCAGCCATCCTCTGATGCTGAACTCTGAGTGGAAAGTGTACGACAAGCCTCTGTCCAGTAGGACTGGGGAATGGTTGCTATGGAGTGGAGATTGTATACGTTGATCGGAGGACTAAGGGCCCTACACGTCCAAGGTTTACAGCTTGGTGCTGGGTGCTGAGAAGACAAACAGATGTTTTTCTCGCTCTCAGAAAGTTTTGCTGTGCTGAAAGCTGAATGCATCCCTAAAAAGATGACCATGAAGTGTTACAGAAGTAACAGGCACATGTACCGGTGGAGAAAGCTGGGAAAAGGGATTCATCACAAATGGCATCTCTGAGAAGATAGATTTGAGGTGAGCTTGGCAGGCAGGCAGGCAGGACACATGTAATTAGCAGAAGAGGGAAAACGGCACAAAACAACGAATGGATGGTTTTCCCCTGACCAGCTGTTGAGTAATGAATGATAAGAATCTCTGTATTAAGCACAGCCTGAGGAGAAGGAGAAGACAGAGGTTGTGAAATCCAAGGCAAGGAAAACTTTCTAGAGGAACTCCAGAGTGAGATCAAAGTGGGTTGACAAAATGTCCTTCTTTCTGAACAGTAAAAGACTCGGAATAATTTCAGCGGACTTTTAAAAGATGAATGAAAGGGGAACTCATAACTTTGTGATACACTTCCTGTGCAATAAGAATTGAAGGAGACCTATGGGTTAGAATTAGGTATTTCCATTCCTGCAAGTGAGACTGCTCCCATGTTATTACAGGAGGAAACTTAAACAGGAGGACATTATATAAGGAAACTTGGTAACAGGAAGTTAAAGTTTCTAACAGCTTAGGGTAAGTGTTATGTATGACCAACATTAAAGCCTAGGAGATTATTCATTATGGTTTAATGGGCTGCATGGAGGCTGAGTCGGTATGTCTGAGACATCATCCAATTAGGAATAAATGTAACTGCTCTGTGTTGACACTTTATCTCAATCTGGAGTGATGTTACTGTTCAGTTCGGTCACTCAGTCATGTCCGACTCTTTGTGACCCCATGGACTGCAGCACGCCAGGCTTCCCTGTCCATCACCAACTCCTGGAGCTTGCTCAAACTCATGTCCATTGAGTAGGTGATGCCATCCAACCATCTCATCTTCTGTCGCCCTCTTCTCAATCTTTCCCAGCATCAGGGTCTTTTCCAATGAGTCAGCTGTTTACATCAGGTGGTGAAAGCATTGGAGCTTCAGCTTCATTATCAGTCCTTCCAATGAATAGTCAAGACTGATTTCCTTTAGGACTGACTGAATGGATCTCCTCCCAGTCCAAAGGACTCTCAATGTCACTGAGTTATCTGTCAAATGACTGTATGTGCAAATCCAAATACAGTAAGTCCTCGAAATACAAACTTTAATTTGCAAACATTCAAAGATGTGAACATACCATCCATGATGAGAAAAAAGAGAGCTACTACCCAGACATCACTGGATCATTTTTTCCAAAAGGTAGATAGATTTGAATCCAGCAAGGAATCAGAACCTGTGTTATTAATGTCAGAGGTGAATGAAATTGCAGCTTGCCCTCCATCTGCTATTGCTGACAATCCCTCATGTCTACCTTGTCCCCACCTTCTCTCCCCTCTCCAGTCAGTAACTCTTCCTGCCTGTCCACTCAACGCCAGCCCTCGCTTACCAGCTGTTGCATTATACTTCTGTGCCTTTCAAGGCATGTACTATAAGATTAAAAATACTTTAGCTTTTTTGTATTTCATTTTTATGTATTATTTGTGTGAAAAGTATTATAAACCTACTACCGTACAGTACTATATAGTCAACTGTGTTAGTTGGGTACCTAGGCTAACTTTGTTGGACTTACAAACAAATGGAACTTAGAAATGCGCTTTTGGAACGGAACTTGTTTCTATGTAGGAGCCTTACTGTGTGTCAAGTGATATGGGGAAAGATTTTTTTTTAATTTATTTATTTTAATTGGAGGCTAATTATTTTACAATATTGTGGTTTTTTGCCATACATTGACATGAATTAAAGTACAGGTGTTTATTTAATTACCTTTGTTCTTGAGCACAGTTTATTTCCTTCCGCCTGGACTAGATTATTCGTTCATGAGGTCAGATTCTGGTCATCACTGTATCCTTAGTGCTTATCACTGCCTGGCATTTCAGAGATGCTCAATGAATCCTTGCTGATAAATGTATATGTGTGAAGTGAAAGTCGTATCACAGGGGATAGGTGTAATAATCATCAATTTAACTAAATATTTTCCTTATTTGTTGCATAGTTTTCTTCTAACAAGAATGTAAGGGATTAAATACAGAAGTTATGGGAGGATTAACTGGGCTAATATGAATCAGGCTGTTGATATGGCCTAAAGTGCTTAAAAATTGGCTTCTTTATCCCCTAATAAGGATTTGCTAAAAAAGAGAAACAGGCAAAAAGTTGAGAATCATAATAAATACACATAAAAGGTACTAGTTTTTTTTTGGACTCAAGGCTCCTTGTTCTTCACATAAAATGGATTTCACATTGTGTCTGCATTTGTCCTTGTTTAGAGCATCTGCAGATACATTCAGTTAAAGCAGATGGAAACACAGTATCATCATCAAGAGAACACAAACAACTTTTCTTGCTAATTTTATGGTTGTGCATAACTTTTAAATTCAAAGCCTCTCTTCTGTCATTATTATGGTTTTAAAATGAAACACTGTAGGAATAAGTATCACAGAATATTATGCCACTTTATGATTTTGACTTTTCAATAATCTAATAAAATATTCTTCAAAGGAACTCACACGTAGTAAACATTTTAATGTTTGTAGGTGATACACTGTTTTCTCTGTATTATTAAGTCAAGCATTTTACCTATAAGTCTACTTTCATAAATGGAGGATGTAGGCACGTAAAAATAAAATTTTACTATACTTTATTAGATAGTGATTTAAGATGTTTTGGTGAAAGCTACTATGAGAAAAGGTTAACCTTAAAACTATATTAAAATAAGAAAATATAAATAATTTTAAGTAGATTGTAATTCATAACACGTGAAGTCAAGTGGGCAGATGATACCACTCTAATGGCAGAAAGCGAAGAGGAACTAAAGTTTCTTAATGAGGGTGAAGGAGGAGAGTGAATGAGCCAGCTTAAGACTAAATATTAAAAAACACTAAGATCATAGCATCTGGCCCCATTCAGTTCAGTTCAGTTCAGTGGCTCAGTCGTGTCCGACTCTTTGCGACCCTATGAATTGCAGCACGCCAAGCCTCCCTGTCCATCACCAACTCCTGGAGCTCACCCAAACTCATGTCCATTGAGTCAGTGATGCCATCCAACCATCTCATCCTCTGTCGTCCCCTTCTCCTCCTGTCCCCAATCCCTCTGAGCATCAGGGTCTTTTCCAATGAGTCAGCTGTTTGCATGAGGTGGCCAAAGTACTGGAGTTTCAGTCTCAGCATCAGTCCTTCCAATGAATACCTAGGACCGGTCTCCTATAGGATGGACTGGTTGGATCTCCTTGCAGTCCAAGGGACTCTCAAGAGTCTTCTCCAATACCACAGTTCAAAAGCATCAATTCCTCGGCGCTCAGCTTTCTTCACAGTCCAACTCTCACATTCATACATGACTACTGGAAAAACCATAGCCTTGACTAGACGGGCCTTTGTTGGCAAAGTAATGTCTCTGCTTTGCAATATGCTATCTAGGTTGGTCATAACTTTCCTTCCAAGGAGTAAGTGCTTTTAATTTCATGGATGCAATCACCATCTGCAGTGATTTTGGAGTCCAAAAAAATAAAGTCTGAAACTGTTTCCACTGTTTCCCCATCTATTTCCCATGAAGTGATGGGACTGGATGCCATGATCTTCGTTTTCTGAATGTTGAGTTTTAAGCCAACTTTTTCACTCTCCTCCTTCACTTTCTTCAAGAGGCTTTATAGTTCCTCTTCACTTTCTGCCATAAGGGTGGTGTCATCTGCATATCTGAGGTTATTGATATTTCTCCCAGCCCAGTGTTTCTCATGATGTACTCTGCATAGATGTTAAATAAACAGGGTGACAATATACAGCCTCGACGAACTCCTTTTCCTATTTGGAACCAGTCTGTTGTTCCATATCCAGTTCTAACTGTTGCTTCCTGACCTGCATACAAATTTCTCAAGAGGCAGGTCAGGTGGTCTGGTATTCCCATCTCTTTCAGAATTTTCCACAGTTTATTGTGATCCACACAGTCAAAGGCTTTAGCATAGTCAATAAAGCAGAAATAGATGTTTTTCCAGAACTCTCTTGCTTTTTTGATGACCCAGCGGATGTTGGCAATTTGGTCTCAGGTTCCTCTGCCTTTCTAAAACCAGCTTGAACATCTGGAATTTCTGCATGGCAAACAGAAGGAGAAAAGGTGGAAGTAGTGACCGATTTCCTCTTCTTGGGCTCCAAAATCATTGAGAATGATGACTGCAGCCATGAAATCAGAAGATAATTGCTTCTTGGCAGGAAAGCGATGAGAAACCTAGGCAGTGTGTTGAAAAGCAGAGACATGCCTCTGCCAACAAAGGTCCCTATAGTCAAGGCTATGGTCTTCCCAGTGATCATGTATGGCTATGACAGCTGGACTGTAAAGAAGGCAGAAGGTCAAATAATTGATGCTTTTGAAATGTAGTGCTGGATAAGACTCCTGAAAGTCCTATGGACAGCAAGGAGATCAAACCAGTTAATCTTAAGGGAAATCAACCCTGAATATTCACTGGAAGGACTGATGCTGAAGCTGAATCTCCAGTATTTTGGTCACCTGATGTGAACACACGACTCACTGAAAAAGTCCCTGATACTGGGAAAGATTGAGTGCAGAAGGAGAAGAGGGTGTCAGAGTATGAGATGGCTGGATGACATCACTGATACGATGAACATGAACTTGGACAAACTTTGGGAGATGGTGAGGGAGATGGAGGCCTTGTGTGTTGAGTCCATGGGGTTGCAAAGAGTTGGACACAAAACAACTACAAAGAAACAATTCATAACAACTTTTCTAAGTTAGCTATATTTAATAAAGAGTCAAAAAGTTGGCTTAAAACTCAACATTCAGAAAACTAAGATCATGGCATCTGGTCCCATCACTTCATGGGAAATAGATGGGGAAACAATGGAAACAGTGTCAGACTTTATTTTTGGGGGCTCCAAAATCACTGCAGATGGTGATTGTAGCCATGAAATTAAAAGACGCTTACTCCTTGGAAGGAAAGTTATGACCAACCTAGATAGCATATTCAAAAGCAGAGACATTACTTTGCCAACAAAGGCCCGTCTAGTCAAGGCTATGGTTTTTCCCGTGGTCATGTATGGATGTGAGAGTTGGACTGTGAAGAAAGCTGAGCGCCAAAGAATTGATGCTTTTGAACTGTGGTGTTGGAGAAGACTCTTGAGAGTCCCTTGGACTGCAAGGAGATCCAACCAGTCCATTCTAAAGGAGATCATCCCTGGGACTTCTTTGGAAGGAATGATGCTAAAGCTGAAACTCCAATACTTTGGCCACCTCATGCGAAGAGTTGACTCTTTGGAAAAGACTCTGATGCTGGGAGGGATTGGGGGCAGGAGGAGAAGGGGACGACAGAGGATAAGATGGCTGGATGGCATCACCAATTCGATGGATGTGAGTTTGAGTGAACTCCAGGAGTTGGTGATGGATAGAGAGGCCTGGCGTGCTGCAATTCGTGGGGTTGCAAAGAGTTGGACGTGACTGAGTGACTGAACTGAACTGAATAAATAGTTTTATTTCAATGCAAATTAAGTCAGATAAAAACAATACTAATGTGTCAAGTAAAAATTTCAGATTTCAGTCTTTGAACTGATCCACTGTATGTGGACAGTTTCATTTTTTCATGTATTCATTTTAGTCAACATTTTGGATTGTTCAGATAGTCAAATGCAACAGTTGAGAAATGCCATTACATAATGCACCCACTAAAAGCAAATCGCTGTGCAAGAGGATATATGACAAGTGGGTTTTAGCCCAGAATGTGGGAACCTTGCTTTTCTTTCCTGGGTATGTTTTCATCTCTCCTGAAGTCAGCTAAAATCTATTTCTATTCTTATGGAGATTCTGCTTAGAAAATGTTAACAAAGATCATGATGTCAAATTGCTTTTGAAATCTAGGCATTTGAATGTTTACTATGACCAAATATATACTTAGGCTTTATCTTAGAAGAAACCCAATTCCTTTTTTCTGCAGCTTCTAACAATGCAGCCATCTGGCCATGTGGTGATGAGAGGATCTCTTAATTTGGTAGTTTAAAATGCTGATTGACAAATCTTTCAAAATAAAAATTGCCTCCTTTCTTCCTCAACCAAAAGACTTCTGCTAGATTCAGGATCCTGGACCATGGTTACCTTTTAAAGGATGTGCCTTTTCCTCTGATTAGTCCTTTAGGTTGATGAAAACTAAAATGGCAATTTATATATCAATGTTGTCAAGCCACAGAGCTGTCAGACATTCTAGAACATACTTGACTGTTTGGAATTACACTGCATGTGTATCCAGTTATTGTTTTGAAATGATTTCAGCAATCATGCAAAATAAAATATGAAGTTTTATTTACACTTGAGACTGTCAAATTTTCCTCTATTTTCATTGGCAATATTTTTTTTTAAATAACTTTGAAATGCTGTTGTGGGGTAGCTATTCAAGTAAAAGGCATAGACTTTCAAGCAATGACAGGCTTTTTAACTAACCATAAGTCAGGCCAATTTTACTGCTAACCTAAAAAATAAATGAAAAATAAGGATGCTACTCTAGAGTAATTATTCATTTTCCCAAAATTTTTGTTGTTTTAAAGACAATTCTTTTGGAGTATGAGGATAAATTTAATGTCTGATATACATTTACCAGATAAAAACACATGATATTTATTTTAGATTTCCATTTAAAATATGTTTTATTGAGATATAATTAATATACCATATGACTTATCCATGTAGAATGTATGCTTCTATGGTTTTTCATATATTCACAGAGTTGTGCAATCATCACCACAGTAAATTTTAGAATATTTTTACCATCAATGAAAGGAAATGTACAATCAATCTTTATTATTAGCAATCAATCTTTATTTCTCCCCAAGTACCCTCCCTCCCTCCCTCAAAAACGACAGAATGATCTCTGTTCGTTTCCAAGGCAAACCATTCAGTACCACAGTAATCCAAGTCTTTGTCCCAACCAGTAACGCTGAAGAAGCTGAAGTTGAATGGTTCTATGAAAACCTACAAGACCTTTTAGAACTAACATCCAAAAAAGATGTCCTTTTCATTATAGGGGACTGGAATGCAAAAGTAGGAAGTCAAGAAACACCTGGAGTAACAGGCAAATTTGGCCTTGGAATACAGAATGAAGCCGGCCAAAGACTAATAGAGTTTTGCCAAGAAAATGCACTGGTCATAACAAACACCCCCTTCCAACAACACAAGAGAAGACTCTACACATGGACATCACCAGATGGTCAACACCAAAATCAGATTGATTATATTCTTTGCAGCCAAAGATGGAGAAGCTCTATATAGTCAACAAAAACAAGACCAGGAGCTGACTGTGGCTCAGATCATGAACTCCTTATTGCCAAATTCAGACTGAAATTGAAGAAAGTAGGGAAAACCACTAGACCATTCAGGTATGACCTAAATCAAATCCCTTATGATTATACAGTGGAAGTGAGAAATAGATTTAAGGGACTAGATCTGATAGATAGAGTGCCTGATGAACGATGGACTGAGGTTCGTGACATTGTACAGGAGGAGACAGGGATCAAGACCATCCCCATGGAAAAGAAATGCAAAAAAGAAAAATGGCTGTCTGGGGAGGCCTTACAAATAGCTGTGAAAAGAAGAGAAGCGAAAAGCAAACGAGAAAAGGAAATATAAAAATATCTGAATGTAGAGTTCCAAAGAATAGCAAGAAGAGATAAGAAAGCCTTCCTCAGCGATCAATGCAAAGAAATAGAGGAACAACAGAATGGGAAAGACTAGGGTTCTCTTCAAGAAAATTAGAGATACCAAGGGAACATTTCATGCAAAGATGGGCTTGATAAAGGACAGAAATGGTATGGACCTAACAGAAGCAGAAGATATTAAGAAGAGGTGGCAAGAATACACAGAAGAACTGTACAAAAAAGATCTTCATGACCCAGATAATCACGATGGTGTGATCACTCACCTAGAGCCAGACATCCTGGAATGTGAAGTCAAGTGGGCCTTAGAAAGCATCACTATGAACAAAGCTAGTGGAGGTGATGGAATTCCAGTTGAGCTATTCCAAATCCTGAAAGATGATGCTATGAAAGTGCTGCACTCAACATGCCAGCAAATTTGGAAAACTCAGCAGTGGCCACAGGACTGGAAAAGGTCAGTTTTCATTCCAATCCCAAAGAAAGGCAATGCCAAAGAATGCTCAAAGTACTGCACAATTGCACTCATCTCACATGCTAGTAAAGTAATGCTCAAAATTCTCCAAGCCAGGCTTCAGCAGTATGTGAACCGTGAACTTCCAGTTGTTCAAGCTGGTTTTAGAAAAGGCAGAGCAACCAGAGACCAAATTGCCAACATCTGCTGGATCATGGAAAAAGCAAGAGAGTTCCATAAAAACATCTATTTCTGCTTTATTGACTATGCCAAAGCCTTTGACTGTGTGGATCACAATACACTGTGGAAAATTCTGAAAGAGATGGGAATACCAGACCACCTGACCTGCCTCTTGAGAAATTTGTATGCAGGTCAGGAAGCAAAAGTTAGAACTGGACATGGAACAACACACTGGTTCCAAATTGGGAAAGGAGTACATCAAGGCTGTATATTGTCACCCTGCTTATTTAACTTATATGCAGAGAGCATCATGAGAAACGCTGGGCTGGAAGAAGCACAAGCTGGAATCAAGATTGCTGGGAGAAATATAAATTAGCTCAGATATGCAGATGACACCACCCTTATGGCAGAAAGTGAAGAGGAACTATAAAGCCCCTTGACAAAGGTGAAAGAGGAGAGTGAAAAAGTTGGCTTAAAACTCAACATTCAGAAAATGAAGATCATGGCATCTGGTCCCATCACTTCATGGGAAATAGATGGGGAAACAATGGAAACAGTGTCAGACTTTATTTTTTGGGGCTCCAAAATCACTGCAGATGGTGACTGCAGCCATGAAATTAAAAGACGCTTACTCCTTGGAAGGAAAGTTATGACCAGCCTAGATAGCATATTGAAAAGCAGAGACATTACTTTGCTAACAGAGGTCCGTCTAGTCAAGGCTATGGTCTTTCCAGTGGTTATGTATGGATGTGAGAGTTGGACTGTGAAGAAGGCTGAGCGCCAAAGAATTGATGCTTTTGAACTGTGGTGTTGGAGAAGACTCTTGAGAGTCCCTTGGACTGCAATGAGATCCAATCAGTCTATTCTGAAGGAGATCAGCCCTGGGATTTCTTTGGAAGGAATGCTGCTAAAGCTGAAACTCCAGTACTTTGGCCACCTCATGCGAAGAGTTGACTCATTGGAAAAGACTGTGATGCTGGGAGGGATTGGGGGCAGGAGGAGAAGGGGATGACAGAGGATGAGATGGCTGGATGGCATCAGTGACTCGATGGATGTGAGTCTGAGTGAACTCCGGGAGTTGGTGATGGACAGGGAGGCCTGGCATGCTGCGATTCATGGGGTCGCAAAGAGCCGGACATGACTGAGCAACTGAACTGAACTGAACTGAACCCTCCCTCTAGCCCTAGACAATCACTCATCTACTTTATATCTGTACATATTTGCCTGTTTTGGACATTTAGTATAACTAAAATCATGTGTCTTAGAAACAAAACATAAGGTTTTTATTTTTGGTGATTAAAATTTATTGTTTACAGTTGCTCAGTCATGTCCAACTCTTTGCAACCCCATGGACTGCAGCATGCCAGGCTAACTTGTTCTTCACTATATCCCTGAGTTTGCTCAATCTCAGGTCCACTGAGTGATGATGCCACCCAACCATCTCATTCTCTGTTGCCCCCTTCTCCTCTTGCTCTCAATCTTTCCTAGCATCAGAGTCTTTTCCAATGAGTCAGCTCTTTCCATCAGCTGGCCAAAGTTTTGGGAGTTTAACCTTCACCATCAGTCCTTCCAATGAACATTTGGGGTTGATTTCCTTTAGGATTGACTAGTTTAATCTCCTTCCAGTCCAAGGGACTCTAGAGAGTCTTCTCCAGCACCACAATGTACTGCATTTTATTTGTTCCTTTATGGATATTTGGGTTGTGCCAAGAAAATATTTATTTTTCAAAATCTCCCCTGGTAAAAGGATTTGGGACTCTTAGGATATAATAATTTTTTATTGTAATTTGTCATCTATCATCTTGGCTATAAGAGTTTCTCCTGTTATCTCTTCTTGATAATGGGGGATGATTCTAAAATAAAAGTGATGCCCAAGGATGGAGGGGCAGGGATGAGTCAAATTTCCCTTAGAACAGGGTTTATCTGGAAGTTTTACCTTTTTTTGCATGTTAAATTGAAAGGAAAAAGAATGTATCAGACTTGGTTCCACCTTGTTTATTTCTTCTCTCACAGAGGTTATTTAGATTACTAACACAAAGAGCTGAGATACAGTCCTAAACTCTCAGGAGTCATGTCCAGGGGTAATGCAGGCAAAGAAAACTCAGATGCTGATCAACTGAGTAGATGACTTGCTATAGATATCCTCAGTGGCAGTGGGGGATCTTCTACTTGACAGCAAACTTCTGTTTTCTTTTTGATCAAGATGATTTCTCAAGTCCCCATTTTGCCTACTGTAATTAAACCAAGTTTCAGAGAATCACAACAATCACTAGCATGTTTAATAGAGCATGTGTTGGGTAGGGGAAGTAGTCAGAGGCTTCACATTTTTTTGACAGGTGAACAACACCTCAGGAGATGGTAGGCGAGATCTTTTTGCTGATTCTGAAACACAACTTGAGCATGAAATTCTTACTTGTTATCAAGTTCAATATGATGGCTCTACACATCTCACTCTTCAAAATTCATTGTGCTCAAACTGCTGTTTTCCTTATAAGTTCTTGCATTCTCTTGGATGCCTTCAGTTCAAAGGGTTAACTCTACTTAATCTGGATAAACATAGTCTAGAAAAGAAAGACTGAAAGAACAGGACTGTCCCTAGGTTATGAAAGCCAGAAATAACCCAGAGCCTTAAAGTCTATGAACAGCCATAATAAAGGAACTAACAACAAAGAACTGAAGAAATAAGTAAGCTATGTAGCAGAAAGCCACCCAATTTTCAAAGCTTTCAAAGTAGTCCTATGTTTTCTATGTAGAGGACAAAGTCATTGTTCAGAATATTAAAATTTTAGAGGTTTCACCAAATACCAATGGAGGAAATTCCAGAAACAGTAAATGGGACAATATGATCCCTGTCTATGGCTGGACCAATCTTTAAGGCACAGAGTACAGAAGAAACAGAAGGGCTTTGCTTTCAGACAAGCTTAGTTTTCATATCCTGATTTCACTTCTTAATAGTTGGTAGTCTTAATAAGGAGAAGGCAATGGCACCCCATTCCAGTACTCTTGCCTGGAAAATCCCATGGACAGAGGAGCCTGGTAGGCTGCAGTCCATGAGGTCGCAAAGAGTCGGACATGACTGAGCGACTTCACTTTCACTTTTCACTTGCATGCATTGGAGAAGGAAATGGCAACCCACTCCAGTGTTCTTGCCTGGAGAATCCCAGGGACGGGGGAGGCCAGTGGGCTGCCGTGTATGGGGTCACACAGAGTCGGACACGACTGAAGCGACTTAGCAGCAGCAGCAGCAGCAGCAGTCTTAATAAACCATGGGGAAAATGGGGGTCGTAAATTTATAATAATTTGCATAATTCCTGTGAAGATTAGATGAAATACAAAATAAAGAACATTGGAGTACACTAGATGACATTTTATTGCTTTCTGGATTATAATGTGTAAAGGTGAACTATTTTAAAGTGCTGCTCTTTAACTTTTTTCACACAAAACATTTTATAAGGTTTAATCTAAATAACCTAAACAACACGAATAGAATTTTATAAAGAACAGCTATTTCTGAGTGTAAAGCAATTAAATTTTGGCTTCTTATATACAGATAGTCATACAGAGTGAAGTTAGTCAGAAAGAGAAAAACAAATATCTTAACACATTTATGTGAAATCTGAAAAAAAAAAAAACTGGTATGGACAATCTTATTTACAAAGCAGAGGTAGAGACACAGAAGTAGAGAATAAATGTATGAACACCAAGGGGGTGGGGGTGGGATGAATCCAGAGATTGGGATTGACATATATACACTATTGATAGTATGTGTAAAGTAGATTGCTAATAAGAACCTACTGCATAGCATAGGGAACTCTACTCAATGCCCTGTGGTGACCTAGATGGGAGGGAATTCCAAAACAGAGCGGATATATGTATACATATAGCTGATTCACTTTGCTGTTCAGTAACACAACTAACAACATTGTAAAGCAACTATAAGACAATAATTTTTTTTAATGCATGAGATTAAAAAAAATCATATTATTAATAAAAAAAAGTCATTCTTAGAGTCCTAGAAGTTTTGCCTAAAGAATTTCTTCTCTGGCGTTTTGATAAAGCAGAATGAATCCTTGTGATTAAAGAAAGAAGAATTAAACTATTTTTTTAATAAATGTTTACTTCTCTATTTGGAATCTAATATATACAAGAACTGTGTTACTGTATTTTTCAAGCTATAAAACATTTTATTAAGAAACGCCTTCGTTCTTTTTCTCAGGGGCATTTATGACTTATTTATCTAAATACCTGAAAGTGCTATGGGTGATATTGTCATCACATGCCATAAAACCAGCGGGTGATTGCAACAGACATGAAATTGGGAGACGACTACACGTAGGGAGAGCAGAAAGATTATAATTTGCAGCAGAAATGTAGACATGTGAAAAACATCAACCACTGCTTAACAGATTGCAACAGACATGAAATTGGGAGACGACTACACGTAGGGAGAGTAGAAAGATTATAATTTGCAGCAGAAATGTAGACATGTGAAAAACATCAATCACCGCTTAACAAGCATCACTTACTAAGTTGCTTAACATGAATAGTGCTGTTTGAGGGAACTTATACGGATTTGCAGGCAAAATAGACTCTATTCTTAGAAATAAATGTCTTTGATGAGAATGAGAAAACATAAACTGTTATACATACATATCACCCCATTGAATCCAATGCATGATTTCAATTTCTCAATATAGCATATGAAAGCATATATAGGGTAGCTTTATTTTAAAACATTTAAAAAACCAGCTGAGAATGTGCTTTTCATCAGTGTTGAAAAGCTGATGAGTTAACTGACAAAAATCTTCCTTCAGGCATGATAAGAATATTGAGTTTTGACTACGGCATGAAATGAATGCAATAGAAATGCATTAGATGATATGCGTTAGAACAAAATGCAATAGATAAACTGAGCGTAAACTGAGCAAAAATACTGCATGGCTTTAAATTTTGTAGAATTTTATGTTTTAACTCTTTAAAATTCTGTTAAAGTTATTTCTAATTTTCACCTGTAATGTCACCATTTCCTCTTCTCAAAGTTATAAATATTTGTACAAAGAAATGTAAAAAGTGTAGAAATGGATGTTTGTAGCCTTAGCAGCTCAATTATTTTAGAGTAGATGAAAGGCCATTTAAATACTTACAATCACTGGGAATAAATGATACTGAACCTAATTTTAAAATACAAATAATGAATCTAAACTAGACCTTTAACTAGCATCTCTTATATTATGTGACATCCAAACAAACAAATAACTCCAAGCTTTACCTCTCCCGGATGCCTTAGGTACATTTGAGCGAAAACTGTGTCCCTGTCAATAATTAAGGGATGCCGTCATTCCACTGGTATATGCAAAAAAAAAAAAAATGTATAAAAAAGAAAAATGCAACAGCAACTGCTGAATGTGCATCCTGGTTGAGGCCACACAGAAAAGTGAATTGATTATTTAGATAATTTAGTCCTCAAATCAAGCTGCTAACGATACAGATGTACTTTTCCTTCTTTTGAAAAGAACTGTTCAGATTCACTATCTACATTGAAAGTTGTTCTCAATTCTATTTCATTGGATGTGTAAGAACTACTTCATTTGGCCTGCTCTGTGGCTACGTATTAAGTCATTAGCTCCAAGCATGTATCTGAATCACTGCTCCCTATAGCTTGGATTCCTAGAGCTCTTCAGAGACTCATTAAGGTAAAATGTTCTAACAGACTGGCAAGTGCTTAGATGTAACTTGCTTTTCAAATTAATGGCCATTAAAGCTAAGTCTTTGAAAATTGGAATTCTGAAGTCTGTCATTTTCACACAATGAATAAATAATTAGATAGATAGATAAAGCAATTAGAGAGAAACAAAAAAGTGCCAGAGGGGATTATCTATTGTTCTGAAGAGATAAAAACTAGTCTTTCACATTTGTTTCCTTTGACAATGATTTTGATTAATTATTAAAATATTCATGTTTCAAAGAGACTTTCTGCATGATGACTGCTGTTGTTTTCTTTTTTCCCTTCATTGGATTTTTGTCTCTGTTGGTAAAACTGACATATATCCTAATTCTGGCTTATTTTCCAATTTACTTTCTTGAACTTTATTCATTTAAGGCAATGACTTCTGGAAAAATGACTTTTGTAATGGAGGTGTTAATTCAAGTTAGCTCTAGGCTTGCTGTTAACAAGACATGACCAATAAACTTCTGAATTTAAGCTTTGATTATGGGATCAAGTGTTTGAAATAGATAGGTGACTCAGATGCTCTTCAAACACTTCACATTCTCTGACCTCTCCAGACATCATTGCCAGCAAGAGAGCAGGAAAGTGTTTTGTGTTTTGTTTCATTTTGTGTTTAGACTTAATATTTCATGGTTTCTGACTTCAATCATTGAGGCATCCATCAAGAATTAAAAAAAAAAAAATTATTATAGTTTGTGTCTGAGATTCCAAATGTCAGCTTTTAACTGAAGGATACTATGAATTGTCTACTTTTGTGGAGTTGGAGAAGACTCTTCAGAGTCCCTTGGACTGCAAGAGGATCAAACTAGTCAATCTTAAAGGAAATCAGTCCTGAATATTCATTGGAAGGACTGATGCTGAAGCTGAAGCTCCAATATTTTGGCCACTTGATGTGAAGAACTGACTCACTGGAAAAGACCCTGAAGCTGGGAAATACTGAAGACAGGAAGAGAAGGTGACAATAGAGGATGAGACAGTTGGATGGCATCACCAACTCGATGGACCTGAGTTTGAGTAAGCTCTGGGAGTTGGTGATGGATGGGGAAGACTGGCATGCTGCAGTCCATGAGGTTGCAAAGAGTCGGACATGACTGAGTGACTGAATTGAGTTGAGCTTTTGGAAAGATTAAAAAATGCACCCTTCTCTGTGCAAAGGAGGAGATAGTAGTGTCTGGGTGAGGACAGCTGGAGCCCTGACTTTTGTTTCTTTGTAATGTCCACACCTCATCATCATGCTTTGTCTGTTGCCAGCTAATATTTTCTCACTTGAAAGGAAAGGAGAAGAGAGCACAAAAATATTCCTGGGTTTCAAATCAGTCTTGTCAAATAAATTTTTACTTTACTAGGAGTAAATAAAAATTTGAAATTCCAAGTTGAAAAGTCATTTCACTCAAAAATTTGAAGACATTGCTCTGTTGTTTTCTAGCTCCCCTGCAAACTATGTACGACTCTTTGCGACCCAATAGACTGTAGCCTGCCAGGCTCCTCTATCCATGGGATTCTCCAGGCAAGAATACTGGAGTGGGTTGCTATACCCTCCTCTAGGGGATCTTCCCAATCCAGGGATCAAACCCACTTCTCTAAAGTCTCCTGAATTGGCAGGCTGGTTCTTTACCACTAGCACCACCTGGTAAAGCCTCTGACAAGCTGTACTCTGTGGCAAATCTTGGTCTCCTGCAAACACCAACAGTAGTATTTAAGGGCTTAAGTACAATTCTTAGAGATTCCAGGATCTTAAGTTGTTACTCCAGTTCCTTGGGGCACATTGCTGCCAGTGTCTTCAACAGTCCAGAGACCCCAGATGGAGAAACAGCCAATGGGAGATTTTGTGTACTTGATCTCCACATTCAGTCTTGAAGAGTATGATGAGGGTCAGATTTCTTCATATCTCTCAGACCTCCTTACGAACTACCTTGTCACAGTGAATTTTTCTGATGATTCTGCTTTTTGCTTATAGCACCATGCAATTCTCCTTCACAGCAGTCATTACAATTTGCATAAACATTTTAAAATTATTCCTGTCTTTTCCCCCAAACGTGTGTGTGTGTGTGTTAGTCACTCAGTTGTGTCCAGCTCCTTGCAACCCCATGGACTATAGCCCTCCAGGCTCCTCTGTCTATGGAATTCTCCAGGCAAGAACACTGGAGTGGGTTGTTAGTTTCTTCAGGGGATCTTCCTGACCCAGGGATCAAACATGCTTCATTTATGTCTCCTGCACTGGCAGGCAGGTTCTTGACCACTGGTGCTACCTTGGAAGCCCTTTTCCCAAACAGAAGGTAGGCTAATGAAGAGTGGGGCTGATGTCTTGTAAGCGTGAACTGTGCATCTCCCCAAGTGCATGGTGCAGCAGATGTCCAGACAACAGCTGCTAAGGACATGAAGAATGACCAGGTCATAGATGAAGATATAGAGATCTTGAATTGGCCATATCAGTGGCCCATTTTGGCCCCATCTGTGTTTCGCTGGACTATTACTTCCAGCCCAGCAAGATTTGGAGCTATATTGCAGTGAATCTTGGCTTAATCTGGGGGACCTGTTTTCTCTAAGCACTGAGATAGCAATTCTTATTCTTTATGACTTAAGAGGTCTTTAAATGTTTGTTTTTCCCTTTAAATGTGAGGAGAGTAAAATAAATAAAAGATAATATCTCTGATCTTTATTACATATGAGCATGAGCCACAGGAAATCATATTTGCACAGGGAGTAAACAGTGAATAAAAACTTGCTTATGAAGTATTGGCAAGTGTACTTTTAAGCCAATTGTCAGGCAGCTTTCAAGTAGAAGGAGGCATAATTACCTTCATATTCCCTGCAGCTCACACTATAGGGGCCTCATTTACTTTGAAAGACTGTATGTGTGAATGTCCAGGAATAGTTTTAAGATGGGCTGGTCTAGTAGTATTTCTGAGAGTAGCTTAGAATGGCTCCCATGGTTAAGAAAGAAATAAGTCATAAATCATCAGTGCTCAAAAGCACGTCTGACTTGTTCAGTGGACTGAGGCAGTTGCATCAAATATCTGTATCTGACAGAGGCATACATTCTCAAACGCCACTGTACGATTAGGAAGGAAGGCATGATTGAAAGTAGAAATTGACTCGGCTTGACATTCTACTTTTTTCTTTAAAATTATCTTATATACCATACATGCAGAAAATGTTCAGATGTTCTTCACAAGTATTCTAGATTATCTTTAAAGAGAATACTATTGGAAAGTATACTAGAAATCTTGCCATAGGAAATAAATATTAAATAAGTCTTTTTATTCATGTAACACCTATTATTGACTCAAAACACCTTGACATGTATCACTGATTGTACATTATTTTTATTGAGCTAGTAGGCAAAAAATTCTCAAATGCAAAGCAAAGTTGTCTCATTCAAACTGTATCCTTTCCCAGTGTTCCTCCATTTCCACCTGTGTATCTGAAGAATAAGCTGGAGTCAAGATTGCCAGGAGATATATCAATAACCTCAGATATGCAGATGACACCAGCCTTATGGCAGAAAGCAAAGAGGAACTAAAGAACCTCTTGATGAAGGTGAAAGAAGAGAGTGAAAAAGCTGGCTTAAAACTCGACAATCAAAAAACAAAAATCATGGCATCTTGATTGTAAATTGAAGATTTACAATCCATTGAAGAAACAATGTAAACAGTGACAGACTTAATTTTCTTGGGCTCCAAAATCACTGTAGATGGTGACTGCAGCCATGATAGTAAAAGACTATGATGGATAGCTCCATGGATGAAAAGCTATGACCAACCTAGACAGCATATTAAAAAATAGGCATTACTTTGCCAATTATTACTTTGTCTGTATAGTCAAAGTTATAGCTTTTCCAGTGGTCATGTATGGATGTGAGAGCTGGACCATAAAGAAGGCTGAGCATCGAGGAATTGAT
This sequence comes from Bos indicus, assembly GCF_029378745.1. Classification (NCBI taxonomy): domain Eukaryota; kingdom Metazoa; phylum Chordata; class Mammalia; order Artiodactyla; family Bovidae; genus Bos; species Bos indicus. The sequence continues at coordinate 116,114,076 of NC_091761.1, forward strand.
GCTTTTGAACTGTGGTGTTGGAGAAGACTCTTGAGAGTCCCCTGGACTGCAAGGAGATCCAACCAGTCCATCCCTAAAAGAAATCAATCCTGAATATTCATTGGAAGGACTGATGCTGAAGCTCCAATACTTTAGCCACTTGATGTGAACAGCTGACTCATTGGAAAAGACTCCGATGCTGGGAAAGATTGAAGATAGGAGGAGAAGTGGAGGACAGAGGATGAGATGGTTAGAGAGCATCACTGACTTGATGGTCATGAGTTTGAGCAAGCTCTGGGAGATGGTGAAGGACAGGGAAGCCTGGCGTGTAGCAGTTTATGGGGTCACAAAGAGTTGGACATGACTGAGCAACTGAACAAGAACAATTTGAAGTTCAAACTTATGAGACGTTTCATTCATCCCTTGAGAAAATATTTGAGTCCCTATGAAAGTAATAACTGTGAAATGAAAACTGCAAGGAAGAGCCCACAGATTGTGTGCCAGATGATACTGAACAGATAAAGGAGGGAGGGCAAGGCTTCCTGAGGAGGTGAAGTTTGAAGGAAGATCTGAAAGTCTTAGAGGTGAGGTCAAGGCATAGATGGAAGATGAGTGGAAAGGTGGTAAGCTGGGAGAGGATTCCGGATAGACAAGTAACACATGTCAAGTTTTTAAAAATAGTGCATTTAAGAAGTGGTAAGGAAGATTGGTGGAATGTAGGGAGTGAGCAGATAAATGGGACACTCTGAGGCCAGAGGAATAAGGTTTTGGAGTATGTGGGATTTGGAGGGAATTTTAAAGACTTTGTCTTTATCTTGAATGCAATGGAACAGCAGTAAAGAGAAAGACTCCCAGATAAGAGGAGACATAACTATATCTTTGTTTGTAATGCAGGAGAACCAGGTTCAGTCCCTAGGTTGGTAAGATCTCCTGGAGGAGGAAATGGCAACCCACTCCACCATTTTTGCCTAGAAAATCCCACAGGCAGAGGAGCCTGGTGGGCTACAGTTCATGGAGTGGCAAAGAGTTGAACATGACTGAGTGACTAATACTTTCACTTTCAACTATATCTTAGCTTGTCGAAACTGTAACAAAAACTGTAAACTGGATAGTTTATCAACAAGAGAAATCTATTATATTTCTTGCAGTTCTGGAGGCTGGAAGTGTGAGATTAGGGGGGCACAATGGCCAGACTCTGATAAGAACCCCCTTCCAGATTACAGACTGCTAACTTCTCATTGCACCCTCACAAGGCAGAGGGTCTTTAAGTGCATTAATCCCATGCAGAAGGACTTCACATTCATGATTTTATCAGATCTTAATCACCTCCCAAAGGCCCCACCTCCTAAGGCTGCTGTCACACTGTGGTGATAGGATTTCAACACATAAATTCTGGAAGGACACATTTATTCTATGACATCATGTTTCTGTTTTGGAAAGACCACTCTGTGGCAGTTTCTTTCCCCTGAGCTCTACGCCACTCCACAATTCTAAAGATCAGATTAAAAATTAGTTTCATTTAGTTTCATTCCTTGAACATCTAGAGTTGCAGACATGAGTCTACATTCTGTTTTGTTCTTGCTGCCATTGCCCGATTCAGAACATTTCTCTGTAACCAGGAGCAAAAGCCTTTAATTAGGATCACCAACAGTAGCTCCCTCAGATCTAGACCATTCTGTGTCCTGCCCCTCCCAGCCTAAGAAACTTCCATTTTCCTTTAATGTCTAGAAAAACCTCAGTAAGTGCTATGAGTCACTCCATGTCTTAAGTGCTTAACCATACATTATACAGACATTATGTTACATTTTACACCCTTTAATCTTCACATATATTATACCACTGTACTTGCATTATATCATTTAAACCTCACCACCCCCGGGCAAGGTAGGCACCATCATTTCAGTGCACTTCGCTTGTCGACCCTGTTCTCTAAGCTCCAGGCAAATGCCACCGATGTTGTTTGCTGAATATGCCCAGAGTCGTCTTCCCTCTGTACTTACTCTCACACCTTTAGCACTGCGGGAATGGGGAGATGTTACCTCTGCTCTGTTCCCCACCCCCTCATCAGAACATCCATTCAGACTTGAACTAATATGCTACCTTCAATACCTCCACTTGCAGATTTTCCGAAGTGCTGTGTCCCTCTTCGCATTTGTTTTTAAGAACTCCTATGTAGCACTCACGTGAATAAATGAAGGGGTTTCTTTCAGTAGTTCATCACCTCCCTATTAGAAGGGTCTGCTTATTTACTTTCTTAGCTCTTAAATTTATGTAGAGTAAAATTTACAGATAATAAAGTTCACTTTTTTGGGTGTACATATCTATGCAGTCTTACACATGCATACATTCCTGTAACCATGAGAAGATATAGAACACTTTCAACATCCCCAAAGAATTCTCCTGTGCTGCTCTTTTATAGGCAGACCATCTTTCCCTCCTTAATCCTTACAATCACTGACCTGTTGTTCATTCCTATAGTACTGCCTTTTCTAAAATGTTGTGATAGTGGAATCATATAGTATATAACCATTTATATACCTGATGGGAAGAGCTGATTTGGAAAAAACCCTGATGCTGGGAAAGATCGAGGGCAGGAGCAGAAGGGGGCCACAGAGGATGAGATGGTTGGATGGCATCACCCACTCAAGGGACATGAGTTTGAGCAAACTTTAGGAAGTAGTGAAGGACAGGGTAGCCTGGCATGCTGCAGTCCACGGGGTTGCAAAGAGTTAGTCACGACTTAGCAACTGAACAACAATGACAACAACATAATCATTTAAGAGTAGGTTCTTCCGCTCAGCAAGCTGCATTTGAGATTTCTCCATGCTGTGTGTGCTCCATTTACTGTTTGTTTCTCTTTATTGCTGGATAGTATGCTATTGTTTAGATGTATCATGGTTTATCTATTCATCTGCTTAGTCATTGACTACAGGTTTTCATATAAATATAAGTTTTCATTCAATTTGGGCAATACCTATGAATGGGATTACTTGGTTTTGTGGTAAGTGTATGTTTAACTTCTAAGAAGAGGCCAAACTCTTTTCCAGGGTGACTGTCTTTTATCCCCTGCTTATTCACTTTTGTAATTTTTTAATGTGGCTGAAAAAAATCATCTTCCCCAATCATTTTGTTAACTGACTTATACAGGCGGCAAGACTGAATTGCAGTCATGATGTTGAAGAAGAAACTGCATGTGCTGGCTAAATATTCCATCCAGGGAATGCAAAGGCTGATTGAGAGGAAAAAGATTCTCTGAAAAACAGAGTCTGAAACATGAGCTCATTATTTGTTACCTTATCCTCCAATTCTTGCTTTTTGATTATGTGAAACTTAAAATATAGCAAACAGCTTTCAGGTATTCCTATATGGAATTGATGGTAAATTTTATCTTGCAGAAACCAAGCAGGAACCACCCACCTCCTTGTGACCTGCATCCTGTTTGTAGAAAACCTTCAGGCTTTTAGGCTTTTCAGAGTTTCAAAGAGCAAATTTAATCAGAAAACTGAAAAAATGCAGAAACAAAGGAAAACAGTCAAGCAAGATAAAATAATAATAGTTTAATCATAAAACAAAGTGAAAGACCTTTACTTTCTCCTCAAGGGTTACAGATAACATCCTGAACCATATTCTTGTGTTGTTTTGCAGACACTAAAAGCCCTACCAGGTAGAAGAAGATGTTAACTGCATGCTGACCACAAGCCTATTGATATCAACACAATATACCAAATTAACACATTTAAGAATAAAAATCATATGATCTCAAAAGATGTGGAAAAAGTTTTTGGCATTAGTTAATATCCACTCAAAGAGATTGGGATACCAGACCACTTTACCTGCCTCCTGAGAAACCTGTATGCAGGTCAAGAAGCAACAGTTAGAACTCTGCATGAAACAATAAACTGGTTCCAAATCGGGAAAGGAGTATGTCAAGACTGTATATTGTCACCTTGCTTATTTAACTTATATGCAGAGTACATCATGAGTAATGGCAGGCTGGATGAAGCACAAACCAGAATCAAAATTTCCGGGAGAAATATCAATAACCTCAGATATTCAGACGACACCACCCTTATGGCAGAAAGCGAAGAGGAACTAAAGAGTCTCTTGATGAAGATGAAAGAGGAGAATGAAAAAGCTGGCTTAAAAGTCAACATTCAAAAAACTAAGATCATGGCATCTGGTCCCATCACTTAATGGCAAATAGATGGGGAAACAATCGAAACAGTGACAGACTTCATTTTTTTGGGCTCCAAAATCACTGTGAATGGTAACTGCAGCCATGATATTAAAAGACGCCTGCTCCTTGGAAGAAAAGCTATGACAAACCTAGGCACCATATTAAAAAGCAGGGACAACACTTTGCCGACAAAGTTCTGTATAGTCAAAGCTATGCTTTTTCCAGTAGTCAAGTATGGATGTGAGAACTGGACTATAAAGAAGGCTGAGCACTAAAGAATTGATGCTTTCAAACTGAGGTATTGGAGAAGACTCTTTGAGAGTCCCTTGGACAGCAAGGAGATCCAAGCAGTCAATCCTAAAGGAAATCAACCTTGAATATTCATTGGAAGGAGTGATGTTAAAGCTGAAGCTGCAATACTTTGGTGACCTGATGTGAAGAACTGACTCACTGGAAAAGACCTGGATCTGGGAAAGACTGAGGACAGGCGGAGACGGGGGCATTGGAGAATGGGATAGTTAGATGGCATCATTAACTCAACAGATGTGAATTTGAGCAAACTCCGGAAATTGGTGATGGACAGGGAAGCCTGGCATGCTGCAGTCCATGGAGTTGCAAAGAGTCAGGTTGGATATAACTGAGTGACTGAAAAACAACAATATCCACTTAGGATTAAAAACTCTCAACAGAGTGGGTATAGAGGAAACACACCTCTACATAATAAAGACCATATATGGCAAACATACAGACCGCATCATACGCAATGGTGAAAAGCTGAAAGCATTTCCTTTAAGATCAGGAATGAAACAAGGATGTCCACTCTTGCCACTTCAATTCAACATAATATGAGGCCTTGGGATGAACTGTTCCCATCGAAGATTTCTGTTTTCCTTTTTGATTATAGATACAGTCCTTAGGGAGAAGGTTAATTAAATGTCTACAGAAATTCAAACATTAATAGTTAGACATAAATTAATTAGAAAAAGTTTTCAGGCAATTTATACAGGAGACATAAGAGATATGGGTTCAATGCCTGGTTCAGGAAGGTCCCCTGGAGAAGGAAGTTCCAACCCACTCCAGTATTCTTGCCTGGAGAATCCCATGGACAGAGGAGCCTGGTGGGCTACAGTCTGTAGGGTCCCAAAGAGTCGCACATAGCTGAAGCAACTTAGCATGCACACATACAGGTGCTCATTTTAGACCTTCAGAAGTAATGTGATAGCAGATACTTTCATTATGCATCTTCTCAGGCAGACATTTGGTGCTCATAAAAATCCTATAAAGATGCCATTATGATTCTCATGTCAGGAATCTAAGACACAGAAAAGTTAAGTTACTTGTGCAGAGTCACAGAGCTGCTGAGTGGTAGGGTTCATTCGCAAGCAGTCTGTCTTAGAGGTCTGTACCATGTTATATTATCTTTTTAACATAGTATTTACTATATGCTCTATCATAATTATATATGATGTTACATATGTTGTGTGACATACTATATTATATATATATATTTTTTACTATGTTGCTTTTAAAAGATGAATTGGATAGACTGCTAAGGGTTCCAGTTCAATTAAAAATTGCATATACTGTCAACATTTCATTCTAGCAGTCTAAGATGGTCTTTTTAAAAAAAACCATGAGTTAGTGACTGGAATGTGATACTTACTTCCAGGTCTTTAATATATTTATGATTGAAGCCATGATGGTTGCTGAGAATTTTTTTCTTCTCAAGGCATCTCTTGTCAATCTCAACTGTGATTTGGTTAATCTCAAAGAGCTTGAAGTAGGAGCCAATATGGATGGCAGAGCTTGGGAGAAGTATTCCCCAAGGAGAGGGTGACAGCTCTCAGGAAGTATTCTGAGTTTGATGGTTGATGCAGAAAGGACCAAGGGACGAAGAGACACCACCAAGAGCAGCCCATAAGAGGGGAAGGCAGGGGCCTCATCTCTAAGGGCAGAGCCCAGGTTGAAGCAGGAGGCTTCATTAACCACACTGGATTTAGCACTAGACTTGGACAACTTTTGTGGAATCTTGAAGTTCTCCATTTTCATGTATGTGCTTCAAATATGATGTGTGTGTCCGACTCTGAGACCCTATGGACTGCGGCATGCTAGGCTTTCCTGTCCTTCACTATCTCCCAGAGTTTGTCATACTTATGTCTACTGACCAAGCAACCATCTCATCCTCTGTTGCCCGTTTCTCCTCCTGCCTTCAATCTTTCCCAACATCAGGGTGATATTTGGACCAAGGTAATTATACTCCTGTAATTTAGGAGATCTGGGTTCAATCCCTGGGATGGGAAGATCCCCTGGAGAAGGGAATGGCAACCCACTCCACTATTCTTGACTGGAGAATTCCGTGGACAGAAGAACCTTGTGAGCTATATAGTCCATGGCAGTCTCAAAGAACTGGATATGAATGAGCTACTAACACATGCATTTATACTCTGAATATTCAGGACATGGATTTTCTTGGAAAAGAGCATTAGCTGTAGCATCTACATGCACCCTTTGCAACTCTTTGCAACTCCATGGACTATACAGTCCATGGAATTCTCCAGGCCAGAAAACTGGAGTGGGTAGCCTTTCCCTTCTCCAGAGGATCTTCCCAACCCAGGGATTGAACCCAGGTCTACCACATCGCAGGCAGATTCTTCACCAGCTGGGCCACAAGGGAAGCCCACAAAAAATTCCTTTCCTTGAAAAACTAATGGATCTTATAGTGACCGAATCTAGACTCCAGCCTGTTTAGCCCTGAGACAGTAAGTATCACTCAATTCCTTTCACATGTTGCAAACTGACATTTTCACTCCAAAATCAGTTGATATCCAGTCTAGAAAATATGCAGTGTGCATAGGTAGTGTTTTAAGTAAAATCAAGGTAACATTAAACAATTGAGTGATCTTTCATAAAAGTTCTGAGTTTCCAACCTCTAGAGAAACTCTGGGACAAAAACCTTCATTTCCATATGACCACTGTCCCCAGATCGTTTTAAGTGTGTCAAGTCCTCCACCAGTTCCTATTGTATTCTGGACTCTGAAGTTGCATGGTAATTGTCATGTCATTGGTTTCTGCATTGGTCATTTTTTTAAGAACAGAGAAATATGTCTCTGTACCCCAGTGGGGAAATAAAAATGCCAAGACCGTGAGTTTAAAGAAAAATGGTAGTAAGCCTATTTCTTTGTGAAAGTGAGTGCTAGATCCACATGTTTGATACGCAAAGTGTATCTGTGTTCAAAAGAAACAAGACAAAATCATAAAATAATATTATGAAATCATTGATCATAAAGAACCACACAGGTATAGAGAAAAGATGTATGGTGAAACAACTGGTGATCTGCTGAAAAGGACTGAAAATGTAAAAGCATTTGTTTTGGATGTGAGTAAAATAACTGATGCTCCTGTGGAATTAGTTATGCATTAGGGGAAATAATTTGTCTGTGCAATTGCTTTTTACAGATGACAGGCTTATTAAACAAAGTCTATTGAGTATAACAGAAATCATGTGTTCTGAACAGAAACAAGTTTTACAAGTAAAAGTCTGGCTGGAAATAATGTTGCTTGGCATACTGAAGCTACTATTAAGATTTTACTGTATACTTTACATGGAAAATGTTATTTGTGGCCTCTGCTCAAAGCACAGATTGATTCCTGTCTATCTATAAATTATATTTATCTATCTGTCTATGTAGTATCAGCCAGTTATTTATATTTGTTCTTGGTATTTTGATGATTTTGATTTTACTGAGAACTTTTGGATATAGTGTCCCTCATGGCATAATATCAAGAAATGAGCTACTTTACTGAGAGAAGTCGAATAACTTATTGTAGACTGGTCAAAATTGGTTGAGTGGTATTGCTGCTGTGGTTGGTATTAAAGTTAGACATTAGGGAACTAACATATATACAGGGTGGTAATATTTTTCAAGAATGTAGAATTTTAGTTCATGAAGTACATTATGAACTAGTATTTGTTTCGGTTAAAATGTTAATACTAAACAATACTATGAACATTGTAGTTAACTCCATTAACTCAATAAACTCCTACAGCTTGAGTCAAAGTGAGATTTCTGGATGAACTGGACAGGTAGTAAGACATAGTTTTTTAATAGCTTCATATGACAAAATACTGAGCAGAGTTTTAACTGTTCAAAACATTGACTTATTCATGGAACCTTGACTGCATTAAGGATCTGGCCATTGAAGTTGCCCGTATAACTCACCTAATCACTGAATAGCTATTAAAATGCATGATTTCACTGCTCTAGTAATCCTGAGATGATGTGTTTGGAGATACAATTTGGGAAGAAATTACCTGGTCCACTTTTATATGCTAAAGTCAGTCTCCCTAATGAAATGGAACCACATACTCCACACTATGGTTTTGAAGTCTGATGTTTAAAAAGATTTCTCTGGTTGATGTTAAACTGCAAGTAAAATTAATTAACACTGCTCAGTTTCTCTTAATATTTCCACTTGTGAAGTGAGAACTACTGTTGGATACCACTGAAATATAGGATCGTAAAAATCATTAAGTACTAGCATCTAAAAGTGATGACATTGGGACACAGTAATTCCATCTGGGAGACGTCTGAAATACAAAAATTTACAGGTCTATATATTTATGTCTGGGAACACTTGTTTTCCACTATGGAAAGCAATAAAAGTAAATATCACACCCGGCTAGAGGAACCATGACTGAATTTGATATTACAAATTGAATAAACTGAAATAAAAAACACCTGCTATTGACATGGTGTGTAGAAGAAAAGGCTTCACATATTTGTTTTTTTTTTTTAAGTTTCAGAACAAGTTCTACTAACTTACAACACATAAAATGTAATAATGGGACGTTTCTATTTTTTAGAGTATATAGTTTAAATGTTGGCTTTAAAATTATTTTCAGTATCCATCCATACTATGTTAGGTATTTTTGTCTTTGTTCAGTAAAAATGAATGGCAGATGATTCTGTTTCTGGCAGATACTGGCTTTCTTCCTGGTGTGTGTCACTCATTTCATTACCTGCTTCACCTCTTTAGGTATTTGAGGTCGTGTTTCCTGATACAGATGTGAATTAAAGCACAAGATTATGAAGAGAAAGAGCATGTAGAACAAGAAGAGAGGAGGAGCCAACACAAAATTTATTAAAATGCTCACATACGGGCAGAGTAAGAGAACAGACAGAGGACACGGGTACCCAGAGAGGTAACCAGAAAACCAGGAGAATGTGGGGCTGCAGGGCTTGAGGGAAGACATTGGTGGCAGAGCAGAGGCTATCTACCATGAGCCCTGAGCATCTCTGTCCTTGCTGGGTACACCAAAAATGCAAGGTCTGAATTCTCTTTCCGAGGCCATTTCTCGGCCTTGTGCCTGCAGAAAGCAGTCTTAAAGGATGAAATTAATTTCTTCCTTCCCCACCAACAGAGTACAGTCGCTCCTGGTTCATTATAAAATCAGTAGATGCTGCATACTCAGCATTCCTTCGTTGCAATGCAAACTCACTGTATGCATGACATACGCCTGGGACGCACCTGAGTCATCCCCATGGTTCTTGGGAGGCAAGGGAGATTGACTCAAACATACTGACTCTGGCTACTGCTGTGCTGTGCGTAATAAAGAACTTTTTCTCTGACCCAGAAATCTCATGTCTTTTCCAAGCATTCACCTAACAGCAACAGTCAGCTTGAAAGTAGGGCAAAATCTCAGCTCTTTCACAGTCTTAGACACTCATTCAGGAGAAGAGCTACCAATGCTGCCAAGTGTTCAGAAGCACAGGAAGCTCAGCGTGGTGCTCTGTAAGGACCTAGATGGGTGGGATGAGAGGGAGGTGGGAGGGAGGTCCAAGAGGGAGCATATAAATGCACACACACAGCTGATTCACTTCACTGTACAGCACAGACTAACAACATTGTAAAGCAATTACACTTCAACAGAAAGGAAACAAATGATAAGCAATTAAAAAAAAAGGTAGACATCAAAAAGGGTCTATTGGCCCTTAATAAACTTGGCAAAGAACAGTTTCCATGGAGTGCTGAGGGCCAAAGAGATGAGTCTAAACTATTTTAATATGTTTGGCTATAAATGAGAGTATAGAAGGTAACTGCTAAAAGATGATATAGGGTCAAAGGAGGATTCTAATTCCTGGCAGCAAGTTTCCAGTTATTTAATGATTTTGTTTGGGATTCTTGCTAAGACAGCTGGTATGGTTGTGTCAGTGTGCTTTGTAGTATAATTTCAAGAGGCCAAGGGGTACCATTTACTTTCTAGTTACAGTGCAGTTGTAGGGTTATTATAATAGTTTTCTGAAGAGAAGCATTATATTAAATTGAAGAAGGAAACCCCTTCGCATTTGTGGCGAGGCTGCCTCTGGGGCACACTCAGGAGGAATCTGCTCCCAAGAAAACCAACCCTGGACTATAGAGGTGACTTCCTTGCCTGCACTCAACATTCTTATTGTGAGTCACCTAAGTACCAAGAATAGTACTGGGTGATGATACCAGGGTGTAGAAGATGATACAGTTCCAGCCCTTAGAGTTCCAGAAGCCTTTCAGAGAGATGCTGAGTAAGATGAGCTGTGATGAAAAGAGCTATTAGTCACCAAAGTAGGGAATAGAGAGTCTGGAGAAGTGTGAATAGTTTCTGTAAAGACTTTGAGTCAGAATGACCCATGAAGGATGGGCTAAAGAGCAGAGAGGTGAAACTTCAAAAAGCATCCTTTATCCCCGGAGGCTCCTGTTTACATTTTGTTGCTGTTTAGTCCCTAAGTCGTGACCGACTCTTTGCGACCTCATGGACTGTAGCCTACTGGGCTCCTCTGTCCATGGAAATCTCCCAGGCAAGAATACTGGAGTGGATTGCCATTTCCTCCTCCAGGGGATTTTCCTGACCCAGGAATCGAACCAGTCTCCTGCATTGGCAGGTGGGTTTTGCATCAGTGAGCGAGCCACCAGTTGAAACCCACCTTTTACACTGGAAGGGAATAATTTATAGTGACTTAAATATGCCGTTAGGTGCTAAAGTGAAAGTGTTAGTGGCTCAGTTGTGTCCAACTCTTTGTGACCTTAGGCCACCAGGCTTCTCTGTCCATGGAATTCTCCAGGCAAGAATACTGGAATGGTTTTGAGTGCCCTATTTCATGCATCAAACTTGGACTGATGATCTATTTCACACATGTTAATATACATGTTTCAATGCTATTCTCTCAAATCATCCCACCCGTGCCTTCTCCCACAGAGTCCAAAAATTTATTCTTTATATCTGTGTCTCTTTTGCTCTCTTGCCTATAGGGTCATTGTTACCATCTTTCTAAATTCCATATATATGCGTTAATATACTGTATTGGTGTTTTTCTTTCTGACTTACTTCACTCTGTATAATAGGCTCATTTTATCCACCTCATTAGATGGGATGAGGAGAGAGGTGGAAGACGGGTTCAGGATAGGGGACACATGTACACCCATGGCTGATGCATGTCTGCTGCTGCTGCTGCTAAGTCACTTCAGTCGTGTCCGACTCTGTGTGACCCCATAGACGGCAGCCACCAGGCTCCCCCGTCCCTGAGATTTTCCAGGCAAGAACACTGGAGTGGGTTGCCATTTCCTTCTCCAATGCATGGAAGTGAAAAGTGAAAGGGAAGTCGCTCAGTCATGTCTGACTCTTCGTGACCCCATGGACTGCAGCCTACCAGGCTCCTCCATCCATGGGATTTTCCAGGCAAGAGTACTGGAGTGGGGTGCCATTGCCTTCTCCGGATGCATGTCAATGTATGGCAAAAATCAACACAATATTGTAAAGTACTGAAGTTGCTCAGTCGTGTCCAACTCTTTGTGAACCCATGGACTATAGCTCACCAGGCTGCTCCGTCCATGGGATTCTCCAGGCAAGAATACTGGAGTGGGTTGCCATTTCCTTCTCCAGGGGATCTTCCCAACCCAGGGACTGAACCCAGGTCTCCCACATTGCAGGCAGACGCTTTAACCTCTGAGCTACCAGGGAACCCCTTGTAAAGTAATTAGCCTCCAATTAAAATAAATAATTTAATTTTAAAAAAGAAAAAAGAATACCGGAGTGGGTAGCCATTCCCTTCTCAAAGGAATTTTCCTGACCCAGGGATCAAACCCAGGTCTCCTACACTGCAGGCAGATTCTTTATTGTTTGCCACCAGGGAAGAACAAAACAAAAACCTGTAGCAGTACAAGAAAGTAGGAAAGAATTATGCTTAACTTTTTCCCCCCTAATAATCAGGCAATTAAATAAAAGCCAGAGAAGCTCCAAGCGGTTTTTTGTTTGTTTGTTTCATATTTTCTCTTAACTTTGGTCTCCGATTGATTTTCAATGAAATGGGCATTATCCTGCAGTTGAAATATGCCTGTGTTCAGAAACTCCAGGCTTGGGATCCCATCACGCCTGACCTCATCATTAGCCAGAGGTTGCATCTTTTTGGCACTTTCCACTCTTATCTCTCTCCTGTGGGTTTCACCCTGACACAAGGTAATTGATTTTCTATAACATGTTTATTTGTGTCTCTTGGAAATGTATCCTCTTCTAATAATAAGGTTGTACAATTACCCTCTGTTCCCGTTTAAGGCACAGTCAAGCTGGTGGAATCCACCCACGCAAAGTTCCCTTCACCTTCCAGAGAAGATGCCTTTCAGGCCGGTTGGTGCCGCCCTGAGCCGCACATTGTGTGGGGGCCGTAGATGCAGATCCCAGGGCTGTGATGAGCACATTGTTTCTAGTTTCTAGGTTGCACGTTGCTCTGACAGAGAGAAATCATGCGCATTTCTGCATCCATGCAAAAGAGAACATGTTTCTCAACTAGTAGAGCTCTCTGGTACTGAAGAAGGAAATGGCAACCCACTCCGGTGTTCTTGCCTGGAGAATCCCAGGGACCGGGGAGCCTTGTGGGCTGCCGTCTATGGGGTCACACAGAGTCGGACACGACTGAAGCGACTTAGCAGCAGCAGTAGCAGAGCTCTCTGGAGCCACAGGAGCATCCATTTTTCCTTGATCAATTCTCATTTGAACACAAACTGACCAGAGAAGGTAATCTCTTAAAATTTCACCTCTTGTTTTTAAGCACCCATTGAAACAAACTGCAGCCACAAAATTAGAAAACGCTTGCTCCTTGGAAGAAAAGCTATGACAAACCTAGACAGTGTATTAAAAAGCAAAAGACATCACTTTGCTGACAAAAGTCCATATAATCAAAGCTATGGTTTTTCCAGTAGTCATGTATGGATGTGAGAGTTGGACCATAAAGAAGGCTGAGGGCAGAAGAATTGAGCCTTTTGAACTGTGGTGTTGGAGAAGACTCTTGAGAGTCCCTTGGACTGCAAGGAGATCAAACCAGTCCATCCTAAAGGAAATAACCCTGAATATTCACTGGAAGAATTGATGCTGAAGCTCCAGTACTTTGGCCACTGGATGCGAAGAGTCAACTCACTGGAAAAGACCCTGATGCTGTGAAAGACTGAGGGCAAAAGGAGAAGGGGGTGACGTGAGACGGTTGGATGGCATCACCAACTCAATGGACATGAGTTTGAGCAAACTCTGGGAGATAGTGAAGGACAGGGGAGCCTGGCGTGCTGCAGTCCATGGGGCCACAATGAGTCAGACATGACTTAGTGACTAACAACAGCAGACAGACACGTGGTTGGTAGTGGGGAGTGGACTGGGAGTTTGGGATTAGCAGATGCAAACTATCATATATATAACGGATAAACAATAAGGTCCTACTGTGTAGTACGGGGAACTATATTCAACATCCTGTGATAAACCATAACAGAAAAGAATATGAAAAAGAATATATAAAAACTATGCATATACACACATATATACATATATAATTTGAATAACTTTGCTGTACACCAGAAACCAATACAACATTGTAAATCAAATCAACTACACTTCAATTAAAAAACATTTTCACTAATATTTTTACTGTAGTTACTTAGTAAACTATTTTTTTAGAGATAATACAGAGACAATTCCTAACTCTTTACTAAATTATATTTTCGGACAGAGTGTGATTTAATTTAAAAGCTATTTCTGTTTTTTTTTAAATTAAAAATTAAAAAAAAAAAAAAAAACCAAGGCAAGAAATTGAAGGGATAATATTTCAGAGACTGTAAAAATGTATTTTTCATTTATTATCCTGCCTATTAATCATCCTTTCATTTTTTATCCATCTGTCCTGTTTCATTGCTCTTTCTCCTTATTGTGAACATATCCAGGATTGACCTCCATCACCTAATCTGAAAATTCAGCTTCGGTGGATGTGACTTTAAAAGTGCAAACCACAGAAAGTACGTTCAAAGACTCAGCAACCTTGGCCTCAGGGCAGAAGATTCTTCGGCTTCTCTCCTTCAGCACAAGAGTTAAAAAGCTAAGAAATGGAGAGAGTGTTTGCCCTTTCTATTTGTGCGCTCCTGAGGCTCAATTATTTGAGTCCCAATGACTCAGTGACACTTGCTGGGACTACTGATGGACTTTCCCAATCACAGTGAAAATGAATCTACTCTTGGAATCACAGGATGAAATAAACTTGAGAGAAACTAAATATCAAGCTTACAAAATGTAAAATTGTATACAAACTGCATACATGGAGTTGGGAATCTGGGAAAGAGGAGGTAGCTCATTTCATATGCTCCAATTAAGTCATCCTGACTTAGTGTTGACAGGGCCTCCTGGGACTGAGCTAGCCCTCAGACAGACGGGTACATGTCAGAGAGACAGACCATCATTCGGTCATCTGTCATGTTACTGAGGGCCTCTAGTTGAGAGCTGTGAGTGAATCTCATTCCAATCAGGGCTCTAGGCCTTTAAACAAGCAGTTAGTCATCTCCCTCTTCTCTCTGTCATGTATATTGGGAGACAGATACGATTTCATTTGAAAAAAAAGAGTTTTGCTTCTTAAAAAAAAAGACAGTGATGCAGAGCACATTCAGAGGCTGTGCTTGAATTATTTACAAACATGTATGAATAATCACTGAAACTTCAATGTGAATTATTAAACATATAAAGAGACAGAAACCTTTCTCTTTGGCACCAAACACATTTTAGGAGTGTTAACTAAACCAAGTTAGAATATATTGGCATAATATTTTGAGCACCTTAAGATGGTAAGTTCAGAGGTTCTTCAGTTATCTTTAGAAGATGTTTGTTATTGCTTAAAGTTTCAAAGATTTTTCTCTCGCTTGTGGCATTTTATATTTTAGTCCTTTGGATTTTAATATTACTCTGAGCTTTGTTTTTGATGAAAACCAATTGCCAGATAACTAGAAAGCCATTGAGTTTTGGTTTTAAAATCACGAAAGTCCAATAATCCTTTCTTTCAAAAATGCATTACGATCTTTAATGTATATTAAGCCTGGTGTACAAATATATGTGCTTACCTTTGGTCATATTTCTGCACTCGACTAAAATTCGCTTTCCTGCCTTCTTTGTTCAGTTAATGTTTTCCTATTTTTCATGCTGTGACTTAAAACAAAATCACATCTCAGACATCTGCTTTGATGTGTAGCTTTTTCCATCACCTTCTCTGACCAGAAATAACTTTTGCCTCTCCTGTGATCCCACCGCCCTCAGTTGTAGCATTGGTGCTGATGTATCACACTGAAGTAGCTGAGAAAATCTGAAATTTCCCCCAGCCCTGAGGAGTGTCTGGTAGATACGCCTTATCTAGCTTTATTTATTTTTAAAATGCTTTTATTTTTTACAGGTAATATGGTCATTACAATAAATAAAACAAAAAATAATAAGAGATATGTAAAGGTAAAACTGATCATTTCAACCTTCTCTCACGTCTTCCTTCTTCCAATACCTGCCAATGGGGCGAACAAATTTAATAGCTTAATCTGTATCTTTCTACATCCTTCTCCAAGGGAATCTATATTGATTTATCTATGCATTTAAAGATACAGATCTCTCTATCTCCATCTGTATCTTTATACCTTTATCTGTTTATCAGTATGTATATGATATAAGGATTTTATTTTGCAACAATATAATTTTACTATATATATTATAACATGCTTTCTCTCATGGACACCCATATATCTAACTTTCTATATATATTTTTTCTTCTAGTGTTGCATACATAAACTATAGCTTTCAATAAATGGGGATCATAATACATGTTAAACAACAGTTAGAACTGGACATAGAATACCTGGCTGGTTCAAAATTGGGAAAGGATTTCATCAAGGCTGCATACTGTCATCCTGCTTATTTAACTTCTATGTAGAGTACATCATGCAAAATGCCAGGCTGTGTGAATCACAAGCTAGAGTCAAGACTGCTGGGAGAAATATCAACAACCTCAGGTAGGCAGATGATGCTACTCTAAAGGCAGAAAGTGAAGAGGAACTAAAGAGTCTCTTGATGAGGGTGAAAGAGGAGAGTGAAAAAGCTGGCTAAAACCTCAACATTCAGAAAACTAAAATCATGGCGTCTGGTCCCATGACTTCATGCAAATAGATGAGGAAAAAGTGGAAACAGTAACTGATTTTATTTTCTTGGGCTCCAAAGTCACTGTGGATGGTGACTGCGGCCTTGAAATTAAAAGACTCTTGTTTCTTGGAAGAGAGGTTATGACAAACCTAGACAGTGTATTAAAAAGCAGAGATATCACTTTGCTGACAGAAGTCTGAATACTCAAAGCTATGGCTTTTCCAGTAGTCACGTACAGATGTGAGAGTTGGGGGTCACAAAGAGTCAGACACGACTTATCCACGGAACAATAATAACAAAGAGTACGTGTTGGGTTTTTCATCTGCAATATGTGAGTGTGTATTTTGTGGGGCAGGCAATATGCTGAGGCAAAGTGCAATCTTTATTTTATCTATTTCCTTTTTACTGAATTTACTCTACTACTCTCACTTTCATTTTTGTGTTAAATCTGTTCTTCCAGTCTGTGATCTTATGACAAGAACTTGACATATAACATGTATTCATGTGTGTCTACATATGTGTGTATATATGTATGTATGTGTATGTATGTGTGTATGTGCATGCTCAGTCATGTCTGACTTTTTGTGACCACGTGACTGTAGCCTGCCAGGCTCCTCTGTCCATGGGACTGTCCCAGCAAAAATGGTGGAGTGGATTGCCATTTCCTCCTCCTGGAGATCTTCCCAACACAGGGATTTCACTCGAGTCTCCTGTGTCTCCTGTATTGCAGGAGGATTCTTTACCACTGAGCCAGCAGGGAAGCCCTTCTTTAAACCCCTCCAAAAATAGTGACATAGCCCCAGCTCATTCTTTTGTAGGACTGCATTCTGGCTTATGAGCTGAGGTAGGGTAATTTTTCCAAATTGTTAATGGGAATTTGCTTGCAGGTTTGTTTGTTTGTTTGTTGTTGTTTTTTCTCTTGCTGCCATTGTGAAGAAACGCCATATTAAAGATTTTTGTTTTTGGTTACTTTTATGATTTCAACACACACACAAACAAATGGGATTTGGGGGTTGAAGGGCACATAATTTAAGTTCTAACAAATGTTTTTTGTTTACTATTTAAACAGCTTCAGTTCAGTTCAGTTCAGTTCAGTCGCTCAGTCATGTCCAACTCTTTGTGACCCCATGAATCGCAGCACGCCAGGCCTCCCTGTCCATCACCAACTCCCGGAGTTCACTCAGACTCACATCCATCGAGTCACTGATGCCATCCAGCCATCTCATCCTCTGTCGTCCCCTTCTCCTTCTGCCTCCAATCCCTCCCAGCATCAGGGTCTTTTCCAATGAGTCAACTCTTCGCATGAGGTGGCCAAAGTACTGGAGTTTCAGCTTTAGCAGCATTCCTTCCAAAGAAATCCCAGGGCTGATCTCCTTCAGAATGGACTGGTTGGATCTCCTTGCAGTCCAAGGGACTCTCAAGAGTCTTCTCCAACACCAAAGTTCAAAGGCATCAATTCTTTGGCACTCAGCTTTCTTCACAGTCCAGCTCTCACATCCATACATGACCACAGGAAAAACCATAGCCTTGACTAGATGGACCTTTGTTGGCAAAGTAATGTCTCTGCTTTTCAATATGCTATCTAGGGGAGGTCATAACTTTCCCTCCAAGGAGTAAGCATCTTTTAATTTCATGGCTGCAATCACCATGTGCAGTGATTTTGGAGCCCCCAAAAATAAAGTCTGACACTGTTTCCACTATTTCCCCATCTATTTCCCATGAAGTGATGGGACTAGATGCCATGATCTTCGTCTTCTGAATGTTGAGCTTTAAGCCAACTTTTTCACTCTCCTCTTTCACTTTCATCAAGAGGCCTTATAGTTCCTCTTCACTTTCTGCCATAAGGGTGGTGTCATCTGCATATCTTGGGTTATTGATATTTCTCCTGGCAATCTTGATTCCAGCTTGAGCTTCCTCCAGCCCAGCATTTCTCATGATGTACTCTGCATATAAGTTAAATGAGCAGGGTGACAATATACAGCCTTGATGTACTCCTTTTCCTATTTGGAACCAGTCTGTTGTTCCATGTCCAGTTCTAACTGTTGCTTCCTGACGTGCATATAGGTTTCTCAAGAGGCAGGTCAGGTGGTCTGGTATTCCCGTCTCTTTCAGAATTTTCCACAGTTTATTGTGATCCACACAGTCAAAGGCTTTGGCATTGTCAATAAAGCAGAAATAGATGTTTTTCTGGAATTCTCTTGCTTTTTCAATGATCCAGTGGATGTTGGCAATTTGGTCTCTGGTTGCTCTGCCTTTTCTAAAACCAGATTAAACATCAGGAAGTTCACAGTTCACATATTGCTGAAGCCTGGTTTGGAGAATTTTGAGAATTACTTTACTAGCGTGTGAGATGAGTGCAATTGTGCAGTACTTTGAGCATTCTTTGGCATTGCCTTTCTTTGGGATTGGAATGAAAACTGACCTTTTCCAGTCCTTTGGCCACTGCTGCGTTTTCCAAATTTGCTGGCATATTGAGTGTAGCACTTTCACAGCATCATCTTTCAGGATTTGGAATAGCTCAACTGGAATTCTATCACCTCCGCTAGCTTTGTTCGTAGTGATGCTTTCTAAGGCCCACTTGACTTCACATTCCAGGATGTCTGGCTCTAGGTGAGTGATCACACCATCGTGATTATCTTGGTTGTGAAGATCTTTTTTGTACAGTTCTGTTTATTCTTGCCACCTCTTCTGAATATCTTCTGCTTCTGTTAAGTCCATACCATTTCTGTCCTTTACTGAGCCCATCTTTGCATGAAATGTTCCCTTGGTATCTCTAATTTTCTTGAAGAGATCTCTAGTCTTTGCCATTCTATTGTTTTCCTCTATTTCTTTGCATTGATCGCTGAAGAAGGCTTTCTTATCTCTTCTTGCTGTTCTTTGGAACTCTGCATTCAGATGCATATATCTTTCTTTTTCTCCTTTGCTTTTTGCTTCTCTTCTTTTCACAGCTATTTGTAAGGCCTCCCCAGACAGCCATTTTTCTTTTTTGCATTTCTTTTCCATGGGGATGGTCTTGATCTCTGTCTCCTGTACAATGTCACGAACCTCAGACCATAGTTCATCAGGCACTCTATCAGATCTAGTCCCTTAAATCTATTTCTCACTTCCACTGTATAATCATAAGGGATTTGATTTAGGTCATACCTGAATGGTCTAGTGGTTTTCCCCACTTTCTTCAATTTAAGTCTTAATGTGGCAATAAGGAATTCATGATCTGAGCCACAGTCAGCTCCTGGTCTTGTTTTTGCTGACTGTATAGAGCTTCTCCATCTTTGGCTGCAAAGAATATAATTAATCTGATTTTGGTGTTGACCATCTGGTGATGCCCATGTGTAGAGTCTTCTCTTGTGTTGTTGGAAGAGGGTGTTTGCTATGACCAGTGCATTTTCTTGACAAAACTCTATTAGTCTTTGCCCTGCTTCATTCCATATTCCAAGGCCAAATTTGCCTGTTACTCCAGGTGTTTCTTGACTTCCTACTTTTGCATTCCAGTCCCCTATAATGAAAAGGACATCTTTTTTGGGTGTTAGTTCTAAAAGGTCTTGTAGGTCTTCTTAGAACCGTTCAACTTCAGCATCTTCAGCGTTACTGGTTGGGACATAGACTTGGATTACTGTGATATTGAATGGTTTGCCTTGGGGAAATGAACAGAGATCATTCTGTCGTTTTTGAGATTGCATCCAAGTACTGCATTTTGGACTCTTTTGTTGACCATGATTGCTACTCCATTTCTTCTAAGGGATTCCTGCCTGCAGTAGTAGATATAATGGTCGTCTGAGTAAATTCACCCATTCCAGTCCATTTTAGTTTGCTGATTCCTAGAATGTCGACATTCACTCTTGCCATCTCTTGTTTGACCACTTCGAATTTGCCTTGATTCATGGACCTGACATTCCAGGTTCCTATGCAATATTGCTCTTTACAGCATTGGACCTTGCTTCTATCACCAGTCACATACACAACTGGGTATTGTTTTTGCTTTGGCTCCATCCCTTCATTCTTTCCGGAGTTATTTCTCCACTGATCTCCAGTAGCATATTGGGCACATACCGACCTGGGGAGTTCCTCTTTCAGTATCCTATCATTTTGCCTTTTCATACTGTTCATGGAGTCCTCAAGGCAAGAATACTGAAGTGGTTTGCCATTCCCTTCTCCAGTGGACCACACTGTGTCACTGTGGTCCTGTGTCATTGTGACTAACCTAGACAGCATATTAAAAAGCAGAGACATTACTTTGCCAACAAAGGTCCGTCTAGTCAAGGCTATGGTTCTTCCAGTAATCATGTACGGATGTGAGAGTTGGACTATAAAGAAAGGTGAGCGCCAAAGAATTGATCCTTTTGAACTGTGGTGTTGGAGAAGACTGGAGAATACCCTGGACTGTAAGGAGATCCAACCAGTCCATCCTAAAGGAGAGCAGTCCTGAGTGTTCATTCGAAGGACTGATGTTGAAGCTGAAACTCCAATACTTTGGCCACCAGATGCAAAGAGCTGACTCATTTGAAAAGACCCTGCTGCTGGGTGGGAAAGATTGAAGGCAGAAGGAGAAGTGGACAACAGAGGATGACATGGTTGGATGGCATCACTGACTCAACGGACATGAGTTTGGGTAAACTCCAGGAGTTGGTGATGGACAAGGAGGCATGGCATGCTGCAGTCCATGGGGTCACAGAGTTGGATATGACTGAGAGACTTAACTGAACTGAGCTGAATAAAGCATATGGGTATTAGGTGGAGGGTAGGGGGATGCAGGAATTTTTCCAACTCTGATTCAGCCGGATGTGTGAAATGGAATATTTGCTGCCATATCAATAAACAAAGAGCTAACAGCCTACAGTGCTTTCAGACCTTCAAATGTTAGTGAGGGCCCCTCAAGGGGAAAATAAAGCCTGCAGTCCAGCAGATATTGCCTCCCCCACCCTCCCATGGAGATTGCTGAGGAGCTGGGTTGGGAGAGGGGGAATAGGAGAAATAAAAAAATAGAATGCTCGCCCCAGACACCAGAGGTGCATATGAAAGGAATGACTTCAATAATCCCAGACTCTTGCATCTTCCCAGACCTAGAAGAGCACTAAATTCCTTGAGATACCTGGTTTTTCTTAATTAACAGTAATCTTTGATGTTCAGACTGCCTGCCCTCCTTTGTTACAAACTTCTGTCTATCCTGACTCCTTTCCCTGCCTCCTCAGGCATGGTTTTCAGGGTTACCTGAGATGCTGCCTCCCCGGCTTGAAGTCCTAATGTTCCCACCAAATAAAACACTCTCTACTTTCATGTTGTAACTATATTTTTTAGTTAACATATGACTACTGAAGGAGAGTATCTACAAAATTTAGGTGAGCAGTCTAGAAAAACTGCATTATTGATGTACTGCTGAACATGCAGAAAGGATGTATGCCACAGTGCTCTCCAAATTACATCAACATATCAATAATTATGTGGCTTCCCTATTGGCTCTGTGGTAAAGAATAAGTTTGCCAATGCAGGAGAGGTGGGTTCCATCTCTCTGGGTCAGCAAGATCCCCTGGAGAAGGAAATGGCAATCCACTCCAATATTCTTGTCTGGGAGATTCCATGGACAGAGGAGCCCGGCAGGCTACAGTCCATGGAGTTGCAAAGGAGTCAGATACAACTTAGCAACTAAACAACAACAACAAATCAATAATTACATAATTTCTGGTGCACTCTGAAGTCTTAAACCATTGCCACGTGACTGCCATACTTTACCTGTTTAGAGTCAAACCTACTGCCTTTAGGACCATGTGGCCTGAAGGTTTACATGCCTCAGCCACACTCGGAGTGATTTTAATATATGCTACTTAAGTTACTCTTACCACCATTTGAAATAATTTTTTTTTTAAAATAAAATTAATGCCTTTGGATCTGAAGTTAGCAGTGATATGGTGCCATAAGAAAGACCAAGGAACCATTCCCAATGACCTGAGTTAATTTAGGAGAAAATAACCCAAAGAAATAGCAAAGAGAGTGTTAAGAAAACAAGAAAAAAAAAAAAAAAAAAATCACCATTCAGCTGCTGCTGCTGCTGCTAAGTCGCTTCAGTCGTGTCTGACTCTGCATGACCCCATAGATGGCAGCCCACCAGGCTCGCCTGTCCCTGGTATTCTCCAGGCAAGAACACTGGAGTGGGTTGCCATTTCCTTGTCCAATGCATGCAAGTGAAAAGTGAAAGTGAAGTCGCTCAGTCGTGTCCAACTCTTAGCGACTCCATGGACTAGACAAAGATAAATTTTTGGAGATTAGCCCTAAGGTAGAAATTTCCATAATGTGCCCCTATGACCTTAAGCTAAGCAACTTAAGCTAAGGCAGGCAGTATTTTTTGACCATTTGAAAAGAGATCTTAGCAATGCAAAAATTTCTGTAAATATATACTGTGATTAAAACATGTATTTAAATGCAAAAATGTTCTATAATGGGGGTTAATTGATATAATCTCAGATCCAAATTATCTGTATTCTATGTTAATGTTCATAAGATGTTAATCTTGAATTAGTGAAGTATCCCAAATTGTATGTAACTTTGCCTTTATTTCAGAAAGTAAAGTTCTGCCTGCAATGCGGGAGAACGGGTTCAGTCTCTGGGTTGGGAAGATCTCCTCGAGAAGGAAGTGGAAACCCACTTCAGTATTCTTTCCTGGAAAATCCTATGGACGGAGAAACCTGGTAGGCTACAGTCCATGGGGTCACAAAGGAGTCGGACACGACTGAGTGACTTCACTTTTCACTTGCCTTTATTTCATTTGAGCCTGCCTGCCTTATTTTCTTCCTTCCCTCCCTCCCTCCTTTCTTCCCTCCTTCTCTTTCTCTCTCCCTTGTCCTTTCAACATGTATTCCTGCCAATCAGTTTCTGATTATATAAGATAGCCAATATAATCATCAAAAAGTAAGATTCCAAAACCAAGAAAATTTTAAATGCAAAAAGGCAGAGACTGTGTCGATCCAGTCACCACTATAGTTCCAGGGTGCAGTACAATGCTTATTAAGGTAGGAAGAACATAATTATGGAACTAAATTTAAATTACAGAATATCATCACTAAGATGGACCTCAAAGATGAAAACATTCTTATAATACCTGCATTTTTTCTTTTATACCATGGATGTTGTAAACTTTTAGTGTATTGTCTTTGGGTATACACAAATGTGTCTATTTTTTAAATTAATAATGATTTACTTAGGGTGTATGTGCTTACTTAGGGTGTACTTACTTAGGTGTGTATGCATACTACCACTAACTTACTTCTGGAAATCTGATCACCCTCTCTTTGAATTACCAAGGGCCTGCTTTCCTTTTCTAAATAGCTGACAAGCATTTGTTCTTCTTTCTGAATTGCCAAACACACATCAAATATTTCTCAAAGACCGTGGCTTTTGTGACTTCTGGTAGGTTGTGATTAACAGGCAGCAATAAAACGGGATGGCAAATTAGGGTTTACAGAACTAAAAATACAGTTAGTAATTATAGCTTTGAGACAAACAAAAGCTAGATTCATGCAGGAAGCAATACTGTTCTCCTAAAAGATGCCAGATTACTCTTCAGAGGGACAAGAAAAGGCAATATATCTGTCTAATTCTCAAGAGTAAGCCAGGAGAAAATGCTATGAAACATGTAATTTCTTAGGACACTTGGACTAGTGAAATTGGAAGCCACTAAGAGGTGAAGCACAAAAAGGCTTTACTAATGAGAAACAAAAATAACAGAGTTTGTGGGAAACAGCCATGGAACTATTCTTTGAAAAAATTTCAAAACTTGTCATTTTTTTTTTCAATAGGGTAAATTAAGTATATTTTTAGAATAGGGAAGTCAATTAAAAGAACCCCAAATTTAGGTGGAAACATGAAAATCAAATATCCTGGGGAATTTAAAATCCTAAGGTACAGTTCTCTATCAAGAAAAATTAAGACTTCAGTTAAAGTTCAGTCCACAGAGCTTATAGTCACTCTGCTGCTGCGGCTGCTAAGTCACTTCCGTCGTGTCCGACTCTGTGCGACCCCATAGACGGCAGCCCACCAGGCTCCCCCGTTCCTGGGATTCTCCAGGCAAGAACACTGGAGTGGGTTGCCATTTCCTTCTCCAATGCATGCAAGTGAAAAGTGAAAGTGAAGTCGCTTGGTTGTGCCCAACTCTGTGCGACCCCATGGACTGCAGCCTACCAGGCTCCTCCATCCATGAGACACAATTCAATACACCGAGAATCTTATGCAGAGATCGACGAATTAAAGTCTTGATGGTGAAAAGTAATGTCCTTCAAACACTTGATGTATAACAGATCTGACAGATTCCACAGATAGAACAGAAATAGTCTTGTTTTTACCCATACTAAATCAATAATGCAAAGAAGCTGTGTTTATCTTTCAAAAGTTTCGCTGCATTTACCCACCTCTTCTGTGGTGATGGGGAAACAGTCATAGGCAGTATGGAACGGAATGGATGTGACTGTGTCCCAGTGAAATTATTTACAAAAACAAGCAGTGGGCCAGATTTGGCCTGAGGACTACATTTTTGTCAGTTGTGTCTCTAGAAAATCAAGAATGTGAAATCATAAGACTTTACTTTCCCAATTAATCGTTGCTTAGCAAATGTAACTGGAGACCTGATTTCAAGCATTAAGTCCATCACTTTTTGATCCTGGACACACATTAAACCTTTCAACACCAATGCACATTTCTTTACATACAATAACTATTCTGGGTATTTCATAGGGTTTCTGTAGAAATAATAAATAATAAAAAATAATATTATTATTTCCCCATTTCATCTTGCACAGATAGCATATATTATTAATGGCTTCCTGGCACTGATAGTATTAAAATTAAAGAAATTTAAACAAGAGATGACATTAATAGCAGTATGGCTATGAATAAGAAGGCAAATAAATGCCTGCACAGCTGATCTGAAAGAAGTTGAAAGTCTTCAAGAATTTTTTTCATAATTATCAACACACTACGAAAACATCCATCTGTTAATATCTCATTTTTATATATTCATACATAAATATTAATATTGATTATTATAAGCCATTTAAGTTCTTTTGGTTTTGTTTTTCAAACAAATTATGTGATGTAAATTTTCAAGCACCCCATTGTATCATCTTAAATGTCTTGTGGGATTTCATTTCAGGTAGTTTCTAAAATGTTCATGACTGATTAGTTTTCAAAAGTGTTTCATAAACTAAAAACTTAAGAGGACTTTGCCCGAACAAATTATGTCTCCCTTCAGTTTCAAGACACATAAGCAGGGCTCAAGTCTAATTCTTTGTTTTCCCACTTTGAAGGAACTTCTCTTCAGATCAAAGAAATCTCTGCCTATATGAAGAGTGAGAAAGGGCTGTGATGGATAAAGGGGAAAAGAGCATCTTTACAGACAAACTTACTGAAGAAAAAAAATAATCAATAAAATTGAGTTGTCATAAGAATAGCTCAAAGCCTGTGACATTGATTGATGACTTCCCTTTGCAGTTACCAAGGTAAACCAAATATATGCCCCTAGTTCTCTGCTTCTTAAGCAAAGCAAACAGAATGTGTTTTCACGCACTTAACACCAGAACAACAGCAGTCTGCTGAATTAACAGAACACCATGCTGAAGTTCAGTGTAAAAAAATAAAGGCAGCAAAATTCTGCTGTTTTCACTAATTAAGCACAATATCACTTTCTTCCAATATTGCACTGTTAAGAACAATGATTCTGCTTTGACTGTGTGGATCACAATTAGCTGTGGAAAATTCTGAAAGAGATGGGGAATACCAGACCACCTGATGTGCCTCTTGAGAAATCTGTATGCAGGCCAGGAAGCAACAGTTAGAACTGGACATGGAACAACAGACTGATTCCAAATAGGAAAAGGAGTATGTCAAGGCTGTATATTGTCACCCTACTTATTTAACTTATATGCAGAGTACATCATGAGAAACGCTGGGCTGGATGAAGCACAAGCTGGAATCAAGATTGTTGGGAGAAATATCAATAACCTCAGATATGCAGATGAAACCACCCTTCTGGCACAAAGTGAAGAGGAACTAAAAAGCCTCTTGATGAAAGTAAAAGTGGAGAGTGAAAAAGTTGGCTTAAAGGTAAACATTCAGAAAACTAAGATCATGGTATCTAGTCCCATCACTTCATGGCAAATAGATGGGGAAACAGTGTCAGACTTTATTTTTGGGGGCTCCAAAATCACTGCAAATGGTGACTGTAGCCATGAAATTAAAAGACATTTACTCCTTGGAAGGAAAGTTATGACCAACCTAGAAACCTAGACAGCATATTAAAAAGCAGAGACATTACTTTGCCAATAAAGGTCCATTTAGGCAAAGCTATGGTTTTTCCAGTAGTCATGTATGGATGTGAAAGTTGGACTATAAAGAAAGGTGAGAGCCAAAGAATTGATGCCTTTGAACTGTGGTGTTGGAGAAGACTCTTGAGAGTCCCTTGGACTGCAAGGAGATCCAACCAGTTCATCCTAAAGAAGAGCAGTCCTGAGTGCTCATTGGAAGGACTGATGTTGAAGCTGAAACTCCAATACTTTGGCCACCTGATGTGAAGAGCTGACTCATTCGAAAAGACCCTGATGTTCAGAAAGACTGAAGGCAGGAGGAGAAGGGGACAGCAGAGGATGACATAGTTGGATGGCATCACCAATTCAATGGACATAAGTTTGGGTAAACTCTGGGAGTTGGTGATGGACAGGGAGGCCTGGCATGCTGCCGTCCATGGGGTCGCAAAGAGTCAGACACGACTAAGCAACTGAACTGAACTTACCTGAAGAAGAATGAATATGCATCTGAAAAGAATCTTCAAAATTGGAAGGAAGCTTTGTGGTCACATAGGCCAAGTCACTTGGGAATTTGTTGTGATAAATGAAATGTGTCCCTTAATTTTAATATCAAATTTTTTAGCCTGCACAACCTACTTTTTGTTAATGCTATTAGACAAAAATTACAGTGACCAGAGAACTGTCTTTGATACAGATATACCTATCTATGAATTTCTACTTGAAAATTCACAAAATTCTGCAGATTTTAAGGATACATGACTAAATTCTATTGGAGGTTGATAATATAATTTTATCAGAAAAAACAAATTAAATGAATAGACAATTGGGTTTGCTATACAATTAGTACTAGAGAGAATGACTCAGTTTTAGCTATTTCACATTTATCATCCTTTGCCAGACCTCATTTAACGTCTAAGTAGCTTCCAACCAAAAAGTATATTGTTAATCACTTCATGCAGTATCAAGAGGAATCCCTTACAGTTTATTTTTTAGGCTCATGATGAAATTATAGTCCTTAAAGTTGAAAAATCATTATTTAACAAGTTTTTAATGGATAGCTTCTCTAGACAACTGTGACATCTGTTAAATGTTTTCAGAATAAAATCAGTAGAAGCATCTGAAGTTGAACTCCATGGATTATAAGAAACTTCTATTTTTTTTTCCTGAGAAACATCTTGATTCTCTCCCCAAACATTCACTTGTCAACTTTGTAAGAAAATGAGATGCTCTTCTTTGGGGAAATTAGATTCCTTAACTTTCATGAGGAATGTCAGCTCTATCCTCAACAAGGCTGAAAGCTAAAGCATATAAAAAGATCTTTAACTGGTGATGAGAAATGCCTGACTTTATTGTAAACCCTGCCTGGGTCACAAACTTGAACATCTCCAAGCGTCAGGCAGGTAACATAAATATAGTAGAAATTTCCAGGCCTGGGACGGCAGCATGAAGAGCTCTTTGGACCAACTCCTCAGTGAAGGAAGCAAAGCAGTGGGGGGCGGCAGAGGGGGGGAACTATAAAAACAAATGCTTTAATTCCCTAGAAACTGTCATGAGAACACCGAGAAAAGGAAAGATTTTCAAGAAAATCTACTAAAACTCAAATAGAGAAAAAGTCTGTGGTATTTATGCCACACCTCACTTTCTCCTTTCCCCTCCCTCTGCTTCCTTCAGTTCAATTTGACTGAGGCTCCATTTGGGTCTCCTGTCCCCTCAACACCCAGACAAGAGTTACTCTCTCTTATCTCACTGAGAGTCAGAAACTGCCAGCATTACTCATCCCCTCCAGTTCCAAAGTGAAGAGGCTAGATACTTGGTGAGTGAAACCAAGAAACTGAGATCTTCTTTCTTGCATGTGGGTCCCATCCAGGTGCTACTTAGATACAGCAGGCTGGGAATACTAGGGCTATTGTAGGGAAAAGTCAATTCTGACTCCATGTTGGAACTGTTGCTTCAACTAGCTTTTAGTTGCTTTTGTTATTATAATCACACATAATGGCTTCAGAGAATCCTGCCCCTCTGCTTAACTGTTAAACTAAAGTGCCTTTGCAGAATCTTGCCCACTTGTAGATGACAGAAAGAAAATAACACATCCCCTGCCTGAGACTTGCCATTCTAGGAGATATTTGCAAGATCAATGTCCTTTTTACTTTGTTTCCTCCCCTCCCCTTATCTCTGATCTATAAAAGAACCTGGCATCCAGACACCGATAAGATGATCATTTTGAGACATTAGTCTGCCATCTTCTTGGTCAGTCAGCTTTCCAAGTCATATTCCTTGCCTCAACACCTTGTCTTCGATTTATTGGCCTGTCATGAGATGAGCAGAGTAAGCTGGACTCGCTCCAGTGTCTTGTAGAAAGTAGCAGTTCTAACTTAGAGAGGCAAGCCAAGAACATCAGAGGCTACTGTTACACCCAGTGCCCTGTGTGACCACTTAAGAGATGCTGCCTAGGAGGAAAGGCAATCCATAAGAAAAGAAAACTAGGAAGCTCTTTCCAAAGGGCACTGAGATTATTTGAGACAGTGTCTAGAGAAGTTCAAGCCTGAGTGCATCCTTAAAAATAATAGCTTCTCTTAATTAAGATCGACAAGCTACACCATAGTCAGCTAGTTTATTAGAGTGAATTAGAAAGGTATCTAAAAAGAACTCTCATGGGGTCACAACAAAATTCAAAACTACAGAAACTACACCTGCCTAAGTTTAATTGCATCAGTCTGTTGAGCAATTTATATTCCAAGGCATTTTTAAAAGCAATAGAATAACCACCTGTCAAGTAGTGGAGGTTAACATGCAGGAATGTACTACCAAATGAAACAGGCAGCTTAAAAGGAAGATTAGAGAAAGACACAGTCAGAGAGAGAGACCTGCTAGGATCATGGTTGTCGAGGTGACTGTGCACAGGCCCAAGGCTGTGCATCTCTGAGGAGTGACACCAAAGACTTCACAATATGAAAAGGAAATAAACTTCACTAAACCAATCCAGGCAAAAAAGAAATTGGAGAAAACAACAACAATATAAGCCCAGGAGAGTGGGAGTGGAATCAGTATCCAGAATTATTATGGCATATTATTTAAAATGGGCTTCCCAGGTGGTGTTAGGGGGAAAGAACCCGTCTGCCAATGCAGGAGACATAAGAGATGTGGATTCGATCCCTGGGTTGGGAAGATCTTCTGGAGGGGGGGAATGGCAACCCACTCCAGTATTCTTGCCTGGAGAATACCAAGGACAGAGGAGCCTGGCAGGCTACAGTCCATAGGGTGTCAGAGTTGGACATGACTGAAGTGACTTAGCATGCATTAGTTAAAATGTCCAGTTTTCTGAGCTACTTAAAATGTAGAGAATCTTTGCTCATGTTTCCATATACCTCAGAGACTCTAGTGGAGTGGTTTGAACATCATAAGACCCGATAAATGTCAGCTGGAGGACTAAGTGTAGGCACTGCCACTCGAGGTTACCAAGGGCTACGTTGCTTTGGTTGATGGTACAGACATATCAAACGTAATTGTTGTTTGTTGTTAAGTCATGTCCAACTCTTTGTGACCCCAAGGGCTGCAGCCCACTTGGCTGCTCTGTTCCAGGCAAAAATACTGGAGTGGGTTGCTATTTCCTTTTCCTGGGGAATCTTCCCTACCCAGGGATCAAACCCATGTCTCCGCACTGCAGGTGGATTCTTTACTACTGAGCCACCCAAACCTTAATGGTATTTATAACTATGAATGATATAATTATATGTGCCCCAGATATAATTTGACAGTATTATGTATACAAAATGTGACAATCTTAAATTTACTAAAAACAGTCATAAAGCTAAATATTTTGGAACTTTTTAATAATTTAAGGTCTTCAGAATGGATTAGTAATAAAAATCATTCATGCTTCAAATAAAATAACCCTACAAAAGAAATTGTACATCTTATTACATTTTAATAAAATTATTATGGCTACTGTAGAAGGGGATCTACCAGAATATTGAAAAAGTGCTATATTAATTTTGCTAGGAACTGGTGGATCTGCGCTTTAGACCCGGCCTTGCTGCTAATTCAATCCGTGGCTTTGAGCAATCCTTCTCCTCACTTCTATTTTGTTTTCTCATTTGAAGTGTAAGTGGAATGGGCAGTATATCTTCTCAGATTTATTCCAGTCCTTGGGGTGTGCAATTTCATGAAAAGAAGTTTAGTCACTTCAGTTCAGTTCAGTTTAGTCGCTCAGTCGTGTCCAACTCTTTGCGACCCCGTGAATTGCAGCGCGCCAGGCCTCCTTGTCTATCACCATCTCCTGGAGTTCACCCAGACTCATGTCCATTGAGTCGGTGATGCCATCCAGCCACCTCATCCTCTGTCGTCCCCTTCTCCTCCTGCCCCCAATCCCTTCCAGTGTCAGAGTCTTTTCCAATGAGTCAAGTCTTCGCATGAGGTGGCCAAAGTACTGAGGTTTCAGCTTTAGAACCATTCCTTCCAAAGAACACCCAGGACTGATCTCTTTTAGAATGGACTGGTTGGATCTCCTTGCAGTCCAAGGGACTCTCAAGAGTCTTCTCCAACACCACAGTTCAAAAGCATCAATTCTTCAGTGCCCAGCTTTCTTCACAGTCCAACTCTCACATCCATATATGACTACTGGAAAAACCATAGCCTTGACTAGACGGACCTTTATTGGTAAAGTAATGTCTCTGCTTTTTAATATGCTATCTAGGTTGGTCATAACTTTCCTTCCAAGCCACTGCTTAGTCTTCCAAATTTGCTGGCATATTGAATGCAGCACTTTCACAGCATCATCTTTCAGGATTTGAAATAGGTACACTGGAATTCTATCACCTCCACTAGCTTTGTTCGTAGTGATGTTTTCTAAGGCCCACTTGACTTCACATTCCAGGATGTCTGGCTCTAGGTGAGTGATCACACCATTGTGATTATCTGGGTCGTGAAGCTCTTTCTTGAACAGTTCTGTGTATTCTTGCCACCTCTTCTTAATATCTTCTGCTTCTGTTAGGTCCATACCATTTCTGTCCTTTATCGAGCCCATCTTTGCATGAAATGTTCCCTTGGTATCTCTAATTTTATTGAAGAGATCTCTAGTCTTTGCCATTCTATTGTTTTCCTCTATTTATTTGCATTGATCGCTGTGGAAGGCTTTCTTATCTCTCCTTGCTATTCTTTGGAACTCTGCATTCAGATGCTTATATCTTTCCTTTTCTCCTCTGCTTTTCACTTCTCTTCTTTTCACAGCTATTTGTAAGGCCTCCCCAGACAGCCATTTTGCTTTTTTGCATTTCTTTTCCATGGGGATGGTCTTGATCCCTGTCTCCTGTACAATGTCACGAACCTCCATCCATAGTTCATCAGGCACTCTATCGATCAGTTCTAGTCCCTTAAATCTATTTCTCACTTCCACCGTATAATCATAAGGGATATGATTTAGGTCATACTTGCATGGTCTAGTGGTTTTCCCTACTTCCTTCAATTTAAGTCTGAATTTGGCAATAAAGAGTTCATGATCTGAGCCACAGTCAGCTCCTGGTCTTGTTTTTGCTGACTGTATAGAGCTTCTTCATCTTTGGCTTGAAAGAATATAATCAATTTGATTTTGGTGCTGCCCATCTGGTGATGTCCCTGTGTAGAGTCTTCTCTTGTGTTGTTGGAAGAGGGTGTTTGCTATGACCAGTGCATTCTCTTGGCAAAACTCTATTAGCCTTTGCCCTGCTTCATTCCATATTCCAAGGCCAAATTTGCCTGTTATTCCGGGTGTTTCTTGACTTCCTACTTTTGCATTCCAGTCCCCTATAATGAGGAGGACATCTTTTTTGGGTATTAGTTCTAAAAGGTCTTGTAGGTCTTCATTGAACTGTTCAACTTCAGCTTCTTCAGCCTTACTGGTAGTTTGGCACTATAGGAGAACTCTAGTACATTCTGTTAGTTTAGCATGTGTTTAAATATGCTTACTTAAGCTATTTTATTTTGGGGCTGCTGCTGTGTGCATGCATGCTAAATCATTTCAGTCATGTCCGACTCTTTGTGACCCTATAGTCCATAGCCTTGCCAGGTTCCTCTGTCCATGGGGATTCTCCAGGCAAAATTACTGCAGTG
Source organism: Bos indicus (assembly GCF_029378745.1). Taxonomy (NCBI): domain Eukaryota; kingdom Metazoa; phylum Chordata; class Mammalia; order Artiodactyla; family Bovidae; genus Bos; species Bos indicus. The sequence continues at coordinate 116,147,053 of NC_091761.1, forward strand.
AGTTGTCATGCTCTCCTCAGTGGGGTCACAGAGTCAGACATGACGAATGCATACATGGGGCTGCTGCTAGGCTCTGGCAAACGAATATTGTGATTGTATCTTCAATGTCAGAGAGTACCAGTGTCAAAGTGCTTCTTCCTCAACCCGTCATTTTGCAATGCCCTTTAAAAACTAGGATGGATATGCACACATTGCTACATTTAAAATGGATAACCAATAACGACCTACTGTGTAGCATATATATAGAACTCTGCTCAATGCTATGCAGCAGCCTGGATGGGAGGGGAGTTTATGGGAGAATGGATACATGTATATGTATGGCTGAGTTCCTCTGTTGTCCACCTGAAACTATCATAACATTGTTAATCGACTATTCAGTTCAGTTCAGTTCAGTCGCTCAGTCGTGTCTGACTCTGCGACCCCATGAATCGCAGCACACCACCCCAACACAAAATAAAAAGTTTTAAAATATAAAACCCAGGATAACAGGGTGAATCATATCCATATCCCCTTGGAATTGATATTCAATTCAATTAAAAACTAGAGTCATGGTCTTGAATTAGATACTGAACTGACTAAGGGGCCCCTGAGGAATTATGTGACACAGCATGGTAGCAGGGTAACTGCTAATGCAATTATTTGTAACACTAGAACCTTAAAGTAAGTCTAGGAATTTGATGCTACAAAGGAACTCAGGACAGAAAGATAACAAAATACCAGTGGACTTTCAGGATTGCTAAGGTCTTCTTTGTTTTTTTGTCTCTTGTTTTCTGTGTTTGCTTTAGATTTTTGCACATTAAATATTTAGAAGAAATATGTGGGGCATTAAACAATAACTGAGAAATAAAAACAACTTTTGATAATGAATTAGAGATGAAGCCTAAGAGAAAAATAAGATGAGTGTGGTTCTAAGGACTACAGCCTGGGAAAATGTGTAGATTACAAAACCATCAACAGAAATTTTGGGAGAAGGACCATATTTTTGGATATTTACCCAATTTATGTTGATTATGTGTTATTTTTGAGATTTTTCAGATGAGTTTATCTAACAGGCACTTGGAAAGAAGTCTGTAGTCCTGAGACGGCAATCATTGGTATATAGATGTGGCTAAAGCCATTAGTTATGGATGAATGATCCAGTGAGAGCTGTGAGAAAGAAAGGATGGGCTTCTGCACAGGCCTTTGGGAAAAGCCACATTTAAGTGCTAGGTTGGGAAGTCCAGGAAAAAGACAGAAGCAGAAGTCCAGGAAAAAGACAGAGGAGAAATGATACGAGAGGTAGGGAAATAATTAGAAGAGAGAATGATGTTCAGGAAGCCATGGAAAAAAAATAACTACTCTTCAGAAGCTGGGTGGGGGTATGAGTTTAGTTTGTTGTACTCAAAAGTCAGTAACATAAGCAGTGACAACACATCAGTGGATAAGAACAATTTCAGCAGAAAGCTAAGATAGCCAGATAGTGGCCCAGAATAGCAAGAAGAGATAAGAAAGCCTTCTTCAGCGATCAGTGCAAAGAAATAGAGGAAAACAACAGAATGAGAAAGACTAGGGATCTCTTCAAGAAAATCAGAGATACCGAAGGAACATTTCATGCAAAGATGGGCTTGATAAAGGACAGAAATGGTATGGACCTAACAGAAGCAGAAGATACTCAGAAGAGGTGGCAAGAATACACAGAAGAACTGTACAAAAAAGATCTTCACAACCCAGATAATCACGATGGTGTGATCACTGACCTAGAGCCAGACATCCTGGAATGTGAAGTCAAGTGGGCCTTAGAAAGCATCACTACGAACAAAGCTAGTGTAGGTGATGGAATTCCAGTTGAGCTATTTCAAATCCTGAAAGATGATGCTGTGAAAGTGCTGCACTCAATATGCCAGCAAATTTGGAAAACTCAGCAGTGGCCAAAGGACTGGAAAAGGTCAGTTTTCATTCCAATCCCAAAGAAAGGCAATGGCAAAGAATGCTCAAACTACCGCACAATTGCACTCATCTCACATGCTAGTAAAGTAATGCTCAAAATTCTCCAAGCCAGGCTTCAGCAGTATGTGAACCGTGAACTTCCAGATGTTCAATCTGGTTTTAGAAAAGGCAGAGGAACCAGAGATCAAATTGCCAACATCTGGTGGATCATGGAAAAAGCAAGAGAGTTCCAGAAAAAAACATCTATTTCTGCTTTATTGACTATGCCAAAGACTTTGACTGTGTGGATCACAATACACTGTGGAAAATTCTGAAAGAGATGGGAATACCAGACCACCTGACCTGCCTCTTGAGAAATTTGTATGCAGGTCAGGAAGCAACAGTTAGAACTGGACATGGAACCACAGACTGGTTCCAAATAGGAAAAGGAGTACATCAAGGCTGTATATTGTCACCCTGTTTATTTAACTTATATGCAGAGTACATCATGAGAAACGCTGGACTGGAAGAAACACAAGCTGGAATCAAGATTGCCGGGAGAAATATCAATAACCTCAGATATGCAGATGATACCACCCTTATGGCAGAAAGTGAAGAGGAACTATAAAGCCTCTTGATGAAAGTAAAAGTGGAGAGTGAAAAAGTTGGCTTAAAGCTCAACATTCAGAAGACGAAGATCATGGCATCTAGTCCCATCACTTCATGGGAAATAGACGGGGAAACAGTGGAAACAGTGTCAGACTTTATTTTTCTGGGCTCCAAAATCACTGCAGATGGTGACTGCAGCCATGAAATTAAAAGATGCTTACTCCTTGGAAGGAAAGTTATGACCAACCTAGATAGCATATTGAAAAGCAGAGACATTACTTTGCCAACAAATGTTCGTCTAGTCAAGGCTATGGTTTTTCCTGTGGTCATGTATGGATGTGAGAGTTGGACTGTGATGAAAGCTAAGCGCCGAAGAATTGATGCTTTTGAACTTTGGTGTTGGAGAAGACTCTTGAGAGTCCCTTGGACTGCAAGGAGATCCAACCAGTCCATTCTGAAGGAGATCAGCCCTGGGATTTCTTTGGAAAGAATGCTGCTAAAGCTGAAACTCCAGTACTTTGGCCACCTCATGCGAAGAGTTGACTCATTGGAAAAGACTCTGATGCTGGGAGGGATTGGGGGCAAGAGAAGGGGACGACAGAGGATGAGATGGCTGGATGGCATCACTGACTCGATGTACGTGAGTCTGAGTGAACTCCAGGAGTTGGTGATGGACAGGGAGGCCTGGCATGCTGCGAGTCATGGGGTCGCAAAGAGTCGGACACGACTGAGCGACTGATCTGATCTGAAGTTTGGTGGTCAAGAGAAGGAGGAACATAGGGAGAGTGATTTCACAGGGAGAGGGTCAAAGAAAGTGTTTTGCTTGTTTTAATATTTGCTTTTTAAAGAGGATTTGGAAGGACATATGAATTAATATTCATAAAGGAGGAGGGGAAGCATGTATGTAAATGTATGTGTACATGCTAGGAATGCCAATGCGAAGAATACTTTCATTAAGAATGAAGACATTTGTTCGGCAATGGTGCCGAAGATTGGAAGACTCTCTTCTGGAAGAATTCATCCCTGGGTACCTAGCAAAATCACCTTAGATACTGCTGACCTGTGAAAGTGTTAGTCAGTCAGTCTCGTCTGCTGACTTAGGCTGTCTCTTTAACAGTCCTATTAAATCAAACCTGAGGCATAACTGTTGCTATTCTTTAGTCACCAAGCTTTGACTCTTTGCGACCCCATGGACTATAGCCTGACAGGCTCCTCTGTCCATGGGATTTCCCAGGCAAGAATACCGGAGTGGGTTGCCATTTTCTTCTCCAGGCTATCTTCCTGACCCAGGGATCAAACATGCATCTCTTGCATTGTGGGCAGACTCTTTAGCCCTGAGCCACCTGGGAAGCCCACAAGGAAGGCATAACTTAGCAATGGACAAACTTTCCTTCACTCTTTTCAGCTAATTCAGATAATTCTGGCAAGTACACTGAATGCCTCCAGATAATCCAATTAAATTCCACTAACACCATAGAAGCTATGAACCAGCTGACCTGCCAGGCACTGTTTGGAATATATAGTGAGGGCTGTCTCTGGTAAAGAGTGTAATACAAAAGGGTAGAAGGGCAGCATTTCTGCTTGAAGCACTTTCTCATTTTTAATAAAGGTCTAGGGGTGAGTTTGTGTCATTATTATAAAAGAGAAATAATACCCCAGAGGCTTGGAACTGAAAACAGACATTCTATGGTGGTCATTAGCCAGGCACACTTTGTTTCTTCCTCTTATTTATTTGTTTTTAACCTTTAGACTCTAAGTTATGAAAAAAAAATAATGCTGTTACTTCTGACTAGTTTTCCTGGGAATTTGGAATAACTGATCAAGAAAGACAAGTTACCAAAACAAATAATTCGGCCAAAGAGATACCTAAACTATGTAATAAATATCCTTGAAGCTTAAAGGTATTTTAATGAGAAACAGTGTTTACTGCTCTTGGTTTTTGTTGACTGATTGGCTTTCTACTCAAAGGAAAATTGCTGTAATTGCAGGAATTGTTTGAAATATGAAATTCAAAACTATTCCGAGCTATTTTAATAACGAGATTCTTTTGTCAAAATTAATTTTTTTTAAAAACTGAGAATGGTTTGAATACCCAAGTTTAAAAGTACATTCAGATCTATTCATCTGTCTGTATTTTTAGTGACAAAAATACCAGGATACATAAAACATTTCATTGTGTATTTGAAATTCAGACTTACATGCTTAAAAAATAATCTCTTGCTTTTGTGGGGTCCTTGGGAGATGGGGATCCTTGTATGAGCACTTATCAGAATACTCCAGCTCACAGTTACAAGCTCCCTTCTTCTATACATTCTCCCTGGTGTGACTGATCTCTACTTTCTGCCCTCAAATCCCTTCTCTCTCTTCTTAATCTTGCCAACAATTCCTATTTGTACATCTACCTACCAAGTTGACATTTCTACCTGGATAATTAAAAGACGCTCAGAATCATCTCCCTCCTCCTACCTCCAACTACTTCTCCCAACCCTTAGTCTCCCCCATCACGGTAACTTAAATCCACCTAAGAGCTTATGTCAAAAACATAGCAGTTATCCTTGACTTCTTTTTTTCATTCAGTTCATTAAAGTGTTTTGTTTAATACATAATATGCACAGTTTTGAAGCATATTTTTAATAAATAATTACACTGGGAGCCTTGGTTTCTATTATGAAATATTACAAGTCTCATTCCACTTATTTAATGCTTAGATAAAATGGCAATCTACTTTTCTAACAAAAGTCCGTATAGTCAAAGCTAGGGTTTTTCCAGTAGTCATGTATGGATGTGAGAGTTGGACCATAAAGAAGGCTGAATGCCACAGAATTGATGCTTTTGAACTGTGGTGTTGGAGAAGACTCTTGAGAGTCCCTTGGACTGCAAGGAGAACAAACCAGACAATCCTAAAGGAAATTAATTCTGAATATTCATTGGAAGGACTGATGCTGAAGCAGAAGCTCCAATACTTTGGCCACCTGATGTGAAGAGCTGACACATTAGAAAAGACCCTGAAGCTGGGAGAGATTGAAGGCCGGAGGAGAAGGTGACAACACAGGATGATACAGTCGGATGGCATCACCCACGACTCAATGCACATGAGTTTGAGCAAGATTGGGGAGATGGTGAAGGACAGGGAAGTCTGGGATGTTGTAGTCCTTGAGGTTGTAAAGAGTCAGACATGACTGAGAGACTGAACAACAACAACTCCAGTATTCTTTCCTAGGAAATCCCATGGACAGAGGAGCCTGGTGGGCTACAGTCCATGAAGCTGCAGAGTCAGACATGACTGAAAATCTGAGCACATATATTGTAATTTCTGGGACAGTAAACAAAGTCAATGATCTTAATTTTTATTATGTATCATTTTACCTATAGCTTAGGAGGAGCCTGGTGGGCTGCAGTCTATGGAGTCACAGTCAGACATGACTGAGCAACTTTCACTTTAGGACATAGAATTTGGATTCAATTTTCAATCAAAGTAACTTTCATGCACTGGAGATGGAAATGGCAACCCACTCCAGTGGTCTTGCCTGGAGAATCCTAGGAACGGCAGAGCCTGGTGGGCTGCCATCTATGGGGTCGCACAGAGTCGGACACGACTGAAGCGACTTAGCAGCAGCAGCAAACTTATAAAAACATCCTCCTGAACAGTTTCAGGATCTAAGACACTGATAAATGTATGGACTAAGCCTAAGACTTACTCCCAAATTGAAAGTCAAAGTGTGAACGTGTTAGTAGCTCAGTCGTGTCCAACTCCTTGCAACCCCCCTGTTCATGGGTTTCTCCAGGCAAGAATACTGGAGTGGGTTGCCATTTCCTTCTCCAGGGGATCTTCCTGACACAGGGATCGGATCCGGGTCTCCCGCATCACAGGCAGATTCTTTACCATCTGACCTCCAAACTACTGCAGTATTGACTGGCCACACAGTTTAGACTCAGCCTTCAAATTATTTATCAAAAGCTTTTTCTCAGTTTGTTGATCACTCTTCTATGTTTTAGTTTCTTGCACATGACCTTCATAAATGTAGAGCCACACAGTTGATTTGTGGGAAACTCCTTTCTCTACCATCCCTCTGGGTCATGCTTCACAATAAAGTGCCTTTCCAGTTCACTGGCTTCTAAAAGCTTGGGAAGGTTCAGTGAAACTTTCACTTGACTGAGAAACAAAAGTTTTCTCCGGGATGCTTGGATTTTTAAGATGTCTCCAAGGCTACTGCCCAGGTGAGTGAGGTCTCATGGTCCAGCTCTACAGCCTCATGCTGCTTTGCTTTGTCTGTTTTATCTAGAGCTTTTGTTTTGCTCAGTCTGTCTGACTTCCATCATCATCCTTTGATTTTTCACTTTTTGCAGGCAGAATGTAGCTTCTCCTTGAAAACTGCTGAATAAATATTTAAAGAATACCATTGTGCAGTGGGTACTGAGTTCCTCGCCTAAACAAGGGTTTCTGCAACTCTGGGTTCAACTTGGATTTCAAATATTTACATTTCACACCAAAGTATGCAGGGATAAAAGGGCATTGTGTCATTCTCAAAAGTTTTAGGAAAAAAAGCACCTCTGTATATTTACACACAGAAGCATATACATGCACAAAGGAGAGGGTGAAACATGTACAATAACATTTTTGCATGTCAGGAATCTGCGAATTCTTTGCACTCTTCATGCAAGTTTTCTGTAAGCCTAAAGTTAAAGAATTAAAAAGGAAGTTCCAAAGCTTATTCTTTTAGGGGAAAAAAACACACATTAATAGTTCCTTGAAAACTTGGTAAATATCTGTACCAGATCATGTAAATATCTCTTCACATTTTATATTTCCTTAATCATGTAAACCTAGATTTTTCCATAGACCAACTTATCAAGTGGGCTATTTGTCTCTTCCTTAACTTTTCTACTAAGTTTCAGAAAAGACTAGATACAGACATATTTGGAGAAATAATATACAATAAAAGGCAGTCATTCAAGATACCATTCTGTCATTGTTGCCCCTGGGTTTCACTCACATCAGAGACCCATTGAACAGCTGTCAAATATCTTCCTAGTTTCACAATATCATGTCTGAAATTTTAAAGACTGCTCGAAAATCTTATTAATTTATTCACAAATTTAAGACAAATGCAAAACATTTTCAAATGCCAAGATTCATCAGTTAAAATGCATGCTAAAGGGTATAATTTATTTGCAGGGTGATAGCCAAAAGTCTTAAAATGATCAGTAAGGAAAGAGCTGCCTGTAACTATGAATAGAAATAATGTGAATTTCAAGGCAATTTTAATGAAGCATTAAACCAAAAGATAGTTCTGGAAAAATTAGAATTAAATTCTAGTAAAGAGCAAAATGATAAGTCTCTTATCCTTATTCATCAAGGGGCAGGCAGAATGAAAACCACAATCACAGAAAACTAAGCAAACGGATCACATCGACCACAGCCTTGTCTAACTCAAGGAAACTATGAGCCATGTCATGTAGGGCCACCCAAGACAGATGGGTCATGGTGGAGAGTTCTGACAAAATGTAGTTCACTGGAGAAGGGAATGGCAAACCACTTCAGTATTCTTGCCTTGAGAACACCATGAACAGTATGAAAAGGCAAAAAGATAGGACCCTGAAAGATGAACTCACCAGCTTGGTAGGTGCCCAGCATGCTACTGGAGATCAGTGGAGAAACAACTCCAGAAAGAATGAAGAGGCAGAACCAAAGCGAAAAGAACACCCAATTCTGGATGTGACTGGTGATGGAAGCAAGGTCTGATGCTATAAAGAGTAATATTGCATAGGAATCTGAATATTATGTCCATGAAGCAAGGTATTGGAAGTGGTCAAACAGGAGATGGTAAGAATGAACATCAGCATTTTAGCAATCAGCAAACTAAAATGGACTGGAATGGGTGAGTTTAACTCATGTGACCATTATATCTGCTACTGTGGGCAAGAATCCCTTAGAAGAAATGGAGTAGCCATCATAGTCAACAAAAGAGTCCCAAATGTAGTACTTGTGTGCAGTCTCAAAAATGACAGAATGATCTCTGTTCATTTCCAAGGCAAACCATTCAGTATCACAGCAATCCAAGTCTATGTCCCAACCACTAATGCTGAAGAAGCTGAAGTTGAATGGTTCTATGAGGATCTACGAGAACTTCTAGAACTAACACCCAAAAAAGATGTCCTTTTCATCATAGGGGACTGGAATGCAAAACTAGGAAGTCAAGAGATACCTAGAGTAACAGGCAAGTTTGGCCTTGGGAGTACAAAATGAAGCATGGCAAAGGCTAACAGAGTTTTGCCAAGAGAATTCACTGGTCATAGCAAACACTCTCTTCCAACAACACAAGAGATGACTCTATACATGGACATCACCAAATGGTCAATACCAAAATCAGACTGATTATATTTTTTGCAACCAAAGATGGAGAAGCTCTATACAGTCAGCAAAAACAAAACTGGGAGCTGACTGTGGCTCAGATCATGAACTCCTTATTGCCAAATTCAGACTTAAATTGAAGAAAGTAGGGAAAAACTACTAGACCATTCAGGTATGACCTAAATCAAATCCCTTCTGATTATACAGTGGAAGTGACAAATAGATTCAAGGGATTAGATCTGATAGACAGAGGAGTGCCTGAAGAACTATGGATGGAGGTTTGTGACATTGTACAGGAGACAGGCATCAAGACTATCCCCATGAAAAAGAAATGCAAACAGACAAAATGGTTGTCTGAGGAAGCCCTACAAGTAGCTCAGAAGAGAGGCTAAAGGCAAAAGGGAAAAGGAAAGATATACCCATCTGAATGCAGAGTTCCAAAGAACAGCAAGGAGAGATAAGAAAGCCTTCCTCAGCGATCAATACAAAGAAACAGAGGAAAACAACAGAATGGGAAAGACTGGAGAACTCTTCAAGAAAATGAGAGATACGAAAGGAACATTTCATGCAAAGATGGGCACAGTAAAGGACAGAAATGGTATGGACTTAACAGAAGCAGAAAATATTAAGAAAAGGTGGCAAGAATACTCGGAGAAACTATACAAAAAATAACTTAATGACCCATATAACCACGATGGTGTGATCACTCACTTAGAGCCAGACATTCTCGAGTTTGAGGTCAAGTGGGCCAGAGGAAGCATAACTATGAACAAAGCTAGTGTAGCTGATGGAATTCTGCTGAACTATTCAAGTCTTAAAAGATGAAGCTATCTGTTAAAGTGCTGCACTTAATATGCCAGCAAAGTTGGAAAGCTCAGCAGTGGCCAAAGGACAGAAAAAAGGTCAATTTTCATTCCAATCCCAAAGAAAGGCAATGCCAAAGAATATTCAAACTACCACACAATTGCACTCATCTTACATGCTAGCAAAGTATGTGAGCTAGCAAAGAATGCTAAAAAATCTCCAAGCTAGCCTTCAACAGTGCATGAACTGAGAACTTCCAGTTGGTCAAGCTGGATTTAGAAAAGGCAGAGGTCCAGAGATCAAACTGCCATCTGTTGGATCATAGGAAAAGCAGAAGAGTTCCAGAAAAACATCTACTTCTGCTTTATTGACTACGCCAAAGCCTTTTTGTGGATTACAACAAACTGTGGAAAATTCTTAAAGAGATGGGAATATAAGACCACCTGACCTGCCTCCTGAGAACCTGCATGCAGGTCAAGAAGCAACAGTTAGAACTGGACATGGAACAACAAACTGGTTCCAAAGGGGAAAGGAGTACGCCAAGGCTGTAAATTGTCACCCTGCTTACCTAACTTATATGCAGAGTACATCATGAGAAATGCCAGGCTGGATAATACACAGGCTGGAATCAAGATTGCCGGGAGAAATATCAATAATCTCAGATTTGCAAGATGACATCACCCTTATGGCAGGAAGTGAAGAGGAACTGAAGAGCCTCTTGTGCAAGTGAAAGACGAGAGTGAAAAAGCTGACTTAAATCTCAACATTCAAACAACGAAGATCATGGCATCTGGTTCCATCACTTCATGGTAAATTGATGGGGAAACAATGGAAACAGTGACAGAGTTTATTTTCTTGGCCTCTAAAATCACTGCAGATGATTTGCATGACTGAAGTCATGAAATTAAAAGATGGTTGCTCCTTGGAAAAAAAGCTATGACCAACCTAGACAGCATATTAAAAAGCAGAGAGACATTACGTTGCCAACAAAGGTCCATGTAGTCAAAGCTACGTTTTTTCCAGTCGTCACGTATGGATGTGAGAGTTGGACTATAAAGAGTGCTGAGTGCTGAAAAATTGATGCTTTTGAGCTGTGGTGTTGGAGAAGACTCTTGAGAGTCCCTTGGACAGCAAGGAGATCAAACCATTCAATCCTAAAAGAAATCAGTCCTGAATATTCATTGGAAGGAGTGATGCATTGGCCACCTGATATGAGGAACTGACTCACTGGAAAAGACCCTGATGCTGGGAAAGATTGAAGGCAGGAGGAGAAGGGGATAACAGAAGATGAGATGGTTGGATGGCATCACTGACTCAACTGACATGAGTTTGAGCAAGCTCCGGGAGTTGGTGATGAACATGGAAGCCTGGTGTGCTACAGTCCTCCGGGTCGAAAAGAGTCAAACGCAACTGAGCGACTGAACTGAACTGAAAGAGAAATAGGGGGTTAAAAAGTAACTAAATTAGTTTTTAATTTAAAAATGTCAGGCTTCCTAAAACATCCACATCCTACCACTCAAGTTAAGGACTTCTACTAAGATAATGCCTCAGCTTCTGGATTTAGATATTGGCTTCAAACGTTATTATTCTACATTCCTCTTTTAATAATTAGATTTAAAAAATTTCCAAGGCTAATATATGCTTTTTCCCCCAGAATGGCAAATCAGAAATAAAAAAACATAATGTAGTTTGATTGTGCTCCGTGCTCAGTCGTTCAGTCATGTCGGATTCTTTGTGATCCTATGGACTGTAGCCCATAGGATCATCTGTCCATGGGATTCTCCAGGCAGGAATACTGGAGCAGGTTGCCATTCTGTCCTCCAGAGGATCATCCTGACCAGGGATCGAATCCACATCTCCTGTGTCTCCTGCATTACAGCCAGATTCTGAACCCACTGAGCCATCTGCGGAGCCAACTCTATTTACAAAAGCAAAACCACAGTTTTCATATTTAATCTCTTTTGGAAAAAATATTAAGAGTGACTTTCAGGGGGCTTCTGAGTCAGATTTCTCTCAAGTTTGGCTTGCCTATCATATTTCTTTTTTAATTTTATTATTATATTTTTGATTTTTAATTGGAACATAGTTGACTTAAAATGTTGTGTTAGTTTCTGCTGTAAGGCAATGTGAATCAGTTATACATATACATATATCCACTCTTTTTTAGATTCTTTTCCCATATAGATCATGACAGAGCACTTATTGTATTTCTGATAGTTTCAGACAGCTCACTAAGACACATCATTTTAGCTATAAAGTGAAAGCAGTTCTTTACTGAGATAATGGTCAAATCTGATTTGTGAAGCTCGTTTGATGCTTGAGAACAAACAGCTGTACTGACCCATGCCCATAACACCCTGAAGGGCTTCCATGCCTGAGACTGTCCTTCAGTAAAAATTTTAAATGAAGATCTTGTCTTCAGAAAATATTGGTACTCTGAAGCACTTAGTTCTGCTGCCACTGCTGCTGCTAAGTCACTTCAGTCGTGTCCGACTCTGTGTGACCCCATAGACGGCAGCCCACAAGGCTCCCCCATCCCTGGGATTTTCCAGGCAAGGACACTGGAGTGGATTGCCATTTCCTTCTCCAATGCATGCAAGTGAAAAGTGAAAGTGAAGTCGCTCAGTTCTGTCCAACTCTGAGCGACCCCATGGACTGCAGCCCACTAGGCTCCTCTGTCCATGGGATTTTCCAGGCAGAAGCACTGGAGTGGGGTGCCATGAGAAACTGCAAATCCAGATACTTAAGAGTTTAGCATGATGGATAACAAGCCAATCAAAACTGGATGTGAAACAGCTGTATACAAAGTTTGATCTAGAAGAAATGACTTAAAGAAGCAACAGTTAACACAGCGGAGCATCCCCCAGAGTTAGAACAGAGTACAAAGTAATAAAATATGCGGCAACTTTGCTAGAGGGTCCTCAGAATTCAGTTGTGATTATTCGTTAATAGATGTAGATTCAGGATAATCTCTTTAGAATAATTTCTTAAACTAGACTTTAATGAAGATATTATTTTAAAACACAGTATTATGGTTTCCTTAAACTACACTTTCATGTTTATCCTACTGAGGAGAATTTGCTTGGAAGACGAATTATGTACTTTTCCCCTGACCATGTGGCTACTTCTTCCTTGTGTGTAGCTGTTTTGGGCAAGAAATTCTTGTCCTTTCCACCAGTGCTGTGTCCTTGCTGTTGTTTAGTCACTAAATCATGTCTGAGTCTTTGGCGACACCATGGACTACAGCCCACCTGGCTCCTCTCTCCAGGGAATTTTTCAGGCACGAATTTTGGAGTGGGTTGCTGTTTTCATCTCTTGGGGATCTTCCCTCCTGACCCAGGGATTGAACCTGAATCTCTTGCATCTCCTGCATTGGCAGGTGGATTCTGTACTGCTGGGCCACCAGGGGCAGGCCGACCACTGCTGTAGATCAGCTCTGTTTCCCTCTAGATAATAGCGTCGCTTCAGCAATGTCCAGGTCTAGACTGTTTCTGTGCCAACTAAGAGAGAAAGGACTTGTAAACTAAGAAAAAGTAAACTACAAAGTACTTTTTAGGAGATTAAGGTTTATTTTTCATAGGGATTCTGAAATTTCTTTAAAGTTTACAGTCATGGACAATTTTCAACATCTGAGTCAGTTTCATTTATTATAAACTCTTGCAGAAAAATAAACCTTCCAGTATGCCTTTTATTTGTGTTTAGATTTTTCCCCTTTGGGGAGGAATAGAAAGAACCATAAAGACAGTATGAATCAGCTAGCTCAAACTCACTGACGTCATTAGAAACTGTAAAGGGACAAAGAATTAAGAAAGAAAGTCATACAGTTTTATGTCCGAATGTGAGTTCCTTGAGATTGGGGCAGGGGTTGTGAGTAGAACTTTCCTACGCTTAGGGAGATCTAAGATCCAATGGTAATCTTAACTTTGGCTATAAATCTATCATTTCTAATTGTAGGTCTTCAATACAGATTCCCAAAATATAAAGTTTAGAAAAGGCCTCCTTGCCCTTTATTATGCAATTGTTAGTGCCTCAACTTTTGTGCCTGCTGCAAATGACAGATTCCTTTAGATAGGAGCTGCCAGGATGAAGCCTTTGACTGAAGTGTAGATGCTGATAGCTTTTCCTCTCCATTTCTCTCCCTTTTGCAATTCATAGCTGTATAATTAGAGATTAGTATCAGCAAATGTCTGAATTTTTCTACCGCATCTTAGACCTGAATTTCCAAAGAGGGTATCGCTGTTAAAAAACTCACCACCTAATCCTTTTTGTTTTCACCAAAGATTTTTAGCCATCAACTGGTTTTCTGGACAAGGGATTAAAAAGTCCCCAAAATAGCACAATCAAATCATTTTGCCTAAACAAAGAGATTGAATTAAGTGTGTTGAATGGACTCTGTTTTCCTTGGGCTATGAGACTCTGCAGTGTGAAATGTTTTACATTCTCTGTCTGCCAATTCTGGTTCTGCTCATTATATTTAAAAAGCTTCTCCATCCCATTTTCAGCTTCTTCTTTTTCTTTTTTTTTCTTTTAACATAAATGCTGGCATGCAACTTACTTCTAGGAATAGCTCTGAGCTGATGCTCTCAACTTAGTCATGAGAACTACATTTCTCTCCTCTTTGGAAATATTCTCCCCCAATTTCTGTAATTATGACCCCATAAGAGCTAGGTAATTTCAGTTAAAATGAAACATATAGCTTTGTAGAACATACAGGAAGCAGACTACTTCATAAAGGAAGGAGAGATCACAGTGTTGATTTCTCATACCAACAATACGCCTTTACAATCTAAGCCACAAGAAACATTTATCTATAAGAACATCTCTTCCCTTGAAAAGGAGGGTTTTTATACGTAAAGCTCAGATACAGTACAGAATATTAAAATTCATGGTTGTAATTTCTTATGTTGAAAGGTTTTCAAATAATGATGATAACATATGAAAGTGGTAGAACATTTTTACCGTTTTCACGCTGCAAAATACCTATTAGAAGAAGTGATAAAATATATTGAAAATAATCTAAGAGAGCTCTTGACCAGGCTTTTGTTTCTCATCATGCAATTCTATTTCTGAATCTTTTTCTGTTTTAAAAATAAAAACAACATGGATAGAGAATTGGTAAGATTAATTTGCCTGTTGAAATGAGAAAAGCAGAAGAATTATGAGCTTTGGCCTGTCACCCTCTGTATAAACCAATTACGTATTTTCAAAAGGTTACTTTCCCAATGCTGTATTAAGTGCTTAGGTCCTCATGAGCGCAGGTTCGCAACTCCCCACTTTTTCAGCCCTCAGCCCCGGAGCTGTGTTTACTTACAGAAGCGCAGTTTTCAGACTTGTCTTCCACGAAACCAATCTGGCAGGGTGTTCTCTGATTCTGCAGCCAGTAGTCTGTAGACTCCAGCAGGCTATTACTGCGGAGAACCTAAGGGAACCAAGAAAACCTTCTCAGAGCTACTGGCAAGACTTTCTATTTAAACAAAGAGCTCTTTTCTAAAGAATCTAGAAGTGTTTTGCTGGCCTCATAGCATCTGGATATTAGGAAAAAAAAATACTTCCAGGATAATAGCACCTCTAAAATGTATAAAACAATCAACCAAGAATCCACTTTAAAGGAACGTACTGACGTGAATATTGTTGTTTCTTCTCTCATCTAATTCAACATCTGGAAACTTCAGTGTACCTGTGACTTTTGCATAACTTGCAGTCAAATGACTGTTTGGGATATGGTTCAATTGGCAATGGGGATCACACTTCATTTAAGTGTTGGAGCTCTTTTACATTCTATGAATACTTTTGATTGAAATGTAGTGTTTCTCCATTTGGTGCAATAATAAAATTATTCTTCTTTAGATTTCCAGCTGTGCTAACCTATCTATGAAATAAGGCACAGTTCTTTTAGAGCATTTAGGGTACTACACTAAGTTTAAAAATTATTAGGAATAAATAAATGCATTACAACAACCATTTCTCTTGTAGAAACAGTATGGTAATGCAAAGTGAATTTCAATACACAAATTAACAACACCAAATATGGTTTACAAATGTCTTGTTTCTGGGCTTTGATTTTAAAGAAATAAAGAAAAATCTTATTTCTGAACTGAAACATTTTAAAGATGTAGTCTCATAAACAACCAAATGATTCAGCTTCTGATGTTTTAATGCGAGTCAAATATTGTATAAGATTTTTCTCATATAAGATTTCCAGTGCTCTCCTGGTACTCTCTACTCTATTAGGACACATGTCTGCCAATCACCTTCACTTAAGTAATAGAATAGATTTAATCAGTTTGGTTACTGCCACAAGAATAGAATGACACTTCGATTATATTTCATTTGCACACTGAAGGATTGTCTTCCTTTGTTCTATAAAAATACTTTAATTTTTGTCTCTGCATACTGAGTTAACCAAATATAATTCTGACACATTTTTCTATAACATTTTTGTGTTAGCCACATGATATTTTAATATTTTTCCCCCTCAAGGTTTATTATTCTGGAGATAACAAATTTTCATCATTCTTTTCCAGAACAATACCAAGAGACAGTGGATAGACTTCAGTTATCACTGGAGATGAAAGTTCGAGACGGAACTTTTCAGGTCTCTTAGAGTTTATCTAAAAATTGTGGTACTTCAAGTGTGAGTTGGGACCTATAGAGGCCCCTGGGGTCTTTCCTGGAGTCCAGTGGTCAAATTATTTTTATAATAATATTGTCTTTATTTTCTCTTTTCAACTGAATTGTCTCCTGAGTACTCAGTGGAGTTCTCCAGGGTCCACACGAGGTATGATAATGTAATAGGTTAAATGCAGAAGCAAATAGGAGAGTCTAGCCAAGCTCTTTTAAGTTAGATATTAAGGAGATTGGCTAAAAATGTAAAATAAAGTTAGTCTTCTCACTAAACTGTTTTGTTTTGGAAAACATAGGTATTGGCCATAAAAATATGTATGTTAACTTGCAGTATGTTTATTTTTAAATTATTTTTAAGTAATAAATTATGGCTATTTAAATTCTAATTGTTATTTCAAGATTAAAGAAATATGTATTTAGAATTTTCTTGGCTTTTTTCTTATGAATTATACGTTTATTTAGCTGCTTTAAGATTTTGTTGGGGCTTCCCAAGTTGCACTAGCGGTGAAGAACCTGCCTGCCAATACAGAAGACATAAGAGACATGGGTTTGATCCCTGGTTTGGGAAGGTCCCCTGGAGAAGGAAATGGCAACCCACTCCCATTCTTGCCTAAAGAATCCCACGGACAGAGGAGCCTGGTGGGCAACAGTCCATAGGATCACAAAGTCAGTTATGACTGAAGAGACTTAGCACACATGCACAAGTTCTGGTATTTTTGTTTCTATGTGGCATCAGACTTCATCAAAATATTCTGAAAATACAATTTGGCAAATCGAAAAAGTTATTTTTAATTTTTTTAATTAAAAATTTTATTTTATATTGAAGTATAGTTTATTAACAATGCATTAGTTTCAGGTATGCAGCAAAGTGATTCAGTTATATATATATATGTATCCATTCTTTTTCAAATTCTTTTCTCATTTAGGTTATTACAGAGTATTGAGCAGAGTTCCCTGTGCTATATAGTAGGTCCTTGTTGGTTATCTACTTTATACAATAGGGTTCATATGTTAATCCCAAATCCCAATTTATCCCTCCTCCAACCTTTCCTCCTTGGTAATCATAAATTTGTTCTCGAAGTTTCTGAGTCTGTTTCTGTTTTGCAAATAAGTTTATTTGTATCATTTTTCTTAGATTCCACAAGTGAGTCAAAGACAAATATGATATGATATTGCTTATATGCAGAACTTTTCTTAGGTTTAATTTATAATATGGAATATACCAGTAAGAACAACCCATATAATCAAAATTTTCACAAGATCCCCAACATTTTTTTAGTGCAAAGGAGTTTTGATTTCAGAAACATTAAAATTGAGAACCATTGATCGAGATTAACTTTATTTGAAGTAGAAAAAGATTCTCAGTTCACTTCTTCCACTGCCATTCACTCTTACTTCCACCATAGAATAGAATTTAAGAAAACGGACATTTGTGATTTGTGTTGAAATCTTGTCCTGGTCATTAGTAGCAAGAAGACCTTGGATAGCCAATTTAAGTTCTGTCTCAGTTTCTACACCTGTGAATGCAGACAGTAAACACCTACTTGGAGGTGGGATCACTGGGGTATTCAGTGAGACGACGTGTGTCAAACACAGCAGTATGCAAAATGGTACGTCATCCTCTCAGTACATGGTTCTCATTGTTACTGTTTGATATGAACTACAAAGGAAAAGAGTGCTTCCCTGGTGGCTCAGAGGTTAAAGCGTCTGCCTGCAATGCTGGAGGCCTGGGTTTGATCCCTGGGTTGGGAAGATCCCCTGGAGAAGGAAATGGCAACCCACTCCAGCATTCTTGCCTGGAGAATCCCATGGACGGAGGAGTCTGGTGGGCTACAGTCCACGGGGTCACAAAGAGTTGGACACGACTGAGCAACTTCACTTTCACAAAGGAAAATAGAAAATTGGATGCCTTTGTTTGAAATTAGTACATTGAAAACATTTCAGATGTGTGAAGACAAATCTTCTTTAGCAAATCTTCTGACCTAAAAAGTGTAAGTTCAGTTTCACGTATTGCTGTGACCCTAAAACTGCTCTGAAAAATAAAATATATCATGCATTTAAAAAATAACTAAAATGAAGCCTACATCTTTCAATTGCTTAACAACAAATACTTTGAAGAGAATGTCTCTTGTGAGAATAATCATTCCCTGTGTAACTTTAAAATGTGAATTTTACTTATAATTAAAAAATAGCTTACTTGATTTTATCAACAATTAAATTTCACTATTTATTTAGAGATATTTAGAGATTATTCATTATTTAATACTTTATATTCTTTAATTATTGACCAAGAAATGCTACATTTAATTGAGAACTCTCTGGGCTAAGGTCCTATTTAGTTATTACCTGAATTAAACACCTAGACTTATGAAATAGAATTTGAGGGCTAATATGTGACATGTGCTTAAAATAGTTCTTGGCATGTAGCAAGTGTTCAAGAAACATGAGTTCAGTTCAGTCGCTCAGTCCTGTCGGACTCTTTGTAACCCCATGGACTGCAGCATGCCAGGCCTTCCTGTCCATCACCAACTCCAGGAGTTTTGGAGTTTCAGCTTCAGCATTAGTCCTTC
Source organism: Bos indicus (assembly GCF_029378745.1). Taxonomy (NCBI): domain Eukaryota; kingdom Metazoa; phylum Chordata; class Mammalia; order Artiodactyla; family Bovidae; genus Bos; species Bos indicus. The sequence goes on from NC_091761.1 coordinate 116,165,917, forward strand.
CAATGAATATGCAGGAGTGATTTCCTTTAGGATGGACTGGTTGGATCTCCTTGCTGACCAAGGGACTCTCAATAGTCTCCAACACCACAGTTCAAAAGCACCAATAAACACCAGCTATTATAAAAATTATTATTCTCTTTGCCCAGACTTCAAGCGATTTATACTTTTTCTTCACACTCTGTGAACCAGTCTCTCTGGTCCCAAAGCTCGCATAACAGATTGCTCCATTGCAAGGTAGTAAAGTTACATAATTTCTCATCTTCCAGTTCTACCAAATATGTGTCTATGCACTTATCCATCTGTCCCTCAGGGACCTGGTCTGCGTGGTCAGAAGGCTTGAGTTCTAGTTCTGGCCCTACTGTCTGTGTGGTCAGGTTACCCACCAGCTCCCAGGCTCAGTTGTCCTTTGTACACAATGAAATCATGTGATCTGAAGTGCCCTTCTCTGGAACAACAGTAATTCTCTGCCTCTCTTCTCCTTTTGTTCCTTCTGCCCTTCCCATTCCCAAATATATTATGAAGCAAATAAGCAAAGAGAATAAAAATGCAGGCATCAGTAAACCATTTAGCATCATATGTTAAGCAATTTTGACCTGTGAAAAGCTTTTGGTGTAATGGTTTAGACAAATCGCTAGAAAAAAAGAAGAATGCTTGAAACAAGAATATGTGTTTGAGAGTGTAATGATTTTAAAGCTTTATGAATATAATCTCCCTGAAGAGAGTCACTTTCTGATGGGGGTAGGGAAAAAGAAAAACTCACCAGGCTTTCCATGGCTCATTCATTTATCTGCTATTTTTAGCTGCAGGTTCAATTATTTCAGATGAAGAGCTAAGGACAAACATGCTATGCATTCACAAGTTTGAAATAATAATGACACATTTTCTCTTAAAATTTCGTTGTGTCCTAAACAATGAGGAAAGATCATTCTGCTTTCCTGTACAGTGATTTTCCGTTTTTATACAGAAAACCAAGTTGCAATTGATATGGAATCCATGCACCTGAACATGGATGGATTCTTGGTAACCTGAACACAGCTCTAAATATTACTGAGCAATGCTTTAAAATTAATAAAAGTAATTAAATTGGAGAAGACAGCAGTTTAAGTTTCGTCACATTTCTAGTTCTATACTATCAAATACTGTCAAATTTTTTTTCTGATAATTTTAAGTATCATGATGTAAAGCAACATCAATGCTCTTAAAAGAGAAAATTTCACACACAAAATACTGTATTTGCCTAATGTATGTATCATGATTGGGGCTTCCCGGAACCCAGCTCAGAACCTTCTTAGGTGGGAAAGAACCTGCCTGCCAATGCAGGAGACACAGGTTTGATCCCTGGGTTGAGACGATCCCCTGGAGAAGGAAATGGTAACCCGGTCCAGTTTTCTTGCCTGGGAAATGCCATGGACAGAGGAACCTGGTAGGCTACAGTCATGGGGCTGCAAGAGAGCTGAACACGACTAAGTGACTCAACAACAACAGCAACGACAGGTATCACAACTAATGTTATTCAACTGAATAACATCATCAGAACAACGAGCTCATTCATCTTCAGCAACAGATTTACTCTCCCTCCCACCCCCAAACAAGTGGACTCAGAAAAGCTGAGAAGTGCTGGGACTTTGAGATGCACTCAGCTGTCTGAAGGCTGGACAGCGCCCGGTTGGCCATTCTAGGGCAAGCACCCTTGACCATCTGCTTACTGGAGTTCCAAACAAATATTTTAAAAATATGTATCATAATGTGGAAAAGATTTGGAAACACTGTTTAAAGAAAAATCATTCTTTCAAATGTGGTACACAGTTTCCATGGATGTGTGCTGGAGATAAGGAAAGAAAAAGAAAGAGGAGCAATAAGATAAAGGAAGCCAGATAAGCCCATTAGGAGAGTCCTGAGTATTCCTCAGAGAAGACTCTCCAGACCACTACTGCAGTTCTAGCCTTTTTCTAGGAAACTCAATTAAATTTTCCTTACACAAAGAGATTGTAAAGTGAGCAGGTCAATTAGATTTGCATAGTGAGATGCCAAGAGTTGGGACATCCCTGGTGGTCCAGTGGTTAAGACTCCACCTTCCAATGTAGCAGGTGAGGGTTTGATCCCTGGTCAGGGACTAGGATCCCACATGCTGCACAGTGAATCCAAAAAAAAAAAAAAAAAAAGATGCCAAAGAGCTGATGAAAATGATATTAGGGAAGAATGAAGGTAGCTACTCACTAAATACTATTATATATTTGCTCAGCAATAAACAGTGGTATCTCTACTGTGGATAACATTTTATTCATAGAGATAACGCATTCCTATAGAACGCACCTTTTTGTGTAAAGTTCTATGAGTTTTGAAGAAACCACATAGTTGTGTAACCACCATCTCAATCAAAATGTAGAACAACTGTTCAGCTTCATCACCCCCAAAATTCACGTCTGCTCCTTTTAGTCGAAAGGCCGCCCAAATCCCAAACTCTGGCAGTCTGATTTGATATCTACTTCTAAAATTTGCCTTTTCTAAAATGTTGTATGTGTGGAATAATGTAGTTTGTTGCCTTTTTGTGACCTGTTTTTTTTTCCCCTCACTGAGCGTAATGTGTTTAAGATTTATCTATTTATTTAGTTGGGTGTATTAATTTTCTTTTATTGCCAGCAGTATTCCATTTTTTGGATGTATGCATATTTTCAAAAATATCCATTTACTAGATTAAGAATACTTGAGTAGTTTCTATTTGGGGGTAAGCTGCCAGGGAAGCCCAAATATGAATACAGCTGCTATAAATATATACATACAGGTTTTTGTCTGAATTTAAGTTTTTGCTCTGCTTGAGAATGAGATTACTAGGCAGTGATGTAACTCAGTAAGAAACTGATGAACTGTTTTCTAAAGTGAATTTGCCATTTTCATTCCCATCATCAGAGGTCAAGTTGCTCTGCATCCTTGTCACTACCTGGTATTGTCAGTTTTTGTTTTCAAGTTTTAGCCATTCTACTTGGTGCACCATGGTATTTCATCATGGCTTACTTTCCTTTTATTTTTAAAAGATTTTTCTCCTTTTTTTTAAATTAAAAATTTTAATTTAGATTCTATATTGGTGCAAACCATATTCCTCAATCATAAAGCATTAAATAGACTCTACATTTGATACTAACTTTGGGATATCATTTCCAAGAGAAGGATAAGCCATCCATGTTGTTTTCATTCCCTCATTCATTCATTCAATGGCTGCTTGTTGAACACCTACTGTTTTTAGAAGATGTTGCTTATTTACTAAGCAATCGGGGGGTGGGCAAAACAAAAATCATGAGAAAGCAGAGAGTTTTGTTCTCATTCTGCCAAGGGAGGACCCACCACAATCAAATAAATTTTCCATATTTATATATGCTCTGTGAAAACTACTGTGACCATTGTGATGATAAAGCCAGAGAAAGAAATGAAAATGTAAGGGGTACAGTTTGGGGAAGTATTTTCTGGCTTCTGTGAGGGTGACATGGAGCAGAGATCTGAAAGAAATGAAGTGCCAGCCACACACCCACCTGAAGGAAGAGCATCTCAGCAGAGATCACCAGCAAAAAACAGAGGCTCAAAGCAGAAATGCATTTGTTGATGCTGAAGAGCAGCAGAGAATCCATCATGGCTGGTGCAGTGTGAATGGTTGGGGAAGGGATGAGAAAGGGCATTTTATCTTCCACTGAAAAGAAATTCATGGCTAAGGGAGCCAGATAGTCTTTAACATCATGAAGTACTCTAAGTTTTAATTTAGAAAATGTTTAATTAAAATTTTTGGATATTTAGTCACTGGCTCAAGTAATGCTTAATTGTTTGCTTAAATTTTTATAATAGCTTACAAACCTACCTCCACCAGATACACTGAATTAGAAGTCAGAAGATTTTGTGTCACTTTACATACTTAATTTTATGTTGATTTAATCTGTGCCTTAGGGAACTTCCTGAGAACTCTGTAATCTTTTATTTTCCACTCTGGGATAATATTTTTCCATTACCTCACAGGGAAACTCTTATGCTTTAGAAAGTACACTGAATTTCTAAGAAAAGACAAAGAAACAGACTGGAAATAAAATGATTGTGTGGAGGAAAGAAGCAGCACAGAACACTCAGTGGTTTAGTCTCAGTTTCTCGGAAGGTTGAATGAAATATTAAGATAACATTTGGTTTTTAATGATGATTCTTCTGGCTGACTGCCTGTCTTTTTGTGTATTTAGCTTCCTTTGACAAAAAGGGGAAACTGTTTTCAAAGTATGAATAATCATGTTGGATGTGAAACATTCTTTCACGACAAGGTTGACACCTAGCACAAAGTAGCAATCTTATAACTGATTGCTGCAAAAGTATTGGGAAAAAATGGAGTTCTGTTAAGACCTTGGAACTAGCAATTCTCCATTGTTAAGAAGCAAAGAACCTCGATAGCACCAGATCAAAGGTATTGTTGGTTTGGAAGTTTGGGAAGGAAATGGTTGGCAGTGGATCTGCAATTCTTTCTTGACTATGGAGTAGAGTGGGAGGGAATAGTCCCAGAGAAGAAAGAAGGTGACACTCTCGTATTTCATTGTAAACATACTAACCTCCAGATAAACTGCACTTTTATAGCAGCAGAGTCCTTGTCTATGGGATGCTGTTAGCAATATGTACCCAGTCTAACTAAGCTTGCCTCTGGTAAACAGGAAATATACTGATTTATACCAGTCTTCCCTGGTGGTTCAGTGGTAAAGAATCTGCCTGCTAGCGTAGGAGACGTAGGTTTGACTCCTGGGTCAGAAAGATCCCCTGGAGAAGGAAATGTCAACCCACTCCAATATTCTTGCCTGGGAAATCCTATGGACAGAGGAGCCTGGTGGGCTACAGGCCATGGGGTTGCAAAAGAGTGAGACATGGCTTAACCACTAAGCAATAACAGCAACACACTGATTTACAAGTACTTCCAACAAATGTCACACGTGCAAGTATCTCTCTGAGTATAAAATGGAAATGTTTCATGAACAAGAGGGCTCTCTCCTTTGAAGTTACAGTTCCCATGGATGTAATCTGGAGATTTTGTACATTATCTTGGCCCAGAGTGTATCCTAATGCGTCAAGAAATGAACTAGGTAGGCAGTTTTAAGTAGCTTTCTGTTTTTCTGCACCACACAATTACTTGTATCCTGGAAGTTACATTGTATTTCAATGCAATCACAAGAATGGTGTAGGAGCACAGAGGACAATTTAGAAGTATCAAGCCACGCTGTTTACTTCTCCACACCACACAGATGTCAGCTGGCTGAAGAATGCTCTGAAAGCTGATCAGAGCTTTTTCCACATGAAAATGATTACCAAGTTTGTCTCAAGCATAAAATGCAAGAGTTACAGAAACAGATATACTCAGTAAAGGCAATTATAGCATAACTTATGAATGGTCTGATTTAAATAGCATCAAATTAGACATAAATGGAAGATAGCTGATTAATTTCTGTTTAGTTTCTATTTAGGTGCCATGTAATGCTGTCATGTTGATATGACCTGTTATGGAAATAGGATTTTTCATGTTAGGAGAAGCAAAATACAGGAAAAAAAGAACACATATAGGAAAATCTATAATGTACATCTCTGTGAGCTGCATGCTAAATAGCTCCAATCATGTCTGACTCTTTGCAACCCCATGGACAGTAGCCCACCAGGCTCCTCTGTCCCTGGGGATTCTCCAGGCAAGAATACAGGAGGATGTTGTCATGCCCTCCTCCAGGGGATCTTCCCAAGCCAGGGATCAAATCCAGGTCTCCCTCACTGCAGGTGGTTTCTTTACCATCTGAGCCACCAGGGAATCCCATAATGTACATCCAGGCCTGCCACTGACTTTGGATGATTTTTGTGCAAAGTGTACATGGTGCAGATTTGCTACTCATCAAAGGGACAGCGCGTTTGGCCATGCAACACTTGAGTATTGGTCTGTGTATTTGGCCTTTGGCATAGAGGGTAAAGCGTCTGCCTGCAATGCAGGAGACCCGGGTTTGATCCCTGGGTCGGGAAGATCCCCTGGAGAAGGAAATGGCAACCCACTCCAGTACTCTTGCCTGGAAAATCCCATGGATGGAGGAGCCTCGTAGACTATATATAGTCCCTGGGGTCACAAAGAGTCAGACACAACTGAGAGATGACAGGTTTAATTATAAGAAAGTGGCAATTCTCATCTTGACTCTTTTCTTTGCTGCTGGGAACAACTGCCTTCTAAGGTGTAAGCAGAGGGACACACACTTTGCTAAGGGACACACCTGCTTCTTGGATGCTCTTCATCCTTGAGAGGAAGAGCCCTGATCTGGGTCTTTCAAGATGGGTCTCCTTCTCTAGACACAGAGAAAAGCCTAGTAAATGCAGGCACACACAGCAGAGACTCAGTCTCAGGGATTCATGAACCAGAAGGCTCTTAAGGAGGATTGTTCAAGTTTATCCGAGTCACAATCTTTCTTCCCACCCTGCCACTAGCAGAACTGAAAAGTGAGCACTTTTATCAGAAAGGCAAGCCCGGCAGGATACAGGGAAAGTGAAGCCTCTTAGGACTGGTGGGGAACAGAGTGTTTACTCCAGGCTACAAAGTCGAAGGGATGCTTAGATGGAGGACTAAGGGGAAAGTGAGAAAAAACAAAAGGCTAGTGATGGGGAGCGTGGATGGTAAGATATTTTAAATGCCTGAAGGGAAAAGAAGAGAGTTCTGAATTCCATCTTAGGTATTTTAAAAATATAGACCCTTTCCATTTTTGAATAGAAATTTTGAATAGCTAATACAAAGGTTTGGGGCAATTAAAATAATTCAAGGAAAAAAAAAAGATCACTTGCCTGGTTTCAACAGCGCAACATCACCTTCCATTCCACAAAATGTTCTAAGCTATTCTGAGTTTTCAGAGCCCTACTTTTTGGTTAAAAAAAAGAAATAAAGGCACTGCAAAATCCTTCTAGGAGTTCTTCGCACATAGCAGGGAGGATGCTCAAGGAATGAATTATAGAGAACAGAAAAACTAGTGTATTGGAGTCTCAAACAGTCTATATAGCAGTTGTTGGCAGGAAGGAGAGGTGGTGTGGAATCCTGAATGGAAGTCCTGACTTTTGGAATAAGACGCTGAATCACATTCAGATTGCAAAATGAGCCATAATTGATAGTTTTAAACAGTTTCCCACCTAAGATTACTGAACTGACATTTGTCAAAGAATGAACTCACCATGTAGTACACCTCTCTAGTTCAAAGTAGACCACGCTGCTTTAAAGGCAAGAGAAGATGTTTATCATTTCAATTTGCTTTTGCTGATGGCAGAGGAAATGAATCCCCACCAGAGTCCTCATTATCTGTGTTCTGGCCTCAGAGCAACCTTGAAGCTTTCTAGATGTTAGTGTGGCTCAGGACAGGTAGATGTTTCCTTGGGCAGTCAGTGAAATGACCCCCAGAGGGAATTTTGTGGCTGGCTCTTCAGATGCAACTGGGCTAAATCTGAACCTGTGAACCCAATACCTTGTCTCCTAGCTCCTCTTCCCAGTGACCTCAATGACTCACCACTCATGGATGTCCTGGCTCAAACAGAGTTCGTGGTTCTGTTTAACTCTCAATGTCATGGAATCCTATGGACCTTGACTTCCTCGTGTGTCTCGTCCCAGAGCTTGCTTTTCCTTCCTCTCGCTTTCTGTAGACAGGGTCTGCCTCTCTTCTCCCTGCTTTCCCATCCATATAAGCTATGCTTCTTCTGGCATCCTAGATTTCACTCTCATTTTTCTCTAAGTAACTGCCTTTAGAACTACTAGACAAACCATCTTCAAATACCACTTTTAGGAAGATATCCATTTCTTTTCTTAAAAATCTCCCTGTTTCTTCAATGCCTCTGATTATTCCTGTAGAATGGCAATAAAATAAGACACCTTGCTGTTTGACAAAACTTGAAGAGGCCATTCTCTGGTTTCAGAAGGTGCACCTGAACATCGCTAACAGGTGGCTTGATCAGAAGAGTGTTTCTAGATCTGTGAGTGGGTTACATCCCAGAGGGAAAGCCTTCAACAGAAAGGTGATTATGGCCCAATTATGCTGGCCTTGTTTTAAATTTTACTTGCTTAGTTATATATATTTTAAAGGCCCTTCCTTCCTTTAAGGAAACAGCTTCTACAAATACAGACTATTATAGCTATTTTCCATCATGTACTTCCTGGAGTTACTACTGGGGCTTTTGGCCAAGAGCAATGCAATTCTGATTAATAAAAACATCTTTAGAGAAAAGGATAGGATTCTGAAAAAGTCTTTCAATTTGTATGCTCGTGCATGAACATATTAATTAAATTGCTTTTCTTAATTACATGTCATCAAAAAGATATGGGCTGAGATGAAATGTATCTTACAGAGCAGGGCAATATCAGAGCAGGTAAAATGTCAAGAGGCCTCCATTCTGTTTTTATTCAGTTGTATCTGTGCCACTGTTGACAGCAAATTTCAGTCAGTTTAAAAGAGGTCAGTCAAGCCAAAGCATGCTTTTGAAGCTTCAAAGAGACGATCAGATGTCATGTTAAGATCAAATCTTGCCTCTGGGAACCTGACTTGTTTTCAGTCTGATGCCTTTGTTAAGTCCAACTCTAGGGTGGATTTAATTAACATGACTTAAAAAGAGAAGGATATTTGAGGTGTTGATTTTTCTCCAAAATTCTTTTCATACAGTTGGTTCTACTATATCCTGAGTAACAAATCTTCAGTCTGTGATGTAAAGCAGACTTTTGATGATGAATCAAAAATGCCCTGCTCTTGTGGACATACATCGACTATAGTGCTTTCAAGGGGCTTCCTTGATGGCTCAGATGGTAAAGAATCTGCCTGCAATGCAGGAGACTCCAGTTTGATGTCTGGAACAGGAAGATCCACTGGAGAAAGTGATGGCTACCCACTCTAGTATTCTTGCCTGGAGAATTCCATGGACAAAGGAGCCTGGTGGGCTACAGTCCATGGGGTCATAAAGAGTCAGACATGACTGAGTGACTAGCACTTTCAATTCACTTTCATAATGTTTTCAAACTAGAGAAGAGTCCAACAGATATCAACACAGTGAAAGCACATTGTGTGGTACATCCAGATTAGTTTGTCAATTCTACTTAAATAAATTTTACCCTGTGGGCTTCTTTGGTGGCTCAATGGTAAAGAATCCACCTACTAATGCAGGAGATGTGAGTTCGATCCCTGGGTAAGGAATATCCCCCAAAGAAATGGCAACACGCACCAGTATTTTTGCTTGGGAAATCCCATGGAAAGTGAAGCCTGGTGGGCTACAGTCCATGGGGTCCAAAAAGAGTCAGATATGACTTAGCAACTAAACAACAACAAAAGATTATTTATTTTTTGGTTAAAAAATTAATTTTTGTTAAGCATGAATTATGTACTAAAGACTTACACAAAGCTTTTGGCATATAAATGTCATGTTGTTGTTGTCAGTCACTAAGTCGTGTCCACCTCTTTGCAAACCCCATGAACTGTATGTAGCCTGTCAGGATCCTCTGTCCATGGGATTTCCCAGGCAAGAATACTGGAGTGAGTTGCCATTTCCTACCTCCAGGGGATCTATTCAACCCAAGAGTCAGGCCCTTGTTTCCTGCACTGGCAGGCGGAATCTTTACCACTGAGCAACCAGTCAGAGTGAAGTGGAAATGGATGTCGCTCCGCCCTGTCCAACTCTTTGCAACACCATGGGCTACACAGTCCATGGAATTCTCCAGGCCAGAATACTGGAGTGGGCAGCCTTTCCCTTCTCCAGGGGATCTTCCCAACCCAGGCATAGAACTCAGGTCTCCTGCATTGCAGGTGGATTCTTTACTAGCTGAGCTACAAGGGAAGTCCAAGCTCTTAGACTCGTGATGTAACTTCTCTGACTCAGATGTCTTAAGGGTTGTTATGAAGGCTTCCCAACCCTTAAGACATCTGAGTCAGATATGTTACATCACTGGTCTAAGATCACACAGTAAAACGAGAAACCTGAAATTTGACTCAGGACTTTGGATTCCAAGTTCAGCTTTGCTACACAGCACTTTACTGTCTCCCCCGCCTTTTTTTTTTTTTTTTGGCTAGTGATTTTTTAGAATATAAATTTATTTATTCTAATTGGAGGCTAATACTTTACAATATTGTATTGGTTTTGCCATACATCAACATGAATCTGCCACGGGTGTGCACGTGTTCCCCATCCTGAACCCCCCTCCCACCTCCCTCCCCATACTGCCTCCCTTTAGATAAAAGATTTTGATTTATTATAAAGAGAATATTAAGGACATTTCATTTAGTGTTTAATAGACAAAAAAGGATAACATTTATAATTTAGCTTATTTAAAGGGAAATCCATATGATTCAGTTTAACAAAGGTGGTTGTGTTTGTCTTGTAAGGAGGAATTATCCAAAAGGGAAGGAAACATCAGGGAATGTCCAGGTGAGAAACAATTTTAAAAGACACCATGGAGGGCTCCAGTGTCCCCTCTTCACCAGCAGCTTTCTTTCTTTCTCTCATTTTTTCTCCCGGGCAGTATTTAGAATTTCATCATTTAAATGCATTATATTGCGTACCAATCCTAAAGGAAATCAACCTTGAATATCCATTGGAAGAACTGATGCTGAAATTGAAGCTGCAATACTTTGGCCACCGGATGGAAAGAGCTGACTCATTGGAAAAGATCCTGATGCTAGGAAAGATTGAGGGCAGGAGAAGAGGGCAACAGAGGATGAGATGATTGGATGCCATCACCAACTCAATAAACATGAGTCTGAGCAAACTTCGGCAGACAGTGAAGGACAGGGAAGCCTGGTGTGCTGCAGTCCATGGGATCACAAAGAGTTGGACATGCTTAGCAACTGAACAACAACAACACTGCATACATTAAAACTCCCCTGGGTCTGGTGGTTGTTCAGTCACTCAGTCATGTCTGACTCTTTCCAACTCAATGGATTGCAGCATGCCGGGCTTCTCTGTCCTTCATCATCTCCTGGAGCTTGCTCAAACTCATGTTCATTGAATTGGTGACATCATCCAACCATCTCATCCTCTGTTGTCCCCTTCTCCTCCTATCTTCAATGTTTCTCTGCCTCAGGGTCTTTTCTAATGAGTAGGCTCTTCAACATCAGGTGGCCAAAGTATAGGACTGATACTGAGCTTCAGCTTCAGTATCAGTCCTTCCAATGAATAGTCAGGGTTGATTTCCTTTAGGATTGATTGGCTTGATCTCCTTACAGTCCAAAGGACTCTCAAGAATCATTTCCAACAACACAGTTCAAAAGCATCAATTCTTCGGTGCTCAGCTTTCTTTATAGTTCAACTCTCACAACTCTCAACTCTCACATGACTACTGGAAAAACCATAGCCTTGACTAGATGGACCTTTGTGGGCAGAGTAATGTCTCTGCTTTTTAATACACTGTTTAGGTTTGTGATAGCTTTTCTTCTAAGGGGCAAGCGTCTTTTAATTTCATGGCTGCAGTCACCATCTGCAGTGATTTTGGAGACCAAAAAAAATAAAGTCTGTCACTGTTTCCATTGTTTCCCCATCTATTTGCCATGAAGTGATGGGAACAGAAGCCATGATCTTCATTTTTTGAATGTTGAGCTTTAGGCCAGCTTTTTCACTCTTCTTTTCACCTTCACCAAGAGGCTCTCTAGTTCCTCTTCACTTTCTGCCATTAGAATGGTATCATGTGTATATCTGAGGTTGTTGAAATTTCTCCCGGAGGTCTTGATTCCAGCTTTTGCTTCATCCAGCCCAATATTTTGCATGATGTACTCTGCATGTAAGTTAAATAAGCAGGATGACAATATACAGCCTTAATGTACTCCTTTCCCTATTTGGAACCAATCTGTTGTTCCATGTTCAGTTGTAACTGTTGCTTCCTGACCTGCATACAGATTTCTCAGGAAGGAGGAAAGATGGTCTAGTATTCCCATCTCTTTAAGAATTTTCCACAGTCTGTTGTGATCCACACAGTCAAAGGCTTTAGCATAGTCAGTGAAACAGAATTAGATGGGTCTTGGTGCTCATTAAATTAGGGTGACATCAAAGTTAGCTTAAATCGCAACTTGGATGGATTGATGCTTTGTGAAGAATAGAATTCTGAAATCGTGTCCAGGCTCTATAGGCTCAGTTGCCAATGTCAGTCGAGGGAGGTGATAATCATACGAGTTCAGCAGTAGCAGTAGTTAAGTAAAAACAGATTTTTATTTGTTACAACAACATTAAGATGTGTAGTTACTAACACCGCAGTGTGAGTTTATCTGATAACTTTCATAGCACTTAGAGGAAGGGGAGAAAGAAGAGAAAGAATAATTCTGAAGCTAGAGCTGGGATAATCATATGACACTGTGCATACCAGGGAATTTTTGAGAGCAAAAGGGGATTCTATCAACAAAATGCCAGGACAGTATATATTAGCTGTGATTGAACGATATGGTAATCTTAGCTCTGGGGAAAGACAGTCCCTCTCAAATAAACACATATATTACGGAGTTAAATAAGAAGTGGTCCTTCAAATAAGACAACTAAATTCTTTTTCCTAATGGTATGGCCTTTTCACAGCTATGGCATTCAGTGACATATTTCCTTAACAACAAGAAACTAAAGCAACTGAACCTGGATAGGATTCCAAAAACCTCAGAGATTCACTATCAAGCATACAGCATATGAAATGCATTTGGTCAATTTGCAATTTTTCAGAGGCTGATTATTCAACCAATGCATTATCTTTTGGACCCTTGTTTTATTTCTTCTACTGGTTAATTTAACAATATGTCAGTTCTGATAAGAAGGTTTGATGGAGAAGAAGATGAAGCTATTATATAAAATGAGTTTGGGGAATTACCAATAGATTTCAATTATCCGTGTTGCTCTTACTGAAGGCTGATTCATTGTGAAGAGTAGAGATTTGGCTGGACAGTCTTGCTGTTTCTAAGACAGAACTGTCCTTACTCTTTTTGTAATTATTGTACAGAACATATATGTGCAATTGTGAACATACAGATCCTTACTTCCCCAATCCTGTGACCTGTGATTAATGCAATGAAAACATAATCATGATCACTTAAATCAACTGTAGTTACATATAAAAATAAAATAAAGGAATTAAGTTTCAATATTCATGCCTTTTATTGTGGGGCCATGGTCTTGACACAAAGAAGAAGAAATATTGGTGAGCTACGTTTTGGAAGGCGAGAAAAACAATCAGAGTCCACATGGTGTATAACCTACGGCATATAAGGCTACTAAATTGGCTTAAAATGCAATGTTTACATAAGCTTAAGAATGAAAGGAATGTACCATGAATATTAGAAAAATATTGCCATACACAAAAGTATTGGCTTCTCCTACATTAATTTGGCTCCACCTTCTTAAATTTAGTTGAATAATCTCTTCACTTATTCAAATCTTATTCACACTTCAAAGTCTGAATTAACATCCACTTCTCTTTTTGAAGGTTGTTGTCTATTACAAATCCAGTGTCTCTCTGTGTTCTCAGCTATAAATACCCATAATGTTCATCTGTCACCTAATTTATACTATCTTGATATGTCACTGCAGTTATATTATTTAACTTATTATTTGTTGCTTGATTTTTCACATCAGAAACCAGTACAATCTCCCAAACCATATTGTAAATTCTTTTAGAGTGGGGGCCATTTGTGATCTATCCTTGTATCTTTCTGTGCATGTGTGCATGCGTGTGTGTGTGTGTGTGTGTGTGTTAGTCACTCAGTCCTGTCCCACTCTTTGTGACCCCAAGGACTGTAGCCCGCCAGCATCCTCTGTCCATGGAATTCTCCAGGAAAGAATACTGGCGTGGGTTGCCATTCCCTTCTCCAGGGGATCTTCTCAACCCAGGGACTGAACACAGGTCTCCTGCATTGCAGGCAGATTCTTTACCATTTGAGCCACCAGGGAAGCCCCTATCTTTCCTTAGGAGCTAACAAAATTTTAAATGTATTTAGGTTGGATTGTATGAAATTACCCATATTTGGTCATTTTTGATAAATGATCAATAAAAAGCGAATTTTATATGGTTCAGCCTAATAACAGTTGTTCTAGAAATAATTGTGGAATGAGTAGAATTATATTCAAAAACTTAAAATCATATATATATATGCATATATAATAGATCATTTAGAATAGATCATTGAATTTGTTTTACTTTTTCTAGAAGCTATTCAGTCCCAAATGGTTTTATTATTAGTTCATTAGCTTCTAGACATGATTTAAAAAAAAAATGAATATGACTATTTTCTAGGGAAATAAGCATAATTGAAATAACAGATCATAAAGTACTAACTATCTTAGCATGGTAATGCTAATATTGAATTTTTCTGGCACTGTTTACCAGTTGATAAAACCATTCGTTAGACTAATATTAGTTATAGGTAATCTTTATTTTTGAATATATATATAGTATCCCAGGCACTGTTCTAAGCATTTCCTATTGATACACTCATTGAAGAATCTGCATCTCAACCCTGTGAAATGGGTAATAATATCTTTTTTCAGATAAGCAAATTGAGGCATGAAGAGGTAATTTGCTCAAAATCACACAACTAGTAATCCTAGAACTGGGTGTCAAATTCAGGCAGTCTGGCTTCAATCCTTCTTTTAAATGCCACTGGAATTCTAATCAATAGAAATAGAGTTATTCAAAAGTTAGAATAAATTAAAAATAATTTAGCCTTATGAAAGATATAGCATCTGGTGGTGACTTTATAATTTAGAGTTACAGAGCTGAACAGACCATATTTAGGGCCTGAAACCTGCAGCTTTAGTTCTTTCATAAGCAACTCAAAACCAGTTTGTGTTACAGGGCCTCAGTTTTCTGCATTAAAATCTGGAATCTATAGCTTTGAATCCTCTACAAGAATTTTATAAGAGGAGAGAAAATAGGATTATGTAACACGTGATAGTAAGATAGGATTATATAACACGTGTGCCTTAATTAATCAGGCACATTTATTTTTATATTTAGTTATGAATATATGCATGCAAATACTTTTTTAAGATTATGTTTAATGCTACTTTTTTTTATAATCAATGTATGTTCTTTATTGAAGGTATTTGTTTTCTTTGGTACTTGAAAACTATACAAAATCACATGAACAGTGAATACTGCTGATTCACTCAGAACAGTAATCAATAGACTGAAATATATATGCATATATAACGTACATTATGTTATCATAATTAAATATACATATAAAACATGATCAGTAAAATAATTTGTCTTAATGTATAACCATAAGCATTCTTTATAATTGAAATTTTTTTAGCAATAAATGAAATAATCCAGTGTGATTTTTCTTTGTTTTCAAGAAAAGAAATATACTTTCCTCTGGAATTCAACATCAAATAATGACAAATGCATTAAATAGGTAAGTGAGCATTTGGCTTTAAATTTCTGGGCCTGAAATTGGGTTAGGTTGGCTTGAAAAATGGGACCGTTAAATTAGATGATTTTATGTTGTTCAAATGGCAACTTTCTACAAGTGTCTGAAAGCAAGATTTGTTTATCAGTTCTAAAATCTTTACTCTAGGAAATGCAATTCTGTTCCTATTAAAATAACCAAGCGTACCCTCCCCTTTAAGAAAACAGCTAAAGGAAAACAGCCATGAATGTATTTTTCTTAGATATAGACTTAGGAGCTTACTATAATAAGTTTGAGTCCATTCAAAATCCATGAAAATTTTTCTGTAAGGAGATCCAAGAAGCCCTTACCCATGGTTAAGTTTAGGAAGAGCTACTAGAAAAGTTTGGAGGTGTTGTGTATGACTGGAGGCTTAGAATTTTTAAATCAGACCTTTCTGAAATGCTTGAGTTTTCTGATCATTTCCATGAATTACATGTTTAATATCATCAGGGGGTTATCCCCATGAGCATACTGTGCATGATTTTGCTGTGTGGTTTTACTGCTCTTTCTGCTTTTGAAGAAGTGCTTGAAAACTCAAACCAGTGTTCAATCAGCTCAATCAGTTCAGAGAGAGCGGTGTTAGAGGCAGCGTTACCTTCTTACACGCAGTGATGGAGCCGCCCAGGCTACTTCCCGAGCTGGCGCTGGCGCTGCCCTGCTGCGTTTCCGGAACCTGGTACATCAGGGGTGACTCCAAGCTGCTGTTTGTTCCCCAAAACACAAAAGAGAACACATTCAGTGAGTCATCTGCATATTCAGAAAGAAAGAAGCACAATGCGCTTTATGCAAAATCATCTTTTCAGATTGAGCTGGACACTGCAAACCTTCTGCTGACATTGATATTTGTTTCCTTGCTGGTTTCATTTTTGTATTTGGCGGAACCGCGATGACCTAGTCCATTCTGAATATAAAATTGTGACCCATCGCCCTCCACGGACTGTGGATGGACACCTCTGCATGAGTTCTAGCAGAGCTGACACATTTTCTTAAGCAGGCAGTTTTAAAACCCAAGTAATATTCTTTCCATT
This sequence comes from Bos indicus, assembly GCF_029378745.1. Lineage (NCBI taxonomy): Eukaryota > Metazoa > Chordata > Mammalia > Artiodactyla > Bovidae > Bos > Bos indicus. The sequence goes on from NC_091761.1 coordinate 116,182,355, forward strand.
GTCACATTATTTCTACTCAGCCAAAATGAATACATAAAAAATACTCATATTATTTTTTCAAATGAGAGGAAAACAATTTTAATTGGGAAGCAGTGTGGTACCATGAAAAGAACATGAGCTTTAGAAAACACAGGTCATCTCTTTATCATCCCTGTGACTGGAGACAGTATCTTAACTTTCTTGTCTCCAAAATTCTAGACTTAAATCCTCCTCCCCTGTTCCTGTCAAGTCTTGGTGGGCTTGACTATATACAGGGGTGTATACATATTTTAAAAGATCTGAAATTGCTTACAGCCTCAAGACATGATAAGAATCAAAATTATTTTTAGAAAATAGTTTTAGAATATTGAAGGGAACAGCTACCCACTCCAGTATTCTGACCTGGAGAATTCCATGGACTGTATAGGCCATGGGATTGCAAAGGGTCAGGCACGACTGAGTGACTTACTGAGCTGAGCTGAGAAATATTAAGATTCAGAGGGCTTCTTGTATATTTAAATTAGGCTGAATAATTTTCTTCTGAAAATATGCAAAGCTAGATTTTAAGAAAGTATACTGATATCTCAAGTCTACATATTTTATTTTTGTGGTTGTTGACTACATAGAACATGTACAATTCATTAAAACACATTTTTTGAAATATTGTCTAATGACTCTTTATGTAAGTATCAACCCAACATATAGAATTTTTTCCTTCAGATTAAGAAGCACCAAACAGAAGATCTGTTAAATAAACATTGTGTTTCTAAATAACCTATAAGCCTCATGCCTGAGGTTCTGAATTAGTCAATTTTCACTGCATTGCAATTAGCCATAAGTCAAATATTGCATGCATGTAGTCCATTTGTATTCCTGTTATTAACTACTATGAATAACATTCTTTTTTCACATGACCACAGATGGTGCTCTGTAACAGATCAAAAATTTGGGTAAAAATTTTATAGAATAATTCAAGTAAAGTCTGTTTTGTTTTAAACATTATGTAGTGTTTTCTGAGTAACTGCCACCTTGAGGAATAGAATGAAAAGACAGCATCCATATTATTTTTGATGAACTAGGGAAAGATTGGGAAAGGAAGGATGAAAGGAAGAAAGGACGGAAGGGATAGAGGAAGGAAAGAAAAGGGAAGAAGGAGGGGGAGGGATCAGGAAACAGAGGAAGAAGGTAACTGACTCTAGATCCTGGTTCTAACGCCTGAGCCAAGACACTGCCTAGCTTTTCAGGGTCTGTCTCTTTTTCGTTTATAAATGAAATGCTTGGAGTCAAGTGTGTGGTCCCTGCTAGCTCTGGACCTCACTTTCAAAGTATTACCGAGAGTCTGAGTTTTCAGCCCTGTTTTTACAGGCTTCTTGCAATGTAGGGCCTGTACCCTACTCACTGTCAGTAAGTGATTCTCCCTCAAACTCAGCTCCAGGCCTTCTGAATGCTTTCTCGGCCACAGGAGAGTTTGACTTTTATACCAAATAGGTTATCATTGTGAGATTCTAAATCATTTACATATGGAAGATAGGATCACTGACCAAGGTAACTACGGTCTGTAACAACTTGGCCCATGACTCAAAAGAAATTGAGTTATTATTCTTAGTGGGAGCCAGTCAAAGCTCTGTGTGCAGTTCAGAGAGACAGGCCGAAGAGTTTACATAGCTGCCTGCCCTGCTTCTGCTATGTCCATTAGGCATCTCTAGTGACCTGAAGGATCACTTCCATCTAGGCCACCAAAGGATTTAAGTCCAGTGTTGGGACATTCCCCATGTCTCATTGCAGGGTTAGCAGTCCTGAGAGTAGGAAGGAGGAAGGCTGAGAAATGAGGTGGACACAAACCTGATACAAAACACAATAGAAACAGAGCTTCAGCAATTGGTATCTCTCTAAAGGTGGATCATATCTAACTTAGGGAATGTTGGGTAGGTCCAAAATCAGGGAACCTAGGTTAGAGTAAAAGATCAGCCATGGAAGCTCCTTGTTTTCCCATAAAGCACATTGTACATGGCTGCAAGTAGCCACATTGCTCAGCCGTGTCTGACTCCTTGGGACCCCAGGAACTGTAGCCTGCCAGGCTCCTCTGTCCATGGAATTCTCCAGGCAAGAATACTGGAGTGGATAGCCATTCTCTTCTCCAGGGGATCTTCCTGACCCAGGGATCGAACCCGGGTCACCCCCACTGCAGGCAGATTCCTTACTGTCAGAGACATCAGGGAGAGTAGCCACAGTACCATAGTGATTATTATACACACAAAAGTTTAACTGCTGAGTTAGTCTAGGAGAAAGAAGAGATACCAAGTCACCAGATCACCAGATGGTCAATACCGAAATCAGATTGATTACATTCTTTGCAGCCATAGATGGAGAAGCTCTATACAGTCAGCAAAAACAAGACTGGGAGCTGACTGTGGCTCAGATCATGAACTCCTTATTGCAAAATTCAGACTTAAATTGAAGAAAGTAGTGAAAACCACTAGACCCCATTCACATATGACCTAAATTAAATTCCTTACAATTATGCGGTTCAGGTCAATTCTGCTCAGTGGTGTCCAACACTTTGTGACCCCATGGACTGCAGCACATCAGGCCTCCCTGTCCATCACCAACTCCCAGAGCTTGCTCAAACTCATGTCCATCGAGTTGGTGATGCCATCCAACCATCTCATCCTCTGTCGTCCCCTTCTCCTCCCGCCTTCAATCTTGCCCAACATCAGTGTCTTTTCCAATGAGTCAGTTCTTCGAATCAGGTGGCCAAAGTATTGGAGTTCCAGCTTCAACATCGGTCCTTCCAATGAATATTGACTGATTTCCTTTAGGATTGACTGGTTGGATCTCCTTGCAGTCCAAGGGACTCTCAAGAGTCTTCTCCAATACCACAGTTCACAAGCATCAATTCTTTGGCACTCAGCTTTCTTTATAGTCCAACTCTCATATCCTCTCACTACTGGAAAAACCAGAGCTTTGACTAGACAGACCTTTGTTGGCAAAGTAATGTCTCTGCTTTTTAATATGCTCTCTAGGTTGGTCATAGCTTTTCTTCCAAGGAGGAAGCATCTTTTAATTTCATGGCTGCAGTCACCAGCTGCAGTGATTTTGGAGCCCCCCAGAATAAAGTCTCTCAGTTTCCACTGTTTTCCACAATTAAACAGTGGAAGTGACAAATAGATTCAAATGATTAGATCTGATAGACAGAGTGCCTGAATAACTTTGGACAGAGGTTCGTGACACTGTACAGGAGGCAGTGATAAAGACCATCCCCAAGAAAAAGAAATCTAAAAAGGCAAAATGGTTGTCTGAGGAGGCCTTACAAATAACGAGAAAAGAAGAAAAACCAAAGGCAAAGGAGAAAAGTAAAGATAGATCCATTTGAATGCAGAGTTCCAAAGAATAGCAAGGAGAGATAAGAAAGCCTTCCTCAGTAATCAATGCAAAGAAAGAAGGAAACAATAGAATGGGAAAGACTAGAGATCTCTTCAAGAAAATTAGAGATACCAAGAGAACATTTCATACAAAAATGGGCACAATAAAGGACAGAAATGGTATGGACCTCTAAGTGGACCAACAGTTAGAACTGGACATTTCTGCTCCTTGGAAGAAAAGCTATGACCACCCTAGACAGCATGTTAAAAAGCAGCGACATTACTCTGCCAACAAAGGTCCGTCTAGTCAAAGCTATGTTTTCTCCAGTAGTCACGTACGGATGTGGGAGCTGGACTACAAAGAAAGCCGAGTGCCAAATTGATGCTTTTGAACTGTGGTGTTGGGGAAGACTCTTGAGAGTCTGTTTGACTGCAAGGAGATCCAACCAGTCAATCCTAAAGGAAATAAGTCCTGAATATTCATTGGAAGGACTGATGTTGAAGTTGGAACTCCAGTACTTTGGCCACCTAATGTGAAGAGCTGACTCACTGGAAGAGACCCTGATATTGGGAAAGATTGAAGGCAGGAGGAGAAGGGGACAACAGAGGATGAGATGGTTGGATGGCATCACCGACTCAATGAACATAAGTTGAGCAAGCTCTGGGAGTTGGTGATGGACAGGGAGGCCTGGCGTGCTGCAGTCCATCGGGTCACAAAGAGTCGGACACGACTGAGCAACTTAACTGAACTGACTGACCCACATATATCCTGGTATGAAAATCTTTCTGCCTTTAAGATGATTGTGAGATTGAGATCCTAGTCAGAAGTGAAGGTGAAGAAGGGGATTTGAAAGTGTTGCTTGCCTGCAGGTCTTGCTCCATTTGTTTAAGGACAATGGCATCCCACTCCAGTACTCTTGCCTGGAAAATCCCATGGATGGAGGAGCCTGGTAGGCTGCAGTCCATGGGGTTGCTAAGAGTCGGACATGACTGAGCGACTTCACTTTCACTTTTCACTTTCATGCATTGGAGAAGGAAATGGCAACCCACTCCAGTGTTCTTGCCTGGAGAATCCCAGGGGCAGGAGAGCCTGGTGGGCTGACGTTTATGGGGTCACACAGAGTCAGACACGACTGAAGTGACTTAGCAGCAGCAGCAACCATGTATAGCATTAACAAAATTAAAAATGTGTCCTCCACGCATCTTCTGGTCTCCCGAAACACATTATGAATCAATATAATGATGCCTATATCTAAAATATATCTAGAGAGGCACATCTTTTAAACCACGTGACATGAATGTAAGTTTCCAGTAGGTGACTACAACTCAGCTCAATCTATTCGCATGCCTTTGGGAAGGAGATGGAATTTTCAGAGTATTTGCAAAAATGTTTTCTCTCTAGAAGCAGAACATTTGCTGCTACAGGATGAGACAGCAATGGCAAGAACATGAAACTCATGCATTTATCAAAAATGAGCACAAACTGGCATTAAAAGAACTGCTGTCAAGATATAGCACAGCCTTATAACTTGCTTTTAATGGGGAAGGATGTAAATACTTCCCTGGGACATTTTTGTTTGATTTTGACAAGTGTTGACAGTATTTATTAAGCACATCCTTTCTGTCTGGTTTCATGCTGAAACTGCTAAATGCATTTCAGTGAGGAGGAAGATCAAGGTAGGAAGGAAAGCACCAACGCAGAATTTAAAGTAGTGGCTTTAAAAGTATTATAGGAGGAGAAGCAGACACCTTTGTAGAACAATGTCATATATCAATGAGATCCTGAGTTGCCACCACACTGCAATCAATGGCTCATGCAATGTTAATAAGTAGGTCAACCATTAGTGGTGAAAATAGCTTAAGGAGTATTCAGTGATTTCATCAGAGAATGAAGGGACCCACTACTGGAAACAGTAGTTTATGTTGCTACTCGAAGTTCAGTCTATGTACCCGCAGCACTCTTGGAAGCTTGTTGCTACCCAGGATCTCATGACCTGCCCTAGAGCTACTGAATCAGATCTGCATTTTGACACTAAACTCATGGGATTCACATTCTCATTAAAGCTTGAGAAGCATTTATCCAAGGTCTTAAGTTAAATTTGTATTGTTTTTGCCCTTGCGTCTTTGCACATGATATCACTTCTTTTAGAAATGTACAGATGAACCTATCTTCAGGGCAGGAATAGGAATGTATTTGCAGACGTAGGGAACAGACACATGGAGACAGGGTAGCAGGTGTGAGATGAACTGGGAGATTGGGATTCACATATATCCCTTGCCATGTGTAAAACTGATAGCCAGTGGGAAGCTGCTGTACAGCGCGTGGAGCTCAGCTTGGTGCTCTGTGATGACCTAGATGGATGGGATGGAGGTGGGGTGGGAGGGAGGTCCAAAAGGGAGGGGACTGTTGTTCAGTCATCCAGTCATGTCCAACTCTCTGCAACCCCAAGGACTGCAGCACGCCAGGCCTCCCTGTCCCTCACCATCTCCCAGAGTTTGCCCAAGTTCATGTTCATTGCATTGGTGACACTGTCCAGTCATCTCATCCTCTGATGCCCTTTTCTCCTTCTCCCCTCAATCTTTCCCAGCATCAGGGACTTTTCCAATAAGTCATCTGTTTGTAGCAGGTGACCAAAATACTGGAGATTTCACATCAGTTCTTCCAGTGAATATTCAGGGTTGATCTCCCTTAAGATTGACCAGTTTGATCTCCTTGTCGTCCAAGGGGCTTTCAGGGTCTTCTCCAGCACCACAATTCGAAGGCATCAGTTACTTGGAGTTCTGGCTTTTTCACGGTCCAGCTCTCACAACTGTACCTGACCACTGGGAAGACCATACTCTTGATTGTATGGACCTTTGTTGGCAGAGTAATGTCTCTGCTTTTCAATACACTATCTAGGTTTGTCATCGCTTTCCTGCCAGGAAGCAACCGTCTTCTAATTTCATGGCTGCGGTCACCGTCCAGAGTGACTTTGGAGCCCAAGAAGAGGAAATCTGCATGTAGTATTGGGTGCAGATGCTATGATCTTATGTTTTTTTTTTAATATTTAGTCTTAAGCCTGCTTTTTCACTGGGATATGTGTGTACATATAACTGATTCATTTCACTGTATAGCAGAAACTAACACAACATTGTAAAGCAACTATACCCCAATTAAAAAGAAACACCCTTCCTGTACCCACCCCCCACCCCAGCCCACACCCCTGCTTCCTTCAGAATAATCTCTACTCTATCCTTTGAGTCTCCATTTATAAATCACCTCTTGCACCTCTTTCTTCCCCTCTCTCTGCTAAGGAGACCACCGCTCCTCTCCAACCTCCAATGCCCAACGCACACACATGCATACACACCGCACACTCACATCCACACCCTCACATTTCCTCCACCCTCATCTTCCCAATCTCAACTCAACCCAAGAAATGAGATAGATACTCTTGTGAGTTTCAATAGCACTTGTCCTATGACAGCACTTGTCAAAATGATACATAATTGCATAATGTTTGTCTGTCTCCCTGTTTAGGCTATAAATAGTGCTTTCACTGTTAGGGACCACCTAGGATAGCACTAGGCAGTGATGGATGCTCAATTAGTGTTTATCAATGTTGTTTTTCCTTATCTTTCTGAGCATCCTGGTTGACCTCAAAAGATTATGCACTGAAGAGTGTTTGAGTTCAATGCTAAATTTCCTGCCGTGGTGACAGATGGTGAGATAAGCTACATCTGAAAAGATAATTTAAAGAATTTCCCAGGATAATTCTAACAAAAAGGGATCCTGCTGCTGCTGTTGTTGTCGAAGTCAAGTAAACACAGTGAAAGTTAGACAATTTGAAGATTCTAAGAGCTAAGGTTTATTCTTAGCTTCTCCCCCACATGAAGAATGCTCTTAGTAAAATATGGTAATTGGTTTGATTGTCTCAATCCTATTAAGGATATCTATTTTTGGGCCTTATACTAAATCCTTTAATCTCAACACCAGAAGAAAAATAAAAGCTCCTATCTATCAGAAGGGATTTTGAGTAAGAAATCAAGTGCCCTTTGTTAAAACCAGTTTAACAACATGCCACAACCTAGAATTTAGAGGATTTTAAAATACACATTTGTGTGGTTCAAAATGAAAGTTTGCTAAAGTGAATGTCCTTATTTTACCCTTATCTAAAGGGATTCATTTGTTAGATGAAGAAAAGGGGTTTAGGTCAGTCTTTCTAAAACTGATATGTTTTTGGAAAACTGAAAACCCAAAGCAACCTTGAGAAAGAACAAAGCTGGAGGCATCATACTCTCTGATTTCAAACTATATTACAAACACCTATAAAACAGTGTGATCTTAGCATGAAAAACAGACACAGAGATTACTGGAACAGAATACAGCACCACAAGTAAATGCACTTATATAGGGTCAATTAATCCATGACAAAGGAGCCAAGACTATACAATGTAGAAAAGGCAGTTTCTTCAGTAAATGGTATTGAAAAATGGAACAGCCACATGAAAAAGTATGAAACTGGATGCCCTACCTTATGCTGTGCTGTGCTTAGTCTCTCAGTCATGCCTAACTCTTTGAGATCCCATGGACTGCAGTTCACAGGCTCCTCTGTCCATGGGAATTCTCCAGGCAAGAATACTGGAGTGGGTTGCCGTGCCCTCCTCCAAGGGATCTTCCCAACCCAGGGATCAAACCCAGGTCTTCCGCATTGCAGGCATGTTCTTTATCAGCTGGGCCACCAGGGAAGCCCATGAATATCGGAGTGGGTTGCCTATCCCTTCACCAGGGATCTTCCAGACCCAGGAATTGAACCGGGTCTCCTGTGTTGCAGGTGGGTTCTTTACCAGCTGAGCTATGAGGGAAGCCCCCCACTACCTTATATCATATACAAAAATTAACTTGAAATAGATTAAAGACTTGAAAATAAGACCTGAAATCATAACACTCCCAGAAGAAAATAAAGGCAGTAAGCTCATAGAGGATTTTTAAAAATCTGACACCAAAAATGAAACCAAAAAAGCAAAAATAAATTAAAAACATTCTGCACAGCAAAGGAAACCATCAACAGAATAAAAATGCAACCTACAGGAAGGGAGAAAATATGTGCAAATCATATATCCAATAAGGGGCTAATATCCAAAATATGCAAAGAACTCATAATATTCAATAGCAAGAAAATGAACAGCCCAGTTAAAAAGGAGGCAGATCAGAATACAGATGACCAATGAACAGATGCACTACATCATTAATCACCAAGGACATGCAAATCAAAATAACAAAGAGATATCACTTCATACCTGTTAGAATGACTAACAGACAAAATAGCAAATATTGGAGAGGATATGGAGAAAAGGGAACACCAGTACACTGTTGGTGAGATGTAAATTGATGCAGTCACTTATGGAGAACAGTATGCAGTTTCCACAAAAAATTATAAATAAAAGTACCACATGATCCTGCAATTCCACCTTTGGGCATTTCCCCAAACAGAACAAAAACACTCATTTGAAAAGATATATGCACCTCATGTTCATTGCAGCATTATTTACAATAGCCAACACATACTAAGTACATGAATCAATGGATGGATGAATACAAACACATAGCATGCATGCATACATGCACACAGAAACTGGAATATTATTCAGCCATAAAAACAAATGAAATCTTGGCATTTGCAATGACATGGATGAAACTTGAGGGCATTATGCTAAATGAAATAAGTCAAAGAAAGACAAATACTATTTGTACAATCTCTCTTATATGTGGAATTGAAAACATACATGTATATATGTGTATTTATCTATATCTATATCATCTGCATCTATAAAACAAAAGGGAGAGGTAGGTGGAAGAAATGGGTGAATGTTTTTTGATTTGTTCTTTACATTTTAAATAAATTACATTAAAACTGATTTGCTTTAAAAATCACATGATGTGTAAATTTCTTCATCTTCTGACCAGTTCAGTCACTCAGTCGTGTCCGACTCTTTGTGACCCCATGAATCGCATGAATCCTGGCCTCCCTGTCCATCACCAACTCCTGGAGTTCACTCAAACTCACATCCATCGAATTGGTGATGCCATCCAGCCATCTTATCCTCTGTCGTCCCCTTCTCCTCCTGCCCCCAATCCCTCCCAGCCTCAGAGGGACTCATTTTTCAATGAGTCAACTCTTCGCATGAGGTGGCCAAAGTATTGGAGTTTCAGCTTTAGCATCATTCCTTCCAAAGAATGCCTAGGACTGATCTCCTTTAGAATCGACTGGCTGGATCTCCTTGCAGTCCAAGGGACTCTCAAGAGTCTTCTCCAACACCACAGCTCAGAAACACCAATTCTTCGGCACTCAGCTTTCTTCACAGTCCAATTCTCACATCCATACATGACTACTGGGAAAACCATAGCCTTGACTAGATGGACCTTTGTTGGCAAAGTAATGTCTCTGCTTTTCAATATGCCATCTAGGTTGGTCATAACTTTCCTTGCAAGCAGTAAGTATCTTTTAATTTCATGGCTGCTATCACCATCTGCAGTGATTTTGGAGCCTAAAAATTATTCCACTGTTTTAATCTTCTGACCAATCTATTGATAAATACTCCCTCCCTGGCCAATCTTTAGTCAAGTTCATTACACTGTTCATGAATCAGAAATCTCAGCCTTGTGATGCTGCCAATGCAGGAGAATAGGAAATGTGGGTTTGATCTCTGAGTCAGGAAGACTCCCTGGAGGAGGAAATGGCAACCCATTCCAGCATTCTTGCCTGGAAAATTCCATGGACAGAGGAGCCTGGTGGACTACAGTCCATGGGGTCGCAGAGTTGGACACGACTGAGCACAAGCACAAATTGTGATTGTTAGTTGCTCAGTCTTGTCCGACTCTTCTTAATCCCATGGACTGTAGCCTGCCAGGCTCCTATGTCATTGGAATTGAATTCTCCAGACAAGAATACTAGGGTGGGTCACCATTCCCATCTCCAGGGGAACTTCCTGACCCCGGGACTGAATCCAGGTCTCCTTCATTGCAGGCAGATTCTTTACCATCTGAGCTGAAAGAGTAGGACATGACTGAGCACAAGCACAAATTAGCTGTACTCTAATTCAATATTGTTTTGCCAAAGCAAAAACAATACCCAGTTGTGGATGCGACTTGTGATAGAAGCAAGGTCCGATGCTGTAAAGAGCAATATTGCATAGGAACCTGGAATGTCAGGTCAATGAATCAAGGCAAATTGGAAGTAGTCAAACAGGAGATGGCAAGAGTAAACGTCAACATTCTAGGAATCAGAGAACTAAAATGGACTGGAATGGGTGAATTTAACTCAGATGACCATTATATCTACTACTGTGGGCAGGAATCCCTTAGAAGAAATGGAGTAGCCATCATGGTCAACAAAAGAGTCCGAAATGCAGTACTTGGATGCAATCTCAAAAATGACAGAATGATCTCTGTTCGTTTCCAAGGCAAACCATTCAATATCACAGTAATCCAAGCCTATGCCCCAACCAGTAACACTGAAGAAGCTGACAATGAACGGTTCTATGAAGACCTACAAGACCTTTTAGAACTAACACCCAAAAAAGATGTCCTTTTCATTATAGGGGACTGGAATGCAAAAGTAGGAAGTCAAGAAACACCTGGACTAACAGGCAAATTTGACCTTGGAGTATGGAATGAAGCAGGACAAAGGCTAATAGAGTTTTGCCAAGACAATGCACTGGTCATAGCAAACACCATCTTCCAACAACGCAAGAGAAGACTCTAAACATGGACATCACCAGATAGTCAACACAGAAATCAGATTGATTATATTCTTTGTAGCCAGAGATGGAGAAGCTCTATACAGTCAGCAAAAAACAAGACCAGGAGCTGACTGTGGCTCATATCATGAACTCCTTATTGCCAAATTCAGACTTAAATTGAAGAAAGTGGGGAAAACCACTAGACCATCCAGGTATGACCTAAATCAAATCCTTGATGATTATACAGTGGAAGTGAGAAATAGATTTAAGGGCCTAGATCTGATAGATAGAGTGCCTGATGAACTATGGACAGAGGTTCGTGACATTGTACAGGAGACAGGGATCAAGACCATCCCATGGAAAAGAAATGAAAAAAAGCAAAATGGCTGTCTGAGGAGGCCTTACAAATAGCTGTGAAAAGAAGAGAAGCAAAAAGCAAACGAGAAAAGGAAATATAAAAATATCTGAATGTAGAGTTCCAAAGAATAGCAAGAAGAGATAAGAAAGCCTTCCTCAGCGATCAATGCAAAGAAATAGAGGAAAACAACAGAATGGGAAAGACTAGGGTTCTCTTCAAGAAAATTAGAGATACCAAGGGAACATTTCATGCAAAGATGGGCTTGATAAAGGACAGAAATGGTATGGACCTAACAGAAGCAGAAGATATTAAGAAGAGGTGGCAAGAATACACAGAAGAACTGTACAAAAAAGATCTTCATGACCCAGATAATCAAGATGGTGTGATCACTCACCTAGAGCCAGACATCCTGGAATGTGAAGTCAAGTGGGCCTTAGAAAGCATCACTATGAACAAAGCTAGTGGAGGTGATGGAATTCCAGTTGAGCTATTCCAAATCCTGAAAGATGATGCTATGAAAGTGCTGCACTCAATATGCCAGCAAATTTGGAAAACTCAGCAGTGGCCACAGGACTGGAAAAGGTCAGTTTTCATTCCAATCCCAAAGAAAGGCAATGCCAAAGAATGCTCAAAGTACTGCACAATTGCACTCATCTCACACGCTAGTAAAGTAATGCTCAAAATTCTCCTCACCAGGCTTCAGCAATATGTGAACTGCTAACTTCCAGATGTTCAAGCTGGTTTTAGAAAAGGCAGAAGAACCCAGAGATCAAATTACCAACATCTGCTGGATCATCGAAAAAGCAAGAGTGTCCAGAAAAACATCTATTTCTGCTTTATTGACTATGCCAAAGCTTTGACTGTGTGGATCACAATCAACTGTGGAAAATTCTGAAAGAGATGGGAATACCAGACCACCTGACCTGCCTCTTGAGAAATCTGTATGCAGATCAGGAAGCAACAGTTAGAACAGGACATGGAACAACAGACTGGTTCCAAATAGGAAAAGGAGTACGTCAAGGCTGTATATTGTCACCCTGCTTATTTAACTTCTATGCAGAGTACATCATGAGAAACACTGGGCTGGAAGAAGCACAAGCTGGAATCAAGATTTGTGGGAGAAATATCAATAACCTCAGATATGCAGATGACACCCCCCTTATGGCAGAAAGTGAAGAGGAACTAAAAAGCCTCTTGATGAAAGTGAAAGTGGAGAGTGAAAAAGATGGCTTAAAGCTCAACATTCAGAAAACGAAGATCATGGCATCTGGTCCCATCGTTTCATGGGAAATAGATCAGGAAACAGTGGAAACAGTGTCAGACTTTATTTTTTGGGGATCCAAAATCACTGCAGATGGTGACTGCAGCCATGAAATTAAAAGACGCTTACTCCTTGAAAGGAAAGTTATGACCAACCTAGATAGCATATTGAAAAGCAGAGACATTACTTTGCCAACAAAGGTCTGTCTAGTCAAGGCTATGGTTTTTCCAGTGGTCATGTATGGATGTGAGAGTTGGACTGGGAAGAAAGCCGAGCACTGAAGAATTTATGCTTTTGAGCTGTGGTGTTGGAGAAGACTCTTGAGAATCCTTTGAACTGCAAGGAGATCCAACCAGTCCATCCTAAAGGAGATCAGTCCTGGGTGTTCATTGGAGGGACTGATGCTGAAGCTGAAACTCCAATACTTTGGCCACCTCATGTGAAGAATTGACTCATTGGAAAAGACTCTGATTCTAGGAGGGATTAGGGGCAGGAGGAGAAGGGGACGACAGAGGATGAGATGGTTGGATGGCATCACCTACTCGATGGACGTGAGTTTGAGTGAACTCCGGAAGTTGGTGATGGACAGGGAGGCCTGGCGTGCTGTGATTCACTGGGTCACAAAGAGTCAGACATGACTGTGCAACTGAACTGAACTGAAATCAATATTGATCATTTAAAAATAGAATTATTACCTCATGTGGGATATAATTTGTAAACACCAATGGTTGGTAGTTTTTTTTATTTTTATTTTCAGTGTTAAATTATATCAAACACTGTTCAATGAAGACTTTTTCATTCAGGCAACCCTTAAATCCATCAGACATATCCAGTGAAAGCCTAATAGCCCATCATAAGTAGATATTATGCACAATAACTAGATTATAATAGAAAAAGTAAATAATAACTGCTTAATATAATACAAGAACTGTAGTGTAGAAAAGAGTGTATTGATGATCATATACATAATACAAAAGCATTTATTGAATGATAGTCTGTGTGTCAGATGCTGTGCTTTGAAAATTCATATACTATCTCTGAGTAGATATATGGCAGCAAGTAATGGCCTGAGGAATTTCATCACTACCGTAGGGGTTTATTTTTGTACCTTAAAACTCAGTTTCACAATCTCAGCCTGCACCAACACCCCAAGAATTAACCTTGAAAATATAAGTCCTTATTCAGAAAAGAGGATCAAGCCAAAGAACGATATAGTTTAGCTTTTCCCCGCTTTTTGTTAACAAGAGCTATGGGAAACTTTTGAAAACATATGTCCTACAAATGGTATTCGGAAAATATTATTTTAATGTCAGACAAAAGGTACCTATCACTGCTAAGTTAGAGTTGCATGAATCTGCACTATGAAGGCCATTAGATGATGACTATTGACATACTTATTCCAAAGTTCTTTATGTCTTCAGGTGATATTTGTTTGGATGGTCAAAACACATCATGTCACTGCATTCTGCTACATCTAGATTTTAGTTCAGATACATTAGTAATATATGGTATAGAATCCACCTGCATTCCCAACTAATTTCTGCTCTTCCATCAAACCACCTGGGCAAGTGCTTCATTCTGTAATCTTGTCTACATTGCTCCTAAACTTATTGCCACCATTTAATGCATAGCAGATGCTTCGTGTCTATGGACTATTTTACACTGTCTTTTAATTATACCCCTTTTATAGATCAGGAGTTAGAGGTTAACGTAATCCAAGTTTATATCCCTGGTAAATAACTGCTCTGTGATTTGCTCTGCTTCTCTTTTCTCTACATCATGCTTTTTTCCATTGTAACTTCTAATTTCCCCTCTAGTCCTTGGCTTCCATGACCGTGTCCTCTAAATGAGCCCCAGTGTAGCCAAATCCTAGTGCTCTGGTATTTGAGAAAGTCTAGGTTCAAGTTTCTACTTTAGTACTTATTAGCTGGGTGAAATTGGACATGTGACTTAAACCTCTCTAAGCATTCATTTCCTCATCTGTAACATACAGATTATAATAGAAGCTGAGTCATGGAACTGTTCTGGTGGTTAAATGGGGTTATTGTCTTGTAAAGCAGTAGCATAATGCTGGCACAGGGAAAGCACTAGATATTAAATTGAGGAATGATACCATGTTAAGCTCCATAAATTGACTTATTCTCAAGATTCTCCTTATCAGATTTTAAGCATATTTTGATAATAAACAGAGTATGTGCAGACCTTTTGAATAAATGCATAAACATTTAATACTTGTGATTTTCTTGTTTTCTTATAATTTTTATTGGAGTATAGTTGCTTTACAATATTGTGTTAGTTTCTGTTGTAAAGTGAGTGAGCTATACATATACATATATCCCCTCTTTTTAGGATTTCCTTCCCATTTAGGTCACCAGAGAACACTGAGTAGAGTTCCGTGTGCTATGCACTAGGTTCTCACTAGTTGTCTATTTTATACACAGCAGTGTGTATATGTCAATCCCAATCTTCCAATTCATCCCAACCTCCCCTTTTCCTCCCTGGTGTCCATACATTTATTTCTTACATCTGTGTCTCTATTTCTGCCTTGAAAATAGGTTCATCTGTATCATTGTTCTAGATTCCACCTACATGCGTTAATACCCAGAGGTGGTCATACAGAGAGAAGTAACTCAAAAAGAGAAATAAATACTCGTTGTAGTGACAGTTCCCTTTTCTGTTCTCAGACCTGAGTTTCTAAAATATATACATACTTATGCTGTCTCTTGACTGTCACCATGAGATTATAAAATAAAGAGCAATTAACCGCTTTTAAATCCAAGGAAACATAGAATTGATTCAATGAGTCTAAAGCTGTACAAATACATGGCCTGTTCAGACACACAGTCTTTTATTTGTCAACAGGGGGAATATTCAAGCTTACAGAGGACTAATATGACTTCAGTGAAAATTTGAATTGAAAGTGTTTCTTGAGGAAAGAGGTATTACTATTTTAATAGAAAAAAATGAATACTTTAATACACAAGAATAACTTTTCTCTACAGTGGAACTACATGTAACTTTGTTCTGTATTTTCTAAATCTCCTATACATGTGTTTTCATGTTTTCATAATTTAAAAGATAAAAAAAGAATTATTTTTCTGAGACATTTTATGTGTATTTTCCTCTGTTTGCCTTCTTCATTTGCTTGGCAAACCCTTTCTTCTGAGATACTGGGAGTTACGCTTCTGTGAAGCCTTTGCTTCAGGTATCATCGGAATTTACTGTATGACAGAAGGAGTTCAAATCTGGTGCTCGGTGACAACGTAGAGGGGTGGGATGGGGTGGAGGGTGGATGGGAGGTTCAAGAGGAAAGGGACATGTGTATACCTATGGCTGATTCATGTTGATGTACGGCAGAAAACAGCACGTTAAAGTAAAGCAATTATCTTCCAATTAAAGAGAGAGAGAGAGAGAGAGAGAGAGAGAGACATTAGGAGAGGGAGGAGAGGGGTCATGGACTCAAGCCAGAGCTGGCTTGAGTCATGCATGTTGTTTATTTACATTGAAAGTCAGTTATATCTGGACTTCCCTGGTAGGTCCAGTGGTTGAGACTCTGCAATGCCAGTGTAGTGGGTACAGACTTGATCTTTGGTTGAGGAACTAAGATCCCACATGCTGTGCCGTGAAGCCAATAAATAAACACAACAATGATTCACTAAAGAAAATCAGGTCTCTTCTGTGAAAGTGGGTTAATGAAGAAAAAAGGAGTAAAAGAAGAAAGGTAAGAAAAGTAGGTGTGTGTGTGAAAAATATGGGCCTCCATCATTCTGATTCTGATTGTTGTATGGATTTTAAGAAGTCTTTTTTGATAAATAAGTGAGTCTCCTATTTGTTAGTCTCAAGTTTAAAAGCTGACATATTATTCTGTTGATCAAAATAATGTCATCTTTTACAAGTTGCTTCTGAGGGCATAAATGTATATGACACTTTTGGAAAACAATCTGGATGCACATTTCATGACTCTTCTTCTTACGTGTTACTCCGTACTGCCGCTTAAAAGGATTTACGCTAGAGGACTGACAGTAATGTCTGAGATAAAGACTCGTGTATTGAGGTTTCCATTCAACATTATGAATAGGGAAAACTGAAATAAAGAATACATTCACTAATGGGTACTTTGATTGAACCAGTATGCCTCTTCCCCATAAATACAAAATAACTTGGGGAGATGCTCCCCTGTTGAATGACCACAGTCAAACACAAAATGTTATACAATATGACTATTGACATAGGTGGCATCCTTCTAGAATGTAAGCTTGATCAAGTTATCTTTATGCTTAAAACTTTGCTGTGGGTTTGTGTTTCACTTTGAGTAAAACTATAAGTCATTGCCATGGACCACACAGTTCTACATGCTTGGAATCTCATCACCTCTGAGGCCTTGTGTCCTTCACACTCTTTCTCTCTCCACTCTTGCTATTCCGAGAACAGGACAGGCACACTGCTGTCTTAGTCCCTTCCCCAGCTGTCCCCTTGCCTGGAATGGTCTTTGTCTGCAAAATCCCTTCATCACCTCCTTCAGGTCTTTCCCAAATGCCCCTTCTCAATGTGGCTTTTCCTGATCTCTTTTGTTATCACCCAGACCTCCCTACACTGGACTTCCCAATCTCTCCTACTTTGTTCTATTTTTCTCAGTATCAATCTCATCTTCTAACATTCTATAGGATGTATTATTTACTATATTTATTATTTATTACAGGTCTCTCCTCCCTGTCCTCCCTCACTCCACCCTGCTGGCTGTAAATTCTAAAAAATGTGGGGATATTCATTGATTTTTCATGATGCATTCTCAGTCCAAGCATAACATCTGGAGTATAGTAAGAGCTCAGTCAATGTTTGTGGAATCAATGAGCTACTTAAAACAAATGTATACATAGTTTAATATACATGGAAACATACTGGAGTGGGTTGCCATTTCCTACTCCAGGGGATCTTCCCCACCCAGGGATGAATCTTCTTGTATTTCTTGTATCTTCTGCACTGCAGGAGGATTCTTTACTGAGCCATCAAGGAAGCCCCTGAAAATGTAAACAGAACTTATCTTTGGCTTATGGGATGACTTGTGACATTTTCTTTGTTGTTCTTTGCTACATTTTCTAGATTCTTTACATTCTTTATATACACATGTGTACGTGTGTGACTCAAAAGAATTCTCTATTTTAACCCTTGGTAGATTCATGTTGATGTATGGCAAAACCAATACAATATTGTAAAGTAATTAGCCTCCAATTAAAATAAATAAATTTAAATTAAAAAACATTCTAAAAAAAATAAAATGTGTGATTTCTGTAAGCTCTGAAAACCCAGAGCTTCTGAAAAAAAAAATGGAGATGCAAAATTGTATTATATCTACACTCATAAGGAATTTATCTGGTTAGTAAACTTTTTTTCCTTCAAAATAAATGAAATTTTCCATTTTAGCATATAGGTTACTATTTTAGTAGTAAGTTCTCATGGGTCCCATCAAAGGTAACAGACAATCCAGCTATTACAGTTAAAATGAACTACTGTGACTGGTAGAACCAGCAAATGCTGCCCTTAACCAAAGGTAAATTCCATGGCAAAGTTTTTATGCAGAAGAACCCTTTATCACGGATGACTGGGTTTGAGCCTACATCTTGTTTTCCTTACATCTCTCGGGGATGAAGATGTTGAACGGTTTCATAGTTGTCTACGTAGATAACTGGCAAAATGAAATTAAACTTCGACAACCCTATGGAACGCTTCACTGATTCTGGATAATGAGATTTAGATCGGGAGCAGAAGATGTTGGAAGCTGCTGGATGGAGTTGCCTACACAGGTTAAAAGAGCACCATAATGCCAAAATACAGATCCTCTCAAAAGAAGTAGCTCCTGTTCTCCTGATTGGTGAGGACAGCCAATGCTAATGGCTTCATTTCTCTGAAACCATCAGAATAGTCTAATGGTTTTGTATTGAACTCTTTATTGGGTATACCAGATTGTCTTTTAAAATATCTAAAGCCTGTAGGAAGCCTTTCATGTGTTAGAATAACACTGAATAACATTCCTTTCAAAGGGTAGAGGGATAACCTTTCCCAGATCATTTCTGTCCTCAGACTTGCTGCAAATACATTTGGATTTAATAAATGGATCGTCTAAGTGAACCTGGAATTTGTATTACTACAATTATAGATTATTTTCATAGAGTCCAATTAACTTAATTCCTTAGAGATGAATGTATTTTCATTTTATGGCTTTAAAAGGTACAGCTTGTTAAATGTCAAAAATTTATGAATAGAACAAAATAAATTTAAAATTGAGGTAATTTTACATCCCAAACATTTAGCCATGAGAGAGTTTAAATAGAATTCACAAACTGTGCAGTATTAAACTATTTTAAACTAGTTGCCAACTCTTGAAAACTGGAAGAATGCGCCTTAAAAGGTTTGAGTTTTGTCTCCTCTTGAAATACATAAATCAGGCTACCCTGGCAGAACTTGTTGAGCTTGGGACCTGTTTAAATTCAGCATGCTTTTTTAGTTTCAAGTGTATAGCAAAGTGATCCCATACACACTGCAAATCAACTACACTCCAATATTAAATTTAAAATTAAAAAATAATTTCAGCATGCTTTGTGAGCATGCTGTTGCACTCATTTTCATTACAAGTGTCAGCCTGGAAAATATTTGATCATGCGACTTCAGAATAAAAAACATTCTTGACATATTTTTTGCCTCAGATTTTCTTCCCTCAGATTTTTAGAATTGTAAAACTATGCCGTGAGTTACCATTGCTCTTAGATTTATTTATTTTTTAAATTATTTTTGCATTTTGAAATAGAACACTCTGATACACACTTTTATTAGAGTTTGAAGAAGTCTTTTCTCCTGTCATAGCAGAGATTTCATAAACTATCCAGCAGGCTACTTTTACAACCAACAAAGAGTTGGGTTTGTATTTTCTTGGAGAGAGTATCTGGAGAAATCCCAATTCAGACAATATTATATATATATATTTGTGTGTGTATCAGCTTCCCTGATGGCTCAGCAGGTAAAGAATTTCTCCTGCCTGCAGGAGACGCAGGAGACCCAGTTTCGATCACTGGGTCAGGAAGACATCCTGGAGTAGGAAATGGCAACCTGCTCCAGTATTCTTGCCTGGGAAATTCCATGGACAGAGAAGCCTCGTGGGCTACAATCCAGGGGGGTCACAAAGAGTCAAGACATACCTCAAGCAAGTAAGTAAACTTTACCTATAAATGTTAATGTACATGAATCTCCATTTTATGACATAATTATATTTTCTATTGAATGAAGAAGGAATTTCCAATTTAGCTGAGGTTAAATTTAAACTGCCAAATTTTATTTCCAAATTTGTTCTTCAGTTCTTGAGGTGAAAAGGAGCATCTGATTCGCTACTGAACCATACAAAACACTTGGCACAATGTCTGCCAATTAGGCAGCACTCAGTAAAAATGATAGGATCGAAGAATGGCACCATAGACATTGTAGTGATCCATCCGCAGTTGTCAGATAAAGGTGAACATGGTCTTTTAATTTTATCTCCATGTCTTTGTCTGTGAGAATCTATAGTCCTGAAATATAAATGTTAGTAAAACCAACATTTAGCTAGAAATAGTACAAATAAGCTGTAAGTAGAACTGTCGTTTTTTAAAAATCAACAAAAAACTCATGTAAATTATATTTGCAATATTTGAAACCAGTAGAATGGAGAAATGTATAACATCCACACACTAAACAATAGGCCATGAGAAGCATTACAATTAATATAAATATATATGTCAAAATAAAAAAAAGTATTCTTGTAATGTGATCTAGTAACAATATTGCTGTGTACTGGAAGTTAGAAGATTTGAGTTTGAGTCACTTTTACTAGCTCGATCTTGGGAAAGTTACTTTATGTCCCTGAGCCTCCACTTTCTCATCTGTTAAATGGGACCAATACTATCTACAAGATTTGCTGTTAACGAAGGGAGTCTCGGTTAATGTTAATAGACACACTTGGCCAAGCACCCGCTCTACCTTAGTTGCTGTGATAGGACCTTTACCTTTGTCACTTCATAGCTTCAGAGTAGGAGAGATGCTATTACCCTATTGTATTCAGAAGAAGACTGAGACTCAGGGGTTTGGAGTTCGCTAGGAGTTACACAGTTAATTAAGTGGCGTAATTTGGGATTCAAGCCTAGGTGAATCTGCCCTCAGTCTGTGCTCTTTCCCTCAGAAAACTTTCCCCTAGAAAACATGCTAACTTTCTCAAGAACTGTGTTTTCCTTAAGGTCTTCCATTTTATGGGGATCCTGGAGCCCAGAGAAGAGCAATGAAGACAAGGGTGAAGGTTTGTAGGAGAAGACGTTGCTGCTGCACCAGACTGGATGGGTGCTCCTATGGAGGAAAGAGGGGACTTGAATCATAGAGGAGCATTGCCAACCACACTACCAGGCCTAGACCTGCATGAAAATGAAATAGGAAAACATCCTTCTTTTTTGATTGAAAGAATGAGGAAAACTAACTAAGCCTGTCTAATCGTCATGATGGAATCCCTACTAATGGCTTGAAGTCAGTCATTTAAACTAGAAGAGGGTAGAAGGACCCCAAAGGGATGGAGCATAGAAAGGGTAAAATTTGACAGTTCAAAAAAGAGGTCAGGTGCATAGCACAATTTGCATTTTGTCAAAAGTGGTTCCATGACCCAAGAAGCCTTCAGAGTCAGGGTCAAAATCTGGGGGGTTGGGAACCAGGGCACCAATGGAATGCTGGCATGAGAGAAGGGGTCCTGGTCACGACTTGGCTGTATATTTCCCAGGACCCCACACCCCATGACCAACCTGGATTTCTGGGAGGGTCTCCTGGCAGACAAGGCAGCAGAGAGACAGGTAGGTGAGTTTGGTTCAACTACCCACATGGCTCATGGAGAGGACCACACCCACAATAAAGGACTTACATACACCAGCACATTTGGAGAGGACATGGGAGAGGAGAAGGGTAGAATGGGGAAGAAACAAGTTTTAGTATCATTCAAGGAGAAAGACATACTCACAGCAGGCTGTCTTTAAAAAGAACAAGAACAGCTAAACAAGAAACTGTGATCATTTTTAAAAACTCAAAAATGTGTTCAAAAGTTGCATGCAGATAGTGCCTGTCTTGGGTAATATGCTGGATTTGTAACTGAGATTGGGTTCCACATCTTTGATGCATCAAAAGGCAAATTACATCTAGTAGATAAGAATTCCACAGCCTTCCAACCTGGTCTACGGGTATGTATAGGTGAGGAGCTCAGTACGTGCTACTCAAACTTACTATTTTAATATTAAAGTTAATATTAAGAGAACAGTAGGGCAACAGATTTTTACAGACATTTGTTACAGCTTCTTTGAATGCCTTGTAATTAATTTTCTATACAACACTTGCCTGTAAGCATGCTCTGGCACCTTTTTTTCAGTCAAAATGAATGGTACATTACCTCAAACTTCAAAGGCTATAAAGTCATTATAGCTATGAAAAACTAACAATATCAATATATATTGGAGCACAAAATAAATGAGAAGTCAGCGAAATTATCATCACACCTCCACTGCTGGTAGTTACTTACACATCATTGGTGGCTTAGTCACTAAGTCGTGTCTGATTCTTTCAATCCCATGGACTGTAGCCCACCAGGTTCCTCTGTCCATGGGATTTCCCAAGCAAGATTACTGGAGTGGGTTGCCATTTCCTTCTCCACCAGGGATCTCCCTGACCCAAGGATTAAACCCAGGTCTCCTGAATTGCAGGTGGATTTATCAACTGAGCCATCAGGGAAGCCCTATGCATCATTAGAATTCAGGAAAATTTTACTTTATGGATGAAGATGTCAGAAAAGTAGGGCAGTAAAATATCAGAGATATCAAATCAGGAGACACTTGATTTAGAGGCATGGGGTAGAGCACCATGTGTCAATAAGTGACCATTTGTGGTCATATAAAGTCCAATCTGGGCTTCCCTGGTGGCTCAGTGGTAAAGAATCCACCTGCCAATGCAGGAGACCCAGATTCTATCCCTGGGTCTGGAAGATCCCCTGGAGAAGGAAATGGCAACCCACTCTGATATTCTTGCCTGGAGAAATCCACACACCGGCGAGCCTGGCAGGCTACAGTCCAATGGGTCACAAACAGTCACACATGACTTCCATATCTTTTACTTTTTGTT
Organism: Bos indicus; assembly: GCF_029378745.1. Lineage (NCBI taxonomy): Eukaryota > Metazoa > Chordata > Mammalia > Artiodactyla > Bovidae > Bos > Bos indicus. Next base: position 116,205,204 of record NC_091761.1, read on the forward strand.
TCTCATTATTGTCTTCCTGCCTTGGCTAGGATCTTCAGAGAAATGCTGAATAAAGTAATGAAAAAAAAAATCCATAGTGTTACACCAATGTGTATTATATTTGCTATAGAGTTTTACTAAGGAAGTTTTGCCTATTTGTTATTTTTCTAGTTTGTTTTTTTTTCAATTAACTGGAAAAGGGTGTTGCTTTTTATTGAATGCTTTTTTTGCATTTATTGATATAACCACATTTTTGCCCTTTAGATTACTAATTTGATGGATTATAAAAATTGAATTATAATGTTAAATCAGTCTTGAATTCCTGAGCTCAATTTAACTTCATAGTAATAATTAACATTTTTATATGTTGTAAGACCTAGATTGCTGATAATTTCCTTGGGGTTTTTTTCCCTTTGTGATCATGAATGAGATAGACTGTGTTTCCTTTCTTCTTCTGTCATGTTGGTATCAAAGTTATGCCAGTCTCATAAAATATATTAAAGCTATTCCTTTTTTTCTGTTTGCTGGATGAGTTTGTGTAATATGGAAATTATCTATTGTCAAATGTTTGGCAGAAATCTAACAAAGGGAGATGAAGCTTTTCTGTTGGAAGGGTTTTGATCACAGAATAAATATCTTTGATGTTTACCATGGTTTCTATTTCTTCTTGAGCTACTTTGGTAAACTATATTTTTAGTCAAAATTGTCCATTTACTCTAAGTTGAGTGTTTATGTGTTGGCATAATGTTTTACAATATTATCATAATTTGTCTGTGATATATGTAGTGATGTTCACTTTTTTTTCATTCCTACATTGTTTTTGTTCTTCAACCCCATTTTGAAAAGAACTATCCTAGGGAATTAATAAAGTATTTATATATAGTTATGAACAGTGTGAAATCAAATGGGCCTTAGAAAGCATCACTATGAACAAAGCTAATGGAAGTAATGGAATTCCAGGTGAGCTATTTCAAATCCTAAAAGATGATGGTGTGAAAGTGCAGCACTCAATATGCCAACAAATTTGGAAAACTCAGCAATGGCCACAGAACTGGAAAAGGGCAGTTTTCATTCCAATCCCAAAGAAAGGATATGCCAAAGAATGTTCAAACTACTGCACACTTGCACTCATCTTACATGCTAGCAAAGTAATGCTCAAAATCCTTCAAGTTAGGATTCAACAGTATGTGAATTGAGAACTTTCAGAAGTTCACGCTGGATTTAGAAAAGGCAGAGGAATCAGGGATCAAATTGCCAACATCTGCTGGATCATATAAAAAGCAAGAGAATACCAGAAAAACATCTGCTTCATTTACTACACAAAAGCCTTTGACTGCATAGATCACAACAAACTGGGAAGTTCTTAAGGTGGTGGGAATATCAGATCACCTTACCTGCCTCCTGAGAAACCTGTATGCAGGTTAAGAAGCAACAGTTAGAACCAGACATGAAACAATGGACCCAAATTGGTAATGGAGTACATCAAGGCTATATATTGATACCTTGCTCATTTAACTTATATGCAGAGTACATCATGAGAAATGCCAGGCTGGATGAAGCACAAGCTGGAATCAAGATTGCCTGGAGAAATATCAATAACCTCAGATATAAAGATGACACCACACTTATGGCAGAAAGTGAAGAGGAATTAAAGAGCCTCTTGATGAAGGTGAAAGAGAAGAATAAAAAAGCTGTCTTAAAACTCAACATTCAAAAAATGAAGATCATGGCATCTGGTCCCATCACTTCATGGCAAATACATGGGGAAACGATGGAAACAGTGACAAACTTTATTTTTTGGAGATCCAAAATCACTATGGACAGTGACTGCAGCCATGAAATTAAAAGATGCTTGCTCCTTGGAAGAAAAGCAATGGCAAACCTGCTGCTGCTACTGCTAAGTCGCTTCAGTCGTGTCTGACTCTGTGCGACCCCATAGACGGTAGCCCACCAGGCTCCCCTGTCCCTGGGATTCTCCAGGCAAGAACACTGGAGTGGGTTGCCATTTCCTTCTCCAATGCATGAAAGTGGAAAGTGAAAAGTGAAAGGGAAGTCACTCAGTTGTGTCTGACTCTTAGCGACCCCATGGACTGTAGCCCACCAGACTTCACCATCCATGGGATTTTCCAGGCAAGAGTACTGGAGTGGGGTGCCATTGCCTTCTCCAAATGACAAACCTAGACAGCATATAAAAAAGTAGAAATATTACTTTGCCTCCAAAGGTCTGTATAGTCAAAGCTATGGTTTTTCCAGTAGTCATACATGGATGTGAGACCTGGACAATAAAAAAGACTGAAGGCCAAAGAATTGATGTCTTCAAACTGTGGTGCTGGAGGAGACTTGAGAATCTCTTGGACAGCTAGGAGATCAAACCAGTCAATCCCAAAGGAAATCAATCCTGAATATCCATTGGAAGGACTGGTGCTGAAGCTGAAACTCCAGTACTTTGGCCACCTGATTCGAAGATATGAGTCAGTGGAAAAGACCCTGATGTTGGGAAAGATTGAAGGCAGGAGGAGAAGGGGACAACAGAGGATGAGATAGTTGAATGTCATCACCAACCCAATGGACACGAGTGTGAGCAAACTCTGGAAGATGGTGATGGTGATGGACAGGGAAACCTGGCACACTGCAGTCCATGGATTGCAAAGAGTTGGACATGACTGAGTGACTGAATCACACCAATAAATAGCACTCAGTGTCTTTCTTGAAAAGCAGTATACTTTTGAAGAAGTTTACCTCTAGGTAATATATCAAAATGCCCATGCAAAGAACACATATTATGTGGACTTGTTAATAATCTTATTAAATCTTATTTTTTTTGTGTTATAAATTCATTATACCAATATTTTGTCATTGTGTATGTAGGTCTCATTTTCAGAAAAACCTTAAATAAATAACTCATGTACAAAATTCAAGTAGGATCCATGCTTTCTCCCTGCCAGTTCTAAATTGTTTTCCCTACAAAAACATTTTTACCCTAATGGAAGTTGAGTAGCACAATCCAACATATTAGAGAAGCAGGTAGAATGGCCAATTTTTCTATGACTCTTATTCTAGTTCAGTTAAAAAAAATAACTTTACAACTATTAGGTTTTAGAATGAGCTGTAAAAATGGAAATAAACATTTATTTTCTCTTTTTTCATGAATTTATTCAACTAAACAATAAGTGAATAAATTAATAAAAAGACAGACAAACCAGCTTATCATACTAGGTCCTAAGCTATAATGCTTAAGTACATTGGCTTTTAAGCCAAAAAATAAATACCTCTATATTTTCCACTTCATGAAAAAAGTATGTGAGTCAAGGCACATGTAAAACATTTTCAAAGTGCAAAGAATATTAGGGAGATTTTATATTAAATAAAGTTTTTATATTAAAGGGGAAATTTTTTTGTTAAAAATGATACTTTAATTTGAGCAACATTTCAGAAATCGTAATAACAGATATTATTAGCTAATTTATATCTTTGTATAATTTATAGATAAAATTTTAAGCCAATTATACCAGCATGTCTGTTGGAAGTTTAGCAGTGAGTACTCCTTTCACCCATTCAGCAGTAGCTATTTCTAAGATAAGACCTGGTAAGAGTAAAACTTCTTTACTTTCTAAAATGCAGCTAGAACCCAAATTATTAAATACCATAATCTATATGCAACTATTATTAATGAGAACTTTAAGTATTAGGCCACATATGAATTATAGCAACAGAAAAATGTTCACTAAAAAGGCCATAACATAAATATGATATAAATATACACTTAAGATTTTATAACTCTATGGATGCCCACATCACCAAGATTCAGGAAACTGTCATTTGTTCTTGGAAATCACATTTCATCCTTTCTAGGTGAAGCAGAGCAGAGAATTTTAGTGAGGCTGAGCAGATGAACATGTTTCCTCATTATTAGGACAATATATCCATTCGCACAGGAGATTTTATCTTATTGCCTCATGAGATGCCACTGAGAAAGGTGAGCTGAGAGCAGACAGTGAGCAAATCCCACTGGAGGGATTATGTAGAGACATCCAGGCTGCTTAAGGGCTTAAAACAATTATTCCCTTATTTCAGTGTTCAAGAGTGCTAAAAAAGCATATTTCTGAGAGAAATCTCATAAATTTAATATTTATAACAAATTATCATTGCACACAGGAAATAGAGCTCCTGTGCAGCACAGGCAAAGAGGGCAGGCAATGCCTCAAAGTTTAGGAAACGTTAATCTTGGCTCAGGGAGGGCACGCAGCAGGCCATCTAATTCATTAGCCAGTTTCTTGGCGGAAGAGAACAGACTGGGTCCTATATAGAAGATTACCATGGTGAGGAATACCTTCCCTTGTGAAAGAATTAAGCTAAGATATGCCAACTAAGAGAATAAGACTCCTTCCCCTTCATCAAGACCTTCTTTGAAATAAGGTTACTTTTATCTCTATTCTCATAATGTCTATAGGATTACCCCTGAAATCTGATATGCATGTCTCAAATGTGTCAAACCAGTCAGTCCTAAAGGAAATCAACCCTGAATATTCATTGGAAGGACTCATGCTGAAGCTGAAGCTCCAGTATTTTGGCCACCTGATGAAAAGAGCCAACTCACTGGAAAAGACCCTGATGCTAGGGAAGATTGAGCACAAAAGGAGAAAGGGGCAGCAGAGGATGAGATGGTTGGATGCCATTCTCGATTGAATGGACATGACTTTGAGTAAACTCTGGTAGATAGTGACGGACAGGGAAACCGGGCGTGCTGCAGTTCATGGGGTCGCAGAGGTGGTTATGACTTAGCAACTGAACAGAAGCTATGGGAGAACTACAAACAGGAATCATGAAAAAGCTTTATTTATATCAGTATTGCTGGTCTTCTCTGCTGACTCAGTAGTTAAGAATCTGCCTGCAGTACAGGAGACGTGGTTTCGATCCCTGGGTTAGAAGATCCCTTGGAGAAGGAAACGGCAATCCTATGGACAGAGGAGTCTGGCGAGCTACAATCCATTGGATCGCAAAGAGTTGGATACTACTTAGCAACTAAACAACAATTGTCTTCTCCACTGAAGACAGAATTAAGTTTATCCCGCCAACAAAAATTACAAGTGCAAGGATTAACACCAATAAATAGTCATAGATATATATCTCAGACCTTCTGGTCATTGATTCAGATTTACTTCTGAGCTTCTCATTTTCTAAGGCAAGATCTAGAAACACAAATGTTTCATTTCTTCTGAAATTCAATCAAAATAAGCTCTTTCTAACAAGATATTATTAACAGTTCCACTAACCACTCTGTAAGTAGAAAAAGCGGGAGAAGTATACTTTCTGAGCAATTATAAAACTAAGCAGAAAACTGAATTCACACTTTTATTCTTTCAACAGATAACTACTGAGCACTTGCAGTAATAAAATGGACAAAAAAATCCTCACTTTCATGGAGTTTATGTTGTATTGGAGAAGAAAGAAAAAAAATATAAAATTAAAAATATGTAAGAGACTAAAAATATTTAAATGTTTATTTTATATAGTGAATATTTTCATTTAGGTTGCCTAGGTTTTTTTTTCCTTCACACAAATAATGAGAATCAGGTCAGGAAACATTAATAGACAACTTCAAGATAGGTAAGCAATTTTGCTGACATCACACAGTATACCGAAAGATATGATTTCAACTCTGTCTTCCAATTCCACGCCTGGGATTTTTCCATTATAAAACATTGTCTACACAGCAATAAAAGTAAATTAAGTGTTCACAAAGAGTTGTGTACTGAGAATCATGGAAAGAGAACAGCCAAACGAACTTAAAAATTGAATATACATCTGAATATTTCAGAGTTCTCCACTCATTGTTTCAAAGAAAGCAGGACTCAATGAGAAAAAAATAAAGCAACTGCATAATTTGCAACAGAACACCTGTTATTCTCTTTTTACATTTTTTTTATGGTACTTGCTTTGAGAGGATTTTTTAATCTGTTTCATTGCATGTGCTTCTATTACATAGTTCTATCAATACAAGGGATAAGGAGATAATATTTAGGGTGGAGAAGCAGTGGAAGAAAACTCAAGAACAGCATAAGTACCTAAGAACAGGAATAGCCAGCAGAGACCACCGGAATTTGGGTGAGTCTGCTTGTTCTACAATTGCTAGGACAGCTTCTTTAGATAGACTTGGAAATAAACACCGAGGCTGAAATATTTTCATAGCCTATTTAGATGGCCACAGATGGGTAGTGGTTGTTTTGTCTAGGTAGAATAATTATGATTCTTGAAGGGAAAGTAAAATTATCAAGGAAAACAGGAAATCAAATTTTAAATAGTGCTGCTTTTTATTAAGCCATCGTTATTGGCCTGCTTCAAAATGCACAAGACTGTTGTGGAGATGCCAAGGGCACAACAACATGCCAAGTGTACTGAAGTTAATTATGACTGATGTGCTTGCAAAAGGTCAGGAATTAAATGGTAGAATGGACAACACACTCACAGGTTTGCTTCTTCTAGGACTGCACAGAGGCAGAGCAACAGGGAGAATCGAGCAATTAATTATCCAGTGAATTTAATCAGTGCTGATGTTCAGTGTTGATCATCCAAGCAACTTCCTATTTCCTGTCCAAATGGTCCACTAACTATATTCTTCTCCTACTTACTTCTTTTTCAGACCTCAGAGGGCTATGTGAAAATAAAACAGGCACATGTAAGATAATTGTGATTGTATTTTACTTCTTTCTTTCCCAGCATAGACTGTATTATTTTACCGTTTAAAATAAGGCCAAGAGACCAACCACATCCAGTGCAGGAGGTGGTTAAAATAGCCAGGTGTGTGAAAAACCAGGGGCAAACTTAAGGTATGTCCTAGGGAGTATGAAAATCAAGTCCAAGAGACTGAACTTGAATTCTATTGCCATTTCTATAGAGTGAGCATGGGGTCCACCAGGAAATTAAATATATATACATTTTAGATAGATAGCCATGGGCTTCCCAGGTTGTGCTAGTGGTAAAGAATCTGCTGCCAATGCAGGAGACGCAGGAGACATGGATTCAATCCCTGGGTCAGGAAGATTCCCCTGGAGGAGGGCATGGCAACCCCCTCCAGTATTCTTGCCTGGAGAAGAATACAGAAGAGCCTGGCAGGCTTCAGTCCATGGGGTTGCAGAGTCAGACAGGTCAGAAGCGACAGAGCACACATGTGTACATATAGTAGGGTGCATATGTCAATTACAATCTCTGCATTTATATCTCCCCAGACTTTATTTTTCTGGGCTCCAAAATCACTACTGATGGTGACTGCAGCCATGAAATTAAAAGATGCTTACTCCTTGGAAGGAAAGTTATGACCAACCTAGATAGCATATTCAAAAGCAGAGACATTACTTTGCCAACAAAGGTTCGTCTAGTCAAGGCTATGGTTTTTCCTGTGGTCATGTATGGATGTGAGAGTTGGACTGTGAAGAAGGCTGAGTGCCAAAGAATTGATGCTTTTGAACTGTGGTGTTGGAGAAGACTCTTGAGAGTCCCTTGGACTGCAAGGAGATCCAACCAGTCCATTCTGAAGGAGATCAGCCCTGGGATTTCTTTGGAAGGAATGATGTTAAAGCTGAAACTCCAGTACTATGGCAACCTCATGAGAAGAGTTGACTCACTGGAAAAGACTCTGATGCTGGGAGGGATTGGGGGCAGGAGGAGAAGGGGACGATAGAGGATGAGATGGCTGGATGGCATCACTGACTCGATGGACGTGAGTCTGAGTGAACTCCGGGAGTTGGTGATGGACAGGGAGGCCTGGAGTGCTGTGATTCATGGGGTCGCAAAGAGTCGGACACGACTGAGCGACTGATCTGATCTGATCTGCCTTCCTTGGCTTCTCTGGTGGTTCAGCCAGTAAAGCATCTGCCTGCAACGTGGGAGACCCAGGTTCAATCCCTGGGTCAGGAAGATCCCCTGGAGAAGGAAATGGAAACCCACTCCAGTACGCTTGCCTGGAAAATTCCATGGACGGAGAAGCCTTGTGGGCTATAGTCACTCCCTTCCTTGTTCCCAGGTAACCATAATTTTTCTGCTTTTTTGTTTTTATTTTTACACCTGTAACTCTGTTTTGTTGATAAGTTCATTTCTGCACTTTTATTAGATTTCTCATATAAGCAATATCATGTATTTTTCTTTGACTTACTTCACTCAGTATGACAATCTCTAGGTTCATCCATGCTACTGCAAATGGCATTATTTCATTCCTTTTTATGGCTTAGTAATATTCCATTGTATACATGTACCACCTCTTTGCTATCCATCCTCTATTCATGGACATTTAGGTTGCTAAGGAGAGCTATTCTTAGTTAACCAATTTACCCAAGAGATCTCATACCTCTGATATATTTGTCTAGATTCATCCTTTTACTCCAAACTTCTCCCTTGAGTTTTAGATATGAAAACTCAACAGCTTGCTGAATGTCCTCATCTATATGTCTTGCACCTGTCTTAAAATCCACTTACTTCTACCTGACCTGCTTTTCCTCATGAATTTTCAGTTCCACTTTTGCTATCATAAACAACTCAAAATTCCCAAACTAAAACAACTTGGAATTTATCTTTGAATTCCTTTCATCTCATCTATAATATCTAATCAATTACCAAATCTTTCCAATTTTATTCTCTAAATGTCTTTCAAAACAAATACATCTTTCATTCTATCCCGTTCTTTCCATTATTATAATATTACCTCTGAAAGAATTCAATGCCTGTTTATGTGTCATAGATGAAGAAATTCAGACTGAGGGATAAAGTAATTTATAAATGAGCAGTAGTAGAGACAGAATTCTAGTTCAGGTTGTAGGACTTCCAAGTCTGAGTTCTCCACCACTATCCTACTAACTTAGATATCCTACTAACTTAAACATAATCTCAAAGCTAATTTCTACCAGACAAAGTTAAACAGGTAAGACAAACTTTATTCAAAGTTATTGCAATAGGGGACAGAGACCAGAATGCAGTCTAAACTCAGTTCCATTGAAACAAAGGGTGAAGATTGTTTAAGAGCAGAGATGCTGATGGTTGGTGGGGGAGCACAGGCCATCTGAATTTGTTAATTGACCTTACCCAAAGGAAAAATAAACTCTCATATCTTCATGACACGGGATAGTTTTATAATTTGGAGCAAGATGCTCACGTAATCCTGGCTCCCCTCTCACACAGAAGCTCAAAGATAGGCACACTATCTCCCATGATGCTTACATTTCAAATAGATGACTTCTAGGTTCTTAAGAAAGATATTCCTAGTTTGTAAAAGTGGCAAGAGGCTTTTGAAAATATTTTCATTCCAGAGAGGCAGAGAAAGAATTTATAAGTTTTTTTTTTTTTTTAAAGGCTCTAAGAAAAGAGAAGTCTGCTCCCAGAGTCAAGAAGGTAATTACTAGTGTAGTTAAGATGAGGAAAGTGTTAAGTTCATCTTGGTCAATGGACTGCAGCTTCCATCGTGGAGACCTTGGCTTCTTCTCCATCCTTATTTCTCATCACAGGATACCATGCCCTTCACTTCTACACCACCCTCACTATATCTGAGGAAGTAATTTCCATATAAATGTGTCTTTAAATTCTCCCTCCAGATGGGTGCTGGGAATGTGGTCTGGTGCTAGGAGCCTGAAGCCATGTGTTGTTCTTGTTGTTAATAGTGGCTCAGTCATGTCCGACTCTTCGTCACCCCATGGACAGCAGAAGGACAGGCTTCCCTGTCCTTCACTATCTCCCAGAGCTTGCTCAAATTCATGTCCACTGAGTTGGTGATGTCATTCGACCATCTCATCCTCTGTCACCCCTTTCTCCTCCTGCCCTCTTTCCAGGAATCTTTCCTGGAATCATGTGAGTCTTGTTCATTACGAAAGGGAGCAAAGGGAATTTGGCATTCACTACCCTCAGCTGAAAGATAAGGTCTTTATGTAAAACTATCATTTTGGGGAAGACAGAAATAAGTAAAAATATTGATTGGAGAGGAGGAAATTTAGCTTTGTGTGATGTTTTGAATGATTTGAGATTTGATATTGTCAGTGGAATTTGTGGGCTTGGAAGTAGGGGAAGTGGCATATTGCAATAATCATGTTAGTCTTCTTCATGATCATGAAATCCAGATAGTCTTTATATCTGGAATGTCTTTATATCTGGATAGTCTGAATCTATGTGAACTTTCTGAATTGAAATACTGTACTATACAGGCATGCCTCATTTTATATTGCACTTTGCAGATACTGTTGTTTTTTTTTTTTAATAAATTGAAGTTTTGTGACAACCCTGTGTCCTGCAAATCTATTGGCGTCATTTTTCTAACAGTGCTCACTGCTTGTCTCTGTCACATTTTGGTGATTCTATTAAATGTGCAGTAGCTTTATGTTTAAAAAGCAATATAATTACCTTAAGTTGAAAACACATAAAGCTACTATACATTTAATAGATTACAGGGTAAACAGAACTTTTATATGCATTGGAGAACAAAAAAAAAAATTGTGTGACTTGCTTTACTGTGATAATCACTTTATTGTGGCAGTTTGGAACTTGGCCTGTAATATCTATGAGATGTGCTTATATTTATTTTGCTAGTGATAAACTTTTGTTTACTAATTAATGACACTGTGATAGAGCAAAGAATGCTTTTAAAGTATATTCTTTCAAGATATTCTAAACCTTTGCATATTTGTAAGGTAATGTTTACATCTAGTGTCCCAGACTCAGTGTCTCTTTCCTTATACAGACTTTCGTGATCTCTCATACGTTAGAATATACAAAGGGGAAAAAGTGGAAGCAGTGACAGATTTTATTTTCTTGAGCTCCAAAATCACTGCAGATGGTAACTGCAGCCATGAAATTAAAAGACACATGCTCCTTGGAAGGAAAGCTATGACAAACCTAGACAGCATATTAAAAAGCAGAGACGTCACTTTGCCAACAGAAGTCCATAGAGTCAAAGCTATGGTTTTTCCAGTAGTCATGTATGGATGGGAGAACTGGACCATGAAGAAGGCTGAGCATTGAAAAATTGATGCTTTTGAAATGTGGTTTTGGAGAAGACTCTTAAGAGTCCCTTGACTTGCAAGGAGATCAAGCCAGTCAATCCTAAAGGAAATCAATCCTGAATATGTATTGGAAGGACTGTTGCGGAAGCTAAAGTTCCAGTACTTTGGCCACCTGATGTGAAGAGCCAACTCACTGGAAAATCCTGATGCTGAGAAAGACTGAAAGCAAAAGGAGAAGGGGAAGCAGAGAATGAGATAGTTAGATATCATTACTGACTCAATGGACATGAATTTGAGCAAACTTTGGGAGACAGCGGAGGACAGAGGAGCCTGGCATGCTGCACCCCAGGGGGTCACAAAGAGTCAGATACAGTTTTGTGCCTGAACAACAAATTCTCGGCTCAAAAATTATCAGGAAACATGTGTGTTTAATTAGTTCATCTAAATAATTTATCAGAACTGACATGGTGCCAAATACTATATAAGGCACTGCTGCTGCTGCTGCTGCTGCTGCTGCTGCTAAGTCGCTTCAGTCGTGTCCGACTCTGCGCGACCCCATAGATGGCAACCCACTAGGCTCCTCTGTCCCTGGGATTCTCCAGGCAAGAATACTGGAGTAGGCTGCCATTTCCTTCTCCAATGCATGAAAGTGAAAAGTGAAAGTGAAATCGCTCAGTCGTGCCCGACTCTTAGTGACCCCATGGACTGCAGCCTACCAGGCTCCTCCGTCCATGGGATTTGCCAGGCAAGAGTACTGGAGTGGGTTGCCGTTGCCTTCTCCATATAAGGCACTGCCAACACAATAATGACTGAAATTAAACATAGTATCTGGTTTTAACTAACTTGAAGTGAGTGGAGAAGGCAGGCATCAAGTGAATAATATTATGAACAAGAACAAATGCTTGGTGAGGTCATACTTAGAGGCATCTGAGTTAGTAAAGGGAGTCTGGGGAAAACTTCACTGTAGGTCCAATCCAGAAACAATGCCATTTTTGCTTCAGATAGTTGGCAGTTAAATTGTCATGTGTCACAGGGATTTCACCCATCAATGAGTCAATAGAAAAAAAAAAAAAAGGATTCAGGATATATGTCCTCTAGAAGCACAAATCCTCATGACATCTAATTTTGCAAACTGCCTCTGACTAAAGTCTTTCTGTCCCATTGGTGCTGAACTTCCATGACAATGGAGCTACATCTAATTGTGTTCCTTAGTGCATATCTAGATGACATTATTTGACATAAAGTAAGGCCTCCTTGGTTGCTCAGTGGTAAAGAACCTGCCTGCAATGCAGAAGATGTGAATTCAATCCCTGGGTCAGGAAGATCTCCTGGAGAAAGAAATGGCAATCCACTCCAGTATTCTTGCCTGGGAAATCCCATGGACAGAGGAGCCTGGTGGGCTACAGTCCACGGGGTCGCAAAAAATTCAGACGTGACTTAGTGGATAAACAACAACAACAGCAGCAAGGGGTCAATATTTGTACTGAATAAATACATGAGTAAATGTATTTTGTTTTTAAAGGTTTATGTCTTACATTTGACCTTAACTCTTCATAAATTGGGCTTCCCTGGTGGCTCAGAATCTGCCTAAGAATCCCTGGTAAAGAATCCGCCTGCCAACACAGGAGACCCACGTTTGATCCCTGAGTTGGGAAGATCCCCTGGAGGAGGAAATGGTAACCCATTCCAGTATTCACGCCTGGAAAACCCCATGGACAGAAGAGCCTGCCCGGCTCAGTTCATCGGGTTGCAGAGTCAGACATGACTGAGCAAGTAACAAACAAGGGCTTCTTTATGTGGTAGGACTTGTTTTTTGGTTTTTTTTTTTTCCCCCTCCTCAGAAGTATAAAGAGACCTATTATAGGGGCATTCAGGGACTATGGGCTTCCCTTGTGGCTCAGCTGGTAAAGAATCTGCCTGCAATGCAGGAGACCTGGATTTGATCCCTGGGTTGAGAAGATCCCCTGGAGAAGGGAAAGGTTACCCACTCCAGTATTCTGGCCTGGAGAATTCCATGGACTATAGAGTCCATGGGGTTGCAAAGAGTCAGACATAACTGAGCGACTTTCACTCACTTACTCACTCGGTGACTATGAAGGATTAGACATGAAACTGTTTCACCAAGATCCCGGTCACCACAGACACTGTCTAAAGACCCACCACATGGTTTTAATCCTGTTGGTCTACTTGTTGCTTTTAGACTTTGATCAACACGGTGGTCTTACAGAAAGAGTAAAGAAGCAGACTGACATTTATCCTGCAACACCTTTTGGTGCTTTTCATTTATTCAATTCAAATGAATACCTGTGCATTAAAAAAGGACTAATAACTGTGAGATATTTTGGAAACAGAAAGACTTCTGCAGTCTTAAAAATAGTGGATAATTTCCCAGAAGGATAGGTTTTTGAAACAGTCAATTGTATCTGCATTGCTTCATTAGATAATTCACTCATCTGTAAGAAAATGTTTGGGAAAATGAAAAAGATTTTCAGCAGTGCCTTCATTTGAGAAAATCTGGTAAATTTAAAATCATTGGAAATTGTCCTCCTAAACATCAGATGTCCTTGTTATTCATGTTCCAGTCTTTGTAATTAAAAGATTGTACAAAAAAAGCAAACACTTAATTAACTAATAGACTGACAGCTCCCAATTAGTCTCCAGTGAGGATTCCTCCCAACCAAACTTGAGTGTTTATCTCTGCCCATGGCATCAATATCTTTGGCAGTTGCCTGTTGATGATTTAAGAGGTCATCAGTTTTATTTGGAGAAGGCAATGGCACCCCACTCAAGTACTCTTGCCTGGAAAATTCCATGGACGGAGAGGACCCTGGTGGGCCGCAGTCCATGGAGTCGCTAAGAGTTGGACACGACTGAGCGACTTCAGTTTCACTTTTCACTTTCATGCATTGGAGAAGGAAATGGCAACCCACTCCAGTATTCTTGCCTGGAGAATCCCAGGGACGGTGGAGTCTGGTGGGCTGCTGTCTATGGGGTCGCACAGAGTCGGACACGACTGAAGCGACTTAGCAGCAGCAGCAGTTTTATTTAAATAAAATGTTCATAAATTAAGGTGAAAAATCTTGCAGAAAATGCAGAACTGCAGGAAAGAGAAGAAAATGATGAGAACTCGTTATCACAGGTCAAACTGTTGATAAATGAGAGTCTGTCTGAATTAAGATCAGTTAAAATTGGAAGAAGAGAAGATCAGACACGTCTATCATGACATGATAGACATTTCACAAGGCACTGATCTGAGAATCAAAGAAGTAAAGGAACAACTGGCAAAACTTATGAGGCTCTTGAATATATTTACAGAACTGACTTCTTTATTCTTTATGCGCCATGTTAGCACACAATTTTCAAGGAAAAATTATGATCTTCCAATCTAATTAATACCAAATTCATTATTTGTTCATTTTAATTTTTTTTTACATTATTGATTCCATTATTCATTTACTTTTGGCTGTGCTGGATCTCGATGTGTGGGTTTTAGAGGTGGGGGCTACTCTCTAGTTGCAGTGCACAAGCTGCTCAATGCAGTGGCTTCTCTTACTGTTAAGCAGGAGTTCTAAGGTTCTCTGCTTTAGCAGTCAGGGCTCCTAAGCTCCAGAGCACAAGCTCGATAGTTGTGGTGCACAGGCTTAGTTGCCTTATGGCATGTGGGATCTTCCGGGACCAGGGATCAAATCCACGTCTCCTGCATTGGCAGGCGGATTCTTTACCACTGAACCACCAGGGAAGCCCCATTATTTGATTATTACATAATTCATGCTTATTTTTTATTTTTAAAACATCAATAGAGTGAAATAATTTTGAAATATAAACGTTATTCTTCTTAAAGATACATTTCCAATCAAACTGGTTAATTTTGTCCACTATTTAGTAGCGTTCAATCTTCACTGCCCTGGGTGTTCTTTGGAAGAAATGATGCTAAAGCTGAAACTCCAGTACTTTGGCAACCTCATGCGAAAAGTTGACTCATTGGAAAAGACTCTGATGCTGGGAGGGACTGGGGGCAGGAGGAGAAGGGGACGGCAGAGGATGAGATGGCTGGATGCCATCACCCACTCGATGGACGTGAGTCTGGGTGAACTCCGGGAGTTGGTGATGGACAGGGAGGCCTGGCGTGCTGCGATTCATGGGGTGGCAAAGAGTCGGACACAACTGAGCGACTGAACTGAACTGAATCTTCACTGTAGGAAATTTATGTGACCTTTTACAGGTTCCAATTGTCCTCACATGATGAAGATGGCTTTGAAGTCATTAGAGTTCATTCTTTCCTATCAAGTAAAAAGTAAACCCTCCCTCTTACTTTTTTCCCCTCCATTGCCAAACATCCACACCAGTTCCATATAATCTACAAGCTTAAAACTCGTAAGACATCTCACCTTTTCGGATTCATTCTTTATAAATGTTGTTATCTGTAATTATGGAAAAATATGAAAATCAGTAAAAATACTGAGGAAAATATCATCGTCATTAGCAGCGTGTGCATACTGCTCTCCTTCATAAAGACTGACTACAGTCTAAAAGGCCTGAGGGTGACTAGGGTTAGGGTAAAAGCTTCTCTAGATGACAAGTTCTCTGGATCACGAATCTCTTCTCTGGACACTTCTTTTACAGTGATTCAAGTGATGAAAGTGCAGCTCATTATCCAAATGACCTGATTCTGATGAAGTCATCATATTTTATCCATTATTGCAAGGGAGGAAGACTAACAGTTGAACAGAATGTCAGGTCAGATCACTGACCGTTGATAATTACACAAGTAAAGGGCATGCATTTTTAATTGCTATTTTGAAGCATCGTTGATTTATTCAGAAAAAAAGTTAAATAAGAGGTAAAAATCATCAGGTTATACTGAGTGTATGAGTCAGCAATGAGCACGTTAGATGGAGCCAATATTTCACTTAGAAAAAAATGTTTCCAATCAGTCTTTGATTTTTATACGATTTTTGTTTTGAATTAACCAGATAAATTATTTGTCTTCATAAATTAAGTGGAAGAGTCAGTTCCTCAAATTGTAATTGAACAGATCAATCTATTTATAGGCATAAGGCATCAAAAGTCATTTATTGAAGTCTTATTATGTTCTTTTTATGTTAAAAATTATAAATTTTTACAAGAGAAGCAACTAAGTATGTTGTTTAACTTATGTTAATACTGAAGTATGTGAGAAAATTATCAATTCTCCTTGTATCTTTCAAAGCAAAAGTATTTTAAAATTCTTATTATTTTATTTAATGCATTTTAATCCCTGAGCAAAGTACTCTAAAATATAAAACGTACAAACCAAAAATAGCACTTTTAGCTATTAATATCCTTGATACAAATTGAAATTCATTACTTACGCACATACATTTAAAATAGATGTGTAACATCATATTTGGGCTTCCCTCACAGCTCAGTTGGTAAACAATCTTCCTGCAATGCAGGAGACCCAGGTTCAATCCCTGGATTGGGAAGATCCCCTGGAGAAGGAAATGGCAACCCACTCCAGTATTATTGCCTGGAGAATCCCATGGACAGAGGAGCCTGGTGGGCTACAGTCCATGGGGCTGCAAGAGTCAGACACGACTTAGTGACTAAACAATCATAACATCATGTTTAATAAATAATTGAGAATTATGTTTCACAAAGCTTTCACATTTTATTTTTTATTTATTCTAAAACAGTTGGTTTTGCTTTAATGTTAATCATCTAATAATCATTTTGTAGGAATTGCTTATAACATTTCACATACGTAAGTCTGTCTTTAAGGTAGGTTTAATTATGTATAGGCCATTGATTCATATGAGTTCCAACTTGCCACAGATCAATTTAATTCCTCTAATATGCAGGAACATTATTCTTTTGCATTGCTTATAAAGAAATCAATTGACTGCATGATTGGTTTAATGATGTGTATTCCATCTTGTTCCACTAAAAATATATGACAACTAACAGAAAACATGGGCTTCCCAGGTGGTACAGTAGTAAAGAATCCGCCTGTCAATGCAGCAGACGTGGGTTCAATTCCTGAGTTGGGAAGATCCCCTGGAGTAGGAAATGGCAACCCACTCCAGCATTCTTGCCTGGGAAATCCCATGGACAGAGGAGCCTGGGCGGACTACAGTCCATGGGGTCACAAAGAGCTGGACACAGCTGAGCACGCATGGGCACACACAGAAAATGTATGTACAATAAAATGATCAGACATAGTTTAAAACTTAGGGCTAAGGAAAATAGACATTATGACAAGTGGTTAGTATCATGGTTAAAAACGGCATAGATATTTAAGTTATAAACTCCTAAATTGCTGTTATAATTAAACTTTTGATTTGTTTCTGGCATTACTGGCAGCTGAAGTGAAATGGAGACATAAGCAATCATAAAAACATTGTTTTTTAAGGAAAAATAAGAAAGGTATTTAGACACAGGTGATTGACAAGTTCTGTAGTAATGGAAAATGCCAAGAGCTTCCAACTACGTTTTGGAGTTGATTATTATTATTATTTTAAATAAATCAAGTGCAGTGATAAGCATAGGAATCAGGAGCTTAGTTAGGGATTCATTCTTGGCTCCTTGACTCTCCCAAGTGGCTCAGTGGTCAAGAATTCGCCTGCCAATGCAGAAGATTCAGGATACTTGGGTTTGATCCCTGGGTCAGGAAGATTCCCTGGAGAAGGAAATGGCAACCCACTCCAGTATTCTTGCCTAGGAAATCCCAGGGACAGAGAAGCCTGGTAGGCTAGAATCCATGGGGTCTCAGAGAGTCGGATGTGACTAAGCAGGCACACACACATCTATAAATATCAACATTTGTATAATTTGATTAATTCATTTAACTTTTCCTGAATTCCGTTTTTTAATCTGTAAAGGAAAAGAGTTGAGCAAAGTGGCAGTTATCAACATCTTTATAGCTACAACATCCCATTCTCAGAGGGCTCCACTTTCTCAGCACAGAATTTCAAAAGGTCTGTATTTTAGCTAAGTTTCTCATTAGGGAAAACTTGTTTGAAGAAGTTAGGGGTCACCTCTCCCTCAGGTCAATGCACTCAGAATCAGGAAGAGAACTGATCGGTTTGGCTAGCCTGAGAGGTCCCTCAGGAAATGAAGAGGATCTAGTCACTGGGTGCTGTGTGTCAACTTCCCAGCATGTCTCCTTCCTCACAAAGTTCAACTGCCACCAAGATGAAATGCAATGAGGGCAGGAACTGGGTCTTGCTCCATCCCAGGACTGTGAAGGAGCCAGGAGAGAGTGCTGCCTGATTAACTTTCCAGTCATCCTCTTCTTGCGGTGACAGGTTACCAAAATCAAAGTGTTTTGACAACCACTGGGAAGCAGAGAAGCAGCTAATGTGGGATTTCAGGTCTAATGTCATAGACTATCTTGAAAATTGTGTGGAGTAAAAATAACCTTTGAAAATCCTTTAAGAAGCTTATAAATCATGGCATGTTGGATTTTGCAAAAAAAAAAAAAAGCCTAATAAAGTGGTTTTTTTTAGTGTGTGTATGCTATATAGAAATGTGCAATGTGACAGAAATACAAGTTAACATAAGCTTACCATATTTTTTTTTTTTTTTTGCCTTTTCATATTGTTCATGGGGTTTGCAAGCCAAGAATACTGAAATGGTTTGCCATTCCCTTCTCCAGCAAAGACTCTTGAGAGTCCCTTGGACTGCAAGGAGATTAAATCAGTCAATCCTAATGGAAATCAACCCTGAATATTCATTGGAAGGACTGATGCTGAAGCTGAAACTCCAGTACTTTGGCTACCTGATGCGAAGAACTGACTCATTGGAAAAGACCCTGATGATGGGCAAGATTGAAGGCAGGAGGAAAAGGGGACAACAGAGGATAAGATGGTTGAATGGCATCACTGACTCAATGGACGTGAGTTTGAGCAAGCTCTGGGAGTTGGTGATGGACAGGGAAGCCTGGCGTGCTGTAGTCCATGGGGTTGCAAAGAGTCAGACATGACTGAGCGACAGAACTGAACTGAACTGAACTGAACTACCATATTTTTAAAAAAGAAAGAGAGACAGAGAAATGAGAGAATGAAAAAGGAAAATGAACATGTAGTATTGAATTTGCATGAGTTAAATGTGTACACGATGCAGTTGTTGTTCAGTCACTAAATCATGTCCCACTCTTTGTGACCCCATGGACACTAGCCTGCCAGGCTCCTCTGTCCATGGGACTTTTCAGACAAGAATACTGGAGTGGGTTGCATTTCCTTCTCCAGGGGATCTTCCCAACCCAGGAATTGAACCCACATCTGCTACATTGACAGGCAGATTCTTTACCACTGAGCCACCTGAGAATCCCATATGATGCACTGCTGCTGCTAAGTCGCTTCAGTCGTGTCCGACTCTGTGCGACCCCATAGATGGCAGCCCACCAGAATCCTTGTCCCTGGGATTCTCCAGGCAAGAACACTGGAGTGGGTTGCCATTTCCTTCTCCAATGCATGAAAGTGAAAAGTGAAGGTGAAGTCAGTCAGAGGTTTTCTACTCTTAGCGACCCCATGGACTGCAGCCTACCAGGCTCCTCCGCCCATGGGATTTTCCAGGCAAGAGTACTGGGGTGGGGTGCCATTGCCTTCTCCAATATGATGCACTACTATGTCCTAAAAAGCAGCAGCTGTGTGAGATTGTGAAATGGGAAGGGTGTGAACTGACATCAGGATGAGTGAGACTCCTAGTTCACACGCCATGTCCTTAGGATGGGAGACCTACAGGCCACACTGTATTTATTGTCATTACGTGGGGCTGGTCCAAAGGACCTGGTTCCTGACTGCTTCATGAATTAGTTAAGGTGAATTCCATTCCTCCCTTTCTCCAACCCTATCCTTGTATCACTACACCAAGAGTATGCCGTTAGGTAGTGATGAGGATCTTTTGAAGTTCAGAACAAGACAAGAACCTGTGAGATCCTTTGAAAACCTTCACAAGCGAACCACCCACCCACCGGACCACCTACCATTCCAACCCCAAAGGTGGCAGGGTCAGACATAGGGGGTTGGGTGATGCTGCATTATTAAACAACTCCAAAATCTCAGGGGGTTAAAATGACAAAGATCTAATTCTTGCTTATCCTACGTGGCCAGTATGATTTAATGGGGGCTGTGTTCTACACTGTGCTCCTTCTGAAACTCAGGCTGATGGAGCAGCCACTGTGTGAACTGTTATGTAGCATGGCAGAAAGCAGAAGTGAAACAAAATCATATATGGGCCCTTTAACACGTCCACCTGGATGAGACACATGTCTCTTCTGCACACCTTGCATTGAAGTGAAATGAAGTGAAAGTTGCTCAGTCGTGTCCAACTCTTTGCAACCCCATGAACTATACAGTCCATGGAATTCTCCAGGCCAGAATACTGGAGTGGGTAGCCTTTCCCTTCTCCGGGGGATCTTCCCAACCCAAGGATTGAACTCAGGTTTCCTGCATTGCAGGCAGATTCTTTACCATCTGAGCCACAAGGGAAGCCGAAGTATACTGGAGTGGGTAGCCTAGCCCTTCTCCAGCGGATCTTCCCGACCCAGGAATCAAACTGGGGTCTCCTGCATTGCAGGCAGATTCTTTACCAACTGAGCTACGAGGGAAGCCCCACCTTGCATTGGCTCAAGCAAATCATGAGATCATATCTTGTACAAAGGAGACAAGCAAGGACAACCTGGCTTTATGCTTAGGAACACAATCGGAAATATTTCCTGACTCTCACTAATGACCATTGCAATAAAGAGATGTGCCAACGAGTGAATTCTATTAGGTCTTCAAGTACACCCCAATCTGGCCTTACGTTATTGAATAAGATTCTGGAATTGGGTGGTTGTTTCACTTTGGCCGCACTGAATGGATTGCATATTGCAGTGGAGGAACAAACAGTCCTATCACTCTTCCCCTTTATTTAATAAGGAAGGAGGATGAGGAGAGAGGGAAAGAGGGAGAGAGAAATTACTCCTAGTAGCCTCTCAAGTGCAATTTGAAAGCCAGCAGGATACATTTTTTTTTAGTTAAATTAATGCTCGTGATAGACAGAACACTGGGCCTAAAAAGATGGTCATGTTCAAATCCCCACTACCTAGGAATATTGTTACATGGCAAAACAGAATCAAGATTCTAGATGGCATTAAGGTTATTAATCCATGACCTTGATATACGGACATTATTCTGGATTGTCTGGGTGGATCCAATGTAATCACAAGGTTTCAAAAGTGGAAAAGAGAGGCTGAAAAGGAGGTCAGAAGTTAGAAGAATGAGACGTAAGAACTCAATCCACCATTGCTGACTTTGAAGACAGAGGAAGGCAGTCATGAGGCAAGGACTTCCAGCAGTTTCCAGAAGTTGGAAAACACAAGGAAATAGATTCCTCCTAAACCTTCCAGACGGAGAAGGCAATGGCAACCCACTCCAGTACTTTTGCCTAGAAAATCCTATGGATGGAGGAGCCTGGTAGGCTGCAGTCCATGGGGTCGCTAGAGTCAGACATGACTGAGCGACTTCACTTTCACTTTTCACTTTCATGCATTGGAGAAGGAAATGGCAACCCACTCCAGTGTTCTTGCCTGGAGAATCCCAGGGACGGGAAGGCTGGTGGGCTGCCGTCTATGGGGTCGCACAGAGTCGGACACGACTGGAGCGACGCAGCAGCAGCAGCAGCAGCAAACCTTCCAGATACTGAAGCTGGAACTCCAATATTCTGGGCACCTGATGCGAAGAACTGACTCATTGGAAAAGACTCTGATGCTGTGAAAGATTGAAGGCAGGAGGAGACAAGGAAGACAGAGGATGAGACGGTTGGATGGCATCACCGACTCAATGGACATGAGTTTGAGTAAGCTCTGGGAGTTGGTGATGGACAGGGAAGCCTGGTGTGCTGCAGTCCATGAGGTCACAGAGTCAGACACGACTGAGTGACTGAACTGAACTGAAACATTCCAGAAAACAATGCAACCCTGCTAACACTTTGATTTTATCCCAGTGTGGCCCACGTCAGATTTCCAACATACAGAATTATAAAATAATACATTTGTGTGCTAATCTACTGATTTTATAGCAATTTGCCGAATTAACATAGAAAATGAAAATAATATCTTGACATTTTTAAAAATTGTTGGCCATACTGCAAGGGATCTTAGTTCCCTGATCAGGAACTCTTAACTGCAGGACTGCCACGGAATTCCCATATGTTTACATTTCTAAAGACTAACTTTTATTTCAAAAACCATGGATACTCTAAGAATTTCTGTTAATTATTTCAAGATACCAATAATATGTATTTAAAATGAAAGGAATAAAAAGTACACTGGTCTGTATGCTATTTTTTCCCAAGAGAAGTTCTCTCAAGCCATTTGTTTGGATATGCCACTTTTTCTATCTCAAGCAGGAATGCAGCATGGTTTTCAGATAGAGGTGTTAATGTCTGAATTTTTAGACTCCGCTGGATATAGATACAAACTTTTAAATTAATGTCTTAATTTTTTACTCCATCATGCTCTAGGTTTCCATTGCTTTCTTATGGCTGACTCAAAATTTCTTTGAGTGTCCACCTGTCCATGCAGCTGCTTTTGATTCAGAGGCCATATGTTGAAAAAGATGGAATCAAAAGGCATTCAGAAAAAATAATGACATTTTAAAACTACTTGGTGACTTTTATGAAGGGCAAGAACCATTTCTCACTCATCATTATGCATGCTTCAGTAACTTTCTTGGGGATAGGAGGTCAAAAATGTCTGAAATAAATGAAGCCATGTGGCATCAGTAAGTGTCCTGGAGGCCTCCAGAGTGGGAATGTACATGCATTAGGAAGTAGAGAGTAACAGTGATATAGTCAGACAACATAAGATTTGGAGTGTAAAAACCAAGGGTGAAGTTTGGCATCTGTCACTCACTAGTTGACTGACCTTGGGCGAGTCATTTAACCTCTCTAAGCCTAAGGGTATTCTTTTACACATGCATTAAATAGTAGCACTGACTTCCAGTTTCCACTTGGGGAAATGTTATCCTACCAAGGTATCTGGGTTTCAGTAAAAATATTATAAGCCACGTGAAAAGGCAAGGTAAAAATGCTCTTCCAAGGGATAAAGCAACATACCAAACCAGCCTATTACAATTTTAACTTAATATTTTCAGAATTAATAATCAGACACCAAACCACAGCGAGAATCTCAGAGAATACCAAGCAGGATAAATACAATACACACACACACACACACACACACACACACACAAACATATATACTCAGTCCTTGGCATATCACATTAAAACTGCTCCAAACAAGAGACAAAAAGAAAATGTGGAAGACAGGCAGGGGAAAAAACACACGTGACATAGAAATGAATAAAAATAAGAATGAAAACAGTTTCTTGGCAGAAACCATAGAAGCCCAAATACAAAGGAATGACATCTTTAAAACAATAAAAAGAAATTTTTTTCAACCCAGGACTCTATACTCATAAAATGTATGATTCGAAAAGTAAAGGAAAAATAGACACTTTAGATAAACAAAAACTGAGAGAATTCACTGCCAGCAGACCTGCATGATAGCGATGTGAAAGGGAGTTCTATTGACAGAAAGAATATACAAGACAGAGAAGCTTGCCTCTATACAGATGAAGTGTCAGAAACTGAATAAATGAGGGTAAAATAAAATCTATTTCTTCTTATTTTTAATTTTCTAAAATATCCAACTTTTTAAAGCAAACATAGTAGCATTAAATAGTGTCTATAACAGAAATAAAAATAAAATATAGGACAGTGGCACACAGGATCAGAGAAGACAATTTGGACATATAATTATAAGACCCTTACACTGGATGTGACGTAGTATATTACAATTCGAAGGTATATACTGTTAAAGTGCTGCACTCAGTATGTCAGCAAATTTGGAAAACTCAGCAGTGGTCACAGGACTGGTAAAAGTCAGTTTTCATTCCAAATCCAAAAAAGGGGCTTTCCATCTCTCTCACGGCTAAATAATATCCATGTATCTGCCACAGCCCAAGGGGTCACAAAGAGTCAGACATGACTGAGTGACAAACACTTTTACACTTCATGCATATAAATATTCACTTACTCATTCACTGTTGATGAACACTTAGGCTGTTTACATACATTGTCTATTGTGTGTAATGCTGCGATGAACACTAGAGTGCAGGTATCTCTTCAAGATCCTGCTTTCTTTTTTTCTCTCTCCACCCACCACCCCACCACGTATTCTCTCTTTTTATCGTCACCTAAAACGAGATGGCTGGCTCAAATGGTCATTCTACTTTCAATTTTTGGAGGAATCTCCATACAGTTTTTCATGGTGGCTGCACCAATTTACTTTTCTACCAACAGTGTAGAGGGTTCCCTTTTCTCCACACCTTCACTACCATTTGTTATCTCTTGCCTTTTTAATGATAGCCATTCTAACAGAGGAGCCTTCCCTGGTGGCTCAGATGGTAAAGAATCTGCATGCAATGCAGGAGACCTGGGATTGATCCTTGGGTTGGCAAGATCCCCTGGAGAAGGAAATGGCTACTCACTCCAGTGTTCTTTCCTAGAGAATTTCAAGGACAGAGGAGTCTGGCCTGCTACAGTCCACGGGGTCGCAAAGAGTTAGACACGATTGAGCACAGCTAACATTCTAACAGATGTGAGGTGAAAGCTCATTTATGACTTTGATTTGTATTTCCATGACAATAAGTGTGTTGAGCACTTTTTCAAGTACCTGTTTTCCATTTGCACATCTTCTTTGAAAAATATGTTTATTCAGTTTTTCTGTCCGTTTTAAAACCAGATTGTTTAGATTTGTTGCTGTTGTTGTTTGCTATTGAATTGTATCAGTTTTTATATACTTTGGATATTATCTTTTATCAGATATATGATTCATAAATATTTTCGCTCATTCCATGTTTGCCTTTTCATTTGTCGATGGTTTCCTTTGCTGTGCAGAAGCTATTTAATTCGATGTTACCTCGTTTAGTTTTGCTTTTGTTGCTTTAGTTGGTGGCTTTTAATACAGCCCTATCTAGAATCATAATGTGAATGATCTAAATTTAAGCATATCAATTAAAAGATTGTCAGATAAAATATAAAAGTAAGAGACAATACCCTGTCTATAAGAAACAATTTTAAATATGAAGAGATAGATTATAAGCAAAAAGATGGAAAATGGTAAGCCAAAAGAAGGCTGGAATAGCTATGCTAATGTCAGACAAAGTAGATTTCATGTCTGACTTATGTGGGCTATTCAACAACTAAGACAACAAAAGTAGGAAGTGGTAGAACCAGGATCTATAGTCTTTACAAAAAAGTAAGCTTTTATTCTGCCTTCTGTGAGCCTTTTGGAAGGATTTAAAAACAAACATTGATTCTCTGAGCTGGACTTTTTTTTGAATGGATTAGTGTTGCTTTGGTTCTTTTTTCAATGCCTTGATTTTGCCTGTATATTTCAAGAGGATGATCTTATTCATATCATGTCAAGTTGAGACATGATACACTAAAAGAAAGAAAGAAAGTGAAGTCACTCAGTCGTGTCCATCTCGTTTTGACCCCATGGACTGTAGCCTCCATTGCCATTTCCTTCTCCAGGGGATCTTCCCGACCCAGGGATTGAACCTGTGTCTCCCACATTGTAGGCAGACTTACCATCTGAGCCACCAGGGAAGCCACCAATAAAGGTCCTGTACAATAAAGGTCATGGCATTGTAGAAGGTTAGAAGTGAGAGGGATTCAGATCAGTATATGTAGAGTATGCATTACTATAAACAGGAGGAGGTAGAGAATCAACAAGTCAAACAATTAATTGCGCAGTTACAGCCATTAATTTCAGAACAGAACCAAGTACTACATGTCCCAATAGTCTCCTAATGTCAAACACACCATTTTTTCCCTCTTCCTACAATTCTTTTTAGTTGTAAGCTTTAATTAGAGTAAAACTCCATTCAAATAAATATTAGACAAATGGACCCTTTGTGAATGAGACATTCTCTAATAGTTCATTTACAAATTGATTATTTGGCAGCAGATACATATTTTTCAAAAGGAACCAAAAGGATGGAGATCAGGGGCCCCTAAAAGGGTCGGGGTGTGAAATGCAGGATAAATGGTGGGTTTCAAGACTTTTAAAAATAATGTTTCTGTGGGAAACTGCCTTTAGAGTTCCCATCTCTTCTCCAGATGTTTATTACCCTTCGGCCACATAGAATCTGAGTCCTGAGCACCAAGACTTACTAATTTACAGTTTTTTTTCTCCGTAAGAAGCAGCACCTCCTGAGCAGTGCGTCCCTGAGAATTGTAAATTAGGGGATATGGCCACATCAGCCCTGATCTTATAAAGAACATGCATTTCAGTCTAGAGAATAATCTCAAATTTTGATTAAGACAGAATCTGGTATTTGTCCCTGATTCCCAATTTATTAAGAGTGATGGATTCTTTTTTAAAGAGTTTCTGATAAATAAAAAACAGAAATGTAAAGGTACTCTTAAATTTCTCTGTTTGTTTTGAATTTGAATGGAAGACTTTCATTTACAGCATTGGGTTGTTGCTGCTGCTGCTGCTGCTAAGTCGCTTCAGTTGTGTCCGGCTCTGTGACCCCATAGACAGCAGCCCACCAGGCTCCTCCGTCCCTGGGATTCTCTAGGCAAGAACACTGGAGTGGGTTGCCATTTCCTTCTCCAATGCATGAGAGTGAAAAGTGAAAGTGAAGTCGCTCAGTCGTGTCTGACTCTTCACGACCCCATGGACTGCAGCCTACCAGGCTCCTCCATCCATGGGATTTTCCAGGCAAGAGTACTGAGTGGGGTTCCATTTAAAAAACAGCTTTTTTTCCCCCTCTAGTACTAACATTCTTGGAGACAAAATTTTGATTCTGATGGGCTTTGGTGAAATATTGCTAGGCTAAACTTAGGCTTGGGCAAACTAAACTGATGGGAAATTTAAATTAAAATATCTATTTTTTCAAACATCTTTCTTTAATGTTTTTGTCATTCAGAGTACCATGGGTTGGGGGAGGGATACACTAGTAGTCTGGGATTAACATACACATGCTGCTGCTGCTAAGTCCCTTCAGTCCTGTCCATCTCTGTGAGATCCCATGGAAGGCAGTCCACTATGCTCTGTCCCTGGGATTCTCCAGGCAAGAATATTGGAGTGGGCTGCCATTTCCTTCTCCAATGCGTGCATGCATGCTAAGTCACTTCAGTCGTGTCCGACTCCGTGAGACCCTATGGATAGCGGCCCACCAGGCTCCTCTGTCCACGGGATTCTCTAGGCAAGAATACAGGAGTGGGTTGCCATTTCCTTCTTCCTATACACATGCTAGTATACATAAATAGATAATCAACAAGGACTTACTATACAGCACAGGAACTCAACTCAATATTCTGTAATAACCTAAATGGGAAAAGTATCTGAAAAAGAATGGACATACATGCATGTATACCTGAATCACTTTGCTGTATACCTGAAGCTAACACAGTATTGTAAATCACCTATACTCCAATAAAAATAAATTATTACTGAAATAGAATCCAGTAAGCCAAACAGAACTAAAAGAACAAAATTAGTATAAATGCAAATAATTTAGAAAATAAAAGAAGGCTTCTTCCTTAAATTTGAAGTTCAAGCTTAGACATGGTCAAGGTGACAAATTATTTCTGTTTGCAAAAATGGTATTTTCAGCATTTGTTGGCTTTAAACAACGATTTGGCTTTTAGGCTGCCCCCACGTGTTCTAATGACATCAGAGTTTGTCCAAACTGTGCACCGGGATCTCTTCTCCTCTACCCCCATTTAAAATAATGTGTGAATTTTCAATCAATACAAAAAAGGAAACTGAACTTCAAGTCAGAAGAACTTGTAGATGATCCAGCTTTCTTATATACTATTGTACAAATATTTAAATCTAATTATTTTCTTCATTTAATTTCTTTTTACTTCAATTTTTTTTCAACAAATTCATGGAGGCAATTATATTTGTTATAATTAACTCACATGGATGTGATGATCAAATAATTTAATATATGGGAGTTCTCAGTCACTCAGTTGTGTCCAACTCTGTGATCCCACAGACTGTAACCCACCAGGCTCCTCTGTCCATAGAATTCCCCAGGCAAGAATACTGGAGTGGCTTGCCATTTCCTCCTCCAGGGGAATATATGAGATAACACAATAAAATACCAACTTGACCATTCACACACTTCCCTGGTAGCACAGCTGGTAAAGAATCTGCCTGCAATGCAGGAGACCCTGGTTCTATCCCTGGGTCTGGAAGATCCCATGGAGAAGGAATGGGCTACGCACTCCAGTATTCTTGGGCTTCCCTGGTGGCTCAGATAGTAAAGAATTCACCTGCAATGCGGGAGACCTGGGTTCAATTCCTGGGTTGAGAAGATCCCCTTCCCCTGGGCTAGGAAGATACCCTGGAGAAGGGACCAGCTACCCACTCCAGTACTCTTGCCTGGAGAATTCCATGGACAGAGGATACTGGCAGGCTATACAATCCATGGGGTAGCAAAGAGTCAGACTGAGTGACTTCCACTTTCAACCCTACCATCCACACAATCAGTTCAGCTCTGTTCAGTCACTCAGTCGTGTCTGACTCTTTGCAACCCCATGGACCGCAGCATGCCAGGCCTCCCTGTCCATCACCAACTCCTGGAGTTTACTCAGACTCACGTCCATTGAGTCGGTGATGCCATCCAACCATCTCATCCTCTGTCATCCCCTTCTCCTCCTACCCCCAATCCCATCTTCAATCTTTCCCAGCATCAGGGTCTTTTCAAATGAGTTAGTTCTTCTCATCAGGTGGCCAAAGTATTACCAATCAATATAAGTCAGATCAACTTTCCTTCTGTGAGAGGTGACTACTGCATTGTAGTATAACATGCTACAGCAATACAATGCATTTTGTCACTCTGGGATTCTATTCTGTTTTCATAAATTCTAGTTATGTGGCCTTGGCAAATCAAATAAGCCTTTTGTAAAAGATATGATGAAAGAATCTCTACCTAAACTTTTAGAGCTAAAAAAAAAAAACAAAAATTTTTTTTTGTTTGTTTTTTAGATTTTGTGTGTTTGTTTTTTCCTTGAACTGGATTACTAATCAGAAAACACTTAGGTTCTGGGTCTACTATATAACTAACATGGAAACATTTCATGTTTCCATAGCTTAGTTTCCTTCTTTGAGACACCTTCCAGCTTTAATAAAGAGTGGTTTTAAGAAAACTGTAATATAATCCACATAACCTATTGCACATTTAAAGATTAAAATATTCAAAGTAAAAACTAGCTGGAGCTTTCACAGAGGTAAGGTAATATAGTGTAATAACTCAAAAAAACATAAACAATTCCTTTCAAAAAAACCATCTTTCAAAATTTCTACAGTGTATGAATCAAATAAGATCAATCTCTACAGAATATTGTTTGATAAAAATTTCATCAATTATATCTTTGATTCATTAAACATTTTAAAATCTAAAGGCCCACACAAAACATATATTCTTTAATTAACTTGATATATTAAAAAATCTTTTTGTTTTATCCATCCAATTGTTGGAGCATCAAATTGCTTTTATAATTCCTAAGAGAATCAATGATTTATAATCACTAACTTAATTTTATTAAATACTGAAAACATACCAGATTTAGACAACACAAATCTTGATTTATAACAATTTGATTTTTCCTCTTTATTTCCATTTTCTTGAAAAGTTTGTAGAGTATCCAATCATCAATTATTTAAATTTCAAAGTTTTGTGGAGAAATGGTACAATGAATATAATTTCTACACACTGTTTTTAAATTCTAGTTTATTTTTTGCATATCACTATGACTTCCAATTAAATATTGCAGAAAGAAATTGTATTTCTTGTAGTAAGTGAAATAAGGGTTAAACGTAACTATTTTTATATTAATAAGGATGCTCATAAAATAGCTGAATTATCACACTGATTTGTGGAAATATGTTGTATCTTGGCGAATAAGCAGTAATATTCAAAAGGTTTAATACCTGAAGCTGGTGTTAATTCTATATTAACATTTTTACAGGCTACTACAAGATACAGAGTAATTTCATGGCAGTTTATTTGCTCTTCAAAAGGTCATTTTACAATCGTGCAGAAGAAATAATTTTAAGGAGTTATTGGTATAAAGTATTTCTAATATTTTAGAAAATGTCTCAGATGTTTAATAGATATATAGTTCTGATTCAAGCACCACTGTTTTGATCAGCAAAACTGGATTTAGAGCAAGCAATCTCCTATCAAAAATGTCTCTATTTTATTGGAATGTTGCAATCACACAGCTCACTATTTCCATTCTAAAGACCTTAGGTAGTAGACCAGATGGTGTAGAACGTGAATACCCAGTTTGTTCGATTTTAAAATGCTTCACATTTTGACCCAAACTAAGTGACAATATATACTTTTAAGCTTTAAAAAGTCTTCCTGCGGTTCTTATTGTCCTTTTCGTGCATTAGGATAGAAAGGAATGACTTAGTGGTACTTTGACTGTGTTTGACTCCACAGATATTGGAGCAGCTTCAGGCTAGGCTTAGAAGCCTTTGTAAGAGCCCTTTGCTAATCCCCAGGGAAGGGATGTTAGCGAGGAAATGCCTGTGGAGTTGGAAAAGCTCTATTTCCTTACGGAATACTAATATTAACACTTCAAGTCTCTAGATGGCAGCCTTCAACACGTTTGAAAAGCGGTGTCCATCCACCCCGACTCCAGTCCCACCCGCGTCGCGGCTATTCGGCAACATAGTATCAGCTCCGTGTCTGCTTTAGCCAGTGCATGGTGGATTTAGGTGCTCTCCAAGAATTCGAGTTCCAAATACCTATTCCAGAGCCTGACACTCGGCTGCAAGCTGCCTAGATGTTTGCTTGGGGAAAATGAGGAAGTAAGGGATGACAAAATAGTCCACACGAAGCCCCTTCTGCCTCGGAAAGGTGGGGCTGTGCGGGCGGCAGAGAGACACCTGCATCCTCGAGCAGCAGCATCCTCTCCTCCAAGGGGATGGACGCTCCGCGCGGAGCACAAAGAGCGCAAAAGCCCACCTGCCGGCTGACGGAACCCCACCAGCGCCACGGCCTCAATTCACCCCTAGGGTTTACGCGGGTAGAAATACTAAAATCTGTTTCCTAAATGCGCAAAGGACTGAGTCTGAACCGAGCGCGGAGCACCGGCAAAGCGAGGAGACAGGACGGAACGCACACCAGGGAAAACGTGTTGTTCCCCACCTGGGCAGCGCCTAAGGTGGCCTCCCCCCCACCTTCTGGCGTGCGCATCCCAGGGCTGGGGTAGTCAGGGAACGCTCGAGGCCAGAGATGCTAAGGAGCCTGGCAATAGGTGTGGGGGCAACTGAGGCGGGTGGGACTGGGGCGGACAGAGGTCCTTTTTGGTACAGGTCTCCGGCGGGCGCAGTCTAGGCCGGTCGGGAGTTAGAGGCAATCGCGCCCACCTCGACCTCCCCACCAGCCACCGCAGACACTCGCCTAGGGGGTCCGGAGGGACGGGATGTAGGGGTGCTGTACCCCAGTCCTATTCCCTTCCTGTTTTCATCCCTACCTTGGAACCGCTCTCCCCTCAAGGCGCAAAACCTCTCCGGGCCGGGTCCGCAGAAAGTCCGGCTCCTGGCTTCCCGGGGCCCCCGCCCTAGAGGCGGACACGAGCTCTCCCCCACCCCGTGCGGCTCCGGCGCGCAGGCTCACCCAGCAGCGCTCCCCGCGGGCTAGTTGACAGGGACCACGAAGCTCCTCGCACCCCCGCAGCCGGACTTCCTGTAAGTTCCGAGTCCTCGGTGTCCTGGGGAGCCCCGCGCCCCCACGGCAAGTTCGCGAGCGACTCGGAGCTGAGAACCGAGTTTGACGCGCGTCAGCTTGGGCAGAGGGGAAAGCGGGTCTTACCTTGGTGCGGAGAGCAGGGAGCTGCCATCCATTGTCTGGGGGCGCGTCGAGAGAGGCAAGACGGAAAGTGCGCGCGAGGGATGGGAAGTCTGCGGTGCTAGGACCCGGTTCCCAGAGCGCCGAGACGGACGCGCGGCGCGCGGGCTGAGACCACCGCGGCGCGGGGCGGTCGGAGCCGCGCTCCTCCCTGGCAGGGAAGCGTTGAACCCCGCGGCCGTCAAATAGTCTCCTCCCAGTCGTCCCCTCTGAGCTTGCAAGTGCGCTTGGCCAAAGCTCCAAGCGGTCTACCCAGCTTCTGCCCTCCTCCAAGGCAGCTCGTGTCTCGGTAGCCAGAGGCGCCTAATGAGCTTTCCCTGCCTCTGCTGGCGCCCAGCTGAGGTGACTCCAACAGAATTTCTCTCTCCCCGCCTCACAATCCCGTCCCCTCGTCTCTCCCTGAGGTAAAGCCGTCTGAGCCCTGAAGTTGTTCATCCACTTTGCCACATTCAGGCTCAACTCCTGGCCATGTCCCCCATCCCCCGCTGGTCGCTCACCATTCCTTTGAACTGTCTCCCTGAATTTTAGTTCTGTTTGTCTTCTACCAAGTCATGGTTCATCACTCAGAGCAATGCTCTTTGATCTGCCAGCTGCTTTTGCCTTTACCTGGGCTAGATTTGATTCTCAGAATTCTGCATAGAACTCATTTGGCTTAATTGTGACTCACTCATACCTCATCTGTTAGAAGCCTGTGTGCGCAGAGATTTCAGAAACTATGACAGTGGTCATCCGTCAGAGGCCAGCAACCAGACCCTGGATGGAAGGGCTGTCACACACACACACACACACACACACACACACACACACACACACAAATCTGTAAATGCCTGCTTCAGTGTCTTGAGCAAAAAAATGACGCTTAAGAAGGAAGACATTGATGATTGCAAATGACTGTTAAGATGAAGGTACTCTTGATTCTGCTTTAGTTTCATTAAATTAAAACAAATAATAATAAAGCTATGGGACTTACTGGCTTCCCAGGTGGCGCTAGTGGTAAAGAACCCGCCTACCAATGCAAGATACATAAGACACGCGGGTTCCATTTTTGGGTAGGGAAGATTCCTTGGAGAAGGAGATGACAACCCACTCCAGTATTCCTGCCTGGAGAATCCCATGGACAGAGAAGCCTGGGGGCTACAGTCCACGGGGGCTCACAAAGAGTCAGACACGACTGAGCGACTTAGCACATAGGACAAAGGGGAAGATGGAGGCCGTGCCCTTGCCCCTCCTCCTCCTGGTAGCCACAGATTAAAGCTCCGGAGATTGTAAAACAAGCATAAGAAGACCAAAAGTTGGACAGAAGAAGGCTGACAAACTAGAGACCTTGAAACTCAAGGAATGGCATGATCTTGAGTTCCTGTTTTTTTTCCCCCCCCTTTATCTCTTATGTTTCAAACTTGAAACTGAAGCAGCTGAACAAAACCAGAACTGTCCATGAGTGCAGACAAAAAAAAAAAAAAAAAAACCAAAGCCGCCTCTTTTTAGCCAAAGGACCAAGAAGGGGACAGCCCAGCAGACAGAAAATTGTCTGGCAGAACATCAAATTAAAAAAATCCTGTGGTCCCTCTCAACCATGCCATCAAAGGCCAAGTGTGGCCCCTAGATTTGTTCTACTGTTTCTAGGTTCTTAGGAGGCATCCCAAACCCCCAGCCCAGGTTGGCTCAGTGAAAGCTGAATAGGGAGCCAGGACTTTCACCTCGGGAAGGATGTATCAACTCCTACTCCCTGCCTTTGTGTCCCTGAAGCCTATACGTTGCTGCCACATAGCAGCAATGTGTCCCCCTCCCACTCGGCACTGGGGAATGTAAGAGGAGCCATGGTGGAGAGTCAGGGCTTCCCCCACTGCCTGGAAGTAATGAAGCCACAGGCGAATTGATACCTGGGCACTCACACCACTCCACACACACCACAATGGAGGTTTAGTGGAGCATCCTGAAGTCCCGGTCTGTGCCCAGTAGCAAGGGGGACACCCTTCCTCTCAGGTGTTGAAGGAAGTTATGAGGACACCCTGAATTCTATCCCCTGACGTACTTCCCTCACCTCCCCCCAGGCAGTAATGAGGCTGTACTTCCCCACTTGCCCCCAGGTCCTGCAGGAGCACTGTTGAGAGATGCCCATTATAAAAAGAAATGAGATTCAGTCTCCCAGATAATATCCTAAATGTACAGGCTTAATAGAAAATTACTCATCTTGCCAAGAACAAGAAGATTTCAAACAATGGTTTTGAAAAATCAATAAATTAAGATAACGAAGAGGTCTCAAATTATCTGACAAAGACTTTAAAGTAGCCATAATAAAAATGCTTCAATAAGTGATTACAAACACACTTGAAAAAAATTGGAGAAATAGAAAAAGGAGAGAGGTGCGGGAAGGAGGAAAGAAGGGCAAGAAGGAAGAATAAAAGAAGAAA
Source organism: Bos indicus (assembly GCF_029378745.1). Taxonomy (NCBI): domain Eukaryota; kingdom Metazoa; phylum Chordata; class Mammalia; order Artiodactyla; family Bovidae; genus Bos; species Bos indicus. The sequence continues at coordinate 116,239,485 of NC_091761.1, forward strand.
TGAAGTCTTACAGGTAAATAGAACACATACATAAAGAAAAATGGAAACGTTTAGAACTGGAAAATATAGTAATCAAAATATAGCACAATGATTTTAACAACATAATAAAGTGAAAAGAAGAGAAAATCAAGAAACTGGAATATAGAGCAATGTAAATTATCCAATCTGAACAAAAGAGAGAAAATGTTCTAAGAAAAGAAAGGAAAAAAACAGAGTACCAAGAACATGTGAAGAAAAAGAGTTGAAAAAATATCCCCAAATTTGGCAGAAGACTTCAAAGTACAAGTTCAATAAGTGGAGCAAAATCCCAATGTAATAAACATAAATAAATCTACATAAAGACATATCATAGTCAAACATCTAAAACTTAAAGACAAGGGCAAAATATTGAAAGCAATTGTGGAGAAACATCACCTTATCTATAAGGGTTGTTGCTGTTGTTCAGTCACTAAGTTGTGTCTGACTCTTTGCAACCCAAACTGTAGTCTGCCAGGCTCCTCTGTCCATGGGATTTTTCCAGGCAAGAATACTGGAGTGGGTAGCTGGTCCCTTCTCCAGGGAATCTTCCTGGACCAGGAATCAAACCCGTATCTCTTGCATTGTCTTACCAGAGACACCTGGGAAGCTCACCCATAAGGAAAAACGGTACAAATCAATAGCAAATTTCTTGTCAGAAACCATGGAGGCAAGAAGTAAGTGCAACAACATTTTAAAACTGCTGAGGAAAATAACTATCAACACAAAATCCTGTGTCCAGTAAAAATATTCTTCAGAAATGAAGGTGAAATCAAGACATTCTTAGACGAGGGAAGACTAAGAAAATTGGTCATCAGTGCTGGTGGTGGTGGTTTAGTCACTAAGTCATGTCCAACTCTTGCAATCCCATGGACGGTAGCCCGCCAGGCTCCTCTGTCTATAGGATTTTCCAGGCAAGAATACTGGAGTGAGTTGCCATTTCCTTCTCCAGGGGATCTTCCCAACCCAAGGATTGAACCCGGGTCTCCTGCCCTGGGGGCAGATTCTTTACCGACTGAGCTACCAGGGAAGCCCAAAGAAGTTCTCCAAATAGAAAAGAAACTATAAGGAAGGAATCTTGAAATATTAGGAAAAAAATCCAATACACAGTAAGCAGTAGTATGATAAAAAACAATAGGTTTCCTTTCTCCTCTTGGGTTTGCTAAATCATGTTTAACAATAAAGCAAAAATTATAACATTGAATGATGCATATGCAGGGAAACATTTAAGACAATGGTATTGTAAAGGGGAGAAAATAAAGGGACACAAGAGTCATAAGTTTTCTACACTTTGTTCAAACTGGTAGGTCGCCATTCTGTTTTCCACCAGATCTTCCTGACCCAGGGGTTGAACCTGGGTCTCTTGCATTGTAGGCAGATTCATTACCATCTGAGTCACCAGGGAAGCCAAAATTAATACCAAAGAAGACTTTAATAAGTGATGTGTATTTAATGCAATATGTAAAGAAATGACTAAGAAAAAGCCATACAAATAAATATGCTCAAAATACTATGGGTAAATAAAACTGAAATAAATAAGTAACTGACAGGCAGAGAGAAAGAGATTAGAAACAAAAAGAGAAAACAAATTTTAAAAAATACAAAAGAATAGTTTTAAGCTCTAATATATCAAACATTGGGCTTCCCAGGTGGTGCTAGTGGTAAAGAACATGCCTGCCAATGCAGGAGACCCAGGTTTGATCCCTGGGTCAGGGAGATCCCCTGAAGGAGGGCACAGCTAGTGTTCTTGCCTGGAGAATTCCATGGACAGAGGAGCTGGTGGGCTGCAGTTGATGGGGTAGCAAAGAGTCTGACATGACTAATGCGACTTAGGGTGCACGCATGCACATATCAATGATTACATGAAATTTCAATGATCTAAATACCAATTAAAAGACAAAAATTGGCAGAATGGATTTAAAACATTCAAGTTATGCTGTATATAAGAAATTAATTTCAAATATAGCTATATAAGAAAGTTGGAAAAAGGTGTATTGTGCTAATATTATTCAAAAGCATGAGTGGCTGTATTAATATCAGATACAATAGATCTCAGAGCAAAGAAAATTACTAGAGACAGAGGGGGAGATTACTCAGTGATAAAGAAGTCTTTCTAAACTATACAGCTACATGTAAAAGAATGAAATTAGAACACTACCTAATACCATACACAAAGATAAACTCAAAATGGATTAAAGACCTAAATGTAAGACCAGAAACTATAAAACTCTTAGAGGAAAATATAGGCAGAACACTCAGTGACATAAATCAAAGCAAGATCCTCTATGACCCACCTCCTAGAGTAACGGAAATAAAAACAAAAGTAAACAAGTGGGACCTGATTAAACTTAAAAGCTTTTGCACAGCGAAGGAAACTATAAGCAAGGTGAAAAGACAGCCCTCAGAATGGGAGAAAACAATAGCAAGTGAAAGAACTGACAAAGGATTAATTTCCAAAATATACAAGCAGCTCATACAACTCAATACCAGGAAAACAAATAACCCAATCAAAAGGTGGGGGAAAGACCTAAACAGACATTCTCCAAAGAAGACATACAAATGGCTAACAAACACATGAAAAGATGCTCAATATCGCTCATTATTAGAGAAATGCAAATCAAAACTACAATGAGATGGTAGTACATTCCTCACACCGGTCAGAATGGCCATCATCAAAAAGTCTACAAACAAATGCTGGAGAGAGTGTGAAGAAAAGGGAATGCTCTTGCACTGTTGGTGGGAATGTAAATTGATACAGCCACTATGGAAGATGGTATGGAGATTCCTTAAAGAACTAGGAATAAAACCAGCATATGACCCAGCAATCCCACTCCTAGGCATATACCCTGAGGAAACCAGGGTTGAAAACGATAGATGTATCTCATTGCTCATTGCAGCACTATTTACAATAGCTAGAACATGGGCGCAACCTAGATGTCCATTGAGAGATGAATGGATAAAGAGATTGTGGTACCTATACACAATGGGATACTACTTAGCCATAAAAAGTAACACATTTGAGTCAGTTCTAATTAGGTGGATGAACCTAGAGCCTATTATATGAGTGAAGTGAGTCAAAAATAGATAAATATACTAATGCGTATATCAGAATCTAGAAAGAGAGTACTGAAAAATTTATTGACAGGGCAGCAGTGGAGAAACAGACTTAGAAAACAGACTTATGGACACAGGGAAAGGGGAGGAGAGGATGAGATGTATGGAGAGAGTAACATGGAAACTTACACTACCATATGTAAAATAGATAGCCAATGGGAATTTGCTGTATGTCTCAGGAAACTCAAACAGGGGCTCTATATCATCCTGGGGGAGGGCGTGGGGAGGGAGATGGAAGGGAGGTTCGAGAGGTAGGGGATGTATGTATACCTATGGCTGATCCATGTTGAGGTTTGACAGAAAACCACAAAATTCTATAAAGCAATTGTCCTCTAATTAAAAAATAAACAAATTTTTGAAAAAGCTACCAAAGGAGTGAAATCAAGAAATTTATATTTATTTCTAAAAAACAGAAGTCAATCTATTAAAAAGACATAGGCTCTTTAAATGCCTATGTGCAAAACAACAGAGCTGCAAAATATGTGAAGCAACAAACTTGTAGAACAGACAGGAGAAATCAACAAATTTACATTTATAGTTCCACACTTTAGGCATTTTTCTCAACAACTGATAAAACAACTAGACAGAAAATCATCAAGGATATAGAATGACATAACAAGATCATAAACCAATAGGATCTAATGAACATTTATAGAACACTGCATCCTGGGTTGGGTACAAAAGTGAAGGTACCCATCCCCCACTCTCCTTTTAGTCTCTTCCTGTCTACATCACTATCTGTAATGACTGTACTGATTACTAGCACGGAGGTTTTTATTCCAAGATATATAACAAACACAATATACATTTCTCCATTTAAAAATAAAGTAAAAGAAAAGAAAAAGTATCAGGGGAAAAAAAGATCACTGTTGTAGAGAAGTGGTTCAGTGTGTACTTTTTATATTACACATTAAGGCATAATACTTGTTCAAAGACAAAGAAAACATCTATGTGCATTCAAAGTCCTATAAATCTCTTGATTCCTGAGACTCAGAGTCTTAATTTGCAAAATAATGTTCTTGTGCTTTGCAATTGCAGTGATCACTGCACCTGTTTAAAAAATAAAAAACAACTAAGCAATGAAGTTCTGAAAGAATTAATGGAAGATATTTTTGTACATCATATTAAAATAAGTAGTTGGGAAGTTTATGTTTCAAAACAGCAAATGAAAGGTATGACATCATGGAAACTGGAAAAAAATTAGTTTGGCTGAAATCTTCCTTTCCAGGTTCTTAGCTTTGTCAGTGTTCTCGATTCTTGTGCCCGTGGTAATGCTCTCCAAAGTGTAAGTGTCTACCAATTATGAGAGCAGGAAAAGGGAGGTGCAATTAGGCATATGGTACTGGATGATGGCCATCAGAATTTGAGCTCCTGATGGTGTGGGAGGGCGCCAGGTGCTGTTCTTTTAATGTGGTCTCAAAGCATAGTCAGAAATTAGTGGGTTTGGTTCAGATTTCTGAAACAAGGCTCAGTAGCTAATTGTGAGGGTTCTGACATTTCAGATTCAAGATTGGATTGATGGTAGTCATAGAACTTGAAAGGATATAGTGCAGGTTCAGCAGTTCCTGAATGCATGAAGATGACCTACTTACCTATAAGGATGTAAGTGTAGAAGGCAAACAAGTGAGGGGTGAGGGTTATTTAGCAGCTTAAGGAGTTTGGAGATGGCCGGGGTCAGTGTACCCAGAGGCAGTAAAATGGGACGACGCCAGCACAAAGCCCAACTTTGCCCACTCTTTGTGCAGCCTCTCAGTGTCTGCAGCTGCATTGGTGATATTAATCAACTCAACAGGACACATCACAATATGATCAACTAAATGTGATCCACATTCAACTTTTAACAGTAAAAAGCCAGACACTGTAACACATCCATAGAAGACTGCTTTTGAACGTGGTTGAACCATGAGCTTTTGGTCCTATAGTTAGGAGCTTTCAGTCCTAACTATAAATCAATGCTTAAACTCCACAAAGATCAATTAAGTTAGAATCTTTGGAGATGATGCCTTTCCAGGAAGCAACATTTTATAGAAGTTTCTGATGTGATTCTAATGTGCTCAGTCTATTAGAATTTCTGCTAAGTCTATAGCAGCTTTTGAAAAGCTTTTTACCAAACACCGTATTTTATAGAACAGAAAAAAAATCTATGGAAAAGATTACTTGCTTAAAATTTCAGAATGAGTTAGGTGTACAGCCAGGCCAAGAATAGAGTTGTTCTAAATTTTGCCATTTGAGAAAGCCATGGTAGTGCTTGTGAAAGTGCCAGGTCATGAAAAGCAAATATAATTTTACTTTTAATGAGCCTTTAAAAGATTCCTTCATACATCCTTAGAGTTTCCAGTAAGTCTTATAAATTTCCATGTGCATGCATCTAAGTCACTTCAGATATGTCTGACTCTTTTGCAACCCTATGGACTGTAGCCTGCCAGGATCCTCTGTCCATGGGAATCGCCAGGCAAGAATACTGGAGTGTGTGGCCATGCCTTCCTCCAGGGGATCTTCTCAACCCAGGGACTGAACCCACGTCTCTTATATCTCCTGTGTTTACATGTAGGTTCTTTACTATTACCACTACCTGGGAAGCCCATGTAATGGTATATCGACAGTTACTTTGCATTTAACTAATAAAATGGTTAAACATCTGTTTTGTCTGCATTGCCATCCACACCCTTTAATGAAGTGTCTGTTCAAATTTTTTGCCCGTTCTTGTTAGTTTGTTTTTTATTGAAACATTGTTGAGTTCCATAATTGGGAACATTGTTGTGTAAACACATGAGCACATTTTGGATATAATACTTTGTCAGATATCGGATTCAGATCAGATCAGATCAGATCAGATCAGTTGCTCAGTCGTGTCTGACTCTTCATGACCCCATGAATTGCAGCATGCCAGGCCTCCCTGTCCATCACCAACTCCCAGAGTTCACTCAGACTCACGTCATCGAGTCGGTGATGCCATCCAGCCATCTCATCCTCTGTCGTCCCCTTCTCCTCTTGCCCCCAATCCCTCCCAGCATCAGAGTCTTTTCCAGTGAGTCAACTCTTCGCATGAGGTTGCCAAAGTACTTGAGTTTCAGCTTTAGCATCATTCCTTTCAAAGAAACCCCAGGGCTGATCTCCTTCAGAATGCACTGGTTGAATCTCCTTGCAGTCCAAGGGACTCTCAAGAGTCTTCTCCAACACCACAGTTCAAAAGCATCAATTCTTCGGTGCTCAGCCGTCTTCACAGTCCAGATTAAGGAGTATTTTATCCCAGTTTACAGGTTGTATTTTGTTCCTTTAACAGAATCTTTTACAGAAAGAGAGTTTTTCATTTTGAAGAAGTACAATTAATCAATTTTTTAAATTTGATGAACCATGATATTGGAGTTGTATTTAAATACTGTTTCTCTAGGCCAATTTTTCTATTTTATCTTGAGTTTTAGAATTACACATTTTACATTTAGATCTATAACCCTATTTTGAGTTAATTTTGTGTAAAGAATAGACTGTTGGTCAATGTTAATTTTTCAATGATGTCTAATGTTCCAATACAGCATGTTTGATTGAGCCGCCTTTGTACTTCTGTCAACAGTTGATCATATTTGTATACATTTATTTTTGCGCTTTCTGCGTCTACCCTTTGGTCAGTACTATACAATCCTGATTACTGTAAGTCATAATAAGTCTTAATAAGTATAGTGTGCATTATTTAACACTGCTTTTCTCTATCAAAAGTGCTTTGGCTATTTTATTCTAGTTTCTTTGCTTCCTATGCAAATTTTTAGAGTTAGCTATTAACATTGTGTTAATCAGCTTAGGCTGCCATAGCAAAATATAAAAAACCGTATGATTTAAAAAACCAAAATTTATTTATCACAGTTCTGGAGACTAGAAAGTCCAGGTCAAGGTGCTCACCTATTGTGTTCTTACATGGGATGGAGAGAGAAAAAGAGAGAGATAGCAAACTCTTATGTCTTCTTATAAGGACACCAGTTCTGTTGGATCAAAGCCCAACTCTTATAACCTCATTTAACCTTAATGACCTGCACAAAGGCTCATATCTCCAAATAGTCAGATTGGGGGTTGAGGCTTCAACATATAAATATAGAGAGGAAGTCTACAGTCTGTCCATAACAGATATCTATGAGAAACTTTGCTGGAATTATAATTAGCATTGCACTGAATTTATAAGTCAGTTCAAGCAGTGTGGTTTTGAATTGCTCATTCTTATAAAAAAGAGATTCTTTTCTTACCTTCTGGAATGCTGTATTTCTTCTATCAGAGTTAATTCTTTCAAACTTCCAAGTATTAGGAAAACATATACATGTGGAATAACTAAGGTGGTTTCTGGCAGTGAGTAAAAAACCCCCATATCTGTGAAGTAATTACCACATGATATGTACCAAATCAGGAAAAAGTGTGCAGGCTTGATATTGATATACAGAGGAAATACAGTGAAAAATAATTGTGTATTTATGAAACCATAAATTTTTAATTTATGCAGAATAATTAAAACCTCTATACTGAAAGTTCAACAAATGGGTACTTGTTGTCATTTATTGTCTCTGCTTTTGTTAGATTTTGTGCACTGTTTAATAGTTAACCATTTTATAGTTGCTTTTCATGTTATGTGAAAAATATTGGCCTTTTTTGGATTTTTCAAATCTTCTGTTTGAAAAGATCATTTGAAAGAAAACCTTGCATTCTAATTGTATTGAAAATAAGTTAGGGAGTTTGGGATTGACATGTCCATACTGCTCTATTTCAAATCGATAACCAACAAGGACCTATGATACAGCACAAGGAATTCTGCTCAGTATTATGTAACAATAAAAATGGGGAAAGAATATGAAAAATGCATGCATATATATATATGTACATGGATATGCACAACTGAATCACTTTGCTGTACACCTGAAACTAATATGACATTGTTAATCAACTGTAGTCTACTGTAAAATAAAAAAATTTTAAAAAGAGAAAAAAAATGAGGTGAATTCTGGGAGAGTAAATGGCATTGCAGAAAAAATACAAAGCAAGGATCAAGCGATCAGAAGTTGGGAGATCTTTCCCCCTACCTCTAAAACGCTAAATGATGCTAGGTCAGTCCACCTTCCACCCAGGCACACTGACGACATCTGTTGTACCTGGGAAAAGTGCACCAATAGAGGCCCTGTGCTCCAGTGCTAAATAATAAAGCTTTACATAAAATGGGATTTTATCCTTGTGTTTCATTAAAGTATCTTCACACTCTCTTAGAGGCCAGGTTCTTATATCCCTCCAGGTTCCAAGAGGGAACCTGTCAGGTGAAGACAGAGGAGGGGTCTTGTCCTGCAGAGTCTGCCCCTTCCTCAGCCACCCTCCTTGCTGGGGAACCCATTGTCTTCAAATGCTTGTGATGATGCCTAGTGTTTAGGGTGAGGGCTGGTTTACCAGATGGCTTTATTCAGTGTCTGTTACACTTTCATCTTTATATTTTCTCTTTTTTTCTGTCCTCACACTGATTTGCCTCTTTGCTCTTGCAATTACTCAAGCCATGCTCCATATTCCTGTTATTCTACACTTCTCATCCTGGTGGTATATGGAGGGGTAGGGGCATTCTTTCACCCCTGATTAAGCCTCAGCCTTGGGCAAGCAGTGTGAGCCTGGGTCTCCTGGCTCTGACTGTCACTGCTCCCTCCCCCAGGTGTAGTTCTGAGGCCATCATGGTACTCTCATGGTATTCCTGCTCCTTCCTTAGGGGAAGAAATGTTTTTCTGCTCAAATTTTCCAGCTGCAAATGATTATAATAGGGCCTAAGGCTTGTCCACCATGACCCGCCCATCTTGGGTTGCCCCACGGGCATGGCTTAGTTTCATTGAGATAGACAAGGCTGTGGTCCTAGTGTGATTAGATTAACTAGTTTTCTGTGAGTATGGTTTCAGTGTGTTTGCCCTCTGATGCCCTCTTGCAACACCTACAGGAGAGATCTGACAGAATGTGGTCCACTGGAGAAGGGAATGGCAAACCACTTCAGTATTCTTGCCTTGAGAACCCCATGAACAGTATGAAAAGGCAAAATGATAGGATGCTGAAAGAGAAACTCCCCAGGTCAGTAGGTGCCCAGTATGCTACTGGAGATCAGTGGAGAAATAACTCCAGAAAGAATGAAGGGATGGAGCCAAAGCAAAAACAATACCCAGCTGTGGATGTGACTGGTGATAGAAGCAAGGTCCGATGCTGTAAAGAGCAATATTGCATAGGAACCTGGAATGTCAGGTCCATGAATCAAGGCAAATTGGAGGTGGTCAAACAGGAGATGGCAAGAGTGCACGTCGACATTCTAGGAATCAGTGAACTGAAATGGACTGAAATGGGTGAATTTAACTCAGATGACCATTATATCCACTGCTGTAGGCAGGAATCCCTCAGAAGAAATGGAGTGGATATCATGGTCAACAAAAGAGTCTGAAATGCAGTACTTGGATGCAATCTCAAAAACGACAGAATGATCTCTGTTCATTTCCAAGGCAAACCATTCAATATCACAGTAATCCAAGTCTATGCCCCAACCAGTAACGCTGAAGAAGCTGAAGTTGAACGGTTCTATGAAGACCTACAAGACCTTTTAGAATTAACACCCAAAAAAGATGTCCTTTTCATTATAGGGGACTGGAATGCAAAAGTAGGAAGTCAAGAAACACCTGGAGTAACAGGCAAATTTGGCCTTGGAATACGGAATGGAGCAGGACAAAGACTAATAGAGTTTTGCCAAGAAATTGCACTGGTCATAACAAACACCCTCTTCCAACAACACAAGAGAAGACTCTATACATGGACATCACCAGATGGTCAACACTGAAATCAGATTGATTATATTCTTTGTAGCCAAAGATGGAGAAGCTCTATACAGTCAGCAAAAACAAGACCAGGAGCTGACTGTGGCTCAGACCATGAACTCCTTATTGCCAAATTCAGACTGAAATTGAAGAAAGTAGGGAAAACCACTAGACCATTCAGGTATGACCTAAATCAAATCCCTTATGATTATACAGTGGAAGTGGGAAATAGATTTGAGGGCCTAGATCTGATAGATAGAGTGCCTGATGAACTATGGACTGAGGTTCATCACATTGTACAGGAGACGGGGATCAAGACCATCCCCATGGAAAAGAAATGCAAAAAAACAAAATGGCAGTCTGGGGAGGCCTTACAAATTGCTGTGAAAAGAAGAGAAGCGAAAAGCAAAGGAGAAAAGGAAAGATATAAACATCTGAATGCAGAGTTCCAAAGAATACCAAGAAGAGATAAGAAAGCCTTCTTCAGCGATCAATGCAAAGAAATAGAAGAAAACAACAGAATAGGAAAGACTAGAGATCTCTTCAAGAAAATCAGAGATACCAAAGGAACATTTCATGCAAAGATGGGCTTGATAAAGGACAGAAACGGTATGGACGTAACAGAAGCAGAAGATATTAAAAGACATGGCAAGAATACACAGAAGAACTGTACAAAAAAGATCTTCACGACCCAAACAATCATGATGACGTGGTCACTGACCTAGAGCCAGACATCCTGGAATGTGAAGTCAAGTGGGCCTTAGAAAGCATCACTACAAACAAAGCTAGTGGAAGTGATGGAATTCCAGTTGAGTTATTCCAAATCCTGAAAGATGATGCTGTGAAAGTGCTGCACTCAATATGCCAGCAAATTTGGAAAACTCAGCAGTGGCCACAGGACTGGAAAAGGGCAGTTTTCATTCCAATCCCAAAGAAAGGCAATGCCAAAGAATGCTCAAAGTACCACACAATTGCACTCATCTCACACGCTAGTAAAGTAATGCTCAAAATTCTCCAAGCCAGGCTTCAGCAATACATGAACCATGAACTTCCTGATGTTCAAGCTGGTTTTACAAAAGGCATAGGAACCAGAGATCAAATTGCCAACATCCGCCACATCATGGAAAAAGCAAGAGAGTTCCAGAAAAGCATCTATTTCTGCTTTATTGACTATGCCAAAGCCTTTGACTGTGTGGATCACAATAAACTGTGGAAAATTCTGAAAGAGATGGGAATACCAGACCACCTGACCTTCCTCTTGAGAAATTTGTATGCAGGTCAGGAAGCAACAGTTAGAACTGGACATGGAACAACAGACTGGTTCCAAATAGGAAAAGGAATATGTCAAGGCTGTATATTGTCACCCTGTTTATTTAACTTCTACGCAGAGTACATCATGAGAAACGCTGGACTGGAAGAAACACAAGCTGGAATCAAGATTGCCAGGAGAAATATCAATAACCTCAGATATGCAGATGACACCACCCTTATGGCAGAAAGTGAAGAGGCACTAAAGAGCCTCTTGATGAAAGTGAAAGTGGAGAGTGAAAAAGTTGGCTTAAAGCTCAACATTCAGAAAACAAAGATCATGGCATCCGGTCCCATCACTTCATGGGAAATAGACGGGGAAACAGTGGAAACAGTGTCAGACTTTATTTTTCTGGGCTCCAAAATCACTATAGATGGTGACTGCAGCCATGAAATTAAAAGACGCTTACTCCTTGGAAGGAAAGTTATGACCAACCTGGATAGCATATTGAAAAGCAGAGACATTACTTTGCCAACAAAGTTTCGTCTAGTCAAGGCTATGGTTTGTCCAGTCGTCATGTATGGATGTGAGAGTTGGACTGTGAAGAAGGCTGAGCACTGAAGAATTGATGCTTTTGAACTATGGTGTTGGAGAAGACTCTTGAGAGTCCCTTGGACTGCAAGGAGATCCAACCAGTCCATCCTGAAGGAGATCAGCCTTGGGATTTCTTTGGAAGGAATGATGCTAAAGCTGAAACTCCAGTACTTTGGCCACCTCATGCGAAGAGTTGACTCACTGGAAAAGACTCTGATGCTGGGAGGGATTGGGGGCAAGAGGAGAAGGGGACAACAGAGGATGAGATGGCTGGATGGCATCACTGACTCGATGGACGTGAGTCTGAGTGAACTCTGGGAGTTGGTGCTGGACAGGGAGGCCTGGTGTGCTGCGATTCATGGGGTCGCAAAGAGTCGGACACAACTGAGCGACTGATCTGATCTGAAGGCTTGTCCTCCTTCCTTCCTCCCAATATTAAGGGTTTCATTCTTTGAGTCATGTGAGGTGGTTTCGCACCTTTTCTGTAGACGTTTGTTGTTCCTCTCCCCAGGCTGGTACCACATCTTTTCATGACTCTCAGCAAACATTTTTTGGGATCCATAGAGAAAGGCTCATAAGAGGGTGAAAACTCTCAGCACAGCTACAGTTCTTGGGTTGTTCCCTCGCTTGTCAGACCCACTTGACTTCCACCAATGCCTTAATTATTTCAGCTGGATTTTTTCTACTAGTGTCTGGTGTGTCTGCTTCAGGTAAACAAGAACTTTCTCTCCACTTCTTTCTGAAGCTCCTGTCTCTCCCTAGATTTTAGTCTAGTTAGTTACCCAGGGCTGTAGATCTGATGGATTCAAAGAAAAGTCATAAACTTGCTATTTCTCTGCTTTTGTTGTTGTCTCAAGAGTGGAAACAAGGACGTTTTCAGCTTGCTACATTGGGTGGAGGGTGGGGAACCTGCTATTCCTTTCTAAAGAGAAAATACCTAAAAATAAAAATGTTAATAATGGTTATTTATGAGTAATGGGATTATAGGCAACTTATTTTCTTCTGTGTTGATCTGTGTTTTCTAAATTTTTCCTAACAGATATTCCTTTGTTAATTAGAAAAGACTAAGAAGCATTATCTTAATGCAGAAATGTAAAAAATATTAAATAAGAGACTGTGAATTTATTTTATGGGATGAGTCAAATTTTTGCTCCTCAGACATACCAGCCAGCTAACTATGCAGTTTGGCTTTAAAACTGAGGAATCATTTGTCTTCTCCCTTCCCCAGGGTTAGTGATTGCCATGCCCTGAAAGCATGCATTGTTTATGGGTCAGTTTCTTCTTCGTTAAGTACTGGAGACCAGCTGGGAGGCTCCAAAGTGGGGAGATTCCTGATCAACAAGCACAGCAGACCAAGATGACACAAAATCATAATGTCTGTCAATTTTTCCTTTTAACTCCCTGCATCTGTGACCCTCCTATTCCCACTCCTTTTGTTCTTACCAGGCATCACTTCTGTCATTATTCAGGTCTTAGGCCCAACATCTCTAGAATACCTTCTCCATGCTCACACAAGTAAAACCATTACTTGGATATCCTCATGCTTAATTTAATGTATTGTTTATTATTCATTGATAAAATTTAAGATTAATTAATGCAATTAGTTAATACAATATATCTTTAATACATAATATAATTTGACTAACAACTTTTATGTACTGATTTGCAGTAAAATAAATTTCAGGAAGCAAATAACTCCTTTAAAAGCTACTCTCTAGTTTCTTTTCTTTTTCTGGGTCAAGTTTATTTATAAAGAAAGAAGCTTCATGATGCTTAAATCTTGTATCAGTTCTTACCTTCTTCATCTACTACATCCTGTTTATTATCTTTTTTACCATTTTATATATTGGCCTAGTAAATTGAATTCTCATATCAGCACAAACACATTTGGGAATATGGAATCAAAGAATCTCTCAATTGATAAAAAGCTCTTGGTGAAATATATTCTTGTTATTCCTTATGAGTCTTTTTGTATAAGTTATACAGATGATAGATATGAATGACTAAGGCTTAAATTTTATGCTTGCTCAGTCGTGTCCGACTCTTTGAGATCCCATGGACTATACAGTACATGGAATTCTCCAGGCCAGAATACTGGACTGGAGTGGGTAGCCTTTCCCTTGTCCAGGAAATCTTCCCAACTCAGGGATCAAATCCAGGTCTCCTGCATTGTGGGCAGACTCTCTACCAGCTGAGCCACAAGGGAAGCCCAAGAATGCAGGAGTGTAGCCTATCCCATATTCAGCGGATCCTCCAGACACAGGAATTTAACTGGGGTCTCCTGCATTGCAAGTGGATTCTTTACCAACCGAGCTATCGAGGCTTAAAACAGAGGCAGAAATCCATAAACAAAATGAGATTCATTGTCAATGCAGGGTCAGCTGAGGCCCTCTACTAACCAGTCAGTGCAATGGACATCTGTTTTTATTCTTTTAGATTTTTTCTCTCTCTCTCTCTCTCTCTTTTTAATGAAAAAAGGACAGGATATTGATGTAGAGAAAACAGTGTTGTTTTGAAGGTAGAAGGTCTAGTTTCATTCCTTTACTGCTTTCTAGTTGGGTCACCTTGGACAAATCTCATAATGTTTTTGAGCTTGTTTCTTCACCTAAAAAAATAGTAGAAAATATAACCTTGGTAACAGTACTGTGAGATAGGTATTAAAAGAGAATTCATAGAAAGACAGAGGGAAATTTATACAGCATTGCTGTTTGCTTTTATGGAGTAGTTCTGCAAAAGACTCTGTGCAGTGTTTTTAATCCTTCAGATTTGGAAAATAATTTATATGTTGACAATATACAATAGCTTCAACTTGTGAATAATGTTGTTATTGCTTTTACTGGTGGCCATTATTTAGCCTACCATAGGAGATTATTCATATACAGTCTTTATCATTTTAAAAGTATAATGAAACTACTAAACTTAGGTAAAGAGTGTGTGTATGTATGTGTATATATATAATATATAACACAATATTATATATAATGTATATTATATTTATATAATATTATATATATATTTCAGATAGCTCAGCTGGTAAAGGATCCACCTGCAATGCAGGAGACCCCAGTTCAATACCTGGATCAGGAAGATCCCACTCCAGTATTCTTAGGCTTCCCTGGTGGCACTGACAGTAAAGAAACTGCCTACAATGTGGGAGACCTAGGTTCCATCCCTGGGTTGGGAAGATCCCCTGGAGGAGGGCATGAAAACCCACTCCAGTATTCTTGCTTTGAGAATCCCCATGGACAGAGGAGCCTGGAGAATCCCCGTGGACAGAGGAGCCTGGAGAATCCCCGTGGACAGAGGAGCCTGGTGGGCTACAGTCCATGGGATCACAAAGAGTCAGACAAGACTGAGCGACTAAGCACAGCACAGTACAGAAAAGAGGAATATGGCATCTGGAAATAGCTCATACACTATCTGAATGAATTTATAAGCTGTTGTATTAATGTATAATAAGAGCTACATTTTCTCTAGACATAAGTACTTCATATACAAACATAGTAATGTTGCTATAGATGTTATAGATATATATATAATTATATAATATAAAATATAATAATATATTATACAATATGTATGTGTACAATATATTTGTGTATACATATAATATGATATATAATATGTTTGTGTATAATAATATAACTGTAGAACAAATACATACTGTAAGGAAAAGAAATTAGATACTGCTAGAAATTAATGGTAAGCTGAATGAGTGGAGGTCTGTTGACAGTACATTCTCAGGAAAAATGTCTCAGGTGAGGGTTGAAAAATTATTTTCTTTTTAATGAACATATAACTTGTTTTTAACTTATATATTTTTATTTTTTAATTTTTAATTTAAGGATAATTGCTTTACATGTCATGTTGGTTTCTGCCATACAACAACATGAATCAGCCATAAGTATACATATGTCCCGTCCCATTTGAATATCCCTCCCACTCCCCCAAATTACTTTCTTGGCATTATAGGATATGTGTTTGAAGAAGAGAGAAGTATGGTAAACATCTGAAATACCACAAAAAAAGCTGGCAAGTTTGCACTGCTGTAGAGGCACTGGTTGAATCAACCCATTTCCCAGCCCAGAATCGTTCACAGATTTTTCAAGGGGTAGAAATAAGTGACTTACAAACACATACTCTTTTTTTTTTTAATTTATTTATTTTAATTGGAGGCTAATTACTTTACAGTATTGTATTGGTTTTGCCATACATTGACATGAATCCACCATGGGTATACATGTGTTCCCCATCCTGAACCCCCCTCCCTCCTCCCTCCCCATCCCATCCCTCTGGGTCATCACAGTGCACCAGCCCCGAGCATCCTGTATCATGCATTGAACCTGGACTGGCGATTTGTTTCACATATGATAATATACATGTTTCAATACCATTCTCCCAAATCATCCCACCCTCATCCTCTCCCACAGAGTCCAAAAGACTGTTCTATACATCTGTGTCTCTTTTGCTGTCTCGCATACAAGATTATCATTACCATCTTTCTAAATTCCATATATATGCATTATTATACTGTATTGGTGTTTTTCTTTCTGGCTTACTTCATTCTGTATAATAGGCTCCAGTTTCATCCACCTTATTGGAACTGATTCAAATGTATTCTTTTTAATGGCTGAGTAATACTCCATTGTGTATATGTACCACAGTTTTCTTATCCATTTTTCTGCTGATGGACATCTAGGTTGCTTCCATGTCTTGGCTATTATAAACAGTGCTGCAATAAACATTAGGGTACACATGTCTCTTTCAATTCTGGTTTCCTCGGTGTGCATGCCCAGCAGTGGGATTGCTGGATCATAAGGCAGTTCTATTTCCAGTTTTTTAAGGAATCTCCACACTGTTCTCCATAGTGGCTGTACTAGTTTGCATTCCCACCAACAGTGTAAGAGGGTTCCCTTTTCTCCACACCCTCTCCAGCCTTTATTGCTTGTAGACTTTTGGATCGCAGCCATTCTGACTGACATGAAATGGTACCTCATTGTGGTTTTGATTTGCATTTCTCTGATAATGAGTGATGTTGAGCATCTTTTCATGTGTTTGTTAGCTATCTGTATGTCTTCTTTGGAGAAATGTCTATTTAGTTCTTTGGCCCATTTTTTGATTGGGTCATTTATTTTTCTGGAATTAAACTGCAGGAGTTGCTTGTATATTTTTGAGATTAGTTGTTTGTCAGTTGCTTCATTTGCTATTATTTTCTCCCATTCTGAAGGCTGTCTTTTCACCTTGCTTATAGTTTCCTTTGTTGTGCAGAAGCTTTTAAGTTTAATTAGGTCCCATTTGTTTATTTTTGCTTTTATTTCCAATATTCTGGGAGGTGGGCCATAGAAGATCCTGCTGTGATTTATGTCAGAGAGTGTTTTGCCTATGTTCTCCTCTAGGAGTTTTATAGTTTCTGGTCTTACGTTTAGATCTTTAATCCATTTTGAGTTTATTTTTGTGTATGGTGTTAGAAAGTGTTCTAGTTTCATTCTTTTACAAATGGTTGAGCAATTTTCCCAGCACCACTTGTTAAAGCGATTGTCTTTAATCCATTGTATATTCTTGTCTCCTTTGTCAAAGATAAGGTGTCCATAGGTGTGTGGATTTATCTCTGGGCTTTCTATTTTGTTCCATTGATCTATATTTCTGTCTTTGTGCCAGTACCATACTGTCTTGATGACTGTGGCTTTGTAATAGAGTCTGAAGTCAGGCAGGTTGATTCCTCCAGTTCCATTCTTCTTTCTCAAGATTGCTTTGGCTATTCGAGGTTTTTTGTATTTCCATACAAATTGTGAAATTATTTGTTCTAGCTCTGTGAAGAATACCATTGGTAGCTTGATAGGGATTGCATTGAATCTATAGATTGCTTTAGGTAGTATACTCATTTTCACTATATTGATTCTTCCGATCCCTGAACATGGTATATTTCCCCATCTATTAGTGTCCTCTTCAATTTCTTTCACCAGTGTTTTATAGTGTTCTATATATAGGTCTTTAGTTTCTTTAGGTAGATATATTCCTAAGTATTTTATTCTTTTCATTGCAATGGTGAATGGAATTGTTTCTTTAATTTCTCTTTCTATTTTCTCAGTATTAGTATATAGGATTGCAAGGAATTTCTGTGTATTAATTTTATATCCTGCAACTTTACTATATTCATTGATTAGCTCTAATAATTTTCTGGTGGAGTCTTTAGGGTTTTCTATGTAGAGGATCATGTCATCTGCAAATAGTGAGAGCTTTACTTCTTCTTTTCCAATTTGGATTCCTTTTATTTCTTTTTCTGATCTGATTTCTGTGGCCAAAACTTCCAAAACTATGTTGAATAGTAGTGGTGAGAGTGGGCACCCTTGTCTTGTTTCTGACTTTAGGGGAAATGCTTTCAATTTTTCACCACTGAGGATAATGTTTGCTGTGGGTTTGTCATATATGGCTTTTATTATGTTGAGGTATGTTGCTTCTATTCCTGCTTTCTGGAGAGTTTTTTTTTTTTTATCATAAATGGATGTTGACTTTTGTCAAAGGCTTTCTCTGCATCTATTGATATAATCATATGGCTTTTATTTTTCAATTTGTTAATGTGGTGTATTACATTGATTGATTTATGGATATTGAAGAATCCTTGCATCCCTGGGATAAAGCCCACTTGGTCATGATGCATGATCTTTTTAATGTGTTGTTGGATTTTCTGTTTGCTAGAATTTTGTTAAGGATTTTTGCATCTATGTTCATCAGTGATATTGGTCTGCAGTTTTCTTTTTTTGTGGCATCTTTGTCAGGTTTGGTATTAGGGTAATGGTGGCCTCATAGAATGAGTTTGGAAGTTTATCTTCCTCTACAGTTTTCTGGAAGAGTTTGAGTAGGATAGATGTTAGCTCTTCTCTAAATTTTTGGTAGAATTCAGCTGTGAAGCTGTCTGATCCGGGGTTTTGTTTGCTGGAAGATTTCTGATTACAGTTTCAATTTCCGTGCTTGTGATGTGCCTGTTAAGATTTTCTATTTCTTCATGGTTCAGTTTTTGAAAGTTGTACTTTTCTAAGAATTTGTCCATTTCTTCCAAGTTGTCCATTTTATTGGCATATAATTGCTGATAGTAGTCTCTTACGATCCTTTGAATTTCTGTGTTGTCTGCTGTGATCTCTCCATTTTCATTTCTAATTTTATTGACTTGATTTTTCTCCCTTTGTTTCTTGATGAGTCTGGCTAATGGTTTGTCAATTTTATTTATCTTCTCAAAGAACCAGCTTTTGACTTTGTTGATTTTTGCTATGGTCTCTTTTGTTTCTTTTGCATTTATTTCTGCCCTAATTTTTAAGATTTCTTTCCTTCTACTAACCCTGGGGTTCTTCATTTCTTCCTTTTCTAGTTGCTTCAGGTGTAGAGTTAGGTTATTTATTTGACTTTTTTCTTGTTTCTTGAGGTATGCGTGTATTGCTATGAACCTTCCCCTTAGCACTTCGTTTACAGTGTCCCACAGGTTTTGGGTTGTTTCGTTTTCATTTTCATTCATTTCTATGCATATTTTGATTTCTTCTGTGATTTGTTGGTTATTCAGCAGAGTGTTGTTCAGCCTCCATATGTTGGAATTTTTAATAGTTTTTCTCCTGTAATTGAGATCTAATCTTACTGCATTGTGGTCAGAAAAGATGCTTGGAATGATTTCAATTTTTTTGAATTTACCAAGGCTAGATTTATGGCTCAGGATGTGATCTATCCTGGAGAAAGTTCCGTGTGCACTTGAGAAAAAGGTGAAATTCATTGTTTTGGGATGAAATGTCCTATAGATATCAATTAGGTCTAACTGGTCTATTGTATCATTTAAAGTTTGTGTTTCCTTGTTAATTTTCTGTTTAGTTGATCTACCCATAGGTGTGAGTGGGGTATTGAAGTCTCCCACTATTTTTGTGTTATTGTTAATTTCCCCTTTCATACTTGTTAGCATTTCTCTTACATATTGTGATGCTCCTATGTTGGGTGCATATATATTTATAATTGT
Source organism: Bos indicus (assembly GCF_029378745.1). Classification (NCBI taxonomy): domain Eukaryota; kingdom Metazoa; phylum Chordata; class Mammalia; order Artiodactyla; family Bovidae; genus Bos; species Bos indicus. Next base: position 116,259,247 of record NC_091761.1, read on the forward strand.
TATATATTCTTCTTGGATTGATACTTTGATCATTATGTAGTGTTCTTCTTTGTCTCTTTTCACAGCCTTTGTTTTAAAGTCTATTTTATCTGATACGAGTATTGCTACTCCTGCTTTCTTTTGTTCTCTATTTGCGTGGAATATCTTTTTCCAGCCCTTCACTTTCAGTCTGTATGTGTCCCTTGTTTCGAGGTGGGTCTCTTGTAAACAACATATATAGGGGTCTTGTTTTTGTATCCATTCAGCCAGTCTTTGTCTTTTGGTTGGGGCATTCAACCCATTTACATTTAAGGTAATTATTGATAAGTATAATCCTTTTGTCATTTACTTTATTGTTTTGGGTTAGAGTTTATACACCCTTTCTGTGTTTCCTGTCTAGAGAAGATCCTTTAGCATTTGTTGGAGAGCTGGTTTGGTGGTGTTGAATTCTCTCAGCTTTTCCTTGTCTGTAAAGCTTTTGATTTCTCTTTCATATTTGAATGAGATCCTTGCTGGTACAGTAATCTGTGCTGTAAATTATTTTCTTTCATCATTTTAAGGGTGTCTTGCCATTCCCTCCTGGCCTGAAGAATTTCTATTGAAAGATCAGCTGTTATCCTTATGGGAATGCCCTTGTGTGTATTTATTGTTTTTCCCTTGCTGCTTTTAATATTTGTTCTTTATGTTTGACCTTTGTTAATTTGATTAATATGTGTCTTGGGGTGTTTCGCCTTGGGTTTATCCTGCTTGGGACTCTCTGGGTTTCTTGGACTTGAGTGATTATTTCCTTCCCCGTTTTAGGGAAGTTTTCAACTATTATTTCCTCAAGTATTTTCTCATGGTCTTTCTTTTTGTCTTCTTCTTCTGGGACTCATATGATTCGAATGTTGGGGCATTTAACATTGTCCTGGAGGTCTCTGAGATTGTCCTCATTTCTTTTAATTCGTGTTTCTTTTTCCCTCTCTGTTTCATTTATTTCTACCATTATATTTTCTACCTCACTTATCCTATCTTCTTCCTCCGTTATTCTACTGTTGGTTCCCTCCAGCGTGTTTTTGATCTCATTTATTGCATTATTCATTATATATTGACTCTTTTTTATTTCTTCTAGGTCCTTGTTAAACCTTTCTTGCATCTTCTCAATCTTTGTCTCCAGGCTATTTATCTGTAACTCCATTTTGTTTTCAAGAGTTTGGATCAATTTCACTATCATTATTCAGAATTCTTTATCAGGTAGATTCCCTATCTCTTCCTCTTTTGTTTGGTTTGGTGGGCATTTATCCTGTTCCTTTACCTGCTGGGTATTTCTCTGCCTTTTCATCTTGTTTATATTGCTGTGTTTGGGGTGGCCTTTCTGTATTCTGGCACTTTGTGGAGTTCTCTTTATTGTGGAGTTTCCTCACTGTGGGTGGGGTTGGATGGGTGGCTTGTCAAGGTTTCCTGGTTAGGGAAGCTTGTGTCGGTGTTCTGGTGGGTGGAGCTGGATTTCTTCTCTCTGGAGTGCAATGAAGTGTCCAGTAATGAGTTATGAGATGTCAGTGGGTTTGGTGTGACTTTGGGCAGCCTGTATATTGAAGCTCAGGGCTATGTTCCTGTGTTGCTGGAGAATTCACATGGTATGTCTTACTCTGGAACTTGTTGGCCCTTCAAACACATATTCTATAATGCAAAGAAAGTAATTTTTCAATCCTCACCTGAAAATAGAGATGCTCGCTCTAGCCACTAAGCAAGTCAGAAGACTCTTACTTTGCATTTGTATATAAGTGTAAAGGGAGGCATAGAAAAGAATGGTTACTTTGTTGCAGAAAATGGACTTTTTAATTTAAATGTTAATTTCAGCAATGAAAGTGCTTACTGATATCAATATTAAAATAATCTAGAATCCAACCCATTGTTGATAAATATTTTATATTCATTTTAACATTTGATAGCTGAAGTTATTGTTTTAGCTGCTCATTCAATATAAGTTAACAGTGACTAACACATACAGATGCATTGCATTTGGGTATTATGAATACATCAGTAAACAAAGAAATCACGATTCATTTCTCTATGGAGCATATGTCCTAGTTTGGGAGGCATCCAAACAAACAAACCAAAACCAACTATGATCAAATACCTGTCTGTTTGTACAAATAAATATACTGATAAAAGTTATATTATTTAAACTCCTTTGCCATGTTTTCCTTGTTTAAAAAGTATTAAGTTTCTAGGATTATTGAAGGCATTAAAATCTAGTACTTAATTCTTTCTTATCATATACCTAGTATTAAATTAAATCTTGCTCTAAGTATTAATTATTGCAAGATACCTGTCTTAATGTTTAGCTTCAGTTTTGATGTTTCCATTTTAAACAGAGGTGCTGACATTAAGAGATATCCAACGGCCACCTTCTCCAATCTTCCACTTCTCAGAAAATGAGAGTACAGTTACCCAGCAGTTCAAAATAACACCTTAGCATCTTTTAGGATCTATCTTTCTCTCCTTTTTAACCTCTATATTCATGGATAGAGGGCAGTCAGTGGGCAAAAAAGGTCAGGACAAGGAGAAATGGTGAAGAGTTGCTGGTTCCTATGGGGTTTTAATCAGTTCTTACAGTTCTGCTATGAGAGTTTCAGGAACGTTTAACATGACTATGAAGGCTGTGAAGGTTGAAAAAGTTATATGTTTTTTCTATTCTAAAGAACTGCAATAAGATGAGACAGCAAGAAATCAAACTAGAATCAGAGACAGACCAATCAATGCATGTATCTAGAAAAGATTTTTTTTTAAAGTATTGATGGAGAATCTGTAGGAATCGGAGGCAATTAAGACAGAAAAAACCAATGAGGTACAAGTGGATATAGTGGGAGTGATCCTGTGTCTACTTCAGAGAGGCATCAGAGAAGAGTGGTTGAAGACACACCTACCTTCTAGTAATGGGGGATTGTATTCTAACCCAAAGTTTGGCACTTGGAATTATCATTTGTTGCCTCATTTTCCTCATCCTAAAATGAAGACTATAGCTCTCTATCCTAAATAAATGCTCTCTCAGCATTACATAAATGTATCAGATGAGATAACGTAGGCAAAGCACTTTGCATATGCTTGACAATCAGTTGTCACCAGAGGTGGAATTACTGTGATGCTCGTAAATCTTAGCCTTCAGGGGCTGTCTTATTAGTGGCCCTTTTTATGCCCTTGTAGAGATTTACGAGGTCATGTTTGGGGTAAAATTAGTAACAGTAAAATATTTAACTGTACTTTATTGTCTTCTATTTCTTTCCACCCTAGCTACCTTTATTTTGGGTTTCCCTTTGTTTCAGGAGGTCGTTATAAAACTACAGAAATGTGTCTTGTGGTAGCGGGCTCAAAGGAGCTCCAGTTCTTTATGTCTTAACACAGAAAGAATTCATTCATTGAGAGGCAAAGTAAGAGATAAGTGATTTACTAGAATAGGATGCTTGTGAGGCTTATAAACAACTAGACAAGGGAGTGCTGCACCCCCAAGAACTTAGTGGGCTATGGTTTTAAAATCAAAGGAAAAGAGGAGGGGTGGGGTAGAAGACCACTTTCTTCCTCATTCTTGAGTAGACATCAAGGCTTGCATCATTAGTTCCTCCTCCAAGTCAGGCAAGGGGTTTTTCCTATTTCCTACCTTGTCAAATTGGGTTTGTCATGGCAACAACGGGAATAAGCAAAAAGGTGGTAACATTTACTAAAAATGGTAAATCATCTCAGTTTCAATATAATGTCACCTTTTCTTTATATTTTTTAAATTATTTTTTTATTGAAGTATGTTTGATTGACAATGTTGTGTTAGTTTCTACTGTATGGCAAACTGAGTCAGTTATACATATATACATATTCACTTTTCTTTAAAGATTCTATTCTCATATAGATCATTAGAGTATTGAATAGAGTTTAGTGTGCACAGAGGAGCATCTCCTGGGAATCATGAAGTTATTGAACTCATTGGGTGGGATGTGGATCTCATTCCACTATTGTTTTATTGTTTTGGGGGCCTATCCCATGCTTCTGTTGCATGCTTCTTTTGCTAAGAAAGCCTGCTTGGTTTTATGATTAAGCAAATTATTACTGAGTGATCATTAACATATAGGGGTCTCCCATACTTTTTCCTTTACTTGTGATCCCTTGGTGATGTTAATCACTCAGTCATGTCTGACTATTTACAACCCTATGGACTGTAGCCAGCCAGGCTCCTCTGTCCATGGAATTCTCCAGGCAAGAATACTAGGGTGGGTTGCCATCCCCTTCTCCAGGGGATCTTCCTGACCCAAGGATCAAATCTGGATTTTTTGCATTGCAAGCAGATTCTTTATTGTCTGAGCCACCAGGGAATAGGATTAATTATTTAATCACCTGCTTTGTGCCTTTACTGTCTCTATTAGAGTGCCTGTAAGGAATAATTTGAAAAAAGTTTAAAAGAAAGCAATCTCAGAAACATAAGGCTCAAAGAAAAACAGGTTCCAAGGAAATTTTAATAAGGCATATCAAAGAAAGATATGTAAAGAGTCAGAAGAATGAAAATTACAGAGAGAAATTTTAAAAATTCATATAAAAAGTGGTTAAAATGGAACCCAGAAAAAGAAGTTCCAACACACATGAAATTGGAGTTCTTGAGGAAGAAAAGCAAACAAATAAATAAAAAATAGATCAGAATTAATATTCAAAACTGTAACCCAATAGAATGTGTTCTAGAAATAAAATATTGAAATAGTTTAAGAAAATTGACTTTGTGAAAATAAACTCTAACACTTTCCCTTAGTAAAGCTCATAGTCTTTAAGAATAAATAATAAAGGATTCTCAGGACCTTAAAGCAGAAAGATCAAACTTCATAAAGGTAAAGAGAAATCAGGCTGGCATTAGATTTCTCAAGAAGTAAATGTAAGGCAAGGGAATAGTAGAGCAGCATTTTCAAAATACACAGAGAAAAAGAGCATGAGCCAAGAATGTAATCCCAGTGAAGCTGTATTTTAAATACTGAGTCTATAGAAAGGCAGTTTTAAATATTCAGTAAGTCAGGGAATACTAAACATAACAGCCTTTTCCAGAGATTTGAATATATGATGTATTTAATTCTAGCAAGAAATAACTGGAGCAACTTCAGTAAAAAGACTAATGGAAATGATTTAATATATGTAGATATAGAAATATGACTAAAGTGATGGTGATACGGGTGGGAGACATCCAGATAAATGTATGTTCTGAAATAGTGGAATGAATAAAAGTAAAACAGGAGGAAAAAGGAAAAAAAGAAGGAAGTAGAATAAGATCATTGATTATTTTAAAGCTAGTGTCAAAGCAGACTAGTTTAAAAAGCAGACTAGTTAAAAAAGCTAGTGTCAAAGCAGACTAGTTAAAACCAACACATCAGATAGTAATAGATTAAGTTTGAAAATGGGAGATTAAAAATAATTAAAGGATTTAAATACAAATATTTCTACTAGAATGAAAAGGAAGCTTCCTAAATACAAAATGACATTTTGAAATATAAAAGATGATATGCCACTTAGAGAAACATAGCAAATATTACATAGTACACACAGTAATGGCCCCATAAAATACTTTGACTGTGTGGATCACAACAAACTGTGGAAAATTCTTAAAGAGTTAAGAATTCCAGACCATCTTACCTGCCTTGCGAGAAATCTGTATGCAGGTCAAGCAGCAAAATTAGAACTGGACATGCAACAACGAACTGGTTCAAAACTGGGAAAGAAGTACGTCAGAGCTGTGTATTGTCACCCTGTTTATTTAACTTATAGGCAGAGTATAACATGTGAAATGCCAGGCTGGATGAATCCCATGTTGGAATCAAGATTGCCAGAGTAAATATCATCAACCTCAGATATGTAGATGATACCATTCTAATCGCAGAAAGCAAAGAAGAACTGAAGAGCCTCTTGATGAAGGTGAAAGAGGAGAGTAAAAGAGCTGGCTTAAAACTCACCATTCAAAAAACTAAGATCATGGCATACAGTCCCATCACCTCATGGCAAATAGATGGAGAAACAATGGAAACAGTGACAGACTATATTTTCTTGGGCTCCAAAATCATTGCAGATGGTGACTGCAGGAATAAAATTGAAAGACACTTGCTTCTTAGAAGAAAAGCTATGCCAACCTAGACAGCATATTAAAAAGCAGAGACATCACTTTGCCACCAAAGATCTGTATAGCCAACTCTATGTTTTTTTCCTGTAGCCATATATGGATGTGAGAGTTGAACCATAAAGAAGTTTAGTTCAGTTCAGTTCAGTTCAGTTCAGTCACTCAGTCATGTCAGACTCTTCGTAACCCCATGGACTGCAGTACGCCATGCCTCCCTGTCCATCACCAACTCTTGGACTTTACTAAACTCATCTTCATTGAGTCAGTGATGCCATTCAACCATCTCATCCTCTGTCCTCCCCTTCTCCCACTTTCAATCTTTCCCAGCATCAGGATCTTTTCCAATGAGTCAGCTCTTCGCGTCAGGTGGCCAAAATATTGGAGTTTCAGCTTCAACATCAGTCTTTCCAGTGAACACTCAGGACTGATCTCCTTTAGGATGGACTGGTTGGATCTCCTTGTAGTCCAAGGGACTCTCAAAAGTCTTATCCAACACCACAGTTTGAAAGCATCTATTCTTTAGTGCTCAGCTTTCTTTATAGTCCAACTCTCACATCCATAAATGACCACTGGAAAAACCATAGCCTTGACTAGATGGACCTTTGTTGCAAAGTAATGTCTCTGCTTTTTAATATGCTGTCTTCAGTTCAGTTCAGTTTAGTCACTCAGTCATGTCCGACTCTTTGCAACCCCATGAATCGCAGCACGCCAGGCCTCCCTGTCCATTACCAACTCCCGGTGTTCACTCAAACTCACATCCATCGAGTCGGTGATGCCATCCAGCCATCTCATCCTGTCGTCCCCTTTTCCTCCTGCCCCCAATCCCTCCCAGCATCAGAGTCTTTTCCAATGAGTCAACTCTTCGCATGAGGTAGCCAAAGTACTAATATGCTGTCTAGGTTGGTCATAACTTTCCTTCCAAAAGCAAGCATCTTTTTATTTCATGGCTGCCGCCACCATCTGCAGTGATTTTGGAGCCCCCCAAAATAAAGTCTGCCACTGTTTCCCCATCTATTTGCCATGAAGTGATGAGACCAGATGCCATGATCTTAGTTTTCTGAATGTTGAGTTTTAAGCCAACTTTTTCACTCTCCTCTTTCACTTTCATCAAGAGGCTCTTTAGTTCTTCACTTTCTGCCATAAAGGGGGGTGTCATCTGCATATCTGAAGTTATTGATATGTCTCCCAGCAATCTTGATCCCAGCTTGTGCTTCATCTAGCCCAGTGTTTCTCATGATGTACTCTGCATATAAGTTAAATGAACATGATGACAATATACAGCCTTGATGTGCTCCTTTTCCTATTTGGAACAAGACTGTTGTTCCATGTCCAGTTCTAATTGTTGCCTCCTGACCTGCATACAGATTTCTCAAGAGGCAGGTCAGGTGGTCTGGTATTCCCATCTCTTTCAGAATTTTCCACAGTTTATTGTGATCCACACAGTCAAAGGCTTTGGCATAGTCAATAAAGCAGAAATAGATGTTTTTCTCGAATTCTCTTGCTTTTTCAATGATCCAGGGAATGTTGGCAATTTGATCTCTGGTTCCTCTGCCTTTTTGAAAACCAGCTTGAACATCTGGAAGTTCACAGTTCACGTATTTTTGAAGCCTGGTTTGGAGAATTTTGAGCATTATTTTACTAGCGTGTGAGATGAGTGCAATTATGTGGTAGTTTGAGCACTCTTTGGCATTGCCTTTCTTTGGGATTTGAATGAAAAGTGACCTTTTCCAGTCCTGTGGCAACTGCTGTGCTTTCCAAATTTGCTGACATATTGAGTGCAGCACTTTCACAGCATCATCTTTTAGGATTTGAAATAGTTCAACTGGAATTCCATCACCTCCACTAGCTTTGTTCGTAGTGATGCTTCCTAAAGCCCACTTGACTTCACATATGAGGATGTCTGGCTCTAGGTGAGTGATCACATCATCATGATTATCTGGGTTGTGAAGGTCTTTTTTGTACCATAAAGAAGGTGGAGTGCCAAATAATTGATACTTTCAGATTATGGTGGTGGAAAAGACTCTCAAGATTCCCTTGGACCACAGGGAGATTAAATCAGTCAATCCTAAAGGAAATAAACTCTAAATATTTATTGGAAGGACTGATCCTGAAGCTGAAGCTCCAATCCTTTAGCCACCTGATGCAAAGAGCTGACTCATTAGAAAAGATCCTGATGCTGCTAATGATTGAGGACAGGAGAATGGGGCCACAGAGGATAAGATGGTTAGATAGCTTCACTCTCAGTGGATATGAGTTTGAGCAAACTCCTGGAGAGAGTGAAGGACAGGGAAGCCTGATGAGCTGCAGTTCATGGGGTTGCAGAGTCAGACACAACTTAGTGACTGAACAACAACAACAAAATACTGTGATGGGGGGAGAGAGATTCCTACTCAGATTTAGAAAATTGCAAGACAATGTTGCTATCAGCTTAACAACTAAAACTATTATCTATATCAGTTCAGTTCAGTCGTTCAGTTGTGTCCAACTCTTTGTGACCCCACAGACTGCAGCACACCAGGCTCTAAATAATCATGTTTTCCAGACCCCAAAGGAATTGAGGGCACAAGAATAGCTAATAAACCAACCTTCAGAAACTAACATAATCTTTTCATACTGTTTTCTTTTTTAAATTATTATTTATTTATTTTAGAATTTTTTACTGGAGTATAGTTGGTTTACAATGTTGTGTTTGGTTCAGATGTTCAAATGAACTTATTTACAAAATATGATCTTAACAACAGATAGGGAAGAAGAAATTTATTATGACAGAATGGATGAGCAGAAGAGAAATCCACTCTAGGAGAGAGAAGATGAAAACCGGACTAATATGTAACACATTTTTAAATTTGCACTGGGTCTGGCATCACAGGTGTGTCATGCCAGGTCTAAGAATTGCCTCAGTTGAGTTCAGTTCAGTCCAGTCGCTCAGTTGAGTCTAACTCTTTGCGGCCCCATGGACTGCAGCATGCCAGGCCTCCCTATCCGTTACCAACTCACAGTTTATTCAAACTCTTGTTCATTGAGTCAGTGATGCTATCTAACCATCTCATCCTCTGTTGTCCCCTTCTTCTCCCACCTTCAATCTTTCCCAGCATCAGGATCTTTTCCAGTGAGTCAGCTCTTTGCATCAGGTGGCCAAAGTATTGGAGTTTCAGCTTCAGCATCAGTCCTTCCAATGAACATTCAGATCTGATCTCCTTTAGGATGGACTGGTTGGATCTCCTTGCAGTTCAAAGGACTCTCAAAAGTCTTCTCCAACACCACAGTTCAAAAGCATCAATTCTTCGGTGTTCAGCTTTCTTTATAGTCCAACTCTCACATCCATACATGACTACTGGAAAAACCATAGCCTTGACTAGACGGACCTTTATTGGCAAAGTAATGTCTCTGCTTTTCAATACGCTGTCTAGGTTGGTCATAACTATCCTTTCAAGGAGCAAGTGTCTTTTAATTTCATGGCTGTAATCACCATCTGTAGTGATTTTGGAGCCCCCCAAAATAAAATCTGTCACTGTTTCCTCTGTTCCTCCATCTATTTGCCATGATGTGATGGGACCAGATGCCATGATCTTAGTTTTCTGAATGTCGAGTTTTAAGCCAACTTTTTCACTCTCCTCTTTCACTTTCATCAAGAGGCTCTTTAGTTCTTCTTCACTTTCTGCCATAAGAGGGGTGTCATCTGCATATCTGAGGTTATTGATATTTCTTCAGGCAATCTTGATTCCAGCTTGTGCTTCATCCAGTCCAGCGTTTCTCATGATGTACTCTGCATATAAGTTAAATAAGCAGGGTGACAATATATAGCCATGATATACTCCCTTTCCTATTTAGAACCAGTCTGTTTTTCCATGTCCAGTTCTAACTGTTGTTTCCTGACCTGTGTACAGATTTCTCAGGAGGCAGATCAGGTGGTATTGTATTCCCATCTCTTTCAGAATTTTCCACAGTTTGTTGTGATCCACACAGTCAAAGGTTTTGGCATAGTCAGTAAAGCAGGAATAGATGTTTTTTGGAACTCTCTTGCTTTTTCCATGATCCAGGGGATGTTGGCATTTGATCTCTGGTTCCTCTGCCTTTTCTAAAACCAGCTTGAACATCTGGAAGTTCATATGACTAAAAGAATGACAGACTTCCATGAAGTACCTCTTCTTCACTAGGAAGGCCTGAAAGCAGGATCCTTAGCAATTCGGCTTATCTATGCATTTATTGTTTAGTAGAAAACAGAATATTCTTGCTTTTTCATAAGGCAATTGTATGACTTTGATGAGAAAAATCTTATTCTCTTTGTCTCCTTTCCTGTGCCATAATTTCCCATTGTCAATCTCTTGACATGGGTTTTAATTTCCTTGTGTCTGCTTCATAGAAGTGCTGTGAAAATTAAATAAAATAACCAAGGAAGAGTTTGCCACAGTGCCTGACATACACTGAGGGCTTAATGAATGCTAACTACAGAAATGATGATTATTAGAGACCATCTTTTCCCAAGAAGTTGCAGAGAGGAGCATTCTTTAAGCCTTTCCAGCACCTCTTCACAACCTGCATTTCAGGTTCATGTAATTGGTGCCTCCCTGAGGCAGTGGGCTTCCTGGCTTCCATTGATGTCCCTCAAAACCCAGCAGAGGAAGTGCCTGTTTGTTCTTTTTCACCTCAAGGCTGATTCAAGTTGGGATTAAGCCATTTTGTATCAATAAGTGACAACAGAAAAATCGGTCTGGCTCAGGAGACATGATCTGTGATTCTCAGTTCAAAGAAAATGTTTTGATAGTTTAACTACTTTATAAAAGTGTATAGCATAAGTTGTATTATTGCAATAAACACTTTCCAATCAGTCTAGGGCAAATTGTGGATAAATCATGCTTGGTCCTCCCATTTTTTCCCTCTTGTTCTTGTTATTTCCCCCATCTTTCTAGCTAGTCTGCATTTTTTTCACCCCTACTTTTAGCTTCTTCTATCCCTTCCTTCTAAAAAACTAGCTGATAAAATTTTAGATTTTTTAATCACTTTGATGTGTTTCAACTCACAGATATTTGTTATACAAAATGAAAAAGAAAGTTCTTCAGGTCTGGACTCCAAGATGACACCATTAACATAGTTGGCTTACATGTAATTCTCATTTTCTTCCAGAAAGCTAAAAAAAGTCTGGTAATTTTGCTACAGATATGTAAATAATTTCCCATATTTTACCCTGTGTCTCAATCACATTAGGAAAGGTAATTGAATAAAGCTGTATGGCCTAAAGCAACTTTCTGAACTTAACTTCTTCAAGCTTTCATTTTTATTGTGTGCTGGAGAAGGAAATGGAAAGCCACTCCAGTATTCTTTCCTGGGTAATTCCATGGACAGAAGAGCCAGGAGTGCTATAGTCCATGGTTTAGCAAAGAGTTGACACGACTTAGCAACTAAACTGCCACTACTCACAGTCAGTTTTCTCTAACAGGGTGGTCCTTAAAGATTCATCGTCTCTAAATAGCTAATTGGTGATCTGCACAGCAGGTAGACATATGACTTCTTAACACAAAATGTTTTTCAAAGATCTGTGTGTGTGTGTTTGTGTGTATGAAAGACAGGGAGAGAGAGAGGAGGAGATGTTTGCTTGGAGTTTCTCTTACTGATGAAGAATCTTGCCTCTCATGGCCAGCCTTTTGCCAGAAAAATTTTCTAACTCAATTCTAATTCCTTAGGATATAGAAAATGTGAAAGAAAATAGCATTCTAAGACTATCTCTAGGAAAAATAAAAACTGAATAAAACATAGGACAAAAACAATAGCAGAAATAGGGAGTACTTGAAGATGATTTTCAACTGAGTCCTAGAATTTTCTAGAATGGATTCAAGCTTCAAATATGATTCTTTGGAAGATGCAGCAGATTGACATGAAAGGGAGAATAACATTTTTTCTTCTGGTGGGGGAAAAGACTGATATTCAGAGTTGTTTCTGAATATGCAAAGTAAATAAAAGATTTCAGAATGATAGTATTTCTGTATGTATTCCCTAGTGAAGATGGAGAGGCCAAGACATTTCTAACACAGGAATTCGTAAGATAGGTAAACCTCTTGAAAGAGGTATTCAAAATTAAATAGATTAGTATTAAATAAGTCCTCATTGTGGACATGCATATAAATATAAACAGGAATAGAATATATTATGAAAAAAATAAGACTGAGTCCACCTGTGGCATTTGTAATAAAAAGAATAGTACATTTACATTCCCTGTTCCTACACTTTAGGATTAAATAACTGGGATTTTATATATTCCAACCAAGTTTCCCATTAGTTAAATATATCTCAGTAATGAAATTTGTATCCTTTTTTTAACTCTTGAAAGGCCCACAATCAATTTACTTCAAACATCAAATATTTGAGAAAATAAATGAAAGAAAAGAGAATGAAGTTTTAACACACTTTAAAGACACTAAAGATGACTTTAGCATTCTTTTGTCATGGAAAACACACAGGTCCTGTCTTTTATTTGTTGGTGGCATTAAATCAGGGAAGGTGTTGGCAACATCCAACAGTTGATGGTGCAGAGTCTGCCTACTGACACTACACAGAGCATAAGAGCAATTGACCTCCAGAACCCTCAGTTCTACTCAGCGCATGGGCACAACAGGCACCCCAGACATTTCAGTCCTCTGTTCAGGACCTAAGAGAACCAAACTGAATTTTCAGTCAATGTATTACTCGCTGATGTGGAACACAGATTTGCTTCTATTCTTTTAACCCTTTCAGAAAGAAAGTGTATTATTGATCTTCTTGGAATTCCTCAAAATGTGGCTGTAGTCACCCTGATATTTAGAACGTGCTGCTAGGTACATAATACATTGACTCTCATGGGTAGTAAGAGGTGGATTGTGAACTGTGCTATTCAGAAGTGTTTTATGTTGGGCTTATTGACAAATACACCACGATGGCTCTTGAGTCACCATCTCTGGGTTAATAAATAAAGCATTATCCTTTATGACTTTCTCATTCTTTCCTCTTTTTCAACTGAATAATAAAATATTTAAATTCTTTGAATTAAACAATGTAGATAATCACTCCAACTGAAATATATGAAACATTCAGTTTACACAAATATTATTTAAAAGTGCAAATTTATTACTCAATGCAAACAGCAAGCCTGAATAAATAACAAATGTAAATACAGTTATTTTTCTGGAGCATGGATTGGTTTTTTGCTCATTACTGCTGGTTAACTATTCCTTTACATAGATTTTCTGTTTTTACCCTGATCCTAAACAGAATTGTAGAAAATATGGAACATGTTTTAAAAAAAAGTTTAGAGCAATATAATGGAAATGACCTATAATTTAAACAATCAGAAAGAGCAAATACCGATCCTCGATTAAAAGAGTGAAAATCAGGTTGGCTGGAGGAAGAAACACAGAAGCTCATTAATCAGGCCCCAGGACAGATGTAGATAAAGCCAGCTGCAAAATTAGCAGGAAACAGAATTTCTCCTGGGTCAGGCAGCAGCTGTGAAATGCCACAATGACCTCCTCTTGGGGTCTTTCTGATTGACTCCTATTTTCTTGCCAGTAAGGGCTCCAGACCTCCTTTTCTTTCCCATAATTGCTGGAACACAGTTACTAAACTGCTCTCATCTCTTGGCACCCAATTCTTAATTAGTCCCACTTCTATTGCTGCCTCAGAAATGGCAATCAGCAAAAGGTACAAACTTCCAGTTATCAGATAAATAAGCCCCAGAGTTGTAATGTACAACATGGTGCATGCGTACATGCCTAGTCGCTTAGTCATGTCTGACTCTTTACAACCCCATGGACTGTAGCCCTCCAGGCTCCTCTGCCTGTGGTATTTTCCAGGCAAGAATATTGGAGTGGGTTGCTACTTCCTACGTTGGGGGATCTTTTGCATTGGCATACCCATTCTTTTTTTTTTTTTTTAATCATTTCTCAATATATTTGCATATCAAATCATTATGTTGTACAGCTAAAGCTAACTAAATGTTATATATCAATTTTGCCCCCCAAAAATGCTAGAAAATTTTAAAAATTATCTGATGTAATTGAAATAGCTATCATATTTAAGGTGGGACATTATGCAATTGCTGCTCTTTGTGTTGAACAAATTTAAGTCTCTTCCAGTATTAAAGGGGGGCACTTAATCAATGTTGGGGTTAATGAGTGGAAAAAAAAAAAAAAAGGAAAGACAGGAAAGGATCCTGCCCCTTTATGGACCTGTCAGGAGAACTCAAACTTTACAGCAAACACCTCCTTCTTCCCTTTGTCTTGGTTAACACTAAGCTTCTCCAGGAGTGTCTTCTCACTGTATTAGGTTAATAAATGTACTTTTGCAATTTTTTTCTATGCAGTGGCTTTCAAAATTATTTTTTTAATTTATTTTTTATTGAAGGATAATTGCTTTTCAGAATTTTGTTGTTTTCTGTCAAACCTCAACATGAATCAGCCATAGGTATACATATATTCCCTCTCTTTTGAACCTCCCTCCCATCTCCCTCCCCATCCCACCATTCTAGGTCAATGCAGAGACCCTGTTTGAGTTTCCTGAGCCATACAGCAAATTTCCCATTGGCTATCTATTTTACATATGGTAATGTAAGTTTCCATGTTATTCTTTCCATACATCTCACCTTCTCCTTCCCTCTCCCATGTCTGTAAGTCTATCCTCTTTGTCTGTTTCTCCATTGGAGCCCTGTAAATATATTCTTCAGAATGATTTTTCTAGATTCCATATGTGTGCATTAGAATATGATATTTATCTTTCTCTTTGTGACTCACTTAACTCTGTATAATAGGTTCTAGGTTCATCTGCCTCATCAGAACTGACTTAAATGTGTTCCTTTTTATGGCTGAGTGAAGAAGAAGTAAAGAGCCTCTTGATGAAAGTGAAAGAGGAAAGTAAAAATGTTGGCTAAAAGATCAACATTCAGAAAACTAAGATCATGGCATCTGGTCCCATCACTTCATGACAAATAGATGAGGAAACAGTGGAAACAGTGGCTGACTTTATTTTGGGGGGCTTTAAAATCACTCAGATGGTCATTGTAGCCATGAAATTAAAAGACACTTACTCCTTGGAAGGAAGGTTATGACCAACCTAGACAGCATATTAAAAAGCAGAGACATTACTTTTCCAACAAAGGTTCATCTAGTCAAGGTTATGGTTTTTCCAGTAGTCATGTATGGATGTGAGAGTTGGACTATAAAGAAAGCTGAGTGCCGAAGAAGTGACGCTTTTGGACTGTGGTGTTGGAGAAGACTCTTGAGAGTCCCTTGGAATGCAAGGAGATCCAACCAGTCCATCCTAAAGGAAATCAGATCTGAATGTTCATTGGAAGGACTGATGGTGAAGCTGAAACTCCAATACTTTGGCTACCTGATATGAAGAGCTGACTCATTTGAAAAGACTCTGATGTTGGGAAAGATTGAGGGCAGGAGGAGAAGGGGATGACAGAGGATGAGATGGTTGGATGGCATCACCGACCCAATGGACATGAGTTTGAGTGAACTCTGGGAGTTGGTGATGGACAGGGGGGCCTGGTTTGCTGTGGTTCATGGGGTCGCAAAGAATCAGACACGACTGAGTGACTGAATTGAACTGAACTGAACTGAATATTGCATTATGTATATGTACCACAACTTCTTATCCATTCATCTACTGATGGGCATCTAGGTTGCTTCCATATTCTAGCTATTGTACATAGTGCTGCAATGAACAATGGGATGTATGTGTCTTTTTCAACCCTGGTTTCCCCAGGGTATATGCCTAAGAATGGGATTGCTGGGCCATATGGTGGTACAGGAGTGGTGGCTGTGCAGTGCAGAAACGGCTAAGAGGAGCTACCCCACATCCAAGGTCCAAGGTCAGGAGCGGTGGCCATGAGAAGATACTCCACGTGGAGATACCCCACTTCCCCAAGTTCATGGTTAGGAGCAGCAGCAGTGAGGAGATACCCCACATCCAAGGTAAGGAGCAGCAGCTGCTCTTTCCTGGAGCAGCCATGAAGAGATACCCCACGTCCAAGGTAAGAGAACTCCAAGTAAGATGTTAGATGCTGAGAGAGGACATCAGAGGCAGACAGACTGAAACCACAATCACAGAGAACTAGCCAATCTGATCACATGGACCACAGCCTTGTCTAACTCAATGAAATTAAGCCATGCCATCTGGGGCCACCCAAGACTGACGGGTCATGGTGGTTGACAGAATGTGGTCAACTGTAGAAGGGAATGACAAACCACTTCAGTATTCTTGCCTTGAGAACCCCGTGAACAGTATGAAAAGGCAGAAAGATAGGACCCTGAAAGATGAACTTCCTAGATCAGTAGGTGCCCAATATGCTAGTGGAGATCAGTGGAGAAATAACTCCAGAAAGAATGAAGGGATGGGGCCAAAGCAAAAACAACACACAGTTGTGGATGTAACTGGTGATAGAAGCAAGGTCCAATGCTATAAAGAGCAATATTGCATAGGAACCTGGAATGTTAGGTCCGTGAATCAAGGTAAATTGGAAGTGGTCAAACAGGAGATGGCAAGAGTGAACATCGACATTCTAGGAATCAGCGAACTAAAATGGACTGGAATGGGTGAATTTAACTCAGATAACCATTATATCTACTACTGTGGGCAGGAATCCCTTAGAAGAAATGGAGTAGCCCTCATGGTCAACAAAAGAGTGCGAAATGCAGTACTTGGATGCAATCTCACAAACAACAGAATGATCTCTGTTCGTTTCCAAGGCAAACCATTCAATATCACAGTAATCCAAGTCTATGTCCCGACCAGTAACACTGAAGAAGCTGAACTTGAACAGTTTTATGAAGACCTACAAGACCTTTTAGAATTAACACCACAAAAAGATGTCCTTTTCATTATAGGGGACTGGAAGGCAAAAGTAGGAAATCAAGAAACACCTGGGGAAACAGGCAAATTTGGCCTTGGAGTACAGAATGAAGCAGGGCAAAAGCTAATAGCGTTTTGCCAAGAGAACGCACTGGTCATAGCAAACACCTTCTTCCAACAACACAAGAGAAGACTCTACACATGGATCACCAGATGGCCAACGCTGACATCAGACTGATTATATTCTTTGCAGCCAAAGATGGAGAAGCTCTATAAAGTCAGCAAAAACAAGACGGGGAGTTGACTGTGTCACAGATCGTGAACTCCTTATTGCCAAATTCAGACTTAAATTGAAGAAAGTAGGGAAAACCACTAGACCATTCAGGTATGACCTAAATCAAATCCCTTATGATTATACAGTGGAAGTGAGAAATAGACTTAAGGGATAGATCTGATAGACAGAGTGCCTGATGAACTATTGAAGGAGGTTCATGACATTGTACAGGAGACAGGAATCAAGACCATCCCCAAGAAAAACACATGCAAAAGGGCAAAATGGCTGTCTGAGGAGGCCTTACAAATAGCTGTGAAAAGAAGAGAAGCAAAAAGCAAAGGAGAAAAGGAAAGATAAACTCATTTGAATGCAGAGTTCCAAAGCAAGGAGCGATAAGAAAGCCTTCCTCAGTGATCAGTGCAAAGAAATAGAAAAAAACAATAGAATAAGAAAGACTAGAGATCTTTTCAAGAAAATTGCAGATACCAAGAGAACATTTAATGCAAACATGGGCCCAGTAAGGGACAGAAATGGTATGGACCTAACAGAAGCAGAAGATATTAAGAGATGGCAAGAATACACAGAAAAGTGAAAGTGAAGTTGCTCAGTCGTGTCCCACTCTTTGTGACCCCATGGACTGTAGCCTACCAAGCTCCTCCATCCATGGGATTTTCCAGGCAAGAGTACTGGAGTGGATTGCCATTTCCTTCACCAGAGTATCTTCCTGACCCAAGGGTTGAACCCAGGTCTCCTGCATTGGAAGCAGGACGCTTTACCGTCTGAACCACCAGGGAAGTCAATACACAGAAGAACTGTACAAAAAAGATGTTCACGACCCAGATAATCACGATGGTGTGATCACTTACCTAGAGCCAGATGTTCTGGAATGTGAAGTCAAGTGGGCCTTAGGAAGGTGATGGAATTCCAGTTGAACTATTTCAAATCCTAAAAGATGACGCTGTGAAAGCGCTGCACTCAATATGTCAGCAAATTTGGACAGCGCAGCAGTGGCCACAGGATTGGAAAATGTCAGTTTTCATTCCAATTCCAAAGAAAGGCAATGCTAAAGAATGCTCAAACTACCGCACAATTTCACTCATCTTACACGCTAGTAAAGTAATGCTCAAAATTCTCCAAGCCAGGCTTCAGCAATGCATGAACATGAATTTCCAGTTGGCTTAAAAAGTTGGCTTAAAGCTCAACATTCAGAAAACTAAGATCATGGCATCTGGTCCCGTAACTTCATGGCAAATAGATGGGGAAACAGCTGAAATAGTGGCTGCCTTTATTTTTTGGCCTTCAAAATCACTGCTGGTGGTGATTGCAGCCATGAAATTAAAAGACACTTACTCCTTGGAAGGAAAGTTGTAACCAACCTAGACAGCATATTAAAAGCTAAGACATTACTTTGCCAACAAAGCTCTGTATAGTCAAGGCTATGGTTTTTCCAGTAGTCATGTATGGATGTGAGAGTTGGACTACAAGGAAAGCTGTGCACTGAAGAATTGGTGCTTTTGAACTGTGGTGTTGGAGAAGACTTTTGAGAGTCCCTTAGACTGCAAGGAGATTCAACCAGTCCATCCTAAAGGAGATCAGTCCTGGGTGTTCATTGGAAGGACTGATGTTGAAGCTGAAACTCCAATATTTTGGCCACCTGACGTGAAGAGCTGACTCATTTGAAAATACTTTGATGCTGAGAAAGGTTGATGCCAGGAGGAGAAGGGGACGACAGAGGATGAGGTGGTTGGATGGCATCACTGACTCAATGGACATGAGTTTGGGTGAACTCCAGGAGTTGGTGATGGACAGAGATGCCTGGCGTGCTGCGGTTCATGGGGTTGTAAAGAGCTGGACATGAGTGATTGACTAAACTGAATGGTGGTTTTATTCCCAGCTTTTAAAAACTCTCCATACCATCTTCCATAGTGGCTGTATCGATTTACATTTCCACCAACAGTGTAAGAGCATTCCTTTTTCTCCACACCCTTTCCAGTATTTATTGATTGTAGACTTTTTGGTGGTGGACATTCTGAATGGTGTGAGGTGCTATCTCATTGTAGTTTTGATTTGCATTCTCTAATAATTAGTGATGTTGAACATCTTTTCATGTTTTTGTTAGCCCTCTGTATGTCTTCTCTGGAGAAGTGTCTGCTTAGATCTTTTCCCCACCTTTTGATTGGCTTATTTGTTTTCCTAGTATTGAGTTCCATGAGCTGTTTGTATATTTTGGAAATTAATCCTTTGTCAGTTGTTTCATTTGCTTTTATTATCTCTCATTCCAAGGGTTGTCTTTACACCTGATTAGAGTTTACTTTGCTGTGCAAAAGCTTTTAAGTTTAATCAGTGTTTACTTTTGCTTTTATTTCCATTATTCTAAGGGTTGGTCATAGAGGATTTTGTTTTGATTTATGTCATCAAGTGTTCTGCCTATGTTTTCCTCTAAGAGTTTTATAGTTTCTGGTCTAACATTTAGGTCTTTAATCCATTTTGAGTTTATCTTTGTGTATGGTGTTCAGTTCAGTTCAGTTCAGTTCAGTTGCTCAGTCGTGTCCAACTCTTTGCGACCCCATGAATTGCAGCATGCCAGGCCTCCCTGTCCATCACCAACTCCCGGAGTTCACCCAAACCCATGTCCATCGTTTTGGTGATGCCATCCAGCCATCTCATCTTCTGTCGTCCCCTTCTCCTCCTGCCCCTAATCCCTCCCAGCATCAGAGTATTTTCCAATGAGTCAACTCTTCACATGAAGTTGCCAAAGTACTGGAGTTTCAGCTTTAGCATCATTCCTTACAAACAACACCCAGGACTGATCTCCTTTAGAATGGACTGGTTGGATCTCCTTGCAGTCCAAGGGACTCTCAAGAGTCTTCTCCAACACCACAGTTCAAAAGCATCAATTCTTTGGTGCTCAGCTTTCTTCACAGTCCAACTCCCACATCTATACATGACCACTGGAAAAACCATAGCCTTGACTAGATGAACCTTTGTTGGCAAAGTAATGTCTCTGCTTTTGAATATGCTATCTAGGTTGGTCATAACTTTCCTTCCAAGGAGTAAGTGTCTTTTAATTTCATGGCTGCAATCACCATCAGCAGCGATTTTGGAGCCCCCCAAAACAAAGTCTGCCACTGTTTCCACTGTTTCTCCATCTATTTCCCATGAAGTATATGGTGTTAAGAGTGTTCTAATTTCATTATTTTACATGTAGCTGTCCAGTTTTCCTAGCACCATTTATTGAAGAGCTATCTTTGCTGCATCCTATATTCTTGTTTCCTTTGTCAAAAATAAGGTACCCATAGGTGCATGGGCTTATTTCTGGGCTATCTATCCTGTTCCATTGGTCTGTATTTCTGTTTTTATGCCAGTACCATACTGTCTTGATGACTGTAGCTTTGTAGTATAATCTGAAGTCAGGTTGATTCTTCCAGCTCCATTCTTTTTTCTGAAGACTGCTTTGCCTATTCAGGGTTTTTTGTGTTTCCATACGAATTGTGAAAAATTTTTCCTAGTTCTGTGAAAAATACCACTGGTAATTTGATAAGGATCACATTGAATTTGTATATTGCATTTGGTAGTATAGCCATTTTCACAATATTAATTCTTCTTACCTAGGAACATGGACTATCTCTCCATCTGTTTACGTCATTTTTTATTTCTTTCATCAGTATCTCGTAATTTTCTGTGTACAATTCTTTTGTATATTTAGGTAAGTTTATTCCTAGATATTTAATTCTTTTTGTTGCAATGGTGAATGGGATTGATTCCTTAATTTCTCTTTCTGATTTTTATTTGTTAGTATATATAAATGCAAGTGATTTCTGTGTATTGATTTTATATTCTGCAACTTTGCTAAATTCACGGATTAGCTCTAGTAATTTTCTGATACTATCTTTAGGGTTTTCTATGTGCAGTATCATGTCATCTGCAAACAGTGAGAGCTTTACTTCTTCTTTTCTGATCTGGATTCATTTTATTTCCTTTTCTTTTCTGATTGCTGTAGCTAGGATTTCCAGAACTATGTGGAATAATAGTGGTGAAAGTGGACACCTTTGTCTGTTTCTAATGCTTTGAGTTTCTCACCATAGAGAGCAATCTTTACTGTAGGCTTATCATATATGGCCTTTATTATGTCGAGGTAGGTTCTTTCTTTGGCATTTATTGAAGAGTTTTAATCATAAACTGGTGCTGAATTTTGTCAAAGGTTTTTTCTGCATCTATTGAGGTTATCATATGGCTTTTATCTTTTAATTTGTTAATATGGTGCATCACATTGATTGATTTGTATATATTGAAGAATCCTTGCATTCTTGGAATAAACTCAACTTGATCATGGTGTATGAGCTTTTTGATGTGTTGCTGAATTCTGTTTGCTAAAATTTTGTTGAGGATTTTTGCATCTATGTTCATCATATTGGCCTGTAGTTTTTTTTTTTTGTATTGTTTTTGTCTGGTTTTGGTATCAAGGTGATGGTGGCCTTGCCAAATGAGTTTGGAAGTGTTGCTTCCTCTGCAATTTTTTGAAAGAATTTTAGAAGGATAAGCATTAGTTCTTTGCTAAATGTTTGATAGAATTCTCTTATGAAGCCATCTGATCCTGGGCTTTTGCTTCTTTTGGGAGAATTTTGATCACAGCTTCAATTTCAGTGCTTATAATTGGGTTGTTCAAAATTTCTATTTCTTCCTGGTTCAGTCTTAGAAGACTGAACTTTTTAAAGAATCTGTCCATTTCTTCCAGGTTATCCATTTTATTACCATATAATTGTTCATAATAGTCTCTTAATAATCCTTTGTATTTCTGCATTCTGTTGTAACCACTCCATTTTCATTTCTAATTTTGTTAATTTGATTCTTCTCTTTTTTTTATTGATGTCTGGCTAAAAGTTTGTCAATTTTGTTTATCTTCTCAAAGAACCAGGTTTTAGTTTTATTAATCTTTACTATTGTTTCTTTCATTTCTTTCTGCTTGGATCTTTATGATTTCTTTCCTTCTACTAATTTTAGTTTTTTTTTCTTTTTTCTTTTTGGTTGTTGCTGTTTTTCCAGTTGTTTTAGGTATAAAGTTAGGCTGTCTATTCAATGTTTTTCTTCCTTCTTGAGGTATGATTGTATTGCTCTAAACTTCCTTCTTAGAACTGCTTTTGCTGCATCCTATAGGTTTTGAGTTGTCACTTTTTCATTGTCATTTGTTTCTAGAAGTTTTTTTATTTACCTTTGACTTCTTCAGTAACCTGTTGGTTATTTAGAAATGTGTTGTTTAAGCTCCATGTGTTTGTGTTTCTTACAGTTTATTTCTTGTAATAGATATCTAGTCTTATAGTGCTGTTGTCAGAGAAGATGCTTGCTATGACTTCAACTTTCTTAAATTTACTGAGGTTTGATTTGTGACCCAAGATGTGGTGGTGCCAAGTGGGGAATACAGCAATGAAAACTAAACTAAAAAATATGTTGAAAGAAAAGAAAGAAAACAAAGACTAGATATGCAAAATTAAATAGAGGTAGATGAAGAAGATTTATATAAAGATTAACTTCAAAGGGAAAAGAACAGTAGGAAAGGTAAACAAAGGAATAAATATAGAAAAAATAATAATAGGTTTAAAAAATTAAAATTGAAAAAGGAGAGGGAGAAAAAAAAAAAAAAAAAACCACCAAAAATACTCCCCAAACTGCAAAAGCCCAATGTAGAGGTTTTGGGGTCTTCTTCCTTAGTCACACTGCCCCTGGGTTTCAACTGTGATTTTATTTCTACCTCTGGATATGGATCATCCACTGAGATTTGCTCTTGAGGCTGCCTTAGAGGACTTGGGTCTGCCCCTGTGAGGGCCAGGTGTAGAGATGGTGCAGCTGTTTGAGTCGCAGGGGTTCTGGCAGCACGAGGTACTCAGGGAAGTTGGTGGCTAGGGCAGCAGGAAATATAGTGCTCTAGAAAGTTATGGCAACAAGTATTGCCAATACGCTCCAGTATTTTCAGCAAATTTGGAAAACTCAGCAGTGGCCACAGGACTGGAAAAGGTCAGTTTTCATTCCAATCCCAAAGAAGGGCAATGCCAAAGAATGCTCAAACTACCGCACAATTGCACTCATCTCACACACTAGTAAAGTAATGCTCAAAATTCTCCAAGCCAGGCTTCAGCAATATGTAAACTGTGGACTTCCTGATGCTCAAGCTGGTTTTAGAAAAGGCATAGGAACCAGAGATCAAATTGCCAACATCCGCTGGATCATGGAAAAAGCAAGAGAGTTCCAGAAAAACATCTATTTCTGCTTTATTGACTATGCCGAAGCCTTTAACTGTGTGGATCACAATAAACTGTGGAAAATTCTGAAAGAGATGGGAATACCAGACCACCTGATCTGCCTCTTGAGAAATTTGTATGCAGGTCAGGAAGCAACAGTTAGAACAGGACATGGAACAGACTGGTTTCATATAGGAAAAGGAGTACGTCAAGGCTGTATATTGTCACCCTGTTTATTTAACTTCTATGCAGAGTACATCATGAGAAACGCTGGACTGGAAGAAACACAAGCTGGAATCAAGATTGCTGGGAGAAATATCAATAACCTCAGATATGCAGATGATACCACCCTTATGGCAGAAAGTGAAGAGGAACTAAAAAGGCTCCTGATGAAAGTGAAAGTGGAGAGTGAAAAAGTTGGCTTAAAGCTCAACATTCAGAAAACAAAGATCATGGCATCCGGTCCCATCACTTCATGGGAAATAGATGGGGAAACAGTGTCAGACTTTATTTTTCTGGGCTCCAAAATCACTGCAGATGGTGATTGCAGCCATGAAATTAAAAGACACTGACTCCTTGGAAGGAAAGTTATGACCAACCTAGATAGCATATTCAAAAGCAGAGACGTTACTTTGCCAACAAAGGCCCGTCTAGTCAAGGCTATGGTTTTTCCAGTGGTCATCTATGGATGTGAGAGTTGGACTGTGAAGAAGGCTGAGCGCCGAAGAATTGATGCTTTTGAACTGTGGTGTTGGAGAAGACTCTTGAGAGTCCCTTGGACTGCAAGGAGATCCAACCAGTCCATTCTGAAGGAGATCAGTCCTGGGATTTCTTTGGAAGGAATGATGCTAAAGCTGAAACTCCAGTACTTTGGCAACTTCATGTGAAGAGTTGACTCATTGGAAAAGACTCTGATGCTGGGAGGGATTGGGGGCAAGAGGAGAAGGGGATGACAGAGGATGAGATGGCTGGATGGCATCAGTGACTTGATGGACGTGAGTCTGAGTGAACTCTGGGAGTTGGTGATAGACAGGGAGGCCTGGCGTGCTGTGATTCATTGGGTCGCAAAGAGTCGGACATGACTGAGCAACTGATCTGATCTGATCTGATTTTTGCTTGGAGAACCCCCTCTTCCTGACAGAGAAGCCTGGCAGGCCACAGTCCACAGGGTCACAACCAGTCGGTCACTACAAAAGCCACCCCGTGTGTATAGGCACAAGATTTTCTTTTTGCCTGTGGCAGCTCTTTCCCAGTGAGAGTTGATTGTGAAGGTAGCACAGCTGCTTGGCTTGCGGGGACTCTGGTGGCACCAAGTGTGCATGGACTGCCTCTGCCACAGGAGTTATGGCCCTATCATAGTCTTTTTCTGAGCCTCTTGTAGCTGGTGATCTGAAGACTTCTTTGACAAGTCTTTCTCCATAGCTCTGCCCATTAAGGCACTTAGAGGGCTTCCTTGCCTTGGGGTCCTTCTCTGTTGTTGGGTGCATCAGGCACATAGAGGGGCCATCTGCCTGGGATCCTACTCTGTAGATCGCACATCAGGCACTTAAAGGGGCACCCTGGGTGGGGTCTTACTCTATAGTTCAGTGCCTCAGGTGTTTGATGGGCCAGCCCCTCTATTGTTTAGCTGCCAATGTTGGTGTGTGTAGGGAGAGAGGCTATGATGATGGCTCCACCCTCTACACATGACTCAGCAGTATCACCTTGCTTCCATGGCTGCCGGGCTTTCCTCCACAGGCATTTCCCAACACAATCTCCTCCCTCACATCCCCTCAATCTGTCTCTCTGCAGTCAACAGGAGCCCTCACCCTGGGATTGCTCCACAACCCCAAAACTCCAGGTCCTAGCCACTGTGCCATCTAAAGTATGTATGGCTGAAGCAAGGACTGTCTGATTCTCATTCCATTTAGGCTGCCACAAATCAGCTGTTTCCCTATAAGCTTTACATGTTTCTCCTCTGACTCAGACAATTACCCTGGTGTGGGGATGGGACCCGTGCTTCAGTTCCCCCACCTGCCTAATGGCAGGTCTGGTCCTACTAACACTCTCATTTTTCTCCCTAGTTCCTTTGTCCTACAGGGTTTTGCATGGGTCTATATATTCTTTTCTGCTGGTCAGGTATTCCTGTGCACTCTCAGCTGGTGTTCTGCATGTACTTCTGTGTCTGAAGGTGTATTCCTGATGTATCCATGGAGAGTGATGTATTCTACATCCAACTACTCCTCCGCCATCTTGTTTCTGGTGTTAATTTTTATTTCCTATGTTTTCATCCTCTCTTACATCCTGCTAATTAAATCAAGGACATCATCAGTGTTCAAGTATCTGGAGTTTACATGTAAAGCTCCTGCCCTGCTATGCAGCTGGGCTAGTGTTGAATCCACTTCTCCCACGTCCTTCTCCAGATGTGATGAGCTTGACCATGCTTGCCCTCTGAAGAAGCCAGGGCCCTGGCCACTCCAATACTGGCGCCTCAGGTACCAGCTGCTGGGATTCTCAAACTGATTTTTAATGACAAAATACAAAGGTCTGAAAGCTAACTAGGAATGTAAGGGAAATTCTTAACATACATCAGCATTACCATGGTTTCTAGATAAAAGGAAATTATACCGGACTTTTTGAAACTACAGCAAAGTAAAACTTTATCACTAAGTTTTCAAAAAATAATTATGAGGAATGTACGTTTTTGAAAATGAAAAATATAGAATTGCCTTGGTTGTAATAGTTGACAGAACGGAAGAAAGAGAAGAGGTAAACAGAATGAGGGAGGTTTACCAGGTGGCTCAGTGGTAAAGAAAGAGCCTGCCAATGCAGGATTCACAGGAGATGCAGTTTCAACCACTGGATTGGGAAGATCCGCTGGAGATGGAAATGGCAACTCACTCCAATATTCTTGCCTGGAAAGTCCCATGGACAGAGGAGCCTGGTGGGCTACAGTCCATGGGGTCACAAAGAATTGGACATGATGGAGCAACTGAGCACACACATGCTTATGAGAAAGGACACCAGAATGAACCCGTCACACCCAAACCATGTGAGGACATAGTGAGAAGGTGGCCACCTGCAAACCAAGTAGTCTTCACTGGAAACCAAATCTTCCAGGACCCTAATCTTGGACTTCTCAGCTTCTACAACTGTGAGAAGTATCTGGTATTAAAGCCACCTTGTCTATGGAGTTTCTTATAGGAGCTTTAACTAACTCAGACACCGGGTTTAGGTCATAGATATGCGACTCATTACTATATGATTTAGGGGCAGTTCATTAATTTTATTATTCTCAGTTTCGTACTAGATAATATCTTCCTCTCCAGATTGTTTGTAAAGTAGAGAAAGAATGTGTACAAAGCAGCTAATACAGTCCAATTAACCATTGCATGCTCAGTTGTGTCCAACTCTTTTGAAATCCCATGGACAGAGGAGCCTGGAGGGCTAGAGTCCATGGGATTTCCCAGGCAATAATACTGGAACAGGTTGCCATTTCCTACTCCAGAGGATCTTTCTGACCCAGGGGTTGAACCCCCACATCTCTTCGGTCTCTTGCATTGGCAGATTCTTTACCACTATGCCATCTAGGACAGCAATGAACAGCAGTTAACCATTATAGGATGGATACATGGCAGTAATTTTTTCCTATTTTTATAACCATCAGGCTATCATGCAGCTCTCTATGCATACACACATACATATCAACACCTAGATTTTGTTCCCCACCTGATTAATGACTCAGCATGCACATACACAGACTTACATCTTCTCTCTAGCATTTGGGGACAGAGTTCTCATTTTTGTAAAATTGAGGCTTTATGAGAACCCAACCACTTTAAAAAGCAGTGAGAGGTGCAATCAAATACCTGTTGTACAGCCTTTGGGCTTTATCTATTTAATGATATAAAATGTATACAATAAGACAAAAGTCCCAGAAGGTTTTGGAAATTCTGTCTTTAGTTTTAGAACCTGGAAAGCTGATTTACTTACATAAATATTTCCCTTCAATTAAGAACTCACCTTGCAATAACAGAAACATTATCAATGAAAATATATTATCTAGGCATGATTATATATTAATCATACATCAATTAACTTACTTGGTCTTTATATTTCATACTATACTGTCAGTTGATTTAGTTATTGTAAACATAAGTCTCAAAGTAACTTTGGCTTTAGTTACAGACGAATAGATATAATTTTCAGGGTGTGTATCTTCCTCTGAGCATTGAAAATTCTTTATTCACTCAACAACTGGTGCCTACAGGAGATTGACTCATTTCTTTTAGAATTTTGGGGTCTTTTAAAATGGGAATCTCTGTGGGAAGATAGTTCTAGATGTGCTAAAATTCTTTATTTGGTATCTGGGAGTAAGCTTTAGTTGGAGAAAAGGAGAACTAGTGTGAAGACACTGGACATCAGAGAAGGGTGGACTAGTTTTCTGACTAGTGAAAGAAAATCTTCTACCAAATCCGTCAAGTGATGACTCCAGAAAGCAATCATCACTATTTCATAATTGACTGGTTAAACAGAGACCTTGGTTTGTCTGTATAATATGATTATTTATGGATAGCCTAAGACAGGTGGCTAGTGATTGCCTATGTACGGCAGATATTACCACAGGTTAATTCTCATCATTTAGAAATTTTGTCAACATTATCTTCCTGGTAGGTAATAGGTATAAAGTACCATGTTCTAAACATTAGGTTAACTAGGATGCAGGTGTTTTCTCAACAACACTACTTGCCAATAACCCAATGAAGAAGGTACGTATTATTCTCACTTTACAGATGTGGGTCAGACGTAGAATATTTATATAAATTGCTACTAATATCAGGGATATAAAGTGGGAAAACTGATCTAATTGTATATAAATATAAAACTTGGAAATTTTTTTTACCACCTTGATATGTTGTTGCTCTGATGCTTTTCTTCAATTTTTATTCCATTTATTTAAACTGGAAGATATTTCTCAGAGTTGATACCTGGGAAATGAGGTTGGGATGTTTACCATGACCCTGGCATCTTTCTGGGAAGTCTACTTTATTCTTTTCATGATACCATACTATCAGATTTACAAAATACTTATTTGAAAAGTGTTTTGAATTTTCAATGAACTGCAAACTGCTTGAGACAGACACCAAGTGTTATTCATACATATCTCACTTTCATCTAGCAAGCAGACTTTAAATTAGATGGTGCTGCAGAAATTTATTTATATTTATTCATACATATTCATGTAAACTCTAATAATGGGTGAATCTAGGTAAGCCTGAAATTTTGCCTGAACTGAGGATAAAAATCCTTAAGCTACATATTGTAGCTTGATAACACTCATCTTCGTTCAAAAAAAGATCTCTAAATAGGATGGATGGGAGTTGCATATAAGTAGATGTAAAACAATAAATTATTTTAAGGCTCTTTTTTGAAATCAAGCCCAGAAAATGCCAGTGAGTTAGTTTCAATGGAACTAATCAACCTTTTATAGAGTGTAGCAGCATTTTATTCTGTTAGAGTGATCAGTTGCTCTTAGGTATTTCCTAGAAAATGAAAGAACAAGGTACCTGGTAACTTTGCCAAGAACAGTTTGTTAGTCTTTGAAAGACACAGAGTTTATGAGTGATAAATCAGTACAAAGAATGTCATGAATATACAATTTTGGCTTAAGATTTTTCAGAAATTTAAAAAATATGCTATAGGAGTTTTCCCTTTATATATTCACATATCCTTAAATGTGTAATAATTTTATACGCAATAGATGCAATCTGACTCATAGAATTGGAAAGAGACCAGTTCTCTTCATTTTCAGATGGGAAATTGAAGTCTACAGAGTTCAAAATATTGGCCCAAAGTCATAAGCTAATTATTGATAGAACAAATCACAATTTCTGACCTCTGATTCCCTGCTTTTGGCTATAGCATACCAAACATGAAGTATTATTAAAGAAAATGTTTTTACTTGTAATGTTACTTTGCTTTTCCTATAATAAATTTTACCCCAAACTTGTCACAATGTGTGCTACAGGCCCATATGCATTCCCTCAATGACATTCATTTTTATGATCATTTGCTTGGTCTCCTGTTGTCCTCACTAAACTTCTGGGAGGGCAGCAAGTATGTATTCCATCATCTACTGCTGAGTAAATACCATCTGAAAGCTAGGTACTTAGAAGACCAATTTATTACTATTCCCTGTAATTCAAAGAATTAATGGACTCCACTGGGAAATTCATGCTTTGGGTCCTTCATATAGTTGAAGTTAAGCATGAAGTTAAGCAAAAAGACAGATTCATTTGAGGACATCTTGTGGCTCAGCTGGTAAAGAATCTATCTGCAGTGAGAGAGACCTGGGTTCGATCCCTGGGTTGGGAAGATCCCCTGGAGAAGGGAACGGTTACCCACTCCAGTATTCTGGCCTGGAGAATTCCATGGATTGTATAGTCCATGGGGTTGCCAAGAGTTGAACATGACTGACTTTCACTTTCACTTTCTATCCTTTATGGTGCTAGGGCTGGACTTTATGGTGCTGGTGCTCTGGCCAGCCAGAGACTGGCCAAGGCTGACACCTGCCACCCTCATCCTTTCACTTCTCTCTCTCTTCCCATATTTTCTACACATGGCTAGCTTTGGGCTTCTTCAGGGATGGAAATTTCAGGATAGTTGGAAATCTTACATGGTGGGCTCAAGATTCCACAAGCTAGTATTCCAGTAGACAGGAAGTAGAAGCCTTACATGGAACAACTGACTGGTTCAAAGTTGGGAAAGGAGTATATCAAGGCTGTACACTGACTGTATATGTCATCCCGCTTCTTAAACTTGCAGAGTGCATCATGCAAAATGGTAGACTGGATGACTCACAAGCTGGAATCAAGATTACTGGGAGAAATATTAACAAACTGAGATATGCAGATGATATCACTCAGAAAGAGAAGAGGAACTAAAGAACCTCTTGATGAGGGTGAAGGAGGAGAGTGAAAAATCTGGCTTAAAACTCAACATTCAAAGAGCTAAGGTCATGGCATCTGGTCCCATCACTTCATGACAAATAGATGGGGAAACAGGGGAAACAGTGACAGACTTTCTTTCCTTGGGCTCCAAAATCACCACAGATGGTGACTGCAGCATGAAATTAAAAGACACTTGCTCCTTCAAAGAAATGCTATGACCGACCTAGAAGGCATATTAAAAAGCAGAGACATCACTTTGCTGACAAATGTCCATATAGTCAAAGCTATGGTTTTTCCAGCAGTCATGTGTGGATGTGAAAGTTGGACCATAAAGAAGGCTGAGCACCAAAGAACTGATACTTTCAAATTATGGTGCTGGAGAAGACTCTTGGGTGTCTCTTGAACAGCAAAGAGATCAAACCAGTCAATACTAAAGGAAATCAACCCTGAATATCCATTGGAAGGACTGATGCTAAAGCTGAAGTTCTAATACTTTGGCCTCCTGAAGCGAAGAGTCAACTCATTGCAAAAGACATTGATGCTGGGAAAGATTGAGGGTAGGAGGAGTAGGGGGTGGCAGAAGATGAGATGGTTGGATGGCATCACCGACTCAATGGACTAAAGTCTGAGCAAACTATGGCAGAATGTGAAGGACAGGAAGCCTGGTGTGCTGCAGTCCATGAGGTCACTAAAAGTGGAACATGACTCAGCAACTGAACAACAACAACAACAAGCCTTCAGTTTCTTAAAGCCTGGGCCCAGAATCTGACACCAATTTTATTATATTTTATTGAGCAATTATTTAGAACCTACCTATGTTCAAGAGAAGGGGGGTTTTTATTCCATATTGCTATGGGGAAAATGAACATATGGGGAGGGAAGACATTGATGATGGCCTTCTTCAAGGCCAGCTGCCATAATCTGTTTAGGGTAATCATTTTATTGTTAGTACCTAGCCCTGTATCCAGCCTGGAGTGGACACTCAAGGAATATTTGTTTAATAAGCAAATAAATGAGAATACTGAATATCAGACTAGTTGGGTGAACTGTACGAGATCTGACATCTGGTAAATGGAGGGGATGAGAAAAATAAGTGTTTTCACCTGAAACTTGGGACTTCCTTGCTGGTCCTGTGGTAAGATTTCATCTTCTAATGCAGGGAGTGTGGGTTTAATTCCTGGTTAAGGAGATAAGATCCCACATATTGTTCAGTTCCTAAGTCATGTCTGACTTTTTGCAACCCCATGAACTGCAGTGCTCCAGATTTCCCTGTCCTTCACTATCTCCTGGAGTTTGCACAAATTCATGTTCATTGAGTCAGTGATACTATCTAACCATCCCATCCTCTGATGCCCCACTTTCCTCCTGCCCTCAATCTTTCACAGCATCAGGGTCTTTTCCAATGAGTTGGCTCTTCGCATCAGGTAGCCAAAGTATTGAAGCATCAGCTTCAGCTTTAGTCCTTTCAATGAATATTCAGGGTTAATTTCCTTTAGGATTGACTGGTTGGATTCCAAGGGACTCTGAAGAATCTTCTCCAGCACCATAATTTGAAAGCATCAATTCTTTGGTGCTCAGACTTCTTTATGGTCCAACTCTCACATCACTTTTTCAGCTCTGCTTTTTAATATGCTAAATTTGTCATAGCTTTTCTTCCAAGGAGCAAGTGTCTTTTAATTTAATGGCTATAGTCACCATCCATAGTGATTTTGGAGCCCAAGAAAATAAAATATGTCACTGTTTCCACTTTCTCCTCTTTAATTTGCCATGAAATGATGAGACCAAATGCCACGATCTTAGTTTTTTGAATGCTGAGTCTTAAGCCTGCCTTTTCACTCTCCTCTTTCATTTTCATCAAGAGGCTCTTTAGTTCCTCTTCACCTTCTGCCATTAAAGTGGTATCATCTGCATATCTGAGGCTGTTGATATTTCTCCAGGCAATCTTAATTCTAGTTTATGAGTCATTCAGCCCGGCATTTTGCAAGATGTACTCTGTGGCCAAGAAAACAAAGCATAAAACAGAAGCAATATTGTAACAAACTCAATAAAGTCTTTAACCATCAAAAAAATCTTTAAAAAAATCTAATGCTGTTTTCATGACATTGCACTATACAAGTAAGTGGTCAGTGACATGAGGATGGATAATCTCAAAGAGTTTAGAGGCATTCCTGGGAGATAAAGCCTTAAGCCAGGATTATTGTTAGACTATCCAGCACAGGAGTGGACTAGAAGGAGGCATGGAGACAACAAAGGTGTCAGGAAAGACTTAGCACAATACTCTTTTCCAACTCTTCTCTCACCAGAATTAGTACTATAGGCACAAACCGTCAAATTCCTTTCAATGGTTTCCCCTTCAAAGGAAATTAATGAGATATTATATATTAAATGATTCAGATCTTCTGACTGAAGCCTGAGTAAAAACATTATTCTCCACTAGTGAAGGTGGCAGGAAATACATATATTAATGTACTGTGTGCTAAGTCACTTCAGTCATGTCCAACTCCTTGTGACCCCGTGGACTGCAGCCCGCCAGGCTCCTTTGTCCATGGAATTCTCCAGGCAAGAATACTGGAGTGGGTTGCTATCCCCTTCTTCAGAGGATCTTCCTGACCCAGGGATCCAAGTCAGGTCTCCCTCATTGCAGGCCTGAGCCACCCAAGCCACCAGGGACGCCCCTGCTGCTGCTACTGCTGCTAAGTCACTTCAGTCGTCTCCAACTCTGTGCGACTCCATAGATGGCAGGCCACCAGGCTTCACCGTCCCTGGGATTCTCCAGGCAAGAACACTGGAGTGGGTTGCCATTTCCTTCTCCAGTGCATGAAAGTGAAAAGGGAAAATGAAGTCGCTCAGTTGTGTCCGACTCTTCATGACCCCATGGACTGCAGCCTACCAGGCTCCTCAGTCCATGGGATTTTCCAGGCAGGAGTACTGGAGTGGGTGGCCATTGCCTTCTCCAAGGGACACCCCTACTTGTCTGTAAACAAACCTGGACTCCACAGGGGAGGAAAGCATATTATGTAATATTCTCAAATGTGATGCAGAGCTTGGGACTGCCCGTGCAGAATTTCCCAACTCATTAAAATCTGGAAATGTAAGAGACCTTTCCAAAAATCCTGTCCTTGAAAAATTTCCAGCCTAGTTTGTAAATATATTTCATTTTGTGCAACTTTCAGCTTCATGAGCATTTGATCAAGCCGTATTTACTCCCAGGAGATGATCACATGGCCAGTAAGCCTTCGCTTTTGTCATCATGTCTTTTGTTGAGGATTTGAAAATGATGAAGGGAACAGTGCTTGTAAATCACCACATTTGACACTGTAAAACATCCCCTGACTGTCATGCCAGAATTCTTTACGAAATGCAAGAGTTAATCTCCATGAATAGCAGCGTTACTTGGGGATGAAGGTCTGAAGACGTTGTTCCAGTTCACTCAAGCAGAAACTCCTGTTGCTCTAAGCATCCACTGGGGAGCATTTTAACTGAAGCATTTATGTTTACTGATTACGTGCAGATGCACCTATGGGAAGAATAGAGTTCAGTGTCCCTGCTCGGAACCTTGAAGGCCAACGTGTGCTCTAGCACGTCTGTAAACTACTTTCACCCCTAATTCCCAACCCAGTTTTGTTCAAGGACCAACCTAAAAAATTCCAGGTTTAGATTTTTTTTTTTTCCGCAAAGCAATACCCACTGGGGCATCAGCTGTCTTCTATATCTAATGAACGAGAAGACACAGGAGGCTGATTTCAGTGAGGCAGGTGGATCCTGCCTAAATGATCCACCCTCACCTTGAATGCCATTTCAGATATTTCCAATAGCTGCCTGAGATATTCCTAATATCTGTGATGACATGAATGGGATATCTCAGGAAAACAACCTGCTGACCAATACAGAATGGTTTTCAGCACAGATGGTCCCACAGAATTGCCTGTTGAGTCACCAATGATAAAACTTCACACCCTGCATGTCATTGTTGGAAGACCAGACACAAATGTTTATGCTCCATATTGAAAGGTTTGCTCATATCACAGCAGCTAAGCCTAGGCACTGCTGCTCCATCTTTTCTTGGTAATTTTTGTTGTTCAGTCGCTAAGTCGTGTTCGACTGTTTGTGACCCATGGACTGTGGTAGGCCAGGCTTCCCTGTCCTTCAGTATTTCCCAGAGTTTGCTGAGATTCATGTCCATTGAGTTGGTGATGCTTTCTGACAATCTCATCCTTTGCTGTCCCCTTCTCCTTTTGCCTTCAATCTTTCCCAGCATTTCTTGGTAATAGGGATGCTTTTTAGTTTATATAGAAAGAAGTCAGAAGAAATATTTCTACTCATTTATGGAAACAGTTTTTCATTAATATGCAAACTTTAGTAAACAATTGTATACAATTTTAACAGGTAGATGTGACTAAGGGGTTCCTTCAAGCTGTATTCTGTGATCATAACACAGGGGGATAAATTTCTTTTATTTACTCAGTCAACAAATATTTATTCAGCATCTAGTCCATACTCACTGTGTTATTATAATTGCTGAAAGCTACATTGTGAAAAAGATACAGTGCAAGGGTTTATAATCTAATTAATCATTAAATGGGTTATAAATTTAAAATTAAACCTTTATGAGTGACTTTATAAAGTTATCTCATATGTATTCTATCATGTGATACTCATGACCACCTAGTGATCTTAGTAAAACAGATATAATTCACATGTTTATGGATGAGGAAAGAAAAAGAAATTAACCATTAGGTGATATCAGAACTGGAACCAAGTTTTACTTTTTGTTTAAAAAAATTCTCAACATTAATCCTTTTAATTACCAGAAGAGATAATTATATTACTCCAGGTTCCACAAAAAAAATCTTACTTTTTTCAGACATAATTATTTTAAGCAACTCTTTTTTTATTCTACAGGTAAAATATCTTACTAAAAATTCATAAAATAACATTGTAGAACAAGCATATTTCATAGACTCTGTCATTTCTATAGCTATTAATCATAGATTTTTTTTAATTTTTAAAATTACCTTTATTGAGATCTAACACCTAGGTAATATAATACTCTTTTAAAGGATAAAATTTAATGCATTTTGGCAAGTGTATACATAAACATCTAACAACATCTCAAATCAAAGTATAAAATAATGGACACAGATTTTAATCTTTGAGTTTTCCCACTATCCTCTCTTGGACTTGAACTCAGTCCTTGAATGTAGGTTTCTGGGGACCCCGGGAAGCCAGATGTGGGGGCGCAGTTGACTCAGTACAGCCAGGCTGAAGCTCTAACTCTACTTCCCTTCCACATTGCCCCTTGACTGGGCCCCCTGCTTCAAAGCCCACTGTGGTAGATGGCAAAACAAAACCCTCTGGAGAAAGAGCAGGGCAACGTTTTTATCCTAAATGCCTTCAGGGAGGAAAACCCTTTAAAATTTTTTCTGGGTCCAGGTTCTTGTTTCTTCAGACATTTCCCTCCTTTCTCATTACTTCATACATTATCAGAGAAAGCATCTCTTTCATCTGAATAACTCCAGTTACCCACTGCTTAAAAGATGAATGTTCTCATGTTATCTTTTTCTGTTTGGAGACACAGACAATTTTAGATAGGGAGACCATTGGTAATTGGGGTGATATTTCTGCCAAACATAACTGAAAATATACCTGCAGGTAAGAGGATTAGAATGTAACTGCTGACTCATCATCAGGAAGCTGTTCTGCAAATTATTCCTACATGAAAATGGGAATTACAGTCTTTTACCTGAGATGTCTGTGTGGCTCATCTGGTAAATGCCTGCAATGCGGGAGACCTGGGTTAGATCCCTGGGTTGAGAAGACCCCCTTCCCCTGGGCTAGGAAGATCCCCTGGAGAAGGGACAAGCTACCCACTCCAGTATTCTTGCCTGGAGGATTTCATGGACTATACTGTCCATGGGATTGCAAAGAGTCGGACACGACTGAGTGACTTTTACTTTCACTTTCACCTGAGATGTCAAATGAAAGTAACGTGAGAGTCATCTTAGATGACTCACAAAAGAAAAATCACCCTGCAAACATAAGGAAGTCAATCAGGAGCAAATAGCATTTCTATAATAGCAGCATTTGTCACTTAAGTAAGCAACAGGAAAGTGCTGCCTGTCCTTCCCTATGTGTGAAGATAAGATATTTCTGCTTTTGCAAACAGGCAGTGCTGCTCCTTGATGAAAAGCAAACGAGGAAAACATTGACTATGGCATGCATCCACAACACATTGAAATGGATGTTACTTACTAGTGAGCTAGGTGTGGGAAATTCACACGTGAAGTATGAAAATAAAAAACCTTTTTTTGCTTCTTTATAAAATACACTAAACTCACAAAGGAATCATTTCCAAAGATGTGTCAAGCTGTGGACTGAGCAATTGAAAAGAGAATTAAGAGACTAAAAATAGCAGAGGTGATATTCTTCATTTAAGAAGAGACCATGAATAAAATAGAAGCAGTAGAAAGGAAGGTGTCTTTGAAATTGGTTACTTGGACTTAAAGAATTAGAACTTTTCCTTCCAATTAGCTACCCGAGATATAGTTCACCTATGTTTTCAAGTAATACGATAGGCTCCTTAAATCATAATTGATAGCTTTAACATTTAAAAGCAGTATAGGAAAACTTTATATAAACATAAGTAAATATACATAAGTATTTAAAACATTTAAATGCACAAATACATGAATATATATGTACATATATACACATAAAAAATATATATGGATGTGTGCCAAAGAATGCTCAAACTACTGCACAATTGTACTCATCTCCTACGCTAGTAAAGTAATGCTCAAAATTCTCCAAGCCAGGCTTCAACAGTACGTGAACTGTGAAATTCCAGATGTTTAAGCTGGTTTTAGAAAAGGCAGAGGAACCAGAGATCAAATTGCCAACATCTTTTGGATTATCAAAAAAGCAAGAGAGTTCCAGAAAAACATCTATTTCTGTTTTATTACCTATGCCAAAGCCTTTGACTGTGTGGATCACCACAAACTGTGGAAAATTCTTCAAGAGATGGGAATACCAGTTCACCTGATCTACCTCTTGAGAAGTCTGTATGGAGGTCAGGAAGCACAGTTAGAACTGGACATGGGACAACAGACTGGTTCCAAATGGGGAAAGGAGTATGTCAAGGCTGTGTATTGTCACCCTGCTTATTTAATCTATATGCAGAGTACATCATGAGAAACGCTGGGCTGGATGAAGCACAAGCTGGAATCAAGATTGCCAGGAGAAATATCAATAACCTCAGATATGCAGATGACAACACCCTTATGGCAGAAAGTGAAGAAGAACTAAAGAGCCTCTTGATGAAAGAGAAAGAAAAGAGTGAAAAAAAGTTGGCTTAAAGCTCAACATTCAGAAAACTAACATCATGGCATCTTCTCCCATCACTTTATGGCAAATAGATGGGGAAACAGTGGAAACAGTGGCAGGTTTTCTTTTCTTGGGCTCCAAAATGACTGTGGACGATGACTAGAGCCACAAAATGAAAAGATGCTTGCTCCTTGAAGGAAAAGCTATGACAAACCTAGACAGCATATTAAACAGCAAAGACATCACTTTGCTGAGAAAAGTCCATAGAGTCAAAGCTATGGTTTTTCCAGTAGTCATGTACAGATGTGAGAGTTGTACCATAAAGAAGGCTGAGAACCAAAGAATTGATGCTTTCAAAACTATGGACCTGGAGAAGATTCTTGAGAGTCCCTTAGAGAACAAAGGAATCAAGCCAGTCAATCCTAAAGGATATCAACCCTAAATAGTCATTTAAAGGACTGATGCTGAAGCTGCATTTCTTTGGCCACTGGATGCAAAGAGCCAACTCACTGGAAAAGTGAGAAAGATTTTTCACTGGGAAAACCTTTGGGAAAAATTGAGGGCAGGAGGAGAAGGGGGCTACAGTGGATGAAATAGATAGCATCACTGACTTAATGAACATGAATTTGAGCAAACTCCAGGAGAGAGTGAAAAACAGGGCAGCCTGGAGTGCTGCAGTCCATGAGGTCACAAAGAGCAGCACACAACTTAGTGACTGAAGAGCAACAACTGTACTACTGAATAGAAACTTGCTGTAGAAAATCACCTGTGCACATTGGGGGCTGCTGTGGGGCAAAAAACTGTATGTGGAATTTGGGGACAGCCTCATAGGCACATGCTAGATTTAAGGTTTATATGAACATCAAGACAAGTTCTTGATACTCTGGAGAATTCTGTAAGCCTGAGAAGAACAGGCAACATTCAGGCAGCCCATTTTCTTGGTATTTGAGATTCCAAGAACTCATTAATTTTTCTCTGGTCTTAGTGGATACATATAAAAAAAACACCTGGTTCCCTACATAAGAGGATGATCTTCCAAGAATCCAGCTTGGAAGGCTGTGGAATAAACTTCCAAATACAAGTCTAGACGGGAGAGTGATAAAATGATGGTAACAAGTCATTTCAGCCACATAGTGAAATTGTGCAGAGCAAAACTCAGGAACAACATCTCAAGGAAACCAAGTCCCGGAGCCATAAAATGTTTCTCAGTGGACAGCATACATTAAGCACAAATTCCAGTAGCTGAACAAATAAGCAATGCGTCTGGGCCCTTTTCTTTAGTCTTCTTCCTCACACCTTGGAGGTACTAGAACTAATAAGATGGAAAAAGAAAAGACAGAGCAAGGAAGAATAATTCATAGAAAGAAAAGGCACATTCTTGTCTGTGATGTAAATGAGAGTGACACTTGGACCGGATCATTTTTTTTTATGTTTAATTTTTGAATGGAGGATACTTGCTTTACAATGCTGTGTTAGTTTCTGTTGTACAACTGTGCAAATCACCTGTATCTCTACATATATCCTTTCCCTCTTGAGCCTTCCTTCCACCTCCCACCCATCATACCCCTCTAGGTCATCATAGAGCACCATGCTGAGCTCCCTTTTGTATACAGCAACTCCCACTAGCTATTTTACAAATATATATATATATATATATTTATATTCTTATATTTATATAAATTATATTTACAAATATATATATATTAATGGTACTTTCTCAATTTGTCCCACACTCTCCCCCCTCCCCCCTTCCCCCTCCCCACCTCTCTCCCTGCCGGCTGTGTCCACAATTCAGTTCTTTACATCTGCATCTTGGTCAGAATGGCCATTATCAAAAAATCTACAAACAATAAATGCTGGAGAGGGTGTGGAGAAAAGGGAACCCTCTAGCACAACTGGTGGGAATGTAAACTTGTACAGCCACTATGAAAAACTTAATGGAATTTCCTTAAAAAAACTGGGAATAAAATTATAATGTGTGTGCATGCTAAATCTCTTCAGTCATGTCCAACTCTTTGTGACCCTATGGACTTTAGCCCACCAGGCTCCTCTGTCGATGGGACTCTCCAGGTGAGAATATTGGAGTGAGTTGCCATGCTCTTCTCCAGGGCGTCTTTCCGACCCAGGGATTGAACCAGTGTCTCCTGTGGTTCCTGCATTCAGGCAGATTCTTTACCTTGACGAAAAGGCTTAAAACTACTATATGACCCTGTGATCCCATTATTGGGCGCATACTTTGAGAAAATAAGATCATATTTTAACCTCAATAAGTTTATGAAAGGATTGTTCTTGATAGAAATAATCTTGAAAAATTGTATGGCAAGCAAATAAATGCAGACAGTGAAAATTTCCTTTAATTGAACTTCATATATAAGTTACATATAGTCATGCTAATTAAAAAGGTAAAAGAAATTAAGAAAATGAATGCTAAGTTACAAAAAAGGAAAAAGTAATGGTTTGATGCTTTTAAATTGCATTACTATATTTTTTAAAAGGCTTCCCTGCTGCCTCAAATGGTAAAGAAACTTCCTGTGATGTGGGAGACTCAGGTTTGATCTCTGGGTTGGGAAGATCCCCTGAGAAGGCGGAATGGCAACCCACTCCAGTATTCTTGCCTGGAGAATTCCAAGGACAGAGGAGGCTGATGGGCTACAGTCCATAGGGTTACAAAGAATCAGACATGATTGAGTGACTTTCACTCACTCACATATTTTTTAGAAAGAAAAAAATTATACAACTATATTAATCTACCACAGTAATGAATGATATTATAATTTCAGTTTTCTCCGAATTTTCAATGCCTATTAAAACTGTTCTCTGATAGATGTGTTCATATCTGATTGATGAATGTATTTTATTCATTTTAATCAGGATTGTTTCCTTCACATAAAGCAGCTGTCTAAAAATAGCTAACAAAATCTTACACATGAGGATGTTTGGCAGAAATTCATAAAAATTCCATTTCATAATAAATCCCAGAAATTGTGACACTATTTAGACCTTTATTTCATCAGAGTTGATTCCAGAGGCAGTCAAATAGAAAACATTTCCACTAGAAAATTCATCACACACTTCTATTATATTTGAAAGAATCTTCCAATTGTTCTTTCTTCTGCAAAAAAAAAAAAAAAAACAGAACACATGGCTAAATGACTTTACTTGATTCATTGATTTAGAGCAAGTGTCCAGCTCTTACTGAAAGTGATCTAAGCATTCAAACATTGCCTTTCTTGTGGCATTTTTTGAAATTTTTTCTGTATATAAATTCTATGTCCTTACATTTTATTTTTGCATAGTCAATCCTATTCTTCACAAGGGACAAAGTTAAAGCCCATTATCACTGTACATTGTTCAAGTCTAATTCAGGCTATTGGAAAATTTGTATCTGAATAGCTTCATCTAAAACTTCACTTTGGAAGAAAAAGTAAATTAAAAAAGAAAACCCTGTATACAGCTATCACTATTTATTCTGAATCTCCTGTTCACACCAAAGAATATGTAGGATTTGCAGACATGAACTGGCCTACTCAAGCTGGAACAATAACAAAACTTTCCCAATTTACTCTTGACTGTGTGTCCTTAAGTCTGTGGGTGTTGGGTGTCAACGTTATAATTGGCAGTTCCCCAAATTATCTTCTATGTAGACTACTACATTTATTAATGTTATATTTATTAAAGGAAAGTAAGGCACATGTGCTTAAATATGTATTATTAAAACTTGGCAGTAACCCTGGCAACTGTTTACAAGTTGGAAGAATTTTGGGGGGACAGAAATATTTCATTACTGACATTGTTTAAAATTGCTAATTAATGATGAATTTTAAAAAAACATGATTTTTAATTAGTTGTATTATTTTAAAATTAATTTTATTTTGCTTTTAATTGGAGGATAATTACTTTACAATATTGTGATGGTTTCTGCCATACATCAGCATGAATCAGCTAATAGGTATACAAATGCCCCCTCCCTCTTAAACTTCCCACCCATCTCCCTCCCTATTCCACCCCTCTAGGTTGTCACAGAGCTCCAGTTTTGGGTTCCCTGTGTCATACAGAAAATTCCCACTGGCTGTCTACTTTACATATGGTAATGTATATGTTTCAATGCTACTCTCTCAAATCATCCCACCTACTCTCTCCCCCACTGTGTCCAAAAGTCTGTTCTCTATGTCTGTGTCTCCACTGCTGCCCTATAGGTAGGTAGGTTCATTGGTACCATCTTTCTCGAGTCCATGTATATGCATTAATGTATGATATTTGTTCTTCCCTTTCTGACTTACTTCACTCTGTATATAGGCTCTAGGTTCATCTACCTCATTAGAACTGAATCAAATGCATTCCTTTTTTATGGCCGTGTAATATTCCACTATATATATGTACCACAGCTTCTTTATCCATTCATCTGTCCTTGTTGCTTCCATATTCTAGCTATGTCTTTTTCAGTTATGGTTTCCTTGGAGTATATGCCCAGTAGTGGGATTGTTGGTCATATGGTAGTTTTATTCCTAGTTTTTTAAGGAATCTCCATATTGTTCTCTATAGTGGCTTGTATCAATTTGCATTCCCACCAGCAGTGCAAGAGTGTTCCCCTTTCTCCACATCCTCTCCAATATTTATTGTTTGTAGGCTTTTTGCTGATTGTCATTCTAACTGGTGTGAGATGATACCTCATTGTAGTTTTGATTTGGGTTTCTCTAACAATGAGTGATGTTGAGCATCTTTTCATGTGTTTTTTAGCCATCTGTAGGTCTTTGGAGAAATGTCTGTTCAACTCTTCTGCCCACTTTTTGATTGGGTTGTTTGTTTTTCTGGTATTGAGCTGTATGAGCTACTTGTATATTTAGGAGATTAGTTCCCACTGGTTGTATTATTGCCCTACCCTGGGCCTATTGTTGGCATCTCCTTGATCAAAGTATTCCTAATCCTAACTGTTCCTCATGCCAGGTTGGGCTTGAGGAAGATTTGAGCTGGATGTGCAAAGGAAGTTTTGACTTAGATAAATGTACCTTTAATATCTAAACATTGACATTAGCACAAAAGTGAGATTACTATAACTTACAGTGATCGGAAGGCTATATGATCTACCTGAGATATTGTCAAGAGGTGAAGAAGAAAATTATAGCAGAGTAGGGATGCATGCAGTGAATGGGAAAAAATGAAGCATATGCCTGTAAATTATTATTATTAAAAAATTATTTACAAAATCTATGCTATTTTCTAGAGCTGCAAATTATTTTTTAATCCCATATTAATTTTTCTATCCAAATGAAGCACAAAATAAATACCAAAATTAAAATACATCAATAATATTAAGTCAAATGCTAGCACCACATGCATGCTAAGTTGCTTCAGTTGTGTCTGACTCTCTGCAACCCTAAGGACTGTAGCCTGCCAGGCTCCTCTGTCCATGGGATTCTCTGGCTAGAATCCTGGAGTGGGTTGCTATGCCTTCCTCCAGGGGATCTTCCTGAGCCAGGGATCAAACCCATGTGCCTTATGTCTGCTGCATTGGCAGGCAGATTCTTTACCACCAGCACCACCTGGGAAGCCATGTATTAGTATTATCACTCTTAATTCCATGCTATTAAATCATCATCTTATGGTTGACTAATAACAAGACACAGGTAGAGAACTTATAAGCTTTCTAGATCTTTAGGGCCATGATTAAGAGTAAAAGTGGAAAATATTACTTTATACGTGTCATAAGTGACTATATATTTTCAGGTAGTGGACCATAATATTTACGTGTATGTCTGGGAGAAGAAAAGGAGAGAGAGAACAAGTTTGATTGACCAATGGCTGATTTTTTTTTAATGACACACTTTTATTTCTATGTTTGCAGTGGCTTTTAGCACAGTAAGGGTGTCCCTACTGGACCCCTCCCTCACCCAGCACCACCCCTTGAGCCCTTGTCAGGGTGTAGAGGAAGCCCTTCAAGGGACCCCACAGCTTTCTCAGGGTTGGATGTGACACAGATATGTGGTTAAGTGAACCTGCTACATGGAGGATTCAAGACATGGAAAGTGCATCAGCTTTAAGCTCTCAGATGGGAGCCACAACTAGGATCCCTTCCTGGGTGGGTGCCCACCTCAGATCCCTGCAGCAGTGGTGACCAGCCTAGAGGGCAGGGTGTGGGCTAGCCTGAGAAAACCAGCTAAGTGGTGGGTAAGCAATCTATATTTGTATAATTCCATGGACAAAGGAGATAGTGGGCTGCAGTCCATGGGTTGCAAAGAGTCAGACTACGACTGAGTGACTAACACTTTCACATTTGTATAATAGTTCTTTAATAAGGACTCTCTAACCATGGTCATGGGATTCTCAAGGCAAGAATACTGAAGTGGTTTGTCATTCCCTTCTCCAGTGGACCACATTCTGTCAAATCTCTCCACCATGACCTACCCGTCTTGGGTTACCCCACGGGCATAGCTTAGTTTCATTGAGTTAGACAAGGTTGTGGTCCTAGTCTGATTAGATTGACTAGTTTTCTGTGAGTATGGTTTCAGTGTGTTTGCCCTCTGATGCCCTCTTGCAACACCTACAGTCTTACTTGGGTTTCTCTTACCTTGGGCGTGGGTATCTCTTCACAGCTGCTCCAGCAAAGCTCAGCCATTGTTCCTTACCTTGGATGAGGGGTATCTCCTCACCGCTGCCCTTCCTGACCTTCAACGTGGGATAGCTCCTCTAGGCCCTCCTGCGCCCGCGCAGCCATGGCTCCTTGGATGTGGGGTTGGTCCTCCCGGCCACAGCCCCTGGCCTCGGTCTTGGGGTCACTCCTTCCGCCCGCCGTCCCTGACCTCGGACGCAGGGTAACTCCTCTCATCACCGCCCCTGACCTCGGAAACGGGGTATCTCCTCTTGGCCTCCCCCCCTGACCTTGGACACGGGGTATCTCCTCTTGGCCATTCCTGCTCCGTCGCAGTCTGGTACTCTAGGCCACTGCCCCTGACCTCGGACGTGAGGTAACTCCTCTTGGCCACCGCCCTTCGGGCATGGGGTCCTCCTGGCTTCTGCCCCTGACCTCAGACGTGGGGTGGCTCCTCTCAGCCGCGCTTGGCGCATCCGTCACAGCCTCCTGGAAAAGAAATGCAAAAAAAGCAAAATAGCTGTCTGGGGAGGCCTTACAAATAACTGTGAAAAGAAGAGAAGTGAAAAGCAAAGGAGAAAAGGAAAGATATAAACATCTGAATGCAGAGTTCCAAAGAATAGCAAGAAGAGATAA
Source organism: Bos indicus (assembly GCF_029378745.1). Lineage (NCBI taxonomy): Eukaryota > Metazoa > Chordata > Mammalia > Artiodactyla > Bovidae > Bos > Bos indicus. The sequence continues at coordinate 116,304,146 of NC_091761.1, forward strand.
GAAAGCCTTCTTCAGCGATCAATGCAAAGAAATAGAGGAAAACAACAGAATGAGAAAGACTAGGGATCTCTTCAAGAAAATCAGAGATACCAAAGGAACATTTCATGCAAAGGTGAGCTCGATAAAGGACAGAAATGGTATGGACCTAACAGAAGCAGAAGATATTAAGAAGAGGTGGCAAGAATACACAGAAGAACTGTACAAAAAAGAGCTTCACGACCCAGATAATCAAGATGGTATGATCACTGACCTAGAGCCAGACATCCTGGAATGTGAAGTCAAGTGGGCCTTAGAAAGCATCACTACGAACAAAGCTAGTGGAGGTGATGGAATTCCAGTTGAGTTATTCCAAATCCTGAAAGATGATGCGGTGAAAGTGCTGCACTCAATATGTCAGCAAATTTGGAAAACTCAGCAGTGGCCACAGGACTGGAAAAGGTCAGTTTTCATTCCAATCCCAAAGAAAGGCAGTGCCAAAGAATGCTCAAACTACCAAACAATTGCACTCATCTCACACGCTAGTAAAGTAATGCTCAAAATTCTCCAAGCCAGGCTTCAGCAATATGCGAACCATGGACTTCCTGATGTTCAAGCTGGTCTTAGAAAAGGCAGAGGAGCCAGAGATCAAATTGCCAACATCCGCTGGATCATGGAAAAGGCAAGAGAGTTCCAGAAAAACATCTATTTCTGCTTTATTGACTATGCCAAAGCCTTTGACTGTGTGGATCACATTCAACTATGGAAAATTCTGAAAGAGATGGGAATACCAGACCACCTGATCTGCCTCTTGAGAAATTTGTATGCAGGTGAGGAAGCAACAGTTAGAACTGGACATGGAACAACAGACTGGTTCCAAATAGGAAAAGGAGTACATCAAGGCTATATATTGTCACCCTGTTTATTTAACTTATATGCAGAGTACATCATGAGAAATGCTGGACTGGAAGAAACACAAGCTGGAATCAAGATTGCCGGGAGAAATATCAATAATCTCAGATATGCAGATGACACTATCCTTATGGCAGAAAGTGAAGAGGAACTAAAAAGCCTCCTGATGAAAGTGAAAGAGGAGAGTGAAAAAGTTGGCTTAAAACTCAACATTCAGAAAACGAAGATCATGGCATCCAGTCCCACCACTTCATGGGAAATAGATGGGGAAACAGTGTCAGACTTTATTTTTCTGGGCTCCAAAATCACTACAGATGGTGACTGCAGCCATGAAATTAAAAGATGCTTACTCCTTGGAAGGAAAGTTATGACCAACCTAGATAGCATATTCAAAAGCAGAGACATTACTTTGCCAACAAAGGTTCGTCTAGTCAAGGCTATTGTTTTTCCTGTGGTCATGTATGGATGTGAGAGTTGGACTGTGAAGAAGGCTGAGTGCCGAAGAATCTATGCTTTTGAACTGTGGTGTTGGAGAAGACTCTTGAGAGTCCCTTGGACTGCAAGGAGATCCAACCAGTCCATTCTGAAGGAGATCAGCCCTCGGATTTCTATGGAAGAAATGATGCTAAAGCTGAAACTCCAGTACTTTTGCCACCTCATGCAAAGAGTTGACTCATTGGAAAAGACTCTGATGCTGGGAGGGATTGGGGGCAGGAGGAGAAGGGGACAACAGAGGATGAGATGGCTGGATGGCATCACTGACTCAATGGACGTGAGTCTGAGTGAACTCCGGGAGTTGGTGATGGACAGGGAGGCCTGGCGTGCTGCGATTCATGGGGTCACAAAGAGTAGGACATGACTGAGCGACTGATCTGATCTGAACCATGGTCAGCCTTTGACAACTTTTAAAGGTGCCTGTGCTGCTTACTCTCCACTTGTTGTCACTTCTCCCTGAGATCTATTCTCCATCCTTTTCTGCCCTGGTCAGTGCCCCAAAGGGACAGACCTCAGCATATCAACTTATCCAGATCCCATGACCCTGCTTCATACTTTGTTCAGCTAATAGAAGACACTGGCAGGAGATGAGCATGTAGGAGCAAGGAGAGATTAGAGGATATCTTTTGCCTGCAGTGGCTGTCTCTCTTTGACTGCAACATCAATCATGTGGCTCTGAACTCCCAAGGGTCCTGCTCATGTTAGGGTTTTCTCCCTTCGCTTCCGCAAGGGCGCTTGCTAGTGCCAGCGAAACTCAGCATCCCATGTTGATTTCCTTGAACTTTCCCCAAACTCAATTTTAAAACTCCATTCCTTAAGGCTGAGCCACAGTCACAGCTGAAAAACTTTTCTATTCTTGCTGGGACTGTGATGAATTCGATGTCTTTTGTTCCCTTTCAGGAATCCCTGACTGCCTAAAGGTTTCTCAGTTATAGCTATTCTGTCTTCCCTTGACATGTCATCTCTGGGCTACATTCTGGGCTGGATCCTTAGACAAAATAAATGCTTTGAATGTCAGTTTTCTTTTTTGTCCAGTGGAAAAAATGATATGTATTAAGTTGTTGTTGTTCACTTGCCAAGTCATATCTGACTCCTTGATCCCATGGACTGCAGCATGCCAGTCCCTCTCTATCTCCCCGAGTTTGCTCAAGTTCATGTTCGTTGCATTGGTGATGCTATCCAACCATTTCATCCTCTGTCATCCTCTTTTCCTTCTGCCTTCAATCTTACCCAGCATCAGGGTCTTTTCCAATGAGTCGGCTGTTCGCATCAGGTGGCCAAAGTATTGGAGTTCCAGCTTCAGCCTCAGCCCTTCCAATGAATACTCAGGGTTGTTTTCCTTTAGGATTGACTGGACTGATCTCCTTGCAGTCCAAGGGACTCTCAAGATTCTTCTCCAACACCACGGTTCAAAAGCATCAGTTCTTCGGTGCTCAGCCAGCCTTCTTTATGGTCTAATTCTCACATCCATACATGACTACTGGAGAAACCAAAGCTTTGACCATCCAGACCTTTGTTGGCAAAGTAATGTCTCTGCTTTTTAATACATTGTCTAGGTTGGTCATAACTTTTCTTCCATGCAGCAAGCGTCTTTTAATTTCATAGCTGCTGTCACTGTCTGCAGTGATTTTGGAACCCAAGAAAATAAAGTCTCACTGTTTCCATTGGTAATAATACTGTACTATTGTTAATAGCACTGTAGAAAATCTGGAAGAACAGTCTTCAATACCTTATATTGGCCTGAGTTTGCAATGCCCTACTCCATCTCTTTGTTTTGAGTCTTAGTTCCCTCTGTCCGTACAAATGGAGAAGGCAATGGCACCCCACTCCAGTACTCTTGCCTGGAAAATCCCATGGACGGAGGAGTCTGGTAGGCTGCAGTCCACGGGGTCGCTGAGAGTCAGACATGACTGAGCGACCACTTTTCACTTTCATGCATTGAAGAAGGAAACGGCAACCCACTCCAGTGTTCTTGCCTGGAGAATCCCAGGGACGGGGGAGCCTGGTGGGCTGCTGTCTATGGGGTCGCACAGAGTCGGACATGACTGAAGTGACTTAGCAGAGTCCGTACAAAGACCTTAATGTTTCTTTTCTTCTCCTTTGGAACTGAGGTGCGCAGAACTGGATAATCATAAACTCCATGGTCATGTCACACTGTCTTCATTTTGTCAATGTATGGTCCCCTTGTACTTATTCAGTTACTTCTAATGGTATAGTAAGCACACTTAAGGCGACCACTCAAATAATAGTGAAGTTCTTGATGTAACTACATGTAATCTTCTAGTCCTTCCTTCCTCTACCCACCTGATATGAACATCATCTTGAGTCTCAAACCCATCATTCCTTTGCTTCCATTTTTGTCTAGATTTAGTACATCTATATATACTTTTAAAATGTAAGTATATTTTATTTTAGTTGTTTTTACTTTATAAAATATTATGTGGTATGTAATCTTTTGATCTTTTCTGATTATTATTTTCACTCCTTTTTATTTTTCTAAGATTCTTGATTGGTTCCATGTTTTTACAGTTCACAAATTTTGATTATTATATAACACTCCATTTTATGAATATGTGTGTGTATATTTAGTAATGTCGGACTCTGCAACTGCATGACTGTTGCACACCAGGTTCCTCTTGTTCTTGGAATTTCCCAGGTGAGAATCCTGAAGTGGGTTGCAATTTCCTACTCCAAAGTATCTTCCTGACCCAGGAATCGAACCCACATCCCTTGTATCTCCTGCTTTGGCAGGCAGATTCTTTACCACTGGTGCCATCTGGAAGCCCCTCATTGTATGAGTAGTTTACTCATTTATTCTCTTTGGGTGGACACTTGGGTTCTCTCCAAGTTTTTGTCATTGTGAACAGTAATGTTATTGATATACCTTTTTTGATTCCTTGGGTTCTTGTGCAAGGATGTCTCCTGGGGTATTCCTATGAGTGAAATTATTGGGCCTAAAGTATATGAATATTCAAGTTTAGTAGGTAATACCATATTTTCTAAATTACTTGTACCAATAATCACTTTTAGTAGCAATGAACAGTAGATTCTGTGGTTCAAAATCCCTATCAATATTTGGTTTTATCACACTTAAAATTTACCAGGTGAATGGCATATTTCATGAAATGATTATAATTCATTGTGTTTATAATGTATTTTTTCACTGATGATGTTAAGCATCTATTCTTAGAGATTTTTTAGCTTAATGGAATCATTTTCCCCTGGAACTGATTTTTTAAAATATTTTTTGTGTTATTTGTGTTTTTAAAATACAATTTTATAGTTCTTTAGAGTTATTCTTCTTTGATTGTGTGTACAAGCTTGTAACTCAAGACATACAAAACAAATTCTCCAGCAACACAGGAACACAGCCCTGAGCTCCAAGATACAGGCTGCCCAAAGTCACCCCCAAACCATAGAAATCTCATAACTCACTACTGGACACTTCATTGCACTCCAGAAAGAAGAAATCCAGCTCCACCCACCAGAACGCCAACACAAGCTTCCCCAACCAAGAAACCTTGACAAGCCACCTGTACAAACCCACACACAGCAAGGAAACACCACAATAAAGAGAACTCCACAAACTGCCAGAATACAGAAAGGACACCCCAAACTCAGCAATTTAAACAAGATGAAGAGACAGAGGAATGCCCAGCAGATAAAGGAACAGGATAAATGCCCACCAAACCAAACAAAAGAGGAAGAGATAGGGAATCTACCTGATAAAGAATTCTGAATAATGATAGTGAAATTGATCCAAAATCTTGAAATCAAAATGGAATTACAGATAAATAGCCTGGAGACAAGGATTGAGAAGATGCAAGAAAGGTTTAACAAGGACCTAGAAGAAATAAAAAAGAGTCAATATATAATGAATAATGCAGTAAATGAAATAAAAAACACTCTGGAGGCAACAAATAGTAGAATAACAGAGGCAGAAGACAGGATTAGTGAATTAGAAGATAGAATGGTAGAAATAAATGAATCAGAGAGGAAAAAAGAAAAACGAATTAAAAGAAATGAGGACAATCTCAGAGACCTCCAGGACAATATTAAACGCTACAACATTCGAATCATAGGGGTTCCAGAAGAAGAAGACAAAAACAAAGACCATGAGAAAATACTTGAGGAGATGATAGTTGAAAACTTCCCTAAAACGGGGAAGGAAATAATCACTCAAGTCCAAGAAACCCAGAGAGTCCCAAGCAGGATAAACCCAAGGTGAAACACCCCAAGACACATATTAATCAAATTTACAAAGATCAAACACAAAGAACAAATATTAAAAGCAGCAAGGGAAAAACAACAAATAACACACAAGGGAATTCCCATAAGGATAACAGCTGATCTTTCAATAGAAACTCTTCAAGCTAGGAGGGAATGGCAAGACATACTTAAAGTGATGAAAAAAAATAACCTACAGCCCAGATTATTGTACCCAGCAAGGATCTCATTCAAATATGAAGGAGAAATCAAAAGCTTTACAGACAAGCAAAAGCTGAGAGAATTCAGCACCACCAAACCAGCTCTCCAACAAATACTGAAGGATAGTCTCTAGACAGGAAACACAAAAATGGTGTATAAATTTGAACCCAAACAATAAAGTAAATGGCAATGGGATCATACTTATCAATAATTACCTTAAACGTAAATGGGTTGAATGCCCCAACCAAAAGACAAAGACTGGCTGAATGGATACAAAAACAAGACCCCTACATATGCTGTGTACAAGAGACCCACCTCAAAACAGGGGACACATACAGAGTGAAAGTGAAGGGCTGGAAAAAGGTTTTCCATGCAAATAGAGAACAAAAGAAAGCAGGAGTAGCAATACTCATATCAGATAAAATAGACTTTAAAACAAAGGCTGTGAAAAGAGACAAAGATGATCACTACATAATGATCAAAGGATCAATCCAAGGGGAAGATATAACAATTATAAATATATATGCATCTAACACAGGAGCACCACAATATGTAAGACAAATGCTAGCAAGTATGAAAGGAGAAATCAACAATAACACAATAATAGTGGGAGACTTTAATACCCCACTCACACCTATAGATAGATCAACTAAACAGAAAATTAACAAGGAAACACAAACTTTAAACGATACAATAGACCAGTTAGACCTAATTGATATCTATAGGACATTTCATCCCAAAACAATGAATTTCACCTTTTTCTCAAGCGCACATGGAACCTTCTCCAGGATAGATCACATCCTAGGCCATAAAACTAGCCTTGGTAAATTCAAAAAAATTGAAATCATTCCAAGCATCTTTTTTGACCACAATGCAGTAAGATTAGATCTCAATTATAGGAGAAAAACTACTAAAAATTCCAACATATGGAGGCTGAACAACACGCTGCTGAATAACCAACAAATCACAGAAGAAATCAAAAAAGAAATCAAAATTTGCATAGAAACAAATGAAAATGAAAACACAACAACCCAAAACCTGTGGGACACTGTAAAAGCAGCCCTAAGGAGAAAGTTCATAGCAATACAGGCATACTTCAAGAAACAAGAAAAAAGTCAAATAAATAACCTAACTCTACACTTAAAGCAACTAGAAAAGGAAGAAATGAAGAACCCCAGGGTTAGTAGAAGGAAAGAAATCTTAAAAATTAGGGCAGAAATAAATGCAAAAGAAACAAAAGAGACCATAGCAAAAATCAACAAAGACAAAAGCTGGTTCTTTGAGAGGATAAATAAAATCAACAAACCATTAGCCAGACTCATCAAGAAACAAAGGGAGAAAAATCAAATCAATAAAATTAGAAATGAAAATGGAGAGATCACAACAGACAACACAGAAATACAAAGGATTATAAGAGACTACTATCAACAATTATATGCCAATAAAATGGACAGTGTGGAAGAAATGGACAAATTCTTAGAAAAGTACAACTTTCCAAAACTGGACCAGGAAGAAATAGAAAATCTTAACAGACCCATCAGAAGCATGGAAATTGAAACTGAAATCAAAAATCTTCCAGCAAACAAAAGCCCAGGTCCAGAATTCTACCAAAAATTTAGAGAAGAGCCAACACCTATCCTACTCAAACTCTTCCAGAAAATTGCAGAGGAAGGTAAACTTCCAAACTCATTCTATGAGGCCACCATCACCCTAACACCAAAACCTGAAAAAGATCCCACAAAAAAAGAAAACTACAGGCCAATATCACTGATGAACATAGATGCAAAAATCCTTAACAAAATTTTAGCAATCAGAATCCAACAACACATTAAAAAGATCATACACCATGACCAAGTGGGCTTTATCCCAGGGATGCAAGGATTCTTCAATATCTGCAAATCAATCAATGTAACAAATTGAAAAATAAAAGCCATATGATTATATCAATAGATGCAGAGAAAGCCTTTGACAAAATTCAACATCCATTTATGATAAAAACTCTCCAGAAAGCAGGAATAGAAGGAACATACCTCAACATAATAAAAGTTATATATGACAAACCCACAGCAAACATTATCCTCAATGGTGAAAAATTGAAAGCATTTCCTCTAAAGTCAGGAACAAGACAAGGGTGCCCACTTTCACCATTACTATTCAACATAGTTTTGGAAGTTTTGCCTACAGCAATCAGAGCAGAAAAAGAAATAAAAGGAATCCAAATTGGAAAAGAAAAAGTAAAACTCTCACTGTTTGCAGATGACATGGTCCTCTACATAGAAAACCCTAAAGACTCCACCAGAAAATTACTAGAACTAATCAATGATCATAGTAAAGTTGCAGGATATAAAATCAACACACAGAAATCCTTTGCATTCCTATACACTAATAATGAGAAAACTAAAAGAGAAATTAAGGAAACAATTCCATTCACCATTGCAACGGAAAGAATAAAATACTTAGGAATATATCTACCTAAAGAAACTAGGTAGTTTTATATAGTTTTATAGAAAACTATAAAACACTGGTGAAAGAAATCAAAGAGGACACTAATAGATGGAGAAATATACCATGTTCATGGATTGGAAGAATCAATATAGTGAAAATGAGTATACTACCCAAAGCAATTTATAGATTCAATGCAATCCCTATCAAGCTACCAATGATATTCTTCACAGAGCTAGAACAAATAATTTCACAATTTGTATGGAAATACAAAAAACCTCAAATAGCCAAAGCTATCTTGAGAAAGAAGAATGGAACTGCAGGAATCAACCTGCCTGACTTCAGGCTCTACTACAAAGCCACAGTCATCAAGACAATATGGTACTGGCACAAAGACAGAAATATAGATCCATGGAACAAAATAGAAAGCCCAGAGATAAATCCATGTGCATATGGACATCTTATCTTTGACAAAGGAGGCAAGAATATACAATGGATTAAAGACAGTCTCTTTAACAAGTAGTGCTGGGAAAACTGGTCAACCACTTGTAAAAGAATGCACTTTCTAACACCATACACAAAAATAAACTCAAAATGGATTAAAGATCTAAACATAAGACCAGAAACTATAAAACTCCTAGAGGAGAACATAGGCAAAACACTCTCTGACATACATCACAGCAGGATCCTCTATGGCCCACCTCCCAGAATATTGGAAATAAAAGCAAAAATAAACAAATGGGACCTAATTAAACTTAAAAGCTTCTGCACAACAAAGGAAACTATAAGCAAGGTGAAAAGACAGCCTTCAGAATGGGAGAAAATAATAGCAAATGAAGCAACTGACAAACAACTAATCTCAAAAATATACAAGCAACTCCTACAGCTCACTTGCAGAAAAATAAATGACCCAATCAAAAAATAGGCCAAAGAACTAAATAGACATTTCTCCAAAGAAGACATACAGATGGCTAACAAACACATGAAAAGATGCTCAACATCACTCATTATCAGAGAAATGCAAATCAAAACCACTATGAGGTACCATTTCATGTCAGTCAGAATGGCTGCGATCCAAAAGTCTACAAGCAATAAATGCTGGAGAGGGTGTGGAGAAAAGGGAACTCTCTTACACTGTTGGTGGGGATGCAAACTAGTACAGCCACTATGGAGAACAGTGTGGAGATTCCTTAAAAAACTGGAAATAGAACTGCCTTATGACCCAGCAATCCCACTGCTGGGCATACACACTGAGGAAACCAGAAGGGAAAGAGACACGTGTACCCCAATGTTCATCGCAGCACTGTTTATAAAAGCCAGGACATGGAAGCAACCTAAATGTCCATCAACAAATGAATGGATAAGAAAGCTGTGGTACATATACACAATGGAGTATTACTCAGCCATTAAAAAGAATACATTTGAATCAGTTCTAATGAGGTGGATGAAACTGGAGCCTATTTTACAGAGTGAAGTAAGCCAGAAAGAAAAACACCAAAACAGTATACTAACGCATATATATGGAATTTAGAAAGAGTAACAATAACCCTGTATATGAGACAGCAAAAGAGACACTGATGTATAGAACAGTCTTTTGGACCCTGTGGGAGAGGGAGAGGGTGGGATGATTTGGGAGAATGGCATTGAAATACGTATGATATCATATATGGAACGAGTCGCCAGTCCAGGTTTGATGCACGATACTGGATGCTTGGGACTGGTGCACTGGGACGACCCAGGGGGACGGTATGGGGAGGGAGTAGGGAGGAGGGTTCAGGATGGGGAACACATGTATACCTGTGGCGGATTCATTTCGATATATGGCAAAACCAATACAATATTGTAAAGTTTAAAAATAAAATAAAATTTTAAAAAAAAGAAAAAAAAATAAAATATTTTTTGTGTTATTTGTGTTTTTAAAATACAATTTTATAGTTCTTTAGAGTTATTCTTCTTTGATTGTGTGTACAAGCTTGTAACTCATGTTTTTATTTTCTTTAAAGCATTTTTGGTGAACAAAATTAATTTTAATATAAGCAATCGATTGATATTTCCACTCTCAAAGTTTTTGTGTCTTGTTTAAAAATTATTTACCTGAAATCTAAAAGATACTCATCTATATTTCTACTGGGGGTTTAAAATGTTTTTTTGACATTTAACCAATGACCATCATTTTAAAGGGCTGCCCAGGTGGCCCTACTTGTAAAGATCCCACCTGCCAATGCAGGAGACATAAGAGACAGGGGTTAATCCCTGGGTCAGGAAGTTTCCCTGGAAGAGGGCATGGCAACCCACTCCAGTACTCTTGCCTGGAGAATCCCATGGATAGAGGAGCCTGGCAGTCTACAGGGGTCCAAAGGGTCATGAAGAGTCAGACACAACTGAAGCAACTTAGCACAAGCATCATTTTAAAAATAAAAATTAGGGGTATCTAAGTACACGTTTTCATTACACAATAAAAAGTCTTAAAACATGTAGTTTGAAGGTCCAAATATAATAGTTTTAGATACACGTTGATTTGAGAATAGAGCTGAATATTGATACTGTAATTATCACTGTTCCTATTTGTGAATGATGATAAACATTTGTTTAAACATTAAGCAAATATTTAAGATTTTAAACATTTCTCCAAATGCAGTCAGATTCTTTCAAATATTCCTAGAAGCATTTTTATTTATTATGACCACTTGATTGCCCTCATTTCAGCTTATTTAATGGTATTGAGTACTAATTCTGGGTAATCCCAGTTCCATTAAATGCCCATTAAATCTTGTCTCATAGTTAATGAATACACCTGAATTTAAAGTAATCAAAATTTTGTATGAAAAAAGTATATTTTCTTTCATAGATTTTTCAAATTTGAAATGCAAAATGGTATTTTTTATGCTACAGATGAATATATTTGAATATGTTTTGGAAGAATCTGAAAATAATTACCTACCTTTCAATAATTTTACTTATTGCTTATTCCCCCTCACTTCCTTTTTAGTTCTTATCTTTTCCAACCTATATTCACATGTACTTTTCTAATTGTAAGTTTGAGATGTACAAAAAATTCCTTAAGGCAAGTACTTTGATATTTTTTCATTTTGTTGAAGGTGATTATTTTAAACCTGCAACTGAGGCTTGGTGAATCAACAACTATATTATATACATAAATAAATATGGAGCATTTCTTTTTTGAGACAACACATTCTTTTTAATGAGAATTCACTTTATCAAGCTGCCGGTCTGAATTCTTAAATAACTTTGACATAGAATTAAATGAAAAAAACAAATACAATTGTATTTCACTATGATATATTTAATATTTGTAACACCAAATAGTTTAATTTTCATGTCAAAAAATGGCAAGGATCAGACTCTAGTTCAGACCATCTGCTGAACTTTTGAACCTGAACACACACACACACACACACACACCTGTATGTTTGCTTTGAGAGGTGGCAGATTATGCTCAGAGACTGAGATTGTCTTTGCCAATAATTTCTCTAACATAGGTTCACTGTGGGAATTATAATAATTTCACAAGACAATAGCATACAGTATGGTGGTTTTTAAGACAATAATAAAATAACATACTTTGAACAAGGGATAGATTAATTATGCTGTTGTTCCAGACAAGGAGAGTTGAAAAGAATACAGCACAAATTTAATTTGAGGTATATCTTTATTTGAATTGGTACTAGGGAGGGGCAGCTTAGCCAACCAAGAGATGTAAGGAAAGGAAAGTGAAAAGTCTTCTGTTGCTAGGGAAAATTGCTAGGGAACAATGGCATGGGTGTTGGCTAGTTAGAAGATCTTCATGTTGTATGGGCTGCATAGTTTTCACCACTGCTGATAAGAGTCACCTTTACCATGGAGGGAGCTAAGCCAAGGTGTTCAGAGAACTGTTTCGATCAGCAAAGGGCAGCCTTTACTTTTTAATAAATATATATATTTGTTTATTGAAGTATAGTTGATTTACAGCATCGTGTTGATTTGAGGTGCACAGCTGAGTGATTTAGTTGTATATGTGTATATATTTATGCACATATATATTCTTTTCAGATTCTTTTCCATCATAGATTATTGCAGGATATTGAATATAGTTTCCTATGTGGTATAGTAGGTCCTTGTTGCTTATCTGTTTTAGGTATAGTAGTGTCTATCTATTAATCCCTAAATCCTAATTTATCCCTCCTCATTGGTTTACTATGTCTGTGAGTCTACTTCCATTTTGTAAATAAAGTCATTTGTATCATTTGTTCAGATAAGGCAATGGCACCCCACTCCAGCACTCTTGCCTGGAGAATCCCATGGATGAAGGAGCCTGGTAGGCTGCAGTCCATGGGGTTGCTAAGAGTTGGACACGACTGAGTAGCTTCGCTTTCACTTTTCACTTTCATGCATTGGAGAAGGAAATGGCAACCCACTCCAGTGTTCTTGCCTGGAGAATCCCAGGGACGGGGGAGCCTCGTGGGCTGCCATCTATGGGGTCGCACAAAGTCAGACAAGACTAAAGTGACTTAGCAGCAGCTGCAGCAGCAGTATCATTTGTTTAGATTCCACATATAAGTAATATCATATGGTATCTGTCTTTCTCTTTCTAACTTACTTTGGGTCCATCCACATTGTTGCAAGTGGCATTACATCATTATTTTTTATAACTTAGTAATATTCCATTGTGTGTGTGTGTGTGTGTATATGTGTGTGTGTGTGTGTGTGTGTGTATACACCACATCTCCTTGATCCATTCATCTGTCAAAAATAAGTCCCCAGCAGGGCTTCAACACTTGTGCTACCATAGACGTGGATCATTACATCAGTACACACAATACAAAATTAAAGAAAGAGAAAAAAATTATTATAAGAAATCTTAGGATTTACTCTCAATGATTGTTATATATATCCTACAGTCTAGTTCCAATCTTTCACTATTCAAAGATATTATGTTTTTATTGACTATATTCCCCACACTGTACATTTCATCCTCTCAGCTCATTCATTTTGTAACTGGAAGTTTGTACCTTCTATTCTCCCTTATCTATTTCTCTTATCCTCTCCCCCCACCACTCTGTGGCAACCACCTGTTTTAAATGTTTGTTGAATGAGTAAGGGAGGAAGCTTCAGTGCAGAGCTTCTAGGGCAGAACAGGCATGCCACATTTGGGGACCCTGAAAAGAAGCCACTACGATGAACGTGGCAAGAGCTGAAGTGGTGCCAGAAGAGGCTGAGAAGGTAAGCAGGAGGCCAGGTCAGGGTCACAAAGTGGCATGTTCACAGGGAGGACCTTCCACACTATAGTTTACATACTGGGGTGACCAAAAAGTTTGTTTGGGTTCCACAAACTTCAGTGGAAAAACCCGAATGAACTTTTTGGTCAACCCAATAAATGACACCTTTGGAGCACAACTCAAGTGTGAATGGTGCCCTTGTAGCTGGGTAATCAGCCCACCTGGGACAGGGGATGAAGAAGGGGCAGGAGCACCAAGTTACTCCCAGGCCCGAGGAAATGAGGCAGAGAGACCTTTGTCCTGAGGGACATTTCATAGACAGCTAGACCACTGAGGGCCAATTTCCATTCCTATCATTGTCTGTGGTTGACCTGTTTGTCCGTTCTAAATGCATGTGTAATTAGCAATTGCTACTGCCAGGAAATGCCAACACATACAATCTACTTCAGCAGATACAAAACATTTGTGCATGCAACCCAATTTTCAGAACTACAAAATGCCAAGTGTCCAGATGTAGTGAATTCTCAGAAGTAATTAACTACATAAATTAACAAAATAAAATCATTCTCACATGCACTGATAAAAACTAATGGCCGGTCTCCTACTAATGTTTTGGATTGTTTTTTGTATTTTTTGTTGAGAATACTTTTTCACACTTTCAACTTTTTTTGGTCTATTAAAATGGAACGATTTTATTACATCTCACCTCCTTGCAAATATTGGAAAAAAATAATAAAACCCTCATGTGTTTCCAGAATTTTATGCAACCTTCTAGTAAATAAGCAGAGTAAGATATGCAATCTCAGCTTTTCTCTCTCCTGAAATTATTTGCCTGATGTGTGCTCTTCCATGAAAGAGCTTTTAAGCACTCATACGTGAGATTAGCATCCATGGAAAGAGCAGAATTTGCTTTTCCACTAGCTTAATAAAGTGCTGTCCTGGTGATTTGAAGAGAAATCCAATTTCTCTTTGTTTTATATAACCAGTGATCTCCCAAAGGACATTCTTCACTCACTGACTCAAAGTAAAGTTAATTCTTTGGCTCATTTGCTACAGGAACCAAATATATCTAGGTTCAAATTATGCCTCTGCCATGCTCAACCTCTGTCACCTCCATTTAATATTGCTTACTTTCAGTGCCCTCAACTATAAATGGGGATAATGATAAAGTTCCTATAGGGTTTTTAACAGATGTGAAAATATAAATACCTAATGCAGTGGCTGGCATGAATGTTACCATCTTTATTACTGCATTTAATGGTATTCTTTTATTTTTAACTAAATTATACACATAGTCCATCTATATGAAGTACATGCAAAACTAACAATATTGTAAGTTGACTATATATTTTCATTTTTTTAATTTATTTTTTCTTTTTTAATTGAGATAAAATTGTTTTAAAATATTGTGTTATTTTCTGCTGTATAATAAAGCAAATCAGCAAAATGTATACATATGTCCCCTCTCTCTTGAACCTCCCTCCCAGCTCCTCATCCCACCCCTCTAGGTCATCACAGAGCACCAAGCAGAGCTTCCTTTGCTATACAGCAGCTTCTCACTTGTTATGTTTTACATCTGGTAAAGAATATATGTTGGGGATTCCCAGATAATGCTAGTGGTAAAGAACTCACCTACCAATGCAGACGACATAAGAGACACGGGTTCAACCCCTGGGTCAGGAAGATACCCTGGAGGAAGGCATGATAACCCATTCCAGTACTCTTGCCCAGAGAATCCCATGGACAGAGAAGCCTGGTGGGCTACAGTCCATAGGGTAGCAAAGAGTAGAACATGACTGACTGAATTGAGCTAGCACATTGGGTAAAATTGTGTAAAGTTGACAATCAACCTGATTTTGGAACAAATAACATGAATCTTGAAATAAGGCCAATCTTGGTTTGAATGTACATATTTATACTCATAAACCCTTTTCATGTAAATTGTTTATCTTTCTGAGTTTGGGCTGTAAGTGGCTTAATAACAATGACCTCTAAACCTTGTTTTATAGATTTAGAAGATCAGCATACATAGAGTGCCCAACATAATAACTTCTCAAAATGTGGTCTCTGTGTTCATGGTTGTGTTTTTGTCTATAAAGTTTATAAATGCTACTGACTTTTAAAACTGGAAGGAAATTGATGTATTTTCTGTGAGATATCTATCACAGGTTTGGGATGGTCACAGGTTCTAGATGGTCTTTTAATAGCATTAAGCACACTGGAAATCAACAAGCTAATTGGTCATTTATAAAGCATTTAAATTATGTATACATATATACATGTACAGTTAAAAAGTAATATTCTAATTTGTTCAGAATTTTGTGTTTTTGAGACTACTCAGTTCAGTTCAGTTTAGTTCAGTCGTTCAGTCGTGTCCGACTCTTTGCGACCTCATGAATCGCAGCACACCAGGTCTCCCTATCCATCACCAATTCCCGGAGTTCACCCAGACTCATGTCCATTGAGTCAGTGATGCCATCCAGCCATCTCATCCTCTGTCGTCCTCATCTCCTCCTGCCCCCAATCCCTCCCAGCATCAGAGTCTACTACTACTTCTACTTGAGACTACTACTACTTCTTTATTCTGCTTATTTGCCCAATAAAATATCTGGGTTTTCACTAAGTGACTTAAAATTAATATTTTTAGAAAAAAGGATAGCCATGATCACATGTCTGATAGAGAAATACATAGAAGATAGAATAACCTGTGATTCCTAGCAAGTAAATACTTATGCCCCTGTTCCCTTTCTCTTTCTGATATCAAAGTTTTTAAATGGTAATCTTGAAACCTGGGAAATGATTTACAGATTTCTTTAACAGATTTGCGCATAAAAGTCTGACATCTTAATTGCGTTCTGAACATATTCTTGTTTAAGGCCATCAGTTCAGTTCAGCTCAGTCATTCAGTCGTGTCCGACTCTTTGCGACCCCATGAATTGCAGCATGCCAGGCCATCCTGTCCAACACCAAATCCCGGAGTTCACACAAACTCATGTCCATCGAATTGGTGATGCCATCCAGCCATCTCATCCTGTGTCGTCCCCTTCTCCTCCTGGCCCCAATCCCTCCCAGAATCAGATTCTTTTCCAATGAGTCAACTCTTCGCATGAGGTGGCCAAAGTATTGGAGTTTCAGCTTCAACATCAGTCCTTCCAATGAACATTCAGGACTGATCTCATTTAGGATGGACTGGTTGGATCTCCTTGCAGTCCAAGGGACTCTCAAGAGTCTTCTCAACACCACAGTTCAAAAGCATCAATTCTTCAGCGCTCAGCTTTCTTCACAGTCCAACTTTCACATCCATACATGACCACTGGAAAAACAATAGCCTTGACTAGACGGACCTTTGTTGGCAAAGTAATGTCTCTGCTTTTGAATATGCTATCTAGGTTGGTCATAACTTTCCTTCCAAGGAGTAAGTGTCTTTTAATTTCATCTGCAGTGAATTTAGAGCCCAGAAAAATAAAGTCAGCTACTCTTTCCACTGTTTCCCCATCTATTTCCCACGAAGTGATGGGACCAGATGCCATGATCTTCGTTTTCTTAATATTGAGCTATAAGCCAACTTTTTCACTCTCCTCTTTCAGTTTCATCAAGAGGCTTTTTAGTTCTTCTTCACATTCTGCCATAAGTGGTGTCATCTGCATATCTGAGGTTATTGATATTTCTCCTGGCAATCTTGATTCCAGCTTGTGCTTCTTCCAGCCCAGCGTTTCTCATGATGTACTCTGCATAGAAGTTAAATAAGCATGGTGACAATATACAGTCTTGACGTACTCCTTTTCCTATTTGGAACCAGTCTGTTGTTCCATGTCCAGTTCTAACTGTTGCTTCCTGACCTGCATACACATTTCTCAAGAGGCAGGTCAGATGGTCTGGTATTCCCATCTCTTTCAGAATTTTCCACAGTTTATTGTGATCCACACAGTCAAAGGCTTTGGCATAGTCAATAAAGCAGAAATAGATGTTTTTTTCTGGAACTCTCTTGCTTTTTCCATGATCCAGCGGATGTTGGCAATTTGGTCTCTGGTTGCTCTGCCTTTTCTAAAACCAGCTTGAACATCTGGAAGTGCATGGTTCACATATTGCTGAAGCCTGGCTTGGAGAATTTTGAGCATTTCTTTATTAGCATGTGAGATGAGTGCAATTGTGCGGTAGTTTGAGCATTCTTTGGCATTGCCTTTCTTTGGGATTGGAATGAAAACTGACCTTTTCCAGTCCTGTGGCCACTGCTGAGTTTTCCAAATTTGCTGGCATATTGAGTGCAGCACTTCCACAGCATCATCTTTCAGGATTTGAAATAGCTCAACTGGAATTCCATCACTTCCACTAGCTTTGTTTGTAGTGATGCTTTCTAAAGTCCACTTGACTTCACATTCCAGGATGTCTGGCTCTAGGTGAGTGATCACACCATTGTGATTATCTTGTTCGTGAAGCTCTTTTTTGTACAGTTCTTCTGTGTATTCTTGCCACCTCTTCTTAATATCTTCTGCTTCTCTTAGGTCCATACCATTTCTGTCCTTTATCGAGCTCACCTTTGCATGAAATGTTCCCTTGGTTATCTCTAATTTTATTGAAGAGATCTCTAGTCTTTCCCATTTTGTTGTTTTCCTGTATTTCTTTGCATTGATTGCTGAGGAAGGCTTTCTTATCTCTTCTTGCTATTCTTTGGAACTCTGCATTCAGATGCTTATATCTTTCCTTTTCTCCTTTGCCTTTTGCTTCTCTTCTTTTCACAGCTATTTGTAAGGCCTCCCCAGACAGCCTTCTTGCTTTTTTGCATTTCTTTTCCTTGGGGATGGTCTTGATCCCTGTCTCCTGTACAATGTCACAAACCTCAGTCCATAGTTCATCATGCACTCTATTTATCAGATCTAGTCCCTTAAATCTATTTCTCACTTCCACTGTATAATCATAAGGAATTTGATTTAGGTCATACCTGAATGGTCTAGTTGTTTTCCCTACTTTCTTCTGAAAGAAGAAAGTTTAAGTTTGAATTTGGCAATAAGGAGTTCATGATCTGAGCAACCGTCAGCTTCCAGTCTTGTTTTTGCTGACTGTATAAAGCTTCTCCATCTTTGGCTGCAAAGAATATAATCAATCTGATTTCTGTGTTGACCATCTGGTGATGTCCATGTGTAGAGTCTTCTCTTGTGTTGTTGGAAGTGGGTGTTTGCTATGACCAGTGTGTTCTCTTGGCAAAACTCTATTAGCCTTTGTCCTGCTTCATTCCATATTCCTATGCCAAATTTGCCTGTTACCTCAGGTGTTTCTTGACTTCCTACTTTTGCATTCCAGTCCCCTATAATGAAAAGGACATCCTTTTTGGCTGTTAGTTCTAAAAGGTCTTGTAGGTCTTCATAGAACCGTTCAACTTCAGCTTCTTCAGAGTTACTGGTTGGGTCATAGACTTGGATTACTGTGATCCTGAACGGTTTGCCTTGGAAATGAACAGAGATCATCCTGTCGTTTTTGAGATTGCATCCAAGTACTGCATTTCGGATTCTTTTGTTGACCATGATGGCTACTTCATTTCTTCTAAAGGATTCCTGCCCACAGTAGTAGATATAATGGTCATCTGAGTTAAATTCACTCATTCCAGTCCATTTTAGTTCGCTGATTCCTAGAATGTCAACGTTCACTCTTGCCATCTCCTGTTTGACCACTTCCAATTTGCCTTGATTCATGGACCTAACATTCCACGTCCTTATGCAATATTGCTCTTTACAGCATGGGACCTTGCTTTTATCACCAGTCACATCCTCAACTGGGTATTGTTTTTGCTTTGGCTCCATCCCTTCATTCTTTCTGGAGTTATTTCTCCACTGATCTCCAGTAGCATATTGGGCACCTACCGACCTGTGGAGTTCCTCTCAGTATCCTACCATTTTGCCTTTTCATACTGTTCATGGGATTCTCAAGGCAAGAATACTGAAGTGGGTTTGCCATTCCTTTCTCCAGTGGACCACATTCTGTCAGACCTCTCCACCATGACCCGCCCATCTTGGGTGGCCCCACACGGCATGGCTTAGTTTCATTGAGTTAGACAAGACTGTGGTCCGTGTGATCAGATTGGCTAGTTTTCTGTGATTATGGTTTCAGTCTGTCTGCCTTCTGATACCTTCTCGTAACAACTATCGTCTTACTTGGGTTTCTCTTACCTTGGACGTGGGGAATCTCTTCACGGCTGCTCCAGCAAAGCGCAGCCGCTGCTCCTTACCTTGGACGAGGTTGCCCCTCCTGACGTTGAACGTGGGATAGCTCCTCTCAACCACGCTTCTGTGCGGTCCATCGCAGCCAGCACACTTCTGTGCTAATGTGTGTTGAAGGCCATAGAAAGTTTTGTTTTATCTTTGGAGGAACACCATCTTGCCATTTCTATTATTTCAGTGACAGATGTTTCTAGCCAACTGGTGAGTCATCACATTTTTTTTTGTATTTGATTTTCATCACAATGTACATATTCTAAAACAATCTTTTATAATGGTAGCCTTGAACCAGCATACTTTTAGTGGACAAACTGCCCTTTGAAACCATGTGGCCATCCATTAAAAAGCCACCTAAAACACTAGGAAAATGCTGTCATTTTAAGTAGTTTTCCGGGAAGGAAGTCTTTTCTCCCTGAATTGATTGGCATTTTTATACCATTATGTCTTATGGTAGAAAATGAGGCTAGTCAGATATGTCTACTTTAAGGAATAATTTCTTATTTTTACAACATTTGGCTGAATTTCCCAGTTTACCTGATGGGAACCAACCATAAGCTTGATTTATGTGTTTAGGGATGGGAATCCAATATGTAGATTTCTTAAGTGAGAGGGCTTCTTTTCCTTATAATCATATAATATATTTCCTTCAACAATGACTTTTGCCTGTATATGGATTCTTCATCTTATCCCCCTGACTCTTCCTCCAATGTAACCATATCTTTATTAGTTTCCAGCTTTAAAAAATAATTTTGCCACATATATAATTATGTCTAACAGTAAAATGATTAATTTTTATTTTTTGTAAGCATTATATGTAGTCTCCTATGATTTGTATTTTTAACTCAATGTGATATTTCTAAAATCCATCTAAGCTATTTTTAGATGAGATAAATGAAATTCATTCATTTTTCTATGTTGTATAGTACTTCACGACGATTACACAAAATTTGTTTCTTTTTCCTATGGATGAGTTTTCCCCACTGGACATTTGGAACATTCTTGTGTCTTTCTTATGGTGAAAGTATGCAGGAGTTTCCTTAGGACAGGAATTTCCTGGACCCTGTTTATACTTGTTTTCACATTGACAAAATGGAAAATAAGTTGTTTTTCCAAAGTGGCTGTACTAATCACAACCTCCAGAAGAGTACCTGTTTTTATTGCTCCATATACATATCAGCATTGTCAAGTTCCTAAGTATTTGTCCATAAAATGAATGTAAAATGGTATTTTATTGTGACCCTGATTCACATTTCTTACATCAATAATGAGGTTGAATGTCTTTTCATATGTCAGCCATAGCTCAGCAGGTAAAGAATTCGCTTGCAATGCAGGAGACCCTGGTTTGATTCCTGGGTAGGGAAGATCCCCTGGAGAAGTGATCTGCTACCCACTCCAGTATTTATGGGTTTCCCTGGTGGCTCAGACAGTAAAGAATCCATCTGCAATGCAGGAGACCTGGGTTCAGTCCCTGTGTTGGGAAGATCTCCTGGAGGAGGACATGGCAACCCACTCCAGTATTCTTGCCTGGAGAATCCGCATGGACAGAGGCACCTGGTGGGCTACAGTCCATGGGGTCGTAAAGAGTTGGGCATGACTGAGAAACTCAGCACAGCATAAAGCTTTTTGCATATTCTTTGTGTATTTTTTTTTATTGTGTAATCTATTATCTAGTTTTTATGGATTGAATAATTATTCAATTTCCTAAAGATCTTCAATGTTATTTCTATCATGTATCATAATTACTGTTCCTGGACTCAGTGTTTGAACGATTTGGGAATTCCTACACCTAAATTCGGAGAAGGCAATGGCACCCCACTCCAGTACTCTTGCCTGGAAAATCCCATGGATGAAGAAGCCTGGTAGGCTACAGTCCATGGGGTCGCTAAGAGTCAGACATGACTGAGCGACTTCACTTTCATTTTTCACTTTCATGCATTGGAGAAGGAAATGGCAACCCACTCCAGTGTTCTTGCCTGGAGAATCCCAGGGGTGGGAGAGCCTGGTGGGCTGACGTCTATGGGGTCACACAGAGTCAGACACGACTGAAGTGACTTAGCAGCACACCTAAATTAACTATATTAATTTTTATAGTTTTATAAGTTTTTTTTTTCTGATAGAAAAAAACCACATTTTACTCTTTTTATAAATTTAGGAATGTTTGGTATATACTTTTTCCCTTTGTTTTTCAAATAATTTTGTCAAATTTCACATAGAATGCTACTTGGATTTTTACTGAAATTATATTGTGTGTTTAGATAAAATTTTGGAAAATGGAAAATTTATCCTACCTGTCTATTAAAGTAAAAACTCTATTTTTAAGGTCTCTTCAATATATTTAAATATAATTATAATAATTTCTTGATATACTTGAAGCCTATCTTAGATGAATTCTTTTATACATTTTAGTATACACATTTATTATAATGAGTATATTTTTAAAAGAGTGTAGCTAGCATTTAGAAATGCAACTGAGTTTTTTATATCCATCTTACATCTAGCCATCTTTCTAAATTATCTTTGCTATTTTACTAATTTCAGTTCAGTTCAGTCACTCAGTCATGTCTGACTCTTTGCAACCCCATGAATCACAGCACGCCAGGCCTCCCTATCCATCACCAACTCCTGGAGTTCACTCAAACTCATGTCCATCGAGTCACTGATGCCATCCAGCCATCTCATCCTCTGTTGTCCCCTTCTCCTCCTGCCCGCAATCCCTCCCAGCATCAGAGTCTTTTCCAACGAGTCAAGTCTTCACATGAGGTGGCCAAAGTACTGGAGTTTCAGCTTTAGCATCATTCCTTCCAAAGAACACCCAGGACTGATCTCCCTTAGAATGGACTGGTTGGATCTCCTTGCAGTCCATGGGACTCTCAAGAGTCTTCTCCAACACCACAGTTCAAAAGCATCAATTCTTTGGCGCTCAGCTTTCTTTACAGTCCAACTCTCACATCCATACA
Organism: Bos indicus; assembly: GCF_029378745.1. Lineage (NCBI taxonomy): Eukaryota > Metazoa > Chordata > Mammalia > Artiodactyla > Bovidae > Bos > Bos indicus. Next base: position 116,326,781 of record NC_091761.1, read on the forward strand.
TGACTACTGGAAAAACCATAGCCTTGACTAGATGGCAAAGTAATGTCTCTGCTTTTGAATATGCTATCTAGGTTGGCCTAACTTTCCTTCCAAAGATAGATTAACATTTAGAAATGCAACTGAGATTTTTTATATCCACCTTATGTCTAGCCATCTTTTTAGATTATCTTTACTATTTTACTAATTTATAGATTTTTGTGGAGTATTATGTAAATAATCATATCATGTGCAGATTAAAAGTTTACTACTTAGCTCGATTGTTATTTTCTAGTATTTATGCTTTTAATTTGAAGATTTAATTTATCTTCATGGATGAGTGTTTATTATATACATACATATATGTGTGTGTGTGTGATATTTTTAGACAATTTAGAATATTTGCATTTTTATCTTTTCAACCATTGCCTCTTTTTTTCTCTCTTCTTTTCTTAGGAAACCTCAGTTATGTACATGTATCTCATTCTCTTCACATTCCTTAAGATTTGTTCACATTTCCCATTTTTGCCACTGTGTGATACATTCTGTGTAATTTCTATTTTAAACAAGCATTATTTCAATCAATCCTCTCAAGAATCCTAACCTTGATTTTACAGAGAGAAAACTAAGATGCTCAGTATTTCTTCACTAGTCCATTATTTAACCCATTGGTTTATGTAACATTCCACCTTTAACCTAAAGTGAATCACCATATATACATGACCCTACTTTTAATTCTCTATTCTGCTCCATTGATGCATTCAACTGTTTTGGCCTCAATAACAAAGCCTTTTGTTATGACTTTATTTATTGTATATTTTTCTACTGATATTATTACACTTTTTTTCCTGAAAAAACTTGATTTTTTTAAAAATAGATATTCACACGAAACCTATATTTTAACTTTATTTTGCTTGTTATCTGGGGAAAAATACATTTGGCACCATATACAAGACACAGGAGGTAAACAATTAGTAAGTAACACCGAGGAAACCAGAATTGAAAGAGACACGTGTACCCCAATGTTCATCGCAGCACTGTTTATAATAGCCAGGACATGGAAGCAACCTAGATGTCCATCAGCAGATGAATGGATAAGAAAGCTGTGGTATATATACACAATGGAGTATTACTCAGCCATTAAAAAGAATACATTTGAATCAGTTCTAATGAGATGGATGAAAGTGGAACCTATTATACAGAGTGAAGTAAGCCAGAAAGAAAAACACCAATACAATACAGTATATTAACGCATATATATGGAATTTAGAAAGATGATAACAATGACCCCATATGTGAGACAGAAAAAGAGACACAGATGTAAAGAATAGACTTTTGGACTCTGTGGAAGAAGGCGAGGGTGGGATGATTTGAGAGAATAGCATTGAATCCTGTGTATTATCATATGTGAAATAGATTGCCAGTCCAGGTTAGATTCATGAGACAGGGTGCTCAGGGCTGGTGCACTGGGAAGACCCTGAGAGATGGGATGGGAGGGATGTGGGAGGGGTGTTCAGGATGGGGAACACATGTACATCCATGGATGATTCATGTCAATGTATGGCAAAAACCACTACAATAAAGTAATTAGCCTCCAATTAAAAAAAAAAAAAGTGTCTCCTTTAGCCTATCATTTGGTTCTTTCTCAAGAAGCAAGTAATGTTGCCAGCTTCTTATATGCTCTTCTAGAAATAGTCCATACATTTGAACTTTAAAATAAGTCTATTAAGAATTCAAAGAATTTAGTTAATAACCAAAGAATTTGAGAAAAATTTGATCAATATTGAATTGAATTTATAGATTAACTTGAAGCAGAATTGACATCCATACAGTAACAAAACTCATTCAACTGCTAGAATGTCTTTCCACTTCTTTATTTTTTTCTTTTAACTTTTTTATATTGGAGTATAGCCAATTAACAAGGTTGGGAGAGTTTCAGGTGCAGAGCAGAACAACTCAGCCATACATATACATGTATCCATTCTCCTTGAAACTCCTCTCCCATCTAGACTCCTTCATATTTGACATATTGTACCCTTTTTTGTGTCCTTCAATAAACTTTTACAATTTTATTCATATTTTACATAGTTTCTGATAATAAATATGCCTAAGAATTCCAATATTTTTGTATGTGTGACAATAATGAATAGAATCCTGGTGTATTGATTTTGTATCTTTCTTATAAGCCTAGTAATTTCTAACAGTTTTTCATTTGACTTTCTTGCATTTTCTACCCAGATGATGATATTGTCTACAAATAGTGACAGCTGAGTCTTTCCTTTCAATCTCTGTGCTACTTTTTTATACTGATTTTATTAATTTAGTAAGACTTCATTATACCTTAGAATGATAACAGAGGTAGAAGATAATGCTTTGTTTTCCCTGTTTTTGTGGAAATACTATTTTTATATGAGTAATTATGTTTGCTGTGTGCCCCTCATAGCTTATTTTCCATCTATTTCATCTACTAAGGTATTTCTTTTTTCTTTTTAACCTTTTGAACCTCATAATCCATTTCTCTCACTCTAACCCTCTATCTCTGGCAACTGCCAATTTGTTGTCTATAGTTATGAGTTTTTACTTCTTTAGATTTAATATGTAAGAGAGATTATACAGTGTTTGTCATTCTGTAATTTCTGATACATCTTCTGGTTCTATACCTTCTATTGCACTAAATGTTTCAACTATTTCTAAATTGATATTTAGGCTACCTATCGAATTAAAAAATTATTTTAGTGTCACTAAATATTCTAAGTACAATAATTCTGTTTTTATGATCTGTTTTTGCATGCTTTCCCTTGAAACTTTATTTCCATAATACTTGCACATAGAGCTGTCTGACATTCTGAATCTGACAATTCAATATGTTTGAACCTTGAAAAAATAAGAATATAATTTTCTGTTTCTGGTAGCTGTGGCATATTGGGTCTCATGTTTTCTTTGTTGCTTGCTGATATTTGTGGACTTGTTGGTTGGACCTCATCTGTGGAATATCTTTATGCTTTAATTAGGATAACTTTTCTCTAAAGAGGGTTTGCCCCTACTTTGTCAATAGCCAAGGAATATTCCTAATATGGGTCTTTTCTGTCTTCTTTCCTATTGTGACTCAGTATGGTTTTTCCAGTAGTCATGTATGGATGTGAGAGTTGAACTATAAAGAAAGCTCAGTGCCGAATAATTGATGTTTTTGAACTGTGGTGTTAGAGAAGACTCTTGAGAGTCCCTTGGACAGTAAGGAGATCAAGCCAGTCAATCCTAAAGGAAATCAGTCCAGAATATTCATTGGAAAGACTGGTGCTGAAGCTGAAACTCCAATACTTTGGCCACCTGATGCAAAGAACTGATTCCTTGGAAAAGACCCTGATTCTGGGAAAGATGAAGGCATGAGGAGAAGGGGACAACAGAGGATGAGATGGCATCACTGACTCGGTGGACATGAGTCTGAGCAAGCTCTGGGAGTTAGTGATGGACAGGGAAGCCTGGCGTGCTGCAGTCCATGGAGTTGCAAAGAGTCAGAAACAACTGAGCGACTGAACTGAATTGAGCTGATGGGATTGTAAGACTCAGGTTATTTACAAGCTGCCTCTCAAGGCTCCGTTTTAATCTCCCTTAATTGAGTTATTGTTGACCTCTGCCCTAAATATAACCCTTCTTCCCTGACTGTTCACTGCTCAGTCCCAGCATCTTGATCTGATTCCAGATCATATTAGAAAAGTAAATTGAGTGTCGTAAAGTGAGGAGGAGGTTTTGGTAGGGATGTTTCCTTGCCTCTTTTGTAACTATGAAAAACATCTATTTCTGCTTTATTGACTATGCCAAAGCCTTTGACTGTGTGGATCACAATAAACTGTGGAAAATTCTGAAAGAGATGGGAATATCAGACCACCTGATCTGCCTCTTGAGAAACGGGTATGCAGGTCAGGAAGCAACAGTTAGAACTGGACATGGAACAACAGACTGCTTCCAAATAGGAAAAGGAGTACGTCAAGGCTGTATATTGTCACCGTGCTTATTTAACTTCTATGCAGAGTACATCATGAGAAACGCTGGGCTGGAAGAAGCACAAGCTGGAATCAAGATTGCCGGGAGAAATATCAATAACCTCAGATATGCAGATGACACCACCCTTATGGCAGAAAGTGAAGAGGAACTAAAAAGCCTCTTGATGAAAGTGAAAGTGGAGAGTGAAAAAGCTGGCTTAAAGCTCAACATTCAGAAAATGAAGATCATGGCATCCAGTCCCATCACTTCATGGGAAATAGATGGGAAAACAGTGGAAACAGTGTCAGACTTTATTTTTCTGGGCTCCAAAATCACTACAGATGGTGACTGCAGCCATGAAATTAAAAGACGCTTGCTCCTTGGAAGGAAAGTTATGACCAACCTAGATAGCATATTCAAAAGCAGAGACATTACTTTGCCAACAAAGGTTCGTTTAGTCAAGGCTATGGATTTTCCTGTGGTCATGTATGGATGTGAGAGTTGGACTGTGAAGAAGGCTGAGCACCAAATAATTGATGCTTTTGAACTGTGGTGTTGGAGAAGACTCTTGAGAGTCCCTTGGACTGCAAGGAGATCCAACCAGTCCATTCTGAAGGAGATCAGTCCCGGGATTTCTTCGGAAGGAATGATGCTAAAGCTGAAACTCCAGTACTTTGGCCACCTCGTGTGAAGAGGTGACTCATTGGAAAAGACTCTGATGCTGGGAGGGATTGGGGGCAAGAGGAGAAGGGGATGACAGAGGATGAGATGGCTGGATGGAATCACTGACTCGACGGACATGAGTCTGAGTGAACTCCAGGAGTTGGTGATGGACAGGGAGGCCTGGCGTGCTGTGATTCATGGGGTCGCAAAGAGTCGGACACGACTGAACGACTGATCTGATCTGAGACATCTATTTTCTGCCCTAGCAGTGTATCTCTATTCAGCTGTAAAATAGAACACAAAATATCTATAGGAGAATTATTTGAACATGTTTTGATGATTTTTCCACATTTCAGTGAATACAGGTTTTTTTTTGAAAATTATATTTCAGAATAATAGTAATAATTAGCATTTATTGAATGCTTCCTGTATGCTAGACACTATCCTTCACACCTTTCATTGTACTTAATTTCCCCAACAAACTTATAAAAGAACTTTGTTGGGGAAATTAAGTACAATGAAAGGTGTGAAGGATAGTGTCTAGCATACAGGAAGATTTGGCAAAACTAATACAAGTATGTAAAGTTTAAAAATAAAATAAAATTTAAAAAAATAATAAATAAATCATTTAATAAAAAAAAAGTCAAAAAAAAAAAGAAGCTAGCTATTGCTAATATTACCACTGCATTAATATTACAAAATGTGGAAATTGACACACAATAGCAGCTTTTTGACACAATGCTCTTTAATCTTGGTTTAGGATTTTTCTTCCTAGTCTGTAAGTGCAAAAGTGAAAGTGTTAGTTGCTCAGTTGTGTCAGATTCTTTCTGACCCGAGGGACTATAGCCCACCAGGTTCCTCTGTCCATGGAATTCTCCAGGCAAGAATACTGGAGTGGGTGGCCATTCCTTTCTCCAGGGGATCTTCCTGACCCAGGGATCAAACCTAGGTTTCCTACATGGCAGGCAGGTTCTTTACCATCTGAGCCACTAGATACTATACAGCCACCGATACTTGTGCAAAGAGAGCTTTGGATTAAGAATTAGGACTCAATTCTCTACTTGCCAAAACAATGTGCAAATTCCTAAAAGAAAAACTGTGTAAATAAGCATGTTTAATCTGGCAGTCTCATAAAAATATCTTAATTTATTGATATTGTCCTATGTTTTGAAATACATTGAAGAAAGAAACCATGAAAGGAATTAGCTTTTTAACAGGTGCCAGTAATTAAAGCTGGAGACTGACCAAAAAATAGCTGCTCCCTGTAACACTCAAGAGGAAAAATATTCATTTGAAGCGGAACTGTCCTTCTGAACTCTAGCTCAAATGTGATTTATATTTCAGTGTGTTTTCTTACCTGGTGACTTTTATTTAATATATTTTCCTGTAATTTGATCCTAAGACTGCAAGACATATTGAAAACATTTATCATAGAATTGAAAACATTTTGCAAGTCTTAAATATTACTATTGAATTTTAAAGTTAAAAACCAATCATTTTATGAGAAGAAATTTAAAGCTAAGGTATGTTAACTTACTTTACGAGAATGATTTGACCCAACCATTGTATAAAAATTAAAGTAAATTTTTCTAAGAAAATATTCTAAATAAATAAAAAAAATTTTTATTAAGTATGTGATTTCAAGTGATGCCAACACTTAAATGTTTAAATAGCTATAAGTTTAACCTGCCATTTCATATTGCAATATAAATATTCATACCATATTTTCTAGATCAAAAATTTTATGAATGCTGACAGATTTATCCTCAGCATAAATATTAAGGTCAACTGCTGCATCCCTAGTGTTATTGTAATTTTGGTTTAACTCTACTATTCATTTTCTACTTAAGTCAAGAGACTAATACATTAAAAATATTAGCATATGAGTTTTGGATATACAAATACAAAGCATAAAGATGGAGTTTTATGACTTTGACAACTTCAAGGGAGTTGGAATAGAGCTGTATAGGAGCAGAGCTTTTTGTATGTGATTGAAATCAAGCTGGTATTCAAGTAAGAGTGTTAAAACTCTAGGGAACTAAGGTCATTCCCAAGGTTGCCACAAAGAAAATAGCTTGAGAATATACACTAAAAGGAAATGAAAAGGGAATTCTAAAATCTCACAATACAAAATCAAATAAGCACTAATAAAATAGTAATGCAGGAAATGAGGGGTAAAAAAGCTGTTAGGCATATAGAAAACAAGTAGCAAAATGACAGAGGTAATTACTTTTCAGAATAAATCTTAAAAAGGGATAAAGTAAGAGGATTCAAATTTCCTGATTTCAAAATTTACAACAAGGCTATGGTGGTCACAACAGTGTGTTAAGGCATAAGGATAGACACAGAGCACAATGCAATAGAAGAGAAAGAAAAGAAATAAGGCTTTGTGTATGTAGTCAAATGATTTTCAACAAGAATGCCAAGACGATTCAGTGGGGAAAGTACAATCTTTCCCACTAAGTGTTAAGATAACTGGATATCCACATGCAAAAAGCCAAAGACCAACAAAATAATAATGCAGTTTAAAAATTTGAAAAGACATTTCTTCAAAGAAGATATACAAATGAGTCTTCAAGCACATGAAAAGATGCTCAATATCACTAACTCTTAAGAAAGTGAAAATTGAACCCACAGTGAAATCACTTTGCACCCAATAGAGTGGCTACTATTAAAAAAATAGAACAAAACAGAAAAAAGCCAACAAGTATTGATGAGGAAGGATGTAGAAAAATTGGAACCCTTGGCACTAATGGTGGGAATGTAAAATGGTGAGATTGATATGGAAAGATTGATATGGTGGTTCCTCAAAAAATTAAACATTGAATTACTGTATGATCCAGAAATTCTGCTGCTAAATGTGTATACTCAAAGGAATTGAAAGCAAAGACATAGATATATATTTGTGTACTGATAGCAGCATTATTTATAATAGCCAAAGAGCTTGAAGCAGTACAAGTGTCCATTTATGGATGAAAGAATACACAAGATGTGGTATAGGCATAAAATGGAATATTCAGCCTTTAAAAGGAAGAGAATTCCAATACATGCTATGCCATAGATGGATCTTAAAAATTCTATGGAAGAGAAATAAGCCAGATACAAAAAATAGAAATATTGTATACTTTTACTTAATTTGTATACCTAGAGTGGTCAAATTCATAGAGATAGAAAGTAGAATAGTGGTTTCTAACAGCTGAGGGGAGAGAGGATGAAGAGATATTGTTTAATGGATGTAGAAGTTTTAGTCTAGGGTGATGAAAAAGTTCTGGATATGGACACTAAAGCTTGCAAAACAATGTAAATATATTAATACTTAATGGCAATGAATCCTGCAATTAAAAATGGTTAAAAATCAATTTTATGATATGTACATTTTATCCCAATTAAAAAGATATTAGTTTAAAAAATTTTCAAAAATAGTAAATGCTTGTTAAAATTTCCCAGCAATATAGAGTTCCATGAAGTGAGAAGAGAAAGCCTTACTTCCCTCACTCTCACTCCTAGGATTCTTTATCTTTGAAAAGACAAGTTAAACCAATTTTATGATATTAGCCTAGATTTCTTAAGTAAAGAACACAGGCACTGTGTAGGAAGTGCTAGTAAAAATTAACAAAAATATGAGACTTAAGAGGAAAACGAAAGTATATATGACAAAAGAGCAATTAGTTACATGGGATCATAAGTGTTTATCCAAATATAGGGCTCAGGCAGAACTTGAGTTCTTTCTAGATGGTTAAATAGTATCTTGAGCACAGATGGGACTTTTTGGCTTCTAACCCATGTAAAATGTTATGTGTGTTTATAAGATAATCCCTTATGGCACAGCCAAGCATGTCTCTATTTTATATAGAACTTGGTTTTACACTCAATAACTTCTTAATGTTAAAATGTTAACTTCAGAAATCTACTCTGTGAAAATGCGTAGGTGAGTAGATTTTCACCATCAGTTTGTTTACTCACAGATGTACTTCTTCAGGATAAAGCACTGAGTTCAAAAGTCTGTGTGTTTAAAAAAAAAACAAAAGCCACTGTGCTCTTAATTATTATAATTCTTATCCCAGAGTGAGGCAAATTTCACCTTTATTATCCAGATAAAGTGGTTTCTACTTCTTTCATTTTGTGGCATATTCTTACACCTCTCTATAGTCCTAACTGGTTTTCTTCTCTTCCTCTGAATTGTAAATATCCTGTCCTCTCTGAGACAGAACTTTCCTCTGTGAAGCATTTCCTATCAATTACAAGGCATGTATTGTGAGAATTGGACCATAAAGACAGCTGAGTGCTGAAGAATTGATGCTTTCAAATTGTGGTGCTGGGGAAGACACTTGAGAGTCCCTTGGACAGCAAGGAGATCCAACCAGTCAATCCTAAAGAAAGTCAACCCTGAATATTGATTGGAAGGACTGGTGCTGAAGCTGAAGCTCCAGTCATTTGGCCACCTGATGTGAAGAGCCAGCTCATTGGAAAAGACCCTGATGCTGAGAAAGATTGAGCGCAAGAGGAGAAGAGGGTGACAGAGGATGAAGTGATTGGATGGCATCACTGACTCAATGGACATGAGTTTGAGCAAACTCTCAGAGACAGTGAAGAACAGGGAAGCCTGGTGTGCTGCAGTTCATGGGGTCGCAGAGTCAGGCACAACTTAGTGACCGAACAGCAACAACAAGGCATGTGCATACTCTTTATCACAGTACTTGTATCAGTGGCCATCGAAATGTGTATTTCCTTGTACCTTTACTTGCTGCTTAGAGACTTCATGTGGGTACACCTTGTTGCCTCTATAGACTGTCCAGACACACACATTTGTTGTTGTTGTTTAATTGCTAAGTCGTGTCTGACTCTTTGCAATCCCATGGACTGTAGACCACCGTGCTCCTCTGTACATGGGATTTTCTAGGGAATAATAATGGAGTAGGTTGAAATTTCTTTCTCCAGAGGATCTTCCCAACTCAGGGATAAAACCCTTGTCTTCTGCATTGACAGGTGGATTGTTTAGTGCTGAACCACCAGGGAAGCCCAGTACACACACAACAAGACAATATTGTCATACTAGATACCTAACACGTAATCAGCAAGTACATGACGATGGCCTGTGATGCTAACAGATATTCATTAATAATCTTACCTGCCACCTTCATATCTGCCTACTATAATAAAAATTTATGCAAATTATTTCTATATATATTTTATGGATAAAAACATAAAACTAAAGAGTACATCATGAAAAATGCCAGGCTGGATGAAGTACATGCTGGGATCAAGATTGTCAGGAGAAATATCAATAACCTCAGATATGCAGATAACACCATCTTTATGGTGGAAAGAGAACAAGAATTAAAGAACCTCTTGATGAAAGTGAAAGAGGAGAGTTAAAAAGTTGACTTAAAACTCAACATTCAGAAAACGAAGATCATGGCATCTGGTCCCATCACTTCATGGCAAATAGATGGGGAAATATTGAAAACAGTGAGAAACTTTAATTTGGGGGCTCCAAAATCACTGCAGATGGTGACTGCAGCCATGAAATTAAAAGACGCTTGTTCCTTGGAAGAAAAATCTATGACCAACCTAGACAGCATATTAAAAAGCAGAAACATTACTTTGCCAACAAAGGTCCATCTAGTCAAAACTATGTTTTTTTCCAGTGGTCATGTATGGATGTGAGAGTTGGACCATAAAGAAAGCTGAGCACTGAAGAATTGATGCTTTGAACTGTGGTGTTGGAGAAGACACTTGAGAGTCCCTTGGACAGCAAGGAGATCAAACCTGTCAATCTTAAAGGAAATCAGTCCTGAATATTCATTGGAAGGACTGATGCTGATGATGAAACTCCACCTGTTGAAAATGAAGCGCCACCTGATGCGAAGAACTGACTCATTGGAAAAGACTGTGATGCTGGGAAAGATTGAAGGCAGGAGGAGAAAGCAATGACAGAGGATGAAATGGCTGGATGGCATCACCGACTTGATGGACATGAGTTTAAGCAAGCTCCGAGAGTTGGTGATGGACAGGGAAGCCTGGTGCACTGCAGTCCATGGGGTCACAAAGAATTGGACATGACTGAGCAACTGAACTGAACTGAACTGAAAATATTTATATTTATAAAAATATAAAACATAAAAATATATGTTTCATAGTCTCTTAGACATGCTTTTTTAATTTCCCTAAACTCTACACATAAAAATGTATTCACTAAATTGATTTCCTAACCCTATAATTGGTTTGAGATTGTTTATCCATGCCGAGTCCATTACAGGATTAATACTTTAGAGAATGTAAAGTATTATTATCCTTGTCATTTTGCATATTCAGGAGTTTGGGAAAATACAGTATTATACTGCATTTACATTTCTTAAAGTAATTCTTGATTTTTTGAATGATGTGGGCTGGCCAGCATTTTGAGTTAAAGTTGATGGGTTTTGCACTAAGTATTTGTTATTTTATAATTTGTTTCCCTATATATTTGAGATTATGAAGCACATCACAAATTTGATTTTATAACTATGAAGACTGGCACTCCTTCAATCATGTTTCTATTCTGAATTTGAGGCTAGCATCAACTCTTGCCTACAATTGTAGGTGAGGCCAGTGATAAACCTTGTCTACATCTACAAGTGGGAGCCACACTAACGCTTACCTGTGACTGTAAATAAGCCAGTAGTAAAGGAAAGTTATGACCAACCTAGATAGCATATTGAAAAGCAGAGATATTATTTTGCCAACAAAGGTCCGTCTAATCAAGGCTATGGTTTTTCCAGTGGTCATGGATTGATGTGAGAGTTGGACTGTGAAGAAAGCTGAGCGCCAAAGAATTGATGCTTTTGAACTGTGGTGTTGGAGAAGACTCTTGAGAGTAAATCTTGAGAGTAAATCTTGAGAGATCCAACCAGTTCTTTCTAAAGGAGATCAGTCCTGGGTGTTCATTGGAAGGACTGATGCTGAAGCTGAAACTCCAATACTTTGGCCACCTCATGTGAAGAGTTGACTCATTGGAAAAGACCCTGATGCTGGGAGGGATTGGGGGCAGGAGGAGAAGGGGACGACAGAGGATGAGATGGCTGGATGGCATCACCAACTTGATGGACGTGAGTTTGAGTGAACTCCGGGAGTTGGTGATGGACAGGGAGGCCTGGCGTGCTGCGATTCATGGGGTCACAAAGAGTCAGACATGACTGAGCAACTGAACTGAACCCTTGATGCTACCTAGAACCTATGGAGTTGTGCAGTAGAGGCTAATGTTTACCTTTCTGGGTGCCCAGGGGTATCCAGAGCAACCATGGAAGCCATCACCTGAGAAGTTGTTAGAAATGAAAGTTCTCTGGTGCCACGTCAGACCCACTGAAGCAGAAACTCAGAGGATCAGGATGCAAGATTCGTGGTTTAATCAGTACTCCAGATGACTATGATGAACCAAACAGTGATCAAACCATAGATCTGCCCATCATTTACTGCTAATGTAACTGCTTTGTTCAGTAACAGTATGCTCAGGTCTGTCCTCTGGGCATTGGGACAAGTCCTGCTTGGTCTAAGCCAGTCTTCTGAATGCTATTTACCTTGGGCAGGATTATTGTAGGGGAGGGTATGCTAACTACTTTTAGCCAATGCATTATAAAATAAGCTGACTGTTCTCTTGTGGGAAAGATTCTGCTCCCTGATAAAAGAGAGAGCCAGTCCTGTGAAGAAAAAGCTATTTTACCACCAACATATCACCTGCCCCCTGCTTTCTACATGAATATAGTTGTGCAATGTCTGGAATAGCAGCTGCCAAATTGCAGCTAAAAAGGGAAGGCTAAGAGAAATGCAGAAACACCAACTCAGTGGCCTGATACTGTAGAGCTCCTGGCAAACCAGGAATCCACCTATACCAGAGTCCACGGCAGGTGAGTTACACTATCTTTATGGTTTAAGGCACAGATGGTCAGGTGCACCTTCATTTTCAGGCAACAAACCTTAACTGATTAAAAACTGTGAATGCTGACATTTTGGCAGATGTTGTACCAGCTGCAGGAGTTTATAAAGGGATTGTCAATTGAATATAGTTTTAGATATCTTATGGCTCCTAATTAATTATGAGAAAGCATAATTTGGAGATTGGAAGATTAATTTTAATATCCAATGCCCACATTCTCTAATTGTGCTTCAGATTAAATGAATATTAGGGCTGTGGCAGAGCAGTGCATTTGTGAGAGAATGGAGGAGAGATGTAGGCTTATCTGGTGAGTCGATATAATGCATGACTCTTCAGGTGGAGAACATCACTGAATTCCAGTGGACAAGGGAACAAGGGAATTGAGATGAGGTTATGGACGGGGTAGGTAGGTACTCATTAGGAACTGGAATCAAGTACAGTGGGTTGTAATGGCAGGTATTTAAGCAGAGAATTAATGTATGTGTTATGGGAAAAGGAAGGAAAAAGTTACTGGCTCTGTCCAGAGAGACTGAAAAAGCAAATTTTATTTTTATTTTGTATACTAGTATGTTATTTAATGAATAATTCTTTTGGGGTTCCCCAAGGCTGTCCATATGTTTTTAGTGATTTGCTAGAACTCAGGGATGCAGCATAAAGTCATACCTACACCTAAGATTTATTACATGTATACAGCTGAATCTATTAGGTAAAACAATACAGAAGGAATTCAGATAAATATGCACCCCCTTTCTCTGCTCTCTTCTTTCTTTAAGGGATCACAGAGAGAACATTCTCCTTCCAGGAGCAAAACGCAGCAACACATGTGTGATGTTTCTGCTCAAGGAAACCTGTTTGTAGCTGCTCACATAGGCATTATCTGCCTAGCAACTAGCAAAATTCCAGACTCTCAGCAGATGGTTAACATAGGTCACATATTATATACCAACTGTGTAAGCACAAGGAAACACCCCTATCAGGTAGAGAAAGTTTCAGAAGATGCAACCTTCAAAGCAGAATCTTCCAACACCACAGCATCAAACATGCTATACTAACTGTTTGTTGCACAGTACTTACCATTGAAATGATAAAATTGGGCAGGGTTAAGCTGAAATTAAGATTGCTGGGAGAAATATCAGTAACCTCAGATATGCACATGACACCACCCTTATGGCAGAAAGTGAAGAAGAACTAAAGAGCCTCTTGATGAAAGTGAAAGTGGAGAGTGAAAAAGTTGGCTTAAAACTCAGCATTCAGAAAACGAAGATCATGGCATCCAGTCCTATCACTTCAAATAGATGGGGAAACAGTGGCAGACTTTATTTTTTGGGGCTCCAAAATCACTGCAGATGGTGACTGCAGCCATGAAATTAAAAGATGCTTACTCCTTGGAATGAAAGTTATGACCAACCTAGACAGCATATTGAAAAGCAGAGACATTACTTTGCCAACAAAGGTCCGTCTAGTCAAGGCTATGGTTTTTCCAGTGGTTATGTATGGATGTGAGAGTTGGACTATAAAGAAAGCTGAGCACCAAAGAAGTGATGCTTTTGAACTGTGGTGTTGGAGAAGACTCTTGAGAGTCCCTTGGACTGCAAGGAGATCCAACCAGTCCATCCTAAAGGAGATCAGTCCTGAATATTTATTGGAAGGATGATGTTGAAGCTGAAACTCCAATACTTTGGCCACCTGATGTTGAAAGGTTGTTGTTGAATCACGCGAATACACCGGGATTCTTGGCCCCCGGAGGAGAAGAATTCAATCCTGGGCCAGAGACGAGGCTTGATCGCTCAGAGCTTTTGTGTAATAAAGTTTTATTGAAGTATAAAGGAGATAGAGAAAGCTTCTGACATAGGCATCAGAAGGGGGCAGAAAGAGTACCCGCCGGCTAGTCTTCAGCTGGGTGTTATATAGTCACTAGCAGTCTGTTAATGAAAGAAAGGAATGTATTAAAATTCAGAATGGCACCAGGCCCCTCACCCATAAGATGCATTTTGGGATAGTCTTGGCGCCAAATGGTTTATCCTGGGCCATAAAATGATTAACTTGAATCTTGAAGAAGGACAGATCACCATACAAATAGTTTCATTTACATAGATTAGGAGAACAATATCCATACTGGTTTGTCAAGTAGGTTCTGGGCCAAGAAGCCAACGACTTGGAGACAGAGTTTGGGGTAAAGGCATAGTACATTAGCATAGCTTAAGATGAACATTTCCATAAGAAAAAGGCATTGGTTATCTCTAGGCTCAAGAATAGCTAACTTCAGGCGAAACCAGGTGTCATTATGGCAGCACAGTATTTTAAGAGAAACCTCCCTTTAAATTTGTATAGAGAAGGAAAAAAATATTGCTAGTTTGTTTCCTCCTGCCGCTTAAGAGAGATAAAAATGTCTGACACTTGCAGGCTATTTCCTCCATTTGGAGACCCCTGGCCTTCTTGCCTGTTACCCTCTCAATGTGAAGAGCTGACTCAATGGAAAAGACCCTGATGCTGGGCAAGACTGAAGGCGGGAGAAGAAGGGGACAACAGAGGATGAGATGGTTGGATGGCATCACCTACTCAATGAACATGAGTTTGAGTAGACTTTGGGAGTTGGTGATGGACAGGGAAGCCTGGTGTGCTGCAGTCCATGGGGTCACAGAGTTGAACGTGACTGAGCTATTGTACTGAACTGATTCTCACATATATTTCAAGTTCGTTTTGAATGGTTTCCATTTGATGTTTATATCACTCGCTTAGTAACCAAAGTGTGACTTGTATAGTGAATAAGAAAAAAATGACAAAATTTTAACATTTCCATTAGACACTAGAAAAGCACTATGAAGCTAGGATAATATATTTTAGTTTGTCAAGTGACTTTCATTTGGCTAGTTTTTAAAAAAATGATTTTAGCCCACATCAGTGTAAAGGGTAACGGTCGTGGCATTTAGATGAGAAATTGTGTTTGAGAAGAGTTGATAGAAAAGAAAGAGTTAATATCAAAGGTGGGTGTAACTAGCTGTCTGACTTGAGAAAGGTGGTGGAAAAGCATGAAGTTGGTGATATGTTTTGGTTCAGTTACTAAGTTGTGTCTGACTCTGTGAGCCCATGGACTGCAGCACAGCAGGCTTCCCTGTCCTTCATTATCTCCCAGAGTTTGCTCAAACTTATATCCATTGAGTTGGTGACGCCATCCAACCATCTCATCTTCTGTTGCCACCTTCTTCTCCTGCTCTCAATCTTTCCCAGAATCAGGGCCTTTTCCAGTGGGTTGACTCTTTACATCAGGTGGCCAGAGTATTGGAGCTTCAGCTTCAGCATCAGCCCTTCCAATGAATATTCAGGACTGATTTCCTTTAGGATTAATTGGTTTGATCTCCTTGCTGTCCAAGGGACTCTCAAGAGTCTTCTAAGCACCACAATTCAAAAGTATCAATTTGTTGCTTAGCCTTGTTTATGATCTAACTCTCATATCCATTCATGACTATTGGAAAAACCATAGTTTTGACTGTACAAACCTTTGTAAGCAAAGTGATGTCTCTGCTTTTTAATATGCTGTCTAGGTTTGTCATAGCTTTTCTTCCAAAGAGCAAGCATATTTTAATTCATGGGTGGATGCCAATAATGTACATTTCAATTTGGAATGTTATAAAGCAAAGCTGCTTATGTCAATAGAAAAGTGGAATAAGGACTCCCTTTCACTTTTAAATCGGAATGGGGGCTGTATCTCCTCTTCTTTATGTTTCTTGGGTTTGCTCAATTTGCAGAAATAATAGATGTACCTAACAAATGGAGAATATATTTTACTAAGTGGGTATAAAATTGCATTCAAGCAATCTGCTTTCCAAATGGTACATCATTCACTAAATTCTAGCCAAGGCCCAGAGGTTTTAGATCACAGACACTTTAAAGAAAAATTGTTTTTCTCCCTATTCAGTGGAAGGAAAAGCTGTTACTGTCGGGTACCTAGTATGAAATTATGGTACAATGACAAACTCTCACTCTCTGGTTGAGATGAAAACTATAGTGGCATGGCCTAAATGTATGATTTTTTTTTCTTTTTCTTTCTGGTTTTTTTTTTTTTTTTTTTAGTATAGTTGCTTTACAAGATTGTGTTAGTTTCTAGTGTACAGCAAAGTGAATCAGCTATATGTATACATATGTGAAAAGTGGAGGTGTTAGTCTCTCAGTCACGTCTGACTCTTTGTGACCCCATGGACTATAGCCTGCCAGGTTCCTCTGCCCATGGAATTCTCCAGGCAAGAATATTGGAGTAGGTAGCCATTGCCTCCTCTAGGGGATCTTCCCACTTAGGGATTGAATTTAGGTCTCCTGCATTCAGGCAGATTCTTTAACGTCTGAGCCCTATATCCCCTCGTTAAGTCACCATAGAACACTGATTTCCTTGAGGTATACAGTAGGGTCTCATTAGTTATCTATTTTATACATAATATTAGTAGTGTATATATGCTAATCCATTTCTTAATCTATATATGGAATCTCAGAAAGAGTCCAAAAGAGCTCTCAATCCTTCAATTAAAAAAATTCAGCCTAAGCTCTAATTGTGTTGCTAGAATATATAAACACAAATTAAGGAGACACAGTGTGTGCATACCTACTGTTTTTCATATGTTATCTACTCAAGAGGCAATTAATAGTCAAGCATGGTTTTGCTGTAGCTTCACATTTATCTCTGGCATATTAAACATCAGTATAGGGAGACAAAAGGCCATTATCTCAGTTAATCTTTTGAAATCTGGTTTAAAATCATAGATTTTCATAGAAGGTAAAACTACTAAAATGGTGCTCTGAGCATCTTTATAGGATGCTGTGCATACACAGGAGATCAACTCTACAAGGAACCAAGAATGATAGAGTGCTTATAACTGTGGTGCCTACAGTGTGCCAAGGACTGTGGCAGTTGCTTTTTTGTGTAACTACTTTCTTCCTCACTCTGACTCTAGAAATGATACAGACTGTTATTTTCTTACTGAGGAAAAAAAAAAATGGAACGAGACTGGTTGAAGTAAAAAAAACTGAAGTTCATATGGTTTTAAGTAGAAGAGCTGGAACTGAGTCATTATCTACCCTGGTCTATAATTTAAGCGTTTGTTCTGCACAGTGGCTGAGTACAGACTCCTCACATTTACATGAGTGAAACAAAAATTTTACTCAATAAAACATGAATATGAAGGTTAAAATTATTCTTTGGGATAAGGCAGGGAAGAAAGGACACTTTGAATCTCTGAAAATTTGCCTTGTTGGAAGTCTTGAAGTATTCTGCATTATCTTACATGCATTATCACATTTTTCTTCCCTTTTGCTATCTAGTCACTCAGTCGGGTCCAACTCATTGTGACCCCGCGGACTGTAGCCGGCCAGGCTCCTCTGTCCTTGGGATTTCCCAGGCGAGAATACTGGAGTGGGTTGCCTTTCCTGACCCAGGGATTGAACCTGTGTTTCCTGCTTGGCAGGCGAATTTTTTACCGCTGAGCCACCAGGGAAGATACTTTCTTCCCTTTACTATCCCATCATTCCCCTGATACTCATATATGAGACAACTAATAATCTAGCACCATTATACTATCATTCCACATTCAACAATTTTATGGAGAGAAAAGAATGATGTTTTCATTTTGCTTCATTCAAAGATAAGTACTAGATCAAGAATATAATCACAAATAAGAAGAAAATGTGTTTTGTGTACCAAGGGTACAGTTTTAGAAATTCCAATGTTTTCTTTGGAGTGACCTTTCTGTCCCAGTCTTGCAGCCAAGATATCACTGTCTTTCATAGCAGTATCTTTTTCACAATGGAATGATGTTTCAATGGGGAATGAATGTGATAACCTGTCTTGAATTTTAAAAATTTAAAATATCAAACATTTGCATATGAAATTTCCAGCTTTGACTATTTCAGTGTGTAATACCAGTATTTGTGTACATAGAAATATTTTTTAAAATGCAAATTAGTGAAAAAGCCTAAAAATGTATCTCTGCTCTTAAAAAGGAATGTCCTGAGAGATAATACTGAAGTCTTCTCAGTGGCTTACGACTAGCTTCCTAATGGAAGGTTCATACTTTAGGATTTCATTTTCACCGAACAAAACAATACTGCCAATTTTGATTTTGTTCATGTCTCTAAAGGGTCATTTCTTCAGTTTTTCTTTCTTTCTTACCATTTAAAGCTATTTATTTGGCAATATCAATCAAATCCTATACTAAGATTTAGATTTCTATTATATATTCTTTCCAAAAACAACCTAATTTTTCAACTATGAATTTCCCTCCCTGTTCCTATGTTTTATTTTCACTTGAAATAATTTCCTTGCAATTGAAAAATGTTAGTAGTGTCTCTCTGATATTAAAGTTCTCTTAATAACTGCAGTTGTCAGTAGAATGAGGAACAAGCAAGACCATGAAGAACTGAACAGCACCCTAGGACTGGCCTTCCATCCTTCAGTATGGCAAGTAATCATCTCCATCCTAATTAAAAATGAAAAAATAGCGCTGGCGTGTGTGTGTATATATATATATATACACATTTACTACCATGTGTAAAATAGATAGCTAGTGGAAACCTGCTGTATAGCACAGGGAGCTCAGCTCCAGTGCTCTATGATGACCTAGAGGGGTGGGATGGGGGGATTGAAAGGAGGTCCAAGAAGAAGGGGATATATGTATACATATGGTTGATTCATGTTGTACAGCAGAAAATAACACAACGTTGTGGTTCAGAAGGTAAAGAATCTGCCTCCAATACAGGAGACCTGGGTTCAGTCCCTAGGTCAGGAATATCCCCTGCAGAAGGGAATGGCTATCCACTCCAGTAGTCTTGCCTGGAGAATTTCATGGACAGATCATTACAAACCAACCATACTCCAATAAAAAATTAATATTCAATTTGATACTAGTGATAGATCTAGAAATCTTCATTTTCAATTAGCACTGGTCAAGTCTGATGTATATAATTGGTCAAGTCACAGGCTGGAATCAAGATTGCTGGGAGAAATATCAATAACCTCAGATATGCAGATGATACCACCCTTATGGAAGAAAGTGAAGAAGAACTGAAGAGCCTCTTGATGAAAGTGAAAGAGGAGAGTGAAAAATTTGGCTTAAAGCTCAACATTCAGAAAACTAAGATCATGGCATCAGTCCCATCACTTCATGGCAAATAGATGGGGAAATAGTGGAAACAGTGGCTGACTTTATTTTTCTGGGCTCCAAAATCACTGCTGATGGTGATTGCAGCCATGAAATTAAAAGATGTGTACTCCTTGGAAGGAAAGTTATGACCAACCTAGACAGCATATTAAAAAGCAGAGACATTACTTTGCCAACAAAGGTCCGTCTAGTCAAGGCTATGGTTTTTCCAGTGGTTATGTATGGATGTGAGAGTTGGACTATAAAGAAAGCTGAACATAGAATAATTGATGCTTTTGAACTGTGGTGTTGGAGAAGACTCTTGGGAGTCCCTTGGACTGCAAGGAGATCCAACCAGTCCATCTTAAAGGAGATCAGTCCTGGGTGTTCATTGGAAGGACTGATTTTGAAGCTTAAACTCCAGTACTTTGGCCATCTGATGTGAAGAGCTGACTCATTGGAAAAGACCCTGATGCTGGGAAAGATTGAGGGCAGGAGAAGGGGACGACAGAGTATGAGATGGTTGGATGGCATCACCGACTCAGTGAACACGGGTTTGGGTGAACTCCGGGAGTTGGTGATGGACAGGGAGGCCTGGCATGCTGTGGTTCATGGGATCGCAAAGAGTTGGACATGACTGAGTGAATGAACTGAACTGAACTGAATGTGTATGTTTGGACTATTTTTTAGGAAATGCTTCATTAGTACAATGAGCTATCAAAATTAGAGAAGAGGTTTTAACAGAAAGACTGAGAATTCCACTGAATCACTGATGTCTGAGGAGGGTGACCACTCTGAGAATTATGGGATCACACAGATGTCCTGATATGCATGCAATTAGTTCTACAAGCACCAAGATCCATTTAATGTGCTAGGGTTCCATGCCTCCTTCCTGGTAAGGAGATCATCTGTACAGACACCGTATGACATGAGTGATTAGGTTTGGACAATGATACAGAGGCTTTCAAAACCCTTCGTGAAAAACAGCAAAGTTGCTGAAAACTGAAAGGAAGGCATTTATTAGGCAACTTTAGGATACAGGCCAGTGAAGTGTACAGTGAGCATTATGTCAGTTTGATAGTCTAAATAAGTAGTCACTTTATTCTATGTGATTAGGTAGAACTTTAGTCCAAATTCTACCCTCAAGTGGATGATAGTATTGAGATTGGATACTTAACAGTGCTTTCACCTATTTATTTAAAGCCAACTACATATCTCATAAGTATCAAAATATTTTTCTTATTAAAGGAAAATTGTCCCCTGTAGATGTGTAAGATGAATTAGCCTTATGATAGTCACTCAGGTAGCAGTTTTATGGGATTCAACCTGGTTTTAGAAAAGGCAAAGGAACCAGAGATCAAATTGCCAGCATCTGCTGGATCATGGAAAAAGCAAGAGAGTTCCAGAAAAACATCTACTTCTGCTTTATTGACTATGCCAAAGCCTTTGACTGTGTGGATCACAATAAACTGTGGAAAATTCTGAAAGAGATGGGAATACCAGACCACCTGACCTGCCTCTTGAGATATGTGTATGCAGGTCAGGAAGCAACAGTTAGAACTGGACATGGAACAACAGACTGGTTCCAAATAGGAAAAGGAGTACGTCAAGGCTGTATATTGTCACCCTGTTTATTTAACTTCTATGCAGAGTACATCATGAGAAACGCTGGACTGGAAGAAACACAAGCTGGAATCAAGATTGCCGGGAGAAATATCAATAACCTCAGATATACAGATGACACTACCCTTATGGCAGAAAGTGAAGAGGAACTAAAAAGCCTCTTGATGAAAGTGAAAGTGGAGAGTGAAAAAGTTGGCTTAAAGCTCAACATTCAGAAAACAAAGATCATGGCATCGGGTCCCATCACTTCATGGGAAATAGGTCGGGAAACGGTGGAAACAGTGTCAGACTTTATTTTTGGGGGCTCCAAAATCACTGCAGATGGTGACTACAGCCATGAAATTAAAAGACGCTTGCTCCTTGGAAGGAAAGTTATGATCAACCTACATAGCATATTCAAAAGCAGAGACATTACTTTGCCAACAAAGGTCCATCTAGTTAAGGCTATGGTTTTTCCTGTGGTCATGTATGGATGTGAGAGTTGGACTGTGAAGAAGGCTGAGCACCGAAGAATTGATGCTTTTGAACTGTGGTGTTGGAGAAGACTCTTGAGAGTCCCTTGGACTGCAAGGAGATCCAATCAGTCCATTCTGAAGGAGATCAGCCCTGGGATTTCTTTGGAAGGAATGATGCTAAGGCTGAAACTCCAGTACTTTGGCCACCTCATGCAAAGAGTTGACTCATTGGAAAAGACTCTGATGCTGGGAGGGATTGGGGGCAGGAGGAGAAGGGGATGACAGAGGATGAGATGGCTGGATGGCATCTGTGACTCAATGGATGTGAGTCTGAGTGAACTCCGGGAGTTGGTGATGGACAGGGAGACCTGGCTTGCTGGGATTCATGGGGTTGCAAAGAGTCGGACATAACTGAGTGACTGAACTGAACTGAAATATATATATATATATATATATATATATATATATAGTGGCAACTCACTCCAGAGTTCTTGCCTAGGGAATTCCATGGACAAAAGAGCCTAGTGGGCTACAGTCTAGGCGGTCACAAAGAGTCAGACACGACTGAGTGACTAACTTTACTTTACTTTACATATATTTAGCTATATATATATGTATAATTTTTAGTTATGATTAATAGAAGCCCTTTGGATAAAGCATAGCTTTTCTAATGGCTGATCTTTGAAATAAAAAAATGTGATAATGATACTTTCACGAGTTAGTGGCATTTCAATCTATCTAATCTGAAATATTTCAAGCTTCTCTATACTTTGAAACATTGATTGACAGGGTACTTATTGTGTTTCAGAAATGTCACCAACTTGGAAAATTGCTAACAAAGAACACGTGTCAGATATGATGCCAGACTGTAAAAATATACCTTCTTAAGTAAAAGTTTTCTTCAAGACCCTCCATTCTTCTGTTGGCATCTTGATACCAGCCAACTTATAAAAAAAAGTAAACATCGCAATACCAAATTAAAGAACTATGATCAACGTCTCATCTGTGGGTGTTATTTACATGGTATCTTTTCTTAAGTATAGTATTTGGAGTGTTAATTGTTAGAGATGAACACTGGCATTTTATTAGGCTTTTATTTTTTTTGGCATGTGGGATCTTGGCTCCCCAACCAGGGGTTGAACCTGTACCCCCTGCATTGGCAGTGTGAAGTCTTAATCACTGGATCAGCAGAGAAATCCCTAGGCTTGTTTTGTTAGGAACTTTTTGGAGTTCCAAATTTACAAAAATTTTCTATAAGGGACAAAACTGGCTCGGAAGAGCTACCAGGCAAATTGATATACACTTCCTAATGTATACCTCCTAGAGTACTCTTTTTAACCTTTCTTTCTTTTTTTTAAAAAAAAAAAAAACTTTTTTAAGGTATAATTGAAATATGGTAAATTGCACATATTCAAAATGCACAGTTTGATAGTTTTGACATACGCAAACACCCATGAAATAATTACCACGGTCAAGATAATAAACATAGCCATCACCCCTAAATTCCTTGCACCCCCTGCCACTACCCTGAGGCAGCCACTGATAGAGTTTCAGTCACCAGACACTAGCATGTGATACGATTTTATGTAAATGGTATCATATAGTAGGTGCATTTATTTTGACTGTTTTTTTTCACTTGGTATAATTATTTTGAAATGCATTCACGTTGGTACTTGGGCCTGTAGCTCTTTTTTGTTGCTGTTGAGTAGTATTCCAATGTGTGGAAACAGTACAGCAGGTTTGTCATTCACCTGTTGATGGATATTTGAGTTGCTTTTAGCTGTTGCACATAAAAATGCTATGAATATTTGCATGCAAGTTTTTGTGTAAGTATGTTTTTTCATTTCTCATGGGTAAATTCCTAGAACTGGAATGAGTGGATCATGTGGTTAGTCACTCAGTCGTGTCCAACTCCTTGTGAACCCATAGAATGTAGCCTGCCAGGCTCCTCTGTCCATGGGGATTTTCCAGGCAAGAATACTGGAGTGGGTTGCCATTTCCTTCTCCAGGGGAATCTTCCCCACCCAGGGATCCAAGCCAGGTCTCCTGTGTTACAGTTGAATTCTTTACCATCTGAGCCACCAGGCAAGCTCATGTGTTTGGGTCATCAGTTCAGTTCAGTTCAGTTGCTCGGTTGTGTCCAACTCTCTGTGACCTCATGGACTGCAGCATGCCAGGCTTCCCTGGGTCATAGAGTATAAGAAACTGCCAAAATGTTTTCTAAAGTAGTTGTATCATTCTATATCTTCCTTTTTTAACAACAATGAATTATTATTTTTCCTGATTCTTTTAAAAAATTTATTTATTTATTTTTTGGTCATGTCACAAGGCATGTGGGATCTTAGTTCCCAAACCAGTGGTGGAACCTGCACCCCTGCATTGGAAGTGGGGTGTCTTAACCACAGGATTACCAGGGGAAGTCCCCATTCTATGTCTTTGCTAGCAGTATATGAGATTTCCAGCTCCACAAGTCCTCCATATTTTTAATAATAATTGGTATAGTCAGGCTTTTTAACTTTAGTCTGCATACTAATGGTGAAATGATATGTTACTGTAGTTTAAATTTGTATTTATTTAATGACTAAAGTTATTAAACACCATTTCATGTATTTGGTGAATTATTTGTTTTTCTTTGGTGAAGCATATGTTTAGATACTTTGAAGTTTCATTTTTATTAATTTCTTTACTTTTTTGTTATTAATTTGGCTTATTTTATTGCTAAGATACAATTCTTGGAGAAGGAAATGGCAACTCACTCCAGTATTCTTGCTTGGAGAATCCCATGGACAGAGGAGTCTATTGTTGGATATGTTTTACAAGTATTTTCTCCCAGTCTCTGGCTTGTCTTTACATTTTCATAAAGGTGTCTTTTGAAGGGTAAAAGCTTTTTAAAAAATTTTGATGAATCTGCAACTTGTACTCTTTGCGTCTTATTATGAAATTTTGCTAAACCAAAGTTACTATATTTTCTCCTTTCTTGTCTTCTAGAATTTTTATAGTTTTAGTTCTCATGATCCATTTCAATTAAATTTCTGTATGTGGTGGGAAATAAGGACCAAGGGTTTCTGTATACGGCTACTCGTGTTTCAACATAATTTGGTGAAAGATTATACTATGTTCAATAAATTATTGGATATACTGACATTTTGTCAAAAATACATTTACCGTGTTCATGAGAGTATCTAGATTCTCTAATGGACTCCATTAGTCCGTTTTTACATCAATAACACAATGATGGATTGTTGTAGCTTTATGAGAAGTCTTAAAATTAGGTTGTGATAGATCTTCCAATTTTTCTCCACCTTTTAAATGTTGTTTTAGCTATCCTAAGCCTTTTGAGTTTCCATATAAGTTTTAAAATCAGCTTATCAATTTCTTAAAAAATGTCAACTAGGATACTGATTAGGATTCCTTTGAATCAATCAGTCAATGTAAAATCAATGTTTTAACAATAATAATTCAAAGCAAAGGGAAATTTTTGATACAGGTGCTTCTAGGAGATAAATATTCAGCCTTCAAGTGTGTTTGAACAGATAAAGAAAATGTCAGTGAATATTTACATAAAATTACCACAACAGTTATTTTCGGTTCAGTTCAGTTTGGTTGCCCAGTCATGTCCGACTCCTTGTGACCCCATGGACACACCAGGCTTCCCTGTCCTTCACCAACTCCCAGAGCTTGCTCAAACTCACATACATCTAGTCAGTGATGCTATCCAACCATCTCATCCTCTGTCATCCCCTTCTCCTCCTGCTTTCAATATTTCCCAGCATCAGGGTCTTTTCCATTGAGTCAGTTCTTTGCATTAGGTGACCAGATTATCGGAGTTTCAGCTTTAGCATCAGTCCTTCCAATGAATATTCAGGACTGATTTCATTTAGGATGGACTGCTTGGATCTCCTTGCAGTTCAAGGGACTTGCAAGAGTCTTCTCCAACATCACAGTTCAAAAACATCAATTCTTCCGCACTCAGCTTTCTTTATGGTTCAACTCTCATATCCATACATGACTATTGGAAAAACCATAGTTTTGACTAGACAGACCTTTGTTGGCAAAGCGGTGTCTCTTCTTTTTAATATGCTGTCTAGGTTGATCATAGCTTTTCTTCTAAGGAGCAAGCATCTTTTAATTTCATGGCTGCAATCACCATCAACAGTCATTTTGGAACCCCCCAAAATAAAGTCTCTCACTGTTTCTGTTGTTTCCCCATCTATTTGCCATGAAGTGATGGGACCGGATGCCATGATCTTAGTTTTCTGAATGCTGAGTTTTAAGTCAACTTTTTCACTCTCCTCTTTCACTTTCATCAAGAGGCTCTTTAGTTCTTCATTGCTTTCTGCCATAAGGGTGGTGTCATCTGTGTATCTGAGGTTATTGGTATTTCTCCTGGCAATCTTGATTCCAGCTTGTGCTTCATCCAGCCTGGCATTTTGCATGATGTACTTTGCATATAAGTTAAATAAGCACTGTGACAATATACAGCCTTGATGTACTCCTTTCCTGATTTGGAACTTCTGACACAAGATGGTGGAGTAGAAGTATGTGCGCTCATCTTCTCCTGTGAGAACTTCAAAATTACAACTCACTGCTGAACAACCACTGATAGAAGCATGTTGGATCCCACCAAAAACAGATATCCCACCTCCAAGGGCAAAGAAGAAGCCTCAGTAAGATATCAGGAGGGGTGAAATCACATTTAGAATCAAACCCCATACCCACCCGTGATGCTCGGAGGCTCAAACAAAACCTTCTGTGCACCAGGAGACCCCACAGAGACTGAGCCAGACCTGCCTTTGAGTGTTTGGGTGTCTCCTGTGGAGGTGAGAGTCAGCAGTGGGGTCGCTGCTCTGAGTGCAGCAAACCTGGGTGTGGCATAAGCCCTCTTGGAGGAGCTTGCCACTAACTCCACCACAGAGCCGCCAGAACTTACACAGGACTGGGGAAGCAAACTCTTGGAGGGCACAAACAAAACCTTGTGTGCACCAGGACCCAGGAGAAAGGAGCAGTGACCCCACAATTATTCTAGTCTGTATTTATTTTGTTTAGCCACTAATTTCAGTTTAAGTTTTTTTTACAAAATAGAGATGAAATTTTTTGTATAACTAAAGGTTATTTCAAAAAGTTTAAAGGATTGTCTATCATTAAAATTAAAGATACTTGTTTAAAAAAGCTGCACTTGTCAAAATATGTTTAATTAAAGCTGTAAACTGTATTTTCCAAATGGGAGTAATTTTATCCACAAACCTTCAGAAAATTAACTCATTATGCACTCCCTAATTTAGCCCTAATTAAACAAATTTTTATGTCTCTGAAAATTATTTTTAAATTAGAATCATAGAAGTCACATACTCCTTATAAACTGTACAAGTTAGAACAAAGTGACTGTTGAAGATTAACTTAAAATAAACACAAAATTTCAATATTCTATGACCCAAATAAATTAGAAATTTGGAATTTGGATCTAGTCATTTTGACTCTAGGACCTGTTTGCCTAACCATCCTTTGAATGGGTTCAAGTTGTGTTCTACTTTGTTTGCAAGCAAGGATCATTTCAGAATGCTTTGCTTCCAGGTCAAAATATCCCTTCTAGATATTTAATAAGAATTTCAGTTCAACATTGTGTATTGCCATGGCAATGGCTAACTGAAAAGTGAAAAAACTTTTGGGACAGAACTCTCCAAATGATGCTATATTTGTGGCTGTTTAATTTCACAATCCTGTGTCCAGTTCTACTTGCCAAGAGATGACCTTTGGTGACTACATATTTACTTAATTAATAACAGCATATTATTTTTATGAATTTTATGATGCTTGTCATGCATCAGCTTTTTAAAATATACAAGCTTTTTTTAATTCTTAATAACAACTCATGTAACAGCAAAGTTAGTTTATAATTCAACTCTGTATTTATAACTTTGTATTCTTTTTGTAAACAGGGCCTCTACAATTGTATAAGTTTTAGTATTCACAGGACTGGATCTGTCCTTGAATATGAATTATTGACTATTTGATAGTATGGTTTATTGTTCTCTTTTCTTTATTATCTTAAAGGAACTAGGTCCCAGTCTTCTGTTAAAAATAATTGGTGACAATAGTGTCTTAGTTATTTTAAATCTCTCCCCTTCCTTATTATATATATATAGGCTTCCCTAGTGCTTAGTGGTTAAGAATCTGCCTGCTGATGCAGGACATGCAAGTTCGACCCCTGGACTGGGAAGATCCCCTGGAAAAGGAAGTGGACGATCCACTGCAGTATTCTTGCCTGGGGAATCCCATGCAGAGAGGAGCCTGGCTGGCTAAAGTCCATGGGGTCACAAAAAAGTCAGACATGACTTAGTCACTTAGTGACTAAAGAGCAACAAAAAATCATGATGATCAATGTGATTGACTAAGAATAAATATATGTGTTTGTGTGTATACACACACAAAATAATCACACAGTATCTGACGTCAAGGATTGCCATCACTATTCTTCAGCTCACTTCAATTCTGTGAGTCGTGTCTGACTCCTTGCAGCCTCATGGACTGCAGCATGCCAGGCTTCCCTGTCCATCACCAACTCTCAGAGTTTGCTCAAACCCACATCCATCTAGTTGGTGATCCCATCCAACCATCTCATCCTCTGTTATCCCCTTCTCCTCCTGCCTTCAATCTTTCCTAGCATCAGGGTCTTTTCCAATGAGTCAGTTCTTCACATCAGTGGCCAAAGTGTTGGAGCTTCAGCTTTAGCATCAGTCCTTCCAATGAATATTCAGGACTGATTTCATTTAGGATTGACTGCTTTGATCTCCTTGCAGTCCAAGGAACTCGCAAGAATCTTCTCCAACACCACAGTTCAAAAGCATCAATTCTTCTGCACTCAGCTTTCTTTATGATCCAACTCTCACATCCATACATGACTACTGGAAAAACCATAACTTTGTCTAGATGGAACTTTGTTGTCAAAGTAATGTCTCTTCTTTTTAACATGCTGTCTAGGCTGATCATAGCTTCTCTTCCAAGGAGCAAACATTTTTTAATTTCATGGCTGCAGTCACCATCAACAGTGATTTTGGAACCCAAGAAAATTAGGTCTCTCACTGTATCCATTGTTTACCTGATGCCATGATCTTAGTTATTTGGATGTTGAGTTTTAAGCTAGATTTTTCAGTCTCCTCTTTCACTTTCATCAAGAGGCTCTTTAGTTCCTCTTTGCTTTCTGACATAAGGGTGGTGTCATCTGTGTATCTGAGCTTATTGATATTTCTTCCTGAATTTTTGATTTCAGCTTTGCTTCATCCAGCCCGGCATTTCACATGATGTACTCTGCATATAAGTTAAATAAGCAGGGTGACAATATACAGCCTTGACATACTCCTTTCCCTATTTGTAACCAATCTGTTGTTCTATGTCCAGTTCTAACTGTTGCTTCTTGACCTGCATACAGATTTCTCAGGAGGCCGGTCAGGTGGTCTGGTATTCCCAGCTCTTTAAGAATTTTCCACAGTTTATTGTGATCCACACAAAGGCTTTACTGCAGGAAATGAAGCTGAAGTAGACAACTTTTCTGGAATTCTCTTGCTTTTTCTATGATCCAGCGAATGTTGGCAATTTGATCTCTGGTTCCTCTACCTTTTCTAAATCCAGCTTGAACGTCTGGAAATTCTTGGTTCACATGTTCTTGAAGCCTTGCTTAGAGAATTTTGAGCATTAATTTGCTAGAGTGTTAGATGAGTGCAATTGTGCAGTAGTTTGAACATTCTTTGGCATTTTCAAACTACTGCACAATTTCACTCATCAGTATTCTTACTAATGGAGAAAAAGGATGTCAGAGAATTTATCATACATTGCTGATGCTCTGTCTTCTGTGACATATAGTATTTGCTGACAAAGTTTTTGTTATTTTGAATTTTTGCTAAATAGAGTTATATTTATTTACTACATATTATGTTTTAATTAGATATACAATATTTGGGGGAAATATTTTATTCCTGGGATAGTATTCATCACTCAAGAGAAAATGTAATAAGCCTCATTAGTAAAATAACTAAAAAGAAAAAGCTTTATTGAGTAAATGTCATAAAATATTAATGCAGATTAATGAGTTAATTTTTATGCATGGGCTAATAGGATAAAGGCCATTCTCTTTGACAGACGTGGCTTTCTGTTTTATGTAGTCATGTACTGATCAGCTTCGAGCCTTATACTGATTGTTGGCTTCTGTGTGTGCTCAGTTATGTCCAACTCTTCGTGACCCCATCCCAGGCTCCTCTGTCCATGGGATTTCCCACACAAAAGTACTGGAGAGGTTTGGCAATTGTCTCTTCCGGGGGATCTTCCTCACCCAGGGGTCAAACCCGTGTTTCCTGTGGTCCTTTCATTGGCAGACAGATTGTTTACCATTGAGACACCTGGGACACCCTATACTGATTGTATTCAGGTTGTAAAATGTGTTACCCTCAACTCCCTGCTCTAATTCATGCGTCATGTGTATTCACGAAGCTGTGTATTGAGAAGAACTGGGCAACCCAGTGGGAAATCGTGCTCTCTGATCCATGCTCAGTACTCTCCATGGTCAGGCTAGTCTGCGTGACAATCCATGTACTGATCTTGACAAACTCTGGCTTACGACAGCCACAGCATGGGCTTCTTAAGCCTTAGGGGTCAGGATTCTCTCTTGGATACTTAAATCCTTTATATCTAACATAGTACCTGACTGATTAGGTGCTCAAAAGGCAACTATTTTTCAGTAGATCCTCTGTAACTCTGCCCTGTTTTTTACCGATCACATTCCCGACCCAGGGATCGAACCAGGTCTCCCGCATTGCAGGCACCTTCTTTACCATCTGAGCCACTAAGGAAGCCTGACTAACACACACTTATCACATTCCCACATGGTGTATCATTTACCTACTTACTATGTTTATTTTCTGTATACCTATAATAGCATGTAAGTTTTACCAAAGCAAGAATTTCTTATTTTCTTGCTATCTTCAGTGATATATTCTTAGTATTACTTAGAAGAGCACTGGGCTCATAGCCAACATTCAGTGCACATTTTAATTGATTAATTAATATAATTGGTGTTATTGTACCACATAATACATCAACTTTTATCCAGAAGTCAAACTGTAGTGTGAAGAAGAGAATATTCCATTCAACCACCATCAGACAAAATCTGCATAAATTATTCTTCACGTTATACATAGCAGCACACAACTCAAACCGTTACCTCTACTGTCCTCTTTTTACTCTGCTAAGTACGAACTTGTTGAATTTTTCCAAAGCCCTCAAAATACAACACCATGCTTTATTCCTTAAAACTTTCCTGATGGGAAAACGACTCCCCATGCACCCTGAGTATGAAACCCAAAGACAAAAGTACCATCAGTGGACTGTACCACCCATCTTCTGAACCACATATAGCACATTCTTTATTTCTAAGAAGAAACAACCCAGACAGAAAAATTCTAACTCTAATGTTCACCTGCTTATTTTAGATGCTGAGTAACCATTGTAGGTACGTTAAGGTGGAACATCTTGGATAGAAATGGCCCAAGGAAGCTAGAGAGGAGAAAAACTATAGGAAAGTATGATGTATGTGTGTGCTCAGTCGCTCAGTCATGTCCTACTCTTTGTGACCCCATGGTCCTACTCTTTTGTCCATGGAATTTTCCAGGCAAGAATACTGGAGTGGGTTGCCATTTCCTTCTCCAGGGGATCTTCCCAACCCAGGGATCCAACCTGCATCTCTTGAGTCATTTGTATTGGCAGGCAGGTTCTTTACGACTAGAGCCACCTGGGAAGCCCCCCACCCCCACAAATCTTTACTACATACAAACAAATTCAGTTCTATTTGACTTCTGAGTTACAGAATATCAAAATTCTTAGGGCTTGAGCCCTTGACCTTTGTACACTTCAGTGCTGTGTGCATGCTAAGTCGCTTCTGTCATGTCCGACTCTGCAACCCTATGAACTGTAGCCCACCAGGCTCCTCTGTCCATGGGGATTCTCCCGGCAAGAATACTGGAGTGGGTTGCCATACCCTTCTCCAGGGGATCTTCCCGACCCAGGGATCGAACCCACGTCTCTTACATCTTCTGCATTGGCAGGTGGGTTTGAGACACCAAGAATTAGAAATGACTTTACAATGCTTTTCAAGTTTAAAATAATTTTTAAGAATATTTATTTTTATTCATTTAGCTGTACCAGTTCTTAATTGTGGCAGGTGGGATGTTTAGTTACAGCCTGAGAACTCTCAGCTGTGGCATATGGGATCTAGTTGTCAGACCAGGGACTGAACCCAGGCCCCCTGCCTTAGGTGTGAAGAGTCTTAGCCACTGGATCACCATGGAACTCCCCAGTGCTTTGCATTTTGAAAGATTTTTATACCAGTGTAAGCATTACTATTAATAAGGTAAAATGTCGCACTGGCCAGAGTGACTGAGTACTAAGAGGGAGGAAGAGAAGTTTCACTTCCCAGGAGCTGTCTTCAGTGATGTACCTTTCCCCATTCCCAACCAGCATTGTTACCAGCGATCGCTGCAGCCAGCAGAGAGAGCTTTTCCATTCTGACCACCCCTCACAGTTGTGGGAGCTGATTCTGGTTCTTTGCCCACAACCCAAAGATGAGCCATCTACACTAACCTCCAGTGAAAGGTTCTGTTAAAAGTAGCAAAGAGTATTTTTTTTTTCCCTCTCCTCTTTCCACCTGTGGTTATGATGTTCAAATCTCATGCTTTCACTATGCTTTTGAGATGCTGAGAATTTGGTCTGAGGCTGCATTGCATCAAAATTATCTGTGGTCTTTGGGGAGCACAGATTGCCAGGCACAGCCACAGATCTATTGTGGCAGGATCTCCAGGGATGGAGCAGGTGAGCAGGACTTTTTATGTGAACTTCCAGATATTTATATTTCCCTGGGCACCAAAACTCTGAGGAATAATTGGAGAAAGAAGAATTTGGCTCAGTGATAAGCAGAAAGATTCAGATGCGGCATTTCTTTCTGTTTCTTTCATCTACTCAAACATGAAAATCTATGCTGAGCTGTCTGACACTTGTCTGATCTCACTTTTGGTCCAAAGAACTTATCTCTTCTGTGAGTCTGTTTACACTGATGAGCTGCCTAGGAGTTTCTGTAGAAATACTCTTAAAAAAATCATGTTAAAATTGTCATGCTTTTGTTACCCAAGAATCTTTTGAGAACGAGCTAATTGTAAAGATGTAAACTCCTAGGATTAGGATACAGTCTCCTCCCTCTTTTTTGGGTGCATTCATGCTGAAAAATAAATCTCAGTATTTTACACTTACGAATCATTCACAAACAGTTAAAAAATGCAAGAAGGAAAGGATGTGCTGATGTTTCCGTATGGAATAACCCCTTGAGCTTCTGATTTGAAAGTCTGCCAATATTGTTAGCCTTGGTGTAATACAACATCTGTATACTTATGGCTCTAATACAACAGAGTAGTTACCTGTTTATGTAATACAGTTTTCAAATTCAGAATGAAATGAAGTTTATGTTTTTCAGTTAAATCTGTCTGTTGAATTTAGTATTCATTTTTTGGCTAGGAAAAGATTACTGCAGTTAGTAACTATCCTGTTTTTGAAAGGGGAATTAATGGAATTAAAACAAAACATAGCTGCCTTTATCCCTTTTAAATTAATCCATCTTTCCAGATTGTCTTAAGCTGCAATTCAACAGACAATAGAAGGGTCTATTATTAGAGAAATATTATTAACATTAATTATATTATTAATGGTTAGGTCTGAGAGAAATTGTGAAACAGGCAAAATTTGGTTTTGGTGTTGTCAGCAGCTCTTTTTTAGTAGCTGATTTTCCCATCTGTGAAGCCATTACCTGCATGCCAGTCTTCAAGTGCTGAATAGTTTCTTTTCCGCCTCAATTGTCTTCCAAAAATGGATGGGGGAGGAGTAGGAAGAAGGAAGGGAGGGAGAGATGGTAAGATGAATTTGGTACCATTCATCCATATCTTCAAACCAGTTTCATTCAAAATTTAGATTTTTTTTTCTCCAAAGATAACATATTTACATTGAATGATAAAACAAAACAAACAGAAAAATAATTAGCAGCTGTGAAGCAGGAATCTAAGATAGGAAGTAGTATTTTAGATGGGAGATTCTTCCTAGAGTCATCCTTTGAAGGTGTCTAATTGCATTTGTGCCTCTTGTGTTTGAACTGTCCAAACTCCTAATGATAAGCGCCTATCTGTCCAGGTAGACTGGACATGGAAATAAAGACTGTGTAAAGTTATTGAAATGCTAGTAAGTCTTTCAGTAATTATCCTCTACCTGATTTCAGAGACCAGCATTAATGAAGAGATATAATGGAGATTTCCCATGATAATCCCATTAAAGAGTTTTAAAAGGCAAATCCTAAAATGAAGTCTTTGTGTTTCTTTTTCTCTTTGAAAAAGCTTGTTTGTTCTTCATTAAAATGAACTGCTGGCCTAATGATTTTATGAGCTTGAGCATTTAAAGTACAGTTTTCTTGCCCTTCCTCCTGGCAAATGCAAAGTTGCTGACAGATATTGTATCATGCATTATCACTGCAGGCTAGTTAAATATGCAGTTGTCAGAAATCTCAGCCAGCCCTTTTCCACCAGCAAGGCTGTATTTTAATCATGCAGATTTAAACATAGAGGAAGCAAGCAAAAGCAGATAATTGTCAAGATGGGTGGATGGTCACCTCTCCTTTCAGGGACCCCAGAATCTCCACACTTGCCCTACATGTCTTGCCCAGGACTCTCAGCCACATGCACACACAGAAACAGAAGAAACTGGATATGTGCTTTCTTTCCTTTTTCAAAAATCTCGGTATTATAATTAGCTGAATAATTATTACATAACAAGGAGCTTGGAACTCTATAGGGCATTGTTCATTTTTTAAAGTGTATTTCTTCTTCAGCTTCAGGGAGATGTGGTTGATTTCACAATATGCATGTTTAAATCTGCATACATTAGATGTTATGAGAGTACACTTTTCAATTTACCATCAAGTGCATTCATATTTCCTAGCCTTAGATAGCTACAAAACAGCTCAAAGACAAATCATCAACCTGATATCTTCAACAGAGTAAGGATACTGAGCAGATTCATTACTGAGGGTCTATTCATACTTACAAAATTCTCAACCAGGGAGGTTGCTAAAATGATTATAATCAACTCTAGGTTAGTCACAAATAAAATACTTTTTGACCTGGAGCAGATTATTCTAACAGTTAATAGACATGAAAGTGTGAAGCCTTATGTAACAAAAATTTTATTAAATATGTATATTAGTATAGGTTTGGAACATGTCATTTCTGTGGGTTTTTTTTTCTCATCTGTCAAATAAGATTAGAAGAGGTAACCTCTAAGATGACTTTCAAATCTTATTCACAAATTATGTTAGTGATTATAAACTAGGACTTCAGTATAGTTTTTCAATAAATATTGATCGACTGTATCTGTATCTGACTATATTTATGTCTGTATCTGTATAATAAATAGTGAAGCACTTATAGGCAGTATTTGGCCTTGACAACAGTTCTGTAAAGTGGATATTTTATCCCTATATTATCAACAAGGAAACTGAGTGACTTTCCCAAAATTCCACAGCTCATGACTGACACAAGGGTGTGTGTTTGTGTGTGTTTATGTGTTAAACTTTGAGACCACTTTTTATCAAGTGCTTGTTATGTGCATAATGGTGTCTTGGACAAATATAAATAAGTATCTTTAGGATAAATACACGGAGAAGGCAATGGCACCCCACTCCAGTACTCTTGCCTGGAAAATCCCATGGATGGAGGAGCCTGGTGGGCTGCAGTCCATGGGGTCTCTAAGAGTTGGACATGACTGAACGACTTCACTTTCCCTTTTCACTTTCATACATTGGAGAAGGAAATGGCAACCCACTCCAATGTTCTTGCCTGGAGAATCCCAGGGACGGGGGAGCCTGGTGGGCTGCCGTCTATGGGGTCGCACAGAGTTGGACACGACTGAAGCGACTTAGCGGCAGCAGCAGCAGGATAAATACAAATCAATAAAATACAAAGTCCCTTTTCTCAGGAAATTTGTATCTTAGTTAAAGAGACAAGACCTACAGAATGGTAAATAACATTGGAAATAGATAATGCCAACGGTTTCAAAAGACTGATCATGCGCATGCTTGCTAAATCACCTCAGTCATGTCCGACTCTTTCCAGCCCTGGACTGTAGCCTGCCAGTCTCCTCTGTCCTCCCCCAGGGGATCTTCCTGACCCAGGGATCAAACCTGCATCTCTTATGTCTCCTTCATTGACAGGCAGGTTCTTTACCACTAGTGCTACCTGGGAAGTCCTTCAAAAGACTCAGAGCAACTGTAAAACGAATGGGAGAGACAATAAATGGCATGAGTTGCCGTGGAAAGATTAAGGGGAGGTTTGGAGGGAGCTGGTCAACTTAAGAGAAGAAAGATTGGCTAAGGGGTTCTAGACATCTCAGATTTGTTAATCTGGTGTTATGATGCTAGAATAAAGAGTCTGTTGGTTGATTGTATCATTTTTTTTTAAAGCAGAGAATGCCAACCTTTACTCAGAACTTGGAAAATGTCAGAAAATAGTTCCAATTTCAGGGGCTATTGTGGTGTCGGCCCTGCACTGCCATGAATGAAGGCAATTGCCTCACCCCTGTTCAGAACTGAGGGGCCCTGAGGTGAGGGGCCAGGCAGTCAGTCCGTCTCTGTCCATTGCTCTCCCTTTAAATACATATTATTTTGAAAACATTTGTGTGTGTGTGTGTGTGTGTGTGTGTAGACAATTTTTAAAGTCGCTATTAAGTTTGTTACAATATTGCTTCTGTTTTGTGTTTTGGCTTTTTGGCCACTAGGCAGCTCCCTGACCAGGGATCCAACCCACGTCCCCTGAATTGGATGGTTAAATGTTAACCACTGGACCACCAGGGAAGTACCTAAATACATATTTTGTGACTCCTCCTTGGCTCTGCTGAAGTGAAATCCATGGAAAATCCGCATCTTTATATATGTATATTCTTTTGCATCTAAATCAAGTGGATAGAAGTGCTTACTTGGAGCACTGGTACTAAACTGAATGTTTCTTTATTGTTTCAATTATTAAAGCAATTATTGCTTGAATTGTTAAAATAAGCATGTGTTATGTTTCTAATTTCAATGGCTGACATTAAAAAATTGTTTCATTGTATCCTGTTGAATCTGTTGAACTTCACATTTCTGAACAAACAAATATGAATATGTATCAAAGGAGTTCAGCATCCATTCTTATTTCAGAAAATTCTGTGTGTATGCCGTGAGGTTAGTTGCGTCCCACTCTTTGTGATCCCATGGACTGTAGCCTGCCAGGCTGTTCTATCAATAGGATTTCTCAGGCAAGAATACTGGGGTGGGGTTGCCATTTCCTCCTCTAGGGGATCTTCCTGATTCCTGGATAGAACCCGTGTCTCCTGCATTGGTAGGTAGATTCTTTACACCTGAGCGACCTTATAGGTGGCATAAAAAGAGAGAGGAGAAACTTGTGCAAAAGACACCCATGGCTGGTTAGCTCAGTTGGTTAGAAAATAGAGTTACAGCTGGGACCAGCAGATCAGCTTAATCCCTTTACCTTTGTTCATATCCAAGGGCTCAAGCTGCCTCCCCAGACAAGCGCCAAACAGCCTCTTGACAAGTCGTGTCATTGTTCCTAATGGGAATCCAGTGATAAAATGTGGCTGGTTCAGTGAAATCTCCATCAACTCTGGAGGAAAAAACATCCTTGTACCTTAGGGATAGGAGTCAGTAATTACTTTGTACTCGAAGAGAAGCAATTATTTCTATGGTACAATTTATGTTTGAAATACTTCTTCAATATATAAAGTGAAAGTGAAGTCGCTCAGTCATGTCCGACTCTTCTCGAACCCATGGACTGTAGCCCACCAGGCTCCTCCCCTCCATGGGATTCTCCAAGCAACAGTACTGGAGTGGGTTGCCATATCCTTCTCCAGGGGATCTTCCCGACACAGGGATCAAACCTGGGTCTCCTGCATTCCAGGCAGACACTTTAACCTCTGAGCCACCAGGGTATCAATATATAAAGTGGCGATCTATTTTTATAAATTATTTTGTCCACTCTTTATTGTCAAAAGTATTATTTGAAGTCTTTGAATAACCTAATTCTCACAAAATAGGTTGTCTAAGGTAGACTTTCAGATTCTAGTTCCTAAATCTATCCCCAAACATAGTCAAGACAGAATGAAGATAGGCCTATTTTTGTTCCAGTCTGATCCATTTTTATTAAATTATGAACATCATTGCAAAAACATATTTGACCACAGAATGAAAAATTCACTTTTGTAAAGATGGAGCTTTCCCTGTGTTAGTGAAT
Source organism: Bos indicus (assembly GCF_029378745.1). Lineage (NCBI taxonomy): Eukaryota > Metazoa > Chordata > Mammalia > Artiodactyla > Bovidae > Bos > Bos indicus. The sequence continues at coordinate 116,364,873 of NC_091761.1, forward strand.
AAATTCAAAGCCATCCAGTTAAGTGTCTGTGGAAATTTGGTCTATGGGATTTCAGAAAAAAAAAAAAAAAATCACAAAAAGCCCAAAACTGAAGCTGAAAGTTTTTTGGGAAAATCATGCGGACATATACAGGACTGCTCTAGAAATGAGAAGCAATAGGAGCAGAATATATATCTGGTCTGACTAGATATAAAGTGTATTAAAATTTTATATTAATTAAAACATTTGAAAAGAAGAAAGAGAAAAAAAGTCTATGGAACTGAATGGAGACTGTGATATGAAAATTTCACATATAATGATGGCATTTTGAGTAATTGGTGAAACACGAATTTAATCAATTATTAATGTTGATTAGCCATTTGAAAAGAAAAATAAGAAAAAAATCCTATTGCATTTGACTTACTAAAATATTTCTGGTGATCAAAATTCAAATACAGAAGAAATCTACAATCGCATGCATTGTAAGAAATCAGATGACATATTTTTATTAAAATATTTTATTGAAATAAATCAAATATACATTACAAATAAATCAAAATTATTTATAAAAACAGTTCTTAAAAATGCATTGGAGGAAATTTTTAAAAAGCCTTGGGTTAAGCATGTCCCAACACAACAAGCCACAAAAGAATATAAATTTGACCACTTAAAAATAAACCTTTCTAAGTTCTCCAGATTATTATTTTAAAAGTCAGACAACTAATATAAATAGACAAAATGCAACATATATGAAAAACAAAGGCAAATTTTCATAACATGAAAGAGTTCTGACAATTTACGAAAATTCGGTAAGTCACAAAACTTCATGTTTCAGAAAACTAGCATTCTACCCAGCATTGATTTTTATCCTGTTTAAAATCACAGTGAATTAAGGCTTAGAAAAATAAGTGTGAAAGAAAATAAAATGAAGTTAAGTTTGATCTAGCAAAGAAATAAGAGTTGTTTAATAATCATTTAAATAATTCAAATGTATTGACTTTTGTAGCTACCAATTTATTGTCCTAACCTACAAATTCATCTCTTAGGTTAAATTATTATATTTCAAATCAGAAGCTGATGTTAAAATACTATAACTAGAAGTTAAAACTTAAATTTATTTAATGTTACAGAATTATATTTATTAAATCCCTTTAACATGCTTGAATATTTACATTCAAAGGGTCAGAAGTAAATATGTAAGTGTATGTTGAAATGTGAAGTCAAATATTTGCAGTATGCTTGAAAGTTATTCATCCCAACCATTTATTTATCAGTATTTATTGCGATCTTAGACTGTGCTGGCCATTATCATACACAATAAACCTTTGCAATTTATTTGCTTCAGTAGTTAATATACACACAAGAGAAATACACACAGATATAGATGGTTTGACACACTGTGGGAAAATATTTTATATATGCTTTATATTAAAATAGAAGTCTTTAATCTTCTCAAAGGAAGCTGTTGTTTCATCACTAATTTTGTCAATGACTATTTATACTAGAGGATTTATTTTTTCTGAAAAATATGTAAAGATATTTCTAATTCTAGGGACATTAATATTACCTGTGTCATTAGAATAAGAAAAGTTTGCTTATTTAGAAATCTGTGTCGTGTCCTCTTTCGTATATTGATCAGTTATGGGTGTATATAGAACTAAGAAATTGAGTTTTTCTGGAAAAGGATGGGATGCATAAAAAGGTCTCAAACAAGACCCTCTCCTGGCAGCACTGACCTGTATAAGAAGGTACCTCAGACCTATACAATAGCAGGGTTGTGGTTGGGACTGGGGAAGTCAGAGTAATTATGGAGAAAACCTTGGATGGAAGGGAGAAGCTAGAGGAATGTCAAGTAGGGCAGCCTGGAGAGAGGACCTCCTTGTGCTAATTGATCTGGTCCACCTCCCACCATTTACAAGCCAAATGAGTGCATTTATAAGATAACTGAGTTTCAGAATTAAGAGGACACTCAGCTTTACTGTTTCTCATTCAGCATAACCCACAGAGTTTTATCCCTTGCTCCTACACTTAATAGGAAGTACCATTATGAGCTACTTGCATGACTTCAAACAACATCTAGAAATGTCCTGTCTTCTGCAAGTAACTGTTTGTTTTCCATACAAATTAAAAAAAAAAAACAAAAACAGAAAGGTAAATTTATAGCCATAGTCCTGGGTTTTCTGTTTGTGGTTTACATTTTTTTTTTTTTTTTTTTTGGAAGATTCCAAGGAATTTGGGTTCTATTGATTTAAAACTCTTCAAGGAAATTGAGAAAACAGAGGAAAAATATGAGAGAGGAAATTATGTTACTGTTTATCTTTTCACTGTGGTTTTTTTCTCACTGCAAGTAACAATTATTTGTCACCATCCCCAGTCCATCTGGGCATTTGGGTCTGGATGCGGACAAGTGAACAAATTCCCAGGTTGAATAATTGTACCTAGAAAGCTTGAGAGCTTTGAAGTGACAAAGAAAAACGGTGATAATAGTAGTTATCACATCATTCTCCTTACCCTGAATGGGGCCAACACACTTTTTGTAAGGTCCTCATGAACCTATTTTTATCAAGCTCCTGTCCATGTACTCTTAATGATCAGGGACACTTATTTGGTCAATTAATCTATGGCAATTGAGGTAAGAATACACAATAGGGAAAGGATGGTATGTACGTATGTAGGTAGGTATTTTAAAACTGTGTAAAGATTCAGCTTTTATTATTTGACAATCCATGATAAAATTGCTGCTGCTGTGCTGGCTCTCAGAGCATGTGAGACTGATTCCAAAACCCTCCTGTTCTCCTTGCTGCTCTTCAAAGTCAAACTCTTCTAAGGCTTGTCTTCCTGGCGTAGGACAGCTGGACTGGGGAGTCTGATGTGGGGCTCAGACCCTGCACTCCTTGGAGAGATTCTCTGCAATTAGGATTGTTCTCTCATGTGTGGGCTGCCCACCTGAAAGTGTGACTCTTGACTCTCCTGTGTCTCCACCCATCCAAAGTAAGTCTTTTAAAGCCAAAATATCACAAGCTTTTTGTATTAGGCAAGAAGAAAGTCTGGGTACTGGTAATTATCTGGCCATCTTTGGATTGTGGTCAGATAGGCTGTGGCTGGCTGGAGATGCTAGGCTGTAGTCCTGGGGAGCCTCCTTGAGGTTGTGGCCACCAGAAGCTACTACGGCATTCATATCATGCCTCAGCAAGTGTTATGGGGCCCAGGCAGGTCTGCGCTGGTGTCAACAAGCTCGATGGCAGGTCTAGGTTTGTCAGGAATGATCATGTACCAGGCACTGCTTTGAGAGCTCTGCATGTATTTATTGATTTGACCTTCATAAAACCAGTGGAATAGCTTTATTAATCTTCCTCTCACAGATAAGAAAATTGAGATACAGAGAGTTTGGAAGTTTGCCCAAGGTCCCAGGGCTTCCCTGATGGCTCAGTGGTAAAGAATCCACCTGCAGTGCAGGAGATGATGGTTCAATCCCTGGGTCAGGAAGATCCCCTGGAGGAGGAAATGGTAACCCATTCCAATATTCTTGTCTGGAAAATCTCTTGGACAGAGGAGCCTGGTGAGCTATAATCCATGGGGACACAAGAGTCGGACAGGATTATGTGACTAAACCAACTACCACCATCACCAGTGCTAGGAGTAATGACTGCCTGGGTTTTGGCAGGTAATCTCGTTGCAGACTCTGTGTTCATATTTACCATGTTACCCACAAACAGGAATAATAAATTTGATTTTTGACATTCATATGGCTATTCTTTATTGTATAAATAGAGAAATAAAAATAATTTAAAAAATTACTTTCATTGGAGTATATTGTGTTAGTTTCTATTGCTCCTGCTGCTGCTGCTGCTAAGTCACTTCAGTTGTGTCCAACTCTGTGCGACCCCATAGACGGCAGCCCACCAGGCTCCCCCGTCCCTGGGATTCTCCAGGCAAGAACACTGGGGTGGCTTGCCATTTCCTTCTCCAATGCATGAAAGTGAAAAGTGAAAGTGAAGTCGCTCAGTCGTGTCCAACTCTTAGTGACCCCATGGACTGCAGCCTTCCAGGCTCCTCCATCTATGGGATTTTCCAGGCAAGAGTACTGGAGTGGGTTGCCATTTCCTTCTCCACATTGCTAGATGCAATTTCTACTATACAGCAAAAATGAACCAGCCATACGTACACATATACATAGACATATATCTCCTCCCTTTTGGACTTCCTTCCCATTCAGGTCACCACCATGCATTAAGTAGTGTTCTCTGTGCTATATGGTATATTCTCACTAGTTATCTACTTTATACATAGTATCAATGTATATATATGTGTTTTAAGTAAAGAAACCATAATTTCTCGGCACTTGAGTTGTGAGATTATTCTCTCTTTGTCCTCCTCTCCCTCTCCCTTCCCATTCAACTCATCTTCCTTTCTCCCCTAGGTTTATTATCTGGAGAAAATCATGAGAGGCTCTTTTAAAATGGTAACTTTTAGTTCTAGAGAGGTAGAACTCTGGTTATATTTTTAATTATTGTTGCTTCAGAGATCCTTACGAGCCATTTAGCCCACTTCATAGTAAATGAATGAAGAAAACATGTAGAAAGCCTGTTAGTGGACAGAGCAATTCTGAACGTACAGACACAGCAGAGACCTGGTGACAGATGGAAGTGCTTCAGGCAGCAATTGCCTTACACGTTCCTCCATCCGCACCTCCATCTGTCAGCAGAAGTATGTTACTATTTTGGGACTCAATTTATCCCTTTGGTGAATCATTTTCAGGCTTGTTTCTAAGGTTAAAATGAAGTCTGTAACTCATTAGGCCTTTCCCTTTTCCCTTCTCGTTTTCATTAGAAGTAAGAACTATTGGGGTGAGGAGATAAATATACATGGGGAAAGGGTGTGCTTAGAGAGGATGGTAGGATATTAAAATTTGACACCAATGCAGAATAAGTCACTGAAAAGAGGATTGACTATATCATGCCTTCTTCAGGGAACATATTATACTAATTTGAAAATGTAATTTAAGAATAATCCATGCGTAGGAGAGTCCAGATTCAAAACTAAAGGATCCATTTTCACCATATTTATAAAGTCATTGTGAACCTAATTCCTGAACTTAAAAGGAATATTTAATGAGTGAATTTTTAACCAAATGACCCCTTTTTCCTCTTAAACCTGAAGAGCCTAGAAGTTAGACCAGCCATTGTCTAATTTCAGTAAAAAGAGATGAACAAAATAATGTTTTGTCTGCACCCTATAAGAGTGAAGTATGTAAGTCTGTAAGAGTAAAGACTCACTCTAAGATTATTTAGAAAAGGAGTTTCAAAGAACACTATATTCTGTGCTTCACTCAAGGTTTAACAACTAAGAATGGTTGTCTCACTTTTGCCTGAAAACAAACTCAGGTGTGCTTCCTCTTTTGAATTAACAAAGAAAACAAAAGACTGTGATAAATACAAGGGAAGTAAATCTTACGTATTTAGACTTTAAGTTGAACCCATAAAGATGCTCTTAGACCAACATGTCTTAACAGACATCTTGGACACTGGCATCAGGGTTCACATATCACTTATGATGAAGACTTTTCACTTCTAACTTTTGAAAGTGAAAATCTCTGAGGAAGAAGGATCTTCCTCTTGTCCTAAGGATACCTTATATTTGCCTGAACTTTCCTTGTGCTCCTTTCGCCAAACTTGACCTGTCTTCTCTCTGCTGCTTATGAAAATCCCATAAAGCCTCTGAATACACATCCAACTTCTCCTTCCACAAAGTTCTACCAAATTTCTCCATTCTATGTTTTTCTCTCCTGAATCACATAAAGTCCAGTGGTCATTGGGTGCTCCTAGTATAATGTTTCATGACAGTTCACCAAGAACTCAGATGGAGTTAGAAATTGAGAGGTTTATGGGGAGAAGGTGCCTGGGAAAGATAATGGAGAAAGGGCTCAAGATGTGGCAGGAAAAGGCTTCCAATTGTGATGTAGACCTGACATCTGTGAAAGGAAAGAGAGCAGAAAGCAGAAGCAGACAAGGAAACTCTCAGCTTTGATGCAGGTCTGACAGTTTTGGTCAGCAGAAAAGGAGACTGAGAGCAAAGATTGCCTATTAAGAGAGTCTTGTGTTGGGCAGAAATGGGTTTAGAGGCTCTAGTAGGCTTTCTGTGCTCACCCATCAGCTGGAGATTGTCCAGGAAGAGCCTTGCATTTGCTCCAAAGCTGTGGTGCCTACAGACGGTGCTGCAACTTAGAATGTCAGCTAAGTGCCCATCTTACAAGTTCTTTCTTGAAGGGAAGTTCCAGGTTGCCACACCTATCACCTGCTGATTGTTGTTATGCATATTATTTGTGTCCCTTGCTCACCTGGCCACAGGCATTAGGCTGAATAATTCCCCTGCCACTATAGATATCCATGTCCAAATCTCCAAAACCAGTAAATGTGTGACTAAGTTAAAAGGACTTTGCGAAGTAAATCAATTACAGATATTGAGATGGTGGATTTTCCTGGTTTATCCAGATTGTCTCCTTTATAATCATCAGAATCTCTATAGAAGAAAGTGATAGTTAGAAGCAGAGTAGGAGACAACAAGATCAAAGCAGAGGGAGGGAATAAGCCAGGGAATGCAGATAGCCTCTAGAAGTTAGAAAAGGCAAGAAAGTGGATGTTCCCCTAGAGACTCCAGAATGAATGCAGTCCTGATGACCCTTTGATTTTAGAATTTCCAACCTACAGAATTGTAAGATAGTAAATCTGTGTTTTGTTAAGCCACTAAATTTGTTGTAATTTTTTATAACTTTGTGACGTGAAAGTGAAAGTTGCTCAGTTGTGTCCAACTCTTTGAGATCCCATGGACTGTATAGTTCTGGGAATTCTGCCTGGGAATTCTCCAGGCCAGAATACTGGATTGGGTAGCTGTTCCCTTCTCCAAGAGATCTTTCCAATCCAGGGATCAAACCCAGGTCTTTAGCATTGCAGGTGGATTCTTTACCTGCCGAGCCACAAGAGAAGCCCAAGGATACTGGAGTGGGTAGTCTATCCCTTCTCCAGCAGATCTTCCTGACCCAGGAATGAAACCGTTGTCTCCTGCATTGCAGATGGATTCTTTACCAACTGAGCTACCACAAGCTATTTATAACTTTTTTCCTTGTGCAATATGACCTTCTTATAATAGCCTAAGGGGACAAATGCTTAGTAAATTTATTTGAAATCATGATTATACAGATTTATTTTTTCTCAGACAAAAGCTCAATACCAGCTGCAAGGCTAAGGCAACCAGCTTTGCCTTACTGTTTGGGTTATAAAAACTGGTTAATTAAACCATATTCATCAAAAATTTTGCAGGAGAATGGAAATATAGCCCCAGGATCCACTAGTGAAACTATGTGGATCTTAGAGAGAAAGAGAGAGGAAAAGAGGCCCTCTGCTGAGTAGATGCCAGTCACAGTAGGAAGTAAAATCCATTAAAAGGAGCAGAAATTGCCACCCAAAATTATGCCCCCTTGCCAAAAGGATTGTTTTAAGCTGATTAGTTTTTGGAAAAGGCAAATGCAGGGAAAGCTCTGGAAAGTGAGAAGTTACTCTTTTGTAAGAGATATTAGCACTTACAAGGGAATTCTCCATTGTAAGGGAATCTTACTCTCTGTTCCTAGAAGAGGAGGGTGATCAAATCTCTAGAAACTCTTATTAATGGAAAAAACTTGGATTTAAATCTGCATAATAACCATATACTTGCACATTATACTTTTCCTGGCTACCTCCCATAACTGGCCTCCCCAGTATTTCGTGTTTTTAGCTAGAGATACTCTTTAACATGGTGGTTTGACCCATCTTGGGCTTTCTCAGTGGCTCAGATGGTAAAGAATCTGCCTGCAATGCAGGAGACCCTGGTTCCATCTCTGGGTCAGGAATATCCCCTGGAGAAAGGAATGGCAAGCCACTCCAGTATTCTTGCCTGGAGAATTCCACAGACAGAGGAGCCCGGTAAGCTATGGGATTCAAAGAATCAGACACAACTGGGCAACAAATGCTTCATCCATCTTGGGAGTAACTGGGTATCTCTGAAACAGAGGTTTTCTAAAACTGAGTTCCCCTGCCAAGTTTACGATTAACCTCTTTATCCAAAACGTTATACCTTTTCTTGTCTCTTCCCCGTCCCCCTGAGGATTGAGGAGGAGCAAAGAAAATGAGGGATTGAAACTGAGCAGGACCTTGCAGGGTCTTCCTGGGTGCAAAATCCTCCTGTGTCCCCTATTTCATGTTTATAGAAAAAGGCTTCAGTCTCCTAGGCCTTCTCTGAGTTCCTAAAAGCAAACTCAAGCAGGTACTACCTAGAGAAGTGAAGGAATGCAGAGACAAAGGAAAACAGTCAAGCAAGAAAAGTAAGGGAAATTTAAACAATAGTTCAGCATTAAGACAGAGTCTTCGATCCTCCTCAAGTGATATACATAACAATCCGATACATATCTTTGAGTTTTTTCTGCAGAAACTAATACCCCTCTACCGTACATGGAGTATAGTGACTACATGCTGACCACACGCTCGTAGACCCTAGACTGGTTGGAACCAGATGGCTGATGATTAAGATTTCCAAACATCACTCCATTACCTCGCCATCAACCAATGAGAAAAAGTCACACACCCTAGAAACCCAAATGTTGCCTTTAAAAACCCTTCCCTGGAATCCACTGGGGGAGTTCTGGTTTTCAGCATTAGCTACCCATTTTTCTTGCTTTGTGCTTTGCAATAAATGCTGTACCTTCCTTCACTGCAACCTAGTGTCAGTAGACTAGCTTTACTGTGCTTCAGGTGAGCAGACCCAAGCTTGGTTTGGTAGTGTCTCTTGTCTACAGGGCATATACATGTTATTAAAACTCTGCTTTTTTTTCCCCCTGTTAATTTCTCTTCTATTAGAGGGAATCTCAGTCAGAACACAGAAGGATGGAGCACAAATTATTTTTTCTCTCCTATACCACAAAAGAACCCCAGAATCCAATGGTCATATCAACAGATTCAGGGAGGGCCCCACTTTACACAAGTGAATCAGTATTCTTGTTCAAAGTATCCACACTTCTCCATGGGTCAGTACCCAGATTTCTTGCCCTAAAGGAGGCCCCTGAAAATGAATACAAATGGAAATGTACTCCTCTGTCATGGCTATTAGGAGAAGGCAATGGCAACCCACTCCAGTACTCTTGCCTGGAAAATCCCATGGGTGCAGGAGCCTGGTAGGCTGCAGTCCATGGGGTCGTGAAGAGTCGGACATGACTGAGCGACTTCACTTTCACTTTTCACTTTCATGCACTGGAGAAGGAAATGGCAACCCACTCCAGTGTTCTTGCCTGGAGAATCCCAGGGACGGGGGAGCCTGGTGGACTGCTGTCTATGGGGTCGCACAGAGTTGGACACAACTGAAGCGACTTAGCAGTAGCAGTCATGGCTATTGCTGTTATTGTGTACTACCTGGATAATAAGGTTGCTAGTAAACCCCTCAAAGTTTACCTCTGTCCCAGGAGATGCACTGGAACAAATTCAGCCAGGTGCACAAATGCACCCAGGATAACTGAGCACCAGGTGCTGGCAAGCTCTATTAGAAGGGCTTCAGCCAGATTACCACCTGGCATGGATTCTGAACCAGAGCTCACATCTCTTGACTTGGAATTGTGCCAATGGAAATGATGCTTAAAAGTCTCTTTCTCCTTATACTCTGCCTCAAATTATATCCCAGGAGGAATAACTCTTGCAAAGGAACCAAATTAGATGCATCTGGCTGGCAGGTTTGTCTGTTACATATCTCACTATAATTTTAATGGGACAAAATCAGGATTGTAAAGCTTCCATCCACAAAATGCCCTTAACAAATGTGTCCAAAATATGTATGTGTCACAGAGAGAGTCCCCACAAAGCTCAGTCAGGATATGCAATGGTCCTTTGCAAGGTGAATCCCTGATGATTCAAAGGAACTTAATGAGATCTGCTCAAATAGCCGTAAAGCCTATATTTGTAATTCCATCCTGAGCCAGACTTCTGGCACATATACTCAGGACTTCACACCAGTCAGATACTTCTACCTACTTTTCATGAGTCTCCACCTGGGAAGACTAGCACACACCCCCTGTTGATGGGCTAGCCTCCAACACCTTCAAGTTCACTGGTGCCTCACATGGCGTCACTCCAGCCCAAGAGAACAATGAAGGAAGACAACACACTCCAACCTTATTAGACATTATGACTTCTACCTCTGCAGAGTGCCTTCTCACCAGGAGGGAAATGGCCTGGGGCCAGCTTGCAATAATGCCTCCAACTGAGCCACCCTGAATAATATATTCTGAAATTGCTGGCTGCTTGTCCTATGAACTTTTCTTCTATCAAAATGCTTGCAAAACCCTAAGTTCCTTGCCCATTGCCTGGCAGCACTGGATCTCATTTCACCTTCAGGGCAAGTGACATAATGTATTCTGAACCGCACTTGGCGTGATAAGGCACTTCCTTGAAAGACTGCTAGCCTAATCCACTTAGACCTCACAGTTAGGGACATTTTGCTGCTGTGTTCACAGCTGAATGTCCTATATTACAGCTTTTGCTTTTCACCTGATGCATCTACAATAGACTTTAGTCTCCTGAATGATGGTTCTTTTTTTAAAAGTTAATTTTATTTTAATTTGACCGTGCTGTGTCTTTATTGCTGCACTGGCTTTCCTCTAGTTGTGATGAAAGGGAGCTAGTCTCTAGTTGAAGTGCACAGGCTTCTCATTGATGTGGTTTCTCTTGTTGCAGAGCATGGGCTCTAGGTCACGTGGACTCAGTAGTTGTGGGTGCTAGGATCCAGAGCACAGGATCTATAGAAATTGTGCCTCACAGGCTTAGTTGCTCTGTGGCACATGAGATTTTTCTAGACCAGGGATCAAACCTGTGCCCCCTGCATTGGCAGGTGAATTCTCCACCACCGAGCCATCAGGGAAACCCTGATCATAGTTCTTAATTGGAGAGCATTTGGAGTCTCAACTGGCAACCCCGGATGTTTACCAAGTTATCTCCATCTAGTTATAGCCAAATTCCCAAACCTCCCTTCATGTTGAGCTCTCTGAAATCTACATTCATCTCTCGGGTCCCCTCTTGGCTATTTCCTGCTAAGCTTTCCAAAGTTTTCCCCTATAGGAGTGCAGGTATGATTCATCCAGGGAACAGAGGTGATATTTTTGGTTTTGTTTTGTAGATGTTCAGGGCTAATTTTTTGCAGGTCCTTCCTCTGAAGTAATCTGCTCCCAACTGCCTTACCAATCTGAACTTTAATTTCTGTTTTGTTTTTTTTTTTCCTTTTTCCATCAAGAAAGACTTCTGTTCTCTGTCTGTATTCTATTTCTTTGCACCATAGTTATGAAGAATATCTTGAATGAAAAAGCCAAATGAATGTGGGTCACCTGTTTTGCATCTCTTCTTTCAAGGATTTTAGTGTTGATTCCTGTCCAATGCTTGGAAACATGCAAACAGTATTACAAAACACACATGCAAATGTATTACTTATTAACAGCAGTGCGCGCGTGCATGCTCCGGTGTTTCAGTCGTGTCTGACTCTTTGCAGCCCTATGGCCTGTAGTCCGTCAGGCTCCTCTGTCCTCTCCAGTCAAGAATACTGGAGTGGGTGGCCGTGCCTTCCTCAAAGAGATCTTCCCAACCCAAGAATCAAACCTGTGTCTCCTGCATTGCAGACGTGTTCTTTACCCACTGAGCCACCTGGGAAGCCCTATTAGCAGCAGAGTGGTAGGTTAAATGCTGACTATTCTATCATGGGCACAAAAGAAGCCCTGCTTCAGTTGGCTTTGCTGCTGCTGCTAAGTCGCTTCAGTCGTGTCCGATTCTGTGTGACCCCAGAGACAGCAGCCCACCAGGCTCCCCCGTCCCTGGGATTCTCCGGGCAAGAACACTGGAGTGGGTTGCCATTTCCTTCTCCAATTCATGAAAGTGAAAAGTGAAAGTGAAGTCGCTCAGTCGTGTCTGACTCTTCACAACCCCATGGACTGCAGCCTACCAGGCTCCTCCGCCCATGGGATTTTCCAGGCAAGAGTACTGGAGTGGGGTGCCATTGCCTTCTCATTTGGCTTTATCATTCTACTTTTTTCTTGTTCTCATAAGTCTATGTACCTATCTTCATGCTGTTGTTACAATGTTATATTCTGGAAAGATTCTTTTTAAGGTCAGCCCATGTGAAAAAGAAACTTAGTATCTTTATTTACTGTAGTACAAGCCACTGCACCCTACTTGTATGGTTCTTAAGTGGGGTGCAGTGGCTTGTACTACAGTAAAGATACTGTTTCTTTGCGTGCCATTTTTCAATTTTTATGTATCTACATAATTTTCTTAACTTCAGCTAAATTTTGGAGTATCTTTTTCATATGAGTTGATCTTAAAAAGAATCTTTCCCATTTGGTCTGGTATGATTCATTTTGAATCATCTTATTTTAGGGCTATACATATACTATTGCTGAATTTTACCTTATTAGTTTTGTACCAAGTTTTTCTAGAAGAGATTGTATTAGAGTTTAGTCTGCCATGTGTTGAATGGGAATTTACTAATACTTAATAAATATGGCCACTAATTCATATTTCAAACCAAAATACAGTTTGTTAAACTAACATGGGATTAGTTTAGTCAGTAATGAGAACTGAAGTTTGGCTATCCCCAAAGGGTTATGAAACTGTTTTTAGCACCAAGACATGGCATTTACAATTTTAGCAAGGGCTATTTCTGTCTAAATGTAAGGTCAAATACATGCTTGATAATGCTCAAGACTGACAGCAGAACAGAGGTAAAGCAATTAGTGAATGAAAACCATTAACATAATTTAGTGCCATACATGAAATCAACTCAATTATTAGAAGACACTAGAATGATTTGCTTAATGGCAAATAGATGGGGGAAAAATGGAAACAGTGAAAGACTTTATTTTCTTGGGCTCTAAAATCATTGTGGATGGTGACTGAAGCCCTGAAATTAAAAAAAATACTTGCTCTTTGGAAGAAAAGCTATGAAAAACCTAAAGTGAAAGTGAAAGTGTTAGTCACTCAGTCATGTCCAGCTCTCTGTGACCCCATGGACTGTAGCCCACCAGGTTCCTGTCCATGGAATTCTCCAGGCAAGAATACTGGAGTAAGCCTAAACAGCATATAGAAAGCAGAGACATCACTTTGCTGATAAAGGTCCATGTAGTCAAAGCTATGGTTTTTCCAGTAGTCATATACTGATGTGAGAGCTGGAGCATAAAGAAGGCTGAGTACCGGACAATTGATACTTTAATTGTAGTGCTAGAGAAGACTCTTGAGAGTCCTTTGGACTGCAAGGAGATCAAACTGGTCAATCCTAAAGGAAATCAATCCTGAATATTCATTGGAAGGACTGATGCGAATGCTGAAGCTCCAATACTTTGGCCACCTGATGCGAAGATCCAGCTTATTTGAAAAGACCCTGATGCTGGGAAAGACAGAGCAGGAAAAGGGGATGACAGAGGATGAGATGATTGGATGTCCATCATTGACTTGATGGACATGAGTTTGAGCAAACTCTGGGAGATAGTGAAGGACAGGGAAGCCTGGCATGTTGCAGTCCATGGGGTAGCAAAGAGTTGGATGAGACTGAGCGACTGAACAATAATAAATGATTTGGATTTAATACCTCTTTAAGCAGCATAATTCTGTCCCTCATTAGGATCAAGCAAATGGTTACTTAAAGAGTACAATTTTGATGATGATGAGTGTTATTAATATTAAAGATGTTGTTAGATTAATAAACATTAATGTATAACTAATTTATGACACTATTTATGAGCATTGTTCTACAAAGTGTCATGATGTTGGAAAGCAACATATGCATTGATATTCCTCTCTCTGTTTTTAAATAAACTCTAAAAACAGAAGTCTGTTCTCTGTGGAACTATGAAAATGGTTTCCATCAGGAAATTGCTGTAGTAATGTACATAGAGAGCAGATAAAATGCTGCTCTGTGCATGTGACAAGTTTCTCACTAAAGATGATGGAAAACATAATTTTCAAAAAAATAGTAATAATAAAAGTTGTAAACAAGAAACACAGTGTCATTTACTGCTTGCCAGTATACATTGAGGTGGGAAATACCCATGTTTCAAAAGGGGAAATTGTCTTGGGACAGAGTTGGAATTCAAACCCAATTCTGAATGATGGCAAAGCCTGATCCTTAAATGTGCCACTTTTTTAAAAAGTGATCTATCTGCTTTTTCTAAGATGGCAAGACTTTTGCATTCTCTGCTCACTGGGTGATTGTTCAGCCCATGTAACCTCTGGCCTTTTATAGTAATTTCAGGGCTTAGCTTGTCTTAGGGAACATTGCACCATATGAAGATTTAAACCAAGAGGTCTTATTGAAATGAGAGCCAATAATCTAGTTTAAATAGCATTTCCTTTTAACTGCCAATTAACTTGAAAATTCTTGTGACACATGTCAAAATTGATACTTGGAAATTATCATAAAATTTGCTTCCTGCTTGAAATTAGTTCACTTTCCAATAAGTACTATTTGCTGCAGGTTTTATTAAGCCACTGTTGCTGATTGCATTCACATTTTCAGTGATGTGATCTTGCTATTCCCTTACAAGAGATGGCACTTGCTTTTTCACCCCCACCCCCTGAAGTCTGGGCAGACTCTACAATTCCTTTGAGCAAAAGAATAGTGTAGCACTATGCAGTTTCTCTATAAAGAATCAATCTGCTATGCCGGAAACACAGGAGACCCGGTTTCGATTCCTGGGTCAGGAAGATCCCCTGGAGGTGGAAATGGCAAGCCACTCCAATATTCTTGCTTGGAAAAATCCCATGGACAGAGGAGCCTGGGGGCTAAGGTCCATGGGGTCGCAAAGAGTAGGACATGACTGAGAACAGCACAGCCCCAGCATACAGTTTCTACCCAGCCCATAACAAGACTGATAGCCTCAGTTTCCTGCCTCTTGGAACACTCCCTCTGTGGATCACTCCGCCTGGAAACCCAACTGCCATGCTCTTAGAAGCTCAAGTTACACAGAAAGACACTGTGTGTGGACTCTGCTCAACAGCTCCAGCTAGGCTCCCAGAAAATCTCCAGTGGAAGCTGACAGCCATGTGAATAAGCCTCCTTGGACATTCAGCCTAATCTAGATTTCAGATGACTGCAGTCACGTCTGTTGTCTGACTGCAGCTGTCATCTTCTTGTGTCCTGAGAGCCATCCTGTTGAGACCAGTCAATCCACAGAAACATGACAGGTAATGATAAATTGTCATTTTAACCCACCAAGTTTCAAGATGGTCTATTAGGCAGTAATGCACAACCAAGATAGTCATGAAGACCTTTTAGGTTTTTATTTTTCCTAAATAAAATTTTTCAAATACTCCAAGGAGTATTTGAACGGCTCTACATTGAAGGGCTTTGCATAAGGCTACTTATATAAGAAACCCAATTTTTAAGCAGAAGTATGAAGTGGGTTACTATTTTTATCTTCAGTAGATGTTAAAAACAGATATAGAAAAGCAATCAGTAAACGAAAGTCCTAGGCAACAAGATAGCAATTATTAGTAACTAATTATAAGCTAAATTTATACAAGGATTTGATTAACCTATAGATTCTTAGGCTCTGTGACCTCAGGATAGAGCCGAATTTTCCAGGCACTAGAATTTGAGAAAAGGCATTATACTCTAGGTAGAGAAGGCAATGGCACCCCACTCCAGTACTCTTGCCTGGAAAATCCCATGGATGGAGGAGCCTGGTAGGCTCCTTTTTCTAAAAAGGGTAGATAGAATTGAATCCAGCAAGGAACCAGAGCCTGTTCCATCAACATCAGGTGTGAGTGCAATTGTAACTTGCCGGCCATCTCCTATTGCAGATGATCCTTCAGCTCTTCATCTCCCACCCCCTCTTCCGCCTTCAGTCAGTAACTCTTCTTGCCTGTTCATTTGATGCCAGCCCCTATATGCCAGCTGTTGTACTGTGCTACTGTACTTCTCAAGGTGCTTTACTGTAAGATCAAAAATGTTTTTTTTTAAATGTTTGTGTTTGTTTTTATGTATTATTTGTGTGAAAAGTACTATAAATCTATTACAGTACCTTCCTATATAGCCGATTGCGTTTATTGGGTACCTAGGCTAACTTTGTTGGACTTGGGAACGAACCGAATTTAGGAACATGCTCTCAGAATGGAACTTGTTCATGTGTAGGGGACTTCTGTATATGAAATTGGGGAGGGACAAAGGCACAAAGGACAAGAGGGGGTGGTGCAAAAATCGACGGGCAAGTGAAACTGAAGACCAATATCTGAGATAACGATATGGCACCGAGAAAACCTTGGTATATACCTTCTTTAAGTAAGTGTTGATGCAATACTAGAGAGCTGAATATTGATGTTCACTCCACGATACTGAAGTGAGACCTACGTACTCTGCATTAATTTATATTGATCGCTTATTTTATCTAACCAAATTCTGTTTATAGTATTTAAAGAGAAATAGTTGTAACTCTCTCCTAGCTTATATCCATAAAGAATTTAAGAGTTTCACTTTCATTTCCTTTGTGTTTTTCTCCTATTCCTGAGTTACATAATCCAACTAGATTAAGTGGTACTCTGAGCACTGAAATAAGCTGGTTAGCCTGACTTCAGTGATTGGTTAGCTGTGTAGACAAGAGCTAGTGAGTTCATGACATACGGTTTAATTTCTCTGGGGATCTGCAATGACTACCTGATTTCTTCTTCAGGGATGATACACCCATTTCTCTCTTCCACCAACCTCTGAGAATATTAACACTTGATAATACTTTTGTCTTTCTCTGGGAATTGCTGCAGCAAGCCCTAAGAAGCTGTCTCATTCAGGCTTATAAGCTCTGTCTGGGGTGACTTGCTTCTAATGACTGGCTGATGTAAAGATATTAATACAAAGGTGTAAGCAAACTTTAAAAATTTGGGGCAAGACCAAAGGTCTTTCCCAGCTCTAGAGCGTTGTATAGAATTAGCTAAAGCCTTAACTACGACGTCAGTGCAGGTCAACTTTGCCCTCTTGCTGCATCCTGCCTTCCTCACTTCTTTATGGATGTCATCCAAGAGTAACCCCCAACCCATCTGCACATGGGAACTTGTCTCAGAGTAGGTTTATGGGAAACTCAAAATAAAGTGGATAAAAGGATCATTGACATGGTCACAAACTACACATGTAGAAGCTTGGTCATTTCTCATGAGAAGGCTGGGAGAGATGCAAGTCTGTCTTCTGCCAAAGACACATTCTCTCAGTCAGGAAATTCTGCATTTTTCTCACATGAGGAGAACAGAAGATAACTACCACCTTCACCCAAATGATACATGGGACATTAACACCAGGGGGTATTTTAAATTATTATTACCATACGATATTGTTTACCAGCAGAGAAATATGGAAAAGTCATCCTAAATTGTTGGTGCAGCAAATGCAGATTCCAACACCTACTGAAAATTCCCAACATAGGAACTGCAGAAAATAAACTGCTATTTTAGATGCCAATCCATATGTTGGACAAACTGAGGAAGAAGTTGTGAAGTAGTAAGTTTAATGGGTAGTAGAGATAAAAGACAGAAATCGAGAAGAGGCTAAATTCAACAATCTTTGCTAGCATTCCAGGATTCAATCTTTTCCTGAAGTATTTATTGCTTTTGTTGTTCTTGTTATTCCACTTATGAGGCTACCTCTGCTTTTTACATGTTTACTTCCCAGATGAGCAGGTTGCAGAAGAGAGATGTCTCCACTAGAGCAAGAATTTCAGGTTCTCAAGCAGGAGGCTACTACTTTGATGTTTGACAGATGAAGTGGGGAGTGACATACACATTGTTATACTGACGGAATTCCAAATTACCCACAAACTTGAGTTTTACCTTCAGGACATTTGCTCAGGATCTGACCTCTGTGCAGGTGAAACAGGAACCCCTTGGAGCCAGGGAAGAAAACAATATTCCAGATCTAGTTTATCTGTACAATTCCAAGAACTTGAGATGTGTTCAGTTCAATTCAGTTCAGTTCAGTCGCTCAATCATGTCCTACTCTTTGCGACCCCGTGGACTGCAGCACACAAGGCCTACCTGTCCATCACCAATTCCCAGAGGTTGCTCAAACTCATGTCCATTGAATTGGTGATGCCATCCAACCATCTCATTCTCTGTGTTCCCCTTCTCCTCCTGCCTTCAATCTTTCTCAGCATCAGGATCTTTTCCAATGAGTCAGTTCTTTGCATCATGTGGCCAAAATAGTGAAAGTAAAGTTCAACGCTGTAAAGAACAAATACTCCATAGGATCCTGGAATGTTAGGTCCATGAATCAAGGTAAATTGGTTGTGCTCAAGCAGGAGATGGCAAGAGTGAACTGACGTTCAGGAGTCGGTGAACTAAAATAAATAGGAATGGGAAAATTTAGTTCAGATGTCCATTATATCTACTACTGTGCGCAAGAATCCCTTAGAAGAAAAGGAGTAGCCCTCATAGTGAACAGGAGTTTGAAATGCAGTACTTGGGTGCAATCTCAAAAGTGACAAAACGATCTCTGTTTGTCTCCAAGGCAAACCATTCAATATCACAGTAATCCAAGTCTATGTCCCAACAATTAAAGCTGAAGAAGATGAAGTTGAATGGTTCTATGACAATCTACAAGACCTTCTAGAACTAACACCAAAAAGGATATTCTTCTCATCATAGGGGACTGGAATGCAAAAGTAGGAAGTCGAGAGACACCTGGAATAATAGGCAAGTTTGGCCATGGAATACAAAATGAAGCAGGACAAAGGTTAACAAAGTTTTGCCATGAGAAAACACTAGTCATAGCAAACACCATCTTTCAACAACACAAGAGATGACTCTACACAAGGACTTCACCAGATGGTCAATACCAAAATCAGATTGATTATATTCCTTGCAGCTAAAGATGGAGGAGCTCTATATAGTCAGCAAAAACAATACTTGAATCTGATTGTGGCTCAGATCATGAATTCCTTTTTGCCAAATTCAGACTTAAATTGAGATAAGTAGGGAAAACCAGTGGCCATTCATGTATAACCTAAACCAAATCCTTTATGATTATGCAGTGGAGGAGACAAATAGATTCAAGAGACTAGATTTAGTAGACAGAGTGCCTGAAAAGCAATGGACAGAGGTTCATACCATTGTACAGAAGGCACTGACCAAAACCATCCCCAAGAAAAAGAAATGCAGGACGGCAAAGTGGTTGTCTGAGGAGGCCATAAAATAGCTGAGAAAAGAAGAGAAGTGAAAGGCAAAGAAGAAAGGGAAAGATATATCCAACTGAATGCAGAGTTCCCGAGAATAGCAAGGAGAGATAAGAAAGCCTTTCTAAGTGATCAGTGCAAAGAAATAGAGGAAGACAATAGAATGGGAAAGACTAGAGATCTCTTTAAGAAAATTAGAGATACGAATGGAATCTTTCATGCAAAAGTGAGAACAATCAAAAACAGAAACTGCAAGGATCTAACAGAAGCTGAAGAGATAAAGAAGAGGTGGCAAGAATACACAGAAAAACTGTACAGAAAAGATCTTAATGACCCGGATAAGCATGATGGTGTGGTCACTCACTTAAAGCCAGACATCCTGGAGTGTGAAGCCAAATGGGCCTTAGGCAGTATTACTACAAGCAAAGGTAGTGGAGGTGATGGAATTCCAGCTGAACTATTTCAAATCCTAAAAGATGATGCTGTTAACATGCTGCACTCAATATGGCCAGCAAATTTGGAAAACTCAACAGTGGCCACAGGACTGGAAACGGTCAGTTTTCATTCCAATCCTAAAGGCAATGCCAAAGAATATTGAAACTACTGTACAACTGCTCTCCTCTTACATGCTAGCAAGGTAATGTTCAAAATCCTTTAAGCTAGGCTTTAACAGTATGTGAAATGAGAACTTCCAGATATAAAAGCTGAATATAGAGAAGGCAGGGGAACCAGTGATCAAATTGCCAATATCCTTTGGATCATAGAAAAAGCAAGGGAATTCCAGAAAAACATCTACTTCTGCTTCATTGAATACACTAAACCCTTTGACTGTGTGGATCACAACAAAGTGGAAAATTCTTAAAGAGATGGGAATGCCAGCTCACCTTACCTGCCTCCTGTGAAACCTGGATGTACATCAAGAAGCAACAGTTAAAACTGGACATGGAAAAATGGACTGGTTCCAAACTGGGAAAAAAGTACATCAAGGCTGTACATTGTCACCCTGCTTATTTAACTTATGTTCAGAATGCATCATGTGAAATGCCAGGCTGGATGAATCGCAAGCTGGAATCAAGATTACCAGGAGAAATATCACCAACTTCAGATATGCAGATTATACCACTCTAATGGCAGAAAGTGAAGAACTAAAGAGCCTCTTCATGAAGGTGAAAGAGGAGGGTGCAAATGCTGGCTTAAATCTCAGATTGTGGCATCTGGTCCTATCACTTCATGGCAAAAAGAAAGGGAAATATTGGAAACAGTGGCGGATTTTATTTTCTCAGGCTCCAAAATCACTGTGGATGGTGACTGAGGCCGTGAAATTTAAAGACAATTGCTCCTTAGAATAAAAGCTATGACAAACCTAGAGAGCTTATTAAAAAGCAGAGACATCACTTTGCCAACAAAATCCGTACAGTCAAAGCTATGTTTTTTCCAGTAGTCTTGTATGGATGTAAGAGTTGGATCATAAAGAAGGCTGAGCACCAAATAATTGACAATTGTTGTACTGGAGAAGACTCTTGAAAGTCCCTTGGACTTCAAGGAGATCAAACCAGTCAATCCTAAAGGAAATCAACCCGAATATTCATTGGAAGGACTGATGCTGAAGCTGAAGCTCCAATATTTTGACCACCTGATGTGAAGTGCCAATTCATTGGAAAAGACCCTGATGCTGGGAAAGATTGAGGGCAGGAGGAGTTGGGGGCCACTGAGGATGAGATGGCTGAATGGCATCACTGATTCAATGGTCGTGATTTTGAGCAAACTCCAGGAGATAATGAAGGACGGGGAAGTCTGGCATTCTGCTGTCCGTCCAGAGTCTTAAAGAGTCAGACATGTCTTAGTGACTGAACAGCAACATTTCTACAACATGCTGAATGACTTCCTCAAAAGAAAGCAATTTAAGAGAAAATTGCATATGAGCCATCCATTTTACAACATAGCCTTGAATGTCATCTCTACCATTTACCATTCAATAGAATTGAGTCACTAAGTCTGCTACTCATTCAAAGAATGTGGGTATAATTAGTTACTATTTTTTGAAGGGAGAAGTGTTAAGAATTCGTGGGCATACTTGCATATTCAAAAATCACTATAGATATAAATCATCTATAATGCATATCATTAAAAAGTGCTTCCTTTTTATGTGACTGTTCTATCTCCTCACTCCTGATACTGGAATTGGTTTTCTTTGTGGATTTGTTTGTTGATTTGCTACTCTCTATGAAAGAAATCATAGTGCATTTTCATGAGTTTCCTTTTATTAGTGGGAACTTTTCCATATGCAATACAAGGTCAGTTTCTTTCAATCTGATGACAAAGTACTAGAGGGAAGGTACTTTTTTGCTTTTTTCCCTTCCTTCCTTGCTTGCTTGCTGTCTTATTTCCTCCCTCCCTCCATCCCTCTCTCTCTCTTTCTTTCATTTTCCATTAAGTATTCTGTGTAATGTCATGTTATGTTATGTTCATAAAATGTTCCCTATTTGTTTGAATAAAACAAGAACTTACAAACAGCAGCCCATGGGCCACATCCTGCCATATCTCTCTTGTATCAAACATGAACATAGTCATGATACATAATGTTTATGGATGCTTTTGCATTACCATGGTAGAATATGCATCCTCTTATTACACAAAGCTAAAATATTCTAAAATGTTATCTGGTCCTTTGCAGGAAACAAGGAAGTTTGAATACATGAATGTAATTCAAGGCAGACAGGAACCTTAGAGGTCATCAAATAGTCCACCCTCTTATACCTTTATGTTGTGAAATTTGAGATTGCTTAAGCCTTGATCTGTGGTTCTTAGCCAGTTATTTGACCATGGAGGCCACTACATTAAATTTATAACTTACTATTTATTATTCATACAGACAGTCTAACCAATTGAGATGGGTCTGTGACAACTTATTTAAGTTTTTACATTATCTGAAGAAGAGGTTCATTCAATATTGGTAAAACATAAAACTTCCTTGTCACATATGCACTGATTTTTTTCATCAAGTATCAGCCATCGGCTATGGTATGTCAGGCTCAGTATGAGTAACTAGGGATATAATCATTAAGTCTCAGTTTTCTGGAATCACCAAGTCTTGTAGGAAAAAAGGGAGATGTATTGACATAACTAATTATTAGAAAACATAGTGTGTGTTCTACCATTGGAGCTACGTTAAAGACCTAGGCAAACAAAGTGATTAATACTACATGAAATTTCAGGTTAAGGGGAACTATTATGGAGAGTTCTATGGATGAGAGATAAAGCTGTGATACTGTGGAACCATAGCAAGACTTCACTAAAAAATTGAACAAGTTTATATGGGTGTGAATCCTTGAGGCAGAGATGTCTGAATGGATTGACATCAAGAAGTTCATGTGCCTATAATGTCCTATGACAAAATAGGCATGGCACATCAATTTTTTAAAGTTAAGGTTTATCAGTTCAGTTCAGTTGCTCAGACGTGTCCGACTCTTTGTGACCCCATGAATCACAGCATGCCAGGCCTCCCTGTCTATCACCAATTCCTGGAGTTCATCCAAACCCATATCCATTGGGTCGGTGAGGCCATCCAACCCATCTCATCCTCTGTCATCCCCTTCTCCTCCTGCCCTCAATCTTTCCCAGCATCAGGGTCTTTTCAAATGAGTCAGTTCTTAGCATCAGGTGGCCTAAGTATTGGAGTTTCAGCTTCAACATAAGTTCTATCAATAAACACCCAAGACTGATCTTTAGGATGGACTAGTTGGATCTCCTTGCAGTCCAAGGGACTCTCAAGAGTCTTCTCCAACACCACAGTTCAAAAGCATCAATTCTTTGGCGCTTAGTTTTCTTTATAGTCCAACTTTCACATCCATACATGACTACTGGAAAAACCATAGCCTTGACTAGATGGATCTTTGTTGACAAAGTAGTGTCTCTGCTTTTCAATATGCTGTCTAGGTTGGTCATAACTTTCCTTCCAAGGAGTAAGCGTCATTTAATTTTGTGGCTGCAGTCACCATCTGCAGTGATTTTTGAGCCCAGAAAAATAAAATCAGCCACTTTTTCCACTGTTTCCCCATCTATTTCCCATGAAGTGATGGGACTGGATGCCATGATCTTAGTTTTCTGAATGTTGAGCTTTAAGCCAACTTTTTCACTCTCTTCTTTCACTTTCATCAAGAGGCTCTTTAGTTCTTCTTCACTTTCTGCCATAAGGGTGGTGTCATCTGCATATCTGAGGTTATTGATATTTCCCCTGGCAATCTTGTTTCCAGCTTGTGCTTCCTCCAGCCCAGCGTTTCTCATGATGTACTCTGTATATAAGTTAAACAAGCAGGGTAACAATATACAGCCTTGACGTACTCCTTTTCCTGTTTGGAACCAGTCTGTTGTTGCATGTCCAGTTCTAACTGTTGCTTCCTGGCCTGCACACAGGTTTCTCAAGAGGCAGGTCAGGTGGTCTGGTATTCCCATCTCTTTCAGAATTTTCCACAGTTTATTGTGATCCACACAGTCAAAGGCTTTGGCATAGTCAATAAAGCAGCAATAGATGTTTTTCCGGAATTCTCTTGCTTTTTTCAATGATCCAGTGGATGTTGGCAATTTGATCCCTGGTTCCTCTGCCTTTTCTAAAACCAGCTTGAACATCTGGAAGTTCACGGTTCACGTATTGCTGAAGTGTGGCTTGGAGAATTTTAAGCATTACTTTACTAGCGTGTGAGATGACCGCAATTACATTTCATCAGATTTTAAAAAATCTGTAACAAAACCTTAAGAGTAATGGTTACAAGGTGGTAGAAATAGATAGAAACACCCACCATCATATAATAGAAGAGGGAGATTAAGACACTTATTCTATAGAGCTATCACTGTATTTGTCACATTAGCAACTGAACAACAACAATTTGTTATTCAGCAATAGATGATTAACATAGATTTTGTTACAATATAGGACTGGGATAATATCACAACAAATACCTAAATATTCCTATCCCTAAGCAGTGGCTTAGGAACCAGGAAGTAGGTAGAGATTTAAAGGACAGGCTGTACATGGTTGAAAAGATTTTTGAATATCATATTAGAGACAGCCAAAATTGTCTTTAACAGACTGCTAGTAAAATTATAGACTTTGGAAATATTGCCAGTGCAAGCTTAAAAGGAAGTGAGAAATCTGTTATTGCAAAATTAGAGGAAGAAAGATCTGTGTTATATAGTGGCAGAACATTTATTGACATTATCATCTACAGTTATGTGGAAATCAGAACTTTGACTAACAAACTTGATGATTTAAGCAGGGAGATTTCCAAGTAAAATGTTGAAGGTGCTGCCTGTTTTATTCTTGCCAGTTATTATAAACTGAAAGAGGAGAGAAATAAATCAAGAAACAGACTGGGAGGTAAACAGAATTCTAAGATGACTCTTAAAGGCCCACATCCTTGTATAATTGTCTCCCATTGAGTGTGGATAGGATTTGTGAATGTGATAGATGTCACCACTCTGATTAGGTTCACTTTCAAGGTAAATTTTTTTTTCAAAGAAAAAAAAGTTATTAAGGGCTTCCCTGATACCTCAGTTGGTAAAGAATCTGACTGCAATGCAGGAGACACCAGTTTGATTCCTGGGTCTGGAAGATCCCCTGCAGAAGGGATAGGTTACCCACTCCAGTATTCTTGGGCTTCCCTGGTTGCTCAGCTGGTAAAGAATCCACCTGCAATGTGGGAGACCTGGATTCAATCCCTGGGTTGGGATGATCCCCTGGATCTGGGGGAGGGATAGGCTACCCACTCCGGTATTCTAGCCTGTATAGTCCATGGGGTCACAAACAGTCAGACATGACTGAGCAACTTTCACTCACTCACTCAAGGTAAATATGGTAAGAATGTGCAGATATAATTAAGGTGCCTAATTAGATAACTTTGTGTTGATCAAAAGAGAGATTATCCTCAGTGGGTTTGAACTAATCAGGTAAAATCTTTCAAGCAGGGTAAAACATCCATAGGATCTTCCTTTTGGCTTTAGGGAGAAGCACCCACTCATGTTATGAACTGCCATTGAGTAGGAGTGACTCTAGGATCTAAGCACCTCAGTGCCACAACCATAAAGAAATGAATTCTTCCAACAACCTATATAATCTGTGGCTTTCTGTCCCCCTCTCCATTCTGTCCCCCTCATTCCTGTTCTCTACATTGCTGCAGGTTGTGCCTTGGGTTGTGTTCTGTCGTCTCACTCAGTTGAGTAAGGGGTCCCCTGGTTTTTGGATATCAGCCTGCACAGGTTATTGTCATCAGGTTTATTGTCTCTCTGCACATAGTCTGCTTTGGTCTAGTATCATTTTGCTGAACATGGGCACACCCAAGACAAGGTGAATTTTCAAGACCACCTAAGTTTCCTCTTTCCAGATAACAGACTTTCTTCTCTGTGGTCTTAGGGTCACCTTCAGGGGAATTTCAGGAAACAGCTATTTCTGTTCTGGAATCTGCAGGCATCTCTTAATGTGGTTCCTGCTCAAGCTGTTGTCCTAGCCCACACCTTCCCTCACAAATATGGAATCACACAGAATAGATAATATTTTGTATGATCCCCAGAGAAAAATAATATAAAGTAAAACACAAAATAAAATGCTTAAAATACTACTCCAGCCACTCATGAAGTGAACCAAAATTTAGGATTAAAGAATGGGAATCTGTAAGCTGTTAGGACTATCAGAGCAACTAAATCATTTAAACATAGAACCAACTCTACATAATTATTAAAATCTATATATAATTCATAATTCTTTAAAACAAAGGTACATACTTCCAAGTGAAATATTAATAATAACTTGTCAAAACCCAAGTGTAAAGGGAAGGTGGTAGTTGCTCAGTTGTGTCTGACTCTTCGTGACCCCAGAGACCGTAGCACACCAGGCTCATCTGTCCATGGGATTTCCCAGGTGAGAATACTGGAGTGGGATCTTCTCCAGGAGATCATCCTGACCTAGAGATCTAACCTACATCTGCATGGCAGGTAGATTCCTTACCATCTCAACTACCAGTGAAGCCCAACTTATAATCAATAAACACAACAAGAAAAGCCAATTTTCAAGTGATATTTTTTGAGAATTTTCTAATATCTAGAGATAGAACTAGAGTGATTATAAGACTTAATCATTATTCTATGAAGCTTGCATTCTAGTGGAGAAAAACAACAAATTCATTTTATTAAATTCAACAGCTTAGATACCAATATGTGCTGCAGAATTTTATAATAAAAATGAGTGGGATGGTAACAACTCTAGCTAGTTTGATCAGGGACAGTTTTTTAAGACAGAAATTTATATTCATTCATGATTTTTTCCTTTTGTATAGTTAATATTTATAAAATATCCAACATGGTCCAGACAAAGTTCTAGATAGAAAGAAGAAAACTTTTCATGAAAATAAGGACCAAATTCCTGATATCAAATGATCAATACATGCCGTTCATTATACATTTCTCCAAAGCTATAGAATATGTAGCATCCAGAGTGACCCATAGTGTAAATTAGAGGCTTTGGATGATTAGAATGCGTCTGTAGGTTCGTCATTCATAACAAATGTACCACTTTGTGGGGATGTTAATAATGGGTGAGGCTATGCATTTGTAGGAACGGTGGATATATAGGAAATCTTATACTTCCCCTCAATCTTGTTGTAAACCTAAAATTGCCCTAAAAATAAAATCTTAATAAAAATTATTGCATTGTAATATGGGAAGCAGATAATGCATAGTCCATGGAATTCTCCAGGCCTGAATACTGGGGTGGGTAGCTGTTCCCTTCTCCAGGGGATCGTCCCAACCCAGGGATAGAACCCAGGTCTCCCACACTGCCGATGGATTCTTCACCAGCTGAGCCACAAGGAAAGCCCAAAAATATTGGGGTGCATAGCCTAACCCTTCTCCAGGGGATCTTCCTGACCCAGGAATCAAGTTGGGATCTCCTGCATTGCAGGCAGATTCTTTATCAATTGAGCTATCAGGGAAGCCAATGTAAACAACACAAGAGGGCTAAAAGTGAGAGTTATAGGAGTTGGCATTTTACAGAGTGTGGTTTTATATTGAGTGTTTTAATCGTATACTTGGTATCTGGACAATGAAGAGGTTGGCCAAGCAAATTTCTAAGGAGCTTTCTAAGAAGAAGGGCAGACAAGTGCAAAGGTTTGAACATGGGGAATAAGCCTCAATGTTTAAAAGAGTAGAAAGAGTTCTATTATATCTCCAGTTTGGTGAACAAGAGGAACAATATAAGTAGACTGATGTTAGAAAAGCAGAGCCAAAGTATTTCTCATCCAAGGGCTGGAAGTGTACGTGTGTGCATGTGTTTGTGAGGATGGTGGCAGGGTCTTCTGGATTATTGTAATAAACTACGAGGAGGAAGAGCAATGTTAATGACACATTATGACTTTATTTTTTTCTGGGCTCCAAAA
Organism: Bos indicus; assembly: GCF_029378745.1. Lineage (NCBI taxonomy): Eukaryota > Metazoa > Chordata > Mammalia > Artiodactyla > Bovidae > Bos > Bos indicus. The sequence goes on from NC_091761.1 coordinate 116,392,479, forward strand.
TCACTGCAGATGGTGATTGCAGCCATGAAATTAAAAGACGCTTACTCCTTGGAAGGAAAGTTATGACCAACCTAGATAGCATATTCAAAAGCAGAGACATTACTTTGTCAACAAAGGTCCGTCTAGTTAAGGCTATGATTTTTCCAGTGCTCAAGTATGAATGTGAGAGTTGGACTATAAAGAAAGCTGAATGCTGAAGAATTGATGCTTTTGAACTGTGGTGTTGGAAAAGACTCTTGAGTCCCTTGGATTTCAAGGAGATCCAACCAGTCCATCCTAAAGGAAATCAGTCCTGAATATTCATTGGAAGGACTGATGCTGAAGCTGAAATTCCAATATTTTGGCCACCTGATGCAAAGAGCTGACTCAATTGAAAAGACCCTGATGCTGGGAAAGATTGAGGGCAGGAAGAGAAGGGGACGACAGAGGATGAGATGGTTGGATGGCATCACTGACTCAGTGGACATTGGTTTGGGTAAACTCCGGAAGTTGGTGATGGACAGGGAGGCCCAGCATACTGCGGTCATGGAGTCGCAAAGAGTTGGACACGACTGAGCAACTGAAATGGATCTGGATGTCTGAGGCCAAAGATGTCAAACATTCTATAATGTGTGAGACAGGTCCTTTACATAAAAAGATTACTGCAAAATACTAATACCATTCCTAATGAGAAACACTGAGACTTGTATGAGAAGCTTTGGATTTGTTTTTCTGCTTGAAATAGAAAGGAATGGAAAAATTTGTCTTGGGAATGAAATAATCTTTGAAAAAGTAAGTTCACTGGGGCTGCTATATGGAGATTGCAGGGCAGGGTGAGTAGCCATTACAGGGTTCATGTGGATGATACTGATGTCTTGGATATGGTATACAGCAGTGAGGATATGGGAAAGAGTTTAGTTTTGGGGTGTGTGTGTGTGTGTGTGTGTGTGTGTAAAAGTAATCAAAGATAATCACCCTCTTGCCTCCTATTTCAGGGCTTTTAAAATTCCTCTACTCAACCAACTCTGTGTACTCCACAGACAGCAGGCCAAGAGGCTCCCCCATCCCTGGGGTTCTCCAGGCAAGAACACTGGAGTGGGTTGCCATTTCCTTCTTCAATGCATGAAAGTGAAAAGTGAAAGTGAAGCTGCTCAGTTGTGTCAGACTCTTAGCTATCCCATAGATGGAGGAGCCTGCTAGGCTGCGGTCCATGGGGTCACGAAGAGTTGGACATGACTGAGCGACTTCACTTTCCCTTTTCACTTTCATGCATTGGAGAAGGAAATGGCAACCCACTCCAGTGTTCTTCCCTGGAGAACCCCAATGAGCAAAAAGAATTCAAGAAAATGACTCAAAATCTTTTAAGAAGCCATCATAAAAGTGGCGTATATTACATTTGCATATATTCCTTTGGCTAGAGCTCAGTTATATGACCAATACAACTTGCAAAGAAGGCTGGGAAATTAGGAGGAAACACAGATATGTGAGAGAACAATTTATTCTGCCAAAATTAGACCAGAAGCAATTTCCAAGTATAATAACCCAAGACACTTTTACATGTATGCGAAAGTATATCTACAGCAGCATTGTTGCAATAGTGAAAATTTGGAAACAACAGAAATTATTGTTGAGCAGGTGAACAAATAATTTAAATATGACATTTATGAAATGAAACATTGTGTAGAGTTAAAAGGAATAAATTAAACACATATGAACATCTTGAAAATAAAATGCAGACTGCATAAAGCTAGATGTACTAATGGAGCATTTTCAATAATAACACTTGTAAAACTTTTAAAATCAGAGAAAAACTTTATTATGTAATAACTATTCTTTAAAATTTTGGAATTATAAACATCAAATCAATAATATTATTGGAACCTAGTGAAGAAGGTAGAGTGGATGCTGGAAAAGAACCAAAGATCCTTTCAAATGTACCTGTAATGTTTTATTTCTTAACTTTACATTGTTTTGAAGAGATGGAAAGTAAGATGAATTTAATGTTTTAGTCATTTAAAACACAAAATATACAGAAAAGAATGTGTCCCTATACTATATTTAAATCATTTGCTTAATGAGTGTCACATTTAATTAGATGGTTTATTTGGCAACATGTACCAAATGGAACTATAATGAATTTTTAAAAGTATTTCTATAAACTTTACATTCCCTAACTGGCATTGTATGTTGTCTTGTTTAATATGATAAAATGCCAAGTTACCTTTAAGATACAATTTATTTCTGAAAGCAATTTTTTCCCCAATTTTCTAACAGCTTTGTAGATACAATAGATACAATTTAGATTTGTATCTATTAGATATTTGTAGATACACTAGATGCAATTTAGAATTGTTATCTATTAGATACTTTATAGATACAATAGATAAAATTTACTTGTATATATTAAATAATTGTAAAAGATATAATTTATTTCTAAAAACATTTTCCCTAATTTTCTAACAGCTTTTCCTAAAAGTTAGAATTGATCATGTATACTGAATGTTTATAAGTGATTTTTTCTCTGTAAAGTTTGAATATTTAAGGATGAAAAGAGTTGTTTCAGATAATCCATCTTTCTAATCAAGTATTTCTATTCCTCTAATTAAGAGCTTAACCTAAGATTTTATTTTTTTCTAAGAAGGAAAAAAAGTAAAAATTATACATTTTATAATTCATCAGAAATAAACTTTCCTTTAGTATTGTGCAATCACCATTCTGAGCAATTAAGCTAAAGTAAATGGTACAAGGATTTCAATTACAGATTGTGCTATCTTGAGTCTGCTGTTGAGAACATTTATACCTCACTTTTCCTTTATTTTCTAGGCATTACAACTTGGGACTACCTTTGTGTTCCCACTCTCCCACCCCAAATCTTTATTTTGAAGCCCTAACTCCTCACTGGGATGGTATTAAGGTATAAGACCTTTGGGAGTTAATTAGATTTAGATGAGGTCATGAGGGTCGTATCTTCCCAGGTGGTGCGGTGGTAAAGAATCTGCCTGCCAATGCAGGAGACACAAAGGGACATCAGTTGGCTCCCTGGGTTCAGAAGATTCCCTGGAGTAGAAAATGGCAACCCACTCCAGTATGCTTGCCTTGCAAATTCCATGGAATGGACAAAGGAATGTGGCGGGCTCCAGTCCATGGGATCACAAAGAGTGGGACACGACTGAGTGACTGCGCGCATGAGGGTAGAGTGCCTGCTGTGTTTAGTGTCCTTATGAGACAAAGCGACCAGAGCACCTTCTCTTGACCAGAAGAGGAACAGCAAGAAGGCACTGCCCACAAGCCAGGAAGCACAAGTTCACCAGAGCTTGACCAGACTAGAACTATAATCTTGGGACTTCCAGCTTCCAAAACTGTGAGAAGCACGTTTGTGTTGCTTATGCCAATGAAACTATGGTATTTTGTTACAGTAGCCTAGAGCCAAGTAAGATAGGGACCAAGAATAAATGATTGGAAAAGTCACTTTTTTTTTTTCAAACAAGCAAAATTAATATATCCTGGAACACAGCTGAAGAAAATTCAATTTAATGCCATGGCAGACTCCCAAATAACTGTTTATTTTAAGCAACAGCTCAGTGAACCACTTAACCTACAAGAAAAGAAAGAGACTCAAGTAAATTTTTATAATAAATATAATTATAATGTTCTTCTGTTACAATTAAAAAAAAAGTAACAAGTTAACCACAAAATGCTACTATTACTGTATTCAGTCTGATAATTCAGCAATGGTAATAGGATAAAAATTGGTGAATAGAATAAAATAGGCTTTTAATTCTTATGTTAACAGAATTTTCAAATTATTGTGTTTTTTGTTTGTGTTTTGTCCAGGTGCAGAAAAATGTAGAAATATGCTTTGTTTGAATAACCACGTATTATGGACAACAAATCTTCCTTAAATGAACACCTGTTGCTGCTGCTGCTAAGTCACTTTAGTCGTGTCCGACTCTGTGTGACCCCATAGACGGCAGCCCACCAGGCTCCCCTGTCCCTGGGATTCTCCAGGCAAGAACACTGGAGTGGGTTGCCTTTTCCTTCTCCAATGCAGGAAAGTGAAAAGTGAAAGTGAAGTCTCTCAGTCATGTCCGACCCTCAGTGACCCCATGGATTGCAGCCCACCAGGCTCCTCTGTCCATGGGAATTTCCAGACAAGAGTACTGGAGTGGGGTGCCATTGCCTTCTCAGATGAACACCTGAATCAAGGGCAAATGAGACAATTACATGGGATAAGAAGTGAGATGAAGCTTAGGAAGTGCTAAGGCCAAAACTGCAGGGATTTCAGCAAAAGAGTGAGAATAACAAATAGGGTTAGTTCCCAAGATCAGATGGACACATATCATTTCTTACACTTGACTGTGGCTCTCACTCCTTTGGGTGGGAAATGAGGCATAGTGGAGTTTGATGTACACTAGTATCTCTCTCTACAAATCAGAGAGTGAAGCTATTTAAAGCAAAGCTTGTGAGGCTCTCCTGTAAAGCTCATATAACCAAGATCAGAGGAGGAATAAACCAAGGGCTCTTCAGCATAATAGCACAGTTATTTCTAAGTTAAGAGCATTGATTTGCTAATCAACAAGAGAAATATTACTTCCTAAACAGAAATTTAGGTCATCTTATCTTCCTGGAATACAATGATACCTGCAGGAAAAATGTAGGGCATAGTCAGAACTCCATGGCAAAGACTTAATCCAGAGCTGCTGTTCGGCCAGAATGCAATGGTATTAAACTTCCTGTAAAAATACGATAAAATTTTTGTAACAGTTGACAAATAACACCTACTCATGACTCTGCCTGTGCCCCATTTTCACCCTAGTCAGCCCACCACTTCTCCAGAACCTCCCCACGATGCAATAAGAGTTAACATCTGACACAGTAAGGGACCACTGAGGACTCCTCCAGCGACCAGGCTGGATCTGCTCTGATGATCAGTGCCTAAACCAAGCCAGTTAGTTACTTTGGTAATGACTCCTGCCCTAGCCTCTCATAGTGCATCTCGAATGTCCTTAAACAGATAAGACCTTATATATTTAAGCAGTCTTTCTCCACTACTGGATAGGATGGAGAATGTTAGCAAATGAAGTAGGTTGGAGTCACAATGTGATGTAGCCTTTAAAAAAATATCAACCCCTCTGTAACAACTGGGTTATGGTTGTATCCTGAAAAGAGAGGAAGGTCCAGCAAATTCTCCTGTTACTCTTATAACAAAATAATTATTCTGTTGAGGATGACTGCTTTATTTTTTGTCTTCAACCCATACACTCATCATGTAGTTGAGAAATGCTTATTGCGTGAATGAGTTGAAAAATATTAAAAAGAAATATTTCTACTTCTAAAGACAGGAAATATTAAAGCAAACATTTTAAAATGACAGAAACACAATGGTCATTAATAATATGGCAATATCCAATGCAGAGAAATAAGGATTTTGTGGTGTTAATAATAGCAATTGAAGTACATGCTATTTTCAGTCTCTGGTAATAAAAGCAGTTGTATAGGCTAATTTTACAACTATACTTTTATGTTCATATGTGATATTTATATACAGAGAAACCTATTTCATTGTTCCTTAGGGTACTTTTTAACAACTCTGTTGAAATATAATTGATACACAAAGAACTGCATGCATTTAATGCGTACTATTTAATGAGTCTGGATACATGCAAACACCCATGACATGATCACCACAATAAGGTAATAGATGTAACTAACCTTTCCCAGCATCTCCTTGTATATTTTTGCTTTCCTGTTTCTGTTTTTATTTGTGTGTGTGTGTGTTGTAAGAGCACTTAACATGAGATCTACCCTGTTAATAAATTTTAAAATTCTTGTGTTTTTAACTTAGACACTATGTTGTAGAGCAGATATATAGAACTTTTTCATTTAACAAAACTGAAACCCTTTACCCATTAAGATTTTAAATGAATATTGGACTTATTTATGCTACAAATTCAAAAGATTTTCCTTGAGCCTGAAGTATACTGTATAAATAGTATCCTATTCATAAATCTAGTAAATTTTAACAATTTCACGTCTCCTTGATTAATATTTACCAAACTAAATTTCTTTCATTGTTTCCACTTATAAATTTATAGAAACTCTTCAAGGCTTGCTACAAGTTTCTCACTGTTTAAAAAAAGTTACATTAAATTTCATAAGTTAAATCAACTGAAAAATTATAATTCATCTATCATTCCAACATAATTTACAAATTTAGTACAATTCTTGCACACCTTTCAACCAAATGTCATAAATTTAAAATATGTCAGAGTTTACGTTGGAACTATTTAGCTAATCTGTTAAATATTTAATAAGACCACATTATCCTATTTTAAATGTCAAATGCAGGAAATTGTTTCTAAATTTAATGTAGAAGTATTAATGCTGTGATTTAAAAAATTTTATTCACTACGTTTACTCCTAGTACTTCCCCTGGTTTGACATTCACTCAACCACCAAGCCAATATTGATAACATTTTAATATTGGAAAAAGCTTTTTTTTTTTTGAAAACTAAGCTAAGAACAGTAAATATCACATCACACTTTTTATTTCAAAAAATACATTTCATTTGTCTTTTATTCATTGTCAGAAACAAAAATGGCATTTTGTCTCTAGCACTCCAGATTCTAGATTTCTATATTAGACTTCAGAGTCCTCTGATGACATCGTTGGTCATTCAAATCTATGTCATCTACTTCTCTGGATGACACTGAATTGTTTATCAGATCCACATCACGCCTTGTGGGCTTCCCCAGTGGCTCAGACAGTAAAGAATCTGCCTGCAATGCAGGAGACCTGGGTTCAATTCCTAGGTTGGGAAGATCCCCTGGAGAAGAGAATAGCTACCCACTCCAGTATTCTGGCCTGGAAAATTCCATGGACAGTATAGTTCATGGGGTCACAAAGAGTAGGACACAACTGATCAACTTTCACTTTCATCAGGGTTTGTATATTCTGCGAAATTAAGTTTAACTAAGCCAGGTACTGTCAATTGGTTGTTAAACTTTAAAGTTAATTCTTTTAATCAAAATTGCAAGAGTCGTATATATTCATAGAGACAGAATTTTTATTATCATTCTGAATTTCCAACTGGTCAGTATTATTTTCTACCTGGAAAGCCATGAAACATCAAAATCAAACCATGTAAAGGGTAATAAATGTTTTGATCAGTAAGTCCCCTATTTCTTTCTTTTCTCTCTTTTATTTTTTAAATTATGAAAGTATGATAACAACTTTACAGGAGACCTGGAAAATACAGAACAAAGTTTATGCCCTCTATTTCTCTTTGACTCAATACCATCCTCATAGCTACCTCACCCTCTGCCTTGCTCACCATGCAATCAGTTAAGATTCACTCTGAAAAATCTTTCAAATCTGTTCTCTCTTCTTCATTGTCAATACATCAGCAATCAGAGCCTTTTTCCCTTTCATGTGAACAATTACTATAACTTCCACATCCTTCATGGCACGCAACTCCAGTACTCTTGCCTGGAAAATCCCATGGACAGAGGAGCCTGGTAGGCTGCAGTCCATGGGGTCGCCAAGATTCGGACACGACTGAGCGACTTCACTTTGACTTTTCACTTTCGTGCATTGGAGGAGGAAATGGCAACCCACTCCAGTGTTCTTGCCTGGAGAATCCCATGGACAGAGGAGCCTGGTGGGCTGCCATCTATGGGGTCGCACAGAGTCGGACATGACTGAAGCGACTTAGCAGCAGCAGCCACATCCTTCTTTCTAGCTCCCCACCCAACTAGTTACACAGGAGAGAAGTAATCTTGAAATCATCTCACTGATTGGTTTACTCTCCTACTCTAAAAATTAAAGGATTTGCTTATACAACAAGGTCTAAACTCTATAGGGAGGCGAAAAAAAAAACCCTCGTATTTTGTGAGTATGCATAATAAAATAATCTCTCAAGTTTGATAGCCCTCAGTTCATATTCTGGGTTCACATTTCCTAGAATACCTTTTGGGCTTCCCTGATGGCTCAGTGTTAAAGACTATGCCTGCCAATGTGAGAGACACAGGCTTGATCCCTGGGCCAGGAAGATCCCTGGAGAAGGAAATGGCAACCCACTCCAGTATTCTTTCCTGGGAAATCCTGTGGACAGAGGAGGAGGCTGGTGGACTACACTCCATGGGGTTGAAAAAGAGTCGGACATGACTTAACAACTAAACAACCATCCATCAAGTTACAGTCCATAATATCAAACTCCTTAACTATAACTGGACTCCACACTTATCTCAGAAGGGGTAGTATAAGGCTCAAATGAAGTAGCCTTTTTGAAGTAGGAACATCTCAATCTGATTTTGGTATTGATCATCTGGTGATCTCCATGCATAGAGTTGTCTCTTGTGTTTTTGGAAGAATACTAACATATTGTTCTTTACCACATCAAACTTTATTTTCCCCACCAACCACATCCACAACTGAGGATTGTTTCTGCATTTGCCTGGCCTCTTCATTCTTTCTGGAACTGTTTCTCCACTTTTCCCAAGTAGCATATTGGACACCTGCCGACCTGGGGGCTCATCTTTCGGTGTCATATCTTTTTGCATTTTCATGATCTTTATGGGGTTCTTGAGGCAAGAATATATAGTTAACATCTAACAGTTGTGAGATATTTAATGATTTTCTGTTAAAATCAGCTGAAATTTCTAAAAATTATTTTAGGCAAATGGGAAAGTCAGAAATGTCAGGACTATCTTCTAAGCAATATATCAAAATGCTTTCTGAATTAAGATGAAAAATATGTGTTCAGCCACAAAAAAAAAAAAAAAAAAAAGAAATTGGGTCATTTGTAGAGATGTGGTTGGCCCTAAAGTCTGTCATACCGAGTGAAGTCAGTTAGAAAGAGAAAAAATAAATATCGTATATTAACACATGTATATGGAATCTAGAAAAGTAGTATCGATGAACCTATTTGCAGGCAGCAATGGGACCCAGACATAGAGAACAGACTTATGAACGTAAGGGTAAGGGGGGCAGGAAGAATTGGGAGATTGGGACTGACATACATACACTACTGTGTGTAAAATAGCTAGCTAGTGGGAACCTATTGTACGGCACTGGGAGCCCAGTTTGGTGCTGTGTGAGGACCTAGATGGGTGGGATAGGAGGTGGGGTAGGAGGGACATGCAAGAGGGAGGGGATATATGTACACTTATAGCTGATTCACTTCATTGTATAGCAGAAATTAATATAACATTGTAAAGCAACATACCACAATTTAAAAAACCAACACATCCAAATTTTAAGGATAAATTTCTTGACTATATTATAGTTCTTTTAAAAGTTTTTCTTTTTTTAAAATATGACATTTATGCTAACTGGTAAATAACACACTTAAGATACTCAATGCTTGCCTATGCTGGATACCAATGTGCTTAACGTAATGTCTTATACTTATTTTGCAGCTTTTCTTTTAAAATACTTTCAATTATCACTTAAAAAATGGATGAGTCATCTTGTATTACCATCAAGAAATATATTAAATGTTCCCCATTTAAAACTTTGAACTTAAAATAATTTTGAACACACTCTGCAGGGCATTGTATCAGGCGGTTACAGGCATGGCATCTATGCATAGACTATAATCATGGACTTTATGAATACTTTGATATATTTTTCAAGGAGGAACTTAAAAATAAATCACTATAATAAAAAAATGAATTTGTTTTAAGATAGAAAGGAGGTGGTTTCTAAGTGACCCATTAGCTTTGGTCATGAAACCATAATTTTGAAGGTTTGAAGGTCATAATTTTGAAGCTGAGCAGCACTACAGCTTTTGTTAAGAAATGAGTTGGAAAATTGTATTACCAATGTTATTGCAAAGGAGTTCAGATGTTATATATTTCTCTTCTCTGTGATGTTTCCATAGAAACAGTGACTGAGAAATCAACGTTAATATTTGCTGCTTCAGTGTTTCACTTTTCACATTACACACATCTGTGTGCTTAAATATATGTTTATATATGTACATGCTTATGTATCTTATATAAGAATGTACACATAAAAACAATAGCAACTTGTTATTCAATTACTGTTATAATATTAATTTATTGTTGTTAAAAACACACACACCAAAAGTCAAATCCTGTATACAGGTGAGTTGAAAAAGCAGACTAAAAACCCCAGGGCAAAACAAGGTCCCTTTTGCATAACTTTGTTATCTATTTTTCTTTCATTATACTGATAATTAACATGGACTGCATAAAGTTCTAGTTAGTTTTGGATTGAACTACATGTAAAAATAAGGGCTTCCCAGGTGGCAGAGTGGCAAGAAATCCGCCTGAAAATGCAGGAGACACAAAAGACACAGGTTTGATCCCTGGGTCGGAAGATCCCCTGGAGTAGGAAACAGCAACCCACTCCAGTATTCTTGCCTGGAAAATTCTATGAACAAATGGAGCCTGGCAGGCTATAGACCATGGAGTCACAAAGAGTCAGACACAACTGAGCGCACATGTACAATTACTTTTACACTTTATTTCTGTTCAATATTATTATTTGCACAGAAATTGTATAATTTAAACTATCGTTAAAATATCTATAGGCCACCATCTAGCATATTTAAAGGCACTTGACATTTTAAACCTGGAAACTCCTAAAAGAATATGGGGAAAATTGTCAGTTCATATATAAGAAAATTTGTTTCTTACATATGGCACATAACGTGAGAGCAACACTGTATATCTCTGGCTATTTTTAAATGCTGAATTTTGGTAGAAAATTACTACATACTTTATATCAGTTTTTCTTTGTGTAATTTAATGTGAGGGTGTCAGCTTCCTCTGGGAAATAAAGCACTTAACATTCTGGAATACAGAAGGGCTATAGCAATAATTTGTGCTTATTTGAAGACTGAAGTCAGGAGGGATTTAAGCTGAATCGCAGGTACTCTGTTAACTTCTTTTTCTTAAGTGCTAAGCTGTCAGATAGCAGAGCAATATAAATGAAAGATCCTTTCCAACAGATGTGGGCTTGTGGTAGTATATCTTTACCCTTTATAGAACAATTTAGATTCTCATATTCATAGACTGCTTGGATATTTCCTTTTATTTAATTAATGACACTCATATTATAAATTGTTAGCTAGGTTCTTACTATGTGCTAGGCATTAGGCTACATACTTTGTCATTTAATTAAAAACATACTTCTTTAAGGCAAGTATTATTATTTTTTCAAATATCATAGATAGTCCAGAAATCTAGTGTAAGATAGTCTTACACTACAGCTTGTATTTTAACCAATGTATATACCACCTATTGATAGAAATTGGGTTAACTCATAGTATTTCTACTCATTATCTCTAGTTTAATCAGTAGGGTCTATGGAAAAGAATGTTTTTTTCAACCAACTCAAGTGAATCCTCTACTGAGTATTATTTTGTGTAACATTTCATATCTATTCATTAATTGTTCATTTTAATTAGATAATAGCAATTATCAGAAGCATTTATTTTATAGTGGGAAGTTTTCAAAAATATGCATGTTATTCAACCTTTGAACTTTCTTTAATTTTGCTTTTTTTTGTTGTCTACAAGTGAATGGCTTAAATTTGCCATGAAAAATAATATGGGTCCTGTTAATATCCTTCAATAAAATTTTACTTTTTTTCCAAAGGTACATATATGTGTTTCATTGTATTTTAAAAAGCTGTATAAATTGCATATTTTAAAATTTACAATTTATTTTTCTGTTTTGTTTTTAATATAGCTCGTATTCTAACTTCTGCTTTTGAATTTCAGTATAGACTATCTTACTGCACGATTACAGAATCTAGAGCTCATATACCTCCAACTCCAATCCAGTACAATATGGATTATTCTTAAATTCTACTATGTCTTATTTCAATTTCTTTCTTTCATTCTTGTTTTCAAAATATGTCTAGTTATTACCACCATTTTTAAAGTATTTAGAAGTTTATTGTTTGGAGGTTTAGGATGTTGACATTTTTTTCCAACTGTGTGAAACAAAACCTAAATCATCATCTTTTCCAGAATTTCACAAACTAATATTTTATTTCCTTGTTTTTTGAAAGAATTAAGAAAAGAAATAATAATATAAAAATAAAGGTAGGGTCAAGACTGATAGAAAAAAATGCTTGTTCCTTAGGGACTAGATTTTAACTTGTTGTCTTTGGAAAAAAGTAACTGAGTCAACTGAATTTCAAGTAACTCATATCTCAGTGTATAATTAAGAGGAAATAATAGATCTGGGTGAGAAATAATAGATCTGAATATATCAATTAATGGTATATTCAGAGAAAGTCTAGTTCACTGAGGAAATGATAGTCATGTGAACAAATTTCCAAGTATAAATGTTTCATGGTTATGATAATCTGCATGATAGAAGAGATGGTTGGATAAGTTATTTTGCTTTGCTACATGTTAAATGAAATTTTGTGTTTGACTATATAATTCCCTTTTTATTAAGTGTTTGTTGTTCACTCAGTCGTGTCCCACTCTCTGTGACCCCATGGACTGCAGCACGCCAGGCTTCCCTGTCCTTCACCATCTCCTGGAGTTTGCTCAAACTTATGTCCACTGAGCTGGTGATGCCATCCAACCATCTCATCCTCTGCCATCCCCTTCTCCTACTGCCTTCAATCTTTCCCAGCATCAGGGTCTATATAACATCTAAATGTTCATTTAGGTAGTCCAGACACTGAATAAGAATTTCTACCTGTGGGGATCATATTTACTAAATTATGGATTCAACTTTTTACTCTGGTTAATCTAAAATACTGGAAAGTGAAATGTGAACAGCTTATAAAGAAATATAAAGGAGGACATAGAAAAATAGTGATCACAAAAAATTTAAAAAAAAAACCTGAACATTTTATTTTAATATTTTATCTCTACACTTTTAGAAAAAGCTACTCTAGCACATAGAAATTTATGATAACTTCAAATTGTTTTAAGGTTAGAAATAAAGAATTATTATTAGTAAATAATAGTTTGGAACATCTTGATTCAAAATCACAGGTTTGGACATACTAGACATAATGCTGCTACTGCTGCTTCTAAGTCGCTTCAGTCGTGTCCGACTCTGTGCGACCCCAGAGACGGCAGCCCACCAGGCTCCCCCGTCCCTGGGAGTCTCCAGGCAAGAACACTGGAGTGGGTTGCCATTGCCTTCTCCAGTGCATGAAAGCGAAAAGTGAAAGTGAAGTCGCTCAGTCGTGTCCGACTCTTTGTGACCCCATGGACTGCAGCCTACCAGGCTCCTCTGTCCATGGATTTTCCAGGCAAGAGTACTGGAGTGGAGTGCCATTGTCTTCTCCATCTAGACATAATATATGACTTTAAATAAAAGCCATTACATGTTCAACTTTCTTAAGAGTTTGCTCCTTGTCCAAAAATTATGTAAATTTAAATGATTATTTTATTTCTGTTCTTAAAAGAGACAGTCCTCTTTTTCTAAAAATAAATATGAGCAAAAGTTTGATCTTTTCTCAAATGGTACTTGTAATCACAATCTACAATCCATGAGGAAAAACTTCAAAAGCACTTTAAAAGAAAGACTTGCCTTTCCCTCTTTTAAAGCCTTGGTTTTGACTCCACTGAAGTAATAAGCTGCAAATAGGGCAGAAACCTGGATGAAATATCAGTGATGTATGATCTTGGGTACACAATTCTCTAGATTTAGTCTTCCACTGATCAATTCAACTGGCTTTTTTTTTTTTTTGGTTTTCCTAATTTGTCCTGAAAAGACAGTTTTCTCAGCTTGCGTGTCAAGGTTTCTTACAATACCCTAATTTTCTAGATACTTTAAGATGTCAAAATGTCTTGATATACAACTTTAAAATTACCTACCTCCCACTTACACAAAATTCAACAACTAAAATGTGTCTATGTATTGCCACATTTCTTCATGAAACAAACCTCTCTCTCCCTGTCTCCCTATCCCTCTTCTCCAACTGATCTTCACCCTTTTATTCACAGTAAGTGATTTCTGCCCTGTGTATCTTGACTATATGATAACAAATTATAGCTTTTATGGGGTATTTTTCTCTATAATTGAATCAACTTTCTATTTTATACTTTGTACATTTTTGCTCAAAGTTCTGCATTTTAGAATGCTGCATAGCAAATGTATCATCACATTCAAATTACTAAATTGCTTAAAAAAAATGATTTCCCAAGAAGCGTTTAGTGTGTTATACAGCACATTGGTTGATGCTGTACAGTTAATTCTTTTATATTCAATGGGAATTATTTGCTATTAGATTAAACAGGATTATTACGGAATTTTATATGTCTTCCTGTTTTTTAACATATTATTTATAACATGGTGATAAATGCAACACAATACCCTCACAAGTTCCTTAGTATTGAAAAATGATAAATTATTGTTACTTGAAGCAAAGGATAATAATGCAACATAAACACAATCTTCTCTCCAATGACTCTTCTGTCAACATAGTTCAGTATGATGGAAAATTGTATAACTAAATCACAATCTGGTTAAATTTCATGGCCATTGTTTCTTCTACAAAATGCTGTCATCTTAAAATAATGAAGATTTGTTCATTTCCTTTCTTTGCCTAAAATAGTATTTAGCCATTGGTATTTTTAATCCTAAAACATAAAATCACTGAACAGGAAAAAAGATAGGATTTGAGAATACTTTAAATTTTTGTCCTTTTAGAATTTATTGATTGTGCTACCCTCCCTCAAGGGAAAAAAAAACTAAAAATAAAACAATTGTAGAAAAAATTATAGCCAATTAAAGAACAAAGAATAATAGGTCAAAGACTTAATTATTAGAACTGTGATCCTTTTTTACATTTGAAATAAACTACAAGCAGTGTTAATTTGAGAGTTTTTCAAAGTTATAGCCAATCATTGGCATTCTTAATATTGAGTAATTACAGCTTTATTTCCCATAACCATTGGAAATGTCTTTCACTAGAAATAACAATTGGATTCTTTTCAGCTAATAAAAACCCTGGCCGGTAGTACAGGAAAATCAAGCTTTAAGCTTTAGGAGGCTATACACAAGGCAATTCTGCCCTACGAACCCCTGAGATTACATTTCTGTTAGCTAGATTTCCAAATTCTTTTGACACACTTAAACTTCTCCCTGGACCTTTAAATGCTTCATGCAGCCAAAATTTCAAATTCTTACTTACCATTAAATTCTTAATACAAAAGCATTCTTTAACCTACGTACAACTTGTGGTGGTCAACAGGACACATCTAGAGCCAGATGCCTGGATTCAGCATGTTCGGTCCTGCCCCTGACTGGGCATGCTGTCAGCATTCTGTGCCTCAATGTCCTCATTCCTCTGTTAGTAATGGTACTGTCCTCCTAAGTTATGTAGGTGTGCTTAGTCATGTCTTTGTCGTGTCTGACTCTGCAGCCCCATGGACTGTAGACCGCCAGGCTCCTCTGTTCATGGAATTTTCCAGGCAAGAACACTGGATTGCCATTTCCTTCAGATCTTCCTGACCCAGAGAACAAACCTGCATCTCTTGCAGCTCCTAAAACAGTAGGTGGATTCTTTACCACTAGTGCCACGTGGGAAAAATGTGCTTGTGTATGTAGGGATTATTAAATGGGTTAATACACATGAACGTCTTGGAGGAGTACCTGGCGTGTCACAAGCATCATAGAGCATCCTTTATTTTTAAACTGAAGTATAGTTAATTTATAATGTTTCAGCTGTACAACAAAGTGATTCAGTTATGGGTAAATAGATATACATATATATCTGTATTCTTTTCAAATTATTTTCCATTATAGACTATTACAAGATATTAAATATAACAGTTCTATGTGCTATACAGTAGGCCCTTGTTTATTTTATGTACAGAAGGATTCATTTTTATTAAATACACTTATTGTTATAAATCTCATGTCACTATTTTATAACTCTTTTTATTAACTCTTCTTAGTACTCACTGTAAAAAAACTTATTTCTTCTATCTTCCCCAAATGGCATTTTTTTATGCTTTGCTGTACCTGAAGCCTATCTTTTCCTAGCTAACACAGTATTCAAATCAAGTCATGTACTGTTATTGTTGCTGTTGTTTAGTCACTAAGTCTTGTATGAAATTTTGTGACCCCAGAGACTGCAGCATGCTAGGCTTTCCTGTCCTTCACTATCTCCTGGAGCTTGCTCAAACCTCAACCTCATGTCAATTGAGTCAGTAATGCCATCCAACCATTTCATCTTTTGTTGTCCTCTTCTCCTCCTGCCCTCAATTTTCCCCAGCATCAGGGTCTTTTCAAATGAGTCAGCTCTTCACATCAGATGGCCAAAGTATTGGAGTTTCAGCCTCAATATCAGTCCTTCCAGTGAACAGCCAGGAGTGATCTCTTTAGGATGGACTGGTTGTATCTCCTTGCAGTCCAGGGAGCTCTCAAGAGTCTTCTCCAACATCACAGTTCAAAAGCATCGATTCTTCCGCACTCAGCTTTCTTTATAGTCCAACTCTCACATCCATACATGACTACTGGAAAAACCATAGCCTTGACTAGACAGACCTTTTTTGGCAAAGTAATGTCTCTGCTTTTTAATAAATATGCTGTCTAGGTTGGTCCAATGGAGAAGGGAATGGCAAAACACTTCCGTATTCTTGCCTTGAGAACCCCATGAACAGTATGAAAAGGCAAAATGGTAGGATACTGAAAGGGGAACTTCCTGGGTCAGTAGGTGCCCAATATGCTACTGGAGATCAGTGGAGAAATAACTCCAGAAAGAATGAAGGGATGGAGCCAAAGCAAAAACAATATCCAGTTTTGGATGGGACTGGTGATAGAAGCAAGGTCTGATGCTGTAAAGAGCAATATTGCATAGGATCCTGGAAATAGAGGAAATAGAGGAAAGGATGCAAAGAAATAGAGGAAAATAACAGAATGGGAAAGACTAGAGATCTCTTCAAGAAAATTAGAGATACCAAGGGAACATTTCATGCAAAGATGAGCTCGATAAAGGACAGAAATGGTATGGACCTAACAGAAGCAGAAGATATTAAGAAGAGGTGGCAAGAATACACAGAAGACCTGTACAAAAAAGAGCTTCCGGACCCAGATAATCATGATGATGTGATCACTGACCTAGAGCCAGACATCCTGGAATGTGAAGTCAAGTAGGCCTTAGAAAGCATCACTATGAACAAAGCTAGTGGAGATGATGGAATTCCAGTGAGGCTATTTCAAACCCTGAAAGATGATGCTGTGAAAGTTCTGCTCTCAATATGCCAGCAATTTTGGAAAATTCAGCAGTGGCCACAGGACTGGAAAAGGTCAGTTTTCATTCCAATCCCAAAGAAAGGCAATGCCAAAGGATGCTCAAACTACCGCACAATTGCACTCATCTCACATGCTAGTAAAGTAATGCTCAAAATTCTCCAAGCCAGGCTTCAGCAATATGTGAACCGTGAACTTTCAGATGTTCAAGCTGGTTTTAGAAAAGGCAGAGGAACCAGAGATCAAATTGCCAACATCCGCTGGATCATGGAAAAAGCAAGAGAGTTCCAGAAAAACATTTCTGCTTTATTGACTATGCCAAAGCCTTTGACTGTGTGAATCACAATAAACTGTGGAAAATTCTGAAAGACATGGGAATACCAGATTACCCGACCTGCCTCTTGAGAAACCTGTATGCAGATCAGGAAGCAACAGTTAGAACTGGACATGGAACAACAGACTAGTTCCAAATAGGAAATGGAGTACGTCAAGGCTGTATATTGTCACCTTGCTTATTTAACTTATATGCAGAGTACATTATGAGAAAAGCTGGGCTGGAAGAAACACAAGCTGGAATCAAGATTGCTGGGAGAAATATCAATAACCTCAGATATGCAGATGACACCACCCTTATGGCAGAAAGTGAAGAGGAACTAAAAAGCCTCTTGATGAAAGTGAAAGTGGAGAGTGAAAAAGTTGGCTTAAAGCTCAACATTCAGAAAACTAAGATCATGGCATCTGGTCCCATTACTTCATGGGAAATAGATGGGGAAACAGTGGAAACAGTGTCAGACTTTATTTTTTTGAGCTCCAAAATCACTGCAGATGGTGACTGCAGCCATGAAATTAAAAGACACTTACTCCTTGGAAGGAAAGTTATGACCCACCTAGATAGCATATTGAAAAGCAGAGACATTACTTTGCCAACAAAGGTCCATATAGTCAAGGCTATGATTTTTCCAGTGTTCATGTATGGATATGAGATTTGGACTGTGAAGAAAGCTGAGTGCTGAAGAATTGATGCTTTTGAACTGTGGTGTTGGAGAAGACTCTTGAGAGTCCCTTGGACTGCAAGAAGATCCAAACAGTCCATTCTAAAGGAGATCAGTCCTAGGTGTTCATTGGAAGGACTGATGCTGAAGTTGAAACTCAGTACTTTGGCCACCTCATGCGAAGAGTTGACTCATTGGAAAAGACCCTGATGCTGGGAGGGATTGAGGGCAGGAGGAGAAGAGGACGACAGAGGATGAGATGGCTGGATGGCATCATGGACTCGATGGACATGAGTTTGAGTGAACTCCGGGAGTTGGTGATGAACAGGGAGGCCTGGTGTGCTGTGATTCATGGGTTTGCAAAGAGTAGGACATGACTGAGTGAGTGAACTGAACTGAGGTTCGTCATAACTTTCCTTCCAAGGGGTAAGAGTCTTTTAATACATAGGTGCAGTCACCATCTGCAGTGATTTTGGAGCCCCCCAAAATAAAGTCTGACACTGTTTCCACTGTTTCTCCATCTGTTTGCCATGAAGTGATGGGACCAGATGCCATGATCTTCGTTTTCTGAATGTTGAGCTTTAAGCCAACTTTTTCACTCTCCTCTTTCACTTTCATCAAGAAGTTCTTTAGTTCTTCTTCACTTTCTGCCATAAGGGTGGTGGCATCTGAATATCTGAGGTTATTGATATTTCTCCCAGCAATCTGGCTGCAGTCACCATCCACAGAAAATTTGGAGCCCCCAAAAATGATATCTCGCACTGTTTCCACTTTTCCCCCATCTTTTGTCATGAAGTAATGTGACTGGATGTCCTGATCTTAATTTTTTGAATGTTGAGTTTTAAGCCAGCCTTTTCACTTTTCTCTTTCACCCTCATCAAAAGGCTGTTAAGTTCCTCCAGCATTTGAGTAGTATCATCTGCAATCCTGAGGTTGTTTAAATTTCTCCTGGCAATCTTAATTCCATTTTGTGCTTCCTCCAGCCTGGAGTTTGCATGATGTACTATGCATACAAGTTAAATAAGTAGGATGACAACACACAGCCTTATCAGACTCTTTTCCCAATTTTGAATCAATCGGTTGTTCCATGTCTGGTTCTAACTGTTTCTTCTTGACCCACATACAGTTTTCTCAGAAGGCAGGTAATGTGGTCCAGTATTCCCATCTCTTTAATAACATTCCATACTTGTGATCCACACAGTCTAGAGCTTTTAAGTAGTCAATAAAGCAGAAGTATATGTTTTTCTGGAATTCCCTCGCATAAGCTTAAATGCATGTATGCATGCTCAGTCATTCCGACTCTTTGTGACCCCATGGACTGTAACCCACCAGGCTCCTCTGTCCAGGGAATTCTCCAGGCAAGATATTGGAGCCATTTGCTACTTCCTTATCCAGGGAATCTTCCTGATCAAAGGATCAAACCAGAGTCTCTTGTGTCTCCAGCATTGGCAGAGGGATTCTTTACCACTGCATCACCTTGGAAGTCCATAGTCTTAAATAGAGGAAAGTTAGATCAAGGAATTTGTATTAGTTTCCTCTTGCTGTCACAAATTGTCACAAATTAACTGATTTAAAATAGCACAAATACATTATCTTACAATTCTATTAGTTAGAACTCTGGCACAGATCTCATTGGGTTAGAATCAAGGCAACAGTAGGTTGCATTCCTTTCCGAAGGCTCTAGATAAGATACATTCTCTTGACTTTACCATTTTCTAGAGGTTAGCTACATTCTTTGACCCAAAGCCCCTTCCTCAATCTTCAAAGCCAGCAGCATCAAGCCAAGTCCTTTTCATGCTGCCTTTTTTATTTTTCTCTGATTCTCTCTCTTCTGCCTCCATTTCCACTTTTAAAAACCTCTGCAATTTCATTCAGCCTTCCTGGATAATCCAGGAAAATCTATTTAAAGTTCATCTGATTAGCAATTGTATATACATCTTTTCTTCATTCGCTTCCCACATAACATAATATGTTAACATAACATGTCCCAGGAATTAGGAGGTGGATGTCTTTGGGGGCACTTATTTTGCCTGCCACAAAAGTTAAGGATTTATCCACAGGATGTGTAATATGACGACTATCTTGGAGAGAGTTTCTTGGGAGGATGCGAGGGGTGGAAGTAATAGTTCAGTAAATGCAGAATGAAGTGGGCGGTGAGAAATAGAGTGACCATGGAAAACTCTGAGAAGCTTGGTTGTGAGTAAGAGGAAGCAGAGTGTGGCTGTGCATGGTTTGGAATCTAGGAAGTATTATTTTATGGGAAATTGAAAAACTCTCTAAACCAATATGAAGTATCCAATTGAAGGAGGTTGTCTGTACAACAGAGAGAAGTGATACTCATTAGCTTAAGGTTTCTGAGAGAACAGGTAGGGAAATAATATTAAGCCTGCATTTGCCCCTATTATAAATAGAAGAAATGAAGGTAGACATGTAGACACATTTATATTAATGTGTTATTAGCAGAAATCTGAAAGGTTCACATTTTATGTCCTCTTTTCCCACATTAAATGCCAACAAGCAAAGGAAAATTGAATTAGCAAACTGAGGACATGATCATTAAAAAAGAAACATAGCATATAGCTATCGTATTTCCCCAGTGCCTGAAAATTCCTGCCAGCTAAGTGAAAACTCCTAGCTCACACTGCCCATAAATGAAGTAACTTCCTAGTGTTGTCAAGTTTTATGCTCCATCAAGGTTGATGGTGTACTTTACACTGTTTGGGAAACATAAACCATTTCCCACTCATGCTATCATCTTAAAACACTTTGGATTTTTGACTAAATAACTGACTAGGCAGCAATTTGTTTGGAGAATGATGGAGCCAAGTGATTTCTAATGGAGTCTCAGAAGATTCTGAGAAAAAGAGAATGTACCATTAACAGAAACAAACATGGATATGGAACGTACCAAAGCTTATTTTCACATCTCGGGTACAATTTATTACTAAACTAAGGGTCAAAAGGCCCATTAAGATCCAGAGTCTAAAGCAGCCAATGAATATGTTCTTTTATATTCAGGAAGCCAGAGGCACCAAGAACTAGGCGCTACTCTTTTCCTGCTTTATAAATAGGATGGAGATTCTAAGTGTACCAATTAGAGGAGATAGATACAGCTCAGCAAGATACTCTGGTCAGGGTTGCAAGATAAATCACAGAATACCTAGTTAAAACTGAACTTTAGATAAAGAGCAAACAATTTTTTTAAGCATAAGTATGCACTAGATATTGCATCAAAAACTTTTACATTATTTTTTGTTTTGTTTTTCACATGAAATTCAAATTCAGATTTAGCTGGTTAACTGTGTGTCCTCTTTTTATTTGCTAATTCTGGCAATCATAACCCTACTGAAAATCCAGATATTGCCTATTTGCCAAGTGTAAAACTGGATTCATAAGCTGAAAAAATTTTCAAACCTCTTTCACACATGAGAATTCTGAGTATACTGTCTGAAATCCAAAATACTAATGTTTCTGGAATATTTCACTCGTTCATAACAAATTGTAGGTTTGCAATTTAAACAGGACTAAAATAGCTATTTTGGGAAAACACTTGTGGTTGCTACATGTTTTTGGGCCATGGATTTCCTTGAAGTCTTCCCTGATAAACCTTTTCAGGACTAATTATCTATTTTTTTTTTGTTTGTTTCACTATAATGCATAATTTTGTTTGTTCATTACTCCATCAATGAATTGGCCAAATAAAAGTTGATTTGTGCTGTGCTTAGTTGCTCAGTCATGTCCAGCTCTTTGTGACCCCACGGACTGTAGCCCACCATGCTCTTCGGTCCATGGGGATTCTCTAGGTAAGAATATTAGAGTGGGTTGCCATGCCCTCTTCCAGGGGATCTTCCCAACCCGGAGATCAAACCCAGGTCTTCTCCCTTGCTGACAGATTGTTTACCATCTGAGCTATCAGGGAAGCCCAAAAGTGGATTTAGGTAACCGTAATCTTTGTAGAATAGGCTACTTTTCCAGACCTATTTTTATATCAGAAGTAACAGACCAGATGACACCAAGTATTATCATCCATTTGGATAACATTTCCTTGAAATCTACCTCATGAGTACCTACTCATTTACATTGTTCATGAATATGACTGACTGGCTACACCTAAAGAAGTAAAGATAAAATGGTGAAGAAGATATACCAGAACTTGCACTGGAGACACCAACATCTGTAATATTAGAGAGAGAACAATATTAGGAAAGTGTCAATGAAAAAAGGCAATGCAGAGGAATAAGATGCATTGATGTCACGGAGGCCATCATGACAGCCACTCTAAGTGGTCCAGATTTGGTGATCAGGGACACTTATCAGATCTCTAAACTGAGATTCTGGATTTTCTATTGCAGAGGCCATCAAGCAATTGCTTGGTGAGGTTAAAATACAGTGAGGAGGAGGTCAGTGTGGTTGGAGCAGAGTGGGGAGTGCGATTAAAGACAAGTGAGAGAAGTTGGCTGGTGAGATTGCGCAGGGTTCTGTAAGCCAGAGCAAGGAATTCAGTATAATTGGTACTATTCTTTCATTGCTGAAAAGACTTCAGGAAACTTCAAGCAAGAGAATAGCATGGTAAGTGCTGAATTGTAAGAAAACAGGGTGAAAACTTGAGCTATTTTCAAAGATAAATGATAAGTAAGTAAGCAAGTACTTACTTAGTAAGTACTGTGTCAAAATAAAATGTTTCTCTATGCCCATAAGGTAAAATATTGAAATTGCTAAAAACAATGTCAGAGCATATAGCTAAGAGGAAAATGTGCGCAAAAAGACAACAATGACATATTTTATCATGATAAATGTAGACGAAGCAAAGTTTCTTATCAAAAATACAAAAGCTCTCATATTAGCTAAGACCAAAGAAATCCAATAAAATGACTACAGATTTGTTGACTCATAAATATATGTACATAGATGTTGCTATTGAACTGTTTAAAAACAAATATCCATTTTAATCTATTCTTTAAATACATTAAATATGTATTAAGCTCTAATGTTTTGAATTTTAACATAAAATACCAAATTTCAGACATGCTGTAATAATTAAAATGCTAATTCCCAGGTGTTAACAATGTTAGCTAGACTTATTGCGATGATCTCTTTGCAATGTACACAAGTATCAAATCATTATGTTGCCTACCTAAAACTAATAAACACAAGGTATTCAGAGTTTTACATTGACATATACACATTACTGTATTTAAAATAGATAACCAATAAATATCTACTGTATAGCACAGGGAACTCTGCTCAATATTCTGTAATAACTTAAATGGGAGAATAATTTGAAAAAGAATAGACACATATGTAATGTATGGGGCTTCCCTAGTAGCTCAGATTATAAGGAATCTGCTTGCAGTGTGGGAGATCTGGGTTCCATCCCTGGGTTAGGAGGATCCCCTGGAGAAGGGAATGGCAACCCACTCCAATATTCTTGCCTGGCAAATTCCATGGACAGAAGAGCCTGAAAGGCCACAGTTCATAGGGTCCCAAAGAGTTGAGCATGACTGAGCGACTAACACACACACACACCTATATAGGTATAACTGAATCACTTTGTCATACACCTGAAACTAACACTGTCAATTAACTATGCTGCTGCTGCTGCTGCTAAGTCGCTTCAGTTGTGTGCGACTCTGTGTGACTGCATAGACGGCAGCCCACCAGGCTCCCCTGTCCCCAGGATTCTCCAGGCAAGACTGGAGTGGGTTGCCATTTCCTTCTCCAATGCAAGAAAGTGAAAAGTGAAAGCGAAGTCGCTCAGTCCTGTCTGACTGTCAGCGACCCCATGGACTGCAGCCTACCAGCCTCCTCCACCCATGGGATTTCCCAGGCAAGAGCACTGGAGTGGGTTGCCATTTAACTATACCTCAATATAAAATAAAAAAATAAAGAACAAGGTTTCTCGTACTTGAAACAAATAAACATTTTTTGTAACTATCCTTGACTATTCAATTCTTGGACTGATATCTAAGAAACAGCATTGCATTACTAAAGGAGGAATATTTTAGATTGGTAATGAGGAAAATAAATTAGAAATTTGTAGGGAAAAGTCTATATATAACTCAGATGGTTGCACAGAATTGAAATCTTAAAATATACCTGAGTCTGCCAGGATACTGAAAGCTAATTATCACGGTGAAAGGAGCTGACCTAAATAGAAGTGACTTCAACATCCCTCCTTCCACCTCCAAGGTGCTACATTTTCAGAGGTGTGTGTGAGAGTGTGTCTGTGTGTGTGTGTGCATGCCTAAGTGATGCATGGTGATGGGGAATGCTGTGTTAAATCACAAAGGGGTGGTTATTCCAAGTCTTATATTCTTCTGTAGTGGAATAATTCCCTTAGTGAGATAATCGTTTTATAATTTGTTACTGATTGCACTTAGAAAGCATTTCATAAATGACAAATGAGAGATCCCTAGAGAGGGCTTGCAATTCTAATTAAGGTATGTGACAAAACTAAGTGTGATTTAAGAAATAAATGACTTGAGGTTTGGAGGAAGATTTTCATGGGGACACAGCACACCCACCTATCAACACTTTTATAAGCCATCCCCTCAAGGACGTCTGTGGTATGAGTTTGGGGTTCCATTTATCATTAAGGAAAAAAATATGCAGATTAAGTGGAAAGCTTATTATAACAGACATTCTGCACTTGGGAATTTCTGTCTAAATTTTATAAATTGAACTACTAAGTGATTGCCTGTCAATTAGAATGACTCTGGGCTCCCCGGGGTGGCTCAGCAGTCAAGAATCCACCTGCAGTGTAGGAGAAGCAGGAGACTTGGGTTCAATCCCTGGGTCAGGGAAATCCTCTTGAGGAGGTGTCAACTAAAACATACACAATCTGAAAGTACAGCGTTATTGTATTTGGTGAGACTGTTTAGGACTCTGAGCCCTGGGAGATACCACCTCAGTAGCTCTGAGAAAACTGCTCCAAGTATGCAGGAGAGAGAGTCAGGCTATATACAAGTTTGCAACAAAAGGAGCAGGCAGTCTGAACATCAAAGTTAAGGAATTTAGCATTCTATATATATGTGTATGTGTGTGTGTTAGTCACTCAGTCGTGTCCTGCTCTTTACAACCCCATGTACTTGTAGCCCACCAGGATCCTCTGTCTTTGGGATTTTGCAGGCAAGAATACAGGAGTTGGTTGCCATTTCCTTCTCCAGGGGATTTTCCTGACCTAGGGATCGAACCTGGGTCTCCCACATTGCGGACAGACTCTTTACCATCTGAGCCACTAGGGAAGACTGCTCTTTCCTATTCTATGCATGGGAAGATGCAAGCCTCTGGGCTCACTGAATTCATTCTTTTCATATGCCCCCCGGCTCTCTAGGGTAAACCCTGTTTTCTTGTTTTCATTAAGAAGTGGCATATGGCTGCTTCGTGCATTCCCCCAGCTCCTCCGCAATCACCATGAGGGGTGGCAGGATCCTCTGGATCTCAGTTTTGGGGGCCCTCATTCCCATTTGGAAGCCAGAAGTCACTGATGGCTGTGACATTTCTTATTTATTGATATGGCAGGAGATATTTTCATTTCACAGAGGACACAGCAACCCACTCCAGTATACTTGCCTGGAGAATCCCATCAACAGAAGAGCCTGGTGGGCTATAGTCCACAGGGTGCAAACAGCTGGACACAACAGAAGCAACTGAGCATGCGAGCACGAGAATGGCTTTAAAATAAATACTGATCATTTGACTCTAACTTACCATTCCCAATATTTTTAATGGATCCCCAGGCTGAAATCAGCTGCATTTCAAAATGAAAGCTCATTTCTTTTGTGTCACATGAATGGCAGTTAATAGTCCTTCAAGCTTTTCAGTGGAAACAATTACCAAAATAACTCCAACAATATTCACTCCTTCTCAATATTTGCTTCAGTGAAATATAAACAACTACAAATTTTGTTGAGTTCTTGATCATCTGGCAAATCAAGACAAAGCACAAAGATATGTTAGTTCTGAACAAGAGACAATTTATCTCATGAACAAAAAGCATCTGTGGTCAGAGGACAAATCTTTGACAGTTACAATCATGCCTAAAAGGCCACCATAATTACAATGTTAATGTTTCTCAATCAGACCACATCAGTGCTCAGAAAACCAGGTTGCTTGTGAGATTCTGATGACTTTCTTTCTTATCAACTGTGAATCATGTCTTTCCTCTGCAATTAAGGCCTCTGATATGCATGGCAGTCAGCAGCACTGAAATAATGAAACAAATCAGGCCAAATATACTGCTGTTAGAGTTAGAAATGGGCTTCCCTTGTGGCTCAACTACAAAGAATCTTCCTGTAATTACAATGCAGGAAATCTGGATTGGGAAGATCCTCTGGAGGAGGGAACGGCTAGCCACTCTAGTATTCTGGCCTGGAGAATTTCACGGACACAGAAGCCTGGTAGGCTACAGTCCACAAGGTCACAGAGTCAGACATGACTGAGTGACTTCCACTTTTTCTTCACTTTCTTCAAAATTAGCAAAGCTACAACAAATGCTGATCTTTTGCCTCAACTTGTGCATAGATATGAACAAGTCACTCTAGAAATACTCCTATTTAGATTTAAAGGTATTAGCAAAGTGAAGATTTGTTGTTGTTCAGTCATTCAGTCATGTCTAACTCTTTGCAACCCCATGGACTGCAGCACACCAGACTTCCCTGTCCTTAGCTATCTCCCAGAGTTTGCTCAAACTCATGTCCATTGAGTCAGTGATATCGTCAAACTATCTCAGTCTCTCTCTCCCCATTCTCCTCTTGCCCTTAATCTTTCCCAGCATCAGGGTCTTTTCCAACGAGTTGTCTCTTTGGATCAGGTAGCCAAAATATCGGAGCTTCAGCTTTATCATCAGTCTTTCCAATGAATCAGTTCAGTTCAGTTCAGTTGCTCAGTCCTGTCCATTCCAATGAATATTCAGCATTGATTTCCTTTAGAATTGACTGGTTTGATCTCCTTGCTGTCTAAGGGACTCTCAAGTCTTTTTCAGCACCACAGTTCGAAAGCATCAATTCTTTGGCACTCAGCCTTCTTTATGGTCCAAATTTCACATTTCTACATGACTACTGAAGACCATAGTTTGATCGTAAGGACCTTTGTTGGCAAAGTAATCTCTCTGCTTTTTAATACACTGTCTAGCTTTGTCATGGATTTTCTTCCGAGGAGCAAGTATCTTTTAATTTCGTGGCTTCAGTCACTGTCTGCAATGATTTTGGAGCCCAAGAAAATAAAGTCTCTCACTATTTCCATTGTTTCCCATCTATTTTTCATAAAGTGATGGGACCAGATGCCATGAACTCCATTTTTTGAACGTTGAGTTTTAAGCCAACTTTTTCACTCTCCTCTTTCACCTTCATCAAGAGGTTCTTTAGTTCCTCTTCGCTGTCTGCCAATAGGTTGTTGTCATCTGAGTATCTGAGGTTATTGGTATTTCTCCTGACAATCTTGATTCTAGGTTGTGCTTCATCCAGCTTGTGATTAATCATTCATTTTGCCATTTTTCATGATGTGCTCTGCATAGGAGTTAAATAAGTGAGTGATAATATACAGCCTTGATGTACTCCTTTCCCAGTTTGGAACCAGTCTGTTGTTCCATGTCCAGTTCTAACTGTTGCTTCTTGACCTGCATTCTCAGGAGGCAGGTAAGGTGATCTGGTATTCCCATGTCTTAAAGAATTTTCATTTGTTGTGATCTACACAGTCAAAGATGTTAGCATAGTCAATGAAGCAGATGTAAATTTTTTTTTTTTTTTTTAATTCTTTTGCTTTCTCTATAATCTAGTGGATGTTAGCAATTTGATCTCTGGTTCCTCTGCCTTTTCTAAATCCAGCTTTTACATCTAGTAATTCTTGTTTCACATACTGTTGAGACATAGCTTGAAGATTTTGAGCATTATCTTTCTAGAATGTGAAATGAGATCAATTGTGCAGTAGTTTGAACATTTATGGCATTGCCCTTCTTTGGGACTGGAACGAAAAGTGATCTTTCCTAGTTTCTGTGGCCACTGCTGAGTTTTCCAATTTTGCTGGCATAATCAGCAGTTTCAGAGCATCATCTTCTGGAATTTTAAATAGCTCAGTTGGAATTCCATCACCTCCACTAGTTTTGTTCATAGTAATGCTTCCTAGGGGCTCACTTGACTTTGCACTCCAGAATGTCTGTTTTTAGGTGAGTGATCACACCATCGTGGTTATCTGGTTACTAAGATCTTTTTGTACAGTTTTCTATACATTCTTGCCCCCTCTTCTTAATATCTTCTGCTTCTATTTTGGCATTGCTCACTTAAGAGGGCTTTCTTATCTCACCTTGCTATTCTTTGAACTCTGCATTCAGATGGATATATCATTCCTTTTCTCCTTTGCCTTTCACTTCTCTCCTTTTCTAAACTCTTTGTAACACCTCCTCAGGATATGGCCCATTAAAAAAATATTACATAATAATTTAATTGAAGACAGTGATGGATTCCTTTATTTGAAGGTTTTTGATAACTTCAACATATAAGATAAATATGAAACAGGATATAGTTCAACTATTTTTATGGTGAAATAGTATCTGACAGATTTTATTTTCTTGGGCTCCAAAATCACTATGGATGGTGACTGCAGCCACAAAATCAAAAGACACTGGCTCCTTGGAAGAAAAACTATGACAAACTTAGAGAGCAAATTTAAAAGCAGAGACATCACTTTCCCGGCACAGGTCCATATCATCAAAGCTATCTTTTTTCCAGTAGTCATGAATGGATGTGAGAGTTGAATCATAAAGAAGGCTGAGCACCAAAGAATTGATGCTTTCAAGCAGTGGTGTTGGAGAAGACTCTTGAGAGTCCCTTGGGCTGCAAGGAGATCCAACTAGTCCATCCTAAAGGAAATAAACCCTGAATATTCATTGACAGGACTGATGTTGAAGCTGAAGCTCAAATACTTTCATCACTTGATGTGTAAAGGGCTGACTCATTGGAAAAGACCCTGAAGCTGGCAGAGATTGAAGGTGAAGGGAGAAGGGGGTGGGAGAAGATGAGATGGTTTGATAGCAGCACTGGCTCAGTAGATATAAATTTTATCAAAGTCTAGGAGATCAGGGAGGACAGAGGAGCATATTGTGCTACAGTCCATAGGTTCACAGAGAGTTAGACACAACTTAGTGACTGAACAGCATCTGGTGCTTGTTGTACTTCATACAAAACTAAACTAAACTTCCATTAGAGTTTAGCTCATGTTTACAAACTTCGCTTTTCAAAGAAACGTTTTTTTATTCTCTGCTCACTCTTCATGCCAGATACCGTGATGGGCCTTTTACATGCATGATCTCTAATCCTCAGTGTAACTCTACACATTAAATATTCTTATTCTTATTTTACATATGAGGACATTTAGGAGCAAAAAAACAAGGGGATTCCCAAAGAGAAAAATCAAGAATGTGGCACAGTTGACCCGCAAATAAATAAGCATAGTGGGAAGGGTGGTGTGAAGGAGAGAAGTGTCTCAGAACAACGTTTGTTAACATCACTGTTAGTTAAAGGATGACAAAAAAAAAAAAGGTTAGACAAAACATAGCAAAAGAAATAAGTGAAATATTGGTGATCAGACTAAAAGTTCTCTATAGAAGGTAATTAACAAGTATACCTTTATAGGGGCCAGTTCTCCAACCAACCAAAGCCATATTCCTCTGTTCTACCTGCTCTTCTATTTTGGTTCAGACATTGGACTTTCTCATTATAGAGGTCATTATTTTCCCTCCTTAAATCACAAGAAGTCACTGGGTCCATAGAGTAGCCCTTCAGTCAATTTTATTTATAGATTTCAGTTTTACATATATGCCCTCGTTCACTGTTCTGACTGAATACATGCTTTCCAACCACTCTAAGACAGAATGTGAGATTTGTACCTGTAGAAATGAGTGCTTTCTCACTAGAGGGTCTTAAGGCAAATATTGTGAGTAAAATAGATGAACTTCAATGCATGAAACTTGTGACATCTATATTATCATTTAGGAAGTTTTGAAAACTTCTTTCTCGTATGCGAACTGTGTTCTGAGTAAGTGCAGTTGTCAAAGACTGAGTTTCATAAGCCAGTTCTAGTGAGTGTAGTGCAGTTGAGAGGCCCAAGAAAGGCTTCAGTTCTCATATATGTGGGCTGGATTTCATGTAACCAAAAGCCTAGACTCCCTATCACCGAGTAGCCCCAGTGCTGGCTTATTGCATATGAAATGAAATTGTTACCTTTGCAGATGGCTTTTTAAATAATGATTTATAATATGATTTTTCATTACTATGTTACTGGTCTATCTCTTTCAACTACATATAAGCTTCATGAGATCAGTGATGATACCATATACATCTCTGTGCCCCAGAAATCAGCAGGAGTCCCAGAATCCAGGAAATGCCAAATGAATGTTTATTCTACTAAACAAGGGGTAAGGTATCTGTCTAATAAATGATGTTGGCTATGGGAGCAAGGATGGTACAGTACGAACTACTGGAAAATTCACCACAATATAACCTTCGCATAAAACAGACACAAACACATTTTGCTATATAATTTTGCTATTTCAGTTTTGGGTCATTTTAACAGTCAGTCATCATCATATTAACACTGTAAAAACACCCACAAAACTCATGTCATTCCACAGTAAGAATTTATTTCTCACTCAGGCATCTGTGTGTCACTGGAGATTTGGCTGATCTAGGTTGGGCTCAGATGGGTTTAGTTTTTCCTCCACAAGTCTGTCATCTTTCTTGAACCAGAGCATGTGGCATGCTCTTCTCAATGCAGAGAGAAACTAACCACGTAAACTCCTCTCAAAGCCTCTGACTGCATCACATCCACTAACAATCCCAAAGCCATGACTATGGGCACATCACTCTGTTATAAAAGATATAATAATTTGTGCCCATAATTCAATTCACTTCTTACTCTTTCACTTCTATGTAAACAAAGGGACCAAACATTGTATACTTCCAGGAAGCATTCTTTGCAGCTGTATTCTAGAGGTGGCCACTTCATTGTATTCTATGCATTCTATGAAGCCCCTGTACTTCATAGGTATGATTGTCTAAAGCACTTAGAGCTAGACAAGTTGTGCTTGTGATTAATTTTATACTAAATTACTGAAAATGTACTCATGAAAAATACAATATTATTTATAAAAATAATTCAACTAAAATTTTATTTCTAAGTAATATATTCTGACAAGAGAAAAGAAATGACTGTAATTGTCCTAAAAACGGAAGTTAAGACATGTCAACTGTATAAATTTCTTCTCAATAGAGTTTTGACTGTGAGAAAATATTAGAATCTATTCTTTCCTAAAGATACAACTTAGCAATGAATGACATGAAAAAGACCTATTTACCCACTATATGTATATATATCCTTTTATATACATAAATATATGGATAGATTCATAAACACTTCTCAGCAAAAAGTTTGGAAGGGAAGATATGCTAAGACAAAGATATTAAAATCCCATTAATTACAATGGAACTAACGGTGAGATAAGATACCTAGATTTTGATTGGCTGTAGATTTGAAGTGCCAAGGTGACATAGAAGGCTCAAAGTAAAAACAGTATTTGAGGTAAGACTGGAAAAATGGGAGAGAGACATTAATAACTGGAGGAAGGAGTGTTCTAGACAAATAGAAAGGGAGTTTCAGAAACTCTATCAGCAGAAGTCTACCCCCTACCCTCCAAGAACTCCTGTGCTCTAAGGTCAATGAGGCTACAGAGAAGTGAGAGAGGAGGGAGAAGACGAGAAATAATAAGAGAGATAGTGGTACTCTTTCCCCTTAACTAGTTGTGCCAGGGCTTGTAGGCCACTTTAAGCCTCTTAGTTTGGGAGAGAAGGTCCCTAGTGGCTCAGCTGGTAAATAAATTGCCTGCCAATGCAGGAGACACAAGAGACGTGGGTTTGATCCCTGGATCAGGAAGATATCCTGGAGAAGAAAATGGCAACCCACTGCATTATTCTGGCCTGGAAAACTCCATGGACAGAGGAACCTGTCAGGCTACAGTTCATGGGGTGGCAAAGAATTGGACATGACTGGGCACATGTACATGCATGAAGGGCTTTGAATTGAGGAGTGATGTGATGTGACTTGTTGGTCAAAAGATCACTGAGGAATGTGTTGAGGATAGACTGTAGGGGACAAGAGTGAAAGCAAGGAGATCTTTTATACTTGAGTCTTTGGCAATATTCCAATTGATTGTGGGGTGTGTGTGTGTGTGTGTGTGTGCGTGTAAGGGCAGAGAAGGAAATGGAAAGAGCCAGATTCTGGTTCTATAATGAAGATGCCTGTATAGGATTTGTAGATGGTTGCAAACTGAGTGTGTAAGAGAGAAATTGATAGTGACTCTAAGATGTTTGGCTTCAGACATTGAAGAAAATTGACTTGCCATAAATGAGATGGAGAAAACTGTAGATAGAGCAAATTTGGGAAGAAAGATCAGGAGCTATTTTGAACATGTTAAATTTTAAGATGTTTATTACACAATCTGATTGAGATCCTGAGTAGATCATTGGATGTACCAGCGTCAATTCCAGAAGTCAGGCCAGGTTAGATATATAAAGGTGGGAGTCATTATCATCTCATAAATATTTTATAATTTTCCTTTTATGATGAATATATGACTTAAAATAGATATTTCTGAAATGAGTTTAAATATTAGTACA
Organism: Bos indicus; assembly: GCF_029378745.1. Lineage (NCBI taxonomy): Eukaryota > Metazoa > Chordata > Mammalia > Artiodactyla > Bovidae > Bos > Bos indicus. The sequence continues at coordinate 116,425,321 of NC_091761.1, forward strand.
TATATTGATATCTAATTTTATTTTGTCATGTCAGAAAAATGTCTTTCCTCTGATCCTGATCTTCTGAGTTTAGTTCATAGTCAGTCTGTAAAATTTTCCATGTGTGCTTGAAAAGAATTCACTGGTTTTAGGGTATATACAATGACTTTTAATTGCAAATTTCAAATATGGATGGGTATTAATTTATCCCTTAAATAACTTAAGCATTAAATTTTATCAATTTTAAGAAAGATATATTCTATACATGTGAAAAGTGAAATATTTTATATTTAATTTTATCTCATTTTTAATGTTTACTTAATGTATTTTAAGGCTTTTTAAATGAATCTGTATCAGTTCAGGACTGTAAAACCTACATAATGAAATTTCTCTTTTATAATAAGCTTTCCTTAATAATGCTTCTGGAAATGGAGTCTCTTTTTTTGGACAGCTTTTAACTGGTATTCATATAGTATAGCTTTTCCATCTTTTCCCATTCCTTTCCCTCAAACTTTCTCTTTTCATTATATAACTATGCTTATTTTTCTGATATTTTCAGTCTTTTAATATGAGAGTTTAACTCATTAGCATAATCACTGGCACTTCAATTTATTTCTTCAATTTTCTTTTTGAAAAAATGTTATTCTTAAAGTCATTTAACTGCTTTTTTTGTCCTTCCCTGCTTTCTACTAAATCGATCAAATTTAATATACTCTATATTGTATTTTTGGTTCTCAACTACTTTGGAAATTACACATTCATCTTCTATTCTGTCAGTAAACATAATTAAATAATATAATCAATAAAAAATTCTCTGACTTCTGAAAAGTTTAAGAATGTTAGAATCTCTTACCTATAATTTTTTCCTACATTCTCCATCTTTGTTTGAAAATATATGTATTTTCATTTATCAATGATGCCTCAGTAAGTTTTCAAATTCTAGGTTGACAGCTATTTTCCCTCAACATTTTGATGCTCTTTGTCTATTTCCTATGTTTTCATTTACAACATTTGAGAAGTTTGCTGCTAATTCAATTCCTAGTCCTTTGTAAGTAATACGTTTTGGATCTCTCTGCCTTTGAAATTTTCTTTTGAGGTTTTTGCTTGCTCATTCATTATCATGTGTCTAGGGGAAAAGTTATTTTATTTATTGAACTAAGAAATCATTTTTCACATGACAGACTGGTGTGTGTTCAATATATACTATCTGTTGCGTAATAGTTCAAGTTAGTTCAACTCTTTCACCCAGCCTCCATCTAGCTGAGGTAGTAGATGACTTGTTTAAATGAGTTGATATATGCAAAAAGCTGAAAATAACATTGATACACAGTAAAGGCTATGTACATTTCTGCCATAATAATAAAATAATATTTATAAAGATGTATATAATGAAAAGTATAGAAGTCAGAGAAATCACTGATATCTGAGGGTCAGTGTGAAAAACACATGAAGACCAGGGTGGAATTACTCTGAGACCAGTCTAACTAACATGACTATACCAGCCATTTGGTCAACATGGTAATTAACATGTACATTTAATGGTATCATTAATAATATATATTGGGGCTTTCCTGGTGGCTCAGATATTAAAGCATCTGCCTGCAATGCAGGGTTCAATCCCTGGATCAGAAAGATCCCCTGAAGAAGGAAATGGCAACCCACTCCAGTACTCTTGCCTGGAAAATTCCATGGATGGAGGAGACTGATAGGCTACAGTCTTTGGGTTTGCAAAGAGTCGAACATGACTGAGCGACTTCACTTAATAATATAATCACAGAAGTTGTCTTAGAAGATTAACACCTGTCCCTACAATACAAGAGAGAAGGTAATTTCAAAAGTAGAGAATATAACATGAATAAAGCATATTAGGCAAAATATTAGGTAGTAAAAATATTAGATACAATTATATGAAATTATTTTTTAGGCCAAAAGTGGTCAATACTGACAATTTTGTATGGTTTAACAAATAAAGCCTTTAAAATAAAAAGTCTACAGGTTGGGATGGACACGTACACACTGCTATTAATTAAAATAGATAACCAACAAGGACCTAACTGTAAGTCTAAGTACTTCTGCATAGATAGAAATACTTCCCATCCAACAGGGTTTTAAGAGAATTAGGTGTATTACATACATACAATTATCTAGACAAGATAGTGAAAAACAATAGAGACCCTGAAAGAAATCTATGCCTTAGAAACAGACAAGTAAATGGAGATAATCTCACTTATCTTCAGCATTTCAGAAGACAACTAACTCAATCAAGACAAATAAGGGAATTAAAAATCAGATACTGGGTTAAGGGTTTACCTACAAATACTAGTATCCAAAACATAATGGCAATTATTTGGTGAAGAGAGATTTGTCATTTACAGAGTCTATAGTCTTACTACTTATCTTAACAAGTTGTTGGTTATACTATATATAGTTCACATGGATGTCATTTTCTACTTTACCTCAATTAACTATGTCTTCCTGTCCAGAGACCAACGTTAAGGAATCTCTTGCAGGTAATGCTGAAGCAGAAATATTTGCCTCCAGATACACTCAGCCAAATTGGTTCATATATAAAGGGGGTACTTGCCATGGTCTAGAATCTATGCAAGAACTGACTTTAAGAGCATAATCAGGTAAATTAGTTTCATAAAAGAAATCATCATGAACTCCTTATTGCAAAATTCAGGCTTAAATTAAAGAAAGTAGGGAAAACCACTAGACCATTCAGGTATGACCTAAATCAAATCCCTTACGATTATATAGTGGAAGTGACAAATAGATTCAAGGGATGAGATCTGATAGAGAGAGTGCCTGAAGAACTATGGACAGAGGTTTGTGACATTGTACAGGAGACAGGGATCAAGACCATCCTCAAGAGAAAGAAATGCAAAAAAGGCAAAATGGTTGTCTAAGGAAGCCTTACAAATACCTGAGAAAAGAAGAGAAGCAAAAAGGCAGAGAAAAGGAAATATATACCCATATGAATGCAGAGTTCCAAAGAATAGAAAGGAGAGATAACAAAGTCTTCCTCAGTGATCAGTGCAAAGAAACAGAGGAAAACAATAGAATGGGAAAGACTAGAACTCTCTTCAAGAAAATCAGAGATACCAAGGGAACATTTCATGCAAAGATGAGCACAATAAAGAACAGAAATGGTATGGACCTAAAGAAGCAGAAGATATTAAGAAGAGGTGGCAAGAATACACAGAAGAACTATACAAAAAAGATCTTCATTACCCAAATAAACACAATGGCGTGATCACTCACCTAGAGCCAGACATTCTGGAGTCCGAAGACAAATGAACCTTAGGAAGCATCACTACCAACAAAGCTAGTGGGGGTGATGGAATTCCAGCTGAGCTATTTCAAATCCTAAAAGATAATGTGAAAGTTCTGCTCTCAATATGCCAGCAAATTTGGAAAATGCAGCAGTGGCCACAGAATTGGAAAAGGTCAATTTTCATTCCAATCCCAAAGATAGGAAATGCCAAAGAATGTTTAAAATGAAAGTGAAAGTTGCTCAGTTGTGTCCAACTCTTTGGTACCCCATGGACTAGACCATGGAATTCTCCAGGCCAGAACACTGAAGTGGGTAGCTGTTCCCTTCTCCAGGGGATCTATTGAATCAAAGGATCGAACCCAGGTCTGTCACATTGCAGGCGGGTTCATTACCAGATGAACCACCAAGGAAGCCCAGACTACCCAGGCAATGTTCAAACTACTACATAATTGCACTCACCTCTTGCTTCCCTGGTGGCTTAGAGGATAAAGCATCCGCCCACAACTCGGGAGACCCAGGTTCGATCCCTGCGTAGGGAAGATCCCCTGGAGAAGGAAATGGCAACCCACTCCAGTACTCTTGCCTGGAAAATCCCATAGGCTATAGTCCATGGGGTCACAGAGAGTCGGACACGACTGAGCCACTTCACTTCACTTCACATGCTAGTAATGTAATGCTCAAAATTATCCAAGCGAGACTTCAACAGTATGTGAACCGAGAACTTCCAGATGTTCAAACTGGATTTAGAAAAGGCAGAGGAGCCAGAGATCAAATTGCCAACATCTGTGGGGTCATTGAAAAAGCAAGAGAATTCCAAAAAAAATTTACTTCTGCTTTACTGACTATGACAAAGCCTTTGACTGTGTGGATCACAATAAATTGAGGAAAATTCTTTAAAAGATGGAAATTCCAGACCACCTTATCTGGCTCCTGAGAAATCTGTATGAAGGTTAAGAAGCAACAGTTAGAACTGGACATGGAACAACAGACTGGTTCCAAGTTGGGAAAGGAGTTTGTAAAGGTTGTATGTTGTCACCTTGCTTATTTAACTTTTATGCAGAGTACATCATGCAAAATGATGGGCTGGATGAAGCACAAGGTGGAATCAAGATTGCCAGGAGAAATATCAATAACCTCAGATACACAGACGACACCACCCTTAATGAAGAAACTAAAGAGGGACTGAAGAACCTCTTGATGAAAGTCAAAGAGGAGAGTGAAAATGCTGGCTTAAAGCTCATTATTCAAAAAACAAAGATTATGGCATCTGGTCCCATCACTTCGTGGCAAATAGATGGGGAAACAATGGAAACAGTGACAAACTTTATTTTGGGGGGCTCCAAAATCACCACAGATGGTCACTGCAGTCATGAAATTAAAAGACGCTTGCTCCTTGGAGAAAAGCTATGACAAACCTCGGCAGCATATTTAAAAGCAGAGAGACATTACTTTGCCAACAAAGGTCCATCTAGTCAAAGCTATGGTTTTTCCTATATTTATGCATGGATGTGAGATTTGGACCATAAAGCAAACTGAGCACTGAAGAATTGATGCTTTTGAACTGTAGCACTGGAGAAGACTCTTGAGACTTGGAGTCCCTTGGACTGCAAGGAGATCCAATCAGTCAATCCTAAATGAAATTAGTCCTGAATATTCATTGGAAGGACTGACGCTGAAGCTCCAATACTTTGGCTATGTGATGCAAAGAACTGACTTATTGGAAAAGACCCTGATCCTGGGAAAGATTGAAGGCAGGAGGAGAAGGGGAAGACAGAGAAGAAGGTTGGATGGCATCACCAACTCAATGGCCATGAGTTTGAGCAAGCTTTGGGAGTTGGAGATGGACAGGGAAGCCTGGTGTGCTGCAGTTCATGGATTTGCAAAGAGTTGAACATGACTGAGTGACTGAACTGGAGTGAACTTCTTGTAATTGATAGTTGTTGCCTCTCTTTTCCTCCAAAAATTCTCTTACTGGTCACTACTATTTCCATTTAAAAAGGGTCACTTAATAAATGGACTCCAAGTCAATTTTTTTTTTACACTGAGCAAATGCAGTGCGATTCTTCAAAAGATATTGCATAATATCAGGTAAAACACATCAAACAGATTCCTACACATCCATGCAAAATCAAGTGAAGGCTGCGGGTGAGTGCATCTTCCTTCTCTTCTACTAAATAGTAGTTGAAAAAGTGCAGTACCTCTTAAAGCAAGAGGAACTTAACCTGGTGACTACAGCTGGCACTGCTGTGTGATATACAAAAAAGCTGTTAAGAGAGTCAATTCTAAAAGTTCTCATCACAAGGAGAAAATTGTTTTTCTTTTTTCTCTTTTTCCTTCTTTCTTTTATTGAATCTCTATGAGAAGATGAATGTTAGGTGAACATACTGTGGTAATCAGTACAAAACATATGGAAATCAAGCCATCGTGTTGTATGCCTTAAACTTATATAGTGCGTGCAGGCTAAGTCACTTCAGTCATGTCTGACTCTGTGCAACCCTATGGACTGTAGCCCTCCAGGTTCCTCTGTCTACTGGATTCTCCAGGCAAGAATACTGGAGTGGGTTGCCATTTCCTTCTCCAGGGGATCTTCCCAACCCAGGGATGGAACCCTAGTCTCTTTGGCACCTGCATTGGCAGGTGGGATCTTTACCACTAGCACCACCTGGAAAACCCAGACTTATATAGTGATGTATGTCAATTATTTCTCCATAAAGCTGGGGGAAAAAAAGAGGACCTTGCTAAGGGGAAGATTTAAGTGCAGAATGTAGAAGAGAATGTTCCTTTGGCCATACGCTCTGTGGGTGTGTCACTGGCAAAGCACAGTGTTGGAAAGAAGCTGAAATTCAGTGCGACACACGTTTTGTTTTCCATTTACTGTAGGGGAAGCAGTAAGTGAGAGTGGTTATTAAATTATCTCATAGAACATGAAATATTTGTTACAGAATGAAGATTAGAGTATGGTAGCAATTTTTAAAAAATATTCTCTTCTTTTAACCATTTTACAATAAATGATGCACCAAGGCATTCCATCAATAAGCATGTTTCTTCTCAATCTCATATCTTATGAAACAGCAATATTAATAACTGACTTTGAGAAAAATATTTATGCCTGGCACCTTGTTTAGTTTTAACGGCCTTATGTCATTTAATCATAGGCACAGTCTTAAGTGTGCAGTACTATGATTTACTGATAAGGAAACCAAGGCTTAGAGAAGTTGTATAAATTACTAAGGTGCATGTGACTAAATGGCAGAACTAGGATTTAAAACAAAGTCTAAATTCAGAATGTAACCACAAGCCACTAACTTTTCTCCTGTAGAATTCACAATCTGCAGTTCATAACTTGTAGTGAACTATGTCCACATACAGATGGCCCCTGACTTATGATGGTTCAACTTAACTTTTCGACTTTGGAATGGTGCAGAAAAGACAGGCATTCAGTATAAACTGTACTTCAAATTTTGAATTTTTACCCTTTCTCCAACAGCAATATATGGCCTGATTATTTCTAGTGTGTGTGTTAATCATCAGTCATGTCTGACTCCTCTGTCCACGGAATTTCCCAGGCAAGAATACTGAAGTGGATTGCCATTCCCTTTTCCAAGGGATCTTCCCCACCCAGGGATCAAGCCTAGGTCTCCTGCATGGCAGGGGGAGTCTTTACCATCCCATCTGAGCCACCAAGATAGTCTGTAGTGATGCTGGACAATGGAAAGGTGTATCAGCTCTTAGTCTGCCAGTTGATCATGTGGAGAAACAATGAATGCTTCACTATCATTCTTAACCCAGACAAAGTAGAAGAAGATCTGTGTTAATTAGGATGATATTAAGCTAGGAACAATAAATTCCACCTTAACTGTATGAATGCTTTTTTAAGGTAATCAGATGCTACTAAAAATATCTGAATATTCATTGGAGGGACTGAAGCTGAAGCTGAAGCTTCAATACTTTGGCCACCTGATGTGAAGAGCCAGCTCATTGAAAAAGACCCTCTGATGTTGGGAAAGATTGAGGGCAGGAGGAGAAGGGGGGAACAGAGGTTGAGATGGTTGGATGGCATCACTGACTCAATGGATATGAGTGTGAGCAAACTCCAGGAGATAGTAAAGGACAAGGAAGCTTGTTGTGCTGCAGTCCTTGGGGTCACAAAGAGTCAGACATGATTTAGCAACTGAACAACAATAACAAAAATGTGAGCCAGAAGAATCCTTTTTTCATGGACAGCTTAGATAGAAATTGTCTTTACTTCTATGTATGTTTGTGTTTTTTATTTTCTCCACTGGTTATGTTACATAGTATTTTGTTATCATACAAAGATTGATTCATAGAAAAATAAAATGTTATATTTCATAATTTCAGTCAGTTCATTCCCTCAGTCATATCTGATGCTTTGCAACCCCATGGACTGCAGCATGCCAGGCTTCCCTGTCCATCTCCCACTCCTGGAGCTTGCTCAAACTCATGTCCATAGAGTCCCCTTCTCCTGTCTTCAATCTTTCTCAGCATCAGAGTCTGTTCCAATATGTCAGTTCTTCGCATCAGACAGCCAAAGTATTGGAGTTTCAGCTTCAGTTCAGTCCTTCTAATGAATATTCAGGATTGACTTCCTTTAGGATTGACTGGTTTGATCTCCTTGCAGTCCAAGGGACTCTCAAAGGTCTTCTCTAAATTTCATAATTTAGAAGTCTATAATTTTCAAATTATTTAGTCTTAATATTATTGCCATTATGACCTTGATACTTTCCATCCAATTTATAAATAAAGTTGTCAATATCCACTATTGGATATTTTTGACCCAACTTTTTAATTTCAGTCAGTATTATATGAGTTTGTAGGAATCAAAAGCTAACTTGTAGAAATAATGAAAGAAGGAGATTTTTCTTTATCTTTTAATTTTGCTTCAGTTCAGTTCAGTTCAGTTCAGCTCAGTCATGTCCAACTCTTTGCGACCCCATGAATCGCAGCACGCCAGGCCTCCCTGTCTATCACCAACTCCCAGAGTTCACCCAAACCCACGTCCATCGAGTCAGTGATGCCATCCAGCCATCTCATCCTCTGTCGTCCCCTTCTCATCCTGCCCCCAATCCCTCCCAGCATCAGAGTCTTTTCCAATGAGTCAACTCTTCGCATGAGGTGGTCAAAGTACTGGAGTTTCAGCTTTAGCATCATTCCTTCCAAAGAACACCCAGGGCTGATCTCCTTCAGAATGGACTGGTTGGATCTCCTTGCAGTCCAAGGGACTCTCAAGAGTCTTCTCCAACACCACAGTTCAAAAGCATCAATTCTTCGGCACTCAGCCTTCTTCACAGTCCAACTCTCACATCCATACATGACCACTGGAAAAACCATAGCCTTGACTAGACGGACCTTCATTGGCAAAGTAATGTCTCTGCTTTTGAATATGCTATCTAGGTTGGTCATAACTTTCCTTCCAAGGAGTAAGCATCTTTTACTTTCATGGCTGCAATCACCATCTGCGGTGATTTTGGAGCCCCCCAAAATAAAGTCTGACACTGTTTCCACTGTTTCCCCATCTATTTCCCATGAAGTGATGGGACCGGATGCCATGATCTTGGTTTTCTGAATGTTGAGCTTTAAGCCAACTTTTTCACTCTCCACTTTCACTTTCATCAAGAGGCTTTTGAGTTCCTCTTCACTTTCTGCCATAAGGGTGGTGTCATCTGCATATCTGAGGTTCTTGATATTTCTCCCGGCAATCTTGATTCCAGCTGTGTTTCTTCCAGTCCAGTGTTTCTCATGATGTACTCTGCATATAAGTTAAATAAGCACGGTGAAAAATCTGTTGTAGAAATAACATATACTTTTGAATAAGAATTTATTAACTTAATAAATTCATAAGATTTTGTTTCAGCTCTTACATTTGCCAAATGATAATAAAACAGCTTCAATTTATCTAGCTGTTGTGAGGATTAAATGAGATTACATGAGCATAGTTTATTAAGAAAAATATTTTTTAACCTGAATAAGTAATACATGGTTATAATCTCATGGTACCAAATTAAAGCCGTTTCCTTGACATTCACCTAGAAAGAAGCATGCAGAAATAAGTTAAAATATCAAGACATATATCGAAGAAACAGTGGACCTAATCCAGGTGATTTATGAAGAAAAATCAATGCAAGATTATTTTCTTCTGAGTGGGGCAAGATTTGTGAAATTAAATTCAGTGGAAAAGAAATGCATTCCTCATATTCTGCTGGGCTTTAAACCTCCATTTAAAACAATAGCTGTTATTTATTGTTTTTAAAAATGAAATTAGCTTACAGAAAAATAACCTAAGATGTATTGGCAAACTTAAAATATGAGAAGTAGAAATGGAGGTGAGGGGTGTTAAGGAAAAGTGGAGGGAAGAACATTAAATAGAAATATTGGCTACCAGATTTTCTGGGGCTTCAGTTAAGGCTAGAAAGTGTTCTGTTTGTAGTTGGCACGAGCCCATTTACATATTTAACATGGAGAGAACTTCAGAGTTGGGATGTTAATTTTTAATTTTACAAAATGAAAATATCCTTCTCATTTTATTACCCAAAATAGATCATGCTCAGTTAAAATGTAATTCAAACAATACAGAAAAAAATAGTATCATGAAGAAAGTAAAATCTACCTCCCAGAGATAATATTCAACGTTATGGTGAACTTGTGCTTAGACATTTCTTTATGCATTTTTATTTATATGAAAACCTATAAATGTAGATATAAGTTTTCAGAAATTAAAAGTGGGCTCATATTCTACATGCTGTTTTAAAACATGCCTTGACAATCTGGTGTGGGCATCGTTCCATGACACTAATATTGTTTTACATATTTTTCTGAGTTTTTTTAAGTATACGCAAAGAGAAGTACACAACTCATAAGTGTGCAGCTAGAGGAATTTTTCCTAAGTGGACATACTCATATATACATAACCTAGGAGAAGGAAATGGCAACCCACTCCAGTGTTCTTGCCTGGAGAATCCCAGAGATGGGGGAGCCTGGTGGACTGCCATCTCTGGGGTCGCACAGAGTCGGACACGACTGAACTGACTTAGCAGCAGCAGGCTGAGATAGAGAACATTACCAGCAGTCTAGAAGTTTCCTTTATGTCTCTCTTCAGTCCTTACCCTCCATTGCCACTAAAAGTTTGTTGTTCCTTTGTCTTCTGGCATCCACCATTCCTACAGGCTGACTTTTCTCCTTAGAGAAAGCATCTTTCCCCATCCCCACCCAAACCCTAGTTGCTTATGAGATGTTCTCAGTTTTGTTTTCAGTGGTTTTACTATTGTGTAAATGTGTGTGTGTTTTAACTAGTTGAGGGATAATTTTAGCCATTAGCTCTTCAATTTTGAGGGTAATCTTTACTCATTGTTTCTTCTTTTGTTTTCTGTCTCATCTCTTTGGGGTATGTTATTACATATATGTTAGAACATGTTATCTAGATTCTTTTGTTCTCTGTTTTTTTTTTTTTTTTCTATTCTGTTTTGTTGTCTGTTAACATGGATATTTTCTATTAATCTTTCTTCCACTTCCTGGTCTTCGTTTCTATTAAGTCTAAAAGTGTTAGTCACTCAGGCATGTCTGACTCTTTGCGACCCTGTTACTCAACTGTAACCCGCCAGGCTTCTCTATCCATGGAATTCTCCAGGCAAGAATAATGGAGTGGATAGCCACTCCTTTCTCCAGTTCAGTTCAGTTGCTCAGTAGTGTCCAACTCTTTGCAACCCCACGGACTGCAGCACGCCAGGACTCCCTGTCCATCACCAACTCCCGGAGTTTACCCAAACTCATGTCCATCGAGTTGGTGATGCCATCCAGCCATCTCAGCCTCTGTCATCCCCTTTTCCTTCTGCCCCCAATCCCTCTCAGCATCATGGTCTTTTCCAATGAGTCAACTCTTCGCATGAGGTGGCCAAAGTATTGGAGTTTCAGCTTCAGCATCAGTCCTTCCAATGAACACCCAGGGCTGATCTCCTTTAGGATGGACTGGTTGGATCTCATCTCCTTGCAGTCCAAGGGAATCTCAAGAGTCTTCTTCAACACCACAGTTCAAAAGCATCGATTCTTCAGCACCCAGCTTTCTTCACAGTCCAACTCTCACATTCATACATGACCAATGGAAAAATCATAGCCTTGACTAGATGGACCTTTGTTGGCAAAGTAGTGTCTCTGCTTTTTAATATGGTATCTAGGTTGGTCATAATTTTCCTTCCAAGGAGTAAGCATCGTTCTCCAGAGGATCTATCAAACCCAAGGACTGAACCCAGGTCCCCTGCATTGCAGACAGATTCTTTACCATCTGAGCCACCAGGGAAGCCCTAAGTCTAACCCATGCTGAATCTACCTGCTGGGATCCTAATTTCAATTATTACATTGCTTTAGCTTTAGAATTTCTACCTGGTTATTGAAAAATAGTTTTCTAATGATATTCTTCACCTTTAATCTATTCATTGAATGTTAATTACATCAGGTAAAAGTCAGTACCAGGTAACTTCAAATAAGTGGACTGTGATATTGTGTGACTGGTTTTTTGAGGGGAGGATTGTTCTACTTCTTAGACTGCTTTGTGATTTTTTTCATTTAAATGTTGGACAATATTTATAAAAAATTGAAGACTTTGGATGACATATATATATATATATACACATAACATATATGTGTATATATATATATATACACACACGTACATAACATATGTGTGTATGTGTGTGTGTGTATATATATATATATATATATATACTTTTTTTTTAAAGAAAAGTTTTACCTATCCTCTATGATGTAGCTGAGTGCAAGCACATCACCTTAATGCTGTTGAGAATGAGTCTACCTTGAGGCTGGGTTGCAGTTTTTCAGCAGGCTTTAGTGTACATCTAGCTCATCCTGTTTATTAGGAGTGAAACTCTCCATGGGACATAGCCGAGAACTAGAATTTTTATTAGGGATGGTTTGGTGGATCCTAACTTTAATTTTCTTGTCTTCGAAGACCATACTACTCTAAACTCAGTTTTTATACCTAGAAGACGTCTGCTTATATTTCCAGTTTCTCTTCCTTCTCAGTTTAAGAATTTCACAAATTCCATGCAGCTGAAACAGATAGTACTGCACTTCCCGTCCTTGTTTCTCATCTTTCTAGGGTTTGGTTCTTCAAACTGATTAGATAGGCAACCCCAAATATCACATCTGCCCGCTTGATTCCCTTGGGATTTTCAGAAGCTTCTCTTTCTTCTCCACCATATAGTCTTGGCCTTCTGCTGTGTTTCTCAGTTTCCTGCCCTGCATCAAGGACCTTCAAATACTCTTTGAAAAAAGCAGCTTACAGCTTGTCACTTCACCCCTCTGATGTTCTGTTTTTTCATGGATATTGTCTACTTAAGTCTTGGGTGGTTCATCAACTCTCTGATAATTTCAAACAGATATTATGTGGGTTTTACCTGTATTTTCTAATTGTTCTTGGCAAAAGCATTGGTCAGCCACAAACTACTGTATCATGATTGGTCATAAAAATACAAAACTATTTTTAGTTCCTAAATAATTGCATGAATTATAGTAGGAAAAAATGGTATAAATATTTCCCATTGGTTTGATTTCTAGTCAAATGAAATAGCTTTTTTTAATGTGTGGAGACTATTTTTTCTGTATTTTATGTGTTAATACCTTTGAATATTTTTCAATTAGCAATTTCTTTTTATTAATTATAAGAGCTCTTTTTATGAGTTATTTTTAGTTAAAAGTATTAATCTTCTAAACTTCATATAAGTTAAAATTATTTTCCTAGTTTATTTTTCAATCCAACTTTGACATTTTTGATGTCTAATCATTTAAAAAATTATGTGACCTTTATTTTTCTTCTTACATATGATTTTGCTCTATATGGCTCTTACAAAGGTTACCTCTATCACCAAAATTGACATTCATCTGTATTTTATGAGTAATATTATTTCATATTTTACATTCATGTATTGATACCTCTGGAATTATTTCCATGAATTGGTGTGAGAAACACATACTTCATTTTTCCTATTTTTTTAAATTTTATTTTATTTTTAAATTTTACATAATTGTATTAGTTTTGCCAAATATCAAAATGAATCCATCACAGGTATACATGTGCTCCCCATCTTGAACCCTCCTTCCTCCTCCCTCCCCACACCACCTCCCTCCCCATACCACCTCCTTCCTCCCTCCTCCCTCCCCATACCTCCTCCCTCCCCATACGACCCTCTGGGTCGTCCCAGTGCACCAGCCCCAAGTATCCAGTATCGTGCATTGAACCTGGACTGGCATCTCGTTTCATAGATGATATTTTACATGTTTCAATGCCATTCTCCCAAATCTTCCCACCCTCTCCCTCTCCCACAGAGTCCATAAGACTGTTCCATACATCAGTGTCTCTTTTGCTGTCTCGTACACAGGGTTATTGTTATCATCTTTCTAAATTCCATATATATGCGTTAGTATACTGTATTGGTGTTTTTCCTTCTGGCTTACTTCACTCTGTATAATAGGTTCCAGTTTCATCCACCTCATTAGAACTGATTCAAATGAATTCTTTTTAATGGCTGAGTAATACTGCATTGTGTATATGTACCACAGCTTTCTTATCCATTCATCTGATGATGCACATCTAGGTTGCTTCCATGTCCTGGCTATTATAAACAGTGCTGCGATGAACATTGGGGTACACGTGTCTCTTTCCCTTCTGGTTTCCTCAGTGTGTATGCCCAGCAGTGGGATTGCTGGATCATAAGGCAGTTCTATTTCCAGTTTTTTAAGGAAACTCCACACTGTTCTCCATAGTGGCTGTACTAGTTTGCATTCCCACCAACAGTGTAAGAGGGTTCCCTTTTCTCCACACCCTCTCCGACATTTATTGCTTGTAGACTTTTGGATCGCAGCCATTCTGACTGGTGTGAAATGGTACCTCATAGTGGTCTTGATTTGCATTTCTCTGATAATGAGTGATGTTGAGCATCTTTTCATGTGTTTGTTAGCCCTCTGTATGTCTTCTTTGGAGAAATGTCTGTTTAGTTCTTTGGCCCATTTTTTGATTGGGTCATTTATTTTTCTGGAGTTGAGCTGTAGGAGTTGCTTGTATATTTTTGAGATTAGTTGTTTGTCAGTTGCTTCATTTGCTATTATTTTCTCCCATTCTGAAGGCTGTCTTTTCACCTTGCTGATAGTTTCCTTTGATGTGCAGAAGCTTTTAAGGTTAATTAGGTCCCATTTGTTTATTTTTGCTTTTATTTCCAATATTCTGGGAGGTGGGTCATAGAGGATCCTGCTGTGATGTATGTCAGAGAGTGTTTTGCCTATGTTCTCCTCTAGGAGTTTTATAGTTTCTGGTCTTATGTTTAGATCTTTAATCCATTTTGAGTTTATTTTTGTGTATGGTGTTAGAAAGTGTTCTAGTTTCATTCTTTTACAAGTGGTTGACCAGTTTTCCCAGCACCACTTGTTAAAGAGATTGTCTTTAATCCATTGTATATTCTTGCCTCCTTTGTCAAAGATAAGGTGTCCATATGTGTGTGGATTTATCTCTGGACTTTCTATTTTGTTCCATTGATCTATATTTCTGTCTTTGTGCCAGTACCATACTGTCTTGATAACTGAGGCTTTGTAGTAGAGCCTGAAGTCAGGTAGGTTGATTCCTCCAGTTCCATTTTTCTTTCTCAAGATCGCTTTGGCTATTCCAGGTTTTTTGTATTTCCATACAAATTGTGAAATTATTTGTTCTAGCTCTGTGAAGAATACTGTTGGTAGCTTGATAGGGATTGCATTGAATCTATAAATTGCTTTGGGTAGTATACTCATTTTCACTATATTGATTCTTCCAATCCATGAACATGGTATATTTCTCCATCTATTAGTGTCCTCTTTGATTTCTTTCACCCATGTTTTATAGTTTTCTATATATAGGTCTTTAGTTTCTTTAGGTAGATATATTCCTAAGTATTTTATTCTTTCCGTTGAAATGGTGAATGGAATTGTTTCCTTAATTTCTCTTTCTGTTTTCTCATTATTAGTGTATAGGAATGCAAAGGATTTCTGTGTGTTGATTTTATATCCTGCAACTTTACTATAATCATTGATTAGTTCTAGTAATTTTCTGGTGGAGTCTTTAGGGTTTTCTATGTAGAGGATCATGTCATCTGCAAATAGTGAGAGTTTTACTTCTTCTTTTCCAATTTGGATTTAGAAATGGTTAGCTAGTAATTTCAGAACCACTTTATAAAGTATGTATTTTTTCACATTTATTTTTGATATCAAAATTTTCTTATGTTAACCTATATTTATACGTTAAATTCTTTCATAATTTAAATGAATTTAAGACTTTTTATATTATTTTATATTTACAATCTAATTTTGTATATCTTTAGAATAAACTGAAAAAGTGATTTCTGAAAGAGTGTGTCTTCATTCTTGCTCTTTTCTCTGAATATTCCCAGCCATATTTACATGCTTATCCTCTCAGATCAGCTTTTTTTACTTTTTACATGTAAAAACAATTCTGTAGTAATGTTATTGTGATTGTATTGCATTCAAATATTTTGTCTTACTCTTTGGTAGAAATATTGCTAGAGTAAAAGTATACTAGTCAATTATTTTGCACAATAATTCATTATGGTTTTTAAAAAATCCATTTCATGGCCTGTTTTTAGTGTGAGCCCACCAAGAATTATGACTACAAATTTCTGAAACCATGCTGAAATAATCCACTCTCAAGGAACAGCTAAAATAAGTCAATCAAGTGTCATTTTTCTCTTAGGAATTTTGGGTCACAGATGAAGAAGCTAAATAATAATGATACAAATAATGATGATAATGCTCAGCCATGTCTGACTCTGTGTGACCCCATGGACTGTAGCCCACCAGGCTCCTCTGTCCATGGGATTTTTCAGGCAAGAAACTCTGGAATGGGTGGCCATTTCCCTTTCCAGGGGATCTCCTCCACCCAGGGGTGGAGCCCGCATCTCCTCTGTCCCTGCACTGCAGGCGGATTCTTTACCTGCGGGGCCATCTGGGTGGTTTGTAACACACTGTGTGTGGGATTGGCTTCCCTTGTAGCTCAGTTGGTAAGGACTCTGCCTGCAGTGCAGGAGACCCAGGTTCCATCTCTGGGTCAGGAAGATCCCTTGGAGAAGGAAATAGCACTATTCTTGCCTGGAAATCCCATGGACAGAGGAGCATGGCAGGCTACAGTCCATTCAGTCTCAAGAGTTGAACACAACTTAGTGACTAACCCTCCCACCCCTGAATATGTGTGATTTTTTTTTAATTAATGTGTTAAATAGCAAAGTCTAGCAGTGGACTTTGGGACTAGTTTCAGAATATTGTAATAAGTATAAAAGACTTTCAAGATTGTTACAGTAATTATTATATAACAATGCTTGTGATTCTTGTTGGTGACAAAGTCACAGGTGCTCTAACACTTCTGTGTTTTGTTACCCACATTTGAAATTGAAAAAAAAATGCTAATTTCAGTTAGAGGTTGGTGAAAGTGTAACCCAGTAGGACCCTGAGGGGCTTCTGGGCACAGAAGACTTTAGATAGTTGCTAATCTATTAGGGAAGAGGCTTTCCTGGTATGATGATAATAATAAAAACATAATAATAAAATGAAAATAAGTATACAGTGTGTTAAAAGCACAGGGCCTGAAGTAAGACTGCTTGAGTTCAAAATTATCTCCACTGAACAATCACTAACAGTCTGGCATTGTGAAAAGTTCTTTACAGTTCTGTGTCTGTTAGCTCACCTGAAAGTTATTGTTGAATGGAATGATACAGGTTGGTGCTAGTTATTATTATCAACGTTATTACTGTTATCATTTATGAGCATCTATTAGACATGACACTATATGAGATGTAATAAATAACTTCACTTTAATCTTCATTCATTTATGTAGATGTCTTTGAAAACAAATTATCAATAGATATCCCACTCAGCCAACTGTGGATTTAAGACTTTACCACTCATGTTAACGCTTAGAATTTTCCTAAGAAAAGTAAAATGAAAGCAAATAGCTTTTTGGTGACTGTATGTAAGTTGAGAACTTGGCCATCCATTTGTCAGTTTCATTAGCTTGATGTCCTGATAATATAAAATCAATTAACATTTGAACATGATCATGAAAATGATGTTTAAAATAGAATGGAGATTGATGAATGTGCAGTGAAATTTCCCTAGTTTGCTCTGTAAAATCTGGGATAGCACATGCTTTATTTGCTGCTTTGTTCCTAGTACCTGTCATGAATTTCTAGGCACATCATGGATACTTAACAGGTAGGCATTGACTTTTTGACTAATGATGAGAAAAAATTATTATAGGAGCAGTAATAGTCAACACCATAAAAAATTAGAGATGACAGAAGACAGGTTTTATGAGCAGCTGTTTCCCACTCTGTAGGCAGAAATTCAGGGATGCCAAATTTTAATCATCAAATTGATTGGTGAGGATCCAATCAAAATAAGAGAAGTTAATATAACTTCATGGACTTAGATATAACTTCATGCATTTTTCTCAAAATAGGTATCAAATTTCCTCTTAGATATTGGGTAGACATTTCCAATTTTTGTCTTTTATGATGTTTTTAGAACACCATCTCCATTTCTAATTGATATATTTTTTCTATAGATGAGTGTTACAGTCGAATATCTCAACATCTGAATCATTTGTTGCATTGTTTCTAATTTTTGCTATTACTTGTTGTAATCTCTTTCAAATCTATTTTGAATTTATCTTTCAGGAAACATTCTTACTTCCTTCATATCCAGATCTCACTAGCATCTTGCTTTAGCTGCCTGGTACTGACAAACAGGTGTTCAGAGCTCTAATTTACATCTCAGGAAATTGTTTTAGAGTTTAAGTAACTTGCCTGAAGTCACCCGGATGCTAAGTACTGGGGAGGAGAACTGAACTCAGTCTCACAGTGCTTTTGTTAAAGCAGTACCTATAACTGTTATTTGGAGAAGGCAATGGCACCCCACTCCAGTACTCTTGCCTGGAAAATCCCACGGACGGAGGAGCCTGGTAGGCTGCAGTCCATGGGGTCGCTGGGAGTCAGACACGACTGAGCGACTTCATTTTCACTTTTCACTTTCATGCATTGGAGAAGGAAATGGCAACCCACTCCAGTGTTCTTGCCTGAAGAATCCCAGGGACGGGGGAGCCTGGTGGGCTGCAGTCTATGGGGTCACACAGAGTCGGACATGACTGAAGCGACTTAGCAGCAGCAGCAGCAGCATAGCTGTTATTTGCACTAATCCTAGGTAATCAACACTGGAAATATGAAAATTCTCTCTTTCTTATTCCCTGTGTCTTTTATAAGGGGTATGAGTGGTGTTCCTCCTATTTCTATAAGCAGAAAATAGAGGAGTTCTGGTGTGGAAAAGTTAACTAACTTGCCATTGACTTAGAAGTTTCATGAGATGGTATAGCACTTTATTGTCTTTTCTGTAGTCTTAGGTCTTAGGTCTTCTCAGACTAACAGCTTCAAGAAGTAAATCAATTATTCTTTGCAACTTAAGTGTTTAATGTATACTGATTTTGAAGAAGTAGCTTGAAGCCATATAGGCAAGTATACATTTCAAAATAAACATATAAAGCTCAAGAGTTTTGTTAACCTATAAACATTTTAGAAGATAATCATATAATAAATAAGGCAAGATATCCTTGAGCTTCAAAGAAACGTACTCAAATGGCCTTCTGTATCCTCGGATTATAGTTGGTTGAATCTGAGGATGAGGAACTCTGACAAATGGAAGCTGCACTGTATTCATCGTACTGAGACATTTTACATGATGGTCTTGAGCCTCTGTGAATTTTATTACCCATCAGGACTCCTGGAACCAATCCCCCACAGATATCAAGGGGAAACTATTTCAAATATAACTGGAACTTAAGGAAAAAACAGGATGAGATGGTTGGCTAGCATCATTGACTCAGTGGACATGAATTGAGCAAACTCTAGGAGACAGTGAAGGACAGGGAAGATTGCTGTACTGTTCATCAGGTTGCAAAGGGTTGAACATAATTTATTGACTGAACAACAACAAAGAGCAAAACACTAGAGAGTGAGTTTGGGACAAATAGGTTGATTTTGTGGTCCTGTCTCTATCCTCTATTCCTTGTTCATAGATGGTATTTTACATGTGAGGGCTACACCATCTGCAAATAAAGAAATATAGAAAGCAGTATAATAGAAATGTTTCTGGCCCATAGAAACATTTTCCCTCCAAGTTATTTTTGGTACAAATCTGATTTAATCAATTAGGGTTGATTATAAAATATAACATTAAGAATTTTAGAGTTGTGGGACCTCTTACAATGGACCAGTTTGATTCTGATGTATGTTTCTTTCTTTAATGATATCTCTGACTAAATGGCTAATATTATTAAGTATACAACTAATATGCTGAATAGTTTAAATACATTATGACACAATCATCACAATAAACCTATATGTTAGACTTCATTATTATATAGATTTTACAGAAAAGGAAGCATTCAGAAAGCTAACTGACCAGAAACCACACACTGGAAAATGGCAGGTTTAGGATTAAAATTCATGTGTCTTATTATAAGGTCCTGAGCTTTTCACTCTCATGGGAAACTGCCACTCACTAGTAGGGGCAAGGTAGTATAGTGGAAAGAGCATGAATCACAATATTAGACAGTCCGGTCTCATTCCCAATCCTACTACTTAGTTAGTTCATGTAATCTTGGCCATTTGACTTGGCATCCATAAGGCTTATCTCCCTCATCCTAAAATTGAGAATGCTTGTGGGAAAGATTAAGTGTGCTTGTGTGTGCTAAGCTGCTTCAGTCATTTCTGACTCTTTGAGACCCTATGGACTGTAGCCCACCAGGCTCTTTTGTCCATGGTATTCTCCAGGAAAAAATACTGGGGTGTGCTGCCATGCCCGCTTCCATGGTATCTTCACAACCTGGGGATCAAACCCACATCTCTTACATCTACCTGGATTGGCAGGAGAGTTCTTTACCAATAGCACCACCTGGGAAGCCCTCCTAAAGTATAATTATGTGTATATGATTCCTGACACAGTGGCTACTTGACATATGCTAGGTCTCTTTCTTCTTATATATCATAGTCAATATATGCAGGTTTCTATACATAGGAGAGAAACATTGTACAAAGGAACAAATTCACCTGGAAGCCAATATATGCAAATGAAGCTGGAATAATTATGAACCTCCTATAATATTGTCTAGATTTTCTGCACCTCTCCCTCTACATATATTTCTTACTAGACATATTTTGATGAAAACTCAATTGCCATTTCTTAGTTCCTCATCCTTCTTCTACCATCTCCTTTGCCATCATCACAGTTGGATACTGAGGATAATTGGGGAGCCAAAGGATTTAGTCTTCAAGTGGGGGAATAAGAGGCAGGAACAGATGGAACATTTTACAAACAGTGATTGTGATTTTATGTACCTCTCCAAAGCCACATAAACTAGAGGAGGTTAAGAAGAAAGGAAAATAATTTCCCAATGGCTTGTTTTGCAGAGTTTGTTGTAATTGCATAAGGGCATAGCTATTCCACATCCCCTTCTTTTCAAATATGTACATTATGTCAGTGATTCAACTTTATTTTCGACTTCATTACTCAGAGATGTGTTAGTCTTTTATAAGTTTTTAGGTAAAACTTTGGGCAAACTTCAAGAAGAAGCATGGAATTTAGACTTTGCAAATATAATGGAATGGCCTGCTGTGTCCTTAGAAAGAACACTTGGTCATCACAGAGCACTGCAGAGATGGTGGTATATCATTGTGGTTACCATCATCATGGGACAGGTCTGCGTCCTTTTTGTTTTAGAAACTTGTTTTTTTTTTTTTTTTTTCAGGTGTGCAGAGTAATTTAGGTTCCCTAATCAACATTATAGGGCTTCTCAGATGGTTCAGCAGGTAAATAATCTGCCTGCAATCCAGAAGACACAGGAGGCACAGGTTCTATCCCTGGGTCGGGACGATGACCTGGAGGAGGAAAATGCAACCCATTCTAGTATTCTTGCCTGAAAAACCTCATGGACAGAGGAACCTTGCAGGCTACAGTACAAAGGGTTGCAAAGAACCAGATATGACTGACTAAACACACAATCAATGTTATAATAGATTGATATAGAAATCACAAAGCCAATTTAGTAATTTGTACTGAAGAAGTGTCACAAGGACCATACACTATAGTCTACCAGTCAATGTAATCTCTCCTTGGAGATTAGCTTGTGTGAGATGTTATTTGGCATTTAGAGGTTGTTTGTGAATTCAAAGCATTAATAATTGTACCATTCAGCTGTCATATCTTTACATCATGTTCACCAAGGTAATATGTTCCCCCTGAAGACATGGTATTTGGGCCATCTTGCAGATTATCCTGTGTCTTGGTATAGGCTGGAAGCAAAGTATTTCAGAGCTCCTTCTTTGAAGCCTCCAAGAGGATATTTCTCCTTTTTCTAGTACCATCTTTCTTAATAAGGAGTAAAACGAAAGGGATAAGGTTTCATTGTTGCCGTTTGTACCCCAGTCTTTCTTCCACATCAATGCAATTAGAATAAATATATTCATTTAGCTTTGGGGGTACTTCCTTACTGATCATTACTAAAGCGTGAGTTACTTCTATGTTTAGCTGGCCTGATTCCTTATATTTCATTTGTTTCCCTACTGTTTCATCACAGATAGTTACCTAATTCCAGTCTGGGATATATCTTGTTTTTATTCTATAGTGTTGCAAATGTAATGAAAATTCTGGTGGAATCCAGGTGTATTTTAAGAAACAGATTTAATGAAGACCCTGAACAACTCTTGAAGATAATTATGGTGTCTCCCTACATCTGCTCACTTTTGGCATTTCTTTCTCTTAACTCTTACACTCTCATTTTCTCACTCATTATTTCTTTCTTGTTTGACACATTTATTTTACCCCTATTTTTTCTCCCTTTCTTATCTTTCCTTTTTTTGTCCTTCTCCTACCCCATGCCTGCAAATGGTATTCATAAAAATAGGTCTGGAGAGAGAAAATAGTTCTACAGATAATTAACCACAAATGATAAACTAGTTTTTTCTCCTCTATCTGCTAGAATGGAAACATAAGAATCTTTATCAACATTTTGTTCAAAAGTAGAAAATAATTATAATTTTTAACCATCAGGAACTGGATAAAATCATAAGTTTATAGTTACAGCCATCTTAAGACCCTTGTCTTATTTAATATAATTTTAGTTCTCCTCAGTCACCCAGAGTGTTTGATAAATACTATCTAGGTCTTATAAAGGATTACTGGTTTCAGAGGAAATAAGCTTCTACAGCTGTTTTTTAGTTGTTCCTAACTGAAATTCTCCCAAAGATATTTTTAAGTTATATTTTTAATATATGACTTGGAAAAGGGCTGAATAGCCATTTATTCAATTTTGATGTTCAGTCAATTTGTGATGGAATGAAAGTTTCTAGAAATGAGTAATTGTGAGACAGTTTTCCTTCTGAGAAACATATTTCTGTGGATGAAGTTTGGATTTAATTAACTAGGACTCTACTGTAGTTTGGCTCTTTGTTGCTGCATATACTTTTTGCCTTTTCCAGTATGGCTTTTCAAATACTAATAATTTGATCTTGAAATTTCATGCAAACACGCCCATAAAAATGCTACCATTCATTTCCTTAAATATACTGAGAATTCTAAAATTAATGGTAGTTTTGCTTGGTCTTTCTTTACTCAGTGCTGCTAACTGTATGACAACATGTGCGCCACTTGGATGAAATGGTCATGACGCTCCACATAGCAGGCTGGATGCTGAGCTCCTGCAAACACATGCTAGACACCAGCTCAGATCCAACATGGAATTTGATCAGGGAGGGACTGAAAGTAAGAAAAATCAAATGGTGAGTTTAAAATAACACAATTAGTGGTCAGATCAGTGTGAAAAATGTATTTTTAAATGAACATATCACTGAAAGTTGTTGAAGTTTAACATTATAGAGGGGTTGATACATTTTACTTTTCATGGCATTAAAGTCATATACCATAATGTGTTACTTCAGATAGCACATATGGCAGCAAGTGGGGTGCTCTGTGATGGCACATTCGTAGGGAGAGCTCTTATCTGATCAAGAGAGGTCTCCAAGCCAACCTGGTGTGCATACCATGACTCTCTCATGCCATACCCATGTCACATACAATTTGAATGTTTCCTCTGCATACGCCCAACACAGGTACCTAGGTACAACTACAAATTGGGCAGAGTTGACACTGAGACAGTCACTCCTATGTCATATTTTTGGTCAGTACACCCTTTCCACTTAAGTTCTTCTCAACACAAGTACATTGGATAGTGGAACAAAACCATACATTTCTTTTCTTTCATTTTTAAAATGTTTCTTATGTTTATTTTTATTAATTTTTAGAACTTTTTATTTTGTTTTGGAGTATAGCCAGTTGACAATCTTGTGGTAGCTTCAGGTGGACAGGAAATATGTCCATTCTCCCCCAAATTCCCAACCCATACAGGCTGCCACATAACATGAAGCAGAATTCCCTGTGCCATAGAGTAGATCCTTGTTGGTTACTCATTTTAAATATAGCAGTGTGTACATGTCGGTCCCAAATTCCCCAACTATCCCTTCCCTCCTTTAATTGAAGTATAATTGATATACAATGTTGTGTTAGTTTCTGCTGTACAACAGCTTGAATCAGCTATGCATGTGTGCCCAGTTGATCAGTCGTGTCTGACTCTGTGACCCATGGACTGTAGACTGCCAGGCTCCTCTTTCCATGGGATTCCCCAGGGCAGAATACTGGAGAGGGTTGTCATTTTTTCTCCATGGATCTTCCTGACCCAGGGATTGAACGCAAATCTCCTGCATTGGCAGGTGGATTCTTTACCACTGAGCCACCTGGGAAGCCCTGAATCAGCTAAATATATATACATCCCCTCCTTCTCATGCCTGCCTTCTACTCCCCCACTTTTATTTTCTATACTAAAAAAAGTTTCAGTCCTGTATTTAGAAAGTGAAGTGAAAGTTGCTCAGTCATGTCCAACTGTTTGCGACCCCATGGACTATACAGTCCATGGAATTCTCCAGGCCAGAATACTGGAGTGGGTAGCCTTTCCCTTCTCCAGGGGATCTTCCCAACCCAGAGGTTGAATCCAGGTCTCCCACATTGCAGGCAGATTCTTTACCAGCTGAGCCACAAGGGAAGCTGGTATTTAGAAACAAAGGTTGAAAATAATATCTGAAAAAGTCGAAAAAAATTTAAGTCTGTTCTGGAATTAGAGAGTGGGGATCAGTGCATACTTCTGTGAATGTACTGAAAGCCACTGACTTGTACACTTTAGAAGAATTAGCTTTATGGTATGTGTATCTCAATAAATCTGTTATTTAAAGAAGTGAAGGAATCCTGCTGGCCCACCTTCAGCATAATTTAGAGTCAGACAGCTTCTCGGCACTTAACCTGCCTGAAGCCTCTCACCTGCTGGGTCTTCGACTTTCACTCATGCCCTGTGCTTCTTCTGACAGTCATTACTTAACACAACTATCTCTTTAACTCTGTTGAGTAAAATAATTCCTGCGTTCCAAACCCTCTAACGGATCCCTGTCACATTCAGAGTAAAAACAAGCACCATTTTAAAGCCCTCTCACGAGGCCTCACTTTTCCAACCTCTCTCCTTATCCTTCCCGGCTCAATAAGTCTGCTCTGGCCGCACTGACCTTACTGTTCCTTGCTCTCACCAGCCACGCTCCACCTTTGGTACATTGTCACAGGCTGCCTCTCTGCTTGAAGCATCATTTTCCTCAACTTCTTATTGACCAACTCCTTTACCTCTGTTTGCTCATAAGTCAATTTCTCAGAGAGGCCTGACCTGAGCCCCTTACTTAAAATATCCCCAGTTCCACAAAGCCCTTGGACCTCAGGTGTAAGATCACACTTTCCCTGCTGGCCCCTTTTTCCCTTCTGGCACTGAACACTTTAATAACTCTGGCTTATGTAATTTCCTTGGGGTTTCCCCAGTGACTAAGCAGTAAAGAATCCATCTACAATGCCAGAGCCAAGGGAGACATGGGTTCAATCCCTGGATCAGGAAGATCCCCTGGAGGAGGGCATGGCAACCCACTCCCACTTCCTGCCTGGAGAATACCATGGACAGAGGAGTCTGGTGGGCTACAGTCCATAGGATCGAAAAGAGTTGGACATGACTGAAGTGACCTAGCACAGCACGGCATGTAATTTACTTAATCACATTGTTTATCCCTGTATGTTTATTTGGCATGTTTATCTTCATCCACAAGAATATAAATACCTTTAAAACGAAGTTACTTATTTGTTCACAGGTAACCCCTGCCTGACCCTAAAACAGCACTCTTGGTATATCTTAGGAGCTCTATTAATGTTTGTTCTGTGAAATAAGAGCCTAATATCTTGTTATCCAGGAGTTCTTAATCTGGAAGTATCATAGTCATTGGGTGATTCTTGGATCCCTGATTCTATGCAAAACTTTATGTGTAATATTTGTTTGTGCATATTTTTTCCTGAAAAAAGTGTCCATAGTCTTAATCAGATTCTTAGAAGAAGAAAAAAAAAAAAAACCACAATCCACAGATGTTAAGTATTATTACATGTAACCACTATCCATTGTCTTAATTAGATTTTTTGATAGACCTATTTTTTAAAGCAGTTTTAGATTTGCAGAAAAACAGAGCAGAAGGTACAGAGATTTCCGTTATACCCCAGCCTGCACACATGTACAGCTTCCCCAACTATTAGATTTTTTAAGTCTAAACGAGGTTTAAATTCTATGGCTTAATTAAACTGTATTACTATGTTAGAGAGTTGGACTGTGAAGAAGGCTGAGTGCCGAAGAATTGATGCTTTTGAACTGTGGTGTTGGAGAAGACTCTTGAGAGTCCCTTGGCCTGCAAGGAGATCCAACAAGTCCATTCTGAAAGAGATCAGCCCTGGGATTTCTTTGGAAGGAATGATGTTAAAGCTGAAATTCCAGTACTTTGGCCACCTCATGCGAAGAGTTGACTCATTGGAAAAGACTCTGATGCTAGGAGGGATTGGGGGCAGGAGGAGAAGGGGACGACAGAGGATGAGATGGCTGGATGGCATCGCTGACTTGATGGACGTGAGTCTCAGTGAACTCCGGGAGTTGGTGATGGACAGGGAGGCCTGGCATGTTGTGATTCATGGGTTCGCAAAGAATCAGACACGACTGAGCGACTGATCTGATCTGATCTTATTACTATGTTAGCAGTCAATCCACTTAATCCTTTCTTCTTTATTTCTAAAGTAGTTGATTTAGAACAACATTTCTCAAACATTAATATGCATTAAAGTCACCATGTGTAGAGTCTTCTCTTGTGTTGTTGGAAGAGGGTGTTTGCTATGACCAGTGTGTTCTCTTATTAGCCTTTGCCCTGCTTCATTCTGTACTCCAAGGCCAAATTTACCAGGTATTTCTTGACTTCCTACTTTTGCATTCCAGCCCCCTATAATGAAAAGCACATCTTTTTGAGGTGTTAGTTCTAAAAAATCCTGTAGGTCTTCATAGAACCATTCAACTTCAGCTTCTTCAGCATTATTGGTCAGGGCATAGACTTGAATTATTGTGATATTGAATGGTTTGCCTTGGAAATGAACAGAGATAATTCTGTCGTTTTTGAGATCGCATCCAAGTACTGCATTTCAGACTCTCTTGTTGACTATGATGTCTATTCCATTTCTTCTAGGGGATTCTTACCCACAGTAGTAGATACAATGGTCATCTGAATTAAATTCACCCATTCCAGTCCATTTTAGTTTGCTGATTCCTAAAATGTCGATGTTCACTCTTGACATCTCCTGTTTGATCACTTCCAATTTGCCTCGATTCATGGACCTAACATTCCAGGTTCCTATGCAATGTTGCTCTTTACAGCATCGGACCTTGCTTCTATCACCAGTCACATCCATAACTAGGTGTTGTTTTTGCTTTGGCTCCGTCTCTTCATTCTTTCTGGAGTTATTTCTCCACTGATCTCCAGTAGCATGTTGGGCACCTACTGACCTGGAGAGTTCATCTTTCAGTGTCCTATCGTTTTCCCTTTTCATACTGTTCATGGGGTTCTCAAGGCAAGAATACTGAAATGGTTTGCTATTCCCTTCTCCAGTGGACCACATTCTGTCAATTGTCTTATTGGTTGTGGCAAAAAAACAAAAACAAAAGTCCACAGAGCTACTGTCTGAACTTCTCTAAATTCAGCAGGCACCACTCAGATCTGAAAGAAACTCTGCCAGCAACCCGGACACATGGTTAGCTGAGTAAACATTTGATTAGCAGGCATTGAAACTGTCAAATATCCTCTTAACATATACAGGAGAGAAAATTCTCTCCTTCAAAATTCTATGTCATATTTCTGAATCCTTTCCTCCTATTCAGTCTCACTCTGAAAAAAAAAAAAAAAAAAAGCTGTTTTTCCCAGGAGAGTCACTTTGGGTACAAGAACCTTTATTTTTTCCAATTATTACTCATTATAAATTTGGAATGTGTGTTGGGTCTACAATACCTGTTTCCAACTTCCACAGGCAGACGATGACCAGGCAGCTGTCAAGAGCACCAGCAGAAGGGAGCACACAGTCAAAACATGAGTGAGAGGACCCAGGAGGCACAGCCACCAGCAGGGTCTTCTTTCCGAGTCTAATGGTCCACTGAGTGGCCGTCCAAGAGGGCGGCCATCTCTTGGAAGGTGAAGGTTAAATGTGCAACCTAAGCATGATACACTCACATGCACACACATCAAAATTAAAAACAAAAAACAAAAAACCCAGCCACCAACAACCCAAAACCTCAAAACAAAATCCCCATGAGCACCCTCAAAGTAAAAGCTCTTAGTCCAGAGCAGTGGTCTCACAGTGGCCAACAGCACAATGAGGGCGAACTCTGCCAGATGAGAGGAAACATCTCCCCCATCACTTTTCTCCTCCTGTCCTGTCCTCTTAAAGTATGGTCTGAAATACAAGTTCTACCCCCGAGAAAAAACAATCAGATTCAGCAAACCATTTTCAAAAGGTTCTCCAAAGCAAAAAAAAAAAAAAAAAACCACTTGTGGCTGCAGGGCCTGAATCAGATTGATTATATTCTTTGCAGCCAAAGGTGGACAAGCTCCATACAGTCAGCAAAAACAAGACCAGGAACTGACTGTAGCTCAGATCATGAACTCCTTATGGACAAATTCAGACTTAAATTGAAGAAAGTAGGGAAAACCACTAGACCATTCAAGTATGACCTAAAGCAAATTGCTAACAATTGTACAGTGGAAGTGAGAAATAGATTTAAGGGACTAGATCTGATAGATAGAGTGCCTGATGAACTACGGACAGAGGTTCATTACATTGTATAGGAGACAGGGAGCAAGGCCATCCCCAAGAAAAAGAAGTGCAAAAAAGCAAAACGACTGTCCTAGGAGGCCTTACAAATAGCTGTGAAAAGAAGAGAAGCAGAAAGCAAAGGAGAAAAGGAAAGATATAAACATCTGAATGCAGAGTTCCAAAGAATAGCAAGAAGAGATAAGAAAGCCTTCCTCAGTGATCAGTGCAAATAAATAGAGGAAAACAATAGAATGGGAAAGACTAGAGATCTCTTCAAGAAAATAAGAAATACCAAGGGAACATTTCATGCAAAGATGGGCTCAAAAAGGACAGAAATGGTATGGACCTAACAGAAGCAGAAGATATTAAGAAAAGGTGGCAAGAATACTAGAAGAACTGTACAAAAAAGAGCTTCACGACGCAGATAATCACAGCGGTGTGATCACTCACCTAGAACCAGACGTCCTGGAATGTGAAGTCAAGTGGGTCTTGGGAAGCATCACCACAAGCAAAGCTAATGGAGGTGATGGAATTCCATGTGAGCAATTTCAAATCCTATAAGATGATGCTGTGAAAGTGCTGCATTCAGTATGCCAGTAAATTTTGAAAACTCAGCAGTGGCCATGGGACTGGAAAAGGTCGGTTTTCATTCCAATCCCAAAGAAAGGCAATGCCAAAGAATGCTCAAACTACCACACAATTGCACTCATCTCACATGCTAGCAAAGTATGCTCAAAATTCTCCAAGGCAGGCTTCAACAATACATGAACTGTGAACTACCAGATGTTCAAGCTGGTTTTAGAAAAGGCAGAAGAACCAGAGATCAAATTGGCAACATCCACTAGATCATCAAAAAAGCAAGAGAGTTCCAGAAAAACATCTATTTCTGCTTTATTGACTATGGCAAAGCCTTTGACTGTGTGGATCACAGTCAAATAAATAGTCAAATCACAGTCAAATAAACTGTGGAAAATTCTTAAAGAGTGGGAGTACCAGACCATCTGACCTGCCTCCTGGGAAATCTGTATGCAGGTCAGGAAGCAACAGCAATCTGTATGCAGGTCAGTTAGAACTGGATATGGAACAACAGACTGGTTCCAAATAGGAAAAGGAGTGCATTAAGGCTATATATTGTCACTGTGCTTATTTAACTTATATGCAGAGTACATCATGAGAAATGCTGGGCTAGAGGAAGCACAAGCTGAAATCAAGATTGCCAGGAGAAATATCAATAACCTCAGATATGCAGATGAAACCACCCTTATGGCAGAAAGTGAAGAGGAACTAAAAAGCCTCTTGATGACAGTGAAAGAGGACAGTGAAAATGTTGACTTAAAGCTCAACATTCAGAAAACTAAGATCATGGCATCTGGTCCCATCACTTCATGGCAAATAGATGGAAAAACAGTGGAAACAGTGTCAGACTTTATTTCTTGGGGCTCCAAAATCACTGCAGATGGTGACTGAAGCCATGAAATTAAAAGACGCTTACTCCTTGGAAGGAAAGTTACGACCAATGTAGACAGCATATTAAAAAGAAGAGACATTACTTTGACAACAAAGGTCTGTCTGGTCAAAGCTATGGTTTTACCAGTAGTCATGTATGCATGTAAGAGTTGGGCTATAAAGAAAGCCGAGTACCGAAGAATTGATGCTTTTGAACTGCGGTGTTGGAGAAGACTCTTGAGAGTCCCTTGGACTGCAAGGAGATCTGACCAGTCCATCCTAGAGGAGATCAGTCCTGAATGTTCATTGGAAGGACTGATGTTGAAGCTGAATGCTTTGGCCATCTCATGCGAAAAGTTGACCCATTGGAAAAGACTCTGATGCTGGGAAAGATTGAAGGCGGGAGGAAAAGGGGACGACAGAGGATGAGATGGTTGGATGGCATCACTGACTCAATGGGAATGAGTTTGAGTGAACTCTGGGAGTTCTTGATGGACAGGGAGTCTGACGTGCTGCAGTCCATGGGGTCGCAAAGAGTCAGATAGGACTGAGTGACTGAACTGAACTAAAAGTCACCCAGAGATCAGAATGAGAAACAGATACTGATCCATATAGTCTGCAGTTCAGGTTACTTCTTTCCTAACATACTCTCACAGAATAAACTCTTCAATCAGTGCGTTCAGAGTCAATATGCCTCCATCATCAGCGGGGATACCACCTGATAGAAATTCGAATTCTTAGTTCTTTCTCTGATGTTCTGAGTCAAAACCGGCATTGTAATAAGATCCTTACAATTTATATGCACATTTAAGTTTGAAAAACATTAATCGAGAGCAGTGCTTCTCAACTTTGGCTGCATCATGGAATTTGTCTGGGAACTTTTAAAAAATGGTGCCCAGACCTCACTTAATGAAATTTGAATTTAGAGGAGAGATGTGGAGGGATCTGAACATTAGTGGCTCTATCTAAGCATCTCAAAAGATTCATTTTCTAGTGACTTCTCAGTAGAATAACCAATGACATCTGATACAAAAAGTTTCAAATTTCAGAGAAAGTATTGGTAACTTTCATAAGATTGGGCATCTGATGACATCAGACTTCTAAATAGCAGCAGGTTAACAAATGATGAAGAAGCAATGCTTTCAAAATAGAAGAAATTATTTCTAACTTAGACTTATATCCCAATCTAAGTGTTAGTGGCTCAGTTCAGTTCAGTTGCTCAGTCGTGTCTGACTCTTTGTGACCCCATGAATGTCAGAGCTACCTGTCCATCACCAACACCCAGAGTTCACTCAAACTCACGTCCATTGAGTTGGTGATACCATCCAGCCATCTCATCCTCTGTCATGCCCTTCCCCCAATCCCTCCCAGCATCAGAGTCTTGTCCAATGAGTCAACTCTTGACATGAGGTGGCCAAAATATTGGAGTTTCAGCTTTAGCATCAGTCCTTCCAAAGAACACCCAGGACTGATCTCCTTTAGAATGGATTGGTCGGATCTCCTTGCAGTCCAAGGGACTCTCAAGAATCTTCTACACCACAGTTCAAAAGCATCAATTCTTCAGCACTCAGCTTTCTTCACAGTCCAACCCTCACATCCATACATGACTACTGGAAAAACCATAGCCTTGACTAGATGGACCTTTGTTGGCAAAGTAATGTCTCTGCTTTTGAATATGCTATCTAGGTTGGTCATAACTTTCCTTCCAAGGAGAAAGCATCTTTTAATTTCATGGCTGCAATCACCATCTGCAGTGATTTTGGAGCCCAAAAAAATAAAGTCTGACACTGTTTCCCCATCTATTTCCCATGAAGTGATGGGACCAGATACCATGATCTTAGTTTTCTGAATGTTGAGCTTTAAGCCAACATTTTCGCTCTCCTCTTTCACTTTCATCAAGAGGCTCTTTTGTTCTTCTTCAGTTTCTGCCATAAGGGTGGTGTCATCTGCATATCTGAGGTTATTGATATTTCTCCCGGCAATCTTGATTCCAGCTTGTGTTTCTTCCAGTCCAGCATTTCTCATGATGTATTCTGCATATAAGTTAAATAAGCAGGGTGACAATATACAGCCTTAACGTACTGCTTAGCTCAGTCGTGTCCAACTCTTTGTGACCCCATGGACTGTAGCCCGCCAGGCTCCTCTGTCCATGGGATTCTCCAGGCAAGAATATTGGAATGGGTTGCCATTTCCTCCTCCAGGGAATCTTCCCAACCCAGGGATCAAACCCAGGTTTCCTGCACTGAAGGTGGATTTTTCTTTTTAGCATCTGAGTCACTAGAGAATTCCCATCTTAGTGTAAACAGGATCTATCAAATATGAAAGTAGACTAAAAAATATTCAGAGGTAATGGCCCTTCTCAAAAGCCATAGGAAGAATGTTCACTGAAAGTGTAGTATCAATCAAGACAGAGAAAGACAGAAAGGTAACACAGACAGGATCACGTGTACATGCACATGTGTGGCAGGTGTGAGAACAAACAGACTGTCATGAAGCAGAAGGACCACAGGGCCCAGGAGAGTTGTCTCCAAAATGGGAATGAATGCATAGCTAACCTGATGTGTTTGGTTATAAGACTTGACTTGAGCTGTTATATTTGTAACTGAATTAAGAGTTAATATATGCATATACCTATTCACACATACAAATATGAAGTAAAAGAAACATATATATATATATGTTTGTGTATAAAATATATATGCATATATAAAGCTAAATAACCAAAAAAAAGGCAACTGTTAACATCAACAAGCAATCTAAAAATGCACATTAATTTAGAATTAGTAGCTTGTTTTTTGGGAGGATCCCCTGGAGGAGGGCATGACAACCCAGTCCTGTATTCTTGCCTGGAGAATCTCCCTGGGAAGAGAAGCCAGGAGGACTACAGTCCATGGGGGTCTCAAAGAGTCGGACACGACTGAAATGACTTAGCATACAGCAGCACAGCTTATCTTTTAATAATGTCTGTTGTTGCTTAGTCGCTAAATTGTATCTGATTCTTTTGTGACCCTATGGGCTGACAGGCTCTTCTGTTCATGAGATTTCCCAGACAAGTATACTTAAGTGGATTGTCATTTCATACTCCAAGGGGTTTTCCCCACCAAGGATTGAACCTGCATCTCCTGCATTAGCTGGTGGGTTCTTTAACATGGAGCCACCTGGGAGGCTGTATTGTTATACCACATAATAATGTCTCAGTTCAGTTCAGTCACTCAGTCACGTCTGACTCTTTGTGACCCCATGCACTGTGGCATGCCAGGCTTCCCTGTCCATCACCAACTCTTGGAGCTTACTCAAGCTCATGTCTATCGAGTTGGTGATGCCATCCAACCATCTCATCATCTGTTGTCCCCTTCTCCTCCTGCCTTAAATCTTTCCCAGCATCATGGTCTTTTCAAATGAGTCAGTTCTTCACATCAGGTTGCCAAAGTATTGGAGTTTCAGCTTCAGCATGAAAGTCTTTCCAATGAATATTCAGGACTGATTTCCTCTAGGATGGATTGGTTGGATCTTCTTGCAGTCCAAGGGACTCTCAAGAGTCTTCTCCAACACCACAGTTCAAAAGCACCAATTCTTCAGCGTTCAGCTTTCTTTATAGTCCAACTCTCACATCCATACATGACTGCTGGAAAAACCATAGCTAATGTCTACATGGTATAATAAATCAAACACTGAATATTGATTTACTCACTGAAATAATATGCATTATTATAACTGAAGATAAGAGGGGAATATAGAGGTGATTCAAGAGGATAATAGTATACACAAACCAATGGATATGGCTCAATCCTAAACTCAACAGATACAGTGCATGTGTGTGTGTGCATGCTCACTCCTGTCTGACTCTTTTCCAGCCCATGGACTATAACCCACAAGGCTCCTCTGTTCATGGGATTTTTCCAGGAAAAAAATACCGGAGTGTGTTTCCATTTCCTCCTCCAGGGGATATTCCTGATCCAGGGATTGAATCCATGTCTCCCACATTGCAGAAGGATTATTTACCACAGGGCCACAGGGAAACAGCACTGTTGTGCTCTGTCCATGGGGACTCTCTAGGCAGGAGAACTGGAGTGGGTTGCCAAAAGCTCCTCCAGGGAATCTTCCCAACCCGGGGATCAAACCCAGGTCTCCCGCATTGTGGGTGGATTCTTTACCATCTGAGCCACCAGGGAAGCCCACAGATACAGTAGTAGCAGGTTATCTGGTAATCTGCAGGTAAAGAACAGATAAGGCTTGTAAAGGAGTGGAGAGTTTGCCTCTCGGAACAGGAATCAGGAAAACTGGTTTAGGTGATATACTGTGGATACCAGGCTTATATATAGTTTCAAAAGTTCAACACACAATTCAGAGGTGAGGCCAGTGACAAGTCAGTGAGGTGGAGTGAATGCCTGCCCTGAGAGGAATGCTGTGTGTTGTGGGATTCTGAGAAGAGCAAGAGTCATTTTGGATGGGGGGATTTGGAGGAGCCAGTGTTGAGAACAGAGGTCCCATACTGAGCCCCTGTGAAGTGCATCTTTGTGTTGGTGGCTCTGGCCATTGTTCTCAGTGCCTGCTGCTACTTAAAGTGTGGTTTTCTTAGACTTAGGGTTAACCCTGAGGCTTTACTCAAAATATCCCAACTTCATTTTTTTAAGGGTTGCATAACAAGACATTTTTTTTCATCATGCTTTTTACTCAGATGGATTGTAGCTGGGTTTCTCCATAGCCTTGAATTATTTCTATGCTTTTCTTTATAGCCTGAGAATTATTTCCCCCTGAAAATACCAGAAAGAATGTGGGTTGGTGTTCAAAAATTAATGAGCACTGGTCCTGGCTCTATCTTTTGCTAATATTA
Source organism: Bos indicus (assembly GCF_029378745.1). Classification (NCBI taxonomy): domain Eukaryota; kingdom Metazoa; phylum Chordata; class Mammalia; order Artiodactyla; family Bovidae; genus Bos; species Bos indicus. Next base: position 116,460,213 of record NC_091761.1, read on the forward strand.
TGACCTCAGGCACAAGCCATTACCCATTCTGAGCCTGTGTCTCCATGTGTTAAATGAAACAGTAATGACCAATTGTTTGTTTTATAGGGTTATTATGAGTATCTAATGAAGTGTGGATGGAAAAGACTGGGATAACTATAAATTTTTATAGATCTCAGGGAATTTTGTTATTATAGTTATTGTTTAAACATTGTTCATCTATTTTATCATCGTTCTATCATTTTGTCTTTAAATTTGGTTGCCCAGATTAGTCTGCTGGGGAGAGAGCTGCTAGGTGATTCATATGGAAATAGGAAGCTAGAACTAAGAGTCCATAATAATTTCACATGGATATACTTGATATGAATAAACAGAAATATTGATGATCAAGGTCAAAGTTGAGAAAGGAGATGGATCATTTATCCCAGTAAATTTAAATATCTTACAATTTAGGTTGGACATCATTTTGTTTAAAAAATAAAAGGAAAAGAATGTAGGTGTGGTTCCTGGTAAGAAATATAACTTTACATTTGGATACATTTTAACAAAGTTCTGAGAAATAATTTTTGGAATAATGATACAGAATACTCGTATGCCTAGACATAATGTTCCAGAATATGAAAAGATGTAATCTGGTGGGTACAGTGAAGATTGTTTAGGGAGGTAATTTTATATTTAGGTTTTCCTAATCTTTGTACGCATTTCAAATGAAATGGAAAAATCTTGTTTATTGTCATGAATAGAAATAAAGCTTTAAAAAAATGTAACAGAGAAGAGTTCAGTTATCTATAACCTAATAGAAAAATATCAGGGAAAAGTAAAGTCAAATTGTAGCATATGTTTAAATTTTCAATTTAAAAATATATATCACTTACAAATTACTAATTTCTGACTCCCATCAGATAGGGAAAAAAAAAATAACAGAAAAATCATACTGTGAAGCTTTGAAGTCCAAAGAAGCAAACAGTAACTTGCAGCAGCCAAAGATAGTGACCTATTTTTCAACGGTAATTTTTTTATAACAATCATAAAAATGGCATTTCTATCACAGCAAACTTTAGACAAACTATTTTTAAGGAATAATTTAGTTCTGAGATGCAAGAGAAACAGTTCTCTGTGGCATATGTACTTCACCCAGAAGGGTTTGTGGATAATATCACCCTATTTTTAAACTGAAAGCTAAATTGTGCTATTTTGATATCACCTCACCTGATGCAAAGAGCAGACTCATTGGTAAAGACACTGATGCTGGGAAAGATTGAAGTCAGGAGGAGAAGGGGGTGACAGTGGATGAGATGGTTGGATGGCATCATTGACTCAATGGACATGAGTCTGAGCAAACTCCGGAAGATAGTGAAGGACAGAGGAGCCTGGCAGGCTGCAGTCCATGGAGTCACAAAGAGTCAGACTTGACTTAACTGCTGAACACAGAGGAATAGAGAAGTCACTGAGTCAGCCTCCACCAGCAGGTGATGGAGAGCAGCTCAGCGTACTCTGTACTCCTGGGACAGAATCTGTAGGAGGAAAATTCTGAAGGATCCTCTGAATTTCTGGTCTTCATGAAGCTTTTCAGGAAAAAAGAACACAGCACAGCTGTGCTCTAGTGCACTCACTCCAGAAGACCAAACAGAGCCATGCTTTGTGGACCTGAAATAGCAGTGAAACTTGGTGTATTTGTTTCCTAATTATTACATATTTAGTAACTTGATATGAACTTATTATCTCGTTACTCTGGAGGTCAGAATAAATAGGTATTTCCAGACTAAAATCAAGGTAAAAAGAGCTGAACTGCTTCTGGAGGCTGTAGAATGGAATCTATTTCTTTGCCTTTCCCATCCTTTGAAGGCCACTTGCATCCTTGGTCCATGGCCCCTTTCTCTTATCACTTAAACTTCTACTTCCATCATTACATCTTCTCTGACCCTGATTCTTCTTCCTCTTCCTTTCACTTATGAGGATCCTTGTAATTACATCAGGTTTGCCAGGATAATCCAGAATGATCTTCCCATCACAAGTGCGTGTGTATGCTAAGTCACTTCAGTTGTGTCTGACTCTTTCTGACCCCATGGACTGAGGCCACCAGGCTCCTCTGTCCATGGGATTCTCCAGACAAGAATACTGAAGTAGGCTGCCATGCCCTCCTCCAGAGGATCTTCCGTCCTGTCTCAAGACCCTTAACTTAATTATAGCTGAAAATTCCCTTTCGCCAAGTAAAGTAACACAGGCACATATTTCAGGGAATAAGACATGGACATCTTTGGGGAGGCATTGTTTTGTTGACCACATTTAGGGAGTCAGAAGTGAGGTGGGAATTCACAACTAGGTTTTCGTATGCTAAACCAGGTCACAACTGAGCCAAGAAGGTTTTATGAAGCTTACTGGTATGTTAGTGATTCTTGAGATGCATTGAGAAACTGGTTTGCCCAATAAAAAAGTTGGGAGACTATCCTAACTATTAGAGGACTCAAACTAACATACTGAGAGCCAATGTTAGTGGAAAATAGGTAGATATCTTAGCATTCATTAGCATCCTAACAGCACCTGTAAGTAAAAGAAAAACAGACTAAAAATGGCCTAAGTGATGATATAATTTTCATACACAATCCGTTCAGTGGAATGGGCATCGGGTGTTTTTTTTTTTCAACTTGGTTATTTTTCCATTTTCCAGCAGTGCTATCATTTTAGTCAGTTTTGTCTAGAGCTGGTCCCTCTTGCTGTCACAATAAACCTCCAGTGGCAATCAGGGATGAATGGCATACAATGGCTAACTTAGGTTAGGAGGCTATTCCTGGACCAAAAATAGTTACCAGAGAAATAATGGGAGGGTTGGTTTAAACTAATTAGAGGCTTCCCCTGGGGCTGGGATGGAGCCATGTTCCTCTGAAACATATGAGCAAAATTGTGATTCTGTAAAAAAAAAAAAAAAGTAAAGGAATCAGCAGTCTCTACCATTAAAAAATAAACTGTCCCCATGGTTCTCAGTTGCATCAGAAAGGTGCAGAATTTATTTAAATCCAGCTGCTGCCATTGTAGGTCAATCAAAACCTAGTCTAAAGATTTGACTGTATGTTGCACCTTAGAATAGGTGGAGTTTATAAACCACATCTTTTATATTAAGTGTATTTACCTCAAAGTTTCCATATTTCTACTGGAATGACCAGCTGCATTTCATGTGAAAGTTTTCATTTGGTAGCACTGCAAACAGCAGTTCAAAGTCTATTCTCTCCTACCCAAGTGAGCGCAGCTGGCCAATCTCTGTGTTATTTCATACTTCATTTCAAGTTGCTAAGTGATTTCACAGTGCCAGTGTACTTGGAGAAGCAAGCTATAACCAAATGAAAAATAAATATATTAACCACTACCAAGATCAAAGTCTTATTTTGTTCCTTTCTAGTATTGAAATCAAGACTCCTTCAGGAATCTTGTCTTCCAGAAATTAAGGTCACCTGATGTCTTAATCATAGGAAAATGCAACAATAAAATAAATTTATCAGCAAGGAAAAAATAAAACTAGCTTGAAGTCTGAACTACTTGACTTCTTTAAATACTTCTGAAAAATCAGATTAAGTAAACCTATCAGTCCTTTTCACTGCCTTTTTTATATTGTGAATTTGTTTTCTACAGCTTACTCGGGAAGTAGAGTGCATTAATTTTCCATTGCTCCTGTAAAAGAAAGTAATCACAAATTCACTGGCTTACAATAACATAGAATTATTATCTTAATATTCTGGAGCTCAGAAGTCTGAGAGGGGTCGTACTCGGCCAAAATAAGTTTATCTTAAAACTACCCAAAATGTCTAAAAAATACGTAATAATGCTAGTGCCTATCTTCAGCTTTCCGGTTTTGGTCTTTCAATTTTTGTTTTTTAACTACAGGTTACAGTGTATTTTGTCTACATTGGAATTTGAAGTCTAGATGAATATAACAATGTGTGTGTGCTCAGCCACTCAGCCACGTCTGACTCTTTGTGACTCCATGAACTGTAGCCTGCTAGCCTCCTCTGTCCATGGAATTTTTCCACGCAGGAGTACTGGAGTGGGTCACCATTTCCTACTCCAAGGATCTTCCTGGACCAGGGATTGAACCCATGTCTCCTGCATTGGTGGGCAGATTCTTTACCACTAGAGCCACCTGGGAAGCCTGATCTTACTACATTTTTATTCCTAACTCAGTGAAAATATAAAATCTTACAACTTTAAAAAAATTTTGTATTTGTAGATTTCACAATGAATTTTCTTATGTATGGAAGAGTTCTTTTAATACAAAAAGGGTTGTTTAATACAAAAGTTTATGATAGCTGTACAATCAGTTAACAATAATGAAATCCTTGATATCTAAAGTGATATTCTTAATTAAGAAGACATAGATATAAATACATTGTAAGTTTTACTGTGGTTCCTGATGCAGATCTGGTACATAATGTATACAAAGTAAGTAAATGAATTTCTCACCTAGCTTTATGTGTTATTTTTGTGCATACAAAAGAATTTTGGGATTAAACCGGGTATTTTTATGTGACTGGAAAAGGTGAGGATATAGACGTGTCTTTTATTTTTCAGATAGGAACTTTCCAGAGCAGATAAGCATACTTGCTGGAAGCATTGACTTGTTAGAAAAATCTCCCAACAGTTTTCCCAAAGATATAAAAACTTCAGCTCTTGCCAACAATGAATGCAGTCAAATTTTCATTCAGTATTGACACAGTTGGGAAAATGTGTGCTCAATCATGTCTTTGCGAGCCCATGGACTGTAGCCCACCAGGTTCCTCTGTTTATGGGATTCTCCAGGCAAGAATACTGGAGTGGATTGCCATTTCTTCCTCCAGGGGATCTTCCCGACCCAGGGACTGAACCCTGCGTTGCAGGCGGATTCTTTACAACTGAGCCACTGGGGAAGCCCTAATGTTGGCTAAGGGCTTTTAAATTAGAGACAGTCCTTGAGTTATTCCCAGTTGTTTATTTACAGCTGCCTAAAAACAAGCAAAAGAATGACAACAATGGATGTGCCACTGTGTGCCAACTTGATTAAGTCACTTGACAATAAATAACTTGGCAAGACCAGTCTAATGGCAGAAAACATATTCAATCTGTGCTTTGAGCGTTTACAACTGTGGGGACATAGAGATTCCATAACGACAGAGTAACATGTCAAATCAACCCCAGTGCTGACAAAAATAACATCCTTTAGACAAAAGGTAAAAAGCAAATATTTGAAAGTACTAAAGAGTGATGAAGGGAGGGCAGAGATCAGAAGGGTCACAAATCAAGAAAGAAGGGAAAGCCAGGGGGTGAGATTCACATTTAAATGGTTTTCTCACCGGAGGGTTCTTCCTAGCTGACTCCCTAGTAAGTGGAATAGAACTCAGACACAAAGCAGCCATCTCCATGGGCTGTCAAGATAGCATAGTATAGTAAGAAAGTACTGGGAGAAACCCCAGGAATGTCTGCTGTTTCTTTTTCCAGATTGGATTAGCTTCCTCACATGGGCTGATCTGTTCTGAGACCCCCCCAGAACCTGCCTCAGATTCTTAAGCTTCCTGTCTATGCAGTTTTCTCCTCTCCAGGGTTTTGCCCTATGAAGTGTAGTCACCTCTGTCTCCAGCAGTCCAGATCCATCCTGTGATCTTGAAACTCTAGCAGACAGAAACTGTGCCAACAGGAGGGCTCATCCCATTTGTTTCCCTTCTCTCAGCAATCATGGAACTTCACTGCTAGCTATTTAATTTCCAGGGCCTTATTTTGTCTATTTCCTGCTTCTAGGACACCAATTACATGTGTGATACATCATTTCTCATTGTTCTACAGCTTTTAGATGTCCTCTTCTTCTTTGTTGATGGCCTTGCCTGTGTCTAAGTGGGAATGTGTGTGTTTTAACTTTCTCTCTTCATGTCATTCGTGCTCCTAATTGTATCTGTGGAATTTCTTGTTCAAGAGAGATGCCCCTGCCTCTTTTTCAGCTGCAAGAGATCACCAATGAGAGGTATGGGGATTTTTTGTCTTTTCTTTCTTCTAACATTGCCTTGGTAGCAATGAGTTAGCAGATTTCTTCTAACCTGCTTCTTGCACGATGGCCGTACTCCCAGCCCAGCCATAGGGGAGCCAGCCCTACCTCTCCTTCCTCTAGGGGAAGCTTGTGCCTCACTGGAATCCATGCTGCCTTGCTACTCTGTGACCTCAGCTTTCTGCAGGCTTCCAGAAAGTTGTAACTATCACTTATCTGAGTTTTTTTTAATTGTTAGTTGGGGACAGACAGCCTTTCTAGCTTTTATATGTTGGACAAAGTAGAATTCTTTCATTAGATGTATTCCTAGATACGTGATTATTTTTTGATGCTGCTTAAAGGGTATTATTTGAATATTTTATTTGGTATTTTTGCTGGTGTGCAGGAATACAAGTGATACAAGTGCAGAAATGCAAGTGATTTTTATGTATTGATATTAGCTGCTGTTGTTGGCTCAGTTGCTCAATCATGTCCGACTCTTTGTGACCCGGTGGACTGTAGCCCGCCAGGCTCCTCTGTCCATGGGATTTCCCAGGTAAGAATCCTGAAGTGGGTTGCCATCTTCTACTCCACATGATCTTCTGGACCCCAGGATCAAACCTGAGTCTCCTGCTGCTCCACAGCATTGCAGGCAGACTCTAGTTGATATTAGATATATTGCTAAATTCATGTTTTAATTTTAATAGATTATTCTTTTGATTTTCTAACTACTCAATTACTAGTCTTCCAATTATTGCTTCCTTTCTAATAACCATACTGTTCATGGGATTATCAGGGAAAGAACACTGGAGTGTTTTACCACTTCATTCTCCAGGGGACCATGTTTTGTCAGAACTCTCCACCATGACCTGACCTTCTTGGGTGGCCCAACACAGCATGGCTCATTGTTTCATTGAGTTAGACAAGGTTGTGGTCCAAGTGGTCAGATTGCTTAGTTTTCTGTGATTGTGGTTTTCGTTCTGTCTGCCCTCTGATGGATAAGGATAAGAAGCTTATGGAAGCTTCCTGATGGGAAAGACTGACTGAGGGGGAAACTGGGTTTTGTTCTGATGGGCGGTAAATCTTTAATCCAATTTTTTTGTGATGAGACGGGCTGTGTTCCCTCCTGTTGTTTGACCTGAGGCCAAACTATGGTGGAGGCAATGAAGATAATGGGGACCTCCTTCAAAAGGTCCCATGCAGGCACTGCTGCACTCAGTGCCCCCAACCCTGCAGCAGGCCACCACCAACCCACGCCTCTGCCAGAGTCTCCTGGACACTCACGGGCAAGTTTGGCTCAGTCTCTTGTGGGATCACTGCTCCTTTCTCCTGGTTCCTAGGGCACACAAGGTTTGCCAACAAAGGTCCATCTAATCAAAGCTATGGTTTTTCTAGTAGTTATGTATGGATGTGAGAGTTGGACTATAAAGAAAGCTGAGTGTCAAAGAATTGATGCTTTTGAACTGTGGTGTTGTAGAAGACTCTTGAGATTCCCTTGGACTGCAAGAGATCCAACCAGTCCATCCTAAAGGAAATCAGTCCTGAGTGTTCATTCGGAAGGACTGATGCTGAAGCTGAAACTCCAATACCTTGGCCACCTGATGCAGAAGAGCTAACTCATTTGAAAAGACCCTGATGCTGGGAAAGATTGAAGGCATGAGGAGAAGGGGAAGACAGGATGAGATGGTTTGATGGCATCACTGACTCAATGGACGTGAGTTTGAGCAAGCTCTGGGAGTTGGTGATGGACAGGGAAGTCTGGCACGTTCCAGTCCATGGAGTCACAAAGAGTTGGACACAATGAGTGACACTCAATGTGTCTGAACTGAACTGAACTTCCAATAACCATAAATCTTATTTCATTTTATAACATTATACTACCACAAGGGGGGCATCCCAGGTGGCCCTAGGGGTAAAGAACCCACCTGCCAAAACAGGAGATGTAAGAGACACAGGTTTGATCCCTGAGTCGGGAAGATCTGCTAGAGAAGGAAATGGCAACCCAGTCCAGTATTCTTACCTGGAGAATCACAAGGACAGAGGAGCCTGGTGGACTACAGTCCATAGGGTCACAAAGAGTTGGACATGACTGAAGCAACTTAGCATGCACACACGTGCTACAGCAAGGACGTTTAAAATGATGTTAAATACAAGAGGTGATAAGGTAACATTTTCAGTCTCATAGGAAATCTTTAAATACTTCATCATTAAGTATGATATTTTCTATAGAATTTTCTAGATATTCTTTATTAGATTAGAAAGCAATCTTTTATTCCTATGTGTTAAGAGCTTTTCTGGGGAATATAAGTGAATTTCTATACCTTTTCAGATGATGGCAAGGCTTTTCTTTTTATTGAGCTAATGTGAAAAATAACATTAGATTTTAAGGTGTTAAGATGGCTTTGCATTTTGTGAATAATCACTTTTTCATGATGTATTGATATTCTTTTTATACATTGCTGAAAGTGAAAATGAAAGTGAAGGTGCTCAGTTGTGTCCGATTCTTTGCGACCCCATGGACTGTAGCCTACCAGGCTCCTCCCTCCATGGGATTCTCCAGGCGAGAGCACTGGAGTGGGTTGCCATTTCCTCTCCACATTGCTAGATGCAATTTACTCAGCTCTTATGGCATGATTTTTTATTTCAGAATCAAATTTTTTTATATATAAAGTTTTATTCACATGTTTATTTATTTTAGGACTCTACTGCTGTTATGTTTCTCTGGGAATTTAAGCATTTTATCAAAGTTTTTTTTTAACATATTGACATATAGTTGTCAATATTATGCTCAACTGTTTTAAATCACATATGTACATATGTAGGTTAATATATCTTCTTTTATATTTCCAACACTAACAATTAAGCTATCACTTTCTCTCCATCCAACCAGTCTCTCCTCTCCCTTTTTTTCTATCTCCTTTCTCCTCTCTACTTCTTTTTAGATTAGCCTTGCCAGAGACTTATAAAATTTATTAGTATTTTTAAAATTTAATATTATGGATTTGTTAATTTTATTCATTGTGCATTTGTTTTCTTTACCAGTTTCTGCTCTTACCTTTATCTTTTTCCTACTGTTTACATTCTTTGGGTTAATTTGCTCTTTTTTTTTTTTTTCCCCTAAGTTCTTGAGATGGCTACTTAGACCATTATTATTATTTTTTTTTTTAGCCTTCTTCTTTCTTATTTTATACCTGAGGCACCTTCCTCAGCATTGTTTAGTTGCATCCTACATCTTTCTCATAATTATTTATGCTAAACATTTTCTAAATTCCATTTAGTTAATCACTGAGTTGTGTCTGACTCTTTTTTAGCCCATGCACTGAAGCCCACCACGATCCTCTGTCCATGGGATTCTCCAGGCAAGAATACTGGAGTGGGTTGTCATTTCCTTCTCCAGCAGATCTTCCTGACCCAGGAATCGAAACTTGGTCTTCTGCATTTCAGGCAGATTCTTTACTGTCTGAGCCACCAGGGAAGCCTCGCATTTAATTGCTTCTTCCAATCCAAAGATGTCTAGATGTGTATTTCTTAGGGTTCAAAGTTTGATGTTTTAAGATATCTTTTTAAAACTGATTTCTTAATTTTTCTGTGGCATGAAAACGTGCATGCATGTTAAATCATTTCAGTCATGTTCAACTCTTTGCGACCCCATGTACTGTAGCCTGCCAGGTTCCTTTGTCCATGGGATTATCCAGGCATGAATACTGGAGAGGGTTGTCATTTCCTTCTCCAGGGGATCTTCCCAACGCTAGGATCTCTTTCGTCTCCTGCAATGGCAAGCGTGTTATTTACCACTAGCTCCACCTGGGAAGCCCCAAAGTTGGAATTACTATAACATTCTATTGAGATTTATTTTATTGAGCATTATTGTATGATGTTGGTAAATATCACTTGTGCACTTGAAAATAATCTGTATATCACACTATACAATTTCAATTGGTTTACATTTATGAATGGAGATGTTCAAATTTTAAATACCATTTCTTGATTTTCTTTTTCTACTTGAACTCCCAGTTACAGAGAGAAGTATGGTAAAATCTCCCAGAATAACACAAATTGGTCTATTGCTCCTTTTAGTTCTGTCAAATTTTATATATTTGCAGATTTGTAAATTTTAACATATGGTGAGGCTTTTTCTTTTTCTTTTTTTTTGAGGCTTTTTCATAGTGTGCATAATAATTAAAATGAGTAATGTCAGTAGTGAGAGTTAATTATTATCTTCAGCAATATGGAACTATTGGTAACCTGTACAAAATTAATTTTGCTGGAGTGATAAAAACTAAAGGCTAATTAAAGTGCAATCAAGAGAGGATGAAAGGAGACTTGATGAGACCAACTGCACCGCAGCGGCGATTCGGCTGAGGGCAGCAAAGAGGGGTGCTCGGAAGTGGTCCTCAGCTTCCTCCCCTGGAGTTACAGAGAGCAGGGGTCTTGGCGAATGGCTTTCTTGCTGGTCACTTGTGGAGTGAGTAGACCCAGAGGGTCTGGGAGAGGGGCCGGCTCCCATCCCTGGGTTCCCAGGGACCCTGCTGCTTGCCTAGGCTGTGGGCGCGAGTGTGAGATTCTCTCCCTGCCTCCATCCCGCCACCACCTGGGAGTTTGGATTCAGGATTTGTTCCTAGTCTCCAAGACTTTGATAACAAACTTACAGAAGCTGATGCTTATCTACAAATCTTGTTAGTTGAAGCTTTTTGATGACAAACTTCAAAACTGCAGAGATGATGAGCAGAGAAAGAAAATTGAAACCCTCAAAGAGACAACAAATAGCTTGGTAGAATCAATTAAACACTGCATTGTATTGCTGCAGATCGCTAAAAGCACTATTAATCCTGTGGATGCAATATATCAACCTGGTCCCTTGGAAGCTGTGGTCAACACAGTGCCTTCCCAGACTGTCTTACCTCCAGAACCTACTCTGAGTTGTGTGATTCAGAGCAGCATCCATCTTCTGTACCAGTTGGACCTGTATTAGCAACCTTGGGACATCATCAGACTCCAACACCAAATAGTACAGGCAGTGGCCACTCACCACCTAGTAGCAGTCTGACTTCTCCAAGCCATGTCAACTTGTCTCCAAACACAGTCCCAGAGTTCTCTTACTCTAGCAGTGAAGATGAATTCTATGATGCAGATGAATTCCTTCAGAGTGGCTCATCCCCAAAGCGCTTAATAGATCTGCCTGCATCTGCCTCAGTCTTGACACACAGTGGCTCAGGAAATAGTCTAAAGTTCCTAGATACCACAAATCACTTAATTCTTCCATGTCCAATGGAACAAGCGATCCTGACCTTTTTGATTCACATGATTATAGAAATGACCAAGGGGAGGCAGGGTCGATGGAAAAGCACAAGAGTGTTATCATGCATCTGTTGTCACAAGTTAGACTTGAAATGGATCTTATGAAGGTAGTTCTTTCAACATTTATTCTTGAAAGAAGATCTCTTTTAGAAATGTACGCAGACTTTTGCACATCCGGATCTACTTGTGAGTATTAGTGACCAGAAGGATGGCAGAGACTGAATGGTTCAGGTTGTGAAATGGTATTTCTCAGCCTTTCACACAGGAAGGAGAGGATCAGTTGGCAAAAAGCCATACAACCCCATTTTGGGTGAAATCTTTCAGTGTCACTGAACATTATCAAATGATACTGAAGAGAATGTTGGGCTAGTTTCAGAAGGACCAGTTCCCTGGGTTTCCAAGAATAGTGTAACATTCGTGGCTGAGCAGATTTCTCATTATCCACCCATTTCAGCCTTTTATGCTGAGTGTTTTAATAAAAAGATACAATCCAATGCTCATATCTGGACCAAATCAAAATTCCTCAGGATGTCAATTGGGGTGCACAACACAGGGCAGGGCTGTGTCTCGTGTCTAGAGCATGATGAATGTTACATTCTCACATTCCCCAGTGTTTACAGTGCCCTGGGTGGAACTAGGTGGAGAATGCAATATTAGTTGTTCCAAATCTGCCTATAGTGCAAACATCATCTTCCACACTAAACCTTTCTATGGGGGCAAGAAGCACAAAATTACCACTGAGATTTTTTTCCCAAATGACAAGAAGTCTTCCTGTTCAATTGAAGGGGAATGGAATGGTGTAATGTATGCAGAATACTCAACAGGGGAAAATGCAGTTTTTATAGATACCAAGAAGTCGCGTATAATCAAGAGGAAAGTGAGGAAGCTGGAAGATCAGAAAGAGTATGAATCCCACTGCCTTTGGAAGGATGTCACTCTCAACTTAAAAATCAGAGACATTGATGCAGCATCTGAAGCCAAGCATAGACTTGAAGAAAGACAAAGAGCAGAAGCCTGAGAAAGGAAGGAAAAGGAAATTCAATGGGAGACAAGATTGTTTCATGAAGATGGAGAATTCTGGGTTTTTGATGAACTATTACTGAAATGTCTCGGTGCTGCCAAGCATTAGGTTGGGAAACCCAAAGTTTGCTCCTGGTTCCAGGGCAGGAGGCATAATTAAGCAACAATCCTCCTCTGGGAGAACCTATTCACTCTCTTCTTATTGCAGTGGTTCCTGTCTCAGGGATACTGGACTTTCTGAGGCAAATGAACAATTAAAGTGAGCAAAGCTTCCCTTTTTCCTGTCTGTGGCAGTTACAATGTTGATTTTGGTCTTGAGAAAAACTTCAGGTTTTGAAAACAAGATGTCTGCTCCTTTTCCAAATCCCATGGTGTAAATCCCAGTCTTAAACTCTGCATTCCAGTACTGCTATTGAGATATACAACATCTGTTTCCTAGTTCAAATAATCTTGGGTTCTATATATACATATATATAATATAGCTGACACCAGATTTTTCATAAATACTCCATTTACTGTAAATATCAGTTTCTCTGAGTTGTTTTAGAAAATTTAGCATAATGTATTAAAATCATGTGTTAGGAAATTTCATGGTCTCACCTACAATAACTTTTATTTTGAAATTGAACTATTATTTTATTAAATTGTATCTAACTCTGGACTACAGTTCAATTATACTCAATGCTTCTTAAGGTTTCATAAACTAATTTTTCTAACCTTAAAAAAAAGAGAGAGAGGATGAAAGGAAACACATGGATATGGAGTTATAACAATTACATTCAAAGATTTGTTCATTCAGTAAGGGCATAAAAATGTGATGGTGACCAGAGAAAAAATGAAATTAAGGGACATTGTGTGTGTGGATGTGTGTACTTAGGAAGTTCATAAGCATGTTTTTATGCAGGTGAGAATGTTATGCAGAGAGATATTTGAGGACTAATTTCGAAAGCAGTTTCCTGAGAGAATCTGGAACCAAGTTCAATGTTGAAGAGTTGATGCATTAGGGCGAAGAAGAGAAAATGGACACACATGTGAATAGATCAGTCAGTTTTGTGTTGGAAACACGTGGAAAGTTTCTCCTCACTGTTTCTGTTTTCTCTGTGAAATAAGAAGAATGGTCATCATCTGAGAATGAAGGGGGGCAAGAGGTCTTGGGGATTGCAATTAGAAGAGCATGTGGAGTAGTTTTATGACATAGTGAGAGAATAAAGAAGTATGAAAATATAGTAGGATGGTAAGACATCAGTGAATACCTCTGAAGATGGTAGTTATGAGTGGGATTCGCTTTATGTCCCACAAATAGAAAACCCTGAACAGCAGAGGTTGTATATTCTAAATTAGCAGTGGGTCACAAGATTCTTTTCTCTTTTCTAGATGAAATTATGCTGTTTGGACGCTTGTCTGGGGTCATCTATTGCATGTCTCAATTTAGTGCTAATTGCTAGACCATCATTTTTGTGTCTATTGTAAATTTCCTGAAGATTTTGGAAACCAATTAATGCTCAATCCTGAGTGTTGTAAAGTGTTGGTTTTTATTTTGTTTCTGTAGGCAGTCAGGAAGGACTGAGCAGGTGATTTTAACAGATGGCATTTTTGAACCGAAAGAAGTGAGAAGACTAATTTATTAGCCACCTGATAACACAGTCCTTTGTTGCTGTTTAGTTGCTAAATCATGTCCGACTCTGCAACCCCATGGAAGGTAGCTCTCTAGGCTCCTCTACCCATGGGATTTCCCAGGCAAAAATAGTGGAGTAGATTGCCATTTCCTTCTCCAAGGGATCTTACCAACCCAGGGATCCAATCCCCATCTCCTGCTTTGGCAGGTGAATTCTTTACCACTGAGCCACTAGGGAAGCCCTGGCACATTCCTAAGTTATACAAATGCCTTTGTATCTTACAGAAATCTCACACACAGACCATCATTTTCTGTTTTGTAACTTCTTGCATCCTTTTCACTGAATGTTTAAATACCAGTGGGATTGTGACTCTTCCAAAGCTGCTGTCCAATGGACTCAGTTGGTACTTTTCCGCATCTCAGGGTCATCTAAAAGTCAGTGCTCCTTCATGATCAGATAGGTTTATTTTTGTGCTCACTTAAAGTGTCTTAAAACTAATTTATGTGATAGATTAAAGTGACCAAAAAAACCCCAAAACACCTTAGGCACAGTCATTTCACTTAGTGCAACAGATTTCCAAAATAAAACAGCTTTTATTTCACCATACTATCCTCAGGAGAATCAGATACTGCTTGCCTGTTAAGTCCTTCACACATCATTAGTTCCCAAGCAAGAGGGTGATAAATCTCACAACAGAACTAGTTCAGTGCACATAGGAAAAAAAAGAAAAAAACAGAGCCGAAATGATAACTGATTTGCACACAGACAGTAGGCACTGTTAAAAATACATACTAAGTTTATATACATATTTTGGTTAGTAAAGAAAAATGTAATCCATATGAAAGCTGAAGGATATAAGCTCAAATACCACTTCATAACTCTCCTCCCTCACTTCGTACTAACAAGTCCATCTTGGGGCCTTACTGTTGCAGGAAGGGGGAACCCCTTCCAGAGCCCAAAACTGGGCTCTTGTCTAACACTAGGAAATGAATTGTCCGAGGAGATGCATGTGCTGACAAAGCAAGAGATTTTATTGGGAAAGGGCACCCAGGTGGAGAGCAGTAGGGTAAGGAACCCAGGAGAACTGCTCTTCCACATGGCTCACAGTCTTGGGTTTTATGGTGATGGGATTCGTTTCTGGGTGGTCTTTGGCCAATCATTCTAATTCAGAGTCTTTCCTGATGGTGCACGCATCACTCAGCCAAGATGGATGCAGGCGAGAGGGATTCTGGGAAGTGGACAGACACGTGGCGTCTCCTTTTGACCTTTCCTGAACTCTTTCAGTTGGTGGTGGCTTATTAGTTCTGTATTCCTTACCAGGATCTCCTGTCATTAAAAAACTCATGCGAATGGTTACTAAAGGGCCTGACCAGTGTGGCAGTTTCAGTCAATGTGCTTTCCCTAACATTACTGTCAGCATTTCATCAGGACAAGCCTTTCTTTGTAGGTGTTTCATGAATTTAATGCGCCTACTGAGAAGCAAGCATGGTTGTTGTTTCAGTTGAGTTCAGTTCAGTCACTCAGTCGTGTCCGACTCTTTGCAACCCCATGAATCGCAGCACGCCAGGCCTCCCCGTCCGTCACCAACTCCCGGAGTTCACTCAGACTCACGTCCATCGAGTCAGTGATGCCATCCAGCCATCTCATCCTCTGTCGTCCCCTTTTCCTCTTGCCCCCAATCCCTCCCAGCATCAGAGTTTTTTCCAATGAGTCAACTCTTCGCATGAGGTGGCCAAAGTACTGGAGTTTCAGCTTCAGCATCATTCCTTCCAAAGAACACCCAGGATGGATCTCCTTTAGAATGGACTGGTTGGATCTCCTTGCAGTCCAAGGGACTCTCAGGAGTCTTCTCCAACACCACAGTTCAAAAGCATCAATTCTTCGGCACTCAGCCTTCTTTACAGTCCAACTCTCACATCCATACATGACCACAGGAAAAACCATAGCCTTGACTAGACGGACCTTTGTTGGCAAAGTAATGTCTCTGCTTTTGAATATGCTATCTAGGTTGGTCATAACTTTCCTTCCAAGGAGTAAGTGTCTTTTAATTTCATGGCTGCAATCACCATCTGCAGTGATTTTGAGCCCCCAAAAATAAAGTCTGACACTGTTTCCACTGTTTCCCCGTCTATTTCCCATGAAGTGATGGGACCATATGCCATGATCTTAGTTTTCTGAATGTTGAGCTTTAAGCCAACATTTTCACTCTCCTCTTTCAGTTTCATCAAGAGGATTTTTTAGTTCCTCTTCACTTTCTGCCATAACGGTGGTGTCATCTGCATATCTGAGGTTATTGATATTTCTCCCAGCAATCTTGATTCCAGCTTGTGCTTCTTCCAGCCCAGCGTTTCTCATGATGTACTCGGCATAGAAATTAAATAAGCAGGGTGACAATATACAGCCTTGATGTACTCCTTTTCCTTTTGGAACCAGTCTGTTGTTCCATGTCCAGTTCTAACTGTTGCTTCCTGACCTGCATATAGGTTTCTCAAGAGGCAGGTCATATGGTCTGGTATTCCCATCTCTTTCAGAATTTTCCACAGTTTATTGTGATCCACACAGTCAAAGGCTTTGGCATAGTCAATAAAGCAGAAATAGATGTTTTTCTGGAACTCTCTTGCTTTTTCGATGATTATATCCTTCATAATTACTTGTCTTGTAAAGTAGTTATCTGGGCATAGTCTTCATTTTGGATCAAGTCAGAGACATTCTTGTAGCAGAACAAATTCTAGATGTATTCCAACACATGAAACAATTCAGCACTCAGCATTTCTGGTTAGTAGCCTGGCATGCCTTGATCTGAAAAGCCTTTCCAAAGAAGAAACATTTGTTGGCCATGATGCTTAAGATAGAAAATCTAAGGCCAAAACAGATGAGCAAGTCCAGATTGTTGATGATTTTGTGGATTTCTTTCTTTGGATGGGATTTTAAAGCTGTTAATAGCATTAAGAAGCTATTATGTTGGTCTAAGCAAAGAATGCCTTCAAAATGTTATCCTTCAATTTTTTTTAAGGGATAATATGAAGAAAATGTTACTATCAAGGAACCTAGTTGCAGATTATTCCTCTCCTATAACATTTTAAAGCCAAAGACAAAATTCAATACAGAAATGAAAAATTCTTAAAAAAAGAGAAACATGAAAACGTTTCCATTTTCCATTCAGGTAACCACTACCTATGGAGAAGGCAACGACAACCCACTCCAGTACTCTTGCCTGTAAAATCCCATGGACGGAGGAGCTGGTAGGCTGCAGTCCATGGGGTCGTGAAGAGTTGGACATGACTAAGCAACTTCACTTTCATTTTTCACTTTCATGCATTGGAGAAGGAAATGGCAACCCACTCCAGTGTTCTTGCCTGGAGAATCCCAGTGATGGGGGAGCCTGGTGGGCTGCCGTCTATGGGGTCACACAGAGTCGGACACAACTGAAGCGACTTAGCAGCAGCAGCAGCAATCCTACCAGGGAAAATGCAAACTAAGTAAGGTGAGAAAAATTAACCTTTTGTCTATATTATTTAGTGTGACACACAGCATACTGCAAAGTAAATGACCTTAGTGGATCTACTATTGCCTGAGATTAGAGGAACATCAGAATGATTTAAAGGAAGTCTTCAAAGTTGACTTCCAGATATTACAACATGAACAGCCTGGAAAGTTTCCAAAGATATTTCATTATATTACCATGAGTTTAATTGAGGCACTGGTGTTCAATATTCAGTTCCATCTGGGAAGTATAAGAAAGAAGCATCTCTAATGGTAT
The DNA here is from genome assembly GCF_029378745.1 of Bos indicus. Lineage (NCBI taxonomy): Eukaryota > Metazoa > Chordata > Mammalia > Artiodactyla > Bovidae > Bos > Bos indicus. The sequence goes on from NC_091761.1 coordinate 116,477,866, forward strand.
GTATCTTAGCAATTTGTTTCTGTAAAATATGCTGCACTCTATTAGTGATTGTACAGAGTGGAGATCCTGCTACTCAGATAAAATGTAAAGCAGCTATTATTGACTGGCAACAGCCTCTAAACAATGGAGCAGCCACATACTCTGTTTTTATTTGGTTTGTTCCCTCACTGTTTATTCATCAGTGATTTAGCAGACATTGACTAATAATCTTTTCTGTTAGAAGCATAATTGTAGGCACTCAAGGAAGCCATGGATCAATTCAAAACAGTTAACATTAGAATGAATTTGCAAGCAGGACTTGATAACTAAATATACTAACATATACTTCCTCTTTATTTAATATCATTTCCCAACATATGTTTTTAAATTCTCTTGCATATTTAAAAATACAGTGTTCTGTACAAATTCTACTCCTTATTAAATGTTTAAACTCATACACAATGTCACCCTTGATCAATCTGTTCAATCTGTTTCTCACTTTTTCAGGGTGTGAAAGCACAAACACATTTTATAAGCTTCCAGAGAGTTCAAATTGAAACACTGCCTGAAACCATAACAAAAATGCAATAAAAAGAAAGAAAAAGACATGTTTGTTTTATGTCCCATCCCCCAATCCTCAGGGTTTTGTTTTGTTTTTTTTTTCCATTTTAGATGTGTTGCCTTTGTAATTGGACTTATTCCCTCTAAACTCCAGGCATTTCTGGCCAGTCTAGCATGTTGTTTTGTTATATTACTTTGGAGCACCATTTTTCTGAATATAAGTGTAATTATCTTTTGTAGAAACTTTGGACAATATGGGAAAGTAAAAACAGAAACAAGCTGATATTCCTTCTAGCCTTTAAGTACCATTCAGAAAGTTCTCCTTTTCCTGAGGTAATTGGTGCTACAAAAATGATGCAAACAAAATTCAACTAAAATGGGAACTAGCATATTATTGTATTGAGGCTGACAGATTTAGTCAATATAAATAGAGGATGCTAAGATAAATTAGAATGTCAGAAAAACAACAAATATTATTTGTAGAATCAGTGTGTCCCACGAGAACATTGCATAAGATATATATGTGAGACACACTAATTCTAAAATTTTTTCACTGTTTATGTGAAAATCAAATTTAACTATGTATCCTATCTTAACTTGGCAATCTTATATAAAGAAAATGTCTTACAATGGCTTGGCTTGAAAGCTAAATGCAAGTTATAGATTGTATTTAACAGAAAATTATAGTTATAATATTGGGTAAATTCCCTCAAGTGAATTTTGCATTGCTTTTTTTTCCTTTTCACAGTAATTTTCACTTTAAAATAATACATAAACATAACAGAACATCTTTTATTTTATATTTGAATCCATAAAATAAAACACGACATGAGTATATTTTACTAATAAATGACTAGCCTGCATCTTCTGATATTTAAATTGTTTACTTCTAATCACCGATAGTTGTGTTGCCTGTGTCTTTTCTTTACTGAAATGGTTATTTAGCCAAACTCTGCTATTACTAGGTCCTCAAATGTTCCTGACGTTTCTGCTGATTGGAATAGACATCGCTATCATTTGCATTGGTTTAGGAAATCTTATATCATTTGCGTTTTCAGTTTTACTCTTCAATTGATTTCTTCTGTACTTGACATTTTAGAAATGCCCTGTAATGAGCAAGAGGCTGACAAAGAAAAGTATTCATTAAATGAGCAGGAAGACCAATTGTTTTTGTTTGTTTTTATTTTGGGGCCATGCTGCGGGGCTTGTGGGATCTTAGTTCTATGACCAGGGATGGAACTGGCGCCCTTGGCAGTGAAAAACGTGCAGTCCTAACCACTGAAGCACTGGGGAATTCCTAAAGACTGTTTTAACTGAACAGAAATGTTGAGAAGGTATTAGTTTTATTGAAAAAAAAAAGTCATTGAAGACTTTTTCTTGGCATTAGGGTGACTTTTACTTCTCTTTAATTATTTGGTTTTAAATTTCATAATAATGCAAAAAATTTTACCAAAAAAAAAAAAAAAAACCCTCATCTTGTTGATAATCTCTTGATTTTCCTTTCAGAAGTTTTCTAAGCATATACAACAGTGTTTGTGTGTGCCTGTTGTGTATTTGTGTGTAGCTGTGAGATGTTTGGCCAGTAAATTTGTATAGGATGGGTTGCTGGGAGTGTACATGTGTTTACATTTGTGTGCATTTGTGTATATGTGTATTTGAGCTTCTGTTTAAATTATATATAACAAATAACAGCCTCCTATATATATGACTCTATATTTTATTTCTTTATCAAGTAATATATCTTAGAGATGATTTTCTGTTGGTTATTAAAAGGCAGCATAACTACTAATAGATTAATATATGTTCTTATTAATTTAAATAGTCCTCTATGGATGGATATTTAAGCATTTTGCCTCCTTATGTGTGTGTGATAGTTGATCAGTCATGTCCTAATCTTTGCGACCCCATGGACTGGAGCCCACTAGGCTCCTTTGTCCATGAAATTTTCCAGGGAAGGATACTGGAGTGGGTTGCCATTTCCTTCTCCAGGGGAACTTCTAAATTCAGGGATTGAACCTGGGTCTCCTGCACTGAAGGTGGATTTTACCATCTGAGCTACTAAGGATATGATTTATACTGTTGCAATTGGACACATTTGAAATGGTATTTACATGTTCATTTCCTAGAAATGAAATTATGTGCATACATTTGAGTTTGCATTCAGCTGTGAATAATAGCTGACAAAATATGGCTGAAATTCATCAGAGTTTAGTCTGTCCTCTGATATAATTTCAATATACAAAATCTACAGGAAGGCCATAGTAGAATTGGAATACTAGCATAACGTTTTCATCAGGGACAGACAAGAAAAGATTGAACAGTGTGTGTGTAGTTATAAACCTCTGACATACTCTAACAAAGTATGGATGTGTTTTAAATTTTAACAGACACTGTCAGAGCTCTGTATCTGTGAGTTTGACATCCCCAGATTCTACCAATTGCGTATGAAAAATACTTGGAAAAAAATCCAGATATTTCCCAAAGCAAAGCTTGAATTTGGGCTGGTAACTATTTAAATGTCATTTACATTGCATTAAGTACTATAAATAATCTAGGGGTGATTTAAAGTATATGGAAAGATGTGTGTAGGTTATATATAAATACTATGTCAAGAATACAAATACACACCAATTTATATGAGGGATTTGAACGTCTTTAGATATCTGCTAGCATCCAGGAAGCAATTCCTAGCAGACATGGAGGAAGTACAATTTTTTATGAAGGGTGCCAATTTTCTTGAAATTAAGTTACCACCAAAGTGCATGATAGTGTGTATTTCATGATATCATATAAACATGTTAATATTAAAAATTGGAAATCCTTTGGACAGAGGAGCCTGGTGGGCTACAGTCCATGGGGTTGCAAAAGTTGGACATGACTTAGCAATTGAATGAACAACCTATTAAGAGAAAAGTGGTATTTCATGAATTAGAGCAAAAAGATAATAGAGAAACTTAAAAGTATTTAAATTTTCTCATTGACCAAATCAATGGGTGATATCCTAGGTTTGTGATATTCACAGCTTGAAAATTGAGTCATTATTTGCAAGCACTCTGGTCTTATCCTCAAACCATCCACAAATTTGGCTTTCGACACTCTTTCATGTGGAACTAGCTAGAGCATAAGTTTTTCTACTCCCATTAAGTGCTGGTTTTTGTATGTAACTTTTCATTTATATTATTACATTAATTGAAGGCTCAGGTAAGGGTAAGGGTACATGCATAGTTTAAAATCCTAACTAATCATAAGATATGTTATAATATAGTAGGATATTATATAAAAATAGTAATATATAGTATATACTATAATGTAAAAAGGTTAACATGTAGACTTAAATATTTGGTTATCAGTATTGTGCTCAAATTTTCTCAAATTCAAGAAAAAGAGAAACAGCTCATAAGAATTTTTTTTTCAGGAATTAAGTAAAGATTGACAATATTAGCAATGAAGTCAAGGGCACATTTGGAATTTAGTAAAGTGGGACAAAGTTAGCCATAAATATTAAAAGAATTTAAGTAATTTAGTTTCCTGTATTATCTTTTGTGGTCTAAATACATGCCCACTGCCATAATGAGGAAATAACAGGATTGAAAGACTGTTGAGCTCAATCTCCCAGTGTCCTAGTGTTAGTAAACGCGCTTTATGATAGACCCCAGTTCTGAGTGCTTTCCAAGATCTTTGCAAACCTCATAAAGCATTGCCCCAACTAACTGGAAATTTCAGGTGTTGAGTAGGGAATTAACTTGCACAACTTCAAACAATGAGCCAGGGTGAGAAGCAATTACAATTAATCAGGGGACCTGACTCCTCAACCCACTTTCTTAACTACTGACCTGTACTATTTTCCCTGGAGTCAAAAAAGTCAGGAGGGCACTGCCAAGTGCAAGGTTCTATGAGCCTCTTGCAAGTCAACAGGCACTCAAAATAAACACTGATTTCAAACCCCCAAGAAGCCTAAGACTGCTATGATCCCTTTGGAACACTAAAGAAAAAGTGAATAGAAATCTATCTGATGATTCTATCTACCCTAGTACATTCCTTTCTCCACATTTTTCCACATGAGTTTATGCTTAAAGCATATCTAATCTTCAAAACTATTTTAAAATCTAACTCTAGTTGGGAAAGTTTTTTAAAATCTCCATGTTTCTCTTCCCTCAATAAGCTTTCAAACTTTTATGTGGTTTCAATTTTGGAAATTGGGAAGAGAAAATGTACCATTAAGGAGTAAAGAATAAGAACAATTTTACAATAGCTATTAACTGGAATGTCATTCACTTTATTCTAGTGGTCTTGGAAGAAACTTTCTTAAAATGTATCATACTGTGTTTCTGACAGGATATCTATAATATCATCACAAGTCAGGGCTCTAGTCAAAAGCAACTGGTACCTGGTTAAAACATTTATCTCCTGGGGAGGAATTGGCTACCCACTCCAGTATTATTGCTGGGATAATCCCATGGACAGAGGAGCCTGACAGGCTACAGTCCATGGGGTTGCAAAGAGTTGGACATGACATCTTGTGCATGCATAAAGGATTTGTAGGAGACATGTACCAGTGGCAATAACCATGAGGGGACAATTTAATATGCCTTTCATATTAAGACATCTTGTAAAGTTATATTCCAAAAACAAAATGGAGAAAATTTTCCTTTAAGATTTTATGCCCTCAGTTTATAAATCTTTGGTTCTACAATTTAAAAATAAACTGATTGTTCAATAATTTCAGAACAATGTAATTGTTGATATTTACTGCTATCCATGGCCTGATGGCAGATCTAAATAAAGACTGTGATTTAAAAGAACCTATGAGTCTCCTGTATGGCTTGGTGCATATTTATTGAATCTTAGCTTGAAAACAGCAGTGCTTTAACAACAACAGAGCCCATACTTGTTTTCATCCCTGGGCCAGATGGTACATCATCTTGGGAAATGGTGTAACCTGTCACAGTGTATAAGTGTGATCTTGTGTGAATAAATTCTGCAAGCTTGGGACACTATTCTGTGGAGGCTACATGCTGTCTCTCATTATCCCCAATAATTAAAATTTTGTATTTTCCTCAACAACACACCACTGAGATGAGCAATTAAGACTCACTGAATAGAGAAGTATATGAATTTGATGGTTAGAAAGGAGCCTTTTCTGTTTTATTTTATCCTATTTACAACCATATATCCTGAGATGCTAAGATCCAGAGAGAGAATTTTCTCTAATGTATGCCCAAATAATAAAATACTATAACCATATGGGTATAAAAAGGATGTGCTTTGGGGCTGATGAATAGATTTTTATTCTTGTGGATCAGAAAAATTCATAACATCTAAAGATTTATTTTTTAAATGTGGTTTTCTTAAATTGGTGATAGAATTTTAAGACAAAGGGCTTTGTTCTTGGAGAGAACAGAGTTAAAGGATTAAAGTTCAAGTTGCATTTCTGCCATTTGGTATACGACCTGGGCAAATAACTTACAGTCTCCATTAATGATGAAGCAAATGGTGATTTAAAAAAAATCAAAACACCAACATTAATGTGAGAATTAAATGAGACAATCTCTAGAAAGTAATTTATAAGCTGCAAAATGATGACTGATGACATTTTTACTTCAAAATAAAGGGAAGGTACATAATCCTTATCTATTCCATTTGTTTTCCTGGATTTTCTTAAAAGTATAGAGCAGATGGCGGACAAAAATAGCTTGAAGTGGTTTAATAATTTACCAGCTGTAACAGCCAGCATCCAGCCAGGGGAATAGGAAGCCACTCCAGGTTCATCAGGCAGGAGGGGGTGTAATTCAAGGAATTGCTAATATAGATGTCAGAAAGTCTGGAGAAGTGAATGGGACAGAGAAGCCACTAGAGGAGCCCAAGCAAGGAAGAGCTTATCCAGAGAGGTGGAAGCTGTAACCATCCCTGGGCTGGAATCCAGCTCTCACTTGTCTCTACTCCACAGAAGACAATGTCACTGCCTTGAAACTGCACCAGTGCAACTGAACAAATGCTCAGAGCCCAGACACCCTCTTGGGCTTACCTGGTGGTGCAGGCTGTAAATAATCTGCCGGCAAATGTGAGAGACCTGAGTTCAATCCCTGGCTCAGGAAGATCCATGGAGAAGGGAATGACTAACCACTCCAGTATTCTTGTCTGGAGAAGTCCATGGACAGAGGAGCTTGGCAGGTCTCAAAGATTCAGGCATGACTCAGCGAGTACCACTTTCTTTTCACTGCCATATTCGTCTATTTTTCCTTCTTCCAACATCCTGCTAGTACCTTTCAATAGCAAACCAAACCAAAACTTAACTGATAAGAGACTCTGGGAAATGTAATAAAGGATCATTCCTTAGTCTTTGTCTAAGATTTTCCACCCATTTGCAATTGGAGTCTTGACTGGAGCTGAGAAACAACACTCCTTATGTATTTTGGCAATTTATTTGCACAGCTCATGACATTGTTTTATAAGTCAATCAGATCCACTTAGTTTCAGATTACCAATTCATAGAGAAAACATACTTTCTTATACTTATTGTGAGCAAAATAAATCTTCTCCCAAATGTCTGTAATATAAAGGGATAGACTTTAGACTTTAAGCATATTTAAAAAAATGCTTCTTAAAATGTGATCCATGAACCATTTTGATCAGAAGCTCCAGAGTCACTTTATAATAATAAAAAACAGTAATGCAAGAAATTGCCTATACAGATTATACAGTTATATGCACTGGTTCAGAGCAATGATTCACAGGAGGTAGATGGTGCTATGAGTTGAATTGCGTCCTCCTTCCCAAATTCACATGTTGAAGTCCTAACTGCATTTCCCAGGTGACTGAATTGGAGATAGGGCAATTCAAGAGGTAATTAAGGTTAAATGAGGTCAAAAGGGTGGGCAGAGCCCTGATCTGGTAGAAGCGATATCCTTATAAGAAGAAGACAAAACACCAGATTTCTCTCTCTCTCTCTGCCAAATGAGGACACAGGAAGACAGGAAGAGAGCTCTCACCAGAAACATAACCCTGATAGATCCTTGAACTTGGACTTTCCAGTCTACAGAAACCTAAGAAAATAAAGGGTTGTTGCTTGAGCTATCCAGTCTATCATATTTTATGATGGCTGCCCAAGCAACTAAGATAGATGATGAGCGAGATGGTATAGAGTGCAGGAGAATCTTTAGACTAATGGTCTCTACTCCCTTCCTGCCTTCTCTTCACCCAGTGAGAAGATTATGCAGATGGATGGCAGCACACACTGTGTCAGCTCCAGACACATGACCCACTGCTTCTCCCCAAGTTAGGCTGCCCCAGAGATGAAGTTACTGGTGACTTATTCACATAAAACAAAATCAATGCACTGATAGCTAAACCAGGTTTCAGTATTTTATTAGCTGCTCACCTGTTCCAATTTGATCTCTCCTCAGGTTGCAAGCCTGGCACTGAATTTTAGTCTTGTGATTTTCATACGCCCTGGCTTAGATCTTGCCTCTTTCCTGAGACTGTGTTCTCTCTCACTCAGCAACCAACTTTGATTTTCTCACCTAAACCTTTTGTGACTCTTGCTTTGTGAATTTTCGTTTCAGGCTCCATTTATTTTATATTGATGCCTGACACCATCAACTGCGGTTGGAAAGCACTCTCAGAAGTCGATGGCCAGGCTGCACCCATTTAGTTCTGTCCCCATAACAGCCACCCACAGAAATGCTGGAGCATTTAGAGCAAGCTGAGGTTGTGCTCTGTGTGCAGCTGCCACTCAGCTCTAAAGGAAGCAGCTGGTGTAACACTTGCTGCCCAAATTCAACCCAACCAACTGGGTGAGTGAACAGCTGCCCAGCAGTACTGATTATTGCTTAGTTAGCTATTCTCTTTTTTGTTGCTGTTGTTGTTCAGTCACTCAGCCATGTCCGGCTCTTTGCGACCCCATGGACTGCAGCCATCCAGGGTTCCCTGGTCTTCACTATCTCCCGGAGTTTGCTCAAACTCATGTCCATTGAGTCAGTGATGCCATCCAATCATCTCATCCTTTGTTGCCCCCTTCTCCTCCTGCTTTCAATCTTTCCCAGCGTCAGGGTCTTTTCCAGTGAATCCCCCCTTCACATTAGATGGCCAAAATATTGGAGCTTCAGCTTCAACATCAGTCCTTCCAATGCATATTTAGGGTTGATTTCCTTTAGGATGGAATGGTTGGATCTCCTTGCTGTCCAAGGGACTCTCAAGAGTCTTCTTCAGAATCACAGTTTGAAAGCATCAATTCTTTGGTGCTCAGCCTTGTTTATGGTCCAGCTCTCACATCTGTACATGACTACTGGAAAAACCATACCTTTGACTATACTATTACTTTTTATATTTTAAGAAAAGTTGACAAGGTAGATATTGCTCTCCCATTTCACACATGAGGAAACTGAGATTCAGGGAGGTTGAGCATTGTCACCTTCAGTGATCATTGCAGTGGCATCATCAGGGTTAATTTTAGTTCATACTTGTCTAACTTTACCATGGTCCACAGTGTCTCTCACTGCATTCTGATGGTTGAACTTCGTATATCTCAAATTCTTAATAAAGATATCATAAAACAGGAGATATATGACTAAATATGTGAATTACTGGTAGGTACCATCATCTACTTTTTGGCAAAATAGTTCCTAAATTGATGTAATGAGCTCAATTGCTCATAGTAACCATCCCTGCTACTACTTTTTATTAACTTGACCCTTTCCCAAATCACATTTATTTTTTAAATCTCGTTATGAATGTTATATATGAACCATGTAAAAAGTTGAAAATTACATATACTAAACTATATCACCAAAGAGTGATCACCACTCTTTCATTTAGTATATTTATTCATTCTTTTTACTCATATTATAAGGAATTATTTAATTTGGCATGAAATATATAAAGACATATATGCATATTTGTAATTCCTGGGATAAATATCAATAACCTTAGATATGCAGATGACACCACCCTTATGGCAGAAAGTGAAGAGGAACTAAAAAGCCTCTTGATGAAAGTGAAAATGGAGAGTGAAAAAGTTAGCTTAAAGCTCAGCATTCAGAAAACAAAGATCATGGCATCTGGTCCCATCACTTCATTAGAAATAGATGGAGAAACAGTGGAAACAGTGTCAGACTTTATTTTTCTGGGCTCCAAAATCACTACAGATGGTGACTGCAGCCATGAAATTAAAAAATGCTTACTCCTTGGAAGAAAAGTTATGTCCAACCTAGATAGCATATTGAAAAGCAGAGACATTACTTTGCCGACAAAGGTCTGTCTAGTCAAGGCTATGGTTTTTCCAGTGGTCATGTATGGTTGTGAGAATTGGACTGTGGAGAAAGCTGAGTGCTGAAGAATTGATGCTTTTGAACTGTGGTGTTGGAGAAGACTCTTGAGAGTCTTTTGGACTGCAAGGAGATCCAACCAGTCCATTCTGAAGGAGATCAGCCCTGGGATTTCTTTGGAGGGAATTATGCTGAAGCTGAAGCTCCAGTACTTTGGCCACTTCATGCGAAGAGTTGACTCACTGGAAAAGACTCTGATGCTGGGAGGGATTGGGGGCAGGAGGAGAAGGGGACGACAGAGGATGAGATGGCTGGATGGCATCACTGACTTGATGGACGTGAGTCTGAGTGAACTCCGGGAGTTGGTGATGGACAGGGAGGCCTGGCGTGCTGCGATTCATGGGGTTGCAAAAAGTTGGACACGACTGAGCGACTGAACTGAACTGAACTGAACTGAATTAAATAATATATATGGTTTTTGTGTCTCTCACTAATTTTTTTCTTGGAAATGAGTTACCAATTAAATTTTTAAGAAAATTATTATGAAATTTTGGTTATATTATGTCCATCATAAAAGTATATGAGCATTTATTCAAACTTATCAATCTAATTGGAGCATGTAATTGCTTTGGAAAACTTTAATACTGTTACAAATTTAGCTTCTTTTAATTTTCTTCTATGTTATATTAAAATGCCTTCATTGAAAACCTTTGTTTAAAAATACTGGAGTGCATATTGTTTATTATTTTAAGGTAAAAGTGAGATTTTTAGCTATATGCAGGTGAAAATGGTTGGTTCAGTGTGTCACTTAAAATTTTTAAAAGCAGCTACTAGATAAATAGAAATTGGACACTTATTTTTAAGTTTTAATGGGGATAAATTTAATGGAGAAAACTTCATCACAAGGGACCATACAGGATGATGTTGAACATCATAATGATAAAAGTTAGAGGTAGAAGCTGACAAATATTTTTAATAAGGACTTGGCAAAATTATGTCTCTGTATTCCCAAAGGACAGTGTGTGGTAATGAATTGAAGAAGGGGACCCTCTCAATCCCACTTGGACTCTCATGTCAGTCTGACATCCCAAGAACTCTAAATTGGGAACATCCAGAGGTAGGATCCTTTCTACACACAAAAGTTATTTTTTTCAAGTTAGGCAGTAGTAAATATAGCTTCACCAAATGGGTTTTTCAGCAGAAGTTTGGAATTGAGGAATAGAAGAGAAGTAGAAAAAAAGAGAAGGAGTATAAATTGCAGCTGGTTCTCCTTTATTAGGCTCATGTGAGAAATAGCTAGATGACACTTTCAGGATGTTGAACTAAAGAGCTTCTTGATGAGAGTGAAAGAGGAGAGTGAAAAAGTTGGTTTAAAGCTCAACATTTAGAAAACTAAGATCATGTCATCCAGTCCCATCACTTCTTGGCAAATAGATGGGGAAACAATGGAAACAGTGAAAGACTATTTTGGGGGACTCCAAAATCACTGCAGATGGTGACTGCACCCATGAAATTAAAAGAAGCCTGCCCCTTGGAGGAAAAACTATGACCAACTTAGTCAGCATATTGAAAAGCAGAGACATTACTTTACCAACAATGGTCTGTCTAGTCAAAGCTATGGTTTTTCCAGTAGTCGTATATGGATGTAAGTGTTGGACTATAAAGAAAGTTGAGTGCCAAAGAATCAATGCTTTTGAACTGTGGTGTTGGAGAAGACTCTTGAGAGTCCCTTGGACTGCAAGGAGATCCAATCAGACCATCCTAAAGGAAATCGGTCCTGAATGTTCACTGGAAGGACTGATCCTGAAGCTGAAACTCCAATACTTTGGCCACCTAATGTGAACAACTGGCTCATTGGAAAAGACACTGATGCTCGGAAAGATTGAAGGCGAGAGGAGAAGGGGACAACAGAGGATGAGATGGTTGGATGGCATCACCAACGTGATGGACATGAGTTTGAGTAGGCTCTGGAAGTTTGTGATGGACAGGGAAGCCTGGCATGCTTCAGTCCATGGGTTTGCAAACAGTTGGACACAACTGAGTGACTGAACTGACTGACTGACTGGGTTGGAAAGATCCCCTGGAGAAGGGAATGGCTACCACTCCAGTAATCTTGCCTGGAGAATTCCTTAGACAGAGGAGTCTGATGGGCTACAGTCCATGAGGTCACAAAGAGTCGGACACGGCTAAGTGAATAACACATACAGTGGGACTGAAAGTGAATAAGAACTTTCTAGTATGTGTATTTTGTGTAATCTAAAATCCCTAGGATTCACTGACATTCTACCATCAAATGACTGATCCACAAGTTATCCAGAGACTCAGAAACTTTGGAAATGCCAGTGTTCACATTCCCTTTCAAAAGCTAATATTCTTTGCCAAGGTTTCATCAACTAAACTGTTACTAATTATTACTTAATAACTAAACTGCTATAACCCTTTCTGATTACTGTCAGCTCTTTCTAGATCGTATTTTACAACAGCAATGATGTTAACTCATCACACAAAACCCCCAGCTCAAACATCTCTGATTGGCTTCACTATGCAAAGTTGTAAAAAGTAGGTTCCTCATACTAGAAATCCAGATAGTACATGATAGAACTCTTTCCTGCTTCTCACCTACTGCTTCCACAATTCTCCTGGCCCATTTGAAAACTGCCCAATTGCCTTAGTCTTACAGAGAAACAGGATAGATAGGTAGATAGACACTGTAAGGAATTAGCTCAAGGACTGTGGAGGCTGATAAGTACTGAATCTGCATGGTAGAACGGCAAGTTGGAGATGCTGCAGGTGGACTCTCAGGGCAGTCTGGAAGCAAATTTCTCCATTCTTTAAGGAAATACCATCTTTTTTTCTCTTATGTCTGTGACTGATTGAACGGGGGCTCTCCCATATTGTTAAGGATCAGTCAGTTCAGCCATGGCCAACTCTTTGCGACCCCATGGACTGCAGCATGACAGGCTTCCCTGTGCATCACCAACTCCTAGAGCTTTTTCAAACTCATGTCCATTCAGTCAGTGATGCCAACTAGCCATCTTGTCCTCTGTCACCCCTTCTCCTCCTGCCTTCAATCCTTCCCAGCATCAGTGCCTTTTCCAATGAGTCAGTTCTTCGCATCAGGTGGCCAAAGTATCGGAGCTTCAGCTTCAGCATCAGTTCTTCCAAAGAATATTCAGGACTGATTTCCTTTAGGATTGATTGGTTGGATCTCCTTACAGTCCAAGGGACTCTCAAGAGTCTTCTCCAACACCACAGTTCAAAAGCATCAATTCTTTGGCGCTCCGCTTTCTTTATAGTCCAACTCTCACATCCATACATGACTACTGTAAAAACCATAGTTTTGACTAGATAGACCTTTGTTGGAAAAGTAATGTCTGTGCTTTTTAATATGTTGTCTAGGTTTGTCATAGCTTTTCTTCACAGAAACTTACCCTTATTAAGGGTAGTTTGATTTACCCAAAATTTACTGACTTATATGCAAACCTCATCTGAAATATACCTTCACAGCAATATTTAGACTGGTATTTGAGTGACTATTGGGAAACTGTGGGTTAGTCAAGTTGACACATAAATTAACTATCACCCCACCATTATACATGTAATTTCCTAATACTCAAAGTGTTTTCAAACAATGGTACTTTTCCTAGCAATAATATCAGTCAGAGAATGCCTTCTTTCTAAACTTTTGAGTCACACATAATTATGGTGACTGTGTGGATCACAACAAACTGAAAATTATTAAAGAGATGGGAATACCAGACCACCTTACCTGCCTCATGAGAAACTTGTATGCAAGTCAAGAAGCAACAGTTAGAACTGGACATGGAACAATGGACTGGTTCCAAATTAGGAAAGGAGTATGTCAAGGCTATATATTGTCACCCTGCTTATTTAACTTATATGCAGAGTACATCATGCAAAATGCCAGACTGGATGAAGCACAAGCTGGAATCAAGATTGCTGGGAGAAATATCAAGAACCTCAGATATGCAGATGACACCATCCTTATGGCATAAAGTGAAGATGAACTAAAGAGCCTCTTGATGAAAGTGAAAGAAGAGAGTGAAAAAGCTAGCTTAAAACTCAACATTCAAAAAACTAACATCATGGCATCTGGTCTCATTACTTCATGGCAAATAGATAGGAAAACAAAGGAAGCAGTGAGAGATTTTTTTTTTTCTTGTGCTCTAAAATCACTGCAGATGGTGACTGCAGCCATGAAATTAAAAGATACTTGCCCCTTGGAAGAAAAGCTATGACAAGTCTAGACAGCGAAATTAAAAAGCAGAGATTTTACTTTGCCAACAATTGGCCGTCTAGTCAAAGCTTTGTTTTCTTCAATAGTCATGTATGGATGTGAGAGTTGGACCATAAAGAAAGCTGAGTGCTAAAGAATTGATGCTTTTGAACTGTGGTGTTAGAGAAGACTCTTGAAAGTCACTTGGACTGTAAGGAGATCCAACCAATCAATCCTAAAGGAAATTAGTCCTGATATTCATTGCAAGGACTGATCCTGAAGCTGAAGCTCAAATATTTGGCCAACTGATGCGAAGAGCCAAGTCACTAGAAAAAACCCTGATGCTGGGAAAGATTGAAGGCAGGAGGAGAAGGGGATGACAGAGGATGAGATGGTTGGATGGCATCAGTGACTCAATGGACGTGAATTTGAGCAAGCTCTGGGAGATAGTGAAGACTGGGTGGGCTGCAGTCTATGGGGTGGCAGAGTCAGACACAACTAGGGACTGCAACAGTATCAACAAAGTTTATGGTTAGGTGAAAAGGTTCAATCCTGCTGCCACCTCCTTCATGAAAACTTTTGTGGTCTTCTCACTCTGGGACATCAAACACTCTTCCTTGCTCTCATAACATTTTGCTAATACTTGACCTTTAGAGATTCTCAGACCATACCTTGGATTCTAATCTCTGTTTCACATGAGGTTACCCAAGTAGGGTTTATCCTGCTGGAGTGGAGAGCATTCAGTTTTGTTTATCTTAGTGAACAAGGGTGAGAGTTGTGTAGAGTTACAACTCAATAAATGTAAGGTAAAAGCACAAGTCCATTATGAATCTGATTACTGAAATAGTTATCTCTTATGATGTGGAACTCTATGCAAAGATCGTGAGGTTGTGTAATGCTCCTTGCATGGGTACTGGAGTGAAACCCTTTCTACTGAACTGATAAACCTCCACTCCAAAGTTACTCAGCCTGGTGGATTCAAATCATGAAGGCTTTATACTGGCGGTGAGCAGATGGAAAGGAATGTAAGAACACATCTTCCTCCTCCTCCACGGGAGGGCTGATGACTGCCCTCCATTCTTCATGGGTGTCATATGTCCAGATATTTTACCACAGGTGCAAACATACAGTGAGGATTTAGAGTTCCTACCCCTTTCTCAAGAACAGACATGTTCTTGTCTCTGGGGCTGAGGAGAGTATTGGAAGAAAATAAAATAAAACTTACCAAACAACCCAATATTCCTGTGTTGCTCTTGTTCTGTTTGTTTTTTCTCTCTTCTCAAATAAATAACAAGCTCATTATAATTTTGTCTTGGTAAAATCTCCAGGGCATAACTTTCAGTATGTCTGCATACATTACAGAATCACATGTCCTTACCACTCTGGAGCTCCATCTTTGTAATAACCTGTAAAAATCCTTGAGTAGAAAAGCTCAGTGAGGCAAAAGAGAAAGCAAACAGTGAGGAACAGAAGTACACAAGGCATTTGGATTTTTTTTTCCTGACTGAAATTTATTTTCATGTGGGAATGCAAGCCTCTCCCTAAGCTTGGATTACAAATCAATAGTATAAAAATGACTCAAATTTTATCATGAGTTGGGGGCAGTGGAAGAACTCCAACTAATAATTACATTATTTGTTGAATGCTTATGATAAAGAATAGCATAGCCATCCCAATCATTTTTACTGTATGGTTAACATCAACAAGTGTTAAAATTATTTAACTATTTACACTTGGAAACCTCTTGCCTTTTATCAAACTTGGATAGTTTCTGGCGTATCTGGAAGGATTGTCTGGCTTCTAAAGAAACGTGGAAGGAGAGACAGGATTAGTATGGTCATCCAAGTGTGGCCCAGTCATCACCAAATCTGCCTTTTAGTGGAGATTTTCCTACTCTCATAGAATGGTATGGAACTTTAAGATAATGTCAAGGAGTGCTTGGGACTTGGTAGAGACTGAATAAAAGTTTGCTCCCATGAGCTGATGGTTGTTTTTATCAGAATTTGGTACTCACCTTCATTTCAAAAGGATTTCTGACAGACTGGGATAATGGGGAGCAGGAAAGTTCTCTGGGATTTCTAAATACCATATTTTCAACAGCTCATCATTTCAAAAGACTATTGCACAGTTGGAACTGACAAAACTGTGGAACTCTACCAAACCCTTTCCCTTTCAGTAAGCAGAGCCATCACAGCCATTCATTGTTAAAGCAAAACGCCTCCAAAAGCCTGAAGACATGTTGCCTTTCCTGTGCCTCCCCTCCACGTTTTCTTCCTTTTTACTATAAATTAAACATGACTAAAATTTACCGCACTGAAACAAAAACAAACAATTCAACTGGTCTAAATTTGATTAATCTATCTATTATCAAGGTTTATTAGCCTCGTCTCTTTAAACCTCCAATTTGCAGGGTGGGTGATACCAAGGAACCCAACAAAATGTAACCCTTAACATGCAATCGATGATGTAGGCAAATTAACTTACTTGGGTTGTGAGTAGTGTGGTAGCATTGCTCTTTGTTTTTAACCAGTTTGCTATTTGAGATAGAATGTCTTCCCTGTGGCTCAGTGGTAAAGTATCCACCTGCAATGCAAATCCTTGGGTAGGGAAGATTCCCCTGGAGGAGTAAATGGCCATCCATTCCAATATTCTTGCTTGAAAAATCCCATAGACAGAGGATCCTGGCAGGCCACCATCCATGGGGTTACAAAGAGTTGGACATTACTGAGTTTACACACACACACACACACACACACACACACACACATACAAAATCTACTTGTACTTTTGTCATTGATATGACATATCGATCTTGTGAGGTGCATGTGGTACTGCATGGATACAAAAGAATTATAACCAAGGGCTCAGATGGGATTTGAGATGAATTAAGAAAAGCCACTTCAGGAAAGGTGACCCAATTCCAGGCTCAAACCAGAGACCTGACAACAGAGCAGGTCAGAAGAAAGTTTGTTTCATCACCTACTTCTCCTCAAGCCACCATTTGCTCTTTCAAAAAGTTGATTCATTTAGATTTCTTTGTATGCTCCGTATGACTCACAGACCATCAATTCCATTATGAATCCACTTATCTGTGTCTTTGAGAATCTTAGAGATTGTTGCTGTTTGCAAAGTAAGTCTCCTAGGTGCCTGTTGAATAGCTGAAGTGTCAATTTCCTTGGAGTATGTGGCATTTTCTACCCCCAATTATTCTGCAGATGAACTCTACATAGAGCTATGTTTAAGAGAAAAAGGACGTGGAAAGAGGTTATTTCTGCTATTTCTGTTCTGATCATGGCAAAGAGAGGCACTAGGCAAGTGACCAACACATTGATTCGATCATGTTCAGAATAATGTTTTAAAAGCAAGCTGGAACATCTGATGCTTAGTCAAAGTTTCTCTATTTTTCAGCTACTGGTCTCATTAAGGTATCAAAAATGACATCTGCTACCATCTATCCTTCGCATTTAAACTATAAGAGAACAAAAGTCTGTTCTCTTATTCACTGCTATATCCCCAATACTCAAAACATGAAAAGAGCTCAAAATATACTTATTAAATATATGAATAACTGAATGAATATTATGTGATTGTAGCTGCTATCCTAACTTGGGCACTGAGCTGTCAGCTGCTGAGATGAAGACATATCTGTGTAGGATTAAAGAATTGATGGGTCAGCTCAACAAAAGGACACTTTTAAGACTGAAGAACTGGGCAGACAAGATTTTAAAATTTTCTTTCTGAGATTTTTATCCTTTAGTTGTTTAATCAAACATGAATCTAGTCCTTTTGAGGGAATTCTGCTGTTGGAATTAAAATTACCACATACAGTTTCTTAAAATAAGGAGAATAACCTGGGTACATCCAGTCTAATTCCAGGAGACCTCAAAAGCAAAGAAAGTTCTGTAGCTGATTACAGAAGAGGGCATCAGAGGAGGTATGCACTGGAGAGATGAGGCCAAAGGAGATTTCACAGAGATTAGAGGAATAGGAAAAGTAACATCAAAAATAGAGGTTTGCTCACCACTCATAGGCGATAGATTATCCTAAAACCTTGATACCTAGAGTGCATAGGTGCCCAGTAGAGTTAGCAATGCCCAGTGGGAATATTACAAGTCACAGCAAACCTGAAACAAAAAAAATGCAGATACACATTCTTCTCATAACTCCAGACCCTTTTACCACCCAATATTACTATTTGAATGCCATAAATTAACTTTCCTCCAAAATCTCACCTGAAATATAGACACAATTTTAATAAATGACACTGCTACTTACCAAGACCAGAAATCTTGAAATCATGTCTATTTCTTGATGGCCTATTGCTCTTGAAAAGGCAAATATAGTATCGTGCATGCTTGGGGCTGGTGCACTGGGACGACCCAGAGGGATGGTATGGGGAGGGAGGAGGGAGGAGGGTTCAGGATGGGGAACACATGTATACCTGTGGCGGATTCATTTTGATATTTGGCAAAACTAATACAATTATGTAAAGTTTAAAAATAAAATAAAATTAAAAAAAAAAGAAAAGGCAAATATAAATGAAAAATAAGGGACTTAGTTTGCTTTGTTGAAAATAAGGGAAGAGGTTCCTCCTTCCCACTTCTTAATGCATTTACTTTAGAAAACTTATAAGTTCTTTGTCTCTTTGAAATGTATGTAAATATTTTAAAGAGCTAAATTGGTCTTCTGTTCATTTTACAGTCAGGGATATTTACTTAAGAACCTGGCAACCTATCCCAATGTTCATTGCAGTACTGTTTACAATAACCAGGACATGAAACCAACCTAAATGCCCCACAACAGATGAATGAATAAAGAAGATGTAAACATACACGATGGGATATTACTCAGCCCCTAAAAGGAGTGAAATAGGGTCGTTTGTAGAGACACAGATGAACCTAGAGCCTGTCCTACAGAGTAAAATGTCAGAGAGGGAAAAGCAAACATTGTGTATTTAATGGTAAATATGAAATCTAGAAGAATGGTATAAATGAACCCATTTGCAGGGCAGGAATAGAGATGCAGATATACAAAGTGGGCATGTGGACAGAGAGGGAGTGAAGGGGAAGGTGGGATGAATTGGGAGGCTGTGATCGACATATATACACTACCATGGGTAAAATAGCTAGCGGGAAGCTGCCATAAACTGCAGGAAGCTCAGCTCAGTGCTCTGTGATGACCTAGGGAGTGGAGGGGATTGGGGAGGGGATGGGATGGGAGGGAGGTCCAAGAGGAAGGGGATATATGTATGCATATGGCTGATTTACTTCATTGTACAGCAGAAACTAATGCAACATTTTAAAGCAATTATACTCCAATAAAAATATTTTAAAAAGAACCTGGGAACAATCTCTTTGGAATGTAATCATCAAGGAAAATATTATCCCATCCCCGAGTTTCCTGGGATGCTAAGACTAACTTCAGTGGGTACTGGTTCCACTTTGCAAACTACTTCATGTCATAGGGATGTGAGAAAAATATTGTTTAAAAATACATTTGCAAAACAAGTGGATACTTTAATTACCAGTAAATTTAAGATAAATGAGCTATGACAAATGGTGCTGTCATGCCCTCTCACATGAGGACTAGTTTATTTCTCCTGAGAACATGCATGTAATAAATTGTATCTATTTAACTGAATAAGAGGATGATATTTCTTTCTGCTTTTGCAGTCTCTTTTTGTGGATTGACTTTGCCATACATTACATTTTGTTTAAATACTTATTTAATAACAAAAATGTTTTCTATTTTTGTGAAGCAATTTTTCTAGGGTGATAAGGAGAGGTGGTTTTTCATTATACTTTCCCCAGCACCTTTCACTGAAATGTAAGACTCCTTAGGAAAACGATGTTTGTTTTCATCTTTGATATATACATCGGTGCTGGGCATTTGGTAGGTGCCCTATAAATATTTGTGAACCAGGTGATTGACAAAAATGATGATGCTTTAAGCAGAGGTGGGTTGCTGGATGACTGACAGTTCCTAGAGGCCACAGGCGTACTCCACAGATGACAATTAAGCAGGAAACAGGGATGAGGGCCAGGGGAACAAGGTCTGTGAAGCAGTAGTAGAGCAGAGAACTTCGTGATCTTCTTTCAGAGCATACTTGAGAGACTTCCAGGGTGCTCTGACATTGCTTAGGAAGGTCTCTGAAGGTGCATTAGCAAGTGGTTGCAAGAGCCTGCAGAATATAAGTTACCAAGTTGATATCACTTCTGACAAAGTCAGACAGGAAAATGCCTTGGATCAAATGATTCCTACCCAAGTGAAAGAAAGTTCAATATGCTTCCCTATTAGTGACTATAATGTTGTGGAAAATATAAATGTAATACACCAGATGTAGTAGAAAGAATTGCAAGGCTTTCCAAGAGTTGCAAAACAGGAAATAAGGGCCCTAAAGATGTTAGGATAATTATATTTGGTATATGCTTTGAAACTTTAATATGGAATTAAGTAAACTGGGAAAACAAATTATTCATTTTTTCCATTGTTACATACAATTATAAGGACTGTATTTATTTATAATATCATTTAAAGGCAAAAACAAAATAATAGTAAGATGGAAAGTGAACAAGCAACCCTCAACTGTGAACGTAGTACTGTGATGTTCAAACTGCATTAAGACTAGCAATCAACTTGAGCTTCAAAATACCTCTGTCACCAGGCCTGTGTAGTGTAAAGGAGACTCTTACAGAGCATTCTGTGTCTACTCTACCAAGTTGAGGATGGAGTTTGACTTCAGAAAGGTGGGGAAAAGAAGGAAGAGCAGGTGGTCTAACCATTATTTAAATGATCCTGGAAGGTAAATGGCCTAATATCCAAGAGAAATGCTATCATCAATTTTAGACGTTTTGAGCTCCATAAAGTTCAGTGTTTGCCTTTATTAGTAGAAAATAACAAGATCTTTCTCTTTTGCTGAAATACCCTTTCATCATTTTTCCATAATACTTACCACTGCCCTCCAAGCTTTTCCCCAGGACTTTTGGAAAGGTTTTGACAGAGTAAAATGCCACTGGGTATGAATTCAGCCAACTCCACATGACCCTATACAGGTACTTATTCATTGCTGTCTTATCAGCAGAGAACAGAGAATGCTAGAACTAATTGAAAAGAGTCCTTTTCTCCTCTAGGTTTCAGCATAGGGGAGATTTTGAAGGGATGAGTCATAACTTCAGGGAGAGAATTGAAAAGGAGAATGCCAGGAATGTTCTGGAGTTCAAGGTTGAAAAGATTTTAATTATTTCTCTCCAAACACACAAAGATGTGAATATTTAAGAAACCAGTGAATTATTAGAAAGTCAAGGAATATATATATATATATATTATTTTTTGAGGACAGTCAGTTGGACATTGGTCAAAACTTACAGTGATGTTTAAGACAATAGGCTTGAGAGCCACAAAGATTTAAGAATTCAGACTTTCAGTTCACTTCAGTTCAGTCACTTAGTCGTGTCTGACTCTTTGCTACGCCAGGCCTCCCTGTCCATCACCAACTCCCAGAGTTCACTCAAACTCACGTCCATCGAGTCAGTGATGCCATTCAGCCATCTCATCCTCTGTAGTCCCCTTTCCTTCCTGCCCTCAATCCCTCCCAGCATCAGAGTCTTTTCCAATGAGTCAACTCTTGACATGAGGTGGCCAAAGTACTGGAGTTTCAGCTTCAGCATCATTCCTTCCAAAGAACACCCAGGGCTGATCTCCTTTAGAATGGACTGTTTGGATCTCCTTGCAGTCCAAGGGACTCTCAAGAGTCTTCTCCAACACCACAGTTCAAAAGCATCAATTCTTTGGTGCTCAGCTTTCTTAACAGTCCAGCTCTCACATCCATACATGACCACAGGAAAAACCATAGCCTTGACTAGACGGACCTTTGTTGGCAAAGTAATGTCTCTGCTTTTGAATATGCTATCTAGGTTGGTCATAACTTTTCTTCCAAGGAGCAAGCATCTTTTAATTTCATGGCTGCTTTCACCATCTGCAGTGATTTTGGAGCCCCCAAAAATAAAGTCTGACACTGTTTCCACTGTTTCCCCATCTATTTCCCATGAAGTGATGGGACCAGATGCCATGATCTTCGTTTTCTGAATGGTGAGCTTTAAGCCAACTTTTTCACTCTCCTCTTTCACACTTATCAAGAGGTTTTTTAGTTCTTCTTCACTTTCTGCCATAAGGGTGGTGTCATCTGCATATCTGAGGTTCTTGATATTTCTCCCGGCAATCTTGATTCCAGCTTGTGCTTCCTCCAGCCCAGCGTTTCTCATGATGTATTCTGCATATAAATTAAATAAGCAGGGTGACAATATATAGCCTTGACACACTCCTTTTCCTATTCAGACTTTACCACTTACTAAATATGTGACTTTGAGAAAGTTACTTAATTTTACTGAACCTTAATTTTCTCATCCTAAATTGGAGATAATAATACCTAAATCTCATACAATTATGAGGATTTAATGTGTTTATATATTAGGATACTTAGCAAAGTATCTGATACATAGTAAGTATTCAGAAATAATTGCTATTAGCAATGGTAATTGGGCATCCCTGGTGGCACAGACTGCAAAGCATCCACCTGTAATGCAGGAGACCAGTGTTCAATACCAGGGTCAGAAAGATCCCCTGGAGAAGGAAAGGCAATCCACTCCATTATTCTTGGCTGGGAAATTCCACAGACAGAGGAGCCTGGCAGGCTACAGTCTATGGGGTTGCAAAGTGAAGTCGCTCAGTCTTGTCTGACTCTTTGTGACACTGTGGACCGGAGCCTACCAGGCTTCTCCATCCATGGGATTCTCCAGGCAAGAATACTGGAGTGGGTTACCATTTCCTTCTCCAGGGGATCTTCCAGACCCAAGGATCGAACCCAGGTATCCCGCATTGGAGACAGACGCTTTAACCTCTGAGCAACCAGGGAAGCCCTAAAGAGTCATACACAACTGAGCAACTAACACAACATAGCAATGGTATTATTAATAGCTATGACTTTAATAAACCACATACTCAAATGTGCAAAAAGAAAAAAATTACTTTTTTACAGTTGAATTTAACTTCTCTCTTGAATTTTTAGTGTCCAGGATGACAGAAAGATTAGCCTGGTCATTTCCAGATAAACTCAGACACTTCTGAGTTTTCTTATTCACTTCCAGTTTAAAGTCAACATGATTTTCTACTCCTCTTTTCTCCTTGAAGTGGAGATGTAGGATGTATAGACCAAGCATTTGTCTGTGTTCTCATTCAATTATACTCATATTTAAATTAAAAAAATTTTTTAAATTTTATTTTATTTAACTTTACAATATTGTATTGGTTTTGCCATATATCAAAATGAATCTGCCACAGGTATACATGTGTTCCCCATCCTAAACCCTCCACCCTCCTCCCTCCTCCCTCCCCATACCATCCCTCTGGGTCCTCCCAGTGCACCAGCCCCAAGCATCCAATATCATGCATCGAACCTGGACTGGCGACTCATTTCATATATGATATTATACATATTTCAATGCCATTCTCCAAAATCATCCCACACTAAGAGTTACATTTCCTCAGAATTTTCAAACTACCCTTCTATTTTTTTCAAGTGATCAGTCTTTTCTACTGAGAAGGATGAACCTGGTCTGACTTTCATTCTTTTAATGTGATAATACTCTTTTTTTCCATTGGGAAACTTAAAAAATATTATTTTTATCCATTAAGCTGTGAATATCACGTGTCTAGGTATGGGTATTTGTTAGTCATACTTCTTAGCATTCCTTTCAATTTGACTGTTTTCTTTCAGTCTTAAAAACTTTTCTTGTATTATTTCTTTGATAATTTCTTACCATTCATTTTTCCTACAGGTGAACAAAGTTTTTACATAAATCTTTGTCTGAATATCTAGTTATATTCTTAGGATAAATTCCCAGAAATAAAATTAGTTAGTTAAAATGTATGCCTATTTCATAGCATTTCATGAATATCACTTTTTCTCTTGAATACCTAGACCAGTTCATATTTCCAGCTTAGTAGTGCTAAAGCTGAAACTCCAGTACTTTGGCCACCTCATGTGAAGAGTTGACTCATTGGAAAAGACTCTGATGCTGAGAGGGATTTGGGGCAAGAGGAGAAGGGGACGACAGAGGGTGAGATGGCTGGATGGCATCACTGACTCGATGGACGTGAGTCTGAGTGAACTTCGGGAGTTGGTGCTGGACAGGGAGGCCTGGCGTGCTGCGATTCATGGGGTCGCAAAGAGTCGGACACGACTGAGCGACTGAACTGAACTGAACTGAATGAGGCTATTGAGGTATTTGATAGGTCTTCAAACACAGATGGTATTTTAAGGACTAATTCTTTACCTTTAGTGGTGAAGAATCCACCTGCCAGTGCAGGAGATGCAAGAGATCCGGGTTGTATCCCTGGATTGGGAAGATTCCTTGGAGTAGGATATGGCAACCCACTCCAGTATTCTTGCCTGGAACATTCCACGGACAGAAGAGCCTGGCAGGCTACAGTTCATGGGGTCACAAAGAGTCAGACATGACTGAGCACACACACACACATTTTTAAGGATGTATTTTAATAGACATACAATGACTTTGAAATCAAACCACTCATTTTCCTTAGTTCAGTCATGCATTAAAATAATTGCATGTATTTAATTCATAAAGTATTATTCATAGTATTTATGTAAAATTTTGTAAAAGTAATAGGAAAGTCATGTTGAGTGTGTTTCAGTGTAGATGTTGAGTATGTTTTGAATTATAGATTAATTAGATATAATTTCATATTCTTAGCAAGATATGGCTACAACTAAGTTTAGTATTTTGAATATGTCACCCAAGACCAAATTAATTGGTAAAAGAAATAATTAGTCCCAGCTTACCTAAATATCATATGTGTTAAATAAACTAAATAAGATAAGAAGGTCTAGTTTTAGTCACAGTGATATTGAAGAAGGGCCTTTTGGATCTTGCTTCCCATCATCTAATGGTATTAATTTCTTCTGCCCTTCTGTGCATACTTTACTCAGTAACTAAGATTTTTTTAAGTGGCTGATGTTGACTGTTTATTTAATTGAAAGTCTTAATTTTTTCTATATAGGACTACTTGGTAAATACATATAACATTATAGTAAATGACATTTCTAGAGTCATAACAAGTCCTCATTGCTTATCTACTTATCCTCACAAATTTATTGACAAAGAAGGATATTGCGAGATTTTTTAAATATATAAAAATGTTTGTAATCTATAAAAGATTTGTACACTGGGTAGATTTGATACATACTCAAATTGTGTTCATCTGCTGACCTTTATAGTCTTGAATCAACTGACTCTCTAACTTCTTGTTAGGTCCTATTGATCAAAGACAGTGGCAGATGTTTATAGGATGGGAAAGGAGAAAGACTAGGGTACCCTTTCCCAGGCTCCCCCCTGGTTGTGGATTGGCTGTGTTTCTCCACAAAAGGACACAGCTTCTGACAGGGGCCCTTTCCTACACTGTAACTGATACTTGCTTCTCTTCCTGCCCCATTTGGATCTAGGTGTGATAATTGGTCACCAATGATTCATCATTTCTTGCTTTACCATTTTTTCTTAACTTTAACTTCATTTTGGTAAACTGTTTCTTTTTAAAAATCTTAATTACCTTGCTGAATGTCCCATTTGTCTCTTGCTGGAATCCTGGCTGAAGTGCTCTAACATAATTATCTGTTCAATAAGTGTATATTTCTTCTTTCTTTATTTATAGTAAAAAGTTTGAAATAAAAATTGAAATTTACTATACATTAATAGTACATTTTTGCTGTAAAATGATATGCTTTGAAGCCCATTCAATAAGTTATTTTTCTAAACTATGAAAAAAAAAGAAATTCATGTAAAGTAAATTCACCTAGTAAAAGGTTCTTCTGCAGAAGCTCCTGTTCAATTCAGTTGCTCAGTTGGGTCCAACTCTTTGCAAATCCATGGACTGCAGCATGCCAGGCCTCCCTGTCCATCACCAACTCCCAGAGCTTGCTCAAACTCATGTCCATAGAGACAGTGATGCCATCCAACCATCTTATCCTCTGTCATCCCTTTCTTCTCTTGCCTTCAATCTTTCCCAGCATCACAGTCTTTTCCAATGAGTCAGTTCTTTGCATCAGGTGGCCAAAGTATGAGTTTCAGCTTCAGCATCAGGCCTTCCAATGAATATTCAGGACAGATTTCCTTTAGGATGGACTGGTTGGATCTCCTTGCAGCCCAAGGGACTCTCAAGAATCTTCTCCAACACCACAGTTCAAAAGCATCAATTCTTCGCTGCTCAGCTTTCTTTATAGTCCAATTCTCACTTCCATATATGGACTACTGGAAAAACCAAAGATTTGACTAGACAGACCTTTGTTGGCAAAGTAATGTCTCTGCTTTTTGATATGCTGTCTAGGGTGGTCATAGATTTTCTTCCAAGGAGCAAGCATGTTTTAATTTCATAGCTGCAGTCACCATGTGCAGTGATTTTGGAGCCCCCCAAAATAAAGTCAACCACTGCTTCCCCATCTATTTGCCATGAAGTGATGGGACTGGATGCTATGATCTTTGTTTTCTGAATGTTGAGTTTTAAGTCAATTTTTCCACTCTCCCTTTTCACTGTCATCAAGAGGCTCTTTAGTTCTTCTTCGCTTTCTGCCATAAGGAAGGTGTCATCTGCATATCTGAGGTTATTGATATTTTTTCTGGAAATCTTGATTCTAGCTTGTGATTCATCCAGCCTGGCATTTCTCATGATGTACTCTGCATATAAGTTAAATAAGCAGGGTGACAATATACAACCTTGATGTACCCCTTCCCCATTTTCGAACCAGTCTTTTGTTCCATGTGCAGTTCTAACTGTTGCTTCTTGACCTTCATACAATTTTCTCAGGAGGCAGGTCAGGTGGTCTGGTATTCCCATCTCTTGAAGAATTTTCCACAGCTTGTTTGATCCACACAGTTAAAGGCTTTGGCATAGTCAATAAAGCAGAAATAGAGGCTTTTCTGGAATGCTCTTTCTTTTTCTATGATCCATCAGATGGTGGCAATCTCTGGTTCCTCTGCCTTTTCTAAATCCAGCTTGAACATCTGAATGTACATAATATGCTATTCTTTGGAACTCTGCATTCAATTGGGTATATCTTTCCTTTTCTCCTTTGCCTTTAGCTTCTCTTCTTTTCTCAGCTATTTGTAAGACCTCCTCAGAAAACTTTTGCATTTCTTTTTCTTGGGGATGATCATGATCCCTGCCTCCTGTACAATGTCAAAAACCTCTGTTCATAGTTCTTCAGGCACTCGGTCTATCAGATCTAATCCCTTGAATCTATTTCTCACTTCCATTGTATAATTGTAAGGGATTTGATTTAGGTCCTACCTTAATGGTCTAGTGGTTTTCCCTACTTTCTTCAATTTAACTCTGAACTCGGCAATAAGGAGTTCATGATCTGAGCCACAGTCAGCTCCTGGTCTTGTTTTTGCTGACTGTATAGAGCTCTCCATCTTTGGCTGCAAAGAATATAATCAATATAATGTCAAACAAAGCTAGTGGAGGTTATGGAATTCCAGTTGAGCTATTTCAAATCCTGAAAGATGATGCTGTGAAAGTGCTGCACTCAACATGCCAGCAAATTTGGAAAACTCAGCAGTGGCCACAGGACTGGAAAAGGTCAGTTTTCATTCCAATCCCAAAGAAAGGCAATGCCAAAGAATGCTCAAACTATTACACAATTGCACTCATCTCACACGCTAGTAAAGTAATGCTCAAAATTCTCCTAGCCAGGCTTCAACAGTACATGAACCGTGAGCTTCCAGATGTTCACGCTGGATTTATAAAAGGCAGAGGAGCCAGAGATCAAATTGCCAACATCCACTGGATCATCAAAAAAGCAAGAGAGTTCCAGAAAAGAATCTACTTCTGCTTTATTGATTTTGCCAAAGCCTTTGACTGTGTGGATCACAACAAACTGTGGCAAATTCTGAAAGAGATGGGAATACCAGACCACCTGACCTGCCCCTTGAGAAACCTGTATGCAGGTCAAGAAAGCAATAGTTAGAACTGCACGTGGAACAACAGACTGGTCCCAATTGTATATTGTCACCCTGCTTATTTAACTTATATGCAGAGTACATCATGAGAAACACTGAGCTGGATGAATCAGAGGCTGGAATTGAGATTTCCGGGAGAAATATCAATAACCTCAGATATGCAGATGACACCTTCCTTATGGCAGAAAGCAAAGAAGAACTAAAGAGCCTCTTGATGACAGTGAAAGTGGAGAGTGGAAAAGTTGACTTAAAACTCAACATTCAGAAAACAAAGATCAAGGCATCTGGTCCCATCTTTTCATGGCAAATAGATGGGGAAACAATGGAAACAGGGAGATACTTTATTTTTGGAGGTTCCAAAATCACTGCAGATGGTGATTGCAGCCATGAAATTAAAAGACACTTGCTCCTTGGAAGAAAAGTTATGACCACCCTAGACAGCATACTAAAAAGCAGAGACATTACTTTGTCAACAAAAGTCTGTCTAGTCAAAGCTATGGTTTTCCTAGTAGTCATGTGGATGTGAGAGTTGGACTACAAAGAAAGCTGAGCACTGAAGAATCGATGCTTTTTGAACTGTGGTGTTGGAGAAGACTCTTGAGAGTCCCTTGGACTGCAAAGAGATCCAACCAATCAATCCTAAAGGAAATCAGTCCTGAATGTTCATTGGAAGGACTGATGCTAAAGCTGAAACTCCAATACTTTGGCCACCTGATGCAAAGAACTGACTCATTTGAAAAGACCATGATGCTGGGAAATATTGAAGGCAGGAGGAGAAGGGAACAACAGAGGATGAGATGGTTGAATGGTATCACCAACTCAATGGGCATGAGTTTGAGCAAGCTCTGGGTGTTGGTGATGGACATGGAAGCCTGGTGTGCTTCAGTCCATGGGGTTGCAAAGAGTCAGACATGTATGAGTGACTAAACTGACTTGAACTAAATGTATATAGTTTCCTATATAATAAATCCTTGTTGCTTATCTGTTTTATGCATATCATCACTACTATTTCTACATGCACATCAAATTTCAAGCTCAGTATTTATGTTTTTGTAAAACTGCTTCTGATTTTCAAGGCAAATTAATCAGTCCCATTTTTCTAGTCAAGTGTTTAAACATCATCATTCAAGAGGGGACGACAGAGGATGAGATGGTTGGATGGAATTACCAACTCAATAGACATGAGTTTGAACAAGCTCTGGGAGTTAGTGATGGATAGGGAAGCCTGGCATGCTGCAGTTGATTGGGTCACAAAGAATCAGACACGACTGAGCTACTGAACTGAACTGAACTGATTCAAGGATGGGCAAAGTAAAATGTCCAAGATCACATGCCCAGTAAATGACAGACTCATAATGAAATACAGGTTTCTGATGATAAATTAGTGTATTTTTAGCTTGCTGTTTCTGCATGTTAGAGTCGTATAAACATGAACATTCAATAAATAGTTTTTTGGCTGATAGTAGCAAAAATAGTGCATATGTGCTCAGTCATATCTGACTCTTTGAGACCCCTTGGACTGTAGCCTGACAGGCTGCTCTGTCCATGACATTTTCTAGGCAAGAATACTGACATGGGTTGCCATTGTCTTCTCTAGGGTATCTTCCCAACCCAGGGATTGAACTTTTGTCTCCTGAATAGGCATGTGGACCCTTTACCACTGAACCACCTTGGTAGCCCAGCAGCAAAAATAGTACTACTGCCCAAATAATCAACAGTTATAAAATGATATGTTCTAAGCATAGTTCTAAGTATATCAAATATATTCATCTCCTGGTCTTCTGCGAAGAATCTACTACTCGTATCTGAACCTAACAGATGAGGAAACAGGTGCAGAACATTTGAGAAGTGGCCCAAAGTCCTAGAGTGAGTCCTGTAGTGAGAAATTGTCCAAAGTGCTGAAATTTGAACCCAGATGGTCCTAGTTCAGAGACTGCACTCCCACCACTATGTCATCCTGCATCACAAAAAAAGTCTTGTTTGTTCACATTCTAGTAGAAATAAAAGTAAGCGTAGAACTCCCTGAGGAAGCTTTTCAATTCTGATATAGTTTTAATGAAAAGCACTTTAAAGGTTTCTTGACACTTTTCATGTAGTTCAGTTTTGACAAGTTTATTTCTTAACATGAAGACAATGTTGTTTGCAGTACAAGCATGATCCCACTTTGAGCCATTGTGTTACTTATTTCAATTATTTCAAATTTTTCTTTCAGAATTTTGTGCTCATCATTGATAGTCATTTTCTTACCATTTTTCATATATATATATATATATGAATGTATTTATTGCATATATTTCAAATATCTATATGTGTATATATATATATATATATATATATATATATATAGTTGTTGTTCAGTTGCCCAGTCGAGTCCAACTCTTGGTGACCCCATGGACTGCAGCCCATCAGGCTTCCCTGTCCTCTACCATCTGCCTGGAATTTGCTCAAACTCATGTCCATTGAGTTGATGATGCCTTTCAACCATCTTGTCATCTGTCATCCCCTTCACCTCCTGCTATCAATCTTTCCCAGCATAAGGGTCCTTTCCAATGAGTTAGCTCTTCGCATAAGGTGGTCAAATTATTGGAGCTTCAGCTTTAGCATCAGTCCTTCCAATGAACATTCAGGATTGCTTTTCTTTAGGACTGACTGATTTGACCTCCTTGCAGTCCAAGTGACTTTCAAGAGTCTGTTCCAACACCACAGTCCCAAAACATCAATTCTTTGGTGCTCAGCTTTCTTTATATTCAACTTTCACGTTCATATGACTACTGGAAAAAACCATAGTTTTGACTAGACCATCCTTTGTTGGCAAAGTACTGTCTCTGCTTTTTAATATGCTGTCTAGATTTGTCATAGCTTATATCCTATAAGCTTGGACTTCCCTGGTGATTCAGACGGTAAAGTGCCTGTCTACAATGAGGGAGACCCGGTTCCATCCCTGGGTCGGGAAGATCCCCTGGAGAAGGAAATGGCAATCCACTCCAGTATTCCTGCCTGAAAAATCCCACGGACAGAGGAGCCTGGTAGGCTACAGTCCATAGGGTCGCAAAGAGTCGGACATGACTGAGCAACTTAGTCTATATCCTATATAAGAATGTCACCAACATCAATGTTTTTCCTTGTAAATTTCATAATCTGTCAGTATATCTGTTGTTAAGTAGTTATTTTCTGGGGAGAATAAGAATGGAAAAAAAGGAAGCCTATATTAGTTTATTCTATTCTTCTGATTGCTACTAGGTGGTCTCCACTTTTCATCTCACTTAATCCTCATCATTAATGAGAAAGACTCATTGGCCTGTCATTTACTGATAAGAAAAAGGGACTCTGAAAAATGAATTAATTTTTATAAGACCACAAAAATAACAAGAGGCAGAGTAGAATTTCAACCTAGTTGTGTCTATTTCTAACTTCCTTGGTCTTGTCACATCTCCCTGTGGGTAAACAAGGGATGTCATTAGTCACGAACACCATTCATAGTTTTCATCACTCACACTGCACCAGGTTTTATATTAAGTACTTTATATGGATAAGCACTGTCTCTAATAATCCTTACATAGAAACTATCATTCTTCTTGTTTTACAAAAGGAGAGGAATGTTCAGGGAAATAAGTTTGGTTTCTCAAATCTCTGCAGGTGAAGAGGAGGAAGAATGGGAACCTGCATTTCTATTGTGATGACCAATGTTACACTTCATGGAAAACAGAAGCAGTGTTAGAAGCAACTGCTTGCTTTAAGTGTTATAGCTTATTTTTCCACAACATTAATTCTACACTTATATCTTTGCTGACAATAATATGTTTTAAAATATTATCATTTTGTACAAAACATTTATTTCTCAAGTCATTTGAATTCTAATAAAAAGTACTTGATGTCCTGCTATTTTGAAAATAGCCCTATGAGAGAAAGAATGATGAATACTTTATGGCACCAGTGGTCTTATAACTCTCATCATTGCTATACTTTTAAAGCAATCTCTTTTATAATTTCAGATTCTCTTTTCTCTTTAAAGTCACAGTTGACGAAATAACCCATATAAACACTATGCACAATGTTCCTTTGAGATATTGATTTAATTTCTAAATGAGAATGGAAATTGTATAAGTTTAACTTTTTGGAGACATTTGATTTATTTTCATTAAACTGTTTAGTGTATTAGAATAACAATGTATAAAGAGAAATATTTCAAAAACTCACTCAGGACTCTTTGTGACCCCATGGACTGCAACATGCCAGGCTTCCCTGTCCTTCACTATCTCCCGGAGTTTGTTCAAACTCATGTCCATTGAATTCATGATGCCATCCAACCATCTCATTCTCTATTACCCCAGTCTCCTCCTCCCCTTAATCTTTCCTAGCATCAAGGTCTTTTCCAATATGTGAGCTCTTCGTATCAGGTGGCCAAAGTATTGGAGCTTCAGCTTCAGTATCATTCTTTCCAATGCATATTCAGGGTTGATTTCCTTTAGGATTGACTGTGGTACAAATGAATATTTAAATGTCACAGTTTGTAAAAATCTTTTCCCATCCTATTCCTTACCAAGTTACTATGTAGATAACAGACAAAATTAATTGAACCATCCTACTTTTCCCTTTGTCTTGAGTTCAAGAATCTAGCATATGACTTTCTCATTACAATTTACAGAAACTTAATGTAATTTTCCATTCACTCTGTAGAAAGCAGTCTTCATCTCAGAGAAACATTCTTCAGTCACTAGTATAGTTATTGTATATCTCCCATCAGTTTCCTTTTCTCCTTCTGAAGTTGTTGTGATTTGGGTATCACATCTTTGAAATCTGTTCTCCAGATCTCACATCTTTTAAATTCGCTCTTTTTTCACATTTTTAGTCTGTACTTTGAGATAATATTCTTGCACTCATTATTCTACGCTACTAATCCCAGTCTTAACAACAATCATCCCATATCTTTAACTCATCTACTGAATTCTCTACTTCACATATTTAGTTTATATTTGGAGAAGTCCTGTTTTGTGCTTAACTTGAATCTTCATAGCTGTTCGTTACCATGTTATTATCAGATCGTCCTGTTGTCTGAACCTTCATCTGTCTCCCCCAGAGGCTCAAATCTTATCTTCCTTTGCTGGATGTATAGAAATCCCTCAGATAGTGATTATTTTTTCTTGTGATCTCTTTAGGAATCAGCTTGGTTGTTGAAGTGCATTAAGTGGAGGAACACTATGAAGGAATGAAAGCTGAATGACCATCTACTTCTCTAGGCTAAAGGTATGCCAAGAGGCAGGCAGCAGGAAAAAGCCTACCTGTGACATGATTGTCTTGTACTCTCTCAGCCTCCAAGGTATCAGTTCACCTTTTCAGCTCTGCCTTCTCTCTTTTTTAAAAGATTTTATTGGAGTATAGTTGATTTAGTTAATTTTGTGTTAGTTTAAGATATACAGCAAAGTGAATCAGTTATACATATACTTCCTCTTTTTTAAAGCTTTTTTCCCCATATAGGCCATTACAGAATATTGACTAAGAGTTCCATGTGCTATACAATAGGTTCTTGTTAGTTTTCTATTTTATATACAGTAGTATGTATGTGTCGAGTTTCCCAGGTAGCTCAGCTTATAAAGAATCCTGCAATGCAGAAGACCTTGGTTCGATTCTTGGGTCAGGAAGATCCCCTGGAGAAAGGATAGCCTATCCATTTCAGTATTCTTGGGCTTCCCTGGTGGTTCAAATGGTAAAGAATCCACCTTCAATGTGGGAAACCCCGGTTTGATTCCTGGGTCAGGAAGATTCCCCTGGAGGAGGGTGTGGGAACCCACTCCAGTGTTCTTGCCTGGAGAATCCCCATGGACAGAGGAGCCTGGTGGGCTATGCTCCATGAGGTTGTAAAGAGTTGGACATGACTGAGTGACTAAGCACATGTATGTCAATCCTAATCACCTATTTCATATTTTTTAAGATTTATTTGCTCCTTATTGCTTTTGTCTGATTTGTCACATATCTGATTTCTTCTTTGAAAAAAGTAAAAGGCTAAAACAGATGATATTTCAGCCACAGTTTCAAAGTCATACAGACAACCTCTTCTTATTCTTTAAGGTTCTTGGTCTGCCTTCTGTTTCGAAGGCTAAGGAGGCCAGCCAGTCCAGACATGTGTGTGAGTGCATGCAAACACACATGTTCAATTTTGTCCCATCTAAATCCCCAAGGATCCACAAATTTTTTGGAAGTCAAGTCCTTTCCAATATCTTCCATAATCTTTTCTTAAAGGATCTCTTACCAGGGTCTCCTCAAGCCTCTGAAAGGAAGCCCTTCACAAGTATCTTTCTAAAGATCTTCAATTTGCAGAGTAAAAACCTTTCTTATACCCAGGAATCTACTGCCTCTCACAGCCATTTGGACAGGTGAGCCAAAAGTATTTTTTTGAAAAGAAAGAATAATGCATTCTCCAGATCTTTCCAGAATCTCTGCATTTTATCTAAGTGCTTTCCTTACCATTTGTCCTAAAATTTGTCAGTGGAATGGATGAAAATGATATCCAATTTATACTAACAAAGTTTTTGATGCGAGGTAATTATCAGTTCAGCCAGCACATACAATTTTTTTCTGTGTCCCTCTACAGATGACCTTCTGTTTCCTTTAGTCTATGTTTTTTTTTGCTGTCTATGAGGCCAAAGAAAAATGTAATATAATACATAGTTGAACTCTACATGATCTCCGTGCTGTTGGAAATTATCTTAAGATTTCTCAGTCTTCCTTGGATGAAGCAGACAAAGCTTTAACTTTAGTTGAGACCATGTGTAGCTTCTGAATTCTTCCTAGAAATGAGGAAAAGTCAGAGAGGGCTACTACCCTCATGCATCAATGTCAACAAGGACACTTTTTAAAAAGTATTTTTACAAATATAAGCAGCACTGATGCAAACAAGTAAATATATTCTTGCCAGTGCTCTTATTAGTATAATTGAGAAAGAAGTGACCATAGACAACCAGCATCCCATTAAATAGAAGGAGAAACAAACAAATCTATGGGAGAAAAGAAAAAAATCAAGTTAATAATGCTATGCTGCTGCTTAATGATAAGAATCTGAAAGTTTGTATCTGTAAAACATTATCTACTAGCAGATTCCTAGGGGAAAAAAATGTTTTGCTATATAAGTTAATAGGCACACACAGTCTAGACCTATATTTTCATGAATTTAATTTTCTAATGTGGAACACTTTCAAGGATCAGGAAATACATTGCATATCCTCCTCCTGTGGTGAAGAATCTGCCTGCAGTGCAGGAGACACAGGAGATGCAGGTTCGATCCCTGGGTCAGGAAGATTCCCTGGAAGAAGAAATGGCAACCCAGTCCGGTATTCTTGCCTGGAGAATCCTGTGGACAGAAGAGGCTGGTGGGCTACAACCCATGGAGTTGCAGAGAGTCGGACATCACTGAAGTGACTTACCATGCGCACTCCTATTTCTAAAGGTGAACCAATACCATAAAATACTACATTTCCCCATTACATTCTCAGCATCTTCCTTCACAGAAAAAAAGTTGGTACAGTTAAATCTACAAACGCCCCACATCATATATAATTAGCTCTCTCAGAAAGATCTAGAGAAAAGTAACATGCTGAACCATAAAGGAGAAACAACTGATTTAAACATCTGTTCTCATGCAGTGGAGTATTTCTGCTTTTTAAACAAACAAATCAAACTATTTTACTGCCAGTATGTTTTGGAAGTGGCATGACTGTTGTTGTTTCTAATCTCAAAAAGAGCAAAAAAAAAAAAAAAGAGAGAGAGAAAAGAAATGTAGCAGCAAAGCAATTGAAAATCCCTATAAAATACACACTGTGACTTGAACACATTGTGACTGAGAATACTGAATCTTAACGCCTCTGTGTGAATCTATGGGTACACTCTGAGCTCATAAGCCCCAGGATTTACCCCATGATGTGTATAAAAGTAATATGACCCAATTCATCTTAGAAACAAACTGCAGAGGTTATTTGAATCATATGCACTTATTACAATAGCATCTTTGGACTCAGCATAGCTGCATACCCATAAAATGTGGATCTAGGGCCATGTATAAGCTGACAAAATTTTATGAAACCAGATATTTTACTTTTCCTAGTTGTATATAATACTCCCTCTGCTTCTTCTAGGAGCTCAAGGTCCAGCCTGAAGGCAATCCTGGTTTTGCTTTATTAAATCCCAAAGCAGGATTTTAGTAGCTATAGTTTTCATCCATTCATTCAGTTCACAAATATTTAGGAAGCGCCTATTCTGTGTAAGATGCAAGGCTAAGTGCAGGGTTTGCAGTAACAGAGGGGAGAGATATGATCTCTGCCTCTCAGAGCATTCTGGCTGAGTTGTGATGGGGATGTGATGGATACTATACAAATAATTAAAATTCTGGTACTCAAGTACTTGAGTACTCAAGAAGAAAAACAAGGTACTATAAAAATATAAAGAAAGGGCCTGGTGTGGAGGATTGTGTGGGATTGGCTGAGAAAGTGTTATTTAAGTGGCATACTCAAAGATGAGTGGGATGTAGCCAGGTAAAGATGAGGAAGAAATTTCCAAGCAAATTAAAGAACATGGCAAAGGCCCTGAGGAAAAGACAAACAGGTCATGTTCAAGGTTCCGCTGTGGTTGGTGGATAGAGAATTGAAATGTTACACAAGATAAGGCAGGCACTTATTTGTATCATGCAAGGAGTCATAGTCTGGATTAGGGTCTCAGATCAATATCAAAAGTAACAGGACACAAACTGAGTGAGTTCTAAATTGAAATGAATCAGAGATTAGGATCCTTTTGAAAAGCATCTACCTTGCTTCTAAGCAAAAATTAGATTGGAGGGGAAAGGTTGTGTGTGTGATACCAGTTAGAGGCTATTGCAGTAGGTGAAGAGAAAATGGTGGTGATACAGACTGAGGTGGAAGTGGTGCATATGAAAAAGAATAGATCTTTTTTGAGACAGATTTTGAATTTAGAATCATCATGATTTAGTCATTGATTAGAAGCAAAGACTGAAGAAGTACAAAGAGTCAAGAATGGCTTCCATGTTTCTGGCATGAAAAATGGAATTTACATTGGCATCATTTATTGACCTCAGGAGTTCTAGAAGGAAAAGAAGCAATGATATTTTGCGGGGAAAAAAACACATGAGTTCAGTTTTAGATACACTGAGTTTCAAGTGTCTGGAGATTTGCAGTGGGCATGTCAACTATCATGGTTACCTGCAGGCCTTGAATATAGAAGAGCAATTTGTCATGAAAATAAATATTTGAAAGAAACATTATATGTCATAGAAATATATGCTATTAGCATAAAGATTGTAAATGACATCATAAGAGTGTATGTAGATACACTAAGATAACCTAGAAAAAATGAAATCAGAAGATCCATGAAGTGGAATCCTGAAAAATTCCAAATAGTTTAAATTAGTCTAAAAGAGGTAGAACAAGATGATTAAAATATTGACCAGAGAAATGTAAGGATAAGTTAAAAACACGACCAGAGTATTTCAAGGAATATATGTCAATGTCAAGTTCTGCCCAAGAAATTGGGTTAAATGAAAGTGGAAAAACGCTTTGTGTTGAAAAACATGGAGGCCCACTTAGAGGGGGCACTGATGGAGAATGGGGACAGAGCTGGATGGTGTGTGGTACTGCTGCTGCTGCTGCTAAGTTGCTTCAGTCATATCCAAATCTACGACCCCATAGACGGCAACCGCCAGACTCCTCTGTCCACGGGATTCTCTAGGCAAGAATACTGGAGTGGGTTGCCATTTCCTTCTCCAGGTGTGTGATAAAAATGGCTCAAATGGTCAGTGAAAGGGAAAGTAGACTAAGACAGTAAGAGAAACCTTTTGAACACTTGACCATGAGGGACAGAGTTGTGGTCATATATGCTGGAGGCATGGATATAAGCCATGGGTTTGGGGTCTACTTTTTAAGATTGGAAACACTTGAAATGTTTAAGTGCTGATATGAAGTCTCCAAAGATGAAACAGCTAGCGGTTCAGAAGAGACACTGTCTCCATTAAAATGGGAGGGTAAAGCTACAGGTAGGTTTGTATGTTTGATGGAGAAAGGTCCACCTGTTAGTGTATGTTTTCCCTGGAAAAAAGAGAACCACAGTTGTCTGCTGAAAATAAGGGAAGAAGGGTAAATCATGGTGCGAGGTGGGTCAAGTAAGGAAATCATAAAGGATTTAGATATTCAGAGAGGAAGAATGATCTACTGGAGAATGGTAAGCAAGTTGCTGCAGAAGCGTTGAGGGTCTAATTCTTCCTCCTGTCCTTCCCCAACTCCTCTATTCTAGCTTTGCAATCAGTGACTATAAAACCTAGACTCCAAAACAAACAAACAAACAAACAAAAAAAACACCAAAACACTCAATACTTACAGTGCAGTACAAGTATGACTTAGCTTACTCTTTTGTCCTGATAATTTGCAGTTTACTAGGGATTCATGGGACTTCCTAGGTGACTCAGTGCTAAAAAATTCACCTGCCAATACAGGAGCAAGATGCAGGTTCGATCCCTGGGTTGGGAAGATCCCCTGGAAGAGAAAATGGCAACCCACTCTAGTATTCTTGCCTGGGAAATCCCATGGATAGAGGAGCCTGGCGGGCTATAGTCCAAGAGTTGGACATGACTGAAGGGACTGAGCATGCATACAAGCAGGGATTCATTTTATAAGTCCACTAATGACCTCCAGATTGTGAAAATATCAGAATTTGCCATCCTCTGGGAGATATTCAGGATGGGGAGTGTTGCCTGGTGTGTCTATGGTCCAGGAACATCACTGGGCTGGAGCAGAATAGGAGGTTGGTACAGGTTGTTATCCGTGATACTGTTTCAAATCCAGGCTTGTCACTATTATTTCCAATTTTAGTTCCTCTATGAGTTTATGTTGTCAGTAGCTCTAGGAGTCTGGCAGCATGGAGCACTCTCTAAGACAGACAAAGCCTGATGACATTTTGCAGATGAATACACTAGGAAACCAGTGAGCATTTACATTCTGGAGGACAGAGAAGCTCCAACACAGGAGGATGTAGCAATTGATAACATTTGCTAAGAATTTCATGTGCAAGATGATGTTATTTATTATCTACATTTTTTTAATTTCAGGAATGGCCTTAAGGTCTGATGAGACCAGTTGTGCTATTTCACTGTGGTGCCTGGGACTGGTAGAGTCATTCTCTCCAGTGTACTCTCACTGTCATTTGGCCCCACCAGCTCTGAAACAAAGAATGTTTATGGCCCCTGGAGAAGAGTTGAAGGGAAGGAAGTCTTTCTTCCTGCTGCTCTAGTAGAACAAGAGTCCAGAGTGTGCAACTCTGCCTTCATCTGTGGAAGGCTTTTCTCAGTCTAGGACCTTCGAATCTATTTTTAAAGTTGAATTATGAGACTGCATGATGGTCAAGATAGGCCATATAATGTTCATAGTGCAAAATGAAAATGTGGGGCTCCTTATCAAAAATTATTAAGAATAATAAAAAATTAAGTTATTAAGAATTTCATGACAGCACAGTTGAGTACTAACCAAAGTGTATGGCTCTTATGAGACAGAGTCCTGTGCAATTGTGCAAGTCACACACCCACAGAACTAGCCCTGGTGATGGGTAATTGCTGCTCTAACATTACTCTGGCTTCTAATGTGTCTTTATGTGTCATTAACCCTGTGATCTATGGCAAGTCACTTTAGCTTATCTACCTTTAATTCCTCAACTGTAAAATATAAAGGTTAAGGAAGCATATATTGTCTGTTTTGTTCAGTGACTATTGGTCATTATTTCTATATTGCTATGAACACTAAAAATAAATCATTACCCTCACAAAGTGTATGTTATCTGAGGCAACTGAGAGTAAAAAACTAATTTTAAAATTAATGATCCCATTAAAATATGATGAGCACTACAATGGGGAGGTACTGTGAACTGTGCCACATGTTTATAGATGGCTTAAGGCAGTTTTAACCTGGGTTTGAGCATATGTCAATTTCAAATCTTTTATTAATATGATACCTCAGCTAGAAGAACAACTATTTTCTGCCAGGCATACAATGCCTATGCTCTATTAACTCCGTTAATACAGTTACTAAATGAAGCAGATACTCTTAGTAATCTAATTTTGAAAAGGGGGAAGTGAAGCACAGAGTTTTAAGTAACTTTTCAAAGATCTTATAATTAATGAATGGTGGAGCTGGTTTCAACTCTAAGTTGAGTGTTATGACCAGAAATCGGAGCATTTACGTTGGTAACCTACCTCACAGGAACATAAAAATGATCACTTAGTAAATAACAAAGCCAGGCAGCTCTCATTAATCCAAGGGAAGGAAGCTGAAGAGCTAGATTTTCTTTCTGGTTCTCCATTGACTGCCTTGTGACAGTCTCCTAACATCTTTATCCTTTTTGTGTTTCCTCATTTCTAAGGCAGGGGTCAGCTTCCCAGGGATTGACGTGGGTAGGTCAAGAAACTTAGATCAAAAGCGTTCCATATCTTATAGCACTTGCAAGAGGAGATAAGAAGATCATGAAAAACTTAAGCAGTGGCTTAATATTATCTATTTATCTATCTACTGTATAGTTGCATAAGCTACTTATAGTTACATCAGTATTTTTTCAGTATTTAATTAGCATTTAGCTAAAAATACCCAATAAGCAGTTAAACAAATTAATGCCAGTAGTTGATTTGAATCATTTCTCTTTTAACCTCTAATTTCCTCTTCTTAACTTAAATTTTTTTCATAGCTTATTTTATGAAAATTCCACTTTTTAATAGTTTTAACACTCAAAATTTTTTTTCTGATCTATATTGTACCTGTTTGAAAATTTTAAAAAAGCTTTCAGTTTTGTCTTAAAATGCATTTAATCTTTGAATTCTATATCTTGCTTAATTGAAGTTTTACAAACTATTTCTTAATGAAATGATTGTTTATTCTTAAAAAATAGTATTCTTGGTCTACTTCACTTTAGGACTGGCTGATGTTAAAAACAAAACTCTATTTTGCACTGGTGTTCACAGGCAGGACATTATGTTCATGAGAGAGCAATGGTACTTTAAAATTTGAATGTTGATTTTTTTTCATTTAATTGCTGTTTGCTTTTGACATTGGCTTCTGACAGTGAAAGCCTTTTTTCCTTTGCTTGTTAATTCCTCTCCAGTCTCTGTCCAGTGGTTTATATTACATGCAGGCTGAAAAATATATCGAATGCCCTTTACCATGTTGTGATACTGCACTCCAGTGACAGATGTGTAGCTCAGTGGGAACATTATAAACATCGTATGTCAGGATGAATAATTTCCTTTTCCTCCCTATTATTCAGCACCTTTTATGAGACAGAGTCAAGAAAACGAAAACCCAAATCAGGAAATTTGCGTCTTTTGCAATAAGAAAAAGGTAACTATCTTTGGTATCAGAAGATAGAAAAAATTGTTTCCTGCGTTCCTGACCTGTCACCTATGTCTTTTATGAAGCAATTTTCAATGTGAAATTGAGATGAGAAAACGTTTAGAAACATAAGCCTCCTGTTTATGTTTTCCATGCCTCTGATTTTATATTGGATTTTGAATAGGTTTTAGAGCCAATTTAGCAGTTTCTTATCTAGATGGTGTTTTTATTTTCCATTTGTTTATGCTTAAGCGATAGATCCTCAGAGTCCCTAGTATTCTTTTGCAAGAAAATAGTCCAAGAGTATGGTGCTAAAGGACAGGTATAGGAAATATAAATTAAAATAAAACAAGTGGAGAGAAGAAATTGAATTACATGTACACTGGGACTTTTTTTGTATTTTTAGCATATATAGTTTTCTTGTATTCTTTTATCTCTGCAAATATAGCATCGACTGATCTCTAGAGAGGTTATTTTCCCAACTGCAAATCAATTTACTTTGAATAATAAAAAGTACACACTACTGCATAGCACACAGCAGGCAGGAAAGAGAAAAAAAGAACTGTGTGTACTGAAACAGCTGGTTACAGTACAAGCACCGTGGGACATTGTGGAAACTATAAATGGGATATTTAGAATTGTTTCACGTAATTTCTAAGGAAATGGCAACCCACTCCAGTATTCTTGACTGGAGAATCCCAGGGACAGAGGAGCCTGGCGGGCTGCCGTCTATGGGGTCGCACAGAGTCGGACACGACTGAAGCGACTTAGCAGCAGTAGCAGCAGCAGCCTCAAAGAACCAAGGACTTTTGAGATTTCTTAAATCAAGCACACGGTCTGCCTGGCTTCAGGAAGACACATTCGCCTAGCGTTAGATCACATATGATTTAGAAATCACACACTTAATTAGAAATCATACATAATAGTGAATTATTGCCAAGTGAGTTGTGGGACTTCTCTGTGTGTTTGCTTTAATATTCTACAAAATATCTAAATACCCTTTTCATTTCATTGGAATGTAATATACCCCAATTCAGCTGCTAACACTCAGACAGGGCAGCACATTTATACAGAAACTGACATGGATTGGGGGCGAGAAAGTGTTCAAGAATCCGAAGATTGTTAGAAGGGATCATCTGCTAGGAAGGTGGCAGCTTGTCAAGTCAATACAGCACCTGTGTGTGCAAACTAGATAATTTTTGAAGGGATAGAAGTATAAATAGTGGCAAAGGGTCACTTGTGTCCTCAAGACAACTTTCCATGCATGCCCAGAAAGACTTTCTTTACTCAGAAAGAAAATGTCAGATTCCTGGTATTTCTCAGTGTATGGAAAGGACTAGACATATCTTTGAGAAATTAGGTGAGAAAAAGCCAGCAGGGTGTGAAGCCACTTAGCAGGAAGCCTTACAAGTTGACACATGGGTTGGCAATTCTTGCTAGTAAAGCCAAGAGGGGTGACTGAGTGCCAAGAGTCTGTGATGAGGACAGCAATCTTGTGACATCATCAACTTGGTGTGAGGGTGTCTGCGGGTAGGAGGTTCCATATCTTACCTCTTTAGCAGTCCTGTTGGACAGGTTTGGCAGGAGGGTACACTGGCAGCACCTTACCTTTGTAAGATCTCAGCATAGGCCAGCGTGGGTGAATGCAGAAAGAAAACTAGAAAATAAAAAAGCTTTTTTAAATTGAGGATGACAACACAAACATCTTTTCAGAAGCGCAGAATACAAATGAGAAAATGCAAAAACAAACTCTAAAAATAGTGCTGGCAATGGTCTTAACTTTAGATGGAGAAGCACTGAGACAACAATTGAAACTACCTACCTACCAAAAAGAAAAATCACTCCACAAAAATATTTTAGTCTGTAGTGAAAGTGTTAATTTCTCTCAGTGGTGTCCTTCTCTTTGCAACCCCATGGACTGTGTAGCCTGCTAGGCTCTCTGTCCGTGGGATTCTCCAGGATTCTCCAAGAATACTGGAGTGCA
The DNA here is from genome assembly GCF_029378745.1 of Bos indicus. NCBI lineage: Eukaryota > Metazoa > Chordata > Mammalia > Artiodactyla > Bovidae > Bos > Bos indicus. The sequence goes on from NC_091761.1 coordinate 116,521,281, forward strand.
TTGCCATTCCCTTCTCCAGGGGATCTTCCTGACCCAGAGATCGAACCTGGGTCTCCCTCATTGCAGGCGGGTTCTTTACCATCTGAGACACCAGGGCTGAGGCTATTCCCAGGGCCACTATGGCTAGTACTATTTTTGTGGCTGTACATCTAGAAGGCAGCAAGTCCCTCTAGAACCAATAGGGAGTCCAGAGTCAATGTGAACCCAGAAAATAGCAATACTTGGCAAGAAACTAAACCAACTGCCATTTCCTATGTGATCATTGGATAGGACTTTGGGAATGAATACATTAGCTCTTTATTAATTAGAATTAATTCTTTTTCCCCCCTTTATTTTCTTCTTCCAGTTTCACTGAGATATAAATGACATACAACACTTTTTAAGTTTGAGGTGTACAGTGTAATGATTTGACATAAAATCATGAAATGATTATCACATAAGTTTAGTGAACACCCATCATCTCATACAGCTAAAAGATTAAAGAAATAGAAAAAATAATTTTTCTTGTCATGAGAACTCAGGATTTACCCTCTTAACGATTTTATATATAACACATTTCAGTGTAAATTGTATTAATCATGCTGTACATTCCATTCCTAGTAGTTATTTATCTCATAAATGAAAGATTCTTACTTTTCACTGACTTCATTGAATTCCGCGCCCCCCCCCCCACCCCCCACACAATACCCATCTTTGGTAACTGCAAATCTGATCTCTTTTACTATGAGTTTGGCTTTTTTTTTTTTTGTTTTTGAAGTATAATTTACCTACAACACTATGTTAGTTCTTAACTACACAGCCTAGTGATTCAATATTTCTGTATGTTTTAAACTGGTCACCACAATGAGTCTAGCTTCCAAATGTAAATTTAAGAAGATAACACATAGTTATTGACTATATTCCCCACACTGCATTTCATATCTGTGACTCATTTATTTTGCAGCTGTAAGTCTGTCCCTCTTAGTCTCTCTCACCTATTTCTCTCATTCTCCTCCCTCTGCTCTGGCAACCATCTGCTTGTTCTCTGTATTCATGGCTCTGTTACTGTTTGTTATGCTTGTTTATGTGTTTCATTTTTTTAGATTCCACATACAGTATACAGTATTTGTGTTTCTTGGTCTGATTTGTTTCACTTAGCATAATACTGTCTAGGTCCGTGCATGTCACGAATGGCAAGATTTCCTTCATTTTTATGCCTAATATTGCATTATGTGTATGCACCACATTTTGTTTACCCATTCATCTACTGATGGGCACTTGGGTTGTTTACATATCTTAGCTCTTGTAAATAAAGCTTCAGTGAACATGAAAAGTGAAAGTGTTAGTCGTTCAGTCTAGTTCCAACTCTGTGCAACCCCATGAATATAGCCTGCCAGTCTCCTCTGGGAGTCTCCAGGCAAGAATACTGGAGTGGCTTGCTATGCCCTTCTCTGCCGAGGTCCAGCCCCGGCTGATCCAGGGTATTCAAAGGAGAGATGGCGTTGGCGATTTATTTAAATATTAATTAGAGATATAAAGAGTAGTAGAATGAGGATAGCTCAGTAGGAAAATTCAGTGGAGAAAAGAGCCTGAGTAGCTTGGTTTACGCAGAAAATCAATATAACCTGTGACACCAGGTTAGCTCTGACCACGGAGGCCGCAGGCGCCCTCTTGAATAGCGGAAGGTGCCCCACCTTAGACACCTTCTCGAGTGGGTCTTAGAAGCCCAGGCAAATAAATGGTCGCAGAGGACCTCCGTGTTCCAGATGGAAACTTCAGCCGGAATGTGAAAAGAAAGAATGACATGGGGAGACCAAGCTTCGGTGAGCAAGGCCGGTAGCTTTATTTTCAACAGGGGTTTTTATACCCTAAGTTACACATAGAGGATAATAGGGGATGTGAAATCATGCAAAGTCAGCAGTCTTTGATCCTTATCAAAAACTAGGGTTTCTTTCCTGCAAATTTATCATATACAAATGGTTTAGGTGATTTACATCATCTTCTGGCCAGAAGGCCTATTAACATTTTATGACTCTTGACAAAGGTTTGTCAACCGTAAGACTTATTTTCTCTAAGAGTAATTATTTTAAGGTTTGGCACCATCTTCCGAAGGTGTTAGATAAAATTGCATTCCTATAGGGCAAAGGTGTAATGGGTTTACAACAAAGCAAAGAATTTATTACCTTAAGGGTCTAAAGTTGCTAACACCAAGGTCACTACTTATTTTTTCTACATACCAACTATATTAATTAATACACATTCAAGGATACAATACAGGGGATGTGGAAACTTGGCAGCGAGCATTGGCTCATCAATGAAATCTTTTACTAGTTTTATTCTGACAGTTTCTAACTCTGAGAGGCTCTAAGCTATTTGAATATCTTAAGCTTCCCATGCCTCTCGAGAGTGGGAGACTGTAAACAATTGTATGCATAGCTGTAGGAGTCCGGGTAAACTTGTCAGGCGAGTTAGAGAGCTATCTGAGGGGTTTAGATTTAAACACTCCTAACAGCAGCAATGCCCAGGAACTTATTAACTGGAGCTGTAAGTTAACTCTCTGTCAGAGAGAGCGAGATGGTGGTGGGGGACATCCCCCAGTAAAGTCAGAGGTGAGAGCACAAAGCAATAAAGTAGGCAGACTCTGGTTTTTGGGGGGTAGATGCTCGAGAATATCCAGGGGGACTCCTGAGGCTCGATCCCGCCTTTGCGTATGCCGAGCCTCCTTCCTCATGACCTTTGCCATGAGTGGAATGCCTCTCGCCGGCTCCCGGCACTTCTCCAGGGGATCTTCCTGATCCAGGGATGAAACCTGGGTCTCCTGTATTGCAGGCATATTCTTTACCATTTGAGCCACCTGAGAAGCCCCCGGGTGAGCATAGTAGTGAATATAGCAGGTCGAAGATAGCAGTGAACACAGAGGTGCATTCATTTTAATTTTAATTACTGTTTTCATTTTATTCAGATAAATATCCAGGAGTGGAATTGCTGGATCACATAGTAATGTTATTTTTAATTGGGGGTGGGGATCTCCATATTGTTTCCCATAGTGTCTGTGCCAATTTACATTCTCAAACAACAGTGCACAAGACTCTGTTTCTCCTCATTCTTGCCAACACTTGTCATTTGTTGTCTTTTGATGATAGCCATTCTGACAGATGTGAGGTGATATCACATTGTGGTCTTCATTTGCATTTCCCTGATGGTCAGTGACATTGAGCATATTTTCATATGCCTGTTGGCCATCTGTATGTCTTTTTTGGGAAAAAAGTCTTTTCAGATCCTCTGCTGTTTTTTAATAAGTTCTTTTTCTTTTTATTTGGTGATGAGGTGTATAAGTTCTATGTATCTTTTGAATATTAGCCCCTTATTTGAATGTTGTTTGCAAACTTCTCTCATTCAGTGGGTGACCTTTTCATTTCACTGATAGTTTCCTTCACTGTGCAAAAGCTTTTTATTTTATTGTAGTCCCATTTGTTTATTTTTGCTTTTGTTTCCCTTGCCTAAAGAAACATATTCAAAAAATATTGCCAAGGATATCAAAGAGAATGCTGCCTATGTTTTCTTCTACGTGTTTTATGATTTCAGGATTTTCATTTAAGTGTTTAATGCATTTTGAGTTTATCTTTGTATATAGTATGAGAAAGCAGTCCAGTATGATTATTTTGTATGTAGCTTCCCAGTCTTCCCAACACCATTTATTGAAAAGCCTTTCTCCACATGGTATATTCTTGCCTCTTTTGTCATAGGCCTATTTCATTATAAATGCAATTATAAATGCAATTCCTTTCTTAATTTTCTCTTTCTGATGGTTCATTCTTGGTGTATAGAAATGCAACAGACTTATATATATTAATGTCTGTGTGTTAGCATTAATTTAACCTAATTCATTGATGAGTTATAGTAATTTCTGGTGGTGGTTTTAGGATTTTCCATGTATAAAATCATGTCATCTGCAAAAAGTGATCATTTTACTTAAGTTTGTATTAAATTTATTTCTTTTCTCTTGTTGACACTGTCTGAGACCTTCCAATACTATGTTGAATAAAAGTGGCAAGTGGGCATCCTTGTTTTGTTTGTGACCTTAAAGGAGATGCTTTCATTGTTTCAATGTTAAGTACTACTATGTTAGCTGTGGACCTGTCATATATGGCCTTTATGATGTTGAAGTGTGTTCCCTTACATTGTTAAAAGTTCTTCATTGTTCAGTTGCTCAGTTGTGTCCAACTCTTTGCAATCCCATGGCCTGCAGCACACAAGTCTTCCCTGTCCTTCGTCATCTTCCAGAGTTTGCTCAAACTCATGCCCATCAAGTCAGTGATGCCATCCAACCATCTCATCCTCTGTTGTCTCCTTCTCTTCCTGCCTTCAATCTTTCCCAGCACCAGGGTCTTTTCTAATGAGTTAGCTCTTCACATCAGGTGGCCGAAGTATTGGTGCTTCTGCCTCAGCATCAGGCTTTCCAATGAATATTTAGGATTGATTTCCTTTAGGATTGATTGACTTGATCTCCTCGCAGTCCAAGGGACTTCAAAAGTCTTCTTCAACACCACAGTTCAAAGGCATCAATTCTTCTGTGCTCAACCTTCTTTATGTTCCAACTCTCACATCCATACATGACTAGTAGAAAAACCATAGCTTTGACTGTATGGACATTCGTCGGCAAAGTAATGTCTCTGCTTTTTAATATGCTGTCTAGGTTTGTCATATAAATGTTGAATTTTGTCAAAAATCTTTTCTTCACCTACTGAGATAACCATATGCTTTTATTCTTCAATATGTTAACATGGTGTATCACATTGATTCATTTGTGAATATTGAACCATTCTTGCATCCCTGAGATAAATACCAATAGACCAAGTTGAATGATCTTTTTAATATATTGTTGAATTTAGTTTGCTAATTTTCACTGAGTACTTTGCATCAATGTTTGTCATAGTTGTTTTAAAGAAACAAATGTTAGTCTCATTGATCTTTTATTTTTTTTAATAGTTCTTATTTAATTTATTTCTGCTCTGATCTTCATGATTTCTTTTCTTCTACTAGCTTTGTGTTTATTTGCTATTCTTGTTTAGCTACTTCAGCTGTAAGATTAGGTTATCTGACATTTTTCTTATTTCCTGAGATAAGCTAGTATCACTGTAAGCTTTCTCCTTAGAACTCCTTTTGTGTCCCACTGGTTTTGGGAATCAAACCTGAGTACCCTGCATTGGCAAGGGATTCTTTACCACTGAGCCACCAGGGAAGCCAAGTAGATTTTGTATCATTAAGTTTTCACTATCATTTGTCTCTAGGTATATTTTTATTTCCTCTTTGATTTATTCAGTAACTTATTGGCTTTTAAAAGCCTATTATTTATCAGGTATACTTTTTTTTGCAGTGGTTTTTTTTTTTTCTTCCTTGTAGTTGATTTCTAGTCTAATAGCTTTGTGGTTGAACAGTTAACTAGAAGAAAGGGAAGAGCACCCATGACATCCTGACTCTAATTATTGGTGTTTTTAGGAATTGGCCAGGTCCTTACAGTTCTGCCATGCTGTTAGCCTTTTGGAAATCGATAATTTCACAGGACACCAACATCAGACAAAATCATTCTGTAACCATGATGAAGTGAAACAAAAAGCAAGACCGCTCATCATTTTGTCTCGGCATAAATGAAAACCAGGTCACTGTGAAAGCTGCAACAAGTATCCAACTGCCAAATATTCATTTCTTTTGTCTAACATGAGTGATTGCTATCTCTTTTCCAATTTATTTTTTTCAATTACAGCTTTAGCCTGGCTCTAGTGTCCCCTCCTAGACAAGACTTATTATTCCCAGTTGTAGGATTGTTCTTTATCTGATAGCATCTAATATAGAGTAAACTCTTGTTTCCTTAAAAATTCCCTCAAATCACCTAACACAAATTCCAATCCCATAATTGGTCTTTTTAGGAAAAATTCACTCTTTTATCAAGATGTCTCAAGATTCCCTATGGTACGTAATCTCCCTCATTGCAACTAATGATAAACTCAAACTTGTTGACCTCAGGTATGCTCCAGATGGTCTTGACTGGAGGTCCAGGTGGACCTTTCCTATACCAAGCAGTGTATGTAGCCCTTAAGGTACAGCAGTGAGAAAGATGGTTCCATCAGGTGCATAAGCATTCCAATGAATGAGATTTTCCCTGTTTTGCCCACTGATGTCCCCCTAAGAGAGCCTAGCATATAGTAAGCTCTCAGTAAATATTTATTGAAAGAATGAAGTAGCTTTTGGTGTACTAGCTAGCTCAGAATGTAAATCAATATGAAGTGCTCAATAGGGAACAGAACACATGGAGTACACAATTAACAGCAACTTTTTCCATGTTATATTAAATTCAAGACTAGTTGTACATTTATGTAAGTTAATTCTACTCTATGCTTGTGTAGTATTGAGCCAAATATCTGCTTGCAATCTTTGTAATGAACTGTTTTTAATTAATTAATTAATGTTTTAAATTGGAGGATAATTGCTTTGCAATGTGCTGGCTTCTGTCATACAACAACGTGAATAAGTCATAATTATACATATATGTTCCCTCCCTGTTAAGCCCCCTTCCCTCCTCCCATCTCACCTTTCCAGGTCATCACAAGGCACCAAGTTGGGCTCCCTGTGTTATACAGCAGCTTTCCACTAGTTATCTATTTTACACGTGATAGGGCACATATGTCAGTGCTACTTTCTCAGCGCAGCCTATCTTCTGCTTCCCCTGCTGTGTCCTGTGTCCTCACATCCATTCTCTACATCTGTGTCTCCATTTTTTCCCTGCAAATAAGTTCATCAGTATCATTATTTTTTAGATTCTATATATATATATGTTAATGCATGATATTTGTTTTATCTTTCTGACTCATTTCACTCGATAAATTATTTTATTGCCAATGTTTTAAGTCCATTAACTATTTCAACATATTGTAAAAGTAATGTTTATTATAGAGTCAGCTCTTTTTATGAAGCTCCAATCATATTGTCTTGTCAGTATTTCCTGACCTTCCAGGATTCTGTGTCATTTAGCTCACTGTTCTTTCCACTTGAAATTGCCTTTTCTCCTTCTTGGTTAGGTTAAAGAAATTATATTTATAATTCCCTTGTCTGACCAAGAGTCGGACACGACTGAGCGACTGAACTGAACTGTCTGAGATACTTCCTCTTAAGTAGAAAAAAATCACTCTCATTTACCTGACCCGAGGAAAATATATTCATACAGTTTTATATATATATGCTGTTATTTCCGTGTGGCAATTTCTCGCCCTCTGCCATGCACAGTTCCTTTGGAAGGTAGTGCATCTATTATTTTTCTATTCTAAGCATTTGGTACTAATTGTATTCCATATACTGTAAATAGATACGTTTGTGGCCTACTCCAATAAATGTTTATTTCCCCATTGCAGGATAAAGTCTACACTTATTTTCTTGACATGCAAAGCACCATAAAATTTTGCCTTTAAATATATTTCAGTGATATCTTCCCTTACTCCTGTATGTGAACAATTTATTTTCATGACATTGGTCCTGCATATTTATTGATATTTTCCCTCATTTTTCTCTTCTAGAATGATTTTCTTTTCTTTTCCTTAGCTAAGACTTACTTTTCCTAAACTTCTAAATAAATTACTATGTACATAACTAATTACAATGATGAGTACCAATGTATAGATGATATATCTTAAATCCCCAGGAACTTACAAAACATAGAAACTTAATACATGACTGATGACAGTAATGATGGTAGTGATTAAAAGGGAGCTCAAGAACTCAATAAATATAGAAGATATTTTTAAGCCAAAGTCTACTCCCAAGAATAAAATATAAAGAGAAAAGTGAAGGATGGCAATAGAAAATAAAAATAGCTCCTGTTAGACATCAAATAATAGTAAAGAACATGGTGGTTTGGACATAAAACTAGGCTGTTGGTGGAATTTCTTGGTGGTACAGTGGTTAGGACTCCCCATTTCCAATGTAGGGGACACAGATTCAATTCCTGGTTGGGGAACTAAAATCTGACATGCCACATGGTGAAGTCAAAAAAGGAAAAAAAAAAAAATAGGCTGTTGTCTTGAGTGCAGAAAGGTCATATGATTTTCTGGATTTTATAATGTTTTATTATAACCTAACCAGATTTTAGAGTTTGGACTTTGAACATGGGAATTTCATGTGTAGAATTCAGAATATAAACTACTCATGTACTTGTCTTATTTTTCTTAACATTATTCATCTGAAACCTCATAATACGATTCCTTCTCCTTTGTGATCTTTTAAAAAATTGCTTGCATCATTGTCTTGGATTATTTGCTGCTAGATGTTTATAAAATATGCCTAAGTGCCACTGAACAAGATGCTCCCTGGTCCCAACTTGTTCAGTTCAGTTCAGTCACTCAGTTGTGTCCGACTCTTTGCAACCCCGTGAATCGCAGCATGCCAGGCCTCCCTGTCCATCACCAACTCCCGGAGTTCACTCAAACTCACGTCCATCGAGTCGGTTATGCCATCCAGCCATCTCATCCTCTGTCGTCCTCTTCTCCTCCTGCCCCCAATCCCTCCCAGCATCAGAGTCTTTTCCAATGAGTCAACTCTTCACATGAGGTGGCCAAAGTACTGGAGTTTCAGCTTCAGCATCATTCCTTCCAAAGAAATCCCAGGGCTGATCTCCTTCAGAATGGACTGGTTGGATCTCCTTGCAGTCCAAGGGACTCTCAAGAGTCTTCTCCAACACCACAGTTCAAAAGCATCAATTCTTCAGCACTCAGCTTTCTCCACAGTCCAACTCTCACAACCATACATGACCACTGGAAAAACCATAGCCTTGACTAGATGGACCCCAAAACCACAGAGTAATCTACAAATCAATGGGAGTTGATTCTTCATAGAAAGAGCATCTCATCTTGGGAGTATGAAATTTCAGTGAAATAACTTTGCAAACTATTTGGCTTATTTATGTATTGCTTCTTATTCTTCTCCAACCAAGCCATAAGATTTTGAAAATGTAAATAAGTCATGTATCCATTTCCTTTGAATTCAATTAGGATTTAATATTTAAGGGAGAGACTTCAATGAAAACAAAATTGTCTACAATATTATGATTGTCAAAAGAAATTCGAACAAAGGATGATGACAAAAAAAAGGGCATTCACTATAAAGTAGCGAGTAAGGCAGCACATAAGTAAGTGCAAAAACCAAAAAAATGGGCAAATAAAAGGAAATATCCTGACAGAGGGGCTTGGCTTCATGGAGACCTCCTGGAGGAGATGTAGTTTAATGCTATCTTAATGGGTTAATTGGCTTTTTACAAGTATTGATTTGAGTGGGAAATTCTAAGTAAAAATCAAATTCAAGAAATCAAAAAGACTGCTTTGGGAAAAAAGTAATCAATATGTGCAAACAACAGTATTCCAAGAATTAACCAATGCAACCAATATATTATCCAATATATTTCCTATTTTATCAATCCTGTTAGAAAACTAAAAATCTACCTTTGTGTTCTGTTACATTTTCTTTCCTCAGCCATGATGTTTTTTATTTTTTGTAGTATTTTTCTTTTTTTCTCTTAATCTCCTTTTTTCTTTCTTGGGTTTTCATTTCATCCTGACTTGTTTTAGTTATATCACACTTATGTTTTTCCCTCTATTATTAGCTGCACAAAACTCTCTTATTTAAATCAGAAGAGTAAAAAATACCACATTCATTACAAATACATTATAGAGTTTAGAGTGAGAAAAAAATCTGGAGATGGAAGTTGTTTCCAGAAAGTGAAAAGCTTTGAATATCATGTAATAAAACCAACAAAAGACATGTATTACAGACAAAGAAGAGCCATTACATGTTTACTTGGAACAAAATGATGTAATGACAGTTCTGCATTGGGAAGACAGTTGTAGAAGAGAAGAGAGATAAGAGGAAAATGGTTATCTAGCCAAGTGAATAGTAACCAAATTCCTGAAATAGTTAACTTACTTTATTTAAACTGTGTATTATCCCTTACACAGTCTGTCTAAAACTCACTAAGACTAGAACAGAGGTAGCAAAAATAATAAGGAATGAGTACCCTAAAATTTAATGCAATAGAAGTTGTGTTTCCAGAGTAGAGAAGAAAGGTTCTAAAACTGACTGTATGATGACCTTTAGTTTTAGTCCCACATGTACGCAGCTTGGAAGTCACCATTCTGTCCTAACATCAAGTAATGGACTTAACAGACTGAAAAATCGACTCTTCCTGGATATACAAGGGAGGGGAGGATATGGGGCAAACTGTTGCCCCAAGACTGAGGGGACAGACAGAAAACCTGGTTTCATTTGGGTTTTCCGTAAGAGGTTATGGAAAAATCTGAATGAAAATTTTGGTCAACCCATATATTAGGGTACTCTGTTCTTAACAAGGTCTGCTTTTAGGGTTAATTAACTAGAAATTTCCTGATGGAATATTATCAGAGACTGATTGACCTGGAGAAGGGAAATATCCAATTCCAGTCCACTTTAATCATCCTGTCCCACATAAGGGAAGAGACAAATAGTGAGAAGCACTTGGGCAGTTCATAAGCTTATTGGAAAACTGAAGCTTAATCATAGGAGTATAGACTACTCCCCACCCCACCCCCACCTCACCACAGCATTATTAAAGGCCTGTCTTCAGCAGTTCCTTTTACTCAAGATACATCATCTAAGGTGATTGGTCAGAGGAGAATGGGCCAGAAAAATATACAGTTTGATGAGATACTTGGAGAAAGAAATGGCAACCCATTCTAGTATTCTTGTCTGAGAAATCTCTTGTAGCCTGGTGGGCTATAGTCCATGGGGTTGCAAAAGAGTTGGACACAACTCAGTGACTAAAAAACAAAACACGAGATAATAGCCAAAATCTCCCCCAATTTTTGTGAAAGACATAAATTTAAGGATCCAAGAAGTTCACTGAAAAACAAAGTAAATTCAAAGGAAAATATAGCAAAATACATAATAAGCAAACTGCAGAATATTAAAGATAACATATTGAAAATAGCCAGAGACAGACAAGACATTTCATATAAAGGAACAACCAAACAATTCAGATGACAGTCATGTGAGATTGGCAATTTAAATCCAGGTGCAGCTTTCTTTTAATGTCATGCTACTGTTTAGGAATGAATAAGGAATATTCAGTGATTTGCTTTAGATTTTGCAATAGATGCCTTAAGTTCCTCCTAGATTTCATATTTTAGTAGTTTGTGTATTTTCAGTGAAATGTAAAAATGTCCCTGTTCTTTTTCACTAGTATTAATTTCCTGAATTCTTATTGCTTGCCTCTTAAATCCTGTTGCTCTCATACACCTGGTGTAAGCAACATTTAATTTTTGAATTAATAATTATAATTATTATAATATTGTACTTTATAATTTCAAAATGTAGTTTTGAATTTTTGCATCGTAAAAACAGCTTGGTCATAAGCTATGCATGCTTTTTCATTCATGTACCTGAACACATGACCTTTATGAACAAAAATTCATATATAATCTGTTTTTACTCATAACTTTCTGGTTGCATACTGCCTGTATCTGTGGAGTCGAGTTACTAAAGTGAATATGAAAAAAAAAATTACCTAGGTTGTGTTCATTGATTATACAATTTTTTATTGCTAACCAATAAATTTTATTCATTGTTATATTGTTGTGCATGCTTTATAAATTACTACTTTTTAAATCTAGAAAGTTCTAAAGCCTGCTATTAAAGAACTGGATTTGAAAAAAAATTGACAATAGAATTTTTGTCAGAATACAGGAAAAATAGAAGACAGCATGATGTCACTTTAAAGGTGTGTAAAGAATAAACTAAAAATGACTCAGACAAGAAGACCTTTCAAATCACATGCAGATTTCAATGCCTGGGAAAGCAGAGAGAGAAGGAAAAATGATTCAGCTAGCTCTAGTGTGGCTCAGAGAAATTGTTGGCAGGCTGATGCTCTTTGAAGGGGCCCCACAGTGGACAAATATGGCCTGTCTCTAGTATCCTGCTTATGCTTGACTGTTGACCGGGAGTAGCCCAGAGAGAACTGCAAGAAAATGATGGTGCATTGGGACCAATGAAAGCAGCTGTATGAATTCTCACTAAACCCTGGATATACAGCAATAGATACTGGATGGTGGACAGGCACATGGACGCTACTACAGAAAGAATCTTTATCTTTTGAGAATTTCTTTTTTTTTTTCTCGGTATATATTGCAGTTTATTTCAATCACACAGACAAGCTTAACATGTAGGAAATGTAAATGCAACGTTATAGTAAAAATAGCACAGAACCAAACATTTTTATAAGGAAGCACACCTAAAGCATGAGAATTCAACATCCCTAAGTACCCTGTCTTCAGTTTTGAATGACACATGATGCTTTCAAATTTTGAAACAAACTTTGAGACCATGATGACTATTCTTTTTTTTAAATTTTTTAATTATTATTATTATTTTTTTTTACTTTACAATTTTGTATTGGTTTTGCCATACATCTACATGCATCCGCCACGGGTGTACACATGTTCCCCATCCTGAACCCCTCTCCCACCTCCCTCCCTGTACCATCCCTCTGGGTCATCCCAGTGCACCAGCCCCAAGCTTCCTGTATCCTGCATCGAACCTGGACTGGCGATTCATTTCTTATATGATATTATACATGTTTTAATGCCATTCTCCCAAATCATCCCCCCCTCCCTCTCCCACAGAGTCCAAAAGACTGTTCTATACATCTGTGTCTCTTTTGCTGTCTCGCATACAGGGTTGTCGTTACCATCTTTCTAAATTCCATATATATGTGTTAGTATACTGTATTGGTGCTGGAGAGGATGTGGAGAAAAGGGAACCCTCTTGCACTGTTGGTGGAAATGATGACTATTCTTAAGAGATTTCTGCCCCAGCACTAAGATTTGTACATTCAGTGATCTGCAATTGACTTGTTAGCATTTACACAGTGTATGGTACAGATATGTCACAGGTCGGATCACCCTGTTGAAGGAAAGAAGTACCTTCCTGTGAGGAGAAAGTATCCCCTGAACTGCACTCAGCTTAAGCCATGCAATGTACAAGAGCACAAAACCATCATAATGATGTGGCTCCAAGGAACATACTTTTGATAAGTAACCTAAGCTGAGATCTGTAATGAGTGATAGAATCTTCTTATCACAGAAAGAATAATTTTAATGTAGACCAAAAAGCATGAACAGGAAGAGACATATGCTACAAAAGGTTCACTGAATAACTACTGACTCCAAGTGACTGAGTATAAATAAAAAAGCTTGCTCCAAAAAATCTGCATTACCTTAAAAATGAGGGCAGGAGGGAGTATTGGTGTGCGTTTAGGCTCTAATTCCACTCAAGGGAAATTGTGGATCTCTCATAGGCAAAAACTTTCTGAAAGCCTCTTTTAATTATAATATACCTTCTGGTTAAATTGGACACTTACCATTGTATGACTTACTTAAACATGTGCTGAAGTAATGGGATAACTCAGGCAGCAAACACTTCCTTCTCGTTTAGGTTTTCTAGCTTGGTTTTTGCTGCTGCTGCATCTTCCTAATAAATCTGAACAACTCTGGTTTTTGTACTTAGGTATCGATCTTTAGCAAGAAAGCTGATCTTCAAAATTATCCTTGTAATAGCCAAGAGGGATATCATAATACTTTTATGATATTTGTTTTCTAAAATTAGCGTGTAGAAGAGTATGAAATATTGTTCCTTTTAAAAAAGATAATAGTTACCTAAAACATGTTTTTAAAAATTTTGCACGTGAGAAAGAGATTTAGAGAATAATAAGAATAACTGCCAATTTTGCATGAAAAAATCTAGATCACACTTTGATTTTTCCAGGAAAACACTTCAACAGGAAGCCCCTTTTCTTGTCACTCTGGGGGAGCTATATTCTAACTAACTTTTAAGCCAGGCACCTCTATCTTCTACTCATCTCTGGGCTAAGCACAACTTTCAGATCTTTTAATCCCACAATACCTTGCCTAACTTATTTGTTCTTTCTGTAGATCAAAGAAGTATTCTCTCTCTCTCTTTCAGTTGTGGCTCTCAGTTGCTTAGTCATGTCTGATTCTTTGTGACCCCATAGACTGTAGCCTGCCAGGCTCCTTTGTCCATGGAATTCTCCAGGCCAGAATACTGGAGTGGGTAGCCATTCCCTCCTCCAAGCGATCTTCTCAACCCAGGGATTGAACCCATGTCTCCCACACTGCAGGCAGATTCTTTACCATCTGAGTCACCAGGGAAGTGACTCAAGAATACTGGAGTGGGTAGCCTATCCCTTCTCCAGCGTATCTTCTAGACTCAGAAATCAAACCGGGGGTCTCTTGCATTGCAGGAAGATTCTTTAACCAGCTGAGCTTCCAGCCAAGCAGAACGCATGGTTTGAATCTCTGGGTCAGGAAGATCCTCTGGAGAAGGAAATGGCAACCCATTCCAATATTCTTGCCTAGGATATTCCACAGAGGAGCCTCCAGGCTATAGTCTATAAAATTATTGGTACTTTTGTAGCTCAAAGAAATATAAAGAATAAGTAACAGACTGGATGGCCTATGTCCCTTGGTCCCTGGTCACTAAGCACATCCCCACAGACTTCCCTTTCACTGGGGAGAATGGTTTGGGCCAATCCTTTGCTGCTATTTCAGAACCCCCCACCCCTTTCAGCCAACCCCTAATCAAGAGTATTGTGTACATAATGGTTGTGGTCTTTTTCTAATTATTTTTTACAATTCTCTTGGAAAAAGATATAAAAATCCGTTTATTTTTCTCTACCATTTTCCTCTGAGATTCTGGTCACTACGTCCTGCAGTGCTTGGAGCCCTCCCCTTTCTTGGATCATCCATTCTACTGCCCCTCAGTCAGTGGGCATGAAATGTAAAAGTTGTTTGGAAACTTGCCTTTCCCACTGCCTATCCTCCCATCATGTGCCCCAGTCTCCAGAAGAGATTTAACAGTACTTAAGCTTAGGCCGCTCTGTTATTTCCATCATCACAAGGGACACCAGCAAGAAGTCTCTTTTCTACCACTCCTGTTATGTCTCCCATCTCGGTGGCAGAGCACTCATAAATCTGCTAAGGAGCCTTGGGCATCAGCCACCTTTCACACCATGTTTCCCTTCTGCTGACTTCATTATGCTGTGCTAAAGCATCCCTGAATAGCTTGTTCCAGAAGCTCTGGAGTTGAAAAGATTTTTTAAAAACATTGACTCCTGTGGCATCAGATTTTGACTGTCTTTTGAGCACAGCAGTCCTCTGGCCTGGTACCTTCAAGATTTCCATCCCATCACCACTCTCTCAAAAAATAATGAGAACAACAAGGTTGTTCAGCAATGCCTTTAAACTTTGGAAAGTTTCATTTGCAATTAACGAAAACATATAAATTAAGAAATAGATTTTTTCTATTTTTGAGTAGAACTTTTCCAATTTCAATTTCTCACAGGTATTTCTATATTAGTTTAGATCAGTGTTAGTAGAACATGATTATAATAGGTTGAGAAATGCAGATGATTTCCTCACCAAAATCCTAACTCCTGGACTGTTATCTTATAAGGCAAATTAAAACCTCAGTGAGATATAATTTCACTTCTGTTAGCATAGCTATCATTTTCTTAAAAAATGACAAATGCTGACCATATATAGAAAATGAACCTTTGTACTCTGTCGGTAGAAATGTAAATTGATGCGGCCATAATGAAAAATAGTATTGGGATTTCTCACAAACTGAAAAATAGAGCTACCACATGATTCAGAAATCCTACTTCTTAGTATTTATTCAAAGGAATTGAAATTGTAATCTCAAAATGCTGATAGCTGACAGTACAGTATTACACACTTAAAATTTGATAAGAGGGTAGATCTTATGCTACATGATCTTAATACATATACGCAATAAAAAATATAATGATAATAAAGGGGGTGAAGGGATACTGATAAATGATGCCATATCTATGGTATTGATTGTACAGATAATATCTGAAAACTCAGTGAGTTGTATACATTTTATATGCACTGCCTTTTACATGTCAATCATATATCAGTAAAGTTATATAACAAAGAATAAGACATATATAATATGCATTATAGGTTGATGGATACATAATGAAGTCAGAGAGAAAAGCAGGATCCAGGTCATATAGGACTTGGTATACCAGGGAAAGAAGGTCATATTTTATATTAGATGAGAAGAAAATGGGAGATTTTAAATAGGGGTGTAAAACATATGATTTACGTACTTGAAAGATGCCTGTGGCTCACTGTAATGTATTTGAAAATGATGGTAGAGGAATGAAAGCAAGACCAACCAGGGGGCTGCTGGAAAAAATCCAAGTACTGATGACTGGACTTGGGTGGTGGTAAGAGAATCATGGAAAAGTACATGTACTCAGAGTATTGTTTTGGAGGTGCATAGACTGGACATGTGACAAATCTATAGGGAAAAAAAGAAAACACCTAGATTTTTGGCTGGAGAATTCCTCTGAGGAGGGAATGGACCAGTTGACTGGAGAACAGACAAGCTGGCAGGGAGCCCTGGGATGTGAGTATAGGCAAATGGTAGTGTGCATGGACCAGACCAGACCTGGAGCACTTCAGATGTTGCCTGTGTGAACAGGTAGCACCTTCCTTCTGCTGTGATGCCAAGTCTACAGAATGAAGTAATCTCTCCATGGATAAGTAGAGTGAGGGAAAGTCCATTGAAATCAAACCAGATGAGTTTACACCAAGTTTAAACCAGCCAATCCTAGAGGAAATAAACTCTGAATATTCTCTGCAAGGACTGATGCTGAAGCTGAAACTCCAATAATCTGGCCATCTGATGTGAAGAGCCAACTCATTGGAAAAGATCCTGATGGCTGGGAAAGATTGAGCAGGAGGAGAAGGGGACTGCAGAGGACAAGATGGTGGATTGCATCACTGACTCAATGGACATGAATTTGAGCAAGCTCTGGGAGATGGTGAAGGACAGGGAAGCCTGGTGTGTCGCAGTCCATGGGGTTGCAAAGAGTTGGACACGACTTAGCTACTGAACAACAAAACACACTGAATTAATGAAAGTTACATTTTTTGCCATTAGGCAAAGGGAACCTTGAAGCAGAAGCTGAGTTGTAGAAAACTCAGTTGACATATCTTTAATTGCCACGCTGCATCCGTACTTCTAGTGATGGGTTCCCGCTGAGACCTGTTTATCAAAGACTTCCCAAGTGCCCTGCAGGATGATAGCATATTGACAGATGTTTTCTCACTTAGTCTTTGCAAAAAGCAACTCAAGATTATTCCCATTTTTTATAAAGGACTCTTGAGCCTCCAAAGAGTTACATAATTTGCCCAGAGTCTCACAGTTTGAAGTGATAAGCCCAAAATTACAACCCAAGCAGGAAGAAATCAAAATCCTGTACTTTGTACAAAACCTGCACACATGCTCCCTCATCACAGTGCCTCTTGGGGAGTTGACTCATCTGGAATTAGTGGGAGGTGTTTATTTCCTCCCCTACTGCCCCAGGGGCTAAAGAACACTCTGTCAGTAATAGCTGGGTGCTTTCTGGTAAGCAGCCACCCTGTTTCCCTGCAGAAATGAAAATAACTTTTTTCTACCCCTCATGATTTTAAAAAATATAGCAACACAGCTTCTGGTGTAGGTCACTCTCCCTCTTCTCTTCCCCCATGTTGATTCTCAGATGACAATCTTGCTCTTTAGTTTATTGAAAAATGTGAAACAGTTGGAAGAAAATTCCATAGACACTAATCATTTTATCTCCCTGCCCACATGCACTTGAACCCAACATTATCTTTTATTTCTGAGAGGAAATGCTTGATTTAAGGAGAGAAAAGGTATCAAATAGCCTCTGAGCTTGGGAGAGTAAATGGATGGAAAGTGATCTAAGATGGATCGTGATAAGGAGGGAAGTTTCCTGGTAAGAAGAGCTTTAAGGAAGGAGAGGGCGTGGTTTGGAAGTGACCAGATGGAACAGAGAGAAAATGAAGAAGGACAAAATTTCTTCACTGAGGAGTCTTCAAGTTTTCCCTTTAGGACTTTTTCCTAATTTGGGGGATGAGAACTCATGTTATTTGCAATTTCATATAAAAATTTTTTTGTTTAAATGTGGTGTTTTCTATATCCCCATCATATAGTGATGTTTACACCAGATTTGACATTGAGAGACAAAAATGGAGAGAGGAAAAAAAGAGATTGATACATTCTCAAAGCTTTAACAGTGTTTCTGGCCTTGGTGCTTCAATTTTTTAGTTAAAAGGAATATATATATATATATATATATATATATATATATATTTGAAACGTTTTTCAAATTTCCATTAAGAAACATGGTTTACTTTTTAACCAGATGGCAACCCTCAGAGCATGTTGCTTAAGTAATCATTGAGGCTTGATAGCAAAGCATTCCTGCTTATCTTCTTGGTGGTGGTTTACTCGCTAAGTGGTGTCTGACTCTTGCAACCCCATGGGCTTTTGCCCACCAGACTCCTAGGTCCATTGGATTTCTTGGGCAGTAATACTGGAGTAGCTTGCCATTTCCTTCTCCCGGGGATCTTCCCAACCCAGGGACTGAACCTGGATCTCCTGCATTGGCAGGTGGATTCTTTAGCAACTGAGCCACTAGGGAAGGAAATGCAAATAGTCCAGAAATGTGTGTGATTCACTTTTTCCACAGATTCCCTTGCAGTATTTCTGGACACCAACTTCCCCATGTTTTTCTCCTTATATTCTTTTTTTTTTTTTTTTTTTTTTAAGGAATTTTGGTTTTATTGATTTATTTATTCCTGGCTGTTCCACAGGGCATGCTGGATCTCAGTTTCTGCCCAGGGACTGAACCCATGTGCCGCTCCAGTGGAAGCATGGAGCTTAAATGCTGAACTACAAGGGAAGTCTCACTCCTTTATTCCCATGCAAAGCTACATCAGTGCAATTAGACTTTCTGGAGAGCTGCCAGAGGACCACTGTACTGTCTTCTGTCACTGTGTTGTCCTGTCCTATGGCATTTTCTAAACACTTTCTAAGCACTTTCAGGCTGATAACATTCCAAAGCCATTATCAAGTTCTATCCAGAGCTGCTAACTCCTAACACCTTCAAATCTGCTTCGATGACAGGAATTTTGGTGTACTGACCTCCTTCACCTTGGCTTCATAATCACCACTAGATAAAATATATTAAAAGTTTAATTGAGCTCTAATAATAATTAAGAAACCTCTAACAAGTTCTGGTCTTTGTATGTTAAGCTAAAGGACACAGTGATTCAGCAATTAAGTCTGCAGTTGAATAAAGATATTAAGTTAATATATTCCATGAATGTGCAGTGCTTTATAATTAAAATAACTTTTAAAATAACTTTTTAATTCTACGTTAGACTAATTGGAATCTATTCACTTTCATTAGAACATAGATTTAAAAATGAATACTGACTCCTGTTTTCCTACTCATTAATTTAAACAAAAGCAAAAATATTTAGTATGCATAGCACATACATTAAAAGATCTGGGTAATTAAAACTGTCATCGGTGAGAGAAACTTGTCCTTTCTCCTTGCAGTCTTCACCTGCTCTAAAATATTGTGTGGTTTGAAGACTGTGAAAGCCATCAACATGTTGACTAGATTGTATCAAATGTAAGGAATTTAACATTTAGAGGGTGTACTAATTTCTCCACTTAAATTATACAAACAAAATGCTAAATTTTATTTCAAAAT
Source organism: Bos indicus (assembly GCF_029378745.1). Taxonomy (NCBI): domain Eukaryota; kingdom Metazoa; phylum Chordata; class Mammalia; order Artiodactyla; family Bovidae; genus Bos; species Bos indicus. The sequence goes on from NC_091761.1 coordinate 116,540,950, forward strand.
AAGTGTGTCTTTGACCCTATTATATACTTTAAATTTGCTTTTCTGCCTAAAAACAGACAATATTTCTCTGAAAGAATAAGAGTATTATGATACAGCCAGAAAAGAGCCTACTATGTAAAACCTGTCTTCAGAAAAATATCAACTCTTTCCCTTTGGATGGTATGTGGTTTTCTGGCTTTGATGCTGTTAACTGAAGAAATCCAAGTCCCATCTGTGACTGGAAAATTGAAATGGAGTCAGAATTGCTAAGAGAGCTCTCAAAAGCTGGGAGGCCACTGAGAAAGTGTGTCTCAACTGAGATGAACACACAACCTGAGAGCTGTGAGTTTCAATTTTATTTGGGGACCTTACTGAGCACTATATCCTGGGAGATAGCATATCAGCTCTGAGGGACTGAGCCAAAGAGGTAGGGGAAGAGGCCACTGTGGATAGATAGATAGATTGATTGATCGACAGATAGATGATAGATAGTAGGTCTATCTATTGGAGCTTCCCTGGTGGCTTAGACAGTAGAGAACCTTCCAGCAATGCAGGAGACCTGGGTTTGATTCCTGGAGCTGGAAGATTCCCCTGGAGAAGGAAATGCTAACCCACTCCAGTATTCTTTCCTGGAGAATTCCATGGACAAAGGAGCCTGGCAGGCTGTAGTCCATGAGGTTACAAACAGTCAGACACTATAGATAGAAGAGTCAGTGTCAGAGGGACACAACGTGAAAAAGACAAGAACAGCCTCTGCTGGTTTTGAAGATGAAACAACACAAGCCAAGGAATGCTGACAGGCTCTAGATGCTAGAAAGAGCAAGAAAACATATTCTCCCCTACAGCCCCCAGAAAAGTGCACAGTCCTGCCTATACATTTATTTTAACCCAGTGAGACCCATTTCCGACTTCTGACCTCCAGAACTCTAAAATAATAAACTTGTTATTGCTTCCAGCCAGCAAGTTTAGGTGTTTTTTGTTTCAGCAGCCAAAGGTAATCAGTACATCCATTTTTGTAAATACGTGTTTCTGTATGTGTGTGTATCTGTGTGTGCGGGTCTACTTTGGGGCCAAACCCACAAACTGACTGAAACTTTTGGAATTTATCTGAAAGGTGACTATACACATACCCAAACTGGAACACCATATTTGCCTTATTCCTAATACTTTTGAGCTCAAAAATTCTTTGAGACTCAGTACATTTGAAGTGATATAAAAATATTTAACTGTAGAGACAATTCTCAGTTCAGTTCAGTTGCTCAGTTGTGTCCGACTCTTTGCGACCCCATAGACTATAGCCCACCAGGCTTCCCTATCCATTACCAACTCCCAGAGCCTCCTCAAACTCATGTACATTGCACTGGTGATGCCATCCAACCATCTCATCCTCTGTTGGCCCCTTTTCCTCCTGGCTTCATCTTTCCCAGCATCAGGGTCTTTTCAAATGACTCAGTTCTTCATGTCAGGTGGTCAGGTTGAAGTTTCAGCTTCAGCATCAGTCCTTCCAAAGAATATTTAGGACTGATTTCCTTTAGGATGGACTGGTTGGATCTCCTTGCAGTCCAAGGGACTCTGAAGAGTCTTCTCCAACACCACAGTTCATAGTCCAACTCTCACATCTATACATGACTACTAGGAAAACCATAGCTTTGAATAGATGGACCTTTGTAGGTAAAATAATATCTCTGCTTTTTAAACTGTTGTCTAAGCTGGTCATAACGTTCCTTCCAAGGAACAAGTGTCTTCTAATTTCATGGCTGCAGTCACCATCTGCAGTGATTTTGGAGCCCCCCAAAATAAAGTCTTTCACTGTTTCTATTGTTTCCCCATCTATTTGCCATGAAGTGATAGGACCAGATGACAAGATCTTAGTTTTCTGAATGTTGAGTTTTAAGCCAATTTTTTCACTCTCCTCTCTCACTTTCATCAAAAGGCTTTTTAGTTCCTCTTCACTTTCTGCCATAACGGTGGTGTCATCTGCATATCTGAGGTTATTGATATTTCTCCCAGCAATCTTGATTCCAGCTTGTGCTTCATCCAGTCCAGCATTAGTCATGATATATTCTGTATATAAATTGAATAAGTATGGTGACAATATACAGCCTTGATGTACTCCTTTCCTGATTTGGAACCAGTCTGTTTGTTCCATGTCCATTTCTAACTGTTGATTCTTGACATGCATACAGATTTCTCAGGAGGCAGGTCAGGTGGTCTGGTATTCCCATCTCTTGAAGAATTTCCCACAGTTTGTTATGATCCACACAGGCAAAGGCTTTGGCATAGTCAATAAAGCAGAAGTAGATGCTTTTCTGAAACTCTCTTGCTTTTTTGATGATCCAGCAAATGGATGTTTTTAGCCATTTGACCTCTGGTTCCTCTGCCTTTTCTAAATCCAGCTGGAACACGTGGAAGTCCACATTTCATGGTACTGTTGAAGCCTGGTTTGGAGAATTTTGAGCATTACTTTGCTAGTGTGTGAGATGAGTGCAATTGTGCAGCAGTTTGAGCATTCTTTAGCATTGCCTTTCTTTGGGTTGGAATGAAAACTGACCTTTTCCAGTCCTATGGCCACTGTTGACTTTTCCAAATTTGCTGGCATATTGAGTGCAGCACTTTCACAGCATCATATTTTAGGATTTGAAATAGCTTGACTGGAATTCCATCACTTCCACTAGCTTTATTCGTAGTGATGCTTCCTAAGGCCCACTTGACTTGGCATTCCAGGATGTCTGGCTCTAGGTGACTGATCACACCATCACTGTTATCTGGGTCATGAAGATCTTTCGTGTATAGTTCTCTGGGTATTTTTCCACCTCTTCTTAATATCTTGTTTCTGTTGGGTCCATACCATTTCTGTCCTTTATGGAGCCCATCTTTGTATGAAAAGTTCCCTTGGAATCTCTAATTTTTCTTGATGACATGTCTAGTCTTTCCCGTTCTATTGTTTTCCTCTATTTCTTTGCATTGATCTCTTAGGAAGGCTTTCTTATCTCTTTTTGCTATTCTTTGGAAGTATGCATTCAAATGGGTTTATCTTTCCTTTCTTCCTTTGCCTTTAGCTTCTCTTCTTTTCACAGCTATTTTTAAGGCCTCCTCAGACAACCATTTTGCCTTTTTGCATTTCTTTTTCTTGGGGATGGTCTTGATCCCTGCCTCCTGTACAATGTCATAGTTCTTCAGGCACTCTGTCTACCCAATCTAATCTCAGAGCCAGTTCCCTAATAAGAGACAATTCTAGAAGTAATATTTTTAAATAGACATACCATATACTACACTCTCATCACAAATAAATGCAAATTTTTGTAAAAATCTCCTAAGTATCCAAACTATATTTTCCAAACTAGTCAATTTAAACTAATACATTTTGTTGAGAAAACAATTCAGTTCAGTTCAGTTCAGTCGCTCAGTCATGTCTGACTCTTTGTGACCCCATGAATTGCAGCATGCCAGGCCTCCCTGTCCATCACCAAACCTGGAGTTCACTCAGACTCACGTCCATCGAATCAGTGATGCCATCCAGCCATCTCATCCTCTGTCATCCCCTTCTCCTCCTGCCCCCAATCCCTCTCAACATCAGGGTCTTTTCCAATGAGTCAACTCTTCGCATGAGGTGGCCAAAGTACTGGAGTTTCAGCTTCAGCATCATTCCCTCCAAAGAAATCCCAGGGTTGATCTCCTTCAGAATGGACTGCTTGGATCTCCTTGCAATCCAAGGGACTCTCAAGAGTCTTCTCCAACACCACAGTTCAAAAGCATCAATTCTTCAGCGTTCAGCTTTCTTCACAGTCCAACTCTCACATCCATACATGACCACAGGAAAAACCATAGCCTTGACTAGATGAACCTTTGTTGGCAAATGTCTCTGCTTTTGAATATGCTATCTAGCTTGGTCATAACTTTTCTTCCAAGGAGTAAGCGTCTTTTAATTTCATGGCTGCAGTCACCATCTGCCGTGATTTTGGAGCCCAGAAAAATAAAGTCTGACACTGTTTCCCCATCTATTTCCCATGAAGTGATGGGATCAGATGCCATGATCTTCGTTTTCTGAATGTTGAGCTTTAAGCCAACTTTTTCACTCTCCACTTTCACTATCATCAAGAGGCTTTTTAGTTCCTCTTCACTTTCTGCCATAACGGTGGTGTCATCTGCATATCTGAGGTTATTGATATTTCTCCCGGCAATCTTGATTCCAACTTGTGTTTCTTCCAGTCCAGCTTTTCTCATGATGTACCCTGCATAGAAGTTAAATAAGCAGGGTGACAATATACAGCCTTGACATACTCATTTTCCAATTTGGAACCAGTCTGTTGTTCCATGTCCAGTTCTAATCGTTGCTTCCTGACCTGCATATAGATTTGTCAAAAGGCAGATCAGGTGGTCTGGTATTCCCATCTCTTTCAGAATTTTCCACAGTTGATTGTGATCCACACAGTCAAAGGCTTTGGCATAGTCAATAAAGCAGAAATAGATGTTTTTCTGGAACTCTCTTGATTTTTCCATGATCCAGCGGATGTTGGCAATTTGATCTCTGGTTCCTCTTCCTTTTCTAAAACCAGCTTGAACATCAGGAAGTTCATGGTTCACATATTGCTGAAGCCTGGCTTAGAGAATTTTGAGCATTGCTTTACTAGCATGTGAGATGAGTGCAGTTGTGTGGTAGTTTGAGCATTCTTTGGCATTGCCTTTCTTTGGGATCAGAATGAAAACTCACCTTTTCCAGTCCTGTGGCCACTGCTGAGTTTTCCAAATTTGCTGGCATATTGAGTGCAGCACTTTCACCGCATCATCTTTCACGATTTGAAAGAGCTCAACTGGAATTCCATCACCTCCACTAGCTTTGTTCGTAGTGATGCTTTAACATATACTAAAAAGAAAGGTGTTCAATGTTCCACCGACTTTCCACATGCCTTTTGTTAGTCTGTAATAGCTATCGTTAAACCATGGGATCAAATATAGATGGACACACTTATTTTTCAAATGCCATCTGTTTTCTTCTGCAGGGCACTGTGAAATAAAAGCTCACCAACAGCTTCATGGATTCTTCCCTGTGTTGAAGATACTGAGTAAATAGAAGTGACCATAAGTGAAGTCTAGTTTTTTATAGGGAAGCAGATAAAAGACATGATCCAGTGGTATGCATCGAGTCAAGGTATGGACATTTGAAATGATAATAGACTAAACTCATGTGCTAACTTTTCATGTCTTTTCACGCCATCTTACTGAGAACCCATAAGCCAGGCAGTAAATTTCTAAAGCTATACATCCCAAACATCCTAAACCACAGTGTGTCTTATTCTTGTTTATTACTCATGGAAACACAATCTAACTCTGGAGTGGCAACAGGCACAAATGACAAATTTTAGATTTGGGTAAAACCCTCTGCCTATATTTAAACGAGTATTTTTGCACCTTTCTTACAGTTTCTTTCATTATCCAAAATGAAAAGAGGGGGAAGAAAGAAGACGATTGCAAGACCACCTGGTGAAAGTCTATCTGATGACTTCTAGACCCTGAAAGGAGATGCCAAAGACATCAGATAGAAGAAAGAAAAACTTTGTCTTTTCCCTTTCTCCACCACCATATCTTCCTTGAATGCTTCTCATTGGCTAATTGTATCTAGAAACCAGAGAACAAAAAACCTGGGAAATATAGATTCTTGGGATACAGATTAAAGATGGAGAGGCCAGAGAATTAATTTGGGAAGAAAGAAAAAAGTGATTATCATGCTGAGCTTTGCCACAAAATGAAGAGAAAGCATTCTGTCACTTCTTACATATGTAGAAGCAAGGCAATGTTTACATTTCATTTTATTTTCACTGACTCTGACCACATCAAAAAAGAATTCACTGATGCAGATAGGGTAATAGTTGCGTAATTACTCATTTTGATTATTTAAATTTTTAATCGGAGGATGATTGCTTAACAATACTGCGTTAGTTTCTGCCATCCATCAACATGAATCAGCCATAGGTATACATATGTCCCCTCTCTCTTAAACCTCCTTTCCACCTCCCATCCCATCCCACCCCTCTAGGTTGTCACAGAGCATCAGGTTTGGGCTCCCTGCATCATACAGCAAATTCCCACCATCTATTTTGCATATGGTAATGTAAATGTTTCAAAGTTGCTCTTTCAATTCATCCCTCTTTCCCCTTCCCCCATTGTGTCCACAAATCTGTTTGTTCTCTATGTTTGCATCTGCATTGCTGCTCTGTAAATAAGCTCACCAGTATCGTCTCTCTAGATTCCATATATATGTGTTAATATGTGATTGTTTTGCTCTTTCTGACTGACTTCACTCTGTATGATAGACTCTGGGCTTATCTGCCTCATTAGAACTGATTCAAATGTGTTCCTTTTATGGCTAAGTAATATTCCATTGTACATATGTACCACAAATTCTTTATCCACTCATCTGTTGATGGACATCTAGGTTGCTTCCATGTCCTAGCTGTTGTAAATAGTGCTGCGATGAACTTTGGGGTACATGTGTCTTTTTCAATTATGATTTCTTCAGTGTTCATGCCCAGTAGTAGGATTTTGGGGTCAGATGTAGTTTTATTGCTAGTTTTTTTTAAGGAATCTCCATAAGACTGGCAGCCCACCAGGCTCCCCTGTCCCTGGGATTCTCCAGGCAAGAACACTGGAGTGGGTTGCCATTTCCTTCTACAACCCATGAAAGTGAAAAGTGAAAGTGAAGTAGCTCAGTTGCATCCGACCCTCAGCAACCCCATGGACTGCAGCCTTCCAGGCTCCTCCATCCATGGGATTTTCCAGGCAAGAGTACTGGAGTGGGGTGCCATAGCCTTCTCCATGTATCAATTTACATTCCCACAAACAGTACAAGAGGGTTCCCTTCTCTCCACACTCTCTATAGCATCTCCAAAATATATAAGAACCTCATAAAGCTCAATACCAGAAAAACAAACAACTCAATAAAAAAGTTTGCAGAAGATTTCTGTCTAAAAGCTCAAGGCTTTATTGAGCTGTTTGTTTTTCTGATACTGAGCTTTATGAATTGCTTGTTTATTTCGGAGATACTAGAGAGAGTGTGAAGAAAAGGGAACCCTCTTGCACTGTTTGTGAGAGTTAACACCAACAACTGTTGGTGATAGAGTCACTTCTTAAGTGGTGAAGTTACCATTTACAGATAATTTGGTTTCAATGTCCATCATTTAGCTAACAATGATGGAGTGCAGATGTACAAAATAGCATGTATAAATTGAATTTTAGAAATTAAAAATAAGGTAGAAAATATCCTTGTTGTTATTGCAAGACTAACGGTGAATATAATCAATGTTGAGTGTCTGCCCAGGGCACTTGTGAAGTTCCCTACATTGCGTCTCAATGACATATTGCCATGTGATCTACTACAGACTCTAGTAACAGCTCATGTTTGATTGTGTCTGTAGTGGGCAGATTACCAGGCTCTCAAAAATGTTGGTACCCTAATCTCTGGAACTTGTGAATATGTTGTGACACTGGATTGGCCAAAAAGTTCATTTGGGTTTTTCCATAACATCTTAAAAAAAATAATTTTTTAGACAACCCAATACATATCAAAAGGGACTTTGCAGGTGTAATTACGTTTACAGACCTTAAAATAGGAAAATCACCCCGATGACACCTCTGTATGACCCTACTCAAACTACATGGGCCCTTTAAAGCAGAGCACTTTCTCCTGCTGGAGTCAGAGATACAGCAGAAAGAGAACTCAGAGCCATCAGAAGCACCCATGGAACTTGACATGATGTACTGTTACTGGCCCTGAGATGTAGAAATCAAAGTGCAGGGGCCAGACAGAAGCTCATAGTACACATGAGAGGGACTGTGGCACCCTTTAGAAGCAAATGCTATAGCCAGACTGACTACCACCAATAGAGAGAGGATAAGCTCAGCCCTCCAACCACAAAGAACAGGACTTGATCAACAACCTGAAAGAGCTTGGAAGTGGATTCCCCAGAACCTTCCAGAAGAAACACATTCCACTTTCCAGCTGCATGTCCTCTAACACCTGTGTTTTGCTCCTGTTCCCAAGCACTCCAGACCCTATGATCCTTCCACCCCATTAAATCCACAGCACCTGCCAGAATGCTGCTTCATACCCTGATAAAGTCCTTCTCACCTTTAATCTCATCTTTAACCTCATCTTTTATCTTGTCTTTGGTTCTCCTAAGCTGCTTTAATCACATCCCTATTTAGTTATTCAATCAATTTTAACTGAGCACCTGTATATGCCTGACAACCTGCTGTGGGTATTTTGGACTAAAGCAGATACTGTTTATGCCCTTCTCATGAAGAAATTTATAAGATGCAGAATAAAGAAAGCAATGAGGAGATAAAATGACTCATAGACCTGTGTGGCATTTGTCTAGTCATGTATAATTTATTTCTTTCCATGCATCTCTTTCAAACAAGTTACTGAGCTCCACAGAGCATCTGATAAAGGGAATTCTCAACACAGATCTGGGACTGATACAGGAATTAAATGACCTATTGACAGTGTCATGAACCAGACAAATTCAGGCAAGTTAGAAAACCAAGGAATCCAAAGAACCCAGAAAAAAACTAATCTATCTTTCCTAAGAAAGATGTAATGTAGCTGAATACTCAGTGGGAGACCAGGCATCTTACCCGAGGAGCTGCTACTTTTAACAAGAAAGCCCTGTCTCAAAGGTATCCCTGTTCTGTGTGCCAGAGTGCTGACAACATGGGGAGCAAGCAGCAGTGGAAAACAAAAGAAGGATCAAAGGAAAATGAACAATTTTGAGAAGTGAAAATAAATATACCAGTTTCTGTTTAGTACTTATGGCTGAGTGTACCCAGATTTGCTATAAAATATTAATATGTTAGCATCATGACCTGACTAAGGTCAATATCCTTTGGCATGACCCCCTCATGGCAAGTCTATTCCTGGATGATGTTTGGCTGGTAAACGTGCTTCTGTGAACACTGTCTTTGACAAAAACAATTTTGTGTAATGTTTTGTGGCCGTTCCCTTTACTTGTTTACTAGTGTTTTTTTTCTTACTATGGGTAAAAAATATCAAAGTCTATTATCTTTATATATTTATATTTCTATATATGTAATTTCATTTAGTTTATTTCTATTAAGTACACTTACTATTAAAATGTTCAAAACTGGGGAGAGTTAAAATCTCTTTAAAAATTAATTTGAAACTGATAAATTCTTACAATAGTTTGAACATACCCTCTCCACGTCTTCAGTGGTTCATTCTTTGCCTTAATTTAATCTGGCTTCCCTTGAAAGGTTCTGCCTAAAATTGCCAGTGATGTTCACGTTTTAACTTCAGTGAGAATTTGTCAGTTCTCATCTTCATTCACCCCTTCACACTGTTCAACAACTCTTTCCACTGGTTTCTAAGATATTAAATCCTGCAGATGTTTTTCCTGTCTCTTTGTAGTTTTCTTGCTGAAGCCTACTCTCATGTCTTTTAAATATAAGTGTTAAGAGATAAGAAAGCCTTCTTCAGAGATCAATGCAAAGCAATAGAGGAAAACAACAGAATGGGAAAGACTAGAGATCTCTTCAAGAAAATTAAAGATACCAAGGGAACATTTCATGCAAATATGGGCTCTATAAAGGACAGAAATTGTATGTACCTAAGAGAAGCAGAAGATATTAAGAAGAGGTGGCAAGAATACACAGAAGAACTGTACAAAAAAGATCTTCATGATCAAGATAATCACGATAGTGTGATCACTGACCTAGAGCCAGACATCCTGGAATGTGAAGTCAAGTGGGTCTTAGAAAGCATCACTACAAACAAAGCTAGTGGAGATGATGGAATTCCAGTTGAGCTATTTCAAATGCTGGAAGATGATGCTGTAAAAGTGCTGCACTCAATATGCCAGCAAATTTGGAAAACTCAGCAGTGGCTAAAGGACTGGAAAAGGTCAGTTTTCATTCCAATCCCAGAGAAAGGCAATGCCAAAGAATGTTCAAACTACCGCATAATTGCACTCGTCTCACATGCTAGTAAAGTAATGCTCAAAATTCTCCAAGCCAGGCTTCAGCAATACTTGAACCGTGAACTTCCTGATGTTCAAGCTGGATTTAGAAAAGGCAGAGGAACCAGAGATCAAATTGCCAACATCTGCTGGATCATGGAAAAAGCAAGAGAGTTCCAGAAAAACATCTATTTCTGCTTTATTGACTATGCCAAAGCCTTTGACTGTGTGGATCACAATCAACTGTGGAAAATTCTGAAAGAGAGGGGAATACCAGACCACCTGACCTGCCTCTTGAGAAATCTGTACGCAGGTCAGGAAGCAACAGTTAGAACTGGACATGGAACAACAGACTGGTTCCAAATAGGAAAAGGAGTACATCAAGGCTGTATATTGTCACCCTGCTTATTTAACTTCTATGCAGAGTACATCATGAGAAACGCTGGACTGGAAGAAACACAAGCTGGAATCAAGATTGCTGGGAGAAATATCAAGAACCTCAGATATGCAGATGACACCACCGTTATGGCAGAAAGTGAAGAGGAACTAAAAAGCCTCTTGATGAAAGTGAAAGAGGAGAGTGAAAAAATTGGCTTAAAGCTCAACATTCAAAAAACGAAGATCATGGCATCCGATCCAATCACTTCATGGCAAATAGATGGGGAAACAGTGGAAACAGTGGCAGACTTTATTTTTTGGGGGGCTCCAAAATCACTACAGATGGTGACTGTAGCCATGAAATTAAAAGACACTTATTCCTTGGAAGGAAAGTTATGATCAACCTAGATAGCATATTCAAAAGCAGAGACATTACTTTGCCAACAAAGGTCCATCTAGTCAAGGCTATGGTTTTTCCTGTGGTCATGTATGGATGTGAGAGTTGGACTGTGAAGAAAGCTGAACGCTGAAGAATTGATGCTTTTGAACTGTGGTGTTGGAGAAGACTCCTGAGAGTCCCTTGGACTGCAAGGAGATCCAACCAGTCCATTCTGAAGGAGATCAGCCCTGGGATTTCTTTGGAAGGAATGATGCTAAAGCTGAAACTCCAGTACTTTGGCCACCTCATGCGAAGAGCTGACTCATTGGAAAAGACCTTGAAGCTGGGAGGGATTAGGGGCAGAAGGAGAAGGGGACAACAGAGGATGAGATGGCTGGATGGCATCACTGACTCGATGGACGTGAGTCTGAGTGAACTCCAGGAGTTGGTGATGGACAGGGAGGCCTGGCGTGCTGCGATTCATGGGGTCGCAAAGAGTCGGACACGACTGAGTGACTGAACTGAACTGAATGAACTGATGGGCTCAGTTCTAGCTACATTCTTCTCTTCCTTCTATATTTTGTCTTGAGAACTGAGATCTTTTCTGACAATATTACTTAGATAACACTACCTTTGCCAACAAGACTAGTCACTTGTCCAGGAGAAAAATAAGGCAGTTTTCTTTGGAAGAGTCCCACAAGTCAATTTATTGGGCAGGGTACTGTTTACCTGTAACAAACAATTTGCTTATCTACCGCAGTATGCTTATCAAGTATCACGTCCAGTCCCTCGCTTCTCTGTGTCCACCAATCCTAAACTATTATATCATAAACTTTCCTCACTCCAGATCAGTTCCTCTGCTTAAAATATTTGCCTTAAAGCATGGCAGCTCAACATCCAAACCTCTGGTGACATTTCATTTCTAACTTCCCCAGATTCTGATACAATGTTGAGACTTCATTAAGCTGATGTTCCCTCTTTCTGTAGTTAATTCTAGTTTTGCCTAATTAACAGCTTGTCAGTTGATCTTTTAAGGAGTTCATAACTCCCTAGATGACTTTCTCCATACCCATCACTCAGACTGCTACTAATTTTCTTATTTCCATATATGTTATAGATCTTTGTCTCTAAGTTAATGTCTAATATATCTTTTTATTTCCATTTCCAACACCACCACCTTCAAACAAACCAGCATCACCTAAACCACTGCATTGTCCATTGTGCTCAATATTTTAGTTCTTTACACCTTGAAACATCTTGATCTTGCTCAGTGTTTAAGGATATGACTTCTACAAGTTAAGGATGATTTATCTTCTGTTCAGCAAATCTGTCTCATACAACAGTAGCTTTTTATTCATTAAATCTAAATAGGAACAAATATAATCTTAATAGTTAATACATATTATCCCATTTTTAATAAGAGCATTGTATCTACATGCCTAAATCTATCTATTCTATCTAGCATCTATTTATCTATGCATGGAGATTGAAAGATATTACTTAAGAATAGTCTGATTATTTATCATTAACTCATATAATTTTTTAGTTTTTAACTGTAAGATTTTAGCATACAATAAAACCAAAATGATTTTTAAAGTATGGTTTTATATTATTATTGAACTCTACTCTGTGAAGAGGACAGATTAGTCACACCAAGAGAAGCAAAGACAAGTTAATTCAATAAAAAGAATCTGAGCAGTGTAAAGTTATCTTTTACATTAACAAGACTGTGATAATAACAAACATTATCCTATTATAGATATAAATATTACAAACCTTAAGGCAGGTAGGTGTTCCTTTTCATCCAGTTTATACTCAAGGACATACTTTTTTTTCAGCATTCTACAATTTTTTCATTGTATTTTACAATTGATTTCATTTTTCCTAAAGAACTCCTTTCTAAAGACTTTCATACTTGGTTCTAATTTGGACTGTCATCTGGGCACTGACTTTCACCATCATCCAGTTCCAGTTCAGTGGCTCAGTCATGTCCGAATCTTTGCGACCCCATGAATCGCAGCACGTCAGGCCTCCCTGTCCATCACCAACTCCCGGAGTTTACTTAAACTCATGTCCACTGAGTCGGTGATGCCATCCAGCCATCTCATCCTCTGTCGTCCCCTTCTCCTCCAGCCCCCAATCCCTCCCAGCATCAGGGTCTTTTCCAATGAGTCAACTCGTCACATGAGGTGGCCAAAGTATTGGAGTTTCAGCTTAGCATCAGTCCTTCCAATGAACACCCAGGACTGATCTCCTTTAGGATGAACTGGTTGGATCTCCTTGCAGTCCAAGGGACTCTCAAGAGTCTTCTCCAACACCACAGTTCAAAAGCAACAATTCTTCAGCGTTCAGCTTTCTTCACAGTCCAACTCTCACATCCATACATGACCAGTGGAAAAACCATAGCCTTGACTAGATGGACCTTTGTTGGCAAAGTAATGTCTCCGCTTTTTAATATGCTAAGTTGGTCATAACTTTCCTTCCAAGGAATAAGCGTCTTTTAATTTCATGGCTGCAGTCACCATCTGTAGTGATTTTGGAGCCCCAAAAAAATAAAGTCTGCCACTGTTTCCACTGTTTCCCCATCTATTTGCCATAAAGTGATGAGCTCAGATGCCATGATCTTCGTTTTCTTAATGTTTAACTTTAAGCCAATTTTTTCACTCTCCTCTTTCACTTTCATCAAGAGGCTTTTTAGTTCCTCTTCACTTTCTACCATAACGGTGGTGTCATCTGCATATCTGAGGTTATTGGTATTTCTCCAGGCAACCTTGATTTCAGTTTGTGCTTCCTGCAGCCCAGCGTTTCTCATGATGTACTCTGCATAGAAGTTAAATAAGCAGGGTGACAATATACAGCCTTGATGTACTCCTTTTCCTATTTGGAACCAGTCTGTTGTTCCATGTCCAGTTCTAACCGTTGCTTCCTGACCTGCGTACAGATTTCTCAAGAGGCAGGTCAGGTGGTCTGGTATTCCCCTCTCTTTCAGAATTTTCCACAGTTGATTGTGATCCACACAGTCAAAGGCTTTGGCATAGTCAATAAAGCAGAAATAGATGTTTTTCTGGAACTCTTTTGCTTTTTCCATGATCCAGCAGATGTTGGCAATTTGATCTCTGGTTCCTCTGCCTTTTCTAAAACCAGCTTGAACATCAGGAAGTTCACGGTTCAAGTATTGCTGAAGCCTGGCTTGGAGAATTTTGAGCATTACTTTACTAGCGTGTGAAATGAGTGCAATTGTGCAGTAGTTTGAGCATTCTTTGGCATTGCCTTTCTCTGGGATTGGAATGAAAACTGACCTTTTCCAGTCCTTTAGCCACTGCTGAGTTTTCCAAATTTGCTGGCATATTGAGTGCAGCACTTTCACAGCATCATCTTTCACAATTTGAAAGAGTTCAACTGGAATTCCATCACCTCCACTAGCTTTGTTTGTAGTGATGCTTTCTAAGACCCACTTGACTTCACATTCCAGGATGTCTGGCTCTAGGTGAGTGATCACACCATTGTGATTATCTTCACCATCATCCCTTTGCAGAATCCCCTTCACTGATATCTGAGGCTGGATGCCCTGTCGCTAGGATCTTATTTCTTCCTATTCTCTGGAATACCATCCATTATTAGCAAATAAGTTTCTTCTTAAATGAAGGACTACATTTCTATTCCCTTGCAGATTAGATGATTTGTTTGTGATGTTTAAACCTGGACAGTTGATCCATATTTTTGTTAGATATAAGATTTTCATTAGAAATTGTTTTCTTCAAGAACCTTGAAAGGAATTGTCCAATTGTTTCCAGTTTCCAAAGTTGTAGGCAAAAAGTCTAATGACAGTGTTTCTCATTTATTTGTGAATGACATGTCTCCCTGCCCCAAATCCTAGAAAGTCTCAGTATTATCATCTTACCCTTGGTGTAGTAAAGATCTGAAATGATATACCTAGGAAATATCCCACTATAAAAGATGATTTAAAAACTCTAAGGAAAAAAAGTCAAGAGCAGAATAACTCTGAAAAATTTACTTTCTTGAACAGATAAGCTTCTAAATAATGAATCAAACAAGAAACCTTGGGTGTCCTTTCTCTGGGAGATGAAAGCGCATGGAGAATGAATAGCTGTCTGTTAACCTCTGGACACTGACAGGGCTTGAGCCACCATTGACCTCAACCCAGCTGGTTCCATGATGTATTTCACCAAAGATGCCCTTGGAATTTGGCAAAGTGAATGAAAAGCTTTGGATTGAGGCAATTTAAAATGAACAAGTGACCTAATCCAGAACTGTCCAACAGGGACACTGAGACACACAGGCAATTTAAAACGTTCTAATAGTGACATTGAACCATAGTCAAAATTAACAGGTGAAACTAGTTTTAATAATACATTGTTTTCAAACAAATATATCTAAAGTATTATCATTTCAACATGCAATCAATATGAAAGGAAATTTATTAATGAAATATTTATATTATTTGTATTTTTTATACTAAGTATTCAAAATCCAGGGCATATTTTATACTGAAATAGCATTCCTTGGTTCACACTGGCCACATTTCAAATATTTGATAGCCACATGTGTTGGTCAGTACAGATAAACAAACAGCATAAGTTACAAGACTCAGACATCTACAGTTTTTAAGAAACCAGTCAATCTACAATACGATTTGTTTCTGTTGTCATTGTTGTTTAGTCATTTACTCTATTGGTATGCAATTTGATTCCATCAAAATAAAGGGAAGGAGAAAAAAGATTTCATCGCTAATGTTACCTATGAATTTATAGAGTTTGCTAAAAATGTCCTCAATGCATCTTTCAGTACTTTGTAAGACTTTGTTAAAATCTTAAGACCTCTAAGGTAAAGATGATACATTTACATAGATAACCAATCTCTTGAATTTCTGTTATTTTTATAGCCCTTGTGGTACCTCTGCATGCATCATACTATGCAATTACCTCCAGAAATCTGTAAGTGTTATTTCGATCTTACAAAAAAGCCAACATGAGACCTCAAGGAGTCAGCTGGTTTGCCTAGGTGCTAAAAGTAGGAAGGATAGACAAGAATTTTGTTCTTGGGAAGGTGATAGTCTCTCATTTGTATCCCTATGGACTGAATCCTGCCAGGCTCCTCTGTCTGTGGAATTCTCCAGGTAAAAATACTGGAGTGGGTAGCCATTCTTTTCTCCAGGGGATCTTCCCAACCCAGGGATGGAACCTAGGTCTCCTACATTGTAGGCAGAGTCTTTACCACCTGAGCCACCAAGGCAGCCCTGGTGAGCTTTGTTCCTAGGAGCTTCCACTTCATTATTATATAGAAGTTCATGCTTCTGGTACACACCTGAAGGTCTGGGATGAACATTTATCTGCCTTCCTTCATGTAATCATGCCTTGGTGGTCAATAATGCTTGCTTAATTTAGTAAGATATTAGAATTTTAAAAATGAGTCAAAATCTATATTAAAAAGACTACATCAAAAAATCTTTCTTTAGGTATCAAGCTATTTTGAACAACACAGCTATTATTCTCAATATTTAACAAATCTGTATGGCTTGGTAATCTGTGATATACTTTTTAAAATAATCCTATTGAAGTTATTTTTTTTCTTTGATAAAAGTTTTGAGTCTTGTAAAGAGGCAAAATTTACTTGCAGCCAATTCTCATAAATAAGATTTTTGACAAAATTAGATATTGGGTTTAAAAATATCTTTCTTGCATGATTTTTTGATATGTTCTAAGGCAATATTCCCAGAGAAGGCAATGACACCCCACTCCAGTACTCTTGCCTGGAAAATCCCATGGACGGAGGAGCCTGGTAGGCTGCAGTCCATGGGATCGCTAAGAGTCGGACACGACTGAGTGACTTCACTTTCACTTTTCACTTTCATGCATTGGAGAAGGAAATGGCAACCCACTCCAGTGTTCTTGCCTGGAGAATCCCAGGGACGGGGGAGCCTGGTGGGCTGCCGTCTATGGGGTCGCACAGAGTCGGACACGACTGAAGCGACTTAGCAGCAGCAGCAGCAGCAGCAAGGCAGTATTCCAAGAAAGTTTTCCCAGGTGGCTCAGTGGTAATAAATCTGCCTGCAATGTGGGACACCTGGGTTTGATCCCTGGGTTGGGAAGATCCCCTGGAGAAGAGAAAGGCTACCCACTCCAGTATTCTGGCCTGGAGAATTCCATGGACTGCATAGTCCATGGGGTCGCAAAGAGTTGGACAGGACTGAGAAACTTTCTTTCTTTTTTTTTCGAGTGGTAAAGACTTGCCTGCCATTGCAGAAGATGTGCAGGAGATGTGAGTTCAGTCCCCTCAGTTGGGAAGATCCCCTGAAGGAGGAAATGGCAACACACTCCAGTATTCTTGCCTTTGAAATCCCATGGACAGAGGAGCCAGGAGGGTTACAGTCTATGGGATAGCAAAAAGTCGGACATGACTGAGTGACTGAGTTCACGTTTCCAAGAAAGTTATTAAAATATGTAAGCCATGGACCTGTGGCGGATTCATGTTGATGTGTGGCAAAACCAATACAATATTGTAAAGTAAAAAAAAAAACAAAAAACAAAAAAAAAGTAAAAATATAGTATATAAAATATAGTAAAAAAATACATGTGAGCCATGGCCATATGCTCATTTGCTTATTTACTTATTAAAATATTTTTTTTAAACTGGAGAATAAGTGCTTTACAATGTTGTGGTTTGTTTCTTCTGTCCAATAATGTGAATCAGCCATAAGTACACAAATATTTCTTCCCTCTTGAGCCTCTCTCCCACCCTCCCCCAATCCTACCCTTTGAGGTCATCACAGAGCACCAGGCTGGGCTCCCGGCGTCATACAGCAGCCTCCCACTAGCCATCTGTTTTACACGTGGAAGTGCATACATGTCAGTGCTCCTCTCTCAACCCGTCCCTCTTCCCTCGCTGTGTCCACAAGCCCATTCTCTATGTCTGAGTCTCTATTCTGCCCTGCATATAGTTTCATCACTGCCGTTTTTAAAATGAGCGTTCGTGCTTGCTGTTTTGCTTCAGTCATGTCTGACTCTGTGATCCTATGGACTGTAGCCCACCGGACTCCTCTCCCCTTGGGATTCTCCAGGCAAGAATACTGGACTGGGTTCCCATTTCCTTCTCCAAATTTTGTTTTTAAATAAATTTTACCAAACTTTGTAATACTTTGAGTGCAATTTGGAAATATATATAAATAGACCTGTACCCCTTGAATGGGAGCTTTTGCCCTCAGTTGGAATTTGTTTTAACAAAACAGAAATAGTGAACACAAAGTTTATATACAAGAATATTCATCATTGCATAGTTTACAAAAATCTAAAAATAATGATGTAGCGTTAAAATCTGTATGGAGATTAAACACAGATAATAAGTTATATGAAAGCATAAGGTGAACTTAGTAGTAGTGTAGTGGTGGTGTTAGTCACTCAGTTGTGTTCGACTCTTTGCGACCCTGTGGACTGTGGCTCACCAGGCTCCTCTGTCCATGGGATTCTCCAGGCAAGAATACTGGAGTGGATTGCCATTCCCTTCTCCAGAGGATCTTTTCCGACCCAGGGATCGAACCCTGGTCTCCTGCATTGCAGGCAGATTCTTTACCATCTGAGCTACAGGAATGGTCATTAAAATTCTTACTGTCATTTTATTAAAATGGAAAAATGTACAATATAATATTACATAAAACATCAGAATGTAAATGTGTTTACTTAGTCCTTAGTATTGTAAGTAAATGTTGACTGAATGAAAATACATCAAAATGTTAAGCATGGTAGCAGATAAGTTTTAACATCAAGGGTGATTTAAACTTTGTTTTGAAAATTGCAATCACTTGCATAAACATGACATAGCCATTTGGACCCAGAACTGGGTTCACTGATGGTATCATGACTTTGTTATTTATTCCAGGAAACCATTACCAAGGAAAGATAAGACCATAAACCAATAAATGAATTCAATGTTTGTCTCAGAAATTTCCTGGAAAGTGATTTATCTGTGGCAACAGTCTATTCACCTGGGCAAATGACTCAGTTACCAAACTGTGGTTTGCTTATCAAGATTCACTCCAAGATCCTCACCTCACTTCACCCTCACTATATCCACCAATTCTAAACTGTTACGTCTCCAACACTGACCAATCCATTTCTCCTTCTTGAAAGACATGTCCTAATTCACTTAAACCCAGATGTCAAAGACCGATAAATGCCCTTTCTGACTTCTTCTTCCTGGACTCGACTAAGACTACAGTCTAGTCTTGTTTTATTAACAGGCTCATATTTCTGAGAAATCAACAACTGGCATTATTCATTCCATTTTTATATTAAAGATGTACTGTTTTTATTAGACAGGATTTTATTTTTTCTGGGCTACATATTGCCAGTTGGAGAACGAGTACCTGACATAGAAAAATAGTGAATTAAGTGGTGTAAATAGTATGATTTATGTAAATCTAATGATTCATCTTACTATGTAAATCTAACAGTGGGAAAGATTGAGGGCAAGAAGAGAAGGGGGTGGCAGAGGACGAGATGGTTCAATAGCATCACCAACTCAATGGACATGCATTGTGCTAAGTCACATCAGCTGTGTCTGACTCTTCGTGACTCTATGGACGGTAGCCCACCAGGTTCCTATGTCTATGGGATTCTCCAGGCAAGAATGCTGGAGTGAGTTGCTGTGCCCTCCTCCAATGGATCTTATGGACCCAGGGATCGAACCTGTGTCTCTAACGTCTCCTGCATTGCAGGCAGATTCTTTATCACTAGCACCACCTGGCAAGTCAATGTACATGAGTCTGAGCAAACTCTTGGAGGTGGTGAAGGACAGGGAAGTTGGTGTGCTGCAGTTCACGGGGCTGTGAAGAGTTGGACATGAAACTAAGGACTGAACAACAAAGTTTTCCAAGCATCATTCTTGGTATTTTACATATATTAAATTATATAAGCCTCACAACTGCCCCCCGCCATGAGATCAGCATTATTACTGTCCAATAATATTACTCTCATTATGCCCAGATCCAGTTATGTGACTGGTTATGTGATTGGTGCTCAGCAGAGCTGGGATTAGAGCCCGGACAGCAAGGCTCCCGGGTCTGCAGTGTTCACCACCATGTCTTACACTTCTCACATACAGACAGTATCATCTTCTAGAGGAAAACAAGGCAAAGAAGATTGAGACAGAAGATTGACAGTGTTGAACTGAAGGATTCTAGCTGTGTTTAAAATATCTGCAGAGAATCCAGCAGGGAAAACGTCTCAGAGACTTCAGTTTCTTGCTTCCTGTAGCCAAGATCCTCTCAGAGACTGCATTATTTGAGTCTTCAGATTTATTTTTCTTAAACACTGCTCCTGATATTCATTTTAATCTAGATATTTCTAGATCAGATATTTCAAAGTGGAAGATCTCCATGATATGATTGGATGGGGATTCTTTCTAAAGTACTGGGAACAGTATCTGCCCTTGTGTAGAACACTCTGCTGTAGCTACTGCAGGGCATTTCAGCAAACATTACAGGTGTATTGTACAGATAAAATGCTATTGTTTACTCTAGGGCAAGATGAAGGTTACACACACACACACACACATACCTTTTGTCAAGCTTGAGTGTATTAACTGAAGCTGTGTATATCTGTAGGAGTATATATAAACCCCAGTGGATTTTCTAATGTGCTGCTGCTACTGCTGCTAAGTCACTTCAGTCGTGTCTGACACTGTGCGACCCCATAGATGGCAGCCCACCAGGCTCCCCCGTCCCTGGGATTCTCCAGGCAAGAACACTGGAGTGGGTTGCCATTTCCTTCTCCAATGCAGGAAAGTGAAAAGTGAAAGTGAAGTCACTCAGTTGTGTCTGACTCTTAGCAACCCCATGGACTGCAGCCCACCAGGCTCCTCCGTCCATGGGATTTTCCAGGCAAGAGTACTGGAGTGGGGTGCCATTGCCTTCTCCATGTGCTAGACAGATTAATTCCTCAGCAGGAAATGTAAATGTCGTATTTCCAACCCAATTCACGTTTTCTACCTTTACATCCAACATGCAATACATGTACCTTGTAAAAATGTGGTCACTAACTTAAAAAAAAAAAAAACAAAAACAGCTTCCAAAGAGGTCTTTGATAACAACAAAGTGGGAATTTTAAAACCAACTCATTTTCTTGAATACTGCTATATTTCCTACTCACTGTACAATACAGAAAACTGCTCTAGTTCTTTGAAGACCATAAATTGGAAAAGGAGTCTTCTTAGGAGGAATATGGAGATTTTTTATAAAATTTTGGAATTAATTTCTGCAAGAGGTATAGTAAACAAGAGGTTATCAGCCTGTGATTTTACAGGTACTGAGTAAATTACTCAGTACCAACACCACTGAGCTCTCAGCCACTTATATCTCAAGAAGACCGCCCTGGAGGAGGAAATGGCAACCCACTCCAATATTCTTGCTTAAAAAAATCCCATGGACAGAGAAGCCTCGCAGGCTACAGCCCATGGGATCACAAAGAATCGGAAACGACTTAGCAACTAAACAACAAACTCACGTTCCACCTGCTCACTTATCCATGAGAATTCATGGATAAGTCCAGAACAATGAACAGAAAAGCTCTTGTATATTTGCCTTCAGAGCTTTCCTTTTAAAAGCCCAGGTGAATCACATATGGGATAGAGATGTATAAACTGGAAAAGATAACAAAATTCTTTTATATCAAAGTAGCATTTATTTTCTGAATGACTCCTAAATGAATAGAATTAATTCCCTGTGAAAGATCTATTTTTTAGCTCAGATTTTAAAAACCACGTTCTATCAGATAGACCTGAAAGTGTGTGTGACAAATATGGGACTCATTCATATCTAGCCGTCATTACAAAATGATCTAGCACAAGGAAGATATGCAAACGATAGCATCCAGCTGACAACAAAGGCAGGAGACGGATCACTGAGGATGGATGATGCGGGAGCTGAAAACGATGTTGACTTTTCTAAATGAAAAGGTACTTGGGTGGAGTAGAGTTTCCTTATCTGATTCTTTCAAAAGCAGGTTATTTTTCTCAGCAGTGTGGCTGTTTTCAAAAACAACATATTTCCTTCTCAACAAATGTTTATCAAAATGGCCAGAAGATTCTTGAATTAGTGCTCCAATTTTAAACCATTAAGCACTTTCCTGAAACTGAGGTGTATTCTGAATCTTAGTTACCAGCATGTGAATCAGCAGAAATGTCATAGGAATAATCCAAATTTATGCTATAAAAAGGTTTGTATTACTGGGGAAGTAGCACATAAAGTACAAGAAATCATAAGAACTTATCTCCAAATGTCCACACATTCTTCTTTCTGGATGTAATAGGTTGTCACAGATATGTAGAGTCTTTTAAAATAATTCAGAGTAAGTTGTCTATTCACTTAATAAAATCATGTATGTATACTTGTATCTCCTAGTTTCAGAAGCAGAAGATGAATTTAAAGGGAGATATTTATCAACTTTCAGCTATGAAGTCCATCAAAATCAATCATATTTATTAAGTGATGGGTTGAATTATATTTTCATTATTGGGACATTATAAAATTCAAAACTTTGTGCCTAGAGTATATATAAACATCTTGGGTTCCGCTTCATATAACTTTGCTCAGAAAAAAAGAAAAAGAATACCATGCATATTTTTGAAGATAGAGTTTCTTTTAAAGCCTCACTTGTATTTTAGCTTGTATGTTTTGCCTTTCTCACTCTTCAACCAAGCTATCTTTTGATAAAATGAGTGTACTATTTTGTTAAATTTTATTCAATAGCATGTGCATTAAAATTTCAAATATCTCGGACAAAGTTCTTTTTCTTTACAAAAAATAAATGTTATTTATTTTCTTCTACTCCCAAGAGTTGGCAACAAGATTATTAGAGAATCAGTAAATGGTATGAGTTGGAGAAATAAATGCAGCATAATAGGCGAAGGCTAAAAAGTGAAAATAAACAGCTTGGTTCATTTTGCTTTTATGTGCTTGCAAAAGTGGCTATCAAAATTGGGATTGATCAGCTATCAGCCAAAGACACAGATGTACGCGAGCAACCACTCAGTCAAGAACATTTGGGTCTTGGCACCTCTCACTCCCAGGGGCTTGGCAGGAACCCATGTTGTCTGCAGCTACAAAGCGGTGCAGACAGGCTGAGCTAAATCTAATGACTTGCCCTGAGAGAGGAGCTGACATTTTTATCCCCCCATTCTTCTGCTCTCTACCACCAGTTACTAAAGAACTGAATGTGAATGCTGAGATTATACTGACTTAATGAGGTGCCACTGTATGGTTTTTACTCTGCCACAGTTACAATTCTGGAAGTTTCTTGTTCCTCTTGGTGTCTGATCATACTGCTTTCTGTCACTAAGTGGCCACTGTAATCCATGGTGTCAAGTGACTGGGACTGCTGTCAAGAAGCAAAACCGTGGTCCCTGCACGGCCTGGGCTAGGGAGAGCGATGTTTTTTTATTATTCAGCAATGTTGGCTACTCTTTCCTCCAAAATGGTGGAGATTATGGAGGAGAGGGTAAATTGCAGCCCAGATGAAGACTAATAAGCAGTTCCTTCTATTCTAGCCCTAAAACAACAAGTTTAAAAGAAAGTAACTCGATTCACTAAGAATGTGGATACAATTCTCTAGAACTTATTCATCTTGCATAACTGCAATTTTATATCAGCTGATTAACAACTTCTCATCCCCTCCCTATCCCCAGTTCCTGGTAACCACCATTTGATTCTTTGCTTCTATGAATGTGACTATTTTTGATACCTCATGTAAGTGGAATCATGCAGAAGGACTACTTTAAGCTAAGTTAATGGCTTAAGTCATTCAGGATCACCCAGCTACTATAAATTCAAGCTGCAAAATCATATGAGAAAAAATATAATTTTTTTTTGTAGTCACAAATTATATTAGGAAAAGAAAATCCCTCCAGTATCTCACTGATTGCCAAAGCTCCTAACAAGTAAGTTATTTTTTTGTAATTCATGTTTACCTGTTTGCTTTGTTTTCTACAGTCTTCTGGTAGGTGTGTGCATGAGAAAAGGATGGATGATGGATGAATCGATGAATAAATGGGATGGTAGGGTGAGAAAGGAAAGGGTTACTTCTAGTTCCCCTTACACTGAGACTGTTGCCTATAGCATTCTCCATCTGGACTTGTTTCTAGCCCCGATATCTCATGAGGCTGTAATAACTGAAATTCAAGTTTACCCAGTATGACAAATTCTCCCAAGGGGAAAGCAGATTTCAGTCTTTACTTGCCTCTTTGGGTCACTGTTCATTTAGCTTTTGGCCTTGTTAACTTGTCAGCTCCTTTGTGACATTAAAAATAAATATTTGGAAATACTATATTCAGATTTTTTATTTATTTATTTTTGGAATTTCCTCCATCCTGCTATCAATAGAAGTTTCTCTCTTTTAATGCACAAATTTAGTATTATCTCTTCATATTTTGATTTGCATAGTTTCTATTCGATGGAATATGTGAGTACCCAGAGGGCTTCTCTGGTGGTGGTAGTGATAAAGAACCCTTATGTCTCCCAGGAGACATAAGAGACACAGGTTTGATCTCTGGATCAGGAAGAGCCCCTGGAGGAGGGCATGGCAACCCACTCCAGTATTCTTGCCTGGAGAATCCCAGGGACAGAGGAGCCTGGTGGGCCACAGTCCATGGGGTTGCAAAGAGTCAGACATAACTGAGGTGACTTGGCATGCACACACACAACCTACAAATAACTTATAATTCATTAAATTAACTTGTTCTTTAGTTGGGTCTGGTACAAACCTTTTCTTGTCCATCTTTTTTTTTTTTTTTTTCAATGTCTGCATTGTTTTTTATTTTCAATATTTCTTTATCAATTGCCTTGTCTTCCTGTTTGCAGTAGTGAAACCATTTAGCACCATTTCAGGGGGCTTCAAAGAGGTCTGGTACCACAGTCCTTTATGTCTCCATGCAGAAAAGAATTCAGTGAGAGACAAAGTGATAGATAAGGAGTGATTTGTTAGAACAGGGTGCTTGTGAGGTCTACAAGTGGGTGGGCAAAAATGCTGTACCCTGAGAACTTACTGGGCTACAGTTTCATATATATGAAGGAAAAAGTAGGGGGAGAAAGAACTTCTTTGTCTTTCTTGAGTAGACATCTAGTGTCCATCATCAGCTTCTCCTCCAGGTTGAGTAGGGGGTAGTTTTCTTGTCCTTAACAAGGTCGAACTAGATCCACAAATATTGTTGCTGTTGTTTTTTTTATGTGTGCAGAGGGCACGTCCCAGGGATCATTAACTTACTGAGCTCACTGGGCAGGCTGTAGGTGTCATGCCACCACTGTCCTATTGTTCTGGGGCTTGTCTCATGCTTCTACTGCATGGTGTTTTTGCTGAGCAAGGCTGCTTGGTTTTGTGGTTAAACAAATCTGTTTTTTGAGTAATCATTAACTTACAGGGGTCTCCCATATTTTTTTTCCTATTCATAATCCCCTAGTGGGATTAACTATTTAATCACTTACTTTGTCCCTTCACTCTGTTCCTATCAGTAGTATTATTTTTGCCCCATCCCAACCTCCTAATGCATTTCCCAGGTGGTGCTAGTGGTAAAGAATCCTCCTGCCAATGCAGAAGATGCAAGAGATGCAGGTTCGATCCCTGGCTCAGAAAATCCCCTGGAGTAGGAAACGGTACCCCACCCCAGTATTCTTGCCTAGAAAATTCCATGGGAAGAGGAGCCTGGCAGGCTACAGTTCACAGGTCACAAAAAGTCTGATGTGACAGAATGACTGAGCAACCCCCTGATGGCAAACTCTTATGACTCCAGTTGAGAGATTTCTCTGGCCAGCAGAAAAACGCTCAGCCTCTATTCAAGACAAGTAGGAAGTGCAGGGGGTTAACTCTCCTATCAGCAATGCTTAACCAATACAGAGAATTTCATGGATATATACCGTAAATTTCTTGTCTCTTAGGAGAGATTGCTCAAGCATGTTCAAAGCACCTCCCAGACGTCCACAGAGGTATCTGCAGTGACACCTGATCACTGACTCTCCACTTCTTGGCTTCCAGTCCTCCCATCTCACTTCCTGGCTCCTGACTGACAGGTGTTTTCAAGAATGCCCTTTCAAATAAACGGCACTCAATCAGATGCTAATCTGAGAGTCAGCTTAGGAGAAAAACTGCTTTAGGACACTCCATCAAATATCTCTTTTGTTTGTTTGATTTAATTACTTGGATATACTCAAAAATACTCAATTTAAAGACTTCACAGTGTATGATTTTTTTCTCTGGGTCTCTTAGTCTCTGTCTTTCTTGACCTTAATTTTGTCCCCCTAAGAGACTAATTGCTTGGAGTGGTGATCATGGAGGAAAATCAAAACAGAGTTTGTGCTAATTTGTGGGTCCAACAAGCTAGGCCTCCCAGTGATACCAAGCAGCACTTTGCAGAGCTCTCCTGGGCACAAAAGCCTTTCTGTGTCCCCGATTTCTCGATTACAGGAAATTGGCTTCATTCAGCCTCTCTAACCTTCACTGAGTTGCAAGAGCAGATCTAAACGGATGCTAATCAGGGAAGGGATGACCAGTCAAAAGAAACAGTAGTGCAGCCTTGGGGTGAAGTCCTGGCTCCCTCTCAAGGGATGTATGTAACAGTAGCTTTGAACTGTTTTGCCAATAATGAAACCTCCACAAAGTGAGAGAAATTAATGGTTTGCTGCCCACGAGGAGACCCTGGACAGATTGGGACCAGAAGGTTGATGATGCTGACTCCCAATTGCCATACCACCAAGAAGTCAGAAGCTTGTCCACAAGCTGATCATGTCCTCTTCCCACTAACTTATCCACAATGGGAGACACAGATTTGGAGGTTGTTACCCTGCTGTGGCCCCCTTTGCCTGCAAAACAATAATGCTATTCTTTACCAGTTCACCCAAAACTCTGGCCCTGAGATTTAACTCAGTGTTGGGATATGGAGACCAGATTTGGCTTCACTGGCTAACTTTACTGAAGAACCCTGGATTTAACCATATGCAGATTTGGTTTTCCTCAGTCTCCCTGAGGAAAACCTCAGTCCCAGGCACTGTCTGCTCTGGGGACCACTACCCTTCTTTACAGTTTTAAGGAATCAAAAAGGAAAGTTCATGAAATTATGGAACCATCAACATATTCTTCTCTTCCTCTTTGACACCATCCCATGGTTTTCTTCTGCTTCTGGAGGGCGCTGCTACATGTCACCTAAATACAAAGCTGCAGCAAAACCTGATGACCAGTGCTTCAAGGTAATTTTGATCAAGACCCCTTTGTGCCCAAGTTGTGTGACTGACCCAGCCCACCATCACTTGCCAAAGTTTCCACACACACAGGTGTAGAGATGACAGTTCAGGTATGACTCTTCCACTCAGGAATTCCATTAGGTGGCCTTTCCATCCAGATGGCAGTTTCTGGTCATGATCCTCCAGGGCTGATGAGACTTAGCCAATCACCCTGCTGCTCTCTTCTGAGCCTCTCCTCCTCCCCCCAGTCTCTCCCGTATGTTCTCTGCCTCTCCTCCCGTCATGGTCATCAATTTCCCCCTATGCTGGACCCTATGTGCCTTCAATCTCCCATATTTGTGCTATAGCTGTTTGATGAGGCTTCACATTAATTTCACCTTGCTCAGTGGAACAGTCAAAATCCAGGCTGGATTCACTGTCTTGGGAACAGAAAGTCAAATCCCTACTAGGGTAAACATAAAGAAGGGAAATAAACAACTGCTTCTTTACTTGAAAATGATTAGGAACCAAGGATATAGAAGATAATTCAAGCATGACATTTTATCTAACAGTGTTTTAGAGTTATTAAATAATTTAATGAGTTATTACAATACTCTATTGGTTAAAGCATTTTCATTTTTTTCAAAAATTGTCCATTCAATTAATAATTTTTGATAAAAATGAAGATTAATCACTCATGTAATTCTAAAGAAAAAATTACAGAAAATTAGAGAAAGTTAAATTTAGTATAAATTATCAAAATCCATAAGCAAAAACTAAAGGATGATAAAATGCTAGCAATAAGAATAATTTGAAAATCACCATTTTATCTGAAAGCTATAATTTAAAGGAAAGACTAAAAATGGTGGCAGAGGTTTTATTGCCAAAATGTTCTAAAATTTTTGGAAATCTAGAATTTGAGTTTTCACAGAGTTGCAAATGTTTTAATGTGTACAATTCTAACCAGAAGCAGAAATAGGAATAAGAAATAAGAATCACTCTCATCAAATATGGTCATTCCATTCCTTGGTGGGACCACTCCTAGTTCTTCTAATAGTTTTATTTTTAAAGACAATGCTTGTGTTGAGGTGAAGAAAATAAATTTGGGGTCCTGAAGTGGAAAATAAGGGGAAAAATAGTCTGGAGGCCGGGTGTGCAAAGTTATAGATTAGAAGAATTAGAGACTAGAGAAGAATTAGCACAGTTATAATGTGTCTTCCACCACAAGATACAGAGAAAATGTTGGTTCTTTGTGTGAGAAGAGAACATAGACTCTTCCAAATGTCTGAAGCCTAAGTTGATTGCCTAAGCCTTTTTTTTTTTTTTTTTCTACATAAGTCTTCATAGGGTAGTGTGATTCTGTTCATGCTTTAAATCATTTTGGCTGATTGTGGATGTTCCTGACATAATTAACATGTAAAAAATTACATCAGCTTACTCTGAGGAGCCACTCTTGGGCTTGACCAAGATGGCATCAAAGTTTTACTCATCTTAACTAAGCTTTAGACAGGCTTCCTCCAGCCTCTATTCCCATGACCCTTCTCTCATTCCAGCCTGGAATTCAGCTGGTCTAACCATAGAGGTCCCTCCATCTTCCCACTTTAAAAAACTGAAAAATTATAAACTCTCCTCCCTTTTGAGATAAAAATATATTCAGAAGCCACTTGTTAGTTTTACAACTCAGGAACATCTTTATCAAGAACTAGGAGTTTGAAACATAATTATCAAGGAGCATAGCATCCTTGTCTCTCAGTCTTGGTGGAAAGATGGGAGTCTAACTTTCATGCTCATCCATCTCCAAGTTAAAAAGCTGCCTTTTTTAATAAATGAAAAGGTTCACTTTTCCTCTGGACAAAGCCAGTTAACAAACACAGACCCACAATCCTCTTTCCCCCCGCTCTTAACAGTGGAATTGAGCTCAGACTAGGGTCTGGACTTTCCTACTGAAGTAGCCTTGAATAAACTCTTTCCTGTTTAATTTTCCCTGCTGCAATTCTTGCTTTGACAAGAAATATTGTGGGAAAAGCAAGTTTACTTTCAGCATTTTCAGGGATTGTTTAGTGCAGCATTTAAGGGTGGATAATTGATCAACAAATGTTTAGAAATAAAATTTTCTAAGAATTCAGAGTTTATTATTTGCATCAACTCTGAATTCTTAGAAAATTTTATTTCTAAACATTTGTTCATCAATTATCCACCCTTAAATGCTACACTAAACAATCCCTGAAAATGCTGAACGTAAACTTGCTTTTCCCACAATATTTCTTGTCAAAGCAAGAATGCAAATGATTATGGAGAAGGCAATGGCACCCCACTCCAGTACTCTTGCCTGGAAAACCCCATGGATGGAGGAGCCTAGTAGGCTGCAGTCCATGGGGTCGCTAAGAGTAGAAAACCACTGACTGACTTCACCTTCACTTTTCACTTTCATGCATTGGAGAAGGAAATGGCAACCCACTCCAGTGTTCTTGCCTGGAGAATCCCAGGGACGGGGGAGCCTGGTGGGCTGCCGTCTATGGGTCGCACAGGGTTGGACACAACTGAAGCGACTTAACAGCAGCAGGAGCAGCAGCAAATAATTATAGTGGTCTGTTATAGTCTCTGTAATAAATAACAACAAATAAAGAGTTAAAGATATTTGCAATCCAAGATCATCCCAAATTAAATGATCGAGGAGAAGTTATTTAGCCATCTTGAACCTCAATTTTCTCATTTATAAAATGAAACATTTTCACAAATTTATTTCCAACTCTAATGTTCTACAATTATTTGATTATATTTTTGTCTTAAAGCCTGCCCAACCAATTAAGAAGCTGGCACTCACTTATATCCGGATATGATCACTAGACCACATGGTACCTTTAGTTGGGAACATAGACTCATCATGATATGAAGTGATATGTTCATTGCAGTGAGCCTGTACACCATTAGTCGTCAATTAGCAACTTTTTAAATGACATTCCTAAATGAATAATAAGATTGCTGCCAAGAACATGACTACCTCACCAACACTCCAGCTGTTAATTTTAATCTTAGCTGTAAAACAGGCCAATATTCCACTAATTTCCCCCTTTTTACTTACAATTAATCAATGTTGATGGAAAAGTTAATATCAAACAGTAATTATAAAAAAATCTGATCTCATTCTTCTAGTCCATGTTGAACCTTAATTTTCTATAAAATCCTTCTGAAATGTTTTTCAGTGTTCTTTCTTCATTATCATTTAGTCAGACTACTATTACTGATAGACAAAAAATCCAGAGAGAATAAAACAATATTTACAATTAAATTCTCACATTACAGCTGAATTGTTTTCTTTTGGAAATTTGATATTTATCAGCTCTATGGGGCACAAAATTGGTTTTTCGTATTTGTTGGTATTTTCATATGGTGAGCATGTAAACACATGATCGCCCAGAATGACATCTCTGCTTACCAGTCATAGGGATAAAGACACCTTAATAAAAAAAAGAATAACATTCTAGAAGAGATGGCATTTAGATGCCTCTGATTTATCAGATCCTAGAGCTAGTGTTGAATTCATAAATCATTCAGTCCAATGATCTTCTTTTGCCAATGAGAATATTGAGAAATTTACTTAATTCATGTCATTTGGCTTATGCGTCCAGCATTTGAACTACTCTTTAGAGTTACGTTGAAGTTATTAATTGCTTACTATCCTCATTGGCTGTTCCAGCATTAATGGAAATCTTAAGTGTAAAAAAAGATTAACGTTGATAAGTTTGGGCACCTATATTCTCATGTCTTTTCAAGGGCTTTCCTCCTTCTATCTTTTCTTTTTCTCAAATCATGAATTTTATTTTTTGGACCTCAGATTAACAGAATTGGATTCATCAAAATCCTTGGTTTGTGGTCCAATATCATCACTGTTCATCAAAAAGAGCTACCTTTAAAAAATATGTTTGTTTATTTTGGTAGTGCAATAAGCACATTTGAATCAATCTCTAAACTGGAAACTAACATTTTCTCACCACATGGTCTTCTTTTCCAGTTACTTGTCTGTTCCACCCAAACTAAATCCAGTGTATATTACTTCCTTCTTTCTTCTCTTCCTCCCCTCCATCTTTCTTTTCTCCCTTCCTTCCTTCATTTTGTTCTATACGGCTACTTTTTCATGTGTTGTCTTCATTAACTAACCTTATTTTTTTACAGTTTAATTGAGTGTATTTCACCTGCTGCACAGTTTATCCAGTTAAAGTGTACAATTCAGTAATTGTTAGTGTATTTCTGGACTTCAGTTCAGTTGCTCAGTCGTGTTCGACTCCTCATGACCCATTGGACCACACACGCCAGGCCTCCCTGTCCAACACCAACTCTGGGAGTTTCTTAAACTCATCTACATTGAGTCGGTGATGCCATCCAACCATCTCATCCTCTGTCGTCCCCTTCTCCTCCTGGCTTCATCTTTCCCAGCATCAGGGTCTTTTCAAATGAGTTAGCTCTTCACATCAGGTGGACAAAGTATTGGAGTTTCAGCTTCAACATAAGTCCTTCCAATGAACACCCAGGACTGATCTCCTTTAGGATGGACTGGTTGGATCTTCTTGCAGTCCAAGGGACTCTCAAGTCTTCTCCAACACCACTGGTCAAAAGCATCAATTCTTTGGCGCTCAGCTTTCTTTATAGTCCAACTCTCACGTCCATACATGACTACTGGAAAAACCATAGCCTTGACTAGATGGACCTTTGTTGGCAAAGAAATGTCTCTGCTTTTTAATATGCTGTCTAGGTTGGTCATAACTTTCCTTCCAAGTAGTAAGCATCTTTTAATTTCATGGCTGCATTCACCATCTGCAGTGATTTTGGAGCTCCAAAAAATAAAGTCTCTCACTGTTTCCATTGTTTCCCCATCTATTTTCCATGAAGTGATGGGACGAGATGCCATGATTTTACTTTTCTGAATGTTGAGCTTGAAGCCAACTTTTTCACTCTCCTCTTTCACTTTCATCAAGAGTCTCTTTAGTTCTTCTTCACTTTCTGCCTTAAGGGTGGTGTCATCTGCATATCCAAGGTTCTTGGTATTTCTCCCTGCAATCTTGATTCCAGCTTGTGCTTCCTGCAGCCCAGTGTTTCTCATGATATACTCTTCATAGAAGTTAAATAAGCAGGGTGACAGTATACAGCCTTGACGTATTCCTTTCCCTATTTGGAACCAGTCTGTTGTTCCATATCCAGTTTAACAGTTGCTTCCTGACCTGCCTACAGATTTCTCAAGAGGCAGGTCAGGTGGTCTGGTATTCCCATCTTTTCAGATTTTTCCATAGTTTATTGTGATCCAGATAGTCAAAGGCTTTGGCATAGTCAATAAAGCAGATATAGATGTTTTTCTGGAACTCTCTTGCATGTTGGCAATTTGATCTCTGGTTCCTCTGCCTTTTCTAAATCCAGCTTGAACATCTGGAAGCTCATGGTTCACATAATGTTGAAGTCTGGCTTGGAGAATTCTGAGCATTACTTTACTAGCGTGTGAGATGAGTACAGATATGTGGTAGTTTGAGCATTCTTTGACATTGCCTTTCTTTGGGATTGGAGTGAAAACTGACCTTTTCCAGTCCTGTGGCCACTGCTGAGTTTTCCAAATTTGCTGACATATTGAGCGTAGCACTTTCACAGCATCATCTTTTAGGATTTGAAGTAGCTCAACTGGAATTCCATCACCTCCACTAGCTTTGTTCATAGAGATGCTTTCTAAGGACCACTTGACTTTACATTCCAGGATGTCTGGCTCTAGGTGAGTGATCACACCATCATGATTATCTGAGTCATGAAGATCTTTTTTGTACAGTTCTGTGTATTCTTGCCACCTCTTCTTAATATCTTCTGCTTCTTTTAGGTCCCTACAATTTCTGTCCTTTATCGAGCCCATCTTTGCATGAAATGTTCCCTTAATATTTCTAATTTTCTTGAAGAGACCTCTAGTCTTTTCCATTCTATTATTTTCCTCTATTTCTTTGCATTAATCTCTGAGGAAGGCTTTCTTATCTCTTCTTGCTATTCTTTGGAACTCTGCATTCAGATGGGTATATGTTTCCTTTTCTCCTTTGGTCTTTGCTTCTCTTCTTTTCACAGCTATTTGTAAGGCCTCCTCAGACACCATTTTGCTTTTTTTGCATTTCTTTTTCTTGGGGATGGTCTTGATCCCTGTCTCCTGTACAATGTCATGAACCTCCGTCTGAGAGCAGTCAAAAACTACAATGCTTCCCCAGGGTAAAATGCTATTTATGTAATGAGCAAATTAACTTCTTTGATATAGACAAACCAAACTAAAATCTTTACCCTGGACAAGGCTAACTGTATGATAAATCCATCAGACTATACAGAAATCCTTTCCCTCTGTGTTGTGAAAAGATTGATTAGGTAAAGTAAAAGTTGTTTTTTTGTTTAGGCATAAAGATTCAGGTTTCAACTTTTCAAAGTTGGCTTTACTAATATGTTTATTAGTATTTAACATATATACTCAGATTTTTGCTACAACATATTGAGTTAAATTAGTTTTCAGACAGTATGTTCAGTGAGTACATAATGCATATTCAATTGGGCATGTTAATTATGTTGTTGATGCATGCTTCTCCAGAAGCAAATGCAGTATCATTGAAATAGCTGTCCACTTTAAGCTAAGAGCGTTTTAAGAGTTCTGGAAAGGAGAATAATCACCACAGTGTTTTTCCATGATGAACTCCTGACTGGTTAACTGTTTTTATCATCAGAGTTCATATACTAGAGAATTTTCATTATTGAACCATCAGATTGTTGAGTCAGACTAGTTTAACCTTATTATTTTGTTTTTTTAATTCCTAGTATATTTGGATCTTTTTAAGAATAGCTTGTATGTATTTCTAACAGATTACACTAAAAGTACCAAAAGTAATGTTGAAAGAGGTAATTGTAAACATGCGTATTTGTGTATAATTTTGTTATAATTTTCATCAAGGCTATCTTGAAGTATTTATCTTTTTGTGCACCTATCACTAGAATAATGACTTTGAGGGTCTAATTGATTGTAAATGATAATTATATACATATATATGCATATGTATGTATATATATTTTCATATTAATTACATTAACCAGTACAACTGTATTTTTATTTGCCGTGTAACCTTTCTCTTTGTTAAGTGTAATGATTTTTTTTTTTTTTTTTACTGTAGCAGATTTGGTCTTCTAAACAGTGAAATGATCCCAACACCCTAAGACAATGCATTTTTCCACTCTCGATGTAAATAACACACAAGAGCCTAATCAGGCTGAGTCAAAGAATAAGCAGTTACAACTGACTGAAATATAAGTTCCTTGTGATATTGCATTAAAGATTGTTCATATTAAGTTTCATGTATTAAGTGCAGAGGAGCACAGATTGAGAGGTTGAGAGTGTGGGGAAACTCCAAGGGGTTGGAATTGCCTTGCTCCACCATTCACTTTGGGCCATTATCTCCATGTTGTGCTTTCTTCCTCTCACTGGCTTCCCTGGTTCAGATGGTAAAGAATCTGCCTACAGTGTGAGAGACCTGGGTTTGATCCTTGTGTTGGGAAGATCCCCTAGAGAAGGGCATGGCTACCCACTCCAGTATTCTTACCTGGAGAATTCCATCGACAGAGAAGCCTGGCAGGCTACAGTCCATGAGGTCACAAAGAGTTTAACACGACTGAGTGACTTTCACAATAATCAGTTGATGGTATCTTTGACCACTAATTATGAGATCATGTTACCAAAAGTGGGGCCGGACTGCTTGCCACTAAAAGATATTAAAGAGGCAAAGATGGTGGAAAAAAAGTTTTCTTTATTTCAGATGCCAGCAGCCAATGGGGAGGGTGGACTTCTGTCCAAAGGCTGACTCTCTTCCACTGACAGTCAGTGGGCAAGAGCCTTTATAGATGGACAGAAGGGGCTATATGAAGAAACAGCACAGACAGCTCTGGCTGTCATCTTGGAATTGGTCATCAGTGGTCTGACCAGCATCATCTTGTTTATTTTAAATACAATTAATATTCAGCTCCAGGGTCAAATTGTTCTCATTTTTTTGAAGCTAATTCTAGGAATTGTGGCATCTTGTGTCACAGCTACAGTTTGGTCATCATGTAGTTAATTTCTTCCACCTGATGAGACTCTATAAGACAACTCACAGTTAACTTCTTCTACCTGTTGAGGGTTTCAGACTCTATAAGACAACTCAGAATATGGTTCAGAATATTACCTATAGCCTTTGAGAAGGAACTAAAGGTCGTTGACTTTGGTTACTGACTAAACTATTGCTCTTTTGTCCTGTCGGCTTGTTTTCTTTGCTTCTTCATTTTTTTCACTTCTCTTATTACACTTGTTTGCACGTGTGCTCAGTTGCTTCAATTGTGTCTGACTCTTTGCCCCTTTTGAACGTAGCCTGGCAGGCTCCTCAGTCCATGGGATTCTCCAGGCAAGAATACTGGAGTGGGTTGTCATGCCCTCCTCCAGGGGATTTTCCTGACCCAGAGATTGAACTGGCATCTCTTATGTCTTCTGCAGGTGGATTCTTTACTGTTAAGCCACTGGGGAAGCCATGATTACAATTATTCTTTGATTAAAGTTTTCCAGTGGTAAAAGGCAGTCAGAAGACATGGAAGGTAAGGATCATAGGGTCCTGCTCTGTTTCAATGATACATGCAGAGTACCTGGCATATAGTTAAGCAAGCAATTAATTTCACCTTTGGATCAAATTCTGGTTTGCAAGATACATTTGATAGCTTCTACAATCAAATTGCCTTCTCATTGCTTGTGAAAGGCTGAACACTGGGCAATTTCAATGACTTTATGTGTTCTAAATTCTATGAGACTGTAGTGAGTCCCAAGTGCACCCAAGGCAAAACTTTAAGCTCTATCATTTACTTTATTTCCAATATAATTCTCTCCCATAATTTTCTTACTTTTTCTTGGTTCTCTGGCCGTCTCATCTCTCAGATGTCTGCTAAAATTTCTTACTCTTCAAGTAATTCTTGTTCTTTTTCCCTAACACTGAACAAAGCACTGTCCTAGAGTTTTAAAAGAATAAAACAAGTCCTCTTTCCTTAAGAAACTGACAGTCTCATGGTTAGAGATAATATTGGCTATGTTTATAAAAGATAAAGGGAGATGGTGAAGGACAGGTAAACCTGGCATGCTGCATTCCATGGAGTCCCAAAGAGTCAGACATGACTGAGCGACTGAAAAACAACAATAATAGAGGAGAAAGAGCTCTAAAATCATTAAATAACAGGTGAAGAAATAGAAAAAGTGTCACTAGACTTGCATGCCTGGTATCCAAAGTCCCTTCTAATTTGATCCCTGTGTTAATTTGGAGCAAAAAGAATGTGTCTAAAGTACATAATCTAAGTTTCCACAAGAACTCCCTTTGTCACTTTTTCTATTAAAATGATCCTCTTCACAATTCCGTGGAGTACCTGAAACTACGTGGAGAACCAACTGAAAGCCCTATGAGGGGGAAGCACTGTGTTACCTGCACTGTCGACTTCAATTCTAGAAAGTGCTATTAAATGGATTCTTTGTGACTACTTAGGAGAAGAGGAAAGAACCTTATCTCTGGTGTACGTGTTCATTAAGTACTAGACAGTGACAAAACACAGACTGGTATTCAAAAATGTGTACTGAACAAAATCCCAGACAAACCTCCTTTTCTATAATTTCCTTCCTATTAATAGTACAAAAGGGGAAAGAAATAGAAATATTGTAACTTGGTCAGCAAGTCAAGGCATTTAATAAAGTATGCCATTTTTCCTAACCCACTAGAGAAATAAAGACTGCAGAAAAGCTGAAGTAGGTAACTCTATAGTTGGTGGAATAGCCATAACTGAAGATTCTCAACAAATAGGTATGAACCCACCTTTAAGGAAGCCTCTAATGAGTTTCCTTTTCTCCTTTGCTTTTCACTTCTTTTCACAGCTATTTGTAAGTCCTCCCCAGACAGCCATTTTGCTTTTTTGCATTTCTTTTCCATGGGGATGGTCTTGATCCCCGTCCCCTGTACAATGTCATGAACCTCCGTCCATAGTTCATCAGGCACTCTATCAGATCTAGGCCCTTAAATCTATTTCTCACTTCCACTGTATAATCATAAGGGATTTGATTTAGGTCATACCTGAATGGTCTACTGGTTTTCCCTACTTTCTTCAATTTCTGTCTGAATTTGGCAATAAGGAGTTCATGATCTGAGCCACAGTAAGCTCCTGGTCTTGTTTTTGTTGACTGTATAGAGCTTCTCCATCTTTGGCTGCAAAGAATACAATCAATCTGATTTCGGTGTTGACCATCTAGTGATGTCCATGTGTAGAGTCTTCTCTTGTGTTGTTGGAAGAGGGTGTTTGCTATGACCAGTACGATCTCTTGGCAAACCTCTATTAGCCTTTGCCCTGCTTAATTATTAATAACTTCAGATATGCAGATGACACCACCCTTATGGCAGAAAGTGAAGAGGAACTCAAAAGCCTCTTGATGAAAGTGAAAGAGGAGAGTAAAAAAGTTAGCTTAAAGCTCAACATTCAGAAAACGAAGATAATGGCATCTGGTCCCATCACTTCATGGGAAATAGATGGAGAAACAGTGGAAATGGTGTCAGACTTTATTTTGGGGGGCTCCAAAATCACTGCAGATGGTGATTGCAGCCATGAAATTAAAAGATGCTTACTCCTTGGAAGGAAAGTTACGACCAACCTAGATAGCATATTCCAAAGCAGACACACTACTTTGCCAACAAAGGTCCATCTAGTCAAGGCTATGGTTTTTTCAGTAGTCACGTATGGATGTGAGAGTTGGACTGTGAAGAAAGCTGAGTGCCAAAGAACTGATGCTTTTGAACTGTGGTGTTGGAGAGGACCCTTGAGAGTCCCTTGGACTGCAAGGAGATCCAACCAGTCCATTCTAAAGGAAATCAGTCCTGGATGTTCTTTGGAAGGAATGATGCTAAAGCTGAAACTCCAGTACTTTGGCCACCTCATGCGAAGAGTTGACTCATTGGAAAAGACTCTGATGCTGGGAGGGATTGGGGGCAGGAGGAGAAGAGGACGACAGAGGATGAGATGGCTGGATGGCATCACCAACCCGATGGATGTGAGTTTGAGTGAACTCCGGGAGTTGGTGATGGACAGGGAGGCCTGGCATGCCGCAATTCATGAGGTCACAAAGAGTCGGACACGACTGAGCAACTGAACTGAACTGAGCTAATTAGTTACAGAATTCTGTCCTTTACCCTTTTATCATTGGAGGTTTATTCAGTTAAGTTCAGTTCAGTTCAGTCACTCAGTTGTGTCCATCTCATTGCAACCCTATGGACTGCAGCATGCCAGGCTTCCTTGTCCATCACCAACTCCCAAAGCTTACTGAAACTCATGTCCATTGAGTCGATAATACTATTCTACCATCTCATCCTCTATCATCCCCTTG
This sequence comes from Bos indicus, assembly GCF_029378745.1. Classification (NCBI taxonomy): domain Eukaryota; kingdom Metazoa; phylum Chordata; class Mammalia; order Artiodactyla; family Bovidae; genus Bos; species Bos indicus. The sequence continues at coordinate 116,579,298 of NC_091761.1, forward strand.
TCTTCCTGCCTTCAATCTTTCCCAACATCAAGGTCTTTTCTAATGAGTCAGTTCTTCATATTACGTGGCCAAAGTATTGGAGTTTTGGCTTCAGCATCAGTCCTTCCAATGATTATTCAGGACTTATTTCCTTTATGATTGACTGGTTTGATCTCCTTGCAGTCCAAGGGACTCTCCAGAGTCTTCTCCAATACCACGGTTCAAAAGCATCAAGTCTTTGACACTCAGCTTTCTCTACAGTCCAACTCTCACAACTATACATAACTACTGGAAAGACCATGGCTTTGAGTAGATGGACCTTTGTCAGCAAAGTAATGTCTCTGCTTTTTATTTTCTTCCCAGCAGCAAGTGTCTTTTAATTTCATGACTGCAGTCACCATCTGCAGTGATTTTGGAGCCCCCCAAAATAAAGTCTCTCACTGTTTCCATTGTTTCCCCATCTATTTGCCATGAAGTGATAGGACCATATGCCATGATTTTAGTTTTCTGAATGTTGTTTTAAGCCAACTTTTTCATTCTACTGTTTCACTTTCATCAAGAGGCTCTTTAGTTCTTCTTCACTTTCTGCCATAAGGGTGGTGTCATCTGCATATCTGAGGTTATTGATATTTCTCTCAGCAATCTTGATTCCAGCTTGTGCTTCTTCCAGCCCAGCATTTCTCATGATGTACTCTGCATATAAGTTAAATAAGCAGGGTGACTATATACTGCCTTGATGTACTCCTTTCCCTATTTTAAGCAGTCTGTTGTTCCATGTCCAGTTCTAACTGTTGCTTCCTGACCTGCATACACATTTCTCAAGAGGCAGGTCAGGTGTTCTGGTATTCCCATCTCTTGAAGAATTTTCCAGTTTGTTGTGATCCACACAGTCAAAGGCTTTGACATAGTCAATAAAGCAGATGTTTTTTTCTAGAACTCTCTTGCTTTTCTGGTGATCCAGTGGATGTTGGATTTTTGATCTTTGGTTCCTCTGCCTTTATAAATCCAGCTTGAACATCTGGAAGTTCTCAGTTCACATACTGTTGAAGTGTCATTTGGAAAATTTTAAGCATTACTTGGCTGGCATGTGAGATGAGTGCAATTGTGCTGTAGTTTGAACACTCTTTGGCATTGCCTTTCTTTGGGATTGGGATGAAAACTGACCTTTTCCAGTCCTGTGGCCACTGCTGAGTTTTCCAAATTTGCTGGCATGTTGAGTGCAGCACTTTTACAGCATCATTGTTTAGGATTTGAAACAGCTCAACTGGAATTCCATTGCCTCTAGTAGCTTTGTTTGTAGTGATGCTTCCTAAGGCCCACTTGACTTCGCATTCCAGGATGTCTGGCTCTAGGTGAGTGATCACGATGTTGTGGCTATCTGTATGGTCATACAAATGGGAGACACCCTTATCAAATGTGTGGACGATCTACGTTTAAAAAAGATAATAAATTCATGGTGCAATAGAATAAATATCCAAAAAGTTCAACAGACAGGACTAGATTAACCAGATGAAACCAATAAGAAATAGCTGTATGATTATTCATTGCAGTTTTCAGTTTGAACTGTACAAATATGAAACTGGAGGGAGACAGACCTGTCTTGAAAGTAGTTAGTGCAGAAAGAACTTGTATTCTGACTGACAGCAAAATTAACATGAGAAAACTGTGATGTGGCTGCCAGAAATGTTAATCATTTTAGATTATGTAAATAGTATTTGAAGTTCTAGGTGAGTCATCAAGGTATAGTGCATCAAAATCAACTTGGATGTTTCCTCAAATGCAGATTGCAGGCAAACGTTAAGCATTTTCTGAATACATCCAAAGATCTAGGTGTGGTGCCTTGGGATCTGTGTTTAACTGTCTCTTGAGATGTTTTTCATGCTAGTGTCCATCTCTTAGGATTAGTGCAGAGAATAAATGGCATATTGTATATAAAAGCATAGTGTTAACATAGATTATAAATGCTCAATAAATAGTACCTTTAAGCGTTCTCTATTGACATTTTGTCACTTATGTTGACACTTCTGTAAAGTTCTTAATCTAGACCAAATTTACCAGTTTTAATCTTATATGTGAGGTCTTTCCTTTCTCCCTTCTTTCCTTCCTGTCTTTTAGTCTTCTAGATTCTTAAATTTCTCTTTTCTGCCTCTTGACATATGTTCAGTTCAGTTCAGTCACTCAGTCATGTCCAACTCTTTGCGACCCCATGGATTGCAGCATGCCAGGTCTCCCTGTCCATCACCAACTCCTGGAGCTTGCTCAAACTGATATCCATCAACTCAGTGATGCCATCCAACCATCTCATCCTCTGTAGTCCCCTTCTCTTCCTGCCTTCAATCTTTCCCAGCATCAGCTTCTTTTCCAATGAGTCAGTTCTTCATATCAGTGGTCAAAGTATTGGAGCTTCAGCATCAGTCTTTCCAACGAATATTCATGACTGATTTCCTTTAGGATTGACTGGTTGGATCTCCTTGCAGTCCAAGGGACTCTCCAGAGTCTTCTCCAACACCACAGTTCAGAAACATCAATTCTTCAGTGCTCGGTGTTCTTTATAGTCCAACTCTCACATCCATACATGACTACTGGAAAAACCACAGCTTTGACTAGATGGACCTTTGTCGGCAAATTAATGTCTCTGCTTTTTAATATGCTGTCTAGGTTGGCTATAGCTGTTCTTCCAAGGAACAAGCATCTTTTAATTTCCTGACTGTAGTCACCATCTGCCATGTTTTTGGAGCCCGTGAAAATAAAGTCTCTCACTGTTTCCATTGTTTCTCCATCTATTTGCCATGAAGTGATAGGACCAGATGCCATTATAGTCTACTATGTGCACAATATTATCCTTGGGCTAGTGGAAACTTGAAAAAAACATGGGTCCTATCCTCAGTAATATGCCCACCTATAGGGAGAGGCAAACGCTGTATACAAAGAACCACGTTTTTATTTTTAGGATCAAAGTGCCCTGGAACTTGAAGAAGCTTTCTGCAATTGACAGTGCTCCAAAAATTGCAAAGAGTGGTAAGGAACTAAGTAGAATAAGCACCCATCTTCCGCATTCTCTTTATTTTTAGTTAACTTTTATTGGAGTATTGTTGCTTTACAATGTTGTGTTAGTTTGTAATGTACAGCAAAGTGAATCAGCTATACATATCATATATCCATTCTTATTGGGTTCCCTGGTAGCCAGTAGTAAAGAATCCACCTGTAATGCAGGACATCTGGGTTTAATCCCTGGGTCAGGAAGATCCCTTGGAGAAGGGAATGGCAAGCCACTCCAGCATTCTTGCTTGGAGAACTCCATGGACAGAAGATCCTGTTGGTTGTTTTTGTCCACAGAGTCACAAAGAGTCGGACACAACTGAGCAACTAACACTTTCACTTTTCTCCCCTCTTTTTTTTTTTTTTTGTTGTTGTTGTTTTCATTAGTGCAAATAACAATTATAGTGGTATGTTCATTAATAGGATTTAAATAAAGCTTCAAATAATTACACACACTAAAACTACCATTTGGAAACCTTAATTCTACTTGGAAAATTGTCAAAGACACCCTTCTAAACCATCCAAAGTTCCAATTTGAGGACAATTACATTCAATGAAGTTGCTCCAAACATAATTTGTAGCATTATCACTTTCAAAGTCTACATTGTTTGGCAGAGAGGGAGAAATTACCCTGGCCACTGGTCGAAAAAAGTATTGACAAATCCAGCTAACGCGCCAGGTAGTTTTCAGATTCAGATGATTTTCAAATATCTGTAGTGATGAACACTCATTAAAAAAATAAAGACAAAGAAAAGCAAAACAAAACATAGAATCCTGAAGTACCAGGAAGAGAGATTCCCCACTCCCATTAACAATTTTACACCAAGTATGAAACAGAAAGAAGGGAGATTCATCTATGGCTCAAGTTCTCCTTAAAAAAAAAAACAACACCAAAACAAAATAATAACTACAAAAAGTAAACAGCAAAATCAGAGGCAGAATATGAAATAGTAATATACTGTTTCAGAGTGTGCACCATCCTGCAGAACCAGGAAACTTAAGATGTGTTCTTAACAGATCTAATCCAGGCTGGATATGTAAAAAAAAAAAAAAAAAAAAAAAACCAAAAGACAGCATCACTAACCACACTACATTACGAGAGTTTTAGAACCAGAGCCAAAAAAAAACGGCAGCAAAAATGCTCAGAAAAATTTGTCGTCAATTCTGAAATGGGGCCTTGTGACATCATCAGGGTTAATGAATACAGAGATGGACTTCCCCGGATTCTCAGTCACTAGCTGCTGCAGTTTTTTGGCCAGACGGTCATCGGGCTGGTTGAGGTTCCCTCCATCGGACTGCGGTGAGGGGATGCTGGTAGTGCTCCCTTGCCTCTGGAGCTCCAGCGTCAGCTGGTTGTTTGCCTTGATGTGCTTGATGGCAGTGCGCAAGTGCTCTGCTGGGTCTAAGCGGACCGCGGGGAGCTTCCGCCCATGGAGCATGACCGTCTCCTCAGACAGGTGCTCCAGCATGTTGTACTCAGGGATGAAGTAACTGGGACACATTTTGTTGACCAGACAGTGTTGCAGGTCATCGATGAGGCCCAGCCCAAAGTGGGCTGCATAGTCTTCTTGGGCCAAGTAGTTGGCGGGAAGTCTGTTGCAGGCCCAGAGCATCATGCTCAGCAGGTGGTAGGGGGCTGATAGCCTTGGGCCGGGACAGGAGTTTAATGAGGATGGCTTTGCAGGCCTGACGCCTGCATGAGGCTGCTGGAGATACACTTCTTCAACTGCACCTCACTCCTGGCAAAGGACAGCCACCACTCATTGTCCTTTCCCTTGTAGGAGCAAGCTGGTACCAGGTAAAACTACTGATGACTTCTTCCTCAGTGATCTTCCTATCCCAAAAGTGGTTCTCCATGAGCCAGATCTGGGCCACTGCTGGCCAACCTTTGAAGGAGACCACCAGAACAATATCATACAACATGTGACTGCTCCCCACACCAGAATGATGGAGATGATAGTCCCATTCTTTTCCACTTTTTCCACCTTTGGCTTCTCTCTCTGGGGTTTCTTCTGTATCTCTGAGAGGACAATACTGATGGAGTCATAGAACCAATCCGCCACTTTGGTTGGAGAGAAAAAGTAGTTGGTGGAACCGTTGATGTGATCTACGATGGTGCAGCGGTCTTTCCATTTACTGATCGTCCCCTCGTCGAAGAGCTGAAGGCTCAGCCAAGACATAAGGCTGAGTGGCGCATATCCAGTGTCACAGGCTGATTACGGTCATGCAGCTTAAGTGCTGACACCAGGAGAGTGAAGTCCATATCATAGTCGGTCCCTTGGGCATAGACATTAAGCTCATCTAAGTACAGGTCTACCACGCCTTCTCGGACTCCTCCAGAAAGCAGCAGGTACTCATTGGCCACTGGCAGTTTGGGGTCCAGCTTTTGCACCATTCCCGGCACGGAAAAGATGAAATCCTTAGCTGTGTGAATCTCCAGTGCTCTCTGGTCGTCATATTCCTGCTGGTCGTGCTTCGTAAATTCTTGGGTGAGTTTGTTCAATTCCTCCACCCGAGCTGAGCTCCCGACCTGAAATCCAGCTCCGGGAACGCAGTTTTGTTGTTACAGCCCAGGGCTAGGCTGCCTTGCTGACGGTGGGAGCCGCCATCTTCATGCAAAACGCGCTGAGTAGCAGCTCCGTGGCGGCGGCAGCACCCACCCTCCCCCATCCCCTCTTTTTGGATTTTCTTCCCATTTAGGTCACCAAATTCTCCCTCTTTTTAAAATTAATTTGTTTATTTTAAATGTACGGTTAATTAATTTATTTATTTTAAAAGGATAATTACTTTACAATTCTGTGATAGTTTTTTGCCATGCATCAGCATGAATGGGCCATAGATACACATCTGCCCCACTCCATCCTGAATCCTCCTATCACCCTCCCCACCCTATACCTCCTTGTTGTCACAGAGCACCGACTTTGGGTACCCCGCTTCATACATCAAACTTGCACTTGTTATCTATTTTACATATGGTAATGTATATGTTTCACTGCTATTATGGAGGACATTTTCTTAGACCAGAGGACCCTTGCTGGACAAAGTAAAGAGCCTCTTGGTCAATCCAAGCCATGCCTTGTTCTTTCCATCAATCCTCAACTGTCCAGCCTCTGCCCACCTCTTTAGCTCCACTGCCAAAGTCATTCATTCTGCTCTAAAAGGAGATGTTGTTGTTGGGTTGTTAGCTGCTCAGTTGTGTCTAACTCTTTGTAACCCCCTGGACTGCAGCCTGGCAGGCTCCTCAGTCCATGGGATTCTCCAGACAAGAATACTGGAGTGGGTAACCATCCTTCTCCAGTGGCTCTTCCTGACCCAGGGATTGAACCTGGGTCTCCTGCATTGCCACAAGGAGATGGAATCTTAGTAATTCTCCCTAACATTGACAGAAATTACATTAAGGTCAAGCAAATACCTGCAGATCTTGTTAAAAGCACAGATTCCAATTCAGGGGGTCCAGGACAGAGCCTGAGAATCTGCATTTCTAACAAGTTCCTGGGTAATCCCCATGCTCCTGTTAGAAAAGTTGCAAAATGTAATAAATAGACATTAAATACTACTTATTTATTACACATTTGTAAAAGTTAAAGTGCTTCATTTACAGACAGAGAGAATAAATATTCAGATGTCTAGAGAATTCCCAGCTAGTGGTAAAGAATCCACTTGTAATGCAGGAGATGTAAGAGACGTGGGTTCAATCTCTGGGTTGGGAAGATGCCCTGAAGGAAGGCAAGGCAACACACTCTAGTTTTCTCGCCTGGAAAATTCCATGGACGGAGGAGCCTGGTGGGCTACAGTCTACAGAGTCACAGAGTCGGAAACGATTGAGGGACTAAGCATACACACACACGGAGACAATCAAGAGTAAGACACTTAGGTCAGATTCTCAAGGATTCTGTGATATGTTTTAAGCATGAGACAGAAAAGTTGGAGAATTTCATACACATTTAGCATTGCCAGAGAAATGTTGCCTCAGGTTTTTATTTTTTCCTTTCAGGATTTTGCTGAAAATTCAGTTAATTGCGTATCTGCTGCTACCAAAACACTTTTTCATGCTACAGTGATTCATAAATCTCCCCTTATATGTAGTGATTAGGTGATGGCTCTGTCGGCAGTGATAGAGAATAAGACACTTGCAGAGGAAACAAGAGATCTTTGTGTTTGCTTTTGGTTTATGTGATGTCAGGTGGGTCCGTCATGTATCTGGGAGGTGGTTATTATTTTGTGATATGACTACAGACGGGTTTAGATTTCAGAGTGTCAACTTACTTTAAAGAGTGTAAAGAAATAAAATGATTGCGATTCAAAAACATAAAAAAAAAAAAACGTAAAAATAGATCATTTGAATAATAATACATCCTCAATTTAAAACAGTTTATGAAATGAATAAAGGTATCATGCAAATGGAAGCAATCTGAGTAGGGAAATTTTCTACCTTGTCACAACTAATTGCTTTGTGGATGCTTATTAGATGAGAAGCTTAAATTCAAACAATATCAGAAGAAAAAACTGAATTCTGTTTTCACCAATCAGACAGAAAGTAAAATGTTTATATATTTTTATAGGGTATAACAAAAAATGTACTGCCTTTGGAAAACTTGTATTTGTTTCATAGCTCATCATAATGATAAGAGGAAGTTAAGAACATGACTTGGACCATAGGGGCAAACACTGTTTTAGACCTTCTCTCTGTCTGAGAACACCAGAAATAAAATTAAGATAATAAAACCAAGACCTCAGATACAAGATTAATGACACTTCCAACCCAAAATGATACATGCTACACTTAGAACTGTCTTTTAACTGTCAACAGAAATGATTGTGAATAGTCATTACATGGTGGTATACTAGGTCATGTCCGGCTCTCTGTGACCACATGGACTATAGCCCACTAGATTCCTTTGTCCATGGGATTCTCCAAGCATGAATACTGGAGTGGGTTGGGTTGCCATTCCCATCTCCAGGGGATTTTCCAGACCCAGGGATTGAACACTTGTCTCCTGCTTCTTCTGCATTGCAGGCAAATTCTTTATGGTCTGAGCCACCAGGAAGCCCAATTTACCTCTATATAAAAAATTTCCAAATAATTATTGGACAATGCAGTCCCTTGGAATATGTTATCTCACAGTATTTTAAATATAAAGTCTTTATACATTCCTTTTTCAAGAGTGAGAATGAGTGAAACAGAAAAGAAAATAAAAGTGACTTGAGGATATTTTGCATTAGAATTTTTTAACCTCTGTGTAAATACTAAAAAATAATCTCTCCCTCTTCTGAATTCAACTTTGGTGAATAAGAAGGCAGTCTGGACCAAATCTCCTGTTGAAAAGAGCTAAATACAAAGAATAAAATATGTTTTTAAATCTTAAAAACATCAAATAAGCAGTAAAAAATTACCATTATACTTTATCAATGAGAAAACAAAGAAGCAACCTAGTAAAGAGAGACCAGGACATGAAAATATTAGTATAAAACATAAAAATATAAAATATGGCAGGGTAAATTTGAAAAGGAAACAAGCAGACTATGAATAAAAAAATAACTGAAATTTAAAAGTCACTGCATAATAAAGGGGGTAGAGAAACACACTTAAAACAACAATGCCCATGTTTGGTAACTATTGAATGAGAAGCATATCATATTTATTTTATGATTCTTATTATTTTGTATATATTAAATATTCCCATATAATGAACATTCAAAAAAAACTCCATGCATGCAACTAATAGAAAATTGGACACTGCTAATGAGAAAGTTAAGGAATTGGAAATTAGAGTACAGAATAAAGAATCAAAATTAAAGTATGAAGAGAAGTTGAAGTTAAAAGATATAAAAGATAGGTTAAAACATTTTTATATTTTAAATCAGAAATCCATAAAGAAAGAGGAAAAGAATGAGACAGAGTCAATAATGAAACAGATAATGGGTGAGAACTTTTCAGATCTATTGAAAAATTCACAGTGCCAAGAACCTAGAAAATTTCAAGTAGGAAAAAGAAAAATGCTTACCCATTTTAGTGAAATTGCAGAAAATCAAAGGTAGAAACCAAATTTTTAAACTAGAAGAAAAACATGTATTACTTTCCAAGGAACGGCAGTGGGACTGTCAGCTGACTTAATAGTTACAATGAAATGATGTCTTTAGAATGATGAAAAAAATTCCAGGGCCTATAGTTTTTTACTTAGTAAAATATTTCTTCTTATAAAATGGACAAATAAGAGAACTTGCAGACAAACAAAAAGAGAAAATTTACTAGCAGCCAAGAGCAATAAATATAGTCTCCATGCATTTTGTCAGTGGCTGACAGCAGTTAAAACTATATTTGTTGTGCATGACAAATATAAGTAAGCAAGGCCGAAAGTAGTATTTTTTAAAAAGATTTCCATTGCTGGAAAAAAAGTTAATATGAAATTTTCTGACACAACAAAGGTTCAAATTATAATAGCCTAAAGATGGCATTCTAATTGCCTTTTATAAATGGTACCATATGAAATGGAGGTGTTGTGCAATCATACACAATGCAAAAATGAAACATTTTGGCTTTTAAAATTAAAATTGGGGTGATTCCCTTAAGTTAGAGAATGTGTCTTAGAGGAGTTTTAGAAGTTATCGTAGAAGTTCTAGTGCAAATGTAGAATTCTCCTTAAAAGGGGGATAAATTGGAGTTAAGTCCGTGTAGGAGGGAAGAGTACTGAAGGAACAGTGCTTAGCTCCTCATTCTGCAGAAGTTCGGTTCTGTTAACATTCAGTTTGCCTTGTACACACTGTTATATTTTAAATGGATAACCAACAGGACCTTCTGTATAGCACAGGGAACTCTGCTTAATGTTATGTGGTAGTCTGGATGGAAGGGGAGTGTGGGAGAGAGTGGATACATGTATATGCATGGGTGAGTGCATTCACTGTTCATCTGAAACTACCACAACATTGTTTGTTAACCAGCTATACTCCAATATAAAATGTTGTTTAGTCACTCATCATGACCCACTCTCTTGAGACCCCATGAATTGTAGCCTACCAGGCTCCTCTGTCCATGGGATTCTCCAAGCAAGAAAACTGGAGTGGGTTGTCATTCCTTTCTCCAGGGGATCTTCCCTACCCAGGGATCGCAGGAGGATTGTGTTTTCTTTTACTTAGAACATTTGCCCAGGCATTTTTCCTTAAATTTTGCTAATTTGTGTTCTGCATCTTTAACTAATCTCAATCTCAAGGGAAGAGAACACAAGTGATCTTCGTAACTAGGATGCTAAACCAGACCCATCTTTGGGCTTTTTTCTTCTATGTTTATTAAAGTTCCACATATAATAAGAATTTTAGAGTTCATTTAAAGAGACAGTTGCTCAGTGGATCACCAAGAAGAACATTTGATGAGGAGCATCAGTAACACTGCCAGATAGATCATATAAAATACAGCATCTCCTAAGCCATTCGGTCATTTGTCATCCATGTGGATTATTCTATTGGTTGGTAAAAGCCAGAGATGAAGTAGAAGATTTGAAAAAAAAAAATGTTATCATGGAAGAGACTGGGTTTTAAATAGGGCAGATATTTAACTTACCAAACTAGGACATATTGAAAATAAGAGGAGAAGCTATTAACAATTTTGTTGGGACAACAGGTATGAACCAGTACTTTGCATGGCAAAATGGGATATACAGTCACTTTGCTTTTAACTTATAAAAACATCTATCAAAATATAGTTCTTCAGCTAAAATTGAAATGTCACGTTGCCTATTCCTATTCATGTTTAATCAGTGAGATGCTATTTTGGAGTCAGCCAGACTGAGTTCAGTTCTCAGCTCGACATCTCAATAGACCAATAAACTTCTAGGTTATCTGGCTTTTCTGTTTGCTAATTGTCTCATTTTAAAATGTGAGTAATAATAACAGAAACTACATCAGAGAGTTATTATAAGCTTAATTGACTAACTTGGTTTAACATTGCATTAGTCAACTTTTTCTGTAATGACAAAGAGCCCCCAAATCTTAGTGGTTTATAAAACAAACACTGACTTCCTGCTCAATTATATGAAGGCTGTGGGCTGGTTGGGCCTTAGCAGGATCTCTTTGACTCAGTTAGACCTGACTCAGCCTCACATGTCTTTTTATTCCAGATCCACAATGAAATAGGAACACTTCTGGGTCTTGATGTTCTCATGAGGAGGGCAGAAGCCCCAGAGGAACAGAGACAACCCACACGAATGCATCTGAGACTTCTGTGTAGGCAAGGAATATTAATGCCCACTCCAATTAGATTGTCCAAAGAAAGTCTGAAATTGAAGATTCTCATCAAGGGAGTAGTGACGTGTACCCTGCCTACAGGGCAGCATGCTTTTGTGCTGTGTGCTCAGTCCTTTAGTCATGTCCAACTCTTTGCAACCCCATGGACTGTAGCCCACCAGGATCCTCTGTCTGTGAGGTTTTCCAGGCAAGAATACTGGAATATAAGAATACTGGAGTAGGTTGCCATATCCTCCTCCAGTGGATCTTCCCAACGCAGGGATCAAACCCCAGTCTCCTGCATCTCCTATGTTAGCAGGCAGGTTCTTTACCACTGAGAGGCTCTTTACCTGAGAAGACCACAGGGAGGAATGGCAAGAGGTACATGACGGTGAACAAGCCATTCCTTCTACTTCAGGAACTTAAAGCAAAAAAAATTTTCTGGCACATATAGCGCTGTAAAAATGAGAGGGAATGGAAGCTCCCTGCCCCTTTCCACAGACCTTTTTCTCTTCCATTAGGCTGCTTCTAAGTTATATCCTTTGTAACTGGGGTCCCCAACCTCTGGTCATGGGCTGGTGCCTGTCTGTGGCCTGTTAGGAGCCAGGCCCTATGGCAGGAGGTGAACATCAGCAAGTGAGCAAAGCTTCATCTGTATTAACAGTATTTACAGTCACTTTTCATCGCTCAATTCGGAGAAGGCAATGGCAATCCACTCCAGTACTCTTGCCTGGAAAATCCCATGGATGGAGGAGCCTGGTAGGCTGCGGTCCATGGGGTTGCTAAGTTGGACACGACTGAGCGACTGCACTTTCACTTTTTGCTTTCATGCATTGGAGAAGGAAATGGCAACCCACTCCAGTGTTCTTGCCTGGAGGATCCCAGGGATGAGGGAGCCTGGTGAGCTGCCGTCTATGGGGTCACAAAGAGTCGGACATGACTGAAGTGACTTAGCAACTCATCGCTCACATTAGCTCCACCTCCTGTCAGATCAGAGGTAGCACTATATTCTCATAAGAGCGTGAACTCTACTGTGCTTGAATCATCCCCAAATCATCCCCAAATCATCCCCATCTCCCCAGTCCGTGAAAAAAAGTTGTCTTCCATGAAACTGGTCCCTGGTGCCAAAAAGTTTGAGGACTGCTGCTTTATAATAAGCCAGTAGAAGAAAGTTAAATGTTTTCCTATATTCTGTGAGCTGTTCTAGTAAATGATTATACCTGATGAGGGGGTTGTGCAACACCGCCCCCGCCCCCAATTTATAGCTTGTCAGTCAGAAATCCAGGAGTCTGGGGATTTGCCATTGGTATCTGAAGTGGGGGCAGTTTTGCAGGACAAAGCCCTTCCCTTGTGGAATATGACTGACTCCAGTTTGAAGATGTCAGAATTAAATCAAATTGTAGGACACCTATGTCGTGTTAGAGAATTGCTTGGTGTGAGAAAAACAAAACAAGATGCACATTTGGTGTCAAGTTTTCTGTGAGTAGGAACAGATCATAGTAGCAGACATCCTAGGAGGTGTAACTGGATTGCAGGGAATTTATGGATTGTCCACTTGATATTTGTCTGCCTGAGTTCAACATGACATTGGTCAACCTAGGTGACAGAAGCTTGGTATGGTTACCAGGATTCACATGGATCACTGGGTAAGAAGTGTGGCCAGTGGGCACACAGATCCCAGTATAGTCTTCCAAAACTTTGCAAGTGAGATTGCTCTATCTCTGTTTCATTGAGCCAGTGACTTCAGGAGGCTTTACCATTAAGTTGAATCTGAAGATGAGAGTGATGGTTAATTTTCTGTGTCAAAGTGACCAAGTCATACTGCTCAGATATTTGGTCAAATATTTTTCTGCCTGCTTCTATGAGGATGTGTTTAGATGAGATTTGCATTTAAACTGGTGGTCTTTAAGTAAAACAGATTGTCCTCTAGAGTGTAGGTAGCCTGGTCCAGTCAGATAAAGGCCTGAACAGAACAAAAGGCTTCCCACCCCCCAGCAAGGGGGAGTTCTGCCAGCAGATAGCTTTCAGACTTCACACCAGCTGTTCCTGGTTCTACAGCAGACTGTTTTTGGACTAGGACTGCAACTCTTTCCTGAGTCTGCTGGTTTCCTTCTTCAGATTTTAAACTCCACAATCGCATGAATCAGTTCCTTAAATTGAATCTGTTACTATATCTATATGTATTTATCTATAGAGATATCTATGTCTGTATCTGTATCTATGTCTCTGAAACTTACCATTGAGTATATACATTATATATGTACACATCCAATTATATATACAAATATTTTGATTTTGCTGTTTAGTCACCAAATCACACCTCACTTTTTTTTGACCCCATAGACTGTAGCCTGCCAGTCTCCTCTGTCTATGAGATTTCCCAGGCAAGAATACTGAAGTGGATTATCATTTCCTTCTCCAGGGGATCGTCCCACCCCAGGGACTGAACCTGTCTTTCATGAGTCTCCTATATTGCAGGCAGATTCTTTACCACTGAACCACCAGGGAAGCCTATAGATAGTATCAGATAGTCAGTCAGTTCAGTTGCTCAGTCATGTCCGACTCTTTGCAACCCCATGGACTGCAGCATACCAAGCTTCCCTGTCCATCACTAACTCCTGGAGTTTACTCAAACTCAAGTCCATCAAGTCGGTGATGCCATCCAACCATCTCATCCTTTGTAATCCCCTTCTCCTACTGCCTTCTGTCTCTCCCAGCATCAGGGTCTTTTCCAATGAGTCAGTTCTTTGCATCAGGTGGCCAAAATATTGGAGTTTCAGCTTCAGTATCAGTCCTCCAATGAATATTCAGGACTGATTTCCTTTCGGATTGACTGGTTTGATCTTCTTGCAGTCCAAGGGACCCTCAAGAGTCTTCTCCAACACCACAGAAGGGAATGGCAAACCACTTCAGTATCCTTGCATTGAGAACTCCATGACCAGTATGAAAAGAAAAAAAAATCATAGTTTTGTATAATATATCCTCCACTGCAGACAATTTTTAGATGCTTTGATCTCCCTTTTGTTTTCATTTCGTCTTTAAAGTCAATCCATCGTGCAACCAGGAAGGTTTGTTCTCTTTGAGATGAGAGAACCGAGGAAGTGGTGAAGATGTCTTTCAAAAAATTGTCATTACCAGTTACTTCATTTCATTTTTAGAAATTCAGATCTGCTTTGAAAATTAATTCATATTCTGTAATTTGCTGGGCTAGGTAAATGTGAAAGTTAGCCCTTTACTTATTTTCTCCATGTAAGGATAACATTGTTATTTTGAAGTCTGTAAATATATATTAAAGTTGGTGTTGAGGTGCTGCTGATTCTAAGCCAAGAGGAAAGCATATCACTGAGTGATTTTTTTTTTCCTTAGGAAACAGATACATGCACATTTAAGTTGTAAGTGTGGTGAGGCTGTGCTCCAATGTGCAATACATTGTAGGTAATATGGTGTGACCTAGGTTTCTTAACTGAAACCTCCAGCTGGGATTTATGAAGACACAGGCTTCAGAAATCAAGGGATAATAAAACGATTCCTATCAGCATCTAAGGACAGCATTATCCTGTATCCTGAGGGATATAAATGAAGGTGCCAAGAAGATGTGTTATTTTATTTTATTTTTTGTAAATCAGAAGTATGTAGGATGAAGAGAAAAAGTCTCTTTGAGGGGTTCTGTAAAGACTATTGTCCTCTTTAAAGAAAAGATAAGGTTTAATTAGAAAAGGACCTCACTGCTCGATGTGGGAGCAGCAGAAAAGAAAGCAGTCAATTATATTGGAATAAATGACATGAGGAGAGTATGTAACAATAGAGGAGAGGAAATCTGGGGTGGAAGGAAAAGGGCATGCATGCAATACCCATCAGGAGAGGTGACACTGAAGCAATGGTCCTAGGGAAGTAATCTCTATGGAGGTGATGTTCCTCCAGGTTTCATGTGTGATTTAAATATAGTAAATGATTCTAGTTCATTAAATTAAGCATACTTAATAGGACACCGCTTTAGATGTTCAGTTTTGAAAAATCTTTTGACTTGTACATTTGGAACAAGCTGCTTATTAGTAGCAAAGTTGTCAAGTTTGATTTCACTCCCCATGCATTCCTCAAGTTTCACTGCCAATTTCACAAACAGAAAAATTCTCAAGCACTGTCTACATGACTCTGTTAGCGCCTTTATTGCTGCCAATAACTTGAACCACAAGGTTCTGGGGACCAGAGTAGAGGCAGGGTAATCATGGAAAGATAACAAGAACTTAAAAAACACACACACACAAATGACAAAATACCACAGGCAGGAGAGTGAGCGAGGGAGGCAGGGAGGGAAGTGGGCCTGGCTGTAAAAGAGGAGCAGCAGGGATCCTCATGATGGAGACTTTTGTCTCTTGACTTTGGCAGTGGACACATGAACCCACGTGTGTGATGCGATGGCAGAGAATGAAATACTCATACGAATGAGTACATGCTACACTGGTGAAATCTCTATGGATTATATCTGGTTGTGATATTGTACTGTCCATTTGCAAGGAGTTACTACAGGGGGACCTCGGAGAATGGTATAGGGGATTTCTCTGTATCACTTCTTACAATCTTAGGTTAATCTACAAAGTTGAAAAGTTAAAAGCAAGTAAAACAATTCAGTTACTTTAGTTTCAGCCATCCTCATAGGTGTGTGGTGGTATCCTGTTGTGGTTTTAATTTGCATAATTTGTACTTACTTCCCATGCATATGCTTTCTTTGACAAAGCATCAGTTCAAATCTTCCTGAAGAATATCCAATTCTTTTAATTGATTATTTTATTTCTTATTATTGTGTTTTGAGAGGATATGCATATATATATATATATATATATGCAAACATTTGTTGTTTAATCGCTAAGCTGTGTCTGAATCTTTTGTGACCCCATGCACCATAGCCCACCAGGCTCCTCTGTCCAAGGGATTTCCCAAGCAAGAATACTGGAGTGAGTTGCTGTTTCCTTCTCCAGGAAATCTTTCTGACCCAGGGATCGCATCTGGGTCTCCTGCATTGTCAGGTGGATTCTTTACCCTGAACCACCTGGGTAGCCCTATATACACACACATACATATATATTATCTAAATCTATCTACAGGGGCTTCCCAAGTAGTGCTAGTGGTAAAGAACCCAGCTGCCAATGCAGGAAACATAAGAGACACAAGTTCAATCCCTGGGTTGGGAAGATCCTCTGGAGGAGGTCATGGCAACCCACTCCAGTATTCTTGCCTGGAGAATCCCACGGACAGAGGAGTCTGGCAGGTCACAGTCTATGGGCTTGCAAGAGTCAGACACAACTGGAGTGACTTAGCACACACATCTGTCTACACAGTATTCTGTCTATGGGATCATATCAAATATGTGCTTTCTGCGGTTTTTTTTTTTTTTTTCAATCTATGACTTTGCATTCTCTTACCAGTGTTTTTGAAGATAAGTTTTAATTTTATGCAATCTAATTCATCAGTAATTTATTTTATGAATTGTACTTTTGATATTTTAGCTAAGAAATCTTTGTTTAACCCCAGGTCACAGAGATTTTCTCCATACAAAGTGGTGGTGATGAAATGGGGAAACAGAACTCTTTTACACTACTTGAGGAAATGACAACTGCTACAACCTTTTTGGAAAATATTTTGGAAGTATTTAAAATGTTTTTTGAATATTGACACTACTTTCTGTTGAAGTATATTTGATTTATAGGAATTTTTTAGAATGTCGACCTATTCCTGTTATATGACTCAGTCATTTTTTTCTTCAAAAGGAAAAGGAAGCACGTTGTCAAGCACACAGATGCTCACAGAAGCTTTACTGTAATGGCCCCAAACCGGAAACAATCCAAATGCCCAATAGATGAATGAATGTACAAATTGCAGCACATCCACAGAATGGTATAATACCCAGCAATAAAAATGAGTGAAGTATTGAAACACATACTACATACTAGTCTCAAAATAATTGTGCCAAGAGCCAGAACTCACCTCCCTAACCGGTATATAATATATGATTCCTTGTGTATAAAAATTCTAGGAAATGCAAACTAATCTGTAAGGACAGACTGCAAATCTTGGGTTGCATTAAAAAGGGCAGGGAAGGGAGGAGTGCAGAGAAAGATCACAAAAGGGTATTAGGGGTGGTGGGTGTGTTCACTAGCCTGATTGTGATGATGGTTTGACAGAGGTGTATGCATGTCAGATATATCAAACTGTGCACTCTAAATATGAGCAGTTTACTTAATAAAGCTGCTAAAAAAAAAATACCAGAAACAAAGAGACACTCCTGTTTGTGCTTTGATTGCTGAAAACTGCTGCCCTAGGACTGGAAAGAACCCTGCCTACTCCCCAAATCCTTCCTTCTTACCAACAAAGCCTTGAACTAGGGTTAGAGGGGCAGAACTGCCCAGCCACCCTCCCACACTCTGCAATTCCAGAAAAAGATTCATTGCTTTTGCAGAAGGTGGAAGCAATGGGGACCAATCGGCCCACAATAGAAGAAAGAAACTCTCTTGGTCACAGAGTCCAGGTCCAGTGATGTAAATTCTGGGCAATTTCTGTAGTCTAAGACCTGCTGCACAGCAAGGGAAGAGTCTGAGGGGTGGAGGTGGGGAGGAGGTGGAGAAATTGAAAGCCCCACACCTGAGACACAGGTTCACAGGGGCAGCTTAAGGCTAAAGCTGGACCAGGATATCTGAGAAAGAAGGTAAATATGGAAAATTGTTTCACTGACTTAGCTCAAGAAGAAGTGAGCTTCCCATGCACTAGGCCTACATGATATTTCATCTATTGAGGCATCCTGGCTTGGCACACTTTGACAAAGTTTCTACCAAAATGGCAGGCTCTTGTTTTCTAGTGGTAATGGGGGAGTTCATGCTCAAAAGTAGAGAGCACTGTGGGCCCATCTCAGACCTTGGCCATCTTTTCCTCCATCCACCAATGAAAAGCAAAGTCTTTAATATCAGAAGACTGATTCAAATCCTTCCGCATCACATTGCGTGCATTTTTTAGGTGGAAGCAATAAACTATAAACTAGCATCTATTTGAAATGCTAGAGGCATTAAGCACATTATCTTTTTCCTCCAAATGGTTTGTGCAGGAAAAGAATGATGATTATTGTTTTATCCTCAGATAATTTGGGGGACTAGTCATCAGTTGCTAGATGTTAACTTTCATTCTTTACTAAAAGACATTTCTGCATCATGAGGCATCTTGAATAGATTAAATTGCTTTGAAAAAAATGAAACATTAATAAGCTGTTTAATATGAAATTTTGAAAAAATGTCCACCCTTATTGATTATTGAGAGACATTTCTGTAGATTTTCCCCCAGAAGAATTTTCAAAGCACTACAAAATCATTGCTCAATTTAGAGCTAGTTTCAATAGTTCTCCTAGGATTGGAGTGTAATAAACACATTCATGTATTTTTTTTTCTTTCATTACATGTTTCTTTGACAGATTTCAACCATTTCTGTCTCAGGGAATATCAACTTGAAGAGCTTTTTAGTTAGAGGCATTTTAACAGAACTGCCTTTTTTTTCTCCTATAAAGAAGATAAATGACATGAGTTAAATGATAACCACTAGCACTTTACTTGACAAAATATTTAACATTAGCTAAAGTAAACAAGGAAAACTAAAATGATGGTAGCTATTTAAAGCTGGGAATGTGAAATTCCTGTTAATCCACAGCCTCTACAGGCAGTGCTTCCGGCCACACTGTGCAGTTAGCAACCCACCAACACACCAACAAGACCTCCATTCTCTTGATGTCCCTGCCTCACAAACAGGAATCCAGCACAATTGAAGTTGGTTTGAAATGGAGGGGTGGCCACATTTCTCCTCTCTGCTAGAGGAAGCGTGAAGAGCGTGGGTGTTGGAATCAGATAGAAATATTTCTGCTTCTCTTCCCCTCTTACACCTTGGCTACCTCAGGCCAATGAATAACAAGGACCACAACGAAAATAATAGTTGATAATTATTGAACACATTTATGAGTCAGTCTTTATAATAAACACTGTATGCATCAGTTTTTCCACTTTTCACCATGATATTATACAATCCTTTAGATATGAAGTTCGGAGGGGCTGGATATCTTGCCCAGGGATGCATGGCTTCTAAGTAGCCTAGTGGTTTAATTAGCACTTTATCTGACAGCTTTATGAATGTAGGATGACATTTGGGTATCTACCAGCAAGAGACTCTGCAACCCAGGTCCATGAGTGGATCTCTGCTTAAGGGATAAGAAGGAATCTGCAGCTAAACGAAACCAGATATTAGCCAGACAAACAATGAACTGGTTTGTTTATGGGCCCCATCACGACATGATATCCATGTTAAGGTCAAGTGTGCCAGTAAGACTCCTTGACTTTTGGCAGCATAAAACTGGACCCGAAAGTGAGGAGGCCTAACCCTGCACACCAGTGGAGAAGTAGTTGCACCTTCCTAGGGAAGATGCAGAAGGAAAAGAATTCTGACTCTCATGACAACAGAAACCAGCCACACTGAAATCTCCCCTCAGTAGTTAAGCTCTATTATCTACATTTAATCATTTTCCTGTATAAATCAAGTTTGAAAAAACAAAAGAAAAGGTTTACTTCCTTAAAAGTTGTTTTGTATTCTTTTATGCAATGGTCAGTCAGGTTCAGTCACAAAAGAAGACACAGGAGAGGCTCAAGAAACGAAGCTTGTTACATTGACAATTCCTGGAGTCAAGAAGCATGACATGTCTGCTATCTAGGGTCATTCGGGAAAGCACGAGGGTGATCCAGAGGTGTTAGAAGGCAGGACTCAGGGAGACTTTTTAGATCATGATATTTACTGGGGTTTCTGAGGGAAAGACACAACAGGTTGGAGTGAAGAGTTTAAAATTGGCTAATTTGAATAATTTCAGCAAGCTTTGGGCTGCAAAGGTCATCTCTAGTTGCCTGGTACCTGGCCCTGGACTGATTAAGATGAAGGACTACTCTCTCCTGAGTGGATGGACCACAGACAGTTTGCATGTCAAATACATGCTCCAACTCAGCCCTTTGTTATCTCCAAGAATTGTCTAACCCCAGGAGGTGCAGTGTCTCCCTGGACAGAAGGTTTTTCTAGTATGTTAAAATATTACAATGCTCAGCAAACAAAAACCATACATGCAATACAAAAATAAACAACCTAGTAAGGGAATCTGCTGTCCACATGACTCAGTCATTCTGCTTCCCACGTCTTGGACTTTCCAACGCAAACACCCTCTGAGCTTACAACCTTGCTCTCTTCATCCCAGAGTGGTGTGCGTCAAATTTTACTGTGACATCTTGTAAGACTGTTAAATACCCAGAGCCTTGGAACCTAATTCCCAAAGATGTGGATTTAATATTTCCTGGTAAAGATCTAGAAACCTGAAATGTTAGCCATGGCACAGATCCAGGTTTCTTTGGCATGTGCTGGTGAAATGTACACACACATTTACTCAGACTCATGATCATACTTGCACATTAAAAACTCCAGTTCTATTACCTTTTGGGAAACTTTCCAAAGCTTCTGTCCTCCCTGGATTAAACAACTGTGATTTTTCACAGCCAGTACTTAAAAAAAAAAAAAAAAAAAAACATTCTGTATGGAGGCCACAGTCCCAGTGCCTGGTAACTTCTACATTTGGCTTTACAATGAGAGATTTGCTATCCTCCTCAAATAAAACATTTAAAACTCAGGACTCAAAAGCTGGCAAACATGGTAGCATAGGGGAGGGAAACTGCTTCACATTTCTTGCAGGCTCCTACATCAAAAAGAGTAGAACGCACCAGAGAGAAATTTAGGCAGTGCCACATAACTTCATGGGAAATAGATGGGGAAACAGTGGAAACAGTGTCAGACTTTCTTTTTTGGGGGACTCCAAAATCACTGCAGATGGTGACTGCAGCCATGAAATTAAAAGACACTTACTCCTTGGAAGGAAAGTTATGACCAACTTAGACAGCATATTGAAAAGCAGAGACATTACTTTGCCAACAAAGGTCCGTCTAGTCAAGGCTATGGTGTTTCCTGTGGTCATGTATGGATGTGAGAGTTGGACTGTGAAGAAAGCTGAGCACCGAAGAATTGATGCATTTGAACTGTAGTGTTGGAGAAGACTCTTGAGAGTCCCGTGGACTGCAAGGAGATCCAACCAGTCCATTCTGAAGGAGATCAGCCCTGGGTGTTCTTTGGAAGGACTGATGCTAAAGCTGAAACTCCAGTACTTTGGCCACCTCATGCGAAGAGTTGACTCATTGGAAAAAACTCTGATGCTGGGAGGGATTGGGGGGCAGGAGGGAAAGGGGATGACAGAAGATGAGATGGCTGGATGGCATCACCGACTCGATGGACGTGAGTTTGAGTGAACTCTGGGAGATGGTGATGGACAGGGAGGCCTGGCGTGCTGCGATTCATGGGGTCACAAAGAGTCAGACAGAACTGAATGAACTGAACTGAACATTCAGTCCTTAGGGGGATGGGCAGTCATTGATGAGGCACCTGAAGTCTCTTGACTGGCAAGGCTTGGGTCAGCTCCATTAACAGAGGACTCATCACTGAAATGGTGGGGGTTTCCAGGGATGTCAGCAGAAAAGTTCTCTTTGAATTGCAAAACTTAGCTACATTGGCAAGACAGAGATGGAGGGGGTGGGAGCGTAAAACTCTATGTATGTAAATAGGTTATAGAACTGTTAGTGATAGAGCTGACTTATCTTTCCCTGATGCTGGAAAAGACCGAAGGTAAAAGAAGAAGGGGACGACAGAGGACGAGATGGTTGGATGGCATCACGGACTCAGTAGCCATGAGTTAGAGCAAACTCCAGAAGATAGTGAAGGAGAGGGAAGCCTGGTGTGCTGCAGTCAATGGGATCACAAAGAGTTGGACGTGAGGTAGTGACGGAACAACAATGACAGTGGATTGAGTGGTGGCTCCCCAAAAGATAAAACTACATCCTAATCCATGAATATTACTTTAATGTGGAAAAAATTAATTAATGCTTTGGGGATGAACTTATCCTGGATTATCCAGGTGAGTTCTAAATCCAATGACAGTGTCCTTGTAAGAGCAAAGCAGAGGAAGTTTGGACAAGCAAATCAAGGAGAAGGTGATGTGAAGAAGGAAGCAGAGACTGGAATGATGCAGCCACAAGACCAGGATTGCTTCCAATCTCCATAAACTGGAAGAGGCAAAGAACAGACTCTCCCCAGGGTTTCTGGAGGGAGTGAAGTTCTGATTTTTAGCAGAATGAGATGCACTTCAGACTTCTGACCTCCAGAACTATAAAGCAATAAATTTGTGCTATTTAAGCTACATTTGTAATAGTAATAGAAAGCAAACACACCCATGAACAAGAAAGTTTCAGATTTGGAAGAGAGTCTAAACAGACCTAGTAGGCTTCAAGTGGTAACTCAGCCACAAACTAATTGTGGAAATTTCTCAGTTTCCTCTACTCTAAAAAAAGGATAATAATATTTTCCTCATGGGACTGTTGTGAAGATTACATGAGATAAACTGGAGAGTGTCAAATACTAGACTTACAATAAATAACTAGCTACCAATACTGGTCCTAGTTACCAAATATTGCCAGACAGACTGTTTACATTCTCACATGATTGCTATACTCAGAAGGTATATTTTAATTAAAAGAAACCTTCAGGGATCAAAGATGTAAACGGACTCTGTTTCTATGTCAGGTAGAACGTCTTGGATTGCACAGTGCTTAAAACATTTATAACATCTCAAGTGCCTGCTTCAGAGATCTCTCTGGCTCTTCCATGGCATCAACAGCTAAAAATCATATGAGAAAACAGATAATAGGTTTGACACAAAAGCAAGTCTCAAGCCTTACTTAGATAAAGTAACAAGGCTTTGACTCAACAGTCAATGCTAAATTTCTCACTATTATCAAATAATGAGTCAAAGGAATTCATCTTCAAATAATGTACTCTTTATGGACATACGTAGACTTCTTGAAGAAGCACAAGCTGGAATCAAGATTGCCTGGAGAAATCTCAGTAACCTCAGATATGCAGATGACACCACCCTTATGGCAGAAAGTGAAGAGGAACTAAAAAGCCTCTTGATGAAAGTGAAAGAGGAGAGTGAAAAAGTTGGCTTAAAGCTCAACATTCAGAAAATGAAGATCATGGCATCTGGTCCCATCACTTCATGGGAAATAGATGGGGAAACAGTGGAAACAGTGTCAGACTTTCTTTTTTGGGGCTCCAAAATCAGTGCAGATGGTGACTGCAGCCATGAAATTAAAAGACGCTTACTCCTTGGAAGAAAAGTTATGACCAACCTAGGTAGCATATTGAAAAGCAGAGACATTACTTTGCCAACAAAGGTCCATCTAGTCAAGGCTATGGTTTTTCCAGTGGTCATGTATGGATGTGAGAGTTGGACTGTGAAGAAAGCTGAGCACCGAAGAATTGATGCATTTGAACTGTGGTGTTGGAGAAGACTCTTGAGAGTCCCTTGGACTGCAAGGAGATCCAACCAGTCCATTCTAAAGAAGATCAGCCCTGGGAGTACTTTGGCCACCTCATGCAAAGAGTTGATTCATTGGAAAGGACTCGGACGCTGGGATGGATTTGGGGCAGGAAGAAAAGGGGATGACAGAGGATGAGATGGCTGGATGGCATCAATGACTGGATGGACGTGAGTTTGAGTGAACTCCGGGAGATGGTGATGGACAGGGAGGCCTGGCATGCTGCGATTCATGGGGTCACAAGGAGTCAGATATGACTGATTGACTTCACTTTCACTTTTCACTTTCACACATTGGAGAAGGAAATGGCAACCCACTCCAGTATTCTTGCCTGGAGAATCCCAGGGACAGGGCAGCCTGGTGGGCTGCCGTCTATGGGGTCGCACAGAGTTGGACATGACTGAAGCGACTTAGCAGCAGCAGCAGTGGTTTAGTTGCTAAGTCATGTCCAACTCTTTTGCAACACTTTGGACTGTAGCCTGCCAGGCTCCTCAGTCTATGGGATTTCCCAGGCAAGAATACTAGAGTGGGTTTCCATTTCCTTCTCCAAGTGATCTTCCTGACCCAGGGATCAAACCCAAGTCTCTTGTGTCTCCTGCATTGGCAGGCAGATTCTTTACCTCTGAGCCATCAGGGAAGCCATACTCTTTGGGAAAACCAATTTTTGTCTCTCTTTGGTGCAGAGGTGTAACAGGATGTGATATTCAGATTCAGATCTCTGCATGTATTCCCTTCATCTCACTATAGCAACTGTGCCTGCTTCCTGATGCTGCCAGCTGACTGAAAGCTTAACAACTGCCTTAATACAATGCAAACCACCCAGGATTGCAGCCTATACTCCTGAGACTAGGTGCCTGAGAATAATAATTAGCTTGATAATTTTCATGGACAGCTAAAAGACATTAAGTGCTATTGCTAGGTCCTGTGTTAACTGTTTTACCTAAATTAAATAATTTATCCTTCTCATCAATGTTAGGAAATAGATACTATGATTATTTCATTTTACCATTGGAAAAAAAAGAGTGACTTAGGTTCAATAACTTGCCAAAGATCACATAGCTCATCAGTTCAGTTCAGTCACTCAGTCGTGTCCGACTCTTTGCAACCCCAT
Organism: Bos indicus; assembly: GCF_029378745.1. Taxonomy (NCBI): domain Eukaryota; kingdom Metazoa; phylum Chordata; class Mammalia; order Artiodactyla; family Bovidae; genus Bos; species Bos indicus. The sequence continues at coordinate 116,604,126 of NC_091761.1, forward strand.
GAACTACAGCACGTCAGGCCTCCCTGTCCATCACCAACTCCGGATTCTACCCAAACCCATGTCCATTGAGTCGGTAATGCCATCCAACCATCCCATCTTTTTTTTTTTTTTTTTTTTTCAGAAACAGTTGTTTTTTAATTGGAGTGAAAGGAAAAATTCATTTACTTTTTCACTTTGGCTTTGCTAGGGTAGCAAGGGAAAAATGGACACTGGGATTTTAAAAGTGGTCACAAAATGTTTCTCAACACTGGATTTGTCCTCAGAGAACTTTTTATGTGACAGTAGCCTTTTTCTAATGATCATTTCTTTCTTTTTTTTTTTTTTTAATTTTTTAACTTCACAATATTGTATTGGTTTTGCCATATATCAACATGGATCTGCCACAGGTATACATGTGTTCCCATCCTGAACCCTCTTCCCTCCTCCCTCCTCCCTCCCCATACCATCCCTCTGGGTCATCCCAGTGCACCAGCCCCAAGCATCCTGTATCGTGCATCAAACCTGGACTGGCGACTCGTTTCATATATGATATTATACATGTTTCAATGCCATTCTCTCAAATCATCCCACCCTCTCCCTCTCCCACAGAGTCCAAAAGACTGTTCTATACATCAGTGTCTCTTTTGCTGTCTCTCAGCTTTCTTTATAGTCCAACTCTTACATACATACATGACCACAGGAAAAACCATAGACTTGACTAGATGGACTTTGTTGACAAAGTAATGTCTCTGCTTTTGAATATGCTATCTAGGTTGGTCATAACTTTCCTTCCAAGGAGTAAGCGTCTTTTAATTTCATGGCTGCAATCACCATCTGCATCAGTGATTTTGGAGCCTAGAAAAATAAAGTCAGCCACTGTTTGCACTGTTTCCCCATCTATTTCCCCATCCAGTCCCCATGAAGTGATGGGACCGGATGCGATGATCTTCATTTTCTGAATGTTAAGCTTTAAGCCAACTTTTTCACTCTCCTCTTTCACTTTCATCAAGAGGCTTTTTAGTCCTTCTTCACTTTCTGCTCATAAACAATGGAAAAAAGACTCAAATCCAGATTTCTGATTATGAATTTTGGACTCTTTTTAAGTTAACTTTTATTGAGATATAGTTGATATGCAATGTTGATTTAGTTTCTGCTGTAAGGCAAGTGTTGTATGTATACATATATCTATCAGTTCAGTTCAGTTCAGTCACTCAGTCATGTCTGACTCTTTGTGACCCCATGGACTGCAGCAGGCCAGGTTTCCCTGCCCATCACCAACTCCCAGAGCTTGCTCAAACTCATGTCCATCATGTCGGTGATGCCATCCAACCATCTCCTCCTCTGTCGTCCCCTTCTCCTGCTGCCTTCAATCTTTGCCAGCATCAGGGCCCTTTCCAAAGAGTCAATTCTTCACATCAGGTGGCTGAAGTATTGGAGCTTCAGCTTCAGCATCAGTCCTTTCAATGAATATTCAGGACTGATTTCCTTTAAGATTGACTAGTTTGATCTCTTTGCAGTCCAAGGGACTTTCAAGAGTCTTCTCCAACACCACAGTTCAAAAGCCTTAATTCTTCATCACTTAGCTTTCTTTATAGTCCAACTCTCACATCCATACATAACTACTGGAAAAACCATAGCTTTGACTAGATGGACCTTTGTTGGCAAAGCAATGTCTCTGCTTTTTAATATAGTGTCTAGGCTTGTATAGCTTTTCTTCCAAGGAGCAAGTGTCTTTTAATTTCATGGCTGCAGTCACCATCTGCAGTTATTTTGGAGCCCAAGAAAATAAAGTTTATCACTGTTTCCATTGTTTCCCCATCTATTTGCCATGAAGTGATGGGACTGAACGCCATGATCTTCGTTTTTTGAATGTTGAGTTTTAAGCAGCTATTTTATTTTCCTCTTTCACTTTCATCAAGAGGCTCTTCAGTTCCTTTCTGCTTTCTGCCACAAGGGTGGTGTCATCTGCCTATATGAGATTATTGATATTGAGGTCACTCAACTTCTGTTTTGTAAATAAATACTTTATTTTTTTTTTTTTTAGATTCCACATATAACCAATATTATATGATATTTGACTTTTAAATATAATTTTATCTTGATTTAAGGCACAGGTTAGTAAAGTGGATCCTTGCTAATATACGAATGTCAAGATAAGGTGCTAGGCCACCATGCTTTCTTTGGAAATCCTGAGATGCAGAGAGGAAAATGAGAGAGACTTCATGGAAACTATTCAGTATGTTGCATACCTTCTACTGGACTTGGGGCTTCCCAGGTGTCACAGTGGTAAAAACATTTCACCTGCCAATGCAGATGATGTAAGAGACACAGGTTTGATACCTGGTCAGAAATATCCCTTGGAGAAGGAAATGGCACCCCACTCCAGTATTCCTGCCTGGGAAATTCCATGGACCGAAGAGCCTGGCTGGCCACAGTCCATGGGGTCACAAAGAGTCAGACACAACTGAGTGACTGAGTGTGAGCACATACTGGATGTTGGAAGACCCTATGAAGACACTGCCCAGTGGTCATCCCTAAGGAGTCTACAGGACAGGAAACCACTTCCATCAGGGTAAAGGTAGAAAGGAAGATGGGGATTATGCTTCTCATGGCCAGAAATGTGCATAATGGAGAAATAACCAAAAAATACATTTAAAGGGAACTCTGGCCAGAAGCTCCTTTTGCTTGGAGAATACCAACTGTTGTTCACAGTTATGTCTTTCAAGGGAGAAATATCCTAACCTTTATTCCTATCCCAGACTTACTGCACCAGAGGCTGGAAAGAAAGTCTCAGATGTATGGCCAAGAAGCTGGAGTGGAGGGGAGAGGGAAGAGAGAGAAGAGGGGAGTATTAGGTGGGGAAAAAAAGGACAGACGGCTCATACCATCTGTGCCAACATGGACTTCTCAGACTAGCACTGGCAGAGGGGAGGGTTAGCTTTAAATGAGATTTGGGGTTTTGATTATAGCTGTAGATGGATGCTTGTGTCCCCCTTCACAATTTTTTTGCTGAAATCTAAATCCAATGAGATGATTTTAGAATGATTTGATTTGAGAGGTAATTAAGTCATGAAATTAGAAGCTTCATGAGTGGTATTAGGGTCCTTATAAAAAAGACTACAGAGAGAATAGCACTGAAACATGTATATTACCATATGTGAAATAGAAGACCAGTCCAGGTTCAATGCATGAAACAGGGCACTCAAAGCCGGTATACAGGGATAACCCAGAGGGATGGTACGGGGAGGGAGGTGGAAGAGGGGTTCGGGTTGGGGGACACATGTACACCTGCAGCCGATTCATGTCAATATATGGCAAAACCACGACAATATTGTAAAATAATTAGCTTCTAATTAAAATAAATAAATAGATAAAAAAAAAACAAAGACTGCAGAGATCCCTCTTGCCCCTTCTGCCATGTGAGAACTCAGTGAGAAGACAGCCATCTATGAACCAGGAAGCAGGCCCTCCCTGGACAGTGACTCAGCTGACACCTTGATATCAGACTTGCCATCATCCAGAAGAGTGATATACACATTTCTGCTGTTTATAAACCATCCAGTCGATGGTTGTTGTTACTGCAGCCTAAGTGAGCTAAGACAAGTATTAAACAGGGATAAGCATTTTAATTACTAAATTGATATTATTCCTGGGGTTAAAAGTTACTGGAAATTTTTGCATTCCCTGAGAATGATAAAAAAAAGAAAAACAACATACAGGACTTAGCCAATATGCCTTCCATGAGAGGGTCATAAATTGCCCACTTAGATGATTTAAGGAAACAATAAAAACATAGAGTACAGTTAGAGTTTTGTTTTGTTTTTGCTTATGCTTTATTAAGTTTTGCTCTTGAACAAAGTTAATTTATATAAAGCACTTACACTAGCACTCAGCTAATAGTAAAAGTTAATATTTTACTATTACTGTATTAGTTAATATTTCAATGTAATGGCTTCATATTTAATTCCTTAAAGGAACAGAGGGTTTATGGTATCTTTAAAAGCTACAATCAAGAATTACTTTAAGATAAAGGAATTTGTTGTCTTGAGTATATCCTAGTACAGTCTGAAAAGCAGATTGTTGGTAATACTGTATAAGAAGATTGAGATAGACAACTATTAAGCTCTTTCATGAAAAATAGCTTCACAATTCACAAGCCTGGCCCAGAGTCAAGTTAATCATTCCCACTTAGGAAAACTAAATAAGCACATTAAGGATGTACTTTTTGTTACTCTACTTAGGAATGTTAAGGACTGGCTTGTCTCTCCTACCAAACTCTGCTGAACACTCAGTTACTGACTTCATAGGGAGGATAAATTAATCTAGAAATCTTACATATACATTTAGAAAGACTTGTTTGCTCTTAAAATGTTCCTTAAATAAAAAATAATTCCATCTGCAGCAACATGGATGGACCTAGAGATTGAAATATTGAGTGAAGTGAGTCAGACGGAGAAAGATGGATATCATGATATCACCTGTATGTGGAATCTAAAAAAAAAAAAAAAAGGTACAAAGGGTACTTATTTACAAAATGAAAATAGAGTCACAAATGTAGAAAACAAACTTACAGTTACCAAGGGGGAAATTGAGAGAGGGATAAATTGGGAAATTGGGACTGACATATACACACAACTATATATAAAATAGATAACTAATAACAGCCTGCTGTATAGCCAAGAGAACTCTACTCAATATTCTGTAATGACCTATATGGGAAAATAATCTAAAACAGAGTGCAAATGTACATCCTGCTGCTGCTTAGTTGCTTCAGTCATGTGCTAACCTAAGGACTGCAGCCCACCAGACTCCTCTGTCCATGGGATTCTCCAGGCAAGAATGCTAGAGTGGGTTGCCATATCCTTCTCCAGGGGACCTTCCTGACCCAGGAATCGAACCCGGGTCTCCTGCATTGCAGGCAGATTCTTTACTGCTGAGCCACCAGGGAAGCCCTGGATATGCATATATGTATAACTAATGGGCTCGATAAAGGACAGAAATGGTATGGACCTAACAGAAGCAGAAGATACTCAGAAGAGGTGGCAAGAATACACAGAAGAACTGTACAAAAAAGATCTTCACGACCCAGATAATCATGATGGTGTGATCACTGACCTAGAGCCAGACATGCTGGAATGTGAAGTCAAGTGGGCCTTAGAAAGCATCACTACGAACAAAGCTAGTGTAGGTGATGGAATTCCAGTTGAGCTGTTCCAGGTCCTGAAAGATGATGCTGTGAAAGTGCTGCACTCAATATGCCAGCAAATTTGGAAAACTCAGCAGTGGCCACAGGACTGGAAAAGGTCAGTTTTCATTCCAATCCCAAAGAAAGGCAATGCCAAAGAATGCTCAAACTACTGCACAATTGCACTCATCTCACACGCTAGTAAGGTAATGCTCAAAATTCTCCAAGCCAGGCTTCAGCAATATGTGAACCATGAACTTCCAGATGTTCAAGCTGGTTTTAGAAAAGGCAGAGGAACCAGAGATCAAATTGCCAACATCCGCTGGATCATTGAAAAGCAAGAGAATTCCAGAAAAAACATCTATTTCTGCTTTATTGACTATGCCAAAGCCTTTGACTCTGTGGATCACAATAAACCATGGAAAATTCTGAAAGAGATGGGAATACCAGACCACCTGACCTGCCTCTTGAAAAACCTGTATGCAGGTCAGGAAGCAACAGTTAGAACTGGACATGGAACAACAGACTGGTTCCAAATAGGAAAAGGAGTACGTCAAGGCTGTATATTGTCACCCTGCTTATTTAACTTATACGCAGAGTACAACATGAGAAACGCTGGACTGGAAGAAACACAAGCTGGAATCAAGATTGCCGGGAGAAATATCAATAACCTCAGATATGCACATGACACCACCCTTATGGCAGAAAGTGAAGAGGAACTCAAAAGCCTCTTGATGAAAGTGAAAGTGGAGAGTGAAAAAGTTGGCTTAAAGCTCAACATTCAGAAAACAAAGATCATAGCATCCGGTCTCATCACTTCATGGGAAATAGATGGGGAAACAGTGGAAACAGTGTCAGACTTTATTTTTCTGGGCTCCAAAATCACTACAGATGGTGACTGCAGCCATGAAATTAAAAGACACTTACTCCTTGGAGGGAAAGTTATGACCAACCTAGATAGCATATTCAAAAGCAGAGACATTACTTTGCCAACAAAGGTTCGTCTAGTCAAGGCTATGGTTTTTCCTGTGGTCACGTATGGATGTGAGAGTTGGACTGTGAAGAAGGCTGAGTGCCAAAGAATTGATGCTTTTGAACTGTGGTGTTGGAGAAGACTCTTGAGAGTCCCTTGGACTGCAAGGAGATCCAACCAGTCCATTCTAAAGGAGATCAGCCCTGGGATTTCTTTGGAAGGAATGATGCTAAAACTGAAACTCCAGTACTTTGGCCACCTCATGCGAAGAGTTGACTCATTGGAAAAGACTCTGATGCTGGGAAGGATTGGGGCAAGAGGAGAAGGGGACGACAGAAGATGAGATGGCTGGTTGGCATCACTGACTCGATGGACATGAATCTCAGTGAACTCCGGGAGTTGGTGATGGACAGGGAGGCCAGGCATGCTGAGATTCATGGGGTCACAAAGAGTCGGACACGACTGAGTGACTGATCTAATCTGAAGAGATGAGCATCGAGTAAATTCACAAAACCTCCCTGGTGGCTCAGATGGTAAAGAATCCACATGTAATGTGGAAGACCTGGGTTTGATATCTGGGTTGGAAAGATGCCCTGGAGGAGAGCATGGCAACCCATTCTAGTATTTTTGCCTGGAGAATTCCAGGGACAAAGAAGCCTGGTGAGCTACAATCCATGAGGTCGCAAAGGGTAGGACATGACTGAGCCACTAAGCATAGCATAGCAATATGCATTATAAGCCTTCTTATGTAAGACAAATAGGATTTTTGGGTAGTTATTTGGGCAAGTATATGAAACATATATTCAAGGTTTCAGTTTTTCTTAAGTTATGTAATGTATTCATTCTTTGGCTCTAAGACAAAAGTTTTCAATTTGACTATGGGTATATTAATTAGGTTAATGCAGTGAATTAGTTAAATGGAGGCTGATTTAAGAGTTCCTACCTAGGCAGAAGCAGAAGCTAAGGTTCCTAGAAAAAAAATTCTCCCATTGTCTACTGGGGGAATTTGATTTTTCTCTGAAGTTAACAAGTGTGGGAGGTGACTGTGAAGTGTTTTGTGATAGATTGTATGGTCATGCTAGAAACTAAAAGATGAAAGATTGATCTGGCAATGATGATATAAGAGTTGATTGTAAGGACAGTGAGTCCAGGGGCTATGTTTTCATGGCAATACAGAAAAGACAAATAGGAAAGTCTTCAGATAAAGAGATGGAGAAATGGGATATATGGCAAAATTAGAGAAAATGAAAATAACTGGAGTCAGTGTTAGGCTGCATTAGGGAGGGGGAAAGGCAATTAGTAAGACTTGGGTAACTGAGTATGTAGGTTCTTTACTATATACATGAGGGCAGGTATTGATGGAGATCCTAATGCAGAATGTATGGAGGGGAAAAATGTTTGTTTGTTTGTTGTGTTTTGTATGTTGGGTTTGAAATAAGACAACATTCAGGTAAAGACCTATATAGAGATATAGCATATATATATCTAGATATATATAGATAGCATATATATATATATATCTAGATATAGCATATATGCATATATAGAGATATAGACATATAAAGAGATATAGCACACCAGATACCACACTAAAGGCAAGAGATTAATTTTAAATTCTTATACTCTGATAAGAGTGGGTTTCAGAATTTACTGGCAGTTTTTTCCAAATGATTTTGACTGATTGCCTAGAAAATAGAAACCTACAGACTCAAGATTTCTCACAGTAACAACTGGGCAAAGGGAGGCCATACCAGTTAGAACATGATCCAGCTTCAAAATGTGTGCTTTCTAAGAGGATAGGCAAGGATATTTGCAGTAGAACACCCCCACATATTATAGTCTCTATCGTTGAACAATTGTCCAGAGTACTTACTTTTTAAGATGCTAAGATAATATTTTACATCTGTATGAAGGAATTCCTAAGGATGCTATCTGAATGTCAGTCTGATCTCCTGAATATTCAGTCTTTTTGAAGGGCTCAGCTTCTTATTCAGAAGGAAGAAAATGACTTATTTTGGAGGAAGGTATTTCTAGGCGTAGCTGTCATGGAAAAAACCACAGGAGCTGAAAGACAAAGATATCAATACTTCTCTAAGCATCAAAAACTTCATTTTCCCAACAGCATCTCTTCTGAAGCCAAGTTCATATGTTCTTATTCAAACAGAAGAAATAGAGCAACTGTCAGGTATTTAAATCCCCTTTTCTTCTTTTCCAACATTTCATCACTTAAAAGTAAAAACCCAAGCTTCTCCAAGAGTCAACATTTCAGTATGATACAAAAACTGAAATTCAGTTTTAAGTCAAGAGAAACTTTTAAAAGATTTTTTTTGGGGGGAAGGGTTGTGTTTTGCTTCACTTTAATAATTTCATTGCTGGTTAATCATGAAGAAGTTTCCCAAATTAATTCTGAATGTAAGAACAAGGACAATACAATTTGCAATTATGAGACTAACTGCTATTATGTTGCCTTGTGTTTTTTGAAAATCTGAGTTATTCTGTTCTGTCTCTATAATTAAGCAAGAACCTTTGACCAAACTGAAGTTGTTTCTAGAAGAAGGAAAGAGAACAGAGGAACAAAACTTCAATTAAATACTTTTGCATTCTGATTTCTGTAATTACTTCTAAGGGTCAGGATATATTACAGCCTACCTTATATTGTTGTTTTTTTTAATGATTTTAAAAATAGAAGCCTATGGCTGATGTTTTTTCAAACTCTCATATGTGGCATATGTCATATGTGGCATTACCATAGACATCTCTAGATGAAAATGAGTCAGTGATCACTGTTTAAAGGACATGGTTGATTGAGTCCATTCCTAGATAAGCATAGACAAATTGCTCCATAGGGATTCTAAGTTAACCTATGGTCCACACCCAGGTCCTCTATTTCAGTGTTACTTAGAAGAGTGGCCCATGGTCCAGGCCCAATCACCACATGCTCCAAGTACACTCAGGAGATAGGTATAGCAATTAAGAGTAATTGTATTACTCTTCAAAAGCAAATAAAATGGTACTTTTATGTGCATTGATTCTAACAATTTTGTAATAAATGGGGCTTCCACATTATAGGCGAATTTTATTATTTCATTTTTTAAGTGATTCATTCATTTTTAATGTTGCAAATTCTGAGTCTCCAACAGATTTAAAATAGAAAAAAAATTTTTTTTTCAAGTGTTTTTTTTCTCCATAGTTTGAGATTCCCACCTCTAGTCAGGAGATCAAAGAGCGCAAAGTTTTTTGTTTCTTTATCCATGCAGCGTGAGGGAATCTTAGTTCCTTGACCAGAGATTGAAGCCTTGCCCCCTGCATTGGGAGCACAGAGTCTAATCTACTGGACCTCCAGGGAAGTCCTAGAAGTGCTTTTGGATGTGAGAGATTTTAAAGGTACCACTTAATCACTCTACATTTATGTGGTGGTTTAGTCGACTCTTGCAATCCCATGGACTGTAGCCTGCCAGGATCCTTTGTTCACGGGATTCTCCAGGCAAGAATATTGGAGTGGGTTGCCATTTCCTTCTCCAGAGGATCTTTCTGACTCAGGAATCGAAGCTGGGTCTCTTGGGTTGCAGGCAGAGTTTTTTTATAGTCCCTTGTCTACTCAGTGAAGAGATTAAACTCGATTAAGGGTTTAAACTGGACATCACATTAGGATCACAGATGTTATGTTTGTATGTTAACAAAAATGAGTTGTGAGAGGTGGTCCTAAGATGGAGGAGGAATAGGATAAGGAGACCACTTTTTCCCCCACAAATTCATTGAAAGATCATTTGAATGCTGAGCAAATACCACAAAACAACTTCTAAATGCTGGTGGAGGATACCAGGCACCCAGAAAGAGCCAATTGTCTTCAAAAGGAGGTAGGACAAAATATAAAAGATAAAAAGAGAGACAAAAGAGTTAGGGACGGAGACCCATCCTGGCGAGGGAAACTTAAAAGAGGAGACGTTTCCAAACACCAGGAAACCCTCTCACTGGCGGGTCTGTGGGGAGTTTTGGAATCTCAGAGGGCAACATAACCGGGAGGAATAAATAAATAAATAAAACCCACAGATTACGTGCCTAACTGCAACTCCCAGAAGAGAAGTAGCCCAGATGCTAGCGTCCACCACCAGCAAGCAGGGGCTGAACAGGGAGGCCGGGGCTGCGTTGCTTAGGGTAAGGACCAGGCCTGAATGCCCTGAGGGCAATCTGAGGGAGCTAACATGAGATAGCAGCCTAGACTGTGGGATAGCCAGAGAGAGAGAGGAAAAAAACAGAGAGAGAGAGAGAGAGAGAACTATCCCACAAAAAGCCCTAACCTGAGGCACTGCTGGGCCCCCTCACAGAACAAAGGACTGAGCGATCACCAGAGAAGAGGTAGCCGGCACTGGACCGCAGAGAGGCAGGTGGGCGACAGCTGGAGCCAGAAGGCAAGGGGCAAACTCGGCCCCAGAGACCACATCCTCTACCAAACTGCGAACAGGCTCCCAGTTGCTAATTAAGTCTTCCTGGGATCCTGGACAGTGACATCCACCAGGAGGGTCACAGCCAGAGATCAGCTCCCTAAATGAGACTTATGGTACACCTGAGACAGCGCTCCCGCTGCACACCCAGGAAACCAAGAGGCTGGGATGAGGAAGGTGATAAGACGCATCGCCCCACCTGGGGAGTGTGCGCTCTCCAAGCACCTCATCGCCTGAGCTGCTTGGACCTAGGAAGGGCACAAAACGCAAGCCCAACTGAATCTATGCTTTTGTGGAATATCCAAGAACCTTAACCTGAGCAGCTTAGATGTGGGAAGTGCATGCAACCCAGGGCCCACCTTAGACAGTTCCCCTGCAGATCAACCTGGAGCCTGAGCAGTGTAGACCAGGATAGCACATGCCGTGGGGGCAAACCCAGTGTGGCCCAGACATCGCAAGCACTCTCCACATATGCCAGTGATATTTGTTTGTGGTTTTCCTCCTTCCCCACAGCACAATTGAACAAGTGAGCCTAAACAAATGACCACCTTTTCCCCCTTGTGTCAGGGCAGAAGATAATGAAGCGACTTGCAAACAGAGGAAGCCAAAATAAACAAAGAAGAGGGAACTGCTTTGGAAGTGATAGGAGCAACAGGTTAAAACCCTGTAGTTAGTATTGGTTACATTGGAAGGGACCTATAGACCTTGAGAAGAAGTATAAGCTGGAACAAGGAACTATCTGAAACTGATCTGACCCCAAACTGCCATCAACAGCTCCAGAGAAATTCCTAGATATATTTTACTATCATCATTAAATTTTTTTTTTTATTTTTCAGTTCTTTATTACTCCTTTAATTTTCATTTTTAAAACCTACCATTACCTTGTAAAAAAAGACCCTATTTTTAAAGCAAATTTCATACTTGTTTTAAATAACTTTTGTGATATTGTTTTTTTTTTTAATACTGTATTTTTGAGAGTCTAACCTCTACTCTAGATTTTTAATCTTTTCTTTATGCTTTTTCATATTTGTTATCAATTTTGTACCTTTAAGGATCCAATCTTCAGTACCCATTTTTACTTAGGAGTGTGTTTACTGGCTTGATTGCTCTCTCCCCTTTTGACTCTCCTTTTTCTCCCCCAGGTCACCTCTATCTCTTCTCTACTTAACTTTGTGAATCTGTTTGGGTGTTCTGGGCTGTGGAGAACATGTAGGGAACTGATCACAGGCTAGATTGGTCTCTCTCCTTTTGATTTCCCCTCCTCTCCTCCTGGTCACCTCTATCTCCTTCCTCCCTCTTCTCTTTATGGAACTCTGTGAACCTCTCTGAGTGTTCGACTGTGGAGAGCAAATAGGGAATTGATTACTGGCTAGATTGCTCTCTCCCCTTTTGATTCCCCCTCTTCTCCTCCTGGCCATCTCTATCTCCCTCTTCCCTCTTCTCTTTTCCATGTAACTCTGTGAACCTCTCTGGGTTTCCCCCACTATGGAGAATCTTTTCACCATTAACCTAGATGTTTTATCATTGGTGCTGTATGGAGGGAAAAAGTCTTGAGGCTACTGTAAGAATAAGACTGAAAGCCAGAGGCAGGAGGCTTCAATCCAAAACTTGAGAACACCAGAAAACTCCTAACTCCAGGGAACATTAATCGACAAAAGCTCATCCAAAAGCCTCCATACATACACTGAAACCAAGATCCACCCAAAAGCCAACAATTTTCAGAGCAAGACATACCAAGCTAATTCTCCAACAACACAGGAACCTAACCCTGAGCACAAAATCAGGCAGCCAAAAGTCACATCAAACCCATAGACACCTCAAAATTCACTACTGGACACTTCCTTGCACTCCAGAGAGAAGAGATCCAGCTCCACCCACCAGAACACCAATGCAAGCTTCCCTAACCAGGAAACCTTGACAGGGCACTCATCCAACCCCACCCACAGGGAGGAACCTTCACAATAAAGAGGAACCACAAACTTCCAGCATACAGAAAGGCCACCCCAAGCACAGCAACCTAAATAAGATGAAAAGGCAGAGAAATATTCAGCAGGTAAAGGAACATGATAAAAGCTCACCAAACTAAACAAAAGAGGAGGAGATAGGGAGGCTGCCTGAAAAATAATTCAGAATAATGATAGTAAAAAATCATCCAAAATCTTGAAAACAAAATGGAGTTACAGATAAATAGTCTGGAAACAAGGATTGAGAAGATGCAAGAAAAGTTTAACAAGGACCTAGAAGAAATAAAAAAGAGTCAATCAATAATGAATAATGCAATAACTAAGATCAAAAGCACTCTGGAGGGAACCAACAGTAGAATAACTGAGGCAGAAGATAGGATAAGTGAGGTAGAAGATAGAATGGTGGAAATAAATGAAGCAGAGAGGAAAAAAGAATTAAAAGAAATGAGGACAACTTCAGAGACCTCTGGGACAATGTTAAATGCCCCAACATTTGAATCATAGGAGTCCCAGAAGAAGACATAAAGAAAGCCCATGAGAAAATACTTGAGGAGGTAATAGTTGAAAACTTCCCTAAAATGGGGAAGAAAATAGCCACCCAAGTCCAAGAAACCCAGAGAGTCCCAAACAGGATAAACCCAAGGCAAAACACCCCAAGACACATAATAATCAAATTAACAAAGATCAAATAGAAAGAACAAATATTAAAAGCAGCAAGGGAAAAACAACAAATAACTCACAAGGGGATCCCCATAAGGATAACATTTGATCTTTCAATAGAAACTCTTCAAGCCAGAAGGGAATGGCAGGACATACTTAAAGTAATGAAAGAGAAAAACCTACAACCCAGATTACTGTACCCAGCAAGGACCTCATTCAAATATGAAGGAGAAATCAAAAGCTTTACAGAAACAAGAAAAAGCTGAGAGAATTCAGCACCACCAAACCAACGCTTCAACAAATGCTAAAGGATCTTCTCTAGACAGGAAACACAGAAAATGTTTATAAACTCGAACCCAAAACAATAAAGTAAATGGCATTGGGATCATACTTATCAATAATTACTTAAATGTAAATGGGTTGAATGCCCCAACCAAAAGACAAAAACAAGACCCCTATATATGCTGTCTACAAGAGACCCACCTCAAACCCAGGGACACATACAGACTGAAAGTGAAAGGCTGGAAAAAGATATTTCATGCAAATGGAGACCAAAAGAAAGCAGAAGTAGCAATACTCATATCAAAAAAAATTAGACTCTGAAATAAGGGCCATGAAAATGGACAAAGACACTACATAATGATCAAAGGAGACAAAGACACTAGGAGATCAAAGACACTACATAATGATCAAGAAGAAGATATAACAATTATAAATATATGTCCACCCAACATAGGAACACCACAATATGTAAGGCAAATGCTAACAAGTATGAAAGGGGAAATTAACAGTAACAGAATATTAGTGGGAGACTTTAATACCCCACTCACACCTATGGATAGATCAACTAAATAGCAAATTAGAAAAGAAACACAAACTTTAAATGACACAATGGACCAGTTAGACCTAATTGATATCTATAGGACATTTCACCCTAAAACAATGAATTTCACCCTTTTCTCAGGTGCACACGGAACATTCTCCAGGATAGATCACATTCTGGGCCATAAATCTAGCCTTGGTAAATTCAAAAAAATTGAAATCATCTCAAGCATCTTTTCTGTTCACAATGTGGTAAAATTAGATGTCAACTACAGGGGGAAAAAGAACTATTAAAAATACAAATATATGGAGGCTAAACAACACACTTATGAATAACCAACAAATCACAGAAGAAATCAAAATATGCATAGAAATGAATGAAAATGAAAACACAACAACCCAAAACCTATGGGATTCAGTAAAAGCAATTCTAAGGGGAAGGTTCATAGCACTACAAGCCTACCTCAAGAAACAAGAGAGAAATCAAGTAAGTAACCTAACTCTACACCTAAAGCAACTAGAAAAAAGAAATGAAGCACCCCAGAGTTAGTAGAAGGAAAGAAATAATAAAAATTAGGGCAGAAATAAATGCAAAAGAAACAAAGGAGACTATAGCTAAAATCAACAAGGCTAAAATCTGGTTCTTTGAGAAGATAAATAAAATAGACAAACCATTAGCCAGACTCATCAAGAAAAAAAGGGAGAAGAATCAAATCAACAAAATTAGAAATTAAAATGGAGAAATCACAACAGACAACACAGAAATACAAAGGATCATAAGATTATCAGCAACTATATGCAATAAAACAGACAACTTGGAAGAAATGGACAAATTCTTAGAAAAGTATAACTTTCCAAAACTGAACCAAGAAGAAATAGAAAATCTTAACAGACCCATCACAAGCACAGAAATCGAAACTGTAATCAGAAATCTTCCAACAAACAAAAGCCCAGGACCTTATGACTAGACAGCTGAATTCTACCAAAAATTTAGAGAAGCACTAACACCTATCCTACCCAAACTCTTGCAGAAAATTGCAGAGGAAGGTAAACTTCCGAGCTAATTCTATGAGGCCACCATAACCCTAGTACAAAAACCAGACAAAGATGCCACACACACACAAAAAAATCTGTAGGCCAATATTACTGATGAACATAGATGGAAAAAATCCTTAACAAAATTCTAGCAAACAGAATCCAACAACATATTAAAAAGATCATACATCATGACCAAGTGGGCTTTATCTCAGGGATGCAAGGAGTCTTCAATATCCACAAATCAGTCAATATGATACACCACATTAACAAATAAAAAGATAAAAACCATATGATTATCTCAACAGATGCAGAGAAAGCCTTTGACAAAATTTAACATCCATTTATGATTAAAAAAAAAAAAAAAACCCTCCAGAAAGCAGGAATAGAAGGAACATACCTCAATACAATAAAAGCAATATATGATAAACCCACAGCAAACATTATCCTCAATGGTGAAAAATTGAAAGTCTTTCCCTTAAAGTCAGGAACAAGACAAGGATGTCCACTCTCACCACTACTATTCAGCATAGTTTTGGAAGTTTTAGCCACAACAATCAGAGAAGAAAAAGAAATAAAAGGAATCCAGACTGGAAAAGAAGAAGTAAAACTCTCACTGTTTGCAGATGACATGATCCTCTGCATAGAAAACCCTAAAGACTCAACCAGAAAATTACTAGAGCTAATCAATGAATACAGTAAAGTTGCAGGATATAAAATTAACACTCAGAAATCCCTTGCATTCCTATACACTAACAATGAGAAAACAGAAAGAGAAATTAAGGAAACAATCCCATTCACCATTGCAACGAAAAGAATAGAATACTTAAGAATATATCTACCTAAGAAACAAAAGACCTATATATAGAAAACTATAAATCCTACAGAAACAGTTTACAAAACTCTTGGAAGAATTGAGAGAAGCCAAAGAAAATCATACACCGGAGATGAAACATTTTATGGTCTTAGAAAAGAAAATCAAACAGATGGAAATGAGACATGAGCAAAGAGAACAGCAGATAATACAGCAGACATACCAAGTAGTAGAAACCGAGCAAAACAAAGAAATTGAGAAATGGAGAAGACTTGCTCAGCTGAAGAATCGGGAGCTGGACAAGTTCCGAATGGAGTTAGATTCGATCCTGGATGTTCTCCAAGAGCTGCACCGGCAAGGGGTGGTCGTGCCAGTTGCTTTGACAGAAGTCAATGCACCAGAGTACTAGTAGAAACTCACATATCACGTGACCTCACAGAGAGGCTTGAAGATGGTTGGGGTCCCCGTCAGAAGGAGGCTTTTGAAAAAAGTGTTCCAGTATGTTGCTGGAACACAACAACATTTCAAAATAAATTATATTTTACCAGCTAAGGAAAATAAGAGCAGCATTAATGGTGTATTTTACTGGAAAAACCCTGGAGAAGGAAATAGCAATCCACTCCAGTACTATTGCCTGGAAAATCCCATGGACAGAGGAGCCTGGTAGGCTACAGTCCATGGGGTTGCAAAGAGTCGGACACGACTGAGCGACTTCACTTACTTACTTACTTATAAAACACTGATGAAAGAAATCAAAGAGGACACAAATAAATGGAGAAATATACCATGTTCATGGATTGGAAGAATCAATACAGTGAAAATGAGTATACTACCCAAAACAATCTATGGATTTAATGCAATCCCTATCAAGCTACTAATGGTATTTTTCACAGAACTAGAACAAACAATTTCACAATTTGTATGGAAATACAAAAAACCTCAAATAGTCAAAGCAATATTGAGAAAGAAGAATGTAACTGGAGGAATCAACCTGCCTGACTTCAGGCTCTACTACAGAGCAACAGTCATCAAGACAGTACAGTACTGGCACAAAGACAGAAATATAGATCAATGGAACAAAATAGAAAGCCCAGAGATAAACCCATGCATCTATGGACACCTTATCTTCAACAAAGGAGGCAAGAATATACATTAGAGAAAAGACAACCTCTTTAACAAGTGGTACCGGTAAAACTGGTCAACCATTTGTAAAAGAATGAAACTAGAAAACTTTCTAACACCATACACAAAAATAAACTCAAAATGGATTAAAGATCTAAATGTAAGACCAGAATCTATAAAACTCCTAGAGGAAAACATAGGCAAAACACTCTCTGACATAAATCACAGCAGGATCCTCTATGACCCACGTCCAGGTGTAATGGAAATAAAGGCAAAAATAAACAAATGGGATCTAATTAAACTTATGAGCCTTTGCACAATGAAGGAAACTATAAGCAACGTGAAAAGACAGCCTTCAGAATGGGAGAAAATAGTAGCAAATGAAACATCTCAAAAATATACAAGCAACTCCTGCAGCTCAATTCCAGAAAAATAAATGACCCAATCAAAAAATGGGCCAAAAATCTAAACAGACATTTCTCCAAAGGAGACATACAGATGGCTAACCAACACATGAAAAGATGCTCAACATCACTCATTATCAGAGAAATGCAAATCAAAACCACAGTGAGGTACCATCTCACACAGGTCAGAATGGCTGCTATCAAAAAGTCTACAACAATAAATGCTGGAGAGGGTGTAGAGAAAAAGGAACCCTCTTACACTGCTGGTGGGAATGCAAACTAGTACAGCCACTATGGAGAACAGTATGGAGATTTCTTAGAAATCTGGAAATAGAACTGCCATATGACCCAGCAATCCCACTGGGCATACACACCGAGGAAACCAGCATTGAAAGAGACATGTGAACCCTAATGTTCATCGCAGCACTGTTTATAATAGCCAGGACATGGAAGCAACCTAGATATCCATCAGCAGATGAATGGATAAGAAAGCTGTGGTACATATACACAACTGAATATTACTCAGCTATCAAAAATAATACTTTTGAATCAGTTCTAATGAGGTGGATGAAATTGGAGCCTATTATACAGAGTGAAGTAAGTCAGGAAGAAAAACACCAATGCAGTATATTAATGCATATATATAGAATTTAGAAAGATGGTAATGATGACCCTATATGCAAGACAGCAAAAGAGACACAGATGTAAAAAACAGACTTTTGGACTCTGTGGGAGAAGGTGAGGGTGGGATGATTTGAGAGATTAGCATTGAAACACGTATATTATCATATATGAAATAGATTGCCAGTCCAGGTTCGAAGCATGAGACACAGTGCTCAGGGCTGGTGCACTGGGATGACCCTGAGGGATGGGGTAGGGAGGGAAAGTCAGGATGGGGTACACATGTACACCCACAGCTGATTCGTGTGAATGTATGGCAAAAACCACCACAATATTGTAAAGTAATTAGCCTCCAATTAAAATAAATTAAAAAAAATTAGTTGTGATGTATGTGCTCAACCACAAAGACCACATCCTGCCTCTTCAAAGTGGGACATGCTTGTGTTTTACACATAGTGCTAAATGTGTGTGAGCTTCTGACCTCCCGACCATGGCTGCTAAGGTTTCTTCTAGCTCTATGACTTAGAACAGGACATAAAATGTTGTTGTTGTTCAGTCACTAAGTCGTGTCCAACTCTTTGCAACCCCATGGACTGCAATATGCCAGGCTTCCCTGTCCTTCATCATCTCCTGGAGTTTGTTCAAACTCATGTCCATTGAGTTGGTGATACCATCCAACTATCTCATCCTCTGTTGTCCCCTTCTTCTCCTGCCCTCAATCTTTCCCAACATCAGAGTCCTCTCTTCAGATCAGGTGGCCAAAGTACTGGAGCTTCATCTTCAGCATCAGTCCTTTCAATGAATATTCGGGATTGATTTCCTTTAGAATTGGCTGGTTTAATCTCCTGGAAGTCCAAGAGCCTCTCAAGAGTCTTCTCCAACACCACAGTTCGAAAGCATCAATTCTTAGGCACTTAGCTTTCTTTTCGGTCCAACTCTCACATCCATACATGACTACTGGAAAAACCATAGCTCTGACTATATGAACATTTGTTGGCAAAGTGATGTCTCTGCTTCCTGATATGCTGTCAAGGCTTGTCATATAGCTTTTCTTCCAAGAACCAAGCGAACATAAGATAACATTGCATTATTATTGTTGTTGTTATCATTATTATTTATTAATTTTCTATGAGAGTTTGAACCCATAGAGTAGCTCTAGCTTTAAGATTTTTTGAACTAAATCCCTGAGTGGGCCTACACTCAAGGCCTCAAATCTTTGCTGTAACAAGAGCATTTCATCTGTACTTGGTTTACAAGTTGGAATTTCGTGTGAAGTTGCACTTGAGAAAGGGAGTCATAGCAATAACTTTTTGAAAATAGTTTATCCAAATGTGTAAAGCCAGCACAGCTTTTACTTTATCATATTGGCTATGTGTATTTGGTGTGTTATATTTGGCACACATCAAGATTGGCATGGAAAGAACCTCGGTTTAATTTTCCCCCATTTCATCCACAGGCCGTTATTCCACAAGGTCAACCATGGCACTCAATTCACAAGACTCCTCTTTAAATATAAAAATACATGGGTAAGGGAGGACTACGACCCCTTTCAAGAGATAAGAGAAGTAGCAGAACACACAGACTATGTGTGCTGTTTTATGTCAAATGCTATACAGCCATGTGAGGAATTCAACATGAATTATGATTAATGACCAAAAGAATAGGGTGAGTAATAGAAATTATCATTGCCCATGTACCTTTTAGAAAAATTAAATTTGATTAACTTTTGAGGACAGGACTTTGATTATCCTTTAAAGATAATCCCTTATTTCCTAATTTTAAAAAATACATATTATTTTTATTTGAATCTCTTGTTTAAAACTGAGTTACGCATACACCTACGCATATCTTTTCTCTCCACAGAGTTATAGCTCTATGACAAGAGAGTTCTGTGTACATAGATACATACATTCAGCAAAAAGAATAAAATCAAAATTTGGAGAAACAAGGGAAGTGAAAGAAATGGCCTGAAGATAAAAATGTAGGTAAAGTTCATGATTCTGGACTTCTTGCACATTTCCTCCCTGAATTCACTCACAGATTGATTTCCAGTAGGAGATGGGTGAGTCACTAAGCCAAATTAAGGTGTCAGCATGACATCAGCAGCCTAAGATAGTGCTCTGCTTGTGGCAAATACACAATATGTATTGCAGTGCCACTTTATTTTTAACATTTATTTACTACTTGCCTGACACTGATCATAGCAATTTACACACTTTATTGCATTTAAGCATGACATGATTGTATTACTTTAGTTATTAGTTTTATTAAGTGTGAATAAATTGAGTCACATTGAGCCTGGGCAATTTGCCATAGGTTATGAAGCTAGTGTATAATTACACAGTTAATCTCAGCTAGTCTATTTCTACCTATGCTTATCTCTGGGGGACACCTGGAACCACAGTGTTAATCCTTGGCCATATTAGAATAAAATATAGACTGATTAATGCATTTCCATGCTAGAAATTTGAAACATACAAAGGAGGCATCATGTACCAACTGGTCAGTCTTTTTTAGAGAAAATGTACAAGCTAATGGTTTGCAACTGGTTTTGGTTTTATTATCATAATTTCTGTTATTAAACCTGATCCTGTAGACTGCTTTAGGCAACATGACCAGAGGATTGTAAACAACAATAAAGTTTTGGGATGAAACTATAACTTCCCTGAGACCAAGGAATTGTGTGTGTGTCTTGGCAGTTAACCATCCAGAGACAAAAAGTGTGTCTCATGTGACTAAGAAAGAAATTTGGAAGCTGTGCCTTGCTGTTATTGTTCAGTCACTAAGTTGTGTCTGACTCTTTGAGACCCTATGAAATGCAGCACATCAAGCTCCTCTGTCTTCACCATCTCCCAGAGTTTGCTCAGATTCATGTGTCAATTGAATCCATGATGCTATCTAACCATCTCATCTTCTGTCATCCCCTTCTTTTGCCTTCAATCTTTCCCAGCATCTGGGTTTTTTCCAATGAGTCAGCTCTTTGCATCTAGTGGCTAAAGGATTAAAGCTCCAGCTTCAGCCTCAGTCCTTCCAATGAATATTCATGGCTCATTTCCTTTAGGACTGATTAGTTTAATCTCCTTGCTGTCCAAGGGACTCTGAAGAGTCTTCTCTAACACCACAATTCAAGAGCATCATTTCTTTATTCTCAACATTCTTTATGGTCCAACTCTCACAACCATACATGACTACTGGAAAAACCATAGCTTTTACTATATGGACCTTTGTTGGCAAAGTGATGCCTTTGCTTTTTAATATGCTGTCTAGGCTTGTCATAGTTTTCCTTCCAAGGAGCAAATGGCTTTTAATTTCATGGCTGCAATCACCATTTGCAGTGATTTTGGAGCCCAGGAAAATAAAATCTGTCACTGCTACCTGCCTTGAACTTCCCAGATCTACTTCTAAACCTAAATGTGCATCTTAATTAGTAAATGGGAATTTATTATAGATCCTTCACCAAGAGGGGTCTTCACTGGTGGCTCAGAGGTAAAGAATCTACCTGCAATGCAGGAGACCTGGGTCAATCGCTTGGTTGGGAAGATCCTCTGAAGGAGGGCAGGGCAGCCTACTCCAGTATTCTTGTCTAGAGAATCACATGGACTGAGGAGCCTGACAGACCACAGTCCATAAGGTCGCAAAGAGTCAGACATGACCAAAGTGACTGAACATTCACCAAGAGGAGATTTGGCAGCTGTAAGGTAAAGTACAAACACATGAGGAACTTGAAATAGGTCCTCTGAATTGGAGAAAAGCACAGATCATTAAGATATTATTAAATTGTTGTATTTTCCATGGCTTCCCTTAGAACTGCCCCAATTAGAGTCATTGCCAACTCATGGCCTAACTGTTGATTTATTTCAATGATTGGAGTCTAATTTTCAATTCCTAAAACAGAATGCTATAACCTATATTCCCTAGATACACTTTAGGCTATGACTTTATTTGATATTCATGAATTTTATTGATGTTTTAAAATACGAGGCAATTTTCAACTGCTGTGTAAATTTTTAAAATCTGTAATTTTAGTGGAAATGAAAAGAAATTACTTTTAGTATTGGAATTCAAATAGGTTTTAGAACAGAGTGTTACAGATCTATATTAGAGATGACTAAAAACTGTTCCCATCTACATTTGCCAAATCTGAACCATTCCTAAAGTTTAAGTTCATAATTTTTCAATTGGAGATTTTATAAAAGTAATTGATATAATATTGTTGAATTATGAGGTCATTAGTACAGTAAGCTGTTATATAGTAACAGCAAAAATTATTATTATAAATCATGAAACTACAGAAAACTTTGGATTTACAGAGTTCAAACCAGAACTTTAAGAGATTATTCTTCTGAGTACAAAGATATTATCATGGAAAATATTTCTTTTTATCCAAGTAATCTAAAAAAGATTTTGTTTTGCCCTTGACTACTTCTTCATGTTAAAAGAAAGCAATATACAATTATTGCACGGCTACTATGTGTTAGGTGTTAATCCAGCTTCACTGTGCATTTTACACTTTTGCCTCAATAAAATCCTTATAAAATTGCTACAAACTGCATAGTACTTGTAATTTTGATGCGGGAAGGAGATGATAGTGTGTTGTTGAATGCATTTGCTTGTGTGCTCGGTTGCTCAGTCATGTCAGACTCTTTGCAACATCATGGACTACAGTCAGGCTTCTCTGTCCATGGGGTTTTTCCCAGCAAGAATACTGGAGTGGGTTGCCATTTCCTCCTCTGGGGCATTTGCCTTGACAAATGGAATGGGGGTGGGGGTTGAAATTTTAAGCTTACTTCCAGCATTTTTTTAAAAAATTGGACTCCAAATTGCTTCATAGATTATACCTCTGAACACAACAGACATACAGAATGTATCTGTAACACATATATACCTTATAGATATGACATGTAACTATGTGACAACTATGCTTAAACAGTGTACATATTTTCAGTGTACAAGTGTACATGTTATAGGATGCCCTAGCAGAGGCTTCTGATTTAATTTATAAGTCTAATCTCGGCACTCAATGTCTCCTTGTCAGCTTCCATACTGAACGAATTCAAAATAGATTGATTGATGTTATTTTTTTTTTTTTAATGGGACTCTGAACCAGAAATCAGATAAGCTTTATAAAACTTTCTGCTGCTCTAGACTATGACTTTTCCCACTGAAAGGGAAAAGAACACAAGGGTTAATACAAGGACTTTGGTTCTCATCTGATAAACCTTTGCAGAGGGCACTGAAATAGCAAGCATTCTGTTTACTTTCTGGGCATAGTCTTATCAGCACTGTCATGCAAAGTATTTGGAGTCTCTCACTTTGGGCTGCTGCTAAAGATGTGCACAAAGTGAATTTGATGTCAAAACAGCCCTTTCAGGAGAACTGACGAGTGATGAGCCATTATAAGATGCACCCTCTGAGTATTTCCCATAGGAAAACCTTTGGAAGGAGGGTTAAGCAGTCGGATGAGCTGCTGCTTTCTGTACTGGCTGCTTTTCTTGTCAGGATTCCTGTAAAGTTGAATTAATTAACATTTGAAAATAATTTTCACTCTCAGGAATAACTTTAACACTCATGGTTTTAACAATTATTCAATGTTAACCTTTTATTAAAATGCTGTCCTGAACTCAAGTTTTTAACTGAAAGGGCTGTTTGAGGTCTCAGATACAAGGAATATTACTCCATGAAGAGGAATTGAAGAAAAGAGGCTTTGACATACTTAAAAAAAAAAAAAAAAAAAAAACACTACTACAGTTTTCAGCTGTATACTAGAGGTCAGTCAGTTTGACACCAGAATCTTGCCTTAGTGGTAATAATAATAATATTTGATGTTAAATTTCCGTTTGATCCATTTCAGTGAGTGAAAGAAAGTGAAAGTAAAGTCACTCAGTCATGTCCCGACTCTTTGCGACCCAATGGACTGTAGCCTGCCAGATTCTGCTGTCCATGGGGATTCTCCAGGCAAGAATACTGGAGTGGGTTGCCATTTCCTTCTCCATTTGATCCATTTCAGTGAGCATCTAGTACAAAATCTTATGGATTTGTCAGAAGCTATAAAATCAGGCCACTCCTTGAATATGAGCTCTTGTTGTGACCAATGACTAGAGCAGTCTGTAGCAAAAACTAAAGTAAAGCAGAATATGAAACTGTGAAGATGTTCACCAACGCTGAATGCTGCTCCATGAAATCTAGATTGCCGGGGACCAGCCCCGGCTGATCCAGGGAATTTGAAGCGGGGACGGCGTTGGCGAGGATCAGGAAACAATTGCTTAATTAAACGTTAATTAAGGATATAAAGAGTAATAGAATGAGGATAGCTCAGTGAGGAAATTCAGTGGAGAAAAGAGGCTGAAATAAGGATAGCTCAGTGAGGAAATTCAGTGGAGAAAAGAGGCTGAATAATTCAGCCAGAAGGTCATAGAAAGAACGACATGGTGAGACCAAGTTTCGGTGAACAAGGCCCGCACTTTATTTTCCAAAGTAGTTTTTATACCTTAAGTTATGCATAGAGGATAATGGGGGGAAGGGGTAGAGTCATGCAGTAAGCCAGGCTTTCTTCCTGCAAACTTATCATATGCAAAAGTTTAGGTGATTTGCATCATCTTCTGGCCCGGAGGCCTTTTTCTCTAAAGGTGATTATTCTAAAGTCAGGCTCCAGCCTCCAAAAAGCATTAGATAAAGTTGCATTCCTACAGAGCAAAGGTGTGGTGGGCTATAACAAGAAAAAGAATTAACTCAAGGGTCCCAGGTTACAAACATTAAAGCTACTACTTACACCAATTATATTAATCAATACACTGCCAGGGACACAGCAGATAAGGGATATGGAAACTTAGCAGCAAACATTGGCCCAACAAGTGAAAATCCCTTCACCAATACAATTTCTAATCAATCTTTTAACTGCTCAAAGGAATCTGTATTTAGACAGTTTAGAACATCTCAAGCCTCTCACAGTTGGGAGGCTCTGAGCAATCCACATGTGGCCGGAAAAACCTATTCAGGCAGGCTAGAGGACTTCCAAAGGAGTTTGTAGGTTGAAACACTGTCACACCCAGGAATTATTAACTGGAGCTGTAAGCTAACTCTTTTTTCAGAGAGAGGTAGTGGGGGACAGCCCCCCGTAAAGTCAGAGGTGTAGGTGAAAGCACAAAGCAGAAAGTAGGCAGACTCTGGTTTTGGGGGTAGATTGCTCGAGAATTTCTAGGGAGACTCCTGAGGCTTGATCCCGCCTTTGCGTATGCCAAGCCTCCTTCCTCATGACCTTTGCCAGGGGCGGAGCTCGCTCCCCGCACTAGATTAACTTTCAGAAAAAAAATCTCTCCTGGTTACTGAGCTAAAAACTACTCCCCCATCACTTCCACACATCAAATCAGGGCTTCTGCCCTTACTGTGAGGAGGACACTCCCACTCCTCAGGTACATTTCTTCAGTTCAAGGAGGAAGAAGGGAGAAACTTTTTATTTGTATAAGAAGCAGTAAGATTGAAGACAGGAGGAGAAGAGGACAACAGAGGATGGGATGGCTGGATGGCATCACTGACTCAGTGGCCATGAGTTTGAGCAAATTCTGGGAGATGGTGAAGGACAGGGAAGCCTGGCATGCTGCAATCCATGGGTCACAAAGAGTCAGACATGACTTAGAAACTGAACAACAAAAATATGTCAAAGTGGTAGAGATGTGTGTCTGCACCAGGGCAGGTAAATGTCAAAGAACTGAATTCTAGAACTGAGCATACTTCCCTCCAAGCAACTGTCATTCAGTTACTAACTCGTGTCCAACTCTTTGCGACCCCACGAACTGCAGCACGATGGGCTTCCCTGTCCCTCACTGTCTCTAGGAGTTTGAGGGTCTCCTTTGGAGGCATGGGTTGCTGGTGGCCTGCTGCAAGGACAGAGGAACGGGCAGCAACAGTCCTGGGAGGTACATGTTGACAAAAGTCCTTTTTGAAGTTTGCCAGTAACCTTACCATAGAGCCTATAGGCTCCAGGACTCCAGGCCAAACAACCATAAGGGAAGAAACACAGCCCCACCCATCAGCAGACAATTGGATTAAAGATTTACTGAGCAAGGCCCTGCCCACCAGAGCAAAAGTTTTCCCCACAGCCAGTCCCTCCCATCAGGAAGCTTGCAGAAGCCTCTTATCCATCTTACAGAAGTAAGAAGTGTAATCCCACAGCCTCCAGAACTAAATCCAAGCCATTGACTTGGGTTTGATTCCTAGCCATCATGTTAGTTAAGGATGTAGAGAGTCAAGCTCCTGAGTTTGGAACCAATTGGATGAGGAATGAATATCATCCCTTCTGTGAATAAGGTTGAATTGGAGAATGTGGCTTGAGCATTGATCATGGTGGTATTCCCTGACATGCTCTGGTAAGATGACTGAGCTGATCAACAGAGAAGATCTGTGTCCTTCGAGAACAGCCTCCCACAAAGTGACAGAAAGTCTTGAGATAAAAAAGTGGAATTTTTTTTTCTCCCAATATCACCAATCAGAAAAACTATTCTTCCCTGCACAGAAAGAAATGAGAATAGGAATAAAATTAAACAGAAGTGTTCCTCCCATTCATTGTCCTCAGTGAGAACAAAAGTTTCCTCCCTGTAAAGAAACGCGAAGGATGGAGGAGAAACAGTCTCCTCTAATATGAGAACCTACATGACATTTTTAGCTTTAATATTACATATTAATATACTCTGATATGCAAATAAACTCTATCAGTGATGGTAAAACTACAGGGCAAATCAGAATCATCCAGGGATTATAAAAATAAAGATTATCATACAGAGAGAAGTAAATCAGAAAGAGAAAAACAAGTAACGTATCTTAACGCATACATGTGGAACTAAAAAAATGGTCCAGATAAATCTATTTGGAGGGCAGGAATAAAAATACAGACATAGAGAATGATGTATGGGCGTGGGGGAAGAAGAGGATAGGCTGAATTGAGAAATTAGGTTTGACATAAATACACTACCGTGTGTAAAATAAATAGCTGGTGGGAAGCTGCTGTAAGCACAGGGAGCTTAGCTGGGTGCCCTGTGATGACCTAGATGGCTGGGATGGGAGTAGGGTGGGAGGGAGGTCCAAGAGGCAAGGGATATAAGTATACATATAGCCGATTCACTTTAGTGTACAGCAGAAACTAATATAGCATTGTATAGCAATTGTACTCCAATAAAAAATTAATAAAAATGTTTGTTGGATGGAATTGAATATCTTTGGGTGAGCTCAAAGAATCTTCTCATGCTTCATTCAAGATAGATAATCATCCTTTTCAAAGCTTAGACCAAGCTTAGATTGGTTGTTTCCTTTATAAAGGAATGTTAAGAACTGTTGAAAATATGTTCAACATATTTTTTGTGCTACCAGTTGTTAGTCATCTTTTAATTAAAAGTGCTTTTTATCAGAAAAATAGATGCCTGACCCCACTACATTTTTAATAACTACTTCCTGGGTCCCATTTCTTTCTTTTTTTTTTTTAATAAATGTGAGTTTTGGAGCTCCATTCATCCTTTAAGAATTACTGCATTTGAGCATTTAAGACAATATTGCTTTAATATTAGCAGTGCTTACTGAACCCATGAATTCTGCACCCTAGAATCACAGAGGAAGTTTTAATTGATCTTGGACTCTGACTTCTGCTTTTCAGAATGCTCCTTTAGTTACGTTTGCATATGTGAAAGGAAAGTGAAAGTGAGGTCGCTCAGTCCTGTCCAACTCTTTGTTACCCCATGGACTGTAGCCTATCAGGCTTCTCCCTCCATGGGATCCAGGCAAGAGTACCAGAGTGGGTTGCCTTTTCATTCTCCAGGGGATCTTCCTGACCCAAGGATCAAACCCAGATCTTCCGCATTGCAGGCATAACCCAGATGCTCCCGCATTGCAGCCACCAGGTACCTCCACATAAAATATAATAGGGAGACTAAGTAAAGATACAGAGATGATCATAAAATCAGCAAAAATGTTTAGTATTTCACAGTATTTAATTAAGTGCAACAAAGTAAAGAACGACTCTCTGACCAGAGACTTTTTCTGCCTCAAATATCATGATGATAAACATCCTCTCTTACCCTTCAGAGTACCATTGTAATTGCTTTAGAGGAGCACTCTTCAGTAGGAATTTCTATAAGGGAAATACATTTATTTGTGCTGTCAAATATGGAAACTACTAGCCACATGTGACCACAGAGTTCTTAAATGTACACAGTACAACTATAGGACTGAATTTTAAATTTCATTTAATTTTAATTTCAGTTAAAGTAGCCCTATTTGAATCCTGGATACCACATTGGAGAGTAAAACTTGAAAGCATATTTTTCAGATTGTAGGTTGAAATGCATTAATGGGCTCTGAACAAAGTTTCATGTTTCATGCCAACATTTTAAAAAAGAAATTAAATAGTATAGATAAGAACAAAGTTCTTCACACATAGCAAATGTTTCTCTATGCAGCGTGACAAAATTGAGTCTTGCCTTGTGGCAGAAAACAGGGTTTGTGTGATTCACTGACCCCTGGCCTCCAAGGTCAGTGAAATAGTTGGTGTAATTTGGTGAGCAAACCAAAGAAGCAACAGACATGAAACCTGCAGCTGTTGGTTCTGTTTGCAGTGAGGGAAGACGAGCCCCTGAGAAACTATGTGATGATGGCTCCTCCTTGAGGTTCCATGATAATATTACAAGTGTGGGAAGAACTAAAAGGAAATAGCAGAGTAAAACGAGAAGAAACACACTAGCTTTCTCATGTTTACATGCAATAATTTACCTCTTCTCCCTACCGTCCTCAAACAGAGGGCCCACCTGTGCCAAACTTCCAGAACTTAAACTGGCCACTTCAAGCATAGGTTCTTTTTTTTTTTTTTGCCTTTTAATTTTATTTTATTTTTAAACTTTACATAATTGTATTAGTTTTGCCAAATATCAAAATGAATCCACCACAGGTATACATGTGCATTTTTGTTGCTGAGTAGTATTCTATTCTACAAATAGATCACCTTCTGGTCTCTTAGTGGTTATTTATTTATTTATTTGAAATTTATTTTGTATTGGGTTATAGCTGATTTGATCACTTATTATTTTTTAAAAGGCTGCTATGAACCCTCTCGTGCATTGTGTGTGTGTGTGGCGGGGGGGCTCCGTATTTTTACTTTGCTCAAGTGAACACATAGAGATGGAATTTCCAAGTCACACGATAAGGACATACTTAACTGTATAAGAAACTGCTGAAAAGCTTGCCACAGGGAGGACTTCAAGCCAGATGAGTGTCCTTTGTGCATCCAGGGCACCAGTCATTTGTTGGGTGTGGGTATGATTAAGAATATTCTGTACCTTGTGGCTTTGCTATTTATTTCATTTGGTTTGTTTGGTGAGTAAAGCTTTAATTTAGCTGATGTCAAGAGTATATATGTGTGTGTGTGTGTGTGTGTATATATATATGATTAATTTAAGACTGTTATTATTTCTAACCTAAACGTTCAATAGAATTCACAGATGAAAGCCAATTGGGGCTTCTTTGAGGAAGGTATTTAATTATTGATTTAATTTCTTTAATAAATATTGGACTATTCAGATTTCCTATTTCCTCTTCTATAAGTTTTGGTAATTTATGTTCCTTTCCATGGAATGTGGGTAGTTCAACAAAGTTGTTGAGCTTATGGCTTAAGGTTTTTAATGATTTCTGTATCCTTTTCATGCTTATCGGTTATGTAATAATGTTTCCTATTTTATTATCAATACTGTAATTTCTGTTTTCTATTTCTTAATTAAGCTAGTTAGGCATTGATCAGCTTTACTAGCTTTTTTTTAATAGAAACCAACTTTTATATTATTGATTTTTTTCTATTATTATCTGTCTTCTATTTCATTAAATCTTTCTCTCATTTGTATTATTTTCACTCCTCCTCTTACAATGAGTTTAATTTGCTCTTCCTTCTCTAATTTCTCATGGTAAAAGTTTAATCATTGATTTTAAACACTTCTGTGTCTCTAATCAGGCATATGCTATAATTTTCCCTCTGATCACTTTTCCAGTACATCCCACACAATTTTGACACATTGTATTTTTAACTTCTATCTTAAGTATAATTAAATACATTAATTTCTTTTTTCTTTGATCCTTGGACCAGAGGAGGTGGCTTCAAGACTAAAATATACATTATTCCAAGGACATTTAAAAGAAAATATCTTGTAGCCTTAAGATCACAATGTGAACTTCTAAACAGACATTTTGATGGAAAAGTATTCCAGGATCTAACCTTTCATCATTTTATAAAAATGTAATTTGTTAAAGTACAGAATTATGGGATGTTTTGGAAAAGAAATGCCATCTGGATATCAATAGCACATCAAGATCTTTCAGAATATCTTGATCTTGTATCATATTTCTTCTACATTCTGCAAATTAAAAAAAAATGAATCCAATATTGCCACTGAATGTGATATAAAAATGTTTGACGTGGCAAGATCATCAAGTCAAGGCTGCTGACTAGGACAGTTGCCTCAATTAGGAAAGCAGTTTGAGGATGCTCTGTCAGCTGGACGAGTAACATTAGGTAGGTGACAGCATCTCTGTTTTGACACCATTGGTCTGTAGGCTAAATTTTCGAGTGTGGAAAGTGCTTGTTTGAACTGAATGTGAAGACAAAACCAAGTCACAAATGTGTTACAGAAGAAGGGGTGGGGAGGGGACAGGCAGAAATTTGGGTGAAGGTAAAGGAGCTGAGTTTGTCTGATCTTGTAACTAGTCGGTGAAACATCCTTGACTGACTGTCCCAAAGAGTCCCCAGTCAAGGCAAAAATACTGTAACAACAACCTCTGTAGGATGGGACGATTTTTTTTTTTCCTTTAGCAGTGCTTCAGCGAGTGGGATCTTAGTTTCCCAACCAAGGACTGAACCCATGCCCCCTGCAGTGGAAATGCAGAGTCTTAACCACTGGACCACCAGGGAAGTGACTGGAAAGGATTTGAAGCCGGGAGCGCATAGACTGAGCAAAGATGAAGCGGAACAAAGAAGAGAGCTTCCTTGCATGAGATTAATTCACTGAAAAATTAGCACAACCAAAGGGAGTCCTTTTTGAGATTTTGGTTTTGAATCCTCATTATCACCTAACCAAAAACATACACTGTTTGGGAATAATATAGTTTTGAAAATTATCTTTTTTTCCTTTAGCTAACATGTGCATGACATTGCAAAGCAGTTTACGAATCAATTCAGCAAATGTTATTTCCATTTTAGAGATGAGAAAACTGAAATGTAGGCAGATGTTGACTTGGCAGACAGAGATAAAAACACTAGTATTAAGATAGCTCCAAAATCCATCATCTTCTTAATGGATCATGTTGCTTTACACAGATTTCCACATGCCGTGTTTTCTGGAAAATTCTAACTTTTGAGATCAGAAACTTACACCTTACAAGATCCATTTTAAAGCATTTATATCATCAGTAGTCATCATGTTAAAAGACTCAGCACTACAGGAATGGACTATTAAGATTCTTGTTTACACAGCTAATGGATGGGGATTTGGGCCAGGACACATTGATGTATTGGCACACTAGAGACTTGAATAAACCCTGGCCGCGTCTGCTTCTTTGAAGGAGCTCTGTCCCATTTCTAAGCTGGCAGCCAGTCTTGCCCAAAATATTTGGAACTTGCAACAGCCTCCAAACACCTGGTGAGCTTTTCCACAGAAGCGCATCCAGACACTAGCGAGATACACGCCTTCCCTTTCCTGTCTCCTTGCATTCCACCAGCAGCTGGACCAAAGATGACTCATGTCAACTATCAAAACATGATGTTTTGATTCTTCAGAAATCACAAGGTGCTTCAAGGATTAGAACATACTTTAAACTCATTTAAAAGGTGATTTTCCAAATAAAAAAGTGCTTATTGCAGTTATTCAGAATGTTTTTTGAAAAGCAAGTTTTGTACTGATCACAGACCTTTTATTCAATTACTGGACCCATTCTCCACACCATTTCTTACAAAATAACATTTTCCAGGTTAAGAAAAAAATCTTTGCATGCCTACATATCAGAAGAAAATATAAGTCAGAATAAAATGTTATTGCAATATTGTTTTTCTCCATTTACAAAACTAACATGAAACCATAAAAAGGTATATAGGGGTTTTTCCTGGCCACACCTAGAAAGGCTGACTGTGGTATTTGTTTAAGGATCTACCTATGTATCTACAAAATGTAAGGTGAGTCTTAAATTTGAAGTTGAGGGTAATGCATTATTGGCCCAAAACACTCAGAATAGAATTTCTGCTATACTTGACTTGTGTTGGAGGTGGGGGTGAGTAGGGTCATAGCACAAAGGCCAAAGACTCTTGCTATTCCTATTAATATTTAGTAGATGTCCTTGAATGAATGTTTTAAATTTGCTCTAGGCCCTTGGAACAATTTCTAGTGTCATTAAATAGCTGCTTTATTTTCATAATACAATTTTCAGCAGTTACAATTGTTTCACCAGGTTAGGCGTTCATGGAGCTCTTCACATCACCATTTCAAAAGTCTATTCTTTTTTTCAGTTTTTTTTAATAATCTGATTTTCAGTTTAAATAATTGTTTTTGCAGTGTTAAAGTTCATTAATCTTTTATCTTGCAGTGCTTAATTAAATACCCAGCAGTTAAATAGCCAGTGAAATTTTCAAGTATTATATTTTTATCTCTAGATACTATTTAATTCTTTTTTGTGCCTTCCACTTCTCTCATCACTATATTCATGTTTTTCTTGAAATCTTTGTTTATATTCAGTATATTTATAGCAACACTTTAAAATTCTTTGACGACTAATGCTACCATGTCTGTCATTTTTTGTCCACTTCTATCGACTGATTTTTCTCCTGGTTATGATTCACATTTTCCTCTTTTTCGGTATGTCTTGTAATTTTTTATTACATGTCGGGTACTCCAAATATTATTTGCTCGGGATCTACTTGGAGTCAATTCTGTCTATCATGGTCTAGAGCATGTGTATATAGGTGGAAAACCATAATTACCCTGAGGCTAACCTCATGTTGTTGCTGTGCTTGTTTGTTTTTTGTTTTCCTAGAGGGCATAATTCTATGATGTCTGTAATCCAGTATCTATAAGCAATTATTTTATATATTTTGTCCTGTTTCTAGTTCTTTATAGCAGAACATTTAAGTCCTGTCCATTTCATCAAATCATGGTTTGAAATTACATCATGACAAGATTTTAAGGAAGGCAGTCCTATTGTGAAAGCAAAAGTTTAAGAAAATGGATTTGAAATTGGTGTACAAAAAAACAGAGAAGTACAAATCAATGCCTGACTTCAAAGAATACACAGTTTAATGTGAACTAACCAAGTTTCTCTTATTAAAATGTATCAGAAAAATATGTTCCCCCATTTGAAAGACTTTCTTGTGTATTTCTATGCCCTGTATCAGAGATCCCCATACCTGACTATAAAACAGAATCATTGGAGAGCTTTTTAAAAAAAATTACAGGTTATAAGACCACTCTCCAGACAGTTATGATACAGTTAGTCTGGATGGGACCCAGAAGTCTGTATTTTTAAATGATGTCTTCAGGTAACTTTCATACAGTCAAGCGTGAACCTTCAGAATGCAGACTGAATTACTTCAGATTCTTTCTGGGGACCATAAAATTCTCACAATTGTTCCTGATTAAGTAGATACCAATCTGGTCTCTTTTGCCTTCCCTTTCTCTCTCCCGAGGCTCTCTGATTACTCAGCTTCTAGCTGCACTGTAATATTTCTTGGAAACCTAGGTGGCCCCCCAAATTTCCAACCTTTGTAACACAGCCCACATCAAATCACATAAGGAGATTTGCAAATTTACCTCATTCCAGCACTATTTGGAAAAGCATCTGTGAATTTCACTCAACAGTTCTCTAAAATGTGTGTTTAGAGAACACACACATTCAAATGAAAGCCTTTTCCCTTTGCAGCTGGCCTTTCTGCTTGAATGGTTCTTATGGTCTGGGGCCTGGACCTAACTCCAAAACCATTTCATGACTCCTAAGATCCCCAGGATGCCTGTTCCCCAGGGCCTAACCTTTCTTGCTGTTGCTATTTAGTCCCTAAGTCATGTCTGACTCTTTTGTGACCCCATGGACTATAGTCTACCAGGTTCCTCTGTCCATGGAATTTCTCAGGCAAGAATACTGGCGTGCGTTGCCATTTCCTTCTCAAGGGGATCTTCCTGACCCAGGGATTGAACCCATGTCTTCTGCACTGGGGCAGGCTGATTCTTTACCACTAAGCCACCTGGGAAGCCCTCCCTTCATAAAGACCTCACAGCTTAAGTTTCTTTTTCTACCAATACTATTTTCTAAGGAAACCCCAAATTGACCTCTGCTTCTAGAAACTTTAACGGGGGAAGACAATGGACCTCTTTCTGGTCCTCTGGGCAAGCCAGCTGGCCCACGTTCCCTTTTCTGCAGCTGTGTGTAAGCTCCATCTGCATTTTCAACCTTCACACCACAAACAGGCATCTCTGATCTGTGTGGTTGACCAGTGCCCCTCGTAAGTGAAACATGTCATCTTATCTTTGACATTAGATCTAGGAAATCATTTAAGTTCAATTGGATAATAAGAAAGGCCAAATGACTTCTAAAGTTGCAATTACAAATGCACCAACCAAGTTCAGTACAGACCTAAATCTGAGATTTGGGAATGACGTGATGGCAGACTGGATATGCCTGATCTGTGTTTCCTGAGCTTCTTTTTCAGCTCATTCTTACCAACAAGAAAACAAATTTGGGCAATTTTATAAGGATAAGAGAATACCATGAGTTGATTTCCAGGAGGAATGTCTGCTAATTGGAATACTGATGAAGTGGGATGAGAAAAATATTCTTGAACAACACACCACATACATCAAATTCTGAAATAAACAAAAAAATTGCCCCCCTAAAACTTGCCCTATAAATTCACATTAAATTTATTCTAAAACCATGCACTTACCTCCACCCATAGCCCTACCATTTTCTTTTTGTTGTTTAGTCATGAAGTCATGTCTGACTCTTTATGACCCCATGGACTGCAGCATGCCAGGCTTCCTATCCTTCAGTATCTCCCAGAGTTTGCTCAAACTCATCTACATTGAATCGGTGATGCCGTAAAACCATCTCATGCTCTGTTGCCCCCTTCTCCTTCTGCCCTCATTCTTTCCCAGTATCAGGGTCTTTTCCAATGAGTTGGCTCTTTGCTTCAGCATCAGTCCTTCCACTGAATATTCAGGGCTGATTTCCTTTAGGATTGACTGGTTTGATCTGCTTGTTGTCCAAGGACCTCTCAAGAGTCTTCTCCAGCACCACAATTTAAAATCATCAATTCTTTGGTGGCTCAGCTTTCTTTATGGTCCAATTCTCACATCTGTACACGACTACTGAAAAAACCATAGCTTTGGCTATATGGACCTTCATCAACAAAATGATGTCCTTGATTTTTAATATGCTGTCTAGGTTTGTCATAACTTTCCTTCCAAGGAGCAAGCATCTTTTAAGTTAGTGGCTGCAGTCTTTCTATCTTGGTTCATCTATTTAGAGATTTCAAGTGGCCAACATTAAAATCAATGCATACTTACTAAAAAATTAAGGAGAATACAAGTAAGCATATTCCAACTAAAGCTTGCTGGTTACATATGCAAACGTTTCAAGAAAAGTTAGAATAGTAGAAGCAGTGTGTGCCAGGCGTGTATCATTCATTCATGCATTCAGGCATTTATTTTGCAAACCACTGAGTACACAGGAATAAACAAAAGAGATCCCAGCCTCACATTAGAGGGGAAAAAAATGAAAAAAAAAAACTTACATGATTAATACAAGTATCATCTACTATCAAATTTATTCTATTCACAAGGATTTTATTTTTAGTGAGAGATATTATTTTACCTGAATATAATTGATTTCTACATTTTGAAGAGTAAAATGAGAAAGTTTAGATTCTAGGGGTGTATCTAAAAATTTATTCAAGTCTATTTGAATCCTAGGGGTTTCCCAGTTGGCACATTGGTAAAGAATTCATTTACTATTGCAGGAGATGTGGGACAGAGAAGCCTAGGAGTCTATAGTCCATGGGGTTACAAAGAGTCGGACACAGCTTAGCAACTAAACGGTACCAGTAAATTGGTTATGGCCTCTGGGCTTCCCAGGTGGCTCAGTGGTAAAGAATCTGCCTGTCAATGCAGGAGACACAGGAAACACAGATTAGATACCTGGGTCGGGAAGATCCCCTAAAGCAGGAAATGGTAACCATTTCAGTATTCTTGTCTGGAAAATTTCATGGACAGAAGAGCTTGGTGGGCTACAGTCCACAGGGTGGCAAAGAGTCAGACACGACTGCACACACACACACACATTTGGGTCCTGAGTCTTGGTATCAAAAGTCAGAATACTGGGAGACTGGGTGCCACAAAATACCTGTGCTTGTGAATTGTGTAGCTACCATGTAGGAGAAAAACAGGGTGAGCCAGTAAATAACAAGATGGAAGACCTGATGTAGGGTGATCAGAGGAATTCTCTCTAACACAGTGATGTTTCAGAGGAGATCTTAAAAGTGAGGTGGAGCTGGTTGAGAGAAACATGAGGGGGGTGTTCTTCCTTCTGACAATCTTTGGTGTTCAAGTCAATTAAAATGCCAGGTGCAAAGGCTCTCAGGTTGAAAAGGGATGGAAGAAAACAAATGTGTTTAGAGTTGGGTGGGGCTGAGCTAATGATGGAGATGCAGGGAGACACCTGTCCTTGCAGTAACCCGTAGGATTGGACCAGTTTCTGGATTCATAGCAGGGCTAGTAATTTCCCTCACAACTTGAAGGTACAAGTGGTAGCATCACATCATTATAAATAGTAGTAGATGCGTCTAAGAGAAGGACAAACTGCAGAAAATTCAATGAGGTGAGAGCAAAGCCTCAAAGGCTGCTTCAAACTGGAGATGAAAAAGAAAAAAAAAAAGTGAAAACCAAAAAGAAGAAAAATATAGTTATTGTGATAAAACAACAGAGATCTAACATGCAGATAATTGATATTACTAAACAACAGATAAGAAAAATTAAATCTTGTTAGGCATATTGTTAAAATCCACTATATTCTGTTATCTCTAGCTACATGATAATTAAAGACTAAGTGGGACACATTTAACACTTACACTGTGGTTGAAGTTTTGGTCCTTTTTTGTTTGTATTTCTAACTTCTTTGGTTTTATACATTTCATTGCTGATATCTGGCATACTATCCTTTATATATAAAGAGCATCTATAAATCAACAAGAAAACAAGACTATGTTAATGGAAAAATTGTTAAGGAAAGCAAATTGGTTCTACAAATATGAAGAAATACAAGAATTCACTAAATAGATAAAAAATGAGAAACCTCATTTGTAATTAAACACAGGACCATGAGGAGAAAAATTTAATCAATTAAGTTGGTTAGTTTTTAAAAATTATAATAACCTATTGAATCAAAGATGTGGGGATATGGACACTTAAGACACAGCATGTGCAATCAGTGCAACGTGTTAGAAGAAAATCTGGGAATGTATTTAAACAGTTACCAAATATTCATATAGAAAAACAAAAGAAAATATGCACTGTTGTTAAGAATAAATAAAGATTACTAAACTATAAGTTTAGTAACACCTGGAGTAACAGGCAAATTTGGCCTTGGAGTACAGAATGAAGCAGGGCAAAGGCCAAGAGAGTTTTGCCAAGAGAACGCACTGGTCACAGCAAACACCCTCTTCCAACAACACAAGAGAGACTCTACACATGGACATCACCAGATGGTCAACACTGAAACCATATTGATTATATTCTTTGCAGCCAAAAATGGAGACGCTCTATACAGTCAGCAAAAACAAGACTGGGAGCTGACTGTGGCTCAGATCATGAACTCCTTATTGCCAAATTCAGACTGAAATTGAAGAAAGTAGGGAAAACCACTAGACCATTCAGGTATGACCTAAACCAAATCCCTTATGATTATATAGTGGAAGTGAGAAATAGATTTAAGGGACTAGATCTGATAGACAGAGTGACTGATGAACTATGGATGGAGGTTCGTGACATTGTATAGGGATCAAGACCATCCCCAAGAAAAAGAAAAGCAAAAAAGCAAAATGGCTGTCTGAGGAGGTCTTACAAATAGCTGTGAAAAGAAGAGAAGAAAAAATCAAAGGAGAAAAGGAAAGATATACCCATTTGAATGCAGAGTTCCAAAGAAAAGCAAGGAGAGATAAGAAAGAAAATAATAGAATGGGAAAGACTAGAGATCGCTTCAAGAAAATCTGAGATACCAAGGGAACATTTCATGCAAAGATGGGTTCCATAAAGGACAGAAATGGTAAGGACCTAACAGAAGCAGAAGATATTAAGAAGAGGTGGCAAGAATACACAGAAGAACTGTACAAAAAAGATCTTCACGACCAAGGTAATCACAATGGTGTGATCACTCACCTAGAGCCAGACATCCTGGAATGTGAAGTCAAGTGGGCCTTAGAAAGCATCACTACGAACAAAGCTAGTGGAGGTGATGGAATTCCAGTTGAGCTATTTCAAATCCTGAAAGATGATGCTGCAAAAGTGTTGCACTCAATATGCCAGTAAATTTAGAAAATTCAGCAGTGGCCACAGGACTGGAAAAGGTCAGTTTCATTCCAATCCTAAAGAAAGGCAATGCCAAAAATGTTCAAACTACCGCACAATTGCACTCATCTCACATGCTAGTAAAGTAATGCTCAAAATTCTCCAAGCCAGGCTTCAGCAATACGTGAACCGTGAATTTCCAGATGTTCAAGCTGGTTTTAGAAAAGGCAGAGGAACCAGAGATCAAATTGCCAACATCCGCTGGATCATGGAAAAAGCAAGAGAGTTCCAGAAAAACACCTATTTCTGCTTTATTGACTATGCCAAAACCTTTGACTGTGTGGATCACAATAAACTGTGGAAAACTCTGAAAGAGATGGGAATACCAGACCACCTGACCTGCCTCTTGAGAAACCTGTATGCAGGTGAGGAAGCAACAGTTAGAACTGGACATGGAACAACAGACTGGTTCCAAATAGGAAAAGGAGTAAATCGAGGCTGTATATTGTCACCCTGCTTATTTAACTTATATGCAGAGTAGATCATGAGAAACACTGGGCTGCAGGAAGCACAAGCTGGAATCAAGATTGCAGGGAGAAATATCAAGAACCTCAGATATGCAGATGACACCACCCTTATGGCAGAAAGCGAAGAAGAACTAAAGAGCCTCTTGATGAAAGTGAAAGAGGAGAGTGAAAATGTTGACTTAAAGCTCAACGTTCAGAAAATGAAGATCATGGCATCTGATCCCATCACTTCATGGCAAATAGATGGGGAAACAGTAGAAACAGTGCTGGCTTTATTTTTTGGGCTCCAAAATCACTGCAGATGGTGATTGCAGCCATGAAATTAAAAGACGCTTACGCCTTGGAAGGAAAGTTATGACCAACCTAGATAGCATATTGAAAAGCAGAGACATTACTTTGCCAGCAAAGGTCCATCTAGTCAAGGCTATGGTTTTTCCAGTAGTCATGTATGGACGTGAGAGTTGGACTGTGAAGAAAGCTGAGCACCCAAGAATTGATGCTTTTGAACTGTGGTGTTGGAGGAGACTCTTGAGAGTCCCTTGGACTGCAAGGAGATCCAACCAGTCCATCCTAAAGGAAGGACTGATGTTGAAGCTGTAACTCCAATATTTTGGCCACCTGTTGCGAAGAGCTGACTCATTTGAAGAGACCCTGATGGGGAAAGATTGAGGGCAGGAGGAGAAGGGGACAACAGAGGATGAAATATTTGGATGGCATCACTGACTCAATGGACATGAGTTTGGGTAAATTCCAGGAGTTATTGATGAACAGCGAGGCCTGGCGTGCTGCAGTCCATGGGGTCGCAAAGAGTTGGACATGACTGAGGGACTGAACTGAACTGAACTGAAACTATAAGTCTATCAATTATATATTGACACATATATGTAACTATACATTAATATATAGATATTAGATGATGGAAAGGGGGAATACACAAATATCCGGATGGCTGGCTTTTTTGTATTCTATGTAATTTATATATTCTTTGTGTTCTTCTATAGCTTTCAATTTTTTCAAAGTGAACATTATTCTTATAATATATGAAAATAAATGGGCAAAATTGAAATAATGGAAACAAAATAATTCTCAAATACTAGTTCTTATAAATTCAACTTTATCAAAGATAAGACAAAGAATATATCTATGATGTGAATTATAAAGCTATTCAAAAGAATCAACCTTTGGATGCTGTAGATAGAATGAAAACCTCCATTAGACACAAAGATATATTTTATAGCACAAGGAACTATAGACAGTATTTTGTGATACACCATAATGGAAAATAATATAGAGAAAGAATGTATAGACATATGTATAACTGAATTTCTTTGCTGTACATCAGAAATTAACATGACATTGTAAACCAACTATTCAGTTCAGTTCAGTCACTCAGTCGTGTCTGACTCTTTGCGACCCCATGAATCGCAGCACGCCAGGCCTCGCTGTCCATCACCAACTCCCGGAGTTCACTCAAACTCATGTCCATTGAGTCAGTGATGCCATCCAGCCATCTCATCCTCTGTCGTCCCCTTCTCCTCCTGCCCCCAATCCCTCCCAGCATCAGAGTCTTTTCCAATGAGTCAACTCTTTGCATGAGGTGGCCAAAGTACTGGAGCTTCAGCTTCAGCATCATTCCTTCCAGAGAAATCCCAGGGCTGATCTCCTTCAGAATGGACTGGTTGGATCTCCTTGCAGGCAAAGGGACTCTCAAGAGTCTTCTCCAACACCACAGTTCAAAAGCATCAATTCTTCGGCACTCAGCTTTCTTCACAGTCCAACTCTCACATCCATACATGACCACTGGAAAAACCATAGCCTTGACTAGATGGACCTTTGCTGGTATATAAACCAACTATACTTCAGTAAAAAAATAAATAAGCTTTCATCACACACAATTTTTTAAAATTTGAGTTGTTCACAAGAAGATTTTAGACCAGAAATAATAGCTCAAAATGTCGGATTTGCCAAATATTTATACCATATACTGTCACCACGGTGTGACTGAATTGGAAATGTTATTAACATGAATATATATATAAGAAAACTCTATGAATTATAAATTTTAAAAATATCTAAATAGTTGGCTGACCCTCACACATATGGCTCACAGATTTGAAGTCCATGGCCAAAGCTGAACTCAGAGTTAAATCATTTATTTATGCTTTCTTCTCTTTAAAAATGAATTATTCATCTTTAAAAATGTAAAAATAATATAAAACAAATAAAATTAAGACATCAGTTTATATGATGAATTAATCAATATAAAGAAGTAGTGCAGTAACATGAGAACTAATATAGGTGGAAAATAACTTGATGCCTCTGCTAAATTGAATTGAAATGAAAGGGAAAATAACATGAACAAAATTAGACACACAATATGAACTTTTTTTTTTAATAAGACAATAATTCTCTGTTCTAGTACATCTTTCTCCAAAACAGGTCACTTGAATTTTTGATATCTTCAAATGAGAAAATGTAACCATAATGACCCCAAACGTCACATTTAGCTTTTTTAGTTTGGGGATTCCCAGCTGTCTTCAACAGGTGCTGTGGCTTAGCTAGTTAAAGCACCTGTCTAGTAAACAGGAGATCCTGGGTTTGAATCTCAGCGATGCCTGGGACACTTGACTGTAGTATATTATTGCTGTGAAGGGGATACATTTCCAGACTTCCAAGGGGAATGTGGAAAATTGTTAAAGGGATGGGAATACCAGGCCACCTTACCTGCCTCCTGAGAAATCTGTATGCAGGTCAAGAAGCAACAGTTAGAACTGGACATGGAACAACAGACTGGTTTCAAATTGAGAAAGGAGTTCGTCAAGGCTGTATATTGTCATCCTGCCTATTTAACTTATATGCAGAGTACATCATGTGAAATGCCAGGTTGGATGAAGCACAAGCTGGGATCAAGATTGCTGGGAGAAATATCAATAACCACAGATATGCAGATGATACCACCCTTATGGCAGAAAGTGAAGAGGAATTAAAGAGCCTCTTGATGAAGTGAAGAAGGAGAGTAAAAAGGCTGGCTTAAAACTCAACATTCAAAAAATGAAGATCATGGCATCTGGTCCCATCACTTCATGGCAAATAGATGGGGAAACAATGGAAACAGTGAGAGACTTTATTTTCTTGGGCTCCAAAATCACTGCGGATGGCAACTGCAGCCATGAAATTAAAAGAAGCTTGCTCCTTGGAAGAAAAGCTATACCAACCTAGACAGCATATTAAAAAGCAGAGACATTACTTTGCCAACAAAGGTCCATCTAGTCAAAGCTATGGTTTTTCCAGTAGTCATGTATGTGAGGTGCTTAGTGGCTGGGTCATACCCGACTCCTTGCGACCTCATGGACTGTAGCCCACCAGGCTCCTCTGTCCATGGGATTCTCCAGGCAAGAATACTGGAGTGGGCTGCTGTGCTCTCCTCCAGGATGGATGTGAGAGTTGGACCATAAAGAAAGCTGGGCACCAAAGAATTGATGTTTTTTGAACTGTGGTGTTGGATAACACTCTTGAGAGTCACTTGTATAACAAAGAGATCAAACCAGTCAATGCTAAAGGAAATCAGTCCAGCATATTCATTGGAAGGATAGATGCTGAAGCCAAAGTTCCAATACTTTGGCCACCTGACGCAAAGAACTGACTCATTAGAAAAACCCTGACGCTGGAAAAGATTGAAGGCGGAGAAGGGAGTGATAGAAAATGAGACGGTTGGATGGCATCACCGACTTGATGGACATGAGCTTGAGAAAGCTCTAGGACTTGGTGATGGACAGGGAAGCCTGCATGCTGCAGTACATGGGGCTGCAAAGAACAGGACTGGACTGAGTGACTGAACTGAACTGAACTGAACTGAGCTGTCTTCCAGGTAGAAATGACTGAGTATGTAGTACCTGATTTGAAACACTAGAGGACAGAACAGCAAAGGAAACAGGAAGGCGAGCAGGCTCCAATAGTAGGTAATACCGATGCTGGGGGAAGCCGGGAGAACAGGCATTACGTCTGGCTTATGGAGACAGGCTTACAATTTAGCCACAAACCCAGCCTTGGAAGGTTCAGATAACAGCAAAACTAGTAGTCAGGCCTGTTGAGCCATCTCTATTACCAGGCGTTCAATCTGGGCAAAGGCAAGAATAAGCAATCCACTTTAGACATTAAACTGTGCGCTGCTGGCTTTGTATGAATTTTGTGGAAACTACTGATCTGTCGCCCCTCCCTGCAGACAGGACAAAAGCATAGCATTTATCCTTGTTCTATTCCCCTTCTACACTCTTTGGCAAGAGTGGCTTACTAAAAACAGTGTTTTTGTTCATTAGAAGCCTGCTCTGGCCTTTGTTCAGGACTTTCGGGCCATACAATGGAGTGGGTGTCATGCAGGAGGAAGAGGGAAATTTGGAAAATGTGTGTTTTGGGGGGCTGAGGAGAGCAGTGGCCTTGCTGAAATGCCTGAGGGGGCTGGTTCAGAATTTCTGCAGAAACGAAGACCCCATACGTGGACCAGCTCTGCCCCTTGAGGCGACAGGATCAGTGGAGTGAAAGTCAGGATAGGCAGAGCTAGGGTCCAGTCTAGTGACCAATGGATGGGAGCCTGAGTGAAGGACCCACCCAGGTCCTCTTAGTGGAAGGGGCTCCTGGGAGGGTGTCCTCACCCCAGATCAGAGTTCTGGGGTCTGCTGGTGTGGTGGAAAGATCATTCGACCCATTTTCCAAACCTAGAATGCCCCCAGGTTCTTGTCTAGAGGAAACACTGGGCGGTGGGCAGGTGGGTGGGTGGGTAGGGGGTGTGCACTCTGACCTTCCAAGGTATCTGAACTTGATGCCCGAATTTCAAAGCTGGATTTCATTTTACCTAAATTCATGCAGAGCACCAGGGGTAAAAAATGGAATAGTCATGAAAAAATGTACTTTTATCCTTAATGTCATAACATTTACTATGGTTTATGAATACAAGTTAAAAATAATATGTGTTTTCATTAAAAAAAAAATCAAAGTGAAATGAACTCTTTTAGTATCAGGAAACACATCACACCTGATCAGAATCCATATCTCACGTAATCTCTGGGGCATGAAGGAATGATTCTTACCTGTATCCAACATGTAATGAATATGGAGTCTATGGGGTTTAACCAAATTTCTCAAAGTCACACAGTATACAGCACTGGGCAGTCTGTGTCTGCTAACTCTGCATAGAGATTTCAAAACTTCTCAGGAAGCACAGATTCAAATACACTTGCCTGCTGGAATTTATTAACACACAAACTGAGAGACGTATTACAAGTTTGAATCTTAATGCCAGTCATTTATAATCAGGAGAGAGA
Organism: Bos indicus; assembly: GCF_029378745.1. Taxonomy (NCBI): domain Eukaryota; kingdom Metazoa; phylum Chordata; class Mammalia; order Artiodactyla; family Bovidae; genus Bos; species Bos indicus. The sequence goes on from NC_091761.1 coordinate 116,648,553, forward strand.
TACACCATCTTATGATGTGAGGAGAGTAAGACTCCAAAGACTCAAACTATCCAAAAAGGATCGTTTGAGCTTCCCATGATATTTCAGGGCAGGTACTGCAATATTTCTGTTGAAAGGTGATGACGTTGAGGCTTTCCATAAAACCACTGCTCCTGAAACATGCCTGGTAGGTGAGAATATCTGGAGTGCTGCTTAAGAATACAGATTCTCAGGCCTCCTCCCAGAAGAATTGGACTCGGTATGTCTAAGGCAGAACCTTCAAATCTGTATTTTAAAAACAGGCAAAATCTGTGGTTGCATCTGGGAAACACTGGGCGTGATTTTCTGGGTAGCATGCCCCATATTTAATTGTGACAAGTTTGTTTCTTCAGAGAACCAGATGATTTAAGCACTGGAAGAAGCTTCAGCGATCCCATGATCAAACCCTCCCTTTCTGCGGCTGGGAAAACTGTGGCCTACATGATAAGGTAAATGATTTAACCTTGACTTTAGGGTTTAAATCTTTCAAAGTTACTAGAACTACACATATAGATGTAGTTATATAAAATACTTTGGAATCTTTGTTTTATTTTCATTGGCTTATTTGCTTAGTATTTGGGTTCTAAGGAATGAAGAAAAAAGGACCAAACGCTGAAAATCAGGAAAAATTTAAAAGAAGGCAGCAATATTAGAGAAATGCTTGCCAGTTGTATACCGTGTCAGAAATTTTAAAACTTTTAATTTAGATTTGTAAATGTTCCTATGTCCACATAGGTCCTTAATGCCTCGATGGGGGAAGAAGGCCCATTGTACCCATTTTCCAGATGAGGAAGGTGAGTGGTAGGAGGCTCTCTGACCTGCTCATGGTTGGTAAGCCAAGAATAACAGAGGCACAACTGGATGGCTGTGGCAGAAGCCCTGTCTTTCCATTCCTCTGTGTTGGCGGGAGTGCCAGCTGAAGGTCAAGATGAACAATAAGAAGGTGGAAAAAAATTACACGAAACATAATGACTGTAATGATAAAACCTAAAACCTTTTGTGCGGTGACATTTGCCAGTCATTCCAGAGGTGAGTGCATGAACTAGCCCTGGATATCCATCATTCCTCTCGCAGAGTCCAACGTCCTGTGTGTCTGTAACTCATTTGGCTGCTGCAAGCTCTTCTGTAGTGGTTCAGACCAGACACTCAAGACCTCCAAGCGGTTTGCAGGCACTTGTTTTCTCCATTCCGTGGTTGGATGATCAGGTTTCGCCTAGGAGGGGAGAGCTGTAGGAGAGATGGAAAGTTCAGAAACCAGTTTCGTTTACCATCAAACCAAACCAGCTCCGTCTTCTCAAGGCATCTGCTGATGGTTACTGGGTAGGGACTGGAACAATCTGGGGGTTGAACTGATCGGGTCTGCGAGGCTGTGGGCGAGGTGTGGGTCGGGCAAGAATTCCAGACCCCCAACATCCAGCTGCGCTGCTTGAAAATTGCCAAGCCTGCAGCTGTATTTGAGACCTTCTGCAAAGATGCAAGCAGCAGCACAAACATCTCCTGGAACATTCCAACTTAAAAATGCTAACCAGGAACCCACAGCTGGCCAGATTATCTGCTTCCTCTTGGATTCACCAAATGCTCCTTTCTGCTTCAGCTAAGTTTAGCTTCAGTTCACTGAGTCTCCCTTAGTGCTGGATGGGGCTCTGGGCACAAGGATTTCAGAGGTGAAGGGGGCAGGGGCTCGGCCCTAAGGACCTTAAAATGTTTCTGTGGAATTTGGTCGTTTTCTCAATGAAGTGTGCAAAAGAGTGAAATGCTTCTCCTCTGCTTCCTGCTCGTGAAGCCACCCACAGCCTGAGTTCCCACAGGCCTTGCGTTCAGGACCAAAAGGTGCTTTGACAATGACCTAGTGCCCAAAGACAGAGAGATGCTGGGAAATAAAGGACCTTAATAAAAGCAAGCAAACAAAACAAAATACCCTCCCCTCACAAATGCTCTCTTGTTATTGTTAGGACCTAAGTTGAAGCTCTGACACTTTGGCCACCTGATGTGAAGAGCCGACTCATTAGAAATGACCCTGATGCTGGGAAAGATGGAAGGCAGGAGGAGAAGGGGACCACAGAGGATGAGATGGTTGGATGGCATCACCGACTCAATGGAGATGAGCTTGAGCAAGCTCCGGAAGATGGTGATGGACAGGGAAGCCTGGCGTGCTGCAGTCCACGGGGTTGCAATGAGTCAGACATGACTGAGTGACTGAACAACAACAACAGTAACCACAGGAATTACTCTGTGCTGATGGCTTGGCCTTCTGAGAAATTTGTCATGCATTCTCTCACAGATGTGATGGGCACCGTGGTAAGAACAGCAGTGTGGGAGGTGGGAGACCCCAGAAAGGCTTTACCGCACCTGACTGGACAGCCCTGTACCAGCCACACTGGCCTCCGGGCTGATCATCAAGCCAACCATCAGCTCTCACTTCTGGAGATTTTTCCTTGTTTTCCTCTCCTTCTGGAATGTTCTTTCCCCAAATATCCTCATGGGTAGCTTTCAACAGAAAGAAGGAAGGAAAGAAGGGAGAGGGAGGAAAGGGATTCCCAAAACACTGGGGGCCACAGTCCCCTTTGGGTGAAGCCTGCTGGAAGGAAAGATCAGGGACTGAGCCTGAAGCCCCTGGGCTCTGGACTTCTGTTAAACAAATGGCCTTCATCAGCATCATCTCAAATGAGGATGCATACCCACACATTTCCTCTTGGGTCTCTTGAACTGTGGCTGTGATTCAGTCGCTCAGCTGTGTCTGACTCTTCAGGACCCCTTGGACTGCAGCCCACCAGGCTCCGCTGTCCATGGGGGTTCTCCAGCAAAGAATCTGGTGTGAGTTGCCATGCCAACCTCCAAGGGATCTTCCCAACCTAGGGATCAAACACGGGTCTCCGGCACTGCAGCAGGCAGGTTCTTTACCGTCTGAGCCACCAGGGAAGCCCACAAGAAGAGAGGGCTCTGTAAATACGCACGAGCTTCAATCTCTGTGTCTCCAGTGTCTTGGGAACAGAAGGGATGTGCCTAATTCAGCTGGGGAAGTAAAGGTTAGAGACCAGAGGGAGACTTCTGCCTTGATCCTAAATGCCTGAGAAGATATGGGAATGGGAGAGGGGAAGCCTGGAGGTTTTCCCAGCACTGTGACCATCCTGTGATTGTATTCTGGCATCATTTCCATTAGTCTGGAGGCTCCCCAGAGACGCTGATGCGAGGGGAGGGGAGAAGAAGGGTGGAGCCTGAGTGGGTATTGGCAGGTGAGTAAGAACAATGGCTCTTTCTCCCAGCACATCCTCTTTGTTGTCACCAGAGGGCAACATGAGCGCAGTTATCAGGTCCCTCCCCGCCTCCTGGACACACCCTCCCCACGTCTGGGCTAACAGATTATCTTCATGGGGGCAGCTTCTGCATTATGACTACATTTGTGTCTGGTTACAAAACTGTCCAAAACCCCAACTTCTCTGAGTAATGGGTTTGCATATATTCATAGCCCTAAAAGGACTCATCGCTATATACTTTGTTTGGAATATACAAAGCCCTGTGCTAAGTATTCTCTGGCAGTGATCATTTAGAATCTTCACAAACGCCCCTCACAACATGGAAACTCTGCTTATCCCCATTTGTCAGATGAAAAAAGTGAGGCACAAAGAAACAGGCATATGGTCTGTTCACCCAGCCTCCTTGTATGGAGCTAACGGGCAAGGTAGCCATCCCAACCCCTTCACTCACCTCCCTGCAGACAGGGTGGGAAGGAGTGGGAGTTGTCTGTGGGGAGCTGGAGAGCAAGATTCCCTTAGGAATGAAGGAAGGATGGGCTAGACAGTAGAGACCCCGTGACCAGAGGATCAGAGGAGGAAAGAGGCACAGTGTGTTCACCGAACCATGACAAGTGTGATTTTGCTGAAGCTAAACATGTCTATGTCCTTTTCTAGGGCTGTGGTGAGCAGTGAGGCTGGGAGTGTAGCAGAGACCTAATGGGGCCAGTCTCTGGGCCAAGGTGAAGAGTGCTTCTCATTTCCAAGGAAAGAGGAGCTGGGATGTGTTTGGCTGAGCCATTTGTCAGCTGTACCCACTTAGGACCCTTTGGGTCTAGATTTTGACTACCTTGAATACCTGTTGGATCCACTGCATTCCTTTTAATAACTTGAAGCGATACTTTCTAGAGTTAATTTCCAGCAGGCATTTGGTGTGCCAGCTCCTGGGTTCTAGAGCACAGGCTCAGTAGTTGTGGTACATGGACTTAGTTGATCCTTGGCATATGGGATCTTCCCAGACCAGGGATCGAACTCATGTCTCCTGCTTTGGCAGGTAGATTCTTTACCACGAAGCCACCAGGGAAGCCCCAGGATTGTTTTTTAATAATATCATTCCCACACAATTGTATACTTGATTTTAAAAAATTATTTGTTTTAATTTGAATGGGTTTTTAAAAGGCAATAACTTCAGCAACATTTTCTCAGTTATTCTAATGAAAGAATTATTCAGATCATTCTTTGAATGTGAGTTGGAATTGACAATTTCACACATAGTTTAGCAGTAAAACAAAATTTCTAAAAGCCTCAAACAACTATAACATAGGTTTTTATGCTGAGAAATTGTGATGAAATGGATACAAAGTTTTGGGGGGAAAAGTAAAAATTGTCTTTGGCAGTTCCTTTGCTTTGCTTTCAATGTAGAATCGGGTGTTAAGACCAAAGAAAGTTCAACCTAGCTCTGTTTTTCCTATATAATTCCTAGGGTTTATAGAATGTTTTTCTTTCTCAGAGTTAAAAAGTACAGTAACCATGACATATATCATTTGCCTGAATGAAAATATTAGTTATGTGACAGCAATGAGCTTCACTTTGGCTTAAGCGTTGCCCTGGATCTATGTCTCCGAGCTTTTCTTTTCCTCTCCAGGCAACGAACCTCACTTTGTGCACGTCATGTTATTTCAGGGGACCTTTCATTTTAGTCCATAAAATAATTGCGCTTCTTTCATCTTGATAATTATTTCCATGACTTCCTGACTCACTCTCCAATAAATTGGTGAGATAATTTTCTTAATGAATGAAGCCAAATTACCAAAAACTCCCTAGCTGTGAGTCACAGTTAAGTAAGTCTTGGGGTTTTAATCTGAATTTACCAACTAGTGATGAGGCCTTCAACAAATGCTGATTACAATGTATTTTCCTTTCTAGACTTAGATTTTTTCATATACAGAATAACACATTTAAAGAAAGTATTTGGAGGCTGTAGTCCATGGGGTTGCAAAGAGTTGAATATGACTTAGTGACTGAACAACAACAACATTTGAAGGTAACCCTCTACATCCTTGATTTTATACCCTTTTATCAGAATATCTTTAAACTGTCATACTGATTTTATTAAACAGGTATAACATAGCAAGTTCAATAAAGTTATTATTATCATTTTCTCTTTTATTGTGATTTTAAAAACTAACTTTATGATTCTTTTGTTGAGATAGATGAACAGTGTTGAATAATCATTGTGTGTGTAGTCGCTCAGTCATGTCCAACTCTTTGTGACCCCATGGACTGCACCACGCCAGCCTTCCCTGTCCATCACCAACTCCCAGAGTTTACTCAAGCTCATGTCCATTGAGTCGGTGATGCCATCCAACCAGCTCATCCTCTGTCGTCCCCTTCTCTTGCCTTCACTCTTTCCCAGCATCAGGGTCTTTTCAAATGAGTCAGTTCTTCGCATCAGATGGCCGAAGTATTGGAGTCCCAGCTTCAGCATCAGTACTTCCAATGAATATTCAGGACTGATTTCCTTTAGGATGGATTGATTGAATCTCCTTGCTGTCCAAGGGACTCTCAAGAGTCTTCAACACCGCAGTTCTAGCTAGTGTTCTATAATAAAACCAACCACTGGGTGGCAGTATAATGCAGAAATTCGTAGGCACCGAGGCTCCATAGCTGTCCCTTAATGAGATGTGCTTTGTCACGTCTTCTTTATTGTGAATTACTTAACCAATATAAATTACAGCAAACTAGTGAGTTGGGAGATATTAAAATAATTCTCTGACTGTTTTTAAAGACAACATTTTAAACTTTATGGTGAAATTCATCCCAAGGAATAATTCTAACATACGGGGTGGGGATTTCTCAAGCATTTCAAGAATTTCACCAAGATTATTGGAAAAGTATAGCAATCAAGTACAATGCTTTTCTTAAAAAAAAATAAGTGCTATGAATTATTATTGTGGGATAAGGGCATGGCAGGAGAAAAAGGCTTGTTAATTTTTAATTTCTTTTTAAGGTTGGGCTGGTGAAGAATCTTCACATCATTACCACACATGGTGTGAGTGGTGTGAAATGGGCCCAGTGATCCCAGGCTCAGGTGATAGCCTAAAGCGGAAAATGAAACATTCTTGAATCAGAGGCATCACCACTGGGATCTTCCACCTTTCCACAGGTTTCCTGAAAGGCTCCAGTTCAGACCCTATTACGACCACCTTTCCCTCCATCACCAGATACGTTACAGGGGGACTGGGGCAAAGTGGTGAATTTCCTGTTCATGGAAGCTTACCCCTCCTCTCCTAATGGGAATGTGGGGCTGTGTCCCCCCAGGAAAGGGAAGACCTCAAAGACTCATGCATGAAGACTGGGGACAGCTGATCCCAGATGAGTAGAAATTCAGTTGCTGCTTAGATTCCCACAGCAGAGGAGGCAATGATTGTGGAGGACTGCAGCCCAAGGAGGTTCCGTGGAGCTCAGCTGGGTAGATTATTGGGGAAACACATAGCATTTGACACAGTTTTCCCAACGAGTTGAGATTTCCGAATGCTCCTTGCTTGCAATGCTGTTCTATGTACAGTTAAATTTCAGCTGCATCTAATTTCCTGTAAAAGCAGCACGTTGGTAGGTTTGCATTTTGTAGTAACTGTGCTGAAAGATGCACCTTGAAATTCTTCATTTGTACATCTCACTTATCTTTTTATCTGGTATCTGGCAGAGAAAAGGCAATCAAAACAATACAGAACTGAAGCACACCTAGTTTATGTGCTCGTGTGCCCTTTATCCTCTGGATCTTGCTGTTGGCTTTGCCCCCTTTCTTGTATGTTGTCTTGGGCACAGCTCTTGCTTGAGTAACCTCATATTGTAATCAACCTCAGAATTATAAAATCTGCTGATGCCTAGATCCTTTGTTCAGAGGCTTTGATCTTAGTGTTGTGAGTGTAAAATGGGCCCTGGGACTATTTTAAAGTTTCAGGAGATTCTAACATGTAGCCAAGACTGAGAGCTGCTATCTAAATTAATAATCTTGCTTCCCACCAATTTTTCTTCAGTTGTACCTGAGCTATAATCTGACCTAATGGTTGAGAATTTAATTTAAATGACTATGTTTTCTTTTCATTTCTAAGTGAAAGTGAAAGTCACTCAGTCATATCCACCTCTTTGCGAGCCCATGGACTGTAGCCTTCCAGGCTCCTCTGTCCAGGGAGATTCTCCAGGCAAGAATACTGGAGTGGGTAGCCATTTGCTTCTCCAGGGGATCTTCCCAACCCAGGGATTAAAATCAGGTCTCCTGCATTGCAGGTAGATTCTTTACCTTCTGAGCCACCAGGGAAGCCCTTAATTTCTAGGATGCACATTTTTTTAAAACAAATTAGCTTTTTCATTGAGATACCATTTTCTTGTGATCTCAACATCTTCCTTATTACCTTTAATTATTTAAAATCTATTTATTTTGCAGCTTCTATCGGACAATTATTTTATCAGAAAATCCTGGGATTCTACTCTTGCTTTTTTGCGTCTCATGTGCTGTCTCTTGCTTGTGTGGCTTGTTCTCTTGCATGTTTTATAATTGTGGATTGTGAACCTAACTTAAGCAGAGCTCTATCTGGGATCCTGGTGGCATGGGATCCAAGATAGTCTTTTCTGCTGCCAAATGCCAAGTAATATTTCCACAGTTCTAGGAAAACTATTTTATGTAAATTTCTGGTGTCCTGTGTCCTTGGATCACAGATATTTGCACTATGCTGCTACAAACCACTGGAGTAGACAAGGGCTGGATTTTAGAATTCTCATGCATGGGTGGTCAGTCATGTCTGACCTTTTGCAACCCCATGAACTATAGCCAGGCTCCTCTGTCCTTGGGATTTCCCAGGCAAAAATACTGCAGTGGGTTGCCACACCTTCCTCCAGAGGCTCTTCCTTACCCAGGGATGGAACCCAAGTTCTCCTGTGTCTCCTGCATTGGCAGGCGGGTTTTCACCTTAGCCCTCTGGGAAGCTCATTTTAGAGTTCTCAGGGAAGCATTTTTCACCTTCCAGCCCCAAAGAGTAGACAAGGTTAGCTATTGTCTTCTCTTATGGGTGGATACATTTGTTAGGTGGATGATTTTTCTTAAGGATGCACATGTATTATTTTTTGCCTTTGTTGCTGTTTTGGAATATAATTGCTTTACAATATTGTGTTAGTTTCTGTCTAACAAGGAAGTGAATCAGCTATATTGATACATATATCCCCTCTCGCTTAATCCTCCCTCCCACCCCCATCACACTCCCATCCCACGCCCTAGCTCATCCAGAGCACCGAGCTGAGCTCCCTGTGCTATATAGCAGCTCCAACTAGCTACGCTTTACATGTGGTAGTATACATATATGTATATATACATGTCAGTGCTCCTCTCCCCGTTCGTCCCACCCTCCCCTTCCCCACTGTGCCCTCATGTCAGTTCTCTACATCTGTGTCTCTATTCCTTCCCTGGAAATAGGGTTTATCTGCACCATTCCTCTAGATTCCACATACACGCATTAAGAAGGCCTCTATTCTTGGCTGTACAAAGAAATGATAGCCCAGTGCCCCACTTCAGTCACCATTGTTCCCTGACACTCTCTACCCCCAGAGCTTTACCGCTGCTCACATTTCTTATCTGTGGTTTATCTCTGCCACACAAGGGTTTGCCTTCTTTCTTGGCACCTCAGCTATGCCAGGGACATCATGCTTTCATCACTTTACCTGGCATTTTGTGAGCTGTGTCTCTAGAGACTTTTCAGTTTAGCCTGCCTTCTTGTATAAACTAACTCCCATCTCATCCTCACCCTACTTCACTGTCATCATACAGACGCTCAAAAATATTTTCTGATTTCAGCGTCCACCAGCCTCACTTCTTCCATCAGTCCCTAATACCTGCTGGAGTCCTGTTACACCCAGCAGCACCTGTCATCCTTCACCTCTCTTATGATTTATTAATTCAATTGCTTTCACATATATTCACAGCACTAGGAGTGTTCAAAATTTCAGGTTAATAAACTTGTTCTGTTTTATGGATGAAAGAGCTTCTTGAAGTTCCACCTGTCCCCAGATGCTTACAGGACATGGAGTGATCATTTTAAAATAGGCATGAATTTTTAAAGTTCTGACTAATTTTGAAAGAAAAAAAAAACACCAAAAAACAAGCCTTTCACTTCCTCTACTCCCAAAGCTGTCCTGCATGGATGCATAGTCTTAAATATGTTCTGCAAAATCAGTGAGATTGCTAGTATTTTTGATGCATTTTTAAGCAAGTAACTCCTCCCATTCCATGTACTTTACATTATAAACTAAAATAGAAGCCTGTGTCATTTATTTATATACTGAAATTTGGTAAATTTATGGATGATGATACTAGCAGATTATGCTGAGATTTTTTTCTTTATTGATTGTGTGTATCTTAAAAACTAGTTTATAGCAGCTGTCTTAAAGAACTTATAGCAAGATAATAACAATAAGCAAAAAAAAGAGATGGTTTCTCCTACCCAATATTGAAGAAAAACACAATAATAAAAATACCTGTAGTATAATTGGAATTTAGCTTTTAAATTGCATAGATTTTCAAGGAACAAACGAAGTAAAAGATAATGAAGGCAACATTCATCATCAGATTTCTCAGATGCATGAAAATGTCCTTGCCCTTAGTTTCAAAAAAACAGTGCCTCTCATATGTGATTAGCCAGACTTGGTTTTGATTGTCTCCATTATGATCTTCTTGTTAGAGTGTAATGAGATTCAGTCCTGCACATATGAATACCCACCGCCTGTCACTGAGCCATCTGTCCATGACTTAAAGGCAGGAGCACGCCGTCTGCACTGAATAGAGAAAAATGGAAATTTATATTAGAACCGTTTCTCTTTGTCCTTTGTTCGGGATGTAAAGCCACTTGGCGTTGTTAACTGGGACTCAGATATTTAGCAGGCAAGCTATCCAGCAACTTTAAGACGTGTCCTAAAATAGGGGGATATTTTGGCATCTAGGCATTGGCCAACTGGCCTCCTGTACCAGGTACTTTTTTTTTTTTTAAAGAAGTCTTTAAAAAGTATTAGTAGGCTTTGTATTCTAGTGCAGCCATAGGTTTAACCTAAAAACTGACCAGAAAGTACAGAGCTCACCTTCAGTCCTCCCGATTATTAACATCTGCTGTTGGTGAGGTACATTTGTTACAGCTGGTGAATAATATTAATAACATTATTTTAGCTGAAGTCCATAGTTTGGATTAGGGTTCCCTTTTTGCATTGTAGGTCCTGTGGGTTTTGTCAAAGGCATAATGTCAGACATTCACCCTGAGGGTATCACACAGAATCGTCTCATTGCCTAAAATCCCACATCCTACTGATTCATCACTCCTCCCCAACCCTAGCAATCATTGGTGATTTTTACCGTCTCTATGGTTCTTCCTTTTCCAGAATGTCATGGAGTTGGAATCATACGCTATCTAGCCTTTCCAGACTTTCCAGATTTCTTTCCTTTAGTAATATCTGTGTTCCAGGTTTTAATTACACTGAGTATATCCTTTATTTCAACTCACCCTCTTTTCTTCTAATTCTTCCGCCTTCAATTGTGATATTTTCATTGTCACTAGTCACATCCCTAATGTCCGTCATCAGTTAATAATAACCAATCAGGAAAGCATGTAAATAAAATGCCAGAGTGAGATTTTTAAATGTACTTAGTCATGCTACTTTTACAGATAGAGGTAAAAAAAGAAAGGCAGATAAAACAGAAGGTGATGATGTGGAGAAATGAGATATGTGCATACCTGTTTTACTCTCTAAGCCTTCATTGCTTTATCACGAGAATGAGGATGCTATTACTGCATTCCAATTTCTCCTGAGGCTTAACCCTTCCATGTGGTGTATATAGAAGGCACTCGATGACAGAGAAGGAGACAGATAGGAGATAGAAGAGACACAGGAAGAAAGGATGAAGAAAGATTCAGGAGCAGGAGAATGGAGCAGATTTCATCATGACCCAAAGTAGAAGTTGTTTCTGAGAACAAGGTTCCATCATCAGAATATTAAAATCTATTAAGTGGTGTGAAATAGAAAAAAAAAAAGTTTACCTTTCAGAAAGTCCCCATGGCTTTTGGAACCCATATGACTTTTTTGATGGTCATTTCCCAAAGTCAATAGAACAGGCCTGACATTTAAGACCTATTTCTCTTCCTAAATCATTCTAAAAATAAATAAAAAGAACAAGAATTTGCCTATCTACTATGGAATAAAAATTGTGATAAAATATAATTATAATATTTGAGCTATTTCATTGAAAACATCTTTTTAAAATTTTCCATCGGTCCCATCTTTAGAGATTACATTGTATAGTCATACCATTAGTCTTCTTAAATATTATTGAATATTTTAGATCAGTGCAGAGGTACTATTTTGAACTTGCATTTTTGTTTGCCCTGTCCAGTTTCTGTTCCTTTTCTCTCCAAGCTGTTCTCCTCAACAAGTCTCTGGCCTCCACACCGCAACTCTGCCTCCGGGTCCATTTCCTGTGTCAAGTATTAGCCATACATTTAAATAAACAGGTGTTTAACTGAAAAGGGTGCGATCCATGCTGGGGGCCCAGAATAATGATTGAATAAATGACTAGAAGGCGGGGCTGAGTCTTCCTTCCAACACACAACAATTGCATATGGTCACTTTCCAATAAAGGCTTGTTGAATGCAGTTTTCCAAGAACTCTTCTTTGGCCAAGTTTTTGTTCTTTGTTAACGTATCCTTTTCCTTTCCCCACCCTCAGAGCATATACAGATAAATGTATAGTTCAGCTTGGAGGTCTATACATTAACTGCATAGACACAATTGTGCTGATTAAAAATCCCCAAGTATAGATACCAAGGGGCTTCCCTGGTGGCTCAGATGGTAAAGAATCCACCTGCAATGCGTGTGACCTGGTTTGATCCCCAAGTTGGGAAGATCCCCTGGAGGAGGGGGCATGGCAGCCTACTCCAGTATTCTTGCCTGGAGAATCCCCATGGACAGAGAATCCTGGTGGGCTATGGTCCATGGGGTCACAGTGAGTCAAACAGGACTGAGAGAGTAAGCACAGCATAGCACATAGATACCAAGGGGTAAAGGGGAGGAGGGTGGGTGGGAGACTGGGATTGACATATACACACTATTGGTACTATGTATAAAATAACTAATGAGAATCTGTCTAGTCAAGGCTATGGTTTTTCCAGTGGTCATATATGGATGTGAGAGTTGGACTATAAAGGAAGCTGAGCGCTGAAGAATTGATGCTTCTGAACTGTGGTCTTGGAGAAGACTCTTGAGAGTCCCTTGGACTGCAAGGAGATACAACCAATCCATCCTAAAGGAGATCAGTCCTGGGTGTTCATTGGTGGGACTGATGTTGAAGCTGAAACTCCAATACTTTGGCCACCTGATGCAAAGAGCTGACTCATTGGAAAAGACCCTGATGCTGGGAAAGATTGAAGGTGAGAGGAGAAGGGGATGACAGAGGATGAGATGGTTGGATGGCATCACTGACTCAGTGTACATGAGTTTGAGTAAACTCTGGGAGTTGGTGATGGACAGGGAGGCCTGGCGTCCTGCAGTCCATGGGGTCACAAAGAGTCAGACACGACTGAGTGACTGAACTGAACTGAAGTGAATGAGAAGCTACTGTACGGTACAGGGAACTCTATTCAAGGCTCTGCAGTGACCTACGTGTGAAGGAAATCCAAAAAAGAGGGGATATATGTCAGCATATAGCTGATTCCAGAGAAGGAAATGGCAACCCGCTCCAGTATTCTTGCCTGGAAAATCCTGGGGACGAGGGACCTGGTGGGCTACATACAGGCCATGGGGTCGCAAAGAGCTGGACACGACTGAGAGACTAACCCACACAGAGCTGACTCACTTTGCTGTACAGCAGAAACCAGCTCAATGTTGTCAAGTGACTACACTCCAATAACAATTAAAAGATCCCCACGTAAATTCAGGTTAATTGCTTGACTGCCTAAGCCCTCCTGCCTCACACAGGATGCAAAAGACAGCCTCTCTGCTCCTTAGCTTCCCTTACTTGGCAAGACTGGGCATCTCCGCAGCTCTTTTGGCAGACTCTGCTGAGATGTCATTTTCCAAGAAAAGGATTCACTCCTAGTGCAACTGACTGTTGCCTTTCTGTGTTGAAATGTGTTTTGGCAGCTACACAAACAGAGATTAGGCATAGGCTTCTCTCCCTTTGAAGGCGACTTGCTGAGACCGTGAGGGACCCGTCTCCCCTCTTTCAGGACATGCGGTCTAATGAGTCACATGTGAGGCCTGTGACTTCCATTGACAAAACAATTGCTTTGGGAGGACTCCACACCATCCGGTGCCCTTGTTGCAAACTTTATAAATAGGACACTTTTTCATCATGTTGTTTTTGTTTAGTCTCTCCGTCGCGTCTGACTCTTTTGTGACCCCACGCACTGTAGCCCACCAGGCTCCTCTGTCCATAGGATCCTCCAGGCAAGAATACTGGAGTGGGTTGCCATTTCCCCCTCCAGGGGCTCTTCAACGATAGGGGTTATTTTCCTTGTAAAAGCTGCATTCCCTCCCTGCTCCTTAGGAGGCTGTTGGATGATAGAATGAGGGATCTGGGAGGTTAGCCTAGCCTTCTATTTTTTGAGACAAAATTTCTAGGTAATCAAAACATCTGCCTCCTGTATGTCCTGTCTATTCGCAGTGGTCTGATTGTATCCCCCGCAAAATTCCTATGCTGAAATTCTCATCCCCAAAAGTGGTGGTGCTAATGGGTGGGCCTTGGGGAGGTGCTTAAGTCCTAAAGTTAGAGCCCTCAGAGATAGCATTAGTGCCAGATAAAAATAGGCTCCAGAGAGACTCCTAGCCCTTTCCACCACGTGAGGACATAAAAAGAAGGCAAAGTTATATCCCCAGAAGAGGACCCTTACTCAACCATGCTGGCAGCTTGGTCTTGGACTTCCTGTCCCCAGAACTATGAGAATTAAATTTCCATTGTATATAGGTTTCCCAGTCTGGGATATATCACCATCACAGCCCAAAGGGACTAAGACTTGATGGTGAGTGTATTAGTTGCTAGTCACGTCCGACTCCTTGCAACCCCATGGACTGTAGCCCACCAGCCTCTGTCAACAGAGAGAGAATTCTCCAGGCAAGAATACTGGATTGATGGGTAGCCATTTCCTTCTCCAGTGGATCTTCCCTACCCAGGGATTGAATCTGGGTCTCCTGCATTGCAGGAAGATTCTTCCGCATCTGAGCCACCTACTCGGCATCTTTCTTAACTCCCTCGTATCTGGAGCAGACTGAAAGCAACCAATGAAGGTTTACTTACACAAGCTAGCACTGTTTTATTCTGCTTGTTTTCTAAGAATCTTTCTTAATACTTATTCTAATTCTCTCCCACCTTTCCTAGTTTGATATCCTGCTGTTTAATTCTCCTTTCTCTTGAATCCCTTCACACTTTCTACTACCTAATGGCAAGCATCTCCTGGGGCTTCCTTTGGGGGTCGTTATTCTGTAATCAGGAATTTACTTTCATGGGATTATTATTCTGTTGGAATTTACTCTCACGGCTTCACAATCCATGTAGCATGTACTGACTCTCCAAATTTAAATTATTTTGTGTAAATGCTTATTTAACTTTATTAAAGATGTCCTACTACCTGTTCAAAATTCATGATTCATTTGGGATAGACACAAGCCACTCAGAAATGCAGCATGAAGTCAAGAACTAAAGCTCTAGTTTCCTTAAGAAGGTAAGTTCCCCTCAGTACCCTGAAGCCTTCAGGGTCTTTGTGGAAGCCTGGTCCTCATCCCTGCCATTTCCACTGATACTGAGGAAGAGAATTTTGAGGGATTTCTTGGCCTCTCTTCACCCCTTTCACTGTACTCTCACCATAGGAGGAGGAATATCTGAACTTAAGTTAAAAAACAGGGAATGTGAAACTCAATATACCTCCCTTTTTTATTTAGGAGATCCCTGGCTGTTTCCCAGCCATACTGTAAACTGCCCAGGCAGATGCCCCTGGAGGTCCTGAGAATACAGATTGCTTGACCAAGTGTCTAAATCTAGTTTTACAACTTGGCGAACACACCAAAGTCCCATTGTCCAACATCTGCATCAGCTGATTTATTATTCTTTTTTAAATTGAGATATAATTCTCATCTAACATTATATTAGTTTCAGCTGTGCAACATAATGATTCAGTATTTATACATATTGGGAAATGATTATAATTCTTTTATGGAGTGTAGTCGGTTTAAAATATTATGTTAGTTTCAGGAGCACAGCAAAGTGATTCATATAAATATTTGTATATGTATATGTATACTCTTTTTCAAGTTCTTTTCCACTGTAAGTTATTATAGCTGCTGAATATAGTTCCCTGTGCTATAGAATAGGTTCTTGTCTTTAATCAGCTTTATAGATGGATAGTAATTTGTATCTGCTAATTCCAGCCTCTTAATTTACCCCGCTTCCACCTCCATCCCTCCTGATTACCATGTTTCTTTTCCATGTCTGTGAATCTCTTTTAGTCTTGTAAATAAGTCCTGTCTTCTAGATTCCACATATAAGTGATGTTATATAATATTTGTCTTTCTCTGTCTGACTTAATTTTGTTTAGTATGATAATTTCTAGGTCCATTCATGTTGCTGCAAATAACATGATTTCATTATTTTTAATGACTGCATAAAATACTCCATTATATATATATATATGTACATATGGTATTTTTTATAGAATATATTATATGCATATATATATATATATGTGCATCTTCTTTATCCATTCATCTGACAATTTACGCTTAGGTGGCTTCCATGGTTTGGCTATTATAAATAGTGCTGCTATGAACACTGGGTGTATGTTTCTGAATTAGAGTTTTCATCATTTCCAGATATATGCCCAGGAGTGGGATTGCTGGATCATATGGCAACTTATTTTTAGTTTTTTAGGAAGCCTCCATTTTGTTTTGGTAATTAAGATTCTTAATTTTATATTTTACATATCTTTCTCATATCTAATTTTATTTTTATTCTATCTCCTTGTTTAGCATTTTATTATGAAAAATTGCAAACATAGCAGTTAAAAATATTTTCTAGTAAATACCTATACATTAATATCATCAGCATTTTACTAAACATGTTTTAACATACAACTGTTCATTTCACCATCTTTCTATCCATTGATTCCATTCTGTGCTCAGTTGCTCAGTCATGTCCAATTCTTTGTGACACATGGACTTAGCCTGCCAGTCTCCTCTGCCTATCAAATTTTCCAGGCAGGAATACTGGAGTGGGGTGTGATTTCCTATTTCAGAGGGTCTTCCCAACCCAGAGATGGAACCTATGTCTCTTGCATCTCCTGCATTGGCAGGCAGATTTTTACCACTAGCGCCATATGGGAATCCCATTTATTGATTAACCCATCATTTATTGAAGCACAGAAAAGTAATGCCTCAAAATAACATAACACTAACTTTCTCCTAAGTTCTTTCCAAAGTAGTGGAGTTTCAGCTTCAGCATCAGTCCATCCAATGAACATTCAGGGTTGATTTCCTTTAGGATTGACTGGTGATCTCCTTGCAGTCCAAGGTACTCTCAAGAGTCTTCTCCAACACCACAGTTCCAAAGGATCAATTCTTTGGCACTCAGCCTTCTTTATGGTCCAACTCTCACATCCCTACATGACTACTGGAAAAACCATAGCTTTGGCTAGATGGACCTTTGTTGGCAAAGTAATGTCTCTGCTTTTTAATATGCTGTCTAGGTTGGTCATACCTTTTATTGGTAGAAGCAAGTGTGTTTTAACGTCATGGCTGCAGTCACCATATGCAATGATTTTGGAGACCAAGAAAATAAAATCTGCCACAGTTTCCATCTTTTCCCTCATCTTTTTCACATGAAGTGATGGCACCAGATGCCATGATCTTCATTTTTTTAATGTTGAGTTTTAAGCTAGCTTTTTCACTCTCCTCTTTCACCTTCATCAAGAGCCTCTTTAGTTCCTCTTTGCTTTCTGCCATTAGAGTGGTATCATCTGCATGTTTGAAGTTGTTGATATTTTTCCTGGCAATCTTGATTCCAGCTTGTGCTTCATCCAGCCCAGCATTTCATGTGATGTACTCTGCAAATAAGTTAAATAAGCAAGGTGACAATATATAGCCTTGACTTACTCCTTTCCCAATTTGGAACCAGTCCGTTGTTCCGTGTCTGGTTCTAACTGTTGCTTCTTGATCTGCAAACAGGTTTCTCAGCACATACCATTACAGTTTCTTTTCATTTTGATATAAACTAAACAATCCATGAAATGCACACATTTTAAGTATATCTATGTTGAATACTGACAGATATACAGTGAGGTAACTAAAACCTCTGTCAAGGTTTAGGATGTTACCATCAGCCCAAGAGAGTTATCTTATACCACTCTCCAGTAAATTTTTATTCCCTCACTTTCAGAACAACTTCTGATTTTTTCCCACCATAGATTAAATTTGCTTGTTCTGGAGTTTTATATAAATAGAATCACACATACAGTATGGATTCTTGTGTAAAGGTTTTTTTTCATTTAGCATAATACTTTTGAGACTCACCTATTGCTTCCATATATTAGCAGCTCACTGTTTTAGGATTCCTATTGTGTAAATACTTCACACTTTATCTATTTTCCTAATGATGAATACCTAAGCTGTTTCCAATTCAGGGCTATTAGAATAAATAGGTTTTGACCAATCTTGCAAAATTCTTTTGGTGAACATTTATTTCTTTTGAGTAACTACACAGGATTAGCTACATTAAAAAAATTATGAGTAGGCATATACTTGTGTCCATAAGAAAATGCCAGATCTTTATCCAAACTAGTTGTGACATTTAACTTTCCCACCAAAAATGCATGGAAATCCCAGTTACTTCACACCCTCAGCCACAACTGATATCATTTGTCTTTGTATTTCTAGCCATTCTGTTGACTATGAAGTATTTCATTTGTTGACTAGTAGTATTTCATTTCTGCATTTTGTTTTACTGTAGTATTTCATTGTGGTTTAAATTTGAATGTATCTAATGACTCATTGTGTTGAACATTTTTTACAGGCTTATGGGCCCGTCTGTATGTCTTCTTTTGTGACTGTCTGCTTGAACTTTGCCCCAAATTTATGGGGTTGCTTGTATTTTTGTTACTAAGTTGTAAAAATTTTATAGCCTAGATCCCACATATGTCAGATGTATTCTGTGAATATTCTCTTCAAGCATATGGTCTATTAATTTTCTTAATGGTGAATTTGCTAAGATTTTTTTTTAATGAAACATAACTTATCAATGTTTCTCTTATTGCATTTTTGTGACCCAAAGGCTGCTTTTTTACCATGAATCATGAAGATTTTTCAACTACATTTTCTTTTAAAACCTTTATAATTTTAGCTTTTACATTTAGGTCAGTATTCCATCTCTAATTACTTTTGTGTGTGGTAGAAAGCAAGAGGCCAAAGTTCACTATTTTCCACATGAATATCCAATGATTCTTGGATCATCACTTGTTTAAAAGTCTTTTCTTTCTTCTTTGGATTCCCTTGGCACCCTTATTGAAAATCAAAGGACTCTTTAAGTGTGAGCCTGTTCTGGGCCTCTTTATGCTATACTATCGATCATTTTGCCAATACTTACATTTGTATCACACTCTCTTGATTACTATAACTTGAAGTATTAAAGCCAAGCACTGTAAACATTGAAATCTATTTTTTAAAAATCCTCTGGGATATCTATGTCCTCTGCCTTTCCATATAAATTTTAAAATTTGCATGTCTATTTCTACCAAAAATGTTACTTACTGAAAAAATGGTTGAAACTGTGTTGATTCTATAGGTGAGTTTAGGGAAAAAATGACAACAATGTTAAATCTTCCAATCTGTGGACATGATTTCTCTCTCCATTTCTTAGGTGAGTTTCTCCTAAAAATTTATCATTGTTTTCAACGTTGAAGTCTTGTGTGTCTTTGGTTAAATGTAATATTAAGAACCTTATATTTTGATGCTATTGTACAATAATTGGTTGTTTTATTTTCTATTCATTTATTGCTAGTATGCATATTTGTGCTAAGTCACTTCAGTTGTGTCTGACTCTGTGCCACACTGCCAGGCTCCTCTGTCCATGGGATTCTCCAGGCAAGAATACTGGAGTGGGTTGCCACGCCCTCCTGCATGGGATCTTCCCAACCCAGGGACTGAACCTGCCTCTCATGTCTCCTACATTGGCAAACGGCTTCTTTACCACCAGTGCCACCTGGCTTAGAGTTGATTTTTGTATATTAACTCTGGGCTTCCCAGGTAGTACTAGTGGTAAAGAGTGTTAGCCACTCAGTCGTGTCCAACTCTTTGTGACCCCATAGACTGTAGCCTGCCAGGTTCTTCTGTCCATGAGATTCTACAGGCAAGAATACTGGAGTGGGTTGCCATTCCCTTCTTCTCCAGGGAATCTTCCCAACCCAGGGATAGAATCTGGGTCTCCTGCATTGTAGGTAGATTCTTTACTGTCTGAGCCACCAGCAAAGCCGCCAAGTGGTAAAGAATCTACCTGCTATTACAAGAGGCACAAGAGACTCAGGTTCGATCTCTGGGTTAGGAAGATACCCTGGAGTAGGAAATGAGTCGGACATGACTGTGCATACACACATATTAACTCTATATCATAGGTGAAAAATTTCTTTATTAGTATCTGGAGTTACTTTATAGATGCCTGAAGTTTTTACACATAGACAATTAAGTCATCTGCAAGTGGAGACAATTACTTTATGATGCTTACATTTTTTTTTCTTCCTCCCTTCCCTTATTTTTATGGGCTAGATTTCCATTGCAATTTTAAATAAAGATAATGGAAGTGTGCAATTTTGCCTTGTCCCCCAAATTTAGGAGAAAACAATCAATATTTCATTATTAGACATGATGCTAACTGTAAAGTTTTCATAGTTGTTTTCTCAGATAAAGAAGGTTCCTTTACATTCCTTGTTTGTTGAGGATATTTATTATATTTGAGTGTTGAGTTTTGTCATATAATTTTCTACATCTTGTTCTACCATATTACTAATTGTTTTCTCTTTCTCCCTCTATTTCTTGATCCTTTGTGTTTTCACTGATTTTTCTTTTCAAATTATTTGAATATTTAGAGTTATACATTAAGCCATATATTCCTTAGTTATACTCCTCTGCAGTAGTTACTGGTGTTTCATTCTTTGTTTTGCAGAATCTAGTTAAACTTAATTAATACCATTTCATGGGCTTCCTTTGTGGCTCAGCTGGTAAAGAATCTGCCTGCAATGTGGGAGACCTGGGTTCGATCCCTGGATTGGGAAGATCCCCTGGAGAAGGGAAAGGCTACTCAGTCCAGTATTCTGGCCTGGAGAATTCCATGGACTGTATAGTCCATGGGGTCGCAAAGAATCGTACACAACTGAGCAACTTTCACTTCATACCATTTCATGTTAAATATAAGGATCTTGCCACAGAATACAGTCATGCATCCCCATATTCTTTGTGCATATTTGCCATGTGTATTAAAATATATATAATTTCCACATGGCAATGTTTTTTAATTTTTGCTTTTAAGGAACCATGTGCTTTAAATAGGTTAAAAAGAAAATCTAGTCTTCTGTATCTCCCCATAACTTTACCATTTCAACGGGTATTCAATTTTTCCTGAATATCTAAGTATCCATTTGGTATCATTTTCTTTCAGCCCATAAACTTTCCTTTGATATATTTTGCCATGTATATCTGCTGGAGAAGTTTTCACTTATTTTTACTTTCTAAAAGATGTTTTTATTTCAACTTCATTAGTAAACTATATCTTTACCTATTATAGACCTGTGACGGAGAAGGCAATGGTACCCCACTCCAGTACTCTTGCCTGGAAAATCCCAGGGATGGAGGAGCCTGGTAGGCTGCAGTCCATGGGGTCGCTGAGAGTCGGACACGACTGAACGACTTCACTTTCACTTTTTACTTTCATGCATTGGAGAAGGAAATGGCAACCCACTCCAGTGTTCTTGCCTGGAGAATCTCAGGGACGGGGAAGCCTGGTGGGCTGCCAGACGTCTATGGGGTCCCACAGAGTCGGACATGACTGAAGCGACTTAGCAGCAGCAGCAGCAGCAGCAGACCTTTGAGCTGACAGATTTGTTCTTTAGCAGTTAATGTTATGCTCTACACTGTATCAGTATTGTAGTTTTTGTGCAACCTTAAAGTTCATCTAGAAAGCTGTCCTTCTATATGTACTATACTGCTCTTCTCTGGCTTCTTTCTATATATTTATAACTGGCTTTTAACAATTTGAATTGATGTGACTAGACATAATTTGATTTATCTTTCTTGATGTTTACTATACTCTGAATCTGAAAATTTCTTACTTTCCTCAAACTTTGGAGCATTTTGATTTTTGTATTTCAAAATAGTTTCTACATCATTCCCTCTCTTCTCTCCTTCTGGAGCTCAGATTATACACATAAGTGAAATCTTGATATTACTGTCTCACAGGTCTATGAGGCTCTGTCAGTTTTTTTCAATATTTTTTCTCTAAAACCAGATTTGATTACTTCTATTAACTCAACTTCTGGCTCACTTTACCTTTTCTCTATTAATTCTATTCTGCTAATAAGCCTATCCTATGTGGTTGCTATGACTGATACATTATTTTTAAGTTCTAGAATTTCCATTTCTTTCTTTTAACAATTTCTCTATTGATTTTTTCCCTCTTTATTATTCATCGTAATCAAATTTTCCTTTTAGCTCAGTGAGCATTATTTGATAGCTGTTATAACATTTGAATGCCCACTCCAGTATCTGGATTATTTTGGAGTTGTTTCTATCTGTTGTCTGTTCCCTTCAGAATGGCTCCCATTTTCCTGACTCTTAGTATATCAAATAATTTAAAATCATATACAGGCATTGAGTTAGTTAGGAGCCTCAATAGTGTTGATGTTTGTTTTGTTTTAGCAATAAATTTGCTTTGTTGAAATCAAATACAAATTATGTGGCATTCATTAGGTAGTAACTCAAATCTGGCTTCTGTTTTTTTATCCTGAGTTGCACTGCTTTGAATCTTCATGTATGCATGATTAAGAGTTCACCCACAAATTTTACTAGTTTATAAAGCAAATTTGAGATGCTCTTTCTTTGGCTTGCTTTGCACTGACATCCTTACCTCATCCTACCTTAACATTAGCTGTTGTTGCCCCGAATTCTATTCTTTGTTTTTTTTCAGAATAGAAATATTGACGCTTATTTAGGAAATCTTTTCACCACATGTATCACTGATTGTAGCCTGCTCTATCAGTTCAGTTCAGTTGCTCAGTCATGTCTGACTCTTTGGGACCCCATGAATTGCAGCACGCCAGGCCTCCCTGTCCATCACCAACTCCCGGAGTTCACTCAGACTCATGTCCATCGAGTCAGTGATGCCATCCAGCCATCTCATCCTCTATCGGCCCTTCTCCTCCTGCCCCCAATCCCTCCCAGCATCAGAGTCTTTTCCAACGAGTCAACTCTTCACATGAGGTGGCCAAAGTACTTGAGTTTCAGCTTTAGCATCATTCCTTCCAAAGAAATCCCAGGGCTGATCTCCTTCAGAATGGACTGGTTGGATCTCCTTGCAGTCCAAGGGACTCTCAAGAGTCTTCTCCAACACCACAGTTCAAAAGCATCAATTCTTCAGCACTCAGCTTTCTTCACAGTCCAACTCTCACATCCATACGTGACCACTGGAGAAACCATAGCCTTGACTAGATGGACCTTTGTTTGCAAAGTAATGCCTCTGCTTTTCCATATGCTATCTAGGTTGGTCATAACTTTCCTTCCAAGGAGTAAGCATCTTTTAATTTCATGGCTGCAATTACCATCTGTAGTGATTTTGGAGCCCCAAAAAATAAAGTCTGACACTGTTTCCACTGTTTCCCCATCTATTTCCCATGAAGTGATGGGACCGGATGCCATGATCTTCGTTTTCTGAATGTTGAGCTTTAAGCCAACTTTTTCACTCTCCTCTTTCACTTTCATCAAGAGACCTTTTAGTTCCTCTTCACTTTCTATACTAACAGTGAAAGTGAAAGTTGCTCAGTCATGTCCAACTCTTTGTGACCATGGACTGTAGTGTGCCAGGCTCCTCTGTCCATGGAATTCTCCAGGCCAAGAATACTGGAGTGGGTAACTGTTCCCTTCTCCAGGGGATCTTCTTAACCCAGGGATCAAATCCAGGACTCCCGCATTGCAGGCAGAATCTTTACTGTCTAGGCCACAGGAAAACCCATGCTAATGGTAAAGCTATGAAATAGAAAATGTATCATCCCATGCTGTTTTCTCCTTCCAAGTACTGCCTCTGGGATTTCCCTACTCCTCCTAGTGCCTTTGGGTAGCTTTTTTCATATTTTGTCCAGAGTTTGTAGTTGCTATCTGGGGTAGAGTCAGTCTGATAAGAATTTACTTAGCCATATTAAAAACAAACTCCTTGTAGCAACTGATATTTTAATCTGTGTCTTCTTGACTCTTTGATCTCTCTGCATTTTTGAGTAGCACAAAATTGGAACCAGATATTAAGATGTGGCAGTAATCACAGTAAGTCAGACAGAAGGGGTTGAACTGGAGCAATTCCAAAGGAATACAAAGAAGGAATAGTTTTGCAATAGTATAAAAATACATAGGGCATGAAGTCATGTATCAAATTAGTAATAATTTAGTTCTTAAACTGAGTGGTAACTTCATGGGTATTCATCTTATTATTATTCTTTAAAAATAGTCCTTTAAAATGAACATGAATATTTTAGGATAAAGAGGAATACTTAAAATGAAATACTTTAAATAGAACATCAAATTACATGTGATTTGATCTTACAGTATACCCTAAGTGAAAACGTGAGAGTGCAAGGGTGAGTCTCTCAGTCATGTCCAACTGTTTTGTGACCCTATGGACTATAGTCCACCAGGCTTTTTCTGTGGAATTCTCCAGGCAAAAATGCTGGAATGCATAGCCATTGCCTTCTGCAGGGGGTCTTCCTGATCCAGGAATCAAACCCTAGTCTCTTGTATTGCAGGCAGATTCTTTACCTTCTCAGCAACCAGGGAAGCCAAATATATCCCATATTCCACAAAATTCCTTAATATAACCATAATTTATATTGTAAATAGTATCTTAAATTTAATGAAAAACTGTGTCCATACTAAAAAAACAAAAAACAAAAAACTGAAAGTACAAAGAGAAAGAAAAAGTTCAAAAGGCTCTATAATGTAGCATGTCTAATTTCTTGTAGTGGGGGAAATTATAAAAGATACTTCATTTCTGGATAAAAATATATTAGCTAGGAACAGAACAAAGCAATCTAACTAAGGGAGACTTCTCTGGCACAGTGAAACAGCTGGTGCCACAAAAATTTTCCTGTTTCTCCTCTAGGGAATTCAGATGCTGACCGTATATGTTTTTCCAGACTAAAAATAAATATTAGGCTTATGCTTCTACTGAGTATTAGTCCAGCCTGTCCTGAGGGAAATTCAACTGTGGATCTAGGAGTCAGAGAGCCTTAGAGAAATGTTTCATTCATTTCTTCAGCTTCCTTGTGAATTTGCTTTTAGTAGGGAGTGTATTTGTGATATTTAAAGAATCATAAGTAAGTAGGAAAAGTAAAAACTGACTGAATGAAACAATTCAGTTCAGTTCAGTCGCTCAGTCATGTCCGACTCTATGAGACAGAGACACATTCAATTCAGAACAGAGGATCACATGGATGGGTAGAGGATACAGAGAAATTTTGATGAGTAATTTTTTTCCTAAGCTGGATAGTGTGTTGAAGGGCATGCACCATATCATTGTTCGTCTTTGGCATGTCTAAAATATTTTATAAAAGATTTAAAATTTCAAACTATTAAGTCAAGAAACAAAAATCTCATCGAGAAATGACCTACTCTGCCAAGATTTATTATGGACATGCTGTGCTCAAGGCTCTGCAAGAAACATTTCTTTTCTGTGGGAAAGGAAGACACACAAGATCTGAACGTGAACACCTAAAGAGGAATGGACTTCAGTGCTCAAATGACTCTGACACGTGTCCTGTGTCTCCTGTGCCTGGTAAGCAATGTAAACACAGAGCCACAGATATTCAACAGGATATGACTCTTCTGGTGAGAAAGGGCTGAATGAAGCAGTTATCCATTCACTGGGGATTTGGTTAGGAGAACATTTTGCATGGAAATGGTTGAGTGTGGGAATGATTCCAAAAGAGACTCAAGATAGCATTTGCTATTACTAGGAAGGATATTTGTCAGAATATTTGTAAGGGCATACTGAAGGCTGTATTTGCTTAGTAAACCTCTGAAAAACCTCATTTTATATTGTAAAAGTGGAATATTCAAGGAACTTTCTGGCTGTCAAGAGGTTAAGATGTTTCCTTCCAATGCAGGGCGTATGGGTTCAACCCCTGTCAGGGAAGTAAGATCCCTCATGCCTCGTGGCCAAAAAAAAAAAAAAAAAAAAAAACCCACAAAAGCAAACCATAAAACAGAAGCAATATTGTAACAAATTCAATAAAGACTTTAAAAATGGTCCACATGGAAAAACAAATCTTTTTAAAAAATTGAAAAGTAGGATATTTGGCATAAGATGACCTGAACCCTCCTCCTAGTCATATCACTTATTAGAGATGTGACATTGAGCAAGCTGCATAATCTTTGCAACACACATTTGATAATTGGGAATAATGGAAGCATTGCCCTCCACTCTCCCCCTTAAAAATAAATAAATAATGTATGAACTCTGCTATTATGAGATAAATGTTAGATTTTATCTGTAAGCAGTAGAAAAGAAGGCTTCCCTAGTGGCTCAGTTGGCAAAGAATCTGCCTACAATGCAGGAGACATGGGTTTGATCCCTGAGTCAGGAAGATCCCCTGGAGAAGGGAATGGCACCCCCATTCCAGCATTCTTGCCTGGAGAATCCAATGGACAGAGGAGCCTGGTGGGCTATGGTTCATAGGGTCACAAAGAATTAGACACGACTAGAGTGATTTAGCTACCAAAGTGACTTAACATGCAGGCCCAGAAAAGAAGGCTGCAAAAGTATATTTGGGCACTTGATGAATGGGCTTGTGGAGACAGATTTCATAAATTTTTATGATTGATTGAATGTGGAAAAAAAATACAGATGAATGAAAGGCATTAAACCAGATTGAGAGGTTAATAGACTGTGGCAATGATGATATGAAGTAAAGGAAAAGATTGGCTGAAGTTCATGTTGAGTTGGAGATGTCCACAAGCAGAGATGTGCATGGGGCATTGAGATGTGTAAGGGAGAGATCAGAACTAGAGAAAATATCTCTTTCCTCGTGTCAACCCCCCTTTCAACATCTGTGGCTGAGAGATAGTACGTCTAAAACTAAAATGGCCATGGTTGTTGAAAACACAAAATTGATGTCAAGGGTGGAATAGAGACAAGAAGAGAATATCACAGTCACAACATGAGGAATGTTCCAGAAGAAGAGATGAAACTAAAAAACGAAATAAAAAAAAAAGGAGAAAGACTAAAGAATAAAATTGGAACACTGTTGGAGATGGTAGACAAAAGTGAGGAGGGAAGACTATGAGGGGACAAAGTAGGGGTCAGAAATCGTGCAAAACATGATAGATTAGTACTGAAGATGAAGTTTATGAAAGGACATTAAATTGGGTGATTTCCATGGATTGATTTCAGTTTGGTAATATTAGTAGAATAAATCAGATTGCAAGATCCTACAGTGCAAGCAAACATCTGAGGAAAGGTGTTTTGATCATTATTTCAGGAACATTGATGGAAAGTGGAGGTCATGGTTGCAGTGTTAGTGGAAGAGGAAAGAAGCACATTAGGAAAATATCAAATAATTTACAGTTTATCGCATTCTTTTATATGAGCAGCACAGAGTACAGCACGGAAAATGCTTATACAAGACAAAAAGATGGCAGATTTAGTGCTCAAAGGCTGGTGTTAGTGGGCCTGTGAGTAATTTTATCAATCATCTGTCATCAAACCCAGGAATCTCTGGACCTGCATGTTTCTCACATGGACACGTTTTATGTCATGTTGAACAAAGTCAAAACAAGCAGCGTGGACGCAGCCTCCTGATGATACACTATTGTTCTTCCACCTCATGTCTGGTCATGCTGTGTTAGCATTTGTCAGGAGGTGCAAGAAGCCTTCCTTGTAAGCACTCTTATCCTGAGCAGAAAAATCAGCATCTCAGGAGAACTGATCTGTGGAAAACAATAGAAGGTTAAGGGAGAAAAGACATGTTTTGAAAAATATTGGGTCCAGTTATTTTTGCTTTTGGTGCCCAGAAGAAAAGTTTTTAAGATGATTTCCACATGATTAAGATGTCCCTGGTAGTTAATATCACACAAGAAGATCAACAAAGTTTGACTTAAAGGAAATGTGAGCACTAGTGTTGTTGCTGTTCAGTCACTAAGTCATGTCCAACTCTTTATGAACCCATGGACTACTCCCCTGTCCTTCACTATCTCCTAGAATTTGCTCAAACTCATGTCCATTGAGTCAGTGATGCTATCCAACAATCACATCTTCTGTCTTCCCCTTCTCCTGCCCTCAGTCTTTCTCAGCATCAGGGTCTTTTCCAATGACTCAGCTCTTCACATGAAGTGACCAAAGTATTGGAGCTTCAGCTTCAGCATCAGTCCTTGCAATGAATATTCAGGGATGATTTCCTTTAGGATGGATTGGTTTGATCTCTG
This sequence comes from Bos indicus, assembly GCF_029378745.1. Lineage (NCBI taxonomy): Eukaryota > Metazoa > Chordata > Mammalia > Artiodactyla > Bovidae > Bos > Bos indicus. The sequence goes on from NC_091761.1 coordinate 116,676,544, forward strand.
TGCTGCCTAAGGGACTCTCAAGAGTCTTCTCCAGCATCACAGTTGGAAAGCATCAATTCAGTGACTGGTTGGCATATCCAGCTCAGATTTTTGGGCATGTTGGGAATTATCCAGATGGGCCCTATATGCAGTCATGTGTGTTCTTGCAGGAAAGAGGCAGAGTGAGATTTAACCATGTGCAGAGGTGAAGAGGTACCAGAGGGAGACTTGAAGATGAGGACCTTGAAGTGATGCACCCACAAGTCCAGCAGTGCTGGTACCCATCAGAAGCTGGAATAACCAGGAGCAGATTCTCCTCTAGTGCTGCTGGAGGGAGCATAGCCCTGCTGTGACCTGGGCTTTGAACTTCTGACCTCTGGAAAATAGAGAAATAAATCTTGTTGTTTTAAATAGTTTGTAATCATCTGTTACTTACACCAGCCCTGGGAAACATACACTGAGTAACTTGTTGAGTGTTCCATATAACTTCCAGAGCCAAGGCCCAGAACTTTCTGATTCCAACGTTTAGGCCCTGCTTGAGCAAAGTTTAGTATTTCCAAGGTTAGTGGAGAAGAGGGATAGGATAGATGGACTGTTGAAGGACAAAAGGTAACTGGTTCATCCTTCACTCACTCAACCACTATAGAGCATCCCTTTCTACACTTCTTTCCTTTAGACAATGATGTGTTAAATGGATCCCCTTACTTCCTATCCTCCAACCCACTTCTTTTGACTTTGGAGTGATCTTCAAAGAATTGTAAGGAAAGTTTCACAGGTAAAGTTAACTCCTCTGCCCACTTTCTCACCTAGTGCAGTTGTAAAAAAAAATAGGTGATGAATTTGACTTTATGCCTCCTTTGCAAACACCTGGAAGATGCAATTTGGGTAGAAAATGAATTCAGTTGGAGTGTAGATGGTCTTTAACATTTTTGCTGAGAGCACATCACAAAAGGATCTCTGATCAAATTAGGCTAACTCCTAAATTTTAAAGCAAGTTTTAAGTAATTCCTTATCTTTCAGAGCTAACCATTTCCCAAATTATGTTTGTGGCAATCAGTCAAATAGTCATAGATTATAGTCATTAGAAATCTGTTTCAAATATAGTAAACGGTTATAGTCCTGAGGGGTGGGGAGTTTGAAATTAGAATAAATCATCTTTTTACTAAGATTACACAGGGTGACATGCACAGCAAACTGAAGCATGCTCATCGTATTTATTGTGTTGGAATATATAGTTGTTTGGGATTTCCAAGGTGGCACTAGTGGTAAAGAATCCCCCTGCCAATGCAGGAGACACAAGAGACTCAGGTTCGATCTCTGGGTCAAGAGGGTGCCCTGGAGTAGGAAATGGCACCCTATAGACGTAATCTTGGCAGGAGAATCCCACGGACAGGAGAGCCTTGTGGAATACAATCCATGGGGCTGCAAAAGAGTCAGACACGACAAAGTATCTGAGCGCCATAGTTGTTTGAAAAGAGTCTGAACCCCTTCAAACAGCTTTGTTGTTGTTGTTGTTGTTATTCTATCAATTGTTCATTCAATAAACAGCTATTACAAACTTGTCAGGTGCTTGGTCTTTGTGGTATGATTAAAAGGCATGTCATGACACTCCCACAGGTACCCTCATTTAGTTTACTCACCAGTAGAGCAGGGAGGATATTAACATACATCCTCATTTCCTGTTCTAAAAATCAGTCATCGCACTGAAGCACAGAGTCGTCAGTTCAGAATCCATGAGATTTCCCAGGATCTGCACACACTCTCATGAGTCTACCATCAGTTTCCCAACCTCAGAACATAAGTTCTGACTCAGTTTTCTACGGAGAAAAATCAGTGGTACTGTAGGACAGATATGGGGATCAAATGAACATAAGTATTTCAATAAAGTTTGAAAATATTTTTATGAAAGACTTAGCAGATCCCAACTATACAAGAGCACACATCTATATTTTACATGAACAAGACAAATGACATCAGACATCATTCCAGTTTTCCATGAAATTTGAACTGTACTTTATTTTTTCCCTAACTTTTTTGAAGTATAATTAACTAATGCAATTGTATCTATTTAAGGTATACAATAGGGCGTCCCTGGTGGCTCAGCAGTCATGAATCCACCTGCAATGCAGGAGACTTATAGGTGATGTGGGTTCAATCTCTGGGCTAGGAAGATCCCCTGGAGAAGGAAACAGCAACCCACTCCAGTATTCTTGCCTGGAGAATTCCATGGAGAGAGGAGCCTGGCAAGCTAACCAGACAATAGCAACAAAGACTATACGATGTGGTTATTTGATATACATATACATTTTGAAATGGCTACCATAGTCAAGCTAATTATATCCATTGCCTCACATAATTACCTTTGTGTGTGCATGTGTGTGTGCGTGTGTGTGTATGATGGAAACACTTAAGATCTACTCTTTTAGCAAATGTCAAGCATATAAAATAGTATAATTACTTATAATCACCACTGTATATTGGATCCTCCGAATGTTTACATCTTATAACTGAAACCTTTGTACACTTTGGCTAACATCTCCATTTCTCTCACCCCTACATGCCTTTTATTCTGTGACACATTTAGGATGACCTATAGGGCTACATATTGTTGACCTGAAACAAATAGATTGTCAGTTACTTCTCTAGCAAAGATGGGTTTATTTGAAATCAGCAGAAAATTACAATTTCGGGTTTGCAACCATGGGAAGCCACATGCATGTCAAGAAAAAGAGAGAGCTTTCCTGGAGGAAAAGGAAAGTTGGAAGGGCCGTAGTAAATAAAGAGTTCATGGTCTTTCATTAGCTGAGTCCTTGCCAGGAAAGAAGAGTCTGTCTTCTTCCTATTGGGCTCTGCTCTTGTTGGGTTCTGCTCACAGGATGTGAGGGCACCCACTTTGGGTCACCCAACTCTATTTAAATGAAGATTGTTAATTGTTGTTTTTCAATGGCTAAATCACGTCTGACTCTTGATGACCGCATGGACTACAGCACACCAAGCTTCCCTGTCCTCCACTATCTCCTAGAGTTTGCTCAAATTCGTGTCCATTAAGTCAATGATGCTATCTAACCATCTTATCTTCTGCTGCCTCTTTCTCCTTCTGTGTTCAATCTTTCCCAGCATCAAGGTCTTTTCCTGTGAGTCAGGTCTTCGCATCAGGTGGCCCAAGTAGTGGAGCTTCATATTTCACCAAGTGTAGAGAAGTATTCGCTTGGATGTAAACTGAAGAATTAACAAGGTATCCTTATAACTACCAACTCCTCTTCTGAGCCATACTGACTATGTCCCCCCATTTCTCCATCACCAGCACCCACGGTGACACTGGAGTCATCGTCACTATGGTATTACATTTGGATGCAATGAGTTAAAGCTCATCTTATGTTTCCAAATAGTGCAAGACTACTTCTTTCTCTAAGAGCTGCATATTTGCCATAGAATTGTTATCCTGGCAGCCAATTGGATTTTGGATGGACAACTGACCGAAATTATGCCAATTAATGCTATTAATGGGGTTTCTCTGTTGGCTCAGATTGTAAAAAATCTTCCTGCAATGCAAGAGACCCAGATTCAATTCCTAGGGAAGATCCCCTGGAGAAGAAAATGGCTACCCACTCCAGGATTCTTGCCTAGGAAATTCCATGGGCAGAGGAGCCTGGAGAGCTATTTGGAGCTAGAGCTGAACTAGTTAGTTCTAGTTCCATCAGTTTGACATGGACTCTTCAAAGAGAGCAGATGAACCTAAGAGACTCTTGGTGACCACACCCTGCCTGCCCTGTACAGAGAGGGCAATGCAGCTGTCTGCTCAGTCCAGGAGGCAGAGATAAGACACAAGTGTAGCAATGACAGTTTTACAGATCATTCCTGGCCCTGGTTCCCATACCGCCAGACATTCCTGAGTTCTAAGAGATAACCTTGCCTCTTTTTAATGAGTTCCCATCTCACAGTCAGCCAGCTAGCTGGTTTCTGTTACTTGCACATCTTGACTAAGATTCCCAGGATATATTTTCCCAAATGCTAAAATATGTAATGTTTATAGCATAGCACTATTCCTTCTGTGAACCTTCTCTTCACACAATTTCACATTCCTTCTGTGAGAAAAACTGTTTCAAGTTTCAAAAAGTGACTCATATATATTTTGAAGAATTTGTCTTTGAAATACAAGGACTACCTGTTCCGCTTTTACTATTATTTGTGCTTCCCTTTTAAACAAGCACAAATACTTGGTTTTTTATTTACTTCATAAAAGTGATGTAAGAGATGGAGTTAAATAATGTTTCTACCTAAGCTGACAGGACAACTTGGATTTAAATCAGACTCTTTCTGACTCAATGGGAATTTTCTAAAAGCCACTAAAAACAGTAATAAAAATGTTTTATAAAGAAAAACAAAGAAGCAAAGTCAAGTTCATTATGTTTCTAGAAGGATCACACCACCTTTTTCTCTAGTTTTATGACTAAAAAACTTTAAAAATAAAAAGTGTTAAAGTGTTCAACCTGGAGGTTTTTTGCTTTTTTTTTTTTTAACTGCTAATTTCTTCCCAAACTGACCCAGAGTTCCTAACAGGCTGGAGCCCCTGGGTGAGTAATTTCCGGTTAGGTAATTTAGCTCAAGGACTGCATTCTTTGCCTGCTTCCCAGGTTCTCTGGTTCTCCATCTGCAAAGGCTCTTATTTTCAACTCCATAAAGTCTTTCATTCCAGCAAAGCTTCATGCCTTGTAGCCAGGAGGCTGGCAGAATCTTGTCACTTCTCCTGGCATGAGCTGCCAGGGTTCCACATGGCCACAAGCTGAGCAGAGATGTGAACTCATTTGAAATGTTTATTATGTTTTATGATTTTAATTCATTTCCTGCTCCTGTAAAGTTACCAAGCTATTTACTGGAATATGAAAGCATACAGGAGACTTCCAGAGATGAAGTAATTAATGTTTTTGGTAAAAGTTTTCAAAGTTTTCCAGTTACTCCCTTGTCAAAAAGAAACATTCACATTGGATGCAGAGAATGTTAGCTCTGCCTGACAGTACTTGAGAAAAATTCAGGGCTTCTGAAAGAACTTTCAAAGGACTCAGGGGTAAAAGACTCTTTGAATAAAATTCTTTTTATGAAACCTAAAAAAAAAAAAGAAAAGCAAAAAGCTATTGATTTCTTCCACTTAGTGAGATATATAGAGAGGTACGCATGCTTGTGTGCTCAGTTGCTTCAGTCCAACTCTTTGAGACACCCTGGGCTCTAGCCCTCCAGGCTCCTCTGTCCATGGGATTCTCTAGGCAAGAATACTGCAGTGGGTTGCCAGGCCCGCCTCCAGGGGATAGTCCGGACCTAGGAATTGAACCTGCGTATTAACACCCTATGAACGCAGCCCTAGCACTGTTCAATCAGTGACACAACTTAAAGTTTATTCCTGATCAGCCCTTCAACTTCCTTCCTTTTATTATAAAATGTGTTCAGATTTTATATCTATGTATAGAGAAGAGATACAATAATACTTTATAATTCACTTCACAAGCAACTTTATTCATAGCAATAGTAAAAGGAAAATACACACAGAATTAGAAAAATGCAAACATTTAAGTGCAAAATAAAAAAATAAAAACCCCTTATCCATTTCGTTTCTTGCATCCCCAAAGGAGTACTAGAAGTAGTTTTTTATCATTAAAAAAAAAAAACAAAACAGTAACACAAGTTGAGTGTTATGCTGTCAGTTGTGTCAGACTCTTTGTGACCCTGTGGACTGCAGCCTGCATGCTCCTCTGTCCATGGGATTCTCCAGGGAGGAATACTAGAGTGGGTTGCCATTCCCTTCTCCAGGGTATCTTCCCAACCCAGGGATTGAACCCAGGTCTCCTGCATTGCATGTGGTTTCTTTACAATTGAGCCATCAAGGAAGATAAAAAGCAAATAACTGGCATCTTTCCATTTTACAAATTATGAACTGTTTTCATTATTATTCCTTAAAACCTTGTATTGATATCAGTTTGACCTAGTCATTGCCAATGTTTCTCTCTCCTCTCCCTCACCCCTACCCTGAAGACTCCTGCCAGCTTCCATAATTTTTTGAGTAGTTTCAACTTGATTGCAAACTCAAGGTGAAAGAGTTTAGTGTTTGCACATTGAGTGTGATGTTTTTGGTAGATATGTTTCACTTGATTGAGGAAGTTTCCTTCTATTCCTAATTTTATGGGCTTTAATACAAGGCTATTGAGACTCATATGGTGTTTTCCTTTATCCTGCTAATACAGTGACCTACTTTTATCAATTTTTGAATGCTAGTCTCATCTTGCAAGATTTTCTGATATAATTATTAATGATAATCATATATTATTCCTTAAAAATATTATTGGATTTGATTTATTATAATTCTGTTTAGGATTTTTGCCTATAGTCATGAGAAATAATAGCCTGCAATTTTTCTTACAATGTTCTTGTCAGTTTTATTATCCAGGTCATGCAAACCTGAAAAATGAACTGGGAAGTTTTATATATTATTCTATGTACTGTAAGAATTTATGCAACATTTGAGTTATTTCCTCTTAGAATGTTTGAAAATATTCACCAGTGAAGCTATGTATACCATAAATTATGTTTGTGAAAAAATATTAATTTTGTATTCAACTTATTTAATAGTACAGGAATATTCATATTTATTATGTTTTCTCATTCAGTTGCTTTGTTTGTCAAGTGATTCATCCGTTTCTTCTATATCATAGAATTTATTGGTATAAAGTTGTATGTAGTTGTGGTCGGTTGAATTATGGCTCCAATTATTCTTCTGCCTCTCTGTGCATTCACTTTTTATGTTCTCCTGGCTGGGCACAGCCCTGTCAGCTGAAATCCTTCAGCCCAACAGACATATGAGAAACAATAAACAATTACAGTTTTAAGCCACCAAGATTTAGGAGGAATTATTTTACCCTAGTCAACCAATAAAATAACTTCCTATAATTAGTTTTGCAAATGTATGCAAAATGCATAATTTATCTTCTTCTTAATCACTTTTGCTAGAGATTTAACAAGTTTATTGATCTTAAAAAACTTTTTTTTTTTCTATTGTGCACCTGATGTTTTAGATCTTCTGTAGTTGCAGTGAGCAAGGGCTACTTTCGCTGCGGGCTTTTCATTGTGGTGGCTTCTCTTGTTGCCTGGAGCACAGGCTGTAGCAAGTGGGCTTCAGTAGTTGAAGCACATAAGTTCAGTAGTTGCTGCATGTGGACTCTAGACCACAGGCTCAGTCGTTGCAGTGCACAGGCTTAGTTGTCCCACAGTGTGTGGAATCTTCCCAGACCAGGGATCGAATCCATGACTCCGGCACTAGCAGACAAATTCTTAACCACTGGACCACCTGGGAAGCCCCTTGATGTTTCTCTTAACTGAATATTTGCTTCTATTTATTCTCCCAGATTAGAATCTTATTCAATGCTTGTCACACATTTTTGTTGTATCCTGAATTCCTTTTACATTCTTTTTCCTTCATGCATAAATATGCATGTTTTCTGAAGACATGTCTTCCAGTTCACTAGACCTTTGCTCTGCTGATATTTCATTACAGCCATCTACTCAATTGTTAGTTTCAGTCTTGCATTTAACTGTTCTCAAATTTCCATTTGACAATTTTGATGGATTCTGATTCTCTCCTGGAATTCTCCAAATTTTCTTCTGTTTTCTTGACATATTGACTCTTATTATTTTAAATATTCTGCCTAAAAACTCCAGCATCTGAATTATCTACAGATATATTTCTATTTATTTATATTTTTCTTCTTCTCTAGTCTGTCTTTCTGTATTTTGACAAGTTTCATATTTTTGATTAGACATGTGAGTAAAAATTAAAGTGTTTCCCTTCAAAAATGTTATATTTTCTGAGAAAGGTAGATAGAGGTCTAGTGGACCACCTTGGTCTTATTGAAGGTTATTTGGTGTTTTGGTAGGTATGGGCTATTTCAATATTGACTTTTTTCCCCTAGGGCATGGTCCTTCTGAGGTCTCAGGAGAAAGCTTGAGTTGTTTACCAAACCCAAAGTCTCTAGTAAAATAATGACCACCCCCTCAAAATCCATGTTCTAATTTCCAGAAAGTATGACTATATTAGGTTATATTGCAAGCTATAATTAAGTTTGCAGATCGAATTATATTTGGCAATCAGCTGACCTTGATTGATATGGAAGGAATATCTTGAATTACCTGGATGAACCCAGTAAAATGACAGGCGTTCTCGTTAGTGGGAAAAAAGAGGTAGAAGAGAGATATGGAAGCAGGAGAAAGATTTAAGAAGCAATGGTGACTCTGAAGGGGGTCATGGGCCAAAGAATATATGTAACCTCTTGAAGCTGGAAAAGATAAGAAGATGGATTTCCCATGAAATATCTGGGAAGAAATGCTGCCCTTCTGACTGTTTGGTTTTAGCTCACTGAGATCATTTTAGACTTTTGACTTCTGGAACAGTAAGATGATAAATTTGTATTATTTTCAGACTTTAGGTTTGTGGAGAACTATACAGCCAGCAGTAGGAAACTAATACCCATCACTATAGATTAAACTGCTGCCTCCCAAAATGTTGAAGCCTTAACCCCCCAGTGTGATGGTCAGAATTTTTAAAAGTAATTAGATTTAGATGATGGAGAAAGAACTGGCAACCCACTTCAGTATTCTTGCCTGGAGAATCCCAGGGACAGCGGAGTCTGGTGGGCTACCGTCTATGGGGTTGCAGAGAGTAGGACATGACTGAAGTGACTTAGCAGCAGCAGCAGTGGCAGATTTAGATGAAGTCGTGAAATTGGGGCCCTTATAAGAAGAGACACCAGAGACCTTTCTTCCTTTCCCTCTGCTGTGTGAGAACACATCAAGAGGGCAGCCATCTATAGACCTGAAAGAGAAGCCTCACCATGAGCTGATCATGCTAGCACCCTGAATGTGGACTTCATCCTCCAGAACTGTGAGAAAATAAATTTCTTATTTAAGCCACCCAGTCAATTGTATTTTGTTATGGCAGCCTGAGCAGACTAGGAAATGCATAAAGTTGTTGCTGTTGTTCAGTTGCCAAGTCATGTTTGACTCTCCGAGCCCCAAGGTATAGCATGCCAGGCTCCTTTACCCTCCACTATCTCCTGGAGTTTGCTCAAATTGTTGTCCATTGAGTCAGCGATGCTAGTTTACCATCTCATCCTCTGCCGGCCCCTTTTTCTTTTGCCTTCGATCTTTTGCAGCATCAAGGTCTTTTCAATCAGTCAGTTCTTCTTATCAAGAGGCCAAAGTAATGGAGCTTCAGCTTCAGTATCCATACTTCCAAAGAATATTCAGGGTTTATTTCTTTTAGGATAGAGTGGTTTGATTTCCTTGAAGTCCAAGGGACTCCCAAGATTCTTTTCCAGCACCTCAATTCAAAAGCATCAGTTCTTAGATGGATGCAGTTTCTCATTCCTCAGCATCAGGAAGCTATTGAAATCTCTGCTTAGCTCTTTTGCCTTCCAAATTCTGTTTTCTGAGGGATTTCTTAGAATCTTACCATGAATGTACATACATCTTAGGAGTCTGCTCCTAGCTTACTGACATTCCCCCACCAGAGTGGTCCTTTTGTTACAAATGATGAACCTACACTGACACATCATCATTATCCAAAGTCCGTAGTTTTCAATCGGGTTTACTTTTAGTATTGTACATTCTATGGGTTTAGAAAAAATACCTAATGACATATATCCACCAATACAGTATTGTGCAGAGTTTGATAGAGTTCACCACCCTAAAAATCCTGTGTTCCACTTATCCATCCCCTCTCTTACAATCCCTGTTAACCACTGATCTTTTTCCTGTCTCCACGTTTTGCCTGTTCTAGAATATCATATAGATGGAGTCATACAGTATTTAGTCTTTCAAATTGGTTTTGTTCCATTTAATAATATGAATTTAAGGTTCCTACATAAGTTTTCATTGTTTGAGAGTTTATTTCTCTTTAGTACTGAATAACATTCTGTTGTCTGGATGTACCCTCCCTCGGTTCTTGGATAGGACACTTGCTACAATGGCTCACAGAACTCAAGGAAGCTCTGAATTACATCATACTTGCTCATTATATAACAGAGGATGATACACAGGATGAGGACTGGAAGGATTCTGAGCACCGGAGCTTCTGTCCCCATGAAGTTGCTGTCTGCCACCCTTCTGGCACATGGATGTTTTCATTTAGCCACAAGTTCACCAAATCCTGTAGTTAAGAGGCCTTTGTGGAGGCTTCATTATATAGGCATGATCAATTTATCAGTTCAATCTCCAGCTCCTTTCCTCTCCATGAGGACTGGGCTCAAAGTTCCAACCATCTAACCATGACTTCTTGGTGAACAGCCTTCTATTCTGAAGCTATGAAGCTATCAGGAGGCTACCAAGTTATGTTCCTATCACATGAGACATTCCAAGGAGTTTAGGAGACCAAATAACAGCATAAAAGATGCTCTTACTACCTCTGTGATTTAAGAAGTTATAAAGGCTTTAAGAATTCTGGCCAGGAACCAGGGACAAAGACCAAAATATATATATTTTTTGTCTGTTGTTTAGTCCTTAAGTTGTGTCTGACTCTTTGCAACCCCATGGTACATAGTGCACCAAGCTCCTCTGTCAAAGGGATTTCCTGAGCAAGAATTCTAGAGTGGGTTGCCTTTTCCTTCTCCGGGGGATCTTCCCAACCCACAGATCGAACCCATGTTTCTCTCTTCTCCTGCTTGACAGACAGATCCTTTACTCCTGAGCCACCTGGGAAGCCCAATATTTTTTATTACATCACAATAACACAATCACAGTTTGGAGATGAGAAATTTTTGCTCTGTTAGTTATAGAACTGGAGAATCTCACCCCAGCACAAGTCTCTTTTTATACTATTAGAACTTGGAAACTTAACCTATAATGCACCTCCTGACAGGTTTCATTTCGACTGAGCACATACATTTCTTTATACATACATTTCCTTATGCTTCCTTAGTAGCTCAGATGGTAAAGCATTTGCCTGCAATGCAGGAGACCTGGGTTCAATCACCAGGTTGGGAATATCCCCTGGAGAAAGAAATGGCAACCTATCAAAGTATTCTTGCCTGGAGAATTCCATGCACAGAGGAGCCTGGCAGGCTACATCCACGGGGTCACAAAGAGTGGGACACGACTGAACAACTAAGCACACACATACATTTCCTAATGAACTTTTAAAGCATTCTGAATAAAGCATTCTGGTTGTGATTTCAGGTACCTCTATGGGATGCTGCAGTAAATTTTCATTCTCAAATCACGTTCCTGGTTTTGAGTGGGTTATTTCTTCTAAAGATTCAGCTTGTTTAATTTCAGTGGCCCTTTAGATTTTAAAATAATCTTCTCTGTCATATAAGATCCTAAGCTAGCTGCTAAATAGCAATAACGTTGCTAGACCTAGAAGCTGATGTCTTCCAAAAGCAGGGATGTCCCTTCACCATTCTAGGTGTTTGTGAGAAGGAATGCTTTTCTAGACAAATGAGGGAGGTGGGTAGAAGATTGTTGTTGTTTTTTTTTTTTTTTTTTTTTTTTAACTAAAAGCCATTTGTTATAGTGGGAAAAGGTGAAAAAGATGGTGGCATATGGTAGCAAAAAAAAACAAGATCCAAAATGTTAAAGAAAAGACCGGTAGTAGCTGTTTAACTAAGGTTTTTTTCTAATATATTCAAAAATGAAATTCCATAAAGGGAAATAAATAAAATGTTACTGTTGTGAATATAAATATGGGTCATAAAAGAACACAAAAAGGGAGAAATAGCATGTATGTAAGATACTAGAGATCCATAAAACATACTTATACTTTGATAAAAACAAATTGTTATGTACTGAAACATATTGATATATCTTCTGGGTATATCCCTTATATCTAGTGAAAATCTTAAAATAAAAGCCTTAGTGATACATAACTTAATTTTCAATATTAAAGCATGTCTTAGTCTTTCTATCATTCCATATTAATTTTACTGTAAAATAAAATATATTTTACATCAAGAAAAAAACAAACCCTCTTTATATCCATTTTGAAATACTAGAGAGGATAATTTCTAACTTATATTCAGATAATATCAGGTCTTTTTCTGTCAGCAAATCTTTTTTATTTAGTTTCATGGCATAGACAAGAAAAATTCTCTATGGTTTCTGGAAACATCAGGGCTTATTCTCCATTAGGGTTTAATACCATCATTATAAAGGATGCCTTTTATTTTGAGAAATCCATTTTTCCTTAGTAAAACAACTGCATGACTATATTTACTTTGAATTAAACTACCCTAAATCTCCATGTATCTTCCCACACTCTACGACTCATTTCCATTTCATTCCATATTCTTGTGTCTCTGTTTTTAAAATCTTAATTCTTCCGTCACTTTCATGTGTAGCTCAGATCACTCTTCCTTCATTTCAGATTCTTACTGAAATAAATTTCGTATTTTTATTTTGTCTTTCCAGCTTGCCACAAGAAGAGATAAAAGCATTCGATCGAGGTTTCATTACCTTCCTTTGCAGCAATTATTATGTGCTGTAATAAGTACCCAGTGGTTAATGTACTTAATCCATACACAATCTGTTAAAGACATACTACATATCAAGCACTTGACTTGGTGCTTCATATATACTTCATTTCTAAAGGTATGAAGACTACAAGCTATTTAGAAACACAGGAAAATAATTTCACAAGGTATTTAATAAATTCATCTATATTGGTGTAAAGTAAAGTAGTAAAGTATCTGTAAAGTAGCAAAGTCAAGTATTTAGTAGTAAAGTACTAAAGTACAATACTTTAGTATCTGTATCAGTGAAGGATTGGTAGTAAAGAATCTGCCTGCACTGCAGGAGACACAGCAGGAACTGCGGGTCCTATCTCTGGGTTGGGAAGATCCCATGGAGTAGGAAATGGCAATGCCCTCCAGTATTCTTGCCTGGGAAATCCCCTAGACAGGGAAGCCTGGTGGCTGGCAGTCTCAGATCCATGACTTAGTGACTAAACAAACGATGTTACCCTATGGATGATATAAGATACAGAGGAACCAAAAATTCTAATATCATAATATTATTCTTCATCTATAAAAAGCTTTAAAATGGGAAAAGGAGGTTAAATTGTTTAAACCCCAAAGAAGTAGTGTTTTAAGGCATAATCTCTCATTTCCTATCAAGCCAAATTTTAACTATAGCCAAATATCTCTAATTCCATCTTGTGGCTCAGTCAGTCAGTTCAGTCACTCAGTCGTGTCCAACTCTTTGGGACCCCATGGACTGCAGCACACCAGGCCCCTCTGTCCATCAACAACTCCCGGAGTTTACTCAAACTAATGTCCATTGAGTCGTTGATGCCATCCAACCATCTCAACCTCTGTTGTCCCTGTTTCCTCCCACCTTCAATTTTTCCCAGCATCAGAATCTTTTCCAATGAGTCAGTTCTTGCAGATCAGTTCAGATCAGTCGCTCAGTCGTGTCCAACTCTTCGCGACCCCATGAATCACAGCACGCCAGGCCTCCCTGTCCATCACCAACTCCTGGAGTTCACTCAGACTCACGTCCATTGAGTCAGTGATGCCATCCAGCCATCTCATCCTCTGTCATCCCCTTCTCCTCTTGCCCCCAATCCCTCCCAGCATCAGAGTCTTTTCCAATGAGTCAACTCTTCGTATGAGGTGGCCAAAGTACTGGAGTTTCAGCTTTAGCATCATTCCTTCCAAAGAAATCCCAGGGCTGATCTCCTTCAGAATGGACTGGTTGGATCTCCTTGCAGTCCAAGGGACTCTCAAGAGTCTTCTTCAACACCACAGTTCAAAAGCATCAATTCTTCGACACTCAGCCTTCTTCACAGTCCAACTCTCACATCCATACACGACCATAGGAAAAACCATAGCCTTGAATAGACGTACCTTTGTTGGCAAAGTAATGTCTCTGCTTTTCAGTATGCTATCTAGGTTGGTCATAACTTTCCTTCCAAGGAGTAAGCGTCTTTTGATTTCATGGCTGCAGTCACCATCTGTAGTGATTTTGGAGCCCCCAAAAATAAAGTCTGACACTGTTTCCACTGTTTCCCCATCTATTTCCCATGAAGTGATGGGACCGGATGCCATGATCTTCGTTTTCTGAATGTTGAGCTTTAAGCCAACTTTTTCACTCTCCACTTTCACTTTCATCAAGAGGCTTTTGAGTTCCCCTTCACTTTCTGCCATAAGGGTGATGTCATCTGCATATCTGAGATTATTGATATTTCTCCTGCCAATCTTGATTCCAGCTTGTGTTTCTTCCAGTCCAGCGTTTCTCATGATGTACTCTGCATATAAGTTAAATAAACAGGGTGACAATATAAAGCCTTGACAAACTCCTTTTCCTATTTGGAACCAGTCTGTTGTTCCATGTCCAGTTCTAACTGTTGCTTCTTGACCTGCATACAGATTTCTCAACAGGTGGCCAAAGTATTGGAGTTTCAGCATTAGTCCTTCCAATGAATATTCAGGACTGATCTCCTTTAGGATGGACTGGTTAGATCTCCTTGAAGTCCAAGGGACTCTCAAGAGTCTTCTCCAACACCACAGTTCAAAAGTATCAATTCTTTGGCACTCAGCTTTCCTTAGAATCCAACTCTCACATCAATACATGACTCTTGGAAAAACCATAGCTTTGACTACATGGACTTTCGTTGGCAAAGTAATGTCGCTGCTTTTTAATATGCTGTCTAGGTTGGTCATAACTTTTCTTCCAAGGAGCAAGCATCTTTTAATTTCATGGCTGCAGTCACCATCTGCAGTGATTTTGGAGCCCCCCAAAATAAAATTTGTCACTGTTTCCTCTGTTTCCCCATCTTGTTGCCATGAAGTGATGGGACCAGTCCTGCATTTTGAACCCTTTTGTTGACTATGATGGCTACTCCATTTCTCCTAAGGGATTCTTGCCCACAGTAGTAGATATAATGGTCATCTGAGTTAAATTCACCCATTCCAGTCCATTTAAGTTCGCTGATTCCTAAAATGTCAACATTCACTCTTGCCATCTCCTGTTTGATCACTTCCAGTTTGCCTTGACTCATGGACCTAACATTCCAGATTCCTATGTACTATTACTCTTTACGGCATCGGCCCTTGCTTCCATCATCAGTCACATCTACAACTGGGTGTTGTTTTTGCTTTGTCTCTGTCTTTTCATTCTTTCTGGAGTTATTTCTCCAGTGATCTCCAGAAGCACATTGGGCACCTACCCACCTAGGGAGTTCATCTTTCAGTGTTCTATATTTTTGCCTTTTCATACTGTTCATGGGGTTCTCAAGGCAGGAATACTGAAGTGGTTTGCCATTCCCTTCTCCACTGGACCACACTTTGTCAGAACTCTCCACCATGACCTGTCAGTTTTGGGTGGCCCTACACAGCATTGCTCATAGTATCATTGAGTTAGACAAGACTGTGGTCCATGTGATCAGATTGGTTAGTTTTCTGTGATTATAGTTTTCAGTCTGTCTTCCCTCTGATGGAGCCCACATCTTGTGGCTATGAAGTATTTTATAGAGTTTAATAACATGCCAATATATTTTATTTTTAAATAAACACAAATCCTTGCCTAACATTTATGAGTAGCATTTAAATCATCAGTTAAAATACTATAAAATTTTATCTCATGTTAAATATTCAACAAAGCATCAACAATTATAAGTATATGTCAGAAATAACATTAAAAAAAAAACATAATGTTGATACAAGCTGCCTGGAGTCGGACACACTGAGTATGCGTTTTCCTTCACTACTTAAAAGCTTCTTAATTTAGTTACTTCACATCTTGGTGACTCCATAACCACATTTATTAAATGTCATATACAATAATATGCATATCAGTGGATTGATATGAAGATTAAATTAATTAATATATGTTAATAAATCACAGTGCCTCTGAGTTGAGTGAACCCCAAATAAATGTCAGTCTTAATTATTAACATTAGTGGTCTGAGAATTGATAGGTCATTATCTTTAACTATCACTTTCTCATGTCTAATTTATATAGCATTGCTTTGTTGAAATATTGCTCTTGGGTCCACTTTTTATCCCCCTAAGGCTTTTGCTGGGAAAGATTGAGGGCGGGAGGAGAAGGGGGCGACAGAGGATGAAATGGTTGGATTGTATCATTGACTCAATGGACGTGAGTTTGAGCAAACTCGGGGAGATGGTGAAGGACAGGGAAGTCTGGCGTGCTGCAGTCCATGGGGTCGCAAAGAGTTGGACATGACTTAGTGACCAGACCACACCAACAAATGCTTTTAAAAACTTTCTAAATTTATTAACCCTGAATATTCACTGAAAGGACAAATAACTGAAGCTGAAACTCCAATACTTTGGCTATCTGATGTGAAGAATTGACTCACTGGAAAACACCCTGATGCTGGGGAATACTGAGGGCAGGAGGAGAAGGGGGTGACAGAGGGTAAGATGGTTGAATGGCATCATCTACTCAATGAACATGAGTTTGAGCAAACTGTGGGAGATAGTGAAGGACAGGGGAGCCTGGTGTGCTGCAGTTCATGGGGTCACAAAGAGTCTGACATGACTTAGCGGCTGAAAAACAACAACAATGCAGAAGAGCCAACACATCTCAGCCTCTCCAACACTCACAGGGCAATAGATTTTAAAATTATGCTGCTATAACTACATGAAAACCTTAATTTTTTCTACTCAGACAGAGATATCTATGGATAAGGAACTTATATTAGGATATCTAGTAAACAGATGTCCATCTAGCATTCTGCAAAGGAATTCCCCATACATGTTCTCCACACGCATTCTCCTAAGTATCTGTAGATGAAAGTTCTCTTCCTTCCACATTCCTTCTCTACAAATGGTGACCTTTAGCAAGTTATCAGTGAACTGAAGTGTAACTTGTTCAATCATGTTCAACTCTTTGCAAACCCATGGACTATACAGTCCATGGAATTCTCCAGGCCAGAATACTGGAGTGGGTAGCCATTCCCTTCTCCAGTGGATCTTCCCAACTCAGGGATTGAACCCAGGTCTCCCACATTGCAGGCGGATTCTTTACCATCTGAGCCACCAGGGAAGCCCTGAGTTACCAGTACCAAGGTCAACCTAGGATTTTCACCGTGTCTTCAAAGCCACACCTCTCACACCTACCAACACACTTTTAAGGATCAGAATAACCTTCTGGACTCCACTTCCACCAACATAGGACTCAGGGAAGCCCCTGCTCACACAGGGTAAGATGAGGAGAAATGTGTGCCTCGACTTTGAAATAACTTCTCATAAGAAATAGCCAACATGAGGTTTTGTTTACTAAACTGCACTATCAACATTCGAAGCACGATACCAGGTCTACAGTTGTTTCAGACTAACCTGAGAACTCAATAACTATGTAACACATCATTTCTAGGGCTTCCCTGGTGGCTTAGCTGGTAAAGAATCCACCTGCAATGTGGGAGACCTGGGCTCGATCCCTGGGTTGGAAAGATCCCCTGGAGAAGGGAATGGCTACCCACTCCAGTATTCTTGCCTGGAGAATTTCATGGACTTCATAGTCCATGGGTTCACAAAGAGTTGGACACAACTGAGTGACTTTCACTTTCACTTTCTAGGAAGAAGTCAGTTCTTCTGCCAGAGAAGTGCCTGAAACATTAACTTTTTGGAAACACAACCTCTTTTTACATCAGAGTCTACTTTGTCTTCAATTCCATAATTTAAAATCAGATACTTTGAAGTATCTACATCTGTGCCAATATGAAGTCCAAAGTTTGCTTTTCTAGAAATCTGATCTAAAAATGCCAGTATGTCATAAAGAACCATTATTAGTTTTCCCCTAAAATTATAAGTTAAACATAAAAAGACAGATGCTTGTGTCCACTGCAGAAACTTGGCTTCCCTCCTCACCTCTACTTACTGACAATACATTTCTCCATGCAAACATCCCAAGCATCCTTCCTGTCCACGATTTCATGTTCTATTATTGCTTCTCTTTCATGTAAAATTAATTTGCCTTTAAAATCCAATAAGAGATTTTAGATACAGCCTCATGAAGGTGCAATCTGAGCAGTTGCACAGAGCTCTGTGCTCAGAAGGATCCCATGTTTGATAAAATGCTTTGCTTATATGGTCTTGAAATTCTCAACTTTATTTTTGAAGTTGTCTTTTGTGATTGAAGAATGATAAGATGATGACACACACGTTTGGTAGAGGATGACACTTGGTGTTCATGTTCATGGATTCTGGATGCCCCATTCTGGGTATAGTACTTGCAAGATGTCAAGAACGCAGAACTCCAGGGGACCTAAAATATGTGGGAACTCAGTGTGAATCAAAGAGAGTACAAACTAAATGTGTTATGTCTGTAATGGAGTAGGTAGAAACACTGATAGTCGGGAGATGCCAAACTTTTGGTCAAACCAGAACTTGTTTTGAATCCTTAAAGAAGAGGGTGCATTCTAGGAAGTACAAATGGCCACAAAATCCTAATATATGTATTTTTTTCTTGTGTTACTTGCATGTAATAGCAGACCATCCATAGATGGCACATCCCATTTCCTCTTTTTCTAGGATCTTCCTTGTGTGTGCGAGTTCAGTCGTTTAGTCGTGTGCAACTCTTTGCGACCCCATGGACTGTAAGCCGCCAGGCTCCTCTGTCCATAGAATTTTCCAGACAATGTGTGTTTCCTGCTTCTCGCGCATCGGTAGGTAGATTCTTTACCCCTGCGCCATCTGAGAAGCCCAAGGTCCTTCTTACTCATCAGTAAACCAAAGGTAGAGAACGTTGGTAGAAATGTGCGCTTGTCAAGAAGTGCTATAAAAGCAGTTGAGTTAATTTTAAACAGCCTTCTCACCATTCTGGTAAGAATGCGATACATATGCATGTATGTGCTATGAAATAGGGATTGTGTCATTTTGACGATTCCGCACACCAGTTAAATGCTCTAAAAATATGCAGGGAAAGCTGGCCCTGCACAGTATAAAGATGAACTGAAAAACTCATGCTAATAATTTAAATTTTTAATTTGTCTTTACTTAGAATGACTTTAACTAGCAAACAAAACACCATGACAAGTCAAGAGAGAAATCAAAAAAGAAAAAGTTATATTCATCAGTACCTTAATGACACCTTTTTCCTGTTTTTAGATCAAGGGGCCATCTGCATTTGCATTTTGTTCTGGACTTCACAAGCGAGGGGGTCCACCCTGACTAATAATGCATATTTCAAAGAGAATTATAATCAGTGTCTCTACTTCATTGCTTTCCAGAAAATTAATAATATAAATGTTGTGAATATAGCTTCAATTACACATAAATAATAAAAACTCAATATGATTATTCATAAAAAATCTGAAATATGGCCTTTCTGATTGTATTGATTTGGTCCTTTTAAACTCCATAGCTCATTCATTTGACTCCTCCACCAACACACCCCCGTTATGTGATTTCAAAGCACATTATAATATTCATCAAAATATGCTATATCTTATTTTCTTTGTTCTCGTTATTGAGAAATGAAATGCTGTGGGATCCAGGAGGGAATTAAACTACAGATGACTGTCTCCTTCCCAGAATCGATCCGTATCTGCTCTCCAGAAAGTGCCCAGAAGGTAGGATTCTGTTTTAACACCAGAGCAGAAGGCATACGGTGTGCACTCCTAGCATCAATCATTGTCCATCAGGGATGCATTTGTGTGGATGTGCAATTCATTTATTCCAGATTCCAAGAATCCCATTCAATCCCAGGTTTATCCCTTTCCCCTGCTTATTTTTTTCTGGCTTGAGAGGATCCCAAACCAAGTCCTTTAGTATTCTTGACTCTGCAGACTCCAGTCTGAAGATACTTGCTTCCAACCCAGAGCTCTGCACTGTCTTCATCACCATCTCTCTAAATGCCAAATCTGGTCCTCTGACTCAACAACTCAGCCTGGCTTGAAACCTCTCCAGCTTTATCCTGAGGTCTATCTGAGGTCATCTTTGCCCTCAGAACTTGAGGAAATAATCTAACCCTACAAGCCAAAACGAATCGCAGCAGTAAATTTAGGTACTGCATGTCTAAGGTGAACCACAGAGAGAGAAATGATGTACTGAACGAGGCGAAGGTGAAAATAGGGTAGAGCAAGAAGGAAGATGGAAGTGACAAAGGGCATCTTTTCATAATTTCCTCTGTGTCATTCAGTCACTCAAGTGACTGGGTGACTACAATGTTGTAAATTCTAGAAACATCATGGTGAGGAGATAAAAGACAAAAACATCTTTGTAGAATTATGGTTTAATTATACCAGACATTAAGTTTGAGGACATTGTGTATGCTTGTTTTCAAACTTGTATTTCTACTTTGTATATGTGGGAAAGAGTGAACATAAGAAATACAACCAAAACAAAACGGCATAAAGTTGATTATGTGAATTTCTCCTTGGAGGATGTCACTTGAAAAGGAGAGATTTAAGTATGAATTTTCATACTTTGGATTTGCTTCATGATTCCATTTAGGAGAATAGCTTAAAAAGGGAATAAGCTTTAGGAGCATTTAAAAGAGCTGTGACAGCATCCTTAATCAAAATAAATTTTTTTAAAAAGCAAAGCAAACTCTCATCGCAGTCTTTAGTTATTACTGATATTTTGGCTTCTCAGAATCCAAGCTCCTTTCTGGTGTTTGTGGAAGGCCTCACTAGGTAGTTTTGGTGGAATCAATGTGAGCATTTTCAATGCCTTTGAAGGAAGGCTTTGTGTGCAGAAAGATTGTTCAGAAGACAACTTAAAAAAATTAATATTTAATTATTAGAAAGCCAAATCGCCAAAACTAACTCATCCTTAAACTTTAACTTAAAATTATAAATCTTATTATTTCGTTTATTGACAAATTTTTGGCTAGCAGTTTTTAGAGGCGCCTGTGGCAACTCTGATTTTATTTACAAATTTGATTCTCACTTGCATTGAGATGATTTTAACTAAATTTATAAATTTAGCAATGCTGGTTTTCTTTCTAGGTACCACTTTTTGACAGAAGAATCAAATACTATGGTAAATCTTAAAATCTAATGAGTTGAACATAAATATTATTAAAGTGAGTTCTCAGACAAATTGATTCAGAGCCTAGGTCTAAGTTTTGCTCCAAGGGAAAGACTTCTAAGAAATTCAATGATTGCAACTCAGTAGAGGCATTTTGTAGTAGGAAGAAATGATTAGAGAATCATTTTACACTGAATTTTTAAGATTCTTATTAAGGAGACAGCAAGACTGGATAAACAATAATTAAAGTCCTGAGGCATGTCACCAGGTTAAAGTCAGCTAGGCTGTTCTTAGAAGAGGTTCTTGAGCTAATTAATGTCTATCAGAAAATTGTTCAAGCATTTTTATCATGTAGGTTAATAATTATCTCCCAGAAGGGGCTCTCGAGCACATCACATCACAAAGTCTGCCTCATCCTAGGACAGGAAAAATTATTTCTCAAGATGGTGATTCTTAAAAAACAAAGATCGTTATACTTAAATGAACATGCATGCTTCAATATCATAGTAAATTACCATTAAAATTTTCAACCAAGAATTAAGCAGGTTTTATTTTGAATTACTCTACCACAGCATATTATTGTTGATAAAATATTTAACATGCTGAATTGCACAAAATCCATCTTAACACAGAGGGCTAATACTATCAATTTGATTCTCCTAAATGTTTCCTTAGAAGATTAGATCTTCCAACATTAAAAGTTATGTATGCCCTGGAGAGGCACTAACCCTGCTGACTTGGGTTCACTACTGACCAGAGATCTCAACAGAGTTTGAAGTGTTCTTTAGCCACTCAGTTCAGTTCAGTTCAGTTCAGTCACTCAGTCATGTCCAACTCTTTGTGACCCCCATGAACCACAGCATGCCAGGCCTCCCTGTCCATCACCAACTCCCAGAGTTCACCCAAACCCATGTCCATTGAGTCAGTGATACCATCCAACCATCTTATCCTCTGTTGTCCCCTTCTCCTCCTGCCCCCAATCTTTCCCAGCATCAGGGTCTTTTCCAAGGAGTCAGCTCTTTGCATCAGGTGGCCAAAGTATGGGAGTTTCAGCTTCAACATCAGTCCTTCCTTTAGGATGGACTGGTTGGATCTCCTTGCAGTCCAAGGGACTCTCAAGAGTCTTCTCCAACACCACAGTTCAAAAGCATCAATTCTTCGGCACTCAGTTTTCTTTATAGTCCAACTCTCACATCTATACATGACCACTGGAAAAACCATAGCCTTGACTAGACAGACCTTTGTTGGCAAAGTAATGTCTTTGCTTTTGAATATGCTGTCTAGGTTGGTCATAACTTTCCTTCCAAGAAGTAAGCGTCTTTTAATTTCATGGCTGCAGTCACCATCTGCAGTGATTTTGGAGCCCAGAAAAATAAAGTCAGTCACTGTTTCCACTGTTTCCCCATCTATTTGCCATGAAGTGATGGAACCAGATGCCATGATCTCAGTTTTCTGAATGTTGAGCTTTTCACTCTCCAACTTTTTCACTCTCCTCTTTCACTTTCATTAAGAGGCTCTTTAGTTCTTCTTCACTTTCTGCCATAAGGGTGGTGTCATCTGCCTATCTGAAGTTATTGATATTTCTCCCAACAATCTTGATTCCCACTTGTGCTTCATCCAGCCCAGTGTTTCTCATGATGTACTCTGCATATAAGTTAAATAAGTGGGGTGACAATATACAGCCTTGACATACTCCTTTTCCTATTTGGAACCAGTCTGTTGTTCCATGTCCAGTTCTAACTGTTGCTTCCTGACCTGCATATAGGTTTCTCAAGAGGCAGGTTAGGTGGTCTGGTATTCCCATCTCTTTCAGAGTTTTCCACAGTTTATTGTGATCCACACAGTCAAAGGCTTTGGCATAGTCAATAAAGCAGAAATAGATGTTTTTCTGGAACTCTCTTGCTTTTTCCATGATCCAGCAGATGTTGGAAATTTGATTTCTGGTTCCTCTGCCTTTTCTAAATCCAGCTTGAACATCTGGAAGTTCACAGTTCACATATTGCTGAAGCCTGGCTTGGAGAATTTTGAGCATTACTTTACTAGCGTGTGAGATGAGTGCAATTGTGCGGTAGTTTGAACATTCTTTGGCATTGCCTTTCTTTGAGATTGGAATGAAAACTGACCTTTTCCAGTCTTGTGGCCACTGCTGGGTTTTCCAAATTTGCTGGCATATTGAGTGCAGCACTTTCACAGCATCATCTTTCAGGATTTGAAATAGCTCAATTGGAATTCCATCACCTCCACTGGCTTTGTTCGTAGTGATGCTTCCTAAGGCCCACTTGATTTCACATTCCAGGATGTCTGGCTCTAGGTGAGTGATCACACCATCGTGATTATCTGGGTCATGAAGATAGCCCCTCAGTTATGTCCAAATTTGAAGTGTGGGTCTTTATAATTCACAGGATTTTTTTCTGCATAATACTTGCTGAGTCCTATGTTATAGTCACTATATCCAAATTTTTGAGAGGTTTGCTCTCCTTGTTCACATGGCCCAGGTCCCCAGAATTAAGACTTAGAGTTATCTAATGTTTCCCTCTACCAGTGAAAGTTTAAAAGGTACACTAACCTTGTTAAAGGATGCTGCATTTCTTTGGTGCTATATATTGAATGATTTCCTAAGAGTCTCTCCATGGTCCAGCCTGGCAGCATCTGGCAGCACTATAGAGAAACAGTGATGATGGAGGAACAGATAGATGGTGGCCACGATCTTGCCCTATATGCATTGGTGATAGCTGTGGCGTCCACACCAGGTTCTCCTATGGCACAGCCTTCAATAATTCCTGCCAACTCGCTTCCTTAGGTTCCCAATCATTTTTCAAGTCTGGTTCCTCCTCTCAGCAGTCCCTAATAGACTTTCAATATATTAACTTTCTGCTTAACCGTTTGCAGCCAAGAACCTGGTAAGTAAAATTTTGTTTAAAGTAGAAAAACTTAGTGAAACCTTAACTGATAACATTAAAGTGACATGATAACAATTTGTACCTAGGTATTTCTCTAAGTTACCTTCTAACTAAAGGGCTATTTTAAAATATTTTAGGTGGTTTAGTTGCTAAGTCTTGTCTGACTATTTGTGACCCCATGGACTGTAGCCTGCTAGGCTCCTCTGCCCATGGGATTTCACAGGCAAGAATACTGGACTGGGTTGCCATTTCCTTCTCCGGGGGATCTTCCCAACCCAAGGATCAAACCAGGATCTCCTGCACTACAGCAGATTCTTTACTGAATGAGCCACCAAAGAAGCCTAAAACATCTAATCTGTTTGTTGCCTTGATAGAAATTAATATATTTATATGTATATATGTATGTATCTATTTATATTGTCTGTGTGTGTGTGTATATATATGTGTGTGTGTATATATATATATATATCTGCTGGAATATGCAAAGCAAATTACTTAGTGTAATTACCCTTGTCTCCTAGGGAACAGCCTGTCCAAATAACCCCCCATTCCCTTGGAGGCTACCGCACTCCCATGAGGAACCCACACTCTGGGGAGAACTGCTAGAGAACCAGCTGGGCAGGGTGTCATGGCAGCCATGGATCTGGTAGCTGTTAGGGTGTGAGGATCTTTAGTTAAGACACTTCCCTCAAATGCCAGGGTCCTGAGCATAGACCCAGTCCAGGGTGTGGTCAGCCCGTAGCTGATCCTGTTTGCCTTCTGGCCAGACATAATTTAACAGGAATGGAGATTTCAGTCGGCAAAGCAAGGAGTTTGTACATTTGATATTTTAAGCATTTGTAACATGAAATTGACCATAACCAATTAGAATAAAAAGTCAGTTTTGTAATTCCTTTTCCAAATACAGAAATGAGTAATTTTTTAAAATAAATATTTTATTTTATTTTAGTTTGAGTTTTAGATTTACAGAAAAAAATGTGCAGATAGTACAGAGTTCCTGTGCAGCCCACACACTATTTCCCCCGTTATTAGCATTTCACATTAGTGTGGTGCATTTGTCACCATTATTGAACCAATATGGATAGGCAGTTGACCTTTGAACAACACAGTTTGAACTGTGCAGGTGTGCTTATACATGAATTTTTTCTATCAATATAGTACCTGTATTTTCATTTTACAGATTCTTAAAATAATTGTGTGGGAAATTTGAGGTTTGATTAAAGATTACAACTGTGCGTGCATGTATGCTCAGTCATGTCCGACTCTTTGCAACCCTATGGATTATAGCCTGCCAGGCTCCTCTGCCCATGGGATTTTCTAGGCAACAATACTGGAGTGGGTTGCCATGCCCTTCTCCAGGGGTCTTCCCTATCCAGGGATCGAACCTGGCTCTCTTGAGTCTCCTGCATTTGCAGGCAAGTTCTTTACCACTAGCACTACCTGGGCAGCCCAGAGACCACAATATGTTTAGTCAAAAGATCTGAGATTTGAGTACTGGTTTTACCCAAACAGTTTCAGCTTCCAGCCCTTGGATGCTTTGTTGATCTATTCCTTTATGTTTGAGGCAGAGATAGCAGCATGCAGGTTTTTGCTAGGGTGGGCCTCGCTAAACTCTGCTTCCTTCCAGTGTCATCTATATTCTTACTAACTCAAGTCCATACTTTTTCAGATATCCTTAGTTTTGACTCCTTTCATATTTATGTTTTATTTTTTGTGTTTATTTTTCCCTTTATGTTTCATCCAGGACAGCATATTGTACTTAGCTGTCTTGGTTCCTTAGAGTCTTAGTTGATTAGACTCTAAGATGAAGCTGAAAATATTCTTGGGACGTCCCTGGTGGTTCAGGGGTTAATAATCCACCTTCCAATGAAAAGGAGGTGCTTGTTTTCAATCACTGGTGGAGTAAGATCCCACATTATTGTTAAGTCACTCAGTCGTGTCCGACTTTTTGCCACCCCATGGATTACAGCATACCAGGGTTCCCTGTCTTTCAATATCTCCTGAAAGCTTGCTCAAACTCATGTCCATTGAGTAGGTGGTTCCATCCAACCCTCTCGTCCTCTGTCTCCCCCTTGTCCTCCTGCCCTCGATCTTGCCCAGCATCAGGGTCTTTTCCAAGATCCCACATGCTGTAGAGCAACTAAGCCCATGTGCCACAACTAGAGAAGCCCATGTGTCACAACTAAGACCAGTGTAGCCAAAAGAAAACATGCTTTCGCTTCGAAGCGGGCATCCTTGAGGTCCCCTCCTACTCCAAAAGCAGTGAGTTTCTCTGAAAGCAACTTGTGGGAACCCGGGGTCTCCGAGACCAACCTCAGCTTGACGATGATAGTGCTTGTGTAATTCTCGAGGTGCCTTTGAACCACAGATGAGAAGTCTCCTTGAAGTCTCTTGAAGATCTTAGGAGATGTTAGGGGCATCCTAGCCAGACTCACAACTTGGAAACGCTGGGCACAAAATAAAACAAGAATGACTTTCTCTCATGGCACTTGGTTTTGCATGTTCCACCTTCATCCACGGAGAAGACAATGGCACCCCACCCCAGTACTCTTGCCTGGAAAATCCCATGGATGGAGGAGCCTGGTGGGCTGCAGTCCATGGGGTCGCTAAGAGTCGGACACGACTGAGCGACTTAGCAGCAATAGCAGCAACCTTCATCCAATGCTACAGAGAACTTTTATCACATTAAAATTAGGCCCCCGGGCAGTCACGTGGACACAGATGGACCTAGTGGGTGACTTGTACTTTTTTCTAAAATATATGCTTTTATTGTCATTGCTGGCTATCTGAAATGTTTGGAATGAGAACCATCTCCAGTCAAAATGTTTTCAGCATTGTACACTGTGTAATAACTTGAAAAGACTGTGCTCATGTCTGTAGGAAAAGCAGGATGCCTTTGTGCTATTTCCTCTTGGTGGTCTGTAGGTAGCTGCTGCTGCTACTAAGTCCCTTCAGTGGTGTCTGACTCTGTGCGACCCCATAGACAGAAGCCCACCAGGCTCCCCCGTCTCTGGGATTCTCCAGGCAAGAACACTGGAGTGGGTTGCCATTTCCTTCTCCAATGCAGGAGAGTGAAGAGTGAAAGGGAAGTTGCTCAGTCGTGTCCGACTCTTAGCGACCCCATGGACTGCAGCAGCATTCAAAGTGTTTTGGGTCACTGCGAAGATTCTTTTTCCACAGAACAGGCATAGATAAAAAGTATATCAGTATAATTTTGCCAAACTGCACTCCGTATTCTGCGAACATGGAATTAGAAAACATGAGCAAATGTAAAATGGCATGTATGTCCAGACTGCCTCTGATTCATAACATATGCTTTTGAGGATACTAAGAATTTAATTTACATATATGTATGTGTATATATATTGGAGAAGGCAATGGCACCCCACTCCAGTAATTTTGCCTAGAAAATCCCATGGACGGAGGAGCCTGGTAGGCTGCAGTCCATGGGGTCGCTGAGAGTCGGACACGACTGAGCGACTTCACTTTCACTTTTCACTTTCATGCATTGGAGAAGGAAATGGCAACCCGCTCCAGTGTTCTTGCCTGGAGAATCCCAGGGACGGGGGAGCCTGGTGGCTGCCGTCTATGGGGTCACACAGAGTCGGACACGACTGAAGCGACACAGCAGCTACAGCAGCATGTGTATGTGTATATATGTATATATTACATATGGGCTTCCCAGGTGACACAGTGGTAAAAGATATGTATGCCAATTCAGGACACATAAGAGACACAGGTTCAGTCCCTGGGTCAGGAAGATTCCCCTAGAATAAGAAATGGCAACTCATTCCACTACTCTTTCCTGGAAAATTCCATGGATGGACGAGCCTGGTGTGCTACAGTCCGTGGGGTCACAGTCAGACACAACCAAGAACTGAGTACATTTATTACACACAGACAAATATATATATGTGTGTGTGCATATATACACACACATGCACATATAAGTTTGTGTATGCATGTGTCTGTTTCTGTCTACAGGTATAGTTCATTCACTGTTGGTTCTAATGGCCATTTATTGAACACTCAGCTCTGCCCAGCACTGTGCTAAATGCAAGATATGAATCATCTTGTTTAAGCTTCCCCACAACTCTGAAGGTTGGGCATTACACACTTTCACTGATGTCAGGGCAATAAACTACGTTACTCATTATCTCAGATTCAGAATATGAGGAAGACTAGATCAAAGGCTAAATTGAGTTAAATAACTGTCTCTGCTTTCACCAAACAGATGACATAATGCTTCTATTAACAGAATGGAGATTCATACACTAGGCATATGTCCTGAGTTTACACAATGACTTTCCAAGGTCGGCACAGACACAATAGGTGTTTGAAATCAGTGCCCCAATCCTTGACTCTTCCTTGTGAATTCGTTCCTAAAACTGATGTGCCCAAGAAAGCACCAGCTTTTGAGACATCTCGAAGGTTCTCCTTTTCCACCCCTGCTGCCCTCACAGCAGTGCACACCTGCTACAAAGGTGTGCCAACATCCATCTCAGATCTTCTGTATCTGCGTTGTCATCTATTTTCTTTCTTTTTTTTTCTATTTTCTTTTCTTTAGTGTTTACACCGATGGTTGTTTATGACTTTACAAGATACTGTTTTCTTCTTTCTAACTTTGTTGGACAGTTTTTCCTAACGGAGAATGCTGTGTTTAGTCACTCAGTCATGTCCGACTCTTTGTGACCCCATGGACTGTAGCCTGCCAGGCTCCTCTGTACATGGGTGTTTTCCAGGCAAGAATACTAGAGTGGGTTACCATGCCCTCTGCCAGGGGATCTTCCCAACCCAGGGATCAAACCCAGGTCTCCTGCATTGCAGGCAGATTCTTTACCAGTTGATTTACCAGGAAAGCCCTAACAGAGAATGGATATAGTCAATAATTCTAGGACAAGTTTAAGCATCTCTCCCATAACCACTAGGCTTCTCCTTTTCTTTTTCTTTTCCTTTTCCACATGGAAAATAGAAAAAAAAATTAAAACCTAACTTCATAATATTTGGATCTCAACCAGTCTGGTGACCATTTTTGCCCCCAAATTAAGAAAGCCATCCTGGGGACGTGTGACCCACATCCTAACTGGTCAGCTCATCCTGGGATACAGTGCTTCCACATTAGAAATGGCAAGAATTTTTAAAACCTTTTAATAAGTCCTAGAAAACTTTTTGTTTGTTTTTAATTTTCTGGCATAGGACTAATCATTCTTAAAAGGGATAAACACTCTTTAAAATATTTTAGAGCATAATCAAAATAAATAGAAATCAAAATAAACAAAACACCTTATGTGTACTTTTCGATTCGTGCACTGCTTCCCTTACATTCTCTGTGCTGTGTGCTGCTAACATCTTGGCTGAACACACCCCCAGCCTAAGCAGACTGCCATTTTTTAAAAGAACAATCGATTGTAGGGCACTTTCGATCTTTCAGGCTCCTATCTCAATCTGCTACATTTAAAAATAACCAATTAGAAAGGTAATTAACATTTGAAATCGGAGTCAAAGGGATCAAAATGAATACACAGACTACCACCAGCCAGACACACACTAATTAGGTCAGCACTTGATCAGAGTAACAAAACAAAACAAAACCTATTTCACTTCACAGACATTAACAATCCTTGCCTCTGATACAAAGTCATCTTAACAGAAAGCAAAATTGAGAAAATCATGAGATTGGGTATTCATCATAAAAACATTTTCATTTCAGTTTTATGCCGTAGTCCTTAGAAGATGAAGGACTTTCCACCAGGATGAAAAGTCTTTGCAGAAATAGACATCGTATCTCTTTGCTGGCATTATGAATGATGGTGAAACCTGACAGCCCGTTGAAGTCTCGCGGTTCTCTGGAAACTATGGATGGAAGCAGCTTGACTTGGTACCAAAAGGAACATTAGAAACCCTGTAGGTGTCTCTTCAAATGCAACCCTCATTTTCCGAGCAATTAAAGCTGTTTCATGCCAACAGGACAATAACAAGGGGGCCGCACCTAGAAAAGCCTGCTGCTTCACAAGATTGCATCTGTGAGAGCAGCTCAGCCACACATCCTGGACAAGAGAGCCCCTGGGGAGCCTGAGGAGCCTGGGGGGCCATAATCCTGCTCTCTGTGGGAGTCTGGGAGGTCAAATAATGACAATCCTTTATCTTGGTAATTAACTCCTGGCTCCCAGGGAAGACCAGGACCCTCTTCTTCTTCTTCAGACTCTCTTCTGGCATAGCTCACATACACACTGATGATAATTGTGATAACAGATGTTACTGAGAACCACTAAAAAGAAAAATAAGAGCAAGCAGGGGAAGTATCCCATGGAAGCCAATATCAGGTGTGGTATGACTAGAAGAATAAGATGATATCATATAGACCACATTTCAGTTTAACTCATTTTCTGATTTGAAAACTGAACACCCACATAAGATAAGGTTCCTATTTCTGGTTGAATCTTAACAACAACCCAACCCAAATCTATGATTCAGTCATCAACAGGTATTTATCAGTCCCCTAAGATGCATCTGATTATCATGCAATTCTATGCCCTGGAAGACAATGTAACAGTGATCAAAACAGACTGTCCTTGTGGTGCTTACAGTAGTGGGGAAGAGAGACAGGCTCCAGTTACATAAGTAGGTAAATAAGAAGAGTATACTGATAAAATCTAATGATATGAAAAACTCAGCTTTTCTGAACACAGGTGCTGAATCGAATCTCAGAGACAGAGTTCTGAGTGAAGTAGAAAAGGACAGCTTTATCGCTTTGCCAGGTAAAGGGGGACACAGTAAGCTCATGCCCTCAAAACCATATGTCCCAACTCGGGGCAGATAGTGAGAAGTTTTATACTAATTGTCCAAAGAGGGTGTAATCAGCTCATGGACATTCTTCTGGTGGTGAAGTAAGTAGGATCAGCATCATCAGCATTCAGGTCCAACTGATCTGGTGTCTATATGCTTGTGGGCAGCATACCGTTGTTAATCGTTAGCGAGGGCTTTCAGTGTCTGCAAAACAGCTCAAAGATATTGTTGTATGTATCCATTGATGAGGAAACAGGACCATTTCTCTTTGGTCCCCCAACCCCTCCCTTCCTTAATGAACAATTGTTTGAGTCTGCCCCTTGGAACTCAGGAAAGGTCACGGAGGCTGAATGAAGGCTGTTTCCTTGTAGTCCAAGAAATGGGGGACACAAAGACTGTGTGCTGAGAAGTCCCACAGGGCCCTGCTGATATCTCTAATGATGGGGACTTCCCTGGTGGCCCACTGGCTAAGACTTTGTTTTCCCAATGCAAGGGGCCCAGGTTCAATTCCTGGTCAGGGAACTATCTATATACATATTCCACATGCCACTACTAAAGATTCCATATGTTGCAACTAAGACCCAGTGAAACCAAATAAATAAGTAAATATATTTTTAATCTAATAATGTTTGGAATGTCAGTGGTAATAAGAGTTATCACTAAAAAGGAGTTGTACGGTGGGCAAGGAGTGCTGGTGGGGAGGTCAGCGATAGGGTTGCTCAAATGTCCCCCTTGAATGCATGGACAGTTGAACACAAATCTAAGAAGCAATAGCTTCTCACATAACAGGGAACAGAACAGTCCAGAAAAGGGCACAGTGAGGGTGGGATCCTGGAGGCATGATGGCCAGCCTGTCTGAAGAGCAAGTATTTGGAAGCAGAGAGAACTGGGGTGAGGGCAGATGTGGGAGGAGTCAAAAGGTAGAGGAAGGTGATGAGAATTGGGAGGAAGACAGATGATGTATCTTTGCAAGCATTTGTAAGGACCTCAACTTTTCACTGTAGTGAGGTAGAAGCCAGGCTGGCAGTTGTGTGCACAGAGGCCTCGCAGTATCCAGGACCTCACACCTCAAGCATTAGGATAATGGAAGCATAATCACATGGATACGTGTGCTCATTCAGTGGTGTCCAACTCTCTGTGGCCCCATGAAGCCCAATAACACCAATATACTCAATGCAAATAGAAACCAATGGGCTTCCCTGGTGGTTCAGATGATAAAGAATCTGTCTGCAATGCAGGAGACCTAGGTTCGATCCCTTGGTCAAGAAGATTCCTTGGAGAAGGGAATGGTTACCCATTCAAGTCTTCTTGCCTGGATAATTCCATAGAAGCCTGGTAAGTTACAGTCCATGGGGTCCCAAAGAGTGGGACACAACTGAAATGACAACATGCAGGCAAGTGGAATTTCTATTTTTAAAAAGATATGCAATTAGGAATAAAAATTAGGTGCAAAAGTGATTTTTGTTAGAACAAAAAAGGAAATGACAAAAAAATTTTCAAGCAGAAAAGATTTTAACTAACACAAAAATCACAAAGAACTTTTCAAAGCATTGCTTTCTTAATTAAGGGCTTGACAAACCTCTTTACTCTTTTAGGGGGAGGAGGTTATATTTTTATCTGAATACTTTTAATCACTTCTTTATATGACAACAATTTAGTAGGACCCTCTCTATGGAAAGAATTAAGCTATAAATTAGTCTTTCTTCAAGTTTTATGAGTTGAATGGTGTCCCACGCTCCAGTATTCTTGCCTGAAAAACCCCATGGGCAGAAGAGGCTGGTGGACTACAGCCCATGAAGTTGCAAAGAGTTGGGCACACTGAGCAGCTAAAGAACACAACCACCCCCACAATAGACATGTGGATGTTCTAGCATTCAGTATATCAAAATATGATCTGATTTGGAAATAGATTTTTTTGCAGATGTAATTATTTAGATGCAGATGAGGTGACATTACAGTAGGGTGGATCCCTAATCCAGAGGCGTGTCCATGTGAATACACAGAATCACAGGGATAAATCTAAGTGAAAGGATAAACAGAGTCTGGAGTAATGCTACTACAAACCAAGGAAAACCTGGAGCTGCCAGATGCTAGAAGAGTCCAGAAGGATCTTGCTCTGGAAGCTTCAGTTGGATGAAGCTTTGCTCTGACAACACCATGATTTTGGACTTCCAGAACTTCTCCAAAGATGTGAGGCAATAAGTTTCTATTAAGTCACCTAGTTTATGATACTTTGTTATGGCAGCCATGAGAGATTTATTTTTTCTAATATGACTGGTCAAAATTTAACTTTTATTATAGAGGATTTAGGAAACATGTTTTGGGTTTTGTGATTTATTGTTGATAACATGATGAAAATTGTTGTTGAATTTGAGAAAACCTCTATCAAGTTTCTCTCATATTTAACTGCTACAGATGGTTCATGTGATTTCCATGTGTATGTGCATATATATGTTTGTATTAAACATGGTGCATTATCAAAAATTTTTGACACAAAAGAATTTCTGTTTTATTGACTAGGTATCAATGAGAAACAAAGACTTCACTTAAAACCCTGTATGTCTGATGTCTGGAAGGTTTTTACAAAGACTAACTCCAGGTTCTGTGAACTTCAAGGATTTTTTTTTTTTTCCCTTTCTCATTGTGCCAGGTACATGGGTTACATTCATATTACGGTCCAGCCTGTGGTCAGGCATGTCTTACGAAAATATGATGCTTGCTAAGCTGGCATAGAGAGCGGTAGAAAAATTCCTGGGAGTCACTTCTGCACTTGGAATAGATGCAATATCTTGACTCTACTCAGGAAATGACTGAGAACCACGATAACCACCCAGTCCCAAACTTGAACTATAGGTACCCCAACTTAATTTACTCTTGAATAGATCCCCCAAATGTCTGTACATTCCAGTATTACTAACCAGTAGGGGGGATACGAAAGAGAATAATTTAAAGTGGAAAGAGGCATCAGTTTTGACCGATGGGAAGTAAATACTTACATTTACAACTTATACAAAACCATGTGAACCATACTTCATTCTAATTCTGTCCAGAGCCCTTGGAATACCCCTTGTGCAAGTGAGAATTAGCATATCTTATGTCTCCTCAGCTTACTGCTAAATTTGCTTTTCTGTCTCCTACTTGATGTTAGGGACCTGCCCTGTGATGGTTAATTTTGTGAATTCAACTTGATTGGGCAAACGGATGCCCAGATAACTGGTAAAATTATTTTTGGGTCTACCTGTGAGGGTATTTTTAGGAGATAATAGCATTTAAATCAGCAACTGAGTAAAGAATATCACTTTCGCCAATGTGCTATTATTATTGTTGAATCTGAGAAAACCTTTATCAAGTTTCTCTCACATTGAACTGTTGCAGATGGTTTAATGTGATTTCCATATGTTTCCAATAACACATTGTCCAATCTGTTGAGCACCTGAGAAAAACAAAAAGGGGAGAAAGGTTAAATTCTTGCTTTCCTCTTCTGAGCTGAGACATTCATTTTCTGCCCTTGAACGTCAAACTTCCTTCTTTTCAGGTCTTTGGTCTATGGGACTTATACCATCCTACCCCAAGTTCCCAGGCCTATGGTTTGGACTACCCCTTTATTTGGGACTTGGACTGACTTATATTTGCAGCATCCCCAGTTCTCCTGGTTGCATGGCATATATCAGCTTCCATAATGATGTGAGTCAATTCCCATAAAAGGCCTCTTATTAAATATCTACGTATGTTCTTGATTCTGTTTCTCTAGAGAACCCTGATCAATGCACTCAGTCTGCTTTGTCTTTCAATTTAGCATGATGATTCTCAAAACACAATGTGTTTAAGAATCACTGTCCAGGATTGTATCTATGAAACATGTATTTTGTAAATAATATTTATTAAGGTGGTCATCAGAAGATAACCCCCATTTCATGTAAGAATAAACTCCGCAGCTAATCCCTTCTAAACTTGAATATTTCTACAATTAAGAATAGAATGTGTCCTCTAAAAAGAATTATATTAAATCTACATATTTGAAAATAAGACCCAGGAAAGGGGAAGTCCTCACTTATTGATATTAGCAGGCAACTGGCCTTTGCTCATCTTTGCTTTTTTAAGTGATAAAGCTTCATAAGAGAGAGCATTGTCACAAATTTGTTTCCTTGATGAATAAAGATTGGATATTTAACATCAAAGATCAGATTATTCATTGAAAAAGTTCAATTTTTTTTTAATGTAAAAGTGTCAGTCTCTATACTGTAAGAAGTCTAAAATATCTGTGTTAAATGAGGAATTAAATAATGTAAGTAGTTCACCCAAGGCCACATAATGAGGTGTTTTTTTTTTTTTTTTTAATATCTGCTAATGGTAACAAACAAGAAAAAAATAATAATTACAGAAATTATATAGGTCTTAGCAATTACCAAAATGCATCCTTGATCAGTGAGAAAACTCATTTTCTGCAGCTCAGATTCAGCCAGAAAGCCCATAGGACCTGCAATTATAGTGACTCATTCCTGAAGAAGCTATTGTGAGTAGTCACTGTTCCTACAATAATGCATTGGTTTTTGCTTATAAAATTCTCCTGAAGTTAAACCAACTCAGAGGTGATGATTTTGGATGCAGAAATTATTACATCAGGTAAATCCATCAACAAAGTATTTCATCACAATGGGTTTTATGTTTTTCTCTACTTATTTTTTTAAGATTTCTTCTGCCCTTCCTTCCAGTCACACTGTTTACTTACACAGACATTTCCATCCAGTTGAAATCATGAGCTTGATGATTTCTATTATGACTTTATTGAGGATAAAATACAACACAGTCACTGGATTCTTAAAATACCTAAGAAATAAATCTGATGCAGACTCTTTAATTTTAGAGATTTGGGCACACAAAAAAAACAGAAATGTTTTCTTCAAAATCACATTTAGGGAATATGGACTAAATACCTAAATCACCCAGTATTTTTCCTGATCTCTCCCATGTGTTATACTGCTCTCTTGTGTCAGACAGGTAGGCCACTCTTTCTAAAGCTTTGGTTTCATGCTGTCATCATAATTTCCTCCAGGATAAATTTTGGACTCCTATGCCAGGACTTCCCTAGTAGCTCAGAGGGTAAAGCATCTTCCTACAATGCGGGAGACCTGGGTTCGATCCCTGGGTTGGGAAGATCCCCTGGAGAAACAGATGGCTTCCCACTCCAGTACTCTTTCTTGGAAAATCCCATGGACAGAGGAGCCTGATAGGTTACAGTCCACAGGGTCACAAAGAGTCGGACACAACTGAGTGACTTCACTTCACTTCATGCCAGTCATTCAAGACTGACCTCAATTTGGTTGAAGTTATTGAACTAATCATAGTCACCATTATTTCTCAGTATAAAATACTCTACTGAAGTCATCTTGGTCTTTTCCAGTTCATAAACCAAGCCTTGCTATTTGTGCTAGGTAAAAAAATAGGTGAGAAAGATCTATAAGACTGATGGGGATATATAATTAGATGTCAAAACTAAGAACTTTACTCTTATGTCAGTTAACTTAAGAAGGAATATGTTCATAAAATCTAAAAATCAATGGGTTCAAAGAGAGCCTTGTAGTGTTGTAAAACAGAAAATTGAAAGGTAGAAAAGAATATTATTTAAACAGTCTGGCATAAACATCTCATCATTTATAGAAACCAGGTGGCCCCAAGATGGCAGTACATTCCAAAGGATGATGTCAAGATCACTGAGGAAACAAGAATTGAAAGAGACACGTGTACCCCAATGTTCATCGCAGCACTGTTTATAATAGCCAGAACATGGAAGCAACCTAGATGTCCATCAGCAGATGAATGGATAAGAAAGCTGTGGTACATATACACAATGGAGTATTACTCAGCCATTAAAAAGAATACATTTGAATCAGTTCTAATGAGGTGGATGAAACTGGAGCCTATTTTACAAAGTGAAGTAAGCCAGAAAGGAAAATACCAATACAGTATACTAATGCATATATATGGAATTTAGAAAGATGGTAACAATAACCCTGTGTACGAGACAGCAAAAGAGACACTGATGTATAGAACAGTCTTTTGGACTCTGGGAGAGGGAGAGGGTGGGATGTTTTGAGAGAATGGCATTGAAACATGTATAATATAATGTATGAAACCAGTCGCCAGTCCAGGTTCGATGCACGATACTGGATGCTTAGGGCTGGTGCACTGGGATGACCCAGAGGGATGGTACAGGGAGGGAGGAGGGAGGAGGGTTCAGGATGGGGAGCATGTGTATACCTGTGGCGGATTCATGTTGATATATGGCAA
The DNA here is from genome assembly GCF_029378745.1 of Bos indicus. NCBI lineage: Eukaryota > Metazoa > Chordata > Mammalia > Artiodactyla > Bovidae > Bos > Bos indicus. Next base: position 116,713,469 of record NC_091761.1, read on the forward strand.
AACCAATACAATATTGTAAAGTTAAAAAATAAAATAAAATATATTAAAAAAATGGAAACATGCAAGAAGTTGACTCTTCATGAAGAGGTTTGGAGTTGTATTCAAGCCATCAGAGCTAAGTGAGATGGATAAGAACATGAATTCTAGAAAGGGAGATGAAGTTAACTCTCAGGAAAACATTTGGAGCTGCATTCAAGTCATCAGCTAAACTAAGTGAGATGGAGAAGAACATGAATTCTAGACAGGGAGACGAGGATAAAGACCCAGGGCCAAGCTCAGAAAACCAAGTGCTACTTGGTGACAAAAAACCTATGGCAGTTGAAACAAATATGGAGGCATTCCTAACCCTGGTCTTCTTAGTCCTATGTAATCAAATTGGCAGGCATTTTCTGATAGTCAAAGAAAAATAATAATTTTTCCCCAATTATTCTGGGTAGCCAGTGGTCACTGAACAAGAAGTTTGAAGCAAAAAATCTAAATACGCACACACTTGCATACAGCTGTACACCATTCATTTCCTCTTCTCCTCCTATACCCAAATTCTACCTTCTTTTTTGTTTGAGGTGAAGGAGAGACATGTACACTATTTATTTTATGTACATATTCTTCCTTGACTGGTGGTATCTGCATTGTTTTCAGATCATTAGCATAGTTTCTTCAGAGAGGAGATTCAAAACAGAAAAGTAAAATCTGTAATGACAAAGACTCAAGCTTAGTTTACTTAAGTATGCCTGCTGCTATTCAGTTGCCAAATTGTGTCCGACTCTTTGCAACATTATGGACTGCAGCATGCCAGGCCTCTCTGTCCCTTCACCATCTTCCAGAGTTTGCACAAGTTCCATGTCCATTGAGTCAGTGATGCCATCCAACCATCTCATCCTCTGTTGTCCCCTTCTCCTCCTGCCTTCAGTCTTTCCCAGCATCAGGGTCTTTTCTAATGAGTCAGTTCTTTACATCAGGTGGCCAAAGTATTGGAATTTCAGCATCAGCCTCAGTCCTTCCAATGAATACTCAGGGTTGATTTCTTTGAGGATTGACTGGTTTGATCTCCTTGCAGTCCAGGGGACTCTCAAGAGTCCTCTCCAGCACCATAGTTCAAAAGCATCAATTCTTTAGCCCTCAGCCTTTTTTACTGTACAGCTCTCACATCTGTACATGGCTACTGGAAAAACTATAGCTTTGACTAGATAGACCTTTGTCAGAAAAGTGATGTCTTTGCTTTTTAATATACTGTCTAGGTTTGTCATAGTGTGCTAGTATTTAGTTTCAAAAAAAGTAGATCCCCTCCAAGTTTGTTAGTCCTGAAAAAAAAATAATTTTGGTAGATTTCTATCACCCCTATATGTATGTTTATTTAAATTACAGAGAAATGAGGTAAAACCAGAAGCTCAAAAGCAGGGCTGTACATAGAGAACACTTTAAATAAAATTATTGTTAAGGGTCAGAAGAACAAGAAAGAGCAGGAAGGAAAGAACAAGAGACATTTGTCAGAGACATTCATAAAATGGACAAAGCACCAATAAAATGTAACACCTCCAGTTTATCTTTTTCAACACCTCCACTTTAAATGACACGGAGTAAAGTGTTATGCTAAGACATGGCTAGCTAGTATGTCTTTTGAAGTGGAAACAATACAGAAGCATTCATTTGATCTCATCATAGTTGTTGGGAAAGTGTCATACATTTTTCATATTTATAGCATGTTGTATTTATTGTATAAAAACAGTGGCTATACTCTGTTCAATACACAGGAATATGTTTTAAACATTCAAAAGTAATTGAGATACAGAAGGGGAATGAATAAACTCCCAAATTCCCAGGCATCATTCTGAGGTTCATTTTTCATTTTTCACCTGAGAGTTAGAATATAAGAAAGCAACCAGTTCCCTTTGAGTTATAAAACCACATTTGTAAGCTCTTTGTAAGTGAGACTTCTCTGTTTGTCTTTGCACATGAGTTGCATCCGACTGCCTTCCATCATCATTCAGGCCGTCTCCAGCCAACCCCACAGGACTTCCTTTTGCCCTCAGGCCAAGCTCAGCTCAGGCAAAATTAGTATGTACAAGCTGAGCACATCAATTTGGTGCAGAACCTGAACGGAATATGAAAGGAAGACACATGGTAAGACACCTTCTTCAAACTGTCTGGACTCCTGGCCTTCCAAGGGTACTTGCCAGACATGTGGGAATATTAACCCAACTAAAATTTATTGCCTCGTCACTCCTCGCTGTCTACCTCACTCTTCTTCCGTGAGGCAAATCTGTTTTCTGCCTCCAGTCTGTCTGATGACCAGAGAGAAGGGAAGAAGAAGCAAGAAGATAATAAAAAGCTCTAGGCAGGTTTTTAATCAAAGGGAAATAGCCATTCCTCGTTGGATCCAAATATAGACACTTCTAAGAGGGGAAAAAAAAATAACCACTGTCTTTGCAATATCTCGTTAGACTTATCTGCCGTCCTTCGAAGAGGCTCTATTTCCTTATTTGCCAAACTGGCCTATTTTAAGGGCTCTTTGTGAAGTCCCTAAAAGAACAGAATGTCTTGTTCATTTACATACAGTAAACAGATGTTTCCTCCAAACAGCTCAAAATTGGGAAATCATTCTGAAACTCCAGCCATTCACTGAAGCTTTGAAATCCCTGGCTAATAAGAATCCCAAAAGGATGAACTTCCAGTTGTTTATATGAGCAGATTATGTTATAAAAACATGTTTATGAAAGACCATTCATCTTTTGTTTCCTACATACTGAGTTTTAGTTTAACTACAATTTCAGAGACAAGCATTAGGGACTTCTATTATTTATCTATCTGTGTTGTGATGAAACTGGGTTTCATAAACAGACAGGCAGTATACATGTCAAACTTATTGTCTTGGTTCAGTTCTACTTTGGAAGTTGAAAATAAAATCTGAAAGAGAAATATTGTCTTCCAGAGGTCATTGTTTAATCTTCATTCATAAGGCAGGGGTTATTTTTCTCCCTGTTATTCATTCTGGAAATTGGAAAGAAGAAAAAGAATGCTTCCAACTGTTTGGGGATTTTTTTTTTCATTCCCGTCAGTTATCTTGGCCAGTCAGCTATGTGAGGAGTCTCTAAATCCCAAATGAAGCAATAGTTTGTACTTTGATGTTAAATATCAGCGGATCCCAAAGTTGTAAGTAGCAATGGACATACAACATAGAGTATATGAAATAATTGCTCAGATTTCTGTAGGTTTTGTTTTGTGTTTCACAAGCTAGGCTCTGCAAGGTAGTTTTTTGTATGTGTGTGTGCTCAGTTGTGTCTGACTCTTTGCAAACCCCACGGACAGTAGCCCTCCAGGCTCCTCGGTCCATGGGATTCTCCAGGCAAGAATACTTGAGTGGGTTGCCACTTCCTCCTGCAGGGAATCTTTCTGATCCAAGGATTGAACCCATGTCTCCTGTATTGGCAGGTGAATTCTTTACCACTCAGCCACCAGGGAAGACCAACCTTATCCCCTACCTCCAACTAAAATGCCTGCCTGAGAAAACAAGGCAGCCAGGAATATTTGCTATTTCTTCTAGCCAACAGCTGGAGAAGGCAATGGAACCCCACTCCAGTACTCTTGCCAGGAAAATCCCATGGATGAAGGAGCCTGGTAGGCTCCAGTCCACGGGGTCGCTAAGAGTCGGGCATGACTGAAGCAACTTAGCAGTAGCAGCAGCAGCTAGCCAACAGCTAACGATAGGTACAGATCTCTCTTTCTTAGATTTACTAGAAAGGGCTTATAGTATAGTGCAAGTCACTTAGTCGTGTCCGACTCTTTGCAACCCCCATGGACTATGCAGTCCATGGAATTCTCCAGGCCAGAATACTGGAGTGGATAGCCTTTCCCTTCTCCAGGGGATCTTCCTTTGTGGCTCAGCTGGTATAGAAAGGGCTTGCAGTTGTGACTATGAATCTTGCACAACTCAGATGCATCTTTCTCAGGGACCCAAGAACCATTCCTTTGCAATGTTATCATCAGGAAAAACAGGGTCTCTCTCTCCCAGATTCTGTGGGGGGATAAATTCTTAACTTGGATAACTCCCTGCCAACAAACACAGCTGGCCTAATCATATTTACATTGACCAGCCCTTTGTGATTTTTCACTTCTCTGCTCTGTTAAGACCCCATCGTCCTCTCTCTTTCACTCTCCCTTAAAATGTTCAAAAACAAAACAAAACTGTACCAGTCATAATGGAGTTCGTCTATTGCCCCCACTGTCAGCAGTTACTGAATACAATCTGTTTTCATTACTTTAATTCATATCCAGCTCTGCTTGTCTTTGACACTCTCTACCAATAAATCTCTTGCCCATCTTATTCCATCTTGGAGTCAGCTTCTTGAAGAAACTAAACTATCACAGGTACCCCGTGTGGCTGGAATCTCTAAAAGTGTGTGAGGGATGAATGGATGAAGCCAAGAAGGCAGCAATGGAACAGGTCATGGTTAGAACTGAAATTTTTTATTTTGAGTGAGGTGAGGATGAAATAAAGAGTTTTGAATAGAGAAGTGACAAGGTCCGTTTTCTCTCACTTTTTTTAAGAGGATATTCTGGCTGCTTTGGAAAGGCAAAGCCAGGAATCCCAGGAGGAGGCTATCATAATAATAATAATAACAGTAAATCATGATAATAATTAAAGGGCTTCCCTGGTGACTCAGACAGTAAAGAATCTGTCTGCAGTGCAGGAGACCAGGGTTCGATTCCTGGGTTGGGAAGATCCCCCGGAGAAGGAAGTGACAACCCACTCCAGCTTTCTTGCCTTGTGAATTCCATGGAGAGAGGAGCCAGGCAGGCTACAGTCCACTGGTTGCCAAGAGTCAGACAGGACTGAGCGACTTTCACTTCATAGTAATAATCAACAGGAGTGGTGGCTTGTATTAGGCAGTGTCAGTGGATGTGATGGAAAATGGTCATTCATTGTATACATTCTGAAAAAAGAAAGAAAAATATTTGCTGATGCCACAAATGTGGGTTGTGGAAACAAAAAAAAATTGTTTATGGAGAAAATAAGTTTTTCAGTCTGATTATCTAGAGGAAAGAAGTTATGAATAAATCTATAAAAGAATCTGTTTTGCATTTTTGATCATACCATGTGGCTTGTAGGATCTTAGTTCCCTGACCAGGGATCAAACCCATGCCTTCTGCATTTGAAGTGTGGAGTCTTAACCACTGCACCACTAGGGAAGTCCCAAGAAGTTGTTTTGGAGTAGAATATCAAGAACTCAGTTTGAATCATGATTGTTATATGTATATATGGCTAAAACGTATCTGAAAATATTATCTCTTAGTGGCACACAAAGATTTCAAATTGAGGGAAAAAAGATTAGTGGGAGAAGTAAAACACTTTCAGTAATGCAAATAACCAAGGGAGAATAGCTGAAATACAGGTATTTCTTCAGTTCAGTTCAGTTCAGTTCAGTCACTCAGTCATGTCTAACTCTTTGCGACCCCATGGACTGCAGCATGCCAGGCTTCCCTGTCCATCACCAACTCCTGGATCTTGCTCAAACTCATGTGCATTGAGTCGGTGACACTATCCAACCATCTCATCCTCTGTCATCCCCTTCTCCTCCTGCCTTCAATCTTTCCCAACATCAGAGTCTTTTCCAGTGAGTCAGTTCTTCACGTCACATGGCCAAAATATTGGAGCTTCAGCTTCAGCATCAGTCCTTCCAATGAATATTCAGGACTGATTTCCTTTAGAGTTGACTGGTTTGATCTCCTTTCAATCCGAGTGACCCTCAAGAGTCTTCTCCAACACCACAGTTCAAAAGCATCAATTCTTCATTACTCAGATTTCTTTATGGTCCAACCCTCATATCCATACATGACTACTGGAAAAACCATAGCTTTCAGTAGATGGAACTTTGTCAGTAAAAGTAATGTCTCTGCTTTTCAGTATGCTGTCTAGGTTGATCATAACTTTTCTTCCAAGGAGCATGCATTTTAATTTTGTGGCTGCAGTCACCATCTACAGTAATTTTGGAGCCCAAGAAAATAAAGTTTGTCACTGTTTCCATTGTTTTCCCATCTTTTTGCCATGAAGTGATGGGACTGGATGCAATCATCTTAGCTTTTTAAATGTTGAGTTTTAAGCCAGCTTTTTCACTTTCATCAAAAGGCTCTTTAGTTCCTCTTTGCTTTCTGCTGTAAGGGTGGTGTCATCTGCAAATCTGAGGTTACTGATATTTCTCCAGGCAATCTTGATTCCAGCTTGTGCTTCATCCAGCCTGGCATTTTGCATGATGTACTTTGCATAGAATTTAAATAAGCAAGGTGACAATATACAGCCTTGATGTACTCCGTTCCCATTTTTTAACCACTCCGTTGTGTCATGTCCAGTTCTACCTGTTGCTTCTTGACCTGCATACAGATTTCTCAGGAGGCAGGTAAGGTGGTCTGGTATTCCCATTTCTTGAAGAACTTTCTACAATTTGTTATGATCCACACAGATAAAGGCTTTTGCATAATCAATAAAACAGAAGTAGATATTTTTCTGGAATTCTCTTGTTTTTCCTATGGCCCATTGGATGCTGGCACTTTGATCTCTGGTTCCTCTGTCTTTTCTAAATCCAGCTTGAATATCTGGAAGTTCTTGGTTCACATACTATGGAAACCTAACTTAGAGAATATAGTTCATTTACTCCAAAAATTGTTTTGTAATACTTTCAATGTCATCCTGTGATTTCTCTAGCTTGCACAGCCTTGAATGTTTCTTTATTAACCCACTCTTAAGCTCTTTGCTTAGAGTTAACATTGGCCAATAAAGTTTCTCCAACCTTCCCCTTGGCTTAGTACTTGAAGTCATCTGCTCCTCTGTATCTCAAAAATGTAATTTATTCACTTCATCTGAGATGCACAAATTCAAAAATTTCTTCTAAATCTTATCCCTCTTATCTAAAATAGAAATAATAATAAAATCAACAGTTCTCTTAACTAGCTTAGAAATGAACTTTACTGAATAGAATATGATCCTACATAGACATGACTTATTTTATTGTCAGAAACTGGTCACTCTTCTTTGACCTGCCCACTATGAATTATTATAACTATTGAGCTTCCCTAGTGGCTCAGTGGTAGAGTCTGAATGCAATGCAGGAGACACAGGAGACATGGGGTTCAATCCCTGGGTTGGGAAGATCTCCTGGAGGAGGAAATGGCAACCTACTTAGAGCATTCTTGACAGAAAAATCCCATAGGCAGAGGAGCCTCATGGGCTACAGTCTGTGGGGCCACAAAGAGTTGAACATGACTGAGCACTCACTCACAATAATTATTATTTGGTTTGTAACAGGATGGTGTTTAGTAAGAGATTTGCAGTTAAAGAAGGGATTCCCTAATGGCTCATACTGTAAAGAATCTGTCTGCAATGCAAGAGACCTGAGTCTGATCCCTAGGTTGGGAAGATCCCTGGAGAAAGGAATAGCTACCCATTCCAGTATTCTTGCCAGGAGAATTTCATGGACAGAAGAGCCTTGCAGGCTACAGTCCATGGGATTGCCAAGGGTCAGACATGACTGAGCAACAAATGTTTTGAAGTTAGAGACATTGTTCAAAATATTGGTCAATCACTTTTGAATAACATTTCATAAACATCAGTCAAGATGGAACTTCAAAACTGTAAAGTTCTTCCAACATACTTGATAACTAGTGTTCAGGATAGAAGACCTTTACTAACCCTGCTGCTAAGTCACTTCAGTCGTGTCGGACTCTGTGCAACCCCATAGACGGCAGCCCACCAGGCTCCCCTGTCCCTGGGATTCTCCAGGCAAGAACACTGGAGTGGGTTGCCATTTCCTTCTCCAATGCAGGAAAGTGAAAAGTGAAAGTGAAGTCGCTCAGTCATGTCCGACTCCTAGTGACCCCATGGAGTGCAGCCTACCAGGCTCCTCTGTCCATGGGATTTTCCAGGCAAGAGTACTGGAGTGGGGTGCCATCGCCTTCTCCGCTTACTAACCCAAGTGAAAGAAAACCAGTAATGTAGCAGTTCACATAAAGCAGCATCATGGAAGACTTCTCTCTTACAGCTGTGATCTAAGTCACAATAACTTAGACACTGGAGATGAAGTCTTGGACAGTATGTGTAAACCCAGAGAGTCAGACTGTGAACATGAAAAAACAAGACAGAGAAATCTCCAGCTCCATCAAAATGTTGATAAGCCGCAGTGGGTAAAGTTACCCATAAACAATCAAGAAGAGGGAAGAAAAACTGGGCGAGTACTGTGCGGTCTTATGGCGAAGGAGAAGAGGGCTCTGGATTGCAAGTGACACAACATCTAAAGAAGCATTCAGGGATATTTCTTAAAAGTTTTTGATGTTTGAGTCAATGGAAGTTCTCTCATACTTCTAACAAAATTGTCATCAAGATACACACATTACTGTATGTAAAATAGATAACCAACAAGGATCTACTGCATAGCACAGGAAACTCTACTCAATATTCTGTAAAAACCTATATGGGAAAAGAATATGAAAAATATTGAGTGTATACATGTAACAATCACTTTGCTGTATACCGGAAACTAACACATACTCTTGCCTGGAAAATCCCATGGACGGAGGAGCCTGGTAGGCTGCAGTCCATGGGGTCGCTAGGAGTCGGACACGACTGAGAGACTTCACTTTCACTTTTCACTTTCCTGCATTGGAGAATGAAATGGCAACCCACTCCAATGTTCTTGCCTGGAGAATCCCAGGGACGGGGGAGCCTGGTGGGCTGCCGTCTATGGGGTCACACAGAGTCGGACACGACTGAAGTGACTTAGCAACAGCAGTAGCAGCAGCAACACAACATTGTAAATCAATTATCCTTTAGTAAAAGTAAAGAGAGTTATTTAACATGACCAATAAAAGCTAAATTAAATATGCAATCCCGCATCTAGAAATTTATTCTAGATGTGTAAATAATAGGATACTATTGCATTATGGCTTAATAGATACATAGCATGCAATAGAATATTATACAATAGTTAAAAAGAATGTGACATTTTGTATTTTGTAATCAGTACTTTATAATAACTTCAAATGAAGTTCAGCCTTTAAAATAGTATAAAAATTTTATTAAAAAATGAATAGAAACTTCCCTGATGGTCCAGTAGTTAAGACTCTGTGTTTCCACCGCAGGAGGCATGAGTTCAATCCCCGGTTGGGGAACTAGGATCTCATGTGTTTCACGGAGCAACCAAAAATAAATTTAAAATATTTAAATAAATAAGGACTGCCCATAAAAGGAAAGTCGGAAATAAGTTAAAATGAATATCATAATAGACAGTTATCAATAGCAGTATTTGCAGCTATTGGTTATAATAATGTATATATTTAATTCTTGAATAACTAATTTACCAGCAGAACACCACAGACCATTATACCATGTTAAAAAGTTCGTTTTGAAAGTCCCCTATCGCTCAATAGAGAAAGGAAGCCATGATGTAATACCGTGTGGAGAGAAAAGTAAGGGCCAGTGAGACATGAATTTTGGGCTATACTAAAATTTTTGGAAACTATTAATTTACTTTAACCAAGGAAGGGCTAAGATCATATTTACACTTTTAAAAAATAACTGGAAATAAAAATACAAAATAATGTATTGGAGATGGGCAAAAATGATACCTCATGGCTCAGTCAGTAAAGAATCTGCCTGCAATGCAGGAGACCCGGGTTTGATTCCTGGATCAGGAAGATCTCCTGGAGAGGAAATGGTAACCCACTCCAGTATTATTGCCTGGAGAATCCCATGAACAGAGAGCCTGGGGGGCTGCAGTCCACAGGATTGCAGCAGTCGGACACGACACCACCACCAAATATTGATGCAAAGAGATTAGTTAGGAGACTATCACAGTATTTTAGGCACTAGAAAACGGTGGCCTGGATGAGGTAAAAGGATTAGGATTGGAAAGAAGCAAATGTGTTCAAGATGAGGCAGGAACTGGTAATTTTTAGATGGAGGGAAGTGGTAAGAGAGGAGAAGTGAAGATGATGCTGAAGTTTGGGCTTTAACTAACTAGACAACTGACACAATCATTTCCTGACATTAGAACAAAGAAAGGCAGAAAAACTTGAGTGGGAAATATCACTTTGGACTAGTTCATTTTGAGGTATCCAAAGGTATCTAAGGTATCTAAGTGACCATGTTACATAGACACTTGATGTATTGGTTTCAATTTCCAAAATCAGGTCAAGACTGAAGACATGGATTTGGGAGTCATTATCTACCCAATATTCACTCTCTCCTCCACTGCTAGCAAGACCCTAATTCTGTGCAGAGATAATAAGCCCAACTAAAAATGCACACTTTCTCAAACTTATTAACATATAGGATTGTTCAGATAACTCAGATTGCTCCCAAGGAGCACTTCTAGGAACTTCAGGGAAGGTCTTTGTTTTCAAGACACAAGCATAACGTTTTCACCCCTTGTCCTTCCCTTTCTTTCTACCTGAGGAACCAAGGTCTATCTGGAGATACAGCAGCTATATTACAACTACATTCCTAGTATAAATGTAATTGTCTGATATGTGCATGCTTCAGTCATGTCCAACTCTTTGTGACCCCATGGACTGTAGCCAGCCAGGCTCCTCGGGCTATGGGATTCTCCAGGCAAGAATACTGGAGTGGGTTGCCATTTCCTTCTCTGATTATCTGGTAGAAATGGGTAAAATGTGAGAGAAACCAAAAGATAATGTAAAGCAAGAAGTACACATGTTTAAAACAAATCCTAAGCAATTGCAAAATTGAATTTTGATTAGAGGAGAAAGGACCAGAGGAATAAAATGAGATTGACTAGCCAAAGATGCTGGGGAGAAGATGACAGTGTGAAAGGAAAGAAGATAAGAAAAGAAAGATATTTCAACAAGGAAGGAGTGGTCAATAATTTTAAATGCTATTGAGAAATTAATACAAATAATATTTTCCATCTAGGAAATCTAAGACAAGTAAAATGAATAAATGTACAGGAGAGTTCAATAAGTGGGTCTGACATAGGATGACAATCAAAATCTGTCACAGTTGAACATTCAATGAGTCCTGCAATGTGAATGCCTTTTGGACATTGCTTTTTCTCCTTCGACTTGACTGTTGTATAATTTTCTTCGTTTTATCACCTTCTTGGAGAGTTCTTCCACAGCCATTGCCAGATAGAAATATCCCCACCATTTCATTGGTCCCTTCTCAATGTCACTTGCAACTCATTTACAGCAAAATGAATTTTTAATATTTGGGACATTTAATTGACTGTTTTATATTTTTGCTGAGATACCAAGTTTTTAAAAGTCATTATTCTGCAGAAAATCCAAGGTCACTCTATAAGAAAAATTCAGTTCTCATCTGACTGAAAAAAATCTCCCAGCAATATTAAAATAAAGCAGATCCCCAACCAGCACTTCATAATTTTCCTTTGTGTGAGAGAAACTGTGACTGTCTGAACAGAACTTTACCTAGCACAAGGACCAGCTCAGAATATGACCACAATTATTGACTTATTACCCCTGAGAGACAGCTCAAGAGATAAATCATTGGATCACTTTTATGATTAGGGAGAAGGCATTTTATAAAGATGAATGCCATAGGACATTTATTTTTACTCCAGGGCATGCCCACTGTATGGGAGCCAATAAAATATTCATTTTCTGCTCTCCTCCCTTTTGAGGGGGTAATGGGCTGTCATAAAGAGCCATAAAGCATCATTATGCTAAGAAGCTTTGAGATAAATGGAGCCAACTCACCTCCTACTCAAGTCAGGAGCAAGTGTCTTTGTGGCATGTTTGCCTTCCACGTGTTTGATGACCAGACAAGTCCCCAGTAAGTGATGATCCAGGACCCCGTCAGCCAGGGGAGGACACCGTGCCAATGAAGAGCCAAGGTCCTGGCTGCCAGGTATTCTCCAATGAGATTAAGGAAAGAGGCCCCATGAGAGCTTCTGGTTGTTCTGGCTTCTCTGCATTTTCCTTCAAAGTGAAGTTCAGGAAGCTTAGAGAGGTGGAATCTAGCAATCAGTGTTTTAGAAGTTGTTGGGGTAAGTGGCTTGCCTTTGGGGAAAACAAAATCAAATTGGTAGCTGCTAATATAATGCTGTATTAGTTTTCTTTCACTTTGTAACAAATTACCACCAACTTTGTGTCTTAAAATAACACCCATTTCAAGTCTCACAGTTCTTGTAGGTCCAAAATCCAGGCATAGCACAACTGCATTCTCTGCTCAGGATCTCACAGGACTGAAATCAAGATGTCCACCAGGTGTGGCCTCATCTGGAGCTTTCTGTCCTTTCCAAAGATCTTTCAGTTCCTCGTGGTTGTAGAATGGGGGCTTCTTTTTTTAAACTGCCTGTCAACCAGGGTACCTTTCAACAACCACAGGCCACCCCCAGGTCCTAGTTAACTGATTCCCTCCACAGATGGCTCAAAACATGGCTGTTTGCTTTCTTCTAGGCCAGCAAAAGCAGACTTGAGCCTTCTGGGAAGGCATGGACACTTTTACAGGGTGTACCTGGCTAGGTCAAGTTCACCCAAGAAATAATCACAATTGCTTTGTTTTTGTGGCTGTTTTAGTCATTAATTCATGTCTGACCCTGTGACTCCATTTACTGTAGTTCACCAGGCTCCCATGGGATTATCCAGGAGAGAATATTGGAGTGGGTTGCCATTTCCTTCCTCACGGGATCTTCCCAGTCCAGAAATCAAACCCAGATTCTTTACCACCCCCTGCCACCCAGGAAGCCCCAAGAACTGTACGAGAAAGTAAAAATGTCAGTTGCTCATTCGTGTCCAACTCTCTGTGAACCCACAGTCTGTAGTCTAATGCATACAGAGTTAAAAATGTTTGATTGTACCAAAGTAATGTAGACATGTGCACACCCACACATAGACACATTCATCTAATCAGGCCATTTCTGTTCCTTCCACACGTCCACTCTCAGGAGCAGCTTTGCTTCTAATATATTTAGAAATAATGAACTTCTGCAGTTATTTCCTGACACAGCTTCTGAGTAGTATCTGCTTTGGTTGTTGAAGATTTAGCTCCAGATTTCAAACACGTGATGCAGACCAGCCAGCGGGCAGCTTTCTCTCTTTGGTATTCTGAGCTTCTTTCAGTATAACAGCTTCTGCATGAGGCTGAGCCCAGGAGAGGTCTGAGGCTTTAACTCATTAGCACTGAGTTCCCAGAAGTGGTGGAACTGTGGTCTCAACCACCTGTCATGAGATGGTGACGTTTCTTCAGGAGAGCTGGTTTGATCTGGAAGGTCGCTGCTATCAGGCTGCCGTGGGAGTAGAGGGAAATCCAAACTGACATTGAATAATTGAAGCACTTTGTTACCTGAGTGACGCTAACCTGGCATTCCTTCTCTCCAGCATGTGGCTCACTTGCCATTTTCCTTATTCTCCTACACATTCTGAACTTGTTCTTCATCCTGCTTCCCCGACCCTCGACCACTGACAACATAGGTGCCCTCTTTCCCTAGCCCATTTCTGCTATTCTTGAGTTTTTAATAAACCCATCATCCATTTGATTGCAATCCCAATGACTGACATCCATGCTCCACTGGTATTTCATTTTATGTAGCTTTTCATTTGTGCTTCAGCTTTGAAATTAAGGCACTTTGTGACATTTGGTTAAGTCATTTAAACCTCTCAGATTCTCTATTCTTTAGTCTGTAAAACCTGGGTAAAACAATCCTCTAATCACTTCACAGTGTTGTTGAGGGGGAGAAATAATAAATACAAGCATTTTTTGTGTGTGAACTATAAAACACTACTCTGATGTTATTATTAGAACAGAGACAGTAGCATGCTGGTATTGTGAGTTGAAGACCCAGGTGCAAGTACTGTCACAATCATTCCCTATGTCTTGGGCAAATCATCTCACATGGACTTTCATCATTCTAGCTTTTGTATCACTTGCTTTTACCATTTCCAGGGTCTACAGTTTTCATTCCCACCAGCAAATCGAGCTCTTGAATTGGATGGACTGAGGGATAAGTCTGTAACTCCTTGGTGCCTGCCACTGTCTAGCGAACCAACCAGCTTCCTTCTGCTTTGACAGCTAACTCCTCTGCAGAGAACCCATGAAGGAGGGTGATGTGATCTGACTCTGCCCCCACCACCTCAAATTCACACATTCATACATTGGAACCTTACTTCCAATGTAATGTTATTGGGAGGTGGAGGTGGTAGGGAGTTGGGAGTTGATTTGATGATGAGGGTGGAACCCTCCTGAAAGGGGTTAGTGCCCTCATAAAAGAGGGCTGAGAGAGACCCTTGTGCCTTCTGCCCTGTGTTCACAAGGAGGTCTGTGGCTTGAAAGAGGGGACATTTCTGGCACTTTGATCTCAAACTTTCAGGCTCCAGAATTGAAAAAAAAATATTTCTGTGTGTTTATAAGCTCCCCAGTTTGTATATTTTGTGATATTTGTGATATTTTGTTTGTGATATTTTGTTATAGCTGCTCAAGTGAACTAAGACAGAGGGAAATACCCAGATGATACCATCCTCCTCATAACAGACAAGCTCAGGAGCCCCTTCACAAAGATGGACCTTCGCCTTTGAAAGGACTTGGCAGAAGGCATTTCTGAGATAGCCACTACTAATTCAACCCTGCCACACTTTCCAGAATAGGAGAAGGACCTGACCAGATTGTCCATTCATAAACAATAAACTCATAGGAACAAAGAGATTATGGCCACTTAGCTCAGGGCTGCAGAATCAAACAACAATCATCTAACTTTTTTGCTAATTAGGGAGCTTGCTGAATTCCCCAGTATCAGGAAAACTGGGACTCTTTCTTGGTCATGGTGCCATTTCTATTTTACATTCAAATTCTTAAGTGTTTAAACATGTTTTCTTGTTAGTCATTTGTATATTTATCTTCCTTATGACATTGAAAGCTTGGAGAGCTTCACCAATACAACCTTCAAGGCCAAGTTGTCTTTGGAAACTGAATGACTTAGGCTCTCCAAAACTAGCCGAGGGAGGAACAAGGAAAGCGAGAGTGAGAGTATGCATACAGTAAATGGAAATACAGCATGAAGGTGTACTTAGGCTTAACATTTTTCAAATAGTAGGATTCTTTGACAATTGATTCTCTAATGGAAGTTTACATTGTACACTGAGAACAAGGACTGGCCCTTTGCAAACATTTTTACTGGACGTCTTCGGTGGCTGGAAATGATTGGATTAGAACACGGGAGGGACACGTAAAAGGCACATCTGCTCCTGTTAGTTCATCGACACAGACAGACAAGCTCTAAAATGAGCCAGTGTTCATCCCCAGTGCTCAAGGAAGGAGACGACAGGCAGGAATGTTTCCGTGGAGGTGGAAGTTTCTGGCAATAACACTTTTCAGTTGGATACGAGCAGAAAAAGGGCACTGGCTGGGGAAGGGCAAGATTTTTCAAATGCTTTTGACCATGATGGACTGAAGGAAATATATTTTGCCTTTTGTTTTGTATTATGACCCAGTAAAACCACACATACACACACACACACAGATACAAACAGACACACATGACTGAAACACAAATTTATAAAGCAATACTTAGATTTAAAGTATGTGATTCAGACTTGCATTTTCTATTCCATTCTATTTCATTTTCTATAAAATATGATGGTGACAGGCTACTTTGGGTGTGACCCTGTGAGGAAATATTCTGAGAGTTATGGTGGATCTGTCTTACCTTCTTTCTTCCTTAGAAATGAAATTTTGCCTTTTTGGAAGAGTTGGGTTTAGGATGCGGAGCTGTGATAGTAAACAGTTTTGGTGCACAACTTCCCTGTGTGCAATGTGATTTCAAAATCACCAAAAAATCCAAACCTTTTCTTCATCACTTCTCTGACACCTGAAATTTATCATCACTTTCATCTTCTGCTTCAGCAGAGGTGTATCAAGTATTTTTTGTGCATCAGACACTTTTTTATGAAGGTACTTTGGGTGGTCATTCTCTTTTCTGCTTTTTGATGATTTCCCTTTCTCTAAAAAAAAAAAAAAAAAAGCCCATTGTCTAAAAAAGGAAGATATTGTAGAATTATTTTCAGTGACTTGGAGAAAATATACATTGATTTCTACTTGTTCAAACTGATTTTAACTGCTAGAAATAGACATTTGATTTGTGGCTTTAATGTTCAAGATTTGGTTTAATATTTCAGGAAGGAAGAGGTTGGTATACATGAAAAAACATATAATAATATTTGCGTCCAAGCCAGCTTTCAAAATACATAACTCATCACCTAGACCCGTCTATCCATGAATTTCTAGCATTTTATTCCCATGTAGGAAAACAAAAATACTTCGTTGGCCTTTTGCTGATAGAAAGAAAAAGGCATCAGTAATCACCGGACACTTGCTAACTAATAGACGCTTGTTCCTTCTCTATTTCTAACAGTGTGTCAAGCTGTCAGCCAGGACAGAACCATATAAAATGATCTGAAATCTTTTGTCTGCTGATTTGTTTCCACTGGCATATTCAGAAAATCAGTCTGAGTGGCTTGTCTTACCTGTCGTAACAGCCTGATATTTTTTAAGGTCCCATGTAATATCTATATGCTCATCAAAATATTGTTCTTTCTCACCTTTATTATCAGGTTAGCATTTTGACTGGTTTTTCCCTCCTCCAGATCCATCCTTCTGCAATTTAGCCTACTGACTATTCATATCAAAAATGAGTCTTCATAGCTTCTTATTCATATCCCCAAATTTTATAACTCTGTTCATTGCTACATGTAATCCTCTTTCTTGGAATGTCTTTCCTAACTTGGAGTCTTGAAGTTTACTAATCCTTTAAGGATCAGCTGAAATATTATTATTCACTCAATGACTTATTCATTCAGCTTTATTACACACATACTAGATCCCAAGATTTCTATTAGAGCCCAGGGATAGATACATCTATAATAATAATAACAGATTATTAATATTATTACTATTATTGTTATTGTTGTTATTTATTTCAGGCTCTCATGATGCTTACAGTCTAATTGGGAAGGAAAGTGATTGAACAGGCAATTGCTTTATAATGTGACTATTATCATGTTCTGGGAAGTACAGAGTGTTCTGAGTTTCCATAAGAGAAACATTCAAAATCAGCCTATTGGAAACAGAGAAGGCTATAGAATAAGTAACATTTAGTTTAAAACTAAAATAGATGAAAGACATTAGGGAGCAAAGAAGGGGAAAGTATGTATGAGAAATCTATAGCTGAGAGAACATAGCGCTTTTAAGGAGCTAAAGACACTTTATAATGGCAAACTAAAAAAGGAAAATTGAGGCTTGGCAACTAAGCAAAAACCATATATGAATCCATCCTCAAAGAAATAAGGAGCCCTTGAAATATTTTAGGGGTTTTCCTGATAGCTCACTCGGTAAAGAATCCACCTGCAATGTGGGAGACCTGGGTTCGATCCCTGGTTTGTGAAGATCCCCTGGAGAAGGGAAAGGCTAGCCACTCCAGTATTCTGGCCTGGAGAATTCCGTGGACTTCATAGTCCATAGGGTTGTAAGGAGTTGGACACGACTGAATAACTTTCACTCACTCACTGAAATATTTTAAGTAGAAGAGAATAAGAAATTCTTCTTCTATTTTACAAGAATATAAAATATTATGTATTTTAATATTGTGTGTGAAAATAACAGTGTTGGCTGCCTAAGGAAATCTTAAAGAAGTGCAAACTTGAAATAAGAGGTTTTTCCAGAAGTCCAGGTGCAAAACAAAGATGGCTTGAACTGGAGAAGTGGAAAGAGAGTGAGCTGAGAAGGTAGGGACTTTAGTGGTGGAGTGCAGGCTTTGCTGATGGATGGTATGTGTAGGAGGGAGTGAGAGGGGAGGGAAGTGCCGTGCCCAGACTCGTGAACTGGACGATGGAAAAATTGGAGGTACCAAAGAGAACACACAGGTGGGGGGATGATTTTAGGGTAAAAGATGGTTTTAGATTTGGGAATGTTAATATTACAAACCTTGTTGGAAAGCCAAGAGAAATAGGATACCAAGACCTGAATATCAAAAGACACTTAAGGGTTTTAGTTGTGAACTTGTGAATGAGCATCACCATATGATGATCATTCAAACCTTGGGAATGGACAGCATCTACAGGGGCAGATAGTAAGAGGATTTAGAACAAACTCTGAGGAACACAAAATCTAATAGCTCGGAAGAGTAGAATCCCAGAACAATGAAAAAGAACCACCAGAAGGATATGGGAAAATCAGGCATGGGAAAGAGAGTGCTTTAAAAAATAGAAGGTCTGCAATATTCCCAAGTAATCCAATCGGATAAGAACAGAGATGTGGTGTTCCTAGAAGTGCCAGTTTGCCCAAGAAAGTCCTGATTTTTGCCATAAAAACATCATTTTGAGTGGTCCACCTTTCACTACCAAAATCATCCCATTTGGGGTGATAAATAGTAGACTTATCATTGGTAAGGATATTTTAGAAGAATTGGGGAGTGCAGAAACTAGCAAAAAGTGGATTGAGAACTGAGTTGTATAAACTGCATTTGAAACAAAACACAGAATAGATGGCTCTTTGGTTTGACTGTGACTGAAAAGAGAAGGGAGATTTATGTAATAGCTGAGGAAGTCTAAGAGAAGAGGGAAGGGGGTTATAACAACCATATTTAAATATTGACAGGAAAGAACTTAAATGCAAAGGAAAGATAGCGACCAGAAAAAAAAAAATTTTTTTTTTTCCAGAACATAGGAGAAAGTAGAGTTGGAAATACCAAAAGATGTGAGTCAGGAAATAAAATGGTAACTTTTCTATTTCATCCAAAGGAAAGGAAAAAAAGATGAAGAACTGAATACAGGTCAGTGTATGGATACACTGGAATTTTCTATCAGATGACTATTTTTTTGTCCTATGCATGGTTACAGGCTAGATTATTTGCTTGGATTCCTTTGTTCTCATATTCAAACTACATTTTTTTGAGTGTTGTTAATCAAATTTCAGAAGGTTAGCTAGTATCAGCTGAATTTTGTGAGGATAAAACTGAAGATTAGCTATGTTAGGGTATATTTTCAGGGGGGCAAAGGTGGGTGCCTGCAGGAGGGCTGAAGGAAGCTCCTTCTGTGATGACAAAACCTGCTATTTTTTTTCATTCCCACACATATTAAACACAAATTTTTCCAATTCCCAGTCCTTGTTTTGAAAGTGGTAGAAAATGATGGGAGAGAACACTTCTACTAAATGCCTCCCTGATTTCTCCTTTGGGAATCCATCCACACTTTATAAGAAAGGAGAGGACCAACCTGTTACCACAGCTCTTCTGTATTCCAAAGAAATCATGCTCATGGTCTTATAAGCTTGATGGTAGTAGGAACATTCCAACTGACACCTAGCATTTAAACACTGGACAATATGAATTGGGTTTTTTTGTACCAGGAATGGAAAGAATTGTGAATTTAGAGATAAAATGTGCGTGTGTGTTCTCACTCAGCTGTTTCCGACTCTGTGATCCAATGGACTATGGCCCCCTAGGTTCCTCTGTCCATGGGATTTTCCAGGCAAGAATACTAGAGTGGGTTGCCATGTTTCCCTCCAGGGAGGAGAGCCTGGCTCGCTAGAGAGTCCATGGGGTCGCAAGAGTTGGACATGACTGAGCACAAGCACAACCACAAAGTACATTTCCAGCCTTGGTTTGAGGACATGTGTCTGCAGGTACATTCACTTGCAATCTCTGCTTTTGCAATTTAGAAGAGACATGCTTTGGCAATGGGGGCACTGTCCAAAAATCTGCAGCTGCCCCAACCCTTTGCTGCAAAGTCCCATGAGAAAGGCAGTGCAGACGACATCCCTCCTCAATCCCGACCCAAATGAAATACCAACTGATGTCGGCATCTGACCTTATAGCAATGAGTTAGAAGAGCTATTATGGAGAAGTTTAATTAGATGTAATTCTCTTCCCTGATGTTGTAATTGCAAATGAAAATGAAAGACTCCAAAGACAGACACAATCCACATGGTGGTTCACTCCTTTCCTATTTCAGGTTTCACTTTGCCCTGTCACGTGCTCAGGAATGGGACTTACTCCATAACTACAGGTTGTGAGTGGCAAGTAGTATAGTCTAGTCATGGTGGTTCCATGCCCTTTGCCAATAATCATTAGAGGAGTAAAAACATGACAAAAATTCTGTTCAACAAGATGCAGGTGAAAAATCTAAAAGTCTTAGGAAAAGATGTAAGAAGGGACTCCAACACGTTCTTGCTCCCAGTGAGGTTGTAGGTGGACAGTTGTCTATGCGTGGGATACCTGAAGGCATGGCTGCCATTTTATGTCTGTGCAGGAAGAGACTGGATGATGGTCACCAATGTGGTGCAGATGGCAGAGTGGACATAAGGAAAGGACCTGGGTCTTTGATGCTGTTGTCACATTGCTGAGCAAACTGATTCTATAACCAACAGACTCTAGGCTCATTGGTATTCACAGCTCCAAATTACCTTCTACTACTCTATCCCATGGACAGAGGAGCTTGACAGGTTACAGTCTGTAGGGTGGCAAGGAGTCAGACACGACTGAAGCAACTTAGCACGCATATTATGTACACCCTTAGTTAATTTTACATGGGATGATTTTAACCTTTCATTTTCAGCAAGACAGTGGTAACTGGCATTCCTTTTGTTACCTTCTGATGGAATGAATACCCATGGGTCCACTCCAGAGGTAGAAATAGCATAAAAAGCAAAAAAAATAGCAGAAGTCCTATTGTCCTAGAATCGGAAGTCCACTAACCCTGTCAACCTCCTGATCCTCTGAGCTCTCTGCTGCCTTTGCTGGCCTCCGTGGGCACTGCCACCCATTCCCTAGGTCTCAGTGACCACACTGGCATTTCCTGTTTGGTTTTCCACACAATCCCAACCTCTACCCTGTGGTCTCATCCCACTGTCATTCACACAAAAGTATAGTATGTTCTCAATTTTGAACTTGACTCATAACTTCGGTGTGCTTCCCTGGTGACTCAGTGGTGAAGGATCTGCCTGCCAAGGCAGAAGACTCAGATTCAAACAAGGGTCGGAAAGATGCCTTGGAGAAAGGAATGGCAACTCACTCCAATATTCTTATCTGGGAAATCCCATGGACAGAGGAGCCGGGTGGGTTACTCTCCATGGCATCAAAAAGAGTTGAACATGATTTACCATTTCAGTTCAGTTCAGACGCTCAGTTGTGTCCGACTCTGTGACCCATGAATCGCAGCATGCCAGGCCTCCCTGTCCATCACCAACTCCCAGAGTTCACTCAGACTCGCGTCCAGCCATCTCATCCTTTGTTGTCCCCTTCTCCTCCTGCCCCCATTCCCTCCCAGCATCAGAGTCTTTTCGAATGAGTTAACTCTTCGCATAGGTGGCCAAAGTACTGAAGTTTCAGCTTTAGCATCATTCCTTCCAAAGAACACCCAGGGCTGATCTCCTTCAGAATGGACTGGTTGGATCTCCTTGCAGTCCAAGGGACTCTTAAGAGTCTTCTCCAACACCACAGTTCAAATGCATCAATTCTTCATTTCTCAGCTTTCTTCACAGTCCAACTCTCACATCTATACATGATTACTGGAAAAACCATGGCCTTGACTAGATGGACCTTTGTTGGCAAAGTAATGTCTCTGCTTTTCAATATGCTATCTAGGTTGGTAATAACTTTCCTTCCAAGGAGTAAGCGTCTTTTAATTTCATGGCTGCAATCACCATCTGCAGTGATTTTGGAGCCCCCCAAAATAAAGTCTGACCCTGTTTCCACTGTTTCCCCATCTATTTCCCATGAAATGATGGGACCAGATGCCATGATCTTCGTATTCTGAATGTTGAGCTTTAAGCCAACGTTTTCACTCTCCTCTTTCACTTTCATCAAGAGGCTTTTGAGTTCCTCTTCACTTTCTGCCATAAGGGTGGTGTCATCTGCATATCTGTGGGTATTGATATTTCTCCCGGAAATCTTGATTTCAGCTTGTGCTTCCGCCAGCCCAGCGTTTCTCATGATGTACTCCGCATACAAGTTAAATAAGCAGGGTGACAATATACAGCCTTGATATACTTTTCCTATTTAGAACCAGTCTGTTGTTCCATGTCCAGTTCTAACTATTGCTTCCTGACCTGCATACAGGTTTCTCAAGAGGCAGGTCAGGTGGTCTGGTATTCCCATTTCTTTCAGAATTTCCACAGTTTATTGTGATCCACACAATCAAAGGCTTTGGCATAGTTAATAAAGCAGAAATAGATTTTTTTCTGGAGCTCTCTTGCTTTTTCCATGATCCAGTGGATGTTGGCAATTTGATCTCTGGTTCCTCTGCCTTTTCTAAAACCAGTTTGAACATCTGGAAGTTCATGGTTCACACTTTGCTGAAGCCTGGCTTGGAGAATTCTGAGTGTTACTTTACTAGCATATGAGATGAGTGCAATGGTGCAGTAGTTTGAGCATTCTTTGGCATTGCCTTTCTTTGGGATTGGAATGAAAACTGACCTTTTCCAGTCCTGTGGCCACTGCTGAGTTTTCCAAATTTGCTGGCATATTGAGTGCAGCACTTTCACAGCATCATCTTTCAGGATTTGAAATAGCTCAACTGGAATTCCATCACCTCCACTAGCTTTGTTCGTAGTGATGCTTTCTAAGGCCCACTTGACTTCACATTCCAGGATGTCTGGCTCTAGGTGAGTGATCACACCATTGTGATTACCTTGGTCGTGAAGATCTTTTTTGTACAGTTCTTCTGTGTATTCTTGCCACCTCTTCTTAATATCTTCTGCTTCTGTGAGGTCCCTACCATTTCTGTTCTTTTTTTTTTTTTTTTTGCAAACAGTAAATTTTTTTTTTATTGCAGTTACATACACATAATATAAAACTTACCATTTTAACTATTTTCAAATGTACAGTTTGGTGACATTAAATACAGTCACATTATTGTGCAACTATCATTACAATCCATCTCCTGAACTTTGTCATCTTCCCAAACTTAAATTCTGTATCTATCACATGAAAATAATAAATTTTTATATGTGAACACAAAAAGAGTCTGACCTGATATACTCTAAAAACATTAATACTGGACAATGCAATTATAAGTGATTTTCTTTTCTAAGTTTTCAGTTCAGTTCAGTTGCTCTGTCATGTCTGACTCTTTACAACCCCATGGACTGCACGCCAGGCCTCTCTGTTCATCACCAACTCCCAGAGTTTACTCAAACTTATGTCCATTGAGTCGGTGATGCCATCCAACCATCTCATCCTTTGCTATCCCCTTCTCCTCCTGCCTTCAGTCTTTCCCAGCATCAGGGTCTTTTCAAATGAGTCAGTTCTTTGCGTCAGGTGGCCGAAGTATTGGAGTTTCAGCTTCAACATCAGTCCTTCCAAAGAACACTCAGGACTGATCTCCTTTAGGATGGACTGGTTGGATCTCCTCACAGTCCAAGGGACTCTCAAGAATCTTCTCCAACAGCACAGTTCAAAAGCATCAACTCTTCTGCATTCAGCTTTCTTTATTATAGTCTGACTCTCACATCCATACGTGACTACTGGAAAAACCGTAGCTTTGACTATATGGACCTTTGTTGGCAAAGGAACATCTCTGCTTTTTAATATGCTGTCCAGGTTGCTCATAGTGTTTCTTCCAAGGAGCAAGCATCTTTTAATTTCATGTTTTGACTGTGCTTAAAATTTTGTAGGTGTTTAATGGCTATTTAAGTAATCCAAATTTCTGTTATGAATCATGTCTCTCCAAAATGTGTATGGGGCTGCTAAGTCACGTCAGTCGTGTCTGACTCTGTGCGACCCCATAGACAGCAGCCCACCAAGCTCCCCCATCCCTGGGATTCTCCAGGCAAGAACACTGGAGTGGGTTGCCATTTCCTTCTCCACCATTTCTGTTCTTTATGGAGCCCATCTTTGCATGAAATGTTCCCTTGGTATCTCTGATTTTCTTGAAGAGATCCCTAGTCTTTCCCATTCTGTTGTTTCCCTGTATTTCTTTGCATTGAATGCTGAAGAAGGCTTTCTTATCTCTTCTTTCTATTCTTTGGAACTCTGCATTCAGATGCTTATATCTTTCCTTTTCTCCTTTGCTTTTCACTTCTCTTCTTTTCACAGCTATTTGTAAGGCCTCCCCAAACAGCCATTTTGCTTTTTTGCATTTCTTTTCCATGGGGATGGTCTTGGTCCCTGTCTCCTGTACAGTGTCACAAACCTCAGCCCATAGTTCATCAGGCACTCTATCTATCAGATCTAGGCCCTTAAATCTATTTCTCATTTCCACTGTATAATCATAAGGGATTTGATTCAAGTCATACCTGAATGGTCTATTGGTTTTCCCTACTTTCTTCAATTTCAGTCTGAATTTGGCAATAAGGAGTTCATGATCTGAGCCACAGTCAGCTCCTGGTCTTGTTTTTGTTGACTGCATAGAGCTTCTCCATCTTTGGCTGCAAAGAATATAATCAATCTGATTTCGGTGTTGACCATCTGGTGATGTCCATGTGTAGAGTTTTCTCTTGTGTTGTTGGAAGAGGGTGTTTGCTATGACCAGTGCATTCTCTTGGCAAAACTCTATTAGTCTTTGTCCTGCTTCATTCCATACTCCAAAGCCAAATTTGCCCCTTACCCCAGGTGTTTCTTGACTTCCTACTTTTTCATTTCAGTCCCCTATAATGAACAGGACATCTTTTGGGGTGTTAGTTCTAAAAGGTCTTGGAGGTCTTCATAGAACCGTTCAACTTCAGCTTCTTCAGCGTTACTGGTTGGGGCATAGACTTGGATTACTGTGATATTGAATGGTTTGCCTTGGAAACGAACAGAGATCATTCTGTCGTTTTTGAGATTGCATCCAAGTACTGCATTTCAGACTCTTTTGTTGACCATGATGGCTACTCCATTTCTTCTGAGGGATTCCTGCCCACAGTAGTAGATATAATGGTCATCTGAGTTAAATTCACCCATTCCAGTCCATTTTAGTTCGCTGATTCCTAGAATGTCGATGTTCACTCTTGCCATATCCTGTTTGACCACTTCCAATTTGCCTTGATTCATGGACCTGACATTCCAGGTTCCTATGCAATATTGCTCTTTACAGCATTGGACCTTGCTTCTATCATCAGTCACATCCACAACTGGGTATTGTTTTTGCTTTGGCTCCATCCCTTCATTCTTTCTGGAGTTATTTCTCCACTGATCTCCAGTAGCATATTGGGCCCCTACTGACCTGGGGAGTTCCTCTTTCAGTATCCTATCATTTTGCCTTTTCATACTGTTCATGGGGTTCTCAAGGCAAGAATACTGAAGTGGTTTGCCATTCCCTTCTCCAGTGGACCACATTTTGTCAGACCTCTCCACCCTGACCCGCCCATCTTGGATGTCCCCACGGGCATGGCTTAGTTTCATTGAGTTAGACAAGGCTGTGGTCCTAGTGTGATTAGATTGACTAGTTTTCTGTCATTATGGTTTCAGTGTGTCTGCCCTCTGATGCCCTCTTGCAACATCTACCATCTTACCTGGGTTTCTCTTACCCTGAACGTGGGGTATCTCTTCACGGCTGCTCCAGCAAAGCACAGCTGCTGCTCCTTACCTTGGACGAGGGGTATCTCCTCACCACCGCCCTTCCTGACCTTAAACGTGGAATAGCTCCTCTAGACCCTCCTGCGCCCATGTAGCCACCGCTCCTTGGACGTGGGCTTGCTCATCTCAGCCACCACCTAAACAACAACAATTTTTTCATTTTTAAATTATATATCACTATATTATATATGAGGAATGCTGGGCTGGAAGAAGCACAAGCTGGAATCAAGATTGCAGGGAGAAATATAAATAACCTCAGATATGCAAATGATACCACCCTTATGGCAGAAAGTGAAAAGGAACTAAAAAGCCTCTTGATGAAAGTGAAAGAGGAGAGTTAAAAAGTTGGCTTAAAACTCAACATTCAGAAAACTAAGATCATTGTATCTGGTCCCATCACTTCATGAGAAATAGATGGGGAAACAGTGGAAACAGGGTCAGACTTTATTTTTGGGGGCTCCAAAATCACTGCATATGGTAATTGCAGCCATGAAATTAAAAGACACTTGGAAGGAAAGTTATGACCAACCTAGATAGCATATTGAAAAACAGAGACATTACTTTGCCAACAAAGGTCCGTCTAGTCAAGGCTATGGTTTTTCCAGTGGTCATGTATGGATGTGAGAGTTGGACTGTGAAGAAAGCTGAGCACCAAAGAATTAATGCCTTTGAACTGTGGTGCTGGAGAAGAATCTTGTGAGTCCCTTGGATGGCAAGGAGATCCAACCAGTCCATTCTAAAGGAGATGAGTCCTGGGTATTCATTGGAAGGACTGATGCTAAGGCTGAAATTCCAATACTTTGGCCACCTCATGCAAAGAGTTGAGTCATTGGAAAAGACTCTGATGCTCGGAGGGATTGGGGGCAGGAGGAGGGGACGACAGAGGATGAGATGGCTGGATGGCATCACCGACTCGATGCACATGAGTTTGGGTAAACTCCGGGAGTTGGTGACGGACACGGAGGTCTGGCGTGCTGTGGTTCATTGGGTTGCAAAGAGTCGGACATGACTGAGAGACTGAACTGAACTGATATTATATATTTTAATAATTATTTTAAAATTGTATATGTTATGTTATATATAACATATAATTTTATGTGAGATATATGTATATCTCATATTTAAAAGTTCTCCTGATATCAAAAATTACCATCCTTGATTTTTTTAACAACTTCACCATCTAAGGACTCTGCCATCTCTTTGTATTTCTACTATGAACTAACTTTAATATATTTCCAATTTTTTTTGTTGTTTTGACCTTGCTCTTTTTTCTTTTTCCTTAATTAAAACCTGGTTTCCCCACCTCAATGACACTTCTACTCTCAAACTATTAGTAAAGAATGATCATCTTCCACTGTTCTTTATTTCTAGCATTTGTGTATATGTGTGCACACGTGTGCATGTGTTCACTTGTGTGTGTGTACACAAGTACATATCTACATGAATTAGGTGTCATTTTGAGGAAGAGACTGAGGGAAAAGGGGCTATTACACTCTCCACTTCAATGATCAACCTCTTTTTTGGGGGAAGTTCTAACTGAATCAGTATCTGTTTAGCCTTTACATTATTTATGTTCAAGACTCCATGACACTCCTGGATGCATTTTAGGAATTTAACATCAAACTGATAGCTTACATACCATTCTAAGGGTCTAACTTATTTAGGTAGACATAGGAACCATCTAAGTATTTTATATTTAAATGTCATTGTGTCACATTTCACTTTTAAATCAGTCATGCTGAAAGCTGGATTTATTAATAAAATGTACTTGAGGCAGACACATCTGGAATACAGGAGGCCCTTCGGGAGACTGTGTCAGTAATCCAGAAAATATTTGATGTGGGTTTAAATGAAGGGAATAGTATCAGAAATGAAAAGGGTGGACAAATTTAGGAAATGCTTAGACAGTAAAGTCAGTGGGGTTTAGTCACTGATTAGATACAGAGTGAGGGAGGCAGAGTCAGAAACATTTCCCCGTAATTCACTTGAGTTATGAGTAGGAACTAATGGCCCCCAAAATAGAAAGCATAATAAAGTTGAAATAGCAATAATAGCCATCATTAATTGAGCACTTACATACCAAGCATTCTTCAACATGAATTTCATTTTTTCCTTTCATCCTCATAACATCTTAAAGAGGCTAAACTTTATTATTTTCATTTTCAGAAGACAAATGAAAGGTACAGAAATGTCAACTAGCTTACATAAGGTCACACAGCTAGGGAATGATGGAACAGAATTGGTCCTGAGACTCTCTTGACCTCAGAAGTGTACTCAGTTTTACAAAGCGGGGTTTGGGGGACTTGAGGAGGTAAGAAGTGATGCAATGAGTTCCATTTTATAGATGCTAGTTTGAGATCCCAGAGTTTTTCTTAAGCAAGAGTTTAGTTATAATAGTTTGAATCTCTGGATAAACTTAAGAGATTTGAGAGAATCATTAACTTAACAGCAGGTCATATTAGATAATATTTGATTGGATGACAGAACTCAGGGAACTGTGGAGAGTGAGATTTAGAGTGGGCTCAAGACAGAAACTTGAAGAATAGCAACACAGAAGATATCAGAATAAGAGACCCTCTGAATAAGAAGGAAGCAATAGTCAGGAATGTAGAAGCAGAAGCAAGAGTACATGGTGGGCAAGTTCAAGGAGGAGGTGAGAGTCACGCTGTTGAAGGGTCTAGCAAGATTAGCCCTGAGAAACTTCCATGTGTTTCTCAATGTGAAAGTCATCAGTGGTCCCATCAAAAATAATTACCCAAAACTTGCAAGAGTGGATAGGGCAGAAGCCAGATGGCAACAAGCTTGGAAATAAATGGGAGGTGTCAAGTGTTAAGCCAAATTTAGATTACTTTTCTAAAAACTTATATAGGAAGAGGAAAGTGATTAAGTGACAGCTAAAAAATGTAGAATTGAGGAAGTTTGTTGTTTATATCATTCATTTAGCAATCTGCAGGGAGAGGATGAAGACAATCTAGGGATGGTTACAGAAGAACATCCTCCTGCCCTTAGAGGGGCAGCAAGGGATGAAGCCCATGGGAGAAGATGGGCTTTCAGATAAACATGCCTCTGTGACTTCTCCTGTTGTTTTGCTTGCTCAGTCCAATAGCAGAAAGTAGAGCAAGTAAGCATAAGGGTAATTTCTCTCCATCTTGCTAAGGTTGGATACTACCTATCAGACCTCAATTATACCCCTGCCTCAAGAACCTTAATATTAATTATGCCTGCCAGCCTCTATACTTCTAGCCCATCCCATCCATTAATACTTTCCTCTTGGTCATAAGTCTGTTCTCTATGTCTATTTCTCCATTGCTGCCCTGCAAAGAAATTCTTTGGTACCATCTTCCTAGATTCCATATATTTGCATTAGTATACAATGTTTATCTTTCTATTTCTGACTTCCTTCACTCTGTATAATAGCCTCTGGACCTGGGGAGAGGGGAGGAGAGGGTGAGATGTATGGAGAGAGTAACATAGAAACTTACATTACCATATGTAAAATAGACAGCCAATGGGAATTTTCTGTATGTCTCAGGAAACTCAAAGAGGGGTTCTGTATCAACCTAGAGGGGTGGGATGGGGAGGGAGATGGGAGGGAGGTTCAAGAGTGAGGGGCGATATGTATACCCATGGCTGATTCATGTTGAGGTTTGAAAGAAAACAAAATTCTGTAAAGCCATTATCCTTCAATTAAAAAATAGATAAATTAAAAAAAAAAAAAACTACTTTCCTCTTGGTCTCAAAGAAAACCCAAGAAACCATACTCCCTTTCCTCAATTCTACGTTCCCCTCCAGTTTCTAGTCACCCAACTTATATTTTTCCCTGCCAAGCTTTTAGGAAGACTTGTCAACAGGCAAAAGCTTGGTTTATTTTCTGTTCATTTTGATGAAATAGGGTTCTTAGCTTTCCCCAATCAATAGAAATTGATCAGAGGCCAGACAAGAAATTTGGGCAAGGCTTTATTGGATCCCTCGCTGCAGCAGAGGGGGATGAAAACAAATAACAAGTTCCCTTATTGGCTCCCCACATCGGGGGATGAGCTAGTAGTTCCTTATATGGGGTGAGCATAGGGGTGTGTCCAGGGATCAGGTCAGAGGGGTGGCGTAGGTGGTTTGCCCACCTTTTTGGTGATGTTTAGGGCAGGGGACATGTCCAGTACCCTGCTTTTGCCCCTGACACCCTGTTTTTGCTCCTGGCTCTTCAGAAGTGACAGCTGGGTGTTTGGTCTTTTTGTATCTTGTTATCCACAGTATGTCCCAACTGCCCAGGCACAGAGTTATTTTTGGTTCCTTATCATTTCTTTGTATTTTCTTGCTCAAAAGGATCTCAGGTCGCAGGTCCCAGGCTGTCTCAATTCCTTCAAGTGTTTACAAGCAGTCTTTAGATACCATTCCTCCAAGATCTTATTCTCTCAAAAGCTACCACTACTCCTCCAGCCTGTGCATCTTGTGAATTGGAAACTTTACTTCTTTTGCAACAATTACCTTCAATTTTCTTCTGCTTTTCCTGTTTCTGATAACAACTCTTTAACCAATTCCTGGTAGTGGTAAGGTAGACTAAAGTTTCCTGAGTCCTTATTATATCCTACAGATTCATTTTAAGAACATTATAATTATTCAACATTGAATGCACATAATTATTTGTGAAATAGTACTACTGGTATCCTCATTTTGTAATTGAGCAACTGAAATTCAGATTGGTTAACTGATTCAAGGTGACACAGCTATTGAGTTATGTACACGAGATTTGAACCCGTGTAATCTGATTCAGGCTTCCCTGGTGGCTCAGTGGTAAAGAATCCACTTGTGATGCGGGAGACCCGGGTTCAATCCCTGGATTGAGAAGATTCCCTCGAGAAGGAAATAGCAACCCACTTCAGTATTTCTTGCCTCGGAAATCCCATGGGCAGAGAGCCTAGTGGGCTACAGTCCATGGGGTTGCAAAAGAGTCAGACATGACTTAGTGACTAAACAACAACAGTCTGATTCAAATCCTGTGTCCCTAATCCCTAGTAAATGACACCCAGAAGCAATCTTTTTCAGCACAGTTTATAGGGTGACTATATTTTGGTTGCTCAAGACCTTTCAAGTTGAGCCTGTTGTCATAGCATGATTTTCAAAGTAGCCCTTTGCTAAAAAAATGTCCCAGTTTGGGTGATAAATTATGTGGTCTTGCTAACTTTATAGTTCCCTCTTCCTGTGTTCACTAAAAAGCTACCATTTCCAGAGTGCCTGTTAACTGGACAAGGCATGTCACACCCTTCATTACTAATCCTTATCACAGCACATCAAGCTTCGTTTCCTTATACCCATGGGAAAACTAAGGTTCAGGTAGAGGTTAACTGCCTTAATCAAAGCCACATATACAGTAAGTGGCTGAAACTGGCAGAATGAAAACCAAGGTATGTCTGGTTCTGAAACCTCTTCTGTTTCCTTAGCATTCTGCTCCTTCCTTCACCTCCTTCCGGATGTCTCCAGATGATATCTTTTCTCCTACTTTATGTTACGGCCATGTGGTTGTCTATCCATCTGAAATGGGTGGGCTTCCCAACAATGTGGCCTCTGCCTCAATCATTTTTATATCCCCAGGGCCCAGGACACTGTCTGGTCCATGAACAGCCCTAAGGAACTGTATGCTTTGTTTTGTTTTCTAGTTTCCCTATTATTCACATTTATCCCAGATGTTGAATTTAACTCTCATGTTTTCCGGGCTTCTCATTTATTCATTCCATGCACTACTCCATCCTCTGATATAGTCAGACACAGTCTGTTGCACACAATTTCCACCCGATGATTAGAAAGCACAGTCCAATCAAAATTACATCTGCCCCCACACCCTCAGTTATAATTTGTTAGCACTGTGGGCCACCTCTTGCATTCTGAAAGTTCCGTCACCTTCCTCCCACCCAAGCTGCAGAGACAGTGATGTATATTCCCTTAGCAAAGAAAAAGTGTTTCCCTTTTTACGTACACATGCAGCAAGAGAATGAAAAACAATGCTTCTGATCCTCTACTCACTAACTGATGTTTCGCCTTACAGGGATTTAAGCTACAGCAGTGGTCCTCATGCAGAATGCACAATAAAATCACCTGGGGAGCCTTTAAAATATACTGGTCCCTGAACCCCACAACAGACCAGTTACATCAGAATCTCTGGATACCCATGTTTTATTAAACTCTCCCTCAGGCCATTCTAACATTCAGTCACGTTAAGAGATACTAAGCTAAAAGGAATTTTTCCACCCCCATTTAGACTTTGGAAAATAGTCTAAAAGTATTCCTAAATAAGAGAATCTCAAAATATGATAAAGAACCCATCTTCTTATTATGGTTTCAATTTGTGCACATTCTTTTTTGTGCTTACACAGTCTTTGCTTCTACACAAATGCAGACATATAAATCTTTACACATAATTAATAGAGAAACTCTGACATTGTTAAGGTAATTCTACAGCTGCCATCCACAGATTGCTGTTCTCTTTCATCAATAAATATATAATTTTTAGCGAAGGCACCTATATCATTAACAGATCATGTTGTGGATTGAATTGTGTCTTCCTCAAATTCCTATGCTGGAATTTTAACCCACAATTAGAATGGGACTTCAGAATTTAATTCTCGGGTGAGGACAAGGCAGGAATAAATAGCATTTTATCTGGAAAGCCTTCAGACCAAGAGGATTGGAGTAGTGTAACACAGAACCATCTTGCCTGTGCTTGGATGCTAGTTTCTTTCCTTTTTTTTTTTATTTTTTTGAAGTAGAGTTGATTTACAATGTTGTGCCAGTTTCTACTGTACAGCAGAGTGAATCAGTTATTACCCATATTCACTATGTCATCCCTGGTAGCTCAGCTGGTAAAGAATATGCCTGTAATGCAGGAGACCCTGGTTCGATACATGCATTGGGAAGATCCCCTGGAAAAGGCAATGGTTGGCCACTCCAGTATTCTTGCCTGGAGAATTCCATGGACAGAGGAGACTGACAGGCTACAGTCCATGGGGTCACAAAGAGTTAGACATGACTGAGTGACTTTCATTCACTATGATATTTGCTATTCCTTGCCACCCCCCTCAAAAAAAGAAAATAGGGGGATATTTTTAGTATCTGCCTCCTAGGGTTGTTATGAAAATTAAATTATATAAATATGTGTATGGGATAATGTGGGATCACAAACTTAGTTCAGTGACTGCTTTATTTATATCAGAGTAAGCCCTTGATTGGACTTCCCTTGTGGCTCAGCTGGTAAAGAATCCACCTGCAATCTGGGAGACCTGGGTTCGATTTCTGGGTTGGGAAAATCCCATGGAGAAGGGAAAGGTTACCCACTCCAGTATTCTGGCCTGGAGAATTCCATGGACTGAATAGTCCATGGGGTCACAAAGAGTTGGACACAACTGAATGACTTTCACTAAGCACTTGATAAATGTCAGCTGATATTACTTAAAGAAAGAAAGTGAAGTCACTCAGTTGTGTCCCACTCTTTGTGACCCCATGGACTGAAGCCCACCATGCTCCTCCATCCATGAAATTTTCCAGGCAAGAGTACTGGAGTGGGTTGCCATTTCCTTCTCCTATTAAATTGTAGTTCATAAATTAAAAAAAAAAGTCTGATATTCTTAAATAAGTAAACACTGAATACTGAGGGGGAAAAAAAAAGAATGTGACCTTCTTTGGAGATAGAGTCTTTACAGAGTAGCCACGTTACACTGAGATCCTTAGTGCATTCATGTGTGCTCAGTAGCTTCAGTGGTTTCTGACTCTGTGGACACCATGGACTGTAGATCGCCAGGCTCCTCTGTCCATGGGATTTCCTAGGCAAGAATACTGGAGTGGGTTGCCATTTCCTCCTCCAGGGGACCTTCCTGACCCAGGCATTGAACCTGGATCTCCTGCATCTCCTGCATTGGAAGGTAGATTCTTTACCACTGATCTACCAGGGACCTTACAAAAAAGGAAATTTGGACATACAGACACACATAGGAAGAATTCCAGGCAAGTCAAGGAGAGAGGTCTGGAATCGACTCTTCCTGCATAGTCAGTCCCACTGACACCTTCTAGCCTCTGGAATTGTGAGAAAACAAATCTCTGTTGTTTAAACCACTCACTTTTGTGGTGCTTAGTTACAATAGTCCTAGGAAACTAACAGAAAGAACTTCAACTTTCAATCAAGTTCTGTTAGACAAATAATTCCTAAGTCAACTATTTCTACTAGGAAGACAGTTCCCCATAGAAACAACATTAGACATGGACACTGATTCTCAGGTGAGCCATGAAATGCACTTTTGGAAACAGATTAAGGAGTCATATGAAAAGCACTGCAAAAAGAAAGGAAAACCAGTAAGGAAAACTTGCAGAGTAGTTTTCTACCCTCACCTGGGAAGGTTGGGACTTTGTTGGGTGGTGAGAAATGCTAAGTTCTAATGGTATGGAGGGTCGGGGAGAAGGGTTCCAAAGTTTGTCTTGCAAGTGTCTCCCAGCACAGTGAGTATGTTGAAATCAGGGTTATATACATATTCAAGATCAGAGAAGAGCAGACCAAGATCCATAAGGAAGAGGAGAAACTTTAGGGGAGCTTAGGGACAAGGAGGTGAATTTCAGGGGTCTGATCCTGAAGGCACAGGACTGAAGTGATAGAGTTTCCCATCTCCAGGATGTCTTCCTGACCCAGGGATCAAACCCGGATCTTCCACATTTCAGGCAGATTCTTTACCACCTGAGCTACCAGGGAAGCCCCAAGAATATGGGATTGTCCATTCCCTTCTCCAGGGGAATCTTCCCAACTCAGGGATCAAACTTGGGTCTTCACATTGCAAGAAGATTCTTTACCATCTAAGTCACCAGGGAAGCCCCAACATGACAGAGAGAAAGGTAAAAATTGTATAGCAAAGGAACAGAAGACGGGATGATCAGGCAAGGGGACAGCTTGGGCCAGTGTCAGAGGTCAGGGTTGTTGGGGGCCATGTACCTTAAGGCCATCTTCCCAATGTGTGGACAGGAGTGCTCCATGAAATGTCAAAGTCATGCATATTCTTTTCTCCTTTGATTATTCACATTTTTTTCTTTTACCAGGCCACCAACCATCACTAGACCAAATATGTACTGACTCTTTCTTCTGACCTCAAATCTCCTACTGACATCAAGCACCTACACTACTCCTGTGCAGACAGAACCTTCCTGTGGTTGGGAACACGTATTCCACTCAATTCTGGTTAAATTCAATGTAGTTCGTGTTTTGAATCAATCCCCACCTAAACTCGACTCCAATTCTTCCAGTGCAGGTGAACTCAAACAGAACATTGGATGCAATCTCCTAAAAGTAATTCACAGTGAGTGGCTGACTAACAGCCCATTAGAAGACTCGGAGGTACTTGCATTATCCAATGTGGATGCTTACCAAACTGAAAGAATCTCTGCTTCATGAAACTTCAGAGGCTATAATTAAACTGAGAAATCCATCAATTTGGGCAAAGTTTTAGGGAAGCATTAAGAATATGTGACCTAGACAAGCAGGCAGACTAGTCCTTCCCTTTAGTTTTATTGTCAACTATTCTTATCTCGGAGAAGGCAATGGCACCCCACTCTAGTACTCTTGCCTGGAAAATCCCATGGGTGGAGGAACCTGGTAGGCTGCAGTCCATGGGGTCGCACAGAGTCGGACATGATTGAAGCGACCTAGCAGCAGCAGCAGCATTCTCATCTCTTCATAGTTTCCTCTGTTCTGCTTTCACAAATTTTCAAATAAATCCTAAATTTTCTGCACAATTATTCCTATAGTAGAAAAATCTGATCATTTAGATGTTTTTCTAAATTTAGCTCATTGTATATTAGCTCACTATCTCCGAACACTAGATTCTGTAACACTTCTCTGACTTATACCCTGCATGCTGCTGCTGCTGCTGGTAAGTCGCTTCAGTTGTGTTTGACTCTGTGCGACCCCATAGATGGCAGCCCACCAGGCTCCCCCGTCCCTGGGATTCTCCAGGCAAGAACAATGGAGTGGGTTGCCATTTCCTTCTCCAGTGCATGAAAGTGAAAAGTGAAAGTGAAGTCTCTCAGTCGTGTCTGACCCTTAGCGACCCCATGGACTGCAGCCTACTGGCCATGAGATTTTCCAGGCAAGGGTACTGGAGTGGGGTGCCATTGCCTTCTCGGTATACCTTGCATATGCGTACATAAATACTAAGCCAAGGATGAAAGTGGAATAACTGAATGGTTCCTCAGGTCCTGTTTGGGAAGAGAGAGAGGTGGGCTTGAAGGTAAGGACAAAGGCAGATTCCTGTTCTGACCTTTCGAGATGTGTGACTTGGGGCTGGTTTCCCTAAGTCCACGCTGAACCCTTTGCTCTTGAACACATTTAGAGATGCCAATAAATGCCTTGCCAGATCTTGTTAGGACTCAATGTTCTAACATGTTGGTTTCCTTTCTTCCTTCTAACTGTAGCCCATTAGGATAAAGAGGACAAAGGAAAGAAAGACTTTCTCACTCAAAACCCTCATCAAAATGGAACTATGAGGTATGATAATACTTGATGCTGTAAATAGGGTTTGATGATAGATAAGCCTCCTCTGTTTCATTTAACACACATTCTTTTTATCATTTGGACCAGAAAGGTGGTTGCAGGACACTATTAATAAAGGAACCATCTTCAGCAGAGATTCTAGGAATAAAGATTTTGACAAGATAAGGAGAAAAGCTGGTGCTGAAGTCCCCTCTTTGTCAATAGGTTGAAGGATCCTAGCTAGAAGCCTTTGCCTGTTACATGTCCCGAACACACGTATTCATGCAAATTAGTGACCACTCATTTTCTTTTCCACTCTCTCATCCAAGCTCTAGACCTCCCTGTTAGGTGCAAGTCCAGCTCCAATGATGACCTTGGCTGAAGGGTCTCCAAGTGACTTAAGTGGCTTAAATGTTACTGGCAAGGGAGCCTGAGCTGTTATGATCCAGTAAGTTTATCTATGCCATGAAAGCTGGGTTTGCTGGCTCAATAAAGAGAGACTCACATTTGGGCAGAATTATAGAAATCATCATCACATTTCTCAGAGGGCTTAATCCCAATTATGCATGCCTTCTAGCGCCATGACTTAGTTCACCTCCCAGAGCATGCTCAGCTAGGCATGATAATTACGTCTGTGTTCTAAAAATGGAATATGAGAAAGTCTTAAAAGATCCATATTTCATATTAATACCAAATTACATATCGAGTGGGGATTTTTTTTCTCTTAGTGTAAAAGAACTGGTGGTGAAGGTTAATGATTTAATTAAGTTCATGGCCGACCCCCGCACCCATACCCTCCCCTCTGTAGAGCGCAGATGCTGACATAGCTCACAGCCGACCCTGGAAGGAAGGCATTCATAGAACAGCAGCTTAGATTTTTCAGTCGATGACAGTTTTATTATTGCATCTTGAACAATGTCGTTAGCTCATGGAATTGCAGAAGAGAAGTTCCTCTGGGTTGATAAGGCTCAAGTGCAATCTATGCTGGGAAAACACAGGACTACAAGCGATCTGTCAGGGAACCAAAACTCCTCTCTTTGACAAGGACAAAGGGCTCATTGTTTAAATGACCTCACTCTTAACCTAACAGTCCAGGGTTCAAGGCCATTTTGTAGCCAACACTGTATTCAGGAACAGCAGAAGTGGCTTTGGGCACTGATTCCTTTTTCTGCCTAGCATCCAGAGATATAGCTCAGCCTGCAACTAATGGAGGAAAGTAACCTGAATACAAATGCTCTCTCCACCACTCACCTAGCATGGAATCAGCAGCCAGTTCACTCATTCATTCATTCACCCACCTTTTGCTTATCTTCCTTTCATTATGAAGCACTAAGTACTTGAGATACATCACTGAACAAAATAGACAGAGATCTCTGTGTTTGTGGGGCTTACATTCTAGAGGAGCAGGGAGTAATGGAAAACCTAATTACATAATTTGTAAAAGATGGTGGAAGCTGAGGGATTAAAGAAAACCGGGTAGGGAATGGCAGAAAGGGGAAAAGAGGCACGCAAGTTGTAATTTTAAACCATGAAGGTAAGTTAGACATGGTTGAGAAAGTACCCATTGGCCCGAGACACAGAAAGTGACAGATGTAGCCAGCAGATGTCTGGGAGAGGAGCGGTCTGCAGCGGTAACCCAAGGAAACAGCAAAAGTGGCAGAGCTGGATGAGCCAGGTGGGAGAAGACACAGTCTGAGAGAAGACAACAGCCAGATCGTGTGAGACATGTCGTCATTCTTTGTAGATGGCATTATGAATCAGTGTTGTCCTCAGACTCTTTTTCTGAGTGCTCAAAAACTTCCGTTTGGTCTGCTGGATGACATCCACCTGATCAATGCCACTGCATGCCACAGCTCTCTTTGGGGGACCCTGAAAACTCTAGATCCTGACTCTGACTGAGTCATAAGTGACTTCTGCCCATTATGACCTTCCGTACTTTCACCACCATAACAGGCCACACTGGCCGGGCCAAATGAATTTTATCTTCCCCAAGAAACCTAGTTTTCCAATTCCTTCA
This sequence comes from Bos indicus, assembly GCF_029378745.1. Classification (NCBI taxonomy): domain Eukaryota; kingdom Metazoa; phylum Chordata; class Mammalia; order Artiodactyla; family Bovidae; genus Bos; species Bos indicus. Next base: position 116,751,489 of record NC_091761.1, read on the forward strand.
CCCAGGCAGCCTCCTTCAGCTTCCTTTATGGTGTCCATGGTTGCCCTGATTTCCATCGACTCATATGTAATTAGCTGGTAATGGTCTATTTTTCTCTTCTTAATTCAGTCGCCAAACTTAGAGTGAATGGTGATTGCTGACTTCTTGATATACCATGTGACTATGTAGAATAAGACATAGTCTTCACTATTACTTATGAATGGTATCTGCCTTGTAAAATGGTTCTTTTGCCACGAAACATGATTTGTATCCTTTCCTCTACAAATAGGAAGATTCCAAAAGATTAAACTTCTAACAGCGATTTCTCATCTCTGTCTGATCCTGTAGAATTCCCAGGGTCTCTTTCCTTTTCCATTGTTTCAGTGTAGTTTTAATATATGGAAATTTGGGTGCTAAGATATTTAGGGATTCTGAGAGATTGTCATACAACAACCTTTACAATTTTTAGACATTTGTTAAGAAATCAGATTCAGAGGCATTAACTTGTATCTCCAGATGTCCCAAAAGACAGAAACTTGTGGATTCCTTGATCATGACAGTATTGAAATTCTGGGGTAAAGTTTCCATTAAAAAATGCATCATGTCTCAATTTTCTTAACTAACTGTAACTCTGATTTCTGACTTATACACATGATGCATTAGCAAAGCATAAATACACATCAGCACTTCACTCCACCCAAACCAAAACTTTGAAAGATAAGATTATAAACTTTGAAGATAAGATTTCTTTTAGTGAAGCAATACTTTAAGTTACAAGTTTGCCTTAACTAAGAACTATAAACTTTCATCTAATAAGAATTTAGTTATTATAACACTAAATTCTAAAAATTTTAAGAATGTTAATATAATTAATGAGTTGTAATTTATGATAAGCTTCCCTAATCTCACTTTAGCATCACTAATAATCAAGTCAGTATTTGTTGATACAGAGCTTTAGAAGTATTATGAGTGTGATACATGGGATTATTTTTTATATTTATTTTTAATTGAAGGATAATTGCTTTATAATGTTGTGTTGGTTTCTGTTGTTCAGCAACATGAATCAGCTCTATTAGTTCAGTTCACTTCATTTCAGTCTCTCAGTCTTGTCCAACTCTTTGCGACCCCATGAATTGCAGCATGCCAAGCCTCCCTGTCCATCATCAACTCCCGGAGTTCACCCAAACTCATGTCCATTGAGTCAGCGATGCCATCCAGCCATCTCATCCTCTGTCGTCCCCTTTTCCTCCTGCCCGCAATCCCTCCCAGCATCAGAGGCTTTTCCAAGGAGTCAACTCTTCGGACGAGGTGGCCAAAGTATTAGAGTTTCAGCTTTAGCATCAGTCCTTCCAATAAACACCCAGGACTGATCTCCTTTAGAATGGACTGGTTGGATTTCCTTGCAGTCCAAGGGACTCTCAGGAGTCTTCTCCAACACCACAGTTCGAAAGCATTAATTCTTTAGCACTCAGCTTTCTTCACAGTCCAACTCTCACATCCATACACGACCACTGGAAAAACCATAGCCTTGACTAGACAGACCTTTGTTGGCAATGTCTCTGCTTTTGAATATGCTATCTAGGTTGGTCATAACTTTCCTTCCAAGGAGTAAGCACCTTTTAATTTCATGGCTGCAGTCACCATCTGCAGTGATTTTGGAGCCCCCCAAAATAAAGTCTGACACTATTTCCACTGTTTCCGCATCTATTTCCCATGAAGTGATGGGACCAGATCTATAAGTATACATATATCCCCTCCCTCAATATCCTCCCTCCCATTCACCCCCATCCCACCCCTCTAGGTTATCACAGAGCACTGAGATGAATCCCCTGTGTTATATAGCTACTTCCCAATGGTTAGCTACTTTACACATGGTAGTATGTATACGTCAATGCTACTCTCTCAGTTTGTTCTACCTTCTCCTTCCCCTGCTGTGTCCATGTGTCCATTCTTTTTTTTTTTTTTTTTTTTAATATTTATTTGTTGGGTTGTGCCGGCTTTAAGTTCCAAGCATGTGGGATTAGTTCCCTGACTGGAGATTGAACCCAGGCCCTCTGCATTGGGAGTGTGGAGTCTTAGCTGCTGTACCACCAGGGAAATCCCCACATGTCCATTCTTTACTTCTGTGTCTCTATTCCTGCCCTGCAAATAGGTTCATCAATATCATTTTTCTTGATTCCGTGTGTGTGTGTGCTCGGTCACTCAGTCGTGTCCAACTCTTTGTGACCCCAGGGACTGTAGCCCTCCAGGCTCCTCTGTCCATGGAATTTTCCAGACAAGAATACTGGAGTGAGTTGCCTTTCCCTTCTCTAGGGAATCTTCCCAACCCAGGGATAAAGCCCTCATCTCCTGCATCCGTTACATTGGCAAGCGGACTCTTTACAGCTGCACCACTTGGGAAGCCCTAGATTCCACATATATGCATGAATATACTGTGTTTGTTTTTCTCTTTCTGACTTATTTTACTCTGTATGACAAACTCTAGGTCCATCCTCCTCACTATAACTGACTCAAATTCCCTACCACTTGACAAAACCCATGAAATCAGAAATTGTATCTTCTGCTTTTTGGGTTTCTTTTGCTTTCCATAACATGTAATCTGTATGACAGACTCTAGGTCCATCCTCCTCACTATAACTGACTCAAATTCCCTACCACTTGACAAAACCCATGAAATCAGAAATTGTATCTTCTGCTTTTTGGGTTTCTTTTGCTTTCCATAACATGTAAACAAGCCACACAAGGAAGATTATAGCAAGGATTTTATTTTCTCTGATTTTTTTTTTTTTTTTGCCTCAACTCATCTGGGAACCAAGAAGAAGAGCTGGTGTGCTCTTAGCATCTGTGTGTGAGAATCTTGCTTTCCTTCCACTGAGTTCTCCAGAGAGCTACTATTTGGTCCACAGAATAGCATTATTAAAGCTCCATCCTCACCTGTCACATTAATCTTAAATCATGTTTTTTACATTTACAATCACATTTTCACAATCACATTAAATTGTCTTTCAGCCTCATCCAAACTTTCCCCATCCATATTACTTTTAGGAGACCCAGGTTTATTCAGTCATGTGAATTTGGTCAGTAAGTAAAATAATTGATAATGCATATTATTATTCATAATAGGCAAGTAATAAAACTATACTCCCTTTAAATAATTCCATGTCATCAAATAAATCCATATGGTGATTTCTTTCAACATTAAGCCTCTGTCTTATGGCTTGATTGCTATTCCTTTAGGACAGAGTAAGCTTTGGGAGAAAAAAATGCAACTCATTTCCAAACTAGAATCCAGGCAGGTAAAATCTATTTACCATATCAGATTTCAGACACCATATCCACATGAACAATAAAATGAAGAAGAGGAAAAAAATGGTCTGTGGTCTTCTGGCACACAGTAATATTTGGGTGAAACATGCATGTTGGATGAATGTAAGAAAAATTTTAGGTGGTGTTTGCATAATTGATTGAACAGAACTGTCTAAGATTTTGAACTCATTAAATGAAAATATATTTTTTGGCCCATTCAAGAGAAATATTTCCAGAAGAAAATACCTGATATAGCAAAAGAAGAGTGATGGCATGCATATGACTATGAAATGACTTTTATTAAGGGAATAAAAAGAACCAAATGGTGATTACAGATGAACTACTCCATAGGCTGGGAGTTTCAAGAGGAATCTTATTTCTGAATCTTGAGACAGTGGGACCGAAGAGATATCTGTTTCTATTATTATAAAGAAAGCGAATCTCACAATGAAAAACAATCTGCAACTTCAAAGAGAAAGAGATGACAGCAAAAATATTTGAATTAACTAGAGAAAAGCAGGGTTGTTCATTCGTGGGTGCTTTGTGTAGGCGTATTTCAAAACATCTGCGCTTGTTTCCATGGAGATGGTGGATGGTTTATTTTGTTGTTAATATACCATATGGGCATGAAAGATATTCAAAGAAGCTACCTGATGGAAAACTAAATATAGACGTTTCCAGGCAGTCTTAGAGAAGTTGCAACCTCCAGACCTAGGTAGAAGTTGGTTCAACTCCTTGATAAACTATGCCAAGTTAAATGAACACTGGTTATTTTCTGGACACGTGCAGCCTTTTTAGAAATGATACCCAAAGCTATTAGCTTTATGTCCATTGCTTGGGGATACTAAAATTTGAAGAGCTTCATAAAATAAAAATAAATTCATTCATTGCAAATGTTTAATAAATAATGAATAATAATAAACCAGCTCAGAATGTAAACCCCACTTGTGAAAAGTTAAAATGACTCAGGTTTTCTTTTCTTGTACAAGCCCTCCACTGTTTCTCTCAAGGTCACCATTCTCCATGATTTTTCTATTTTCCTTCTAAACTAGAGAGGTCTTCATGTAGCTTGGCTTATAATTTCTATCAGGATAGAGAAACTGGAAAAGATAAGCAAGAAACAATTTTAGTACAGTTTTTGTTTTTTTTTCCCAATCTTCCTTCTTTCTGTCACTATCTCTTCTTTCATTAACTGTGCCTCTTCAGATTTTGTCCTTTAGTACAATTGCACTTTATCAATAGAGCTAAGTCCCCTCTACTTCAGAATGTTCAGATTTGAAGGGAATGGAACATTAAGTTCTACGGTTTGGCATGTTCATTTAAAGTTCAGAGCTATTCAAAACTTCCTTGTTTCATTGTTAGTCTAGCAAGCTGATATCCCCACAATATCACTTACTTACACCATTAGCCCATAAGAATATACAGTCCCCAGCTGAACCAATTGTTAGTTTCAGAATTTCCTGTAAGATGGACAGGTATCTGCAGATGCCAAGCACTTATGGGTTGTCTCAAATTTAATTAGCAATAGAATAGGGCCACCAAATTAATTCCTAAAACTGCTCTTGAAATGCCAGTAGTCATGAAGTTTTAATAATTTGATATTATACTGTTTAGAGAAACAGATTGAAATTTCTCAACTTTAGCGTTGATCTCAAGTGCCATTTAATAAAAGACAATAGCAGGCTAAGTTATTTTTTTTTAATTATTTTCTTTTAAAACACGCACCATGAAGTTAAAAGTAGTTAAAATTCCCATTAACTTTGTTGCTCTCATATTTGAAATACACTGAGGATCACAGTTCGGTGGGTGACATAAGAAAGAGAATGTAAAATCAAGTACTAAATCCAAGGGTAAATGAGCTCCAAACGCAGACCAATTTTCTGTTAAATTCTCAACCACACAGGTGGATGGAGAAGACATAATGTATCAAAGGAAAGATTTATAGAAGTGATAGATTTTTAACTTCTCAGCCATGCTGAACTGATATATACCAATAAATCTTGGAGAAGATTTCCCTGAAGGGTCATGGTGACATCGTTCAATAAACAGAGCAGGAGACTGAGTGCCAGGAAAGGGTTGTGACCTAGTTTTGCCTTTCACTGGATTAAAAACATTTATTTTTTAAATAAATAATGATGTTATTTTCCAAATACGTATTAGCTAAACTAAAAGAAACAAAGGTAAAATGCAACATAAAAGTGACATATTTAGCACTTAGCAATATGCCAGGCAGTATGATAGCACCTGGACATTTTCATCTGTTGAAACTTTCTATGAACTAAATGTTATCCTCACTTTTCTAATGAGGAAACTGTAATAACACGGCAAAGTGAAGCAGCTTTCAAGAAGATAAAAAATAGTTGGTAGATTCATGGTTTGAAATCTGTTTCCAGAGTCTATGACACTGGCAACATTGAGCCCCTGAATAAGTATAGGGAGACTGGTCAGAAATTCCGATCAAACTTGCCCTGCTATCTTTACAGGATTTTACATTTAATTATACTTGGATTTCACAGAAACAAAATTAATTTCAGTTAAAGTGAAATAATTGTTAAAATGCAGATACATCTTTCTTCATCATAAGAGATAACTATTTCTGAGAGCAACACCAAAATTTAAGAAAGAAAGCTTTGCTGTTGTTTAGTTGCTAAGTCATGATTCTATTGTCAACCTATGGGCTATAGCCCACTAGGCTCCTCTGTCTATGGGATTTCCCAGGCAAGAATAGTGGAGGGAGTTGCCATTTCCTTCTCCAGGGGATCTTCCTGACCCAGGGATAGAAGCCCTATCTCCTGCATTGCAGGCAGATTCTTTGCCAATGAGCCACCAGGGAAGCCCAAATACAAGCTTGACTGGATCTAAAGTTCTTGGTTATACTGTCCTGCCTACCTTCCACACTCCTTTCAGAGTCTGTTTTTTTGGTTGTTGTTGTTGTTGTTAAACATTACTCATGATTTTCCCACAGCGAGTGTAGTAGTGGAGAATTCTGAAATCAATCTGATACTCTTTTGTGTGTGTGTGTGTGTGTGTGTGTGTGTATGTGTGTGTGTGGGGGGGGTGGTATAGGTGACTTACTTTTCAGTCTGTATACCTGTATAATTATTTCTTTCATTCTTGAATTTCAGGATGTATCTCATTGCTGATCATTCCATTTTAATTGTTTTTCTCCCAGACACTATACTTCCAATATGCCATTTCACAAATTTACTTCAGGAAAATTTTTCCCTATTTTATTTTTCAGCGTTCTTTTTCAGATTCATTTTTCAGTTTGTGTGTTGGGTCTCTGTGTCACATGAGTCTTCTGGTCATGTCATGATGTCATCTGGTGGCTTAGATGGTAAAGCATCTGCTTGCAATACAGGAGATCCAGGTTTGATCCCTGGGTTGGGAAGATCTCCTGGAGAAGGAAACGGCAACCCACTCTAGTACTCTTGCCTGGAGAACCCCACGGACGGAAGAGCCTGGTAGGCTACAGTCCACGGGGTTCCAAAGAGTCGGACATGACTGAGCGACTTCATTTTTTTTTTCCAGTTTGTGTGTTGGGTCTCTGTGTCACATATCCATATATAATATTCTCCATTATGATTTTTATGTCTTTGTTCTTTATTTATTTTAAGGTAGATTTAGAGGATGAAAGTTTTTAGTCATACTTGTTCTATTTCTTTTGTTGCTGCTAGCATGCTTTTTCATCTCTCTAGTATTTTTTGCTTTATGCTTCTCTGGATTTTCTACATACAGGTTGCTTGCTTTTTGTCTCCTGGCTTTGTCTTATTTTCTCTTCTTTGAATCCTTAAAAGTCTCTTTGCGCATTCCTTCAAATAATAGAGTAATAAATCATGCTGTCTGTTATTCCGAGACTATGAGATGCCATTTTTCTTCATTTTCCTTCTTTTTTAATGATAAGGCTCATTTTACTCACATCTCATTTTTCATTCAACTTTAGCTTATGTATTTTTATATATTATTTTTGCCTTATTATTTTTTCCTTCATGTATTTTTCCTTTGTATTTTTCCTCACAGGATTTATGCTGATTCTTTCTTTGTCACTGAGAGGGGATTAAGCTTGCAGTTTCTACAACTCTTACTGAGTCTGGTTGCCCAAAACATCAAGTCACGCACTTGGTACATCTCTCTTCATTTTTGCTCCTTTGCTCCATGAGTACATGTTCCCTTAATTTTGATGTCCAAAAGCCAATAGTATCTTTGAGGAGACAAGCTCTATCTGTTCCCTGTTATCCTCGCCTCACTTGTCATCGCCCTAGGCTAGGTGATTGGATAATAGTCAAGGGGAAATGATGTTACTGGTGTACATTCTTCCCCTATGTTTCTCTTGTACTTCTGTGATTTCTAGAAGGCCACTTCCTAATTCTTCCAAAGGGTGACAGTGGCTCTAGGCTTCCCAAGTCTAATCAAAGGCTCTATGGCAGGACAATCCTGACTGCTGAGTTTAATCCTGTTTCATAGTTTCTTAACCTGTTTTACTGTAGAATTTGCATTACTTGGAAGGTAGACATCATAGAGCGTAAGACTTTGATGAGGCAAGACTTTGATGAGGTAAGTCAGGAAAGAGGGAAAGACCCATCAAAAACGGTGGTGGCCATTTTCTTATTTCATTGAGAATATTATTTTTCTAGTAATTTCTCTTATTTATTATTTGGAGTGAACTTAAGGAGGAATGAATAAGTAGGCATTTACACCACCCATCTTTATTTAGAAGGTGCTTTGAATTCTTGAACAAATTGACCAATGAAACCCAAGTAAAAATGTTCAGAAACCTGTTTGTTCTTAAAGCTAGTTGCCAATTTTCCTTTGTATTTCTTCCTAATTATACATTTCCTTCTGTTCTTTCTACTTATTTACTTCAGGGACCCCATCCCTATCCCCCACACCCTCAATACACTCTTGACCCAAATAAAGCCAAGAAACTAGTAAGGGAATATGATTCTCAGAAAATCTTTCATCAGTAAGTTCTACTTTAATATCATTCATTCAGTGTGGTCGTGTTCCTGGGATATTTATATGTGGAATTATAGTTCTAGTTCTAGATGAAAGGCAATTGCTATGTAGAAGAGAAACCCTAGGTATCAGGTAGAGATGAAGGATAGTGCTGGAGAAAAGGAGAATTTTCTGGAAATCTAGAAATCAACCACTGGCCTATACCTAAGAGCTGTCTGACCCTTTGTTCTTCATTACAATATATGCAAAATTGGAAGCAATTTGTCACATCTCCGTAGTCATAAGCACTTTATGAGAAAAATGAGGTTTGGCAGAGTGTTTTGGCAACTCTTCAGTACACAAAATAAATGTGCGTAAAATAACCATATGTAAATGAGGATTCCTCAGGATTTCACCAAGCTCAATATTCACTTGAGTATATTAACATTCTCTGATAAGCATAGAAATACTATCAGATTACTTAGAAAATCCTTTTTTTATTAAAAATACGGCAAAGATAATCTTCTTGCTGACATGGAAATTATCCAATTCAGAATTAATAAGGTTGTTCTATATCACAGAAATGATAATTATTATAGCAGCACTTTATTCTGTTTAACAATTTCACAACATTCTTAATATTCTGAATAGTAAATGTCTAGCAGAAAAAATTTTAGTTGTGATATGTTTTATGATATATGAAAATAGAACCATTTTTTTCAATTATTGAAGTAATATATGTTCAGAGTAAAAGCATATTAAGATAAATAAAAAAGAGATATTTTAAAAAGTAAAATAATTCTTAACCATATAACCCACGTGTTATCACCATTAAGATGTTGAGGTATACATCCTTTGAGAATTTTCTCCTTGTGTACGCTTTACAGTTACTAACAGCAGGAAAAAAGGCAAAACAGGAGGCCAGTCTTCTAAGAGTTTAATTATTACCAGAATATGCATTTCTACTGATATTGATAACCAAATTCAGGTTCTTAGAACATGTGTTCTTTTAGCCAAAATAATATAGTTAAAAACAATTTTCCTTAGATTGGAAAGAAAAACAGTTAAGTTGCTCCATCATGTCTGACTCTGCAACTCCATGGACTGCAGCATTCTAGCCCTCCCTATCCATCACCAACTCCCAGAGTTTGCTCAAACTCATGTCCATTGAAGTGGTGATGTCATCCAACCATCTCATCCTCTGTCGTCACCTTCTCCTCCTGCTTCAATCTTTCCCAGCATCAGGGTCTTTTCCAATGAGTCAGCTCTTCCCATCAGGTGGCATCAGCTTCATGTGGAGCACTGGATAAAGAAAGCCTATCTCAAAGAGATTTGTAGATATTAAGTTTTTGAGCAGCTTGAATAACAAAAGATAATTCATAGAATCTCCACAAAGTTTTAAAGTAATTATATTGGCAGAAATGTCATTGTTGCTGTTATTGTTCAATTGCTGAGTCATGTGTAACTTTGCAACCCCATGGACTGTAGCATACCAGGCTCCTCTGTCCTCTACTATCTCCAGGAGTTTGCTCAAATTGATGTCCATTGAATTAGTGATATTATCTTACCATCTCATCCTCGGCTGTGACTTTCTCCTTTTGCTTTCTGTTTTTCCCATCATCTGGGTCTTTTCCAGTGAGTTAGTTCTCTCAAGAGTCTTCTCCAACACCACAGTTCAAAAGCATCAATTCTTCAACATGCAGCTTTCTTTATGGTCCAACTCTCATATCCACACATGACTACTGGAAAAACCATAGCTTTGACTACATGCAACATTGTCAGTACATCATGAGAAACGCTGGGCTGGTAGAAGCACAAGCTGGAATCAAGATTGCTGGGAGAAATATCAATAACCTCAGATATGCAGATGACACCACCCTTATGGCAGAAAGTGAAGAAGAACTAAAAAGCCTCTTGATGAAAGTGAAAGAGGAGAGTGAAAAAGTTGGCTAAAAACTCAACATTCAGAAAACAAAGATCATGGCATCTGGTCCCATCACTTCATGGGAAATAGATGGGGAAATGGTGGAAACAGTGTCAGACTTTATTTGGGGGGGCTCCAAAATCACTGCAGATGGTGACTGCAGCCATGAAATAAAAAGATGCTTACTCCTTGGAAGGAAAGTTATGACCAACCTAGATAACATATTCAAAAGCAGAGACATTACTTTGCCAACAAAGGTCCATCTAGTCAAGGCTATGGTTTTTCCAGTGGTCATGTATGGGTGAGATAGTTGGACTATGAAGAAAGCTGAGTGCCAAAGAATTGATGCTTTTGAACTGTGGTGTTGGAGAAGACTCTTGAGAGTCCCTTGGACTGCAAGGAGATCCAATCAGTCCATTCTAAAGGAGACCAGTCCTGTGTGTTCTTTGGAAGGAACGATGCTGAAGCTGAAACTCCAGTACTTTGGCCACCTCATGCAAAGAGTTGACTCATTGGAAAAGACTCTGATGCTGGGAGGGGTTGAGGGCAGGAGGAGAAGGGGTTGACAGAGGATGAGATGGCTGGATGGCATCACCGACTCAATGGATGTGAGTCTGGGTAAATTCCAGGAGTTGGTGATAGATAGGGAGGCTTCGCGTGCTGCAATTGATTGGGTCACAAAGAGTTGGACACGACTGAGCGACTGAACTGAACTGAACATTGTCAGTAAAGTAATGTCTCTGCATTTTAATATGCTGTCTAGGTTGCTCGTAGCTTTTCTTCCAAGGAGCAAGTATCTTTTAATTTCATGGCTGGGGTTGCCATCTTCAGTGATTTAAGAGCCCAAGAAAATTAAATCTGTCACCGTTTCCATTGTTTCCCCATCTATTTGCCATGAAGTGGTGGGACCATATGCCATGATCTTAGTTTTGTGAATGCTGAGTTTTAAGCCAGGTTTTTCACTCTCCTCTTACACCTTCAAGAGACTGTTTAGTTCCCCTTCGCTTTTTGCCAAAAGGGTGGTGTCATCTGCATATCTGAGGTTATTGATATTTCTCCAGGCTTGATATTGATATTGACTTGAGCTTGGGCTTCATCCAGTCCAGCATTGTGCATAATGTACTCTGCATAGAAGTTAAATAAGCAAGGTGACAATATACATCCTTGACGTACTCCTTTCTCAATTGGAACAGTCCATTGTTCTGTGTCCGATTCTAACTGTTGCTTCTTGATGTGCATATAGATTTCTTAGGAGGCAGGTAAAGTGGCCTGGTATTCCTATCTCTTGAAGAATTTTCCAAAGTTTGTTGTGATCCACACAGTCAAAGGCTTTAGCATAGTCAATGAGGCAGAAGGATATATTTTTCTGTAATTCTCTTGCTTTTTCTATGATCCAACAGACGTTGGCAATTTGATCTCTGGTTCCTCTGTCTTTTCTAAATCCAACTTGAATATCTGGAAGTTCTTGGTTCATGTACTGTTGAAGCCTAGATTGGAGAATTTTTCTAGCGTGTGAGATGGAGAAGGAAATGGCAACCCACTGCAGTATTCTTGCCTGGAGAATCCCAGGGACAGAGGAGCCTAATGGGCTGTTGTCTATGGGGTCCCACAGAGTTGGACACGACTGAAGTGACTTAGCAGCAGCAGCAGCAGCAGTGTGTGAGATGAGTGCAATTGTGTGGTAGTTTAAACATTCTTTGGCATTGGAATGAAAACTGACCTTTTCCAGTCCTGTGGCCACTGCTGAGTTTTCCAAATTTGCTGGCATATTGAGTGCAGCACTTTCACAGAATCATCTTTTAGGATTTGAAATAGCTCAACTAGAATTCCATCACCTCTGCTAGCTTTGTTCGTAGTGATGCTTCCTAAGGTCCATTAGACTTTGCATTCCAGGATGTCTGAGTCTAGGCATGTGATCATATCATCGTGATTATCTGGGTTGTGAAGATCTTTTTTGTATAGTTCTTCTGTGTATTCTTGCCACCTCTTCTTAATAGCTTCTGCTTCTGTTAAGTCTATACTGTCTCTATCATTATTGTGCCCATCTTTGCATGAAATGTTCCCTTGGTATCTCAAATTTTCTTGAAGAGATCTCTAGTCTTTCTCATTCTATTGTTTTCCTCTGTTTCTTTACATGAATCACTTAGGAAGGCTTTCTTGTCTCTCTTTGCTATTCTTTGGAATTCTACATTCAGATGGATATATCTTTCCTTTTCTCCTTTGTTTTTCACTTCTCTTCTTTTCTCAACTATTTGTAAGGCCTCACCAGACAACCATTTTGCCTTTTTGCATTTCTTTTTCTTGGGGATGGTTTCCATCACAGCCTCCAAAGAAGGTTACAAACCTCCATCCCTAGTTCTTCAATCACTCTATCAGATCGAATCTCTTGAATCTACTTGTCACTTCCACAGTATTATCATAAGGCATTCAATTTAGGTCATAGCTTACTGGTCTAGTAGTAGCAGCAGTTTTCCCTACTTTCTTCAATTTAAGTCTGAATTTGGCAATGAATTCATTATCTGAGCCACAGTCAGCTACTGGTCTTGTTTTTGCTGACTATAAAGAGCTTCTCCATCTTCAGGTCCAAAAAATATAATCAATCTGATTTCGGTATTGACCATCTGGTGATGTCCATGTGTAGAGCTATTTCTTGTGTTGTTGAAAGAGGGTGTTTGCCATGACCACTCTGTTTTCTTGGCAAAACTCTGTTAGCATTTGCCCTGCTTCATTTTGTACTCCAAGGCCAAACTTGCCTGTTACTCCAGGTATCTCTTAACTACCTACTTTTGCATTCCGGTCCCCTATGATGAAAAGGATATCTTTTTTGGGTGTTAGTTGTAGCAGGTCTTGTAGGTCTTCATAGAACTGTTCAACTTCAGCTTCTTCAGCATTAGTGGTTGGGGCATAGACTTGGATTACTGTGATAATGAATGGTTTGCCTTGGAAACCAACAGAGATCATTGTGCCATTTTTGAGATGGAACCCAAGTGCTGCATTTTGGACTCTTTTGCTGACTATGAGGGCTACTCCATTTCTTCTAAGGGATTCTTGCCCACAGTAGTATATGTGATGGTCATTTGAATTAAATTCACCCATTCCAGTCCATTTTAATTCACTGCTTCCTAAAATGTCAGTGTTCACTCTTGCCATCTCCTGCTTGACCACTTCCAATTTACCTTGACTAATGGACCTAACATTCCAGGTTCCTATGCAATATTGTTCTTTACAGCATTGGACTTTACTTCCATCACTGGTCATATCCACAACTGGGTGTTGCTTTCGCTTTGACTCTGCCTCTTCATTCTTTATGGAGCTGTTCCTCCACTCTTCTACAGTAGCATATTCGGCACTTGCTGACCTCGGGAGTCCATCTTTCAGTGTCCTATCTTTTTACCTTTTCATAGCGTTCATGGGGTTCTCAAGGCCGGAATACTGGAGGGGTTTGCCATTCCCTTCTCCAGTGAACCACAAAAGAAAAACAAGGCATAACAATATGGAAGTCAAGATATCATTGGTGAATTCCTAAAATAATGTTTAAGTAGCAAATAAAAATGCAGGTCGTTGAATAGTTTTCAGAATTGAGGTTATTGATTTATTCAGTTCAGTTCAGTTCAGTTCAGTCACTCAGCCGTGTCCGACTCTTTGTGACCCCATGAATCACAGCACGCCAGGCCTCCCTGTCCATCACCAACTCCCAGAGTTCACCCAAACCCATGTCCATCAAGTCACTGATGCCATCCAGCCATCTCATCCTCTGTTGTCCCCTTCTCCTCCTGCCCCCAATCCCTCCCAGTATCAGGGTCTTTTCCAATGAGTCAACTCTTCGCATGAGGTGGCAAAAGTGTTGGAGTTTCAGCTTTAGTATCAGGCCTTCCAATGAACACCCAGGACTGATCTCCTTTAGAATGGACTGGTTGGATCTCCTTGCAGTCCAAGGGACTCTCAAGAGTCTTCTCCAACACCACAGTTCAAAAGCATCAATTCTTCGGTGCTCAGCTTTTTTCACAGTCCAACTCTCACATCCATACATGACCACTGGAAGAACCATAGCCTTGACCAGACAGACTTTGTTGATTTATACCCATGGTTAATTTTACATTTTTATGTTAACACAGAAAAGTTTCTTATCCTTTCAATTGTTGTTGAGAGAGCTTTCTATTGCTTCTCAAACAGTAAGATATATATATATACATATATATATATATGTTAAATAAATATATATGTGTGTGTGTGTGTGTGTGTATCAGCACATATATATAGTTGTGTTTTGTACGTTTGCTCAGTTATGTCTGACTCTTTGCAACCCCATGGACTGTAGCCTGCGAGGCTCCTCTGTCCATGGGCTTCTCCAGGCAGGAATACTGGAGTGTGTTGCCATACTCTCCTCCAGGGGATCTTCCCAACCCAGGGATGGAACCCACATCTCCTGTATCTCCTGCATCGGCAGGGGAATTCTTTACTGCTGAGCCACCAGGAAAGCCCATTTATATATGTATATATACACCTGTCAGAAGATTAGTGATTCACATGTTTTCAGGAAAGTCACATGGAATCTTAAATACTGCATTACCCCAATGGGCTATTTTCCTTATGATATTTTCACATAAATCTCTCTTCCTTTTATCCTTCCATTATAAAATCAAAATTATAAATTGTAATATTTGCTAAAATTGGAAATGTAAGCCACTTCCAATAAACGATAAAGAAGTTGTACTAAGAGCACTAATTAGGAACATTGGAAGGTCATTTTGAGTGTTTCACATTAGACATGTAGAATACATTAAAATTAATGTGATGGAATATACTCACTGATATCTGTCACCCGTAAACTCATTCAGAAACCACTGAATTAAGTTCTACTGGCTTTGTCTGTCCATGATTCTGAAAGGGCAGGGACTTAGGAGGGAGCTGGGTGCTCCAGGGACCCAAAGTCACAGTTTGGCCATCAGACACCATCTGGTTGACCCAACTATCTCTGGCTCCCTGCCTCTGGGCTGAGTACATGCTGGAGGAAGCAGGTTTATTATGAGACAGCATGGTTTCTCTCATTTTATGGATGGTAATCATCATTAAATGAGTTATGAAACATTCACCAAGCATGTCTTTCTGTTTCTCAGCAAAAACAATTCAATCCTGAGAGCTTTCCAGCAATTTATTATGACTAAGCATATGGCAAAACTTACTTTTACTTTTTTAAATAAAAATTCTAATTTTAGAATAGTTTTAGGTCCACAGAAAAGTCGTGGAGATAGTCCAGAGATGTCCTGACACCAGGCACGCACTGTCCCCTACACTTGTCATACTTAGTGAAACAGCACTGAGACAGTATGACTAACTTTTTCAGATTCCTTAGTTTTTACCTCATGTCCTTCTCTCCCAGGACCCGATCCAGAATATCATGTTACATTTAATCGTCATGTCTCCTTAGGTTCCTGTTGATTGCGACAGCATCTCATGGCCCATTTTTGATAACAGTTCCTTTTTTTGACCATTTTGAAGAATACTGGTCAGGTGTTTCATAAAATGTCCCACAAGTAGGAATTGTCTGATGTTTTTCTCATGGTTAGATGAAAACTATGGGTGTTTGGGAGGAAGACCACAGAGGTAAAGTGCTGTTCTCATCACAGTATATCGAGGGTACATGCTATCAACATGGCATCACAACTGACATTAGCCTTGATCACCTGGCTGAGGTCATGTCTCTGAGGTATCTTCACTGTAAAGCTATTCTCTTTCCCCACCCTTTTCACATTGTCCTCTTTGGAAGGAAGTCACTACAGCCACACAGTCCATGCTTCAGTGGGGAGTTCAGATTCAACTTTCCAAAAACTATGTATCTACATAAATTATATGAGATTTATCTCCCCAAGAGAGGTTTACATGTTTTGTTTTGGTTGTTTTTTTGTTTGTTTTTTGATGTTTTTATATAATTTTCAAGGTTATATTCAATTTACAGTTATTACAAAATATTAACTATATTCAGGGTGTTGTACAATAACCCTTACAGCCTATTTTAGACCTAATTTTCTGTACCTCCCACTGCCCACTCCATATATTGCCCCAATCCCCATAACCACTAGTTTATTCTCTGTATCTGTAAGTCTACTGCTTTTTTGTTATATTCACTTGCTTGTTGTATTTTTTTAGATTCCACATATAATTAATATGCAGTATTTTTCTTTCTTTGAATTATTTCACTTAGCATAATATCCTCCAAGTCCATCCATGTTACTGCAAATGGCATAATTGTGTTCTTTTTTTATGGCTAAATAGCTTTCCATCTTTTAAAAAACTAAACCAAAAAAATTTAAATTTCTATGGAAACACAAAAGACTTTGAATTACCAAAACGATCTTGAGAAAAACAGAGCTGGAGGAATCATACTCCCTAACTTCAAATTATACTACAAAGTGACAGCAATGAAAGCAGTATGGTATTGACATAAAAAAAAAAAAGACACTAGATCCATAGAAGAGAATAGAAAGCCCAGGAATAAACTCACATACTTACGTTCAATTAACCTACAACAAAGAGGCAAGAATGTACAATGTAGAAAAGACAGCTTCTTCAGTAAGTGGTGCTGAGGAAAAAGGACAGCTACATGTAAAGAATGAAAGTAGAACATTCTCTAACACCATATGCAAAATAAAGTCAAAATGGATTAAAAACCTAAATATAAGACCAGATACTATAAAACTCCTAGGAGAAAACATAGGCAGAATCCTCTTCGACATAAATAACAGCAATATTTTTTGGATCTCTTTCCTAAAACAAAGGAAATAAGAGCAAAAATAAACAAACGGCACCTAACTAAATGTAAAGGCTTTTGTTTTAGCAAAGGAAACCACTGACAAAATGAAAAGAAAATGAACAGAATGGGAGAAAATATTTGCAAATGGTATGACCAATAAGAGATTAATATTCAAAATACAATATCAGCACATACAACTCATCATCAAAGAAATAAATGATCTGATTAAAAGTGAGCTGAGTAACTAAATCGACATTTTTCCAAAGAGGAAATGCAGATGGTCAGCAGGTACATGGGACTTCCCTGGTAGCTCAGGTGGTTAAGAATCCACTTGAAATGTGGGTTTGACCCCTGGATTGGAAAGATCCTCTGGAGAGGGAATGGCTACCCACTCCAGTATTCTGGCCTGGAGAATTCCATTGACTGTATGGTCCATTGGATCTCAAATAGTCGGACATGACTGAGTGACTTTCACTTTCACTTTCAACAGTCACATGAAAAGATATTCAACATCACTAATCATCAGGGAAATGCAAACCAAACCCATAATGAACTATCATCTCACATTTGTCAGAAGGTGACGGATTTTCCTATTATCCTATTATCAAAATTTTCCTATTATCAAAAAGACAGCAAGTAACAAATGTTGGCCAGAATGTGAAGAAAAGGGACGCTTTTGCACCATTGGTGAGAATGTAAATTGGTACAGCCAATGTGGAAAAGATTGTGATGGTGGTTTAATTGCTAAATCATGTTGACTTTTGCAACCCCATGTACTTTGGTCCCCCAGGCTCCTCTGTCCATGGGATTTCCCAGACAAGAATACCGGAGTGGGTTGCCATTTCCTTCTCCAGGGGATCTTCCTAACTTGAGATTGAACCTAGATCTGCACTTAGGCAGATCTCCTGCGATGCAGTCAGATTCTTCCCCAACTAAGCCACCGGGGAAGAGTATGGATGTCTCAAAAAGGCTAAAAATAGAACTATTGTATGACCCAGAAATTTCACTCCTGTTCATTTATCTAAAGAAAATAAAAACAATAGTTAGCAAAGATATATTCACTCTGGTGTTCATAGCAGCATTATTTACAAATTTCATGATACAGCCTATGTCCATCAACAGATGAATGAATAAAGAAGATGAGGACTTACTAGTTTTAATCTGCATCTCTCAATTAATATTTAAAATGGAAGTTGGCTATGACTTCAAACCGGAGTCATTACAAATCTTAAACTGCCATTTGTTTTCATTTGCTACTCAACTTAATTTCCTACATCCTTGGAAGACTGAGGCTACACCAGGTCCTTGTGGGTCTAGGCTGACTTTGGACTCATTGAACACCTCAGAGATGTGTCCTCTCTATTTTATTCCCTTCCCATTTGTTCTTCCTTTGATGGTAAGTCAGTGAAAAGGTTTTCTTTTGGAGTATAGGGTTTTCTTACATTTTTAAAATGTTTCAGTTCAATCAAGGATACAAATAAAATTAGTCATAAGTTCTTTTCAGCAAATTTATGTAGTTTTATTTCTGTTTATTGGCTTTTCATTTTATACACTTAAATGTAAAATGTTTTATTAACCCACAGCCTTATTCAGGTTAAAAAGCACACGTATTCATACTTAGCTTAAATATTTAATAAACCAAAAGAATCTGCCTGCAATGTAGGAGCCCAGGGTTCAGTTCTTGGGTTGGGAAGATCACACGAAGAATGGAATGGCACCCTACTCCAGTATTCTTGCTTAGAAAATCCTATGGACACAGGAGCCCAGCGAGCTACGGTCTATACGGTTGCAAAAAGTCATACACAACTGAGCGACTAACACACACATACACACACACTCACACAGTCTATTAAGAAATTTTTTATAAAAATTTTAGGTAAACCTGGAAAAGACTCTTGACTTTTATTGGCCTCAGTGTCCATATCTATGAAATAGAACTACTACTAGTAATTTATTACAGTATATTATGTATGTAGTTCTATATGAATATAATAGTATAGGTAATTTATATAAATAATTGGCATTATATATACCAATAAATAGTACAATTACTATAAAGCAGAATATAAAACTTCAATGTATTTTTATGGAATTCAAATTTTTAAAATATCTTGCTTTCATAAATTATTATGGAAAATATTTTCCAAAAATTATTATATGAAATATAATTAATATTTCAATAAATTATTTGTATGCAAAATCTTATGTTACAATGGGGACATAAGGAGGAAATGAACAAGGTTCTGTTTCCAAGAAATGTCGAGATGATGGGTTCAGGTGACAAACTCTCCATCCATACTGATCCAATGTGATGATCCAGAAATAATAACTATGAAATTTACATAAGCCATGCAGTTCTGAATAATGTTTCCAATCATTTCTACAAAATCAAAGACAAAAGGTGTCTTTGATTTTGATGTGTGCTTCTGTGTATCCTCTTAAAACAAGAAAGAGGAGCAAAAATTTCAGCTCTTTAAATCTGTTTGGGGGTGAAGAAAATGCTTGTGTTTTTTCTTTTTTTCCTAGCAGAGGAAACTTACAGAGAATTTGTTACGATGTTTAAGTGCTTTGAAATGTGAGTTAGAAGGATAAGTACTGAAGGAGGCTAGATCTCTGTGACCTTTTCAGTGTACATCCAAACCAAACTTTCTCCGGGTCTTTCATCAGAGCTTCAAAGTCCCCCAAGACACAATCACATCCTAATAATTCTTGATAAAAGTCTGAATGCTCAGCCTCTGATGCAAAATGAGGAGAAAAAAACTCTGTCTTCTAGCACTTTATCACCAAAAAGCAAGCACAGGTGGTCTGTTGGGAAAGGGCGATGAAAAGATGCAGAGAAATCCTTCCTTCTTCCCATCCTTTGAGCCCAGAGCTGATGACATTTTCAACCCAGCTCCCTTTCCTCTGTCTAAACACCTGGTTGATAACTCCCTACTCACATCAGGATCCAGGGATTCTGTGCCCATATGGCAAGTTATAGAATTGCTAGTCACATTGAAACACAAAAACCCAGGATTTTTTGTTCACAATTAATGAGAATTTCAAGATGGCAACCATAGAGCCTTAAATCAAGTGCCAGTCCCTTCTGAGGACCAGACCCTGTGCCATGGTGCAATCATATGTTCCTGAAGCCAGCCCTATAGGCCGGACATGCAAAGTATTCAACAGGGAAAATGTTATTCCAGAATTCCAGAGTGGTTTTCTTTTTGGAAAAGTAATTGGAACTAGGGAAGAACTACAGTATCCAGGCTGTTGTACCCAATGGGAAATGTCAGATGTCAGAACTTCCTATAGCCAGGAGCCCCTTATTGAGAAGAGTGGGGAGCAGTGTGATGGGAGAGGTCTATATGGGAAAAGAGTCTGCCCCTAGTCTCACAGCTGGGAAGAGGTGGGGTTGGGGAAACAGAGAGAGAATGAGATTGGAGAGAGTTTGTTGTTGCCATTGCTGTTTCCTTCAAGATTATGGGAAAGTCGAGACAGAAAGGAAGGCTGGGAGAGAGTTTACTAGGCAAAAAGGATAAACTTCCATTCTAGCATTTGCATTTCTGTGATTAAAGGTATTATACTACTTTACAGTTTCAATGAATACGATTCCATAACAACAACAACAAAAGGCCATGTAGAGCCCTGGGTTTCACATGAGTAGCATAATAAAGACATTATTAGTAAATTCCTAATTCACTACCATAAGTCTATCTGCCTTAAGAGAATTTCACTTGATGGATTTGTTAATGCAAGTCACAAATTAAATCTTATTAAGTCAAAGATTCACTTGAAAGAGAGAATCCTGAGAACATATTGATTGCAGAGCTCCCAAGATGCTATTCACAACTTTATTCTTCTCAAAGCTGATTCAACTGGTGGGATAAATAGACCCCTCTGCTCTTATTGATATATCCCAAGTTAGACAACAAAACAATATCTAGCAAATAAAAAGTGTTATTGAGTTAAAAGAGTTTTACTAGCTTCTTGATCTAATAGCAGCTCCCAGTTGGTGTTACTGAGTCAAAGATAGAATTTAAAGAGTCTAGAAAAAAGACAAACGCATATACTCCAGAAGGTTCTCCTCTAGGCATTGGGAAGCAATGAGGCTGGAGTCTTAGGTCCTGACAACCCCTTGGAAGGGAGCAGAGCGAAGTATTAGATTGACAGCCTCTTATGAAATCTGAAAAGCTGGACAAGAGTATACAGGTTCTACGATGGTGTGAAAGCCTTATGCTTCCAGTGGAAACTTTACTCTGCATTTTGCGTTTTTCCCAGGCAAGTGATCTGCAGTACCATGATGTTCTCTTCAGTGATCCACACCATCAGAAGGGTGAAAAACTTGAACTTCCCTGCTGGTTAAGACTTCACCTTCCAACGCAGGGGGTGCAAGTTTGATCCCTGATCAGGGAGCTAAGATCTCATATACCTCATAGCCAAAAACCAAATCATAAAACAAAAGAAATACTGTAAAAATTCAATAAAAAGACTTTAAAACTAGTTCACATTTTAAAAAAAAATTTTTTTTTAAAGAGTTGAATAGCTGATACTTTTACAATCATTCTGGACCCAGACGGCCATTCTCTATTTCGCTTTCAATACAGTTTTCAATACATACCACAAGATATTCAATATTTTGTCATAATATAGGCTTCATGTTAGATGATTTTTCCCAACTGTAGGCTAGGGTAAGTGTTCTGAGCAGGTTTCTGGTAGGTGAGGCTAAGCTATGTTTGATAAGTTAGGTGCATTTACAATGATATTTTCAGCTTACAATGGATTTATCAGGATATAACCCTATCCTAAGTCCAGAGCAATC
Source organism: Bos indicus (assembly GCF_029378745.1). NCBI lineage: Eukaryota > Metazoa > Chordata > Mammalia > Artiodactyla > Bovidae > Bos > Bos indicus. Next base: position 116,773,185 of record NC_091761.1, read on the forward strand.
TTATACACCTGAGTAGAAGGCTGACTTACCTTCACACAAGTCAGCACAACCTTAAAAATGCCAAGGAAAAACTAAGAGCTATCCCACCCAAGCTTTCACCATTGTGGAAATGAGACTTTCCACATAGAGGAGGGACGCAGAGCAATACTATTCATCTCAGAAATCCTCTATTTAATTCATTCCTCTAGAGAACTATTGTCACTAAATTGGCCTCGTGGCATTGGTGTACACTGAAAACCAATAAAAATGTCCCTTTGTTAACTCCAACAAATGCTTGAAAACAGCATTGTTGAGAACAGTCTTATCTCTAACATAGGATCCTAAGAGAAAATGTTTCTTTATATGTGTTCTGAACAAGGATAAGTAAGGAGCCTCTAGTTCTGCCTTTGATGAAGTACTAGAGAGAAAAGCATTCCTTTTCTATCAGAATTATACCTTTAATGGAGATATTCCCTGTGGGTCTGAACAGGGGGCAACATTCAGCATTCAGAGAATCTACCTTTACCTACCTTTGAGTCGCTCAGTCATGTCTGACTCTTTGTGACCTCGTGGACTGTACAGTCAATGGAATTCTCCAGGCAAGAATACTTGGATTGGGTTCCCGTGCCCTCCTCCACAGGATCTTCCCAACCCAGGGATCGAACTCAAGTCTCCCGCATTGCAGGCAGATTCTTTACCAGCTGAGCCACCAGGGAAGCCAAAGAATACTGGAGTGGGTAGTCTATCCCTTCTCCAGCAGATCTTCCCGAACCAGAAATCGAACTGGGGACTCCTGTATTGCAGACGGATTATCTACCAGCTGAGCTACCAGGGAAGACTTTTCGGCTTCCTCTCTCATTGGATAGGGATTACAGCAGCCACCCTCTGTTAGTGCGAGGTGCCCTACCAGTGACAGCTCAGCCAGCAACATCACTTATAGGACAATTCTGACCCCCAACTCCACAGCATCTTCATACTCGAAAAATGTGTTTGAGTTAAAAGAGTTTTACTAGCCTCTTGATCTAATAGCAGCTCCCAGTTAGTGTTACTGAGTCGAAGATAGAATTTAAAGAGTCTAGAGAAAAAGACAAAAGCATATACTCCAGAAGGTTCTCCTCTAATAAGATTCCCTGAACTAGGCATTGGGAAGTGATGAGTCTGGAGTCTTAGGTCCTGACAACCTGTCCTCAAGACAACTTTGAGGAGGAAATTAGGAAACAATGGCAATGAGTATTCTGAGAAAGGCAAGAAGATAAAGAGAAAAAAGTTCCATCTTCTTAAAGATGCATGTGAATGAAAGTGTACTAGCGGGTTGATTGTGTATGTGTAATGTCCATGTGTATACATACATATATATAAAATAACCCATTGGTATACTTTCATGCCACAGAACATATGATTTTACATGTGTACATACACATAAATTGTCCAAGTATATATATAATGTGTGTTCAGTCACTCAGTCATGCCCAACTCTTTGCTGCTTCTTGGACTGTAACCTGCCAGGCTCTTCTGTGCATGGAATTTTCAAGGGAAGAATACTGGAGTGGGTTGCCATTTCCTTCTCCAGGGATATATATGCTTACATAATTACATATATTTAATATATTATAATATATATTTTATGTGTGATTGAATATGTAATGTATACACAGATTATGGCACATATATTATCATATAATATACATGTGCATAAATATTTTATGTATGTTTATATATGAGCGCATGCTTAGTCACTTCAGTCGTGTCTGACTCTGGGACCCTATGGACTATAGCCTGCCTGCCAGGCTCCTCTGTCCATGGGATTCTCCAGGCTAGAATGCTGAAATAGGTTGCCATTTCCTCCTCCAGGGGACCTTCTGGACACAGGGATCAAACCCTGGTCTCCTGCATCTTCTGCATCACAGGCAGATTCTTTACCACTGAGCCACCAGGGAAGCCCATGTTTATATACATACATAAATATATATGATTGGTCAAGAGACCAACACTGTCACATTATTTTTCTTCTGTAACTTACTGTATTGCAGGAGGTATGAGCCAGCTATATTAACATATATCTAATTCTCCATGATCCCCTAGAGAAGGAAATGGCAACCACTCCAGTGTTCTTGCCTGGAGAATCCTATGGAGAGAGGAGCCTGTCAGGCTACAGTCCGTTCGTGAAGAGTTGGACACGACTATAGTGACTTAGCAGTGCACTGCACATATGCAGCTATATATTCATGTACTATCATATGCACAAAACAGGCCTTCACTGGCCTTAGGATGAGGATTCATTGGTTTCATATCACTGTAACTTCAAGATAAAAAGTCAGTTTTCTGTCCTGCATGGCTGTGGTTCATGAACAGTTAGCCTCTGCATCATAAGGAACATGCTGGAAATTCAGAGACTCAGGCCTCCACCTAGTCCTCCTTAAGCACAATCTCTGGGGACAGAACCAGGAAACAAGATCTCCAGGGGATACACACCAAAATGCTGAAAACAAGGAGGCCTTGGAGGTACAAAACTGGTGTGTTTCTCTGCTAGGTTACAGCAGACTGTCAAAAAAATATGCTGTTTCCAAGGAAATAAGGAGGTGGCAGGCTGATTTACCTTTATTCTGGGTATTTGGGAACTAATAAATATGTATAGCTGAGAAAGAGGAACACTTTACAGTTAAGTATTAAGATTTGGTAACTCCCAAAACATCTCAGGGGGTGATGTCCTGCCAGAAGCGGGGATATGAGAGTGAAATGTTCTTAATACAGTTATAATTCCTGTTCAGTGCATTTAAAATATATCTGATTTTGCTAGATTCTAAAATAAGGCTGAGAAGAAACTGGCACTTGTGAATCTAAAGAGGTCAAGAAGGAGATCACTTTACCTGTGTTGTTTTTTCCCAAAATTGAACAGCCTTGTATCATAAACACTTGAGCACGATCTCCAAACTTAAGGAATGACTGCCAAAAAGAATGTCCTGCTGTGTGTTTCATTATTGTTGTTATTGATCATTTATGAGTTATAGCCCCAAAAAACTAAGGATTATTCCAAACACAGGTTGAGAAGTCCATCTAGCCCTTGGGGTCAAAATGCAAACAAGTCAGATGCGAGTTAGACTTGAAGAGGGTGAGCAGAGAAGAAAGCTATCGCATGAAGCCACCAGCTCCACATCAAGGATCATGTAAAGCATTGGGTCCATCACTTATGTTTTCTTAGCTGAGTTTGCCAATGTCCGGATCCTTAAGTTACTTTCCTTTTCCTTATTCAACTAGCATTTACCTAGCACTTCAAAGCTTGGTCATCCCTTACCCATGTTCAGTGTGACAATCAAAAAGAACTGAAATCCTTTTTTCCTGTTAAAGAACCTGGTGCATTAACCAGTTCAACTATGTGATGTATTTTTGAAGCTATTGCAGTGGCCAACAGCATTGATTTGGGGACCCTTTATTCTTTACCTGGGCTTCCTGGGTGGCTCAGTGGTAAAGAATCCACCTACCAATGCAGGAGCCACATGATTTGATCCCTGGGTGGGGAAGATCCCCCAAAGGAGGAAATGGCAACCCACTAACCCACTTCAATATTCTTGCCTGGAGAATCCCATGGACAGAGGAGCCTGGAGGGCCATAGTCATAGGGTTGCAAAGAGTCAAACACAACTGAGCACAGCACAGTAATAGCAATTCTTTACTTAAAATCTTCACTCCTGAATCAAAAAACATTTTGCACATAAAATACTTGCATTGATTCATTCATGAAATTTTTTTTAAAAATCACACACATTAAAAAAAAAAAATCACTCCTCATCTGCTTAGGTTAGACCAGAAGGTTTAAAATCAGAGAGCCTATCCCTGGTAGAATAATTAGAAACCCAAGGGGCATAGCTGTCAATTGCTCCCCTCTCTTGCCCACAGATCCCCAATTTTGTCTGGGTAGCAACATTGACCATAATTGCATGTAGCCCAAGCCCAATCATGGTGAGTCAGTTTCCTTTTGACGTAGGCTTGGACAAGGGACCAAGTTCTGGCAAAGATGTAAGAGGAAGTTTGTTTGGAGTTTCTGGGAAATGTTTTCCTCCTGTTACAAAAGAAAACAAGAAGAGAAAGCACCTCTTGTCATTGCCACCTTCCTTTCTGCTTGGGACACTGTCCAAGAGAATGTAAATATTTGCCATCCTGCAACCATAAAGGTTATAAATCATTGAAGGTGAAAGGAAAGAATGATGGAAGGAGCCTGGTCCATAGATGCCTGCACCCCAACCATGAAATGGACCACTCTACAAACAACATGTTATGTGAGATTAAGAAACATCTACCATTCAAGCAACAAGATTCAGGTACTCTGTTCAGTTTGGTTCAGTCAGTCGTTCAGTCATGTCCGACACTTTGTGACCCCACGGACTGCAGCACGCCAGGCTTCCCTGTCTATCACCAACTTGTTTCATTAATATTCCACAGAATAATATTCACAGATCAGATCAGATTAGATCAGTCGCTCAGTCATGTCCGACTCTTTGCGACCCCATGAATTGCAGCACGCCAGGCCTCCCTGTCCATCACCAACTCCCAGAGTTCACTCAGACTCACGTCCATCTAGTCAGCGAGGCCATCCAGCCATCTCATCCTCTGTCGTCCCCTTCTCCTCCTGCCCCCAATCCCTCCCAGCATCAGAGTCTTTTCCAATGAGTCAACTCTTTGCATGAGGTGGCCAAAGTACTGGAGTTTCAGCTTTAGCATCATTCCTTCCAAGAAATCCTAGGGCTGATCTCCTTCAGAATGGACGGGTTGGATCTCCTTGCAGTCCAAGGGACTCTCAAGAGTCTTGTCCAACACCACAGTTCAAAAGCATCAATTCTTCGGTGCTCAGCCTTCTTCACAGTCCAACTCTCACATCCATACATGACCACAGGAAAAACCATAGCCTTGACTGGACGAACCTTTGTTGGCAAAGTAATGTCTCTGCTTTTGAATATGCTATCTAGGTTGGTCATAACTTTCCTTCCAAGGAGTAAGCGTCTTTTAATTTCATGGCTGCAATCACCATCTGTACTGATTTTGGAGCCATTACCAAATCTCTACATGATAAATAAGAGAAGAAAATAATCTAAAATTTGATAGATTATATTATAAAGCATGAGAATACTGGGAAATTAAAGTTTCATGTGGCTTGTTTTAGTTCTGAAAAAATCCTTCTTGGAGTTCAGATTCAGTATAAAAGAGCTTTTATATGAAGGGAGACTGGAATATTCACACAACAGACAAAATAAGAATTTTGCATCACCAGAATTCACTACCCATTGAAACAGCTAGCTATGGGACATGTTGAAGGACAAAGCAGAGAAACAATAGAACATGTGATATAGATTACAAGTCTGGTCTAATTAAGGTCCAGGTTCAGAGTAAGAGTACTTACAAGCAAATAAAAGCATCTCCCCTCCTCTGAAGTTAATATGGGAAAAGCTAAGACTGAGAGATTTCTTTTTCCATTCCTGAAGTAAATCATGACTAATAAAGTATTTTTAAGTAAAATGCACTATTACATTGCATTGTATTTTTGATGTTTATCAAAGAAAATTGGAAACCACGAAGTGTAATAAGCCACAGTGCCTCAGATCTTTCAGAATGTGTTGCCCTTGGGGATTCAGAGAAGATAAGAAACATAATATTATGCAGGAGGTTTTTGCTGCTATTTTCCCAGAATGACTGCTACAAGAAGCCTGGAGAGAGGGGGAAATAGTTCTTCGCACAGACACAGAATTGACTCTGGTTGGTCTGTGCCCACATGCAGAGTCAAGATAGCATCATATGGAAGGTAGATATGACTAGTGACCACAAAGAGAAGAGCCTGGAGAGGAGGTGTGTCTGGCGAGTTAAAAATAAATGTGGAGGTGGTTAGCTCAGCCGAATAACCTTCAGGCCCAGGAGTATGTGTCATAAGAATAATCATTCAACTCTGAATCTTTCCCTGATATGGAGATGGAACAGCTTGTAGTCAACTAAGACTTGGTTTTCTCACCCTCAAAACCCTACATTGACTGGATGACTTTGAGAAAATCCCTTAACTCCAGCACCATGGCCACCCTGTCTGTAAAATATGATAGAACTAAGTGATTTCAATGAGTCTAATTCTCTCATTTAACAGATGAAGCCAGCCTTGAAGTTAGTACATAATCAAAGAACTGAGCATGGGTTTGTGGACCAGCTTTTCAGTCTTGTTCAATTAACAGATGAGCAAAAGAAGCCCAGAGAGGCTATGTTTGCAAGGATTCATGACTGACAAGTGACAAGTAGGACAATGTCCCAGATGGGATGATGAACCATTTCAGATTTCCAGGCATAAAGGAATTTCCCAGAACATGGGATTTCCAGGGCTAGCCCCAAGAAATTTGCAGGCAAACTGGGATGCATTGTATTCCTGAGGACTAGGTCAGCTCATTTCCAACTCCTTGAGCCACTGCTATGTACCACAGAAATATGTTTTCTGTGTCACAACACTCTGGTGACATACAGTATCCTCAAAGACACTCCATAAATGGGTGGGTCCCCTTCCACTCTTGGTGGCATTGATGATCAGATCTTGCCTTGAGGTCTCTTCTACATCATCCAGCTCAGTCCGTTCAGTGGAAACATAAGAAATTTCATGGCGCAGACTCCTTCAAAGGAAAAGTAAGGAAGGATGTGACCTTGTGTCCACTCAGAGCTGTAGCTAGCTGCCTTTGAAACGTAGTCTGTACAGCATCTAGGAGCTCCACAACCCTTACACTTCAAGTTTATTCATGATGATGCTCTAAACAGCAAGCAACAGAAACTGGAGCAGAAACTAACCTAAACAATAATGAAAAAATTATTAAACATATAATAATAAGGAGTAGTGCAGTGATTGGGCATAATATGAAGAGCTGTAAAACCATTTCATTTCAAAGCTTTATTTTTCTGTGTCCTCTCTAGGTTTCCCTTAATATGAACCTCATCCTGCTTTATTCATGGCTTCAGAATGCTGCATGTGAAAAGTTATGTATTTCTTTGTCATGTTCAATAGAAGACTGAGACATGAAAACATGCCCCTAAACATAAACAATAAAGTTAAAAACAGTCACTGGGGCATGCCATGTCGACTAAATCCAACCTCTTTCTAATGCTAGAAATTAAGTCAATGCTTGAAAACAAGCAGGGATCTTTTTAAAGAAGGAAATGGGAAATGATGACAGGTAGGCAACTGAACTTAAAATCTGTTGACAACTCAGCACCATCCCTGTCCCTCCAACTATCCTTTACATTTCAATGGCTAAAATCTAATGTCTACATTTCCAAGAAGCCCTCATTCATTTCCCAGAAGCCCTCACTCATTGGATACTGGTACAAATTCTTCCAAGGCAAAACATTCTGTGAAAAGTGGAAGGCAGAAGAGAAGCAGGAGCAATTATTCTCTTTTGGCAGCAGCTGGCAGACTTGTGGATGGACTGCAGTCCCAAGGAGCTCAGTAGCTCCCAGGGGTTCCATAAATTACTCACAGCAGCAGAGAGCAGACATAATTGGAGGCAACATCCTATGGTTCCTGTAATTCCTGATTTCCTAAATGTTAGCCATAGTTTTCCTTGACCTTTGCTTTCCCAACCTTTCCAAAGAGTTCTGCAAGCATATATTTATTAATATATATCCTACAAACAGATTGTACCTTCTTTTTTCTCCCTGCTGTGCTCTACAGTAGTTTCTCATTAGTTATCTGTTTTATGCAGAGTAGTACATATATATCTGTCCCAGTCTCCTAATTTATCCCACTCACCTTTTCCCTCCTTGGTGTTCACACATTTGTTCTCTACTTCTGTGTCCATATTTCTGCTTTGCAAATAGGTTCATCTGTACTATTTTTCTAGATTCCACGTGTGTGTGTGTGTGTGTTTGTGTGTGTATGTGCGTGCTCAGTTATGTCTGACTCTTTATGACCCCATGGACTATAGTCTGTGAGGTTCCATTGTCCATGGCATTTTCCAGGCAAGAATACTGGAGTGGGCTACCATTTTCTTCTCCAGGGGTTCTTTTCAACCCAAGGATCGAACCTTGTCCCTTGCATCTCCTGCATTGGCAGGCAGATTCTTTACTGCTAATGCCACCTGAGATATATGTATTAATATAACCTTTAAAATACATTCCAATATACATTAGGTGCAGACAAATACTGTTTGATTTCACTTATACAAGATACCTAGAATAGTAAAATTCATAGTCACAAAATACATTAGTAGATTCCAAGAAGTGAGGGGTAGAAATGGGGCAGAGGGAATGGGGGGGTTCATGTTTAAAGAGGACACAGTTTCAGTTTAGGAAAGTGAAAAATTTGGGAGATAAATGAGGGAGAAAGTTGCACAACAATGTGAATGTGCTTAGTGTCGCCAAACTGCACAAATATGGTTAAAAAGTGTGTTTTATATTATGTGACTCTTGCCACAATAAAAGGTTTTAAAAATAAAATGTTTAATGCCTAAAAAACAAACAAACAAACAAAAAACCATCTATTTCCTGGTACTCCAATTTTTCCTGTTTCAAATATCTAGGGGATTGTCAGTGAAGTATGTCTTGGTCCAACTTCAAATTATTTCAAACCCAGGATCCTCTACACCAAGGACGGGGGTTGGGGTGCAGTATTGAAGAGAGTGGTGCTGGCCAGCATCAGTTCAGGGGAAGGAGGGCCAAGAAGGAAAGCTGCGCTTGCACTGTCATTTCCAATCTCCTTCACAACCTTTTACAGGCTTAGATTAGATGCTCAACTAGCTTGTCAACATTCATTTAATTAACCAGACAACATTCATTTATTGACCAGATAGATATGCCTCTTCATAGCATAGCAAACCTACTTGCATTTGGTGGCCCCAGAATACACATTCCTGGAATCTCTCTGAATGGAACAAAATGAGAACCATGAAAGATAAATGAGACAGACTTCATAGGGTGAAAGTACATGACAGCATCTTTCTTTCCACTCTTTGTTCAAACTGCACTCTGGGTGTAGCTATCAGTTCAGTTCAGTTAAGTTGCTCAGTTGTGTCCGACTCTTTGTGACCCCATGAATCGCAGCACGCCAGGCCTCCCTGTCCATCACCAATCCCGGAGTTCACTCAGACTCACATCCATCGAGTCGTGATGCCATCCAGCCATCTCATCCTCTGCCGACCCCTCCTCCTCCTGCCTCCAATCCCTCCCAGCATCAGAGTCTTTTCCAATGAGTCAATTCTTCACATGAGGTGGTCAAAGTACTGGAGTTTCAGCTTTAGCATCATCACTTCCAAAGAAATCCCAGGGCAGATCTCCTTCAGAATGGACTGGTTGGATCTCCTTGCAGTCCAAGGGACTCTCAAGAGTCTTCTCCAACACCACAGTTCAAATGCATCAATTCTTCAGCACTCAGCTTTCTTCACAGTCCAACTCTTACATCCATACATGACCACTGGAAAACCATAGCCTTGACTGGACGAACCTTTGTTGGCAAAGTAATGTCTCTGCTTTTCAATATGTTATCTAGGTTGGTCATAACTTTCCTTCCAAGGAGTAAGCATCTTTTAATTTCATGGCTGCAATCACCATCTGCAGTGATTTTGGAGCCCCCAAAAATAAAGTCTGAAACTGTTTCCACTGTTTCCCCATCTATTTCCCATGAAGTGATGGGACCAGATGCCATGATCTTCATTTTCTGAATGTTGAGCTTTAAGCCAGCTTTTTCACTCTCCACTTTCACTTTCATCAAGAGGCTTTTTAGTTCCTCTTCACTTTCTGCTATAAGGGTGGTGTCATCTGCATATCTGAGGTTATTGATATTTCTCCCAGCAATCTTGATTCCAGCTTGTGCTTCTTCCAGCCCAGAATTTCTCATGATGTACTCAGCATATAAGTTAAATAAGCAGGGTGACAATATACAGCCTTGATGTACTCCTTTACCTATTTGGAACCAGTCTGTTGTTCCATGTCCAGTTCTAACTGTTGCTTCCTGACCTGCTTATAGATTTCTCAAGAGGAGGGCAGGTGGTCTGGTATGCCCATCTCTTTCAGAATTTTCCACAGTTTATTGTGATCCACACAGTCAAAGGCTTTGGAATAGTTAATACGCAGAAATAGATGTTTTTCTGGAACCCTCTTGCTTTTTCCATGATCCAGCGGATGTTGGCAATTTGATCTCTGGTTCCTCTGCCTTTTCTAAAACCAGCCTCAACATCTGGAAGTTCAAGTTCACATATTGCTGAAGCCTGGCTTGGAGAATTTTGAGCATTACTTTACTAGCATGTGAGATGAATGAATTGTGCGGTAGTTCAAGCATTCTTTGGCATTGCCTTTCTTTGGGATTAGAATGAAAACTGACCTTTTCCAGTCCTGTGGCCACTGCTGAGTTTTCCAAATTTGCTGGCATATTGAGTGCAGCACTTTCACAGCATCATCTTTCAGGATTTGGAATAGCTCAACTGGAATTCCATCACCTCCACTAGCTTTGTTCGTAGTGATGCTTTCTAAGGCCCACTTGACTTTATATTCCAGCATGTCTGGCTCTAGGTGAGTGATCACACCACTGTGATTATCTGGGTTGTGAAGATCTTTTTTGTACAGTTCTTCTGTGTATTCCTGCCACCTCTTCTTAATATCTTCTGCTTCTGTTAGGTCCGTACCATTTCTGTCCTTTATCGAGCCCATCTTTGCATGAAATGTTCCCTTGGTATCTATAATTTTGTTGAAGAGATCTCTAGTCTTTCCCATTCTGTTGTTTTCCTCTATTTCTTTGCATTGATTGCTGAGGAAGGCTTTCTTATCTCTTCTTGCAGAGTTCTTTTTGGAACTCTGCATTCAGATGCTTATATCTTTCCTTTTCTCCTTTGCTTTTCGCTTCTCTTCTTTTCACAGCTATTTGTAAGGCCTCCTCAGACAGCCATTTTGCTTTTTTGCATTTATTTTCCATGGGGATGGTCTTGATCCCTGTCTCCTCTACAATGTCACAAACCTCAGTCCATAGTTCATCAGGCACTCTATCTATCAGATCTAGTCCCTTAAGTCTATTTCTCACTTCCACTGTATAATCATAAAGGATTTGATTTAGGTCATACCTGAATGGTCTAGTGGTTTTCCCTACTTTCTTCAATTTCAGTCTGAATTTGGCAATAAGGAGTTCATGATCTGAGCCACAGTCAGCTCCTGGTCTTGTTTTTGTTGACTGTGTAGAGCTTCTCCATCTTTGGCTGCAAAGAATAGATTCAATCTGATTTCGGTTTGACCATCTGGTGAGGTCCATGGTGAGAGTCTTCTCTTGTGTTGTTGGAAGAGGGTGTTTGTTATGACCAGTGCATTTTCTTGGCAAAAATCTATTAGTCTTTGCCCTGCTTCATTCCATAATCCAAGGCCAAATTTGCCTGTTACTCCAGGTGTTTATTGACTTCCTACTTTTGCAATCCAGTCCCCTATAATGAAAAGGACATCTTTTTTGGGTGTTAGTTCTAAAAGGTCTTGGAGGTCTTCATAGAACCGTTCAACTTCAGCTTCTTCAGTGTTACTGGTTGGGGCATAGACTTGGATTACTGTGGTATTGAATGGTTTGCCTTGGAAACGAACAGAGATCATTCTGTCGTTTTTGAGATTGCATCCATGTACTGCATTTTAGACTCTTTTGTTGACCATGATGGCTACTCCATTTCATCTAAGGGATTCCTCCTGCAGTAGTAGATATAATGGTCATCTGAGTTAAATGCACCCATTCCAGTCCATTTCAGTTCGCTGATTCCTAGAATGTTGACGTTCACTCTTGCCATCTCCTGTTTGACCACTTCCAATTTGCCTTAATTCATGGACCTGACTTTCCAGGTTCCTATGCAATATTGCTCTTTACAGCATCGGACCTTGCTTCTATCACCAGTCACATCCACAGCTGGGTACTGTTTTTGCTTTGGCTCCATCCCTTCATTCTTTCTGGAGTTATTTCTCCACTGATCTCCAGTAGCATATTGGGCCCCTATTGACCTGGGGAGTTCCTCTTTCAGTGTCCTATCTTTTTGCCTTTTCATACTGTTCATGGGGTTCTCAAGGCAAGAATACTGAAGTGGTTTGCCATTCCCTTCTCCAGTGGACCACATTCTGTCAGCTATAGCCCATAGCTTTACTGCTCTTTTAGTCATGAGAACATCCTCATTTCAACAATCAAAACAGCTATTCCATGGTAACAATAATCATTCTGCACTTTTCTTAAAGCTTTTCTCTTTCTTCATTTGGATACCACCTCTTATTGGAAAGGCTGCCGTGGGCTAGGGGCACATAATCAACTGTGTCTCTGTTTCTCTTGCTCCTTAATTTCTTTCCTCTGTTCACTCAGTATAATTTCAGCTTAGCCTTGATGCAGTGGTGAACAATACAGTAAAAGAAAATGAAAGCACTTAGAACCTGACACCAATGGCTTAAGACTTTGAAAAGAAAGACTCCTGTCTCATAGAGCTTAGAACTTTATAGCTAGTCTACCTCAGGTGGTTTAATACTGCTCCTTACCCTGGCTGTTTCCCTCCACCTTCATGCAATGTCAGTCACCCCTCTACTAGGTCACTTTGCCTCTCTCTGTGTGTCCCTTGTGGGTGGAATCTCTTTCAGGTTGGCTTTTTTTTTTTTTTGCCTCTTCCCATTGTAAAGAACCCACCACCTTGGCCAGCTGCCAGTGCCCATGTAGCCGGCTCACCTATTGCCTTTTACAACTTTTCTTTGCCACAAGCATGTAACTCCAGCTTCGGGTTTTCATCTTCAGTCTCCAGAAGGAATCAAGTATGTTTCTCTTCCATCTACTAAGACTGTGTAAAACATGATCTAAAACTTACATATGCCAAATGACCACTTACAATGCTCAAGGATTCTATAAGTCAGAGTTCAAATAGCATCTATTTCATGATGTCTGGTGGTCAGCAACAAGACTCGAAGGTTAGGGGTTAGGACCTAAAGACAGTTCACTGGTATGACTAGTCATTCATGTGGGCTGTTGGCTGGGGTCTCAGTTCCTCTAGAGATCACCTGTCTATGGGGGTTAAATTAGACTTCCTCATGGTTTATGGTCTGGCTTCCCCCAGAACAAGTGTCCTTAGAAGGATTCAAATGGAGACTAGATCATAAACTAGAAGTCACACAACATCATTCTGTTCTCTAATAAGCAGGCACTTTCCACCCAGTTTTAGTGGGAGGGCAAAGAGACTCATGCCTTTCCTGATGACTGGTTGTAGAAGAACATATTCCTCTAGCCTTTCTAGGGAAAGACAGTGTGCTTAAAACTTCTTCTTTTCCAAAATGATGGGATCAGGAAAAGCACCTCCATCCACTCCTCCCTGTGGAAGAGAAAAAAATGCCACAAATGCCAGCAACATTCTCTTTTCAGCTTCCAAATTAACCATTTTTTACTTTCAAGGTGGGTGTTGGGCTAAGGAAGCAAAACAGGTCTTCATAACCCTTGCGAATCCTGTACAAGTGGTCTGGCACTTGAATTAGGAAACTGGAAGAGGATGCAAGTCTCTTTGGAGACACTGCTGAAATGGAAACAGAATCTCATATAAACATCTCATTAATTAGACAGTAGAGTCTGGCAGCACATAAAAGGAGCACAGTTAAATTTAGTGGAGTTAATTTTAGGAATGTAAGGATGGGTCAATATTTAGAAATCTATTAACATAATATTCATCACCCATAAAATACAGAGTGCTTTTACAAAACAATAGAAAAAAACATAGAATCTCATGGGAAACAGGCTACATACATAAGTTGGTAAGTCACATAGACGCACAAATACAAATAACCAATAGATAAACATGCATCCTCATTTGATAAACAAAGATCATGTCAATTAAAGTACTATTTTTAACCTTTAAAATTATAGATAATACAGAATACTGCTACTCAGGGTTTTTTTTTTTTTTTTTTTAATGCCTTGTGAAGATTCAACTAAATAATGCTCTTACTTGATTAAAACTTTCAGTGATTCTTCCAAAGGGAAGGAATCCTAGCTCTTCTTCCAGGCTTCTCTCCCATGCCCTTCAATGATGACACTCTTGCAGCATTTTCTACTATTCATCTTTGCTCTCTGCCCACAGATCTCATCTTTACCCCTAGATGGTATTTTCAAAGGCAAGAACCAAGTCTTATTAATCTTTTGTATCCTTAATGACACTTAGCTCAATACTTTGTACAGCATTTACTGAATAACAAAGACAAAAATAATCTTAGTAATAAGTTTGATATTTATTGAGTTTACTGTGTGCCTGGCATTGTATGAAGCACTTGATAGGAATCATTAAAGCATCACATCCTTAGAGATAAATACTATTATCAGTCTAATTACAGACTAGGAATCAAAGCCACAAAGAAGAAAAGTAATTTGCCTATGCAAAAACAAATGTGTTTATTTCAACTATTTTCTTTTCTCTAATGAGCCTATCAGTAATCCTGGAGGTCTTATACTTTTTTTTTCCAGCATGCGATACTAGAGAATGGAAGGAAAATGAGAAAATTTTCCAAACAATAAAGTACAGGCAAATGAATTGCATACATATTCAAAGAAGGAATCAAAATTTGATTCTACAGTGATCTGACAATAAGAATTAAAGAAAAGGAAGAATGTGTAGGTATTGATAGTAAATGTATTTGTTGTTTAGTCTCTAGGTCATGGCTGACTCTTCTGTGACCCCATGGACTGTAGCCCACCAGGCTCCTCTGTTCATGGGATTTCCCAGGCAAGGATACTGGAGTGAGTTGCATTTCCTTCCCCAGGGGATCTTCCCGACCCAGGGATTGAACCCATATCTCCTGCATTGACAGGCAAATTCTTTACCACTGAGCCACCAGGGATGCCCCTTGATGTATAAATACATAGTTACTATCTAAAGATGCTCATCTTAAGAAAATAACTGATTATATCGCTCTTAAAACTGTAAAACCATCTTTAAAATGATGAGAGAAAAAGAAAAACAATAATTTACATGTAGATCAAAAGCATGCTAGAATCCATTTTGTTTTCTAATCCTGCTTGAATGAGTATTTAAATGAAATTTCTCTATTGTTATTGATTATAGCTTTCTGCAAGCTAACCCACTTTCTTTTTTAAAGAAGTGTTAGTCTGATAACTAAAATTCTGTGTACCTTTAAATTCACCTCCACAGCTCTAAGCCTTGAAGGATATATAATTTGCATCCTTTAAGGGGCGAAAAGACATATTGTAAAGGTTAGTTGTGGTCTTATGTACTTACTGGATGCAGTATTTCTATTCCAGGACAAAGGAATAACCTGACTGTTTCTGCTTAATAGTTCACTTAGAAGGTTCTAGGCTTTCACCAGGCTCATGTTGTGCTGAATGAAATTGGAACTCTGGGTCACAGCTAAATGTAAACCTAAACCTCTCTGAATATAAGCAGCTACGAATGTGTAATTCATGGCAGAAACTTGAATTTGGAAAAGAAGTAATAAAAACAGGAAGAAATGAAGTGAGAATCCCAGAGCCTTCCTCGCATGCCAGAATAAAGTAGACGTGTGCTGCACTCTTTCCTTCTGTGGGTCCCTTCCACACCTGTTGTTGCTTTCCTGGGGAACTGGCCAAAGTGATCCTATTTCTAAGCCCTAATGGAGAGAAATGATTTTGTCCCAACAACAGGAAGCCAAGGTTCACATTTTCCATCTTTTCCTCCTTTTTAAAAAATAATCTTTGATATGGGAATATTGACTTAGTGCAATGGAATATTGATTTAGGAATATTGATTTTGCTTTTAGGAAAAGCAAAACGACACCATCAGATGCAAGCAGCGTAGGAAAGTCGGTAAATAGATGGAATTTTAGCATCAGGGTGACTCAGAGCTCTTTTGTTTGTTTTTGGTTGCTTGGTTGGTTATAGGTTGCTTGGTTTTGTGGACATGTTTTGTTAGAGAAATGACCCCTAAGAGGTGAGTGGGCTCTGCCTCTTGATGATTTCATATATAATTGGGTATTGTTAACCTCTCTGTTTGTGATCCCATGGACTGTCACCTGCCAGGCTTCTCTGTTCATGGAATTCTCCAGGCGAGAATACTACAGTGGGTAGCCATTCCCTTCTCCAGGGAATATTCCCTACCCAGGGACTGAACCTGGGCCTCCTGCGTTGCAGGCAGATTCTTTACCATCTGAGCCATTAGGGAAGCTGATTTCATGCATATTTCATTGAAAATGACTGCTCTCTTGGACACATTGTCCCCAAACAAAGTGCAGGCTCTAATTTTATTACACTGAAAAATTCTTCTGCAAAAATCACAGCCCATTTATTAAG
Source organism: Bos indicus (assembly GCF_029378745.1). NCBI lineage: Eukaryota > Metazoa > Chordata > Mammalia > Artiodactyla > Bovidae > Bos > Bos indicus. The sequence continues at coordinate 116,789,424 of NC_091761.1, forward strand.
GTTTATAGGAAGAATATTTCATGTGTATAGTCATTTTTAAACTCTGTTTTGCATGCTTACGTGGCCAGCGCTGAGCTTTACCAAAAAATTGGAAACACAGAAATTATCCCCAGAAATTCTAAAAGCTAGCATGAAAGGAAGTAAAGCAATGGTGGTCTACTTGAAATCATTTTCACACATTCTTGATAAAACAGTATCACACATTCTTGCCAACAAAATTGCTGTCACAAGCACACGTAAGTTTGTTTGTATTCAAGCAAAGTTGAATTTTTTTCACTGTCACATGATATTTGAAAGCACAATCATTCATTCATCCCAGTTTATAACTCAGTATTGTCACCTTTACCAAGCTACTTAGCCTCACCAAGCCTTGGCTTTCTCATCATCTAATGATAATACTTACTTCCTGGAGTTGATATGAGAAGCAAATGGAATAATAAAGTATGTCTTTTCAGGAATCAAATAGCATAGTTCTTTCCAACTGTGGAAGTATATCTCCATTACTAAATCACAGATATTGGCACAAAATGAAATATAATTCTAGCCATCAGAGGTTTCCAAGAGAGAAGGAAAGGCACTGGGCAGTCACGATTGCTGCAACTGGGAAGTTTTAAGCTTATGATCCCTTGGACAGAAGGCTGCGGAGGAGATCCAAGCATCAGATGGGTGGTTCGACTAATGGACTTTCAAGATTCCCCTTCTCTAACTCTATTATGTTGGCTTGTTCATGATTCATAGCTTTTCCCTGGGCGAAGTTTTATTTTATTTTTTCCCAGAATGAATAAAACATAAAAACAACAGCAACTTGTACTCTTTGCCCAAATGCCCTCGAAAAGGCCATGAGCTGACCCTTCTGACATGCTCAGTCAATAAATACTAATGGTCCAGGAGAACGTGACTCTGGTCTCCTGCCAACCTGGATAGGTTCATCAAGATTAACAGTTTTATGTGGCTCTTTTGCTTCTGAAAAGAAGATCCAAGTGCCAAACCCAGGTCTATCTGACTTCAGAGCCCTACTCCTCACAACTTTCTAGATATATTTGTGTGATGAAAGACTGATTCAGTAGTGGAAATACAATTTCTCAGCCTGTCATCTTAATTCAGCAAATGTATTAACCAATATTTACCACAAACCTTGTGATTTCTGCCCCCAAAATGAAGTTATACAGGTTGAAGAAGAGGGGAAACTGACACCCGAGGAAGTTTGATTCGACTTTAAAACATTTAGTTCAGCTGGAGAAATACCCTTCTTGAATCTGATTCATTTGGAGAAATTTTCTGGTATAGAGTTAGACTTTTACTGTAATTTATTTTTCTTAAGCAGTGCTTGTGGTAGGCAAATTCTTGATTTCTCTGATATCTGGTGTAGTTCTAGCTAAATGAAACATCACTTCCCCCACCAGTATCTCTGTTTTCAGGAGTTAGGCAAGACCATGAAACTAGCTTTGGGGAAATGAATTAGAAGCAGAAACTATGTATCTCTTTTCTGGGAAAACTTTGTAATAATTGCTGGAGCTTGAGTTTTCAACCTCTCAGCCCTGTTACATGGTGCCATGATGATGCATGTGAGTCTGTGGTCTCATAAAATGATGTGGAATAAATAAACAGAGCAGAACTTCCCACAGACCTGCAGTGGACAGACATATACATTAGGGAGAAATAAACATTTGTGTTTCAAGTCACTAGAATTTGGGGTTTGTTTGTTCACACCTGGCCTGGCCTATCCTGACAGATTCAATGCTCATAGCCATGGGTATATGTAAAACAGATCTAATTAAAGCGGCCATAACAAACAGCCACTTTGTACTCATTTCTTTCTCCAAAGCTATTGCACAGGTTTTTATTTTTCTAGAAACTTTTATAAATGTAGCAAGATACCAATGAAAAAAATCAAAGACAATTTGTAGTGTGTTTGGATCATTCATTTCACAATATGGCTATCTCTATTACAGCTCTTTGTAATTAAATGTGCACTAATTATGAGTTTCAGTAGGACGGAAAGTCAGACTTATACTTCTTCCCAGGTATCCTAGTGCCTACCACAGAACTTTCAAGACAACAAACGTTTACTGCATAATTCCTACTAAAAACACTTGTTCTAAAAATACTTCTCCTACAGGTGCAAAATTCCATCAGCTGATATGATCCTTGCCTCAACTTTCAAATTTTATTTGATGTGATTCTTGGATTCCTCAGCCTAGCATGTTTTGTCTATAATATGCTTCCCATTTGAAATATGCTCCTTAGATCGCACTGATGAATTTCATTCCACCTCCTCCAGAATCACTTCCAAATGTAATCCAACTCAAGCGGTTCTCAGACCTTGTGGTCTCAGGATCACTTAACACTCCTAAGAGTCCAAAGAACTTTTGTTTACATGGAAGATAGTTATTTACATTTATTGTTTAAGAAATTAAAACTGAGAAGATTTAAAAATACATATTTATGCCTTTCCTTAAAATAGCAATAATAAACCTATTACATGTGAATGCAAACAACACATTTTATGAAAAAAGAACCTATATTTTCCAAATGAAAACATTTTTACTGAGAGTGGCATTGTTTTACATTTTTGCAAATCTCTATAATGTCTGGCTTAAGAGAAGACAGCTGTATTCTCTTATCTGATTCTGCATTCAATTTGCTGAATATCCCACATCATATATCTTCTGAAGATTTTCACTGTATACTTGTGAGGGTAAGAGAGTAAAAATGGAAAATGAAATCTTAGTGTGATTATGGAAATTGCTTTGAATTTGTGCACCCCTGAAAGGCTCTTGGGGACTCTTGGTGGTCTTTCACTTTCTTCTCTGAAATGCTCTTGTATTAAGAAACCCAGTGGCAGAGTTTACCACTTGATTATTCTTCAACTGTCTTATGCATATAAGACTTGTTCCCAACCTAAATTGCAAATACTATGAAGGCAGGGACAATGAATGCTTACCAAATACAGAAAAGTGCAAAGCCTGCTGTAATACAATCACAGAATTATGACCAGGATTAGCAAGGACTAAAGTTCCATTATTTTTAAAATAAATATACCATTAAAAATAGTCTAAACTTTTAAATCTTTTCTCATTCAACTTCTTACCCCCAGAGACAACCAGAATAATGAATGAAGTAGTCATCTCTACAGTAAGTTTTCATACTTTTACACAAATATATCCACATGTAACATTCAGTATTGAATTGCTTGAGTTTTCCTTATGTAAATATTGTTTTATATATCTTCCTTTTATGGGGTTGCAAAAAGTCAGACACAACTGAGCGACTTCACTTTCACTTTCACTTTATCTTCTTTTTAGCTCAGAATCCTATTTTTGAGATATCCCCACATTGCTACTTACAAATCTCGTAAGACCTAAGACCACGTATTATTTTTTCATTTCCTGCTGGTAGACATTAAAATTGTTCTTAAATGATCATACATAGCTTGTGTGTATAAATAATGCTAAAATGAGTATCCTTGTTCATGTTTTCTCAGCTATTTTACAATAATTGCTTAGATTAAACTCTTAAAAATGATGAAGTAACTGGTCCTTTGTACCTGTGTACTTTTCTGTCTTGTTAGTCACTCAGTCGTGTCTGACTCTTTGCAACCCCATGGACTATAGCCCGCCAGGCTCCTCTGTGCGTGGGATTCTCCAGGCAGGAATACTGGAGTGGGTAGCCTAGATGTAATCATCCCAAATAGTATACATCATTTTTTTTTCCTGGAAGTACTTTTATTACTTTTTATCAAGGTTCTTCCTTTTAAATTTTATTTCTATTTCTACCACCAGTGTATGAGAGTGTCGTTTGCCTCGTACTCTATATTGTCAGGTTTTAGTTATGCTTTATTGCTCTTCTTTTAGCTAGCCCTGTTTTAGGACACAGTGTGATTTCAGCAAATACTTGTGACCTGAGGCAGCTCTAGCCTGAGGCTTGGAAATTTGGATGTGAACACATGTTAAACGCAAAAGCACGCCAACCCTTTCCTGATCTTACGTGATCCATAAAATGGACGAACAAGTTAGGTCGCAGATATTAAACAAACCCAGAAGCTTCTTCTGTTGTCTTCCATTTCTGAGAAATGCTTTGTGTTCCCTGCTTCTTAAGTACAGTAACTCTGCCCTCACTGCCGCCATCCTTAGTCTCTAAAACCACCATCCTGTCTTTGAGGTCACTGTCGCCAAAGCCCCCAGACGAGCGCAGCTGAGGCGCTTCATCTTGACAGAAGCTGCCAGAATTCCCTTCTGCAAAGCAGACTCTACTGAGGGATGCATAGCTGTGCAGTGAGAGGCTGCTGTCTGCATTTAATTACTCTGCTGTGAGGCTAATGTGATTGTTTCAAGACCCTACAAATTACCAGATGTCGACAATCAGCTCAAATGTGTTTCCCTGTCCTTATAAGCTGAAGAAAACATAAAAACCAAGGGGCAGAGAGTTAACTTCTTGATGGTGGTCGCATCAAGTACATGTCTTCTCATTTGAGGCGAATGGTGAATGGATGTGTGGGAAATGTGATGATAGCCCTGTTGTAACCCAGCTTGGCTTAGATACCTGTGACGGACTAAGCTTGCAACCACATGCACATTCTGTGTCAAGAAATACATATTAGGGCTATCAACGGCATGACATACACTGGGCGGTCCTCCTATACTCCTGCTAGGTAAAACCAGGAGTGCGCATGTGTTTGTGATTATCTTGTAAAATAAAACTCAAATTTGCAATGAAAAATTAAGTTTTATGGTTTGTAGGATATTTTAAAATATTAATACTATTAACGATGATTTCAAGCATCAGTAACGTTTATATTTGACAGAAGAATTGAAGGTGAATTGTGAGTCACGTGGCCAGACAGTTTAGGATGAAGGCCAGGACCTGGTGGTCCTGTGCAAACATAATCCCTAACTTTTCCCCCACTTATGTGTTTATGAACAGAAAGCTCTGGTGGACACTTCAGGAAAATTCAAAGTTTACAGAACTGGTGACTTTATCTAATGATTTGCAAATTGTGTTTCGTTTCTGCTGTTATCAAATATCCCATAGCTACTTCCCCAGTGGATTTAATGAATGAAATGATCCTTGGAATTCAGAAATTTTAAATTAGAACTTGGTTTTTGCATCTTTCAAATTTCATATTCTCTCTCTCCCATGCTAGATATGTTTATTTAGATCACTTTTTCCCAAACCTACTAAAAAATCTTGTTGTTGTTCAGTTCACTAAGTTGTGTCCAACTCTTTGCAACCCCATGCACTGCAGCTCGCCAGGCTCTTCTTTCCATGTGATTTCCCAGGCAAGAATACAGGAGTGGGTTGCCATTTCCTTCTCCAGGGGCATCTCCAACATTGCAGGCAGATTCTTTAGCACCGAGCCACCAAGGAAGCCTCACTGAAATTTTTACTGTGTTTTAAATACTTGGAATGTCAATTTTAACCACATCTACAAAGACTTTCAAAGCTAACTGGCTAATGAAATTTGATTTCAATATCACCTTAGAATATTTACAACTAATTTGCCACACTTTTCCAAGAGAAAAATAGTATCAGGAATAAGCAAATTTGGGGTGACTCCACTTTAAAATTTTTTACTCTTATTACATAAAGGTATTTTTGCATCCAAAATATGCAAAAGGTTAATAAAAAGTTTAAAAAATACATTTATTTTAGGAGCAGGAATCAGAGAAGGTGTAGCATTTAGGTTTGTGAACTTCATGATTCCTTTGCATTTTGCAGTAGGCATTGGTAAGAAGATACCTTTTCTGAGAGGCTTATCACGAAGTCAGATAATCTGGCTACATAACATAAAAATATTTCAAAAATGGAAAACTCATTAAAGTACAATAAATAAATTTCACGTAGTAAAAGCAAGCAAGAATTGAAAGGGAACAAATATATCCTCAAGCTGGGAAAAATCATTTTAAACTCTCAAACATTTATTTGATACTATCTTTCCAAGAATAATGGAGCAGAAATAATCACATTCCTTTTCCTTTACATACTTTTGTTCAGAGAAACCAGATGCAGAATGAAGCTTTGCTTCCCTGCCAAACTTTCAACTTTGTTTAATATTTAAGTTTCATGCAACATAAACAAAAGATGCGAAATTATTGTTAGTGTGGAGGGTTCTGAATTTGAATCGTTTTTGACTGATCACTGTGTGTTCTGAAAATAGACACCCATCTCCATATGGCCTAGATCTTTCGAGTGTTTCTTGCTGTAATTCCAGTGGTGATGAAAAGTGAAGTGGTTTTATAAATGTGGGCATGAGTACATGCTTTATATATATTTCAAGTGGTATGGTTTCCCACTATTGAAATGTCTTCGTGTTGTTTTGAAGGAATATCTTTTTCAGAGAGAATTTAAAAGCTCTCCAAAAAACCGTCTTGATCAAGAGCAGTTTGATATGAATCATGGATTGAGTGTGCTTCTTACCTCCTTCGCTTCCACAGTCCACTAAATTGGTGGTAAAAGGCTGATTATTTGTCCATATTATTTGTCCTTGCCCCATTGTGGCCGTGCTTCCCTCTAGACGGCATATGTTTTACAGTCCTGTTGACTCTGGGCTTGTCCGTGTGATTTTTTCTGGCCAATAGAAAAAGACTGGAAATTTTAATATCACAGTCCAAGCAGGGACTTTAAGTGTACCTATGTGGTTTGACAATGCCTCTCTTGTGTTCCTGTGCTCTGGTTATATGAGCAACTTGCTCCAGATATGTGCTGTTCCTTCACCCTGGGTGTCACCATGAGAGGACACGGGCAGCCCAGCCCAAGCCAGCATCATCAGGAGGAACAGTGGCTGACCCAGAATCCTCATACAGCATGAGTGGGAAATAAAACTACATTGCAAGCAACTGAGTTAATGTGGTTGGTGGTTATAGCAGCAAAATCTGATTGAAAAAAGTAACAGTAGAAGAGGAAAGAAAGCAAAAAACTACAACAATAAAAAGCTCTAGAGAGACGATATCTGAGGATAAAAAGACTCAAAAATGTCTGGAAGGTGGAAAGTTGCTGGCGGATGGTTGACTGGAACAGTTTAGGTGAAACCACAGTTTACAACAGAGAAGGAAATGGCAACCCTCTACAGTATTCTTGCCTGGAGAATCCCCTGGACAGAAGAGCCCGGCAGGCTACATACAGTCCATGGGATAGCAAGAGTCGGACATGACTTAGCGACTAAACCACCACCACCAGTTTACAACACATGCTACCGCTGCCAGGTTGGAAAGCAACCTGACTTGCAGAACCCGGGAATAGCTTGGACCCAGAGATATGAGCAAGCCCAAAGCCTATGAAGCCACTAATCTCAGTTTCCAGAACTTATACAACCTAGGCACTGGGTTAAGGAGCCCCATTTAGGAGACAATGCTCATGGTTAGCTACTGCCCCATTCCTAGATTACAAAAGGTATTAGTCATTTAAGTAAAACCTGTGAGAGATGCAAGGAAAAGACCAATATGATCATGTATAAAGCATATCCTTGGAGGAAAGAAATATAATTCTTGAAGAATTCAGAAGTCTAAAATAACAGCAATTAGTATTCTTAGAGAGGTTGGAGAAGAGATCACATTTAGAAAAATAAAAAATAAAACATTGTCAAAGAAAAAAATCAATTATAAAGAGGTTTTGGAAATACAAAATACTGCTTGCAATATTACTGATGCTAAGTTTGATTAATTAAGGTGGGGAACACTGGATATATGTATTGGAAAGATACATGTTTCCTGACGTAATTAAGAAATAATCCATGGGGTGGTATTTTGAGATTGTGAATATCTTGTTTCATGACCAATTTATATCTAATCAATGGTTTTAGCCCCCATTAGCAATCCTTATCTGAATAAATTATTCTATGGAAAATAGCAACATAAAGTTTTCAAATTTTATCACTATTTTTACATTTATTGTCTGGCTCTGCTTCTTTCTTTTCACTAAGGACTCATGGATCTTTATTCATTTTTAGTCAACACATTATCATTCATAATTACTATTTTTACTTTAGAGACTCACCTTGCCCTAAATTTGACCTCTAGTTGGCTCCTATGAGCTATGCAAAGATTAATAGATCATGTTAAATTGTTAAAAAAAAAAAAAACTAAAAATACAAAAACACTAGATACATTATTGGGAGATAAGAACAACAAAAAGTCGGAAAGTGTCCAGATTATAAAACAATGATTTCCCATGAACAAAAAGGTTTCTTATCATGCAAAGGAAAACATATTTTACCAACAATATATGAAAGTATTTTCTAAAGGAATAATGATTTCAGTCTTGAATACTTTATTTATCCAATGTATGAATAAAGCATGAAGGAAAAGTAGAGATATATCCAGCATGCAAAGACAGAAAATTTATCCTGAGGGCACCTTTTTTCAGGAAGCTCTGTCAGGATGTATGTCCAGGAAATTAGGGAAGAAGCCAAACATAAGGAAGACAGGGTTCTGGGAAGGGACAGTTGCCATGCAGGAGAGCAGAGACAGGAAATCTCACCTTGTCGTTTGCACTACAGGTGGGGAGAACACTGTGCTCTGTGTGGAGCTAGGGATAGGAGGCCTCCCAAGGGCAGAAATCTAGGGAAAGGAAGTATTTTCCTCAGCTAGGGCTAACATAGCAAAATACCACAAACTCTGTTGCTTAAACAGAAATTCATTTTCCCACACTTTTGATGGCCAAGTGTCCCTGATCAAGCCAGCAGTAATCTTGGTTTCTGGTGAGGACATTCCTTGTATGTGTGTGTGTGAGTGTACACATGTGTGTGTGTGTGCACGTGCGTGTGTGTTTAAGATTTTTTTTTTTAATTAAATCTTTATTGAATTTGTTACAATATTTCTTCTGCTTATGTTTGGGGTTTTTTCTGTGAGGCATGAGGGACCTTAGTTTCTCAACCACGGATCGAATCCCACACCCCCTGTGTTGGAAGGCAAAGTCTTAACCACTGGGCAACCAAGGAAGTCCCAATGCTCCTGTCTGGAAGAAAGCACCTTCTTACTGTGTCCTCATATGGCCTTTTCTCTGTCTGTCTCTCTCTCTCCCCATCACCCTCCATCCTGCTGCGTGCGTGTGTGTGTGTGTGTGTGTGTGTGTGTAGAGAGGTCTCTGGTGCCTCTAATGGATTCCCGCCTCATCCTTACGACCTAATTTAATCTCTATTTCCTCCTTATAGGCTCCATCTCCAAACATAGTCACCTTGGGATTAGAGCTTCAACATATGAATTTTTCAGGGCACAATTTAGCTCAGAGTAAGGGGATTTTAGAAATTTGTTGTTTTCTTTGAAGAGTGATTCTAATAATACCAGCTAATGCATGTTAAGAGTGTAGTGTGTTTTAGGTACAATTCTAACAGCTATGTAAGTATTAACATATTTAATCCTATAAAGTCAGTTAGTACTATCATCATTATACTCATTTTACAAATGAGCAAATTGTGAGTAAATTTATGAGTAAATTGTGAAATGAAAGCTTTAAATAAGTAGCCTGAGGTCACATATGGGATTCCCTGGTGGCTCAGTCAGTAAAGAACCTGCCTGTAATGCAGGAGACCCAACTTTGATCCTTGGGTTGGGGAGATCTCCTAGAGAAGGAAATTTGCCTGGGAAATCCCATGGACAGAGAAGAGTGGCAGGCTATAATCCATGGAGTTGCAAGAGTCAGACACAACTTAGCAACTAAACCACCACTACCACCAAGATCATATAGCCAGTGCTAAGCTGGGATTTTACCCCAGGCACCTTGATCCCAGTATACTCATAACAGTGTTATAACTGAAAGACCTCTCAGCTCAGTTCAGTTCAGTTCAGTCTCTCAGTCGTGTCCGACTCTTTGTGACCCCATGAATCACAGCACACCAGGCCTCCCTGTCCATCACCAACTCCCAGAGTTCACCCAGACTCATGTCCATCAAGTCAGTGATGCCATCCAACCATCTCATCCTCTGTCATCCCCTTCTCCTCCTGCCCCCAATCCCTCCCAGCATCAGGGTCTTTTCCAATGAGTCAACTCTTTGCATGAGGTGGCAAAAGTATTGGAGTTTCAGCTTCAGCATCAGTCCTTCCAAAGAAATCCCAGGGCTGATCTCCTTTAGAATGGACTGGTTGAATCTCCTTATTGTCCAAGGGACTCTCAAGAGTCTTCTCCAACACCACAGTTCAAAAGCATCAATTCTTCAGCGCTCCACTTTCTTCACAGTCCAACTCTCACATCCATACATGACCATGGGAAAAACCATAGCCTTGACTAGATGGACATTTGTTGGCAAAGAAATGTCTCTACTTTTTAATATGCTGTCTAGAACACACCAAAATGCAATAAGGGCAGTTAATACAAAATCAATTATGAAAGTCAAGAAGAACAAAAAGGAAATGTAACTGTACTACACTGATTCTACAGTGAATAACAATAAAACTACTGTTTATGGAATTTCAAATTTTAAAGTAAAGCTATAAACATTACCTGAAAGGTTTAAATTTTATAAAACAGAATATAAATGTGGTCAGTCTTGTCGATTTAAAAGTAGAGTACAGAAGACAGATTGAGAGATGAATGCTTTAGAAGAACTTAAGAAAAGGGCCAGGATATTAATAATGTCATCTTACTTTGGAGATATAAGTGGAGAGTTCAGAAAGAATTGAAGATATAATCTTTGTTAGATGGGAGACCTGCATTAGATCCCTGAGTCAGGAAGATCCCCCGGAGAAGGAAATGGCTACTCACTCCAGTATTCTTGCCTGAAGAATCCCCATGGACAGAGGAGCTTGGTGGGCTACAGTCTCTGCTGTGCTTGGTCACTCAGTCATATCCAACTCTTTTCAACCTCATGGACTGTAGCCTGCCAGGAGCCTCTCTTCATGGGGATTTTCCAGGCAAGAATACTGGAGTGGGTTGCTATGCCTTCTTTCAGGGGATCTTCCCAACTCAGAAATCAAACCCAGGTCTCCCACATTTCAGACAGATTCTTTACCATCTGAGCCACCAGGGAAGCCAAGAATACCAGAATGGGTAACCTATCCCTTCTCCATGGGAACTTCCTGACAGGAATGGAACCGGGGTCTCCTGCATTTCTGGTGGATTCTTCACCAGCTGAGCTACCAGGGCTACAGTCTATGGGGTCACAAAGAGTTAGACTTTACTGAGCAACTAACACTTTCATGGGGTGAATTGTGTCCCCCAAAAAAGATGTGTTAGGGTCCTAACCCTCCATACCTGTGAATATTTGGACATGAGGTCTTTATGGAGATAATGATAAATTAAATGATACCATTAGGGTGGGTTCCAATTCAAAATGACAAGTGCCCTTATGAAAAGGACAAATTTGGACACAGACTCAATATGCACAGAAGGAAGACAATGTGAAGAGACACAGGAAAAGGGGCTCATTTATAAGCCACAGGGATATGCCTGGAACACTTTCTCCGCTCACAGCCACCAGAAGGAACCAACCTGCTGACACCTTGCTATCAAATATTTAGCCTCCAGAATGCTGAGAAAATAAAATTTTGTTGCTTTTGTCATCCATTTTGTTGTACATTATTGTGGCAGCCACGGCAAACTAATAGAACCATATAGGTTAAAATTATACATTTCCTGGTGGCCCTAGTGGTAAAGAATTTGCCTTCAAATGTAGGAGACAGACGAGTCGTGGAGTCAATTCCTGGGTCAGGAAGATCCTCCAGAGTAGGAAATGGCACTCCACTCCAGTATTCTTGCCTGGAGAATTCCATGGGCAGAGGAGCCTGGTGGGCTACAGTCCATAGGGCTGCAAAGAGTAGGACACAACTGAGCTACTGAGCACCATTCAATAGAGAACCTGAAAAATATGTAGAGTCTAGTGGAGAAAGGAAGGAAAAGGAGAAAGTGCTTTGTATTCACTTCATCTTTTTCTATCAAAGCAAAAAGCCAAGTGAGAATATCTAAAATTGATGAGGGGGAAAAAAAAAAGCAACTTTAAGCACATGTTTAGAGAGATGGGAATAGCTTTCTCTGTTACTAGAAACCAACTCAATTAATTTCCACTGGAGATGGGATGGGGGTAGGAAAGGCTGGGGCAGAGAATAGTTAGTTGCTTTTCATTAAAAGCCTTTCTGTAAGAATATATTTTAAATCATGGTATACATTAATTTAGTCAAGGCTATGGTTTTCCCTGTGGTCATGTATGGATGTGAGAGTTGGAATCTGAAGAAGGCTGAGTGCCAAAGAATTGATGCTTTTGAACTGTGGTGTTGGAGAAGACTCTTGAGAGTCCCTTGAACTGCAAGGAGATCCAATCAGTCCATTCTGAAGGAGATCAGCCCTGGGATTTCTTTGGAAGGAATGATGCTAAAGCTGAAACTCCAGTACTTTGGCCACCTCATGCGAAGAGTTGACTCATTGGAAAAGACTCTGATGCTGGGAGGGATTGGGGGCAGGAGGAAAAGGGGACGACAGAGGATGAGATGGCTAGATGGCATCACTGACTCGATGGACGTGAGTCTGAGTGAAGTCCGGGAGTTGGTGATGGACAGGGAGGCCTGGCGTGCTGTGATTCATGGGGTCGCAAAGAGTCGGACACGACTGAGCAACTGATCTGATCTGATATATTAATTTAACTAGTTTTTAAATGAATTAAAGATAATATTCACTTCAGTTTTGGGGGGAGAGTCAACATTTAAGATCAAATTCTATGTAACCAAGTGTCCATCTTTGTAAATGAGATCTCCACTCTATGTACAAATAAAAGTTATATCTTTCAGTTTATCGAACCTGAAACCTCTCAGAAACTCCAAAGTACGTGATACAATTTGCCCCCAAGTCAGGGGAAATCCCGGACAAGTAAGACTCTAAAGTCACAAATATCTTTAAAATGAACAGTTAGTGTCATTGTTGAATGCTTAGATCTTATGAATCATAGTAAAAACCGAAGTAATCTCATAATCTTCAGCCTGCAATATGCTGAAGCAGTTGGAACAGAATAAAATAAAACAATTTTTGGGAACATACACAGGGAGTAGATGCAGTAGTATGTAAGGTAAAATGGCATGAGAAGCCAATTTCATGTATCCTATCCTATAATTTAATCATACATTATTCAACTTCCCACCCATAGTAGGAATGCAGCCTGAAGGATTAATGGGATCAGTGTTTAAAGATTAATGGAACTGTGTCAAAAGGACGCAGGAACAGGCTTGCCAGGGCCTCCCATTGGCCAAATGCAGGAATATATGAGCATCAAACAGAATGACAGTGATGAATTACAATGCACATAGTTTTGTTAAAAAGAAACCATGAGTCCATTGTTATCATCAGAAAGAGGGAAAGTAGAAAGAGAAATAGCGAAGAATGTTCTTTACAGAAGAATGTGAAAAGATTTACCTTCTTTTTAAATGGAATATAAAAGGCTTATTTTGCTCTTAAATAGGAATATGTTTATAAAAACGCCAGTTCTTCAAATCCTCATGATTTCAATCTATGAAGAAAGTGCAATTTAATACACATGGCTATGTGAATTCATAAGGGATTTGGCAACAAGGTATTGAGTTCTATCTTGAAAAATAAGCTGATAAGGACAACCTGAATAATTCTAAAATGTGTGTGTATGTGAGTGTGTAAGAGAGAAAGAGAGTAACTTAGATATTTTTATAAGAATACAGTGAGCAATCTATGAAACCAAATTGATTATAGAAATACACCTAGGATTTTATATATGATTAAATTTGTACTTAAAATTATGGAGGGGAAATAGAGTTTAGTAAGGGGAGTCAGGACAATGCCTAGCTATTAAAATTAAAAAAACAACAACTGGATTTCCTACTTCATTTCTGATTTCCAAATGAACTTTTAAACATTTAAAAAGTAGATAAACCATAATAATAATAGAATAGAATAACTGCGCTTCTTAGAAGATTGGTTGGAGCAATGTAGCCAGCGTTCTTATCTGCAGGTAATAGGAAATAAGTGGTTGGCTGAAGTTATGAAGGATGTATGAAAACTTAGAATCACTGAATGGGCTAGAGGAGCAAGAACAGAGGAAGAGCAGACAGACAAAGCAAAGGCTTGCTCGCTCTACAGAGGTCTACCTGTGAGCTCTCCACTGCCACCGCCTTGAGCATCACTGGGCTACAGGCACATGGCATGCCTTCTCCCATGAGCACTATCGCCACAATGACTATGAGCTACAAGCACTGTCACAGCAGCTCCTTTTCCAGATTCACGTGTTTACTTCACTGGCTTCTGATACAACGTTCTGGGCAAGAGACTCAAATTGAATAAACCTAGATTAAGGTGATGTTACCAAGATAGCAACAGAGGTCGTTCCCAACTGAGGGCCCTCTCATAAGAGGACCAACTTACAACTCCATAGACAAGGCACCCTTGTGAAAATCCTCAAACCTGGGGGTGAGTCTGGAGCATGCTGCTGGACCACAGGGACACTGAAAGACCACGTTAGAAGGGAAAGAGTGGAGGTTTCGCTGATCTCATCACCCCCTTCCAGGCCAGCACAGTTAGAGGAGATGGTAATTATATTTGATCTGAAAGGATAGTAGCAGATGACCAAGAGGGAAAAGTCATCCCAAGCAGGCAACAGCATGTACAAAACATAGAGAAATATCACTGGAGAAAAAGCAGTTAGATGTGACAAGGTTAGGAGATGAATGGAGTAAGAGAAAATTGGCATGGCATCAAAGGAGACTGAAAAAAGCAATTTGTTGTCTAGGAGGCTATTTTAGCTTCTAAACCAGTGTACACAGAATCGTCTGGAGAATTTATTGAAACACAGATTGTTGGGTCCTTGTATACAGATTTAGAGCAGGTCTGGGTGTGGGCCCAAGAAATTACATTTCCAAAGAAAGACTGATGCTGCTGTTTCAGGTCCATATTTTGAGAGCCCCTGCTCTATACATTTTCAATGCTCTAAAAATTTAAACAGGAAGATAAAGTAAGAAAACATTTATTTCTGAAAGATTTCTCTAGTGTCAGATTGTGGAAAGGATGTTCTAAGGGTATTAAGCAGAGAGATTAATTTGAAGTCCTGTGCCAATGGTCTGAATGAGAGAAGATTAGGATCTGAATTTGATCTGTTCTTGAGGGGTATATAATAGAGGATAAAATTTTGATACATATAGGATTGAATAAAGATACGCAAACCATGACATGATGATAAACTTGGCATGGGAATGAGAGAAAGGACACAGAAGAAAATAACCACAGATTTCTAGGCTTCCATAACTGGGTGATTTCTATTACCCTTAATCAGAAGATATAAAGCAACATATGATATAGATAGATAGATATTGAGTACATGTATACATACATGAATATATATGTAATAGATACAATTGATGAATAGAAAGATATAGTTAGATGTGATAAGAAGGAATACTAGAATTTTGGCCCTGTGTATTTTTAGCATTTGAGTTTAGGGTACCTGTAGATTAATTCCCATTTATGTATGATATCCTTTAAGTCAGTTTGTCAAAAGATCAAAGAGTTATAAAATATTAACTGTGGGTGCTCAATAAATGGGGGCTGGGGGTAGGGAAAACGCATAGTTACTAGTTAATAGACATAAATTCTTAATTGTGAAAGACAAATTAGATCTAGAGATCTACTCTACAACATTGACCCTGTAGTTAACAATATTACACTGTACACCTAAAATTTTTCATGTTAAGTGTTCTTACCAGGATAAAATAAAGCTAAAAAGAAAGGAAGGAAGAAAAATACTAGAAAGAAAGGTATAAACTGCAAGGTATAAACTGGGTAAATCAAACTGTAAAGTCACCCAACCATTGAACACCAGTAAATTAATACTGTAGCACAATCTTGTGAAATATCAATATCCGTTTCAGGCTCCCTGTGCTATAGGTTGGTCCCTTCTCTCCACCACTCCTGTCTCCCTACGCACCTCCACCCTAATTCTGGTAGAAAAGCTATATGGGCATAGATTGCTATGGAGACAGCTCAAATCTAAGAATAAAAGACTACTGTTTAATGGAGACATAATCAGCAATGTGAAATCAGCAAAAATGAGTTGGCTCTCATCCCCAGAAAGGTTGCTCAAAGAAGAAGAGTCTGTGTGAAGGAGAGTGAAAGCCGCGTGCCTGCCCTCCCCAACTTAGTGACAATGGAGGTCTGGGGAGGAACTGGGAAGCTCTCCCTTAACTTTTGGGGAGGATGCTCAAAGTGAACCTCACATTGCTTCACTTCTCAGGCTTGCAGAGTGGTGAGACACGCAGAGACGATCCAGTCAGTGTTGTTTGGGTCTAGGGGAGAAGAGCAGAGCAGCACAAGAGTAGCATGGCCAAGTGGGAGATGGCCAAGTCAGGCTCCGCTTTCCAGGAAGCTAGGTCTGTCAACTTTCCCATGGCTTTCAGATCTTTTCACAGGTGAAGGGGGTGCCTCTGAAGTAGGCTAAAACCCTGAACTAGCCCACAGCACTTCAGGAAGCCATGGGAAGAACCCCGCTGCTGACAAGAAACAGAAGCAGCTCTTCGTCTGTGGTAGCATCCACCCAGGAAGCTGACAGGTGTCTGGCTGAGTGCCAGAAGCTCATGTAAAGTCAGATGTTTTCTGGGCCATGCAAGAGAGACTACAGTGGGTGCAGGCATCTGGGTAACAAGCCCAGGTCTCAGGGAGCTGGGAACTGAATAGTGAAAGGAAGTAGACTCAAAAACATATGTACTTGAGGTAGAAGTTTTATCTGAGGCTGTGGTCTGATACTTTGCCGTTGCTGAGCTCAAATAGGTGCTTCTAAAGGAATTGAGATCTGTGAGCAAAATTGAACATTTATTATGCGGCACTTCACACCTGTGATAGTGCTGTCTCCTGTGAATTTTTCTTCCTTCCCGTTTGGCCCTTTGAATTATTGCTTTTAACTGGAGTCATCAGCTCACCTCCTGAAAATAGGGCGATACTTTACATCTTTTTCACCTCTTGTCCTTACTGCAATGCTTACCTGGAGTTTGTTCTCAAGACATCTACTAAATGCATATGAAAAAGACAATAGAACAGAGTCTAGGTGCACTCACATCTCCACAAATGACCCAGTATCTTTCCTTTTTATGGCTGAGTAATATCCCATTGTACATATGTGCCATATCTTCTTTATCCATTCATCTGTCATGTGTAAACAGCTAGGGGAAATCTGTTGTATAGTGCAGGAAGCTCAGTTCAGTGCTTTGTGATGACCTGGATGGATGGGATGCGGGTGGGGTGGAACTGGAGAGGGGGCACAGATATATATGTACACAGAGCTAACTCATGTAGAGCCAGAAACTAACACAACATTGTGAAGCACCTATATCCCAATTAAAAAAAAAAAAAAAAAAAGACTAGGTAACAAGAAAAGAAAGTCTTCTCCAAGTACAAGTTAGTACAAAAGCTGGTTCAAAAGCTGAGTGTGATGTCTCCATTCACTGACAGGACTGACTTTGCCAGCTGAGCTGACTACAGAAGATTTTGTCTTTCTTCCTCAGTATACTATTTATATACTCAGGAAGCTGCTCCTTATAGAAACCAAAAAACTTTTTTTCTTCTCAATTAAAGAATTGTTATTTGGTGGAGGATATGAATAAATGCATTCCCCCTGCTAGGACCTCTAAAAATCATTAGATTTTTTAAACAAGTATAATTTGAATTTAGAACTAGTCAGAATTTGGTTAAATCAACACCTTGCTGGTTGTTGCAAATTTTACTTTTAGGAAATACCAAAAGGGTTAGTTAGTTATGATGTGTATAAATGAATGCTTTCTCTGTAATCTGTTGAAACAAAAACATTTCCTCATGATTCACCAGTCAGATGAGACTTGCTGCAAGCCAAATAGTGTTTTGGTCTCAATAAAAAATAATTATAATTTAGTAAAAACATCTGATAATTTAAACAAGCTGAGCACCACCAGCAAACACATGAGACCTCAGTACACAGTTCTTTTTTCCAAAACATCAGATTGAGAAAATGATAAATATGAAGCATAGAATACAAAATACTTCATCGTGTAGTTTGCAGATGTATATCACCCAACCCACATTTACAAACAGCCCACAGAAAACACTTTCAGTGTCCTGCATTACTAAGAAAGCTTTGAAAAAATACTTTTAGAATACATTAGAAACAAAGGAATTCCAAACAGAGTCCAAATATCAATAGATTCCAGCTGCTTTTATGTTGATGGCTAATATATCAGGGATAGTAAGTTCCGGCAGTTACAGCAGGATTCTAAATTCTAATATCTGACTTGGGTTCTATCCCGGGTCTTTCCTGTGACCTAGAGTGTCATCTGGGACAAGTCATTCACCTCTCATGAGATTCCTTATTATTTAAGAATGTCTCATGTTTACTAGCATTTTGACAATGTTAGAACTGCAAGGAAGTCTTCCACAGTCCTGGAGATGAGCCCTTCTCCTGTCTTATAAGTTGGCTCTTTCATATACAAATTTTATTGGACATCATGTTTAATGAATCTTGGACTCTTAGAAAAGGAAGAGGTTTGGAGGCAAGGGAGTTCAGGACAAACATGTCATAGATCGTTTAGAATTCTCATACTCAAAACAAGAAACAAACTGATAAGACCAAATATTCTAGAGGCAGAGAGCTAAAGAGGAAACCAGATGTCCTAATTCTTTTCACTATAGCTTTATACCTTTTTGAATTGGCAGAGGGTGTACACAATTTAAGATTGAAACAGGGATAGAAGCTTAGAATCAACTGGTCAACTCAATCATGATGAAATAAAACCTGTATTTACTATTTGCTAGTTCTAGAACCTTAGTCATTTAAGCTCACTGATCAGTCATCTTTCTTCATAAAGTAGTTATGACAGTTCTTAATTCACACAGATATTGTGAATGAGTCAACGTATATGAAAAGATTGACTAACTTAGGATTGATACATGAGAAGACATAATTCATTCCTTGCATCAAAGTATTAGTTATTCTCCCTCTCTCCCTTCCCACTCACTCCAACCCATCATTTCTTCCCACCTCTAAGCACTTTTCCCTATTTTTACCAAAATCCTACTGTCAATAAGGATCCAAACCACTGTGCTACTATCATTAAGCTCATACTTCATATCCAATCAATATCTAAGTTCTGCAAAATTGTTTTTCTTGACTTTCCTCCACTCCCTCCTCATGAGTTTAATAGAGGTGTTCATTTCATGACAGCAGCTGCGTACAGAGGAAACAAGGTCAAGAATTCAGATGTATAAGTTCAAAAAGATTATGAAACTGGTGTTGAAATCAGGAGTCAGAGTAGACCCCCAAAGTTAACAACACAGACAGAATGATGAACTCAAGAAGCAGCAGGACAGGAAGATTAATGAGAAGGTCACCTGGGTGAATCCTTGAGAAAAAGAGCTCATTGCAGGTGTGGATAACCTCCACTTAAAGTGCCAATGCCAAAGCAGAGCAAACGGAAAGATCTTTGAAGGTTAGAATTCTGTGTATTTTATTCACCGTATCCATAGTATGTATTTATGAAAGTGAATTGAACTGACCCTAAGAACTGTTTAACATACTGGATTCAGGAGAACTATGACTTCTAAACTCTGTTTCCTATTTTCCTCCTCCTTCAATAACTCATTCAATAAATATTCATTATGATATGCCAGCATATCATTTGAAGGACTGAAAATGATGAAAAAGAAACATGAGGAGGCAACAGAGAATTCTTTCTTCCTAACCTTATTTTTAATGCATTTATTCCATTTTTGTTCCTAACCTTTTCATGCATGCCTTAAATTGTTAGAAAAGATGATCTTGTGGTTGCTCCTGGGCATGTCCTCTGACTTATGTAGAGAGATAGGATTCCAGCTTGTGGGGTATGGTGAGAACCACAAAATCTAGGGATGGGAAAGCTTCTGCCAAGGGATAGGATCCTAGGATAAATCCAGCCTAAGCCTTACCATTTCAGAGGTGTAGCTTCCTGGGGCCCCTATTGATCTGATGAAATATCTCAAGCTTTCTGGGGACAAACAAGTAGGGGGAAATTGCATGCAGAGCATCTTCCAGAAGTTAGTGTGTCCCTAAGTAGTTTAATACTGGCTTAGGGATTCATTACTCTTGGGCTTCCCTGGTGGCTCATATGGTAGAGAATCCACCTGCAATGTGGGAGACCTGGGTTTGATCCCTGGGTGGGGAAGAACCCCTGGAGAAGGGAAAGGCTACCTGTTGGGGGCCAGCGTGAGGCACTCCGCCCGTGGCAAAGGTCATGAGGAAGGAGGCTCGACATACGCAAAGGCGGGATCGAGCCTCAGGAGTCCCCCTGGAAATCCTCGAGCATCTACCCCCATAACCAGAGCCTGCCTACTTTACTACTTTGTACTCTCACCTAAACCTCTGACTTTACAGGGGGCTGTCCCCCACCACCTCTTTCGGAGAAGGAGTTAACTTAGAGCTCCAGTTAATAAAAATTCCTGGGCGTGATAGGAGTGTTTCAACCTACAAACTCCTCTGAAGGTTCTCTAGCCTGCCTGACAGGCTTGTCCAGCCACATGTGATTGCTCACAGCCTCCCAACCGTGAGAGGCAGGAGATGCTTTAAACCTTCTAAAAACAGGTTCTTTAGAGAAGTTAGAAAACTATTAGTATAAGTATAGTGGGCTGATTAGAAATTGTATTGGTGAAGGGTTTTTCATTTGTTGAGCCAATGTTTGTTGCTAAGTCTCAACATCCCCTGCCCTTACACACATTAATGAATATATAGAAGAAATAAGTATTAACCTTTGATATTAATCACATTAGACCTTAGGCTAAGTAAATTCTTTCCTTAACTAAAATCCACTACACCCTCACCCTATAGGAATGTAACTTTATTTGGGTGGCATCTGTTTTAAGAATAATCACCCCTGGAGAAATAAGTGTCCTGGTTGACTGACCGCTGTCACAAGGAGAGGGTCATAAATTGTCAGCAGGCCCCCTGGCCAGAAGATGATGTAACACCCCTAAGACCTCTGTATACATTTGTATGAAGCACCTGACTTTGATAAAAGTCAGGACTGCTGACCCTGCGTGACTTTTGCGTGACTTTATACATCTCAGTGTATAAAAGTAGACCATGGAAAATAAAGAATTGGGATCAGTTCCTCGAAAGACTGGTCTCCCCATGTCTCTCTCTCTCTCAAACTCTGGCTGAGTCTCCATCTGGAGCGCGGAACCCACCATGCTTACTAATTATGTCTGGGCTTCTAAGATCCTACCGGGGAGGCCTCAGTGTCTCCTCTCCTTCGTGAGAACAGAAGGACGCCTGCGGCCTATGTAAGTGGTGCAAACTTCTTGTCTTGAAGTTTTCTTGGTCTCCCGCGTAAACCAAGCTACTCAGCCTCTTTTCTCCACTGAATTTTCCTGCTGAACTATCCTTATTCTATTACTCTTTACATCTCTAATTAATATCTAATTGAAGCTATTGTATCCTGATCCTCGCTGATGCCCTCCCCACTTCAAACTCCCTGGATCAGCTGGGGCTGGACCCCAGCAACTACCCACTCCAGTATTCTGGCTTGGAGAATTCCATGGACAGAGGAGCCTCACAGTCCAAGGGGTTGCAAAGAGTCAGACACGACTGAGTGAATAGACTACTTCACTTTCAAGTAGTCTATTTCCTAGACTTTTTTTCCTTTTTAAAAAATTTTATTTATTTTTAGTGTCATCTGTGCTGGGTCTTCGTTGCTGCATCGGCTTTTGTGCGGTTGTGGTAAGCAGGGCCTCTCTCTAGTTGCGGTGAGTGGGCTTCTCATTGCTGTGCTTCTCTTGTTGTGGAGTACAGGCTCAGTAGTTGTGGCACATGGGCTTAGCTACTCTGTGGCATGTGGCATCTTTCTGGATCAGAGACTGAACCAATGTCTCTTGCATGGGTAGGCACATTTTTTACCACTGAGGCACCAAGAAAGCCTGGGGTCGCAAAGAGTAGGATGTGACTGAAGCGACTTAGCACGCACACACCTCACTGAACAATAAAAAAATTGAAAGTGAAGTCATTCAGTCGTGTCCGACTCTTTGCGACCCCATGGACTGTAGCCTACCAGGCTCCTCCGTCCATGGGATTTTCCAGGCGAGAGTACTGGAGTGGGTTTCCATTTCCTTCTCCAGAGGATATTCCTGACCCAGGGATCAAACCTGGGTCTCCTGCATTTCAGGCAAATGCTTTATGTCTGAGCCACCAGGGAATACCATCTCAATGTCTCCTGTTTAATTAGTCTCTTTCTCTTTTCAATCTAAAGCAGTCTTTTGTAACTCTATCTTCCCCACCCCCGCTTACCCTTCCACATGATGTCTGGCAGTGTGTGGGAAGTCGGGTTAAGAGTCCTTGTGACAGTGAGTGAAGGGTAGAAACAAACCCTGATCCCAATGTTCTTCTCTGGATCCTCTGTGGTAGCACTATGCAGCAATTAATCTAGTTTGCTCTCTGGAGTGATGAGTAATGGAAGGGAACTGGTCAGGCCTGGAGTTTTAGATTTTGGAGGGAGGTGGATTCTGTGGTCCTGGCCAATTGACTGTCCACTTGCAAGTTCTCACACATGGAACTTTCTTTGTCCTCAACTCAGACTCCTAACGGTCTGCCATCTCCCTTAACTCTCTGTACCTTCTCATCAGGCAGTCAGTAAATGTTAAATTCCATGATTTTCCAGAAGCCTTATCTCAGGCTCATAGGCAGCCACTTCCTGCCACCAACACCGAATTAAGGTTTCCCATGTCAGGCTGAACATGGCTGCCAAGGGAGGGGATATTCTAGAGAACATTACTTTATTGTGTTACGATTTGACTTTTCTGCCCTTTCTCTGTCCCTCTTCTTACATGATCCACAAGAGAAAGGGTGAGATTTTCCTGTTGTCTGAAAGGAGTTTTCTACAGTCTTAATTACTGACAAAGTGCAGAGAGAGAAAACGGCATACCACCAGGAAAAATAAATTAGGAAGTACTGAACGTGCAAAACTGAAATCACCCTACAGCACACACCGTCTCTAACACTCACTTGGCATCTATTGTAATAGATTGCTCTTTTTGGAAGCCACTGAGCACATGAATTTATTAGATGGGAATTGTCAGATGATTCTATTATTCAGGATTCAAGATAAGGAGTCTTTGAGGCTTCATTTAGTTATTTTCTTTAACTTGATCAGTAGAATTCATATCTGCAATGTTAATCCTACACGAAAAACCAAAACACAGAACTTATCATGATGGTTAGACAGGATCCTTAATTTAAAACACACACTTGGATAGCTTAAATTAGAGTAACATGGAAGCAATAAAAGAGTAAATATTTCCTGACCAAAAATAAAGCGTAAAATTTTCAAACAATGTCCTTGAGACAGTTATCTAGTCTAAGCTGAGATGGGAATGGCCAAAAGGGAGATATGGGTAGAAGTAAAGGAATTGTGCTCTTATACAAGATTTGTGATGGAAAATACAAAGGACCCAATTACTATGATTTAAGGATATTGTTACAAATAGGCACAGACTAGGCATAAAAGTGTTGGTGGTGATGTATAGTATCTGACCAACACGAATGAGATGCATTAAAAAATGAAAAGTTACCCAGGAAGTTTTCCACAGCTGCAGGCCAATATAAATTTGTAACTCTGCTAAACTCTCTTCTGAAAACAAAACATTAAAAACAATCCCTCAATAAACTCCATAAGTTTAGGTTAGTTGTTAATTTCAAATATATTTTTTTGCTCAAAATACCTATCTACCTCTGTGCCCTCTTTCCTGTTTTAAGTCTAATAGTTCAATATGTCATGAACCTCTCAAAAGCCTCTGCCTTCTCCTTCAGGAAGTCTCCATATTTGGCTCCACTATCTATCAAGGAATCACATGTAGTAAGTTAATTACTCTTTGAGGAAACATTGAATTATAACTATTGTAAATACTGCATTCAGCCACCCACCAGTCACTAGCAGAACTCTATTCTAAATGAAACTAATCTTTGGCTGGGTTTTCATCAGGAAAATTCACAGAAGCATACTAACTTTAGAAGTTGTCAAATGAGGAAGTGGTTCAAAAATTAGAGAAACTCCTCTTCTCTCTTATATTGAAGCAGAAGAAGATTAAAAAAGGCCAACTGAGTGCAGAGAGAAAGTAATCTTGGAATACATTTAAAGACAATTAGGATTTAACTCAAAACTTGTCTACTGATTAATGTTTTATAGTTGTTCTTCATTATTTCCTTACTTCATTTAAAATCATTGGGTTAGTCCGGGTCAGAAATAGAAGGTTAATTTTAGTTGGACAAGACCAAAAATTGATATGGTTCATCCCACAATATTCTTTCTTTTCTTTTCCTTTTCAGAAAATCCCTCCCCTAACTAACCATGCTTCTGACTTCTCCTTTTTTCCATGTATGCTGCTGCTGCTGCTAAGTCCCGTAAGTCGTGTCCGACTCTGTGCGACCCCATAGACGGAAGCCCACCAGGCTCCTCTGTCCCTGGGATTCTCCAGGCAAGAACACTGGAGTGGGTTGCCATTTCCTTCTCCAATGCGTGAAAGTGAAAAGTGAAAGTGAAGTCACTCAGTCGTGTCCATGTATATTGTTCCATGTATAAATGAACCATATAGTAAAGCAGTGGAATAAATCTAACTTTATTATTTGTCCTCAAGATTTCTTTATCTATCTAGATCCTTTGGAATTACATATATCTTCAAATCACTATGGGCTTCCCTGGTGGCTCAGTGGTAAAAAGTCTGCCTGCAATGCAGGAGACGCAGGTTTGATCCCTGGGTTGGGAGAGCCCCTGGAGGAGGAAATGGCAAACTACTCTAGTGTTCTTGCCTAGAGAATCCCATGGACAGAGGAGCCCAACAGGCTATAGAAGAGACTTAGTTCTTCTGAAGAGACTTAGCAAGTATGCAAACCAGTACATCAGTTTCTACAGAGAATGCTGGGAATTATCAGCATTATGTTGAATCAAATTGATCCTGTAACAATACTGATTCTTCCAAATTATTTCTTTAGGTCTTTTTTAAGTTTCTGTCAGTAATATTTTGCAGTTTCCAGGGTAAAGATGTAACAATTTTCTCTATATTTTCCCAAGGATTTGATGTTTTTTCATGGTACAGTAAGTGGTTTTATTTTTAAACATTCTTTCCCTAGTCGTATATTGATAGCGTATAGAAACACATGTTTTCTATTGGTCTTGTACCCTACAACCTTATGAAATTTACTTGTGATAGTACCTTGTTTGAAGAGTATTTTTGACTTTTTACATATATAATTATGTGTATTATAATACACATAAATATAATTTATGTGTATTATATATGTATATATATATGTATAAATTATGTGTATTATAATACACATAAAAATAAATACAGTTTACTTCATCTTTTATTCATTTCTATATTTATTATTTCTTTTACTTTCTTTTTAATTGAAGTATAGTTGGTCTATAATGTTATGTTAGTTTCTAGGGTATATAAAAGCAATATTATGTATTATTATATAATTTATATTAATTCATAATATAATATTAATGTTATATTATATTTGTTATTAACATATATATATATCCCTTAAAATATTGTTAAATTGAATCTAGGAACATATAAATGGAATAAACTTCACTTGGTCATAATATATACATATTATATACATGTAGTAATATGTACAGTAGGTTATATTAGGAAGATACCCTGGAGAAGCAATTGGCTTCTCCATTCCAGGGGATCTTCCCAACCTAGGGATTGAACACAGATCTCCTGCATTGCAGGCAGATTCTTTACCATCTGAGCCCCTTGGGAAGTCCAAGAATATTGGAGAGGGTAGCCTATCCCTTCTCCAGGTCATATGTTCAATTTAGCAATATTTTAAAGGGATTTTTCTATCTAAAATCATAAGGTTGTTAGCCTGCAATGTTTTTTTCTTGTAATATTTTATTCAGTTTTTACCATCAGAGTTATGCTAGCCTCATAGCTGAAAAGATTTTCCCTTCTGTCTTTGAAAATGTTTACTAGTGATATATTTTTTTTCTTTAACAAACTCACTTGGGCCTGGAGCTTTCTTCAATGAATTATTTGTTTTTTTCAAACCAATATTTTGTTTTGTCATGTATTATATACAACATATGAAAAAAGTGAAAAAAAAGTGGAAGTGTTAGTCCCTCAGTGGTGTCTGACTTTTTGTGATCCCCATGGACTATAGCCTGCCAGGCTCCTCTGTCCATGGATTCTCCAGGCAAAGAATACTGGAGTAGGTAGCCATTCCCTTCTCCAGGGTATCTTCACTACCCAGGAATTGAACTGAGTCTCCTGTATTGCAGGCATATTACCACTGAGCCACCAGAATATAATTTTTCCATTTCATTTTCTATTAGTTTTACAAAATGAATACAATGAATTTGCTCATTTCATCTAACTGTTGAGTTTATTAGGAAAAAGTTGTTAATAATAGCTCCTAGTTTCTTTTTATGGAGAAGGAAATGGCAACCCACTCCAGTGTTTTTACCTGGAGAATCCCAGGGACTGGGGAGCCTAGTGGGCTGCCGTCTATGGGACAGGACAGCTATGGGACATCTATGCCGTCTATGGGACACTACTGAAGCAACTTAGCAGCAGCAACAGTTTCATTTTAAATACGTATAATCTATAGTGAGGTCCAAGGAGATCCAACCAGTACATTCTAAAGGAGATTGGTCCTGGGTATTCATTGGAAGGACTGATGCTAAAGCTGAAACTCCAATACTTTGGCCACCTCATGTGAAGAGTTGACTCATTGGAAAAGTCTCTGATGCTGGGAGTGATTGAGGGCAGGAGGAGAAGGGGACGACAGAGGATGAGATGGCTGGATGGCATCACTGACTCGATGGATATGAGTTTGGGTGAACTCCAGGAGTTGGTGATGGACAGGGAGGCCTGGTGTGCTGCAATTCATGGGGTCGCAAAGAGTCGGACACAACTGAGCGACTGAACTGAACTGATAGTGAGGTCCATCTTTCAATATAGACAAATATTTACATTGTCACTCTCTCTTCCTTGATCACTCATGCTGTATCAATATTTTCAAAGAATCAACTTTTGTTTTCATAGTTGTTTTTAATTTTCTCAACTGTCATATTTTAATTTAGTTGCTTTTTTTTTCTTATTATTCCCTTTCTACTTATGGAACTTAAGTGTCTCTTTTTATAGCTCCATGGTGTATTTAGAAAATCAGATCACTGATTTTAGATTTATACACTTTATCATATATGCACTAAAAACCATAAACTTCCCACTAAATATTGATCTAACTGTATCCAGCAAATTTTGACATGTGTTTTCATTATCATCCATTTAAATGTTTTTAAGTTTCTCTTGGAATTTTTTCTTTGACCTGTGTAGTATTTAGAAGTGTGTTTTTAAATTTCCAAATACTTGGAAATTTTCTAGTTATCTTTTAGATTCTAGTTTCATTGGTCTTAGAATATATATCAACATTTTTTCAATTCTTTGAAATTTGAAGGCTGCTTTATGAGCCAGCTTAGGTTTACTTTGGTGACTGTTCCATGAGCAAGTGAAAAGACTATATACTGGATACAAAGCGTTCTCTTCATGTCAGTTAGATCAATTCAGTTAAAATTTTTGTTCAGATTCTTAAGGACATTTACCTATCAATTACAGAGATATGAGTTTTTCAAGTAGAATTTTCACATATATCCTTTATTTCTTTCAATTACTCATTTTTAATAAATATGTGTTATTCAATACATACATATTTAGAGTTTTTATATTTTCTTGTTGAAGTTCCCTTTCATCATTATGAGTAACCTTTTTATGATAGTGTTGCTTATCTTTAAGTCTATTTGCCCGATATTAATGTAGTTTCATCAGCTTTCTTATGATTTGTGTTTCCACGATGTATAGCCTTCTTTCATAATTTTACATTCAGTGTATATGTCTTTATATTTAAAATGTCTCTGCTTTAAAGAGCATATATTTGGATATTTTCTAATTTATCTCTTAAATCTATGCCTTCAAACTGGAGTGTTTATTTTATTTACATTTAACATGTTTACTAGAAGAGCTGAGTTACAATTTACCACCTTACTAATTTGGTCAATGATCGCTGAGAAAGGCTTCCTCAGCAATCAATGCAAAGAAATAGAGGAAAACAATAGAATGGGAAAGTCTAGAGATACCTTCAAGAACATTGGAGATACCAAGGGAACATTTCATGCAATGATGGGCATAATAAAGGACAGAAATGATATGGACCTAACAGAAGCAGAAGATACTAAGAAGAGATGGCAAGAAAACACAGAAGAACTATACAAAAAAGATCTTCACGAACCAGATAATCATGATGGTGTAATCACCAACCAGGAGCCAGACATCCTGGAATCTTAAGTCAAGTGGGCCTTAGGAAGCATCACTACGAACAAAGCTAGTGGAGGTGATGGAATTCCAATCAAGGTATTTCAAATCCTAACAGATGATGCTGTGAAAGTGCTGCACTCAATATGCCAGCAAATTTGGAAAACTCAGCAGTGGCCACAGGACTGGAAAAGGTCAGTTTTCATTCCAATTCCAAAGAAAGGCCATGCCAAAGAATGCTCAAACTACCACACAATTGCACTCTTCTCACATGCTAGCAAAGTAATGCTCAAAATTCTCCAAATCTTCAACAGTGTGTGAACCGTGAACTTCCAGATGTTCAAGCTGGTTTTAGAAAAGGCAGAGGAACCAGAGACCAAATTGCCAACATCTGTTGGGTCATCGAAAAAGCAAGAAAGTTCCAGAAAAACATCTATTTCGGCTTTATTGACTATGCCAAGACCTTTGACTCTGTGGACCACAACAAACTCTAGAAAATTCTTCAAGAGATGGGAATACCAGACCACCTGACCTGCCTCTTGAGAAATCTGTATGCAGGTCAGGAAGCAACAGTTAGAACTGGACATGGAACAACAAACTGGTTCCAAATTGGGAGAGGAGTATGTCAAGGCTGTATATTGTCACCCTGCTTATTTAACTTATACTCAGAGTACATCATGAGAAATGCTGGGCTAGATGAAGCACAAGCTGGAATCAAGATTGGTTTTTCCAGCATTCATGTATGGATGTGAGAGTTGGACCATAAAGAAAGCTGAGGGCCAAAGAATTGCTGCTTTTGAAGTGTGGTATTGGAGAAGACTCTTCAGAGTCCCTTTGACTGCAAGGAGATCAAAACAGTCCATCCTAATGGAAATCAGTCCTGAATATTCACTGGAAGGATTGATGCTGAAGATGAAACTCCAATACTTTGGCCACCTGATGAGAAGAACTGACTCATTTGAAAACACCCTGATGCTGGGAAAGATTGAACGTGGGAGGAGAAGGGGACAACAGAGGATGAGATGATTGGGTGGCATCACCAACTCAATGGACGTGAGTTTGAGTGAACTCCAGGAGTCAGCGCTGGTTTCAAATGAGATTTAATGTATCTCTTTATATTTATCCTGACTTTCTATTGACCTGTCTCGACCTCCTGGTCCTTTTCTCTGCTCTGAAAAATCATATAAAATCTATTCAATGATTTCTTCATTTCATATGTTTTAATTTTCAGTTCTAGAATTTCTGCTTGGTTTAATACTAGATATTTGCTTCTCTGCTGAAATTTTCCTCCTGTTATCCATGTTCTCCATCTTTCCTCTACATGTTTTAACCACTTTGCAATAATTACTTTAAATTCCTTATCTGTATATTCCAAAATCAACGTAATCCATGAGTCAGGCTCTTGATATGGGTCACATTTCCCTGTTTACTTGTAAAACTCCTAATTTTTCTCATGTATGTCACATATTTTGTATAAAGAAACAGTATAGACTAAAGTATGTCTTTGTTTTGTTTTTTTTTCCTGAGAGGAATTAATACTTTTCTCTGATGGGCAACAAGGGTAAAGGCTGATCATTTAGGTATAATTTGGGGCCAAAACTTTATTTTCAATTTATATCTGGTTTCAAATGACATTACAGTTATCCCACAGCATGTGTGAGGAGATTGCTTCTGCCATCCCTGTGTCCACCAAAATCCAGGAATGTTTAGACCCTTTATATAAAATTGCATAGCACGGTAAGCCCTCTGTATCCACAGGTTCCACATTCACAATAGGAAGGACAAACTGTATATAAATCTCTCTTTGCCTTTTAGCCCAACTCCTGGATTTTCCTTATTGCTTTCTGAAGGGCTCATTTCTTTAATCTTATTAGAACTTGAGCTGGGAGGAAATAGGTTAGTTTCAGTTCACCTCTAGATTAAATTTCAGTCTTGTGTGTGATGCAGTATCTCCTTTTGCTCTCCTGATAATTTTCCACTGGGAAATCAACAAGATTCTCAGAGCATGAGAACTTTAAGAATTTATTTTGGCACTTGAGCTTCTCCAGGCTTCTATTGCACTAGGTCATGCTGTCAATCAAACTTTAACTCATTTCTCTTTGCCCAGAAAAGTCTCTCTGTTTAGGTATCTTCCTAGCTTCTGCCAGCACCAAGACTGGGCAACGGTGCCATGTATGAAGGTGGCTACCATTCTTTACTCTTTTCAGAAAGGCTTTTCTTTGCCTGTAATTTAGTTCATTTAGACTTCTAGTTATCCATTGTACCTTTTTAAAACTATATAATTTTTCATTTATCCATTGTTTTCTTGGTATTGTAATGGAAGTGATATTCATTTCGTCTTAAATGGAAGTGGAATCCACTGTTGTTTTTATTATTGAAAGAGATAATATCTACATATTGGAAGACATAACTTCTGTGAAGGAGCTATCAAACATAAAGGGGATGAGGCTGCCAATGAGGGAATATAGAGAGAAATATGCATATTAACTTTAAGGAATGTCTGTATGAGTGCAATGAAAAATCATCAGTGTTAATAAAATAATGGAATGGATTAGGGGAAAAAATCAGCATAAGCATAAGTTAAAAACTGACAACTTGTTGGGAGAGTATTTTCACTACAAAAGAATAGGTAAGAGAATAGATGCCTGATAATTAATAGGGAAGCATAGAGAATCTTCAGAAATATTTTCACCAATGAAACTTTGAGGAGTTGCCAATGTTTTGTCCCAAAGGTTCAAAATTAGCTTGCTCCAATGTCTTTTGTTTGTCTTGAAAAATGAGCATTCCAACAGTTACAGGCTAAATTGTGTTCTCCAAAATTCATATTCTGATATCTCAACCTCTGATACTACAGATGGTGACTGTATTTGAAGATAGTCTTTAAAGAGATGAATAAGTTGAAATGAGGTATTTAGAGTGGACCTTCCTCAATCTGACTGGTGTCTTTACAAGAAGAGGACATTTAGAGAGATACCAGGAATGCACACACAGAAGGAAGACCACGTGAGGGCGCTGTGAGAAGCTGGCCACCTGCTAGCCAGCAGGGAGACCTCATTATCAGAGAAATGCAAAGCAAAACCACAGTGAGGTACCATCTCATGCCGGTCAGAATGGCTGCGATCCAGAAGTCTACAAGCAATAAATGCTGGAAAGGCTGTGGAGAAAAGGGAACCCTCTTACACTGTTGGTGGGAATGCAAACTAGTACAGCCACTATGGAGAACAGTGTGGAGATTCCTTAAAAAACTAGAAATAGAACTGCCTTGTGACCCAGCAATCCCACTGCTGGGCATACACACCAAGGAAACCAGAAGGGAAAGAGACACGTGTACCCCAATGTTCATCACAGCACTGTTTATAATAGCCAGGACATGGAAGCAACCTAGATGTCCATCAGCAGATGAATGGATAAGAAAGCTGTGGTACATATACACAATGGAGTATTACTCAGGCATTAAAAAGAATGCATTTGAATCAGTTCTAATGAGGTGGATGAAACTGGAGCCTATTATACAGAGTGAAGTAAGCCAGAAAGAAAAACACCAATACAGTATACTAATGCGTATATATGGAATTTAGAAAGATGGTAACGACAACCCTGTTTGCGAGACAGCAAGAGACACAGATGTATAGAACAGTCTTTTGGACTCTGTGGGAGAGGGAGAGGGTGGGATGATTTCGGAGAATGGCATTGAAACATGTACAATATCATATATGAAACGAATCGCCAGTCCAGGTTCGATGCAGGATACAGGATGCTTGGGGCTGGTGCACTGGGATGACCCAGAGAGATGGTACGGGGAGGGAGGTGGGAGGGGGTTCAGGATGGGGAACACATGTACACCTGTGGCGATTCATGTTGATGTATGGCAAAACCAATACAATATTGTAAAGTAATTAGCCTCCAATTAAAATAAATAAATGTACATTTTTAAAAAAAGAAAATAAACCTGCTTACACCTTGCTCAGCTTTCTATATAGTCCAACTCTCACATCCATACATGACCACTGGAAAAACCATAGCTTTGACTAGATGGGTCTTTGTCGGCAAAGTAATGTCTCTGCTTTTTAATATGCTGTCTAGGTTGGTCATAGCTTTTCTTCCAAGGAGCAAGCATCTTTTAATTTCATGGCTGCAATCACCATATGCAGTGATTTTGGAGCCCAGAAAATAAAGTCTGACACTGTTTCCCCATCTATTTCCCATGAAGTGATGGGACCAGATGCCATGATCTTAGTTTTCTGAATGTTGGGTTTTAAGCCAACTTTTTCATTCTCCTCTTTCATTTTCATCAAGAGGCTCTTTAGTTCTTCTCTTTTGAACTGTGGTGCTGGAAAAGACTCTTGAGAGTCCCTTGGACTGAAAGGAGATCCAACCAGTCCATCCTAAAGGAAATCAGTCCTGAATATTCATTGGAAGGACTGATGCTGAAGCAGAAACTCCAATACTTTGGCAGCCTAATGCGAAGAACTGACTCATTTGAAAAGACCCTGATGCTGGGAAAGATTGAAGGCAGGAAGAGAAGGGGACAACAGAGGATGAGATGGCATCATCTTATCCAACCATTGGTTGGATGGCATCACCAACTCTTTGGACATGAGTTTCAGTAAGCTCTGGGAGTTGTTAATGGACAGGAAAGCCTGGCATGCTGAAGTCCATGGGGTCACAAAGAGTTGGCCACGACTGAGCGACTGAACTGAAAACACTTTGCTCATGGACTTCCACTCTTCAGAACTGTTAGAAAATATATTTCTATTGTTCTAGCCACCCAGCCTATGGTATTTGTAATGGCAGTCCTAGATAATTAATACACCAAAAAAAGAGTAAAAACCATCATAGCCCATTTAATCTGAAACCTTAGGAACTCCCTAATGAAAATTTCAAGAGTATTTAAATAAAGAAATGGTGAAATCTCTAATTATCCTTTAACTTAGTGGGGAGACAAATTGCCACTTTTCTCCTGAGAACATGAAGTCTGCTGCTAATGGTGAAAACAAAAACAGAGTCAGTGTCAGCTTTGTCTCACACTTATCTGGCCCAGACAAGGTGGCCCCAAGGCTGAGAGAAGAATAGCCAATATCATCTTTTAATCACAGGGGGCATAATTTGTGCTGGCTTCAGAACCAAGAATGTAAAAACATAGCCTTCTTGCAAATGAAAATAGTAGTTACAAGCCAACTGGGATCAAGCGTGGCTTTATGCTTTCTACCATTGTATGCACAAACCAAAGACAAAACATGTTTGTTCAGACAAGTGAAAACTGTCCCACAATATATAATCAACACATTCAAGTAAAATTATACATTATCTAATATATGACCAGTCCTATTTCATCATATCAGCTATAACCATGATTTCTTTATAAAGTTTTCATTTTATCTATTTTAGAAACTACTTTCAAAGGCTGAAGGAAAAGAAAGGTATTTAGATAAACCATACCCCCCCATAATTGCATCATTTATCTTAAGTAAACCAAGAATTCAAAAAATACATATTTAAATTTTTGTAACCTAAATATAACTTTGAAATTTAATTTTGGTTTACATATAAAGGACTTCCTTTCATATGGGAACTAGCATATCCTTTTTGTGTCTAGTATTTTTAGTTTATGTTGATATAACTTATAAAGTTCAATATGTGGTTATTATCAATATAAATGAGATATACACCTATCTTTTGTATTTGTATCTTGCATTTTGAATGCATATTAAGAAGTAGGAACAATAATCTCCATTATGTTATCTGTCACCCATATCAAATTCTCCATGGATATTAATCAATATATTCAATTAAATTAATACTTTTTAAAATTGTTTAATTCTACTGTTTTCAGTTTTAAGGGGTATGGATTCAGTTATATATGAAGGATTTCATTTCAAGTACTAGGCCTTACTGGAATTTATACCACATAGTAAAATTCCATCTTCTTTTGTCTAGG
This sequence comes from Bos indicus, assembly GCF_029378745.1. Taxonomy (NCBI): domain Eukaryota; kingdom Metazoa; phylum Chordata; class Mammalia; order Artiodactyla; family Bovidae; genus Bos; species Bos indicus. Next base: position 116,823,604 of record NC_091761.1, read on the forward strand.
ACAGTATAGTAGAAATAATGAACTGGAAACTCAACAAACCTGGGCTTGAATCACCTCTTTTCATTTTACCAGCTTAGAAACCTTGGATAAGTTAGATAATTCCTCTGGGCCTGTTTCTCCACTTTTAATATGGAGATAATAACATCTCCCAGAGAAGGCAATGGCACCCCACTCCAGTACTCTTGCCTGGAAAATCCCATGGACGGAGGAGCCTGGTGCACTGCAGTCCATGGAGTCACTAAGAGTCGGACACGACTGAGCGACTTCACTTTGACTTTTCACTTTCATGCATTGGAGAAGGAAATGGCAACCCACTCCAGTATTCTTGCATGGAGAATCCCAGGGACGGGGGAGCCTGGTGGGCTGCCATCTATGCGGTTGCACAGAGTCGGACATGACTGAAGCAACTTAGCAGCAGAAGCAGCAGCAATAACATCTACAAGGTTATTTTGACATTATGCATAGTGATGAACTCATGATTCTTGCCCAATAAATGTATTTTCTTCCTGGTTCCTCACATTCTGGGGTTCAGCCATTCCAAACATTCCCTGTTTTTTTTGCCTTTCATATGATCTTAATTCATTCTTCTTTTTTATTTTGAAGGACTTTTCTTTTAACTTTTTTGGTACAGAAAACTCAATAGTGTATACTTTTCAATTTGATGGCCAGTTCTTTGACCTTTGCCTCTTCTAACTTGGCAATGCAAGCCACCAACTTTGGACCCAGGATGTTGCTTCCCCAGTGATGGCAGATTTCATCATATCTGTAATTGTAATTGGTCCTAATAGCTTCCATCAGCTTAGCCTGAGGTTCTTTGTCTGCCAAGTTAACTCATGTGAAGTTGACAATGGTGCAATTCTTTCATGTGGACTGGATGCTCCAGCCTGGCCTTCCCTTTGCTAATGTGATAAGGAACTCACATCTTATGGTACAGGGCAGGCAGGAAGGCCCCCAACTCAGTGGGCTCCACATCACTTGCAATCACCTCCAGTGGGAACTTTTGGTCTCCACCAATGTGGTGACAGCATTAACACCTGCCGGAAGGGTAAGTGGCCTTTTTGTGGGGACATCCCCTTTGCCTGCAGCTTTCATCTCACCCTTTGCTTCTTCTCTTACTTCATGTCTGATCTGTACTTGTGAGACATTAATCAGTTGAGTGACTGTTTGGGAGTCCAAGTGAAGTCACTCAGTCATGTCCGGCTCTTTGCAACCCCATGAGCTATAGCCTACCAGGCTCCTCCATCCATGGGATATTCTAGGCAATAGTACTGAAATGGGTTGCCATTTCCTTCTCCAGGGGATCTTACCGACCCAGGGATCGAACCTGGGTCTCCTGCCTTGTAGGCAGACGCTTTACCATCTGAGCTACAAGGGAAGTCCTTGGGAGTCCTGGGTAAACTGGTTAAGCAAGGGAGGCATTTTCAGCAACTTATAGAGGCTGACTCTCTGGCCTTGCAATCAGATGTAGTGAAGTCATTTGACAAAGATGGTGATGTCCATTTTGGTCTGATATTCTGTCCTGACTCAGATGGTAAAAATCTGCATGCAATGCAGGAGACCTGGGCTCCATCTCCAACCCACTCCAGTATTCCTGTCTGGAGAACTCCATGGAAAGAGGAGCCTGTCAAGCCACAGTTCATGGGATCGCAAAGACTCAGACACAACTGAACGAGTAACACTTTCTGTCCTAAGAAGTAAAGTGCAGCACTGTGAGTGATGGACAAGTTCCTTGTCAAGTTTGTGTTAAGAATCACACAGGAGGGTATATCTGTATTAGTGATCTGAAGTGAAATGAAGTAAAGTGAAGTAAAAGTCGCTCAGCCATGTCCAACTCTTTGTGACCCCATGGATTATATAGTCCATGGAATTCTCCAGGCCAGAATACTGGAATAGCTAGCCTTTCCCTTCTCCAGGGGATCCTAGTTTAAAATGCTATTACCATTCTTAATTATTCTTACATTTCTTAGATTGAAAAAATTCAGATGGATTTTTGAAAACTATGTCAAACATACACTTGCCAACTTAGATCTGCACCTCAAAATACAGGCAGACCTAACTTTATTGGACTTTGCTTTATTGCACTTTTCAAATGGTGCATTTTTCAACACAAATCGAAGGCTTGCGGCAAGCCTATGTGGAGCGAGTCTATCAGTGCCTTTTGTTGTTGTTTAGTTGCTCAGTTATGTCTGACTCTTTGCGACCCCATGGACTGCAGCATGCCAGGCTTCCCTGTCCTTCAACATCTCCTGGAGCTTGCTCAAACTCATGTCCATTGAGTCAGTGATGTCATCCAACCATCTCATCCTCTGTTGTCCCCTTTTCCTCCTACCTTCAATCTTTCCCAGCATCAGAGTCTTTTTGTCAATTTTCACATCAGGAGGTCAAACTATTGGAGCTTCAGCCTCAGCGTCAATCCCTCCAATGAATATTCAGGATTGAATCCTTTAGGATTGACTGGTTTGGTCTCCTTGCAGTCGAAGGGACTCTCAAGAGTCTTCCCTAACACCACAGTTCAAAAGCAGCAATTCTTCAGCACTCAGCCTTCTTTATGTTCCAACTCTCACATCTGTACATGACTCCTGGAAGCACAATAGCTTTGACTAGACTGACATTTGTTGGCAAAGTAATGTCTTTGCTTTTCAATGCACTGTCTAGGTTTGTCATAGGTTTTCTTCCAAGAGGCAAGTGTCTTTTAATTTCAGGGTTGCAGTCCCAGTCTGCAGTGATTTTGAAGCCTAAGAAAAGAAAGTCTGTCACTGTTTCCCTTGTTTCCCTATCTTTTTGCCATGAAGTGATGTGACTGGATGCCATGATGTTCATTTTTTGAATGTTGAGTTTTAAGCCAGCTTTTTAACTCTACTTTTTCACCTTCAACAAGAGGCTGTTTAGTTCTCTTCACTTTCTTCCATTAGGGTGGTGTCATTTGCATATCTGAGATTATTGATATTTCTCCTGGCAGTCTTGATTCCAATTTGTGCTTCATCCAGTCTGGCATTTCATATGATACACTCTGCATAGAAGTTAAATAATCATGATGACAATATACAGCCTTGACATACTCCTTTCCCGATTTGGAACCAGTCAGTTGTTCCATGTCCAGTTCTAACTGTTGCTTCTTGACCTGCATACCGGTTTCTCAAGAGGCAGGTAAGGTGGTATGGTATTCCCATCTGTAAGAATTTTCCACAGTTTGTTGTGACCCACACAGTCAAAAGCTTTAAAAGTGCAGTCAATGAAGCAGAAGTAGATGTTTTTCTGGAATTCTCTTGCTTTTTCTATGATCCAACAGATGTTGTCAATTTGATCTCTGGTTCCTCTGCCTTTTCTAAATTCAGCTTGAACATCTGGAATTTCTTTGTTCACATATTGTTGAAGCCTGGCTTGGACAATTCTGATGGATCTTTGAGAACTATGTCACACACACACTTCCCTACTTAGATCTGCACCTCAAAGTGCAGGCAAACCTCTTTTTTTGCACTTCACTTTATTGAAGTTTGCAGATGGTGCATTTTTTTTTTTTTTTTTAGACAAATTGAAGTTTTGTGGCAACCCTACATGGAGCAAGCCTATCAGTGCATTTTATTCAACAGCATTTGCTCATCTTGTATTTCTGTGTCATACTGTGGTAATTCTCGCTTATTTCAATCTTTTCCTTTATTATTATATTCTATGATTTTCTAGATAGGAAAGTACATTTGTACAAAGAATCAGGAATTTGAATGACTTTAGGGTCCTCAATAACAACAAAAGGAACAACAAAACAATGAAATCGTGACTCTACAATGCCAAAGAAAATTCCAACGGTGTATTCTATACTCAAGCTATCTATCACCTGCCAGGGAAGTTTAAAGGATATTTTCTTAATGCAAGCTCCCAGCACATTTACTTCCATTGCATTCTTGCTAAAGGGGCTACTGGAATATGATTTCTGCTTTAAGAGGGAGCAGATCAAGAAAAAGAGATGATTAGAGATTCATAACAGAAAAGATACTACCCAGGACAGAAGTGAGAAAAGTCTTCAAAATAGTGGGGGAGGGAGATCTCAGGGAGATGACTGTACTCCAGATATAGATATCCCTGGACCAATATGACATAGGAAACAGACATGTGGAGGACTGTCCACCCCAGGCCCTCTGTGGTGATGCCATCTTTAATCTGATCAAATTGCTGGAGGATATGCTCCAGACCAAGTGAGTAAACTAATAAAGTGGGAGGCCTACCCTCCAGAAAACAGAGCATCAAACTCCAGATTAGCAATTGCCAAGGAAAATAATTCAGAGAAGAAGGAACACAAAGACAGCGTACAGAAAACTTGGAGCAAAACTGGCCCAGAGAGAACAAAGAAGTCTTTGGGAGAGAAAAAGGCTGAGTAGATCAGTTGATCTTATTAGCCTTTTGGAAAATTGTCCTATGGAGCTTTAAGGAGGTCTGAAGAATTAACAAGAAGCACAAAGACAGCCAAAATCAAAGCAACTACTTCAGTCTCAATAAAGATAGAAACAAAAGAAGGAAACATCATAGACCACTGGATGTTAAACTGTGAATAATATTTTCAAAGGCATCAAAGAAGCACTGGATATTCATGTAACTAAAAACTATCAATCTATTCAGTCAGTTCAGTTGCTCAGTCATGTTCAACTCTTTGTGACCAAATGGACTACAGCACACCAGGGTTTCCTGTCCATCAACAACTCCAGAGTTTTCTCAAATTCATGTCCATCAAGTGATGGACATCCAACCATCTCATCCTCTGTTGTCCCCTTCTCCTCCTGCCCTCAATCTTTCCCAGCATCATGGTCTTTTCAAATGAGACAGCTCTTCGCATCAGGTGGCCAAAGTATTGGAGTTTCAGCTTCAAAATCAGTCCTACCAATGAACACCCAGGACTGATCTTCTTTAGGGTGGACTGGTTGGATCTCCTTGCAGTCCAAGGGACTCGCAAGAGTCTTTTCCAACACCACAGTTCAAAAGCATCAATTCTTAAGTGCTCAGCTTTCTTTATAGTCTAACTATCACATCCATGCATGACTACTGGAAAAACCATAGCCTTGACTAGACAGACCTTTGTTGGAAAAGTAATGTCTCTGTTTTTTAATATGCTGTCTAGGTTGGTCATAGTTTTTCTTCCAAGGGGCAAGCATCTTTTAATTTCATGGCTGAAGTCACCATCTGTTTTGATTTTGGAGCCCAAAAACTTAAGTTTGACATTGTTTCCATTGCTTCCCCATCTATTTGCCATGAAGTGATGGGGCCAGATGCCATGATCTTAGCTTTCTGAATGTTGAGTTTTAAGCCAACTTTTTCACTCTCCTCTTTCACTTTCATCAGTGCCATCTTCATATGTTAAGTTATTGATATTTCTCCTGGCAATCTTGATTCCAGTTTGTGCTTCATCCAGCCCAGGATTTTGCACGATGTCTTCTGCATGTAAGTTAAATAAATAGAGTGACAATATACAACCTTGATGTACTCCTCTCCTGATTTGGAACCAGTCTGTTATTCTATGTTGAGTTCTAAGTGTTACATCTTGACCTGCATACAGATTTCTCAGGAGGCAGGTCAGGTGGTCTGCTCTTCCCACCTCTTTAAGAATTTTCCAAAGTTTGTTTTGATCTACACAGTCAAATGTTTTAACATAGTCAATAAGGCAGAAGTAGATGTTTTTCTGGAACTCTCTTGCTTTTTTTGATGATACAACGGATGTTGGCAACATGATCTCTGGTTCCTCTGCCTTTTCTAAAACCAGCTTGAACATCTGGAAATTCACAGTTCACATACTGCTGAAGCCTGGCTTGGAGAATTTTGAGCATTCCTTTGCTAGCATGTGAGATGAGTGCAATTGTGCAGTAGTTTGAACATTCTTTGGCATTGCCTTTCTTTGGGATTGGAATGAAAACTGACGTTTTCCAGTCATGTGGCCACTGATGAGTTTTCCCAATTTGCTGGCATATTGAGTGAAACACTTTCACAGCATCATCTTTTAGGATTTGAAATAGTTCAACTGGGATTCCATCACCTCCACTAGCTTTGTTTGTAGTGATGCTTCCTAAGGCCCACTTGACTTCACATTCCAGGATGTCTGGCTCTAGGCGGGTGATCACACCATCGTGGTTATCTGAGTCATGAAGAGCTCTTTTATATAGTTCTTCTGTGTATTCTTGCCACCTCTTCTTAATACCTTCTGCTTCTGTTAGGTCCATACCATTTCTGTCCTTTATTGTGCCCATCTTTGCATGAAATGTTCCCCTGGTATCACTAATTTTCATGAGGAGATCTCTAGTCTTTCCCATTCTATTGTTTTCTTCTATTTCTTTGAATTGATCACTGAGGAAAGCTTTCTTATCTCTCCGTGATATTCTTTGGAACTCTGCAATCAATCTATTAGGAAAGGGGTAAAGAGATGCCGAGGTGTAGTGGTAATGTAAAAGCGCTAGCATAAAAGGAAATCAGTATGAGATTCCATGTACATATGATCTAGATGGACATCTCCATATTCCAACAGAGAGTAAAAGAGAGGGACTTGAGGCAGTAAGGAGAGAGAAAGAAAGGAGAACTTGGAGCTGGGGGCATGATATCCTCCCCTTGAACATAAACTTTACAGAGCATCAATGTCCAACCAGGCTGTTCTATGCCTGTGAGAGATCCAAATGAAAAGAAGAACTCTCCATTATCACAATTGAACACAGAGAAGACATGAGGGTTGTTCAAGCCACAAAATGACCATCTTCCTGCTTCCTGCTTAATATGAGTCATTAATGTCCCTTTATCAATCAACTTCAGCTTCACTCTTCAAGATAAAATTTATGATGATAGCCATAGAATCACCCATGCTTGCAGACAGCATCCAATCCAGAACCAAGACCCACTTCCTTAAACCTTACCTCAAATCATTTAATACAAGCTCAAATCCTATAAGTTTAATTAACACCTTCTTACTGGGACTTCCCACAGTTCCCCACGGTGTGGGGTTTCCATCAACACAAAAAATAATAAACCAACTCTATCAACCACGAATGTGTTCCTGGTGGTCTTTGTTGGGTAAGCACTTATTTATAGGAAGTACAGGGAGGAAAACCACTGGGTTTTGCTAAAATTTTTTAGTCCTTTTGGACATGCTAAAATGCATGTACATGCCACTTGATAAAATACAAGTTAATTTTTAAAAGCTTGTCACACATTACTTCCCAAGGTGGGAAAGCATGTGCATATGCTGACTGATTGGAGGCAGGGAGGCTGTGACTGTTTCAGGAGATATCTTCTTAAGCAGAGGGCTTCCCTGATAGGTCATTTGGTAAAGAATCTGCCTGCAATGCAGGAGATCCCGGTTCAATTCCTGGGTAGGGAATACCCAGTGGAGAAGGGAAGGCTACTCACCCCAGTATTCTGGCCTGGAGAATTCCATGGACTGTATAGTCCACAGGATCACAAAGAGCTGGACATGACTGAGTGACTTTCACTTTCATCTTAAGCAGAAGGTCCAAAATTTCTAGTGATGCTGAAAATAACTGCGATGATGACAATCCTCCTTGGTCCATAATGGCAACCATTTTAGACTCTGGGTTTGCCAACATCCGCTGGATCATCGAAAAAGCAAGAGAGCTCCAAAAAAACATCTATTTCTGTTTATTGACTATGCCAAAGCCTTTGACTGTGTGGATCACAATAAACTGTGGACAATTCTGAAAGAGATGGGCATACCAGACCACATGACCTGCCTATTGAGAAACCTATATGCAGGTCAGGAAGCAACAGTTAGAACTGGACAACAACAGACTGGTTCCAAATAGGAAAAGGAGTACATCAAGGCTGTATATTGTCACCCTGCTTATTAAACTTCTATGCAGAGTACATCATGAGAAACACTGGCTGGAAGGACCACAATCTGGAATCAAGATTGCCAGGAGAAATATCAATACCCTCAGATATGCAGATGACATCACCCTATGGCAGAAAGTGAAGAGGAACTAAAAAGTCTCTTGATGAAAATGAAAGAGGAGAGTGAAAAAGTTGGCTTAAAGTTCAACATTCAGAAAACGATACTGGATGCTTGGGGCTGGTGCACTGGGACGACCCAGAGGGATGGTATGGGGAGGGAGGAGGGAGGAGGGTTCAGGATGGGGAACACATGTATACCTGTGGCAGATTCATTTCGATATTTGGCAAAACTAATACAATATTGTAAAGTTTAAAAATAAAATTAAAAAAAAAACATTTAAATTTGAAAAAAAAAAGAAAATGAAGATCATGGCATCTGGTCCCATCACTTCATGGGAAATAGATGGGGAAACAGTGGAAACAGTGTCAGACTTTATTTTTGGGGGCCCCAAAATCACTGCAGATGGTGATTGCAGCCATGAAATTAAAAGACGCTTACTCCTTAGAAGGAAAGTTATGACCAACCTAGATAGCATATTCAAAAGCAGAGACATTACTTTGCCAACAAAGGTCTGTCTAGTCAAGGCTATGGTTTTTCCAGTGGTCATGTATGGATGTGAGAGTTGGACTGTGAAGGAAGCTGAGTGCCGAAGAATTGATGCTTTTGAACTGTGGTGTTGGAGAAGACTCTTGAGAGTCCCTTGGACTGCAAGGAGACCCAATCAGTCCATCCTAAAGGAGACCAGTCCTGGGTGTTCATTGGAAAGACTGATGCTGAGGCTGAAACTCCAGTACTCTGGCCACCTCATGCAAAGATTTGACTCATTAGAAAAGACTCTGATGCTTGGAGGGATTGGGGCAGGAGGAGAAGGGGATGACAGAGGATGAGATGGCTGGATGGCATCACCGACTCGATGCACATGAGTTTGGGTGAACTCCGGGAGTTGGTGATGGACAGGGAGGCCTGGTGTGCTGCCATTCATGGGGTCACAAAGAGTCAGACACAACTGAGCAACTGAACTGAACTGAATAGATAGAGGTTACTTTGTATGGGAATTGAAACAGAATCCCTTTCAATTGTTTTACTTTGCAAAGAGAAATATGACTATAGCTATTCCACAAAATTTAGATCACTGCTTAAAATAAGTTGGCATATGTTTATTCACTAGTGATCCATGACCCAAGTATCCTATATTGCAGGTAGATTCTTTACCAACTGAACTACGAGGGAAGTTCATGAAAGTGAAGTACATACTTTAAAAGCTTAATTTCAGATGTCAATCATTTGTAACTTATGAAAGATGGATACATTTAAAAATTGCTTGTATGTGGCACATTTGGTTGTTCTCAAATTCAAGCTTGCTTCTAAAAAAAATCCATCTACCTCTGTGGCTAACGTTAATGGTTTCTTTTAATTACAGATTCTGATTCTTGGAGGTCATTAGCATGGTCGATAAATTATACCAGAAACAGAGACACCCAGCAACATAATCATAAACCAAATAATCCCTAAAAGGCTTTGTACTATAGAGGCACATAAGTCAAACCTAAAGTCACAATTTTAAAATAGGCCCTGGGTGTCATAAACATACTTTAAGGGGAAAATCTCAAACATTAATTTAATCAGTTTCAAACATTTTCAACACATTATAAAGGCTGTTCTATTTATAACCCCACCCATGTCCCCTACATCCCCAGAATATTTAGAAGCAAATACAAGACACCATATCATTTCATCTGTAAGCATTTAGGAAAACACCTATAGAAAGATAAGAGCAACTCTTTTTTAATCATGAACATATCATTTTCAAACATAAAATTACTGTCAATAAACTTGTAACATCCTCAAATACTCAGATAGTGTTCAAATTTCCCCCAAATATCTTATAAATATTGTCACATAAATGTTTTTACAGTTCATACTTTTGAATTCAGATAAAATAAAAAACTTGATGGCATTTGGTCGATATGCCTTATAAGTCTTTCTCAGTTCTATCAGTTTCTCCCTCTTTCTTTGTCCTGTTTGCAATTTATTATTTGAGGACACCAAGTTTTTGTCTTATAGAATTCCCAAGCTCTGGATTTTACTGTTTGAATCTGTGTTTTGTTTAAATATTGTCATCGCACACTTTTCCAAGATATTTTTAAAGATTAAGTAATCAGTGGGTTCGGGTATGGTAAGCTTTATTTGTCCATTATAAAAATTTCCATCTAATAAATGCTGGAGATAGTGTGGAGAAAAGGAAACTCTTACATTGTTGGTGGGAATGTAAAATGGTATAGCCACTGTGGAAAACAGTCCCTGTTGGTCATCTATTTTATACATAGTAGTATGCATGTGTTCATCCAAAGCTCCTGATTTATCCCTCCCCCTGATGTTTCCCTTTTAGTAATCATAAGTTTGTTTTTTATATCTGTAAGTCTGTTTCTATTTTGTAAATAAGATCAGAAGTATCTTTTTTAAAAAATTATATTTCATATATGAGTGGTATCATATGATATCATGTATGAGTATTTGTTTTCTTTGACTTACATCTCTTACTATGATAATCTCTAGGTGCATCCATGTTACTGCAAATGGCATTAATTTATCCTTTTTATGGATGACTAATATTCCATTGTATATACACCACATCTTTATCCATTCATCTGTCAATGAACATTTACATTGTTTCCACATCTTGGTTATTGTAAATAGTGTTGCAGTGAACATTGGGATGTATACATCCTTTCAAATTATGTTTTTCTTTTCCTGAAAATATGCCAAGGAATGGGATTTTGGGGCTGTATGGTAACTCTATTTTTAGTTTTTTAAGGAACCTCTGTACTGTTTACCTAATATGTACCTACTGTATAGCATAGGGAATTCTACTCAATATTCTGTGATAATCTATGGGAGAAAATAATTTTTAAAAGAGTGAATATATGTATGTGTATAACTGAATCACTTTGCTGTAAAACTTAAAACTAACACAACATGTAAATTACCTGTACTTCAATTTAAAATGCACAGTAAAAAAAACAAAAACAAAAACAAGATTTCCATCCATTTTTTAAAATTAATTTATTTTAATTGGAGGCTAATTCCTTTACAATATTGTGGTGGGTTTTGCCATGCATCAACATGAAGCAGCCACAGGTGTACATATGTCCCCCCATCCCAAACTCCTCTCCCACCTCCCTCCCTATCCCATCCCTCTGGGTCATCCCAGTGCACAAACTTTGAGTGCCCTGTTTCATGCATCAGACCTGGACTGGTCATCTATTTCACATATGGAAATGTACATGTTTCAATGCTATTCTCTCAAATCATCCCACCCTTGCCTTCTCCCACAGAGTCCAAAAGTCTGTCCTTTACATCTGTGTCTCTTTTGCTGTCTTGCACATAGAGTCTTCATTATCATCTTTCTAAATTCCATATATATGCATTAATATACTGTATTGGTGTTTTTCTTTCTGACTTAATTCTGTATAATAGGCTCCAGTTTCATCCACCTCACTAGAACTGACTCAAATGCATTCACCTGATGGTTTGGATAGCCACTCATGATCATATCTTCATCCATTATTACATTAAGAGAAGCAAAATGGTTATTCTCTAATTTCATTATTACTTCGACAATAATCATCTAGAGTAATTTTGATAACCAAAACCGTTTTGTCATAATGATTGCTCTGAGGACAGTTCACACAGAAAAGAAGATAAACACTTGATTCATTCTATTTATTTACCAGTTTTCAGGCTGAGTGTGATTCCTCACTTCCTCCAAAGGTTGTCTAGGAATTGTTTTGTTTTGTTTCACTTTGAAAATTCATGTACATTTAAACATAGGTATTCTCTTTCAAGTTAATGCAGTTGTCTTTCTTACTGGCCTCAAATTTTCCACCATTTCGCTGGGAGGTTAGGGAAGGGGGACTCTTTCAGGTTGGCTCCCAACCACTCCTGACACAACCCAGAGTCTTTAACAGTGTCCTTTTAATCTGATATAAAGAACAATTCCTGGTTTACCTTGGCCATTTCATGTCCCAGACCTGGAATCAGCTGTTCTCCATGATGTTCCTATTTCTTGAAGTGACAAATGACATTTCAACATCACAGTCTGGATTCAACAGGGTATTCCTAGCCACAGATTGACCATTATTTCCATGTGTTTTTGGTGGATAGAGATAGGGAAAAAATCATAAACATATATCCTGAATTTATACTGTTATTTTCAATCCAGATTTAGGATTAACTAGTTTTTTTACTTCATTTTGATCTTGTAATATATCTTTTTCCTTTATACTGAAACTCAAGCATTTACATAATTACCTAATAGCATTAACATAATTACCACTACAGAAAACAATATGGAAATTCCTTTAAAAACTAAAAAATAGAACTACCATATGACCCAGCAATCCCACTCCTGGGCATAAATCTGGAGAAAAGCATAATTTGAAAGAATATGTACACCCCAATATTCATTGCAGCACTGTTTACAATAACCAAGACATGAAAGCAACCTAAATGTCCATTGACTGAGTAATGGATAAAGAAGCTATGGTGTATGCAGGCGGAATACTAGTCAGCCAGAAACAAGAATGTAATAATGCCATTTGCATCAAAGTGGATGAGTGTAGAGATTATCATACTAAGCTAGATATGTCAAAAAAAAACAAATATACACATGTGGAATCTAATTTTTTTAAAAGATACAAATGAACTTAATTACAAAACAGAATCAGACTTACAGATATCAAAAGCAAACTTATGGCTACTGAAGGGGAAACACTGGGGGAAGGGATAAATCAGGAACTTGGACTAAAAACACAAACACTACTACATACTGCTGCTGCTGCTAAGTCGCTTCAGTCGTGTCCGACTCTGTGCGACCCCATAGATGGCAGCCCACCAGGCCCCACCGTCCCTGGGATTCTCCAGGCAAGAACACTACTACATACTAGATAGATGAATAATATAGCACAGGGGCCTCTACCCAATATTCTGTGATAACCTATAAGAGAAAAGAACCTAAAAATGAATGAATATATGTATATGTATAACTCAAATCACTTTTCTGTAGTGTAGAGGAGAGTGAAAAAGCTGGCTTAAAACTCAACATTCAAAAACCTAAGATCATGGCATCCAGTCCTATCACATCATGGCAAATAGATGGGGAAACAATGAAAACAGTGACAGAATTTATTTTCTTGGGCTCCAAAATCACTTCAGATGTGACTGTAGCCATGAAATTAAAAGACACTTGCCCCTTGGAAGAAAAGCTATGACCAATCTAGACAGCATATTAAAAACCAGAGACATTACTTTTCTGACAAAGGTCCGCCTAGTCAAAGCAATAGTTTTTCCAGTAGTCATGTATGGATGTGAGAGTTGGACCATAAAGAAAGCTGAGCACCAAAGAATTGATGCTTTTGAACTGTGTTGTTGGAGAAGACTCTTGAGAGTCCCTTGGACTGCAAGGAGATCAAACCAGTCAATCCTAAAGGAAATCAGTCCTGAACATCCACTGGAAGGACTGCTGCTGAAACCAAAGCTCCAAAACATTGGCCACCTGATGCAAAGAAATGACTCATCAGAAAAGACCACGATGCTGGGAAAAATTAAAGGCAAGAGAAGAGGACAATAGAGAATGAGATGACTGGATGGACATGAGTTTGAGAAAACTCCAGGAGTTGGTGATGGACAGTGAAGGCTGGCATGCTGCAGCCCATGGGGTTGCAAAGAGTCACACACGACTGAGCAACTGGACTCAACTAACTGATACTTATTGCCAATATATCACTGAAAATGCTAATTGACTTTCTATTTTATGAAAGTTCTTATGAAATCAGAAATAAAATAAAACTGATTAGCAAGAGGGCAGAGAAAAAACTTCAGCAGCATAAACACTGATGTCTGATTTCAGGAAACCTAGAGAAATAAATATTTTGTGTCATTGATTCTACTTTTCATTTTTAATGATTTCTACTTTTCCAATATTTCCTTTTACATATCTATTTTGTTAGATAGACTTATTTGAATACTCTACTAAGTGGCCAGTTTATGTCTCCAGAGTCACGGAAATTTCACTAAGCAACACAGAAACCAGAAACGGGCTTTTTCTTTTCCACTCTTTCTTGCTAGATACAAAGGAGCAGTGTAGATAAAAGGTAACACCAGGGATACCTTGATAAATTCATAGTAGCTGACAGATTTCTAACACAAGAACAAACACCACCAAAAGCCCTCAGCCTCATTTTTATATATTTATATTTGCACTCTCTTATCATTTGATTTTTTACTACTCAACACTTATTACTTAATCTCAATTCACAGCTTCAGTTTCCAGATCTGGAAAACGCGAATGAGATTAAGTTTGGAAGTCACTGACGTTCAACTTGAATATTAAGCTGACCTCTAACAAAATTGTCAGAAATGGTGTTTCCTATAGAACAGGAAACATTCCATTGATCCATGTAATAGAATGAGAGTTAGCTTCTGTTTATATCTTTAATGAGGTGTGTTCCAGACTGACAAATACACAAAGGGAAAAAACAGAAATCCGATCATGCAGATGGGAACAGTAGAGTGCTTTTAAAAACATATTAGCCAAGCCATGGAATTTCTGTGGTTAAAGTCATAAATAGTCCCTAGAGAAGTCATTGATAATCGCCGTTTGGCCTGAATGGGGTCCTTCAGTCAATGCATGCTGTTTTCATTTTTCCTTTTTATTTTTTTAATTACCTGATTCACTGTTTTTGTTGTGGTCCCCTGAGGCTTTGCCTTCTCCTGTGGAATTTTCTTGACTAGAATCCCATGAGATGACATTTCTTCTAATTAGATTTCTTGGCTGTTAGAGATTATTATGCTAGAAAACACACATTCCTTCCTCCTTCCCTTTTCCGATATTTCTATCCTGCTCTTGTGTTTTTATTTATGCAAGATGCAAGCCAGATGTTATATTAATAAGAGAGCTGACTTTCCTCAAGGAGCTATTCATCAGCCCAGAAGTAGACCCTGTTGCAATTTCTGGGAATTCTTCAAATTCTTTCCTTACTTTTTTTTTTCACTTTAAGTAGCAAATTTTGGAAGATAGACTTGAAAGCAATATTACTGTAAGTATAGAATTACTTCTGTTTACTGGGAATGTTGATGGAGATGGGAAGTTATCACAGTTAAATTTTAAAGTTAAAGAAGAAAGAATTGAAATTAGGAACTATATCTTATAAATGTAGGTAGCATATCACATTTGATGTGTATAAACTTTTTGAAAACTTAATTGCTGTCGTTCAGTGGCAGAGTCATGTCTAACTCTTTGTCATTCCATGGACTGCAGCATACCAGGCTTTCCCAGTCCTTCACCATCTCCCAGAGTTTACTCATACTCATTAAATTAACTTAATTGAAAACTTAAATAGAATAAAGATGCCATATCAGAGCAAGGGAGTATCTTACACAGTGAAGTCCAGATTCTTTGTTATTTGAAATGTGTATGTTAAAATATAAAGAATTAAATATTTCATTTCTGCCACAAATATAATTCTATAAAATGAAAAATATTAAAGCAAAACAGAAAGAGCTTCTTATACTCTTCAGATGAATACATCTTCCAGGACACAAAAATATTTTTTTACCAACCACAGTTAAATTCATTATGATTCCAAAAATAATCTCTTAAAACAGACATGAGATCCTTAAACTAGCAAACATCCCAGGAACACTCAATAAAAGTTTTGGAAATCTTCTTTACATCCTCAGAAGGCTTATTCTGTGTCTTCTTTTCTGCTGGTTTTGGTTCTTAAATTAACTGATCAGACAAAGGAGGTCATCCAAAGTCCATGACCATGTGTAAGACTTGAACTTGGGGAACAATGCAGTACTTCTACTTTCAACAGGTTGTCCAGGCACTCATAACCTGTGTGTATTATTCATAAGTTGAAGCATAATTTTTATTTTTATTTATATCATATTTTTAAATCAAAATGTATGGACAGCCCCAGCAACACTGCTGGCTCCCCTAGCACTATAGCAAGTAGGAGTTGATAACTCATCCTTGATTTCACTACGTTAGTTCTGGTAGTAGTTGTCTGCAACTAAAAATCAAGTCCTCACTGTCTCAAGAACTCCCAGACCTTTTATTTTATATCTGTTGTGCTAGCATTCACAGAGATAGTGTGGATACTCTCTTTGCTCATCATTGACCTTCTGTACCATTATTCCTTGCGTGTGTTAGTTACTCAGTCATGTCCAACTCTTTGCGACCTAATGGATTGTAGTCTGCCAGGCTCCTCTGTCCATGGGATTTTTCAGGCAAGCATACTGGAGTGAGTAGCTATTCCCTTCTCCAGGGGATCTTCTTGACCCAGGGATCGAACCCAGGTCTCATGCATTGCAGACAGATTCTTTATAGTCTGAACCACCAAGGAAGCCCATCCTTTGTCATCATTAAAAACCTCAGCTTTGATCTCATATCTGTCCTCTTTAAACACTGCTTTCCAAAATTCTAAACTCTGCTGTCCTTCCTAATTCACTGGCTGCTCCATCTCTGTCTCCTTTGCTGATTTGTCTTCATCTGTCTAACCTCTTGTTATTAGAGTTTCTCAGGTTTCAGGCCTTGGACATCTACCCTAACTAGTGCATTCCTTTGGTACCATCACCCAAGCCTATATGCCATGCTGATTCCAAAATGTAAATCTTCACTCTGTTTTTCTCTCTTTAACTCCAGACGTTTATATCCCATTGGCCTCTGCACACTGCCACTCCAGTGTCTGGAGGTTTTGCAATAGCATGAATTAGATATCACCTGACTGCTAGCACTTCTAACTCCTCATTGGTGCCACCCAAGTTCCAGCTATGACCATCTCTCCCTTGGACAATTAAAGTAGACTCCCAACCTGTCTCCTTGAGGATCCGTTTCTGTCCCAAAGTCTATTCTTGACACCATGACCAAAATGATCCTGATTTTTAAAAAAGAAGATAAATCAAGTCACTCAACAGCTCAATATCTTCCCAGCTCACTCAGAGTGAAGCCCAGTGTGTTTACATTGACCAAGGAGGCCTGATCTCATTCATTAGGCTTTTGTTGACCTGAGCTCTTATCCTCTCACCCCTCACTTGACCTCAGTCACATGATGTTATCCAGATGCTCCTTGCCAGGGACTCTCCCACTTCAAGGCTTTTGCACATGCTTCTTTCTCTGTCTGAAATGCTTCTCTGCCAGTGTCTATGTGGGCTGCCTACTCATCACCATTCCATCCTAGTCCATTTCTCTTTATCACACTTGCTGCCATGTGGTGTTTAAGATGCTCAGATGTTTCATTTACTTATTTTATTTATTGCCTGTCACCAGCCCTTGGTGGCTCAGGTGATGAAGAATCTGCCTGCAGTGCAAGAGACCCGGGCTCAATCTCTGTGTTGGGACGATCCTCTGGAGAAGGGAATGGCAATCCACTCCAGTCTTCTTGCCTGGAGAACCCCATGGACAGAGAAACCCCCTGGCGGGTTACAGTTTATAGGTAGCAAATAGTTGGAAATGACTGAGTGACTAACACTTTCACTTTTCACCACCCTCATACAAAAAAATTTAAACTCTACAAGTGCAGGAATTTTTTTTACCTTTGTTGTTCACTGATTTCTCCTTGTCCCCTAAAATAATGCCTGGCAATACAGTGCTTACTCAGTAAATAAGCATTGAGTGAATGAATTTAAGATAGTCTTGAAATCAAAGGTATGATCTATCTAATGGCAAACATAAAATGACAACATACAGAATTCATGGTTGTGTGTTCAGTGGACAAATGTAAAGGATATCTGCCATCAAAAGAATTTTAAGAAGTTATATTCCTGGGTTCCCTGGTGGTCCACTGGTTAAAAACCCACCTGCCTATGCAGGGGACACAGGTTCGATCCCTGGTCAGGGAAGATCCCACATGCTGCTGCAGAGCAATGCAGCCCATGCGCCATTAACTACTGAGCCCACATGCTGCAACTACTGAAGTCCATGCTCCTAGAGCCCATGCTCCCCAACAAGAGAAGCCACTGCAATAAGAAACCCACACCCCAATGTTCATTGCAGCACTGTTTACAATAGCCAGGACATGGAAGCAACCTAGATGTCCATCGGCAGACGAATGGATAAGAAAGCTGTGGTACATATACACAATGGAATATTACTCAACTGTTAAAAAGAATGCATTTGAATCAGTTCCAATGAGGTGGATGAAACTGGAACCTATTATACAGAGTGAAGTAACCCAGAGAGAAAAACACCAATACAGTATATTAACACATATATATGGAAAAAGATGGTAATGATGACCCTACATGTGAGACAGCAAAAGAGACACAGATGTAAAGAACAGACTGTTGGACTCTGTGGGAAAAGGCAAGGGTGGAATGATTTGAGAGAATAGCATTAAAACATGTATATTATCATATGAGAAATAGATTGCCAGTCCAGGTTCGATGCATGAGGCAGGGTGCTCAGGGCTGGTGCACTGAGATGAACCTGAGGGATGGGATGGGGAGGGAGGTGGGAGGGAGGGTCAGGATGGGGACACATGTGCACCCGTGGCTGATTCATGTCAATGTATGGCAAAAACCACCACAATATTGTAAAGTAATTAGCCTCCAATTAAAATAGGGGAAAAGAAGAAAGAAAGAAACCCACACAGCATCTAGAGAGTAGCCCCCTCTTGCTGAAACTAGAGAAAGCTCACAGGTGGCAGGGAAGACCCAGCACAGCCAAAGAAATTAAATAAATATATATATTTTTTAAGTTATACTCCATCCTGGGATTTTAGACACATCTTTATAGAACACAAGTAACCCAACAGAACACAGAACAATAGCATATAAGAATCACAATTGTTTATATACCACTGCTATCTTTTGAAACAAGACGTAAATATATCATTCTAAACTCTATTTTTTGAAAGCAAGTCCCAACTCTATTCATTTGTCAGAAACAAATGCACATGTCAACATACAAGATGACCACAAAATAAATATTTAATTAAATTTCATTTATTCAAATATTTATTTGAGAAATAGATTCTATGAGCCTTTCATGTACAAGACAGAGCTCCAAAGACAGGCTCTGATTGTGGATGAGAAGGGCCAGGAACTTGCACTTACAGAGCCTATCATGGTTTACTTGGGCTTTGACCCCACTAACTGATGAGGGAAAACTGAAAAATTTTCCTTGTTCTTGTTCATCACAGAAGCACACTTCCCTTTATAACTGGAGTATCTTCAAAGTCTACTTGTCAAATATTGGGAGTCAATATGACGAAGCTTCAAATATGACGAAGCAGAATACGGGTACAAGGGCAGTGAAAGGCAGCTCCCTATTTCATGAAAAGTTAAATATATACTTACAAATATAACCTACAAGCTTCACTCCAGTAGAAATGAACGGCAATCATAGAAAGACTAGTACCTGAATATTCAGAACAGCTAAATTAGTAATATCCAAACACTGAAAATAACCCAGTGTCCCTCAGCAGTTCAAGGAGTAAACAAATTGTGGTATATCCACACCATGAAATAATAATGAGTAATGCAAAGAGCAAACTATTGATGCATGCAACAATTTGGGCGGATCTCAGAATTGTCGTGCTAAATGGGGAAAAAGATGCAAAGAGAATGATGGAATTCATTTATATCAATTCTAGAAAGTGCAAATGAATCCATAGGAACAGAAAACAGATCAGTCATTGCCTGGAAACATGAATAAGGGAAAATGAGGATTGCAAAAGGGATCAAGGAACCTTTTTAAAGTAATGGAAATATTTGTTATCCTCATTGTGGTGCTGTTTTATGAGAGTATTCACCTACTAATATTCATCAAATTATGCCCTTTAAATATGTACATTTTCTTGTACAAAAGTTATACCTCAATAATGCTATTTTAAAAATATACATACCATCCAAAAATTACCAAAAAAAAAAAAAGACTTAAAACCATACCTCCCCCCAAGAAAAAGCACTGGCTGAAGCACCTAGCAGTGTTTGGTACATATTGGTGCTAAATACATCATTGTTGAAAAATACACATTTGTAAATAACAGTAATATTTGTTAATTTAATTAATATAAATTCTATAAAGCAAATTTTATTATTATAGCAATTTAAAAAATATTGTGCAACTGTCTTCTATATTAGGTTAGGACACCGAGAGCCTTGTCTTCAAGGTTATCCAGTTGGTAAATTGCAGAACTGAGACTTCCACACATGCAGTCTGTCTCTGGATGCATGTCTTTAACTCCTACAACATACCACCATAAAAGAAACAAAAGAAGAAATTAAAGAATCCAGAAAATAGGCTTCTCTGTGTCCTTGGCAGTCAGGGAAGTCTTTTTTAAAAGACCAGATGTTTGCTGAGCTTTGAAAGGTAGGGAAATTTTGGAAAAAGAGAAGAGTAGAAGTAAGTGTATCTCAGACAAAGCTGATGCTACCAGGCATGAAAGAACCTAAGAAGGTATTTGTCTAGTCTTTGGTGACATTCCTTACAGCATGAGTTAGATCAAAGTCCACTGACATTTTATCTTATAAATATTGCATGCAGGATATAAATAGCCAGATCAGTGGGGAAGAAGAGCAAGAGGAGGTGATTTCTCCCATAGCAGGAAAGGAATAGAAGATGGAGCTAGAGCTGACTGTTCAGTGATGAATGTGGCAATCCTTTTCTTTAATGTATGGTATGACTGAGAAAAGGGGAAATGATGAGCCTTGGCGGCTCACAGTGACAAGGAAAAGGAAATATTGCTTTCATGGGGTCACATGCCCACACCAAAAGTGGTTGCCAGAATTAGGAATTAAGAACAAAAATACTGCTCTTGGGATTTGACCATGGTGGTGAAGATGATGTTAAGCAGACATCCAGGAGGACGAATACAGTGCATATATTCATGTCTAAAGAAACAAGAGACATCTTTCATGAGAGCAAACTACGAGGAAAGGGCAGCCAGAGGAAGGGAAGGTCACACAAGGCGCCTGAAGAAGCAAAGACCAGGTGCGACTCTTGAGAAAGCTGGCAAAGCAAAGCCAACAAGTGAGGAATGGAAGGAGGTGATCAGACTTGTGGCAGAGGCTGAATCAGTGCTGACATGAAGAGGATTGAAAGAAAAAAAAAAGTGGACAGTAAGAGACATCATGTGGATATACCCTACTTGTAGGAAGTGATCTGCCAGTGGAGAAGTGAGAAGAGACACACTCCGCGTGATGGACAAGGTGACTGCTCCCAATTTGAGTAGTTGGGAGGAATAGCACCAAGATAAGTTCATTCTCACATAAAATTGTACATTGTAAAATAATTTCTGCTAGCCTAAAATACAGTCCATAGCTTCCAACAAGCCTCCTAAGAGGAATTTAACATTTTGCAAATATGTGCAATGAAAATCTACCCTCTTCAAAGTGTATTCAAAATAACTCTTGGGACTTCCTTGGTGGCCCAGGGGTTAAGACATCTCCTTCCAATGCTGGGAGCATGGGTTCAATCCCTGGTCAGGGCACTAAGATCCCACATGCCTCACAGCCAAAAATACAAACCATAAAACAGAAGCAATATTGTAACAAATTCAGTAGAGACTTTAAAAATCACCACATAAAAACAATCTTAAAAAAATTAAATCTTAATAGACTATTCAGTTCAGTTCAGTTGCTCAGTTGTGTCCGACTCATTGCAACCCCATGAATCGCAGCACGCCAGGCCTCCCTGTCCATCACCAACTCCCGGAGTTCACTCAGACTCACGCCCATCAAGTCAGTGATGCCATCTAGCCATCTCATCCTCTATCGTCCCCTTCTCCTCCTGCCCTCAATCCCTCCCAGCATCAGAGTCTTTTCCAATGAATCAACTCTTCGCATGAGGTGGCCAAAGTACTGGAGTTTCAGCTTTAGCATCATTCCTTCCAAAGAAATCCCAGGGCTGATCTTCAGAATGGACTGCTTGGATCTCCTTGCAGTCCAAGGGACTCTCAAAAGTCTTCTCCAACACCACAGTTCAAAAGCATCAATTCTTCGGCGCTCAGCCTTCTTCACAGTCCAACTCTCACATCCATACATGACCACAGGAAAAATCATAGCCTTGACTAGACGAACCTTTGTTGACAAAGTAATGTCTCTGCTTTTGAATATGCTATCTAGGTTGGTCATAACTTTCCTTCCAAGGAGTAAGTATCTTTTAATTTCATGGCTGCAGTCACCATCTGCAGTGATTTTGGAGCCCAAAAATATAAAGTCTGACACTGTTTCCACTGTTTCCCCATCTATTTCCCATGAAGTGATGGGACCAGATACCATGATCTTCATTTTCTGAATGTTGAGCTTTAAGCCAACTTTTTCACTCTCCTCTTTCACTTTCATCAAGAGGCTTTTTAGTTCTTCTTCACTTTCTGCCATAAGGGTGGTGTCATCTGCATATCTGAGGGTATTGATATTTCTCCCAGCAATCTTGATTCCAGCTTGTTTCTTCCAGTCCAGCGTTTCTCATGATGTACTCTGCATATAAGTTAAATAAGCAGGGTGACAATATACAGCCTTGACGCACTCCTTTTCCTATTTGGAACCAGTCCTTTGTTCCATGTCCAGGTCTAACCGTTGCTTCCTGACCTGCATACAGATTTCTCAAGAGGCAGGTCAGGTGGTCTGGTGTTCCCATCTCTTTCAGAATTTTCCACAGTTTATTGTGATCCACAACTATTAGCAAGTGAAATTCAGCAGTACATTAAGAATATAATAATAATAAATAATCTAGTGGTCTTCATTGTATTATTATAAGAATGGATCACTGATAAATATATTTTAATGTAATTCACTATAATAATTGTTCAAAAGTAAAAAATTGCAACAGCCATTATTTATGAGAAAAAAAATTTAAACCATGGTAACGTAAGGATAAGCCTTTAATATGTCTTTATCAAAATAAGGCCCAAATTATACAAAATGAGAAGCAGTGGAAATTTTCCTCTTAAAAACTGAGATGACTGCTATGAATGAAAAAATAATTGAGGTATTGAAACTGGAAAAGACAGAGATTCAAGTATCATTATTTGCAGATAATATGATCATTTACTCAGAAAACTCAAGAAACTCAGAAAGCCATTAGAATAAAAGAAATCAGTAAAATCCATATATGTATGTAGCTACATACATATGTACATATATATATATATATGTAGCTATATCTATATCAGGTATTAAAACAAGTTGGTATAATAAAAGAAACAATTACAAAGAAGAAAGTAAATTATCAAAGACCAACTGCTTCTATGCAAACTCCATATTAATAAAACTCCATATTAATAAAACTTAAAATACTATTTAGGTACTCAAAAGACTTAAAGAAAATATATATCATAATCTTAGACAAGAAAACTCAAATATCATTAAACTACCACTTTCTAATTTAACCTGTAAATTTGTAACGTTCCCAAGAAAATGACTAGGCATTAAAAAATAGGCAAGCCAATTCTAAAGCTGACATAGAAAATCAACAAGAAAGTATATCCACATAATATTTGAGTGAGTTTAATGAATTGCATTAGAAAGTGTAATTGATTACTATACTGTCTTATTGTGAATACACAGATGGATTAAAGAAAGAATATATAAATAGACCCAAAGACATGAGCGGTTTTGTTTTAGGATATTTCTACCAGTACATATAATAGGAATTACTTAGTAAATGGTTATGAGGCAATTGGTTAGCCATCTAACCAACACTGAATTACTATATCACTCTGCAATAAAGTTCATATTTATAGTTTAGTACAGTGCATGACTTATTGCCATCACATTCTTTCTAGTGAAAGTGCTTGTAAAGAGTGAAATGGCCAACTGTTCACACATAGGCAAAGAAAGAAGGCTTGAGACTAATGGCTGTTAGCAGCATTTTAGCTTTCCCCAGTAGAACACAGCCAACACAGAGCAGGCTCTGGAATAGGTAGTGAGGAAACACTGCCCAGGTGCTAGAAATCTCAGTGCCCCGCTTGAAGTTGGTCATACTACTCCCTTAACTCTTAAGTTGACTTATTCGGGTTTTCCTTCTTCCCTTGGTTCTCACTTTCTATTATATTTATTTCAATGCTATTTCCTATGCTGTAAACTACAAATTGGCAAAGAGTTTATTCATTGGAAAAGACCCTGATGTCGGGGAAGATTGAAGGCTAAAGGAGAAGGGGGCAGCAGAGAATGAGATGGTTAGATAAATCACAGAATCAATGGACATGAATTGGAGGAAACTCCGGGAGATGGAGAGGATTGGAGAGCCTGGCACACTGTAGCCCACGGGGTCTCAAATAGTCAGACACAACCTAGCAACTGAACAATAACAGCAACAAATTTAAAACCATTTTGGAGTAAATGATAGACTATTCATAGTTAGCATATGTTAATACAAGTTGTCGTTGTTTAGTCACTAAGTCACGTCTGACTCTTTTATAAACACATAGTTTTAAATGTTCGCTTACAACAGTGTTTCCATAAGACAGAACGTGAGAATTCATTGTTCTTCCCAGGCATCAATACTCAAGCTGTCCATTCAACTTGGTGAAATCATTCATCTATAATAGTCTGTAATTTGCTATTTTTACCAAAGCGTTTTGTTTGTTTCCAGTGTTTGTGAAATAGTTAATCAATTCATCTCTGTGAACGTGAACTCTAAATGATCAACCAGTGTGCTCCTTAAAGCTTACCTTGGAAATGATCATCACTTTCTAAAACCACCACACAATAACAAGATTCTGCCTTAATGCAAAGGCTGAAAGGTAACGAAGGCTTCGTGGTACTATTTATGAATTGTTTAAGCCTCTGTCACCAGCCTGAGTTTCATGCATTCTCAGGCTGCTGAATTATATCTTTGTACACTGTAAGAAAGCTCACCTAACATTTTTTTACATAAGGGAAATAAACCCTGTTTGTGAGCTCTGCTGTAAAGGAGACTGAACACAATACTTGCTCATGGTCCCCGAGACTGTTCACCAAGCCTGAAATGTTATCAAATAATTACATGGTAGCAGTAGAAGCTGGAGCTGTGCCTTCTGTGCTATTTTGCTGTTCAGTCGCTCAGTGGTGTCCTACTCTTGGCAACCCCACCGACTGCAGCACGCCAGGCTTCTCTGTCCTTCACTATCTCCTGAAGTTTGCTCAAACTCATGTCCATAGAGTCGATGATGCCATCCAACCATCTCATCCTCTGTCGCCCCCTTCTCCCCCTTCTCCTTCTGTGCTATTGGCTCAACTCAATTATAGCTTCTTGCAAACTGCTCCATCAACTTCTGCTAATTGTAGCATATATCTCCATGACAGAAGGGAAGCTCATCCTTCATTTACATTGCACTTTTCCCAAAGCCTAAGCATAGCAAATTCTGTCTTGACTAATTATAAATATCCCTCCCCTCAGAGCATGCCTGAGAGACCGAAGGATGTCTGCTTTCCTCCCTTTTCATTAAAAGGGAGCTGCCATTTGACTAAATTGAATTTTCCTTTCATTCTCTGTGGATGAGTTTACTTAATATCTCTGCAGGCACATAAATCTTATGCATCCAGTTGTTGCCTGTCTGGCTGCTCAGGGCAGCTCTGTCCTTTCCCCAACCAAGTGGGAAGGTTTGGGACCAACCTGGGACAGAGTCAACATATGCAGAGCTTTGTCAGTTCCCCTTGCCTTCCTTCTACTTCCTAACCACCAGGAAGCTTATTCCAGGACTGATTCAGACTTGGATCATCTAGATGATTCCATACCCATTAAAACTTACCAGTCTTGTTGCTCAATCTTTCAGATTTACTAGACTTTGGCAACCCTGATGCTGGGAAAAATTGAGAGCAAAAGGAGAGGGCAGAGGATGAGATGGTTAGATAGCATCCCTGACTCAACTTAGATGAACTTGAGGAAACTCTGGGAGATAGTGGAGGATGGGGAAGCCTGCTGTGCTGCCATGGTTCACAAACATGGGGTCACAGAGAATCAGACATGACTTAGCTACTGAACAGCAACAAGCAACTCATTCCATTCTGGCCAAAGTTAAAGAAAGGAGTTAATTTCTTGTCGACTATACTATCCTGACTTCCTGAAACGCTTACCACTTCTCATCATCACCCCGGCTCCTTGGTAAGATTAGATGGCCTTCAGTCTCCGTTCATCCTCCCATAGCATCTTGTGGCTACACATCAATTTGTATTGCAATTTTCTGTTTCCAAGTCAATCTTCTCAGTGAACTGAGCTCTTTAAGGAAACAGGCTATGGCGATTATATATGTTTTAATGTTATTCATCTTTTTATTCCTAGTACTTAGAAGAGTGTCCAGTATATAATAGGTATTCAAAAATTACTTGATGAATGAATGAATGAATGAATCATTCACTCACTTCTCAGCCTACCTGGATTAGGACCCCTGGAAAAAATTCTACTGATATCGTTCTTCCTAATGTGAAAAGCTATCCAATCTGCTCTTGAATGGCTGTGACCAAGCATCAGGTATTCTAAGTATCTTTTTTTTCCAACAAGCATACCTCCCTCATGAGAAAAAAAAACAAAAACAAAAACTGGATGGTCACTTTTTTCACCTAGATGTGACAATATATTCTAAGAAACACTTTCTAATACACCCTTAAAATCTGTTCAATCAAAGCAGAAAAAGAAATCTAGTGCCAGCTTCAAGGATAAACTACTAAGTTGCCACAGTTCAGCTGTGTATTATATAATGCTATTGTAGCACTGTCACATTTCTAGAATCTAATAATGATTCTTCTAATACATTTATGTCTGCAAGTCTATTCCTAGAAACTTCTTTATCATTTTTCAGTTAAGTTCCTCATATATACCATGGCTCAATGTTCTAATATAAAATGAAAACACGAATAGAGCCTATTAGAAGTCTTAACAGGGAGGGTCTGAGGAAGAAGACAGTAATAAAAGTGAGACATTCAAAACAGCCCAATGAACAATAAATAAAATATACATATGATTATATTAAAATATTTTACATTAGTTTCAGTTCAGTCACACAGTCATGTCCGATTCTTTGTGACCCCATGAACTGCAGCAAGCCAGGCTTCCCTGTCCATCACCAACTCCCAGAGCTTGCTCAAAGTCATGTCCATCAAGTCTGTCATGCCATCAAGCTATCTCCTCCTCTGTCATCCCCTTCTCCTCCTGCCTTCAATCTTTCCCAGCATCAGGGTCTTTTCCAGTGATTCAGTTCTTCACATCAGGTGGCCAAAGTATTGGAGTTTCAGCTTCAACATCAGTCATTCCAATGAATATTCAGGACTGATTTCCATTAGGATGGACTGATTGGATCTCCTTGCAGTCCAAGGGACTCTCAAGAGTCTTCTCCAATACCACAGTTCAAAAGCATCAATTCTTCCATGCTCAGCTTTCTTTATGGTCCAACTCTCACATCCGTACATGACTATTGGAAAAACAGGTGTGTAAATAAGTGATTCTCGTAAACATTGGAAAATTCCTCTAAGAACTGAAGAAACTTACTTTAAAAATAAACATTGCATTTTTTCCATTCCTTCATGCATTTTGGACAATGTATCAGAAAATGCACTCTCTGAATTAAACAGTGAGATAGGAGGCCTTCCTTTTTATGAATATTTCAGTCAACCAATAACCCCCTAATAGCTTACTCTTTTATTCTTTCTTTTTCCTATTCTTCTTCCATTTTCTCTCGTATATTTCTACCCCACATGCTAGTGCAGAATTAAAATTCTATGTGATCAAGAACATAAGAAAAGTGTTGGGTTGGAAACTCTTACATGCTGCTTCTTGCTAGTACATCCTTTCCACTCCACCCTCTCCCTGCCTCCACCCCCAACCCCACCTCCAACTAAATCATTCCCCGATCTCCAGCTGCCACCTTGACAAAAACTGAGCCTCAGATCCTCACATGTAGACCTATAATTTGTCATTTTATTTTCCGATCACAGCAGGGAGCTCCCTGTTGCCAAGGATTTCCCACCTTGAAATGAAAGACGAAATAGACACCTGCAGAATTCTCTGACAACTGGTCCCTCATCCTGGTGAAGAGCCTGAATAAGTCAGCAGAAAAGGCTTACAGGATGATAGGGGGATAATATTCAGTGCTGGGAGGAACTCCTGAGGTGAATGCCAAGATGATTGTTTTGTTTAAAGGGCAGTCAGTCGTGTCCCCTGAGGAAAGGAAGGAGAACAATGGTTTTTCTAAGAAAAAAGATTTTACTTTGGAGTCTCTTTTCAGTTTATTTGGCCAGGCCAACTTTCTTCCATTTTTTAATTTATTTAATTTGTTTTCTGAGAGATCTGATTGATCTAGGATTACAACACATTCAACTATACAGTTTGAGGTTCAGATTGGTATAGAAGTGACGATTCAATTGTTCATGAGACTCAATCTCAGAATAAAATAGCTCTTCACCTAAAGTTTTTCGATACACATAGCACCTACTTTGTCTCAGCACCTCAATTCCATTCAAACCCAGTCACAACTGACCTTTGTTTATTTCTGCATCAGTTTCACAATCAAAGTACTAAAATGCTTTCTTCTTTCTTTTTATTACCAGATAATGTTTCTAGGCTCAAACACAGGCAGAAGATGTACCAAATGATATCAAAACAGAGTATTATACCACA
This sequence comes from Bos indicus, assembly GCF_029378745.1. Lineage (NCBI taxonomy): Eukaryota > Metazoa > Chordata > Mammalia > Artiodactyla > Bovidae > Bos > Bos indicus. Next base: position 116,852,079 of record NC_091761.1, read on the forward strand.
AGCAGAATTGAAGCAAATCATCCGCCTATCAAGAAAGTTACCATTACACTGCCATTTTGCCTGATTAAAGGGATATTACATGTGTCTCAAGGAAATGCTTTTTGGTCATTTGTAACACAAGAACTTCTCCTCAAAGACATTACAATTCTTGTTAACCTCCCTTCCCACCATCCATGTATTTCCAATGTCTTCTCTTTTTGGTTGTTTTTTCACACCTATAACAGAACGCAGAAACCGAAGTAAGCTGCTCTCATGCAGTTCAGAAGGGAAAGTAAGGGAAAAGGGGGGTGGGGGGAAGCTTTGCTTAAATATACCCTTTTACTCATTTATTCATTCAGTAAATATTTATGGAGGGATTACTGTGCCTAATGAGCTAAGAAGCACTGGTTTATAATGGAGAAGACAGACCTGATTCCACTTCATGAAATATTAATTTGTCAGCAGAAGGGGATGGGACAATAAACAAGTCCAAGCAAATATCAGATTTTAGATGATAGATTCTCATAGACAATAAGAAGCATCATGAAGAAAATAAGACCTAGTAATGTTATGTGGGGGCAAAGGGAAGGGAAAGGAACTCTCGATTAGGATGGTCAGCTCTCCCTGAGATAATGTCCAGCTGAGACGTAGCTTAAGAAGGAGCCAAATGCGCAAGATCCAAGCACAGAGTGTTCCCAGTGGAAGGGACAGCGAGTAACAAGCTCAGAGAAAAGAAAGCTCTTGGCCATGGTGTCTGGAGCAGAGCCAGCTTCGTGGGAGCTGTGTGAGAGGAAATCTGAGAAGTGGCCAGGGGCTGAATAGCACAGCCCGAGGGAAGAACAGGGCCATCGCTTTCCCTGTTTGTGAAAGGGTGGGCGGGCAGAAAATTCAGCACGAACAGGATTGTAGCCTGAAGGTGTGTGAAGTTCACCATCAGCAACGCAGAGGGTAAATGAGGTCATCAGACACAGCTCTCTCGAAAAATAGGACGTTGCTGCCTTCAGCAAAGTCACTTAGCAAATCTGTAACTCTCTGAACCCATGTAGATATCACCTTCTCCTTGCTCAGGTGTACTGGAAAGACTATTCTAAAATACTATTTGAAAATAATATGTTCATTGTGGTTATAATGAGTAAACTATACAGCTATAAAGCAAAGAGTGAAAGAGAAGTGCTAAATGAAATATTTTGTTCAGATGATACCATAAGGAGATACTCGGTTGTCTCTTCAATGTTATAATAACGTTTTTAGAGTAAAGAAAATCTATTTTGGGCTTTTAGGGTATCAAAGCATATATTTGCAACTAGGAAGAAATGCCTCAATACTCGTAAAATAGAAAGCAACTTTGATTTTTATTCAAAATAAAGCACCATGAGATATAATGTCGGCAATTTAAATTAATAGGTTATCACTTTACAGAAGTCTAAAAGATTTCAGGAGAGCAGACAGGATTAAATGAGCATCCAGCTGTTCATCAGTTAATTGAGTTTTTTTAAAAATATTCAATAAGTGTTAGAAACTGTTATAAAGACTCTCAGTATGAACGAATCACAGAGAAATAACAAGACACCCGCTTTATGAATTTTGAGCTCAGCATGATTTCCAACTGGCTTATATTCCTTAGGAGATAAGTTGTTCCCCAAATAATTAAGCACTTACATCTTTAAAGTGTTTTTGCAATCTGGCCTAATGATGTGACAGAGGGAATGGTCAAAGTGTCATATGGCCTACGGATACAAAAATTTCCCAAGTGGCCAGCTGTCCTTCTGTCAAAACTACTCTAAATTGTTTATCAACTTGTGTGTTTTAGTTTGTCGGTTTCTGGAACTCTGAATTATTCCAGAAATGTTTTTTACTGTTTCTATCAAGGGTAGGAGTTCTCCACAGGTATGAATCTTTGAACAATGGTCTCTTAGATATGATATCAAAAGGACAAGCAACAAATGGAAAGACAGATGAAAACATCATCAAAATTAAACATTTTTGTTATTGCAAGTATATTATTACCAAAATGATGAGACAGTTTTTAGTCTAAAATATTTTCAAATTATACGTCTGATAAGGGACTTGTATGTTGAATATATAAAGAACTTTCACAACCCAATAATAAAAAGATAACCCATTTGAAAATGAATAAAGAATCTGAATAGACATTTCTCTAAAGAAGATTTACAAATAGCCAACAACCACATGGAAATATTCTCAATATTATTCACGTTCATGATCGTGATCGTGATCGTGAAGATTGCTCTGTCGTGTCCGACTCTTTGTGACCCCATGGACTGTAGCCAACCAGGCTCCTCTGTCCATGGGATTTTCCAGGCATAGTACTGGAGTGGATTGCCATTTCTTTCTCCAGGGAACTTCCCGACCCAGGGATCGAACCCAGGTCTCCCACATTGTAGACAGACGCTTAATCAAAACCATAATGAGATGCCACTTTCCACTGGGAGAGTGGTTATTATCAAAAAGATGGACAATAGCAAGTGTTGTCAAGGAAGTGGAGTATCAGAACCCTCACACAGTTCTGGTAGGAATGTAAAATGGGGCAGCTTCTTTGGAAATAGTCTAATAATTCCTCAAAATGTTAGACATAGAGGGGACTTCCCTGACAGTCCAGTGCTTAAGACTCCATGTTTCCAGTGCATGAGTTTGGTGTTTGATCCCTGATCAGGGAACCAAGATCCCACATACTCCATGGCATGGCCAAAAAAATATGTTAAACATGGAGTTATAATGTGACCTAACAGTTTTACTTCTAGGTATCTGAGAAAAATAAAGCACGTCCACACAGAAACACATTTGTATGTTCATAGCAGTATTATTTGGAGAAGGCAATGGCAACCCACTCCAGTACTCTTGCCTGGAAAATCCCATGGGCAGAGGAGCTTGGTAGGCTGCAGTCCATGGGGTCATGAAGAGTCGGACATGACTGAGTGACTTCACTTTCACTTTTCACTTTCATGCGTTGGAGAAGGAAATGGCAACCCACTCCAGTGTTCTTGCCTGGAGAATCCTAGGGATGGGGGAGCCTGGTGGGCTGCCATCTATGGGGTTGCACAGAGTCGGACACGACTGAAGCGACTTAGCAGCAGCAGCAGCAGTATTATTCATAATATCCAGAAATGAAAACAGTCCTAATGAGCATCAGCAGATAAATAGATAAATGGATATATAATTTATCCATATGGTATATCCATACGATTCAATAATATTTGGTAATAAAAAGAAATAAAATACTGATCCATGCCAATAATATGGGTAAACCTTGGAGATAGCATGCTAAATGAAAGCAGTCAGTCACAGGATCACATACTGCATGATGTTATTTATAGGAAACGTAGGCAAATCCAGGGGCACAAAAGGAGATTAGTGGTTGCCCAGGGATGGGGATGGAGTGATATGAGGAGAAATGAGAGTGATTACTAAATGGGTATGCAGTTTCTTTTTGAGATGATGGTATGTTCTAAAACTGAGTGTGGTAATAGAGACAAATCTCTGTGAATATACTTTAAACCATTTGGACCTTCTCGGACCGCAAGCCCATTCCCCCATCAGCGGACCACCCACATTGAGACCACATCCCCTTCACCCTCCCCACAGTTATTTTTTGACCTCCAGCCCCTCCCTCCATACCAAACCCCACCCCAGTCTCCCTCCTTCCCCTACGTGGCCTCGGGGCTGCAGAGTCCCAGCCCTGGGGTCCAGTCCCCCTAATCCTGCAGGGACCACCCACCATCGTCCAGGTAACCCCGCCTGAGGGGCACCGGGCTGAGCACTGCTGCACCGACGCCCTCAGCCTGCCCTTGAGCAGCCCCGTCCTCTGCTTGCTAAGGGCCAGGAGATGCCCACATCCGACCTTCTGGAAGGCTGGGCTGGGCTCACCAGCCTGGACATTCCCCACACCCCCCAGCCCCAGCCCCTGTGCTGCCAGGTTGTGGCTACAGCTACAAATAAAAGACAGTGTTTTCCAGAAAAAAAAAAAAAATTATATCATTTTTTTGTAGACTTTACAAGGGTGACTTATATGATTATATATGGCATTAAATTATATCTCAAAAAAGCTATTTGCTGCACATTATTTTTACTTTTTAATAAACTATCTATTTATCAAACTATAGTGAGAAATTTTATTTATTTATTTATCTGCCACACTGCAGAGTGTGTAGGATCTTACTTCCCTGACCAGGGATCAAACCTATACCCTCTGCTTTACAAGCAGGGAGTCTTAACCTCTAGACCTCCAGGGAAGTCCCAGAACCACAACTTATTTTTCAAGTTAAGGTACTTAACAGAGATTATTGCACTATATGATTCCTGTCTCTGCATATTTTTTCCCACAATGAAAGACTTCTAACATACTAAGAAAGAAATGGTCAAGTACTTAGACTGGAATAAACTGATCTCTCATTGAGCTACACAGTGTATTTCCAAACAATACAATGGTGGCAATCGTGAAATTACTCTTCCAGTACATGAACACAATTACTATGTTTACTAGAATTCTAGAATTACAGCTTCCGAGGACACAAGTACTCACCTCATCAAACTTTCACTTCGTAAAATAAGGAAGCAGAGGTCAGAAAAGTGAAATCTTTGGCCTTTAGGCATAGAATAAGAGAGAGAGCAAGAAATAAAAGTTAGATCTTCTGAATTCCAATTCAGTAGAAAGTCAATTAGATAATGTATTTAGAGCATAAGGATCTTAGATAACAGGTTCAGCTATTATTTTAAAAGGAAATACATCTTTCTTAAAATAGTGATTTATGTTAAAGACAAAGGCTAGATTTAATGCACGCATGCATTCGTGGTCAGTGGCTTCAGCCATGCCCGACTTTTTGTGACACTATGGACTGTAGCCCACAAGGTTCCTCTGTCCGTGGGATTCTCCAGGCAAGAATACTGGAGTGGGTTGCCATGCCCTCCTCCAGGGGATCTTCTCCATTCAGAGAGCAAACCCTCATCTCCTGCATCTTCTGCATTGCAGGCAGATTTTTTACCCACTGAGCCACTTGGGAAGCCCAGATTTAATGCATACAATATATTAAATTTAGTGTCTCATATTAAAAGAAAAACAGAATTTTTTTCCACTGAGAGTGATCAGTATTATTCTGGTGGATTGTGGCACATGGGATTATAGCCAAGGGCAAAAATGTATGTCCCCAGACATATGTAAGGGATAAGAAATGGGCTGTGAGTATCCGTATGGAGGGTTCCTTGGGTCTTGGAAAATCACCACTTATGATCCGTTCATAAACCTCAAGATGACATAGATGTCAAATGAGGCAGGGCAGGAAAGCTACAAAGAGAGTAAGAAATTTGTTAAAAAAGAAAAGTTCTTTTGCCTACTTTGTGATTAGAGTGAGAGCTGGGAAAGACGGCTGCAGGTAAGCCTCTGGTTCTCCTATTCCAAATTTTATAGATTGTTACTCAAAGTAAAGGACTAACAAAGCATCACCATGTTAGAAAAGCAGGCTTGAACCCCATCTCATCCCAGACCAACCAGAATCTGCATGTTCACAAGATTCCTAGATGATAGGCTGGGCTATGTCGCTATACAGGAGATCATGCCAACCCCTGGGATAGAACCTGTGGATTCTTTACTGTCTGAGCCACCAGGGATAGGGGCCGCATATTTAAAAACAAGAAGACCTGGGAATCCAGGTGGTCTCCATCAGCTGTTTCTCTGAAGCACTGCTCAGATGTCTGCATCTTGGGGATCCAGATGTCCATTGAGGCTTAGACAATTGGTTAGCAGCTCTACATCCTTGGGAAGCTCTAGCTTCTGGGTTCACGTGGAAGCTATCCACATTGGCTCCAACTAGAAAAGAAGCCGTGCTTGTAGTTAGAAGTGCATGTCAGCTGCCTACTAAGTCAACTTCCAGTTCTGAGTAACTTTCCAGTTTTCTTCCTCTCTATGTTTAAAAGCTCCTAACAAGTTTCTATAAGAATCTCTGTGAATGCAGTTTCATTCCACCTCCATGCTCTCATCGATGCAAAATAGCAAAGTTCTCCTTTCTCAGAAATGAATGTCATATCTCCTGTCAAAGTCTTCATTTTCACAAGTTCAAACTAATTATAGCTGCAGATGGTACCTCTAAATAAACTTCTCTATTGTGGACACTTAATCAAATCTGTATACACAATAGAAATGTCTGTCTTGTGGCAAAACCTGTAGCTCTAGGTTAGTTGAGGTTTTTTAAGTTATGTTAAGGAATTCTTTATACTAATTTAATTCCTAGCCAAAGATTGCTATGGAAACTCATGTGCAGGCTTAGAAATACCTCTTTAGGATTTCTTTTGTCTCAACGGTAAAGAAAATGCTGACATCACGTTAGCATCTAAACACTGCATGGCTTGTGCAGAGGAGCAAAGAGCAGAGCATGTAAAATCATGTCCAAGTTCAGCTGACCAGTCACTGTATGGATGCTCACATTTCCCCATCTACAGACAATCTAGAACTCTCCTTCCAACTACTAAACTGTCTTGTGGCAATCTTATTACCCTCCAGCATCTCCAACAGAGGGTTAATGGCTCAGAGAAAAAGAAATAAAAATTTGAAGAAAAAAAAAACAGTTACGGTTCTTTGTGAAAAACTGCCTTTCTGAGTCATGTCTTACTGTAGAAGGTTAAACCCAAGGGATAAAATGTGTCTTTAGGTGATCACAGATTCTCCATGGTTCTTTCTTTTCTCTCATTGTAAACCTAGGCAATAAAAATCTGTCTTCTATGACTAAAAAAAAAAAAAATCAATGACATTAAACAGTATCATATTTCAGGAAAAGACATGAAGAACTTGTTTGTTGGTGGGTTTTTGGCCACACCGTGCAGTTTGTGGGATCTTAGTTCCCTGACCAGGGATCAAACCTGTGCCCCCTGTGGTGGAAGCATGGAGTCCTAACCACTAGACCACCACAGAAGTCCCAAGACTTATATTTTAGTGGTATCTGATAAACAAGGAGAGAAGCAAACTTCCATACCAACCACCTGGCAGTTCTGTACATGAAAATGTCCAGAATATTCAACATAGACAAATAATTTCCAGTTCTGAAGTACCTTCTCAGAGCCTTATTTTCAATGGAATAAATTTAGATTATGGTGAAATTAAAAGATGCTTGCTCCTTGGAAGGAAAGTTATGACCAACCTAGACAACACATTAAAAAGCAGAGATATTACTTTGCCAACAAAGATCCATCTAGTCAAGGCTATGGTTTTTCCAGTGGCTATGTATGGATGTGAGAGTTGGACTATAAAGAAAGCTGAGTGCGAAGAATTGATGCTTTTGAACTGTGGTGTTGGAGAAGACTCTTGAGAGTCCCTTGGACTGCAAGGAGATCCAACCAGTCCATTCTAAAGGAGATCAGTCCTGGGTGTTCATTGGAAGGACTGATGTTGAAGCTGAAACTCCAATACTTTGACCACCTGATGCGAAGAGCTGACTCATTGGAAAAGACCCTGGTGCTGGGAAAGATTGAGGGCAGGAGGAGAAGGGGATGACAGAGGATGAGATGGTTGGATGGCATCACTGACTCGATGAACATGGGTTTGGGTGAACTCCAGGAGTTGGTGATGGACGGGGAGGACTGGCATGCTGCGGTTCATAGGGTCACAAAGAGTCGGACACGGCTGAGCAACTGAACTGAACTGAACTGAACTGATGTGAGAAATAAGTAGTAATTTATAGCTTAGGTGGGACTTTAAGCCAATATGTAGATCTGCATTATGGGCCACAGTCAAGTGTGGTCTCTCTCATAACTGAGTGACCATTTGCTTGCTGGCTACCCCGTGTACACCAGCTACCTTTACACATTCTCATTCTCCATAGGATGGTGCAAGCCTGTTAGAGGTGAGAGTGTGTAAGTCCAAGTAATGTTTAGTTTATCATGATAGATCTTGGTATTTTTTCCCCCTAGTAGTTAAGAAAAATAACAATGCCAAACATTGAGCAGTCTGTATTCTATCTCATTCAGTGAAAATATAGCTCCCTGGCTTTCATTTCATTTCTACCACTTCCTCATCAGTTGATTTTTTAAACAGCAGTCATCTCTCTGAGCTTCAGTTTCCTGTTCTACAAAATGAAGCCAAGCATTGTAGGAGAAGCAGCCCTGCCTACCTTTGGAGACAGCCTTGTTCCTGGGGACATCTGCCCTCAAGTGTCAGCTCTGATCAAGTCACCAAAATGCTCTGCATTTCCACTACAATATAAAATAATCATAACATTTATGGAAAATACTTGTTGTGTTCTTTTAGGCAAGAAAGCAGTTTCTAGCAGTTAAACCCTTTACATGGATTTCCTTTTAAGTGAACCTGAAATTTCTGCACCCTCACTAGGCTCTGTAAATAGATTGTCTTCTACTAAGGACATAGAAGTAGTAATGAGTAGTGAAAGTCTCTCAGTCGTGTCCAGCTCTTTGAGACCCCATGGACTATAGAGTCCATAGAATTCTTCAGGCCAGAATACTAGAGTGGGTAGCTTTTCCCTTCTCCAGGGGATCTTCCCAACCCAGGAATCTAACCCAGGTCTCCAGCACTGCAGGTGAATTCTTTACCAGCTGAGCCACAAGGGAAGCCCAAGAATACTGGATTGAGTAATCTTTCCCTTTTCCAGGGGATCTTCCCAACCCAGGAAATGAATCAGAGTTTCCTACATTGCAGGCAGATTCTTTACAAGCTGAGCTATCAGGGAAGTCCATACTGTGGACATAAATTTGTGAAAAATAAATGGATTTGCCTTCATACAGGTTCATGAATGAGAATAAAACATTTTGTTACACCAAAAAAAAAAAAAAGTGTAGCCTTACACAGAAATGTCTACATCCATTCTACATTTATCCCTGTCTCTATCCTTACCCGCCATGTGCATCTCTGTGATTTGTCTCCATCTACAGCTATACTTACTTAAATCATGCTGATTATGCTACCCATCCAGATTTGTTCTTTTCTGATAAAGACTTTTCCTGGAAAAGTAAACTTTAAAAACACAGAAAACACTTATGCAGAAACATTCATCACTGCTGTTAAACTAGTTTCAAAATAAAGCCTTAATAAGAAATATAATTAACAACTATTTAATAAGAAGTGTGTTTCTTATTCAAATATAACAAAGTTGCTGATGATTTACAATTGAACTAACATTTTTAATTGTTATGAAAATATGGTTTCTGTTTATACTATTTGGTAGATTGACCTGGTCCTGAAGGTTGAGGGCCAAGATGGGATGATCTTTTACATATGTGGTCTATATAGATCTAGATACAGACATAGCCAGCGAAGTTTCAACTTAAAAGAATATTAGAACAATATTGGAAAAGCATGTTTTCATGGATAGGCATTATGGACTGAGTTGTGTCCTCCCACACAAATTTATATGTTGAAGACTTAACTCCCCTTTAAAAAGGTTTGGTTCAGTTCAGTTCAGTTGCTCAGTCATGTCTGACTCTTTGCGACCCCATGAACCACAGCACACCAGGCCTCCCTGTCCATCACCAACTCCTGGAGTTCACCCAAACTCATGTCCATCAAGTTGGTAATGCCATCCAGCCATCTCATCCTCTGTCGTCTCCTTCTCCTCTTGCCCCAATCCCTCCCAGCATCAGGGTCTTTTCCAATAAGTCAACTCTTCGCATGAGGTGGCCAAAGCATTGGAGTTTCAGCTTTAGCATCAGTCCTTCCAATGAACACCCAGGACTGATCTCCTTTAGAATGGACTGGTTGGATCTCCTTGCAGTCCGAGGGACTTTCAAGAGTTTTCTCCAACACCACAGTTCAAAAGCATCAATTCTTCATTTCTCAGCTTTCTTCACAGTCCACCTCTCACATCCATACATGACCACAGGAAAAACCATAGCCTTGACTAGATGGACCTTTGTTGGCAAAGTAATATCTCTGCTTTTGAATATGCTATCTAGGTTAGTCATAACTTTCCTTCCAAGGAGTAAGTATCTTTTAATTTCATGGCTGCAATCACCATCTGCAGTGATTTTGGAGCCCAGAAAAATGAAGTCTGACACTGTTTCCACTGTTTCCCCATCTATTTGCCATGAAGTGATGGGACCAGATGCCACGATCTTAGTTTTCTGAATGTTGAGCTTTAAGCCAACTTTTTCACTCTCCTCTTTCACTTTCATCAAGAGGCTTTTTAGTTCCTCTTCACTTTCTGCCATAAGGGTGGTGTCATCTGCATATCTGAGGTTATTGATGTTTCTCCCAGCAATCTTGGTTCCAGCTTGTGCTTCTTCCAGCCCAGCATTTCTCATGATGTACTCTGCAAATAAGTTAAATAAGCAGGGTGACAATATACAGCCTTGACGTACTCCTTTTCCTATTTGGAACCAGTCTGTTGTTCCATGTCCAGTTCTAACTGTTGCTTCCTGACATGCATATAGGTTTCTCAAGAGGTAGGTCAGATGGTCTGGTATTCCCATCTCTTTCATAATTCTCCACAGTTGATTGTGATCCACACAGTCAAAGGCTTTGGCATAGGTAGTTAAGGTTAAATTATCAGGGTGGGGCCCAAATCTGATAGGGCCCAGTGACCCTGTAGGTTGGGGATGAGATAATACTGACATGGATGTACTTCGGAATACCCATGTGAGGACACAGTGAAAAGCATCCATCTGCAAGCCAAAGAGAGAAGTTGCAGGAGGAAGCCAACCTGGTCACCACCTTGACTTTAGATTTCCAGCCTCCAGAAGTATGAGAAAATCCACTTCGGTTGTCTATGCCCCCCACTCTGTAATACTCTGTGTAGCATCCCTAACAAACTAATAGTAGGTTATCATCGGTGTGGAGTAGAGGGAAAAAGGGAGTCCTTCGTCCATTACAGAATCACAGAATGATACCTTTGTGACCTTGAGTAAGTCTCATATGCTTATCAATAAAATTAAAAACTTGGACTAAGAGAACTCTGACATTTATTCTTGCTCTTGTTTTATTTTGTCCAATAATGATGATTATAAGAGTAACCTTTGTTTGAAGCATTCTCTGAGCATGGTGGTCTTCTCTCAGTGCCTTGGGACACAAGGACGCTAAAACAATTGTCCGTTAGAGCTCTCCTAGACTGCAACTCTGCAATATCTGTTTACATTTTGTTACAGTCTCTGCAGAAATATTTTATTTACATAATTTTATGTATTCCTTTCAACAGCTGTACAGTGTTTCTAATCATCTACCCTTCAAAGAGCACCAAGAGATAAAAGTCTGAATATTGTCATGCCATGACTTGAAATTTCCTAAGTTCTCAGCTGTACACACATACAACTTCCTGATGTTGTATAAACATGCTTTTGTGATGTATTTTGAAAAAACAGTCTAAATTTATTCATAAGCATGAGAGCTAATATTTTATGCACTGGAAACTTTGTTTAATGACTTATATGCATCATCAGTTCTTTGAATTTTCCTAAACTGTGAGATAGGGAGTCTCAATTTCATTTTAAGCAGGAGAAACCAATGATTAAATAGCATGATTCAGGAGAAATTTAGTGAGCAAAAGGCAGAACAAGGACCTGAACTAGAAGAATCTGCTTCCAAAGCATGCCTGTTTAATAAGTTATGCAATTATGCTTCTCTGGAAAACTTCTAATTTCTGGAATGGACCACTTTTGGTTAATACGTGGAGACAAATCTTCAACAGTAAAACTCAATACATTCCATTCCAAACATCACTTCTTCCAAAAGAATGTTTAAGCAAATGATTTTCCAAGCTTTAACAGTTATCCTTTAAGAATCTAAATAAGTTTGCATACAGTTGTTTGTATATCCTCTACATACAAAGCCAAGCTCCCTCTGTTCTGATTTCCAACAAAACCTCAAGCTGACAGTTGCACTTAGCACTTAATCTCCATCTAAATAACGTTGGCCCTGCTGGAACTTCCAATGCAATCAGGTCCAGAATTTGCCATGGAAAGCAGAAATCACACTTCTCTACCCAACCCTGGGAGCAGCCAGCGAAGTTCATGCTCTTGGTAAAATTGATACCTGAGCTTTTGCCCCAAAGAGCTGCCTATTCAGGCCTTGGCTTCACAGAAACTAAGGCCAGTGATATGCAGTGTGTCCCATGTTCGTATGTGGGCCATCGGAGGGAAATTAGGTCTCTTCCAGGTTCGAGAAGGACACGTTTGACTAAATATAGTAGTGCAACCAATCAGAATGCTCCATTTCTTTTGAAAGAGTCATAAAATTATTTTAAATCTACATTGTTGTTGTTTTGTCACTAAATCATGTCCAGCTCTTTGCGACCCCATGGACGCTAGCTTGGCAGGCTCCTCTGTCCATGGGATTTTCCAGGCAAGAATACTGGAGTGGGTTACCATTTCCTTCTCTAGCAGAGCTTCCTGACCCAGGAATCGAACCTGTGAACCTGAGTCTTCTGCATCAGCAGGCAGATTCTTTTACTGCTGAGCCACCAGGGAAGCCCAAATATATGTAGGAACTTTTTAATCTGCACAGTAAAATCATCTAATTTACCTGAATAATGATATTCCCTTAACACTATTGTAGTCTTAGATTTCATTTTTAATTAAAGTATTATTTTCATATTCTTTAAAAAACCAAATGGTATTAATAGATAAATAATTTTATAAGATAAATAGCAGCATCTTTTTAAAAGATTTTTAGTTTTAGTTTTTTAAATTTTACTTATTTATTTTTTAACACTGAAACATTTTGTATAGGAATATAGCTGATTAACAATGCTGTGATAGTTTCGGGTGAACAGTGAAGGGATTCAGCCATATTTTATCAGATTCCATTCTACTCCTATTTTGCACTCTATTGAGGAAATCGTACCAGCCTCTTGCCATCTCTTTCAAGTAACACTTTCATATTCCTTCTATTTCTTTTATTTGTTAGTTTTAGACATCATACAGGATTTTCTGCTGTCAACTCACAGCACCACTACTATTCTCATTTAAGGTCAAGACTTATGTTCTCCAAGGTCATCTATCCTGTGTGGTATAGGTTAGAGCTTGACATCACGTGAGATTTGGAAATGTACCAGAGCCACAGACATAGAAAACAAACATATAGTTACCAAAGAGGAAGGAGGGGTGGGAGATACATTAGGAGTTTAAGATTAACACATACACCCTGGCAGCTCAGATGGTAAAGAATCTGCCTGCAATGTGGCTACCCACCCGTTCTCTCCCCTGGAGAAGGGAACGGCTACCCACTCCAGTATTCTTGCCTGGAGAATTCCATGGACAGAGGAGCCTGGCAGGCTACTTACTGTCCACGGGGTCGCAAAGAGTCGGACACAACTGGTGACTTTCATCATCATCATCATCATATATAAATAATAGATAACAAACAAGGACCTACTCTATAGCACAGGGAGTTATACTCAATGAATTGTAATAACATTAAAGGGAAAATAATCTGAAAAAGAATGAATATATGCAGATGCATCACTGAATCACTTTGCTGTACACCTGAAACAAATACAACATTGAAAAATAACTATATTTCAATTAAGAAATAAATAAAATAAAAATAAGAGATGCACCAGAATCAATTATTCTGGGAAGGTGGAATGGTCAGATGTGTGTCCAGACATGAGCATCAGGGTGGTCCCTGACATGTGTATCAAAGGGGTCAGATGTCACTCTACTGCTTCGGACATATCCTACCTGTCATATCCCCACCTTTCTGCAGCTGCTCTGTGATGTTTAGTAGCAGTTTTGCTGATGATCATTCTCTCTCATCCACTCCAGCTCTCCCCTCAGTACCACAACTTCCTAATGCTATACAAACATTCTAGGTCCAGAATTCAGAGAAAAGTTTCAGGTCCTGACTGAACCCTGACTGATATGGTTGTTGGTAACGGAGTTGATTCCAGGGAAATAAAGACTTAAGGATGAGAATCTGAAGCTGAATCTGACAGAACTAGATTCCAAAATGAAAAACAGCAGTGACTTTTGTCCTGTAGCAAATGGGAAGTCATATGCTCTGCAGAGGCCATGTGATTGTAACTTAGCACCTCTAGTCACCAGGAATGAAAAGCCTGTAGAAGGCTTTCATCTCTAAAAGATAAAAAGGGCTAAAATTAATACTGGTAATTAGAGTATAAAACTAAGATTGGTTGATGGCTTCTGAGTGAGCCAATGAATGGAGAATAAGAAAAAGATGAGCTTGGAACTGAGAATTTCCAGGCCATGGTTCAGATAAAGAACCAGAGCTCTCCTATAACTTTCCTAAATAAATTCCTCATCTCCTGTAGCTATACAGCCACAATATCTGTAAAACAAATTTAACATATGATCCTACTGATGGACACACTAAATTCAAATCTTGTGGTGCCTCTTGTGTTGAAGCTAGAAGGGGATGAGATTCTGAAAATTGAAATGTGGTTCATGAAAATTATAATGAGCTATATAAAGATATACCTTGAACACCCAAATCCACGTGGCCAGGCTTGATGGGAGGAACAGTCTTTCCTTTTTTATCTGAGAATATTAGATATTAGATATTTATCTGAGAATAACCCCTCTTATCTAAAAATTCATATTAAGCTGTCCTAATGTAGCTGACTTGCAGGGAGCTTAATGATCCTCAAGACTCACCCTCATCACCATTCATTGTTTCAAGACTTAAACCAGACTCAAGTCCCAGCAAGCTCCAACAAAATAGGAATGAGCTAGCTGGTGGTCTCATGAACATGAAAACAATGTGAACTTTCCACTATTTATGTTGAAAGAAACCTGAAAAATGTATATCAGAATGGATCCTAAAGACAGACTATGATAGAAAATTGAAAATATTGGATTCAGGTGAATTAGTTGATATGGTATACAATCCAGGGAGTCTAGATGCAATGAGATAGTTTGAGTTGCAAAGTGAATCTAATGCTTTTCTTGAACACAATAGTGGCCTTTACTAAATGAAGGTGAAGTACCCCAAATTCCTTGATATACTCAAGGTTTAGAAAAGGGATCTTAAAAAAAAAAAAAAGAAAAGAAAAGGGATCTAAGGCCTTAAGAAGCTAGCTAAAAGCTTAGGGAAATAAGAATGTTAGAGTAATATTACTATCATCTACTTATTTAAACTTTAACCACAATTAAACTTTAACCAGGATATTCCAGAAGTTACTTTCGTTCACCAGAGTTTTGAGATACATTTGTGAGGAGAATGCCAAAATCCATGATAAGTTTTCTAGTGAATAATATCTTTAATCTAGGAAAAAGAGTGAGATATTGATATAAAAATGAGGTTTGTGATGGGATTCCAGAATGACAGGATGCAAGGGATGGGGCTTAACTTATAGAGACAGAATAAGCATGGTTCCTATAATAGGTACCAGGACTGAAGCTGGAGTCAGAATGGTTTGATTTGCAAAGTTATTAGTGGTATTCCTAGGACAGAAATAGTCTACGGAAGCTTTCTTCAATTTAAGTCTGGTGACTGGATGGCATCACTGCCTCGATGGACATGAGTTTGAGTAAGCTCAGGGAGTTGGTGATGGACAGGGAAGCCTGGCATGCTGCAGTCCATGGGGTCGCAAAGAGTCAGACATGACTGAGCGACTGAAGTGAACTGAACGGAAGCTTTACTTGACTTCTCCAAGTGATGAACTCTTACCCTTGTGGACAGAAATCTGACTTGAATCACCATAAAAGAATCAAGACGTCTTAGCCAATTTCTAGACATGACCCAGTTCACTGACTCAGAGTCTGCTGAATGGAAGCCTGACTTCCCTTAAAGAAATATACGATAAAATGCCAAAATGTTACACTGTATATTTTCTTGTTAGTCCTCTCCAGTGGGACCCAGAGTAACTTAACAGAGCAGTAAATTGAATAAAAGAAAATACTCAGAAACTGAGGGGATTACTAGACACTGATTTAACTGACTAGACTACACTTAATTACAAGGCTTAACTGATGCTGATTCCTAGGGACTCAAATAAGATTAAGGTCAAATAAGATTAAGGTCTATTAAGATACAGGAGAGGAGCTTATGAAATCCATGTGATTAAAGGAGTTTGCCTATGGTGTAGTTCACAACAGGTCTTGTAGGTTCCTAAACCCACTGCATGGTTATTTTTCGAGTCCTGGAAAGCAACGTTGGAAAAGACATTCTCAGCAACTGGCAGAATCCCTGTATCGTTTCCCTGACGAACAAAGTGAGGGCTATTGTAGGAAAAGCCATGTGGAAGCCTCTAGAACTGCCTGTGCCTGTCAAAATAGTAAATCAAAATTAAAACTGCTTTTCTGGAAAATTTCAGGGATCCCAACCACTTCCCAATTACCCCAGTTAGTCTATGTGTAAGAGGAACGAAATGGATTACTGAAAATTTAATCAGATGGCAACTTAAATTGAATATGATGTTCTAGATGTGGTTTTTTTGCTGGAGCAAGTCAACCCAGTCTCTATTACAAAATATGCAGCTATTGGTCTGAGTGCTTTTATCCTCTGTATTAATACAGACTCTGACAAGTAGTTTGCTTTCACCTGACAAAGACAGTAATGTTCTTTCCCTGTACTACTCAGGGGATGCATCAGATCTATAGCCCTATGTTAAAATCCAGTCCAGAGACACTTTATCATCCTGCATTGCACAAGAGATGATGCAGTTCATCATACTGATGATGGAATGCTGATTGAATGTGCCGAGGAGGAAGTACAAATATCCTGGCGAAACACATGCATACCAGAGAGTGGGAAATAAACCCAACGACATTTAAACAGCCTGCCACTTCAATGAAATTTCTGGGGCTCTAGAGGTTGGAGGCGAGTTGAGATACATCCTCCAAAGTTGAATATTAGATGACAAGTTGTTGCATCTAGTATCTTTTTTCACTAAGGAGGAAGCACAATATCTAAAGGACTGTTTGAATTCTGGAAGCAACATACACTCATATATAATGACTATGAAGCAAGTCCACTTACCAAGTACTCTGTAAGGCTGTTAGTTCAGATTGTTCTAATAAGGCCCAGAGTAAGAGAAGTCTTATGACAGGTCCACACGACTGTGTAAGCTGCCCAGCCATTTGCATTGTAAAACCCAGCAAATGTAATAGAACCTGACTGGCTCAACTCAAATTTTGTGAACATGATAACTAGAGAGTTGGCCTTAACTTTGGTGTATGAGATCTGTTATTTCCTTATTATAGAACTCTGGGTAAATTATGTGACCTTTCTGTGAACCTCAAGTTTCTCTTATCTAAAGAAAAACTGAAGTACTTGGCAAAAAGAAAGCTGATATGAGAATGAATATAAGATAATGCACACAAAATTTCTTATACATACTAGTCTCTCAAATTGGTAGAATTTATGGAGTCTTTGGAATAAATAAGAAATGGCCAGCATCACCATTGAGGTGGTACCAAAATGAACAATAGTTTTCCTTGTTGGTTAGGTATACATCATGGAAAATACCCAGTAAAGAACCCTGCTGCTGCTGCTGCTAAGTCGCTTCAGTCGTGTCTGGCTCTGTGTGACCCCATAGACAGCAGCCCACCAGGCTCCGCCGTCCCTGGGATTCTCCAGGCAAGAACACTGGAGTGGGTTGCCATTTCCTTCTCCAATGCATGAAAGTGAAAAGTGAAAGTGAAGTCGCTCAGTCGGGTCCAACTCCTAGCGACCCCATGGACTGCAGCCTACCAGGCTCCTCCATCCATGGGGTTTTCCAGGCAAGAGTACTGGCGGGGGGTGCCATTGCCTTCTCTGGTAAAGAACCCTAGGATGTGGAAAGCACCATATCATTACTATTAGTCCTTAGCGTGAGAGCACCAGCAGCAAGAAGAGATCCACCAGTAATCCCCAGAAGACTCAAAATGTGAGTCCAAACAAAGGGGCCCAAGCCTTTGTGGCTTACAAATACTTTACAGATAATAGTGATAATAATAATAATGCTGAAAAGAGAGATGTGTTTTAAAGCCAGAAGGTCAGTAGGGTGCCAGCAAATGGAAATTTTATTTTTTGAAAATAAAAAATTAAATGTTGAGGAAAATTCTCTTAGCATTGATACTGTACTTAGGGAGACCAAAAGCATCACTGCCCAATTTGACACTGCAGGATACACTGTGGAAAAGTTTCATGAATATGTTTTTGGTACATTCTAAAAAATTTTTTTAAGTTTGAAAAATGAAAGACAACTGATGCATTCAAATCTACTGTTAGAAAAAAACAGCTGCTGACAATTTGATAAATTATTCACCCAAGAGTTTCAATAATCTAAAACAACTTCTCCCACATATGTTGACAGGGGAAGATCTAGCAAAAATGATGAAACAGGATAATTTTAGGGTATTTCGAAAGTGATTAGAAAATCTGTTTGTCTTTTAAGCTTCCTTTGTTCTAAATTTTATACTGAAATGATTGAACATTTCTGACAAGAACTTGATGTAGCTTTAAAAAATATTTGTTATACACAAAAATACTATTTCAGCAGTACAGCAGAATTTAACATATATTGCAGTGATTTTTTGTAACAGATACAGAAAATCTGGATGACTTAGCAGAATATGATCATGATATTGCCTTAACTGACATTTAGGGGAAAAGAACTTGTGAAAGTGAAGTCACTCAGTCGTGTCCGACTCTTTGCGACCCCATGGACTGTAGCCTATCTTGTAGAAACTCAATAAACACCGAGTTTCACAGTTCAGGTCCCCTATAATGAAGGACATCCTGTCACGTCCTGAAGAAAGCCAATGGGTCCTGGCCACACCCTTCACATGCTGGCCGAGGTCCAGTGACTGACTAATGAGAAAGAATTAGAACGGCTGGGCCATTTCATCCTAACATAGGACAACCCTGACAGGCCATTTCAGCTTCAGAGCTCCCTGTAGGTTTGGCTAAGTTTATCACAGAGTATATATCCCAACTCAATTCTCCCTGGACCCAACTCCACTTCCTCCTCCTCCCTTCCAAGGATACTCCCTAATAAACATCTACATACTAAATTCCATCTTCTAATCTGCTTCCCAGCAAACAATCTGCAACAGGGAGCAAAGGGCAGAAGTGAAAAATCAACTTTTCCATCATTCAGTAACTTGACAATCACTAATTGAGTGCCAGTAATAGAGCAAATTAAATTGCAATTGTTTGCAAGGAATGAAAGGGTCCCTGCCCCAACTACTTTGCAGTCCAATGAGGATGACTGAAGTACAATGGAAACTGTGAATCACAATAAAATACGTGCTGCTGAAATCAACCCAGGCAGTCCTAAAGGAAATCAACCCTGAATGTTCATTGGAAGGACTGATGCTGAAGCTGAAGCTCCAATACTTCGGCCACGTGATGCAAAAAACACTCTGTGAAAAGATCTTGATGCTGGGAAAGATTGAAGGCAACAGGAGAAGGAGGCAGCTGAGGCTGGAATGGTTAGATAGCATCACTGACTAAATAGACATGAATGGGAGAAAACTCTGGGAGACAGTGAAGGACAGAGGAGCCTGGCATGCTGCAGTCCATAAGGGCAGCAAAGAGTCAGATATGACTGAGTGACCGCACAACAGCAACATGAAGTCTTTATGAAAAAGTCTGTCAAGAACCTCAGCTATATGTGGAAAGACCTCTAAAGAATGGACGAACTTCAAAAACATGCTAGGTGAAAAAAGCCTGACACAATAGCCTGTGGCGTATAGGATTCATTTACATGATACTTCCAAAACAGGCAGATCTATAGAGAAAGAGAGTAGATTAGTGGTTGCCTGGGGTTGAGGGAGGGTATGAGGATCAAATGCAAATAGAATTTGGGGTTTTTCTGGGATGACAGTTATGTTTGAAAATTTATTGTAACAATGGTTGTACAACTCTATAAAATTGCTAAGATTCATTGGCTCCTGCTCTTAAAATGGGTGAATTTTATGATATATAAATAGTACTTCATGGAGTTGCTTCAGGAGGGAGGAGGGTTCAGGATGGGGAACACATGTATACCTGTGGTGGATTCATTTTGATATTTGGCAAAACTAATACAATTATGTAAAGTTTAAAAATAAAATAAAATTTTAAAAATTAAAAAAAAAAAGGTGTTTGGCATTTTTTTACAGCATGATGCAGTAAGTCAGATGACTTGCAAACAATTTCTCAACTCCTTTATCCAATCCTCAAAAAATGATCAGGAGAAAAACTTATTTATTCCAAAGGATGACCTGATATGGCCATGGTCTGGGACATCTAATAAGAAAAAGAGCAAGAATTATGAATTAATTTGAAAAGTCCCTTTGCCTCAAACTTTTGAGCATGTAATTTACAGAGAGCTAATTTTCAATTAGTAGAAAATACAGCTTTAACATGGTCCAAACATGAAAACAGGCATGCTGTCCTCCCAGATTAGTTCTTGAACAGAGATTGCTTATTCATTCATTTCAGCTGCCATTTCTTTCAACATCTCATTTAAGACCACATGTACAAAAAGCCTGTGTCTTCCATGAAGAAGTTTTAAATGAAAAAATTAAACCTGAAATATTAATTCATCCCACTAGTAATCATTCAGGATTCCCTGGGTGCCTGTAATTTAAATCTAATTTAAATCCAATGATGGCTCAAAGAAGAGAGAACACTCTTGTATCTTTAGTTGTCAGACATTTTGTTACTAGACTTGAAAATAGCTTCAGGGACACAAGGATAAATTTTATCACATCAGAAAGAAATGTTCATACTATCTAGTATGTGGCTTTATCTGATAATTCTCCCTTTATCTCCCTCCCTCTCTCTCTCTTTCTTGCTCCTCCTCTACTTTTTCCCTCCCTCTCACTCATAAATACTATTTAACAGACCAGCATTGATATATTAAATTACTTCAAAATATTTACTGCATTCCTACTATATGTGAGGTCATTTAATACTGAAAACTTAACAAGATACCTCTGACTTCAAGGACTTTTCAATGTAATAATTTAAGTTTTAACCCAAACATTGCTAGAAAAGTTTCCTGGAGAATGCAGGTAAAACAAGTCAATTTGAAATGCATATTCATTGGAAAGTGATAAATGATTTTTCATGTTGCTGTACTTATAGGAAAATCCAAAGATTATATATATATATCCATGATATTTTTATTAAAAAAGTGTTTCCACTTTGTTTTGTATATATTTTATCATTAATAATATTTGACATCAGTATTACATATTTTTTTCATATTGCAAGAGGATTTAATACCACTTATATTGCAAAAGGTTTTTTTTTTTTTAATATTTTTCAGATGAAGAAGCTGAGGCTCCAGGAATTAGTGTCTAAATCCTTGTCCTTGTCCAAGGACTCTGCTGCTCTTCACTATTACATATGTTCTATGCCTTCTTCACTCTCGGTTGATGACATGAAAAATTGAAGCAATCATTTAAGCAATTGGGAAAGAATGTCGACAGATTCCACCACCACATCTGCAGGCTTTTCAGCATCTGTCCTCAAGAACTCACCATCCCTTCTGTTATCACAGATGAACTACCCATGAGCCTACTTAAAGCAAATCCCCCAACTCAGGCACTTGATTCCATCCCTTCTCGAAGTCCCAAGCATGTTGTTCTAGGAGGAGTTCTCTTAGGTATCTCATAGGAGTTTTCTATGGTATCTCTCTTTACCTCTCTACTTGATCATTCCATTAGTACTCAAACATGCTACCATTTTTTTCATTATTAAAAAAAGAAATATTTCTACTTGACTTCTTTTCCTAAATATCATTCCATTTCTCTTCTCCCCTTTGCTGCTGCTGCTGCTGCTAAGTCCCTTCGGTCGTGTTCGACTCTGTGCGACCCCATAGACTGCAGCCCATCAGGCTCCACCGTCCCTGGGATTCTCCAGGCAAGAACACTGTAGCGAGTTGCCATTTCCTTCTCCAATGCATGAAAGTGAAAAGTTAAAGTGAAGTCGCTTAGTCGTTCCCGACTCTTAGCAACCCCATGGACTGGAGCCTACCAGACTCCTCCGTCCATGGGATTTTCCAGGCAAGAGTACTGGAGTGGGGTGCCATTGCCTTTGCAGCAACCCCAAAATATAGTTAAATATCTAATACATTGGGGCTTCCTAGGTGGCGCTAGTGGTAAAGAACCCGCCTAACAATATAGGAGACATAAGGGACCCAGGTTCCACCCCTGAGTTGGGAAGATCTTCTGGAGGAGGAAATGGCAACCCACTCCAGTATTCTTGCCTGGAAAATCCCATGGACAGAGGAGACTGGAGGGCTATGGTCCATAGGGTCGCAGAATCAGACATGACAGAAGTGACTTAGATGCATCTAATATATTATTGTACATACTTCATATTCATAATACAATATACTCTATAGACTTTCTATATATTATTGTATATACTTAAATATCTAATTTTTCTATTCCAAATCACTCTTTATTGTCCTCATAGATCCACTAAAACCCCTTCAATCAAAGTCAGCAATGACATATCACTAAGCCAACAAATTCTTAGCTCGAAGCCAACTTGATCTTTTACATTTTATACAGTTGAGAAACAGCTCTTCTTGGAAGCACTTTATTTACCAGGATATCAAGGATGGACATACATTTAGTTTTCCTTCTATCCCACTGACTGTTCCTTCTATGTTTCCTTTGCCCCGATCCTCCCTAACCTCTCACATGGAGTCTCCCACGGTGTGGGGCACTCGCTACACTAACTCTTTGGTTATTTAGTTCCTGGGTCTCATCTTCAAGCTATTCTTTTATACCGGACTTTGTGATACAGAGCTTGGGATTCTGGAAACCACATTCTCCTTTGCCAGTTGGTCCCATTTAGGTTCTGCCAATGGGGGAAAGGGTCTTCCCAGGTGTCTGAGTAGTAAAGAATCTGCCTGCCAATGCAGGAGATGCAGGTTTGATCCCTGGGTCAGCAAGGTCCCCAGGAGTAAGAAATAGTAACCCACTCCAGTATTCTTGCCTTGGAAATCCCATGGATAGATGAGCCTGGCGAGCTACAGTCCACAGGGTTGCAAAGACTCAGACACGACTGAGCACACACAAACACACACACACTCACACTCTCACACACACTGACACACACACACACACACACACACACACACACACACAGTGGGGGTGTAAGAGGTAAACTGGAAAATTAGGGAGAAGAAACATGAATGGCCATGGAAGAGACAGACCCTGGAAGAACAGTTGATTCCAGCTACAGCAATTTGTCCCAGTTTTTAGAGTTCCCTCCACATCATCAGGATCAGTCCTTTCTGAAATACCAAGCAAATGATGCCACCTCCTCAGAGGTCTGAGTGCCATGGACCCCTCTTTCAAGACTTTACATTAATTATTCCCAACCTCTTCCCTTTGCATCCCCAGCAAAGGAATGGTAACTGTTTCCTGATACTGTGTCTTCTTGCTGTCATTTCAGCTCTCTAATACCTGGCTACCATTTCTTTATAATACATCTTCTTGTTAAGAACATTCATGTGGTTTCTGATTCCCAATTGAACCCTGACTTATACAGTGATCTAATCTAGTCACATAGCTTGAAATACTGCCTTTATACTGATGATTTCCAGAACTTTTTTCCAAACTCCAGACTTGTATGAAGTCCAATGATATGCCATTTTCACAGTTGAACCAGCTTGAATATCAGCAATTTCATATGATCCAATGCTAACATAAGACTAACAGGCCCCTCAATTTTAACAATTTCATAACAGAATTTCTTCCCAGTATCTTCCAGTGACTCCTTCATCTCAGTCTGATGCTGCATTTACACCTTTGATTAATCAGGCCTAAATCCTTGCCTGACCTCTTCTCTTTGTCTATACCCTGATTTCAAATTTAAAGCAAATACTGTTGGTCCTGCTCTAAAAATGCATGAAAAATCTAGTTATTTATCACTACCTCCAACCTTAGTCCAGGCTGATTCCTACTGAGAATTCCCCAGTGGTCCTGAAGTTAGGACTCTGTGCTTTCACTGCCAAGGGTGTGGGTTTGTTCTCTGGTCATGAAACTAAGATCCTGCAGGCTGTAGGGAATGTCCAAAAAAAAAAAAAATACAGACTGAGTCCTTCTCAACCCTCATCTAGTAGTTTACTGTGATAACCTCCCAACTAGGTCTATCCTTACAGCTCTTCTCATCAAAGCTGCCAGAATGATCCTTTCAAAGCAATCTCACTCCTCTGATTATAACCCTACACTGGTTTTGACTTTACCCAGAATAAAAACTTTACCACCAGCTATCTCTCAGGTATGACTTGAACATGCCAGGTACACTCCTGCTTTGCAGCCATCATGCTAAAATTAGTGAAACACTCTTCCTTAAGGTATCAACCTGAATAATTTTCTCCCATCTTTCAAGACTGAAATAACACCCTCCCAATAAGGGACCTACCCTAAGCACTCTATTAAAACAGCAATGACCTCCCTCACGTTTTGGGCAATCCATGTCCATTGACCTTGCTCTGATTTTCAATTTATTTTTCTCTTTGTAATGAATAATTTCAAACATGCTGCTGCTGCTGCTAAGTTGCTTCAGTCATGTCCAACTCTGTGCAACCCCATAGATGGCAGCCTACCAGGCTCCCCCATCCCTGGGATTCTCCAGGCAAGAACACTTGAGTGGGTTGCCATTTCCTTCTCCAATGCATGAAAGTGAAAAGTGAAAGTGAAGTCGCTCAGTCAGGTCTGACCCTCAGCGACCCCCTGGACTGCAGCCTACCAGGCTCCTCCATCCATGGGATTTTCCAGGCAAGAGTACTGGAGTGGGGTGCCATTGCCTTCTCCAATTTCAAGCATACTATGTATTTATTTTTCCCAAGACACAATGGACTGCAGTACTGCTGCTGCTACTGCTCCTAAGTCGCTTCGGTCGTGTCCGACTCTGTGCGACCCCATAGACGAGCAGCCCACCAGGCTCCCCATCCCTGGGATTCTCCAGGCAAGAACACTGAAGTATGTTGCCATTTCTTTCTCCAATGCATGAAAGTGAAAAGTGAAAGTGAAGTTGCTCAGTCATGTCCAACTCCTGGCAACCCCATGGACTGACTGCAGCCTACCAGGCTCCTCCATCCATGGGATTTTCCAGGCAAGAGTACTGGAGTGGGGTGCCGTGACCTTCTCCACCAGACTGCAGTATAAGTAAAGCCAAATGTATCTAAGAGCCAAACACAATAAATTTTCTATGTCACACATTAAACAGATCAGAGCAATATTTCTTATTAGAGGGAAGTTTTTTTTTCTTTTAATTGTAATTCAGTGGTTGGCTACTTCTATTCTGTGGTTCCATTATCTGCTAGGGACCTACTGTTTTTATGTATTCAATCAACAGAAGATAAAATATAGGAGTATATGGAAGGCTGTATCTACCTCGGCCAAGAAACGACACACATCACTTTGTATGTATCATGTAGGCAAGAATTTAGCCATATAAGCCCACTTTGCAAGGGCACCTTGCTGCCCAGGAAAGATGGATAATAGAATTCTAGTGGGCAGCTAACAGCCTCTGCCACAGCTAGCTAATTTCTTAGGTATATCGTTCAGTATTTGTTCCCCTTACTACTTGCAAGGGTTTCCCCCGTGGCTCAGACAGGAAAATAATCCACCTGTAATGCTGGACACCTGGATTAGATCCCTGGGTTGGGAAGATTCCCCTGCAGAAGGGCATGGCAACCCACTCCAGTATTCTTGCCTAGAGAATCCCCATGGACCGAGGAGCCTGGCTAGCTACAGTCCATGGGGTTGCAGAGTTGGACACAACTGAGCAACTAAGCACAGCACAGCACTAACCTGAACTATCCATGAGGGCAAGAGATTTTGTTGATTCCATTTATTGATTTATCCCATGAATATAGACTGTGCCTGACTCAGAGTAGTCACTTAAAATATTTGTGTAATGAATGAAGACAGATTGTTTCATGAGACAGAAAAAAAGAAGGGATTGTCCATAAAACTGGAGAATTTGTTCTCTTTGGGGGGTAAAACATTCCTATACATATACAAAAAAAAAAGATGAAAAGCCCAAATTGACAGTAGTCATGGGACATACTGTATCCATAAAGGTTGAGAGAGTGTACAGCCAAGGGAAAAGCCCAACTTTGGCTTGGGTCAGAAAAGGGATGTTGAACTTCGGTTTAGATTACCTGAAAAATATAAATGTTACCATGTGGTCTTCAAATTGCTCTGAAGAATTCCAGGGCTCTTAAGAGACTACTTTATAGGTTCCTAAAATAATAAAGTATTTCTATAAAATTTATTTAAAAGCTTCTGTTTCTGAGTAAGTGTTATATAAAAGAGTCTTAAATGATTTTTATATAGTACATCATTTAATCCTTAAAAAATCTTATAAAATTAGTATATTTATTTCCTTTTTACCTATGAATTTGAGAAAATAGAACTTTCAATTGCAGCCATGAAGTTCTATAATTCTCTCAATGAAGATTTGTAAGGATTTATTGCTAGATACCTCACTATTGGTATTGTAAATTAGATCTTTTTGTACAGCAGCTATATTTTAAATTCAGCTATGTAAAAGGGCATATGTGTCCTACATATGTATATTGATTTTGTATCCGGAAGCTCTTTATTCCAGTTTATGCATTATATTAATTTGGCAATATATCCTCTAACATTTTTCATGCAAATGATCATATATCACAAAAAATAACATTTTTGTCTCTTTCTAGCCAATCCTTCTATTTCATTTCAAATGCATTTCATTTCAGATATAGGATGAGAATATTCGTTAAAATATTTAATACAAATGAAAGGAGCTGGTTGTCATTCTCGATTAGTTCCTCAATGCACATTTTAAGACACTAAGAATTTTGAAGGATTAAGTTCATCATGTTAATTTCCTTTTTTCTTCCCTTTTTTTAAAGTGATTTTCATTGTTGTTACTTTTACCCAGGACTTAGAGTTGAATTTCATTCACTTCTTGCTGTAACTACTAAATTAATTTCACGTTTTCCTCTGTATGTGTTAACACTGCAGGCTATACCCAAGCCAATATCCAGGTCGACCTTGTTGTTTAGTCACTCAGTCCTGTCTGACTTATTTGCTGCCCCATGGACCGTAGCCCTCCAGGCTCCTCTGTCCTTTGGCTTCTCCAGGCAAGAATACTGGAGTGGGTTGCCATTTCCTTCTCCGGGGGATCTTCCTGACCCAGGGATGGAACCTGCACCTCTCATGATCCTGCTGTAGCAGGTGGGTTCTTTACCAGCAGTGTCACCTCCTACCATGAATTTTGATTGTTACTAAAACTATAGTAAATCTAGTATCTCTCCCAGTGGTTGATTTAAACATGGTGGAGTGATGCAACTGTAGCCAATAACACATAAAACATATTCTGCTTGGGGAACTGGCAAAAGGACATGACAGGGACTCGCCTTACTTTTCTGATTCTTAGTATTTCTACTACCATCTTGTACCTATGCAGAGAACCATCCACACATTGAATGTTGCAGAGAGAAAGGATGAGCGGAATCTGATTACAATGGTGCTCCAGAATTAACTCTGAAACTGTTCAACCTCTGGATCTCATGTTTTGTGAAATAATACTTGCTACATTTTGTTGGCTTCTTTGTTACTTGACACCAAACTCATCATGACATGTGTTGATATACTTTTCTAGGTTTCCTAATGTTAAACTTTTGTGACCCCGTGGACTGTAGCCTACCAGGCTCCTCCATCCATGGGATTCTCCAGGCAAGAATACTGGAGTGGGTTGCCATTTCCTTCTCCAGGGGATCTTCCGGACCCAGGGATCGAACCCAGGTCTCCCGCATTGCAGGCAGACACTTTAACTGCTGAGCCACCAGGGAAAGACCAATGTTAAACCTTTCTTGCATCTCAGAACACACCCTACCTGATCTTGATGTGTTTTATTTTATATCATCCAAAATTCAGGTTGACTTAACTTTATTTAAGCTTTTAAATCTATATTCCATAGTAAGATTGTCCTATACTTTCTCTTTTTATACAGTCAATATCCAAAGACACAGTAGCGTCACAAAAGGAGATGGAAAAAATCTCTCACTCACTATTTTTCGAAGAGTTTGTCGCAAACTTGAATTGCTTGTTCTGTGAACATCTGCCATAACTTGGCTTACTGTCTGGGGCTGCTGCTTCCTTTGTTTGTTCTGTTAGTAAATGTGTGTATTTTTGTGCATGCATTTCACGGGAGGAGGAATAGGTGTTGCTTTGAATGCTAATATGATTTTTAAAGGGTTATGATACTATTAGAGTTTCTATGCTCTCCTGAATCACTTGTGGTGGTAATGTATTTTAATATTTTTTAAAAAAAATATTGCTTTCTTCCAAATGCTGAATGCATTGACAAAGAATGCTCTAATAGTAAAACATTTCTCTGTTAACTCTTGTAATGTCTGTTATGTTCCTAATATTCTTAATTGTCTATAGCTCAATCTTGTCATACACTGTTGCATTTTATCCACATTTTAATACACTCACTTTGAGCTTTGCTGATCCTATTTTTTGTTTCTAATTCACTAATGTTTGCTCTTTTTTATAATTACTTTTTTCTTTTCTCCAGGGTTTTGCTGTTATTTTTTGACTTGGATTCTTAAATTATTAACTTTTAATCTTAATTTCTAATACGTAGATTGAAGACTAGAAATTTCTGCCTGCGTAGCACTTTGGATGCATCCTGCTCAATTTGATATGCAGTGCTTACATTTGCATTCATTTCTAAGCATAGTGTGTTCCACCTTCCATTATGCTATCTACTTTGACCAATAAATCACTGAGAAGTTTGATTTGTTGTTGATGTTAATATTAGATTGAGCCACTAAGTGGCAATTGGGTTTTGGACCCAAGTTTTCTGGCCCAGAGTCTGTGTTCTTAACCATCAGACATACTTCCTCTCTATCATTCTGGCTTTGCTTCTATCCTAGTCTATGAAATACTGGGCTTCTATTTCTTTCCTTGAGATGAGATTTGCAGATATTTTTGTTATAACTTATCTAACATTTCTATGTGTATGGAGTGGCAGATAAATTCCTGTTAACTCATGCACCATGGTGAACCAAACTAGAAAACTAAAATAGATTCCTACAGTGAATGAAACTAGAAAACTAGAAACTAGAACTTTCTCCCAACATATATCTTACATACTAATTTTTCTGTGGCTTGCAGAACTTACTATAGTTCTAGATGATCAAATATTGATAACACTCTATGATGCTCTTGTCTTGAGATAAATTAGACGGACTCAGTGGAAATCCTGAGGAAAACATAGAGACATTGATTCTCACCTTCCATTTTGTTTAGATTTCTCTGGAATCTAGGCTATCTTTCTGTAAATTGGTATTTCAACCTAGTGTGGTTGAAACTCAAAAAAGGAAGATGGCCTAGGTAAGTGTGTGAAGGCCCAAGGCCAGTTTTGCAGGTCAAATAAAATTTATTGGATCCACTGTTTTTTAAAAAAACATCCATAAGATTGATTTCAGATGACCATTCTTTTCTTCCAGGAAATTAAAATATGCCTACAGACCATCTCATTTCCCTTTAGAATTTTTCTGTAAGCAGGCACTTTTCCCACGTTATTTTGAAAGAATCTGAAGCTCAGTATCTTAAACCTACTCCTTGATGAAGAATCCAAGGTGCCATTTAAAATGCACCTAAATATATGGAAAGTATCATTCCAATACTGTGTTTTTTTGTTGTTTCTTTTGTTTTTTTTATAAAACAAGACATTCTTCAGAGATATGTATGTGAAGAGGCAGCATATTTTTGGAGCAAAATTTGAGCCTCCTTTGGGTTTCATTCCTTCTTCAAATAAGATGCAAGTTTAGCACAGGGCTAGAGAAATGTCTAGCCCTTTCATCCTTTCATCTCATTCTATACCATATCTTTCTGTAGTAGTTGTTTTTGTTTTTGTTTTTTTATCATGTACATTTATGTATCTATTGGCGTATAGTTGCTTTACAATGTTGTATTAGTTTCTGCTGTAAACCAGTGAGTCAGACATATGTAAGTAGTTTTAAATGACATTGTTGGTAGTCACACAGACAGAATCTAGAATGATGAATATATTTTTCCTCTTATTTTCTCTTCCATTTTTACCATGAGGATGAAATCATCTTCTGTTACAAAGAGGAGCAATTACATACTCAGAGAAAGTAGTTTCCAGGTGGCTCAGTGGTAAAAAAAAAATTCTGCCTGCCAATGCAGGAGACGCAGGAGACATTGGTTCAATACCTGAGTTGGGAAGATCCCCTGGAGAAGGAAACGGCAACCACTCCAGTATTCTTGCAGGGAAATCCCATGGATAGAGGAGCCTAGCAGGCTTCAGTCTGTGGAGCCACAGTGAGTTGGATACAGCTGAGCAGCTGAGCACACGCACAGACATACATAATGAGATAAAGTAGAATAATGGCCTATCATCATTTTCAATATAGTAAAATCTCAGTTTTATTGCCTATATGTAGAGAATTTGATAAATTGACAGTACCTAGCCTGATGTTTCTTATTCCCAATGAATCAGGAATAGTTTTCATAAATAAGATGCAAACTTTATGTGGAAATAATATTTCAAATCTGCAGGAAAGCATGCTGCTTTCAAATGCTAAACACATATATAATTGACACTCTAATTGTTAAGTTGATCAGTTCAAAATTTACTCCTTTAGAACTATGGTAGTCTGGATTTGACTTTATGGCTATATTTAGAAGCAAATAATTGGAAGTGCATTGAAATATATTATACTTCATTTGTCTTTTGAATTTTAACTGACAGTAAGTTTGTGAGCTTATATTGTATTAAACATTTTCCTTCAAAAAGTGGCTATTCCTTGACTTCTCATTGCTCAAGAGCTCATTTGGGGGAAGCTAAAGAAAGCTTGGGCCCTCACCCATTACCTTCCTCCAGCTTCTCTTCCTGTTTTCTCTCTACACAGAGTTCAGAATCAATATCTATTTAGATCTAGTCAAGTCAGCAAAACAGCAAACACATCATTTCTGCCTTCTTGCATCAAAATGACTCTAAGCACTCTGCAAAAAAATAAACCATCATCTTCTCCATTACTCTAAGGATCTGTTCCCTGAAAATCAATATCTGTAACTAAGGTCTTTATACTCATTAATCTTTTAATTACCTCTGGAATGTGTAAATACTCTTAAAATAAGATAAAAATGCTTTGCTCTTTATGTGTGAGTTTACTATGTCTCCTATGACTTCTTTTTGGCAAGACTCTGGCTTTTCAATAGAATTTCACATAAAGAACCATTTAAAAATATGAACCATTTGCAGCCTTTGCAAAGAATGCTACAAACCACAGAGCTGCTGGGATTTGGGAGGGGTATTTTATGGCACAGAGCAGAGCTTTTCATGCTAGTATAGTATTTGGACACATGGCTTATGCCAGGCAGTGCTGAATAAATAAATCAACACTATTGACAAGAGAAAGATTATTGTGACTAAAATCTCACACTAGTGAAACTGCTATACCTCAGCACAGTAGAGTCAGTCTATTCTGTAAGTATTAGTAATGTCCATATTTCAGTCTACTTGAGTATTATTCTTATAACTTCAACCACTGTTTCAGGAATTATGGAAGAAACAGTTAGTAGATGTATTTATTGATCTGCTTAGATGACTCATTAGGAGGCCATTTATAAAACAATTACAAGGAAGAAATCTCAGTCCCAGACAACAAAGATTATCAGTGCTCCACTTTGTGTTCTAATCATTTGCACAACTGTTTTCTCTGTTTAAAAATGTTTAAATGAAGTACTCCTGTTTTTTTAATTGGAGTATAATTCCTTTACGATGTTGTGTTAGTTTCTGCTGTACAACAACATGAATCAGCCATATGTATACATATCTCCCCTCTCTCTTCAACCTCCTTCCCCACACATCCCACCCTACTGGGTCATCACAGAACACTGAGCTGAGCTCCCTGCGCTAAACAGCAGCTTCCCACTAGTTTATTATACTAGTATATACATGGCATTGCTACTTTCCCAACTCTTCCCACCCTCTCTTCCTCACCCCCCAGTGTCTACATGTTCATTCTCTATGTGTGCATCTCTATTCCTGCAAATGGGTTAAATGAAGCTACTGCTTCTGCTAAGTCACTTCAGTCGTGTCTGACTCTGTGCAACCCCATAGATGGCCTCCCACCAGGCTCCCCTGTCCCTGGGATTCTCCAGGCAAAAACACTGGAGTGGGTTGCCATTTCCTTCTCCAATGCATGGAAGTGAAAACTGAAAGTGAAGTCGCTCAGTTGTGTCTGACTCAGCGATCTCATGGACTGCAGCCTACCAGGCTCCTCCATCCATGGGATTTTCCAGGCAAGAGTAGTGGAGTGGGGTGCCATTGCTAGTAAGCTCTTGATAAGTCTCTCCCCTTTTAAAACATCCACTGTCCGCATTTATCTACTGGATTTATATTCTCACTACTCAAAGAAATGCAAATCATGTGCACACTCAACCAGTGGTATTGCAAAAAGAGAAACACCGAACTTGACTCACCCAGCCAAAGTGAAGGTTGCAGTTTTCTGGAAAGTATGTATGTTTCCCAATGTATGGGTTGGGTTGCTTTTATTTGACTTTTTTAGTCTATCAAGAGTCATGGCTAGATTAAGCTATATAACTGTAGTAGAAAAAAACAAGGGAAAAATGATCTTTTGTTTCCTGTATCATAACACAAAAAATTTTGATACATTTCACATTCATCCATGGAAGAGAAAGAAGAGCCAGTTCTATATCATCGCTGGAACTACTGATACCACCAGATGAAGTCATGGAGGGCAGGGCTATTTGCTTCAGTGAACAAGTCACTCTTCCTCTGGGAAAGAAAAAAAAAAGCCACAGCATTGCATCTGTGCATAACTCCCATCCCCAACCACAGATTGATTTGGAAAGCCTATTCAAAATCATTAAAATGAAGAAGAATATAGAGGAGAAATCATATAAAGCAACGCACACACAACAAAAAAAGAAGTTGAGAAGCATTTAATGATAAATTAGATGCATTTGTTAACTGGGATGAAGAATTGAGGAGGAAGGAAAGGAGTGCCTACTGCAGGAAGAGCAGCATGGATCACCTCTTTAAAGATTGTTTCCTAGACTGTAAAGTGGGGATGACACTGGTACCTCTTCTGCTATCACTCACCCACTCCTGAATATGGCAACCACCCCCTGTCTCAGGCTTATTATGCTTTTATTCCCTACAGCATGGAATGTTTCACCCCTATATTTTCTTCAATTAATGCTCAGATCTCTCCATTTCCTGAATTCCAAATTTGTTTTTTCCATAAGATTACACATCTATTTCAGTTGCCTGTTTTCTCCACTAAAACATGAGGACCAACGGGACATAGACTTAATATACTCACTGTTGGAGCATCACATGTGTGCTTGGTACCTGTGTGCATGAATGAATGAAAGGCTAATGGGTGAATGAATGAATGAGAAGAGAGTTGTAGAAGAGGAGAGAGTAACTGCTCTGAAGCCTGAAGAAATCAAACCACACAGGCTGTGTAGACCAAGTCATGGAATTTATCTTTCATTCCCCAAAACAGAGGGATGCAATTTCCAAGGGTTGTTTGAAGATTAAGTAACAGAGGGAAAGCAATTTAGCATGGAATCAAAAACATCTTTACTAAATTCATACTGATTACTTATATATTATTAAGGAATGGCCCAATTAATTCTTTGGCCACCTGATGCGAAGAGCTGACTCATTTGAAAAGACCCTGATGCTGGGAAAGATTGAGGGCAGGAGGAGAAGGGGATGACAGAGGATGAGATGGCTGGATGGCATCATCGATTCAATGGACATGGGTTTGGGTGGACTCCGGGAGTTGGTGATGGACAGGGAGGTCTGGCGTGCTGAGGTTCACGGGGTCACAAAGAGTTGGACACGACTGAGCAACTGAACTGAACTGAACAATTAACCTGTGGCACAACAGAATCTTCATTCAAGTGTTTGTTGGAGTTGTTGCTTTCCCTCCCAGAGCTTGACAGTTTTCATAAGTAAATAGAGTATGGAATCTTCAGGTCAGTTGCCATACATAATGATTACCCAGACCCAGTCTTCTAGATCAGCTCACTGGAAAAAGAGTTTTATAAAATCTGCCATCCAGGGTGCATAAACTCTCATATGTCATGGTCAGTTAGAAGAAGGATTCTACAAACATGAAGAGACAGTCACCTTATTCTCTCTCTTGATAAAACAGAGTCTGGTGGCTTGAATACGTGAATCAGGGACCATTCATGGCTCATTTACTAAGTTTCTGCCACCATGTTAAGCATTTATATAGAGTATTTGATTAATAAACATAAGCCTTACAAAGACCCTATAAGATAAGCATTGTTTTTCTCTGCACATTAGAGATGAGGAAACCAAGGGCCAGGGAGTCTCAATGAAACAATTTGCCCATGGTGCCACAGCTGGCCATGGTACAAGGCAGACACAGGCTTTTAAGGTGGCTGTGTGTTTTAGTGCCAGCATTCACGAGTCCTCTATTATTTTGTCTCTAAGTTCAAGAAAGTGAGGATCAGAGAAGTTAAGGAAGCTATTGAAATCACACAGCTGTCAAGAGATGAAGCCTAAAATTAAGCCCAATATCCTATACCCAAGCCCATGTTGCCAAATCATCTCCTGACTATCCCTGTGTTTTTCATTAATATTTCATGATTTGGATGCATTCGTTGGCAATCCCTCCCACTTCAATGCAAATCAAGATGTGTCACCCTTCAGAGCTATACAACATGCAAATCTGTCTACAGATGGACTGTGGGGTCAGAGAGTTATGAATAAACTTTTGACTTGTATAATCTAGCAGGATTTCAAGTTCTGCCTCCTCTAACATGATACAAGGGCTTCCCAGGTGGTCCAGCAGTAAAAATCCACCTCCCAGTGCAGGAGACACAGGAGACACAGGTTAAATCCCTGGGTCAGAAAGATCCCCTGGAGAAGGAAATGGCAACCCACTCCAGTGTTCTTGCCTGGAAAGTCCCATGGACAGAGGAGCCTGGTGGGCCATATACAGTCCATAGAAACACAAAGAGTTGGACAGGACTGAGCACACACGTACATGATATAAGGCTTGGACATACATTCACAGTGCAGCTTATAAAAAACTCATTAGTGCTTCATAAGATGGGATTTCTACTTTGAATATGATAATTGCAATTAATCCTTAGCACTGTCTTACACAGCACCAATAGAGCATGAAAAAAGAAAGGAAAATGCCACTATTGAGTGACAGAAACTATTAACTTGAGTAGGTCTTTTACTCATGGAATGAGAAAACTTGAACCTTCGTGACACTTATTTAAATGAGCTACATGATAACAGCATTTGAACATTACCTTGCTAGCATGTGAAATGAGCACAACTGTGCAGTCGTCTGAGCATTCTTTGGCACTGCCCTTCTTTGGGGTTGGCATGAAAACTGACATTTTCCCGTCCTGTGGCCACTGCTGAGTTTTTCAAATTTGCTGGCATACTGAGTGCAGTACTTTAACAGCATCATCTTTTAGGAGCTGAGATAGCTCAGCTGGAATTCCATCATCTCCATGAGTCTGACACGAGTCACCAAAGAGTTGGACACGACTGAGCAACTCAACAACAACAACAACATAACAGCATTTAGGGATCT
Organism: Bos indicus; assembly: GCF_029378745.1. Classification (NCBI taxonomy): domain Eukaryota; kingdom Metazoa; phylum Chordata; class Mammalia; order Artiodactyla; family Bovidae; genus Bos; species Bos indicus. The sequence continues at coordinate 116,887,562 of NC_091761.1, forward strand.
AGGATGAGAAGTCCCCTTGGAACTTATCTAGTAAAAAAGAAAAATTGCAAGGATCTAGTTTCTTCGAGAAATTTCTTAACGCGAGAATTGGCTCAAAAACATGATAATTGTGGTTCTGTCATTTCAAGCCAACAGAAATGGCTTATAATCTTAGTATCAGCTTCTCAAACACATGTGTTTTCAGCTTGCTTCACCAGCCCCATCTGGTCCCTATTGGATAAGGTATATCCAATCCCTACTGTGAAGCATCCTAGAATTACAAAAAAAAAAAAATTTTTTTTTTTAATATATATATATAAAGCCAAGAGGAAAGGATTCTGGTCATTTTTTAAATGACACATTACCTCTCCTTTTGATATAACTTTCTAGGCTCCCATCAAGGATTATTAAACTAATATCAAACCACACCAATACCTCAGAAATTTCCCAGCCATAGGCTAACAAAGAAGAACTGGTCCTCTCATTGCAAATAACTGCCATTACCTCATCCTTGTCCTAAATAGAATGTTGTCTCTTCCTTTGATTAGTGTCAAGTATCCTAGTCCAGCAGATAACACAGTCTTTTCACTGTATCAACTGAGGTAATTCTCTGCTAAAGGGAGTTTGATTTAGATTTGAAAAACTTTGATATATTTAGCCACCATTGAACCACACAGCCAAGATGCCATTTGTATTTTGAGCCACAGAGACCCTCTGTCAACCTCTCAATGTCTCAGCTTTCCCCATTACACCTTGAATACTGTGGGAGGTTCGTGGTAGCAGAAAGGAAGAGAATATGGAGGCATTCTCTATGCATTCTCTCAAACATAAGGGCATGTTTTACTGTCTTGCAAAAAAGATCTTTCCACACTCTTAAAAAGAGGAACGTGAACAAAGGAGCTGAGCTTTAATTTTTCTTTTTGGAAAAATCTGGAATTCTGGACTGTTTTTTTAAAAATGGGTATTCCATCCGCCTTAATGACTGTTGGAAATGATTCTATTGGAACTACTTGGTAATTCAATACAGAGTTTCTCTCCAGACCACCAGTTCAGAATTGGCTCCAATGAGAAAGAATTCTGAGTTATTATCAGATGGTGTCTGCCTGCCAGGATGAGTAAGATTAGGGGAATGGATCAGTCTCCATATAGGGGTGAATATGATTCAACTCCATGTGAATCAAATGTCATTAGTATCAATCCTTCATCACGCATCCCCTCCCCTCCACCTCCCACTGCCTTCAGCAGCACCAAAGCCAAGAAATGGGTTGATATAAAGACTAAATCATTATTTTTGTTTCATGTGTGGTCCTATCTTTCAGAGATGTCTTCAAGGCCAAGAGAACTAGTGTTAACAGTTATCATTGATATGTAAGTCCCAAGACTTTATTTCTGCCAAGCCAGTATATTGGTACATGGAAAGGTCAGATGTTTATATCTCTGGATCTTTAGAGAGTCTAAGAACTGAAAATTTTATGATGCCATGCACACACATAGTGATCAAAATGAAAACAGACTAAACTATTAAAGTAAAGGAAGTTTAATAAAATAAAACTGAAACATTTGTGGCTGTTCAGTCACTAAGTCATGTCTAATTCTTTACGGCCCTGTAGACTGCAGCACGCCAGGCTTCCCTGTCCTTCACCATCCCCCGGAATTCGCTCAAACTCATGTCTATTGAGTCAGTGATGCCATCCAACCATCTCACGGCCCTCTTCTCCTTCTGTCGCCCCTTCTCCTTCTGCCATCAATTTTTCTTAGTATTGGGGTCTTTTACAATAAGTTGGCTCTTCACATCAAGGAGCCAAAGTATTGGAGCTTCAGCATCAGTCAAAAATATCTATTTCCAAATATTTTTCTCATTTATGGGGGATTCCTGCTTTGCTGCTGCCTCAAACACGTACATAGACTGCCTGATGGATATTACAACAAAAGGTGTGAAACAACATACTGAGAAAGTTCAGAATACGCAGTCCAGAGAGTTGTGTTCAAGGTTTGACTCTATAGGTCAAGAAATAGGGTCCTTGGGAAGTGAATGAACTTCATGACACCTCTATTTTCCAATACCTAACCTATTGATAATATATACCTCTTAGGATGGTGGGAGTATGATGTTACTTATAGGGCACATTATTTGTATATAGTATGAAGAAGTGAAGAAGTTAAGTCGCTCAGTCATGTCTGACTCTTTGCAACCCCATGGACTGTAGCCTACCAGGCTCTTCAGTCCATGAAATTTTCCAGGCAAGAGTACTAGAGTGGGTCACCATTTCCTTCTCCAGGGGATCTTCCCAACCCAGGGATCGAACCCGGGTCTCCCTCACTACAGGCAGACACTTTGCCATCTGAGCCATAGTGCCATACAAATGTTATGTCAATATTTTAGTTAGAATATAGGGCCTTCTCTGTCTTATTTTGTAATAATTAAAAAAAAAGATTCTGTTATTTTCCTGTTCATTTAAGTATAAAATTGCAAACTATGTTCAGCCATTTTGTCAATAAACTTTTGCTAGATTCATTTTAGTATAACTCACTAATAAAATATTATTATTGAATATTATAAATATTATTAATGAAGGTTAATTTAATGTACACTCTAACACTTAGTTGACTGTGTGCTACAGAGTATTCTCAGTTTGTTACTTATGATAACTCATGTGATTCTCATGAAAACCCTACAAGGTAAATATTATAGCTTTTTTTTTTAATATAAGAAAATCAAAGTTCAAGGTGGAGCCTAAGATTATGTAACTAGTAAATGGCAGACCTTGGATTTCAAATCAAGCTACTTGTTTCAGAATATATATTAATTACTCAGTTGTACTGACTTTCCATAAAGTGTGAATTTTTTTCTTTAAAATCAAGTTAGGGAGACAATGCTATTTCATGTTTTCATTTTAATGTGTTCATCCATTTATTCAGTTTTGCATTATGCTAACACTGAAGATACACAGTCATATTATCTTTAGTGAAAGAGGCAGACTAGAAATATTAAAAAAAAAAAAAAAAAAGGGCAGCAGCAGCAGCAAGGAAACAAGAGATGTTACCAGGAAAATGAATCCAAATTAAGAGTGATTTTTTAGTAAGGAAGATGTCCTTAAGATAATGACATTTGATCCAAGGTTAGAATGCCAAGGACAAGTCCACCATGTGAAGATATGAGTATTCCAGGAAGAGAGAACTGCAAGGGCAAAGACCTTGAGTTGAGAATGAGCTTGAAAAATAATCTCCAATGTAAGTAGAAGTGATTCAGGGCTGAATGCTTGCATCCCCCCACATTTCCTGTGTTGAAAACCTAATCCCAAGTCTGATCATCCTTTGAGGTAGGGCCTTTGGGAGGGAAGCAGGTTATGAATGAGATTGTACCTTTGTGGAACAGTCTCTGAGAAACCCCGTGTCATCCACCATGTGAGGTTATAGTGAAAAGACATGGTCAGTGTTGAAGCTGGGCCTCACCAGGCAATGAATCTGCCAGTAATTTGTTCTTAGATTTTTCAGCTTCCAGAACTATGAGAAATAAGTTTCCATAGTTTACAAGTCACCTAGTTTATGACAATTTGTTATAGCAGCCTGAATGGACTAAGACAGTAGGGAAAGGAGGAAAGTAAAGGGAGATAAGGAATAAGAATATAGGCAGTGTGGCTGGAGAGTAAGAGTAAGGATAAGAAGAGGTTGTAAAGGCGGATAGCAACAGACAAGGCAGAGCCTTTAAGGCCATGACTTAAGTCCTGAAGAACAATGGATGGCCAAAGTAGAGTTCACAGTATTTAGATAATACAATCAGATATGTCTGATGTGTTTTGAAAACTTACTCTGACTGTCCAGAAGATAAACAAATGGGAATCATAAGAATGAGAGAAGGGAGAGTAGTCTGGAGACTATTTCAAACAGCAAGAGATGATTTCCGGTTTCCTTGACTAGAGTGGGCAGTGATGGGCATAGTAAAACATGGATGGATTTAAAATACATTCTGGGTTTCCCTGGTGGCTCAGCTGGTAAAGATTCTGCCTGCAGTGCAGGAGACCTAGATTTGATTCCTGAGTTGGGAAGATCCCCTGGAGAAGGGCAAAGCTACCCACTCCAGTATTCTGCCTGGAGAATTCCATGGACTGTATAGTCCATGGGGTCATAAAGAGTCAGACACTACTAAACAACTTTCACTTTCTTTTGGAGGCAAAATTGATAAGACTTTGCAGAAGTGAGAAGAAGGTATTAAAAATGACTTCCAAGTTTCTTGTTTTTATTATGCAATTCTCTGAGTATACCAAATTGGGTTGAAAAATTTTGAGTTTCACTGTGGACCTTTGAGGTCAAGAAATGTACATTACTGAAGGATAAAAACTAAAACATCTAGAGTTTGATAAATACTTGTTGAATGATTACAGTAATTTTCTCTCCAATTTTTCTGACCACAGATCATCATCATACATGCACAAGCAAAAAAAATGTTGCGGATGGAATGTCTGTGTTCCCCTCAACCTGACAATTCATATATTGGAGATTTAAGCCCCCATGTGATGGTATTTGGGGATGGGGCTTTTAAGAGATAATAAGGGTTAGAGGAGGTCATGAAGGTAGAGCCTTCATGACAGGATTGGTGCTTATATAAATATAAGAGATACAAGAGAGCTTGTTCTCCCTCTTTCTGTCCACATAGAGAAGAGATCATGTGAACTCAGAAACATGATGAAGCTAAGGGAAGAGGCCTCAAAATGAAACCTAGCTCTCTGGCACCGTAATCTTGGACTTTTGGCCCCCAGAACCATAATAATAATTTTTTGTTGCTTAAGCTACCCATCCTATGGAATTCTGTCATGGCAGCTGAAGCTGACTAAGATACGAAGATAACTTGTGAAGTGGAATTTAATGAATTGACAAACTCCAGATGCCATGTCAGTTCTGACTCATCCTCAGGTGCTTTTATTGAAGATATCATCTGAAACCCCGTGGAAGTGTCTCTACGTCCTCTCTACATGGCAATATTCAGAAAATTTCTTCTGCCAGTCTATTGGTCCCTAGCTCTGGAAATGTCTCAGAACAGAATTTGTTTCTGAAATAAGAGTGTGAGAAAGAACAAAAATTCATCGTAATGAATTAATCTCAGTTTACCCAGATAAATCTAAAGATAGATTAGCTGTAAGATACATTCCCATGTCAATTACCTCTGCTGACTCAGATTAATCAACTGCTTCTTCCTGGTCTTATTTACTAGTTACCTATTACTCAATTGAATAAGAAAATCTTTCTAATAGAAGAGCAATCAGAAAACTTTTTCTGTAAAGGACCAGAGAGTAAATATTTTTGGCTTTGTAAGCTAAACGGTCTCTATCACAGCTACTCAATCTGTTGTAGAGTAAAAGCAGCCACAGACAGTAAAGGAATGGGTGTGGCCATGTTCCAATATGACTTTACTCACTAAAACAGGCAAAGAGTTAGGTCTGGCAAACTATAGCCCATGAGCTATAGTTTGCCAATCCCTATAACTGAACTTTGTTTTGGTCACATATTATGTTTTCAGATACTTTCACAATTACTTTATACATATCATATGTACAAAGAACAAAAGCTAAAATCACAAGTGCCTTTGTAATCATTATAGGACACAGCACGTGTATATAAATATGAGACTGTCTGTTACTATCACTCCCAGAGTGTCATTTGCTATTAATCTGCCAAAAGTCCAGTCTGCCTTTGGGATACCACTCCTTTCTATTACATGGATCCTGAAGTGGTTCTCATAGTTTGCCTTCCAATAAATCATAAGCAGCCTATTAATACATAGGCTAATTAAAGCACTCCATTCTACTAGTTAAAAAAATTAGCTCAAAGACAAGAGGAAAAAAAAAAGATAAGAGCAAGTTACAAAACTTTGAGTATGTATGCATGGAGGGAGTGATAACATTGTTCTTCCTCTGAGATATGAGGCCATAAAGATGATGTAACTCGGGACTCTTTAGAATTATCTTCCAAAGCTACATGAATGAAATCATCAATAGTATCAGCAAATGAGATCAATGAAATCAAAGGACAGAACTATCCAGCATTGAAATGACAGAATCTGAGGCCCAGGATCATGCCTTCGGTTACAAAAACAATAAATCCCTCTTTTTAATATCTACGGGAAATTAGATTCCCAATGCTTGTAAACAAATGGATTTGGAAAATAAAATTTCACTGCAAATATGACAAAATCACAATGAAGTGAGGCAATTTCAAAGAGTATGACATGCCAGTATCCTAAATTGTTAACTTGATTAAGAAAGAAATAAGGAACAATTTGTGGACAGAGGCTTGCCAGAAAAATTACAGAATGTCAAGCTACTAGGAAAAAATTTCAACATGTTCTGACATTGCATCTGCATTAATATTTAAAAGCACAGAATACTTCATAAACACTGTGGATCATAGATATATGGATCATTCCATAGTGTAGTATAACTTTATGGATAGGCATAGAGTGAAAGCTTTGGAAGTATTAGTGAAGTATGTAAAACATAAAGGAAAATAAAAGTGCAAATGCATTTTAAGAATACAGAAAGATTTCAGATACCAATGTCTCCAAGGTAGCCTGATTGATTTTACTGACAGGTTTAAAAGAAGAATGTTTTAATCAATAGGGAAATATGTTAAGCCTGGGAAGCAGAGTAAATGAAAATAGCAGAGGGAAAACACTGTCAGCGTCCACTGAAGGACAGTATAGAGAAAAGGAAGATTTAACCTTGTCATGATCATGTTCAGGTCCTTTAGGCAGGCATTGCAAATAGTGAGACAATGACAAGGAGCTACAGCCCAGGGACAGTGTAAAACCACCCCTATTATGACATAATGAGATGAAGCCTAAAGTCACTGTGTACTCAGGCCATCTAATTAATTCCAATCAATCACACAAAATATTTTTCTTCTGTTTTGGCTTACTAGGGAGACTTCCAGAAAAACACAAGAGAATCCCAGAAAAACGTCTGCTTTATTGACTATAGTAAAGCCCTTGACTGTATGGATCACAACAAACTATGGAAAATTATTAAAGAGATGGGAATACAAGACCACCTTACCTGCCTCCTGAGAAATCTGTATGTAGGTCAAGAAGTAACAGTTAGAACCGGGATTGGAACAATGGACTGATTCCAAATTGGGAAAGGAGTATGTCAAGGCTGTAAACTGTCACCTTGCTTATTTAGCATATATGAAGAGTACATCATGTGAGATTCCAGGCTGGATGAAGCAAAGCTGGAATCAAGACTGCAGGGAGAAATATCAATAACCTCAGATATGCAGACTGCCCTTATGGCAGAAAGTGAAGAGGAACTAAAGAGCCTCTTGATGAAAGTGAAAGAGGAGAGTGAAAAAGCTGACTTAAAACTCAACATTGAGAAAACTAAGATCATGGCAACTGGTCCCATCACGTCATGGCAAATAGATGGGGAAACAATGGAAACAGTGACAGACTGTATTTTCTTGGGCTCCAAAATCACTGCAGATGGTGATTGCAGCCATGAAAATAAAAGACACTTGAAAAAGACACTCCCCAAAATAAAAGCTATGGCAAACCTAGATAGCATATTAAAAAGCAGAGACATTACTTTATCGACAAAGGTCTATATAGTCAAAGCTATGGTTTTTCCAGTAGTCGTTTATGGATTTGAGAGTTGGACCATAAAGAAGCCTGAGAACCAAAGAACTGATTCCTTTGGAGAAGACTCTTGAGAGTCCCTTGGACTGCAATGAAATCAAACCAGTCAATCCTAAAGGAAATCAACGTGGAATATTCTTTGGAAGGACAACTGCTGAAGCTGAACCTCCAGTACTTTGGCTACTTGATGCTAAGAGCCAACTCACTGTAAAAGACCTGATGATAGGAAAAACTGAAGGCAAAAGGAGAAAGGGGCAGCAGAGGATGAGATGGTTAGATAATATCACTAATTCAATGCACATGAATTTAAGCAAACTCCAGAAAATAGTGAAGGACAGAGGAGCCTGGTGTGCTACAGTCCACAGGGTTGCAGAGTCAGACAGGGCAGAGCGACTGAACAACAATAGCAACAATAGCATTTCTGTCAATATAATTTCTTTAAAACTTTGTGGAGGTTCTATGAATTATCTTTTGGTGTTCAAGCCACTTGAAAAAAACTTAGTATCCACAGATCTCTTTTGAGATACCTTTTGTTTTTCCACGGCCCCTCATGAAGCTGCAGTGGGATAATTTTCTTAAATTGTTTAACAGAGAGTGTGTGTAAAGTATGCCTTTAGATGCCTAGGAGTCCGAGGCTGTATGAATGGACCCCTGAGGCATTATTTTAAATCCTTTCTATAGTTTACAAAAGGTTTTACAGCCATACCATTAGCCATTAGCTTCAAGCTTACTCCAAGGCTATATTTTCCCAACAGTGCTCTGAATTTGATCTTTGCCCCCATGTCTTTTCTTTGAGAATCTTTTGTCATTTGGAGAAGCTGGGAATTAAAATCAGTTAAATTTTTCAGCCCACAAAGTCATGGGTTTTATTTTTTTGTTTGTTGTTTTGAACATTTTTACTAAATTTTGCTTGAAAACTAAATATTTCCTTTTAAACCTTATGTCTCTCTTTCCCTACATCTTATAATGTACTTAGAGAAGCAAGTTGGTAATTCTGCTTGGAAATTTCATTAGGAAACCCACCAATTTATTAGGCTTATTTTCTATTTTCTATATCACCACATGATAATTTGAATACTCAACTGTGTTGTCCAACTTTTTTTTCCAATTTCCTTAATAATTATTTTACTGACCTTTCAGCATTTGTTAATACCCTCTTTGACATCCTTCCAAATTTTCTTAGCAGAAGCTGCAAAACCCTTTCATTTTCCATTTGCAATCTCATCTCCAAGACAGTGATAAGTTTTATGTTTTTGTTACGGGAACACTCTGTTCTTGGGTGAATTCTGTTACAATTATCTATTGTGACATTAAAACCAGTCATAGAACACTGTGGTGTAAAGCAAGAACCATTTGATATGCTCACAGATTCTGCGGTCATGAATTCAGAAAGGGCAGAGAAGGGATGATTCTTTACTTCTCATGATGTCTGGGCCACAGTGGAGAATATTCAATTGACCAGGCATGATTCAAATGGCCAAGCACAAGAATCATTTGAAAGTTGCTTTAAATAGATGCCCGATACTATGCAGGAATGACCAGAAGCCTGGCCTCAGTTGCAATTGTTTACCAGAACACTTACACATGTCCTCTCCATGTGACTAAGGCTTCATGAAACAGAGAAGCTTTCAGTTCAGTTCAGTTCAGCAGTAGCTCGGTCGTGTCCTAGGTTTCAACAAGAAACTTCAAGAGAGGAAACATTTCAAGAGACCCAAATGGAAGCCCTAAGACTTTTCTGACCTAGTCTTAAGAGACATAAAGTCTTACTTCCACCATGTCCTGTTGTCCATTGTAATCTTTAGTTTAGTTCAGTTCATTCGCTCAGTCGTGTCTGACTCTTTGTGACCCCATGGATTGCGGTGCACCAGGCCTCCCTGTCCATCACCAACTTCCAGAGTTTACTCAAACTCATGTGCATTGAGTCAGTGATGCCATACAACCATCTCATCCTCTGTTGTCCCCTTCTCCTCCTGCTTTCAATCTTTCCCAGCATCAGGGTCTTTGTAAATGAGTCAGTTCTTCAATCAGGTGGCCAAAGTATTGGAGTTTCAGCTTCAGCCTCAGTCCTTCCAGTGAATATTCAGGACTGATTCCCTTTAGGATGGACTGGTTGGATCTCCTTCCAATCTTAGATCTCACATATTTTCCTGATATTTCTTTTCTGTAAATAGGATTTAAAGTGAGTTTCTGAGTTCAGTCCAATTTCAAGGGGAATGGATTTTGAGTCCACTCATTAATGCAAAAGTAGGAAGCTCTCATCACCAAAGAGGAGGTCAGATGGAGATATTTTAGATATTCTTTGGAACTATGTCATAGACCATTTAATTAAATGACTGAATAAGAAGGAAAATATGAGAAAAGTAATATAAATGCCATAAGCTTATGAAGAAAAGAAAAGCTACTATAGAAACTAAAATGAAGCTTAGCATTTTTGGAGAATCACATTCCCTACATCTTGCCACAATATTCCATCCTTAGGGAACAAAGTAAAATAACATACTAGTGCTACCACAGGATAATGTTTGATACCTCATTTCCCACAGGTCTAAATATATTTTGCCTTCAACAAGAGATAAGGAAATGTAAATTGAGCTGAGTTAACTCTCTGTTTTCTCTTCTGCTATTTGTGTGATAAGAGGACCCTGCTTTATCTTCCATTCAAATGGCACATCACATTTCAAGCAAAATCAGGATGAAGTCCTTGAAAGAAAGGAAAATTAATTTGGTTGATCAGGCACAAGTCTGGTTAAAATGCTACAGAATAAAGATAAGACAATTCAGTGGAAAGGATTGGGGAGAGTATTCCAGATGGCACTAGTGGTAAAGAACCCTTCTGCCAATGCAGGAGATGTAAGAGATATGAGTTCAATCCCTGGATCAGGAAGATCCTCTCAAGGAGGGCATGGCAACCCACGCCAGTATTCTTGCTGGGAGAATCCATGGACAGAGGAGGCTGGTAGGCTACAGTCCATGGGGTTGCAAAGAGTTGGACACGACTGAAGCCACTTATCATGCAAGGATTGGGGAAATGTTGGAAATGACCATCAGTCATGGCAACACTCAAATCTATGTGAACACATAGATATTTACATTAAAAATTGCTTATAATGCCTTCCTAGTTGGTGCTTTTAAGAGCTTTAAAGAAGCTAACCATATGGCAAATGAGTACAGAGGAAAGGCAAAAAATTCCTAGGATTGGAGAAGTTTGCCACAATGTGTCTTTTGTAACTGTAGTGTAGTGCTTACTTAATTATTCAGTTGTTTATTATTAATTATTTAGTTTCCCAACTTGGTGTTTCCACTGAGCTAAAAAGATAAAAGTTGGATTATCCATGAAGATCAGATCAGATCAGATCAGTCACTCAGTCCTGTCGACTCTTTGCGACCTCATGAATCGCAGCACACCAGGCCTCCCTGTCCATCACCAACTCCTGGGGTTCACTGAGACTCACGTCCATCGAGTAGTGATACCATCCAGCCATCTCATCCTCTGTCATCCCCTTCTCCTCCTGCCCCCAATCCCTCCCAGCATCAGAGTCTTTTCCAATGAGTCAACACTTCGCATGAGGTGGCCAAAGTATTGGAGTTTCAGCTTTAGCATCATTCCTTCCAAAGAAATCCCAGGGCTGATCTCCTTCAGAATGGACCGGTTGGATCTCCTTGCAGTCCAAGGGACTCTCAAGAGTCTTCTCCAACACCACAGTTCAAAAGCATCAATTCTTCGGTGCTCAGCCTTCTTCACAGTCCAACTGTCACATCCATACATGACCACTGGAAAAACCATAGCCTTGACTAGACGAACCTTTGTTGGCAAAGTAATGTCTCTGCTTTTGAATATGCTATCTAGGTTGGTCATAACTTTGCTTCCAAGGAGTAAGCGTCTTTTAATTTCATGGCTGCAGTCACCATCTTCAGTGATTTTGGAGCCCCCCAAAATAAAGTCTGACACTGTTTCCACTGTTTCCCCATCTATTTCCCATGAAGTGGTGGGACTGGATGCCATGATCTTTGTTTTCTGAATGTTGAGCTTTAAGCCAACTTTTTCACTCTCCTCTTTCACTTTCATCAAGAGGCCTTTGAGTTCCTCTTCACTTTCTGCCATAAGGGTGGTGTCATCTGCATATCTGAGGTTATTGATATTTCTCCCAGCAATCTTGATTCCAGTTTGTGTTTCTTCCAGTCCAGCGTTTCTCATGATGTACTCTGCATATAAGTTAAATAAACAGGATGACAATATACAGCCTTGACGAACTCCTTTTCCTGTTTGGAACCAGTCTGTTGTTCCGTGTCCAGTTCTAACTGTTGCTTCCTGATCTGCATACAAATTTCTCAAGAGGCAGATCAGGTGGTCTGGTATAAAGGCTTTGGCATAGTCAATAAAGCAGAAATAGATGGTTTTCTGGAACTCTCTTGCTTTTTCTATGATCCAGCAGATGTTGGCAATTTGATCTCTGGTTCCTCTGCCTTTTCTAAAACCAGCTTGAACATCAGGAAGTTCATGGTTCACATATTGCTGAAGCCTGGCTTGGAGAATTTTGAGCATTACTTTACTAGCGTGTGAGATGAGTGCAATTGTACGGTTGTTTGAGCATTCTTTGGCATTGCCTTTCTTTGGGATTGGAATGAAAACTGACCTTTTCCAGTCCTGTGGCCACTGCTGAGTTTTCCAGATTTGCTGAAGGTTCCTCTAAATCTAGACCTACATAATATCTGAGGAAGGAAGCTTGACCAGTCTTTTAGTCCTTGAGTTTTATGCTTAATAACTCTAAATAATGAAATCTGAACTCAAACTCATTCAGTTTCATGCCCACTTGGTCAGAACTTCCCACCAGTAACTACTTCTCCACTGTTTATCCTGCAGTATAGCTCTCACTCTACTCTTTATATTAAAAAGTTGATGACCAGAGCAATGCCACAGATGAATGAAGATTTAGCATGGAAATCTGAAATTGTATGTTTTTTGTGGATATTCACTTATATAACAAGAATTTGAAAGACACTGCTTGCCGTAATACTCTGTTTCTTTTTCCATTACATCTCTGAGATTACAATTGGGTTTTTTTGTTTGTTTTATTCTGATGCCAAAACAGAAATGCTTTACAAAAGAGCCTAGCAAAGTATGCTAGATAGATAAGTTAGCTGAGGTCACAAGTTCAACAGCACACAAGCGTGACTATGCCAAAGAAGATGTTTAAAAAATTACACAGGACTGCCCCAAAGCTATTAACCTCATAAATTTGCAGAAGATGAAAGGCATTCTCACCAATAAACTGATTATAAATAATCTGTTCTCTGTTATGAGGGAAAGAAATAGTTTGTTCCTGACAGCATCAACCAGGCATCAAGAATTTTATTAAGAAAATGGTTATTACTTCCACAAGGTACTCACTACTATTTTTAGGATGCATGTGTTTCCATATAAACACCAGTGCTCACTGGAGTAGGTTCAGATGAAAAAGAAAAAGGCATAGAAGAGTGTACTGCTATAAGGACCATAGCATTCGAGCACATATGATTGATGTAAGTCCACACAGATGGAGATACTGACCAGTGAGTTCTAGTATTCATGATCAGTTTATAAGTGCTGTCCTCCACAGATCCATCATCATTTTTGCCTTTGCTAAAAAATAGTCTCGAATGAATGTTTTAACTAAATAAATAAAATGTCTCACCTCTAAGGTAAAAATGATGGTTCGAGGTTGTTAGTATTGGCAAGGTTTCAATGGAAATGAAAAATTCTTGTCAGTTACAAACCATCTTGTTACCAAGTCACAGGTGTAAAGAATCAAAGATACAAAAGAGAAATGTCCAGAGACTCTTTTTAAAATCATGATCAAGATGATTATGTTTTCTAGATCAGATCAGATCAGATCAGTTGCTCAGTCATGTCCAACTCTTTGCGACACCATGAATCGCAGCATGCCAGGCCTCACTGTCCATCACCAACTCCCGGAGTTCACTCAGACTCATGTCCATCAAGTCAGTGATGCCATCCAGCCATCTCATCCTCTGTCGTCCCCTTCTCCTCTTGCCCCCAATCCCTCCCAGCATCAGAGTCTTTTCCAATGAGTCAACTCTTCGCATCAGGTGGCCAAAGTACTGGAGTTTCAGCTTTAGCATCATTCCTTCCAAAGAAATCCCAGGGCTGATCTCCTTCAGAATGGACTGGTTGGATCTCCTTGCAGTCCAAGGGACTCTCAAGAGTCTTCTCCAACACAACAGTTCAAAAGCATCAATTCTTCGGCGCTCAGCCTTCTTCTAGATGTATCCTTAAATACTTTTGATAAGGTAGTCCAGAAACATCAGTTTAAAAAGTTGACAAGCCTAAAGAGTAGCAAAACTTAGGGCATATCACCTATGAAAATGAGAGAGAAAATGAAAAATGAAAATGAAAAAGCAGAGAGCTAGACTATGTTGCATGGTATGTTTTAATAAAGATATGGCTTTTACTCTGGATAAAATGGAAGCATTAAACATTTTTGAGAAGAGACACTCCATAATTTATCAAGTTGTTGAAAAGATATCCTTGATATACCATGTCCTTTCCAGAGAATAAAATAGAATAAGCCATTTCCTTGGCTTTGGGAAGGACAGAAGCTGGTTGTGAGAGAAACTGGTTGGGAGGCTATGAAATAAAACAGGTAAGAAGGTAGAACTCATAGGATTTGCTGATAGATTTTATATGAGCCATGATAGAAAGAGAGAATTAAAGAATGACTCCAGAGCTTTTGGTCTAGGCAACTGGCAGGTCAGAGATACCAGCAACCATGTGAGGAAGGACATGGATGGAGCAGGTGTGAGGGGATCAGGAACCAGGAATTTAGTTTAGGGCATCTTGAGCTCCATACATTCATCAGACATTCAAGTACAGATAATGAGTAGGCTGACATTGCGTAAGGTTGAACTGTATTGTATTTTATCTTTTCATAGTTGTGTTAGTGCTCAGAAATCATAGCTCAAAATATCTTTAATGATACTTAAACTTTCTCAGGAGTAAGGAAACAGTTAACTTGGTTTGTATTCCTACTGCTGAACAAAAGCATTGGGAAACCTTATCCTAAAGCTAACATTGCTACTAACAACAATAATGGTAATAACCATGATCTTAAAAGCACACACTATGTACATTCCATAGTGAAAGTGTTAGTCACTCGACTGTGTCCAACTCTCTGCAACCCCATGGACTGCAGCCCACCAGGCTCCTCTCTCCATGGGATTTCCCAGGCAAGAATACTGGAGTGGGTAGCCTTTCCCTTCTCAGTAGATCTTCCCAACCCAGGTACACAACCTGGGTCTCCTGCATTGTAAGTGGATTCTTCACCACTGAGCCACCAGGGAAGCCCTACACTTCATAGACATCATGTCTAATTCAACAGTTCCTCAGGAAAGTATTAAGATGCAGAAAATAAGTTACTAATCTTGCTCAAAGACCCAAAACTAAATGAGTGGTCAAGCCACAGTTTGAAATGTGAAGCCATGAAACATTGTCCAAGGCCCCCAGCAGCACTGAAATATATTTGAGAAGCTTGCCTTCTAGGCCAGAATCTTCCACCACTCACTTGAGTGGTCTTGGCCAAAAGTAAACTTTTAGACACTATAAACCAAATCCTCAGCAATAGGTATAAAAATAAGTAATTCACTGATTTTTCTGGAGACTGTTTGTTAAACATAAAGAAACTGCTTTGAATTGATTTTTAGCGCTACTCATGTCCACATTACATTCACTGAACTCATTGACCTAAACAGCATTGCCTCGGGTGATGCCAACAGCAAGACACTTCTCTGTTGAAACATCTGTCTCTGCTGACACAACAGCTTTGTGTTGTAAGGAAAAAAACTTAAGAACAGCCAGAAACCTTTTTTTTTTTTTTTTTTTTCCATTTTATATAGTGAATGATGATGAATAACAAATAGAAACCAAGACAAAGTTTAGGGAAAAGAGAAAGCTTAGCAGAAAGACTGAAGACAATCTGCTGATTGAAGCATAAAATTAAGTATAAAGTAATAACCTATTTCAGGAAAAATACATTGATTTTCAGAGAAAGATTTACACCAATTTAAAAATTATCAAGAGAAATATTTAGGCTACTGAAGATTTGAAAATTAAAGGAAACTGGAGACCAAGTGTTACAAAGTTAACATACCAGAGCAAACTTAAACCCAGCGAACCAGAAGGGTGAAAGAAAAATTAAGAAAATAAAATAAAAAAATGTTTCTTAGCCTTGAAAAGACAGTCAAGAAGAAGAAAAGAGAAAGGTTTTAAGTCAAGAGATAATTTTAAAAAAGACAAAATTAGAATAATAATTAGAGGCTTCCCTGGTGTCTCAGATGGTAAAGAATCTGCCTGCAATGCAGGAGACCCAGGTTCAATCCCTGGGTTGGGAAGATCCCTGGAGATGGAAATGGCAACCCACTCCAGTATTCTTGTCTGGAGAATTCTGTGGATAGAGGAGACTGGTGGGCTACAGTCCACGGAGTCGTAAAGAGTCAGACACGACTGAGCAACTAACACAAATGACTATTTCCCAAAGCATATGTGGTAGTTTAAAACATTACTTTAAATAATGATTTAAATAATTTGCTCTTTAAACAGCTCTTAGTGTTTATCTGGTGATTCTCTTTGAAAGTACTTCAAGCATGTCCAGGGACTGTGGAAGACTTTGCTTACAAGCCTAGCTCCCACACCCATCTCCTGTGGGCACTGGACTTCTGGGTATCTGCTAAAGAGGATCCATCTGACATTTGGTTGTATGGTTTTAACATTTATTTTTTTGCTAAGTAAAATGCAAATAAATCATCTCTTGAGCATGACAGGCCTCCTAGGATAAATTTGGCCTATTATACACTTAATTGATTCAATTTGCCTTTGATTATTTGGCTGGCATTTTCACAGAAAACGAGTCTAGTGCACAGATGACCCAGTTCTAAAAAAATTCTTGCCACTTAATATAGAGCAAGCTGACAGAAGCCATGCTTTCAAAAGGCCCACATTGTGGTAAAATGGTAGAAAATTTAGAAAAGATGTTATTGTTAGCTTCACATTGTTATTCGATGATGGTTGTGATAACTTTACTAGTATCTGTTGGGTTGAACCAACCCCTTCCACCTTGCCTAATACTGTGGTGCGCAACTGCTCTTTTCTGCTTACTCATGGATGAAGTTAAATCTCAGATGTCTACAGGCATCTCTCTGAAAGGTGACTTAAGTATAGCAGGCAATTAACTTTTTTAGCAATGCTGTTATAAAAAAACAACGTCAGCACTGGCTAATTTAAACAGAAAAATAAGTTACTGAAATGCTCTCAGGATAATCTTTTAGTCAAATAGAAAGTTGTACAACTAGTTCTGGGAAAATCAGGTCCCACCCAGAGCGGCTTAGAGGTCTAAGTCTCAAAGTCTTAGGAAGAGGATGTAAACGGCCAAGACTGGGTTGTATGCCCAACTGCGGAGGGGGCTCAGGAAAGGGCACTGGTTCTGGAATGCTCCTCCAATCCGTTTCTCATTCATTGTTAGGATGTTCTTTCTCAACTGAAAATCTCATTTTATCCCTTTTTCAAACTCTCTTAAACATTCCCTACAGGGAGGTTGAAGATCAGTTTCCTTAGATAGCACAATCAGAACCTGACTAATTCTCCAGACTTGCCCTTCCTGGTATAAGACTTCATGCAGAGCTTGAAGTCTGCATTTGAATCTACTCAACATGGTTTTCTGTAGGAAAAGGAGGCTGTGTTCATTACCTAGCTAGAATTGCTCTGATGGTGGCATTCATGTGTGCTCAGTATCTTCAGCTGTGTTGAGTCTTTGCGACCCTATGGACTGTAGCTTGCCAGGTTCCTCTGTCCATGGGATTCTCCAGGCAAGAATACCGGAGTGGGCTGCCATGCCCTCCTCCAGGGGGCCCTTCCCAACCCAGGGATCGAAACTAGGTCTCCTGCATTGCAGGCGGATTTTTTACTGCTAAGCCACAAGGGAAACCTGATGGTGACATGTCCTATGAAAATCTCTAATCCATCCTGAGAATTCACACTCCCTCTGACAAGCCAGTGACGATTATGCAAACTAATCAGAGACCCATTCTCCTTTTTGGCTCCCAGACAATGCTCATCAATAGTGAAATCACCCAAATGAAAGACACAAAGGAAAAAAAAAAAAAAAGGAAAAACAAGGCATCTTAAAGATCTACTCAACACAGATTACCTGCCATACACTGTTACAAAGACAACCATGTTCTGGGACAGCTCTGAAATGGGGTTATTGAATATCACTCTAAACTCCATGCTCACAGCTGAGGCCTGGGCTTTGCTTGTCAGGAGAGATTTCCATTATCGTGGTGTTGACTGTGCTATAATTTGATTTGTGCTGTGTGAACAGGATACTTAAGTTATAGGAATTGCTTGATAAAGACTTACTGGCTAGTGACTGATACAAGCAAATAGTGTCTCATGGAAGAAGATACTCATGCCCCAAACATTACCCAAATGAGTGATATGTCTGAAACATCTTAATTTATACCATTACTGTAGTTGTTCCATCGATAAGCCATATCTGACTCTTTACGACCCCATGGACTGCAGCACGCCAGGCTTCCCTGTCCTTCACTATATCCCAGAGTTTGTTCAAATTCATGTCAATTGAGTTGGTGATGCCATCTAACTATCTCATCCTCTGCTGCTCCCTTCTCCTTTTGCTTTCAGTCTTTCCCAGCATCAGGGTCTTTTCCAATGAGTCAGCTCTTTACATCAGGTATTGGAGCTTCAGCTTTAGCATTAATCTTTCCAATGAATATTCAGGGTTGATTTCCTTTACAATTGACTGGTTTGATCTCCTTTCTTTCCAAGGGACTCTCAAGAGTCTTCCCCAGAAACCTAATTTGAAAGTATTAATTCTTCTGTGTTGAGCCTTCTTCATGGTCCAACTCTCACATCCATACAATGCTACTGGAAAAATCATAGCTTTGACTATACAGATTTATCACATATCCAATATCAAACTTATTTACAGAAAGCAAAAATTCGGTGGTATAAAGCTCCCATCCTTCATAAATGCCAAGTATACGGTTCAAGTACAATAGTTAGTCTTTGCTGGAGTCTTTTCCTCTGGGGACATTGCTTTTGCCCATCTCCAGGTTGGCGCTCTTGAGTCCTAGGGTCAGTCTTTCATCACAGGGTAGGTCCATGGCCCAGTCAAGTCTTTCTTATGACTTTCCTTAGATCAATAAGGAAAGAACTGGTCATTTTAATCTGAGATTGTATGTCAAAATTCTGCCTGATAATTAAGTCAACCAAGAGAATACCAAAAGGAAGTAGGAGAAAGGGCAATTGGTGCCATTATTTGGCTTTTGGATTCTGGCCTGACCTGAAGCCCAGGGCCTTTTCGAACTTTGCTTGAGTTCATATGAGTTGAGCTTCCTATAACTTGAAATTAGAAGTAAATATTAACTGATATATATGGATTAAATACTACTAATTATTACAGAAAAATAACATTTACTCTAAAACAGTCTCATTTTAGCTCTTATTCTTTTGTGATATGAAAGTTTCTTCTAAGCATTTAATGTATAAATTTGTCTTTAATATAAGAAGTAAATTTTTTTCAGCTCAATTCAGTTCAGTCACTCAGCAGTGTCTGACTCTTTGTGACCCCATGGACTGCAGCATGCCAGGCTTCCCTCGTCCATTACCAACTCCCAAAATTTGCTCAAACTCATGTGCATCGAGTCAGTGATGCCATTCAACCATCTCATCCTCTGCTGTCCCCTTCTCCTCTTGCCTTCAATCTTTCCCAGCATCTGGGTCTTTTCAAATGAGTCAGCTCTTCACATCAGGTGGAGCTTCAGCTTCAGCCTCAGTTCTTCCAATGAATATTCAGAATTGATCTCCTTTAGGATTGGCTGGTTTGATCTCCTTGCAGTCCAAGGGACTCTCAAGAGTCTTCTCCAACACCACAGTTCAAAAGCATCAATTCTCTGGTGCTCAGCCTTCTTCATGGTCCAACCCCTCCATCCATACATGACTATTGGAAAAACCATAGCTTTGACTAGATGGATCTCTGTCGACGAAGCAATGTTTCTGCTTCCTAATATGCTGTCTAGGTCTGTCATAGCTTTTCTCCCAAGGAGCTAGCATCTTAATTTCGTGGCTGCGCTTACCATCTGCAGTGATTTTGGAGCCCAAGAAAATAAAGTCTCTCACAGTTTCCATTGTTTCTCCATCTATTTGCCATGAAGTCATGGGAGGTGATGGAATGGTCTTTGTTTTTTGAATGTTGAGTTTTAAGCCAACTTTTTCACTGTCCTCTTTTACTTTCATCAAGAGGCATTTTAGTTCCTCTTCTGCCGGGGTCCAGCCCCAGTGGATCCAGGGACATTCGAAGGAGAGACAGCATCAGCGAATACACTGGCTTTAATTAAATATTAATTAGAGATATAAAGAGTAATAGAATAAGGATAGTTCAGTGAGAAAATTTAGTGGAGGAAAGAGGCTGAGTATCTTGGTTTACGCGGAAAACCAATAAAACTTCAAGCCAAGAAGTTTGCACCACTTACATAGGCCTCAGGCGTCCTTCCGTTCTCCCATGGGAGAGGAGACACTGAGGCCTCCCCGGTCGGATCTTAGAAGCCCAGGCAAAATTAGTAAGCTTGGCGGGCCTCCGCACTCCAGATGGAAACTCAGCCAGAGGTTGAGAGAAAGAATGACATGAGGAGACCAGTATTTCGAGGAACTGATCCCATTTTTTATTTTTCCAGGGTCTGTTTTTATACACTGAGATGTTATACAAAAGTCACGCGGGGTCAGCAGTCCTGACTTTTATTAAAGTCAGGTGCTTCATACAAATGTATACAGAGGTCTTAGGGGTGTGACATCATCTTCTGGCCAGGGGGCCTGCTGACAATTTATGACCCTCTCCTTGTGACAGCGGTCAGTCAACTAGAATACTTATTTCTCCAGGGGTGATCATTCTTAAAACAGACACCACCTTCTGAAGGTACCAGATAAAGTTACATTCCTATAGGGTGAGGGTGTAGGGGGTTTTAATTAAGGAAAGAATTTGCTTAGCCTAAGGTCTAACATGATTAATATCAAAGGTTAATACTTATTTCTTCTATATATTCATTAATGTGTATAAGGGCAGGGGATGTGGAGACTTAGCAGCAAACATTGGCTCAACAAATGAAAAACCCTTCACCAATACAATTTCTAATCAGCCCACTATACTACACTAATAATTTCCTAACTTCTTAAAAGAATCTGTTTTTAGAAAGTTTAGAGCATCTCGTGCCTCTCATGGTTGGGAGGCTGTGAGCAATCACATGTGGCCAGACAAGCCTGTCAGGCAGGCTAGAGAACCTTCAGAGGAGTTTGTAGATTGAAACACTCCTGTCACGCCCAGGAATTATTATTAACTGGAGCTCTAAGTTAATTTCTTCTCCTAAAGAGGTGGTGGGGGACAGCCCCCCGTAAAGTCAGAGGTGTAGGTGAGAGCACAAAGTAGTAAAGTAGGCAGACTCTGGTTTTGGGGGTAGATGCTCGAGAATTTCCAGAGGGACTCCTGAGGCTCAATCCCGCCTTTGTGTATGTTGAACCTCCTTCCTCATGACCTTTGCCACAGGCAGAGTTCCTCACGCTGGCTCCCGGCACTCTTCATGTTCTGGCATAAGGGTGGTGTCATCTGCATATCTGAGGTTATTTATATTTCTCCTGGCAATCTTGATTCCAGCTTGTGCTTCATCTTACCTGAAGCACAAGTTGTATAATGTACTCTGCATAGAAGTTTAATAAGCAGGGTGACCTTATTCATCCTTGATGTATTCCTTTCCCAATTCAGAACCAGTCTGTTGTTCCATGTCCAGTTCTAACTGTTGCTTCTTGACCTGTATGCAGGTTTCTCAGGGGGCAGGTCAGGTGGTCTGGTATTCCCATCTATTTCAGAATTTTCCACAGTTTATTGTGATCCACACAGTCAAAGGCTTTGGCATAGTCAATAAAGCAGAAGCAGATGTTTTTCTGGAACTCTTTTGCGTTTTTGATGATCCAATGGATGTTGGCGATTTTGATTTCTGGTTCCTCTGTGCTTTCTAAATCCAGCTTGAACATCTGCAAGTTCTCAGTTCATGTACTGCTGAAGCCTCACTTGGAGAATTTTAAGCATTAGTTTTCTAGACTGTGAGATGAGTGCAGTTGTGCAGTACTCTGAACATTTTTTGGCACTGCCTTTCTTTGGGATTGGAATACAAACTGACCTTTTCCAGTCCTGTGGCCACTTCTGAGTCTTCCGTATTTTCTGGCATATTGAGTGCAGCACTTTCACAGCATCATATTATAGGAGATGAAGTAGCTCAGCTGAAATTTCATCACCTCTACTAGTTTTGTTCATTTGTTCGTTAGTGATGCTTCCTAAGGCCCACTTGACTTCACAGTCAGGATGTCTGACTCTAGGTGAGTGATCAAACCATTGTGGTTATCTGGGTCATGAAGATCTTTTTTGCATAGTTCTTCTGTCCAATCTTTCCACTTCTTCTTAATATCTTCTGCTCCTGTTAGGTCCATACATTTTTTGTCTTTCATTGTGTCCATCTTTGCATGAAATATTCCCTTGGTATTTCTAATTTTCTTGAAGAGATCTCTAGTCTTTCCCATTCTGTTGTTTTCCTCTATCTCTTTGCATTGATAACTGAGTAAGATGATCTAATCTCTCCTTGCTATTCTTTAGAACTCTGCATTCAGATGGGTATATCTTTCCTTTTCTCCTTAGCCTTTAACTTCTCTTCTTTTCTTAGCTATTTGTAAGACCTCCTCAGACAACCATTTTGCCTTGTGACATTTCTTTTCTTTGGGGATGGTCTTGATTCCTGCCTCCTGTACAATGTTATGAACCTCCATCCATAGTTCTTCAGGCACTCTATCAGATCTAACCCCTTGAATATTTATCTCTTCCACTGTATAAGGGATTTGATATACGTCATACCTGAATGGTCTAGTGGTTTTGCCTACTTTCTTCAATTTAAGTCTGAATTTGGCAATAAGAAGTTCGTGATCTGAGCCACAGTCAGCTCTTGCTCTTGTTTTTGCTGACTGTATAGAGCTTCTCCACTTTGACTGCAAAGAATACAATCAGTCTTATTTCAATTTCGAACATTTACTTTACTGTCTCTTTTATGATCTGACACATGGAGATTTACCAGACTGCACGATCTCAGACAACTAGTCGTGTTCTGAACAACTAGTCATGTTCATTCCTTCTTGCTTTTCTCTGCCATGCAAATTTGCCTTCCAGAATGCCATCCAAACTCTGACCTCTTTCCAGAAGGTCAGCAGTCACTGCTTCATTGTGCAGTGGTGAAAATTTTCCAGTTATTCTACACTCATGTTCCACAAACAAATTCCTATAATAGTCACAGGAATGTGAAGAACTGACTCGATGGTCTCCCCAGAGTTCATTAGATCTGGGTCGAAATTCTGACTTTGCCCTTTATTAATTGCTTTATGTAAACCAATGTCTCACTTTCTTTTTCCTGAAGAAAATGCCATAAGCCTATTACCCTTCTCAAAGAGTGGTCGTGAGAGCTAAATGAGCTGAAGTGCAGAAAGCATGGTTCACACAGGGCCTGGCACACGGTAAGTGCACGGCCAATGCCACAAACAGGACAAGACTGTTTCACACCAGCACAGCCCATCTCTTAGTATGACCCACTACACCTGCTCCTATTTTGATACTTTTAGTAATCACCCCGGGCCAGCATCAACTCACTCCTTCCTGAAGTCTCCGGGTCCATTCTTCTCATCTCCATCAACTACCAAACAAAACTTGAATCGTTGTATTTGCTGGAAGAATGCCCCAGAAGTCTGCCCACCACATCCCTCAGTGTCTGCCATTGAATCCTCAGAGCTGCTAAGACAAGAAGCTTGCTCCTGAAGAGCCCATAGTGTTCCTCCTCTCATTGTTTATTATCTGAGAGTCTGTTTCTCTTTTGTCAATCACCTCACAAATATTGTATTAAATATAATCTGTTCTTGTTGTCTAGTCACTAACTTGTGTTCAACAATTTGTTGTAGCCCACCAGGCTCCTCTGTCCATGGGATTTCCCAGGCAAGAATACTGGAGTGGGACATCATTTCCTTCTGTGCTTGTATATTTCTATAAAGCAACTATATAATAATCATTATATATGAATATAATGAGTGTCGAAATAAAAATAATTTATTAAAATAGAAAATAATTATTTCATTACATAAAATATATTTTTTAAAAATAGTATTCCAAACATATGTATTTATTGATCATTCTGAAAATACTTTAAAATCTTTCATTCTCTCCTTTCCATTAATTTCTATAATTAATACCAACAGCAGTGACATATTTAAGACTGTTACTTTATTTTCCTCTGTACTTCCAAATGCTTTTAGTGAGTTTGAACTATGGACTTGGATACTATTAACATTGGTAATGAACTGCATTAGTGCATATTATGCTGACAAAGTATATATGTAATGAGAAGACTCTGAAAGATTTATGGATGTGGGTTAATGAGTAAACAAGTGAATGGATGGTCAGCTGACTGAATAAACAAACTAGTAGATAAACAAGTGAATGAATATAGTCCCCCTCTCAATAGCAGCCCTAATTAGCACAAGTTCTTCTGCCCCACGCACATGCTTAGTGAAGCCAAACAAACTGAAACATTGGTGTTTGGAGCACAGGAAGGTTTATTGCAGGACCATGCATGAAGATGGGTTGCCCATGCTCTAAAAATCCCTCCAGCTCCCCAAAGAGTTTCAGCAAAGCACTTTTAACAGCCAGGTGAGGGAAGGATTTGCAGAGTCTGTGATCAGCTCATGCACAGTCCTTTGATTGGCTGATGGTGACAGAGCGATGTCACAGGGGTTAACTTTATCAGTCCTTAGGCTCCAGGAGGCCTGGGGCTATGTACTCATGGTATCAGGTAGTTAACGTCTTCTATTTGGTGGGGGGTTTTCTCATCAGGAAATCTGCATCAGATAAAATCAGTCCTGAATATTCATTGGAAGGACAGATGCTGAAGCTGAAGCTCCAATAGTTTGGCCACCTGATGCGAAAAGTTAACTCATTCGAGAAGACCCTGCTACTGGGAAAGATTGAAGTCAGGAGGAGAATGGAATGACAGACAAAGGGATAGTTGGATGGTATCACCAACTCAACAGACATGAGTTTGAGCAAGCTCCGGGAGATGAAGGGCTAGGAAGTCTGGCATGCTGCAGTCCATGGGGTCACAGAAGTCAGACATGACTGAGTGACTGAACAACAATATGTCCATTGAGTTGGTGATGTCCAGATTCTGTTATCCCCTTCTCTTCCTGCCTTCAATCTTTCCCAGCATCAGCATCTTTTCCAGTGAGGTGGCTCTGGTTGGATGACATCACCGACTCGATACACATGAGTTTGAGTAAGCTCTGGGAGTTGGTGATGGACAAGGAAGCCTGGTGTGCTGCAAGGAAGTGTGGCTGCATGGGGCCACAGAGAGTTGGACCTGACTGAGTGACTGAGCTGAACTGAACTGTTATCTAGATTCTTCAGAGAGGAGCTAAGCAGAGAGAAGGGAGAGGTGTCTCCCCTGGGAAGGCCCCATAGGATCCTGCTCAGTTACACCCACACTAGGTGACAGTTTCTCTATTAATGACTTATGTGGATATTAACTCAATCCCTCCTCACATCAACCCTAGGAGGTGAGAAAATTTAATTGTGTCTTCTTATACAAATAACTGAACCCAGTTCATTTAGGTTACTTGTGTGAACTAAAAATGCCACCTGCCATATTAGGAAGCAAGATGTTGCAACTGTCAGTCACTACAGCCACCTCCCCACGCTCACCACCCTCATGCCAACCCCCTCCTCCAGTGACCCCTGGGGGAACTCAGGATGGAAATATAGAATCTGCCATCAAATTCTCAGCCACTACCTAAGGTTTTGTTAGCCAAATAAAACATAACTCTCAACTTTTAGGTTGTGCCTTTTTTTTCAATAGACACTTGTAAAATGTTACAGCAAGAAAATGACTTTGTTCACATGATTTATGTGACTCAAAAGTCTTTCTTTTTTCTGCCACTTTAGTGTTTTTCCCAGTGTTGAAACATGATATATATCTCCACCCCCAGTACACACACACACACCACACACACACACACACACACACATATTCCATTTCACACCAACAGAGAGTGACTATGTCTCTCAGAAACAATAGCAGAATAGCTTAATGGAACGAGCCTCAGCTTCAATTTCCTTTAAAGACTAGTTTACTTAATAATCCATGTACATTTTGCCCTATATTCCAAAATAAGAATGTATTTCATTATCTATCAAGAGAATGTGTCTTTGCTCTTGTTCTTATTTTTTCCCGGATAGTCTAATAAAAATCACCACCCCTCAAAGAAGGGCCACATTTATACTGTGCTTCTACAGAACCCTCTCACAACAGCCATACCAACCAGATGCATTCCAGGTGACGAGCATGATCACTCACCTAAAGCCAGACAACTTGAAGTGTGAAGTCAAGTGGGCCTTAGGAAGCATCACTATGAACAAATCTATGGGAGGTTATGAAATTCCATCTGAGCAATTTCAAATCCTAAAAAAAAATAATGTTGTTAAAGTGCTACACTCAATATGCCACAAATAGGGAAGACTCAACAGTGGCCACAGGACTGAAAAAGGTTGGTTTTCATTCCAATCCCAAAGGGCAATATCAAAGAATGTTCAAACTACCACATAATTGCCCTCATCTCAAATGCTAGCAAAGTAACGCTCACAATTCTCCAAGCTACTTGTAGATGTTCAAGCTGTATTTAGAAAAGGCAAAGGCACCAGAAATCAAATTGCCAACATCTGTTGGATCATAGAAAAAGCAAGAGAATTCCAGAAAAACTTCTGCTTCACTGACTATGCTAAAGACATTGACTGTGTTGATCACAACAAACTGTGGAAAATTCTGAAAGAGATGGGAGTACCAGACCACCTGACCTGTCTCCTGAGAAATTTGTATGCAGGTCAAGAAGCAACAGTTAGAACTGGAAAAGGAACAACAGACTGGCTCCAAATTGGGAAAGGAGTATGTCAAGGTTATATATCATCACCATGCTTATTTAACTTATATGCAGAGTACATCACACAAAATGCTGGGCTGGATGAAGCACAGGCTGGAATCAAGATTTCTGGGAGGAATATAAATAACCTAAGATATGCAGATGACACCACTCTTATGCCAGAATGTAAAGAGGAACTAAAGAGATTCTTGATGAAAGTGAAAGCAGAGAGTGAAAAAGTTGGCTTAAAACTCAACATTCAAAAAACAAAGATCATTCCATCACCTCCCATCACTTCATGGCAAATCGATATAGAAACAATGGAAACAGAGACTTCATTCTCTTGGGCTCCAAAATCACTGCAGATGGTGACTGCAACCACTAAATTAAGATGCTTGCTCCCTCCTTGGAAGAAAAGCTGTGACAAACCTAGAAAGCATATTAAAAAGCAGAGACATTACTTTGCCAACAAAGGTCCGTATAGTCAAAACTGTGGTTTTTCCAGTAGTTATGTATGGACATGAGAGTTGGACCGTAATGAAGGCTGAACACCAAAAAATTGAGGTTCTTGAGCTGTGGTGTTTGAGAAGACTCTTGAGAGTCCCTTGGACTGCAAGATCAAACCAGTCAATCCTAAAGGAAGTTGATACTGAATATCCATTTGGAAGGACTGATACTGAAGCTGAAGCTCCAAAACTGTGGCCATCTAATGCAAAGGAGTCAACTCATTAGAGAAGACCCTGATGCTGGGAAAGATTGAAGTCAGGAGAAAAAGGGGATGACAGAGGAAAAGATGATTGGATGGCATCACCAACTCAATGGACATGAGTTTGAGCAAGCTCTGGGAGATGGTGAAGGGCAGGGAAGCCTGGCATGCTACAATCCATGGGGTCACAAAAGTTGGGCATGACTGAGCAACTGAACAACAACATGGCCATTGAGTCAGTGTTACCATCCAATTGTCCCCTTCTATTGTCCCTTATTGTCACCTTCTATCCTCCATTGTTCCCTTATCCTCCTGCCTTCAATTTTTCCCAACATCAGCATTTTTTCCAGTGAGGTGCCTCTTCGCATGAAGAGGCCAAAATATTGGAGCTTCACCTTCAGCATCAGTCCCTTCAATGAATATTCAGAGTTGATTTCCTTTAGGATTGACTGGTTTGATCTCCTTGCTATCCAAGGAACTCTCAAAAGTCTTTTCCAGCACCACAACTGGAGGGTCTATTTTGATAAAGGGTCAAGGAATATGGCATCACTTTCCAGGGATAACTGGCCTCTGTGGGGTGCCACATTCAGGGGCTGTATATATCTAAGATACAGCCCAAGAGTCCTGATGTCCTGAATAAAATGAGAAAGCACAGAAATGGAAGACGAAAATAGCTAGTGTGTGAAATAGCTAGTATTTTTGTTGTTGTTGTTATGCCATTGGTGAGGTGTAAGGATGGGGTGTGTGAATGAAAAGTTTTGCCTCCACATCAGCAAGCAAAGGATACTGTAGCCATCAGCCATTGCTGCTGGCCCCACTGGTGAGCCCTTAGGGAACTCAGAATGGGAAAGAAGCAGGCTACTGGCCCTAGGTAGCTAAACTGCATATCAAAGGAATGATCTCAATGAGCCCAAACTCTTGCATCTTTCCATGCATAGAAAAGTGCTAAATTCATTAACTTGAGATATCTGGTTTTCTTTAATTAACAGTAATATTTTGGTGTTCTGACTACCTGGTCTTTGTTGCAAAACTCCTTTGTATCTCAGCTCTTCTTCAGCGCAGTCCCTCAGAGCTATCTGAGAGGCTGCCTCCTAGGCTTGAAGTCCTTGGAAAGTCTGCCAAATAAATCATAACTCTCAACTTTTAGGTTGTGCATCTTCTGACTGTCAACAGATAATTGCAAGAATCTCTTTCCCCCCCAAGGCCTGATGGGCCCTTCCATGCAGAGGGGCTTCCTTACCATGACATTCCCACCTCCTCCTTTCTGGAGGGAAAAAGGTTTTTACTGATGAAGTAAACAGAGGAATAGGACATGTAGAGCCCTCCACTTCCTTTCCTTTTGCTCTCTGTAACCTCTGTGCCCAGGAAGCGTGGGTTCTGGTCTGTTCTTTCATGCTATTAGTGTTACAGTGACAGTCTCATGATGTGAGGGTACCTGTGATGGTCCAGCCCTCCTGTAACTGGTAACAAACGAATGCTTTCTGAAAACTGTTCTTTTCTGGAAGTAAGCTATATGGAGAATTATTGAATTTCTCCTATAACAGTAAGTCTTAGTCATGTCCAACTCTTTATGACCCCGTGGACTATAGCCCACCAGGCTCCTCTGTCCATGGGTTTCTCCAGGCAAGGATACTGGAGTGGGTTGTCATTTCCTCCTCCAGGAGATCTTCCTGATCCAGGGATCAAACCCATTTCTCGTGTGTCTGCATTGCAGGCAGATTCTTTTATGCTTGAGCTATCAAATGGGTATACCTAATTCAGTGGTTCAGTTTGACAAAGTTCATTTCCCGCTAGGTACATGTCACATTCTTCAAAATCAACATTATTGTAAATTAAGATAGTATTTTGGTCAGCCATCTGCCTTATTCCCCAGCTGGTTCAGAACTTGGATGAGAATATGAGCGCTATTCATGGTTCCCTCCCAAGCTCTAGCTTCTTTGTGGAGAGTCAGAAACTTCAAGAAAGAAAGAATGGATTCTGTGGATCAAAATAGCACATAGAGAGATGTGGATGAGTTTGAGCCACATGGCTTTGGGCCTTGAACTTCAGTACGTCATGTATGAGTGGGATGTTTTGACTTTGCAGCTTGAGAGCCTTGTATTGGACCATTAAGTTGGTAGCAACCTGAGTTTGCAATTGACCTTTTAGTCTTGAGGTCTGATAGACGAGTACAAGTTCAGTTGTGTGTCACTTGGAATTCTTTCCTTGACAGAACACTGCAGTTTGATGGTGATTCTGTTCACAACCAAGCAGCTGTTGATAAAAAGTAAGGGCTGTGCTTGTTAAGCTGAAAGCAAGTGGTTTTTGGATCTTACCTGTTTGTGACAAATCCAAGCACTTCAATGGAGGCTCAGGCCCCAGAGACCAGGCCAGATGTTGACTAGGAAATTGACCCTTGTAAGAAATAGCCTGACTTATAAAAGTACACAAGTCTTTTCTCAAGCTTTTCTTCAGACGGCCTAGCTGAGACAAAGATTTATTGTAGAGAAGAATTTTTTCCCCTATATGAGCCTTTCAGACATTAATTGAAGAAAGAGATAGATGGACTCCAAGTTAGACAATTTACAACCACCTTCCCTTTTACATTTTCATTTAGAAACAAGGACAGAACAGGGTAAACAGCTGGACTTTGCCTCCAGTGGATACTGGCAATGGCAGGGGCAGAGCGGAGCTGAGCCCTGCCCATATAGGAGATAAGGAGACCACATATTTCTCATTCTAGATATCAAGGAGATCTTCCTTACTCAGTTCAGTTCAGTTCAGTTTAGTCACTCAGTGGTGTCCGACTCTTTGCGACCCCGTGGACTACAGCACACCAGGCTTCCCTGTCTGTCACCAACTCCTGGAGCTTGCTCAAACTCATGTCCATCGACTCGGTGATGCCATCCAACCATCTCATTCTCTGTCATCCCCTTCTCCTCCCACCTTCAATCTTGCCCAGCATCAGGGTCTTTTCTATTGAGTCAGTTCCTCACATCAAATGGGCGAAGTATTAGAACTTCGGCTTCAGCATCAGTCTTTCCAATGCATATTCAGAATTCATTTCCTTTAGGATGGACTGGTTGGAGCTCCTTGCAGTCCAAAGGACTCTCAAGAGTCTTCTCCAACACCACAGTTCGAAAGCATCAATTTTTTGGCACTCAGCTTTCTTTATGGTCCAGCTCTCACATCCATACATTACTACTGGAAAAACCATAGCTTTGACTATACAGGCCTTTGTCGGTAAAGTAATGTCTCTGCTTTTTCACATGTTAAGTTTGTCATAACTTCTCTTCCAAGGAACAAGTGTCTTTTAATTTTGTGGCTGCAGTCACCATCTGCAATGATTTTGGAGTCCAAGAAAATAAAATTCCTGACTGTACATGTCCAAAAGGCTCCTCAAGGATCAAAAAGGGAGGGGGTGCCACCCCATAGAAAGTGGTATTAACCTACCCATAAGCCTCTTCACTAGAATTCATCTTGGTTAAGAGATGGGTATGCACACAGAGGAGGACCCTGAGTTAAACCAAATATGGACCCAAAGCCAATCAAGGCAGGATGATTGGCCAGAGGGAATCTGGGAAAAATGCCCCTTGTAAGTGATTCAGATTACCATTAGGCACAGCTTTCTGAGTCCACCCATGTGTCTATCCACATGTACACTTTTTCCTCCTAATATATGCTTTCTTTGTTTCACTGCTTCCATCTCTGTGGAAACACGTCTCCCCAAAGCTGACAGGCCAGGGCCTTGTCACCAGCCACTGACCATCATGGTCTAGTGGCTAGGATTCAGCACTCTCACTATCGTAGCTGACTTCAGCTTCTGGCAAGGAACCAAAATCCTGCTTCAAGCCACTGCAGGCCGAAGCCACCCAAGATTATATTGAACAGAAAACTACGTGCTTTTTTCAAATGGCAAGGTCACCAAATACTCTGTGGCCTGTGATGCATTAGTGAGAATCAAGTTAATTTAACTCTAGGTCTAGGAGTCCCAAATTCCATTCTGCTTATAGAGTCAAGGGAAAGAATTATGGTAAGATCAACCTCAGATTCATGTGGCTTCTCCACAGGTTCAGAAATTGGGAAACACTTCAAATCAAAAGAAGCAGGTAAGGAAAACAAGGTAGTCATTCCACCAAACAACTTCTGTGCTGCAGAAGTGGGAAGGCTACCTAACCAGTGGGTTAGCTGTTACCATTTCAGCTGGATCATTCTGAAGACAGAAAAGCAGTGTGGCTGGGGGAGCTCTGAGGACCCGGCTCTGAATGTCAGGAGTATTAAGAGTGATTTCAACTCAGGAACCAGGAAGCAGCCATCCCTAGCTGAAACACAGGTGAGATTGAGGGGAAACTTCAGAGAGAGGCAGGTTTCACAGGCCTATCCTATGTGGTAGAAGGAGAAGTCTAGGACTTAAGATGCTCACTAATGGGCTGAATTTTGTTCCCCTAAAATTCATATGTCAGTGTGCTGACTCTCAGTACAGCATGATGTGACCTTACCTGAAGATAAGGTCTTTACACAGGTAATCGAGTTAAAATGAAGTCATTAGGAAGGGACTTGGTGCAATATGTGCATGTGTGCTAATTCACTTCAGTCGTGTCTGATTTTTGTGGCCCTGTGGACTGTAGCCTGCCAGGCTCCTCTAGTCTCCAGGCAAGAATCCCAGAGTGGCTGCCATGCCCTCCTCCAGGGGATATTCCCTACCCAGGGATCAAACCCCTGTCTCTTATGTCTGCTGCATTGACAAATGGGTTATTTACCACTAGCACCACATGGAAATCCCAGTTCAATATGACTAACCTTATAAAAAGAGGAAATTTAGAAAGAAAAATGCATAAGCAGAGAATACCAGGTGAACACGAAGTTGGCCATCTAGAAGTCAAGGAGAGAGACCTGGAATAGATACATCCTTCTCTCATAGTTCTCAAGAGGAACCAACTCAGCCAGTATTTTGATTTTGGACTTGTAGTCTCCAGAACTGTGAGACAATACATTTCTGTTGTTTCAGTTCAGTTCAGTTCAGTCACTCAGTCGTGTCTGACTCTTTGAGACACCATGAATCAAAGCATGCCAGGCTTCCCTGTCCATCACAAACTCCCAGAGTTCACTCAAACTCATTTCTATCAAGTCGGTAATGCCATCCAACCATCTCATCCTCTGTCGTCCCCTACTCCTCCTGCCCCCAATCCCTCCCAGCATCAGAGTCTTTGCCAACGAGTCAACTCTTTGCATGAGGTGGCCAAAGTATTGGAGTTTCAGCTTCAACATCAGCTCTTCCAATGAACACCCAGGACTGATCTCATTTAGGAATGACTGGTTGGATCTCCATGCAGTCCAAGGAACTAGCAAGAGTCTTCTCCAACACCACAGTTCAAAAGCATCAATTCTTCGGTGCTCAGCTTTCTTCACAGTCCAACTCTCACATCTATACATGACCACTGGAAAAACCATAGCCTTGACTAGACAGACCTTTGTTGGCAAAGTAATGTCTCTGCTTTTTAATATGCTATCTAGGTTGGTCATAACTTTCCTTCCAAGGAGTAAGCGTCTTTTAATTTCATGGCTGCAATCACCATCTGCAGTGATTTTGGAGCCCAGAAAAATAAAGTCAGCCACTGTTTCCACTGTTTCCCCATCTATTTCCCATGAAGTGATGGGACCAGATGCCATGATCTTCGTTTTCTGAATGTTGAGCTTTAAGCCAACTTTTTCACTCTCCTCTTTCACTTTCATCAAGAGGCTTTTTAGTTCCCCTTCACTTTCTGCCATAAGGGTGGTATCATCTCAATACCTGAGGTTATTGATATTTGTTTAGGTACCCAGTTTGTGGTACTTTGTTGCAGCACTCCTAAAGGAAATAATGACTTTACAAGGATGTATGGATATTAGGTCACTGGATCAAGCCCTTACTCCATCCAATCTTCTTGAGTGCCGAGAAATAAAAATTAAGAGATTTTGGATAAAGAAAAAATAAATAAATTCAAATTAAATCTTGTGATTGGCCCTTCCACTATTGCAAATTTCTGAGCTTTGCAAGAAGGTATCAACATTTCTAATGTGCTTTGCAAGTACACTTGTAGAGATTTCCTACTAGATAAGGTAAATGCAAAGTATCTAGTATTACCTCCTGCTGAGAAAGTACTCCCAATTCAGTTTAACTTTACAGGTCATGGAGCCTGGCTGGTCACTGGCGTAGGCTGAAAATCATCAATGGAGAAGCTAAAAACAGATTTTGTCCTTTTACCCTCATTTTATTGTTGTTCAGTCGCTACTGCTAAGTCACTTCAGTCGTGTCCAACTCTGTGCGGCCCCATAGATGGCAGCCCACCAGGCTCCCCCGTCCCTGGGATTCTCCAGGCAGGAACACTGGAGTGGGTTGCCATTTTCTTCTCCAATGCATGAAAGTGAAAAGTGAAAGGGAAGTCGCTCAGTTGTGTCCGACTCTTAGAGACCCCCTGGACTGCAGCCTACCAGGCTCCTCCGTCCATGGGATTTTCCAGGCAAGAGTACTGGAGTGGGATGCCAGTAAGTTGTGTCCAATTCTTTGTGACCCCGTGGACTGCAGCACGCCAGGCTTTCCTGTCCTTCAATATCTCCAGGAGTTTGCTCAAACTCATGTCCATTGAGTCAGTGATGCTATCTAACCGTCTCATCCTCTGCCGCTCCCTTCTCCTTTTGCCTTCAATCTTTCCAGCATCAGGGTCTTTTCCAATGAGTCAGATCTTCACATCAGGTTGCCAAAGTATTGGTGTTTCAGCTTCAGCATCAGTCCTTCCAAAGAATATTCAGCGTTGATTTCCTTTAGGATTGACTGCTTTGATCTCCTCGTTGGCCAAAGCATTCTTAAGAGTCTTCTCCTGCATCACAATTTGAAAGCATCATTTCTTCACCACTCAGCTGTCTTTACGGTCCAATTCACATCTGTACATGACTACTGGGAAAACCATGGGTTTGACTATATGGACTTCTTAGGCAAAGTGATATCTCTGCTTTTTAATATGCTATCTAATTTTGTCATAGCTTTCCTTCCAAGGAACAAGTGTCTTTCAATTTCATGGCTGCAGTCACAGTCTACAGTGATTTTAGAGCCCAAGAAAATAAAACCGGTCACTGCTTCCACTTTCCCCCTTTTTATCTGACATGAAGGGATGAGACTTTCATTTTATTCTTTAATTATTATTATTATTACTCTACCTGCGAGACAATTTAGGGTTTCCACAGGAAATTAACAAAAGTGTAAGTGAAAGTTGCTCAGTCATGCCTGACTCTTTGTGACCCCATGAACTGCATAGCCCACCAGCCTCCTCTGTTCATGAGATTCTCCAGGCAAGAATACTGGAGTGGATTGCCATTCCCTTCTCCAGGAGATCTTGCGGACCCAGGGATCGAACCCAGGACTCCATCTTGCAGGCAGATTCTTTACAGTCTAAGCCACCAGGGAATCTAAAGCTTGAGACATGTAATATTGCCACTTTAAAATTGGAATATACTTATTTCACGACTTCTTTCACAATCTCAGAGAGGTTGACTTGCCTCGATGTATTTTTGGATCAGAAGTATAATAAAGAATAAAATTTTAGCCTTGAATAACAAATGACCATAGGATTTAATCTGCTTAATACACTGCATTATCCAAAAAGTTCTGGGGTTGGGGAGAACTACACCACTCCTCACAGATCTAGGAGAGTAACAAAAAGCAGGAATTGGTATTGGGAAGGGGACTCATGGACCAGCTCACTTCTTAGACCACACTGCACTAGGAATAAGCCAGCCTTTCTAGATTATTCAAAAGGCACTATAGTATGCATTTAAAAAACAGGAACGAATTCCATTAGAAAAGATTGTCTTTAAAGTGACTCTATTACTGGGAGACAATTAGATTAGACATGCTTCTCTACGCTCTCCACAAAACAATGGCAATGGTCTTCCCAGGAAGCCAGATTGACTCTGTCAGCCTCCTGCAGGCACGGCAGCTGTTTAAATTCACAGCCAGTTTTTAAAGAAGAATTATAAGATACTCCGCATTGCCTGTGATCAATAAAGAGGGAGATGAGTCACATCTCTGGAATTACTGGGCCCAAATCGAAGCACATCGCAAGAAACATGAAACACCATTTAATGCAAAGTCAAGTGTCCCCACTGCTCACTGAAACCATTTACTTCTGGTTACAAGTGTTCATCTTAAGGAGACCTGCTGAGGTCAGCTGCAGTTCTACAAAAACTTCTGTTTGCACTGGTCGACAAGGGGGAAGATAACAATCTGTCTGAAGTGTAAAAAGTTACAAAATGGTCCCTGGATCTAAATTCGGCCAATATAGTTCAACGGAGCTACCCAGCATCCGCATGGTATGCCCATGAAGGCTTGCTGCCCCAGCACCAGTCTGTCCTCCATGGAAAAGATCGTAACTGTACAGATGTGCTGTGCATTTCAACCACCATTTTTCCCAACACAAATCAGACCAGAACATGAGTCTCAAAAACACCCAAAGTGTTGATGTTTTTGTGTCTGAACAGTGGGAAAGGTTGAAAATGGATGAAAGGAAAGATAGAAGAATAAAATGAGGCCATCAGCTTTCAGTGTGGCAAATCCAAACCCTTTCCTTAGCAGAGTAAAGCAAACATATGGGATAAAAGCAGCAAAAAAATTGCATTTCAAAAATGACTTAGAAAACAACTGCAGATATGAGGAATCCGATTATGTAACAAAAAATAATGCTGTGAAAGTGCTGCACTCAATATGCCAACAAATTTGGAAAACTCAGCAGTGGCCACAGGACTGGGAAAAGTCAGTTTTCATTCCAATCCCAAAGAAAGGCAATTCCAAAGAATGCTCAAACTTCTGCACAATTGCACTCATCTCACATGTTAGTAAGGTAATGCTTAAAATTCTCCAGGCCAGGCTTCAGCAATACGTGAACCATGAACTTCCAGATGTTCAAGCTGGTTTTAGAAAAGGCAGAGGAACCAGAGATCAAATTGCCAAGATCCGCTGGATCATTGAAAAAGCAAGAGAGTTCCATAAAAACATCTATTTCTGCTTTATTGACTATGCCAAAGCCTTTGACTGTGTGGATCACAATAAACTGTGGAAAATTCTTCAAGAGATGGGAATACCAGACCACCTGATCTGCCTCTTGAGAAAACTGTATGCAGGTCAGGAAGCAACAGTTAGAACTGGACATGGAACAACAGACTGCTTCCAAATAGGAAAAGGAGTATGTCAAGGCTGTATATTGTCACCCTGTTTATTTAACATATATGCAGAGTACATCATGAGAAACTCTGGGCTGGACAAAACGCAAGCTTGAATCAAGATTGCTGGGAGAAATATCAATAACCTCAGATATGCAGATGACACCACCCTTATGGCAGAAAGTGAAGGGGAACTAAAAAGCCTCTTGATGAAAGTGAAAGAGGAGAGTGAAAAAGTTGGCTTAAAGCTCAACATTCAGAAAACGAAGATCATGGCATCTGGTCCCATCACTTCATGGGAAATAGATGGGGAAACAGTGGAAACAGTGGCTGACTTTATTTTTCTGGGCTCCAAAATCACTGCAGATGGTGATTGCAGCCATGAAATTAAAAGACGCTTACTCCTTGGAAGGAAAGTTATGACCAACCTAGATAGCATATTAAAAAGCAGAGACATTACTTTGCCAACAAAGGTCTATCTAGTCAAGGCTATGGTTTTTCCAGTGGTCATGTATAGATGTGAGAGTTGGACTGTGAAGGAAGCTGAGCGCTGAAGAATTGATGCTTTTGAACTGTGGTGTTGGAGAAGACTCTTGAGAGTCCCTTCGACAGCAAGGAGATCCAACCAGTCATTCCTAAATGAGATCAGTCCTGGGTGTTCATTGGAAAGACTGATGTTGAAGCTGAAACTGGAAAACTTTGGCCACCTGATGTGAAATACTGACTCATTGGAAAAGACCCTGATGCTGAGAAGGATTGAGGGCAGGAGGAGAAGGGGACGACAGAGGATGAGATGGTAGGATGGCATCATTGACTCAATGGACATAGGTTTGAGTGGACTCCGGGAGTTGGTGATGGACAAGAAGGCCTGGCTTGCTGTGGTTCATGGGATGGCAAAGAGTCAGACACGACTGAGCGACTGAACTGAACTGAACAAAAAGTAAATAGGGCAAGTAAACATACATTTGACAGAGAGTGTGATGGTCATGCCAAGGTGATTCTGCAGCTGTGGTTCCAGAGCTGGTCTAATCACCTAAAAAGAAATAAAAATGATTTCACTAACCCTGAATCCTTATCTGAATTTTCTTCCAATCACTTTGATCTGCTGCTGCTGCTGCTGCTAAGTCGCTTCAGTCATGTCTGACTCTTTGAGACCCCGTAGATGGCCTCCCACCAGGCTCCCCCATCCCTGGGACTCTCCAGGCAAGAACACTGGATCAGATCAGATCAGATCAGATCAGTCGCTCAGTCGTGTCCAACTCTTTGCAACCCCATGTATCGCAGCATGCCTGTCTATCACCAACTCCCAGAGTTCACTGAGACTCCCATCTATCGAGTCAGTGATGCCATCCAGCCATCTCATCCTCTGTCGTCCCCTTCTCCTCCTGCCCCAAATCCCTCCCAGCATCAGAGTCTTTGCCAACGAGTCAACTCTTTGCATGAGGTGGCCAAAGTACTGGAGTTTCAGCTTCAACATCAGTTCTTCCAATGAACACCCAGGACTGATCTCATTTAGGAATGACTGGTTGGATCTCCATGCAGTCCAAGGAACTAGCAAGAGTCTTCTCCAATACCACAGTTCAAAAGCATCAATTCTTTGGCGCTCAGCTTCCTTCACAGTCCAACTCTCACATCCATACATGATCACTGGAAAAATCATAGCCTTGACTAGATGGACCTTTGTTGGCAAAGTAATGTCTCTGCTTTTCAATATGCTATCTAGGTTGGTCATAACTTTGCTTCCAAGGAGTAAGCGTCTTTTGATTTCATGGCTGCAGTCACCATCTGTAGTGATTTTGGAGCCCAGAAAAATAGAGTCTGACACTGTTTCCACTGTTTCCCCATCTATTTCCCATGAAGTGATGGGACCAGCTACCATGATCTTCGTTTTCTGAATGTTGAGCTTTAAACCAACTTTTTCACTCTCCTCTTTCACTTTCATCAAGAGGCTTTTGAGTTCCTCTTCACTTTCTGCCATAAGGGTGATGTCATCTGCATATCTGAGGTTATTGATATTTCTCCCAGCAATCTTGATTCCAGCTTGTGTTTCTTCCAGTACAGTGTTTCTCATGATGTACTCTGCATAGAAGTTAAATAAACAGGGTGACAATATACAGCCTTGACATACTCCTTTTCCTATTTGGAAGCAGTCTGTTGTTCCATGTCCAGTTCTAACTGTTGCTTCCTGACCTGCATACAGTTTTCTCAAGAGGCAGATCAGGTGGTCTGGTATTCCCATCTCTTGAAGAATTTTCCACAGTTTATTGTGATCCACACAGTCAAAGGCTTTGGCATAGTCAATAAAGCAGAAATAGATGCTTTTCTGAAACTCTCTTGCTTTTTCAATGATCCAGCAGATGTTGGCAATTTGATCTCTGGTTCCTCTGCCTTTTCTAAAACCAGCTTGACCATCAGGAAGTTCACAGTTCACATATTGCTGAAGCCTGGCTTGGAGAATTTTGAGCATTACTTTACTAGTGTGTTGGCTTCCCTGGTGGCTCAGATGGTAAAGCGTCTGCCCACAATGCAGGAGACCCGGGTTTGATTCCTGGGTCGGGAAGATCCCCTGGAAAAGGAAATGGCAATCCACTCCAGCACTCTTGCCTGGAAAATCCCATGGATGGAGGAGCCTGATAGGCTACAGTCCATGGGGTCGAAAAGAGTCGGACACGACTGAGCAACTTCACTTTCACTTTACTAGCGTGTGAGATGAGTGCAATTGTGCGGTAGTTTGAGCATTCTTTGGGATTGGAATGAAAATTGACCTTTTCCAGTCCTGTGGCCACTGCTGAGTTTTCCAAATTTGCTGGCATATTGAGTGCAGCCCTTTCACAGCACCATATTTCACAATTTGAAATAGCTCAACTGGAATTCCATCACCTCCACTAACTTTGTTCCTAGTGATGCTTTCTAAGGCCCACTTGACTTCACATTTCAGGATGTCTGGCTCTAGGTCAGTGATCACACCATCGTGATTATCTGGGTCATGAAGATCTTTTTTGTACAGTTCTTCTGTGTATTCTTGCCACCTCTTCTTAATATCTTCTGCTTTTGTTAGGTCCATACCATTTCTGTCCTTTATCGAGTCAAACTTTACATGAAATATTCTTTTGGT
Source organism: Bos indicus (assembly GCF_029378745.1). NCBI lineage: Eukaryota > Metazoa > Chordata > Mammalia > Artiodactyla > Bovidae > Bos > Bos indicus. Next base: position 116,927,214 of record NC_091761.1, read on the forward strand.
TATCTCTGATTTTCTTGAAGAGATCCCTCGTCTTTCTCATCCTGTTGTTTTCTTCTATTTCTTTCCACTGATCACTGAAGAAGGCTTTCTTATCTCTTCTTGCTATTCTTTGGAACTCTGCATTCAGATGTTTATATCTTTCCTTTTCTCCTTTGCTTTTTGCTTCTCTTTACTATTGTGGGCAGGAATCCCTCAGAAGTAATGGAGTGGCCATCATGGTCAACAAAAGAGTCTGAAATGCAGTACTTGGATGCAATCTCAAAAACGACAGAATGATCTCTGTTCATTTCCAAGGCAAACAATCAATATCACAGTAGTCCAACTCTATGCCCCAACCAGTAACGCTGAAGAAGCTGAAGTTGAAAGGTTCTATGAAGACCTACAAGACCTTTTAGAACTAACACCCAAAAAAGATGTAGTTTTCATTATAGAGGACTTGAATGCAAAAGTAGGAAGTCAAGAAACACCTGGAGTAACAGGCAAATTTGGCCTTGGAATACGGAATGAAGCAGGGCAAAGACTAATAGAGTTTTGCCAAGAAAATGCACTGGTCATAGCAAACACCCTTTTCCAACAACACAAGAGAAGACCCTACACATGGACATCACCAGATGGTCAACACTGAAATCAGATCGATTATATTCTTTGCAGCCAAAGATGGAGAAGCTCTATACAGTCAGCAAAAACAAGACTAGGAGCTGACTGTGGCTCAGACCATGAACTCCTTATTGCCAAATCCAGAGCTACCCCACGCCCCTACGCCCGAGGCCAAGGGTGGCGGCCGAGAGGAGCAACCCCATGCCCGAGGCCAGGGGCAGTGGCCGGGAGGACCAACCCCACATCCAAGGAGCCGTGGCTGCGTGGGCACAGGAGGGCCTAGAGGAGCTATCCCACGTTGAAGATCAGGAAGTGTGGTGGTGAGGAGACACCCCTCATCCAAGGTAAGGAGCAATGGCTGTGCTTTGCTGGAGCAGCCGTGAAGAGACACCCCATGCCCAAGGTAAGAGAAACCCAAGTAAGATGGTAGGTGTTGCAAGAGGGCATCAGAGGGCAAACACACTGAAACCATTCTCACGGAAAACTAGTCAATCTAATCACACTAGGACCACAGCCTTGTCTAACTCAATGAAACTAAGCCATGCCCGTGGGGCAACCCAAGACAGGCAGGTCATGGTGGAGAGACCTGACAGAATGTGGTCCACTGGAGAAGGGAATGGCAAACCACTTCAGTATTCTTGTCTTGAGAACCCCATGAACAGTATGAAAAGGCAAAATGATAGGATACTGAAAGTGAACACTGGAGTGGGTTGCCATTTCCTTTTCCAGTGCGTGAAAGTGAAAAGTGAAAAGTGAAATTGAAGTTACTCAGTCGTGTCCGACTCTTTGCGACCCCATGGACTGCAGTTTACCAGGCTCCTCCGTCCATGGGATTTTCCAGGCAAGAGTACTGGAGTGGGGTGCCATTGCCTTCTTCGACTTTGATCTGAGATGATCAAATAATTAATCACTGAGAGAAATAATTAAAAAATAAAAGGTCTAACAAATTGTCCTTTTTCTTATTTAATGAGAATGATCATGAATCATTCAATATGAACATTAAATTTTTAAAAAAGAAATACCTGGGTTTTTTTTTAATTCAAGAAAAATAAATTTAGAAAATAAAAAAAGATTCAATTTAAGTAATGGATAAACAACCTGTTTCAATAATCAGCAATTAACACTGACATAAACTTCCACTTTTTTCATATGAAGAGAAAATCTAGTGTATACGGTGTTATTTGTGTAACACACATTACCATTTGTATTTTTGCTTTTTATTTAACATTATATTATTGGTATTTTAATGTTGTCTTCCTAGCCACTATTTTTTAATAGCTACAGAGAGCATCCCTTTAATAGATATATTTAATTTCCCTCATATCATATTGACTAGCTATCTTTTCTTTCCTTATTGTTTTTCCCATTAGTATTATAGTACTATTGATAAATTTATTAGTACTATTGACATTGTACAGGAGACAGGGGTCAAGACCATCTCCATGGAAAAGAAATGCGAAAAAGCAAAATGGCTATCTGAGGAGGGCTTACAAATAGCTGTGAAAAGAAGAGAAGTGAAAAGCAAAGGAGAAAAAGAAAGATATAAGCATCTGAATGCAGAGTTCCAAAGGATAGCAAGGAGAGATAAGAAAGCCTTCCTCAGTGATCAATGCAAAGAAATAGAGGAAAACAACGGAATGGGAAAGACTAGAGATCTCTTCAAGAAAATTAGACATACCAAGGGAACATTTCATGCAATGATGGGCTCGATAAAGGACAGAAATGGTATGGACCTAACAGAAGCAGAAGATATTATGAAGAGGAGGCAAGAATACACAGAAGAACTGTACAAAAATCATTTTCATGACCCAGATAATCATGATGGTGTAATCACTGACCTAGAGCCAGACATCCTGGAATGTGAAGTCAAGTGAGCCTTAGAAAGCATTACTATGAACAAAGCTAGTGGAGGTGATGGAATTCCAGTTGAGCTATTTCAAATTGTGAAAGATGATGCTGTGAAAGGGCTGCACTCAATATGCCAGCAAATTTGGAAAACTCAGCAGTGGCCACAGGACTGGAAAAGGTCAGTTTTCATTCCAATCCCAAAGAAAGGCAATGCCAAAGAATGCTCAAACCACCGCACAATTGCACTCATCTCACACGCTAGTAAAGTAATGCTCAAAATTCTCCAAGCCAGGCCTCAGCAATACGTGAACCATGAACTTCCAGATGTTCAAGCTGGTTTTAGAAAAGGCAGAGGAACCAGAGATCAAATTGCCCACATCTGCTGGATAATGGAAAAAGCAAGAGAATTCAAAAAAAATATCTATTTCTTCTTGACCTGCCTCTTGAGAAACCTATATGCAGGTCAGGAAGCAACAGTTAGAACTGGACATGGAACAACAGACTGCTTCCATATAGGAAAAGGAGTACGTCAAGGCTGTATATTGTCACCCTGCTTATTTAACTTATATGCAGAGTACATCATGAGAAATGCTGGGCTGGCAGAAGCACAAGCTGGAATCAAGATTGCTGGGAGAAATATCAATAACCTCAGATATGCAGATGACACCACCCTTATGGCAGAAAGTGAAGGGGAACTAAAAAGCCTCTTGATGAAAGTGAAAGAGGAGAGTGAAAAAGTTGGCTTAAAGCTCAACATTCAGAAAACGAAGATCATGGCATCTGGTCCCATCACTTCATGGGAAATAGATGGGGAAACAGTGGAAACAGTGGCTGACTTTATTTTTCTGGGCTCCAAATCACTGCAGATGGTGATTGCAGCCATGAAATCAAAAGACGCTTACTCCTTGGAAGCAAAGTTATGACCAACCTAGATAGCATATTGAAAAGCAGAGACATTATTTTGCTAACAAAGGTCCATCTAGTCAAGGCTATGTTTTTTCCAGTGATCATGTATGGATGTGAGAGTTGAACTGTGAAGAAAACTGAGCGCTGAAGAATTGATGCTTTTGAACTGTCGTGTTGGAGAAGACTCTTGAGAGTCCCTTGGACTGCAAGGAGATCCAACCAGTCCATTCTAAAAGAGATCAGCCCTGGGATTTCTTTGGAAGGAATGATGGTAAAGCTGAATCTCCAGTACTTTGGCCACCTCATGTGAAGAGTTGACTCATTGGAAAAGACCCTGATGCTGGGAGGGATTGGGGGCAGGAGGAGAAGGGGACGACAGAGGATGAGATGGCTGGATGGCATCACTGACTCTATGGAGGTGAGTCTGAGTGAACTCCAGGAGTTGGTGATAGACAGGGAGGCCTGGAGGTGCTGCTATTCATGGGTTCGCAAAGAGTTGGACAGGACTGAGCAACTGAACTGAACTGATAGATAAATTTCATAATAATAAACACATATACATTTAACCCTTGAACAATCTGGGTTAGAACTGCATGAGTCCACTTATATATAAAACTTTTGCACTAAATAAGTACTATAGTACTACACAATCCAAGCTTGGTTAAAGCCATGGAGGATCAACTGTGAAGTTATGTGTAAATTTTCAACTATGTGGAGGGTCATCACCCTTCGCCCTTAAGTTTGTTGCTCATGGGTCAGCTGAATACTGATTAGTATGTGAGATACTTTTTTTATATTAATTAATTTAACCCAAGGGAGGGGACCTTGTGAAGTGGATGCTTTTATCCCCATTTTCCAGATGAAGAAACTGAGGAACAAAGCATTCTCCAGGTACTGTAGTAGAATAAGTTTTCTGATCCAGGCAATCTGGTCCTGAGTCCATGCTTTTGATCATTACTGTATACTTACTATGTGTAGAAATTATTTTTTTTAGATTATTTTTAAGATAGACTTTTCTGAGAAGCATAATAAATAGGCAAGAACGAATGAACATTTCAAAATTCTCAAAGTATGATTGCTGAATTGCTTCCTCAATTGTTACAAATATTGTACCATCATTTTCTCCTAAATCTCCATGTTGTGAAATCATGTATTCAATTTTAGAGATTCAAGACTCTGTGTGTATGCGCTCAGTCCTGTCTGACTCTTTGTGACTCCATAGATTGTAGCCACAAGGCTCCTCTGTCCACGGGATTTTCCAGTCAAGAATACTGGAGTGGGTTGCTATTTCCTACTCCAAGGGATTTTCCCTACCCAGGGATGGAATCCATGTCTCCACATCTCCTGCATTGCAGGTGGATTCTTTATAACCAGCACCACTGGGGAGATTCAAGACTATCCTATCTTTCTTGTGTTTTCCTTTGATCAACAAGAAATAACTCTTCAATTTTTCTATCAAATATTTTTCTAATAATTAACTATACTCATCTAACTTTAATGCCATCAAGTTAAATTATTTTTTGTTATTGTGTGTTTTTTTTACATTTGCCTAGTTTGTATTTGTCCAGTCTTTTACTTTAGCCCTCCAGTGTCTTTTTGTTTTTGCTTTGCCACTTATAAGCAGTAAAATATTGAATTGATTTTAAAGGTCCTACAAACTCATATTGTTTTTCCACCACTTTTATACCACTATACCTCTGATATCACTGAGGATATCATCTATGTATTTATAATTAAAATTGATGGACAAATTGATGAACTTCCTTCTAATCTTGTCATTTTGGATACCTGAGTCCTATTTCATTTTGGATATTGAGTCCCTTGGACTGCAAGGAGATCAAACCAGTCAATCCTAAAGGAAATAAGTCCTGAATATTCATTGGAAGGACTGATGCTGAAGCTGAAACTCCAATACTTTGGCCACCTGATGCGAAAAGCTAACTTATTTGAAAAGACCTTGATGCTGGGAAAGATTGAAGGCAGGAGGAGAAGGGGAGGACAGAGGATGAGATGGTTGGATGGCATTACTGACTTGATGGATATGAGTTTGAGCAAGCTCCAGGAGTTGGTGATGAACAGGGAAGCTTGGGGTGCTGCAGTCCATGGGAATGCAAAGAGTTGGACACGACTGAGTGGCTGAACTGAACTGACTGAGTTCCATTTATTTCTTAAAATTAATCTGAAAAGTTTTCTGATTTCCTATGTTCTGGGAAGTTTAAATGTCATGAGAGTAATTAACTCCCTGAGTATCTGAAAGAACTCAAAGTAAAACTTTCTGGACCTGGAAAAATTGAAGGAGAGGAGAACATAGTACATTTTTTAATAATGAGTTTTGATGTATTTCATAGTTAACGTGTCAATTCAGATTTTAAAAATTCTTCTTGAAGCAATTTTACAAATTTGTATCTTCAATAAATTGCCTATTTAACTGAAATTAAACATGCATTAACATAAAATTTAAATAATACTCTTTCATAGTGGAAAAAAAAAGATTCTCTGCATTTCTGGTTATATCTACTTTAAGATTTCTAACACAGTGTATCTATGGTTACTCATTCTACCTCTCAGTTGTTAGCCCACTGTATTGAATTTTTCAGAGCACTGGGATTTTAGTTCATATATTTCAATATTTCTTTTCTTTTATTTATTTATAAACGTCATTAATTTTTGCTTTGATCTGTGGTAATGCTACTTTTTTCTTTTTTTCTCCCTAGTAGTGTGGTACTCTTGCTTTTCTAAGCTTCTTGAATTGAAAATTCTTCTTCGTTCTTTCTTATTAAATAACAAAGCATCAGCTACATTCCACAAATATTGATGTGTTATGTGATTATAATCATTGTATTTAAAACAGTTTAATGTGGTTCTTTAAAGTACTTTCACAAACTTTGTGACACTCTCTTCAAAAGGTGGTGTCTCATTTGCCTCCTGTTAGATGTGGCTGTTCTCAGGAAGTCATTTAGAATGAATAGAATAAGGTGGCAGGGACAGGGGGTAACTTCTAGACATAGGTCATAAAAGCTTCCTATTCTCCCTCGAATACTCCCTCTCAGGGTAATCAGCAGCCATGTTGAAAGCAGCCCTGTGGAAAAGACCATGTGGCAGGAAACCAAGGCTCCTGCCAATGCCATGTGAGTGACCATCTTGAAAGTGGGTCTTTCAGGTCCAGAAAAGCCTTTGATGACAGCAACCTGGGCTCCCACCCTGACTGCAGCCTCATTAGAAACCTTTTGCTAGAACCACCTAGATAATTCTGACCCTCAAAAACTGTGAAATAATAAATCTTTAGTGTTTTAAGTCTCTAAATTGGAGGGAGGGTAAGTAATACATCAAAAATAAATCACAGTTGTCCATTTTTTTTTGACATTAAAGTTTTTCTGACATACACAGCATTGGATATATTTTTATCATGGTTCTCATTATAAGCCTTTTTCTAATGCTTTCTTGAAAAGAAAGTAAAGTTTACACAATTTCAAATATTTAACATTTATTAAGTTTTCTATCCCATGGACAGAGGAGACTGGCAGCTACAGTCCATGGGGTTGCAAGTAGTTGGACACAACTTACACTTACACTTAGCCACTGACACTTTCACTTTTCTTTTCTTTTTTTTTTATATAAACAGTTTATTTACTCTAAACAGCAACACAGACAAACGCCATATAAACACAAAGGAAGTGATGCGGAAACGCGACGCGGGCTGGCTGGGGCTCTGGGGCTCTTCTATGGCTTAATACATAATCAAATTTTGTAAATATTATGTGGATGCTGAAAAAAGTAATGTGCATCTATGTTTATGATATATTCTGATAAATTAATATGATAAATTATATTATTCAACCCCTATGGAAACTCATTTATATTTTATTTACTTCAAAAACTGAGATTGCAATGATAAATGGTATTTCATTTCATTGCATTTTGATTTTGAACAAATTTTGATCAAATTAATGTTTTTGTGAAAAAGTTTCTTAGTAGTTGTATATTCATTTTAAAATTCAATTTAAGGGAAACTTAAGGGAAACTTTTGAAAAATTAGTGTAATGAAAAGTTCCCATTGATTTTTATTATGTTTATTTCATTCTTAATATTAATGCTGTAGTACTGTACTTTTACATTTTCCTGATAAAACTTTCCTCACTTTTCACACTTAACTTTTCTATCTCTGTTTTAAAGCTGTCTCTTGTAAATATCATTTAATTACTATACTTTGATCTGAGAGTGGTTGACTTTTAATTGGGGGATTTAATCAAATCACTTTTGCTTTTATAATCATGTAGTTCTAAGCTTTCCTTTTATTTTTAATTGTTCATGGATATTTTTTCTTCTTTTTGTACATGAATCATATTTTGCCTTTGTTGCTAGCCATTTTTCTTAAATTAATCAATGTTTTTGAGGGTCTCTATGCTAGTAATAATTTAAATAGCTCCCTTTAAATGTTTCATAAGCCCTCCTTAACTTACATTTATCTAAATATCAAAGACCAAAAATAAAGTGTTCATTTTTGGTTCTCTTTATGTGAGATCAATAGTTTAGTACACTTCCACTTTCCTTCATCTATTAATCTATTTGAAGTTTTAGATCAAGAATATTATATTTGTTCCATGACATGGAACCAGACTGCACAATGAGATGAAGTTTTAAAGAGTTTTTCTCCCTTATAATGAGTGTCACTTTTTTTATAGTTTAACTTTTTGTTTTAGACTTCTGAAATTTGATCTTTTATTTTTCCCATCAAGGATTTCCTAAGAGATATTATGAAAATCTGTATTAGAGACTGCCAGTGAGAGTCCATTTCTCATTTTCAACAAAACATCTACTTAAGACTATTTCAAAACTCCTCTATTCTTCTCTATCACATCTACACTCCTTCTTAGTAGATAAAACCTTCTCTTATTTCACACACACAAGAAATCATCAGACAGGAATGCTTTCTATTTCCTGTGAATACATTAGTCTCTTTGTTTTCTTAGTTGCTTTTTATTCTATCCTTAAAATAAAGTTACATTTTCTTTATCTTCTACAAAAAAATTAAAAAGTGAATTCCTCTTGGCATACATATTATATGTGCATAGTACATATATCAAAATAATGCATTTTTAATATCCAGTATCAAACTGGATGTTTGACATGATGTTTTATTGTGTTTTGGTTTATATAATTTCATTGTAAAACGAAAAACGAATGATTCCTCTCAAATGTGAACATGGCTTGAATATTAGATAAAGTTAAGGAATTTTGCTGGAATTATGTCATTACATGTATGGTTTGCTTTAAAAGTCCTTCTCTTTTTAGACATGCATACTGAAATACTTATTAATAAAGTATATGATCTTGGATTTTTTTTTTTTTTTTTTTTACTAAATATTTGGTGTTAAAGGATAGAAGTTGGGGAGGGTGGGTTGGAATACAGAAAAAAACAAATTGGACTTAGGTTGATAATTGTTGCAGCTGAGTGATGGGTATATGGAGTTCATCATGCTATTTTTTCTTTTTTATATATACTTAAACTTTTCCAACATGATAAGTTAAAAATAATCATTTGAACAATAATTTAAACTATTATACACCTATAATTACATAAACACATACAAAATTGATTTTAAAATCACTGCCAGTTCTTTACTGTAAAACTTCTTTTCTAAGTTTCTAATCATTTGGTGAACAAGTTTGGCTCTCTGGAAAATCTTTTTCAGGAATTACTACAGGTGGTATGTTTCAGACAGGCTGGTTAACATTAATAATATTAATATTTTAATATTAGATTAAAATATTTATTAATGTTTCAGTTCATTTCAGTCTCTCAGTCGTGTCCGACTCTTTGCAACCCCACGAACTGCAGCACGCCAGGCTTCCCTGTCCATCACCAACTCCCAGAGTCCACCCAAACCCATGTCCATTGAGTCGGTGATGCCATCCAAATATCTCATCCTCTGTCATCCCCTTCTCCTCCTGCCCTCAATCTTTCCCAGCATTAGGGTCTTTTCAAATGAGTCAGCACTTCGCATCAGGTAAGCCAAATACGAAAATGTGTCTGTTGTCTTCATCATTTGATCTGGATATTCCTGAACCCAGGAAAATTTTACACTGGCATCTGGTTTACTTTTATAAAGTTACTTTTGACTTGATAAAAATCTCCTTTGATTTAGAAGTAACAGGGACAAGCTCTTGACAATTGCTTTGAACAATTGTCCCAGTCCGAATTGCTAAATCAGGTCTTATAAATCACTAAAGCATATGCATTTTGACCTAGAATAGTTGTTGGAGTTACAAAAGTGCATTTACTCCTGTTCATAATCTCTGCTTGCTGAGCTAAAGCAAGTTGACATTTTTTCCTGTGAGGCTACTAAGACTTTCCTCTGATGACCCACAAATCTCAACACTTGAGTTGACTAGACCAACACAAAGAGTGGAATAGTTTTGTGAGAAGCAACATTAGCACACTCTACTTCTTCATTATCTTATTCCATAAAATCTTAGAAACCATAAGGTTTTTATTTTTTTTCACTGTCCTATATTAGTTTTGATTTTCTAAAGAAAAGTTACAGAAGTTGCAGATGTGGGGGGGGGGGGGGTGTGTGTATGTGTGTGTATTGTTGATGGTGGCCTTATAAACCTAGTCCTAGTAGATCTGCTAGAGGAGGATAAGAAGAAAAATACCTGGACTGAGAGGTCAAGCCTGAGAAACTCATAGCCAAGAGAAGGTTAAGAAGACATAGTGACTAATTGTAATGTGGTTTCCTAAAATTGACTCCAGAACCAAAAAACAAGGTTTTGAATAAAAACTAAGGAAATCTAAATAAAGTAAATCTAAATCTTAAAAAATCTAAATAAAGATGAGTTAACAATAATGCATCAGTTTTGGTTCATTCATTGTGTCAGGAGTACCACACCAATTTAATATGCTGATAGGAACACTAAGTGCAGGGAATGTGATCCGTCCTAAATTTTTCTGTAAATTTAACACTGCTCTAAAAATAAAATTTATCTTTTAAAATGACACCTGTTTAAATAATTTTGATTCAAAAACGTAAAAATAAAAATTGCCTTACATACAAAACAAAGATGCCCTTTTAGTCTCTAGAAGTACTTTCTGCAGAATCAACAAGGAAGTTTATCTAATTTGTCAGCAGTTTTACCTCCCCTCCAAATATCTGCCTAAATATGAAACTATTATTTACCAAATAACTTTAATTTTAATAAGATAAAATGTTTCTAATGACTATATAAATACTTTATCTTCCATATACATAATTGCCTAAAATCTTTCTAAACAGAGTCTAGATAGCAATTTCATAATTGTGGTTCCCAATTCCGTGTTGGATTTCAGGCACTGCTGGCAATGTCTGCTGGTAGACCTGCCTTTCCATTTCCCAACCCCAGCACTGATGATGTTTATGACAATAATTTAGCAGGTGTGTGCATCAAGTCATGAAATAAGGTTGCTTCTTGATCAGCAACAAAATCCCGACAGTATGAATAATCATGGCATTGCTTTTAATAGTAGCATTTCCAAACAGATTTTTCCAGAAAGAAGAGAGCATGTAAAGAATTTCAACTGTTAAAGTAAAAAAGAAACCCTTTGTGAAATGCAGTCAGAAATCCAAGCTGAATACCATTACCAGACTCTCCAGGCAGGGCCTTTGTGATGCTCATTTATAGGACTTTGTTTTTTAAGAATATCATCTTATGCTTCTGGGTCAGGAAGACCCCCTGGAGAAGAAAATGGCAACCCATTCCAGTATTCTCACTTAGGAAAATCCCATGGACAGAGGAGCCTGGTGGGTTATAGTCCATGGGGTTGCAAAAGAGTAGGACAGGACTTAGTGACTAAATAACAAGAAGCAATGGTTCAAATGGTTCAAAGTCCCTTGGACTGCAAGGAGATCCAACCAGTCCATTCTGAAGGAGATCAGCCCTGGGATTTCTTTGGAAGGAATGATGCTAAAGCTGAAACTCCAGTACTTTGGCCACCTCATGTGAAGAGTTGACTCATTGGAAAAGACTCTGATGCTGGGAGGGATTGGGGGCAGGAGGAGAAGGGGACGACAGAGGATGAGATGGCTGGATGGCATCACTGACTCGATGGACGTGAGTCTGGGTGAACTCCAGGAGTTGGTGATGGACAGGGAGGCCTGGTGTGCTACGATTCATGGGGTCGCAAAGAGTCGGACACAACTGAGCGACTGATCTGATCTGATCTGAATGGTTCAAAGAGAGGACAATGCTGTCTTTACTGAAAGACAGAACTATCATGGAAAAATTCACTGCTATTTTAGGATGCTTACAGATGTTTATCACTTAAACCTACCTGTAATGCCTTCACAATCTGTGACTAAATCTCATAGAAAAGAAATCTTTACATAATCTTTTCATTCATTTGCCTGGAGATAGCAAATTCTTTTTAATGAACCATAGAGGTCACTCTCATAAGAGTTTGTAAGACCAACATCCACTACTAATTGTTAATAATTTACTTCTTGTTACTGGCAAGTATGGCTGTAGGGTATAGAGTTCTAATCTCAGTTTCTCTGTTAGGAAATGTTGTGAAAGATCTGCTCATAAACATGATCAAATTGGCTTCTTGCCACTATTTTTTAGGTCCTCAGAAGATAATCTTGCCTGTTGTTTATTTTACAAAAGCAACTTTAGATGTGCAATATCACTGGGTTGTTCCCAAAGTTCATTCTGGTCTTTTGATACTGTCTTACTGATAAACCTGCATGAACTTTTGGGCCAACTCAATATTGCCAAGTGGGCTTCCCTGCTGGCTCAGACAGTAAAAAATCTCCCTGTAATGCAGGAGACCCAGGTTTGATCCCTGGGTTGGAAAGATCCCCTGGAGAAGAAAATGGCAACTCACTTCAGCATTCTTGCCTGAAGAATTCCATGGACAGAGGAGCTTGGCGGGCTACAGTCCATGGGGTCGCAAAGAGTCGGACATGACTGAGCAAACAACACACTCACACAATATTGCCACCTGAGAGAAAAAGCTGTCTCTTCAATATATTGATTCATGAAGTTGAAACAAAATTTTGTTTCCACAAGGAATGTGAGTTATAAGAGCCTTCAGGAAATGAACTGCTCTGTTCCTCAATTTACTTGGCTGAGTTTCATTTCAAATTTCTTACCATTAACTATGGAGAAAAGAGAGTTTGGGGACCAGAAGGTAAAGAAAGAAGAGAAGGAAAGAGGGAGGAAAAATAGAAAGTAGGGGAGGGAAAAGGGAAGTGATGTAGAGAGAGGCAGGAAGGGAGAAGTGTAGACCATGGAAGGCAAGCTGAGAGGGGGTGATCATCTTAAAATTGAGAAAGTCATTTCCTAGGCAGGTTGATAAGAAGTCTAGGGGTCCCCAAGGAGAGAGGGGTCTGGAATTCCCAAGGAGGAAGAAAGGACAAAGTTTTTTTCCCTCTACATTCCTTAGGATTATGTATCCTGCTTGAGGACAGTCTCTGGATTAAACCTTCTGGCTAATCCTATTATTTTACAATGTAAATTATGGGAGTAGTTCTGGTCTTTACAAGGATTATATAACAATAATATATCCTGCCTAAGGACAGTCTCTGGATTAAACCTTCTGGCTAATTCTGTTATCTTAAAATGTAAATTATGGGAGTAGGTCTGGTGAGGTCTTTACAACCTCCAGACATTCTTTAGATTCATTGGAGAGTATATAACTCCATTGCTAACACTAGCAATGGACTGCTCTTTCTAAGCCCTTCTGATATCTATGTCAGAAGCTTTCTCTATCTCCTTTATACTTTAATAAAACTTTATTACACAAAAGCTCTGAGCGATTAAGCCTCGTCTCTGGCCCCGGATTGAATTCTTCTCCTCCCGAGGCCAAGGATCCCAGCAGCTTTGCATGGTTCAGCAACAACCTTTCAAAATCATTACCCAATAAACTTATTTGCAAAGTTATTCAAACCAAGAACTAATATTTTTGCTCATAAAATTGATCTATTTCAGCCTCAGGAATATATATGGTACCATTTACTCCTGTGGCATAAATTCTGAAAAAATGAACTTACAAGATTCCAGACACAGACTTCAGATTCAAATACTTCAGATTTCAAATGCTCTAGCTGATTCTGAATGCTTATTTATTTTTTATTTGCAAATATTTGGCCGCCATATATATAATCCTTTTTCAGGAGGATATGGGAAGGAAATCCTTGCCTTTAAAAATAGTGTTATAATTTAGAGAACTTGTCTAGATAATAGATTTAAAAAATCACCAGAGATTACATGAAATCTTTTAACTTCTCTTTCTTAAGAATGTTCACCAAGGAAATTGGTTATAAAACCTGTCCTTAATCAGATTTACAAATTCAATGAAGCTAAATGATAACTGGATAACTGACCTTTTCCAGTCCTGTGGCCATTGCTGAGTTTTCCAAATTTGCTGGCATATTGAGTGCAGCACTTTCACAGCATCATCTTTCAGGATTTGAAATAGCTCCACTGGAATTCCATCACCTCCACTAGCTTTGTTTGTAGTGATGTTTTCTAAGGCCCATTTGACTTCACATTCCAGGAAGTCTGGCTCTAGATGAGTGATCACACCATCGTGATTATCTTGGTCATGAAAATCTTTTTTGTACAGTTCCTCTGTGTATTCTTGCCATCTCTTCTTAATATCTTCCGCTTCTGTTAGGTTTATACCATTTCTGTCTTTTATCAAGCCCATCTTTGCATGAAATGTTCCCTTGGTATCTAATTTTCTTGAAGAGATCTCTAGTCTTTCCCATCCTGTTGTTTTCCTCTATTTCTTTGCATTGATTGCTATTCTTTGGAACTCTGCACTCAGATGCTTATATCTTTCCTTTTCTCCTTTGCTTTTTGCTTCTCTTCTTTTCACAGCTATTTGTAAGTCCTCCCCAGACAGTCATTTTGCTTTTTTGTTTTTCTTTTCCATGGGGATGGTCTTGATCCCTGTCTCCTGTACAACATCATGAACCTCCATCCATAGTTCATCAGGCACTCTATCATCAGATCTAGTCCCTTAAATCTATTTCTCACTTCCACTGTATAATCATAAAGAATTTGATTTAGGTCATACCTGAATGGTCTAGTGGTTTTCCCCACTTTCTTCAATTTAAGTCTGAATTTGGCAATAAGGGGTTCATGGTCTGAGCTACAGTCAGCTCCCGGTCTTATTTTTGCTGACTGTATAGAGCTTCTCCATCTTTGGCTGCAAAGAATATAATCAATCTCATTTCGGTATTGGGAAACTGGTGATGTCCATGTGTAGAGTCTTCTCTTGTGTTGTTGGAAGAGGGTGTTTGCTATGACCAGTGTGTTCTCTTGGCAAAACTGTATTAGTCTTTGCCCTGCTTCACTCAGTATTCCAAGGCCAAATTTGCCCGTTACTCCAGGTGCTTCTTGACTTCCTACTTTTGCATTCCAGTCCCCTATAATGAAAAGGACATCTTTTTGGGGTGTTAGTTCTAAAAGATCTTGTAGATCTTCACAGAACCATTCAACTTCAGCTTCTTCAGCATTACTGGTTGGGGCATAGGCTTGGATCACCGTGATTTTGAATGGTTTGCCTTGGAAGCAAACAGAGATCATTCTGTCATTTTTGAGATTGCATCCAAGTACTGCATTTCGGACTCTTTTGTTGACCATGAAGGCTACTCCATTTCTTCTAAGGGATTCCTGCCCACAGTAGTAGATATAATGGTCATCGGAGTTAAATTCACTCATCCCAGTCCATTTCAGCTTGCTGAGTCCTAGAATGTCAACGTTCACTCTTGCCATCTCCTGTTTGACCACTTCCAATTTGCCTTGATTCATGGACCTAACATTCCAGGTTCCTATGCAATATTGCTCTTTACAGCATTGGACCTTTCTTCTATCACCAGTCACATCCACAGCTGGGTACTGTTTTTGCTTTGCCTCCATCCCTTCATTCTTTCTGGAGTTATTTCTCCACTGATCTCCAGTAGCATACTGGGCACCTACCGACCTGGGGAGTTCCTCTTTCAGTATCCTATTATTTTGCCTTTTCATACTGTTCATGGGGTTCTCAAGGCAAGAATACTGAAGTGGTTTGCCATTCCCTTCTCCAGTGGACCACATTCTGTCAGACCTCTCCACCATGACCCGCCCTTCTTGGGTGGCCCCACATGGCAAGACTTAGTTTCATTGAGTTAGACAAGGCTGTGGTCCGTGTGATTAGATTGACTAGTTTTCTGTGATTGTGGTTTCAGTGTGTCTGCCCTCTGATGCCTCTTGCAACATCTCCTGTCTTATTTGGGTTTCTCTTACCTTGGACGAGGGATATCTCTTCACAGCCACCCCTCCTGACCTTGAACGTGGAGTAGCTCCTCTCGGCCCTCTTGCGCCCATGCAGCCACTGCTCCTTGAATATTGGAGCGTCCAAGTTGGCTTAAAGCTCAACATTCAGAAAACGAAGATCATGGCATCTGGTCCCATCACTTCATGGGAAATAGATGGGGAAAGAGTGGAAACAGTGTCAGACTTTATTTTTGGGGGGCTTCAAAATCACTGCAGATGGTGATTGCAGCCATGAAATTAAAAGATGCTTACTCCTTGGAAGGAAAGTTATGACCAACCTAGATAGCATATTCAAAAGCAGAGACATTACTTTGCCAACAAAGGTCTATCTAGTCAAGGCTATGGTTTTTCCAGTGGTCGTGTATGGATGTGAGAGTTAGAGTGTGAAGAAAGCTGAGCACCGAAGAATTGATGCTTTTGAACTGTGGTGTTGGAGAAGACTCTTGAGAGTCCCTTGGACTGCAAGGAGATCCAACCAGGCCATTCTGAAGGAGATCAGTCCTGGGTGTTCATTGGAAGGACTGATGCTAAAGCTGAAACTCCAATACTTTGGCCACCTCATGCGAAGAGTTGACTCACTGGAAAAGACTCTGATGCTGGGAGGGATTAGGGGCAGGAGTAGAAGGGGACAACAGAGGATGAGATGGCTGGATGGCATCACAGACTCGATGGACATGAGTTTGAGTGAACTCCGGGAGTTGGTGATGGACAGGGAGGCCTGGCGTGCTGCGATTCATGGGGTCGCAAAGAGTCAGACATGACTGAGTGACTGAACTGAACTGAACTGAAATTTTCCATTGCTATGCTACACTAGGCCTCTCCCGGTTTGCTCATTTTTAATGATATGAGCAAATTTTTAAGATGTCTGCAGTGACTGCTTGACTTTTTTTGACTTATAATCTAGTACTATAGTTTTAGAAAACACACACATACACACACTCAAGTGCATACACACACTCACACACACACATTTGAGCATCTAAGCAGCTCTCTTTGAATAGATGTTAGAAAGATTCATGTGACTCTACTCATTTGCAGTAGGTTTCTTTGTTCTCACTAAAGATTTGCTAACCCCGCCCTGTTTCCGCTCTTTCATTGACTCTATCTCTTTTTTAAACTCTTCTTGTGTTAGTGCTTTTCACTTTAATTTTACTTTCACTTTCTATATTTAAACCATTTCAAATCCTTTTAGAAATAGGCAAGATATGTGTATGTACCTGTGTGCCTGAGCAAATGAACACAAACAGGGAAGAGCAAAGATTACAACTTGTTTACAAGACTTAATTACATTTACTTTTTATTGAATGATAGTTGATTTACAATGTTGTGCTAATTTCAGATGAAGAGAAAAGTGATTCAGCTATCAGATCTGATCAGATCAGTTGCTCAGTCATGTCCGACTCTTTGCGACCCCATGAATCGCAGCACACCAGGCCTCCCTGTCCATCACCAACTCCCGGAGTTCACCCAGACTCAACGTCCATCGAGTCAGTGATGCCATCCAGCCATCTCATCCTCTGTCATCCCCTTCTCCTCCTGCCCCCAATCCCTCCCAGCATCAGAGTCTTTTCCAATGAGTCAACTCTTCCCATGAGGTGGCCAAAGTACTGGAGTTTCAGCTTTAGCATCATTCCTTACAAAGAAATCCCAGGGCTGATCTCCTTCAGAATGGCCTGGTTGGATCTCCTTGCAGTCCAAGGGACTCTCAAGAGTCTTCTCCAACACCACAGTTCAAAAGCATCAATTCTTCGGCGCTCAGCCTTCTTCACAGTCCAACTCTCACATCCATACATGACCAATGGAAAAACCATAGCCTTGACTAGACAGACCTTTGTTGGCAAAGTAATGTCTCTGCTATACATACATATTTATCTATATTTTTTCAAATTATTTTCTCGTATAGGTTATTATAAAATATTGAGTGGAGTTCCCTGTGCTGTACAGTGTGTTTTGGTTGGTTATTTTATATATGGTAGTGTTAGGTAGTTAGAATAGGAAACAGTAGTCCAGAATGGCAGTGGATAAAAGACAAGAAAGGGAAAAGCCGGTGAAAATAGAACAAAGGGAGGTCCGAGGACTGGAGTGAGGACCTCAGGTAGGACAAACAGCACTCCTGGCTAGCCCAGTTTACATAGGGCAGGTCCAGGGGGAGGAAAAGACACATAAAAAGAGGAGCCAAAGGGGGCCGGGGGTCTCTCTCTTCCGCATACGCTCTCTCTCTCTCCACCTCTTTTGGGTCGGCATGCCCTCACGCCTCGAGGATGTATTTTCCTTTTTTTTCTAAATAAAACTGATCTGTTAACCCCAAACTCCTAATTCATTCCCTTCTTTTCCCCTTTGGTAACCATAAGTTTGCGTCTGTGAGTCTATTTCTGTTTACATATAAGTTCATTTGCATCTTTTATTTTTTAGATTCCACATATAAGTGATATAATATGAAAACATCTTGTTTTAAATAATCCTTCATGCATTAGATGCATTAAATGAATCTAATTTCTCCTTTCCTAATCCACTCTAATGTTTAGTAACCCTCAATGAACTGGAAATCCTTTTTTACACATCCTATTGTATTTTTAAAAATTACATTTTTGTAAGCAGAATGTCTTTTTAAGTGTATTGGTTAGAGACTCACCTTCACTTAAAGGAAGAGCTAAGGAACATTTAAATATTTATCACATCTTCCTCCAAAGCCAGATTCTTAGTTTCAAATATTTGCAGAGAGGCTTAACTTAGAGTTAACACAACTATAAGGTGACTATATTATTCCAGGTGGTGTTAGTGGTAAATCTGCCTGCCAATGCAGCAATCCACAAAAGACATGGGTTTAGTCCATGGGTCAGGAAGATCCTCTGGAGGAAGGAATGGCAACCCACTCCAGTATTCTTGCTTGGAAAATTCCATGGACAGAGGAGCCTGGTGAGGCTATAGCCCATAGGGTCACAGAAGAGTCGGACATGACTGAGTGACTAAGCACACACTTAGTATTCAAGGGGTTTAGTTGCAAACAACAGCAATTGATATTCCATCCACATGTAGCCCAGCATTATGACTATTCCCTATGATGCATTTTTTCTTTCTTGTTTTACAGATAGAGGCATTTCCTCTCCTGAATAGCATTAAGGCTCAAAACCTCCTAGCTATAGAGTCTGTTTCTATCCTCCCATATAGCTAAGAGTGGTCATGTGACTAAATTTTCAAAGATCAAATGCAAGAACAAATGGTCTTTATAACTTCTACAGCCTATTAAAATTTTTTAAAAAATCCCTTGTCCTCCACTAATCTCCTCCCCATTCCACAGAGTGGAATGTGAATACGGTGCTGGTGATCCAGCTTCAAAGACTAAGACTATAACACTAGAGATGTGAACATCAAGACAGAATCTAATTTCCTTCAAGAGGTTGGGGAGATGAGTTGTCTGATAGTTCTGCATTACATTCATCTCAACTCACATGACAAACGTTTTTGTGGGATTTTTTTACTACAATAGCTGGTTTGCATTATATACAGTAGTTTATTCAGACATGGAAGATTGGAATTATACTGGGTAGCTCACAAAATGATTAGAAATGTTCAAAACCAAGCTTGGGAAATAGTCAGTGACCAAGAAATACAGGATATGGCCAAAACCCTACCAAGGGTGGCTGACATCATTTCTCTCTGAATACTTAAATCTGCCAACCACAAATGCTCCTTGAATATCCTCAGATTTTAAATTACACATGATTCAGTTTAGATGCTGGGCACACAAAAATGACAATGTTCTCCACAATCTTACCTTTGCATATGGAACAGTCTCACAAATCATTTTCCTCATTCTTATGCTTAAAAAATAATCTCCCACTAAAATATAGCTGATACCCATATGCTGTATATACTATATATATATGCATATATAGATATATACATTAGGTATATTCATATAATACTCATACTTACCTCCTTCCCTGTGAATTGTGCTCTTCAATATGCTATTTAAATATGTCTTTATCCATGTGGACTTTATTTTGGCATAGCTTTTCAATTTCAGGCTTTCCACAAACTCCCCTATACTCATTTAATGCAGTTTTTCCAGAATAGTCTTTGTGTTACCCAAGTGGTAGCACAGTATATGCCCATCACTGCCTTCATTACTAAGAACTGTGGTGCTGGAGAAGACTCTTGAGAGTTCCCTGGACTGCAAGGAGATCAAACTAGTCAATCCTAAAGAAAATCAACCTAGAATATTCATTGCAAGGACTGATGCTAAAGCTGAAGCTCCATAACTTGGCAACCTGATGTGAAAAGCCAACTCATTGGAAAAGACCCTGATGCTGGGAAAGATTGAGGGCAGGAGGAGAAGAGGATGACAGACCACAGGTTGGTTGGATGGCCGACTCAGTGGTCTTGAGCTCCAGGAGATGGTGAGGGACAGGGAAGCCTGGCGTGCTGCAGTCCATGGGGTTGCAAAGAGTGGGACATGACTTAGTAACTGAACAACTATATTGGTAAAAGTCTTTGTTACAAATAGAACACTTACTCTATGAATCAGCAAAGGCATATGAGAATTCTCTTTGCTGCTCAGCGTTTGTATATTTGATAATTAGAAAAATAACTCTAGGATGAGCTCAAAGATGGACATAATGTGAGACAGACTCAGGTCAAATTTCCAATTATCATCTTGACCCTTCAAATTCTGAATATGAGTGAAGTTCTTTCTGGATCTCTCTGAAACTATTAAGAAGAATGCCAAAACTCTCAGCACAGTCTTGTTGAATGGCTACAAATCCCTTTCAGGTAGATCAAGCAAAGGTCCACAGTGCATGCGTGTGATGCTGCCATGAAATCATTCTTTGCTATTGCTCTTGTTTAGTTGCTAAGTCACATCTGACTCTTTTGCAACCCCATGGAATGTGGCCCACCAGGCACCTCTGTTCATGGGATTTTCCAGGAAAGAATACTGGAATAGGTTGCCATTTCCTTCTCCTGGGGATCTTCCCAATATTGGCAGGCAGATTGTTTACCACTGAACCACATGGGAAGCCCTGTGTGTGTTAGTCAATCAGTTGTGTCCAGCTCTTTGCTATCCAGTGGACTTTAATCTGTCAGGCTCCACTAAGGTCATTCTTTACGGATCCCTAAGTATTCACTTTACAGACTATGGATCTGGGAACTGACTCATATCTAGGAATTTGATAAGAAGTTGTGCACAGGCACAGGAGGGCCTAGAGGAGCTATTCCATGTTCAAGGTCAGGAGCAGGGGCGGTGAGGAGATACCCCTCATCCAAGGTAAGGAGCAGCGGCTGCGCTTTGCTGGAGCAGCCATGAAGAGATACCCCACGTCCAAGGTAAGAGAAACCCAAGTAAGACGGCAGGTGTTGCAAGAGGGCATCAGAGGACAGACACACTGAAATCATAATCACAGAAAACTAGTCAATCTAATCACACTAGGACCACAGACTTGTCTAACTCAATGAAACTAAGCCATGCCCTGTGGGGCCACCCAAGATGGGTGGGTCACTGTGGAGAGGTCTGACAGAATGTGGTCCACTGGAGAAGGGAATGGCAAACCACTTCAGCATTCTTGCCTTGAGAATCCCATGAAGAGTATGAAAAGGCAAAATGATAGGATACTGAAAGAGGAACTCCCAGGTCAGTAGGTGCCCAATATGTTACTGGAGATCAGTGGAGAAATAACTCCAGAAAGAATGAAGGGATGGAGCCAAAGCAAAAACACTACCCAGCTGTGGATTTGACTGGTGACAGAAGCAAGGTCTGATGCTGTAAAGAGCAAAATTGCATAGGAACCTGGAATGTTAGGTCCATGAATCAAGGCAAATTGGAAGTGGTCAAACAAGAGATGACAAGAGTGAATGTCAACATTCTAGGAATCAGTGAACTGAAATGGACTGGAATGGGTGAATTTAACTCAGATGACCATTATATCTACTACTGTGGGCAGGAATCCCTTAGAAGAAATGGAGTGGCCATCATGGTCAACAAAAGAGTCTGAAATGCAGTACTTGGATGCAATTTCAAAAACGACAGAATGATCTCTGTTCATTTCCAAGGCAAACCATTCAATGTCACAGTAATCCAAGTCTATGCCCAACCAGTAACGCTGAAGAAGCTGAAGTTGAATGGTTCTATGAAGACCTATAAGACCTTTTAGAACTAACACGAAAAAAGATGTCCTTTTCATGATAGGGGACTGGAATGCAAAAGTAGGAAGTCAAGAAACACCTGGAGTAACAGGCAAATTTGGCCTTGGAATACGGAATGAAGCAGGGCAAAGACTAATAGAGTTTTGCCAAGAAAATGCACTGGTCATAGCAAACATCTTCTTTCAACAACACAAGAGAAGACTCTACATATGGACATCACCAGATGCCCAATACCGAAATGAGATTGATTATATTCTTTGCAGCCAAAGAGGGAGAGCTCTATACAGTCAACAAAAACAAGACCAGGAGCTGATTATGGCTCAGATCATGAACTCCTTATTGCCAAATTCAGACTTAAATTGAAGAAAGTAGGGAAAACCACTAGACCATTCAGGTATGACCTAAATCAAATCCCTTATGATTATACAGTGGACGTGAGAAATAGATTTAAGGGACTAGATCTGATAGACAGAGTGCCTGATGAACTATGGAATGAGGTTCATGACATTGTACAGGAGACAGGGATCAAGACCATCCCCATGGAAAAGAAATGCAAAGAAGCAAAATGGCTGTCTGAGGAGGCCTTACAAATAGCTGTGAAAAGAAGGGAAGCAAAAAGCAAAGGAGAAAAGCAAAGATATAAGCATCTGAATGCAGAGTTCCAACGAATAGCATGAAAAGATAAGAAAGCCTTCCTCAGCAATCAATGCAAAGAAATAGAGGAAAACAACAGGATGGGAAAGACTAGAGATCTCTTCAAGAAAATTAGAGATACGAAGGGAAGCTTTCATGCAAAGATGGGCTCGATAAAGGACAGAAATGGTATGGACCTAACAGAAGCAGAAGACATTAATAAGAGGTGGCAGGAATACACAGATGAACTGTACAAAAAAGATCTTCATGACCCAGAGAATCACGATGGTGTGATCACTCACCTAGAGCCAGACATCCTGGAATGCGAAGTAAAGTAGGCCTTAGAAAGCATCACTATGAACAAAGCTAGTGGAGGTGATGGAATTTCAGTTGAGCTATTTCAAGTCCTGAAAGATGATGCTGTGGAAGTGCTGCACTCAATATGCCAGCAAATTTGGAAAACTCAGCAGTGGCCACAGGACTGGAAAAGGTCAGTTTTCATTCCAATCTCAAAGAAAGGCAATGCCAAAGAATGCTCAAACTACTGCACAATTGCACTCATCTCACATGCTAGTAAAGTAATGCTCAAAATTCTCCAAGCCAGGCTTCAGCAATATGTGAACCATGAACTTCCAGATGTTCAAGCTGGTTTTAGAAAAGGCAAAGGAACCAGAGATCAAATTGCCAACATCTGCTGGATCATGGAAAAAACAAAAGAGTTCCAGAAAAACATGTATTTCTGCTTTACTGACTATGCCAAAGCCTTTGACTGTGTGAATCACAAAAAACTGTGGAAAATTCTGAAAGAGATGGGAATACCAGACCACCTGATCTGCCTCTTGAGAAACCTATATGCAGGTCAGGAAACAACAGTTAGAACTAGACATGGAACAACAGACTTGTCCCAAATAGGAAAAGGAGCACATCAAGGCTGTATATTGTCACCCTGCTTATTTAACTTATATGCAGAGTACATTGTGAGAAATGCTGGGCTGGAAGAAACACAAGCTGGAATCAAGATTGCTGGGAGAAATATGAATAACCTCAGATATGCAGATGACACCACCCTTATGGCAGAAAGTGAAGAGGAACTAAAAAGCCTCTTGATGAAAGTGAAAGAGAAGAGTGAAAAAGTTGGCTTAAAGCTCAACATTCAGAAAACGAAGATCATGGCATCTGGTCCCATCACTTCATGGGAAATAGATGGGGAAACAGTGGAAACAGTGTCAGATTTTATTTTTTGGGCTCCAAAATCACTGTAGATGGTGACTGCAGCCATGAAATTAAAAGACGCTTACTCCTTGGAAGGAAAGTTATGACCAACCTAGATAGCATATTCAAAAGCAGAGACGTTACTTTGCCAACAAAGGTTTGTCTAGTCAAGGCTATGGTTTTTCCAGTGGTCATGTATGGATGTGAGAGTTGGACTGTGAAGAAGACTGAGCACCGAAGAATTGATGCTTTTGAACTGTGGTCTTGGAGAAGACTCTTGAGAGTCCCTTGGACTGCAAGGAGATCCAACCAGTCCATTCTGAAGGAGATCAGCCCTGGGATTTCTTTGGAAGGAATGATGCTAAAGCTGAAACTCCAGTACTTTGGCCAACTCATGTGAAGAGCTGACTCATTGGAAAAGACTCTGATGCTGGGAGGGATTGGGGGCAGGAGGAGAAGGGGACGACAGAAGATGAGATGGCTGGATGGCATCATGACTTGATGCACATGAGTCTCAGTGAACTCCGGGAGTTGGTGATGGACAGGGAGGCCTGGCATGCTGTAATTCATGGGGTTGCAAAAAGTTGGACATGACTGAGTGACTGTACTGAACTGAACTGTGACTTCTAAAGAGATTTCAATTTTTTTTCTTCATATTTTGATTAAGTTAATAAATCAAACAGTTGCTTAGTGAGTTACCCTTGATTTCAGTCCCTGGGACTCCATGATCTGAAAGCAATAATCAAAGCTCAGTTAAGAGTCAGGGCACGTAGTTTACCCCTCATTCTAAATGTATGAGTGCTTCTCCCACTGTTCTTCTAGTTGTCAGATGCTATGTATTTTTGTCTGACATTCCACATACCTTCATATCATTGAAATCAGAGAGTGCATTTCAACTTCATTGGCTTTTACCAGCATCAGCTTAGTGTCAGCTTGGTGACAATAAACATTAAAATATTAAAAATCATTTAAAAAACATTAAAATATCTTTCAGAAACACTAGTATTTCCCTTCCA
This sequence comes from Bos indicus, assembly GCF_029378745.1. Classification (NCBI taxonomy): domain Eukaryota; kingdom Metazoa; phylum Chordata; class Mammalia; order Artiodactyla; family Bovidae; genus Bos; species Bos indicus. Next base: position 116,951,867 of record NC_091761.1, read on the forward strand.
AATGATTTCTTATAGCCTTAGGAAGAGCAGGTCTTCTGTACCTTCCTCTACACTGTAGATAGAAAGTGAGTGGTAAGAGGATTACCCACAATACATCTACTCCAGCAGGTCTCCTCTGTTGCACAAAAGAATTCATAACATCTCTAATTACATTTAAAACCACTTCCACCACTCTGATATTTTGAATCTAGAACTTCTTGCGCCTTCCATATTTTAAAATAAAACATGGTCTGAACTGTATTTTTCATCTTCCCTTTTCTTCTGGGCTTCCCTAGTGGCTCAGACAGTAAAGAATCTGCCAGCAGTACAGGAGACCTGGTTCAGTCCCTGGGCTGGAACTATCCCCTGAAGGAGGGCATGGCAACCCATTCCAGTATTCTTGCCTGGAGAATCCCCATGGACAGAGTATCCTGGAGGGCTACAGTCCATGGGGTCTCAAAGAGTTGGACACAACTGAGAGATTAAGCACAGGACTATTTGTTCTAGCATCCTGGGAATTCATTCCCACACATATTGCTCAGACTTTCTGCTATACAACTTAACAAAGAATAAGATATTCCTTGTGTGTGAGACTTCCTCAGACACTTGATACATACTGCAATCTGACTCTGCCCATAGGTTTGGATAGAACAAGAGATAGGAGACAAGGGAATGGAGAAAATGGACATGGGGTATCTTTAAGCCAACTGAAATAATCTCTTTAGACACTGAAAATGAGTTTGTTTCAGGTGGCTCAGTAGGCTCAGCAGCCTTGTGAAGTTTGAGGAACCCTAATTCTTCCAGATGCTACCATTCAAATTCCCCGAATCCCATTCTCTCTCAATGCATGCCCTAAGAGATTTGGAAATCGTATATTTCACCAACATGGTAGTTCGACAAAGCACAAAATCTTCTCTGCATTTGTTTTCACCTTAAGGCCTCAGCACTGCAGATAAAAAACATAATAAAACAGATTATTTTAGCAGTCATAGAAAGTTCTCAGTTTTGAGTTTGAGCCTTGAGACAAGAATATAATAATTGAATTTATGGTTCTTTGTAAAGTATCCAGTGCTGTTAGTATGAATACTCCACCCTGCGTTCTTTGGATAATGCATGTCCTTATACTAATCTATAGCAGTGGTCATTAAGTGGCCATGGACATTCAATTCCACTTCACAATAGGCAATGATTTAATAAATTATGTTGAGACCATATATCATAGGCTGCCAGATCCCTATCCTTTAATACTGGAAGACACTAGATTTACATTGCTTTCAACACTTTCAGTTCTATGAAAGCCAGATAATAATCTGAGAGTCCCTAAACTCTATAAAAAAATGAAACTCACTCCCTTAATAAATCTGCACTATAAATCTTTGCATATATATATATATATATATATGTATATATTCTTTGTTACAAAAAATAGAACTAAGTTCTAATTTAAACAAAATACCTTGGCTGACAGAATATTGAGGAACCTATCCATGGTCAATTGCTTTAACGTCCTCCATTCTTCACCCTTCCTTGTAGACACAGCCTTAGCCTTTGCAGTACCCACTCTCTGTGACTTGGCAGTTCTTTCCAAAAGAGGAGGTGTCTATTTTTCAGCACCACAGATATTGGGCTTAGGCACGTGATTTAGTTGACCAATTGAATGCTAGCAGATACATTTGTTCTGTGCTTGCTCAGTTGGGCCTGCTATCTCCTTTATTGCTCTCACCTTCTCAAAGATATGCATTCAATAGCTGCCTTTCAAGTGAAGATGAGGAAAATGTAGACTAGATCTGCACTTAAGCACAGCTTGGAGTCAAGCCCCATTAATTACAGCCAAGAAGAGCCAACCTTCTATCAATAGGAGTTTGAAACAAATGTCCATGTTAAATGCCACTGTTAAATGCCAGTATTTTGGGGGTGGAGAATTGTTCTGCAGAATTACTATGGATATAGTTGATAGAAACATCATAAACTAATTATGACAAAGGAACCAAGGTTGGAGTACAGACAAGAGCAACAGGAATTTAGGAATGACCAAGACTCCACTACAAAAAAGTCTAGGCTACTACTTTACGTTCCTTTACCACTGGAGACTGGCTGCTGTCTCACTATACTCCACACTCCCCAGGAACACATGGGGAGTCCACTGTGCTGTCAATTACACCACTGCTCCAGAAAATCATCTCCAGTGACCTCTGTTCTCATTTGCTACTTTTCTGTATTCAAAACCCAACCTGGAGCATTTAGTCAGCCAGTCAGTGTCACGTATCTCCACTCTAACACCAAGAACTTGGGAGAAGGAATATCTGCTTCCTTGTGGTTTGCCCCAATCTTGTGACCCATGCCAAATAGAAAAGGTATTTAAATTCTGGGTAGCCAAAAAAAAAAAAAAGACAAATGTCCATTATATATCTTTTTACCTGAAGGCTTCCCTCCTAGCTCAGTTGGTAAAGAACCTGCCAACAATGCAGGAGACCTGGGTTCAATTCCTAGGTTGGGAAGATCCCCTGGAGAAGGAAATGGCAACTCACTCCAGTATTCTTGCCTGGGAAATCCCATGGACACAGTAGCCTGGCAGGCTATAGCCCATGGGGTCTTAAGAGTCGGACACGACTTAGCAACTAAACCACAGATGGAAATGCAGTGGAACTCACAATCCTGTCTTCAAGCCTGACCATATCTCAATACAACAGCAACAAAGATAGCTGAGATATATTAGCTAGCTGTCAACCACTGTGCTAAAAGCATGATCCATACTTTTGTCATGGATAATATATTCTGCCTATAGAAATGAGGAAAATGAGGCTCAAGAAGTTTCCATAACATATTCAAAATCATACAGCTCATAAATATGGTAAAACCAAGAGGTAAACCAGGCTGATTAGTATAGGACTCCGACTCTTAACCATTGTGGTGTACTATTCCTCAAGTATTAAAGAATCATTTCTAGGAAATAATAAGTTCTCTTGTTTTTTTAAGACTAAGAGAACTGGAGACTCCATAGCATCATCAATATCCTATCCTACGTCTTAATTCCACAACTAATTATTAGTTTTTAATTTCATCCATGCTATATTTTAAGCCAGGTTTCTTTTTCTTCTGCTTACAGAGGAAATGGGGATTAACTGGTCCTACCTGAGTATCTGAAAACCTATTACTAAGCTTTCTCTCTACTTCTTTTACCCATATTGTTACAACTTATTCCTATCTTTAAATAGATACGATGAATTATCTTTACTTGCTTTAATTAATTCTGAAGGGTTAAGTCTATAAGATTTTTCTAGCGAGAGAAATAACTTTCCATTTTCCCTAAGTCCTGAATAGTCATGGAAGTTTCTTGAGATTGGTACTCTGTGCGTGTGTGTGATTGTGAGTGTGAGTGTGTGTGTATGTGTGTGGCATGCTCTCTTGTTCTATTGCTTTTGTTATTAGTAGAATTTCTGAGAAGATTGACCATTGGTTACAATGGTTTTTTCTACTGATACATTGACAAAGTACAAAAAAATGGTTACATGATGGAGAAGGAAATGAAAAAAACAGCCTCAGTTCAGTTCAGTTCAGTAGGTCAGTCCTGTCTGACACTTTGCGACCCCATGAATCGCAGCACGCCAGGCCTCCCTGTCCATCACCAACTCCCAGAGTTCACTCAGACTCATGTCCATCGAGTCAGTGATGCCATCCAGCCATCTCATCCTCTGTCGTCCCCTTCTCCTCCTGCCCCCAATCCCTCCCAGCATCAGAGTCTTTTCCAGTGAGTCAACTCTTCGCATGAGTTAGCCAAAGTATTGGAGTTTCAGCTTTAGCATCAGTCCTTCCAATGAACACCCAGGACTGATCTCCTTTAGAATGGACTGGTTGGATCTCCTTGCAGTCCAAGGGACTCTCAAGAGTCTTCTCCAACACCACAGTTCAAAAGCATCAATTCTTTGGTGCTCAGCTTTCTTCACACTCTAACTCTCACATCCATACATGACCACTGGAAAAACCATAGCCTTGACTAGATGGACCTAGTAGACCAGATTCTCATGGCTGAAATGCTTACTTGGTCATTAATTAACTGTGTGTTATTGACAATGCATACAAGTTATGTGACCATTTATTCCATTGTTTGGATAACAGGATAAAAAGAAGTAATGCCACATGGAGCTCAGAGCTTAATGCAAGTGGACATCAGTGGCAGCAGCTATCATCAGCATTGCTATTGTTTCTATATTATTCTTGTTTTTATTGTAATGGTGGTGAAAATAGCTGTGGATATTTCAGACACACTCACTGGAGCCCATTTCTTAGAATTTCTTTTCTAATAATAGTATCAATAATAAAAAATGTCACTTTTTTCAAGAAATTAAACTTCTACTAAAAGAATAATAGTAATATTTATTCCTGAAATTTTAAACCCATTGTTTTATAGCACCATTTTCAGAGACACTTTAGGAATAGATATATATACCAATAGATGGATAGATAGATAAATAGGTATCAGTGCAATCACTATAGAGTTAGCCATGCTGTCCATTCTTATATTACCATCAAATTACTAAGCTGGTTATAACCACTAGTGACTTAACTGGGATCTAGTGAAAGCCATGTCCAGAATTAAAATATTTCTCATAATGCTCTCTATTCTTGCCTCAGCTTGCTGGTGTTTCCTACCTTAAATTGGAAATCCTATTTTGAGGAGTTCCTTATAATATAACCACTAAATATAGCACATAAGAGGCAGAAATGAGTTCACAACAGTTGGGTGAGAACATGTGAGTGGACATCAGTGAGGAAACACTACTACGTGTTGGTTGGAACTATTTTCCCACATGTTAGTTCAGCAGCTGAAGCATAAAAAATATGATAGTTTCGGGACTTGAAGTCAATGTGTTTCCAACAACACTATAAATTCTCTTTCTGACAACCCATCATATTAAATAATGGAATTACTGAGTAAATAAGGGGCCAGATGACTCAGAGTGTTTTATGGTTAGGGGACATCATGTCATATTGTGGCAGTGCAGAAAGTCAACTTTATGCAAGTTTGAGATTTCTCCTCTTTAAGATATTACCTTACACTTCGACTGCCAAGTCACAAAGAGGCAGGGAATGAGTGATGTCAATTTGAAGAACTGGGGGGTGACTTTTCTTTGAATTTCATGACCTCCTCATCAGCTGCATAAGCAGGAAGTGAGATGATTTGTATTCATGGAAACAGACAGAATTCCATGTTATAGGCAAGGAGAAAAATGACCATGGTCTGCTTTTACACTAATAAAGGTTACTAGCTACCTTGAGCCCTTTCAGAAGCAAGTAGGATATAGATCTTTAATATTTTAAGAAGCAAAATGTTTTAGATACCATAGCTAAGTAATAAATCAGTAGTAATACTAAACTTTTTGAGTGGGGTTGGGAAGGGGACAAAAATATGATTAATTATTGAATCAGAAATAAGCTAGTTTGCTAAAGAACTTCCAAAAGGGCCTAGGGGGTTCATGCCTAGGATCAAAAATAGTCAAAGAGAGAGAATTATAAATAAAAAATGTTTGTTTTTTGTTTTTTTCCTGGATAACATTTTCTGACTCTCTGTGATTCTAAGGACTATAGCCTACCAGGCTCGTCTGTTCATGGAATTCTCCAGACAAGTGTAGTGGAGTGGGTAGCCATTCCCTTCTCCAGGGGATTTTCCTGATCCAGAGATCAGCCCTGGGTTTCCTGAATTGTAGGTGGATTCTTTACTGTCTGAGTCACCAGGGAAGCCCTTAACATTTTCACTTTGACTATATGTTACTATATACCTTCTGCTTTTATTTTTTCTGTAAAGTCATATACAGTAGAAAAGATGCTCTCAGATCCCATTTGTTTGTTTCCTTTTGCAATGTTAGTAACAGAGCTGAATTTGTGCAGCAAACAAAATAATTTTCCTCCAACACACATTCCATTAGACATCTGGAAAACATTTGAGGTCACACTTCATGATCCTCAGATGAAAGAATTGATATGAATGAGAAATGATCATGTTCCTCCAAGGAATGAAGGGATTTAAAAATGAGTTTTTATCTTCTTTCCTAGATGTATTTTCCAGTCTTTATTGAAAGCCAACAAAATGGGCTCAGGAACTCAACATCAGAGAACATAAAGAAACTGGGCTTATACTTCTGCAATCAATCAAATAATCACACTTTACCAGAAACTTCAAAGTGCTCACCTTTCAGTGTTTTACTCTCAGTTCTTCTGCACAGCCTTGACAGGAAGCAGTTTTGGTACTTCCAAAACTGACCTGAATTATAGGTCCAGCTGTCAATGACCTAAACCCATTCATCCTGCTATAGCAAGAGGTATGTCAGTCAAGTTTCCCATTGCACAAGAAACACGAGGAGACGAGCGGGGCTGTTCAAGCCTGTCCATCATGGGTCTACTGCTTGCATGCTCACTACTGAAGGGTTCTCAACTCTCAGTTGACCATGAATAAAATTACATTAATTTGGATGGCACAGATTGTCTCCATCTCTTGCTAACTTCTATTCAAAGTTTAACAATTCCTCCACTTTATTTTCAATCTAAAATATCATTCTAGAAACTTCTGAAAATGAAGTGCAGTCTATTTTATTTTCTCTCCCTTTTATGTTCTCTCTCCTTTTCTCTTCATTTTTTAATCATGTAATTTCAGCCAATTCAAGGGAACCCAGCCAGTTATGAATTCAGTTCTTTTCTGTACTTTCCAAGACAATTGAAATTCCAAAGCTTCAGAGTCATGTTCATTTTAAAAACCTTTCAGTGTGAAGGCTCTTGTTGCTTAATTCAAATAAGAACATTATACTGTGGAATGGTCTTTGACTAAACTCTATCCAAATATTGATCAACACATGATTTTAAGTAGGATGTACTGGAATGCATTGTAAATATTTGCATCACTGATATGATAACATATAGCTGAACTGGTTGGTAGGAAAGGACTATTGAGCATAGAGTCACTCTAGTTGGCTAGTTACAATGTACAAGAATCTGTAAAAAAAAAAAAAATTATGATTATGACTGTGGAGGGGCATATTTTAAAGACACTGCATATCATGTACTAACATGATAAAAATCATTCTTAGAAGAGGTCAGCAGTATTCTCCAGGCTCCCCCTAAAGAATCCATGGAACAAAAGTGATTAAGAATTCGTGCTCTGATTAAGAATTCCTGCTCACAGATAGTGATTTGCTCTGTGCCTTTCTTTGGTGAGGTAACGGAAGGGCTGGTGAGGCCAAGGCTGGATCAGGGCCACCTGATGTTACATGGACATATGACAAGTGCAGTCACGACAGGACCCCAAGCTCAAAGGAGAACTTTGTGTTTGGGGCTCACGCTCTGCAGTCACCATCTTGAAACTGTGGATTTTGATTTTGTAAAAGAAGTTCATTGGGAGAATGAAGCCTACACCAAGGACTTGGAGTCTTGGCTCAACAGATATGGTCTGTTCGACACCATATCTTTATCTTCCTGCCTCCCTGAGACAGATCCTTGTCCTTCCACCCCCTCCATGCTGTCTTGTTTTTAAAACAAGAGGTATCACATTTTCATTTGTTTATGTTAGAATTTGTGTATGTATTAACACATTTTATTGAAGTATAATTTATTTACAATGTTGTATTAATTACTGCTGTACAATAAAGAGATTCAGTTATACATATAAATATTATTTTTTTATATTCTTTTCCATTGTGGTTTATCATAGGATATTGACTAGTTCTCCGTGCTATACGTAGGACTTTGTTGTTTACCCGAAGCAGAGTACATCTGCTAACTGCAGCCTCCCACTCCACCCCTTCCCTCCTCCACCACTTGGCAACCGCCAGTCTGTTCTCCAAGTCTATGATTCTGCTTCACAGATACGTTCATTTGTGCCATATTATAGGGTCCACACGTAAGTGATATTGTATGGTATTTGGTTTCCTCTTTCTGACTGACTTCACTTAGTATGATAATCTCTAGTTAAGTTCTTGTTGCCGCAAATGGCATTATTGCATTCTTTTTATGGCTGAGTAGTATTCCAATGTATATACATAGGAGGTGCCACATTTTAAATAAATATTTCATTGTAGAATAGTTTTATATTTGCAGAGAATAGTTTTATATCTGAAGGAAATGTATAAGAATGGTACAGAGAGAACCCATATATCTAATATCTAGTTAATATGTAGAGGAGTTGGTATTTGAACCCAAGATGGGGTTCAAGATTCACAGTATGGGGTCCCAAGTTATATAAATCGATGGAGTCAGCACTTTATTTCTCACTGAGGGCATTGGGAGGCCACCTATATGTTGTAGGCCACCTAATTATCATTGGGGTTCCTGTAACTCAGCTTCCTCTTCCACCTAAATCACCTAATACCACACTTCTCACATTCTTGCCTTTGTAAGTTGTGTTTTGTGTTATTTTACGCATTTACATTCATAGCAGCATAAGATATCAATACATGCAGTGGCCCTGAAAATGTGATTAGCACCTTTGGCTTTAAAAATGAGTGCTAAGTTCTCTAATGCCACTTTTTTGGAAATTCAGAAATCTCCAGCATCCATCAGAGAAGGAATGTGGAAAGTCACTTTAAAGCAGGGATAGCTCTGGGTAAACCTTTCCAGAAAAGTGATCTAGTAGTTTTCTTATTGTTGTTGCTGTTCAGTCTCTCTCATGTCCAACTCTGCGACCCCATGGAATGCATCATACTAGACTCCTATCCTTCAATATCTCCTGAAGTTTGCTCAAATTCGTGTCCATTGAGTCAGTGATGCCATCCAACCATCTCATCCTCTGTTGCCCCCTTCTCATCTAACCATCTCATCCTCTGTTGCCCCCTTCTCCTCCTGCCCTCAATCTTTCCCAATATCAGGATGTTTTCCAGTGAGTCCACATCACGTGGCCAAAGCACTAGAATTCAGCTTCAGCAGCAGTCCTTCCAATGGGTATTCAGGGCTGATTTCCTTTAAGATTGACTGGTTTGATCTCCTTGCTGTCCAAGGGACTCTACAAATATCTAACTCTCCCAATCCAACTGGTTTTCTCTGGCAAGTTCTTCTTCTTTTCCAGGCCTCCTAAGTATTTAGTAATTTGTTTTATTGCAATAAGCAGTAAGTAGTGGTCATCAGTCTCATGTTTTGTGACTAGTTGACACCTGTTTCCATTAAAAAATTATATCCAGACTCACCAGAGTCTATAACCTCTCTTGAGCTCCCACCAGTGATCAGCGGTGAGAAGCATGAACAAGGCTGTCCACAGAAGCCCAAAAGCCCTGCTTGGCCTGTCCCCCTCAAGACTGAAGTACACATCCCCTGCCATGTGTCACTGCCACATGAAGAGAACTGTAATTAAACAATATGATGAAAACTCAGTTTGGCATTCATTCTGCATCCAGGATAGAAGAATAGATATCCATCATGTTCTACCTATAGACTGGTTGGAGGAGAGTTAAAAAGCAGCCCTAAGTACAGCAGTGGAAAAGTTTCTGCTAGGTTAACCATTCATTTTTCACCTGTTGCTATGGTTGAGTAAGGCTGATCTCTCTTACAGTTAGAAAAATAGCCAAGAGAGCTCAAGATGTGAGTTTGAACCTTTCTTCTTGGAGGTTTGCTTTGAAGTCTTTCTAGCATTTCATTATCCCCCAGGGCTCTGAAATATCTTGTGTTTCTTGAAGCTGCACTGAATCTGGAATCCATTACATATTCTTTTTCTTTTTTTAATTTGGCAGAAAGTCATTTAATAACAGGTAGGATGCAAAATTAAAGCCATGTTTGCTAAGTCTGAAACACCAGAAAAAAGCAAAGGTGTCTAGTCCAGGGAAGCTATTTTAATTAAACATCTTTATCAAAATCATCCAATTTTTATTTCCCCTTTTAAATGTTTCCAAATTATTTCTTTCCCATCGTTTATATATATCTTGTTGGGAGCAATGTGGCTGAGGTCAAATGAGTGATGTGATTTCTGGGAAAGAAATGGAGACATACCGCATGAAATTTACACTTGGTGACCTTGGAATGAAAATTGGGAGAAGGTCCCAAAGCTGATATCTTCAAGAGAAACTGTTTGTTTTGATGTGCTGTTTCCATAGCATATGTGTGGCTTGACCTTGTAGCTGAAAACACCTTAGATCTTATGTTATTCTTCATTCAGTAAGAGAATAGCATCAAGCCACAAATATCACTTAATTATAAGGGAAAATCTTTATATTACTCTTCCCCTAAGGTTTCTGTCTTTTCAGAAGTTCAAGCACATGTTCAGAACATGAAGATATTCTACTCCATGAGTTGTGTTAACACTGTTGTTGTTCAGTCGCCAAGTCGTGTCTAATTCTTTGAGACCCCAGGGACTGCAGCACGCCAGGCTCTTCTGTTCTGCACTATCTCTCAAAGTTTGCTCAAATTTATGTCCATTGAGTCGATGATGCTATCTAACCATCCCATCCTCTGCTGCCCCTGTCTCCTTTTGCCTTCAATCTTTCTCAGCATCAGGATCTTTTCCAATGAGTTGGCTTTTCTTATCAGGTGACCAAAGCACTGGAGGGTCAGCTTCAGCATCAGTCCTTCCAGGGAACATTCAGGGTTGAATTCCTTTAGGATTGACTTGTTTGATCTTCTTGTAGTCCAATGGACTCTCAAGAGTCTTCTCCAGCTTCACAATTCAAAAGCATTGATCCTTTGGGGCTCAGCATTCTTTATTGTCCATCTGTCACATCCATACATGACTACTGGAAAAACCATATCTTTTACCATAGGACCTTTGTCAGCAAAGCGATGTCTTTGCTTTTTAAGATGCTGTCTGGGCTTCCCAGGTAGCGCTAGTGGGAAGAACCCACCTGACAATGTAGGAGATATAAGAGACATGAGTTCAGTCCCTGGGTCAGGATGATCCCCTGGAGGAGGGCACAGCAACCCACTCCAGTATTCTTGCCTGGAGACTCCCACGGACAGGTTACAGTCCATGGGGTTGCAAAGAGTCAGACATGACAAGTGACTTAGCACACACCTATGCTAGGTTTGCCATAGCTTTTCTTCCAATGAGTGTCTTTTAATCTAATGGCTTCAGTCACTGTCTCCAGTAATTTTGGAGCCCAAGAAAATAAAATCTGTCACTCTTCCACTTTTACCCTTATATTTGCCATGAAGTAATGGAACCAGATGCCATGATCTTAGTTTTTTGAATGTTGAGTTTCAAGCTAGTTTTTTCACTCTCCTCTTCACCCTCATCAAAAGGCTCTTTAGTTCCTCTTCACTTTCTGCCATTAGAGTAGTGTCATAACATAGGGTTTGCTAATATTAAAACAGACTCCTTGGGACTTCCCTATAGGTCCAGTGGTTAAGACTCCAGGCTTTCACTATAGGGGGCATGGGTTCAATCTCTGGCTGGGGAACTAAGATGCTGCATGCCACAGGGCATGGCAAAAAATAAATAAAAATTGATGCAAAAAAATCGGTGATGAACAAAAAATCAAAATTGGAAAAAGACAAAAAACAAAACCCAGATCCATAGTCTTATGTAAGCAATAAAGATTTGTCCTTTTGTTTCCGACTTTCTTCTTGAAAACGTCCTAAAAGTGGCAATAAAAATGAGAGAGTGAGTGTTAAGATGAAATGCAAAATCCATCATTGATGAGACAAGATAAAATTGGTAACTCTGAAACACATTATAAGTGCTGCCAGATTCGGTGAAGATCAAAAAGGCAGTAAAAGGTGTGGCTGGGTGAGAAACCTCATGGCATGAAGTTTTGAGAAGCAGGAAAGAACATACGAATGAAGAATCACCTGGTACATCAAATAATCCCAACTCTATTCACCAAGGAGACAGCTGATGGAAAGAGACAGACCTTCCCCTGTTGAGGAGCCCTGCATGAGCTCATGTCAGTGAACTGGGAAGTAGCAAAAGCTACAGTAACTCACATATACAACCTTGAAGTATGAGGAGAGCCCCCACTAGCTAATGACAGGGTCTTTTGCTCTTTTATTAATTAAATTTCATGAAATAGCTGATCAAGAATGATTGTGTCAATCAAATCTGGGTAGTGATAATCATTAGTACTATGAATCACACAGTAATATGTATGGCTCATACTATGTGGAAGCAACATGCTAGGAGCGTTATCTATATTTAATCTTCACAATGACCCTGAAGTGAAGTGCAGTCACTCAGTCATTTTGACTCTTTGTGACCCATGGACTGTAGCCTATCCAGCTCCTCTGTTTGTGCAATTCTCCAGGCAAGAATACTGGAGTGGGTTGCCATTCCGTTCTCCAGGGGATCTGTCTGATCCTTTGATAAAACCCGGATCTCCAGAATTATAGGCAGATTCTTTACTGTCTGAGCTACAAAGCAAGCCCCTACACACAACAACTCTGTAAGTTAGGTATTCCTATTATTTCCATATGAGAGACGAGGAGACTGAAGCCCAGAGAGGTTAAATGACCGAGTGTGCTGTGTGCTCAGTAGCTCAGTCGTGTCTGACTCTTTGTAACCGGATGGACTGTAGCCCACCAGATTTCTCTGTCCATGGAGATTCTCCAGGCAAGAATACTAGAATGGGTTGCCATGCTCTCCTCCAGGGGATCTTTCCAACTCAGGGATCAAACCCAGGTCTCCCGCATTGCAGATGGATTCTTTACCAGCTGAGATACCAGGGAAGCCCTAAATGACCTAGTGGGTTTAAGTAAATTTCCAAGGGTTGAGTAGCTAGAAAGGAGAAGTCAAAACGCAGACCCAGACAACCTGGCCCCAGAATCCACACTCCTAACTACACAAGTTCAGTTTAGTTCAGTCACTCAGTCCTGTCTGACTCTTTGAGACCCCATGGACTGCAGCACTCCAGGCTTCCCTGTCCATCACCAACTCCCAGAGCTTGGTCAAAACTCACGTCCATCAAGTTAGTGATGCCATCCAACCATCTCATCCTCTGTTGTCCCCTTCATCTCCAATGTTTTGGTCTCAGGACCTCATTACACTTTGAGAATTACTGAGGATCCCAAAGAGCTTTTATTTTTGTAATTCATTTAAAATGAAAAATAAGCCCATTAAATGTTATCATGAATTTTAATGCAATGTATCTATCTTTTACAAACCAAAATAAAATAATTAGTGAAAAGATGGCACTGCTTTACACTTTTAAAAATCTTTTAATATCTGGATGAAGATATCTGGATTTTAATACATGTTTCTGCATTTAATCTGGTAAGATATGTTGCTTTGGTTGCACATATGAAGAAAATCTGGCTTTACACATTATGTAATTGGAAAAGGAGCAGTTATTTTAATAAACCTTTTCAAATAATTGTGTGTCTTCTTCTTTAATACTAAAAAACTTACAAAGTTGTAGTTTCTTAAAAGGCAGTTGCAGTGTGGAATATGAAACCACAACAACGAACATTTCTTACTCTATTGTATTAAAATCCATTGATCTAACTTGCACTTTGAATGACTCCTACCCATGCATGATTTTCTAACATGATGCACTGGTCATCTGGTTCATTGAGTAAGACAGATCTTTTCAACGTTGACTCATTTCATTGTGCAATATTAAGAAATCATATTGTTAACATTACTACTAAACTCATCAGAAATATTAAGTCTTGGGAAGCTGTCAAGCTCAGAATGACACAACAAAGTTTTTCCAAACTTCTAGTTTTTGCTTGAAAATCTGACTTTTTTATCAGCAACAAACACTGTCACTTATCTTCCTTCCTGTGACAGTCTCGATTTATTTTTGAGAAAGTATCTGCCAAATGCTCAAATCTGAATAATCTTAGATTTTCTGTCAGTTATGCTTTCATGTAAAGCTGGTGTTCCATGAAAAAGGAGCTTGTTTTCTTTGAAACAACCATCAGACTTCACACTCAGCAGAAGTACTCTATGTGTAATTCTCATTTCATTGTGCAGGATATTTTAAAGACATGTATTTAAAGGATAAGATTTAACAGAATTAGCAATTATTTATGCCTCATTGAAAACATTCTTCAGTTCAGTTCAGTCGCTCAGTCGTGTCTGACTCTTTGCAACCGCATGAACCGCAGCACGCCAGGCCTCCCTGTCCATCACCAACTCCAGGAGTTCACTGAGACTCATGTCCATCGAGTCAGTGATGCCATCCAGCCATCTCATCCTCTGTCGTCCCCTTCTCCTCCTGCCCCCAATCCCTCCCAGCATCAGAGTCTTTTCCAATGAGTCAACTCTTCCCATGAGGTGGCCAAAGTACTGGAGATTCAGCTTTAGCATCATTCCTCCCAAAGAAATCCCAGGGCTGATCTCCTTCAGAATGGACTGGTTGGATCTCCATGCAGTCCAAGGGACTCTCAAGAGTCTTCTCCAACACCACAGTTCAAAAGCATCAATTCTTCGACACTCAGCTTCTTCACAGTCCAACTCTCACATCCATACATGACCACTGGAAAAACCATAGCCTTGACTAGATGAACCTTTCTTGGCAAAGTAATGTCTCTGCTTTTCAATATGCTATCTAGGTTGGTCATAACTTTCCTTCCAAGGAGTAAGCGTCTTTTAATTTCATGGCTGCAATCACCATCTGCAGTGATTTTGGAGCCCCCCAAAATAAAGTCTGACACTGTTTCCACTGTTTCCCCATCTATTTCCCATGAAGTGATGGGACCGGATGCCATGATCTTCGTTTTCTGAATGTTGAGCTTTAAGCCAACTTTTTCACTCTCCACTTTCACTTTCATCAAAAGGCTTTTGAGTTCCTCTTCACTTTCTGCCATAAGGGTGGTGTCATCTGCATATCTGAGGTTATTGTTATTTTTCCCAGCAGTCTTGATTTCAGCTTGTGCTTCTTCCAGCCCAGCGTTTCTCATGATGTACTCTGCATATAAATTTGGCCTTGGAATACAGAATGAAGCAGGGCAAAGACTAATAGAGTTTTGCCAAGGAAATGCACTGGTCATAGCAAACACCCTCTTCCAACAACACAAGAGAAGACTCTATGCATGGACATCACCAAATGGTCAACACCGAAATCAGACTGATTATATTCTTTGCAGCCAAAGATGGAGAAGCTCTATACAGTCAACAAAAACAAGACCAGGAGCTGACTGTGGCTCAGGTCATGAACTCCTTATTGCCAAATTCAGACTGAAATTGAAGAAAGTAGGGAAAACCACTAGACCATTCAGATATGACATAAATCAAATCCCTTATGATTATGCAGTGGAAGTCAGAAATAGATTTAAGGGCCTAGATCTGATAGATAGAGTGCCTGATGAACTATGGACGGAGGTTCGTGACATTGTACAGGAGACAGGGATCAAGACAATCCCCATGGAAAAGAAATGCAAAAAAGCAAAATGGCTGTCTGGGGAGGCCTTACAAATAGCTGTGAAAAGAAGAGAAGCAAAAAGCAAAGGAGAAAAGGAAAGATATAATTATCTGAATGCAGAGTTCCAAAGAATAGCAAGAAGAGATAAGAAAGCCTTCCTCAGCAATCAATGCAAAGAAATAGAGGGAAACAACAGAATGGGAAAGACTAGAGATCTCTTCAAGAAAATTAGAGATACCAAGGGAAGCTTTCATGCAAAGATGGGCTCGATAAAGGACAGAAATGGTATGGACCTAACAGAAGCAGAAGATATTAAGAAGAGGTGGCAAGAATATACAGAAGAACTGTGCAAAAAAAAAAAAAATTCTTACAGAAAGCTAAAGCTAGGAGTTTTTTAAAACTGTGAACTTATCATTGTGAAAACTACAGTGACAAGCAATACATTTTGTTGCTTTTGCTAAGGACCAACAGATTCAGCCACCATTGCTTTGGCACCATTGGTATAAATAATGAAAAAGCAAGTAAGGTTTTAGCACTGTTACCAAATAGTTTCAACCTTGCAGAACCGCTAAAAGTTTTCAGGGACCACCAAGAGTCTGAAAACCAGTTGAGAAACACTGAGGCATATTATACTCCCTATAAAGTTTAAAATGAACAGGCATAGTGTACATACAAAGTATTCCAAAAGAAAAGAAGGAAAGTGTTATGAACTAAATGTTTGTGTCCCTTCAAATTCATGTGCTGAAGCCCAACTCCCCAGTGTGATGATATTTAAAGAAGGGTCTTTGGGGAAGTAATCAGGTTTAGATGAGGTCATGAGGGTGGAGGTTTCATGATGGGATCAGTGCCCTTAGAAGAGACATCAGAGAACAATATCTCTGTCTCTGTCATATGAGGACAATGTGAGTAGGTGCCTGTCTGCGAGTCCTGAAGCAAGCTCTGGCCAGACCTGGAGCATGTCAGCACCCTCATCTCAGGCTTCCAGGCTCTAGAACTGTGAGAAAATAGATCTCTGTTGTTTAAGCCACCCCGTCTATGGTATTTTGTTATAGCAGCTTAAGCAAGGAACAGAAAAAAATGGCACATGAATATAAACTCACCAGAATTATGCTTCTAAGCAGTAGATGAATATTAATACTATAGCTAAATGTATTATCATGAATTTAAAACAGAAAAACTTAGCTATTGCCTCTACAAAACAAGAGCTGAAATCCGAGACAAAAGAATTTAGGAAAAATATAGGAAGACCAAAAAATAAATAAATAAGTAAAAGGTGAATAAAACTGAAAAAAAAAAAAAAAAAGAAACAAAACAAGAAAAGAAGAACAAAACTAATCCTAGGTCCTTTCTGTAACAATAAAAGAAAAGAGAGTAAAATATGGACAACACAAAACTGAGAAAAACTAATAAAACAATATTGAGATAGAGACAAAGTTTTAAAAGTTTGATTCCCTCAAAGAAGAAGACCAATATGGTAAAACAGAAAAAAAAAAGTGTTTAAAGATATATTTAAAGAAAAATTTTCCCAAATAAAAGAAAATGTGTCTCCACAGTTTGAACGCATATACTATGTGGCAGTAAACACTGGACTAGAAGGTCAACATTAAATTTAAGGGTATGGAGAACAAGTTATCTATCTTCTCAATAAAGAAACTTTATGAAGCCAAGAAAAAATTTCAGTCACCGTTTAAAAAGAAATTTCATGGTCCATATATTATCTCATTCTGCATCAGGGTGTAGAAGAGAATCAGTTCAAGAAGATAGTTGAATACTCTCTACAAAGTTCTCAAGGAAAGAATGCATTAAAAACAAATTTTATATGAAGACACACTGCCATCCCAGGGTAAAGGGAACAAAAAATCTGGACATGTGAGAACTCAGAAATAAAACAGCTCTTCTTTTAAAAAAAAAAAATTATTTTAATTGGAGGCTAATTACAATATTGTAGTGGTTTTTGCCATCCATTGACATGACTCAGCCATGGGTGTACATGTGTTCCCCATCCTGAACCCCTCTCCCACCTCCCTCCCATCCCATCCCTCAGGGTCATCCCAGTGTACCAGCCTTGAGTGCCCTGAGCATCGAACCTGGGCTGGAGATCTGTTTCACATATGATAATATACATGTTTCAGTGCTATTCTCTCAAATCATCCCACCCTCGCCTTCTCCCACAGAGCCCAAAAGACTATTCTTTACATCTGTGTCTCTTCTGCTGTCTCACATATAGGGTCATTATTACCATCTTTCTAAATTCCATATATATGCATTAGTATACTGTATTGGAAAACAGCTCTTCTTAAAGGAATTTCTTGATTAAAAATATTCTTAGGTAAATAATCTATTTGAAGAAAAAAGTAATAAAAAAGTGATCCAAGGTGAGCTTCAAATATTCTGAATTACAGGACTTTGTCAAAAGCGAATTATTGCTGAAGAACACTTTGTACATCATAAACTTCAACAATACAGAATTAAAATGATTAGATAGAAACAGAGAGGAAGTTGGAGAGAAGGTGGGATGGAGATTATATGAATATGCTGCTTTCCAATTAAGTTATAGTCCATGTTCAAAAAAAGAGTATTTAAAACCAAAAAATCAAGTGATAGAGATAAAAGTGTATGTTTAAAGAGGAAAAGGTAAACATTGAAGAAAATAATATATTCCATTAAAATTACATAATTTTGAAGGAGAGAGAAAAAGGAGAAGGAACCAAATATTGATAAATTTCATTATCATTCAAATTAAGGAAAAAATTATGTGCAATGAAATAGATGTTTGCATTAGATAATATATTAAGAGAGAAACCAACAGAATAAAAAATAAAAACCTATTACAAAAAAATACAAAAATAAAGAGATCAAACAAACCTATATACTCAATATCTGATAACATTTCAAATTAGTAGGATGGAACTGGAGTTAGACTGGTGGGTCAGCTAGTAGCCATAGGGGAAAAAAAAATTAACATGAATCCCTACCTCAAATCTTACACAAAAATGAAATCTACTACCAGAAAAAGTTTATGTATAAAAAATAATAGTGCTAAAAACAGCTTGGGGAACTTTTTTCTTATTATTTTGGCTCAGAATAACCTTGCAGGGAGAAATCCAAGGGAATTAGTAACTGACATCACCCTCTCCCAAGCTCCAATCTCTGGCCAGTGATCCCCATTAGCTAAAACCAGATGCTGCCAGAGGGCAAGTGAGCAGATGGATATAATCCTTCACTACAGAGAAGACTAGAGAGTGGCTAGAACAGGAAATAGTCTTGGACAAGGGTGCCAAGAATACACAATAGTGAGTGGATATTCTCTTCAACAGATGGTGTTGATTAAACTCTATATCCACATGTGAAAAAGGAAACTAAAGCCTTATCTTATACCACACATACAAATCAAGACTGAAAAGTCTAGATTAACGACTTAAATGCAAGAACCGAAACTGCAAAACTCCTAGAAGAAAACATAGGGGGAAAGCGTCATGACTTCAGTCTTGGCAATGATCGCATGAATATGAAACTCTAAGTGCAGGCGACAAAAACAAAAATAAACAAGTCAGACTACAGCAAACTAAAAGGCTTGTGAGTAGCAAAGAAAATGATCGACCAAGTGAAAAAGGCAACCAACACTGCGGAAGAAAATATTTGCTTGAAAATATATAACTGAAAAGGGTTGATCTGTAAAGTAAAACATAAGAAACTTCTGAAACTCAATGCAAATACTTAAACACAGCTTTTCCAACCCTGCTTCAGATGGATGGATGGAAGTTTCCAGGTGATTATTTATTTTTCATTTTTATGATTCTTTCTTTCTTCCTTTTTCTTCCCTTCTTCTTTTTTTCTTTTTCATTCACCACTAGTATACCTAGAGCCAAGTATTTTGAACCTACATTTAGCCAAGTGTTCAGAAGATTTTGGGACATTGAACTTATCAACTTACTTTTCCCTTATTTATTCACATATTTTGTATGTGGTATAGTTCATACCTCTGTAAGATATTAAAACCTTCAGGAAGGGAGTAGTATATAAACAAATTTTAAAAATCCACTTTGTACATTTGTCTCTAAACCAAGTCAGCCTGAACTCTGGAGCCAGACTGCCTGGGTTTGAATCTAAGCCCTATCACTTAGGATCTGGGACACCTTGGGTAGGACATGTAAGTTTCCTGGGTGGCAGTTTCCCCATCTGTAGGATGAAAGTGTGAAACTGAAAATATTAGTCTCTCAGTCATGTCTGACTCTTTGTGATTCCATAGACTATAAATAGCCTTCCAGGCTCCTCTGTCCATGGAATTCTCCAGGTAAGAATACTGGAGTAGGTTGCCTTTCCCATCTCCAGGGGTCTTCCCAACCCAGGGATGGAACCCATGTCTCCTGCAGGCATTGCAGGCAGATACTTTTACTTTTTGAGCTACCAGGGAAGCAAATAAATATTAGTATTTCCCCTAAAATCATGGTGGGGATTAAATTAGTTACTATATGTTATACAGAACTGTGTCTATCACTTACAATATGTATAATAACTAATAAAAGCACTAACTGTGGCTAATGTTGAACTTCCATATTATACTCAGCAGTCAGGGCTTTGGTTTAGAAATGATGTCCAGGAAATCACAGTTTGGGAAGAGCAGAGGGTTGGTATAGAATAACAAATGTTCTACAATTCTGATTCCCTGGTGGTTCACATGATAAAGAGTCTGCTTGTAATGCAGGAGACCCGCGTTTGATCCCTGAGTTGGGAAGATCCCCTGGAGAAGTAAATGGTAACCCATTCCAGTATTCTTGCCTGGAAAGGCCCATCGTAGGAGGAGACTGGCAGGCTATAGTCATAGAGTCGCGAAGAGTTGGACACCACTGAGCGACTTCACTTTCATGACATTTAACATGGCCCATTCTTTTCTGTGTGGGAAATTAAAGCCTGAGAGCCAAAGAGGTTAAGTGCATGCTCAGGTCACCCTCCCATCTTCTAAGTGGCAGGGCAAGCCACCCATATGAGTGAGTGGCCCAAGGCATATAAGCAGTGGCCTTGCTATCATAAGAAGCAGGAGGCTAGCCTGATGGAAAGAATTCTGGCTTCCAGCCCTGACTTCACCACTAGCCCAAGGATTGTGGGCAAGTCACTGGATTTCTCTAGATCCCCATCTAAGAACAAAGCAGTAAACCATTTTGTGTTCTCACAACTTGTAACTCCAGTCATTACTGTTCTCTTTGGGTGCATGCCTGTAACTAAACTAGAAATAGTTGCAATTAGGTAGAAATAGAGCTTCATAAAGTCAAAACAGGAGATTTAACATTTCCTACAACCAGGCTTTGACCCTGCTCTGTACTCCAGCCCAAACTTTCCCATGAAGAAATCTCTTTGAAGTCAGTTTGACTCTGTTGATTAAGGAATCAGTTGTTCTAATCCCCAGACTTTGATCCCCAGATAGTTTCAAGCAGATGAAATCTCTGTCTCACGGTCACTGACCACTCTTAAAGACAGCCAGCTAAGACTGCTGCCCCATCAGCCATGCCTCGGCTGCTTTAGTGAAGCTCGCGGTGAACCTCAGCAAGGTGGTCCAAGGCCACAGTCATCATAGTCTAAGGCCAAATCCTTTATTCATTCAGAAAGTATTTACGGGTCCCATCTAAGCAACAGGCATTGCGGTAGGCACTTAGAGAACTTACAATCTAGGGAGGAAAAGACAGCCATTATTCATAGAGTCATGCCAATAAAAGCACAATAACAACCATGATAAACGCTCAGAAGAAAATACTCATGGTGCTGCACAACTAGAGTGCAGGACTTTTGACCTTTCCTTCAAAGGCTAAAGAAGGATTCTCTGTCACAGGGGATGGGTTTAAGATTGGAGTACTGAGGACAGGTAGTGGCCCTGCTCCAGGCAATGTGAATAACATGTGCAAAGGCCATCAGCGTCTGAGGAATCAGAAGACGACCAGGACCCTGAAGCCCGGAGGACTCTGAGTCAGTTCACTGTGGGTTTATTTAAGGATAACCCTACAAAACAGATTTCTCAGTTACAATAACACTCAAGTCTCCCTCTACCCTTATTCCTGTATCGTATCCAGCACATGGAAGCAGCCACATGGTCTTGGTTCGATCTCTCTTACTTTGAAATGCATGAAGCATTTGCCAGAAAACTTAACCAAAGGTTACCCATAATAGCTCTTTCCAAGAGCTTACATTTCTTACATTTCCTACTAGGAAACTACTTTGATGATGCAATTACCAACATCTTTAACCTAGGATAACACAATCATACTGACACACATTTCCACAAATTGTTTTGTTCCAGATGGCATATTTTCCAGTAGAAATGACTTGTGTATTACCTGCTGTTAGGGAAATAGCTCACACCATATTGTGTCTTCTGGGGAAAATTTTCACCAGGGAAACGAATATTGTGCTTTGTATATTTTTCCCCTTAAAATCAAAGAATTAAAGAGCAACAGAAAAAATTCTAAGGTGAATCATATGTGAATATGATTATACATATATATGCACAAAATATATAAATATATATGTATATTTATATATGTATATGAAAGGTATTACATATTTATTAGCAAGAAAACAAGAGTAAAATTTTGGAAGGAGCATCCTTTACCTGATCACATTAACTTGAAAAATTTGATCTTGACATAATGATATATTGAGACTATCAATTCTTTTTTTCTCTGTTATAAACATGTTTTCTTAGATTATAAAATGAAGTTGTAAAAGAGAATACTACTAGATAAAGCCAGAATCTTCCTTGGAAATAACAATCTGGTTGTAAATATCAGCATTCTCTTTTAAAATTGAGAAATCAAAGATAAAATGATGAAGAGCTAACACTAGAACAAGAGAGCCTTCTCAAGATTATTTGTACAAAATGCTAATCACAGATTGATATAACAGGTCCTAAAAATTGTATTTTTTTTTCCTGGCTATGCTGTGAGACTTGTGGGATCTCAGTTCCCTGACCAATAATGAAAACAGGCCCCATAAGTGAAAGTTCTAACCAATGGACTGCCAGGGAATTCCTCCCCAATTGTATGGTTTTAAAAATTAAACAGTAACTATGATACAAACAAAGCAAGTGGAAGTGAAGGAATTCCAGTTGAGCTATTCCAAATCCTGAAAGATGATGCTGTGAAAGTGCTGCACTCAATATGCCAGCATATTTGGAAAACTCAGCAGTGGCCACAGGACTGGAAAAGGTCAGTTTTCATTCCAATCCCAAAGACAGGCAATGCCAAAGAATGCTCAAACTACCTCACAATTGCACTCATCTCACACGCTAGTAAAGTAATGCTCAAAATTCTCCAAGCCAGGCTTCAGCAATATGTGAACCGTGAACTTCCAGATGTTCAAGCTGGTTTTAGAAAAGGCAGAGGAACCAGAGATCAAATTGCCAACATCCGCTGGATCATGGAAAAAGCAAGAGAGTTCCAGAAAACCATCTATTTCTGCTTTATTGACTATCCCAAAGCCTTTGACTGTGTGGATCACAATAAACTGTGGGAAATTCTGAAAGAGATGGGAACACCAGACCACCTGATCTGCCTCTTGAGAAATTTGTATGCAGGTCAGGAAACAACAGTTAGAACTGGACACGGAACAACAGACTGGTTCCAAGTAGGAAAAGAAGTTCGTCAAGGCTGTGTATGTCACCCTGTTTATTTAACTTATATGCAGAGTACATCATAAGAAACGCTGGACTGGAAGAAACACAAGCTGGAATCAAGATTGCCGGGAGAAATATCAATAACCTCAGATATGCAGATGACACCACCCTTATGGCAGAAAGTGAAGAGGAACTCAAAAGCCTCTTGATGAAAGTGAGAGTGAAAAAGTTGGCTTAAAACTCAACATTCAGAAAACGAAGATCATGGCATCCGGTCCCACCACTTCATGGGAAATAGATGGGGAAACAGTGGAAACAGTGTGAGACTTTATTTTTCTGGGCTCCAAAATCACTACAGATGGTGACTGCAGCCATGAAATTAAAAGACGCTTACTCCTTGAAAGGAAAGTTATGACCAACCTAGATAGCGTGTTCAAAAGCAGAGACATTACTTTGCCAAGAAAGGTTCATCTAGTCAAGGCTATGGTTTTATCCTGTGGTCATGTATGGATGTGACAGTTGGACTGTGAAGAAGGCTGAGCGCCGAAG
The DNA here is from genome assembly GCF_029378745.1 of Bos indicus. Lineage (NCBI taxonomy): Eukaryota > Metazoa > Chordata > Mammalia > Artiodactyla > Bovidae > Bos > Bos indicus. Next base: position 116,975,267 of record NC_091761.1, read on the forward strand.
AATTGATGCTTTTGAACTGTGGTGTTGGAGAAGACTCTTGAGAGTCCCTTGGACTGCAAGGAGATCCAACCAGTCCATTCTGAAGGAGATCAGCCCTGGGATTTCTTTGGAAGGAATGATGCTAAAGCTGAAACTCCAGTACTTTGGCCACCTCAGGCGAAGAGTTGACTCATTGGAAAAGACTCTGATGCTGGGAGGGATTGGGGGCAGGAGGAGAAGGGGACGACAGAGGATGAGATGGCTGGATGGCATCACTGACTCGATGGACGTGAGTCTGAGTGAACTCCGGGAGTTGGTGATGGACAGGGAGGCCTGGCGTGCTATGATTCATGGGGTCGCAAAGAGTCAGGCATGACTGAGCGACTGATCTGATCTGATGATACAATGAACCCCATTTTTAATGAAGTCATGAATATTAGTGGCCTATTATTCAAGATTTATTAGAATAAATGATATGTTTGACTAAATAGCAGTGCAAGTCTGTGGCTGATTCATGTCAGTGTTGGCAAAAACCATCACAATATATAAAGTAATTATCCTCCAATTAAAGTAAGTTAATTAGTAAAAATAAAGAACAGTGCAAGAAATGACACATTTATAATAATGTGTGAGAAACAAAGATCCCAGTTTTAAGATCCAGCTATGCCCAGTACAGTTTCAGCTTTAGTAGTTTTTTATAGTTTAATTTTATATAGTGTTAAAGGACAATAGCACTAGAGTCCTTAATTTACAATAGATTCTGCATTTCCCTGAACTTCTTGGATGAGAAATGAAACATTTTAAGTAAAAATGAAAAGAATGATGTGTACTATAGATACCTGTAACCCCAACAATTTGTAAAACATCTTTGCCATCTTATAGAAGATCCCCTTTGTACAAAGAATTGGGAAAATGCCATTTGCACCAAGAATTGAGTGTTGGTCTAGCTTTGTGTAAAGTGGGAGAAATTATTTTATATCTCTAGATTTCAAAAAGTTTAAAACCACATGGTATTAAAATAGATAATACGGAAATGTGCCCAAGACATTGGAATATCTTTCTTCTCAATCTTCCATCCTTGAGGAATAAAGCCTTTGAAGGGGGCTCCAAGGTGTAATTTACTTCACCAGGAAGAAAGGTGTTGGCCTGATAAAAATGGCCAAGAAGAGAGCTGCTATAGAAATACCTTTGTAACTTAACTGAATGGAAGATGCCCCATGCCAAGCCCTGAGCTCAGGGTCTTTACTCACCTGAGAATCTGGAAAAGACATGGAAACTCAGGAGTCAGACCACCTCCCTAGAATGGTGACATTAACCTCTCTAAATTTAACTTCCCTCAACTATAAAATAAGGATAATCTTATACTACACTCTGCATATGGGTTTTGTGAGACATAGCACTAGAAAATGATGGCGAAAATCTTAAATCTTGATACATGGTAAGCATTCAGTAAATGCTCACTTCTATTTTTATCTCACTTAAATCTCACATGATTCAGGTTCAGGATTCAGATTCCTGATGTGCATAGAAGGAGAGGAAGACAAATGAATTTTCTGATTTGGCCAAGGAAATATATTTGGGTGTCTCAGGGAAGAGATCAAAAAGAACCATCAAAATTGTACAGGGCAAGTTAGGCACTTTGGTTTTGTGAACAGGGTCCATGTTGGTGATAAGCCACTGCGGGAGCTCGCTGGTGGCACAAGTATTGAAAGTGAGACCATGAGAAGACACTAATGACTGAAGCATCAGCAGCTGAACAGACAGAGCCACTGGGTCCTCAGGTCTGAGCATGAGGCACCTGGATCTGTAGGAAGTTTGGGACTCAATCTGGGAGATCCAAAGCTGAGGAGGTTGGACTGTGCAGTGGAAGTGACGTGAGAGGGTCCTTGGAGTATCAGTGTGTTCTGACCTCAGTCCTAAGTCTGCTTTCTAGTAGCTGTGGGCTTCAGCCAACTTGCTGAAGCATATTCAAAATACATGCTTCATACATAATAGGGGAAGAAAAATTCTCACCACCTAGGGGTTCTGTGACGGAGAAAGCAATGGCACCCCACTCCAGTAGTCTTGCCTGGAAAATCCCATAGACGGAGGGGCCTGGTGGGCTGCAGTCCATGGGGTCGCTAAGAGTCGGACATGACTGAGCAACTGCATTTTCACTTTTCACTTTCATGCATTGGAGAAGGAAATGGCAACCCACTCCAGTGTTCTTACCTGGAGAATCCCAGGGACGGGGGAGCCTGGTGGGCTGCCGTCTATGGGGTCGCACAGAGTCAGACACGACTGAAGCGACTTAGAAGCAGTAGCAGCAGCAGGGGTTCTGTGAAGATTAAATGAGATGATGCAAAGTGTTTGGCACCTCATTTATGCTCAGAAGTATCAGATCTTATTATTTCAGTTATTTCAAAGTGCTCTTCACTCTTCAAACTCCACCTTCAGCCCTGGTAGAGTCCATGGAGCTATTAGTGGACAGTGTTGAGCCTGAAGGAGGTAACTTACTAATTACCACCTGGTACCTGACCTGGTGGCTCAGACGGTAAAGCGTCTGCCTCAATGCGGGAGACCCGTGTTCAATCCCTGGGTTGTGAACATCCTCTGGAGAAGGAAATGGCAACCCACTCCAGTACTCTTGCTTGGAAATTTCCATGGATGGAGGAGCCTGGTAGGCTACAGTCGAGGGGTCGCAAAGAGTCGGACACAACTGAGCGACTTTCCTTTCCTTTCCTTTACCTGACTCTTACTCCAGCAATGTGTTCAGGAAATGCATATTTCTGTGCTTTCCTTTCCTAGGGTATTCTGAGACTAAAAAAGAAACCCTGGAATAAATTACTTCCAATCCCAGGTCCTAATGCTTAAACGTTTCCTAAGACAATCACCAACTGAGACTAGCTATTTTACAGTGTCAGCTGGATTTGCCTAAAAACAAAGAAAAACTTTAGCACAACTAAACCCATTAAGTTGGAAAGAATTGCAAGGCTCATTAAATTTGCAGAGAAAAGGAGAAAGACAAAGCTTTCCAAGTCCTCTGATCATGGCCCATTGTGGAGAAAAAGGCAATTTATAAAAAGGGATCTTTAATCAAAATATAACAAAGTCTGACCTTTAAAAGGACGAATTGAATAATCAGCCTGGAAAATAATTTTTTGTAATAAATTCTCCCAGCTGCACAGAAGTCCTTTGGTTGTTGGCCAGTGGAATACTGGTATAGGCTTATCTTAGCAGAGTGGCATTGAGGCTGCTTTTTAAATACTGGGGAAAGGTGGGGAATCTGACTCTTCAGGTGGTACAGAGCACATGCTTACAAAAAAATAGAAGGGAGGCACAACCACATGACTTGGAGCTGCAGACGCTGAAATGCACCAGAGTCCCCGAGTTACTGGCAGATCCCAAATCCTGGCCTTCAAAGTCTTCTTCTTTTTGTGATGTGGGGATTTTAGTTGGATTACACTGAGATGCCTGGAAAACACCAATTCCCAATGAAAAACACAAGGGGCTCCATGAGGGCATTGGCTTAGACCAACTTTGGCCTGTAAAACTTGGCCTTAAGAGTTGGCTAATGTTCTCACACACACAGAAAAGGCCATCCTGCCTGTTTCAGACTTTCTTATTTTTTTAGTTTTCAAACTTCTTTTCTCTCACAACCTCATTTCTCTCAGCAGACAACCAAAACCAATGATTACCAGATACTGACCTAATGAAAGAAAACAATTACAAAAAGAAATGGAAGATGGGGAAGGACAAATACAGGGAAATTTCATCTCCATGAAATGCCTGTGTATTTAAGAACCATGTTAATTTTATTTCACAAGGAAATTCAAAGCATTTAAATGAAAATATACTTCAAAGAACTGTCTGCTCCGACCTTGATAACCCAACCACAACCCTAGCTGGCCAAGAGAAACCAAGCACAAAGTGGGCTTCCCACAGGGGCAGGAGGAGGAAAAGTGTTGAATTCAAAGTAGAGCAATCCAGGTTCTTCTCCTCTGAGCCATGAACTCCAAATACGACTCAATGTTATTACCTCCCTTATCATTATGGGTTAATTGTGCCCACTCCCAAATTCATGTGTGGAAATCCTCATCCCCAGTATCTCAGAATGTGACCTTATTGGGAAATATGATCATTACATATGTAATTAGTTAAAATGAAGCCCTAATACAATATGACCAATGTTCTCATTAAAGGGGGAATTTTGGAGACAGGTAGATAAACATACTGGAGAAGGAAATGGCTGCCCACTCCAGTATTCTTGCCTGGAGAATTCCATGGACACAGAAGCCTGGTGGGCTACAGTCCATGGGGTGGCAAAGAGTCGAGTATGACTGAGCAACTAACACACACACACACACACACATACACACACAGAGGAAAAAGACCATGTCAACATGAAGACACAGAGCAAGGTGATGGAGCAGAAGCCAAGGAATGCCAAAATTGCCAGGAAACCACCAGAAGTTAGAGGAGAGGCAATGAATCAGATTTTTCCTCACAACTTCAGAAGCAACCAACCGTACTGACACCTTGACCTCAGCTTTCTAAATTTCAGATCTGTGAGACCATAGTTGTTTAAACCACCCAGTTTGTGATACTTCGGTATTACTGTCTCAGCACATAAACACATGAGACAGCAAAAGAGACACTGATGTATAGATCAGTCTTATGGACTCTGTGGGAGAGGGAGAGGGTGGGGAGATTTGGGAGAATGGCATTGAAACATGTATAAAATCATGTATGAAATGAGTCGCCAGTCCAGGTTCGATGCACGATACTGTATGCTTGGGGCTGGTGCACTGGGATGACACAGAGGGAGGGTATGGGGAGGGAGGAGGGAGGAGGGAGGAGGGTTCAGGATGGGGAACACAGGTATATCTGTGGCAGATTCATTTCTATATTTGGCAAAACTAATACAATATTGTAAAGTTTAAAAATAAAATAAAATTAAAAACAACAACAACACACTTACATACCTAATGGAGTTGTGCAAGTCTTCTGATTAATTAAACCCAATCCACAAGCCCCTCTATGTGTCAGCCACTGAGATGGGCTCTGTGGATGCAGAGGGCATCAGGCCATGGTTCTCAACCTCTTGGAATATGTGATCTCAAACAACTGTATCAGGCAGGCATGGTTATTTAGCACTTGATATGCTGCTGCTGCTGCTGCTGCTACTGCTGCTAAGTCGCTTCAGTCGTGTCCGACTCTGTGCAACCCCAGAGACAGCAGCCCACCAGGCTCCCCCATCCCTGGGATTCTCCAGGCAAGAACACTGGAGTGTGTTGCCATTTCCTTCTCCAATGCATGAAAGTGAAAAGTCAAAGTGCAGTCTCTCAGTCATGTCTGACTCTTAGCGACCCCATGGACTGCAGCCTTCCAGGCTCCTCCGTCCATGGGATTTTCCAGGCAAGAGTACTGGAGTGGGTTGCCGTTGCCTTCTCCCTTGATATACTACAGAGTGTAAATTATGTACTGAAAACCAGAGTTTTAAATAAGAATATGAAATATCTCATTAATACATTTGTATTAATTATGTGTTGAAGTAATATTTTAGATAGTTGGGTTAAGTAAAGTACATTATTGAATTAATTTATCCAATTTATTTTCAATTTTTTAGTTTGACTATGAAAATATTTTCAATTATATGTGTCATTGTCAGGATAGATCTATAGGACAGCATTGCTCTAGGAGCTCCCAGATCAAGGGGTGGAGTAAACCCAGAACCAAGTAATAGACTTGTGTCAAGGTGGTTGTGAAAATATCTTTACAAGTCTGCAGAAGCCTGGAGGAAGGAATAAATCAACACAAAGAGGGTAGCAGGGTGTGCCAAGGCCCAGGTTCTGGCCCTTTGGGAGAACTGCAAAGAACTCTTTAGGCTATCCAATAGTTCTCTGTGGAGGAGTTAGAGGTGAAAATGAAAACCCTGAAATAGTGGCATCAGCTGAACACTCATGGGGTGCCAGCATGGGGCTGAATGCTTCATACATATTTTACTAGTTTAACGCTCATTGCAGCTGTGTGCGTTAGGCGCCCATTCTCACTTTGTAGATGAGGAAACCGAGGCCTGAAGCATTAAGTTCATTGCCCAGGGCAATGCAGGACAAGGGTTTAATTCTGAGCCTGGACTAGCAGGTAAGAACCATCTTGCTCTTGAAGGAGCTGTTTATCATACTAATGTATAAAATTAAGGTAGGTGCACATGAAGGAAAGGAAAGAGTGGGGACATTCATTCATTTCTCTCGTAGACAATGAAGAGGCTACAGAAAGATTTAAAGCAAAAGTCTGGCATGAGCAGATTTGACTTTGAGAACAGTAGGAGCTCTGGAGTCTGTGAAGAGTGGTGGGACTGGAGATTCTGTGTTCACCTAAGAAGCTGGTTCTTCCTCCTAACCCAGAAATAAGGTAATCCAGAGAGCTTCCTGTTACCATGGCCTTTGAGGGATATAGTGCCCTCAGGAGGCACTTGGCAGACAGAAGACAAAGTTATCTGAGGACACAGAGCTGGTCTGACTGAGGTCAATGGCAGGCGATGCAGAGCTCTCTCCTGTCTTCCTCAGAAGCTGCTGTTCTGTGGTATCAACCATCCCTGGATGACACTTCAAGTCATGGGAAAGGCTTGTATCAAGAGTAGGATAACAGAAGAAATAAACAAGACTTCGGCTTTGGAGGTCCACCTCAGCACCAGAGTGATGCTACGTTTTACCTCCAGGTTCCAGGCCTTTTTAGCGTCCCTGGGATCCCCCAAAATGTTTTTTCCCCATTTCTGAGGCTTCCTCATGTGTGGGATGTATCACATCTTTCCTCCAGGAGTAATAAGGAAGAAATGACTCTCAGGAAGCAATGCTATTGACTCTGTAAAGCACAACTTTTCATACAGTGGTGCTTAGAATGTGACGCCTCAAAGATCACAATTGTTTTAACTGCCCCCTGGTTCTCTCTACCACAAGCTCCACTCTGTGTATTCTTACCCTCAGAACCTCAGACACCACACTGATGGGGCAAATATGATGATCAGGTAGTTTGTTGATATATCACTGCAAGTGATACACACATTCACAGATCTGGAAAAAAAAAAACTATTAAATGTTAAACTTCATATACAAACCAGATGCTAAAGATAATTGGTAATAATTGACTTTTTAATTGACTTTTTATATGATCCTGATGAGTTACTGAGCTTCTTAAGGTGATTCACCAAGACTTAGCATCTTGATAACTTAAGGGGGAAAAAACTAGTAACAGTAAATTATTAAAGATTGTGATCAGAAAATAACTTCTATTTCAATTGTTTTGATACTGATGTTTCTGCGAGACAAAAGAGTCAGTCATTTAAGGATTTTTTGAGGGGTCATGGTTAAATCAAACAATTATACTAATTAAAGGTAAAGATATATGTAAGTACTCTGTATTTTTAAAAAATAGGCATTTTATTACCATCAAGTACTCTGAATTCTAGAATTGCATTAAGTATCTGTTGCTTTGTAGAGAACCCATTTTAATAAATAGAGAAGAATAGGTTGAAACCAGCAATCAAAGCCTCACTTGCAGTCATACCAGCTTCTACTTATGCTGAAATTATGCTATGTTTAGCAAATTGTTATTTGAATATGTGGAAGCAGTGTTTTCCAAAATAGGCAAATACTCTCAAAAACGTTAATTAATCTTATTTATTTATTAAAAATAAGCATAAAACTTGAGCTTTTCAAAGCCAACACCACAGACTCCTAATTGGTTTTGCTAAATTAATGAAGTTTTACTGTGCTAATTTCTAAATGTGTGGTCTAAAGCCTAGGAAAAGCTGTTGCAATTAAAACAGAGAAAGGCAAAAGATAATTTGGTGAAAGACTTGAATTAAAGGTCTAATTCCATCCTAATCCCCCAATTAAAATGTTTTTATAACAATAATAGCATCTACATGAAGGTAAGCCAATTATGAACATAATAACATTTATTATTATACTTTTTCTATGCAAAATTGGTATCAGAACCACTGTGTTCAGGCCTGTGATGAGCCTTAGTCTTATTTAATCCCAAGTTTACATTAAAAAGTTACCTTGGAATGGAGTCAACTCTTGGCTCTTCTTTGCAAGTAGGTGTTACCTTAAACGTTTCTTTTAAGCTTTGCCCTCCAAAGACAAAAAATTCTGGAATGGTAATCAGGCCATGTAATGACAGGGTTGAAATCAAGCAGGTCCCATGTAATGTCACATTTTATTTCACAAATCTGGTAACATTTTCAAATGACTCAACATCAGTCTATTATGTATGTTTAGATAAATGGATAAAACCATTAAGAAAACAGTTGTCAAATGAAGTTATAGAAATGAAAGTATGGCCCATTATTGGAGATTTTTATGAAGGACTTGAAATTACGTGTAATACATCACTAGTTCTATTTTCAGAATACATCAGCACTTTCTTGTAGCAGCCTCTAAGTCAAGTTATTGAAAAGCAGGAACTTGAGAACATTTTTGAATGAAAATCATTAAGTTTCCTAAGCAAAAAAAACTATTCAGATTCTGCTTCAATGCCTAAATTTGGGTGCAAAAGCAAAACCCAAGCTAATCTTACGAGGACATGCCATGAGAAACAGTTCCCCAAATCTCTCTGTGAATGCCACCTTTGCTCAAGTGTACAAGAGCATGTCTTAGATTCATTTTTAATAAATATAGTTTATTTGCAAATGTCCAAATGGAGATGGTTTAGATTTTTTCTTCCTCTTAGTGATTCTCTTTACCCATCAGTTGTTTTTCTTTCTAAGTTTTGTTTATGTAATAAACATAGTTCTCTGGTGACTATTATCAGCTGGAAACTCTTTCAAAAAAAAAAAGCAAGGAAAGTTCTTAAGTTGAACAAGGCATCCCATAAAATTACTCCAAAAGCCCAACCTTGGCATCTTAAGCTTCTTAAAGATTAAAAAGATCTTTAAAAGCTTCTTAAAGATCAATAAGAATATGACAATTAGGGGACTCTTTCTCTTTACTGCAGTTTAGTCTAAGGTATATTGAAGAGATGAGAAGATATCGCATTTTTAGGAATGCCTAAGAAATACTAGGCTATGGAGAATTGTCATCATGTTCCATATGACTGGGAAAAAAAAAATAATAAAAGCAGTTTAAGATCATTGGCAGGGTCTGACAATCTTGTCAAATTTTGCATCAATGGACCATGAACCAAAACAAGTAATCTCAGATGCAGAGCATAATATATGCTCTTTCCTGCTAAAATCAGAGACAGTCTAGGATGGTGTTATGTACATAATTTAGCTGAAAGGTAAGAAAGGAGGAGGGAGAGGAGGAGGAGAGCCAAAATGGAGAAAAGCAGATAGAGAGGATAAAGAAAAAAGTATTTTCTGAAGTACAAACTTGGGGGGAAAAGTTAAATTCATATGCTTCATACTATCAGAAAATTAAAACATCCTCCCCCATCACTCTCTCTCTCTCCTGACACAGAAATAAACAAAGTCAAATGTAAGACAAGAATTCTGTAATCTATTAAATGCAGGTGCCTCGAAATACATTATCTGTCCACTTCCCTGGGATAGTGTTTGCTCTATTTCAATCATACAGCTCACATTGGACATTCTTTATCTATAAGCAGCCACAAACTTGTTCTGGAATTAGGTAAGGAATGATGTTTTTGCCTTTAGTAAAAAGCCCATTTGCTCACCTTTGAAGGACATGGGCAAGCGTTTCTAGGATTCCTTCCAGGGTTTTGTGCTGGAACTTGCAAACCAAAGCCTCATACAAAGATTTTTCCTTCTGTCTATCCCTCCCTCCATCCTGCTAACAGAAACTTACTGAGTTCCTATTAGGTGATCAGCCCTGTGATAAAGCAAGGGATAAGATGTGAATAAAAGAGAAAAAAATCCCCATCTTAAAGACATTTCCACTCCAGAGGCTTATAAAGCTATTACATAATTATACAAATAAATGTATAATTGCAAACCTCAGTGAATGTCATGAAGGGAAATTCTAGGATGCTATAGAATCCTGTAATAGAAGGATCTGATTCAAAGTTACAACATACCCTAAGAAAAACAAAGGGCTTCCCTAGTAGCTCAGTTGGTGAAGAATCTGCCTGCAGTGCAGGAGACTCGGGTTCGATCTCTGGGTCAGGAAGATCCCCTGCAGGAGGAAATGGCAACTCACTCCAGGGTTCTTGCCTGGAGAATTCCATGGACAGAGGTGCCTGGCAGGCTACAGTCCATGGGGTCCCAAGAGTCGGACACGACTTAGTGACTAAAGAGAGAGAGAGAGAAGAAAAACAAAACCAAGAGTTCATCTTCGTTCTTTAGGGTAGAGAGAGTATTTCATCCATTGACCACAGCCAATAAAACATTTATGCAAAAAATATCATGTTATTCGTGCTCAAATAAAACGTCTCGGGCCTTTGTTTGCTTTTAAAACTTTTTCTGTTGCTATAAAAAATACTTCAAAAATGAATAGCAAAGATGTTTATTTCTAGTGGCTTCGTATGCTAATTTAAAATAAGCTGGAGGGTTTTAAAAGGAATGAAAATAAAATATCCAAAATAGAGCAAATGCCCTGGATCAGAAGTTAGTGGGTCTTAGTCCCCGTTAAACATGCCCGAGCTGGGCTGCTTTGCCCAAGGTATACAGTGTCTCTGAACCTTAGTTTCTTCATCTCTATATTGAATGCCATACCCACCAATAGGATCCTTCTGAGGGGCTTACGAGTTGACACTGAGAAAAATGCTTTGTGACCACTGGTATAGAAAGTATTGTACAAAAGTGGAGGAAACAAACGGTTAAAATATAACACAAGTCTGAATCTCCCCTCTGAGGGGAATTGGTATTGGCTGTCCCAGAAGACTTCATTAGTTATTTGAAAGATGTCGTCCTGTATTTATCTCTAAATTGCTTACTAATCGCTAAGCACATGCTCATGCCCGTGTTCTCAGAGCTGATTACATAGCACGTCATACTTGGTACCCTGAGAAAAATACCAGCAAATGCCTTCTGCAATAAATAACCATATGTGCCCTTACCATCCAAATTTTACTGAGAGAGGAAAATGGCATTGTTTGGAAATATATGCTGGTTGGGTTCTTTTTTTTTTTTTCTCCCCCTCTTCAAAGCATATTCAAGGACAATAGAGTGAACCTGGAAATGAGAAAAGTTCAACTTGAAAGAAAATGCCATTTTCCTTGGAGGAGTGAGGTAGTAATTCTTCCTTGAGTTCTTCTCATTAGCAGGCACCCATATTTTCACTTTCAAAGCCTTTATATTTGTGACTGATCCCATGAAGGGCATTGCTCAAGACACACAGGCTCCAGGGCCATCTGCCTTATTTGATTAATGGGGCTATTCTGAGAAATCATGGCCTGGAGGAGACATTTTTAACCAGTTCTGTCAGAAGGAAATCACTTCGTGTTTACCTTCCACGATTTCAGTGCAGGTTCTCCCGAGAGGTACGTGAGATTTTATAAATAGCCATCATTTGCAAAATGTTCCAGAAGATTCTCCTCTGAAATAAGACTATCACACTAAGTAACTCTTTCCATTGTTGACCTCAATGAAGGGGCAGTCATTATCTATAGGTATAGTATTCAAAAATAAAGCAAGATGCTTTTAAACACCATCAAGGAATAAGTCATTGATGATCAAATTTTAACACATGTTTAGAGAGAATTCCCTATTTATTCAATTTTATATATTTATCTTTAAATTGGAGTATAATTACTTTACTATATATAATTATATATAGTATATATATATAAAATTTACTATATATAATTCCCTATTTATAATTCCCTATTTATTCAATTTAATTTTTTAAATTTATCTTTAAATTGGAGTATTTAAAGATAAATATAAAAAAAATTAAATTGAATAAATAGGGAATTCTCTCTAAACATGTGTTAAAATTGGAGTATAATTACTTTACTATATATAATTATATATAGTATATATATATATAATTTACTATATATAATTATTAACGTGGTGTTAATTTCTGCTAAACAACAATATGAATCAGCTATATGTGTACATATATCCCTTCCTCTTGAGCCTGGTGGGATGAATTGAGAGAGCATCATAAACATATACACACTACCATGTGTAAAACCCACTCCAGTGTTCTTGCCTGGAGAATCCCAGGGACAGAGCCTGGTAGGCTGCCGTCTCTGGGGTCGCACAGAGTCGGACACGACTGAAGTAACTTAGCAGCATGTGTAAAACTGGGGCTTCCCTGGTGGCTCAGATGGTAAATAATCTGCCTGCAGTGCAGGAGAGCTGGGTTCGATCCCTGGATGGGGAAGGTCCCCTGGAGAAGGGAACGGCTACCCATTTCAGTATTCCTGCCTGGAGAATTCCATGAATGGAGGAGCCTGGCAGGCTACAATCCATGGGGTCGCAAACAGGAAGACGCAATTGAGAGACTAACGCTTTTCATGTGTAAAACAGACATCTATTCAATTTGATCTGTTTTGTCCCTCAGGTTTTCTTTACTTAAAAAAGGAACGCCATATACAATATGAAACTCCTCAGGTTTTTTAATGCAAACATATTTTTTATTAAAGAATGAATGCATTTATGCTAAAGAGTAGTTTACATTTGTCGTGAAGCAGCAAGCGGATCTCCAGAAGGTGTGCTCCCCTCAATACAACTCCATGCTTATTCTACATGCCTTAAGATGGGACCCACACTCGGGGGCACACATACACACACACAAATGCATACACGGACACACAGATACACAGACCAAAACACCAACACCACTTTTCTCTGGATTCTATAAACTCTCATTTAAGGCTTCTGTAAGGTGTCCCAGGGCCCCTGACATGGTTACCAGGATTCAAAACAGACTCTCAGAAAGGAGCAGCAGCACCTGGAAAACTTCCTCTGCTCTCGGCCTTAAATGTGTGGGTTTTCACCAGTACTTTCAATGTCACTCAGTGTTGATTCTTTGCATTTATGGTATTTAAAGATCCATCAAACCAAGAAAACTCAGGCTGTCTTAGTGAAAAGTTCTCATTAGAAATACCCAACAAACTGGCAACTCTGACCCTAAGAGAGCAATCCAATTAGAAGAGAAGAAGGTCAGATTCCCCTTGCGAATGGACATAGGTTCTCTGGATAAGTCTGGTTTATAGAATCCGTTCCCTACTCGAGTGCCATGTTGAGTGATGGGTCAATGCTTCCTTAGTGATACCAGCTCAGATATGAAGCTTGCCGTGAGAGAGTCATCAGATAGGATCATCAACTAAATAAGTTACCATAAATTGCAGTTGAAGAAAGGATAGCCCACATGGGCTTTGTATACTCGATGATTGCTCATTCCCTTTTTCTGGACTTTCTGTGGTGGTGGTTTGAAGCTCCCACATTGTTTGACTGCTTCTTTCATTTCCTTGGTTATTATTGTCTTCCCTTTTGGTGTCCTGCCATGTAGGTTGAGACTGCAATCCTGGAGGGATGGTGTAGTGGATTGGAAGGGCAGAGAGGGTGGATGGGGCAGTGGCGGAAAGGGGCTATTAGTAGTTGCAAGTATTCTAAGAAAATCGATGAAGTGAATACAATAAGAACAGGGTGCTACTGGATACACTATGTAATAAAAGCATTGCCTTTAACTGTGAATTAACTGCCAACTATCAGGTTGTTAGTTATAAAGCTCAATAAAGCTGTGCTGATTTGCTTACTGAGGAGAGAATCTGAAACCAGCCAGGGGAGAGGAGCTCTGCATTGTTCCTTAAGCCCAGAGGCCTCCTCGTCAGCATTAGCACTCACCATCTCCCCCCACAACCAGGGATTCTATAGGTGCATCTGACATTTTTGTTGGGTTTCATAAGGCAAGTTGGAATGGTGCATTGAATATCAACCGCAGTATGTTTACCAAGAGTGGGGAAAATCAGCATGGAGAACTACAATGGAGGCATTGGAAAATGAGCCAAAAAAAGAAAAAGAAAAGTCTAGAACTTCCCTCCCCATCCACACTCCCACCCTCCTCATAGTCACAGCAGCAGCAGATTTCAATGTAACGTAATTACTTTAATAATACATTTCTTTAGATTTAGAACTGCTCTTCTGAATTTAAAAAGCTTGGTCGGCCAATAATTTGGCAGTCTTTTCATCCCAAATTTGAATCATTGCTTATCCGTCTATCATCTTGAATTCCTTGACCAATGCTGCCTTTGCTGAAGCTCTCTCAGTTCACTCAGCCATCATCAGATTCTAATTCCTGGGATGCTTCTTCTGAGGAGCTGTTCCTGTGGATCCGGCCATCGCTCTTCATACTGTGGAAAGTCTTCTTGAAGGCCTCCATCATGGCGTGGGCCAGCTTCTTGGCCTCCAGCTTGCTCTCGCACTCGACAGCATGGCAGTCCATCTGGTAGGACAGGTCATCATTAATCTCCCTGTAAACCCAGGCGAAGATGTTGGGGCTCACGTTGTGGTCGGCGGTGCAGTAGGCGATGCGGGCCACCTGGAAGGTATCCATGTGTACCGTGGCCTCCCCTTTGTGGTCGAGGTGATGGAGCCACACTTGGAATGGTCGGATTTCCAGGAGGGCATTAGCCGGAAAGACGTCTTCTCGGGCTAGTGTGTGCTTCTTCCAGAGCTCGATGACTGGCTTTTCTGTGCAGCCTGACAAAAACTGCATGCCTGTGGTGGGCACCTTACCCAGATAGGTCACCTGCAGACGGAAGAGAAGAAAAAAAAGAGAGAGGTCAACAGTAGGCTCTTGATTCTAGCTGTTCACTCATGTCCCCAAAGAATCACAGTTTCACTCTAGAACAATGGAGAGATATCTTTATTGCCCCTTAAAAGAAGAACTGTTGGGACTTCTCTGGTGGTCCAGTGGTTAAAAATCTGCCATCCAATGCAGGGAATGTGGGTTCGATCCCTGACTGAGGAACTAAGATCCCACATGCCACAGGACAACTAAGCCATATGCCACAATTACAGAGCCTGTGCACCGCAGCTAAGACATGATACAGCTAATAAATATGTAGATAAATATTAAAAAATAATAACTGTTGTCAAAATTTATATTTTTTTCTCCCTAACAAGTTGACCCCTTGACAAAGGTACTGAAATTTTTAAAACAGGGTTAGATTTTTAAAATTTAATTTCTAGAGGACTACTCTCCCTCCCCCAATCTCCTTTTAAACTCAGAATGAATGATTATGATCTTTTACAGGATTTGGCATTTCTTTGAAATTATAAATCCACTTGAAGTTGATTTTTGACCAAACACACACAGACTTTTATGATAAGAAAGAGTCAAAGGAATGTTGCCTCTGAAAAACAAAATCTTTATTAAACTTATCTCCTAGACAGATTCTCTTTGTAAATCTCTCAATGTTTGATTTCACTTAAGCTACTTATTTCTTAGAAAATGCCAAGGACACAAAAACTGTTCTATTTAACTGATGGTCTAAAACATGACTGTTTTCTTGCCAAGGTAATGTTTAAAAATGGAGCAATAACCAGTTGTATTTCAACCCAAACAATTGTTTGTATCGGAGTATAATTGCTTTATAATGTTGTGTTGCAAAATATATTCTGCTGTATTGCAAAATGAATCAGCTACATGTATATGTGTGTGTGTGTGTGTATCCTCTCCCTCCCCTACACCTCCCTCCCATCTCCCCATTCCACCTCTTTAGGTTATCACAGAGCAGAGCTTTCCACTAACCATTCTACCCATAGTAGTGTATACATGTAAATACTACTCTCCCAGTTTGTCCCACCTGATAAAAATGAAAGACCTACAGATAGGTTAAGATTAAAACCCAGGTTTATCAAATAGCTAAATGAGCAGTACTAAAACTACCAGGCTCCTCTGTCCATGGGATTTTCCAGGCAATAGTACTGGAGTGGATTGCCATTTCCTTCTCCAAAAACAAAGAAAAGTAATTCCAAATGATTCAAATAGTATCCTTTAAAAATTGATTTATAATATACCAAGAAAAGATGTTCACTCTCTCACTTTATTTTTCACTCATCAAGATAGACAGACCCTCTATCACCTGGCACGTGCATTATGCAAACACATAACCTGGCCTGCTGCAGTCCATGGGGTCACAAAGAGTTAGATAAAACTTAGCGACTTATTTGGCTCAAAATAAGAGGCCCAGATATATATATATAATTGGCCAGATATATATAAATAAGAGGCCCAATTATACTCTGGTCTTTTCCAAATACTTTTTGGAAGAGACTAGAAAGAGGTCCAGAGAAATGGTGAGAACTGAGCAAGGACATTTGGCCACAATGATTCTAAATCAATGTTTCTGTTAAGTGGACATTAAAGGCCACACGCAAAAGGTTCAGGACACAGACGCTGAACCCCGGTGCATGTTTTTGTGCTTCACTTCTCTCTTAAACAAGAGTCTGTACTGTCCCTTTAAAGAGATGACTTCTTAGAAAAGAAGCACAAATGCGGCCCATTCTAGAAACATTTCTTAGGAACCTATTATGCGCAATGGCAAGGTGCCAGGTGGGCATGGGAGAAGGGGAAGATGGAGAGGTCCAAAATTAACGGGCAGAAAGTAGCTGAATATTTGTTCAGAGTGGCATCTTTGAGCCCAGTGAAGTTGAAAATAAATCCTAGCTCCTCAGTTCACTGAGTGGGTAGTTCTGGAGAAACTGCCAGCCCTTTGCACACACACAGATACAGCTATGATGTGAGGCAGATGGTGGAAAGGGCAGGCAGGCGGTACCACAAAGCTTCTGTTGTTGTTAAGTCATGTCCCACTCTCTGCAACCCCATGGACTGCAGCACAACAGGCTCTTCTGTCCTCCACTATTTCCCAACTTTGTTCAAATTCATGTCCATTGAGTCGGTGATGCTCTCTAATCATCTTATCCTCTGCTGCCCCCATCTCCTTTTGCCATCAGTCTTTTCAGCATCAGGATCTTTTACAATGAGTCAGATCTTCCCAGCAGGTAGCCAAATTATTGGACTTTCAGCATCAGTCCTTCCAATGAATATTCAGGAGTGAGATATTCCTTTAGGATTGACTGGTTTGATCTTCCTGATGTCCAAGGGACTCTCAAGAGTCTTCTCCAGCACCACAGTTCAAAAGCATCAATTCTTCTGGGCTCAGCCTTCTTTATGCTCCAACTCTCACATTCATAAATGACTACTGGAAAAGCCAGAGTTTTGACTATACGGACTGAGGCAAGGTGAAATATCCACTTTTTAATATGCTGTCTAAGCTTGCCATAGCTTTCCTTCCAAGGAGCAAGTGTCTTTTAGTTTCATGGCTGCAGCTACAGTCCACAGTGATTTTGGAACCCAAGAAAATAAAATCTGTCACTGCTTCCACTTTTTCCCCATCCATTTGCCATGAAGTGATGGGACTTCACGATCCACAAAATCCATGATCTTAGTTTTTTGAATGTTGAGTTACTAGCCAGCCTTTTCACTTTCCTCTTTCACCCTCATTAAGAGGCTCTTTAGGTCCTCTTCACTTTCTGCCATTAGAGTGGTATTATCTGCATATCTGAGGTTATTGATATTTCTCCCGGCAATCTTGATCCCAGCTTGTAATTCATCCAGCCCGGCATTTCACATGATGTACTCTGAGCATTTAACAGAGCCAGTGATGGCACTCACCATGCTTAAGGAACTCCTCTGGGAAGGAGTCAATGGATTTCAAGGCAACAGGGCTTCAAAGCTCAGACAGGAGCCCAGAAACTAGACGGTGAAGGGTAGAAAGGAGCAGGAAGGTAAGTGCTGCAGTGGGGAAAGTCCTCACTTTCTTGGGCACATGGGGCACTTTGGCCTGACCACACATTTGGCCTAGGACGGCCCTGAAGAGGAAACAGACGGTCTATGACCGCTGGATAAAAACAGGCTGAACTTTGAAAAGTGGTCTTGCATACAGTCTGAGGAGTGGGGCCTTCTCTGCTCTGGATGGAATGCCACTGAGGGTCTATAGTCCAATGGGTACCTGGATATGATGGAGGCTGTGAACTTGGAAGACTTTACGGATGCCAGGAAGAAAGACAAGTCAGGGGGCTGCCTAGCAGAAGACTACTCAGGCAGGAAGTGTTGCAACAGCACAACCAGGAAGCAAGGGTGGCCTGACTTAGGAGTGGAGGTGGTGGAAAGGACAGGGGAGACAGATGGGAACGATATTCAGAGATCAAACTGAAAACCCTTGGCAATACACCAAAGCGGGGAAATGACTCAGAAAGATCCTGCAAGTGCCTGCACTCTCCATGGACATGACTGCTGAACAGCTCTTTGTCACTCTGGATTTAAGTCACATTATAAAGAGGGCTTTGTGAGGAAACGCACAACATAAGGTTCTTGACTTACTGAAACATGCTTTCTGTATATGGTATTTATGATACCTTTATTATTCTTAACAACTTCATTATTTTAATTGAGGTGAAATTCACATTACATAATGTTAACCATTTATGATTCAGTGGCATGTAGCCATCAAACTGTTATACAACCATCAGCTCTGTCTCGTTCCAGAGTATTTTTATCACCACCAAAGGAGATCCAGTATCCATTAAGCAGTCACTCTTCACTTTCCCCTTGATCCAGACCATGGAAACCATGAATATGATCTCTGTTGCTAGAGATTTACTATTCTGGAGAGTTCACACAATCGGAATCACAAAATATGTGACCTTCTGTGTCTGGCTTCTTTCACGCAGCATAATGTCTTCAAGGTTCATCTAAGATAAACCGTGTATCAATACCCCTTTATTTTCTATGACATCTTTACTTTTGAAGTAGAAAAGCAAATGGAGGAAACTAGTATGAGAGCTTGAAGTGAAAAGCATTCTTTCTTACTGTCCCCTGAGACTAGAAATAGCTATGTTTATATCTGTTATATTTGATAGAAACATTCTTCAGATGGAGACAATCTCCTTTGATGTGCTTTCATCTCTCTCTCTTCCTCTCTCTCACACACACACAATTTTTAAAAAATTATACAGTGATTTCTATCATGATATAAAGAATACATTTTTAAAACTTTGTTACAATAAGTTGTTTATGATTCCTTCCAATGAAAAGCAGTAATAGTAAAATTAGTAATAATAACATTTTGACAACTAAGGAAAAATGTATTCCTCATAAATATTCATTATTTAAAAACTAAAGGTTTGAAGGAAAATAACGTTTTATTTTTGGAAGTTTGCTTGAGAGAAGCATAGAGCTGAGGTGATTAGCTTAAAGAGTTTAATAAGACAACAATGAATGCTCTGTAATAATATGTAGACATTTCTTCAAAAAACAATTTTAAAACACTGAGGTTCAACATACACACAGATATAATCTCCTGGTACTAAACTTACCAGGAAAGTAATCTCAGCGGCCTGTTTTTACTATCACCTAAACAACATGGGGTCGCTAAGAGTCGGACACGACTGAGCGACTTCACTTTCACTTTTCACTTTCATGCATTGGAGAAGGAAATGGCAACCCACTCCAGTGTTCTTGCCTGGAGAATCCCAGGGACGGGGGAGCCTGGCGGGCTGCCGTCTATGTGGTCGCACAGAGTCGGACACGACTGAAGTGACTTAGCAGCAGCAAACAACTCACTAAGCATCAAGTCCCACATCATTGTTTACATAGGTCTGCAGCCAAATCAAGTCACACACTGAACAGTAACAAGAAATACTTGCATCACATTTTAGGCAAAAAGCACTGTGTCTACCAGATCCATCAACAGCCCTGTAGGTAAGAATGGAATTTTATTATCACTAACCTGGATTTTTTTAATTGGAATATAATTGCTTTACATTGTGTTCATATCTGCCATGAAACAAAGTGAATCAGCTATATGTATACACCTATCCCCTCCCTCTTGGGCTCCTTTCCACCCCACCCCACCCCAACTGTCTCAGCCCACTAGGTCAGCTCAGAGCGCTGAGCTGAGCTCCCTGCGCTATACAGCAACTTCCCACTAGCTATCTGTTTACACATGGAAGGGTGTAAAGGTCAATTTTAATCTCCCAACCTATATTTAAAGACAAGAACTGCAGATCAGGTGGTGGTTCCGGGTACACAGTGTATACTACAAAGTGTTGGGAATTGAGCAATATTGTGATGATCTAGGAAAGCTGCACATAAAAGACAGCCTAAAAAGACACTCGTTCAATTCTTAGACCACTTTATTATTATATGAGAATCATTTCCATGTAGCTTCACTTTTCAGCCATTTATTCATCTTTCCCATCTTGGAGCTGTAAGAGAAATTTTAACATTGTATGAACACCCTAGAAACCATGAGTCTTCCCGAAGAAAGAATCACATTCTATTGTCTGGTGCTTTTGTAAATGACACTCCCTTCCATGCCTGGGCATTTCTTAAAACTTTGTTCTCGTTTTATAACTGCAGAAAATAAGGTTCAAAAACCCAAACTTCTCAGGTAAAATGGAACACAAAAAATAAGGAAATATATATTTATATGCATCATGTAAATATACATTATATACTTTTACAGATATTTATTATATATGATCTGTTTATAGTCCATGGGATTTCCCAGGTGAGAATACTGGGGTGGGTTGCCATTTCCTTCACCAGGAAATCTTCCCAACTCAGGATCGAACTCAGTCTCCTGCATTGGCAGGCAGATTCTTTACTGAGCCACCGGGGAAGCCCATGTATATATTATCTGGTTTCTAAAACTCAAACACATATAATCTATTTACAATGAAACCAAAGATTCAAGAGGGAGGGGACATATGTACACCTATAGCTGATTCATATTGATATTTGACAGAAAACAACAAAATTCTGTAAAGTAATTATCCTTCAATTAAAAAATAAATTAATTAAAAAAAATTTTCAATCTAAAGAGTTTCAGACTTTTGGCATCTTTCCAAAAGTTTCCTGTGAACAGAGAGGCATAAACATGTTCTAACAGCACTAATCCTGAATATTCCATTAGCTTCATCTCACAAAGTATCACTAAGCCTGCAGATGGAGACGGGCTAAGAGCGGATTATGCGATGACGCCTCTCAACTGCGATATTGACAAGGGCCAACTTTCACACCAACTGTTTGCTGGGGCACTGCAACTTACATCTACTTTTAACTGGGATTTGCCACGGAGGCCAGAGGCTGCAGTGAACAGACATGCCCTTCCTCCAAGCACAGAATTAGCAAACATACATCTACAACACCAGAGAAAGGCTGATTCTCCAGTGATGGCAGCTCCAGTCCTGCTGCTTAGCAATACCAGGGTTTCGGCAAGGCTCTTAGCTGTGTCCTCTCTTTGATAAAAACGCACTGCATGTGTGTATGCTAGGTCACTTCAGTGTGTCTGACTCTGCAACTCTATGGACTGTAGCCCACCAGGCTCCTTTGTCCATAGGATTCTCCAGGCAAGAATATTGGAATGGGATGCCATGTCCTCCTCCAGAGGATCTTCCCAACCAGGGATTGAACACCTGTCTCTCACATTTTCTGCACTGGCAGGCAGGTTCTTATCACTAGTGCCACCTGGGAAGTCCCCCCAAAAAATACACTGCTGCTGCTAAGTCGCTTCAGTCGTGTCCAACTCTGTGCGACCCCACAGACGGCAGCCCACCAGGCTCCCCCGTCCCTGAGATTCTCCAGGCAAGAACACTGGAGTGGGTTGCCATTTCCTTCTCCAATGCATGAAAGTGAAAAGTGAAAGTGAAGTTGCTCAGTCGTATCCGACTCTTAGCGACCCCATGGACTGCAGCCTACCAGGCTCCTCCATCCATGGGATTTTCCAGGCAAGAGTACTGGAGTGGGGTGCCATTGCCTTCTCCCCAAAAATACACTAACCCTGCCCAAACCTTCCTAAACAGTCCCAGTAATGAGCTGCTCTCCGCTTCCTATAAGGTGTGGCCAACACAAAGCATAAATTAGGGAGTGTAACTTATGCCCTGGGTAAACCTTGGGAAGTCAATGTAACTCTACTTTGTTACCTTTGGGGAACTGATAGCTTTGTCTGAAATCCCATGAGATTACATCAATTAAAAGAATATGTTAATAATTTGCGTGTGTGCTTAGTCACTCATTGGTATCCAACTCTTCGTGACCCTTGGACTGTAGCCTGCCAGGCTCCTCTGTCCATGGGATTCTCCAGGCTTAAGAATACTGGAGTGGGTTGCCATTTCCTCCTCCAGGGTATCTTCCCAACCCAGGGATCAAACCCAGGTCTCCTGCCTTGCAGGCAAATTCTTTACCACCTGAGCGTCCCTCGAAGCTCAGACGGTTAATAATTTGGTATATCCTTAGGGCAGGGATCCCCACCCTCTGGGATCTAATGCCTGAAGATCTGAGGTGGAGCTGATGTCACAATAATAGAAATCAAGTGCACGATCAACATCATGTGTTTGAGTCATCCCTCCCCCATCCATGGAAAAACTGTCCTCCATGAAACTGGTCCTTGGTGCCAAAAATAGTTGGAGATTGCCGCCTTAAGGAAATATAGGAAAAGAATTATCTGAATGTTTCCCTAGAAATGGAATAAAAAGAATTCTCTAAGTAGAGTTTCCTTGAAAATGGAATGCAAAAATGATAAAATGAGGCATCAAGACAGTCTCCCCTCAGAACGACCCCTTTAAATCAGCCCGGCTATCATCCTAACTGGCCCGAGTTCCGGAATTCTGTCTCTGAGCCCTTTCCCCTAATATGCCAATTATTTACTACCTGCCTGCAGATTTCCTAATTCTCCTATTAAGTTCCCCAGTGTCTGGCATTCACCCATACTGTTGACTATAAGTCAGTGGAAAAAAAAAAAAAAATTCAGGCTTTAAAGTGATTTTTTCTTTAATTTTTTATATTTAGTTTAACAGAACTGTGCCTTATGGCTCTGCTTTTCAAGGGAAATAAATAAAAAGTATTTTAAAAATTAATTCTCTCAAAATACCAAAGATTTAGTGATGCTCTGCATGCAGCCGCACCCTCTTTGCTTATGGGACCACAGAGAACATGTGTCTCAATAAATAGAAACCCTGAAATATGGGGTTTTAGCCAGGTATCCTCTTATGTCAACACTCCAGCAGGGATTTACTCTAAATATACATATAGAGAGATCCCTTCTTGCCCCAGTCTTCCTCGTGTGGGAGACTTGTTTGCACACCCCTCTCCAGGCACGTCCTCCTTGTGAGCGAGAACACAGGACTCAATGTGCAAGGCTGCCTCGAGGCTTCTACCACTGACATAGCTAAGCACCGATGGCGGGTCTGTGAATGAGTACCCTGTCATCTTGGCCATCTATGAAAGAGGTGAATGTTTTCTCCATGAATAAGTCCCTTCTGAGCCTCGTTCTCAGGAGCCGCAAGCTTCCAGAGTCGCAAAGCAGATGAGAAACACAGAGTCACGAAATTGTTCCCTAAACGTCCAGAATGGTAGACAGACATTTTTCAAGATAACTTCCCGAGGTGCTGCGACAAAGGGACTTGGAAGAAGACGAGAAGATTCTTCAGGAGGAGTCACAACCCATTGGAAATAAATGCTGGAATCTTTCCCATGGTTGCAGAAACAGGCTTTGGGCAAGAAACTTATTAAGAATGAATCATTCAGAGAGAAATAAACAAACAGAGAAAAAAAAAATGAAAAGTTTTCCCCTCTGTGTCATTCAATGGCATAAACCAATGCCCAGACACAGACGTCTGTAATGCGTGTGAATAGGCTTTGCCCAGTCCCAGTTTAAGTATTTGAGGATATTCGTGGCATGCGAAAATGTGGAGAGGCCATGGAGCCAAGGGGCCCGCCAGAGTGTCTGCATCATTAAGAGTGTCAGATCAGGAGAGACCAGTGTCCTCAGAATCTCTGCTTCCCACCCATGAGTTTTCCAACACCCCAGCCAGCTCTCCATTCATGAATCACTGTTCCCACCTCTGTGGCAAAACAACCCTGGTTTCCCGATGTGCATCCTACTGGCAGAGCCGGCACCATTCCATTCCTTCCTCTTGGTGGCCTGTCTGTATTTCATTCTGGCCTGAAACCGCCTTGGTGAGGACTCAGGATCATCTCCCCTTAGATTGTACAGCCAGACGGAAAGGGTGATAACAGAGGTCCCTGAAGGACGGTAGGAGATGGATGATGACCTAAGAAACCAAGAACCTGGTTTGCTGCAGTCTTCAACCTTCAAGGCTGGATAAGCCCAACTACCTGACTTCAGAGGCTCAACTTTGGTTCACTGTACTATGTGGCTTCTCTGAGAAGACACGTCAAGAACAAAGATTCTCCAGAGGCCTTTCTTGGGATATAAAAGATCTTTTTGTCCTTCGTTGTCTGTAGGAGACTTCCTTTCCCCTGCTAACATAAAACAACATGATACAAACACAGGAAGGAGAACACGTAACTGGGAATTCTAACAGCCTGTGGGTTATAAGGCGGAAGATGAGACAAAGAGCCGCTCATACTCCTGGGCCAAATTCCAGAGCCAAGCTCTTCTGTTCTCACATTAATTCCCTTTTGCACACTTCAGAGAAAAGGTAAAGGACAAAATCCTGAGATTTATGATGCAGGCTTGAATCTACTCCTTCCTGGCTGGTCACAGAGGAGCAAGGATCCACTAGGCACTCTGAAGAGTGGGGATGCATCCAACATGCCAATGACCTAACAATTCATAATGCAAGACCAAAGTGATGCTAACTATAACCTTGAACTTGTATAACATGCTTTAAACCACGAAGACAACATCAAAGGATTAATACTGCTCACAGTGAAATCTATGAAGTTATTGTGAGAAAAATGAAAGTGATAAGCTTTGGCTTGAAAAGTAGATTTGTTTATCCTGTATGTTCATTTGATAACTATTCATTGAACACCTACCAGGAACCAGGTATAAACTGATAAAAGCCCTCTGCCTTCTTGGGGCTGACACTCCAGCTAAACAGAAGATGCTTATGACTGAGTTTATAGAACTCAAAGTTATGTAGACAAGGCCGGTATCAGGGAGGAGAACACGTATGGGCTTCTAAGAGTGCTTCTGATGAACTGGAAAACTTCTCTTGGGTTTAAAAAAGCCTTTTCACTTCATACAGCATAACTCGGACCGAAAAAGTCCTCATTTAGATTCTATTCCTTGGCGCAAGCTGTGCCACATGCAGGGTTATTAGTCTTTACATTCACTGTGGTTTGGCTTCCTGAGATGCTACTGTGGTAGAGGATCAGGCAGGCTGATGGCTTCAGAAGAGTGCCAAGGGAGAGGGGAATCAGACGGGAACTAGGAAATCAAGGACTTAGGAGATATAAGGCCTACCCTGCCTCCTGAACAAGATAGACTGGCAGCTAGAATGCCGTGGATATTTTACATTGAATGGACAGGTAGCATACCTGGCCTCACTTGACACCTGTGTTTCATTCTCAGGATGACACCTGAAACATTCTCAGGATATTTCAGGCACATCAAACTGACTTGTCTTCATTGAAATCTTATAGTAACATTTAAGTTGCTTTATTCTACTTTTCTATTCTGGTATTCTTTGCCCTCTTCTTTTATTTGAGAGATCCAAACAAGTTTTTCCAACCTACTCACAATCATTCCAATAAATTTCTAATACATAGAATACACAGAAGAACTATACAAAAAAGACCCAGATAACCACGATGATGTGGTCACTCACCTAGAGCCGGACATCCTGGAGTGCAAAGCCAAGCGGGCCTTAGGAATCATCACTGCAAACAAAGCTAGTGGAGGTGATGGAATTCCAGCTGAGTTATTTCAAATCCTAAAAGATGATGCTATGAAAGTGCTGCATGCAATATGTCAGCAAATTTGGAAAACTCAGCAGTGGCCACAGGACTGGAAAAGGTCAGTTTTCATTCCAATCCCAAAGAAAGGCAATGCCAAAGAATGTTCAAACTACCACATAATTGTACTCATCTCACATGCTAGCAAAGTAATGCTCAAAATTCTCCAAGCCAGGTTTCAGCAATACATGAGCCATGAACTTCCAGATGTTCAAGCTGGATTTAGAAAAGGCAGAGGAACCAGAGATCAAATTGCCAATATACACTGGATCATCAAAAAAAGCAAGAGAGTTTCAGAAAAACAGGTACTTCTGCTTTACTGACTATGCCAAAGCCTTTGACTGTGTGGATCACAACAAACTATGGGAAATTCTTAAAGAGATGGGAATGCCAGACCACCTGACCTACCTCCTGAGAAATCTGTATGCACATCAAGAAGCAACAGTTAGAACTGGGCATGGAAAAACAGACTAGTTCCAAATGGGGAAAGGAGTACCTCAAGGCTGTGTAATGTCACCCTGCTTACGTATCTTACATGCAGAGTACATCATGTGAAACGCTGGACTGGATGAAGCACAAGCTGGAATCAAGATTACTGGGAGAAATATAAATAACCTCAGATATACAGATGACACCACTCTTATGGCAGAAACGGAAGAGAAACTAAAGAGCCTCTTGATGAAAATGACAGAGGACAGTAAAGAGCTAGTTTAAAATCAACACTCAAAAAATGAAGATCATGGCATCCAGTCCTATCACTTCACAGAAAATAAATTGGGGAAACAATGAAAACAGTGACAGACTTTATTTTCTTGGGCTCCAAAATCACTGCAGATGGTGATTGCAGCTATGGAATTAAAAGATGTTTGCTCCTTGGAAGAAATGCTATGACAAACCTAGACAGAATATTAAAAAGCAGAGACATTACTTTGCCAACAAAGGTCTGTCTAGTCAAGGCTATGGTTTTTCCAGTGATCATGTATGGATGTGAGAGCTGGACTATAAAGAAAGCTGAGAGCTGAAGAATTGCTGCTTTTGAACTGTGGTGTTGGAGAAGACTCTTGAGAGTCCCTTGGACTGCAAGGAGATCCAACCAGTCCATCCTAAAGGAAATCAGTCCTGAATATTCATTGGAAGGACTGATGTTGAAGCTGAAGCTCCAGTTCTTTGGCCACCTGATGCAAAGAACTGACTCACTGGAGTAGACCCTGATGCTGGGAAAGATTGAAGGCAGGAGGAAAAGAGGACTATAGCAGATGAGATGGTTGGATGGCACAACTGACTCGATGAGTTTGAGCAAGTTCCAGGAGTTGGTGATGGACAGGGAAGCCTAGCATGCTTCTCCATCCTCAGCCCTTCAGTCTCCTGAGAGTCATCCCTAAGAGGCCCAGATGATTGTGGTTAAAAACTAGGGTTTAATTCTCCAAAGTAAGTCTTGGGTACCATTCTGGCACCTATTTTTGGCAGCTCTGCCTCACCCTTATCAGGATAAAAGTAGACCCGGCTATCCTATGGCTAGACAAGGATGAGGACCAATTGTGGCCATTCCCCATAATACCTGCAATGTCTTTTGCCTTATATCTATTTAGCCAGGCTTGATCAGCTGACTAAGAGGGTGAGCAAGGCTGTCTAGGGGAAGCCTGCCTCTGACTTTAACAGAGGGGCTAGTGATGACCCAGAAAGGCTTACAGACTTATTCTTAATATTTTTTCCAATAGTAGCAACAATGCTGGCAGTAGAAGGTAGATTTTATAAAACGCACACCCTCTGGGGCACATTTATGCATATGCCTTTGTTTAGTGCTATTTACTTATTTCAGTAGCTTTCCTAATGTCACACATACTGAGAATACTTTCTTGTTGTTAAGCAGTTCTTCCCAAGTATCTGCATGAGTTATGCTGATAGAATCTATAAACATATTAATAAAAATTTTACTGGGAGATACAGTTTCTTTTTATTATGTAAATTTCTGTCATGGGAAAAAAACAAATTTACTAAGACCCAATATCAAGAAACAATTATGTGCTATTTTTGTACTCTAACAAAGAGATGAACACTGCTTCAGCTGTTAAATACAGCATGTGTCGTACAATTAGAAACTTAAGTGACAGATTTATTTCTGTTATTCATATTACAACTTAGTTCCACTGATGCAGAGTGCTTTGAGATGCGGGGTCCCATCTTGCATTTATCAAGCAGTCCCAGTGTGCAATTTGCCCTGTCAGTTGGCTCTTGGATGTGTGACGCTTGGAAATATTGTCATTGTCACTGTCAAAGACAGAAGCAATTTATCTGGAAGGCACTGAAGTGTGCTTCAGAAGACAAAGTCACTTAATAAAAACGACACCACATTAAAACATACATTCCCTCATCTGGCCCCTTCTGGTAAGCTGGACCAAGGATGGTTAAACCACTGTTCTACTCAGTGGCACAAGAACAATTTATTTTGTGACAAGTCTGATAGCTCCCCTTCTGCATTCTAATCAGTGGAATATACCAGAAAGAAATTCAGTAGAGCTCTCTAGGGTCTAAAATGTTCACAATGAGAAAATTCTCTAAATGACAAATCAATATCAAGCACACTGCTTGAGGGTTATCCTGACAAATGGATCCAAGGGACAAACACTGGGGTCCTTGTAGCACTGTATCAATTCATTTTCCTTAGCACACAATTGGTTGGGAATAGACCAGAAAAGGTGCCAAAGATTTAGAAATAATAATGTTGAGGCAACATGTGACTGAATAAAATAAACATGCCAATCTACTGGCTATAAGTCTAGAGCTCTTACTAGAAGGCCAGTGGAGGCTGGAAACAAGAAAGTCACTCTGAGGTTAACCAAACATGGAATTACCAAGTATTCCAGAAAAATGAAGACTTACGTTCATATACATTCACACACACACTCCTATTTCTCATCAACGACCACTGAGACTCTGTGAGCAGTGACATGCAAGTAGCAAGGCCCACGCCTGAAACCCAAATCCTTTTGCTAAATACCATTTTCTACTGAAAGGAACCAGCCCTCCTCAGAGGGAAAAAATAGTTGATTCCATGACAGGCACATGAAAGGTATGAGAGGAACTTAAATATCATACTGTGCCAGAAAGTAGGAAGTGGTCAGTTGCTCAGCTGTGTCCAACTTTTTGTGACCTCATGGACTGCAGCTTTGTCAGGCTTCCCTGTCCATAGCCAACTCCTAGAGTTTACTCAAACTCCTGTCCATCGAGTCGGTGATGCAATCCAACCATCTCATCCTCTGTCATTCCCTTCTCCTCCCAACTTCAATCTTTCCCAGCATCAGGGTCTTTTCCAATGAGTCAGTTCTTTGCATCAGGTGGCCAAAGTATTGGAGTTTCAGTTTCAGCTTCAGTCTTTCCAATGAACACTCAGGACTGATTTCCTTTAGGATGGACTGGTTGGATCTCCTTGCAGTCCAAGGGACTCTCAATAGTCTTCCCCAACACCACAGTTCAAAAGCATCAATTCTTTGGCGCTCAGCTTTCTTTATAGAAAAAAAAAAAACAAAACAAAACAGGGCACCAGCTTTTAAAGGGGTTCCTTTTCATTCCAATCCCAAAGAAGGGCAATACCAAAAAATGTTCAAACTACATTACATGTATGTATATATATGTATATATATATGCTTATATATATGTATATATATATATATATATAAAGATATAAGGATATATAAGAATGGCTACATAAGATAAATACCCAGTTTCTGAGAACTACACCCCAAAGTATGGGGGCATCACCTCTTATTACAAAATTGGGTTGGTGGGTGTTGCATGAATGATCAAGCAAATAAGCATTTGAGAAAGATACACTTCACTTCTGGGAAGCAAAAATGAAAAATGGTTGTCTGGAGAGGCCTTACAAGTAGCTTAGAAAAGAAGAGAAGCTTAAGGCAAAGGAGAAAAGGAAAGATATATCCATTTGATAGTAGAGTTCCAAAGAATAGCAAGGAGAGATAAGAAAGCCTTCCTCAGTGATCAATGCAAAAAAATAGAGGAAAACAATAGAATGGGAAAGACTAGAGATCTCTTCAAGAAAATTAGAGACACCAAGGGAACATTTCATGCAAAGATGGGCACAATAAAGGACAGAAATGATATGGACCTAAGAGAAGAAGAAGATATTAAGAAGAGGTGACAAGAATACACAGAACTGTACCAAAAATATCTTCATGACCCAGATAACCACAATGGTGTGATCATTCACCTAGAGAAAGACATCCTAGACTGTACTGCGAAGTTAAGTAGGCCTTAGGAAGCATCACTATGAGCAAAGCTAGTGGAGGCAATGGAACTCCAGTTGAGCTATTTCAAATCCTAAAAGATGCTGTGAAAGTGCTGCACTCAATATGCCAGCAAACTTGGAAAACTCAGCAGTGGCCACAGGACTGTAAAAGGTCAGTTTTCATTCCAATCCCAAAGAAAGGCAACACCAAAGAATGTTCAAACTACCGCACAATTGTACTCATCTCACATGCTAGCAAAGTAATGCTCAAAATTCTCCAAGCCAGGCTTCAACCGTAGTCAATCCTAGTCAATCACTAGTCAATCCTAAAGGAAATCAGTCCTGAATATTCATTACAAGGACTGATGCTGAAGCTGAAGCTCCAATACTTTGGCCATCTGATGCAAAGAACTGTCTCATTGGAAAAGACCCCGATGGTGGGAAAGATTGAAGGTGAGAGAAGGGGATGACAGAGGATGAGGTGGTTGGATGGCATCACTGACTCGATGGACATGAGTTTGAGTAAGCTTCAGGAGTTAGTGATGGACAAGGAAGCCTGGTGTGCTGCAGTCCATGGGGTCACAAAGAGTTGGACACGAGTGAGTGACTGAACTGAACTGAACTAAGAGAAATACATATAGAAATAAGTTATAATAACTTCATTTTTTGTCCTAAAATTATTTCATACTAAAAATTTTAGGAACATACATGAGTACATTTGCCCCTGGCTCAATGCTAATTTAAAAGGAAAACAGAAAGATCTTTATGAGTGAGCATTTGTAGTTGACTAAGCCATGTTCATATCCTGAAGAATAAACTTGTATTAATATGTACCCACTCGGGAACCTATTTGTGATCAAGATCCACTCCCTCAAGCTGACTGGATTTATCTGTCTTAGTGCTGCTGCTTAATTGCTAAGTCAGGTCCAACTGTTTGCAGCCCCATGGACTGTGGCCCATCAGGCTCCTCTGTCCACAGGATTTTCCAGGCAAGAATACTGGAGTGGGTTGCCATTTCCTTCTCCAGGGGATCTTCCTGACCCAGGGATTGAACCCAGGTCTCATGCTTGGCAGGCAGATTCTTTACCACTGAGTCACCTGGGAAGCCTATCTATCTTAGTGATATGTGACAAATTCTACTCTAATCCTCCTGGTGCATCTAAATTCAGGTATTTAAGTGGGCATATAACAAGTTAAATTATCTTCCATAAACAAGCAATACCTTTAGTAATCAAATCTGTGATGACTCAAGAGCTTTAAACACCATGTTTACCTTCTCTTTCCAAATGGAAACCAATGCATGATGGAAAGATAACTTTTCATCACTATCACCATCACAATTGTATAGTCTTAGTTAAAACTTATCTTGGAGACATACCTTTACTGCTCTCTAATGGATGTGAGAGTTGGACTGTGAAGAAGGCTGAGCGTCAAAGAATTGATGCTTTTGAACTGCGGTGTTGGAGAAGACTCTTGAGAGTCCCTTGGACTGCAAGGAGATCCAACCAGTCCATTCTGAAGGAGATCAGCCCTGGGATTTCTTTGGAAGGAATGATGCTAAAGCTGAAACTCCAGTACTTTGGCCACCTCATGCAAAGTGTTGACTCACTGGAAAAGACTCTGATGCTGGGAGGGATTGGGGGCAGGAGGAGAAGGGGATGACAGAGGATGAGATGGCTGGATGGCATCACTGACTCGATGGATGTGAGTCTGAGTGAACTCCGGGAGTTGGTGATGGACAGGGAGGCCTGGCATGCTGCGATTCATGGGGTCTCAGAATCGGACACAACTGAGCGACTGAACTGAACTGAACTGAACCCTTTGAAAATATTGTGATTTGTCTCCATATCGAAATTATCACACTGCAAAAAAAAAATCCTATAGGATTTTGGTACTAGATTTCTTTATAAGAAAGGATATTGCTAAGTCAGGTACAACTTTCTAAACTTCTAAATACAGAAATACAGAAACAAGTATTTATAAAGGTTTATGTATTGTAGCTTTGAAGGGTTTCTGGTTAAAGTCACCTCTGATGAATATGTTCTTGAGAGGAGAAAAAAACTGAAGGAAGTTTCTCTTCAAAGGTTCAACAAATCAACAGAAAATGCAGCCTGACAACTCTAGGAGGAGACCTGTGAATAGCATCAGGACATCTGTGTGGACAGATGGGAGGACAAAGAGAATGTCCTGTGCACAATTTCTGAAACCTTTGGCAAGGGCCTTATCTGACTCTCTAGACCCTGGAGAACACATGTACATGAAGCAAATATTACAGAAACCATGCTTCACAGATTCAGGCCAGGAAAGCAGGAGACCTTTTGAAAAAGAACTTAAATTCACTGCTTGAGTATATCCTTATAGCGGTGAATGTTTTCCCTGTAAATTCACTGGATCTTACATACAGGTCTTCTCTTATTGGTTTTTTTGGTTGAACTTGCTCTATTCTTCCAGTGGCTTCTATGTGTGTCCATGTTCTCACATTCTCTCCATCACCAGTCCCACAGGGAGGCTGAAATGCTTAATGTGATGAGACCGAGAGAGACCTAAAGGTCAGTCCATATATGTGCGAGAGTACAAAGCCCGGTCACTGACAGAGCTGGTGTTGGTTCAGCTCATCCCTCCTCATTCTACCAGGAAGATGATGTGACTGTTCATTTTCTACTCAAATGGGTCCTGGAGTGTCCAGATACTGGCTCACACATTATTCTGGACATTTTGTGAGGGTCTTTCTGAAGGAGAGTAACATGTGAATCCTTAGAGTAAGCTGATGGCCCTCCCCTATGTAAGTGCCCCCACACTGAGGGACTGAATAGAAGAAAAGGTGGAGCAAAAGAGAGTCCCTTGGACTGCAAGGAGATCAAACCAGTCACTTCTAAAGGAAATCATATTGAATATTCATTGGAAGGTCTGTTGCTGAAGCTGCAATACTTTGACCATCTGATGTGAAGAGCTGACTCACTGGAAAAGACCTTGATGCTGGGAAAGACAGACGGCAAAAGGAGAATCGGGCGGCAGAGGATGAGATGCTTAGATAGCATCACTGACTCAATGGACGTGAATTTGAGCAAACTCCAGGAGACAGTGGAAGACAGAGGAACCTGGGATTCTGCAGTCCATGGGATGGCAAAGAGTCGGACATGACTTAGTGACTGAACAGCAACAACAAAAGGAGAATTTGCTCTCTTTGGCTGACTGTCTTCATGTTGGAACATTGGTCTTCTCTTGCCTTCAGACTTGGACTTAGGCTCGAACTACACCATGGGCTTTCCTGGCTCTCAGCATGCTGACTGTAACTTTTGGAAATTCTCAGCCTCCAAAGTCATATAAGTCAAACTCTTAGAATAAATCTCTTAATTTTATATATGTAATACACAGAGGATCCCCAACCTGCAACAGTTCAACTTACTTTTCTTTTTTTTTTTGACTTTACGATGTTGCAAAAATGACATGCATTTGATAGAAACTGTACTTTGAATTTTGAATTTAGCTCTTTTCCCAGACCTGCATTATAATCCTGTTTCATGATGTTGGTCAGCAGCAGTGACCACAGCACCCAATCAGCCAGACAACCATGAGGGTAAACAACTGATATGCCTACAACCATTCTGGACCCAGGTAACCATTCCATTTTTCACTTTCAATATATTACATGAGACAATACACTTAATTTTAAAATAGTCTTTGTGTTAGATGATTTTGCCCAACTTCAGGCTAATGTCAGTGTTCTTAGCACATCTAAGGTCTGTAAGAATAAATGATGATGTTTAGTAGGTTTGGTGTATTGACCAATTGACCATTTTTGACTGACAACATTTTCAATTCACGATGGGTTTTTCAAGATGTAATCCCACTGTAGGGCATCCAGGTGGCTCAGTGCTAAAGGATCTACCTGCTCGTGCAACAGACACAAGACACATAGATTCAATCCCTGGGTTGGGAAGATCCCTTGGAGTAGGAAATGGCAACCTGCTCCAGTATTCTTGCCTAGCAAATTCCATGGAGAGAAGAACCTGGTAGGCTACAGTCTGTAGGGTCAAAGAGTCAGACACAACTGGGAGATTTAGCATGAACACAACTGCATTGTAAGTCAAGGAAGACCTTTATATAGATGAGTCTATTCATTACTCTATACCTGCTACATTCCAAAGGCCAGCTGGGTCCTGAGAGAAGACCACTGTGACTGACTCTGGGGGATGCTGGGATGAGCACAGCAGTCTTCAGTGTCATCACAGCCTAACCTATAATCCCTCTCCATGCTCCCTATGGATTCTTAGCTGGTGGTCCAAATCTTTCATGCCATGACAAGTTCTGAAGAAACAATCTGGATTGTAATAGATAAATAGTCTCTCTCCAAGGGTTGGGTAAATAGATCATGTGATCTAGATCTAGATCTATCTATCCACACACATACACACACAAACACATTCTACTGGTGCAATTTCTCTTGAGGACCCCAGTAAATAAAGTTAGGATTCACCAATTGACCACCATCTATCTGTTCTCTCTTTCTTGCTCACACCCTACAATTCTGCTACTCATTATCCCTTCTCTTTAGAGACAGCCCTGAATGTTCCTCAATTACTTCCAATTATTGTATCTCATTGAAACATCCCCCTAATGGATATAAGTCGTGGAGAGTCTCCTGACCAAAGGGTCTCTTTGGAATAGCACTATGAACATATCCCAACCCTCTTTACCACCAAGCTCAGTTCCTACTCATGTGGTCTTGCCAACTCTTTCTTGGCCCCGATGGCAGGCACTTGCTTAAGGGGACAGGTCTCTCAGTTGCAAAGAGGAATCAGATTCATCTTAGGCTGGCATGTGTTTATTCTCCCCCATAAATACCTCTTGAAGTAGGAAGGAAGAGGGAAGGGCACAAACTTTATAAGGACATGCCATAAACTGATTAGAACCAAATAAGTCCAAAATGGGCTTTCCAGGTGACTCAGTGGTAAAGAATCTGCCTGTCAATGCAAGAAGTGCAAGAGACTCGCATTAGGTCCCTGGGTCAAGAAGATCCCCTGGAGTAAGGAATGGCAACCCACTCCAGTATTCTTGCCTGGAAAATCTCATAGATAGAGGAATCTGGCGGGCTATAGTCCCTGGGGCTGCAAAGAGTTGGACACGACTAAGCTACTGAGCACATACACAGGTCTGAGATGGTGGACAAGCCAACTTCCACTAGATCTTGATCCTCAATATACACTCATTGTAACACATCAGCAAGCTAAATGACACAATCACAGGCGCCATGACTACTTCAAGGCTGACCACCAACGACCAAAAAGTGGATGGTGACCCAGTTCCTAGAAATCTCCACCCTTTCTCCAAAATAGTTGGACTAATCCTCCCACTCATTAGCCTATGAAATTACTCAGTCCATAAAAGCTGACCACACCATATTTTGATGGCACTCTCTCCTTCCAAGATGGCCCATGTTGTCTGTGAATTATGTTTCTCTCTAAATAAATCCACTTCTTACCTATCACTTTGTCTCTCACTGAATTCTTTCTGTGATGAGACATCAAGAACCTGAGCTTCATTAAATCCTGAAACCAGGTTTGTGGTCTCAGTTGGAAAACTATGGGTTTTGAGTTCTGGTCGAGGGGTTAAAGTCCCTATCTGAGTTACACATTTTCATCTTTGGTAGAAAGGAAAAGTGAAAGTGAAGTTGCTCAGTCATATTCAACTATTTGCGACACCATGGACTACAGCCTCCCAGGCTCCTCTGTCCATGAGATGTTCCAGGCAAGAGTACTGAAGTGGGTTGCCATTTCCTTCTCCAGAAAAGAGGAGACAAAACAAAACTTGCAACTCCAAGGCCTTAGCCAGAAGAGAGAAGCAACTCAATGACTGATCCTGAAAGTTCCACTCAGGGGTGCTAACCAGGGCAGGAAGGGGCTGAAATCCCACCAGTTCTGTGGAGTCAAAGGGAAGATCAGAAGCAGCAGCGGCTGATGACATAAGTTAAAAGGATAATTTGTGCTATGCTACATTTTAACTTTTATAAATGTAAATCTTTTAATTTTCTACATGAAATATACTTTAACATGAATTCTCACAGATTTTGTTTTATGGATTTCTTTATAATTTTCTAAAGTAACAGTATTTTGGTGTTGCTGTTGTTCTAGGCGCTAAGTCTTGTCTGACTCTTCTGGGATCCCATGGACTGTAGCCCGCCAGGCTTCTCTGTCCATGGGGTTCTCCAGGCAAGAATACTGGAGGGAATAGCCATTTCCTTCTCCAGGGGATCTTCCTGACCCAGGAATTGAACCCTGGTCTCCTGAACTGCAGGCAAATTCTTTATGACTGAGCCAACAGGAAAAGTCCTTTTTACATGTTACACAAATTAATATTGTCATAGACGGTAGTGCAACTTTGCTGGAGTTTGGCATTCACCACATGACCTGAGGAATTAAATGCAAACTTGATTGTACATTTGCATTTTTCCAAGAGAGGAGTCATCACTTTAATCAGATTCTCAAAGGGATTAGCAATGCAAAGGAAGACACTTTGCCTATAGTAAATTCC
This sequence comes from Bos indicus, assembly GCF_029378745.1. Taxonomy (NCBI): domain Eukaryota; kingdom Metazoa; phylum Chordata; class Mammalia; order Artiodactyla; family Bovidae; genus Bos; species Bos indicus. Next base: position 117,011,690 of record NC_091761.1, read on the forward strand.
TAGAAGTAGAACTAAGGCAGCAATGAATATGAACACTTTTAAGGTTCTGATGTAATTTTAAAATGCCTTTCAGAAACATTTTGCCAAGTTTTATTCCTAATAGCTGTGTATGCAACTCTTTACACATACCAGACATTTCTCAACAACGGTGATGATCATCTCTAGCATTTTTGCCAATTTAACAGATGAAAAATATTATCCTGTTTTTTGCAAATAAGATTAATTTTTATATGTTTATTTCTTCCTTGATAAATGACATGTTCAATTTGTTGGCCCCTTTTTGCCTCTGCAGAGGGCCATCTTCTTTTCAATATTTGTATCTCACCTTGTTTTACATCGGGCTTCCCCGCTGGCTCAGATGGTAAAGAATCTGCCTAGAATGCAGGAGACCTGGGTTCAATCCCTGGGTCAGGGTGATCTCCTAGAGAAGGAATTAGCAACCCACTTCAGTATTCGTGCCTGGAAAATCCCATAGACAGAGGGGCCCGGCAGGCTACAGTCCATGGGGCTGCAAAGAGTTGGATATAACTGAGCGACTACACTACACTGCTGGTTTTACATCTCACTCCACTGGCCAATCTGTTTGGAACAATAATAGTAATACTGATGACAGTGGCAATCCTTGTCATTTATTTAAAATGCAAGACAATTCCAGAACACTAGAAACATACCCATGAGCAAATACAAGCAGCCAAAGGCATGTCAACAACTTCTGTGTTACCTAGTGAGCCATTATCAGTAACTCATACAATTGATAACCAAGAGTTACTACACTATAAGATGATACAAGAGACATCTTCTAATTTCTTTCCCAACTTTAACATCTCAAAAAACCTGAAATTCATTTTCTAGCACTCAGAAGATGAGAAAAAGCTTTCTGACTGTATACATTCTATTTTAAAATTCCATCAGAGTAGGGCTTCCCTGACAGTTCAGTTGGTAAAGAATCCACCTGCAATGCAGGAGACCCCGGTTCAATTCCCTGGGTTGGGAAGATCTGCTAGAGCAGGGATAGGCTACATGCTCCAGTATTCTTGGGCTTCCCTTATGATTCAGCTGGTAAAGAATCTGCCTGCACTGCAGGAGACCTGGGTTCGATCTCTGGGTTGGGAAGATCCCCTGGAGAAGAGGAAGGCTACCCACTCCAATATTCTGACCTGGAGAATTCCATGGACTGTATAGTCCATGCGGTCACAAAGAGTCGGACTCAACTGAGGGACTTTCACTTTCACATTCAGCAGAAAACAGTAAAAGTCATCCACAAAGAACACACAAAACTGTAGGAACAACCTGTTTCATTATAGGGACTTTCTATTGAATGGTGTTTTCCCAGAAGCACATAATTCTCTAACAGTGTAGCTTACCATGCTCTTAGGATAAAATCTGTGCACCAAGGTATCAGTATGAACACATATACATTCATATCTACATGTACACATGATGTGTAATTAAACTCGTGAGTCAAAATCCTATCAATATTCATTACAGAAGAGGGAAAATATGAAAGAATGCCAAAATAAGAAGTCATTTGGCTACAGAACTTTTCCAAGATAACAGCTCCTGTTTCTTTAGTTATCTTTTTTTGAGTCTCCAACAGAAGTGCATTCCCTGAAGTGAGACAAGAGATTGTTAGAACCAGCCTACCGTACAAAAGATCCTGCAGCCCTATCTGTGAAATTGCCCAATGGAGCACGTGGTCATTAGCTCCCAGTCTCCCACCCCCACTACAGTGCAGGATGAGGGCCATGACTGATGAAAACCTTTGTGATTTCTCTAGCTGTCAAAATGCAGAGCTTCTCCAGCAGAGTTCTAAAATGGCAATAATTCTAAACTGGGAAATCAAGGACTCAGAACTGCTGAAGCAACAAATCCATTATCCTGAGGTTAGACCGACTATATACATATAGAGTTTTTGATTCAGCTGAATCAAGTCACTGGTCCTTAATATTTTCTTCTAAAAAGTCCATCTTGGGACTTTACTAGAGGTACAGTGGTTAGGACTTCGCCTTCCAATGCAGGGAGTGTGGATTCGATCCCTAGTGGGAAAGCTAAGATCCCACAGGCCTTGGGGCCAAAAAACTCAAACTCAAAACAGAAGCAATACTGTAACAAATTCAGCAAAGACTTTAAAAATGGTTCATATCCAAAAAAGAAAAAAAAATCTTGCAAAAAGAAAAAGTCTGCCTTCTCAAATATTTACATAAACACACTTTCAGCGTACAGTATGGTAATTACCAAATAACAGTGGGTTTGGAAGAGTCCCATGAAGCCGTGGCCACACTACTTAAGTGCTGTGTGGATACTGGTGAATGTGCACAGTATCTCTGTACAGGACACTTACAGAGAAACATACCTGTCCCATCCCTAAGCCCATCAATGCCCCTACCTCAAACAAGAGTGAAGTTGCCGTTAAGCCACTGAAAGCTCTCTATGGAATAAGCCTCAATACCATGAGAAGCTGGGCAGTGGTCTAAGGGTTGTAACATAAAACCAAAAGAAATCACATTCTTAAGTGTCAATCACTGTGTTTTGAGGATCTCCTAATACTTCCTATGAAGAAAATAACCATTGGCTATGCAGAATAGATTAGAAAACCATCAGACTGGCTGGCAGTGCATATAATATGGGAGAAAAGACTTGAACAGAAACTAGGCAGGAAAGCCAAGTGAAACAGCAGTCTGATCCCAGTGTTCCTGGATTTCTAATTTTCTTTTAAGGTTCTCTACAGACACTCAATAATCACCAAGATTCCTGGGCTCTGTAGGAACTCTAGTCCAACTTAATGACTATTTGATGTGCAAACTATTTTTCCTTTCCATTTTCCTCTTACATGGAGGAAATAAATTCAAACTGTCTGTAAAATTTTATAAAAAGTAAAGGAAAAAAAAGGAAACACAGAAATTTATATTCCATTTAAGCTTCCTTGCTGGCTCAGAAGGTAATCTGCCTGCAATGCGGGAACAATCCTTGGGTCAGGAAGATCCCTCTGGAGAAGGAAATGGCAACCCACTCTAGTATTTTTGCCTGAAGAATTCCATGGACAGAGGAGGCTGGTAGGCTACAGTCCATGGAGTCGCAAAGAGTTGCACACAACTCAGTGACTAACAACATTTTATCCAAAAAAAGAAAAAGGAACAATAGCTTTTGGACCCTAAGATATTTGAATCCTTACTGTCATCTGAATCATGGATTTTATAGCAAGTAATTGGGCTAATTAACTGATGCACAGTCTTTAAAAACTGAAAATTACTCAACCTTGGTTTCATCACCTACAAAATGAGGATTAATTTAGCAAATGTTTACATGTTTATGCTGTCAGAGGTTGAGAATGCATCAATGGAAAAAAAGACAACTGAAGTTAACAATCATTTGTGGAATAAAAGAAATAATAATACCTATAATATAGGATTATGACAAGGAGGAAATTAAATGAGATGATGTGAATAAATGTACTACTGCTACTGCTGCTAAGTCACTTCAGTCGTGTCCGACTCTGTGCAACCCCATAGACGGCAGCCCACCAGGCTCCCTCGTCCCTGGGATTCTCCAGGCAAGAACACTGGAGTGGGTTGCCATTTCCTTCTCCAATGCATGAAAGTGAAAAGTGAAAGTGAAGTCGCTCAGTCGTGTCCGACCCTCAGTGACCCCATGGACTGCAGTCTTCCAGGCTCCTCCATCCATGGGATTTTCCAGGCAAGAGTACTGGAGTGGGGTGCCATTGCCTTCTCCGGAATAAATGTACAGTGCACTGTAAACTCTCAGTAAAAAAAAAAAAAAAAAAAAAAAAAAAGCAGGGCTAGAAGAGGTTGTCTTTATGACTGTTACAAACTGATGGGGCTTACTGGGCCAGCCTGGATTCTCCTCTAGTTCCCAAATTCTCTTTTTTCCTCCTTTCTAGGCCACTGGTAGGTAACATTTCCCTCCTGTAATACTGGCCTAAATCCTTCCCATGTTGTCTACAGACAGACTTGGACTAAATAACTTCCTTCAGAAAAGCTCTAGCTGTCTAGTGATAGGTTAAGAGCATCCTTCAGTTTTCCAGCTCAATGGAAGGACAGAGAAATGTATGGACTCAGAGTCCCTCAAAAATATGGAACCTTCCTGGCTTAGGCTCCCATTGCTGATCATGTCTGGAGGACACTGGTTCTCTAGAACAGTGTAGAGGTTCTCTGCAGTTCCTGCCCTCTGCAGCCATTGCTGCTGCTGCTGCTACGTTGCATCAGTCATGTCCGACTCTGTGCGACCCCATGGACTATAGCCTACCAGGCTCCTCAGTCCATGGGATTCTCCAGGCAAGAGTACTGGAGTGGGTTGCCATTGCCTTCTCCATCTGTAGCCATTAGCAAAGGATAATTTTGCTAGAGCAATTTGACAATATTATAATGTCAAAACACTCAGTAATAGAAATTAACCTAATGTAGAACTGTTAACACCTGTGGCTCCCAAGGTTACAATGGCCCAGAAAAATGTACACACAGGAAATCATCTTCTCAAGGCTACTGGGAGGGGGGAAATCACATAAAAAATATACATCTATGTGTGAGAGTGTTCATGTATGAGTGTTCCTGTCCAAGAAGTTTTAGACTTTTTTGTGATGCTGGATATGGGGAGAAAATCTCCAGTTAAATTTTCTATTTTAAATATTTTGTTGTTGTTCAGTTGCTAAGTCATGTCTGACTGTTTATTGACCCCATGGACTACAGCACACCAGGCTTCCCTGTCCTTCATTATCTCCCAGAGTTTGCTCAAATTCATGTCCATTGAGTAAGTGATGCCCTCCAACCATCTCATCCTCTGTCATCCCCTTCTCCTCCTGCCCTCAATCTTTTCCAGCATCAGAGTCTATTCCAATGACTCAGTTCTTCGAATCAGGTAGCCAAAGTATTGAAGCTTCAGCTTCAGCATCTGTCCTTCCAGTGAATATTCAGGTTTGATTTCCTTTAGGATTGACTGGTTTATTCTCCTTGCAGTCCAAGGGACTCTCAAGAGTCTTCTGCAGTACCACAGTTCGAAAATTTCAATTCTTTGGTGCTCAGCCTTCTTTATGGTCCAACTCTCATATCCATGCATGACTACTGAAAGATAATCCTATTTTAATGAACACGTTTAGCCACAAGATTCCATAATAAGTTCCTATTTCAACTTGATTAACCATTAAGACTTGATTAACCATTAATCAAGTTAATTAACCATTGACTTTAATTAAACATTAATTAATCAACTCAATTATTTAACCATTAATCAAGTTAATTCTTGATTAACCATTTCTACTTGCTACCAAAGGCATTCCATGGCTGGAATTTGACTTTGAGAGCCTCTTTTTCAACAAAGAGAAATCAATAAAGCATTTGCTACTTTGAAGATAGATTTATGTGTTGGGCCATTTTCTCCTCCAGAAACCCTCCTGCTGCTGCTGCTGCTGCTGCTAAGTTGCTTCAGTCGTGTCCAACTCTGTGCGATCCCAGAGACAGCAGCCCACCAGGCTCCCCTGTCCCTGGGATTCTCAAGGCAAGAACCCTGGAGTGGGTTGCCATTTCCTTCTCCAAGAAACCCTCCTAAAGGAAATATATTTATTTGGCTATCTATTCTCTAATTTGTCCTGTGGGAGATGCTTATCTCAAACAGGAAGAAAAAAAAAAAACTGAATTTAAAACTCCCTGGAGGTTACTTGGCATTTAGTTAATATGAAGGAAAAAAGAACTGATAATAATTTCAGGAGCTGGCACCATGAGAAGACTGATGGACTGCATGAACTAGAAAGGGCTTCACTGGGGGCTTGGTGGTAAAGAATCCTCCTGCAAATGCAGGAGATTTGGGTTCAATCCCTGGGTCAGGAAAATCCCCTGGAGAAGGGAATGGCAACCCACTGCACTATTCTTGCATGGGAAATCCCATGGATAGAGGAGCCTGGCAGGCTACAGTCCATGGGGTCACGAAAGAGTCGGACACAACTTAGCGACTAGAACAACAATGCTCTAGGAATAAGAAATCAGTAGAACTTTAAGCAAAATGAAAGTTTTCTTTATAAGTAGGAATTGTATTGGAGAAGGCAATGGCACCCCACTCCAGTACTCTTGCCTGGAAAATCCCATGGACGGAGGAGCCTGGTAGGCTGCAGTCCATGGGGTCGCTAAGAGTCGGACACGACTGAGCAACTTCACTTTCAGTTTTCACTTTCCACTTTCATGCATTGGAGAAGGAAATGGCAACCCACTCCAGTGTTCTTGCCTGGAGAATCCCAGGGACGGGGGAGCCTGGTGGGCTGCCGTCTATGGGGTCGCACAGAATCGGACACGACTGAAGTGACTTAGCAGCAGCAGGAACTGTATTTATTGGGATGGCCAAGAAGTTCATTCAGGTTTTTCCATAAGATAGAATAGAAAAGCCTGAACGAACTTCTTGGCTAACCCAATAACAAAGGGCTCTAAGACTAAAACACATCTTTGTCTCACACAACTTACATTTCTGGGTACCAAAAATAATCTTTGTAAAAATGTTCTTTCAATAAGTTAATGATTTTAAATGGCATTTTAGTCAACCATGATTTGAAGCAACAAAAACTTGTGCCACAAAAATCTAACAGGACATTTGTAAACACATATGTAATATGATCATTTCTAGGAAGAAAATAGATTTCTATCAATGAAAACATCTGTGAGGCATATAAATGTATATAAATGTGTAATATTTGCCATATTTTGGTCCAAATTGTCTTTTTCTTACTGGACATTTCTCATAAAACTGAGCTTCTTATTTGATTTTCTAAATCTATTAAGGGAAATAGTTTGAACACCACCAAAACGGGCTTCCCAGGTGGCACTAGTGGTAAAGAATCCATCTTCCAATGCAGGAGATGCAAGAGACAAGGGTTTGATCCCAGGTCAGGACAATCCTCTAGAGGAGGAAATGGCAACCCACTCCAGTACTCTTGCCTAGAAAATTCCATGGATAAGGAGACCGGAGGGCTATACAGTCCATAGGGTTGCAAAGAGTGGGACACAACTGAGCAACTGAGCACACATTAAGGGAAACATTTTGAACACCACCTGAAGAGAATTTTCAAAAACTGTAAAGTCAGAAACGACAAATACATTATACTGATTAGAAAATGAAAAACAAGCATTTTTTCACTCAAAAACAAATATTTCCTAAACATCTAAACTATGCCAGATGCTCCTGTAGGCATGTAGAGACAGAAGTGAATAACAGACAAAATCTCTGCCTTCAGGAAGGAAGAGAAAAATCACCTTCTTTCATCTCAGTTCAGTTTAGTTCAGTTGTTCAGTCATGTCCAACTCTTTGTGACCCCATGGACAGCAGCACGCCAGGCTTCCCTGTCCATCACCAACTCCTGGAGCTTACTCAAACTCATGTCCATTGAGTTGGTGATGTCATCTAACCATCTCATCCTCTGATGTCCCCTTCTCTTCCTGCCTTCAAGCTTGCCCAGCATCAGGGTCTTTTCAAATGAGTCAGCTCTTTGCATCAGGTGGCCAAAGTATTGGAGCTTCAGTTTCAGCTTTAGTCTTTTCAATGAATATTCAGGACTGATCTCCTTTAGGATGGACAGGTTTTATCTCCTTGCAGTCCAAGGGACTCTCAAGAGTCTTCTCCAAGACCACAGTTCAAAAGCATCAATTCTTCCACGCTCAGCTTTCTTTATGGTCCAACTCTCACATCCATACATGACTACTGGAAAAACCATAGCTTTGACTAGAAGGACCTTTGTTGGCAAAATAATGTCTCTGCTTTTTAATGTGCTGTCTAGGTTTGGCATATCTTTTCTTCCAAGGAGCAAGCATCTTTTAATTTCATGGCTGTAGTCGCCATCTACAGTGATTTTGGAGCCCCCCAAAATAGTCTTTCACTGTTTCCATTGTTTCCCCATCTATTTGCCATGAAGTGATGGGACCAGATGTCATGATCCTAGTGTTTTGAATGTTTAGTTTTAAGCCAGCTTTTAAATCATACAAATGGATGGTAACCAAAATCAATAAGTATATAATGGGGGGTTTAAATGCTCATAAGAGGCAAGGTGAGGTGTGACCAAAAAAATTTAAAAAATCCCAGAGTTTTCATACAATGAGGTACCACCTCAGACCAGTCAGAATGGCCAGCATTAAAAAGTCTTCAAATGATAAATGCTGGAGAAGGTGTGGAGAAAAGGGAACCGTTTTACACTGTTGGTGGGAATGTAAACTGGTATATCCACTATAGAAAGCAGTATGTGCTGTGCTATGCTTAGTCATTCAGTCGTGTCTGACTCTTTGGAACCCATGGACTGCAGCCTGCCAGGCTCCTTTATCCATGGGGATTCTCCAGGCAAGAATACTGGAGTAGGTTTCCATGCCCTCTTCCAGGGAATCTTCCCAACCCAGGGATTGGACCCAAATCTCCCACACTGCTGGTAGATTCATTCTGAGCCACCTGGGAAGCCCAGAAAGCAGTATCTAGGTCCCTCAAAAAACTGAAAGTAGAGTTGCTATAAGATCCATCAATCCTACTCCTGGGCACATCCCCAGACAAAATTACAATTCAAAAATATACATGCATCCTGATGTTCGTAGGAGCACTATTTATAATAGCCAAGATGTGCAAACAACCTAAATGTCCACTGACATACGAATATATAAAGAAGATGTGGAATACCTACAATGGAATACCACTCAGACACGTGTAAGAACGAAATAATGCCATTTGCAAGAACATGAATGGACCTGGAGATTATCATACCAAATGAAATAAGTCAGAAAGAAAAAGATACATATCATATGATATCACAGATATGTGAACCTAAAATGTGGCACAAGCGAGCATATCTATGAAATAGAAACAGACTCACAGATACACAGAACAGACTTGTGGTTGCCAAAGGAAGGGGAAGCGACTTAGGAAAGAGCTGGAAGTTTGGGGCTAGGGGATACAAACTAGCATATGCATACTATGAATAAACAGTGGGGTTTTACTATATAGAACAGGAAAATACATTCAATATCCTCTGATAAACCATAACGTAAAAGAATATAAAAAAGAGTACCTATGTGTGTGTGTGTGTAAAATATATGCTGAATTACTTTGCTGTACAGCAGAAATGCGGAGAAGGCAATGACACCCCACTCCAGTACTCTTGCCTGGAAAATCCCATGGATGGAGGAGCATGGTAGGCTGTAGTCCATGGGGTTGCTAAGAGTCGGACACGACTGAGCGATTTCACTTTCACTTTTCACTTTCATGCATTGGAGAAGGAAATGGCAACCTACTCCAGTGTTCTTGCCTGGAGAATCCCAGGGACGGGGGAGCCTGGTGGGCTGCCGTCTGTGGGGTCGCTCAGAGTCAGACACGACTGAAGCAACTTAACGGTAGCAGCAGCAGCACAGCAGAAATGAACACATTGTAAATCAACTATACTTCAGTAAGATTTTTTTTTAAAGTTTTCAATCAAGTTGGAATCAACAAACATGAAGTGATCACTGATAATACAAAACAAAAGGTAATTAAGTGATGGATTGTTATAATCTATCCATCCCACATGGGTCATAAGAGGCGAGATTTAATGAGGTTGAGGTAAGCTGACCTTGAACAAAGGGTTGAGTAGGTTTAAAAGGAGAGAATTCAGCAGAAAGTTTGGCTGAGGAATTAAACGTGAGCACATGTCGAGGGCAGAAGGTTGTCTGGCTAAAGTAGGGCTTGTGTTTTTGAGAAAAGCGGGGTGCAGTGCTGGAAATGTAAGAGATTATGAAAGAACTTGATGACCAGTAAGATAGATAGAACCAATGTTAGGAAGCCATAGAAAATTTGGCTGGGGTGAGTCAAATAATGAGAGCACTGCTCATGGAAGTTTAATCTGGTGGATGGGGTCAAAGTCAACCACAATGCGACCAACCAGTCAGAGAGAAAAATGCTGTGCCTCAGTGGAAAACTATGCACTGTCTAGACTCTCAAGAACAGAACTGGAGTTACCAGATTCTGGTACTGTGGGAGTCTTTTACAATTCTGAGTTTAAGTGATAGCAATGCAGAATAATTCTTGCATAAATTCTGTCCTGTTCAGAAGCAATCTGAGCTACTTCTATGCCCTCTGGGGGTGGCGGGAGGCAGGGGCGGGGAGCGGATTTTGCCTCCATTTGTACATTCATTTCAATATTCCTGATCTGTCAGTAAGCCTATTCTTCAGATTCTCTTTGAATTGGCTGTAACTTCTGCCTGGTCCCCTCACTGATTGATGAATATCATAAATTCTGAACACATGTTCATTTTATGCCCATATGAAAGTCAGCATTTTGCCTTTCTGGAAACCTATCCTGAAGAGTAAAGTCATAGCACAGGACAGAGGTGAGTATCACTGCAAATGGAGAGAAGGAGAGAAACAGACTTCAAAGAAAATGATGGACAAGGCATGGTGACTCAATAGAGACTGCGAGTAATTCCCCACTTCTCACTGTGGTCTTATCATTCATGATTGGCACTCATGACTACAAAATTTACAAATCCTCAACAAACTGTGAGACTCGGCACAGGTGTCAATACACCGAGAAGAGAGACAAAGCATTTTAAGCGCCTGGCATTTGTTACTTTTTGCAAGTCCTCCCCAGTTCCTCCCAGGTCCTCAAGAACAGCTACCCTCCTGAGACTGATGCCAAACACCAGTTTACCTATGACTTATCTCTTTGCTTCAACCTTCCCTGAGGTGGAAGAAGGAGAAATAAACAAGGGTAATTTAACATGTTTAAAAGGTTTTCCTTGTTTCCAGCTAAGACACAACTGGAAAGAGGGAATTAAAAAATAAGCAGAGGATAAATATTGTCGGGAAACAGGAAAAAGATAAGAGGTTAAGTTTGCCTCAGATATCTTCACATTTGATTAATCTGTATGGGGATAATTAGAAACTGACCATAACCACAGTTTCTCCTGCCCATAGACACAAACTAGAAGAAAACCAATTACTGGTGTCTTTTAAGTTTTCTATATATACTTAAAACATGTTTAATTCAATACACAAAGTACATCATGTGATAAATTGAAGACAACACCATGCTTATAGCTAAACAAGTAAACTCACCAACATATCTACACATTGTTTTAAAATCCAGGATAGGTTCTGAGAATATAGCCATAAATGCTGGATTAGAACTTTTACAAAAACACAGCCTGGTTTCAATAATGATAACTCACTTGTAACATTCTGAAACTGTGCAAAGTTTTTCCATATAGATTAATAGACAACTTTAACCTGTAAGTCAAAGTTCCCAGTTCACAAATGAGCAAGTTGAGGCTGAGAGGTTGGGTGACTTGCTCAAGTGGACACAATTTGTTAAGAGCTGGAATTCAAATCCAGAAAAACCTTAAATTCCAGCGAACTCCTTATTAACCACCAAAGGCACATTATCTGTGCTCTGTACACAGTCTGTTATTTTGAGTAATGAAGCATATCTATTCAGGAATACTATTCCTCACTCCCAGTGAAATCTCAAGGGCTGCTCTCAGGAATCCTTTTCATAATTCTTGAATCCAGATTAACCAAAGAATAAGAATATTATGGGAGTATGGAAGTCACAGAGAAAGAGTCAGCTTTTAGGAGACTGACTGATTCACGGTCCCAAGTAATAGCCAAACCCTTGGTCATGTATGACCACAATATTGCTGTTTAGCTACTGAGTTTGGTGAGATTTGTTACGCAGCAACACTGTGCAGCCATAGATAACTAATACACTCTGTCTTCCCTTAGGTACACTACCTTCCTGGCTTTGACCCCTGAATATATCTCTTTAAGAAGAAAGAATAAGTTGAACAATTAATTGATCTCTCTTTAGGAAACTGGACTCTGAAATGGTAAATGTAGCATATTAATATGGTTTCAGCAAAATATCATATAAATGAATCTTCTTAAAAAATAAAAATTTATCTCTGATTATAGCCCAGAATCAGAGAAGGCAATGGCAACCCAGTCCAGTACTCTTGCTTGGAAAATCCCATGGACAGAGGAGCCTGGTAGGCTGCAGTCCATGGGGTCGCTAAGAGTCAGACACGACTGAGCAACTTCACTTTCACTTTTCACTTTTCACTTTCATGCATTGGAGGAGGAAATGGCAACCTACTCCAGTGTTCTTGCCTGGAGAATCCCAGGGACAGCGGGGCCTGGCGGGCTGCCGTCTATGGGGTCTCACAGAGTCGGACACGACTAAAGTGACTTAGCAGCAGCAACAGCAGCATAGTCCAGAATTAATCTGTTTCACCTGATTTGCTTCTTTGTTTCCTCCTCAAGACAAGGACCAAGCAATACAACAGTCGAAGATGCTCACATGCCTCTTGCTCAAATCAATTTCCAAGGTAATAAATTGCATTGCCTGCATGATTAAAACAAATTCACATCAGTGACCCTAGTGGTCCATCCTCTAACATACTCCAGTACTAGAGACCCTTATTTCCTGAATGTTTATGACCTGAAGTAAAGAAAAGAGAAGCAGAATCATCTGTGTACCAGAAGAGGAGCTATTCTTTCCTTTGTAGGAAGAGGAGGCAAAATTGTGTATTTGGCCAAAGAATCACTGGCTTCACAGGACATGGTATTTTTCCAGGATGTTTTTTCCAAGTGGTAAGTAATATTAACATAACAGACAGAAATTATTATTTTTACTGACCTCAAGATGTGCTGAATACCACTGAGGCAAAACCAGAAACAAACAAAAACAACCAGCATGCAAAAAAATAATAAAAAAGACCCATTTTTTATCTTTGGTTCTGTTGATTGTTCCTTCCTTTTGCAAGCAAGCCTTTTTTTTTTTTTTTCCTTGCTTCATCAAAATAAACACTGAAAACAGAATTAATTTAAGGGAGAAAATGTCCTACACCATGATAACTAAAATTATCTATGCAAATATCAGGACTTAACAAGTAAATTACTAAATATGTTATAAATATCACTAGTGAATGACAGTCTGGTTAAAATTATATTTCAGCTCCATTAGTCAGTAGAACAGCTCAACCTTAAGGACTAACTATGCTTTTGTTTCAATGTTCCAGAGAGGCTGAGAAGGCACTTGAGAATTGACACGTATTAACAGAAAAATGCTCATCTCAAAACTATGGCACAGAGAATGGACACAGCATTTTCTACTCATATTCATCGAAAGCTGGAAAGGAGCAGAAGATATTTAAAATCAGTATTCAGTACGCACTGAAAATGGGACAGTGATATTGTGCTGACCTAAATGTTTACAAAAGAATTAAAAGGCAATTAGAAACGCAAAGCCTTTCTTCCTCCAAGGGAGGATACAATTATCAAGGTCAGTTATGCCATGATCAAAGGCTGTGTGTCCCCTTAGTAAAGAGTGGCCAGAATAAATATAATCCCCATGGGCTTGCCCAGGGCTTTGCTACCTGGACACCTGGACACCAGAGAACTCTCCCAAACCTATTTTCCATCAACCATCTCAGGAGAGTTACAATAAAATATTGCTGAATATCTTCTTGGGAAATCAATAAAAACACCTCCAGCATGTTTACCCACCACCTTCAGAGGATTCAGATCTGCTAGTGGAAAACACCACATTCTAAAAAAAGAGAAAAAGATGAGTTCACAGCAGGCGCTCTTCAATGGTCTCCCTTTATCCCTTCACTTGTTTGGGTTTCTCTTTAGCGGCTGTTTGTCTTCCAGCAAAGAAGGTACCAAGCCATATTACTAGTGATTGCAACTCAGTGAGAGCTAGTGGGAGAAAAAGGAATCTCCTCTGGCTAAATGAACGTTCACATCTATAAACTGGTTATACTGTGACGATGCCTAGACGTCAGACCCTCCTGCTGAACCACATCTGGAATTCTCCCGGTGGTTTTCCTGAGGGCGAGCTGCAGAACTCCAGCTCTTTGCCAGCCACTCATTTCCATTCAACCTCAGTGTTACTGCACCTTCCAAGAGACTCGACAAACATGCCAAGTCAATAAATGTGTTTTTGATCACATCCATTAAGTTAAATTGAGAGTAAGCTTTTAAAAAAAAAAAAGGAGGTAGACCTCCATGAGAACAGAGACTGAATCTGGTTTTTTCTACCATTGATTTGTATCATGTCCTTAAGGTATGTTTGTCAACCATGACACAAGACTACAGAGAAAAAAAAAAAATCCATTCCCACAGCTTCAAAAATCCGTGAAAAGTGATGTAGCCAAAAACGAAGAAGTGACAATACTTCAAAAAGGAGCCGCCTGTGAAATGACCTGTAAGTATATAACACTGGCTTTCTTCAGTGTCAATATAGTTTTTAAAATATAAATTTGAAGTTATTTCAAGATTCTTTAGCTCAAAACACAACAAAGGTAACTTAGAAACCTCTTCTTGTGGCTAAACTGAGCATTTTCTACAGATAAGAAAGGAGAAATGAATAAGAAATGAGGCAATGGATGAGAAACAGTAGAACTGATGAATATGGCGAGTGTGTGTGTGTGTGTGTGTGCATAGTTAATTTGGTTAAAGTTGTATTCATTTTTAAAGTAAAGAAGGACATAAAGGATAAGTAAATTATATCACTCACAATGATTGAATTCATGTAATAAATATTGAAGCATCTTGAGCAGAATGAAATGTCAGCATCTCTAGCTCTTACTCATGGAAATACATGAAGTTAACATGTATGGAGTACATACTATGTAGTCAGTGTCAAGCTAGGTGTTTGCACATGTGATCATACATGTACACTTCAGGATCATTTCACCTCAGAGAAGGAAAGTGAGTCTCAGAGAGGTCAATTAATTTGTCCAGTCCCCTACGGTCTTGAACCTAAGCATTTTCTGAATCCAATTTCAGTGTACTTTCCTCTAACCATGCTAAAAGGATGTAGGAACTGAACGCTAAATCAGACCAAGTGATCTCAGCTAACAAGTTTACTATGTAAGTGCCACGATACCTTCCCTTCACATGAGGATATCTAGCAAATACAATTCAGTAAACCAGTTGTAAAGTCTACTGAATGACACTTTTATCTCACCTTGTAACATCTCCCCAAAATGGAATTTCCTTCATTCAACAAGTATTTACTGAGTGAATACCATGCGCCAAGCATTTTTCTAGGTTCTAGGGATTTCACAAGGAGCAGATTTCCCTGTTTTCATGGAGTTTACAGTCCAGTGGATGATAGAGAGATAAGCATCCCCTTCCAATCAGTGTGCTGGGTGCTGTGTTCCAGGAAATACAAGATGCCCTGAGGCTCAGAGAAGAGCTTCAAACCCAAACTTGGGGGAACAGAGAAGCATCGCAGAGGAAAGGATTCAAAGCTGAGATCTAAAGAACTGGAAGAAGGGGAAGGACACATTGAGGCTGGAGAAGAAATTGGTGTGTATAGTCATATGGAGACATTTTCACTCTGTCTTGACCTCAATGGAGGAGGAAAGGGCAACCTCCTCCAGTATTCTTGCCTGGAGAATTCCACGGACAGAGGAATCTGTCAGGCTATACCATCCATGGGGACAAAAGAGTTGGACGCGACTGAGCGACTGACACATTTTTTACCTCAATGGTGTGGCCATTCAAGAGTTTTAAGCAGCCAAAAGGCACTCACAGATTTTCTTGTTTGAGAAGGATTCTTTCTATCATGATGGGATGAATGGATTTAAGGACTGGCAGTGGGCAGGCAAGTTAAAAGGCTACAGCAATAGTTAGAGAAAAAGAAGGTGGTGGTTTAATTGGGTGGAGAGGGGCTAAGAAGTTAGTGGAAGTAAAGTCAAGCTGATCATGACTGACTAGCTGTTGGTGATCATGAGGGTGAAGACAGTGAGTTATTCAAGTAGTGGGGGAGGGGGGCTAGTGTCACGCCCAGAAGAAAAAACAACTTGGCAAGAGAAACGGTGAATTACGTTTTGAATAAGCTGAGTTTGTGTATCTATCAGGCAGTCTAGAGGAGAGGGTATGGTCTGGGCTGCCTATAAATTATGGTTTTTAGGAAACTCTCTTGAATACCGTCTATGGGGTTGCACAGAGTTGGACACGACTGAAGCGACTTAGCAGCAGCAGCAGCAGCAGCAGCAAGCAATGAACTTTCTTTCGGCTTCCTTAAAGCATAACTAAATGCTTCCTTAAAGCAAAACTTCCATAAAGCAGAACTAAATCTCTGAATCTGTAAAAAGAGCTTACGTGTCTCGAGTTTTTGAAGAGCCACAGGGCACCTACCTACAACCATTAAAGGCTTACAATTATTTAAGCTGTGGCCATTCTCCCTTTGCTGAAGAGAAATTTTAGAAAGTCATGATCATAAGACATGATCATATTAGAAGCTTTCATTCTAATTTTTCACTTCTGGGACTCAAAACATAATTAAAGGGAAATACAAGTGACTTTACTCAGATGCTGATTCCAACAGCAGCCTTATAATAAGGTAAGCTTTATAAAGCCAGCATAATGGAGCTGGCAGGAGTCATGGAAGGGTATAGTGAGTCCGCGCTGCACACAGATGGTGACTAGGAAAACCGTGAAATGTACAGAACCTAGAGTAGCCTTTTAAGTGGACCAGACTCCAGAGAGCAGTAACCAGATCACTGGCCCCATATTGACAGTTTGCATTTTATTTTAACAGTCCTCACAGATGGACAACACATTCTCAAGATATTTGGAAAGAAAGATCTTGGCTGAGTGGTAAGCACCCGAGATGTTCAGAAACTGTTTTCAACTTAAACTACTCATTCAAGTACCCCAAGGGGAACTCTTCTGACCTCCAGCAAGTATCCAGGATTCCAGAATCATCCTCCTTTGGCAAATAATGTTAAGTTCTAGAACAGTCTTTAGTGAAATAGGAAAAAAAAATTTTTCCCCCCCAAAGCAGACTAGATGTAACATACACAATAAGCAAAGTTGGTGGCTGTTTTCCCCTTTCGTGACCAATTAGGTCTTCAACAGAGACTCCGTAAATAGTAGAAATGCTTGGCACGGTTGCGTGCTAGAGGTTTCTGCTGTCATAAGGAACAGGAGTTCCACTGGTACTACAATTTCATAAATCCTTCTCCACTCTACAACATCGGCTATTTAAGTAAAACACAAATACTTGCATGCAAAGCACACACACACACAAATGCATGCATATCAATCCTTCAATTCAGAGAATGAAAACTGTAAGTGTACTTTTCCAAGGTTTATTGAGATCATAATTTCCTCTTGCGAAAAGATTTGTTTTCACTGTATCTTTTTAAACTAAAGTTACAAATGGGCTTTTTGTGGTTTTAAAAAAATAAATAATAGCAAAAGTTAGAAAAATAAGAGAATTTTCTAAGACACTGGCCTGGATGGCAAATCCAGCAGACTGCAGCTACTGTCTTGACCTCTCAAAGTCTCTCCCAACACATTTCCAAGGGTTCCGCCCCAGTGGTCACATATATTAGCCCATGGTTGATGAAAGTAATTTGGGTGTTTGACAGTAAACTATTAATGTAAGCGCTGGCCTCAACTGAAATATTTCATGAGTACAAACACAGTATAATTTTCACTTTTTCATGTAGCCCAAGGAAATGCACATGATTCATAGACAACCATACTACCTCTAACTGTATTACAGCTGAAGGAAATCAAGCATTTAGAACTATGTTTTAAGTCTAGTGGCTCAGACAGTAAAAAATCTGCCTGTAATACAGGAGACCTGGGTTTAATCCCTAGGTCAGGAAGATCCCCTGGAAAAGGGAATGGCTACCCACTCCAGTATTCTTGCCTAGAGAATTCCATGGACAGAGGAGCCTGGAGGGCTACAGTCTATGGGGTCGCAAAAAGTTGGACAGGACTAAGCAATTAACTTTCATTTTTAAGCCATACACACAAGGGGAAAAAAAATCATAAAAAGAACTAAAGTGACAAAATGATCACAATAAGAGACAGCATCTGGTAGAAACCAAGATTCTGTGCATTCATTCATTTATCGAATGCTAGGCACTAAGTTTCCATTGTTTCCCCATCTACTTGCCATGAAGTGATGGAACCGGATGCCATGACCTTAGTTTTCTGAATGTTGAGTTTTAAGCCAACTTTTTCACTCTCCTCTTTCTCTTTGGTGACTGCAGCCATGAAATTAAAAGATGCTTGCTCCTTCGAAGAAAAGCTATGACAAACCTAGACAGCATATTAAAAAATAGAGACATTGCCAACAAAGGTCCATCTAGTCAAAGCTATAGCTTTTCCAGTAGTCATGTATGGATGGGAGGGTTGGACTATAAAGAAAGCTGAGTGCTGAAGAATTGCTGCTTTTGAACTGTGGTGTTGGAGAAGACTCTTGACAGTCCCTTGGACAGCAAGGAGATCCAACCAGTCCTAGGTCCTAAAGGAAATCAGTCCTGAATATTCACTGGAAAGACTGATGCTGAAGCTGAAACTCCAATACTTTGGCCATCTGATGCGAAGAACCGACTCAGTGGAAAAGACCCTGATGCTAGGAAAAGACTGAAAGCGAGAGGAGAAGGGGATGACGGAGGATGAAATGGTTGGATGGCATCACCGATGCGATGGACATGAGTTTGAGTAAACTCCAGAAGTTGGTGATGGACAGAGAAGCCTGGCGTGCTGCTGTCCATGGGGTGGCAAAGAGTCAGACATGACTGAGCAACTGAACTGAACTGGGGCACTAAATGACAAAAGCTCAAAACTCAAGAAGTCCCTGACTTCAAAGACCTCATGATCAATCAGGAAGACAATTCAATTTTCCAAGTGTTATGGGACAGAGGGGAAGTATTTCAGAGGGACTGCAGGGATCAAAGGAAGCCAATCAGAGGATATCACACCTGAGTTGCAATTTGAAGCCTACCCAGAAGCTACCTAAGGACTTAGAACAGTCACTTCTTGAAAATCACTCTTGTTTTTATATATAAAATGATGAACTAAAACAGCGGCAAAATAGCAGTGCCCTTGGTATCCTGGCTGAAGTCAGAGCCTGGTTCATGATGCTGAGCTCTTTTCTCCAAGTGTGAGGACACTTGGGCTAGATTTGAATATATTCAGAATTTTCCTCCCTGATTCACTGGTCCTTCGGAGACAGACTTTCGGAAAAGAGCAAGTTTCTATTTGGGGATATATTACATGCATACTGAAGACTCCTTTCTGAACACTATAAACCCCTCTGCACTGTGTAATCAGATGGCTACAGCTTCATTGCAGCAAGCCAATGGGGACATCGCTGTCCTAACACTCAGTGTGGTCTGCTCACCCACCCAAATAAGGCTCATTAGTCCCCACAAATATCTCCACAGGCTTTCTTCTAACGCCACAGGAACTGATGATAACCAATTCATTAATGTGTTCTATAATTACCTTTTGGGCTTCTCAGGTGGCGCTAGTGGTAAAGAATCCGCCTGCCAATGCAGGAGACACAAGAGACGTGGGGTGGATACCTGGGGCCTGGGTCAGGAAAATCCCGAGTAGAAAATGGCACCTTACTCTATTCTTGCCTTGAAAATCCCAGAGACAGAGGAGCCTGGTGGGCAACAGTCCATAGACCACAAAGACTTGGACGTGACTAAAGAAAAGGAAAGTGAAGTCGCTCATTCGTGTCTGACTCTCTGTGACCCCATGTACTGTAGCCCACCAGGCTCCTCCATCAGTGGGATTTTCCAGGCAAAAGTACTGGAGTGGGGTGCCATTTCCTTCTTCAGGAGATTGTCCTGACCCAGGGATCAAACCTGGGTCTCCCGCATTGCTAAGCACACACAAAATTACCTATAAATAACTCTTTTGCTTTTTTGGTTTCAAGTCATTGCAGGAAGGTCAGGCTTATCAAAGACCTGCAAGGGTTTGAATCTGTTATGTCAGGTAACAGAAGAGGAGGGATGGAGGGAAGGCATGTCAATTTCAGACTCAGTTGCTCATTTGTCAAACTGAGGCCACCCCCTTCCGGCCGCTGGAGCAAAAACAACCCTCTCTGCTCCCACTGCCCTACTCCAGGCCCTCGACATCCCTCACATGGGCGACAGCACTCGTTTACTAACTGGTCACTGGTCTCCTGGCTCCTTCCAGCTGCACCCCTTCCCTCGTGAATCCCCCATGAAGTCACCAGTGAGAGAGATTTCCAATGCCTCCTACCTACAGGATGAAGTCTAAGCTCCCAGCAATGGCAAATCAGACCTTTCCTCTCCATCCATAGCCTGCATCCGTCTCCCTCCAGGCTGTGGTCTCACACTGGAAGCTGGGTGATGCTCCCCTAACCCACCCTCATACGCTGTGCTGATCCCATCCTCAGGGGCTTTGATCAAGCTGTTCCACCTCCCGAAGCAGCCTCCTCCACTTTGTGCAACAAGCTCTCTCCATTCATCCTCCTGAAACAGAGGTCAATTCCAGAGCCTTCCCTGAAATCCCCAACAGGACTCAGTTCTCTGTGCCCTGGTAACTCCCCAGATTGTAGGTTTCCTCTGCACTCAGCCCAACCTGTGGACCATCTCTGCCTAGGCGCACTGCTCTCACATCTTACTGGGAACATTTAGATGGCAGAGTCAGGCCTTTGTCAGCTGAGAAGCACCCAGATCGACGACCACCATGCCTTGGGTTCTGACAGAGCCAAGCTGCCTGCTGGCTGGCATTGAGAAGGGGAGCAGAGTCGGAGACGGCTTCCTTCTAGGGAAGGGAGTGTGAGTGAGGAGGGAAGAGATGCAGACTGTCAAGAGAAAGTAACTCCAGGGTCGGGAAAATGCCGCCGCAGGGTCAGGAGCTGGAGGGCTTCAGGGCTTGTCTTCAGTGCTGGGGTGAGAGGCTTATCTCCCCTTTCACTTTGACTCCTCAGAGCAGCACAAAGCAAAAAAAAAAAAAAAAGATATTTTTCCAAATTACACTGTCCAGCTGTATTGACAACAGCACCATGGCTTCAATTCTCGAAGGACAAGTGTCCTTTATGAAAAAATTGACAAGCAACTGAATCAGGGTGTCATTTCCCTTCTGCTAGGTAATTTTTTCGGTTATAGGAATTTAGACAGAAAGTGTGTTTTTTGTCTCTCTTTCATCGGTGGGGAAACCGAGCAAAAGCTTTCTGACTTAGTTGAGGTTAAAAGCATGTCTGGGTCTGACCATGAGCTCAACCCACGATGTCAGGCCCTGAAGGGGTGACAATAGCTATGTTCTGTGGACACAGAGACCTGCTCGGACAGACAGGCTGCTGGCAGAAGACTCTGAAAATGGATTTTGTAGGCAACAACCATTTTTCTCCTCAGAACAATATTGCAGGTAAGAATTAGTGTCTCCTTGCAGTAGAGGAAAAGAGAGAGATCCACAGAATCTCAGTAACTTGCCGGCAGGAGGGCCCACTACTTCCAGGAAAATAAAGGCTGGGACTCCACCCCAGGTCTAACCATCTGCTTCTGAAATCTAAATACTCTTCACTGTGGCAGCCGGTACCAGCACCACCCTCTCAGAAATCCTCCTGGAAGCCTCATCTTCTGCCCTTTATCTCTTCAAGGAAAAATATCTTTCTCACACTAGCCAACCTTACCTCCAGTTTTAAAATGTCTTTTAAAGTTTATTTCCTAAACAACCATCATCAAAATTTCTCTCCTTTTTTTAATGAGAGGGACTGAGATGAGATGATTATGGAGAGGGATGTAGGGTGAGGCAGAGAAATTACATAATCTTCTCCCATATCCCATCTTTTTTTAAAAACAAAGGATTTTCAGGTAAGTTTATATAAAATGAAGCTGAATGCATTTGAAAAAATCTTTCCTTCAAAGGATAGCAAGCTTGGGGTTCCAATATCTCTTCATTCAATAGTAAGGCAGTGCGGTGGTGGCACAGCAGAGGGTATGGCCATGGATGTGATGCTGATGACCGGGAATGAGTCACGGTCCTAGAATTTACTACCCAAGAAATTTTAGGGAATGGAGAAAATAGTCCTACCTTCCCATCAGGACTGGAATCAATACGCATAAAGTAAATGGAACAGGATTACATCTGGTTGCTTGTTTAGTCACACAGCTGTGTCCGACTCTTCTGTGACCCCATGGACTATAGCCCGCCAGGCTCCTCTGTCCATGGTATCTTCCATGCAAGAATACTGGCATGGGTTGCCATTTCCTTTCTGCAGGGGATCTTCTCAATTCAGGGATAGAACGCACCGCTCCTGCATTGGCAGGCAGATTCTTCACTGCTAAGCCACGGCTGAGCTGGTGGCTATTTCCTTAAGGTAAAATCTATGCATTTCAGACATAGTTTGATAGTTATTGATCAATTAAAACAACATTTACTGAGAAATGCCCATGTGTGAAGGTCTGTTAGTGCAGTATGTTACAGAATTAAAGGAAAGGTTGGCTTTGAAATCTCAGAACTCACAACCTGGATGGGAAATTATATGCATATACAAAGAGGTGTCATTCCAGCTACCTGTAATACAAGCCACCATGGACGTACCAAGCATGAAAAGATCATTACTGCTTTATCAGGCAAATGACATATTCCTTCAGGTATGAAATGTTTTCAATTATCTGTTCTGTTATTCAAACTTAACTTTTCCTGAGGACATTTGACCCATAAGCACAAATCAATGATTTCACAAGAGAAGTCATGCGGAAAACAGAAACAACCAGAAGACTGAAACCTGCTGCTGCTGCTGCTGCTAAGTCACTTCAGTCGTGCCCAACTCTGTGCGACCCCATAGACGGCAGCCCACCAGGCTCCTCTGTCCCTGCACTCATTTCTAAATGCTAGCATATATTTCATTTCAAGAAACATCTGTGGGTCGTCTGCGAGGCACAGGACCCATGTCTGCTCAGGAGGAAAAGAGCTAGTTAAACCGGGTCCTGCCCTCAGGATATGAGGATTTCCTCAAGACCACGATAGGCATAGAGATTTGGATGTGTGCTGTCGTCTTTTTTAAAGATGTGAGGGCTGAAAAGAGGAAATGCAAGGATGACTTCCTCAATAAAGTACTTTGTGAAAACTGCATACTAGGTTTATCTGAAAGGGAAGATGACACAGTACTGAGGCACTGAACCCACACCGTCTGATCCCAACTTGGCCATTTACTAATTATCCGACCTGGGATTGTTATTTAATCTTCCTGGGCCTCAGTTTTGTCACTGAAAACTGGAAAATAAGGATCAAATAACTATAGTGAAGATTAAATGAGATCACTAATCCCTGTAAAGGATTCCTACTCAGCAGAAGGAAATAATAGAATAATAATAAAGTCCTTCTGAGAATATTTAGAACATACGGATAACATACACTGCAGATAAGAAGCTCTGATAATAAACTTTTTTTTCTATGTTGTGGTCATTCTGCAGGAAGAGGGTAAACCGCCACCCAGATCTGGTGAGAATGCTGAGACTGAAGATGCCACACAAGAACCAGGAGGGTATGAAACAGCCTCGCTGGGAGGGTAGGGCAGCTTTCAAAAGCAGGTTCAACAGCAGCCTGAGAAGGCAAGGAAGGGCACTGGCGAGAGGTTTCCATAATGGCGAGGGGCGGGGGTAAGCGGGTGAGGTTTCTGCATGTGGTTTCCTGTCTACACCAAAAGAGGGAGCACCTGGGCTTCCTTATCAGCTTTCCCAGATGCCAGAGAAGACTGAAAACTGTCAGGAGTCACACATCAAAAACTGTAGTCAGACTCTTCATTACAGGTATATACAAACCTTCCAGAACAACCCATATATAGCTCAATGAAAAGAATTCTGCAACCTACTACATGCTGCATACACTGTGATTTTCAGAAATCTACATCTATTTTGGAGAAGGAAATGACAACCCACTCCAGTGTTCTTGCCTAGAGAATCCCATGGACAGAGGAGCCTGATGAGCTACAGTCCACGGGGTCGCCGAGTCAGACTTGATTTAGCAACTAAACATCTATTTTGGACTCGTCTGTTCCATCGAGGAAGTCAATGTGGATATTTAATATTTCATTGCCTTGGGTTCATTTCTTGGAGAACAAGTAAATATTACTAAAACTAATGAACAGAAGAAAATTATATTATTTACATGTATATTCACTATGATTTTAAAAAAGAAAAAAAAAACCACAAACCTGAGAGTAAGAGGTATGTCTGAATTGAGGAGTTTTATCCATTGACTTGTAGATGGATTGTCTCTAAACTGACCAGGAGGGAAGTTACCATTCCTCCCTGCAAAATCCATTCTATTCCTTCAGAGCTCTTTAAGCAACATAACAATGAGGTGACAGGAGCACACAGGCTGCAGTGAGGATGCTTTTCGTTGTTGAGGTTTCATCCTTGTTGTTTTTGTTGCTTTTACTGTAGTTATAATTATTTAATACTTTCTGAGCATGTGCTAATTACCACTCTGCTAATGACTCTACATTCCTCAGTCATTTAATAGCAACCCTATGAGGTAGATGATATTATTATCCCATTTTACAGACGGCGAAAAACTGAGAACAGATGGAGTCCAACTGACCATTCTTTAATAGCTTCTATATATGTAACCGGAGATGTCTTTTTTTTTTTTTTTTTTAACTTTACAATATTGTATTGGTTTTGCCATATATCAACATGAATCCTCCACAGGTATACACGTGTTCCCCATCCTGAACCCTCCTCCCTCCCCAAACCATCCCTCTGGGTTTTTTTTTTTTTTTTTAAACATCTTCCTGTCACATATGGATTTATAGGCATGCCATCTTCCCTGGTAGCTCAGCTGATAAAGAATCTGCCTGCAATGCGGGAGACCTGGGTTCGATCCCTGGGTTGGGAAGATCCCCTGGAGGAGGGAACAGCTACCCACTCCAGTAGAATTGCCTGGAGAATTCCATGGACAGAGAAGTCTGGCAGGCTGCAGTCCATGGGGTCATAAATAGTCAGACACGACTGAGCAACTTTCACTTTCACTTCACTTATCAATAAGTTTTATTAGATGTGATTAACACCCCCCAGGAGGAATCTATAATTCTGACTTGGAAAGTACAAAGCGAGAAAAAAAAGAGGGTACTGAGGAAAAGCTACAGCACGAGAAAACCACAGTATCTCTTAGTTTATAACCACATCCAACTTTTTCAAATGATTAAAATCTATGGGGCAAAGGCTCATTGTTGAAGAATAAGTAACCACCCATTATAGGAAGCCCCTGTTTAATTTCTAAACATCATTTCTCAATAAATGGAAACATTTTCCACTGCACCCTTACAAAAGGCAATTTAATTTCTCTAACAGCCATAATATTGAAATTTTTAATTTGATATTCTCAAATGGCTAGATCACTCTTTATAGTTCTGAAGCCCCTGGGATGATACACCAGCCAATGCAAATAACAGTTACAATCTTCTCTTGACAGCTGAATTTGCCTTTTCAAAGGCACATATGTCTATCAATCTAGCACTAGAAATGTCAAGGAATCAAATAATATAGCTCACTATTTCATTATAAACCAAACATTTTTCTGTACTTTTAAAAAGTCTGTAAACAATAACAGGATAAAATAATACATAATTGGAAATGGTAGTTAATCTTACAAGTTGTACTATTATAATTTTAATATCCAGGTGTCTACTAACTTTGTATAAAGCTATAAATGTACACCTCAAATGTAGGGTGATAGACATTCAGGTTGTGGCTGTGGCTTTAAAGTTGCCACCTTAAAAATGTATTCTGCTTCTCTCTTTTCAAGCCAATATATTCACAAACTTGATGTAGGTTTTGAACAACCATGAACACTGAGACAGTAGTTTAAACAGGTGGGAAAGATGGAAAGAGGGTGCAAAAAGATCTTTTGGGGAAATAAGGGGTTTCTAAAAGGTATCAGAGTGCTTGCAAAATTGGAAACCAAGCTTTAAAGATCTCTTCGCCATGCCAGTGCTGTCATATGGACAGCACTATTCAGCAAGATGCTTAAACTGTAAGACTTAAATGGGGCTATCTTCACAAATTGAGTAATTGGGGCCATCTTCAAACTGGCATTTGACCAAATAATTATTGTCAGCTTAAAAGACAACTTATTGCAAAACGAAGCTTTATCCAAAAATGAGATAATTAGGTCATGCTTTCATGCATTGTCCCGCTCTATTTATTGATGGAGTTTGGAGCAAACATGTCTTCTTGCAAGATCAATACTCTCCTGTCTTCAGTAAATTTAACACCATCCCTTTAAGTAGGTACATGACTTGCTCTGTCCTGACTTGTAAATATTCAATAGGAAGTCTAGACAGCATGTGATATCACAGAACTGGAATCACCTTTTAAATAAATCAACAAACATTACTGCAGACCCAAACAAGTTTCTACTGGACTTAAGCAAAACTGAAGTTAGGATAAATTGTTCCAAGTTAATGAATAAATTTTTATTATTTAAGGTAATTTTGAAGGAAGTCAGAACATCTGGGTTCTTAAAGGCTTTGGCTATTGGGAATAGAGCTGAAAGAATAGAAGTTTTTTGTTTTTTTTAATAAAAACAAACTTTATTTTATTATTTTAGGGGCTGCAAAATGACCCAGAGAAATTAGTATGCATAAGTCCATATGCTGA
The DNA here is from genome assembly GCF_029378745.1 of Bos indicus. Taxonomy (NCBI): domain Eukaryota; kingdom Metazoa; phylum Chordata; class Mammalia; order Artiodactyla; family Bovidae; genus Bos; species Bos indicus. The sequence continues at coordinate 117,038,092 of NC_091761.1, forward strand.
TGTTGATGCTGCTAAGTCGCTTCAGTCGTGTCTGACTCTGTGTGACCCCATAGACGGCAGCCCACCAGGCTCCCCTGTCCCTGGGATTCTCCAGGCAAGAACACTGGAGTGGGTTGCCATTTCCTTCTCCAATGCATTAAAGTGAAAAGTGAAAGTGAAGTCGCTTAGTCGTGTCTGACTCTCAGTGACCCCATGGACTGCAGCCTACCAGGCTCCTCCATCCATGGGATTTTCCAGGCAAGAGTATTGGAGTGGGGTGCCATTGCCTTCTCTGGTAAGTCCATATAAACCATATAATTTCCATGCTATTGTAAGAGAGCCGGATTCCCCTATAAGGCAGCTACATGCTCTTTCTGCATCATGCAAATTCAACACATTGTTCTTAAAGCTCCTCCAAAACAGGCATCATTAAAGCACAAATCAAGGGCTTACAGACTGAAAAACTAAGATCTATATCTGGGTCTTATAGGGCTTGTAAATGCCATGCACATAGATGGATACCAAGGGTTACATGGCATTTCTCTACTTTTAATTATTTAAGGTAGAAATAACTTGATTAAGACTTCCCTGGTAGCTCAGATGGTAAATAATTTGCCTGCAATACAGGAGATCTGGGTTCGATCCTTGGGTTGGGAAAATACCCTGGAGAAGGGAATGGCAACCCAACCCAGGGATTGAACCCAGGTCACATGCAACGCAGGAGGATTCTTTACCAGCTCAGTCACAAGGGAAGCCCAAGAACACTGGAGTGGGTAGCTGATCCCTTCTCCAGTAGATCTTCCTGGCCAAGGAATCAAATTGGGGTCTCCTGCGTTGCAGGTGGATTCTTTACCAACTGAACTATCAGGGAAGCCCAACAGACTATAATAGATGGCAAAATACACAATAAAATTTCATGATGATTTGAACTTGTTCCAGAGGAAATCTAAGAAAAAACAGGAATAAAACTAGTTCAACCATTACTTGTTATTTTCATTTTTTTTTCTCTCCATGTAGCTAAAAGCCTAGATTTTATAATTATATAATATATATGCATTGGGAGATTTTATCTATATTATTATTCTAGTAAAATATGCTAGTATAATATTTAGTTACTCATGTTTTTCACAAAAGCCTGGCCCATCTGTTATGCCATCACATATTAGTAAACACTGACAGATTTATAGATGGATGCTTTTATACAAAAAAAATCTCATTTTAAATGTTTGAATTTTGAAGCATAAATGCTATGAGACACTAAAAAGTGACTTGAATCATGTCTGCAATCAAGATATCCACATGGTTGTGCAAAAGGTACAAAAAAGAAGAATAAATGTCTTCTACGTACAAAGTCATAAAGACAACAATCACAGGGAAGTGCACCATTCGCTGCACTTTTTTCACATTTTCCTTCATTCACCTGGCACCCAAACTAGATGCCCAACACTCACTAAAAATCAGCTCCTAAGTTCTTCTTTTCCCAAGATATAACTTGAGGATGCTACTCTCATACATGTTCCTTTCCTTGCTGGTATATCCCTTGTCTTCCACCACTGGCACCTCTTTGAGTGTAAATCAGAATCTCTTCCCCCAGGGTGGTAACTACATCACCTCGCTGTTATTTCTCCCCACTGCTTTGTCTCTTGCCTTCCTTTCCCTGCTTCACTTCCAAAAAAATTATCAAGATACACTGGTTGGCCCTGCAGTAGTATTTCTCAAAAAGTGGTCAGCAGACCACCTAAAATTCAGAATCAGGAGGAATGCTTAGCTTAAAATGCAGGCCTATTAACCCATGCCAGACTTCCTGAATCAGACTTTCCTTGGATAAGGCCCAGGAACCTATATTTTTAACAAGCTTCCTGGAGTTCTTAAGTAAATTTTCAGTACCACTGTTCTCTTTCCTCAACACCCAGCCTCTCCTTAATCCTCCCAGGAATGGCTTCTATGCCTGAAAATCCTTTGGCTCTTTTCTTCAATCCTCAGTAACTTCCCCATGGCCAAGCCCTTAGCCTTTTTTTTCATTAACTCTCCTGGACTGCTCTGCTGAGCCTCATGTAATGAACTCTCTCTTGTTCTTATTTTTACAGAAGGCACCATCCTTGTTTTACTTCTCTTGTTCTGCCTTTGCTCCCACTCTGGGTGGTCTCTGTGGCTGAATTTTGCTTTTTCTTCATCTCTTTCACATCCTTTTTTGTCATTGCAACCTTCTCTCTTAAATAATTCCTCCCCTCAAGACTTCAAAGATTTTCACGTTGTCAACTCACAAAGATACATCTCTAATACATGCATATCTTTCCCTTAAACTCTAGCTCAGATGCCAAATGATCTGTGTGATCTTTGCTTGCCCCTGTTTAATCTGTTGTTCCCTCCTACTTTCTATGATCAAAATGTACTGTAACTCTTTTCTTCCTCAAGCTATTTCTTTCTCCCAAGTAACTGAGAAATCTACATATGCAACGCTAGGAAAATACATCTGTGAATTTCTCAAAGCAGTATCCCTGAGAAACTACTGGACCCAGAGCACCATGCTGACTGCAATCAGCTACCCAAAGAACCTTAAATCTTGTCCTTGAAGACCTAAGGTTAGAACAGGAGATAAGCTAAGCTATATAGATAATGGTACATACACTTAAGAAAGAAAGAAAGAAAGTGAAGTAGCTCAGTCCTGTCCGACTCTTTGCAACCCTGTGGACTGTAGCCTACCAGGCTCTTCCCTCCATGGGATTCTCCAGCAAGAGTATTGGAGTGGGTTGCCATTTCCTTCTCCAGGGGATCTTTCCAACCTAGGGATCAAACCCCAGACTCCTGCATTGCAGGCAGATGCTTTAACCTCTGAGCCACCAGGGACTTTACTAGTGCAAACTCTACTCTAGAGGCAAAATAAAGATCCAATCAAATAGTCCTCAATCCTGTAGCACAATAGCAAAAGGATTAATACCAAACCCAACTTTTTCCAAGGAAATAAAAAAAAAATCCTTCTTACTGGCTGGTTCCTATTAAATGTATTGGTATCAGGTCATAAGGAATTTTTACTCTTGTTCCCCAACTTTTTTGCAAAGAACAAAGTATCACTTTGCAGAGGATAATGAGGAAAACTGGATAAAATGCTGAGGTAAGTGTAGTTTGAATTAAAATGCTTTTATAATATTGATTAAAGAAAAGAAGCAATGTTAAGTTTCCCAGGTAGAACTGTTTGCAATATCAAGTACCTGTGGGAACACTAGTTTAAACTACAGAGGGAGAAACTAAATTGAAAATAACCGAGAACAGTGTATTTAAAAGCTGTCCTTCTGTTTTTATAGTTAAGTTACTATAAAACAGAAACCAAAGCACATTTGTAAATCAAAGCCCAAGCTGAGCCTGAGATTAAGTGAGGGGGAACAGGACTGGCCCCGAGATTGCTTTAGCTCAAGAAAAGCCTCAATGGGACATTTCTCATTTGCCGTGATTGTCATACAGCTTGTTTTATTCAAAATATTTATTCATTGCTTTTATTTTTCCCTATATAACAAGACTTTTCAAGGATTTGAGAGTGTTTTTCTTTTCAATTAAAAAAGAAAAGTCTATTAAGTTGTTTTCCAACTTACCAAGAACATATCCTCTGAGGAACAAAAGATGAGGAAGTGCTAAAAGGTTTCATGAAACCACTTCCTTTGAATCTTTTTCCTTTTGTTACTATACTACCCAACGTCTTATTTTCTCTAGTTCCGTTTGACTTTTATAATTTGTTCTCACTCAAGCACTGGTGCTTATTGAGTGCCTAAGGCACTCAAGTCATAGGAAAGAAGGTTGAGTGTTAAATGTTTCCTATCCTTCCCTTATGTTCAAGAACTGGATTTTTAGCACCTCAAGTTGTTCCATTTGAGGAGATAAAACAGTGGCGTGTAAAGATTAGACAAATCTTTCTCTGTGTTCTTTTAAGAATCAATAAATCCAGAAGTTGAAAGAATAGAGCCTTGGATCAAGTGATTGAATCTATCAAGCATTTATGGTTCCCCAAATGTACTTGGAGGGGGGAAAAGAAGATTTTGAAGCAGAAATTGCATCAGATAGTTAAGAATGGGCAGTGAGGTTGAAGCCATAAGGAAGCAAAGAGGAAGGTGACAGGTAAGGAGCCATCAGCACAGGTCCCAGTGGGAGGCTTGCCTAGGATTCTGCTGCTAGAGGGAGGAGGGTGTGGGGGCTGAGATCCAGGTGGCTGTGCAGACCCCCAGACAGGCAAAGGCAAGGCAGGGTCAGCCCTCTCCTGTCTCCACCACCTCCAGCCCATTCTGTGAGGGCTCCAAGGAGCACAGGTGCCTCCAGCAGGCTGTCTGGCCAGGAGGAAGACTCTGGCACATTCTCATCTTCTCCTGGCTCATGTGAAAGAATAAAGACAGTGAAATACTAATCTCATCATGTTACTTCCTGAAAAACCCTTTCATCGGTGCTCACTGTCTACCTGGCAAAGTTCAAAGCATTTGAGGCTTTTTCTGACCCATCCTCCACTTACCCTTACAGTCTTATTTTCATCCGTGGCTCTCACAAATTAGGCACATTACATGGATGGTACCACACCCTAACACACACAGCCTTATGCTTTCACACCTCCTGTGTTCTCCTCCCCAAATGGTTCCCCCATCTCCAGTCCTAGCTCCGAGGTTCATGCTGTGATGCCCTCTCATCCTAAGACACATTCAAAATCATCACCTCCTCCAAGTGCTTATCCAGCCTTATCCTATCTCATCAAGCAGAATAAAGTGCTTCGACTTCTGTGCTCATACATCACGCATACCTCGATTAGAACTCTTGTCAGAGAATTATGGAATCCGTGTCTTTCTCCAGGAAGCCAGGATCTTCTCAAGGTCAGATGTCACCTCTATTCATCTTGCATCTTTCTGTCATTAGCACAGTGCAGGAACATGGTGGGGACTCAATAGATAAAGTTTATGAAATAAACTATGGATCAGTGGTGGGTCAGTGATAAAGAATTCCTCATAATGCAGGAGATGTGGGTTTGATCCCTGGGTCTGGTCTCTGGGTCAGGAAGATCCCCTGGATAAGGAAATGGCAACCTAGTCCAGTATTCTTGCCTGGGAAATGCCATGGATACAGGAGCCTGGCAGGTTACAGTCCATAGGGTTACAAAAGAGTTGGACACAACTTAGCAACTAAACAACAGCAACAGTATATTCAAATCAGTTCAGCCAATGTTTACTGAGTACTTACCACATGGCAGCCCTATGCAAACCCGGAAGTTATAAAGGGGGGTAAGATATGGTTACTGCTTCCCAGGTGTTGCTAGTAGTAAAGAACTCACCTGACGATGCAGGAGACCTGAGACTCAGGTTAGATCCCTGGGTTTGGAAGATCCCCTGGAGGAGGGCATGGCAACCCACTCCAGTATTTATGCCTGAAGTATCCCATGAACAGAGGAGCCTGGTAGGCTACAGTCCGAAGAGTCTCAAAGAGTTGGACACGACTGAAGCGACTTAGCACACATGCATGTGGTTATTATATTTAAGAAGCTTAGAGTCTTGCAGGAAAGAAAAAGTATGTAAAACATAATTATAATGCAACATAAGATATATGGCACTAAGGTATATATTAGATTCAGAAGTAGTACATGGGAGAAAATATTAAGATAGAACTCAAGTAGAGCAAAGGCTTTAATATAGAAAACAGAGAAAAATAAATTTGTCCAGGAGGTACTGAGCCGGTTTAGCAACCAGCAGAGAGCCACTGCAGAGCTTGGGAGAGGAATGGCATGCTGATGCAAATGATATTTTAAGAAGAACCATTTGAGGCAGCAGGAAGAAATCACTGCAGCAAGGAGAAGGTGCAATGTGAGATCCCCTAAGCCTCCTTGTCCTGAATTACAAAATAAGACTTTCCACTTTATAAATCCACCTTAGTTTCTGCCGGGAAAAGTGTTCATTTCAGCGAGGGAAGGCAAGAAGTTCACGCTTCTCTCAGTTAAACACTGGGCAAACAAGAGGTGTGATGTACGCAGAAGACGGTGTATTTTACTGGGCATGACATTTACTACATGGCATTTACTGGGCCATGTAGTTAAAAGCACAAAAACTTGCCAAATAGCTCAGGAAAAATAGCATAGAATTCTCAAAGCCAGGAGAGTTCAGTGGGAGGAAACTGTACCAAGAAGCACTTTGGTACTTCCAGCTGGTTTTTCAAAGAAACTGTTTCATCTCAAGCAGTACTCAAATCAATTGAGGAAAACACAAAATTATAAGCTCAACCTCACAGAAAATACACAGAAAACCTCAGGATTCTTTCTTACGTCTCAAAATTGTACTTCCAAGTCTAGAGCTGCCAGAGTCAGGACCCACGAGTTCCTGAAATGTTGCCATGACATAATTAACTGCTTATGTCTATAAGAGATTCAGAGCATCTTTTAGACTCTGGAGGCAAAGAGGATGAGGCTGAAATGCAGACTGTGATGCTGAAAAGGATGAACAATATTGTGAAGAGGAATGCACAACCCTGCCAGTGAGTTAAAAGGAAAAACACACCCTTCTTTGCAGTGAATCTGGTATTTATTCCCCTTCACCTACCGTGGTTCAGCAGGATTCTAAGATGAATCCTCTAATTTTACTCCCTGGTGCTATTCCAGTGATTATGTTACATTACAGGATAAATGGGATTGTGCCAATGTCATTAATGTGACATATCAGTTGACCGTAAGGGAAATTAACCAGGTGGGTCTAATCATGTGAGTCCTTTTACACAGGATTTTCTTCCACTGTGACAGGGGGGAAGTCAGAGAGATTTGAAGCATGAGGAGCATCCCAATCCTGCTGCTGGTTTGAAGATGGAACGGGGTTTAATGAGAAGGAATGTAGGCAACCTCTAGGAGCAGACAGTGACCCCTGGCTAACAGCCAGAGAAGCAACAAGGACCTCAGTCCTACAAACACAAGGAATTGAATTTCGATTGAATAACCGTGAAGTGGGTTAACTGTCAAGACTTCCAGATGAGACAGCAGCTCAGGTGATATCTTGATTTTAGGTTTATAGACCCTAAGCAGAGAGCCCAGCCAAGCTCACCAGAATTTCAAATTGACAGTCTGTGAGATAATAAATGGGTATTATTTTAAGCCACAAAGTCTGTGGTAATTTGTTGGAGCAGTTACAGAAAACTAATAGTTCTTCCAATAAGTACTATTCAATTAATACATACATTAATTGATGTACATGAAGTTCCTGAATCTGAATAGAGACTTCATCCTAATTTCATAAGCAAGGCACAGGAAGTAAAAAATCAGAAGAGCACTGATGACGGCAAATTTGGAAACAGTACTGATGGGGAAATGTGGCCCCCACAGGTACAGTTTCTACTCTGCTGTTCAGAGAACCCATTCCTTCTGTAATCCAATTTGACATCTTATTTTCTGATAACATAGGCCCCATCTAGTCAACCATTCATTCTTTCAATATGCATTTGACCCAGTGATGGAGTGACCACCATACCCAGACCAAGAATGCTTGGTCATAGTAGGTAACTCTGCTATGCTACAATCATCATTGCCTATGCTACATAAAGAAAAATGAGACCCAGTGCTACCAGCAAAAAAAAAAAAAAAAAAGAGTTAAATTAGGTAAAGAAAGGGAGTCCTAGAGCATCTGCCCGAAAGCTGAATCAATTTGTTCACAGAAACACTAGTATGAAGGTGAAGAACTTGAGGCAATTAAAATTAACCTGAAAACAAAAAGGTTTATCATTTAAAATAGGTGTAAAACATGATACTAGCAAAAAAAAAATTGATTGATTCAGAACCATCTCTCTGGTTAAGCAATCAAAATATGCGGGAGTTGTTTTTTCTTTTTTTCATCCCTCGGGGATTGTCAGAAATGATCCTACTACAAAAAGATTTCTTGGTCCAATGAAAGTGAAATAGACCCAGGGAAGCTATTGGGACCTAAAGTTTTATCTGTTCAGAGCTAACATGTTTATTTCAAGTACAATCACTGTTTAAAAACCCAAGCAAGCAGTCAGAGGCAATTCAGATTGCAACACTCTAGGTCATATGCATTAGCTCTAAAAAAGCCAGCACCACATGGGACCTGCCATGGGAGCAACCCTCAAGGCAGAAAGATGTGAGTGAAAGGCTGGCTGAATACTGAAGAAGTAGCCAAGGAATTCAAGATGGCCAGATTTTACATTCCTTGTGTTCTCTTAGCCAGACAGTGAAGTTCAATACCCTACTACATGCTGTCTGTATAATAGGAAACATTTACTTCAGTGAATGATTATAAACAGAAGGCTCTTAAAACAGCTCACAGCCCATTGGATCCTTTAAATATTTACATTCTGCTGGCTGACACAGACCCCGTGTTTATTACTGTGGTTGCTTCAAGCAAGCTCTAAACAATATCTACACACACTGAGTGTATCTGGCTTCTCAGGTCATGCCATTGACTATCTGGGGGGCACAAGGTCAGAACTGAAAGCCAAAGAATGCTCATCTTCCTGCAATCGGCCCCTCCTGTGTTATTTTCTTATTGTTATTATTTATTCAATGCCCACATATAAAGTGCAAATATTCTCTTGGCACACGTTTATGGGATATTTCACTGTTCATCATGACAATAAGTGGTAAAAAACAAAACCTTTTCTTTCTACATGGTAATGGTGTTGACAGTTCTTCGTTTTGCCTCCAGGTTAACCCAAAATGATTGAGCTGGCGATAATGATTTGACTCAGCTGGTAGGTTTATAACCATGTGAATTGGTACTGTCTCATCTAGCCTGCCATGATAAATGATTTATTTTTCTTGCTTCAAACATAATTATGTTCTTGATTAATAACAAATGTGAAGACACAGACTCTGAAGCAAGGCTAAGGCAATCTATTCTTAACCACTATATTTGTTTTATAATCATTAAAAAAAAAAAAGGTTCACCAAACTCAGAGCAGAGATGGCAAACCTCTCAAGAACAAAGAGCAAGAACAGGGCTTTGTGGCAAACTCTAATATAGCATCGCACATTAGACGAAATACCGGGCATTAACTCGCACGTCACTTGAGAAAAGCAGTTTTTTCTCTAGTGCATTAAAGCTGCATAATTCACACTAGCGAGCAGTTCATTTCTCTCCTAGGATATGGCCCAAGAAAAATATTGCTTTATTTTCCTTAGTAGTTCAAAGGAGAGGGTTAGTGCCAGTAGGAAATCAAGTCACCTCTTTTTAAAAAGATGTTTTCTTCTTCCATTTTGCTCTTTCCTTGTATTTTCTGGATTCTGAATCTCTCTTTAAAGAATTTAAGACAAAGCTCCCTAACTAGCAAAATGAAATAATGTACCAAATATTCTCTGTGAATAAGCTCCCATGATTGATCTATTTTATTGTGATTATTTTCATTATACAGACAGTTTAGAATCACCATAATAATTCTACTGCATCCACAGCTCTCTTACCCTCACACTATATATCCTAGTGGAAAACAAAGAGTAAGTATTGTCTTTATGCAAATACCCCAGGCTCAGAATGTGATTTCCACAGTCCTTCAGGAAGTTCATGAAAGATCTTGGGGATTGATCCTAGACTTCTCTGATTGCCACAAGGGCATAAGTCTTTAAAGGCAGGATAACTGTCTCCCTGATCTTTGCATTCATGCCTGGTACTTTGAAGAGGTGTTTAATGAAGCTGTGTTAGACTGAATTGAACAGACAGCTGACTGGCCAACCAACTAAGGCATTCAGGTTCTGGAACATCTAGAAGCTTTAGGATGATATGATTAACTATTGTGGAAACATCAGCTAAATGGTAGTTAGAAGATATCCACGAAGAAACATTGCTTTAAAAATATATATTTGTGATGTCTTCCTAACACATGGAACCAGTGACATAAACGGAAAAGCAAATTTTGCCAATCAAGCAAGCTCTTTTGTCCTTCAGTTAGCCAATGAGATACAGTTTATCAGACCACAAAACTCAGTTAATTCCAGTTGATCCTATTATACTAAATCCTATTAATCCTTATGATACTGTGAATTGGGCAAACTTGAAATTACTGGTTGCATGAGCAGGTCTTCAAAAGAGAACTGATGAAAACTTAGAAACATTGATCTAGGGAGAATTTGACTTTTATTTTAAAAAATGATACATTTTTTTCAGACCAACAATATTAAAAAATAAGAGCCAATATTTCATAGATTCTATAATCCACACACTTTTCTTGAGCTGCTTAATTATATTCAAATTCTGGATATGCTCAAAAATATAGTGAACAATAAAAACCAATATATCTTTATTTTTAAAAGGTCATTCCCTTGGGATGATTTCTGATAGCATTTTCTATAAGCTGAAATTTCTATACTTTTAGAGGTTTTGTCAAAGTAAAGCAGAGGGAATTTAAATGACATAAATGCTAACCCAGCAGAAAGTTAGGTTTTATAAGAAACTTAACCAAGGCCTCACTGGGAGTGAGACAGAAGTCCAGGTAACAGTGAAAAAAGATACAAAAGCTAAAGGTGCCAATTAAAGGCTTCTAGTGAGACACAGTGATTTATGAACACAGTATTTGCAGAGTTTATTCTTTTAAACAGAAACAGCATCTTTCATGGTAGCAGACCTCATATTTGCAGAGCGTACATGTCCACATGACATTCTTTCCATCACACCATCGTTACACACATACACTCACACACACAAACACACACCAAGAAGGCAGCCAATGACTACCACGCAGTTTCCAACCACAAACCACTGTCAGAATGTTTACTGCATTTTAGCTTTTCAAATAACTAGAAGCAATGCCAGATTAAGTGAAGAAGACAGCTGATGCATTTAAGGGCTCACAGTTTAGGGCACCACAGTACATTCAATGTTGATCAAATTTACTGCATAACTAACTGCTCATCAAATTACACTAGGAGTTCCTCCCGCACAGTGGAAAAATCTAGTTATCACAGCAAAATTGGATTCCAAAAAAAAAATCTATCATGATTGAGAGAATGCATGCATTCTTCAAATCAGGTGCTGTGGAATCTAGCACAAGTTTTTAAGAGTCACTGTTAAGGATATGATGTTCAATACAGGAAACCAGACCGGAAAAAGTACTTGGTGTGCGGTTCCAAGTAAATGTAGTTCAAAAGATGAACACCTCCATCTGCGCTATTACAAACCAGGATACGCCTGCCTTCAGGAGGTAGTGACTAGAGGTGATAAAAAGGAGCATGAAACAGTGATGGTCATAATGGTCCGTTTCTTGATCCCAGGGATGGTTGCATAAGTGTGTTCACTTTGTAAAAATTCATCCGGCTGTCGGTTTTCCACTTCCATACTTTTCAGTATGTACATCATGCATCAGTAAATGTGTGTGCACACATGCACACACAGAGACACACACACAACATCAGGATGTCCTCCTAGTTGAGCAAAGACTAAAGCAAGTGAATATAAAGAAGTCTTGTCCTTTACACCCTGATTCTCAATTGGCTCATGACCTTCAAAAGTGACAACGAAGATACATTCAAAAGTTGAGTTTTCACTCCTTATTTACATTTTAAATCTGTCGTAAGAATAGTTGTGCAGCCACAGAAGGTGGAGTCGGGAAGGTGAGGAACGTGGCCACGGTCTCATAGCTAAGGGAAGGATGGAGATTTGTATCTCAAGTAATCCTGACCTCAAGTCCAGCCGTCTGCTTTGTAGCATTTTACTGGCCAGCCCACTGGAAGCGCAGGGTCAGGATAAGGCTGCCACATGGCAGAGAGATGCGGAATTCTAAGGCTGTTGGTGGAGACTCGCTCTGTACAGGAATCCCAGAGTAGAAGTTGCTATGGAGTCCTCTCCTTCCAGGAGGTCCATGAGAACATCCAGAAACAGGAACTGAACCCCAAGAGATGGAACCCAGTTCTTCTCACTAACAGCTCTTACCAACAGTTCTGGGAGTTCTAAACATCATCTACAGTAAGTTCTCCACATACTAACAAGTTCTGTTCAGAGACCACATTCATAAGGCCACTTTGTTCCCAAGTCCACCAATTTAGTCGAGGCACCCAACTCACACAATTGGCTATATGGTACTATACTGTAAAGTGAAAGTGAAGTCACTCAGTCATGCCAACTCTTTGCAATCCCGAGGACTACAGGCCACCAGGCTCCTCCGCCAATGGGATTTCCCAGGCAAGAATACCAAGTGGGTTGCCATTTCCTTCTGCAGGGGATCTTCCGGACCCAGGGATCAAACCCCAGTCTCCCACATTGCAGGCAGACTCTTTACCCTTTGAGCTACTAGGTAATCCCAAGGGTGTGTTGTGAATATTGAGACACCTTTATCACTTAGGAAAGTCCAAAGGTTTTAGGAGCTCAGTGCCAGAAAGGGGGACAACTGGACTGTAACAGGTTTATAATACTTTCCACACAAATAATATATAAAAAATGACACAAAAAGTAAACATTTTTAACATACAGTATAGTACAACAGCTGGCACATAGAGCCTGGCAAGAGTGAACAGGCAAGAAGGCTTACTGACTGGCAGAGGGATAGGAGATGGAAGACAGTAGAGCTGAAGGATCGTCGGCAATAGGAGATGGAGGGCAAGCTGCAATTTCACTCACGCCTGACATTGATGACACAGGTTCCAGTTCTTTGCTGGATTCAATTCTGTCTACTCTCTTTAAAAAATGGTCCAGTGATGTCTGGGTAGTGGCTCTTTTTTCTCATCATGATGACACGGTAGCACCCGACCGAATTCTGAACAGCTGCTACAACCTTCATGTACCGTTCCATGTCCGAGTTCTGTGCCTCAGACACTAAGGCTGCCTCTTCAGATAAATAAAACCCCTTTGCCATTTGCTACCTTGTGAATTTCTTCAGTTCTGCACTTACTTCTTCTTGTCTCTCTTCGTCCTTCCTCTGGGTTTTCAGTTCCTGGTGCTTCTTAGCAGTGCCAACTACATCACTGCTGCTTTTATACTTCCTTCTAGACACCCTGGGCTTGAAGTGAAAATACCAAGCTCCTGCCCACCACACTGCACTGTACAGTCAAGTACACAAAAGCGCAAGCACTTGCAGAGGATGCACGCACACAACAATGTCCTCCAGACACGTGAACTAACAGCATGACTGGACATGAGAACGCACGCTTGCATCTTTGAAAGTTTGAAACTTTATAGTGCATATATAAGGCACTTACTATATTCTGTAGGTTATAAAGATGCTTAATGAAAGAGGTGGGTGGGTCCGTATAAGAGAAAAGCCATCTGGGGAAGATGAGCAATGACTTTTTTTCCTCTTATACACACCTTTATTTTGAAATGTTTCTTGAGCAACTACTGTATACCAGGTCCTGAGGATACAATGTGGAGGCAATGATGGAGGCAATACCCTGGCCCCAAGGATTTCTGCCGAGTAAGCAGAGTACAGGAATGTAAGGGAAAAAGGCAACAGAGTATTAGTGAGGAAATAAAATGTGGACAGAGTACATCCTTCTAGGAGAAAGGAAAAGACACTATCCTTCTCAACTTTCCATCATTAAAGGAAGAAACCTTGTACCATGGAGCTGAAGTGGAGCCTAAATACATATAGTGTCAGCAGTTGAATACACAGGAATTTGACCACAGTTTTTAAAATCACATTAAGCTCTTAATTCCAATTGTGTTTTATTATCATAGACTACAAAATAATTTTTTATAAAGGGCAACAAAAACACTGGAACTCTGTGCTTCTGCCCTCCTGAGTAATTATCAAAAGCCAGTTCACTATTTTCCGTGAAAACTGCCTGAGATTTCATTCTTGTCATTGCAGGAATTTATCTTTGTCCAGATTCTCTTCTGTTGACTCTCCAGGCAAGAATACTGGAGTGAGTATCCATTCCCTTCTCCAGGGGATCTTCCCAACCCAGGCATCAAACCGGGTTTCCTGCACTGTGGGCAGATTCTTTACCATCTGAACCACCAGGGAAGCCTATTTATAAGCCATATGGTAGATTATAAAGTTAGAACCATCCAAATGAATTATTTTGCCTTTAGGATCAAAGAATTGTTGGCAATAGCGACTCCAATGAGTTTCCCAGGAGACTCTTAACCTTTCCTCTTGAAAGCTCATTTGACATTTTAATTCTAACTTCAAGTTGGCATACAGAAGATGGATAGGAAAAAGAGCCTTGGTTTTCATACTTGAGGGAATGAGCACTCACATTTCATACTGTAAGACATTCAAAAGTAAACAAAGGCATGAAGGACAGAGAGAGAAGAGATTTCCTAGTTCTTCATTCAGTTTTATTCCATCAGTAGCCATAACTGCTCATCAATGGCTCTTTCCCTGGTTATTTGCCTGCAGCCATTATATTGGAGAAGGAAATGGCAACCCACTCCAGTATTCTTGCCTGGAGAATCCCAGGGACAGAGGAGCCTAGTGGGCTGCCATCTATGGGGTCACACAGAGTCGGACACGACTGAAGTGACTTAGCATTACTAGGCTGATACCAGTAACATATTAGAGACTTCCACTGTGGTCCTGATGCTGGGAAAGATTGAAAGCAGGAGAAGAAGGGGACAACAGAGGATAGGATGATTGGATGGCATCACCGACTAGATGGACATGAGTTTGAGCAAGCTCCAGGAGTTGGTGACGGACAGGGAAGCCTGGGGTGCTGCAGTCCATGGGATTGTGAAGAGTTGGGCATGACTGAGGAACCGAACAGAACTGAACTGGTGGTCCAGTGGCTAAGACTCTGCACTCCCGCTACAGGGGCCCAGGTTCAATCCCTGGTCAGACAACTAGATCCTACATGCCAGTAAGGCTCTGTAAAGCATCTATTTAAAGATGACTGAAAGCACTAGCTTCTTGATACACTTTGAGAGGCACTGAATAAAATGTATTTTTGTATCTCCTGTTCCTCAAAATTCCACTTAGTCCTCAATCACTTAAACCCTATGGGTTAATCTCTATTAAGATTTTAGTTGTATCAACCTTGGAAAAAAGACTGAACTCCTTTAGAAAGAAAAGGTAATAATCAAGCCATTGGAATAGCCTTGATCCCTAGACTCTGGCATTTCCCTTGAGTGAGCCAGTCTTATTGTCACCCTAATTAAGTCAAAACATAAAGGCTTTCCCAATGCTTTACACGAGGGAACTCTTCCAGCAGATTGTATTTTATGACATCTGTAAAATGCTAGGGGGCATATTAATTAATAGCTGCAATGTTAAACATTCATGGAATACATAATCAATTTCCAAATATCATAGCACTTTATAGTCGAAATACTAGAGAGCCGATTCACAGTCATTTGCCTAGGAAAGGAGCTTTTGTTTCTAAAGAAAAGCAATAAAGATTTGTGCAGTGGTGATTTCTGTTTTGCCAGCTGGAAAATATCTATTATCAGCAACTAAAAGGTTTATTTCTGTGCGGACTGCTGTAAAGCACTCCATGGTGGATAAGCAGGGGAAGAGGGTGGAAAGAAGGAAAATAAAGGAGAGCTGGAGGCTAAAATAGAGATTTGATTGTGGTTCTCTAGGTAAGTAAAAGATGCATTTGGTTGAAATAGCTTCGGATCCCAAATATGCCACATACATGAGCAATTCCTCCTGCCTTTTCCTGGTCAAAGGTTGTTATTTAATTCATCCCAGTTAAATCTGATCTCAACTTTAATTACCGTGCAAAGCTCAAACTCGATCCAGACGCTTTGGTTCAAATCACTCTAAAATAAAAACAATGACCACAAACAATTTTCTCATGTGGTTCCCAATCAGAATACCTAAATATCAGCCTCCTAGTCATGTATTTCTTCTTGCTATTTTACATCTAATAAAATTAATCAACTTAGAAATTAAAGAACAGGGTCGATAAAAACATTCAAATAAGACAAACCAGGAATCAATGAAGCATGTATAAAACTAAGAAAACAGTAGAAGGGGAAAAACTAGAGATCTCTCCAGGAAAATTGGAAATATCAAGGGAGCATTTTGCCCAAAGATGGGCACAATAAAGGACAGAAACGGTAGAGACCTAGTAGATGCTGGAGAGATCAAGAAGAGATAGAAAGAATACACGAAAGAACTGTACAAAAAAGATCTTAATCAACCAGATTACTACAATGGTCCGGTCAGTCACCCAGAGCCAGACATTCTGGAAAGCGAAGTCAAGTGGGCCTTAGGAAGCACTGCTGTTAGTAAAGCTAGTGGATACAATGGAATTCCAGTAGAACTATTCAAAACCCTAAAGAATGATGCCATCAAGGTGTTGCATTCAATATGTCAGCAAATCTGGAAGACCCAGCAGTGGCCACAGGACTAGAAAAGGTTAGTTCTCATCCCTATTTTCCAAGAAGGATAGTACTAAAGAATGTGCTAACCATCAGACAGTCGCAATCATCTCCCACGCTATTAAGGTCATGCTTAAAATCTTGCATGCTAGGGTCTAGCATTATATGAACTAGGGATTTCCAGATGTCTAAGCTGGGTTTAGAAAAGGAAGAGGAACCAGAGATCAAATTGCCAAGATTTGCTGGATCACAGAGAAAGCTAGAGGATTCCAGAAAAACATCTACCTCTGTTTTATCGTCCATGCCAAAGCCTTTGACTGTGTGGATCACAGTGAACTGAGGAACGCTCTTAAAGGGACAGGAATCCTGGACCCTCTTACCTGTCTCCTGAGAAACATGTATGCGGGTCAGGAAGCAACAGTTAGAACCCTGTATGGAACAACTGATTGGTTCAAGATTGAGAAAGAGTATGAGAGGGCTGTCTGCTGTCACCCTGTTTGTCTAACCTATAATCTGAGCACATCATGGAAAATGCCGGATTGGATGAGTTACAAGCTGGAATCAAGACAGGTGGGAGAAACATCAACAATCTCAGATATGTGGATGATACCATTCTAATGGTAGAAAGTGAAGAGGAACTAAAGAGCCCCTTGATGAGGGTGAAGGAAGAAAGTGAAAGAGCCAGCTTAAAACTAAATATTAAAAAAAAAAAAAAACTAAGATCATGGCATCCACCCCATTACCATGGCAAATAGAGGGGGGAAAGGTGACAGTGGCACCCACTCCAGTACTCTTGCCTGGAAAATCCCAGGGATGGAGGAGCCTGGTAGGCTTCAGTCCATGGGGTCGCTCAGAGTCAGACACGACTGAGCGACTTCACTTTCACTTTTCACTTTCATGCATTGGAGAAGGAAATGGCAACCCACTCCAGCGTTCTTGCCTGGAGAATCCCAGGGACGGGGGAGCCTGGTGGGCTGCCGTCTATGGGGTCGCACAGAGTTGGACACGACTGAAGCGACTTAGCAGCAGCAGCAACAGATTTCCACTTCTTGGGCTCTAAAATTACTCAGGATGGTGACTGCAGCCATGAAATCAGAAAATGACTGCTTCTTGGCAGGAAAGCTATGACAAACTTAGTGTGTTGAAAAGCAGAGACATTATACTGTGACAAAGGTCCGTATAGTCAAGGCTATGGTCTTTCCAGGGGTCACATAACAATTTTGAGAGCCATAAAGAAGGCAGAGTGCTGGAGAAGACTCTTGAGAGTCCCTTGGACAGCAAGGAGATCAAACCAGTCAATCTTAAGGGAAATCAACCCCAAATACTAATTGAAAAGACTGATGCTGAAAGTGAAGCTCTAGTATTTTGGTCATCTGATGGAAACAACTGACTCATTGGAAAAGTCCCTGATACTGGAAAAGACTGAGGAGAGAAGGAAAAGACGGCATCAGAGGATGAGATGGCTGGATGGCATCACTGATGCAATGGACATGAACTTGGGCAAACTCCAGGAGATGGTCAGGGACAGGGAGGCCCAGTGTGCTGCAGTCCATGGGGTCACAAACAGTTGTACACAGCTGGGTGACTGAACAACAACAACAAGTCAGGTATTTGTCCTTGCTATTTTATATCTCGGAGCAGGCAATGGCACCCCACTCCAGTACTCTTGCCTGTTAAATCCATGGACAGAGGAGCCTGGTAGGCTGCAGTCCATGGGGTCGCTAAGAGTCGGACACGACTGAGCGACTACACTTTCATTTTTCTCTTTCCTGCACTGGAGAAGGAAATGGCAACCCACTCCAGTATTCTTGCCTGGAGAATCCCAGGGACGGCGGAGACTGGTGGGCTGCTGTCTATGGGATCACACAGAGTTGGACACGACTGAAGTGACTTAGCATTAGCATTTTATATCTAATTAAATTAGTCAACTTAGAAATTAAAGAAAAGGGTCAATAAAAAAACATTCAAGTAAGGCAAACCAGGAATCTGTAGAATAACTAATTAAATTCATTTTTGTTGCTGTTGTTTAGTTGCTAAGTCATGTCTGACTCTTTTGCAATCCCATGGCCTGTAGCCCACCAGGCTCCTCTGTTCATAGGACTTCCCAGGCAAGAACACTGGAGTTAACTGTCATTTCCTTCTCCAGGTGATCTTCCCAACCCAGGGATCGAACCCATGTCACCTGCATTGGCAGGTGGATTCTTTACCACTGAGCCACCCGGGAAGCCCAACTTTTATTGAATTCTTGAACACACTGAAGGCAATGAGTCAGGCATCCATGAGCATTAGGTCCTAGCACTTTCTACCCTCTCATGGCACCTGGAAGAAAGGTGGAGATCATGGCCCAGCTTCTTTAACCGTGTCTCTTATTTATCTCCACTTCATGGGAGGCAGGTGGTTGTCAAGAGGCAGTTACACTGTCAGTGGCTTATAGCTTCCAGCTTCCTGATCTTAGATCAGTGTTCTTGAACTCAACAGTGCCAGGGGCCTCCTGAATCCCACTCCTTCAATCCTTCCAGTACTTCATCCCCTGTATTAGATCGTTTTCCACTTTCGTTTTCTGCAGTTAATCCTTCTGAGTGGCCCAGTGCTACATGTTGGTAAACCAGGGCCGAAGTGGGAGAAAAATCACTTGATGGGTTGTCATCACTGATTCTGATTCGTGCATGCATGCATTCATTACAGGATCCACCCATACAAGAATTTATCAAGTATGTACTACATGCCAGGCAGTATGTTACCGCTAAATAACTTTGACCTTTCAAGCAATCAGGGTAGTGGTGGGAGTAAAAGAGAGAGCTGATAACATCCATTAATGTCAAACCCTCTTGCAAAGGTCCCTTTACAATGTCCCAGGTTTGAAAGCTCTGATAACTGGTTAGTATGCCTTCATCTCTGTATCATTTACCCATTCTCTCTATTATCTGCTACAGTTCCTCCTGTAAAACATTGTACACAGATGAAAGCCCTGTGCAGGACTTTCCAGAATTATTTCTCTTCTACATTGAGTATCTTTAAATAATTATTTTTATTAGACATCTTACAATACAAGAAGAAGCATACTCCCAGTTAGACACAATTAATATGACTTGTTAGGAATAAAGTATACTCTTTCATTCTAGAATATAAGAATTAAATTATTTTTTTAAAAGCGTGTACTAAAATCCATACAAATGTTAACTAGCAAAAAGGGCATTCAATTGCCTTTAAAAAGAGCCAGGTGTTTAGACTGCCACGACTAAGTGTAAGAGAATCTACTGTAAGTAAGAATCACAAAAACTCCCTGTGGTTAAAATAGAACCTTCCTGGTGATACAGTGGATAAGAATCCATCTGCCAGTGAAGGTGACATGGGTTCCAACCCTGGTCTGGGAAGATTCCATATGCCATGGGCAACTAAAGCCCGAGAGCCACAGCTAATGAACCCCTTTGCCACAACTACTGAGCCCATGTGGTGCAACTCCTGAAGCTGAGTCAATTCCCAGGCAGGTTGATAAGAAGTCCGGGGTCTCCAAGGAGAAAGGGGTCTGGGGCTCTTGAGGAGACGGGGGTCTAGAATTCTCAAGGAGGAGAAAAGGACAAACTTTTTTCCTACATTCCTTAGTAAGGATTGTATAACAACAATGTATCCTGCTTGAGGACAGTTTCTCTTTCTTGAAAACCTTCTAGCTAATCCTGTTATCTTAAAATGTATATTATGGCAGTGGGTCTGGTAAGATCTTTCTAATGTTAGTTCTAATCCTGTTACTTAAAATGTAAATTGTGGGAGTGGGTCTGCTAAAATTTTTACAACCTTGAGACATTCTTTTTTGAGTTATTGTAATAACCATTTTAAAAAGTATATAACTCCCTTGCTTAGACTAGCAAGGGGGGCACTCTCCGATCCCCTTCTGATGTCTATGTCAGAAGCTTTCTCTGTCTGTTTTTATACTTTAATAAAACTCTGCCACAAAAAGCTCTTGCGTGATCAAGCCTGGTCCCTGGTCACGAAGTTAAACCTTCTTCAGAGATCATGAACCCAACATCCTTCACCGTAAGCTATCAAAGCCTTGTGCCTCAAGCCTGCGCTCCACAACAAACAGATGCCTCCATAATGAGAAGTTTGCACGTCGCAATGAAGAGTAGCCCCAGCTCACAGCAACTAGAGAAAGCCTGCTCACAGCAACCAAGATCCAGAGCAACTAAAAACAAATAAATAAATTATTTCTAAAAATAAAGGAAAGACATATTCATGAAGTTGGTTTAGTTTAAAAAAAAAAAGTTGAGTTACATTTTCAAGAAACACCAACCAACTCTCTTTAATTTATCAGATAGTTATATTAATCAGACAACCTATACATAAGCCTAATATTCACAGTGAGTGACAATGGTAACCTTTTGCATTTTTATTGGCACATGTCAGTAGCAAGGACTTGCTTTGTCCTTCATGGACCTGGTACAAACAAATACTAAAGACGCATAATGTCCACTGCATGTGCAGCTACTTATATCTAACCTTGAAAGCCCCAAGCGCATCCAACTTGCTTAGAGTAATTCCCTGTTACCCCAGCGTATACTGATTTCTTGTCATTACAAATGTCTGTTGCTTCACAGACAGATTGATCAGACAAGTTTATCAGTAAGTTGTTTCCTACTGATTTCAAGGGTGGGTTTATAATTCTCAACCTCATGTCTTAATATTTAGGTATTTATTTAGTGCTTAGTCATCAAAGGGTTTCTGCTGCAAGCTGATGTTCAGTTCAGTTCAGTTGCTCAGTCGTGTCCCATTCTTTGTGACCCCATGGACTGCAGCACACCAGGCCTCCCTATCCATCACCAACTCCCAGAGTTCACCCAAACTCCCGTCCATCGAGTCGGTGATGCCATCCAGCCATCTCATCCTCTGTCGTCCCCTTCTCCTCCTGCCCCCAATCCCTCTCAGCTGATGGTACAAGGATGGAAAAACAGAGAACCGTGACTTTAGAGATGCATGAGTGAGTGAAAGTTCCACAGTTGTGTCCAACTCTTTGCAACACCATGGGCTGTAGCCTGCCAGGCTCCTCTGTCCATGGAATTCTCAAGGCAGGAATACTGAAGTGGGTAGCCATCCCCTTCTCCACAGGGTTTTCCCAACCCAGGGATCAAACCTGGGTGTCCTGCACTGCAGGTAGTCTCTTTACAACCTGAGCCAGCAGGGAAACCTGAAGAGATGCATAGTGACCATTTATTTTGAATCAAGTGCTATTCTGTCCACATTTCATTACATATATTGTTTGATAAAATCCCCACCACACTGATGCTGTGATGATAGCAACATCCTACTGATAAAGGCAATAATGACTGAGTGATTAAGTCACATGTGAAAGACACACAGCTAGTGAGTCCCAGAGCTATGAGTCCCTCCCATTTCTGACATCAAAGGTGAGTGAAGCTACTCTCCAGTGTCCTTCCCTGATCCCTCAATCACACAAGCCCAGAAAGACTTTGGTTTCCCCTATAGAGAAAGAAAGAAGGGAAATATTTCAGAAGATACAGATATTATCAATTTGGTATATTACCTCTGTCTTAGGTTTCTGCACCTTAAGGCCAAGGTGAGAGAAAAAGGCTTAACACAAAGAGATGAACTTTCCAATTCTCTAATGGTACAATTCAAAGCAAACTGAGGTTTCCATGTTGTGGTAGGTAAGCCTCCCTCAAATTACAGCATTTAGGGAAAATTGCCATCTTGCATTTTTTTAGACAAAGGTTACATGTCTTCATTTTTTTACTGCACAAATTTGGAGCAATTTCTGATTGACAAATTCCTTTTAAAATGCTTTCTATGCATGGTCTTTCAGAAATCCAATTACAATTCCATTATTGGGAGGCTCAAATCACAAAGTGAAGACATGCTTGCATAAAATTAACATACCAATGGTTTTTCTTGCATTGATAAGCAAATTTCTTTTCATATCAGAAATGATTCATACAAAGATGCTCATTATAGACATTAGAATCTGTCAGTACATCACACTCTGTACACCCCAATCATGCTGCACCCAACATTTGCCCAATGCAAATAGATTTATAAAATGTCTTTTACTAAAAAATGCTCCTTCAGGATATGGGCATAGTCAGGAAAAGTCTTTCATTTGTAGCCATAAAGTTCCCCTCACCCTTAAATGTGTAATAATCACAGGATTTTTCTGATCTACTTGGTTCTACTTGATTTGATTTCCAAGCGTTGAGGTGAAGAAGAGATAAGAGAAAGAAAATTATATGAGCTTTATCTTACAGGTGACTTTTACAGGGGAAATCTGTAACTACATCAAATGATGTTGGAGAACGGTCATAGGAGTAATAGAGCAATGTCCACAAGCAAAGTCTATAATTTTGTCTATAAGCAAAGTAGCCATATTTGTATTAGAATTACTCTTACAAGTTTAAGCAGACATTCACTTGGAGGCTAGATCTAAGGAAATACCAGGCTTTTCCTTCTTTCGCTTTGGGGGAAAAAAAAAAAAAGTGAATAATTTGAATTAGGAAAGGAAATCACAGTTCTAGCACTTGCTAATACATTCCTTCATATGACCCATTTTATTGAGTAAAAGGGGATGGCACTTTCTGGACAGAGTCAGCATTAGTCTAAATAATTTGTTTTGGCAGCAATATCCTTGCTAAATGGAGTGAAGACAATTTGGAGCCTTCACTCAAAAGAAAGACTCTTCACTCAGCGGTTTTTCCTTAACACATCATCAATAAAGACATCACAATTTCACCCACTTGAGGTCCATGTCATAGGGTAATTTCACTAAAATTGACCACATGACATAAAGAAGAGAGCTTGACAATTATACATCTTACTTAGGACTGCCTTACAGTTCTTAACTTTAGCTTTAGAATTCTCTTTCCCACCTAGGGGATCAACTGAAAGACAGCGATGTGAGGCTCTCTAAGGAGAATCAGACAGGTAATATCAAAAGCACTGTGGAGTCCTAAGTACTCAATGCTTTCAGAAACTCGAGTCTGGGTTATATCTCC
Source organism: Bos indicus (assembly GCF_029378745.1). NCBI lineage: Eukaryota > Metazoa > Chordata > Mammalia > Artiodactyla > Bovidae > Bos > Bos indicus. The sequence continues at coordinate 117,061,277 of NC_091761.1, forward strand.
ATGGGAAGAAAAACACCATGCATGTGTTTGGTCAGAAAAGAAAACAATTTCTGAACCGTGCCTCTTAACCCCTCACTAAGGATCCCTGTAATGTGCCTTTGTACTAATAACCCCACAGTTGGATCTCAAGAAGAGAGTTCTGCTTACAAGAAGGCATTCAGATGTGTCATGAAAAATAAACAAGTCAAAAGGGGAGGGCAAAGTAAGAACATATGAAACACACCATAAACCTTCAACACTGGGAACTCAGCTGTGAAAATAGCTTGTTAAAATCACATCAGATTTGGTTAAAAAAACAAAACATTTCTACAAAAACAGCCACATTTGAAGTCCAACCACTGCTACAAGATAAAATGTAGCCTATAAGGAACTTTCAAGATAGAAATACATGAAGTGCTTAGGAAAACAAAGCTCTGCTGATCTTATGGGTGAGATCACACTTTAGCCCATCTATAAGTGTCTTACTGAAAACCTCAAGTTGACTTGGTGGGAAATCATCATAGAAGAGACACATGTCCTCTGTCCAATATTCCCCACCACAAATGGCCATGCTGAGTTTTGAATACACTGAAGAAAGTCAGGAGAGATATAAATCATGGTCTAGAGAATTTTGACTAAAACTCTGAGCATAGCAGACTTGCCTGCAGTACAGGGGTTAAGACTTAACCTTTCAATGCCAAGGTGCAGATTTGATCTGGGGTTGGGTAGCTAATATTCCACATGGCTGGTGGCCAAAAAAATAAAACATAAAACAGAAACAACATTGTAACAAATTCAATAAAGACTTTAAAAATGATTCACATTGAGAAGAAAAAAAAAGTCTAAAGAAGAAAAAAAAAAAAAAACTCTGAGCATATTAACTTGGGAAATCATTGCTAACATAGCTGTCTTGGGTTGCTTGGCAGTTATAAGGGAAATATATGTCTTTAATTAGAAGTCACTAACTTTTTTTCTTTGCCAATTATCTCCATCTAAAGCACGAGAATCAGATAACACATGAACCCCAGATTTTCTGTCTAAAAGGATTCTTTAGTTGGCAACATCAAATACAGTTCTTCTGAAAAAATAAAACGTTATTTTAAAGAGGCAAGCATAATTAGGAATAGATTTCAACTAATCGTAATGGCTACTTAGGCTCTCTTAAGCCATTCTGTAGAAGAACCTTCTAATCAAATTTTCTCCTGTAAGTAACATTTATAAATTCCTCTTTCCTTTCTCAACCTAACAAGCCTAAAGCTGTCCATTCTATCTGTACTGAAGAAAATGGAACTTGCATTGAGACCACAATGGTCCGAATCTACACAAAAGAGAAACAATGGGAAGTTCTCAGATTTGCTTTCAATAAACAAAACCTCTGCTGCAAGTTAGATGGAATGTGGGATTCATCAGAATCGTTCTGAAATGTGAACTAGGAATTCTGTGAGGTCAATCTCTTCTTACACTGCCACAGTCTCTTGGGTCTCTTACCACAGACATGAGCTTGAAGTCCCACAAAAATGCAAAACCACTCTTCCAGGGGCCGATGGAAGGATGAGTCTATACTGCATGTCACCATGAGTGCTCCTGCTGTGGGCTGGGCACTTATCAATCTCAGAGGCCAACAGCTAACAATGGTCAAGTTTTGTCCAAAATACTGGGATTCTAATCTCACTCAGTCCTTGCAGAATAGGGAACCTTGGACAATTACATGCTGTTGCTGTTCAGTCGCTCTGTTGTGTCCAACTCTTTGCAACCCTATGGACTGCAGCACATCAAGCTTCCCTGTCCTTCACCATCTCCCAGAGCTTGCTCAAACACACGTCCATGGAGTCAATGATTCCATCCAATTGTCTCATCCTCTGTCTCCCCCTTCTCCTCCTGCCCTCAATCTTTCCCAGCATCAGGGTCTTTTCCAATGAGTCAGCTCTTTGCATCAGGTGGCCAAAGCACTGGAGCTTCAGCATCAGTCCTTCCCATGAAGATTCAGAGTGGATTTCCTTTAGGATTGACTGGATATTCTGACCCATATCTTCATTTATAATATGAAAACTATAGATAAGCATTCCTTCTGAATTTGCTTTGCCAAATAATGCCTCTGTAAAAAGGAAAAGCCAAAAGAAGGGGAAAGATCTATTGTGGTTAAATAAATTTAGAAAACACTGTAAAGGAGAAACATTCTTTAGGACTGGACTTCTCAGAGCCTTTAACTGAAGTCTACTTGTCCAATGTATTAGGATCTAAACCATCATTAAACATTCAAGGAGTTTCTATTTGTTAAAGTTGTAGGTGCCCAATACTTCAGTTCAGTTCAGTTCAGTTCAGTCGCTCAGTCATGTCCGATTCTTTGCAACTCCATGAATCGCAGCATGCCAGGCCTCCCTGTCCATCACCAACTCCCGGAGTTCACCCAAACTCATGTGCATCAAGTCGGTGATGCCATCCAGCCATCTCATCCTCTGTCGTCCCCTTCGCCTCCTGCCCCCAATCCCTCGCAGCATCAGGGTCTTTTCCAATGAGCCAACTCTTTGCATGAGGTGGCCAAAGTATTGGAGTTTCAGCTTCAGCATCAGCCTTCCAATGAACACCCAGGACTGGTCTCCTTCAGGATGGACTGGTTGGATCTCCTTGCAGTCCAAGGGACTCTCAAGAGTTTTCTCCAACACCACAGTTCAAAAGCATCAATTCTTCGGTGCTCAGCTTTCTTCACAGTCCAACTCTCATATTCATACATGACCACTGGAAAAACTATAGCCTTGACTAGACAGACCTTTGTTGGCAAAGTAATGTCTCTGCTTTTGAATATGCTATCTAGGTTGGTCATAACTTTCCTTCCAAGGAGTAAGCATCTTTTAATTTCATGGCTGAAATCACCATCTGCAGTGATTCTGGAGCCCAGAAAAATAAAGTCTGACACTGTTTCCACTGTTTCCCCATCTATTTCCCATGAAGTGATGGGACCAGATGCCATGATCTTAGTTTTCTGAATGTTCAGCTTTAAGCCAACTTTTTCACTCTCCTCTTTCACTTTCATCAAGAGGCTTTTTAGTTCCTCTTCACTTTCTGCCATAAGGGTGGTGTCATCTGCATATCCAAGGTTAATGTTATTTCTCCCGGCAATCTCGATTCCAGCTTGTGCTTCTTCCAGCCCAGAGCTTCTTATGATGTACTCTGCATAGAAGTTAAATAAGCAGGGTGACAATATACAGCCTGACGTACTCCTTTTCTTATTTGGAACCAGTCTGTTGTTCCATGTCCAGTTCTAACTGTTGCTACCTCACCTGCATACAGATTTCTCAAGAGGCAGGTCAGGTGGTCTGGTATTCCTGTCTCTTTCAGAATTTTCCACAGTTTATTGTTATCCATACAGTCAAAGGCTTTGGCATAGTCAATAAAGCATAAATACATGTTTTTCTGGAACTCTCTGGCTTTTTCGATGATCCAGCGGATGTTGGCAATTTGGTCTCTGGTTCCTCTGCCTTTTCTAAGACCAGCTTGAACATCTGGAAGTTCACGGTTCACGTATTGCTGAAGCCTGGCTTGAAGAATTTTGAGCATTACTTTACTAGCGTGTGAGATGAGTGCAACTGTGCAGTAGTTTGAGCATTCTTTGGCATTGCCTTTCTTTGGGATTGGAATGAAAACTGACCTTTTCCAGTCCTGTGGCCACTGCCGAGTTTTCCAAATTTGCTGGCATATTGAGTGCAGCACTTTCACAACATCATCTTTCAGGATTTGGAATAGCTCAACTGGAATTCCATCACCTCCACTAGCTTTGTTCGTAGTGATGCTTTCTAAGGCCCACTTTACTTCACATTCCAGGATGTCTGGCTCTAGATGAGTGATCACACCATCGTGATTATCTTGGTCGTGAAGCTCTTTTTTGTACAGTTCTTCTGTGTATTCCTGCCACCTCTTCTTAATATCTTCTGCTTCTGTTAGGTCCATACCATTTCTGTCCTTTATCGAGCCCATCTTGGCATGAAGTGTTCCCTTGGTATCTCTAATTTTCTTGAAGAGATCCCTAGTCTTCCCCATTCTGTTGTTTTCCTCTATTTCTTTGCATTGATCACTGAGGAAGGCTTTCTTATCTCTCCTTGCTATTCTGTGGAACTCTGCATTCAGATGGGTATGTCTTTCCTTTTCACCTTTGCTTTTCACAGCTATTTGTAAGGCCTCCCCAGACAGCCATTTTGCTTTTTGCATTTCTTTTCCATGGGGATGGTCTTGATCCCTGTCTCCTATACAATGTCATGAACCTCCGTCCATAGTTCATCAGGCACTCTGTCTATAAGATCTAGTCCCTTAAATCTATTTCTCACTTCCACTGCATAATCATAAGGGATTTGATTTAGGTCATGCCTGAATGGTCTAGTGGTTTTCCCTACTTTCTTCAATTTAAGTCTGAATTTGGCAATAAGGGGTTCATGATCTGAGCCACAGTCAGCTCCCAGTCTTATTTTTGCTGACTGTTTTTTAGGGTGTAGGAGGGCCGCGAGGAGCTACTCCACATTCAAGGTCAGGAGGGGCAACCTCATCCAAGGTGCCCAAGTGCCCTGAATTTTCTTTTCCTCTCACAAGAACATCTTCTTTATGTTAACATCTCCTTTAAACACAGGGAGCTCAGCTCAGTGCTCTGTGATGACCTAGAGGGGTGGGATGGGGTTGGAGGTCCAAGAGGGAGAGTATATATGTATTGCATTTAGCTGAGTCACTTTGTTGTTCAGGAACAACTAATACAACATTGTAAAGCATGTACAATCCAATAAAAATTAATTAAATTAAAAAAATTTTTAAACATATAGTAAATGCTATTTCCTACAGTTGGTGGAGCAGAAATTGGGATTGTAATGAAGACTAAGTGAAATTTCACCTGGAATAGTAATATCCTCATTTCCACTCATTATCAGCTCCTACAGCCACGTCCTCAATCTCATAATTCTCTCGTGTTAGGAGATCAAGTTCACCTGCCTTTCCAAAGCTGACTTCTCCATTCTGTAATAGAGCAGCCCTCCTGCTTTGGGCACCAGGTTTCCTATTCAAAGTGAGTTAGGAGTTAACAGGCTATTTTCTTTGGCAGCCTGGGGCAATTTGCTCTCACCATGTTGATGATTTTTTTCCACTTTTCTTCCTCTTTCCAACTGAATCTCCATCATCAGTTTTTGGCTTTCTGCTCCACTGCATTTCTCTGATGCTAAAAGGATGCCGAGGTTTTTCTTTCTGCCAGAGCAAACAGGGAAAGGACTAGTTCCTGCCCAGGGCACTGTGGCCATGCTGGGGAAACTCGCTGATGCCTGGGAACTCTCAGGACTCAGAACTCTGTCTCTACAATTTATGCATCATCATTCAACCATGGGCAGGTACCATTTAAAAATCAGCCTTCCCGTTTCAATGCCCACCTACCCACTCCCCAAATCCTGATGTATAAAATCAGTATGTTAGAAGCCAGGTGGGGAATTCTTAAAATATATGTTTGCAAGAGAAGAAAATTTTAATTTTAATTCAACGAGAAGTAACCAAGCAGATAGGTTGGGAAAGGGTGGGCAGAAACAGAGAACTGGCCCCTACTTGATTCCCTGTTTTCCCACATGTTAGGCAGCAGATGCTGTTCATGTAAACCATGTTACATGGGCAGATTTGCACCCAGTGGTTTTGACATGGCCATTCTGAGGCAGGAAATTCAACAGCAGAAGGCAGGGCACCGGTAGCTTAACTTATTGCAGGATTCCATGAATGTTGAACTAAACAGGCCAAAAACTAAAAATAAGAAGAAGAAATTTAGAGAAGTTCAAGAGAGTTTGTTCCATTAGAAACCTGGAGTAAGCACATTAATGTAAAATTTAAATCCTGTTTTAGAATGACATTCTGATTGAATGTGACTGTCCAACAGTGCGTTTAAATTCAGCCCAAGAAGAAGTGGCATGAAAAGGCATACCATCTGATCAAACCTTAAAATTTGGGGTTCCTTTTTAGAAGACCTGCCTCTTGGTCAAGATATCCTCTCATTGCATAAAAGAATCAAACTGAAAGAAGTGTAAAATAATTGGGGAAAAGACTTAATTGAGCTCACCTCCTTTAACTAGAATATTATACTCTTCTAATTATACTCCAAACTCAGTTTCAATAGGATTGTGATAGTTTTGTAAGTTTCAATAATAATAATAATTTAGTAAGAGCATATATTTAACAGTTTAATAAAATGTTTATATGTAGTTGTTTACAATTTAAAAGTTTATTTTTTTAATTGTTTTAATCATATCAAACAACATTTTGTTTAAAGGGAATGAGAAACTATAAAGGAAATGATGCCTCCCTAATGATCCAGTGTATCTCTTTCCAAAGAATAAAAAGCAGGCTTCTCACATATAACAGTGCAACTCAGGTTAAAACAAAACAAAACAATTGCCTCCTTGCTTCTGGCACAAGCAACAATAATATTTAAAGACACACACATACACAACCACACACACACACACACACACGGCCAGGTTCCCTCCTCTTCCATCAGTGATTACATTGGGCTCACTTGGATAAGTCAGAATAATCTTCCTCTTTTAAGGTTAGATGATTAGCTATTTGTAAATCCAAAACCTGTGAATATATTACATTACATGGCAGAGGGGAGTTAACACATGGAATAATTATGTACCAGATAACCAGAGTCAAGACTGATGCTCGGTGGGCAGAACCAGGTGCAGAGCATTCTGGGAGGATGCAAGCCACCAAAACTGATTTCCATGTGCCATGCAGCCAGGAACACAGAATGGCTTTCAGGGCAACCTTGATTAAGGAATTGGCAGAAATGCCGTCTCTCAGGAAGTAGATCCTTTGGGTTCCTGGTAGGTGTAGCAGAGATGTTATCCAGTCCCTAGGCACCAACAAACCCAGTGAAAAGGGGGGTTACCTCAGTGTTCAAACTGCAGGTCAAACAGGCAGGGGAAGATAAACCTGTTCATCAGATATGTTCACAGAGCTTAATCTCTTTAAGGCAGAGATTCTTTACTTTTCATCATAAAAGGATGCAAGAGTACATGCTATGGAAATGGTAGATGTCTACTAAAAACAAAAAACAACTCTTAAGTGCAGAGAGACTTCAGTGCCTAGCAACATCAGGGTCCGGTCTTGGACCTGAGCCCTCTGCTAGAGGACAGTCCCCAGCCCCCTGTAGCAATGTGTGTTCATAATGCTGATGCAAGTCACCTTTAGGAGGACACACAGGATCCACATTCTCCCCTCCTTTGTCAACCAGATGCAAAGGATGCAGGGAAGAAAGCCAAGGACTCTGGGCGTGGTAAGTCAGCAACCAGATGACAAGAGCTGAGACCCTAGACCTTGGAGAAGAGTTCCTCTCGGACAATCCATACTGGATTTTCCTGAAGCAAGAAACAAAGGCTCATTGTGTCAAACTACCAGAGTTTCAAGGTAGTACTCTGGACTAATATGCTGGACTTTTACAAACCAAGGAATTCTTACCAGATTGATGAATCAGCAGCTGCTAAAAATATTACCCACCCTGGCATCACAAAAAAACAGCAATATGCTTTCCTATATGAGACTGATATTTCTTATTAGGCTTGTTACTTCCCTGTTCAAGAAACTCTACCTTAACTGGCTTATTTATGTTTTCTGCAAGACACTGAATTCCTCAAGGTAGCTGGTTAATTTATCCTTCCGCTTCCTCCTCTGAAGCAATGGTACCAAATGAGTTGGACTCCATCTGTGACGAAGGAATGAAAGAATACGCATCCTCTGCCAATGTCACTCACTTATTTGGTCCAGCCTATGTTACAGACAACATTTCACTAGATATCCCCTGAACTGCCTTTGCATATGCTGCTGTGTACCACCATTAATTAGCCTGACCAAACTAGAGATATGTGTCTTCAAGAAATGTTTAATGTGAGCAGCATTAATGACAATATAACTAAGAAGAGACTAAGAGTTGACTTTGTGGTAGAAAATAAAGAGGGTTGTGAAGCGGTGAGTAGCCAACTGTATGTTTTATCTGATTTTTAAAAATGCCGTAGACTTTGCTAAAGGCAAAGGAGAAAAGGAAAGATATACCCATTTGAATGCAGAGTTCCAAAGAATAGCAAGGAGAGATAAGAAAGCCTTCCTCAGTGATCAAGGCAAAGAAATAGGGGAAAACAATAGAATGGGAAAGACTAGCAATCTCTTCAACAAAATTAGAGATACCAAGGGAACATTTCATGTAAAGATGGGCTTGATAAAGGACAGAAATGGTATGGACCTAACAGAAGCAGAAGATATTAAGAAGAGGTGGCAGGAATACACAGAACTATACAAAAAAGATCTTCATGACCCAGATAATCATGGTGAGTGATTGGTGTGATCACTCACCTAGAGCCAGACATCCTGGAATGTGAAGTCAAGTGGGCCTTAGGAAGCATCACCATGAACAAAGCTAATGCAGGTGATGGAATTCCATTTAAGCTATTTCAAATCCTAAAAGATGATGCTGTGAAAGTGCTGCACGCAATATGCCAGCAAATTTGGAAAACTCAGCAGTGGCCACAGGACTGGAAAAGGTCAGTTTTCATTCCAATCCCAAAGAAAGGCAATGCCAAAGAATGCTCAAACTACCACATAATTGTACTCATCTCACATGCTAGCAAAGTAATGCTCAAAATTCTCCAAGCCAGGTTTCAGCAATACATGAACCATGAACTTTAGAAAAGGCAGAGGAACCAGAGATCAAATTGCCAATATACACTGGATCATCAAAAAAAGCAAGAGAGTTTCAGAAAAACATGTATTTCTGCTTTACTGACTATGCCAAAGCCTTTGACTGTGTGGATCACAACAAACTATGGGAAATTATTCAAGAGATGGGAATACCAGACCACCTGACCTACCTCCTAAGGAATCTGTATGCACATCAAGAAGCAACAGTTAGAACTGGGCATGGACCAACAGACTAGTTCCAAATAGGAAAAGGAGTACGTCAAGGATGTATATTGTCACCCTGCTTATTTAACTTATATGCAGAGTACATTATGCAAAATGCTGGACTGGATGAAGCACAGGCTGGAATCAAGATTGCCAGTAGAAATATCAATGCCCTCAGATATGCAGAGGACACCACTCTTATAGCAGAAAATGAGGAACTAAAGAGCCTCTTGATGAAAGGCAAAGAAAGAGGAGAGTGAAAAACTTGGCTTAAAACTCAACATTCAGAAAACAAAGATCATGGCATCTGGTCCCATCATTTCATGGTAAATAGATGGGGAAACAATGGAAACAGTGAGAGACTTTATTTTGGGGGGCTCCAAAATCACTGCAGATGATGACTGTAGCCATTAAATTAAAAGACGCTTTTTCCTTGGAAGAAAAACTATGACCAACCTAGACAGCATATTAAAAAGCAGAGACATTACTTTGCCAACAAAGGTCTGTCTAGTCAAGGCTATGGTTTTTCCAGTAGTTATGTATGGATGTGAGAAATGAACTATAAAGAAAGCTGAGTGCAGAAGGATTGATGCTTTTGAACTGTGATGTTGGAGAAGACTCTTGAGAGTCTCTTGGACAGCAAGGAGATCCAACCAGTCAATCCTAAAGGAAATCAGTCCTGAATACTCATTGGAAGGACTGATGCTGAAACTCCAGTACTTTGGCCACCTGATGTGAAGACCTGACTCACTGGAAAAGACCCTGATGCTGGGAAAGATTGAAGGCAGGAGGAGAAGGGGATGACAGAGGATGAGGTGGTTGTATGGCATCACCTACTCGATGGACATGAGTCTGAGTAAGCCCCAGGAGTTTGTCATGGACAGAGAAGCCTGGCATGCTTCAGTCCATGGGGTGGCAAAGAGTCAGACATGACTGAGTGACTGAACTGAACTGAACTACACTTAAGTTAGTCTGAATTCATACAGAAATTATTGATTGTTTCACTCATTAGAGGAGTTAATCGTATGCTGTCCTATGACACTTCCCCTGTGGATTTGAACTCAGGAAATTGTTAATTATCACAGTGAACTTCCTACTTAGATAAATCCAATACAGGTTGTGCTCATTCAGAAATGCCCTGCTGAGATTCTTAGGTTTTCAACTTGCCTCTATCGCTTCCTAGGTATTGAGCCTGGAAGAAATGTCTTACAAGTAAAATGGGTATAATATTAGTGCTTTCTCATAGGGGTGGGATGAAATGAAGCATTTCACATTCCACCTGACTAAAGGAGGCCATCCACAAATGCCAGCTGTAAATATCATGGGCGTGAGGTTTTAGGTGGATCCCCAACTCTCTATAAACTTGAATTTCTTCATCTAGAAAAATAGACAGGTATAGATACAAATGTGTCTGGAATCACAGAACCAACTGCACTGCTCTAAGCTCCCAAAGAGTAAACAAAACTTGTGGAGTCACCAGGGCCCACAGAACAGTCATGTTCTGGGTACAATTTTTAATTGGTCAGTAATCTTCTTTTTTTTATTTATCTATTTTTAGTTGGAGGATATTGCTTTACAATATTGTGTTGGTTTTTGCCATACATCAATATGAATCAGCCTTCCTCTTGAACCTCCCTCCCATCTCCCACTCTATCCCACCTCTCTAGGTTGTTACAGAGCACTGGGTTGAGCTCCCTGCATCATATAGCAAATTCCCACTGCTGCTGCTGCTGCTAAGTCGCTTCAGTTGTGTCTGACTCTGTGCAATCCCATAGACGGCAGCCCACCAGGCTCCCCCGTCCCTGGGATTCTCCAGGCAAGAACACTGGGTGGGTTGCCATTTCCTTCTCCAATGCATGAAAGTGAGATTCCCACTAGCTATCTATTTTATATATAAATCAACCCTGAATATTCATTGAAAGGGCTGATGCTGAAGCTGAAGCCCCAGTACTCTGGCCATCTGATGTGAAAAAGACCCTGATGCTGGGAAAGACTGAAGACTAACGGAAAAGGAGGCAACAGAGGATGAGATGGATTGACAGCATCACTGATTCAGTGGACATGAATCTGAGCAAACTCCAGGAGATACCAGAGGACGGGGCAGTCTGGGTGCAGTCCATGGGGTTACAAAGAGTTGGACACGACCTAGTGACTGAACGACAGCAAACAAGCTTTTGATATCTCTTTGTGCAAAAAAGCCCACAGCGTTGAACCATATCATTGTTTTGTTTATCTCAGTTTTAGAATAATAGGAAGGAATTTCCATGAGCCGGGGAGATGGGGACATTTCCTTTAGCCTGGAATCCAATCTGATTTGGGCACACTTCACTCAAACAGTTTCCCGCCCTCCCAAGGGGAGATTCAATCAGCAACAAAGGTCTTCCTTCTGGCTGCAGGCTGTTAAAAGCTGAATAACCAATTCAGCCAGGCAGAATCTGATCTGTCCCCTCAGGACAGAAGGAAATAGTCCATTTGAACACAGATTAGGACACATCTCCTGAGATAGCATCTATGGAAAGGAAAAAAGAGTTCTTTTATCAGTGTGTGAGAGAGGAGGGCCCAGGAGCTTGGGCTCTGGGAAGTGAATGCTCACCAGCTACTGTAATTGTTCAAGTGCCACTAGTCACACGGCTACAAGGACTGCTGTTCCCCAAGTCACCCAGAATCACACTCATGTCCAGGACCCAGCAGAATGCCTGGGAAGGAGGCCAGACCCTGAGCTAAATGCTTTATGTCCATTACTTATACCATTCCTCAAAAAAGCCCAGCCATGTACACTATACATACACATACACAGACACACACACACACATGAAGAAGCCCAGCCTTGTGAATATCATCCCAGTTACAGACAAGGAAACTGTGACCCAGAGAATGCAAGGGAACAGATGGAGCTGGCACTTGCCGATAGTGAACATCACCTTTGAAAACACACCTTGTCCATTATACATCCAGCCTGGCAATGAGAATGCTTAGTAAACATCAGTTTCAGAAGAAAAAAAAAAAGCACCTCTTTTCAAGAAAAAGACAGGCGTAGTTGGAATCAAAAGAAAGATCGTCTAGGCTCTTAGCGTATCTTCAGAGGGAAATTCCATTGAGGGCTGCCTACTCTTCCCATTTTGACATAATTATCAATAAGTGTAAGCTCTTCCCTTCCTGTGGCATTTTATGTTTTATAATATACTGCATTATCAGTATCATATTCAACTCTTATCAGTAACATTGTGAAGTTGTTAAAGCCAATGGCATCGTCCATTTTGTGGGTATGGAAAAGTGATTCGCCATGGACACTGGGCCGATTCTTAGTCTGTACATTAGAATCAGCTGGGAACTCTGCATGCACACCCAGACCAGGGCTGTACTCCAGACCAAGTGAATCAGAATCACTATGGATTGTACCCATAAATAAAGTAATATGTCACATTAATAATTTTGATCACATGTTGAAAAAATATTTTTGAATATATTGGGTTAAATAAAATACATTGGGAGAAGGCAATGGCACCCCACTCCAGTACTCTTGCCTGGAAAATCCCATGGATGGAGGAGCCTGGTAGGCTGCAGTCCATGGGGTCGCTAAGAGTCAGACACGACTGAGCGACTTCACTTTCACTTTCCACTTTCATGCATTGGAGGAGGAAATGGCAACCCACTCCAGTGTTCTTGCCTGGAGAATCCCAGGGACGGGGGAGCCTGGTGGGCTGCCGTCTATGGGGTCACACAGAGTCAGACACGACTGAAGTGACTTAGCAGCAGCAGCAAGATCATTTTCACCTGATTATTTTTGCTTTTTAATGAGTCCATCCTGTTTGTATTGGATAGAGCTACCTTAGGGTAAGTCTGTATTTACCATTTCACATGTGTTTTCTTATTTAACCACCCCATCCACTTACTTTCCACCCTATAATGTGGAGACTCTAAACAGCCCCATTTGACAAATGAGATAACTGAGGCACAGAAGGTAGAAGTTATGTGCTCCAAACCACAGAGCTGGTGAGAAGTGGAGCCCAGATGCGCTCCAGACAGACAGACACAGCCCAGTTTACTCAAAAGCACCACATTGTACAATGCCTTCCCTCTTTTTTGTGCAATGAAATTTGTGTAGGTTGGATAAGTGAGGAAGAACCTAAAGAAAAAAAGGTGTCCATTATTTTGCCAAAGGATCTACTTTGCTGTTTTGTTGTTTTAGTCGCTAAGTTGTGTCTGACCCTTTTGTAACCCCATTGATTGTAGCCCATCAGATTCCTCTGTCCATTGGATTTCCCAGGCAAGAATATTGGAGTGGGTTACCATTTCCTTCTCCAGGGGATCTTCGCCACTTAAGGACTGAACCCTACTGCAGGGGAATTCTTTACCGCTGAGCCACCAGGGAAGCCCAGAGGATCTACTGCTGCTGCTGCCGCTAAGTCGCTTCAGTCGTATCCGACTCTGTTCGACCCCATAGACGGCAGCCCACCAGGCTCCCCCGTCCCTGGGATTCTCCAGGCAAGAACACTAGAGTGGGTTGCCATTTACTACCTACATATAAATTCAACTTCATGTGTTAGGACCAAAATAATTTGAAAACCCGAGGTAGCACATTTTTTTGGTGATGAAATATTTCAGCAATAGTAAGTCTGGCACAAGATACATATTCTCATCTTTAAAGGCAGCTACTTAAAACCACTTGAATCTGGTTAATTTCTCATTGTCCACCAGCAAAGAGACTGTATATTCCTTTCTGTGGACACAATTAGAGTCTTGGAATCCTATCTACGCAATGATATTGGTTTCTGGAAAATCTGAATTTAACTGATTCCAGATCCTGAAAGGAAGCCTGAAAGAAAAGAGCTAAATCCTAAGGGCCATCTGGGACTCCGAATATCTAAATACAGTGAAACAACCTACAAAGCAGTAAGCACCTTGCTCTCCATGTATTTTCTCTGTGTTAACTCATTTATTAACTAGCCATTGTTTTGAAAGACAGGACAAATTCCCTCCTCTCTGATGGCAAACAGCTGAACAACTCATTAACATCTTCAGGAGACTTTATAGAAATGATACAATTGTCTTTTGTTTTTTTCCATCCACTATCTTATTCCCTGAAACTAGTTGATGAGGGAGGAAGGTGGTGAAATATGAAACTTACTTTATGCAAGGAGAATAATTCATCATGTTCTATGTGATTCACTGGCAACTGAGAAGCTGTGTAGATGCTGAATTTTTGATCAACTGAATGATCTTTTTCAACTACCTTAGAAATACTTCACCTTCACATTAATCAACATTGACTTCTAAATTTGTATTGTTATCTAAGTAATTAACGAATGACAAATCAAGACTTCTTACAGGCACTAATAATCCATATTCTTGAAAAATGTCTTCATGCTTTTTGGAATGAGATACAGCAAAAAATAATAGAATAGATCAGTAGACAGCCAGCTGGATAGTTAGGTAGCTTGATCAGTGGCCAGTCAGGAAGGGAGAATAAAAAGGGAAAAAACAGGCTTGTACAGAGGTAGAGAAACAGATCAGGGGAAAAGGAAGAAACAAACAAACAAACAGAGGCCAGTTATCTAAAAGAAAGCTTACAGATGAAGGAATTCATCTGCTGAATGCTATTGTAATAGCATTAAATGACAGGTATCTCATAGATGCAACGATTAAATGAATGCTTTTAAAAAGTTCTTTGCACAAGCTCTGCCACATATAAAAATCTAATACCTGTTGGTTGCTATTTCTTTAATTATCATTATAATTATTTGGAGGGTTGGAACAAAAGTGTTAGCATCTTCCAATCCCCTCCTCCAATACATGGATACAAAGCACCTCCCACTCTGCTCTGCCCTCGAGAAGAAAATGGTGAAGCCACTTCAGTATTCTTGCCTGGAGAGTCCCATGGACAGAGAAGCCTGATGGGCTATAGTCCATGGGGTCGCAAAAAGTCGGACAGAAAAAAAAAAAAAAACAGGAAAAAAAAAAAAAAAGTCGGACAGGACTTAGCGACTAAATAACAACTCTGCTCTGCACAGAATAGAATATCTGCATGTATTATTCTCTCACACCAACCTTCACATCCTGATTTCACAATGGATTCAGGAAACTAGGGTGCAGTGGATTGAACAGTATCTCCTCAAAGTGAAAGTTAGCCACTCAGCTGTGTCTGACTCTTTGCAATCCCAATGGACTATAGCCCACCAGGCTCCTCTGTCCATGGGATACTCCACAGAAGAATACTAGAGTGAGATGTCATTCCCTTTTCCAGGGGATCTTCCTGACCCAGGGATCAAACCTGAGTCTCCTGAATTGCAGGCAGATTCTTTCCTGTCTGAGCCACTAGGGTCTCCCCAAAAGACATGTCCAAGCCCCAGTCCTCAATATCAGTGAAATGTGATCTTTCTTGAAAACAGGGTCTTTGCAGAGGTATCAATGACATGACCTAGTGACATCCTGGATTCAGGGTGTATCCTAAATCCAATGACTGGTGTCTTCATAAGAGACACACAGAGAGGAAGGCCACGTGAAGATGGAAACAGAGACTGTAGTGATGTATCCATAAGCTGAGGAATTCCCAGAACCCCCAGAAGTTTGAAGAGGAAAAGAAGCACTCTCTCCTGAAGACTTTGTGGGGAACATGGCCTCATGGCTCCACAGACACCTTGACTTTGACTCCAGCCTTCCAGAACTGTGAGAAAGAAAAACTTCTGTTGCTTAGAGCCACCAAATTTGTGGTACTTTGTTAGGACAGCTCTAAAAAATGAATATACAAGGGTTTTCTGAAACATCTGGATTCCAGGATCTTCTCCTATGAGAATATTCTATTCCTCACCCAATAGAAATGGGATAGTAAATCAGTTTGGTGAATGCCACAAAATGACCAGCTAACTCGCAGTAAAATTTTACTAGAGAGAAGGGGGAGATGTGTTTCCTCTCAGTCTAAACCCAACCACCAGGAAAAAGAGCTGAAAGTCATCAGGACACGGCCTGTCTTGTTTATGTGACAAAAGCTTGCCTAGACACCCTGTGCGGGCTCAGAGAGACAAAACGTGTTTTGCTCAGGTTTCTTATAATCAGATCATCTCTGGTGCTTTTTTACTTGAGCATTTTGAAACAGAAGGAAACAATTTTGCTTTAAAAGTCCCACCAGATGAAAATACTGAACCATCCTCTGAATGCTACTGCCTGGTACTCTAAATGCGGTCCACGGGCTGCTAGCACTAACGTTCCCTGAGAGCTTGTTACAAATGCACAACGGCAGGCCTCATGCCAGATCTACTGAGTCCAAATCTGCATTCTTAATAAAAGCCCCAGGTGTCTGGTTGGCACATGAAAATTTGAGATGCCCTCTACTGCAGTATTTACTTGACAACTTTTTCAATGACCATGAAATTATGCCATCTTAAAATAAGAATGGCTGGAAATCCATGAAAGATGCACACCCACTCACATATGCTTCACCCTTCTCAGCCCTTTTGACTGTGGCAAAAGAACAGCATACAATCTTGAAATTTGAAAAAAATAAGAAAGAAAAAAATGCAAAAGAATAATTTATGTGTTTCACTCTGTTTATTGAATGTAATATTTCTAAATGGGTTAGACTCCTAGAAAAGAGTTAGACCCAGAAATCCAAGGGATCAGAAGAAGCATGTTTTTAAATTACCTTTTCAGCTGTGGCTTTGATCTATTATTAATTCAGCTTATTAGAAGAGCCCCAAGGCTCCCATGACAGCTCAGCTGGTGACCACCCTCTCAGGCCACCACCTATGAGCACACTGCCCTGGGTGAGAGATGACACCAAGCCACTGGTGACAAACGATGACTCCACCCTGCACAGAGCGGAGGAAACAGACATGGTCAATTTCAGCAATGGAGAGGCAAGTGCTAACACAGAAAGGGCATCCCAGGGCTCACCTGGGGGAGCCAGGGAACACTTAATGGAGGAAGAGGAGTCTACACAGAGCCTTAAGGAATGAGTTGGAGGAATCTTGGCAAAGAAGGTAGGAAAAGGCAGTCAGGGGGAGGGAAGAGCATAAGCAAAGACATGGAGGCATGAAGGAATCTACTTAGTGACTAAACAACAACAACCAGGGAGGACAAAATAGGAGTCAGAGAGTGATGGAAATGAAGCTGGACAGGCATTAGAGGCCAGTCTGTGGAGATAATTGTGTGGTCCAGGCTTAAGTGCGACAGAGGGCATTGCTATACGATTGATGGGCAGTCCATCTTCCTGCTACTGACGGTGGGAAATAAAAAGCCTGAACCCTTTCTTTCTGGAGAATCCACAAATCAGACTCAATAATGGAGAAATGAAACTGTGATTATCCTTACTACAACATTATAAAATAAAATGGGAAATTCTAAAAGAAACACTTCTATCAATTAAATTTTATGACGACACAGTATATTGGAAATTTTCGGTCCTATCACAGGGTTAATTCAGTGCCATAATATTAATAATAATTCATGTAATAAAATGCTATGATAAGAGGCTCACTAAGACTTACAGGTCTTGGTGATTCAATAGGGATAAATGTACACAATGGATCTCTATCCTCAAAATCATTTTCTGCTAAAAAAAAAATCATGAAATTTATTGCAGTAATTTGGCAGCCAAATCACCTATTCGAGGTGATCTGTGGGCTTTCTTTAGATAAGGCGCTGGAGGCCTTTGCGGGCACGTACAAGCTTCTTTGGTCTTCCCAGGTGGTGCTAGCGGAAAAGACCTCATCAACCAATGCAGGAGACTCAAAAGATTTGAGTTCAATCCCTGGATTGGGAAGATCTCCCGGAGGAGGGTATGGCAACCCACTCCAGTATTCTTGCCTGGAGAACCCCATGGACAGAGGAGCCATAACGTTGCAGAGAGTCAGACATGACTGAAGTGACTTGGCACGCATGCAAAAGCTTCTTCAGGCTGCAGAAACCTCTGAATTCTAATACAGTCTGTACTTGTGTGTTTGTGGCCAAGAGTCAGAAAAATAACATGGAATTTTCCAGGCAATCAGGGAGGCAGAAAACCCTGTGTGTCAGCCACACACTACTTGGCATGTTAATGAACTAGAGGCAGTGGTGCTGAATCCCATGTGCACCAGTCCGTAGTCACAAACTGCATCCTTACCTCCCACTGGTAATCCTGCAAGTGCACTGTCCCCATCCTAGGAGGCATCAGGCGAGAGCTGGTGGGCAGTTCAGGACCTCCATCCATACCACCCCCAAAATCACCACCGAGGGAGAGTTACTGAGGGAATTGTGAGTGGCATAATCCTCATGAACAGAAAAGTGAAGAACTATCTAATTTTATAATTATTTGACATAATCATATTTTATATGTTTCATCAAAGTATGTGCATCCAAAGAACACAGATGCAGTATCTGGAATCTACTACATCATGGCAAGGCTTGGTGTCTGGGGGTCTAAGAGAGGAGCAAAGCAAGTCCAACCGATCTGTATCTGGTGAGTAAACAGCAGCTGCAGAGATGGTCTGGCCAGGACTGAGACACATGGGGGAAAGCAGATTCACTACAGCTGCCCTATGTTATAAAGCAAATTTTTTTTAATAACCAAGCTGTTTAAAGTACTCCACCTCATCATGCAAAACACATTAACAAGAACTCCAATTAGTTGCCCTGTAACTGGAGGAGATGCTCTACCTGTTTGTACTCCCTGGAAGGACCTGGGGGACTGTCTGCCTCCTCTGTTGGGCAGGAGCCCAGATTCTCACCCTGCAAGACACGCTCAGACCCGCTGCCTTGGGGACACAGCAACACTCTTAGGCCAACTTTAAAGGTTCTGTAACAACAGCAGCAAGATTCCTTGGTGTTCTGTGCTCTGCATCCTTGTTCTTTGTCCTACGGCATGAGCCAGGGATGCTCCAGCACCTTCATGGCCAGGAGCGTGAATCGGGACTCAGCAGTCTTGGAGACCCTGGAGACAGAGTTGGGTGTGGGAGTGATGATGGCCCACCCACTGCTGGGAAAGATAAGCCACCAGAGCCAAACTTGGGAGAGGTTAGGACAAGGATGACAGTCCCATCTGACCAGCAGGGTCTGTGCCAGAGGAAGGCAAGGTTAAGTGAGGGAGGAGGAGACAGAACCAAGGAGCAGTTCCCAGGCAACCGCAGTGGGGAGGGCATTCTCAAGGGGCAGAGACATGGAGGAAGAGTCCCGCCACTGGGAAAAGCCAGAAGAACTGAAATCAAAAAGTTGAGACAGTCGAGGAAGGAGAGGGTGGGACAAATAGAGAGGGTAGCACTGAAACATGTACATTACCACATGCAAAATTAGATGGCCAGTGGGAATTTGCTGTGTGACGCAGGGGGCTCAAATCTGATGTTCTGTTTCAACCTAGAGGGTTGGGATGGGGTGGGAAGTGGCAGAGAGGTTCAAGACATAGGGCAAGTATGCACACCTATGGCTGATTCATGCTGATGTATGGCAGAGACCAATACAATATTGTAAAGCAATTTTCCTTCAATTAAAAATAAATAAATTTAAATTTTAAAAGTTGAGAAATTTTTTAAAAATCAGAGATGACAACAGAAAAAAAAATCATTAACTCTATGGGATGAATAAGGAAAACTACATCTATTAATGAAAATGATTATATAATATCACAAGTACTATCGACAATATATAATGATAATAATATATATGTAACATTAAACAGACAAATAAGGCCACTGATCATTTTCATAGGGGTTGATCTTTCAACTTACCTCCCCCAAATTTCTTAACTATTATATCTTATTTATATTCCCTGAGAAGTGAAGAAACAAACAAACAAACAAAACCCTTAAATACAGAGTAGCCTATCACATCCCATGGGCAGAGAAGCCTGGTAGGCTGCAGTCCATGGGGTCGCTAAGGGTCGGACATGACTGAGCATCTTCACTTTCACTTTTCAATTCCATGCATTGGAGAAGGAAATGGCAACCCACTCCAGTATTCTTGCCTGGAGAATCCCAGGGACGGGGAAGCCTGATGGGCTGCCATCTATGGGATCACACAGAGTCGGACACGACTGAAGCGACTCAGCAGCAGCAGCAGCAGCCTATCACATTCTGGGAAAGGTCTAGGCGTGCTGGGGTATGAGAACACCAATGAGGCAGTGGGGATAGATGGTCCATGCCTTCAGCCTCCTCCTCCTCTCTGCATCCCCTCCAACCTCTTCGCCGCCTGGACTCACCTGGACAGTCAAGAGGGAGCTAGACACAGCGAGGAAAGATGGTGGAGCAGCATGGACCAGCAGTGGGGCAGAGCCAACCCTTTCAGATATTGGCACAGAAAGGCTTCAAGTGGACAAAAAGTTTCAAATAAAAGTACTGAGGTGTCTCCCATGGGTCTCCATTATAAAACTGACATCCGACTAGACTGGAATTTTTATTGTCTCAGAAATTAAATCATAAGAAGATATAGTAATAGAGTGATATCTTCTGACCCAGAAAATCTTCAGTTAATGTGTTGTTTATTTATTTGAAATATGCTTTTTAAAAAACATTAAAAGGATGGAGGAAAGATAGGGGATTAAGGCCAAGGAATTAAAACTGGGCCACTACTGACTCCCTACACCCCCGCTTAAATAACAGAAAATTAATTCCTTTTTCTGATCTTTTTTTCTGCACAGACTGAATACTCCATGTCCATGTCAAGGAAACAACAGAAATAATATTCCAAAATGAGACAGAGGATTAAAATTTTTAATGGACTTATTTTAAATCCCTTTAAGCCGTTTAATAAGGAATATATTGACGAGAAGTAAAACAGATTTAAAACAGCCTGTCCAAGGGCAGCAGTGAGCCTGAAGTCTTGATGATATGATACATTCAATGACATCAAAATAAGAATGAAAAGTAATTTGAAATAACTTGGAAATTATCTTCCTCAAAATTGTCTCAAAATGTCAGAGACAAAATTCTAGGGAGCTTAGCAAGAAAAGAGAAAAGTTGACCAAAAGCTTCAAAGATGAATATTATGCTCAAATAGCTGTGATTGAGAGAGAAGATTAGAGTTTGAAGTCCTAAAATCTTTAGAGTCGTATGACAGTGAATTGCACATTGCTCCAACCATTGGATGGCATGCGACAACTAATTCAAAAATGTGCACTAGCCCTGTTAAGAGCTTCACATCTATCATTTCAATGCTAAAACTTATTTCCTCCATACAAAGCTCTCAGTTCACCTTGGTCCACATACACTTTTGACAAAACAGAATTAAACCAAAATTTCACCCTCGGCAGGTAAGGAAGGGAATGATAAAAAGTTTTGAGTCTATTAGTCATTTTCCCAGGTTTTCTCCCAACAAAAAACGCTTCTGATGATTCATTTTTCCATTAGTGTTAGGTTTCACAAGTAAAACTTCTAAACCTCCTGAGTAATATACTCAGTGTATCAATGCACCTCACATCTAGAAACACGTGTCTCAAAGAGAAGGGGAAAAGTGTTTCTAACATCTTTTTAGAAAAATGAGTCATTCTATCTCTGACAGCCTCACACCAGAGGAGAGCAATGGGTCCCTAAAATCAGCTCACAGATGCCACCATTGCACATGAAACCTTCCTGCTCAGAATTGGTTGATTCAGCCCCATAACATGAATAATTTTTCCCCTTGTCTGTGGTACTGGAAGATTCTATCTCCATATCAAAGATCTCTGCCACATGCAAATCTAATACTGTATGTTAATATCTGACTTCCCAGCAGAACCTAGTTGAGGGGTTTTTTAAGAAGAACTTTCTAGCATGTTCCAGGCATAATTTAAGCTATAGAAATTTGGTTTTGTGCACTTTGCTGAGTATTGCTACTGCACAGCATGGCATTCTGACATGACAGCGAGGGATCATTTCTTTGTATGAATTAAGCAAGTCACCCGACCGCCTCATGCATCAAATAAATGTGCTGATGCAGATAACAAAGGAACCTCGTGGAGCTAAAATGTTAGGATCTTAGAGTGAATTAGGCAACATCCATTCTTAACTTTGTGGCAAAAAAAGAATAAAATTATTTGGTTCAAAGCTATACTGGATCTTAGATGTACCTAGTCCAATATTGTAATTTTGTATGAGAAAAATGGGAAAGGATACAGAAATTGAAAGCAATTTGCCTATGATCACCTCAAAAGTCTTTTTTTCAATGTGATGGTTAATCTTACGTGTCAACTTGGCTGGGCCATGGTATCCAGATATTTGATCAAATATTGTCCTGGATGTTTCTGTGAAGGGATTTATACACATATTTTAAACTTTGTATTTTATACTGGAGTATAGCCAATAAAAAATGTTGTGACAGTTTCAGGTGGACACCAAAGGAACTCAGCCATATATACAAACATCCATTCTCTTCCAAACTCCCCTCCCATTCAGGCTGCCACATAACACTGAGCAAAGTTCCCTGTGCTATACAGTAAGTCATTACTGGTAATCCATTTGAAATTTATCATGGTATTCATGTCGACCCTAAACTCCCCAATTATCCTAAAGGGATTGCTAGTGGTAAAGAATCTGCCTGCCAATACATGAGATGCGAGACGCAGGTTCGATCCCTGGATCCATAAGGTCCACTGGAGAAGGGAATGGCAACTCACTCCAGTATTCTCGCCTATAAAATCTCATGGACAGAGAAGCCTGGTGTGCTATAATCCACAGGGTCACAAAAGAGTCCAGCATGACTGAGAGACTGAGTACATGTGCAACATTTAAATCGGCAGACTTTGAATAAAGCAGATTACCCTCCCTGATGTGGATGGGCTTCATTAAGTCAGTGGCAGGTCTGAATAGAAAAAAGGCTGGCCTTTCTGAGCAGGAAGGAATTCTGCCAGGAGAATTCGAACCTTTGGACTCGAACTTGCTATATCACCACATCCCTGGGTCTCCAGCCTATCGGCCCACCCTACTTGCCAGCCTCCAAAACTATGTCAGCCAATTCCTTGAAATAAATTTCTCTCTCTTCTCTGGAGAACTCTAAAAGTTATGAACTTGAGTTTATAACCCGGGTCTTTGTGTCTCACTTCTTAGGGATGCTTTTGTGAGGCACAGCCATCTTTTCACTGCTCATTTTCTCTTTACTGCATCTTGGTACTGAACCTGGACCAATGCAGTAGCATCGTTTTCAGTCCCCCTACCTCTAGACCGGCTCCCCACTCGAACCCTTGTCACAGATGACCTTCCATGATGCATAAATTACCTACTAAGCAACTGCGTGAAGCCCTTCAATAGCTCCTTAACTTGGCCTGCAGGTCCTTCAGAATCTGGGTCCTCTCTACCTTGACATCCTCCTCCATTCCCCTGGATGCAACTTAGTGCTAAACCTGCCAAATGACCCCTTCCTCTGAGTCTTTACTCTTCATGCTGACTCTTCAGTGTGACTCAGCTCACACTGTTACATCCTCTGCAAATCCTTCCCTACACCATCCCAGACTCCTCCTCTGAGTTCCTAAAAGCCACCTTTGTGACAGAAATTACCTCCTTGTTTTATAATCATTTGCATTGTCTTATTTAAATGTGAAGTCCCTGAAATCAGGACTTATGTCTTGAGAATCTCTAAGAATTTGCACAATGTATTTCCCATAAATTTTTCTTGGCGCTATAGACACCAAGTCTCCCGATTCTTAGTCAATGATAGACTTAACTTCACTTGAAATGTAAAATTTAGTTATCTCCTTCCTTTATTTACTGTTCACATGTTATTATTGAGAGATTAAAAAATCCGAGTTTAGATTTGTACTCATCTTAATTCTTTGAAAGAGTAATAGATGTCTGAAATTTCTATCCAACAGAGAATCTAGTCCTGTATTGTACGAACTCAACCAATCAACCACAACAAGCAGCTACACTGTTCATGAAACTGTGCAGCCCTTAAGATGGGGGTTCTATAAAATCAAACTCAAATTTGAGTATTTTCAAAAATTTACTGTAAGCTACTCATTTCAAAGTAGAATTTAAGGAGAAGAAATACATAGTATGAATTCTTCAAGTAGTTGCATTTCCTAATCTGTATTTTAAATAATCTTTCATTTAAATCTTGTTCTCTATTTTATTTTTTCATTCATTGGCTGCACCACATGGCATGTGAGATCTTAGTTCTCTGACTGGGGATGGAACCCACGCCCCCCGCAGTGGAAATGTGGAGTCTTAACCAGTAGACACTAGAGAAGTCTCTAAATCTTGTTTTTCAGACTCTGCCCTATTCATAGGCAGGTCTCAAATATCTATCAGGAAACCATGGGAACATCAGTTCACAGCAAAGACATATCAGGCATGCCCCAGTGATACTGGAAAAGCTATTTTCAATATTTTATTTTGTCAAGGTCTTCAATTTAATAATCCAAAACAGCATTTATACAAAGTTACCGCATGGATTTTCTGCTGGCCCCGAATCCAGAAGCAAATCAACCGAGTTCAGTTGTTAATCGCTTCATGTGTTTCACTTTACCTTCCAACTGGCTTCCAAGTGAAACTCAAAAAAAATAAATCATTTTAATCATTAGAAATATTCAGTAGGGGGAATTCTACATAGTTGAGAAATGAGACATTGCGATCCTAGAGAAAAGTCAGATCCTGAGTCTTCCAATTTACTGCTCAAGCCAGCTTGAGCCGGGTTATCCACTCCCCCATGTCCTGCCCCTGTCAGCAGCATCTCACACCCCTTCCTTTGCCTTCCACAACATCACTTCCTCTTGGCTTTGTGCCCGCTTGCCACCATGGTTGCTTGTTCTCATATCCTCTGTGAGGTTCTTGTCCTGATCTCTAAACAGTGCCTACAACTCTGCCCCACCTACCCTAATCTTTACTGGACGTGATCAGTTGTCACGGCACATCTTAACACAGCAAGCATCCATTCCTTGGGGCATGACTTGCACCCTCCTCTTTTCTCACTTGGTGTTTCTCTTTGATGACCTCATCCCTTACCTGGTTTTATATACCATCTCTACATACACAGCTCAGCTATGTACATTTTCAATCTAGTTCTCTGTTTTGAGACCTGGGTCAATAAAGCCAAGAGTAATGCCTATTTTAGTGGCTCACATATCAATCTTAGTTCTTCAGAAAGATAATTTATGTTGCTGCCCCACCACAGAAAAAAAAATTTTCTTACAGCCATCCT
The DNA here is from genome assembly GCF_029378745.1 of Bos indicus. NCBI lineage: Eukaryota > Metazoa > Chordata > Mammalia > Artiodactyla > Bovidae > Bos > Bos indicus. The sequence goes on from NC_091761.1 coordinate 117,086,237, forward strand.
TTTATCAGTAAATGGAATCATGTCATACCCCCAAGCCTTCAATGCCCCAGTCCAAGGAGTCATCACCAAAATGTTTCCTCTCCTTTAGGCCTCACCTCCAATCAAGGCTGCCTTCAGATCTATCATATCACTCTCCATCCCCAGTCAAAGCCAACAATACTCCTCCCTGGGATTACTGCCAAAATCTCCTAACAGGTCTCTATACAGCTATGCCTTCCCTGATCCTTCATTTCTCTGGAGCCAGAGTGTTGATGCTCATCTGCTCAGAGCTTCTAAATAATTTCCCAGTGCTCTATAACAGAGGTCAAAATCTTCTGCATCAACACCAAGGCTGTTACAAAACCAAATATCATTAGTGGCTTTTACCTGCTTATCACTATCAACTCCCTCCTCCTGTCTTCTCATTTCAACCTCTGTGTGTCTTAAATATGTCAAGACATTTGCTGTCTCAGCATCTTTGCTCATCTTCTTGTCTTTGCTTGTTCTCGCCCTCTCTGCCACCAAGCCTCCACCACCTGCCACCTCCTACCTAGAGGAGTCTTGGCTGATGGCATTTCTTTAGGAGACTTCCTGAACTCCCATGCTCAGCTGAGATTCTCTGCCATGGTGACTCATGGCACCCCGCATTTTCCTTTCAAGCATTTTTTCTCATTGCAATCATAGTTAATGACCCACTGCCAACCTGTCAATAGACTGGAAGTTCTAGGAGGCTAGAGCAGTTCCTGTTTTCTTTAGCCTTGTATTTTCAGTGACTTAAACAGAGCCTGGCACACAGCAAGCACTCAAGAAGTACTTGCTGAGAAAATAAATACATGGACAGTTCAATGGGAAAGAGATGTGATTTGCTCACTTTCTTTTTCTATTTCCTTTCGCATTCACATCACCCATCTCTTTCAGTCCTCCCCATGTATACACTGTTTAACAAAAGAAAAAAAAAAGGACATATATGAAAAGTCTCCCTCACTCAGGATTGGTGGCAATACACAGTATTACTTTAGAGGAGCACTAGAATATTTTTAATTAATCTATTTATTTTAATTGGAGGATAATTACTTTACATATTGTGGTGGTTGTTGCCATACATCAACATGAATCAGTCACAGGTACACGTGTCCCCCCATCCTGAACCCCTAATCCCACCTCCCTCCCACCCCATCCCTCTGGGTTGTCCCAGAACACCGGCTTTGAGTGCCCTACATCATGCATCAAACTTGCACTGGTCATCTGTTTTACATATGGTAACATACATGTTTCAATGCTATTCTCTCAAATCATCCCACCCTCACCTTCTCCCACATAGACCAAGAGTCTGTTCTTTACCTCTGGGTCTCTTTTGCTGCCTTGCATATAGAATTGCCATTACCATCTTTCTAAATTCTATATATAGGCATTAATATACAGTATTGGTGTTTCTCTTTCTGACTTACTTCACTCTGTATAATAGGCTCCAGTTTCATCCACACATTAGAACTGACTCAAATGCACTCTTTTTCGTAGCTGAGTTAATATGCCATTGTGTACACATACCACAACCTCCTTATCCATTCATCTGCTGATGGACATCTAGGTTGCTTCCAAGTCCTAGCTATTGTGTTGCAATGAACACTGGGGTACACGTGTCTCTTTCAATTCTGGTTTCCTTGGTGTGTATGCCCAGCAGTGGGATTGCTGGGTCATATGGCAGTTCTATTTCCAGTTTTTTAAGGAGTCTCCACACTGTTCTCCATAGTGGCTGTACCAGTTTGCAATCCCACCAACAGTGTAAGAGAGTTCCCTTTTCGAGGAGCACTAGAATATTATTCTCCATTTCTCTAGGCTTAACAAAGAATCCTTATATCTACTATTCACAAACGTATATAATGAGCGGAATGCCAAAAGTTAGTCACGAGTACCATAACAGAGAAGGAAAAAAATCCTAGCTCTGTTAATTGCCAGCTTTGAGACTAAGGGTAAGTCATTTAGTAGCTCCACATCCCAATCTTACTTCTATGAAGGGGAAATGCAATCCTACTAATCCCATATTTTGAGATGCTATGATGGCAATACTTTGGAACAGCAAAAGGAACAAGAAAGAGAAACCATTATCTGATCCACACAAATGAGAAAGCAATCAAAAGCCACCCATGCATTTATTGGCCTATTCAAACAATGTTAACATGCTGTTTCTTCGCAGGAAAGTATTAAACATAAAAGGATTCAAAATAAAATATATCCAAAAGGCAAATGTGTCAGTCCTACTGAGAAGGGTAGGATCTCTGCCAATGGAATATTGTTTTTTTGAGTCAGTAAAAACCAAGATCTTGACCAGTGTAAATATGAAAAGAAATCTGGTGCATTTCAGTAGCAAGAGAGTCTTGAACACAGGTATTTAGTCAATTTGATGAAACTCCACTTCCATGCTCAAAAGAAAATCCAACTGGGGCAGACTATTTCTCAAGTTGCTTTCTAATTTATTATACATAATTTTATTTCTTTACCTGGACCACCTTTTTCACTCCAGGGGGAATATCATTTTCAGAGTCTCAGCTACTAAAAGCAATGCCTTGGACAGGAGGTTTGGGGAATTCATGAAGTCATTTTCTAAAGAAATAAAACTACCATAAAAGTCTGCGCTGTGGCCATGGTGATAGTATTTCAACAGAGCATTCTATAACAAACCTTTTACCTATAGTACCACTTATTTCTCATGACCCTATAGAGTGGGGCTTCCTTGGTGTCTCAGTGGAAAAGAATCGGCCTGCAATGCAGGAGACATGGGTCCAGTCCCTGGGTGGGGAAGATCCTCTGGAGGAGGAAATGGCAACCCACTTCAGTATTCTTGCCTGGGAAATTCCACGGACAGAGGAGCCTGGCAGTCTACAGTCCATGAGGTCACAAAGAGTCAGACACAACTTAGTGACTAAACAACAGCAAGAATAAGAAGCCAGACACTGATCAAGGTACCAGGGACAGGACGGCAAAAAAGATATAAAGGGTCCTGCTCTAATGAGGCTTCCATTCTATGGAGAATATAAACAATATAGAAGTAAATACAGCAGAAAACAGGGAGCAATTATGACTATAGAGAAAACAGGGAGTAATTATGACTATAGAGAAAACAATGGATATGGATAGAGAGTAACAGGGACCCCACAGATTTTGACAGGTGATCAGGGAATGAGACTGCAAAAATGTCCCATGAAGAAGAGGCCTGAATGAAGCTGATGAAGGAGCTGGACTGTTGTTTCTTAAGAAATGCAATTTTCATAAACATTTACAAGAGAACTGGTATTTGCTTTCCTTATACAGTAAATTATTACTGAGATAATAGTTTCTATATCTGAAAAGTCAGTGAAAAAGTTTACATAATTGATAACAATCCAGGTCTCTCTCACACAGCATGGAAGAAAGATGACTTATATACAATTTTAATGACGTCAACAAAACTTATTCTGTGTCTGTGATATTTAAATAAATGTAGTCCATTTACTTGTAGGCTTAAAGGTTTAAATAGCCATATCTATGTATGTCTCTGCTAGAGAAAATTCTAACAGCATTAGACAGAGTCTGCAAAGGCACACAGTGATGGCTGAATGGTTTTCCACTGGGATTCCAAGCAGAAAGTTATTCTTCCTTCTAAATGAGTTTTGCAATTCCTTTCTCCAAGGCCACTGTGCCTGGAGTTTGGGTCACCCTACCATGAAACCAAGACCCAGCCTGAAGGCACTCAGATTAGAGAAAGCTCTAGGTAGTTCCACCATCACACTGCCAGTTGTGGTCACTGGTAAAGCAGGCAGTCAGTACTTGTAGAGAATATTAAAAGAAAGCAAATCTACCAAGGTCATGATTAGAAAGCAGGTTTGAGGGCTTCCCAGGCGGCGCTAGTGGTAAAGAAGCCACTTGCCAATACAGAAAATGTAAGAGATGCAGATTCGGTCCCTGGGCTGGGAAGATCCCCTGGAGAAGGGCATGGTAACCCACTCCATTATTCCTGCCTGGAAAATTTCATGGACAGAGGAGCCTGGACGGCTATCGTCCATAGGGTGACAAAGACTTGGACAAGACTGAAGTGACTTGGCACACACGCACACTGTACTTCATCAAAGAAGTTCATTAGCAAATATTATGAACATGCAGCCAGCCTTCTGTCCTGAAGCAGGTGAGACACCTCAGTGTGAACCATGTGTAACGGAAAGGGCGAGGTGCTTAGAAAGGAATTACTGAAACAGCCACGAGCCGTTACCAATTTTTTTGTAGACAACTTTGAACCAGAACTTGGAACCCACTGTAGAGCATTATAAATTACTGAGCCAGCAGACCCTCCCAGGCAGGGTTATATTTCAGTACTGGAGCTGGACAAAATTATTTTAAAAATAGAAATAGTTGTATTGAGATATAATTCACATATCATACAATTCACTCATTTAAAAAGTAGAGCTCAGTGCTTTGGTATATTCACAGAGTTGTCCAAACATCACCACAATCTAATTTAGAACATTTTCTTCACTCCAAAAAAGAAACCTTGTACCTATAAGCAGTCATTCCCCACTACCTGCCCACCCTTGCCCAACTCTAGGCAAACACTAATCTATTATGTGTCTCATAGATTTGCCCATTAGCACATTTTATATAAATAGAATTGTATAACATATGGTCTTTTGTGACTGGCTACTTTCACTTAGCTGGATCTTTTCAAGGTTCATCTATGATGTATCAGGTATCAGTGCTTCATCTCTTTGTACAGCATAATAATGTTCCATTTTATGGGTATAACACATCTTGTTTATCCATTCATCAGTTGATGAATATTTCGGTTATTTGCATTTTTTGACTGTTGTGAATAATGCTACTATGAACATTTGTGTACCAGTTTTTCTAGGGCCATACATTTTCATTTCTTTTGGGATTCTTGCTCTTGGGTATTGTTTTCTAAGAATGAAATCACTGCTGGGTGAAAAACTAACTCTACTTTAACTTTTTAAGGTGATAGTGTGGATCACAATAAACTGTGGAAAATTCTGAAAGAGATGGGAACACCAGACCACCTGATTTGCCTCTCGATAAATCTGTATGCAGGTCAGGAAGCAACAGATAGAACTGGACACGGAACAACAGACTGGTTCCAAATAGGAAAAGGAGTACGTCAAGGCTGTATATTGTCACCCTGTTTATTTAACTTCTATGCAGAGTACATCATGAGAAACACTGGACTGGAAGAAACACAAGCTGGAATCAAGATTGCTGGGAGAAATATCAATAACCTCAGATATGAAGATGACACCACCCTTATGGCAGAAAGTGAAGAGGAACTCAAAAGCCTCTTGATGAAAGTGAAAGTGGAGAGTGAAAAAGTTGGCTTAAAGCTCAACATTTAGAAAACTAAGATCATGGCATCCGGTCCCATCACTTCATGGGAAATAGATGGGGAAACAGTGGAAACAGGGTCAGACTATTTTTCTGGGCTCCAAAATCACTACAGATGGTGACTGCAGCCATGAAATTAAAAGACGCTTACTCCTTGGAAGGAAAGTTATGACCAACCTAGATAGCATATTCAAAAGCAGAGACATTACTTTGCCAACAAAGATCCATCTAGTCAAGGCTATGGTTTTCCCTGTGGTCATGTATGGATGTGAGAGTTGGACTGTGAAGAAGGCTGAGCACCTAAGAATTGATGCTTTTGAACTGTAGTGTTGGAGAAGACTCTTGAGAGTCCCTTGGACTGCAAGGAGATCCAACCGGTCCATTCTGAAGGAGATCAGCCCTGGGATTTCTTTGGAAGGAATGATGCTAAAGCTGAAACTCCAGTACTTTGGCCACCTCATGTGAAGAGTTGACTCATTGGAAAAGACTCTGATGCTGGGAGGGACTGGGGGCAGGAGGAGAAAGGGACAACAGAGGATGAGATGGCTGGATGGCATCACTGACTCGATGGATGTGAGTCTCAGTGAACTCTGGGAGTTGGTGATGGACAGGGAGGCCTGGAGTGCTGCGATTCATGGGGTCACAAAGAGTCGGACACAACTGAGCGACTGAACAGAACTGAACAACTCTAGTTTAACCACTTAAGGGACTGTCCATGTTTTCCAAGGTGGCAGTGACATTTTATATTCCCACTAGCAGTGGAGAAGGAAATGGCAGCCTACTCCAGTGTTCTTGCCTGGAGAATCCCAGGGACGGGGGAGCCTGGTGGGCTGCCGTCTATGGGGTCACACAGAGTCAGACATGACTGAAGTGACTTAGCAACAGCAGCAGTGTATAAGGTTTTCACTTTCCCTAAATCCTCATCAACACTGGTTATCATCTGTCTTTTTGATTCTAACCATTCCAGTGGATGTGATAGGTGTTTTAGGTATAACAGTTTTGGTTTTCATTTCCCTAGCATTGAAAGACTGTGAGCATCTTCTCATGTACATATTGACCCTTTGTATACATTCTTGGGAGAAATGGCTAGTTAAATCATCTACTCATTTTAAAAATTGTGTATTTGTTTCTTTTATTAGGGTTGTAAGATTTCTTTATATATTTTGGCTGCTGCTGCTGCTGCTAAGTTGCTTCAGTCATGTCCAACTCTGTGCAACCCTATAGACAGCGGCCCACCAGGTTCCCCTGTCCCTGGGATTCTCCAGGCAAGAACACTGGAGTGGGTTGCCATTTCCTTCTCCAATGCATGAAAGTGAAAAGTGAAAGAGAAGTCGCTCAGTCGTGTCCGACTACAAATCCCTTATTGGTTATCTGATTTGCAAATATTTTCTCTCTGATGCTAGTGAACAAAGCAGATCAATGCCAGGCAATCTACTGCCCTTTGGGGACGCTACCTTGGCAGGTCATATTTCTCTCAGGCTCTGTTACAGGATAAATAAAACACAGAAATACTTGAGAATAGCACAAGAGACTTTCTGTGTATGTGTTTGTTAAGTTAAAATCTGGGGCAAAGACAAAATAAAATGAAATGTTTATTCTTCAGACATCATGCTGAGTTAATTTTATTATTTTCTTTTCAACCTAATGAGGAGTTTCAAAAGAGAAATCTGGACTTTTGTTTTTTTTGGTGGGCGCAGTAGTTGGATATTAGGCAATCTATTTTCCTATCATAATCTGTCCATCTGTCCTGGGATGGCTCTGTTTTATAGTTGTGGAGTTCCTATTGACTTCTCCCAGGCAACTGACATTTTACTTACTTGAGGTAAAGAATTTTTTTTTTTTTAACTATAACAAAAGAAGAAAAAATTGATTAAAGATTATCTTAATTCTCTAAACAGTTTTGAATATGAAAGAACTGAGGTTATATCTGGCAGTAAATCTGATAGCATCACCTTTAATTCTCCATAATTAGATGTTAAAGTCCTTTTCTTATGCTTCATATTGTCTTTATTCTGTTTAATAGACTCTGAAAATGATACTTGTGACTATGTCTCACATCTGTGGACACATTTCCCACTGATATTTGACCTACCGTTTAGAAAAAAAAGAAAAGAAAAGAAAATTCAAAATTTAGTCTGATTTGCAATAATTTATTTTTTAAAAAGAGATGACTACACTAAATGTTCCCAGTTCAGAGATTATACTGTGCTAGCTCACAACTGAGTTTCAGGTGGAGGAATAGCCCCTAAAACTAAATGCTTTTCCACCACCTGTTGACTAAAGATACATATGCAATGGAATCATTTCAGTTCAGTGCCTCACTTGTGTCTGACTCCTCGTGATCCCCTGGACTGCAGCACACCAAGTTTCCCTGTCCATCACCAACTCCTGGAGCTTGCTCAAATTCATGTCCATCGAGTCAGTGATGCCATGTAACCATCTCATCCTCTGTTGTCCCCTTCTCCTCCTGCCTTCAATCTTTCCCAGAATCAGCATCTTTTCCATTGAGTCAGTTCTTCGCATCAGGTGGTCAAAGTATTGGAGTTTCAGCATCAGTCCTTCCAATGAATGTTCAGGACCAATTTCCTTTGCAATCGAATACTACTCAACTATAGAAAAGAATGAAATTTTGCCATTTGCAGCAACATGGATGGACTTGGAGGATATTCTACTCAGTGAAGTAAGTCATACAGAGAAAGATAAACACTGCATGATACCTTTGTCATCTGAGCCACCAGGGAAGCCTGTATGATATCACTTATATGCAAAATCTAGAACACAGAACAAACTAGCAAATATAACAAAAAAGTAGCAGACCTAAAAAACTAGTGGTTAGCAGTGGGGAGAGGAAAGGGGGAGAGGGCAACATACAGATTAAGAGGTACAAACTATTATGTATAAAATAAGCTATAAGGATGTATTATACAACATGAGGAATATAGCTAGTATTTTACAATAATAACTAAAATTGAATATAACCTTTAAAAATTGTGAATCATTATATTGTACTATTGTAACTCATAAAATATTGCACAGCAACTATACTTTAATAAATTAAAAAAAAAAAAAAAAAAAGACTCCTGAGTTGGAAGAAGTAACTGTATGTCTCCTATTCTGAATAGTATTTCTAAAATTGCCCCTCATGAGACTTTTTCCTTTGGCCTTGGGGGCCAATTTCATAATTGGCTTAAGGTTAAATGTCTATTTATGTCAATGTGTCTGTCAGGGTGGAACTGTGGAAAAAGTATTACCACTATTTGCTGCTATCCAGTTTCTGCTTCTAGTATTCAGGACATTTGCCTTCCCTTGTCTCTCTGAGGTTAGTTTTGGCTATAAGACTTGCTCTGGCCAATAAAACTGAGCAAAAGTGATGTGTGTCTGTCTGTCGCTGAAGCACTGAAGAACGCATGTGTTGTTCCCCATGCTCTCTTGCCCATTACTGAGACCTGTGAAATTCTATGTGCAGGAGCCTCCAGCAGCTGGGGCTTCAGACTACAGGTGTCATGAATCAGAGCCCTCCACCAGTGGCTATGTGCTATAAGAAAGAAAACTGCACAGTTTTGGTCACTGACACTTGAGGAATGTTTGTCATCAGAGTATAATGTCCCATCCTGACTAATGCAGGCAGGGGAAAAAAAAAAAAAAAGCAGCTTTCATTTTTGGTCCAGTCCTTCCTCCACACACTTAAACATTCTCTATCAATTATTGAGGCAAGTGACAAAGCAAATCAAACTGGATCTGACCTTCTTCTGCCTCTTGGAACTCGAAGAAACACCAAAGGAAAAACTGCCTAGAATACTGAAACATATAAGCAGCTCTTCCTTTCCTTCTCCCCTCATACCCTAAAAACAGACCTTGGAGCCTCATCTCCATGAAAATGAAGGATGAGAACAGACAATTCAGCTGAAATCATCCCATTTCTTAAATACTTAAGTATGGGCCACTGAGCATTTACCATCCTTGCTATGACACCCCGAGCTCACTTCCCCATGTGCACCGTATGCCTGTGGGAGGCTGGTCTTCAGACGGGCAGCTGGTGGACCGCTAGAGGCTTTCTCCATCGAAGTATGTGGAGCAAGCATATTGAGCAAAATGTGAACCTTCTGTCTCTCAGCAACAAAGTTCCTGCTATGTTCCGAGATGGCCAGGGGCTGCACAATCTTTGGGTGCTATTTAGGGAACAGCAGAGGATTATCTGACTCTAATGTGTTTACCAGGACAATTTCTTGCATAGTTACAAAAGCTGATTTCTCCTTACAGCCGTCCCACAAAAATCTTAAAATGTGACTTACATCATGAGTTTGAAAGACTCTCAAAAAGAGCCACACCATGTGCCAGATGCAACAGCAAATCTCTACCTCGAGAAAAAAAAAGAAGACAACAACAACAAAAGTTTTCATAAAAAGACGCTTCTGCTCAAAGTTTCTATGAAACAATGATGATGCAGTCTCAAAGGATGTAAGATTTTAGAAAGAGAAAATTTAAAAAAAAGAATGCATCTGAAGTCAAAGCACTGAGTTTTTCCCATTGCGCTACATAAAGACGATGAGTCTGGAGGCAATTTAACAAGTTTAAATTACAACTTGGAAAGTAATAAGCTTTGGCTCCTGAGATGCACAACCAACTGGGAATGGTCTGGCAAAAAAATCTTTATATTCCACATTTCTCAGCGAAATCCCAGACTCATATGCAACACTTAGCATTTAGGAGATAATATGAGAATTTAGCAATCTTCGAGCAGGACTTAGGAACCTGAAATCACTAAAACGACGGCCTGAGATATAAATAAGCTTTTCATCCACTGTGTAAAATACTGATAAAGAGGTCTTAACAGATACTTTGATTTTAAAACACGATTCCGAAGACAGCATGACAAATACAAACATCAGCATCTCCGAAAATGTCATTCCCTTTGAATGTCTGCACATCTGGCTGAGCTGAATTTCTCCACAGTCCCAGAAAGACGGCTACAAGCCAGGTGCCCCCTCATGTTGGCGTTTGTCTATTTCACTGTATTATTAGTCAGAGCAAGCTAATAACTTCTGTAACCAACATTTTGGAGGCTTAACAAAATAAAGGTTTCACTTGTGTCCCAGCAACTCTCCAGGGCTGAGCTTCCTAGTCAGACAGCTGTCCTCCAAGCAGCAGGGCCCTCCCACAGCCTGTGGCTTTACCTTCCTCCTGGAATCTGGAGCCTGTCCATCCAGATGGCAGGAGGAGAATGAAGGAACGCTGCACATTTCATCGGCCAGGCTTGGACAAGGAATACATCTCTTCTGCCCGCATTTCAGGGGTCAGGACTCAGTTATATGGGACGCCTACCTGCCAAGGAGACTGGGAAAGGTCATCTAGCTGTGCGTCCAGGAGGAAAAGGAAAGGATTTGGTGATGCTTTTGTCCCCTTGCTGGCTAAGATGTAACCTCTCTGTCTTCTGTTCTATTAAACAGGCATAGAAATTGTATCTGTTTATTATACTATTCTACCTCCATTTTTCCCCAAGTTTCGAAAACTGACCAGACTCAGAACTGACTTGAATTTTAAGAAACTTATGAATGAGCAAGACTGGCAGCTTATTTCTATTGGAGGCTAGAACTTATCAGTTACCAGCTAGGACACCCCTGTTAGGGACTGAATGTTTGTACTCCCCCCAAAATTTTTATGTTGAAATCAGGTCCCTAAAGTGATGGCATACAGAGGTGGGGGATTTGGAAGATAATGAGGTCATGAGGTTGGGGCTCTCATCAATAGACTAGTGCCCTTATAAGAAGAGACCAGACAGCTGGCTCACTCTTTGGACCAGGTGAGGACACAGCAAGAAGGCAGTCACCTGCAACCAGGAAAAGAACCCTCATCAGATGCCATATCAAACCAGCACCTTAATCTTGGATTTCTCAGCCTCCAAAACTATGAGAAATGCATTTCTCTTGTGGATAAACCACTCGATTTATGGCATTTTTCTACAGCAGTGCAAGCCTAGACAACTTCCTTCTCCAGTTAAGGTGTCTCAAATTCAAAGCAAGGCATCAGAAAGTGACATTCTAAGCAGAGGTAAGGGAGGACATGGGCCAGTCTGAAGGTGTGCTTTTTCCTACACCAAGTATTTCTCACCCTGGCACTATGGACTTTTTGGATTGGATAGTTCTTTGATGCAGGGCTGTTCCACACATGTGAGGCTGTCACACAACATCACTGGCTTCTCTTTGGACCAGGTGAGGCCATTAACGCCTCTCCAGTCGTGAAGACCAAAAATGACTCCAGACACTGCCAAGTGTCCCTAGAGAACAAATCTGCACCCTTTAGCTTTGGGAACCAGTGTTCTCAATCATAAGAATGTGAAATGAATTAATATCACTCCTATACGCCAGAGGCAGTACTTGTCTGTCTGTATTTCTTTTTTTTTAATTTAAACTTTTTATTTTATATTGGGGTGCAGCTGATTAACAATGCTGTGAGAGTCTAGGGTGAAAAGCAAAGGGACTCAGCCACACATACACATGTACCCATTCTCCCCCAAACCCCTCTCCCATCCAGGCTGCCACATAACATTGAGCAGAGTTCCCTGTGCTGTACAGGAGGTCCTTGTTGGCTATCCATTTTAAATGTAGCAGTGTGTACATGCCCATCCCAAACTCCCTAAATATCCCTCCCCCCCTGTTTCTCTGTCTTTCTTTCTCTCTCTCTCTCTCAAAGTCTTGGAAAACACTGTCAGATACATCCTCTTTGGCTTTGTCTAGCCTCCGTGCAATTCATCTTTCTCAAAGGATACTTCCTTCAGATGTGTTGGCTCAATCAGTGAGATTACGTTTGTCCTCTATGGTGAGAGCTGTCAGGGGTTCTGTCTGTCTCCCATTTCCCCATGACATCAGTGTTACACATCTTGTTAGGGACTAAATGACTAAACAAGCTTCCAACCACAGGTAAATGAATTGGAACTTTTACACCCAAGTCTCCCCACCAAATGTCTTTCACTGATTCTCAACAGCCAAAGTGGTTTCCAACTAGGCAATAAAGAAACTCAACATCTATAACCTCATTGTAGGACCCTTATAAAAAGCAAAATCCAGTTTAGGGAAATGCATTCCTATAAAGGCTTCCTTGGTGGCTCAGTGAAAAAAAATCCACTTGACAATGCAGGAGACATGGGTTTGATCTCTGGATCAGGAAGATCCCCCAGAAAAGGAAATGGCAACCCACTCCAGTATTCTTGTCTGGGAAATCCCATGGACAGAAGGAGTCAAGCAGGTCACAGTCAATGGGGCCTCTAAAGAGTCAGACACAACTTAACGACTAAACAACAACAATTTCTTTAAATTTCCTCTAAAACCTCAAGTTTAAAAATATTTTTAAATCTTGGTTCAAATAGTGTTTCATTGCCTCCCTTCAATTAGCTGTTGTATCACAGCAATTAGGGAAAGACTCTCCGATGCTGGTATAACTGTACAAAGTCCCAATATTTCAAGTTGAAATGTGCAAAGGGACTTATTTATTACTTTCATTGCTCAAAGGAGAATCTTTGATAAGGAAAAAAAACGTTCAAAGCCAAGGAATGCTTTTATTTGAATAGAGTGGACTTATTCTAGGATGATAACGCTTGGAAAATCTAAGCTATTTAATGAATATTTCATGAACACTGCAGGTAAAGAACTGTGAGCTTTCCTTCACTTCAATTTATTTTTAAACTAAAAACAAAACAAAATAATAATAATAATAATCACCACCATTCATAGTGCCTATCATTCCCCAGGCCTCTCTATTCATTATCTCTGATGCTTACAAACACCCGGTAGGTAGTTATTTATATCATATTTTCAGAAGATGAACAAATTGAGGCTTAGAGAAAGCAACTGATTGGTCCAGGAATGCATAGCTTGGTAAGTACAGAACTGAGACTTGAAGACAAGTCCCCCGACTGCAAAACCCTCTGTGTTTATACTATTTCCACCAAGGTATGATGGCTCTATAGGCAGTTCATCTGTTGAAAACCCCATATTGGCAATCACAGGTGCATCTGCACACCAAAATTTAAATGTCACCATGGCAATCGATATTTAAATTTTCATTTTCTTACCCAGCGGTTCTCAACTAGATATGTTACTTTCCGCATAAGTAGATTAAATTGCATCCCAGCTATTTTGAAAGAGTTCTTTCATTACTATCTTGGGATAGTAGTTTATGCAGAGTATTATTAACAAGCACGTTTCTAACAGCAATCTGATTTATCTGCAAAATGCTTCTCTTTCTCATCTGCCTCCCAACCCTCCCCTGCTCTAACTCCTACTCCCCAAACCCCCTTGCAGTGACCTCATGAGCTAACGAGGGAGGCGGCTACTCAGAAGAGCAGCACCCACGGTTGGGCCCTCGTGTTCACACTCATTATAATGAAAATCTGTCCTCCTGCCCAGTGGGCTCAAGTCACCATGGCAACCTACCAGCAACATCACTCACACAAATTAGAGCAAAGAAGCAAAGACAGGCTCCACCCGGACACTGAAGCAGTCGCACAAAGAAGGAAATATTTCTCAAGGACACTCTGCTCTTAAGTAGCCATTGGCAATCCTGCATCTGCTCAGCTTTATCACCAAAATAAACGTCCGTTGCTTTTTACTGAATGGTGTTCAAAGTCATTAAATAAAATACACTTGAGCCTTCAATGTGACTGAACTACGAATTGAAACTCTGAATAACTATGTCATGAAGGGCAGGATAAGAAGTCATCTCAGCAGCTTTAGAGCCCAAGCCCATCTGGGATGCTGTAGACCCACATCCATCCTCACTGCCCAAGGCGGCAGAACTTTCCCTACAGAGTGTGCAGGTCCCAGCCATGTATCCGTGAAAGGAGAAGTGTGCGACCACAAAGGACAGGGGCAAAGTGATGCCTCTGTGATGCTGAGGCAAGAAGGAAACTCGGTCCTTGTGGAAAGTCATTATTTTCTTCCTTACTTAAATACACACATACACAGAGTACTCACTCAGCCACATCCAGCTCTTTGCGACCCCATGGACTGTAGCCCGCCAGGCTCCTCTGTCCCCAGGATTTCCCAGGCAAGAATACTGGAGTGAGTTGCCATTCCCTTCTCCAGAGGATCTTCCCAACCCAGGGATTGAACCTGGGGCTCCTGCTTTCACAGGCTGCCTGAGAAGACCCCAGACCCACAGTACCCCCCTCAGGACATGGACAGTATGTTAGGGGGCAGGAATGGGGTGGGGTGGAGGGGCAGGATGGTTGCCTCCTCCCCAGTAAAGCCATTTCATCCTTTGCAGTTGGGGACAAAATAAGGCCTGCTTCCTTGTCTGCCAAAAAAGGAGCCCCAGGACCAATCCCTGGGTTGGGAAGATCCTCTGGAGAAGGGAATGGCAACCCTTCAAGTGAAAGAGGAGAGTGAAAAAGTTGGCTTAAAGCTCAACATTCAGAAAACAAAGATCATGGCATCTGGTCCCATCACTTCATGGCAAATAGATGGGGAAACAGTGGAAACAGTGGCTGACTTTATTTTGGGGGCTCCAAAATCACTGCAGATGGTGATTGCAGCCATGAAATTAATAGACACTTACTCCTTGGAAGGAAAGTTATGACCAACCTAGACAGCATATTAAAAAGCAGAGACATTACTTTGTCCACAAAGGTCCGTCTAGTCAAGGCTATGGTTTTTCCAGTGGTCATGTATGGATGTGAGAGTTGGACTGTGGAGAAAGCTGAGTGCCGAAGAATTGATGCTTTTGAACTGTGGTGTTGGAGAAGACTCTTGAGAGTCCCTTACACCACAAGGAGATCCAACCAGTCCATTCTAAAGGAGATCAGTCCTGGGTATTCATTGAAAGGACTGGTGTTGAAGCTGAAACTCCAATACTTGGCCACCTGATGAGAATAACTGACTCATTTGAAAAGACCCTGATGCTGGGAAAGATTGAGGGCAGGAGGAGAAGGGGAAGACAGAGGATGA
The DNA here is from genome assembly GCF_029378745.1 of Bos indicus. NCBI lineage: Eukaryota > Metazoa > Chordata > Mammalia > Artiodactyla > Bovidae > Bos > Bos indicus. The sequence continues at coordinate 117,101,521 of NC_091761.1, forward strand.
GATGGTTGGATGGCATCATCGACTCGATGGATGTGGGTTTGGGTAGACTCTGGCCATTGGTGATGGACAGGGAGGCCTGGCATGCTGTGGTTCATGGGGTTGCAAAGAGTTGGACACAACTGAGTGACTGCACTGAACTGATTGAGATGTCTGCAAAAATTATAATCCTCAAGAAAGATGAGAGGCAGTAGAAAGTGCTTTTCTACTAGAGTAAAGTGGAGATGAGATGAGGAGAGCAGATCATCACTGAATCGTCACTGTGCAGTGTGGTTGAGTAAGTCATTTAGGGGACTAGTAGCTTCTGAGGCAATTTCATGGGTCCATTCAAGTTGGTGACTATGGGACCATTCAAGTTGGGTCCATTCACAGGCACATCAAACTCCCCAGGTCCTGCCCACCTCTCTCAGGAGACTGGGCTCCTGGAAAGCTTAATTCTCTCTGTGTCACAAGCAGCTAGCTCAACTCTAGCACAAAGAACTTGCTCATAAAAGGCAGCAGAACTCAACTAAAAATGACAATGGTCCTACCATCTAGGGCGTTAGTTTCCTGGGGCTGCCGTAACGAAGCACCATGGACTGAGTGGCTTAAACTACAGAATTTACTCTTCCACTGTTCAAGAGACTGGAGTCCAGTCTTGTCAGCAGAACTTGTCAGCAGGACCGTGCCAGGAAAGGGTCTGTTGCAGATCTCCAGCCTGGGTTCTGGAATTTCCTTGGCTTGTGGCAGGATAACAGTTATCCTGTTATCCATAACAGTTATGCCTGTTACGGCGTTCTTCTCGTGTGCATGTCTGTGCCCAAAGTTTCCACCTTTTTATAAGGTCAGTAGTCACATCTGATGAGGATCTCCCGGCTCCAATATACCCTCTCTTCAACTAACTACCCTTAACCACTCCCCTGTTTCTAAATAAAGTCACATTCAGAGGTTCTGGGTAAATAGGACTTCCACATATTAGTTTAGAAGGGACACAATTCAACCTCTAACATCTGAGCATAAATAAACTGTAAATAAAGACCAGATTGCTCTATGCAAAAGAAAAGAGTAAAGAATTCCCCTCACACATAAAAATGACCATGGCAGCTAGACTTTGGAAGGGATTTAATTTCCTGTAAGACTACATAGCGCAGGCAAAATGTCCATTCCCCCAAGAGGCACCACAAAATACTCAGGCAAGACATGAATTCCACTAATTAATCCTACTTAGCAATTAAGAACCAAGATCTCAGGTGTCAGCACAGTTCTGAATAAATCACGAAGGTCAGTCAGTCAAAATTCAGTTCTTGAAGGGTCTTCACATTTTCTGAAAGAGGAAACAAGACTCAGTCTGGGTTGAAAGGAGTACGAAATATTTCTCTAACTCAGAATCAATCACTGTTAAGCAATTTCAAGGAAACAGTGCGGAGAAGCTGGTAATGATGAGTAATGTTATCTTGAGATCTGGGAGCAAACCTTCTTTGGAGGGGCGTTAAGCAATCTTAGAAAACAATAGAGACACTGACATCTGTATTGTTCTTGGAATCAATCTCTGAGTATTCTGTGTTTCCCAGGAATCCAGATGGTGGCTTGTTTTTCATTTACTTACCGATACCTAGTAGGATCATCTCGTGTACACTACTCACTTCTGGGAGAAAGAAAGATTAAAATTGGCTATAGGAACAGAAGGCTACACTTAGAGAGTAAAGGAACAGAAGATGAACATGGTCCTTTCCCATCTTCTTAAATCACATCTCCAGTAACTCTCTGAGGACCACAAGCCCCCATTTCCCAAGCAACAACTTCGAGAAGAGGGAGTCCCTTTCACACACTGGCCCCTCTGGGCTCATGTGACAAGCAGTCCCCTCCCAGAGAAATCGAGTGAACAGTCATCATGATAAAACTGGCTTTTAAACCCACAGCGCAGAATAAGTAAATCAACACGAGAAATTCAGCTTTTGGTTGTCATTATCACTCTATGCTTTTCTGGACTTGAAACCTGTCACAAATTCTCAGGTCTACTATCAGTATATATTGCTAAAACTTTGAAACAAAATGCTAGAAATTCTTGGTATCTCCCCAATACATACTCATTTTGAATTTTGTACAAATGAGCTCTAGATTCAAGTTACAAATTAATTTGAGCTCATGATGTAATTAAATGTTTGATTAGGAGCAAGAATTAACATATTACACAGAGGCATATAATTTTATGAGACAAACTAGTTAATTTCAGTAAAGAGATTCACCATGGTAACAAATTATCTGACCCATACAATTCAATATATACTTCAAAATAATTTTTCAAGTTATCTAAAAATGTAGTTATTAAAGAGATATATCAAAATATATGCACTACACTGTAGAATTTCTTAAAATACTTGGGTAAAAGATGAGGAGATTTAAAACTATACATACAGAGAGTAAAGCTCAAAGCCAAAAATTTGGAAAAAAGGGATGAAATGTTGACAACTTTTTGCAGCAAACATTGCATGTTTTAATTTCTTTATTTTAAACTTGTTGATATTTGGAAATGGTACATTTAATGCATTTTTTAACCTTTCTGGTTATCTTCCTAAAAGGGAACTGCCTGGTAGCATTCAAACTGGAGATGGATTTGTTTTAACTGCCAGATACAATTTCTAGTAATCAATCTGAGGTCTTCAAGTACAATTTCGTTTGCTACTTCAGGAGCTGGATGGCATTCAATTGCTCACAGCTGTTTCTAATTACAGCTTGATCCAATAATAACTAAATATTGTTTAACACTCTGGCAGTAACTACTTAAGAAGATGCGGAGATCAATAATTGAAAGTAACACTTCCAGGCATCAACCTGCATAAATTAGAACCTGTCGAAAACACAAACACAATTCAGTAGGTGGCACTATTCCCTCAGCCAGAATTTTCTTTCATTATGCATGACTTGAGGACTCTCTATGTGGCAGCTCCCTTTATTCCTTGCTTCCATGGAATTCTGTGACCTAAGCAAGTATCAACATGCTAACCTCAAATATACTGCCAGGCTTCTTCTCTAGGAGATACACATCCAGATTAAAAAAAAAAAAAAATCATACAGACAACAAGTGTAAGAGAAAAGAGTTCATCTCAAGTCCTTAAATAATGAGGTCAGTGGAGTGTTACTCCATTGCCTTCTATGCAATTAATTCTTAACATCCACTAAAGACAACCCAAGTGATGACTTTTTCTACAGATACGATCCAATGAGCTAATGTAAAATATTTGAACTAACCAATGAGCAGGTTTCTCTTCTTCAGCCCTACTGACATGTGGGCTGGGTAATTCTTTGTTGGTGAGGAAGTAGGGGAAGGACGCCCTGTGCACTTAGAATGTTTAGCTAACAACTGGATTCCACTAGCACCTCCCCAGTTGTGTTGTGACAGCCAAAGATGCCTCCAGATACCGTCAAATAGTCCTGGAGACAAAATCATCCCATCTCAAAGCCTTCATTCAAGGAACGCTGCTCCTTTATACTAAAGACGGATCTCTGGCTTCATGGCCCAGAATGGAGTTATTCCACTAGCTACATTCAGGACCAAAGTTCATTATCCTTCTGTGGTTGTTCAGTCACTCATCATGTTCCACTTCGTGATCCCATAGACTGCAGCATGCCTGGCCTCCCTGTCCTTCACTGTCTCCCAGAGTTTGCTCAAATTCATGTCCACTGAGTAGATGATTTTATCCATCCATTTCATCCTCTGTCAACCCCTTCTCCTGCTCTCAATACTTCCCAGCATTGGGGTCTTTTCAAATGAGTGAGCTCTTCATATCAGGTGGCCAAAGCATTGGATCTTGAGCTTCAGAATCGGTCCTTCCAGTGAATATTCACTGGAATATTGATTTCTTTTCGGATTAACTGGTTTGATGTCCTTGCTGTCCAAGGGACTCTAAAGAGTCTGCTCCAGCACAACAATGTGAAAGCATCAGTTCTTCAGTGCTCAGCCTTCTTTATGGTCCTTTTTTATTCTTTTATATCTGATTTGTTATTATCCTTTTTTTATCTGATTCCAAAGGGTGATTCATATACTTTGTTGAAAATTCTGAAGACAAGAAAACCACAAAGAGGAAAAATAAAAGCACCAGTAATTGCCCTATATTATGATATAATGATGGTTCCAATTGTATGACCTTAATTTTTCCTAGAAAATGCACATAGATTATGTGCACTAATCATTTGGTGTGTTAAAAATCTGGGAGACGTACAGCAGCACTATTTTGTACAAACAAGGTCATTTTATCTCTAAATATATGATTTGTCAGTGCTTCTCGAGTGGCTCAGTGGTGAAGAATCTTTCTACCAATGTAGAAGAACTGGGTTCTATCCCTGGGTCAGGAAGATCCCCTGAAGAAGGAAATGGTAACCCACTCCAGTATTCTTACCTGAAAAAATTCCCATGGACAGAGGAGCCTGGCAGGCTACAGTCCATGGGGTTGCAAAGAGTCAGACACAACTTAGCAACTGAACACACACACACGCACACATATATTCTGCCATTAAATACTCAATGAAGCATAATTTTTCATGGCTATATTCTTTTCAAGTGATAAATGTGATTTTTTTTTTTTAAACCAAGCTCTTGTATTAAACTTTTTTTCTGATCCCAGAGGTTAATGTTAATTACTTTTACTATGCTCTAGGGATAGATCTCCAGCAACAGAATTTTTTAGTATAACCTATTTTAGTTCTACCTTTATAGAAAGATAACAAAAGAGGGAAATGAAGAAACAAAGAAAGGGAGAAAATGAAGAGGGGAGAATCAAGAGCAAAAGGAAGGAAGGGAAGGAGGGAGGAAGACAGGATAGGAGGAGGGGGTTGGGAAAGGAAGAAAGGGGTGAAGAGATGCAAGAGAGCAAAGCAGGGGAAGATGGAGGGAAGTGTATCAAGGGAAGAGAAGTCATTTCTATAGATGCTGATGTACAAATGAATTTGCTGGCATCCTTCACACTGTTCTTTTCTCTCTTTGTTTCAATGGTTCCTATGGGCTCATCCTGCTATTAAAATGACCCTGCTCTTGCCCAGCATTCAGAGAGCACACATGTTGAATTATTTTCCCCTCATATACAGGATACATTGGTGAAATGGCTACAGGAGATAAAACTGAGAAACCTTGAAAACATGATGCTAAGTGAAAGATGCCAGACACAAAAGGCCACATACTGTATGATTCCATTCATGTGAAATATGCAGCCAAGGCAAATTCATGGAGACAGAAGGTAGATTAGTGACTGCCAGGGGCTGGGGTATAGGGGACTGAGAGTGATGGATTAACTGGCAGGAGACATCCTTTGGGGTCATGATGATGTTCTGGAATTAGTCACAACAGGGTGAACATACTAAATACCACTGAAAGTTATGCTTTAAAATGGTGAAAGTGATAAACTGGACAATGTGCATTTAAAACAAAAGTCATGAATGAAAAAAATAATAAAAGAATCTCTCAAAGTATTTGAGCTAAGTTGAGAGGATTTTAAAAATAAATAAAAATAAAAGCAAGAAAGAAATAGCTGTTTTATTTGCCATCTGCTATTACTGTCTCTGATTTTAAAAAAAAAATTTTTTAAATACACAGTTTTATTGCATTCTAACATGATAATTTATTTTAGCATTTTAGTTGGTAAGAAAAAATATCCTTCAACTGTAAGGAAGGTGTTTTTATTTATTTTTTATGTTTTAGAATTTTATTAATTCTAAAAATTACTTTACAATGTTGTGGTTTATGCCATACAACAATGTGAATCAGTCATAAATACACATATGTTCCCTCCCTCTTGAACCTTCGTCCCACCTCCCACCCGTTCCCATCCCTCAAGGCTGAAGGTTGTCACAAAGCACCATGTTGAACTCCCTGTGTTATACAGAATCTTTCCACTAGCTATCTATTTTACATATGGTAATGTATACATTTCAACATTACTCTCAATTTGTTCCACCCTCTCCTTCCCTGGCTGTGTCTACAAGTTTGTTAATTTTTTATACAAATTTTAAAGGTGACATTCCATTTACAGTTGTTATAAAATATTGCCTATATTCCCCACGTTGAACAATATACCTGTCACTATCTTATTTGACCTTCACAGCAACCTTCCCAGGTGAGTATTAGTCCCATTTTACAGATGATGTAAGAGAGACTAAGATGATTATGTTGATTCAGATACGCAACTCCTAAGAGGTGGAATCAGAATCTGCTTCCCACTTCAAAATCCATTCACCAGGAGAAAAGCCCAGGTTAACTACATGGCTTGACTGCGGCCTTAGAAAAAAAGTGTCCCTAAGTCATGTCCAACTCTTTGTGACCCCATGGACTGCAGCCCACCAGGCTCTCTGTCCATGGGATTTCCCAGACAAGAATACTAGAATGGGTTGCCATTTCCTTCTCCAGGGGATCTTCCTGACCCAGGGATCAAATCTGGGTCTTCTGCTTGGCAAGTGGATTGTTTACCATTGAGCCACCAGGGATGGATTTACACATACACTAACCTAGTGATTTCAGTTCAGTTCAGTTCAGTTCAGTTTCTCAGTCATGTCCGACTCTTTGCAACCCCATGAACTGTAGCATGCCAGGCCTCCCTGTCCATCACCAACTCCCAGAGTCTACCCAAACCCATGTCCATCAACTCGATGATGCCATCCAACCATTTCATCCCCTGCCGTTCCCTTTTCCTTCTGACCTCAATCCTTCCCAGCATCAGGGTCTTGTCCAATGAGTCAGCTCTTCACATCATGTGGCCAAAGTATTGGAGTTTCAGCTTCAAAATCAGTCCTTCCAATGAACACCCAGGACTGATCTCCTTTAGGATGGATTGGTTGGATCCCCTTGCAATCCAAGGGTCTCTGAAGAGTCTTTCCAACACCACAGTTCAAAAGCATCAATTCTTCGGTGCTCAGATTTCTTTATAGTCCAACTCTCACATCCATATATGACCACTGGAAAAACCATAGCCTTGACTAGATGGACCTTTGTTGGCAAAGTAATGTCTCTGCTTTTGAATATGCTGTCTAGATCGGTCATAACTTTCCGTCCAAGGAGTAAGCGTTTTTTAATTTCATGGCTGCAATCACCATCTGCAGTGATTTTGGAGCCCCCCAAAAATAAAGTCAGCCACTGTTTCCACTGTTTCCCCATCTATCTGCCATGAAGTGATGGGACTAGATGCCATGATCTTAGTTTTCTGAATGTTGAACTTTAAGCCAACTTTTTCACTCTCTTTCACTTTCATCAAGAGGCTTTTTAGTTCCTCTTCACTTTCTGCCATAAGGGTAGTGTCATCCGCATATCTGAGGTTATTGATATTTCTCATGGCAATCTTGATTCCAGCTTGTGCTTCCTCCAGCCCAGTGTTTCTCATGATGTACTCTGCATAGAAGTTAAATAAGCAGGGTGACAATATACAGCCTTGACACACTCCTTTTCTTATTTGGAACCAGTCTGTTGTTCCAGGTCCAGTTCTAACTGTTGCTTCCTGACCTGCATACAGGTTTCTCAAGAGGCAGGTCAGGGGGTCTGGTATACCCATCTCTTTCAGAATTTTCCACAGTTTGTTGTGATCCACACAGTCAAAGACTTTGGCATAGTCAATAATGCAGAAATAGATGTTTTTCTGGAACTCTCTTGCTTTTTCAATGATGTTGAAAAAGCGGATGTTGGCAATTTGATCTCTGGTTCCTCTGCCTTTTCTAAAACCAGCTTGAACATCTGGAAGTTCACGGTTTACATATTGCTGAAGCCTGGCTTGGAGAATTTTAAGCATTACTTTACTAGCGTGTGAGATGAGTGCAATTGTGCAGTAGTTTGAGCATTCTTTGGCATTGCCTTTCTTTGGGATTGGAATGAAAACTGACCTTTTCCAGTCCTGTGGCCACTGCTGAGTTTTCCAAATTTGCTGGCATATTGAGGGCAGCACTTTCACAGTGTCATCTTTCTAGCAATTTACCTGGACACAAATCATCCATATTGTCATTTAGGAAAGGAGAAAAGCCCTGACTCCAATGACCTCATTGAAATGCCCATCTTAAAGGAGGCACTCTTTCTCAGCAGAAATAAACAGGAGGAAAACACAGAACAGAGAAATCTCAATCCTTTGTCCACAAACATCTCATGGGCAAAGTAAAGACTTAATCTCTTACTTTTGCCAAATAAGTCAAATTCAACCAAATTCACTAGCTAGATCACTGAGGCCAGGAGGGAATACCACACGAAAAGATAGATTTATGCATATATGACTAACTTCAGAAATCATATTTTCTTTTTTCCCAGCTTTACTGTGATATAATTGCAACAGTGTGTAAGTTTCAGGTGTACAATGTGGTGATTTGATACAGGTATATATTGTGAAATATTTACCACAATAAGGTGAGTTAACACATCCTTCATCTCACATAATTACCACTGTGCTATTGCTGTTGTGATGGTGAGAACATTTAACATCTCTTCTCATAGCAACTTTCAAGTATAAATACAGTATTATTAACTAAAGTCACCATGCTGTACATTATATCCCTGAAATTTACTCACTTTATAGCTAAAAATCTGTACTCTTTGGCCAGCATCTTCCCATTTCTTATGCCCTCAATCCCCAATAACTATCAATCATTCTTCTCTTTGCTTCTATGAATCTATGAGTCTGCTCTTTCCTTCTCACTTTTATGAGATTCCACGTATAAATGAGACAATACACTATTTGTCTTTCTCTGATTTATTTCACTTAGCATTATGCCCTCAAGGTTCATTCATGCTATCACAAGTAGAGAACCTCCTTGTTTTTTTGTGGCTAAAAATATTTCATTTGTGTAGATATCACATTCTATGTATTCATCTGTCAGTCAACACATAGGTGGTTTCCACATGTTGGTCATTGTGAATGATGCTGTAATTGACATGGGAGTGTAAATGTCTCTTCAAGGTAATGAAGAAATCATGTATTTTCATGACGGGGCTTCCCTGGTGACTCAGACGTTAAAGAATCCACCTGTAATGTGGGTGACCTGCGTTCAATTCCTGGGTTGGGAAGATCCCCTGGAGGAGGACATGGCAACCCATGTTAGCTAACAAAGTATTAGCTAACAAAGAGTCAGCACTTTGCTCAATTGCCTACTTTTTGTCTTTGATACACAGAAAAAGAGATCTAGCTGATACTGTCAGCAATGACTAGCTAGTCCCATATACACCAATATCTACTTCTCATGATCTGGACAGGGCTCTCCAATGTGGTTCCTGTTGGGTTTGGTCAATCCTAAAATACACCAGCACCTCCCTCCAACCCTGGTGGAAGCTTCACTTTCCAAAAAACCACAGTACTTCATAGCTTCAGATTGTGAGCTCTGTGGTCTGCAAACGAATAGTACAATGGACTGTCTTATGAAGAGGTGGCACCCTCCTTGGTGGCACCTGATGCAGAAGTTCTATACAAAAATGCTTAGGGTGTAATTACAGCAAAATCTATGGCCACAGAAAAACCAGCAGGTCTCCAGCAGGTCTAGCTTCTCAAAGCAACACTGAACAGGGAGGGAGTCAAAGGAGCGGTGCAGGGAATTGAAAGCATCTCATTGAATCAAGAAGGAATTTCAGCCGCAAAGAAAGCATCTCATTTTTATTTTGTTTTTTGTTTTTACTCCAGTGGACATGAGTTTGAGCAAACTTCACTGGGAGATAGTGCAGGACGGGGAAGGTTCGCATGCTGCAGTCTATGGGGGTCACAAAGAGTCGGACACAACAATTGAACGACAACGATAGCAATTAAATTAATTACTGTTCAGAAAATAAGGAAACTCAAGCAGCAAAGAGCCGAAGCTAAGGAGAGGTTTGTTTTAAAGCACGAAGAGTAATTATGTGAAATGCAGAACTCAGATGATTAGACAGTAAACAGCAAGCCCAATTTATTCTTGTTGATTAATGGGATAAGGTCTGAAAAGTAGTCAGAGATGTGGTAGTAGTTTCTAAGAGGGCCTCCAAGGATCCTCACTTCCTAGTATTCAGTCTCCGCTTGAGTGTCGACCGGATCTAGTTGTGACTGGCTTCTAAATACCTCTTCCGAGTTTGTTACAAAAAGACGCTGTCTTGTATCTTGCTCGTCCCCCTGGCTCTCTCGCTTACTCACTATGGCGGAAGCCAGCCGCCATATTGGAGAGCTGCCCTATGGAGAGGCTCTTGTGGCCCTCAGTCCAGCCACCTGGAAGGAACTGAATCCCGCTGATGACCACCCCAGTGCACTTGAAAGGGGACGCTCTCTCAGCTGAGCGTTGAGACCACATTGCAGGCCAGCCAGCAGCTCCACTGAAGGCAGCCACAGGGGAGACTAGAGGCAGAAACAGTCAGCCAAGCTGCACTCAGATCCCGGAACCTCAGAAACTGTGAGATAATAAATGTTTGCTGCTTTAAGCCACTCATTTGGGAGTAATTTTTATGCAGCAATGGGATAACTAGTTTAACAGAGTTTTCTGATATTTCACTGGTTAATAAAGAGAATCATTTCATAAATCTAATATTTCTCACTCTTGGACTTGGCCATATATTAATGCTCCCAAATCTATTTCCTTCCTATGAAAATAGCTTCTTCTACTTCATTATGTGAATTAAGGATAATGGACTATTTACCCTCCACTAAAATAAAAATCAATGAAGTATTGGCACTTTCTCTTTGATTTAAATCTAGTAGCTGATTATTCTGAACTTCAGGGACATAAATTGACTAAGAAAATGACTGGTACTGTTTGACCTCTTAGAAAATTTAGATAAATATTCACCCAACATAATGAACCCTACCTTAACCTAAAACTACACACTGCAGAGATGAAAAACTTCAAATAGAAGGTTCATACATCCTATGGCAGATCTTATCATGTATCTTTATGGTAAACATGTTTTTCTTAGAGAAATGAGCCACAAACTAAAGTCTATGCAGCAGAAAAATTCAACTCCCTTAAGACAAATGGCTATTTCCTACCGCTAAGCTGTGCTCAGAACAGCGAAGGAAAACTGCAAGTGGAAGACGAGGGATTATTTTTCACATGTAAGAGCTTTAATAAATTAAGTTCATGATCCTTTTCCTTTAATCACAAACCTTTCCATATGTCATCAATTTCAAGTAAAATAAACTTCAGAAGGCTGTGCCCTTTTTTGAATCCTCATAAGTAGTTGCTCCATTTAATACATATAAGAAAGTCTCAGAAACAAAAGAGTAGAGGAAATTAAATGATTTCTATCAAACATGCCACACAGATTTGTATGGCAAAGTAGCTTAATTGTGACATATGTGCTTTAGTGAAAAGAACTGGGGGCCCTGAGAGTGGAAAATAAAGCATCATCACTTATTTTTTTATCATTCTTTCCCATAAAACATATTTAAGTTAACTTCTAACAGTTAAGATGATATTTATCTCTTACCAGAAGACTGAATTTCAAATCAAGGACACTAAATTCAGTCTGATGTATCCCATTAGATGTTAATGACTTAAATATAATATTTTCTGAATGAAGGCATAGAAATGAACAAAAGCTTGCACTCGATACACTGTAAAGTAAATCAACTTTCAAGTGCTGAAAGACAGAAATGAACAAAATAACTGTAAAGACGCCCAGATACTTCTACACAGGGATGAATGAAACAGGTGGACTTGGGCATAATGCAAGTGCATCAGTTACACAGGTAACTGAATCTCCATAGACCAGAACCAAGAGTTATGCTTTCTATAAATAAAGCACCTTGCTTAGGTAACTTATAAATATATACACATCAAAGCTATTGAAAGTTCCATGGAACAGGCTCTCCACTGTTCTGTTTGAGAAACTGGAAGAAAGCAAAGGAGAGAATTCGATGGATCACAAGAAAACACATCAGCCTTTCTCTGAGGACACCAGACAAAGCTCTTCCTTTGTGCAGACACCCAGAGACAAAGGGACACGGGTCTCCTTCACACCACACCCTGCAGAAAACATTGAACGCTCAGGCGCTGAAAATGAGAAATCACGTGTTTGGAGAAAAGCAAACAAGTTCTTGGAAACCTAGAGAATAACGACAGCAAGTGGCCTTTTGCCTCCACTGTCAAGTCAGAGCAGAAAGCAGTCCCCATCCCTGTCCACTCCCCGTGCTCTCCTGGACCCTCAGAAGGAAGCAGGAAATAGGAGTGATGCTCACATCACAGGTGCAGACTAGAGCAGTGGGTACACAAGTTGTCTTCTAAAAATGCTCAGCCCTTTTAAACATGTTGTTAAGCATGTTTTAGCTTTATTGAAGTAGAATTGACAAATGAAAACTGCATATATGGGGTTAGCCAAAATGTTCATTTGAGTTTTCCTATTAGATTTTATGGGATATATTTAAGGTATATGCAATTTGAGGCTTTGATAGATGGATACAATATGAAATGACCACTACAACAATGCTAATCAGCATATTCATCACCTCATGTAGGTTATCTTATGGGGGGTGGTGAGAACACTTCCCTAGGGGCACAGTGGTAAAGAATCGGCCTGCCAATGCAGGAGACATGGGTTCAATTCCTGGGTCAGGAAAATCCCCTAGAGAAGGAAATGGCAACCCACTCCAGTATTCTTTCCTAGGAAACCCCATGGACAGAGAAGCCTGGTGGGCTACAGTCCATGGGGTCATAAAGAGTTGGATCCGACTTAGCAACTAAACAACAACAAGAACTCTTAGCATTTACCCTCTATGCAAATTCTAGGCAATACAATCCAATATTATTAACTACAGATAACCACTGTGTGCTAAGTCGCTTCAGTCATGTCTGACTTTTTGCGACCCCAGGATTGCAGCCCACCAGGCTCTTCTGTCCATGGGGTTCTTCAGGCAAGAATACTGGAGTGGGTTGCCATGTCCTTCCCTAGGGTATCTTCCCGACCCAGGGATTGAACCCATGTCTCTTAGGTTTTTTGCATTGACAGGCTGGTTCTTTACCCCTAGTGCCACCTAGAAAGCCCAGAGATAACCATTAGATCCCTAGAATTTACTCATCTTGCAAAAGTGAAACTTTGTACCCTCTAACCAATATCTCCTCATGACCCCCACCACTTCCCAACTCTGGAAACCACCGTTCGACTCTTTGATGAGTTTGACTAGTTTAGATGTTACTGATAAGTAAGAACATGCAGTATTGGCCTTTGTGTCTGACTTCTAATCACTTAGCATAACATCTGCCAGGTCACTCATGTCCTTCTAAATTTCTCAGGATTTCTCATGCAGTTTTTCTTCCCTATCTGTCCATCATGAGAACCCAGTTGAAATCCATACTCTTCAAAATAGTTCCAAGAGCCTCTTTCTTGCTAATCTCCCTGAATCATATCCAAATTTCACTAAAATACTCACTTGACTATTAGGTGATCACTGAACCCAAACTGGAGCAGAAACAAGACAACCGTGGCCTAAGATCTAAGGTTCTACATCATTTCATCATGTATAACGGTACAAAGGATGCTATTTGCTGTAGACATAGATCTATCGTGGCATACTGTCCATTTCCCCTTTCCACAGTGCTAATGTACCCGAATTCCCTTTGGAAGTCCAGGTAGTCTGAGTTAAGCTCCATAACAGAAGAAAGTTCCCAGTCTGGTACCTTCCATCCCTAGACCAAAGGGATTTGCTTGGGCTGAGAAGGTGATGTGAACCTATCAAATCAGAGGCCCTTCTGGTGCATCTTCTGGACAAATGAGTTCCAGGGTATAGGAGGAAGAAAGAAGCAGGAAGGTGGGTTGTGGGAAAAAGGAAGCAAGTGATAACAGAGAAACGGGACTGAAGGAAAGGATGGAGTAAAGAAAACAGAGAAAAACAAGGGCAAGAAAAAGAGGGAAAAAGAAAAGACAGCTTCTTTATACCAAAAGAAAGTGAAAGTGAAATCGCTCAGTTGTGTCAGACTCTTTGCAACTCCATGGACTGTAGCCCACCAGGCTCCTCCGTACATGGGATTTTCCAGGCAAAAGTACTGGAGTGGGTTGCCATTTCCTTCTCCGGGAGATCATTCCTACCCAAGGATCAAACCTGGGTCTCCTACACTGCAGGCAGATGCTTTACTGTCTGAGCCACCAGGGAAGCTCTCTTTCAACCAAACATACCCTCATAATACATGGATTCTTAACCTAGCTTCAACATTATTGTCAAGGCACTTAACCTACCTTTATTCACAATTAAAAATAAAAAGGATGCAATGTCCGCAAACCACCTTATTCACAGTCACAGTGTAATCATTAGTTAATAAGTCAAATACTGAAACCTACAGAATGCAGTCAAACCACTATGGATGAGCTAGGTGAAGAACCCATCTATTCTGCAAATACAATGAAAATAACATTATGCTTCTTTCACAGAATCCTGAATTTTCTGCATTTTAGATAGTGCTGATCTTAGCACCTTTCTATTCCAAAAACCTGTGTTGTGATCTATTGCACAAGAACAAAATACTCCCAAGTCTAAACACCTCATCACTGAGAAAGTCTCTTCTACTTTCTGCAAAGACATCTTGATCCACAAATGTCAAGTTTGCCCTAGCTAATGAACTTCTTGGTTATAATAACTGCCTGCTAGCTGTCAATAAATTTCAGAGCTTGGCCAAAGCAAGATGAGCTTGCGTTTCATTGGATGCCTTTAACATCCACATGAGTGATGATGACTTCTTTTCTTATCTCCCCCATGATACAGTAAGGAGGAGCAGTGTCACTGGATTGGTCCAGAAATGAAGAAAATGAAATGGTAATTCTGATTTTCCACCCCTTTGTTAAGAACATCACTCAGCCTGATGGGTCTAGACTTTCTCATCTGCTACATGGACCCCAAGAAGGCACTGGTCTGAATCTAAGTATCTGACACCAGCCTATCACTTTTTCCTCCTGAAACAGCAGCAAATATCAATGAATGATCCTGGCATGGTCTCCTGCAAAGCCAAGAAGCAGCCTCAAGGTCTTTACCACTGTTCTCTAGGTCCTTTGTCTCCAAAGTACACCCTGGGAAGTGTGAATTGAATCCCCCAGGTTAGGGATGTTATGTTAGAATTTCTATTTAGAGTTATTTTATCTTCAAAAATGTTAAATAAACTCACCACAGCTCGTGTTTAATATACAAATGGACCCTAGCACCTCTGGCCAGTGCATATCTCAGATGACCAGTGTCACATGCAAAACTCAAAGTCTCCAAAGGAGACTACCATGGAAAAGGAGTTGACGAGCCATCTCGCTGTTATGATCACTCAGAATATTACTGTTTACATTTGCTCTTCTCAATGGATTTATGGGTTTCATAACCTGGTTTTAACAAAGCCCAGCTGAGATTCCTGCCAATAAACACCAGACTGAAGATATAAAAAGAATACACACAAAACAAAGGGGCAGAGCTGATACATGCCCTTCTGTCGTGGGATCTTTTCTACCTCATTCTGGGGTGAAAACTGATGATCTGATTAGATGTGAAAGATCAGTGAAACAGTACTGAAGTCATCAAAGCCCTCTGAAATTTGGTTTTACATTTAGTATAATTAAAGAAAGTGCAAGTATTAATTGTTCAGTCCTATCTGACTCTGTGCGACCCCATGGACTGTAGGCCACCAGGCTCCTCTGTCCGTGAAATTTCCTAGACAAGAATACTAGAGTGGGTTGCCATTTCCTCCTCCAGAGGATGTTCCCAACCTAGGGATCAAACCCACGTCTACTGCTTGGCAGGAAGATTCTTTACCACTGAGCCACCAAGCCTACTGCAGTTGTCCCCTAACCCCCAAAGTTCCCTGTAAGCCAGGCCCCTTGGAGGATGTGGCTTAAAGGAAGAGAAAAAGAATTAAAGGATTTTAGGTCACTTTGGAATGAGAATGAGGAAGAGAGAGCAGAGTAGGGACTAGGACATAAGCAAGGTGAACTCTGGGTGAACTGGCAAGCTATCCAAGGAGAAAAGTAGACTCCTGCTTTGTACCATACCATGAACAGTAGAGCAAGAGACATAGATTCGATCTATGGGTCAAATCCCCTGGAGTAGGGAATGGCAACCTACTCCAGTATTCCTGCCTGTAAAATCCCACAGACAGAGAAGCCTGGTGAGCCTCAGCCCATGGGATCACAGAGTCGGACATGACCAAGCACACACCAAACAAAACAAACGAACAGACTAATAGTAAGATGTCTCTATGATAGTAGACAGCACTTTTCCTGCCCTACCACATACTATAGCTAAGCTAGATGGTGACAATTGAGACTTCTAACACTGCTCATAAGTGTCACACACACAAGTTTTTGAAGACAGTGGAGTCATCCATCAATGGTGGGGGGAAAACTTCATTTCAGTAAGATCATTAGCTCACAAGGTAACTTTCCTGTTTCCCAGGATGATAAACTTCATTTATCCCCATTACTTCCTGAGTAAATTATTTTATAATTCCTGGATTTGGCTTATGAAGATGACTGGTGACTCATAAACGCCAATCTGACTAATGCCTCACTTAGAGAACTCAGTATGCACGGAAGCCTAGACATCATTTCTCCTGCCAAGAAATGAATGTATAATATTTTCAGTAAAAACAAAGAAATGAACACCCAGCACACCAAGGAACACATCTGCACCTGCTGTCACAGTGGTTTTTATAATTTACTTGCTGATAATTGGGAGTTGAAATACTCAGAGATGTAATAAGAAATAGCTGTTCCTATTTAAGAGCACAGTTTATGACCTTTCTATAATTCGGGTAATTTATTGCCACTTTAACATCTTTTCCTCATTTGCCACCATTTTGTCTGTAGTTCATTGACCTTTTCATTCAAATCAAGGGGAGCTCTATTTGAATAACAATGCTACTTTATTTATACAGCCCTGCTCTTTGGAAAAGTTCAAAGTACTTTATAAATACCTCTTTAAACCTAAAAGTAAGCTAAGAATCACCCTTTCTATTTTAGATAAAAATATAAAATAAGAAAAGTTTAAACAGTGAAACTTAGCAATTTAGAGAGGGTTTAACAATTCAGAGAGGATTTCGAGATAAAGATGGTGGGATAGGCGTTGAATATTTATGTCATTTCCAAACTACACTAAATTGATCATAATGAACATTTTAAGTCATAAGAACAAAATGAATGGGGGAGAATAGAATAAGATACCAGAGGTTCCAGCAAGATTTAAAAACTTTAGAAAACCCAGTGAACCTATATATCCAAACTCCATCCTTCCAAGCAAGTTTTATAAAACTGATATTTTCATCTAATCTACCTATATTATTTCTTATTTCTCAAATGGTTCTAAAACTAAGAGAGGAAATAGAAATTTTACTTAAGTAAAAGAGTCTCCAAATTGAAAAGAAATACGAGTCTCCAAATTGTAAAGACCCACCACCTTCCAATTAAATGATTTGGGGGGTGGACATTTTACACCAAGACACAGAAGACAGCAGAATAAATGGACAGTGCCTTCACAATCTAAATCTAAAATTATTTCTAATTTATTTTTCTATATCCAGTCAAATTTTCCAAAAGGTGAGGGCGGAATAAAAAAAATTTCAGACATACAAGGCACACAATTTTTATTTCTTAGTATGTGCTCTAGAAAAGCAAAGGTATCATTTCTTAAAAGCAGGGGAGAAAACAGAAGAGTATCTGCCACAGAAGAGAGAAGTCCCAGATTTATAGCAAGAAGACTGCCCAGAAACAAATAGTCTAGTCTAATGTAAGACAAGGACTCTGGGTGAGACTCCTAGGAGAAGATTAAAAAGATTTACAGAACCTCTATAATTACTAGTTGAGTAACATATTGATAAGTATATGCCAAATCTGACACAGCATTTAGCGAAAATTAGGTATAAATGTATATCAAATTATGTGTGTATACTCAGTTGCTCAGTTGCGTTCTACTCTGTGCAACCCCATAGCCTGTAGTCCGCCAGACTCCTCTGTCCATGGGATTTCTCAGACAAGAATACTGCAGACGGTTACCATTTCCTCCTCCACTGACCCAGGGATCAAACCCGCTACTCCTGTGTCTCCTGCATTGGCAGGTGGATTCTTTACCACTGGGCCACTTGGGAAGCCCATATTGAACTATGCTAACTCTAAACTTGTAAATGTTTAATTTAAAGAAAAATGAGCAAAAATGAATAGATGCATATGTATAACTGAATCACTTTGCTTTACATTTGAAACTAACACAACTGTACTTCAATATAAGATTTTTTTTAATGTATTAAATACAATCAGGGTATAATGATGGGTGTTTTAGTTATTATGCACCTATTTGAATAAACTAAAATTTCAGGAGTAATTATATTAGGAAGATGGAGGAAGGAAAGTTGGCAGGGTTATTAGAGCCTAGAATTTTACCTTCCTAAACAGACAGAAGATATCTAAAATGGGTGAAAACATAGTATGTAAAATATGAAGGTAAAAAAAAGAACAAAGCGCTGAAATAATTATCATTTTCCTTTAAGCAGGACTAGGGTGCGAGGGAAGGATAAAGAAGTCAATTAAAAATATTTTATGTTCCATTTTCATCATTATCTAAGGTTTTATCTGTATAGATAATGCTTTGATAAAAATTTTTAATTTAAGGCAAAAAAATCACTAACAAAGAAATTTCAGGCTTTATGAGATTATATTCACAGTCTATATAGTCTGGGTGGTAGTTAGGTCACTAAGTCGTGTCTAACTCTTGCGACCCCATGGACTGTAGCCCATCAGGCTCCTCTGTCCAGGGGATTTCCTAGACAAGAAGACTGGAGTGGGGAGCCATTTCCTTCTCCAGGGCATATCCCCGACCCAGGGATTAAACTCAAATCTGCTGCATCGTAAGTAGATTCTGTACCACTGAGCCACCAGGGAAGTCCTATATAGTCTAATGCTTCCTTATTTAATGCTCATTTTCCATTTAACAAACAATTAAACTAATCCTAGACTATCAGGCTGACTATTGCTGTAACATTTCATTTCCTCATTAGAGACACCTCGAATGTAAAAGGTGAATAAAACACTAGGGGGAAAATGTATATAAATGTATATAAATATATATAATGATGAGAACATATTTTAAACATTAACTACTTATACTTGAGCATTATATTTGTATAAAGTAGATTTTACTTTTGAAATTATCATAACCTTGCAACCATCTCTAATAAGTACTACAGCTCTGCAGGAAAGAAACCATAAAACATATTATTAATGAGTTTTTGTCAACTTAATTGGTTTTCTGTGTGGTGCTTCTGTATTTTGCCTTAACAGATGAAGTCTACCACAGAGGAACTATATTTTATCCACAGAATTAATCCAAGGAAACATGGAGAATAATTAAAATGTTTTCTGATTAAATGAACCCTATATTCACATAATGATTAAGCTAAATTTTCAGAACTAAACCAACAAATTGTTTCAAAGACAAACCATCTAATGAGGAAACCATGAGGGAAAAAATAACTTCATAACAAGATACTTCTCTCAGACACACACATTATACTGATGATAGCTTCTGAATCATTTTCAAAATTATCCTTAAAACTTTGTTGGGAGTGGAGGGAAAACAGTGTTCTCACTCCCTGTGGCAGAATCATGGGCTTTTTTTTTTTTAAACAAACAATGTTTAACATACTCACAACACTGAACCATAACAAATTACAAATGCTCACAAGTTTCTGTAAAAAATCTTATTTCATTTAAATGTTAAGACATCTCTTCTTTTTCAGAAATATTGATTAAGGAAGTAAAATCATCAAAGAAATGTGGCCCAATATAGGAGTAACTCTCTTCATCTCTCTATTTTTTAACTAGCTTTCTGAATTTCAATGAAAGAGTCTTCTTAGGCCCAACAGAGAATAAAGTTAACCTAAACAACTTACAACTTTGAACATTGCATGTTTGCCTGTAAGTTCCTACACTTCTAAAATTCCCCATTTATAAGGGAGGAATCTATAGTGGTGCTAGTGGTGAAGAATCCACCTGCCAATGCAGGAGAGGCAAGAGACATGGGTTTGATATCTAGGTTGGGAAGATCCCCTAGAGTAGGAAATGACAACCCACTCCTGTATTCTTCCCTGGAAAAATTCCACAGAGGAGCCCGGTGGGCTACAGTCCAAGTGGCCACAAAGATTCAAACATGACTGAGTGAGCACACACAAAGATATTTAGGTCCTCATCTCTAGAACCTGTAAATGTTACTTTAAAAGGAAAAAGAGTCTACAGATTTGAATACATTAAGAATCTTGAAATGCGGGGGCGGGGGGGGGGAGGGTGATCCTGAATGGTCTTGTGGGTTTTACTTCTGACCACATATGTCTTTATAAGGTAGAGGAAGATTTGATACAGGCAGAAGAGGAGAAGGCAGTGTTGCCATGGAGGCAGAGACTGGAGTGATGTGGCCACAAGCCAAGGAATGCCTGTTGCCATCATAAATTGGGAGAGGCAAGGAGTGGATTTTCCCGGAGAGCCTCCACAGGGAGCATGGAATTGCTAACACAGTGGTTTCTCCCCAGTGATGCTGATTGTGAACTTCTGACCTCCAGAACTGTGAAGAATAAATTTCTGCAGTTTCAGGTACTAAGACTGCTACACAGCAGCTCTGAGGAAACCAAGCACTCCATCCTTGCAAATGCATATGAGCAGGACTTATAATTATTATGCCAAACACACCAGACTAGTCTGCCACTGGAGAATTTACACGTTAGATGGAAAAATGTCACTTACCCTGAAGCTAAGGAAATTCTGACTTGGGCAAAGAAAAGAAACTAATGTCTAAGTTGGTGACTAGAGGGAACTCTTTTCCAAATGCTCCAAGGAGAATGGAGTTGCTTAAAGATAATTTTCCAGGTGACCTTCTCACCCAATTAATTACTTTTATTTAATTGTTTAATTAAATAAATTAACAATTTAAATTGTTAAAATAATTATTAATTTAATTTAATAACTACACTTAAAAACCAATAACAAAAGCAATATTTATTGAACACTGAAAATTTATAAAATGCAAAAAATAAGAAAATCAAAAGTTTTACCTATAATCTGACTATCCAGGGATCATTTCTGTTCATATTTTAGTGTGATCCATTATGAATATTTGAATATAATTATTTTATTTTTACTTTATTTTACTAAAATAGGATCTAAAAACAATTTTAAACCTTTTAAATTCATTTAATACATTATGAGCATTTTTCTCACCAGGACAATTTCTACAAAAATTTTTTAATAGCCACATGTTTTACATAGTATTGTAGAGCAAAAATATTATAATTTCTTTCAATGTAGATTATTTTCCCATTTTTCACTAATACATCTTTGCTGATTTCCCAAGAGTTTTTAAAGGCAAGAAGTAAAGCAGGCAGCAACATTACAAATTCAGAAATATAGGAAGATACCATCTTTGACATTAAACAAAGGTTAAGCTGCAATGTCAAATCTGGTTCCCTAGAGTAAAATGGTCATTTTTAGCCACAGCTCTCAGTGTGGGAGGCAGCAGGAAATAAATAGTTTGAAGGTATAAGGATCCCCAGAGAAGCCCTTAATGGGACAAATCAATCATGGGAAAGAAGAACCTCATAAAGAAGTCTGCCATTCTACTCAACAGGCATTCATGCAGAACGAGAATCTATATCCTCAACACTTTCATTAGCGCAAGCAAAGGTACTTTCCAGCCTGAAAAGATTTTAGTCACCGTATAACAAAAGTGAGCTCATGAAGGATAGAGAACTTTGTTAAAGTCACCACAGTTGTCACTGGGAAGACCAAAGTACAGAATTCAAAGTCATAAGTTGGGACTTGTGGTCAAAAAGTGTACATTAAAACCACAAATGAAATATCCCTCCATACTAAGTATCACAGCATAAGTAGCCTGTATCTTGAACATATGTAAAGAGACCAACCCTAAAACAACATACAGGGGCTTCAGCTGTTACCAGAGCTATATCCATTTTTCTTTCTGATGTATCTGAGAGCTGAACAAGGTGGGGAGCAGAGTGCCTGGGAGGTGTGTGCAGGATGAAGTGAGGAAAAGGCTGAAGAGGAGTCGGTGCCCGGTGGGGAGGAGAGTATCCTCTTGTGTTCCTGGCGCTCCTTTCCCAGTGATTCTTCTTTCTCTCCTGCATCCTTAAACTGTGTGATTATACAACAGTCCCTACTCATTGGATACTTGTGAAGATGAAACGTGTTAATCATGAAAAGCACTCAGAACAGTGCTGGGTCCACCCAGTCATGCACAATGTGTTATTATTGTTCCTGGTGCTTATATATTTAATCCAGTCTAAGGTAGCTGTTGCTTTTCATGTTTTAAAAACCCGAAAGATGAACATGTATTAGTGCCAATGGCATCATACACTGATTAGTGGCAGCATTTTTCTTTTTTGGTGGTATAACTGGTAGTGTCTTTGATTCAATAAATTCAACATGAGACCCTCTCCTGCACATTGCATGCTGAGAGGTCTGAAATAGTGGGTTTAAGCCCAAAAGAGTGTGTGCATAAAGACAGGAACACCATACCGATTCTGCCAAAGAATAGTCATGGAATAAATACTCTCTTCAGTCAAAAAAAAAAAAACAAGCGTGATGATGTGTGTAAGTTTGTACTTCCGCATGCCTGTCTCACTCCTTCGTCTTCTCCCATCCCCATTCTCCGTAACGACGCCCTCAGGGCACCCACGGAGCTCCACACCCACTTAATATAGCACCCTTTGGGTGTTGCCACTTGTGATCCCACAGAAACCCCAAATTCCAGAAGCTTGGACCCATGATCACTTTTGAAATCCTGACTCTCTTTCTCTTGTCTAACCTTGACTAATGGGCTGCCAAAATTAGAAACCCAGACTAAAAAGGGGGATGCAGAGTTTCTCCAGTGAATGAAAACACCCTCCCCACCAGCAAGATGAAAGCCTCTCAGTGCAGAAGGCCAACCACGTGGCAGCTGATGGCCATTTATGACTGCTGGCGAGAGAAGCCCAAGAGAGTAGCCTGTACTCTTACTGAGGCTCATCCTATCTACAAAGAAACATCCTCCATTAGAAACCAAGGAAATAAAACGGGCTATAACATGGAGGAAAAAGCAGCCTTTAGTCGGCAACCTGAGGACTCGGCCTTTATCATCAACCGCCGCCACCCCTCCTGCAGAGTATCTGTACCTCCTTGCAGGTCATTAACCCTGGGTAACTTTTTGCAGAGGACACTTTTGTTCCCTCTCTAGCATCTCCTGCCTTCTTCCTTTCTTCTGGAACTTGCAGATTCCAAAGCAAATCAATGTCAATGAATCAAGTCAATTCGGATTACATTTCCTGTTATTTTAGCATGAAGCTTCTAATACCATTGTTTATCTTTGTGTCCCTATGAATACACAGAACATCCTGAGGGTGTGCAATATATTCTTATGGATGAAGGAAGAAATGAGAGAAGAAAATAAGGAAGGAAGGAAGGGAGGAGGGGAGAAGGGAGGGAGGGAAGGAGAAAGTCAGAAAATTTACAAATCAACAAAAGTAAAAATCACAGGAAAACCAACAACTATAACCTCCTATCAACTTTTACCTTTCTCCATTTGGAGAGACAAGCAGAAGTAACTGAGCTTTGATTTGCTTACAGGGAACTATGAGAAAGAATGAAGAGAAAATAAATCAGACTTAGATATCATCCACTCTGAATATGGAGGGAAAAAACCCATGAAGACCAACAGCCCGATTCTCACTTCCTATACCACTATTCTTTATTTTATTTGTATTCTACCTTCATATCTCAATCAGAAACTTATTTTGCAGAAAGAAAGTCTGTATAATTGACATATTTAGGTTCCCATGTCCAAAATTACCTATACCAAAATAAGGCTACAACATGCATTTGATGAAGATAATAATATAATCAATGTTTTTCCCTTCTGTTAATGTGTAAAGTGAGAAAATATGACTATATTTCTAATGAAATACATAACTGATCCAATAAATACAAAATATGTGTAGAAAGTAGATACACTATAATGCTAATTTTAAATATATTTAAACTCAAGTTAGGAGAGGAGCCTGGCAGGCTACAGCCCACGGGGTCACAAAGAGTTGGACACAACTGAGCACCGAAGCACAGCACAGCACAGCGTAAGATAAGCAGGACAGCTCGAGTCCACTTCTCAAACTGGCCGTTTCACAAGTGCACAAAATGGTAGGAGTTGAGGTTGAGGACTTCCTGCCAAGCCCTCAGTTCAGAAACTCTCCTCCCTGTCCCATGAAACTATAAATCAATCACATGCTTTCTTAGAGCCAAGGGACTACCATTGACACTCCAGAACACAGAAATCTCAGTGGGTAAAGTAAAAACAGTCATAGTTTATGAATCACTAATTCCTTCCTGGAGACTAGTTTGTTTCTGCTCTCATAATTGAGAAGATGTCAGGCCAAGTGCCTCATTCAGGAGGTCGCAAGATTTGGAAAACAAAGCACCACCTGGAGAGCAGACCCAGGTGAGATGTTGGCAGGGCCTACGGTGAAGAATAAAGGGATGGGGCAGCTGGACAGCTACCAAGCTGCAGAATGAAGTCAAGGGTGCCCTCAGCGTTAACAACAGGGGATGGAAAGGGAGGGAGTGGAAAGAAACACATGCTCAACCAGCTCTGTTCACTAGCAACTCCCAAAGGCCACATGTGGCCAAGAAGAGCATCCCCTCGGGAGACCATCTCTCAAGACCTAGCTCAGGACCTTGGCTCCTTCCTGAGATGCTGAGGGGGTATAGAATAAGATAACCAGGTAAATCCAGAACAAAGGCAGACAGTGCATTCATGCTCAGTCACTTCAGTGATGGCTGACTCTTTGCTACCCTATGGGCTGTTGCCCACCAGGCTCCTCTGTCCATGGGATTCTCCAGGCAAGAATACTGGAGTGGGTTACCATGACCTCCTCCAAGGGATCTTCCCGACCCAGGGATCGAACACACGTCTCCTAAGTCT
Organism: Bos indicus; assembly: GCF_029378745.1. NCBI lineage: Eukaryota > Metazoa > Chordata > Mammalia > Artiodactyla > Bovidae > Bos > Bos indicus. Next base: position 117,126,378 of record NC_091761.1, read on the forward strand.
CCTGCCTTGCATGTGGATTCTTTATCCACTGAGCCACCTGGGAAACCCAAAGGCAGACAGATCCAGACCCAAACAGGAGCCCTATGTAAATAACTTCTAATTTTCCTGCTTTTCCTTCTTGCATCTTTCCCAATATATCTTCTCTTGCTATTTCTCTTCCATGCTCTTTCCTTTCTTAGAAATGACCACCAATCACATAGTTTATAAAACATTTTAAATAAAAGATAAATGTTATTAGATGTGCTAAACTGCTCCCATTTCCCCACCTCTTCCACCTCCCCACTGCATCTCCATTCACTTAGTTGCTGTAATCACATCCTTCTCTGTGGTTCAGGTCTTCAAGCTCAAAGCACGTCCAATCACCACTTTCATGTAAATTGCACGGTCTATTCTAAAGTGCAGGCTCCTGCTCCCCACCAGTAAGCTGAGTGCCCAAATCAAACTCTTCGGAAAGATGGTTCAGAAATCTACCATCCAGGGGTTTCTGACATACTCATAAGTACTGGAAGCACTCGCAATTTATTCAGGCATTCATCTTATTCCTTCTGCTTGACTATAAATTGCTTTGTGCAATTTAATAATTTAAATGTGTGTGTGAGTGCTTAGTCATTCAGTCATGCCTGACTCTTTGCAACCCCATGGACTGTAGTCCGCCAGGCTCCTCTGTCCGTGGGATTTTCCAGGCAAGAATGATGGAGTGGGTTGACATTCCCTCCTCCAGGGAATCTTCCTGGACCCAGGGATCAGGAAGACAGATTGGCAGGTGGATTCTTTACCCCTGAGCCACCTACTCACTCACAACACATACTTTGACTCCTTTCTCCACAATTCCATGCACACAGTAGGTTTCCAATGACTATTAATTAAATAAATGTTTGCTGACAAGCCAAAGCCATCTAGGATCCCCCTGTTTAGACAGGCAAAGGCAGGCAAGATAAGCCATTGTCTCCGCTGCAAAATCAAACACAAGCATCTGACACTCGGAACAGTTCCAATAAGCATCCTAATGGTATGCAGTGGATCGTACAGTTAAATAACTTCACTCCAAAAAGAAAAAAAAAAGTGGCAGCAAGGGAGGAGAATACACAAAGACCCAGCTGCCCGCAACATGAATAGCCTGGCAGGGTCATCCCGCCAAGGACCCACGGAGAATACAGATCAGAGGGAATGGGAAATCTGAGAAGAGCCAGGGCCTTGACCTCACTCACCAGAATCCCTCTGCAACTCCCCTTTCCTTTGCTTCCTCCTGCTTCTTTTCCTCCCCAAACCTAAAGTTATGCAGGCACAACTTGAGAGCTGTAAGGCAAAAAGAACCAGCACTGTGCGGAGGAAGGAGGGTCCGGGCTCTGCAGCTGGGCCCTGGCTACATTGTGCTCATTATGCCTGGCAGGCTGGAGCCCGGGAGGGAGATCCTTCTGCAGCTGGCATTTTGGGAGCTAAGTTAGTCGCAAGAATTAGAGAGGAAACACTACAGTTTGTTCCTGGGGATGATCTGAAAAATAAAAATAAAATAAAATAAATAGGGGAGATCTGAAGATTTTAAATCAAAATTTCAAGGCTCAAAAATCTAACTTTGTTTCGTTGTTTTGGAACCAAAGACTATGACTCTGAACACAAAGGTGACATTGTCCCTGAGAATGAAAGGCTGAGACTCCAGTATATTTGCAGCTAAAATTTAAATATGTAAAGTGGATTCAAGTGCGCAGTCTACAGAAGGATACATTAGAGGTTTTCATCCCTGAAACAGAATAAAAAAGCTGGAAAGTACCTCAAGAGGTGTTGGCCCAGATGCCCGATTCTAGGATTATGATTATCTGCACCTGGAATCTCCTCTTCAAGATTTCTAGGGCTGGAGAGGTCATAAATTTTTTATAGCCCGGTGGAACGTGGTTTTCACCTTGAATGTGTAAGTTCTTCCCTGCATCCAGCTGAAATCACGGCTGACTGCTCTTTGTCTAAATAGCCCCACAGACCAATGCCTGGGCAAGTCTCACTCTTTTTGACATGCTCTTCTCAATTCCTTCTATGTCTTTTTCAACATCCCTCTAGAAGTAAAATAAATGAACATGATCTAAAGAATGCATAGAAAGAAAAATTACTCCGTGAATCTGGAATTCTATATTTCTTATTAGAAATGTTATATTATCCTAGCAAATATTCCTCCTTCTCCCTCCCCCCACCACACACACACACACACACACACACACACACATACCCCTCTTTTGTATCTGGGACTGCATTGTTAGGTCTTTTTATTCTGTAGCTGCATTTTCCCTTCCATTTAAACATGCCCTGCAGACTTTACCAAACTCCTCCTTACACTTGTTCCTACTGATTTCCTCATGCTTTTGAGGGACCACTGTCCCCAACAGGAACAGAATTCAAAAAGACTTCAGGAAATCTCTAAAGGAAATATAACCTAATTTGATTTCTTATCACTTCACAATTTAATGAGTAGTTTTAAAATTCCTTCACATCATCAATTCACCAAAAGCACTGCATACAAGAGGACCAAAGGCGGTTCTCTCCCCTGCTGAAGCAGGGCCACTGGCCACTGCTTTTGAGAAGCTAGATGCTCACCTTAGCAGAGTTATCGTTTAAATTTATTTTTTCCCAAATGGAGTCATTTAACTCGTTTGCCTGAATCTCTCTGCTACTTCTCTCTAGAAATTAAAACCAAATCTAAACTCCTTGCCATAGTATCAAAGCTCCCTATGCCTGGACCCCCACTGGACTCCACTACAAACCATAACTCTGTCACCTTCCCACATTCACCAGTCCATTCTTTTCTGTCTAAAATGCACAAGATCAGGGAATTCGCTCTCCTTCTCCCTCTAACAGATACTTCCACAAGTTCTTCACAGACTGACATTCTCATGAGTCAATGTTTTGTTCATCTGTACTTTTCCCTCTCTCCTCCTCTAAGGAACAGTTAAGCCGCATAAAGATGCTGGGGTTGGGTAGGGGCTCTGGTTCTCACTATCTCCATTGCCAGGCAGTCACTGAGCACACCCAGAGTATTTGTGCGATGAATGGACATGTGTGAGGTTTTGTGCAAATACCATCACTCAGGCTTGCTCCAATCTGACCACAACTATGCAAGCACTGGGGAGGGGATGGAATATTCTGGTGAGAAAGATCAATGGATCTTTGCTTCCCTAACCCAGAAAGCAATAAGGGAAAGAGTATACTACGAGGTTATAAAAGAAATCCACAAGCAAACATGCATTTCCCTGCCCCTTAATTTACTTTCAGGACTCAAAACAAATTCCTGATGACAAAATATGCATGAGACATATTTTCTTTGTTACCTCTAAGGCGATGACTATATTCATCAACACATGTAAAAAAGAATACTATGTGAGAAAGAAGCCAAAAACTTACCAAAATTATGTATTTCGTTTCTAGTTCTCTTTCCAAGTCAGCATTATGGTTTACATAAATGAAAAACACTTTTTAAATGGATTCTGAGGCATGAATACTAGAATAAATTTTAAGAGCTACAGCAAAACGAAAATGTAAATTTACCCCCAAAGGATTCAGAGAGTACAACTATTGAGAAACTTGTTTTGTTCTTTGGTCTTTAAGACATATCTTGTTCAGACTGCAAATACAAAGGGGGGAATTATCTTTAAGGACATAATTTTTCTTGTCAAACCCAACATTCCATAGGGCTGCAGAAAATATGGGGCAATTACTATTTCATTCACATGTGGTATAACTCATGTCTTTAGTGTGTACCACCATATGATGAAGAGTGTTATATCACCAAGAAACATAAAGCGGGGTATAAATTCATACTACCATCACTCAGTGAGCTTATTCTGGTAGTCGTCTGACATCTTCACTCTTTACAAAAGTTATCACTATGAAACAAGTGCCTTAAGGCTATGCATCCTGTTGTCTGTCCCACCAACAGGTTCCCTGCTGGCCATGAGCCCCCTACCTTGCAGCCACTCTGAGTCCTGGTCTTCATCAGGGGCGTGGTCGTGCACAGCTCGATGGCCTCTGGCTCATGGAAGATGACCGCTGGCAGAGGTTCCTTTTTCAGTGTTAGGACATTCAACTTAGACTTCAGCATGGTCTGAAAGTGCTGAAAAGCAGCAAAAAACAAAAAGGCCAAACAGAGTGAAATCATTTGGAATTGTACAAGGTGCCACTGTACAGCAAACTCAGGAGCAAACTTTTTATTTTATTAACTCCATTTTTACTAGGGCAGGCCAAAAGGTTTGAGTACAATGGAAGGAAAAATCTGTCAGGATACTACCAAAATGAAACTATGGGAGACAGCCAATACCCACTCTCCTATGCCATGGAAATATGGGGCAGTGGCAGCCTTGCCAGAACTTTGTTCTCAGAGGTTCTTCCAAAGTGATATGTATGGATGAGATTCTAGATGTGTAATCTATGCTAAAATCAGCTAAAAAAGTGAAGATGTTATAGGAGCTATTTGAAGGAAAGTCTAGAGATAATGAAAAAGAACCGATGAAAAACATACATACTTGACCTTTGTTGTGTCTGCCTTTTTCCTTTGTGTCATACCTTGGCCGTAGAACTTAAGAAAATTAGCTGCTTCTCAACAGACCATTTTATCTGCTGTCTAGGCCAGGACTCTAAATAAACATCTAGTCTACATTCAATTCTTATTGGCACTAACCACATTTAATCACCATTGTTTTTCTATATGTACAGTTAAGGCACCACCTTTGTTTGGTCTATTATAGCAGCTTCCAATCTAGTCCTGCCACTTCCAACCTTGCCACACAGCAGCCTAAGGGAATCCTTCTAAAATCTAATCAGCTGTCACCCTTCTGCCAAAAGATCCCCAAGTCTTCCCCTATTCTCATCAAAAAATTCTAAGTCCTTACTCTGTACTTTAAGCCCACGCATGCTTCAGGAACCCAAAGCAGCTCTAATCTCATTTCCTACCCATTATCCTCTCATTTACTTGAGCCCAGTAAATGATGAATGACAAATTCATGTTAATAATTTGAAAGTTAATTTTTCTTTAAACTTAGAACACCATTAAACAGCAAGCTTTAAAAAGAAAAACCACCATAATTATTCCAAAGAGAGATTCATGGAAGAAAAGAAAAAAAACTTTATTTTTAGTATTTTTAATGGCACTTTTTTCTACTTTTTGAATGGAGGACATTGATTTTCATTTTGCATTGAGCCACACAGATTATGGAGCTAAGCTTGGTACACATAAATCCTCAAAACTATTTCCTTCCCCTGTTTTATTATCACTACTTATCATTACTATGAAATGTGTTTTATTACCATCTACTAGACTACTACTACTACCATCTACTACTATTCCATCACCATCCACTAGAATATAAGCACCATATAAGTAGAAACTGTTTTAATTAATGAAGTCTCCCAAGTACCTAAAACATCAACTGAAACCTAACAGATGTCCCACAAGTATGTGTGGAAGGTAACTCAGGCAATAAAAAGAAAAAAAAAAATTCACAGCTCAAATATAAAAATAATGATCTCTACCAGGGATCATGGAATATACCAGCTCACAACTTCATCCAACTTGACATTTCTGAATATGTTATGGACTGTGAAATAAACACAGGACTGAAAGACATAAATACACAAGTTGTTGTTATTGTTATTTAGCTGTTAAGCCATGTCCAACTATTTTTGCAACTCCATGTACTGTAGCCCACCAGGTTCCTCTGTGGGATTTCCCAGGCAAGAATACTGGAGTAGGTTGCCATTTCCTTCCCCAGGGGATCTTCCTGACCCCGGGATCAAATCCACATCTCCTACATTAGCAGGCAGATTCTTTACCATTGAGCCACCAGGGAAGCCTATATATGCAAGTGCATTCACCTGAACATAAATTGCCAAAACCATTTTCCATATAATTCAATATAAAGGAAGTAGAAGTTTTGAAATCTGTATCAGAACAAGGCCTTCACTTTAAAATGCAAAAGAGGCTTTCACTCAATTTTCCCAAGGAGTATTGATGTCCAGTTTTTTTAATGTAAGGATATCTTCCTGATAACTGCATAAATCACAAATCTTTGTATTAATCTGAAGTTTCCATCTTTGCTCCTTATTGATTCCCAGCCAATAGAAGGTATGGATTTGGGGTTGCAAGGTGGTCTGGGAAGAGAAACAAAGATCACTGAGAGTGACAGCTGAAGTTGGTTTGCCTCTGTGGACAACTAACTGGAGCCATGGGATGAAGACTGTAAAGGGAGGGGGCTCAGAAGATGGGATAATGAGCAAGTGGGGACACTCTACCCTGGCCGCCATTTTGCTGGGACTCCATGAGAGGTACATGAAGCTGCAGCTCAACTCAGCTTGACTTCTGACACACAGGAAGGTCCTGAAGATGGTACTAATGGCCCTATTCTTATGTGGGTTGGACAACCACATTGCACAGAAGTTCTGAGACTGTCTTTCTTTCCCCACTGGCATTACTATCAGAACCAAATGGTTCAATCACTAGGCACAAGAGAGACTGGAAGTCGCAGTTACATGTACATCCCCCTTGATTACTTGCCTGGGAGCCAAGCAGAAGAAATAAACATTAAAAAATAAATAAATAAATAAGAAACTTTCAAATGTGAATACAAAAATGATGGAGTTCAAATTCCAAATGCAACACAATGTTGTTGTTTAACTTCCACCATCCACCTTTACTTAATACTCCCACTCAGCCAGCACTGTGAGAGGCATAGCTGGAACAGAAATAAAATGAGAGCCTCTTCTTGAAAGGTTTTTCACAATCAGTAGGGACTGTTAAATCAAATGACAACTACAATTCTACATGAGAAGTTTCTTAGAAGAGCTAAAGAAAAAGGCTAAGACAATATTTGAAAGTAAAATAGAGAAAATGATTCCTATTTTTTAAAGTGTTTTTTTTTTTCACTTTGATGGCATTGTCTTTTGTGTCCACTGTGAAAGGATGAAGGTAAAGAGAGAAATAAAATCTGGATTACATGATGAATCATTGAGTCTACCACTTTTACAGAAAACTAACATTTGTATATAATTCTGAGTCTATCTGGTAAACTTTCATCTGTAGAAATGCGATAGCTAAAGATGCGTCTGATAAGAACACTCTTCTGCCCCTCCCTTGGGAAAAACTCCACAACTATATGCTGCTTTGTGAAATGGGACTGCCAATCACAATCCCCCACCCCCTAACATTGAGAAAGAATATGTAACACAGGTTGACTATCTGAGTACCCCATGTCCCTGGCCAAAGGCATTGGTTAAGAGGAAACTTAAGACTGGCTGAACAGAATCTTCTGGAAGGTTGATATGTAGGGCTGCTAAACTGGAGTAAAGAGTCCAGAGCTGCAGCTGACCTTCTTTCCTCCCAAGGTCAGGCTGTGAATGATAATACCACACAGAGACAAGGAAAACTCAGAAATGGAGAGTCACAGACTTGACAAGGCTGAACCCCTGGATCCAGCTGCATCTGGACTCAGATCTAGTGACGGACTTACTGATAGTGTAAACCAAAACACTGCCTTTTATGCTTAAATGAGCTTGAGTTACACATCTGATCCCCAGAACTCAAGAGTCTCAGCAATAAAAGTTACTTTTTAATAAAAAAAAATCATCTGCAAAAATAAAAAGGAGATACGAAAATTTAAAAAGGACTTCATAAATGTTAACCTGCATAAATGAATAGCAACATTCTCTCTTAAAATATAATGAATCTTGCAGTTACTTATTTGAATAGACTGAGCCTTAATGATCAAGCACCAATAACAATCCAAAGAAGGTATTATAGTCCTCAGGTTATTCATGTCTAAGATAAAGCCCTTTGAGCTGCCAAAATAACATGAATCCCAACTATCAAGAGACAGTGAAATACTGTGCATGCAATGATATCCAGTTCTTGCTGGGTAGACAAGACCCATGTGCCATCCCTAGCTCTGGTAGAACTGCATGATCTTGTACCTCCTGGGCCTCCATTTTCTCATTCTTTAACTTTAAAATGCTTGTTATAAGTCAAATATGATATCGCTTGTTCTTTGCATAGATAAACAAGTGTAATAAAGATAATGCAACCTCAAATAACATAATCCAGTAGCATCATAAAAAGGCACCACAAGAGCGATCTAATAGAGTAGTTCAGAAAAGCTATGGTTCCCACATGACGGATGCACAAGGTTCCATAAAGAAAATGTGTTATTCATCCTTAAAGAAGGGAAGTGAACAGTGTTCTAGAAAATTAGGGCACTGCCCAGGACAAACTCAACAAAGCTCTGCTTTCTACATTTGGTGCTTTATGTGGGATCCTAAAATAGAGCCTCTAAATCAAGCCCCATTATGCAGATGGGGTAATCGCCATGCCCTGTATAATTTTACAGTTGGCGCTTCCTACTCCTATTCAGACATTAATCTCTGGCAGTTTAGCAGGCAGGGATTTACATATTTTACCAATTCAAATCCAGGGTATCTCACCTTTGTATTGATTCTGTATCCAAAATACAAAACTTATTTGGAAGGCAAATCCTGCCTTTTCATTTTTCTAAGATAACTGGAATACTATCTTCACTCAAATTAGAGGGAAGACATTAAAAGTTTTAATCCCTGGTTCATCTTTGCATTTTGAAGGCTGACTACAATGGTCAGTTTTAACTTGCAAATTACTGACTCAGTAATTCCCTAATAAAGCTTCAAAAATATTGCAAATGTTCTCAAGAGAACTACAAGGAACAAGTGGGTGAATGGAATTAATGGAAAAACTCAATAAACCAAACAAATGTTAATTTGTACAAGTATACAAAAATCAGTAGGGCTTTGACATTCCACGCATAATCACATTTCATCATTTCATTTTAATACTTTAGGGTTCTGTAAGAATTATTGGAACTCATTTGTAGTGTCCTTACACTGTATACCACTCGTCTCAAAAAAAAAAAAGTGTAGCCAGGCCCCACATATGAATTATGGAAAAAGTGAAATAATCTTTTGTGTCCTTTAATACAATCTAATGGAAAGTTATGACCAATCTAGATAGCATATTAAAAAGCAAAGACATTACTTTGCCAACAAAGGTCCGTCTAGTCAAGGCTATGGTTTTTCCAGTGGTCATGTATGGATGTGAGAGTTGGACTGTGAAGAAAGCTGAGTGCTGAAGAATTGATGCTTTTGAACTGTGGTGTTGGAGAAGACTCTTGAGAGTCCCTTGGACTGCAAGGAGATCCAACCAGTCCATTCTAAAGGAGATCAGTCCTGGGTGCTCATTGGAAGAAATGATGCTGAAGCTGAAACTCCAGTACTTTGGCCACCTCATGCGAAGAATTGACTCACTGGAAAAGACCCTGATACCGGGAGGGATTGAGGGCAGGAGGAGAAGGGGACGACAGAGGATCAGATGGCTGGATGGCATCACCGACTCGATGGACATGAGCTTGCATAAACTCAGGGAGTTGGTGATGGACAGGGAGGCCTGGCATGCTGCGATTCATGGGGTCGCAAAGGGTCGGACACGACTGAGTGACTGAACTGAACTGAACTGAATAATCTTTTATTTATTTTTAATGTATAGTCTTAGATTACTGCTTTTAAATATTCTAGCACTTTCACACACAAAAAAAAAAAAAACCCACAAAAGTAAGAAAAATATTTTGTTAGTTAAACAGCAAATGATTTGTTAGATAATTAAGAGATAATATGAGTGAATAAAAGATAATTTTACTTAAATTCAACTTTCATTTAAACACATTTTAGTGCAAAGGTCTTCTTTATTATTTTTTGTGCTTTTTAAAAGTAAAGCAGGATTGGAAAATCTCATCAAATATAATAGGCATACACAAAATTGTTTTACTTCAAGAATTTGTAATGCAATTTGTGTTAATCTGGTATTTTAAGAAAAGAAAGACATACATCAATTTGGCATGAACTTTCTCACTGCAAATTTTCCTGGTGACTGCCATATTCAAAAAATATTACAGCTTAAAGGCCTCCATCCAGATATTCATAAATTTGTCTGTCTCTATTAAAGTGATAGCTATTATTAAACTAACTGAAAATACTCATGTTCACACACCCATATTTATTCATGCAGTTTTTAATTATAGAAGCATTTCTTTTACACATCACAGATTTTCTCAAGAGATTATGTGGGAGAAACATAAAAATAACTTCATGCTCCAGAGTATGCGGAAAGTCCCCAAAACTTGTGAAAGACTTAACTCAGGGGAGTGTGTGTATGTGTATTCACTTATTTACTTTGTTATTGATCTGAAATACATACACACAAATACACATGTGCTGTATCCCTGGCTTAAGTAGTTTCTGCAATTTTCTAAACTATTTTTCTATATGTAAACAGTTAAACAATTTACTGTTGAACACAGGTTGCAAGCTCGCAGCCCAAAGGCATGTTTGGCCTATAAATAAGCTTTATTTGATTCACACACTGTTTTATGATTAAAATTTGAAGTAGTATTCAAAAATTGAGCTGTATATGATGAAAATTTGCATTTCCGCTTCTCTTAAAAGATCAGAAGATCAACAAAAGCAACTTGCATTCCCTCAGGGCAACAATTAACTCCAGCTGGTTGTTGCAAATGCCCTTATTTACTCAAGCATTTTCCTCTACAATTCACCATGTCCCCTCTTCCCCCAATACCAGCTTTCTCTTCTATACTAAATACCAGAGACTATTTATGTCTTACCAGCTTCACTCCTACATTTGACTTGTGTGTGTGTGCTCAGTCGTGTCCGACTCTTTGCGACTCCATGGACTGTAACCTGCCAGGCTTCTCTGTCCAAGGAGTTTTCCAGGCAAAAATACTGGAGTGGGTTGCCATTTCCTACTCCAGGACATTTGACTTGCTTGACCCTTCTAGACATTTGAATTTGCAAATCCTGATGGAAAAATGACAAATGCTAGGAGCATAGAACAAAAATTCCACCCACTCAAGAAAAAAATTCAAGTATAGCTGAATTAACTCTTTCTTCCCTAGTAGCTCAGACAATAACAATGCAGGAGACCCGAGTTCGATCGTTGGGTTGGAAAGAACCCCTGGAGAAGGAAATGGCAACCCACTCCAGTATCCTTGCCTGGAAAATCCCATGGACAGAAGAGCCTGGCAGGCTGTACAGACCATGGGGTCACAAAGAGTTGGACACGACTGAGCGACTAACACACACACACATACTTAAATTAGGAATACTGAACAGAGTGTAAGTATGTGATAGAGAGAAGTAATAAAATAAATGAGTCAAACTGTCTGTCTGTGACATAAACAGATGGAGAGATATCCCATGTTTCTGGGTAGGAAGAATCAATATTGTGAAAATGACTATACTACCAAATGCAATCTACAGATTCAATGCAATCCCTATCAAATTGCCAATGGCATTTTTCATAGAACTAGAACAAAAAATTTCACAATTCATATGAAAACACAAAAAACCCTGAATAGCCAAAGCAGTTTTAAGAAAGAAGAATGGAGCTGGAGGAATCAACCTTCCTGACTTCAGACTATACTTTAAAATTACGGTCATCAAGATAGAATGGTACTGGTACAAAAACAGAAATATAGACCAATGGAACAAGACAGAGAGCCCAGAGATAAATCCACGTACCTATGGGTACCTTATTTTTGACAAAGGAAGCAAGAATATACAATGGTCAAAGATAGCCTCCTTAATAAGTGGTTCTGGGAAAACTGAATAGCTACATGCAAAAGAATGAAATTAGAACACTTCCTAATGCCATATACAAAGACAAACTCAAAATGGATTGAAGACCTAAATGTAAGACCAGAAACTATAAAACTCTTATAGGAAAACATAGAACACTCAATGACATAAATCAAAGTGAGAGAGTCAGTTCCTAGGCAGGTTGATAGGGAGTCTAGGGGTCCCCAAGGAGAGAGGGGTCTGGAATTCTCAAGGAGGAAGAAAGGACAAATTTTTTTCCTTTCTCCACATTCCTTAGGATTATATAACAATAATGTATCCTGCCTGAGGACAGTCTTTGGATTAAACCTTCTGGCTAATTCTGTTATCTTAAAATGTAAATTATGGGAGTAGGTCTGATGAGGTCTTTACAACCTCCAGACATTCTTTGGAATATATAACTTCATTGTTAACACTAGCAAGCGGGTACTCTTTCTGCCCCCTTCTGATGCCTATGTCAGAAGCTTTCTCTATCTCCTTTATACTTTAATAAAACTTTATTACACAGAAGCTCTGAGCGATCAAGCCTCGTCTCTGGCCCCGGATTGAATTCTTCTCCTCCGGGGGCCAAGAATCCCGGTGTCTTTGTGTGATTCAACAACAACCTTTCAAAAGCAAGATCCTCTATGACCGACCTGCTAGAAAAATGGAAATAAAAACAAAAATAAACAACGGGGACCTCATCAAACTTAAAAGCTTTTGCACAGCAAAGGAAACTACAAACAAGGTGAAAAGAAAACCCTCAGATGGGAGAAAATAATAGCAAATGAAACAATTGACAAAGAATTAATTTCCAAAATATTCAAGCAGCTCATACAACTCAATACCACAAAAACAAACAACCCAATCAAAAAATGGGAAAAAGACCTAAACAGACATTTCTCCAAAGAAGACATACAGATGGCTAACAAACACATGAAAAGATGTTCAACATCACTCATTATTACAGAAATGCAAATCAAAATTACAATGAGATACCACCTCACACCAGTCAGAATGGCCATCATCAAAAAGTCTACAAACAATAAATGCTGGAGAGGGTGTGGAGAAAAGAAAACTGTCTAGGATTGCTGGTGGGAATGTAAATTGATACAGCCACTATGGAAGACGATAAGGAGATTCATTAAAAAGCTAGGAATGAAATCATCATATCACCCAACAAGCCCACTCCCAGGAATATACCCTGAAGAAATCAAAATTGAAAAAGACTCATATATCCCAGTGTTCATTGTAGCACTATTTACAATAGCTAGAACATGGCAGCAACCTAGATGTCCATCAACAGATAAATGGATAAGGAAGCTGTGGTACATACAGTGTAATACTGCTGCTGCTGCTAAGTTGCTTCAGTTGTATCTGACTCTGTGCGACACCATAGACGGCAGCCCATCAGGCTACTCAGCCATAAAAAGGAACACATTTAAGTCAGTTTTAATGAGGTGGACAAACCTAGAGCCTATCATACAGAGTGAAGTAAGTCAGAAAGAGAAATATAAACATTGTATACTGATGCAAATCCTTGAAATCTAGAAAGATTGTACTGATGAATTAATTTTCAAGGTGCAATGGAGAAACAGGCGTAGAGAACAGACTTATGGACATAGGGAGGAGAAAAGGAGGAAGAGGGTGAGATGTATGGAGAGAGTAAAATGGAAATACAATCTAGAAGGCTGGGATGGGGAGAGAAATAGGAGGGAGGTCCCGGAGGGAGGGGACATGGGTGTACCTATGGATGATTCTTGCTGATGTATGACAGAAAACCACAAAATTCTGTAAAGCAACTATCCTTCAATTAAAAAAAACTTTAAAAAGCTAAAAAAAAAATTGGTCATTCCACATAATAAGTATGACACAAGAATAAGCATTTAGAAATCTGTTCTTCTCTAAGTTATTACCATAAATATGGTGGTATGAATATGTTAGTGCACTAAATTCAATTAAAGTGCTAAAGAACAATATTTTTACTTCTTTTACAATCAAGCGACAGGAATCAAATAGTCTATGCCACTAAAAACAACCGAATAAACCAGGAAAAAATATGAAACAACAGTTTGTGAGACACTGGATATCTGGCTATGGAGGACAGTGATCCCTGAAAGATGTGAACCAAATGAGATACATTATACAATTGTCCAGCTTACTACCTTTAGGGAGTTTGCAGGCTGCCATGCAGGGAGGAGGAAAACAGAGCCCAGCAGAGTCCCTGATAAGTTGACACAGATGCAAGTTCAAGGAGACAAAAAAAAAGGAAAAATCTTCACACAGAGATAACTTTGGAAATCTGCAGAGCATCCCCTTAAATAGTTAAGTATTATTCAGAATATATATGAAAGGAAAGTAACGAAAGGAAATAAATCTCTGGAAAGAACTAGAGATTAACGAGCTGGTGCTCACACAGTTAGCAATATTGTCTGTTTCCACCAATGAATGGAAAAACGTGTGAGTCACAGGGCAGCAGGTAGAGTACTCAATGTCTAATTTCAGTGGCAGGAAATAATCAGCACTAGACTAAATACCACTCTGATTCCACCGTAAATCTTTAAAAGATGCTCCAAAACAGTCAAAGTACTTCGGAGTGATTTAACTGAATTCCAGAAAAATAGCTAAAAATATTTATAGAAATACAAAAATATCCAGCAACCAACAAGGTAAAATTCAAAATGTCTAATATCCAAACAAAAATCACCAGGTACACAAAAAGGCAGGAAAACAGAACCCATAATAGAGACAAATAAATTAATAAAAATAAACCAAAAATGGCACGGATGTTATAGTGATCAGATAAAGACATTAAAACTGTATATTAAATATTCTAAAAGTTAAGCGGAGATAAAGATATAAAAAATCCAAATTATTCATTGCCAGTGAGCCTTTTCTATAAGAAATGTTAAAAAAAGTCAAGCAAAAGAAAAGATGAAACTATAGATCAAAGGAAATGAATGCACAGAAGAGGGTAACTATACAGAAAAATAAGTTTCTTTCTTACAATTTAGAATTCATTCAAAGATAATTGATAACTTAATTAAATATGTAATATTATAAACATATTTGTTATATATATCCATTATATTATATAATAGGTATATAATATTTTAAACAATTTAATTTAAAATAATAGCAATGTGGAATGGGATTTCATCATACATAACAGTAAGATGTATTGCCACACTAGTACAAAGGTCAGAAAAAGTAAAAATGGAAGTATACTATTTTAAGGATCCAACAGTATATATGACATGGTTTAACATCATTTGAAGGTAACAAACACCCTCTTCCAACAACACAAGAGAAGACTCTATACATGGACATCACCAGATGGTCAACACCGAAATCAGATTGATTATATTCTTTGCAGCCAAAGATGGAGAAGCTCTATTCAGTCAGCAAAAACAAGAGCAGGTGCTGACTGTGGCTCAGACCATGAACTCCTTATTGTCAAATTCAGACTGAAATTGAAGAAAGTAGGGAAAACCACTAGACCATTCAGGTATGACCTAAATCAAATCCCTTATGATTATACAGTGGAAGTGAGAAATAGATTTAAGGGCCTAGATCTGACAGATAGAGTGCCTGATGAGCTATGGAATGAGGTTTGTGACATTGTACAGGAGACAGGGATCAAGACTATTCCCATAGAAAAGAAATGCAAAAAAGCAAAATGGCTGTCTGGGGAGGCCTTATGAATAGCTGTGAAAAGAAGAGAAGCGAAAAGCAAAGGAGAAAAGGAAAGATATAAGCATCTGAATGCAGAGTTCCAAAGAATAGCAAGAAGAGATAAGAAAGCCTTCTTCAGAGATCAATGCAAAGAAATAGAGGAAAACAAGAGAATGGGAAAGACTAGGGATCTCTTCAAGAAAATCAGAGATACCCAAGGAACATTTCATGCAAAGATGAGCTCGATAAAGGACAGAAATGGTATGGACCTAACAGAAGCAGAAGATACTAAGAAGCGATGGCAAGAATACACAGAAGAACTGTACAAAAAAGATCTTCACGACCCAGATAATCACAATGGTGTGATCACTGACCTAGAGCCAGACATCCTGGAATGTGAAGTCAAGTGAGCCTTAGAAAGCATCACTAGGAACAAAGCTAGTGGAGGTAAAGGAATTCCAGTTGAGCTATTCCAAATCCTGAAAGATGATGCTGTGAAAGTGCTGCACTCAATATGCCAGCAAATTTGGAAAACTCAGCAGTGGCCACAGGACTGGAAAAGGTCAGTTTTCATTCCAATCCCAAAGAAAGGCAATGCCAAAGAATGCTCAAACTACCACACAATTGCACTCATCTCACACACTAGTAAAGTAATGCTCAAAATTCTCCAAGCCAGGCTTCAGCAATATGTAAACCGTGAACTTCCAGATGTTCAAGCTGGTTTTAGAAAAGGCAGAGGAACCAGAGATCAAATTGCCAACATCCACTGGGTCATAGAAAAAGCAAGAGAGTTCCAGAAAAACATCTATTTCTGCTTTATTGACTATGCCAAAGCATTTGACTGTGTGGATCACAATAAACTGTGGAAAATTATGAAAGAGATGGGAATACCAGACCACCTGATCTGCCTCTTGAGAAACTTGTATGCAGGTCAGGAAGCAACAGTTAGAACTGGACATGGAACAACAGACTGGTTCCAAATAGGAAAAGGAGTTCGTCAAGGCTGTATATTGTCACCCTGTTTATTTAACTTATATGCAGTGTACATCATGAGAAACGCTGGACTGGAAGAAACACAAGCTGGAATCAAGATTGCCGGGAGAAATATCAATAACCTCAGATATGCAGATGACACCACCCTTATGGCAGAAAGTGAAGAGGAACTCAAAAGCCTCTTGATGAAAGTGAAAGTGGAGAGTGAAAAAGTTGGCTTAAAGCTCAACATTCAGAAAACGAAGATCATGGCATCTGGTCCCACCACTTCATGGGAAATAGATGCGGAAACAGTGGAAACAGTTTATTTTTCTGGGCTCCAAAATCACTACAGATGGTGACTGCAGCCATGAAATTAAAAGACACTTACTCCTTGGAAGGAAAGTTATGACCAACCTAGATAGCATATTCAAAAGCAGAGACATTACTTTGCCAACAGAGGCCCGTCTAGTCAAGGCTATGGTTTTTCCTGTGGTCATGTATGGATGTGAGAGTTGGACTGTGAAGAAGGCTGAGCACTGAAGAATTGACGCTTTTGAACTTTGGTGTTGGAGAAGACTCTTGAGAGTCCCTTGGACTGCAAGGAGATCCAACCAGTCCATTCTGAAGGAGATCAGCCCTGGGATTTCTTTGGAAGGAATGATGCTAAAGCTGAAACTCCAGTACTTTGGCCACCTCATGCGAAGAGTTGATTCACTGGAAAAGACCCTGATGCTGGGATGGATTGGGGGCAGGAGGAGCAGGGGACAACAGAGGATGAGATGGTTGGATGGCATCACTGACTCGATGGACGTGAGTCTGGGTGAACTCCGGGAGTTGGTGATGGACAGGGAGGCCTAGTGTGCTGCGATTCATGGGGTCACAAAGAGTCAGACACGACTGAGCAACTGATCTGATCTGTGGTAAGTTAAATATATGTACTATAAACCATGAAGCAATGAGTAAAATAAAGAGCCAAAGAGTTATATATAATAATAAAGAAGATAAATCATAAAAAGAAAGCATAGAGAAAAGAGTTAACCAAAAAAAAAGATAAGACAAATAGAAAACAAATAACATGATAGGTTTAAAATTAAACAATTACATAAAATCTTCTAAATACTCCAAATAAAAGATATAGCTAGTTCAGTCACTAAGTCTTCTCCAGCTCTTTGCCACCCCATGGACTGTAGCACACCAGGCTCCTCTGTCCTCCACTGTCTCCCAGAACGTGCTGCAACTCATGTCCATCGAGTCAGTGATGCCATCCAACTATCTCATCCTCTGCCGCCCCCTTCTCCTTTTGCCTTCAATCTTTCCCAGCATTAGGGACTGTTCCAATTAGTTGGCTCTTTGCATCAGGTGACCATGCATCAACCTAATTGGCTGAACCACTTTCTCATTTTTGCCTGTTTCAGGCTTGCTTTTCAGGGAACATCAGGTTACTGAGTTTTCTTTTAGGCCTTTAAGTCTATAGCAGTTCAGTTCACTCACTCAGTCGTGTCTGATTCTTTGTGACCCCATGGTCTACAGCACACCAGGCTTCAGGAAGTCCAACACCAACTCCTGGAGTTGCCCAAACTCATGTCCATCGAGTCAGTGATGCTATCCAACCATCTCATCTTCAGTCGTCCCTTTTTCCTCCTGCCTTCAATCTTTCCCAGCACAGAGATATATATATATATAGATATATATATATATATATATATATATATATAAAATAGTGAGATTAAATAAAAACAAGACCCAACCCTATTGCTGCCTATAAGAAATTCACTCTAAATATAAAGAAGCAAATAAAAACCATAGACCACCAGGATATAAAACACAAATATGTTTGGTAATTTCAATATAGATAAAAACCACAAATCTGATTGGTAATTTCAATACCTCTCCCTCTAAAATTGATAGAATAAGTAGAAAGAAAACCTGTAAAGATATAGAAATTTTCAATAACAGCATCAACAAACCTGACATAATTTATAATTATAAACCACTTCACCAAAAATCAATGTAATTCAAGTGTACATGAAACATTTACCAAGGCAGACAAAATTCTGAACTACAAAGTAAAAACTCCACAAATTTAGAATTCAAGTTATCCCAAGAAATAACAGAAAAATCTCTGCACATTTTCCAAATATATGGAAACTAAATATTATACTTCTAAATAACCCATCGATTAAAGAATAAATCAAAAGGCCAAGTAGAAATTATTTTGAACTGAATGAAAATGAAAATATAACATATCAAAAATTCTGGCATGCCACTAAAATAGTCCTTAAAAGAAATTTTATAGCACAAATGCCCATACTAGAAATATAGAAATAGTAATAGATTAGAAATGCAAAAGAAAGTTTTCTATTCAATAAATTCATCTTCAACCTTAAGAGAAAAGAAAAAAGGAAGAATAAATGAAACCCAAAAGTGAGTAAAACAAACAAACAAACAAATAATAAAGATGAGAGGAAAAATCAATGAAATACAACACAGAAAATCAATATAGTCAAGATGATAGCCTGTCTTCATGTTCCCTTATACTTCTGCTGGCTGTGTTGAGTCTACTGATGAGCTCGTTAAAGGCCCTCTTCAACTCTCTCACTGTGCTGCTGTTTTTGTTCCTGTCCTTGTTTTCCTTAACAATTCCATCTGATTCTTCCTTACAGTTTCTCTTTGCTGAAATTCCCCATACATTCTTGTGTGTTCTTCACTTTTCTCTCTAGAGCCTGCAGTATACTAATCAGAGTTTTTTTTTTTTTAATTTTTCAAGAAGTTCCAAAGCAGGTCAGAAAGCTATAGTGGATGGGATCAGCAGCAGACCACCAAAAGGTGACCGTGACCCTTTTTTTGATGCAAGTTTGGCTTTGGTAAGTGCTTTGGAGCTTCTTCTCGGTCCAAACACTGAGTTTGTCATCACCAGCTGTCCGTATAAAATTCACTTTTTCATCACACATCATAATCTGATCACAAAATAGTTTGTTGTTTTTGCGTACAATAAGAGAAGACTACACTTCAAAATGATTTTTTTGATTTGCGGTCAGCTCATGAGGCACCTACTTATCAAGTTTTTTCACCTTTCCGATTTGCTTCAAATGCCAACTGACGGTAGAAAGGTTGACACTGAGATCTTCGACAACTTCTGGTGTAGCTCTAAGAGGATCAACCTCGATGACCCTCTCAACTGGTTGCTGTTAACTTCTGATATCCAGCCACTATGTTCCTCATTTTCAAGAGTCTCTCCTCCTTTGCAAAACTTCTTGAGCCACCAGTGCTGTACATTCATTAGCAGTTCCTGGGCCAAATGCATTGCTGATGTTGCAAACTGTCTCTGCTGCTTTAAGACCCATTTTGAACTGGTATTAAAAAATTGCTAGAATTTGCTTGTTGTCTAGCATCATTTCTATGAATCTGAAAGTGTCAGTCGCTTAGTAGTGTCTGACTCTTTTTAATCCCATGGACTGTAGCCTGCCAGGCTCCTCTGTCCATGAAATTCTCCAGGCAAGAATACTGGAGTGGGTTGTCATTCCCTTCTCCAGGGGACTATCCCGACTCAGAGATCCAACCTGTGTCTCTTATGTCTCCTGCACTGGCATGCAGATTCTTTACCACTGTGCCACCTGGAAAGCCACACAAATGTTATGAAGTGCATATTAGGTTTATCTCTCATTTCCAAAGGTCCTTTCCTCCCTCCCTGTTTATTTTCAGCTCTGATATTTATGGTTTCACCAATGCCAAAAACTATCTAATTGTTGTTGGTTTCCTATCTCCCTCCTCAGACACCTTTTCTTACAGATATATTGGTTCTATCCTCCCTCATAAACAAATGTAGGAAGATGAACCAGAAACTCTGTGGGAGGAACTAGCCAGCAACACACATTATTCCTTCCAGATGAACTAAATCAGCTCCCTGATTTCACTGATGAAGAAAACAAAGCCCAGGGAAGTGAAGTAACTCCTCCAAGGTCGCCCTGAGCTACAGGCTTCAAAGACAACCAGCCTCGAAGTCCAGTCATCTGATGACTAGTTGAGTTCTCAACCCAGCATGTCATTCCAGATCAGTTCTGCACCCCGGCACCCCTGCCCTTCTGTCCAGAGCTGACAAGATAGCTACCAATTCATCTTTCAGAACTGCATAATAGCCTAAATTTTGTAATAGACAGTATAAGGCACAAAGTAAAAGGAAGGTTTTAGAATCAGAAACTCCTAGCTTTAATCATGATCCTAAATACATGATGGGCTTCCCTGGTGGCTCAGATGGTAAAGAATCTGCCTGCAATGCGGGAGACCTGGGTTCAATCCCTGGATTGGAAAGGTCCCCTGGAGAAGGGAACAGCAACTTACTCCAGTATTCTTGCCTGGAGAATCCCATGGACAGAGGATCCTGTTGGGCTACATTCCATGGGGTCAGAAAGACATGACTGAGTGACTTTCATTTTCACTAAATATATGACACAAATTATCTTTATTTTTCCCTCATTTTCTGCCGTTTATAGTTAGAAAATCATTTTTAATTAATTTTTTTTAAATTTTTTGGTCACATCATGCGGTATGTGGGATCTTAGTTCCCTGACCAGGAATCGAACCCACAACTCCTGCAGTGAAAGTGCAGAGTCCTGACCAGTGGACCGCCAAGGAAGTCCCATAGACAACCACTTTTAAATATCTGGAAGCATATATACAAAAGTATTAAGTAGCCATTTCTAGGTTGCTGAATTGCATGTAATTGCCTTCTCTTTCCTTTCTCTAAGTTAATTTGTATATTTTCTACCACTTGAAAAGTCAATGTGCATTAATCTTAAGTAACATCTAATGTAAGTTATTGGTAATTAACTTACACAGGTGAGGCAGAGATCAAGTGGCTGCCTTCTCAGATCACTCTGACACACACATGTACGTGGGGGAAACAAAAGGCAGCCTTTACAAACCTGACCAGAGCAAGTGCACAGCCAGAAACATCCATGAGGGCTTATCTTCCTCCCAGGCAACAAATGAGGGCACAGAGCAGAGCATAAAAACAAAACAGCATAAACACGCTTTTAAAAGAATGAAAAGAAGTCAGACAAAACAACCTAAGATTTGGAAACCAAACCAAATGTTATAAGTTAAGATTCCAATAACTGTTTGTCATACTCCCCCACCAAGGGACTTCATTCAGTCCCTGACTGTGGCCCCTGGGGCACTCACACATTCCCATCTGAAATGCTTGGCTTTCTGGTGTCATGAACCCCATTCCTCAGGTCATGACAGGTAAATGTTCTGAACACACACACATTTTTGTCCATATGCATTTGGTTTTATTTTCACTTCATTTTTGCTAGACAAAGTTCCTCTGCAGGACAATGTTGCTTTGGTTGCTGTTGGATTGAACATTATCTCGGCAGGTTGGAAGGAAACTAAAAATAATTTTGTTCCCAGGCTTCAAATCATCAGGAAGGTGACATGCCAGAGCTTTGGCAAGCCCAGAGTTCGCTTTGATCAGGGTGCAGGAGAGAGCACCATGCTGCAGAGTCATCTACAGAGAATAGAGAATCCATTTGCTAAACATGATACCTTCAGCAGAGTTTTTTTTTAAGACTAAAAATTAATCCACATCAAGGGAGTGTGTGTTAGCATTATCTATCATTTCCAAAGGTCCTTTCCTCCCACCCTATTCCTTTCCAGCTCAGATACGTATGGTTTCATATTTCAGCAACTCTAATATTTTGTTGACCATTCTTGCAACTATCATCACTTCCAGAGGCTTTTTGGACACCCCTTACCTCCCAGCTCAGGTAGAACTGACCTCTCTACCTGCTTTATGCCTGAACCATACATTGTACAATAGGACTTTCATCATACCACCTATAATGCCAGAATGTAAGTACATTTATAAGGTTGCTTCTTCTTTGTAACCCTCATCTCTTGCAAAGCACCTGACAAAAAGCAGTGATGAAATGACTATTTAATGAATAAATGAACGATTAAGTGAGTAAGAAAAACAACATAACTAGAATTAAAAAACAAAGCCATCAAAGTACACACATGACCAAATCAGCCTGTTCTCATCTCCCTTCACTCCCTTCCACTCCTTGACTCCACACCACCAACTACCATGAGCTAGACTACCATGTTCTGAAGATCACCCCAGCGATCAGCTCGGGTTCAGGTCCACAACCAGACAACCTCCAGCCTCACGTGGAGAACGCTGACAACTCCCAGCCACAGGGACCATAACTGGGGGCCACACTTGGGTCACCGAAATCACACAAACTTCCTCAGGAAGGAAGGGCTCCTTGCCTTCAGCCCCTTGAGAAGCAACATGTAGGAGATCCCAGCCATCTCTCAGGCCAGTCTCACCAAACGACAGCAGCACAAAAGGCTCATCTCCACCCAGTTCTGGTAGAGATGGCAAAACATTTCAATGAGGAAAGTGACTTCCCCCTGAGTAACAGCCAACAGGTCCAAACACTGAAGACGGGGTTTGTTTTGTTTGTTTTTTTGCTGTCCTCCAAATGGTGTGGGAATGGAATGTCTTTCCTTACCCCTGGGAATTCACAGGCAAATGTCAACAATCAATGCAGCATACTTAATGCAAGCAAAGGGTAGGAAGAAGAGAGGGAGGGAGAGTCTTTATTATTCAGGAAAGTCTTTATTAAAAAAAAAAAAGAAAAGAAAGTATACTAAAGTATACTACTTCTGTAGGGCTGCCATAAAAAAGTACCAAAAACTATCGTGACTTGAAACAACAGAAATGTACTGTCAAACAACTCTAGAGTCAAGAGCCCCAAATCAAGGCATCGCCAAAGCTGTATCTCTTTGGTGGCTGGGTATGTCTGTCTCCAAGTCCAAATTTCCCTTTTTTGGAAGGACACCGTATCGGATTAGGTGCCATCCTAATGACCACATTTTAACTGGATGACCTCTGCAAAGACCTTGTTTCTAAATATGGTCACATTCTGAGGCAATGGGGATTAAGACTTCCACATGTCTTTTCTGAGGGAATGAGGGACACAGTTCGGCCCATAACCGACAGAGAAGGTCCTTAGCATTTGGACTCTCCATTGTTCCAAGCTTCTCTGAACACAGATATTTCACTAGCTGCTGCCAGTCACTGTTACAGTGAGTCCCCCTCTATGTGAACCTTCAGATTGGGAACTTTCAAAGATGCAAACATGTGTCCGAATGTCCAATCACGTCAGTTAGTTCATGTATCTGGTGTACACTGTCACGTGCATGCATCCTCTACACGTGATTATACTTGTGTGTACTTTAAAGTACGGTATAGACTGAGTACAGCATCTTTATTTCAAGCCCAGGCTGTCTGGAAGCCAGCATGAAAGCAGCAGTAAATAGCTGATTGTAAGAAACAGCTGGGTACCTAGGCAAAGTTTGTTGGACTTACGAACAAATTGGAGCTCTTGGAACTTGCTTGTATGCAGTGGACTTACTGTACTTGCTTACACGGCACCAGAACCAAAGATAATGCTAAATGCCTTAGGACAAGACAAAAAAAATGGGCAAGACCTGTACTGGGCTTATCTGAGTTCAGTGGATTTGAATCTTGAGTCTAAGCTACATAGTCATGATAATGTCACTGGTTCTATAAGCAGCCCTAGCTACCACCAGAAGCAATTCTACCCTGTGGTCAGTCCGCTTTCTAAGAGTCCTTGAAAGCAAACCACACCTGACATTTGTCAGCTTTCATTACCACCTCATGCCTTACCTGCTCTGACCTCCCTGGAACTGGGACACAATAAAGAACACACCTTTTTAAACCTGGTGCTGGTTTATTCAGCCACTTATTCATTAATCCTATTTGCTGAATCAGAGACTCTGCTGGGTACACAGTGGTGAGTTAGACAGGCATGTTTCTTGTATTCCCTTCAACCAGGGAGATTGACATTGAGAAAGTAAGAGTTCCTCCATTCCAAACAAAATCATCTGTCCCCTTTCTTTTTACTGTTTCAGTCACCAAGTGCTAAGACAGCCTACACCTTTAGCTCTCAGGCCTCCCATGTCTGGGAGCCCCCATGACGCCCCCATGGGTTCCTGCTTCTCCCTGCCGGGGGCTTTTCCCGAAGCCAAAGAAGCAAGAGCAGTGGATGAGCATCCCTGAGATTCCGCAATCAATGAATGATGAAAGCTAGAGTATAAATACCCCAAATCCCCATCCTTAAAAGTGATTTAAACTCTGAATTGCAGGTACTTTTTTGTTTCAGTTTAGTCTTAGGCTTGGAGTTTTTGTTTATTTTCTTTAATAGTTCTGAGAATTTTCCTGCAGGATTAAGCTCACACGTGATAACTGGCTTGATGGCACAGTTCACTGCCTCCTCTTTATCCCTGCCCTACCTCCCTGCTCCCCACCAATGTTTCCTGAACTTTCCAAAGATTATATGCCCTTAAAGCTCAGGGTCTATTTCTGGAAGAATCCAAACTATTATAAAACCTAATTTCCCCTTAGTCCATTTTTATTAATTCACTAAATGCTGATTGTTGTTGTTTAGTCACTGCTGCTGCTGCTGCTAAGTCGCTTCAGTCGTGTCTGACTCTGTGTGACCCCATAGACAGCAGCCCATCAGGCTTCCCCATCCCTGGGATTCTCAAGGCAAGAACAATGAGTGGGTTGCCATTTCCTTCTCCAGCGGGTCTTCCAAGGATCTCGTAAAGATTGAATTCAAGTCTCTTGCACTGGCAGGTGGATTCTTTACCATTACACGCATTCTACTGGTACATGATCATATGCATGGAAGAAGTTCATAGTTAGGTAAGGGAGAAAAAGCTTAAAAACAGCCAGCTTAAATACATGCATACACACAAATAAAATGTCTATAAGTATATCAAAAGGGAACAATTAAGTTTTTTTAGGATTGGGTTAGGATATGCTCCATAAAAGAGAGGATAACAAATTTGGGCTGAAAGTAAAGCTGTGTTTCTCAAAGTTTTTCATAATCACCCACCTAGGGACTTGCCTGGAAGTCCAGTGGTTAAGACTTTATCTTCCAAAGCAAGAGGTGTGGGTTTGATCCCTGGTCTGGGAGCTTAGATCCCACATGCCTCACAGCCAAAAAACCAGAACATAAAACAGAAGCAATACTGTAACAAATTCAATAAAGACTGTCAAAATGGTTCACTTAAAAAAAAAAAAAAACTTAAAAATATAGTTTCCCACCTAAGGAGTCCTTTTCAGACTTTGATCTCTCTACTGGCTTCTCTCACTCCCATGAAATTTTGTAGCACAGGGATACTGGGCATCTGTTTATGTTCTGTGGTACAGATATTCCCATTACAAATATCTAAGTTTTTTCCCCATTTCTAGAACCAATTTTGGCCCTCATTGAAAATACATGAAATAAAAAGAAAGGGAGGACAATACAGGTAGGGAAACACCTTGAGAAGTGCCAAAAGATATGAACATGCATAGCTTACAGAGCCAGAGCTAAGTAGTCTGTGGTAAATTAAAAATGGCTGTAGATTCTTTAACACCTCTCACCTCAAGAGGAAGGGTCTATGTCCTTCCAGTTCAACCTTTAAGAGATTGGCAGCTTCCAGCTGCTGCCTGTTCACCAGTAGGTCTTGGAACCCAGCCACAATGCTCTGAGGAAGCTCAAACAGCCTCAAGGAGAGAAACGCATAGAGAGGAAACAGCATGACCTAGCTCTGCTCCTAGCCAACAACTAGCACCAACTTGCCAGCCACATGAATAAGCCATCTTGAAGTGAATCCTTTAGCCTAGTTGACCTGCCTCAGCTGACTCCACAAAGCTATGCCTAAATCACAGATTTGTAAGCAAAATAATTGGTTACTATTGCTTTACACAGCTAATTTTGGAAATAATATATTACATAGCAACACAGAACTGGGGCTTCTCTGGTAGCTCAGTCAGTAGAGAATCTGCCTGCAATGCAGGAGACCAGGATTCAATCCCTGGGTTGGGAAGATCCCCTGGAGAAAGAAATGGCAACCCACTCTAATATTCTTGCCTGGAGAATCCAATGGACAGAGGAGCCTGGTGGGCTACAGTCCATAGGCTCGCAAGAGTTGGACACAACTGAGCGACTAAACCACCACCACCACCACATAACTGGAACACTGTGCTGGTAAACACTACTCCAAGCTCCCAAATGCCACATCAAAGTCACTGCACAGGCCCCCACCACAATCTTAACCAGGCTTTTGTTCATTGCTTTTGACTGGGCTGCACACTGAAAAAGTCAAGCAAACGCTGGGTAAACAAGTTACGTAAATAAGCTTAAGTGACTGACTCATTAATACGGTTACAGGTCGTACTTTACTTGTCAATATATAATTTTTTTTATTTTAAGTAAGGTTGTTCTTGTTTATGAGTCGATTAGCTTGTCAGTAGAAACCATCACAAGTCTCTGTGAACAACATCACTGTATTTCCAAAAATCAGGAAGACAATACATACTTTCAAGTAATAAAGAAAATAAACCACCAGCTCTGAAAGAGTAGTTCAGAACAGACAGAATCAAGTGGAACATATTTTCAGTTACACATGGCAGGCAAATTGTTCCCAACCTCATTCTGGAGGACAACAGAATGAGGGATGAAGGAAAGGAATAAATAAATGATCCCAATCCACTCTCACTCTCCTGGTACCCTAATCCCTCTCGGAGGGCTGCTGGTCCTAAATAACCTTTTGGTCTAAAACAATTAAGACCATTTCTTATCATTGCCTCCTTTTATCACCTTCAATCAAATACTAAACACAGGACATTCAATATTATGATTCAGAGTTATTAGAAAAGGTATTTTCACAGGACCAACATGAATAATCATGGTATCACAATTGCCTGATACAAATGACACACATGTCATCCATTTCCTCTCTCAAGAAACAGATCCAACTGGGCTTTCTATGTTTCACAGCCAAAAGGTGAGGTTGGGAAAGATTTTTCTCTCATAAAATCTCGTGCTGATGCCAACTGGACTTTTAGGGGGAGACAGAAATTCAGTGATTGCTTAAGATGGCTTTTACTACCCCATGCTCACTGCCTTCCATCACGCCCCTCAAATATAACACAGCTCCCTGCACTTACTTCAAAAAATAATGTCCATCAAAGCTACAAATTCAAAGCAGGTACATATTTAGCATACAAGTTTAGAACTCATTTTCTGAGTTTCATTCAGCCTGCTCATAAAAATCTAGATTTTTGTACGTCAGGCCAAAGTTCCTACAACCTTTTTTAAGGACAATTTGAAAATTAAATTATAAACAAGAAGGATAAAGAAACTTGACTCCCACCAGTGAACTGGCTTGGTAAACACCCTTAGGTCCACAGCCAAGGTACACTAATTGGTTCCATTTGGCTCAGAGCTCCCCTTAGCTCATAGTCACACGCTCAGTAGACTCTGACTGAGGGACATATGCTTTTTAGTTCCTGGATTCAGTACACATTTTCAATACACCTTGTGCTACATCTTATTTCTATTAGGTAAGCAGGTCCCCAAATTCAAAAGCCTACTTTTTGGCAAGTTTCAAAAACTGTAGTTGACACTTATAATATTGATGATGCTGACACAAGATCTTTCTTATAACATATAGTCTACAGATGAGCCATGGATGACTCCAATAATCCTTGAAGGATGTCTATATCTGTTGCTCACTCAGTCTTGTTCAACTTTTTGCAACCCAATGAACTGCAGCATGCCAGGTTTCCCTGTCCTTAATCATCTCCCAGAGTTTGCTCAAATTCATGTCCACTGAGTCAGTGATGCCATCTAACTATCTCATCCTCTGTCACTCCCTTCTCCTTTTACCTTCAGTCTCTTCCAGCATCAGGGTCTTTTCCAGTGAGTCAGCTCTTCGCATCAGGTGGCCAAAGCATTTGGAGCTTCAGCTTCAGCATCAGTCCTTCCAATGAATATTCAGGGTTGATTTCCTTTAGGATTGACTGGTTTATCTCCTTGCAGTCCAAGGAACTCTCAAGAGTCTTAATCAGCATTACAATTTGAAAGCATCAATTCTTCAGTGCACAGCCTTCTTCATGGTCCAACTCTCACATCCATACATGATTACTAGAAATACAATAGCTTTGACTACATGGACCTTTGTTGGCAAGGTGATGTCTATATGCAGTATTTCACCAACTAATGTTTTACTCAACCCTACTGTGAAAAGGGGGCTTCCCAGGTGGTACAGTGGTAAAAGAATCCATCTGCCAATGCAGGAGACACAAGAAATAGGGGTTCAATCCCTTGATTGGGAAGATCTGCTGGAGAAGGAACTGGCAAGCTACTCCAGTATTCTTACCTGGGAAATCCCATGGACAGAGGAGCCCGGTGGGCTACAGTCCATGGAGTCGCAATGGATTGGACACAACTGATCATGCACAACCATGAAAAAGAGAGAGGAACTGTAGAAGCCTTACATACCTAAATATTTTTCTGGTAAAACAGGTATTTTCATATGCTTTCTTCCTATTAGCAAAAGGAAGTAAAATAACTTAATGTGAGCTAGGAAGAATGTGCCAGTAGGTCAAGAATGCATTGAAGAAGCTTCACTTCTGCACCGGTGAGGTTCACTTGAATTTGAATGCTGGTCCCACCTCTTCTTAGATATGTGAACCTGAGAGTTCACATAACCTTCCAAGATGCAAGCTGCTCGTCTGCAGATGGGGACATGCATAGTGCCAATGCTTCATAGGGCACAGGTCCTGACTCAGAGTGAGAGCTGGGAAGTTAGCCATAACTGCAATGCAAATCAATAGATAATTATTGACATTCATTACCAGAATTATCTTCTTCTTTCCTTCCTTTGATTTTGGTTTGGTTTTGGTTTTTCTCATTCTCTTAATTCTTTATGACATTACTTTCCTTTCCCTAGTTCACTGATTTCAACATCTCTTCTTTTCATCTGTCTGAAAAACCAAGTGACCTGTTTCCATGAGACCTATTTACTGATGGGTGAATTCTGCAGATTGCTAATGTTGACCTCTGACAAACACAAGATTAGTATGAAAAGATGTTGATCAGACAGGCCAGGGAAAATGACTACCCAATTAAAGCCCTGACATCTTAGATCATCATCTTGTCTGACATTTACTGAACTGTGTTGCAGGTGTTATTTGAGGTGTAATGACTTAGAAAATGCTTATATCCACTTTTCAGAATTCACAACTAAGGAATGAAGAGGTTCAATAATTTATCCTACGTGTAGCCAAAGTCAAAACACCCAAAACTGGGCTACTTGTCTTCTCCACGGTCCTCCAGGAAACTTCTCCTCTCTTCAGGGTACCCATCTCAGCCCCACCACCAACAAAGGGGTCAAAGTCAGAGACCAGGACTGCATTCTAACTTCTCTCTTTTTCTCAAACTGCACATCCATTGAATCAGACTCTCCAACCAGTTCTGTGTATCAAATCTGTCCACTAGTATGCTTTTATATTCTCAGAAGCCAAGGCAGAAAGGCAGAACCTCTCCTACTTAAGGTGATCTTCAGTTTATGGGTGTGATTTTCCCCCTCAGATTCTCTATCCTTGGGCTTCCCTGGTGACTCAGATGATAAAAAAAAAATCTGCCTTCAATGCAGAAGACCCAGGTTTGATCCCTGGGCTAGGAAGATCCTTTGGAGAAGGGAATGGTGACCCACACCAATAATCTTGCCTGGAGAATTCCATGGACAGAGGAGCCTGACAGGTTACAGTCCATGGAGTCGCAAAGAGTTGGACACAACTGAATGACTAATGCTTTTTTTTTTCTTTGCTCTAACCTCAGCAGAATGACTACAACATCACAGTGGGGAAGGCCAGGCATGTGGCTGCTCACAACAGGGCCATCTTCTGTGTCCTGCTCCTTCCAGCAGTCATTAATTCTTATCCAGCCTAAACTGGTGAGCTATAATCTCAAACAGCATCTTGATTAACAGCAGTATATCTCACACACTAGTAAAGTAATGCTCAAAATTCTCCAAGCCAGGCTTCAGCAATTCGTGAACCATGAACTTCCAGATGTTCAAGCTGGTTTTAGAAAAGGCAGAGGAACCAGAGATCATATTGCCAACATCTGCTGGATCATCGAAAAAGCAAGAGAGTTCCAGAAGAACATCTATTTCTGCTTTATTGACTATGCCAAAGTCTTTGACTGTGTAGATCACAATAAACTGTGGAAAATTCTTCAAGAGATGGGAATACCAGACCATCTGACCTGTCTCTTGAGAAACCTGTATGCAGGTCAGGAAGCAACAGTTAAAACTGGACATGGACGTGGAACAACAGACTGGTTCCAAATAGGAAAAGGAGTACGTCAAGGCTGTATATTGTCACCCTGCTTATTTAACTTATACGCAGAGTACATCATGAAAAATGCTGGGCTGGAAGAAGCACAAGCTGGAATCAAGATTGCCGGGAGAAATATCAATAACCTCAGATATGCGGATGACACCACCCTTATGGCAGAAAGTGAAGAGGAACTAAAAAGCCTCTTGGTGAAAGTGAAGGAGGAGAGTGAAAAAGTTGACTTAAAGCTCAACATTTAGAAAACTAAGATCATGGCATCTGGTCCCATCACTTCATGGGAAATAGATGGGGAAACAGTGAAAACAGTGTCAGACTTTATTTGGGGGGCTCCAAAATCACTGCAGATGGTGACTGCAGCCATGAAATTAAAAGACACTTACTCCTTAGAAGGAAAGTTATGACCAACCTAGATAGCATATTCAAAAGCAGAGACATTACTTTGCCAACAAAGGTCCATCTAGTCAAGGCTATGGTTTTTCCAGTAGTCACATATGGATGTGAGAGTTGGATGGTGAAGAAAGCTGAGTGCCAAAGAACTGATGCTTTTGAACTGTAGTGTTGGAGAAGACTCTTGAGAGTCCCTTGAACTGCAAGGAGATTCAACCAATCCATCCTAAAGGAGATCAGTCCTGGGTGTTCATTGGAAGGAATGATGCTAAAGCTGAAACTCCAATACTTTGGCCACCTCATGCGAAGAGTTGACTCATTGGAAAATACCCTAATGCTGGGAAGGATTGGGTGCAGGAGGAGAAGGGGACGACAGAGGATGAGATGGCTGGATGGCATCACCAACTCAATGGACATGGGTTTGGGTAGACTCTGGGAGTTAGTGATGGACAGTGAGGCCTGGCATGCTGAGATTCATGGGGTAGCAAAGAGTCAGACATGACTGAGCGACTGAACTGAACTGATCAAGGTTTTAGCATATGTGCTTCATTTCATTTTTTAATGAAAAAAGGTAGTAATTCTTTTGTTGATTATTCTGTTTTCTCATCTTTAATTTCTACTGTCTACCCATCTTTCTCAGCTACTCAAATCCTCCTTGAAATCATGCCTTCAGCTCCATGGTTCATCTTTTGTAACTGGCCAGGATGAAAATATCCCATTCATTTTGTGTATATGTTTATTAATTATACTCAAATAAATGTACTTTATCACTTACAAAGCCATTTTGAATAGCCCAAATTGAAATTAATCTTTACCATTTTGGTTTCAAATAAAACCAAACTATGTGGTCAAGATTATTTGTTGTTGTTTAGTTGCTCAGTCCTGTGCAACTCTTTGTGACCTCATGGGGACTGTAGCCCTCCAGGTTCCTCTGTCTATGGGATTTCCCAGGCAAGAATAAAATGGAGATGGAAATGGCAACCCACTCCAGTATTCTTGCCTGGAGAATCCTACGGACAGGGGAGCCTGGCGGGTTACAGTCCATGGGGTTGCAAGAGTCAAACACAACTTAACGACTAAACCACCACCAGGCAAGAATACTAGAGCAGGTTGCCATTTTCTTCTCCAGGGGATTTTCCCGACCCAGAGATCAAACCTGCATCTCCTGCCTGGTGGGAAGTTTCTTTACCATATGAGCCATCAGGGAAGCCCTGGTCAAGGCTATACATGCTTTAAAAATTCAGAAGAAGGAAGAATGTCTTATGGTCTGGCAGCATCAGAGAAGGATGTGCAAGGGAAGTGGAACCATTTATGTGTATTGGGCATGAGTCAGTAGGGAGAGGAACAGCAGGACATGTGCATTGACCACACTAAGAGCCAAGTCAACGCATGGTGAGGCTCAATTACATTTTACACAGACTAAGGCCCCAACTCCAAGCCAGACCCTATCTGTAAAAGTCAGATGCAAAAACTCTGCCCAAGGAAACTGCATGTCATCTCTTTAACCACTGGCTCATTCACACACTCACCCCTCTGGCTTATACAGTTTGGAAAGAAAGAGTGAAATTCACTTCCCATTTAGTCCCAAGACCTTCAGTAACTCTTGCCCTGAGCTCAATTCTGCCTGTCCTCAGCCTAAGGCTCTGAGTTCCCACCCTGTTCACATGGGAAAGGAGCACCAGGCTGAAGCTTCCCACAACCCAAAGCAAAGCAGGGAGTGGAGTGGAAGACTGACCAAAGAACGGGTGGTCCTCAAAGACAGAACCTGCCAAGTGGGACCCCTCAGAGCTCCGATCAGCCCAGTGGGGCCCTGAGCAACAGAACTCGTTCACTTCCATCTCTTCTAATACATAAGCGGAAGTTCGGGCTCCTCACCCTGCTGATCTTACAGCTCATGCGGAAAAAGCTTCTCACTCTAAGTTTAAAGTCAATAGAGTGATGAATAGGAAACACCAAAGGTAAGTTGGGAGAGACACATATGTGTAGAATCTAAAAAAATGATACAGATGAACCTATTTGGAGGACAGGAATAGAGAAGCAAGCGTAGAGAAGGGATGTGTGGACACAGGGTCGAAGCGGGGCAGAACGAATTGGAAGATTAGTACTGACATACATACACTGTCATGTGTAAACCAGATAGCTAGTGCGAACCTGCTGTAAAGCACAGGAAGCTCAGCTCAGTGCTGTGTGATGACCTAGAGGGGTGGCAATGGGGTAGGGGCGGGAAGGAGGTCCAGGAGGGAGGAGATATATGGACACATATGGCTGATTCACTTCACTGAACAGCAGAAACCAACACAACATGGTAAAACAATTATACTCCAATAAAAAAAGCAGATGAAAGCCAAAGACACCCTTAAATTTCTACACCATTTACGTGCAGATGATAGCAATCCCTTCTCATTACTAATCTATTAAAATGATATTTTCTCTTTAATGCAACATTATTATAAAACTCAATCATGCAAGATTCTCAGCTTTTTTAACTCTCCTAAAAGCAAAGGTCACTAGCTACAGAGTAAATGCCAGATTTTATCTGGCTGTATGAGAGCACCGTCTGGTGAGCTGATTTCAGCAAAGGCAGCTGTGCGGAGGTCATTTGTTTGTCCTGGACTTAGCCCTAGCATGGAGCAGCACAAAAGCTACAGAACAGGCTGACTCCTGCTTGACCACAAGGACCTTTGCTCAGAAAGAGCCCACACTGCCTAGACTCACCTTGTCCCTCTTCTCCTCAAGACATCCTCTCACAGAACCTGCCCTGCCCATCTCTCCGCCTAGCACAAGCCCAAATCTGCACCAGGTCAAACACAAGAGCCAGGTCAAAGAGTCTGGCTAAACCTCCTGTAGTTCTAATAAATGACATTAATTACATCCACATGCACTTAGTATACAGGTTCCAAATCTGAACTCTGCTTCCTCATTGAAATCTCTGCTTTATCAGCTTCTACAGAAAGTTCAAATGATCGCATTTTTTTTTCTGGAGTACCACAAAATTATGATTGACATTTATAAGGATACACCTTAGGCAAAGCATCAAATGAAGCAGAGATGCCAGTTGACTCATCTAAGATTCAACTATGTTCAGTATGATTTTGAGTATTGTAAACATCGTGGTTTATTGGAAATGAGTAATTTTTTGGAAATGAGTAATCCTTCTAAGTGGTGCTAGTGATAAAGAACCCACCTGCCAATGTAGAAGATGTGAGAGACTTGGGTTCAATCCCTGGGTGGGGAAGATCCCCTGGAGGAAGAAATGGCAACCCACTCTAGTATTCTTGCCTGGAGAATCCCATGGACAGAGGAGCCTGGTGGGCTATGACTCATAGGGTTGCAAAGAGTCAGACACAACTGAAGCGACTCAGCATAGCACAGTCTTTCCAACCTGCAAAATCTGTGTGCATAGAAAAGACATTAGGACATTAGACGAATAATCACTGTTGAGTTACTATGTGCTAATATTATGTTTGCAGTGTGACAGAAGAAAGCTTTAGTAGAAAAAAAAAAAAATGTCAACATAACTAAAAAAGACTTCGGCATGGTGGTTCTCAAAGTATACGTTCCAGACCAAGCATCTGCCTCACTTGGGAACTCACTGGAACCACAGATTCCTGTGCCCCAACTCTGGGGCTGAGGCCAGGTAATCTACCTTCTAGCAACTTCTCCAGGTGATTCTGACATGCACTAATGTCTGAGAATCACAAGACTCAAGGGAAGCTGCAGTAAAAAAAGCATCCTCTGATCAGGGCCTTGAAAGTCAAGTGAGCAAATAAGATATCAACAGACCCAAGGAAGGAAGAGAAAAAACCCAGAGGCAGAAAGGAAATCTTGTGTATTTAGAAACTAGCAGATGGTCTTGTTTGACTGGAATATGTGGTACAAAAAGGTGAACAGAAGATGATGCTGCAAAAAGCAAATATGTGGCAGGTGAAGAAAGACTACCTACTGGATTCTGCCGTCCATGAGGAGTCGATGAGAGCCTGATGGGAGGGTCTAACAAGACCAAAGATCCCATCAGGAAATACCTTTGGGAGTCATATTTGCTATCACATTATAAAATAACAAAAGATGACAGGGAAGCCAAGAACTTAGACTGATGTCTTATCTCCAAATATTCCTCGGAGGAAAACAGCTCCATGGATAATCAAAGGATTCCAATTCATAAACTACAATATCCTTAGCATCTTAATTTTGCATTTAGAATTCCTGAACCATTGAACTGCAATAGATCAGCTCAGACATGACACTCTGCTTCATTTCTCTTTGTAGACTTTACCAGAGATTTTCTTCCCTAACTGATGAAGGCAAGAAATAGAGCAAGTGTCAGCTGTATGAACAGATTACTTATTGTAATGAAAATGAATAACCCTCCAAATTTGCCTAGGGCAAGGAGACTGAACACCACAGTTAAAAGTAATACAAGAGGCTCCCTAGGACAAGGGATAGGTGATTTTAGGAAATGTATTTAAAATCTTAGGTTCTTAAAGGCCACCAGCCCACAGTTCCATTTTGAGCATCCAAGTCTGTGACCATGATCTCTTATTAGTATCTGTGACTCTCAGCATCTTCAACTAGACAGGAAGTTCAACCCACTCATCTGTCACCTGTCCCCCCTGATCCACTTTCTCATGTCTTCTCAGTTCTCCTTACAGCTTAATATTCAAGGTCATTCATTATAACAATTCCCTTCTATACACCTTTAATGACCACTTTATCAAATTCCCTTGGAAAACCAACTCTGGTAAAATACCAGCTTTCTTTTCAAGTCAAGGCTGCATACACAGAGATGCACATGGCTGGGAAAACCCACGTATCCATGCTGGCTGGTCTCGCAAGGAGCCCATGACTGTGAACCACAAGCAGATACTTTGAACTGCTCAGCACTCTCTGCAATTCATTAATCATTGACTTTCCCACTCACTCTCTGTTTTTAAAAGTATTTCTCATATAGTATTTGCTCTTTTCTTATTTTTTTAATTTTTTTAATTAATTTTATTTTATTTTTAAACTTTACATAATTGTATTACTTTTGCCAAATATCAAAATGAATCCACCACAGGTATACATGTGTTCCCCATCCTGAACCCTCCTCCCTCCTCCCTCCCCATACCATCCCTCTGGGTGGTGGCTGTACCATGTGACATGCAGGATCTTAGTTCCCCAACCAGGGATCAAACCCATGCCCCTTGCACTGTAAGTGCAGAGCCTTAACCACTGGACTACCAGGCAAGTCCATATTTACCCACTCTCTCATCCGACTATTTTAACCTCCCCTTTTCCCTGTCTTCACCCTCAGCTGAGTGTCTTGCCTCCTACTGTGAGCTGAATTGTGCCCTCCAAAAGCTATTCTTGAAGTTCTAACCTCTGGAACTTGTGGATGTGACCTCATTTGGAAACAGAGTCTTTGCACATATAATCAAATTCAAATGAGGTTATTCTGGAAGCCTGGAATGCTGCAGTCCATGGGGTCACAAAGTGTGGGACATGACTGAGTGACTGAACAACAACAATTATGGATTAGGTGACCCCTAAACCAGTGACTGGTGTTCTAAGACGGAATTCAAACAGAGACACACATGAGACTATTGCATGTAATAATGAAGGCAGAGTTTGGAGTGCTGTGTACAAGCCGAGGCACACCAAGGATTGCCAGCAACCCTTGAAGCCAGGAATCAAAGAGGTCTGGAGCAGACACCCCCTCAGAACCACTGGAAGGAATCTGACCCTGCTAACACCCAGATTTCAGACTTCTAGCTTCCAGAACTGTGAGAGAATGAATTGTTACTGTTTTAAGCCTCTGTGGTAGTTAATCTTATGTATCAACGTGACTGGGCCATGACGTGACCAGATATCTGGTCCAACAAGATTCTTGATGGTTCCGTGGAGAGAGGAACATTGAAATTGGTGGACTGAGTAGAACACATTGTTTCCCCAATGTGGATGGGCAGCACCCGATCAGGTGAAGGCCTGATTAGAACCAAAAGGCTGACCCTTCCTGGAGTAAGAGGGAATTCCTCCTGCCTGATGGATCTTGAGCTAAGACATCCAACTTTACCTGTGTTTGAGCAACAAACTAAAACTCTTCTTGGGTCTCCAGCCTTTCAGCTTTCAGACTTGAACTCGCACTCAGCCTTCCTGGTTCTCAGACTCGACTCAGCACTCAGGCTGGAGCTACAACATGGACTCTTCCGGGTCTCCAGCAGGCTGTCCAAAGGTCTTGGAGCTTTTCGGCCTCCACAATTGTGTAAGTCAATTCCTTACAGTAACTCTCTTTCTCTATATACATGCTCTTAGCTCTGGTTCTCTAGGGAACTAGTTTCTAACTTCACTTGGTCCCTGGAACCTTGTTACAGTAGCCCTATGAAGCTAACACACTTCCTCTATCTCTAGAAAGCTGATGCAGAGAGAAGGAAGCATCTCTAAGCATCTGTCCTGTGAGACCCTGCCTTGCCTCCAGTTGCCATAGATACCCACCTACTCTTAGGTGTTGGTCGCTAATCAGTCCACTTGCTCACTGATCCTATCTTCTCCTATCCACTCAGACACATTAGACTCTTTCTTTCCTTACATCACTTATGTTTTTCTTTCTACAGGATCATTTCCATAAGCAGAAAAAAAAATACTGTAGATTTCTCCAGCTTAAAAAAAAAAAAAAAAATCCTCTTTGAACCTACCTCTCCTGGCCCTACTCCCAATGGCTACTTTCCCATTTCTCCCAATCTGAAGAAAAACTGAGCTTTCTAAGTTTGTTTACCCTCTTTTCCAGTTTCCCTCCTTCCACACTCTCTTAAACCCACTCTAATCAGGCGTCTGCCGCATCCTTCCTGTGAACTGGCTAAACAAATATTTGCTGAACAACAGGCTGGTACTGCTCCATCCATGGGAATATTCTTACCCTTCACATTCCTATTCCTATGATTCCTAAAACCACACCTACCTCATACACAGTACATACATCATAAAACATACAGGATCATAACCCACAAGCAGTGTGCTGGAGATAAGTCAATCATTCTCTCCAGATTTCTCCATCTTTAAAAAAGAAATGCTAAGAGTTGACTCTGAACCCTTCCTGATTTGACTTTCTATGACCACCTTCCATTCATTCCCTGGTGGGCAGCTATGCTTTACCCATGCCTGACTCATGGGGAAAATAGTCCCACGATTGGAGACTTTCTTCCCTGAAAGAAAGAGGAGGGAGTAGTAGAGATGCAGATGGATGAGAGGAGAAGGAATAAGGAAAGGAAGAAGAGGAGGGCAGTACCACTCAGAAGACTCTTCTGTTAAAGAGATATTCATTTTTATATCCTTATCCTAGAGCAGAGTCCCTTGGACTGCAAGGAGATAAAACCCATCAATCCTAAAGGAAATCAACCCTGAATATTCATTGGAAGGACTGATGCTGAAGTTCCAATACTTTGGCCACCTGATGTGAAGAGTCAACTCATTGGAAAAGATCCTGATGCTGGGAAAGATTGAAGGCAGGAGGAGAAGGTAGTGACAGAGGATGAGATGGTCGGATGGCATCACGGATTCAATGGACATGAATTTGAGCAAACTCTGGGAGATAGTGAAGGACCAGGAAGCCTGACATGCTGCAGTTCATGGGGTTGCAAAGAATCAGACATAACAGAGTGACTGAACAGCAATCAATGCTAGAATAAGAGATGATCATATAAAATAACTGCTCCTCAAACCTTTTGGTCTTTAGTAAGCATTCCTTTAAACATTTATGTAAAGTCTATTTTCTTCTATGTTCAGTTTCTCTCAATGACAATTACTGGTAACTTCTTCTTAAGCGCTCCTCAGAACAAAGAATATATCTAAGGCACATGGGACAAGATTGACTTTCTCCGCTTACCCCTAAATCTTGAAAGAACCTGCAAAAATCCTCTCCATATCTATGAACCCACATGTCCTCGACCTTGATACAGAGCAGCCAGGTGTGGCTGGGTAGGTTACTCTTGCACCACAGTACCCTCAGCCAAGGGAGGGTGGAGGCAGAAATCCACTTGAAGGTCTGTTGATCAAGCACACGCCCAGGGAGTGGGACCCAACCCTGCTTCACATGAACTTGACCTATGGACTACCTGGGACCACATACGGTCAGTGAGCACACGTCTTCATTCAGTCATTCAAGTGACAGATAAACACAGAGCTGCTGCTCCGTGCACACCAGGCATGGTGCTTGGTCCTAGGAACGCAAAGGGAAGTAAGAAACCTCAGTTGGTTCTA
Source organism: Bos indicus (assembly GCF_029378745.1). Taxonomy (NCBI): domain Eukaryota; kingdom Metazoa; phylum Chordata; class Mammalia; order Artiodactyla; family Bovidae; genus Bos; species Bos indicus. The sequence continues at coordinate 117,165,541 of NC_091761.1, forward strand.
GAGGACTGTTGATGACACCCCATGGAGTAGACGGTCAAGGGGCAGAAATGGAAAAGGCACAGAACTATGGGGACTTAGTCGGACCAGTGTTCCCAAAATGTAGGGGAGACCCCTGGAGTCCATGAGATGATTTTAGGTAGCACACAGACACAGCATTACCTAGCATTCAATCACCTTGTGAGACAGTTAGGCCCACTTCAACTCTCTCTCAAACAACATCAGGGAGAAAGTCTTGGTTTGGTGCCAGTGTATCCCGAACATCTTTTTTCCACACTAATCTTCCTTTTTTAGCCCAAAGGGTACCAGCTCCCAGCTCAGAAGCTTCAGAAAGCATTATCACCTCATTAATTTTTCCCACTTTAATTTTTATTGTTCCAAATATTTACAACAGTGCTCTTGGTTCCCCATGTAAAGCGATGACATAAATGTCTTAAAATAAATGTGTTACCTAAAAAGGTGTGTCAATTTAATGACAATAGAGAGTATATATTTCAGTTAGCACAGTTATGTAAAAACTGCAGGAATGGCATACGGTATCAAAATTCTGTTGATTGTATCATACAAATGACAACTGGATGAGCACCAGGCACCAGCCCCGGCTGCAGGAGCAGGAGGTCTGTGTCTGTCTGCCCCCGTGGCACTCCCAGCGCTTGGCACACTGCCAGACATCTATCAGATGGCACTTAGCATGGCTAGAATGGACAAAGGAAAGCAGAGATGCCCACTCATTGTCCAACTCCAGGAGAGACGGGCACGTAGAGAGAACTGAAGGTGAAGTTCCTGTCTGTAGATTGTTTGTATGAAGGGAAACTTGGGGGCCTTTTCCCCATTTCAAGGAGACAGAGAAAGTGGGGCTCTGTTTGGTGAACCTTCCTACAAGTCATAGATGACTGTTGATGATACTGCATTGAGCAGATGTTTTGCTTCTAATATGGGGTCGCACAGAGTCAGACATGACTGAAGCGACTTAGCAGCAGCAGCAGCATTCCCATTAATTTCCTAGTCATACTGACTTTTGTTTGTTTTGCTTGGCATTGTTCTATTTTATTCGAGAATTAATTGTGAACTGGGTTCTTTACAAGCCTCTCTGTTCCCAAGGTGGTCCACTAGGCCAGGCACTCTCAATGGAAACATATCACCTCCAAAGGGGCAAAAACTAGTTTTGGTGGTTGAAAAGAACACTTATTCTTTTTATGTGTAAAGCAAAGATGTGACTATAGTGTGTGTATGCATGCACAGTCCTGTCTGACTCTTTGCAACCTGATGGACTGCAGCCCACCAGGCTCCTTTGTCCATGGGATTATCAGGGCAAGAATGCTGGAGTGGGTTCCTTCTCCAGGGGATCTTCCTGACCCAAGGATTGAACCTGCATCTCCTGTGTCTCCTTCATTGGTAGGCAGATTCTTTACCACTGAGCCACCTGGGAAGTCCTGGGACTACAGTAGATAAACTATTATAAAGTACAATATATTGAAATTCATTGGGGAGGGTGTAATTAGGGGAAGATGTCTAGAAAGGCTTCTTAGGGAGAAATAATAAAAAAATAGAGTTGAGAAAACCTACTCCACTTTCTCAAGCTCAGCATTGTTGGCAAGTGGTACTGTGGGGCACGCCCTGGAGTTGTGGGATGTTTGGCAGGATCCTTCTACCCAATGGATAACTGTTGCATCTCCTAGCTGTTTTCAGACATTGCCAAGTATCTCTCGGGGAGAAGGCAAAACTACCCCCATTACAGAACAGCTGAGCTACAGGAAACTGTCTACAGGTATCAAATGCAGGTAAGTAGTAAGTCAGCCACCTGACCTAGGCCTCTGAGAAGAGGGATCTTCCAAGAATGTGAACGTTTTCTCTCAAGAGAATGAAAGGAAAGTCTTATGCATCCGAGTTCCTCCTCCAGGGCTAATTTGGCACAGTGCAGTCCAGCAGTCCCCACTAAATCACACAAAATATTCCCTAGTGACTCTAAGAGATCTTCATCAAAAATAAATGTGAGCCCAACCGATCATACACACCCTGTAACCTAAGGCCTCAAAGGCTTAGGGGTATTTTTCAATCCACTCAGCAAGTTCATTCATGAGCTTATATTTAGACCCTCTTAATACTTCAACCAAAATGAACAGGTTCAGAGCACCCTGCAGTAAGTGAATCAGCACTCTTAAATTGGATTAAGATTTTTAAAAGAATTGGTAAATCAAATGAAAGTAAAATAAATCTCATCAACTAAAGAGCAGGCTTATAAGAGATAGTGAGGCATTTTATACAGCAGAAAGAAGGATTTAGAAGATAAATTCAAAATCCAGTCCCATCTTTTACTAACTCTGTGGCTTTGAAAAACCAAAATAATCTCCAAAATTTAAATGCTAAACGTTTTACAATTTAAACCCGAAACAGCATATGTGCTACGCTAACAGCTCGGGTGCTAGAACCTAGCAGAATGCCTGACAAGTTACACAGGGAATATTAGTGCTTTTCTTTCCCTGCTTCCTTCCTCCCTCCAATGCATGTGAACACATACTCTTTGTAACTACAAGCATAAAAATGAAGAAAAATTATTAAAACAAAATAGGAGATTAAAAAAAAACATTTTAACATGTTGGGGCAATTTATATTTTACTATTAATTAAAATGAAGACATTTTTCTTTTATACACAAGACAGCTCACCAACTGTCACTGAAGTACCTTTTTTAACCTCTGCCAAGATCCACTGGATCGCAAGGAGATCCAACCAGTCCCTTCTGAAGGAGATCAGCCCTGGGATTTCTTTGGAAGGAATGATGCTAACGCTGAAACTCCAGTACTTTGGCCACCTCATGCGAAGAGTTGACTCATTGGAAAAGACCCTGATGCTGGGAGGGATTGGGGGCAGGAGGAGAAGGGGACGGCAGAGGATGAGATGGCTGGATGGCACCACTGACTCGATGGACGTGAGTCTGAGCGAACTCCAGGAGTTGGTGATGGACAGGAAGGCCTGGCGTGCTGCGATTCATGGAGTCGTGAAGAGTCGGACACGACTGAGCGACTGAACAACTGAACTGAACTGAACTGAAGGTCCATCTTGATAGACTGTGCATATGGCAACTGCTGTAACCGGTATGCTTCACTTGTAAGGTCTACCCCACACTTTCAAGTGTGACTTCCTTACAACATGACTGAAGACCAAAAGAGTGACCTTTTGCCATTTCTAGTTCTTTTGTTCCAGTATATAAGCAGTATGGGGATACACTGCACTAAAGACTCTGGCATTCCCTTTCCACCACTGATTTTACCTTACAACTCTGAAATTTACTTTGGTACAATAAAAAAGAAATTCTTCACCTCTCACTAATAGGATATTAATTTGCAGGTGATGATTTGAAGAATCTTAGAAACAGGACAATAGAACACTAGAGGTTAAAAAGTATATTTTATAGAGGATATATGAGCAGCTTCCTGATTTCCTGAAATCTATTTTACCTTCCATAAACTGGCATTAATAATAAAATAATAATAATACCTCTAATTTACAGAATCACTGTGGGAAACAAATTAAACAATGCATTAAAACACCGAGTTCCGTTTCAGTGTCCTGTATAATAGCATTCAGGAAGTACTTGCTTTTATTACACTGAGGCTTACTATTCTTATTGTTGTTATTGTTTAGTTGCTCAGTCGTGTCTGACTCTTTGTGACTTCATGGACAGCGGCACACCAGGCCTCCCTGTCCATCACCATCTCCCAGAGTTTGCTCAGATTCATGTCCATTGAGCTGGTGATGCTATTTAACCATCTCATCTTCTGCTGCCCCCTTCTCCTCCTCCTCTCAATCTTTACCAGCATCAGGGTCTTTTCCAAAGAGCTGGCTCTTCACATCCGGTAGCCAAAGAATTGGAGCTTCAGCTTCAGCATCAGCCCTTCTAATGAATATTTAGGGTTGATTTCCTTTAGGATTGACTGGTTTGATCTCTTTGCAGTCCAAGGGACCCTCAACAATACTAATTGTTTTTATTGTTGAAAAACAACCATTTTTATTGTTATTATTTTACAATTCTCCTTTTTATATCCCCAAATAGTAAAGTTCAAAGAGATCAATTTGCTCATAGTTACACAAGTTATTAGGAACAAAATTAGAATTTAGACTTTCACATCCCAGGTCCTTCCACACTGCTTCCTCAATAGACTATTTATTCATCACATTTAAACTCCATTTAAGAGATTAATGTACATATTCTAATCTGGTTATCTTTTACTGCATAACAAATTACTCCAAAATTTAGTGGTTTAAAACAACATCCTTTTTTATTTTTTAATAAATCTCATAATTTGATTGATCAGGAATTTGTGCAGGGTTCAGCTAGGTGATTCTTCTGCTCCACCTGATGCTAAAATGGCTTAGTGATACTCAGCTGGTGGACAGGTTGATCAGAAAGGCTTCAATCACTTGCCTTATGCCTTGGTAAGGATGGCTAGAAGGCTGGCTTCAAGTAGAATAGTTGGCTAGAACTGTTGCACGTGACTTCTCCAGGATGAACTCAAAGTAGTCAGACATCTTACCTGGTGACTCAGAGTTCCTAAAGAGATTGTTCAGAAAGTCCTGGGCAGAAGCTGCTGTTGGAAAGCTTATTCTGACCCAGCCCCAAAAGTCTCAGAAAGTCATTTCTGCCACATTCTATTGATGAAATCACTAAAGCCAACTCAGATTCAAAGATGGAATTAGACTCCACCTCCCAATCTCCCAATGGAGAAACAGCAGCATCTGTAGCCATTGTTGGTCTCCCTCACAGGCTCCATGTAAACACGAATAATAATGTTACTGCTCTTGTGAGTCAGGTCTCTGGAGTGTACAAACAAGGGTTTTGTTTTGTTATGTCTCACATCATGTGTGAATAGGTGTGTGTGTGTATGAGAACTTAATTAACATGTAATAAATAAATACAATGCACTTAATAAAATTATATTATAATTTTATTGGAAAATGACCTTTCAGAGTCATTCTTCCAGAAATAAAAACAAGTAAAATTGATGTCAAGTACAATTTGCTCTCCCAGCCAAATTAAACACGGGTTTCACACAATGAAAGGGAAGCCATATGTTATTTTCAAAATGGCCTCCCAAGAGAGCAGGCAATAATGTGAAGAGGCATTGAAGTTGCGAAATGGAAAGACACTGTCAAAAAGGACTTATTACCTCCGAGCATAACAAGAATAATCTCCAGTCCCTTGCCTCTGAGCTATGGTCCAGAAAACCTAATGAAAATTCTAAGAGGGAATTAAATTTAATTTGTTGCTCTGGGCTTCAGGAAGACCCACAGCTATTCCAAGGGTATATTGAACTTTCTGAGTTTTCAAAACATAATTTCAAAATGGCTAGTTAATCTCAGGGTCAGAAGAAGTAAAAAAAAAAAAAAAAAAAAAGGACACACATACAAGCTAAGTAATTGAATTAAAGCAAGAAAAGACCAAAGATGATTTATTACTAACTCAATCTTTATGATTTAGACATTTTTCTTAAAAAAGAAACCCACACAGAACCTTTCAAAGATATTCTGGAACAAGAGAAAGAGAATGTCATTCTAAAAACTTGATGAAGTTCTTAGAGGTGGAGCAGAAGAATCACCTAGCTTTCACACATTGTTTGCTATAGAAATTTGAAGAAAATTTTAGAAAACCATTTTGCAAGTTCAATAGCATATATGATAACATCACCTCTAAGAAACAAGGAAATTAAAAACTAAAAAGTATGAATTTTGCAATGAAATGAAAATAGGATTACATTAAATACAGAAATATTTCCAATTCTAATTTAGGATTATAAGGCTTATATTTAATTCTTAGAATGCATATTTACTAAAATCTTGGTTCCTTAAGGAGATGAACGTAATCGGTAATTTGGTTCATTTTATGATACTCATAGAATGTGCTGTGCTTAGTCGCTCAGTTGTATCCGACTCTTTGAGACTCCATGGACTGTAGCCCACCAGGCTATTCTGTCCATGGGATTCTCCAGGCAAAATACTGGAGCGGGTTGCCATGCCTTCCTCCTGGGGATCTTTCCCACCCAGGGATCAAACCCAGGTCTATTCTATTCTACACACAGAATAGATACAATAAAGTATAATATATATACTACTATTTGTGTATTAATATATGTTGAGTGTGACTGAACACACAAGATAAATGAGTAATAAAGTATAGGATACTGTGCAATAAGAAATATTAGAAAAATGATTATTCATACCTGTTTTATGAATATATACATATACATGTATACTTAATGTAAAAATATGTGTATATATTATACATATAAATATATACATGGAATCAGCTCAGAATAACAATGCCAATATAACTACTATAACAATATCAGTAAAATATATGATTAATAAAACATTTTAATGTATCTTTGCAGATTTCTTTTTGTTCTTTTTGGCTATATCTCACTAGTGATGGACAGAAAGATGAAAATATTTTATAATCATTTGAAGTAATTCTTCTCCATGAAGTTAAATCACCAACTTGATACAGTTACACCTCATTGTTTAAATTTACCTTTAGTTTTTAGAAAATACATATTTTATTCTGCTTTAATCTTATCTATAATTATGTAAAATATTTATATAGTTCTACAAACTTTTTCTATATTTAGAAAATTCTAGTTTCTATTCCTAGCTCCTCCACCCTGACCCTCCTTTCTCTCTAGTAACCTCAGTTTTTAGTTCTTTCATTTACACAAATAATTTGCTTTTGTGTGTTGTACTCAGACAACATATATAAACACACAGACGTAATACATACTATATACACATATATTCATATTTCTTCATTCCTTCCTTAAACAATAGGATACTTCATGTAGTCTTCTCCACATTATTATTTTTAGCTTATAAATAGGTACTAGAGATAATTTTTAACTTCTTTTCATAACTGAATTGGGCTTCCCTTGTGGCTCAGCTGGTAAAGAATCCACCTGCAATGCAGGTGACCTGGATTCGATCCCTGGGTTGGGACAATCCCCTGGAGAAGGGAAAAGCTACTCACTCCAGTATTCTGGCCTGGAGAATTCCACGGACTGTATAGTCCACGGGGTTGCAAAGAGTCAGACACGACTGAGCAATTTTCACTTCATAACTGAATAGTACTCAGAGCATGGGTGTTCCATAGTTTATTAATCTGGTCCCCTCCTTACTGATTTTGAGATACCAGGCTCTTGCTACCACAATGTAGCAATGAAACAGCTGATCATGTCTTTTTCTATTTTCCGCCAGAGCAATATAGAATTTTGATAAAAACAATGAAAAATCCATTAAAGACTGCAAGTGCTTAGAATATAGTTCATCAACATTTCCTTCTTCTCTTAGAAATGCACCAAAAGATGCAAACTGAGAGAAGCACCAAAATTAAGAATCCAAGGACAGACAAACAAAAAGATATATGATAAGAATGTGGCACCACTTAACAATAGTAATTAGAAATTATGCTTTAACCCATGTTATGTAATTGTATACTATAAACCAATTTTGTTGTTCAGTCACTAAGTCATGTCTGACTCTTTGAGACTCCATAAGCTGCAGTCTTCCCTATCCTTCACTATTTCCTGGAGTTTGCTCAAACTCATGTCCACCGGGTCGGTGATGCCATCCAAACATCTCATCTGTCATCCCCTTCTCCTTTAAATCATACTTCTTTTTTCAAGGTACAAGTGAAACAAATTTGCCACTATATGTCATATAAAACATAATTAAAATTATAGAAACAATTCACATTAAATGTGAAATACATTGTCTTGGATGGTAAACAATTACAAGCCGGTACCATGACAAGGTAAAAATTTATCATAATAGAGTACAGCTAATATAATTCATTTTGCTTTTATTTCTGAGTTTCATAAAGTGGGAAAATGAGGACACCTCCAATGTCTTGTCTATAGCCTAAGCTGTACATCTTTTTGGAATCCTTCATATAAAGGAATATTGATATCTATTGAATCATTTCTCCTTTTATGACTGTTTCACTAGTATTTCAAATTCATTTCCTTCTTTTATATAAAACAAAAAGAACTCTGTAAAACTCAATCAACTCAGCATCTAGTATTCTGGCTCAAAATCCAAGGTTATAAAGTGGTGGTAGCACTGAACAGCTAAAATGAAATTTTTTCTGAGTTCTTGGTCCAAATCCAACCAGTGACAAAAATGCTGATAGCTTTCAGGTTTAAAGTAACAAGAGGCTATAAAATGCTGGCACACTAAGAAAGCAATCTCCGCTTTTCAAGCAAACATTTCTTGGCAACTATATGCACAGATCCTCTTCAAAATGTGTTATCCTTCCCATGGTACTTCTGTTGCTGATGTTTTGTCCCTAAGTCGTGTCCTACTCTTTGTGACCCCCTGGATATAGCCTGCCAGGCTCCTATGTCCATGGGATTTCCCAAGCCAAGACTACTGGAGTAGGTTACCATTTACTTCTCCAGGGGATCTTCCCCACTCAGGGATCAAACCCATGTCTCCTGCATGGCAGGTGGATTTTCGTACCACTGAAGCCCCTGGGAAGTCCCAATGCAAATACACTAGGAAAATACAAAACATAAGACACATGAGGTTTTTGCCTGAATTTTTCATAATTTATTAGGGAACTATTTATGCAACATATACCTGAGCACTGAAGAATTGATGCTTTTGAACTGTGGTGTTGGAGAAGACTCTTGAGAGTCCCTTGGGCTGCAAGGAGATCCAACCAGTCCATCCTAAAGGAAATCAGTCCTGAATATTCATTGGAAGGGCTGATGCTGAAGCTGAAGCTCCAATACTTTGGCCACCTGATGCGAAGAACTGACCCATTGGAAAAGAAGCTGGTGCTGGGAAAGACTGAAGGTAGGAGGTTAAGGGGATGACAGAAGATAAGATGGTTGGATGGCATCACTGGCTCGATGCACATGAGTTTAAGTAAGTTCCGGGAGTTGGTGATGGACAGGAAAGTCTGGCGTGCTGCAGTCCATAGGGTCACAAAGAGTCAGACACGACGAAGCGACTGAACTGACTATGTAGCATAAAGAGCTTTCAGACATTCACAGAGTGTAAGATAATAATCTGTTTCAGCATCTGTCCTTAGCAGCAGTTATATGGTAGCACATGTCAGGGTCTAGTATAGGAGAAGCCAGCAAGGAAGCATTGTTCTCAGACCATCTCTCTGCTCACACTCTCTCCTAGGTAACACCACTCTACCCGGTGGTTTTAAACTCCAGCTGTATTCCAATAGGGCTTGGTGGTTCAGTGGTAAAGAATCCACGTGTAATGCAGGAGATACCGAGATGGGGGTTCAATCTCTCAGTAAGATCTCCTGGAGGAAGAAATGGCAACCTACTCCAGTATTCTTGCCTGGAGAATCCCATGAACAGAAGAGCCTGGCGGGCTACAGTCCACAGGGTCGCAAAAGAGTTGAACATGACTGAGCGACAAAACAATGACATATTCCAATAACTCTCAATATATGCCTAGACAAGACCTTTCCTCTGTGGTCCAGATTTGTATATACACTTACCTTCTCAGTATCCTTGGTATCTGAACCAGTACCTCAGAATTAATATGGCCAAAACAATACACAGTTTTTCCCCCAAAGAGAAATTTGCCACCATCTCTTTCCTCCCATCTCAGTGAATTTGCCTATCTGTTTAAACTAAAATCTTAGGGGACAATTTCTCTCTTTCTCCAAGAGTCTACTCTTATCTATTGATAATTCTATTGTAGCTATACTCAAAATTGATCCTATATGCAACCCTTGCTCACCATCTCCCTTGAAAAAGCATCATGTCTTCTCCAGACTTAGTACAACAGTCTCATAACTGGCCTCTCTGCCTCCACATTTGTTTGCCACAACCCATTCTCCAAAACAATGCTCTTCTGCAAGAGCAGATCATCTGTCAACTCTCTGTTTAAGGTCCACCACAAGCTTCCCATCACTCATGTGATAAAATCCAAACTGCCTACTATGGCAAATAGGTCTAACTCCTCACTATTTTTCCAACCTCACAATGTTCTAAACACTGTGACCAAGATTGCTTCCAACCTGAAGTCTTAGTAGGTGTTGTTTCTTCCTTCTACGATATACCTCCCCCAAATATTAATGAGACCACTTCCTTTTTATTATTTGTTTCAAAGAGGCCTCCCATCTCTTCCTGAGCTAAACCTGGCTCCTACCAAGTATCACATTACCTCATTTCATTTTCCTGATGTTCAGTTCAGTTCAGTCGCTCAATCATGTCCAACTCTTTGCGACCCCATGGACTGCAGCACGCCGGGCCTCCCTGTCCATCACCAACTCCCGGAGTTTACTCAAACTCATGTCCATCGTGTTGGTGATGCCATCCAACCATCTCATCCTCTGTCATCCCCTTCTCCTCCTGCCTTCAATCTTTCCCAGCATCAGGGTCTTTTCAAATGAGTCAGCTCTTTGCATCAGGTGTTAGGTTATATTATTGCACTATGTTAATTTACATTTTCATTTTTGTTAGTATGCATACCACTACATGTCTCCCACTATGGGAGCAGCAGTTCCTGGGAAGCAAGAACTCTGGCTTTCCATCACAATTGTATTGGTACCATTGTTCTGGTTCCTACGGCAGGGCCTGGCTCATAGAAGACTTTTAATAAATACACATTTGTGGGGTTGGCTATAAAACAATGAAATTAATGTTTTCAAAAGATAAAGACACAGATCATAAAGTATAGCTGAGGTTAATTAGCATATGCTTCCACAAGGAAGCTTGGGATTTACAAAATCTATAAAACCATCTCCACAACTGAGTTTGAGAGAATCTGCTTAATGTTCCATGGAATATACCCCTTTAAGTTGAAGGGGAAATTTCTAATTTAAAAAATTAATGTGAAAAATGAGAATATCATTCCACCAAAGCCAATCGATTCTAACAGTATTCCAACAGTATTTCAGTATTTTGCAAGTCAGAGCTTGACTGTATAATGAAACACATGTCATAATCAAAGAAATTTAACTTTGCAATCAAATAGCAAAATGTCCCTACATATGGTTACACACACATACATTCAAATATAATTTCCATCATCAACACTTTTAGGAAGTCAACTTGAATCCCATGCTTACTTGACCTCATTCCGGCAGGAAGCACAGATCCCACCACAAGGAGGAACTTGGAGAAGGGAATTTGATTTATTTGCAAATCTATTGAACTGAATGGTAACTCCACTGCTTCATTCTCTCAACTCATGCTGGGTCCAGTGCAAAGAGAGGCCCTGGCCAGGTATGAAACTATCAATATTATAATTTCTTCTTAATTAAGCAAAATAGCCTGCCCCTCCCTTCTTTACTGGGGCCAACCTAGTGAAGACGTACAGAGAGCTGTTCCCAGCAAGTGTATCACAAAGCTTTATTTTTTTCCCTTTTATTAAACAGGCTCTGAGAAAAGAGCAGATGGCTGAACTAACATCAGCATGGCTTTGTACATACAAATGTTACAAAGGCACTCTACCCTGTCTGAAGCCTTATAACTGGTGAGTGTTAACTGGTGAGAAGTTGATCCTCTGTAAATTGTATATTTCTTTTCTATTATTATTAATTTTTACTGTAGTATGGTGGCTCAGATGGTAAAGAATCTGCCTCAATGCAGAAGACTCTGGTTTGATTCCTGAGTTGGGAAGATCCCCTGGAGAAGGGATAGGCTGCCCACTCCAGTATTCTTGGACTTCCCTGGTAGCTCAGATGATAAAAAATCCACCTGAAATGCAGGAGACCTGGGTTCAATCCATGGGTTGGGAAGATCCCCTGAAGGAGGGCATGGCAACCTACTCCAGTATTCTTGCCTGGAAAATCCCCATATACAGAGGAACCTGGCAGGCGACAGTCTAAGGAGTCGCAAAAAGTTAGATGACTGAAGCAACTTAGCCCGCACACACACAATGATAAATCATACACCTGTCAGCTTCAATAGCAGTTTTTCTGACTCTGAGGATGATAGATTTTTCCTGTCTTAAGCAGCCAAAGCCACATTACTGCAGCTCCTTACTACAGTATCTTTAGGCCTGTGCTTCCTCTCTGCCACCTGCCATTATGTAAAGAGACACAGAAAGGAAGCTGGTAGTTAAATTATTTGTATCTTCACTCACAGAGAGCACCCTGATAATTTCAGGGAACAATCATCAAATATTTCTTTAAAAGTGCACCTAATCCCTAAAGAAAAACTACCTATCAATTTGACTGTCTGGAAGCAGAGAAAACATGTGTAAAGACTATGAGGGTCTTATCACCATTCTGCAAAAAGTCCTCATTACCAAGAAGTCTTAGAGAACTGACGAAGCCATGAATCCAGAGCAGGCATCAATTTGGCTTTTAGTCACTTCTCTCTTTCAACCTCAAAGTGGAATTTTTCTTAGAATTCAAGTCAATTACTTTGATAACATGATTGTTACATCTACACAAACACTATCTCTGCTCTGAGTTAGTAATGCCTTTTTACTATTCTACTCCTGTGAAAAATGAATGAGGTGTTTGCCATGAACTCAAAACTTCCAGGGGCAGTAGGATGGGGTGGCCAATTGACTGAAGGGGGTTTCAGGTTGCCTGTTCTACTAAAGGAATGTAAGGTATCTGCACAGTCCATCTCACCTGGCTCAGGTAAGGTATAAAAAATAATGTACTTTCGCATCTATAACATCAGCTGATCTTTCCTGGTCATCAACTAAATGTCACCTGGTCATCAACTATTATTACATTTTAAGTGCTATTGACAAAGTACATAAAGTAGTATTCCAGAAGTAGTCCTTTTTTTGGTTTGAAAGTAAAATGGTTTCTTGCTACAGTTTTCTCATTATAGTATGATTTCATCTCACTGCCTATGAATTCCATCCATTTACTGTCCAAGCTCAAATGGTAACAAGTGCAAGGTTACAATTAATGGCCTTCATTTCAGTCACAAGAACAAAAGCTTATAAACTCTTTTTGGATTTCAGACTTCTTTGAAAATCTAAGTAAAACTCTGGATCTTGTCCCCAGAAAAATGACAAAATCCAAATCTAGAAAACCATTTCAGAGGTTTGTTGATTATCCATCTATAGACTTCACGCACAGAGCCCATTCTACATCAGCATCCTTTGGGATGCTAGTTACAATAGATTTCTGAGTAGGAGAAAGGCATCTCCATTTTTAATGAAAGCCCCTGGTGATTCTAATACTTCAGATTATTGTCCTAGAGGATGACAGACTTGAGGTCGATAGAATGAGGTGAAAATTTTCTGATACAGAAGGTGGAGCCACAGGTGGTGGAATGGGTTTGTAACTTTCTGCAGAATTAGTCTTATTATAATCACATCTGTCAATCGGATAGGGAAAGGAAATTCTAAATCTAAGATATATGAATATAAGAGAAACAAATCATATAACCACAAATGCTTTCTATACCAGAGACATTATGCTATACTACTAAAATTTAGTACTTCTAGTGAAGGGTTCTTACCTTGAAGTGGTTAACATGTTAACATTCAATGGATGGAAATGTGAGCAGTGGAAATGAAGGAGCCTGCACACAGGTGAACCCTGATCACAACTTACACATGAATGGACGTACCCAGTTCCCCGAGTATCCCACCCAGCACTCACACCTCTTTACCTTGCCAAGCATGTGAACAATGCCTTGTCAACCACAGACGCTCAACACATCCCCTTTGGATTTAATATGTCTCTGCTAACAACTCCATTCCAAATCTAACCGTGTGCCACATAACAGACTGTACTGAGGTCCATTACAGCTGAAAATTTGACAACTCGTGTTCTTCTCTTAACTCTGAAAGAGCCCTGATCAATACCCACTTGTCTCTTCTCAATCCCTTCTAAGATGATGAACTTCACAGTGGTCAGAGAGGTCAAGTCTATGTATTTGCTGCATGTTACCCAAGCTGCAAGTTTGGGACAGAGTATAATTTACACAGAGGGTAAATTACTAGAGAGGAATGAGAGCAACTCACAAATGAACAGGGAGCACATGTTTATCCACTCCAGTATGAGCAGACATGCACTAAATTAATGATTTGGTATACAGATAAATGATCTTTGGGGTGATCATGGACCCTTTGAAGAATCAGATAAACTGCATTTATGCTAAGGAGTTCTCTGATACCTAGAAGCCCACTGGTGCCCACCCTTTTGATTTAACAGCATTTGATAAGTTCATCCATGACAGTTCTGACAGCAATACAGAGGGGAGAGAGGGACATGGGGACAGAGGCTACATGAATTTTGATCCTGTGATACAACAGAAAGAACATGAGATCTGGACTCAAATAACCCTGCGTTGAGACTTGACACCATAGCTTTATAACCACAGAATAGCTAGGACTGCTCTAAGGATCAAGGGAATTCATCATTATGGATGTTCTCTGGCTAGCAAATGCAAATAGATGTCACTTTCATGAAACAAGTATGATACATTCGTTTTATTATATAGGAGCCTAGGTGTTAAAATCATTTAGGTCATGTTTGTGGTATGAAACTTCCCAGATTGCAATCCGAAGTTTCTAAAAAGTTACCTTGGTATTTAAGTTAAGATCCTTTGAACACAAGTTCTATCCCAAAGCAAAAAGAAGAAATTAATCTTTTTTAATGTAAATAGAATAACAGTTAAGTTTAAATTTCTTTTTAAGAGAAGGCCAACATCATCATTCATAAAAAGTAGATGTTTAAAAAGTAGCTAAAAAAAAATTTTAAAAAAATAAATAAATAAAAAGTAGCTAACATACACATCATTAAATTATATCACAAACATTTATACTGCAAGCCACACACACACACACACACCATCACATAAACACACTATACATACACACATATATATATCAGTCTATGTGTATGTATATGAATCATTATATAATCTTGATTCACTTTTCATTTCCTAAACTTTGCCTGGCAATAACTGACTTTCATCTACCAATTAAAATCTACTCCAAATTCATGTCTTCAACAGATTAACATGTTTTTCGAAAAAGAACATGTAATCTGGTGACAGGATGGGGGTGGTGGTGGTAGTGGTGGAAAGATTTTGTTCAATGACAGGTTAAAACAAATCATTATTTTCTCAAACTATTTTACCAGAAATAAATTATATTCAATCCTTAAAAGATACACTTTCTTTGCGCTATATCAGGAAAATTTAGAGTTACAAGATCAGCAATTGCAAGCCCAGGATTTTGTAAGGTAAATGCCACCATTTCGCATCCCAAAGTCAATTCACAGTGGCGATTTAAGAGATGCAAAAGGCCTGGCAAGAGTATTTATTTCCTCCAAGAATCCTCTGCAAGCAAACTGTGCATTCAGCAATTCTGCAGGCCACTGTTTCACCATGCGACAGGCCCACTTATTCACAAACAAATCATTAACATTCTTGACATAAATCCATACTGGACCATTAATCCCAGCTATGATAATGTTTTAGTACATTTGCTCTGCCCATCATGAATGGCAGTGTTGTTTCCCAGAACCCATCCTTGACAAATAAGAGACAAATTATGCCCCGTGAGAAAACTTGGAGAATGAACGGCTTACACACCAATTACTGTCTCATTATCAGGCTGATGCGGAAATAGATCCTCTGTGCTTTGGATGAAATGCAGATTTTTCTTACTCAGACCAAATATACAAATACATACAAAACTATTTGTTAAAGTGATTTTTATTGCTCAGATTCCTCTGTAAGCCACACTCTGGGGACATTCCTCATGAAAACAAATTAAAAATTATTGCCTACAGAAATAAATATTGCTAACAAGTGATTACTTACATAACCACCAATACCAAGATCTTAACAACTCTAATAAGAGATGACTAATATGGCCTTTTAGCATTTCAGTGTTTATCATATTCTGCCTAAGAGTCATCAGGAAAGCAATATAAGTAATAGAGAAACAATAATCAGGGCAAAATACAATTATTTCAGTTAAATAGACTTTGCATCCTGACAAGTCTCTTAAATCCAGTTCTCCCAGCAAAACTTAAACAATAAAACTCTTTATGATCAAAAAGCACTGGATACACACTCATACATAAGAAGCACTCTGCTATATGTTTTGATGTTCCAAGGTAAATGGATCCAATTCTAGAACTTTACCTCTAACATTGTAAGTTTAATAAATATACTGACAGCTCTACAAAAGCAACCAAATCAAACATCTCATTTTCCATTTCAGTACCATTAGTTCGACCTACAAACCATCTCCAGGGTTTAACCCCAGGCTTCTGCTCTGTCAACCATCACTTCTCACATTTGTGATGACAGACGACAAGCCTGTTTATTTCTCTGTAAGGTATCTGGTTTCCAGCAACTGTTGAGTATTTCTCAAACTTTATGTGCACAGACATTCCTGGAGATCTTGTTAAAACACAGATGCTGGGTCAACACTTGTGCAGTGGTACCTGATAATAGTCTGGCTTTCTATCAAGCTCCCAGGTGACACTGACGCTGCATCCTTGGCCCATCCTTTGAGAAGCAAGGTGAGAAATGACTACCTTTTGATAAAGGCTTGAGAGATCAATAGCTTGGTTCCCCTTAGACATGAAATGGAAACACTTCTATTTAATTTTGCTTTTCCTATTCCTTATGTAATTATTGACTTAATAAATAGAAACATTTAAATCATGTTTTACATCATTCAATTTAGAGTAAGATTTAAAGGGAAGAAATCTCGAGAAACACCTGTATGGCATTGGTATGAGGTCACCCTACTGATGACCTGATTTTGAATTTTACTCTACTCTGCCATTAAACAAAACCATGGGGGCATAAATGCGGCACTGAACTTCCCTTAGCCTCAGTATCCTGCTCTGCAAAGTAGGACTGATACACACACACTATCATGTGTAAAACAGATAACTAGTGGGAAGCTGCTGTGTAACACAGGGAGCCCAGCCTGACTCTTTGTGATGACCTAGAAGGGTGGAATGGGAGCGGGCAGGGAGGCTCCAGAGAGAGGGAAGATATATATATACTGCAAATCATATATATATGTAATAATTATAACTGATTTGCATTGTTATACGGCAGAAACCAACACAATATTGTAAAGCAGTTATCTTCCAATTAAAAATATTTTTTAAATGTGAATGGAAAATACTCACCTTGCAGTGTGAGCACAGGATGAAATAAAAACATATGAACACTACTTTAGCACAGGAGATGCTCAACAATGAGTTTCTTTTTTTCTTTTTTGTGCTGTCTTTGATTATTATCAAACCTTATTAAACCTGTCAAACAGTCAGGGAACCCTAGCTTCAGCAGATGAACTCAATCTAGAGCAAAAGATGCAGCCGGGTTTGGACCTGGATCTGCTATTGACGTGCTGTGCATCCTTAGGCAAATCACTTCACCCAGCGGTTCTCAGATGTGGACTGTGAGACCTGCACCAACCTGGCCGTATAATAATTACTTGATAAAAATTCAGGGTTCTCTGCCTCCTCCCAGCTAGGCAGTTGTTTTCATGCAAGTCTGAGATAAAACCTTGGATTTGGTATTATTCAATACTTCTGCAGTGATTCGGATCTGTAGCTGTCTTCAATCTTTAGAGCCTCAGGTGCCTTGATTACCATGCCTGACCACCTATCACCGGGTTTTTAAAACAGGCCTTACTCAGGAAACAGTAAGCTGTTATGGCTGTGACTGTGTGGTCATTACTACCCTCATCTATAGGCTCAGAAGAGGAACTCACGGGAACCCCCTCGCCTCTCTGAAAGCATCCCCACTTCACAGCTCTAGCTGCACCTGCATCAGAGGCAATCGCAAGCTTCAGTTCCTGACGTTTTCCTCTTTTAAATCCCAACACCAGCTGGGTTGTGATGGAGACGGCTTCCTTGAGTCCTCCTGCTCCTGAGTTCAGTGCGCGAGCCCTGCCAGGTGTCCTTGGACTCTAGCTTTCTCTACCACTGCTTTGCAAAGTAGAAAGACAAGCACCCCACCACTACCCAGTCACTCGCCTCTCTAGAGCAGGGTCTCATAAATTCCCACGAAGAGACTCCAGTTCAGACAGGAAGGTTTTCTCTTGGCTCACTGCTATGTCTCCTCTCTTTTACCACTTCCCACCTGTGCCTATAATTGGTCCTAGTAACAACTGTCACAAGAAGAAACATTTATTTCTCCACACTAGTTTTAGAGGGTGAAGATCCCATTTCCTATTGCAAATCTTAAATAGAATAGAAAAGGGCTTATAAAACACATGTATGCAGAATGCAGCTCGGTGTTCATGCCGAGACGTAGAAGAGTTTTCTTTTTGCTTCTCCAAAATCATAGAATGCATTCCCTTCACTGTTTCCTTCATTTCTCTTCCTCCCCCTTCTCCCTCCCTTTCTTCCTTCCTCTTAACAGTATTTGCAAGTCTATAAACTCACTGAAACCATTCTGAACCAAACAGAGTACTATTTGTTAGACCTATGGCTCAGAAGGTAAAGAATCTGCCTGCCATGCAGGAAACCCAGGTTCAACCCTGGGTCGGGAAGATCCCCTGGAGAAGGAAATGGCTACCCACTCCAGTATTCTTGCCTGAAACATCCTGTGGGCAGAGGAGCCTGGCAGGGTACAGTCCACGGGGTCATAAAGAGTCAGACACAACCAAGCTACTAACACACATACACATTTAAGTTATAGGTGAGTGTCGCCTATAATCCATCTGGTGTAATGAAAGCGATAGAGAAAGAAAAATAGGGAAATATATGTAGATGACAGGTAGTAGGTAGGCAGATAAATAAGCAGACAAATAGGTGTTAGAAGAGAAACAGAGGGGCTGATAGGGAGAGACCAAGACAGAGTTTGGGGCTGGGAATCAGTGCTCTGCTTTCCAGTCGTGGAGTGATGCAGGGATTAGAGAAGCAGGCCTGCTATAAGAAGATAAGTGGAAATCAGGGCTTGGCTTTCTTAGGGTACAACAGAGAGTGGCCAGAACTTTGCAAAGGAAACAACGCAAGCCCACTCTATAGCAGAGCCCCCACTCAACTCTAGACAAGAATGAAGCAAGAATATAGGTAAACACTGCCAGAGAATCAAATTTTCCAAGAAGAGTCTGAAGCCCAGATATTCATACGAAATCTCCTGGTCTTTGGGTGTTTGCTGCGGTTTAAAACTTCTACAAGTACCATGTGTGCCAAAGGAAATACATCAGCAAGGCCAAGGTGGCTTACTGGCTGGTCACTTTCAAACCTTCACCTAGATAGCCTCTGTAACCCAGGTGCTGGTTATCATTAGAGTCTGTTTTTCCTCCTTCCTGGGCGCTTGGTTGGACCATGTCCCTCCACATCCTTGGAATTAGGAATGAACTGATGGTTGAGTTTCAGCCAATAGAACGTGAGCAGAAAGGATACATGCCTCTTCTTCTTTTTTTTTTTTTGACTTCTTTTTCTAAAATATTTATTCCTTTTTTATTTTATTTTAATATTTATTTTATTTATTCACTTATTTGGCCATGCCAGGTCCCAGCTGCAGAACATGGAATCCTTGATCCTCATCATGGTCCGTGGAACCCTCCAGTTGCAGCATGTCTGGGATCCAGCTCCCTGACCAGGGACTGAACTCAGACCCCCTGCACTGGGAGCATAAAGCCCCAGCCACTAGACCACCAGGGAAGTCTCCTGACACAGGTCTCTTACAAGCAAAGACCCTAAAGAAGCAGCTGTGTCTCTTTGTGCTATCTTTCCACTTCTACAAACAACAAAAGCCCTAAGGGCAGTGGAACCCAAGCATGGAAGAGGCCTGGGTCCCTGAATCACCACATGGAAGAGAGCCACTAACTGTCCAGGAACATGGCTTTGGACTGTGAGCTGGAAAAACAAACATCAACAGTGCTTTATACATTTTCTATCTTAGGGTTTTTTAGTTACTGCATCCTAACCTAACGTGGGCTTTCCTGGTGGCTGAGATGGTAAAGAATCGCCTGCAATGCAAGAAACACGGGTTCAATCCCTGGGTCAGGAAGATCCCCTGGAGGAGGAAATGGCAACCCACTTCAGTATTCTTGCCTGGTGAATTCCGTGGACAGGTGAGCCTGGTGAGCTACAGTCCGTGGGGTCACAGAGAGTCGGACATGACTAAACGACCAACTAACACACATATACACAGCCTAATTTATTTAATACAGTCTCTAGGATTCTTCACCTTTAACTTGGAAAAACAACAACCCTTTATTCTCCTTGAAATGGTCTACTTCTTCTGTCCCTTCAACTGTGAGTGGAATGCTTTCATTTTGCCCTTCTAGATACACTTATCTTTAAATCTGATTTATGATAGGTCATCCAGACTATTCAGATGAGTTCAGTTTTTATTTATCAATTGCTTAAGGGCAAAAGTTATGACTTTTCCAGAACCCTCAGAATCAGATCAGATTTAGAAACAAGATTATCATAACATTTCTATTAAGGAAAAGTTGCTACAGAGCAAAATGTACAAACATCCTGAAAATCTTCTCATGTTAACACTTTTTTTTCAAGCCATAAAATATTTCCCAAGAACAAAGTGATACTTTTGAGTCTCCTTCCCTAAATTTTTGTTTATTGCCCTTTCTCTCACTTGAGATGACCCTGCCCCAGAAAGTCTAGTATCAGAAACGGAATAAATTATCTTTTTAAAAATATTTCAAATATGGGCTTCCCTATTGGCTTAGAAGGTAAAGAATCCACCTGTAATGAGGGAAGACCTGAATTCTATCCCTGGGTCAGGAAGATCCCTTGGAGAAGGGAATGGCAACCCACTCCAATACTCTTGCCTGGAGAAATCCAGGGACAGAGCAGTGTGGCAGGCTACACAACCCATGGGTCCAAGAGAGTCAGGCACTACTGAGCAACTAACACTTTCACTTTCACACTTTCAACATGGAAAGAGATTGGGAAAATAGACATTGATAGATATAGAAAGAAGAGTTTGCCAAAAAAAAACTCCAGAATGGGGAAGTCAGAAGGCTTCAAGGTACTTTTACCAACACCTTTTGCTAAATCAGTTCAGTCACTGAGTCGTGTTCGACTCTTTGCAACCCCATGAACCACAGCACACCAGGACTCCTGTCCATCACCAACTGCCAGAGTCCACCCAAACCCATGTCCATTGAGTCAGTAATGCCATCCAACCATCTCATCCTCTGTCGTCCCCTTCTCCTCCTGCCCTCAATCTTTCCCAGCATCAGGGTCTTTTCCAATGAGTCAGCTCTTCGCATCAGGTGGCCAAAGTATTGGAGTTTCAGCTTCAACATCAGTCCTTCCAATGAACTCTCAGGACTGATCTCCTTTAGAATGGACTGGCTGGATCTCCTTGCAGTCCAAGGGACTCTCAAGAGTCTTCTCCAACACCACAGTTCAAAAACATCAATTCTTTGGCACTCAGCTTTCTTTATAGTCCAACTCTCACATCTATACATGACTACTAGAAAAACCTTAGCCTTGACTAGATGGACCTTTGTTGACAAAGTAATGTCTCTGCTTTTTAATATGCTGTCTGCTGCTGCTGCTGCTGCTGCTGCTGCTAAGTCACTTCAGTCATGTCCGACTCTGTGTGACCCCATGGACTGTAGCCTACCAGGCTTCTCCGTCCATGGGATTCTCCAGGCAAGAACACTGGAGTGGGTTGCCATTTCCTTCTCCAATGCATGAAAGTGGAAAGTGAAAGTGAAAGTGAAGTTGCTCAGTCGTGTCTGACTCTTAGCGACGCCATGGACTGCAGCCTACCAGGCTCCTCCATCCATGGGATTTTCCGGGCAACAGTACTGGAGTGGGGTGCCATTGCCTTCTCCCAATATGCTGTCTAGGTTGGTCATAACTTTCCTTCCAAGGAATAAGCGTCTTTTAATTTCATGACTGCAGTCACCATCTGTAGTGATTTTAAATAAAATTCAAAGAATGCTGCTTTTTGTCTTATAATTTTATTTACGTGCAGATAATTTGTCGGGAAAGTGAGAAAAAATGTCTGGACGCCATGGGCCAATATGGCGCTAGAAGACAGCAGTGAACCACACCGTGGTAGGTCAGGAAATAAGATCCATCCTTCCACACAGGCTTTGTATCTGCCAGGCAGTCCCCTCCAGGCAGGGCATCTAAAGGCTTTGGTGAAAATAGTTAAAGAGGATTAATAACTTTTTCCATTTATTTTCAGCCAATACGATTTAATTAAGTATATTTTAATTAAAATTTAATCATGCTTTTTGTGGCCACAGACAGCCTTCGCTGAAAATTTCATTAACTAGTATTTTCTAAAACCCCTTTCCAAATAAGGCTGCCAATAATGAACTGTTTATTGTGGTGATGTTGTATTCTCTCCTCAAAAGTAGGGTAAGCAGTTGAGGGAGTAGTGATAGGATTATATAAAAGAGATTATACAACCAAATGTGTGGTTTGCGGAAAAGTCATCCACAATTCTGAGGGTTAAACAAAGAAGCATTTTCTAGATTCAAAATTACAGTAACACTTCATTCACGTAAGTACTCAGAAATGAAGTTTCTGCATAATCAAATGTCTGTTTTTCTTCCACCCTTCACTCATTTAGTTGTTCACTTATGAGAACAGTGGTCTAAATACAAAGCTGATGTTTCCGAGTGCCAAGTGTAATGACTGTGATGATCAAAGCATCTTTATCTGCATACTTGAGATTTTCTTAAAGTACGTAAGTGAAATGCAGTTGTTTATGGATTATGTTTACTTCTGATACGGACATAAATGGTACTACTCAGCTTAAGTAGAGAAATGTTCTCATGGATTATTGAGAAATGTATGATTCTCTATTCCTAAGCCACATCCTTATCCTTATTCGTGCTAAGTTGTTTCTGACTCCTTTGCAATCCCATGGACTGTAGCCTGCCAGGCTCCAATGTCCAGGTAATTTTCCAAGCCAGAATACTGGAGTGGGTTGCCATTTCCTACTCCAGAGGATCTTCCCAACACAAGAATCAAACCCGTATCTCTTGCATCCCCTGCATTGGCAGACAGATTCTTTCCCAGCTGCGCCACCAGGGAAGCCCCTAAGCCACATGGTACCAAGCTATATTTTCAATATACGTGTCTATGCTATCACTTCCACAGAGTACGAAGCATGGGCTTTGAGGCAGGAGGCCACTAGAGCTTTCTCATATGCTTCTGGCCACACTCTCCTAGTAGGGTTTGGGATGGGTGAGGTTGTCAGAAAAGTAACTTTTTAAGAAGGAGGGCACCATAAGGCAGCTTTATTCATACCTTCCAATAGCATCGGAATGAAATGTGTGACCCTATTACCACATTTTGGTTAATCAGAATTTTTAAGAAAATTATACATTCTAATAAAATGAATATCTTTCTCGACTTGAGGTTGAATACAATTTTTAAAAAAAAACTGAAGATTTCTCTAACAAGTAAGAAACTTAGGGAGTTTCAAGGTCACACTTTTGAACCAATTTTAATTTCAATTTCTCAAATATAGAAGGTGTCTGATTAGCTTAGTGTGCAACAACCTGAGAAGAACTAAATCTGTGTTTTAAAGCCAGGCCTTTACCATAATCTCTTTTTTTTAGAATAAGCATTTTATGGGGGAAAAAATAGAAAACAAAGAGGAAATATCAAGAGTTCTACCTATTTTTGTTTTTCTTTTTCTGTACCAGTGTGCTTCCTAAGTTATGTTTAAAATAGATTTGTCCTCAATGCCCTTGAATCAGATGTCCAGAAGTTTCTTTTGGAGAAATTTCTAATTCCCTTTCAAAAGGCAACTTTTTGAAGTTCACCTAGTGGTACCCCACTCCCGCACTCTTGCCTGGAGAATCCCATGGACGGAGGAGCCTGCTAGGCTGCAGCCCATGAGGTCGCTGAGAGTCGGACACGACTGAGCGACTTCACTTTCACTTTTCACTTTCATGCGTTGGAGAAGGAAATGGCAGCCTACTCCAGTGTTCTTGCCTGGAGAATCCCAGGTACGAGGGAGCCTGGTGGGCTGCCGTCTCTGGGGTCACACAGAGTCGGACACGACTGACTCGACTTAGCAGCAGCAGAGATTAAGTAGTCAGCCATCACAGAGAGATGTTTTATTGCTGTCACATGCTATGTGACTCCGTTATTTTTTCCTCCTCTGTCCAAAGAAATACAGCCCAGGTTCCCATATGGCAGAAAGAGGTAATTCCTGGGGAAACATCACCAAGAACTGGAGGCAAGCAAGCCTTACGCAGCTCTCTGAGTTCTACCTGCCACTGGAAAGAGGGCTAAACTTGGAGAAGTGTGCTTTCCAACAGGCTACTTTATACCTATTTCCATGCAAAGATGACCCTATAAAAATGATAATAGGAACAGGCCACAGAGATATTCCAGAAGGTTTCTCTTCAAAGGCTGGACCTCAGGGCTACTGCCGCCATTGAAGGTTTATTAGGCAGAGTAAGGGGACTTTCCTTGGTGGCTCAGCAGTAAAGAATCCACCTCAGTGCAGGAGATGCAGGAGACACAGGTTCAATCCCTGGGTCAGGAAGATCCCCTAGAAAAGGAAATGGTGACCGACTCCAGTATTCTTGCTCAGAGAATCCCATGGCCAGAGGATACAACCCATAGGGTCGCAAAGAGTCAGACAGGACTGAAGTGATTGCGCACGCATGCAGGCGGAGTAGGGTGCACATGCATTTGGCCAAAAACCATGTGAGACATTTTATAGGCTTTTGCCATTTACTTTTCACATAAACCCTGCTAGACAGGTAATATAGTTTTTTGCTGTTGTTGTTTACATACGAGAAAACAGACAGTTACTGATTCAAAGTAGAGCAAGGCACATGAGACAGAAGCAGGATATCTAACCTCCACATCCCATTCCCCTTGCCTGTGTGTCTCAGCTGACCCACCAGTAAATACACATCTCCCCTCACCCCTGTCCCATGACCCTGAGCTCCTTTCCCAAACTCGCTCTCAAGTCTAATTCCCTTTGTAACCAACAACACAAATTAATGACGCCAGGGGAAGAGATTAAGTACCTACTCTGCAGTTCTTCAAATAAAGAAGTTAACCAAGGAGACTAGAGGGAGAGAGAAAAATGCCCATGAGTTAAGGAGCAGGTAAGACCTGGACTCCATACAATCCAGGCTCTGTGAGTCACCGACTTTGTAACTTTGGACAAGAAAACCAATCCCCTCTAAGTCTCCACTCTTCATGGGAAAGATGCCCAGGTTCCAGGATATCTGTGAGAACTGAGTGAAATGAATAAGCCAAGCCAGGGAGACCAACACACACAGGGCAGCCTCCAGCCCACGCGCAACACCTGACCCAAGCACAGCCCTTGTTCAGCTCATTAGGCTCCCAGGCCATCTCAAGGGATATGTCTGTCTACAGCAGCCATCCGCCTCCAGGCTTGGCATTTTTTAATTAGGAAAATTAAATTCAGAGGATATGAGCCAAACACAAAGGCAAAACTTAGAATTCAAAACGGCAGAGAAAGCGTTGGTTCAGAGAAAGGCAATTTCCCATCTTAAGCTCCAGGATTCCTCAAAAGAATAACAAATCACTCACAATTGTCCTCCACCCAGTTTCTCAATCAAGAAACATGTTGACTGACATAGTTCATTTTATGGGCAGCCACTCCCCCCCAAATTATACAAGTCATATGTCCCCACACCTCTCAGAGGTAGACATTATATCTTCTTTCCATTCTTAGTCCTCAATACAACACATTCTCAACACTACCAAATACAGAATATATATGATTTTTATCAGTGTGTGTGGGGGGGGGGGGGGGGGAGGGGAACCTGTAAGTCATGTAATGTGCCAATCACTTAAGCTAGCCAAAGAGCTTTGATCAAAAAAGTCAAGCCAGTAAAATTACTGTCAAACACCACAACAGCTATATACAACCTTAAGCCATGTAGGATTTAATAAAGAGTAAGGGTTTCCCTGGTGGCTCAGGCAGTAAAGAATCCGCCTGCAATGCAGGAGACCCTGGTTCAATCCCTGGGTTGGGACGATTCCCTGGAGAAGGAAATGGCAACCCACTCTAGTATTCTTGCCCGGAAAAATCCCATAAACAGAGGAGTCTGGCAGGGTACAGTCCATGGGGTCACAAAGAGTCGGACACAACTGAGCAACTTCACTTTCACTTTCAATAATATCTGATGTGATGACAACTATTTTCCAGACTTCCTTCTAAGTGTTTTAAAAGTAAGTGGCATGTCTTGCAGTTGGTATTATTTTTTTCCAGCATTATTCAGATACAATTAATAGCCCCATTTCACAGATGCAGAACAGAGACTGAAAGAGGCTAAATAATCTGCCCAGTGACATATCTCTAGCAGCTGGTAGAGCCAAGTCAAACCCAACTCACCTGACTCAGAGTCCACTTCCATGACCATGGCTCTTGACTGAGAACCCACAGAGTGGATTCCTCCACCCAGGGGACGAGCTGGGTGTTCTCACACCCCAACCAATCCTGTGGTAGAGAGCCCAGTGAGCCCTCAGGATAAGTCATTCAAAACGTAATCACTTCTTGAGAAGTAAGTATATCTTAAGGCTATGGAGTGCTTAGTCTTCAGGTGTGTCCCACTGAAAGGTTGTTGCTGAATGAAAAGACGCCGGGATTCTTGGCCTCCGGAGGAGAAGAATTCGGTCTGGGGCCAGAGACGAGGCTTGATCGCTCAGAGCTTTTGTGTAATAAAGTTTTATTAAAGTATAAAGGAGATAGAGAAAGCTTCTGACATAGGCATCAGAAGGGGGCAGAAAGAGTACCCCCCTGCTAGTCTTCAGCTGGATGTTATACAGTCACTAGTAGTCTGTTAACGAAAGAAAGGAATGTCTTAAAACTCAGAATGGCACCAGGCCCCTCGCCCATAAGATGCATTTTGGCACCAGACTATTCATCCCGGGCCATAAAATGATTAACTTGAATCTTATAGAAGGACAGATTACCATACAAATAGTTTCCTTTACATAGATTAGGGAAACAATATCTGAGTATAACATACTGGTTTGTCAAGTAGGTTCTGAGCCATTAGGCAGAACTAACTTGAAGACAGAGTTTGGGGTAAATGCATAGCACATTAGCATAGCTTAAGACAAACATTTCCATAAGAGAAATGCATTGGTTTTCCCAAGGTTTGAGAATAGTTAACTTCAGGTGAAACCAGGTGTCATTATGGCAACACAGTATTTTAAGAGAAATCTCCTTTTAAATGTGTATAGAGAAGGAAAAAAATGTCGATAGTTTGTTTCCTCCTGCCACTTAAGAGAGATAAAAATGTCTGACACTTACAAGCTATTTCTTCCATTTGGAGACCCCCGGCCTTCCTGCCTGTTACCCTCTCACCACTCTTTGCAACCCTTTGGACTGTAGCCCACCAGGCTCCTCTGTCCATGGGATTTTCCAGGCAAGTATACTGGAATGGATTGCCATTTCCTCCTGGAGGAGGAGATCTTCC
Source organism: Bos indicus (assembly GCF_029378745.1). NCBI lineage: Eukaryota > Metazoa > Chordata > Mammalia > Artiodactyla > Bovidae > Bos > Bos indicus. Next base: position 117,192,894 of record NC_091761.1, read on the forward strand.
CAAAAGAGGAATCAAACCCGGAATCAAACCCAGTGTCTCCTGCATTGCAAGCAGATTTTTTACCCACTGAGCCTTGGAAGCCTTGGTCAACTGAAAAAAAAAAAAAAAAATCTACAAGTATTTAGAGTCTTGCTGCTGCTGCTGCTGCTGCTAAGTCGCTTCAGTCGTGTCTGACTCTGTGCGACCCCATAGACAGCAGCCCACCAGGCTCCGCTGTCCCTGGTATTCTCCAGGCAAGAACATTGGAGTGGGTTGCCATTTCCTTCTCCAATGCATGAAAGTGAAAAGTGAAAGTGAAGTCGCTCAGTCATGTCTGACTCTTTGTGACCCCATGGACTGCAGCCTAGCAGGCTCCTCCGTCCATGGGATTTTCCAGGCAAGAATACTAAAAAAATATAATTCTAGGACCAAATATGAGGAAGGATTAGGGCATTATTAGAAAATGGCTGGGGCTTCCCAGGTAGTACAAGTGGTAAAGAACCTGCCTGCCAGTGTAGGAGGCATACGAGACGTGGGTTTGATCCCTAGGTTGGGAAGATTCCTTAGAGGAAGGCATGGTAACCCACTCCAGTATTCTTGCCTGGAGAATCCCTTAGACAGAAGAGGCTGGCGGGCTACAGTCCATGGGGTTGCAGAAGAGTTGGACATGACTGAAGCGATTTAGCACACAGAGAATGACTGAGAAATAATGGAGGACTTTTTATTAGTTTTCCAATCACTAAAGATACCAGCATGCCCAGTGTAAAAAAGGAAATTGAATTAACACAGAAGGGCAGATAGAGAAATATAAAAGACCCCTCCTCCTTCTCTGAACTTTAATGTCAAATTCCAGAGTCAGTCACTATCAGCAGGGTTTTTATTGTTGTCTTACATTTTGTGTTTTCTTTTGGAGCTCTTTCCAGAAATGTTCAAGGCAGTTAAAACATAACATTTTCCTTTTCTGTTTCTTTTTTAATATAAATGTGATAATTGAACTGAACTGAACTGTTCTATAGCTTACTTTTTCCTCTGGCTATATAGGGAACATTTTCCCATAACAGCAGCACACAGCACATCCAATCACTCTCTGTCCTTCCCCCAACTCCCTTCACCTCCCCTCCCTCTCTCCCTCTCTTTCTCTTTCTCCTGTTCTCTTTTATTCTTCCAAGCTTTACAGTGTTCCATTCAATCATGGTTCCATAATTTCACTCATCATATTTGGATACTGAAGTTGTTTCTCGCAGATTGGGAAGGTCATTGTTACTATCACAATCAATGTAGAGAAAGACACATATTAAGAGACCGTGAAATCAATTTATGGAAGGGAACCCATTATTGTCAAAAGACCGTGCCTCATTTTTCCAGACACATCATCCAAACCCTCCAAAAAAATCACAGCAGCAATTTACAGTCATACAGGTAGCAGTGGGGTCTGAAAGTGACCAGCGTCCCCTGCTCTAAGAGCATTGGGTTTTATTTTTCTTTGTAACCGCTATCTACTGACCCTTGGGTGGGGGAGATCTGACTATTGCTACATTGTCTGGTTCTTTAACTAAATGAGCTGACCATCTTCTTGCATGTTTATTGCAAATTATACTTTCTGTGACCCTAAATATTTAAGTCTTTTGACCATTTTTCTACTGGATTGCTTGTCTTTTATTGATCATGAAAGTGCTTTGAACTGAACAAAACAGACTGCTGGTCGAATGATCTGCACTACATTTTCCCCAGTGAGTTATTTATGCTTTGGTGGTGTTCAGAGTAACTCTGCCTTAGAGTCTGAAATGCTTATTTAATCAATATACTAGATGACAGCACGTCTCTTTATTCTCACAAAATCACTTGACCATGAGCAGAGCAAGGACCAGGCAGGGGCACCTGGGCCCTGTTGGCATGTAACCCAGCAGTCAATCATGTCACCACCAGGTGTTCCCATGACAAGGTCATGTGTACAGACAGGTGCAGGCTTGAATTATAAAACGAACTATGGAGAGCTGACATCCAGCCAGGGGTGCATTTTATCCTAAGTCCAAATACGTGCACAGACATGAGAGGAGAAATTTTACTGTAAAATCAGAAAAGTCTAAACTAAAAAGTTGAACCTGCAGTCTCCAATTAACATACCGGTGGTCTGCAACCTGTTAAAATATTTACAGCCCATTCACACGGCCTTGTTACTACAACTTCTAAGCAGTGAAAATACATCCTGAACCACCTCTGCTGGCGTAGTTAGGAAATCACTGAGCACCAGGAAGAGGCCAGCAAACATCCCTTTATCCTGTGGAAGACAGTGTGCCCCCTTCGTGAACAGGTTTTTCTCAGTTTTGATGGCCAGTGAGTGTGTGCATGCTCAATGGCTTCAGTTGTGTCCGACTCTTTGGGACCCCATGGACTATAGCCCTCCAGACTCCTCTGTCCATAGGATTCTCCAGGCAAGAACATGGGAGTGGGTTGCCATGCCCTCCTCCAAGGGATCCTCCCAACCAAGGGATCAAACCCGAGTCTCCTGCATCTCCTGTACTGCAGGCAGATTCTTTACCACTGAGCCACCAGGAAGTCACTTGACAGCCAGACACATGGCTTTTAGAAGAAGAGCTCTTGAAAGGTGAAACCTTTCAAACTTGTCCTTGTGACCCAGCCTGTAGGATCCTAAGCACTAGCAGAATAAAATATAAAGATCACTTGTAAAAATGGCTAACAGCAAATGTGTTGCCTGTCATGTGGTCCAATTCCCAGGGGCCATGCACACAAGCACCTGTAGGAACAGCAGACACTCGTATTCACCTGATGGTTTCTCCTCCAAGTTCAAAGCATGATACTGCCAGGCCACTTCTCGACCCAAATCACCTTACTTCTCAACCCCAACCACCTTATTTCTCAAACTCAATCAGCCTCCTTTCAGCCACAACCACTTTGCTTCTCAACTCCAGCCAGTAGCGCCTTTGTCTTTTGTGAGTTCCTGTGGCTTTAGCTCCAAAATGATGGTGTGAAAAAAGCAACACAGGGACTCAAGGTAGAAGACTATCCCACACCAAGATGGTCAGCCTCTAAACAACCACACAACCCAGAGAAAAGGTCAGACAACTGATGGAAATCCTATCAACTAAGGAGGAAGGTCTTCGATTTTGATCTTTCCAAAAAACGTGTGGGTAGTCCTCAAGTTGTCAAGTCCTCAAACTTGAATAAATATAACTCTTGTTGCTGTGATATTTGAATTGTTCTTTTACAAAGTATTTATTAAATAGTATTTCACTGTGAAGGAAAAATCAACCAGAAGCAAGACCCAAAAGAAAAACCTAGCATGCCATAATTCAAAGGAGGAAACTTGATACACACACACAAACAGAAAAGAAGAAACTGACCCAGAGCCACAAATGATATTATTCTTGTCACTGTCCCTTTGATTTTCAAGATCTTCTGAAAAAGACAGCTCAAATTCATGTTTTTTTAATTTTAAAGAAAAACATATATTTTTTTTAAGTTAGAATTTGTACTGAGATATAACTAACATACAGTGAAATGTATAGATCTCAAGTACAAACAGACTGAACTTTTCAACAGGCAAATGGACTTTCTTGGCAGCTCAGTGGTAAAGAATCTGCCTCCCAAGCAGGATACCTGGGTTCAATCCCTGGGTCGGGAAGATCCCCTAGAGAAGGAAACAGTAATCCATTCCAGTATTCTTGCCTGAAGAAACCCATGCACAGAAGAGCCTGGCAGGCTACAGTCCATGGGGTCCCAAAGGATTCAGACATGATTTAGTGATTAAACAGACAACTGAGCGACTTCACTTTCACTTTGTCCTAGGAGACTGGGATATGGACATTTGGGCTGTGGTTGTATAAGAAAAGAAAGTGAAGTTGCTCAGTCATGTCCAACTCTTTGCAACCCCATGAACTGTAGCCTACCAGCCTCCTCCATCCATGGGATTTTCCAGGCAAGAGTACCATTTCCTTCTACAGTAGATCTTCCCAACCCAGGGATTGAACCCCAGTCTCCCCCATTGTAAGCAGACATTCTACCATCTGAGCCACCAGGGAAGTCCAGGGAAGTGGTTGCATAGTTGCTGTGGTTTGTTGTTGTTTAATCACTAAATCACGTCCGACTCCTTTGGGACCTCCTGAGACAGGCTGGCCACAAATGTCCTTCACTTCCCATCAGCCTCTCTGCTGGAGCAGCCTTCTGGGGACACAGCTCATTCCTATCCAGCAATCCAAGATCTACAGGGCGACTCATCAGAGCTCTGAGATGACTTCAGAAAACTCTATTCCAGGCAGTAATGCAAAGTGTGGAACACTCCATCAAAAGGAATGTCTGCACTAAGTAAGCTACAAATTTCATTTCTTTTATGCTGATGAGGTTGAGGGGGTCTTTGAAAATAGGAAGCTCAGCTGTTTAGGATTTGCTTTGTTTGTTTTGCTCTCATTAACGATAGTGCCTTCTGGAAAGAAAACCAGTACTAAGAAACACAGTCAGAACTGATCTGTTCAAAGCCTCTCCTTTGGCCGTGGCTCTGAAGAGAACAAGATTCATTAATCTCCCTTGGAGACAGAGAGACAGGGGCGAAGGCAATAGGTGTCTCCACCTGTACACAGGGAGACTGCTAGAGAAAACAGGAGACCCAGCTCGAGTGCCAGGACAGTTGGAGAAGGTCAAGGCATGGCTGGCAGCTTGTGGAGAGGAGCCAGGATGACCATGACCGATATGATCAACAAGACCTCCAAAAGCTTCTGATACTGAAAAACCCAATACAACACTCTCAGTGGTTATTTTCCAAGCTCTTCACAGTCAAATCCCATCAACTTAGACTTAACTTATTCAGATTTTGCAATAATTCCCTGTCACCACCAGACTCTCTCCTTATTCCAGCATTCCATGGCCCTTCTAAACCTGCTCCAGCCGTTTCACAGTTTCATCTTCTACCTCTCCTCGTGAACCCTCCAGTCACCTCACACCTGTCCTTTTGTTCCTGTTCATCCCAGGGCCACACAGGGTCAAGTTGTATGAGTTATAATCACTGGGTAAGTCTTGCTGCACATACTTTTGAGATCAATAGAGGAAACAAGCTGAAGCCTGGGCAGTGACAGAACAGGGCAGGATAGCAGCCAAGGTCACTGTGAGTAATTACCTAGAGAGCAGATATGTTGCCCAAAGGCAGGACAGTGCAGACAGGTCCTGGAGGACAGCGGAGCAGACAGACTGGATATCCAGGATCTGGGACAGAGGGGATGGCCCCACCCAGATCCAGATTTCAAGCCTGGAGTCCTGAGATTCAGGGGAGAACAGACTGGACAGACAGCCAAGGTCCAAAGCACAGAGGACCAGAAGAAGCAGGGGAGAAGGAGCTACAGTAACCATTAGAAAGATGGGTAGCAGGTATACAGGAGCTGCTGCTGCTGCTGCTAAATCGCTTCAGTCGTGTCCGACTCTGTGCGACCCCATAGACAGCAGCCCACCAGGCTCCCCTGTCCCTGGGATTCTCCAGGCAAGAACACTGGAGTGGGTTGCCATTTCCTTCTCCAATGCATGAAAGTGAAAAGTGAAAGTGAAGTCGCTCAGTCGTGTCCGACTCTTAGCGACCCCATGGACTGCAGCCCACCAGGCTCCTCCGTCCATGGGATTTTCCAGGCAAGAGTACTGGAGTGGGGTGCCATTGCCTTCTCCAGGTATACAGGAGAAAAGCCCCCAATTTGCCAAATTTATTGATTTGCTAAACAGAAGCTCTCTGTGCAAATCTTACTAGAGTTTGATAAACTAATCTGATCCATACTCCCACCTTTGTAGCTTTCTTGAAGTCCTCCTTCCCTCAACTACATTCTCATTTTCAAATGTTAGGATGTGTTACACTGAAACTTTCCCTTGAAGTCAGTCTCTCAAGGCAGTACATAAACAAACAACTATTCACCTCAGCACAAGCTTCAAACAGCACTAAGAAAAGTGAATTGATTCAAGAACTGGGAAGGACACCACAGATCATCCAGCTCAGTTTTTGTTTTTTAAAGTTAAGGACATGGTGAGAGAATTGTATAAGGGAAATGGCAACCCACTCCAGTACTCTTGCCTGGAAAATCCAATGGACGGAGGAGCCTGGCAGCATATAGTCCAAGGGATCGCAAAGAGTCGGACACGACTGAATGACTTCACTTCACTTCTTCATGTAGTTAACACATAAGTGATTGGGTCATGTTGTGTTAGTCGCTCAGTCATGTCTGACTTTTTGTGACCCCATGAACTGTAGCCCATCAGGCTCTTCTGCCCATGGAATTCTCCAGAAAAGAATATTAGAGTAGGTAGCCATCCCCTTCTCCAGGGAATCTTCCTGACCCAGGAATTGCTACCAATAGTAAATAGCACAGTGCCCAGTTGCTCATTCGTGTCTGACTCTTGAGATGCCATAGATGTAGTCTGCCAAGCTCCTCTGTGCATGAGATTCTCCAGGTAAGAACACTGGAATGGGTTGCCATTTCCTTCTCCAGGGGATCTTCTCAAACCAGGAATTGAATCCAGGTCTCCTGCTTTGCAGGCAGATTCTTTACTGACTGAGCTACAAGAGAAGCCAGGCACCACACTAATCGCTTAATATATGTGATCGACTCTGAACCACCCACACAGCGTCTTGCAACCTCTTTTCCAGAGAAAGCTGAGGCCCAGAAATTTCACATTGTTGTACAGACCTCAGTGTACGCTCAATCAGTCATGCCCAACTCTTTGCGGACATAACTGCAGCCCACCGGTTTCCTCTGTCCCTGGGATTTTTCAGGAAATACCACTGGAATAGGTTGTAATTTTCTCCTTCAGGGGATCTTCCTGGATCAGAACTCATGTCTCTTGCATTGGCAAGGGGATTCTTTACCATTGAGCCACCTGGGAAGCCTGTACAGACCTAGTCAGTGGCAAGGAGCCAGGTGAAAGAACCCCAGACAGAGGAGTAGCTTTGCTTCACAAACCTTCTACTTAATGTCAACAAAACAATTGTACAAGGAATGAGGAAAAGGAGTCCTAGAGAACCAGAAGTTGACCCCAAGCCTACAGGGTTTGGAAAACAGGAGTCCAATGGCCCATGCTCTCCAAGGAATCAGCTAAGCAGTGAGACTGGGGAGCCCTAAAAAGACTGGGGATCTGGAACTCCATTACCCAGGAGGTGGCAGCAATCAGGACCCAGTCCAGAGAAAAGTGATTCTATATATACCATCAGCTCCACTAGAAGATGACTTAGGGCTTTTCTAGGACTAAGGGTCTACAGGCTTCCCTGGCAGCTCAGTAGTAAAGAACTCTTCTCCTGCCAATACAGGAGACACATTCTATTCCTGGGTCAGGAAGATCCCCTGGAGAAGGAAACGGCAACCCACTCCAGTATTCTTCCCTGGGAAATTTCATGGACAAAGGAGCCTGGGGGGGCTACAGTCTACGGGGTCTCAAAAGAGTCAGACACAACTTGGCACCTCAACAACAACAACAGGCCAGAGGTTCTACGAGCCCTCTGTCTTGAAACTCAGCGCTTTTACTTAACAAACAGCATACCGCTTTCCCATTAATGCAAATTAATGAGGTGTGGTTATAGGTTTTTATTCCCTGTAGTGTCAAATTAAAACTAAATAAATAAAACAGTAATTGGAAAACTTAAATGAGGAAACCATTTAGTGTAAAATTATCAATGTTTACATCAGCGCTTTCCTTTCTACGATTTTATTGTGCCACTCTGACTCGATTTTTTTTTTTAACTAAAAATTTAAGAGAAAAACAACTTCTTTTTCCCTGAATTTCTCCAGATTGCTTCAACCCAAAAATATTTTCAAAAATATTCCCAAACTCTCTTCTCCATCCCACTAAATTGGCAGCTCAACCTAGCCTTGCTCCCTTGTGGTGCTACTCAACTGAACTAAGTATATGTATCTGGTGTCCTCGCCCAGCTTCACTTGCTCTTAGAGAACAGACATTTTAGCTGACACATTTTTGTGTAAGTTGGGTGGCCAACTTGTCCTGATTGGTCTGGGAGTTTCCCAATTGGAGCACTGAAATTTCTGCATCCTGGGAATGCTGCACCCCCGCCCTTCCACCCCCTACTGACAGTCCCAGGAAACTCTAATTCTGAGCCTTTTAAAGTCTGACATACTTTCAAGTCATGAATCTGGGTTCTGCCACCACCCTTTCCCCTCTCCATGCTTGACTATAACCTGTTCTGTCCAAAATTCAACGACCTAACTAAAAGCCTCCAATGAAGCTTCAGTCTTCTGAACCCGAAGCTCTGCTTAGTCCCACCATCCACTCACTTCTTAGGATGCTGAAAGTGAAAGTGCTAGTCACTCAGTTGTATCTGACTCTTTTGGAGCCCATGGACTATAGCTCACCAGGCTCCTCTGTCCATGGCATTCTCCAGGCAACCATACTAGAGTGGGTAGCCATTCCCTTCTCTAGGGGATCTTCCCGACCCAGGTCTCCTGCATCCCAGGCAGATTCTTTACCCTCTGAGCCATCAGGGAAGCCCAAGACTCTGTACCTGTTCTATTTCCACATAGATCTCCAACTGCTCCTTCTCTGACGGCTTCCTCCACCCCTCTTGCTATCCATCTCTAGACCTCGGACCTTTCCAGGGTTCTGTCCACAGCCATCCTCCTCCCTCCTCACACCAACCATCCCCAGACATCCTCCACTCTCCCTATGGCAACTATGCCCACGAACCTACCTGCACAGGCTCCACCACCAACCCTTCCCTCTCTCCCGAGGATAAGATGTGTATCCCCACTGTCCGATAGCTGTACGGCAGGACACCTCAGGATGACTATCTTCCCAGCACCTTCAAAAGGGAACCAGCATCTTGCCTCTGTTCCCACTCCTCTTAACAGCATCCCCTCCCAAGCTAAGCAGGCAGCATCCTCTGTCTCCTCTCTCCCCCACATCCCACATCTGAGCACTTGACAAATTTCTCCATCCCCTTCCTGCCCTGCCTGCTGGAGGCTCTCATGACCTCCTACCCAGGCCTTCTTAAGTGCCTCCCTCCCACTCTGAAGCTGTCGGTGCTTAACAGAGTTCCCCAAACAGATTCAGTTATGACCTTTTCAATGGCTTTCCAATGCCTCTAAGGAGCAAGCTCAAACTTTTTAAGATGGTATCTGAAATATTCCCCAAGTTGGCTTCCACTTACCTATTCAGCTTAATCTTAGGACACTTCCATTTCGCACACCTAGATCTCCACGTGCAGATGTAAACATTTCATGTGTTCACTGGTCTCACGTGAGCCTTTAACCTCTCCATCATGTTACATCCATTATTTTTGTTTTCCTGTGTTTATTCTCAATGCTAATTCCTATATGGACTTAATTGCAGTTAAAGGCACAGAACAAACAGGTTTTCATTCCTTAACATCATAGTACATTTATATTACTGTATAGCTGCCATAGTTAATTTGGTGGCTGTGTAGACCCATAATTTACTGAAATTCTTCCCTGTTTTACAATCTTTAGGTGGCTTCCAATTTTTTTGCTAATATAAACATTACTGCAATGATTTTGTTTTTTTACACATGGCTTTCATTGTCTTTTTAATAATTGCCTGAAGATAAATTCCCAGGAGTGGGATTGCTGGGTCAAAGGGTGTGGAAATTTTATGATTCTTTATAATTGTTGCCAAACTGCTTTTTCAAAGAAGCCATATAAATTCCACAGCCACTAAACCAACAATCTCATAATTTTCCTAGCTTTGGTCTTAAAAAACAAAAACAAACAAACAAAAACTACTATTCATTTGAAGCATGTAAAATACAACCTCATTATTATTTTAATGTGCATTTATTACTAATAAGCTTCATTTTTTCTGCAAATTTGTTTACTAAGCACATTCTAACGTGTTAATTCTAATTCATATTCTTCACCCACTTATCTGCATGGTGTTTCTTAGGCGCCAGTTAAAATATCTGTTATAAAATATAACCTTCTGACAGTCATGTGTGATGCAAATATTTTCCCAGTTGGTTTTATTGTTGGCTTGCAGCTACATTATTGTTCATTTCATAGGGATATAACAGGTTTTCTAGAAAGTAGTAGTAGGGAAAGTCACTCAGTCATGTCCAACTCTTTGCAACCCCATGGAATTGCAAACCCCGTGGAATTGCAAACCCATGGAATTCTCCAGGTCAGAATACTGGAATTGGTAGCCTTTACCTTCTCCAGGGGATCTTAACTGATGAGCAAACCTATATTTGAAGGGTAAAATTGGAAGCAGTGACAGATTTTATTTTCTTGGGCTCCAAAATCACTGCAGACGGTAACTGCAGCCATGAAATTAAGACGTTTGCTCCTTGGAAGAAAAGCTATGACAAATCTAGACAGTATTAAAAAGCAGAGAAATCACTTTGCCAACAAAGGTCTATATAGTCAAAGCTATAGATTTTCCAGTAGTCATGTTCAAATGTGATAAATGGACCATAAAGAAGGTTGAGCATCAAAGAATTGACACTTTTGAATTGTGGTGCTGGAGAAGACTCTTGTGAGTCCCTTGAACTGCAAGGAGATCAAACCAGTCAATCCTACAGGATATCAGTCCTGAATATTCATTGGAAGGACTGATGCTGAAGCTGAAGCTCCAATACTTTGGCCACCTGATGTGAAGAGCTGACTCATTGGAAAAGACCTTGATGCTGGGAAAGACTGAAGGTGAAAGGAGAAGAGGGTAGCAAAGGATGAGATGGTTAGATAGCATCACCAACTCAATGGATATGAATTTGAGCAAACTCCGGGAGATAGTGAAGGACAGGGAAGCCTGGCTTGCTGCAGTCTAAGAGACAGCAAAGAATCAGACACGACTTAGCGACTAAACAACAACAGACTCCTAGTCCTCCAAGGATTGCAGGTCTGACACTTACGAGTCAGTGTCTACATCCCAGCGAGAAGGGTGGCTCAGTCAAAAAATAAGCACTTTTCATGCTTCTCAACTTTCTCAGGGCTTCCCTGATAGCTCAGTTGGTAAAGAATCTGCCAGTCTTCTGTTCCTGGGTTGGGAAGATCCCCTGAAGAAGGGGTAGGCTACCCACTCTACTATTCTTGGGCTTCCCTTGTGTCTCAGCTGTTAAAGAATCCGCCTGCAATGCGGGAAACCTTGGTTTGATCCCTGGGTTGGGAAGATCCCCTGGAGAAGGGAAAGGCTACCCACTCCAGTATTCTGGCCTGGAGAATTCCATGGACTGCAACTTTCTAAAATGTTTAATGGTTGCTTTAAGGGCATGGAATTTCATGTCAGAGACTGTTATCACTCTGTTCTGACTATAAGAGAAAGCAAAGGATGCACTGCTGTTAAACCTAAAGGCTAGTGAACATTCTAAGCTAGAGGCTAAGCTGACATGTTGCTGTCCTCTCTCCCGCCAAGACTGAGCACGGATGACACCGCCTCCATCCGCGTGACCTGACCAAGATGTTAGACCTCTGAGCTCTAGCGATGTTTCTCATTAGCGTATCTGAGGTCTGTACTCTTCCAGCTTGGACGTGTTCTCTCATCAGAGCTTTGGCCAAAGAGCGCTGCCAGAACCTCCACCAACACCCACGGCTACGAAGGAATCAGAACCGGGAGGAATCCCAATGCTGAAAACTCCCTGGTCTCCTCTAATCCTTCTTTCTCATGAAACTTGCCAGGAAAAAATTAAATCCAAAATAAACTCACACATTTCAGAAGTTGGGACCATTTTATGGGGGCAAACTACACTTTCAGGTAATACAAGAGCAGACAATAAGGAGCCAAACTGTTAGGAAGACCCCCCCATAAGGATCATTTTGTTCCACTCTTACTGCCATAGTGCTGACATGGATAAAAACAGGGTGTTTATTTTTTTTAATTTGCAGTGGTGTCGTATTTTTTAACTATAAAAAGGCAATCTCCAGAACAGAAATTTTCTTTCAAAGAAATCTATGCTAAGTCAGAGAAACTGATCTTCGGGCTAACTTTATAAAGCAAAAATAAATAAATGTAAAATAAAGACAAACACATGGAGAAATAATCACTTTGCAATATGTAATTTTATAAAATCACACTTAACCACAGAAGGGCTTGATCTTTTAAATGTCAACACTGCTCCTCAAAATTATTCAAATAAGTCTAATGAACAAACTGTGTTACCTAACACAGCAGCCGCTAGTCAAGCAACATACTACTATTCAAATTTATCAGAGTTCAACACAATTTAAAAACCAGCCTCTTCATCACAATAGCCACATGTCAAGTGCTCGACAGCCACATGTGGATAAAAACTACTATACTGGACAGCACAGATTACTGAATATTTTCATCACCCCAGGAAGTTCTGCTGGAGAGCACTGAGTCAAACTACTTCGTGCCACGTTCTATGCACAGGTACATTTTCGCTGATGGCAGATCAGTAGCAGCAACTGCCATGTATTGAGGCTGCAGACCTGTGGGTGGCAGCAATTATCCATCCACCTCTACCATAGCATTCCTCTTCAGAGGCTGGATATAGACTTGGCAGGCTCGGGATACAATGGCCCGCCAATAAGATATAAAGAGAAGTCTATTTGGGACTGCTGGCAAACCTTGCATTTTCCTCATAAAGGTACTGAACTTTGCTACTTCTTCATTTTTGAATGTAAACATGATGACTGGAGTTGCAGCAGCCATCTTGCAACCAAGAGGCAAATGCAGAAGGATGAAGGGCAAAACACCCAATTCAATAGAAAAGGAAGACAGAAAAAACATGCAATTGTGAAGGCATAGTTGAGGAGCTAATCAAACCAATAGCACCAATCACTCACCTCTACACTTGTTACATGAGGAATTGTATCCCAATTTAAGCCACTATTGGGCTTCCCTGATAGCTCCATTGGTAAAGAATCCACCTGCAATGTAGGAGATCCCAGTTCGATTCCTGGATAGGGAAGATTTGCTGGAGAAAGGTTAGGCTACCCATTCCAGTATTCTTGGGCTTCCCTTGTGGCTCAGCTAGTAAAGAATCTGCCTGCAATGCGGGAGACTTGGGTTCAATCCGTGGGCTGAGAAGATCCCCTGGAGAAGGGAAAGGCTACCCACTCCAGTATTCTGGCCTGGAGAATTCCATGGACTGTATAGTCCATGGGGTCGCAAAGAGTCAGACACAAGTGAGCGACTTTCACTTCTTCTACTTCTATATATTGCAAACATGGGGTCATATTTTAAAGTACAATGGAAAATTATAGATCAAATAGCAATACACTGGAGCTTTAACAAATATCTTTGAACTCAAGTATATGGACACATTTTCTGTTTTAAAAATGCTCTTTAATGAACATATACTCCCTTTCTGTGTATATACATACAATTTATAAACCTGCAGGAAACATATGTGGATGGAGATTTTCACTCTTTCATATTTAAACAAAAAGGGATCTGTTAAAACCATGTTGGTAGTGTTTTCCTGAAATGATCTTAGAGTTTAACTGAAAGATCCCTTTATAAATAGAAATACCATGTGTCGGTGCCTTAAATCTCATCATCATAAATATCTTGGCTTAAGCAGAACAGGAGTTTTGAAGCCTGTTAAAAACACAATTTTCTTTTAGGAGAGGATATATCTCTTATTTGGTTGTTTATATTACATGGTTCGGAAATACACCTTATCTCAAAGAAACACTAGAATGTCACTCTGCAGGACTTGGCTTGGAGTCTCATCAAAGTAGAATAACGGAGAAAGGTTGGCTGACTCCCCTTGTCATCCTCGTCCCAGTGTCGCCTGGTATGGCCTAGGGTCATCACTAAACTTCTATGTATAGGAAAACTGAGACTCACGGTGGAAGCTGAGGAATGAATGAATGAATGACCCATAATAAAACCCAACTTTTGCCCCGGAACACAAAATTTCTCCAACACCCCTAGTCTCAGAAGGCTGCCAGCAAGCTACCCTTGAAGGCACTGAGGTCTCCGAGACTTCATGCTGCATTCTCTGCAGCCGTGCATCATGTTTATTTTCACGCCAACGTGATGGGATAGCCTTACAGTGTCCTAAACACAAGAAATGTTTAAAGGCAACATTATGGCCAAATCATGGTGATAAGTAAACCATGGCATGAAAGTAAAAGTTGCTCAGTCTTGTCCGACTCTTTGTGACCCCATGGAGCATTATAGTCCATGGAATTCTCCAGGCCAGAATACTGGAGTGGGTAGCGTTTCCCTTCTCCAGGGGGTCTTCCCAACCCAGGAATCATACCCAGGTCTCCACATTGCAGGCAGATTCTTTACCAGCTGAGCCACAAGGGAAGCCCAAATTACTGCATAATTTTCCTCATATCAAAACGTTCTACCATACAGACAACTCAAATACACGACATGCACACATTTTCGGGGAGGAGCTCTTATCTCCCACCTGTTGTTATTGTAGCTAAGTCATGTCCAGTGATATGCAAACCCATGGACTGCAGCACAACAGGCTTCCCTGTCCTCCACCATCTCTCAGAGTCTGCTCAGATTCCACTGAGTCAGTGATATCATCCAACCATCTCATCCTCTGCCTTCCTCCACCAGACTTCTCCTCTATGTGCCTTCTTTCCTGGCGGAACAACCCCCTACCTTTAAATTTTCAGAAGTAAGAAGCCCTCTTTTGTTTCAGGTGCTCTATCGTGACATGCTGATTCTACAAAGAGCACATCTGAACTAGGCTGAAGGCAGATGTTTTAGTCCAGAACTTCACCCAGGTGAAGGTTTATGTGAGCTCTTCTATTTACACATGTGGTACATATTAAGACTTTTATAAAGACACAGGGCATACTGAGAGAAGGTTCTGCTAGGACTTTATGAAGTAAAACAACTGCCTCCATGCACCCAATCATTGGATCTTTTTCCAGCACTTCAATTTACTGCTCATACTCTTCAAGTAATTGCAGTGTTTAACCCTGGTCTGGGAAAGGCTGCCAACCTAAAAGAGAATAATCATTTCTAATATACAGTAAAGGAGCTTTTGACGAATCCACAGGTATAGAAAGGTGTTTGGAATTATAATGTGGTGCTAAAAACTGCTACTATATTGCACTCCAGTATCACAAAGAAAGGAGAGAGAAAAAGAGAGGAGGTGGGAGAGGGAGGAAGAATGAAAGAAAGATAAAAATAATAAACCTTGGTCAGTGAAGCAGAGATTACTGATGTTTTAAAGTGCTGAAATTCTGCAGTAAGCCCTGTGTTTTGCAATATGAACCCTTCCTGGCTCTCACCGCACACTCCGATTAAACAGCACTCAGATCCAAAGCTTGTTTATCTCTTTTACAATTGGAAGGTTTTCTGTGAATAACTTCTCTAACCCCTTTGGTATAAAGCCCCCTGAATCGTCTGGTTTGTCAGCTGTACAATTTCAACATTTGTCTCACAAGCTTGGACCCTAATGGGATTTAAATCAGCAAGAGGAATTTATTGCTGTCTCTGGGGCTTTGGTAATATTTGTTTGTGAAGGCGTGTATGTTACTGGGCATGAAGAAAGTTAATTTTTCTTCATTTTTTATATCCAATCAAAGCCTCCTTTTCAAAAGAGAGCACACTGTAATTTCTAGAGGGGTATACCCTCCATGTATAAACATACACTCTCTAGAAACATAAATAAATATATATGCAGGCCCTCATGTGCATATGGACATACATATATATTAAGCTATCAATCCTCTTGATTTGTTTCTCTCTGTTCCATGTAACACTAAGAAATGTTTATTAAGCTGAAAAGTCTCATCAGCACCTCCTCATAAGACAACACTAGAAATAAGTAAACTCTTCTTAGCTTTTTAACTATGAGGACTGCCTGGCAATGGGAACATCACAGCTGTGTGAGGCACTGTGTGCTCAGCCCAACCAACGTCCCAGAAGAAACCCAAGCCCGGAGTGTCAAGAACAACACAGGACATCTGCACCTGAGTTCATCTGTGTGGCTAGAAAGGACTCGAGGGCTTTGCAGATCATGGCAAACTCTCGCAGTCCAGGAGCAGCCAATGAGGCCAAACCATGAGCAGACCAGATCTATTCCAATAAACCACACAGTCTCTCATCAGTAAACAGATCCAAGCTATCCCACTGGTCTATAGGGAACTGTCCTCTAAGCCCCACATGTGGGCCTCTTCTGTAATTTTCACATTCCAGTGTTCATGTCCTCCTTAAAGTAGATCCCTTTGCTCATCAAGTCATCCTGGGATACACCATCACACAAATATGACACACCAAATGATGTCTGCCAATTACTTAATAGCCATCATGGAGCAGGTAGGGCTTCCCAGGTGGCGCTAGTGGTAAAGACCCTGCCTGTCAATGCAGGAGATGCGAGAGACTTGAGTTCAATCGATCCCTAGGTCGGGAAGATCCTTTGGAGGAGGAAATGGCAACCCACTCCAGAATTCTTACCTGGAAAATTCCACAAAAGAGTTTGGTGGGCTGAAGTCCATGGGGTCACAAAGAGTTGAACACAACTGAGGACATGGAGCAGATATGTCACAGTCTTTCTAACCCTTCAAGGTGGGCACTAGCCACTGCCTTTTTTTTTTTCTGTTTATTTTATATTAAGGTATAGCTGATTAACAATGTGACAGCTTCAGGTGCACAGCAAAGGGACTCAGCCATATATATAGATGTTTCCATTCTCCCTCAAGCTCCCTTCCCATCCAGGCTGCCACATAACACTGAGCAGAGTTCTCTGTGCTATACAATAGGTCCTTGTTGGTTATCCATTTTAAATATAGCAGTGTGTATCTGTCAATCCCAAGCTGCCTGATTATCCATTCCCCCATCCTTCCCCCAGCAGCCCCATGTTGCAGGTGAAGGCAGTGGAGCTCAGACACTCTGTGAAACCTGCCCGAGATCAACAGAGAGCCAGAAATGAACCCAAATGCGTGTGGCTCCAAAGTTAACATACTGTCAGCTGAGTTCCTGAACATGTGTCAGTTCTTTCCCATAATTGTAACAGAGGAAGAACAGAACTAACACCATGCTGGAACTGCTTCCCTCATTCTCTAGCTGATATGTTCTATTACTCTAGCCCTGTTTGCATGCGTGCTCAGACATGTCCGACTCTTTGCAACCCTATGGGCTGTAGCTTGCCAGGTTCCTCTGTCTATAAAGAGTTAAACATTAGAGAAATGTTGCTCATGCACAAATAGCTCATTAAGTTCCCTGAAAGAGTTCCTGTCCCACAGTTCCAAGCTAGTTATGGCTATTACTTGCTATAGATGAGTTTGCTTTCGGCCCAGAAACCTTGCTAACAAGCAGTAAAAAGAATGGTGGAGCAAAAATGACTACTGACAATTTGACGTTTTTGCAGGAGATTTGGGATTCAGCCTACATGCGCAGGCAGGACAACAAAGAAATGTGTTGTGCTTCCCTTGTAGGTCAGTTATCTCCAAAAGTCTGCACTCCACTTCTATCCTTTAATCCTGAACTCTCCTGCTTCCCCTTCCGCTTAACAGAAAAGAAGCCTGAATTTTATTCTGAGATGATTCTTTAAGACACTTAGTGCCACTTCAGTGTGTTGATTTTCTGAACAAAGTTGCTCTTCCTTGTCCCAACACCTTGTCTCTTGACTTACTGACCCATCGTTCAGTGAGCAGGACAAGCTTGGACTCAGTCACATAATCAAGTCTTCATAATGCAAGCTGCCACCAATGTGTCTCAATGTTCCAGATGTGGGGTGTCATTTTATGTAACCCACTTATGTATAGTCCACTTCCCTCTGCTGTTTTGTTTTTTTTTTTTTTTTTTTTTTGGTTGCATCATGTGGCATGCAGTATCTTAGTTCCCTGACCAGGGATTGAACCCAGGCCCCCTGTAGTGGAAGCACAGAGTCTTAACCACTGAACCACCAGGGAAGTCCGCCACATCTCTTCTTTAAACTCCTTCTTTAACCATGTGCATGGGAACAAAAGTCAAAACTTAGCCCCTCCCACCCTCTCCCATCTATACTCCACCAAAAATATGCAAGTGTGCATGTATATACTCATACACACATGTGTATGCATCTACTCACAGTCATGATGACAGGAAAGAAAGTATGGGAAATACGAAATGCAAACTAAAGCATCAGAAAATCACTCTGAATCAAGAGTGGAGGGTATACTCATTAAGTCCTTTTTAATAGCATCACATGGCCACTAAAAGAAACGTGTGCCCTACATACCCATAAGTTGTAAGAGTTTAGATGGGAAATGTCAAGATACTCTTATGAACAAGTAAGGCAAGAGAAGACAGTGGATTTCTTCACAAACCACAATCCTTCAGTATAAATTTTTAAAATAAAATTTCTTATAAAAAAAAAAAAAACTAGAATGGTTAATACTGCCTATCAGTTTTTCATAATATATTATGGGTTATTCTAATAAGATTACTTGTTCAAAGCTGGAAGGAGAGATTTTTAGATATGCAGGAAGAATGAGAAGATGAGAATAATAAATTGTGTAATACGGGAAAACTCAGAGGGTGACACTCTGGCCAGCATGCCATTAAAAGGGTGTCTGAACCAGTTACTGGTTCTAGATGTACATGGGCAGGGTGGGTGTGGGGATAACAGAGATGGGGTTGAAGATGGAAAAGAGTTAGAGAAATGGAAGGTCTTAGTAACCAAAAATACCTCTTCTCTGAGATTCGTAATGACTACTGTGCAATGAGGAAACCTGTACTACTAAGCATATGTCTCAATTATTTTTATAGAATTAATTTCAGTTAGTCACTCAGCACACATGCATTTAGTATGAACTATGCCATATTGTGTTGGAAGATCCAGAAAAATGTCTTTACTCTCAAGAAGCATATACTTTGAAAGGCTAACACTTATGCAAGAAATATCCAGAAAATAAGGCATGATATCTCATTAATAAGCTTAACACCATATGTCAAAGATTACAAATGCTATGGTAAAAATCAGCCAACTATCCAGAACTGCCAGAGCTTCATGGAAAAGATGTAACTTGAATTTAACTTTGAACGATGAGGAAAAATTCAAGACCTTGAGACAAGACAGGCGATCTTGCAGGTAATTAAGAGAAGATAGCAAGAGCACACCACCTTAAGGGCTCTCAAAGAAATACAAGGAGATTGGCTAGACTTCAGGTACAGAATCCAAAATTGTATAGGTGAGCTCTGACTGCTAGATTTTAAAGCTGAACTTTGGGCTTGCAAGAGGGATGAAAGAAAGCCACTGGAGTTTCTTAAGTTGAATGAGAAGCCATGTTTGTCACTTAACACCTTCCTTTCCACCACATCTTTCTGTTTCCAACTAGAAAATGTCCCCTACTTTTAAGCTTTCTTTTGATTCAGCTGGACCCATATGGATGATCCAGGACAATCTCCCTGTTTTAAGATTCATAACTCTGATGCTGGGGAAGATTGAAGGCAAAAGGACAAGAGGGCGGCAGAGGATGAGATGGTTAGAAAGCAACACAGACTCAGTGGACATGAACTTAAGCAAACTCCAGGGGACAGTGGAGGACAGTGGAGGCGTGCTGCAGTCCGTGAGTTCATAAAGTCAGACATGACTTAGCAGCTGAACAACAACCTTAATTACATCTGAGGGTCAGAGGGATGCAACACGAGAAGGTCTTGGCCAGCTTTGAAGACAGAAAGGAGTCACGAGCCAAGGGGAGTCTGAAGACACTGGAAAAGGCAAGGAAACATATTCTCCCCTTGAGCCTCCAGAAGAAATTCATCCCTACGCATTGTTTTGAGCCCATGGCTGCATGCGTGCTAAGTTGCTTCAGTCGTGTCCAACTCTTTGTGACCCCATGGACTGTAGCCTGGCAGGCTACTCTCCAGGCAGGGATTCTCCAGGCAAGAATACTGGAGTGGGTTGCCATACCTTCCTCTAGGGGATCTTCCTGACCCAGAAATCAAACCATGCCTTTTACGTTTCCTGCATTAGCAGGTGGGTCCTTTACTACTAGCAGAACATGGGGAGCCCCTATTTGAGCCCAGTGAGATCCATTTTAGACAGTAAGATAATAACTCTGTGTTTCATGCCAATAAGTGCACGACAACCTATTCCAACAGGAAGAGGGAACGAACACATATAGCATTCGCAACTTTCAGGTATTAAAATGTAGACATTTCGAGACGCAGGGAGGGCAGCAGTGGTCTACAGGTGCGTGCTCATCTCTTTTACTGAATAGCAAACTAACAGCACCAGCAAGGCAACCCTGGAATTTCTGAAGGCCATGTTATTGGCCTATTTTGAAAGGTCATTCTATTATAACAGATTTGGGCACTTTTGAGCCAGCATGGGTTCTGACCCATAACAACCCTCCATAAACATTAATAGTCATTTCTACATTTCCATTGACTGCAAGCCCAGTTTTCAGGATCCTGGTTATCTGATACGCCATGCTTTATGTGAAGTACTGAAATGCTTGTCATGATACTGTTATTTCATAGTGATCAACAGCTTCCCAGGCCCCCACATCTGACCCTCTCCAGGTTTTCCTCCTCCCTCCCATCCTCAACAAGCTTTCTCTGCTTTGCTTTACCACTCACTCCACAGGTACAGTTCTCTATCCCCAACCTCTTGACATCAAAAGATTTACCCTGGTGGCAGGAGAAGCCCTTGGAAGCAGCAAACCTCTCCAATGGATGAACGGAAAAGACCACGTTAAGGAGGAGAAGTAAAACAGCCACTGCTTTACTCAAAGAAGCGGCAGGCAGAGCAGAGGAGCTGCCCAGAGGTTGTGGTCCTGAAAGTTACACTCAGGGGAGCAATACTGCAGAAAGTCCTGAAGTCTGCTGTCCAAGATCCCCAAAGACGGCAGCTTCCATGGAGACAGCATAGGAGACAACGATGCAGGATAGCCACCAGCAGGCAGATGGACGTTTTCTAATAAGTCCACAATTCTTTTTAATTTGATGTTTCAGATTTATCTTCACTGACCATCGCTAATTTTTGAGCACTTCTTTTTCTTAAATGCTGATATTCACCCATGAACTAGCCACTGGGACCCTGGCATCATCATCTTCCTGCAATATCTCAATAACTGACCCATATTAGCCTTGTTCTTTAGCAAGGGGATAAGGTCACGACCGTGATGCTGTAATCCTATCAGGTACTCCACGTGGATGGGCCAGAGGAATGAGGGATTAAAATCATTCGAGGGGAAACTCACTGATAGTGAGTGCACTGGGGACACCTAGGCCAGAAGGACGTCCATGGAAACAGAGTCAAGGTGAAGACAAACGGGCATGTGGGGAGCAAGACAAAAGGGGTTCGTGGAGCAAGACAAAAAGCCGTAGATTCTCAATGGAATGAAACCAAAGCCTGTATTTTGGAGGGAAAAGCTTAAATATCCTCTTAAAACAAGACTCCATGAGAGCTGGTGGCAATACATCACTGAAAAGATGACCTGTACAAGGCTGCAGACAATTTGCTGTATGGACATAGTAGTAAAGTGTGTCCGCTTTTAAGAAACCCATGTACATGTAAATAGTCACTGAAGGGGTCATTTCAGAGGTAAACTTAGAAGAAAGAGGCCCTCTTTTATGAACAGAGGCCTCTCTGACATAAACTCACCCCAAAGCAAGGCAAGTAACAGGAGAAAGAGAAGGGAGAAAAAGGAAGCATTTCATGATGGTAGGTCCAAAACTTCTCGAGGATTGGGAGGGGCAAGGGAAGCCACTTCAGATGGAGCAATGAGTCAGAGATTCCTGGAGATGCTTCTCTGATAAGCCTTGTTGTGTCAAGGAGCAAAACCACTGTTCCCCTATCCTTACCAAGAAACAGCCCCCTTTATCTGAGAAGATTAACCCTTTTCTACTGCGAGTGCAACTTCAGGAGGGACCTTCCTGGGATGCTAAGAGAGGAAGGAGAAACTGATAGAACAACTGACTAAACCTTGGTTATCAGTGGGGAAGAGAGGCTCCAGCCAGGTCACTGTCACACCTAGGAAACTTCAAGAAGCAGCCTTCTCCTTGAACACATAAGAAAGCATGCTAAGGGAACTTCCCTGGTGGTTCTGGGCTTCTTTAGTGGCTCAGCAGGTAAAGAATCTGCCTGTAATGCAGGAGACCAGGTTTGATCCCTGGGTTGGGAAGATTCCCTGGAGAAGGAAATTGGCAATGCACTCCAGTATTACTGCCTGGGAAATCCCATGGACAGAGAAGCCTGGTGGACTATAGTCCATAGGGTCGCAAGAGTTGGAACACCATAATTAAACCACCACCTGGTGATCTAATAGTTAAGAATATGCCTTCCAATGCAGGGGGGCACAGGTGGGATCCCTGCTCAGGGAACTAAGATTCCACATGCTGTACGGAAATTAAGCCTGTGCACTCTAGAACTTGTACACCATAACGAAAGATCCCATGTGCTACAAATAAGACCAGATGCAGTCGAAATAAATAATCTCTTTCAAAACAGAAATCATGCTAAAGTGAGGCAGACAGCTTGAACAAAGAGAGAGAAGAAGGAAAACAGAACATCCTCTTCGAGTAGAAGGTAAGGAAGAAGGTAATAGGTTAAAGGGAGAAGACCAAGTCATAGAGGCCAGATAACCTAGAGCTCTTACTATAGAGTAGGGATCAGCAAATTACCATCCAGAACAAAACAACCCACCATTTGCTGTTATACATAAAGTTTTCTTGAAACACAGTCCTATCCATTTGTTTGCTGTGTGCTGTGCTGAGTCGCTCAGTTGCATCTGACTCTTTGCAACCCCATGGACTGTAGCCCTCCAGGCTCCTCTGTCCATGGGGATTCTCCAGGCAAGAATACTGGAGTGTTGCCATGCCCTTCTCCAGGGGGATCTTCCCAATCCATGAATTGAACTGTTGTCTACTGTATGGCAGGTAGATTCTTCACCAGCTGAGCTACCAGGGAAGCCCATCAATTTGTTTACTGTCTATGGTTATCTTCATACTGAAATCTCAGAGTATTTATAGCAGATTATAGTCCACCAAGCCCCAAATACTTAATGCCTGTCCCTCTGCAAGCACACACACAAGTTGCTGACCCCCAATACAGACGATGATCTAAATGTTTTTGAAATATTATAAAATCTCCCCCTAATATGAATAAATTAAAACACACAGAAGAACTCACTTGTAGGTCTTGTGTAAGAAAGAAAATTATCCATTGTGGGAACTTAGAACACCTTCACATCCATAAAACAGAACTGGAAACTGAATTCAAACTCAGTGAATATGTGAAAGGGCTTAGGAGAAAATACACAATCATCAATAGTAGTCAGCGTTATGGAAAGAGCAGGCACCCCATGAAAAGAGCACTACAGGTCTGAATAACATGGATGGAAAAGAAGAAGAGTAATCAAATGTGATATGAACACTTCCACTTACCATTTTTATTCACGTTAAGAGTGTCCCCTAAAAACATTAACATAGCAAACTGCCCTAACAAGCATTATCATATAGATAGTACACAGTTGTGACTGGAGACATAGCAATAATTTGCAATGACCTATTATATGGTTTTTCCTGTGGTCATGTATGGATGTGAGAGTTGGACTGTGAAGAAAGCTGAGCACCGAAGAATTGATGCTTTTGAACTGTCATGTTGGAGAAGACTCTTGAGAGTCCCTTGGACTGCAAGGAGATCCAACCAGTTCATTCTGAAGGAAATCAGCCCTGGGATTGCTTTGGAAGGAATGATGCTGAAGCTGAAACTCCAGTACTTTGGCCACCTCATGTGAAGAGTTGACTCATTGGAAAAGACTCTGATGCTGGGAGGGATTGGGGGCAGGAGGAGAAGGGGACGACAGAGAATGAGATAGCTGGATGGCATCACTGACTCGATGGACGTGCGTCTGAGTGAACTTCGGGAGTTGGTGACGGACAGGGAGGCCTGGCGTGCTGTGATTCATGGGGTCGCAAAGAGTCGGACACGACAGCGACTGAAATGAACTATGCAATAGGGAAAAAAAAAAAGAACAGTCTTTGAATCTCAGACAAGAGCAAAGCTGGTCATTTGTTTCAACCTATATGTGGTATGAGAAAGAGAGGAGAACAGATGTAGGTACAGCTGAAGGGGACAAGGAGAAACTTAACATTCTCAACACATTTTTTGCCTAAAATTAAAGGCTGTGTGTGTGTGTGTTAGTCGCTTAGTCATGTCCAATTCTTTGCGACCCCCATGGACTGCAGCCCACCAGGCTCCTCTGTCCATGGAATTCTCCAGTCAAGAATACTGGAGTGGGTTGCCATTCCCTTCTCCAGGGGATCTTCCCTACCCAGGGATTGAACCCAGGTCTCTGGCATTGCAGGCAGATTCCTTATCATCTAAACCACCAGAAAATGAAGTGAAAGTGAAAGTCTCTCGGTCGTGTCTGACTCTTTGCAACCCCATGGACTAATTCTCCAGGCCAGAATACTGGAGTGGGTAGCCTTTCCCTTCTCCAGGGGATCTTCCCAACCCAGAGATCAAACCCAGGTGTTCTGCATTGCAGGCAGATTCTTTACCAATTGAGCTATCAGGTAAGCCATCAGGGAATCCCTAAAATTAAAGGATACCCTAGTATAAATAAAAGTTTGAATTAAATGACATTTCTTGACTCACTATACATTTTTGTGCCCCTCAATACCCACTCCCTCCCCACATACACAAAAGTATTTCTGAATTTTAGGAACGTCTGATAAATTCTCAATTACTGAAGCAAACCATGGAAAGGAAGTCTATGGAATTAACACTGGAGTTAATTTATACTTACACTAGAATTAATTTATTCTGACTTACACATAATAAAATTAATCATTCCAATTTTAATTAATGTCCTTCTTTCAGACTCCTCGACCAAATGGAATCTACATGGTGGGAGGGGTGGAAGCTAGCATCAAATTAATTAGTAACTTTGAAGGTTCATTTAAGTTTCTACTTTCATATTAAAAATGGTGACATTAACTTTCAATTTAGGGAGCCCTTTCTTTCCATTTAAAATGGTTTTGTCTTATTTCTTTAAAACACTCTATTTCCTTGCTGGTCCAGGAAGCAAAAATATCTTGGAGGTAAAATAAATCCCTCAATTACCAGGAATGGAATTTGAAAGCCTGCCTCTAATCATCCAATAAAGTTTTTTTAAAGGGGGAAAACCATAACTCAGCAGGATAAGACTTCATTCAAGCATTAATTGCTTTCAAAATCATCCAGCTTGATACTGCATTAACTGTTTAAATTGCCAAACCACAGCATTGCTCAGTTGATCTTGGAAAGCTTCAAAAACCACAAACTAGAGCCCAAAGATAAAAGGTCAGTGAATTAGTTACTTCCAGAATGAGATAAACTTTTGAAAGAAAACAGGCTATAAAAATGTGTTTGCACAGAACATAAAGTATGACATTCACTCTACTTGATCAAAGTGGCTTTGGATATTAACTTGGGAGAGGGGGTAAGTCAGAGATGAGTAAGACAGGCACAAGCATGCAAAGACAAGAACTCTGGCTCCCCTTTCTGCATTTACAAATAGATCTCCAGCCTCACGAGGACATACAGGCAGAGATGGGAGGAGAGGGGCAATGTCCGAAGTCTCAGATACTATTACTAAGTGGGTCAAGACATTGTTGCTAGAACTAGTCTGACCAGCATAACCCTGGCTGTCCTACTAAATACCTTGAACTTGGCCAGCTTTTTCCCTGAACTATCTACTCACTATAAAAGCAATCACATTAGTTGGATTACAGGAATATTGTGAGAATTAATTGAGATAAAGCAAGCAGAGGATTTGACCTGAAGAAAAATATGCTGTAAAAATTAGGTTCTGCTATTTCTTTGTGAATACTACTAATTGTTGTTATTGGTATTATTTAGAATATTCCACTTGATTTGAAAGGGGATCAACGAACACTCTGCCCCAACCATCAGGAGGGTCTGTTTTTATTGATTTCTATTTCTCTTGGCTATATGCTACATTTTCCTGCCAGAACTTTTTATCTTACAATGAATGTGGTGGATGACATATTTTAAGACTCTGGATTCTATTTTCATTCTATCTTAACAGGAATGTTGATTTTTGCTTTAAAACTCAGTTAAGTTACTAGCTAATAGCCTTGAACTTGTGGAGGCTTGGTTTTCACACTGCGGCATGTTGGGCCTGTTTCAGTTCTGCCCTCAGACCAAGGGATAAAAATGTGTTTTACCTAGGTAAAAAAGACTAAATAAGTACCTGTGACTGTTTACCTAGTCACAGGAAATCTGAGTGTTGCACAAATAGAAAGAAAGGCTTCTTCAGGCAAACCCAGGTTTTCAAGGTGTCCAATTCTTCCATTATAATCCTGGAAGATACTCACACTACATACCTTTCTAAAGAGTTGGTGAACTTTTAAGTAGTACAAAACTCACAGCATGCATAAATCAGGCTGTATCTCCCCTATATGGGCAGAAAAGTTTCAATAACCAATGTGAATGACTAAATAAGAACCAATATACCTTACAATTTATCTGCTACAGTTAAAATAGAATCCTTGTTTTATTTCTTAAACAATTTTTTCCAAAAGTTATCATTTTTTCAAGAATCAAATACAAGAATATGCTTACATGTATTCCACACCCGATTTGATTCCATCTTCACTACTTTTGGAAAATTTCTTCACCTCTATAAGCATATTCCCTCACCTGTAAAAATTCATAACAGGTACCCCTTGAGCCAAGAGTCAGACAACTGAAGCGACTTGGCATGCACGAACACACCTCTTGAGCACAACAGCAGGTACAGAGCTACTGCTCAGTAAATGCTCTTTTTAAAGGCAGAGACTTCTGCATTTGGGGTGCAAGTGGGGGGGGGAATTGAATCCAACAACTAAAATGTGATTTTCCTGCTCTGCCTAATTAGAGACCAGCTCAAATCAAAACTCACAGCACTTGCTATGACTCAGCACACTCCACAGAACAACCAGAAACGGCATGCCCACAAGCTGAAATATTTAGTTACAGGTGGGAAAGGAAAACTCGTGACGCTGCCCCCACCCTAACCCACTGCTACCTGAAATCTGTTCCTCCTACAACAGAACCGGTCTGGCTCCATATGCCGCTCGACCTTCTACTCAGCCACCCAGGCTAGGAACCTGAATATCACCCTTCACATTCCCTCCTCCTCACCTCCAAGAGTCACTGTTTTACATGATATTTTCATGCCACTTTTTTCTGCACCATTTCCAATAGTGTCCTCATTTCCTTGTTTTTTAATGCTTTTGCTATACCACAACCAGAATAACATTCCTAAGACCTATATATCCGAGTCCTTTGTCTCCTATTAGCCACCAAGCGGTTTCCCACTGCCTAAAGGTTAGAACCTCCTATGCTCATAAATATCCCATACAAGGCCCTTCCCAATGGAGCCTGAGCTACACCTTGGCTTCTTCATTCCTTTACCCCAGTCCCTCTCCCACTCCCCAGCCTCACAAGATGTGCTCACACTGTTGTCCAGACAAGCCTGAGTTCACAGCTCTGTACACAGTCTTCCCTATGCCTAGGGTAATCTTCTTGACCTAGCAAATGCCTATTCTTTCTTGCACAGCTTACATCCCATCCTCTGTGAAGCATTCCTGTCTAGGACAGGGTTCATAACTGCCTTCTCTCTGTATTTACAGTAGGTATTCACTGTACTGTAACTGACATGTTTGTATGTCTATTGCATTCTCAAGACAATGAGCTCAGTGTATTATCTGGCTCATAGTAGATGTTCAATAAACATCTGTTGCACTAATAAATGAATATCATCTTTTCATTTCTATAGCTGGCATTCTACAGATATGTGGCATTGGAATATTAAAGTTGAGAGACAAAAAAACAAGAATGCAACAAAATATTTCCCTGACAGCAAATCCTCCCACCCAAAGACCACAATTAAGAAAAAAACAAGAAACAGGGAGACTTAGATTAATCACAATCATTTTTATCTGCATTTCTCCAATACCAAGAGGAAAGAAAACCTCTTCTTTTACAAAATCAAAGTTATAGCTATACTGGTCAAAAGTCCAGTTTAGTAACTCTTAACTTTTCCAAGCTCTTAGACATTTTAGTTATAATGCTTTCTTTTCAGATCATGTAAAGCTTTAAAAAAAAATCCTAATTTCATTTTTGTCAAGCAAAGATTAACGGTAGATACTTTAATCATGAAAGTCATGTCTGGCACTGGAATTTGGCAGAAAGCCCCACGTGTACTTTCTCTGGGACTAAATTGCTCATTTCTAATACAAACATAATATAAAGCAAAAACAGCATTGTGTAAACAAAATATGTTACTTTTTAGTTCTCAACTAATTGAAAATTAGTGCAACTTTATTTAACCACTAATTCAATGCAACTTGGGATTTTAATGTAAGGGAGGGAATCAAGCATTCAGTGAAGTCCAAGGGCACTTCAACCTTTGTAGCCTTTTTCCAGTCACACTTGTAAGCAGTTTGGCATCAATTTTTCCAAAGACACAACCAAATACCCCTGATTCTTCTATCACCCAAACAACTGCAGCCAGCTGTGAAAACTAGAACTAGGGATGAAGTCTGCCTGCAGGGAGCCCCTCAAAACTACCAAGCGTGACTGTTTCCTCAACAAACATTTATGACCCTCTTTCCCGAAATTTCAACTTCACAGACCACCTCATTAAAAAAAAAAAAAAAAAACTCAATCCTTCAAAATTCTTTAACACAATCAAAATTTTGTCTTCAACCTCTTCTAAGAAGCCCAATTATCTTCTCCACCATTTGGCATATAGTTTATATTCCCGAATAATGTGTTTATCACAAACACAGAATCTCTCTTTCCATCCTCAGAATCTCATAGTGTTATCTAATCAGCAAAAGCAATTTCCATTTTTTTTAAAGTAAAGCTATATACTCTTCCTTTCTCACTTCCTCTGAACAGCCTCACATTCCCATCAGAGGGTCCCTACAAAACCCTCCCCAACCCATGCTTTGCTTCTGGCCATAGGTATGATATCATTAGTCACTCTGGTGCTTAGAGAAATAGGAAAATCATCCAGGCAAATTTCAAAGTTCCTTAACCAGAAAGTGAAAGTCTCTCAGTCTTGTCCGACTCTTTGCGACCCCATGCACTATA
Source organism: Bos indicus (assembly GCF_029378745.1). NCBI lineage: Eukaryota > Metazoa > Chordata > Mammalia > Artiodactyla > Bovidae > Bos > Bos indicus. Next base: position 117,221,842 of record NC_091761.1, read on the forward strand.
CAGTCCACGGAATTCTCCAGGCCAGAATACTGGAGTGGGTAGCCTTTCCCTTCTCCAGGGGATCTTCCCAACCCAGGGATCCATAACCAGAAGCTCTGGGTAATTTAAATGGAGGGTTACTTGCTTCTCAATTGTTTAAGATCAAAATCCCACATATAGGTCTGTCATGTAACAAAGCCTTCTATGCCAATAAGCATGTTTTTCTTGGCACTTAAAAGATTGGTCCAAACTAATTATGGCATTTGTATCTTGTCCTGTTGAAAGTGTTAGTTGTTCAGTAGCATCCCATTCTTTGCAACCTTGTGGGCAGTAGCCCACCAAGCTCCTCTGTCCATAGAATTCTCCTGGAAAGAACACTGGAGTGGGTTGTCCTTCACTTCTCCAGGGGATCTTCCCGACCCAGGTACAGAACCCGGGTCTCCTGCAGAGCAGGCAGATTCTTTACGGTCTGAGTCATCAGGGAAACCTGTATTTGCTCCTGGATGTATTTAAAAACCCACCTGTTGTTCAAAACCCTTTTGCATGACCAAGTCTCTTGCACTACGCTTTTTCTGTTTTCTGAACACACAAATTCGTAAAGCCTCTCTCTTGGACAAAGCTTTCTCTCTGTTCCAAGCAAGGCCAAGGTGAATATGATGCTCCTGTAATGCCCCAAGCCTCCTGGTGAATGCCATAGATGTTGCTACATGCTTAAGTGCAAGGGCAAAAGGAGATGCGTTTTACTTTGCCAAATTTCCATCTCATAAGGTTTTCACCGGCAGAAACAATCCTGAAGATATGGAAATGCTACTTGTCTTAATCAGAATATAATTTTGCCCATTACATAAAAGTTCTGACAATTACTGTTACCTAGAGCACAAACTGGGCTTCCCTGGTGGCTCAGTGGTAAAGAATCTGCCTGCCAATGCAGGAGACTCAGGTTCAATCCCTGGGTCAGAAAGATCTCCTGGAGAAGGAAATGGCAACCCACTCAAGTATTCTTGCCTGGGAAATCCCATGGACAGAGGAGCCTAGCGGGCTACAGTCCACGGGGTCACAAAAGAGTTGGACATGACTTAGCAACTAAACAACAATGGAGAACAAACTGCAGCGCTCCACGCCAGGAAAATCAGCTCTGCAGGCCGTCGGGAGGACAAACCGCTGCTGTAAGCTGACTCCTAAAAAGTATCAATACTTGAACATATGTCACAGTTTACAAAGCACTTTTACATATCCCATCTCACTTCACCTTCAGAAGAACGCTTTCATTAAGTTCATTTTACTGAATAGGGAAATTGAGCCTCAGAAGTTTACATACTTCCCCAAGGTCATATGCAAAGTACTGACAGGGGCTGAAATTTACAGGAAAAATCCTAAATGTGCCCTGTTCCCATCAGAGGAGGCTCATTTAAGCTAGCAGAATATTTAAGCTATTCTTATCTTGCACCCCTCTACATTTTGGCTTCAGGGTTTTGAGTAGTTGTTTCCTTCAGTGTTTTGTTTGCTTTCTTTTGCAGACCAAAATGTGCTAGAAATAAGTTCTTTTTTTTTTTTTTTCCTGTAGAAATAAAATAAAATTTTGCATACAACAGCAATCACTGATTCTTATCTAGGTTACTGGAAGTTCAAAGAGCTGGAAGACCTTGACCATGGCATATTAGGGCACCAGTAGGTGGCCCAGGGTAAAGAATCCATCTGCCAATGCAGGAGATGCAAGAGAGGCAGGTTTGTGAGTGGGGAAGATCCCCTGGAGAAGGAAATGGCAACCCACTCCAGTATTCTTGCCTGGAGAATCCCATGGACAGAGGAGCCTGGCGGGCTACAGTCCATGGGATCACAAAGAGTCAGACATGACTGAGCAACTGAGCATGAGAGAGAGAGCACCAGTAATCAATCCTACCCATGAGAAGGAAAGGATGCTGCAAATTACAGAGCCACCAGATCATGAAATAACATTATTATGGGAACTGCTCAAGTAAATGTAAGCAAATCACGCATGTAAAACTTTACAATAAATACTTTAAAGGAAAGAACTGAACACCATGAAATATCGCTACAGGATTCATTTTCAAGTTCCTGAATTTCAATGCACAGAAACACACCTATGCATAATTCAGGTGTTAAGCCCCATTGCTTACATACCAGTTGAACAATAAACAAGCTGAAACTCAGGCCCTCTATTTTCGCTGGGCTGTGGGCACACACACCCATCTATTATCTATGCGAATGAAGGCACCAGAGACCTTAGTGGCAATAAAGAGCTGCAAAGGAAGAACTGTCCACCGAACAAGTAATAACATGAGTGGATTCCAAAAAGCACAAAGATTTGCTAAACAAAACTCACCAGGCAGAAGGAGCACTTAAAAAAATCTGTTCCGAATCCTTCCACTGAAGTAAAATGTTTTTGGCAACTGGAAACAGTTAAAATTTCCTTTTTTTTTCCCCGATTCTGTCAAGTTCTTACCTCGGCACATCCGGTCTCCAGCTGGGTCTGTCAGGACAAGAGATCTCCTAGGAGAGTCAATCCCTCAGGATCAATCTTTTCAGATCAACCGAGCAATTTGCAAAACAGAGGTTTGTCACGAGGGAGGAAAAAGGAGGGTGTCCTCAACATTGAAAAGTACCCCAAACCCCAGATACTCAAAGACAAAAAGAGAATCCCTATGACAATCAGAAAAATCCCTCTCAGGGAAAACAGGAAGAAAAAGAAAAAAAAAAAAAGGCCAGAGAATTTCTCTAATGAATATGTCTACGGGACAAACTGAATACAGATCTCCACAGAGGAACACAAATTCAATAGCGATGATTTTTAGAAAGTACAGTGTATCATTTAGGATTTGCTCCAGCTGCAAATGAAAGAAAAAGCAAAAGAGCAGTGGTTTAAAGACAGACGCTTACTCCTCTCTCACATAAATGAGGTCTGGAGGAAGAAGCCCCGGGCTAGCACAGAGCTCCCTGGCATCAAGGGTCCTAGACGCTTCTCTTTCTGTTCCACCATCCTTAGCACGGGGCTCCCCTAAGATGGTCTGAAAGGGCCTCTCAACACCCAGCCAGGACATCCAGATTCCCACCAGAACAGAGAAGAAGGAGCAGAGAAGCAGGTGTCCTCCCTTTAAGATCCCTTTGCTGGGACTTCCCTACTGGTCCAGTGGTTAAGAATCCACCTTGGAGTGCAGGAGACGCAGGTTCGATCCCTGGTGAGGGAAGTAAGATCCCACATTCCTTGGAGCACCTAAAGCCGACACAGCAACTACTGAGCCTGACACAGCCAAATAAGTAACTTTTTTTTAAAGTAATGGTAGTTTTAAATAAGAAGATCCTTTTTGCTTACAACCCACTGGCTACTACAACTAACTTGTTACAAGACGATAACCAGCCGCAAAGGAACCTAAAAATAGCAAAATACATGTGCAAAGATCCAGATTCCACAGCTCGAGGGAATTCCAGGCCCTGGGGTACAAGCAGCCACCAAACAGATATTTCTGACCTGCCTACCTCTGCCAGACTCTGCACCAGGTGTGCAGTAAGAAGCAGAGCAGGACAGCCTCTGACCTAAGGCTTCAGATATTCAGGGACCACTGCTCCCCAAAGTCACTAAAAATAACATTCATGTACTCATCTACATACACGTTTTTATGTAGCAGTGTTATCAAGAATCACTTAATAATGGTTTGCTCCATTCTGGATGACACAAACTTTGAGATTTGTTTGAGGTGGTGTCCTGATTTCTCTTCTGAAAAATTACATTTTCTCTTTTTCAAATGATAATCTGTGAGGAGATCTTTGAGACTATGTAAACATCCTATTCCATATCAGACATCCATCAACTAGTTTCAATATTCACTAATGATGGTTGCCTGCACCAGTGATTACTATGCTGGCTGCAAAATGGTGATTTTTCTAACTCTAACATTACTGCTTTATTTATTAGTTGATACTCTAAGGAAGAACTTTCCTTCCTCGCTTATTTAGTTATTTGTTTGTTTGCTTGTTTGTTTGCATCAGAATGCCCTCAGAGAGTGTAATTTTATTCAGGGACATGATCCACAACAATCGTTAATTATTTTGAGGCTCAACACGTACCATATTTGGCCAATGGAAGCCAAGCTGAATTCTATGCTTCTGTGTCCTTTGCAAAAAAGCTTTTTGAGAACTTCCTACCAAACAAGTAAATGCTTAGCAATCTTGGAGACCTCCAGGTATCTTAATGATGCCCAACTGGAATTCACTGTTGGTTCCATAAAGAAAATCAATCAACCTGAAAATTTTCCCCATCTATAACTATGATCAATTACCAAGAAATAGATGTAATGCTAAACAAGACAGTTTTTACACTTTATATTTTCAACTAATTATCATTTACTATGAATAGCCCTGACTGTTGACTTGCATTCCAGAGATTAAATATAACAAAGATAATATCCTGAAAGTAAGCAGGCAATAACTCAGGTACAAGATAGATACAACATATGATATATTTTGACTTAAATGTCAAAAACTAAAAAGGATATACAATATCGACCAAATGACAGTTTCCCAAATAAAAAATTAGCCAAATAGCATCTGTTCAAACAAACATTAAACTTTTAACATCAAAACACTCAGATGTGATTTTTATTTTACTCACAAAGTCTTCCTTTCTTAGTATTCTTGGCAATTCTCAGCACATGCCATTGGGCAAAACATTGTTATTGAAAGACGGGCTAGAAAACCATCTGATACTATATTAGACCAGCATCAACTGACCATTCAAGCCAGAGGATTGTGTGGACTTCATTGGGATTGCACCAAACCTCTGGGCTTCCCAGGTGGCACTAGTGGTAAAGAATCTGCCTGTCAATATAGGAGATCCGAGAGGCAGGTTCGATAATCCCTGGTTCAGGAAGATCCCCTGAAGCAGAAGTGGCAACCCACTCTAGTATTCTTGCCTAGAAAATTCCATGGACAGAGAAGGCTGGCAGGCCACAGTCCATGGGGCCTCAGAGTCAATCATGACTAAGCAACGGAACACACACCAAACCATGGGGAAGAAAAGCATAAAAGTTCTAAGGAAAACAAAAAAGGAACAGAATCTGGGGATCCCATACCATCCACATCTGCTGTTAGTTTAAACTTAGTACCTGTGGTAGAGATGGGGCACTGCTCACCATAATTCCCTCTGGCCACAGTAACAGAACTCCAACTCCCCTGGACAGCAAGGAGATCCAACCAGTCAATTCTAAAGGAAATCAACCCTAAATATTCACTGGAAGGACTGATGGCTGAAGCTGAAGCACTAATACTCTGGCCACCTCATGTGAAGAGCCAACTCATTGGAAAAGACCCTGATGCTGGGAAAGATTGAAAGAAGGAGGAGAAAGGGACGACAGAGGATGAGATGGTTGGACGGCATCACCGATGCAATTGACATGAGTTTGAGCAAACTCTGGGAGACAGTGAAGGACAGGGAAGCCTGGCATGCTGCAATCCATGGAGTCACAAAGAGTCAGACACTACTTAGCAACTGAACAAGAACAACTCAATTTGGGGCAAAAATGTGCCCAGTGAAAATATCTGCTCTCTCAAGCAACAGATAACCATGTGCCACAGTCCCCATCCCTGAGATGTTAGAATCCTCCTGAGTAGGACTTGAAGGAATACACTCATGTTTCTAATATATACAAAAAAAAAAAAACACAACAGATTACTAAAGCCCTCATCTTTTGCCTTTCACAGCATCTTAGGGTAGAAGTTCCCATATGATTACAGTCTACTTTCTATCTAACTGATTACAACCTTCTTGAGCACAGGACCAGTTTTTAGACCCACCTTAAAAATTAACACGGCTCCTTACCCTTGAATAAAAGGTTAATAAACACTCATTGAGGGTTTCCCAGGAGCTCAGTGGCACAGAATCCCCCTGCCAATGCCAGAGACATAGGAGACACAGGTTCAATCCCTGGGTCGGGAAGATCCCCCGGAGGAGGGCATGGCAACCTACTCCTATATTCTTGCCTGGAGAACCCCATGGAGAGAGAAGCCTGGCGGGCTAGAGTCCATGAAGTAACAAAAGAGTCGGACACAACTTAGCGACTAAACAACTACGACAAAATACTTGTTGGAAGTAAAGTCTGTAAGAAAGGGACATTCAGGCAAAGCACTGACAAGTCTCAGCCGGCCAGGGCATTTTTACCTTGGTATTTGGTATGCGTGAAATCTACAGTGCCCACCTCTTTCAAGTATCACAATCCTTTTTAAATCCAAAATGCTGCTGACTCACACATAGAACTTTGGTACCCAGCCTTGTAGGCTGCAGTCCATGGGGTTGCTAAGAGTAGGACACAACTGAGCGACTTCACTTTCACTTTTCACTTTTCTGCATTGGAGAAGGAAATGGCAACCCACTCCAGTGTTCTTGCCTGGAGAATCCCAGGGACGGGGGAGCCTGGTGGGCTGCCATCTCTGGGGTCGCACAGAGTTGGACACGACTGAAGCGACTTAGCAGCAGCAGCAGCAACAGAAAAGAAACATAAAGTCCAAGAGCCACTATGAATCAATAATGTATTTCTAATAAATAATTTCTTTAAATACAACAGACAGGATTTGAAAAGCAGTTGATGTTTGGCAAGGTATATTTTTGGAGGCTATAGGAAATGTATAAAGGACACCAGGTTCAAAGATATCTTAAAATTCCACGACCCTCTTGAGTCCCAAGGTCCACAGGTCAAGAATTATTCATCCATAATAAAAACATTTTGCTGCTGCTGCTGTTGTTGTTCAGTTGCTAAGTCTTGTCCGACTCTTTGCAATCCCATGGACTGACTGCAGCACATTAGGCTTCCCAGTCCTCCACTATCTCAAGGACGGAGTTTGCTCAAGTTCATGTCTATTGAGTTGGTGATGCTATCTAACCATCTCATCCTCTGCCGCCCTATTCTACTCTTGCCTTCAATCTTTCCCAGTACCAGGGTCTTTTCCAATGAGAGCATTTTAGTTGTATCTATTGCACCGTCCAACCACTATTCAGAACCCCAAGGATGTGAGCTGTAATACAGTCATAGCTTTGCTTCTGCTTTGACCAACCTTAATCCAAAATCACTGCAGATGGTGACTGCAGCCATGAAATTAAAAGACGCTTACTCCTTGAAAGAAAAGTTATGACCGACCTAGATAGCATACTGAAAAGCAGAGACATTACTTTGCCAACAAAGGTCCATCTAGTCAAGGCTATGGTTTTTCCTGTGGTCATGTATGGATGTGAGAGTTGGACTGTGAAGAAGGCTGAGCGCCGAAGAATTGATGCTTTTCAACTGTGGTGTTGGAGAAGACTCTTGAGAGTCCCTTGGACTGCAAGGAGATCCAACCAGTCCATTCTGAAGATCAGCCCTGGGATTTCTCTGGAAGGAATGATGCTGAAGCTGAAACTCCAATAGTTTGGCCACCTCGTGCGAAGAGTTGACTCATTGGAAAAGACTCTGATGCTGGGAGGGATTGGGGGCAGGAGGAGAAGGGGATGACAGAGGATGAGATGGCTGGATGGCATCACTGACTCGATGGATGTGGGTCTGAGTGAACTCCAGGAGTTGGTGATGGACAGGGAGGCCTGGCGTGCTGCGATTCATGGGGTTGCATGAAGAGTCAGACACGACTGAGCGACTGAACTGAACTGAACTGAATCTAGTTTTCAAATTTCTGAAGCAGGCTTCTGCTCCTATTTATAATGTGAAGTTTAAAAAAAAAAATGCTAACACATAAAAAAATTGTTATGCTATATTAAAAATACTCCTGAGTCTGATATGCCCACAGAAATGCAAGAGATGAAGAGTAATTTTCTCCAGCACACATTTTGTTATTTGCCATAATGCATTAACAGCTTCAAATGAAAGTTACATTTCCTATTTAGAGGGGCTAATCATTGAAATTAAAAAGATAAATAGCTTCAGTTCTTTAGCATAACAAAGGCAGGCATCTGCTCAGTTCCATGATAGACTTTTTAGTGCATTTTACAAAAACCAACAATGTATCAATTTCTCCCAGTCAAAACGAATCAATTTGTTCTTTGCATTCACAACCCAAGAAACTAGTTTGATGACTATCTAATGCAAAGATAATATCCTCTTAACCATAAGCCAAAAAAGAAAGGAAGGGAAGAAAAAAGAAAGGAAAAAAATTTCCCCCCAAAAAGCAAGGTCTTTGAAGCCACAGCCAAATTTCTTTCTGTCCAATTCAGCTGTGACTTCCAGCCCACCGAGAGCCTTCAGTCACTGAAACAGGAAGATCTGAGAAAAGATAGGTGATGTCCCCCCACCCCGGGAAAGCTATAAAAAGTGTCTAAAGACTCAGCAGTTAGCAAGAGAGTTAAAAAGAATTCAGGAATGGAAAGAACTTCATTCCTATTAATTGTGAGGAAAGGAGGAAGAGAAAAGCAAGAAAAGAAGGTCAAAAAAGAAAGAGAGTAAACAGATAAGGCCCCAAATCGCAGAGCAGGCCTACCTCATGTGTGAAGTTAAGATCCCTGCAAATTAAGTTTTATTTCCAAAAGACTTCCTCCAAGTTTTCATTGAATGCTTGCCCTGCTCGTAGGTACCCTGCCAGCACACAGCCCCTCCTCTTCAGAGCACACACATATCTCACGGGTCAGCCTCTGTTCAACAAGGGCATTCAACTATACGATGAAGAAAAACACCAGTTCTCTGGGCCAACGAGTACAGAAATCAGCCTCAAGCCTGTGCTATTTACCATGAACACAGCAGAGAGCAGGGCACATCAATTAGTAGGCTTTTTAGACTGTTTTCTTCATTCTCCAGACCGCTTTACTTCCAGAAAACCATTGAGCTTTACCATTCAGACAGTCTGTCAACATCCTAAAACAGCTATTGGCTGTTTAATGAATATTTAAATATAATTTCAGTCTCCCCAAGCAGATTCCCACAGGGGGAATGCCGATTTGAATTTTCCTTGGTTGTACCACACTCTCCCAAATTTGCACTTTTGCAAAGCCATTCATTTTCTACAAAGCATCAAGCTCCTAGAGAAAAGACAAGGGGGTGGGGTGGGGAAGGGGGCGGGGCCTGCCCAAGCTAACTGATGCCAGATGAACTTTTCCTGGATCCCCAGAGCTTTGTTTTGAAGATTTCCGCCTTGTATTAAATCAAAGTGGCAAAGCAGATCCTGAAAACTAGGGAACTATATTCTCTACTCAGAAAGTCAGGACTGCCAAAGTTGGAGGTATTTAACTTTCTGGGCTCAAGAATCCACATTGTCCTAGAGTGAACTTACCATTCACATTTTTAACCAACAATTACAAATGTTTCTCAAGAACAGAGACTCAGACAGCCTGAGACCATGTCTTTTTGGTTCTTTTGGCCAAAATAGCTGTTTGTGTCCCCGACACCATTTCTACCCCAGACTCGGAGACAAGAGGGATTCACTTTATGATGTGTACAAAATTCCTTTATTTGTTTTGGATGCAGTAAAAGCATCATTACTTATCATGACACTCTGCTTTTTCAGTGCAGGGATTTGGCAAGAAGGTGAAAATGACATCCGAGTTATAAAAACCTTAAGATTTATAGCAGATGCCAATAGCAGGGCTATACTCTTATAAACAAAGACAAAAACCTTTTCCCAGTGATGGGCCAGAACATGGAAGCTGTGGACCAGGACTAAAGCATAATTAGGATTATTTAGTAAGTGCCACTTTATCACCGACTCAATGGACATGAGTCTGAACAAACTCAGGGAGACAGTGAAGGACAGGGAAGCCTGGTGTGCTGCAGTTCATGATGTTGCAAAGAGTCGGACCCAACTGAGCGACCGAATGACAACAACTTACTAAAGCAGGGGTACACGCATAAGAAATTCTGGGGTGGGGGGATATTTGCATCCATTCTTCATCAAGCAAGTGCAACTTTTACAAAGAAGGTGTACCCATAAGGAGGCACGCGTGTGCACCCTTGGGCTTCTAGTTGGTATCCTGGAGATCCTTCAAACATGCATGGCTCCCTCCCTTTTCTCCACACACAAGCTCTGTTCGACACGTCACCTTCTGTGAAACGGATTTTGAAGACTTAAAGTCCATGGGTTCAAGAAAAAAATCTACCTGTATATCAGAGTTTTGTGGTTGCAACTGATCCGCCAGAAAAAAATAATAAATAATTGGGTAACACTGGATTAAAAGAAGTATGGAAGGAGCAAGCTCAGAAAGGATAGGTATCAAGGGGTCCCCAGGGTCCATGCTGGAGGACAACAGAGTTTCTGCTGATCATCGTGGACAGAATTATCAGTGTTGGCTGCTTTCAGCCTTTCTACCACCCTGCTCTGGATTCCCACTCCTGGGAGAGATTAATTGATCTAGACATTAGGGGTACACATCAACCCCACAGTGAAAGGAGGGCACATTGACTGACAGGCTTCTCTAAACTGAATGAGTCCCCTCCATTGGACCAGGGGAAGAACAATTCCCAAAAGCAAAATCAGGGTGCTGTTATCAGCAGATGAGAAATTAAGATGGGCAGAAAAAACACAGACGTGCACTTCTACAGAAACAGTCAGCATTCCTACGGAACTGCTTACTTTTTCAGCTTCTAAGGACAACTTGAGAGTCCCTTGGACTGCAAGGAGATCCAATCAGTCCATACTAAAGGAGATCAGCCTGAGTGTTCACTGGAAGGACTGATGTTGAAGCTGAAACTCCAATACTCTGGCCACCTGATGTGAAGAGCTGACTCACTGGAAAAGACCCTGATGCAGGGAAAGATTGAAGGCAGGAGGAGAAGGGGACAACAGAGGATAAGATGGTTGGATGGCATGACTGACTCAATGGACATGAGTCTGAACATGAGTTTGGGTAAATTCTGGGAGTTGGTGATGGACAGGGAGGCCTGGTGTGCTGCGGTCCATGGGGTCGCAAAGAGTCGGACACAACTGAGAAAATGAACTGAACTGAACTGAAGGACAACGTCGGCAAAAGTTACAAATAATGTTATTGTCCAATAGTCTGTGTTATGATGGCCTGCATGGTAATTTCCAGGGTCTTCGATTAAAAAAATAAAAGTCTGGGGCTCCAGATGAGCTGATGTACGTTCTGTTGTAACAGGTAATGAGGGTCAAGTAGTTTATCATGTTTCTTTTCTTACTTGGGCTGCCAGGAGGCTCAGAGCCAGGAGTTTCAGGCTATTGGCAGTAGCTATCCTTAGGCTAGGTTTTCAGGTACAACTAACTCTCTCCCTTCATGACAGGACTGGTATTTGAGGGTAGTTTCACTTAGTCTTATTTCAATGTTTCAAAGGTACAACTATGTTTTATTAAACAGTGTCTCAAGGACTTTCCTGGCAGTCCAGTGGTTAAGATTCCTCGCTTCCAACCCAAGAGGTGAGGGTCCGATGCCTGGTCAGGGAGCTAAGATCCTACATGACTCATGGCCAAAAATACCAAAACATAAAAAAGAAGCAATATTGTACGAAATTCAATAAAGACTTTTAAAATGGTCTCCATAAATATATATGCTGCTGCTAAGTCACTTCAGTCGTGTCTGACTCTGTGCGACCCCATAGACGGCAGCCCACCAGGCTCCCCCGGCCCTGGGATTCTCCAGGCAAGAACACTGGAGTGGGTTGCCATTTCCTTCTCCAATGCATGAAAGTGAAAAGTGAAAGGGAAGTCGCTCAGTCGTGTCCGACTCTTCGCGACCCCATGGACTGCAGCCCACCAGGCTCCTCCGTCCATGGGATTTTCCAGGCAAGAGTACTGGAGTGGGGTGCCATCACCTTCTCCATAAATAGGGAGGAAAATATCCAAATGCTTTTGATGTGTGTGTGTGTACATCAAAAGCATTTGGATATTTTCCTCCCTAGCTAAAAGTCAGCCTTTTCAGAACAATATAAGTATTTCATGTGTAATTACATTTTCTGAGCTTGTAGATTGTCCAGGACTCCTGTATTCTGCAGCCAAAATCATTCTTTTCTTTTGCTAGATTCAATTAGAATAGATTAAATTAGAAGGACAGCTAGTTAACTAGACAGACAGAAAGATCTAACTCTGGGTCTGACTGGAGTGTGCAATAATTTTTAGAATAGTTATCAATAAAGTTCATAAACTTTATTGAACTCTCTCCAACCTATAATTAGACTGCCTAACCCAGAGAGACAAATGATGTAAAGCTGGAGAACCAGGAAGCATAGGGCATCTATGACTTCATGAGCCAACTAGAGTCTTGATTTAGAGGGGGGGTCTAATTCATTGTTTTCTAGCTCAAGCCCTGGTCTGAGTTAATTTCAGGTACTTTTCATACTAAAATATCAGAATCCCTTATCACTGCAGGAAAGGGGAAGAGTTAAGTCGAACAGTGGTAATCCCGGAAGGTAAGGGGAAACAGCAGCAGATCTGGCCCCAGGATGTTCAGAAAACACCTGCAAGGTGCTCTGGGGTGTCTTTTTGGTGCAAAGGGAGCTCTTAATTAGAAAGGTGTTGCCACCCTTAGGGATGTCTTTCAATTTGCGTTTCCTAAAACAGCATTTGAAAGGTTCTTTGTAGAGTGATAATCTGTGATGAAAATGTGGAAATCCACTCAATGCGAAACTACTCTCCACCCTCTAAATTTACCCTTTTTTTCTGGAGGCAATCTGCTTCAGCAGTAAAAACGCCCCTCAAGAGCCAATACCACAACAATGAGGGATCTGAGTTGCCAGGCCTGAGATGTAGGAAAGGTGATTGGTGTTTAGTTAGAAGTGGGAGAGGGCAGAAAATGGGAGGAGCAGGGGCGCTTTCTGAGCGGACGGTGGGCTCCTAGAGTGACGAGTGGAGTCACTTCAGTCACTTCAGTCTTGTCCGACCCTTTGCCACCCTAGTAGCCCACCAGGCTCCTCTGTCCCTGGGATTTGCCAGGCAAGAATATTGGAGTGGGTTGTCACTTCCTCCTCCAGGGCATCTTCCCGACCCAGGGATCAAAACCCACGTCTCTTAACCTCTCCTGCTCTGGCAGGCAGGTTCTTTATCACTAGCACCACCTAGGAAGCCCTGTAAAGAAAAGTGGATGTTAAACAAATGAACTTAGTCACATAGTTATTTACTACCTTGGCCTTTGAGAGTCAGGAGACCAAGGATCTGGTCCTGAGTCCAACACTAGGTGAATTTGGCATTCAATTCTCCCATTGGTCAAATGAAGTTGCTAAGTTGGATTGGGGTCCCCAACCCCAGTACCTGCAAGACCCAGCAGGCAATGTGAATTAGCTAGGCGTGCTCCCTAAGGCCTGGGTGGAGCTGGAGGCCAGAGAGCAGCAGCTGGTCAGTGGTCACTATGGGAGCATCCTGGCCCAGCATGGTTGGACCGTCCCAGCTTTTGAGAGAATCAGAAAGCCTAGCTTTCTATATAAATTCCTATGATTTTTCAATCCTGGAGACTAATTTGTAAAATTTTTATATACACTGAAGGGGCCAAAGGAAACATTTTTGTAAGCTAGAGCCAAACCTCAGGCCCACAGTTTGTCAACTTCAAGTTCAAGTTCTGTATTGAAGTGCCCTAGAAGCTGAGTGCTCCTATGCAGAGGCATCACCTTTTCCTCTTCTATGGAAATTCACCAGGCAGTGACATCTGAAAGGCCACAAGAAGTCCTGGAGCAAACCAGACCCCCTCTGCTTCACCTAGCATCTCCAAACCTATCCAGAGACTGAACCCTTTGTGGCAAGACTCATATGAGCAGCTCGCTGAGCGTCTGCTTCATGGAACACACTTTCAGTTCAGTTCAGTCACTCAGTCATATCTGACTCTTTTCGACCCCATGAATTGCAGCACGCCAGGCCTTCCTGTCCATCACCAACTCCCGGAGTCCATCCAAACCCATGTCCATTGAGTCAGTGATGTCATCCAACCATCTCATCTTCTGTTGTCCCCTTCTCCTCCTGCCCTCAATCTTTCCCAGCATCAGGGTCTTTTCAAATGAGTCAGCTCTTTGCATCAGGTGGCCAAAGTATTGGAGTTTCAGCTTCAACATCAGTCCTTCCAATGAACACCCAGGACTGATCTCCTTTAGGATGGACTGGTTAGATCTCCTTGCAGTCCAAGGAACTCTCAAGAGTCTTCTCCAACACCACAGTTCAAAAGCATCAATTCTTCGGCACTCAGCTTTCTTTATAGTCCAACTCTCACATCCATACATGACCACTGGAAAAACCATAGCCTTGACCAGACGGACCTTTGTTGACAAAGTAATGTCTCTGCTTTTGAATATGCTGTCTAGGTTGGTCATAACTTTCCTTCCAAGGAATAAGTGTCTTTTAATGGGACACACTTAGGGAAACACCAAACTTACCTGCCCAGTTCCAAAATGCTACACTGCTATTCATAGTACCCCCTTGGATCGGAAGCAGGGAAAGAAATTAGTATCCACCAATTCCCAGTAACATGCCAGATACCATGTATTCTATATCTCAGGTGACAGCCAGGAGCTGAATGTTGTTATCCCATTTTAAAGTTGAAAAAAGTATAAATCAGAAGCTGTGAGGTAATCCCTAATAAATGAAGCAGCCAAGATTTGTATCCATGGGTCTGTGATTAAAAACCCTATAGTGAAAGTCTCTCAGTTGTGTCTGACTCTTTGCAACCCCATGGACTATAAAGTCCATGGAATTCTCCAGGCCAGAATACTGGAGTGGGTAGCCTTTCCCTTCTCCAGGGGATCTTCCCAACCCAGAGATCAAACCCAGGTCTACTGCATTGCAGGCAGATTCTTTACCAGCTGAGTCACAAGGGAAGCCCAAAATCCCTATCTATAGTCTTTCCACTATTTAATAGTTGTAGGTGTCAGAGGAAGACTGACCCATAGCCTAAAGAAATACAGTTGCCATCTGTATCTTTTGGTTCAGCATCCACAGACACACAGGGTCTGTTATACTGTGCCAACTTATATAAGGGCCTTGAGCATCCATGGATTTTGGTACCCACAAGAGATCCTGGAACAAACACCCTCACATGTACCAAGGGACAACTTTACTCTCTCACGCCCTCCCATTTCTCCCTAAACTCCCACCCTTGTGGCTTTGGATCTAGCTTCTTCCCTACTGAAAAGCTTCCAGGAAAGCTTTTCCAAGGAAGCCAGATAATCCACCAAAATATATGGCATCCCTGAGCCAGTGTGAGCATCTGATGCCTCTGCTAAAAGGAACAACGTATCAAAGCCAACAGCTGCACCAAACCCAGGACAGATGGCTAACCTTTGTGGTGGACACACATGTGCCAGGGACACGAGCCTCCCTGCCTGTGTGACCCTCCCCTTCCCTTTCCTCCATGTTTTGTGTCTGCAGACCCTTTTTCCCCTCAATTCCCCATCTCCCCTCTGCCTGGTTTTCTCACCCACCCGCCATCCCTCACCAACCCAGTTCATTTCTTTCCTTCATCCCAAAGTGATCACAGGAACAGAAGAAATCTGCCATTTTACCTGTCACATTCAGGAGTGACCACCCATCCTGGTTTGCCAGGAGCCTGGTGTTTCTGTTAATTATAAATAGCCCCCTCCCATCACTTCAACAGGACCACAGATTGGACAAAAGGCCTCATGATCTCATTGTATATTTATTAAACAAAGTCTTATATTCTTTGCCCTTTACTTTAGGAGATTAAATCAAATTGCTCAAATTTTCTCCCCTGAAGGGAAAAACATTTCCTAAAGTTTTTCCCTGAATGTTTCTCAAGAGCTTTTTTTTTTTTTAAACTAAAGTTAGGTGGCTTTTGGTAAAGTTTTTGCATCTTATCCAAATTTTTTTGGTTGCCATCTTCTTGAGAAAAATGAATTATCCAATAAGAAATCCAGACCCTATATTTGCTAGGCATATGACATCCACCAACTAGAGTCAAAACACACTAACAGTTTTGCAGGATGTATTCTCCCTGTGTTTTCTATCAGGAGAGGAAGAATGGCAAGAAGGTGGCCCAGCCAACAGCAGGACCCACCATCCCAGAAATTCACCCTTTTAACAGTAAAATCTCCTGAGTCTACTGGCCCCTAGATCAGGAGCCAGGTGCCAAGATACAGTGCTAAAAAGGGCCCATAAGACGGGGACAGCTGAAAAAGTCAGCTGGAGAACCAACATGCTAGAAAGAAGTAAGAAATACATCTCTGGTGGGATGGAGGCTAAAGGGCCATCCAGAATGAGGAAGATTCAGCAAGGCATCACCTTGAACGTTTTACCTTCCAGTCTGGATTTCTTCTCTTGCTCAACTACCGGTTTCTCTCAGATCCTTGGGCAAATTGAGTCTGATGGAAAATGTCATTTCAAGAACTCAAGGAACAAATGTTTCAAAAGGAGAGGACTGAACTCTAAGAAAATTACAGAGTTCATTAATAATGTTATGGGCTAGAATGTTAATATCCAGTTAAAAGCAAACAAAAACTACAGACAATTTGCAGAGGTGAGAGCAGAAACTATATATTATTTAGTTCCCAACACCTAGAACTGTGCCTGGCATACAATGAAAATTTCACATTGACGTTAACAGCTTTGGGTAGGTGTAAACGACAGGTAATAAACTATACAAGTTCCTAAGTTTTGACATATGTATAAGCCCATGAACCATCACTGTAATCAAAACACTGAGCACATTCATCACCTTTAAAAGCTTTTTCCAGCCTTCTTCTAATCCCCTCCTCCCATCCCAGGCTCAGGCAGCTATAATTCTGCTTTCAATCATGCTATATCCCCACCAGCAAAGCATGAGAGGTCCAATTCCTCCATACCCTCACCAACATTTAGCTTGGTTGAAGCTTTTTTAATTTTAGCTATTCTACAGTTGTAGAGTGTTACCTCATTATGCTTTTAATTTGCATTTTCCTAGTGACTTTTTATGTGTTCTGTCTTTTCATGTGTTGATTTCCTATCCATATAACTTTTTTGTTCAAATCATTTGCTCATTTTCTTTAATTGAGTTGTTTATCTTATTACAGTATTGAGTTTTGAGAGTTCTTTATATATCCTGGATACAAACCCTTTATTTTAAATATATGATTTGCAAGTGTCTTCTCCCAGTTTGCATCTTATCTTTTCATTCTCTTACAAACATCTTTTAAAGAAAGAAGCCTTCAATTCTGATGAAGTTCAATTCACCCAACTTTTAACTGAATGGGTTTTTGTTATTGTTCTAGGAAATCTTTGCCCAATCCAAAGAAACTTCGGGTGTGATGAATCTGGTCATTATCTTGATTGTAGTACTGTCTACACAGATGTATACAAAGTCACAAAGATTTTCTGCCGATTCTGTCTAGAAGTTTTATGGGTTTATGGTACAGGTAGGTCTATGATTCATTTCAGGTGAATTTTTGTATACAATCTGCTGAGGTATGGATTGAAATTTTGGATTTGTTGCTGATGATGATTTTGCTGTTTTGCATACAGATTGTTTCACATAATTTGTTGAAAAGACTATCCTTGCTCTAGGAAACTATTTCTTTGTACTTTTGTTAAAATCACATAAACTTCTGATCAAAAAGCAGAACTCTCATAAAAGGCCCTCTTTGACAGTTGCTAAGATTTAAAACACACAGCCTCTTTGATTCAGCAACTCCATTCTTAGCAGTTCTGTCTAAAGAAATATAAGCACAAGGACAGCATGCAGATCCTTATAACAATATTATTTATGGGAGAAAAAACAACATGGATGCCACCCAATTATTCCCTGATATAGGAAGGACTGAATAAATAATAATCCAGCTCCATCACAAAATTCTATGCAAGGAGGAAAAGGAATGGGTTGGAGCTACATGGACTAACCAAAAGAGATACCCAAGAGATATTCTGTAAAGTGAAAACAATTACAGAGTTTTATATGTATAATGACTATATTATTTAAACACATGTGGAAAAAAACTAAATATTGGTTGGCCACAAAGTCCATTTGAGTAAAATCTACCATCTTACAGAAAAGTCTGAATGGCCTTTTTGGCCAACCCAAAATATATTTGCATGTGTTTGGAAAACTCAGCAGTGACCACAGGACTGGAAAAGGTCAGTTTTCATTCCAATCCCAAAGAAAGGCAATGCCAAAGAATGCTCAAACTACCACACAATTGCACTCATCTCACACGCTAGTAAAGTCATGCTCAAAATCCTCCAAGCCAGGCTTCAGCAATTCGTGAACCATGAACTTCCAGATGTTAAAGCTGGTTTTAGAAAAGGCAGAGGAAACCAGAGATCAAATTGCCAACATCCACTGGATCATGGAAAAAGCAAGAGAGTTCCAGAAAAATATCTATTTCTGTTTTATTGACTATGCCAAAGCCTTTGACTGTGTGGATCACAATAAACTGTGGAAAATTCTGAAAGAGATGGGAATACCAGACCACCTGACCTGCCTCTTGAGAAACCTATATACAGGTCAGGAAGCAACAGTTAGAACTGGACATGGACGTGGAACAACAGACTGTTTCCAAATAGGAAAAGGAGTACATCAAGGCTGTATATTGTTACCCTGCTTATTTAACTTATACGCAGAGTACATCATGAGAAACGCTGGGCTGGAGGAAGCACAAGCTGGAATCAAGATTGCTGGGAGAAATATCAATAACGTCAAATATGCAGATGACACCACCCTTATGGCAGAAAGTGAAGAGGAACTAAAAAGCCTCTTGATGAAAGTGAAAGAGGAGAGTGAAAAAGTTGGCTTAAAGCTCAACATTCAGAAAATTAAGATCATGGCATCTGGTCCCATCACTTCATGGGAAATAGATGGGGAAACAGTGGAAACAGTGTCAGACTTTATTTCTGGGGGCTTCAAAATCACTGCAGATGGTGATTGAAGCCATGAAATTAAAAGACGCTTACTCCTTGGAAGGAAAGTTATGACCAACCTAGACAGCATATTCAAAAGCAGAAACATTACTTTGCCAACAAAGGTCCGTCTAGTCAAGGCTATGGTTTTTCCAGTGGTCATGTATGGATGTGAAAGTTGGACTGTGAAGAAAGTTGAGTGCCAAAGAATTGATGCTTTTGAACTGTGGTGTTGGAGAAGACTCTTGAGAGTCCCTTGGACTGCAAGGAGATCCAACCAGTCCATCCTAAAGGAGATCAGTCCTGGGTGTTCTTTGGAAGGACTGATGCTAAAGCTGAAACTCCAATACTTTGGCCACCTCATGTGAAGAGTTGACTCATTGGAAAAGACTCTGATTCTAGGAGGGATTGGGGGCAGGAGGAGAAGAGGACAACAGAGGATGAGATGGCTGGATGGCATCACCGACTCGATGGACATGAGTTTGAGTGAACTCCGGGAGTTGATGATGGACAGGGAGGCCTGGCGTGCTGCAAATCATGGGGTCACAAAGAGTCGGACATGACTGAGCGACTGAACTGAATTGATAAAACCTAAGAAAATTTTGGGAAAATAACTACCAGACAGATCACATGAGTCTGCTTCATGAGTAGAATTCCCAGCTGGCACAGTGGTACAGAATCCATTTCCAATGCAGGAGACCCAAGAGACCCAGGTTTGATCCCTGGGTCCAGAAGATCCCCTGAAGAAGGAAATGGCAACCTACTCCACTATACCTGCCTGGAGAATTCCATAGACAGAGGAGTCTGTCTGGAATGGCACGGTCCATGGAATGTCAAAGAATCAGACATAACCGAGCACAAAGGAACAAGATTACACTTCACACTCTTCTATGGTATGTTAGCTCATTACCCTAAGTAGATATTAGTTTGCAATTTTTAATCATATCAAGTCTAAAATAGTAGTCATGACTTTGACACATAGAAGATGTGGATTCTACTCTATCACACATCTGTACCACTGCTTGGAAATAAAACCTTTTTTTTTTTTTTTGGTGGTTGATTCAAGTAGGGAGAAATATTTCAGTTCATAAAGAGGACTCCAAAAATAAATTCCACAAATTGTGTCCCTCCATAGGTAGAAGTTCTATCACCGAGTAGTTCAGAATGTGATCTTATTTGGAAATAGCATCAGTACAGATATAAATAGTTAAGCTAGAATGAGATCATACTGGATTAGGGTGGGCCCTCAATCCAATGTGATCAGTGTCTTTATTAAAAAAGGAAATTTGGACATGGAGACAAACACACAGAGAGAACGCAATGCAAAGCCTGGAGAGATGCGGCCACAAGCCAAGAAATGGGAAAGATGGCCAGCAGACCACCAGAAGCTGGGAAGGAGGCATCAAAAAGATTCTTCCTCATAGCCCTCAGAAGAAATCAATGCTTCCCACACTCTGATTTGAGACATCCATCTCCTAGAACTCTGAGACTGTACGTTTCGGCTGTATAAGCTGTCTGGCTTGTGGTACTTTGTTACAGCAGCCCTGAGAAACTAATAACTAAGGGACCAAGAGACCTCCCTGGTGGTGACCTCCCTGGTGGTCCAGTGGTTAAGACTTCACCTTCCAGTGCAAGGGTTGCAGGTTTGATCCCTGGGCAGGGAGCTTCCCTGGTGGCTCAGACAGAATCCGCCTATAATGTGGCAATGAAAGTGAAAGTGAAAGTCACTCAGTCGCGTCTCTTTGTGACCCCACAGACTATTCAGTCCATGAAATTCTCCAGGCCAGAATACTGGAGTGGGTAGCCTTTCCCTTCTCCAGGGGATCTTCCCAACCCAAGGACTGAACCCAGGTCTTCTGCATTGCAGGTGTATTCTTTACCAGCTGAGCCACAAGGGAAGCCCAAGAATATTGGAGTGGGTAGCCTATCCCTTCTCCAGCGGATCTTCCCAACCCAGGAAGCAAACTGGGGTCTCCTGCATTCAGGAGGATTCTTTACCAGCTGAGCTATCAGGGACCCAGGTTCAGTCCCTGGGTCGGGAAGATATCCTGGAGAAAAGAACTGGTGACCCACTCCAGTATTCTTGCCTGGTAAATTCCATGGACAGAGGAGCCTAATGGGCTACAGTCCATGGGGTCACAAAGAGGCAGACACGACTGAGCAAATACACACACACAAGGTATCAAGAAGTTAAGTCCAAGCGAAAAAAAAAAAAAAAAAACACAGCCTCTCAGCCTTACCATGGTCCCCCAGCCCCCAGTCCCGTGCCCAGGGAGCATCCTCAGAAGACACAGAAGGTAAACAGCAGTTTCTGCTGCATCATAGGTGACTTGAACACCAGGACGCTACACACACCTAAGGAAGCTGGTTTCTGGTGTAAACACATCAAAGCACGCAGTGGGCAGAAGAGTCTACAGAATCTGTGTGTTCATCCTCAGACCCACAATTACAGAGAAACCATGAGGAAGGGCTTGTCATGAAAGGATTAGGACGGATGTACCGTGAAGAAAGGATAACGATTAAGGAGTCCCTTTCTCCTGGCACGTCTCTCTCCCTGCACACACAGGCAGCAGCCGTCATGGCTACTAGATGAAAAAGAAGAGGTGGCACAGGAAGTCAAGGGTGATGACTCCTAATGTCATTTAGTGTCAGTCCCTCCCTTGTGTCTGACTCTTTGCCACCTCATCAACTATACAACCACTAGGCTCCTCTGTCCATGGGATTCTCCAGGCAAGGATACTGGAGTGGGTTGCCATTCCCTTCTCCTGGGCATTGGCCCAACCCAGGGATCGAACCCAGGTCTCTTGCATCTCCTTCAGTGACAGGCGGATTCTTCACCTCTGAGCCACATGGGAAGCCTACATTATCCTAGTTGGGAAGAGGCAAATCCCAGAGGCTGGCTATCCAACCAGGGACATCACAGAGACGAACAACATGGATTATTTTGAGAATAAAACCCTGGGCCTCCCTTGGTTCCAGCTGTCTGAAAAACCGTCACTGAGATCTACCCTGAAGGGACTGTCTTCCACATCCCAGCCCAAGATCTTAAGTACCAGAGTGAACTATCTCTTGAAGCACAGTTACTGCCAAGAGGCCCTCCCTCAAGGCACACGGTCTTCTTGGCGTGTGCGTCATTTTCCTAGGATGTTGACCAGAAGTAGAAGAGAAGAAGTGGGAAGAAAGGAGCGGGCATTTAACTGTTCCTCTAATGCCTGTGTTCATTATCTTCCAAATCCACCATAAACAGATTCAAACTCTGCACAAAAAGAAAATGGTATACAGACACAGTGATTTCATCCCAGGATATGAAAGTCAGGCACATCTCAGCCTCAGGAAGTACAGAGACAGACACAGACAAAGGCTGCAGGCTTGGACTTCCCTGCTGGCACAGTGGATAGGAATCTTCCTGCCAATGCAGGGGACACGGGGGTTCGATCCCTGGTAGAGGAAGATCCCACCTGGCACAGAGCAACTAAGCGCATGGGCCACAACTACTAAGCCGGCGCTCTAGAGCCCAGGAACTGCAACTCCTGAACCCCCAGTGCCCAGAGACTACTCTCTGTAACAAGAAAAGCCGCCACAGTAAGAAGCCTGAGGACGACTAGAGAGCAGCCCCCGGCTCTCCACAACTAGAAAGCCCAAGTGCAGCAACGAAGGTCCAGGGCAGCCAAAAATAAACAAATAAAAAGACAGCAGGTTTCATGTCATGAGTGTACTAGTGTGTTAGTTTCCTTCCTGTTGCTGCTGTTGTTGTTGCTGTTTTACTCACTGAGTCGTGTCTGACTCTTTGCAATTCCATGGATTATAGCCTGCCAGCCTCCTCTGTCCATGAGATTTTCCAGGCAAGAATACTGGAGTGGGTTACCATTTCTTCCTCCAGGGGAGCTCCCGAACCAGGGATCAAAATTTTGTCTCCTGCATTGGCAGGTGGATTCTTCACCACTGAGCCACCAGGGAAGCCCTAAACAAATAAATAAAAAGGCAGCAGGTTTCACGAGTGTACTGGCACATTAGACACCTTGGGCTGCTGTAACAGGTCACCACAGATTGGACGGCTTAAAACCACAAAAACGTCCTCTCTGGCAGTTCTGGAGGCTGGAAATTGAAAGCCAAGAGGTTGGTAGGGCCATCCTCCCTCCAAAGGCTCTGGGAAGGAATCTTTGCTTGACTCTTATGGCCTCCGGTGGTTGCCAGCCATCCTTGGCTTTCCTTGGCTTGTTATTGCTGTTGTTCAGCCACTAAGCTGTTTCCAACTCTTTGGGACCCCATGGACTGCAGCACGCCAGGATTCCCTGTCCTTCACCATCTCCCAGAGCTTGCACAAACTCATATCCATTGAGTCGGTGATGCGGTCCAACCATCTCATCCTTTGCCACCCCTTTCCCTCCTCAGTCTTTCCCAGTATCAGGGTCTTTTCCAATGAGTCAGCTCTTCACATCAGGTGGCCAAAGTATTGGAACTTTGGCTCCAGCATCAGTCTTTTCAGTGAAGATTCAGGGTTGATTTCCTTTAGGATGGACTGGTTTGATCACTGGCTTGCAGTACCACAACTCCATCCTCTGCCTCCATCTTCACTTGGCCCTCTCTGTCGAGTCTCCTCTGTGTCTTCAAATCTCTCCTTATACAGACATCGAGTGTAGGGCTCACCCTAACCCAGTATGACCTCACCTTTACTCAGTTACATCTGCACAATCCCAATTTCCAAATAAGGCTATACTCACAGGTCCCAGGGTTAGGATTTCAACATGTCTTGATGGGAAGGGAAGAGATTCTACCCATCACGATGAGTAAGACACAGAGACCAGGGGTTAATCTGAATCTTGGTCCCTAAGTAGCCATGTCAGGTGGATACAAGTAATAAAAAATCTAACTAACAAAAACGAACTAACTTCAAAACGCAGGAGGTGGTAATTTTTTCACCACTAGAACCTCCCTTATCAAATTAAGACCTCAGTTACAACAAATGAGGGGAGGAAGAGGAGATCGAGGCTGCTAGACGTGGAAGAGCAAGAGGAAGGACCCAGTAGCAGCAGAACGGACTGAGTGAGAGGGCTCACTGTGACTTTGGTAGCACTGAAACAGGCCAAATGCACACAGCAAGTCTGTGCTTTATCCTTAACAGCATCCTTTTCCAGTTCTTGGCCTGAGGGTTTGGACCTGGTGAATGCACGGATGCTTTATCACTGGAGAGCAGCTAAATTGGGATCACAACTTTTTTTTCTGTTTTTTAAGTTAACATAAAATGATGGTAATGGATTCTACTAGTCTCTAAGGAGGTCTTGGGACAAACATCTCAACTATTTCTTCTTGCTCTACTTATATAAAGCCTCAGTTTAGATTTGTGCCCCAGGGGGTGGGGAGGGGGGCACAGCTGAGCAGAAGCACACTGCAGCTATTGAGTGCTTCTGAATTGGTTTTATTTGCTGACCACTAAGGAGTCCCTAAACTGCTGCTATTCGAGGAGTCAGATAGCCCTGCGCAAGGGAGCCTGATCGCCTTTAGCCGTGGGGCTGGCCAGCGCCAGCTGTTTCAGGATCCGATCTACAAGATGAATTCATTTTATGGAATGGAGTCAGTGCAAGCGAAGAGGGAGGAGAGGGACAATCTGGAACATCAAACAAAGTGCAAAATATTGCCTAATGCTCCAAGATAACCCAGGACAGTCAACATCAAACAGCCCATTAGGCAACAGGTAACCAAAGGGCAGAGAGGTTTTTTGTTTTTGTTTTTTTTTAATTTTCCAAGGCAAGCATTTTGCAAGTCACTTGGTAGAGATTATGCTCTTGAACTCTCCACCTCCTCCCTCCATTCCCCACAGTTCTGGTCTAAACGGGGAACAACTGCAGACGTGATCAGGCTTTATCACCTGCTTTCAAGGTCTCGAGTCTGTCAAAACTCTGAGAAAGACCTAACGCTGTAAGATAACATTTTACTTCCGCAAGACCTCAGATTGATGAGAAGGCCAAGTTTTCTTTAGGAAGGATAAGGCCAGATGCTCTGCGCTTTCTCAACTATGAGGGTTGAAAAGAATAGCAAAACGTAGGATCGATTTAGTGAGAAACCTGTGAGTCCGTAAGAGCAGCTATTGCTTATTTCTAAGCAATTGCTCTTGAACTCTCCGAACTCCCCCCTCCCTTCTCCACGTTTTTGGCTTCAGTGGAGAATGACTGCAGACGTGATCAGGCTTTATTGCCAGCTTTCTAGGTCTCTAGTTTGGATAAATGCCATGTGCTCCAGCTCAAGAGACTCTTAAATGGCATTTGGGAATTACAGCTTGAGGACAATACACACAGCTTATTCCCCACCAGAGATCTGGGCCACCAAAAATGGGGTAACCTTTGGTCAACACAGGCAACCACACCAATTCAACAAGAGATATGAAAGTGGCCTCTCACAGCCAACGAGACCACCACTCATTCTACTGATTAATAACAAGAGCACCCACACAAGTAAGCATCATACTCCACCTTATCCTTCCAAATAATAATAATAATAACTGCTTAAGAAGATCCAGAGCTAAACCTCCTGGTTCAAATTCCAGTTCAGTTCACGCCTGGCTTCCGGACTCTGGCCAGATCATTTGAACTCTCTGGCTTTCAGTTTCTTTATCTATAAAATGGGGATAAAGGCAGTTATGGGAAGCAGATGAGCTCGATAATTCAAATAAAACTCTTTAACGCTGTGCCACACACCCAGCACGTGCACCATAAAAGTGCTTATTGTCATGACCCACCTTGCTCTGGTTTCCCCCTGTCAATTTGCTCTGCCTGGAAAAAGGTCAGATTTACCAAGGTTTTCTCTCTGCCTGATGGGCCTGGTCAAATGGGCTCCAGCTGATACTTTAGAAGGGTCCCCTGTCTACTTTCTCCGGGAAAAAGTGGAAATGATAACCACAGAGAAATAAGTCGAGAACAATTGAAGATCCACACCAAGGCAAGATCAGCCCGATATGACAAGGCACAGAAAGGGCAGGAAGATCCTATGGGAAAAGCACTCTGATTTCCTGTAATTGCCAAGTGGTATTTAGGCACAAACACCAACCTTTCTATCGGCCAAAAGTTGAGCAAGAAGTCAAAGGAAAAAGTTCTTCAGGATCTGGTTTCCTCCCTACCCTTCCTCATTTCACACTTTTGGAGGTTCTAAGTTACAGCCACTGATCAAAATGTGAATGAAAATAAATAAATGAACAAAATGGTGAGAGGGAGACAACAGCCAACTTTATCAATGAAAGTTCTGTATTTTCTGGATCTGCCATGGTGGGTTAGTCGCTAAGTCGTGTCCAACTCTTGCAACCCCATGGACTGCAGCCCACCAGGCTCCTCTGTCCATGGGCTTCTAAAGGCAAGAATACTGGAGTGGATTGCCATTTCCTACTCCAGGGGATCTTCCCTACCCAGGAGTCAAACCCGGGTCTCCTGCCTTGCAGGCAGATTCTTTATGGACTGAACTATGAGGAAATCTGCCATGAAGACAGTTTAAGATCAGCCAAAACAGGAAAACTATTGGAACCTTTATAGACTGCCTCATAAGAAGACGGTCACACACAGACTCCACAATTAGAATCTGCTAGAACTTTTTCCCATACCTTTCTACTACCACATCCCACTCTGTCCTTGTAATAACTACACCACAGGCGAGGATGCCCTGGTCTCCTTCATTCCAAACTCAGTCTCCAGTCATCTTTCTCCTGCTCTCCACCTTTCCAGGGCTCCCAAAAGTGTGTCTGGTAGTGCACAGAAGTCAGATGTTCTGAGGAAAGACACACTCCTTATGGCTGAGTCCACACTCCTGCGTGGACAGTGAGTCTGTCACTGCTCACGCATCTGCCTGGCCCAACAATGAAGATAATCAGGCAACCCCGGCAAACTGTAATATATCGAGGCCCAAAGTCATCTCATCTCTGTTTTTAAAAAACCAATACTTAGCCTTTTTCTACTGGAAAGTCCCCTTTCACTTTTTTGAGAAGAGCCTGTTTCAAATCAGCTTCTTTAAAAATTCATAATTCTCCTGAGTCCTTCTAAAAAAAAAAGTCTGCAAAGGAGAAGGTAAAAAGGGAAGAATTCATATTTATTCATTTCTAAAAGTTGAGGTGGTGATTTAAATCTTCACATCCCCTTTGATCCTATTATAATTTTAATGGCAGAATCTCCCAGCGAGGGCTCCAGTGGGATGTTAACAGAAGTTTTAACATTCAGGGGAGCAGATGAACTGTGTGACTGAATGAGAAATTCCCCAGCTCAGCCCTGCTAGAAGCAACAGGTCCCTTTGCCTGTCCTGGATTTGGGTCAAATAGCGAAGCCTCAAATCAGAAAGTAGCAGCATTATTTTGTTTGGCAAAGGAGCAGGGTTTGATAACGGTGATCCACTCTGATTAGGGATGCTATTTCCTGAGCAAGAGAGCTGGTTACTGGACTCGAATTAGTTGGAGGGTGACCCTCTAGCTTAAATAAAGTCCAGCCACACTCCCTGGACCACAAACCCTTTGAACGGGCATCAACCTATAGGGACTAATCAAGTCAATTCACTGAGATGTCCTTTTCTTCCCTCACCTCTTCCGTTTCCAGGTGTCAGTACAAGAAATTGACTCCTTAGTCCTGATAGGAAGCCCTGGGAGCACTTCCTTGAAGCAGTTTCTTCACTCAAGCTCATCTAAATTAGAATGTTTGCATTAAGAATTAATGAGGGAAAAATTCATGAGGTTATATGAGACAGTTAAAAAGATTTGTGTAAGGAGGGTGGGGTTTCGACTCCACTAACAACTGGGATTCATCATCATTTCCCCATTGAACAGCTTTCCCTCGCCATCACCATGGCCACAACATCTGGTCATGGAAAACATCCCATTCACTGAAGAATCAGAAACCAACGTTCCTATATGGTGGTGCCTTGAAGGATGAAATAAAAAAAAGCGGGGGCAGGGGGGAATCCCAGACAGCAAACAGAGCCCATGACAAAAATAAACACAAAGAATGTAAATAAAATATTATTACAAGCAACTCACTCACCACCTCACCCTCAACAACTCTCTCCCCCAGAAGCAAAAAGCAAAAATATCCAAATTCTGTTCTAAAGAACAGCAGAACTGCTATTGGGAAGAAGCTATGAATACGAAGGTTTTTCTCCACTTTTATAATGTCAAGGTTTGAGACATACTTTTATAAAGAGGACCAGGCCTGGTGAATCATTTAAATTTGGGGAGCAGGAAGTTAAGCCCTGTGTTGATAAGTACCTTCCAGGGGTGACCTGATCTTAGTGACAAGCCATGTTTAACCTGAGCTTTCAAATGTGGAACCCCCCTGCTCTTTCAATCTGACACTTGAAGAGGAAAACAAGAATGCACTGCGAATGCACACTGTTAATAAACCAGGTTCACGCCAAATGCACGTGTGTACATTTCACAGAAGAGCCAGAAGGCCCTTTCTAGAGAGGAACAACTGCCATGCAGAACGCAAGCCAGAGCTAGCCCCTGCCAAGGGTCACGTGCTGCGGAGCACACAGGAGTCCCTACATGAAAGACGCCAATAGAAATAACTTCAAGAGGCAAAAATCCACAAACTCCGCAGAGGCATGGATTCCCCAGGCCATAAAAGCCACCGGTAGGAATTCTAGCCTCATCTCTCCAAGAGCTCCACTCCTCACTCAGATGGGAAAACCCTCCACCTCCGCTCAGTCACTCCTTCCTTTAAGCATAAATTCACTGCCCTGAACGAAAGGAAAAACGCACATGTACAACTGGCAGCTGATGCCAGTCCCGAAATACACTTACATCACCTCTGGCCAATGGCTCAGAGCCCGATGTTGACTCTCGGAGTTAGGAGGCCAGTCAACCACCTCCCCATCTTCAAGGCTAAAGATCTCTTTCCTTGCTCAGTGGGTTGGAGACCCTTGGGGATTGGCCTGGGGTCTCAAGCTCTTACTATGAAACCCCCTCCCCAAAACGACGAGCCCAGGGAGGCTCAGAAAGGGGTCTTGGGGCATCTATTTCTGCTCAAAGCAATGCCCTCTGCAGGTTAATCCTCAGCATGAGAACCCACAGGCAAAGGTTAGTTAGCTTCTCCTAGCATCTCAGAGACAGTCTGGCCCTTCAAATTTTCATTGAAAACCTCCGAAGCCAGCCAGGGCTCCTGGCCTCCCTGTCCCAAGACTTCAAATACATTCGGCATCCAACCGTGCTGTATTTTACCACTTAAACACTTCTTCAAAGTTTACTACGAAACAATGTGGCTCTGAGCCTGCCAAAAGTTTAACTGCAGGATTCAGTAGATTTTATCTGGCAGGGTAGCTGCCCTTCCTCCGCAGAATATTTTCCAGGGAAAGCAGTCATCAGACCTTACAGTCGGGGTGATTTGGGGGTTCCGAGTGTCACTGAATGAGCCCCTCTCAGAAACAACGCCCCACTTTCTCACTTTGACCACCCCGCCCCTTCCCAACTCCCTGGCTCCTGAATCCAAATTAAAGGCAGTTAGACATTTCAGCAGACAGCAGCGGAAAAAAAATTTTAAAGAGATGACCCCAGGGCATAACTATTCCTGGCTGAACTTCACTTTTGATTTTCAAATATCTGGGGGAGCCTGGGTTCAGGGGAGATGAGGCGAGAGGGCCAACAAATAAGAAAAAATAGAATAAGTAGCATACCATGACCAAGCCAAACCAAGCTTGAGGATTTCCAAATTATATTGGCAAACAAATGCTTTCACAAATCATTTGTTCTGTCTTTCCCGGAGACAAAAAATAACAACAACAACAATAATAATAATAATCTGGATGCAAAAATCCTAACCCCAGACCAGTAAACTGTGTCAGTGGAAACCAATCTAAAATTGCTGGTCAGAAAGTCCAATCTTATATAAATCTCCAGGCGCACTAGCCCCCAAGGCAAAAGTTGTGATGCCCAGAGCTAAGCCTTCTTCAATTTCATCACCCCCAGCTCCCCGACCGGGTATCTGGCAGCTGGGTGAAACCGACAGCATCAGGTTCTAATCTTTGTGTCTTTCATGACCGCTTCAGGCAAACCCTTGCAAGAGGTGCTCTGGTCCTCGGGTCCGAGCACCTCCTCCTCCACGCTGGCCCCCAGCCCCCCGCGACCCCTTACCTGCAGGCGCTCCGTGGCCGGCTGCCACATCTTCCAGCCGCGGGGTTGGGCACTGGAGACGCTGGCAAGACTCTGTCGATGGGCGCCGGCAGGGTGGGAGGCGGCAGGGGCTGCGGTTCCGCTTCACATCTGGGGTGGGCGTCCGCGGGAGGTGCGTCCCGGAGCCGGCGACCGCCGCGGGGTGGGCTCTCGGGTCTGCGAGCGCGAGGAGGCGGCGCGGCGCTCGGCGGCCGGCAACTTGTGGGCACGGCGGCGCGCCGGCTGTCCTGGCGCAGCTGCGAGAGGACTGCGCAGCTCCGCCCGGGCCCGCGAGCGCACGGCGGCGGCGGCCGCTCCCTCCTCCCCCGCCGCCGCCGCCGCCGCCCGGACCTGCGCGCTCTGAGCATGCCCGGGGCCGGCGCCCGCCCGGGGGGCCCGCATACCCTGCCGCGGGGGACCCCGCATCCCGGCGCGGAGGGTGTGGGCAGGCCAGAACCCACAGCCTGCCCCCGCCCCCCGACCCTCGAGGAAGCCCCGGGTGGGATAGGATCTGGGAGACTGAAGAGCCTGCAGAAGGGGGCTTCCTGAAGCCAGAACTCACGTCGCCCCCACTGGGGGTCCCAGGCTTTCGGTCGGTCAGCAGGGATCTCTGAACCGGCCTGGGTCTTGACTGGCACTGTACCCACAGAATCCCATTCATGCCTCCCCCTGGAGTTAACTGAGCATCTGTTAGGCTCCAGCCCCTGTGCTAGATTCTGAGAATACAGTGGCGCAAAATAGAAGACTCCCGAGCTCCGTTCTAGTTGGAGAAGATGGTCAACGACAGAGAACACCCCTGAAAGGTATTTTCTTCCCAACATGTTTCACTCAGCATCTGAAAGGGCGCTCCTCGGTCAGATGCTGAGTGAAACATGTTGGGAAGAAAAGAAAACGGGGCTGATGGATGAAGAAAGGGAGAGGAGAGCGTCTTGCGGGAGGGGAGGGTGGGTCTGGGGGGGGGGTCGTCTGGAGTAATAGGGAAAGATGGGCGCACCAAGTGAGGGATGGCATGAAAGGCAGAGGACTGGGGCGCCTGTAACCTGGAGGAGGAAGGTGGCCCGAAGTCCCCCATCCTGCATCCATTCTGAGATCTGCCAGGTCCCTCAGGAAGCTCTGTGAACCCAAACATAAGCCAAGGGTCACCCAGGGTGTGGAGGGTGGTGTTGGCCTCCGTGAAATAACTCCCTTTCCTAAGGAAACCCAGCCCCTCCGATGCCCTTGACAACTGGCTGAGACAAACATGAACATTCCCATCACTTGGATGAAACAATCGAGGCTCACAGAGTGTAGGTGACCATTCAAGTCATACAGCCAGTGAGTGGCTTCCAGGTGGCTTGAAGGCTGGAGTGCTTACTGGCTCCTGCTCTGACCAGGGAAATACCGTGGGAGAAGGGCAACCTGCGGGGGCTGGAGGTTAGCAGAGCTGAACAGGATGGGGAAGCTAAGTGGAATCTGGAAACTGATGAAGAGGGTGGGAGGAGAAGTGGTAGGAGATGCTTGAGAACAGAAGCAACAGAGAGAGGGGAAGGACCAGGAGATGTTTGGGGAGGGGGGCGGCCAAAGCTGAGAGGCGAGTCCCATGAGGCAGCGAGGGCTGGCAGGAGAAGGGTCTTGAGAGCATATTGTACTGTAGATGCACAGCCTGGGCCCTGAGCTGCTCCGGCACCGTCCAAACTAACACCCACGTCTGGAAGGATCTGCCCATCATCATGCATTGTTGTTGTTGTTCAGGCGCTAAGTGGTGTCCCACTGTCTGCGACCCCATGGACCGCAGCACACCAGGCTCCTCTTTCCTTCACCATCTCCCAGAGTTTGCTCAAGTTCATTTCCATCGAGTCAGTGATGCCATCCAACCATCTCATCCTCTGCCGTCCCCTTCTCCTCGTGCCTTCAATCTTTCCCAGCATCAGGGTCATGCATGCTGCTGCTGCTGCTAAGGCGCTTCAGTCTTGTCCGACTCTGTGCGACCCCACAGATGGCAGCCCACCAGGCTCCATATATTAGAACACTCAGTTCACCAGACCCTCCCAGGACTCTCTAAGGGAGACAAACACACATCTCCCTGGCTTTGGGGAACACGAGATTCACAGAGTCACCCAGAGGAGAGTCACACAGAGGCAGTGCCTATCTAGGACTCTTCTCCAGGGCTCCAGAGAGCTCCTTCCAAACCACACACTTGCTGGTTGATGCCACCCACCCAGGAAGACCCTCAATGCCCTAAGAGCCAGCAGAGCCACAGAGATGCTTCTCAAAGGCTGGTCTCCGTCTCCACCATGACCACAGGACCTCCCACTCCTGCCTGACAACCACAAAGACTTTCTCAGCTACTTCCCCAGTCCCTGCTACCTGCTCTGGATCTACCAATAGCTCCTTTCTGATGAGGTGTTGGAATGTCAGCCCTACATGGAAATACATCTCAGATGCTTGGTCATGTGCTCTCTGTTTGGAGATGATATTTTTACTTTTCCAATAACTCATCCAACACACTTCCCACACCTAGAAATTTCCTGCTGCAAATAATAGACCTCCCCAGCCTCCTAATTCTTTTTTTATAAAAATCCCAAAGCAGAGAAAGAGGCACTTCATTACGAAAATCTAGAAAATCCAAATGTGCATGTTAAACCTCTCAGGAAGCTAAAACAGAACCACTCAGTTGCCAGGGATGTTTTCCGACTTCAGCTTTGAAACCATCCTTGGTCGCAGATGCTCCCGTGGAAAAGTGATTTTGTTTTAAATAGCAGTGGGATGAGATAACGGCCTACATTCAAATTGCATTATAGCGTTAAATCCTGTCTTCTCACCTCCGAGTGTAATTAATTGTTATGACTCAGTAATACAGCTTTTAGTTCAGAGTACGATGCTATTTAAGGAGAAAAGGCTTCGGGGCTCTGTTGATTTGGTTTTCAGTTGCCAGTTCCACTTTGCAAGCAGGTTTGGTAAAGTAGCGTTTAAACTCAGAGGACACCCCTAGTTTTAATGACCTTTTTGTCAGGAATCAGGAATCTGGGGCCGGGGCATGAGAGTGCAGGTGGAGCCTGGTAGGTGGCAAAAGGAATAGGACAACTCTCCCACCATCAGTTCTGCTCCCAAGCCTTTCCATTCAGGAGGAACCTGCAATAGAGGGTGAATGAAACAGAGACACCTACTGGCCAGAGCCAGGATGTGCATCCATATCTCTCCCAGCCCCTTTCTGGGAGAAGTCACCTCAACCTCCTGGTGAGTCTGAAAATAAAAACAGGGTGGTTCTGAGCAAGGAGTCATTCCTGAAATAAGCAGGATTTGTTTTGGTGGCATGAGTAGAAATATTAGGCACCCAGGTATGTGTGTAATTTCATGTACTTACTCTCCTGTAATTATCTAAACAGGTCTAATCTTATTAATAATTACCATTTCAAGGAAAAGGACCACACCAAAAAAAAAAAAAAAAAAATTGGCAAGGCCAAGATGAATTATAAACACAATGTTTTGTCCAGGAAAAGAATTCCAACCACATCCAGAAATTCTTATAAACCAGATTTAGTGTAGTTCATGATTCTGAGCCCTAAGGTAAGCAATCTAGATGTTTTTCCATCAGAAGGATGTTGAATTAAGCTGTGACCCAGCAAATCATAAAAATATTAAAATATTATGCAGCCATTGAGGAAAATTATGAATCTACATTGCAGCTTTAAAATGCTTATGCTGTGATAATAGATTTGTTGAAAGTAAGCTACATTGTGTATAATTTTAATACAAGTAGAAAATATGTATCAATTTCAGTAAGTATTGGAGAGAACCTAGGACAATAAGGCCTGAATCTTAGCCTTTGAACTACCTTGGGGAGAACTTTTGGCAAGTCACTGGCCTTGCTGAACCTCAGCCTTCTCATCTATAACAAGGATGGTGGTACTTGAGAGTTATTGGAGGCCATGCATGAGTGAATGTGTGCGACATGCCGTGTACATAGTACATGTGCAGAAAACTTTAGTTTTCATCCCTCTTTTTATTACTGAATGATCAAATTCTCACAAGGTGGCAAAGTGGCCCATGTTTCCTGTGATCCAGTCATTTCCACTTGGAATGTTTGTGGACTTCAATTGTTTGATTTAGTTTTTCCCATGAAAGAGATATGCCATATTAAAGCTCACTTCCATTTCTAATTTAATCATATGGCCAGAGATATTTATTATGTTTAGCAGAGCAAGCATTGGAAAGTCCTTCTGGTATCATTAACTTGATTTCAAAATCACCAAAAGAGCTGTAGATGAGCAATATAAAAAAAAAACTCATTAAAACATTTAAACCTGCCTATAGGGATGGAGCCACTAGCCCTTATGTACTTATAAGGGTGTTTATATAACCCTTTCTCTCCCTTAAAAGGAAACCTTCACAGTAGTTTTTGCAAACTAGGCTAAAAGGCAAATGGTACAGGACTAGTGAGTACCTGGTATGTGTGTTCTCATTTCTCTGCTCAGGATCTCCTCATACTCTGACCAGACTTAGAAGAGCAGCGGATTATTGAGAGTTCCCTGGTGGTTTAGTGGTTAAGACTCCGTTGCTCTCACTGTCAAGGACCTGGGTTCAATCCCCGGTTGGGTAACTAAGATCTCACAAGCCACGTGGTGTGGCAAAAATAAATAAATAAATTAAAAAAATAAATATAAAAAGGTGGTGGATTATTTTCAAAGACAGTCACAGTCATTTCACTCCCCTTGGAAGTCATGCCCTTTGCAGTGTGGGGTGCTCATCATGAGATTGAATTTACCTGCACCTTCTGAATTTGCGTTGGATGTGTGACCTGCTTTGATCAGTACAATTCAGCAGAAGTGACACTATGGCACGTCTAAGCTTGGGTCACAAAACACCTTGCAGCTCCCACTGTTACCCTCTTGAGACCTGAGATCATGGCAGGAAGAAACCAGACTAGCATCCTTGAAATGATGACCTTGTAGAGGGAAGCCAAGCCAAGCCAAAGCAACAGCATCGGAGGGAGCCGATGGCTCAACCACACCACACGAAGACAGCAGCCACGTGGGTGCCTCAGGTGAGACCAGCAGAAGAACCACTCAGCTGAGACCAGCCCAAATTGCTGACCCTCAGAATCGTGAAAAAATAACATGGCTGTTTTTTTAAGCCTTAAGTTTTGGAGTGGCTTGTTAGGTAGGGGTAGATAATTGATTCAGAAAGCATCACTAATACCTGTTAGTCTTTCCGGGCAAACCTCGCATCTTTCTCAGTCTCTCCTAACAACCGATTTATCAGAGTTGGTATAAAAATGAAACCTCATAGTCTAACATAAGGACCTTTCCTAGGGCATCCCTGGCAGTCCAGTGGTTAAGACTCCATGCTTCCACTACAAAGGGCTCACGTTCAATCCCAGGTCAGGGAACAAAGATCCCGCACACGATTTGTGGCAAAACGATAGGGGAAAAAAAAGACTTATTTCCTTTCTTGTTCTTTTACTCTTGCTTTCGCAATTCCCTCGTGCACAGCTAGGTCCTGTTATCAGAGTCTGTGACCCATGCTGCCGAACCCTACTAATTTTTCTAGTCTTTCTGACAGGAAGACAGGAATCGGGCTGTGCTCCAATCATATAATGATCTGAGGAGATTCCTTCAAGCACAGTTTTCAGTGAACATGAAGGTACTTGCTTTTTCACCGTCCTCCTCCTTCTTTCTGAGACACAGCTCGGTCAATAATATCCTGCCCGTCTTTGTAGATGAAGAGTGAATACGGTTCCTTTTCCAACTAGCATGCACATAAGATGGATCCAGAAGCATCCTTCTTTTCATGAACGTTCTTTTCTAGGCTGGGGAGGCTGAGAAGGGCATGGAAGACGGGGTTCAGATCTGTTTCTACCACCTTTAGCCCGGAAACAGGCAACTCTCCTTGTCCTTTGTGGCCTGGTTTCTGAGGGTCCCTGTTGCCCTGGACCACAGTCCTGCCTCAGTGATTAGCAGTGTACACTTTCATCGGGACTGCTGCTGCTGCTGCTGCGTCACTTCAGTCGTGTCCGACTCTGTGTGACCCCATAGACGGCAGCCCACCAGCCTCCCCCACCCCTGAGATTCTCCAGGCAAGAACACTGGAGTGGGTTGCCATTTCCTTCTCTAATGCATGAAAGTGAAGTCGCTTAGTCGTGTCCAACCCTCAGCGACCCCATGGACTGCAGCCTACCAGGCTCCTCTGTCCATGGGATTTTCCAGGCAGGAGTACTGGAGTGGGGTGCCATTGCCTTCTCCACTCATCGGGACTGGGCTGAAGCCATAGCTTACACTGTCTTCCCACCTCATCACTTCTCCACCTAAGCTCATTTCACACCAAACCAGTCTTTCTCTGCTTCTATTTTTTCTCTCTTTCTTCCCACTTTCATCATCAAAGCCAAGAACTGCTGTCCTCAAACCTATAGGAAACGTGCCGGCCATAACTTGTAGAAATTAGGTTATCTAGAAGAGAATATTCATGAAAAGAAAGATGCTTCTGGATCCATCTTATGTGCGTGCTGAGTTACTTCAGTCGTATGTGTGTCCCTGTGAACTGTAGCCTGCCAGGCTCCTCTGTCAATTGATTCTCCAGGTAAGACTACTGGAGTGGGTTGCCATTTCCTTCTCCAGGCGATCTTCCCGACCCAGGGATCAAACACATGTCTCTTATGTCTCCTGCATTGGCAGGCAGGTTCTTTACCACTCGTGTCACCTGGGAAACCCCGGATCCATCTTGACCTTTGCTTAACTCAAAGCCCAGGTGGACTTCTGCAAATAAAACCCTCTCTGATGGATGAGGCAGCCCTTCCTGCAGAGGTTCAGAGATCATCAGGGAGTGGCAGAGATCAAGCCAGTGATCTTATGGATGGAGAATTGGGAGAGAGATAAAGAGGAACCTGAATCTTCACCTTTAACAAACTACCTGGAATCGCAGGTAGTGCAGCAGAAACCATGGCTCTGTGTTCTGTTTTTATTGGTCATTTGTAGGTGGCAGAGAAAAGGAGCAGGAAATCATCAGTGACCTCTCTGAAGTGCAGACAACATTTGGGAATGATTGGTTAGGAATGATGTAGTGGGGATTCTAATGTGCCATCCAGACCCCTCCTCACTTCAAGATCACTGTGTTGATGGTCTCGGCAGCAAGGAGGGTGGGCCAAGGTTGAGGGTATGAGCCAATGGTCCACAGCTGAGTCCCTCTTGACATTGCCTTTAACCAAAGGGAGCCAATTTGCCCAATACGTTCCTCCCTACAGGCAGCCCACTTCCAGTGACCGGTCAATGTGGAGTTCGCATTGACCTCCAGCAGGGGACGATTGCAGAGAGCCATTCCAGCACCTCCTGTTGGATCAGCCAAAGCCTTGGTTGCAGCTGCCTCAAGTTCAAGATCTCTTCTTGTCCAGACCTGTTCCCCTCACTTGCTTGCAGACTCTACAGTGGGGATTTGGGTGCCAAACCACCCCCTGGATGGCAATAGACAGAGTGCTGATCATCCCTGGGCACTATTGCTGAGTGGTTGTTAACACAACTTGGAGGGAATGGAACAAGATACATATGAAAGGGAATGTGCTGAGGGCTGCAGTGTCTTAGAGGGTATTAGAGGGTTTTAGGGGAAACAGTAATTCCCAGGATTATGGAATCAAATGGTCATTGTTGAGTGCTGTGGATGCATTGGAGAAAGACAAAGAAATACAGCTAGTGATTATGGCCAGGGGGCTTCCTTCCCGGCATATTTAGGGATGCACACCTGCTGCAACTAAGTAATGGAGAAAGCTGAAGATCAGACCCAGGAATGAGCCCTGTGGAGAGTGAAGCTCCAAGGAGTTTGAACTCTCCAAAAAGTGCTATAGTTCACAACTCTGATTGGGAGGGAGTGAGCCCCTGATGCTTGAGATGAGAATACAAATCAATGCCTTTGGAAATCTTGAATTCTCAGATTCTGTGACCCCAAAGTGCTGCCCTCCTTGCTCAAGATGTATTGAACTCTGCAAAGTAACTATTTTAACGTAATTGACTTTTATAGGATAGTGTATGCCACAAATGCAGAATATACATTTTCTTTAAGTACTGATGAATATTCACCCAGTTAGACAGACCATATACTCATAAACTGCTCCATAACATAAGCCTCAGTAATTTAAAAGAATTGAAATAGTATAGAATATGGTCTCTGGCTGCAACAGAATTAATTTGGAAATAATAACAGAGAAATGCCTGGAAAATCCACAGATATTTGGAAATTAAGCTATACAGTGTTAAATAATGTGTGTTTCTCAAAGATGAAATCACAGAGGACTTCTTAAAATATTTTAATTAAAGGACAATGAACATGAGCCAATCAAAATTGTTGCATAACCAATGCCGCCTTAAGAGAGGAATATAAAGACCTAGAGGCTTTTATTTAGAAAAGAAAATATGTCTAGATCAATTATCTTAGCTTCTACCTTAAGAATCTGGGGGGGAAAGTAGAGTCACATAAACTCTCCAACATTTCTGCTGGGGATATAAAATGGCACAACCATTTTAGAAAACAGTTTGACAATTTCTTATAAAGTTGAACATGCGTTTATTGTGTGACCCAGCAATTCTTCAGTGTATATATATATATATATATATATTCAAGAAAATAAAGACCTACGTCCACACAAAAACTTGTACCGAAGTGTTCACAGCAGCTTTATCTATCCTAAGTCAAACCAGAAACAACCAAATATCAATCAACAGGTAAACAATTGAACATATCATGGTTTATCCTCATAATGAGCTACTTCCCAGCAGCAAAAAGCAACACATGACTAGAACATGTAGCAACATGGAGGCTTTTAACAATGTTCACTGACTTAAAGAATAAACACACACTGCTATTTTTAAAATGGATAACCAATAAGGACCTATGGTATAGCACAGGAAACTCAGCTCAATGTTATATGGCAGCCTGGATGGGAAGGGAGTTTGGGAGAGAATGGATACACATATATGTATGGCTGAGTCCCTTCCCTGTTCATGTAACTATCATGGCATTGTTTGCTAATCAGCTATGCCCCAATACAAAATAAAAAGTTTTAAAAAAATGTTCTTCAGACCAAAAGAAGCCACACACCAGACACCATTATATCATAAAGGCAAAGTTTGTATTAAGACAAATAATGACAGTAGAAAATCAGTAGTTTCCTAGTTGGGGGTGGGGGATCCGTAATTGAAATCAAATGGTATGAGGGGAATTTCTTGCAGGAAATATTCTATTTCTTGACTGTGGTGGTGATGAATCAAAACTGTATACTTAATACAAGCTGTATTCTTAACACATGTGCATTTAATTCTATGTAAATTAGACCTCAAAAGAGTTTATTTAACTTTTTAATGTAAGTGATAGCCAATTAGTGTTAAGTGTCCAATTACTTGTGATGCCATATGCCCAGAAATCAGCAGTCAGTCAAAGGCAGGATTTACTCTGCTTCGGAAGAAATTGCGGAGAAGGCACTGGCACCCGACTCCAGTACTCTTGCCTGGAAAATCCATGGACGGAGGAGCCTGGTGGTCTGCAGTCCATGGGGTTGCAAAGAGTCAGACACAACTGAGTGACTTCACTTTCACTTTTCACTTTTCTGCATTGGAGAAGGAAATGGCAACCCACTCCACTGTTCTTGCCTGGAGAATCCCAGGGACAGGGGAGCCTGGTGGGCTGCCGTCTATGGGGTTACATAGAGTCAGACACGATTGAAGCGACTTAGCAGCAGCAGCAGCATGCATATGGGGGCAGAGAGGAATAGATCTTGGCACCCATGTGATACACAGGGGTGTCTCTGAGATCTCTGCCCAATTTTAAGAGTGAATAGCTAAACGCTGCAGTCATGTTCCCACTAAGATTGTCATAGCAGTCATGCTTGCTTCTCTCGGACCACTTACAGTGAGTCAACTTTTTCATCTTCCTTCTCTGATATCTAATTTTTCAATGGAGCTAAAAATCAGATTTTAGAACCTTGCATTGAATTAAGGGATATAGTGGTAACGTTCCTATGGTTTCAGTCTGTAGTGAGCTTTTCAATACTAAGCTTTAGGGCTGATATCCATCACTCCACAATTTTGAAATATTTTCCTGGAGAGGTTCATTAATAATGGCAAGAGCATGTAAAAAGAGAGTCCCTACATTTTTTCCTTCAATATATTCCATTAATTCATACATTTCATATACATTTGTAACTCCTTCTATAATTAGAACACTATGATGTCATCGTGAAATTTAGGAAAGCTTAAGGTCTTCAGACATCCATACCAATGTGTGTAGGGTCCACTGCCACTGAGTGACTTGGAAAAAGTCACTTCAGCTCTCCTAGATTCATTTCTCCTATCTGTAAAATAAATTATTTGGCTTAGTTTACCTCTAAGCTTTGTTCCAGCTTTAAAAATTTATTATTCTCTTCTTTGGCTAATGATCCCATTAAAGTATATAATGTGGTACATCAATAACACTAATGGAATTCTTTAAGACTATGACTGTTTCAGATTTTTTCATCATCATTCAAATCTATTTTTAGAGCAGGAGTAGCCACATCATTTGCCATTTAGGGATCTCCACCTCCAAATGAGGTACATAGGGGTGGGACAGGGTGGGAAGGGTAAATGGAGTGAGATTAAAGGTATTTTAGTTGCAATATGTTGGCGTAGTGCAGATGGGGTATTAAAACAGGCAACCTCATCCCATAAAATGATGACTCGGTGCTAAGAGTATGATGTTCTACTACTAGCAGTGTTAGTATCAGTTACAAGTTTCCTTAGGACTGCCTCATTCCAAACACATGGTCCCACTGCAAAGTAATTCCACCTGATCATTTTAATTCGTGAGCCCATTTCCATTTATTCTGTCAATTCAGTTCGGTCACTCAGTCATGTCCAACTCTTTGTGACCCCATGAATCGCAGCACACCAGGCCTCCCTGTCCATCACCAACTCCCGGAGTTCACTCAGACTCACGTGCATCGAGTCAGTGAAGCCATCCAGCCACCTCATCCTCTGTCGTCCCCTTCTCCTCCTGCCCCATAGCCATCATGATCAACAAAAGAGTTCGAAATGCAGTACTTGGATGCAATCTCAAAAATGACAGAAGATCTCTGTTTGTTTCCAAGGCAAACCATTCAGTATCACAGTAATCCAAGCCTATGCCCCAACCAGTAACGCTGAAGAAGCTGAATGGTTCTATGAAGACCTACAAGACCTTTTAGAACTAACACCCAAAAAAGATGTCCTTTTCATTATAGGGGACTGGAATGCAAAAGTAGGAAGTCAAGAAACACCTGGAGTAACAGGCAAATCTGGCCATGGAATACAGAATGAAGCAGGGCAAAGAATAATAGAGTTTTGCAAAGAAAAGGCACTAGTCATAACAAACACCGTCTTCCAACAACACAAGAGAAGACTCTATATATGGACGTCACCAGATGGTCAACACCGAAATCAGATTGATTATATTCTTTGCAGCCAAAGATGGAGAAGCTCTATTCAGTCAGCAAAAACAAGACTAGGAGCTGACTGTGGCTCAGATCATGAACTCCTTATTGCCAAATTCAGACTTAAATTGAAGAAAGTAGGGAAAACCACTAGACCATTCAGGTATGACCTAAATCAAATCCCTTATGATTATACAGTGGAAGTGAGAAATAGATTTAAGGGACTAGATCTGATAGATAGAGTGCCTGATGAACTATGGAATGAGGTTTGTGACATTGTACACGAGACAGAGATCAAGACCATCCCCATGGAAAAGAAATGCAAAAAAAGCAAAATGGCTGTCTGGGGAGGCCTTACAAATAGCTGTGAAAAGAAGAGAAATGAAAAGCAAAGAAGGAAAGGAAA
Source organism: Bos indicus (assembly GCF_029378745.1). Taxonomy (NCBI): domain Eukaryota; kingdom Metazoa; phylum Chordata; class Mammalia; order Artiodactyla; family Bovidae; genus Bos; species Bos indicus. The sequence continues at coordinate 117,263,476 of NC_091761.1, forward strand.
GATATAAGCATCTGAATGCAGAGTTCCAAAGAATAGCAAGAAGAGATAAGAAAGCCTTCCTCAGCGATCAATGCAAAGAAATAGAGGAAAACAACAGAATGGGAAAGACTAGAGATCTCTTCAGGAAAATTTAAGATACCAAGGGAAAATTTCATGCAAAGATGGGCTCGATAAAGGACAGAAATGGTATGGACCTAACAGAAGCAGGAGATATTAAGAAGAGGTGGCAGGAATACACAGAAGAACTGTACAAAAAAGATCTTCATGACCCAGATAATCATGATGGTGTGATCACTCACCGAGAGCCAGACATCCTGGAATGTGAAGTCAAGTGGGCCTTAGAAAGCATCACTATGAACAAAGCTAGTGGAGGTGATGGAATTCCAGTTGAGCTATTTCAAATCCCGAAAGATGATGCTGTGAAAGTGCTGCACTCAATATGCCAGCAAATTTGGAAAACTCAGCAGTGGCCACAGGACTGGAAAAGGTCAGTTTTCATTCCAATCCCAAAGAAAGGCAATGCCAAAGAATGTTCAAACCACCACACAATTTATTCTGTAGTATTTCCTAAAGAATATTATTACACTTGACCACACTGATGGTTGACATCCTTCAGCCTCTGGAATGATCATTAAGAACAGTAGTTTTATTTTTTGAGCCAAAAATCAAAGTACATGAGGGTTGTTTAGAATTCTAAACCTACCTAGTAGCTAGAAATTTAGATATAAAATATTTGAATCTCCACCACAAATTATAGATTCACATGGGCAATGGATGGAATATTTGAAATGAGAATGCTTACTATAATTCTAATGTCCCTACCAATGCCAAAACGAAAACAAAGCGACAGCAGGATTCGAACCACGTTAGAACCATAATAACAAGACTCACATTCTTTCGAAGCCTTAGCTTTGCCAGCGATCCTTCTAGGCACCTTGAATCCAACATCTCTCAGGATATTCACAACAATTCTGTGAGGTAGGTGCTTTTGTTAGCCCCATTTTATAAGTGAGAAACTGAGTCACAGAAGGCTAAAATATTATGCCCCCGATCACATTGCTAGAAATAGATACATGTTTAGTCGCTCAGTCGTGTCCAACTCTTTGCAACCCTTTGGACTGTAGCCCACCAGGCTCTTCTGTCCATGGGATTTTTCAGGCAAGAATGCTGGAATGGGTTGTCATTTCCTTCTCCAGAGGATCTTTCCGATCTAGGCATCAAACCACTGTCTCCTGTGTCTCCTGCGTTTCAGGCAGATTCTTTACTGCCTGAGCCATCAGGGAAGCCCAAAAATAGACATAGCTGCTATTTATACCTAGGTGTATCTGACTCCCGTAGTTTAAGCTCTTTGGCACCAGGCTACAAAAAACTGTCTCATAAATAGAGTTTAAAGCTGGAGGGACCTAAGAGATCATCTAATCTAGCCCAGCTCTCTGACAGATTAACTGATGTGTCCAAACTACCAGCTAGCAACATGCGAGGACCAGATCTCCAGAATCTTCAGCAGACGTATCACAACAAATAAAAACCAAGATATACTTCATGATCAGAATGTGCCAGGGACGGAGCTGGGCATGTCTGAATTATATTGTTATCTTATTCGTCAATACTCCAGGCACTGTTTTTAATCTCTACTTTAAGAAAGAGAACACTGGGGCACAGCGCATTTACACAGAGTCCCACAGCTGATTAGCCAGATTCAAACCTGTCTCTAAAGCATATGCTCATGACTACCACCTACAAGGGCTTCCCTGGAGGCTCAGATAGTAAAGAATCCACCTGCAATGTAGGAGATTTGGGTTCAAACCCTGGGTTGGGAAGATTCCCTGGAAAAGGGAATGACTACCCACTCTAGTGGCCACCCTGGTGCAAAGGGGATGACAGAGGATGAGATGGTTGGATGGCATCACTGACTCAATGGACATGAGTTTGAGTAAACTCCGGGAGTTGGTGATAGACACAGAGGCCTGGTATGCTGCAGTCCGTGGGGTTGCAAAGAGTTGGACACAACTGAGCAACCGAACTGAACTGAACTTACCCACTCTAGTACTCTTGCCTGGAGAATTCCATGGACAGAGAACCCTTGTGGGCTACAGTTGATGGGGTCACAAAGAGTCGGATATGACTGAGCAACTAATGCTTTCACTACCTACAAACTCTGAGAAGGCCATCAGTCCATTTTGGTGATTCTAAGGGTCTTCAACATTCAAAAAACTAAGATCACAGCAGTCAATGCCACCATTTCATGGCAAATAGATGGGAAAAAATGGAAAAAGTGACAGACTTTATTTTCTTGGGCTCCAAAATCACTGCAGACAATGACTGCAGCCTTGAAATTAAAAGATGCTTGATCCTTGGAAGGAAAGCTATAACAAAACTAGACAGCATATTAAAAAGCACAGACATCACTTTGCCAACAAAAGTTCATATTGTCAAAGCTATGGTTTTTCCAGTAGTCAGGTATGGATGTGAGAGTTTGACCATAAAGAAGGCTGAACACCAAAGAACTGATGCTTTTGAACTGTGGTGTTGGAGAAGACTCTTGAGGGTCTCTTGGACTGCAAGGAGACTATTGGACTAAATTATTGGACTTCAATCCTAAAGGAAATCAACCCTGAATATTCATTGGAAGGACTGAAGCTCCAATACTTTGGCCACCTGATGTAAGGAGCTGACTCATTGGAAAAGATCGTGATGCTAGCAAAGACTGAGGGCAGAAGGAGAAGGGGGCGACAGAGGATAAGAGGGTTGGATGGCATCATTGACTCAATGGACATGAGTTTGAGCAAATTCTGGGAGAGGGTGAAGACTGGAGTGCTGCAGTTGTAAAGTGGGATCGCAAAGAATCAGACAGGACTGAACAGCTGAACAACAACAAAGGCTGCTCTACCCCTAGGACTGCATACCACATCTCTCAGTTGGCTTTGGCAACAACCATTCTCTCATCACGATCTGATCTCATTTTCTTTCTGTGGTTTGTCACTGACCTCAGACTGTCCTCTGAGCCAGTTCCTGAGTGACTGTCCAGGATCTCTTTTCCGCTTAAGAAATTTTTAAAACAGACTTGACGTAAATGCAAGAAAGAGTGCGATGATCATCCCTCAATTTCCCAACATGTTTTAATCTTAGGAAATATTTCCTGAATGAGAATTACGTTAAAGATATGAATACTTTTATCACTCAATACTTATTGCCAAATTGTCTCAAAAAAGCATTGCGCAAAAACATAGTCAATAACAAGGTATGAGAATATCATATCATTAGCATTGGGTATTTCCGTTAAGCTCTTTCTATTAGCAACTTAAAAACAAACAGAAAAACTTTATTATTGTTTGCATTTCTTTAGTTACAAGTGAGGCTGATCATTTTTCTCTTTTAAAGCAGTTATATTCTTCCTTTGTAAGTTATCTATTAATATGCTTTTCTCATATTATTGCCTGCTTCATATACATTTCAAAATTTATCACTAAACTTGGCATATATTAAGGCTTCAACCTTTATTTGCTGATCCGTTGCCAGATTTTCTATGCATTCCATACATTTTTGTCAGGAATACTCTTCATGATTATATAAAAATATAAATAAGAAAACCTTTTGGGGTTTACAAATTGTCAAGATATCTAAAGCTTATATTATTTTTTCCTTTTTAATTTTGTTACATTCAGAAAATATTATAAAATTGTATCTTGAAAATGCTCTATACTTTATAAAAATATAGTCTTCTACTGGGAGTACAATGTTTAATATGCCTTTTAACCTTACTTTGCAAATTATTCAACTTCTACATTTCCTTATTTTATCTTCCAGGATGACTTTTATAATCAAAATATCCCATTTCTATAATGTTTATGTCATTTTTTCTCCTTATATTTCAAACAATTTATAAGGCATAAATTTGCTGCTATATTGTTTAAAGATAGTTTCAGTGTTATTGTTCTTCATATTTATTTACTACTTATTCTAATTTTACAAATATAAAATAATTCTCTTTTTAAGTTATTTTGTTTATTTCTATTTGATGCTACTTATATTAATTTCATACTTTTATTACTTAAAGTTCAGTGATATATTGCACACTGTTAATGTTAATATTTCAGTATCATTTTCATTTCTTTGCTTTTTCCTTTAACCTAAAATAAATCACTGCAGATGGTGACTGCAGCCATGAAATTAAAAGACCCTTACTGATAAATAAAGAGAAAGAGTCTAGCATTTCTGAGTACAATGGCACCCCACTCCAGTACTTTTGCCTGGAAAATCCCATGGATGGAGGCTGCAGTCCATGGGGTCGCTAAGAGTCAGACACGACTGAGCGACTTTGCTTTCACTTTTCACTTTCATGCATTGGAGAAGGAAATGGCAACCCACTCTAGTGTTCTTGCCTGGAGAATCCCAGGGACGGGGGAGCCTGGTGGCTGCCGTCTATGGGGTCGCACAGAGTTGGACACGACTGAAGTGACTTAGCATAGCATGGCATAGCGTACAGAGTATACACATGGTAAACACACAGTTAATGTGGCTAAGTGTTTTTCAAGTACTTCAGCTAATAAATGAAGAAGGAACTATCGAATATTACCATTCTGCAATTCTTACCGAAATCATTGATCTGGGAAAACAATTAGTCTCTGTTCAAGCAGACAGGTTTCCTTGGTGGCTCAGATGGTAAAGAATTTGCCCGTAATGCAGGAGACCCGGGTTTGACCCCTGGGTTGGGAAGATCCCCTGGAGAAGGGAATGGTAACCCACTCCAGTATTCTTGCCTGGAGAACTCCATGGACAAGAGTTCTGGTAGGCTCCAGTTCATGGGGTTGCAAAGAGTTGGACACAATTGAGCAACTTTCACTTTCGAACTTTTCTGCTCATTCAGTAAAAAGCTGATGAGGGGAATATAGCTAATATTTTATAATAAGTACTAATGGAGTTTAACCTATAAAAATTTTGAATCACTATTTTGTCCACCTGACTATGGTGTGCTGTGTTTAGTCACTGAGTCATATCTGACTCTTGGCAACCCCATGGACCATAGCCCGCCAGGCTCCTCTATCTATAGGATTTCCCAGGCAAGAATATTAGAGTGGGTTGCCATTTCCTCCTCCAGGGGAATCTTCCCGACCCAGGGATTGAACCCAAGTATCCTGCATTGCAGGGAGATTATTTTATCATTTAAGCCACCAGGGAAGCTCAGTAGAAACATTAGATACATGATTTTTAAGCATCTGAAATGTGGCTTTTTTTTTATACTATAAATAAATTCAAAATATACATGGGATTTTGAAGACAGTATGAAAAATAAAATATTTCAGTAATAAAATTTGGATATATGTTGAAGTGATATTTTGGATGAATTGACTTAAGTGAAGTATATAAAAATTATTTTGACTTGCTGCTGATGGGAATGTCAAATGGTGCAGCTACTTTGGAAACAGTCTATGTGTTTCTTAAAAAGTTAAACAAACACCCACCACACGATGCAGTCATTCCACTCCTAGAAATGTACCCAAGGGAAAGGAAAGTGTGTGTCTAGAAAAGACTTGTACACAAAAGTTCACAGCAGCTATATTTGAAATAGCTAAAACAATGTTCTACATTTTTGTTTTCTTTAATTTTTGGCTGTGCTGGGTTTTCGTTGCGGCTTGCGGGTTTTCTCTAGTTGCAGCTAGTGGAGGCCCCTCTTCCATTTCGGTGCGTGGGCTTCTCGTGGCAGGGGCTTCTCCTGTGGTGGCGTGTGGACTCCAGGCACACAGGTTTCAGTCGGCACAACACGTGGACTCTGTAGTTGTGGCACATGGGCTTAGTTGCTCCAAAGCATGTGGGATTTTTCCAGACCAGGGGTCAAACCCATGTCCCCTGTATTGGTCAGCAGATTCTTAACCACTGAACCACCAAGGGTGTCCACAAATAGCTAAAAATTTGAAACAACTCAAATGTTCATCAGTAAGTTAATGGATAAACAAGTTGCTATATATCAGTATATTCATACAATGGACTAATAACCAAGAAAATGGAACAAATTGTTGATAAATGCATCAACACACATGATCCTCAAAATAAGTATAAGTGAAAAAAGATAGATAAAAATGAATACATATTATATGACTTGATTTATATATAAAATCCTGAAAAATGCAAGCTAATCTACAGAGACAGAAAACAGCTCAATCATTGCCTGTGAATATGGAAACCTGGATGAAAGAAATTACCGAGTGATATGAGAAAGTTTTACTGTGCTGTGCTTAGTGGCTCAGTCATGTCCTCCAGGCTCCTCTGTCCCTGGGGATTCTCCAGTCAAGAATACTGGAGTGGGTTACCATGCCCTCCTCCAGTTGATCTTCCCACCCCAGGGATCAAATCCAGATCTCCCACATTCCAGGTGGATTCTTTACATCTGAGCCACCATGGAAGCCCAAGAATACTGGAGTGGGTAGCCTATCCCTTCTCCAGGGGATCTTTCCATGAGAAAGCTTTGGGCAATGACAAACATGTTGACTATCTTAATCATGGTGATGGTTTCAAACTGTACACTTTACGTAGAGTTTGCTGCTGCTCAGAGTTTGCTAGAGTTTGCTGTGTCAGACTCTTTTCAATCCCATGGACTGTACACTGCTAGGCTCTTCTGTTCATGAAGTTTTCCAGGCAACAGTGTTGGAGTGGGTTGCCATTTCCTTCTGCGGGGGACCTTCCTGACCTAGGGATCAAACCTGCATCTCCTGTGTCTCCTGCGTTGGCAGATGAATTCTTTACCTTTGAGCTATCTGAGAAGCCCTAAGTAGAATTTATTATATGTCAGTTATCCTGAATAAGAGCTTCCCTGATGGCTCGGTGGGTAAAGAATTCACCTGCAATGCAGGAGACATAGGAGACACTGGTTCGATCCCTGGGTCAGAAAGATCCCCTGGAGGAGGAAATGACAGCACACTCCAGTATCCTAGCCTGAAAAATCACATGGAAAGAGTAGCCTGGCAGGCTACAGTCCAAAAGGTCCCAAAGAGTCAGACACGACTGAGCACAAGTGCAAGAATATCCTGAATAATGTTATAAAATTAATTTAATCTGTTTCTTTTTATTGTTTCAGGCGACCATTTGAAATTTTCAAATTACATATGTGACTCACATCCCCTTTCTGTTGGATAGTGCTGCTCTAGATCTAACCACCATTTTGCAGGAAATATGAGGAACAAGGAAACATGTCAAGCAACACAACTGAGCTTCAGTCAGCACAATCCAGAATGTGGAAACTGTAGGACAAATGACCAGGTTTCCTCTGTATCTACAGGACAAGAAAATCTACAGATATAAAGAAACATGAAGATTAGCAAGGAAACGCAACCTAAGACTTTTTTAGACCCTGATTTGAACACTTAAACCAGATAGGAAATGTGGTCCCTGACTAGTTATTTTTATGCCCTTAAGAAATCACTGTTCATTTTGCCAAATGTGCTGGTGCCTGAGGCTTCTCTGACCTCAGCCCACCAGGGACGACTGCTCCCCACAACTTCCACAAGTGAGCACTTTCAACTTCAGCATCATAGGTGTCTGATTCTTCATCCTCCAGAGATGCACAAAGGCTGCTCAGTGAGTGCTGGGGGAAGGAAACACCGTCAGCCACAACCATCGAGCTCAAATAAACTCTAGGAGTCACGGGGAGATTACCAGAGATTGGGCTAGTATTATGCTGAGATTTAAAAACAACTTCCTGGTCACATCCCACTTTCTTTTTCTTCTTCTCTTCCTCCTCTTTCTTTTTCTGAACTCTCCAAGTACGGATCTTGTTCTCTTTCACTGCAACCATTTTCCATTATTCCTCCCATAATTCCTTCCTTGGCTCTTGTATCATAAAACTTTGGTATCCAATGTTTTTTCCATCTTAGAAAAAAATGAGCCCATACATTTTTTTCTAAGCAAGCCTTCCTCCCCTCCCTTACCAGTAACATAAGAAATACAAACAGACATTAAAATTTTTAATGGAGAAAGACATGAGGTTACAAGAAGCAAATATGAAACACTGAACTATCCCTCATCTTTTTGTAAAAAGTGAATAAGCCTGCATTTATTCCTTTATTGATATAGGTTCACTGCTTCTCCAAGTATGGTCTGAGAACAGACAAGTCCAGAAATTGAAAGCAAGTACTTAGGTAGTCATGGAGTATGTTGGCTGAGTAATTTTACATTCTTTAAGTCTAATATTAATAGCAAAAAAATGAAATTAGTATTTTATATGCTTTATTTTTAAATTTTATTTTTCTAGTAATTCACTTTACTTATACTGGTCCATGAAGGACTGGAAAATTTTTAAATAGTTTTGTTTATCATAGTTTGAAAAACGCCATTCCAAAAAATAGCAAATATTTTTAACTCTAGTGGACAGTATTTGTCAAAATTGGACCGGTAGACCTGTTCCTGAAACAGGTAATTGTTTAAATTGTTAGGCAACACCCCTCCCCACCCCCAGGGCTTACTGAGAATGAAATTTGAGAATCTGTACTTTTAACAAGATTCCCAGGCAATCCTTATGCATAGTGACATGTAAACCCCGATGTTCAAGAGCAGCGCTGTTCAATGGGACTTTCTGCAGTGATGGAAACATTTTATATCTACACCATCCAGTAGAGAGACCATCGGTGGATATTAGACACTTGGAATGTGGCTAGTGTGACAGAGGAGCTGAACTTGACATTTTTGTGAACTTTAATCATTTGAATTTAAATGACTCCATGTGCCCAGCACAGTCCTGGAGCCCTCGCTCTTTCTAGTAACTACAGATTCTAGGGGAGCGGGGGCCTGAGAACTGGAGAAGCTCCTGGGCCAGGGCCTGGGAGGTCCTCGTGGTTGGAGGTGACCCTTGTCTGGGCACCATTCATCAGGCCAGCTGAAGCCAATGTTTCTCCTCACGTGAAAAACCGCTCCTTAGGTGATTCTCCAAGAGTAATTTCCCAGAGTTTTTGATCTTGGAGCTGAAGTGAACATTGTTGGATTCATAGTGAGACACACATTCTAAATGCTTTCCTGTGGGCTCACCTTGTCCGCAGTACAGTTCGGAGTTTTTGTTAGTTGCTGACTCACATGGAAACCAGGAGATAAATGATAACTTGAAGTATGTACTGAATTTGTCTGAATTTGAAGTGATTGGCTTAGGTGGCCAACTCTCCAACTTGTTTAGGATGGGTGGGGAGCGGCAACTTGGCTTGGATCACCAATGTGCATGTGACTCCAACCCAGAAAAGATCTTCACGGGTGGATGTCAGCATGTGTCAATTATTTCTGTAGTTATGGAGCCATAGGACAATACGAGGGCTTCCCAGGTGGCACTGAGGTAAAGAACCCGCCTGCCGATGCAGGTAGACCTAACAGACACAGGATCAATCCCTGAGTCAGGAAGCTCCCTGGAGGAGAGCATGGCAACGCACTCCAGTATTCTTGCCTGGAGAATCCCATGGACAGAGGAGCCTAGCGGATTACAGTCCATAGGGTAACAAAGAGTCGGACATGACTGAAGCAACTTAACATGCACGCACGGGATGATACAACTCCAAGTACAGTGACAGAGAACCTGAGGTATAAAAAGACTGTATTTCCAAGCACTGAAACTTAAATGTGAAACGGATGAATGTGAAAATAACAGCCCTTACTCATTGCAGGCTGCAAAGATTAATATATATTTATAATATCACATATACAATATAAAATTATATATACATAAGTCTATATACATATATATTTCAAGCTATTCCCATACTGAAAAATTAACCTTCTGATATGCAAGAAATTATTCATTATTCATGGTTTTTGTTCTATCCCAGTGGTTTTCAAGGTGAAAAAGGAAGAGGCATGGAACTGATTCCCAGAGTGGTCTATTATGGAGAAATTCTTTTCCTGATGAAAAGGGAAAGAATGTGAGAATTAATATATTAAGGAAAAGTTTTTAAAGTAATGCTAGTAATACTAGAAATAGTATTGTTGAAGTTTCTGAAAGCTTTCACATCTAACCTTCTTATACTAACCTTTCTTTCTTCACCCTGAGATTGCTTTTACTTCTGCAAAAAGAATTTGAGGAGGCAGAAAAGAAGTGAGAAGGTCAAGGCAGAAAGGAACTTCTGGAACATTTTATTTGATGTCATTTATGCACATCGCCTCATTGAATTGTCCTGACAACCCTTCGAGGTAGGTATTCCTAGCCCTGGTAGTGATTTAAATTTAATCGATATTACTATTTCAGCCAAAGAAATCCCTTGTAGACCAGACAGACACACTCAAAAGACGAGTGCGCAACTTTTTAAGGTGTGAGTGCAGAAATGCACATCGATATACTGCTTTCTTCACTGAAGTTTTCGTTTTTTTTAATGTAGATCATTTTTTTAGTCTTTAGTAAATTTGTTATAATATTGTTTCTGTTTTGTATCTTGGGACTCCGAGGCATTCGGGATCTTAGCGTCCCCATCAAGGATCACACCCTCACCCCCTTGCACTGGAAGGTGAAGTCTTAACCACTGGACCACTAGGGAAGTCCCTCAAGTCTTACTATGAAAAAAAGGTCCTATGAACTGAACGGTGTGCTGAGAGATGTGATCTATTTACAATCTCCTTACCTCACCCAGAATTGAACAAGCGGTTCCCAGAAGAGCAGGCTTTGCTGCAGTGACACTCTGAGGAGCACACTGAAGAAGCAGGATGCTATGAATCAGAGCACAGCTTCTGGCATTAAGGTCCCTATATGTGTATGTGTATAATATGTATGTGTGTATATACATATTATATGTATGTATAGGCTTCCTAGGTGGCTCAGGGGTAAAGAATCCCCCTGCCAAGCAGGAGAGAGAAAAGTGAATGTGTTAGTTGCTCAGTCACGTCCAACTCTTTGAGACCCCATGGTCTGTCCATGGGATTCTGCAATGCCTGGAGAATCCCATGGACAGAGGAGCCTGGCAGGCTACATACAGTCCATGCGGTTGCAAAGAGTTGGACATGACTGAGCACGCAAAAAAAGGTGGGGGGTGGGGTGAAGAACAGATGGAGCTTGCCGACCTCAACATTCCTAAATTGCACATAATTATTTAGAAAAGTGAATTCCCCATCCAAGGTTAAAAAAAAAAAAAAAAAGCCAAGTAAGAAAAAAAGATATAAGGCCTTGCCTGGGCCAAATGTCCCATCAGTGTTACAAGACTTGGCTGACACGTGACACAGGGCTATCATAGTGATGAGCAACCCGGTGAGGAGGACTCACTGTATTTCACACACTGTGTTCTAGCTGGAGGTGACATTGTTATATGCATGATTTTTGCAAAAAAATGCTACATTGAAATGTCAAATTTCCATCCTATTTCTGCTTTTTTGAAATCTTTTTTTTTTAATCTCTATTTCTGCTTTTTCTAAATCTCTGTTTCACACCACAAGCCTTGAGTTTATTTTAACCAAAATAGAAGCAAACAACTTGAAAAACAAGCTCTCAATATTTTTCACATCTTTTATTTTGTCGTCAAAAAAGGTCAGTGTTTTACATATTCCATTCTTTCTCTTCAGACACTGGTAATGCGGCTCCAACATTCCATTTCTAGAATTAGCTGCAATTTACATGTGATCTGTCTTGCTTGAAATGCAGGCTGGCTGTGTACTTTTCTTTGATTCAAATAACAGCAATTTGTTTCCCTTAAAAAGCATATTTCTCTTTTTCAATGTTTTCTTTCATTACACTGGACAAAATACTGGTTAAGGGGAATGTTTCAAAGTGTGGTTTGAGGACACTCTGTCCAGGCTGATGTCTTCGCAAATAGACTCTGCTTTCTCTGAGGAGGTCCCCTGTGTGGTTTTGCATCCCGAGTTCCCAGAAGAAAGCAGTGGGGCTCAGAGAGTCACAAAGGTAAGATGCTCATACTGACATGTGAAAAAGGGATCACTAAGACCTCCAAATGAAGTCTTGGTGATGCTTCTTTAAGGGACATCCTGACAGGTTTCTGGCAAACATTTGCAAGCTTTTGTTGTCACCTCAACTACATTCCCACAATTCCATGTCACCAGGTACTCTGCGTCACCCCTCCTGTTGTGCCCAAAATAAAAGGGTTCACGTTCCCCTTGATTCACTGGAAAACTGGAAGGGGTAGAATACAGGAAGAGAATTTAGAGAATGCATCTTCCTCATTCTGAATACAAATATTTGGGGAGATACGTCTTCAACCAACTCAAACAAGGATCTGAGGCTTCCTGGAGGGTTAAACAAGTGTTGGGGTGACAGAGATCCTGGGCCAATGGCCTTGGGGTGGACTTAACCCTCAGATCTCAATGGCCTCATCAATAAAAATGAGAGGAGAGAATGAAATTGCTTCCCAATATTTCTCTCCAAAGGTCATTTTTATTTGCCTGTCTCCAGAGGAATATTTATTTGAAAAATATTCTTGCACCAAAACAACTGCCTATAAAATAGCAGCTCTATTGTCCTTTCATATCTTTATTCAAATACTTATATACAACCCAGTTGGCCTTCCAAATCCACAGGTTCCACATTGGCAGGTTGGTTGGATCCATGGATGCGAAACTGTCAGATACAGAGGGCCAACTGTACCACGTCATCTTGCTCTCTAAGGGACTCTAACATCCTCCAATTTTGTTATCCACACACGGTCCTGGAACCAGTCCCCTGAGGATACCTTAGGACAGACAGTTGTAACTGCTCACTGGGGCTTGCAATCAGCAAACATGAGCAAGGTTAGCCAAGCAAACTGATAAATGCTTGTCCAAAGCAAATAAGCTTATTTCAGTTGGCCTGCATGATCTTATCATAAAAAATGACATGGTTTCTATGTTCTCAGAAAAAAAGTGAAATCAGCTTAGGAACTCCTTTCACTATGCAGGCAGACTCTGAAGCTGGGAGACTTTGGGACAGCAGATTCTCATGTTTTACCACCAATGATGACTACTGCAGTTCTGTGATTCCTCTATTCTTGCCAAATTGGGCAAGATAAACAAATGGAGAATTTGTTTCATGCTACAGTAGAGAGAAATCTATGAAACCATTCTTTTCTTCTAATGATCCGGAAGGATAATCTTTATTAGGGATTGGCACCCAATCATGTTTTTGTAGAACGTTCAATGTTAAAAGTACTAACTTGACTCAGAGTTTTAATAAGTTTTGTTGTATCTATTTTCTTTTACATACTAAAGGACAGCCCAGAGAGAAACATTAGCTTCCAGATACCCCTTGGGCTTATCCTTGGCTAATCCTTGCTAAACCAATCACATAAAACAAATCATCAAAAATAAGATGTCAAGAAAAATAGTGTGTTCCTGCAAGATACAAGGCTGAGTTCCATTCAACTCAAGTTTTAGAATGTAACTCTTTTACCTGCTGGAAGCTGATTGTGTGTGCTAAGTCACTTCAGTTGTGCCCAACTCTGTTACACTACGAACTGTAGCCCACCGGGCTCCTCTGTCCATAGGATTCAACAAGCGAGAATACTGGAGCGGGTTGCCATTTCTTTCTCCAGCAGATCTTGCCAACCCAGGGATTGAATCTGTGTCTCTTATGTCTCTTTCATCTCCTGCGATGGCGGTTCTTTACCACTAGAGCCACCTGGGAAGCCCCGAATCTGATTAACCAAGACAAAATCTTCCCGTGCTCCTTGGCCCACCCTATCTGTCCTCAAAACCTCAACAATTAAGATGAAATCCAAACTTGATCTGTCAATCAAATCTCTACAGTCTAACTTCAGTCCATATCTTCAATCATACCTCCTCTGCTCGGTTCAACTGAACAAACATTCTCAAGTACCTTCTATTTGCCAAACGCCATGATGGAAAACAGAGATACAAAGATAAATTAAAACACAATCCTACCCACCCACAAGATGCTCACAGCCTCTTATCTGAAGAGAGAGGCTATTGACAGAGATTTAACAGAAAACACAGGAGTGCCTGCCTTGGTGAAATATAGTGAGAATGAAATGATACCACATACATAAAAGGTTTAGCATGGTTTATAAAAGATTTAGCTAGGCATAGAGTGATGGCTGGCTAAAATGGTGTAATCAGATGTGGCAGGTCTCTTTTGGGTGGCTTAGGCTTCCCCAGTCTCCTCTTCTGCTCACACACTCACATAGACACACACACACACACACACACACACACACACACACACACCATCATAAGGTCAACAGCCTATTGTCCCATCTTCCAGACAGATCCAACCACTTTGTATGTTGGCAAATAATTTAGATTTTACTGAAGATTTCACAAAGAGATAGGGAAGGGACTTTTAAAACAAAATATAATAAAATTCTTCATTAGACACTCCCCTGCTTCCTCTTGAAAATTTCCTCTCCAAGTCTTGCCAATGCATCTCTCTACTCACTCCCTTTGCAGTCACCTGAGATAAAATCCACCTTATTGCTCTGAGCTCCAGCTTCCCAACTAAGGAAGAAAAAAGATCCTGAGAGCTGATAGTTTAGGGGCTTCTCCCTTTAGAAACCATTTGAACTTTGCTATTGTTCTTGGGGGTAGTAGTGGTGGAGAGGCTTCGTTCCCTTATCAAATTTTTCACCCAACCAAAAAGCAGATATCTTATAGGGAAGGGAGACTTGTATTGCCCTTCTAAGGAAATAAGATTTTCTCCACACTTTAGGAGTGAAAAACAATAACCACCAAATTTGCTTGAATCTGAAAGTCTCACCAGACAATCTCTAATGAAATGGCAACCAAGCTCTGAGGGCCCAAAAAGTGTCAGGTGAAAGGGAATTCCCCTTCCTAGACTGCCAGCCTTAAATTTTTCCTTGAATATTGCTCCTAGGAGCGAGAGCCCAGTCTTGCCACCTTACCCAGAGGTCCTCTCTCTGAGCCGTCCTGACCCCTCAGGCAATTCTTGGAAGCATCCGGCTTTCCCCAGACTTCATTCCATGGTTTGTGGTGCCGCCGAGCAGAGTTGCTTAGAGCAGAAGAGAGGCTGGTGTTCCTGGAGGTACCTTGTCATTTTCTCCTGCAGCCACTTACTCCGCTTTCTCTTTCCTTCCATCTTGTAGAACCAGGAAGGTACACCTGCAGCTAGCTGAAACCCAGCAGCACCCTCCTCTGCCAAGTACACCTATCTCCATGAGTCTAGCCATGAAGCTCTTGGATCCTTTCACAACATCCTCAGCAGAGAAAGGGTTAAACCACGTGAATACCACACCAAGTGTTAAGGCTTTGCTTCATGCTCTTGCATTGAGTATAATTGCATTTGTTCTTAGAGTTTTGCTGTGAACAGTATGTAGCAGTAAAATAACTAATAACGTGTCATTTTGCAACATTTGCCTAGATTTGGCCATTGGTATATTCAGAATAGGAAAGGTCACTTCGTTGTGATTTAGAATAAATCTCTCTCCAAAATGGACCTCTCATCGTTTGGATTCCAACTGTTTAGATTTGGGGGAAAGTAGAAGGGAGCAATCCAGATGGGCTACTGGCCCTAGTCCCAAAGAAGGCAAAAATATTCGACCACAGGAACAAATGTGCGTGCGTGCTAAGTCACTTCAGTCTTGTCCAAGTCTTTGTGACCCTATGGACTGTAGCTCACCAGGCTCCTCTGTCCGTGGGCTTCTCCAGGCAAGAATACTGGAGTGGGTTGCCATTTCCTCCTCCAGGGGATCTTCCTGACCCAGGGATGGAACCCATCTCCTGTGGCTCCTGCATTGCAGGCGGATTCTTTATCACCGAAGTACCAGGGAAGTAAGTTAGTCTCACTTAAAAGCCTCATAAAGACAGAATGTGGTCACCATTATCCTTGGGAGCTTTTGAAAACACAGTCATCCTAAGGAAAGAGCTGGTTTTGTCCTAAAGGACATGGATTCATGTTCTAGCACCTAGAACCTCTCAGGGCTTCTGCCGTGTCATCATCTCCTGGGAAATTCAGCTAAAACCCAAACAGTGATGAGCGGTTCTCCCACGTGTCTGGCAGCTTGGAGCTCTCTGTCTGTCCACACAGATGCTTCGCTTGGCACCCAAGCAGAGCTGGGTCCATTTCTCTCATACTATCAAGATGTTCCTTGTTTCTGATAGTGACTGTTGATAATAACATTTACACAAACAAGCCTTTCATTGAGCCAAGAGATCTCTAATGCTTTAGAACCTGTGTGCCACAAATTCAGGGCCAGAGTGGAGCATCCAGAGGGCTCCTCAAGAGGAGCCAACAGATATCTCATAGAGAGAACAGAGCAGAAAGGAACACTTTGTGTCCACAAGACAATGTGAGTGGACCGGCTCCAGTTGGAAAAGCCCCAAGGAACACTGTAGGGATACGCACAAGCTAAAACTGCAATGCTCCAAGACAACACTCCTGGTAAAGAAGCTGCGGTGGCTTTGGGCTGCCACTCTTCCTCTCCACCTGCTCTTGAAATTTGCATTCTGACCATCTCTGGGAAGACGGACTCCACTTTACTGAACCTAGCTGGATGGAACACTTACTCCAGGTGCCTTGCCCTCTCCAGCCAGGGAGAGAGCAGGGGACCCCATACAGGTCAGAGGCCCAGTCCCTTCCTAACTAGAATCATATAAGGGGGATGAAGACACTTTTGCTGGTTGCAACTCATTACTTCCAGCAGCAAAGTCTAACAAAACCCAAATAGTTCCTGCTACCAAGACTCTTCACTGTTGACTGTTTTTTCTTCTCTTTTTTCCTTTGTCTGGTTGCTGTTTGTTCATGTGCTTTGGTTTGTGCCATTTTGTTGTTTAATCTTGTGACCTCTTTAAAACTTTTCTGTTTTTTAATTATTTATCTCTCCCCTGGCTTAGCTAGACTGCGTTTGCACCAAACATCTCTAACTGATATCATTACATGCTTTCAGAAACACTCGAGAGATATTTTATTCTTACTTACTTGGGAATGTATTGATGTAATACAGTGTGCAGTTAGAAGCTGGGATGAACATGCAGTTGGTGGAGGGAGCAGTTTCAGAAGTGTAAGGTCACCCGTGTTAGGTGACTATGTGCAGGAAATGGTGCCTAATGTCACCAGACCTGCAGCTGGTTGACCACTGCAGAGAAACCTCCTTGGGCTTCACTCCCCTTTAAACACATGCTAATCAAAAGAAAAATCAGACAGTAAAACTGAACTTCACAATTTACTTGGAGTACACGTGACTTTCAACCCCGGGCTTGAACTACATGGCTTAAGACCTTGGAGATAAGAGAAGCGGTGATTCAATGCACTGACTTCCACTGATGCTGGATATTCCCCCATTGGCCTGTTCCAACCACACTGATGGCTTGTAATGGCTCTCCTCAGCCACTCTGAACCAGAACATTTTAAACAGCAGATTGTCTGGCTGATAGAAGTAGAAAGCTGACCAATTCTAGGTGTATGTACAGTAAACAGGGCTTCCCTGGTGGCTCAGCTGGTAAAGAACCCATCTGCAATGCAGGAGACCTGGGTTCAATCCCTGGGTTGGGAAGATCCCCTGGAGAAGGCAAAGGCTACCCACTCCAGTATTCTGGCCTGGAGAATTCCATGGACTGTATAGTCCATGGCGTTGCAGAGTCAGACATGACTGAGCAACTTTCATACAGTAAACTAACCCCATAAAACAAGGAACACTGGTGTTACCAACTTCTAATATCACTATCAGCAAATGCTCCCTGTTTCAAATGAGGAATTTTGATTCTTCATTAAAGGAAATGTGTAGAGGTAGAATCAAAGCTTTGCTTCATTGAAAATGAGCATCTTCATCCCTGTCTTATAACTGAAAAGTCTTTCCTATCAGTTGCTTAGAGTAAATACGATCTCTAGTCCAAAATTTTTAGTTCCTTCTGGGTATGGAAATTCACCCTGGTCTACATTTGTTTCTTACTTATCATAATTCAATGCATCGTAGTTGATGGATAAGACCAATTGAAAGCTGATATGGGTAGTGTATTAGTTTGTTAGGAAAGCCGTAACAAAATATCACAAACTGAGTGGCTTAAAGCACAGGAATTTATTTTCTCACAGTTAGGAGTCCAAGACCAAAATGTTGGCAGGTTTGAGTCCTTCTGAGACCTTTCTTCTTGGCTCGAAAAAAGATTTCTTGTGTGTCCTCGTATGGTCTTTTTCTCTCTGTGCTCACAGATCTCTGCTGTCTGTGTTCTAATCCCCTCTTCTTATAAGGACACTAGTCAGATTGGATCAGATTGGATCTCTGCTGTCTGTGTTCTAATCCCCTCTTCTTATAAGGACACTAGTCAGATTGGATCAGGGCTAACACTCATTTCAACTTAAATAACTCTTCGAAGCCTCTGCCTCCAAATACAGTCCTTTTCTGAGCTACTGAAGGTCGGAATTTCAACATATGAATTTGGGGGACGTGCATGCGTGTGTGCTGTCGCTTCAGTTGTGTCCAACTCTGTGAGACCCTGTGGATGATAGTCTGCCAGGCTCCTCTGTCCATAGGATTCTCCAGGCAAGAATACTAGATGGATTGCCCTGCCCTCCTCCAGGGGATCTTCCCAACCCACGGATCAAACGCACATCTCTTACGTCTCCTGCAGGAGAGTTGGCAGGAGAGTTCTTGACCACTAGCGCCACCTGGGAAGCCCTGGGGGTCGGGGGGTTATAACACTTAAACCCATAACAACATATGAAACATTAAAAGAATTCAGTATCATGAAGTAAAGTCTAGGACCCTGCAATTCAAACTTTTGTCTAAATAAAAAAGTTTGAACTATCATTCAAGGATCAATCACATTAATATATTGTTCAGTTGTAATAAACATGTAAATGGTCCACATGAAAAATTCTGTAGATCTTGTCATCCATCACTGACAAACTCCTTGGGTTACTCTAAAGTCCAAAGAAACTTTAGTCGTTATGAAAATCAAATGAAATTAAAGCCAATTTTTTAAGTGAGCCTAGAGTTCTGCATATAAAAACTCCTCTCTGCCTTAGATTACACATTTAAACTATTAAACTATATCCTTTAAAGGCATTTATGAGCTATTTGGTCCTTATAACTTTATTTTTAATATTCTGAAAGGCAGAGGGGAAAGGTATTTTGAATTAGTTTCCGTTTGAATGGAGTTTCTTCTGTTTAGCTTATGCAAAATAATAACCTGATAATTTTTAACAGCCATCTGTGGCTCTTCATAGCGATTCTTTATTAAAGAATTTATATAACAGGATTTTGTGATTATATTCAGTTACTGATCAGCCCTCTACCCCCGATTTTGTCTTCTAAAATCAGGCCTAATTCAGTGCCTGAAGAAATACCTGAACTAAGAAAAACAAATAAACAAAATTTTACTCATCCTAATAAAAGAAAAAAGAAATAGAAAATATACATCCTTTGATTTAGCAAAATTGAGAAGACAATCAGAGATGATGTTCCAGTACATGGCAACCAAAAATGGAGACCAAGCAGGTTCAGGGAGAGAAATTTTCAAGCTAATCTGGCCTGCCTAGGATTGTAATTTACCCAATTCACGTGAAAATTACAGTGACAGAGAAGTCAATATTAATCATCAGAAATAAGGAACCCACATTATCTATTCACTTTATTACATTTTTGCAAGGGTTATAGTATATCAACTTTGGAAGTAGCATTCTACACATTTAACTTTTAGTTGCTGTTACCAGAGACATCCACATATATTCACTATATTAATAAATACCCACCCACAAGGAAACTGGAGTTCTGACAGATGCATACATCTTGGGCAGTGTCTCTCAACTGCAGTGGTAAAGAAAGAAGTCACTCAGGTTATATGTCATTAGGGGACAGTTTGGTGACAAATTTCCAAATTTCTACAAGCAAAAGCACAGAGGAAGAGCTACAGATTGACAAGCAAGTGTAATTGTGAGGGTTTATACATCATTTGGGTTTTGTCACTTCCCCTTCTGGTAAGTTAGAACAGTCCTCAGAAGGTAAACCAGGGATAAGGGTGGGATGGTGTTATTATTTGTGCTCCTGGCCTTCTGCATCCATCTACTCTAACCAAACTAAGATAATTCTCACTGCTGTTTCCTCTGTCCTCCTTGTACACCTCCCTATGTGGTCCATACATGTGATTGACCCAGGGATTAAACCCAGCTCTCCTGTATTACAGGCAGATTCTTTACCAACGGAGCCACCAGGGAAGCCCAATGTTAGAAAGGGCTGGATCAAATATGTCCAAGACATCTTTTGAGTAGTTTTGACTTCTTAGCTAGAATTACCAGGGATACAGTAATGTGCTTTTCTATGTTTTTAATTTGATTTGGCTGCTGTGAGGTTTATTTGATTTTATTGAACTTTTTATTTTGTTCTGGGGTAAAACTGATCAGGGCTTCCTGAGTGGCTCAGACAGTAAAGAATCCACCTGCAGTGCCGGAGACCCAGATCTTAGAGACTTTGATCTCTAAGATGGGAAGGTCCCCTGGAGGAGAGAATGGCTATCCACTCCAGTGTACTTGCCTGGAGAATTCCATGGACAGAGGACCCTGGCAGGCTACAGTCCAGGGGGTCACACAGAGCTGGACACGACCGAGCAACTAACACACAGAGCCAGTTAACAATGCTGTAACAGTTTCAGATGAACTGCTGTGAGATTTATGATGTGTCTTTTCCCAGATATAGAAAGTATCATGTTTTAATGTTGACATTTCTGTGGCACTAACAAGTCCTCTCGGAAGTTTTGGAGAATGGTGGTGAAGAGAGACAAATACCAAGTCATTCCTCTTTCTTATGTCTTACACTTTAACAGGACAAAGTAAGAGTTATTGCTATGGGGATAGTCTCTTTTCTTCATTGCATCATTGCGTATCTGGTACCTCTATCTGATTCTTCTCAGTTCAGTTCAGTTCAGTTGCTCAGTCGTGTCCGACTCTTTGTGACCCCATGAATCACAGCACGCCAGGCCTCCTTGTCCATCACCAACTCCCGGCGTTCACTCAGACTCATTTCCATCGAGTCAGTGATGCCATCCAGCCATCTCATCCTCTGTCGTCCCCTTCTCCTCTTGCCCCAAATCCCTCCTAGCATCAAAGTTTTTTCCAATGAGTCAACTCTTCGCATGAGGTGGCCAAAGTACTGGAGTTTCAGCTTTAGCATCATTCCTTCCAAAGAAATCCCAGGGTTGATCTCCTTCAGAATGGACTGGTTGGATCTCTACTAAGCCTCTATTTGATTCTTCTACTAAATGTGGTTTTTCTAAACCTAACTGCAATAAACGGATACTCTGAGAACTTCTTACTGATTAATGAGTATTGCTGTAATCAACCATGAAATCAGAAAATTAAACAAGATGCTTCTCTATCAATTTGGTGAAGATAAGGGGAAGCCTAGCAAACTGATAAGCCAAGATATGCATGGACAAGAAACTGAGTCAGCTCTCCACAGAAATTAAAACTAATTTTAGTGGCTTTTCTACACACAAATTCTTATTTTTTGTGGCACCCAGCCCAATAGAGATGGGTTTCATCAAAGTCTTTGTTGCCAAAAAAATTAGAAAGCAATTTCCTTAAGCACAAAAATTTGCAGAACTTGAAAATATTTATTTGTGACATTTACCCGCCCCCAGGGATCATGAGAGCAGCAGAGCTGTGGATACCAATTAGGGAAGTGAACTGGAGAACTGGCTGTATTTCCACTCCGAAAGGAGAAATGGCAAGATTACTCATGCAGTCAGTCTCTGTCTCGCCTCCAAATGTTTTGACAGTTCGAGGGACCAGCCTAGAGTTCACTGATCACACTGCATAGGTTCAGAGGAGTACTAGGTAAAAGATCCAACAAAATTCTGAAGTAATAGTGGGAATGGAAATAAGCTAGGCCAAGGGCTTCTGGAAACCAAGCTCATAGACCCATAACAACCAATACACGAAGTCTTGGCTGATTGCACTACAGGATTAATACAGAAGAGTCAACAAGAAGTCAAAAGGTTTGGGGGGCTTCTCAGCTGGTGATAGTGGTAAAGAACTCACATGCCAATGCAGGAGACATAAGAAATTTGGGTTCAATCCCTGGGTTGGGAAGATCCCGTGAAGGAGGCCATGGCAACCCATACCAGATTCTTGCTGGTAGAATTCCATGGACAGAGAAATCTGGAGGGCTACAGTCCATAGGGCACACAGAGTCGGACATGACTGAAGCAACTTTGCACACAGGCATAAAGGTTCTTGGGTATTTTCTCCTACCACTTATTCCATCACAGGTGGATGGAAAGCTATATACAATTCTCTTCCTCATATATTCATGATGGAACCAGGAAGTGTGGCTTGCTCTGCATTCTCCATGGTGGTCATCACTGACTACAAACTTATAGAGCAAAGACTCAATAAACGTGTTGAATGAATAAAGTAGAAATACAACTGAACATTAGACAATAGGATAAAAGAGAATTGGTCTCAAAGCGGCTAATAAATTTTTAATAAAAAGGCAAAATGGCATCCACAGTGATCATTCAGTTGAGTTCAGTCACTCAGTCGTGTCCGAATCTTTGCAACCCCATGAACCACAGCTCGCCAGGCCTGCCTGTCCATCACCAACTGTGGAAGTCCACCCAAACCCATGTCCATTGAGTCAGTGATGCTATCCAACCATCTCATCCTCTGTCATCCCCTTCTTCTCCTGCCTTCAATCTTTCCCAGCATCAGGGTCTTTTCAAATGAGTCAGTTCTTTGCATCAGGTGGCCAAAGAACTGGAGTTTCAGCTTCAGCATCAGTTCTTCCAATGAATACCCAGGACTGATCTCCTTTAGGAGGGACTGATTGGATCTCCTTACTGTCCATGGGACTCTGAAGAGTCTTCTCCAACACCACAGTTCAAAAGCATCAATTCTTTGGCACTCAGCTTTCTTTGTAGTCCAACTTTCACATCCATACATGACCACTGGAAAAGCCATAGCCTTGACTAGACGGACCTTTGTTGATAAAGTAATGTCTTTGCTTTTTAATATGCTGTCTAGGTTGGTCGTAACTTTCCTTCCAAGGAGTAAACGTCTTTTAATTTCATGGCTGCAATCATCTGCAGTGATTTTGGAGCCCCCCAAAATAAAGTCAGCCACTGTTTCCACTGTTTCCCCATCTATTTTCCATGAAGTAATGAGACTGGATGCCATGATCTTCGTTTTCTGAATGTTGAGCTTTAAGCCAACTCTTTCACTCTCCTCTTTCACTTTCATCAAGAGGCTCTTTAGTTCTTCATTTTCTGCCATAAGGGTGGTATCATCTCCATATCTGAGGTTACTGATATTTCTCCCGGCAATCTTGATTCCAGCTTGTGCTTCCTCCAGCCCAGCATTTCTCATGATGTACTCTGCATATAATTTAAATAAGCAGGGTGACAATACATAGCCTTGATGTACTCCTTTTCCTATTAGGAGCAACAATCTATTGGAACAACAGTCTGTTGTTCCATGTCCAGTTCTAACTATTGCTTCCTGACCTGCATACAGGTTTCTCAAGAGGCAGGTCAGGTGATCTGGTATTGCCATCTCTTTCAGAATTTTCCACAGTTTATTGTGATCCACACAGTCAAAGGCTTTGGCATAGTCAATAAAGGAGAAATAGATGTTTTTCTGGAACTCTCTTGCTTTTTCCATGATCCAGTGAATGTTGGCAATTTGATCTCTGGTTCCTCTGCCTTTTCTAAAACCAGCTTGAACATGGAAGTTCACGGTTCACGTATTGCTGAAGCCTGGCTTGGAGAATTTTAAGCATTACTTTTCTAGCATGTGAGATGAGTGCAATTGTGGGGTAGTTTGAGCCTTCTTTGGCATTGCCTTTCTTTGGGATTGGAATGAAAACTGACCTTTTCCAGTCCTGTGGCCACAAAAAGGTGCAAATTCCATGTCTTATTTCTTTATAATCAGAACCTCCAGATTCTGAAGGCAAGTGGCAGGGAAATCAGTACATGTGGAATGCCTTCTTGTTACTACCCCTTTGCTGTGCCCACTCTGTGCTATCTCACTTCATTCTAAACATTGATTTGGGCTCTGAGAGACAGAGGAAAGGGAAAAAGAGATGAATTGCAAAGAGAAGCATACAATGAAGAAAAGAGAGGGAAAGGAATGGGAGAGGTCAACTTTACCAGTCAATGTTTAGGGAAGCAAAATGTTAAGTGTTTTAAAGAGAACAGTTGTTTGATTCTTTCTCCTTCTGAGCCTTCAGCAGTGGCACTCCTTCATAATCAGCACAATGTCCCTGAGAACAGTGTTGCCATATGCATTTGCCAGTTGGCTTTCCAAATCCTATTTCTCCATTTCTCCTTTTCCCAAACTCCCTATGGTTTGGTAAAGACAAAGCTAGAGATTGGATCTGTGATCCCAGATCCAGATAGCCACTCTATTCCACTGGTCTGGCCGCTTTGACAAAGGCCATCCAGCAAGAGTATTATTAGGACTTTGGCTGGACATTTTTAGGAAAGAACTTAAAAGTCATCCAGAGAGTATGAAAAGTCACCCCCATCCTGATGTGAGGTCACTTGACTCAAGCTTCTAACAACATAGAGACAACAATTCAGGGGACTCTCATAGCAAGTTCTTCCAGACATTAAATTAAACTCAATTTCTTGTGAATTTCTTACCTTGGTCTTAAGTTTGCCCTCAGAAAAACATGAAAGAAGCCTGTTCTACTTTTCTCCCTCAACCTAGCGCTCTCTTTCCGTGCTAAATATCCCCACATCCTCAGAGGTTTCCACACATGACATGCTCTCCAGAACCGTTCTCCATCCGGAGTTTGTCTCTGCTTCAAAGTTCATCTTAATTAGTACACATCTCCAAGATATTTTTGTTAGTTGCTATTGTTGTTCAGTCACTAAACAATGTCAAAGTCTTTGCAACCCCATGGACTGCACTACATCAGGCTTCCCTTTCTTTAACTATCCCAGAGTTTGCCTAAACTCATGTCTATTGAGTCAGTGATGCCATTCAACCAATTCATCCTCTGTCACCCCCTTCTCTTCTTGCCTTCAATCTTTCCCAGCATCAGGGTCTTTTCCAGTGAGTTGGCTCTTTGCATCAGGTGGCCAAAGTATTGGAGCTTCAGCTTCAGTATCAGTCCTTCTGATGAATATTCAGGATTTGTTTCCTTTAGGATTGACTGGTTTGATCTCCTTACTGTCCAAGGGACTCTCAAGAGTCTTCTGCAATACTAACAAAGAACAGTGACTAGGTCTCTATAATTCTGCTACTGGCATGTATTGGAGCAGCCCCTATTCAATATTAGCACATACCTCCACTCAGGCTTGACATATCCCTGAGTCCAGTCAAGTAACAGACTGTGATGACAGTGGTGTGAATACAATTAATCAATCAATCACAGTCCCTGATCTTCAAAAGAAAAATAATGGAGTGGAAGGAAGGGTAAGTGGAATAAAAAAAGGAAATGAAGAGGAGGGGAAAAAATAGGAAAACATAGCTGAAGATCTGAGGGGATTTTCTTCCATCAAAAGCATATGTTCTTTACGAATATTCCATTTCTCACTCTAATAACATTGTCTGTCTTATATGTAAACAACTGTGAGCACACACACACACAAACACACACACATTTCCCTCATCTCATCCTTTACCTCTTTTCAACTACTGTCCCATCATTCTCTTTCCTTTATTCAAGAGTGATTCTCACCATCTTCATTTCTCCAAACCTCTTCCCTCTTAACCTTTAGCAATT
Organism: Bos indicus; assembly: GCF_029378745.1. Taxonomy (NCBI): domain Eukaryota; kingdom Metazoa; phylum Chordata; class Mammalia; order Artiodactyla; family Bovidae; genus Bos; species Bos indicus. Next base: position 117,289,050 of record NC_091761.1, read on the forward strand.
TTCCTTCTCTTCTTTCTCCCTGAGAAGCTACATTTGCCAGTTATTGATGGTCTAGCTTTTGATAAATCCAATGAAGTGTTTTATGTCTTTTATCCTATTTGACATTTTAGCAGTATTTAGCACTGCTGGTCAGTCTCTCCTCCTGTAAACAGTCCACATCTTTGCCTTTTTTTTTTTTTTTTTTTTAATTCTTGGCTGCATTGGGTCTTCATTCTTTGCAGTCCACAGGCTTTCTCAACTTCCAATGAGCAAGAACTGCTTTCTTGTTTCTGAGCTTGGGCTCAGTTGCCCCACGGAGGCATCTTAGTTCCCAAATCAGGGATCAAATTCATGTTCCCTGCATTGGCAGGTGGATTCTTAACCACTGGACCACAGGGAAGTCCCCATCTTTAGCTTCTGTGATATCAACTTTCTTGGTGGACCTCCTGCCTTGCTGGCTGCCTTTCCTTTTCTCTTGCAGTCTGCCTTTCTCCAACCACTACTGTCCTGGTTTCCTTCAGACTTCAGCTCTTAGCTCTCTTCTTCATTTACTCTATACCTGCTTCTGTGAGACCATAGTCATTTCTTCAGTTTCAACTTCAACCTCAGTTCAGTTCAGTCGCTCAGTTGTGTCTGAGTCTTTGCAACCCCATGGACTTCAGTATGCCAGGCTTCCCTGTCCATCACCAACTCCCAAAGTTTACTCAAGCTCACGTCCACTGAGTCGGTGATGCCATCCAACCATCTCATCCTCTGTCATCCCCTTTTCCTCCTGCCTTCAATCTTTCCCAGCATCAGGGTCTTTTCCAATGAGTCAGTTCTTCACATCAGGTGGCCAAAGGAATTGGAATTTCAGCTTCAGCATCAGTCCTTCTAATGAATATTCAGGACTGATTTCCTTTAGGATGTACTGGTTGGATCACCTTGCAGTCCAAGGGACTCTCAAGAGTCTTCTCCAACACCACAGTTCAAAAGCATCAATTCTGGTGGATTCATGTTGATGTATGGCAAAACCAATACAATATTTTGTAAAGTAATTAGCCTCCAATTAAAGTAAATAAATTTATATTTTAAAAAAGCATCAATTCTTCAGTGCTTAGCTTTCTTTATAAACCAACTCTCACATCCATACATGACTACTGGAAAAACCATAGCTTTGACTAGACAGACTTTTTAGTTGTTTTTATGCTTTGGAACTGAAACTATATTTCTAGCCAGTCAATGAGAACAAAGAGCTAGAGATGCATTCAAATCTTATAGCAGGCTCCGAAAGTAACTTTTTTAAAAAACTAATTTTATTGCTGTATAGTTGCTTTATAGTTTTGTGTTATTTTCTGCTGTGTAGCAGGGTGAATCAGCTGTGTGTATGCATATATCCCCTGTTTGGGGAGTTTTCTTCCCATTTAGGTCACCACAGAGCATTGAGTAGAGTTCCCTGTGCCATAGAATAGGCGCTCATTAGTTGCCTATTTTATGCTTAGTAGTGTAAATATGTCAGTCCCAATCTCCCAATTCATCTCATCCCATCCCAAATTTCTTCACTTGGTATCCATACATTTGTTCTCTACATCTGTGTCTTTATTTCTCCTTTGCAGATCCTGGACATATACCCAGAGAAAACTATAATTCCAAAAGATACACACACCCCAATGTTTATTGCACCACTGTTCACAATAAGCCAGGACATGGAAGCAACCTAAATGTCCATCAACAAAGGAATGGAGAAAGAAGATGTGGCACATACATATAATGGAATATTACTCATCCCTAAAAGGGAAAAAAATTGTGCCATATGCAGAGAGACTGGCATACGGGGTGAAGTAAGCCAGTAAGAGAAAAACAAATGGTGTATATTAACACATATGTGGAATCAACCTTAGAAGTAACTTTTGCAAACAAAAGCCCAGACAGAATGTAAGGACAAGGATTAAAGCAGGGCTGGTGCAGAGTGGTTGGTGAGCTTCATAACATCAACTATCATGAAGACCTATGCAGGCAACTGTTGAGCAGCTGATTCAAGGACAAAGCCAAAGAGAGACTGAAGGGTAAGTCCATGGCATCTGGGATGGCAGGAAGGGACTCAGTTACTGTGAACATTGTGTATAAGTAAGAATTGCAATAATAACTTCAGAGCTAGTCAAATAGCAAGGCTGGAAATATAGATAAAAGCTTCCTTATCTTCCTACCTAAGGCCAAAGAAATTCAGGGGACATGCTAGTGAGTATAACAGCAGACACCTGGATCCTGTAGTCAGAGCCTGAGGGGTCTGAAATTTGGGCAGGTCATTATCATTATGTACTCATGAAATTCTAAGTATAGGATTTTACATTTGCCCTTGTTAAATTTCATCTCATTGGCTTCCGCCTGGAGTTCTAGATGTCAAAATCATTTAGAACCTCAATTCTTGCATCTGTCAGTTTAGCTCATTTTTTTGTCACTCAGCTTTGTATCATCTGCAAATTTTATGCAGCCTTCTGTGTCCTGAGCCAGGCAATTGATGGAATGTTGAAGTCAGCCAAGAATCAAGCCATATGATATTCCTCCTCAGCATTTCCTCCTATTGATATCAACCTATTAATCAACAGTTTTTAGAGGTTCTTATCCAGCCAGCCACAATTCCACCTGACTGTCCCAACACCCAACTAACAGCCCACGACTGTGTATACCACTCTCTCGGGAGAGTCTTTGGCAAATGTTCTTTTGAAATTAAGACAGGCTTTTCTAAAGGTTTCCCCAAGTGTTTCCTGTTCCACCAATCTAAGAGTGTATGTAATAACAATGATTTTTTTAAAAAAGGAGAATGATTATGAGTTTGGCATGACTTTCCCTAGTGAGTCACTGCTTCCTCTTCTCTGTGCTCACAAGCCATCTGTTTAATATTCTATTTTAGAAGCTTTCCCTGGAATAAAATCAGATTTGCTGGTGTGTCATTTGCAGAATTCCTCTTTTTCAAAAACTGGCAGGAGCATTACTTTCATCACTAATCTCCTGGTCCTGCTGTCATCCTCTGGGGTCAGGTGGTGCCGAGAGTCCTGGTAGTGACTCTGAGCTCACATACAGGTTTGTTTATTTTAGTCCTGATAAAGTGAAGTCATCTGAAATTCCTAAACACTCAGTATTTTCCTGCTTACCTTAAACTTTTCTTGCCATCTTATGATGGGATTATAAAACAAACCACTTTTATTATCATCCCTCATCAGTTAGAATTTCATCATTGGCCCCAAGCAAATGGATTTTGTCCATCTTATTGGCTTGGAGTATAACACATCCACCCTCTATCCTTACTCATTTTCTTGGATCACTACTAATTTTGAGCTTTCATCTCCTGACAGTATTCTTACCATATTCTGGTTGCTCCATCTATTCACAAACAAGCTCTTTTTAAGAATGATTTTGTTTCAAGGCTTCTTGTGTAGCCAAACCAGTCTGCACTTCTCCACTATTCTGAAAGCCATAAATCCCTCTTTAAAAATCTCTTTTTTCCCTAAAATAGCATCATAGCATTAACTTACTACCCAGATATTTTTATCCTCTTGGATCCCATCCAAAGAGATGGCCAGGTAAGCCAGGAATTCGCTGAGCTTACCTATGCTGGTGAGTGACAAGATACATAAATAGCAGGCATGTACCTGCCCCCGATGCTCTTCAGTAGAAAGGAATATTCCTTTCATTTCCAATCTAAATCCTTTCCCATTGTCTCTTCTCAAACCCCTTCTAAATTTACCCCAAATCCTACCTCTAAAGTGGAAACTTGCGGGATTGTTGTTTTATTCCTATTTTGTAATTCATTTGCAGGTGGCTTTGCTCATGGTAAATCATTAGCCTGAGGCAAGAACTCCACTTTTGGGCAACAAGGACATTGTTTTTTCATTGAGATGTCTGACCACGTGTTCTGACTCAAACTAAGTTCCTGGCTGGCGTGTATGCTGTGATCTTTAGGAACACAGAATCTTGACAGTCACTGTTTTTCTAGCCCTTGTCGTCACATACCTTACTGACCCGCACATGTTCTTCTAAATCTGCACATTAAGTACATTCTGCTTTCTCCTAAATCAATCTGTAGAATGGTCTCAAGTTTATGTAAAAACTTTGATTTAGCTTTGTAAGTCTTCCAAACAAATAATTTTTATATAATTTAATATATTTCCTCTTACAATTTGATAGCTTTTTCTATCCTATCCTTCATATCAAGCTTAAACCAGATTGGGAGCCAGATTCTCTGAGAGAATATGTTCTCTAGAATGTTCTTTCTTAAAAAAGAAACTTTTTATTTTCCTGAAAAAAAAGGTTTTATATTTGATTGTAAGTAGCCGCCTTTGTATTTATTCCCAAGTCACCCTACTGCAAGTAAGAAAATGAAGCTATCTTACCTGGCATATCAATTGGATTTCAACATTATCTCTCCTTGTCTGTCCTACAGATTTTGGACTTGCCAGCCCGAAAAATATATTTAAGCACACATACACACACACACACACACACACATCTCCTATTGTCTCTGTTTCTTGGGGAACCCTGACTGATACAGATTTTGATACAGTCATAGCTCCAGATCCTTAGTGAAAAGATTTTTCTCTGTCTGTGAAAACAATCCATCTCTGAAGAATTAAAATGTCTTATTTTCTGTTAGATGATGGTCCAAAGCTACACACTAGTACAAGGCTTGTTGGGACTTCAGAGGTGAGAGGAGACAAGAGTGACCACTAGAGAGAACCACCAGCTGTGCATGAAACATCTACTTTGAGCTGGGTTGGGATCCATTCGGGGTGGTAGGGAAAGGAGTGGTGGACCTTCCAAGATGTGACCTAGCAAAAGGCTGAGCAATCCACACACATCAAAGTAAGAGTCTCACCAGGTGATTTGAGGGGAGCAGGGCAGGGCTGTGGTCAGAGCTGAAGTAGAGTAGAAACAAAACCGCAGAAGTGACCTCAGGGCAGACCAGCCTCCACAGTGAGGGGCCAGGAGGTAGCCAGCTGGGGACCTAGAGCTAGCGTTGCCACTGAGCAGGACCCTGCAGGGATTCTAGGCACAGAAGCCTTTCTGTGTCCCCTTTATCTTGATTACAGGAAATAGGCATCATTCAGCTTCCATGACCTTCCCTGAGTTCCAAAGGGCAGATCAAGAGAAGGGAGAAGATGTGGAGAGAGGGGAGGAATAGTCAAAAAACAACAGTGCAGCCTTGGGGCAGGGTCCTGGCAACCCCTCAAGGGATACACACAGAAACATCTTTGAGCTGTTTTGCAGATATTGAAACCTCTACCAGGTGGGAGATGTATGTCACCCACAGGCATATAGACCCCAGACTGGTTGGAACCAGAAGACTAATGATGCTGCCTCCCACATAACCAATCAGAAGAATGTCCACAAGGTGATCACCTCCTCTCTGAACCATTACTGTAAAACTCCTCACTACCGCCTCCAAGTTGGGACACACAGTTTTTTGAGGGCTTTAGCCGCTGTGGCCTCCTTTGCTTGGCAAAGCAATAAAGCTATTCTTTTCTACTTCACTCAAGACTCTCCCTCCGCGATTTGATTCAGTGTTCAAATAAAAAGGCTGGATTAGACTCTGGTGTGGGCATTATGAAACAGGCTAGGAGACTATCTTTGAATCTATAGACACTCTCTCTAACCCTACCTTACTTCTTGATCCTTTAGCAAAGGAGATACTAAACCAATACAGGCCAGATCCTCAGTGGTTCAGACTAGTCAGGCCTGAACCTGCTGGTAGCAAGTTATCTTACCTGGAGCTGAGTGAAGCTGGGGCAGGATTTAGGGGAGCTAAAGGATGCTTCTCATTGTGCATATTTAATCAAAATTTCCAATTTGTGCAATAATGAAACAATTTGAGATGGCATGTTTTTAGAAACATCTTGCAGTTCACAATTACAATAAAATTAAATATCACACGATTTAGCTTTTGGGTTTTGAATAAACTAACTTCAATGCCTTTGTTTATTGAATTATTATGCCAATAACTCTATTTACTCAAGCTTTTTCATTTTCATTTGAAAAGCTCTATAAATATACTTACAATTTTTTATTCTACTTTCTCCTAAAGATTTTTAAATGAGCTTCCCAGGCAGCACTAGAGGTAAAGAACCTGCCTGCAATTCAGGAGACTTGCAGGAGATGCGGGTTCAACCCCTAGGTCAAATTAAATACATTTACATTTTCTTGACTCTCTGCTTTAACAGTTGAGAGATTTCTTACTCAAATATTTACTTACTTGTACCTACATTTAGGAACTGCTTACTGGTCCCAGACACTGCATCTGGTATTGAAAGTGACTTCTCCGACATTGCAGACATCATCTTTCCCAAACAGATTAGATGCTATTTATCATGTCCCAATCTACTTATTAAAATGTAGTTTAAAAGGCATTTCTCTTTAATCCTTAGGAAATGTGGATATCAGCTGGCTTTGAATCAGCTTATCCCTACTCTTATAGAAACACATTTGTTAAAATCTCTAACAAAGATGCCATATAATCAGTAGGCATCGTGTGGGTATAGCTGTATTGAAACTGACCACATCAAGAGACTATTCATTGTACTTCCTCTTTCTTTCATCTTTTATCATTTGACTGTTGTATTAGCCTTTTAATGGGTCTTTCTTACACCTTGATATCCCCCCAGATTTTTTTTACCACTTTCCTCCCCGGCTTATTCTCTGTTGAATTATATTGAATATGACTCTCCCTCACTTTTTTTTTTTAAGTCTTTACTGAATTTGTTACAATACTGTTTCTGTTTTATGCTTTGGTTTTTTTGGCCACGAGCACGGGGGTCTTAGCTCCCCAACCAGGGAACGGTCAAACCCACAGCCTCTGCATGGAAGGCGAGGTGTTAACCATGGGACCACCAGGGAAGTCCCTCTCCATCACTTATGAATTGAAGCTGCTTTCCGCTTTTGTTAGTATTACATGTGGCCACCCACGTCATTGTTCAGTCTACCCACCGCCTTCTGCTAGTGATTATCCTGGACTCTACTGGGGACCTGGTCTCTCACTGATATGACCCCAATTTCCTACCTCTCACTGATACGACCCCCAAGTCAAAAGCCAGACTCCAGCACAGGTGGATGCTTCGCCACCTTCACGGTGGCCCCCAAGCTGCCTTCCCTGGGAAGGACCTTCTCTTCTTCTAGCCAGTGAGGCCACGTGGCCACCCCAACCCATTTGGTGAGCCCCCACCTTCTATGAAGGAGGTCTCCAAGTAGCCTGCCTTTCCCGGGGCGTTTACTGCCTCAATGTTCTCTGTGCTTCATTCTGCCAGCCAGCCTTCCTAGTTTGGGGGCAATAAATGCTTGCAAGAATTTTTATAGTCTAAATTCACTGTGGTTAAAGAGTCTGCAGAAGTGGGCAATACTTATTTTACTGCAGGCTTTGTCATTTCCCTTTTTTGTTAAATTTCATGACCATTCTTTAACAAAGGCAGGTTTTGCCCTCCAGGGAGCCTGCCACACTTGGCAGTGACCCCATCTGGTTCAGGAGCAAGCGTCCTCAGCCGGACGCTTGTTCAACAGTAGATGCGGGTTTCGCAGTAAACCTCTCATCCCTTCTGTTGTCAGAAAGAGTTTAAGAGACCCCAGAGCCTTCCCCTCGCCCTTCTGGTTCCCATTTTCTGAGAAACTCCTCCAGCCTTATTTGTCGCTTGTATTTGGTATGACCTTGGGTTTGTTTCTCATTCTTAGTTATTTTAACCACATTTTATACTCTCTGTACTTTGATATGTGTGTGCTCAGTCACGTCAGTCACGTCCAACTCTTTGCAACTCTGTGGACTATATAGCCCACCAGGCTCCTCCGTCCATGGGATTCTCTAGGCAAGAATACTGGAGTGGGTTGCCATGCCCTCCTCTAGAAGATCTTCCATGACCCAGGGATCGAGCCTGCGTCTCCTGTGTCTCCTGCTTTGGCAGGCGGGTTCTTTACCCACTGAGTTACCTGGGAAGTCCCCTGTATATCTATGGGTAAAACTCCACAATCACAGGGCACAATATCTGTCAGAGGGCTCATGGGACCTTATCTGACTTACAGTTTGGTGATTGGAGTCCTCAGATGGTCAAATTCCAGGAAGGAAACTTAAATATCAGCTCCATTGAAAGCCTTTTCATTTTTAACGTAGACACATGTTTTCTAATATATCTTTTAACCTCAGCTACTTGTGCAATTTCATGTTAGCCAAAAATATTTTATTTGAAGTATTTTTTCAGTTCTTTAGCTTTGTCATTTTCTTAATCATTCATCCTTGTTTCTCTTTACAGTCTTTCTCATCTCTATGGTATGCTGCTTTCTGGATCCATGTTTCTGAGTTTGAATCCTATCTCAGACTCTTACCAGCTTGCAACCCAGGGTGACCTATGTGCCTCAACTTTTCCATCTATAAAATGGGGATCACAATAGTACCTACCTCAGTTCAATTCAGTCACTCAGTCATGTCCGACTCTTTGAAACCCCATGAACCACAGCACACCAGGCCTCCCTATCCATCATCAACTCCCGGAGTCCACCCAAACCCATGTCCATTGTGTTGGTGATGCCATCCAACCATCTCATCCTCTGTCGTCCCCTTCTCCTCCTTCCCTCAATCTTCCCAGCATCAGGGTCTTTTCAAATGAGTAGCTTTTCACATCAGGTGGCCAAAGTATTGGAGTTTCAGCTTCAAAATGTCTTACCAATGAACACCCAGGACTGATCTCCTTCAGGATGGACTGGTTGGATCTCCTTGCAGTCCAAGGGACTCTCAAGTCTTCTCCAACACCACAGTTCAAACCCTAACCTACCTCAAGTAGAGCCTTTATTGTTGTTGTTATTTAGTCACTCAGTCATGTCCAACTCTTTGTAACCCCATGGATTATATAGCCCACCAGGCTCCTCTGTCCTTGAAATTTTCCAGGCAAGAATACTGGAGTGAGTTGCCATTTCCTTCTCCTGGGGATATTCCCAATCTAGGGATCAAACCTGTGATTCCTATACGGCAGGCAGATTCTTTACCACTGAGCCACTAGGGAAGCCCCTTTAGGAGAGCATTTAGGAAGATGAAAGGAATAAGTGTATGTACGTAAAGCACTTCAAACAATAAGTGTAAAATGCTTTTGTATGTCAGTTGCTACAGTTATTAGTTTCAATATCTCATAACTACTCAATGCACTAAAGGCTAACTATAGCTCATGTGCCTTTATTTAAAAGCCTTTGAATTATTGTTTCATGTGCAGAGCAGTCTTCATATTTCTGAAATCCCCAAAAATATTACAAGCAGAAATAAATAATTGATATTAAGCAGTCTGTAAAATACAACTTCTTTCTTTATGTTTCATAAGTAAGGTCGACACATTTATGCAAAGCATGCAGTCTCTACAGTTTAGCATCTTTCTCTGTCTTTATATAAGTAGTTATGTCAGTATTTTATGTAAGTCCTTAAATAAATCTTTATATAAGCATACAGAACCACCATAAATGTTGGAGACACCCATAATTTAAGAAAGTGAAACTCTAACCTTGTGGGTTGACCTCAAGAAGGATCTCATGAAGCCCAAGAATTCATCGTCTGTCCTACTGTGAGAGACAGGATGCTGAGATGATAGTAGATTTAATCCAGATGGGCAACCCTTGTTTTCTTATGCCATCTGATTATGTCTTATAAAGAAAGATAGTTTCATACTGCTTTCTTACATAAATCCTTCTAATATTTAAAATTATCAGCAGTTTTGTCACCTCCTTCTATCATTTCTTATATAATTCCCACCACCTCCAAAGTATCTTTCTCTTGAAGCTTGAGAATAAGAATCTATTTCCACTACAAACTCTTTCTTTCACTTCATCTTACAGATCTGTTTACTAACTTCGTGTTCAACACCCTCCACTTGATATCCAACACCAGGCATCTTCCAACCAGTATTCTCAAGATTTCACACACCTTTTATATGTGGGAGAAAAAAATATAAGATGAAAGCCTTATGTATCCAACTTCTTTTTACTCTTTAAATCAGGTTTTTTTATAAAGTTAGGAATCAACCATGGGGTTTGTTAGTGCAGGTTCTTGGGCCTGTTGCAGCTTGGGAGTCTGCTAACTTTCTTCAGCAATGCAGGTGAACTCGAGGCAGAGGTGAGTCATGACCACACACTTTAACAAACTCTGCCTTAGGTAAATAGTCTAATCTGACCTATGCTTACAGATGTTATGTTGTAGTTTGAAGACCCAACTCTGACTTTTCCTCAGAGAAGTAGATTCATCTGTCTCCATACAGAGTTCCCACAAACCGCTCAAACACTGTACACTCAATGCTGAACTCTCTCTCTTGCTCCTCGGATTACTCTTCTGAGTTGTCCATCTCAGCGGGAATCGCAACCATGCTTGGCTATCCAAGCTAAACTTCTGGATGTTGTCCACACTTTTCCATGTCCCTCTCCTCTAAATATCAAATCAAGCACCTAGGCCCATTCATTTTAGCTGCTGAACTCCTCTTGAATCTGTACTCTCTTCTGCTTCTCCACGGAGGTCCCAGGTCTGCCTCACTCTCTCTGATTTATTGCAGTTTTACCTGATTAATTTCAATAGACAGCTGAGTGCATATAAGCACCTTAAAATTTTCCACTGATGGCAGTGATCTTCCTATAATCCAAATTTGATCATGTAAGCTGCATTGCTTTCAGGTAATCTAAAGTCTAAATATGGCATTAAGAGCTTTCTAGGAGCTGGTCACTCCAAATGTCTTTCACCTAGTTTCCTGTCAATATTTCCCAAAGACCGATGTTAACACCATCTCTTTCAGACCAACAGAAATTTGGAAAGAAGAAGGAGCTCCAGAAATGGGAAATATATGAATAAATATAAATAATTTTTATCATTTTAAGTTATTTAAAATATGTTAAACTGTTTAAACTATATATATATATGGTTTAAGTGAAAGTATTAGTTGCTCAGTTGTGTCCTGCTCCTTACAACTCCATGGACTATAGCTGGCTAGGCTCCTCTGTCCAGGCAAGAATACTGGAGTGGATTTCCATTCTCTTCTCTAGGGGATCTTCCTGACCCAAGGCTCGAACCTGGATGTCCTATATTGAAGGCATATTCTTTACCATTTGAGCCAAAAAGGAGTCCCTATATATATATATATATATATATATATATATATATATATATGGCTTATATACATATTTATTTATATAAAATATAATATATAATTTGGAGGCTTAAACATATATAGAAACAAAATGTATAATAGCACCAGTTATGAGAGGAGGAATCAGAAATACATTGTAAGTCTTTTTTTGAAGCAAAGTAATATAACATATTTAAGGTAGACTATGACTTCAAGGACTGGAAAAGGTCAGTTTTCATTCCAGTCCCAAAGAAAGGCAATGCCAAAGAACGCTCAAACTACCACACAATTGCACTCATCTCACATGCTAGTAAAGTAATGCTCAAAATTCTCCAAGCCAGGCTTCAGCAATATGTGAACCATGAACTTCCTGATGTTCAAGCTGGTTTTAGAAAAGGCAGAGGAACCAGAGATCAAATTGCCAACATCCGCTGGATCATGGAAAAAGCAAGAGAGTTCCAGAAAAACATCTATTTCTGCTTTATTGACTATGCCAAAGCCTTTGACTGTGTGGATCACAATAAACTGTGGAAAATTATGAAAGAGATGGGAATACCAGACCACCTGACCTGCCTCTTGAGAAATTTATATGCAGGTCAGGAAGCAACAGTTAGAACTGGGCATGGAACAACAGACTGGTTCCAAATAGGACAAGGAGTTCGTCAAGGCTGAATATTGACAGCCTGTTTATTTAACTTCTATGCAGCGTACATCATGAGAAACGCTGGACTGGAAGAAACACAAGCTGGAATCAAGATTGCTGGGAGAAATATCAATAGCCTCAGATATGCAGATGACACCACCCTTATGGCAGAAAGTGAAGAGGAACTAAAAAGCCTCTTGATGAAAGTGAAAGCAGAGAGTGAAAAAGTTGGCTTAAAGCTCAACATTCAGAAAACGAAGATCATGGCATCCGGTCCCACCACTTCATGGGAAATAGATGGGGAAACAGGGGAAACAGTGGCAGACTATTTTTCTGGGTTCCAAAATCACTACAGATGGTGACTGCAGCCATGAAATTAAAAGACGCTTACTCCTTGGAAGGAAAATTATGACCAACCTAGATAGCATATTCAAAAGCAGAGACATTACTTTGCCAACAAAGGTCCGTCTAGTCAAGGCTATGGTTTTTCCAGTGGTCATGTATGGATGTGAGAGTTGGACTGTGAAGAAGACTGAGCGCTGAAGAATTGATGCTTTTGAACTGTGGTGTTGGAGAAGACTCTTGAGAGTCCCTTGGACTGCAAGGAGATCCAACCAGTCCATTCTGAAGGAGATCAGCCCTGGGATTTCTCTGGAAGGAATGATGCTAAAGCTGAAACTCCAATACTTTGGCCACCTGATGCGCAGAGTTGACTCATTGGAAAAGACTCTGATGCTGGGAGGGATTGGGGGCAGGAGGAGAAGGGGACAACAGAGGATGAGATGGCTGGATGGCATCACTGACTCGATGGAGGTGAGTCTGAGTGAACTCTGGGAGTTGGTGATGGACAGGGAGGCCTGGCGTGCTGTGATTCATGGGGTCACAAAGAGTCGGATACGACTGAGTGACTGATCTCTGATCTGATGACTTCAAGAGACAATGACAAACCTTAAAATAAAACAAAAATATTAGTGTAAGCCAGTGGAGGAGACAAAATGGAATATGAAAAAATAAATCAGGCGAAAGCCAAAAAGGGATAAATTAGACAAGTATAAAACAAATAGCAAAACGGTAAATATCAACACAACTTAACTGATAATTACGTTGACTACAAATGATTGAAGCACTATAATTAAGCAATAGTGTCAAAATGAACAAAACCAAGACCCAAATATATACTTTCTAGGAACTCAGCTAAACTATAATTACATAGATAAGTAAAAGGAAAAGGGTGGGAATAGATATATGATGAAAACACCAATAAAAAGAAAGCTAGAGTGACAATATCAATAGTGAACAAAGTAAGCTATAAAGAATATTATCAGGAGTAATTATGGTTTCATAATGATAACAGAATCAATCTGTCAAACAGACATAACAATCCTAGGAATGTATATATCTAATTAAAATGATGTAATATTAATAAAGCAAAGGCTGATGTAAATGGAGTAGAGAAATCCACAACTATAGCTGGAAATTTCAATACTTCGCTCCCTGTAACTGAAAGAACAAATAACCAGAAAATCAGTAAGCACAATCTTATCAGGCTAGTTGACCTAACTGACATTTACTGAATACTCCATCCAGTGATAGCAGAATATATATTCTTTTCAATTGCCTAAAGAAAATTCATCAATATAGACAATATACTGAAGCATTAAACATTGCTGAACAAATTTAAAACTATTAAAATCAAAAGATTTTATTATGTGACCACAAAGGACTTAAATTAGAAGTAAATAATAGAAAGCTTTCTGGAAAACTAACCTCAAAGTATATGAAGATTTAAAAGTGTCAGGAAAAAAAAATAACACAAATTTAGAAAATATTTTGAATTAAGTAAAAATATAAGCAAATTGTATCATTATGTGTATTATGGGCTATAGTTAAAGCAGTACTTATAATATACACCTGTAAAGGTTTACATTAGAAAGGAACAGAGGTCTAAAATCAATGATCTTAGCCTCAGTTCAGGTGAGTCACTCAGTCGTGTCTGACTCTTTGCAACCCCATGAATTGCAGCACGCCAGGCCTCCCTGTCCATCACCGACGCTCGGAGTTCACTCAAACTCACATCCATCAAGTTGGTGATGCCATCCAGTCATCTCATCCTCTGTCGTCCCCTTCTCCTCCTGCCCCTAATCCCTCCCAGCATCAGAGTCTTTTCCAATGAGTCAGCTTTTCACATCAGGTGGCCAAAGTATTGGAGTTTCAGCTTTAGCATCAGTCTTTCCAAAGAACACCCAGGACTCATCTCCTTTAGAATGGACTGGTTGAAAAAAAAAAAAAATTAGAATGGACTGGTTGGATCGCCTTGCAGTCCAAGGGACTCTCAAAAGTCTTCTCCAACACCACAATTCAGAAGCATCAATTCTTCAGCGCTCAGTCTTCTTCACAGTCCAACTCTCACATCCATACATGACCACTAGAAAAACCATAGCCTTGACTAGACGGACCTTTGTTGGCAAAGTAATGTCTCTGCTTTTGAATATGCTATCTAGGTTGGTCATAACTTTCTTTCCAAATTTAGAACATATTTTGAATTAAGAAAAAATGTAAGTAAATTATATCATTATGTGTATTGTGGACTATAGTTAAAGCAGTACTTATAATATACACCTGTAAAGGTTTACATTAGAAAGGAATAGAGGTCTAAAATCAATCATCTTAGCCTACACTTCATTAAAAAGATAGAAAATGAAGAGCAGATTAAACACAAATAAAAGGAGAAAGAAAGAAGGAGAAAGGAAGGAAGGAAGAATAGGATTAGAGCAGAAGCTGATGAAACAGGAAGTGGAAAAATGATAGAGAAATTCAATTAATCAAAAAATGTTTAAAAATAAAAAATTGATAAACTTCTTCCTAAAGCAGTGGCTCCCTAACCTGGTGTGCACTAGAATCACCAGGAATACCTGTTAAAACAGATTGTTGAGCTTTGACCCCAGTTCCTAACTTTGCATATGTGAAGTACAGCCCAAGAATGCTCATTTCTAGCAAGCATCTAGGTGACTCTAATGTTTCTGGAGATTTCATTAAAAAAGCCAAAAACTACACTGATCAAGAAAAAGATGGAAAATACAAATTGCTAATAAGAGAAATAAGAAAGGGGACATCACCATAAATCCTACAAATATAATAAGATAATAATATGAACAACTTTTTGACAGAAATTTGACAATTTAGATGATTATTGTTATGTGATTATGAGTATAGAAAATAATTTCACATCTTCAAGAGAGTTACTCGCACTAATAAGCAAACTTAACAAAGATGCAGGTGAAAAATTTACGTAAAAGTAAATTATCTTTCTATTTTACCACAAAAAATAGTTGAAAAATGAAATTTAAAACATACATAAGTATCAAAACATGAAATAATCACAGACAAATTTAATAAAACATGTAAAATTCTATACTCTAAAAACTACCTAAAATGCTTAGAGAATTAAAGACCATTAAAAAGTAGAAAGATACTCTATGTTCATGTACATGAAGTTTCATTAACATACCATTTTGTTAACGATCAGTATTGTTGAGAGACCATTTCTCCTGAAACTGACTTACATATTTAATGCAATCCCAATCAAACTCCCAAAACTTTTTTATTTTTTTGAAAATTGCAAGTTGATTCTAAAATGTATCTGGAAATAAAAGGACCTACACTGGCATTCATCACATAACATTCATAATAATATTGAAAGAAAAGGACAGAGTTGTAGAATCTACACTATCTGATTCCAAAACAGTATTAAACTACAGTAAAAAGATAATGTGGTATTGATGTATCGATGGACATATAGAACAATGAAACAGAATGAAATCAGAAAGAAAATTGACTCACATATAGTAAACTGATTTTTGACAAAGATATCAAGCTGTTCAAAAGAATTTTCTTTCCAACAATTGGAACTGTATATCCATTTATTAAAATCAATAAAAATTAACTCTTATTTCACACCATTTGCAAAAGTTAACCCAATTATAAAATTCTTGACCTAGATGTAAAAGCTAATCTATAAAAATATCTGCAAAGAAACACAAGAAAAATCTTCATGATTTGGGTATAGGCAAGGATTTCTTACATAAGACACAGAGCATGAAAATCATAAAAGAAAAAATTTATATTGAACTACGAAGGAAAGTTATGACCAACCTAGACAGCATATTAAAAAGCAGAGATATTACTTTGCCAACAAAGGTCCATCTAGTCGAGGCTATGGTTTTTCCATGGTCATGTATGGATGTGAGAGTTGGACTGTGAAGAAGGCTGAGCGCCGAAGAATTGATGCTTCTGAACTGTGGTGTTGGAGAAGACTCTTGAGAGTCCCTTGGACTGCAAGGAGATCTGACCAGTCCATTCTGAAGGAGATCAGCCCTGAGATTTCTTTAGAAGGAATGATGCTAAAGCTGAAACTCCAATACTTTGGCCACCTCATGTGAAGAGTTGACTCATTGGAAAAGACTCTGATGCTGGGAGGGATTGGGGGCAGGAGGAGAAGGGGACGACAGAGGATGAGATGGCTGGATGGCATCACTGACTCGATGGACATGAGTCTGAGTGAACTCCGGGAGCTGGTGATGGACAGGGAGGCCTGGCGTGCTGCGATTTATGGGGTCACAAAGAGTCAGACACGACTGAGCAACTGAACAGAATAGGACGGACATCAAAAATAAGAACTCTGCTCTTCAAAAAATAGCATGAAGAAAATTAAAAGGTGGATCAGAGATTGGGAGAAATATCTGAAAAACAGATCAGTAACAAAGTACTTGTGCCCAGGATAGATATAGATAGATAGATAGATAGATAGATAGATAGATATAAAGAAATTCTACATATAATAAAAAGTTAAGCAACTCAATTTTTAAAACAAAGATTTGATCAGACATGTCACAAAACACAATATATACAAATGACCAATAAATAGGAAAAGATGCTCAATGTCATTAGCCAAATTAAAATAGTAATGAGATACCAGTTGTATATTGGATATACAGTTGTATATCCAATAGAATGGCTACAATTAAAAGAACTAGCGACACCAAATTTTGGAAAGGATGTAAAACAACTGGAACTCCTCTTCGTTTCTTGTGGGAATGCGAAATTGTGCAACTTCTTTGGAAAACAATTTGGCAGTTTCTCATAAGGTTAAATACACACCACAGAGTTCAACAATTTCACTTCTAAGTTTTTACTCAAGAGAAATAAAAACATATTTCTACATAAAGTCTTGTACACATACAATTATAGCATCTTTTGGAATAGTCAAAAAGGAGAAATGTCCATTTGTAAGTGAATGGGTATACAAATTATAGTACATCTGTTCAATGAAATTACATCTCATGAATAGATTCATAAGCACAAAAGAATATATCCAGTATGATCCCATTTGTACAGTATAGAAAAGGTAAATTCAAACTAGAATGACCCAATGCAGATCAGTGAGTGCCTGGAAAGAGAGCTGGGGTGATACTGACTAGGAAAGAGAATAAGGAAACTTTTTAGATGATGGCTACAGTCTACATCTTGATTGAGTCGGTTGAAAGGGTTCAAACTTTGTTAACATTCATCAAACTGTGCTCTAAAAATGGGTGTATCTTCACTGTATACAGACATTGTATGTCATTCAAATTGATTTCTTTTCAAAAAAATAAAAATAAAAAAGATGGGCGTTAAATTATAAAGAGTGTCAGGCTGGGAACTTCTAGAAGGATGGCCAGTAAGGAATCCCCATGATGAGATGGCTGAAAGTCCTTTAAAGACAGGACAGTATAATATTACATTGTTGTTCTTGATTCACCAGATTGAAGGCTGAGTGAAGTCGTGCTGTCATGTCTGACTCTTTGTGATCCCATGGACTGTAGCCTGTCAGGCTCCTCCATCCATGGGATTTTCCAGGCAAGAATACTGGAGTGGGTTGCCGTTTCCTTCTCCAGAGGATATTCCCCACCGAGAGATCGAACCCCCATCACTTGCATTGCAGGCAGATTCTTTAACACTGAGCCACCAGGGAAGCTCCTCAATATTACTTTATGAATCATTTAAGTGTAAAACCCAGGACTGCATACCTTCATTAAAATCAGTTGCATCTGCATTTGCTTTATGGGGAGATCTGATGTGTGTACCAGTAGCCACATGAGAATTTTATAGGCAATGTCCCTTCTGCCTGGTAGTATCATTCCTATTCTTCTGTGTCCATCTCTGTACCATTATTTTTTTTTAATACTCCCCCCAGCACATGTGAAATACTTTTGTAGAAAAAGGGTGAGTTCCGTATCTAGGTCAGAGTGCAGCAGAGAAAAGAAGAGCTGTAGAAAGTAAGACACACAGTGTCTCTCAAATTTGATATCTTGCAGGTTCTCAAGAGTCAGAAGGAACCATGAACCCATGAGAGTCTGGAAATTGATGGAAATTTTGGAGAAGGTGCTGACTGTTCCCTAATCATGAGCTAGGAGACTGGCATCTATTTTATTTAAATTTCAAAGGACCGCTGTCTTGCCAGCTGCACCTCCATGGACTCCAAGAGCTATGAGATCACTCTCTGTTTCTAAAGCTCCTGGGACTTGTATAGAGGCCAGGGGTTGAATCTACTGCTCTGAATGTACTGGGCACGTTGGAGACAGTCCCTAGGACTAGGCAGTGAACTTGAGGTCTAGTGAGTCTCTATATTCTCAGTACCTTGCAGAGGACATGGCACAGAGGAGTCATTCCACAAATGCTTGTTGAAATAACCTTTTGGTTCTTAACACAACTAGGACTTCTCTTCATTGATCCTGTCGTGAATCTATTTAACCACCATCAGCCCCCAGATCAGGGTATGTTTCAATGCTTCCTCCTCCTGCCTTCCGCATTTCTTTATTTTTTTCACTTACAGATGGTTCTGTGGTTTCACTTCCTACTTGGTTTCTGAACTCCAAGCACAAGTCCTGGAAAGGAGGAACCCTTTCACTTCAGCTTTTGGAAGCTTTTCTGGGGCTGATGATCCCAGGCTGGCACGGCACAGTTGCTGTGTGGGCACTTGGAACTTCCCCATGGGAGCTTTGCTGAGAGCCACTGTCCTATTCTGGCCCATGAAGAGAGAGCCAGGGCAGAGGCCTGGATTACTAGTGCCACGTGTGAAGTCCTGACTTTCTGTGTGTCGTTAAAGGAGAAAGCTGAGACCTAAATGAGACTAAATTTGATTCTGAGAAACTCATGTGGCATTTTTGTACTGAGCACTGAGAAGAAAGTGTTGCACTTTTCACACTTGAGTCCATGAGAATCATGGCCTCACTCTCAAGAGCTTGTGTTTGCATTTTTTCCACAAGACCACACAGGTAGAGATCCCTCTGCAAGGGAGGACCATTTCCTGTCCTCTGTGTGGGTCCGCTCTGGCCCAGGGGTCCATCTTAGTGGGAAGGCTCTCCCAGCACCTGAAGCACTTCTGCCATTCTTTATTTTTATTTTTATATTAATTTATTTATTTTAATTGGAGGCTAATTACTTTACAATATTGTAACAGTTTTTGCCATACATTCACATGAATCAGCCATGGGTGTACATGTGTTCCCCATCCTGAACCCTCCTCCCACCTCCCTCCCCATCCCATCCCTCAGGGTTGTCCCAGTGCACCAGCCCTGAGTGCCCTGTCTCATGCAACGAACCTGGACTGGCAATCCATTTCGCATATGGTAATATACATGTTTCAATGCTATTCTCTCAAACCATCCCACCCTCGCCTTCTCCCACAGAGTCCAAAAGTCTGTTCTTTACATCTTTGTCTCTTCTGCTGTCTTGCATATAGGGTCATCGTTACCATCTTTCTAAATTCCATATATATATATATATATATATATATATTAATATACTGTATCAGTGTTTTTCTTTCTGACTTACTTCTGCCATTCTTGTCCTTGATGTGGAAAGACAAGATGTGCTAACCTGTACACTGGTTGTCATGACCATCTTTCTGGCACCTCCTATGTGTCTGTCCTCTAGACATTTCCTTCTCCTGAAACAAGAGTGGTTAGGGGCAGTTCAGTCAAGTTCAGTCGCTCAGTCATGTCCGACTCTTCACGACCCCATGGACCACAGCATGCCAGGCCTCCTTGTCCATCTCCAATTCCTGGAGTTTACTCAAACTCATGTCCATTGAGTCGGTGATGCCATCCAACCATCTCATCCTCTGTCATCCCCTTCTCCTGCCCTCAGTCTTTCCCAGCATCAGGGTCTTTTCCAATGAGTCAACTCTTCATATCAGGTGGGCAAAGTATTGGAGTTTCAGCTTCAGCATCAGTCCTTCTAATGAATACCCAGGACTGGTCTCCTTTAGGATGGACTGGTTGGATCTCCTTGCAGTCCAAGGGACTCTCAAGAGTCTTCTCCAACACCACAGTTCAAAGGCATCAATACTTCTGTTCTCGGCTTTGTTCACAGTCCAACTCTCACCTCCGTACATGACTACTGGAAAAACCATAGCGTTGATGAGATGGGCCTTTGTTGGTAAAGTAATATCTCTGCTTTTTAATATGCTGTCTAGGTTGGTCATAACTTTCCTTCCAAGGAGCAAGCGTCTTTTAATTTCATGGCTGCAGTCACCATCTGCAGTGATTTTGGAGCCAGTGGGGAACACAAGTGTCCGCATCAACTGTAGCTCCTACACAGGCATGTACCTGGTTGTAGTAATATCTTTCTCTTTTCTTGGCCACGTCATGTGGTCTGTGGGATCTTATTTCCCTAATCAGGGATTGAATCTGAAACCCGTGCATCAGGGCTTAACCACTGTACTCTCAGGGAAGTCCCTAACTGTATCCTTATGGAAAGCTTAGTTCTCTAACCAGCAAGAGACCTCTCTTTTCCTCTAGTTTCAATCTTCTTAAAAGGCAAATTCAGTCAGAGAGGAACTCTTTGGCTTATACATAGGATGGGAAACCTCAGTATACATAGTCTCAGAGTAGTGGAGACTGTTTACTCAACTAGCAGTTTTTGTTGGTGGTGCTTGGCCTGCTGTTACTTTTAAATAAGTCAGATTCATTTCAAGAAGTAATGGGAAATGGGTCCCATGTTCCCTCAGGCTCTGTGCCAAGTGTTTCAGACACTCATGAATGTCATTAGATAATTACCATATTTACTGTCAATAACACTCATTAATCTCATGTTCTCCTCTGAAGAGAAGCCCTTCAGAG
Source organism: Bos indicus (assembly GCF_029378745.1). Classification (NCBI taxonomy): domain Eukaryota; kingdom Metazoa; phylum Chordata; class Mammalia; order Artiodactyla; family Bovidae; genus Bos; species Bos indicus. Next base: position 117,309,935 of record NC_091761.1, read on the forward strand.
CATAATTAGTGAGGGTGAAGCATCTCTAGGGCTTCCCAGGTAGCAAGCACTAGTGGTACAGAACTCACCTGCCAATGCAGGAGACATAAGAGATGCAGGTACGATCCTTGGGTTGGGAAGTTCCCTGGGAGGAGGGCGTGGCAACCCACTCCAGTATTCATGCCTGGAGAATCCTAGAGAGAAAGGAGCCTGGTAGGCTATAGTCCCCAGGGTCACGGAGAGTCGGGCATGACTGAAGCGACTTAGCATGCATGCATGAAGTGTCCCTAGGACATCTTTACCCCCTTAGGAAGCGATACCATGAAATCTGCCCCTTGGGACGGGTGAAAATACAACCTGTATGCTTCTTTGGCACCATCCTCTGCAGCCCCTCAAAGTTCACAACTCTACTGCCTTCCCCCAAAGCAATGGAAAGTGAAAGTCCCTCAGTCACGTTCCACTCTTGTGATCCCATGGACTACAGAGTTCATGGAATTTTCCAGGCTAGAATACTAGAGTGGGTAGCCTTTCCTGTCTCCAGGGGATCTTCCAATCCAGGGATCAAACCCAGGTCTCCTGCTTTGCAGGAAGATTCTTTACCAGCTGAACCACAAGGAAAGCCCAAGAATACTGGGGTAGGTAGCCTATCCCTTCTCCAGTGGATCTTCCTGACTCAGGAATCAAACTGGGGTCTCCTGCATTGCAGGCGGATTCTTTACCAACTGAGCTATCAGGGAAGCTAAAGCAATAGCAAGTCTCCTTCAATTGCCCTCAACCAACTTTACTGAGCTCCCTCTGTGTGTTGAATACTGTGCTAGGGAGAGAAAGAGAGATGAACTCTGAATCATGGTTTCATGATGCAGATAGAAAGACAAGCAAATGATGCTGACTGTGGGTGCCATGTGCAGCGGTAGAAAGAGGTACAGATGTGGCTCAGGAAAGGGAAAGAAGATCAAAAGATGTCACAGGGATGACAATGCCTGGGTTTTGAAGGATGAATAGGAATCAAGCATGCAGATATATCAGCAAAAAAGTACTGCTACATGAAGATCTATTTTCTCTCCTCCTTCCCATCCCACCCTGCTCTAGTGGGAAGATCTAGGGGGTGGGGTAGGTGGAAAATAGAAAGAGAGAGTAGCTGAGGAATTTCACTTTGGGAAGGAAGGCACTATTAATCACTTTGGGAAAGAAAAGAAAAGTGAAAGTGAAGTCACTCAGTCGAGTCCAACTCTTTGTGACCCCATGTACTGTAGCCTATCAGGCTCCTCCGTCCATGGGATTTTCCATGCAAGAGTACTGGAGTGGGTTGCCATTTCCTTCTCCAGGGGATCTTCCCGACCCAGGGATCGAACCTGGGTCTCCCGCATTGTAGGCAGACACTTACCGTCTGAGCCACCTTTGGGAAGGGAGGCACTATTAACTAATGAAAAGTGTGGATTAGGGGAAGGTCAAATCAGTAATGAGAATATAAAACACAGTAAACAACTATCTAGTACTTTTTACGAGTCAGGCATAGTTCTTAGTACTTTACGTGTATCACCTCATCTCAACTTTGTCCCTATTTTATAAATGTGAAAATAGACTAAGTAACTTACCCAGGAGCACACAGCTACAAATGGGAAAGTGGAGCCTGAAACCTGGGCAGGCTTTTCCCTAGATTGAGAACCGTGAAACTACAAAGTCAAGGGATTATCAGGCCAAGTTTGGGGAATGCTTTCACTGGGAGGTGGGTGTGAGAAAGAAGAGATGAAATCCAAGTGAAAGATACTGATAGGGACGAGAGTACCAAGAGGGAATTTTAAAGGGAACCTTGTTTTGTCTTTGTCCAAATCCCCACCCCCACCCCATCACACCCAGCCCCAGCTTTAGGTATGGGCTATCCCAAAGATTATGATTGCCTTTTATGATCTTGCTTTCTTCTTCTCCTCATTTTTTTTTTTAAGCAAACAACACCCAGGGACCTGATCTCTATTTATTTTTCAAAACTGTATTTATTTATTTTGCATTTTGTCTTTTCATACTGTTAAAATGTAAAATAAATAAATACAACTGTGGTGTTGGAGAAGACTCTTGAGAGTCCCTGGGACTGCAAAGAGATCCATCCAGTCAGTCCTAAAGGAAATCAATCCTGAATATTCATTGGAAGGACTGATGCTGACGCTGAAGCTCCAATATTTGGCCACCTGATGTGAAGAATTGGAAAAGACCCTGATGCTAGGAAACATTGAAGGCAGGAGGAGAAGGGGACGACAGAGGACGAGATGGATGGATGGCATCACCAACTCGATGGACATGAATTTGAGCAAGCTCCAGGAGATGGTGAAGGACAGGGAAGCTTGGCATGTTGCAGTCCATGGGGTTGCAAACAGTCTGACATGACTGAACAACTGAACAACAAATTTTACATTTTGGCTGAGTGACAAGAGGGATCTTAGTTCTCTGTCCAGCAGTTGAACGCTCGCCCCCTCCAACGGAAATGCGGAGTGTTAACCACTGGACCACCAGGCAAATCCCCATCATGATCTTATTTTCTGATGGGCTACTTTTTCTTTAAATGTGACTCCTTGTTGAGATTCATGCTGGCTGGAAGCCAAGTATTATGAGGATAATGTGAACCTTTCAGACAGAGGTGGCCAGATTGAGGCGAAAGTGATGAGAAGAAGGCTCAGCGTGTTCTGATGATCGGGGCAGCTTGTGCATGGACTTGGAAACAGCCTGGTGTCTGGGGAACTCAACTGTAATGAATGATGCTGAATTGATTTTACTGGCAGTCTTTTCCAGATTTAGCTCATCAACTCACTGTCCTAATAAAATCCCGTCAGGTACTCACAAGGGGCGAGGACTTGAAGATGCCCCCAGCGCACCGTCTCCATTTCAGTGGCTCTGTTCTCTGCACAGAGCCTTGATTCCTACAATAAGATTCCCTTCATTAGTTTCCCTTTCATGCTTTAAAAAGCATGGCTCATTCCCGGGCAATAAACCAGGGGACAACAGATATTTATTTTGTGGAGGCACAGGGGTGGGCCCGGATCGGGAGGGGGGTGCACAACTTATTTATATTAAAAGAGCATTTAAGTTTAAATGAAGAACATTCAGATCATAAGCCATGGATAAAAATAAACCCTGCAGACTCAGGGAGACCAGTGGCCCTCCATGTGGGGGTCCATTCAGTTTTCCAAGTGTCCTGAGTGACTGGTCATTCCTGGGATCTGTGTTTCTTCCACAGTTCTGTTTACACTCTGGTGTCTGGCAAGCATGCTGTGTTTGCATGCGATCTTTGGTAAAATGCAGACATCACCTCATTGGGTCTCATCAAAAGCAGAACTTGTCCTCCCATTCATCTTTGTCAAACCAGCAGGAGCAGCCAGGCTGGGTCATCTGGGGCCACGGTTTCTCTCCTAGTGGAGGCAAAGATTTCATCCTTCATTCTGCTAATTAGACACGGGTACAGTGTCACTCTATTAGCTGGTATCGTTCATTTAAACCCCAGCGTCTTTCTTTGCACCACTTTTCCCTGGGATCAGGGAATCATATGAGCCACTGGGGTAAGTCTGGAGTTGGCTCTGGCAGGAGAGCTCTGGGGAGTCAAAGGATATAGCCATGGGATCCTTTGTGACAGTCCATTACACTGTTTGAAGACCCCTCTTCTGTTCTGAAAAGTGAGGTTCCTGCCAGAGATTCAGGCTTAAAGATTTCCTGATCCCACACTGCGATTCTGTCTACCATTCTCTACCTCTCCCATCGGATGGGTTATAAGGTATTAAAATGTCCAGGGAAAGAATCCAGTGGGGCTGCTTCCAGTTTGCCAGTCAGGGGAGAACTGTTTATCCTATCAGCAAAACCAGCAGAGCTTTGCTAGGTCCTCCACTGAAAATGGAGGCACTCATTTTCAACTCCCTGCTCCAGGCACTGAGCAGGCTATGACAGACTCTTTCGGAAACAGCTAGAAGAAGGGATCCGTTCAATATTATTTACAGTTCAGTAAACCATAGCATTTCCCTGATCTAGCCAGTTTCCTCACTGACCAGACCAAACTCTGCAAAGTTTTTCTACCACTCAGCAAATACGGGCAGCTCACGAAAGGGCTGACTCTACTCCAGCCGGGCATGGGAGCCACAGGACCCAGGCACCACAGCTCCGAGTGACAAGCATAAATCTGCAGCTACACACAGCACTGATCCCGTGGGGACAGACTAGGAGGGACGTGCCCTCCCAGACAGGCTGATGTGAAAGCTGAGACCAGCGGGGCTCAAAGAAACCGCTGGAACAAATATATACGGCTGACTTCACATACTGCAGAGAAATGGCACAGGCGCTGGAAATTTACATGGATTAAAATAATGGTTACAACAAACAGTCTATGGATAGCACATCTTAGAAATACCTTTTCCAAAAAGGTTAATTTCATTCATGTGCTGCAAGAATAATACATAGTAATTGTGACACTTGGAGCAACCCATGGTGGTTAAAAACAGTGCTTCTCAAAATCGAATGTGCATTTGAAATACTTGAGGATCTTGTTCAACAACGAATTCCAACCGGGAGGTTTGTTTAGGGCGGGGCCTAAGACTCTGCATTGCAACCAGCTCCAGGCGATGATGGAGCTACAGAGAGTCTAGTAAATTTGGCCCTGGTAAATGTAATAAAAAACTTCCCAGGTGGCTCATATGGTAAAGAATCTGCTTGCCAATGCAGGAGATGCGGGTTCAATCCCTTGGTGGGGAAGATCCCCTGGAGAAGGAAATGGCAACCCATTCCAGTATTCTTGCCAGGGAAATCCAATAGACAGAGAAGCCTGGCAGGCTACAGTCCATGGGATCACAAAATCCCACAAGACTTAGTGACTAAACAATAACAACAACATTGGACTTTAATATTTCCTGAAATTCTTATTTGATTTCATATTGTGTCTACGGTTACCAGATCTAACAAATAAAAGTACAGAAGGCTTAGTTAAACTTGAATTTCACATAACCAGTAAAATTTTTAGCATAAGTATATCCCAAATACTACATAAGACATACTTATACTAAAGATATATTATTCTAAATTCAGTTTTATCTGGCCACCCTAGTACAGCCAAGTTTGAGAGCTGAGCTTTAAGGAAAGTCTCTGACTGTAAGAATTCCCTTCCAGGTCAAGGTGCCAAGTTCCGTGCACTGGCTGGCAACCCTCAATTCCAAATTTGTCCAGTTTTCAGACAGGATCCACCAGGAGACAGTCAGGTGACATCTTTTGGCTCGTCAGAGCCCTGGGCCTGACCCTTATGACTTCCATTGTCAATTTGAAGAGTGAAATAAGATGTTATTTATTTAAAGCAAGTGAAGTAGGTGGTAGGCATGCCCAGTTCCTAAAGCTCGGCTGTGTGCAGCTCATGGTTTTCCAAAACATTCTTTCATCTGGCTCTGCACACATATATACACAGGATAAACAGTTGAGCCCTTGACGAGACCCTGACAAAAGCTTAAGTGCTCCCAGTAATAGCAAGTTCCTTTCCATAAACACCAATTTCCTTCACTCAGGCCCAGGAGAAGCTTGGTATCTTCTGAAGCGATAGATGGGCTCCTGCTGCGGCAACCCCCCTCGCCCCCTTTCTCCCTCTAGCTGCTTTCCCTCTAACTGGTGATCAGGAAGCTGTGAAACCCTTTCCACTTCTGCAAAAATCCCTTGGAATTTAAAATTCACACAAACCAGCCCGAATATACCAGTCTCTACAGCAGACACCAAAATGATGAGAAAAGAAAGACCAGCCTTAGGGCCCGGTTTGCCTTCATCCTGGGTCAAGAGGTCTGCGTGCCAGCTGGAATGCTGACAGGTGGCCCTGGAGGATCCTTGATCAGCAGCTGCCCGTTGGTGGCTGGATTTCAGCCCAAGACATGCAGAAAGGGTCTCAGGACGTTATCCACTAAGTCTGACCTCTCAGGGCTCAAAACCTCAAGACCCACCTGTGATGTGTTAACTAGGGACTTACTACAGAGACTGCTTCCTGGGAGCTGCCCAGGCTGTAAAAGTGCTAATGTCCTATAACCCAGCCTCACGGTTCCACAAGCAGATGGTCCTTCCCAACACACCTTTTCCTATTCAGCTACTTGCTCTCTTTGATTTCTAACCCATAAATGGTACTCATGGAAAATAAGGAGCTCTGTTCTAATGTTCATGGAGTTAGTTAAACCAAGGCCAACTCCCATTCAAACAGACCCCAAATCCAAGACAAGCAATGTATGGGCGAGGGGAGAAAAAAGTGATGATGGGGATTTTCGGAAGAGCACACGGGAAGGAAGTGGCAAGGAGTCTGGCTTTCTTCTGCCTTAGGAGTGAGCGGCTGCCTCACCAGCCAGGAGTTCAGCCAGCCCTGGGCAATTTCAGCCTCCCACCAGAGACACACACAACCAATTAGCTCTTGTCTGGCCTCCCTTCTGGGCACTCTAGATGGCCTCTGCCGAGATGCTCCTGTGGTCTTGCTCCGAACATAATCGATTACAGCTCAGAAAACTCTTGAAGGCATTTGTCACCTCTGTGGTTAAGACTATGAAATCCCATTTCTTCACTCAGGTCCCCCACTCTGATCCTCGGAATCCACAAAATGCTTCCTGGGGCAAAGAGCCCATTTCATTAGGCTGCCTGAGCTCCTTGGTGGTTCTCAGTGGCCACAGTGACTCAATGGCAGCCGTCCACCCACAGGCTTCTGTGGGGGAGGAGACCATCTGGCCACCAGGCACGGTTCTCACGGCACCAGGCCACCAGGCCCCGACGCTCCTGCAGGACCTAGGAGACGGGAACCGAGTGCCATGGGGCACGAGTCTCCTCTGTCTCCATGGGTTGCTTAGTTGGTTCACTGTCTGAACATGTTTTGAGCTCCTGATACATTCCAAAGTCATTCTGGACCCTGGACCCAACAACAGGGTACCAAACAATTGAGTCTCTGCCTTAAGAGACAACTCCATGGTGAGAATCTTCATCATCTTACCTGCAATTCCACATCCTGTGATCTGACCAGAGGGACTCTTTAGTGAAATGAATGAAGATTTATGTACAGAGATAGTCATCGGCCTAAACAGACAAGAATAAAAAGTTGGAAGTCCCTTGGATGTCCAGTGGTAAACATACATTAAAATTTTAGAGAGTACAAAGAGGTATCTATCTGTGTTTCCATGTTCACTGCAGCAATATTCATAATGGTCAAGATATGAAAATAACCTTAAGGTCCTTCAGTCCATGGTAGGATAAAGAAAATGAAGCATCATGCCCTCCTCCAGGGGATCTTTCCGACCCAGGGATCAACATGTGTCTCTTGTGGCTCCTGTATTGGCAGATGGGTTCTTTACCACCAGCACCGTGTAGGAAGCCTGCATATTCACACCAAGGAATATTATTCAGTCATAAAAAAAGAAGGAACTCCTGTCACCCAAGGCAACAGGGATGGGATTTGATGGCATTAAGCAAAGTGAAATGGGCCACATAGAGAAGGATAAATTCTCTATGGTATCCCATGGGTGTGCAGCTGGGGTAGGGTGGCAAGGGGAGATGTGGATGGAAGGTCATATAAACTTTCAGTCATAAGATGAAGGAGTTCTAAGGATCTAATATACAGTGTGGTGCTTGCTTGCATGTTAAGCCACTTCAGTTGTGTCTGACTCTTTGTGACCTTATGGACCGTAGCCTACCAGGCTCCTCTGTCCATAGGATTCTCCAGGAAGGAATACTGGAGTGGGTTGCCACGTGCTTCTCCAGGGGATATTCCTGACCCAGAGATCAAACCCTGAGTCTCCTGCCTTGCAGGCAGATTCTTTACTGCTGAGCCAGCAGAAAGTGAAAGTGAAGTCGCTCAGTCGTGTCCGACTCTTTTTGACCCCATGGACTGTAGCCTATCAGGTTCCTCCATCCATGGGATTTTCCAGGCAAGAGTGCTGGAGTGGATTTCCATTTCCTCCTCCAGGGGATCTTCCCAACCCAGGAATCGAACCTGGGTGTCCTGCATTGCGGGCAGACGCTTTACCATCTGAGCCACCAGGGAAGCCTGCTAATTGACTTACTCCGATACAAAATAAAAAGTTAAAAAAAAAAAAAAAAAAACTATTCCAAAAAATGTAAATGAATCTGATGCTTCATTTATTTTGTCGAGTTTCATAGTTGTTTAAAGCAAGATAGTTAATTCAGTGCCGGTTATTCAGTGAGGATTAGAAACAGAAATCTTAGAATTTTAACCTAGAATTCTGCTCAAAATATAGGAGAATATTATATGGGAAATGTGACTGTTCTCATTTTCCAATTACAAAAGTGCAGAAATGTTGATTAGAATAAAGGAAATAGGTTTTTTTTTTTACTATAAAACTGTTGGAAATAGTTTTTTACTATTTACAATAGTATGTAAGTAGATAAATATCAATATTCTATAAACAAGTCAAAAAATCAAATAAACGTTTTGGTTGAATAAACTGATATTGTTTTGTAAAAGAAAATAGTAAAACAGATTAAAAGCCAGGTGTGGCTGGGCTTCCTGTCATGTTCTTCAAGTACGCATGCACCACACAGACATATGCACACACTGAACTAAAGCCTGGCAGAGTGGGGACTGACCCTCCACACGCCCACCCTCCAGTCCCTCCACGCCATCTGTCTCCCTAACACCGAATGTATCCTCTCCATCCTCTGGTCTCTCTGCAGACATCATACCTGGTTGGAGTGTGCTCTAGGCTGGCTTTCTTCTTTACGGGGCCAAGGAGTGTCTAAGGCCTTCCTCCCGTCAACATTCTTCAATCTGGCTGATTGATGTACCATCCTCAGTCTTGGGCACAAGCCAACTAAACCAAACTCCACAGAGAGTTTCCAAAAGCCCTGTCCTCCCCTTCCAGACCCCTCCATCAGGCAGTGGCCCTTCCCAAGACAGTTTCAGAGTTGTGCTGCTCCCCACATGTAGGAAAGGAAGCACTTTATAACTCCTGTGACGTCCCCATCGCATTTTGTACTCGGCTATTTTTCTAAGAGGAAAGTGGCACTTCATTGCTGTTTTAGCTTGTCTTAGCTATTCCCTTACAAATGAATTGGAATTCCTTTCCCTCTTCAGTTTAGTTCAGTCGCTCAGTCGTGTCCGACTCTTTGCGACCCCATGAATCGCAGCACACCAGGTCTCCCTGTCCAACACCAACTCCCGGAGTTCACTGAGACTCAGGTCCATCGAGTCCATGCCATCCAGCCATCTCATCCTCTGTCGTCCCCTTCTCCTCCTTTCCCCAATCCCTCCCAGCATCAGAGTCTTTTCCAATGAGTCAACTCTTTGCATGAGGTGGCCAAAGTATTGGATCTTCAGCTTTAGCATCATTCCTTCCAAAGAAATCCCAGGGCTGATCTCTTTTAGAATGGACTGGTTGGATCTCCTTCTAGTCCAAGGGACTCTCAAGAGTCTTCTCCAACACCACAGTTCAAAAGCATCAATTCTTCGGTGCTCAGCTTTCTTCACATCTGTATTTCTTCTGTAAATCATTCATATTCTTTCCCCAGTACTCTAGTGAACTTTAGGACTTTTCATATTGACTTTTTCTAAGCTTTTTATAGAAAAAGAATATTATCAATGCTTTAAGGATGTTTGAGAAGACAGACTAGGGAAGAAGGCATGAAGGGAATGATGATGTATTTGTGTAAACCATGAAATCTTCTGCATCTTTTTGAAAAGCCACCTAACAGTTGAAATGCACATCAATTTGAAAAACATATCCATTGAACACAATTCTTTTCAAGCACTTCTGCATCAACTGGAGATGGGAAGGGAATTTCTGGATATTTGGGACAATAAATGAAAAACAGATCCTAGAACCCAAGGACCTGGAAGGACTCTAAGAATCAGGGAGGCAATTTGTCTGGCCCTGGACCACACGGCAGGGGAGTGACAGTTCATAGGGACAATGACCATGACCTCTCCTTGATGAATGAAATTAAATACCCTGAAGAAGAGGAAGTGGCCCAATAGTAGCTTCTGCATTCTACACACTCTGAAAGTGAAAGTGAAAGTCACTCAGCCACGCCTGACTCTTTGTGACCCCATGAACTATACAGTCCTTGGAATTCTCCAGGCCAGAATACTGGAGTGGGTAGCCTTTCCCTTCTCCAGAGGATCTTCCCAACCCAGGGTTTGAACCCAGGTCTCCCATATTGCAGGCAGATTCGTTACCAGCTGAACCACAAGGTAAGCCCCTCTACACAGCCTCAAAACAGGATGCTCTGTCCACAGTGGATCAAAATGCCTGCATTGTTACCACAGTGGAAATCACATGGGGAAAATCTTGCAACTTCAGGTAGGCCAAGCAGAGGGGACTTGTATGGACCAAGAGCTTTTGGGAGCTTTCTGTTCCCTTTTGGGAATAGATGGGCTGCTCAGCAGAAGGATGTTGTGTGGACACAGAGGATAAGCTCAGGACCAAAGTCCTTATCAAGGACCTTCAGACAAATTTCAAGCTCTGGACATGGTGAGGGGTGTGTACATCTGGACTTGGGGATAGGAAGGCTTTTAAATACCTTAGTGTAGCTTAATAATATGAATCAGAGAAAAGTTCAGCTCCCTGGAGAAACTGGGTGTTTGGGTAAGTTAGAACTCACCCGCTTCTCAGGTGGCACTAGTGGTAAAGAACCCACCTGCCAATGCAGGAGACATGAGACATGGGTTCCATCCCCGGGTCACGAAGATGCCTTGGAGAAGGAAATGGCAACCCATTCCAGTATTCTTGCCTGGGAATCCTGTGAACAGAGGAGCCTGGCGGGCTATATTCCATGGGGTCGCAGAGTCAGATGTGACTGATGCGACTTAGCACACACAGCACACCCAGAGCTCACTGACTAGCTTGAAAAATTACCTCCCTGCAAAGTCACCTTTAGTTTGGGGCATTCTCTGGCGATACCTCTGAATGCACGGGATCTTTCTGAGGGCACACTGCTTGCCCAGTTTTCATCACCATTTAGGAAGGAGGAAATATGCTCCTGAATCTAAGAACAAAAGTGTGGAGCAAAAGCAAGATGGAAGTCAAAGTTCAGAGCAGCATATCTAAAACTGCCAAGATACGGAAGCAACCTAAGCATCCATCAACAGATGAATGGATAAAGAAGACATGGTCTATATACACATAACAGGGCTTCCCAGGGGGTGCTAGTGGTAAAGAACCTGCCGACCAATGCAGGAGAAGCAAGAGACTTGAATTAGATCTCTGGGTCAGGAAGATCCCCTGGAGTAGGAAATAGCAACCTACTCTAGTATTCTTGCCTCGAAAATTCCATGGACAGAAGAGCCTGGTGGGCCACAGTCCATGGGGTCTCAAAGAGTCAGACACAACTGAGCACAGGACACACATATGCACGTGGAATACTACTCAGCCATGAAAAAGAACAAAGTGTGCCATGTGCTGCAGCATAATGGACTTGGAGTGCATTATGCTAAAGTGAAATCAGTCAGGCAGAGAGAGACAAATACTGTATGGTATCACTTGCATGTAGAATCTAAAAAATAGAGCAAACTAGGGAATGAAACAAAAAGAAGCAGGCCCACAGATACAGAGAACAAACTAGTGGTTACCAGTGGGGAGAAGGAAGGGGGAAGGACAATACTGGAAAAGGGGCAAAAAGGGGTTATTATGGGACTATATGAAATTGTGCATATGAAACTTCAATATTGCAAAGCATTATAGGATTTAAAGAATCTTTCACTTACTTAAAAAAAAAAGCAATATAGTAGAGCAATGGCCTCCAGCAACTTTTGTTTAATAAGTAGCTTACAATTGACCCACTCCTGTTGCAAGGCTCAGAGAAGCCAAGTGGAATGGAGTTTGCAGCACACCTGATTGCCAGATCCCCCCTCCTCAATCCTCATGTCCACAGACTGAGCAGTCTGTTATAATCACTGAGTTGCACCCTCAAAACTGATAACAATAGACCCACCGCAAGCAGCCTTGCTTCTGTCAATTTCCCTAGATTCTTTTCCTCGGTGTGGTGGGATCTGAGATTAGCTCTTTCAGTCTGAGAGCATTTTGAACAGAAAGATCTGTTCTTTCAGGCACATAAATTAAAGGTACAAATTATAGATTAAAATGCTGATATTTTTGGAACCTGGGAGATCAGAGTTACTTTCTATCACAACTAGACTTAAATGTGCAACTGTGCTGAACAAATGTCTCTATCTTGTCAAGTCCTGCCTGGGCCATTTGCAAGTTCACTTCCAGTGAAAGAGAACCTTTGAAAGTGTGCGGAGGGCCCCAGCCCCTGAGGGTGAATTGCTTAGCACGAATTCCTGTGCTGATTGAATGGCAATGACCAAACTAATGAGCAGAGTTGAATGAGAACAACCAGGGCTGGAGCAGAAATAACCAGTGGTTATCTGGTTTATTACCCTCTCCCCCCAAATTGTGGGCTTTCCTGGTGGCTCAGATGGTAAAGAATCTGCCTGCAGTGCAGGAGACCCAGGTGCGTGCGATCCCTGGGTCAGGAAGATCTCCTGGAGAAGGAAATGGCAACCCATTCCAGTATTCTTGCCTGGAGAATCCCATGGACAGAGGAGCCTGGCAGGTCCCAGTCCATGGGTTCCCAAAGAGTCAGACACAACTGCGTGACTAACACACACACTAAGACTGAATTCTTCCTATTCTGATTTGACCCAAAGGCCCAGCCCTGAGTCCACAGAAAGCTGTGGCTGGTCCTTCTACATCCTATAACCCGTATCCACCTCCTTCCCAAAGCTTTCAATACACCCTTTCCCCAACTGCGGTGTCTGGCAGAAATCCACCTGAATCAACCTGCTAGGACCTCTCCAGCGTTTAGCCCAAGGCAGGCCCAGCACAGAGGTCTGTTGCTCATTCTCTACTGGAGAAGGTCTTAAAGTCTGTTATTCTCAGAAGCCATGCTAGTGATGTCCATAATCAGGCCAGTTTGGGAAATTCTGATTCAATGTAAACACATTTGTTTGGTGTCATGGAAAAAAAGGAGTTAGTATGAGAACATGGGAAGCTGGGAAGAGTTCACTGATGCTCTTCAACCATTGCCCCAATATGAGAGGGCAAGAGAGGCACAGGATGGGGAGTGCAAACTTAACTGTTCAATGACTGATGGACAAGGATAAAAGAGTTTCACCCAAAAGGACCATACAGTCCAGGTGCATAAATGCCTAAACAAAACAGAAAGGGCTGAAGGAAAAGCTGGTGCCTTGAAAACAATGGAGCTTGGAATCTGCAAAAGAGAAAATAGCTGGAAACTGGTCCTGTCTGTGTGCCAAGTGGTGCTTGCCTGCAAGGGAGGTACCATGGAGTAATGGCATGGAGATCACCCTTCCTCTACGGAGGAGATGCAAATAGCTGTAGGCTTTCAAGAAAGGTTGACTCTGTTGAACCCTGAAAATAAGGACTTGAAAAGCAACACACACACTTGTACAATAACCTTCAGCTTAACCTCAGTTTACCTTAGGATTAACAACGAACTCCAAATTATATGATTCCACATTGGAAACAGAAGGGGCTGAAGGAAAAGCTGGTGCCTTGAAAACAATGGAGCTGGGAATCTGCAAATGAGTCCTCTGTGGAAAAAAATAGCTGGAAACTGGTCCTCTCTGTCTGCTAAGTGGTGCTTGTGGGGAGAAACATCAATAACCTTAGATATGCAGATGACACCGCCCTTATGGCAGGAAGTGAAGAAGAACTAAAGAGCCTCTTGATGAAAGTGAAAGAGGAGAGTGAAAAAGTTGGCTTAAAGCTCAACATTCAGAAAACAGAGATCATGGCATCTGGTCCCATAGATGGGGAAACAGTGGAAACAGTGGCTGACTTTATTTTTCTGGGCTCCAAAATCACTGCAGATGGTGATTGCAGCCATGAAATTAAAAGACGCTTATTCTTTGGAAGGAAAGTTATGACCAACCTAGACAGCATATTAAAAAGCAGATTTCAACCTTTCTTGAAAGCCTACAGCTATTTGTATCTCCTCCGTAGAGGGAGGGTGATCTCCACGCCATTACTCCATGGTACCTCCCTTGCAGGCAAGCACCACTTAGCACACAGACAGGACCAGTTTCCAGCTATTTTCTTCCATGGAGGACTCATTCGCAGATTCCCATATTAAAAAACCTTGTCAACAAAGGTCCGTCTAGTCAAGGCTATGGTTTTTCCAGTAGTCATGTATGGACGTGAGAGTTGGACTGTGAAGAAAGCTGAGCACCAAATAATTGATGCTTTTGAACTGTGGTGCTGGAGAAGACTCTTTAGAGTTCCTTGGACTGCAAGGAGATCCAACCAGTCTATCCTACAGGAGAGCAGTCCTGGGTGTTCATTGGTAGGACTGATGTTGAGGCTGAAACTCCAATACTTTGGCCACCTGATGCAAAGAGCTGACTCATTTGAAAAGACCCTGATGCTGGGAAAGATTAAAGGTGGGAGGAGAAGGGGATGACAGAGGATGAGATGGTTGGATGGCATCACTGACTCAATGGACATGAGTCTGGGTGAACTCCAGAGTTAGTGATGGACAGGGAGGTCTGGTGTGCTGTGGTTCATGGGGCCACAAAGAGTCGGACACAACTGAGCAACTAAACTGAACTGAAGATTGAAAACTGTTCAGATGGCAGTTCTTATTCTATTACATAAGCGTTTCTCATCACTAGCATCGAAGCTTATTGAAGAATTAATGCTAATCCATTTGCAGCACACCTGACAAGTCATATAAAGAACAAAGTGCATGAGTCACTGACTGTTCTGAGTCAAAAAGCATTTTCACACACATATTAGCCTGTTTGGAAAGTTTTCTGCACTTCAGGCCCCAAGTTCATAGCTGAAGCGCTGGTGAATCATCTGTAAGTGAGTCGTACTAACATGTCCATGTGGTAAACAGTTATGTAAAGCGGCCTGTCCTGAAGCCAGTCCCTCATATCTTCATGTATGTACCACTTCTTGTCTTCTGAGCGCACAGCTGAACTGATGGCCAATGCAGACCAGGGCTCATTAGGAGTAATAATGAGTTACTAAGTATGCAGTGTGTCCCACACGCCAGGGAAAGTGCCGCTCATCCTTCTACATGAACCCATCTTTTGCTTTTTCACAGCACTTATTTCCCCTGATCTTGGGAAAGTCATCTTTCAGTCCTCTTGGTTCTCACTTGGCTCAAGTGTAAAGTGAGGGTTAAATGGAGTAATTTCCAAACACCATTCACCTCTTAAACACAGGAGCCTGAGTCAGTAGGCAGCGCATGGCTGTCTCTTTGACAGTTCTGTCATATCCACTGCCCAGAGTCATCGGCCAGGAGTAGCCTAGGAGGGCAAATGAGAAGACAACAGCAAAGATCCTATGTCAACCCGCCCCAGGGGAAGCCTCCCTCCCAAGCACAAAACTCAGAGCCAACTCCTTTCCTTCGTCTTCTGAACTGAGACTCGAAGGTAGCTTCCCTGCCCCCACTACCATGAAAAGATAGACACAGCATCCTTGGTGAAGTTCATGATATGCAGGATTGTGAGCGATTCCTGGCCCATCTGCTGCCATGGTGCTCCCCTCCTTTCCTCACAAAGAAAACTTGAAAAGCTGCTAGGGAAGAGCTTACTGGCATGTAATAGGCATTTAATAAATACTTGCTGAATTTGTGAATTAATGAAGGTCTAATGAATTAATTGTGGGTAGGCAGGTAGGTGGAAAGTTATGACCAGCCTAGATAGCATATTCAAAAGCAGAGACATTACTTTGCCAACAAAGGTCCATCTGGTCAAGGCTATGGTTTTTCCAGTAGTCATGTATGGATGTGAGAGTTGGACTATAAAGAAAGCTGAGTGCTGAAGAATTGATGCTTTTGAACTGTGGTGTTGGAGAAGATTCTTGAGAGTCCCTTGGACTGTAAGGAGTCCAACCAGTCCATCCTACAGGAGATCAGTCCTGGGTGTTCATTGGAAGGACTGATGCTAAAGCTGAAGATTCAATACTTTGGCCACCTCATGCAAAGAGTTGACTCATTGGAAAAGACCCTGATGCTGGGAGGGATTGGGGGCAGGAGTAGAAGGGGACGACAGAGGATGAGATGGCCGGATGGCATCACCAACTCGATGGACATGAGTCTGAGTGAACTCCAGGAGTTGGTGATGGACAGGGAGGCCTGGCGTGCTGCAATTCATGGGCTTGCAAAGAGTTCAACATGACTGAGTGACTGAACTGAACTGAACTGAGGTAGGTGGAGGGAGGAAGAGATGGATGGATGGATGGATGGATGGATGGAGATTATGAACAGAAGCTCTGGCTCCATGTCTTAAAAACTGTGGGACTTTTAGAAAGCTATTTAAACTCTCTTGGACCTAGTTTCTGCACCTTTAAATGAAAGGTACAAAGTTCATACTTCATTGGATTGTTTTCAGGGTTAAAGATAATTTGCACAAACTGATCAGCACTTTGGCCAGCTTTTTTTTATTGGAAAATTGAGTACACATTATCTTATTGCAAAGAAAACTTTGGACCACCCTAAATCAAGAAAAAAAAAGACATTAATACTTTATAATTAGTAGCATTTTGTTGCCTCTGCACCCCTAGGCTGATCACGAGACACTGGGTCAGGAGAGAGTGTCTGGAAGACAACGTGCACAACACACAGGGCTTCTTGGAGAACACTTGTAACACGAGTGGATGGACTGGACTGAATGAGTGAGAGAATGAATGGACAGATGTGAAAATGGAAAGGAATGACAGATTGTCTAGTTCAATAGTCCTCAACCAAGCATGAGTTTTGTCCTCTGGGGATATTTGACAATATCTGGAGACATTTTTGTTTGTCACAACTAGATGTTACTAGCATCTAGTGGGTAGAAGTCAGAGATGCTGGTAAACACTCTACAACACACAGGATATCCCCACACCAAAGAATAATCCAGACCAAAACATGAATAGTGTGGAGTTCGAGAAACCCCTGTCAGCGTCATTGTATTTCCAAACTCTGCTCCTCCATAGAATGTCACTGTCTGTATCTTTCTGTGTGTGTGTGTGTGTGTGTGTGTGTGTGTATTCGAGTAGTCTGCCTAAAAGTCAGTTTGATCTAAGGACCATTTTGACGTTTATTATACCCTTTATGTCCTGGAGAAGGAAATGGCAATCCATTCCAGCACTCATGCCTGGAAAATCCCATGGATGGAGGAGCCTGATAGGCTACAGTCCATGGGGTCGCAAAGAGTTGGACAGGACTGAGCAACTGCACTTCACTTTATGTCCTGAAGGGATGTACACCCACCTCTCTGCAAGAAAGATCATGCTATAATGAGTTAAATTGAAATTTCCCATGGAAGTCACATTTCTGAAAGACTGCAGGAGACACTTGGCTCCAACATAAGGAAACCACAATATCAGAATTTCAAATTCTGAAGGGGCCTTTTGACTTGGGAAAAATAGGAAATCACCTTATTAAAAGATAATTTGGCCATGGAGTATTTTCCACATGGACTAGTTTAATAATAAAAGGATTTCAATTTTGTGGACATCCCCTGGAGCAATTTGGAGATTTTCAAGTAAACCAACAGAAAGATGACAACAACTGGTGGTCTATTGGTCTGGGACTGCATCCGTGGGTTAAGTTTTAATCTGTGGATTAGAAAACTATAATAACTAACATAGACATTCATCCAAGCCAAGCCTACATTACAAAATCATGGAGCTACTGATGCAATCCAGAAACTGAGGTTGGTGATGCTCTAACTGAATTTCACTTCTGCTGAAGCCCCCAAAGCTGTGTCATCCTCCCCCACCAACACGTGATCTCTGCTTCCTGCCTGTCCTGGCACAAAACATCATTATCCCCCTACCCTAGAAGTCTTTTGATCTCTGTCCACCTCTCCATCTTCAATCTAGCCACTCTCCTTTACGCACTTTTTTTTTTAAGACATTTTTTTTTCTTTTTAAATGTATTGCTTTTAAAATTTTATATACAATAAATTGCACAGATCTTAAGTGTATAGTCTGATGACCTCTGACAATTGTATACACTTTTGTTGTTGTTCATTCATTAAGTCGTGCCTGACTCTTATTGATCCATAGACTGCAGCATGCCAGGCCCCCCTGTCCTTCACTATCTCCCGGAGTTTGCTCAAACTCATGTCCATTGAGCCAGTGATGCCATCCAGCCCTCTCCTCTTTTGCTACTCTTCTGTAATTCTTTTTGTTGCTGCTGCTGCTGCTGTGTCACTTCAGTCGTGTCCGACTCTGTGTGACCCCATAGACGGCAGCCCACCAGGCTCCCCCGTCCCTGGGATTCTCCAGGCAAGAACACTGGAGTGGGCTGCCATTTCCTTCTCCAATGCATAAAAGTGAAAAGTGAAAGTGAAGTCGCTCAGTTGTGTCCGACTCTTAGTGACCCCATGGACTGCAGCCTACCAGGCTCCTGCATCCATGGGATTTTCCAGGCAAGAGTACTGGAGTGGGGTGCCATTGCCTTCTCCGATTCTTTTTGTTAGTGTCCCTCAAATCAAGACGTAGACTGTTTCCGTATCTCAGACACATCATTCTGGTCCCTTCCCAATCCGTCCCCCATCCCCTATACCCAGAGGAAACTGCTCTTCAGATTTCTAGCACCATAAATGGGTTTTACCTGATCTGGAGTCTCACATAAACAGAATCACACACTATGTCCTCTGGTGTGTCTGGCCTTTTTGGCTCAACATTTATGCCTACAAGATTCTGACGTATTGCTGCATGTTTCCTTTTTATTTTTTGGTGCCATCCTATTGCATTGAGGACTATGGTGAATAAAGTTGGTATAAACATTCTTGTAGAAAACATTTCTTAGCACATGTTTTTGTTGCTCTTGGATACTTTACCCAGGAGTAAAATTGTTGGGTCATAGAGAAACCCATGCTTATCCTGACCAGAGCATTGATGCTCTGGCCTGACTCAATTTTTTTAGCTCTTCGGAAGTGCCTACTCTCATTTTTTTGACTTCACACACCTTCTCTTCACCTGGGTAATTCTTAACTACCCTTCCAACCCTGATTTAGATGATAAATGCCAAGGTGTCTTCCCTGACTTCTACAGAAAAGTATCAGCTTCTCCCTGCTAGGAGCTCTGATAAATCCTGGTATTGGAATCTGATGCAAAGATGTATTTCAAATCTCTGTCTTCCTTCAAAACCTTTAAGATCCATGGGGTCAGGCATATATATGGAGAAAACTCTAATTCAAAAAGATATGTTCACTCCAGTGTTCATTGCAGCACTACCCACAATAGCCAAAACATAGAAGCAACCTAAATGTCCATCAACAGATGAATGGATAAAAAAGATGTATATTTATGCAGTGGCATATTACTCAGCCATAAAAGAATGAAATAATGCCATTTGCAGCAACATGGATGCACCCAGAGATCATCAGACCAAGTGATGTAAGTCAGATGGAGAAAGACAAATATCAAGTGGTATCACTTATATATGGAAATCTTAAGAAAGAAATGATACAAATGAACTTATACAAAAGACAGAAATAGACCCATAGACAAAGAAAAAGATTTATGGTTACCAAAGGGGAAAGAAGTAGGCAGAGAGAGTTTGGGATTAACAGATATACACTGCTATATATAAAATGGATAATCAAGGACCTGCTACATAGCACAGGGAATTATACTCAGTATTTCGTAGTAATCTATGAAAACATTCTACGGGATGAGTATTATGTCTCTGTGGTCTGCAGCTAATAATTATATCTGACTCACTCACCAGCCTCATGTATGCTCATATATAAAATCCTCTTTTTTTGAATTTCCTTCCCATTTAGGTCACCACAGAGCATTGAGTAGCACTGAGTAGCATTGAGTAGTAATATAGCATTGTGCTATAGAGTAGGTTCTCATCAGTTATCTGCTTTATACCTAGTATCAATAGTGTATATATGTGAATCTACCTCTGAGATAGATGGGGAGGTGAAGAGTCTTGAAGATGGATTAATCCAGTCCAGTGATTTTCAGACTGTCTTCTCCGGGATTCTTCTGTGTTCTCCTATGATCTTGGAGAACACTGGGGTGGAAGGTAGTGAGTACATGGGGCCAAAGAGGCTAGGGACCAGAGGACCTCAACCAAGTTGAATCGGATCATCTGGCTTATTTTCATCTGATTTATATATCACACTTCCATGTAATATTTCACTGAAAGACAAGAATACCTTTTTAAAAAACAACTTTTAAAATCACCGATCTAGTCTTGTGTTCCCAAACATATCCCCACGGGACAGGAAAATAATGTAACTAAGTCAACTCAGCAGGTGGTTTTGCATAACAAACACAGACAAATAGCCTTAAACAACAACACAAGGAATTATGCTCACATTTTCCTTGAAATACACAGCCCACTCAATACATTCACTTTCTTTCACTTTCACTTTCATTTTAGTTTCAGCCCCTTGCTGTCATGTGGTAGTATGTGTGTGGGTGTGTGCATGTGAGAGACAGAGACAGGCTTTCCTTACTTTTAGTTTTTTATTTTGAGATTTTTATTGGAATATAGTTGGTTTGCAATGTTGTGTTAGTTTCTGCTATACAGCAAAATGAATCAGCTATATGTAAACATATATCTCCTCTTTTTTGGATTTCCTTCCCATTTAGGTCACCACAGAGCAATGAGTGGAGTTCTCTGTGCTATAGAGTAGGTTCCCATTCAGTTCAGTTCAGTCACTCAGTCATGACCAACTCCTTGCAACCCCATGGGCTGCAGCATGCCAGGCTTCCCTGTCCATCACCAACCCTTGGAATTTACTCAAATTCATATCCATTGAGTTGGTGATGCCATCCGACCATCTCATCCTCTGTCGTCCCCTTCTCCTCCTGCCTTCTATCTTTTCCAGCATCAGGGTCTTTTCCAATGAGTCAGTTCTTCGCAGCAGGTGACCAAAGTACTGGAGTTTCAGCTTCAACATCAGTCCTACCAATGAACACCCAGGACTGATCTCCTTTAGGATGGACTGGTTGAATCTCCTTGCAGTCCAAGGGACTCTCAAGAGTCTTCTCTAACACCACAGTTCAAAAGCATCAATTCTTCAGCACTCAGTTTTCTTTATACTCCAACTTTCACATCCACATATGACTACTAGAAAAAACATGGCTTTGACTAGATGGACTTTTGTCGGCAAAGTAATGTCTCTGCTTTTTAATATGCTGTCTAGGTTGGTCATAACTTTTCTTCCAAGGAGCAAGTATCTTTTAATTTCATGGCTGCAGTCACCATCTTCAGTGATTTTGGAGCCCAAAAAAATAAAGTCTGTCACTGTTTCCATTGTTTCCCCCTCTATTTGCCATGAAGTGATGGGACCAGATGCCACGATCTTAGTTTTTTGAATGTTGAGCTTTAAGTCAGCCTTTTCACTCTCCTCTTTCACTTTCATCAAGAGGTCTTTAGTTCTTCTTCACTTTCTGCCATAAGGGTATCTGCATCTGCATATCTAAGGTTATTGATATTTCTCCTGGCAATCTTGATTCCAGCTTGTGCTTCCTCCAGCCCAGCATTTCTCATAATGTACTCTGCATATAAGTTAAATAAGCAGGGTGACAATATACAGCCTTGACATACTGTTTTTCCTATTTGGAACCAGTCTGTTGTTCCATGTCCAGTTCTAACTGTTGCTTCCTGCTGCATACAGATTTCTCAAGAGGCAAGTCAGGTGGTCTGGTATTCCCATCTCTTTCAGAATTTTCCACAGTTTATTGTGATCCACACAGTCAAAGGCTTTGGCATAGTCAATAAAGCAGAAATAGATATTTTTCTGGAACACTCTTGCTTTTTCGATGATCCACAGGATGTTGGCAATTTGGTCTCTGGTTCCTCTGCCTTTTCTAAAACCAGCTTGAACATCTGGAAGTTCACGGTTCATGTATTGCTGAAGCTTGGCTTGGAGAATTTTGAGCATCACTTTACTAGAGTGTGAGATGAGTGCAATTGTGTGGCACTTTGAGCATTCTCTGGGATTGCCTTTCTTTGGGACTGGAATGAAACTGACCTTTTCCAGTCCAGTGGCTGCTGCTGAGTTTTCCAAACTTCAAGATTCTTTGGTATCGCCTTTCTTATTAGTTACCTATTTTATACATAGTACCAATAGTGCATATATATCACCCCCAATCTCCCAACTCATCCCCTCTCTCCCTCCCCCCTTGGTGTTCATATGTTTATTTTTTAGGTCTGGGTCTAGTTTTGCTTTGTAAATACTAAGATCATCTACACCAATTTTTTCAGATTTTGGTTTACACACACAGTATAGCACAACCTCGGACTTTCCTGGTGGATCTAATGATAAAGAGTCTGCCTGTAATGCAGGAGACCTGGGTTTGATCCCTGGGTTGGCAAGATCCCCTGGAGAAAGGAATGGTTAACCAATCCAGTATTCTTGCCTGGAGAATTCCATGGACAGAGGAGCCTGGCAGGCTACATACAGTCCATGGGGTC
Source organism: Bos indicus (assembly GCF_029378745.1). NCBI lineage: Eukaryota > Metazoa > Chordata > Mammalia > Artiodactyla > Bovidae > Bos > Bos indicus. The sequence continues at coordinate 117,332,309 of NC_091761.1, forward strand.
ACAAAGAGTTGGACACTACTGAGTGACTAACTCTTTCACTGTCATAGGACAAAGAAAAACACATCTGTGGATCAAATCATACATATGAAAGTCAAGATGTAGCCTCTGAAACTGCTCCAACTGCTCAATATCAAAAATGACAAAGCACCATCCCAGAGAGGTGACATGACTCACCCAGTTCCATCAGCTTGTTACAGCAAGTTAAGAGAAGAATCCAAGCTTGTAAACTCCCAGCCTAATGCTTCCTCAATTTCCCACTCACTCATCACTCCTTTATTTATATGTAGACATAGAGGACATTTCTGGCAGCCTCCTAGTACCATTCTCACCCTTCCTCATTGTAAAGGGACTGTGATTTTGTTTGGGGGCTTCTCCCACCCCACCACTCACTGTATATTCCCTGTGTTCAAAGAGGTGAGGAGCTCTTTTTCCAGTTCTAAGACAATGCCATGCCCTTCAACAGTGATGGGTTCAGAAACTGGGACCTTCACCAATGACTGTATACCACACAGAGTTATTTGGCAGCAAAGAAGCCTGCTGAACATACTTCAGCCCGGTGGTCAAGTTCATGTCAGTGGTGATAAGCCATATTGGTAGTTTACAGACATGACATGATGTGATGACAATGGCACTCTATCTCAGTGGACTTCCTCTCCAGAACCTATAACCCCAGTCTGATCTTGAAAAAACAATCAATAGAAAAATTGCTATAGAGGATCAGTCTATGAAATACTTGGCCAGTACCCTTCAAAACTGTCAAAGTCATCAGAAACAAGGGAAGTCTGAGGAAGTGTCATAGCTAAAAGTTGCCTCAGGAGACATGGTGACCAAATGCAATGCAGAGATCCTGGGACAGAAAAAACACATTAAGTAAAAATATATATATATAAGGAAATTTGAATTAAGTATGGACTTTAATAATGATACATCAACAATGGTTTATGAGTTGTTACAAATGTGTTGTACTAATGTAGGATGTTAATAAAAATGAAAATTATGGTATGTTATGTCTGCATGCTCAGTTGTGTCTGACTCTTTGCAACTCCGTGGACTATAGCCCACCAGGCTCCTCTATCCATGGGATTATCTCGGTCAAGAATACTGGAGCGGGTTGCCATTTCCTCCTCCAGAGGATCTTCCCGACCCAGGGATTGAACCCGTGTCTCCTGAGGCTCCTGCATTGGCTGGTGAATTCTTTACCACTGAGTCACCTGTGTGGTATAAATACAAACCCCTTGTAATACCTTCACAACTTTCCCATAAATCAAAATCTATTCTAAAATAAAAATCTCATTAAAACATACACAGTCACTTTTGGCTGTAGAACAGGCTGTACAAAAACAAGCTTTGGGCATGTTTGGACTGTGGCCCATAGCATACTAACCCCTGCTCTAAATTAGCTACTTTCATTCCTGTTTGGTAGCTGAAGACACTGAGCTGGAAGAGTAATTCAAATCTTATCAGAGGTCACTGAACCCTGTTATGAACAATTTCAAAGTCTGTGCTCTTTCTATCTGCAGCATTATAAGATTCTTCTTTCCCAGCTCAAAGCCATTCATGACTCTTCACGGACTCTAGGAAAATTCTAGACTACATAGGCTGATCATTCAGCCAGGCTGAATGATGTCCACGCCAGGCTCTCACTAGCCCTCTAAGTCCCTCTCCTCTTCCTTCCCACAGCCCCTGACTCAGATCTTTAAAAGAATGACTAGTAAAATAATTCTTGCCCTGTGACTCATTGGGTGATTAACACATATACAGCACAATTTCAAAAGCAGTTTACCTTGCTTTAGACTGCAAAGATTAAGAGTACCCAATTTTAAATGACTTAAAACAATAAACACACTTATCTAGATCAGCACTGTCCACTAGAACTCTCTGTGATGATGGACTTGTTCACGATGGGGCTGGCCTACATGGCAACCACTCAGTACATACAGCTCCTGAGCCCTTGCACTGTGGCTAGTGCAATGGGGAAGCTGAAATTTTTAAATTTTATTTGTGTGCTAAGTCGCTTCAGTCATCTCCAACTCTTTGTGATCCCATGAACTGTAGCCTGCCAGGCTCCTCTGTCCATGTGATTTTCCAGGCAAGAACACTGGAGTGGGGTTCCATGCCCTTCTCCAGGGAATCTTCCCAACCCAGGGATCTAACCCGCATCTCTTACCTTTCCTGCACTGGCAAGCAGGTTCTTACCACTGCTGCTGCTGCTGCTAAGTCGCTTCAGTTGTGTCCGACTCTGTGCGACCCCATAGACGGCAGCCCACCAGGCTCCCCCATCCCTGGGATTCTCCAGGCAAAAACGCTGGAGTGAGTTGCCATTTCCTTCTCCAGTGCATGAAAGGGAAAAGTGAAAGTGAAGTCGCTCAGTTGTGTCCGACTCTTCTCGACCCCATGGACTGCAGCCCACCAGGCTCCTCCATCCATGGGATTTTCCAGGCAAGAGTACTGGAGTGGGGTGCCATTGCCTTCTCCAGTGCATGAAAGGGAAAAGTGAAAGTGAAGTCGCTCAGTTGTGTCCGACTCTTCGCTACCCCATGGACTGCAGCCTACCAGGCTCCTCCATCCAATGGGATTTTCCAGGCAAGAGTACTGGAGTGGGGTGCCATTGCCTTCTCCACTAGCGCTACCCAAAAGTTTAAATGTAGTTAACCATATATGGCTAGTGAAGCTGACAGAGCACCTCAGAACTCTTAGGAGATCTAGTATCAAAAAGACAACAACTGCAAATGCTGGCAAGGAAATTCTTGTCCACTGTTGGTGGGACTGTAAACTGATACAACTACTATAGAAAACAGTATCAAGCTTCCTCAAGAAAATGAAAGTAAAACTATTATATGATCCAGCAATCCCAAAGGAAACAGAGCGACCGAAAGGAAACATAAACCCAAAGGAAACAAAATGGTTATCTTGAAAAGATTATCTGTACTGTCATGTTCATTGCACTGTAACGTAATTCACAACAGCCAAGTTGTGACAACTTGTGTCTATCAATGGATAAATGGATAAAGAAGATGTTTCCTTCCTTAAAAAGGAAGGAAATCCGGTCATTTGCAACAACATGGATGCACCTGGAAGGCATTAACCTAAGTGAAACAAGCCAGACAGAGGAAAACAAATGCCTCATGTCATTTATATGTGTGACTCGAAAAAATTCAAACGCACAGAAAATTGAGTTTTCTAAGGAGGAGCCTGGTAGGCTGCAGACCATGGGGTCGAGAAGAGTCGGACACGACTGAGGGACTTTACTTTCACTTTTCACTTTCATGCATTGGAGAGGGAAATGGCAACCCACTCCAGTGTTCTTGCCTGGAGAATCCCAGGGACAGGGGAGCCTGGTGAGCTGCCGTCTATGGGGTTGCACAGAGTCGGACACGACTGAAGCGACTTAACAACAACAAAGAGAGTAGAAAATTGGTTGCCATGGACTGGGGGAAGTAGGTTGGGAGGTGGAGAGAGATTGGTAAAAGGCTGAACAAAGTTTCGGCCATTAGCTGAATAAGGTCTGAGTATCTAAAGTAAAACATGGTGACTATGGTGGTGGCTCAGACGGTAAAGAATCCGCCTGCAATGCAGGAGACTCAGATTTGATCCCTGAGTCGGGAAGATCCTCTAAAGAAGGAAATGGCTCCCCACTTTAGTATTCATGCCTGGAGAATCCTCATGGACAGAGGAGCCTGGTGGACTACAGTCCATGAGGTCGCAAAGAGTAGGACATGAATGAGCAACTAACACTTTCATTTTCACTTCACATGGTTGATAACACCACACTGTAAAATTGAAATTTGCGAAAAGTAGGATTTAAACGTTCTCTCTCTCTCACTCACACACACACACACACACACACACACACACACACACAAGATACAGATATGTTAACTAACTCTATGGGGGAAATCCTTTCACAATGTATAGGTATATCAGATCATCATGCTGTACATGAAATATCTTGCAATTGTATTTGTCAATTACACTTCAATAAAGCTCAGAAAAAATAAAGCCCTATTTTAAACCCTCCCCAAAGCTCCATTTCATCACTAAGCACCAGCTCTCTCCTTTATCTTCTGCCATCCTCAGAATTGCACAGCATCCTCTCATGGATGAGAGGAGTTTGCAGTCCTTACAAGCCTTTGGTCTTGACAGAAAAGCACCCAAAAGCAGGAAGTAATGGGCAGCAAGAAGTCTGTGCTCCATCTTATCTCTCTTATCAGGGAGGAAATTCATTTTAGGGAGTCCAGTGAGATTTCCTCGAAGGTCCCAGCCACCAACACTGAGCCACACATTCACCCTAAAAGCAAAGGCAACTGGGGTAGTGCATTCCTGGCATCTCCACCCCACGGCGGATTGAAAGAGGAATAGAGAAATGGCAGCTGTGGAGGCATCAACAGGGTCTCCGAGGGTTGTTGTCAGTGGTTCCTTACAATTTTATAGTTACTTCATGCACATCTTAATGACCATAAAGGAGGCTGAGAACCAAAGAATTGAAGCTTTTGAATTGTGGCGCTGCAGAAAACTCTTGAGAGCTCCTTGGACTGCAAGGAGATCAAACCGGTCAATCCTAAAGGAAATCACATTAGAAGGACTGATACTAAAGCTGAAGATCCAATACTTTGGCCACTCATAGCCGACTCATTGGAAAAGACCCTGATGCTGGGAGAGATTGAGGGCAGGAGGAGAAGGGGATGACAGAGGACAAGATGGTTGGATGGCATCACTGCCTCAATGGACATGAGTTTGAGCAGATTCCAGGAGATAGTGAAGGACAGGGAAGCCTGGCATGCTGAAGTCCGTGGGTTCACAAAGAATCAGATACAATTTAGCAACTGAACAACAACAAATGTACATCTTTCTTACGGCTTTTCTGTTTCCCCCAAGAAGTAACCTGTAAAATCCTTTAACTGTAAAACTATGCCTTAAACTTATTTAAACCTGAAAAGGTTTTCAAGTGTTGTTTTACACTCCACCTACAACATTGTTTAGAAATAAAATCAATTCAGGCTCCTAGCCATCCTTCAGTTCCTGGAGACAACCACAGTGTTCAAATAATTATAGTCCCATGAAATGAAGAAGCAGAAGCCATTAGAGTAGGGGTTGGTGATCCAAGGCCAGCTGGACAGTACCAAGTAGAGACCTTGGTACAAGTGTCAAAGAAATCAGCTTTCGGAAATTAAATTTAAACTGCTTGTAAATGATTTATCTGTGTATGCCATGCCCTTGCAATTCTGGAAAAAAACACTAAATGATCTGGAGATAGAGCTGGATCATTTATAGGCGGTGATGCTCTGCTGTGCTCAGTTTTGTCCGACCCTTTGTGACCCCATGTGGCCCATCAAGCTCGTCTGCCCATGGGATTTTCCAAGCAAGAATACTGGAGGGGGTTGCCATTTCCTTCTCCAGGGGATCCTCCCAACCCAGGGATCAAACCCATGTCTCTTGCGTCTCCTGTACTGGCAGGCAGATTCTGTACCACTGAGCCATCTGGGAATCCCTAGTGGGTGAGGATCCCTGTTCTTAGAAACAGTTACCCTGTCTTGTGAGAATCCACACGTGAGAACAGGGCTAATTTCAGCTCCTCTACATTGTGAGACTATCACCAGTTCAACAAGTCCTGGGCAGCAGTTTACTCTTGCTTACTAAATGCTTCTTTCTTCACAAATACAGAAAATAAAAAGTTAAACAAGATGGCAGAGTGTTTGATGCACTGAGAAGAAGGGCACCTATCTTTCTCATAACTCCTCCACCATCCACAATTCACGAGCTGCAGATCACAGACATTAACCTTATTAACCTCCTTTGCGATAAGATCTGCGTCTAAAATAAGAACAAAAGCGGCAACAGTAATTGTTCAAGTGCTAAATGCTTAATGTGTACTGGAAGTGGGCTAAGTGATTTACATATATTCTGGTGTTTAATCCTCACAGTGACCCTCACTGCCCTGAGAAGGATATGGCAATCCACTCCAGTATTCTTGCCTAGCAAATCCCTTAGACAGAAGCATCTGGCAGGCTACAGTCTATGGGATTGGAAAGAGCTGGATACGACTTAGCAACTAAACGACAATGACAAATACTCCAATAAAGAAAGAAATTGCTTCATCACTAACTCACCATTAATAAAATACAAAGTTTTCGAAAAAACAAAAGAGTTCATCTTCCCCCAACTGCAAAAACAAAACAAAACAAAACAAACCAGGATAGGCTCAGAGTCATGCGTTCAAAGTTGTTAGTAAGGAAATAGGTGAAGCACGATTCCAATCCACTCTGCTACAAATAAACTGCCAAATAGCCGTGTTTACCTTTCCTTCACCAGGCCCTGCTAAGTGTGATTCTGTGCTTGCTTATTAGATGAAGGTATGATTCAAAACAAGCTGTGATCTCAGGAGCCAGAATCCTTCTGGGAAGCCCTTGTTCCTTACCATCTGCCTGACACAGAACAAGTGCCCAGTGAGAGGTATTGAGTCTGCAAATGAATAAGCGCAGGTCTTTAAATGGGTTTGGGGTTGGCCACAGACCCTCAGGCAGTCATGTCAGCTTACAACCTGAACAAATGGCTGTTAAATTGCTTTAAAAAGAAAAATGATCACTTATAAAAGACCATTTAGTTTCCAAACAAGTCCTTGAAGGGTATCATACCTAATGAATTTGGTATCATATATTAACAACATATGGAACTTCCCTGGTGGCTCAGATGGTAAAGAATCTGCCTGCAATGCTGGAGACCCAGCTTCGATCCCTGGGTCAGGAAGAGCCCCTGGAAAAAGGATTGGCTACTCACGCCAATATCTTGCCTGGAGAATTCCATGGACAGAGGAGCCTAGCAGGCTACAGTTGACAGGGTCAGAAAGAATCAGACACAACTGAATGACTAATACACTATATATGGAATCTAGAAAAATGGTACAGATGATCTTATTTGCAGGGCAGATGTAGAGAACGAACGTATGGACACAGTGGGGGAAAGGGAGGTGGGATGAACTGGCAGAGTAGCATCGACATACATGCACTGCTATATGTGAAACAGGGAGCTAATGGGAAGCTTCTGTACAGCACAGGAAGCTCCGCTTGGTGCCCTCTGATGACATAAAGGGGTGGAATGGGGGGAGGGTGGTGAGAGAGAGGTCCGAGAGGAAGGGGATATTTGTATACTTATAGCTGATTCACTGGAGAAGGCAATGTCACCCCACCCCAGTACTCTTGCCTGGAAAATCCTATGGACAGAGGAGCCTGGTAGGCTGCAGTCCATGGGGTCACTAGGAGTTGGACACGACTGAGTGACTTCACTTTCTCTTTTCACTTTCATGCATTGGAGAAGGAAATGGCAACCCACACCAGCGTTCTTGCCTGGAGAATCCCAGGGACGGGGGAGCCTGGTGGGCTGCCATCTATGGGGTCACATAGAGTCTGACATGACTGAAGAGACTTAGCAGTAGCAGCAGCAGCTGATTCACCTTGTTGTACAGCAGAAACCAACATGATATAGTAAAGCAATCATCCTCCAAATAAAAAATAAATTTTCAAAAAAGTAAAAAAAATAGAATTTGGAAGATTAAAAATTATTTGAGAGACTGTGAGGGAAGCAGCTTCAGATGAAGGTCACGGCAGCACTTGACCATTCCCTTGGGAGACCACAGGAGATTGGTGGTTTCCAGGCCGTCTCCTGGGGATGGAGGTGTCTGCGCCCTGCGCAACCGAGTCTTCTCCGAGAAGACGGAAGTAAAACGCCTGCCTGTGTTCCATGGATGCTAATCAGCCCTGCTCAGATTTTGTTCTTACTTCACTTCCAAACACTCAAACTAAAAATATTACCCTATTGCACTGTATCATTTAATAATCAGAGTGTGAGTGTATCGCTATATCACTTGTAGGATTAGGGACAGATGTTCTAAGAGAAGAGAAAGAAGGAAAAGCATCGTAAATGCTTCTTTTTGCCTAAAGCCTTCCCTTGCACCTAATTTCAGGGCTTCTCTTGGTCTCACCAAATGTTCCCATGTGAAGATGAAGCAGTTTTTTGTTTTTTTTTTTAAAGCCCGTGGGACTTCAGTGCCACATTTAGATGCAAAATGGAATTGAACACAGGGTGACTGTAAGCTGCCTTCCAGCTTTAAGGACCCAGGTGCTGCTTGCTGATTTCATTTGACACCCCCAGGAGAGCAGCCTTTGTAAGATGTTTCTTAAAGCTGTAGGTTCTCTGCACATCACGTCCAGAAGCGTTTCTGGATTTCAATGTACCTCAGTAGTCATACATGCTACATTTCACGGACAAATTCTGATGCAAGAGTTACAATGAGAATTTTTGTTATTTTTTTCACCTTATAAGACAGTAGGGATGGTTCACGGACAATTAGGAGGTCAGAAGGGCTTCTGGAAGGAACAGGGAATGACTCCAGCAGCCACAAAAATGTACTCCTTGGACTATTTAAAATGTAAAAAAAAAAAATTTAAGTAAGATTTTTTTGTTTGATGTGTGTGTATCAGTTGCTCAGTCATATCCGACTCTGCGACGCTGTGAACTGTAGCCAGCCAGGCTCCTCTGTCCCTGGAGTTCTCCAGGCAAGAATACTGGAGTGGGTTGCCATTCCCTTCTCCAGGGGATCTTCCCAACCCAGGGACTGAACCCGGGGCTTCCTGTATTGCAGGTGGATTCTTTACCATATGAAAACCAAATGTTTTCTATAATTTAAAAAAAGAGAGAGACAAGTGCGTCCTTGACTTGGTAACATTTATTCAATATTTTTTTGAAATTAGCAAGAATCAGAAGAAGCACATATCAATCAAATACAGCCACAAAAATGTCCTGGATATAAATAAAGATGCACTATGAGATATACTCACTACTGAAGGAATCGGTACGCTCTTACAGTTACTACCTCTTAGCAAGGAACAACTCCAACATAAATTTAATTTACTCACAATACAAAAACCTTGACTTGTAGAGGAAAATACAGATTCAATTCGATCACAATTTGCCTCACTAGACCCTGTCATCATGTATGTTTTCAAGGCCTAGCTTGATGACTGTTACGAAAACGACAGGAAAACAAACAAACTCAAGAGAATGTTTCCGGTTTCCGTAAGATTCAACAAAACAGTGCAGAAATAAGTTACTTACCCATGCACAGAATAAGGCAAAGGCTAATTTCATTCAGGTTAGGAATAGTACATTTAACTAGTTTTTCACAGAACAAACATTTCAGACTTCTTTTTAAGTTAATGGGTATACTGCATTATAGTTCATACTACATGTGTTTCCTAACTCTACTCAAAAAGTCAGCACTCACACGTCAAATACAAACTTGACCTTGATTAGACTTACTCTGTAACCACTGCTGAAGTCAATCTGGTTCATGAGAATATCTACTGTGGAAGGTACGCACACGAGTCGAAGCCTACCGTTTAGAGAGCAGAAAGTACATGAAAACGTAGTCTACGGATTTCACAAATTCCGTTTTTAAAATATTTTTTTCAAACTAAAAGCTGCAGAAAATTAGTTCTTAAATAGTCTACTGAAAACTTTTGAGCAGCTAACATCTTAAATTTCTTAAGCTTTTCCTTTTCTTAAAAATATTTAAACGAATGTAGTAGCCCATCTTTTGGAAAAATAATCCCCCAAAAAGATTACAAATCTTTTGTTTTAATCAGTGTGACCAAGGGCTTATCATCAGGGCTGTAATCCTCATAGGCGATGGGGGTCACGTCATACATCGCAGGCCGGGATTTCTTTCCAAACCTGAAATTGCACAGAGAGAGGACTCTGGTTAGAGAAATAGTGGCTTCTCAAGTCCTATTAAAGGTAAACGGTGACAATAACTTACATTCAAGAATCAAACGGAACTATAAAATACTCTAAGATATCCTCTCTAGCAAGTAGACATTTAAGTCTTCCTGATCTATGGTTTTTCCAGTGGTCATGTACGGATGTGAGAGGTGGACTGTGAAGAAAGCTGAGCACTGAAGAATTGATGCTTTTGAACTGTGGTATTGGAGAAGACTCCTGAGAGTCCCTTTGACTGCAAGGAGATCCAACCAGTCCATTCTAAAGGAGATCAGCCCTGGGTGTTCCTTGGAAGGAATGATGCTAAAGCTGAAACTCCAATACTTTGGCCACCTCATGCAAAGAGTTGACTCATTGGAAAAGCCTCTGATGCTGGGAGGGATTGGGGGCAGGAAGAAAAGGGGACGACAGAGGATGAGATGGCTGGATGGCATCACCGACTCGATGGACGTGAGTTTGAGTGAACTCCAGGAGTTGATGATGGACAGGGAGGCCTGACGTGCTGCGATTCATGGGGTCACAAAGAGTCAGACACGGCTGAGCGACTGAACTGAACTGAACTGATCTTAATATTGAGTGAGTATAAACATTAGCTTTCGCCATGGGAGGCAAAAAATGGATTTCACACAAGGTACAGTCCAAATTAATATTGAAGCTTGTAGGTTAAATCTTAGGAAAACAGTCAGGCGTGAGGGCTCTTCAATAGGTTTTGAGAAAACGTGTATCGATTGTTTTTTTTTTTTTTTTTTCTCAGACCCAGAGCGGTTTGGAGAGGTGAGTTTATTTTATATCCACTCTGATGCCTGGAATGTGGAATGGCTGGGTGGGCTTCCCTGATGGTATAGACTAACCCCTGGGACTTGCAGGAGGGCTGGTGAGGGCTCAGAGGCAACCTGAGGTCCCAAGACCAGGAGAAAGGGAGAGGGAGGAAATGATTTCCAATAATGAGGTGTTGGTCCAGGATCTGTGTGGGCCCCCCATCCCATCCCACCCACCTATCACTCCCCAATCCCCAAGGACACACAGGCCATTGTTTCTTTGAGCACAAAACCTCTGTCCCAACAGATTTGTGTGTATCAAACACCCCTTGACAGCAGGCCTGATGCGCAGAAGCCCAAGAGTGTCAAAATCCAATTTCAGGACCTCCCGCTAAGCTAGTGTTGAAATGGCGATTATTAAAACAAAGTCAATTCAACTTCTGGGTGGTCTCTTCCCATTCAGGACTTCACCTTCCATAAAGGTCCCTGGAGTGCAATGGGATTTAAACAATCTTCCCCACTAGCCCACCAACTCTCCTCTTTTTTATAAACAAACATTTTTTTAACCATTTCAAGTCCAGTGAAGTCTATTAAAAAAGAAATTTTAAAGGAATCTCAAATTTTAAGAGGATTGCCAGGATGGGCCCTCAAGGATTTCTTGGGACTTGTTTACCGTGGCTTTAAACCCATCTCTCCACCTTTCCTGTCTCTTCTTTTTATATCTTGGAAAGTCTGTCTTCTCACATACTGAGATGAGAAGTAGAATCCAGTGGGAAGTGAGAAAACGTTACATTCTTCATATGATCATTTATTTTTAAACATTCATCCATCTTGTAATTCCAATTCACTCAAGACTTACTGACCTTCAGGAGAGCAAAGGCACAAACATGCTAGATGGGCACCAGGCAAAGCACAAAGACAGAGAAATGGGGACTTCCTTGGTGGTCCAGTGGCTAAGATTCCTTGCTCCCAGTGTGGGTTCAATCCCTGGTGGGGGAACTAGATCCCACACGTTGCCTCTAAGAGTGTCCATGCCACAGTGAAGATCCCGTGTGCCACAACGAAGACACAACACAGCCAAATAAATAAATAAATAATAAATATTTTTTAAAAAAGAGTTATAGCATTTTGCCACTAAGAAACCACAGCTCTTGGAGGCAATATTAAAAAGACTTCAAGAATCTCATGCCTAAAAGGTTAGCCTCACTGAAAGTCCAGAGTTGTGTGGGCATAAGTGTGGGTTGGATTCCAGCCTGAGATGTATTTATCTAAATTGACTGAGGTCTGCACAATCTGAGAACAAGAAAGAAGCAACAATGTCAAAGCCAATCGGCTCTTAACACTTTCTCTCAAGTCTGAACATTTCAGAAGCTACTTTATGGAGCAAGCATTTTGACAAGATATTTCTCATAAAATACCTCAATACATCAGTAACAATATACCACTAATGATATTAATCTGATTAATTTTGAAAATCAGGAAATCCCAGTGTAAAGCTCTCTGTATTCAAACATGGCAGCCATGGGATGGTTTCCCGCCAGAACTCCAAGAGGGTCAGTGAATTATACGTTGCCTATGTCTACAATGCGGGAGACCCGGGTTCGATCCCTGGGTCAGGAAGATCCCCTGGAGAAGGAAATGGTAATCTACTCCAGTACTATTGCCTGGAAAATCCCATGGACAGAGGAGCCTGGTAGGCGACAGTCCTATCAGGGTCGCAAAGAGTCGGACACGACTGAGCGACTTCACTTTCACTTTCATGAATCAACTGACTGGCCAAGAGGAAACATCCGAGCAACTTAATAGGTTGAATATAGGTTTACAATATCCATTTTTGTTTTATATGTGATTCCAGTTTGAAGAATAATCTGTTTCCTCCAAATCTAGAAAATTCAATGTCTCCATGTTAGGCAATCCATCCACAAGCTATAGTTTAAAGGGCTGTGACCTTAAATTATTGTCATGGAGCTGGATACTGACAAGACAGGTTTGAGGTTGAGTGTTCCAGACCCACTGAGCATGAAGGCAGTTAAGAGCTGCCATGAATCCACTGTACACATGCAAAGTCAACTGAAGGACAAGGAGGCACTGCTTTGTGTCTGCATGGGAAGCTCAGCTGTGTGCATCAGTGCTAATGGGGTCACCAAGTATAATGCTGGTAACGAGGGTAATCTGGTTAAAGTACAACTAACGCTGCAGCAGGAGCAGCAACACCCCAGCACCACTGGAACTGGATTCCTTGCACTATGACCTAATTAGCTGCTGAGAAGCCTCCTAATTCCTTAGGTGAGACATTCAGGTCTCCACCCAAAGCACAGTGTCTACCATATGGGGGCTAAGATGGTTTATAAAACACAGTAAAGAGAAATAGGACTCTCCTTCAGTCTCCCACACCTATCACAGTGGTGAGTACCAAACAAATGTGCATTCTTACTTAAATTTCCCATGCTAACAGCTCTGCATATTTCCTTTGTGTCTCAGAACTGGGTGGATGCTAAGGAATCAGCCAACACCTATAGAATTCCATTTTAAACTGTCAGGCATTAAACCAATGTCAGAGCTTGCCTATGTTATGGCAGGAGTTTTCATGCAACTGTTCTTTTTAAGAACAATGCATTGTTTTTCCTTATCCTAAAGAGACATATTAATTATTAAAACAATTTTCAAAAGGTGGAAGCCAAAGAAAATTACAATGTAGGCCTAGGATTAGCAAACTACAGTCTGCAAGCCAGTAATAGCCTGCTGCCTGTTTTTTAAAATAAAGTTTTATTGGAACACAGTTGTGCCCATTAATAATGCCTCTGGTGCTTTTACAGGACAAAGGCAGAGTTGGTCACAGAGCTGGGCCATCTGTGAATGGCCCACAGATTCTAAGATGTTTTACAGGCCATTGATAAAGACTATAAGAATCACCCTATTAGGGCTCAATAAAGGACAGAAATGGTATGGACCTAACAGAAGCAGAAGATATTAAGAAGAGGTGGCAGGAATACACAGAAGAACTGTACAAAAAAGATCTTCACGAACAAGATAATCACGATGGTGTGATCACTCACCTAGAGCCAGACATCCTAGAATGTGAAGTCAAGTGGGCCTTAGAAAGCATCACTATGAACAAAGCTAGTGGAGGTGATGGAACTCCAGTTGAGCTATTTCAAATCCTGGAAGATGATGCTGTGAAAGTGCTGCACTCAATATGCCAGCAAATTTGGAAAACTCAGCAGCAGCCACAGGACTGGAAAAGGTCAGTTTTCATTCCAATCCCAAAGAAAGGCAATGCCAAAGAATGCTCAAACTACTGCACAATTGTGCTCATCTCACACACTAGTAAAGTGATGCTCAAAACTCTCCAAGCCAGGCTTCAGCAATACGTGAACCATGAACTTCCAGATGTTCAAGCTGGTTTTAGAAAAGGCAGAGGAACCAGAGATCAAATTGCCAACACCCGCTGGATCATCAAAAAAGCAAGAGAGTTCCAGAAAAACATCTATTTCTGCTTTATTGACTATGCCAAAGCCTTTGACTGTGTGGATCACAATAAACTGTGGAAAATTCTGAAAGAGATGGGAATACCAGACCATCTGACCTGCCTCTTGAGAAACCTGTATGCAGGTCAGGAAGCAACAGTTAGAACTGGACATGGAACAACAGACTGGTTCCAAATAGGAAAAGGAGTACGTCAAGGCTATATATTGTCACCCTGCTTATTTAACTTCTATGCAGAGTACATCATGAGAAATGCTGGGCTGAAAGAAGCACAAGCTGGAATCAAGATTGCTGGGAGAAATATCAATAACCTCAGATATGCAGATGACACCACCCCTATGGCAGAAAGTGAAGAGGAACTCAAAAGCCTCTTGATGAAAGTGAAAGAGGAGAGTGAAAAGGCTGATTTAAAGCTCAACATTCAGAAAACTAAGATCATGGCATCTGGTCCCATCACTTCATGGGAAATAGATGGGGAAAGAGTGGAAACAGTGTCAGACTTTATCTTTTTGGGCTCCAAATCACTGCAGATGGTGACTGCAGCCATGAAATTAAAAGACGCTTACCCCTTGGAAGGAAAATTATGACCAACCTAGATAGCATATTGAAAAGCAGAGACATTACTTTGCCAACAAAGGTCCATCTAGTCAAGGCTATGGTTTTTCCAGTGGTCATGTATGGATATGAGAGTTGGACTGAAGAAGGCTGAGCACCAGAGAATTGATGCTTTTGAACTGTGGGGTTGGAGAAGACTCTTGAAAGTCCCTTGGAATGCAAGGAGAGCCAACCAGTCCATTCTGAAGGAGGTCAGCCCTGGGATTTCTTTGGAAGGAATGATGCTAAAGCTGAAACTCCAGTACTTTGGCCACGTCATGTGAAGAGTTGACTCATTGGAAAAGACTCTGATGTTGGAAGGGATTAGGGGCAGGAGGAGAAGGGGATGACAGAGGATGAGATGGCTGGATGGTATCACTGACTCGACAGACATGAGTTTGGGTGAACTCCGGGAGTTGGTGATGGACAGGGAGGCCTGGCGTGCTGCGATTCATGGGGTCGAAAAGAGTCAGACACGACTGAGCTGAACTGAACTGAACTGATAAGCATCACCCACGGTTCTGTCTCCAAAGGACTCAGCACTGTGTCTGGCCATGTTACCACTGTAGAAGCACTAACAGCAGCTGTGCAGAGTGGTATAAAAGTAACTGACACTCAAACATTACAACTGGTGACCAGTCCTGTGTTTACTAAAGAAACAAAATACACCAAAACTAGTGTCGAAGGAGTCAAAGTATATACATTCTTCTAGTTCATATTCTCCTGGAAATAGATAGCTAGTCAACACCTTGGAGAAGAGCAGGTGGATGTAAGCTTTAAAAAGGCCACATCAAGGGACTTCTCTGGCCATCCAGTGGCTAAGCCTCTGAGCTCCCAATGCAGGGGGCACAGGTTCGATCCCTGGTTAGGGAACTAGATCCTTTGTGTCCCAACTAAAGATGTCACATGTCACAATTAAGATCCAGTGCAGCCAAATGGGGCTTCCCAGGTGGTGCTAGTGGTAAAGAACCTGCTTGCCAGTGCAGGAGATGTAAGAGATGCCAGTTTGATCCCTGGATTGGGAAGATCCCCTGAATGAGGGCATGGAAACCCACCCCAGTATTCTTGTCTGCAGAATCACATGGACAGAGGAGCCTGGTGCACTACAGTTCAAAGGGTCGCAATGAGTCAGACATGACTGAAGTGACCTAGCATGCATGCAGCCAAATATATATTTTTCTTTTTTAAAGGCCCACATTGGGAGATGCTCTTTGAGAAAGAGTGACTTTGTCCTTTCCCAGCTCTCTGCTTTGTTTCCCATAATCGGTGGTCAGCCTCCGAGTGTGACCTCAGATACAGACCTTGGAGAGTCATGACTTCCCTCCTGCCAGTCGGTTACAAAGTCTTTGCAGCCTGAGCATAAGCAAAACAGCTGAGAAGCAGATGAGTCTTAGGGTAAGGCAGAGTAGAGGGGCACTGCTTCTCAGCCCATCATCAGCACCAACAGACTGACTGCTGAGGTCAGAATCACCAGACGCTTCCTGGGGAAAAGGGGAACACCACCAATGACCCAGACAGTGTTCGTCCTGCGCAGCTGCTGAGCCTCACTCATTCTGAGCCAACGTCACCTCCAGCATAGTAGCAGGGAGAACGCCATGAAATAGACACGTTAGCCATAGGCTGTTGCTCAAAACTAGGAAGTGCGGAATATCAAAAGGACTCTGTTTTTGTCAGTGCCTTTCCAGGGTTTCCAGGAAAAGGGAGCAAAAGGGCCAACCTGCCAGAGACCCAGGTAGAGCCTCTGGATAACCAGGCTGTGGAAACTCCTGGTCATAGCTAAATAAATGTTTAGACGGGAATGTTCTCAGATATATGTGGGAAGGCACTGTAATGTCAAAGATTTTATCTGCAGTCACTGGTGCATCCAGGAGTTTGTTGGTTAGGAATTCTGCAGTAAATATTTTTGATAAAAATCAGTATCAAATAAGAACCAGGTTTGTAAATGCTTTCAAGTTTCTCCTTTCCTTCCAAGGGTATTCAGTTAAATATCTTCCCAGTGGGCTGTACAAGCAGGAAGCCCAGAAGAATCTATCTTAACTTATTCCAGGGCTGAGACAGAACACTCTTCCTCTTGGATGCAAAAGGACCTTAGCCAGAGATTCCTTTCAGTGGAGGGGTGGGGAGGGAATCTGATTTCCTTGGGTCTCCCAATACATCCCCATATAGAACCATGGATTTTGTTCTTTCCGGGTGAACTAAGCCCTTCTGGGAAGAATTCTGAGTCACAAAAGATTTTGCCTAGTCTCTACTTTTAGGGCTTCCCAGATGGTAAAGAATACCCCTGCCGGTGAGAAGACACAAGAGATGTGTGTTCAATCCCCGGGTCAGGAGGATCCCCTGGAGATGAAATGGCTATCCACTCCAGTATTCTTGCCTGGAAAATTCCAAGGACAGAGGAGCCTGGCAGACTACAGTCCATGGGGCCACAAAGAGTTGGATAAGACTGAGCGACTGAGCACAGCAACCATAGCCTATTCTTTTTACATTTTCACTGCTCATACAATAATTTCGAGATACTCCAAGTACTCCTGCAAGCTGGTACAACTGACTACGCTGGTGGCCTGTGATGAATCTATTTCTCAGGCAGATCAAGACATCCTGTGCCAACCCCTCACCGAGAATCATCCATTCATTTCAGACCTTACATTTTAGTGAGGTCTACCACGTGCCAGGACCCACTGGACATACAGTAATAAATCCCACTGCCCTTTGTGCAAGAGGAAAGATTAACTAAACTAGAAGAGATCTGCAGGGATTCATTTCAGGGTTTCCCAGAAGCTGTGTTGCTGAGTAGATTCTAAAATGAGGTCCGTGACAAAGGCTGATGTGTGGAGCCTGATGTGGAAGAGGGTTGAATCCTCCTTTCTCTCTCAAAGTTACAGAAATGGGGATAGTGCTGCTCCTACAAAGAAGTTGCCTTTGGCTTTGGGACAGATGCCCTAAGTCCCCCAACTTCTCTCTTTCCCTGGAACCCAGGTTCTGGTTTTTATTTCCACTGGACTCATCCTAAAAGATGTGAGCCCTGGGTTTGGAGGTTTCCTTTTGAAGAAGGCTAACTTTCTGACTCCGGGAGTTGGTGATGGACAGAGAGGCCTGGAGTGCTGCAGTCCACGGGGTCGCAAAGAATTGGACACAACTGAGCAACTGAACTGCACTGAACTGAAACTTCTGACCTTCTGAACTTCTATTGCATTCAGACAGAATTTGGATCTGCTTGTTCCTCGAACAATATCGGTCACAACATCCCAACAAAGATTATACAGGTAATAGTTCCCTGGAGGTCCAATCTTAAGACACCGAGCTCAGCCCTCTTTTTGCTATAGCACATTGACTTTCTGAATCAGGTGCTTTAGATTGTTCTACCAGTTAAAGGAAAAGATGGTGTTTTAACATTCAGTATCACTATCATTTTGATAGTAAATATTCCTGACCAAAATCAACAAAATTAGATGATTTTTTTCACATGCTGTAATACATTGGAGAAGTAAATACAGCATTATCTGTTTATACAATCCTTTACTATCTATAATTTGATTGTCATAACTCTTTAAGGAGGTAGTTCTCCCTTCCTACAGTTGAAGGAACTGTATTTGTGGAAGGTTGAATCATCTACCTAAACTATAATCAGGTAATGGAGCAGTTGGACTTAATGTCAGATGTCTGACAGCCTGACTCAGGCTATTTCTATACCACACTAACTCCTGTCTCTCCAGGAATCTTTCCCCCAGACACTATTTTATACAATAAGAACTCTAACAGAATGACTACTAATGTGACTTTCTTTAACTAAGCCCTTAAATTAGATGTGATCATTTATAGTCACACTGAAGAACAACACAGCTAAACACATTTCAAAAAGAAATAATCAAAACCTGTTTCAAATGTTTATAGCAGAGATAAACACAAATCAAACGAATGAATGTATTCAATGAAAACAGAAAGTTAGCAGCAAATTAAAGGGGTTTGTTTATAAGGCAGTCTAATTATCTGGTCCCCCCAATGCTACCTCGAATCTATGCTTTATTCTTTGAAATCCCCCTTGCAGACGTGAAGTCCCGTCCATAATACAAGCCTGGTACCCAGCATGCTGACTCACGCCACTCACCTGGCATGCCGGATGGAGGCGATGGCGTTGCTGAACTCGCTGTCGATGCTGCGGCAGTTGTAGAAGTCCTCATAAGCCGGCCGGGCAGAGCCCTGGTACTCAATGCGGCTGATGCGGCAAATCCCCACAATCAAGATGATGAGCATCAGGATGAAGGCAACGCAGAGGGCGCCGATGATGATGTAGAGAGAGTGCCGAGGCATGTTGGTTAGACTCTCTGCCATGTGCCCGGACTTCCACTGGAGGTCTGAAGGTGAAAACAAGCAAATGCCTGTGTATCAGCTGGGGCCTTTTGAAGGGGAAGGACTTCCCTGTCCTCACACTAGGAACATAAAATATAAGAGCTGTCCAAACTGCAAAGGATTATTTTCTATGGATAATCCAGATGGCAACCCACTCCAGTATTCTTGCCTGGGAAACCCCATGGACAGAGGAGCCTGGTGGGCTACAGGATATTTATTAACATCCTTAATATATAAAGACCTCTTACAAATCACTAAGAAAAACCAGGAACATGTCATAGAAAAATGGGTAAAGAATATAAAAAGGAATTCACCAAGGAAATATAAGTAGAAAATTGCTTGGCTTCATAATTTTTTTTAACTATGCAAGTCCTACATCAGTTCCCAAATATTATCTTAAAATTTTGATAACCACAGTAGACAAGGGTGCAGAAATACGGACTGTGTGAACTGATATACAACTCCTGTGTGGAGCATCCTTTGACCCAGAAATTCCAATTTTCAGAATTTTTGCTGAGAAAATGGTCCTAAAAAATGTATAAAGCCCTGTGTACAAAGATGTTCATCTCAGAAGCACAATTTTCAAATGTTAGATTATCAACTATCACACATTTAGAAAATAAGTTCAGAAAATAAGCACAGACCCAGATGTATTCCCTGCTCAAAGTTAACATATGTTCATATTTTACCTTCTTTGCTTTAAATGTTTACGTTTTTTTTTTAAATAAATGAAATGTTACAAATAAAATCTAGTGTAACTGCTGAAATGCTAAAAAAAATTATCTTAGTGATTTAAAACAATTTTTGAATGAGGCTTGAAACTTCTAATCCAATTCTGAGAATATAAAAAAATACCATGCTGTAAAAAAACAAAAACAAAAAACAGGAAATTAACAAATGATACAGTATTATTAACTAATATATAGATTTTGTTCAAATTTCACAAAATTTTATGCTAGTGTCTATTATTTGTTTTCATCTCTTATTCAAGACTCCACATGGTATTTAATTCCACTGAGCAACTTCAGCTGCATGCAACTAATTCTGGTAAATTCTCTTTTCATTTTTACTCTATTACAAATATTTTCTAATTTTCCTTGTGATGACTTCTTAGATACACCCAATATTTAAAAGTGGACATTTAACTTACAAATACATGGGATTCTATTTAAAGCATCTTTAATATTAATTTCTCATTTTGATACTAATTTTTCATTTAAATGCTTTCTTCTCTGCAATCACCCTCTGTGTTTTTTTTCAGTCTAACTTTATTGAGACTTTCAATGGCTAAGTCGAAGATCTCTACATCACACTGTACTTAAAAATATGTGGGTTATTTTCAAATACCTTTTGACACTGATTTCTAACATAATTCCACAGTGATAAGAGAACAGAGTCTGGATGATTTCAGTACCTTTAGACCATGAAATTTCTGCATCTGGTGTTATCCCTTGATATGCTTTAGTGTCTTCTAGTTTATAGTCTAGGGCTTCCCAGGTGGCACTAGTGGTAAAGATGTAATAGACCCAGGTTTGATCTCTGGGTTGGAAAGATCCCCTGGAGGAAGAAATGGCACCCCATTCCAGCATCCTTGCCTGGAGAATCCCATAGACAGAGGAGCCTGGCAGGCTACAGTCCACAGGGTTGCAAAGAGTCAGACACGACTGAAGTTGACTTCACACACACGCAGTTTACGGTCTATGGGAACCTGAATAGAATTTGTATCCTACTGTTGTGTGAAAACTGTATAAATCTTATGTTGAATTGGTTCACAGTGCTTTGCAGGTTTAATATATCTTTCTACTTCCCTGTAGAGTCATTCTATTAATTTTGAGAGTTCGATATTGAAACCCCAACTAAGAATCTTAATTTATCTACTTAAAAAAATAATTGTAATATATAGTGCAACTGTATATAACCTTGTCCTGTATTTTTAAACTCCTGTAAATGTGTTACCATACTTTCATAATTAAAAAAAATAAAAATTAAAAAAATATTACAGATATAGCTAGAGTTCCTCAATCCCATATCCTCTCTCCACCCCAACAGACAACACAATTCATAAACATGGAAAAATAGGAAACAACCTAAATATTCAACTCTTAGTGAGATGGTTTTATTGTTGTGTTTAGTCTCTAAGTTGTGTCTCACTCTTTGTGACCCCGTGGACTATAGCCCATCAGCCTCCTTTGTCCAGGGGATTTCCCAGGCAAGAATACTGGAGAGGGTTGCCATTTCATTCTCCAAGGGATCTTCCTGTTCCAGGGATCAAACACACGTCTCCTGCATTGCAGATGGATTCTTTACTGCTGAGCTGCCAGAGAAGGCCTAGTGAGATGGAGAGCTACTCATCAAGTAGCAAAAGAATAAAAAAAGGTTACCAAACAGAACCTAGTGGTATACTACAATCACATATGAGCTTCCAAAAATGAAGTCGCTCAGTCATGTCCGACTCTTTGCAACCCCAGGGACTATAGCCCACCAGGCTCCTCCGTCCGTGGGATTTTCCAGGCACGAATACTAGAGTGGGTTTCCATTTCCTTCCCGATCCAGAGATTGAACCAGGGTCTCCCGCATTATAGGCAGACGCTTTACCATCTGAGTGACCAGGGAAGTTTCAGATGAGCTTCCAAAGTCTATCTATATACAGAAAAGCTCAGGATGGAGCAATGATAGTGATGAACCTATGTTGTGTTCTTACTATGCTAAGCTTTTTGAAAACATCTCATTTGATCAGCGCAACCACGAGAAAATATATCATTCTTTCTCCCCATTGCTATAGATAAAGCTTAGAAACTGACACCACTTCCTGGGTGAGAGTGTTGACTGTAACTCCAGGTCCAACTTCTCAGCCTCTGCCTCACACAGCAGGGTGCTAACAACAGTGATCTCTGAAAAGCATGATTACATGTGATTTTAACATCCTTTATATGTCTCAGTCTTCAGCTTTTTAAAAAAAGAATATAGTCTCTTTATAATAAAAAATAAGTGATAAGCCATTTGAAGAAAACACCCATGAGATTATCTTCTAGCATAACTAGTGGAAGGTATGTGAGCTTTGGGATTACACTAACCTTGCTTTCATCACAGCTGCAGTATTTTTTAAACATTTTACGTATTTATTATTTTTGGTTGCACTGGGTCTTCATTGCTGCATGCGGGCTTTCTCTAGTTGCAATGAACGGAGACTACTCTCTAGTTGCCGTGTGAGGGCTTCTCATTGGAGGGCTTTTCACTATAGTGGCTTCTCTTGCTGCAGAGCATGGGCCCCATGGTGTGTGCACTTCAATAGTTGTGACATGCAGGCCCTAGAGCTGGAGCTCTGTAGTTGTGGCTCATGGGCTTATTAACTGCTCTGAGGCATGTGGGATCTTCGTGGACTAGGAATCGAACCCATGTCTCTGGCATTGGCGTGTGGATTCTTAACCACTGAACCACCAGGGACAGTCCCCAGCTTCAACACTGGCTTGACCTCCCTGAACGTCAGTTTCTTCATTTATAAGACAACAATTATAACATATACCCTATGGACATGTTGGGAGAATAAGTTAGAAAACATGTAAAGAAAAGGAAGTCCACTGCCAGGCATGTGATGGGTGGTGGTGGTCCTGGTGGTGGTGGAAAAAGGAAGGATACCGAGGAGGAGGATGGTGTCCTCAGGGCACACTCTGAGCTGAAGATTACTGAGCACTGCCCTGTGCCCATTCAAAAAACACCAACCTGGACAGGCAAGAAAAAAGTAGATGGATGGGGCATAGTCTCTGTGTCTGGCACAGGTCAAGAGTGTCAAATTATGTCCTGTTTACAAACTTGCAAACAAATGGAATGATCCAGATACCATGACCAGGATTTAAAAGGAAGTCACGAAGGTGAAAAGGGGCTAGGTTAAGACCAAACAGAAGCTAAACTTCCATGGGAAAAGGGTTGTCTTTTCTACTTTACTTACTCTACCACTTCCACCAGCACCCTTTCCAGGCCATCATTTCCATATTAGGACTCTGGGTGCTTGGAAATGAGATTCAAGGTATGCGTGAAAATAGGTCTGTCTTCCTGTGAATGGCAACCCCCTCCAGTATTCTTGCTTGGAAAATCCCATAGACAAAGGAGCCTGGCAGGCTACAGTCCACAGAGTCACAAAGAGTCAGACGTGACTGAGCAACTTCACCTTACACTTTGCTGCTGCTGCTAAGTCGCTTCAGTTGTGTCCGATTCTGTGCAACCCCATAGACGGCAGCCCACCAGGCTCCCCCGTCTCTGGGATTCTCCAGGCAAGAACACTGGAGTCGGTTGCCATTTCCTTCTCCAATGCATGAAAGTGAAGTTGCTCAGTTGGGTCCAACTCTTCGAGACCCCATGCACTGCAGCCCACCAGGCTCCTCCATCCATGGGATTTTCCAGGCAAGAGTACTAGAGTGGGTTGCCATTGCCTTCTTCACTTTACACTTTACTTCCTGTGAAATCCTCAGGCCTCTTTCCACTGTTCTCTTTTAGGTGAAAGTATCTGTGACCTCTGAGTCCTCATACTCTCATCCCAGGGACATCTTCAGGGACACTGGAGTCTCAGAATCAGCTATTCTTTCCCTTGAAAAGTTACAGCCTTCAGAAGAGCACAAGTAAACAGCCAAACAAGGATCCGAGTGTGCAGACCATTTTCCAAGAAGCCTAATGGGAAACTGACTCGTGCCCTGAGCCTGCGTGGTTCCTGAGAGCTTGAGAAGACCGGGGTGAATGAAGTGACTTCTGAGTTTGTGTCCAGATCGTCTGGCTCCTGAGTTTTTCACCACGGCCCTTGAAGACTGGTTTTGCCATTTGAGTCTGTCTACCCAAGCTCACACAGCCCGTGGAACAAGAAGACTGCCCGTTTGTGCATTCACCGTGCTGTGTGAGCCAACTCACACACAGGCAGACAGAAAGGACATAAATCACTGCAAATAAATGCTCGCAATGGAAGAGAGGAGGTGTTTTGTGAAACCAAGACTCGATCCCGACTGGCAGCCGTTTCATTTGGCAATACCTGGTGCACATGGAGAGAGACAAGTCATCGTTCTGGCTGAAAACGAACATGACTCACTTGATTTCCAAGTATTTCAACATTCTCTGAAAAATCCAGTTGTAGGCTGCAGTCCAGGGCTCATGGAGTGTGCTATAACACTCACTGAGCATCATCACAAGGGCAGCCAATACTGTTTCTACTCCAGCCTGGTGGAGCGCTCAGATCTGATTGCTATGGCTGCCACGGGAATTCTCGATGCACACCTTCATGAAAATGGCTCACGCATCACACTGATGGCATATACACAGCCAGTGCACAATTGCACAGGGCCACTCTCGCAGGAAAACAAACAACTGTGCTAGGTTTTGTGCTGGGCTCACTGCCCCAGGCCTGATGGGCTGTCTAAACCGTTTGTATTTCTGACCATCTGTTCTATTTCCCCAAACTCTGAATTCCAAGCTGTTTAGACTTTTGAAAAAAATATCCCCAGATTTCTCCTGAAACCTCTGTTTCTCCCCCTCTTCTCTTTCTCTTTGCTCTTTCCGCCTTAAACTGTCATCTAAAACTTGTCTGATAAGTGAATATGGCTGCTTTGCACAGTAATTGGGTTAGTAGCCAGGCTGAATCTTAATAAATTCAACATTTGGTCTGCGAGGCAGAGGATATGTCAGCAGCAGGTGGCTGCAGCTGCCACTCCCAGATCGCTGCACCACATCCCAGGAGTCCCAAGGCAGGAATCATTTACTATGTCGGCTACTGCAGAGCTCAGGGAAGAACCATGCAGCAGAACACACTGGACGGCATGACCTCACCAGCCCCGGCAGGTACATGACCAGGAACGCACACACACAAGCTATTCAGGGAAAATGTCACACTCCTTCCTGGGTCTCAGGGAGCATTTGCATTTCAGCATAAACTCAATTTGCTTGAGGTTTGTTATTTCCTGAAGTGCTGTCGCCTTTAAGATTTCAATGGGTCCTAAAGTAGGAGCTACGTAGGAGCTGGACTCAGAGCCTCTGCTCAAGGTAAAAACACAGTCAGCCACCAAGCTGACCCACTGACCATCTCTCCTCCACCAAAAAGAGACCTCGATCGATTGGTAAATTTAATTCTAAAATACATAACCTGTATCTGTGTTTCTTTCACTTACCTGGGTGAGTCTAGTCAAATTATTTGTCTACCTCTGTATTTAAAACCCCTTCATGGATCACAGCCTTGTCTTGGCGAAGAGGCTTGTCTAACTCAATGAAGCTATGAGCCACGCCGTGCAGGGTCACCCAAGATAGATGGGTCACAGTGAAGAGTTCTGACAAAACGTGGTCTACTGGAGGAGGGAATGGCAAACCACTCCAGTATTCCTGCCGCAAGAATCCCATGAACAGTATGAAAAGTCAAAAAGATTTAACACCAGAAGATGAGACCCCCAGGTTGGAAGGTGTCCAATATGCTACTGGGAAAGAGGGGAGGGCAATTGCTAATAGCTCCAGAAGGAATGAAGAGGCTGGGCCAATGTAGAAACAACGCTCAATTGTGGATGTATCTGGTGGTGAAATTAAAGTCCGACATCGTAAAGAACAATACTGCATAGGAACCTGGAATGTGAGGTCCATGAATCAAGGTAAATTGTATGTGGTCAAGAAGGAGATGCCCTGGAGAAGGAAACAGCAACCCACTCCAGTATTCTGTCCTGGAGAATCCCACAGACAGATGAGCATGGTGGGCTGCAGTCCATGGGGTCGCAAAGAGTCAAACATGACTGAGCAACTAATCACAAGAAGGAGATGGTAAGAGTGAACATCAGCATCTTAGGAAAACAGTGAACTAAAATGGACTGGAATGGGTGAATTTAATTCAGATGACCATTATATCTACTACTGTGGGCAAAAATCCCTTAGAAGAAATGCCGTAGCCTTCATAGTCAACAAAAGAGTCCGAAATGCAGTATTTGGGCACAATCTCAAAATAGAATGATCTCAGTTCCTTCCCAAGGCAAAGCATTCAACATTAGAATAATCCAAGTCTATGCCCCAATCATACTTTAAAAAAGTTTGAAAGCGAGTAAAAGTCTATGGTTTTTCCAGTAATCATGTATGGATGCGAGAGTTGGACTGAAGAAAGCTGAGCACTGAAGAATTGATGCTTTTGAACTGTGGTATTGGAGAAGACTCTTGAGAGTCCCTTGGACTGCAAGGAAACCCAACCAGTCCATTCTAAAGGAGATCGGTCCTGGGTGTTCTTTGGAAGGAATGACGCTAAAGCTGAATCTCCAGTACTTTGGCCACCTCATGTGAAGAGTTGACTCATTGGAAAAGACTCTGATGCTGGGAGGGATTGGGGGCAGGAGGAGAAGGGGACGACAGAGGATGAGATGGCTGGATGGCATCACTGACTCGATGGACATGAGTTTGAGTGAACTCCTGGAGTTGGTGATGGACAGGGAGGCCTGGAGTACTGCAATTCAGGGGTCGCAGAGTTGGACACGACTGAGTGACTAAACTGAACTGAAAAATGTCTTTTAGGTAGATGTCACTTAGATAGCTAGAGAATTTTGGAACCATCTATTGCCTAGGATAACTGTGAGGAGGGATTTCAAATTTCTTTATATTTTCTGTAGCTAAAAGTTAGCTTGACAACCAAAGTAGTCAATGAGACTGGGAAAAGTGAACACCCTTGTTAACCTTCAGAAGAGGCAGGAGGGGAGGGAACAGAAGGCAGAGCTTGAATCCCTCATAGTGATCCTATTACTGAACAAGTATCAGTAAGCAACTACTATGTACTATATGGACTGATGCTGAAGTGCCAATACTTTAGTCACCTAATTCAAAGAGCCAGCTCATTGGAAAAGACCCTGATGCTGGGAAAGATTGAGGGCAAGAGCAGAAGGGGCAGGCAGACAATGAGATAGTTAAACAGCATCACTGACTCAATGGTCATGAGTTTGAGCAAACTCTGGGAGATGGCAAAGGACAGGAAAGCCTGGCGTGCTGCAATCCATGGGGTCACAAAGAGTCAGACACGACTTAGGGACTGAACAACAACAGCATGTACTATGTGCCAGGCCTCATGCTGGATGCCTGGGATAAGGAGCAAGGCAAAACTTAGAGAATAGCGTGCACATGGATCCCCTAGTCTTTTCAGAGATGTGGAGGCGAAAGCATGCTAAGCCACGAGGGACCAAGGCGACAATGCCTCGGGAGGGGACAAAAGCTGTGCCATCTAACTGGGGAATGAGGAGAGCTTTCATGGTGGGGCCCACAGCAAGCAAGGCTCTAAGGGGGAGTACATATGAGCAGGGGATGGAGGGGGCAGAAGGGAAGGCTGACCCAGGCAAAGACCTGGGAGGAGTGGAGAGCAGAGTGAGGGACTGGAAGGAGGACAGGGTGGCTGCTTGCCCCCAGGTAGCGAAGCGGAGAGTGGCCGAGTGAGGAGGGGGCACCTCCCCTCAGTGCAGGGGCAGTCCTACAGCTTCCACCAGGCGATAGCATGGCCTTTGGTCTTTAGTCATTAATGTATTTCAATAGCAGCTTGCTGTGAAAAGGATGGAAACAATGGTGGGAAGGAGGGTCTGAGGGATTTAGATTTGCATCTTTGAAAAGATGCCCCTTCCATTTACAACCTCATAGATGAACTGGAGGACATTCTGCTGAGTGAAACAGACCAGACACAGAAAGATAAATATTGTATGATGTCAGTTACATGCGCAACATAAAGGAAAAAAACCCAAAGTGGAATGGTAGTTACTAGAGGCTGGAGTGGGAGGTAGGTGACGGAAGGAAGGAAGAAACAAAAAAAAAAGGGAGAAAGGAAGAAAACAAGAAGGAAGGAAAGTAGGTAGTTGACTGCCAGGGGCCAGGGGAGGAAGTATGGGGAGTTACTGTTTTGCAAGATGAAAAGAGTTCTGAAGAAGGATGATGGTGATGGTTGCAAGACCACATCTAGCCACAATTGCTCCCCAGAGGTCAGTGGTGTTCAAAGTATTTAATAAAGTAATTATGGATTAAGTGGGATTTGCAAATCAACCTCAGACCCCAACACCATTGCTGCCAAGAGGACAAGTTTTATTTGCAAAGAGTCAATTTATAAATAAACACTTGTGAAAAATCCAAGGACCCCTTCATTTGACTATTCCATTTTTGAGAATTTATCCTACTAATACTCTGATATTCTCACAAAAGTAAATACATATATAAGAATTTTTACTCTACTATTCTTTTTAATACCAAAAACTTGAAAAGTTATTTGTCAATCAACAGGGGTCTTATTAAATAAATTATAGAGCATTTAAGAAACATTGTGTGATGTTAAAAATTGAGGAAAATATGTACTAAGTCAGTATGGATAAGCATTCAAGATATATTAAGGATAAATGCAAGATGCTGAACAGTGTGTATGAAAGTGAAAGTGTTAGTTGCTCGGTCGTGTCTGACTCTTTGCAACCCAATGGACTGCAGCCCACCAGGCTCCCTTGTCCGTGGAATTCTCCAGGCAAGAAGACTGGAGTGGGTTGCCATTTCCTTTTCCAGGGGAACTTTCTGACCCAGGGATTGAACCCAGGTCTCCTGCATTTCAGGCAGATTCTTTACCAGCTGAGCTACCATAAAATGGGATTTATACAGTGACTAAAATTATCTGAAGGAATCCATAATAAATGCATAACACTTGTTACCTTTGGGGAGTGAAGTGGGGGTGTATTGATGGGGAGGAAGATTAATTCATTTTATTTTGTTTTCTTATTGCAGTATAGTTGATTTACAATGCTGTGCTAGTTCCAGGTGTACAGCACCATGAACAGGCTCCTCTGTCCATGGGATTTCCCAGGCAAGAATAATGGAGGGGATTGCCATTTCCTTTTCTGGGGGATCTTCCCAACCCAGGGATCGAACCCACATCTCCTCTATTGGCAGGTAGATTCTTCAGCCACTAGGGAAGCCCATATATAGTAGTGTATATATGTTAATCCTAAACCAGTTTTGTTTTTTAAGAATCCTAGTTTATAAAAATGGGAACCAAAGAACTGAATCTATCTGTACAATAAAGACTGCTCATATTACTGTTTGATGGGTTTCTTTAACCATTATTAAATTCCATGCATTTGGGGACAAGGAAGCCCCAGACATCCAACCTTGCTCTTTGCCTGGGCACCTGGAGCTGCCTGAGCGAAGTCTTATACAGCGACTCCCATCACATATGAGGATCGACCCTTGGATAATGATATCCTGAAGGCAAGGGCTGCTTCATTAACCTTTATATTCTGGGCACTATGCATGACTGAACAACAACAGCAATGTTGCGACTGAACAACAACGATGCCTGACCCTTGACAATAGGAGGCCCTGGATTATTCACTAAATGCATAAATCCAAGATACCTTGTTCCCCTACTTCTCAACCGCAGAATGTTATTAAATCAATGGCTTAACAATAGATTCAACTGCTCAATATACGTTGCTGTTGTTGTTGTTGTTCAGTCACTAAGTCGTGTCCAACTCTTTGCAACCCCATGGACTGCAGCACTCCAGGCTTCTCTGTTCTTCACTATCTCCTGGAGTTAACTCAAATTCATTTCCGTTGAGTTGGTGATGCTATGCAACCATCT
Organism: Bos indicus; assembly: GCF_029378745.1. Lineage (NCBI taxonomy): Eukaryota > Metazoa > Chordata > Mammalia > Artiodactyla > Bovidae > Bos > Bos indicus. The sequence continues at coordinate 117,361,853 of NC_091761.1, forward strand.
CATCCTCTGCTGCCCTCTTCTTTTGCCTTCGATCTTTCCCAGAATCAGGGTCTTTTCCAACGGGTCAGATCTTTGTATCAAGTGGCCAAAGTATTGGAACTTCAGCTTTAGCATCAGTCCTTCCAACGAATATTCAGGGTTTATTTCCTTTAGGATTGACTCGGTGTATAGAACTGGCCAATTCTCAATCAGCAGGACTGTCTGTAACTCTAACAGCACCATTGTTCTCCTTCTGAGAGTTCCTGTTGAGATTTACCAACCTGACCTTGTATCTTTCAGGCACCCTCCTCCTGGTTTCCAGCCAATTCAGAAAATCACAGATGTTCCAGGTTAGAAAGAAACTCAGAGACCATGGGTTCCATGGCTCATAGAGGACTAGAGACCTCATATCATCTCTGCCCACTCATGGCCCAAACTTTCCTTTCACTCCTGGCCCTTAGATCTGTTCTTTTGATTCAGGTCCATTTATCTCAGCACTGGTCACTAGCTCCACCTGTGTGTCATCACAAATCTTACACATTCATTCTCCATTCTTACAATCAGGTCAAGGATGGAAGCAACCAACACTGAGATGTGACGGAGCCTTATCTGTGATAACATTTATTTTTAACACCTTTGACTGAATGGAGAGGTGCAAGTGAGACCATCAAATGGAAAGTGCTATTCTGGGAGAACAGGGAACCCTGTGTGTACTGGGATGTGCCCAACACATCCACACACTCAGAGTGGCCTGTGCTCTGGGCATATATCATCTAAAAACACGATTGTCAAAGGCAAGTCCTCGCCAGCTGGCTCAAGGTATAAGAGCTACAGTACCATAGAAAGAAACAGAAAAGGCAACTAGCATCTATTTAAGTGTCTACTGCTGCACACCAGAGATCTGCACAAAGGATCCTTAATTTTAATCCTCCCAGCAACTTTTCTATCACCATTTTACAAGTGAAAAAGATGAGGCTGAGATATAGTTATTTGTCCAGGTCACAGAGCTAGAATATGATGTCACTAGAACATGAAGTCACCTTTCATCCTGATTATTCCATCCATGTATATCTTTTGCCTATAATATCATCACCAGAAAGAAGTAAAATTTAGATTTTTTTTTTAATAATGATACAATTTTACTTCAAAACTTCTCAAGGGCATCCTTTGTGTTTCTGAGTTCTTATCCATACTCTCCTCTCCTATATATTTATTTTCACAACTAGAAATTTAAAATTATACATAGATCTGCCATGCTGCTGCTGCTGCTGCTGCTAAGTCACTTCAGTTGTGTCCAACTCTGTGCGACCCCATAGACGGCAGCCCACCAGGCTCCTCTGTCTCTGGGATTCTCCAGACAAGAACACTGGAGTGGGTTGCCATTTCCTGCTCCAATGCATGAAAGTGAAAAGTGAAAGTGAAGTCGCTCAGTCATGTCCTGCAGGGAGCGAGCTCCGCCCCTGGCAAAGGTCATGAGGAAGGAGGCTTGGCATACACGCAAAGGCGGGATCAAGCCTCAGGAGTCTCCCTGGAAATTCTTGAGCAATCTACCCCCAAAACCAGAGTCTGCCTACTTTCTGCTTTGTGCTTTCACCTACACCTCTGACTTTACGGGGGGCTGTCCCCCACTACCTCTCTGAAAAAAGAGTTAGCTTACAGCTCCAGTTAATAATTCCTGGGTGTGACAGTGTTTCAACCTACAAACTCCCTTGGAAGTCCTCTAGCCTGCCTGAATAGGTTTTTCCGGCCACATGTGATTGCTCAGAGCCTCCAAACTGAGAGGCATGAGATGTTCTAAACTGTCTAAATACAGATTCCTTTGAGCAGTTAAAAGATTGATTAGAAATTGTATTGGTGAAGGGATTTTCACTTGTTGGGCCAATGTTTGCTGCTAAGTCTCCATATCCCCTACCTGCTGTGTCCCTGGCAGTGTATTGATTAATATAATTGGTGTAAATAGTAGCTTTAATGTTTGTAACCTGGGACCCTTGAGTTAATTCTTTTTCTTGTTATAGCCCACCACACCTTTGCTCTGTAGGAATGCAACTTTATCTAATGCTTTTTGGAGGCTGGGGCCTGACTTTAGAATAATCACCTTTAGAGAAAAAGGCCTCCAGGCCAGAAGATGATGCAAATCACCTAAACTTTTGCATATGATAAGTTTGCAGGAAGAAAGCCTGGCTTACTGCATGACTCTACCCCTTCCCCCATTATCCTCTATGCATAACTTAAGGTATAAAAACTACTTTGGAAAATAAAGTGTGGGCCTTGTTCACCGAAACTTGGTCTCACCATGTCGTTCTTTCTCTTACCTTCTGGCTGAATTATTTCAGCCTCTTTTCTCCACTGAATTTCCTCACTGAGCTATCCTCATTCTATTACTCTTTATATCCTTAATTAACGTTTAATTAAGCAATTGTTTCCTGATCTTCGACTACGCCGTCTCTCCTTCGAATACCCTGGATCAGCCGGGGCTGGTCCCCGGCAATGTCCAACTCTTCGTGACCCCATGGACTACAGCCTACCAGGCTCTTCCATCCATGGGATTTTCCAGGCAAGAGTACTGGAGTAGGTTGCCATTTCCTTCTCCAAGATCTGCCATGAGGCATGAAATTTGTCATTTCACAGAATTACCAAATTTTAGAATGAAAATGGGTCCCATTTTCATAAGTACTCTGAATAAGTACTTATGTACTTATCAGTACTGGATAAGTACTCTGAGGCTCAGCATAACTAACACAAGAAGTGCCACAGCCAGGGCGAGAACCAAGGTCCTGCTGGCCCAAATCTGGGATCCTTTCCTTTAACAGATCTCACTGCTGCTGCTGCTGCTAAGCCACTTCAGTCGTGTCCGACTCTGTGTGACCCCATAGATGGCAGCCCACCAGGCTCCCCTGTCCCTGGGATTCTCCAGGCAAGAACACTGGAGTGGGTTGCCATTTCCTTCATCCCGGACCTACTTTAGTTTTAATACCCTGCATTGAATCATAGCCCTTAGCATTTGTACCACTGGAATCTCTTTCCTTCCCTTTCCTCAACAACAGAATGTTTCTCACCTATTGTGACCAAGGATCCCTAAGACCATTCTGTATATGGGTATTTGAAAAGATTGAGGATGAGTATTTGAAAAGATTGAAGGGGGAATCCTAAAAAGAATTCATCTCTTCCTCTCTCAAGCCCTGAGCCAAGATGAGAGACAAAGAGTGAGTAGCTAGGAACGCAAATACCTTTACTGGCCAAGTTGATGCTGAAGAATATGGTCCATATTTGTGGATAAAAAGGTTTCTGGAAACTGACCACACCCCCACTTCAGACACACACAAAGAATTAGCAGACAAGCCTGCGCTGAACCACCAGTGAGGGGTCTGTTCTTGCAACACTACAACCTGGAGGAGAAGCGGCAGCAGGCAGGCCAGCCCAGGAGGGAGACTGACATACAGGGCTATGTCTACATAACTGCCTCTTTCCAAACTCACATAGCAGAGTCTTTGCCTGATGAAGAGGAGGCGAGAAGGCCCTGGAGAAATATGCAAACTCAACTACCCTGCCTAATTTAAATGAGAAGAAAAACACCATTCAAAGTTGAGTTTTTAGTGATTGACAAAATAACAACAATCCAATTCCAGTGCAGTTCTCATTTTCACTTCGATCCTAGAAGCTACCAGACTTTCATATGAACATATATAGTCCTGATTCTGACACTGTCGAACTTCTGTGCGTCCATCTGTAGAGAACACCTCACTCTAAGCAGCTCAAAATGTTTTTCAGGTTTTGTGTGATGCCCATCCTCCCTGGACTTCTCTCCGGGCAACTGATGGAACCTAATACATTTGAAGACACAAATGCGAAGTGAATTTACATTCTTTGTGTGTGTGTGTGTGTTTTTAATTTATGCTTTCAACACAAAGATTCTCTTTTTGGATCGGATTCTAATGCTTCTCTGCTAAGCACATTTTTGGCTGTCTTGCAGCCGTGAACTCGGGATGACATCGGCGCATTCTCATCCCAGTGGGAAGGCTGGATTCAGGCTCAGAAATGATGGGGAGCAGCATAAAGCAGTGAGCAAAAATATTTAACCAGGACCCAGGAAGCACAGGGGGCTCAGGGTAACACTCTGGGCCTTACTGCCTCTTCTAAGAGTGACGTGGGGCTGGCTGGACACAGTCAGCCTCTTCTTCTCATTGAATGAAAGTGGAATGGAAAATCACAGGGGCTGAGCTGCAGGAATACTCACGGATTTCACAGTTTGCTCCCACCCAGCCATGTGGGCAGTGGCAGGTGTAACCATTGGGCTGGTCCAGGCAGGTGCCGGCGTGATGGCAGGGGTTACTGTCACATTCATTGATGTCGATGTCACACTCTTCCCCTAAGGAGATAAAGGAAAGCAGCAGTGAGCCAGCTAGCTGTCCCAGTGGCTCTGACCCCTGTCACTTCTCTGGCTCAGCAAAGATCTAAGGCTAGGTTCAAGCTCTCCATGGACTTCCCAGGTGGCGCTAGTAGTAAAGAACCCGCCTGCCAATGCAGGAGACATAAGAGATGTGGGTTTGATCCCTGAGTTGGGAAGATCTCCTGGAGGAGTGTAGGGCAACCCACTCCAGTATTTTTGCCTGGAGAATCCCATGGACAGAAGAGCCTGGTGGGCTACAGTTCATAGGGTCGCACAGAGTTGGACACTACTGATGTGACTGAGCACACGTGCTCGCCTGCATTGCAGCCCAACTGGCTGTTTGCATAAAGTTGCAGAAGTCTCCCAGAATTCCAGACAAGACATTCTTTACTCAAGTAAAACTTAAAAAAGGAAAAGAAATGGTGCCAGTAAAAAGAATCTCCTTTAATCTATCAAATTCGTGATCTGAAGCTGATTCCCATGTCTGAATAATCCTTTCATGGTTTATGGGAGAAACAAACCTGGGTTCCTGATTTTATTAAAGAAATCATTTTGTTTTAGACGGAATCAGCTGGATTTTCTTATTTGTTTTTCTGAAGCTCTGGAAAGCCAAAAAACTCACAGTTTATGATTTTTTGGGGAGCCAAGTATTTGAATGTGCATGTCTGGACATCTGACTATTTTCTGGATAATTCTAGGGTGCAGCTGCGTGCCTAGCCTGAGTCAGTAATACAAATGCAATCTCCTTTCCAAACCCCGGGATATGCTTCAGGGAGAGCATCAAGCCCACCTAAGGAAAGACAGCTGTGATCTCTCGGGGGAGCCCAGGCTTTAACCCATCTTCCCTGGGAACAGTGCCCGAGGGGAGCTCACCACTGCTTGGGTCCATCCATAATGAAAATTGTGACCTGGGCTCCTCACGTTGCCACTCCCAACATCTGGGGGCATCCTTGCCCCTCTCAGAGAAAGCCTGGTTTAAACTAACAAGCCAGAACGGGGGCTGATGTCACTGTGGTCAAAAGGCCAACTCACAAGCAATAGCTTGTTATTAGAAGTTACCAATATGAAGCCATCTCTGTGTGTGATTTAAAGCCAAACTATGAGTCAACACTAAATGAGTACATGTCTAAAAGAGGTGACATCAGGACCGAATACAGGCTACTTCAGATTGAGGTAGTCACTTACAAGTTTGAAAATGAGAAAAGCCAAGCTCTTTTTAGAAACCTCTTGCTATCTTTTCTCAAAAAACATTTTATTTTGTATTGAAGTATAGCCGATTAACAATGCTGTGACAGTTTCAGGTGGATAGCAAAGGGACTCACCCATACATATACATATATCCATTCTTTCCCAAACTCCCCTCCCATCCAGATTGACACACAACATTGCACAGAGTTCCTTGTGCTGTATATATAGTAGGTTCCTGTTGGTTATTCATTTTAAACATAGCAGTGTGTACATGTCAATCCCAAGCTCCCTAAATATACCTCCATTTGTTGAGATAAATGAAAAAGGTGACATTAAAAAAAAAAAATCTCTGAGCACTGCTATCATCATAATTAAAGCAAAGGAGCAAAATCAAATATTTTGTCAATCTTCAAAGGCAATGTCTCAGCATGTATTTGGGTAATTGTTTCCAGGCTTATTTAATTGGTGTTAAAGTGCTTTTCTATCTGCCACGGGTTTACCTTGCATTTATAAAACCACCATATGTCACTCACAGACCATTTTAGAGGCAGAATCTCAAACCAAAATAGTTCATGTCTGTTTCATTTCACACTTTTTTCACACCTGGCATCTATTTTTAAAGTAAAATCTGTCAAATGAAACATTTACTACGTCCAGGTCCTACTAGGTTGATTATAATTCAGCAGTGTCTAAGTGAATTTGTTTCCTGCAATAAATAGTCATTTATGTCAATAGGAAAGACATGAAATTGATTGCCTCTTACTAACCTATTTCAAAGGTTGTCTTGCTATGAATGGGGCAATCACTCTGACTGGAAAAGCACATAGACTAAACTATTACAAATGGCATTACTTGGTATAGACTAGTTGAAGAGACATATAAACAAGAACGTGCTGAGAAACAATAAAAGGATGAAATCAAAGGCCCTGACGAATATACACATCAGTACTGCTTTCCATCCATTTAGCAAGACAAGCTTAATTGAGGTATTTATTAAACAATAGCTCTTTCCCCGGCTATCTGATTACAGCAAATTCTGAAATAAGATGTTTGGCCACCTTTGCACCAATGGCTACAGAAATGACCTGACTTCTCCCTACTTCCACAGCCTGAAAGTGAGTGTCAGTCGATCAGTCCTGTCCAATGACCCCATGGTCTGTAACCCACCAGGGCCCTCTGTCTGTGGGATTCTCCATGAGAGAACACTGGAATGGTTTCTAGCCTAGCAAAACTCAAAAGCCCACTCTGCTCCAGAAGTTTAACATCAGTGTCAGACCCTTCTAATCCCCTAAGTTCTGGGCAGTCCTAGAGCTGTCAGTCCAGTCCCGCTCAGATCCAGAGCTTTCCTGGGGAGATAAATGCCAAGTGCAGGTCCAGAGCAGCCCTAATGCATGTCTTGGCTCTTGGAGCTCCAAGTGGCTCTAAAATAGTTGAGAAAAGTCCAAGATCCTCAGATTTATCTCTTCTTGGCACTCACTAATTTGGAAGGACTTGGTAGGAAGAGAGAATGGCAGGGGAAAATAGGGTCAACTTATTCTACAGACATTTATCAACTCTCTAAGACCCAGGAACCAGAGAGCCAGGACCCAGAGAGAATTCCAAACCTGTCCCAATCTGGTTTCCATCACCACCGTGTTCTTAGAGCTATATTTGGGGTTCAGTGACAGTTTCGGAGAAGGCGATGGCACCCCACTCCAGTACTCTTGCCTGGAAAATCCCATGGATGGAGGAGCCTGGTAGGCTGCAGTCCATGGGGTCACTAAGAGTCAGACACGACTGAGTGACTTCACTTTCACTTTTCACTTTCATGCATCGGAGAAGGAAATGGCAACCCACTCCAGTGTTCTTGCCTGGAGAATCCCAGGGACGGGGGAGCCTGGTGGGAGGCCGTCTATGGGGTCGCACAGAGTTGGACACGACTGAAGCGACTTAGCAGCAGCAGCAGCAGCAGCAGCAGCAGACATTAGTTTATGATAAAGCTCCATGCCAGTCAGGAGCCCAAATAGCCAGCAGCTATTTCCACAGCATAGGTACTCAGGAAGAATCTCAGAGCAGTTCACAGTTCAAAGATACCTTTAGATTGACTCCACTGGCCTATTTTACATGAACATGCCAACATTTCTACTTGAATTGTTATCCCTTAATTGCTACACCTGATGTCTTCATAGTGTTGCATGCTTGGGGTAGGAATATGTGGTGATTCTGATGGTGGAGCCACTCAAGGAAAATTTCACGCAGGAGAAATTCAAAGATGACTGCTCTTTTTGCCTCAGAGTAATAATGCACTTTGTTATTAGTCTTATGCAAAGTATGTGAAGATTTATTACAAATAATGGGCTTCCCAGGGTGGTGCTGGTGGTTAAGAATCCGCCTGCCAATACAGGAGACACAAGAGACATGGGTGAGATCCCTGGGTCTGGAAGATGCCCTGGAGGAGGGCATGGCACCCTGCTCCAGTATTCTTGCCTGGAGAATTCCATGGGCAGAGGAGCCTGGTGGGCTACGGTCCATGGGGCCACAAAGAGTCAGACATGACTGAGCAACTGAGCACATAGGGAGTAAATTGGGTTTCATTCATGTTTCTTTGTATTAGGAGTACTATATTTTTATGTACATTTCAACACCTCACCATTTGATCTCCAAGCAATATGCATTCTAACTTATTTTAGTAGAAGAGTCTTCAGTACATTATATCATCTTTCTCTACTCATAGTTTACTTAATAAATCTTTATGCTTTTGCTGCCTTGAGCCAGATTACTTTTTTCTTGAGTTGCTTACTTTTTTTATTTGAGTGGGGAAAATCAATTACTTTTAAATCATCATTGTGCTTGAATAACATTTGCAAAGAGAATATGAAATGAAATTTCTACTTGACTAAGGCTGGAAATCAGAGCCTGAGCTTTAAATCTTTTCCAATTGCTTTTCAATCTACTACTTTATAAGAGGCAATCTGTATAGTAGGTATTACTTTTGCTAGTATTTATGCAAATTTACAAGTGTATTATTTAATTCTGTATGCTTCCCTTGGATAAATTAAAATGAGAAAGATAAGTATTCAAAAGTCACTGCTGTCAGTAAATCCCTGGGTTAATAGAGCCTCCACTGAATGATATCAATGAAAGTTATTATAATCATAATATCTAGTAGTATAAAATTTCAGCCTACTATGTGCCAGGCACTGGAATGGGTGCTTTAACTATAACTCCTTCATACTTGCTGCTGCTAAGTCACTTCAGTCGTGTTCGACTCTGTGCGACCCCATAGACAGCAGCCCACCAGGCTCCCCTGCCCCTGGGATTCTCCAGGCAAGAACACTGGAATGGGTTGCCATTTTCTTCTCCAATGCATGAAAGTGAAAAGTGAAAGTGAAGTCGCTCAGTCGTGTCTGACTCTTAGCAAGCCCATGGACTGCAGCCTACCAGGCTCCTCTGCCCATGGAATTTTCCAGGCAAGAGTACTGGAGTGGGGTGCCATTGCCTTCTCCACCTTCATACTTTACAAGCATTTTATTTCAGATGAAATGAATCTAAATAATTACTTGGAACTTCTACAATGATGGAGTAACTGGAACCTGACTTGCCTTCCCACTGTAAATAATTAAACAAGTGAACAAAACATATATATATATGTTTTAAAAACCTTTAAAACATTAGACAACAGGCAGTGCCTAACTGATTGCTGAGAGAGAGAAAGAAAACAGCGGAGTACCAACACCATCCTGGCTTTCTGCCTGGAACCAATTTAGAACACAGTGGTTTTGCTGAACTGAGGGGCATAATTGGAATTTGGAGCAGCTCAGCCTTCACAGGTGGTACTAGTGGTAAAGAACCCACCTGCCAATGCAGGAGGCATACGAGACATGGGTTCAACTCCTAGGCTGGGAGATCCCCTGGAGAAGCGCATGGCAACCCACTCCAGTATTCTTGCCTGGAGAATCCCATGGCCAGAGGAGCCTGGTGGGCTACAGCCCACAGGGTCACAAAGAGTTGGACATGACTGAAAGGACTTAGCACACAGGTAGAGAGTCCCTTGGACGGCAACGAGATCCAATCAGTCCATCCTAAAGTCCATCAGTCCTGGGTGTTCATTGGTAAGACTAATGTTGAAGCTGAAACTCCAATACTTTGGCCACCTGATGTGAAGAGCTGACTCATTTGAAAAGACCCTGATGCTGGGAAAGATTGAGGGCAGGAGGAGAAGGGGACGACAGAGGATGAGATGGTTGGATGGTATCACCGACTCAATGGACATGGGTTTGGTTGAACTCCGGGAGTTGGTGATGGACAGGGAGGCCTGGCGTGCTGTGGTTCATGGGGTCGCAAGGAGTCGGACACAACTGAGCGACTGAACTGACTGAGCTATCATTTGTAGGACAGACCACCATAGAAGATAGAGCCACATAGTAAAGGAGCACCCGAGATGCGCTGCACCCCTTGAGTTTGTTGTTGAGTACCGTGCCTGAGTCGGTTGGAACGCCACAGGCAGAGCAAAGCGGGGGAAAGATGGACACTGCCCACAGCTCACAGAGGACTGGGAAGTATTTAAACTTTCACAAGTTGGAATACACATTTCACTGGCCTCCCCGCCACCCTCGGCCTGGGCATTCACAGAGGAAAAGGTCACATCTAAGTAGCAGGATAGAATTATCTCTACTGTAAATGCTACTAGAGTTTCACCTTCCAAAATACAAAACAAAACTTGAAAGAATCAATCAGGTCAGCAAGTAACTTACCTACTTACCACAAAGAAGGCCTGTACTTTTTAAAGAAATTCAATTACTCAAAAACTTAACTCACAATGACCAGTAGTCAGACAAAAAAATACCAGATGTGCAAAAAAAGCAGGAATATGGGATCCATACCCAGAAGGAAAGTCAGTCAAAATTCAGAGATCCAGAAATATCAGCAACAGATGATGGTGAATAAATAAGAAATTTGTTGAAAACGTGAAGGGAAATAATGGGGAAGATGAGGATAAAAATGGAAGATATAAAAAAAAGTGAATGGAACTTCTAAATATAAAAATGTCAAAGACAATATTAATAAAAAGAAAAAACTACAAATATGCCTCATGAATATGGGCACAAAAATTCTGAACAAAATATTAAAGGACAGGATTCAGCTATATAGAAAAGAATTGTACACTATGACAAAATGGTGTTTATTCCAGAGAGACAAGAAATTAATTCAGTATTTGAGAATCAATCAATATAATCCATCATATTAATAGGTTAAAGAAGAAAAATCATATGATAACATCAATTGATGCAAAAAAAGCATTTGGAAAAATTCAATAGCTATTCATAACTAAAGTTACCAGCAAAGAAGGAATAGAGAGTAACTGCCTCAACTTGATAGAAATAAATCTAAAAAGTCTATAGCTAACATAGTGATAAAGAATCCACCTGCCAATCCAAGAGACATGGGCTTGATCTCTGGGTCAAGAAGATCCCCTGAAGAAGGAAATGGCAACCCATTCCAGTATTCTTGCCTGGGAAATTCCATGGGCAGTGGAGCCGGGCAGGCTTCAGTCCATGGGGCTACAAAGAGTTGGACATGACTGAGTGATGGAGCATGCACGGTAATAAAGTTGGAGTTGTAATGGCAGAGGAATGGAGACATAGATCAATGAAACAGAAGGGAGAATTCACACAAATATGGCCAACTGATTTCTGACAAAGGTTTAGAAGCAGTTCTATTTAGGAAAGGCAGCCTTTTCAAAACATGGTGCTTGAGAACTGTACTTCTATACGAAAAATAAAAGCAAGCCCTCTAGTTGGAAGATGCCAGAAAAGAATGCAGACTGTGAAGAAAATAATCCAAGAGTATTTACAAATGCATGACACAAAGCTCACTGAGGGGTGAGGGGCAGTGCTGACCTGAGTAACCTTGCAATGGGCAGAGTTGGTAGGACCAAAGGCAAAAGGAGCCGGACACCAGCACTGTACTCTCTAGCGTCCCACAAGGACACAAGTTTAAGAACTCTGAGTCCAGGTTCGATGCACGATACTGGATGCTTGGGGCTAGTGCACTGGGACGACCCAGAGGGATGGTATGGGGAGGGAGGAGGGTTCAGGATGGGGAACACATGTATACCTGTGGTGGATTCATTTTGATATTTGGCAAAACTAATACAATTATGTAAAGTTTAAAAATAAAATAAAATTTTAAAAAAATAAATAAAAAATTAAAAATAAATAAATAAGTAAAGTGATATGAGATAAAAAAAAAAAAAAAGAACTCTGATACTGCTCTACATGAACACAGGAATTAAACAAGTAAAACAACGTTGGATGGTACTAGCTAGGAATCTTGCTGTTGGTGTGGGAATTTCCAGATAAACAAGAGAGAAGACTGGAATGATCCATGTAGTAATGCAGTAGAGTTGGAGAAATTAGTGTAAATTCATGCTTAGCTTAATTCAGATATAGATGGCTATGCAAAACTCAGCAGTGGCCACAGGACTGGAAAAGGTCAGTTTTCATTCCAATCCCAAAGAAAGGCAATGCCAAAGAATGCTCAAACTACCGCACAATTGCGTTCATCTCACACGCTAGTAAAGTGATGCTCAAAATTCTCCAAGCCAGGCTTCAGCAATACGTGAACCGTGAACTTCCAGATATTCAAGCTGGTTTTAGAAAAGGCAGAGGAACCAGAGATCAAATTGCCAACATCCGCTGGATCATCAAAAAAGCAAGAGAGTTCCAGAAAAACATCTATTTCTGCTTTATTGACTATGCCAAAGCCTTTGACTGTGTGGATCACAATAAACTGTGGAAAATTCTGAAAGAGATGGGAATACCAGACCATATGACCTGCCTCTTGAGAAACCTGTATGCAGGTCAGGAAGCAACAGTTAGAACTGGACATGGAACAACAGACTGTTGTTCCAACAGACTGTTTCTAATAGGAAAAGGAGTACGTCAAGGCTGTATATTGTCACCTTGCTTATTTAACTTCTATGCAGAGTACATCATGAGAAACGCTGGGCTGAAAGAAGCACAAGCTGGAATCAAGATTGCTGGGAGAAATATCAATAACCTCAGATATGCAGATGATACCACCCTTATGGCAGAAAGTGAAGAAGAACTAAAGAGCCTCTTGATGAAAGTGAAAGAGGAGAGTGAAAAAGTTGGCTTAAAGCTCAACATTCAGAAAACGAAGATCACGGCATCTGGTCCCATCACTTCATGGGAAATAGATGGGGAAACAGTGGAAACAGTGGCTGACTTTATTTTTGGGGGGCTCCAAAATCACTGTAGATGGTGATTGCAGCCATGAAATTAAAAGATGCTTACTCCTTGGAAGGAAAGTTATGACCAACCTAGACAGCATATTAAAAAGCAGAGACATTATTTTGCCAACAAAGGTACATCTAGTCAAGGCTATGGTTTTTCCAGTGGTCATGTATGGATGTGATAGTTGGACTATAAAGAAAGCTGAGCACCGAAGAATTGAGGCTTTTGAACTGTGGGGTTGGAGAAGACTCTTGAGAGTCCCTTGGACTGCAAGGAGATCCAACCGGTCCATCCTAAAGGAGATCAGTCCTGGGTGTTCATTGGAAGGACTGATGTTGAAGCTGAAATTCCAATACTTTGGCCACCTGATGTGAAGAGCTGACTCGTTTGAAAAGACCCTGATGCTGGGAAAGATTGAGGGCAGGAGGAGAAGGGGACGACAGAGGATGAGATGGTTGGATGGTATCACTGACTCAATGGACATGAATTTGGGTGAACTCCAGGAGTTGGTGATGGACAGGGAGGCCTGGTGTTCTGCGGTTCATGGGGTTGCAAAGAGTCGGACACAACTGAGTGACTGAACTGAGCTGAACTAAACTAAATATTGCAATGGCAATATTTATAAATACATGGGTTAGTATACAGACACATTTGCTTGCTATGTCAGCTGAGAAGATTAGAAGCAAAGGCGTGCCTGGAATATCGAGCACAGTTTGAGGCCAGATCTTGGTTTCTAGTACCATTCTGCAATAAAAGGAACCATTCTCCTTGGAGAGATGGCTGATTCTAAGACAGGAGCAAGAAATATATAAGATAAGACTGGGATATCTTCAGTGCCAGAAAGCATATAAAACACACACACACAACCACCACCAACACAACAACGGAGTGTGTTCATTGTCCGGGGACAATAGGAGCCAAATGAAAGAATTCCCAATGTCCAAATCTGGAACATTCTGAGCAACAAAATAAATAAAAATCTTCTGACTAAAGCTGAAACTCCAGTACTTTGGCCACCTCATGTGAAGAGTTGACTCATTGGAAAAGACTCTGATGCTGGGAGGGATTGGGGGCAGGAGGAGAAGGGGAAGACAGAGGATGAGATGGCTGGATGGACGTGAGTCTGAGTGAACTCTGGGAGTTGGTGAGGGACAGGGAGGCCTGGCGGGCTGCGATTCATGGGGTCACAAAGAGTCGGACATGACTGAGCGACTGATCTGATATGATCTGATAAAATAAATATCCATAACATCACACTGATACAAACAAATGTGTCAAAACAGACAAATCTCTTCTACAGAAGAATTTCACATGGTTTATGTAGCAACTTTTCCTCCAAAGAGATGGGTATAACTCCCCATTCCTTCAGTGTGGTCCTTTCAAAGAGTAAAATATGCAAAGAGGGGGAAACAAAAACATTACCGGGGAAAAACTCAATAAACACTATCTAAGTGATCAAGGTCAACGTCAGTGGTCAGGAATAGTATGTAGCCTTGATATGTGGGATGTGATTAGAAAGTCAGCAAAGGACATGCAGGGATACTTGGCCAAAGAGTAAGTGTAGATGTAAAATAATCACACGAAAAGGTGTCCAACATCATTTATCATTCGTGTTTGCATCAGTCACTCAGTTTGCAATCCCACAGACTGTGGCCTGCCAGGATCCTCTGTCCATGGGAGAGTTCAGGAAAGAATAGTGGAGTGGGATGCCATTTTCCTACTCCAGGGGATCTTCCTGACCCAGGGATCAAACCCATTTCCTGTGTCTCCTGCACTGTAGGCAGATTCTTTATCTGCTGAGCCATCAGGGAAGCCCATCTTTATCATTAGGGAAGTTCAAATTAAAACCACAAAACATCACTAAACACATACCAAAATGGCTAAAATAAAAAAATGAAGACAATATTAAATGCTGGCAAGGAGAGAGATAAACTGGATTATTATGCATGGTTAATGGGAAGTAAAAAATGGTTAAGCCACTCTGGAAATATTCTGACATCTTTTTTTTTTGAAAAGTCCACATCAAGTACTTAATGACCCAGCACTTGAATTCCTTGGCAAATGTTACAGAAAAAAATGAAAACTTATATTCACACACAAAAAACTGTAAATGAAGATTTACAGCAGCTTTCTTTGTAATAGCTCAAAATTGGAAAGAACCCAGATTTCTTTCAACAGGTGAATAACTAAACAAACCATGGAGTATTCATACCATAGAAGGCAGATCAGCAATAAAAAGGAAGACACTTGATACACGCAGTGATCTGGATGAATTGCCAGAGAATTATGCTGAGTGAAAAAAACTTGAAAGGTTACATGCTATATGATTCCATGTATAAAATATTTTTGAAATACCAAAGTTATAAAGATGCGGAACAGATTAGCACTTTCCAGGGATTAAGGAAATTTTCCTGTAGTGGACAAGAAAGGGGCGTGGCTATCGAAGGACAGCATAAGGAATCCTTGTGATGGAAATGGTCTGGAACTTGACTGTGTGAATGTCAGTAATCAGGGAAAGACACTGTACTGTAGTTCTACAGCATGTTGTCACTGAGGGTAAACTGCACGCTGGATCCCTCTCTATTATTTACTGAAACTGTTCACGAAGTCTGAAGTTTCAATTATCTCAAAATAAAAACTTTGATTTTGAAAAAACAGCCAGAGGGATAAAAAAAGACATACAGATAGTCAATCATTTCCTTAAAAAAAATGTGCTAATGAATTCCGTTAGTTAAGTTGCTAGGATAACTTCGTACTCATATGGGGAAAAAATAAACTTCCATCCTTAAGTCACACCATACACACAAAAAATTAACTCGAGACCTAAACCTAAAAGCAAAATCTATTTTTAAGAATTCTAGAAGAAAACATTGGGCAAAATGTCATCATCATAAGGTAGGTAAAGAAAGAATAAACCAAAAGAGAAAAAAATTGATGAATTAGAGATTACCAAAAAAAAAAAAGCACTTGCTCCCCACACACATACACACACACAAAAACATTAAAAATGTATGGAAGGTACTCACTTTGGCAGCACATATAGTAAAAAATTAGACCGATACAGAGAAAATTAGCATGGCTCCTGAGCAAGGATGACATGCAAATTCATAAAGTGTTTCATATTTTTGCTGTATGGCTCAGGAAACTCAAACAGGGGCTCTGTATCAACCTAGAGGGTTGGGACGGGGAGGGAGATGGGAGGGAGGTTCAAAAGGGAGGAGATATATGTATACCTATGGCTGATTCATGTTGAGGTTTGACAGAAAACAGCAAAATTCTGTAAAGCAATTATCCTTCAACAAAAAATAAATTAATTTAAAAAAAGAATATATGGTTGGATGTACTGCTGGGAAAAAAATAAAGAATGAATGGACAAGCCAAATATTTATCTGACAAAGGATTTGTATCTAGAATATGCAAATTACCCTAACAACTCAATGATATGACAAAAATTCAATTTTTAAAAACTGGGCAAAAAATTGAAAAGACCTTTCCCAAGGGAAGACATATGAAAGTAAAAAAGTGAAAGTAGTTTCTCAGTTGTGTCCGACTCTTTGTGACCCCATGGATTGTAGCCCGCCAGGCTCCTCTGTCCATGGGATTCTCCAGGCAAGAATACTGGAGTGGGAGAATTCCTTCTCCAGGGGATCTTCCCAACCCAGGTATTGAATCCACGTCTCCTGAACTGCAGGCAGATTCTTTATCATCTGAGCCACCAGGGAAGCCCAAAGACATCCGAAGGATCAGTAATTACATGAAAGATGCTCAACATCAAAGAAAGTCAAATTAAAATCTCAATGAGAATAAAGCACTGATGACATTTGCCTGTGAAAATGAGCTGGAACTTACAGAATGTTCTCCTGTGAACTGAAAGACAAATACTGAAAGGTAGCTGAAAAATGTTGAAGAATGACCACGGCTGAGTAAAAACGGGCATTTGTTATTTTCAAAGACCAGTTAGAGTGATGTTCGAGCCTGCTTCAATTGGAAGAGTCCTCCTGCTTGCTGCGATCACAGTAAGAATGATAAGAAAGGCCTGCTGCTGCTGCTGCTAAGTCGCTTCAGTCGTGTCCAACTCTGTGCGACCCCATAGACGGCCTCCCACCAGGCTCCCCCGTCCCTGGGATTCTCCAGGCAAGAACCCTGGAGTGGGTTGCCATTTCCTTCTCCAATGCATGAAAGTGAAAAGGGAAAGAGAAGTTGCTTAGTCATGTCCTACTCTTAGCAACCTCATGGACTGCAGCCTACCAGGCTTCTCCATCCATGGGATTTTCCAGGCAAGAGTATTGGAGTGGGGTGCCATTGCCTTCTCCGAAGGCCTAGGGGTGGAATTTTCACCTAGAACGTGAGTTGGACAAGATATAGCAACTAAACAACAACCAAAAGGTGTATGGCCAGTGGGGGAGGCAGAGGGGATTGAGAGGCGGGAGACACACAGGAAGAACATAACTGAGAAGAAGAGCATGCACTGCTGTTCGGGAATCAAGCAGGCAAAGAGGGCCCAGGACAAGCCTGGGAAGACTGGATGCAGCCAAACCTCCCAGGTCTTGATGATCCAGTTAAAAGTCTTAAAGACAATGATATGCCAGTAGGTGATTTTAAGTAGGGAGAGACAAGATTAGATTCTCATTTAAAAGGTCTCTTCAGAGCTCCCCTGCTGGCTCAGTGGAAAAACAATCCACCTGCCAACACAGGAGATGCAGGTTTGATCCCTGGGTTGGGAAGAATCCCTGGAGAAGGAAATGGCAATTCACTCCAGTATTCTTGCCTGAAAAAAAAAATCCCATGGACAGAGGAGCCTGGCAGGCTACACTCCATGGGATCACAAAGACTTGGACACTACTTAGTGACTAACATTTTCACTTTCAAGGAAATAAAAGCTTCTTTGCACTCAGGATAGAAGTAAATATTGGTACAAGGTTTCTTCCTGGAGAGCAATATGGAAATAAGTATGTATTCTCCTGGATCCTGGGATTCCATTCCTAGGAAATTAGCTCAAAGAAATAATCATACAAGTTCACAAAGACATGCATGCAAGAATATTCACTGTAATATTGTTTACAATAGGAAAAAGTTCCATCTCTCCAAAAGCTGAATTGAGCATGGGTTAAAAAAAGAATCCTGACATATCATGGAATTGATGACAGGACAGCCAATAAAAATGATAAACAGAAGCATATTCCTTAATGTGAAAGTGCCATTTATGAAATACACATATCTTTAAGTGAAAAATAGTATGAACAGTATGATTTCTTTTATGTTCAAATATATGCATTTACGGGCTTCCTCGGTGGCTCTGCAGTAAAAAAAAAAAAAAAATGTAGGAACTGCAGGAGATGTGGGTTTGATCCCTGGGTCAGGAAGATTCCCTGGAGGAGGGTGTGGCAACCCACTCCAGTATTCTTGCCTGGAGAATCTCATGGACAGAGGATCCTGGTGGGCCACAGTCGATAGGGTCGAAAAGAGTTGGATATGACTGAAGCAACTTAGCAGGCACGAACATATGCATTTACACTACACACTGTATCTTAAACACAAACAGACCTTCAGGAAAACCCCTGGATAAGTGTAACAAAATGTTAACAACAGCTGTCTCCTAGTAGCACAGTTTTAAGTGGTGTTTTTTTTTTTTTTTTTTTTCTCTATGGCACTATATTTTCTTATTTTTCTTCCAAGCTTTTTATTATATGTGGGATATAAATGTCTAGGGGGAAAAATGGAGTGCTTCCCCAATATTATCTTTGCATTTATTGATGAGAACAAATGTCCTTGCGTGTTTATAAACTGGTCAGAAACAAAACCACCTGCAGATAATTTTCTGAGTAAGCCTGCTTCTCAGTCCCAGGAAAAGCCAAAAGGAAAACAAAGGATGTGACACAGATAAACAGAAGGAAGATCAGGGTCGCTCCTCCTGATCTTGACTGTTGGCATCTTCCCCAGAAGCACGAATGAGGCTCCCCAGGGATGGACTGGGGGTCCAGGTTCTGTGGAATTCTTCAGGGTTGGGGAGGTGGCCTCTGTGGCTTAGCAGGGAGAACTGAGCATGCAATGCACTCTCCAGCCAATGATAATGTATTTCCAGAAACTTTAGTGCCCACCTTCTTCTGTCAGCACCCTGTATATTAACCTTTCCCAACCTGCAAGCCAGAGTGACCCTGACGCTATTGTTGGCTGAGCAAGTGCTCAAAACAGAGACCTGACCTACGCTCTACATCTCCGCACTCCTGTGCTCAGTTAACAAAGCAAAAGATGGAATCTCCGCTACCCAAGTGGTTCCTAATTTCTTTTGAGAATCTGATGAAAATTTAAGAACTTCCCCCTCAGTATTTACACATGCATATGACACTTCACATCTGTTTGGGGTGTTCACAACCCGCTGAGATCTTTGAGGGGTGACTTCAAAGGAGCCCTTGTTAGGCTCATTCCCCTTGCCCACAGTGACTTTTCCCACTCAGAGCCCAGGGGCCTCCAAGGCTCCTCTTGAACCCAGCCCTGTCCTCCCGACCTGTTCTTCCATCAGATATTTTCTCCCCCATCCACTCCCTCTGCCCACACCTCTCCTGTCCTCACCTTCACTACTAATCCAAGGTCTCCCTCTCATCGCCCCCACCATCTCTCCATTATGCAAAATCCAGATGTTAATATACAATATTTGCCTTTCTCTTTCTGACTTACTTCACTCTGTATAAGAGGCTCTAGGTTCATCCACTTCACTAGAACTGACTCAAATGCGTAGGGCAGTAAAGGGGACGCAGACATAAAGAGCAGACTTTTGGACTCAGAGGGTGAAGGAAAAGCTGGGATGATTTCAGAGAATAGCACTGAAACATATACCTTACCATATGCAAAACAGATAACCAGTGGGAGTTTGATGTTCGATACAGGGCACCCAAAGCCGGTGCTCTGTGACAAGCTGGAGGAATGGGGTGGGGAGGGAGGTGCAAGGGGGATTCAGGATGGAGGGGACACATGTATGCCTGTGGCCGATTCATACTGATTGAGTCATATTGATGTATGGCAAAAACCATCACAAGGTAGTAATTATCCCTCAATTAAAATAAATAAGTAAATCCAGACACTGCCGTTATCTTTCAATAGAAATAAACCTGGTGGTGAAATGCAGTTTCTGCAGAAGACACATTTGACCCTTCCATTCTCCTTCTCGCCTCCATTAGCACTGACACTTTATCAGGTGTGAGTGTAATGGCTCATGTCTCACGTTTCAAAGCTACAAGTCAGAAAACGTACATAGTAAGGGCAGTCTCAGCAAGTCTTCGAACCAAATGCTGATCTGAGAGCCTCACTTAATGACAACACGGTAAATTGCTTTAAAACTGGTCTCCATCCAAGCGATCCCTGCTTACCTTCTGCAGTGCAATTCATATTTTGCAATAATGTATGCATAGAGGTTTCTGGGTTTTTTTCACAGCTACAATCTCAGGGATTTTGCAGTAATTCGAAAACTCAGTTTCTGGGTCACTTGCCTGTAAATCCTGGTGTGCAGACACACGTGCCATTGAGACCTTCGCTGTCACAGGTGCCTCCGTTCAGACAGCTGACATTAGCGCATGGGTCCTTGTAGGATTCACAGTGGATTCCTGCAGAGACACAGATGCAAAAAGGGTAACTTGCTAAGGTCTCCAGCTCCCATGGCCTTGGAAAGGAAAGTGTTTGAATAGATTTGAACAGTGTGAACGCTGATTCCCAGAGGGGTGCGTGTGTGTGTGCATGAACACGCATGTGTGCACACATGTATATGTATTCATGTGCCCACCCTTGACTTTTGCTGTTGTTTAGTTGCTCAAGTCATGTCCGATTCTGCGTCTCTGTGGACTATAGCCCACCAGGCTCCTCTGTCCATGGAACGCTCCAGGCAAGAATACTGGAGTGAATTGCCATTTCCTTCTCCAGGGGATCTTCCCAACCTAGGAATCGAACCCACATCTCCAGCTTTGGCAGGCAAATTCTTTACCATTGAGGCACCAGGGAAGCCCACCCTTGACTTTAAGTTGTAAAAACACACCTTACTAGAAAGTATCAAATTCAGTACCTGATCATAAGTCCCACCATAAAGTCTTCTCTGTATTTTCTCTGACCCCACACCCCAAAGTCTGGGCAACAGAAAGTTAAAACATTGAAAGATTAAATTTATCAGTGACACATGGTTTCTAAGTCTCCAAAAGAAACAGAACGTAGCCAGACAGTCTACAAAAAAATGTCAATATAACTGATAAACAGTATCCTGAAGGTAAAGATTTGGAGTCAGATATTTAAACGAGCTCCAGTTGTAGTTTTGGAAAACTGCAGGGGAGAGGAGGTCCTTAGACTTCATCCCCAAAGATCAAACCAGTTCACCACAGATGAAAGGCAACGTGTTGCACACATACTGTGTTCCAGATCCTTCTGCTGTGCTTTATGTATAAGGTGATCCTCGAGTCAACACTAGGAGACAAACATCCAAATGCAAGGTCACCAAGCTGGCAGAGAGGGACCCAAAGATGATGGTCACTTGAATGTGATCCTATGCTCGCTGAACAGTTCATGAGATGGAGCTCTGACTGCCATGGAAACATACAGAGTCTATGGAACTCTGCACCCATTCAACAACAAACAAAAGAGGCACTGAAAAACAGTCTTTATAACAAAAACAGTTTCCCTTGGCGTTAAAAAGTAGTCTATGTGTATATGTATGTACGCAAAGGCTTGAAGCTGAACTGAGAGAAAAATGAATTTCTTTGAATGTCACTTTGTATATCTCTACATTGTTAGAATTTTTCACAATGACTATATGGCATTTTCATCATTTTATTTTTTAAAAGAACTTTAAAAATCCAATGCTCTTTGAAAGGTAGAATTTCTGGTATTTCACTGGAAGGTCAGATGGATGAATAGACTAATCTCTCTCTTTGTTCCCCTCCCCTTTGGAGAGGAAGATAAATTATATTCTGGGTAAGAAACTATATAATGAAACTTATCCTTTCTGACAGTCTCAAGAAAACATAAGCATAAATCAAATAATAAAAGGATATTTATTTAATTTCCACTTCCTTACTTCACTCATATCGTACAAAAGACTGCCACACCCAGTGACTCATTTTGACACTGAAATTATTCTTGCTGGGACTTTTTTCTCTCCTTTCTGTTCTAATTTTCAATGTCTTAAGAAGCAAGGTTCAGGAAATGGGATGTGGGGGGGGGGGGGGGGGGTGGGTGTGGAATGCAAGAGAAAAAGAAAACAGAATTCCCTGTCTGTAGTCACACTAATGATTTATTGGAGCGTGGTAAAGGGAAGAGGAACTAAAGAGCCTCTTGATGAAGGTGGAAGAGGAGAGGGAAAAGCCTTAAAACTCAACATTCAGAAAATTAAGATCATGGCATTCAGTCCTGTCATTTCATGGCAAATAGATGGGGGAAAGAATGGACACAGTGACAGACTTTATTTTCTTGGGCTCCAAAATCACTGCAGACAGTGACTGCAGCCATGAAATTAAAAGGTGCTTGTTTCTTGGGGAAAAAAAGCTGTGACAAACTTAGACAGCATATTAAAAAGCAAAGACATCACTTAACTGACAAAGATCTGTATAGTCAAAGCTATGGTTTTTCCAGTAGTCATGTACTGATATGAGAGCTGAACCATAAAGAAGGCTGAGCACCAAAGAATTGATGCTTTTGAACTGTGGTGTAGGAGAAGACTCTTGAGAGTCCCTTGGACTGCAAGGAGATCAAACCAGTCAATCCTAAAGGAAATCAATCCTGAATATTCCTTGGAAGGACTGATGCTGAAGCTAAAGCTCCAATCCTTTGGCCACCTGATGTGAAGAGCCAACTCATTATAAAAGACTCTGAAGCTGGGAAAGATTGAGGGCAGGAGGAGAAGTGGACGACAAAGGATAAGATGGTTGGATGGCATCAGTGACTCAATGACATGAGTTTTGGCAAACTCTAGGAGATGGTGAAGGACAGGGAAGCCTGGTGTGCTGCAGTCACAAAGAGTCAGACACAACTTAGACACTGAGCAATGAACAAAGCATTTTAGAATGGATGCGTTTTCATTTCTTTTTATCCTTTGCCATCATATCCAACTTGTGAACAATATTTTACCACATATTTTTCCAAAGTGCCTTTCATATCTTTGCCTGACTTTTCTCCCTGCAACCACCACCCTAAGCCCACTGCCTCATGCCTGGTGGGAAGCACTCCCAGCCCCCAAATATCTCCTAGCTCCCTCTCTGCCTCCAAAGACTGGATGGCACCTCCCTGACTCATCCTTAACAAACCCACGACTCACAGTAAATATTCAAGGTCAAACTAATTTAAAGATTGGACTACCCTGGCAGTTGAGTAGTTAGGAGTCTGCCTGCCAATGCAGGGGACATGGGCTCAATCCCTGGTCCAGGAAGATTCCACATGCTGCAGGGCAACTAAGCCCTCATGCCACAACTACTGAGCCTGCGCACTAGAAGCCATTGCAATGGGAAACCTGCATATCTCAACAAAGAGCAGCCCCTGTTTGCTGTAGGCAGAGAAAAGCCCATGGGCAGTAATGAAGACCCAGTGCAGCCAAATAATTAATTAATTTAAAAAACTAATTTAGAGATTAAAGTATAAAACTGGTAATTGCTCGTTGCTTGAGTGTGTACAGTCTCTTCACCCAGGAGTCTCTATTTTCATCTTTCCAGTGATACCCAAGTAGCACAGGCTGAACTGAAACAGTAAAATGCAAAAGAGCATTTTCTGCTTCCAAGTGTTATGAAAAACAAGAATTCACATATTTCCAAGTTCAGGGAAGCCTGATGTGCTGCAGTTCATGGGGTTGCAAATAGTTAGACATGACTTAGCGACTGAACAAGAAGAAGTTCCTAGGAGGCTGATCACTGGGAACCAGGTGACAAACGAGGCTTTCCATTATAACAGGAAATACAGCCACACCAAAGTTCAGAAGTGTTCTGAAATCTAAGAGCAAAAGTATCCGTTAGACCTAAAGTAAGAGCAGTCAAGGTCATGTTTTTCTGGATTTTTAGTAATACCTTTGCCAACCTAATCTTAAAATATTCATATAACTAATACATTAACACACAAATTACCACATTCCTCAAATAAGGCCGAAAAGCACGTTCTAGGCTGAGTGTTTAAGCATCTCAGCTTTAAAAGCCTTCAGTAAGGTACATTTGATGAAAACACTCAAGATAATAAGCAACTTCAATCTTTTGCGTGTTTGGGCAATGATTTTATCCTTTGTTATTTCTCTTTTTCAAAAGATAAGATATTCAGTCACTTGAGGTTCATTGAGAGTTTTCTGGCAGCAAGATGAGACAAAAACTAATCTTCACAGCAAGAGGATAACTTCGAAGCAAGACGGTCTCAAACGTCCCCAGAGAGCACTTTGCTGACTCATGTTTCTATAAGCTGAGCCTCGCTAAGCCCTTTGCAAGAAACACGTGCCATGCTGTTCAGTTTGTTGGTCAGAACTGAACCACTATGAGCTAGAAATCTTAAACGCAGAGAAGAGAAAGTCATGAACACCACTGAGATGACCAGATACATCCCCTTCAACTCTGCTCTTCAGGGTCCCTGGTTTCCCCTCATCTGCACCCCCAGAGCCCCCATTCCCTTGCACAACACTAAATGTCAGGCATCCTGTGTCCTCTGACCATGACGCTTTCCTTCGCCCTCCCTCCTGAAGTTGACTCTCCCAAGGCAGGACTTTGTTCTTCTGCCACATTGAGGGCGTGTGGAGATCCCATGATTCCAGAGTTCACAGTGTTAAATCACCACTTATGTGTTTTGCTGTCTGATTCCCCCATGTATCTCTGAGGGCCTTTAGAGCAGAGGCTGTATCAGACCACGGGGAAGAAATGATGGCTATACCACCAGCATCCTGTCCTTCCAGGAGGGGCGACAGTCTGTGTACTTTGGCCGATACACAGGTAGGGTTGCCAGAGGAGTGAGACACTATTCCAAATCTGCCTGTTCTGTCAGGGAAAGCCAGGTCCACACTTCAGACTAAGTCTGCAGAATGACGCACGCATCACCCACTGGCAAGGGACGCAGCACGCACTATTACGCAACTTATGTTTAGTCTCAAGCGAAAATAAACTGTAAATCAGTCAAAACTAATGAAAAATCATACTTTTTATATTAAGGCATAGAGCAGCAATGTTTCAGAAGAGATCTTTATTTCAACAGGGCTCTTTCTGGCAGCTAATTTTAGAATTAAAATGAGCAAAAATTCAAAGAGTCGTGCTCCAATTATAAACCTCTGTTGTCATCACAATTTTCGGCCGTGATTGATATTTTCACAACTGAAAAATTTTTATTTTATCTCCAAGAAAATTAAGTCAGGTAAAGAAAATTAGCTTGAAGTGTTCTTTGAACTTCCTATTCATTTGAAGACATCATCTTACTTTATTCAAACTGCTTTCCGCCAAGAAAACTTTTCCAGGGTTTCAACCTCACAGAGCTCAACCTTTTCTAATCTGTTTTAGAAATTACAACTGACACCTCGACCTTCGCCTCCTTATTTCTTGTGTGTGCCAGTCTCAGTCTGCTCTTCTGGTTAAACAATAAGCTGATAAAGGAAGAAACCCAGAGTTATCCATTTTTCTATCAATCACAGTACTTGAGAATGGCTAGGTATACAATCCAGAAATTCTTGTCCACTGGTTACACAGAGGAAATAATTCTAGCCAACAGAGTTTTCATCTTTTCAATTATACATTTTTCTGGACTTTAAAAATCAACAACTAGGTGCGATGTGATCAAACTCACAACCCAATACACTTATTTCTGAGACTCTATCCCTCCAAAAAAAAAATCCAGAAAATATGAAAATTATATGAATAAATATGTTCATTCCAGAATTATTATAGTAGCCTCACATCAGATGTGTCAGGGAATATATCACCATTTAAAATAAAGCTAGTGCATTACTGACACTATGTATAAAATAGATAACTAGAGAAAACCCACGGCTTAGCACAGGGAACCCTACTTAATGAACTGTGGTGACCTAAGTGGGAAGGACATCCAAAAGGGAGGGGGGACAGATGTATATGATGGCTGATTCACTCTGTGTACAGTACTAACACACACTATAAAGCAACAATACTCCAATAAAGATTAATTTAAAAATCAAGTAAAACTAGTAAAACTTGCTAACAATTTCTAAATCAAACACAAATAACAGTATTCATTTTCATAAATTATTTTCATTATTCATAATCATATTTTCATTCTTTAAAATTGGAGTACTTTCTAACTTCTATCACCAAAAATTCCAAGTGTGTATAGTTTTGACCATTAAATTTGTTCTGCTACAAATAATAATTCAGCATAATGTGGGTCTGTAACTTGATGTTTTGGCAACATAAGGTTGATAAATGCTAACCAAAGTCCCATGGTGAATTCGCTGTGAACTAGTTTTAAAGAAGTATCAGCTTTTCAGTATATCTGAAGAGAGATCACTCTGAGTCCCTCCGTGTATTTTGTTTCTATGGGCAAAAAGCTCAAGCTGCTTTGGTTTATTTTACTAGTGTGTTAAGCAGTAGTTTCCATTCAAGTACAGATAGCTATGGAGTGTTTACTTTGAGTAAGCCGCCGTACCAAGAGCAGATGATAAGTTAAAAAAAGAAGAAGAAAAGAAAAAAAAAGAGGGACCTCCCTGGTGGTCCAGTGGTTAAGAGTCTGCTCTTCTTCATGAGTTCAATACTGGGTCAGGGAAGTTCCACATGCCACGCAGTACAGCAAAAAAAAAAAAAAAAAAAAAACATTAATTAACAACAACCGAAAAAAAGCCTGTGTAGTCACTGCCATTCAGGAGATTATAATTAAGTGTCCATGAAAGGAAAGTCTGGAGCCAGAAAGAACTGACTACAAGGCGGATCCTAACTGTCATACCAAATATCAAGAAAATGCTTGGAAAGTTTAGGAAGGAGAAATCATGCCCTTTCGGAGATCAATATTTCAGTTAGTGGATACAATCGCGGGACTGAATGATGGCAAAGGGCCAAGAAGTGAAGCCTGCAAACAACCTGCATCCGTGGTGTTCAGGGGACAAGGATTCTTTTCAAAAGACCTGAGGGAAGACTATGGTTGGGGGTGGGATGGGGAGAGGAACAGGGCTGTGGAGGCTAAAGCAGGTGAGTTTCATGAGGAAACCTGTGATCATAGGGTGATGGGGCAGGAATGTGGAGTTGGAAGCTTTGGGATTTCAGTCTTTAATTAGGTCACTGGACAGCAAGGAGATCAAACCAGTCAATCCTAAAGGAAATCAACCCTGCTTATTCACTGGAAGGACTGGTGCTGAAGCTGAAGCTCCAGTATTTTTGCCACCTGATGCAAGCAGCCAACTCATTGGAAAAGACCCTGATGCTGGGAAGGATTGAGGGTGGGAGGAGAAGCGGGTGACAGAGGATCAGATGGTTGGATGGCAGCATGGACTCAGTGGACATGAGTTTGAGCAAGCTCCAGGAGATGGTGAAGGACAGGGAAGCCTGGAGTGTTGCAGTCCATGGAGTCAAAAAGAGTTTGATAGGACTGGGTGACTGAACCACAAATCCATTTAGCAGAATGAGATCCAAACTGTGAAAGGATATGAAAAGAAAATTAAAGGAAATAGAGGTGTCATCTATACCAATGCTAAGGAAATTTGGTTGTAAAAGACACAGGAAGAAGGGAGGAAGTAAGCAGATGAGGATGCAAAGTCAAATAAGAGTCAGACTTTTTTTTTTCAAATTCACAAGGAACTTATTTAGAAGTGTGTGCAGGGACATTTCTTTTTTTTCTGTTTAGCAACTCAATTTTTTTTTTAGCACAACTTCTTAAGAAAGAATTCCCTTCCCATTCATAGCAATTCTTTGTTAAGTGTCATATATTATTATAGATGAGGGTTTCTAGGCCATTATTCAATTTTGGTTAGCTGTCCATTCTCACACCCATTACATGGGAATGCAATAATAACTGCAGCATTATAATGGGTTTCAACATCTGGCAGAAGTTCCCCCTCAATGCCTTCTTTTTTCAAAATGTTCTTAGCTATACTTGCCTGACCTTATTGCACTCATTCTTTTCAGGAAGTTATATTCACTTATTTACACTTTTTAAAAACAGAAAAGATTAAAAATCACCATGCAAAAAGCACATATGTAAAGTAAGAAGTTAAAGTACCAATCTTCCCCTCAACATATCACTTACCCAAGGTCTAACTGCAGAGGTGAGTGCTAGTTAAGAACTAGTGTTCTCTCATCTGATAGTTTTCTAAGTTTATACAGACTTCTCATATGTAAATACATGTTGGGAAAAATGCCTCCAAAGAAGGACAGGAAAGACAGGTCCAGGGTCTTGTGACCTTCCTCTGGGTTGAGGGCATAAATTGGCCCCTTCTGCTTTTCTTTTAATCCCTTCTACCCCACACCTCAACACCTGCCCATCACTCTAAGGTTTGAAGTTCTTTCATTTATTGCTACTTTGCTAAGGTTTACATGCCTGTTTAAACCCAAACCTAAAGGTCTCTATAAATACCTCAAAATGAAATAATCACTTTATCTGCCCATTGAGATGAGATCTCTAATACATCTGTGTGCCTTCCAATCATTCCCAAACACCCACCAACTCATGTGGTGACATACGCTAGGGTGACCCTCCTCAATAAGTTAGACCCATGTATAATTCCCTCCCCTTGAATGAGAACCAACCAATGGCATTCAGCAATGGTTAAGAAAGTCTGAAGATGCAAAATCTAATCAGTTGACTTCGAGTTAACCTTGGGTGGGCCTGACCTAACTAGGTGAGAGCTTTAAGAGGGTTCAGGCCTCTCTTGAAGTAAGAGCCTTGAAACAGCAGAGGTTCTCTCTCATCACTTTCAAGAAGCTGTCAACAATTCTCCAGCTACAAGGATATGAACTCTACCAACAACTTGAGGGGACTTTGAATCTGATCCTTCCCTATTTAAACCTCAGATGAGCATTCAGCCCAGCCAAGACCTTGATTCCAGCTTTGGATACCAGACCTTGAACAAGGAATCCATTAATCCATGCCTGAATGTAGGAAATTGTTAGCTAATAAAAGGGTATTGTGTTAAGCCACTACCTTACAATAATTCACTATGCAGCAATAATATTAATAATTAATACAGTATGCACATCTATTCTCTCAAGAGACATATCTTCACCACTAAATTAGCATTCACATGAATGCCATCTTTTTTTTTTAATTTTATTTTATTTTTAAACTTTACACTATTGTATTAGTTTTGCCAAATATCGAAATGAATCCGCCACAGGTATACCCGCATTCCCCATCCTGAACCCTCCTCCCTCCTCCCTCCCCGTACCCTCCCTCTGGGTCGTCCCAGTGCACCAGCCCCACACATCCAGTACCATGCACGAACCTGGACTGGTGACTCGTTTCATACATGATATTATACATGTTTCAATGCTATTCTCCCAAATCTCCCCACCCTCTCCCTCTCCCACAGAGTCCATAAGACTGATCTACATCGGTGTCTCTTTTGCTGTCTCGTACACAGGGTTATTGTTACCATCTTTCTAAATTCCATATATATGCGTTAGTATACTGTATTGGTGTTTTCTTTCTGGCTTACTTCACTCTGTATAATAGGTTCCAGTTTCATCCATCTCATTAGAACTGATTCAAATGTATTCTTTTTAATGGCTGAGTAATACTCCATTGTGTATATGTACCACAGCTTTCTTATCCATTCATCTGCTGATGGGCATCTAGGTTGCTTCCATGTCCTGGCTATTATAAACAGTGCTGCGATGCCATCTATTTAGGTTTATCACCATAAGTAAAGAAGTCTGCTCAATCTCCTTCCTCTTATTGTCTATTGCCCCCTATCTGGTTATCTTTGTTCTGATTTAGTTCCAATTTGATGAGTATACCTTGTAAAATAATTTTCTTAGAGAGGGTACATGGGGTTCCTTAAGTGTAGAAAATGTCTTTCTTTATCCCTCAAATATAAATGAACCTTTAACTACCAGACTTTTTCTATGAAAAATATAAAACACTCTTCACTGTTTAGTCTCATTTTATTTTTTTAAATATTGATTTATTTTGTGGCATCAGGTCCCGTTGCAGCACACAGGATCTTCATTACAGCACACACACGTCTCTAGTTGGGGACACAGGCTCCAGAGCACATGGGCTCAGTAGTTGCAGTACGAGGGCTTAGTTACCCTGAGGCATGTGGGATCTTAGGTCCCCGACCAGGGATCGAACCCATGCCTCCTGCACTGGAAGGCAGATTCTTAAGCACTGGACCACCAGCTTCATTTTAGAGAAGAGCAGTTCAATGCTGATTTGCCTTTCTTTTGAGTGTAACTTGTACTCCCTATGAAGAATCTTGCAAAAAATATTCTCTGTAGTCTTGGATTTGGAAACTCTACCAGGAAATCACAAATTATATATCATCTCCTTCATTAATCCTCTGGCACTCTGTAAGCCGATTCTACGTGAAAATTTCAGTTTTATTTATCTCATAGCCTTCTCCTTCTAGTAGCTGTTTGTTTCCGGTTTATTTCTGTGTCTTCTTTCTTCTTCCCCAGCATCCATCATTCAGATGAAACATTATATCTTGGATCTTTTCTCCGTATTTCATGTCTTTTCACTCACGGTTTCCATTTCCTCATATTTTTACTTCTACCATGACATAGTTCCTCCTTTTGCTTTTCCAGACCTAAATTCAATTTTGAGGGACATACCTTACGTTTTTCACTTCCCTTTTTGAGTGTTTAGAGTTGTGGGTTTTGCTGCAATTTTGTTTTTACTTCCTAGATACTTTTTCCCTCATCGAGTTGCTGGTACAGGCTCCCTGGACTGGCCAGGCTTGAGGTTGGCAATGAGAGAGATGATACTGGAGATTCTCCTCCAGTGCTGGACAGGCCAGTCAAGCCAGCCCTGTCTACGAGGGGCAGAGGCTTCCCAGTTTGTGCTTTTCAAGGTTCTCCAGGTGTGAGCAGGGGCCCATTCTCTTTATTTCTCTTTTTCAAATACACACTCACACGTACACACAAGGACCAGCTCAGTCTACCTGCAGTCTTCTTTTTTTTTTGATTAGCGATTATTTTATTTATTTATTTTTGGCTGCACCAGGTCTACATTGCTACCTGTGGACTTCCTGTAGTTGCGGTGTGAGGGCTTCTCATGGTGGTGGCTTCTCTTGCTGTGGCACTCAGGCTCTAGATTGCGTGGGCTTCAGTAGTTGTGGCATATGGGCTTAGTTGCTCCGTGGCATATGGAACCTTCCCGGACCAGGGATGGAACCTGAGTCCCCTGCATTGGCAGGTGGATTCTTAACCACTGGACCACCAAGGAAGTCCAGCAGTCCTTTTACAGAACAGCCAGGATCCATGAGATAGGGAGCCCTTTGTCTCATAGGGTCACGTGCCATAGTACGTATTTCCTCTCTATAAGCTGAGGGGTCTTTATGGCTCAGCTGGTCTTTGAGTCCTCTGTTCTCCCAAGAACTCTATATCCTAACCCTGTGGTACATAAAGGCTCCTGGCACTGCACCCTTTTCTTGAAAACCCACACCCTCAAATGCAACTGAGATCCCCTCCAGGATCTTGAGTCATCTCAAGTCAACTCTATCCTCTTGAGTCATCCACGGCAGGGCATCTGTAACTGATGGAGGAAGGTCACATAAAAATAGAAGGGGTGGAATGAGGAACATATACGGAAGGATTAGCCTTGAGCAGAATGGGGAGCACTTGACAGTTAATAGGGAGGACAATCAAATTTGAGCAGTTGTGATTGCAGATGAGTTGTAGGGTGGGGCTTCTCAAAGGGAAGCAAGAATCAGCATATCGGTATCATCTGAGAACTTACCAGAAATTCAAATTATTGGACCCTACCCCAGATATGGGACTTCCTTGGTGGCTCAGACAGTTAAGCGTCTGTCTACAACGTGGGAGACCCGGGTTCAATCCCTGGGTCGGGAAGTTCCCTGGAGAAGGAAATGGCAATCCACTCCAGTACTATTGCCTGGAAAATCCCATGGACAGAGGAGTCTGGTAGGCTACAGTCCATGGGGTCACAAAGAGTCGGACACGACTGAGCAATCTTCACATCTTCACTGTAACCCCAGATATATTGAATCAGGAACTCAAGGGTTGGGGCCCAGCAGACTAAGTTTTAGGAAGTTCACCAGCAGATTCTAACACATGCTCAAGTTTGAGAACCACTGCTGTAGGATGTGGAAAACTAGGGAAATTTAAAAATGTCTCTAAATGATAAGCTCTTTTTCATTCCATGAAGGTGAATGAGTGATTTAATATAAGGCTTGAGAGAAGCAGCAAAATTTGGGAACACCCATTGAGAAAAATGGATTAAAAAAATTAAAAAAGCCAGGCTCACAGTCCATGAATTTGTGGAGTCACTAGCAGGTCATCATACACAATTTCACTTTTTATTTCTTGGTCATGATATCATGAGCACTGCTTCCAAGCCAGGAACACAAGAAGCAAATTTGGAGTACACCCCATTAATAATTTTGTCATTTATAAAGATGAAACTTACTCTATAAGATTCTATCATAAACTAAAGAATTCTGGGATTTAAATTTTTGAAGCACATCTACCACTACTAATGTTGTCATGAAGAATCTCAAAATCTCTCAATCTCAAGTCAGTTGAAGAGGTTTATCCAGGGTCATCTGTATGCCAACGGCACAGTGAGGTCGAGCTACCTAGGTCTCCAAGTTCATTGCTCTTTTATTCTTTCCAGACTTGAGAGGATGTCCTATTTCCTGATACTGAGATCCACCTAGAACTTAAATCCATATGAATGAAGCCAGAACACCTGTCCATGTAGATGAAGCCAGAATGCCTGTCCTCATGGGAGTTGGCAGAGTTCAGCTCTAAGTGGGCATCATACTCCACGAAAAACATCAGATCTGCTGACCATACAGAAAAGATGGGGTCCATCTTCAGCCCTTCCACCCAGGGGCTAGATCAGGTTCATCTATGTGCCCCACAAACCCTCAAGGCTCATCAGAAAGACCTCTAAATAAATGTGGGTCCATCCAAAGAGAAGCAACATCAGCTACAAAGCAAGGTCACTAGCAGATCAATGGTATCAAGCAGGCTGTGGTGTGGGCAAAAGGTTACGTGAAATGGATTTAAATAGAGCCCTCAAAGGTATTACAAAAGTCTACACCAGCGCTGAAGTCATGACTTAGAGAAACACATGCAGAGCAGCTGACGACCAGGTCCCTGACACAGTGCTGGCTGAGGGTGCTGAGGCTCCAATGAAGCCACACCAGTGAGCCCACAGGGGAGGCAGATGGAGGGGCTTCTGAAGGCTGACACTACGTCCTCTTGAGTTACTCTCAGGTCTTTTTTATGAGTTTACCCATGTAAAGACTTAGAACAGGGTGTGTGTGTGTTAGCTGTTGAGTCGTATCTAACTCTTTGCAAACCCATGGACCACTGTAACCCGCCAGGCTCTTCTGTCCATGGAATTTTCTAGGCAAGAATACTGGAGTGGGTGGCCATTTCCTTCTCCAGGGGATCTTCCTGACCCAGGGATGGAATCCAGGTCTCCCTCACTGCAGGGAGATTCTTTACCATCTGAGCCACCAGGGAAGCAGAACAGGGTTTGGATGCTATTAAAAAAAAAAGTGACAATGTTAGTCACTCAGTTGTGTCCAACTCTTCGTGACCCATGGACTGTAGCCCACCAGGCTCCTCTGTCCATGGCAAGAATTATGGAGGCAAGAATACTAGAATGGGTTGCCATGTCCTTCTCCAGGGGGTTTTCTCAACCCAGGGATGGAAGCTGTGTCTCTTGAGTTTCCGACACAAACAGGAGGAGTCTTCACCACCACCACCACCTGAGAACGTTATAAACTCTTCATCAACATCCGCCGTTTTTCCAGAGTGACTTTGACACAAATTCACTCAAATGAACTAACACTTGCCTCCCCTTTAACGACTCATTTAACGAGAATGAATTTTTTCTGCCAACGTGTGAGACTCCACCCGCCTCCTCCCACTGAAAAGCACAGCACCGTCTCCTTGCCCAGAGAGCACTTCAGAACAGATGCTCTCCTCCCCCAGTGCCACAGCTGCATCCTCTGACCTGAGCCTGAGAGTCCATTTCACATTCCTTTTTATCCTCAGTTTTTTACATAAGAGAGCAGAAGAGAAGAAGGATGAGAAGAACAAAAGGACAGGAGAAAGATGCTTCAGTTTACCAAGAGGAAACCAGGGATGTGCACACTGCTCTCCTTGGCCCCCATAAATCATTCCACTGCCAGCATTTGATTCTTATTCTAAACAGTTTCACGCTCCAGTCAGAGGGCTACACGCATGCGTGGAGAAATTCATGACGTCACGGAGAGCCACGCTGGCACACGTCCACCCCGCAATGCTCACCTTTGTACTCTGCCAGGCACACGCACTCATAGCCGTTGACGAGGTCCCTGCAGGTGGCAGCATTCAGGCACGGGGCGGAGACACACTCGTCGTACTCCTCCTCACAGTAGAGGCCATGATAGCCTGAGGGACGGAAGGAAAGATCTGACGTCAAACCAGACCATCTAAACGCACGCTGGGTCAGCCTGCCAGGAAGGCAGTGGGTGTTCAAGGGAAAGTCAGGCACAAATAGATGGGACTGAAGGAGCTGGGTCTCTCAGGATACACTGAAATATAGATTTCCAGGAAGGTTATGAAGAATCTGTTCTTACCACTTTTTGTCATGAGCCCAACCACTGCCATGATCCACAAATGACCCCATTATGTCACGTCCACTGGTACTGTGACCAGGAGACATAGGCTATGGAATGCATCTGCTGTGATCACGCAGGAGGTAGCACTAGGTACAGGACTTAACAGCCAAACAGCTCCTTTCAAGGATGTGGACTCCATATTTCCTCCAATCAATTAGAAAAATAGACCTAGCTAGAGAGAGTTTTATTCCAGAAGAAAAGGATCCATAATTTCCTTTGTTTTTCAAGTCAAGAACGAAGCTCAGCTAACAAGGGCTTAACTGAACTTCCTGATGAAATGTGGGATGATTTTTTATTTAAAATGACAAATATCTAAATTATAATATGGGACTCTGTGCTTAAAGTTTTTAACTCTTAAAAATAGAATAATAGCAACGAAGAAAAAGAAAGCAACAATTTCTCAAGAAAGATGGCTCTTACTCTCTTTTTTTGCAAAACAGGTGTTTATTCTAACGGACAAGAAGACAACATTCTTTGAGATTCACTCACGAGTGTTAGGCTGTTTTTAACTTTTAAAAACATGTGTTCTTGCCAATGTGCAGTGAAACCAGGCCATTTTTTGTCTGGCCCTGTCTAAACAAAGAGAAACATGTGAGCACTTTCAGAAATCACTCTGCCTGTGTTGGTTCTGAATTCAGATAAGCAGAAAAAATAAACGCTTGCTCAAGTGGGCACTGGAACCTCCAGCTAGTTTCCAGCAGCTCAGAGCCAGCCCTGGAGCTCAGACTATCCCGTTAGCACAGGCGAATGTGTTGAATTGTTCTGTTTTTGGTGCCTATCACTAAAGTAGGTTAAGCTGACATTTGCATTATTTATGGAGCACTTTTTGTGACATTGTACAGGGGACAGGGATCAAGACCATCCCCATGGAAAAGAAATGCAAAAAAGCAAAATGGCTGTCTGGGGAGGCCTTACAAATAGCTGTGAAAAGAAGAGAAGCGAAAAGCAAAGGAGAAAGGGAAAGATATAAGCATCTGAATGCAGACTTCCAAAGAATAGCAAGAAGAGATAAGAAAGCCTTCCTCAGTGATCAGTGCAAAGAAATAGAGGAAAACAACAGAATGGGAAAGACTAGAGATCTCTTCAGAAAATTAGAGATACCAAGGGAACATTTCATGCAAAGATGGGCTCAATAAAGGACAGAAATGGTATGGACCTAACAGAAGCAGAAGATATTAAGAAGAGGTGGCAAGAATACACAGAAGAACTGTACAAAAAAGAGCTTCACGACCCAGATAATCACAATGGTGTGATCACTCACCTAGAGCCAGACATCCTGGAATGTGAAGTCAAGTGGGCCTTAGAAAGCATCACTACGAACAAAGCTAGTGGAGGTGATGGAATTCCAGTTGAGCTATTTCAAATTCTGAAAAATGATGTTGTGAAAGTGCTGCACTCAATATGCCAGCAAATTTGGAAAACTCAGCAGTGGCCACAGGACTGGAAAAGGTCAGTTTTCATTCCAATCCCAAAGAAAGGCAATGCCAAAGAATGCTCAAACTACCGCACAATTGCACTCATCTCACACGCTAGTAAAGTAATGCTCAAAACTCTCCAAGCCAGGCTTCAGCAATGTGTGAACCGTGAACTTCCAGATGTTCAAGCTGGTTTTAGAAGAGGCAGAGGAACCAGAGATCAAATTGCCAACATCCGCTGGATCATCAAAAAAGCAAGAGAGTTCCAGAAAAACATCTATTTCTGCTTTATTGACTATGCCAAAGCCTTTGACTGTATGGATCACAATAAACTGTGGAAAATTCTGAAAGAGATGGGAATACCAGACCACCTGACCTGCCTCTAGAGAAACCTATATGCAGGTCAGGAAGCAATAATTAGAACTGGACATGGAACAACAGACTGGTTCCAAATAGGAAAAGGAGTATGTCAAGGCTATATATTGTCACCCTGCTTATTTAACTTATATGCAGAGTACATCACGAGAAATGCTGGGCTGGAGGAAGCACAAGCTGGAATCAAGATTGCCAAGAGAAATATCAATAACCTCAGATATGCAGATGACACCACCCTTATGGCAGAAAGTGAAGAGGAACTAAAAAGCCTCTTGATGAAAGTGAAAGAGGAGAGTGAAAAAGTTAGCTTAAAGCTCAACATTCAGAAAACGAAGATCATGGCATCTGGCCCATCATTTCATGGGAAATAGATGGGGAAACAGTGTCAGACTTTATTTTTCTGGGCTCCTAAATCACTGCAGATGGTGATTGCGGCCATGAAATTAAAAGACGCTTACTCCT
The DNA here is from genome assembly GCF_029378745.1 of Bos indicus. Taxonomy (NCBI): domain Eukaryota; kingdom Metazoa; phylum Chordata; class Mammalia; order Artiodactyla; family Bovidae; genus Bos; species Bos indicus. Next base: position 117,398,645 of record NC_091761.1, read on the forward strand.
TGGAAGAAAAGTTATGACCAACCTAGATAGCATATTGAAAAGCAGAGACATTACTTTGCCAACAAAGGTCCGTCTAGTTAAGGCTATGGTTTTTCCAGTGGTCATGTATGGATATGAGAGTTGGACTGTGAAGAAAGCTGAGCACCAAAGAATTGATGCTTTTGAACTGTGGTGTTGGAGAAGACTCTTGAGAGTCCCTTGGACTGCAAGGAGATCCAGCCAGTCCATTCTAAAGGAGATCAGTCCTGGGTGTTCTTTGGAAGGAATGATGCTAAAGCTGAAACTCCAGTACTTTGGCCACCTGATGCGAAGAGTTGACTCATTGGAATAGACTCTGATGCTGGGAGGGATTGGGGCCAGGAGGAAAAGGGGACAACAGAGGATGAGATGGCTGGATGGCATCACCGACTTGATGGACGTGAGTTTGAGTGAATTCCGGGAGTTGGTGATGGACAGGGAGGCCTGGCATGCTGCGATTCATGGGGTCGCAAAGAGTCAGACACAACTGAGCAACTGAACTGAACTGAACTTTCAAGTAAGTTGCCATTTCAGACCTTTTTGAATTCTTTTCCATCTTTCGACAGTGATAGTGGCTCCTTTAAGGGGACCTTGACCTCCCTGAGACAAATACCCTATGGATTTCCATTCTTCTATCTCTCCAGGCTTCTTGCAGCTTTACAGAAATATTTCTTATTACCCTTTATCAGATCATTTTAATCATCTAGATCAGAGTTTCTCAACCAACAGCAATTTTTCCCCTCAGAAGATATCTGGCAATGTTTGGAGATATTTTGAGTTGTCACAACAAGGGTGGATAGGAGGGGATTACTTTTGGCTTCTGGTCTAAGGATCCTGCAAACCATCCTATAATGCACAGAACAGCCCCCAACAAAAACCCACCCAGCCTAACAGTGAAAGAGACAGACGCAGAAACCCAGCTCTAGATTAAGGATCAGCAAATTGTGGTCCATAGGCCAAATTCATCCCTGTTTTTATAAATGATGTTTTATTGAGACACAGTCACACCCATCCACATATATATTGTCTATGGCTGATTTCATACAATGATAGATTGAGTAGCTCCATGTGGCTTGGAAAGTCCAAAATCTTTAGTCTCTGATCGCTTATAGCACAAGTCATGAATTTAGATTTCTGATCTACATTCAACAGAAAATCTTTCTTCTTACAAGAGTTTTGTAAAAAGTTTAACAATTTATTAAAGATAGACTGTGCAAACAGTGTCTCCCACTCTGAAGTCTGCCTTTGACTCTGTTGACTCTGTTGACTCCCTTTGCTGAATAGAAGCATTCAGTTTGATATAGTCCTACTTTATGTTTGCTTTTGGTGCCTGTACTTTTGGTCTCATATCCAAAAATCAATGCCAAGATCAATTTTATGAAGGTTTTCCCCTAAGTTTTCTTTCAGGAGTTTTATAGTTTCGGGTTCTTAGGTTTAAGTCTTTAATTCAGTTTGTGTTGTTTTTGGTGAACTGTGTAAGATACATGGCCAACAGGTATACAAAAAAGTGTTCAACATCACTAATCATCGGGGAAGTGGAAATCAAAAGAAGTATCACCTCATCCCAGTTAAGCTGGCCATGAGAAAACAAAGCAAACAGAAAATAACAAGTGTTGTCAAGGATGCGGAAAGATGGGAACTCCCATACACTGTTAGTGGGAATGTAAAAGACTGCAGTTGCTATATAAAACAAAAAATACAGAGATTCCTCAAAGATGAAAAATAGAATTACCATATATCTATAACTTCACTTCTAGTTATTTATTCAGAAGAGTTGAAAATAAGATCTTGCAGATACATTTGCATTGCCATGTTCAGTGTGGCATGCTTCACGATAGCCGAGAGGCAGAAACAACCTAAATGTGCATCAACAGGTGAATGGTTACAGGAAATGTGACCCCATATATACATACAGCGAAATACTATCCAGTCTTGAAAAAGAAGGAAATCCTGTCATATGTTACAACATGGATGAACCATGAGGCCATGTGCTAAGTAGAATAAACCAGTCACAGAAGGAAAAACCCTTCATGATTCCACTCAAATGTGGAATCTAAAGTAGTCAGACTCAAAGGGGTAGAAGAGAATGATAGTTGCTGGGGTGGAGGAGAGGGGAAACAGGGAGTTGCAGCGGAAAGGATATAGAGTTTCAGTTATGCAAAATGAAAATGTTCCAGAACTCTGCTATACAACGAGTATGTAGGTAACAATACTGCACTGGGCACTTAAAGTTCTGTTTAATAGGATAGATGTCATAGTATCTGATTTTTTTTCACAGTTTTTAGAACTTACACATCTAAAGAGTTGTCTCTTTCGCCTTCTTCTCAGTGTGGAGTAACGACCACCAGCAGCATCTTTCTGCTCGTATTTGCCCTTCCAGCAGATCTTTCAAAAATCAACTTGCAAGGATAACACATAATCCTACAAGCATCTTTGACCTCTGAATTGTGGTATTATTTATACAGGTGAAAATCAAAAGAAAATTTCTTGAAATCCTCCAGAATTGTTTCTGTTTTTTGAAAACAGTATCATCATCTTTTTCCACTAGCAACATGAAGAGCAAATGAGGAAGTTATTTTACAGAGATAATTAAGCTGGTGATGTTTTTCTTCCTTGGGGGAAAAAAAAAATAAAGATTTCACATTCTAAAACTGTTTCTTTAGAGAAGGTAACATTTAAAAGTCTTTATGGAAATGTCAAGACACCCTTTGCACTGTCAAAGTACCTAAATCGGACTGTTTGAAGAAAAAGGCATCTCTTCCAAAACAGAAGGATTCTATGAAAAAGAGACTGCCACCCTCTGCTGGTAATTAATTTGGGCAAACAAATTAGCTCAGGGCAGTATGCCCAAGGTCTAGAACAGTTAGGTTAGTGCAGAATTTAAAATAAAATAAAATTGAAGATCAGAAGGGTGGGATAAGAGTAGCCTCTTCCGGGGCACTGTTTTTCATACCCAGTGATCTGATCTTTGCAGGACTTGATCCAGAATATTCAGTTCCAATCACTCCCTGAGACTTGAGAAAACAGATTAACCAACTGGATGTGGGAGTGACAAAGAGAGGTTAAGACAGCTGCCATGTCTAGGATGTGTGAGTGGATGATGTTGCTCTGAACGCAACAGTTATGACAAAAGCAATAAGAAGTTTTAGAGGAAGTTGACCAGTTGAATTCTAGACATGTTTAACTCAGAGCTCACTTAACCAGGTCCACGTGGCAGTTGGGGAAATCAGCCAAAAAAAGCATAAGAACAGCACTTTGGGTGCAAGATGCCAGGAAGATGTGTTCAAGTTTTCATCAAAGAAGAACATGAAGAGGAAAAAAGAAGAGATCAAGGTTGTATCTACATGGATGGGCAGGTGGAGAGCAAGAAGCTAAAGAGAGATGAGAAGAGATGGGGGAAGAAGAGGGGAAAACCCCAAGGGGTGTGGGCATGGAAGCCAAGAGAGAATTGGGAGCCAGGGAGGGTTGGTTAACAATGTCAAAGACCCCAAGAGCAAGAATAACAACTGGCTAGGAGATCAGGAGGCCACTGCAGACCCTCAAAACTCTGGCTCACAACGGGGGCCATATTGCCTTTTAGAAGCTATTTTGGAAATTGGGGAGTGGGAGGTACTGTTTATCACAATGACTGTAGGGTTTTACTAGAATTTGATCAAAAGTGAACATGAAAGTTTTAGTCACTCAGTCATGTCTGACTCTTTGTGACCCCATGGACTGTAGCCTACCAGGCTCCTCTGTCCATGGAGTTCTCCCGGCAAGAATACTGAAGTGGGTTGTCATTCCCTTCTCTAGGGATTGAACCTGGGTCTCCCACACTGCAGGCAGATTTTTTTTTTTTTTTTACCATCTGAGCCACTGATAAGAATTTGACTAAACACCTTGAAATATCTGGGATTCTCCTGCACAGCCAGTGGTGGTCTGGCACCCTTCACAACTTTAGACCATCCCACTGGACATTCCCAGAGGTGAAAACCCTGTTTACAGCTTTAAAGGCCTAGAATCTGACTGCTTTACATGTACAATGGTTTTTTAAGAGATACTGAGTTTTCCTGGAATGTATTATACCAGTATATATATATGTGTGTGTGTGTGTGTGTACATATATATAGACAGATAGATACAGTAGATAAATCAAGAGAAGATGTACTAACAGTTATTCCCCATTTTGGAATATCACTTCATAAGAGCAATATCTCTTAAAGAATTTATGTCACCAATAAAACACACCTATATCAGCAAACAAACAAAAAAAAAAACAGAGTAAAAATCGCTTCTTTGGATAATTTTTCAAAACACTATCCAAAGCAGCGTCCCCCGCCAATTCCTCATTACAACACTCAACTGATATCCATCAGAATACTTCCAGTTATCTGAAATCGTATTAACCTTGTTTTTTATCAATTGCTATTTCTCTTCCTCCATTGGAATATAAGTTTGAAGGTACAGGCTGTGATGGCAGAGTTCACAGCTATGCCTGCAGGATCTGGTACAGAAAGAAAGCTTAAAAAACAGCTTTTAAATGGGGACCTAAAATGCCATTGATTAAATCAACATAAGGATTGACATACACACATTACCATGTGTAAAAGAGACAGCTAGTGGGAACTTGCTGTATAGCACAGCACTCTGTGATCACCTAGATGAGTGGGATGGGGGTGGTGGAAGGGAGGTTCAGTAGGGAGGAGATGTATGCATACATGTAGCTGATAATGGTTTTTCCAGGAGTCATGTACGGATGTGAGAGTTGGACCATAAAGAAGGCTGAATGCCTAAAAACTGATGCTTTCAAACTGTGAAGAAGACTCTTAACAGTCCTTTGGACTGCAAGGAGATCAAACCAGTCAATTCTAAAGGAAATCAATCCTGAATAGTCATCAGAAGGACTGATGCTGAAGCTGAAGCTCCAATACTTTGGCCACCTGATGTGAAGAGCCAACTTACTGGAAAAGACCCTGATGCTGGGAAAGATTGAGGGCAGAAGGAGAAGAGGATGGCAAAAGGATGAGAGGATTAGGTAGCATCACTGACTCAATGGACAGGAGTTTGAGCAAACTCCAGGAGATACCAAAAGACAAAGGAGCCTGGTGTACTAAGTCCATGGAAATGCACAGCCAGATGAGACTTAGCGACTGAATAACAATAGCTGATTCACTTCATTGTACCGTGGAAACCAATACAATATTGTAAAGCAATTATACCCAATTAAAAAAAAATCGCAGCACTGTTTATAATAGCCAGGACATGGAAGCAACCTAGATGTCCATCAGCAGATGAATGGATAAGAAAGCTATGCTACATATACACAGTGGAGTATTACTCAGCCATTAAAAAGAATACATTTGAATCAGTTCTAATGAGGTGGATGAAACTGGAGCCTATTATACAGAGTGAAGTAAGCCAGAAGGAAAAACACCAATACAGTATACTAACGCATATATATGGAATTTAGAAAGAGGGTAACAATAACCCTGTGTATGAGACAGCAAAAGTGACGCTGATGTATAGAACAGTCTTATGGACTCTGTGGGAGAGGGAGAGGGTGGGAAGATTTGGGAGAATGGCATTGAAACATGTAAAATATCATGTATGAAACGAGATGCCAGTCCAGGTTCGATGCACGATACTGGATGCTTGGGGCTAGTGCACTGGGATGACCCAGAGGGATGGTATGGAGAGGGAGGAGGGAGGAGGATTCAGGATGGGGAACACATGTATACCTGTGGTGGATTCATTTCGATATTTGGCAAAACTAATACAATTATGTAAAGTTTAAAAATAAAATAAAATTTAAAAAAATATTAATAAAAAAATAAAAATTAAAAAAATTAAAAAAAATTAAATAAACAGAAAAAAAAAATAAATAAATTAAAAAAAATCAACACACATCTAAGATGTGCCTGTGATATGCCAGAAACTTCCAGATGCTGTCACCACACAACTAAATGGCAAGGTCTCCACCCACAAGGGGTTTTTGTCCAGTAGCACGTGAGTGGCCTCTGCTTCCTTACTGACCCTTTACCTGTGTTAACTGTTTAAACCTCATGACATCCCAAATGATGAGCATGACGAGTCCCAGCTGAAAGATGAGGGACGAAGAGTCAGAGAGGTACAGAAACTCACTCTAAGGCCACCCGCTCAATGCTATGTGATCTGCCTACTTTCCTAGGTTGTTGCAAAAAGTAAATTACAGTCTATAGGGCAGCCATAGTACAAGAACACAGACTGGGTGACTTAAACAACAGAAATGTCTTCTCTCAGAGTGCTGGAGGCAGGAAGTCCTAGATCAAGGTGTCAGCAAGTTTGGTGTCTCCTGAGGCCGCTCTCCTTGCCTTGCAGACACTGCTTTCTCACTGTGTCCTCGAGTGACCTTTCCTCCATGGCCACACCTCTCCATGTCTCGTCCCCATCTTATATGGTCAGATGACACCAGTCATAGCGGATTGGAGCCCTGTTCTGATAACCTCATAGAACCTTAATTACCTCTTTAAAGGCCCTGTCTCTGAACACAGTTATACTGGGGGACTAGGGTTTCCACTTACAAAAGAGGGAGGGGACACTTCAGTCTATGACACCCAGAATCAGGATTTCTTAACTGTGACACTATCGACATTTTGGACCAGGTCACTACTATTGGGAGCTCCGTACAATGCTGAGCAGCCTCTCTGGCCTCAGAATTCTCCCACCAGATTCCTGCAGTATCACCCTTCTCTCCCTCCTTGTGACAAACAACAAACATCTCCAGATACTGCCGTCTGTCTCCCAGAGAACAAAAAAACCCCTTTGGAGAACCACTGTCCTAGATCTTCTTTATAACATGACTGCAACTTAAGGAGTTTTAAAGATGTGCAGGTTTGAAACTCTGGTTGGGCAGAGTAAGAGTGAATTCATCAAGAAAAAAGAGTGGGAGGCAGAATCACGTGGTCAGCTTGCAATCGTGGATCTAAGGTAATACCAGTCGGTGGGGTGACTCTGTGAAGCGTGACGCGAACAGGCACTCCATTCACTGGGCTGGAAACATGCTAGACCCGATGGGATAAAGAGAGGAGAGACGACGGGGATCCCCGCCTGGTGATTATTAGGCTGCCGAGAATCCTGTCAAATGTTCTGCTGGTGGGGTGGGACTCCTCTGTGTCTTCCTGAGAAGACCGAGGTCCACCAGGATCAACTGACTCAGCGAAGGCACAGTGAACCAGATTCCACCCCCAGGTCTGAACTGTACAGACACGACGGCCGCCTCCAGGTTTTTAAGAGGTGCTTGCTTCCCACTCTCCCCACTGAAAGCCCTCTGCCACCTTTTCTTTGTCTTCTCTCTCCTCACCATCCCAAAACAGAATCTTCCTACCAGCAGGGGACAGGCTCCTGGTCCCACACTGCGTTTCCTCTAGAGCTCTTTGCCTCCCACCCCCACTGCCCAGGACATCCCACTTGGAAAAATCCGAGACTATTTGAGTCCAGTTGTAACCAGATGGTTTCACACTTTGTGTAACAAGTTGCAACCACTCCTCCCTTTGTATCATCCCTGGAGAGCTATCTGTGCCCCCTGCTGCCTCAGGAAAAAAGAAGGCTAACTGGACCTTCAAAGCTCTTGGGTGAGGACCTCCCTGGTGGTCTAGTACAAGGACTTCCCTGGCGGTCCAGTGGTTAAGTCTCCACAAATTTCACTGCTGGGGATTCAGGTCAGATCCCTGGTCAGGGAACTAAGATCCCACATGCCACACAGCAAAAAAAAAAAAGAAAGAAAGAAAATGAAATAAAATGGCTTGAACTGAATAAAAACAAAAATATAACATATCAACTTAAAAAAACTATATGGGAAAAGGAACAACAACAGGGGCTTTCCAGGTGACGCTAGTGGTAAAGAACCCGTCTGCCAACACAGGAGACTTAAGACATGCCAGTCTGATCCCTTCACCCCCTACCGTCCCTGGTCCCCGCTGGTTCAGGCCAAGCTCAAGGTCAGAGTGAATTTGAAGTGTCTGGGGGGTTTTTGTTTGATTTTTTTGTTTTGCTTTCAGCTCAGACCTGAGCGACTTCCCTTTCACTTTTCACTTTCATGCATTGGAGAAGGAAATGGCAACCCACTCCAGTGTTCTTGCCTGGAGAATCCGAGGGACGGGGGAGCCTGGTGGGTTGCCGTCTATGGGGTTGCACAGAGTCAGACATGACTGAAGCGACTTAGCAGCAGCAGGCCAAAGTGAGCAGAGAGACAGGGAGAGATTCCTCTCTTTAGAGGTGTCGTGTTGGATTCAAAGGCTGTCTCCTCTGCATTTCAGATGGAACAGAGAAAATGTGAAAACCCAACGCCCCCTGATTCAAGTCTAGGCCAGTCCCCAGGAGATCAAATTTCCAAACATCTCACCCACAGTAGTTAAAGATGTGGGCAAAGAAAACAATAATCCTATTCTTTTAAGATGACTGTCTGTGAGCTTTCAAATTGTGGCTAAACTCATTCATTGTCATAGAGTCAGCCCCTCGGCACTGCGTTGGGTCAGGCAATGCATTCACTTCACTGAGAACTTTGTTTCAAGGGAAACTGTGTGTGTGCCCATGTGTATGTGTGTGTGTGATTCTCTCTCTCTTTGCTGGTATATTCACAGTAGGAATCTTGAAAACAGAAAAACATAGGCAAGACTCTCTGCTTGCACTAATCCTATCAAAAGGTGAAATGCTCTGTTCTGAATCTAAACAGACCTGCGGTATTGCTATTTTACAGATCTCCATGGAGTAATTATGCTCCTGGTACACACACACACACACACACACACAAGAAAATATCAGTGAACATGCAGGAAGCTGAATAAGTAAATACAGAGCATTAGTTGGCTGTGGAGATCAGTGGTGCTGATGTTGCTTCTTTCTTATACACCTTAATTTCTTACCCTTTCATTGCTAGGGGCTCCTGGGCCAGACAGAAAATTGATGTGAAAAGATGCAGATCAGTCAATATTTCCATCGTTGTGGTTCTTACTGATACAAACATTCAATTGGAAAGGACGATAGAGACTAAGTTGAAGTGTTAAGATTCACCAGCCTCCCTAGTATTTATGTTATTGAGCCATCTACAAATTTCCACCTCCTTCCCCGTCTTCTGAAAGAATGGATAATCAAAAGCGAGCTGTAAGTCATTTCCTGACTGTTCATGTGGTGAGTCTATATTCTCCATCACTGCAAAGGCCTTCTGCCTTTAGCAGGCATGTGGTGAAGGTCAGTGATTCTCTGAGGCTCTTGTCTCCTCCATCAATTCATTCTTTAATTCAAGAAATAGTTATTAAATGCCTACTATGTGCCAGGGCTCTGTGACTTGGTGAAAACAGACAATCTCTCTCTACCAGGGTCATTTAAAGGGGAAAGACACCAAACAGGAATCTGAATACATGTAAAATAATTGAGTGAGTGTAAACAGTGAGGGGCTTAGGATGCCAGGAAGAAGAAGAACAGCAGAGCTGACCTTGGCTGAGCTCCAGGGGGCTGCCCTCTGAGGAAGAGAAAGCGGGCTGAGAGGTCAGGGGTGTGTCACATCAGTGAGGTGGGAGGGGTGATGAGAAATTCAAGGAGGCAACCTGTGTGTGTGGAAGTCCCATAGTACAGGGAGCATGGCTCGGGGCTCCTTCTGAAGATGGGAAAAACCCACTGAAGAGCAAAGGGCAGAGAAGAAACAAGAGGCAGGCAGGTTCCAGATCAGGTAGGACCTCTAATGAAGTGTGTGAGTGGGAGTGAGTGAGCATATATGTGTATGTGTGTGTTGGGTTGAGTGGTGTTAAATGACAAAATCCGATTTGCATTTCAGAACGATTACTCCAGTCACCTTTTGGAAAATGGAGAGACCTGCAAGAATGTAGGTTGAGAAACCAAGTAAGAGGTTATTTCTGTAGTCCCCAGAAAAATATGGCTGGAATGAGGGCGGTGGCAGCACCAGCTAGAGAATGAATGTCAAGAGCCATTTAAAAAGTAAAACAGGGACTTTCTAACTCTGGTAGTCCAGTGGTTAAGATTCTGTGCTTCCAACACAGAGGACACAGGTTTGATCCCTGGTCGGGGAACTAAGATCTCACAAGTGGCACAGCACAGTCAAAAAAAGAAAGAAAGAAAACATGTAGTTTTGAAAGTAAAACAACAATATTTGGTAATGAATATCATGTGAAGAATGAGAAAGAGGGAGAGGTTGAGGATGAGCCTAGATTGCTGGCTTGTTTTACCCAGAGATGTTACAATACCTTTAAGAAGGAATTGAGGAACTGACAGTTACTGAGTCGCTTTCTATGGACCAACTTCTATTCTAGGCATGTTCAAATACAACAGAACCCCATTAACAGGAACAGGGTAGGGATAGGGGATGGGATGTTTGTTCTTGCTACCTCAACTACAGCAGGGGCCCCAATTAAGACTTGCATGAATTTCTTGTCTGACCTCTAGTCAATTTCTATTGATTGGGGAAGGTGAAGGACCCTAGTCAGTATAAGCTTGATTACCCCGAGTTACCACTTCACATGCGCGGCAAAGACCACTTCCTGGAAAAACACCAGTAGCATCAGCCCTGCAGTCTCATGATTGATGAGCCCAGCTCCCACCAAAAGTCAAAGTGAAAGTTGCTCCGTTGTGTCTGACTCTTGGCGACCCCATGGACTATACAGTCCATGGAGTTCTCCTGGCCAGAATACTGGAGAAGGTAAGCCATTCCCTTCTCCAGGGGATCTTCCCAATCCAGGGATCGAACCCAGGTCTCCCACACTGCAGGCGGATTCTTTACCAGCTAGGTCAGCAGGGAAGCCCAGTTTTCACCAATCAGGAGCTCAAATGCCTGAATTTTCCCACATATGAGACCCAGTTTGTTTATCTTGGGCTTTTAGAAGACCTCCTCTTTTCCCTTTCTTCAGCCTCACCCCTGAGATAACCCTCTGTGCTGGATCCAGTGTCCTGCTTGGCAGTCACACTCTGAAACTCTGCTCAATCTTTGATCCCAACTGTGTTTTCCCTTTAACAACTGTCTGATCTCATGTCCTCGGCACACAGGTGGGTGAAGACAGGAGGTGCTGAGTCACAGTGGGTGAGTTGAATTTGCCAGGAAAGTGGCATCATCGAGCAAAATAACCTTTGACACAGAAATACAAAAAGTGGTTCTTTTCTTTATAAATGCCTGATTTGTACAAATGCAATAAAAAATTGCCAAATTGACAGTGGGTTTTGTTAGGCAGTGAAACTGAGGGGATTCTTTTTCATATTTCAGATATGCATGCTCATGTTTTCTAATTTTCCATAATGGAAATATGTTACCAATACTTGTGTAATGCAAAGGGATAATATGATAGATACTTTATAGGTATTTTCTGGGTAGAATCACAACTCCAAGACAGGTGGCCAATACCCAAGGGAAATGACAACCGTGACTGGACAGCAAGGGTACTTGTCATATCAGGAAAAGACTGACTTTATTAAAGGTACTTTTTAGGTGGAAGCGAAGGAGGTGGGGGCAATTATCATAGTGTATAGAGGGGGAAATTCAGTCTTATTAGAAGAGGAGACTTTTTAAGACGTAAGGATCAGCCATCACATATGGATACCGAGGGGGAAAGGGAGGAAGGGATGAATTGGGAGATTGGGATTGACATATACACACTGCCATGTATAAAACAGACAACAGTGAGAACCCATTGTACAGCCCAGGGACCTCTACTCAACGCTATGCGGTGACCCAAATCGAACAGAAATCCAAAAGAGAGGGAATATAAGTATAACTGATTCACTTGGCTGTACAATAGAAACTAACACATAATTGCAAAGCAACTGTACTCCAATAAAAATTATTAAAAAGTTATAAACATAATTGGTAAGTATATGACAGAAAAGCAAACAACCACTACTCTGAGTTAGTCCTTACAAAAATCAATAGTTAGCATTCTCCTTTGAAAACTATTTAAGAACAAATGAAAGAACGTATTTTAGGTGATACAGCTGACTTGGGACTTATGAAGGGCCTCAGAAGTCCAGAGAACTCAGCAATGAACACACTTAAACAGAAGCACTTGCAAATCTAAAGGCATTTGAATCTTAAAATTGTCCGTTATCTTGGGAATTATTTTAACCATGTGGATCTAAACATTTCTAGAAGCTTCCTCTTGAATCTGCCTTCAGAATTAGGTCACAAACTTGTCACATGAAAAAAAATCAATCTCTTCCTAACTTTTTAGTCCAGTCTTATAAAAGTCTTTTTTTTTTTTTTTTTCATGATGCTTTTGGCCACTAGAGGGTGGATTTTACCTATGATCTATATCAGCTAAAACGAAAAAAATGTCACCAAGGATTTTAACAAAAAGGGAGCGATGTAAAGATATGTTTTACAAAAGGGAGATGTATGCATGAAAGGAAGCAAATTTTTAAAGAAGAAATACTGTTTCCCTTAATAATAAATTTTAATATTCATCTATTTCTCTTATAGTTTACAAATCCATCGATACATCCTCTAAGCATACAGTGTGTGTGTGCATGCTAAGTCTCTCAGTTGTGTCCAACTCTTTGCCACCCCATGGACTGCAGCCTGCCAGGCTCCTCTGTCCATGGGATTCTCCAGGCAAGAATACTGGAGTGGGTTTCCATACCCTTCTCCAGGGGATCTTCCCAACCCAGGGATAGAATCCAGGTCTCCTGTGTCGCCTACACTGGCAGGCAGCTTGTTTACCACTAGTGCTGCCTGGGAAGCCCAAACATACAGTAGCTACAGTTAAAACCATCCATGATAAAGCGGTCTATTTTTCTTAGTGATTCTCTATAAAAATTATTTTTTAAAAAATTCAAATGCTTGTAACACCATGACAAAGCTCCAGGGTTCAAGATTAAGTATAACGACAAGAGAGTATCTTCAACTTCATTTTAAAGATAATTGTCGTATGTGTATTTAACTATGAGCAGTAAGTAAAGTATTTGAATGGGATAATCTCATAACTTCAATTGATCATCTAGGATGTTTATAAATACACGTAAAATAACTTGGTTTGTAGTTGAGGTGATGATAAGGAGATTTGGACAAGAAAAGGTAGGCATAAAGCCTTCAGGTTCTAGAGGTTTTCAGTATAAAACAAACACACCAAGCTGGATGTGGGGCCCAGCACAGACAACAGATAGGTGGCAGGGCAAAATCAAAGATCAAGGTTCTAATAGGCACTTTGGAGAGAAAATAAAACCTAGATGACTATTCTCATGTAAATATGTATGTGAACAAGTATGTATGTGAACCAAGAGGAATTTTAAAAGGCTAAAGTCATGACCAACCTAGACAGCATGTTAAAAAGCAGAGACATTACTTTGCCAACAAAGGTCCATCTAGTCAAGGCCACAGTTTTTCCAGTGGTCACGTATGGATGTGAGAGTTGGACTGTGAAGAAAGCTGAGCGCCAAAGAATTGATGCTTTTGAACTGTGGTGTTGGAGAAGACTCTTAAAAGAGTCCCTTGGACTGCAAGGAGATCCAACCAGTCCATCCTAAAGGAAATCAGTCCTGAATATTCTTTGGAAGGACTGATGCTGAAGCTGGAACTCCAACAGCTTGGCCACCTGATGGGAAGAACTGACTCATTTGAAAAGACCCTGATGCTGGGAAAGATTGAAGGCAGGAGGAGAAGGGACAATAGAGGATGAGATGGTTGGATGGCATCACTGACTCAATGGACATGAGTTTGAGTAAATTCCGGGAGTTGATGATGGACAGGGAGGCCTGGCATGCTGCAGTCCATGTGGTTGCAAAGAGTCAGACATGACTGAGCTACTGAACTGAACTGAAAGTACAGGAAAATTCTTTAAATGTTTCATTTCTTTTCATTTATTTTATAAACTATTGGTTAAAATTGATTTTAACTTGCTACCCACCCAGTGATCACAATATATTCTCTTGAGCTGTTTGCCCTCATGGGGACTTGTATCTGTATTCATCACACTAAACCAGTAGTCCCCACAGTATGGTCCCCAGACCAGCAGCATCAGCACCTGGGAACTTGTTAGAAATGCAAGTTTTCAGGTCCCACCTTAGACTTGCTGAATCAGAAACTCTGCAGGTAGGGCCCAGAAATCTGAGATCTAAATAAGCCTTCTACCTGATTCTGATCACACACTTAAGTTTGAGAATCCCTGAGTTTCAGAATAGCAAGGTACCCATCTCCCACCAACTTCTAATTCTCAAAAATGTGCGGCTAGATACAGCAGAGCAATGCTTTGTAATAGCCTTGGCGTCCCCTCAGCATGTCAGTAAACCGACCACAAAACACACAGTCAGAACACGCACCAGTGACAGGCATACAAACAAACCAACAGGGAAACGTGCAGTCAGATAACCTACCAGCCTTAGACGTGGGGACTAAGCGAAATGACACTCCTTTGCGGAGTGTCACTCTTTTGCTTCAGGGAAGAAAGCAGTGCAAAGAAATCCCAAACCAACAGCAGATGCCACATTTGAAAAGGAAGACCAAAATAAGGGAAGGCAATAAGGATGTTGCAAACATTTATGATTTCTCACTGTGTGACTAGGAGTCACATATACCTATTCAGAAGGAGAAGAAGTCTAAATTCAGATTAGTGAGCACAATTTTTTCTTAAATCTGCTGTTGCAGCTTCCTTAACCCATGGGAAAAACATTTTAGCTGAAAAGAACACTATCAGAAAATGGCAGATGAACTCATAGAAACAGAGAGGAGAATGGTGGTTGCCAGGGGCTGGGGGTGAGGGAAATTGGAAGAGACTGGTCCAAGGGTATAAACTTCCATTTATAAGATGGAAACATCTGAGCACCTAATGTATAGCTGAGCGCCAAAGAATTGATGCTTTTGAACTGTGGTGTTGGAGAAGACTCTTGAGAGTCCCTTGGACTACAAGGAGATCAAACCAGTCAATGCTAAAGGAAATCAACCCTGAATACTCACTGGAGAGACTGATTCTGAGGCTGAAGCTCCAATCCTTTGGCCACCTGATACAAAGAGCTGACTCATTGGAAAAGACCCTGATGCTGGGAAAGATTGAAGGCAGGAGGAGAATGGGATGACAGAGGATGAGATGGTTGGATGGCATCACTGACTCAGTGGACATGAGTTTAAGTAAATTCTGGGAGATAGTGAAGGACAGGGAAGCCTGGCGTGCTGCAGTCCACAGGGTGCAAAGAGTCGGATACGACTGAGCGACTGAACAATGACAACAATGTGTAGCATGGCGATTAAAGTTAATAATACTATACTATACACCTCAACGGAGAAGGCAATGGCACCCCACTCCAGTACTCTTGCCTGACCAAGGAGCCTGGTGGGTTGCAGTCCATGGGGTCGCTAGGAGTCGGACATGACTGAGTGACTTCACTTTCACTTTTCACTTTCATGCGTTGGAGAGGGAAATGGCAACCCACTCCAGTGTTTTTGCCTGGAGAATCCCAGGGACAGGGGAGCCTGGTGGGCTGCCATCTATGGGTTCACACAGAGTCGGACACTACTGAAGTGACTTAGCAGCAGCAGCAGCATACACCTCAAAGCTGCTGAGAGTGTGGACCTTAAATGTTCTCACCACAAATAAGGAAACAGTAATTAGAGAGGTGTTACCTGACACTCTGGTGGTCCTGCAATACACACATGCAGCTCATCCGCATGCTGTACACCTTAAACACGTTGCTACTGCTAAGTCGCTTCAGTCGTGTCTGACTCCGTGGGACCCCATCGACGGCAGCCCACCAGGCTCCCCTGTCCCTTGGATTCTCCAGGCAAGAACACTGGAGTGGGTTGCCATTTCCTTCTCCAATGCATGAAAGTGAAAAGTGAAAGTGAAGTCACTCAGTAGTGTCTGACTCTTAGCGACCCCATGGACTGAAGCCTACCAGGCTCCTCCGTCCATGGGATTTTCCAGGCAAGAGTACTGGAGTGGGGTGCCATTGCCTTCTACATATCAGGTAAATTTCAATAAAGCTAAAACAATTTTTAATTTAAAATTTTTAAGGAAATGGCCATCTACCATGATTTTCATGAACCAAAAATTGGGGAATGTGATCTGACAAAGTTGTGCCATTTCTAGTGAGAAAACGCAGTTTCATGGAAATACCGCTTGGTACCAACGTGTTTGTGTGATGGATGACAAAACTTGTGATTGGGACTTTTCAAGAAAATTCCAGTGCTTGGACTCTGCAATGCAGAATGTAGATATTGTCCCTGCTGGGTATACTTACTTTCACTCCCATATCACTAGGGACATTCAAAGAGACAATGCAAAGATACAGTCCTCTAACTTCCCATTAGTCACTGTCATTCTCAAGTAAACATGCTGAATACTAAAGATTGTTAAACTCTATGGAGATGCATCATAGTCATTCAAGAATATTTTTAGAAGCACACACCTCCCTCCCACTTGGCGGCCATCCCCAAGGGCTGTAAACTCATAAGGGCTGAAGCTGACTCTCAGAGTAAGGACTTCAGCTAAGGAACTTCATGGAGATTAATCCCCCAAACTGTATCTCAAGGCAACTAGATTACAAAAAACATTTTAAAATGGAAATAAATTGGAGTCAGAACTCAATGATTTCAGTAAATCCTAATCCTATTCCTAACACCTCTACTGAATAAATGTTAAGGATGTCTAATAATAAGGCATTTATTCATTTAGGAAATGATAAAGCAGTGGAACATCAAAAGTGTGGGTTTTATTTGGTGTCTTAAGAGACTAGAAGAATATGTACATTAATAACCTAAAGTGGAAAATGAAACTTTGTTGCAGTAAAGCAGGAATAAAGCTCAATTTACACAGAATTGTGAAGAAAAGAAGTTGTCTCCTAGACATTCCTTATCAATGAGTAGGCAAATGCAGTGGGGCCTTAACTGTGCTGTAAGCAATCAGTGACTACATACTGGTTTTGTTTCTCTACCTTCCTTCTCTTCAAATCAGCATTACATACACACACACGTGCACACATACATATATATATATATATATATATATATATATATACATATATATATATATATAAACACACACATATATATGTGTGCTAAGTCGCTTCAGTCATGTCTGACTCTTTGGGACCCCATGGACCATTAGCCTCCAGGCTCCTCTGTCCATGGGATTCTCTAGGCAAGAATACTACAGTGGGTGGCCATGCCCTGCTCCAGGGGATCTTCCTGACCCAGGAATCGAAACCATTCACATTTTGAAATGTTCTTTGTAATCCAGTTGCCTTGAGGTACAGTTCGGGTGATTAGCCTTCTCCATGAAGTAGCTGAAGTCCTAACTCTAACATCACTTACGTCTCCTGCCTTGGCAGGCAGGTTCTTTACCACTAGTGCTACCTGGGAAGCCCCACTCGTGTGCACACAACACACATATATATGACTCATTCACATTTGTCACATCTGTAGGTTAAGACTGTGATAGATTGCAACAACAACAACAACAAAAGCTACAAATTCTTTGTAGCTTCTCCCATCACAAAATCAAGTCTATGGGCTTGGTCCTGTGATTTGCTTGTGCCAATCAGACATTAGCAAACATAACAGAAAAAGAATCTCACCCTGCAATTCCACAGTTGAGCATATGACCTGAGAAAAATATAGTCCAAAAGGAAACATGAGGCCCAACGTTCACTGCAGCACTACTTACAACAGCCAAGACATGGAAGCAACCTAGATGTCCACTGAAAGAGAAACGGATAAAGAAGATACTGTACACATATGTAATAGAATATTATTCAGCCATTAAAAAGAATGAGATAATACCATTTGCAGCAACATAAATGGACCTAGTGGAGAAGGCAGTGGCACCCCACTCCAGTACTCTTGCCTGGAAAATCCCATGGATGGAGGAGCCTGGTAGGCTGCAGTCCATGGGGTCAAAAAGAGTCGGACACGACTGAGTGACTTCACTTTCACTTTTCACTTTCATGCATGGGAGAAGGAAATGGCTACCCACTCCATTGTTCTTGCCTGGAGAATCCCAGGGACGGCGGAGCCTGGTGGGCTGCCATCTATGGGGTGGCACAAAGTTGGACACGACTGAAGCAACTTAGCAGCAGCAGCAGCAGCAAATGGACCTAGAGAGTGTCATACGGAGTAAAGTCAGTCAGACAGAGGAGGAGGAATATCTATGACATCCCTTATAGGCAGAACCTAAAAAGAAAGGCTACAAATGAACTTATTTACAAAACCAGAAAAAGACTCACAAACTTAGGTAACAAACTTCATTGCTGGGGGGGGAGGGTGGGGAGAAGGGAAAATAAGGGAGTTGGGGATTGACATGTACAAACTGCTATATTTAAAATGCAAAACTAATACAATTATGTAAAGTTTAAAAATAAAATAAAATTAAAAACATAAAATAAAATAAAATGAATAACCAACAAGAACCTACTTATAGCACAGGTAACTCTCTGCTCAATGTTATGTGGTAGCCTGGAGGGGAGGGGCATTTGGGGGAGAATGGATACATGTATGTGCATGTCTGAGTCCCTTTACTGTCCACCTGAAACTATCATGACAGTATTAATCAGCTAAACTGCAATACAAAACAGAAAGTTAAAAAAAAGAAAAAGTGTGCAGTGGGCTTTGTCGTTGCTTGCAGCTTTTGGGACCCAAATGCCAAACTGCCATGTGAAAAGGTCCAGACTGGTCTGCTGGGTGATGAGAAATGTGTAGCCTGGCTGCTGCCATCACTCCAGCCAGCTGCCAGACATGTGAGTGATGTTGTCCAGGACCAGCGAAGTCCAGCTGATCTGCCAGATGACCACAAAAGCAGAAGTGAATACATCTGCAACCACATGGAGCAGAGAAGACATATCCTAGTTGTTGTTATTCAGTCGGCCAGCTGTGCCTAACTCTTTGTGACCCTATGGACTGAAGCATGCGAGGCCCCCCTGTCCCTCACCATCTTCTGGAGTTTGCCCAAGTTCATGTTCATTGCATCAGAGACATCCTAGTTAAGCCTGCCCAAATTATCAACCACAGAATTATAAGCAATAAATGTTGCACTGAACTATTAAGTTTTTGGAGTGGTAGACAACATATTGAAAAGCAGAAACATTACTTCGCCAACAAAGGTCCGTCTAGTCAAGGCTATGGTTTTTCCAGTGGTCATGTATGGATGTGAGAGTTGGACTGTGAAGAAAGCTGAGCGCCGAAGAATTGATGATTTTGAACTGTAGTGCTGGAGAAGTTTTGAGAGTCCCTTGGACTGCAAGGAGATCCAACCAGTCCTTTCTGAAGATCAGTCCTGAGTGTTCATTGGAAGGACTGATGTTGAAGCTGAAACTCCAATAGTTTGGCCACCTGATGCAAACAGCTGACTCATTTGTAAAGACTCTGATGCTGGGAAAGATTGAAGGCAGGAGGAGAAGGGGACGACTGAGGATGAGATGGTTGGATGGCATCACCGACTCAATGGACATGAGTTTGGGTAAACTTCAGGAGTTGGTGATGGACAGGGAGACCTGGCGTGCTGTGGTCCATGTGGTTGCAAAGAGTTGGACATGACTGAGCGATTGAACTGAACTGAACTTGTTACTCAACAGTACCTAACTTATACTAAGGTTTAATTAGTGGGAACAGTGCCTAACTTGAAGAAATAAAACTACAGACATGAACTTTTAGGCATCAGAGAGCTGGTAGGAAAGGTATTTTCAGGGGAACATGGATGAAGGGGGGTCATACCATCAGGCTCTATCTATTCCTTAGTTCAGACTTCCTTTCAGTTGGGTTTATCCAACCTAAAAGAAACACTTTTACTAATGAATTAGACCTGGGACATTCACTTTGATCTGTACCATCAAAAAACCACGTTAGACTGTTTACAAGAGCAAAGACTTGGCAGCAACCTCAGTGTTCATTGACAGAGGGATGGATAAAAAAGATGCAGTACCTATACATAATGGAATATTACTCAGCCAATAAAAAGAATGAAATAATGCCATTTGCAGCAACATAATTGGACACAGAGAGTGTCATACTGAGTGAAGTAAGTCAGAGAAGGAGAAATATGACACCCCTTATATGTGGAATCTAAAAGTAATAACACAAATGAACTTACAAAACAGAAAGAGACACAGACTTAGAAAACGAATTTATGGTTGTCCATGGAAAGGGATAGGTAAGGAGCATGGGAGGGTCATGTACAGTTCACTTCAGTTTGGTCACTCAGTCATATCCAACTCTTTGCGACCCCAAGGACTGCAGCACTACAGGCCTCCCTGTCCCTTGCCAGCTCCCGGAGCTTACTCAAACTCATGTCCTTGAGTCCGTGATACCATCCAGCCATTTCATCCTCTGTCATCCCCTGCTCCTCCCACCTTCAATCTTTCCCAGCATCAGTGTCTTTTCAAATGAGTCAGCTCTTCACATCAGGTGGCCAAAGTAATGGAGTTTCAGCTTCAACATCAGTCCTTCCAATCAACACCCAGGACCAATCTCCTTTAGGATGGACTGGTTGGATCTCCTTGCAGTCCAAGGGACTCTCAAGAGTCTTCTCCAACACCACAGTTCAAAAGCATCAGTTCTTTGGTGCTCAGCTTTCTTTATAGTCTAACTCTCACATCCATGACTACTGGAAAAACCACAGCCTTGACTAGATGGACCTTTGTTGGCAAAGTAATGTCTCTGCTTTTTAATAAGCTATCCAGGTTGATCATAACTTTTCTTCCAAGGAGTAAGCATCCTTTAATTTCATGGCTGCGATCACCATCTGCAGTGATTTCAGAGCCCAAAAAACTAAAGTCTGCCACTGTTTCCACTGTTTCCCCATCTATTTTCCATGAAGTGATGGGACCAGGTGCCATGATCTTAGTTTTATGAATATTGAGCTTTAAGCCAACTTTTTCACTCTCTTCTTTCACTTTCAACAAGAGGCTCTTTAGTTACTATTTACTTTCTGCTATAAGGGTGATGTCATTTGCATATCTGAGGTTATTGATATTTCACCCGGCAATCTTGATTCCAGCTTGTGCTTCTTCCAGCCCAGGGTTTCTCATGATGTACTCTGCATATAAGTTAAATAAGCAGTGTGACAATATACAGCCTTGATGTACTCCTTTTCCTATCTGGAACCAGTCTGTTGTTCCATGTTCAGTTCTAACTGTTGCTTCCTGACCTGCATACAGGCTTCTCAAAAGGCAGGTCTGGTATTCCCATTTCTTGAAGAATTTTCCACAGTTTATTGTGATCCACACAGTCAAAGGCTTTGGCATAGTCAATAATGCAGAAATAGATGTTTTTCTGGAACTCTCTTGCTTTTTCCATGATCCAGCGGATGTTGGCAATTTGGTCTCTGGTTTTTCTGCCTTTTCTAAAACCAGCTTGAACATCTGGAAGTTCACAATTCATGTATTGTTGAAGCCTGGCTTAGAGAATTTTGAGCATTACTTTACTAGAGTGTGAGATGAGTACAATTGTGCAGTATTTTGAGCATTCTTTGTCATTGCCTTTCTTTGGGATTGGAATGAAAACTGACCTTTTCCAGTCCTGTGGCCACTGCTGAGTTTTCCAAATTTGCTGGCATATTGAGTGCAGCACTTTCACAGCATCATCTTTCAGGATTTGAAAGAGCTCAACTGGAATTCCATCACCTCCACTAACTCTGTTTGTAGTGATGCTTTCTAAGGCCCACTTGACTTCACATTCCAGGATGTCTAGCTGTAGGTGAGTGTTCACATCATCGTGATTATCTTGGTCATGAAGCTCGTTTTTGTACAGTTTTTCTGTGTATTCTTGCCATCTCTTCTTAATATCTTCTGCTTCTTTTAGGTCCATACCATTTCTGTCCTTTATCGAGCCCATCTTTGCATGAAATCTTCCCTTGGTATCTCTAATTTTCTTGAAGAGAGCTCTAGTCTTTCCCATTCTATTGTTTTCCTCTATTTCTTTGCATTGATCACTGAGGAAGGCTTTCTAATCTCTCCTTGCTATTCTTTGGAACTCTGCATTCAGATGGGTATATCTTTCCTTTTCTCCTTTGCTTTTTGCTATTCTTCTTTTCACAGCTATTTGTAAGGCCTCCTCAGACAGACATTTTGCTTTTTTGCATTTCTTTTCCATGGGGATGGTCTTGATCCCTGTCTCCTGTACAATGTCATGAACCTCCATCCATAGTTCATCAGGCACTCTGTCTATCAGATCTAGTCCCTTAAATCTATTTCTCACTTCCACTGTAGAATCATAAGGGATTTGATTTAGGTCATACCTAAATGGTCTAGTGGTTTTCCCAGTTTCTTCAATTTAAGTCTGAATTTGGCAAAAAGGAGTTCATGATCTGAGCCACAGTCAGCTCCCGGTCTTATTTTTGCTGACTGTATAGAGCTTCTCCATCTTTGGCTGCAAAGAATAGAATCAATCTGATTTCTGTGTTGACCATCTGGTGATGTCCATGTATAGAGTCTTCTTTTGTGTTGTTGGAAGAGGGTGTTTGCTATGACCAGTGCATTCTCTTGGCAAAACTCTATTAGCCTTTGCCCTGCTTCATTCTGTACTCCAAGGCCAAATTTGCCTGTCACTCCAGGTGTTTCTTGACTTCCTACTTTTGCATTCTACACACTGCTATATTCAAAATGGATAACCAACAAGGACGTGTTGTATAGAACTTGGAACTCTGTTCAGTGTTATGTGCCAGCCTGGATGGGATGCAGGTCTGGAGGAGAATGGACACATGTGTGTGTGTGGCTGAGCCCCTTTGCTGTTCACCTGAAACTACCACAACATTGTTAATTGGCTCTGCTCCAATACAAAAGGTTTAAAGTTTGGGGAAAAAAAAAAAAAAACCTATGTCCTAGAGAAATAAATAAACTGTGATCCTGGTAATCATTAGCATCTCATTAAAATTTCAGTCCAAACAGTTAAGGACCTCTCTAGGCAACCCTCTGAAGCCAAATGGGATTTTAAACGGAGCAGCATGGCATTGCATAAGGAAGCACTTGGGTGACATGGGAGGGGACACGCTGTTCTGAAAAATCAGTAAGTGCCTGAGTTGATCATGTGCTGGACTGAAAAGGAGGTCATGTATCCATCTGCTTCAGGCAGGCAAACATGAGAGCTCTGAAGCATCATTAAAACTGAAGCAATTCTGTAAAAAGTACTCAGTACAGGCAGCAACTTTCATTGTGTGCTTTCAAACTGAAAACCCAAGGCTATGATACAGAAACAATGGAAGAAATGCAGGGCCTTGTCCCCAGGTTTTTATCCAAGTCCAAATCAGCAGAGAATTTAAAAGCACACTGAAGGCTAGAAGGCCAGAAAAAAGTGGAACATGCAGACGAATCTCCATATTGGTGGTCTAATTGGGACTCAGGCTGTAGGCCACCATCAGTCACTCCATACGTCAGATATCGCCAACAGTGATGCATTGTCGGAGGGTTTAGAGCCCTGGGGTTCTGGGGCTCAGCAGACGCTCCATCACTGACAGCGACAGCCGATCACTGCCACTGAGGCTAGCTTGTGGGAGGTTCTAGACGTCAGTGCTATCGCAGGCAGAGAACTAAAAGAACAGAAGTCAAATACAAGGAGGATATAAGAGATGACAGGGCCAGGTGACCAGAAACAGCATCAAAAGCATCCATGAATACAATAATCAGCACAGGAGACTTCCAGAAATTCAAGCGGTAAGGAAAAAAGATTAAAGAGCTACTAGACGTTGGAGACTCCAGAAGTGAGAAACACCCATCAAGAGAGACTACCTAAGCTCAAGGGTGACTCATCTGTCATATGGCTATGCCACTATGCCTGTACTTTCCATTTGAGTCATAGGAAGACCATTTTTTTTTTTTTTAATGAAGGAAGGAAATAGGGAATGAATGAGTTTTTATTACACTGCAGATTTTTGACTTTCTTTTGCACGCTTAAAAAAAAATTTGCATGCACACCACTGACATCAGTAAATGGATGCATCATGAATGTTGTAGCTTCTGTATCTCCTACTGGTGCTAGAAACCAAATGAGACAAAAACACTGGTTGTTAAAAGGCATCGTAAACAGTATCGCTCCACAATAGTGTTAGTTGTTGCTGTCATTAGCTCAAAGTTATAAGAAGGAACAACGGCTTCTCATCGTTAAATTAGTCCTGAGATCCCAGTATTTATAAACTGGAATACTACTGTTCTACGCTCACCCATTCAACTATGTTTTTTAGCTAGCAAAGTCTTTTAATTTTAAAAAATCTTTATCTACCACTGGTATATCCTGAACTCTGGGAGTTGGTGATGGACAGGGAGGCGGGCCTGCTGCGATTCATGGGGTCGCAAGGAGTCGGACACGACTGAGCGACTGAACTGAACTGAATATCTTTTGGAGTCCAGATTGGGTGTTCTGAACCCTGGCATGTTACTACACTGCCTCTCCTTCAGAAATACATAAATATTTGAAACCATTACTATAAAAAGAGGGCTTCCCTGGTGGCTCAGATGGTAAAGAATCTGCCTGCCAATGCAGGAGATGTGGGTTCAATCCCTGGGTCAGGAATATCCCCTGGAGAAAGGAATGGCAACCTATTCCAATATTCTTGCTGGAAAATTCCACGAAGAGAGGAGCCTGGTGGGCTACAGTCCACAGGGTTGAAGAGAGTCAGACATGACTGAGCAACTAACACTTTCACATTCACCACAGAAAGAATAAAGAGACAAAACAGTCCAAGACAGTAATTTAAAAAAATTCTTTGAGATTACTTGCACCTCTGTTCTGTTTTGAAGCAAACACAAATTTTGTGATTTTTTTTCTATTAGGAAATTTGATATTTTCAAACATATAAAAGCAGTGCAAGAGCAGTTTCTTTAATTAGGTGCACCGAGCAGATATCATGTCAAATGAACTCATAAGTCTCAGTCTCAGGTAACTCTCAGCATCAACCGTGAAGCTGCTGAATCTACAGTGAAACAAAGCAGAAGAGGCTCATCTTCCTGGGAGAGGCTCAGCTTCCTTGGAAGTCAAAGTTGTGTTTCTCTGTGTTGGTCATTCACTGGACCAAACATAGCTTTGTGGTGTTCTCTTAGAGCCTCATCTCATGAGTCTAGAAGCTTGTTCTTGCAGTGGCATCCCGCATAAAGTGAGTGCTCACGTTCACACATACTGGGTTGGCCAAAAAATTCATTCAATTTTTTTCTGTAAGATGTTAATTTACAAGGCACAGCTGGGTTGCTGCAAAGTCTAGCCTCTTGGTCAAGAACTTCATGTCAGGCAAATTTATGCTAAATCTAAGTTTCTATCACTTCTACCTCTTGTTGTTTAAACACTCAATATCTCAGTTTACTCATCCTCAAATTAAAAAATAGGAATACTGGACTTCCCTGGCAGTCCACTGTTAAGACTCCACACTTTCGCAGCAGGGGGCCTGTGTGCAATTGCTAGTCAGGGAACTAAGATCCCGCATGCCACCAAAAAAAAAAATGGAATACTATAATACTATAACCAGGAGTGAAATAAGAGAATATTTAAGTGCTCAGCTGAGTCTCAGTGCAGTAATTCTCAGAGATAGAAGCTCCTCTGGGCAAAGCCAGTATCAAGAAAACACATCATCTGGGTCAGCAGAGCTGAATCAATGTCCTGACAAACACCAACTTAATGTGCTCATTTGAGGTAACTATTAAGACAACTACCACTTAAAAATCTGGTTAAAGGTTTCATTTTCTCAACCAGTTATTTACCCCGAGTGAATCAGGATCACAGCTTGACCCCATTTCCTGTTTACTCTGAGATGATAGAGGCTGCTGGTGCCAATCTCAGTCTCATCCTTCATTAGGGCAGAGAAATGGCAACCACCTGGGGCCCACTTCATAAGGACTGTGGGGACTCAAGAAGCTACTAAGTTCAATAGCTTTGCCCAGCCCCCGGCACTTAAATCTTTATCAGTGCAGCCACCAAGAGCCGAAGCAGCAAGCAATCCCTTAATTCCACACAAAGCTGGAGCTAACCCATCATTCACAGATGCCTACCAAGGCCACAAAAATTGATTCCATCTCTGGTCTGACTCCTTGGAAGAAAAACTATGACAAACCTAGACAGCATATTAAAAAGCAGAGACATTACTTTGCAGACAAAGGTCCATTTAGTCAAAGCTATGGTTTTTACAGTAGTCATGTATGGATGGGAGAGCTGAACCACAAAGAAGGCTGAGCGCCGAAGAATGATGCTTTTGAACTGTGGTGTTGGAGAAGACTCTTGAGTCCCTTGGACTGCAAGGAGATCAAACCAGTCAATCCTAAAGGAAATCAACCCTGAATATTCATTGCAAGGACTGGTGTTGAAGCTGAAGCTCCAATCCTTTGGCCACTTGATACAAAGAGTCGACTCACTGGAAAAGACCCTGATGGCTGGGAAAGATTGAAGGCAGGAGAGGGGGGCAACAGAGTATTAGACGGTTGGATGACATCACTGACTCAATGGACATAAGTTTGAGCAAGTTCTGGGAAACAGTGAAAGACAGGGAAGCCTGGCGTGCTGCAGTCCATGGGGTCACAAAGAGTTGGACACAACTGAGTGACTGAACAACAACTAGTCTGATTCCAACCCTGAACCTCCTAGGAAAAGAAGCAGGGCACAGATTGAATACTGTCCTCAGCAGTCTTCCCCAGGACACAGAATATCCCACACTGGCACTACTTGTACCACTGCTCCATCATCTGCATTATCTCACTGGAGCTTCCTTCTGTTTAACCCCATTTCATTTTAAAGAAGAGACAAGGAAGGCAAACAGGCCAATGGTACAGCTGTTCAGTGATAAAGCTGGAACTGAAATTCTGTTCTACTCAGTTCTAAGCCCAGAGCCCTTTCCATCACACCTGGTAAGAGACGTGAGGCATGCCAAATGTCAATTCTAAATTCCAGATTCCCAGACATTCTCAGCAAGCCCACAAAACATTAGCAATAACAGATCATAACAACTTCCAATCGCAAAGCAAGAGTCAATGGCTCAGTTACAAAATAGCTTAAAATGAGTCCCCATCTGACCTCCATGGCCACAAACTTGAAGAGAATTTCCTGAAATTATATGTTGGCAGTTCTTCAAATAGAACAATTCTCGGAAAAGCACTGGTTCATGACGTAGCTGTTATCAGCTGCCATTTCTGACTTTCATTCCAGGTAAGAAGATGTAAAATGCTTTCTGCTGGCCTCGCAGTCTATGCTAACTCCTACCACCAGAAGGTAAATCCCACCCAATAGTTCAGTCAGGAATAAATTCTGAATGACCTGAACTTGAAGGGGAGTTGTGGGAGCAGAAATCCCTCCTAATTAAAGGCCAGTTCATTAGCACTTTCATACATATGGATTAGCCATTTAAAGTGAAGTTAAAGAGATTGGGGAAAGATTTTTAATGTCAAGAATCTCATCAAAATTCCTTACGCAGCACCAGCAAGTGCCCTTCATTCATTAACGCTGTCCTTCCTGCCCTCGTATTAATCCCTCAGGTCACTCATCCAAAGAAGGCAAATGTCACAAAGTCCCCCTGAACACGCCCCCAAATTAGAATCAAAACAAAATGGAGATGAAGAATGGCTGTGGTGGTAACTGTGAACACCATTAGGACAGCGCCTTCCTGACAGGGCCCGTCTGGCCATCCTGGCAAATCTAACCCAGCTCCTCGCCCCTGGGCAGTCTTCCCTCCGTCATCCTCCCCTCTCATGAACTTCCAGGGCTCTGCCCTCTCCAAAGGGCCCTGCCGCCCCACACCACCTCTTCAACCTCTTCTGCTGCTGCCTCTAGCTCTCACCTCAGTACAGAACCCCCTAATGCTCTCACCAGTGCTTCCCCTTTCCATTTTTACTCTCGCCCCATCAATCTTGAGAGTTCCCTTGACTTTCTCCAGAACCCACACACCAGGAACTCCATCCTCATCTCTCTGTTAGCAGCCTAAAGACCAGTCCCAGCCTCAAAGAACAACTCTTCACTGGCACATCTGCTTGGTTGGCCTGTCATTGCAAAAAGGCTTCTGCACATTCCCTGTTTCTTTGAGTTTCTCAAGTCACAGCCTCAGGGACACCTTTGACTCGACTCTCACCTCTGTTCCAAGCATTCAGCTGACACCCAAACTTGGATGACTCCACTCCTCAAACAGATTTCAGGTCCCCCTTCCATTTCCACCTCCATACGAGCAAGACCTCACTTCCACTCACCTGAGCTTTCTGACTGATCTCCTTGCCTCACCATCTTTTCTTTACTGTAATATCTAATTCCATCAGAATAATCTTTATGAAAGTCACACAGTCCTTCTAGTCATCCCCTAACTGTACCAAAGTCATCTTGGTAAAACAAAGATCAGTTCACATATGCAGCTAGTGCAAAATGCTTCCAAGTCTTCCTTTTCCAAATGCCTCAGCACCTAGATCTCCCCAATCTGGCCCAATCACTTCCAGGCTTACTTACTGTCCATCACTGCATCCAGAGGATCTTATCCCACAGCCAATTGGATCTCCTGTTCTCTGAACTTCTCCTGCTCCACCCCATCTTTTGTTCCATAGAGATGTTCCCCATCTTCCTCACCCAAACAATACTTCAATGTCCAACTCACTGGAAATTCTTGTTGAACTATCATTAATATGAAAATTCAATCCATTGGAACCCTCAGTATTTTGAGAAGCTTAATCAATTAAGTCCCACCAATGCTGTCACACCAAAGGCCACTGGGGACAAGACTGTAGTTGAGATAGTTGGGTTGCTTACTCCTCACAGCGAGGGAACACACACACAGTGGGAAATCTTGGGGTGTCTCAGTCAGAGGGTGCTGTGCTGTGTTGGTTGTTCAGTCGTGTCCAACTTTTGGGGACCCCATGGACTGTAGCTCACCAGGCTCCTCTGTCTGTGGGGATTCTCCAGGCAAGGATACTGAAGTGGGTTGCCATGCCTTCGTCCAGGGGATCTTCCCCACCCAGGGATCGAACCCAGGTCTCCCACATTACAGGTGGATTCTTTACCATCTGAACCACTAGGAAAAGCCCATTAATACTGGAGTGGGTAGCCTATTGCTTCTCCAGGAGATCTTCCTGATCCAGGAATCGAACCAGGGTCTCCTGCATTGCAGGTGGATTCTTTACCAGCTGAGCTACTAGAGGGTGTTAGATGGGGCTTCTTATAGGATTCACTCTACATGCTGTTGGAAAACAGGAGCAATTCTATGATTACATCAATAAATCTTGTCTATGGGTGGGAGCAGAGGCGAGCAAGGCTAAAGTCATAGCTCGTGAAAAAGCAGCTGGCCCTCATTTTATCTGCAGTAAAAAGAGGATGTTTCATATTTTGTGGGTTGTATGGTGACCTTGTTTTTCTCTGAACTTAGACAAAGTTATGAAATGGTCTTGTTTGTCTCATTTTAAGTCGGACGTGACTTGGCGACTACACAAGAACGAGTGATCACATCTAAGGGCTGTGTTCTGTGTATTTATGTCCTTATGTCCAACAGGAGACACCACGGCCCAGCTGTGAGCACCAGGCCGGCTCCTAACAACTCCAAGACCTGCTGCTTTGAAGTGTCCAACAAGCTTCCAGATGTCAGGCACTGCTCCTCTCTTTCTCAATTCTTAGTGTTATCATGACGTCAATGTAGAGCCTGAGACATTGTCTGAGGTAGAGGACAGATTAGGAAAACAAGACAAGCTGCAGCTAGGTAGACAAGATCCTACCTGGGAGCCCAGTGGTGAGAGCACTTATCATATTTCACAATATAACAGAAGAAGGGCCTGATAACAGGATTAAGAATTGGGGAAAAGGACAACATATTCTGTAAAAGCAACAGCTCTCAAGAATAATGCGGTATCCAAACCAGGCCCCTCCTACAGCATGTTAAACCCAAGAAATGTCTTCATCGTAGTCAGTCTGATCATGTTTTCTGGTTAATAAAGACGAAAGTTGTCCACTGTACATATCCAAGAATCTTAATGCAATTAGCCATTCATTATCAAGCTAAATGTGTTCATATTGTTATATGTGAACATTTTCCTTTATGGCTATTAAAGTCCTGATCATTAAGTCTTATCTTAGATTCTGTTTCCAGCAGACACTATTAGAGTGCTGATACTGCCAAATCTGAGTTTAATAGAACAAAGCGATGCCAATTGTGTCTTTCAGGCTCATCCAGACCAGAAATGCAGCTCACATGTTAGGTGTATGAGAAAAATAGAAAAAACAGTATCTGAAATTCTTATAACTTCCTTTAAAACGACTTCATTTGGGGGACTTCCCTGATTGTACAGTGGATGAGAATCAGCCTGCCAATGCAAGCGACATGGGTTCAATCCCTGGTCTGGGAAGATTTCACAGGCCACAGAGCAACTACACCTGCATACTGCAACTACCGAAGCTCATGTGCCTAGAGCCTGTGCTCGGCAACAGGAGAAGTCCATGCAGCACAGCAAAGAGTAGCACTCACTCACTGCGACTGGACAAAGCCCGTGCGTAACAACTGAGACCAGCGCAAACAAACAAAAATTCATCTGGAAAAAGTCTGCACATCCTTTCTTTTATGGTCTAGACAGTCTGCGTGGCCAACCCTATGACAGAAGAATCAGCAGATACATGAACAGCAACTCTTTCCAGATCTAGCCTGTGACAATTAATGAGCATCTGAGGTTATTCCTAAAAGACAATGCTGTTAAAGTGCTGCACTCAATATGCCAGCAAATTTGGAAAACTCAGCAGTGGCCACAGGACTGGAAAAGGTCAGTTTTCATTCCAATCCCAAAGAAAGGCAATGCCAAAGAATGCTCAAACTGCTGCACAATTGCACTCATCTCATACACCAGCAGAGTAATGCTCAAAATTCTCCGAGTGAGGCTTTAACAGTACATAAACCAAGAAATTCCAGATGCCCAAGCTGGATTTAGAAAAGGCAGAGGAACCAGAGATCAAATTGCCAACACCTGTTGGATCACAGAAAAAACAAGAGAGGTCCAGAAAAACATCTACATATGCTTTATTGACTACACCAAAGCCTTTGCCTGTGTAGATCACAACAAACTGTGGGAAATTCTTCAAGAAATGGGAATACCAGACAGCCTTACCTGGCTCCTGAGAAATCTGTATGCAAGTCAAGAAGCAGCAGTTAGAAACAGATATGGAACAACGGACTGGCTCCAAATTGGGAAAGGAGTACGTCAAGGCTGCATATTGTCACCCTGCTTATTTAACTTCTATGCAGAGCACATCATGCAAAATGCCAGACTGGGTGAAGCACAAGCTGGAATCAAGATTGCCAAGAGAAATATCAATAACCTCAGATATGCAGATAACACCACTCTTATGGCAGAAAGTGAAGAGGAACTGAAGAGCCTCTTGATGAAGGTGAAAGAGGAAGTGAAAAAGCTGGCTTAAAATTCAGCGTTCAAAAAACTAAGATCATGGGATCCGGTCCCATCACTTCATGGGAAATAGATGGGTAAACAACGGAAACAGTGACAGACTTTATTTTCTTGGGCTCCAAAATCATTGCAGATGGTGACTGCAGTCATGAAATTAAAAGACGCTTGCTCCTTGGAAAAAAAGCTGTGACCAACCTAGCCAGCATATTAAAAAGCAGATACATTACTCTGCAGGCAAAAAGTCCATCTAGTCAAAGCTATGGTTTTTCCAGTAGTCATGTATGGATGTGAGAGTTGGACCATAAAGAAAGCTGAGCACCGAAACACTGATGTTTTTGAACTGTGGTGTTGGAGAAGACTCTTGAGAGTTCCCTTGGACTGCAAGGAGATCCAACCAATCCATCCTAAAGGAAATCAGTCCTGAATATTCATTGGAAGGACTGATGCTGAAGCTGAAGCTCCAATAATTTGGCCACCTGATGTGAAGAACTGACTCACTGGAAAAGACCCTGATGTTGGAAAGATTGAAGGTAGGAGGAGAAGGGGCTGACAGAGGATGAGATAGTTTGATAGCATCACTAACTCGATGGATATGAATTTGAGTGAGCTCCGGGAGTTGGTGATGGACAGGGAAGCCTGGTGTTGCTGCAGTCCATGGGGGTCACAAAGAGTCGAACAAGACTGAACAACTGAACTGAATTAAGGTTATTCATGGGAAAGAAAAAAACCTGTTATTTTTATTTCCATGTAGAAATCCTCAGGCTTTCCAGGTGGGACTACTGGTAAAGAACCTGCCTGCCAATGAGGGAGATGTAAGAGAAGCAGATCTGATCTCCAGGTCAGGAAGATTCCCTGGAGGATAGCATGGCAACCCACTCCAGCATTCTTGCCTGGAGAATCCCATGGACAGAGGAGCCTGGCGGGATACAGTCCATAGGATAGCACAGAGTCAGACACAACTGAAGTGATTTAGCATACATGCAGCACACATGTTGACACATTTACACTACTATATGTAAAACAGATAGCTAGTGGGAAGCTGCTGTAGAACACAGGGAGCTCAGCTTGGTGATGGCCTAGATGGATAGGATGGGAGCGGAAGGCAGGAGGTTCCAGAAGGAGGGGATATATGTATACATATATCTGATTCACTTCAATGTAAAGCAGACACTAACACAACATTATAAAGCAATTATACTCCAATTTAAAAAAACAAAACAAAACAAGACTGGAGTAATAACTCAAGTGTATCAGGCAGGGGCCAAGATCAGTGAACTCAGGCAAACCACGTTCCCTCTTAGCAAGGATTCCTTCTCGCACTGGTCACCATCCAAAAGGCATTTCCAGACCCCACTACTGCTTAGAGATCACACTAGATATCACCTGCCACCTGTAAGGGTCATGGCAGGTCCTTGGCAACTCCATGCATGGTGGCCCTGCTCCCCACGATGTCCATTATACTCCATGCTCTCACTTTCTCCATCCTTGGGAAATTTCAATTTGTGATTTTCTTAGAGAACACGTGGCCTATCACTTAACACTGTCCCTGAAAGATAACTTTTCCATGATTGCTCACTGCTGACATTTTATTATTTAATACTAAAATCCCATCAGAGCTCCCTAGCCTGATAAGCTAAAAATGAAGTCTGAAAATAAAGCACCTGGCAAATCTGATTTGCAGTCATATCCAAATGGCATTTTGTCAGATGGGAGCTAATTATCAACCTGACATGATTTCAATCTGCTTCCATTTTATGAAACGGGGTCTGCGTGCTCTCTACAAAGAGGATCAGCCTTGCCTCTCTTCAGCTTGACACCCAATTTCACCTAGTCTCATGAGATTCTTCTATTATGCAAACTATTGGTAAAGCAATTACATGCTCCGAAAGATTAAGACTAGAAATTTAGCATTCAGAGAATTGTCATTTTCACCTCTTAAAATGTAAATTCTTGCCAGATGTTAAGATGCCTTTTTTACTTTACACAATGTCACCTAATGATCTGAGGAAGCCACACCTCCAAAAGCGATTTCATCTCCCCAGTTTGACGAGAGCATTGACTGAACTCCAAGGCTCTATCCTGGAGGACTGCCTAATGAGTGCAGGCATCCAGAAACAGGACACTTGTTTCTTCAGGCTTTTCAAGGCTCCTTAGAGGCCAGGCATTGGCCTTATCAAGCGAAAGGCTACAAATGGACACAAATGAAGGCTGGGCAGAGAATAGCAGGTGGGAAAAGAGGAACTTCACAGGAGACACTTCACCCTTTTGACTTGAGGAAAAGTGCTGGAATCTCCATGGATGGAAAGCAACTGCATAGCCCTTACTGCTCTTGCCAGGAAGCATGCTCTGTGTCTCTCATCTAACACCCTTACACACAACAGAAGATCATGGTCAACAGAAGGACATGGAATGAAGTTCCTTCTGTCTAAGTACAGGAACATCCCTGGTGGTCCAGTGGCTAAGACTCTGCTCCAAGTGCAGGTGAAACAGAGCAGGTCCTTGGCCTACCCACCCACCTCAGTGTTCTCTGCCTGTGGAAAATTTTAGTCAAAGAAAAAATTTAATCAGAGAAGTGAGAAATGGGGAAACGAAGGGAAACAGTCACAGGAGACTAAATAATACTAACGGAGTCATTAAGCATAGTCAAGGATCTTTAGTTCTTTCTCAAGGGATGTAGATAATATTCTGAGCCATATCCTGTGAGCTGTCTTAAAGATACTGAAATACTAGGTGGAGAATTTAACTACATGATGACCAGACTGTACCCAGAACATGAGCTGCCACAATTCAGAGAATTAGCTTCAAAGAAATGATAACAAACGGACTCTGGAACTGAAGATTAACTGTACCTAAAACAACCAAGATGACGCTGGTCAGAGCACCGATGACTGTCAGCTGGTCAGAGCACCGATGACAAGTCTGAAGATGACTGTCAGGGCTGGCTGTTGTTTCTACATGTAGTATTCCCCCACTCTGTCTATAAAAGATCTTATCCCACTGGCTGCCAGTGGTGGGGGGTCGACCTTTGGACAGACGTCTGCCACCCACTCCCCCACCAATTGCTGACATTTGAAATAAAGCCAAATTTCTTTCCCACCAACCTGGCCTGTTTATTGGCTTTTGAGCAGCAAGCAGCCAGACCCCTCACTCTTTCGATAACACAGGAGGCGCAGGCTCAATCCCTGGGAACTAGATCCCACATACTGTAACTAGGAGTTCGCATGCTGCAACTAAAGATCCTGCATGCAGCACTGAAGACCAAAGATCCTGCAACCAAGACTTGAAGCAGCCAAATAAATAAGTAAATGACAACAACCAAAAAAAAAAAAAAAAGAATAAAAGCTAGAAGGGTGAGATCAGTAAATTGTCCCAGGTCCAGTCTGTGGATCTGCAGCTGCAACTGCAGCTGAACTGATGAGCATCTAAGACGTTATGTGTGAAAAGGGAAACCAAGGCCCCGAAATGGCCTGTAAAGTCCTACAGGGATAGTCAACAAGTGGAGGGTCTCATGAGTCCTTTCTCCCACTCCTCCTTGTGTGAACAGAGAGATACCAGGAAGCATATTTTCTATTTAGGATCATGTAAGCCTCCCACCAGGGGTTTCCCTGGTGGCTCAGACGGTAAAGCGTCTGCCTGCAACACGGGAGACCCGGGTTCGGTCCCTGGGTTGGGAAAGATCCCCTGGAGTAGGAAATGGCAACGCACTCCAGTATTCTTGCCTAGGAAATCCCATGGGAAGAGGAGCCTGGTAGGCTATAGTTCATGGGGTCGCAGAGTCAGACAGGACTTAGCGACTAAACAACAAACAAGCCTCCCACCAGGGGCTTCCCTGGTGGCTCAGACGGTAAAGCATCTGCCTGCAACACGGGAGACCAGGGTTTGATCCCTGGGTTGGGAAAGATCCCCTGGAGTAGGAAATGGCAACCCACTCCAGTATTCTTGCCTGAGAAATCCCATGGGCAGAGGAGCCTGGCAGACTACAGTCCATGGGGTCACAAAGAGTTGGACACGACAGCACACAAGCCTTAACACACACGTTGACAGATATTACTAAAAAGCAGCAGGTACTTCTACATAACTACATCCTCACTTCAAGTTGTCAAAATACACCAACTAAATATGAGGGTAAGGTGAGTATGTTTGAGAACAGAAGTCAGAGGAGAACGGGAGGAGAAACAAAACCGCCTTCTGGTCCTGTGACGTGTGATTTTCTCCGTGGAGCTCACAGAAGAAACGGGGACTCTTGGGAGACTTGTGTGGAGGATGCTCTGAGGTTCTTCTCTGGATCCTGGCCCGGGGAATTATCACTACCCCCTGTGTTGGGAGCAGTGGGCTCCTGAGTCGTGACATGAGAAGGATAGATGAAGCTTTCTTCATCTGCAAACACCAACGCTCCCGGGGCCCCATGTTCCAAACAGGTAAGGGCACTGCGCTGCACACCTCCTCCTTCACCTTGAAGGTACCATGGCATGTGCCTGCCAGGGGAAGAACACTGGCCCCCAAGAGGAAGCGGCTCCCACCTCCACACGGCTCTGACAGGGGAGGACGAGTATACTCACAGAAAAGTGTCCCCGTCATATGTAGACTACAGAAACGCCTTTACCACGAGGCTCACATTGTTTTGCTGTTTAGTCACCAAGTGGTGTCTGACTCTTTGCAACCCCATGGACTGTAGCCTGCTGGGTGCCTCTGTCCATGGGATTTCTGAGGCAAGAATACTGGAGTGGGTTGCCACTTCTCAAGGATCAAATCTGGATCTCCTGCACTGTAGGTGGATGCCTTACCACTGCAGCACCAGGGAAGCCCACGAGGTTTATGAAAAACCCCAAAAATGTTACTGGGATAGTTCACTTCACATGTCAGCTCAGCTAAGCCACAGGACCCAAATGTCTGGTCAGACATTAGGCTAGATGTTCTTGTGAAGGTATTCTTTAGATAAAATGAGTATTTACAACAGTAGGCTTTGAGTAAATCATTACCCTCCCAGAAAGTGGGTGGACTTCATCCAATCAGTTGAAAGTCTTAGGAGCAAAGACTGAGGTTTGCTGAGGCAGGAGGAATTTGAGCTCAAAAGTGTAACATAGAAATCCTGCCTAAGTTGACAACCTGCCAGCTTGTACCACATTTTGAACTTGCCAGTCCTCACAACTGCATGAGTCAGCTCCTTAAAATTGAGCAATGGTTTCTTTTTCTGTCTCTCCCTCTCTCTCTTCTGTTTGTCTGGAAAATCCTACTCACGCAGTTACCAGGCAGACTAACCAGGTCCATTCCCTCTACATTTTAGAGGATTGGGGCCCTTGGCAAAACATCAATCCCATGACTGTTTAGAAAACCAGAGAAGTAGAAGTCTACATGAAAGAGGCTTTTCAATACCCTTCAAAGGCTCAATTGTATTTCCTACTCGCTCCTTAGGTGATGAATGAGTAGGAGCTGTGCCCCTGGAAAGTTCCAGACCAGGCATAGCACAGGGGAACCGGGGCACCTGGGCTGGAACCGGGACTCAGCCTCTGGGGGGGTGAATGGCCACCGACACGTGACTAAATCAGGAATAAGGCATTTCATACCTTGGTGGAAGCACACTTCCACCACATCCATCCGGCAGGGAGGGAACATAAAAGGACCAGAGACGTAAAGCACCCAGCTCAGGACCGAGCAAGACTAAGCTCACTAAATCGTACCTTGTTGTTAGACAAAAGATACTAAAAAACACACTTCATTCTACTCCCATCCCTAAGAGAGGAGAGAAACACATCCAAGGATAATTTTTGTTTGTTTTGGTTTGGTTTTTGCCTTTTTTGTTGGCGTATAATTGCTTTACAATGTTGTTAGTTTCTGCTGTACAGTGAAGAGAAGCAGCTACCAGTAGACACGTATCTCCTCCCTCTTGGACCTCCCTTCCCCTATCGCACTCCTCTAGGTCATCACAGAGCACCAAACTGAGCCGTCTGTGCTGCACAGCAGGTTCCCACCAGCTATCTATTTTACACATAGTAGTGTGTATACGGGACTTCCATGGTGGATCAGTGGTAAAGAACCAGTCTGCCAATGGAAGAGACACAGACGGGTTCGATCCCGGGGTCAAGAAGATCCCCGGAGAAGGAAACAGCAACCCACCCCAGTATTCTTGCCTAGGAAATCCCATGGACACAGAAGCCTGGTGGGCTACATTATATGGGGTCACAAAGAGTCGGACTCAACTTAACAACTAAACACGTGTATATATGTCAATCCTAAGCTCTCAGCTCTTACCACTCTTCTGTCCCTTGCTGTGTCTACATGTCCATCCTCTACATCCAAGTCTCTATTCCTGCCCTGGAAATAGGTTCATCTCTACCATTTTTCTAGATTCTACATATGCCTGCCTGTCTACTTAGTTGCTCAGTTGTGTCTGACTCTTTAGCAACCCCATGGACTGTAGCTCACCAGGCTTCTCAGTCCATGGAATTTTCCAGGCAAGAATACTGGAGAGCGTTGTTATTTCCTAACTCCAGGGGATCTTCCTGAACCAGGTATCAAACCCATGTATCCTGTGTCTCCTACATTGCAAGCAGATTCTTTACCCATCAGGGAAGCACTCTATAGAGTCCACATATATATGTTAATAAAAACATACAAGGATACTTAATATAGAGCTTCAAATACCAAGAAAGGAATACTGTGGGTGACTGTGGGAACTTGAAGGAAAGCTGATTCAACCTCAGAAGGGGAAGTTTGCAGGCGAGATGTGGTGACACGGGAGCAGGCACTCCAGGCAGAGGGCACTGCATAGCAGAACCAGGAGTGGAGCCAACCAGGGGACTTGTCGGCCATGTACATGGGCCAGAGAAGTGGGACAGGGATCACTGGGCTGGGAAGCATTCTAAAGAGCCAGCTCGTGCAAGGATGCAGACGTGGGGAGAATATAAATCAGAGGAAAGACAGAGCTGCCGGTGTGCGTTCTTTTCAGAGCCGTGCGGACACAAACTTTCACTAGTAACTACTCCGACTTCTCAGTCTCAAAACTTTCACAGTTGACAATCAGCAATACAAATGCAGAAGACATCCGGAAAATAAATGATGGAACTTGTGAACGTTTACACAGGAAGCCAAAAAAGTCCTCTAACATGAACTGTGCCCCAAGTAAGAATTTTAAATGATGATAAAATGCTGAATGGACTGCATTCTGCTTTGTGTGCATGTGAAAATGAAAAACATTCCATTAACCTCAGAACCCAGTAATAAAAGATATATAATGCAGGAAAGGCTCTGAAGTGACCTATAGTCAATTGTCCAAAATAATTAAGCTATTATCAGTCCACAGGGTCTCAAAAAGAGTCGGACATGACTTAGGGGCTAAACAACAACAAAAAGATTAAGCCTGGTTTTCATTTTCTTCATTTTGCTGACTTATATTTCTTCTTTTCTATAATGACTGTGGAATGCTCATGAAAAGAGGAAAGGGTATTTTTCAAAGCCTGCCTAAAGGGAGTTTAAAAAGAAAGGGTGTTATAGTTCTCAGGCAGCATTAGTGGTAAAGAATCTGCCTGCCAGTGCAGGGGACTTAAAAGATGAGGGCTGGATTCCTGGGTTGGGAAGATCCCCTGGAAGAGGGCAGGGCGGCCCACTCCAGTATTCTTGCCTGGAGAATCCCATGGACAGAGGAGCCTGGTGGGCTACAGCCCACATGGCTGCAAAGAGTCAGACACAACTGAAGCGACTGAAGACACACACACACACACACACATATACACACACACACACACACACTCACACAAGTGGGGTCCACTTGGATGGACAAGCAAACCCCTGCAGCGGGCCAACCTGTGCTCAGATGCAAAAGAAAAGTTAAAGATTGGGGAAGGAAGGAGAGGACTTCCCAGCCCGGCCATGGTACCCACCTGGGTCACAGAGGCACTTGTAGCTGGTGCCCACACTGCGGCACGTGCCGTGGGCGCAGGGGCTGAGCGCACAGAAGTCCACGAGCTGCGCACACGCTGGGCCCGTGAAACCCGCACTGCAGCTGCAGCCGAAGTGCAGCCCATCAGCATAGCAGGTCCCGTTGTTCTGGCAGGGCGCCGAGGCGCACGGGTCCACCTTCTCCTCGCAGGTGGAGCCCAGGTAGCCTGCGGAAAGATGCAGAAGGGCGGAGGGGTAAAAAGAAACATCACATTCCACTTAATCACCGAGAAACTCGGGCTGCTGTTCAGAACTCTGCTTCATCGTCAACTGATGAATACCGCACCACCCAACCAGGCGGGTTTTCTTTGCTTTGGTAACCAAGGTATTTCCATTTTGGTGGAAATATAAAATGTATGATTGCTTAGGTGTAGCAATGGCAACCCACTCCAGTACTC
The DNA here is from genome assembly GCF_029378745.1 of Bos indicus. Taxonomy (NCBI): domain Eukaryota; kingdom Metazoa; phylum Chordata; class Mammalia; order Artiodactyla; family Bovidae; genus Bos; species Bos indicus. Next base: position 117,438,253 of record NC_091761.1, read on the forward strand.
TTGCCTGGAAAATCCCATGGACGGAGGAGCCTGGAAGGCTGCAGTCCATGGGGTCTCGAAGAGTCGGATATGACTGAGCGACTTCATTTTCACTTTTCACTTTCATGCATTGGAGAAGGCAATGGCAGCCCACTCCAGTGTTCTTGCCTGGAGAATCCCAGGGACGGAGAAGCCTGGTGGGAGGCTGTCTATGGGGTCGCACAGAGTCGAACACGGCTGACGCGACTTAGCAGCAGCAGCAGCAGTGAGATACAGGGAGATAGATACACTGGGTTGGCTGAAAAGTTCATTTGATGGGTAACACCCTCTGGAAAACCCGAACAAACTTTTCTGGCCAACATGATATGTATATCTATGTATGTACAAAGTAGAAAGATGGCAAAAATAAATTAATGGTGATTGATTTTAGGAAGCTGGGACTGGGATCAGTGGAGAGATTTCATCTCTTATTTAATACACATTGCTGGAGGAAGATGTTCCTTACTTTGTTTTAATAGATGAAGAATAATCCTGAATTTAAAACCTTAAATCCATATAAAACAGGAAATGTGAAAAATATCATTTCCCACCTTTATTCCTTTGTTCCTCACTCCTTTCTCTAGAATAACCCACTGTTAGCAGTTTCTTGAATATATAATTTTTAACAATTTGGTCATTGCAATGGAAAAACAAACTGGGTGTATGCATACAATGGAACACTATTATGCAACAAAGAGGAAATAAATGTTCTGCCGCGTGTGCCAACATCATTGTTGGTTAGTCGCTAAGTCCTGTCTGACTCTGCGACCCCATGGACTGTAGCCCACCAGGCTACTCTGCCCATGGGATTTCCTAGGCAAGAATCCTGTGGGTTGCCATTTCCTTCTCCAGGGGATCTTCCAGGGATCGAACCTGTGTCTCCTGCATTGGCAGGCAGGTTCTTTATCACTGAGCCACCTGGGAAGCCCTGTGCCAATGTGGATGAACCTAAAGGACATACGTTAAGTGAAAGAAGCTAGATACAAAACACCACCTGTTGTATAATCTCATTTATAAGGAATGTCCAGACAAAATAAATCTACAGGTAAAATAAATCTCTATATAAAGTAGATGAGTGGTTGCCTCGGGCTGGGGTGGGAAGAGGGGCTGACAGCAGATGGCATGAGGAGGCTATTGAGGTTGATGTAAATGCTCTAATGGATTGCAGATTGTGGTGATAGCTGCACAACTCTGTATATTTACTAAAAAGCACTGAATTGTACTTTAAAAATGAATGAAATTTATGACACGTAAATTGTACTTCAATTAACCTTTAACTTTTTTTCATTTTAAATGTATTTCTTGGGCATATGATTTTTATGTTGTGTGTTTCAGTATTTCTCAATTAAAAAAAATTACATATCCTTTTACTATATAGCACAGGGAACATATTAAATATCTTGTAGTGAACTAAAATGGAATCCGAAAATATACAACTAAATCACTTTTCTGTACACCAGAAAATAACATGACATTGTAAATCAACTCTACTTCAATTAAAAACCTTTTTTTAATTATGTTTATGTGAATCTGTAGGTCTGTGTGTCCAAGTAGGTCTTTAATAATACTTGAGTAAAACCTATTCTTCTAATATTTTAAGAGCAGTTTGGAAATAAAGTGAAGACTATTCAGTTTTAGAAACAAATTTAAATAACTTTACTCATATACAGTTTTTATTTCAATATTCTATTTCACTTTTCTTATCTAGATTTAAATTTATATTAACCATCTTCACACAGAACACTCAGCAATATTGGCAACCTTTGTTGTTAAGGACACAGTGAATATATAAACCAAACAAAATTAGTTTCCACACTTTAAACCATCACTCATAAATTGGCAGTATCAACTTGAAATTTTTCTCTACAAAAATAGAAAATTCAAAAAACTTCCATTGCTATTCAACATTTTATAAACTTCCCTATAGCTTTTAAATTTTAAATATCATACTAAAAGTGTACCACATGATCGGTATTGATAACACTTGAATTCTCCAAAGAGCCCCTCTGCAGCCAAAAGTGGAATGTAACTCCATTCTTCGTGAGATACATTCCATTTTATTCTGAACGAAAAGAATATACTTAAATATGCATCATATGGAAAATTCAACAACGAAGGTAGTCCTGACCTCTCTCATTTTCTACCCCAAGAACAAGGCTGAAATTATTTTCTTCATCAAGTTGTTGTGGGTTCTAAAATGATAATAGCAAAATTTCTAGAACAGTTTCCATTCCAGTGCTGAATGAATGAAAAATGGTAAAAATAACAGTCACAACTGACATCCACTCATGGCTGAGACATACCAGACACTTCTAAGCCTTCACATGCAGTAGTTCACTTAACCCTGGAGTAACTGCATGATGCAAGAACTATTAATAGCCTTATTTTTAAAAAGAGAAAATGGTGACCCAGAAATGTGAAGCATCCTGTTCAAGTCTACCAAGCTAGTGAGACAGACTAGACAAAGATTTTACAATAACATAACACTGTCAAGCCAGAGACCAATTGATGGTGGAAGAACTGAAGGGTGGGCAGGGCCTAAGGACACAATGCAACAATAGTCAAAAATTCAAATGCCAGCAGGAGTCCGGCAGACTGTGTTGATGAAGGAAGTGGGCCAGTTATAAAGCAGTGGGGAATGGCAGGGACAGTGGCTAACTACAGAAGGCATGGCCTTCCAAACAGGGTGGCCACGATCCCCCTGAAGCCAACAGCTGCCATTGGAATGTTAGACCATTTACCATACCTTCTGAATTTTCAAGGAGTATTTGAAATCCAGATTCTTGTGTGAACCCTTACAATTTTACAATGTTGATAAGTCATTTCTCTGGGTCCTGTATATGGGTTTCTCAGTCTGACAAAATGTTAAGCACAGGCTTTGGAGTCAAAAGAAATTGGATTCAAAAACCATCTCTGCCCACTAAACTGGGACTGTGAGCAAGGACTTAATCACCCTCATCTGTTTCATGGAATGGAGACAGCAATGCCTATAGCATATGGTTTTTATGAAGCTTAAATGCAAAAACCTACACAAACATTTGGTATGATGACTGATAAGTAGTGTTCAATAAGAAGCAGCTAAAATTATAATCCCCTTCATGGATCATAACCTTGTCATGCCAAAGGGGCTTGCATAATGCAATGAAGCTATGAGTCGTGCCATGCAGGGCCACCCAAGATGCACAGGTTATAGTGAAGAATTCTGACAAAACGTGGTCCACTGGAGGAAGCAGTGACAAACCTCTCCAGTATTCTTGTCACGAGAACCCCATGAACAGGCAACAAGAAACGACACCAGAAGATGAGCCCCCCTCCCCCCCAGGTCAGAAGTGTCCAATATGCTCAGCTCCAGAAAGAATGAAGCGGCTGGGCGAGAGTGGAAATGATGCTCAACTGTGGATGTGTCACATAATCACAAAATTATGTGATTCCCAGGTTTTCCAGATGAGAACAATGTGGATTATTACCAACTGCAATGGAAAATACAGGAAGAGATTCCCAGGGGAAGCTTATGATTCCCAGGGGAAGAAAAGACAAGCAGAGGGACAGATGGATGGATAGACAAACGGATGGATAAATTTTAAGAAAAGAAAGTGAAAGTGAAAGTCACTCAGTCGTGTCCGACTCTTTGCGACTTCATGGACTATACGGTCCATGGAATTCTCCAGGCCAGAATACTGGAGTGGGTAGCCCTTCCATACTCCAGGGATCTTCCGAACCCAGGGATCGAACCCAGATCGAATCCCGTACTGCAGGTGGATTCTTTACCAGTTGAGCCACAAGAAATGCCCAAGAATACTGGAGTGGGTAGCCTATCTCTTCTCCAGGGGATCTTCCTGACCCAGGAATCGAACTGGGGTCTCCTGCATTGCAAGTGGATACTTTACCAACTGAGCTATGAGAAAAGATCAGAAAAGTGAACATCGAAAGGAGAGCTGCCTGAAATGTCACTGAACCCTGTCTAAAAGCCAGGTGGGCTGGCCCAGACCACCCCACTAGAGGACAGGAGACCCCATGGAGCAAAGCATCCAGCCCAGTGAAGCCACCCCAGACCAGTTAGCCAGCCTGTGGCCCTCTGAAATCCAGCCCAAACTGCCAACCCCACAATCATCATGAGCTAAATAAATAATTGTTGTCTTAACCACTAAGTTTTGAGGTGGTTTGTTATGCCGCAAAAGCTGATTGACACAGGAACAGGAGACACAGCACTGTATCTAAACAGGATCTAAATAGGAATGGAAGCCAGAGGGAGGCCTTTGTTTTGTTTGCTTTATGTAAAAAGACTTAAAAGACAATTGAGGGACTTCCCTGGTGGTCCAGTGGTTGAGACTTTGCCTTCCAATACAGAGGGTGCCAGTTCGATCCCTGGTCAGGGAGATATAATCCCATGTGCCTCTTGGTCAGAAAACCAAAACATAAAACAGAAGCAATATTGTAAAAAATTCAGTAAAGACTTTAAAATGGTCCACATTGAAAAAAATATTTTTCAAAAAAGGAGGAATTGATTATGTACTAGAAGAAAATTTAACTAAAAAAAGGATCAATAAATGTTCGTTGAATATCTAAAAGATTCACTGCTATTGAATCAGGAATCCTTCATTTTATTATTATAAATAAATAATAATTTCTTTTCCTTTTTCTTACCAGTTCAAGAAAATATAAAAACAAGATGAGAATGCATAATGTTTTATACTTTCAGAGGATCTTAATATACCTCAGGAAATATTGAAGACAGAAGATCCTTTTAACATATTATCCTAGTCTGAAAGAAAGATAATGTAATCTAAAATGTCATTCTGTTATAAAGGATGATGACAAAGCAAAAATGAATTCAAGCTGTATCTCAATACACTTGATGGAAATGTATGTGATTTAGGGCAATTATGGAATAATTTCCCTGGCTTACAAGATCATTAATGAACACTACATGCTAAGTTGCTTCAGTCATGTATGACTCTTTGCGACCTCATGGACTGTGGCCCACCAGGCTCCCCTTACCATGGGATTGTCCAGGCAAGAATACTGGAGAGGGTTGCCATTTCCTCCTCCAGGGGATCTTCCCAACCCAGGATCCTCTCTTATGTCCCCTATATTGGCAGGTGAGTTCTTTACCATTAGTGCCACCTGGGAAATCCAATGAACATTAGAAAAGGAACTGATTCACAGATTCAGTGCTGAGCCAATTTTCAAAATGCCATTTGTTATAGGCCAAATGTTTAGGTCCCCTCAAAATTAATATACTGAAGCCTTATCCCCACAATGTGATGACATGAGGAGGTGGGGCCTTGGAAAATCATTAGGATTAGATAAGGGTGGAGCCCCCATGATGGGATTAGGGGCCCTGTAACAAGAAGAAGGTGTAATCACCCTTATGGCAGAAGGCAGAGAAGAACTAAAGAGCCTCTTGATGAAAGTGAAAGAGGAAAGTGAAAAAGTTGGTTCAAAACTCAACATTCACAAAACTAAGATCATGGGATCCAGTCCCATCACTTCACAGCAAATAGATGGGGAAACAATGGAAACAGTGAGAGACTTTATTTTCTTGGGCTCCAAAATCACTGTAGATGGTGACTGCAGCCATGAAATTAAAAGACACTTGCTCCTTGGAAGAAAAGCTATGACCAACCTAGACAGCATATTAAAAGGCAGAGACATTACTTTGTCAACAAACATCCATCTAGTCAAAGCTATGGTTTTTCCAGCAGCGTATGGATGTGAGAGTTGGACTATAAAGAAAGCTGAGGGCTGAAGAACTGATGCTTTTGAACAGTGGTGTTGGAGAAGACTCTTGAGAGTCCCTTGTACTGCAAGAAGAGCCAACCAGTCAATCCTAAAGGAAATCAGTCCAGAATATTCATTGGAAGGATGGATGCTAAAGCTGAAACTCCCATACTTTGGCCACCTAATGCGAAGAACTGACTTACTGGAAAAGACCCTGATGCTGGGTAAGATTGAAGGTGGGAGGAGAAGGGGATGACAGAGGATGAGATGGTTGGATGGCATCACCAACTCAATGGACATGAGTCTGAGCAAGCTCTGGGAGTTGGTGATGGCCAGGGAAGCCTGGTGTGCTGCAGTCCATGGGGTCACAAAGAGTCGGACATGACTGACTGACTCAACAACAAGAAGAAGAGGAAGACACACCAGAGTTTTCTCTGCCATGTGAGGACATAGCAAGGAGGCAGCCATCTGCAAACGAGGAAGAAAGCCCTCACTAGAACCTGACCCTGCTGGCATCCTCATCTCCGACTTTTTCATGACACAAAGAATTCAGAGCTGGGAAGCCAAAGCTTGAATCTTACTTGTGTATGATCATGTTCATGAATTGGAAGGCTTGATATTATTAATATGCAAATTGATTCGTTGCAATTACCAATCAAAATCTCAGATGTCTTTTTAAAAATAAATTAACAAGGTGACTCTATAATTTATATCAATACACAAGGGACCTACTACCCAAAAAATATTGAAAAACAGGACAAATTTGGAGGATTTACACTGGCTTCAAAACTTAGTTTAAAGCTACATTAATTAAATCATGATTATTGGGTGTCTACTATTTGCAATTCAATAAATCAAATTCTGATTGATAAACCATATTGGCACAATCAAATAGCTAGTTCTTGCATGTCTTAGCATCCTCATTTGTTAAGAATTAGATTATAGAAGAGACTATAGCTGTATATATCAAGTAGTTACAGTTGTGTTAGCAGAGAGAAAGAGACAAATTCTGGTGTTAATAGTAATAGCAAATACTGAGTTCTTTTTTTTTCTGAGTTCTTATATATCAGATACTATGCTAAGGAATTGGTATCTATCTTTTATTTATCACAACCACTAACTCAATTAGGGTCTACCATTATGGGGTTGCAAAGAGTCAGGCACATCTGAGCAACTGAACTGAACTGATTATCCACTTTTATAGAAGAAGGCCTAGAGACTTGATATTAGGGAACTAGTCCCCCAGGGACACTCAGTAGGTAGGAAAAGCAAGGTTCAAACTAAGGTCTGTAACCACAGCTGTGCTCTTAAGCTCCATGTTAGGCTTCCTCGAGTAAGGGTTTGCATAAAAGCACTTGAAAAGTTGAAGGTGCTATGCTAGCATATGGAATTAGAGTCAGATTAGACCCGTCAGTGTCCTTAAGTCTTAAATTTAAAACAGCTTTAGAAAACAGAAACTACTTAGCAATGATGATTTTTGAACTCAGGGCATTTGAAATGTCCCAAGACTGACTAGTTGTCAGTATTTCCAACATCACATGCAAGATATTTTTTAAAATATAAAAATAAAACTTGAATCCTAAGGAGTAAACTTATTTCATACCACCTTACCTACCAACTCCTTATAAAATTAGAAGTCATCTTTATATTCATCCAAATATTTTAAAAATCATCCAAATATCAAATTTAGAGCCATGATGCCAACCAATGCAAGCCCGACCTTCCAATGTGTTGATCAAAGCTAGATGTTAGCTAGTTTATGGTTCTGGCTACACTGCATCGTATAGGGGCATTAATGTATAACTTTTAAAAATTTTGAATCAAAACTGGCTTGGAAACATGATGCTGATCACAGAAAGCCTGAATATTGCATGAATTTAGTTTCAAATTTTAAGCTGCATCCCAGATAAGAAACACTGTACATTCAATATACATATAAAAATATAAGTATCTTTGGAAGTGATCCCAAACTCAGACATGGCAAAATATGAAATGATTTTTCTGTATAAAAATACGGAAGTCAGTGACCCAAAGCTACAGCAGACAGGTGTAAAATGAAGCTCTGCACTGAATTTCCAGAACGCAGGGAAGTTCTGAGAACGCTGGTAGAAAGATGCTTTACACCACATGGTAGAAATGGCCTTGGATCATCTGAAACTCAGCCAGAATATATTTCATCTTTCCAAGAACCATTCTAAAAATGGACCAAGATTCTCATTCACTCTATTTTCTCCTCTGCCTCTCCCTCCATCCTCTTTCTCTTTACACATACACACAGACACACATTACATAGAAAGAGCTTTAAACTCTATCTCCTGTCCCTGAATACTGTTACCAGTTCTAAAAGTAATTATTTTAGAGAGCTTTTCGGAAAGCTTCTCTTTTTATCAGTATAACCCTTGAGAACTTTGGTCAGCCTATCAGTCATCTCTTAAGGTAAATGATTCTGAAAATTCCTCTGGCAGAATATGCAAACCAAATTAGTTATGGTGGCAAAGGCAAGAATGTTGGAAAACAAAATTTAACATTCTTGGGTTCAACTACCTTCCTGGATACATTCAAACTCCAAACCTTGAAGAACTCTATATGGAACAAGTGAAGTGCAGTTTGGTGGAATATTGCAACATAAGTAATAAAAATAATAATAGTAATGTCTCTGAAACCACTGAAAGGTCAGTAAGTTACTATAACAGAGGGATAATATGTAAGTCCTAAGTGGATGCTGATGAACTAGTACATCTGGATTTTCAGTCCTACTTGAAGAGTAGAAAATGAAAGGTTATTTGATAATGTTAACCAAAAGGTGCAGAGAGAATGATGAAGATGGTGATATTTCTTATTTGGAAGAGTTTATTTCAAGCCATATGAACCTCCAATGACGGACATCAGGAAATGTTGGAAGGAAAATGCAATAGCTCCAGAGGAAAACCTCTATTTCAAACACATGGAAGCAACATCAGTGGCCAAGAGATTTAAAACAGCCCATTGCAACAAGAAGAAAGTTCAGAAAAGGATGGAAGATTTAAGGAGTACAGAAAATAAAATGGAACTGCCAAAGAAATCTAATGAATGAGGGGCTAATACTTAAAAAAAAAAAAAAAACTATGATTTAGATAATGGACTGTTGCTTCAAATTTTGTATTTGAGCCAATATTTATATGAATATGCCCGCTCAACATTTACTATATAAATAAAAAGTCAACATCCTTGAGATATACATGTTATGGAAATCAGATATTTAAGACCGAATGAAAGCATTTCCGGAAGATTTTAAACTACAAAACAATGAACTCACTCTATCTAAAAAGCTATCGAGATGTCAGAAGTTCCTGCAATATTAATAAGGAGAAAATGGATACAGCAATACTGGCATTTTTGCTGAGAGTGTAAAGATAATTTACATATAAGAAATGCTGTGCGTAGGCATTTAAAACTTAACTCATGATTTCACTGTCTGGGCAGATGGTTCAAGTCCGAAACCTGGGAATCACACCTGATGCCTTCTCTATCTTAATCCCCGTATTGAATCAATCAGTGGTTATTAATTTGAGCTACCAAATACTTTGGGAACCTGGACGTTTTGTTTCATCTACGCTTCCACCATCCTAGCCAAAGTTACAATTACTTCTCTCCTCATCTGTTACAACGGTTCCCTCTGATGAGATTCCCTGTTCATCTTTCCCCATCACCAATTCTCCCAAGAGCAATGAGCATTATTTTCTTAGAATGTACATACTACCATGGCTTCCAGTTACTGTTAGAATACAATTGGACCTCACCTCCATAAGCATCAAGCCCTGCAAGCTAGGACTCAGCTGACCACTTTGGCCCCTCTCTCTAGAAGCCAGCACACTCGCCTCCTTTGGTTCCCCAAAAGACCACATACAGCCTTGCAACATGCCATCTCTGTGGCCTGGACATTGCTGGTCTCCTATCTGCCTCATAGTTGGTTCCTTCTGAGGTTTGGGTTCTCAGCTTCAAAGTGAGAGAAACGGGTCTTCTCTGATCATCCTAGTCTAGATAGGCCTTTCTTATTCTGTATCACTGTGGCCTGTTCACCACCTTCATAGGACCTCCTTGAATCTGTGTATTCCCTATGATCTGTCTCCCATGGACTTTCTGGATGAGGAGTCATGGGGATTCCTCTCACCCTCGAGCCCCAGCACCCAGCATGGTGGCCACTCTGTAAATATCTGTGCCATAAACGGGCAGACGACTAAATGGATAAATGACAGAGGACATACTCTAACAGACATTATACATTAGGGTAGTTAGCAAAACAGGATTGATAACGATGTTTTAAGTTTGGGGAGTTATGGTGAGGAAACATGAAAAAGATGATTGGTTATTCCCTTTTTAATGATAGAGGTATAAGTGAATTATTGCTGAATCAAGCTGAAGGGAGATGGGGTAGCTCATCTAAGTGCCTTGATGAGCAGCAAAGGGAAGCAAGGATAAAGAACAGCTTGAACTCTCAAAAATGTATCCTTTAATTGAAGCGACCAGGAGGGCATACCTAGGATGATGCAGGAACAACTTGAGGTCGTTTCTTTTTCTTTCTGCAAACATTTTACTGAACGATTCCAGTGTAACGTGAGGTTGGAGGGACTGGCCCAGGCTGTCAACATGGGGTCAGTGTGTGTAGCCCAGGCTCTAGAATGGCAGAGATTCCAAAGAAAGGATTATTACGAGGGTGCAGCAGGCCAGGAAAACCTCCTGGGAGAGTTGGGTTTTGTGCTGGGCTTCAAAGAAAAGCCCAAGTCTCAGCTGGGCGGAGGAGGACAAGGAATGATATTAGAACCAGAGAAGAGGTTTTGGCTGATGTTTGTGGAAAACTTAATTGAGACCACATTTGTTCTGGTTCTCAGAAAGCAGACAGTTATGTAAGATAAAGAGGAAGAGCGAGGAATATCTAGGAAAAGCAATTACAAAGCCATCAGACGTAAAAGGCCCACAGCAATTACATATAAAATGTGGCTTTTCATTTTTAAGAAAATCCATTTGAGAGAGTAAAAACCACCTTAAGGACTTTCTCTTTAGGAGAACAGAAAGACAAATTTAGAGCTAAGACAGGAAAATGAAAAATAATTAGGAAATAGAGGAATCTTAAATCAACTTTTCCCCAGTTTGGCCTAAAAAAGAGAAGGCAGAAGAGATGAAACTTATTTAAAGTAGATGAATTATATGAGCAAAAATAATTGGCCATTAACAATGGAAATTTAGAGGTTTAGTCAGAAAGCTCTATGATTTCCTTTGGGCATTCATTTATCGAACCTGTACTAATTGAGACCATGTGCCAGGCACTGTTCAAATCTTATATTCTGGTGAGGAAAACAAGTAGAAAGACAAGCAAATAGACATCTGATACATACTACTGAAGCAGGTAAAGGGCAGAGAATAACGGGGAGTGGGGGTGTATTAAATAGTGTGGTCAGTGAAACCTAAATGACCAAGGGGCATGAGCTATCTTCAAGCCAGGAGGAAGGGCTCCCGCAGGTGCAAATGTCCAAAGATCATTGTGTCCAGAGGTGAATGGTGCCCCCGGAGGACAATTCTAATAATTGTGCATTTTAAGGGCTTTCCTGATAGATCAGTTGGTAAAGAATCTGCCTGCAATGCAGGAGACCCAAGTTTGATTCCTGGGTCTGGAAGATCCGCTGCAGAAGGGATAGGCTACCCACTCCAGAATTCTTGGACTTCCCTCATGGCTCAGCTGGTAAAGAATCTGCCTGTCTGCCTGCAATGTGGGAGACCTGGGTTGGGAAGATCCCCTGGAGAAGGGAAAGGCTACCCACTCCAGTATTCTTGGCCCGGAGAGTTCCATGGACTATATAGGCCACGGAGTCGCAAAGAGTCGGACACCACTGAGTGACTTTCACTTTCATTTTCAAGAACAACAAGCTGCCAGCAAAGAGAGTAGCAAGAAATGATGCTGGGGAGGCAGCCAGAGATGTGTAAGCCCTGGACCACATTTCTGATGGAAAATCACCTGAGGTTTGAGAGACGTAGGCTGGAAACATGGGCTTTCCATTTCAGAAGGATTACTTTGGCTATTGTGTGGAAAATGGACTGAAGAAGTTGAGAATGAATCACAAAGAGAAGCCAGGAGCTTCCATAGGAGTCCAGACAGAACTGGAACCTGGAGCAACTTCCCTGGAAGTCCAGTGGTTAAGAGTTTTCATTCCAATGCAAGGGACACAAGTTCAATCCCTGATGGGGGAACTAAGATCCTACATGCCTTGGTGTGATCAAAAGATTTTTTTTTTTTTTAAAGCCAACATACAACTGGAACCTGGAAAAACCCAAGAGGCTAGGAATGTTGGACAAATAACAGAATCATTCTCTCTGACATGAGAAAGAGGAAAATTTCCCTGTAAGAGAGTCAGAGGATTGCCTTCCATATGTAAGAAGGATCTTGATGTCTCAGTTTATGGAAATTCTAAGTTTGGAGAAAAATGGGAAAAAAAAGTCAAAGACAGGAACTAAGAAATGAGAAACGGAATGAAAATATAGGTCCTTAAATGCCTTCCATATAGTACCCAGCAAGTTCACAAGACAAGAATTATCTCATCACAGTATGAAACTGAGGCCCAGAAGGGTTAAGGAACTTGACCAAGTTCAGTTCAGTTCAGTCGCTCAGTCGTGTCCAACTCTTTGCGACCCCATGAACCACAGTACACCAAGCCTCCCTGTCCATCACCAACTCCCGGAGTCCACCCAAACCCATGTCCATTGAGTTGGTGATGCCATCCAACCATCTCATTCATCCTGTCATCCCCTTCTCCTCCTGCCTTCAATCTTTCCCAGCATCAGGGTCTTTTCAAATGAGTCAGCTCTTCGCATCAGGTGGCCAGAGTATTAGAGTTTCAGCTTCAACATCAGTTGTTCCAATGAACACCCAGGACTGATCTCCTTTAGGATGGACTGGTTAGATCTCCTTACAGTCCAAGGGACTCTCAAGAGTCTTCTCCAACACCACAGTTCAAAAGCATCAGTTCTTTGGTGCTCAGCTTTCTTTATAGTCCAACTCTCACATCCATACATGACTACTGGAAAAATGATAGCCTTGACTAGATGGACCTTTATTGACAAAGTAATGTCTCTGCTTTTTTATGCTGTCTAGGTTGGTCATAACTTTTCTTCCAAGGAGTAACCAAAGCCATCAGATAATTGACAGAAGTGAAATCCAACATAAATCTGTCTCTCTCCAAGGACCTATGAATTTCTAGCCCCAGTTTCTTGATCTTTTTTTTCTTTAATAACACTTATTTTCATGAATTTTAAATAGGCTGTGAGTGGAAACACCTAATTTCCACTTCCATTCAAAGAACTTCAAAGGGGTGCTAAGCCCTGTTGCCAGGTTTGACAATGTCAAGATCGTACCAGACCCAGGGTTATTATTATCCCCTTTGTTGTGACTGTCAGGGTTTCTGTTGGCAAAGAAGGCTTTACAGAAACTTTCTTGGACTGCTCCAAGAAATTAATCCTTGAGGGAACTCTGCAGCTCTGCACTTCAAGCAAGTGGCTCTCAACCCTGGTGGCCAAGGAGCCACCTGGAGAGTTTTTAAAAATCCAGCGCCTGGTTCCCAGCTCCGGGGCTGCTAATGTAATTGGCCTAGGTGTGGCCTGTCATCAGGATTTCTATAAGGAGGGTCCACCTTTCCTTTATACAGTTTTTTTCTCTGCTGGTAGACACAGTGTTCTTTCTATTTAGGCCTGAGGAAGAAAATACATAAACTATAACAAGTTTCAATTGGCTTCCCAAGTGGCACCAGTGGTTAAAAAAAAAACTCGCCTGCCAATGGAGGAGACATAAGAGATGTGGGTTTGATCCCTGGGTTGGGAAGATCCCCTGGAGGAGGCCAAGGCAACACACTCCAGTATTCTGGCCTGGAGAATCCCATGGACAGAGGAGCCTGGTGGGCTACAGTCTATGGGGTCACAAAGATTATAGTTTCATAATTGCCTTTTTTCTCCCACCCAAGACAGATTTCATCTTTGCACAGGGTATGATAGCAGTCTACTGCTACAGTGTTTATTTACTACTTTTAATCCCCTGAAATTCATTGTCCTTTATTTTTACAACTATGTGCCAATTTTTCTGTTTTCATAAACCAACATGCCTCTTTTTTCAGACCTTACACTTTGATGGAATGGACCCCAAATGCCAGATCCAAGGGTGACCTGGTGTCTAAAGTCTGGCCAGCCAAAGCATTCCATACCATGGCTACAATGGTTCAGGGGTGGGCAAATGTCTCAATTCAAAACAATCCCAAGTCAGCCTCATGGCTCTTGATTTATTGGGAGAAGACAGACTCTGCCCAGTCATTTGACAGTGGACCCAATATAGATAAGACTGTTGGTGAGATAAAAACTTAGGCTTACTGACACTGAAGCCCTGGATCAAGCCATGCCTGAATTCATCCTGAATATCTGTAACATGAGCCAATACACTTCTTTGTTTTTGCTAGCCTATTTGAGTGGGATTGCTCGTTACTTTAAAATCAAGATTTTTAATGGATTCAGAGATGTTCTAAAAATTGTCTTGTATGGATGACAAAAGGCTACCAACTAACCTAGCTAGTCCTCCTAAGAAACATATAATAATAATTAAAAATCACAAATGTATGATAAGAGTAAGGAGAATGAAAGACATATACAGAAGAGCAGCTGTGGTCTGAGGAAATGGGGTAGAACAAGAAAAGATTTCAAAGCATCGCTAGGAGTTAGATACAATCTAGACCCTTGCAGAATTCTCAAAGACTTCAAATAAAAGACAAGGATTGCTTGGATTTTTTTTCATTTGATTGGAATTTCTTCCACCGAGTCACACCTCTTTACCTGGACCACAAGGTTTCCAGGTTTGCAAAAGTTAAATACAACTTGTAAGCCCTTTTAAATAGTTCCAATCCCAGGAGCCTGGCCCATGGAAACAGATGATGTGTATGAGGTGTTGTCGGTGACATGATAAAACACAGCAAAAAAAAAAAAAAAAGTGAATAAATCTCCCCTTGGCAGACTCCATTTTCTCAGGGATCCTTAAAATTTGGCATTCCTCATTCTGTCCTGGCCCCGCTTCTCTTCCGGGCCACGCTCTTGCACGGAGGGCAGGGGAAGGGGTTGGGGGAGGGTCTTACGTATACCCATGGCTGAAAATTAGGACCTATAAGTAGAAACTTCCCAAAGTGACCTTTCCAGCCCAGTTCTCTCTCCCACGCTCAGCGTCATTTTTCATTTGACAATTCCACACTCCTATCTGACTATTCCCTGGGCTCCTCGTGTTCATGTCTCATCCTCCCCTCTCATCAGAGCTGCTCATCACCCAAGTGCACCTCCATACAAGAAGGTGCCTAAAGCCTATGAAAGCTCTGCTTGCTCTGCCTGGCCCGCCTCCTCCTCCTCTTACAGCCAGTCCATCTGTGTTCCTGTGTCTCCTAAGCACCGCACAGCTCACTTAACTTACGGCAACAGAGTCCTAATAGGTTTCTCTGATTTTGGTCCTCCTCCAGGCCCTTCCTTCCCCTTCAGCCACCACGGTGGTGGTAGTTTAATCACTAAGCTGTATCCGACTCTTTGTGACCCCATGGACTGTAGCCTGCCAGGTTCCTCTGTCCACAGGATTCTCCAGTCAAGAATACTGGAGTGGGTTGTCATTTCCTTCTCCAGGGGATCTTTTCAACCCAGGGATCAAACCTTGCAGGCAGTCTCCTGCATTGTAGGCAGATTCTTTACCTACTGAGCCACCAGGGAAGCCCTAAATCCCTCCCAAACACTGAAGTTCTACCCTTCCCCTGCTAAGACTATTCATGGAGTTACTCTTGAGTGACATTGAATCGCTTTATTATGGTGTTTAATTGGAAGAGTAGCATTGACATATACATACACGACCATGGGTAAAATAGATAGCTCGTGGGAACCTGAGGTACAGCACAGGGAGCTCAGCTCGGTGCTCTGTGATGACCTCAGTGGGTGGAATGGGGTGGGGTAAGAGGTTCAAGAGGGAGAGAATATATGTAGACATACAGTTGACTCATTTCTTTGCACAGTAGGAACTAACACAACATTGTAAAGCAAGTATACTTCTAAAAAAAATAAAATAAATTAAAAAAAGTTTAAGGCCCTCACTCATAGTCACTGGAAGTGTTGCTAAGTCTAGGCTAGTTAGGGGTTGGAAATGAGGAAGAGATTCCATAAATGACAAATTCTTCATAGATATTACAATCAAATATAATTGGGTCGATTTAAAAGAAGAACAGTGGGCAAAGGGGCTATATTATGTAAGGATGTCTAGCATGGCTCCTAGCACATCTCTAGCCTTTATCTTCCCTCCATCACATTCTGTGTTACGGCTCTGCAGAATGTCCTTTTGTTCCTCAAATATATCACCCTCCCACTCCCCTGCCCTAGGCTGTCGACCCTCTTCCTGGGAGGCTCTTGCTTTTGCCCACAGCCCTCACTGATTCATCTTGCTCCTGCTTCTACTTTGGGTCTTGGCTGAAACATCAGCATCCTTGGAACACTTCCTGACTTTCCTCTCAGGCCCCAGCCTTGGTGAAGCATCCTTCTTCTCAACCACCCAATTACCCGGGCCCAGCCCCATCAGACCCCAGATCCTATCCTCACACCCGTTCTCCTATAAGCCCCTGAGCTGGAGCCCCACCTGTCTTGTTCACTCCTGGATCCCTTGTGATCAGTTGCCACAAGTTAGGTGATCAATAAATGGCATGTGAATAATTAAGTCTTTTAGTAAGTTATCATGCCACAATCGTATGATGGAATAAAACACAGCCATTAATAACCACCCTTTAGAAAAACAATTTAACAATACAGAAGAATATTTGGAACACACACTGTTCTTTTTTAGAAACTCATTACAAAAGACAATGCACAGTGAGATCCAATTTCAGTTTTCTGAAATGTATAATAAAAAGGAGATTTCAAAGATGTGTGCCTAGAATTTAAAATTATCTCTCTGGAGGATACAACTGTAGGGCTTTTTTCTTTGAGCTTATCTAAGCATAGATTTCTTTGATAGTCAAGAAAAATGATGAAAAAGTATATAAAATGTTATACGAAGTCCTGGGCTGTCACAGAAAAGAGAGTCTGAGTTGAGTGCAGTGACAGTGGCCAGTGGTGAGTCAGGTCGTCCTAGGGAAAGGCTCTGGCTCACAGTGACCAGAAGCGTTGCTAAGTGTAGACTAGTTAGGACCTGAACATGAGGATGGGACTCTGAAAACAGCAAATTCTTCATAGAAATTATCAGTTCAGTTCAGTCACTCAGTCGTGTCCGACTCTTTGCGACCCCATGAATTGCAGCACTCCAGGCCTGTCAATCACCAACTCCCGGAGTTCACTCAGACTCACGTCCATTGAGTCAGTGATGCCATCCAGCTACCTCATCCTCTGTCGTCCCCTTCTCCTCCTGCCCCCAATCCCTCCCAGCATCAGAGTCTTTTCCAATGAGTCAACTCTTCGCATGAGGTGGCCAAAGTACTGGACTTTCAGCTATAGCATCATTCCTTCCAAAGAAATCCCAGGGCTGATCTCCTTCAGAATGGACTGGTTGGATCTCCTTGCAGTCCAAGGGACTCTCAAGAGTCTTCTCCAACACCACAGTTCAAAAGCATCAATTCTTCGGCACTCAGCCTTCTTCACAGTCCAACTCTCACATCCATACATGACCACAGGAAAAACCATAGCCTTGATTAGACGGACCTTTGTTGGCAAAGTAATATCTCTGCTTTTTAATATGCTGTCTAGGTTGGGCATAACTTTTCTTCCAAGGAGTAAGCGTCTTTTAATTTCATGGCTTCAATCACCATCTGCAGTGATTTTGGAGCCCCCCAAAATAAAGTCTGACACTATTTCCACTGTTTCCCCATCTATTTCCCATGAAGTGATGGGACCAGATGCCATGATCTTCATTTTCTGAATGTTGAGCTTTAAGCCAACTTTTTCACTCTCCACTTTCACTTTCATCAAGAGGCTTTTCAGTTCCTCTTCACTTTCTGCCATAAGGGTGGTGTCATCTGCATATCTGAGGTTATTGATATTTCTCCCAGCAATCTTGATTTCAGCTTGTGTTTCTTCCAGTCCAGCGTTTCTCATGATGTACTCTGCATATAAGTTAAATAAGCAGGGTGACAATATCCAGCCTTAACGTACTCCTTTTCCTATTTGGAACCAGTCTGTTGTTCCATGTCCAGTTCTAACTGGTGCTTCCTGACCTGCATACAGATTTCTCAAGAGGCAGGTCAGGTGGTCTGGTATTCCCGTCTCTTTCAGAATTTCCCACAGTTTACTGTGATCCACACAGTCAAAAGGTTTGGCATAGTCAATAAAGCAGAAATAGATGTTTTTCTGGAACTCTCTTGCTTTTTCCATGATCCAGCGGATGTTGGCAATTTGATCTCTGGTTCCTCTGCCTTTTCTATAGAACAGTCTTATGGACTCTGTGGGAGAGGGAGAGGGTGGGAAGATTTGGGAGAATGGCATTGAAACATGTAAAATATCATGTATGAAACAAGTTGCCAGTCCAGGTTCGATGCACGATACTGGATGCTTGGGGCTAGTGCACTGGGACGACCCAGAGGGATGGTATGGGGAGGGAGGAGGGAGGAGGGTTCAGGATGGGGAACACATGTATACCTGTGGCGGATTCATTTTGATATTTGGTAAAACTAATACAATTATGTAAAGTTTAAAAATAAAATAAAATTTAAAAAAATAAAATAAAATAAAAAATAAATAAAACCAGCTTGAACATCTGGAAGTTCATGGTTCACATATTGCTGAAGCCTGGCTTGGAGAATTTTGAGCATTACTTTACTAGCGTGTGAGATGAGTGCAATTGTGCAGTAGTTTGAGCATTCTTTGGCATTGCCTTTCTTTGGGATCGGAATGAAAACTGACCTTTTCCAGTCCTGTGGCCACTGCTGAGTTTTCCAAATTTGCTGGCATATTGAGTACAGCATAACCAAATATAATTGGGTCAACTGAAAAGAAGAGCAGTGGGAAAATGCCTGCAGAAGAGGGCTATATTTTGTAAGTCAAAGTCGCTCAGTCGTGTCCAACTCTTTGGGACCCCATGGAATATACAGTCCATGGAATTCTCCAGGCCAGGCTACTGGAGTGGGTAGCCTTTCCATTCTCCAGAAGATCTTCCCAACCCAGGGACTGAACCCAGGTCTCCCACATTGCAGGTAGATTCTTTACCAGGCTGAGCCACAAAGGAAGCCCATATTATGTAAGTAGAAGCTTAAACATCTGTCATCAGATGCCTTTTCTCAATATGATATCAGATCACATGAGAAGAGAACTAGATTGGGAAAACAGCCAAGGAAAGATTTATTGAACCAAAGACAGAATTTGACCAGGTCATGAACAAGCATTATTCCCCCAGCTTTATTTGTTCAGTTTGTTTCAGACCTGGGTCTCCCTGTGAGCTCCACTGTAAGATGCTGGTAGGAGTCAGAGCCTAGATCTGAACAGTTCAGAATCAGACCCAACACTGTACCATGGTATTTGATCCAAATGAGACAAAAATTTTCCTCTAGCCTCCTCCAACAGTTACAGTCTAGAGAGAGGTACATTGAAGCGGATAAAATCTGTTGCAAGAAAAAAATGAAAATTCCATTTATTTTTAAGTTATTTGTTTTTTATTGGAAAGGATCTTTGTTGCTCTTAAGAACAACTATATGGACATTCTGCTTCTGATGTGGGAAAGTAAGCTTTGAACAAGGGCAAGTGTTAGTCACTCAGTCATGTCTGACTCTTTGTGATCCCACGGACTACAGCCTGCCAGGATCCTCTGTGGAATTCTCCAGGCAAGAATACTGAAGTGGGTTGCCATTCCCTTCTGTAGGGGATCTTTCCCACTGAGGGATCGAACCCAGGTCTCCTACATTGGAGGCAGATTCTTTACCATCTGAGCCCAAACCCAAGAACAAACAGATTGGTCCACAAATAACTGAATTCCAGACCAAAACACCCTAGCACTACTTCATGACTCTGAAAGTGAACAAAAGCAGGCAGGTTGTGGAGAAGAGTCAAAATACAGTCAGCATGGGCTGAGGTTCAGGTTTAGGAAGCCCCACCCTGCAGGCATCCTTAACTGGACCTATGGCCCAGAGAGGCCAAGACACTAGCATCAGGACTTCCCTGATGGTCTAGTGGTTAAGCACCCAGCTACCAATGCAGGGGACACAGGTTCAATCCCTGGCCGCGGAAGATCCTGCATGCCACGGAGAAACGAACCAACCCTGTGAGCCAAAACTGCTAAGCCTGTGCTCTAGAGCCTTGGAGCCGCAACTCCCAAAGCCTACACGCTCTAGGGCCCAAAGCCACCGCGATGAGAAGCCCATGAACCATAACCAAGAGTAGCCCCCGATCGCCGCAACTAGAGAAAGCCCATGCGCAGCAAGGAAGACCCCATGAAGCCAATTTAATTAATTTGCTAATTAATTAATTTCAAAGGAACAAGGGGAAGGAGTGCAAGACAGGCACCCCATGAAGAGTGAAAAGGGTTCTGGGAAAGAAGACAGTTAGAGACGAGGGTCCCCAAGTTCTGTATCTGAACTCTGTCCATGTCTCTCAGTGACCCTAAACCATACACAAATGGGGCACCAAAAGCCAAAGGTTGAGATTCAATTCCCTGCCTCACTGCTGCTATCACTGAGCTTGCAATGGATCTAACCAGTAAGAGTCGCCTGGGTACATTAGTGAACACTGGTTAATCCATCTTGGCTAGTTTCCTTCCACATGAAACTATACTGTTGCCACTGTTTCCAGCCCTTTATTCATTCATGAATTCAACCTGGCTCACAGGTACTCCAGAGATACAGAAAAAAAAAGTTCAGCATCCTTGAGGAAGTTGGGAGTCCCAGGAGAAAAAGCAGAGCTGCACCCAAGCAGCTGTCACACAAGCTAGAACTTGACCAGAGAAGGAGCTTGGTGCAGCAGAGAGAACACGGACTCCAGAACCAGACAAAGCTGAGCTTGAACTCTGGATCCACCAAGACCTAGAGCCTCAGAATCCACCTTGTACAGCAGTTGTGGGAAATAAATAGTGGTCTTTATCTTAATCACTTACTCTATACGAGGCACTTCCTACGCACTGTATAGGGCTTCCCCAGTGGCTCAGACAATAACAAATCCACCTGCGATGCAGAAGACCTGTGTTCGATCCCTGGGTCAGGAAGATCCCCTGCAGAAGGGAATGGTTACCCACACCAGTGTTCTGGCCTGGAGAATTCCATGGACAGAGGAGCCTGGAGGACTACAGTCCACGGGGTCACAAAAAGTCAGACACAATTGAGCCACTAGCACTTTCACATGTGCTGTGTACTAATTTAGTTCTTATAACAACTCACTGTGAAGTGAAAGTGGCTCAGTTGCGTCCATCTCTTTGGGACCCCACGGACTATACAGTTCATGGAATTCTCTAGGCCGGAATACTGGAGTGGATAGCCTTTTCCTTCTCCAGGGGATCTTCCCAACCCAGGGATTGAACCCAGGTCTCCTGCATTGCAGGTGGATTCTTTACCAGCTGAGCCACAAGGGAAGCCTATCACAACTCATTGGGTAGATATCATTAATACCACCACCCTTACTCTAGAGATGCAAAAAATGAGGCACAGGGAACTTTTATTGGAGTATAATTGCTTTACAACGTTGTGTTAGTTTCTGCCGTAAACAATGGGAATCAGCTATATGTACACATGTAATCCTTCCCTCTTGAGCCTCCCTCCCACCTCCCACCCTTACCATCCCATCACACGAGGTCAGCACAGGGCACCAAGCTGAGCCCCTGTGCTCTACAGCAGCTTCCCACTAGCCATCTGCTTTACACATGGCAGTGTATATATGTCATTTGCAGTGATGTGAATGAACCTAGAGACTGTCATACTGAGGGAAGTAAGTCAGAAAGAGAAAAACAAGTACCATATACTCATGTATATAAGTGAGATCTAGAAAAATGGTACTGATGAAACTATTTGCAGAGAGAGGCATAGGGAATTTCAGTTTACTTGCCCAAAGTCAGTAAGTACTAAAGTGATCACACAGATTAAGACTCAGGCAGCAAGGCTGCTTGGCCCCCGCTGCTACGTTTTGTTGAAGAACAACTTCAAGTGCCAAACACAGTGCTTTAACACACAGTAGGCACTCCACAAGGGGCAGATACCATCACGAGTGTTATTGTTACTGCTGGTGCCACGTGATTACAATGGAGCCACAAGAGAGAAAGAGCTGAAGTTCAAGGTGTTTACCTGCAATAATGGTAAATAATCTTCATGTGCTTGACTGGACACACACATTAAGAAATCACAATTAGTGGTGACCTCTCTAGGTATATCCTTCCTCTTTTTCAAAAGAAAAGCACCAGGCTATCATTATTTATCTCTTCATTCACTCATCACACTGTCACTTTGGACCCCCATCTGCTAGCACTAAACCGAGTATCACAATGGTTCTCAAAGGGGAAGTATTAATAGAAATAAAGGTGAGGGACAGGCTCCACCACTCACTAAAGTGAGTGCAGCTGGGAGAAGCAAGCAAGCAACAGGCTTTGCAGTGTTTTGAGACAATCTCAGAGAAACTGTGTCATGTGGGGAAAAGAAAGAGAACAAAAAAGAAATATGAACTTAAAAAAAAAAAAAGAAATATGAACTTAACCCTAAATCAAAAATTAATTAGCATGCACCAAACATAGAAATAACATTTTTACTCACACTTAATAAGTCTTAATACCCTGCTTTGTTTCCAAAAAATGAAACCAGACACCACTTGGAACTCCAAGGATCTCAGCTATTACACTTCCCCAATGAAGTGGTGATTTAGGGATAATGCCAGATTTTAAAAGAATAAGAGCAGTATTTTATTTGGGCTTTTATGAGGACATGTTGCACATTTCTTAAATAAATACATGCAGTTTCATATGATCCTAAGAGAGTACTTTCACCAAAGCATACATACCAAGATCCTGGGGAAAACAACCAAATCCCAGGACTATTAATATATAAGTTCTAAATCCTGATGGGGTAACATGCCCAGTTTCTGAACAATACACATTATCTCAGAGATAAATTTTATGACATGTGTGGCTATTGCCTATAAATCAATTTAAGATGAAAGGCATTACCCTGATATTTGAGTTGGACAAAAGGATTTATATGGCTAGATTCCTCAAAGCTATAAAATGTAGAAAAATAAAAATAGTTTGGATAAACCCTTGGAGGGTGTTGCAGTGGGGTTTAACCTACAGGGGCCTTTGGGCTGACATTGGGTTTTAGACTCAAGCTTTCCTTAGAGTCGTTTAGAGGTTATGAAACTTCTCTGTATAAACATCACTTGAAACAACAAAATGGATTTATTGACTGAGCAAGGGGTTCTTAAACTGATATATTTGAATCAAAGACTTAGAAGTAGGGACCCTTAAAGGTAATAGTGAGCCCTTTTACAACAAGGAAGCGTGGCCGGAAGAGATAACAATGACATGGCTTTCCCAAGGTGATATGACTACATTCCCACCACCCCCACCATCATCATCACCATCATCAGACATTCGTTCTGCACTTAGCCAAGGGCTAAGCACAGTGCCAAGGGCTTTGGGGCTTTTTCTATTCTTCAACTGGTAAAGGATTTACAACTATCATTCTCCTTTCCTAAATGAGGAAAATGAGCCCAAATATCTGTAAAAGAACTGGGTCCAGATTTCAAACCCAAGCAGTGTGACATGAAAAACCCACATTCATAACTACGCCACTTTCCCACTCCTCATCAGGCCCAGACTCAGGTCCCCTGATTTCCACGCCACCAAAGGCACCGACTGTCCACATTTGGCAATGGAGCCTCCATGTTACATGATCTGCATGTCTGTACAGACGGCCACATGAAAAGATGCTCAACATCTCAAATTTAAATGCAAATTAAAACTACAATGAATTTTTGACAAGTTTTGACAGAACTTTAGGTCTCAAAAGACTTGTGTAAGTCTACAATAAACCTGGTTTTAGGGATAAACAAACAAGTGAGCTCCCTGGTGGCTCAGCAGCACAGAACCCACCTGCCAATGCAGTAGACTCTGGTTTGATCCCTGGGTCACGAAGATCCCCTGGAGAAGGAAATGGCAACCCACGAACAGTTTTCTTGCCTGGAGAATCCCATGGACAGAGGAACCTGGCGGGCTACAGTCCATAGGGTTGAAGAGTTGGATAGGACTTAACAACTAAAACAATAACCAGCAATCCCACTCCTGGGCATCTTTCCAGACAAAACTATAATTCAGAAAGATACAGGCACCTCTGTGTTCACTGCAGTACTACTTACAACAGCTAAGACGTGGAAATAACCTAAATGCACATCAATATATGAATGGAAAAAGAGGATGTGGTACATATATACTATGGAATACTGCTCAGCCATAAAAAAAGAATGAAATAATGCCATTTGCAGCAACCTGGATGGACCTAGAGATTATCATACTAAGTGAAGTCAGAAAGAGAAAAACAAATACCATATGGTATCACTTATATCAGAGATACCAAAGGAACATTTCATGCAAAGATGGGCTCGATAAAGGACAGAAATGGTATGGACCTAACAGAAGCAGAAGATATTAAGAAGACATGGCAAGAATACACAGAAGAACTGTACAAAAAAGATCTTCACAACCCAGATAATCACGATGGTGTGATCACTGACCTAGAGCCAGACATCCTAGAATGTGAAGTCAAGTGGGCCTTAGAAAGCATCACTACGAACAAAGCTAGTGGAGGTGACAGAATTCCAGTTGAGCTGTTCCAAATCCTGAAAGATGATGCTGTGAAAGTGCTGCACTCAATATGCCAGCAAATTTGGAAAACTCAGCAGTAGCCACAGGACTGGAAAAGGTCAGTTTTCATTCCGATCCCAAAGAAAGGCAATGTCAAAGAATGCTCAAACTACCGCACAATTGCACTCATCTCACACGCTAGTAAAGTAATGCTCAAAATTCTCCAAGCCAGGCTTCAGCAATATGTGAACCATGAACTTCCAGATGTTCAAGCTGGTTTTAGAAAAGGCAGAGGAATCAGAGATCAAATTTCCAACATCCGCCGGATCACGGAAAAAGCAAGAGAGTTCCAGAAAAACATCTATTTCTGCTTTATTGACTATGCCAAAGCCTTTGACTGTGTGGAACACAATAAACTGTGGGAAATTCTGAGAGAGACAGGAATACCAGACCACCTGACCTGCCTCTTGAGTAATCTGTATGCAGGTCAAGAAGCAACAGTTAGAACTGGACATGGAACAACAGACTGGTTCCAAATAGGAAAAGGAGTACGTTAAGGCTGTATATTGTCACCCTGTTTATTTAACTTATATGCAGAGTACATCATGAGAAACACTGGACTGGAAGAAACACAAGCTGGAATCAAGATTGCCAGGAGAAATATCAAGAACCTCAGATATGCAGATGACACCACCCTTATGGCAGCAAGTGAAGAGGAACTCAAAAGCCTCTTGATGAAAGTGAAAGAGGAGAGTGAAAAAGTTGGCTTAAAGCTCAACATTCAGAAAACGAAGATCATGGCATCCGGTCCCATCACTTCATGGGAAATAGATGGGGAAACAGTGTCAGACTTTATTCTGGGAGGCTCCAAAATCACTGCAGATGGTGATTGAAGCCATGAAATTAAAAGATGCTTACTGCTTGGAAGGAAAGTTATGCCCAACCTAGACAGCATATTAAAAAGCAGAGACATTACTTTGCCAACAAAGGTTCGTCTAGTCAAGGCTATGGTTTTTCCTGTGGTCATGTATGGATGTGAGAGTTGGACTGTGAAGAAGGCTGAGTGCCGAAGAATTGATGCTTTTGAACTGTGGTGTTGGAGAAGACTCTTGAGAGTCCCTTGGACTGCAAGGAGATCCAACCAGTCCATTCTGAAGGAGATCAGCCCTGGGTGTTCCTTGGAAGGAATGATGCTAAAGCTGAAATTCCAGTCCACCTCATGTGAAGAGTTGACTCATTGGAAAAGACTCTGATGCTGAGAGGGATTCAGGGAAAGAGGAGAAGGGGATGACAGAGGATGAGATGGCTGGATGGTATCAGTGACTCGATGGACGTGAGTCTGAGTGAACTCCAGGAGTTGGTGATGGACAGGGAGGCCTGGCGTGCTGCGATTCATGGGGTCGCAAAGAGTCAGACACGACTGAGCAACTCATCTGATCTGATCTGATCTGATCACTTATATGCAGAATCTCCATGCTCCCAATGCAGGGGTCCTGGGTCCAATGCCTACTCAGGAAACTAAATGCTGCACACTACAACTAAGATGTGGTGCAGCCAAATAAATAAACAAATAATGTTTTAAATAAAATATGATACAAATGAACTTATCTATGAAACAAAAACAGACTCAGAGACGTAGAGAACAGACGGGTGGTTGCCAAGGGGAAGGGAGGGTAGGGAAGGGGTGGATTGGGAGTTTGGGATTAGCAGATACAAGTTACTATATATAAGATGGATCAACAATGAGATCCTACTGCACAGCACAGGAAATTATATTCAATATCCTATGATAAATCATAATGGAAAGGAATATAAAAATAATGTGTGTATATATACATATATGGGCTTCCCTGGTGGCTCAGCAGTAAAGAATCCCACTGCAATGCAGGAGATGTAAGAGACATGGGTTTGACCCCCTGGGTAGGGAAGATCCCCTGGAGGAGGGCATGGCAACCCACTCCAGTATTCTTTTCTGTGAAATCCCATGGACAGAGGAGCCTGGTGGGCTACAGTCCATGGGGCTGCAAAGAGTTGGACACCACTGAAGCAAATTAGCACATAGTATATACATGCACTGGAATTCCCAAGTAGTTCAAATGGTAAAGAATCTGCCTACAAAGCAGGAGACCTGGGTTCAATCCCTGGGTTGAGAAGATCCTTGGAGAAGGGCATGGCAACCCACTCCAGTATTCTTGCCTGGAGAATTCCATGGACAAAGAAGCCTGGTGGACTCTAGTCCATGGGGTCACAAAGAGTTGGACATGACTGAGCAACTTTCACTTTCATATACATGTATAACTGATTCACTTTGCTGTACAGCAGAAAATAATACATTATAAATCAGTTATACTTAGATAAAATTTTTTTAATGTTTTAAGATCTGCAGGTCTAAAAAAAAAAAAAAAAGATCTGCATATCTGATAGTGGATCTTACCTTGCATCCTATAAGTGAGAGGATTGACACGTAAGTCCTCTTCTTGGTGGAAGTACTTGCCTTCATAATTGTAGTGCAAGAGCAGTTCATACAACTTCTACTTGTCTTAAGCCTAGCCAAGGACATCACACCAGGAAATACCTTTACGGCAACGTCTTTTAAATACATTGGATGAAATATTTCCTCAAAGTAGTCATGAAGCCCCATATTCTCACGTCATCTCTGATTAGCATCTGTCTTCTCTTAAAGGTGGACGCCAGGAAGGTCCTCAGGTTCTAGGAGGCGTGCCAGCAAGATGCACACAGGCAGGGCTGACAAATGTGCTTCACTACTGAATGTTCTCATCACTACTCACTTCTTTTTATTCTTTATTCTACTTCAAGTTCCCGAGGGAAAACAATTTAAAAGGCGATGCGGAAGCAAAGACGATGGCTAGGCAGTAATATACAGATTGTACTTATTTGTGTATTTAAATATGCTCACATATTTAAACACCAATAAGCAGTGATGATAAGTATCTATAATTAAACCTCCTCAGATTTAAGATGCATTTATTTCAAAAGTTAAGGGCCTCAAAGTTGTAAACCAAACATAAAGACAAAACCAATGTGAAGAGTATATTCAGAGGCAATAAAATCAGCTCCCAATTACTTATGTTTGTTATTGCTCAATAAGTCAAACCAGTCAATTCTAAAGGAAATCAGTCCTGAATATTCACTGGAAGGACTGATGCTAAACCTGAAGCTCCAATCCTTTGGCCACCTGATGGGAAGAACAGACACATTGGAAAAGACCCTGATGCTGGGAAAGACTGAAGGCAGGAGAAGAAGGGGACAACAGAGGATGAGATGGTTGGATGGCATCACTGACTCAATGGACATGAGTTTGAGCAAGCTTCAGGAGTTGGTGATGGACAGGGAGGCCTGGTGTGCTGCAGTCCGTGGGGTCACAAAGAGTTGGACACAAATGAACGACTGAACTGAACTGAACTGAAGTGAAACATAAGAAAGCACTCATGACAAGTTTACTTTTGTTTCTTATCACCCCTACTTGAACCAGAATTTGAAACTGCACTTTTCAAATAGGGACCTAATGAAAATTAAGTTTAAATTCAAAGAAAAGGCAGGGCTCACTGATGGAAGCATAAAAATATAAGAATAGGAGAAGAGCAGATACCTTCTGGAAGGTGAGCTCATGTGATAATTACAGCACAAGCTGCCTCTCAGGCCTCCACAACCTTGAACTTTTGGAGAGAGGTTAAAAAGAAGACAAAAGTCAAAGTGATGTGTACCCAGGAAGTAATTCAACCTCTAAGGACTCAGTCCAGATCAGATGGAAAAGGATCCTTGAAGGAAATAGGATGGAGATGAAAACGACAGAGAAGAGCAAGGATGTGATGGGAAAGTGTTGAAAGCACTATCCAGAGGGAAAGCCAGCTTTAACAGCTTTCTGGATGGGGCAGGATTGTCATAAAAGGATTTCACTGTACTTAACCAAAAAAAGGAGGGGGGGGGGAATTCTAGTTTTTTTCCATGCTTAAGAATTTTTAGCAGAGAATTTTAGAAGTTTGAAAACCCAACAAACTTTGAATTTATTTGACTCGTGACTTGGTCAAATAAAGACCATATTTTAAAATAAACCATATTTTCCAATATTCTGGGAGGTGGGTCATAGAGGATCCTGCTGTGATGTATGTTGGAGAGTGTTTTGCCTATGTTCTCCTCTAGGAGTTTTATAGTTTCTGGTCTTACGTTGAGATCTTTAACCCATTTTGAGTTTATTTTTGTGTATGGTGTTATAAAGTGTTCTAGTTTCATTCTTTTACAAGTGGTTGACCAGTTTTCCCAGCACCACTTGTTAAAGAGATTGTCTTTAATCCATTGTATATTCTTGCCTCCTTTGTCAAAGATAAGGTGTCCATATGTGCATGGATTTATCTCTGGGCTTTCTATTTTGTTCCATTGATCAATATTTCTGTCTTTGTGCCAGTACCGTACTGTCTTGATAACTGTGGCTTTGTAATAGAGCCTGAATATTGGAAATAAAAGCAAAAATAAACAAATGGGACCTAATTAAACTTAAAAGCTTCTGCACAACAAAGGAAACTATTAGCAAAGTGAAAAGGCAGCCTTCAGAATGGGAGAAAATAATAGCAAATGAAGCAACTGACAAACAACTAATCTCAAAAATATACAAGCAAATCCTACAGCTCAACTCCAGAAAAATAAATGACCCAATCAAAAAATGGGCCAAAGAACTAAAAAGACATTTCTCCAAAGAAGACATACAGATGGCTAACAAACACATGAAAAGATGCTCAACATCACTCATTATCAGAGAAATGCAAATCAAAACCTCTATGAGGTACCCTTTCACGCCAGTCAGAATGGCTGCGATCCATAAGTCTACAAGCAATAAATGCTGGAGAGGGTGTGGAGAAAAGGGAACTCTCTTACACTGTTGGTGGGAATGCAAACTAGTACAGCCACTATGGAGAACAGTGTGGAGATTCCTTAAAAAACTGGAAATAGAACTGCCATACGACCCAGCAATCCCACTGCTGGGCATACACACTGAGGAAACCAGAAGGGAAAGAGACACGTGTACCCCAATGTTCATCGCAGCACTGTTTATAATAGCCAGGACATGGAAGCAACCTAGATGCCCATCAGCAGATGAATGGATAAGAAAGCTGTGATACATATACACAATGGAGTATTACTCAGCCATTAAAAAGAATACATTTGAATCAGTTCTAATGAGATGGATGAAACTGGAACCTATTATACAGAGTGAAGTAAGCCAGAAAGAAAACACCAATACAGTATACTAACGCATATATATGGAATTTAGAAAGATGGTAATAATAACCCTGTGTATGAGACAGCAAAAGAGTCACTGATGTATAGATCAGTCTTTTGGACTCTGTGGGAGAGGGAGAGGGTGGGGAGATTTGGGAGAATGGCATTGAAACATGTATAATATCATGTATGAAATGAGTCGCCAGTCCAGGTTCGATGCACGATACTGGATGCTTGGGGCTGGTGCACTGGGACGAACCAGAGGGAGGGTATGGGGAAGGAGGAGGGAGGAGGGTTCAGGATGGGGAACACGTGTATACCTGTGGTGGATTCATTTCGATATTTGGCAAAACTAATACAATATTGTAAAGTTTAAAAATAAAATAAAATTTTAAAAAAATTAAAAAATTAAATAAACCATAAACCATATAAATAAAAAAATATATTTTATTTATTTTAAAGACCATATTTTAAAAGAAAGACCACATTTTTAAATAAACAAAATAAAATTCACTTTAAAGAATATATTCAGAGATGGCATAGGCCAAGGGTTAAGAATGCTAGTACCAAGTTGCCTGGGTTTAAATTTCCAGCTGTGTGACCTCAGGCAAGTTATTCATCCTCCTGTGTTTCAGCTTCTCATCTGTTCAATGAAAATATCGATAGTATTTCCTTCATAGGACTATTGTGAGGCTCAACTAAGTTATTAAATGTAGTGAGTGATAGCTAAATGTTGACTTTTTTAATGCTTTTTTTTATTGTGGTAAAAGTCACATAATATAAAGCATGCTATTTTAACCACATTTAACTGTACAGTTAGAACCAAACATGAAACAATGGACTGGTTCAAAATTGGAAAAAGAGTATGTCACAGCTGTATACTGTCACCCTACATGCATGACCTATATGCAAAGTACATCATGTGAAATGCCCGGCTGAATAAATCACAAGCTGGAATCCAGACTGCCGGCAGAATTAACAACTTCAGATACACCGATGATACCACTCTAATGGCAGAAAGCAAAGAGGAACTAAAGAGCCTCTTAATGAAGGTGAAAGAGGAGAGTGAAAAAGCTGGCTTAAAACTCAACAGTCAAAAAACTAAGATCATGGGGTCTGATCCCATTACTTCATGACAAATGGAGGAAAAATGGAAACAGGGACATACTTCATTTTCTTGGGGCTCCAAAATCACTGTGGATGGTGACTTCAGGCATGAAATTAAAAGACGCTTATTCCTAGTGAGAGAGTCATTTCCTAGGCAGGTTGATAGGGAGTCTAGGGGTCCCCAAGGAGAGAGGGGTCTGGAATTCTCAAGGAGGAAGAAAGGACAAACTTTTTTTCTTTCTCCACATTCTTTAGGATTATATAACAATAATGTATCTTGCCTAAGGATAGTCTTTGGATTAAACCTTCTGTTATCTTAAAATGTAAATTATGGGAGTAGGTCTGATGAGGTCTTTACAATCTCCAGACATTCTCTGGATTCATTGGAGAGTATATAACTTCATTGTTAACACTAGCAAGCGGGTACTCTTTCTGCCCCCTTCTGATGCCTATGTCAGAAGCTTTCTCTCTCTCCTTTATACTTTAATAAAACTTTATTACACAAAAGCTCTGAGCGATCAAGCCTCGTCTCTGGCCCTGGATTGAATTCTTCTCCTCCAGGGGCCAAGAATCCCAGTGTCTTCATGTGATTCAACAACAACCTTTCACTAGGAAGAGAAGCTATGACAAACCTAGACAGCATCAGAGACATTACTTTGCTAACAAAGGTCTATAGAGTTGAAGATATGGTTTTCCCAGTAGTCATATATGGATGAGAGCTGTACCATAAAGAAGGCTAAGGGCTGAAGAATTGATGCTTTTGAACTGTGGTGCTGGAGAAGACTCGTGAGAGTGCCTTGGACTGCAAGGAGATTAAACCAGTCAATCCTAAAGGAAATCAACCCTGAATATTCATTGGAAGGACTGATGCTGAAGCTGAAGCTCTAGTACTTTGGTCACCTGATGAGAAGAACCAACTCATTGGAAAGGACTCTGATGCCGGGAAAGATTGAGGGAAGGAGGAGAAAGGGGTGACAGAGAATGAGATGGCTGGATGTCATCAGCCATCAATGGACACGCGTTTGAGCAAACTCCAGGACATAGTGAAGGACAAGGAAGTCTGGCATACACAGTCCAGGGGGTTGCAAAGAGCTGGACACAACTTAGGGACTGAACAACGAATTGTACAGCTCAGTGGCACTAGGTACATTCACATTACTGTACAACTTTCATCCTCATCCATCTCCCAAATGGTTTACCTTCCTAAACTGAAACTCTGAAATTCCCTGCCTGCCCCTGCATCTACCAAAATACATTCTGACTCTCTGAATTTGACAATTCTAGGTACTTTGCATAAGTGAAATCAAACAGTATTTCTATCTAATGTACACTGGAATGCATTTTTAAGATTAATTTAATATATGTCCTACAAACAGATTGTACCTTCTTTCTTTCCCTGTGCTATACAGGATGTTCTTATCAGTTATCCACTTTATACCTAACAGTATATATATATCTCAATCCCAATTTACCAATTTAATAGTTAGGACGTAGAAGTATCTTGCTGACTTTTATAATCAATTTATCTAACAAATATTTATTAGCTTCCTACTAGCATAAAATACGGAACGAAAAGCTCTGTGATAGGATACTGGGAGTTGGTGAAAGAATGATGAATAAAACACACTTCCCACCCACAAAGAATATCACAGGAAAGCAAGGCAGACGGAACCGACACATATATCCAAAGAAGCATGTGAAAACAGGGCAGATAGCAAATGATACTAGAAAATAATTACTAAATCTTCTTTGGCACGGTATCGTAACTATCAAGGAGAATGTTCTTATTCTCAGAAAACACAAACTCGTGGTGGATTCATTTTGATGTTTGGCAGAACTAATACAATTATGTAAAGTTTGAGAATAGAATAAAATTAATTAAAAAAAAAAAAAGAAAACACAAACTCATTTATTTGGGGATAAAGTGTGATGATGCCTATAATTTACTTTCAAATTACTTTACAAAAACAACAAACTAGATACATAAATGCATGTATACAAAGCTAACATGCCAAAATGTTAATCACTGGGGAGAGAAAAAGCTGGCAGTCAAAGGTCAAGTGCTGGCTCCAAACTTCAGAACATTGTGTAGACTTGAAACTCTTTCAAACTTGTTCTCACAGCGTGACTGATAGAAAACTATTGCAGACACAGGCTGTTTTTTAAGCGCAAAGTGCTCTATAAATAATTCCTGCAACA
This sequence comes from Bos indicus, assembly GCF_029378745.1. Classification (NCBI taxonomy): domain Eukaryota; kingdom Metazoa; phylum Chordata; class Mammalia; order Artiodactyla; family Bovidae; genus Bos; species Bos indicus. The sequence continues at coordinate 117,471,305 of NC_091761.1, forward strand.
ACCACCATGGAACAGGTCCATGGGAGGGGCTGCTTTTAAAGTGCCAGTTGCTGAGAAGCTTCAAAACACGGCAATGAATCCTTCTGATTTATAACTGAAGCCCCTTTCCCTGGTCAGTCTTTAGTGAAGGTAAACCGGTGGATGAAAGTCTTCGTACAAAACCTTGCTGGGAAATTCATCTGAATCATTTCAATTCATTTCTTCTCTAGACTTTATCAAGACAGAGTGGAGAAATTGATGGGCTAATGGGTAAAGGAAAAGGTCCCTAGACAAGCCTATCAACACCCACGTTGAAATTACAGTCTATAGACCAAGGTCTCTGAGTAGAGACATGGTCAGATGATCCCTCTTACTCCCAGACTCACAGCACCTGCCCAGCTGCCATCTCTCACACTCAACACGTCCAAAATAGAACCCTTCCCTCCCATGTTTTTTTTTTTTTTTTTTTTTCTCCATGAATGGCACGACCAACAGGAACAGAAGCCACAAACTTCCCCACCACTCCCCCTCCACCTCCATACCCATCCATCCCCAGACCCTTCTGTTTTCCCTCCAAAGTTCTCCCAAATCACCAGCATCTCTCCTTTTAAGATTCCACCTTCCCTTCTCAACAGGCAACATGGATTTCCCAAACTTCCACAACTCTTCTATTTCCACACGTGTCTCTCTCCAACCCACACTCCATACTGGTACAAAAGGAAAATTACCAATTCCTGTTTACATTTTTCAACGGTCTAATAGTAATCACTATTAGGAAAACAGTCATGATACGATGCCTAACACTTCTTGAGCACTTAGCCAGGCACCCTGCGGTAATAAGCACCTTGTCTAAGCATCTTCTCATTTCATCCTCATGGACCCTAAGAAGTGAGGGTTATCGCTGTATCAATTTTACAGTTTTCTCTGAGACACAGAGCAGTATGAACTCTCACTTGCTCAGGCACAGAACTGGTTAGCAAGAGGCAGACAGGCTTCAGACCTAAGCCTCTGCTCTCTCCCCTCTGGGTTGAACAAGACATGCCCTACTCATGACACAAAGTCCTAAAGCCCTGAGGACTCAGCCCTCGTCACCCACTTTCTTCCCTTTTCCTTTTGCTCCTGGGGATGCCCTCAACTTTGCGCTCCTCCTCCTCACTCAGTCTCCACATGCGGGCATCTCTTCTGGGTCCCCAAGGCTAAGCAGATCCTCGTCGTGTGTCTTAAAGGCACACATTCTGGCTTGTAATTAGCGACTTATTTGTGTCCAAGTCGCGGGAGGGGCCATCTCAGCTTTGCTGACCCTACAGCCCAGCACCCAGCCCAGCGCCTGGTATGTAGGACTTGCTCAACAAATCTTTATCAACTAGAGAAACGGAGCACAAGTAAACACAGAATTCCCAGGCTGCAGCTCAAGGGTCTGGCTCTACTATCAGTGTGAAGTGAAGTGAAGTCGCTCAGTCGTGTCTGACTCTGTGACCCCATGGACGTAGCCTACCAGGCTCCTCCATGGGATTTTCCAGGCAAGAGTACTGGAGTGGGTTGCTATTTCCTTCTCTATACTATCAGTGTGACCTTGTGCAAATCACCACCTCTCAGAGCCTCCAGGGTCTGATCTGAACCTTCTGGCAGCAAAACTATGATAACAAAGCACTGTGGAGTTTTCAAATATCTTTCTGCAAAATCCCATTCAATCCCAGGATGGCCCTATGAGGGAAGCAGGGCTCTCATGGCCCACAGTCACTTAAGAAAGAAAAAGAAGGATCGATCAGGTGGGGGAGGAAAACTAGTGACTGGCCAGCAGTCAATCAGCCTTTGACCCTGAAAACTTCCCTTGACTCTAAGCCCAGCCTACAACCAGGGTTAGGTGGCAACCCACTAACCTGGGGTGTGGCAAAGCTTTGAGAAACTGCCCAGCGCTCTGTACATGACTGACCAGTGGTGCTGACTCAGTCATCCTCCTCTCCAGTTTTCCCATTTGCTTAAGGCACTCGAGTGAAGAATGGAGACCATCCAGCACATGTAACTCCATTGTCATGGTAACCATGTCTAGCATAAGCACGCACAGCTGGGAGATAACCAGGAGGACCCCAGCCACCCACTCCTGTCCCTGCCCAGGGGAGCAGAAGCCAGGACAAAGAATCCACTTCCTGAGTTGCTGTTTGGGCTTCAGAATATGAAAGCATAAAGTGTACAAGACAGCGTCGATCATGATGCAGCTCCTGGCAACCCTGAGCCCTGGGGTTACCTGGGAGTCAGTGGGCTTTTATCAACATCCATCCGTACCACTGTCCCAGTCCAGCCTCTAAGCCAGGAGGTAATTCAGGTTAATGAGTACAGAGATGTTTCCTTATTTACAAGGATTCAACATGTAATCTCTGCAAAGGGTGTCAATTGACTCTATGTAATCGTCAGTGCCCCTTCTGTGCATAAGGAGCTTACATGCTGGTTTTAAGGGGAAAAACACCTTTAATATCATGTTATTCTTATCATATTAAAGGTTTAAAGTAATTCCTTCCATACAAGCAGAAATGGAAACAAAACTTCCTCCAAGTGCAAAATTGTTCCTTAACACCAGCTCCATAACTAGGACTATCTGTCTGCTTCTTCAGGTGAAATTGAAACAGTATGACTGTTCATTTTTTAATAAAAATTGCCTTAAATATGTGACCTTCCAGGAGACTATATGTGTCCAAGATGTCATAAAGTGGATTGAAAGACAAAAACAGGTGAAATATATGGTGAAAAAATTTTAATGTAAATTGGTATCAAAAACCTAACACATAATTTAAAAGAAATCTTATCAAGTGAAATTTATCATTATACAGAAATTCCATTTTATTGTAAGTTGTTCATTTTCAATGTGTAAATGAAAACTGCAGAAATTTTGAGATTATGTCTAATATTCAGACATAATTTCCAAGCTATTTTAGCACGGAGCTTAAAACAAAAAGGAGCCATCTTATATCTTGTTTTATAAATGGGACAAAGTAGGAAGTTCTCTTGAGTAGAGTTTTTCAGAAAATTGAAGTACAAAGGTCGTCAAATTAATCTAGGGTTTAAAATGGAAAATGAAAGTTATTCCTGTAATGATACCGATACTGACCTTCTAGACACTGGCAGGTGAATCCACTGAGATTAGAAGTGCATGTTGCTCCATTTCTACATGGATCTAGGATACAGTAGTCAATCTTGGACTGGCAGAGCTCTCCAGTATAACCTGAAGAAAACAAGATAGACATGTATAAAATACTTTGTCCCCAAAACCACGAACCATCCCACAGGTTGATGGAGTTAACTGGTACCTATCCAACTAAGGCAGCAACCTTACACTAGTCTCCCAGGCACTTTGGTTTTGTAGCAAGAAACAGAGTAGTTTATTTTTTATTTAAGAATATTTGCTTTCCATTGTTGTATTAGTTTCTGCTGTACAACAATGTGAATCAGCTATATAATATACATATATCCCTCCCTCTTGGACCTCCCTCCCACCTCTCCCATCCCACCCATCTAGGTCATCCCTGAGCTGAGCTCCCTGTGCTATACAGCAGGTTTCCTCTATTTCACTATTTTATACATGGTGGTGTATGTATGTCAATCCTAATCTCCCAATTCATCCCACACTTCCCATCCCCCTCATGTCCAAATGTCCATTCTCTATGCCTCCACCTCTCAGAATCATAGTTCAAAAGTCAGAGAGATTTTTTTTTCACCGTTAGCTCTGCATTTTATTTTGAAATATTAGAACCTTTAGAAGCTGAGACTGAATACCCCTGTCCCTTTCTTCTGACCTAAGGAAAACAGGCTCTATAATGTCTTTTTTTATGACTTTTTAAAACTTCTATTTTTAAATTTTTAATTGCAGGATAATTGCTTTACAATGTTGTATTGGTTTCTGCCATACATCAACATGAATCAGCCATAGGTATACATATGTCCCCTCCCTCTTGAACCTCCCTCCCACCTCCCTCCCCATCCCACCCCTCTAAGTTGTTACAGAGCCCTGGTGTGAGCTCCTGGAGTCACACAGCAAATTCCCCTGGGCTATCTGTTTCACATATGGTAGTGTGGGTGTTTCCATGCTACTTTCTCCATACATCCCACTCTCTCCTTCCCACCCCCTCTTTGCTTGAGATGACAGTCACTTTCCCATGGTCATCTCACTACCTATTTTTAAAAACACCATTAGGAAAATTGCTAGGTAGATATTTAAAAATTTTTAATTTGTAATATATTACTGTTAGAAGACCCTCAGTGTTCAATTCACCCCCTAGCCCTTCATTTTAAAGCTAAGGAGGTTGAGACACATAATATGAATCACATTTATATATTCATCTTAATTCTAATTTGAAGCACAAACCCAACTCAGTAAATTTTTCCTGTAAAGCAATGGTGAGTTTGTCAGATAATAACATAACCACATATGTGTGATGAGAAAATAAGGACCTGAATCTACTGGAATACCCATGCAGCCAAGAAGCCTTAAATAAAGTCCAAATATTTTGTTAACTTTGAAATTTGTTAATTTGCCCTCCCAAAAGGCAAGTTTAAGAAATAACATGCAATTAACGTTTTTTAGCTTAAAGTAGAAAATTATTATGAAAGAAATTTTGGAAAATGCAAGATTTAAAATAGAAAAAGAAAAAGGTTACCCTCAGTCATGTTATTTGAGTGGCATAATTATTAATACTTTGGAGAGATTCCTATCAGAAATATTTATGCACAGATAGTTCCTACTAAATTATAATCATACCGCAACATTTTGATCTTTCCAGGATGTACATAAAGTACATAAAAACTTGTCTTTCTGAATTATTAGTTTTGAAGGAGTGTCATTAGCACCATATTTGAAATTTGCAAAAAATAAATCAATGAGGTTAGGAGACAGATGATTTGCCTGAGCTTCAATGACCTGCCAAACTAGTCAAAATTACAGACTGTGAACGTGGAGGCCCTTGTTTGCAATTACACTCTTCTTTATGTGTTTTTTAAAACAGTCTGGGGAGGACTTCCTTGGTGGTCCAGTGGTTAAGACTTCGTCTTCTAATGCAGGAGTTTCAGGTGTGATCCCTGGTTGGAAAGTTAAGATCTTACATGCCTCTTGGCCAAAAAAAAGAACCAGAAAAACAGGAGCAACATTGGAACAAGTTCAATAAAGACTTTAAACATGGTCCACATTGATAACTGAAGAGTCTAGGTAATAGTCTAGCTAATTCATGGGTATGGGAAAAATAAGATAATTATGTAAACTAAAAATCTAGACACCAGGACAAAAAGCCATTCTAGAATTCAGAAGAGAATATCTTACTCTAACAAATTTATGTTAATACATTTTCAAATAATAGGTCTAAATTCAGATTAACATTCTGTCCATTTAACTTCATCTAGTCTCCTCATATTTCCATATCATCCCTATGGGTATCTTAAAGAAAATTTTATTTCACCTATAAAGACTTCATTATACATCCCTAACTAAAAGTGATTTTCACAAAGATCACTTTTAACGCCTTCCGTAATGAATATCTGGTCCCACTTAAAAATTTAATTAAATACTCTAAACTATATTAATAGCAACAATTTCTTTTTAAGAACCACATTGTCTGATAACACACATATCTTCCCATGCTTTTAATTTGTTCTTATCTAACTGATCTAATATTAAGTTAAACCTATAAGCAAAGTTAATATTCAGTACTGTTAATTGCTCCAATATTGCAGGCAGGTTTAATAAGATTTCAGTCTAAGAGAATAAACCACATTTGTGATGTGTTCAGGGACTGTCTGTAATGATCTGGGGGTCACACTGGCATTCTGTGGTAGAGATGCTGAAGCTCTGCACTGCCTGAGATGGTTCCAGAATAACAGTTTTATCACTCAAATTCCAACTGTCCCCTCCAGTGAGGAGCACTGGTCAAAGATCAGTCACTGTATCATTGCTTTCTGTTCCAGCGCTTTAAAAGGATTATACTAAATGGGAAACATGGAACTATAAAGTGAGGCTCGATCCCGCCTTTGCGTATGCCGAGCCTCCTTCCGGGAGCCGGTGGGGCATTCCGCTCATAAAGAAGAAGACCCTGTGTAACTAGCTAGACTACAGAGCATACACATACTGGCATGTCTGAGTTCAGTATAACTGGAGATGAGAAACAGCAGTGGAGGACTGTGTGGTTGGGGATGAGAGCAGCAGAAAGGCAGGGCTGGGGTCATGGGATTATGGGATTACCAGCATCCTTAGCTGCAGGTGGCCAGTTGGTCAGCTGATGCTTGTCTACATGGGGCCAGGTATTACTACTGGCCTCAAGCCAGCGGAGAGTTCAAAGTTCCAGGAGCACCACCTTGACTGCACTGGTCTCACTGACCAACTGCAGCCAGCTCTGGGAGAGAAGAGGTGGAGGACAAGGAACCATGAAGACCCTGAAGCTGACTCAAGGGGCTCTTTAAAAAAAGCAAGTCATTTCTTAGATCCTCAGAGAGCAGAGGTTGACATCCGGTCCCATCACCTCATGGCAAATAGATGGGGAAAAATGGAAACAGTGACAGACTTTATTTTCTTGGGCTCCAAAACCACTGCAGATAGTGACTGCAGCCATAAAATTAAAAGACACTTGCTCCTTGGAAGGAGAGCTATGACAAACCTAGAGAGCAGAGTAAAACACAGAGATATCACTTTGCGGACAAAGGTCTGAGTAGTCAAGGCTATGGTCTTTCCAGTAGTCATGTATGGATGTGAGAAAGAAAAGAAAGTAAAGTCGCTCAGTCATGTCCGACTCTGTGACCCCATGGACTGTAGCCTACCAGGCTCCTCAATCCATGGAATTTTCTAGGCAAGAGGACTGGAGTGAGTTGCCATTTCCTTCTCCAGGGGATCTTCCCGACCCAGGGATTGAACTCAGGTCTCCCACATTGCAGGCAGATGCTTTACTGTCTGAGCCACCAGTTGGACCATAAAGAAGGTCTAGAGCTGAAGAATTGATGCTTTAGAATTGTGGTGCTGGAGAAAACTCTTGAGAGTCTCTTGGACAGCAAGGAGCTCAAACCAGCCAACCCTAAAGGAAATGGCTGAGTCCCTTTGCCGTCCACCTGAAACTACCACAACACTGTTAATAAGTT